>NC_073232.2:15000-10015000 GCF_029281585.2 Gorilla gorilla gorilla | reverse complement strand
AACCTAACAGGATGTCTCCCTCAGACTCATCTGCCCTCTCTTCTATATTGCTGCTCCTCAACAACTGAAAGGGCGTCACTCTACACTGTCTAGAACGAGACCACTCCTACGTTAATCAACACCTCCCTGTTCTGAGATCGCCCCCCTCACACCTACCATGCCAAACGCGTGCAGCAGACACCACAGCTCTCTCCCGCCCAGGGCAGGGGGAAGGGAGAGCACCTCACGGGGGCCACTCACCTCTCCCGCCCACGGCAGGGGGAAGGGAGAGCACCTCACGGGGACCACTCACCTCTCCCGCCCACGGCAGGGGGAAGGGAGAGCACCTCACGGGGACCACTTACAGAACATGCTGACTGGTCCCACTCCGAATCACTGCTCATTGAACAAATGAGCTCCGTCTAGGGAGCGAGCGTGGGAGACACAGGCCAAAGGTGGTGCAGAGGAGGAGGCCGTGCGGCTTGGAGACCTCTGAGCTACCTTCGTGAGGGTTACCATGAGATGCAGTCACCGCCTCTGCTGTGTCACAAAGGAGAATGGGCATTCAGGGCCCAGAGAAGAACACTTTCACCCCAGGCAGGAGACAACTCTAGAACATGCCAGCAGCGGAGGCTGCAGGGTTTCCACTGCTAGAAATGTACGTGAACCTACAAATTAGGAAAACCTATCTTTGACTGCTTACTCACACTGTCCAATAGGGTAGCCACTTGCCACATCTGACTATGTAAATTTCAATGTAATTAAAAGTTTTAAAAATTAAAATTTCATGTCCTGGGACACTGGCTACATTTCAAGTGCTCAGCAGCCACATGTGACTGGTGGTTCCCACATCAGACAGCAGATACAGATACAGACACTGCCCCCACCACAGGAGTCCTGCCGCATAGCTCTGCTGTCCCCTAAGTGCTGTGTTGAACGGGGTCCACAGGCCCAGGACCTCAGCATGCGACTGTGTTTGGAAGCAGGGCCCTGAAAGAGGTGGTGAGAGTAAAATGAGGTCATAAAGGAAGGCCCTCCAGTATGACAGGGGTCCTTGTAAGAAGAGACTAGGACAAGACACGCAGAGAGGGACAACTCTGTGAGGACACAGGGAGAAGATGGTGTCGGCGAGCCACAGACAGAGGCCTCAGGAGGAACCAGCCCTGCTCACACCTTGATCTAGGACTTCCAGCTGCCTGGAAGGACAATGAGAAAATAAATGTCTGTTGTTTAAGCTGCCCAGTCTGTTAAGCTACCCAGTCTGTGGCATTATGTTATGGGAGTCCTAGCAAAGTAATACACTAAGAATACCAAAGCTATTTTTGTAATTTTTTTGAACACTAAGTTAAAATGTAATCACTTTTTATAGAAATTAGAACCAGGTACTGGTTTATTTATTCAATGCATAATCATCTAATTTGAGGTGAAGATCCTCTTCGTAGCAACAGTCATGTCGGGTTCTGGGTTCACACTGCTGTATTCAGTGTAGAGGTCCCGGCCTCAAAGTCCTGGCATAAAGTTACCCACATGGTCCTAACAAGATCCAATATTCACAGAAGCCAATTTCTCAGGTTTAAGCTTTATCTTCCTACAGCATTATGGCTGGTGAATTTGTTCTAATTGTGAAGGAATGGTTCAAAGTTTACATATAGTTATATACATATATAACCATATATTAGATATATCTAGAGCTTATTTTAATATAAATATACTGCGTCTAGACTTCACAACACTCTTTAAAAATTCTGACAGAATTTCATCAGCTATAAACGAACTAGAAAAAGTATAAGCAAAACTTATCTTTATCAAAAATAATTAGTTCATTTTAATCCAAGGATGACATACTCACAGCGGCAGAGACAAGGATAAACCTAAGCAAAGTCACTAAAAGATCTGATTCCAAAAACTCTTCAGAGAACAGAAAGAGATCATTAAAAGGATATGATACTCTTCTTTTCTCGAGACTATTAGAGACAGAAAACCCAGAATTGTACTGTCCACAAGCCTGTACAAAGAATAAAACTAATCCAAACTCTCATACCTACTTTGATTTGTTATTACTTAGTATACATATGCTAACCCATCTGTGTATGCTGTTGTATTTGATAGAAGTTTTAATGAGTTTATTTTGGGGGAGTTTGGGAGGGGTGATCTTTTTTCTTAGTAACCCAACCCTTTTTTTCTACTTCGGAGACCTTTATATATTTGGCTACTTTTATAACATCACAGACACAATCACCATCTTTAAAATAAGGCCTTGATCCCGGGCCCGGTGGCTCACGCCTGTAATCCTAACACTTTGGGAGGGCGAGGCAGGTGGATCACCTGAGGTTAGGAGTTCGAGACGAGCCTGACCAACATGGTGAAACCCTGTCTCCACTAAAAATACAAAATCAGCCGGGCATGCTGGCACATGCCTCTAATCCCAGCTACTCAGGAGGCTGAGGCAGGAGAATCACTTCCACCCAGGAGGTGGAGGTTGTGAGTGGAGATCGCGCCATCGCACTCCAGCCGGGGAAACGAGCGAAACTCTGTCTCAAAAATCAATCAATCAATAAGGCCCTAATCAATCGTAGCTTACTTGTCCTTCTAACATGTCTCTTGGCAGTCCCGTCCTCTCCTGCTCCGAGCTGTTAGTTCTTCGTATAGAAAGGCTATGGGATTTGCGCTTCTGTTTTGTTTGGCGAGCAGTCGAACAACTTGCGCTTTCTGTGGGCATTACTTCTAGGAGGTAGTGTCCTGGTCACTCCTGCAATAAGCTAAAAACAGCAAGAAAAAACAGTGTTTCTGATACAGCGAGCTGAAACAAAAGAAAAACAGTGAAGATAATGATGACTTCTAATTACAAGCTTCCTTACTATGGTTAACATTAACTATATAATTTGGAATATGACAAATTAAGATGTTTTAAGGTAGGGACCACAGCCTTTATTAAAGAAGTAATTTCTTTATCAAATTTCATTAACATCTTAAGTATCAAATGGCAAAAAAGAGGTTTAAAATTTAAAAAAAAAATAGCTCTCCCTTAACCCAACAGAATTCCCCAGGCACAGTCTACTCCCCCGAGGGAACCAATGTTAATTGCATATTCTAGACTACAGATTCTAGACTCATGCTGTCCAATAGGAATATAATGCAAGTCACGGATGTAAATTTTCCACTGTCCACATTTTTAAAAATAAAAGCATATGAAATTACTTTTAATGATTTACTTAACCCAATACGTTTAAAATATTTTATAGTCAACATAAAAAAAAATGGGATATTTTATGATTACCTCTTTGAAATTCAGCGTGTATATTTACAGCATATCTCAATTCAAACTAACCACATGTGATTAAGTTATTCAAATCTCTAATTTAAATATTATGATTTACCCACTTTGGGCATTTTCTACTCATTCCCTGTTATTATCCATCCTTCCTCCCAATTATATCACTACGTTACTTACTACAATCTTAGGTAATATATTTACACACATATCTTCTTTCTTCAACTACAGATTTTGCTATTTTGAACATTACCTGCTGATTTTTTGCTATTACTGATCCCTCCTCCCATGAACACAATCCTATCATCAGGCCAGCTCAGCACCTCACTGTCAAAGAATGCCTGCCCCATATGCAGTCAAAGGCAAAGCAGGACACGCCCACGACCTCCCAGAAGCCAACAGGCCTCCATCATCTTCTTTTAGAGAAAAGACTGGCCCAAGTCCCAAGAGTAGGGGATGGTTCTGTGAATATATCAGCGTAAAGGAAAAATACGCTAACCTTTAAAATACACATAAGGACTAAGTAAACATCTAAATTCCAAGTAGACAGTTACAATGGTGACCTACGCAACAGCAATAGCCTGAGCCTCAAGGCAAGACCTTATTTCTGGTGTGCCCAGCCCTCTTCATTACCAACTCCTTAGACATTACCAGGTGCAGACACACATCCCTGAAATGCTACTCCTTTCCTTCCCAACGGCACTCACTTACTCAATAGCCCTAACACCTCCTTACTTTGTTATAGAATGATTCCTTTTCTACAATATTTTAAAATCACTAGCGTTCCCTTCTTTTTAAACAAGTCAGCCTGTTTTGAAAAATAAGTTTATCTACACATAGAAGAGAGTATTCTTAACAGAGATGAAATGTATTCACAAAAAATTTAGAGTGTCTTCCATAAAGGTTATTAATAACATAAACAAGATCTTTCCTATTCAGTTTATTAAGCATTCTAATTATAATCCTAAATATCAAGGCTGAAAATATTTTTCTAAGAGAAAATATTGTCACTTATAAAAATTCACTTCATTTATTTTTAATATTATAAATAAAACAGTAGAAATCAACATATTTAACCTTAGAATTCAAGGAAGTCATAGCATTTTTCTAAATATCTCTTCTAAATATCTTTCTAAATATGAATGTGAGTATATACAGTTTAGCTTTGTTTCCTGTTTCTTACATACTATGCAGAACTCTCATATATAAATTTTGTTATTAAAACTTTTTTCAAAGCCAAGCATAACCCAAAAATGTTAGAAACCTGGAAGACAGTTTGCCTATTATTTAGGACAGTTTTTAAAAGCTTTAACTTAATCACAAGCTTCTAGTAACTCTCAACCAAAACAGTCATGTGAGTTATGAAGTTTCCAATTTTTTTTTTTTTTTTTTTTGAGACGGAGTCTTGCTCTGTCTCCTAGGCTGGAGTGGAGTTGCACGATCTCAGCTCACTGCAACCTCCATCCCCCAGGTTCAAGCAAGAATCTCGTGCCTCAGCCTCCCGAGTAACTGGGACTATAGGCATGCACCACCATGCCCAGCTAATTTTTGTATTTTTAGTAGAGACAGGGTTTCGCCACGTTGACCAGGTTGGTCTTGAACTCCTGACCTCAGGTGATCCACCCACCTCAGCCTCCCAAAGTGCTAGGATTACAGATGTGAGCTACTGTGCCTGGCCTCAACTTTTTATTTTGAAATAACTGCAGATTCACAGGAAGTTGCAAAGATGGTCCATATTTCCCCAGTGGTTACATCTTACATCATTACAGTACAATCTGTTAATTTGTTAGTTTGTTAATTTCACTAAACCAACAAACTGACATTAGTATAATGTGTGTATAGTTGTCATTCTGTTACATATATAAATTCCATTAGGTGCCACATGTTCAAGATACAAAACACTCCCCTCGCCATACAGATCACCCACACTACCCATTAGTTACCCCAACTCCCTGGCACCATCCCTCAATTCCTGATAACCATTAATCTGTAACCATCTCTACAATTTTGTCATTTTGAGAATGTTATGTAAATATGATCAAAGAGCAGTTACCCTTTTTGAGTTCTTTTTTCCACTCAATTTAATGGTTACGATCCAACCAATTTTCTGCATGTATCAACAGTTTTTTCCTTTTTATTACTAGCTAGTGTCCACAGTATGGACATTTAACCATTTGTTTAACCATTCACCTGCTGCAAAAAAAAAAAATATATATATATATATTCTTTCCCATTTTTTTACTATTACTAATAAAGTTGCCATGAACAATAATACACAGGGTTTTATGTGAACCTAAGTTCTCATTTCTTTTGGATAAACAGCCCAAGAATAAGGCTGCTCAGTCACAGGGTAAATGTATATTTAGCTTTAAAAAAAATCTTGATATACGATTCACACACCATGTAAGACACCTATTTAAAGTGCACAATTCAATGACTCTCAGTATACTCAGGAAGTTGTGCGATCATTACCACAATCAACTGTACATTTTTATCACCCCAAAAAGAAGCCCCACACCTATTTGCCCTCACTCCTCATTTCTCCCACCCACTTCCCAGCTAGCCCTAGGCAACCACTAATTTACTTTCTCTCCATATGAATCTGCCTGTTCTGGCCATTTCATAAAAATGGAATCATACAACATACGCTCCGGTCTGTGACAATCAGCTTCTTTCACTTAGCACAACGATTTCAAAGTCCATCTATGTTGTAGCATAGTGGTAATGTATTCCCTTTTATTGCCAAATACAACTGACAGACATTTGGTTGTTTCCATATTTTAGGTTATTATGAAGGTTAAAGTGCAAATTTCTTGTATGTGTATACTTTTATTTCTCTTGGGTATACCTGGAAACAGAATTGCTTATGTTTAATCATGTTTAGTTTTTGTGGTTTTTTTCTAAGAGTGTCAAACTATCAGTATTTTCCAGGGTGGCTGTTTCATTCTACATTACCATCAGGAACACATGAGAGATTCAGTTCTCCACATCCTCACCAGCATTTGGTATTGTCACTACTTTTTTATGAAAATTTGTCATACATCAGAAATTTTGTGCCAGGTATACAACACATAGTCATCAAGACAGGCTATTTAGGGTGTCCACCACCCCAGTAAAACACCGTTTGTTTGTTTTTTTGAGACAGTCTCGCTGTGTCGCCCAGGCTGGAATGCAGTGGCTCAATCTCGGCTCACTGCAACCTCCACCTCCCGGGTTCACGCCATTCTCCTGCCTCAGCCTCCCGAGTGGCTGGGACTACAGGCGCCCGCCACCACGCCCGGCTAATTTTTTGTATTTTTAGTAGAGACGGGGTTTCACCGTGTTAACCAGGATGGTCTCCATCTCCTGACCTCATGATCCACCCCGCCTCAGCCTCCCAAAGTGCTGGGATTACAGGCGTCAGCCACCACGCCCGGCCTAAGATACTGTTTTCTTAAGGATAGTCACCCTACTCTGCTGTCAAACACTGAATGTATTCCTTCTATCATACTGCATGTTTGTACCTTTTAACTCTCTTCTCATTCTCCCTCTGCCCCCGACTCACACCCTTCCCGGTCTCTATTATCTATCTATTTTTCCACTGTTTACCTCCATGTGTTCACATTTTTTAGCTCCCACGTGAGAACATGAGACATGACTTTTTGTGCCTGGCTTATTTCACTTAAAATAATGGCCTCTGGTTCCATCCATGTTGCTGCGAATGGCATGATTTCATTCTTCTTATGGCTGAATGGTATTGCAGAGTGTGTGTGTGCATGCGCACCACATTTTACTTATCTAGTCATCTGTCAACGGGCACTTAGGTTGATTCCATACCTTTGCTATTGTGAACAGTGCTGTGTAAACCTGCAAGTGCAGGCATCCCTTTGTCACTATTTTTTTATTTAGCTGTTCCGTTAGGTGTGTAATATCTCACTGTGATCTTAATTTGCATTTCCCTGATGGCTAGTGACACTATCTTTTCATGTGCTTGTCATCCACATATCCTCTTCAGTGAGGTGTCTCTTCACGCCCATTTTCTAACAGTATTGTTCGGGTTTTTTACTGTTGAGATTTAAGAGTTCTTTACATACTCTATAGTATGAATTATATGTCACATAGGTTAAGCTGCAAATCATTTCTCCCAATCTGCTGCTTTTCATTCTAAGAGTTTTTCACAAAGCAACACTTCTTTAATTTTGGTAATTTTTTTCTGTGCATCACAGTTTTAAAGTCATGACAAGAACTTTTCATGAATCCCTAGGGGCCAAAAATTTTCTCCTGTTTTCTCCTGAATTTTTTATAGTTTTCTGTTTCACATCTAAATTTATTACCTATATGGTACTAACCTTTTTATAAGGTGTAAAATTTAAGTCAAGGTTTTTTGTTGTTTCTTTTCACCTGTGTATCCAATTATCCCAGCCCCATTTGTTGAAGATGATCCATCCTAGATTGAACTGCTTTGGACTTTTGTCAAATCAACTCACTGTACTTGTGTGGGGTTATTTCTTGGTTCTCTATTCTGTTCCACTGATCTACATATTTATCCTTCCACCAACGGCAGTGATATTGTTTGGCTATGTCCCCAGCTAAATCTCATCTTGAATTCCAATGTGTTGTGGGAAGGACCCAGTGGGAGGTAACTGAATCATGGAGGGGCAGGTCTTTCCCATGCTGTTCTCATGATAGTAAGTCTCACAAGATCTGATGGTTCTACAGGGGGGAGTTTTCCTGCACAAGCTCTCCCTCTCTGCCTGCCGCCATCCATGCAGAATGTGACTGGCTCCTCCTTGCCTTCTGCCATGATTGTGAGGCCTCCCCAGCCATGTGGAACTGTAAGTCCAATAAACCTCTTTCCTTTGTAAATTGCCCAATCTCAGGTATGTCCTTGTCAGCAGCGTGAAAATGGACTAATACAAGCAGTTTCTATTATTGTTCTGTATGATAAGTCTTAAAATCAGTTACAGTGATTCCTATTAAATCTTTCTCCATTTTATTTTAGCTATTCTAGTCCTTTGTCTTTCCTTTTACATTTTTGAATAATCTTTTACATATCTACAAAAATCTTGCTGGAATCTTGATAGGAATTGTGTTAAATCTGTACATCAATCTGGGGAGAAATGGTATATTTATTATGTTGAGTCTTTTAATCTATGAATACAGTATTTATTTAGATCTTACTTTCCTCCATGTCAAGGTTTTTTCTGCGTAAGTCCTAGTATCGGGCTGGGCGCGGTGGCTCACGCCTGTAATCCCAGCACTTTGGGAGGCCAAGGTGGACGGATCACAAGGTCAGGAGATCGAGACCATCCTAGCTAACACGGTGAAACCCCGTCTCTACTAAAAAATACAAAAAATTAGCAGGGCATGGTGGCAGCCACCTGTAGTCCCAGATACTCAGGAGGCTGAGGCAGGAGAATGGCATCAACCCGGGAGGCGGAAGTTGCAGTGAGCCAAGATCACACCACTGCACTCCAACCTGGGTGACAGAGCAAGACTCCATTTCAAAAAAAAAAAAAGTCCTACATATCTTTTCTCCATTTTAGACTAACATCTCTTTTTATTTTTTGTGTAAGTTTAAATGATACTGTACTTTTATTTTGGTTTCCACATGTTAATTGCTAGTATAAATACAACTGGATTTTATGTATTAAACGTGTACATTCTTGCTGAACCTAAAGTTCAAGATTTTTTGTGGATTCCTTGGGATTTTCTATGTTAACTATTAAGTCATCTAAAAAAAAAGGACAGTTTTATTTCTTCCTTTGTGGTTTGTAAGCCTTCTATTTCCTTTTACTACCTTATTGATTTGGCTAGAAATTCCAGTACTATTTTAAATTACTATAGTGACAGCAAACACCTTTGCTTTGCCCTGAATATTCGGGTGAAAATATTGTGTTTCATCATTAACTTTGATGCCAGCTACAGATTTTTTTGTAGATGCTGTTTATCAAGTTGAAAACGTTTCCCTCTATCATTCATTTTCTGAGTTTCTTTCACGAATGAGTGCTGAATTCTATCATGTTTTTTTCCGAGTAGCTTTTTTTTTGACCTACTGACAGGACCAATTACACTCATGACTTTCAAACATTGATCCAACCTTGTAGCCACAAAATAAACTGCACTTGTTCATGGTGTATCATTCATTCTCTCCCTCTATTCTCTTTTTTGCCTTCTTGTGGGGTAAACATTTTTTATAATTTCATATTTATTTACCTACAGTATTTCTGAGTTTGCCTGTTTTGTATAACTTTTTAGTGGTAGCTCTAGGTTTTACATTATACATTTACAGCTTATTGTAGTCTACTGATTATCAGCATTTTACCAGTTCACATAAAGTATACAAATCTTACTTTCCTCTATGCTTCTTTACCTTTCCCCATTTATAACGTAATCATAAATATTTCCTACACAGACACTGAGAACCACACCACAGTTATGCTTCAAATTCCAAACACAATTTAGAAAATAAACGAATACTGAATTGACCGATATTTTTGCTGTCCATTCTTTGTTCTTCCCTCCTGATGTTCCCACATTTCTTTTATCATTTCCTTTCTGTTTGGAGAATTTCCTTTATTTGTTATTTTCATAGAGTAGGTCAGCTGGAGATAAATCATGTGAAGGAAGTTTTCACTTGATATAAAATTCTGAGTTGATAGTCCTTTTCCTTCAGCATCTGAAAAAAATGTCCTGCCACTTCTTTATGCCCTCCACAATTTCTGATAAGATCCACTGTCAGGCCAGGTGCAGTGGCTCATGACTGTAATTCCAGCAAGCGTGAGGGAGGCCGAGGCGGGCAGATCACCTGAGGTCAGGAGTTCAAGACCAGCCTGGCTAACATGGTGAAACCCCGTCTTTACTAAAAATACAAAACTAGCCAGGCGTGATGTGGCATGCCTGTAATCCCAGCTACTTGGGAGGCTAGGGCAGAACTGCTTGAACCTGGGAGGCAGAGGTTGTAGTGAGCTGAGATCACACCACTGCACTCCAGCCTGGGTGACAGAGCAAGATTCCATCTCAAAAAAAAAAAAAAAAAACAAAGATCCATTGTCACTCAAATTGTTTCCCACTACAGGTCAAGTGGTATCTCTCTTACTATGCTTCTGTCTTCAGTTTTCAGAAGTTTGCCTGGATGTGTCTTAGCATCTCTGTGTTTATCTTCTCTGGGTTTATGCTGCTTCTTACGTCTGAAGGTGTATGGCTTGCCAAGTTTAGGAAACATACAGCAGTGATTTCTTCAGACACGTTTTCCCCCCACCCCGTCCTTCTCTCTTTCTAGACCTCTGATGACACAGATGTTGCATCTTCTGTTAAAGTCCCATGGGCCCCTGAGGCTCTGCTCACTTTTTTCCAGTCTATTTTCTCTCCGCTGTTCAGACTGGGTAACTTCTATTGTTCTATCTTCAAATTAACAGCTTCTTTTGTCTGTCCTCTCCTTTCTGCTGCTAAGCCATCCACTGAATTTATTTCACATATTCTATTTTTCACTTTTGAAATTTTGTGTTTCTTTTTTACATCCTGTATTTTCTTCCTGAGGCTATTTGTCGTTTGTCTCGAATGTTAATTGGTTATTGAAGCATTTCTACAATCGCTGCTTTAAGGTCCTTGTCAAATAATTCTAAATTCTGTGTCATCTCTATGTTGGCATCAGTGGTCTTTTCTTACTGAGGTTGAGATTTTCCTATGAGTGATTTTCCATTGAAATCCTGACATCAGACTCAGGATCTGATGTAAGTCTTCTGTTAGAGCAGGCCTCTGCCAGGTGGATGTGGACGGTGAGGTGGAAGTTGAGATCCCCACTCAGCCTCCACGGACCCCTGCATGAGAAGGAAAGTTCAGCCTCCTGCCGAACCTCCACTCCCACCACCAAGGCTGAATCAGGGCTGCCTCCGTGCTGCTCCCTATACAGTCTCCCCCACGCCACAGGGGGGTGGCCTCATGACCACAGGGCAGCAGTAAAGTTCCTGAGTTTTGCAAGGTCCCTCTTATGATACCCTAGCAGAAAGGAGGCTGTGCTCTGTCACCACCCAGCAGAAGTAAAACCCCAACTCCTCAGCCAGTCTTCTCTGACAGCAACCCTGCAGAGAGGAGCATCTCATCCCAGCTTGTCATGAGTGGGAATCTGAAGTACCTGCCCAGCCTCTGATTCGCAGGGTGAGGGTGGTGCTGCAGGGTTTCCTGTGATATTTAGCTGGAGGAAAGTACTTACCGCCGAAAAGTTCTCTGATTAGCAGGGTGAGGGTGGTGCTGCAGGGTTTCCTGTGATATTTAGCTGGAGGAAAGTACTTACCATCGAAAAGTTCTGTGATTTGTAGGCTGCCCCTTTCCTGGTCTTTCAGACACAGACAGCAGGCTTTTCTTGGGTCTTGTTTTGTCTGAGTTCTTTTATACCTGCGCTGCTAGCTTGTCCAGCACAACATATGAGATACATGAGGCAAAAAGAAAACTCACAGAACTAAGTTTGGTGTCATTTCTGTGGTCCCAGTGTACGAAGGAAGTCTACCTTCTTTTCTCCATCTTTTAGTCTCTTTTTTTTTTAACAGAGTGTCGCTCTGTTCCCCAGGCTGGAGTGCAATGGCACAATCTTGGCTCACTGCAACCTCCACCTCCTGGGTTCAAGCAATTCTCCTGCCTCAGCCTCCCAAGTAGCTGGGACTACAGGTGCCCAACAGCACATCTGGCTAATTATTGTATTTTTAGCGGAGACAAGGTTTCACCATATGGACCTGGGTGGTCTCTAACTCCTGACCTTGTGATCTGCCCGCCTCAGCCTCCCAAAGTGCTTGGATTACAGGCGTGAGCCACTGCACCCAGCCCACTCTTACATTTGTTTTATATATGTCCAGTGTTTTTAGATGTACTTCATGGAAGGAATAAGGAAAAATAAGTCTCCATCTTTCCACAAGCAGAAAGCCAAGAATCATCTTTTATTCTCAAATTGCATATGTGTAGGCCTATTTTTAAAGGAGAAGTAAGTCTTGCTTTACAACATAAAACAGTTACTTTGTAGTTTATGGAGTATGTTTTGTAAAGGAAAAAAAGAAACCACATCAAAAGCCTGGGAAAGCTGTCCTGATATGGCCTCAGAGAAAAAGGGAGACTCTGTCTTCAGTTAAATGAAGCAAATGGAACCAGCAAAGGGTTTCCCTTCCTTCTCTTAAGAACTTCATCTGTAGAAACATTCTGATGCATTCCAGACATTCTACAAGTTGGTTACCAAAAATGCAGAGATTACAATATCACCTTTCCTTTCTCATCAAAATTATAAGTTTTGGATCACTGATTTTATCTCACTGGCTATTCCAGCCTCTCTGTAAGTTACATGGTGTTCTTTTTGGTTTAGCTTGCTTTCTTCGCCACTTCACAAAATAGTCAATACCACCGGCAATCTTTTTCTGCTGATCAACTGCAACCAAATGTATGCATTTCCTACAATCACCTCCCTGGAACTTGGCACCAAATACAGATTTTTTCATACTGGAGTAATCTTATCATCTCTGTATTCACACCCTCCACATTTTTTCCCAGCGTCTGTATTGGTCCTATCACCACTTCCTTCCTTTCACACCACATCCTCCATAGAAACTCAGTCCTTGGCCCAAAAAAAAAAAAGCTCAAGACCAGAAGTGTTTCAGAATTCAGATGCTTTCAGATTTTGGAATATCCGCATATACATAATAAGATATCCTAGGGATGGGACCCAAGGCTAAACTCAAAGTTCATTTATGTTTCATGTATACCTCATGCACGTAGCCTGAAGGTAACTTTTTTTTTTTTTGAGATGAAGTCTCCACTGTAGCCCAGGCTGGAGTGCAGTGGTGTTAACCTCGGTTCACTGCAACCTCCATCTCCCAGGTTCAAGCAATTCTCCTGCCTCAGCCTCCCAAGTAGCTGGAATTACAGGCACCCAACACCATGCCCAGCTAATTTTTGTATTTTTAAGAGAGACGGGATTTCACCATGTTGGCAAGGTGGTTTCGAACTCCTGGCCTCAAGTGGTCTGCCCAGCTCGGCCTCCCAAAATGCTGGGATTACTGGCCTGAGCCACCACAGCAGGCCCCCTGAAGGTAATTTTATTTTGCCCTAGGGCATCCTGAATAAACTAT
The DNA here is from genome assembly GCF_029281585.2 of Gorilla gorilla gorilla. Taxonomy (NCBI): domain Eukaryota; kingdom Metazoa; phylum Chordata; class Mammalia; order Primates; family Hominidae; genus Gorilla; species Gorilla gorilla. Next base: position 10,001,662 of record NC_073232.2, on the reverse strand, counting down.
GTTGCGCACCCACATTTTGACTACAACCTGTCTGTCACAAGGTAAGGTGTGGAAATTTCCACTTGTGTCATGTTAGCACTCAAAAAGTTTTGGATTTTGGAGCACTATGGATTTTGAATTTTTGGATTAGGATGCTCAACCGGCAGTAGCATAAATCTTATTTAAATGTTTAATCACCAGTTTAGGGGGTTTTCAGGTTGGTATCATGGGAAGAGGGACAAGGAAGTGGCAGGTGTTTGTAAAACTACTGAAATGGTATACCATGGAATCTAAAATAGACAGGAAGGGAAGTGAAAACAGAAAGAATTAATGGAGAGATACTGGAAGAAAGTTGGTGGACTGGCAGATCTACCAGAGGCTGAAGAGCTACTACAAAGAATTGCTGTAAGGCTCAAATGGATCAATAAATACAAAGAGTCACTAATCCTCATAACATCCCTATGAGACAGAGTTCCCAAATCCAATTAAGAGCCTTTCAACACAGTCATACATCACTTAAGGATGGGGACAGGTCCTGAGAGATGCATCATTAGGTGATTTTGTCACTGTGGGAACATCGCAGAGTATACTTACACAAAGCTAGGTGCACAGCCTACTCCACACCTAGGCTAGATGGCCGAGCCTGCTGCTCCTAGCCTACAACCCTGCACAGCATGTTACTGTACTGAATACTGCAGGCAACTGTAACACAATGGTATCTATTTGTGTACCTAAACATATCTACACATAGAAAAGGTACAGTAAAAATAGAGTATTACAATCTTATGGGACCACCATCTTACATGAGGTCTGTTGTTGACCAAAACATCATTTGTTATGTGACACCCGATTGTATTTAACAGACTAAACACTAATAAACTGATTATAGAACTGTAAAAAGAAAAAACAAACTTCTTCACTCCAAATATAACCTTCTTTATCCTCTATGCACTGTTTTACCTAAATACAAGCAAAGAGAAACCTGAGATTCCAAAACGTAATTATTTTCCTTCAAAATATTCACATTTACCCAATATTATTGGACAGATTACCATATTACAAAGAAGGCTTATGGAGATTAAATGTCCTTCTGGTTTTCAATAAAACATTATTTTCAAGAAACTATAAATAGTCCCCTCTAAAAATTCAATCTCTTTATCCTACCATGGATTTAACAGAATAAACGCTCCTTCTGAACTCGACTCATTTAGTCTGTGCAATTCATCTGCCCTTAGTATATGCTGCCATGTGTGTAATACACCCCTACCGTTTGCAAGCAGTCAGAACAACAGGCACACAGCTTTGACGCAGCACAGTGCTCTACACACAGCAGGCACTGGCCACACACTGGACTAATTAATGAAACCCATAAACACACTGCGTTAGCAAGCTGAATTCCTCATCTTTAGAAATGCTGTAATATTGGGCCAGGCATGGTGGCTCATGCCTGTAATCCCAGCCTTTTGGGAGGCCCAGGCAGGCGGATCACCTAAGGTCAGGAGTTTAAGACCAGCCTGGCCAACATGGTGAAACCCCATCTCTACTAAAATACAAAAATCAGCTGGGCATGATGGTGCATGCCTCCCATCTACCCCGGAGGCTGAGGCACGAGAATTGCTCCACCCTGGGAGGTGGAGGCAGTGGTGAGCTGAGATCATGCCGCTGCACTCCAGCCTGCGTGACAGAAATGCTGTAATATAAAACAGCATCAATGAACACTTAGCTTTCTGCTCTTTCTCAAAAGACTCTTTTCTATATTTTTTTTGAGACAGAGTCTCGCTCTGTCGCCCAGGCTGGAGTGCAGTGGCGCGATCTCAACCCACTGCAACCTCCACCTCCCGGGTTCAACCAATCCTCTGCCTCAGCCTCCTGAGTAGTTGGGGTTACAAGCGCCCACCACCACGCCTGGCTAATTTTTTGTATTTTCAGTAGAGACGGGGTTTCACCATCTTGGCCAGGCTGGTCTTGAACTCCTGACCTCTTGATCCACCTGACTCGGCCTCCCAAAGTGCTGGGATTACAGGCGCGAGCCACTGCGCCTGGCCAGATTATTTTCAATATTTCCAATATTAATTAATTTGTAGCTATAGAAATTATCATTCTCCTAAGTGTGTATAATTTGAGGAAGGCAGATAACATAACCAAAGCAGCTTTAAACAGCAATATGACAAATTCTTTTCTTTTTGACACAGAATCTCGCTCTGTCTCCCCAGGCTGGAGGGCAGTGACGTGATCTCGGCTAAACGCAACTTCTGCCTCCTGAGTTCAAGTGATTCTCCTGCTTCAGCCTCCTGAGTAGCTGGGACTACAAGTGCCCGCCACCATGCCCAGCTGATTTTTGTATTTTTAGTAGAGACGGGACTTCACCATGTTGGCCAGGGTGGTCTTGAACTGCTGACCTCAGGTGATCTGCCCACCTTGGCTTCCCAAAGTGCTGGGATTACAGGCATGAGCCACCACGCCCTGCCAACAAATTCTTAATTTACACTTTCATTTGAAACAAAAAACACAAAACATTACTTTCAGTTTCATATCCAGTAGGATTTTAAACATTTTTCTTTCATCAAAGCAAAAACACTTGCTTAAATGGTTAATTTCACAAATGTTAATCACATGCAAAAGAATGGTTAAGGAATATAATGTCCACGTGGCATTAAAAATAAATTGGAGAAATAAATTGAAAATTGCATAAAATGTGATGGAATTTCCACCAGAAGTTTAATCAAGTTTGTAGTAACATTTTATCATAATAACACTGTTAGACGAATTCCTAGTGGGCTGAGACACCAAATTCAACTTCTGAGCAATATCGAGGAAGAGAATGGTCTCTACAGGCAACCTCAGAAATCTGTCATCAGTATTAACCTGCTTAAAATGTTTTGTCATTGACGAAATGAAGGCATGGAATACATACACCATCAATTCTGTGGATGACAATCAATTAGGAAATACCATTAATCAGATAAATAGCCATCAAGATTTTCAAAAGATCTCAGTAGTTAAAAGAACAACTTTAAACCAAGGATGAAATTCAACAGATGTAAAATCTTTTCCCTGAAAAGAATAAGACAGGATAAATATGAAAACTCTATCTTAGTTTCACCTCGGGGAAAGGGACTTAGGGATTTTAGTTCAGGGCAAATGCCCAAAGTGAACAGCCTAACATAGCTACCCAAAAAGAGGAGGAGGGAAACACACTCACTCAAGATCTCCTGTATACAGCACTTTGCAAAAATGGCTGGCATATATTACATAACGTAACCTTCCCAGTAACAAAATGAGGCTGATATGAACACCATGTTAGAGGACAGGGAGTGGGGACTTAGGAAGGCCTTGCCCAAGGTCACACTGCTGTTGAAACGTGGCCAGTGTACACGAGTCCCTACTCTGTCTCCTGTGAGCAGTATTAATAGAAAGGCAGCGTCTAAACCCAGGGGATAACAGATCACTCCATTTGTTCCACATTGGTGAGTTCATATTTACATACCGTGTTCAACTCCTGGGACATATCAAAAGCTATTTTGAAAGACTCGAATTTGATCAGGAAAGTAACCAGAACGGTGTGTGTGTCTGCTGGGGTTGGGGGAAGTTCAGAAGACGAAGAAAGTTCCTGGAGATAAAACTATCTTGAGCTTTCTCATTAAGAGGTAAATAATTCCTGCAATACTTTTATGACCGTAACTCACAGGCCAACATACTGAATTTAAGAGAAAAACACTTGAACTTCAATAAATGAAACTTCCAAGCAATTAACACTTTTCTATAATGGTATCCGCTTCAAGGGACGAATGTTTTACCGTTTAAGTTAAATGACAAAATCTCTAAAAACCTGGCAGACCTTAAGCTATTTTCACTCACAACCTGGAAAAACGTATTTATTCAACTTGGTTTAGTAAATGAGTACATTATTATTGTTGCTCTTGTGTTATTCCGGTGAACAGCTGTCTTAAAATGTTTCCCTCCAGCGGTGGCTGCTTTCAGGGGGAAGGGAAGGAAAAGGAAGTCTTCAAAAGGGGAACAATATCATGGCGCTGTGTTAATCACTTCAGCATCCGTCACTCCACACTCACCACCCTTCTTGAAGCCGACCATCCCCACTCTTTGGATAGAAGAAAGGCCATTCTCCTCTCTGAAGAGCCTCCCAAGTGCTTCCCTGGAGACGCACTTCCCCGGGATGCCCAGGCCGAAGCAAAGGGGGCGGGGAGAGACCCCGGGCCGAACCCTTCTGCCCCCAACCCCTCCAGCGCCGCCCCGGGCCCTCCAGCGCCCCGACTCTTCCTGGACTCCGACCTCTTCTGCACCGCCCCGGGCCCCGATCCCTCCCGCACCCTGGTCCCTCTGGCACCGCCACGGACTACTCCTGCGCCCCGACTTCTCTTGCACCCTGAACCCTTCTGCACCACGGCCCTTCCTGCACCGCCACGGGCCCTCCTGGGACCCGACCCCTCCTGCACCACCACGGACCCTCTGCATTCCAAGCCCACCTGCACTCCATCCGCCACTATGCCCCGACTGCCCCTGCACCCCCTTGAGCCCTGCAGTGTCCCGACTCCTCTTCGGGGCATCCGGGGAACGACTCGGCGCCTGACAGGTAGGAAGATGGCGGCACTCACCTGTCACAGCAGCTGCGCCCGCCACCCCCGGAGCCAGCCCGGGTCGCGCACCGCCAGTGAGTCCCTACGACGCGGCCCCCAGTACCGACCCGAAGACGCGCAGGACACCGCTGTCTCCGCACTGACGCGACCCCACAACCCCAACCTGGCGCTAATGCACTTCCGGCGTCGCCGGAAGTCCCGCCCCAGCCCCGCGCCTCTGGGTTCTCCGGAAGCCGCCCCACACCTCCGCCCCACACCCGGCGGCGCCGGAAGTCACGTCCCGGCTTCCGCCCCGCAGCCCCGAGGGGTCCGGGCGCGCTGAAGACCCCTTCGGCTGCTGGGCCAACGCCCCCAGCCTTGGTCACCTACTCCTGCCGCCGAGCGGTTCGCGGGAGGTGGCCTCGGGGGTCGTAGCTACTCACCGGCGGGGCGCTCCGAGTCCATCTGCCCCGTAGCCCGGCAGCCGGGGCGGGAGGGCTGCGAGCCCGGGGCGCGGTCCGCCTGAGGCCTGAGACCCGGGGCCGCCTGCGCTCAGGGCCGCGGTGCCGGCCGCGCGGGAGCCTGGCGGGGACGGCGCGGTCAGTGCTCGGCTCCTCCGCAGTGACTCACCAGCGTCCTGAAGCTTTTGATCACCATTGGCTGGGAAGGAAAAACAGAATCAGCTGTTCCCTGCGAAAGGTGGGACTTGGGCCGCTTTTTTCTTAGAATCTAGGTTGGAAACGCCGCATGATGGTCTTTACGTAAACAGCCGTCTCAACGCTCTACAGAAAGCTCTAACCGCACATTTGAAGCCCACCTAGAGTAAATCAAGAGCGTGAAAGCATTTTTTTTCTGTGTAGGTTAACATTCCTGCTCCTTCCTTTAAAAAGGAAGCTCAAGGCCAGGCGCGGTGGCTCACGCCTGTAATCCCAACACTTTGGGAGGCCGAGGCCGACGTATCACGAGATCAGGAGGTCGAGACCAGCCTGGCCAACATGGTGAACCCCTGTCTTTACTAATACAAAAACTAGCCGGGCGTGGCGGCGCGCGCCTGTAACCCCTGCTACTCGGAAGGCTGAGGCAGGAGAATCGCTTGAACCCGGGAGGCGGAGGTTGCAGTGAGCCGAGATCGCGCCTCTGCACTCCAGCCTGGGACAGAGCGAGACTCCGTCTCCAAAAAAAAAAAAAAAAGGAAGCTCAAGATGAAGAGTCAGAAGTGGTAACTTGTTTGTTGCACAAGAAACAAATTTAGCATTCTATTTAGGGGATCCAGATTACCAAAAAAAAAAAAAAAGTCAAGTTATTTCTGCATTAAGTATATTAATAAAACTAAAAACAATTCTGTAAGAGGAACGCCAAGGAAAAAAAATCTGACTTTTTAGAGAAGTCATTTTTTAAACTTTTAGAGGTTGTGACATTTAAGTAACATAATTTTATTTAGTACCTAGTATGCAAAGACATTGTACTGGGCATGGCAGCAAATAGAAAGCTTTGTAAATCGCAGTGTCCCATCTAATTAACCCGCATTCTAACAGGTGGTTTTATTTTGCAGGACCGCACCACAGTCAGGTAACACCAAGAATATCGCTAATGTAATTTTTTAAGTATTTAGGATTCCACAAAAGTCACTGAAAATAACTGACAGCATGACATGTCACAAAACAAGGGAAAGAAATCATTTTTTGAGGATCAGTCACTTTACATCTTTTGTAACTAATTTAATCCCCAAAGGAATCCAATAAAGTAGAAGTTATTCTAATTTGAATTTTAAGCATGAGAATGTGGAAATTACTTGTCAAAAGTCAAAAATAATCGTGCAGCAGGGCAAAGACTAAAGGCTGACATCAGAATCCATGTTCTTTTCACTGTTGATGTGCTAGGGCTGCAGGAACAAAATACTGCAAACTAGGCAGCTTAAACAAATTTATTGTCAGAGGTCTGACTGGAAGTCCCAAATCAAGGTATTGGCAGGGTTGGTTCCTTCTGAGAGCTGTGATGGGAGCCTGTTAATGCATCTCAGCGTCTAGGCATTCCTTGGCTTGTGGCAGCATACCCCCACCAGTCTTCACATGACGTTTTCCATGTCCGTGTCTGTCTGCACACTTAGCGTTCTTTTTGTGAGGACATCAGTCATATTGGAGTACAGTAGGCGCTACTTTAATATGACCTCATGTTAACTAATCATATCCACAACAACCCTGTTTCCAAATAAGGTCACATTATAAAATACTGGAAGTGAGGTCTTTAACACATGAATTTGAAGGGGGGACACAATTTAACCCATAACACACTGTATCCTCAAATAACTATCCAATGTAATTTTTTTAAAAGACCCAAAACTAGCCGAAATTATAAAAGGTTATGATTGCAATCCTGGTATCCAGTTACATTCTCCCTCCTGCAGAAGCTGTGGAGAATCCTGTCTCAGAAAACCAATTTCTATTTTGTCATATGTCCATCTATGCAAAATACATGTACTTTGTCCCTGACATAGGGCAACAATGCTGAATTTACTAAGACTCATTTTTGCGCATGGTTTGATAGGGAATTAAGATTTAGTAGGTATTCTGTCACTGTCCTCATTACTGATTATTTTAACTGTGTCTCAAACACTTGGATAGTTAGTACACTATGGTGTTATAAGCTGTTTGACATGTCGCTTCATAAATTCTCAAGTTATATATATATGTGTGTATATATGTCATATAACAGGCACAACTGTTTTCATGTGTATCGCTTTATTGCACTTCACAGGTATCATGTTTCTTACAAAGTGGAGATTTGTGGCAGCCCTGCATGGAGCAAGTCGATCAGCACCATCTTTCTAACAGTATGTGCTCACTTCATGTCTCTCTGTCACATTTTGGTAATTCTTGGAATGTTTCCGTTATTAAATCAGTTATAGTGATCTGTGATTAGTGATCTTTGATATTACTGTCATAACTGCTTGGGGGGCACCATGAACCACCCCTATATAAGACAGCAAACTGAGTCAATAAATGTTTTATGTGTTCTGACCACTCCACTGACCAGCTGCCTCCCTATCTCTCTCCTTCTGCTCAGACCTTCCTATCCTTGAGACACAGCAATACTGAAATTAGGGGCCAGGCATGGTGGTGGCTCATGCCTGTAGTCCCAGCTACTTGGGAGACTGAAGCAGGAGGATTGTTTGAGCCTAGGAGTTCAAGGCTGCAGTGAGCTGTGATCATGCCACTGCACTTCAGCATGGGCAGCAAAGCAAGACCCTGACTCAAAAAAAAAAAAAAATCAGGCAATTAATAGCCCTAAAATGGCTACTAAGTGTTTCATAAAAGAATGAGTTGCACATCTCTTACTTTAAATCAAAACTAGAAATGATTAATGATTAAGCATGGTGAGGAAGGCATGTTGAAACAGCTAAGTCGTGAATGCAAAGGAAAAGTTCTTGAAGGAAATTTGAAGTGCTCCTCCAGTGAATATACAAATGATAAGAAAATAAAAGAGCTTTATTGCTGATATGGAGAAACTCTGAGTGGTCTGTATAGATTAAACCAGCCACAATATTCTGATAAACAAAGCCTAATCCAGAGTAAGGCCCTAACTCTCTTCAGTTCTCTGAAGGCTGAGAGAGGTAAGGAAGCTACAGAAGAAAAATCTGAAGCTATCAGAGGTTGGTTCATGAGGTTGAAGGAAAGAAGCTGTCTCTATAATACAAAAGTGCAAGATAGGCCAGGCATGGTGGCTTATGCCTGTAATTCCAGCACTTTGGGAGGCCAATGCAAGTGGATCACTTGAGGTCAGGAGTTCAAGACCAGCCTGGCCAAGATGGTGAAACCCTGCCTCCACTAAAAATACAAACATTAACTGGGTGTGGTGGCACACGCCTGTAGTCCCAGCTACTCAGGAGGCTAAGGCAGGAGGATCACTTGAACCCAGGAGTTGGAGGTTGCTGTAAGCCAAGATCACACCACCACACTCCAGCCTGGGTAACAGAGTGAGACTCCATCTCAAAAAAAAAAATGTGCAAGTGCAAGATAAAGCAGCAAGTCATCTAGGAGATCTACCTAAGATCACTGATGAAGACGGCTTTGCTAAACAACAGGTTTTCATTGGAGTTGAAACAACCTTATTTTGGGAAAAGATGCCGCCCAGGACTGTCATAACTAGAGAGGAGAAGTCAAAGCCTGGCTTCAGAGCTCCAAAGGACAGGCTGACCCTTGCTAGGGGGCTAGTGCAGCTGATGACTTTATGTTGAAGCCAGTGCTCATTTATCATTCTGAAAATCCTAGAGTCCTTAAGCGTTATGCTAATTCTAGTCTGCCTCTGCTGTGTAGATAGAACAACAAAGCCTAGATGACAGCACATCTACTTACACAGTGTGGTTTACTAAATATTGTCAGCCCACTGTTGAGACCTACTGCTCAGGAAAAAAAAAAGATTTCGTTTCAAAATATTACTGCTGATTTACAGTGCTCCTGTTCACCCAAGAGCTCTGATGGAGATACACAAGGAGATTCATGTTGATTTCATGCCTGCTAACACAACATCCCTTCTGCAGCCCATAGCTCAAGAAGTCATTTTGACTTTCAAGTCTCATTATTTAAGAAATACATTTTGTAAGGCTATGGCTGCCCGAAGATGTAACTGAATCACTGCACTAGCATAATAAAACATGAATGGATAAGCAGTTGCTTCTTGTGGATGAACAAAGAAAGTGGTCTCTTGAGATGGAACCTAATCCTGGTGAAGATGTGAACACTGTTGAAATGATAACAAAGGATTCAGAATACTCCATAGACTTAGTTTATGAAGTAGCAGCAGGGTTTGAGAGGATTGACTCTAATTTTGAAAGTTTTCCTGGCCGGGTGCGGTGGCTCATGCCTATAATCCCAGCATTTTGAGAGGCCAAGGTGGGCGGATCACAAGGTCAGGAGTTCAAGACCAGCCTGGCCAATATGGTGAAACCCCAGCTCTACTAATAATACAAAAATTAGCCGGGCATGGTGGCGCGCGCCCGTAGTGCCAGCTACTCGTGAGGCTGAGGTAGGAGAATTGCTTGAACCCAGGAGGTGGAGGTTACAGTGAGCCAAGATCACACCACTGCACTTCAGCCTGGGCCAAAGAACGAGACTCTGTCTCAAAAAAGTTTTCCTGTGGGTTAAAAAAAATCTTTCATGAAAAGAATTGTCAATCAATGTGACAAATTTCATTATTGTCTTATTTTAAGAAACTGCAACAGCCACCCCAACTTTCAAGCACCACCTTGATCAACAGCCATCAACATTGAGGCAAAACCCTCCACCAGCAAAAAGATTATGACTCACTGAAGGCTCAGCTGATGGTTAGCGGTAAAAAATATTAACTTTAATCATCTCGACCATTCAGTACTCATCTAATATCCTCTATAACAAAATGGGAAATACACATAAAGCACTTCTGCTACATGCTGAATTATGATTGTTGTCTCCAGGAAAAGAACTTGTGGGAACGTTTGAGTTGTAAGCTGAACTAACTAGCTGCTTTTTTCATGAAATACCACTTTTACTGGAAAGAACTGACAGATAAACTGAGGTAGTCAAACCTAGATATTTGGCAGACATTTTCGTGAAAATAAATATGTTCGTGCCACTTCAAGGAACATAATTCTCAGTACCTGTTGCCAATAATGTTGGAATTTTCATGCAAAAATTCAAATAAAAAACAAACTTAAAACCATCAAGAACTTGGTGACTTTATGTGGAAGCCAGTGCTACAATACTTTAGCTTCCCAATACTTAAAAACTTTTCTGATGAGATTACTAGTGATATTAATAATGTGATTGATATTGAATAATGAAATGTTTTAGCATTTGGAAGATCTGTTTAATTCAGTAAATCAGTATTTTCCAAATGACCAATGCATGACCTTTCAACGTCACGCATAGGAAAATAGGCATTCGAGGTACAGTCAAAAATAATGAGTTTTAATGTAACAAGTACAAAATGTCCATTGAAGTGGTTTCAAATTCCAAATAGTAATTGAAAAATCCACCACTCGTGTTTTGGGGTAGTAGTATCGAAAAAGAATAACCAAGATAATTTGAAAAGGCTATTAAAAGATACTTCTCAATTTTCAAACTGCATACAGCAGGAGCTCATTCATTTCTTTGTAACATTGATGAGAAAAAGACTCCCGGCCAGGGGCACTGTCTTTGTGGTGTTTACGTGTTCTCGCCACACCTGCATAGGTTTTCTCTGGGTGCTGCAGTTCTTGCCACATCCCAGAGGTGTGCACGTGAGGTGAACTGGTGTGTCTTCACTGTCCCAGTCTGAGTGTGGGTGTGTGAGTGGCCCTGTGATGGAATGGCGTCCTGTCCAGGGCTGGTTCCCTCTTTGTGCCCTGAGCTACTGAAACAGGCTTCAGCTACATATGACCCAGAACTGGAATAATTAAGTAATAATTATCTTGTTTTTTATTCATCTTTCTTAAATGTATGTATAGCTCACATTTATTTCAATGTTTAATATTAGAATACTTTGGCCTTTAGAAGCTTAGTGGTTTTTTTTTCCTTGGCCAGAAGTATGCTTTAGGAACTTAATCCTTATTTTTTAGCCTCTGGTAAAATTGGTTTTGCTATACGCTGTTTCACTTAAAAGTCCTAATTCCCAAGAACGCACTGACAGCAGTGAGGACTTACTGCGCATGCGGGAGGCCAGATTTTCTTATCTGTGTGAAGCCAGACATGAAAGAGATCTGCCAACATATAAAACAAAATCAAAGTCCGTTTTTTGTCTGGAAAAGATTTTTAATAAAAATGTAATTTATGTTAGTGTCATGTGTTTTTTAAGTGAATATTTTAATATGTTTAATTTCTATGTTAGTAAATAGCAGTAGTAAACAACAGTGAGCAAAACCTTTTAGGTGTCCTCAGTACATTTTAAGTGTGTGCAAGCGTCCTGTGACCAAGAAGTTTGAGAACTGGTGCCCACCAGGTTCATCTCACAAGTTCAGTATTTTAAATTCCACACAAAAGGTAGCGGAAATAGCTGAATTCGCTTCAGCTGCGCATACATTTCACGATTATTTAAAAGTTCAGAGGGCTAGGCGCGGTGGCTCACACCCAGAATCCCAGCACTTCGGTAAGCTGAGCCGGGTGGATCACTTGAGGTCAGGAGTTCAGGTCAGGAGTTCCAGACCAGCCTGACCAACATGCGGAAACCCGTCTCTACTAAAAATACAAAATTAGCCGGGCGGGGTGGCGCATGCCTGTAATTCCAGCTACTTGGGAGGCTGAGACGGGACAACTGCCTGAACCCGGGCGGCGGAGGTTGCTGTGAGCGGAGACTGCACCATTGCACTCCAGCCTGGGCAACAAGAGCGAAACTGTCTCAAAAAAAAAAAAATTAGAACGTACTGTCATGTACCTCGAAAGCGAACACTCCCAACATAGCGTGGAACGCCCCACACCCCCGGCGACTCTGGTCCGCCTTGGTCCCGGTCGCAGACACCGCAGAACGACCACCGTTCTAGACATACAAGAACTGCCCGTGCAGCCAAACGCTGTAGTCCCAGCGGCGGAACTCGGGAGGGGGATGCCCAACCAGCCAGTCAGCAGTGACGTCCCGCCTTTCCTCCGTTTCCATTGGTCCAGCCACGCGGAGGCCGCGCCCATGGGACGCCGAGCTTCCGGCTACCGGGCTTGGCGCCCGGGCGCTTTCGGATTGGGAGGGCTTCCTCCATGGAACGCGAGCCTCGAGACGTCTGACGTTAGGCACCGTTCGCAGCGCCTCGGGCTCGCACGGCAGGATCGAAGATTGGCTGGCGGCTGCTGTGGTCTCGGGCACCGCCCAGTCGCGGGACGCTGCCTCTGCGGAACTGGGGGTGGGGCGTGTTGACCCCCTTAAAGGCGCCAGAGCTCGCGGTCACGGCTCAGGTTCCCGGTGCTTCGCGCGTCTGCGGTTGTCACAGGCCAGGGAGGTGGCACCACCAGGCGAAGCTTGGCGAGATTGTGTCGTCAAGCGCGTACGGGCGCCAATTGGCCGGGCGATGTGGTGTGGACTGGCGCTGGCGCGAGCGATTGGCTGCGCTGCCCGGGGGCGGGGCCAGTGGGCGGTGCGCGCCGCGGACGGTTCGCAAAGCGGGCGCGCTCCGGGACCGGCGGGTGTCTGTGGCCGGAGGCTGATCAGGTACTGTGGACGGGCGGCGGAGTTCGGGAGACAGGGCCAGGGCGGCATCGGGGAGCTGCGGGACGGGGCGGGGAGGAGGCCCGAGGTCTGAGCCACCCGTGAGGTCTCGGCGCGGAGGCCTGGACAGCTGGGGGTGGCGGCGTTGGTCTCCCGAACTGGAGAGAGGCCGGGCCTTCCCGGGCTGTGGTGGGCGCCCGCGCCCCGTGGAAGGCGGAGGCGTGAGTCGGGGCGTCAGAGACGTTGCCATTCTTTGTCAGCGGAAAAGATCGTCGTGTGCGCACAGTCACCTGAGGTTTAGGAACTCGTGGAATTGGAAACCGAGTCGCAGGAGACTAAGAGTTGCGAGTCTCCCCTTAGAGAATTCAGAAACAAGCGTAGACAGCATCGTCAGAAACACGAGCGTGACGACGCCGGCCTCCCCGTGCCGAGTCCACGCGTGTGACGCGGGTGCATACACCTGCGTCCGTGCAAGAGGGTGACAGCAACACACTCAAGGCGCTTCTCCTGGGAATGGAGCAGGAGAAGAGATGGGGAGCACCGCATAGATGGAAATAGACCTTTTTCTTGGGTTGGGTGATGTGTTCCCGCGTCTACTACATGGTATTCTTTAAACGCATAAATAGACGTATTCATTTTACCTTGTGATTATGCAGCTTACCTTTAAAATCTGAATTCTGAAAATTCTGAAAGAGCAATTGTCATTACAGCTGGGCGGTGGTGCACGCCTTTAATCCCAGCACTTTGGGAGGCGGAGTCGAAGGCTGCAGTGAGCCGAGATCGCGCCACTGCACTCCAGCTTGGGCGACAGACACGGCAAGACCCAGCCCCATCCCCCCGGAAAAAAATGTCATGTCAAAAAGTCTAGTAATTATGTAGTAACGAAACCTATCTTAGTGATCACCTAATATACAGTTGGCCTACTGTATCCTTGGGGTCCATATCCATGGATTTAACCAACTGCACATTATAAAATATTTGGAAAAAAATTTCATCTGTACTGAACATATACAGACTTATTCTGTAACCAATACAGCACAACTATTTATGTAGGATTTACATGTTTTAGATATTATAAGAGATCATCTACAGATGATAATTTAACGTTCGGCCCACATCACTTAACAGGGATACTTTGGAGAGGTTCATTGTTAGGTAGTTTCATCATTGTGGAAGCAGAGTGCGCTGACACAGACCTAGACAGTGGAGCAGCTGGGCTGTGTGGTGTAGACAGACGGTGGAGGAGCTGGGCTGTGTGGTGTAGACAGACAGTGGAGCAGCTGGGCTGTGTGGTGTAGACAGTGGAGCAGCTGGGATGTGTGGTGTAGACAGACAGTGGAGCAGCTGGGATGTGTGGTGTAGCCAGTTGCTCCTAGGCTGTTTGTCCTGTTGCTTCAGGCCTAAATTTGGATAGTGTGTTACTGTGCTGAATAATGTGGGCAGTTGTAACACAACAGCAAGTATTTGTGTATCTAAACATAGAAAAGGTGATGTGTTGTGCTCCGATGTTACAATGGCTACAACATCATTAGCAATAGGAATATGTCAGTTCTGTTATAATTTTATGGAACCACTGTAGTATATGCAGTCTGTAGTGTACCGAAACACCATCATGTGACACATGTATGTATACAGTAGGATATACACAGGTGATCTGCAAATATTATGCCATTTTATATCTGAAACTTCAGCATCCTCAAATTTTGGTAGCTGTGGGAGGTCCTGGAACCAACTCCCATATATACCAAAGAATGACTGTATGTAAAACTAGCCTATAGAAGTTGGAAATCTTTCTAAAATTGAGGCTAACTCTGAAGTTGACTTCCTTTTCACATTATTTTCCCTCTTGATTTGTTTTAATCATTAACCTTATTTCAGATTTTTTGTATTAGATATCAATATCTCCATCATCACTGACTCCTGACACACGCATTCACACACACACACACACACACACACACACACACACACCCAGACCCTATGTGGGTCTAGAACTTTGTATTAAGTAGCTGTTTAAACACTTTGTGTACATTCTGCAGTATGCTTGAAGTCTGTTGAAAGTATTTCAGTGGTCCACGTGTGGTGGCTCACTCCTGTAATCTCAACACTTTGGGAGGCCAAAGCAGGCAGATCTCCTGAGGTTAGGAGTTCGAGATCAGCATGGCCAGCATGGCAAAACCTCGTCTCTACTAAAAATACAAAAATTAGCCTGGCGTGGTGATGCACGCCTGTAGTCCCAGCTACTTGGGAGGTCAAGGCAGGAGAATCACTTGAACCCAGGAGGTGGGGGTTGTAGTGAGCTGAGATTGCACCATTGCATTCCAGCCTGGGCAACAAAACGAGACTCCCTCTCAGAAACAAAAAAGTATTCCAGTAAAATCTATGTATTTGAAATAGAGTCACATAGAAAGTAGAGCACATGGGATCTTCAAAATATATTGGGTAGAAAAATCAAAAAACAAAAATTATAATTCATTCAGAAATTAAGGAGAAGAAAAAAGGGAATAAAAAACTTCAAGGTCAGACTATGTAAAGGTGCCCTGAAGGACACAAAGATAAGAAAGCTTAGACGCTGCTGGATATAGATATGTAAAAGTGTGAGTCAGAATACTGAAAGTACCCTAATAAGTGCTTTACGTTTTAATCACATGGGAGGGATAAATGGGGGTTCAGAAAATTAATGTTTGATGCACTAAGGTAGGGATGGGCCACCTATGGCCTACAGGCCAAATCTGGCCTGCTGCCTGTTGTTACGTCCTGTGAGCTGAGTGTTTTTCTCATATTTAAACGGATGGAGAAGAATCAAAATATTTTGTGACACATGAAAATTAAATGTAATTCAGTGTCCATAAATATTTCAGTGTCCATAAATATTGGCACGCACCCACACTCAGTTTACATACTGCCCAGTTCACTATTGCCTGTGACTATTTTAGTGTTACAGAGGCAGAGTTCATACTCTCTGGCCCTTCACAGAAAAAACTTGCCAAGCACTGCCTTAAAGCATCTATTGAATATAATGAATTAAGTCTTCTCCTGTTTATCTAGAATGATATCAGCTAAGTACTGTCCTGGGGGAAATTGACAAAACTCATACAAATCATTTTTCTGATCAGGAGCTTGGGTTGAGAAAAACTGGATTAAGTCTTACTGTGACATTGGTAGAAAGGTTATTGAATGTCTGGCACATGAGTTGTGCCTTGAAAAAATGGATTTCAACCAAGATTGGCCTGTGGCATTCTTGAGCAACTATGCGGAGACAGGCAGTGGGAAAAACAATTCAGGATGGCAATGGGAGCACGTTCTAGAGATTACAGAAGCTGGTGTAGAAAAGCAGGATGAAAAGTTAGGTTGGGGCCAAAAACCAGAGAAGAAAAGTACACTGGAAAAAGGATTGAGTATCAAGTGCTGCAGAGGATCTCAGAGGTCAAGAATTTAGAGTGGAACGTTGAGCTTGGCCTTCAGGAGCATGACTGTGATAAAAGGCCAGCTGTGAAACCTGTAGGAGAAATGATGACCCAGATAGTGCTGAGCAGCCGGCTGGCAGCGTTCTTGGGGTCCCTGTGGGGATGCAGAGTGGTACAACTGCAGATGGGGAAGCAGCATCATTATTAACCTGTGTTTATATGACATTCAGAAAAATATGTGATGGCCTTTCTTTCTCTTTTCCTTTAATATTAGTGTTCTAGAACAGATCAGACATTTTGTAATGATGCCTGAAATAAACACTAACCACCTCGACAAGCAACAGGTTCAACTCCTGGCAGAGATGTGTATCCTTATTGATGAAAATGACAATAAAATTGGAGCTGAGACCAAGAAGAATTGTCACCTGAACGAGAACATTGAGAAAGGTGCTGCTTTGAAACAGTCTTTCTTGTAAAGCGATTTGTGTAGGCATTTCCGATTTGCTGGGAAGAGCACTCTGTTGAAGGAAGTGCAGTCTTCAATAATACCGTATTTTCTCGTTGGTTCCAGTTCGTTAAATAGTGTCGTCATTAGCATCTGCTTTGCTGTCTTCCTGTTACAGCGATTTCTCTTCACTTCATGCCTTTTACTCAGCTTCTTCAGAGTTATTCTGGATTCATAGAAGAGGGACTAGCCCTGACATACAGCAGCAGCCTAGCCTCTAATATTTCTAGAGAGTGGAGAGAGGCGGGCACCATGCAGGGAAGCATGTGCCTTCACCACTTTCCGAAAACTGAATGTCCTTGATAGGGAACTTGACTGCAGGAAAGGGGCCACCAGCATCACCATTTCCTTCACTCGACGGCCAACTTCCTTGCCCAGTGCAGAGCTCTTCCTCACCATAGCCATGCAGAGACTATGCATGTGGATAAACCATGGGAAAAAGCAAAAGCAGCAGCAAGTTACTAATGTTATTCTGAACTGCAGGGAGAGAATTTGGCAAATAACTGGTATGTAAGGCTAAAATAATTGTTATTTCTTTTGCTTTCAGGATTATTGCATCGAGCTTTTAGTGTCTTCTTATTCAACACCGAAAATAAGCTTCTGCTACAGCAAAGATCAGATGCTAAGATTACCTTTCCAGGTTAGTACACTTTTAATGTACAATATTGTGTTTGCACATTAATTTGACTTTTTATCATTCTGAATTCTTGGAGCCAAGGTCACAAAGGGAAATCCTGTGAATGGCATAATTTTATATTCTGCATAAAGTGAGTTTACACAATGAGTGCAACCTAATACAACAGCAAGAAAAAATAAGAACTAGTAAGCAATTGGGCAATATGTATAATTTACATATTTAATCTGTATTATCTACACTTTGATCTTTTTTGGTTGAAGAAGCATTAATAAGGAACCTACCTACAAATGTAGTCTGTTTCACAACGTAATTACTGATAGCCCATTATAACCAATTTTAAAATCCTTAAAATAATTACTGATAGCCCATTATAACCAATTTTAAAATCCTTAAAAATCATTTCATTTTTCAGTTACTTATAAAACTTTTTCTTGATCTTTGAGACCTACTTTGAAGAAAAGTTGATCTGTCTCTGTATTACCATTTTCCAGGTTGTTTTACTAACACGTGTTGTAGTCATCCATTAAGTAATCCAGCCGAGCTTGAGGAAAGTGACGCCCTTGGAGTGAGGCGAGCAGCACAGAGACGGCTGAAAGCTGAGCTAGGAATTCCCTTGGAAGAGGTAACCGGCTCTACTACACAACCATACGAGCTGAAACCTAAACATACTTTAAAAAGGTTTTTAATAGGCCGGGCGCGGTGGCTCACGCCTGTAATCCCAGCACTTTGGGAGGCCGAGGCAGGCAGATCACGAGGTCAGGAGATGGAGACCATCCTGGCTAACACGGTGAAACCCCGTCTCTACTAAAAATACAAAAAATTAGCCGGGCGTGGTAGTGGGCGCCTGTAGTCCCAGCTACTCGGGAGGCTGAGGCAGGAGAATGGCGTGAACCCGGGAGGTGGAGCTTGCAGTGAGCCGAGATCGCGCCACTGCACTCCAGCCTGGGCGACAAAGCAAGACTCCGTCTCAAAAAAAAAAAAAGGTTTTTAATAAAATTTTTAAATTCAAATGTAGTTCTCTGCTTGGTAACCTCCTGAGTTATGAGTTAGCCCCACAAACCATCTTGAATAAAGATTATTTAAATTTTAATTTCTTAATATCACTTGTCAAAACTTAGCTCGTTATGGGGATGGATTGATCTGTTAAGCACTATATAAGGTTGAATATTTCTATAATTGATCAAATCTAAGATGAGTATTTTCAAGTGTTACAGCTCTTGTAGAATTTAACTAGCAGGTTTTCCAGTTCTCACCTAAAACTCCCCACCTACAAAAAAAGGTGAAGATTTTCTAACGGAAATTCTTAGGAATATGAACCATAAATCTCATTGGTTTAATTGAAATAATTTTTTTTCTTGGAATTGTCCCCCTTAAATAAGACCTGGATAAATAAAGTATTTCTTATCTATACTTTCCAAAAAGCAATTTTAAAATATGAAAAAGAAAAATGTCGGGCCGGGTGTGGTGGCTCACGCCTATAATCCCAGCACCTTGGGAGGCCGAGGCGGGTGGATCACGAGGTCAGGAGTTCGAGACCATCCTGACCAACATGGTGAAACCCCGTCTCTACTAAAAATACAAAAATTAGCTGGCCATGGTGGCGGCATGTCTGTAATCCCAGCTACTCAGGAGGCTGAGGCAGGAGAATCGCTTGAACCCGGGAGGCGGAGGTTGCAGTGAGCTGAGATCACACCATTGCACTCCAGCTTGGGTGACAGCAAGACTCCGTCTCACAAAAAAAAAAAGAAGAAAAAGAAGAATGTCACATTTCTAGTTTGAGTGACTGCCCCTTTTTTTAACATTAAAAAAAAAAAACTTATCTGTTTGGTCGGGAAAAAACGCAAGCACTTGAAACTAATAATGTAATCATTTTTCCATATATAATATTAAGATTTCCATATACCATTGATAGGAGATTAATGCTTTAAAAGTTCTAATCCTAAAACTATACTGCTGTTCAAGATATCGCTGTAATACAGTGAGCTAATTTTAGATTTTTTTTGTTACGGTGGCCAATGTTTTAATTACTTTTTTTTTTTTTTAATGTCTTTAGGTTCCTCCAGAAGAAATTAATTATTTAACACGAATTCACTACAAAGCTCAGTCTGATGGTATCTGGGGTGAACATGAAATTGATTACATTTTGTTGGTGAGGAAGAATGTAACTTTGAATCCAGATCCCAATGAGATTAAAAGCTATTGTTATGTGTCAAAGGAAGAACTAAAAGAACTTCTGAAAAAAGCAGCCAGTGGTGAAATTAAGATAACGCCATGGTTTAAAATTATTGCAGCGACTTTTCTCTTTAAATGGTGGGATAACTTAAATCATTTGAATCAGTTTGTTGACCATGAGAAAATATACAGAATGTGAATATGTAGGTAAATTACAGAAAAATTTCTCTGCTTAACAAACTTAGAATGACTTTTTCCTTTTAAATTTAGTTCTATCATTAATTTATCATTAAATTTAGTTCTGTCATTTAGTACTATCATTAATGTATTATATACACTGATACTTTAAAACTTGTGTGGAAAAAACTAACTTATAATTTTGTATCACACACCCTGGATATGTGTTGTTTCTAAGCGACATTTGTGAGAGATTATTGTAAAATGAGAGAGAGCAAATAAAACTTAATTTAATCTTTGCAGATACATGCTTATGGGAAATTTGAACAAATGAGTGAAACTGTGTTTTTAGTAAGCTGTGATAAACATTTCCGGAGCACTTGCAGAGGACTTGCTATTTGCCAGGTGCTTTATGTATCATTAAATCTTTATCATAGTTCAGAAAAATGTGCAAAGGAAACTATTGTCTCACTCCTTCAAAACAGTCTTAATTAACTTTCATATTAGCAGATTAAACTAGCAGAGCAGGTTCAAGGGAAATTAAATGATATGGACCCTAATTTGTATCATTCTGAGTTGATTGTGTGGTTTATTCATTCTGGAAACATGTTGATACTTACAGTCAGCCACTGCTTTTGATAAGTGATATTGATTAGGTTGAATCTTCTTTTAAATAGTATTTACCAGTTAGCAAAGTCTGTGTTTTCAGAATTACAGTGAGCACAGAGGTGTTCATAAAATGGGAATTGAGTCCCACTCGGTAAGAGTTGCTTAAACTTGACACTGTCGACATTTGGGCTGGATAAAACCCCTGTGGTGGGGTCCGTGCTGTGCACTGCATGATGGTGAGCAGCGTCCCGGGACTGCACGCTGGATGCTGTTTGCATCCCTCTCCTGTGACACCCACAGTTATGCCGGATGTTGCCAGATGCCCCTAGGGGACAGAGTCAACCCCCAACTGAGGACCACTGTCCTACAGAGTCAGGAAATATTGTAGGGAGAAAAAAATAACAACAACAAAGGCCTGTGTTAATGTTAAATAGACGAGATTATGGAATGTGTATATTAATGTTAAAAATTGTACCTTGATCAATGTACTTTTTATAAACTTGCCATAGATATCTCAGATTTGAAACCTCAAGACAGATGTATTATTCTTAAATGCTGTATGATAATGAAGAAAAATAAAAATTTATTTCTTGCAAAGTTAAATGTTTGTTAAATTCAATAAAATGACTCATTTATGGTTAACTTTGGGCAATTTATAATTTCAGACAAAACTGTTTAGCAAGTATTTTATTGAAAAGTAAAAAAAATTGCAATTTAATACTGTGTTTAGTTTGTTAAAATTTTGATACACTAATAGGATATTGCCTGTATAGTTTCTGTTGCATTTATAATATTGTTTCTAATTTTTTTAGTTTTATTTTCTAGGAAGTTTTAGGCTGAAAGCCACATATAATTAGTTACGTGATAACTATGAGTTGCCATGGCTACTGAATTGGACATGGGTGGGACCCTTAGACTGCTACCCAGCACCTTGTTAAGTACTTAGCAAGAGTTAGATACTACTGTTGTAATATTGCTAGGATGCCATCCAGAAAATCTAAGGAATGTCTTTTGACCTGATAAACTCCTTAGAACTCCTTCATCTTTTATAAAGAGGAGTATCCCTCTCCTAGATATAGCTGCTTCTGACCCCAAAGGCAGATGTGTTGGTTTTCAACTAGAAAGCTAAATGGTACCTATAAATTTTTTTTTCTTAAACTGTTTTAAACTCTGAATCTTCAAAATATATACTTCTTTGATTCTGGTCAAACCATTGCCAACTCCTTTAAGGACAAAGTAGAGGTGGCCCTTCTAATAATTGCTGATTCTGTTTCCCCACCTGTATTATCAAGAGAACAAGACCAAAACAGAAGATGGTATAATAGGAAGGAAGGCACATTTTCTTCTTACTTGGCCCTGGCACCTGGGGACCAGTCCAGGTTGTACCCGCAGTGCGTCCCTGTGGGAACTGCCCTCCACCTGCTCCCTGGGGACAAGTCCAGGTCGTACCCGCAGTGCGTCCCTGTGGGAACTGCCCTCCACCTGCTCCCTGGGGACAAGTCCAGGTCGTACCCGCAGTGCGTCCCTGTGGGAACTGCCCTCCACCTGCTCCCTGGGGACACGTCCAGGTCGTACCCGCAGTGCGTCCCTGTGGGAACTGCCCTCCACCTGCTCCCTGGGGACACGTCCAGGTCGTACCCGCAGTGCGTCCCTGTGGGAACTGCCCTCCACCTGCTCCCTGGGGACAAGTCCAGGTCGTACCCGCAGTGCGTCCCTGTGGGAACTGCCCTCCACCTGCTCCCTGGGGACACGTCCAGGTCGTACCCGCAGTGCGTCCCTGTGGGAACTGCCCTCCACCTGCTCCCTGGGGACAAGTCCAGGTCGTACCCGCAGTGCGTCCCTGTGGGAACTGCCCTCCACCTGCTCCCTGGGGACAAGTCCAGGTCGTACCCGCAGTGCGTCCCTGTGGGAACTGCCCTCCACCTGCTCCCTGGGGACAAGTCCAGGTCGTACCCGCAGTGCGTCCCTGTGGGAACTGCCCTCCACCTGCTCCCTGGGGACACGTCCAGGTCGTACCCGCAGTGCGTCCCTGTGGGAACTGCCCTCCACCTGCTCCCTGGGGACACGTCCAGGTCGTACCCGCAGTGCGTCCCTGTGGGAACTGCCCTCCACCTGCTCCCTGGGGACAAGCCCAGGTTGTACCCGAAGTGGGTCCCTGTGGGAACTGCCCTCCACCTGCCCCTTAGGGGGTGCTTGTGCAGTGGTTTCATCCTCTCTCTTGGATCTGTCCGTTGGACCCTCACTAGGGTTGGGAGTTCCTCATGGGATGAGGTACTCCAGATCCCCTCTTGACAGATTTTCTTTTTATTATTTCAGACACCTCTTCTTCACCCTTCCTCTCTGGGTGCTTTCTCAGCCCTAATTTTCTTTTTATTATTTCAGACACACCCTCTTCTTCACCCTTCCTCTCTGGGTGCTTTCTCAGCCCTAATTTTCTTTTTATTATTTCAGACACACCTCTTCTTCACCCTTCCTCTCTGGGTGCTTTTTCAGCCCTAAGTATGTACTTACACATTTTATAACATAGCATGAACTGAAGTGTGTATTTGTGTGTATTCAGGTATCCTGACAGCTTTCTGCTTTACAATTTTCACACATTATACTTATTTACCATACATGGTTTAGACTCCCAAACGTAAATCTCCAACACCGCATTCTCTCCTCTATTTTATATGCATATAGGTGAATGCATAAGTAAACTGATATATCCAGACAGTAGAATATTATTTGGCACTAAAAAGAAATGAGCTATCAAGCCACAAAGACAGGGAGGAAAGTTAGGTGCATGTTGCTGAAAGAAGCATGAAAGGCTACATCCTGAAGGAGTCCAGTTCTCCAACATTCCAGTAAAGGGAAAACTGGAAACAGTAAAAAGCCAGGGGTGAGAGGGGAGGGAGGAATGAGTGGGCAGGGCACAGGATTTTTAGGGCAGTGAAACTCTTCTGCATGGTACTGAATTGGTGGATATAGGTCATTATGCATTTGTCCAACACCAAGAGCAAGCCTCATGTAAACTGGCCTCCAGGTGATAATGATGTGTTGACGTATGTCTATCGGCTGTAACAAATGGACCACTCCGATGGGGATGTAGACAGTGGGGGAGTCTGTGTGTGTGGAGGGGCTGGGGGTAGGAAACTCTCTACCTTCCACCCAATTTTGCTGTGAACCTGAACTGGTCTAAAGAATAAAGTCTATTAAAATTTGGGTGTTAAACACGAAAAGGAGCTTAACCTCATTAATCACTGGGTAGGTGCAAATTGAAACCCGAATTTAAAAGACCGACATCACCAAGTGTTGACAGAATATAAAGTAACTGCTTCTGAGCATGCCTGCTACCATGGAGCTGTCGGCCACTATCTACTAAAGTCAAACGAGTCAGACCCGGCAGGAGACAAATGTGCGTGGTTCTGCCTTCTTTTGTTGCCATTTTACTAACTAAGCAGCGAACGAATGCAGCATATTCTTGAGCTGGGAAGTCACTGACATATTCGTTGTTACTTTGAGAAACAAGGTGTTTCCTAGATTTTTATGCACTGCCCTATAAGTAGGTGATACAGTGTGGGTTCAGGGCTTGCCTCGCTCACGGAGCTCTTTGCTGCATGTCCAGTCTCTAGCCCAGGGACGCCCCTGCAGAACATCTGCAGTGATTACATCAGCCTTGGTGTTTGCGCAATCGGATGCTGCCATGCCGCGGGAGCAGTCCTGCTATACACAGCAGTGTGAGTAAATCCACAGACCCAATCTTGAGTGGAAGAAGCCGGATGCAAAAGGCACATGTGATTCCAGTGAAACAAAGGTCAAAAACAGGCGAAACCAATTAAGATGTAGGCAAGAATAGAAGCTACTTCCAGGGGGCGCAGGGAGCCTTGTGAGATTTTCAAAGTGTTCTCTATGTTGATAGGGTGTTAATTACATGGGTGAATATGTTAGGATTGATTGAAACAATTTGTGCACTTTTAAGTGACAGCTTAACACAATATAGAATCCATGAGCTCTAGAGAACAGAGCTCAGCACTGATAGAGAATCAGTGGAGAGCAAGTGGCATCTCACCTTGACAGGAGTGGAAGTGCAGGTACTTCTGGCCACTGCATCTTGGTATCAGATTGGCCAGGAAAAGCCATGAAGACACGCCCTGCGTGGGTTGGGGCTCCACTCCTGAGAGAAGAAAGCAAGGTCAGCTCCCACGGTGTACGTCGGGTCCCCATGCCCGTGGGCCCCTGCAGGCAGCTGACACGGCGTTGGTTGACATGACACACTTATGCTGTAGGAAAAGAACTCTGTCCCCACCCCCACCCCATGAGGGACAAATGCCGCAGTGGAGTTGGTCACGTGCTGCTCGATCACATGCCCTGACGCAGATTAAAAGGAACACACAGAGTCTGAAGAGGAAAGGTGTTCCCACGCCAGGTGACAAGCCAGCTCCGGCTGTGAGGACTTGCCTGCATCTCAGCGTGTCCACGTGCTTTCCCTTCTGCCTGGAACCTGCACTGCCTTAGTCTGCCCCTGGCTGAATCTGACTCATTTAAACCCTTGGCTTAAACGTCATCTCAGATGATCTTCCCAGGACTCAAATCTGAATCACCAGCATGAAGCTGGAGCTCAGTGACTTTGAGTAAATTATGAATAAAAACTTAAGCATTGGCCGGGCGCAGTGGCTCACGCCTGTAATCCCAGCACTTTGGGAGGTCGAGGCGGGCGGATCATGAGGTCAGGAGTTTTGAGACCAGCCTGGCCAACATGGGGAAACCCCATCTCTAGTAAAAATACAAAAATTAGCCGGGCGTGGTGGCGGGTGCCTGTAGTCCCAGCTACTCGGGAGGCTGAGGCAGGAGAATGGCGTGAATCCAGGAGACGGAGCTTGCAGTGAGCCGAGATCGCGCCACTGCACTCCAGCCTGGGCGACAGAGCAAGACTCCATCTAAAAAAAAAAAAAAAAAAAAAACTTAAGCGTATACTCACGGGTCCCATAAGGCTACATTGCTTGTATACAGACGGTTCCCTCTCAGCAGTCGCCACTCCCACGTCAAAGGCTGTTCATGCTTCCCTTCAGGTAATGGTGGGCCAGGTGGGCCAGGTGGGCCAGGTGGGCCAGGCAGTGGCACAGCCCACCTCCCAAGAGCGCTGGAAAAACCTGAGAGAGAATGTCAGAGACCAAATAGCTCTGAAAAGAAGCACAGGGCAAAATCTAGGAGAAGAAAACCTGTGCTGCTTTTCCCAAGGGGCATTGCCCAGTTCCAGTAAATGAGCAGAGAGGCTGGGCAACGGAGAGGTGCTTCCAATAGCCAGACAGGAATGGGGGAGCAGAGACCAGGGGTGAGAGCTGCGAGGGCAAGGCCCACGGAGAGCTTCCCAGGCTTCACGTCCTAGGAAGAGGAATTTAGGGCCAGCCTGGAATTGGCTCAAAACCTGTTTTTATTAGGGAAATCTGAGATAGTTACTTCTCTAGTTTCTTGCAGAAAACCATTATCTGGAGGACAATAGCACATCACAGACTCCAAACAACCCCCATGTCTTTGTCATACACAGCATCCAGAGCTCGCTGGGCGTCCACCCGGTGGGAGACGGGCCAGCACGACCAAGTGGCCAGCACACCAGCCAGCAGCAGTGACTTCAGGGCCCAGAGAACGTCAGCACGCTGAAACCTAAGACACAAAGCTTAACATCAAAGAAATAAAAGTCATGACAGAATTTTTAGAGAAACTGGACATTATTTTTTTTAAAGAACCAAATGGGCCCTGTTTTGAAGGATGTCCCTGAGAGCCATCAGCTCCAGCAGAGAATCACTGCTGGGGTCTCTGTTTCTTATCACAGAAATTCTAGAACTGTGTCCAGAACATAATCAGTACTCAATAATTATTAGCTAAAGGGAAGAAAGAAGGAAGAGAAGATAGACTAGAATGTCTTCCATGTGAATTTTTTATTGAGGAAGCTTGAGAGGCGGCCAAGAGGCCTGGGGAGGCCTGCGTTCCTGGCTTTAGGCTGTTTGTTGAGCAAAGACAGTGACCTTTCTGTTCCCAGGGAGAACAGCCCTTCTCAGTTTCATTATGGACAATGTTCTTCACAGCCCTTACGTTACTTTCCAGAGGAAGAGATGTAGACTTCATAGACCTATTTAAGTAAGATTGAAAGATGATTTTTTCAAAATCTTTGCAATTTTTATACTTCTGGCCAACAATAGGCATTCTTAGAATTTTTGAAATTTACAACGTAATCATGACATGTGAACATCCTGAAGTACACACACGTCCTTGAAAATATTCCACGGAGAAGCTACAATGAAAGCCGTAAGACTGTGATTGGCTCTGTGACCATGGTTTGCAGATTGATTTGAGCGCTTTGGCCAGGCATGTGCCAGTTGATTCTTGTCCCAGGAAGCCCAAGACGTGACACGGTGACCCACTTTAATGCGTTTATACGTAAGTGATTTCAGGAGGCAAAAAAACAGATTACACTTTTTTTTTTTTTTTTTGAGACGGAGTCTCGCTCTTTCGCCCAGGCTGGAGTGCAGTGGCGCCATCTCGGCTCACTGCAAGCTCCGCCTCCCGGGTTCACGCCATTCTCCTACCTCAGCCTCTGAGTAGCTGGGACTACAGGCGCCCGCCACCACGCCCGGCTAATTTTTTTGTATTTTTAGTAGAGACGGGGTTTCACCGTGTTAGTCTGGATGGTCTGGATCTCCTGACCTCGTGATCCGCCTGCCTCGGCCTCCCAAAGTGCTGGGATTCAGATTACACTTTTAAAAGTAATGGCAAACATAATTCTCAATTTAGGGTCTCAGTAATTTACAAATGTATGTCTAGAGTTAATGGGCATAGAAATTTACCCAGAATAATTAGGAGGGGTATGCATGCAAGGGGTAGAAATAGGATCCCAATTCAGAGAAAAGGGAATTGTTCTCAGGGAATCAGGACAGGGAAAGTTTAGGGAATAAGTCAAGAAGAGAAGAACCAAAGTATTGAACTTGGGGCAAGACCAGAGTAAGAACCAACAGTAAAACCAAATTGCTGCACAAAAATAGTAAACAATGAGACAGGGATAGTTTTTTGGCCTGAAAATACTAGCCCATACATGTATGCCAAAAGCCTACTGGCATTGTACCCAAAGAGACTACTTACAGCACCATGGCACAACACAGGCATGCAGTGGGTAAGGTTTCCTGGCATCTCGTCACAACCACTGGGCCTTGACCTTGGCCATCCCTGAGCTCTGAGCTCAAGTCTTAGCAGGTTGGTCCTACTTACTGATTGTAACAGGGCCCTTGTCACTGGAGTTTGGCCAGTTATGTTAACATCTAGCTATTTATGAACCTTGTCATTAATAATTATTACAAGATACAACATAATAGGAACAACTCTATTCATAAAAAATATATACACATAAACAACAAAAACATGTATATGTATTTTTATTCAGCCTCCTAGATAAATAACAGCTTAAACCTTATTAAGTCTTTCATTTTTTGCCTTTCATTTAATTAATTTTCTATTACAGTTTCAGAGCTTGGGTTATACCTGAGCCTAAACATGGTTAAATACCACCCAGTTGTACAGGAGACAGGATCAAACAATAGAGAAAATAGAGAAGTGAGTGTTGGAGGAAGAGCAGTAATCTTCTCATGGCTGAAAATTAAAGCTAAGTCTGAGATTGACCCCTATTCACACGGATATGGGGCCCATTTTAATAATGAACTTATGACCGGGCGTGGTGGCTCACTCCTGTAATCCCAGCACTTTGGGAGGCCGAGGCGGGCAGATCACAAGGTCAGGAGATCGAGACCATCCTGGCTAACACGGTGAAACCCCGTCTCTACTAAAAAATACAAAAATTTAGCCGGGCGGAGTGTCGGGCGCCTGTAATCCCAGCTACTCGGGAGGCTGAGGCAGGAGAATGGCGTGAACCCGGGAGGCAGAGCTTGCAGTGAGCCGAGATCGCACCACTGCATTCCAGCCTGGGTGACAGAGCGAGACTCCATCTCAAAAAAAAAAAAGAAAAATGAACTTACATTTCTTTCACATATATTCAACTCTTCACATGTTCTTTTTCTCCTTTTGTTGGATTTATCGAGCTGTGCTTTTCAAGGATTTGTCGATTTAATGCACATTATCAAATTTAGAGGTGTAACCTTTCCCTACATACAATCTTAGTATGTTTTTAATATCTTCCTTTTTCTTATACATTTTCCAAAATCTTTCCTATCTCCCAATAGCATATGCAGAAGAAAATGAGATATCTCAAATATAGCAAAAACTGCATCAGATTGCTTTGGAATAAAAAAGTTGAAAAGCTTCTAGTGATCCCAGCACTTTGGGAGGCCAAGATTGGCAGATCACTTGAGGCTAGGAGTTTGAGACCAGCCTGGGTGACATGGTGAAACCCCATCTCTACAAAAATTAGCCGGGCATGGTGGTGTGTGCCTGTAATCACAGCTACTCAGCAGGAGGAAGGAGGGACAGGCAAGGGGAGGGGGCTGAGGGACAAGAATTGCTTGAACCCGGGAGGCAGAGGTTGCAGTGAGCCAAGATCGCACCACTGCACTTCACCCTGGGCAACAGAGTGAGACTGTCTCAAAAAAAAAAAAAAAAAAAAAGGAGCAACAAAGTTGGAAAAAGCCATTAACTAGAATGATCAAGAAGAACAGAGAGAATGCACAAATGACGAAAATCCGAAATAATGCAGGTACATCTTTGTATTACCCAGCTAAGGCATAGTAATTAAAATCTTCCCATGAAGAAAAGACAAGGCCCAGTGGCCTCACTAGTGAGTTCTACCAAACATTTAAAGAAGTATTGACCGAGCATGCTGGCTCACGCCTGTAATCCCAACACTTTGGGAGGCTGAAGCGGGCAGATCACCTGAGGTCAGGAGTTCAAGACCAGCCTGACCAACACGGTGAAACCCCGTCTCTACTAAAAATACAAAATTAGCCAGGTGTGGTGGCACACACCTGTAATTCCAGCTACTCAGGAGGCTGAGGCAGGAGAATCACTTGAACCTGGGAGGCGGAGGTTGCAGTGAGCCGAGATCGCGCCATTGCACTCCAGCCTGGACAACAAGAGCAAAACTCTGTCTCAAAAATAATAAAAAATAAGAAATATTACCAGTCCTTCATAAGCACTTCCAAGAAATAGAGGAAAAAGGAACACTTTCTTTTGGTTATTACAAGAAACTATACCAATGTATTTTAGTTATTTTATATTTTTTATATATTGGTGTTATTTTATTAGTTTTATATATATTATTTTATAACTAATCTATATATTAATTATTTTATATATTATGGTTATATTGCAGTTATATGTAGGTATATATAGCTATATATAGTTATATTAGTTATATTATTTTATATATTGTTATTTTATATTTTATATATAATATTTTTAGTTATCCTACCTCCCAATAGCATATGCAGAAGAAAACGGGATATCTCAAATATAGCAAAAAGATTTCTATTGAGAAGTGTTCAGTAATAAGTAAAATGACACATATGTGATTGATATATATATATTTTTTTTTTGAGTCGTTGTCTTGCTCTGTTGCCCAGGCTGGAGTGTAATGGCACGATCTCAGCTCACTGCAACCTCCACCTCCTCAGTTCAAGCAATTCTCTGCCTCAGCCTCCCGAGTAGCTGGGATTACAGGTGCCTGCCACCATGCCTGGCTAATTTTTGTATTTTTAGTAGAGATGTGGTTTCACCATGTTGGCCAGGCTGGTCTTGAACTCCTGACCTTGTGATCCACCCACCTCGGCCACCCAAAGTGCTGGGATTACAGGTGTGAGCCACTGCGCCCAGTGTGATTGATATCTTAAGGCTGATGACAGCAGCCCTCTCAAATGAATCTGCAATTTGCTACTGAATCCATACAATTCACCTCCTCCAGTATTTGGCCAAGCCACACAGTAACTATTTATAATAGTTATTACAAGAATAACTATTATCAATCACGAATCCAGATACAAAAATCTTAAAATATTAACAGAAACCAGCAACATATAAAAAGAATATACTCCATGCCCAAGTGGGATTTATTTCAAGAAAGCAAGGCTAGTTTAACATCTGAAAATCAATTAATATGATACACCATATTGCTAGAATAAAGGGGAAAAGACCACAAGACTCATTTCAGTAGAAATGCAGAAAAAACATTTGACAAAACTCAACATCAATTCATGATAAAATCTCAAGAAGGTAAGACGAGAAGGGAACTTCTTCAACCTGATAAAGGTCACCTTCTGAAAACCTACAGCCAACCCTATCTTTGCATTGAACAATGCTGTAGAACTACAGCTCAACACACTTTCTTAGGAAAGCAGAATCTGAGAGCCCATTCAGAAAAAGAACTACCTCAACACTCTTTCTTAGGAGAGCGGAATCTGAGAGCCCATTCAGAAAAAGAACTACCTCAACACACTTTCTTAGGAAAGCAGAATCTGAGAGCCCATTCAGGAAAAGTCTGAGAGCCCATTCAGAAAAAGTGTTCTTTGGAGAGCAGGATTGAATTAGTTTGATCTTTTCAATTGAATGAGGCAGCAAGCCACTAGGCACAGTGATACTAGCTTTGGTAATGTGCAGCCGTAGAGGGTTTGTACAAGGTTATTAAATTACAGTCAAAATTTTGGTCTAGAATATCTTTTAGTTTTGGTGACCTAGGTCCATTATGTGCCTTAGGAATATACAAATATATGTAATCCAGGCTGGAGTACAGTGGCGCAATCCCAGCTCACTGCAGCCTTGACCTCTGAGGCTCAGGCGATTCTCCCATCTCAGCCTCCAGAGTAGCTGGGACTACAGGTGCACACCACCATGCCTGGCTAAGTTTTTGTATTTTTTGTAGAGATGGCTCTTGCCATGTTGTCCAGGCTGGATGCCTGGGCCCAAGTAATCCACCCGCCTCAGCCTCCCAAAGTGCTAGGATTACAGGCGTGAGCGGCTGCGCCAGACACTGCCTTAAGAGTATACGAATGTATTTTTGATGCAAATGGAACTTTTCATTCAGGTGTAAATAAACTTGAGCTAAGTAAATGGTTAATAATAGGAGTTGATTTACATGCTTGCATTTATCTATTTTTTTCATTTACATACAACTCCTTGTGGGAAAGTGCACTAAAGATGCTGAGTACAAAAACTTTGTATTTATTTGCAGGATATATCTGAATATTTTTAATTAATTAAATAACCGAAGTTCCAAATTATAAACCTACAATCATGGACAGACATGGGAGCTTAAAGATTGCGTGGCTTGGCCAAATATTGGAGGAGGTCCAGGCGCAGTGGCTCACGCCTGTAATCCTAACATTTTGGGAGGCCAAGGCAGGCGGATTGCCTGAGCTCAGGAGTTTGAGACCAGCCTGGGCAACATGGTGAAACCCCATCTCTACTAAAATACAAAAAAAAAAATTAACCAGGGGTGGCAGCGTGCATCTATAGTCCCAGCTACTCGAGAGGCTGAGGCAGGAGAATTGCTTGAACCCAGGAGGCGGATGTTGCAGTGAGCCGAGATCTTGCCATTGCACTCCAGCCTGGAGACAGAGGGAGACTCCGTCTCAAAATATGTATATATTAGAGGAGGCGAATTGTGTGGATTTAGTAGCAAATTGCAGATTCATTTAGGACGGCTGCTGTCATCAGCCTTAAGACATCAATTACATATGTGTCATTTTACTTATTATTGAACACTTCTCACTGAGTACTTGTTCTAGAAGCCCTCCCAAATTAATTATCTCTTCCAAATTTTCCCAATAATACCAAGGGCCTCATCTTTTCTGATCATAGCTAAAGTGTTAATTCTTTCTTGATTTATATAGATGAAAATAACCCTATTATGGAAAGTTATTTTTATTTTCCTCACTGCCAAAATTTTATTGATCACCGTTTTCCAACATATGGATTTGAGTATAATCTCTTGAGATATTTACAGAAATTTTAACCTATGTTATCAAATATCAGGAAGTGGTTATCTTAGAAGCTTGTTCTTTGGAATTTTGTTGACAGGAGTTGAAAATTTGAACAGCTCAACAATTGTACTTAACAATTTAGGTTAAGTTACTTGATAGTTTTAAACGTGAGAAAAGGAACGAGAAATATTAGAGAAAGGAATTGGATATAGTGAGCATGAAGGAAGTTTTCTAAGAGTGTTCCCGCAAAGGAGTAGCTTGCTGGGCAAATGAGGTTTAAAAAACTAGCTGTTACTTAAATGAAATCACAGTCACATGTTTGCAGACTGATAGGAGAATTCCATCAGAGAGAGAGAAAACGTGATGATAGAGAAGAAAAAGGGAAAATTGCTGGACAATGCCTTTGAGTAGGTGACTGTGGGTGAATCTGCTGCAGAAGAAGTTATTTTTTGTTTTTTGTTTGTTTCTGAGACAGAGTCTCGCTCTGTTGCCCAGGCTGGAGTGCAGTGGAGCGATCTCTGCTCACAGCAAGCTCGGCCTCCCGAGTTCACACTATTCTCCTGCTTCAGCCTCCTGAGTAGCTGGGACTACAGGCGCCCACCACCACACCCGCCTAATTTTTTTGTATTTTTAGTAGAGACGGGGTTTCACCGTGTTAGCCAGGATGGTCTGGATCTCCTCACCTCGTGATCCACCTGCCTCGGCCTCCCAAAGTGCTGGGACTACAAGCATGAGCCACCACGCCTGGCCTTTTTTCTATTTTTAGTAAAGATGGGGTTTCACCATGTTGACCAGGCTCATCTCAAACTCCTGACCTCAGGTGATCCACCCGCCTCAGCCTCCCAAAGTGCTGGGATTACAGGCGTGAGCCACTACACCTGACCCAAAAAGTGACTTTTGGTAAGTACATGGATCACCCATCATTCTAGGTGGAAAGCAGAGGATTAGGGTTGTACAATGCCTAGGAGATGGAGTGATGGTGTTGGGAGTGGGTGTTCTCTTCTGCATGCAGCAGTTTTCTCAGAGATCTGAGGTTACCCCAGTGTCGACGTTAATGTGTCAGTATTTCTGGAACATGGCAAGCCCTTTCCATCTGTGGGTTTAAGTCATCTTGTATGTCTGGGATATTTTTCTTTATTATTATGGCTCTCTTGTTCAAGGATACCCCTTTTAGCACATGCTGTATTTGTTTTACCCTCTCTTTCATACCTACAATACTTGGCCTACTCCTTTTTAACTCTTTCCACTTCCATTTCTTTTTACCTGCTTTTCGCAGTCTTGGCCTCCATGTCTTTCTCTATATTTCACTGATATCTAGAGCCCTTTCTGTCGCTTCTAATTTGCCTTAATCAGATGTAATCATCTATTCCTAGAGTTTATTCTTAACCTCCTACCTGCAGCATTATAGGTCATCAACTGTCATTCTTAAAGTTGTCACAACCTCTCTTAATTCTCCGCATATAGCCTAATCAAAATGTCTTCCTTCCTTTCCTTTATAATGTTTTTTGTGTGCTTTATGTGTCAGAACCCTGTACCCAGATCAACCTAGCAAAGGGTTTCCCTCCTTTTTTATCCCCTAGAACACTTCACAGAGAAGGACAATTCCTTCCTTGAAATTTTGATAACATTTGCCTCTAAAGCTTTCAGTGCTTAGTTTGGTGGTGACGATTCCAACATGTTAAACTGCACAGATTCTGGGGGCTCAGCTGCATCTGCAGCCACATTGCCTTGGGCAGGTAATTTACCTCTCTGTGCTTCAGTTCCTTATCGATGCTATGAGAATAAAAAATAACGCTTATCTCAGAAAGCTGTCGTGAGGACCAAATGAATTAATATACATTAAACTCTTAAAATAGAAACTGGCACAAAGGAAGCACACAATGTGTGTCTGGCTGTCTTACTATTATTATTATTATTATTATTATTAGAGTTGTTGGATTATAATAGGTACAGTATTGTATATTAGTTTCTTCCTCAAAGCCTAATTCATAGACTTATTATTTTTTAGATGTTTAAAAGAATATCATTCTCCCATTCTTACTCTTCTGACTGCAAAAGAAACAAGTTTCAAACAGACCATTTATTCCTGAGTCTCAGAACTGATTTCCAGGGAAAACATTTCAGGCATAGCCTTTTGATTTTCTACGTAACTAAAATTTACATGCATAAAGGTGAACTTATGGAAAGACAAAAGAGCAAAACACATTAATCTTTTTATAGAATATTACCCATCACTGCTGCTGTGTTATTTTTGTTCTGTATTATCTGTGCCAAAGTCAGCTGAGTCATGCATCCATCGTGCTTCTCTCCTCATATTCCCTAAGAGAACTGACAGATATGGCAAACATTTTTTTGATATTTTAACAGACCCTACTTGCAAAACTATTTGGCCTAGAGCTTTAGTTGGTAGATGATATTTGGAATATGATAGGCAAGAAATCATACAGTTTTTTAGCTCTTCCAAACACATTGGTTTCCAAGGTCTTGCATTTATTTACCGATTTTCAATTATTCTAAGAATTTATTCAGTAATTTTAGTCACAATCTTTATTATTTTTCTCTTCCATTTGCCACCTTTTTTTCTTTTTAGAATCTGGGATGATATATACAGCAAGTGAATTAAAAAGATGCCATTGAACGGCGCCGTGGCTCACACCTGTAATCCCAGCACTTTGGGAGGCCGAGGCAGGCGGATCATGAGATCAGGAGTTCAAGACCAGCCTGGCCAAGATGGTGAAACCCCGTCTTTACTAAAAATACAAAAATTAGCCAGGCGTGGTGGCACACGCCTGTACTCCCAGCTACTTGGGAGGCTGAGGCAGGAGAATTGCTAGAACCAGGACCCAGGAGGTGGAGGTTGCAGTGAGCTGCTGCACTCCGGCCTGGGCTACAGAGTGAGACTCTGTCTCAAAAAAAAAAAAAAAAAAAAAATTAAATAGATAATGAAACAGTGCAAAAAATTATATTTTCAAGGTTTTTTAAATAGTAAGATTTTTGCCTCTGAAGCCTCAGAAAAGGGACAAAAAAGAAATGGGACTATTGAAAAGTCCTTCATCCCTCTAGGCGGACCCTGCACAGGATTAAAAGGTAACACGGTGGTAGGATACAGGTCTGTTCAAATAGGAACCATGATCCAGGAAATGTACAAATGGCACAATTTCTAAATAAAAATATGCTTAAGGGAAGAACTGTCCCTACCTCAAGGTAGATGAAGTAAAGGTAAAGCATCCCAGCCTCCTTACCCAGAAAGAACAATAGGCTTTCCTGGAACTGATGTTAGATAAGCCAAGAAATGAAGGAAGAGGGAGTGCGCGTGGTTGAAAACCAGTTAAATGAGGCAAAGGTCAACTACATATTTACATTATTTATTTATTTATTTTTGAGATGCAGTCTCGCTCTGTCACCCAGGCTGGAGTGTGGTGGCGTGATCTCAGCTCACTGCAATCTCCACCCCCTGGATTCAAGTGCTTCTCCTGCCTCAGCCTCCCAAGTAGCTGGGATTATGGGCACCCACCACCATGCCCGGCTAAATTTTTTTGTGTATTTTTAGTAGAGACAGGGTTTCACCATGTTGGCCAGGCTAGTCTGTAACTGCTGACCTCAAGTCATCTGCCCACATCAGCCTCCCAAAATGCTGAGATTACAG
Organism: Gorilla gorilla gorilla; assembly: GCF_029281585.2. Classification (NCBI taxonomy): domain Eukaryota; kingdom Metazoa; phylum Chordata; class Mammalia; order Primates; family Hominidae; genus Gorilla; species Gorilla gorilla. Next base: position 9,965,920 of record NC_073232.2, on the reverse strand, counting down.
GCGTGAGCCACCATGCCTGGCCAAATTACATATTTAAATTAAAACTGAAGAAACTCTAGCCCATGTACACAAACATGTTTCATAACAACAATCAAACAGGTCAAATTCATCTTAAGGGTGGATTTAAATACCAAATGGTGACATCTTTACACAACAGTCTCCCTCATTTTTGAGTTGTACGTCGATGCTCTTATTTTCTACTAAAATTACATGGTTTTAATTGTAAAATTAGAACCTTCTTGTCTTAAGGATATTAAGTCTTTATCTGTAATATTTCATCGAGATAAAACATTTTATAATTTTTATTTTTCTTTTATCAAGGCTTCACTGACATACAGAAGGACTATTTTAAGGTATTTAAATCTACCATTTTTTGTGTGTCTAGAGTTCCAACTTGGTGTCTTACCTGTAAAGATTTTTGTTTACAGAATATCATGTAATTATTCATCCACATATGTTTCTAGTACTTTTATGCTTTCATTTTAAAAAAATTAAATCTTAAATTCACATGGATGTCTCTAATATGACATTAGAGAAAAAGATATAACTTTATTGCTAAAAACTAGCCAGTTATATCATCAATTCTCAAATAACGTACCTTTTTCTAGCTATTTTAAATGCCACCTTAATCATACATTAAAATGCTAATGTTACTGGGTGCAGTGGCTCACGCCTGTAACCCCAGCACTTTGGGAGGCCGAGGCGGGCGGATCACCTGAGGTCAGGAGATGGAGACCAGCCTGGCCAACATGGTGAAACCTCGTCTCTACTAAAAATACAAAAAAAATTAGCTGGGCGTGATGACGGGCGCCTGTAATCTCAGCTACTCAGGATGCTGAGGCAGGAGAATCGCCCGAACCCGGGAGGCAGAGGTTGCAGTCAGCCGAGATCACGCCACTGCACTCTGGCCTGGGCAACAGAGCTAGACATCACCTTAAAAAAAAAAAAAAAGGAAAGCTATAGAGTAGAAAATAACTTACCCTAGGTTTAAAAACTAAAAGCATTTTTTAAAGTGAGATTGTGTCAAAACAATTTTCTATTATCCTTCAATTGAGAGGGAGAAAGATAGAGAGAAAGAGATGGAGAGATAGAGAGAGACCAGGGTGTGTTTTCTTGTTAAGAATATAAAAATGTCAGATTGCCTTAGCTGATATCTTTCTACATCCCCAGGGTATAAAAGGGCCCTGGTTCATCTTGCACATTCAGTTCCACATCTGATACCCAGGAGCCTCCAGCTTCCAAGAGAGGTTAGTGCATATGTTTTACCTTGTGGGAATTCTTTCTTTTATGATCTAAATTTGTACATATTCAGTAATTGTTTTCTCTGCATTTCTATTGTATCTCATGTCCATGCATTAAGTCAAACAGCCTTTTGCAAAGAGGAGGAGCAGACTGCTGAAAATAATAACAGTAATGATAATGGACAGACGTGAATGCATTTTTTTAAAAAAGTAGAAAAGGATGATGAGAAGGTTTTACATGAAGCTAAATGACCCTGAAAACATTTTTTTTTTTTTTTTTTTTTTTTTTTTGAGACAGAGTCTCACTCTGTCTGCCCAGGCTGGAGAGCAATGGCGCGATCTCGGCTCACTGCAACCTCCGCTTCCCAGGTTCAAGTGATTCTCCTGCCTCAGCCTCCTGAGTAGCTGGGAATACAGGCATGTGCCACCAGGCCTGGCTAATTTTTGTATTTTTTAGTAGAGACAGGTTTCCACCATGTTGGCCAGGCTGGTCTCAAACTCTTGACCTCAAGTGATCCTCCCACCTCGGCCTCCCAAAGTACTAGGATTACAGACATGAGCCACCGCTCCTGGCCCTGAAAACATTTTGTGAGAAGATCTTCACCTAAGAATCTGCTTGGCTCTGAAGAGGACCATAGCCCTTCTGTGGGTGACATAGCTTTCCTACAAGGCTGTGTGTTTCTCCACGTCTGATCCAGGTCCAGTGGTTTTGCACAGGGCTGCACTTTTCCCCAAAAACTTGTACAAAGAGCGTTACCTACAGTTTACCTCGGTGTGTTTTGTGTGTGTGTGTGTGTGTGTGTGTGTGTGTGTGTGTGTGTGTGTGTGTGTGTGTGGTGGGGCGGGGATTCTTTAACTCTTCACTAAAGGAAACCTGGAAAACATGAGGAGTATGTATGTACCCAAGATTTCCCGTTCAGAAAGACACCACATTAGAAACAGATGATTCACCTTCCATATCTCACAACTGTGCTGCTTCAACACAATTGCTGTCACTTGTAGAGAAGGTGTATGCTAAATCCTAATGTGGTTGGTAACAAATAGCAAAAACGAGATGGCAGTATCTTTCACATAAAGAGGCATTTATGTGCATCTATTTCAGGTCGGGTCACAGCCAGCAGCTATGTCTGACATAAATCTTGACTGGGTTGACAGGCGTCAGTTGCAGCGCTTGGAGGAAATGCTGATTGTTGTGGATGAGAATGATAAGGTTATTGGTGCCGACACCAAGAGGAATTGCCATCTGAACGAAAACATTGAGAAAGGTAGCCCCCGCCCATTTTCTCTGTCCAGTTCCCAGGTTTTCCCATTTTTCCCACCCGACAGCAACCTAAGAAGAGAGGCTAGGCCTTTCCGGCTAGGAGGCGACCGCTGGGTCACCTGTGTGCTTCCTGTGCCGTCTTTAGAAGGCTCGGGGAACAGCACCTGGATGACGTCTTTGCTTGGTCAAGCCCTTGTCAGGCTCCTGCACCTTCTCCTAGGCATCCGTGCTCTTCCTTGTAAGATCCTGTTTCAGCAAGAATTCTACCAGGTTGTTTTAGCGAGAACCCTGACCTTGGCATCTGATTAAATTCCTCAACCCCGTCCCTCCCAGGTGACGTCTGATCACGCAGGCCTGTCTTCAGCAAGTCTTGTTAGGTCGGTGTAGCCAGAACCCCCTTCCCACTGATGTTTTCTCTCAGTAACTTTTAATCCATAGACCCCAACCTGCTCCTTGGGTGTTGTGTGCAGTTAGGCTGGTTCTACATGGAGGTCTCTTTCCCCTATTGAAATGGTTCTCAATAAAGTCAGACTTTCCTGCTTTAACTCCTGTCCAGCTCTGGTTTTCTTTGACCATCTTAAGCCATTTTATTATTTTTTAATTTTCATTTTTGTGTCTTTTTTATAAATACATAATAATTATGCATATTAATGGGGTACATGTGATAGTTTGATACCAGCATGTCATGCATAATGATCAAATAGGGCATTTGGGATATCCATCACCTCAAACATTCATCATATCTTTGTGTTGGGAACATTCCAAATCCTCTGTTCTAGCCACATTGAAACATATAATACACTGTTGTTAACTACAGTCACCCTACTGTGCTATTGAACAGCTGATATTATTCCTTCTCTATCACTGTATGTTTATACTTATTAACCACCCTCTCTTCATCCCTCCCCACTGCCCTTCACAGCCTCTGGTGTCTAGCATTGTGTTTTCTGCCTCCATGAGATCAACTTCTTTAGAGCCCACATAGCAGTGAGAACATGTCATACTTGTTTTTCTGTGCCAGGTTTGTTCCACTTAACACAATGGCCTCCAGTTTCATCCATGTTGCTACAAATGACAGGATTTCATTCTTCTTTTTTTTTTTTTTTTTTTGAGACAGAGTCTTGCTCCATTGCCCAGGCTGGAGTGCAGTGGCGCAATCTCGGGTCACTGCCAGCTCTGCCTCCTGGGTTCCCGCCATTCTCCTGCCTCAGCCTCCCAAGTAGCTTGGACTACAGGCACCCGCCACCACGCCCGGCTAATTTTTTTGTATTTTTAGTAGAGACGGGGGTTTCACCATGTTAGCCAGGGTGGTCTCGATCTTCTGACCTCGTGATCTGCCCACTTCAGCCTCCCAAAGTGCTGAGATTAGAGGCGTGAGCCACCGCGCCCGGCCCGATTTCATTCTTCTTTTGTGGTGGAATGGTATGCCACTGTGTATCTAACCCTCATGTTTTCAACCCTTCATACCTCCACGGACACAGGTTGATCTCACATCTTGGCTGTCGTAAATGGTGCTCAGCACCCAGGAATGCTGCGATATCTCTCTGATAGACTGATCTCTTTTATTTTGGATATTTGCCCTGGTAGTGGGATTTCTGGGTCATCTGGTAGATCTATTTTTAGTTTCCCGAGTGTTCTAATCCGCTGAGATTCTGAAACGTGTGTTTGGGCATCCAGCAGTCCCCTTTGCCCTGCCCAGGTGCCACAACCACAGGCTTTTCTATGAGAAACAGACTGAGGACAAAAAGCACGAAGGACGATCTTATAGACTCCAGGCATGCGCTCACACAAATGGCACTTACCTTTGCAGGGCTGCTGCACCGAGCCTTCAGCGTTGTCTTGTTTAACACCGAGAATCGAATCCTGATACAGCAGAGGTCGGACACGAAAGTCACGTTTCCTGGTGAGTCCGTTCAACCGAGCCCCGGACTGAAGAGAGCATCTCATGTGACTTGACCGGAGGAATCTGGGACAGGAACTCTCTGGTGCTTGGTGCCGCACCGTGGTGAGCTGGCAGCTCATCCTGCAGAAAATCGGCAGCTCAGGCAGATGCTAATTATGCTGATAGCTCTTCAGTAGGCTGGGTTTTCTTTTTTAAAAAATTAAGAAACTATATGAGTTTCTGGGTTTTTTTGTTTAGTTGTTTCTTTGCAACGGCAAGTTACTTAAATGCAGAGGAATTTATCAACCTAAGGATTTAGAGGATTAAAAGAGCATTTAGCATAAAATTAACTAGGTAATAATAATAAAAATTATCTTACAGGTCTTAGAGTTTTAACTATCTTTAACATTTTTTTTTTTGGAGATGGAGTCTGGCTCTGTCGCCCAGGCTGGAGTGCAGTGGCGCGATCTCGGCTCACTGCAAGCTCCGCCTCCCGGGTGCACGCCATTCTCCTGCCTCAGCCTCCCAAGTAGCTGGGACTACAGGCGCCCGCCACCGCGCCCGGCTAATTTTTTGTATTTTTAGTAGAGAAGGGGTTTCACCTTGTTAGCCAGGATGGTCTCGATCTCCTGACCTCGTGATCTGCCTGTCTTGGCCTTCCAAAGTGCTGGGATTACAGGCGTGAGCCACTGCGCCCGGCCAAAAACTTTCTTTTTAGAGGGGAACAGCATTTACGTCCATTGTGGTCATTTAAAGTGTTTTGGCCTAGGCTGTCCTCAAATTTTCAAAACCACACCTTGCCTGAGCCATTAAAGCGAAGGGCTAAGCATGGCCAGCTGTGGCCGAGGTTTTCTCCTCCCTTAGTTCTTCCTTGGAGCCGCAGTGGGTACATCCTGCCCATTCCCAAACCCACCACCATACTTGCTGGTCAAGTTGTACTCACGGGCTCCTTGATGGAGCTGAATGCGAAGTTTGTTTCAGAAAAATTCAGGAGCTGCAAAGTTAAGAGGGTCAACTGTAGTACATAGTCAACAGTTTGCAAATAAAGCCCCTGGAGCTAAGATTTCCTATCATGTGTTAGCCGCCTCCAGGATACATAGGGGCAGGTGGGAGTACCAGCTCTTGTACTTGCAAGAGTGGATTCAACTTCAGCCAAACTCCTTGCAGAGTGACCGAAGGAAGCACTGAGGGTCTGAGGAACGGGAGGGAACAGAGATTTACTGAGGAGCGTGTGGCCTCCCGTCATAGCGCTATTGCTGTTACTTGGGTAAATTAAGTAGAACCTCTCAGTAAGGAAACTTGGTCAAAGGTATTCCAGCAGTCTTCCTGTGAAACCATGCTCACTGATCACCACCCCCAAAGTGCAGCCCAGCTTCCTCAGCCCAGCTGGTGCAGCCACCCAGCCCACAGCCCCACCACCTCCTCCTGCCACCCCATGGCATCTCAGGTCCTCTGTGGGTACAAAACTGAGTGGGAACCAGTCCCTCTCCTAAGACATACTGGGATAGTGCCACGGGACATGTGTGTGCACATCTGCAGGAAGGGCCGCAGGAGCAGTCAGGGCCAGCCCCGCCAGGTGGTCATGTGGAAGACCCTCACCAAGCCCACGGCCGTGGAGGCTGGAGGCGAGTGCTGCTCTGAGAGCCCATGACAAACCCACTCCCCCGGCCAGGCTGTCTTCTGCTGATGACGGATGATGGTTTTACCTGAATCATCTGCATTTGTATTTAATATATTCACTTTTCAGGAATAAAGAGGGATGTTCCCACATGCATTTTTTCCAGGGTATTTTACCGACTCCTGTAGTAGCCACCCATTATACAACCCAGCAGAACTGGAAGAAAAGGATGCCATCGGAGTGAGGAGGGCAGCCCAGAGGCGTCTGCAAGCAGAGCTGGGAATTCCTGGGGAGCAGGTACACACAGCATCCAGTCTCAGCTGTGTCCACGGGAGTCCAGGTTGGCAGCGGGCAGACGGTGAACAAAGTCCAGGCTGGATCTACACCATTGACCTCATGAAGCACCATGAGGATGAAGGATGGGGCTGTGGATGGGGCTGTGAATGAGCTGTGAATGGGGCTGTGAATGTAGCTGTGGATGGGGCAGTGTGAGTCCCTATGTGTCCCAGGCAGGGTTGAGACTGTGCTGGAATCTGTCGACCACACACCGAAGAGGAAATTCAAGCCGGGCATGGTGGCTCACGCCTGTAATCCCATCACTTTGGGAGGCCGAGGCAGGTGGATCACAAGGTCAAGAAATCAAGACCATCCTGGCCAACATGGTGAAACCCCGTCTCTGTTAAAAATACAAAAATTAGCTGGGTGTAGTGGCACACGCCTGTAATCCCAGCTACTTGGGAGGCAGAGGTTGCAGTGAGCCGGGACTGTGCCACTGCACTCCAGCCTGGCGACAGAGCGAGCGAGACTCCATCTCAAAAAAAAAAAAAAAAAAAAAAGAAATTCAAGTGTCCACTAGAAAGAATGTCCAGGATCTTGTGAGCGTGTGTTACCTTCATCCATTCAAGAACACGTTTAAGAGAGGATGGATGTTCTCCTGACAATGCTGGCCGGTTTCTATGGGGTTTTCTGTTGAGGATGTGTGTGTGACAGGGTTAGTTCTTTAAATGAAGACAGACAGGTTTACTGGAACCAAGAAACCAAAGCCAGTTTATCATTCAGACTTGAGTCCACAAAACTTTACTCAGCTAAAATTGAGGTTTTGGAAATTATCAATTACCAAGGAAAGTGTTCATTTTCTGAGGAAAACAAATGTGTTTCTCTATTTTTCTGTAAATTCTGTGTTTTACATTAGCGTTGTTAACACTGCACCAATTTCTGTCAATAGATTTCTGCAGAGGACATTGTGTTCATGACAATCTATCACCACAAGGCAAAATCAGACAGAATTTGGGGAGAGCATGAAATTTGTTACCTTCTGCTTGTGAGGAAAAACGTCACTCTGAACCTGGATCCCAGTGAAACGAAAAGCATCCTCTACCTGTCCCAGGAGGAGCTAAGGGAGCTGCTGGAGAGGGGAGCGAGGGGTGAAGTCAAAGTCACCCCCTGGCTAAGAACCATTGCCGAGAGGTTTCTGTACCGGTGGTGGCCTCACCTGGATGACGTGACCCCGTTTGTGGAGCTTCACAAAATACACAGAGTGTGAGAGGCAGGGAGGTCGCATCAGCCATGTGTAATGCCCTCAGTGCAGGCAGACGCACCATTGAGGCAATGACACACCCTCTCCAAAAAACAGGGCAAAAGGGGCACTTGATTGCCCATCATGTATAAATCACTATTTTAACCTTTTCATCAACTTTGTCACGTCTTAATTTTCCCTTTTCCTTATTTCTGTATTTCTCATCTGCCTGGTTGCAGGGAGGAAATTTAACGTTTCCTTTGTCCCAATTTCCATTTTATAAGCACTTGTTTGATTAACAGCAGCTGATCCTGAAAGTCTTGGGGAGATCTTCAGAGTCCTGAAGCAGGCGGACGAGCCTGGCTGGACCGTGAGGCTGTCTCCCCACAGCTTTATCCAAGCCTCCAAGGTCAGGATGGAATCTCTGCATCATGTTTTTCTTTTTAAATCACTTATTTCAGAGTGCAACACAAGGCTGCATTTTTTAAAAAAAGACACATTCAATCTTGCATCCTAATACAAGCAGTACAGAAGATGCGTATGGTCTCAGCCAAGTGACTCGACGTTTATCCACTTCTGTTCATTTGATTATGTTTCAGTAATATGCTTACAAATAAAGACATACTTGCTTTAAAACATACTGTTGTTGTTTAACACAAAGTAAACTATACGTTAAGTTTTGGTGTTTAATACGGAGAAAGAATTTCAAAAACCAGACCTGGTATTTTTTTTTTTTTTTGAGATGGAGTCTCGCTGTCGCCCAGGCTGGAGTGCAGTGGTGCGATCTCGGCTCACTGCAAGCTCCGCCTCCTGGGTTCAAGCCATTCTCCTGCCTCAGCCTCCCGAGTAGTTGGGACTACAGGCGCCCGCCACCACACCCGGCTAATTTTTTGTATTTTTAGTAGAGACGGGGTTTCACCGTGTTAGCCAGGATGATCTCGATCTCCTGACCTCGTGATCCGCCTGCCTCGGCCTCCCAAAGTGCTGGGATCACAGGCGTGAGCCACCGCGCCCGGCCATACTGTTGTTGTTTAACACAAAGTAAACTATATGTTAAGTTTTGGTGTTTAATACGGAGAAAGAATTTCAAAAACCAGACCTGATTTTTTTTTTTTTTTTTTTTTTGACACGGAGTCTCGCTCTGTCACCCAGGCTGGAGTGCAGTGGCACGATCTCGGCTCACTGCAACCTCCGCCTCCTGGGCTCAAGCAATTCTCCTGCCTTAGCCTCCTGAGCAGCTGGGATTACAGATGCCCACCACCACGCATAGCTAATTTTTGTATTTTTAGTAGAGATGGGGTTTCACCATGTTGGCCAGGCTGGTCTCGAACTCCTGACCTCCTGATCTGCCCACCTCGGCCTCCCAAAGTGCTGGAACTACAGGCTTGAGCCCCTGCGCCCAGCCCAGACCTGGTAAATTTTTAAAACTGCCACATGTAATCCAGAAGTGTGATTAACTGAAGTCCTTTCCTCAGCTATAATGTTGATTGTGTGACTTGGTAACTTATCCGTGGTGGCTCTTGGACCCCCGTGTGTCTTTGGGGCTCCAGGAGCACACGGACCCCTGGGCGACCCCACAGCTCTTCATCCCAGCACTCCCCAGCAGGCGCTTTTGAGGTGGCATTGGGGGTGTTTTTGTGTTTCACTGAACATGTAACTTCAGGGACGGGCCACAGAAATAGGAGAATGCCCATATTTAATTGCCTAATGACTCCAGCAGCATTTTACTCCCCCAAAAGTATTTTTGCTTTAAAACAAAATAAAAATGTCATGTTTTTTGCCTTTTTATTTGGCCAAATCAATAGCGACTGTAACTAAACCAAAACATGAGCTAAGTAAATGAAAACTACTTTCTTCTGGAGGTTTATTTTGGATAAAATAGTTGAAGACAGACTACAATGAGACATTGTAAAATAAGACTAGAAAATAATTTAAGAGGGTATTTTAAGCACGGGATTCCGACACACTCATAAACGTGTTTGCTCCCAGCTCTTACAAAAGAAAAGAAGGTTTTTCGCCATCAAAAACAACCCAGTTACACCAGTAAATCTTCCCAGTTCTGAAAATCTGAAGCAACTGATACTCCATTAAATGTGGAAACACTGTCTACTCAAAATATTTGTAATATTATGCAGTGACAAAAATTTCCCACATCTATATAGGGTTAACCATAGTTTTCAGCAAAGCAACAAGTGCTTTACTTATTTTGTCTTTTTCAGTTTATACAGAGCTCCAATTTCATGAAACCATACTGTGCCAAACCAGGAAATAAACAGCAACAGTCTAGCCAAGCCACGCCAACCAAACAGATACTATCTCCTGTCCTTTTTACCAGCTTTCCTCTTCCCAGACAGCAAGTGCTTGGGCTTCATATCAAACACGTGTCTATCCGCCTCCCCTTTCTTCCCCAACCGATTCATCTTCTTCTGAGCATTCTTCATCATAGTCTTGGCTTTCTTCACCATCTAAAAGGAGGAGGAAAAAATAAAGTATGTTCATTACTTAAAACCAATTTTCCATTCTGAATTTTAACTACTGGGTAACAATCTGTTTAATGGCTCAGGTCTGTTCAGTGAAGAGACCCTGTTACATCTCTTTTCTCTTAAGCCCAGCACAGTTATCTGCAGGAACTCAATGAGTATTTTTGTATAAAGACTGGATGAAAATCATACCCAGGACAAGCTTTACACCCAGGACTAGATACGCTTTAGACCTAGAAGGTTAGCACACATCTGTTTTAACTCCCTCTTACACAAGCTAAGGACTCAGGCCCATGAACCTGTTTTCCTCAGGTCTGATTGACAAGTGGCAATGCCTATATTAACAGCCAGGTTTCAAGATGGCAATGGCACAGAGGAGTGAAGCTCAGGCTTCCATGAAGGAGACTGCAGTTCATACACAGACTCTCCTGCATCTCCATTACCACAACGCTGAAACTAAAAGTTGTTGTGTTTAATAAAAGGACGTTTCAGCAAGACAGACTGCGTACATCTGAAGTGTCTTTGCCAAAAGACACTACAAATAAACTAAATGTGACTCAAGCTCTCCACCTGGGGGGAACAATCCTGCAACCTAAGGATGAGCAGGATCACCCACCAGTCAACCCAGGAGTTCCCTCTGCTGTTCCTCCCATGGGGGGCTTGCTGGGACTTGAGGCCTCCTGGTGCTTAGCAGTGGCCACTTCCTGGCCCTCTTCAGACAGCAGGGTCTAAGCCCAGACTGCTAGTGCTGTCAGACCATGCTCTGGCCACCCTCCGCAAAAGCAAAGTGCCAGGGAGGGGTCCATCCAGGGCAGCTGTCAGGGGCGTCCACCTGCACCCTGACCCGTGCTCTCCTCTAAAGGATGCCACAAAACGAGGGCATGCAGTACACACAACCCCTGCCATAGTTCCTGCAAATGGCAACTGCTGGTGTTTGCCCTGAACCCTGTGCAATAAACAACAGAGACTGTCATTTTATTACATTACATAACACAGAGACTGACCTTGACATCCCTAAGACCAGAAACGTCACGTGGAGTTCGAGAGCAACTCCCACTCCGGGCCACAGAGGACGGGGGAGCAGAGTCTTCCCGCTTTCTTTTCCTAGTGATGCTCCGGGATCTTCTTGCCTGGACTGCGTAGTGGGCCTGCAAAGCAGGGGAAGCAATGCTCAGCTCTCAGGACCCCAGCCCCGCTCCTAGGCTCAGTGCTCAGGACCCCAGGTCCACTTCCAGGCTCAGTGCTTAGAGCTCAGGACCCCAGCCCCGCTCCCAGGCTCAGCGCTCAGGACCCCAGCCCCACTCCCAGGCTCAGCGCTCAGGACCCCAGCCCCACTCCCAGGCTCAGCGCTCAGGACCCCAGCCCCACTCCCAGGCTCAGTGCTCAGCACTCAGGACCCCAGCCCCGCTCCCAGGCTCAGCGACAGGCATGAGGTCACTCCAGCAAGAGGGGAGGAGAGGAGTGTCTGAACCATTACCACATGGGCTAAAGATCTTGGAAATACACACAGTATTTTCATATTAGTGACACCATTTCAAGTTCACATTAGTAACAATTTCACATTAGTTGTTGGTCAAATACTCTTATTCACTTAATGGAAGCTGCTTTACGTAAGAAAGCTGATTTTAACTCCACTTAAAAAAACTTAGAACTCTCATTTAAAAGTGATTATTATAGTATAGCATCACAATTTATATTTCAGATATAAATAATGCTCTCTCCCTCATTGTCCCATTTTGGGGGTTACTGATATGAACACAAAGGGACAACCATCAGACAGAAACCATCAGACGGAAACCATCAGACGGAAACCATCAGACGGAAACCATCAGAGGGAAACCATCAGACGGAAACCATCAGACGGAAACCATCAGACGGAAACCATCAGACGGAAACCATCAGACGGAAACTGCAGACTGCACATCTAGAGGACAGGGTCTGCAGCCACACCCCGGGCACGTCATGGCGCTGTCTCGTGCTGGCTGTGGAGCTTTTTTTTTTTTTTTGAGACACAGTCTTGCTCTGTTGCCCAGGCTGGAGTGCAGCCTCAATCCACCACTTCAATCCAGACCCAGGGTCAGGGAATCCTCAACCCATCACTTCAAGTCAGTCCCAGGGCCAGCAAATCTCAAAAGAGAAAAACTGGAAGCTCTCATTTCTTTTTGCTGTGATTTCCTATGTTCCCACGGCTTTCCAAAACCCTGGTTTTCTTTCTTTCTTTTTTTTGAGATGGAGTCTCACTCTGTCGCCCAGGCTGGAGTACAGTGGCACGATCTCAGCTCACTGCAATCTCCGCCTCCCAAGTTCAAGCAATTCTCCTGCCTCAGCATCCCGAGTAGCTGCGATTACATGCACACGCCACCACGCCTGGCTAATTTTTTGTATTTTTTTAGTACAGACTGGGTTTCACCATGTTGGCCAGGCTGGTCTCGAACCCCTGACATCATGATCTGCCCACCTTGGCCTCCCAAAGTGCTGGGATTGCAGGCGTGAGCCACCACGCCCGGCCAGTTTTCTTTATTAAAAAGGTGTATCCAGCCACATAAACACATGAACCGCTCCCACACTCACGTCGTCTTTATCGTCCATGTCAACACCAAGACTACGCATCTCCTTCTCCAAAACTGTCCTCTGAACCTGAGAAGGATAAAAAGAAATATTAGCTTTAAATCAGTTTGATGAAATGTTGAAAAAAACTTCAAGGCAAAATATATGTATATATATTTTGCAACAATTATACTTATTTTAGAAGTTGTAATTTTTACTGGGCCTCGCTTTCATGTTTTTGGATAGCTCAATTAAATCCCACGAAAACTAACATTAACGGAGCAGTTGCTGTGGGAAGAATCAGCGTATCCTCCACGTCTGTCCATTCTTCACCGCAACACAGGGGAGAGAGCGACTGTCTCCATCAGAGGTGAGACACTAAAGCTGAGGTTAGTGAGGTGGCCTCAGACAAAGGCAGTGTGCCAACCTCTCTCCTCCCAGAGATGGCTGAGCCCCACCTGGAGAAGTACAAAAATGTCCAAGTCCGCCATAACCAGTCACTTGCCACCATGTGAAAACAGTGTATTCAAACAGGAAGACCCACTGAGAGGCATCCTGAATGTCAAGTGACTTCTCTGGTTACATGTTAACTGCCCTGCATGTGGGCTTTCTTCCCCCAGTCCCACCCTGCCACAGAGCCAATAAATTGCCTTTTGTAGACTGCGTCAGGTTTCTGTAAATTGCTAAAGAGTCCAGATTTTTTTTTTAATTTTTTATTTTTTGAGACGGAGTCTTGCTTTGTTGCCCAGGCTGGAGTGCACTGGCACAATCTCGGCTCACTGCAAGCTCTGCCTCCCAGATTCACACCATTCTCCTGCCCCAGCCTCCCGAGTAGCTGGGACTACAGGCGCCTGCCACCATGCCCAGTTAATTTTTCTGTATTTTTAGTAGAGACGGGGTTTCACTGTTTTAGCCAGGATGGTCTCGATCTCCTGACCTCACGATCCACCCACCTCAGCCTCCCAAAGTGCTGGGATTACAGGCATGAGCCACCGCGCCCGGCCTAAAGAGTCCAGATTTAATGCAGAAATTAAAGAACAAGAAAACCAGCCGGGCGTGGTGGCTCACGCCTGTAATCTCAGCACTTTGGGAGGCCAAGGCAGGCAGATCACTTGAGGTAAGGAGTTTGAGACCAGCCTGGCCAACAGGGTGAAACCCCATCTCCACTAAAAATACAAAAGTTAGCCAGGCGTAGTGGCAGGTGCCTGTAATCCCAGCTACTCAGGAGGCTGAGGCAGGAGAATTGCTTGAACCCGCGAGGTGGAGGCTGCAGTGAGTCGAGATGGCACCACTGCACTCCAGCCTGGGCGACACAGCAAGACTCCATCTCCCCCCTAAAAAAAAAAGAGAGAGAAAAAAGAACAGGAAAATGTTCACTGATAGCCTTGAACGTCTGTGAACCATAAGTTACAGTTTTAATCTGTACAACTGCAAAATGACTGGATCTAGAGTAGTGCCAAACTCGAAGCTGAAAGTCACCAAGAAAGGATGCAGTAAAGAATATAGAAGATCAAGACGTGAGCGATCTTGCAAATCCACACACCAATAAAACAAGAATGTGCAATCTTATGGCCATAAATGGGTTGAAAAGTTGTTATTTAGCAATGATCACACAGGAATCCAATTTTCAAAAACTAGATCACACTTCTTTGGAAAGACACAAACTTGCCTTCTTAGCAGTTCGCGGCATCCTGGGTCCCTGTGTATTCTTTTCTTCGGACTCCAGAATTTTCAACTTCTTTTTCTCTCGAATCTGCTTTGCCAGCTGTCGGATTTCCAGCATCTCTTCGTCTTCACTCTCAGATACACTGTCATACTCTCCAGCAGCTGTTCTCAGCTCTTCTTCTTTTTCTAATTCCTCCAATTTCTTTAAAGATAGAGTTGCAATGAAGCAAAATTCACAACGAGAAAACCCCTAAGTCAGTGAGCGTGGCAGGGTGTACGGGAGCTGTTTCCCTGCCTCGGAGGAGAGCGACTGCCCTGGTCCAGTCCCACCTGGGCCCTGCCTATGTGCCATTTACCTCACAGGGAGGGTTCTGTGAAGAAAATGGAGACCACGTGAACGCCAGCCGCCAGCAAGTCAGTAACCCCTGTGCACCGTTTCCTTTTTTTAAAACAATTAAATTCCAAGGCTAAAAATGTGCAGAGACCGCCTCCTTCACTTCCAATGCTCCCGGCAGACACACAAAAGCAACTCAGTCCTGACAAACTGAATTCGTGCCACATCCCATGTATCCGTTCTAATGTCACCCCAAATACAACCTCACTGGCTACAAATGAGACAAAAATGAAAACTAAAATACACACGTTTATCACACCCTAATGAAGCAACCCGGTCAGGAGACCAGCAGGCAGATGTGCCTGTATGAGACTCTGGCCAGGAGTGCAGAGGATGAGACTGGGGGGCCAGGCCTCGTGGAAGGGGATGGCACAGGCACAGCTGTGTCGGAGGAGGGAAGTCTCAAGGCTTCTTGCGCCCAAGAGCGTGGACTGCAGAGGGGAAGAGGCTGGGAAGGCAGGCGGCCACTGCAGGGACAGTGAGGGCGAGGGCTGGATGGGGGCCCCAGCAGAGGTGACAGCAGATGCCCTGAGGCCACTCCTCCAGCACCAACGAAATTGAGATGTTGCCCCCAGAATCTGCTATGGAGGCACAGGAAGCACAGAGACCACGAGACTGAAAATGTGAACTCAATGACGGAGGGCCTGTGGGAACCAAGGAGTGGCAACATGGGACATGCAGATGGCAAGTATTGTATAAAAAGAATGTTCCAGAGAGCTCAGCTGAGAGAAGAAGGCAGGACAGCAAGTATTGTATAAAAAGCATGTTCCAGAGAGCTCAGCTGAGAGCAGAAGGCAGGACAGCAAGTATTGTATAAAAAGCATGTTCCAGAGAGCTCAGCTGAGAGCAGAAGGCAGGACAGCAAGTATTGTATAAAGCATGTTAGCATGTTTCAAACAGCTCAGCTGAGAGAAGACAGGACAGCAAGTATTGTATAAAGCATGTTTCAGAGAGCTCAGCTGAGAGCAGAAGGCAAGACAGCAAGTATTGTATAAACATGTTAGCATGTTTCAGACAGCTCAGCTGAGAGAAAAAGGCAGGATAGCAACTAATGGAGGACACGGTCTAAGGATGTTTTCGTTTTTTTAAAAAGATGAGTAAAACTTGTGGACATTTATATGCTAAGAAAAAGCAAGTAGGGAGGGGATTGAGGCAGGAAAAAGATGTGACACAGCAAAGCCCCCGACAAAGAGGGTCCAGCACAGCAGAGTCCATTAAGGGCCTGGCGGAGACACAGGGTGGGGAAGGTGGTGCAGGTGGCACAGTCAGGATGGAGGGGTGCAGGAGAAAGAAGGGGCCCAGCATCTCCACCAGAGTCTCGGGGTGGGGGGAAGAGGTGCAGGAGGCACAGTCAGGATGGAGGGATGCAGGAGAATGAAGGGCCCAGCACAGCAGAGCCCATCCAGGGCCTGGCGGAGACACAGGGTAGAGGGGAAGGTGGTGCAGGGGGCACAGCCAGGATGGAGGGGTGCAGGAGAATGAAGAGGCCCAGCATCTCCACCAGAGTCTCGGGGTGGGGAAGGTGGTGCAGGGGGCAGAGTCAGGATGGAGGGATGCAGGAGAATGAAGGGGCCCAGCATCTCCACCAGAGTCTCGGGGCAGGGAAGAGGTGCAGGAGGCAGAGTCAGGATGGAGGGGTGCAGGATAATGAAGGGGTCCAGCATCTCCACCAGAGTCTCCGGGGGGGCGGGGGGGGGCGGAGGCGGCGGGAAGGGGGCAAGCCAGCATAGCAGAGCCCAGCCAGGGCCAGTATCTCCACCAGAGTCTCAGGGTGGGGAAGTGGTGCAGGGGGCAGAGTCAGGATGGAGGGGTGCAGAATGAAGGGGACAGGCCCAGCTGAGCCGAAGCCATGCTGCTATCTTCCAGCAGTACTACTATAATAAAAAGGAAAACAATCCACAATTTAAAAAGTGACACAAACCTTCATGATAGCTGGATCAATATAATCAGCTATATTATGGCCTTCCCAGATTTCTGGTATCTTATCATGTTTTTCAGACGAATTCATTAAATCCCAGTACTCTAAAGTTAAAAAAAAGGTGGTTACGTTTACAGCAGTTTTTAATATCTTCAAGTACTACGTGCGTAAAATGAGTTGTGACTGATGGCAAATCAACGACTCCACCACAGAAGAGAGCATGACGTGCAATTCCACATGCAGCAGCATCAACACATCAGCCTCATTCAACACCCACACATGGAGAAAGCTACAAAAATCACCCCACCATCCCAAAACAACAGGCAACAACACATCAGCCTCATTCAACACCCACACGTGGAGAAAGCTACAGAAATCACCCCACCATCCCAAAACAACAGGAAACAACACATCAGCCTCATTCAACACCCACAGGCGGAGAAAGCTACAAAAATCACCCCACCATCCCAAAACAACAGGAAACAACACATCAGCCTCATTCAACACCCACAGGCAGAGAAAGCTACAAAAATCACCCCACCATCCCAAAACAACAGGAAACAACACATCAGCCTCATTCAACACCCACACGCAGCGAAAGCTAAAAAATCACCCCACCATCCCAAAACAACAGGAAACAATGGAAGAACTCCCACTGAGTGCTATCAGTATGCACCTTTTCTTTGAGACAGGGTCTCGCTCTGTCATCCAGGCTGGACGGCAGTGGTACAATTTCTGCCCACTGCAGCCTTGACCTCCTAGGGTCAAGTGATCCTCCCACCTCAGCCTCCCATGTCACTGGAACTACAGGCACATGCCACCACACCCGGCTAATCTTTATATTTTTTGTAGAGACAGGGTTCTGCCATGTTGCCCAGGTTGGTCTCAAACTCCTGGGCATAAGGGATCCAAAGTGCTGTGATTACAAGCGTGAGCCGCTGCACCTGGCCCTCAGGATGCAACTTTTAATCTTCAAGAAATTAAAAGTTGACAAATAGGCTGAAACACTTTTATTACTTATTAAAGTCTTTCCCCCATTTTCTGAAATACTTCACGTCCAATTGGCATTTTATAATAATGATCACACTCTGGCCCTTACTCTGAAGATCCAAAATATAATCATCTCCCATTTCCAGCTCAAGATCTCGTTCCTGCAATGGAAAGAGAAATTATCATCAGCTTCATTTTGCCTTTCAGATCCAGAAATGCTCTGCCCCTTGTCACTTGAAACAATCTTTTCTCCAATCCTCTCAGTATCAGTGGGGTTCACCTTCCATTTCTGGTAGGAAGGCTGTTTCTTATCTCCCTGTCTGTGGGGCCGGCCTTTGGGTTCTGGTAGGAAGAGGCTGTTTCTTATCTCCCTGTCTGTGGGGCCGGCCTTTAGGTTCTGGTAGGAAGAAGCTGTTTCTGGCCGTCTGGGGACTGTCTATCCCACTCGTGCATTTGGTTCACGGCCATCTTCCCTCAGGCCAAAGAGCTCCATGAGAGAGGCTTCTGCAGGGGTACTCACTGCTGTGTCCGCAGCCTGACGGGGCCAGTGTCTGGGCACCCGCGGCTCCTGTTCGATGCCCCAGGCCCCCACGATGGGCATACACAGCCTGCCTCCCCCCATGAGAACACTGGGCAAGAGCTTCGGCAGCATACCCTCTTCTTCTTGGACTCCTCAGTTTCCATCCTCTTCCTGCGAGCCACCACTCCTTCAGGGATGAAAGGGGGCCTCTCCTGAGAAGATCCCATATAAAATATTTATGTGAAATGCCTGCTGAATGAGAAACTTACGAAGCCGAAAAAGTAGAAACAAATTCCCTACGTGTAAGGGGAACAGAAAACCATACCCAGAACAATGAACAACCAACAGATTATTTTAGGGGAGAGGAGTGGGTTTAGGGTCACTTTGAGCACAGAGACCAGGAGGACTCCACAAAGTGATTCCAAAGTTTATCCAGGAAAAACAGAAATCATGATTATCGTGAAAAATTATGGAAGAAGAAAGTGGTAAGAAATAACACTGGATCAACAAATGAAAGAAATTTAGACATAAACTCAAGTGCATATAAGAATTCAATGGAAACATAAAATTTCCAATACTCAGGTCAGAAATGCCGACCACTTGAAACGGAGTGCAACCTCCACCCTCACAACATAACCAACTCAAGACACGGTGAAGACTATCCAAAAAAGCTAATTTTTAATGCAAGTATAAAAGATAATTTTTTTTTTTTTTGACAGAGTCTCACTCTTGTCACCCAGGCTGGAGTACAGTGGAGTGATCTCGGCTCACTGCAACCTCCGCCTCCCAGGTTCAAGCGATTCTCCCACCTCAGCCTCCTGAATAGCTAAAATTATAGGTGCGCGCCCCACTAATTTTCGTAGTTTTAGCAGAGATGGGGTTTCACCATGACTGCCAAGCTGGTCTCAGACTCTTGACCTCAGGTGATCCACCCGCCTCGGCCTCCCAGAGTGCTGGGATTACAGACGTGAGCCACTGCACCCGGCAAGAAAAGACACTTTTAAAATGACTTTGGAATGAATGGTAAGCCTTTCTATGTACAATGCAAACCTGAACACCCAGAAAAAAAATATTAATATATGTTAATAGTTCAAAAATGTATAGCACATTTGAAGTTAAAAAGGCAAGTGACAAAAAGAGAAAAAAAAATATTTGCAATGTATCTGACAAGAATCCAACCTTTGTAATATAAAAGTAACAAATCAGCAAGAAAAAGATAAACAGCCTAAAGAACTTTGAAAAGGCCAATAAGCAGACGAACATGCTCAACTGTACCCAGCATTGCATAAACACACGACAATAAAATCATCTTTACACAAGACTGACAGAGTCAGCGCCCGACCACGCCGAGGACACAAGGAAAGACAGAGGGAAGGACACAGCCTCCAGCGTCAGTGCAGCACACACCAGGAAGGTGTCTGTGGGACAGGAACGTTGTCAACACCACATGGTGAAGTGCAGACACATTTGCAGTAAAACATGAAGACACAGCGTAACGATGTGTGCCCATTCACAATGGACAAAACAATGAAAATTTATTTTATTTATTTTTTATAGAGACAGGGTCCCACTATGTTGCCCAGGCTGGTCAAGAACTCCTGGGCTTAAGCAATCTTCCCACCTTGGCCTCCCAAAGTGCTGGGATTACAGGCGTGAGCTACCTCCCCCAGCTAAAAAAAATGAAAATTTAAAGAATGAAACAGATTTCCATCTGTGTTTAAAGAACTTTTTAGAAATTAATCTTCTATATCAGAAACATTTCTGGAAGGATAAACTAACAGTGACCACGTCATGCAGTGGGAAACGGATGCCATGTGGCGTTCTGCACTTTCTTCACCTTCTCGATCCTTTATGTAAGCAAGAAGGTGAAACTGAGGCCCACCCACAATATCCACCTGCGAGTGTGTGAAGCTGGATGGGAGGCTTCTGGAAAAGGCACGCAGACAGCACCTGCTGACAGTACTGTGAGCCCACGGCTGTCCCAGGGGCCGTCTTACCTTATCGTCCCTCCTGGTTGGGATAGCCAGGTGCAGTCTATTCAGCACCTCATTCACTTTATTTCCCTTCATTTTGGTTTCCACTCGATGAGCCAAAAGCCTATCGCAAGCCTAATAACGTAAAAAAGAAGGCACAGTCACAAACGCATCCTCCAGCAGCCTCCAGCTACAGGTTCCAGGAGGAGCCACAGATCAGAGCCACTGAGCCTTTTCCCCCAAGGTAACTAACACGTAGGGGGCCACATTCTCTGAGGCCCAGGTGGAAGCGGCCCTGAGGGAAGGTGCATCTCCAGTGCCTGGGCCTCTCTCCCACCACAGTGACCCTCTGCACAGACACACGGTGCCCTCCAACTGCCCTTCACGAACTGGAGGCAATGTTGCCCCTCAGGACTCTAACCGAGCAACAAATTCCTGAGTGCGACCATGGCAACAGGAGTGCCATCTTTTTAAATCCTGAATGCGACCATGGCATCAGGAGCACCATCTTTTTTAATCCTGAGTGCGACCATGGCATCAGGAGTGCCATCTTTTTTTTGAGATGGTATCTCGCTCTTGCTGCCCAGGCTGTAGTGCAGTGGCACAATCTCAGCTCACTGCAACCTCCGCCTCCCAGGTTCAAACGATTCTCCTGCCTCAGCCTCCCGAGTAGCTGGGATTACAGGCATGCGCTACCACGCCTGGCTAACTTTGTATTTTTAGGAGAGACGGAGTTTCACCACGTTGGCCAGGCTGGTCTCGAACTCCTGACCTTGGGTGATCTACCCGCCTCAGCCTCCCAAAGTGCTGGGATTACAGGCGTGAGCCACTGCGCCTGGCCAGAAATGTCCTTTTATTTGAGATAACAACAACATGAAATACAAAGTAATTAGGACAGCATGTGAAATCCAGCAGCGGACTGCCTCCTGCAAAAGCTGTTCTGCTTTTCAGACTTTTCTCCCTTCTACTTTGAACAGGTTCCATAAAAATAATTTTCACTGTACTTGCTACCGAAATATTAAAAGGCCAGAGACAACAGCTGCTTTAGGGTAAAGTTGTTTGGGGTGAGAAGAGCAAAGCATCCCCTCACACCCCACTGTCCACTGGGGGCAAAGTGGGTCTTAGAAGGGTCTGTCTTCATACCCCACTCTCGCACGCCACCCGCCTCACTACTGCGAGGGCTCCAAGTGTTAACAATGTCTAAAAAGAAAACTATTTTCTCCCCACGACTGACTTGAATCAAACAAGAGACAGTAAGAAGACTGATACCTGACTTAAGGCAGCACTGACCTCTGTTTTAACTTTAATAACACCTTCCTCAGTCAGGGTGCTGGTCTCTATTACAGGGAATCCTTCAGACTGCAAATCTGTAAATATTTTCTGGGAATGCAAAGAAAAAATGAGAGATGTATTATTCATTTCCAGTTCCCTATGGAACAAACTGTACAGTTCTGCAAATGGAGGTTGCAAATGTGAACATCTGTGGTTGTTTCAAAGTCTTAAAATACAGACATATCCTAAAAACAGTTATTTTCTTCATATTCTTCTATGATCAAGAAAACACAAATGACATCAAAAATATGGTCGACTAGTAGCCCCTCACATCTGTCCCCCACAACAAAGGCAATCAGAATAACGAACAACTACATGTTAATAACTGAGGGGGAGCTCCAGAGGGCATCACAGGAGTAACAGGCACCCTGGGGAGCAGAAAAACGCAAGACGATGAAATACAGCCCAAAGAAAACACCAGGGGCGGGGCGCGGTGGCTCATGCCTGTAATCCCAGCCTTTGGGAGGCCGAGGCGGGTGGATCATGAGGTCAGGAGGTCAAGGTCGTCCTGGCTAACATGGTGAAACCCCGTCTCTACTAAAAATATAAAAAATTAGCCAGGCATGGTGGCGGGCGCCTGTAGTCCCAGCTACTCGGGAGGCTGAGGCAGGAGAATGGTGTGAACCTGGGAGGTGGAGCTTGCATTGAGCAGAGATCACGCCACTGCACTCCAGCCTGGGGGACAGAGCGAGACTCCATCTTAAAACAAACAAACAAACCAACCAAAAAAAACACACTGGGCCGCCAGCAACCCACCCCACAGCTGGGATACAACGGGACCCAGGAGGAGGTTCTCCCTACGGTGAGGGGGTAAGCAAGAGGATGGCAGCAGCCCCGCCACCACTCTGGACACCCACAGCCCTCACCACCGGAGCCCCCTGGCATCCTCACAGCTGTGCTCCCACACAGGAGGAGCTGACACTGGGCCCTGTCTGTTGGGCCCATGGGGCGGCTATACTCCGTCATCTCGGGACTGGAACTGCGGCTGGAGTATGTCTTGCTCAGGGGAAAGTGGCCACAGCTCCCCTTCATCCCTGAGGCTAAACTGCCTCCAAACTACCCAAACCTGGTGGCCCAACATCCCCAAGCCAGCTGCGAGCAGCTGCTACCCCTTCCCAGCAGGGCTTGGTGGAGGTGGAGCCCCTCTACTAGCCCTTGCTCTAGCACCCGATGGTACCCTGCCTCCTGGTAAATAGCACCGTGGCCTCTCAGGGCACGTTGTCTCCCTGCTGCCTGAGCTGAAGCACTGCCCTGCTTCCTGGGAAATGCCCAGAATGGTCACATATCCCAGCGTCTATGCTGAAGAGGTACCTTGTATCCCAGGGCAACGGCGCCTGGGCCGCCCAGAAGAGTCACAACCCTCAGGCCCAGGCTGACCAGCCACACACCATGGGGAGGAGCTGACATTGTACTCCACACCCCAGGGAAACAGGGCAGGGGCTGAGCCGAGGCACCTGCCCCACCACGCAAACAGCTCCAGCACCTGCTCCCTGGAGCTGGACTAACCCTACATTCTGAGCTGCAGAGTCACCACTCTTTCCATGAAGTGGAGTCACTGCTGTCCTCCTCCCTGTCCTCTAGGGCCCAAATGACAGCTGGACTAGTCCATTCTAGGGTCCTTGCTGCCACCTCACCTAGCATCAGAGAGTCTGGGATACTGCTGGGCCCCACCATCCCAGGGTCCAGAGTTCCCCTCGAGCTGACACTAAGCCCTCCCTACTGGCTCAGGTTTCTGAAGTACAGCTCTACCCTGCTTCCCAGGCTCAAACCTCCAGAGTGGGTCTTCCCTGGAGTCAGGCCAGGACTGTGCCCTGACCCCACGGGTGGAGTCACAGCTACAGCCTTGCCCTGTGGGCTTAAGCTGCTAGGGGTGCTTCAGGATCAGAGATCCACCACAGAGAGCAAACCTGCACCCCAAGGCCAGGCCACGATAGGCACACAAGACCCTAAGGCTAGGACCCCAGTCCCACAGCTACCCTGAGTACCTGTAGCTGAAACCCAGCACTGTGGCAGCTGCTTGCAGACCATGTCAGACCTGACACCAAGAAAGATCCCCTCAGATAAGTCCCCCATTGTGGGAAAAACAAGAATAGCAGGACCCCAAAAGCCCCTGACACCAAGGACATTAAAAACATACACCATCGCTGGCACAAACTTCCAGAGCTGAGGCCACTGAGCCACCCAGTTATTGCCAACATTTCATGGAGGTGAGGAAGCTGCACAGAAACAATGTCACTGCTCCTATCCAGAAAGTCACGGTTCCCTTCCCAAATGGCACAGTAAAACCCAAGTGAGGTGAAAGTCTCTCCATGAAAGCCACTCTAGAAGAAAGTATAAAAGAGGCTCCTGTTCTACCAGATGCAGAGACATCAATGCAGGGACACAAGAAACATGAAAAAGCAAGGAAATAAGAAATCATGAAAGGAATATTAACTCTCTAGGAACAGATTCTAATGAAAAGGAAATCAATGAATTGCCAGAAAGAGAATTCAAAATAATAATTTTTTTGAAGGAAACTCAATGAGAAACAAAATACAGATAGATAATTCAACAAAATCAGGAAAACAATTTCATGATATGAACAAGAACTTAAACTGAGACAGAAATTGTAAAAAAGAGTCAAACAGAAATCCTGTAGCTGAAGAATTCAATGGATGAGATCATACAATAGACAGTTTTAACAACACACTGGATGAAGCAGAAAAAAATCTCTGTCATTTGAAACTACCTAGTCAGAGAGAAAAAAAGCAGGAAGAATGAAAAAGAATGAAGGAAGCCTATAAGATTTATGGGACAACATTAAGTGAATACATGCTGGCATTATGGGAGTTCAAGAAGGAGAAGAGAAGGGAAAAGGCTTAGTAACCTACTTAATGAGATAGCTGAAAACTTTCCAAGACTGGGGAGAGGTATAGACATCTAAAACCAGGAAGTTCAAGGATTCCCAAATAGAGTCAGCCCAGAAAGGTCTTCCCCAAGGCACATTATAGTCAAACTGTCAAAAGTCAAATAGAAAGGAAATTCTAAAAACAGCTAGAGAAAAGCTTGAAGTCACATATAAGAAAATCCCCATTAGACTAACAGCAGATTTCTTTGCAGAAACCTTGCACACCAGGAGAGAATGGGATGATATATATTCAAAGTGTTGAAGAAAAAAAAGAAGACTGCCAGCCAACTATATTACATCCAGCAAAGCTCTCCTTCAGAAATAAGGGAGAAATAAATTCTTTCCAAGAAAAGCAAAAACAGAGAATTCGTCACTACTAGACCAGCCTTACAAGATATACTTAAGAAAGTCGTACATCTGGAAGCGAAGACAATAATCACTATCATGAAAACATGAAAAAGTATCCAAGAAATTCACTTAACCTGTAAAGACATTAAGACACACATAGACTGAAAACGAAGAGATGCAAAAAGATATTCTACACAGATGGAAACTAAAAGCAAGTAGGAATAGCTATACTTCTATCAGATAAAGCAGATTTTAAGTCAAAAACAAAAAGAGACAAGAAGGTCATTATATAATAATAAAAGGGGTCAATAATATTTGGGGACATCAACATCAGACTCGCAACATTAGACAGATCCTAGGCAAAAAAGAATCAACAAATACTGGATTTAAAGTGCACTGTAGGCCAGGCACAGTGGCTCACGCCTATAATCCCAACACTCTGGGAGGCCAAGGTGGGCGGATCACTTGAGGTCATAAATTCGAGACCACCCTGGCCGACATGGTAAAACCCTCTCTACTAAAAATACAAAAAATTAGCTCGGTGTGGTGGCGCACGCCTGTAATCCCAGCTACTCAGGAGGCTGAGGCAGGAGAATCACTTGAACCTCAGAGGTGGAGGCTGCAGTGAGCCGAGACTGTGCCACTGCACTCCAGCCTCAGCGACAGAGCGAGACTCCATCTCAAAAAAAAAAATCAAAAAAAAAAAAAAAGTGCACTGTAGACCGAACATCTACAGAACATGTCATCCAACCGCTGCATAATACACATTCCTCTCCTCAGTCCATGAAACATTCTCCAGGATAGACCATATGTTAGGCCACAAAACAAATCTCATCAATTTTTAAAAATTGCCAAGTATCTTTTCAGACCACAGTGGAATAAAACTAGAAATCAATACCAAGAGAAACTTTCAAAACTGTTTAAAAAAAAAAAAAAAAAAAAAAAAACCCATGGGAATTATAAACATGTCCCAGAATGACCAATGGATCAATGAGGAAATTAAGGAAGAAATTAAGAAGGTGATGCTGACATTGCTGGGCCAGGACCACAATTTGAAAGCCACTCCACCAGTGCACGCTTCTAAAAGCATTTATCGTGAAGGATGCCTATTAAAAAGGTTGTAGGATTCAATTAGTTTGAAAAATTATGTCCAACAATACTGCCTGCCTCTTGGAGAAAGCTAGCAGGCACGTCTCACTCATAGATCCAGATCCAGAAAGCCCAAATTCCAAGATCCTCCTTCTCCTTCACTCAATCATTAGTCTCCAAACTCATTTAATCACAGAACCTGTTTTATGAAGTAACACCTGTGAGCACCCTTCTCCAACAGTTCTCTCCTAAGTAATCACATTTTCCAAAAGTCCAACCCATCAAATACAGATGCTTCTACACACTCAAGAACAAAGAATCCAGAAACTTATGTTTTCGTTTTAGTTTGCCAATAACTAAGTTTTTATTATGTCTTTTCACTAAACCACTGAGGATATTATCTCAACTATAAAATACAATTGTGGACTAGTATTGCTAAAATTCCTTCATCTAAACTTTGGTTGTCTGAGATGAGAATTGAGAATTGGTAAGTAAGAAATATTCAAAACATTAACGTGATTTACCTGATCATCTTCAGAAAGTTCAGCTATTCTCTTCACATCACATTTGTTGGCTACAACTATGAGAGGCTAGGCAAGGAAGAAAAATAACGAAATCATTATTCTCGTACTGCAGGATATGAAGCAAAACATGAGTGACCACACACACCTTGTTGATGAAGAGAGGTCTGATGTTCTGGAAGAGTTCTAGCTGCTCCCTCAGCCCATGCCCACACTGCTCAGACAAATCCATCACATACAGGACCGCAGCACGGAGGTGGGCCAGGGCAGTGATGGCCTGCATCTCAATGGTGTTCCTATCCTCCAGAGGGTGGTCCAGGATCCCAGGAGTGTCTACAACCTAACACAGCCAGACCTTGTCACTGAAAGCACACTCACCCACAAGCTTCTTGTCCAGCACATCCCAGAAGTCACTCACACACACCCAACCAGACCTAATAATCTTACAGGAGAATTGTAGTAAAAAAAAAAAAAAAAAAAAAGTAGGGCTGGGTGCGCTGGCTCACACCTGTAATCCCAGCACTCTGGGAGGCCGAGGCGGGTGGATTACGAGGTCAGGAGATCGAGACCATCCTGGCTCACATGGCAAAACCCCATCTCTACTAAAAGTACAAAAAATTAGCTGGGCGTGGTGGCGGGCACCTGTAGTTCCAGCTACTCGAGAGGCTGAGGTAGGAGAATGGCGTGAACCGGGGAGGCGGAGCTTGCAGCGAGCCAAGATAGCAACACTGCACTCCAGCCTGGGTGACAAGAGACTCCATCTCAAAAAAAAAAAAAAAAAAGTAGGTCTCTCAAACTGAATACCACAAAATAAAGCAGTGACAGAAAAGTACATACTATTTAAACATCAAAAAAGGGAGGAGGAACCCTGCAGAGCTCAAACAAATGCTAACCATGATGTTGAGAGAAATGACTCCTCTTTTTACCAGCGACATCATAAAACACAAAAACTCGGATAACTGAGAACCCTCCCATGTCTTAGGAATTACTTTCTTCACAATTTATAAAATTAGAGTGTGGAAACATTGCTTCTTGCTTTGTATTTATTTTTTTTGAGACAGAGTTTCGCTCCTGTCGCCCAGGCTGGAGTGCAACGGCACAATCTCGGCTCACTGCAACCCCTGCCTTCTGGGTTCAAGCGATTCTCCAGCCTCAGCCTTCCAAGTAGCTGGGATTACAGGCACCCACCACCACGTCCAGCTAATTTTTGTATTTTTAGTAGAGATGGGGTTTTGCCATGTTGGCCAGGCCAATCTCGAACTTCTGACCTCAGGTTAGCTGCCTGCCTTGGCCTCCCAAAGTGTTGGGATTACAGGTGTGAACCACTGTGCCCAGCCTGCTTCACGCTTTTAAACTGTATATATGCCATTTCTGATAACAGAGTTAGAAATGACACAAAGATAATTTCATTTGATGTTAACAAAATGCAGAAATCCACACTGGCAGCTGGCTGCCTCCCCTGAATTATATCAGAGACATGCAACCTGTTCTTATGCATCCCCAGAGCTCAGACGAGTTTTCTTTATGATGATGGAGAAATTTCAAGTTCTTGATAAACCAAGATATTTGTTCTGTTTAAAGACAAGACTCTTGCCAGGTGCAGTGTGACTCACACCTGTAATCCTAGCACTTTGGGAGGCCAAGGCGGGCAGATCACCTGAAGTCAGGAGTTCAAGACCAGCCTGGCCAACGTGGTGAAACCCCCTCTCTACTAAAAAAACACAAAAATTGGCCGGTCGTGGTGGTGCGCACCTGTAATCCCTGCTACTCGAAAGGCTGAGGCAGGAGAATCACTTGAACCTGGGAGGTGAACGTTGCAGTGGACTGAGATCATGCCACTGCACTCCAGCCTGGGCAAC
The DNA here is from genome assembly GCF_029281585.2 of Gorilla gorilla gorilla. Taxonomy (NCBI): domain Eukaryota; kingdom Metazoa; phylum Chordata; class Mammalia; order Primates; family Hominidae; genus Gorilla; species Gorilla gorilla. The sequence goes on along the minus strand of NC_073232.2, from coordinate 9,937,879 downwards.
AAGAGTGAGACTCCAACTCAAAATAAATGAATAAATAAAAATAAAGACAAGACTCTCACCTGCCAACGTAGATACTTATAATCCATGTGCCCAACAAACAGAGACTTGGTTGTGAACGCATAGGGCTGGACATCCACGTCTGCTCTCGTCACCTGGAACAAGTGAGAACTTTCAGAATCACCTCATTTCCTCTGTGTACACGTGGGATCTGTGTGTTTTAACAAGCCTGATTTTGGGTAGGAAAAAAACCATAGACGAAACCTCACATGATAAAACTGCATCGAACAGGAGCCTGGTACCTCTCCCTTTGCACCACCAGGCCAAGGACTGGGGTACTAGGACAGCGTTGAGGGCTGGCATTTGGAGGACAGCCACCACCTCCCCTCACCCTCCCACGTCCTGCCCCACCGCCTGCAATGCCCGCAGAGCTCTTTATGATGACAGGCATGTTCTGTCTGCACTGTCCAAACCGGGCCACCAGTCACGCACTGCTAATGAACTTTCAGTATGTGGCTCATGTGACTGAGGAGTTGAAATTTTCATTTTGCTGAATTAAACTGCAATTTAAAAAGCCACCTGGTCCAGTGGCCACCAAATCAGCCACAGAGCACTGGCTCAGAGCTCAGGGCAGGTTCAGAGCTGACAAGCATTTGAAAAATCAGCAAGGACCCTGCAGAGCTTTGCTGGTCACCATGTCACAGCAACCTGTAGACAAAATAAAACTCACAAATCTATTTCAAAGCAAAAGTGATCTTAAGGTAGGGTGGAGTGGTTCACGCCTGTAATCCCAGCACTTCAGGAGGCTGAGGCAGGAGGATGGCTTGAGCTCGGGAGTTTGAGATCAGCCTGGGGAACACAGTGAGACTCCATCTCCACAAAAAATAAAAAAATTAAACAGGTGCGGTGGCTTGCACCTGTGGTCCAGCTACTTGGGTGACTGAGGTGGGAGGACTGTTTGGGCCCGGAAGGTTGAGGCTGCAGCGAGCCATGTCTGCACCACTGCACTTCAGCCTGGGCAACAGAGCGAGACCCCGTCTCAAAAAGAAAAAGTTTCAACAAAAAGAAAGAAAAAAATTTTTTAAATTAAAAATAAAGTGATCTTGGCACTGAGTAAGCCATAAAATTTGACAATTTTCTTGGCACATGAGCTGTTGCTGGTTGTAAATTCACATTTTAAATGTTGCTTTGCCTCTTCCTGAGTCCCTGAAACTCAGCCAAATTTTCCTGAAGCACAAAATGACCGAGTCCCTTAAATGTTACGCTTATCCTAGTCAGTGAGCTCACCCAGAGAAAGAGCGACTCGGCACCGTCCCTCTACTAGACCACATACGATTTCATGTGAAAGCTGACACAGCAACCAAGGTAACAGATCACTCAGATGCAGCTGCAGACGGGAAGACCCCAGCTGGGTGAGTGTCACCTGCCACCGGAGCCCCGCTGGCATAGCCACTCCAGGACAGGCCAACAACACCCAAGAAAACCTCCCCAGTTGTCAACAAAAATGCACTTACATGTCTCAAATTCCTTAGAAATTATAGGACACACACAAGAACAAAAAGTAATGGCTTCTGCAATAGTAATATAAATGCAGATACAGACAAAGTCAATCCTTACCAAGGAGCTCGGCATGCTCAGGCACCAGGAACTCCTGCAGACCAGGGCAGTGTTTACTCAAGGACCAACTCGGAGGCCGAAATTATTACCAAGGCCATCCTGAATCCCACGCAGTCAGAATACAGTAACACTGACCTACAAGGCCATCCTGAATCCCACGCCCTCAGAATACAGTAACACTGACCAACAAGGCCATCCTGAATCCCACGCCCTCAGAATACAGTAACACGGACCTACAAGGCCATCCTGAATCCCACGCAGTCAGAATACAGTAACACTGACCTACAAGGCCGTCCTGAATCCCACGCCGTCAGAATACAGTAACACTGACCAACAAGGCCATCCTGAATCCCACGCCGTCAGAATACAGTAACACTGACCAACAAGGCCATCCTGAATCCCACGCCCTCAGAATACAGTAACACGGACCTACAAGGCCATCCTGAATCCCACGCAGTCAGAATACAGTAACACGGACCTACAAGGCCGTCCTGAATCCCACGCCGTCAGAATACAGTAACACTGACGTAAAATAGTCAGATGATTTGCTTTACGATAAAAACCAGACCAACCTTGTTGATGAAGCTGGACTTCCCAACATTTGGGTACCCACACAAAAGCAGGGTCCTGGTATTCGGATCAATGGTTGGCAAACGGGATAAATGCTGACGCACTAGGAAAAGTTCAAATTGAAAAATTAAGAAACTCAAAGTTTAAGATTTGCTTTAAATTTTCTTTTCAACTTAGTTACAGTCCAGGCCTGTGGTGATATTAATCTTACTCCAACTTTTGTAATGCAAAAGTGATGGAGAAAATAGTTGCAGAAAGTAATAGTATACACATAGTATATTCAATTGTTATTTCCCAAGTTTGGCTCTAGTAAGAATCATATTCCTCAGCCCTCCTAGGCCCATGTTTTAATTCATTAGGTGAAAGGTGGGGCCAACAGCATGTCTGGCAGTGTCCAGACAATTCTCATTAGCAAGATGACATTAGGGAACCAGTGCACTTTGAAGCCTGCAGGCCATGCCGTTTGGGCTACAACATGGGTTACTGCCATTCTGCCACCTCATCTGTAACAAACACGGCTCCAGGGTGGCACCCCGGCCATCATGAAGACCACACAGATCTGTAGCAAAGCACCTGCAAAGCATCCAAGTATCACAAATTTTGTTAAAAATTATTTCTAAGATGCAGGAGGGAAAACAAAACCGAATGAGTCAAAATAATTTGTCATGTAAGAATACACACAATAAGCAAGTAATTGTTTCAATAGAATCCTACTACATTAATTCAGAAAGTCCTATTAAATACAAGTATTTTTAAAAATAAAAAAGTCAATAATAAACTATGAGCCACCTCAGTTTTTATACTTTTCAGTATTTTCTCATGACTTTTTTGTCTATGCCTTACCTATTAAATATGAAATATATAAATTTTCTTATCAGTAATATTGATTTGTAAGTATTTATTTTCAATAAAAACCAGCCTATTACTGTTTCTCATAGGCAAAGCTAGGAAGAATAACTGACCCTGAAATCTCCAAAATACAACAAAAACAGACATCTCAAGTCCTCAACAAGGACGCATCCTCTCAGCAGGATGCTAGCACGGTTCCCGCGGATGCGTGACAAGCACCTTGCTCCAAATACTCCAAACTCTGCTTCTGCCTCTTGATCACTGTGCACATTCGTCCCAGGGCCGCACGCTTCAGCTGTTTGCAGCGGTAGAGAGAGTCACCGTACTTCATCAGTCGCACATAATCTTTAGCAACACTGTAAAAAATAAAAAATATTAGTTTTTTTCCCACTTTCGATAACTTAAAAGACACTACAGAAAAAAGTACCTTACTTGTCCACTAAATTTTTGGCAGTATTTATTTGCCCCAGAGCCAACTTGTAATGATCCTTGTCGTAGAGAATATTCATCAAATCAGCATAGAACGGATGAATATCCTGTAACAAACAAACAAAAGCACACCATGGTCACTTGGGGCCAGCAGTTTTTCATCCCTACCACTTGAAGAACAATTTCTTTGCCTCTCCCTCCAAGCCTGCAGTGTCTCCTCCCCAGTTCCCTCTCCTGGCCAGGGGCCCTGTCTATTTAGTCCTCTGAGAAAACAGGCATCAGAAGGGATGCGGGTGCCAATGCTCACGGCTCCCACCCACCTTGCTCTCAGTGCAGTGGTGGAGCTGTGGGACCCAGCAATGACCAGCCCCCGACCCTGCATGTACCCTTCCTGGTGCTCAGGAACTCAGCACTAGAAATTCTTCCCTCCACCTGACTATTCCCATCAGCCTAAAAATTTGCTGTTATTTCTCAATCTTTAGGAAAAAAAATTAAAAATTCCCATAGCCCCAAAATCCTTCCAATTCCCTCTCTTTGCTCCCAAGAGACACTGTGTCTCTCCTCTCCTTCCCCTCTTGAACCCACTCTCTCCAGAATTCTGTGTCCGCCACTCCATCTAAATAGCCTACAAGCTCACCAAGGACCTCCCAATGACCAATTCTCAGTTTTTATCTCACAGACCTCTTGAAGCGCTGCAGGCTGGCCATGCATCCTGCCTGCGGTATTTTCCTCACAGCTTCTAGGTGGAGAGTCTGACCCCTCTAAGTCCTGTGCTGGCTAGTGCTCACAGCTCTACCCCAAACATTCATGCTCCCCACAGCACCCTTCTTCCTACATTCCCTTCCAAGGTGATCTCAGATAGATTTAAATGTCGTCTACATTTTACTAATGCATTTTAAATCACCAGGCCAGCATCTCCTGAGATATCTCACCAGTGCATATAAACTCGACCCTTGACTACCACCTCCAATCCCATGTCCCAGTGTTCACCTCCCTACCCCGCCCCACCTCCTGGGTCTCCTGCACCTGCTGCTTCTTTGACTACAGGCCTGACACCCTCTCCCCGCACAGATACTCCCTACTCCCTTCCATGGCTTCACTGCATTCATCTGACACACTATTTACTGTCTTTTCTCCACCAGAATGAGAGCAGGAACCTTTACCACTTCTGGATTCCTAGTGCTCAAAACAGTACCTGACAGACAATAAGCATTCAGTGAATGACAACTTAATATCTAACCCTCCACTCTGAAGCTGTTCTCAGATAACTAGTCCTGGCTTTAAAAGGAGTAATAGAATGTTAATACATTTGAACTCTCCTACCTCTGATGGCTATAACACTGAGGATGAAAAAGACAAAACTTCTTAAAAAGAACCACAAAAATCTGATACTAAGTAGATCAAAGTATGTTGTTGGCTAAAATCAAATATTTCCTAATATCAAATCAGTTAAGAATAATCTCACTCTTGGCCAGGCACCGTGGCTTATGTCTGTAATCCCAGCACTTTGGGAGGCCAAGGCAGGCGGATCACCTGAGGTCAGGAGTTCAAGACCAGCCTGGCCAACATGGAGAAACCTTGTCTCTACTAAAAAAACACAAAAATTAGCCGGGTGTAGTGGCACATGCCTGTAATCCCAGCTACTCGGGAGGCTGAGGTTGGAGAATCGCTTGAACCTGGGAGGAAGAGGTTACAGTGAGCTGAGATCATGCCATTTTACTCCAGCCTGGACAACAGAGCAAGACTCTGTCTCAAAACAAACAAACAAACAAAAATCTCATTCTTAAATCACTTTCTTCACTCCCAGGTACTCTCTACTACCTGACCTTTCCCAAGAAACCATTCACTCATTCAACAAACATCTACTGAGCAACTGTGTCAAATCCTAGCTAGATACAACCTAAGTGTCTGTCCTTTGGCAAGAATTTTTGTATTTTAAGCACTTCTGTATTTTAAAAATAAGCCATTATTGGACAGGTGCAGTGGCTCACACCTGTAATCCCAGCACTTTGGGAGGCCAAGGCGGGCGGATCACCTGAGGTCAGGAGTTCGAGACAAGCCTGGCCAACATGGTGAAACCCTGTCTCTACTAAAAATAAAAAACTAGCCGGGGGTGGTGGCGGGCACCTGTAATCTCAGCTACTTGGGAGGCTGAGGCAGGAGAATCGCTTGAACCTGGGAGGTGGAGGTTGCAGTGAGCTGAGATTGCGATACTCTGGCTTAAAAAAAAAAAGCCATTATAACTTATTTAAATATGAAGTACTGTCACAGAAGCCAAACGTTTCTCTCTGCCTACACCTGCCTTCAGGGACTATTCTGGGGCAATGGCGGATTTAGGCTTTGAGACTATACTGCTGATCCCCACGCCCTTCACAACATCAATTAACCTTGCAACCACATTACCCCACACGTGGTGTCATAAAGCTTTGTTAGTTTGCCAGGCAGTTTCTGCTCTTGCTTTTCTACAGCTAAAGAAACAGGCAGGCCGGGCATGGTGGCTCACGCCTGTAATCCCAGCACTTTGGGAGGCTGAGGCAGGTAGATCATTTGAGGTCAGGAGTTCAAGACCAGCCTGGCCAACATGGTGAAACCCCGTCTCTACTAAAAATACAAAAATTAGTCAGGCGTGGTGGTGAGCACCTGTAATCCCAGCTACGCGGGAGGCTGAAGCACAAGCATTGCTTGAATCCAGGAGGTAGAGACTTCAGCGGGCTGAGATCACACCACTGCACTCCAGCCTGGGCAACAGAGTGAGACTCAGTCCCCCCAAAAAAAAAGAAAAAAAGAAACAGGCAAACTGCAATGTGCAGCAGAGAAAGGAGCTCGAGGTTTCTGGCTTCATTCAAAAGTCACAGCTCCCATGTGATCTCTTCTTGCCAAAGAAGAAAACAGTCAGTGCTGAACTCACTGTCATCAGCTGATGAAGCAACAAGATCACAAACAGTGGTGGATCTTACGCCACTGACCCAAGCTGAGCCCAGAGGAAAAAAAAAACCCTTGGAAAGAAGGTGGAGGAGATGAAGCCCAGACAACCAGTGAGCTGCTAGCTTCTGTGTTCATAACCCACAGCTACCATTAACACTTGGGTTGGCACCTGCAAGCCCAGGGTTTACACAGAAAGCCTGAGAAGACAGCTTCGGGCCTCCTGAGATGGGGTTTGGCTGGAGGAAGGAAAGAATACTAGGGAATCAAAAAACCCAAATTCTGTTCTCACTTTTATAAATTCAACAAATTAGTTCTTTGCCACTAACTTACTGAGTAACCTAAGTCAATTATTTTGTTTCCTTTTCTGTCAAATGAGTACACCAAACTGGTTAAACACTGGTTCTCTGAAAGCTCATATTTACATAACCACAGAAGTCCCCCAAGTCACTTACATCCAATTTAGGGAAATCTGTTAGAATTTGTGAAAGTCTATCATGGTAATTCTGTTGAGTAAATTTGACTTTTCTCATGTAAAAATGTCTAATGCGATGTATTTGGTAATGTTTATGAATAACGGTTGGAGTCTTTCGTTGAGTCTTCGACAACGTGAGGTCTATAAAGTCCTGCAATTAAAGAAAATAAAACATAATTACATCAAAAGGGTCTACTTTTGAGCCATTTATTTGAAACCTTTCTTTTTTTTTTTTTTGAGACAGAGTCTCGCTCTGTCGCCCAGGCTGGAGTGCAGTGGCGCGATCTCGGCTCACTGCAAGCTCCGCCTGCCAGGTTCATGCCATTCTCCTGCCTCAGCCTCCGGAGTAGCTGGGACTACAGGCGCGTGCCACCACACCCAGCTAATTTTTTGCATTTTTAGTAGAGATGGGGTTTCACCATGTTAGCCAGGATGGTCTTGATATCCTGACCTCGTGATCCACCTGCCTCAGCCTCCCAAAGTGCTGGGATTACAGGCGTGAGCCACCACGCCCGGCCCTGAAACCTTCTTAAAACACTAATATCTTACAGTACTACATATTTTAAATTACAAAAATTTACTAAACGTTTTATGTACAACCTTGTTCATCTTGAAACACATGGCGAAGATAAATTTTACACCATACTTTCTTGATGCTATCTTAATTTCCAAACACCTAAGAATCTTTGAAACTTAAATAATCAGAGAACTCAAACCATAAATTAGAATAGTTGAGAAAAAGAAACAATCCTCCCATTTGTTTATGCATACCTTTGACTTTGAAAGTACATAAAATGAAAACTAAAATCCACTGTTTATAATTTCCAAAGAGATGGAAGGGAACTATTTGAGGAGATGAAGGATTTTTGCATGAGTTACCCAGTGCAAAGAGTCAGCACTTCTCTTTAATAAGGATCCGATCCCCAGGATTCCTAAATCCAATGTATCTAGCCACACAATATTACTTGATCTTTTTTCTTGAAAGCTTTGATTAATTCAACAATTTGATTAACTCAATATTATTTCATACAAAGGTTGTTAGGGATACTTGGGTGCTGAAGATAATGAACAAGATACTGTCCCTTCCTTCACGGAATTCAGGTAAACAGGTGGGCACAAAGTCTGCCAAGTATTGTACTATGAGGGGCACGCGCAGTCTCCCCTCTGGGCCTACAAGTGAGACAAGTAAACGGGTGGTCACAACAGTCTGCCAAGTACTATGAGGGGCACACACGGTCTCCCCTCTGGGCCCACACAAGATCTTCTCTACGTTCTTCTGCACCTAATGGCCTTCACACATCCTGAAGGGGGACCAAGTCAAAGGTTACCTACTTCATAAGGTTCCCCCTGACTCTCCAACTTACCACAGCTAACCACACTCTTCTCCTCTCCCAATCCATGTGTGTCCTCCATGATAACAATGTTTTATTTCTAATATCGTCATATAAGATGTGACTTACCCCCTTTTTTTTTTTTTTTGAGATGGAGTCTTGCTCTGTTGCCCAGGCTGGAGTGCAGTGGCGCGATCTCGGCTCACTGCAAGCTCTGCCTCCTGGGTTCACGCCATTCTCCTGCCTCAGCCTCCCCAGCAGCTGGGACTACAGGCGCCCGCCACCACGCCCGGCTAATTTTTCTGTATTTTTAGTAGAGACGGGGTTTCACCGTGTTAGCCAGGATGGTCTCGATCTCCTGACCTCGTGATTTGCCCGCCTCGGCCTCCCAAAGTGCTGGGATTACAGGCGTGAGCCACCGCACCCAGCCTCGACTTACCTCTCTTGAAAATGACTTCCAAAGAGGCACATATTTTATCTAATGCATTTTTGTAACACAGTACCCGATGCACAGAACAGGCACTCACTCAACATCTTCTAGAATGAACTGAATACCACACTTTCCTGATGTGATTTTTTTTTTTTTACTTCCAATCACCAAACAATTACCATCACCCATCTTTTAGATAAGTCATCTGTTCTCTAAAAAATATAAATCTCACTCCACAGAACAGAAGACGGATGGTGTATAATATATTCTAAAGTTCTCCACATAAGTCAATAACATGAACAAAGTTCATATAATCCAAAGAGCAAATTCCTTCAACAAACCTGAAAGATGGTTGACCAAAAATACAAATAAGACATGACTCCTGCACTCGAAAATACTACAATCTGGCTGGGCGCAGTAGCTCATGCCTGTAATCCCAACACTTTGGGAGGCTGAGGCAAGTGGATCACATGAGATTAGGAGTTCAAGACCAGTCTGGCCAACATGGTGAAACTCCACTTCTACTGAAAATACAAAAATTAGCCAGGCCTGGTGGCGCATGCCTGTAGTCCCAGCTACTCGGGAGGCTGAGGCAGGAAAATCACTTGAACCTGGGAGGCGGTGGCTGCAGTCAGCCAGGATCACACCACTGCGCTCCAACCTGGCCAACAGAGCGAGACTCCATCTCAAAAAGAAAGAAAGAAAATACTACAATCGATCAAGAGATGTGCCAGAACAACTATCAGGAAGAAATAAGAAATGGTGGAGAGAAGTGGGGAAACAACTTTTGCTATGAAGGTAAAATACGAGACTCCCACAAAGCTTTCTAAGGCAAGCTCATCCCGTCCTTGAGACTTGAAGAAAAGGAGGCACTGACGAGGGGAAAACAGTCACTCTGCAGGGACTTCAGTAACTCCCTCTCGTGCAGGAGTCCCTGGGAGGCTCGAGTTGCCCGTCAATGTCTGTGTAATTGCGACCCAAATCGAATGTTCACTACATAAAAATGTGACTTCTTAAAAGTCCTAATACTAGGGCCGGGCGCGGTGGCTCACGCCTGTAATCCCAGCACTTTGGGAGGCCGGGGAGGGAGGATCACCCGGGATCAGGAGTTCGAGGCCAGCTTGGCCAACGTGGTGAAACCCCGTCTCTACTAAAAATACGAAAATTAGCTGGGTGTGGTGGTGCACGACTGTAATCCCTGTTACTCGGGAGGCTGAAGCAGGAGAATCGCTTGAACGCGGGAGGTGGAGGTTGCAGAGAGCCGAGACCGCGCTCCAGCCTGGGAAACAAGAGCGAAAAACTCTGTCTCAAAAAAAAAAAAGTCCCAATACTCAACACTTGTTGACTCATTCTTGCCACACCAACCAACGCTGTAAAAATTTAGTCTGGGCCTACTATGGTCTGAAAAGGAACAGGTATTCCCAAATCTAACAGTGAAAGAGAATGACTTAAAAATTAAGAAACGTTAAATCACAAGAACAACGAACCCAGGATTCCTGAGAGCGGAGGGGGCTACGCCAAACCCAGAATCCGAAGGCTCATCACGGACCATGGAACGCTTCCTCCCTCACATGTCGGGGTCCCCTCCACTCGCCCACATCGTCACCCGGGGTGTACACTCTGGGTGTACCCGGATCTCTGGGGGCCCTCAGTCTTTGGGTGGACCACGGTCTTAGGTGGGCCCCGGTCTCTGGGGGATCCGATCTCTGGTGGACCCCGGATTCTGCTGGGGGAGGGAAAATGATCCCGAGTACGCAGCGAGACGGTCGGGCCCAGGAGCGGGGGATGGGCGAGCGGAAGGCGACCGCTCTCCCACGGCTACAGGCCCGGACCCTCCCCGGGGACCCAGCTAAGGAGAAGGCGAAAGTCGCAATGGCCCTCCCGGAGCCGCCTACCTTGGCGGACGGCACCACCGGAATTTTCTTGAAGTTGTAATGCGCCATGCCGGCAGCCGTATGCACGCGGGTACTTGGCACTCGCGGAACTTCCGCCGTCGGGCGCAGGTGGGACTTCCACTGTCGGGCGCTTGAGGTACGTCACTTCCGGGAGCTCAGCCAAACGAGTTCTGCGTGCTCTACGGCGCTTTCCGCGTCGCACAGCGCACCCGCCAGGCCTGGAGGTCCGCCACGGAGGGCGTGTGGGGGCCCCAGGAGCGAGGGTACGGAGGAGAGGACGCCCGGGTTTTAGGGGGAGCGCGGAGACTAAATTCCTGCTGAGTAAAGCGGGGGTTTCCGACAGACTGCCCTGCAGGTTTCTGGAGCGGGTTCAGGCCCCCAGCCACCCGTCCTGGGCCAGGGTTCGAGGGTCCGGGGTCTTGGGATTTGGGAGTTGCGGGGCTTAGGAGTCCAGAGGGTCTAGGGGATCCGGGAGTCTGGGGGTCCTGGGTCGCGGCGAGCCCCGCAGAGGAGGAGGAAGCCGCGCGTGCGGGGCGTGCCCAGGCTCTGGGTGTGGAGCAGATGACGCCCCCACCGCGGCCTCGCGCGTGGGACTTGATCCCGGGCCGTGGTGAGGAGGCCCTCGCAGCTTCCCTGCAGCGCTGCTTTCTCGTGCTTGTTAAATCCCAAAACGGGCGGAGAAGGGAAAGCCTGATCTAAGGCAAAAGAAGTGCAGCTGGTTCCGCGCAGTGCCTTAGGAGAGTCAAGGGAACAGTTGCGAGAGACAGTCCTGTGGGGTCCAACTGAGGAGAAGGTTGATGAGGATGGAGCCTTTACTGCTTTAATGTTTGTGAATAGAGTGGCCGCTCCCTTTGGGAACCCAGGGCCACATCCCTTAAATTAAACGTTAGGTAGGGCTGACTCAGTCAAGCAGTGTTCAGAGCTGTTGACTATATATTAACTCGTTTAATTTCTGCAACAGCCTCATGAAGTGCGTGGGGAAACAAGGGCACACGAGGCTCGAAAGCACCCCGTGGTTGTACAGCTACCAAGCTAACAGGCAGCAGAGGTGGGCTTTGAACCCAGGCAGCCTGGCTCCAGCAAACCTGCTTCTAACCATTAGCTATACTGCTTCTCACGCATCTGGGATGCCCCCACCCCCCCCAATCCTTTTCAGCAAGTCCTATTATTCTTACGCGAAAATACCTCTCATAAATTCCCAGCATTCCAATATTGAAAATCATTCTGGGTCATGCTTTTCTCATCTATTAACTATGCTTCCATTTTTGTGTCACAAGGCGGATAAGCATACCTCCTACATCTTTGTGGCACTTCTAAAGGAAGCTTCTGGGGTAATTAGGATTTGCTGGCTATGATCATTTGCTAAACCACAGGACAGTTCTGGCCACCATTTCCGAGATTAGCAAAGCTATGCTCATACTTACTGCCCTTTCTTTTAGGTTCTTGTATGTTTCCTCAACCTCTCCCACTTTCTCTCACTCTGATATAGCCAGTTCCTCTTTTTCTTGTAATCCGGTATTTAGATAAGTCCAGTCAATACTTTGCTTCAGATGGGCAAACATCCTTTCTTTAATTCTTTTTTTTTTTTTTTTTTTTTTTGAGACGGAATCTCACTCTGTCGCGCAGGCTGGAGCGCAGTGGCGCGATCTCAGCTCACTGCAACCTCCGCCTCCAGAGTTCAAGCCATTCTCCTGCCTCAGCCTCCCAAGTAGCTGGGATTACAGGCACCTGCCACCACTCCCGGCTAATATTTTGTATTTTTAGTAGAGACAGGGTTTTACCATATTAGCCAGGCTGGTCTCAAACCCTGACGTCAAGTGATCCACCCGCCTTGGCCTCCCAAAGTGCTGAGATTACAGGCATGAGCCACCTGCTTTTAACTTGTTCAGCTACAAAGGCATGTCTGTGAATGCACAACCATAATGACTCATCACGGGCCCAGAGCTATAACAATGATAAGGTACCAAGCATCTTACACCATGTGTGTGTTGATGAGAATCAACATCCTTGCCTGTTCTTGTGATTTTGTGGCAGAGTATAGCTTCTTGGGGGGCAAGTATGTGTTCTACACCACTAGGAGCAAGCTTCTTTATCATAAACTTCTGGGCTTCTCTGGGGAAGCCAAACTCTAAAGGCCTTTTCTAAGGAGTGTCGCAAATGCTGCCTGCAGTACGAGGCACATTGCCAGTTCCTGACTGCGTTAACAGGTTCCAGCTACCAGGACGCCTCTGAGTGTGTATCTTGTGACAGAGAAAGGTACTTCTCAGCTGTAGTAAAGGATGCTCTCAAGGGTACTCTGCAAAGCTTCTGACTGCGAGGCACTTCTCAGTAAAAAGCTTTGTTTTTCAGACCTTTTTATTTTGTGGGCTTGGTCTTTTCTGTTTTACCTTCTCGTTGCTGTAATTCTGATGGATGAAAGGTACATTTTGCAGAACTGAACTTCCTGCCTGAAAGGAGCCTTTACATGGGGATTAGCCATCAGTAGGCATCCGGTCTTAGAGGGTCCTATGAGTGCTCCATTGGGCCCGTCGGCCACTTCCCTGGATCCCCACAGGAACTCATTCAGAACGAGTCACATGCTGCTTTGTACCTAGATGCTTCCTTGTGTACATCTTGTTTCCAAAAGAAGTAGCCAGCTCTTCGTGGACAGGAACTGTGTCTTACTTTTTTGCCATCCCTCACCTCAGGCAGCACTGCCAAGAGCATTCACAGTGACTGTGGAACTCCGTTGATTGAATGTTGGCTTGAGTAAGTTCCTGATGTCGTAGGGGCTGTAGCGGTTGGAATCTGGCTTCTGCAATACTCAAGTAGTCCTACTGAATTATAGTACTGTCAGACCCCCTCTGCACAACCCTGAAGTGAGTCAGAACTCCACACTGTGCCATAAAGAGGAAAGCTGTCAACAGGGAGGTCTAAGGAAACACCTCCTTTGTGGAAGGCAGCAATGGCATGAGAGCCACCCTCCGGGCCAAAGGTGCAGCCTGACATTCTCTGCAGAATTACACAGTGAGTTAAGAGTGTGAGCTTCATTTCTGAGATACAGCTCCACCCGCTGTGATCCTGGGAAAATGTCTCAGCTTCCCCAAGCCTCTGTTTCTTCACTCTTTGCTCACTTACTATCTACCAGGCATGTTAAAAATACTTTATGTGAATTATTTTAGCTTTTCACTAACCCTATTCTACAGGCATTAATAAGTGAGCAAAGAGATTGTGTATTATTAATTATGCATTATTATGTATTATCTATGTTCTTATTAGCTGCTTAGTTACAATAATATTTGCTAAACTTTTGTTCTATTCATTAAATTATCGTTGAACCTCAACAACTGCAATGCAGGGAGCCTCCACCACATGCCAGGTCACTTGCTTTCTTCTCGGGACAGCATAGTGAGGTGGGTGTGATTGTCTCTGTTTCACAGACAAGAGTGCTGGCTTTGAGGTGGTTGAGTGCTTGCTCACCGTTACACAGCTGGAGAGACACAACGAGGTGGGTTCAGGGCGCATGGAACTCCAAAGCCACTCTCCTTTTGCACTGCCAGCCGAGAGTGGCTTTGTTCTTGACCTCTTTAGAGTTATTACCTTGTTTGGTATTTGTTTGTTTGTTTATTTATGAGACAGGGTCTCACTCTGTCACCTAGGCTGGAGTGCAATGGTGTGATCTTGGCTCACTGCAACCTCCACCTCCCAGGTTTAAGCAATTCTCAGATTTAAGTGCCTCAGCCTCCCGAGTAGCTGGGACTACAGGTGCATGCCACCACACCTGGCTACTTTTTGTATTTTTTAGTAGAGGGGAGATTTCGCCATGTTGTCCAGGCTGGTCATGAATTGTTTGGTATTTAAATGGAGGTACATGATGGATTGCACTTGCGGTCATATGCTGTCAATAATCCCCCAGCACCTGTGTTTCACTAAAGCATTGTTTGCATATGCGGACAGGTTGTGTTTCTTCTGTGAGAATTCCATTCCTGTGCGTGGATCATGACAGGCACCTGTGCTAATGAACTTCTGCCCTTGCTCACGTCAGAGCTGCTGATAAGGGGTGTTTCTATGGGTTGAGTACGAGTCATTCTATTGACACACTGTTAAAAACATTCTTTGCATTCTGCTGTTCCATAAAGGAACAATTTTAGGTTTAATGGAAATCTTGCGATCTCTTTTCCTAGAGAAGATTTGTGATAATAATCATACACGTATTTGGAATGCATGTACTTATGCTTGTATGATCAATTTCCAAATGATTCTAAATATCTGCAGGCAGAATTTCTTAAGATTAGCATTCTGTGCTGTACCCAAAAAGATACTCGAGATAAGCAAAGACAAGTTTCGTGTTGCAACAGACATCTGAATCCTTAGTGTTTCTGGAAGCTGGTTAAGCAGGTGGTTGTGATGTCTGACCCTCAGGTTAAAAACAGTGAAAAAAATTCACTTTGATGATGTGACGTCATTGTCACAAGTTTAATAATTGATTTTGAAGGTCTGCACAAGGAAACCATAATGCTTTAGCAATTTCCGTGTTCCAGAGGGAGGAGGCTTAAAATTTCAATTCCAGCCCTGCCACCAACTTCTAGACTAATAGTAAGCTAAGTGCCTTTCCTGCTATTATTTTTAATTAAAAACATATTATTTCCTCACAAAAGCATAGAAGTATAAAAATGATAATATTCACTATCAGAATGTATGTGTCTGGACAGTCTAAATTATCCTGTGATAACAAATAGTCTCCAAATCTCAGCATCGGTTATTTCTCTCTGATGCTCCACGCCCGCTGCTGTGGACCAAATTAAGTCTCCCCAAATTCATACATGAAAGCCCTGTCTCCCAGTGTTAAGGTGTTTGGAGATGGAGCCGGGGAGGTAATTCGGTTCAGAAAGGTCACGAGGCTGGAGCTCTCCTGATGGAATTAGCACACTTATGAGAAAAGACACCATGCTTGCACCAAGGAGAGACCATGTGAGCACAGAGAGAAGGCGGCTTTCCACAAGCCAGGAAGAGGCTGCACGAGAACCCAACTATGCTGGTGTCCTGATCTGGACCTTCCAGTCTCCAAAACTGTGAAAAGAAAATTTTCTGTTGTTTAAGCCACTCAGTCTGGTTAAGATACTCACCATAGGTCAGCAGGGGCCTCTGTTCAGGATGGTCACTGAGGGATCAGACTCCTGGAGTAAAGGTTGACAGTGGCTGTGCTGAGGAAAGGGGAATGAATCTGACAATCAAATGTTTCCGTCTCAGCTCCCATGGGCCTATTTCTGGACAGTGAGTTGAGAATAACAGCGTTATCTGTAAACAGTACTGATGCCTACTGCATTGGCATCTAAAGCAGACGCTCTTTAAATCTGTGTTCAATTGATAATTAATCCAAATATGGTACAACGAATAATGTCAAAATACTTAACGTTTAGAAAATCCGAACCTATGACCGATACATAAGGAGAAAGGTAATAACCCCTCTTCTGTTCCTCTGTCCCAGGCTAATATTGACTAATGCAGGTCTTTCTTCATAAATGTTCATTCATTTAAAAACTCCATTAAAGCATCAGTATACCTGGGGACTGACAAAGTAGGAATTCCAAACTCTTAAGAAAACATGAAAGAACTCTTGTGAATGATCCCTACCCAGCAAATAACTCCTATCCTGTTTCCTTTCTCCTTATAGTCTGTTTCAGCTGATCATCTTCATAGCTCGCTTTCCATTGGGATTAATGCAGACCACTTTTTTATTTTAAGCTATTCTCATTTTCAAAATTTCTGTGGCAGACTGCCATGCCAATACTCCATAAACAGAAGTTGAAACACATTCAAAATGGGAAAGTACTAGGAAGGCCATGTGATTGGTGAAGAAAATTGAATCGTACAGAATTTTAATAACTTTAAACAGTAAATTTTAGAAGTATATATGTAAAAACTTCATGATTTCATATTTTGAGGCAATATGTTATTGCCTGCTATATGTGGCTTTATCTAGATAGTGTTTTCCATTTTGTCAACTCATCACAATTTGCTCTTTTTTCCCTTTTTACTTGACTGGCCCACTCTGCCATGAGAAAATGTGGTCTAGTCCAAATTATTTTTTAAAATATAAAAAGTTATAGGTTGAGGCTGGGCGCAGTGTCTCACGCCTGTAATCGCAGCACTTTGGGAGGCCAAGGTGGCAGATCACTGGAGGTCAGGAGTTCGAGACCAGCCTGGCCAACATGGCAAAACTCCATCTCTACTAAAAATACAAAACCTAGTTGGGCATGGTTACACGCACCTGTAGGCTGAAGCAGGAAAATTGCTTGAGGCAGGAGGTTGCAGTGAGCCAAGATTGTGCCACTGCACTCCAGCCTGGGCAACATAGTAAGATTCCATCTCAAAAAAAAAAAAAAAAAAAGAAAAAAGAAAGAAAGAAAAAAAAGGTTGAAGAAGTAGCAGATCAAAAAAAAAAAAGTAGCTAATCAAAGAATAGCTTTGATTAGCACATATATGCACATTAGCACATATATGCTAAAAGCATGCTGCCTGCTGCTGGATTCAGGCAATTTCAGACATTGTCTGTTCCACACATAATAACAAATTTTAAAACAAGTGCCGTTTCTTTTACATGGTCAGCTAGGGATAAATAACAGTCTCATATTGAAAACAGTACATGGCTGGGTGCGGTGGCTCATGCCTGTAATCCAGCACTTTGGGAGGCCGAGGCAGGTGGATCATGAGGTCAGGAGTTCAAGACCAGCCTGGCCAAGATATGAAACCCCATATCTACTAAAACTACAAAAATTAGCTGGGCACGGTGGCAGGCGCCTGTAATCCCAGCTACTCTGGAAGCTGAGCAGGAGAATCACTTGAACCTGGGTAGCAGAGGTTGCGGTGAGCTGAGATCGTACCACTACACTCCAGTCTGGGTGACAGAATGAGACTCCATCTCAAAAAATAAAACAAAACAAAAGTACAAAGTACCTAAAATATGTTTTAAACACCCTTTAAAGTTATCTAAATATTACTTAGTGATATAGTTTGGATATTTTTCCCACCCAAATCTCATATTGAATTGTAATCCCCAGTGCTGGAGGTGGGGCCTCGTGTGAGGTGCTTGGATCACAGAAAATTGGTACCAACGAGTGGAGCATTGCTATAAAGATACCTGAAAACGTAAAAATAACTTTGGAACTAGGTAATAGGCAGAGGTTGGAAGACTTTGGAGGGCTCAGAGGAAGACAGGATGATGACGGAAAGCTTACAACATCTTAGAGACTGGTTCAGTGGTTGTGACCAAAATACTGATAGTGATATGGACAGTGAAGTCCAGGCTGCTGAGGTCTCAGATAGAAATGAGGAAATTATTGGGAACTGGATCAAAAGTCACCCTTGTTATGCCTTAGCAAAGAGCTTGGCTGCATTCTAGTCATGCCCTGGGGATCTGTGGAAGTTTGAACTAAAAAGTGATGCTTTAGGTCATCTGGCAGAAGAAATTACTAAGCAGCAAAGTGTTCAAGAGATAGCCTGGCTAATTCTAACAGCTTACCTCAGATGGGGGAGCAAAGAAATGACCTAACGTTGGAACTTACATTTAAACAGGAAGCAGAGTATAAAACTTTGGAAAATCTGCAGCCTGGCCATGTGGCACAGAAAGAAAAAGCTTTTTAAGGAGAGGAACTTAAGCAGGCTGCAGAATGACCACTTGCTAGGGATATTTGCATAACTAAAAGCGAGCCAAGATAATGGGGAAAAAGGCTTGAAGGCATTTCAGAGATCTTCCCAGGAGCCCCTCCCATCATAGGCCCAGAGGCCTAGGAGGGCAGGATGGTTTCACGGGTCAGGCCCAGGGTATCCATTGCCCTGCACAGCCTTGGGACACTGCTTCCCACATTTCAGCTGCTTAGCTGCAGCCGTGGTTCAAAAGGGCCCAGTTACAGCTTGGACTGCCACTTTGGAGAACATAACCCTTGGCAGCTCCTGCATGTTGTTAAGCATGCAGGTGCACAGAATGCAAGGATGAAGAACTCTTGGTGGCCTCCGCCTAGATTTCAGAGGATGTATGAGAAATTCTGAGTGCACAGAGAAGCCTGGTGCAGGGAGAGAGCCCTCACAGAGAACCTCTGCCATGGCAGTGCCAAGGGGAAATGTGAGGTTGGAGCCCCCACACAGAGTCCCCAGTGGGGCACTGCCTAGTGGAGCTGTGAGAAGGGGACCATCATCCTCCAGAAACCAGAATGGTAGATCCACCAGCAGCTTGCACCCTACACCTGGAAAAGCCACAAGCATTCAACTCCAACTGGTGAGAGCAGCCCAGGGGGCTAAACCCTGCAAAGCCACGGGCAGAGCTGCCCAAGACCTTGGGAGACCATCCTTGCAGCAGTGTGCCCTGGATGTGAGACATGGAGTCAAAGGAGGTTATTTTGGAGCCTTAAGATTTAATGACTGTCCTGCTAGGTTTTGTTTGCCTGGGGCCTGTAGTGCCTTTCTTTAGGCTGATTTCTCCCTTTTGGAATGGGAATGTTTACCCAATGCTGCCTGTATCTCCACTGTGTCTTGGTAGTAAAGACAGAGTCTCGCTCTGTCGCCCAGGCTGGAGTGCAGTGGCGCCATCTCAGCTCACTGCAAGCTCTGCCTCCCGGGTTCACACCATTCTCCTGCTTCAGCCTCCCGAGTAGCTGGGACTACAGGTGCCCACCACCACACCCGGCTAATTTTTTGTATGTTTAGTAGAGACGGGGTTTCACCATGTTAGCCAGGATGGTCTTAATCTCCTGACCTCGTGATCCACCCACCTCAGCCTCCCAAAGTGCTGGGATTACAGGCATCAGCCACCGCATCTGGCTGAAGACACTATTAACAGAATTGTTAGCTGGGTTAAAAGAACCAACAAAGGATGGCAAAGGACCCAGTTAACTGGCAACTGTGGGAAGCCATCACAATTCATAGGACTGAGGATTAAGGCAATGATAGAACCTAGCAAATGCTAAAGCCATGTAGAAGGGCCCCAGGTGGGAGCCATAGCCATAGAGGAACACAGTGACACCAAGCCTCAGCCCTGCAGAAAGGGAGTGAGAGAAATTAATAACCAGAGCAGTCTCTCCTCCTTATAATTCTGCTGGGGCCTCCCTTTGAGTAACCCAACAGCCAGAATGCAAGAGGGCCTGGACATCCAGTCTGTAGAAGTCAACTTCCAGGGGCATAGAGCCGGGCAGAGGAAGACACAATCTGGAGGGGCAAATGGAAAACACACAACACTGAACTTAAGCAGATTGAAATAGATTGAGAAGACCGGTAGGATTGAGAGCAAATGTTTGTCCAATAAGTACTCCAGAAGGACAGGAGAAGGAGCAAGGGAAGGAGGCAATGGTTGAAGATATAAAGACTAAGATTTTTCCAGGAAAGATAAAGTACCAGAACGATAAATAAGAAATCATAGCCAGAATGCAGAATACCAAAGACAAGAACAATTTGTTAAAAGCAACTGAAAGGAAAAGCCAGATTGCCATCAAAAGAGCAACAGTGAGTGTGACAGCTGACTGCTCAACAGTAACATTGAGAGACAGGAGACAGTGGAATATCTTCAATATGACGATGAGGGGGGAGGGAAAACAAACAATGCTGCCAAACTAAAATTCGATGCCCAGAGAAAATATCCTTTAAGGACAAGGAGAAAAACATTTACAGACAAAGGAACACTGAGAAATCTTACCATAAGCCAACCCTTTCTAAAAGAAAGTTTAAATAATATACTTGCAGTAGAAGCAAAGTGATCAGAATGAGGAACAAATAAAGTGCATAAAAAACAATAGTAATATCTTATTACATTTTAACATGTAATTAATAAAGCCTATAAATCAAGAAAGGGATAGAGTTAAGAGTTGTAGGTCCTATTTTCAGAACTAGGGTAAAGTACTGATGAACTTCAGACTTGGTAAATTAAGTATCCCTGTTATAATTCCTAGGTTAATGATTATAACTACACAAGCAGAATGTATAACTTCCAAATTAGTAGGAAAAAAACCTAAAATGGTTAACAAAAGCTAATTGAAATGAAGGCAAGAAAAAAGTGAAAAGAAACAGAAAAAAATGGAAAAACCACAAATAATATGGTAGCTATAAACCCAAATGTGTTAATAAGTACAATAAATGTTTAATTCATAAAGATAACTTTAATGTAAACCAATAACATAACCTTGAAATATAGAATGCAAAAATTGACTTACAAAGAGAAACTTGTTTCTCTGTACATGAGTACAAAATTCTACCTGAAAGTTAATGAGGTAAACATCCATCTTAAATTTAAGAACAGCAAAATAAAGTAAAAGAACAAATAAAATGAAGGAATGAGCAGAAATTCATGCTGTATAAAACAAAAGTTGATAAGGAAAAGACTAAATGGTCAAACCTGGGGCAAGACTGATGAAGAAAAGTGAATAGTAGAAATACTGTTTCTAGCCTAGAGGCGGCTCCTGAATGTGTGGCCTCATTCTTCAGCCCCATTATTCTGTTTGTAACTCTATAGAAATAGCCTATGGGATAGGGTAGTTCATCTGGCACACCCTAAGCCGGGAGCTCACTTTTAAAGTGTGGCAGTGTGGGTAGAGTTGCCTCACCCACCCCCACGCCCAGTGACCTCAGTCCACCCTTCCCTTTCATCAGGGTCTTTGTATGTAGTCATTCCTTGGTATGGGTGGAGCATTGGTTCCAGGAATCCCTGTGGACACCCAAATCAGTGGATGCTCAAGTCCCTGGTATAAAATGGCATAGTATTTGCATATAACGTATGCAATCCTCCTGTGTACTTTGTCATCTCTAGGTGATTTATAATACCTAATACAATGTAAATGACATATAAATAGTTGTTGTACTGTATTGTTTAGGGAATAATAACAAGAAAAAGAACTCTAGGCCAGCACGTTGGCTCACGCCTATAATTCCAACACCTTGGGAGGCTGAAGCGGGAGGATCTCTCTCTCTCTCTTTTTTTTTTTTTTTTTCTGAGATAGGATCTTGCTTTGTAGCCCAGACCCAGGCTGGAGTGCAGTGGCACTATCTTGGCTCACTGCAGCCTTGACCTCCCAGGTTCAAGTGATTCTCCTGCCTCGGCCTCCCGAATAGCTGGGAATACAGGCACGCATCACAGCGCCCAGCTGGGAGGATCTCTTCAGCCCAGGAGTTCAAGAGGGCAACAGTGAGATCCCATCTCTACAAAAGATAAAATAATTAGCTGTGCATGGTGACAAGTTCCTGTAGTCCCAGCTACTCAGGAGGCTGAGGTGGGAGGATCATTTGAGCCCAGGAAGTAGAGGCCACAGTGAGCTGTGATCACACCACTGCATTCCAGCCTGGGCGACAGAGCCAGACCCTGTCTGTAAAAATAAATAAATAAATAAATAAATAAATAAAATAAATTCAGCATTATTTAAATACCTTATGGTAGACTCACTGATTTAAACTCATGCCACTGATTCCTCTCTGCTAAGTGAAAGATCTGTTCCTCAGGTGTCTCATTTTGCAGACAAGAAAGCGAGTTCCACACATTACATGACAGGCCTATGTTCTACTAGGCCGGGTCCACACATTACGCAACAGGCCTACCTTCTACTAGGCCGGGCTGCACATTACGTGACAGGCCTACCTTCTACTAGGTTGGGTCCACACGTTGCACGACAGGCCTACCTTCTACTAGGCCGGGTCCACACGTTACACGACAGGCCTACCTTCTACTAGGCTGGGTCCACACATTACACGACAGGCCTACCTTCTACTAGGTTGGGTCCACACGTTGCACGACAGGCCTACCTTCTACTAGGCCGGGTCCACACGTTACACGACAGGCCTACCTTCTACTAGGCCGGGTCCACACATTACACGACAGGCCTACCTTCTACTAGGTTGGGTCCACACGTTGCACAACAGGCCTACCTTCTACTAGGCCGGGCCGCACATTACATGACAGGCCTACCTTCTACTAGGCCGGGTCCACACGTTACAGGACAGGCCTACCTTCTACTAGGTTGGGTCCACACGTTGCACGACAGGCCTACCTTCTACTAGGCGGGGTCCACACATTACGCGACAGGCCTACCTTCTACTAGGCGGGGCCACAATTCTTGCCTTCCTATTGTGTTTCCCACTTCACACTGCCTGGCTTCTGTCACGTCCACCCCAAGAGACCTGTGTGCATTCAGACGATTCGCCACGCAGTGGAGCTCCCTTGAAAGTCGCTCCTTGGCTGCACCTAAGAAAACAGCATTTCTTCCATTTCTTCAAACCTAACATTTTGTATATGAAAATCTAGGCAGGGCTTGTGCCCCAGTGACTGGGAGAAGAATAAGAAGAAACGCTAGGAGTACAACTCAGGGTGTTTAGTGAATCGTAACTGAATTTAACACTTACTGAGCTCCAGCTGTGTGGCAGACCCTGTACTAAACATGTGGGGACATTAGTAAATAAAACAACATGTCACTATTGCTGCATCAGGACGCATGCTCGGGACACCACGGGTGGATGCTGTTAGGAGAATTAATTCAAACAAGCACATCATCTGGGAACTGTATTGTAAACTATTTCTGATTAATAGATTTGCTACTTTTTCTGACTGCTGAGAACCTATAAAATCATAAAAGTAACTTGTATGTATTTCCCTTTTAAACATCAAATTTTTATGTAAGTGACTTCCTCTGAAGCACAGGCATTTCTGTGTGCTAGTTTGATCCGCTGTGGTGGTGACTAGTGGACACACAAGGAGCCAGGCAGGGCCTGCAGAGGCCAGACCCCATCCCAGCCACCGAACAGTGCCAGGTCTTGAGCCTCCTGAGCCTGCCCTGGCTTCCACCTCTACCGCTACTTTTCCAGTCACACTATCATCTCATGCCCGTCCCCAGACCCTTGAATGACAGAGTGGGAGGCTTGAGCGTCTGCGCAACAGTGACAGCCGACATTTGTTGAATGTTGTGGAGCTCCAAGCTTTCGATGAGCGTGAAGCTGCTTAATCTTCACAGCACCCTTGAGGTCTGTATTAGCAGGTGTTTCATGGTTGAGGTAAACTACATCTTGTTGAACTTCTGTAAACACAGAACCGATTACAGTCTGGCCTAATGGGCGAGGGAGCTCGGACCAGTGGCCTGGCCTCGTTTCTGTGTTCTGAGACAAGCAGCCCAGGTCAGAGCAGTGCTTTCCAGATGACAGTGTGCACGCCACAGCCCCTTGCTTTACGTGAGTTATTTCTAGTCCCGAGAGCAATGCTTCAAGAGAGCCTTTCACATTCCCAATTTATAGATAAGGAAACCGAGGCCTGGAACAATGAAGGAAGCTGAGAGCACACAGGACGTGAGCGCCCAGGCCTCTCTGAGAAACACTCAGACGCATTTCCCACGGTAAGGCTCCCTGGGAAGTTGCGGTTTCAGAAGCTCAGCATTGTCTGGAGAAATAGTTAACGGGGTAAGGAGGCAAACTCCCCAGGGAACACTCCTCAAGGGGAAAATCCCTTCCCACCTGCCCTGGGTCTCCGTGGGAGCGAGCCATGTAGACAAAGCACCTGCTGAGTCACTCCTCATGGGACCTTGACCACTGCCCCTCCTGGTTACACCGTGCTGTCTGGAGGTTGAATCGAGTGTTTGCCATTCCAAACCAGCTCTCCCAGACCTCCCACAAAAGGTGTGATGTTTGATTAGCTGTGCGGAAGCAGGCTCACTCCCCAGGTTCTCCGATTGTCCACCTTTGGGACACGGGGAGCTGTTGATGTTTGTCAAGTTGGGTCCATCCTTGGGAGTTTTGAAGGTTGTAAAGGACCACACGGGGAAAGGGCACTTCCTAAGGTTATTCCCACCTAACTTAAGGTCAGGGACCAGAGTTAGGGGACTGGAAATACTCTGTCACACCTCAGCATGAAAACACGGCAGAAATCCTGGGAGAATGCACTTTTCTCACTCCACGGTATCAGTGCTTCCCTGAGATGGTGGAAGATAACATGTTATTCATGAGGGCTAAGCTGTTAAGATCTAGTGCATGTAACCTCTGGAAGCTCAACTACAGCATGCAAATGACAGTACTGTATGGTTAAAAATTTAGCTAACGGGAACCAGTGTGGCTGTGGCTACAGCACAGGGAAGTATGTTAAAAGTTCAACAGGCCAGGCACAGTGACTCACACCTGTAATCCCAGCACTTTGGGAGGCCAAGGCAGGGAGACCACGAGGTCAGGAGATCGAGACCATCCTGGCTAACATGGTGAAACCCCGTCTCTACTAAAAATACAAAAAATCAGCCGGGTGTGGTGGCGGGCGCCTGTAGTCCCACCTACTTGGGAGGCTGAGGCAGGAGAATGGCGTGACCCCGGGAGGCAGAGCTTGCAGTGAGCTAAGATCACGCCACTGCACTCCAGCCTGGGTGACAGAGCAAGACTCCGTCTCAAAAAAAAAAAAAGTTCACCAAAAGCGGATCATGTTCGGATTTTTAAGTGAGAACTGAATGGTTGTTGTTTTATAGGAGTGGGGTGTGCCATGCCCTGTGTGAGGAAGAGGCTGTGCTGTCCCAGCCACCCTGCGAGCTCCCCCTGCCCCAGTGAGTCGTCCCTGCTGCACTCGCCAGCAGTCTGGGCCCATTTCCATCAGGGCTTTGGCAGGTGGGACTCTCATAGCACATCCACCTCCATCACCAGACCAGAGCTCCTTTACTCTCTGCAAGAAAGGCAGCCCGCAGCACAGGGTCATCAGCTGAGTGGGCACTGAGTGGGTGCTTGCCCCTCGACTTCTCCCATTAGCCTCCTTGCCTCTTTGTCCCACCCACAGAATCACAGTGGTAACGCCCACTGCACGGGGAGGAACTGAGCATGGTTTCAGTAGCTTAGCTGATGCGTCTCCAGAAAACTCGATGTGGCTCAGCAGCGAGCCCTCCAAACAAACAACAGACATAACTGCCAGCATTCTCTGTAATGCCAAGACCTGCTGGGCAGCATGTGTGGCCTTGGAGAGGGGAAAGAAGGCGGCTACCTGGGGCTGCATCTTCTTTGTTTTCTAACTACTTTTCTCTGCCTTATGTCATTTACTTGTCAATATCAGATCTCAATGTAGAATGCCTGATATTCACAGTGTTTGATTCTCAGCAAGTACATACTTCATACCAGTCAAACGGCTTACATAGAAATGGAATGTTTCATGATTGCTTGGAAGTCTCTAAACACCCCTTTCTTGGTCTAACTCTGACGCTGTGGCTGTGTGATCTGTCTTCCTCTGGCTTCTACATGAGTGGACATGAACCACTTTGGAACCTGTCACCCCTCTGAGAATAGAATGAGAGCTGTGGACTGTCCCACCACAATTCCACAGACTGCATAATACATAAGGAATAGAAGTTTTTTTGGCTCATGTTTCTGGAGGCTGGGAAGTCCAAGAGCATGGTGCCAGCATCTGGTGAGGGCCTTCCCCTGGTGGAAGTGGGTGCAAGAGACAGAGAGAGGCCGGGTGCGGTTGCTCATGCCTCTAATCCCAGCACTTTGGGAGGTCGAGGCAGGCAGATCACCTGAGGTCAGGAGTTCAAGACAAGTCTGGCCAACATGGCAAAACCCCGTCTCTACTAAAAATACAAAAATTACCCAGGCGTTTTGACACATGCCTGTAGTCCTAGCTACTCAGGAGGCTGAGGCAGAAGAATCGCTTGAACCTGGGAGGCAGAGGTTGCAGTGAGCTGAGATTGCACTACTGCACTACTCCAGCCTGGGCAACAATTGCAAAACTCCGTCTCAAAAAAAAAAAGAGAGAAAGAGAGAGGAATGGGGATAAACTTATCAGGAGCCACCTCCCTAGACAACTAATCCACTCCTGACACAAAAGCACATTCCATCCACAGGGGCAAAGCCTCAGGCCTAATCTCAGAAAGGCCCCAACACGGTTACAAGAGCAACTCAGCTTCCAGCACGTGAACTCTGGGGCACAGGCAAACTCCGCGTTCAGAACCTTGGCACTTCTCATTTGAACTCTATCTTCACACACCCTGCGTGAACTGGGAAGCGCCCTCAGCAAATAGTCAGACTCATGTGGCTACACTAAGTTTGCTCACTTTGCCTCCCGCCTTGCAAGGATTTTGCCCTTCCAGTTTCTGTCAGCTTCTGGGTGATCTCTAGTGCCTTCAAACTGTTGTTTTAATATCTAATACAGAAGTTATCATGGTTATTAGCAGGAGAGTTCCTCCAGTAAAGGCAACTCTGCCGTGGCCGAAAACAGATTATGCGAAACAATTTCACTATGTGGATGTACATTCAGATTATGGACTGATACATAATCAAAATCAGAAATCTTTACAAATTGAGGAAAATGTATTTTCCTACTATTGTTATAAAATAGTTTGGGCCACTTCTACTTCCTAGTATCCCTGGATTACGTAACAGTAACAGCTGCGATTCAGTTCCACATTCTACATCTAGGGAGCGAGGGGTGGGAGCCCAGCCTTCCTGCCTTGCATCTCCCCTGTCCTTGTGCTTCATCTCAGCAGCATTACATTATACTCGCTAATAATTCACCTAACAGTGACAAAAATAATTTTTATAAGCATGTCACAAAAAGGAAGGAAAAGTTTCTTTTCCCTGCTTTGATATTAGAACCAAATGGAGCTCTGGAAGTTTTCAATAAAATGAAAAATGATTTAAATTGCAGAAAAAAATTCTGTTCCAAAGGCTTACCCAAATAACTCTTTTCTAAAACTGCGGCTGGGCTTGCAGAACTGCCAGAGGGACTGGGCATGAAACGTGCTGGGCGGCTCAGTATGCCCGTGTGCAGTAATGCTGCTTTAATTGGATTTTGCAAACACTGATGATGTCCTCTGACACACAGCAGAGCAATCTCAGGGCAGTCAAGCGAAGGCCACCACTTGGAGCCCTGACACATCCATCATAAAACGCTCAGCTGGGCTGGGAAGTAACCTTAATACTTCCACTGTCTCTTCTCAGTCTCTGCCTTCCATTTCCTTTGCCCCTAATCCCTCCGGCTCTGCTTGCAACATGTACTTCAAATGTCTTCTCTCTTTATGCTCAGTCCGGTCTTACAGTTACCATAAGAAGAAAGAAACACATTCCTTACACATCAAGAAAGAAAACAACACCTCTGACCTTGAGAGCAATCAAAGCTGACATGGCTGAATTTTCCCTGTTTGCAAATGAATTCAGTCACCCATTCGAGGATCCAGAGTGAAATAAACACTTCGGTGGTCACTCAGGGCAGAGTGTTATGGCACAGAAGTCCTGATGAGTGCTTTCAAAGGACGGCTGTGCAAATATTTACAAGCTCTTAGAGCCTCAGTCCAGTCCCACTTGTGAGCCAGGGATTCTGATAATTCATAGAATGACAGAACCCCAGATTTGGGAGGGGTGGAAGATATTGCTTAATCCAGTGTGTGACACCCATCATGGAATTTTCCCTTAAAACGCCCCTGAAAGATGGGTGTTAGTGTTCTGCCCTGTGGCAGGAGCTCCGGCTTCCAAAAGCACTCTCCTACTGCTGGGAGTGACAATGCTTAGACATTTCTTTTTGCAGTAACTGAATCTTCCTTCCAGAACCTTCTACTCATTGGTCCTTGATCTGTCCTTGAGCTGTATAAATGTATAGTCATCTAATCCATAAATATAGGCATGCAAGAAAGTAATTTCTTTAAGTCAATTTCCATTCATGTCTAAGCCTCCTTCCATCAGCATTGTGACGACACTTCATCTCAGTCGTTATTAGTTCCCAGACACTGCCCGACGGCCCTGGGACAACAAAGAGGTCACTGGAGTTGGGGCAGAGCCTAGCACCCAGGGACCTCCTGCAGGCGTCAGTCCGGGCTCATGACTGCTGAAATGCTCATGGTCCCTTGCCTTCCATCTGGGCTCATGACTGCCAAAATGCTCACGGTGCCTTACCTTCCATGTGGGCATGCAGGTCACGAACTCCGGTCAGCTGCATGTGAGGTCCTCTCTTGTGGACATCTCCATAAAATGGGAGTCAGCCTTCCTCTAATCTTGGGATAGTTCCATTCCCTTCTTCCCAGAGCAGTTCTTTTTCTCCTAATTTTCTTTTATTTTTTTTTTTGAGACAGAGTCTTGCTGTGCCGTTCCGGCTGGAGTGCAATGACGCAATCTTGGCTCACTGCGGCCTCCGCCTCCTGGTTCAAGCAATTCTTGTGCCTCAGTCTCCTGAGTAACTGGGACTACAGGCGTGCGCCACCACGCCTGGCTAATTTCTGTATTTTTAGTAGACACAGGATTTTGCCATGTTGGCCAGGCTGGTCTCAAACTCCTGGCCTCAAGTAATCTATCCACCTCTGCCTCCCAAAGTGCTGGGACTACAGGTGTGAGCCACCGTGCCGAGCCTTTTCTCCTAATTCTTAAACGCATCACTCCTCTATCTACCCTACCACTACATTCTTCCAAGCTTTTATAAAAGTCAAGAAGAGCCCTTGTCATCAAGCTTTCTGGAAAACACCTGCAGCAGCTGAATTCAAAGTCTGAACCGTCACTTGGAGTGGAGTTCGGAGATGGGAGAACAAACCGGGAAGGTAAACGGAGGGAGACACAATACAGGTTGTCACTGCCTACCTCGTAAAAGGAACCATTTTTTCCCCTTACTTTCCTCCCAAATATTTGAAAAGATCTTTCGTGTTTGTCTGAAATCCTATCCAATCCAGAAATTATTCCCGTTTCTTTCCACTATTCCTCACAAGACAGAGTTCCTGGTGTTTTACCTTATCTCAGTCTGCACTTGTCTGCCCAAGTCTCTCTTAAGATACGGTGCCCAGGCCCAAGGGCACACGGAAGATGTGTTCTACCGACGCCGAAGGTCACAGGGCTTGGAGAATAGCTGTTGTTCCGGGGAATGCACAATGAATAAAGCGTAAGATCATAACAGCTTCCTCCGCAGACACAGCATTCTGTGATTTATATTGCATTTGCAGTTAGATAGAACTGCCTATTCTCTTTCTAGCCCTTTCCCCAGGATGTGCTTGCTGTCGTGCAGGAAGCCATCATACGCGAAGGCGCTCACGCCCACAGCTACCAGACTCTGAAGAAGATGGCATTTCCTCCCGATGTTGCCATCGCTTCATTCCGTCAGCCAAGTTCTTCTTTGTGGCTCAAGGAATGTTAGCTCTGTGAGATATCATCAACAAAGCACGTGAAATTGTCAGAGGCTGAGCTTTCGGGAAAATCCTATTGACAACAGCCAAGTGGAGGTCAGTCTCCATCCTCAGTGACCTGTCTTTGTTCCTTAGATTAGAGGACGCTCATTCACATCTTCTTTCTGCGGCGATAGTCAAGATGCTTACATGGGGTAAAACCCTATCAATTTAGGCTAATTGGAGGGAAGGCCGTGGAATGAGGGAAAAGTCAAGTGTATTCAGTAACCAAAAAATATGCTAATAAAGGGTTGCTAAGTAGAAAAACGTTCTTTGGAAACTATCTCTAAGAACTATTTTAATTATCACACAAACTGCTTGTATGGTGCATTTATAAAGTTTGACCTCAGTTTGTTCTTAAGCAGCATTACTTGCTGGGAAAGCCTTTTTATTAGCTCAATGCCACACTCCAACTGGAGCTCAGTATGATTAGTACAAATTACCGATTACCAGGTTTCATGTTAATGAGGTTTTCATGCCATAAGGATTATAGGGTCTTGGAGACAGAAGGAATCTTAGTGGGGATTGAATCCAATCTTTTATCGATTTCTAGAAGCCTCTGCTTGACTATTTCTTGAGCCAGAACCACACATATGAGGGGATAACACAGTCCATCAAAAACACTGCTCTAGAAAATAGAAAACAAGGCTGGGCGCGGTGGCTCATGCCTGTAATCCCAGCACTTGGGGAGGCTGAGGCGGGCGGATCGCCTGAGGTCGGGAGTTCAAGACCAGCCTGGCCAACATGGTGAAACCCTGTTTCTACTAAAAACACAAAAAATTAGTGGGGCATGGTGGCACATGCCTGTAATCCCAGCTACTTGGGAGGCTGAAGCAGGAGAATTGCTTGAGCCCAGGAGGCGGAGGTTGCAGTGAGCCGAGATCGTGGCTGGGTGAGGAAGCTTAATGAAGATGGTATGCCCATGGAATTCCCGGCATTCCTCCCTCTGTTGCCCCCTGAAGTCCGGGGTTGCCTCTGCCTGGCCCAGTGTCAGGCTGGCTTCCAATTCTCTCCGCAGCAAGGGCTGAGCCTCCTCCTCCCTAGAGTTCTGCGATTTCGTGGCATGCCTTGTGGGTCTTGTCCATTCTTTGCTCAGGCTGGAACTCGTTTCTTTTAAATGTTTTAGCTCCTCACTGAACCAAAAATGTATCTTTATTCTCTTATTTTTCATCTCTTTGTCTTTTGGTTTCACCTTCTGAGAGTTTTTAAAGATTTTATCTTCCAACCTTTCTTTTGAGGTTGGCATTTTTGCTCTCATAGTTTAATTTTTTTGCACAAGCTTTTGTTTCCTTTCAATACATTCCTTTTTAAGGTGTTCTGTTCTTGTTTCACGGGTTCAATGTCTACTTCTCTCTCTAAGGATGTAAATTCTAGCATTTTTATTCCTTGAAGTGTTCTCCCTGCGCTGCTCCCATTTCCTCTGAATAGCTTTCCGTTTGTCCTCCTTGCGTGTGAACTTGACCATGGATGCTTTCCCCAGGAGTCTGAAGATTTGGGGCTGTCCACCCAGCAAGTCAGGCACTACCAGGCTGACTTCAGCTCTGTGTGTGGCCACATTGTTCCGTGATCCTGGGGGAGGCCTCATCGGAGACCCCTTCCTGTTAGGATCTTTGTGGCTTTCCAAGTGGATGAATGAGATCCTTTAAAGGAAAGGGTTCGAACGCCTTGTCTTGGAGACGATAATCCTTAGGCTGCCAGTGTTCTGAGAGCCAAGTGGGGAAGAGGGGGTGGCCTCAGACTCAAACCATCCCAGGAGAGATATCTCTCTGTGTGGTCCAGAGAACACACCTTCTCCAGGCATCAGCCACAGTGGGGGTCACTCACCTTCTGTGAGAGGTGGAGGAGCAGGCTTCTTGCCCTGTCTCCAGCAAGCCTTTTATTTCAGGCCTGCCTTCACCCGACACCCATGGGTGCTGACATTCCCGTTCTGTGCCTCTTGGGTTTGAGCTGCAAATGTGCTTGCCTGCGGCTCCACCAGCCTTCGGCTTCCTCAGTAGGATGTGCGGACACCGCTGACCCATCTCCCACGGCTCCTTGTCCATGCCTCCTCTTCTGTTCCTTTTGTCCTCAAAGGCTTGTGCCACATTCTTCTTTCCTCCTGTTTATCGAGACAGGGTCTGGCTCTGTCAACGAGGCTGGAGTGCAGTGGTGCGATCATGGCTCACTGCAGCCTCAAACCCCTGGGCTCAAGTGGTCCTCCCACCTCAGCCTCCTAAGTAGTTGGGACTACAGGTGTGCGTCACCATGCCCAGCTATTTTTTTTAATTTTTTATAGAGATGGGGTCTCACTATGTTACCCAGGCTGGTCTTGAACTCCTGGCCTCAATGAATTCTCCTGCCTTGGCCTCCCAATGTGCTGGAATCACAGATGTGAGCCAACCACACCCAGCTTCCTCCTTCTTCTTTTTCTCCTTCTCTATCTTCCTTGCCTCTACTGTCTTTTTAGAGAGATTTTTAGATAGAAACAAAATAAAATCACACACACACATATACACACACAAAACCCACACATACAAGAACCCACTGTGTATTCAATCCATCTACACGTAAGTCCCTTTCTGCTTTTTCAAACAACGTTATGCTCCAAACAGGGATAAATTAAAATAATGAGTGAGTCCACCACGAGGCGTCTCTCTCCGAAACAGCAATGCCACTGCTGGGAAGGGGCCTGAGCTCTGTTTCCATGGCTGCTTCCTTTGCTTGTTTGACATAAATCGGCTGATGATTCTAAACCAAAATGTCACCTGTTTATTGCTCATGTTAAGCCGCAGACATAACTCTCTCCCAGAAGGCAGTCACCTCCCAGCGTGTGACATCGCCATGTTTTCTTCACGGCACCGGGTCTTGGTATGTAGTAGGTGCCAGTTAACAAATGTTTGAACGACTTGGCTCATAAACAACTGTTTCATCGATTATTTAACTAATCAGCACCTGGTTAGTGCAGAAATGACTGTAAATGGTATGTTTCCTTTCTTCCTTAGTTTGTTTCTGCTTGTATACAAATATCTGTCAGTTGCTAATTCTTCCATCGCGTCTGCTGCGTTCTTGGTGTCTCCGACCAGACTGTAAGCTGCTTGAAAATACGGATCGCCTTCGAACTGTGTAACCGAGAAATGGGGGGGAGCGGGCACCGTGTCTTTGAGATGACCCAGGAGGCGCACAGAGGTAGGGAAATGAGGGCAGAGAAACCAGCCCAGGCCTTGGGGGCCTCAGAGTCCAGGCAGGACCTGAGTTTCTGATTGTGCCTCGGAAGTGAATCAGCACCACCGCCTTCTGTCCTTGGGACGTTGCGCTGAGCACCACCGTGGGAGACGCCGACAGCCGAGCGGGGCCCTCAGCCCGGCCTTGCCCCATGGGCACTCCCGGCAGGACAGACACAGACACACAGCTGGAAGGACCCATTCTCCCAAGAAAACTGGCACTGTGTGGACCACGGGCAGGCGGGTGCTGAGCCGCGAGGACCTAGCAGGTCCCCCGTCCACTCCCGGCCTGACCCTGCATGGCTCCCAGGCAGCCCTCTCGGGCCTCAGCGTGCAAGGCAGCCCCGGGTGGAGGCCCCACCTGGGGTCATTCATCATAGCCTGTGCATCTACACCAAGTGTGTGTCAGTGTTTCGTAAGTCTCACTCCCAGGGCTCCTGGTGGGGCCTGGCCCCACAGTAGGTGTTTATCTTGTCCACCCGCTCAGAGCTGTGCTGTTCTGTGCTGTCCTGAGCTGTCCACGCCCATGACAAACACATGGCTGGTGAGGTCCCTCTCTCCCCGCAGCCCCAGCACGCCACAGTCAGCACAGTCCTGGCCACTGTTGCCTTTTCATCACAAACACCCTCATTAGTTAGCGGGGCCAACAGCGTTATCTTCAGAGGGGTCAGGAAACCCGGCGTTACTCTGGGCTTAGGCTTGGACCCTGCGTTTTGTGGCCCATGACCTTTAACATCGACGTGGCCTCTGACGTCTGACATGTCCATTGAGCCAGACCTCTGCTAACTTCAGCACATTCCAGTTTTTATGGAGCCCAAATTGATCATCTGCTGCAACAACGTTTGACATCCTGGTTTCAGGTTCCTTCGTCTATCCTTGGCCCTAATCCACAGATTTCTGGGGACTGTGCCCTAGCCCACAGAAAAAAAAAACAGATATAACTAATGTTACTAAAATATTACTGAAACCATATTTCAAAAAATGAATCTGGGCTGGGCATGGTGACCCATGCTTGTAATCCCAGCACTCTGGGAGGCTGAGGCGGGCAGATCACGAGGTCAGGAGTTCGAGACGAGCCTGGCCAACATGGTGAAACCCCACCTCTACTAAAAATACAAAAATTAGCCAGGCGTGGTGGCGGGCGCCTGTAATCACAGCTACTCGGGAGGCTGAGGCAGGAGAATCATCTGAACCTGGGAGGCAGAGATTACAGTGAGCAGAGATCACGCCACTGCACTCTAGCCTGGGCAACAGAGCAAGACTCTGTCTCAAAAATATAAATAAAAAGATTCGGATCACCCTCAACTCACAGCCAGGTTTATAAATGGGGGCATCTACATTTTTAGGCCTTAGAACTTGTTTATAGAACTTACCACATTCTCCCTGCTATGGTTTGAATGTGTCCCCCAAAAATACATGTTGGAAACTTCATCCCCAAGGCAACAGCACTGGGAGGCGGGGCCATATGGGGGTTGTTTGAGTCACGAGGGCTCCACCCTCACGAAGGGATTAATGCTGATGCAACTTTGAGCCTGTGCTCTTTCTTGCCATGTGACTGACGCCTTCCACCATGTCATGACACGTGAAGAAGGACCCTCGATCTTGGACTTCCCAGCCTCTGGAACCATGAGCCAAATAAACATCGACTATTTCTTAATTACCCAGCCCGTGGTGTTCTGCTATTGTGTTGCAAAATGGACTCAGACACTCCCTTACATTGTCATTGAAGGCATCTTTTCCTCTTTATTAGGTTGAATTGTAAACTCCTGGAAGATAGGGACCATAACCCATTCATCTTTCTATTTCCCAGACTTCTGTTTAGACACCAGAGGAATTATGACATTTTAATGGATCCAAAAGCCCCCAGGAGAACACGCAAATGCCCAGCCCTGTGCTGATCACTCAGATTCTGCACGTTGGAGGCAGGGCCCCAGCTCCCCAAGCCATGTGCAACGGGTGATCCTCAGAGCACATGTCAAGGAATAGCAGCGTGGTGGATAAGAAGCACGTGGTGAAAATGAACCAAGAAAGAAGATGATGGGGTGAGAAAGATCCACGGTCACTCACTTGTGAAGTCAGGGTGTCTCTGGAACTCAAGCTTCATGAACTTGACATGCTTCTGTCTTCCTACCCCATTTTAAACATATGGTTAAAAATAGCAGGTCACTGTGGTGATCCTGGGGCAGGGGAGGACCAAGGCCTGGACTACCATGGTATATGGGGTGCAGAGAGCAGGCACCTGGCCACAGGCTGGAGGAAGGAGAAGGAGAAAGGAAATGGCATGGCAAGTCTGGGAAACGCTACTGCTGCACAGTTTAGTACAAGCTTAGAGTGGAGAGCAACATCCAGCTACCACCTCAGCTTCTGTAGGTCAGAATTCTGTGCATGTGAAGCCCAGCCCTCTGCCCAGGGTCTCGGGAGGCTGCATCCGGAGTTCAGGTGGCCTCATCTGGAGTTCAGGTGGTCTCATCTGGAGTGAGTTCAGGTGGTCTTCCGAGCTCACTGAGGCTACGGCAGAAGTCAGACCCTGTGGTTGTCTGAGGGAAGTCCCTGGCTTTGGCTGGCTGTTGGCCAGTGGGAGTTCAAAGCTTAGGTCTCTGCATTCTTCCTTGAGGCCAGCCAGAGGAAAATTTTGCTTTTCAAGAGCTTACCTGATTGGGTCAGGCCTACTCGATATTATTTTTCTTTTGATTAACTGAGTCAACTGGCTTGGGACCTTGATTCCGTCTATAAATCCCTTCTGCCACATGACATTGCATAATCACAGGATTTGTATCACACCAAGCTGACAGGTTTGTCCCACACACGACAGGAGGAGGGTCACTGAGTACAGTCATCTCTGTGTCAAGGAAGCCAAATTCTTATTTGAAGCCTTGACCTCTCCCTTGCTCTCTTACGGACTGAGTTGTGTGTCCCCAAATTTACATGTTGAAGTCCTAACCCCCCATGTGACTGCATTTGCAGACAGGGCCTATATGAGGGTAATAAGGTTAAATGAAGTCATATTGTTGGGCCCGAACCCAAAAGGATTGGTATTCTTTTTTTTTTTTTTTTTTTTTGGAGATGGAGTTTCACTCTTGTTGCCCAGGCTGGAGTCCCAATGGTGTGACCTCGGCTCACTGCAACCTCTGCCTCCTGGGTTCAAGTGATTCTCCTGCCTCAGCCTCCCAAATAGCTGGAATTACAGGCATGAGCTACCACACCTGGCTAATTTTTTCTGTATTTTTAGCAGAGATGGGGTTTCGCCACGTTGGCCAGGCTGGTCTCAAACTCCTGACCTCAGGTGATCCACCGGCCTTGGCCTCCCAAAGTGCTGGGATTACAGGTGTGAGCCACCATGTCCGGCCTAGGATTGGTATTCTTATAAGAAGAGGAGATTGGGACACACAAGTGCACAGAGGGAAGATGAAAGGAAGACAGGGAGAAGTTGCCTGCTATGGTTTGGATATTTGTCTCCCCAAACCTCATGTTGAAATGTGATCCCCAGTGTTGGAGGTGGGGCCCAGTGGGAGGTGTTCGGGTTATGCCCCTGGATCCCTCATGAGTGGCTGGTGCTGTCCTGGCAGGAATGAGAGAGTTCTTGCTCTTTGAGTTTCCCCAAGAGCTCATTGTTAAAAAGAGCCTGGTGCCTGCCCCCTCTCTCTCGTCTCCTCTCTGGCCACATCATCTCTGTACAAGCAGCTCCTCTTCACCTTCTGCCATGAGTGGACCTTCCTGAGGTCTCACCAGAAGCAGATGCTGGCACCACGCCGCCATGAGTGGACCTTCCCGAGGCCTCACCTGAAGCAGATGCTGGCACCACGCCGCCATGAGTGGAACTTCCCGAGGCCTCACCTGAAGCAGATGCTAGTACCATGCTTCTTGTACAGCCCGCAGAACTGTAAGCCAAATAAACCTCCTTTCTTTATGAATTACCCAGCCTCAGGTGTGCCTTTATAGCAACACGAATGGACTAAGACAACAGCCATCAACGAGCCAAGGAGAAATATGAGTTTCTGACCTACGTCATTTTCCTTCTCTGAAGAACTTCTTTTAACATTTCTTGCAAGGCAGATCTACTGACAACAAATCCCCTCAGGTAATTTCACTGCACACAGAACTTAGGTAGGTGGTTTTGTCTTCCCACACTCCAGCAGGCATCAGCGGCAGTTTGGCGTTCCTGCTGGTGCTGGA
Organism: Gorilla gorilla gorilla; assembly: GCF_029281585.2. Classification (NCBI taxonomy): domain Eukaryota; kingdom Metazoa; phylum Chordata; class Mammalia; order Primates; family Hominidae; genus Gorilla; species Gorilla gorilla. The sequence goes on along the minus strand of NC_073232.2, from coordinate 9,900,894 downwards.
TCCACACGGGGCTTCCGCTCCCGCTGTGCTCCTCTGTGTTCTGCCTCTCTGGGGTTTTGGGCAGTGATTTTTCCCTGTGCCTTGATTCTGTGGCAGACCAAAGAAAAGGTGTTGATTTTCACATTGTTGCGCTTTTTTCTTGTTCTGAGAATATAAATAATGACATCCCAGCTCCTTACATGCCAGAGTGGAGTCCTCAATGCTGTAAGGGGTCCATGAAATTAACCATGTTAATTACATAATTAATTCATCAATCATTTGGTAATGACCTTCTCTTCCATTCTTTTTTTTTTTTGAGACAGAGTCTCACTCTGCTCCCCTGGCTGGAGTGCAGTGGCATGATCTTGGCTCACTGCAACCTCCGCCTCCCAGGTTCAAGTGATTCTCCTGCCTCAGCCTCCCGAGTAGCTGAGATTACAGGTGTGCTACCACACCCAGCTAATTTTTTTTATATTTTTAGTAGAGATGGGGTTTCACCACGTTGGACAAGCTGGTCTCAAACTCCTGACCTCAAATGATCCACCCTCCTTGGCCTCCCAAAGTGCTGGGATTACAGGAGTGAGCCACCATACCCAGCGCCTCCCACCATACCCAGCGCCTCCCTCCCGTTCTTAGTCCACAGTTTACACTGGGGGTCAGTCTTGCTGTTGTACATCCTATGGGTTTGGACAAATGTATGATGACATGGATTCACCACGGCAGTATCCTACAGAATCATTTTACTGGCCTAGTAATCCTCTGCGCTCCCCCTCTCATCCCTCCCCCTCTGTCAGCCCCTGGCAATCACTCATCTTATTACTGATATTATTATCCCCAGTTCTGCCTTTTCCAAAACGTCCTGTCGTTGGACTCGTAGAGAATGTGGCCTTTTCAGATTGGCTTCTTCCACTTAGTGACATGCATTCAAAGTTCCTCCATGCCTTTTCATGGCTTGATAGCTCATTCTTTCTATTGTTGAACAATCTTGTTTCCAACAACTGCAAGACGTTTCACAATGAAGAATGCCCATGTGTGGGTGATTCATGAGGGGACACAAGGAGGTGGGATTGAGGAGGAGGTGGGATTGACGGGGAGGTGGGATTGACGGGGAGGTGGATTGACGGGGAGGTGGGATTGACGCGGAGGTGGATTGACGGGGAGGTGGGATTGACGAGGAGGTGGGATTGAGGAGGAGGTGGGATTGACGGGGAGGTGGATTGACGGGGAGGTGGGATTGACGGGGAGGTGGGATTGACGCGGAGGTGGATTGACGGGGAGGTGGGATTGACGGGGAGGTGGGATTGAGGAGGAGGTGGGATTGACGAGGAGGTGGATTGACGAGGAGGTGGATTGACGAGGAGGTGGGATTGACGGGGAGGTAGATTGACGGGGAGGTGGGATTGACGGGGAGGTGGGATTGACGAGGAGGTGGGATTGACGGGGAGGTGGGATTGACGGGGAGGTGGATTGACGGGGAGGTGGGATTGACGGGGAGGTGGGATTGACGCGGAGGTGGATTGACGGGGAGGTGGGATTGACGGGGAGGTGGGATTGAGGAGGAGGTGGGATTGACGGGGAGGTAGATTGACGGGGAGGTGGGATTGACGAGGAGGTGGGATTGACGGGGAGGTGGGATTGACGGGGAGGTGGGATTGATGAGGAGGTGGGATTGCTGAACCAGCACGAATGCCTGCTTTACACCTTTCACCAACAAATGCTGCCAAATTTCCCTTCCCAGCAGTTGCATCACTAGGGGAGAATACGCATATTTCCACACCCCTGCAGCCCAGTACATCTCACATTTTCAGGAATAAATTTTCCAAACTTCTCTGAGGGTGTCCTGGGACCACACACTCTATATCCAAACTCAGCCAGCACCCACTGTCAACCACACCTAGTCCACCTGCCCTGCCCTGCCATCTCCAGGGACTCGGCAACCACCAGCCCAGGGCCGTTGCCTGTGGGGACCTCAGGCGGAGCGTCCTTCCTGTGCCCAGAGACTCCACTCTTCCAAATGCCACCCCATCCTGGCTGAAGTTGCTCCTCCTGGGCTCTTTGTCCTCCTGGTCTAGTGCGTTTTTTTTTCTTTCTGTTCTTTCAGAATTAATGTTTCATGTTCAACCTGAAGTCTCTGATAAGTACTTTAAGTCCAAGCTGGCATAGTGGATGATGTGGGCAGCAGGCCCGTGACTCCACGTGGACCCCCATGAACGTTGTCAGTGTATCTACGTGAAGCTGTACCATTTACAGGAGAAACACTGGGTGGTGAGACTTGGATGAGGTCAGCAGAGAAAGCGGCTAAACGGATTCACCCGTCCCTTCAGGTGACTGTGGAGCTATGAAGACCTGAGGCAGGTACTTTTGTGCTAACAAAGAAGGATGTTTGTGACATAATTTTAGGGGAAGATATAAATCAGAGGTGTGGGGTGTGCAGAGGCCCCTGCCTTCCTGGTGGGTGGATAACACCTGCACCAACATCCCCAGCAAGGCTACACAGGTGCTTTTCTTGGCAGCCATCAAGAGAAAGGGACCTGCCTTAGGCTGCAGGATGCTTAAACATTTCAAAGGTCACTTGAAGAAAGAAGGAGAAAGAACATCAGGAGAGGTAGTGGTGCGTGCCAAGGCACTGAGCGTGAGGAACAAGGTGCTTTCACGGGGTGTCTGTGCCCAGGTGCAGCCGGCGTCCCTGGGCCTGACAGTGGTCAGATAGTCAGGTCCCAGAAGAGGCATGTTTGCAAGCACCCAGCTAAGCCAGGGAGCAGCTGACCAGCAAGACAGGTCAGCTCTCAGGGACCCTTCAGCCCAAGGGCTGTGGGGAGCACTGGGTGGATGTTAAGCAAATCCAAGTGACAAACCCAGTGGGCACTTTAGAAATATCACCACAGTTACGCGTAGAAAATTAATCGGAGGCCAGGCATCGTGGCTCACACCTATAATCCCCGCACTCTGGGAGGCTGAGGCAGATGGATTGTTTGAGCCCAGGAGTTTGAGACCAGTCTGGGCAACATGGCGAAACCCCATCTCTACAAACAATGCAAAAATTAGCCAGGCATGGTGGTGCACACTTGTGGTCCCAGCTACTGAGGAGGCTGAGGAGGGAGGAGGGCTTGAACCAGGGAGGCAGAGGTTGCAGTGAACCAAGACCACACCACTGCACTCCAGCCTGGGCAATAGAGCCAGACCCAGAAAAAAAAAAAAAAAAAAAAGAAAGAAAATGAATTGAAAAGGGTAAGATTACAGGCAAGAATATTTTACAAAATCTCTAAGCGTGATTCAAAAGGCCAAAATCATACCCCGCAAAGCTTAGATTTAACCTTATAAAATTTTTATTATATTTGAGTGTCATAAGAACACAATTAAGAATACACATAACCCAAAAAATAATCCCATCACATATTAAAAAGCATTTATATTTTTGGTATACAAAGTCCAACAATAAAATAAGAACACCAGCTCCAAAATTGACAAATAAGCAATTCATATAAGTATCTAAAAACATTCATCATCAATCCCAAAATTGCCAATAGAGTAATGAACTACAGGCTGGATATGGTGGCTCACCCCTGTAATCCCAGCACTTTGGGAGGCCAAGGTGGGTGGATCACTTGAGGTCAGGAGTTCGAGACCAGCCTGACCAACATAGTGAAACCCTGTCTCTACTAAAAACAAAACAAAAATCAGCCGAGTGTGATGGCACATGCCTGTAATCCCAGCTACTCAGGAGGCTGAGGCAGGATAATCGCTTGAACCCCAGAGGTGGAGGTTGCAGTGAGCTGAGATTGTGCCACTGCACTCCAGCCTGGGTGACACAGCAAAGACCTTGTTTCAAAAATAAAAATAAAAGTAAAAAAAGAAGAGGGTTCAGCAGAAGGACCACATTCCCCGGAAGGACCAGCTTGCACTCTCCCATCACAAAAGTGCTTCTGAACAGTGAGCAGGGCTGCTGGTTTGGGATTTGAGGCTTTGCTGTTTTCCCTTTTGGAGTTCATTCCCAACACAGAATGACAGGATGTAAAGGAGCAAACTGTTCACCGCGTCTCAGGCTCCAGACGAGGCCTTGGAGATGTCAAGCTCTTCTTCAGTGTCTGCCTACATCGTATGTCATGCGTCGCCTTCCTGGCCCAAATTAAGAGCTCCTGCGGTGTCTTTACCCTTCTCCTGACCCCCCAGGCCTAGCTCCAAGCCACATACCTTGGGCATGGAGGGACTTTCCTCTCGGCTACAGGCCATGGCTCTAGCAATAGGTGTGGGAGCCCCAGATCCTGCAGCCCTCAGCCCACCCTCCAGGGAGCAGTCCAGTTGGAACCTGCTTAGTGCTTGTCTTTTAGGCTGATTGGAATCCTAAATTAAAGAATTTCTGGGCCGGGCACAGTGGCTCACGCCTGTAATCCCAGCACTTTGGGATACTGAGGCGGGCGGATCACGAGGTCAGGAGATCAAGACCATCCTGGCTAACACGGTGAAACTCCATCTCTACTAAAAATACGAAAAATTAGCTGGGCGTGATGGCGGGTGCCTGTAGTCCCAGCTACTTGGGAGGCTGAGGCAGGAGAATGGCGTGAACCTGGGAGGCAGACCTTGCAGTGAGCCGAGATCGCGCCACTGCACTCCAGCCTGGGGGACACAGTGAGACTCTGTCTCAAAAAAAAAAAAAAAAAAAGAATTTCTGAGTGAGACAACACTGCTTGAACCCCTTAGACGCAGGTGTACTCCTGGGCCCATAGTCAGGGGCTCATACGTACTCCCATAACGTAACTGTGTAGTTTGTGGTGTCCGTCCAGCTCCAAGCTGCCGTCATGCTCAGCTGTAGGGGTTGGCTTGGGTATAATTTGATGGAATCTGTCAGGGTTCGTGGAGTCATTGCCATCTGAGTCAGCTCCCAGAGCCGCTGTGCAAAGAAGGTGCCCATTTGGTGGATTAGCCGGAAACCTGGCAGGAGCCTCCTGTCCTGCAGAGCCTGTGTCCCCACCTCTGTGGGGCACCTGGCAGGCACTGGGGCAGGAAGTGGGAGCCTCAAACTGCAGGGGCCAGGGTGGGAGGGAAGGACGCTCAGCCAGCGGGGAACAGTCGCCTCAGGCGGGCGTGAGAGGGGAAACAGTGGCCTCAGGTGGGAGTGAGAGGAGGAACTCAAGGCCAGGTTTCCGAATGGCCTCACACAGTTTCCTTTCTGCCAGGATTTTCAAAGGATTAGAGTTCTTTTTTTTTAATGGTGCAGTCTCAAGTTATTCCAGTGAATAGGGCAGTCTTTACTTTGTTTATTTCCTGCTACAACTCAACTTAAAGCAGGAAGAACACTAAGCTCTCCAGATTTTGAAGTCAGGCAGCCCGGAAAAGCTCTTTAATAACCATGGTGTTAGCAAACGTAAACTCCCCGTCCTGGGCAACAGGTGGAGACACGTGTGGGGGGGCCATGGAGTGTCTTATTGAAGAGGCAACGGCCCGAGCTGAAGGTCTGAGTGTTAGGAGTGAGGACATGCTCCAATCAGCAGCATTTTGGAGGTTTATCAATTACTGGCACCAAAACCACAGAACAGGGAGTCATCTCAGGAAGCACAGAAGTGCTAGAAACCCTTCTAATCCCTTGGGGACTAGGGACAAGGAAGAACGACCTGGCAGTGTACTCAGGCACCTGCCTAAGCTGCCACCCCATAGCCTGCCTGGCGCCTGTGGTGTGGGCCCCCCACGGGCTGCAGTCCTGGCTGGGTCCAGGGGGCAGGGGCAGACTGAAGTGAGGTAGGGGTGGGGCCCTCAGTTCAGAAGTCGGGGTGTTACCTCCACCACCTCGGAAGCCCACTGGGGTGAAGAGGGAGGGAATGTGAGCCTACTGTTGGGAGGAGTGTCAGAGCTGCCCGAGAGTGTGGCTGTGGGATGGGAGCTGTCCTGGGGAAGTGTGGATGGGAGCTGTCCTGGGGAAGTGTGGGTGGGAGCTGTCCTGGGGAAGTGTGGGTGGGAGCTGTCCTGGGGAAGTGTGGGTGGGAGCTGTCCTGGGAAGTGCGGGGAGGAGACATCTGCCATGCATGTGTTGCACCAGCACTGAGCGAATGCGCCCGGCCCGTACCCTGAAGGACTCCGCTGCCACTCACGGCCGCACCCCCAGACCCACGGGTCCCATTTAGGTTCTGTGGCCTCTCGGTCCCTTGACTCCACGCAGTAGCTGTGTCCTCCTCCCGACCTCAGGCAGCCAAGGCCATGTCCCGACTCCCATTCCACGGGGCCCAACTTTTCGCACCTCTTCTCTGACCCACCTGTCTGAATGAGCCCGGCCACCCTCCCTGGCTCTGCCTCACACCCCCGTCTTTCCATCACATTCACCACTGCCGGAGATGTCCTTATCACACACTTCTTTCCTACTGGTTGTTTAGAGCCCCCTTTTCGTCCGCGTCCACATGTAGGAGGCCTGGAGCAGGAGCCCTTCCCCAGCCGGGCTGGTGGACACAGACTACCATAAAAGACGGGCTGGTGGACACAGGCTACCATAAAAGATGGGCCTTTGGCTGAGGCTGTAGGTGGTCTCGACTTTGCAGCTCAAAGTGCAGCAGATGGTGCAAAAACTAATGAGCATGTTCCCAAGGCCACGGAGATCCAGCCTGCGTGCCTGGGACTTCCTAAGCTGCCCAGCCGCTGATGTGACAAGGGTGCAGCCCTCCCGGCCGATGTCACACACAGACAGGACTCCAAGGTAAACCCATGTGGCTCTGCCTGGCAGGCCTGGCCTCCGCCTTGCACCTTGCCTTCCCCTTGCTCCGAATCAGCAAACGCCTCCAGGCTGAAGCGAGCTCCCATCTTTCCTTGGAGCTGGCTCAGGGATTCTTCATGTCCTGTTAGTCCTCTGATGTTTTCCAGAAGACTTTGAATGCTGCCTCTTCAGTGGTCTCCAGAGGGCTAGACTGCCTAGTCCACGCGTCCTGAGGCAGAAGCCTTACAACCGGCGTCTCTTTATGCTTCTAGCGCATCCTAGGAGACATCTTCCAGCAAATCCTGCCAATTACACACTGGGGCCCATTCTATTATGCAGTTGGTTCTGGGCTGGTGCGATTTCTTCCTTTTAAAGGTTGTCTGTTATGCAGTTGGTTCTGGGCTGCTGCGATTTCTTCCTTTTAAAGGTTGTCTGTTATGCAGTTGGTTCTGGGCTGCTGCGATTTCTTCCTTTTAAAGGTTGTCTGTTATGCAGTTGGTTCTGGGCTGGTGTGATTTCTTCCTTTTAAAGGTTGTATGTTATGCAGTTGATTCTGGGCTGGTGCGATTTCTTCCTTTTAAAGGTTGTATGTTAAACTCCCTGGAGCTCTATCTGTGGCTCCTAGTGGCAGCCTCTTCTTGTCCTGGGATGCAACATCACCCTGGATGTCCCTGAAGTCACCACTTGGTCTCCTGTTTGAAGTTCCTGGCAAAGTGGACATTGTTTTTAATTCAGCCATCTCTGCAGAGTGGACTTTTTTTTTTTTAGACAGAGTCTGGCTCTGTCACCCAGGCTGGAGTGCAGTGGTGCGATCTCAGCTCATTGCAACCGCTACCTCACGGGTTCAAGCGGTTCTAGTTGCCTCAGCCTCTCGAGTTGGGATTACAGGCACCCACCACCACGCCCAGCTAAGTTTTCTATTTTAGTAGAGACGGGGTTTCACCATATTGGCCAGGCTGGTCTCGAACTCCTGACCTCAGGTGATCCGCCTGCCTCAGCCTCCCAAAGTGCTGGGATTACAGGCATGAGCCACCACACCCGGCCTAAAAAACTGTTAAAAAATAGAAATAAAGGGAAGCTTCCTCAACTTAATAAAGAACATCTATAAAACACCTGCAGCTAACAGGATACTTAATGGAAAAGACTGAAGCCCCCAGCCTAAGATCAGGAACAAGGCAAGGATGCCTGTTATCACCACTGTATTCAACATGGTGCTAGCAGTCCTAGCTATTGCAATAAGGCAAAAACAGAAAAGAAAGGGAAAAGAAGAAAGAGAGAGAGACTGAGAGAGAGAGAGAAGGAAGGGAGAGAGAGACTGAGAGAGAAGGAAGGCAGACAGGCAGGCAGGAAGGACGGAAAGAAGCTGTCCCCTATTTGCAGATGACATGATTGTCCACAGAGAAAATCCCAAGGAATCTCAAAAACAAAAAACCCTCCTACAACTAACAAGTGAGTTCATCAGGATCACAGGATACATGACAAACATACAAAATTCAATAATATTTCCATATACTAGTAATTAATACAAAGACACCAAAATGAATAATACAATATTATTTACAGTCACTGAAAAAAATACTTAGGTATAAATCTAAGACATGTACAGGATCTATATGCTGAAAACTACAAAATGCCAGTGAAAGAAATCAAAGAAAGCCTAAATAAAGAGAGAGATGCAGGGTGTTCATCGATTGGAAGACTCATTATAGCAAAAATATCATTTTTCCCAAAATGATATATAGATTTAATGCAATTCCTATTGAAATGCCAGCAAATATCATGCAGACATAGAGAAGATTTTTCTAAAATCTCTATGTACAGACAAAGGAATGAGAGTAGCTAAAGCAATTTTGAAAAGGAATAAAGTGATGGACTCAATCTACCTGATTTCAAAATGGATCACAGACTTAAATGTAAAATGCAAAACTATCAACCTTTTAGAAAATAAACAGAGAAAATCTTTGGGATTGAAGACTAAGAAATGATTTCTTACCAGCATGATAATATATAAGATTTCTTACAAGCATCACAATATATAAAAGGAAAAATAGAAAAATTGGACTTCACAAAAAAAATTGGACTTCACAAAAAATAAAAACTTTTGCTCCGCAAAAGGCTATGTTAAGAAAATGAAAAGACAAGCTACAAACTGAGAGAAAATATTCTGAATATATTCAGACTACATATCCGACACAGATTAGTGCCTCAAATATACAAAGAACTCTCAAAACTCAATGGTTAAAAAAAAAAGCTAAGGCCAGGCACAGTGGCTCACGCCTGTAATCCCAGCACTTTGGAAGGCCAAGGAGGTTGGATTGCTTGAGCCCAGGAGGTCAAGACCAGCGTGGGCAACATGGCAAAACCTCAACTATACAGAAAAAACAAACATTAGCTGGGGGTGGTGGCACGCACCTGTAGTCCCAGCTACCTGGAAGGCTGAGGCTGCAGAGAGCTATTATCGCACCACTGCACTGCAGCCTCGACAGCACAGTGAAACCCTGTGTCAAAAAAAGAAAGAAAAAAGTGCAGTCCAGTTAGAAAAATCGGCGAAACACAGGAAAAAACATTTCATCAAAGAGGATACGAATGGCAAATAAGCACAAGAAGAGATGTCCGAGAGAATGATACCGAACACAGTGGGCCCTTAGGGAAATGCAAATTAAAACAACAACAAGACAGCCCTGCACATCTATCCGCATGGCTGAAAATAACAGAGTGATGCAGCCACACGTGGGTGAGGATGGGGAGAGCAGATCACTCACCTGGGGCTGGTGGGGATGTAAGATGGTACAGCCACCTGGAAAACAGGTTGGAGATCACTCATGTGGGGCTGGTGGGATGTAAGATGGTACAGCCTCCTGGAAAACAGGTTGGAGATCACTCACTCACGCGGCGCTGGTGGGATGTAAGATGGTACAGCCACCTGGAAAACGGGTTGGAGGTCACTCACTCACTCGTGCGGGGCTGGTGGGATGTAAGATGGTACAGCCGCCTAGAAAACGGGTTGGAGATCACTCATGTGGGGCTGGTGGGATGTAAGATGGTACAGCCACCTGGAAAACAGGTTGGAGATCACTCATGCGGGGCTGGTGGGATGTAAGATGGTACAGCCTCCTGGAAAACAGGTTGGAGATCACTCACTCACGCGGCGCTGGTGGGATGTAAGATGGTACAGCCACCTGGAAAACGGGTTGGAGATCACTCACTCACTCGTGCGGGGCTGGTGGGATGTAAGATGGTACAGCCGCCTAGAAAACGGGTTGGAGATCACTCATGTGGGGCTGGTGGGATGTAAGATGGTACAGCCACCTGGAAAACGGGTTGGAGATCACTCACTCTTGCGGGGCTGGTGGGATGTAAGATGGTACAGCCACCTGGAAAACAGGTTTGAGATCACTCACTCACGCGGGGCTGGTGGGATGTAAGATGGTACAGCCTCCTGGAAAACGGGTTTGAGATCACTCACTCACGCAGGGCTGGTGGGATATAAGATGGTAGAGCCGCCTGGGAAATGGGTTGGAGATCAGTCACTCACGCAGGGCTGGTGGGATGTAAGATGGTACAGCCACCTGGAAAACAGGTTGGCAGTTTCTTAACAAACTAAACATGCAACCACTGTCGGACCTGGCAACTTTGGGCCAGGGTGTTCATCCCGGAGAAAACGAAGACTGACGTTCACATGACAACTTGTACACAGCTGTTCCTAGTAGCTTTATTCATCATGGTCAAAAACTGGAAGCTACCGAGATGGCCTTGAACCGGTGTGTGGTTAAGCAGACAGCGTAACCCACACTATGGAGTATACTCTGCAGTGAAAAGGAACGAGCTATCGGCACACACACCACGGCCTGAACAAACCTTCAGGGAGTGGCCCTGGTGAAGGGAGTCCAGACCAAAAGGTGGTACACCATGAGATTCCATTTATAGAATATTCTTGAAATGATCCAAGTACAGCAATGGAGGCCCTACCAGGGCCGAGAAGGAGGCAGGGATGGGAGGGAAGTTCTGTGGCTTTAAAGGGAGCAGAAGGTCCTGTGGGGGTGGACGGCTGTGCCTGGGCCACAAGTCAGGATCCTGATATTGTCCCCCAGTTGTGCAAGACGCGACCACTGAGGCCGGGCACGGGGGCTCACACCTGTAATCCCGGCACTTGGGAGGCCCAGGTGGGTGGATCACCTAAGGTCAGGAGTTTGAGACCTGCCTGACCAACATGGTGAAACCCCGTCTCTACTAAAAATGCCAAAAATTAGTCAGTTGTGGTGGTGGGCACCTGTAATCCCAGCTACTTGGGAGGCTAAGGCAGGAGAATCGCTTGAACCTTTGAGGCGGAGGTTGCAGGGAGCCGAGATCAGGTCACTGTACTCCAGATACAATACACAAGACCTCTCTGTATTATTCCTTACAAATGCGTATGAAGCTACAATTATCTCAAAATTAACAGTTTAATTTTAAAAACCAGGCAGCGTGGTTTTGTATTTGGAGCTTGGTCTTTGACCGTGTGTGAGCTGAATGAATGCATGCCTTGGGCCCCATCAGCAGGGAGCAGCGCAGGAATCTTGGCGGTGGGCGGTGGGTGGTGGGTGGTGGGCGGTGGGCAGTCAGCACGGCTCCAGGCAGGAGGACCTCACTCTCGGGGGTCTCCCGTGCTGCCCTCCTCAGGTCTCAGGTCCACTATCACACTGCCAGCAGTTTCAGCGTGGTAAGTTTTCAGCCACTTTTGTTTGATTTGTTAATTTAAAAAACATTTCATTGGCCGGGTGCAGTGGCTCATGCCTATAATCCCAGCACTTTTGGAGGCCGAGGCGGGCAGATCACCTGAGGTCAGAAGTTTGAGACCAGCCTGACCAACATGGAGAAACCCCGTCTCTACCAAAATACAAAAAAATGAGCCGGGCGTGGTGGCGCATCCCTGTAATCCCAGCTACTTGGGAGGCTGAGGCAGGAGAATTGCTTGAACCTGGGAGGCGGAGGTTGCGGTGAGCCGAGATCGCACCATTGCACTCCAGCCTGGGCAACAAGAGTGAAACTCTGTCTCAAAAAACAAAACAAAACAAAAAAACCCATTTCATTAAGGTCATGATTTGGGAGTTTTTACATTTAAAGAAGAAACCAGTATTCCTCAGTCAATCAAGAAAATCGGAGACTCCTCAGCCTCCTCCTTCCAGGGCCACAGAACATTTTGTTCTGTCGTAGCAGGCTGTCACTTCTTTCGTCCTTTCTGGGACTGCGTGGTGTGTCCTGACTGCCTGGGACGGGGTTGTGATGGCCTCAGAATATGTGGGTCACTCAATGGCCATCCTGCCCCTGAGAGCCACAGCACATTTGCTGTTTGTCTTGCTGAATGGAACTGTGCCTTATATCTTCCATGCCTGAAAGAAGCAGAACAGAACTCTGTTTGTTTGTTGGCAAGAACCGGCAAGACACACAGATGACGAAACGCTGCCTTGCTTCCTTGTCAGTCTGAAATAGGTTTACTTCTGGAGACTGGCAGATAAAAGTGCTTCCGGCTGGGCACAGTGGCTCACGCCTGTAATCCCAGCACTTTGGGAGACTGAGGTGGGTGGATCAACTGAGGTCAGGAGCTCAAGACCAGCATGATCAACATGGTGAAAACTTGTCTCTACTAAAAATATAAAAATTAGCCAGATGTGGTGGCACGCGCCTGTAATCCCAGCTACTCGGGAGGTTAAGGCATGAGAAATCGCTTGAACCCAGGAGCTGGAGGTTGCAACGAGCCAAAATTGCGCCACTGAATTCCAGCCTGGGCAACAGAGCAAGACTCTGTCTCAAAATGAAAAAAAAATGGTGTTTCAGAGTCAAAAGTATGGAAGTTCTCATGGCCAGGCACCTTTGACTTAAGTTCTCGTCACTGAATGTTTTCCACAAAGAAGAGGGAGGGTGGCAAGGAAGAGGAGGGAGATGAACTTGTAAGATAAAAAAAATTGATATAACTGCTCTGTTCAGTCACAGAATAGTTTCTAGTTCAGTATTTCATTCAACAAATGGAAGGAACAAGCCCCAAGGAGGTTAAATAACTTGCCAAAAGTTAGAGAGAGAGAGGGGTCCCCCAACCCCGGTCATGTTACCACACTGAATTACAAGACAAAGTTTAAAGGAAAGGCTTATTCCCTAACCCTATGAGATTCTTTCATAACTGGAGAAACAGAAACTGCCACTCTAACCAACCTAAATGTGAATCAGGAAAGTAACTTGCTTACCTTTCTACATCCTTTTGGATAAATGTCACTTTAAAAATCACAATTATCCCTAATCAGACAATTTAAGAATCTTTGTATTTTTGCTTTAGAGCCAGCTGATGTAATTGGCGTAGAAACTTCAGCTCCTAGAAAGTTTCCCACAGAAGGAAAGGGGTGTAAAGGCCTCCCCAGAAATTTTCAGACAGAATGCAAAATGTTTAAAAGGCCACTTTTATGTTTGCTAGTGGATTTTCAGTATTCTGTGATGTGGTATCAACCAAAAAACGATAAATGTGAAGAAGTGGCAGCAAATCATATCCATAGAGAGACCTTTTTTTCCGCGATTTATCTTGTAATTGAGTTTTTCCTGGCTGTAAGTTGACTTCAGTTCAAGATGTAAAGAAGGCTCATAGACACACCGCTGCATGGGGTACGAGTCTACTCCGCCGGCCGTAACAAAACACCACACGCTGGGCTTACGTTCTTGCAGCTCTGGAGTCTGAGACCAGGGGGCCATCAAGGCTGTTCCTGCTGAGGGCCTCTCCCTGGCAGGCAGATGGCAGCTTCTCGCAGTGTCTTCCCATGACAGAGGGCTCTGCTGTCTCTTCTTATAAGGACACAACCTCATTGGATCAGGGCCCCACCCTTACGAACTTAACTAACTATAAATACTTCTTTATTCGAAAGAGAGCCATGGTGGGGGTTAAGGCATCAACATGAATTTGTGGAGGGACACATACATTCAGTTCCTAACACATAGTAATGCTAAAATGTCTTTTTTTTTTTTTTTTTTTTTTTTCTGAGACGGAGTCTCGCTCTGTTGCCCAGGCTGGAGTGCAGTGGCGTGATCCTGGCTCACTGCAAGCTCTGCCTCCCGGGTTCACCCCATTCTCCTGCCTCAGCCTCCCGAGTAGCTGGGACTACAGGCACCCGCCACCATGCCTGGCTAATTTTTTTGTATTTTTAGTAGAGACGGGGTTTCACCATATTAGCCAGGATGGTCTCAATCTCCTGACCTTGTGATCCACCCGCCTTGGCCTCCCAAAGTGTGCTGGGATTACAGGTGTGAGCCACCATGCCTGGACCATGTCTTTTTTTTTTTTTTTTTGAGACAGAGTCTCATTCTGTCACCCAGGCTGGAGGGCAGTGGTGTGATCTCCGTTCACTGCAACCTCTGCCTCCTGGGTTCAAGTGATTCTCATGCCTCAGCCTCCTGAATAGCTGGGATTACAGGTGCCTACCATAATGCCCAGCTAATTTTTGTATTTTTAGTAGAGACGAGGTTTCACCATGTTGGCCAGGCTGGTCTCGAACTCCTGACCTCAAGTGATCCACCTGCCTTGACCTCCCAAAGTGCTGAGATTACAGGGGTGAGCCACCATGCCCAGCCTTAAAAATGTCTTTATTTTTAAAAATACATCTATAAAATATGAATTATAAACGTGGTTACAATCTATGCTTATATTGTTTGTAATACGTAAAAAATTGGAAACATTTTAAAATCCATAAACACAAGTATCAACAAACACTTCTTGAATTCCAAATTGCTAACATTTGTTAAAGACTATCAGCAATTTACTGGCCACTAATTCTAAGTACGACTTGGATAGTAATGCACTCCTGAGATTCACAGTGTCAGAGAATCGCCTTTAGACGCCGACTTGAGCCAACCATTTAGGGACGGGATTTAATTAGAAATCAAAGAACATCAGAAACAGAAACTGGAACTTAGGGCCAGGACTTCAAGATGGGAAACAGGAACTCAAAGCTGAAGGCAGCAGGAAAAGTGAGTCACGGGCAGACACCAGGGCAGGGCGGGGGCAACGCCCAGACACGCGTGGGGCTGACAGCAGATGCCCACAGCCGGAGTTTGCCCCAGCACTGGCGCTGGCAGGAAAGGAGTGCTGTTTCCCCAGCGCTGGCTGAGTGGCAGGCACGTAGGCTATGCTGTTTCTTCATACCTACAGCAGCATTGCAACGTGAGGTCTGTCCCCACGCAGATGGGGAAGCAGAAACTTGGGGGTGACAGGGCAGGGGCGAGCTGGGGGTTGACATGCAAACCCAAATCTGCCAGCTCCAAGATCCCTCCTCCAACCTCTTCTGGGAGCCATATCCCAGGCTGATGATGTTGAATGAAGATGTCCAGGTTCTCCCTGTGGTGAAAACCAACTAACTACCTTCCCAGGAAACAGGTCTCACCAGCCAGGCCTTGAATGCAATTGTCTTACTAGGAATATTTGGACTTCCCCACCTACCATTCAGGTAACTTGATACAAACACAGCCACTGTTCGGAGGTTGGTAGCAGGTGAATGTTGAAGTTTTAGTCCTCGGCTACACCGTGACAAGTGTGTAAATAACTTATGCAGCCAATGTTCAGTACTTTACCGAGAATTCTAAAGAAACAGACAAGTCTGACCTCAAAATTCAATGTGTCTTTGGTTCATTTCTTCCTAATTCCCTTTGTTATGCACTAGTAAGACCGCTTTTTCTTTTTGAATCATGCTATTCATGTTCTTCCGTATTTTCTGCAGCCCTGTAGGGCTGTAAGGCACCCGTCCTGCTGAGGCTGCAGTGAGCTTCAATGGTGCCTGTATCAGGTGCTGGGGATAAAGCAGCGGCTCTGATGTTGTGGAGCTTATGTGGGCACCACCAAGAAAGCTGCGAAGTGGACACAATTACCCCAGAAATGCCGCTGCGCTCCCTGGGCCCTCCCGACCCGGGCCCTCCTGACCTGGGCCCCCCTGCACCTTCCCTCCACTCCATCACCCTTGCCGCTCACTGCTTCCTTCACAACCTTGTTTTAAAAATACTTTATAATGTCAGTCTTAGCTCACCCAATCACCTCTTGGAAAAAGAATTCAACAGAAATCATAGCCACTCAGAATGGAGGCTGAAAACTGGCCCTATGTGGTGGCACATGGCTGTGGTCTCAGCTCCTCAAAAAGATGAGGTGGGAGGATCATCTGGGCCCAGGAGGTTGAGGCTGCCATGAGCCACGATCGCACCACTGCACTCCCGCCTGGGTGACAGAGTGAGGCCCTGTCTCGAAAAGACAAAATGAAACACAACAAAACAAACCCTGGCCCCAGGTCATCCTCCTGCTATGTTCAAATGCTTGCTGTCCTGTGAAGAGGCTCCATGTGCATCCCACAGATAGATGGAGGTGACAGGAGGAGGGAGGCTGCTGAAGTCCCAGAATAACACACAGCAGGCAAAGTGCCCATCTGTGGTTTCAGAAAGGACTTGTGAGGCCAGGTGCGGTGGCTCATGCCTGTAATCCCAGCACTTTGGAAGGCCGAGGTAGGCAGATCACCTGAGGTCAGGAGTTCAAGACCAACCTGGGCAACACGATGAAACCCTGTCTCTACTAAAATTACAAAAATCAGCCAGGGGTGGTGGTGTGTGCCTGTAATCCCAGCTACTTGGGAAGCCAAGGCAGGAGAATCTCTTGAACCCAGGAGGCAGAAGCTGCAGTGAGCCGAGACCATGCCACTGCACTCCAGCCTGGGTGACAGAGTGAGACTCTGTCTCAAAAAAAAAAAAAAAAAAAAGAAGTCAGCTTGGACTGTGATCATCTGAAAGCTGGAGTGAGGCTGGAGGGTTCACTTCCAAAAGGCCTCCTTGGCTGTGGGCTCCTCTCCATGTGGGCCTCTCCCAGGGGTGCAGGGAGGCCTAAGACATGTCAGCTGGCTCCCCTCAGAGTGAGATTTCCAGGAGAGGGAAGTTCTTTTCTTATCTCATGGAATCACAAAATTATCAGAATTTTCCATATTTATTATGATCTCCCTGTATGGGTTCCCCACTGATTCAAAGCTGAATATGAGTGACACTTCTAGCATGGGACTGTGGGTGGAGGGACGCACATCCAAACCACATCGGTGGCATGTCAGTATCTTTCTTTCTAAAAGTGAGATATATTAACTCATCGTGTGCTACACTTTGCAGAGGCTGTTCCACTAGACAGAGAACCGACTTCCAGGACAGAGGTTCTTCTCATCTTTGGGCTTGAGTCTGTGCAAATAGGACATTCGTAAAAGAAGATCCTGGTTAAAATAAATTATTTTAGGGAAATGCATCTGACTCCGGAGAGAAAACTTGGGGGAGAGGAGGAACATGGAATCTGGTGTTGGAACCAGTGAGGGATCGGGAAGGTCACGCAATCAGGCAGCTTCAATCCCTTCTCTGCCCTCATCTTCTGGTTCCCTACAACACCCCCCATATTCTTTGACAGAATTATTTCTAACCTCTTCCATTCCTGAGCTGTCTCCATCATGGACTTCTTGTAATAAATCTAGATCTAAACAGGCAAGGGAAAAATAGAAATAGCTAACAAACATGAAAATGTGCTCAAATGCCCTTCTTAACATAGGGAATATAAATTAAGGCAAAAATAGATACCTTGGGGAATTTCGAACAGTGGAGAATGTGATTAGAATGTTTCTGAACAGTGGCACATTTGTTCACCTCAAAATTTCAACCAATGTATACTTCTCTAGGTATACTTCAAGATATACATAATTCAGATTTTTAAAAAAATGTACTGAGCCATACATGCTAGTTTGAGCCTATAATCCCAGGTACTTAGGAGGCTGAGGTGGGAGGATCGCTTGAGCCCAGAAGTTAGAGGCTGCAGGGAGCTATGATCACACCACTGCACTCCAGTCTAGGTGACAGGCTGAGGCCCTGTCTCAAACAAAACAAAACAAAACAAACAAACAAAAAAAGACAAAAAATAAAAAATAAAAAAATAACTGAAATAACAATATAGCACAACAAAAGCACTGCTCTTCTGGTAAACAGGCCATGGAACACCAGATCACCAGAGCACCAGGTGGAATTGCAATCGCTTAAAAAGCAAAATCAGGCCGGGTGCAGTGGCTCGCGCCTGTAATCCCAGCACTTGGGAGGCCGAGGCGGGCGGATCACCTGAGGTTAGGAGTTCAAAACTAGACTGGCCAACATGGTGAGACCCCCCCCCCCCCTCCCCATCTCTACCAAAAATACAAAAATTAGCCAGGCATGGTGGCAGGCGCCTGTAATCCCAGCTACTCAGGAGGCTGAGGAAGGAGAATCGCTTGAACCCAGGAGCAGAGGTTGCAGTGAGCCGAGATCATGCCACTGCACTCCAGCCTGGGCGACAAGAGTGAAACTCTGTCTCAAAACAAACAAACAAACAAACAAACAAAACAAAGTAAGCTCATGGGGAATCGGGATGCTCCCTGATTAGCTGGTCTTAAATGGGGGTTGGAGAAGGACTTCCATGAACACAATAGGTGACGACTCTGAAGAGGAGGAAGAGCAGGCTGAGTCCCCAGCACCCACAGGTGGGAGTGGGCAATGAAGTGGACACAAGTGGACACTGGCAAATGTCCGTCCTCCTCCAAGCACCTGCCTCAAGCATTTTTACAGACCCCATTGTTTCTCCACCCTATCGGTCCACCCTCATCTTCAGCAAACAACCTGACCTCCTCGTCCACAAAACTGAAGTCCGGGGCTCTGAGCTCCTGTCTGTCTTAGAGGAAGTGGGTCCCATGTCCTGGCCAACACTCGCCTCTCCAGCTGAGTCTGTGGTTTTGCCAAATCAAGATTTTAAGTCCCAACTTTCCATCCAACATTCTCTGCAGTGTTTAGGTCAACCTCTGCTTGTCACCTGCATGCAGTAATTTCTATGTGAAACATCTTTTCAAAGTCTCGCAGTGGCCTCCTGGACACAGTCTGGCATTGACCGGCCACCCCAGGATGAGACTAGCTCACACCTCTCCTGGGCTCCCGCACTTCTCCCGTCATGCCTTCTGGTCCAAATGGTTCCATTTTGTCTCTTTCTTATGTACCCCACAAATGCCCGTGCTATTTTTCTGTTTCAAAAACTTTCTTTCCACTGTGGGAAACCTGTCAGTCCTTGTTCCTCTAATGCTGCTGGGCTCTTCATGCCCACTTCAGACACTGGGGCCTCCTCTGGGAAGGCGCCCCCTCCCCCCGCCACGTTCCTGGCCCAAGACGAGCCTGGCTAACATGGCAAAACGCTGTTTCTACTAAAAATACAAAAATTAGCTGGGCATGATGGCTCATGCCTGCAATCCCAGCACTTTGGGAGGCCAAGGTGGGAGGATCACTTGAGGTCAGGAGTTTGAGACCAGCCTGGCCAACATGGTGAAACCTCATCTCTGCTAAAAATATAAAAATTAAGTCCGCGCATGGTGGCTCATGCCTGTAATCCGAGCACTTTGGGAGGCCGAGGCAGGCAGATTACCTGAGGTCAAGAGTTTGAGACCAGCCTGACCAATATGGAGAAACCCTGTCCCTACTAAAAATACAAAATTAGCCGGGCGTGGTGGTGCATGCCTGTAATCCCAGCTACTCGGGAGGCTGAGGCAGGAGAATTGCTTGAACCCGGGAGGTGGATGTTGCGGTGAGCCGAGATCGCACCATTGCACTCCAGCCTGGGCAACAAGAGTGAAACTCCGTCTCAAAAAAAAAAAAAAAAAAAAAAAAATTAGCCGGGCGTGGTGGCACATGCCAGTAATCCCAGCTACTCAGGAGGCTGAGGCAGGAGAATCGCTTGAACCCGGGAGGTGGAGGTTGCAGTGAGCCGAGATCACACCACTGTGCACTTTAGCCTGGGCGACAGAGCAAGACTCTGTCTCAAAAACAATAAAAATAAAAACTCAAGTCTCCATATATGTTGGATTAAAAACAATGTCCACTTTGCCAGTTCTCCAGGTGCTTACGAAGTCTGGTTCTCTGCCTCTTCCTGAAACATCCAGTCCTCAACTGGGGAGTCTTTCCCAAATCTCATGTCTCATCAACTCATTCCTCTTCTTTATGAGTGCTAAGGCCAGGCAAGTCATCAAGGTGCAAGTGCAGCCTTTTCTCAGGCCTAGAAGATAATTTTATGCCTATGTGCAGACAGGTGCTGTGTAGGTTAAACACCCCAGCAGATTTCTGCAAGAAATCACATGAATATAAGCTGCAGTCCCAGACATCTTAGGCCAGAGTGGTGTTAGTTTCAAAGGAAACACACATCCAACTTCAGGAAGCCGTTTCAGGGAGGCCTAGGCCTTTAATGTGGGCTTCTGCAAAGGCTGTAGCCCTAGAGAGTTATAAAATACATCACAGCAGAGTTTCTCATCTCCCCTAGAGAGGGTCTTTCCAAAATTCCATGTTCCTGCAGACCCTAAACCTCCTAACAGGCTTCACCCTTGCGGTTCCTTCGTCCCTGGCTGCTCCCTCCTGTGCCATCCCCTCCCACCAAGCCTGCACCCTCCTCGCCTGAGCGGGACTCCTTCATTCAACTCCACTGCAGCCTCCCTGGCTTCCCAGGTGGGGAGACCCAGAGCTCTTTCCTACAGCCAGGAAGGGTGGAGTCCTCTCTGACTGCTTTTTGAGCCATACGCTGTCATGGAATGTCTATGACGAATTAAAATCCTTCATCTCATTACTATGTTTTTATTGCCATAGGGAATTTAAAACATGCAAAAGCAGGGAGAAGAGTGTCAGGAACCCTGCCTGTATCCATCACACCCAGCTTCAACAATTTTCACCACACCAGCTTGTCCATTATTTCTTACGTGTCTCTACCAACTGCTTCCTCTTTAGATTATTTAGAAGAAAATCCTAAACATAATCCCATGGCATTCATAAATAACTGCAGAATGTGTCTCTACAAGATAACTCTCTATTTTGAAGAATTACAAGTTTACAGACAAATTGCAGCCACTTACATATCCTACCCTTGGATTTACCAATTAAGGTTTTGTCATGTTCTCTGAGAGAGAGAGAGAGAGAGATGTATATATAGACATATACATACAGACACACACATTCATATGTGTGTGTATATTTCACTAAACTTTTTGAGAGAAAGTTGCAGATATCTTAACCCCCCACCCCTAAATAATTCATTGCTCTCTCCTAAGATAAAAGACATTCTCTTACACAGCCATAAAACAATGAACCAATTCGGCTGGGCGTGGTGGTTCACGCCTGTAATCCCAGCACTTTGGGAGGCCAAGGCGGGCGGATCACAAGAGCAGGAGATCAAGCCTATCCTGGCTAACATGGTGAAACCCTGTCTTTACTAAAAAATACAACAAAAATTAGCCGGGCGTGGTGCTGGGCACCTGTAGTCCCAGCTACTTGGGAGGCTGAGGCAGGAGAATGGCGTGAACCCGGGAGGCGGAGCTTGTAGTGAGCCCAAATCACACCACTGCACTCCAGCCTGGGTGACAGAGCGAGACTCCGTCTCCAAAAAAAAAAAAAAGAAAAAGAACCAATTCAAGAAATTTAGCCTTGGTTAGAAGACTGACACACAGTCCATATTCAAATCCCAAACCGGCCGTAGTGGCTCACACCTATAATCCCAGCATTTCGGAGGCTGAGGCAGGCAGTTCACTTGAGTCCAGGAGTTCGAGACCAGCCTGGACAACATGAAGAAACCCTGTCTACTAAAAATACAAAAAGTTAGCCAGGTGTGGTGGTGTGTGCCTGTAGTCCCAGCTACTCAGGAGGCTGAGGCACGAGAATCCCTTGAACCCGGGAGGTGGAGGTTGTAGTGAGCCGAGATCACGCCACTGCACTCCAGCCTGGGAGACAGAGCAAGACTCCGTCTCAAAATAAATAAATAAATAAAAATAAATAAAATAAAATAAAATCCAGTAATGTTAATCACAGCGAATGTTTCCTCTGACCTCGGAGCTAATCTAGGATTGCCCATGTCGTGCTTGACTTCTCTCCTTAGTCTCCTATAATTTGGAAAACTTCCTCAAGTGTTCATTGTCTTTTATGACCTTGACATTTTTAAAGATTATGGGCCATTTGCAGAATGTCCTTCGAGTTTGTCTGATTGTTCCTCATGATAAGTTTGTGAATTTTAGCCGGAATACCATATAACTGAGGCAGACACATAGTGGTGTGGGGGAGGGGGGGTCAGGCTGCCATTATTAGTGATGCTAACGTTGATTACTTGATTCAGATGGGGTCTAACATATTTGTTCACTGTAAAAATACTCCTTTCCCTTTGAAATTAATAAGCAATAAGCAATTAATAAGCTTTGAGGTGGTGTACATAATCTATATCCTCAACAGAATTTCACCCAATGATTTAAGCATTCATTTGTGATTCCTGCCAGAATTCTGGTGGTTACAAGATAGTGATTTTTAAAATAATTCTGGCCAGGTGTGGTGGCTCACATCTGTAATCCCAGCATTTTGGGAGGTCGAAGTAAGCGGATTGCTTCAGCCCAGGAGTTCGAGACCAGCCTGAGCAACACGATGAAACCTCGTCTCTACAAAAAATGCAAAAATTAGCTGGGCATGGTGGTGCATGCCTGTAGTCCTAGCTACTTGGGAAGCTGAGGCGGGAGGATCACTAGAGCCCAGGAGGTCGAGACTGCAGTGAGCTGGGATTGCGCCACTGCACTCCAGCCTGGGTGACAGAGCAAGACCCTGTCTCCAAAAATAAAAATAAAAAAATCTCTTCTTCATATATTAGTCAGCATTTTACTGTAAAGAAGAGCTTTCTTTTTTCCTTCCTCATTGCTACTATTTTTTACTTACCCACTCACGTATATTTCTTAGTATCTGTAAAAGCTCATGCGTTCTTTTTTACTCACAGTATTCAAATGTATTACCACCATTCTTCATTTTAATACTTCCACCTAATTTGCCTAGGCCAGTTCCTTATTGTGTTTCTACTGGAGTGGCTTTTGTGGCTGGAGATACTCCACAGCAAAACCTTCTAAGGGTCTTTCTTGCCTCATAGTAAATCTGGTTTTTTGTTGTTTTTTTGGGGGGGACAGTTTCACTCTTGTTGCCCAGACTGGAGTGCAATGGCACGATCTCGCTCACTGCAACCTCAGCCTCCTGGGTTTAAGCAATTCTCCTGCCTCAGCCTCACGAGTAGCTGGGACTACAGGCGACCGCCACCACACCCAGCTAATTTTTTTGTATTTTTACTAGAGACAGGGGTTTCACCATGTTGGCCAGGCTGGTCTCGAACTCCTGACATCAGATGATCCGCCCGCCTCGGCCTCCCAACATGCTGGGATTATAGGTTTGAGCTACTGCGTCTGGCCTGCCTCATAGTAAATCGTGACTCACTGCCTCCTTCTTTCCACCTGTGTCCTTCTCGTGGATGGTTTGTCTCTGGCCCTGGCTTAGTCATCGTTTTCTGGTTCCTTCTTAAGTTGGCTTGGACCCCGCTTGTGAGCCACCCAAACACTCTACACAGCCTCACCTCACCCTCCATCCCTCATCCTCACCCTCCATCCCTGGTTACCTGCTTCTCATCTGTGATGCTCCCCTGGTCTCTGCAACATTAGCAGTCCCTGAGACCGAGTAGGTACTCAGTGAATATTTGTTTAATCAATGGTCAAAGGAATAGTCCTAAATCATCAAAAATAAATTTTTGAGCAGTGCGGCTACACTGTGGAGAAGTAGTGTTTATTTTTTCACAGAAAATGCTTGGGGATAAAATAAAAGAATGTTCACCTGTAATCCCAGCATTTTTGGGAGGCCGAGGCAGGTAGATTACTTGAGGTCAGGAGTTGGAGACCAGCCTGACCAACATGGTGAAACCCTGACTCTACTAAAAACAAAAAACAAACAAACAAAAAAAACAACAAAAATTAGCTGGGCATCATGGTGCATCCCTGTAATCCCAGCTACTCGGGAGGCTGAGGCAGGAGAATCACTTGAACTCGGTAGGTGCAGGTTGCAGTGAGCCAAGATTGTGCCACTGCACTCCAACCTGGGAGACAGAGGGAGACTCAAAAAAAAAAAAAAAAAAGAAAAGAAAAGAAAAAAGAAAAAGAAAAGAATGTTCTCAGACACCAGTTGAAATGTAGGCCTCTGCTAGAGAAATACACATTGCTGTATCTGTTTGGGAGAGACTTTGTCCCAAGATCACTGCCCTCGCTGCCTCTGCCCTTGAGGCCTGACCATTTCTTTGGGATGACAGTAGTGTCAGCTGAAAATTGTATGATGTGATGTAGCTCAACAGAGCTACAAACAAGTGCTAATAATAGGGCCCAGAAGGAAAATCAACTGTCTAAAACACTTCAGTGGTTGACATTTGGGTTGTAACTTGAAAAATAAGCGAGATTCCGCCAGAAGGAGACATCCAAGTACAGGAAGCACATTTGAGGCCAGGGGACTCACATCCATTAGGACCTAAGTGCTCAGGCTCCAAAAGAATGCCGCCCTCGACTTCCAGAGCAGTGCAGCGTCTGGAGCTGGGGCACCTCTCCATTTCTTTATATAGGACTGTCCACACTATGAACTGTGGACTTACCTGTCAACTGTGCAGTCTGGAGTGTAAAGTCTGTATTTTATTCAAGTGTAGACTCAACTCCCTCAATACCTTCAAAAATGCTCGGAAAGTGAGTGTGATTGGAAGGTAAGGATGTCTTAGGATAAGGCAGGAAAGGAAACATAGGGGGCTGGGCTGAAGACAGGCTGGGACTAGCGTGTGAAGGGTCTTCTTTCCACAGAAGAACTTGGACTTTATCCTCCTGGGCAGGCAACAGGGAGCCGGTGAAGGTCACATTGCAGGAGGATGGTGATGAGGCTTTTTAAGGAAACGTGTGCTGGCACTGTGAGTAATGGACTGTAGCAGAGACCAACCGCGACGCCACTGAATCAAACCAGGTGAGCAGTAACAACAGCAAAACCACTGGGGGGAGGGGGAGAAGGAAAGAGTTTTTAGGTAGGATTGACAGAATTTGTAACCACTTGACATGGGAAATGAGGGAGTATCTGATCATGGTTTGAGAAATTTATACTAAAGTTTTAAAAAACTGATCTTGTCTAAGGAGAAATGCCATGAAAATGTATTTCATGTTATAACCTCACATCTCAAGGTGAAAATGGATATTTCTTCTGAAACACAGGTTTGAAAAAAAGAAGATCATGAGGGAACAAAAAGCCCAGTTCTGATTGTTGGAAAGGATTACACAATACGAAGGGAAAGAACAGATGGAATTCTTTTAGTTTTAGTTTTAGTTTTTTTCTTTTTCTTTTTTTGAGACAGGGTCTCACTCTGTCACCCAGGCTGGAATGTGGTGGCACAATCACAGCTCACTGCAGCCTCAACCTCAAGCAATCCTCCCATCTCAGCCTCCTGAGTAGCTGGAACCACAGCCATGCACCACATGCCCGGCTACTTTTGTATAATTTTTTAAAGAAATGGGGCTTTGACATATTGCCCAGACTGGTCTTGAACTCTTGGCCTTGGGCGATCTGCCTGCCTTGGCCTCCTAAAGTGCTGGGATTACAGGCATGAGCCACTGAACCCATCCCATTACTTTCTTTTGTAATAGGTAAGACATAGATGTCTGCTGGAATGTAGACATACACAAAAAAGATTGAAGTTTAACCTACCAGCCGGGAACGGTGGCTCACGCCTGTAATCCCAGCACTTAGGGAGGCTGAGGCAGGCGGATCACGAGGTCAGGAGATCAAGACCATTCTGGCTAACACGGTGAAACCCCATCTCTACTAAAAATACAAAAAATTAGCTGGGCGTGGTGGCATGCGGCTGTAGTCCCAGCTACTCCAGAGGCTGAGGCAGGAGAATCACTTGAACCCGGGAGACTAAGGTTGCAGTGAGCCAAGATTATGCCACGGCACTCCAGCCGGGGTGACAGAGGGAGAGTCAGTCTCAAAAAAAAAAAAAAAAAGTTTAACCTACCAATTTTGGGGCAGAATTCCTAGACTTATACCACATCAATGGCCCTAGCAATGTTATGAACCAAGAGTAAGCTCCTGTAGGTTATCCGTGGAGGTAAAGGAACCAGGCACCTAAGCAAGGACACTATGGCCTACTGGGCAGGGCAGGTTGTCCAGGTAAGCAAGTTTTCTGAAATATGTACATGCTTTTAATATTAAAGGAAATCTGTCTTATGTCGTTAAATGTTCTTTAAAAACATTACTATGAATATAATTATTTAACTTGCAAATTCCCTTAAAGCTAGGATGCAACAAGGTTTCATAAAGAAGGCACCCAACCTTGATGTTAACAGTCTACCCACTATGGGAAGCCGGAGAGGCTTTCTTCCAAAATGTAGAATTGTCAGCATTTGAACGCTGAGTACGAAAAATTATAAGCACAGGCTGGGTACACCGGCTCCCATCTCTAATCCCAGATTTTGGGGGCCCAGGACAGCACTCTGAGCTGAGAGTGCAGACCTGCATAGAGCAAGACCCTGTATCAAAAAACAAAATTAAAAAAGCAGTCGTAAGCACAGGTACACGGTTAACCATGAATATGGTATCCCTGAAAAGCCGTTTTAATGGGGGAACAAACCTAATTGATAATACGTGTATATGTAGCCAATCAGAGCAGAAACCAGAAAATCAGGCAGCAAGCTTAAGGGAAACGCAACATACTTTGTTTGGTTTCCTTTTCTTCCATAAACTGATCAAGGGTAGGTAGAGTATGCTGCTATAGTTCGGAGTCGTCACCATCCTCACGGAAACGGCAGGAGTGTGAACGCCTCCCTGAGCTACCAAGAGCATCTGACTCGTTGCAACGTGGGCCCGAACCCAGCGCCTCTAGGAAACGTGGGGCCGGGGCCTTGATCCCAGGTGTGGAGTTGGGGATTCCGGGGCTGAACCGAGGCCTTGGTTAGGGGTGTGGGGAGGGGGTTCGGGGCAGGGCCGGGGCCTTGGTTACGTGTGTAGGGTGGGGAGTTCAGGGCAGGGCCGGGGCCTGGGTCCTGGGTGTGGGGTTGGGACTTCGGGGCCGGGACCTTCGTCTCAGGTGTGGGGCGGGAGTTCGGGACAGGGCTGGGGCCTGGGTCCCTGGTGGGGCGTTCGGGGCAGTGCCGGGGCCTTGGTCCCGGGTGTGGGGTGGGAGTTTGGGGCAGGGCCGGGGCCTGGGTCCCGGGTGTCGGGTGGGGAGTTCCGGGCAGGGCCCGGACCTTGATCCCAGGTGTGGGGTGGGAGTTCGGGGCAGGGCCGGGGCCTGTGTCCTGGGTGTGGGGTGTGGCATTCGGGGTAGGGCTGGGACCTTGGTCCCAGGTGTGGGGTGGGAGTTCGGGGCAGGGCCGGGGCCTGGGTCCTGGGTGTGGGGTGGGGTGTTCGGGGCAGGGCCGGGACCTTGATCCCAGCTGTGGGGTGGGAGTTCGGGGAAGGGCCAGGGCGTGTCCTGGGTGGCCAGGGCCGGGGCTTGGGTCCCGGGGATGGGATGAGGGGTTCGGGGCAGGGCCGGGGCCTTGGTCCAGGGTCTGGGGACAGGCTAGGGCCGGGGTCGCCATCCGTCCTGGGCGGCGGGCAGGGGTCTTTAAGGGGCGCACGCGGTAGCGGAGGACCAGGGCCCAGCCCTCCGGAAGTCAGGGCCCACACGGCCCCCCAGCGTCAGGCGCTCTGGTCGCGCCGGGGACGGCGGGCGGGGCGGACGTGCGGCGTGCGCGGGGCGGGGCGATGTGCGCGCACGCGCCAATCGCAAGGCCGCGAGCAGGGTGTACGCGCGGAGAGGCCAAGAAGGCGGCGGGGCGGGCCGAGCGTCGGGTGCGCCCAATCAGCGCGCCGCAACACCATGACGTGAGGCTCTCCCGGGGCTGAGCGCCAGTCCGCGGGACCGGCGGGTGAGTGCGCGAGTTCAGGGCGCTGGGCGCGGGTCCGCGCGGGGGCGGGACTTCCGCGGGGCCCCGGAAGTGGGAGCTGTGTGTTCTCATGCGAACGGGAAGGAGCGTTGGGGCTCTGGAGTCCCGGGGTTGAGACATTTTCGGGCCCGAAAGGGGAAGAATCCGCCGCCGCCGCCGCCGCCAGCTCGCGCCCGCCCTCTCCCCTACCTCCGGCCCGGCCCGGCCCGGCCGCGCCGCCTCTCCCTGCCGTCTCTCTCCTCGCCGTCCCCGCGTGTGGCGCGGCCGCCGGGCCCCGGGGCTGAGGCGAGGAGCCCGCGGGCGGCCGGTCGGGCGGGGCGGCGGCGCTGACAGGTGAGGCACCCTGGGCCGCGGCGGGCGGTCCCTCCCGGCCCAGCTCGGACCCGCGCCGCGCCGCCTGTCACTGCGCCGCCATCTTCCCGGAGGACGCGGCCGCGGCGGGCAGGGCCGGGCCTGGGCCGGGGCCGGGGCCGGGGCCGGGGCAGGGGCAGGGGAAGGCCGGGGCCGGGTTGAGGAGGACCGGGGCTAGGGCACGGGAAGGGCCAGGGCTGAGGAGGACCGGGGCCAGGGCCAGGAAAAAGCCGGGGCTGAGGAGGACCGGGGCCGGGGCAGGGGAAAACTGGGGCTGAGGAGGGCCGGGGCCGGGGCAGGGGAAGGCCGGGGCCGGGGCTGAGGAGGACCCGTTGAGGCGAGGCGGGAGTCGACGGAGCTGGGTGCCCGGAAGACCGGGCCGGGGTCAGGGTCGGGAGGCCGGGGTTGGGCGAAGGCCGGCGAGGACGGGGGTCGGGCAGGGCCTGGGCGGGGCCGGGGTCGCGGGCCGCGAGCGCCCCCAGGCCGGGCGGGCGCCGGCACCCGCAGTGCGGCGCCAGCCTTGCCACTCGCCCCTCGGTCCCGCCGGAGCCCGGATAGGCGGCCGTGCGGGTGCGGGGCGGGACGGGTCATCAGGGCATCGCATTCCTTTAGAACCAGGAAGTTGGGATCCTGTTGCTCGGTGTGTGTTTGGAACGCTCCTGTTTTCCTGTTGATAGACTTGAGCAGAGGTGGATCTGAAGGAGTTAAAAAAATAAAGTCAGATGTGAAGATTGCCTGTGTTGGTCTTGGGGCTGGGATACACGGGCGGCAGAGGAGCCATCGGAAAGCTGCTGCACCTGCCTCTCAGGGTGCGCTTGGGAACGTGAAGAGTCTTTCCGTCTCAGTGCCGTTGTGCGTCGAAACTTCATGCGAATGTAATTTTGCTTTTCCCCTTATTTTTACGTAAAACGTTCTTAAAACTTGGCTGAGATGAAACTTGAGAAAGCTAACTGTAGAAAACTACCTCCTATTTGGCTTTCGTTTGAGATTCTCTAAGTGGATGCCCAATAACTTGTCTTAATAGTAAATTGGAAGTTTGAAGTTTTGGATAACTGAGAAAACAGGAAGGTTTTCCTTGACAGGGCAGTGGAGTTTGTAAGTATAAACAGTATGCGTGAGGCCTTTTTCTAGAGGTAAGAGCAACTCCAAGGTGAACATTGAAGGGGACAGAGAAGTTATTTTCCCTTTCGAAAGTTTTTTTCTCTTAGTTTCAGTTGTTTGAATATTTAAATGCACTTGAAATAGGTGCTAAGTTGTAGTTTGTGAAGACCACAGTGGGGAAGAGTGGTGTCCTGTTTTTTCTTGGTGGTCAGGTGGTGTGTGCAGTGTGCAATTTCCATACTTCCCCAACCTGCCTGGCGCCCCTCATTACAGTCAGGGTAATTTACAGAAGTTGAAATGGTTGTGGCTTTTCAGTTTTTTCTCCTTGTATTTAATATGCTGAAAGGCAGTTTTGTAATCAAACCATGTAAGAAATAGCTTAATTGAGGTTTGCTAAGTGAAATGCGTTCCGAAAGGCATCAGATTAACAAGCTTATTATTTAATCATAAATTTAATTTGTGTACTTATCTTTGAAACTTGCATTGGTTAGAAATAAATTTTATCCGGTATTTTGAAAAGTTAATGTGAGTTGAGTTGACTTATTTATATGAAACAAAGGCATGGCTTATTCATTAGAAGTTTCCCTCGTGTTGCCTACATTTTCTCAATTGTAACAGGGGGATGATGATTTCTTAGGACTGTTGTAACACAAACATGGAAATGTTGTCTGGTTTTGGTATTTTTACTATTACTGATTTTTTCTTCCCCCCCGAGTTGGAGTCTTGTTCTGTCACCCAGGATGGAGTGCAGTGACACGGTCTCAACTCACTGCAACCTCCACCTCCTAGGTCTTCAAGTTATTCTCCTGCCTCAGCCCCCCGAGTAGCTGGGATTACAGGCACGTGCCACCACACCTGGCTAATTTTTGTATTTTTAGTAGAGACGGGGTTTCAGCATGTTGCCCAGGCTGGTCTCGAACTCCTGGCCTCAAGTGATCCACCTGCCTCGGCCTCTCAAAGTGTTGGGATTACAGGAGTGAGCCACCGCGCCCAGCTTACTGAATTTTTAAAATATTCTACCTTGTAGCTGTCAATCTATTAGCAGAAAGTTTTGTTTTTGTTTTTGTTTTTTTGTTTTTTTTGGCTTGTTTACACATGTATCTGGGCAGAGAAAACAGCTTCTGAGCACAGAATGCATATTTGGAGAAAGCAGTTCCACTATTTTTGAGTAGGAACCAGACAGAAAAAAAGATAACATGGGTACTATTCTGTAGAAGAGTAGCTGAAATTAAGTGGCAGCAAATTCAGGGAGAAATGTAATTTGGTTTAATGTTCGGGAAGATTGCCATTTTTAAAAGTGAGATTTAAAGAATTTATTGAATTTAATGCAATTTCCATAAGTAAGCACAAGTTTTGACAAGTATATATTTAAGCTGTTTTTATGAAGCAGTCTTCACATTATCTTAAAATGTAGTTCTAAAATACGTGCAGGCTGGGTGAGGTGGCTCATTCCTGTAATCCCAGCACTTTGGGAGGCCTAGGTGAGTTTAGGAGCCCAGGAGTTCACCAGCCTGGCCAACATAGAGAGACCTCATCTCTACCAAAAAATCAAAAAATTAGCCAGGCATGGTAGCTCACACCTGTAGTCCAGCTGTTGGAGAAGCTGAAGTGGGAGGATCGCTTGAGCTTGGGAGGTTGAGGCTGCAGTGAGCCATGATCCTGCCACTGCACTCCATCCTGGACAACAGTGAGACCTTGTCTCCCCCCACCCCCAAAACATGCAAATTGGGACATCAAATTGTTAATGGTGTTTACAATGAACAGTGCCTTCAGGTAGCTGCAGCTACTCTACATAGATTTGCAAGTTTTTGTAGTGATAGGCTATGGTAGATGTTACCAGCCAAGGAGTGGCTGACAAACTCCTTTCACTGTCATTTCATTGTCATGTTAAAATTCATATTTTCCGTCAAAATAGTGATAGCTAGGATTATAATCTAGGTCTTCCAATTTTAGTAACGTGTTGTCTATGTTAGGGCCTCTCGAAGTTGTAAAAAAGCTATATAGATGTGTTACCATCAATCGATTTCATTTGTTTTTATCCTAGTGTTAAAGGTACAAGTTTTTTTTTTTTCTTTCCTGAGGCGGAGTTTCACTCTTGTTGCCCAAGCTGGAGTGCAATGGTGCGTTCTTGGCTCACTGCAACCTCCGCCTCTCGGGTTCAGGTGATTCTCCTGCCTCAGCCTCCTGAGTAGCTGGGATTACAGGTGCGCTCCACCACGCCTGGCTAATTTTTTTTTTTTGTGTATTTTTAGTAGAGATGGGATTTCACCATGTTGGCCAGGCTGGTCTTGAACTCCTGACCTCAGGTGATTCGCCCGCCTCGGCCTCCCAAAGTGCTGGGATTGCAGGCGTGAGCCACGGCGTACCCGGCCAAAGGTACAAGTTTTAAATATGCTTTTATCATGCATACAGTACTCTTATAGATTCTGTCAGATTTAGGGATATTCTTTTCAGATTGATAAATTGCACAAAAATCTTGGAGTATATTCTTGTAATTTCTTCTACAAAATTTTCGAAACAACCTTTTTCCAATGGGGAGAAGATATGAACACTGAAGTCATGTTTTTGGAAAATACCTTGTTAAAAACAGACACTGCTGTAAGGGTTTCCTTGCTTATGCTCTTTTGTAGAACTTTATTGATGTGAAGAGTTCTCCTTTTTCTGTAAAAGCTTATTTTAGAGTACGAAGTAAATGAGGCACTCAGAGAGTTAACCTCATCAGGTCTGAGTTTAGTTCAGTTTAAACTTTTTGCTCTTATGCTTGTTGATATCTTTGTAACTACTCTACTTCTAGAGTTATTTTGATTGGAAAATGAATTCCTTTTTTAGAACATGGAATTGTAAGGTAGAAAACTGCTAGGTTCTCAAAAGAAGGGAGATAAATTCCAACTTGAAAGTTTTTTCCCCTAACGTTCTAATGCTTTGTTTTTCCTGTGTGTAAATGCCTTCCTTAGGAACAAGGAAAATTATTAACTCAGCTGTGTTTCCTTCCCTTCTCTTTCTCACTGCCCCCCCGCCACCCCATACCTTAATACCTTTTGTCCCTTCAATGCCTTTATAAACTCTGTCTTCTCATAGTTTTTCTGGTGAAGCTGTCATGGCTCCTATTTCAACCATAAAGGATTTGCAGTTCAGTGATGCTACTGGTTTTACATCTTCTTTCCCATCAACCCCATTGCCCTGGTTAGGAGACCTAGACCATGGAGTACATTGTAATATTGAAAGTATTTCATGTTTAACACAATTTTTTTTTTTTTTTTTGAGACCGAGTCTCGTTCTGTTGCCCAGGCTGGAGTGCACTGGCACGATCACGGCTCACTGCAACCTCTGCCTCCAGGGTTTAAGCAATTCCCCTGCCTCAGCCTCCTGAGTAGCTGGGACTACATACAGGTGTGTGCCACCACACCCGGAAATTGGGTTTCACCGTGTTGGCCAGGCTGGTCTTGAACTTCTGACCTCAAGTGACCCATCTGCCTTGGCCTCCCAGAGTGCTGGGATTACAGGCGTGAGCCACTGCGCCCGGCCATGTTTAACACAAATTTGAAAGCGTACTGCTTAGTTTTTTAGGGGGAGTATGATAATTATAGAGATGAGACTTGATCTTTGCTGAAAATGTTCTTTATGAAGTCTGATGTGCATAAATTTGCCCAATAAAATGCTCTTTTATTTACACAAATCATTTTAGTCACACTGTAGCCAGAGTGTGGCATAGCCTGATGGCTGGCCTCTTTTCAGAAACTCATCAGACTGCCCTAGGCCTCGCCCTGTGTGTGCTTCCACTTCTGTGTCTTCCTTCTTGCCCTGCCCCACCTTTTAATCAGGACCACGCCTTCCTCTCCTACCTTGGTGTTGCAAACGTTGTAGCCATTGCTGTTGGTAGATTCTTTGACTGAAATTGAATGTCCACCTCCTTTAAAAAAATTTTTAAAATATTTACTTAGCTCCTTAAACCATCCTTAAAAAGATATTTTAGGAGTCCTCCAGACTGCTTTGTGTTAACTTCTGAGATTATGCTTCTCTGTTTCTGTAGCAACTAAGTGTACCTTTGTGTTACTTAGCACATAATTAATGTAAGCTCCTTGTGAGTGAGATTCTCTTTTTATGCTTGTCACCTCTGCCCAGCCCAGGGACTGGTAAACTGTAGATGTTTAGTGAAAGTAATTCAAGTAAAGAGATAAGAATGCTCAAAGACATCTCCCACCTGTGTTCCAGAGAAATTGTTTGCTGATTGTATACCTGCACATTTCTGTAAACAAATAGGAAAATCTTTACTCAAAAAGCATACATGAGAAAGTTTCTTATAGAGCATAAAAGTTATATTTACAAGTTTTTAACTGACTTTTCATAGCTACATTTAGCGCATAAAGTATTTTCAGATAGAGTAATTTAACCACATGACCTTTAAATTATACTGTTTCTCGGTCTTTAAAAACGTGCCCTCTTTCGGCCGGGCACTTTGATTCATGCCTGTAATCCCAGCACTCTGGGAGGCCGAGGCGGGTGGATCACCTGAGGTTAGGAGTTGGAGACCAGCCTGGCCAACATGGTGAAACCCTGTCTCTACTAAAAATACAAAAATTAGCCAGGTGTGGTGGTGCGTGCTCGTAATCCCAGCTACTTGGGAGGCTGAGGCAGGAGAATTGCTTAAACCCGGGAGGCAGAAGTTGCAGTGATCTGAGATCACACCACTGCACTCCAGCCTGGGCGACAGAGTGAGGCTCTGTCTGAAAAAAAATGAAATAAAATAAAATAAATAAATGCCCTCTTTTTGATAGTCGTAGAATTTCTTACCTTTATTTTGCTTTAAAATAAAAACATCATGTTAACCCAAAATGAAACAATTGCAATATTGAAAATGTATCTTTTAAACTTTAGTGGATGTTTTTCCATTTTTTATTTTCTGTTAAGTATTGCTAAAGGGCCTGGCATAAAGGAGGGCCACTGAGAGGTAAGAAAAGGGTTCATTTTCTTCCTGTGGCAGGTGTTCTGACCAGTTGAACACTAGGGATGCAAAGATGAAAGGCAACAGGATTTTTCTGTAAGGCCCGTCATCCAGCAGGAATAGGAAAGTACATTGTTCTATGTAAAGCCATAGAGACTGGCCTCTGGAAGTGGCTGGCTCTCAGCTGCGTGCTTCTTTGGATAGTCTGCTATAACAGTCACATATATTATGGTGTATCCTGTCCTGCACTCTCCATGTCTCCCCTTCTTGCTGTATTTTTTTCATAGTATTTATGACACTATAACATACCATATAATTTACTTACTAATTTATGTATGGCCCGTCTTCTCATACTTGAATGTAAACTCTTATGGGATCAAGATTTATATTTTGCTCCTCAGTATGAACCTAAGCCTTAGAACAATATCTGGTACATAGCATGCGCTAAATAGTTGATGAGTAGATCCCAGTATGGTGAACAAGAGGGATAGATTGCCATCTCTTGGAGTTTGCTGTCCATTGAGACAGGTGGACAATCACATAATCCAATAAGAAAGTGCAGTGCACTGAGATCCGGCCTGGATGGGAGGGATCAGAAGGCTTCCATGAGGTTGTGATGGTGGCACCGAGATTGGAGGGATGGTGGTGGAGTGAGAGGTCAGCAGAGAGAATTACCTGTGTAGTGCCCCAAGTGGGAAGATGCAGAGTGCTTTGAAGGAACTAGTGTGAACAAGGCTGAAGGAAGAGAACGTGGCTGGGAGGTAGGTGGAGAGTTTTATTTTACAGAGCTTGGGAGGTCCCATATAGGTTGATTATTTTGCCCTTTATCCTAAGACCAGTGGGAAGCAGTTGGAGGATTTTATGTCATAGAATTGTCTTTTTTAAATGATTCTGCTTTGCAGAGTCATGTGGAAGCAGGGGGTGGTCACATGTGGGTGTTACTGGGCGGCAAGGTAGGGAATCTCTTTCTTCTTGTGTACACCTCTCTTCATAGTTGAAAAGGCCAAGCCCCAGTCTAAATGAGACCAGCCAGCTTCCTTAAAATCCCTTTAATTTGTATTACATATGATCGTGTATGTTTAAAAAATATTTTATTTTTTTGAGACAGTTTGTGTCACCCAGGCTGGAGTCCAGTGGCATGCTCACAGCTCTCTGCAGCCTCGACCTGGGCTTGAGCGATCTTGCCACCTTAGCCTCCCGAGTAGGTGGGACCCATGGGTGCATGCCACCACACCTGGCTAATTAAAAAAAATTTTTTTTTTTTGTAGAGGTGGCAGGTCTCACTATGTTGCCCAGTCTGGTCTCGAATTCCTGGGTTCAAGCAGTCCCAGAGTGTTGGGATTACAGATGTGAGCCATTGCACCTGGCCTAAAAATGCTTTAAAAATTGTTTATAAAATATGTCTTAAATTTGCTAATATTTGCCAGTTGTTTAAAATATATTTGTTATTTCAGATAATTTCAAACATGCCTTTTTTAGGAATGTCTCTGAAAAATGAGAACATTTTGTTTTCACATTTCAGAGCTTTGTTTTTATTGTCAGTGCTCAAAATACAGAGATGAAAACCTAGTGATCAATTTGGTATAGATTTACAAATTGCTTCAGTGATTGTTATCTGTTAACATGTTGAACATTCTCTTTTTAAAAATATCAGGTCCTTTAAAATTTTATTTAAAGGTGGCTTCATGCTCTTCTGAGCATTCTTTTTCTTTACCTTTGTTGATTACATATTTGTATTTCATTGTTGAGATTATCGTCTGTGTAATTTTTGCCTTATCAGTCAGAGAATACCAGTAACCTTTAGGAGGCATGTACAGATTTTTTTTTTTTTTTTTACTGGGTCCATAAAGGAGGAAAGTTCGGTCAGGTTGGGGAGCAGTCACACTTCTTCCTGAGAGGTAACAAATACCAGGCTCTCCATCTGGAGGAGGGGTCAGTAAATCACGTTTGCAAAGGAAAAGATGCGGTAATTGGTAGGATTCAGACCTGTGCCGGGAAACCCCAATGGATTTCTAGTTCATTGCTTTAACCATTCAGTCCTGACTTTAAAAGTAGACTTGAAGTCCCTATGGGAAGTTACCTTCTAAAAATCTAGACATTTGAAAGGATGAAAGCATTGTCTCTTGTGCTTTTAGGAGGTTAAAAACATTTAAACCACTGATAGAACACTGGCATTTAGTGTTTCTTGAGTACTGTAAATACAGTAGCTTACTGTGAAAGTCTTTTTGGGTGGACTTCTGTCTGGCATGATTTGTTTTTTTTTTTGAGGTGGAGTCTCACCTGTTTCCCAGGCTGGAGTGCAGTGGCGCAGTCTCTGCTCACTGGAAGTTCTGCCTCCCAGGTTCACACCATTCTCCTGCCTCAGCTTCCCGAGTAACTGGGACTGTAGGCGTGTGCCACCACGCCCAGCTGATTTCTTTGTATTTTTAGTAGAGACGGGGTTTCACCATGTTAGCCAGGATGGACTCGATCTCCTGACCTCAAGCAATCTGCCTGCCTTGGCCTCCCAAAGTGTTGGGATTACAGGCGTGAGCCACTGTGCCCGGCCTGTGTAGCATGATTTTAAGTTCTATGTTCCGTATTCCTCTATGGTTAATATCCATACCTCCAGTGATACTTGTTATTTATTTATTTATTTATTTAACAGACGGGGTCTCATTCTGTTGCCCAGGCTGCGGGAGTGGAGTGCAGTGGCGTGGCCATTGCTCACTGCAGCCTCCAATTTCTGAGCTCCAGTGATCCTCCTGGCTATTTAAATAATAATTTTTTGAGACATGAGGTCTTGCCATGTCACCCAGGCTGGCCTCAATCTCCTGGCCTCAAGTGATCCTCCAGCCTCAGCCTCCCAGGTTGCTGGGAATATGAGTGTGAGCCCCTGTGCCTTGCTCCATTGACAGTTGTTACCAGGCTAGATTGCTAGTTCAGGTTGCCTTTCAGTGGGTCACTTGGAGCAGGGGTCCCTAACTCCCAGGTTGTGGACCCGTACCCATCATGGCCTGGTAGGAACTGCGCTGCACAGCAGGAGGTGAGCAGCAGGGTGAGTGAGCATTACTGCCTGAGCTCCACCTCCTCTCAGATGAGCAGTTGCGCTAGATTCTCATAAGAGCTCAAATCCTACTGTGCACTGCACATGCAAGGGATCTAGGTCGCATGCTCCTTATGAGAGTCTAGTGCCTGATGATCTGAGGTGGAACAGTTTCATCCTGAAAGCATCCTCCTCACCACCCCCCACCCCCTGACCCCTCCGCTCTGTCTGCGGAAAAATTGTCTTGCATGAAACCTGTCAGTCCCTGGTGCCAAAAAAGATTGGTTACCGCTGACTTGGAGTACTGACCATTGTGAAAATGAGTAACTGATGAATCAGCAGTAGTTGCTTCTTCACGCTGTCAGTGAAGACCAAAGAATGAATATGGGAAGCAGTATTACCAGTGTTGCTGCGTGTGCACGTGGCCTTCAGTTTTTCACTGCTCTTCCCATTTCTTTGTACACACCGATGAATTTAATCTCTTCTGCCGAAATCATTATTCTTTAGGGCTCAGTACAGGAGAGTTAAACCTAAGCATGAAAGGACTGGAAATGGGACGTAGAATTGCCAAATAAACTGTAGAAGCACTGAGGCACTTAAAAATGTCCATGACCTGGAGAAATTCCAGTGAAGAGTAAACTTTTGCAGCGTGCCTTAGGATTCCGAGTGACCACAAGTTTTATTGTCTTTCAGGCAAGGCCACACAGATTCTTGGCATACTATTTCCTGTAAGTCCAGAATTTTGGAAGTGTGTTGGTCATTGTGGTAGTCCTCCCGCGCCCCGCCTCCCCCTGCCAACCTTACAGGAAAGAAAGAGGTGGTAGTTGTATTCTGTTATTGAGAATAGGTTTTTCATGAAATCACATGAAGTTACAGCTCAGCATAAATAAGTATAGCCTAGATGTTTTCCCAAAATCGTTATATGGCCACAAATTGTATTAGATAATTATATGAGCAAGGCAAATAAATGCTGGATCATTAACTTCCAGTTTTCTTTCTTTCTTTCTTTTTTTTTTTTTTTTTTTTTTTGAGATGGAGTTTCACTCTTGTTGCCCAGGCTGGAGTGCAATGGTGCGATCTCGGCTCACTGCAACCTCCACCTCCTGGGTTCAAGCGATTCTCCTGCCACAGCCTCCTGAGTAGGTGGGATTACAGGCATGCGCCACCACGCCTGGCTAGTTTTGTATTTTTAGTAGAGACAGGGTGTCTCCATGTTGGTCAGGCTGCTCTCGAACTCCCCACCTCAGGTGATCCGCCTGCCTTGGCCTCCCAAAGTGCTGGGATTACAGGTGTGAGCCACCATGCCTGACCCTTAACTTCCAGTTTTCAATTTGATGTTGGGAGGTGTTGTTAGGTAAATTTATTGTAAAGCATATATTTACGAAATGTTTAATAATAATAATAGTGAACATAACATTTAATCAGCCTTAACCCAGTTGCATGGAGTGTTTTCTTTTTATCAGTTCCATCGTTATCAGTCTGGAATTAAAAGACTGAAGGAACCTTTAGTTCTTTTTAATTCCTTTTTTTTGAGACAGAGTCTCACTTTGTCCCCCAGGCTGAAGTGCAGTGGCTGTATCTTGGCTCACTGCAATCATCACCTCCTGGATTCAAGTGATTCTCGTGCTTCAACCTCCAGAGTAGCCAGGACTACAAGCACGTCACCATGCCCAGCTTATTTTTATGGTTTTAGTAGAGACAGGGTTTCTCCATATTGGCCAGGCTGGTCTGCAACTCCTGGCCTCAAGTGATCTGCCTGCCTCGGCCTCCCAAAGTGCTGGGATTGCAGGCCTGAGCCACTGTGTCTGGCCTGATTAATTCTTAATTCATAAAATGTTAGGTGTGAATTAAATAGTACTTTTGAAGTAAGATGTTTATATTCTAAGACTATGAGTTTTGTTCTACGTTATTTTGTCAACTGAGATTTGGTAACTAGTTTGTGAAAATAATTGTCAGATAAACAGTGTAATATTGCAGTTGCAGTCTTAGGATTTTAGATCTCTGAAGACTCAGAAACTGAAGCCCATGAGGTAAAATTAATTAGAGATACAGCTGGCTAGTTGGTGACAGAGCTAGGACTATAACGAGCCTCCTCTTTAAGTCCAGCATCCCGTTGTACTGTAATTGCAGAGTTTACTGTGGTCGCTGTTAAGGCGCACCCTCCGCTGTGGTATATCAAAAGAAATTGGTGAAAGCATTAATTTTATGTGTGTGTTAGATAATTTAAATAAGTGTTTTAACTTTTTGAGGTAGATTTTTAAAGCAGTTATTAGACTGTGCTTTTTAAAAGATTGAAATATATTTACTCCAGGAAAATTGTTTTGTCATTTTAGATAATCCATTAACCTTAATCCAAATAGGGAGGTGCTAATTGGTGTTCTGGTTAACACCCTCCGGTTTGTATCGTGTAATCAGACTGCAGCTTACAGTTCATCTTTGAGAAATAGTCTAAGAGAAATTCATGTAAATTAAATGGTTTTCTTCCTAAAGCATTCAGGGAGAGTTGTTCATTTTAACGTCCACGCTGTTAACACAGGAGTCTGTGTGCAGGCTTGGATCCAACTTCAACACCTGTGTTCATACCCGTCACCTTTGTGTAGAGGAACTCACACTAGAGATAATGTGACTTGCTGTGAGCTCTCCTGGCCTTTGGTTTACTGTCCTCAGGCAACTGTGGTGTGTGTCAGGATCTTTCACACAGCTATCTTACACTCTAAGAAACTACTGCAAATTGCAACAACTCCCACCCTCAACAATGTATTGGACTTGTAATTCAGAGGATTGAAAGCCCCCTCCCCTTTTTTCCCCCATTTATTCTTCAGAACACTTGTTGTACTGTTTGGGAAACTGAGTCTTGGTGACAGTTTGCTTTACATCATCCAATACAGGAAGAACAGAAAATGGGAACTTTCTAGCTTCTTGCTTATAAGCCTTTTGCGTGGCAGGAGAGAATTCTACCACTGAACGACCCATGCACCGATGCTTATAAGCCTTTTGCAAGTAATACCCGGCTCTTAGAAAGGGTCAGCGTTCTGTGCAGCACCTTGGATCCAAATGACATGATGTATTTGGGGGCTTAAGTCACACATAGTTCAGCATCACAGATACAGGCCCTGTACTTAATAGTTTAACAACTTAATTAAATATTTAATAGTTTAATAATTACTGTTAAACAAAGTATTAATAGTAATTTTCATTGTGGTTATCTTTTTTTTTTTTTTTTTTGAGACAGAGTCTCAGTTGCCCAGGCTGGAGTGCAGTGGCTTGATCTCTGCTCACTGCAAGCTCCGCCTCCCGGGTTCACGCCATTCTCCTGCCTCAGCCTCCCTAGTAGCTGGGACTACAGGCGCCCGCCACCATGCCCAGCTAATTTTTTTGTATTTTTTTTTATTAGAGACGGGGTTTCACCGTGTTAGCCAGGATGGTTGCGATCTCCTGACCTCGTGATCCACCCACCTCGGCCTCCCAAAGTGCTGGGATTACAGGCGTGAGCCACCGCACCTGGCCCATTGTGGTTATCTTTGAAGCCAGAGATATCCTACGCTACAAGATTGAGAAAAGTTATCTACATTTCCGAACAGTAATTCAGAATCATTGGAAGTGATGGGAATTTTCAATGGCTGATTCTTATAGTTTGCCTGAAACTTTTTTTTTTTTGAGACAGGGTCTCACTCTGTTGCCAGGCTGGAGTGCAGTGGCGTGATCTTGGCTTATTGTGGTCTTGACCTCCCAGTCTCAAGCGGTCTTCCCTCCTCAGCCTCCCGAGTAGCTGGGACTACAGGCACGTGCCACCACACCTGGCTAATTTTTGTATTTTTTTGTAGAGATGGGTTTTCGTCTTGTTGCACAGGCTGGTCTCAAACTCCTGGGCTCAAGCAATCCTCCTGCCTTGGCCTTCAAAAGCACTGGGATTACAGGCATGCGCCATCATCCCCGGCCTGTCTGAAACTGTTTTTGTGATGTTAGTGTTGACCTAAAATGAAGAAGCTGAGTGAAGAGTTTATTTGGGCCAAGCATGATGATTGCAACCCAGAAGCATAGACCAAGTTGCTCAGCGGCAGTTACAAGTGGATTTTTACGATGGAATGATGTATGACGGTGCTGGGAAGGCTCATTCTTAGCCCTCAGTCAAGTCACTGATTTATGTAACTGTCATTGCTTGTTAAATCTTCTGTAGTCTTTGAATTTCATGCTTTTGGTTTTCTTAGAGGTAAAACAATAAAATACATAGTAA
Organism: Gorilla gorilla gorilla; assembly: GCF_029281585.2. Taxonomy (NCBI): domain Eukaryota; kingdom Metazoa; phylum Chordata; class Mammalia; order Primates; family Hominidae; genus Gorilla; species Gorilla gorilla. Next base: position 9,859,785 of record NC_073232.2, on the reverse strand, counting down.
AAATCCTCTTACATTGGGGATTCAATCCAAATTGTAGGAAAACAATAAAAACTCACAAACAATGGTTAAGGCTGGAATCTAATAACATGGGTACTATAGTTTTCTTATGAAGCATAATTTTTTCTCTCTCCAGTCCCCATTTTTACCAAAGATATAAATCTTAGGAGGACCAGCTTACTTGCAAAATAAGTTTTAGTATTATACTTGGGCTGATTATTTGCATAAAATGCAACAAGAATAATGATTGGCCGTATAGGTTCTTTAAGTTGTCTTTGCTGGAACTTTCATAAGGAATTTTGGATTCAGCTATAAAGCCTCAAGGCTAGGAAGCTAAGCCAAGGACTATGCTGGTAATACTTACATGAACTGGGTGAATTCCTCTCTTCTTGAGGTCGCAAAATATCTTGAGGTTCCTGGGCTTGTCAGAAAGTAAGATTCTTGTAAAGGAGCCATGTAAACAAGGTACCAGGCTAGTCTTTCCAACAGGCTTTTTATTGGCTCTGCATAGTCAACCTCAGTTCTTTAAACCAGTCTGGTCATATCTTAAAATACACCATTCCAGTCAAGAGCGTCGGTAGAATAACCAGTGTCTTAATTGTGTCCTGTTACAATAAACCGGTTTTTATTGAACTTAAAACGCATATAATTAGACTGTCATAAAATAAGAGTACTCGTGAATAGTTTATACATTTTGGAGAAATAAGGTAGAGAGTAAGGTGAATGTTTCAGTCTTGCTCATAAAGTTATGTTTTACCCATTTGCTACAAGCTATAAAAAGCTTGAAAGAAAAAAGCTTCCTCGACTTGGGAAAACAAAACATGAGAAGAATCAGCAATGTTTCAAACAAAAAGTCGTAAAAATCATTTCAGTCATCTGTAATTTCAGTCCCATGTAATTAAGTTTTATTCTGCTTGATATACAGAGTTAGCAATCGTCATGAACACAACAGTTTATTGGAGTTCTCAAAGTTTTTACTTACTCCAATGATAATGATCTTCAAAATTATCAGAAACTTGTATTCAAGAGTACTTACCACCTGGCACAGTGGCTCATAGCTATAATCTCAGCACTTTAGGAGGCCAAGAAGGGAGGATCGCTTGAGGCCATGAGTTCAAGACCAGCCTGGCCAACATAGCAAGACCCCCATCTTGACAAAAAATAGAAAAATTAGCCAGGTGTGGTGGTGTGTGCTTATAGTTGTAGCTACTTGGGAGGCTGAGGTGGGAGGATCACTTAAGTCCAGGAGTTTGAGGTTGTAGTGAGTTAGAAAGTGCCACTGCACTCTAATCTGCACAACAGAGTGAGACCTTGTCTCTTTATTTATTAATTTGTTTTGAGACGGAGTTTCACTCTTGTTGCCCAGGCTGGAGTGCAGTGGCGTGATCTCAGCTCACTGCAACCTCCACCTCACAGATTCAAGTGATTCTCCTGCCACGGCCTCCCAAGTATCTGGGATTACAGGCATGCGCCACCACGCCTGGCTAGTTTTGTATTTTTAGTAGAGATGGGGTTTCTCCGTGTTGGTCAGGCTGGTCTGGAACTCCTGACCTCAGGTGATCTGCCTGCCTTGGCCTCCCAAAGTGATGGGATTACAGGCATGAGCCATCGTGCCCGGCCAAGACCTTGTGTCTTAAAAAAAAAATTATTTTCCATGAATTCCCTTGAAGAAAAAGCAAATTTTTGACTCTAGCCAAGTATAAACTACTTTTTGAGAAGAGTCAAAGTAGAACAATAATTGTCTGTGGATGCCAAAAGACTTACAGTAGCTACAGTTAAAGACACAGTTTACAAGGAAATTTGGTTATTTTTATGGCATACAACAATTTAACATAATAACCATAATTATGTCTGACATATCAAGACATATCAGGATTTCAGAAATCTCATGTAACGTTGGAACACACATTAATAACATGCACACAAATATAACCCAAAGTTAAACACCATTTCTTATTTGACAAAGCTTCACATACAATTTTAACATACCCATTAAGCCTAATAGGTCTCTCTCGGACTTCCAGGGGGTTCCTTTTGGAAAAGACTTAATTTTAGAATTTGAAAGTTGATTTTGGGAAATGTGTCAAATATTAAAGGATGTTGTTCAAAACAGAATCACAGGTTGCTGTAAAATAATAGTCCTTTAGCCAGATAATTGAAATATTTCAAAAAGCAAAAACCTTTTTTTTTTTTTTTTTTTGAGGCGGAGTCTCGCCCAGGCTGGAATGCAGTGGCGCCATCTGGGCTCACTGCAACCTCCGCCTCCTGGGTTCACGCCATTCTCCTGCCTCAGCCTCCTGAGTCACTATTCTCTTGCCTCAGCCTCCTGAGTAGCTGGGACTACAGGCGCCCACCACAACATCCGGCTAATTTTTTGTATTTTTAGTAGAGATGGGGTTTCACCGTGTTAGCCAGGATGGTCTCGATCTCCTGACCTCGTGATCCACCCACCTTGGCCTCCCAAAGTGTTGGGATTACAGGTGTGAGCCACTGCACCCGGCCAAAAAAACAAAAACCTTTTCTCTTTTTTGATACTCAGTTTTCTAAACAAAAGACCTAAAAAGACGACATGAGACCAACAGAATCTTTCTTTTTTTTTTTCAGCTTATTCAAAAGGTGAGCAAAAGTCTTTTGTTATCCTCATTAATATTATATGAACATCTTGTTCAAAAGAGAAAAATAAATTTTACCTTTGCATCAGTATATTGTCAGTGCTAGAGCCTTTTATTTTTTTTTCCCGTGGAGACAGGGTCTGCTCTGTTGCCTGGGGTGGAGTGTAGTGGTGTAATCATAGCTCGCTGCAGCCTCAAACTCCTGGGCTCAAGTGATCCTCCCACCTCAGCCTCCTGAGTATAAAGCTGTTTTAATGAAACTGTCCATCAAATCTCAATCAGCTTGGACCATGCAAGATAAAATTTCCATAAACTTTTTACAACCACTTAAAATTTTTTCTTAAAGAGCAGACCAGTGCTCCAAGAAAAGTCTGCTGTTCTGACACAGGGGCCCAGACTCTGGCCCTGCATTTGTGTACGTTGTATATTAATGTTCAATTTTAGCAAAACTAAATAATTCTCTTCTAATTTAGCAAGCTTGATTACACACAATATTTTTTTTCACAAGATTAATCTTCCACAAATGGTCTACAACTTGCTGAAGCCTTTGGTTTTGACCTATACCTCTTTTTTTTTTTTTCTTTGCCGGGGGGTGGGCGGTGGGGGCGGGTGGGGCGTTGAGTCTAGCTCTGCAGCCCAGGCTGGAGTGCAGTGGCGTGATCTTGGCTCACTGCAACGTCCGCCTCCCGGGTCTCGGTTCAAGCAATTCTCTTGCCTCAGCCTCTCGAGTGGCTGGGATTACAGGCATGCGCCACCATGCCCAGCTAATTTTTGTATTTTTAGTAGAGATGGGGTTTCACCATGTTGGTCAGGTTGGTCTTGAACTCCTGACCTCATGATCCACCCACCTTGGCCTCCCAAAGTGCTGGGATTACAGGTGCGAGCCACCACGCCTCACTCGACTTTTTTTTTTTTTTTGGCTGAGTCTTCCTCTGTAGCCCAGGCTGGAGTGCAGTGGCGTGATCTCGGCTCACTGCAACCTACCTTTCTTTTTTATATTGGCATTTTAGCTTAAGAGAAAAACTTACTTTCCTTTCCCCCTTATCATTTTGACCATACAAAGATCTCTGTGTACAAGGGAAAAACAATTACTGTCTCTTTTCAACTTTCCTTACATCTTTTAAAATATGTTCTGTATATAAAATTGTTTCTTATACCTAATAGTTTTAATTACGTATGTTAACTACAATTTTAACTCTTAGTAACTCGAATTTCCAGTGAAAAACCCAGGAAGTAATTTTGAACTGTTTTATACCACGTGACAACAATTTCTGAATATTTCCTCAATTTTTGTTTATAACCTAAATATATTTTGTTTATAACCTAAATATATTTAACTTTTCTGTACCCTATAAATGAGATAGATATTTTATGATTATCTGTTAATTAACATAACATGGCTTTAAGATTAAATTTTTGAAAAGGGTATGTGAAACTATGAAAAGTTTGTTCATAAATATCTTATTTACATTCATCTAATTTATTCTTTGTTATTTTTATTTTTTTTTTTGAGACCCAGCCTTACTGTGTCACCCAGGCTGGAGTGCAGTGGCTTGATCTCAACTCACTGCAACGTCAGCCTCCTGGGTTTAAGTGATACTCCCACCTCAGCGTCCCAAGTAGCTGGGACTACAGGCGCGCGCCGCCATGCTCAGCTAATTTTTGTATTTTTAGTAGAGAGGGGGTTTCACTGTATTGGCCTGGCTGGTCTCGAACTCCTAGTGATGGGATTACAGGTGTGAGCCACTGCACCCGGCCCTAATTTATTCATTCTTAACAGTTATTATGCTTGAATAGTTCATTAAACAATGCTAGCCATCATCTCAATTTATTTCTTTGTTAATCATTTCTACAGCCTGTGAAACCCTAGAGTTAAATGAATATTTGCTGATGAGAAGACACAGCTCCTTTCATTAAACCAACAAACTAATCTTTATTTACCAAAGATCTACCCAAGTCATGAACTAAAAGACATTTGAGTTTCTATTTGTCTGATGAAATATTTGATTTAAGCACTTGTGTTTTCTTTAAGCTGGTTAATTAGAGGTCTTTCATATATTTTGGTAGTGAAATATCACATATATATGATACATAAAAGTAAAGACATGCAGATGCACTAACAGAAGCAGATCTTACAGTTTTGTAAAATTTTTCATTTGCTAGTGAAAATAATCCCGCCCCTCCTTTAGACTATCAGTCTCGTAATTATCTGTTCCATTCCCCTAAACAATTCAGATTGCTAGGCAACCCTAAATTTTCACTTCCAAAGACATGACTCTCAGGTGAAAACTTACATCCCAAAGGCAGAGAACTTAGATCTAAACACTATTAATAATTTGTTGAATCAAAAAGGGACAGTCAGGAATTGCCAGGAAAAGCATCAAGCAAAGGGAAGGTTTGCTCTGTAAACTTTAAGCCAATGTTTTTTTCATTGTAAAAGTTTATAGTGGCTTGAGTGCAGGAAGGGAGGTGCCCTTACAGATGTCAGTTTCTTTTATAAGGAGGTTCAGGATAGCTAGCTAAATGTCAGAAAGTCATATTTTGTGTTTTTGTTTTTGATGGGGTCTCAACTGTCATTCAGGTTGGAGTGCAGTGACCTCTGCAACCTCTGCCTCCCAGGCTCAAGTGATGCCTCCCGAGTAGCTGGGACCACAGGCGCGTGCCACCATGCCCTGCTAATTTTTTTTTTTTTGTCAAGACGAGGTTTCTCCATGTTGCCCAGGCTGGTTTTGACCTCTTGAGCTCAAGGGATCTGCCCGCCTCAGCCTCCCAAAGTGCTGAGATTACAGGTGTGAGCCAATGCGCTCGGCCATAGGAAGTCATATATTGGAGAGCAGTCTGGTTAGGTAGGTGGTCTTCCAACCTAGATGTTTCTTGGTTAGATTACTGACTTTAATGAGTGGAAAAAGAAAACATTTGCAGTTTCTAGGGCCTAATACTTAAATTTGAAAAGCAGGCACAGATGAAAGGCAGAGCATTTAGATCAAGCCTGTCCTACCCTCGGCCTGGGATGGCTTTGAATGCGGCCCAACACAAATTTGTAAATGTTCTTAAAACAGTATGAAGATTTTTTTTTTTGCGATTTTTTTTTTCTTTTCTTTTCTCTCTCTCTTTTTTAAGCATCTCATCAGCTGTCATTAGTGTTAGTGTATTTTATGTGTGGCCCAAGATCAGTGTGGCCCAGGGAAGCCAAAGATTGGACACCCTTGATCTAGATCTTTAAAAATCAAGGATTCCACTTTTATCAATAGACTGAATCTTGGGTCCCCCAAAGGAGGGAAACGCCATAACACCTGCCACACAGAGCTTCCACAGTGCTTCTCACTGCAAGGACATTCCCTCAAGGTTGGTGAGTGGCCCAGTCAGCCCACTGTGACCAGCCCATCCCATATGGGAATCTTATCACTTGGTGGTGAGCACTCTCATAACCTCCAAGCGTTCAAACTGCATCTGTCTAAATGTGTAAAGAAACAGTAGCCATCCTGCAGTAACAACTATTCAGTCAGCCACTTCCCAAACTGCAGCTTTCACCAGTGACTTGTCCGCCATCGCACACACAAAAGTCAGGCGCTCTCTCACAGTGTAAAGTAATCCCTAAAGCCCCCGAAAACCACGAAATTGGACAGCGAAATTGCAGAGCTCTGCTCTGCAAGGGAGCAGAGCTTTAGACCTGAGAGGAAACTACTCACAACTCTTCAGACTCTGTAATGAAAACAGAAGACCCTTCCAGAAGGGGGTGAGTGTTGCCTCTTTCTGTGTTCCTAAGCGGGTCTCAGAGTCATTAGAAGTGTCCTCTAGATTTCTTCGTGTATCAAATACGGCAAAAGGAAGAAGGAGTAGAAGTGTGGAAGGAAACAGAAGAACAAGTCTCAGAGAAACGATTTTAGGAAGATCTTAAGCTTTCTGAAAGGCAAATTAAGTTTTGTATTTTCCTCAACAAAAATCATACCAACAAGACAGGAAGCAAACAGGGATCAAACACATTTTAAGATGAGTTTCAGTTGACTGAAAAGAGTTCCCAGAGACAGGATCCAAAAGAGGAAAAAGCAGAAAGGCTTTTTTTTTCCTTCCAAAAAAACAATAGCCAAAGTATCAGCTTTTTATACTTCTGACCGTAGAACTCTGAAAAAGAATGTTTTCAAATCTTATTATCAGATTTCAGCACAAACATAAAGTACATTTCCCATTTAGTTTCTCTGGTTCTAAAGCCAACTTTTCCCCCAATTAGGTACACCAATTAATTATTTTAGACACTTAAAGGATCCTCATTTTGGCTACTGCTGCTCACAACTGTCCTGTGTTAGGCGGCTCCACTTTCTAAATGTAAGACAGTGCCCCGTAAGTGCACACACATCCAGCTGATGTTTCCACAGAGAGTGCTCAGATTGTAAAGTCCAATTTTGTATAATTTACTAACTTTTGAAAAGTGACAAACGGCAGGGAATGTGTTTAGGGTCTAAGTGTGATGTGTCTTGGACTGTCCCTAACTGCCAGGGGACGGGAGTGCTCAAGCAGGGTACGGGGGACCAGACCCTCACACCCATCTGGAGGAGCAAAAGGGCTGTGTACTTTTCAGTAGGAAACTAACAGGAGTTGGTCACAAATGAAAGGCTAAGCCCAGATTTTCAAATGATAGAAAACAGCTGCAATCTTAAAACCATGCTCTGTAAAACGTAACCACCAGTATCTGCCAGTCCTGTATCCCAAACCTCTGCCATGAGCAGAGGTGGAGAAACCTTGACCCAAAATCCTGGCCCTGAGGCAGAGGCAGAAAGAAGGCAGTTGTCTGCGGAACTCTTTACCCCAATCTCTTGTCCAAAGACAGCAGAGCCCTCACTCTTAAAGGAAAGAGGGAGTTTGAAAAACAGTCCAAGTAAAGTCTAGATGTTCAGCCAAAGAATGGGAGTTCCAATTTCAGGAGACCTCACACAAAACACCACATGAGACCTCTGAAGATGGAGAGCGTCACACTGGTTCCCAGCGCCGCTCTCAGAAAAACCAGGTGGTTGAGGGGAGACATTCTGAATCCTGCTGTCTTACATCAGGTGTGTCAGCCTAAAAGGAAGAAGCTGAGGCAAAATTAATATAAGTAGAGAGTTGATTTGGGCCAAGCCTGAGGATTGCAGCCCAGGTGTATGGATTCAGGTTGCTCTGAGTATACACCCCATTAGCAGAAGTTGGAAGTAGATTTTTAAAGGGAAAAAAGGCAGTTCCTGAGTTGTTTACAAAAAATGTACACCAAAATAACATAAGCTATTGATTGGCTGTACATTGTTCATTGTTGTCATAGATTTCAGGAACTTGAAGATAAGGGTAAGGCAGCCAGTCAGGAACAAAATGACTTTAAACAGTTGTGCTCAGCATGGATCTGGGGCGGGAGGCGTGACAGAAGTCCCACACTCACGGCTCTCTGGGCCTGCATACCTCACATAGCTCAACTGCTCTAAGCTGTTTTTCTTTTCTCAGTCACATTGTCTATTGAAGTAGGCATATAACCATAACTGGCCTGTAGTTGTAATCCAATTTGTTTATAGGATGGAGATGGTACTGCTATGTCTTAGGTAATTGTCATTTGGAATAGTAAACCAAAGTAAGATTAAAAAAAAAAATCTTGGAACTTAAATTCTTTTTTTTTTTTAGAGATGGAGTTTTATTCTTGTTACCCAGGCTGGAGTGCAGTGGCGCGATCTCAGCTCACTACAACCTCCGCTTCCCAGGTTGAAGTGATTCTCCAGCCTCAGCCTCCCGAGTAGCTGGGATTACAGGCTCCTGCCACCATGCCTGGCGAATTTTTGTACTTTTAGTAGAGACGAGGTTTCACCATGTTGGCCAGGCTGGTCTCAAACTCGTGCCCTCAGGTGATCCACCTGCCTTGGCCCCCCAAAGTGCCAGGATTACAGGCATGAGCCACAGCACCCGGTCTCTTGTAAAAAGTACTTTTGTAAGTAACAATTTTAGGGGACATTCACTATATTTTAATATTAAACAGTTTGCATTGTTTCTGGGAAACAATTCTGGTCTGCAGGTGTAATGCCTAATATTTGAAGATTGTTGTTGGATTCTGTGCTTGGAGTCAGTGACTTTGACTCTCTGAGCAACTTGGAATTTCCTTTTTTTTTTTTTTTGAGACGGAGTCTTGCTCTGTCGCCCAGGCTGGAGTGCAGTGGCGCGATCTCGGCTCACTGCAAGCTCCGCCTCCTGGGTTCACGCCATTCTCCTGCCTCAGCCTCCCGAGTAGCTGGGACTACAAGCGCCCGCCACCATGCCCGGCTAATTTTTTGTATTGTTAGTAGAGACGGGGTTTCACCGCGTTAGCCAGGATGATCTTGATCTCCTGACCTTGTGATCCGCCCGCCTCAGCCTCCCAAAGTGCTGGGATTACAGGCATGAGCCACCGCGCCTGGCGGCAACTTGGAATTTCATAGCTCCCACGCCTGCCGTTTGGCTGTGGTGTGTAACACATGCTGTGTGCCAGGCATTGTGCTATCTGTTTCAGGTGTCCCCCGAAGGAGGAGAGGTGGGTCGGCCCCTCACCACCTGGCAAGTGAGGCGCCCCCCCCCCCCATGCTGCAGCCTGCACTCCTTGACGTTTCCTTTTCTTGTTTGTAGATGAACTTGGAGGAGTCCTGGAACTTCTGAATTCTGTTTCATAGCTTTCAGTATATTTTGGAAAGGATTTTTTGACCTTTCCCTCCTGAAGAAAAAATGGTTTTTCTTCTGCTCTCGTGTCACAACAATCAACCCAGAAGAATTCTGTGACCGCTGGTCACCAAGAAGTGTGCGGGGATTTCTCCCCACCAGCAACCAGTCAGTTTTACTGCAGACACCAGTGGGGCACCCCTCCCCTTCAGTCGCAACACTCTACCTGGAGATAGTGTCAGGTCCCACAGGATGAGGGCTCATCCCTACAAGACTGCCCCTTCTGATGCCACTCCCACGCCACAGGTTGTTTACCCATGCTTCTCAGGATCCCCATGGCCCCCTCTTTGGGTTCCATTACTTTGCTTGATAGACTTACACAAGTAAGGAAAACATGTTTCCTGGTTTATTTTGAAGGATATTACAAAGGATGCAGATGACGAGATGTGTAGGGCAAGGTTTGGGGGAAGGGCAAGGGGCTCCCATGCCCTCTTTGTGCTGCCACCCTTTAACAACCTCCACGTGTTCAGCTATCTGGAAGCTCCCCAAACCTAGTCCTTTTTTTTTTTGTTGTTGGGTTGGAGTCTTGCTCTGTCACCCAGGCTGGAGTGCAGTGGCATGACCTCAGCTCAGGCTCACTGCAACCTCCACCTCACGTGTTCAAGTGATTTCTCCTGCCTCAGCCTCCCGAGTAGCTGGGATTACAGGTGCCGGCCACCAGGCCCAGCTAATTTTTGTATTTTTAGTAGAGATGGGGTTTCACCGTGTTGGCCAGGCTGGTCTTGAACTCCTAACCTCAGGTGATGCACCTGCCTCGGCCTCTCAAAGTGCTAGGATTACAGGCGTGAGCCGCCTCACCCAGCCTAGGGTTTTTGTGGAAACTCCATTACATAGGCATGATTGCTTAAATCATTGGCCATTGATGATCAACCTTCTGCCACTTTCCCCTGCCTGGAGATTGTTAGTGGGCTGAAAGTCCCAACAGTCTAATTCTGCCTCGGTCTTTCTGGTGACTAGTTCCCATCCTGAAACCACCTTAGGACTGCCAGCCCAGTCATATCATTAGTATACAAAAAGACATTTATTACTTCGGAGATTCCAGGGAATTTAAGAATTCTATGCCATGAAATGGGAGGAAAACCAAATATATATATTTCACGATCTCACATCCCCCAATACAAATAATTGTTTTAGTATGTGTTTGCCACTTCGGAACTTCTTTAGTGATTTGTTTTGATAATACAAGTAAAAATTTTTAGTCATCACTTTGTATTTAACTCCTTTGTATGTTTAGATCCCAGGTGCACACTTAAACGGACATGCATGTATGCATATACAAAGTCTAGAGAATAAAATAAAATGAAAATGAAAATTAACTCAAAGTAATTTTGCCCTCAGCTGTGAATATTGCCTTTTCCCTTATTACACCACTTGGAATGTGCACCAGCAGAGGCCATTCTTTGGACTCATCCCATTTTCTGGGCTTCATATTTTAAATGCTAGTTAATTTTTCCCACATTTGTTGCCACAAGATAATAAATTATTAATGTATTTACTGAGATTTTACTCGTTTAGGTACTGTGTTAGGGATACAACAGTGAACAGGGTAGACATTTCTGACCTCCGAGTGGTAAAACTTTTGTGTTGGAGTGAGGATGATAATTTGATATGCTGTATTCCTGGGTGTAAAGGTTTGCAGGAGTACATAGAATAACCAACCAAGGCTTTGTGGGAGGATGGGGAGAGCATCTCAGTAGCTGTGGTTCTTTTCACTTTATCCTGGTGCAGCCTGTCAGAAGGTTTCAGTTGCGAGTCCCTCGCTTTAGGGAGGGCAGTCTGGAAGAATCTGTGGAGTTCGGGGAGGTGGGAAGAAGGGAGATGGTTTAAGAAACTGGGTGGTAATTCAGTTCAGTTGGTGGTTTTCTGCACAGTTTCATGACAGGGATAGAAACTTGAGCAGAAGTTAAAGCTGTATTTGCAAGTTTCTGCCTTGGGCACCTGAGTCAATGATATGTCCTTCAATAAGAGAGATTGGTTATCAGCTCGTATTTGTTTTAAATGAGAAGTAGGGAATTGATTTTGAGAACTCTGCAGGATCGTAAGGTGTTCACTGGGCATTCACTTAGATAATTTTGTGCTGAAATTGAGCATATGGTTGTGAACAGAAGCCATGAGAAACTCAAGGAGACAAGGAGGTAGACTCCTTTGCACACATACCGTGGCCTGTCACCAGGATCAGCGCTGTCTGTGGATCCATGCATACCTGTGGGTTGCACCACACTGGCGCTGGGCTTCTCTTCAGCAGGGCTGTTCCCTCTTCCCACCAGTGGAGTTGTGTGCTTACCAAAGCCAGGTCAGCTTCCAAACTTGTTCATCGATCATACTCATTCGTGCAGCTGTGTGATTTAATTAATATAAATTGATCAAAATAGTGTAAAAGTTACTCATTTGAAAACTTTGGAGTATCTCAAAAACAAATCACAGAGAAACTGCTGATGAATTAGGTATAAAAATAAGGATAAAAACTGAAGAAGAGTCATAGAAGCATTGTACTATTCAGAGGGTTTTCCTGTCTCTCAGCTGCACTTTAAAAAACAAGATCTTTGTTGATGCATTATGGATATAGTTTATGTGAGAAAGAAATAATATCTAATTGACCAAGTCTCACAAAAAGGCCCACGTGAATGAAGATGTATAAAATAGCTAAATATTTATGTATTCATCTTTATGATTGCCCATTTGATTTACTATTTCTTTTGATTGCACAGGGCAAGAGAGCTTTTGCCCTACTTAGTGCAGAAGAGCATTCCCAAGAGGCTGAGAAAGCAGGTGAGGAAGTGGAAGAGGGTAGAGTGGGCTTCAAGGGAAAGGCTGGTCTGTTCCACTGTGCTGTGAGAGGTCCTCCCTGTCCACCAGCAAGCAGGAGGCTGGTTCTTGTAGAAGGAACGTTTTCTGGGAGGTTGGAGATAGAAACAGTTGAGAGCTGCCTCTTCAGCAGGAGGCCAGGAGGACGACCAGTCCTGCTGATTCTGCCCTCCTTCCCTGCTCCTCAGCTCCTCCCCTCCCCACGTTCACTTTCTTTTTTTTTGCGACAGAATAAGCTGTTGAAACAGTGACAGGGAAGGATTGAACATAACGGAAAAAAACATAATTGCAAAGACAGGAGTAAATGGGATCTAGACTGGGCATGGAGGGACTAATGAAGATAGGATCTTGACTTTGGTCAAGTGTTTTATGTCTGCTCTATTTAGATTCCTTGTCTTGACTTCTGAGGTGTGATTTTCAAGAGCTATATAGGATTATTATAATTGTTATGGAATATTTCCCTTTCACTGAAATGCTAAGAAATACGTATGTATTAGGAATATTAAATTCAAGAAAGGAGGACTTCACATTAATGCATATGTAAAATAAGGTGTATTTTATCACCACTTATAACACTGTTAAATGGCATTTAATTATTAAGGAAGGTAATTTGCAGGTTCAGATAATAAGACTTTAGGGAATGCCTCCAGGGCTGTATTAATAACTTGAGGAAGACATTTTTATAACTATAGGTTGAGTATCCCTTATTTGAAATGCTTGAGGCCAGAAGTGTTTTATATTTCAGTTATTTTTGGAGTTTGGGATATTTGCATATACATAATGAGGTATTTTGGGGATGGGATCCGAGTCTAAACACAGAATTGTTTCGTATACACCTTATACACATAGCCTGAAGGTACTTTTATACAATGTTTTAAATAAATTTAGCATGAAATGAGGTCTGTACATTGAACCATCAGAAAGCAAAGATGTCACCATCCCAGCCACCCATGTGGACAGTCTGGTTGCTTAATGCCACCATCGTGCCTGGTTCTGGATTTATATGCTACCAAGTGGCAGTCATCTTCTTACCCTTGCTCACATGGGAGTACTCAGCAGTAAAGAACATGACAAAGCATTAATACAGTGAGGAAATGATGTGCTCAGGTAACTAACCAGCCCAGTAACATCGCCACAGTACCTTGATCAGCCGTCAGATAACAGCAGCAGCAGACTTTTCAGTCTCCACCTATGATGCTGTGTTGTGATTAAAAGGTCACTGTACACTGTGTTTTATGTATTTTTATTTTATTTTATTTTATTTATTTTTATTTTATTTTTATTTTTATTTTTATTTTTATTTTGAGACAGTCTTCCTCTGTTGCCCAGGCTGGAGCGCAGTGGCATGATCTCGGCTTAATGCCCCCTCCACCCTCCGCCCCCCAGGCTCAAGTGAGCCTCTTGATTTAGCCTCCCAAGTTCCTGGGACTACAGACACATGTCACCACACTTGACTAATTTTTGTATTTTTTATAGAGACAGGGTTTCACTGTGTTGCCCAGGCTGGTCTCAATCTCCTGAGCTCAAGTGATCTCCCTTTCTTGGCCTCCCAAAGTGCTGGGATTACAGGTGTGAGCCACTGCACCCGGCCTATTTTATTTATCTTTTAGGGGACAGAGTGTCGCTATGCTGCCCATATTGGTTTTGAACTCCTGAGCTCAAGTAATCCTTTTGCCTCAGCTTCCTAAGTAGCTAGGACTACAGGTATGCATCATTGTGCTTGGATTGTGTTTAATTTTCGTAGGTGAGAAGAAACATCAGAATTTTTCACTTGTGATGTCATGTTGGTGCTCAAAAAGTTTTAGATTTTGGAGGATTTCAGATTTCAGATTTTCAGATTAGTGCTGCTCAGCTTGTATTCTGTCAGTGTTGAGTGTCAAGGTTTTTTTTAACAAAATCAATTTATGTATCATTTCATGGTTCTCTTACTCATTGTTAGGGACAAATATGCCTTCCCATTTGAGCTGCACAGGATTAAAGCAGCTCTGAGCTGCTTCCCAGCTCTGATATTTTGCCATTCTAAAAAATGAGTTTACTCACCACTTCCCCATCTTACTCTTTGAATATTATGTATTTTCAATTGAAAACTGTAGTTTTGTGATGATGAATTGGAAAGCTCAATAGAACATGATCTGTATTCCTTGAAGAAATGCAGGATCCATTGGAAATAAGGTGGAGAGAGACCTTTTCCACCCATCAGAGTGAAGCGGTGTACTCTACAAGGTGCATTCCTGACGAGGAAGGCCCTGTGTGCTGTGCTGCCAATTCTGGCTTTTCCTCGGTTCAGGTGTATGCCCATGCTGCTACGTTTGTCCATCAGCATTTTTGTTTTGTTTTGTTTTCAGATGTAAATGAGAGGAAGCAAAGATTTTTATGGAGACTATCAATAATCTCAAGAAAATACATATTCAAAATGGAATTAAAGCCGTGCAGTAAGATAAGTTTATATATGCAATTCCTTAAGGTAAAAGTAAATTATAAAAGATTGAATCAGGCAGTTCTGCTCTTTGTCCAAAAGGTAAGATTGCATGTGAAACATCAACAGGAAGTTGCCTTTTCCTCCTCTGGACTCTGGGTATACTTTGTTTGCCATCTGCGAGATCAGTCCATGGCTGAGAGATGGCATAAGTGAGCCTGAGTGCAGCAGTGAGCAGGTGGGTCTGAAGGATGTGGAAGAGTGGAAGTAGGGGACGCTTGCAAGTCAGGAGAGGCTTCCTGGGCATCCAGCACACATCCTGCCAGGTTAGGTTGAATCTTGTTTGTCCAGGTTGACATTCTGAACATGAGAAGTAATTTCTAATGGAATAAAATGCTGATGGACAGAAAAATGGAGGTTAGAATATATTCTAAACAGACTAAAGAGACAACTAGCTTTTCAACCAGCTAATTTAACATCTATATTAAAAAGATTTTATGCCAGGCACAGTGGCTCACACCGGTAATCCCAGCATTTTTGAGGCCGAGGTGGGTGGATCACTTGAGGTCAGGTTGAGACCAGCCTGGCCAATATGGTGAAACCCTGTCTCTACTAAAAATACAAAAACTAACTGAGTGTGGTGGTGCACATCTGCAATCCTAGGTATTTGGGAGGCTGAGGCAGGAGAATCACTTGAACCTGGGATGTGGAGGTTGCAGTGAGCTGAGATGGCACCACTGCACTTCAGCCTGGGCAACAGTGAGACTCTATCTCAAAATTAAAAAAAAAAAAAAAAAGATTTTATGTTTCTGCTTCAACTTGAGGTTAAATGAAGTGAACGTGCTGCAGCTGTGCCCTGCTTAGACTGCAGATTTTGGTTTTGATGCTTCCTGGTAGTCCAGTATTTGACAAAGGAAGCTGTGTGAATTAGCTAAGCTTGTGTCCTAAAAAGATACTCCTAATGTAGTTGTCAACTTTTCCATTTGCTTTTCCCTTTGTGAAAGTGTGTGAAAAGGTGTGGAAACCCTTCCTAAGAAGCTCTTTACTGGAAAAGGTGTAGCACGGGATAAAAGCAAGAAGTGGTACTCCAAGGGCCGCACTGCTGCAGCTTAGGGCTTGTGCAAAACAATGTTATGTGCATTTGGTTCAGATACTTTATTTCAGCCTCTTTATAACCAAGTATTAGAGTGGTGGTTTTTGAGTTCGTCAAAGGTTTAATGAGTACAATGCTCTCCTAGCCAGAGGGTTAATGAGATGATCTAAACTCCAATTTCGGTGGTTGTTTTGTATTATGTTTTAGTAAGAATCCTAGCTAAAATGGTCTTTTCAAAAGATTGTACTCTCCAGAAGATAATGTCGTAGACCCAGTCACAGGCCTTAACGGTGGAGGGGACCGTTGTCCTTTTTTTGTGTGTCGACTTAGTAGACACGTTCTAAATTTAAAAACGGGAAGATTTTGAAAGTGTATTATTTGGTGGTCTTCTCATGTAGGTACTTTTTCAATCAGATCTTGCTAACAAATAAGTTTTTGTGTCTTGTGTCTGATTATGTCCTCCTTAGGAGGAGAGCCAACTCAAACTATAAATAAAACTCACATTTTCTCACTGCTGTTTTTTTCAATAGAAGCGCCGATGTACACATATAAACGACATTTTACAAAATTAGTCTTGAAATTTATTGGCAACATCTCCTTAGGAATGCTCCAGTGCTGAGTGCCAGTTTAAATGTATAAACAACTACTCAACTGAGATTGGACACATTTCTTTTATCCGTCAGTATCTTTGAGTGACACATTTACTATAAGAACATGAAACGAAAAGAATGGAATATCATAGAGATACTGAATCTTGAAAAAAACAAAAGACTAAAATAACAGTTTTGTTGGAAGCAGCAGTCTGTTGCTCTGTAAATGTTCCCACTATTCAAGCTTACAGATTCACTTGAGTATATGATCTGTATAAGGTACATGGAGGGAGCATAAAATAATCTGCCCTAAGGTGCTCTCAAATTATTCTATTGTAAGATAAGAATGTGCATTTCAAATATTACAGAGTGGTGCTGGCAGCTGTGAGATAAACCATATCATCCAACTAACAGCACAAGGCAGATGGATGAGGAACTAGAATTCCTATTGTATTTTATTTTCTGCACTTCTCTATTTAGATATGCGTGTGGGAATCATAATGAAAATTTCAGTTAAGAAATATATCCTTCTGCTGGGTACGGTGGCTCACTCCTGTAATCCCAGCACTTTGGGAGGCCGAGGCGGGTGGATCAGGAGGTCAGGAGTACGAAACCAGCCTGGCCAACATGGTGAAACCTCGTCTCTACTAACAATACAAAAAATTAGCCGGGTGTGGTGGCAGGCGCCTGTAATCTCAGCTACTCATGAGGCTGAGGCAGGAGAATCGCTTGAACCCAGGAGGCAGAGGTTGCAGTTAGCCGAGATTGTGCCATTGCACTCCAGCCTGGGCAAAAAGAGCAAGACTCCGTCTCAAAAAAAAAAAAAAAAAAAAGAGGCCAGGCGCTGGTGGCTCACACCTGCTGTAATCCCAGCACTTTGGGAGGCTGAGGCAGGCAGATCATGAGGTCAGGAGTTTGAGACCAGCCTGGCCAGTGTGGTGAAACACTGTCTCTCTAAACATACAAAAATTAGCCAAGCGTGGTGGCGTGCACCTGTAGTCCCAGCTACTTGAGAGGCTGAGGCAGGAGAATCGCTTGAACTCGGGAGGCGGGGGTTACAGTGAGCTGAGATTGTGCCACTGCACTCCAGCCTGGGCAACAGAGTGAGACTGCTTCTCAAAAAAAAAAAAAAAAAAAAGGAAATATATCCTTTTTTAGCTGGGCTTTGTGGCATGCTCCTATAGTTCCAGCTACCTGGGGAGCTGAAGCAGGAGGATCACTTGGACCCAGAAGGTCGAGGCTGCAATGAATTGAGATCGGGCCACTGCACTCCAGCATGGGTGAAAAAGTGAGACCCTACCTCAAAAAAAAAAAAAAAAAAAAGACATCCTTCTTTCCGATCCTAGAATGCTATGACTGTGCTTTTTATTATTATCATTTTTTTATTTTTATTTTTTGAGACGGAGTTTTGTTCTTGTTGCCCAGGCTGGAGTGCAGTGGCGCGATCTTGGCTCACTGCAACCTCCCCCTCCCAGGTTCAAGCAATTCTCCTGCCTCAGCCTCCCCAGTAGCTGAGATTACAGGCACATGCCACCATTCTTGGCTAAGTTTTGTATTTTTTAGGAGAGACGGGGTTTCATCATGTTGGCCAGGCTTGTCTCAAACTCCTGACCTCAGATGATCCACCCGCCTCGGCCTCCCAAAGTGGTGGGATTACAGGTGTGAGCCACTGTGCCTGGCCATGATTGTGCTTCTGATGATTTGATTTAGCTTCTGTGATCATTTTTTTTTTTTTTCTGATCAATTTATGTAGCTTCAAAGGGATCAAAGTCTGGGTGGTAAACTGTTTTCTACAAATTCTGTTTGGACATTGAAAGTAACACATTTTGATTTTTTCTAATTGATTCCCAAGGAGATTATATAGTACTTAATTAAGGCAATCTCTAAAGTTCTTAACAGCCCTTTTTCCTTATTTAGGTAAATTTTTGTTTACTTATCTAGTTGAACATTCATTTACTGATTTTTGTAAAATGGTCTGTAAAATAAAATTATGTTGGAGTTCTTGGAACACATGTCTGTCTAGGAGCATCTTGTGCTGTCCATCTCTGTTCATGCGTCATCCCTTAACTCATTGTTCCTAATCATAGACACTTAGAGTTAGAAGGTAACTTAGCAAACTTTACAAATAAAGAAATGGAGTACTTAGACAACACTGTAGTAAAACTGCATATATTTGAATGTTACTAACAAAAGGAAGATGATCAAGGTAAGTTGTAATATATCATTGGTGGGATATGTATTTCTGTCCTGTTCTCAGTGTCACTGTGTGCTGTAGATAAGAAGATAAAACACAGGGATACCTGTGTTCCAGGAGAAGGCAATAGAATGTGCAGAACATGGCAAATAGAACAGGGAGTAATCTGTTGTGAGTAGGGAGTTCCTGACTTCAGAATAATGTTTTTAGATTCAGGAGAGAGGTTTTATATTTGGCTCCCATACAGCACACTCTCATGGGAAATGTCTGTTCTAAGGTCAACCCATAATGCAAAAATCATCAATATACTTGAAGATCCCCGTGTAAGGTACAATGTATTTAATATTATCACTGATACAATTGATCCAATACCAGTTTTAGTCTGGCATTGAATCAAATCACTGTTTTTGTTGTATAAAAAGAGAAGTATTTAGCTTATATTTAAGTACCATATTGTAAGAAAAAAGATGCCTATCTTTACATGCTAAAATCATGATCTGTACATTGGTGCAGTGAATATTACTGTAAAAGGGAAGAAGGAATGAAGACGAGCTAAGGAAACTGTAGATGCACTTCTCTGAGGTCATGTTACGATGTGACATTCACCCACATGCAGGGATTGATAGAGTGAATTGCCTGTTAAATGATCTCCAGGCACATATAGTTGAATAGCAAAATTATATGTGCATTAATATAGCCTCACTGAACTTGGTAGCTTTGTGACCTTAAATTATCCCTGATCTTAATTTCCTGCTGTGCTAAATAGGCATGGAACCTAATTAACAGAATTAAGTTTATTTGGTAACGTGGAGAAAGCACTTAGAATAATCCTTACCAAACTCATTCTTTTTCTTTCCAGGTTTCTGATTCAGAGACAAATAATTTGTGTTTTCACATTACACTTTCGTACCAGAAAAGAATTACCTGCTGTTTAGGAAATGCCTCTTTATTTTGATTTTCTTAGAAATTATCAAGTTCTGAAATTATGATTTTTGCTATTACTTGAAAATCCAATGAGTTATGCCAGACAAACGTACAAAAGGGAGGGTCTTAACCTAGTAGTTTATTATTTGGGTTGTTTCTACTTCTTGGCTATTACGAATAATGTTGCTTTGAAAATTCACATATAGGTTTTCAGGCAGATACATGTTTTCAGTTATCTGGGATATATCCCTAGGAGTAGAATGACTAGATCATATGGTAACTCGGTGTTTAACATATTGAGAAACTGCCAGACTGCTTCCTATAGTGGCTGCTCTGTTTTACATTTGTACCAGCAGTGTGTGAAGATTGTAGTTTCTGTATGTACTTGCCACACTTGATATTACCTATCTTTCTGATAATAGTCATCCAAGTGGATGCAAAGTAGTATTTTTGTTTTAATTTTCTGTATTTACTTCATTTTATTTATTTTCATTTCAAAGTGGTATTTTGTGTTTTGATTTGTATTTCCCTCATGACAAATGATGTGGACGATCTTTTCATGTGCTTGGTGGCCATTTGTATATCTTCTTTGGGAAAATGTTCGCTCGGATCATTTGCCAATTTTTTTTTTTTTTTTTCTTTTGAGATGGAGCCTCGCTTTGTCGCCCAGGCTGGAGTGCAGTGGCGTGATCTTGGCTCACTGCAACCTCCGCCTCCCAGGTTCAAGTGATTCTCTTGCCTCAGCCTCCCAAGTAACTGAGATTATAGGTGCCCACTACCATGCCTGCCTAATTTTTGCATTTTAAGTAGAGACAGGGTCTCACCATGTTGGCCAGGCTGGTCTCGAACTCCTGACCTCAAATAATCTGCCTGCTTCGGCCTCCGAAAGTGCTGGGATTACAGATGTGAGCCACCGCGCTGGGCTCTCATTTGCCAATTTTTAAGTTGGGTTATTTGTTTCATTATTATTATAAGTTTTAGGAATTGTTTATATATTCTAGATATATGTTCCGTATTAGATATATGATTTGCAAATGTTTTTTCCCATTCTTTGGGTTATCTTTTCACTTTCTTGATAGTGTGCTTTGAAGGGCAAAAGTTTTTCGTTTTGATGAAATCCAGTGTATTTTTTCTTCCTGTTTATACTTTTAGTGTCATAATTAATAAACCATTGCCTAATACAAGTTTATGAAGATTTACTGCTGTTTTCTTCCAAGTCATATGGTTTTAGCTTTTACATTTAGTTCTTTGGTTCATTTTGCCTTAATTTTTGTGTATGTTGAGGTAGGAGCCCAGCTTCATTATTTTCATGTTGACGTTTAGTTGTCCCAGCACCATTTGTTGACAAGATTGTTCTTTTCCCCTCAACTGGTCTTGACACCTTTGTGGAAAATCAGTTGTCTATAAATGTAAGGGTTTCTTTCTGGACTCTCGTTTCTATTGTATTGATCTGTTTGTCTGGTCTATGCCAGTACCATGCTGGCTTGATTACTGTAGCTTTGTAGTAAGATTTGAAATTAGGAAGTGTGTGAGTCTTTCAATTTTATTCTTTCTCAAGATTGCTTTGGCTATTTTGGGTCCCTTGCATTTCCATAGGAATTTTAGGATCAGCTCAGCAATTTCTGCACAAAAAAAAAAAATTCTACCACAAAAGTGAATTTTGATAGGGATTATATTGAATCTGTAGCTTAATTTGGGGTTTGTTGGCATTGTAAAAATACCATGTCTTCCCATCTGTAAACATGGGATGTCTTCCTGTTTATAAACATGGATGTCTTTCCATCCATGAACATGGGCATCTGTCCTTGAGAACTGGGTTTTAAGGGTTTGTATTAGTGGAGTGGTTCTCAAGCTTTTGGTCTAAGGACCTCTTTATGCTGTTAAACATTACTGAAGATGCCTAAAAGCTTGAGTTTATTATATGGTTTGTCTCCATCTGTGGTTTATCTCTGTCTGTATTTACTATGTTAAGTATCAAGAATCAATTAATATTAGAAATATACATTTTTAATAATAACAAACCCATTAGGTAATATAAATAACATTGTTTATGACAGGTAGCAGTATTTTCCAAAAGAAAAAATAATTCAGTGGGAAGAGTGGCATTGTTTTTTCATGTTTTGTAAATCTCTTTAATGTCTGACTTAATAGAATCTTGGCTGGATTCTTATCTGCTTTTGCATTTCATCTCTTAGTACTGTGTTATTTTGGTTGAAGTGTGTGAAGGAAATCTGGCCTCAGGTAATTTATTTTATTATTTTGGTAGTCATTTCATATAAATGAATATTGAATATTCTTTGATGCTATACCAAAACTCCATTGTGGTTTTGTGAGGAGAGAATAAGAGCGAAAAAAGCAAAGAACATCTTTGCATTATTTTGAGAATTGTTTGACTTTGTGGCCCCACTGGAAGTGTTTCTGGGACTCTGGACTATGCCTACACCACACATTGAGAGAACCATTATCTTAGTGAACAGGACTGAGCAGTGTAGTTTCACAAGAAAATTTGCTCACTGAATTGCACTTGATTAATCTGTATTGAAAAACAACTGCAAAGTGACTTAGATGCTTCTCCTGCATGGGCAGCTTCTTCTGCGTGGGCAGCAGTGCCCTTTCTGTGGGAAAGATGGCAGGGGACCTTGGACTCAGCAACTGATGGAATCAGCAAGCCGGATGTTTTATGAAGACGTGTAATAAAAATAATATGTTATTTAAAAATCTGAGACTCTGGGAGATGAAGTAAATAAGTTAATCACACATTGTTAGTCTTTTGGCATATTTTCTTCTAGTTTCTTGTTCTTACGTACTTACAAAATTTGAATTTTTATAAATATATTCCAACTTTAGTATCTACAGTTTTGTCTTTTTTTAAAATCTTTATGCAGTTTTTGTGAGTATTTTAAGTAATTGTAACATACTGCATTCGTTTCTACTTTTCTTTTTTTTTTTTTTTTTTGAGATGGAGTCTTGCTCTGTTGCCCAGGCTGGAGTATAGTGGTGCGCTTTCAGCTCACTGCAATCTCCACCTCCTGGATTCAAGTGATTCTCATGCTTCAGCCTCCCGAGTAGCTGGGAATTTTTGTATTTATTTTAGTAGACACATGGTTTCACCAGCCTGGTTAGGCAGGTTGGACTTGACCTGACTTCATGTGATCTCCCTACCTTGTCTCCCAAAGTGTTGGGATTACAGGCATGAGCCTACTTTCTGCGTTTTTATTTCCATGGGTTTTTTTTTTTTTCCTAAGCTGCTGTGAACATTGTTAATAAGTTTGTTTACACATTTAGTATTATTTCATTAATACAAATGTTAAATGGAAATAAGCGTATGAACTCTTAAGTGTGTACTGATAATATATCCAAGTTAGGTTTTCTTTTACTTATTATTGTGGACAATTTTATTTATTTTTTATTTTATTTTATTTTACGTTATTTTATTTTATTTTTTGAGACTGAGTCTCACTCTGTTGCCCAGGCTGGAGTGGAGTGGTGCGATCTTGGCTCACTGCACCCTCTGCCTCCCGGATTCAAGCAGTTCTCCTGCCTTAGCCTCTCGAGTAGCTGGGACTACAGGTGCACGCCGCCATGCGCAGCTAATTTTTTGTATTTTAGTAGAGACAGGGTTTCACTGTGTTGCCCGAGGCTGGTCGCAAACTCCTGAGCTCAGGCAGTCCGCCCGCCTTGGCCTCCCAAAGTGCTGGGATTACAGATGTGAGCCACCATGCCTGGCTTATTGTGGACAGTTTTAAACACATAGAAGTAGAGAGGATACTATAGTGATCTTCAGTTTACCAGTCATCTAGCTTTAGCTACCATCAGCTTGCCGCCATTCATATATTTTTGTTTCTTCTCTTCCCTTAAACTTACCAAAAAAAATTGGCATATTCTAAAGCAAATTCCAGACATATATCTTTATTCATGAGTCTTTTAGTTTCTAGCTGTTATAAAGAAGATCTTTTAAAATAAATATAACAATACTATGGTTGGAACTCAATAAAATTAATAGTAATTTTATCATGTCTTTATTACCTAGGCAACTTTAAAAGTTTTTCTATGTCAAAAAGTTTTCTGTGTCTTTATTACCTAGGCAACCTTAAAAGTTTTTCTATGTCATTTTAAACCTAATTTATTTGACTCAGGATCCAAACACAGTTCTTACATCACATTGGATTATTTTGGTTAAGGCTTTTTAATTCTGTGGCAATAAAAATAGCTCTCCTTTTAAATATCTTTTATTTGCTATAGAAATGAGGTCGTCTCTCTTGCCTACATTTTGGATTTAGATGATGGCTTTGTGCTGGTGTGATTTAACATGTATTTCCCTAGAATTCCCTTTAAATTGGGAATAAGATCTAGAGGTATGATTAAATACAGGCTCTTATTTTGGCACGACTACTTTGTGGATGGTAGTCTTTGATCATGTCAAAAATATAATGCCTAGAGGCCCAGTTTTAATGATAATACTGAAAAGTAGCTTCAGTCAATGTCTCACTTAACCATTTGGAAACCTCTCATCACGTTCTTCACTTGATAATTTCAGCAGACATCAGTGATTATTGACTTTATTATTGTATTAGATATTGGGATATTTTGATTTTTCCGATCCTGTCATTCACTCCCCATTGACTGTGGTTCTCGCCCTGATCAGCTTTTTGGTTATTCAGAAATGCAGTTCATCGAGGAACAGCAGCTTGAAATAACTGTTGTCCTTTAGTGATCTTGGGAATAATAAGTGGGTGTCCTGTAGTCCCAAGGCGAGCACTGTGGTGGTGGTGGTAGCTCTCATGATTGCTGCCGACTTGTTTTCCGTTCATTCTTCCTGATCCTGATGTGGCTCCGTGCATGGCTATTGGGAATCCCTCCCTTACTTTGCTGTGGCCTCTGTGTCTTCCTGATGGGACCAGTTGTCTTCATGGCTTCCTGCTTCATGGTAAGATGTCCCAGGCTCATCTCAAATTGAGGAACATTCTACAAAGTAATTAACTAGTACTCTGGAAAAGCGTAGATGAATAAGGCAAGACTGAGGAACTGCTGCAGTTTAAAGGAGACTCAACGGAAGGACAGCTAAGTACAGCATGAGGTCCAAGATCAGAGCCCAGAATAGGAAAAGGATAGCAGTGGTAATAGTGGTGTATCGCAAAGGAAGCCTGTACTGTAGTTTAAAAAGTTACACTTCCAATTTTAAAAAATGACTGCGTGGAGTTTACTTAGCTTCTTTAATTTTGTATTCATATCTCCTTTTATGTTGAAAATCTGTGTACCTAACATTAAGGAAATTCTTATCAACTTTATCCTGTTCAGTGTGAATATGTGTAGGCATGTATATATACAATATGTAAAATAAAATAGCTTCAAAATAATAATACCAACATTTACCTCAAAGAACAAGCCTACTGAGTACATTTTAAGATTTCTTGATGTGGCCAGGCACAGTGGCTCACTCCTGTAATCCCAGCACTTTGGGAGGCCGAGGTGGGTGGATCACATGAGGTCAGGACTTCAAGACCAGCCTGACCAACATGACAAAATCCCATCTCTACTGGGAAAAAAAAAAAAGAAAAAAAAGGGTATGGTGTTGCACACCTGTAATCCCAGCTATTCAGGAGGCTGAGGCATGAGAATTGCCTGAGCCCGGGAGGCAGAGGTTGCAGTGAGCTGAGATTGTGCCATTGCACTCCAGCCTGGGCGACAGAGCAAGACTCTGTATAAAAAAAAAAAAAAAATTTTCTCTTGGTGAATTTGTAGGGTTTTGTGTGTAAATAGCTGTGCTTTAAATTAACAATAATTTTGCTGGGCGCGGTGGCTCACGCCTGTAATCCCAACACTTTGGGAGGCCGAGGTGGGCGGATCACAAGGTCAGGAGATCGAGACCATCCTGGCTAACACGGTGAAACCGCGTCTCTACTAACAATACAAAAAATTAGCTGGGCGTGGTGGCCGGCGCCTGTAGTCCCAGCTACTCGGGAGGCTGAGGCAGGAGAATGGCGTGAACCTGGGAGGTGGAGCTTGCAGTGAGCCGAGATTGCACCACTGCACTCCAGCCTGGGCAACAGAGCGATACTCTATCTCAAAAAAAAAAAAAAAAATTAACGATAATTTTTCTCTAAATCATTATGTCACCAACCTGACATATAGTTGTTTATTTGAGGTGGTGTTGTATTTTTAAGATTGTCTTGTGTGTCTAGAAAGACCATAATAACTGTTCAATCATGCAGTAAACATTTCTGGTGTACATGAAAAGAAATTTTTAGAAACTGATTTAAGAGAGTTATGGTCTCCCAAGTGTTGAACAAGGTTGATAAAACTTCTTTTTTAGACTGTAGCTTTGACAGATGAGGTTAAAAATGTGTTACTAGCGTAGAGGCCACAGATAGGAAGGGAGAACACTTGGACTTATCCTCTCTGCTTTTTACATAAAGAGACATTAAATAAAATCCTCCTGTCCAATTCAGTAAGGCCTGCGAGTGGTGTAAGGCACAGGCGAGTGCGGAGCCTGCCTTCAACTCCTTGGTCGGCTGTGTGGAAGTACTTTGCTTTGGCTGGAGGATTCTTTTCTCCCCTTGAATATTTCCCTTTACAATCTAGAGATCTGCTTTTAGGCCATGCCGGGAGGCAATAGTTGATATATTTTAAATCTCAAAATATTTTAGGTCTCTTGAACCAGTAACAAAATATTTGTTATTTATTGAAACAGCTGTCAATACTTGTATCATTCTTTAAATCTCATTTTAGATTCACACATTAGGTAAATTAAAAAAGCATTAAAATGATACGTTATTAACTTTAAATGAGGTGACTATCAGTAATCCCTTCTGTTGGAAAACTTTATAAGCCTTTTTTGAAAAACTATCAGATTAGTAATTAAGAGATACATTGGTGTAAAGGTTACTTTTTTTAATAGGATGCAGAGTGTTCAAATCGGGATCACTGTGTTGTGCTGAGACTGTGGCATGGTTACTTTTTTAACCTTTTATTATAGAAAATTTCAAATGTACAGAGATAGACAGAATAGTATAGTGAACTTCCTTCTCTCAGGTGGAAGAATAACGATGAACCTCAGGGTCTCTGCCCCACACAGTACTTTGAGGAAGATTTCACACATTGTGTTATTTTCCCTGTAAATATTTCAATATACATGTCTAAAAGATAGGGTTTCCTTTTTATTAAACATAACCACATCATTATCACATCTGAGAAACTAGAATCATTTTTTAGTATTATCAGTTGTCGTTTTACTGTTGTTTCTCTGATTATCGTTTTTCTTTTTTAGTAGTTGGTTTGTTTCCCTTATCCAAGTAAAGCCATAGTCTGACTGACCAGCCTGTGTCTTACGTCTCCTTTTGTGTTGAAGAAGCCAGTTGTTCCGAAACTTCCCACTGTGTGGAATCCCTTGGTGGTCCCCTGGCTCTTGTATTTGCGGTTAGTTCATAATAACATTTAGGGTCATGATCACATGTTGGTTTTTGTTATCTTTTTTTTTTTTTTGGCAAGACCACTTCATATATGGTATTGTTGGTATTTCCATCAGGAGGTATATAAATTCCAATTGTCTAAAAAAATACAGGTATTAAATAAAGTGTTATTTTAGTTGATTTTTATTTTTCCCTTTGGCTATCATAAGAATCTTAAAAATCTGGAAGTTAATGTTGGCAAAAGCATCCACAGCGCCTTCTATGACTTGCCCATTTGATTGCTAAGCTATTAATATGTCTTTAGTTTCTGGATTTCATGGTTGTGTGGGAATTGATGTGTAATGACATGTAGGTTTCTTTTACAATGGAATCCATCTGTTCTCTCCTAGAAAACCCCCTCAGGGAGTGGGAGCTACTCCCCTTGTGTGTTACTTCAACATCACCTGGAAGTATTTGCTCAGGTTTTTCAGAATCATCTACATAGTTAAAAAAATAATAATAATAATAAAAAAGTCCGAACTACAAAATTGCAAAATCACAATTTGCTCCAGGGATTCTTCATTGCATCCGAGGCCTGAGAACCAAGGACCTAGAATCTCAGTCCAGATGTTCCCGAAATCTGTGTCTTCTAAAATTTAGTTACTCACATTCTGTTTTCAAGATCTTTTTGAGTCCCGATAGCATTTATACTAGTACTTAATATATTTCTTTAAATTGATTCACTCTTTTCTTTGTTTAATAAGAAGACGTTGGTACTACACAGACATAAAAAGAAGATACATATACATTAAAATGAAATATATCTGTTAAAGTGTAACGTTTGTCATACATCCCGTATTTATTTCAAGCATTTTTTCTCTGCTAGTTTACATTTATTTCCAGCTCTGTTTGATAGCATTTACATGTTTTTGTGATTGATGATACAGTTTACACAATTGGATGAGATTGCCTTTGATCATCAGATTATTTCATTAACAAGGTTTTTGAGAATTTATCACAAGCAGATTATTGCGAATAGGGAGCTCTACTATACTGTGAAAAACCTGTATGGCTACCTAGTAAGACAAAAATAGTTACACTTTTTTTTTTTTTTTAATTTTTTTTTTTTAATAGTTACACTTTTAAAGGTATTTTTTCCTGACAGTCTGATGTATGTTTTCAGATGTACCTAAAAAGATACCTGGGTTAAATAACAATATTTATCTTGTTTGGGAAGCAGTGTAGCTTGCAGTGAAAAGAAATGCCTTGAAGTCATACCTGGATGTCTAGGAATCCTCAGGATACGGGATTGTTACAGTTATCCCTTCTGATCCTTTTGAGAGAGTTTCACTCTGTCGCTTAGGCTAGAGTATGTTTAGGGGTGATCTCGGCTCACTGCAACCTCTGCCTCCTGGGTTCAAGTGATTCTCCTGCCTCAGCCTCCTGAGTAGCTGGGATTACAGGCACCCGCCACCACACCTGGCTAATTTTTAGTAGAGATGGGGTTTCACCACTTTGGCCGGGCTGGTCTTCAACTCCTGACCTCAGGTGATCCGCCTGCCTCAGCCTCCCAAAGTGTTGGTGATCCAGTTGCTTCTTACGTTGTTTGGGAAAATTGAATGAGATGTTACATGTGAAGTTTAGTGTCTAGACATTGGATTGAGTAAATGCTTCATGAAGAACCACTTTGAAAAGCATCATTTCTTTCAATGTCATTTCAACATGATGAGAAAGAAGTCAGTTCCTGGCCAGGACCACTGTCTGTGTGGAGTGGGCACGTTCTCTGCATGTCTGCGTGTTTTCTTATGGGTATTCCAGTTTCCTTCCACATCCCAAAGGTGTGCATGTTCAGTGGATTTGCATGTCTTCCTGGTCCCAGTCTGAGTGAGTGAGTGTGGGTGTGGGTGTGAGTGGCCCTGTGATGGGATGGTGTCCTCTTGGGGATGGTTCCCACCTTGCTCCTTGAGCTGCTGGGATAGGCTCTGGCCACCTGTCACCCTGAACTGGAATAAGCAGGTTGAGAAATGAATGAATCAATATAAGTTGTTGTGAAACAAAAATTCATAAAGTCTACTATAATAGTATAAATGCACAACAAATAGTGCTCAGCGAGCCTGCCCTATTTGTTATCATTAGTTTGTTTTTTAACTACTTGGTGGTAGGAATATTCTTTTTTTATTTTTGTTTTTATTTTTTGAGACAGGATCTTATTCTGTTCCCTAGGATGGAGTGCAGTGGTGCGATCTCGGCTTACTGAAACCTCCACCTCCTGGGCTCAGGTGGTCCTCCTATCCCAGCCTCCGAAGGAGCTGGGACTACAGGCGCGTGCCACCACACCCGGCTAATTTTTGTATTTTGTGTAGAGATGAGTGTCGCCATGTTGTCCATGCTGGTCTCCAATTCTTGGGCTCAAGCATTCTGCTTGCCTTAGCCTCCCAAAGTGCGGGATTATAGGCGTGAGCCACTGTGCCCTGCCGTAATATTCTTACAGTTTTCACTTTGCGAACATTTATTCCTTGATTGGTTAAATCCAGTGGTGGTTATACCACCACTATGACCACTGTCACTTTCTGACTCACCCAAAATTAGGTACGTAATTGTCTTTCTTGTTAATCTTTTAAAAATGTGTGTGGCTCATATTTATTGCCATTTTAAATATTAGAAGGAGTTTTGGTTCTTTAATTAGAAGTTTGGTGATATTTTTGTGACTGGAAATATGCTGTAGGAGCTTAACACTTGTTTGTGCCTGTGGTACAATTGATTTTGCTACACGTCCTTTCGCTTGAAGTCAGTTTCCAAGAACCTGTTGATGATGTTAAGTGAGGACACTTAAATATATCTGAATTTAGCATTCATCAACAACTGTTTTTATTTCTGGAGTCCTATTAACTTTGTAATTTTCTGGGTTTTTGTTTGTGTGTGTGTGTTTTTTGTTTGTTTGTTTGTTTGTTTTTGAGACAGTCTTGCTCTGTTACCCAGGCTGGAGTGCTGTGGCGTGATCTCAGCTCACTGCAACCTCTGTCTCTCTCAGGTTCAAACAATTCTAGTGTCTCAGCCTCCTGAGTAGCTGGGACTCCAGGCATGTGCCACCAGGCCCAGCTCATTTTTGTATTTTCAGTAGAGATGGGGTTTCGCCATGTTGGCCAGGCTGGTCTCGAACTCCTGGCCTCAGGTGATCCACCTGCCTTGGCCTCCCAAAGTGCTGGGATTACAGGCGTGAGCCACTGTACCTGGCCTGTTATTTGTTTTTAAGACAGAGTTTTGCTCTGTCGCCGAGGCGGGAATGCAGTGGCGAGATCTCAGCTAACTGCAACCTCCACCTCCTGGTTCACGCGATTCTAGTGTCTCAGCCTCCTGAGTAGCTGGGATTATACAGGCATGTGCCACCATGCCTGGCTAATTTTTGTATTTTTAGTAGATTGGGTTTCACAGTGTTGGCCAGGCTGGTCTCGAACTCCTGGCCTCAAGTGATCTGCCCTCCTCGGCCTCCCAGAGTGCTGGGATTATAGGTGTGAGCCACTGCGCCCTGCCAGTTTTCTGTTATTTTGTATTTTTTATTGTTTTGATGGAGTCTCACTCTGTTGCCCAGGCTGTAGTGCAGTGGCATGATCTCGGCTCACTGCAACCTCTGCCTTCCAGGTTGAAGTGATTCTCCTGCCTCAGCCTCCCAAGTAGCTGGGACTACAGGTGCCCGCCACCATTCCTGGCTAATTTTTAAATTTTTTGGAGAGATGAGGTTTCACCGTGTTGGCCAGGCTGGTCTCGAACGCCTTACCTCAGGTGATCCATCCGCCTCGGCCTCCCAAAGTGCTGGGATTTATAGGTATGAGCCACCACATCTGACCTTTTTTTTTTCTTTTAATTGTGTATACATAAGGTATATAGCATGATGTTTTGATATACATAGTGAAATGGTTACTGGAGTCCAGCCCATTAATATAGCCATCATTTCATATAGTTTTACCCTTCTTTTGTGTTAGTAAGAGCATCTAAAATATACTCTCAGCAAGTTTCGAGTGTACAATACAATATTACAACTATAGGCCTCATGTTGTACATCACATCTCTAGACTTACTCATCCAAAATATCTGTAACTTGGTACCCTTTGACATTGATCTCTTCATTTCCTCCCTACCTGCTAGCCCCCTGGTAGTCACCATTTTTTGTGTGTGTGTGTGTGAGTGAGGTGGAGTTTCACTCTTGTTGCCCAGTCTGGAGTGCAATGGCACTATCTCAGCTCACTGCAACCCCTGCCTCCCAGGTTCAAGTGATTCTTGTGCCTCAGCCTATAGTAGCTGGGATTACAGGCATGCGCCACCACACCCAGCTAATTTTGTATTTTTAGTAGAGACTGGATTTCTCCATGTTGGTCAGACAGGTCTCGAACTCCTGACCTCAGGTGATCTGCCTGCCTTGGCCTCCCAAACTGCTGGGATTATAGGCTTGAGCCACTGTGCCCGGCGGTAGTCACCATTTTATTCTCTGTTTCTATGTATTTGACTTTTTAAGATAGTAACTTTCACATATGAGTGAGATCATGCAGTATTTGTGTTTTTGTGCTGGTGTGTTTCACTTGGCATAATATCCTTCAGGTTCACCCATGTTATAGCATACGACGGGGTTTCTTTCTTTTTAAAGGCTGAATAATACATAATTCCATAGCATAGACAGACATACACACATCCCAATTTCTATATCCATTTGTCCATTGATGGACAACTAGGTGGTTTCTATGTCTTGACTATTGTGAATAATGCTGCAATCCACATGGGAGTGCAGATATTCTTATGAGGTGGTGATTTCATTGCCTTTGGATAAATACTCAGAAAGGATAATATGGTAGTTCTGTTTTCAAATTTTTGAGCAACTTCCATACTGTTTTCATAATGGCCGCACCAATTTACATTCCCACCAACAGTGTGCAAAGGTTCTGTTTCTTCCACGCCCTGTTATCTCTTGTCTGACTGATAATAGTCATTCTGACAGTTGTGAGGTGAAATATCATTGTGGTTTTGTTCTGCATTTCCCCAATAATTAGTGATGCCGAGCACCTTTTCGTATTTCTATTGCCATTTTTCTGTTGTCTTGGGAAAAATGCCTGTTCATGCCTTTGATCATTTTTTAACCAGGTTATTTATTTATTTATTTATTTTGCTATCGAGTGGTGCGAGTTCCTTATATATCTTGGATATTAAGCCTTCAATTTTCTGTTTTTTTAAAAGACTTGAGTTTCCAGGCACAAATGGGTTTATTTGTGTCAGCACATGAGTTTCCAAGTTTTAGAGTGTGGCCATCTTCACTAAAATGGTGTGAAGAAGAAACTTACTTATTTAAAAAATTAAGTATCACTTCTTGGTGAGTAAAGTATGCATATGGGAAGACTTTAAACTTTTTTGAATTCAGAGGTATAAACGTGTGTCCTGGAAAACTTGAGGATTTTAATTTTATTTAAATAATCATACTGTGCCCTTCAAATGACCTATTTAATGTCTTTGCTATTTTACAGCATCCTGAGGTTAGCATTACACTTCTCCCAGTGGAGCCCATGACTTCTGATCAGGACGCTAAGGTTGTGGCTGAACCGCAGACGCAGAGAGTCCAGGAGGGCAAGGACAGCGCTCATCTGGTGGGTGCTGTCGAATGGGGTGGTGGGGAGTCCATTGCTTTTTTTGATAAAGGACTCTATATTGGAGTTAGTAAGGAGTTCTAAACAGGAACACTGGCACATCTTAGGATCTGCATACAGATATTAGAGTCTCATAGGGGAGAACAGATTTCTTACCCATCTGAGGATCATGGCTGAGACCCCTGCAACAAAAGACAGATGAACAAGAGAAAAGCATACACATTTATTTAGTAATAAGTTGAATGTGATATGGGAGCCTCCACAAAGGAAGAACCAAAGAAATAGGGAAAACTGTTATTTTTTTTTTGCGAAGTCTAATGCAGATGTTGACAGTTGTGGAGAAGCATGATTGGACAAAAGGGATGTGACCTAGAGCTAATAAACTGGAGAAGCTTAGCGAGGCTGGTGTGTTCAGGTTTTTCTTCACATCCCTGTGTGTTACTGCTCCTGGTACAGAGCAGGGCCCCTCTGGAAGGGTCTTCAGGGGAATGTCAGCTGTGTTTTATGGCCTGCTTCAAGGGAGAAGGGGCAAGGAGAATTCTTTGTAGTTTCCATGGCCTGATTCTGCTGTTTCCTCAAATGTCAATGTGCCATATTTTTTGGGGAGAAAGTCCTGAGCCCCATCAGTCTGAAAAATGTAGAGGTAGCTTAGTAGAGGAAACTATAAGTAGTAGATGATAACAAAAACAAAATTGTTATAGCTCTAGATACTTAAATCCATTTATTTTTTAAATCAAGGATATGTAGTGATTTGTAAATAGTCTAATAACATTATAGTCACTATAGTAGGATGTATTTAAAGAGTTAGGATTTTAATATACATTTTTTTGACTACTTTTGTTCATTTAAACATTTTATGTCAAGCAGTAATATTTAAAGTTCCAAAGCAGCTTTGAGCAAAGTAGCTTTTCTTAGTTTTCCCCATTGAATCTACAAAGAACTTTATCTATGATGTTCATTCAGAATTTAAAAATTTTAAGCCTACATTCTGAATATCTTATGAATTCATGAATTTGTCATGTGAAATGTGCATTTCTTGGTGGGTTTAGTTTTGCCTAATTACTGTGGTTTGAAAATATGTTGTTTCTTTTTAAACATTGTACTGATGTTGTCTTTGTTTTCTCTTTTACAGATGAATGGTCCTATATCTCAAACCACTTCTCAGACAAGTTCCATCCCACCTTTGAGTCAGGTAATTCAATTTTGAGATTAATCACAGATTGTTTAATCACAGTCAAGGCTCAGAGATACTTCCTTAAGAAAAATGTTTATTGTAACAAAAATTAGAAAATGTAGATATTTCTCAAAAAGTTGTGGTAGGGGATCCATTCATCACCACAACCCCTGGGTATGGTAACTGTCAATACTGTATGTCCTTTCTAGCTTCTGTGCGTGTCTGTTTTGTGTGCAGTTCTGCCAACAGCAGCATACCATTTAGATTAATTTATTTTCAAATACTACAAAATTTTTATTGTATCATTGATAATCTGTTATATGCGGATGAGTAGCTTTACATTTTGGTAGCCTGTGTTCCTTAAACCACACAAATTGAATAGTAAGCTTTTACTCAGAAAATTTGTTTCACATTTAGCTGTGATTAATGAAAGAATAAGGAAGTAGAATTCATTGGTTTTTAAATCCTACCTTTCATCATTTGCATATGCATATATAAAGTGCTTCAGAGAGCTACTACTCGAAATTCAGTTTGATCAAAGGATCTTATAAATTGCATAAAATTTAAAAAGTAAAAATATTTTATGTAAAAAATAAAAATTACCATAAATCTCATCTATTCCCCCCCATTATAAGCAGTTCATGTAGGAATTGAGGAGTTGGATTGTTAATCTAATTTTTTTTTTTTTTCAAATAGAGACGAGGTCTCACTGTGTTGCCCAGGCTAGTCTTGAGCTTCTGAACTCAAAGTGATCCTCCCGCCTTGGCCTCCCAAAGGGCTAGGATTACAGGTGTGAGCCACCATGCCTGGCCAGCTTGTAACAAAGAAGAATTTTAAAAAAACAAAAGACACCTTCTAAATTATTATATTTTATAAATATATTATTTATGTAAAATTTTTATATATTCTGTTTTACATTGATTTTTAATTTAATTTTTTTATTATTATTTTTTTGAAACAGAGTTTCCCTCTTGTTGCCCAGGCTGGTGTGCAATGGTGTGATCTTGGTCACCGCAACCTCCGCCTCCTAGGTTCAAGGGATTCTCCTGCCTCAGCGTCCCGAGTAGCTGGGATTACAGGCATGCGCCATCACACCTGGATAATGTTGTGTTTTCAGTAGAGACATGGTTTTACCATGTCCGTCAGGCTGGTCTTGAACTTGTGACCTCAGGTGATCTGCCTGCCTCGGCCTCCCAAGGTACTGGGATTACAGGCATGAGCCACCGTGCCTGGTGCACATTGATTTTTTAAAAATATCCAAATATAAGACCTTTGGTAGTCTAAGAAGAAAATTATATAAGACATAAAGTAGATATCCCTTGAGTATAAATCTTTAAGGGAGTTTGTTTGCTTCAACAAGTTCCTGTTCTCTCCGTGGTTGACTTTCAGTCCAACATAATATTCAGACATCTTTAGAAACCTATTGTAGGCATTGCTATGAATGTTTTCTAATTAGCATTGTTCATAGTGCACCTAAAGGTGTGGAGAGTTACATGCTTCATAGTTGACCAGGAGTTTGCATTGGTTTAGTGATTAGGTGGCAGTGCTCAGCCGGTTGTTATGATGGGCAAGTGAATACATTTAGCAGTCAGGGTTGAGGAACCAGGCTATTTACAGTTTAGCCATTCTGTCAGAGTTGAGTAGGAGGAGACGTGCAATAGAGATACCCAAAGAAATACATGAATAATTCAGGAGCAGATTTGCATTTATCCACTGGTACTATTTAGTTGTATTTATTAGACAGCTTCCTGCCCTCTCCAAAAAGCTTACTGAGCTAGTAACTATTTACAGGGTTAGCCAAAGAACACAAAAAAGTGATCTCTATTAGACTGTAAGAATATGGTTTCCCTGAGATCGAGACCATCCTGGCTAACACGGTGAAACCCCGTCCCTACTAAAAATACAAAAAATTAGCCAGGTGTGGTGGCACACGCCTGTAGTCCCAGCTACTCGGGAGGCTGAGGAAGGAGAATGGCGTTAACCTGGGAGGCAGAGCTTGTAGTGAGCCGAGATCGTGCCACCACACTCCAGCCTAGGCAACAGAGCGAAACTCTGTCTCAGAAAAAAAAGAAAAAAATGGTTTCCCTATTTAGTATGAGAACAGTATATTATAATGAGTGACGTGATTGTCAGAATTACTCAAATTTGTGTACATGTTTTCTCCACTAAACTGTAAACTTCTGGTACTGTGTTCTGTTCATTAAAAAAAAAAAAACTTTATTAAAGTACAATTTACATTCTGTAAAACTCACCCATTTAAAGTATGCAATTGAATTATTTTTAGTAGATTTACTGAGTTGTGTAATCATCACCATAATGTAGTCTTAGAACTTTTACATTACCCCATTAAACCCCCAGCCCACCCTGAGGCCCACTTATAGTTAGGCCCTGTTTCTAAGGATGGGGGCATCCTTGGGCAGCCACAAACATGCTCTGTGTCTCTGCATTCTGTTCCCTTCTGTGGCCAGCTCAATGCGTTGTGTCTGGTAGGCAAGCAGCTAGTACTGCCTGCATAAAATTTGAGTATCCATCCATTCATCAAAACTGAGTGCAAGTGATCATGATGGCTAAGACATTTTCTGTGGAGAGGTTGTTCAGATGAGCGTGAGATACACGTCTTCGAGGAGCCCTAACACAGCATGCAAGATTGCATTATCACATTGTGTGTGAGCCTTAGGTACAAGATGAGCGTACACCTGGAGGTGGGAGGCACTGAGACGTAGGTGAGTCTAGAAGAAGCACTCTTTATCTTGCCCCTAGTCAAGCAAGGTCATTTTGAATGTTCTCACCTTGAGGTCATAAGGATCTACTGATTTTGAAGTATATCGTACCAATAGTTACGATTACAGTACTTTGCATTAAGTTTACCTGAGTTCCAGGCAGGGACAGTGATGAAACTCTCTATTCCCTCAATATATCAGAAACAGGAAGGAATCTAGGACGGGGAGTGGTCAGAGGGATGGGAGGAAAACCAGAGGACAGTGTGGGGTGGAGATAGAGGCAGGGAGGCTGACTCAAGTGAAGTGTAGTAAGGTAACAAAGCGAGGGGTCAGTTGTGACCTTAGCAAGAGTATTTCCCAGGACTGATAGGAGCAAAAGCCAGATTGCAGTGGGCGAGAGACAGGAGTGGTAGACACAACTTAGACAGTGACATTCCTCCTAAGATCTTGGCTTTGAAGGTAAGGTGATAGAAGGCGAGAGGGGATTGAAAGGGTTTTGAGGGTGTTTATGATGAAGAGTGACCACTGGCAGTGGGCCACAGCGATGGGTTCTCCTTCTTGAGGAAGAAAAAATATCTGACCACTGGTATTCAGCAACAGTGTCGTTTGGTTAAAGGTTCTTTACCTTCCCTGTTAGCGCCACAAACATCATCTATAGCAAACATCATTCTCAGCGGCTTTTTGCCCCTCCTGAAGCCCACTCAGGGACTCCAGTTCTTACTCCTGTGTGCGACCAGCCAAGTAGCTGCTTTTCCCTTGGAGACACTACATCAGCCTGGAAACCATTTTCTGTTGAAAGGATCCTGTTGTGTTTTATCATAAATCAACAGCAGGTTTGAGAGAGGAATGTGAGTGAATGATGATGTTTAAGGGACAGGTAATATTAGGTAGAAGTGT
This sequence comes from Gorilla gorilla gorilla, assembly GCF_029281585.2. Lineage (NCBI taxonomy): Eukaryota > Metazoa > Chordata > Mammalia > Primates > Hominidae > Gorilla > Gorilla gorilla. Next base: position 9,822,649 of record NC_073232.2, on the reverse strand, counting down.
TTATGTTAAATTACCTCCTCAGAAGAAAAATGCAAAGTCACAGCAAGTCTTTTCTAATCATAGTGTGAAACTGGAAAGCTGAAATTGGAAATCTAACTCGTCCTCATACTAAACTCTATGTACAATTCAGCAAAACATCTATATCAGAATGATTTTTTTTTTTTTTTTTTGAGTCAGCCTCACTCTGTTACTCAGGCTGGCTAGAGTGCAGTAGTGCGATCTCTGCTCACTGCAGCCTCTGCCTCCCGGGTTCAAGCTATTCTTGTGCCTCAGCCTTCTGAGTAGCTGGAATTACAGGCATGAGCCACCATGCTTGGCTAATTTTTGTATTTTTCGTAGAGATGGGGTTACGCCATGTTGCCCAAGCTGGTCTCGAACTCTGGCCTCAAGTGATCTGCCCGCCTTGGCCTCCCAAGGTGTTGGGATTACAGGCATGAGCCACTGCACCCGGCCCAGAATTTTTTTTTTTTTAAACTCCTTTACAGATGGTAATACCAAAAAACTTTAGTCCCTTCCTTTATCAGTTTTCAAAAAAACCACCTTTGCCTTTTGATGACACAGCTTCTGAATGAATAACTATTAATTAGCAATTCAGATTAATTATTGCAGGCCTATATTTTGAATAAGAGTAGGCTTAGCAATCAGAAAGCTTGAATTTCTATGAAAACATCCAACTCCTGTATTTGTATGCAAGTGACATGTGGCTGCTCTTAGTATGTTAATCTTGCAGGTTAAACCTTTTGGCAGGTTGTTGCCACCTTGTCAATCTGTTTTAAGAACAGACTTGGGCTGGGTGCGGTGGCTCATGCCTGTAATCCCAACACTTTGGGAGGCCGAGGCGGGCGGATCACCTGAGGTCAGGAGTTCGAGACCAGCCTGACCAATATGATGAAACCCCGTCTCTACTAAAAATACAAAAATTAGCTGGGTGTGGTGGTGCATGCCTGTAATCCCAGCTACTCAGGAGGCTGAGACAGGAGAATCGCTTGAACCCGGGAGGCGGAGGTTGCATTGAGCCGAGATAGTGCCATTGCACTCCAGCCTGGGCAACAAGAGCGAAACTCTGTCTCAAAAAAAGGAGAAGAAAAGACTTGGCTGGATGTAGTGGCTCACACCTATAATTCCCAGCACTTTGGGAGGCCAAGGCGGGAGGATTTCTTGAGCCCAGTTCAAGACCCCATATCTACAAAGCAAAAAAGAACAGGCGTGGTGGTGTGTGCCTGCTGTCTCAGCTACTCAGGTGGCTGATGGGGGAGGATTGCTTGAGCCCAGCAGGTCAAGGCTGCAGTGAGCTGTGATCGCACCACTGCACTCCAGCCTGGGTGACAGAGGGAGACCCTGTCTCTAAAAAAATAAAAACAAAAGACCTAAGAACTTTCCTTAAGGATGTTGATACAGTTTCCTGTCTTAGAAATATGTTTGTTACTATGTCAGGAAGTGTAAAGCTGCCTTTACCTCAGCATGATTTAGTGACAGAACAATCCATTTACCCCCAGAGTGTATGCACGGTTCTTGGTCTCCTGGTACTTCAGAGAACTTGCCCCAGGATGGGGGATACTCTGACCAGATGCCCTCTTTTCCTCTTAGAATGTATTCGTGCTGAGACGGAGTAGATCCTTTTTAATGTAGGATATTTCTTTTTGATGACATAGTATTGTAACATTTTGATTGTAGCATTTTGGCCACTGACAGACGGAATGCTTTCTATAACACATACCCGTGATCTTTTTAGCTCCAAGGCATATTTAAAAATAGAGGGATTTCTTCATTCTCTGTTTGGCTTACTATTCTTAGTTGTATCCTTGTGTAAATGAGTTACATGCTGCTAAAACTTCTCTTGTTGTGGAAGTGTGACAGATGTAATAGTAATCTTTCAAGGCACTGGGATCAGTAAAAACATCTCTCAACTTAGAACATTTTGTAATTTCTTTAAAAAAATTAGTAATTTTATTGCTTAGTGTTTGCATCATTTAGAATATGACAAATAGTTTTTTTGCAAACTCTTTTTCATTTTAGGATCAGTTTAATTGCTATTAAGGCATTTTGTTCAATAGTAGATTATAAATCAACTTTGTGTGGCAGTACCATGCAAACAGTTGTACTGAGAGAATAGTCACATCACTGGGAGGAAGCGACAGATGTGTCGGAGTCCGCTGCCTGGCAACTGGCTGCCTTCATAGGCCCCGGTGTCCTTACATATGTGTGGAAATACAACACATACAGCTATGTGCACAGATCGTAAAAGTACAACTCAGTGTATTTCTGCAAAATAAACACACGTAAGTAATCCACTGCCGGATCCTGAAACAGCAATTTTCAGTTTTGGCAGCAATTCGAAGACATGTCACAATTATAGAAATTGCGAAAGTAGGAGAAACGTGTATCTTCAAATCAGGGAACTTGTGTAGATGAGATACATGAGTCACGCAGGGGTGTCAGAGTTTCTGAGATGGTCAGGATGCTTCATTCCTTGTTTGGACTTCTTATCTCATGAAGCCAGTGCTTCTCACCTGGACAGCTGCATTCACTCCTCACTGGTGTCCCCAACCCACCCTTCCTTTCTAACACAGTGGCCAGAGGATCCCTTCGAGAAGGCCAAGTCAGAACCTGCCACTCCTGTGCTCAACATCACAGTTAGCCTGAGTCCTGGCAGGTCCCTAGCCTTCGTAGTCTGGCACCTGTCCTCTCTGACTCTGCTGCCCACTGGCTCTCCTCTGGCACGCTGCTCCAGCCCCAGTGGGCTCTTGACCCTTGACCATTCCAGCATCACCTTACCGTAGGGCTCTCTGCCTCAATTGGTTCTGGTGTGCCCCTTTCCCAGAAGTCTTTGAGGCTTATGCTCTTACCTTTCTCAGTCTCGGCCTCACCTTCTCAGCGAGCCCCATCTATCCGCATCCGTCTCCTCACTTCTGGCTTGCCTCAGACCCTTTACGTGTAGCAGTTAGCACCTTCTAACAATGTTAGGTATTTGTTAGATTTAGTGTTTGTCTCCCTGGACTAGAATGCAAGCTCCATCAAATCTGGGGTTTAGTTTTGTTTATTGATGTATCCCAATGTCTTCCTGACAGGTAGGTGCTCCGTAAATGTCTCCAGTATAAAAGAATATATCACATATGGTGGTAATCACTGCAGACTCTCATGGCTCTTACTGTGCGCTCTCCTAACACATCTGTTTACTCATTAATTCCTGTTAGCCCTACACCTGTCTTACCCCTAGGTACGGTTATCCCCATTTTACAAATGAGGAAACTGAGACACAAAGAGGTTTAAGTAATTTATCCCCAAGATTACTGGACTAACAAGTGGTAGAACCAGGATTTGAACCCAGGCAATCTGGCTTCAGAGTCCAAACTCAAGAGGAAATACTTTGTATTTGGCACCGTTATTTCATTTAAAAAGAGAAACCAGAAGGAAATAATTTAAAACACCCAGCTCTTTCAGCCATCTGAAAGGCTTTTCAGAATTGTTTGTTTTGTTTCGTTTGTTTTTTTAGAGACAGGGTCTTGCTCTGTCACCCAGGCTGTAGTGCAGTGGAACAGTAATAGCTCACTGCAGCCTTGAACTTTTGGACTCAAGTGATCCTCATACCTCAGCCTCCCAAGTAGCTGGTACTACAGACACGCGCCCCCACACCCAGCTGACTTTTAATTTTTATTTGTAGAGATGGGGTCTTGCTGTGTTGGCAAGGCTATTTCAGATATCTTTAAGGCTGTTCCCCCATCACAGGCCCATCACATTTGCCCTCTAGGAGGGCAGAAGGGTTTTGGTAGATGAGCACTTGGGGCCCTCCACAGGCTTGCTGCCCAGAGCCGCCTCGGACCTCTGCTCCCCACATCCGGTGCATTGCTCCTTAGTCACCTCAGCTGCGGCTTGAGTGGGCCCAGTGGTGGCTTGAGCTGCGGCTCCAGAAGGTACAAGTCATAAACCTTGGTGGCATCCACGTGGTGCTGATTTTTCAGGCAAGAAGAATGCTAGAGCTGTGGGGCAGCCTCCACCTAGATTTCAAGAGATGTCATGGACAGCCTGGGGGCCCAGGCAGAGACTTGTCACAGGAGCAGAGCCACTGCAGAGAGCCTGTACTCGGGCAATGGCAAGCAGAAATTTGGAGTTGAACCTGCTGCAGAGAAGCCCCACCAGGGCATTGCCTAGTAGAGTCGTGGGAGTGGCCTGGGAGCCTTGAACTGTGGAGCTGCCAGCTTGCAGCATCAGCCTGGGAGAGCTGTGGGCAGGAGACTCCAACCCCTGACAGCTGCTGGGTGGACTGAGCCCAGCAAAGCCATCGGGTGGGGCTGCCTGAGGCCCTGGGGAGCCAACCCTGTTCCACTGTGCCCAGAGGGTTGGGACATGGAGTCAAAGGAGATGATTCTCCAGAGAGGCTTAATATTTAATATTGTCTGCTCTGTTGGGTCTTGAACTTGGGACCTCTTGCTTCTTCTTGCCTATTTCTCCCTTTTAGAAATAGTTTTTTTTTTCTTTTCTTTTTTCTGAGACGGAGTTTTGCTCTTGTTGCCCAGGCTGGAGTGCAATGGTGTGATATCTGCTCACTGCAGCCTCTGCCCCGCTGGGTTCAAGCGATTCTCCTGCCTCAGCCTCTCAAGTAGCTGGGATTACAGGCATGCACCACCACACCCGGCTAATTTTTTGTATTAGTAGAGACGGGGTTTCTCCATGTTGGTCAGGCTGGTCTCGAACTTTTGATCTCAGGTGATCCGCCTGCTTTGGCCTCCCTAAGTGCTGGGATTACAGGCGTGAGCCATCGCACCTGGTCAGGAATTTTTTTGTGTGTGTGCCTGTCCCACCATTGTATTTTGGAAACACATAACTTGTTACTTTCAACACTCAGGGCTGGAGAGGAATTGATCTTGGGGTGAATTGTGCCTTGAGTCTCACCCTATCTGATTCAGATGAGACTCTGGACTTTTAAGTTGATGCTGAAATGAGTTAAGACTATTGGAGGTATTGGGATGGAATGAGTATTTTTTGCATTATAAGAAGGACATGAATTGTGGGAGCTGGAATGGAATGTTGTGGTTTTCATGTGTCCCCCAAAGTTCATGTGTTGGAAAATCAGTCCGCTGTGCAGCAGCATTGGGAGGTAGGGCTTTCTAAGGGGTGATAAGGACACCAGGCTCTACCCTCACAAGTGGAGGAGTGGATGAGTGCCATTGTGGTGGGAGTGACTGCATTTCCTCACATGTGTGTGATGGTGCAGCACAAAGGCCTCTCCAGAAGCAGCCTCTCGACTTGAGACTCTCAGCCTCCAGAATTGTGTGAGATAATCTCTGTTCTTTATAAATTGCCCCATCTCAGGTATTCTGTTAGAGCAGCACAGAATGGTTTCACAAAGGACTTTAAGGCTTGAAAAGTGTGGGGAGGAGACTGGAGAAAGAAACAACATTGAGGCAGTGTGCTGGCATTGGTTAGTATGAGATAGAAGAGGTTGGGGGAATGGTATCTTAGAAGCCGAGATCATAGAGGTAGGCTGGGGCCAGATTATGGGGGACTTTGAAGTGGGACTTTGAGATTCTATTCCAACTACTTAAAGTCTGCCTAACAGCTCTTTGAAATAGATGTCGGTGTTGGCTCCATTTTACAAATGAGAAAACTGAGACAAAGAGGTTAAATAATTTGCCAGAGATGACACATGTAAAAATAGAGCTGAGACTCAAAGCCAGGCAGATGATCTCGTGAGCTTGTCTGCTTTACTATGTCCTTTCATTCTACAGCTGGTATGAATCGTTTGTGTCTTTAGTGCAGAACGTTTTTGCCATGTAGATGTTTAATTCTCTTTGAGTAGCATAACAGTATGGTCAATGTATGGTCTGAGTTTTGTTTTGTCATTCGAAGCTGCTACTAAAGTTCTTGGTGCCTCATTTACCTTATCTGTACAGTGAATTAGTAGTATCTACCTTGGGGGTTGTTAAGAGTGCAAATTAAGACGTGCGACAAAATGGATGCATAGATGTAATTAATATTTTGTGAAACATAGTGCTATATAAAGTGTTGACTACCATTATCATGATAATCATTATGATGATTTCAGTACTTGAATTTTAGTATATTCAGAAGTGTTCCTGTTACCTTTATGTTTAAGTGTAATTCCTAAACTTTTTATCATAAAAATGTTAATATTTTTCAAAAGTAAAACATTAATAGGACACCAGTCATAACTCATAGGTTAAAGAAACAACAAAATCTCTCTTGCAGAGGAACTAAAAGAATTATTTTGTTTTTCACATAGCATGTCAGAACCATAATAAGAAAAAGAATTACTTATACTAAAAGCAAAACATCACAGATGTCAATGTAAGACAAGACCGATTATGTGAGTCCACAGTTAGGGACTGGACCACATAGTACATGAGCAACTTGTTTAGTTGTGGACAACGCCTGTTTTTCACCAGATGGCAGGCTGTGCGTTCCTGCATCAAGTACTTTCAAGAGACTTTCTAGTTCTGGTACCAGAGCTTGTAGATCTATTTTCCCTTTTTTTTCTTGTTCCTTCCTTTTTCTTAATTGGAGTGCTCAGACATCTGCAGAAGTGGAGCGAATAATACCATGAACCAAATGCAGCATCACTAACTTGAACATTACCCATCGCCACGTTCGACTACTGTTTTGTTTTGTTTTGTTTTGTTTTGTTTGAGATGGAGTCTCGCTCTTGTCACCCAGGCTGGAGTGCAGTGGCGCAATCTTGGCTCACTGCAACCTCTGCCACCTGGGTTCAAGTGATTCTCCTGCCTCAGCCTTCCGAGTAGCTGGAACTACAGGCACACACTCCCATGCTCAGCTAATTTTTTGTATTTTTAGTAGAGACGGGTTTTCACCATGTTGGCCAGGCTGGTCTTGAAACTCCTGACCTCTGGTGATCCACCCACCTCGGCCTCCCAAAGTGCTGGGATTACAGGCATGAGCCACCACGTCCGGCCTGGACTACTGTCTTTAAATCTTTTCCTCCCTCTATGCACATGACTGTTTTAACTTTTATATATGTGTGTGTATATTTACTATATTTGCTAGGGTATTTTAAAGCAAATTGTAGATACTGTGTCACTTTATCCCAGATACTTCAGCATGCATCTCTAACTGGCATCATTCCATTTTCACACCTGACACAATTAGTAATAATTTCTTGATACCTACAGATAATATTTTTTATTGCTATTTAATTTTTTGCTCTCCTTTGATTTTTTCGTCTCTTTTTTAATTGCTATTTATTTCAGACATCATTTCGTAAAGCTAGAAAATTACATACAACTGTGAGTAGCTATATATTTTACGGAACAAAATTCTGATACTGTTTTCCTTTGGGGGAATTTATGAACTATTTTATTTAGTTACCACCATCCCATGAAATATAATTTGGGAAATACTGGAACACTGTAGAAAAACCAGAAGCCTGAAATCTTTCTGGCTGGGATAATATTTTAAGTTATGTTTTATTGAGTTTATGAGAATAAGAAAAAAATACAGTGCAGCATTCTTGCTGCTGTTCTGAGCTTTTGGATCCTGGTCCTGTTTGGAATTGGGCACATGGAGTATGCTGGCTGTCAGTCGGGCTCTGTTGTTATTAGGATTTGGGTTTGAGTGGCAGGAACATGTGACCGCTGTGCAAGGGGTTATTTTTGGTCTCTGGGTGTTGGCTTCTCCTCAGAAATTATAGCAAGTTACTGTGAGGTGCGTCTGTGGAGGCTCGGGACCAGCACGCCTGTCGTGTGCTTGTGAGCTCTCAAACATGGGCTGCTGCTTCAGCAGAGAACTAAGTAGTGACGATGACAGTGAAAAAACTGGCCTGTTACAAAAATCTGTGGAGGAGAAGGAACCAGAAAACAAGATAAGTAAAACTTTGTCTTCATTATTTGATACCGTCAAAGGTGAGGAGGTTCACCGTACTGGCAGTGGAGCCAGCAGCGCAGCTGGCGTTAGCGCGCGGACAAGGATTTTCGCAGGGTCTGGGCACAAACAGGGTCATAGACCCAAGCAGTTATTGAACCCTCTTTCCTCTTTTATATATACATTCTCAACAAGGTATGAAAACTTGGATGAGAATGACAAGAATTCAGATATTGTTGTTAATGAGCAGAATTCTGAGGGGGTCTGTGATCTACTGTGTGTGGGTAACGGCAGCCGACAAGGTTGTTGGGAAGATGAGGAGCCTTTCTCATGTGTGCTGGTGCCTTCTGACCGAGGCCTGCAGGAGGAAACCTTTGTGAGTGGCCATCTGCACTGTGACCCAGCTACTTGTAAAAACTCTGTAGTAGAGAAAGAAATGGTGGTCAGCGTTCACCTCAGCAGTGGTGATGAGAGTAAGTCTTTAGACCTATCCGATAGGGAGAAGAAAGATGGAAACCCTGTTGGTATTGATGATCAACAATGTCAGGATTCAGGAGAGTGCAAGTTTCACAGCATTTGTGTTGCGGACTCTGCCTGCCCAAGCGTGGCAGAGGAGCTGGGCACCTGGGCAGACACAGTAGCCGCAAGAGGAGAGTGTTGCTCTGCAGTGCCTTCAGCCTCGCGTGCCGTGTCAGGGGCGGGCGAGCCAGAGCCACGGCAGGAAGAGCTCTCGCCTTGGGACACGCTGGGTCCAGGTGAAAGGACAGGGGAATGCAGTGGGAAAGCCAAGCCTTGCCCTGAGCCTGTGGCGTTCAGCGATGCACCTTGTGAAGCAAACGCTGATAACGTGCAGATGGAGGCTTTACAGGCAGAAGCTTGCACTGAATTCCCTAAAAATTACGCAGAAAGTAGTGCACTACATGGTACTGACCTACTCCCTGAATTAAATAACAACATGGACAGTGACTCACTAAGACATGCGTGTGTCCTGGGAGAAAGTGAGAGCTGTAACTCAGGAGTAGGAAGTGAGAGGGATCATCCACCTGGTGGCTTCCGTACTGACACTGCACATTCACCTGGTAGCTTTTGTACTGACACTGCATATGTTGCAGGGAGTGATGACCCGGAGCTGGTAACAGTTATTGTCAACCAGAGTTTACATTCTAAAAAGGAGAGAGAAAATAACTCTATCACACCACTAAGAGACAACGATGATTTCTACTTGGAAGTTAACAAAGCAGATAGTATCCTTCCTGTTGGTCTAGATAGAATTGATTTAAGTCCTAAGAGGCCTATCACTGCAGTGAAATTTGGAAGTGGGTGTCTCTCAGGTCATGCTAATTCAAGAGAAGCAGCCCCAAGCCAGCTTGATGACTGCTGGGAGCCGGAACCTGTCCCCGGACAAGTCAGGAAGGCACAGCACAGAGGGGACTGCAGCCTGGAGGCCAGAAGTCCCCTGCTGCCAGACAGAGGTGAGGTGTCTCTGCAATCTGAAAATAGTGCCTTTTACCAAGAAGAGGACAGAAGTGGCGTTTGGAAGGCTGAGGGTCATGGTGTAAGGGCTTTTGAGTCAAAATCTTGGTGTCAAGCAGATGAGGCTACAACACAGACCTGTGACCAAACTTGTGTGGAGCATGTGGTGGACACGCAGGGGACGGTGCAGAGGACAGATGGCCTAAAGCTTAGCATGGCACAAGGAGTGCCCCCCGATGGCAAGTCTCCCAGTCACTCCAGATCTCTTCACAGTAACTGTGTTTCCTCCGCATTTATTTTCACCTGCACAGAGGAAGAAGAGAGGGAAACAAGCCCAGGCGACAAAACAGAGGGTGAAATATGTGTGAAGAGTTCAGTCAGTGTGTCACGAGACCAGCTGAGTGACCCTCAAAGGTTAGAAGGTAGTGAAAAAGAATCACTGCAAGCAAAGTATAGTGAGACAAGTGAAGATGACATAGAGACTGTCAAGTCAGATTCTAAAACAACCTATGAGTGGGAAACAGGTATACAAAGACTTGAGGCAGTGCCAAGTCAGGATGTACTCTCCTGCGTTAGTTCTAGTGCAACAGAGAACGCTGATTTTGAAACTAATCAAATAGAAAAAAGTTATGAAACACACCGAGTATACGACTGCAAATATAATGGTCTTAATGTGTTACCACCTTTCAGTCCAAGTGTTAATCCAGTTATACAGAAGTCAGAAATAGTAGAGAATTCTGTTAGTGGTGGTAAAAGCCCAAAATGGAAGGGAATTTCCTCTGAATCAATTGAAGAAGCTTCTGGTATCTTTGGTAATAATACATCAGGGTTGAGTAAACCAAAACTAACATGTAAAGAAGAGGAAGAGAGACTTTATTTGGAGAAAGATAGTATTGACCCCAGAATTACTGACTGCCTGGGTCCATGTGGGACGAGTGAATGTGCACACCATTTCAAAGAAGGAAACGCCAAGTCCACTCTTACACAGTCGACTTTAAATGGTGAAATGGGTTTTATGGGAAATGCTAAGGTGAGTTTTGAGAAAATAGAGTCACGTGACACTTCCAGTGGCCATTTCTCTCTGGTTGGTGTTGATCCCACCCTAGCGGACAGATACACAGCTGCCCCCTGCGATGCAGCGCAGGGGATTCCCGCTGTCCCCATGGACAGCAAAGACACGATTGTACCAAGTAGTGGCCACATTTTATCACTCACAGAAGGTGTCCTAAATAGATGTGAACATCCCTCAAAAGTGGATTGGCAGAGTTTCCCAGAAGGAGTCTCCCGTTTTTTGAGTGAATTTTCCTATTACCCAATGGGAGGGTTAGGAAACCCAGCATTTTCTGAAAGACTGGCCAGTGGTTGTGGTGGATATCAAATGGGCTATCTCTGGACTAATACAGTCACAAAAGGTGCTCTAGAAGGTGAAACAATATTTAGTGAGGATCTGCACCATAAGCCACAGGCCTTGGAAATTGCTTTGTTTTCAGAAAACACTCCTCAGCTACCGGTGTCAGAGGACGGTGTTGTTTGGGGATGGCATGATAGAGACGGACAGTTCGTAAGTATGTTTTCTGTGTGTTTACTGTTGTGCTGCGGTATGCTGGGCTATACATTTTAATTTATTATTATTATTATTATTTATTTTTTGAGACAGAGTCTCACTTTTGTCACCCAAGTTGGAGTGGCGTGATCTCAGCTCACTGCAACCTCCACCTCCCAAGTTCAAGTGATTGCTGGGTTCAAGTAATTCTCGTGACTCAGCCTCCCGAGTAATTGGGATTACAGGCATGTGCCACTACGCCTGGCTAATTTTTGTATTTTTAGAGACGGGATTTCGCCATGTTGGCCAGGCCGGTTTTGAACTCCTGACCTCAGGAGATCCACCCGCCTCAGCCTCCCAAAGTGCTGGCATTGCAGGCATGAGCCACCGGGCTGGCCAATTTTAATTGTTTTTAACTTAAAATTAATAAAGATTTACTCTAAACAGTGGGTAGTTGTTTGAATGCTTATATATGGCTGTGAATTACTATAACATTAATGATTTCCAAATTGGAGAATATGAATTCTTGTTTGTTGTACTTAAGCCAGAGTTTGTGTGCAAACTCTTGTTAGCACTAAAGCATGCCCTGAGCTCTGTGTTGACTTTTTTCTGTCTGTGAATTTTGCCAGCTCTTCTGTCTTCCTGGCCGCAGTGCTGTCAGAGCCCTTTGAGGGCATCTTATCTCGTGGGCAGTGTAGTTGATTTGATAAGCATGTGAGCCCATTGAAGGTATAAGTCACACTGCAGAAGACAAACTTACCTAAAAATCTGTGCTTCCTGATATCTTTGTATGTGTCTGAGGCAGGTAGAATTTGCTGCTTTTAACTGCCTATGAAATCTTGGTTCTGTCTTCTTGCAGTTAGAATTACTGTGGGGCTCTTTCTTTTTCAGAACCCCGAGATAAGGCTGTCCCTCTGGTTTGGAAGAAGCTTAGCAAATGACTCTATGGGCAGCTAATTTGAGCATCTTTCCAGAAATTCTGTAATAAATGTCAACATCATTCAACAACAGGAAATTAGTTTTCCTCCACAAAACAGACATTTATCGAAGCAGTGTGATTGAAAGCACATACTCAGAGTAGCAAGATCTCATTATTCAACCAGTGGTTTATTCATGATTTTTGTGGGCAATGAAGCAAGGAAAAGTATTGATATTAAGGAGGTAGAGATGGCTCAAATGTCAACACTTACTATATGGAAATAAACAAGTAGAAATCCCCTTCTGTAGTGTAAGGAATGATCCATCAACCTCTTTTATTTCCATGCCCACACTGGGAGTTTTTCTGGAGAGAGTTACGTTCAAATTCATTAGTTTTGCTCCTTAAATAGTTGTGGAGGCAAAACAGTATAAAACTACATCTTTAAGATAATCTGCAGTTAATCTTTTACAGAAGTGACATAATTTTCAGTTAGTTACCAGTGTCACTGCCTCAGACATCAACAAAGAGCATAAATGATGCCTAAGTGAGAGGTGTGCTTCCAGTTTTAAATTAGCTTTTCCATTATGAGGTATTCCCAAACAGTATTCTCATATGAGGCGTTACCACGTTTAACGATGGTGCCTTGCCTTTCAGAGCTTCAATTTTCAAAGTGCTGTTACAGGTGTCTTTTTTTTTTTTTTTTAGCAAATCTTAATATAGCAGCTATTACTCCATTTCACAAATAAAGAACTGGAGGTAGAGCCTTGTATGGTTCTGAAGTCAGCAAATTGCCCTGAATTACTAAGCTTTTTAGTGCATCTCTAGGAGTGGTTGGTGCTTGCATGGAATGTTTCTTTCCCCTATTTCTCACCTGCTTTCTGTACCTCACCGGCCAGTCCCCCTTCTCCAGCATTAATCACTCCAGTTCCTCCTCAGTAACTTGTCGGAGAGACTGTTCTGTCTCGTATCGGTAGTTATACAAACTTATTAATTGATAACGTTATTTTTCAAAGTGGAGCATATTGTTTCGCACAGGATGGGGTGGGGTGGAAGGATTTATTTAAAGCATCAGAACTCAGGCATGTTCACTTTGGAATGTGGCTGTTAAGGTCAGCTTGCCTGTGGTTTTAATAACCATTGCTTAGCCATACATTTTTAATGGAAAAATAAGACTTATAGTCAAGCAGACGACACTGGAGTTTGTTTTTTTTTTTTAAGGATGGAGTCTTGCTCTGTCACCCAGGCTGGAGTGCAGTGGTACCATCTCAGCTCACTGCAACCTCCGCCTCCTGAGTTCAAATGATTCTCCTGCCTCAGCCTCCCAAGTAGCTGGGATTACAGGTGTGTGCCACCATACCCAGCTAACTTTTGTATTTTCAGTAGAGACGGGGTTTCACCATGTTGGCCAGGCTGGACTTGAACTCCTGACCACAAGTGATCTGCCCATCTTGGCCTCCCAACATGCTGGGATCGCAGGCATGAGCCACCACACCCGGCCGACGCTGGAGTTCTTGATAACCATTTAGAGTTCCATATTACTGCAAGAGAATAACCATATTTTATAGAAATAGTAGGAGATTCAGATCTTTGTTTAATACAAACTATTTCTCATAAATTATAAGTTAATGAACTCTTGATGAGTGTTGAATTTTGCTGAACGCAATTGCTTAGAATCTAACTTTCTAATTACCATCGTTTTTATGGGGAAGTTACTCAACCTTTCTCTGCCTTGGTTTTTTCATTTGTGAAATGAGTCCAGTGAATAACGACCTCCAAGACTTGTTCTGATTCAGTACAAGGAAGTGCGTAGAATGTGCTCAGCACGTGGTAGATCCTTGAATGTCATTAAGCCTTAAAAGACATCTTCATTCTTTCATTCCTGGTGACATCTCTTCAGTCACAGTATTGATTGAACATTTCCTAACTGCATACACTTGATTTGGACTTCTTCACTAAGAGGTACTCATTGGTTAAGGGTAGAGTCCTAGTCATTTGTGGCATAAAACCTTGCAGAAGTTGTCAAATAGTGGAAAATATAAATTTATGTTATTTATTAAACATTGATTCATTCCTCATATATCTTGAGCACCTCCCTACTGAATTCAGGACTGTGCTGGCTATCAGCAGTACTACAGTGAGGAAAATGCCCATGGTGACTGCCACCCTGGAATAGGAGGAACACGAGGGCCACGGGAGCCCCAACAGCCATGCTGTCACTGCTTTCAAAGTGCTGTTGGTCTGTATTAATAAACCACAAAATGTATTTTGGTACTATAGGACAGTCAACTGCAAAAGGTACTAATAATAGAGAAGGTTACTGTTAGTTAGTGTTGGGAATTTAAAGCACGTGTAGTATGTGCATGAGCTGAGGGGAGCCAGCTAAGTGGATGGAATGGAACCGAGGCTGGAAAACTGGATTGTGTGGTGGTGGTGAAAAGAGACTGGGTCTAATTAGGAAAGGTGATGTGTGGAAGTATTAGAGTAGGAAAGAGAATAGAGAAGTGAATTTACAAAGACAGCAGATCCAGGTGGAGCGGCGTAAACGCTGCCAGAGGCAGTGTTGTGGGTGACCTGTGGCTGTCTCCTGCCCCCTCATGTAGCTCCATGAGCTCCTGTCTGCTTCCTTCACCATCACACCTGCCAGCTCAGTGCCGTGCCTGGCACAAGCATGCTGGTGAACATGTCAGAGGCACTTGTTGGACAGATGGGTGGATGAGAGAGAAGAGGGCAAGTAACACTATGCAGAAGCAGAGGCCAAAAATGAAGTTTAGATGCAATGCAAGAGGGAAAGTTGAATTGGTGCTTCTTGATTATAATATTCTTGAAGGAACCCAATTATTTGCCCTATCACCAGTACTTAAAAAAAAAAAGTAAAAAGAATTCCAGATAGATACTCATTTAAACATCTGGTTTTATGGGCATGATGCTCATTGGCGGTCCAGTGACTGGAGGAGCAGGAACGAACAAACCACATCAGCTGCCTTCTCTCAGTTTCAGAAATAGTTTTATGTTTTTTACTACCAGCCCCATCACCTGAGCCAATGTGGATTTATTCTGTCTTTTAAAAATTGTTAATGCACCCATTGTTTATTTGACGGCTCATGGTGGTGCTTTCCAGCCCTTCTCCTGTGTTCTGGGCCACAGAAACTGGTGTGTCTATGCTGCATGCTGGGGTAGTGCAGTGTAACTGCTCCCAGCTTGCAGCCTGGGTCCAAGGGGCACCAGGGACCAGGGATCTGTCCCTTCCTCCAGAAGCTTTGACTTCCTGCACTGTGGAGTGAAGGTGGGTGGTACATTTGAAAAGGCAAATCATGTGTAAGTTTGTTGAAGGATTGTGTGTTTGGACATTTGACTTTTCTTTAGGCTTCGGGGAGTGCTTATGTAAGCATAAGAAAGGCTTGTATCAGAAAAATCAGGGGAGTAGGGAGTATCCACATGGTGGGGGACTGTTGTGGGTTTACACGCTGTGTCAGGAAGGACCACCAGTCCCCAGTCTCTGGGCAGGATGTTCTGGACAGACGGACGGGAAGAGCAAAAGTGCCAGTGTGCCCAGAGACAGCAAGGAGGTCAGTGTGCCTGGAAATAGACAAGGCCAGGGAGCAGTGAGCACAGGAGGGCGCTGTGGCTGCAGTGGGAACTTCGTCTTTTATTCCAAATGAGCCAAGCTGATGCGGGAGGGTTTTGAGTAGAGGACTGCCCTGTGGGACTAACTGAGCATGCGTGACTGTCATGATGGCCGATGAGCTTGGTATGTGCCAGGCATCATGTTGTTGTGTTGTCTTCCAGGTGAGGTTTAGCCCATGTTCCACAGCTGTCCGTGGCAGCTTTGGCCTCAGCCCCAGTGATCTGAGAGCTCGTTGTCCAGAACACTGGACTAGCAGCTTCATGGTCACCTGTGGATTTTCTTTCAAGGTGATACTGAAGCTCTATTGGGAATGGGAACAGGTAGTTCTGTGAAAAATATGAGATATTTTATCTTCTTCCTCAAAGGATGCCTGAGCTTTCTTAGCCTGTAGTATCCCTGACAGACCTATTAGAACACCTTCATTCTTAGGAGCAATTTTCATCTTCTACACCTTTTGTTTATGTGACTTTTTGAAGCTTTCTTTCTTTTTTTTGTTTTAGAGATGGAGTTCTGCTCTGTCACCCAGGTTGGGTGCAATGGTGCAATCTCAGCTTACTGCAACCCCTGCCTCCTGGGTTCAAGTGATTCTCCTGCCTCAGCCTCTTGAGTAGCTGGGATTACAGGCACACGCCACCACGCCCGGCTAATTTTGTATTTTTAGTGGAGACAGGGTTTCTCCATGTTGGCCAGGCTGGTCATGAACTCCTGGTGGCCTCAGGTGATCCGCCCGCCTTGGCCTCCCAAAGTGCTGGGATTACAGGTGTGAGCCACCGCGCACTGCTGACTTGTTTAAGCTTTCTAATTAGAATTTTATTCATCTGCGTTGTATTCAAATTTGTAAAACCCTGAATTGTGATTTTATTAGGAGTCTAGGAAGTCACCAGCTATTCCTCAGGTATAGTTTGTGAAACACTGAATCTTTTGGTGGCAGGCCTGTCCTTCCCCATCTCTGCAAGCCTTGGTCTTGGGAGGAGGAACTTAAAACTTGGGGGGAATTTAATGGAATTCTGACTGCTTTTTTTTTTTTTTTTTTAATGTTGAACCTGATTTCATTCCAAAGGTGTGTATAAATACGTAGGCTGAGCCTTTGGAGCCTATATCTGATGTCTCTTAACTCTGCATTAATAAGTAAAACTGTATTTGGTTGACATTTGGATACAAATGTCTATCTCACATTTCTTCCTAGGTACCAGCAACTAAGGTTTCAGAGCTGAACCCTAATGCAGAAGTGTGGGGGGCTCCTGTGTTACATCTGGAAGCAAGCAGTGCTGCTGACGGTGTGAGTGCTGCATGGGAGGAGGTGGCTGGCCACCACGCAGACCGTGGCCCGCAGGGTAAGTTGAGCATGGCCGTGGTGTGCAGCCCCCTGCTTTCAGGCCTGTGCTTTTGTTGCCATTTTAATCTGTCTTTAAGATGTTGTTCATTCATAACTGTGTCATGGTATGTGGCAGTGCTTGAGAGCCCAGAGGTCTTTTACAGTCTAAAGAAGTTGGGTCACTGCAAGTGTAAGCTTTGTTTTAAGAGAAAGTTATGCTTCTAACCCTGCCTTTTTGGGGTAAACTCCTAATTGTAGGATCGGATGCCAATGGTGATGGTGACCAGGGCCATGAGAATGCTGCATTGCCAGACCCGCAGGAGTCGGACCCAGCAGACATGAACGCTCTCGCTCTGGGTCCCTCAGAATACGACTCTCTGCCTGAAAATAGCGAGACAGGTAAACATATCTTATGGGTGCATTTTCCCAGGGAATATGGGCTGCTTTATTTATTTTTTTTATTTAGAGTATTAACATTCTCTACACAATGTGTCTTTCTTTGCCTCCTTTTAATTCTACTTTAAACTCACCCTTATGTGGATGCAGAGAAGATGAGAGGCCCTGGTTAGGGAGGTGCCATGGAGAATGTAAGGTCTCAAAAGATGAAACCTGGGCCGGGCGCGGGGGCTCACGCCTGTCATCCCAGCACTTCGGGAGGCCGAGGCGGGCAGATCACGAGGTCAGGAGATCGAGACCATCCTGGCTAACACGGTAAAACCCCGTCTCTACTAAAAAAAAATACAAAAAAAATCAGCTGGGCGTGGTGGCGGGCGCCTGTAGTCCCAGCTATTCGGGAGGCTGAGGCAGGAGAATGGCGTGAACCTGGAGGCGGAGCTTGCAGTGAGCCGAGATCGCGCCACTGCACTCCAGCCTGGGCGACAGAGCGAGACTCCATCTCAAAAAAAAAAAAAAAAAAAAAGAAACCTATTTAGTAGTGCGAAGTGTCAGTAAAAGTGCAGAGGTGGAATGTTAATGTTGGATTTGAGAGTAAGACAGTTTGAGTAAAGGGAGGGGGATAGAGAGGGAATGCTGTGGTATTGTAGGTAGGGGCAATTGAGGCCCCATTTGCAAGTCTTAGAAGCCATTCACATTTGAACTTCTTTCCTGTTGATGAGGAAATGAGTGACATGAAGAAAATAAGTTGTTTGGGGAAGGTAAATTTTGCAGGAGTGTGAAAGAACGGCTTGGAGGAAAGCAAACGTAAGACCATCTGGATAGAATCTCTGTTGTTCTCATGTAGGGTTGTAAGTACCTTAGTATGTAGTAGTGGCTAAAAAATGGAAAGGAAGAGAGTAGGTCAGAAAGGAGATGTTCAGGCCCAGTTATGGAGTGTACCACACGTTACTGGAAATGCAGGAATTTTTTCATGTTTTCATTTTTTTTTTTTTTTGAGACGGAGTCTCACTCTGTCACCCAGCCTGGAGTGCAGTGGCAAGATATCAGCTCACTGCAAGCTCCGCCTCCTGAGTTCATGCCATTCTCCTACCTCAGCCTCCTGAGTAGCTGGGACTACAGGCGTCCGCCACCACGCCCGGCTAATTTTTTGTATTTTTAGTAAAGATGGGGTTTCACCATGTTAGCCAGGATGGTCTCGATCTCCTGACCTCGTGATCTGCCCGCCTTGGCCTCTCATGTTTTCATTTTTATTACCACAATTGTTCTTAACCAGTCCCTGTCCCCTCCCCCACCCCACTTGCCATGGACTTTTCATTATCCCAGTGACCAGGGAATACACTGGGCAGGGCTAGAGAGGCCAGACCTCGATGCTGTAAGGCACAGCCATGCAGAATGACTTCATTGGCTTAAGACTGTCAAAGTCAGAAACTGTCACTTAAGAGGGAAAATGTGTAGATGTTCTGTGACGGTTTTTTTTTTTTTTTTAACTTCAGTGGAGCTTATTGCTTTAAATAATTGTTTGGTAAAATGAATCAAGTATTTATAAAGGTACAAAAATTAAGCCATGTTTGTTTCTTGTAAATATAAATTTGCCATCTTGAATTTGCATAAAGTGAATTTCCCGTCTACATGAGCAGTTTTCTAAATCTGAGGAAGGCCAGTATTCAGCAATGTAATTTGATTACATCCCCCTTGTTAATTCACCAGTAACTGGTTAGTGACTTGGGAATGGCAGAACATTGGGATAAACTGGAGTCATGTTAGAGTCCATTGAATTTAAGATGGCAAAGGAAAGGAATGCTCATCATTAAAACAGATTTTTACAAAAGATAAAAAGGCATTATACATTGAGGGAGTGAGAATCCTAATGGTAGGAAGTAAAATGGTTCAAAATAAACAATTTAAGTTTCAGACTAAATTGAAATGACCTAATCTTGAACTGGGGTCAGAATTTATACAGAAGATGGAAGATAGATAGGAGGTAGACAGATGTGAAGATCTGTCTTGAGGATGGAAGATGGGTAATGTTATCAACAGTGAAATAACTTGTGAAAATCTGCCTGGAGGCGGGAGATAGATAACGTTACCAAAAGTGAAATAACATGTTAAAATCTGTCTGAAGATAGAAGATAGGGAACATTATCAAAAGTGAAATAACAACATGTTAAAGTATATTCTGGAAAGTTTAATTTCAAAAGGTGATTCTTTTTAAAAGGGATATTTAAAACTATTTTCAAAAGAAGAAAAAGAATACCTTCTGCTCTGTCTTCCTCCTTCATCTGCCTCCACCTACTCCCTCTCTCACTCCTATAAAGCATTAGTGAGGCATAACCAATGTACAATAAACATCATATACTTCAGGTATACCCCAGATTTTCCGTAGCATAAGGACAATTGAGGAAATAATACATTATTAATTTGTTGCGTCTTTCATTCCTCTTTGCTTTGTCCACCCAGTTTGATAAGTTGTTCTGTACCTGTAAAATCCTCAGCACAATCAAGATCACGAACATCCCAAACACCAGGAAGAGCTTCCTGTGCCCTCTCCTTTCTCCGTGGAACCGGTGGTCTGTTTTTTTCTTTTTGAGATGGAGTCTCGCTGTGTCACCCAGGCTGGAATGCAGTGGCGTGATCTCGGCTCACTGCAACCTCCGCCTCCCGGGTTCACGCCATTCTCCTGCCTCAGCCTCCCCAGTAGCTGGGACTACAGGCGCCCACCACCACACCCAGCTAATTGTTTGTATTTTTAGTAGAGACGGGGTTTCACCGTGTTAGCCAGGATGGTCTTGATCTCCCGACCTCATGACCCGCCCACCTCGGCCTCCCAAAGTGCTGGGATTACAGGCGTGAGCCTCCATGCCCGGCCCAGTGGTCTGTTTTCTATCACTATATGTCAGTTTGCATTTCGTAGATTTTTTTTCTCTTAAAAAAAAAAAAATGGAACTCCTGGGCTCAAGAGATCCTCCTGCATCAGCCCCACAAGTTGCTGGACAACAGACGTGTGATAGAATTTGACAGTGTGTACTGTTTTTGTCTGACTTAGGTTACTATTTTTGAGACTGATTCATGTAACATGAATTAATCATTTATTTTTACTGCTGAGAAGTATTCATGATATGGATAGATCACAGTTTGTTTTTCTATTCCTCTATTCATGGATTTTGGGATTGTTTTCAAAATGTGGCTTTGCCAATAAAAAAAAGTTTTCATAAAAGTGAACGTTTGTCAGCAAGATTTCATATAAACATATGTTTTCATTTCTCTTGGGTAAAATACCTAGGAATGGAGTAGCTGGATCATCTGGTAGGCATGTTTATCCTTTTAAGAAATGGTAAGGCAGTTTTCCAAAGTGGTGGTACCGTTTTCTATTCTCAACCAGTGGTGGATTAAAGCACCACATCCTTATGACCCTTATGACCTCAGGGTCAGTCTTTAATTTTAGCTGTTGTAAAAAGGGAGACAGTAGAATCTTACTGTGGCTTTAATTTATGTTTCCCTAAGGACTAATGCTATCAAACATCCTTTTTAAAAAAAGACTGTTTTTTTTAGAGCACTTTCAGGTTCACAGCGAGTTTTAGTGGAAGGTATAGAGATCTCCCATATACTCCCCTCCCCCCACCCCCACACATGCATGGCCTTCTTCACTATCCACACTCCCTCACCAGAGGGTGCCTTTGTATAATTGATGATCCTATATTGGCACATCATTATTACCTGGAGTCTACAGTTTACATGAGGGCTCACTCTTGGTGTTGTACGTTCTGTGGGTTTGGAGAAATGTATAATGACATGTACCCTCCATTGTAGCATCAGAGAGAGTAGTTTCCCTGCCCTAAAAGTCATCTGTGTTCTGCCTACTCACCCCTCCCTCCCCCCAACCCCTAGCATCCATTGGTTTTTTTCACTGTCTCCATAGTTTTACGTTTTCCAGAATGTCATAGGTTTGGAATCCTGCAGGATGTAGCCTTCTTAGATAGGTTTCTTTCATTTAGTAACATACATTTAAGCTTCCTCCATGTCTTCAAGGCTTGATAACTCATTTCTTTTTAGCACTGAATAACATTCCATTGTCTGGACATACTACAAATTACTTAGTCATTCACCTACTGAAGGACATCTTGGTTGTTTCCAGGTTTTGGCAATTACAAATAAAGATGCTGTTAGCATTCATGTGCAGGTTTTTGTATGGAAGGAAGTTTTTAACTCCTTTGGGTAAATACCCAGGAGTGTGATTGCTGGATCATAAGGTCAGAGTATGTTTAGTTCTGTAGAAAGCTGCCGAACTGCCTTCCAGAAGTAGAATTTCTGGATCATATGGTAATTCTTATGTTTAACTTTTTTTGGTGGAATCACCATACAGTTTTCCATACAGGCCATAGTATTTTACATTCCCACCATCAGTGTACAAGGGTTCCAGTTTTATTAAATCCTTGCCAATACTTGTTATTTTCTGATTTTTTTTTTTTTTTTGAAATGAAATCATTCTGTTGCCCAGGCTGGAGTGCACTGGAGCAATCTCAGCTCACTACAACGTCCACCTCCCGGGTTCAAGCAATTCTCCTGCCTCAGCCTCCCAAGTAGCCTAGATTACAGGTGTGAGCCACCACGCCCAGCTAAATTTCGTATTTTTAGTAGAGACGGGGTTTCACCATGTTGGCCAGGCTGGTCTCGAACTCCTGACCTCTGCCCATCTCAGCCTCCCAAAGTGCTGGGATTACAGGCGTGAGCCACCACACCCAGCTAACTTTTGTATTTTTTGTAGAGACAGTGTTCAACCATGTTGTCCAGGCTGGGTTCGAACTCCTGACCTCAGGTGATCTGCCTGCCTCGGCCTTCCAAAGTGCTGTGACAGGCATGAGCCACCACGCCCAGCCTATTTTCTGATTTTTTTGATAGTAGTCATTCTAGTGGGTATATCTTTGTAGTTTTGGCTTGCATTTCCCTAATGGTTAGTGATGCCAAGCACCCTTTTTGTTCTTATTGGCCATTTGTCTTCTTTGGATATGTCTATTCAAGTCCTTTGCCTATTTTTGAATCAGGTTTTTGTTAATGTCTTTAGGAGTTCTCAATATATTCTGTGTATTAATCCCTGATCAGATACATCAATCACAATTATTTTCTTCCATTATATGGGTTGCCTTTTTATTTTATTCAAAGTGTCTTTTGATGTACAAAATTTAAAATGTTCATAATGTTCAGTTTGTTTTTTTTGGGCTGCCTATGCCTTTGGTGTCATATCTAAGATAACATTGTTGAATTTATTATAATGAAGGTTTTGTCTGAGTTTTTGTCTGAGTTTTATCGTTTCGGGTCTTAGATGTTTGATCATTTTGAGTTAATTTTTGTATATGGTATAAAGTATGGATCCAACTTTGTTTTTGCATGTGGATATCCAGTTGTCCTTGCACTATTTATTGAAAAGACTGCGCTTTCTCTATAGAACGGTCGTGGCACGCCTGTTAAAAAAAATAATTGGCCATGTATGCAAGGATTTCTTTCTCGGCCCTCTCTTCTGTTGCATTGGGCTGTGTGTCTAATAGGCCACCGCAGGGAAAGCCTGGAATTTTAACTGTGGGCCTACAAGAATATAGAGCAGCCCTCATTGTTAACCAACAGGGGGATCCAAAGTAGGAGTTTAAGCTTAAAAATTTTTAATTTTGTTTCAGGTCAGATTTTTGCTCTTTAATTTTAAAGAGAATTTTTAAGGCTAACCATAGCACTGTTGGGTCTTTCTAGAAATTGGCTTGCATTTCCTAGTGGTTAGTGATGCCAAGCACCCTTTTTGCTCTTGATGTTTTTATCAGTTGTTTAGGATGAGATTTCTAAAATCCTTTTTTAAATTTACAATTCTAATTTAAAGGATCCATCTTTTGGCCATTGACATTTAGAATTTTCAGTGGTGTATAAAGTCCAGGATAGATCCTGGAGAGGACATAGAAGAAGCAATTCCAAAGATACCTCCCACAAAACATTCACTGTCAGGAATGAGCTCAATCAGCAAAAACTCTTGTTGACACAGACTAACGAGGCGGCAGGAGTTGAGATGACAAAAGCCCCTTACACGTGGGACCTCTTATTAAGACAAACTCCCGAGCGCTTGACGTATGCAGAACAAAAAGTCTTGGGTTCCTGTTTTCAGACCGGCCACCTGACCTGATCCGAAAATCGTACCTCCCCCAATGGTGGAGACCAAAGAGTGCTCCCACTTGGTCACAGTTCAAGCTCTCAAGGACATAAAACAAGATCCAAAAAACTTTTGTTTCTGAGGCCTTCATTTTGGGGTATTGTTTTCTGAGTGCCAGCAGAGGTTTCTGTTGATAGATCCTCATCCATGTCCAGTCTCCTAATAGCCCATCAAAGGCAGTCTGCATTTCTGTTACAGTAGTTTTCATCTCTCACACTTTCTCCCCCCCCCTCCTTGGGATTTCCATCTCTCTGCTTGCATTGCCCACCTGTTCTTACCTGCTGTCTCCTTTATCCATTTGAGCCCTTAGCATCTTATCCTAGTTCTTTTAAATTCCCTGTCTCATAATTCTGACATCTCTGTCATGCCTGGTTCTAATGCTTGCTCTGCTCTTGACATTGTGTTTTTGGCCTTTGTGTATGCCTTGTAACTTTCTTGAGAGCCAGCTGTGACGTGCTGGGTGGAAGGCACTGTGGTGACTATGCCTTCAGCGCTGTGGGGTGAGGTGTGGGCAGGGGACGCCTTCCGTAAGAGGCCTGGGAGTCTCAAGTCTGTAGTGAGCCCGGGCCCTGGACCGTGAAGCTCACAGGAGCTTCTCTTCTTTCCTCCCCTCTTAGGTGGGGCAGCATGACCAGAGGAGGCAGGAGCTAGGTGTTTCCCTTCCTCTAGGTATGTTCTGCTCTGATTAAACCCCAGCAAGTTGGACTCTGGTTAAACTGTCTTTCCTAAGGGCAGACCTTGTTAAGAAGAACAGAGTGCTCTGGTATTTTTCAAAATGGTTACTTTTCTCCTACCCCTGCCGGAAGCACAAAGGGGTTTTTCTCTAGTATTCACTATGAGGACCTGATCGAGCTCCAGAAAGTATAACTCACAAAAGTGCAGGAACCCCTCACCCACCAATGACTGAGACTTCCTGCAGTTTTTAACTCTCAGACTTGGCCACCCTGAGCCTCCAGCAGTTCATCAGTTCCAGGACAGTGTTTTCTGTTCTCGCCCTGGTTCCTGCAAAGGTTTCTGCTCCATATGTTGTGATCGCTTCTCTATTTATCTGTCTGTCTGTTCAATTTGGCAGCAGTTGTTTGCCTTGTGACCTTACGTAGGATCTAAGAAGAGTTGTTAATTGTTCTTTTTAGATTTTTTACTTGTCAGACCAGAGTGATAACTTCCAGGCTTCTCACATGCAGAACCTGAAGTTGCAGCATTTTTTTGTAATGCATATATCTTATTTGGTGTTGTGCCTGTTTGTGCATTTTCTTATTGGGTTGTTTTATTATTCACTTTTGATAGTTATTTATGTTTTGGATATAAGTCCAGATATGCAATATACTTTGTTCTCCCAAGAGTATTTTTGAAAAGCAGTTTAAAATTTCTTGTGTAATCAAGTTTATCATTTTTTTCTTTTATGGCTCTTCCTTTTGGTTTATATTCCTCCTATAAGTTTAATTGCTTTAGATTTTACATTTCTAGGTCCATTTTAGGTTAGTTTTTGTATAAGGTATGAAATATGGATCAAAGTTATTTTCATTTTGTGCATAGGAATCTGCAGCTATTGCAGCACTGTTTGTTGAAAGACTTCTCTCTGCTGCGTTGACTTTGCACCTTTCTCAGAAGTCGTTTGTCCACGTAGGTCTGGATTTATTTTTGGACTGTCTGTTCTGTTCATTGATGCGCTAGCCCGCTTTGACTCCAGTAGTGCACTGCTTGGATTGTCGGCAGAGCTTGCTTGATTGTGCTACTCTTCATTGTGCTTTGCAGCTACCACCTTCTTTATAAATTGAAGTTTTGTGGCAACCCTGCATCAAGCAAGTAATTGGCACCATTTTTCCAATAGCATGTATTCATTTCATGTCTCTGTGTCACATTTTCATAATTCTCACAATATTTTAGGCCTTTTCATTATTATTAATGCTAGTGGTGATCGATGATCTTTGGCGTTTTGTACTACTGCCATTGTTTTGGGGTGCCAGGAGCCACACCATTTAAGGTGGCAAACTTAATATATAAATGACGTGTGTGTTCTGACTGCTCCACTAACTGGCTCTTCCCTTGTCTCTCTCTCTCTTTGCTTGGGCCTTCCTATTCCCTGAGACATGACAGTATTGAAATTAGGCCAATTAATAGCCCTACATTCCCTCTTCTGAGGGTTCCAGTGAAAGGAAGAGTTTTACTTATCTCACTTTTAGTCAAAAACTAGAAGTGATTAAGCTTAGTAAGCAAGGAATGTCAAAGGCTGAGATAGGCCGAAAACTCGGTCTCTGGAGCCAAACAGTTAACCAAGCTGTAAATGCAAAGGAAAAGTTATTGAAGGAAATTAAGTGCCCCTCCAGTGAACCCAGAAATGATAAGAAAGCAAAACAGCCTTCTTGCTGAGATGGAGAAACTTTGATCTGGATAGAAAAACCAGTCACAACAATTATTCCCTTAAGCCAAAGTCTAATCCAGAGCAAGACCTTAACTCTCTTAAGTTCTGTGAAGGTTGAGAGGTGAGGAAGCTGCAGAAGAAAAGTTTGAAGCTCACAGAGGTTATTTCATGAAGTTAAAGAAAAGAAGCAGTCTCCATAACATAAAAATGCAAGGTGAAACAGCAAGTTATCCAGAAGATCTGGGTAAGATAATTGATGAAGATGGCTACAGTAAATGACAGATTTTCAATCGAGGCAAAATAGCCTTATATTAGAAGGAGATGTTATCTAGGACTTTCATAGCTAAAGAGAAGAAGTTAATCCTGGTTTCAACATTAGAAACCAACTCTCTTGTTGGGGCTAATGGAGCTGGTGACGTTAACTTGAAGCCAGTGCTCATTTCCCATTCTGAAAATCCCAGGGCCCATAAGAATGATGCTAAATTTGCTCTCCCTGTGTTTTTTAAGTGGAACAACAAAGCCTGGATGACAGGACATCTGTTTACATCATGGTTTACTGAATATTTTAAGCTTACTGTTTAGACCTACTGCTCAGGAAAAAAAAAAAAAGATATTTTTCAGATTTTAATTTCTCATTGAAAATGCACCTAGTTACCCAAGAGCTCTGACAGGTGTACAAGGAGATGAATGTTGATTTCATGGCTGCTAACACAACATCCATTCTGTAGCCCATGGATCAAGGAGTCATTGTGTTTTTCAAATTTTCTTATTTAAAAAATACATTTCATAAGGCTCTAGCTGCTATAGATCATGGTTCCTCTGATGGATTCTGGAAAGGATTCACCATTCTAGATGCTGTTAAGAACATTTGTGATTCATGAGGGAAGGCCAAAATGTCAACATTAACCAGAGGTGTTGATTCCAGCCCTCATGGAGGACATTGAGGGGTTCATGACCAGTGGAGAAAGTCACTGCAGAGGTAGTAGAAATAGGAAGAGAACTGGAATCAGAAGTACAGCCTGAAAATATGACTGAATTGCTGCAATCTCATGTGCAACTTGAATGTGTAAAACTTGCTTCTTATGGATGAGCAAAGAAAATGGTTTCTTGAGTTAGAATGTATTCCTGGTGAAGACGCTGTGAATATTGTTGAAATGACAACAAAGGATTTAGAATATTCCATAAACCTAGCTGATAAAGCAGCAGCAGGGTTTGAGAGGATTGACTCTAATTTTGAAAGAAGTCCCACTGTTGACAAAATGATATCAAACAGCATCACACGCTGCGGAGAAATCTTTGGTGAAAGCAAGAGTCCGTCCACGTGATATACTTTCGCTGTTGTCTTAAGAAATTGCCGCAGCCACCCAGGTTTTCAGCAGCCACCATCCTGAACAGTCAGCCCTCATCATCAAGGCAGGACCAGCAAAAAAGATTATTATTTGCTGAAGGCTCAGATGATCGTTAACATTTTCCAACAATAGATTCTTTTTATTTATTTTTTTCCCGACATAATCTCACTCCGTCACTTAGGCTGGAGTGCAGTGGCATGATCACAGCTCATTGCAGCCTCTGCCTCCAGGGTTCAAGTGATTCTTGTGCCTCAGCCTCCCAAGTAGCTGGGACTACAGGCATGTGCCACCATGCCCAGCTAATTTTTGTATTTTTATTAGAGACAGGGTTTTGCCATGTTAGCCAGGCTGGTCTTGAACTCCTGACCCCAGGTATTCCACTTGCCTTGGCCTCCCAAAGTGCTGGGATTGCAGGCCTGAGCCAGCATGCCCAGCCAGCAATAGAGTATGTTTAAATGAAGGTATTGTAGTTTTTTTTTTAAGGACATACTGCTATCTCACATTAAATATACAACAGTTTAGTGTACTCATAATTTTTATATTCACTGGGAAAACAGAATTTTGTGTGACTTGCTTTATTGCAATATTTGCTTGATTGCAGCACTCTGGAACTGAACCCATGATATCTCTGAGGTATGCCTGTACTGTTAATAATTCTTGAAATTAGGTAGTGATAGCCTTCCAACTCTATTTTTCATAGTTACTTTTTAAATTCCAGTTCCTGTGTATTTCCATGCAAATTAGAATGAGGTTGTTAATATCTACAAAGTGCTGAGATTTTTATTGGGGGGTTCACTGAATCTATAGATCAGTTGGAGAACATTGACATCTGAACTATATCCATGAACAAGATGTATCTCTTACTTGTTTAGGTCTTTAATTTCTCTCAGAAGTATTTTTTGGTTTTCAGTGTACTGGTCTTTTACATCTTTTATCCAGTTTATAAGTATTTTATATTTTTTGGTGCTATTGTAAGTGATTTTTAAAATTTGTATTTGCAGTTGTTTGTTACTAGTATATCAAAACATTCATTTTTATGTATTGAGTCCAAACCCAGAAATTTTGTTATGCTCACTTATTAGTTTTAGACACTTTTTTGTAGATTACATTGGATTTTCTACATAGATGATTGGATTATTTTAGAATGAAGACTGTTTTACTTTCTCTCCAATCTTGATGCCTTTTATTTCTTTATCCTGCCCCGTTGTACTAGATAGGCCCTCCAGTACAAAGGTGAACAGAAGTGGAAAGAATGAACAAACGTTTGGGTTGTCTCTGGTCTTACGAGAGGCACTCAGTATTTCACCATGAAGTATAACGTTAGTGGTGGTTTTAGGTCTGTGCCCTTTATATGTTGATGAGGCACTCTTCTTTTCCTGGTTTGCTGAGAGATTTTTATGAGGAATGAATATTGTAATTTGTCATCTATGGGGATGGGCATATATTTGTTGTTTTTTAGTGTGTTCGGATGAATTGTATTAATTGTTTTTCAAATGTGATACCAACATTCGTGGTCTAAACCTCTGTAGATCATGATACAGTATACTTTGGATATACTATTGGATTCCATTTACCAAAACTTTGCTTAGAATTTTTACACCTGGGATCTTGGTTTCTAGTTTTTCATTTCAGTGTTTTTCTTTCTATTTAAGTTTTTGGAAGAGGTTATGTGTTATTTCCCCCTCATATGAGGAAGTGAAACAAGTCATGTGGGCAGGAGTTTTCCTTTTTTCTTCTTTCCTTTCTTACTTGCTAAACTTACTTAGTTTAGTTGCTCACAGAGTCTTGCTCTGCCACCTAGGCTTGAGTGCAGTAGCATCATCATGGCTCACTCGGTCCCAACCTCCCGGTCTCAGGCGATTCTCCCGCCTTAGCCTCCCAAGTAGCTGGGACTACGGTAGCACACCACCACGCCTGGCTTATTTTTGTATTTTCTGTAGAGATGGAGTTTCACCATGTTACCCAGGCTGGTCTCCAAACTCCTGAGCTCAAGCGATCCGCTCACCTCAGCCTCTCTAGATGCTGAGATTACAAGCATGAGCCACCACGTCCCACCTGGGCAGGAGTTTTATTTGTGGGAAAGCTTTCAACTACAGTTTATTTTTTCATAGTGCTACTCATTTATTTCTTCTTGAGGGAGCTTTGGTTTATATAGTTACAAAGATTTGGTCTATTTCATCTGAGTTGTGGGATTTACAGCACAGAGTTGTTCATAATACTCTGTTATCACCTGTGAAATCTGTAGTCATGTTACATCACTCATCTCTGTTATTGGTAATTTGTGCCTTCTTTATAATCCCAATCAATCTGGGTAGAGGTTTGTTAGTTTTATTGACCTTATCAAAAGGTGTTTTCTGTTGGGCACGGTGGTTCACACCTGTAATCCCAGCACTTTGAGAGGCCGAGGCGGGCAGATCACCTGAGGTCAAGAGTTCGAGACCAGCCTGGTCAACATAGTGAAACCCCAGCTCTACTAAAAATACAAAAATTAGCCGCGTGTGGTGGCGGGCGCCTGTGGTCCCAGCTCCTCGGGAGGCTGAGGCAGGAGAACTGCTTGAACCCAGGAAACGGAGGTTGCAGTGAGCCAGGATCGCACCATTGCACTCCAGCATGGGGGACAGAGCAAAACTCCATCTCAAAAAAAAAAAAAAAAAAAGTTAGTGTTTTCATTTTATTGATTTTTCTCATTTGTTTTACTCTTTCCTATTTCATTCTTTCTTCTGATGTTTGTAATATATTCTCTTACGATTTCTTTGGGTTTGATTTACCCTTTCTTCTGTGTCCTAAGGTGGAAGCAGAGCTCATTAATATGAGGCCTTTCTTATTTTCTGATATAGTCATTTAGTTTTACTATTTTCCCCATAAGTAGTGCTTAAGCAGAATCTCTCAAATTTA
Source organism: Gorilla gorilla gorilla (assembly GCF_029281585.2). Lineage (NCBI taxonomy): Eukaryota > Metazoa > Chordata > Mammalia > Primates > Hominidae > Gorilla > Gorilla gorilla. Next base: position 9,792,755 of record NC_073232.2, on the reverse strand, counting down.
GATGCATTGTTTTCATTTTCAGTTACTTCCAAATACTGTATTTCTTTTTTGATTTTTTTTCTTTGACTCATAGATAATTTAGAGATATTTGATTTAGTTTACAAATATTTGGGGGTTTTCCAGGGATCTTGCTTTTATTAATTTCTAGTTTAATTTCATTGTGGTCAAAGAACATACTTTGTATGACTTGAATTTCTTTAAATATATTAAGTCTTATTTTATGGCTTCAAATATGGGCTGTCTTGTTAAATATTCCATTTGTCCTTGAGAAGAATATGTGTTTTGCTGTTGCTATGGGGAATATTTTGTCAGTGTTAATGAGGTCAAGTTGAGTAGTAGTGTTCAAGATTACTGTACTCTTTCTGATTTCTGTCTACTTGTTCTGTCAACTATTGAAAGAAAGGTTCTGTTAATTTTTGCATTTGTCTGTTTATCCTTTTAGTTTTATCAGTTTTTGCTTCACGTATTTTGAAGATTTTTTTGTGGCCTCTTGATTCATTGACCCCTCTCTTTATCTTTAGTAATAGTCTTTGCTCTCAATTTACTTTGTCTACATTAATGCAATCACCCCAGGTTTCTTTTGACTAGCCTTAATATGGTATATCTTATATCCTTTTTACTTTAAGCTATTTGTGTATTTAATAAAGTGCATTTGTTGTAGATAACATAACATTTGGGTTTTGCTTTTTTGTCTTCTATTTAGAACGTTAACATTTAGTGTGGTAATTGCTTTGGTTAGGTTTAGGTCTCTCATCTTGCTATTTGTTTTAGAATAGTTTTAGACTTAGAGAAAAATTGAGATGATTGAACACACAGAATTCCCATATACCTGGCACCCAGTTTTTCCTATTACTGACATCTTACATTAATATGGTACATTTGTCCCAATCACTGAACCAGTAGTGATACATCGTAAACTAACATCCTTTTTCTGTTGCGGGATCTCAGCTGAGAACCACATTATATTTCATTGTTACGTCTCCTTAGGCTCCTCTTGGCTGTAACAGTTTCCCAGCCTTTCCTTGTTTGTGGTAGTTTTGATATAATAGTTCTGAAGAGTACTAGTCAAGTATTTTGTAACAACATTCTCTTCTATTAGAATTTGATGTTTTCCTCATTATGATACTATAGTGGTAATGGGTTTGAGAAGGTAAAACACCACTTTTATCACATATATCAAGGGTGCACATTGTCAACGTGACTTACCACTGTTGGTGTTGATCTTGATCACCTGGCTGTTTACTGGGTTTCTCACTATGAAGTTACCCTTTCCCTCCCCATTTCCGTGTTGTACTGTTTGGAAGGAAGTCGCTGCGTACAGCCCACACTTAAGGAATTGGGGATTTATGGTCCCCCTCCATGAGGACATGAATCTTCGTAAATTATTTAAAATTCTTATGTATGGGAGATTTGTCTCTTCTCCTTTATTTATTTACTTATTCAACTCTTTATAGCAGTGTGGATTCCAGAATGTTTGTTTTACTTTTGGTTATAATCCAATACTGCTTTATTTTGTTGCTCAAATTGTTCTTCTAGCTTTGGCCATCAGGAGTTCTGGTCGGCTCCCTTCGACATGCCCCATCAACATAGGGTTTTTTGTGGTTATTTTGTTTTGTTTTGTTTTGTTTCTCCTTGCTTCAGCCTTAGAATCAGCCATTTCTCCAAGGAGCGCTGGGTCCTTCATTGGACAGTGATATCAGAAACCAAGATTGAGTGCTAGACGTGTTCTGTTTCTTTTTGTCTCATGTGTTCTTCGTTCCTCTTTCCCTTTTTTTCTGTTTTCCTTTGGAGCAGCCTTCTTCTTTGTTTCACTGTTTTAATGATTTCTTTGCGTTTTGCTCCACTTCCTCCGGCTAACACAGTCTACCTTGAGGTGGCTGCGTGCTGCTTCACATAGAGCACAGCATCAGGGCAGTCTGCCGCCGTTTCTCTCGTGGCCCGGATGCTTTGGTCATCATGCCTTTTGCAGTTACTTATGCTATAAACTGACAATATATTGTTTTTATTTTTATTTAAAAGTCAGTTATTTTTAAAAGAGATTTAAACTATAACAAGCAAAACAGCATACATGTTTGCCCGTGTCATGGTGGTTTCTGGTGCTCTCTATTCCCGTGTGTAGATTTTCTCTGTGTTGGGGGCTAACTATGCCAGGGTCTGCTGTTACACTTGAGCTGAGCTGCTCGATGTTGTCCGCAGCTTACTGATCCTCTGAGCTGGTTGTGCTTCTCATTTTCCTGTTTGATTTTGGGAAGCTTCTGTTACTGTGTCTTCAGGTTCCCAAGTCTGCTGTAATGCTTACCCTGTTGTTAATCTCATCAAGTATTTTTAATATCAGACATTGGAGTTTTCATCTCTATAAGTTTTTTCTTTTTTTTTTTTTTATAACTTTTATGTCCTTACCTGACTTCGTGAACATATGGAATACAGTTACGATAACTTTTAACATCCTTTTCAGTTAATTTTAACATCTGTGTCAGTTCTGGATTGGCTTCTGTTGGTTGATACTTCTCATTGTCATGGGTCATATCTTCCTGCTTCTTTCTTTGCATGCATGGTAATTTTTGGTTAGATTGAGTTTTACTTTATTCAGGGCTTAGTATTTTTGTATTTCTTTAAATATTTGATAGTTGTTCTGGGATGCAGCCAGGTTTCTTGGAAACAGTGTGATCCTTTCATATCTTGTTTTTAAGATGTTAGGTGTGAGTGGGACGGTGCTGTGTGGGGCCTGTTTCCTATCACCGAGGCAGGGCTCCGGGAATCACAAGATTTTCTGATGGGGAGGTTTAACCATTTCAGGCTCTGCACGTGAGTGACATATATTGTTATACTTCTGATCCTCTCAGGTGGTTCTTCCACGAGCCTTGGGTAGTTTCATCCCATCCGTGCTTTGCAAAGAACCTGGCCGACAACGTGATGGGCCCTGGGCCCTGTGGTTCTCTGGAGCTCCTCCTGCTGTCTGGCCTGTGCAGTCAGCCGCCCCATCTCCTGCATTCTCTTTTTCTCTTCCACACAGCCATACACTGGGTTCCCACCTGACTTCCCACTCCCTGGGCACAGCCTGGGACTTCCCTCAGGGCAGTGGGCTGGACTTGTGGGGGTTACTTTAATGTCTCATGTTAAGCTGGGCACGGTGGCTCACGCCTGGAATCCCAGCACTTTGGGAGGCTGAGGTGGGCAGATCATGAGGGCAGGAGTTCGAGACCAGCCTGACCAACATGGTGAAACCCTGTCTCTACTAAAAATACCAAAAAAAATTAGCTGGGCCTGGTGGTGTGCGCCTGTAATCCCAGCTACTCAGGAGGCTGAGGTAGGAGAATCACTTGAACCCAGGAGGTGGAGGTTGCAGTGAGCCAAGGTTGCAAGACCGCGCTACTGCACTCCAGTCTGGGTGACAGAGCAAGGCTCCATCTCAAAAAAAAAAAAAAAAAAAAAAAGGCTCCATCTCAAAAAAAAAAAAAAAAAAAAAAGTTTCATGTCACATAGGAATCCATGTCCTTTGTTGCTCTATGTCCCACATCTGGAAAACTGTCATTTCATCTGTCTTATTTGGTTTCTTGGTGGTTTTAAAGGGAAAGTTAACCTAGCCCCTGTGACTCCATCTACCTGGAGGCAGATGGCCTGTGTCTTACCAACACCATGTGCCCAACCTCCAGTCTCCCTGAGAGCCCGTCTCACTTGTCATTGTCTTTGCTCCTCAGTCTGCAGTGCCAGGTGTTTCTTGCATGGTTGGGTCACTCCCCATCTTTCTAAGGTGGTATTATCTCTCGTCTTAGGTGAAGCCACCCCGGGCAGCCCATCTTCCACTGTAGAACACTTCAGCTGTCTGCTTGCTGTCCCATCTCCTTGCTTCTATTCCCTCTTGAGTGCAGTCCAGGTAGACAGTTGTCCTAAGCAGCATTTGTCGAGCTCTTTAATGACCCTGGTGCAGCCAGATCTAGTAGTTAGTTTCAACTTCTTAACTTACCTGGCTCTACTGTGTCATGTTATAGTGGATGATTCTCTTGGCTCCTAACTTCACAGTATCCTAGTGGTCTTCCCACCTTGCTGGCTGTGAGCCTGTGTCCCTTGGCCCTCATGAGCTTGCCTCCTGCTGAAGGTGGGAGTGTCCCGGGTTCAGTCCTGGGCTGCTTTTCTTCCTTCCCTTGTGGCTTCGGCACCACCTATCGCTTGGAGAGTCCTCCCTAGTGCCCTGTCCTCAATGATTGCATTAGCTTCCGGCTGGTGCCTGCACAGTCTGTCTACACCATGGAACCAGAGAGATATTTTCAAAATGTCAGCCTTGAATTGGTTTTCTATTACGTTTAGGTTACTTGAACGTCCTCCTTGATCTCACTCACACACACCAGCCTCTGTGACCTCACTTCTTACTGTGTCTGTCATCCCTCTTCTCAGCTGTGCTGGCCTCCTACTGCTGGACTCTACCCCTTGAGAGGCCCCACCTTGGGACCCCTGTGCTTGAGGCTCCCCATTTAGAACACACTTCCCACCTTCCTGCGTGCCCCACCCCTCCTCTATCAGATCATATGGCACTTCCTGTCTGGATGGCACCAGGCCTTGCTGCCCCTCATCCTGGGTTGTTTCCTCAGTGTCCGTTTCTCTCTGACATGATGTGTATAGTTACTAAGGTTAACTGTCTGTTATCTGCCTCTCCCACTAGAGTGTTGGCTTCACGAGAGCACAGGCTTTGCCTTATTCAGGCTGAATTCACAGAGCCTGCAGTAGTGCCTGGCACTTGGAAATATTTAGTAAATACCTATTAAACATGGGGAGTGGAGTGTGAATTTAGATGAGTGACCTGGAGACACCTTAGTCTAGATGGACAGTGGCATCAGGTTGTGTTTTCAATTTTCCATTTTCAGTCTCATTGAGTCCCATGGTTTGGTTTTGTGTTATGGTTACTTTAGCAGTTTTGGTTTCTTTTTGCTGATGGGGGTGGATTTTTACTAAGCTCATTGTATAACACCATACAAACTCTCTGTCCCTCTCATTTGTCCCGAACGCCCCACTTTGTCTTTGCCTTTTCGTGGTCTTTAACTTTGACTTTTAAGATACAAGTGTCTCTTGTGTTAGCATGGCTCTTATATGATTGTACCATGCTAATTTATATAGGAAGGCAGGAAAAACTTAGTTCTTAGCATTTCAGTGCCTTTCATCGCAACATTACTAAAATACCTGTTCATGCAGTGTCCAGAGTCCAGCTCTGTCTTCTAGAGCTCCAAATTCACAGCCCTGTGCTGCCTGTGACCACACACACCATGCTCTCTGGCATCTTCTCAGAAATTTCTTCCAGGATTTAGAACCAGCTTTTGTTTCCTCTTGAAGATCTGGTTTATTTATCATTCTCTTACAGGAATTCTCTAACATGACAATTCTCACTTGTTCCTTCGACTCTGGAAGTTGGAAGGCAAATTGAAGCCTCTGTTGTAGAAACTGTCTAGTCCTAGAGCCTGTTTGATCTCCAGCCTTGGTTTTTTGCTGGTTATCTTTGTTGTTGTTGTTTTAATTTTTTCCTCTGTGTTTTATTATTGTTTAGGGTTTGTGTTTGTGTAGGTTACTTGGAAATTCTTTTTGCAGTGAGACAAGGCATTAACTAAGCTTACACTTGTCATTTCTGGTAGAAAAAGCCCCTGCTGAACTCTGCTAATGAGACTTAGATTATTTTTCTAAACTGTGCTGTTTTTGTTTTGGGGGATAAAGGGATAGTTTTTTTTTGCATGATTTACTTTTTTGATAGGTAAAGTAGCATTTTTCTTACTTAGGATACACTTATGTAGTTGTGTCAGAACGTAAGTTGAAAGCACTAGAACTGCTGTACTGAATTATCTGCTTCCTAAATTTTAACCTGGTTTTCCTAAGTTGATTATTACTTTTATGTAGGAGGAAATGAGTCTCAACCAGACAGCCAGGAAGACCCCCGAGAAGTACTTAAAAAAACATTGGAATTCTGCTTATCTAGGTAAGGCTGGTGGTGGTTTTTCTAGTACCTGATATTTCTGGTATTGTGCAAATAGTTAAAGTATATACAAATGTGATATTTTATGAAGGAGTATCTACTCATATCCATATATATGTATATGAAGACGTGGAATATTGAGTAATGACAATCTTTTGACATTTGAGCATGGAACGTAACCTTCATGTCTGTGGTCCCCAGTGGTCTTGGTGGTCACTGTCTGGAATGCGTCTGACGTGCCCCGCCCGCGCTGTGCTGCCGAGTCAGACTTCCTCACACTGAAGTTGGAGAACAAGTGTGCCACGTTGTTTCTGAAAGCACACCAGACACTGAGATAGCAAGTTGTTTTATTTATATAACACTTATTTTTATTCATTTTTCTTTCCCCTGAATAATACCCTTTTCTTAGTAAAACCTTTAAAGTTCCAATGGCAGAACTGGACATAAAGGAAGATGGGATTGGGTTTGATGTAATTTCTCTGAGTATGACAACAACCGATTGGCCGTGTATAAGGTTTTCTGTCGATGATGATTTTCCAGGTGTTTTCTCTGGAGCCCTGAGGATTCCACACAGGTGTCTGCTAGGGGCTCCTTGAAGCCTGTGGGGTGTATGAGGTGGAGGTGTGAGGGGCTCTGCTGGCCTCCTCCCCATGCCCATGCTGTTCCACGTTTGGAGTCTGAGCATACCGCACCATGACACAGTAGATGCAAAAGGTGCAGGGGCACCAGTGGAACGCCCTAGTGGAGCACAAGTGTGAGCTGTCTGCCACTCACACCCATCTGTAGCCCCATGGGGCCAGAATCAGCTACACCTGGAAGGTGGCTGAGATGAGGGTGGAGCAGGGCCTCCTTCTGCATGGCCTCCGTTTGATCGGCAGTCATGGGCCTTCACCGAGGGACACTGAGCAGAGGCCCCAGGAACCCAGCACTGTGCTCAGTTTTGAAATGTTTCTTAGGGCCTTGTTCACTACATTACACGATGCCTTGAGAATTCACAGGAAAGATTGATCTTTGGCCAACACACCAGAAAATAGCTCATCTTGGCCCAAACTGCTGATGATTTGTGGCTCACCTTTGGATTTTGTGGGTAAAGTTACTGTTTCCTTCTTTTTAATTCTGGCTGCTAGGAAGCCAGGGCTGGATACAGGCCCTCTGGTGAGTGTTCCAGAGTCTACAGGAGGAATTTTGGGTATGACCTTATCCTGGCCTTTTTATGTTTTCCTTTCTTGTTCATTGAGCTGGATTTCTTTACTTTAAATTTTTTTTCTTTCTTTTTTTTTGAGTCAGAGTTTCACTCTTGTCGCCCAGGCTAGAGTGCAGTGGTGCGATCTTGGCTCACTGTAACCTCCACCTCTCGGGTTCAAGTGATTCTCCTGCCTGAGCCTCCCGAGTAGCTGGGATTACAGGTGCCCGCCACTATGCCTGGCTAATTTTTGTATTTTTAGTAGAGATGGGGTTTCACCATGTTGGTCAGGCTGGTCTTAAACTCCTGAACCCAGATGATCTGCCTACCTTGGCCCCCCAAAGTGCTGGGATTCCAGGCGTGAGCCACCGTGCCCGGCCTAACAAAATTGTATGCATTTTTAGTAAACTCTTCAGATACTTCTTAGGACAAAAATGACAGCTATAAATAATTACATCTTATTTAAAAATAACCATCTTCTCATGAATTTTGATTGTAGAAAGTACAGTATACTTTTACTTTTGCACTCCCTGCCTCTCCAAGGCCGAGATTTTGAAAAAATGTACCTGAGGGTGGAGAGACAGCAAATAACAGATGGGTCCTGGGCTGAGATTTAACTCCAAAGCAATACCATGCCACACTCACGCCTCTTGTGAAACTGGAATTACAGTAGGTGAAACTTCCTTTTAAAGAAATACTGATTAAAAGAGATTGTTTTCTTTCAACAGGGAGAACCTTGCTAGTGACATGTATCTTATATCACAGATGGATAGTGACCAGTATGTGCCAATCACAACGGTGGCTAACCTCGACCACATCAAGAAGCTCAGCACTGATGTGGACTTGATTGTGGAAGTGCTAAGATGTAAGTAAATGACAATTTTAAATTAATTATACTTGTCCTTAGAGTATTTGTCTTATCAGCGTGAACCTTTAAATCTATAGCCATCAAACGTTAAGGTCCTTGATGGCGAATCATATTCTTTTCTGGCCTTCTGTTCCTTTCTGCCCAGGTCCAATAATTCTGGAGTAGCGCCTGATAGTCCCTGGGAATGCCAGTTGAACCCATTATGAAACCTCAAGCAAGTTTTGGGACATATGAAGTAGAAAAGAATCTTGTTAATGGGGATTTTAAAGATAGCTGTTTCATTCATGAAAAACAAAATAAAAATAACATTTATAGTTAAAGCAAAATACATTGTAGTTACAGTTTTGCCACTAAAGGTGTTTCTTTCAAATTGCAACTTCCTGTTTATGTTTGGATGAAATAATTATTGCAATTTTTCTTAAAATTATGTTGTGGGCCAGGTGTGGTAGCTTACACATGTAATCCCAGCACTTTTGGAGGTCGAGTTGGGCGGATCATGAGGTCAGGAGATTGAGACTGTCTTGGCCAACATGGTGAAACCCTGTCTCCACTAAAATACAAAAAATTAGCTGGGCGTGGTGGTGCGTGCTTGTAATCCCAGGTACTTGAGAGGCTGAGGCAGGGAAATCGCTTGAACCCAGGAGGCGGAGGTTGCAGTTAGCTGAAATCGTGCCATTGCACTCCAGCCTGGCGACAGAGATAGACTCCATCTCAAAAAAAAAAAAAAAAAAATTATGTTGTGAGTGAAGTTGTTTCTTTGAAGTGTGGCAACATCAAACAGTGTTTAAGCATTAAGTGCGGATGGTGCCCCCTACATGGTTTTGAGTGATTGGACATTGCTAAGCCTGACTTCAAGTCTCCATTAAGTCCACTGCCTATACTCACATAGAAGGGTTTTCACGTTGTCCCTGGCTTATCTGTACTAACGACAGTCTGTGCAGGTTTTTTTTTTCTTGTATGAATTTGACTTTACAGTAGTATAAAAAAGTGAGCATCTTACATGAGAACTTAGTTGGATTTTCTTTTCACAAATAAAATATAAAATAAAAGTTTATGTTTTTCTGTTTTTAGACAAATAGCATGGGTTATTAAATTATTGGAGACAGTGAAAAAACTGACAAACATAATTACCATTGACTGTGAGTTCTGAGAGCGGCACTGCTGTCTCCCAGGATGGCGCCGTGCTCCCTGGTGTCATCATACAGAACAGAAGCTGTTGTCTGTGCCAGCTGAATTGGGCCCCATCTTTGCAAGGCCAGCAGCATTCTTGTCCCTGTTTATGCTCTGAAGCCTTTTGGTTATGGTTAGGAGTTTCAGGTTTAGTTACTCCTTTTCGGACAGACCTAGCAAACGCTGCTGCCCCACTGGGATGATTTCTCAGTTGATTGTTACTGGCAAGGGGACGTTTCCACCAACCAGGAGGATATTAAATTGCTCTGTGTGCTTGCTTAACAGAGCCCACCTGCCCATAGGCGATCCAGGGCAGCCTTGTCACCTATTTCGTCCCATCTCCTCCCGCCTTTTTTATGACTTACCTTTTATCCATTTGCACTCAGCTCTTTAGTTTCTCATTTTGTCTTTTTTCACTCGATTTTTGGACAGAAATGTACATGCCTTTGTAAGAACCTATGTGACAAGAATATAGTTAGCAAGTTATTGCATTCATTGTAGCTCTTAAGAGGATGAAAATGCCATAAATAGGTCCGCAGGAGCAAAGTTCTCATCTTACTTTTTTTTAAAATTAAGTTGAATGGACGAATGAATTTATTAATTTTTGAGATGGAATCTCACTCTGTCGCCAAGGCTGGAGTGCAGTGGTGTGATCTCAGCTCACCGCAACTCTGCCTCCTGTGTTGAAGCAATTCTCCTACCTCAGCCTCCCAAGTAGCTGGGCATTACAAGCGTGCACCACCACGCCCAGCTAATTTTTTGTACTTTTAGTAGAGACGAGGTTTTACCACATTGGCAGGGCTGGTCTCAAACTTCTGACCTCAAGTGATCTGCCCACTTCAGTCTCCCAAAGTCCTGAGATTACCGGTGTGAGCCACCATGCCTGGCCTCATCTTATGTTTAGATCTTGTGCCCAAAATACCTAGCAGAGACTCAGACACACAGCAGATATTTGATGAATATTTAATTTTATCTTTTTACAAATTAAACTCAAGATTGTCTGAATGATTTTCCTTTGAATAGTGCAGCTCTTGTGTTAAGTTGCATAAGTTACATTTCCAGATTATTTTTAATGTCACAGTAAACATACAGTGCGTGTCCCAGTATGTCTGAGTCAAGGGATGTTTTCACCCTTCATATAACTGAACTGCTAATTAAAAAGACATGCTAAAATGTTTGTCACCAGAATAAATACATTGTGTTATATACACACAGTGAGTACCAGAGCTGTTACAGTGAGCTAGGCCTACATATTCCAACAAGAATAAATTTTAAAATTATAATGTTTATAAAAGCATATTTCCAAATTTGTGCAAGGTGATACCATGTATATAAAGCTTGGGGGTGTGTAAAGCTGAAGCACAGGAATTTTTGTGGGTTCAGAGGAGCACGGAGATGGTGTGAAAGCATGAACGGGATTGAAGCTCATCATTCAGTGTCACGTCATGGGGGCAGGTGAGTTGGGCGAGGCATGAAGTGCAGAGGGTGTCACCCCTGCCTGTATGGAGGTAGAATTTACCTACCATAAATTATGCATTCTAAGTGTACATTTGGTAAGTTTTAACATATTTATACACCCATGAAACTACCACAATCACAATACCAAACAGCCATCACAGCCCACCCCCACCAAGCGTCCTCTACCCCCTCCCCAGGCAACCACTGATTTGCTTCCTGTCACTACAGATTAGCTTGCAATGTTTACAAATTTGATGTAAATGGAGTCGATTATGCAATATCACTTTCTTTTGGTCTGGCATAACTATTGTTGTTCACTGGATTAGTAGGTGATTGCTTCTTTTTGCTGGGAAGTATTCTCTCAAATGGATATTCCCAGTTGGTTTATGCACCTACCAGTTATAGACATTTAGGTTATTGCCAGGTTTTGACCACTACAGATTGCTGTGGACACTTGTGTAAAAGTCTCTGTGTGACCGTGTGCTTCCCTCTCTCTCGGGTAAATAGCCACAAGTGGAATGTCTGGATTGTGTGGTTAGGTGTGTGATTAACTGTGAAACCACCTGCCTGTTTTCCAAAGTGGTTGGACCGTTTTACAGTTGGCCACCACCAGCAGGGATGAGAGCTCCAGTTGCCCCATATCCTTCTGACACTTGGTATGCAATCATGTTAATTTTATGTTTTCTAATAACTATATAGTGATATCTTGTTGAGGTTTTAACATCTATTTCTCTAATGATTAATGAAGTTGAGCATTTTTAAAATGTGCTTATTTGCCTTCCTTTTTCTTCTTTGCAATAGTGTCTATTTAGATGTCCCACACATACTTTATTAGTTTTTATTAACAACTGAGTCCTTTCTTTAGAAGTAGACTTTATTTTTTATAACAGTTTTAGATTCACAGCAAAATTGTAAGCAAAGTACAGAGATCTCCCATTATATCCTCTGTACACATGCATGGCCTCTTCCCATATGAACATTCCACAGCAGAGGAACATTTGTTATAATTGATGAAACCAACACTGACACATCATTGTCACCTGGAGTCCACAGTTTACATAAGGGTTCACTTGGTATTGTATATTCTGTGGATTCAGACAACCATATAGGGACATTATCTACCATTACAGTATCATACAGGGTAATTTTACTGACCTAAACGTCCTCTGAGCTCCACCCGTGCATCCCTGCCTCCCCCAATCACTGGAAGCCACTGATCTTTTTACTGCCTCTGTAGTTTTGCCTTTTCCAGAATGTCCTAGAGTTGGATCCTGTAGGATGTAGCCTCTTCAGATTGGCTTCTTTCACTTAGCAATATATGTTGAAGGTTCCTCCATGTCTTTTCGTGGCTTGATAGATCATTTCTTTTTAGTGTGGAATAATAGTTCATTGTCTGGATGTCCCACAGTTTGCTTATCCATCTACCCACTGAAGTACATCTTGATTACTTCCAAGTTTTGGCAGTTATGATTAAAGTTGCTATAAACATCTGTATGCAGATTTTGCATGGACATAATTTTTTAGCTCCTTTGGATAAATACCAAGGAGCACAATTGCCAGATCATATGCTAAGAATATTATTTGTTTTGTAAGAAGCCACCAAAGTGTCTCCCAAAGTGGATGTACCACTTTGCATTCCCATCGGCAGTGAATGGGAGTTCCTGTTGCTCCACATCCTCGGCAGCATTTGGTGGTGTCACTGTTTGTGATTTTTGCTGTGCTGACAGGTATGCAGTGACATCTCATTGATGTCTTAATTTGCATTCCCTATGACATATGATGTGAAGCGTTTTTCCATATGTAGATTCGCCCTCTGTAAATCTTTTGTGAAGTGTCTGTCCAGGTCTTCTGCCCATTTTTTAATCGTGTTCATTTTCTTATTGTTGATTTTTAAAGTTTTCTGTGCATTTTGATGTTAACAGTCCTTTATCAGATGTGTCTTTTGCAACTATTTTCCATCAGTCAATGGCTTCGCATCCTGTTGATGTTGCCTTGCACAAAGCAGAAGTTTTAAATGTTAATGAAATTTTTTCATGGATCATGCCTTTAGTGTAGTATCTAAGAAGTTATTGTCAGACCCAAGGTCTTCTAGATTTTCTCCTATGTTGTCTGGGACTTAAGGTTTTGCATTTTACACTTAGGTCCATGATCCATTTGGGGTTAATTTTTATGAATGGTGGTGCCACGTCTGCACCTAGATTAATTTTCTACATGTGGATGTCGAGTGGTTTAGTAGCACTTGTTGAAAAGATGCTCCTTTGCTCCACGGTCACATTGTCAATGATGTATGTGTGTACACTTAAATATGTATTACACGTGATTTACAAATATGCTCTCTAAGTGTACAGCTGTTTTTTTTTTTGTTCTACCAGTGTCTTTTGAGAAGCAGAAGTAGACATTTTTTATATAGTCCAATTTGTAAATTTTTTTCGTGTTACAGATCTTGCTTTTGGTGTTGTACCTAAGAAATCTTTGCTTGGTCCAAGGTTATGATAGTTTTCCTTTTATTAGTTTTATGTTTTACATTTGAACATTCGAGTCTGTCATCTATTTTGTGCTGATGTTTGTACATGGTGTGGGGTATGGATCCTGTGTGCATCTGTTGCAGCACCCCACGTGTCTGGGGCCTTGTGTTGACTGCCCGTGCACGTGGGTGTTGGTCTCTGGAACGTGTGTTTTATTCCCTTGTCTGATTGGATGCTAACACTACAGTGTCTTAATCACTGTAACGTTATAGTAAGTCTTTCTTCTTTTTTTTTTATTTATTTTATTTATTTTTTTTTTATTGATCATTCTTGGGTGTTTCTCGCAGAGGGGGATTTGGCAGGGTCATAGGACAATAGTGGAGGGAAGGTCAGCAGATAAACAAGTGAACAAAGGTCTCTGGTTTTCCTAGGCAGAGGACCCTGTGGCCTTCCGCAGTGTTTGTGTCCCTGGGTACTCAATTCCGCAGTGTTTGTGTCCCTGGGTACTTGAGATTAGGGAGTGGTGATGACTCTTAAGGAGCGTGCTGCCTTTAAGCATCTGTTTAACAAAGCACATCTTGCACCTCCCTTAATCCATTTAACCCTGAGTGGACACAGCACATGTTTCAGAGAGCACAGGGTTGGGGGGTAAGGTCACAGATCAACAGGATTCCAAGGCAGAAGAATTTTTCTTAGTACAGAACAAGATGAAACGTCTCCCATGTCTACTTCCTTCTACACAGACACGGCAACCATCCGATTTCTCAATCTTCTCCCCACCTTTCCCCCCCTTTCCATGCCACAAAACCACCATTGTCATCATGGCCCGTTCTCAATGAGCTGTTGGGTACACCTCCCGGACGGGGCGGCTGGCCAGGCGGGGGGCTGACCCCCCACCTCCCTCCCGGGCGGGGCGGCTGGCCGGGCAGAGGGGCTCCTCACTTCTCAGTAGGGGCGGCCGGGCAGAGGTGCCCCTCACCTCCCGGACGAGGCGGCTGGCCACGTGGGGGGCTGACCCCCCACCTCCCTCCCGGACGGGGCGGCTGGCTGGGTGGGGGGCTGACCCCCCCACTCCCTCCTGGACGGGGCAGCTGGCTGGGCAGAGGGGCTCCTCACTTCTCAGTAGGGGCGGCCGGGCAGAGGTGCCCCTCACCTCCCGGACGAGGCGGCTGGCCAGGTGGGGGGCTGACCCCCCACCTCCCTCCTGGACAGGGCGGCTGGCTGGGCGGGGGGCTGATCCCCCACCTCCCTCCCGGACGGGGCGGCTGGCCGGGCGGGGGGCTGACCCCCCCACCTACCTCCCGGACGGGGCGGCTGGCTGGGCAGAGGGGCTCCTCACTTCCCAGTAGGGGCGGCCGGGCAGAGGCACCCCTAACCTCCCGGACGGGGCAGCTGACCCCCCACCTCCCTCCCGGACGGGGTGGCTGGCCAGGCGGGGGGCTGACCCCCCCACCTCCCTCCCGGACGGGGCGGCTGGCCGGGAGGGGGGCTGACCCCCCCACCTCCCTCCCGGACGGGGCAGCTGGCCTGGCGGGGGCTGAACCCCACCTGCCTCCCGGACGGGGTGGCTGCCGGGCGGAGGGGCTCCTCCCTTCTCAGACCAGGCGGCTGCTGGGCGGAGGGGCTCCTCACTTCTCAGACGGGGCGGTTGCCGGGCGGAGGGTCTCCTCACTTCTCAGACGGGGCGGCTGGGCAGAGATGCTCCTCACCTCCCAGACGGGGTCGCGGCCAGGCAGAGGCGCTCCTCACATCCCAGACGGGGCGGCGGGGCAGAGGTGCTCCCCGCATCTCAGACGATGGGCGGCTGGGCAGAGACGCTCCTCACTTCCTAGATGGGATGGCGGCCGGGCAGAGATGCTCCTCACTTTCCAGACTGGGCAGCCAGGCAGAGGGGCTCCTCACGTCCTAGACGATGGGCAGCCAGGCAGAGATGCTCCTCTCTTCCCAGACGGGGTGGTGGCTGGGCAGAGGCTGCACTCTCGGCACTTTGGGAGGCCAAGGCAGGCGGCTGGGAGGTGGAGGTTGTAGCGAGCCAAGATCACGCCACTGCACTCCAGCCTGGGCACCATTGAGCACTGAGTGAACCAGACTCCGTCTGCAATCCCGGCACCTCGGGAGGCCGAGGCTGGCGGATCACTCGCGGTTAGGAGCTGGAGACCAGCCAGGCCAACACAGCAAAACCCCGTCTCCACCAAAAAAATACGAAAACCAGTCAGGCTTGGTGGCGCGCGCCTGCAATTGCAGGCACTCGGCAGGCTGAGGCAGGAGAATCAGGCAGGGAGGTTGCAGTGAGCCGAGATGGCAGCAGTACCGTCCAGCTTTGGCTCAGCATCAGAGGGAGACCGTGGGGAAAGGGAGAGGGAGAGGGAGAGGGGGAGGGGGAGGGGGAGAGGGAGAGGGAGAGGATAGTAAGTCTTAAAGTAGGTTCAGAACCTCCAGCTTTGCTGTGGCTCTTCTAAATGTTTTGCATTTTTATATGAATTTTAGAATCATCATTACAATTTTTCAAAAAGTCCTGTTGGTGTTTTTATTGGGATTGCATTGATTGTATAAATTCACTCGAGAAGAATTTACCCATTCTACCAGTGTTAAGTTTTACAACCCACAAGCACAGAATATGTCTTTATGTAGGTCTTTAAAATGTTCTTTTGGCAGTGTTTTGCAGTTTTCAGCATACGAGTCTTTGATGATCTTTTGTCAGATTAAGATATAAAAACTAAGTTACAGTCATGCACCTGTTACCTTTCTTGTAGGGTGAGCTTTGGTGGTTTATGTCTTTTAAGGAATGTTTCTGTTTCATGTAATGTATTAGTGTGAACTTTTTCATAATATTCCGTTGTTATCTTTTTCCTGTTGGTAGAACCTGCGATGATGTTGCCACTTTCATCCTGATGCTGGTGATTTGTGTCTTTGTGACAGTGGGCACCTCTGAGCCCTAATTGTGATCATTACTTGCTGTGACTCGAATCTGCGTATTGCGTAATTTCATAGATGTGACGCCAAAACCCAATTTATGTAAAAACTGGCAAAATTTAAATTAGGCCTATTACTGCAGTCACATGAGCATCCTAATGTAAACAATGCACGACCGTTAGGTGAGAGATGATCATCAGGGAGCCAGGGAAGGGCACACAGAAACAAGTCATAAGACAAGATTATTTCACTTTAGGTACTTGTGGAAAGGAGAAAGCCATTAACCCTGTATTTTCATCTGCTTTTAGTGCTTGAGCTGTTTAGAACCTTTGTTTCATAGTGTTACATACATTATGGCTCCTGCAGGATTTTAAATGTCCATATTCCTGAGTTTTGAAAAATCTAACGTGAGATTGGTTTAAAACCTTTGGATTGTGTTAGACTAGCAAAATTTTTGACACTTTGCCCATTTGCAGGTTTCTTTAGCTTATTTAATAATATAGTAATATAATGTAACATTCCACTGGCATATCATATTTTAATATTTTTGTTTCACCATTGATTTTTCTTCTCTTTGTAGCTTTACCTTTAGTCCAAGTGGATGAAAAGGGAGAAAAAGTAAGGCCAAATCAAAATCGCTGCATAGTAATATTGCGTGAAATATCTGAATCTACCCCCGTGGAAGTAAGTAATTTCTCCTCTGAAGGTTACTTGGACATTTTCCGAAAGGTCTTTGTTGGTTTTGATTTTATTTTACTTTTGTGTTTTTTTGGGCTGTATGTTTTTTAGACTGAATACTTACATTAACACTGTTTTCCCAGGATTTACACACACTGAGTTACTGAGTAGGAGGGAATGATAACCAAACCTTTTGATCTCAGGACTCCTTATAAGATAGTGAAGGTTTATGCATTTCTATATTTAGAAATTAAAAATAACACATTTAAATATTTATTTAAAAATAAGATTAGTAAACCCACAAATAATGAAAAAGAGCACTTTTGTGATAAATAACTTTTCAAAACAAGTATTTCTATGACAAAGGGGCATCGTGAATAACTCCCTGAGCCACCAGTGCAGCCTGGTCCAAGCCAGCATGGCCACTCTTAGAGAACTGGTAACTTGGGGAGTAATTTTTTTTTTTTTTTTTTTTTGAGATGGAGTCTTGCTCTGTTGCCCAGGCTGGAGTGCAGTGGCACAACCTCGGCTCACTGCAAACTCCACCTCCTGGGCTCAAGCAATTCTCCTGCCTCAGCCTCCCGAGTAGCTGGGATTACAGGCGCCTGTCACTGCGCCCAGCTAATTTTTCTATGTTTAGTAGAGACAGGGTTTCACCATCTTGGCCAGGCTGGTCTGGAACTCCTGACCTCATGATCCACCCGACTTGGGCAGTAATTTTAGGGAACCACAGTATCTGATAGCTTAAAAGTAATGAAAAGCCATTTACTGTTATGTGTTGCTATAAAATCTACTGTTTGTCCAGATGCCTAAACTGAGTTGCTTTGTGTAGTAAACACACTGATGGTCATACCTTGAGATCATGAGGTAAAGTCTTTGTAGAAGGTGCTGGCAACTTAGTTTATCCTACCTCAGAAAATGGAATCTGCCTGCTTTGGGGACTCGCAGAACACAGGAAGCCTGGGTTTGTTGTTGGTCTCATCTCTCACATGATTTCAGCCTCGTCGTTCATGCTACCTCTTTCCACACACCTTCTCTGCAGAGGAGATGGACGTTGCGGTTCAGGCTTTTCAGTCCAAGTGGGTTAGTGTGTGTGAGAGTTTCTTAAGGAAAACAACCCTAGCATGTGAGAAAGGGCAGGATTCCAACAAAGCTCTCTGCCTAGCGTAAGAAATTCTATTACTCTCATAGAAGTATGGTCTTATTCTAGCAAGTTTTACCTTCTGTTCCACTTAGCCTGTCTTTACTAGTTCTGTATTGTAGTATGTGGAGAAAAACAATTTAGGATTATAATTTTTCCTCCTATTTTTATTAAGGGTCTGAATATGAAGGACCAGCATATTTCTTGCTTTCTTTTTTTTTTTTTTTTTTTTTTTGAGACAGAGTCTTGCTCTGTCACCCAGGCTGGCATGCAGTGGCACGATCTCGGCTCACTGCAACCTCCGCCTCCCAGGTTCAAGTGCTTCTCCTGCCTCAGCCTCCCGAGTAGCTGGGATTACGGCCTCCCAAAGTGCTGGGATTACAGGTGTGAGCCACCGCGCCTGGCCGAGGACCAGCATATTTCTTATGATTAATTGGGACATCTGAATTAACTCGAAGTAATATTTAAAACATAGATCCTAGTTTTTAAGACTTGAAATGTTTGTAAAACTTTAACCAAGGAGAATTTTCTGCATTTAGCAGTAGATATTGATTTTGGAGTATTTATATTATTCACAACTGCTGACCTTATGTCTTTTGTAAAACTTGAGCAATGAAAGTCTTAAGAGAGAAGGTTTAAAGGAAACTTTGATAAATTAAAAGTTGGGGAAAAAAAGGAAGGAAAATAAGTAGCCTAAAACAATCCACGTAAGAACATAAGTTCCCAAGGACTCTGTATAATTATTATAGAGCCCTTCTACTGGGTCTTAGAAATGTAGGCTAGGAGTTTCCAGAAAATTCTTCTTTAAATGTCACTAGGTACTTGTCAGTGATTAGTACATTTTATATACTGATTCTGATTTTCTTAAAAATAGGATTTTCCCAGAGGCAGAGGAGTCAACCATTCTTGCCACTAGTAGACTGATAGTCTAGTGGCCTTAAAGTATTATTGTTTGACTTTAAAAGTCATAATCCTAATTTACCGTTAGTCAAGTATGACTTTGTGTTGATGTGTTTTATCTTTTAACCAGTAAGCATTTACCAGTGATGGGACAACAACATAGGGCATTAGAATCCCTGGAAACCGTTTTTGTAGTTCATTTGGTTGTCAAATTCCTTTTGTACTTTTTGAAGTGTACCTGGCTAGTAATTTTTTATGGAATGGCCCTGTTTTTCCTTGTTGCTGTTTTTCCTCTGGAATCTGGAATGAATATAGCCACTCTCACGTTCCTTGATTGACATTAGTATGGTATGTCTTTTCTATCCTCTTTTAACCAACCCATTTGTGTTTTCATATTTAAAGTGGATTTCTTGTGAGCAGTGTGTAATTGGGTCTTGCTTTTCGTATCCAATCTGAAAATTTCTGTCTTTTTTTTTTTTTTTTGAGGTGGCATCTTGCTCTGTTGCCAGGCTGGAGTGCAGTGGTGTGATCTCAGCTCACTGCAACTTCCGCCTCCCGGGTTCAAGTGGTTCTCCTTCCTCAGCCTCCCGAGTAGCTAGGAGTACAGGCATGCGCCACCATGCCAAGCTAATTTTGTACTTTTAGTAGAGACAGAGTTTCACAATGTTGGCCAGGATGGTCTTAGATCTTTTGACCTCGTGATCCGTCCTCCTCGGCCTCCCAAAGTGCTGGGATTACAGGCGTGAGCCACCGCGCCGGGCCCAATTTCTGTCTTTTAGTTGGGAGTGTAGCCCATCTACATTTAAGAGGTTAATGATGTAATGATGTGATTAAATTTAAATTTATCATCTTGCTGTTTGTTTTCTGTTTTGTCTCTTCTCTTCTTTATTTTCTTTCCCTTTCCCCTCCTTTTGTTTGGGATTAAATGTGTATTTTTATCTCCTTTTTTGACATATTAGGTATAACTCTTTGTTTCTGTTTTTTAGTGGTGCTTTAGGGCATGCTTCTTCAGCCCGTGGGCCGCAGGCCGCCCAGGACGGCTTTGTATGCAGCTCAACACAAATGCGTTAAACTTTCTTCAAACATTTTGAGTTTTTTTTTTTTTTTTTTTTTTTAAAGCTCATCAGCTTTCGTTAGTGTTAGTGTATTTTATGTGTGGCCCAAGACAATTTTTCTACTTCTGTTGTGTCCCAGGGAAGCCAAAATATTGGACCCCCTTTCTTTAGGGTTTTTAGCTGACCCTCTAACTTTACTAGAGTCCGTGTAATTCACAGAGCACCATGCCTCTTGACGTTACAGCCGTGCTCTCCCATTTACAGCCATGCTCTCCCATTTACAGCCATGCTCTCCCATTCTCCACTTCTAGCCTGTGCTGTTGTCACACATTCTAATTCTACACAGTCATAAGCCTCACAATACATCGTTGTTATGTTTGCTTTAAACAAGTCAGTTTTAAAAAGAGATTAAAAATAAGAAAAACATGTTTTATATTTATTCAGTATTTGCCATTTACAGTCCTTCTCATTCCTTTATGTCAATCTGGACTTTCCTTCTGCCTGGACATTCCTTTAGCATGTCTTGTACAGGTCTGCCGATGATGAATTTTTTTCAGCTTTAGTATGTTTGGGAAAATCTTATTTCACCTTTATTTATGAAAGGTATTTTTGCTGCATATAGATTTCTGGATTTATGGGGTTTTTTCCTCCCTTTCTGTGTTTTAAAGATACTCTCTCTTCTGGTATACGTTTTCTTTGGTTTTTTTCACCATCCTTCTGTATGTAATAAGTCTTTCTCTGGCTGCTGTGAAGATTTTACTACTGGTTTTAAGCAAGTTGATTGCAATATGCTTTGGTGTAGTTTTCAAACTTCTTGTACCTGAAATTTATTGAGCCATTATTTTGTTAAATGTTTTCATCTGCCTTTTGTCCTTTTCTTCAGAAAGTGTCTAGCCAGCTGTTAATCTTATTTAGTGTAGTTTTAATTTCAGACATTGTATTTTTCATCTCCAGTAAAGTTTGATTTTGGTCTTTTAAAAAAAATCTGGCCGGGCGCAGTGGCTCACGCCTGTAATCCCAGCACTTTGGGAGGCTGAGGCGGGCGGATCACGAGGTCAGGAGATCGAGACCATCCTGGCTAACACAGTGAAACCCCGTCTCTACTAAAAATACAAAAAATTAGCCAGGCATGGTGGCGGGCGCCTGTAGTCCCAGCTACTTGGGAGGCTGAGGCAGGAGAATGGCGTGAACCCGGGAGGCAGAGCTTGCAGTGAGCCGAGATAGCGCCACTGAACTGTGGCCTGGGCGAAAGAGCGAGACTCCATCTCAAAAAAAAATAAATAAATAAAAATAAAAAATAAAATAAAAAATAAAAACAATCTTCCATATATATTTAATATGCTCAGTCTTTACCTTTTATGGGATATGGAATATATATGCAGTAAATGTGTTATGTGTATTAAGTCTATCGTATCTGTCATTTCTAGGTCTAATCTTTTGCATTGTAGGTCATATTTTTCTATTTCTTTGCATGCTTTGTGATTTTTGAGGAGATGCTCGGAGTTTTAAACTTTACTTTACTGAATATTTTTGTATTCTAGTAAATATTCTTGAGCTTTGTTTTGAAATGCAGTGAAGTTACCTGGAACCAACTTTCTAGGTGGAATCAGAGCAGCCTTTTCTCTAGGGCTCATTTTCCCCACCGCGGAAGCAGTGCCCTTCTGAGCACTGTCCCTGCTATCCTGTGGGTTTAGGAGAGTTTTCCACTGTGGCCGGTGGGAAAACAAACCATTCCTTTCTTGGTGAGCCTTCCCTGGGCTTGGTCCCTCTCATCCTTCAGGCGGTTGTTTCCCAGGCTGAAGATGTGGGGAAGGCCATCTGCAGGCTTACCCTGCCGGCTCTGCGGCCCAGGCACTGAAGGCCAACTCCCCTGTTCATGTCCCTCTCAGGGATCACACTTGTGTTCACGCTGGGGTTCAGGGCCTGAAACTGTTCTTCATGTATTTTGTCTGGTTTTTTAATTGAGTCATCTGGGAGAGTAAATCTAGTCCATCATGGCCAGAAGCAAAAGTCCAAGCAAATTTTTTTTCTTAAATTGCCTTTTTTTTTTTTTTTAAAAAGTTGTGCAGTTATCAGCCCAGAACATGATATGTTAGTTTTCACGTTAATCTAGCTTAATGGTATCTTGAGAGTAGGGGAAGCTGTAAGTTGTGTGACTGCTTTTCTCTATGGCATTGTGATTCTGATTCTGGAAGCCCTGCTGAACCCTCATCCTTTTTGGAAGAGAGATTTACTAGGCATCATGGTACGTTTGTTTAAGGATAGTTCCTTAAGAGAATGCATTTGTTAAAAAAATTTTTGGTGAGGACAAAAACTGACATTGTTGAGAATTAATTTCTAACATCTCTATTTCCTGTAGGAAGTAGAAGCACTATTTAAAGGAGATAATTTACCGAAATTTATAAACTGTGAATTTGCATATAATGATAATTGGTTTATTACATTTGAAACAGAAGCTGATGCACAACAGGTAAGTTCTTTCCACCATCACCCTATGAATTGCATAGTTTACCAGTTTTTACTATTAGTGCATGTTGGGACTAAACTTGGGCATTGAGATTACTTGTGATGGTAAGTTTGAATATAATCTGCAGAGGAAATCAAGTTGTAGAAACTTAAATAAGTGTATTTGTATGGACAATTTTTATAGCAATATAAAAAGCATGTGATTTTACTTTCTAAGGACAACAAGCTAAGCAACCTAGGAAAATCAGTTTTGTTCTTCTATCTGGGCAGAGAAGTTTTACTATTTGCAAAGTGTTTGGGGGGAAATTTGAACCTAATCTTCATCTCCCAGCAGACTTCATTGTATTTTGGAAGATGCTTTTAATGGTATTGAGAAGTAAGCTCTGTAAGGAGGCGTGAGGAGTTAGTAGTTTTCCTGCCTTTAAGGGAAGCATAAGTGAGGAAACTAACACACATATTATAAAGTGTTAAAATGGTATAAACAGTATGTGGGGTTCAGAAAAGAAAACACAGAAACCTGAAAGATGGGTTTTAATTGGATGGAGGGGGAAAAGGGGAACGGAAGATAGAGTAACCATTTTTGTGGAGTGGAGTGTGAGCTCTGCCAGCCCGCGTGGCGAATGTGGTCGGATGATATTGAATCAGGTGCAGGGCCTTCACAGTTTTATAGGGGTTTAATGTAGAATTAACATGGAGAAGAACAAGGAGATATATCAAGAATGACTTTTGGATATTATGATCCTAATCCTTTTCCTTCCTGTCTGGTATTTCCTGAACTGCATTCTCCTAATCTGAAATTGGGATTAATACTAGGAACTCAGTATTCATCATTTTCCACCAGGTCAAGGTTCTTAGCCAGTGGTCTTTGGGAGACTTCTGTGGCATCTGTTAATACTTACAAAATTGTGTACAAATCTTGTTTGTGAGAATTTGGGGTACACGTTCCATAGCTCTTATGAGGTTATTTTAAGGGATCTATGACCCAGGGAGTGTCAAGAATCATTATTCTAGGTTCTGTTCTCCATAATTTAATTATATATTTCCCTATTTGAGCTATTGAGTGAACTATTGGTGCCTCTTATTCATAAGGTTAATCGAATGGAATTTTGTACTTAATTTTGCCCTTAGGCTTACAAATACCTTCGAGAAGAAGTCAAAACTTTTCAAGGAAAACCAATTAAGGTAAGCAAGACCATTGGTTATACTTTGTTTATTTGCAAATTGGTGTTCTTAAGTATTCTAATAGAAACTTACATATTTTCAAACAGGCACGGATAAAAGCAAAGGCAATAGCTATAAACACATTTTTGCCAAAGAATGGATTTAGACCCCTGGATGTGAGCCTGTATGCCCAGCAGCGCTACGCGACGTCGTTCTACTTCCCTCCCATGTACAGCCCCCAGCAGCAGTTCCCCCTGTACAGCCTGATCACTCCCCAGACGTGGTCAGCAACGCACAGCTATCTTGACCCACCCTTGGTACGTCATTTCTTTACTAGGAATTTATGTTGTAGACACTATGCTAGATAATTTGAAGAATTAAAATCCTCATCTAATAGGAAGCCAGATACGTGTGCAGTCTGACATACTAAAACAGACCTTCAAGTTATGTGGGGGATTTTAAATGTAGCTGAGAACAGAGCTTATGCATAAAGAACTTTGGATTGCTGTGATCACAGTCCTTGCACAGCCCGTCTCCCCTCTTGTCATGCAGCTCTTAGCAAGACGCAGAGGGCGATAAGTGCTGTAGTGTACCTGGTGTCCCCTACACGGAGTACAATGCAAGGGGGATTAACTGAGGAGGAAGAGGTGTTTAATAGGCTTCTGACAGCAAGGCCAAGGAGAAGGCCTGCTGTTTTACCAGCCTTATTTTACTCACTTCTCACCAGCATTAGAGTTGGTTGACATGATTAATTTTTATGGATTTTGGCCTTTGTTAAGGCCTATGGTTGGAATTCATAAGTCTGTACTGGATCTAGACATTGTCTCTTTGTGTGCTGCTATAGATGCTTGAAAGATCAAGTGCATCCTGGGTGGGAATTAGCATGAGTTTGGTGGCATTGGATGCACGAGAGTCAGCAATACACGGATGAGCATGTCCTTGAAGCTGAAGTCTAGTTGAGAAGTGAAGATGGGTTCATGGACTAGAGGTTTGCATGAGGTAGCAATGCAGGTTAATTGGAATTGGAGAGATTGAAGGGTAGCATACATAGAAGGTTATGGTCAGAAAGCAGAAATTGAGTTAGTAACTTTGAAAAGAGTTCATGTCCAGGGTTTCGCTGTGGACTAAGGGAAAGACTGAATGGTCCTCAGGGTCGGATGGCTGGGAGCCAGGCACCCTGATGTGCAGGGACGTCACCGCTGACAGGCAGAAAAGGAGGGTAGGTGCAGAGCAGAGAGAACTTGAGAAAACAACTGCCTGTATACACGGAAAGTAAAGATACGGGTCCATGAAACAACTCAGGCTGGAAAGTCAAACATGCCAAGGAGACACGTGTACAGAATGCCAGAACACTGACAGGTCTTATCAGGGATTGTGTTGTCATCTAGGTTGAGCTTTTCAGGTTAAGTATGAGTTTTTCAGAAGGAATCAAAGAGAAAGAAGTTTCATGAACAGAAGATGGTCGTAGATTCATGGGCATCTGAGCTGAAGCGTAGACCGGGCGGCAGGGAGTTGGGGAGCGAGCTGGAAGTTTCCAGGCCTAACTGCGCAGGTGCTTAGCTGTCCTGAGGCATGTGGGCTTTGGCCTAGTGCTTGTGGGAAGTTGTCTGAGGTTTCTAAGCGGAGAAATGAAACCATACTCCGTTTAGAAAGTAGCTCCTAAGGCCGTGTGAAGGGCAGGTGGGGACAGGGAGAGATTTTCAGAGGACCCCAATTCCCCCTGAGTCTGGAACCACTGCAGTATAAGAACCTTTGGTAAAGTTACTTCTGTCTCTTTTGAGTAAGTCCTGATGGTAAGAAAAGTTTCTGGCTTTTTGAAGTAGCACATTCTATAAAAGTGTACCCATAGGTGAATACTTCGTTTTCCCAAAAGCATATCATGAGAGAACCTCAGAGAGACTTTAGTCCGTAGGCTCTGGGTGTTGAAGAATCATCGCTGCACGTGGCTTGCCATGCTCGTCCTTTCAGTTCTTCCTGCAGCAGTTGCTTCTTCCATTTCTTTAATCATGGTTGCCCCTCTCGGGGATCCTTGGGGTTCTGGGTCAGCTTATGGCCTTGACTTATGTTGTATGTTCAGGTTGCGGTGTGTGCCAGACAGCTGGTCCTGCTCTGAGTCTGTGATACTGGGGCTCTCCATCGCAGCCTTTTACTTGTGCTAAAACATGTGCGTCCTTTGTTCTGCAGCTGAGGAGATTGTGCCTATTAATCCCCAACAAGTAATAATAGGAACGCATTAATAATCAACTTTACTTTTTATATATGACCAATTTTATTTTTTATCTTGAGCAAAATTACTGGAATATCAGGGCTCTGTCTGTAAAATGACTTGCTGGAAATGATTAGTCCTCATTGCTCTGCCCGTGATTTACAGCCTCAGATCCAGGTCTGCATTCATGGCTCTTCATGTGTGATGTATTTTCTTTTTCTTTTTCTTTTTTTTTCTTTTTTTTGAGACAGAGTCTCTCTCTGTTGCCCAGGCTGGAGTGCAGTGGCCGGATCTTGGCTCACTGCAAGCTCTGCCTCCCGGGTTCACTCCATTCTCCTGCCTCAGCCTCTTGAGTAGCTGGGACTACAGGCGCCCGCCACCACACCCGGATAATTTTTTTGTATTTTTAGTAGAGATGGGGTTTCACCATGTTAGCCAGGATGGTCTTGATCTCCTGACCTTTTGATCCGCCCCCCTTGGCCTCCCAAAGTGCTGGGGTTATAGGCATGAGCCACTGCGCCCAGCCATGTGTGATGTATTTTTAAAGAGTCTGATTCTTACAGAGTGAAGAGTTTCTCAAGTAGCAAATTGAAGATTCTAACTTCCCTTTTGTATAATTTTATTTTAGTCCTAAGCTATAATATTCTTTTTCTGTTATATCTTCCAGTTAGCTCTAATTAAGGAGAATTACTTGCTTTTTTCCTTTCCTTTCTCTTTTTCTCCAAACAAGGAGGGCTCTATGCGTATCTCTGTCACTTTAGTGACATTGAGGGTGTGGACTGGAAGGCCCTCAGGAACTAAGTGGCCTGCGTCAGGAGCATAAGGAGCGAAATATCAGTGATGCAGAACGTATTGGAAACCATGGGTCCAGAAGCCAGAGAATTAGAATGAATGATCTTGAGTTTTGTTTGTTTGTTTGTTTTTAAAGGAACTGTTTTAACAATAAGTTTTATCTTATTTTTGTATGTGTCTAGATTTTAAAAATAGTTGGCCGATACTTAAAATTCTATGCTCAATATTTTTAACTACTTAAGATCTTTTAGGGGTTCTGTGACCCTTTCTAATTTCTTCTGAATCTTATGTTAGTATATTTGCATGCCATACTTACCTTGTGACTTGGGGAATAATGATGATCTGAAAATACCCTGATCTGCAGAGCAGGACTTGTGTCGGGGTAAAGGTAAAGGCCCTGTCAGGCTGTGTTTGGATGAAGCCGAGTGAGCAGCAGTGGGTGTGCAGGTGCTCCTGAGATTGAGAATGTTGATGAGTTGTATT
Source organism: Gorilla gorilla gorilla (assembly GCF_029281585.2). NCBI lineage: Eukaryota > Metazoa > Chordata > Mammalia > Primates > Hominidae > Gorilla > Gorilla gorilla. The sequence continues at coordinate 9,765,863 of NC_073232.2, read as the reverse complement.
AAAGTCATCAGGAATCAAGAACTGTTGACTTCCTGCCAGTGATGGAGGTCGTATCCGACTGACATGCTAAAGGTTACAACACTTGTTGGAGCCCATGCACTCTTGACCACGTCTTTCCTCTCAGTGCCTGCTTCCGCATGTGTCAGTTCTCCTCGCTGGATTGTTGTAAGGATTGGCTGAAAGGATGCACAAAAGCTCCAGCCTACTTCTAAACAGCACCCATTGGTGATAAAATTGTAAAATACATGTCTCAGCTTGGGTCATGACTCTGACAACATCAAGAAATGCCCTCGGTTTCCACAGATTTGTTGGTATTAATGAAATTGAAGTCTGTTTTATGGTTTATTTACTTGTCTGTTTTCAAATGAATCTAGGTAACTCCATTTCCAAATACTGGATTTATAAATGGGTTTACGTCTCCAACGTTCAAGCCTGCGGCGTCTCCTCTGACTTCTCTCAGACAGTATCCTCCTCGAAGCAGGCAAGTTCCGGGGCGGTCCTAGCAGTTTTGGTCTTTACGCTACTGCCCTTCCGGAGTTGCGATGAGAGAGCTTTGATCACTAGTCCTGCTCCTCGCAGACAGAGCCACCTGAAGCACACAGCTGCATTCTGTAAAGACTAAGCACTACACCATCCTGGCTAACACGGTGAAACCCCGTCTCTACTAAAAATACAAAAAATTAGCCGGGCGTGGTAGTGGGCGCCTGTAGTCCCAGCTACTCGGGAGGCTGAGGCAGGAGAATGGCGTGAACCCGGGAGGTGGAGCTTGCAGTGAGCCGAGATCGTGCCACTGCACTACAGCCTGGGCGACAAAGCAAGACTCCGTCTCAAAAAAAAAAAAAGGCTAAGCACTACAATCTGGCATGGGTGCCCGCCTCAGATTCTCTGAGAGGAGGCTTTGGGGGCAACTTGTACACATCAGGTGTGCCTGATTTTAATTTGGGCCTGGACTGAAAAACAGCTAAGCAGAATTGTGGCACGTTGTTAATAGATTTGCATTATCCTATATGTTAGGAGTTAACCATTCCAAATCCTATTTTTATATTTTATTAAACAGAAAGCAGATTTCAGCTTAGCTATTCCATGTCAGTATGCATGTTATGTAATGCCTTGATCGTTTTATAACTCAACACATAAAACCATTTTTATTTACAGGAATCCTAGTAAATCTCATCTGCGGCATGCGATTCCTAGTGCAGAGAGGGGACCTGGGTTATTAGAAAGTCCTTCAATATTTAACTTCACTGCAGATCGATTAATTAATGGTGTCCGGAGTCCACAAACAAGGCAAGCAGGTCAAACTAGAACACGGATTCAAAACCCTTCAGCATATGCCAAGAGAGAGGCTGGGCCTGGGCGCGTGGAGCCAGGCAGTCTCGAATCCTCTCCTGGTTTAGGGAGGGGAAGGTGAGTTGTTGAGCAGTTACTGTGTAACATCATAAACTAATATTTTAAAAATTATTTAATTTAGATATGTTTTGTAATTGTCTTTAAATATGTCACAGAAAATCTAATTGAAGGCTATAAACATAAAGGGTTTTATATAATTGCTGAGACTTAAATGGCTTCATCTTTTTTGGAATATGAAATGGTTCAGTGAGAACTGTAGTTGTTTTAGATCATTATTTGTAGAAACATTGGAGCTCAATAGCCATAGACTCCATGCCATGTGCCTGCAGTCTCCTCTTGGCAGCATCCCTGGCTCACCAGGCCCCTCTGCAAGGGCAGTGTCCAGGCTCTGCCCCATGGCTGCTGGCCTGGCGCCCTCCAGCTGGGTGTGCACCAGGCACTGCAGGTGGAGCCTGGAGCGGGTAACCAGGCAGATCAGCATTGAAGTCTCATCTCATTGGAGGGTTGAGACTAGCCAGGACAGGTCTTAGCTGTGCTTCCTGCCCACCGTTTTTGGTTTTGTTTTAATATTTTTTTGGCATCAATCCTGTAGTAGGTTTTTGTTTGTTTGTTTGTTTGTTTTTAAGACAGGGTCTCACTCCGTTGCCCAGGCTGGGGTACGGTGGCATGATCATGGCTCACTACAGCCTTGAACTTCTGGGTTCAAGCAATCCTATTGCCTCAGCATGCTGAGAAGCTAGGACTTCAAATGCACACCACCATGCCTGGCTAGTTTTTACATATTTTGTAGAGAGGATCTTGCTGTGTTGCCCAGGCTGGTCTTGAACTCCTGGCCTAGAGCCATCCTCCTGCCTCAGCCTTCCATAGTGGTGGGATTACAGGCATGAGCCACCGCAGCTGCCCATTGTTGATAAGGCCAGTTGATCTTCTCAGTCCTTGCCTTGATAAGGACCGTCAGGATTTTCCTCTCATAAGTGACAAACAAGTGACTCAAATACCTGAGCTTTTTCAGGGTTTTCTATATACAATGTGTACAGCACCATGCCTGACGTGCAAGCTTCTCTTCCTGCCTGCCACAGTGCACACGCTCTGTGCAGTGAGAATTCAACATGAAGAGGCATCAGAAGCATCTCATTCCTGCCCATAATGATTAAATGAGCACATAGGAGTTCCTGCAGGGATTGTGCAGTGGCATCGGAAGGCACCATGGTCTGGGAGAGCTGGCACTGGGCTGTGTCTCACAGGAAGCATGGCATCAGGTTGGCTCAACAGGCCTTGGAGATGCAAAGCCAAAAGGGGCCCACCGTGTCATGGAGAGTCAGTGACTTCAGGGAGCAGTTGCTAGCCCTGGGTCTCAGTTTGGGGTTCTTAAGACCCAGACGCTTGGAGGGAAGAGGGTTGCAGAGCTGGGGCTCAGACTTGGGACAGAGCCCTACTCATCAAGGCCATGTGGCTCCCTCTGAGGGGCATCAATTGTGGGCACGGTGTGGAAGGAGGCAGACTAGATGGACAAGGCCCCCGGCCTCAGCCTCCTGTGCTCTTCAGTGTGCCTTGTTCATAAGAGCGTCACAAGGAGTTTCCTGGCAAATGAAAGTGGGGCTTGTTGAATTCCAGCTACCTCACAAAATGTATACAGGTGGCTTTGAAGCTGAGAGTCCAAAGCTTGCTGACGAATGTGGTCTACCCAGGATACCCTTCAACAATACTTGAACTTCCAAATGCAACTGTAACAAGTTTATGCTTTTGCCTGACAGATGCAGATCTTGCACCAATGGAGACCCTCTATCTTCCCACCAAGGGAGGACAACTGTCCTCCCACCTGAGACCTGAGCACTGCGGCAGGGAGTGGTTTAGGAAGCGCGCACCAGCACAGGCACGGTGGGCAGGGAGTGGTTTAGGAAGCGCGCACCAGTGGTTTAGGGAGTGGTTTAGGAAGCACGCACCAGTGGTTTAGGGAGTGGTTTAGGAAGTGGTGGGCAGGGAAAGCGCATGCAACTCCTGCAGCCTGTTTCTGCGATGGGTCCTGAAGCCAGAGCTGACCTTCGTAACCTCCTCCTTCCCTCTGTCTTGAGAAAGAGCTTGTGCTGTTTTACAGGGAGGTGCGCCAGGCCTTGCTTGCCCTGAGAACCTGATCCACAGCAGCCATGCCTCCACCTCCCCTTTTTGGGAGGGTTTGTTTTGTTTCCATTAACTTTCTCTATTGGACCAAAGTGCTAAGATGTCCTGAAGAACCCCTTACCGGAGTCCAGACACATGTCCCTACCCTTGCATGGCGGCCATGGCAGGGCACGGCCCAGCTGGGTTGAATGGCATGAGGAGCCCCAGGCGCCAGGTGGCTGCCTTGGTGGAGCTACTGTTAGGATCAGCTGGGGGAAGCACACCTCTTCAGGGTCTCAGGCCTTCACACCACTGCATTCAGAGTCGCGGGTGTCACAGTGATGTTTCCTCTATGGTGCTGGGACCACCCTGGGTCCCTTGCTACCCCTTGTGAGCTGTAACCCACCATGGCCCTGTCACTGAGCCTTGGCTCAGCCAACCTGCTCTCTGCATGATGGGCACTGACAGCTGACAGTGTTCTATGGCTGCAGGTGGGCTTCTGGGTCTGACATGGGTTACGTGGAGCCCAGTGAGGGTGTGGGGAGTGTTGGCTGGGCCCACTGATGGTGACTGGGATAGGACCCCATGGCAGACAGGTCTGTGTCCTGGACACCACTGTGTTCCAAGGGATGGGTGCCCCTGCGTCCCAGCCGGTAGTGACGAGCAGGCTGCCCTTGGCGGAGGGATGCCATGTGCCGAGCCCTGCGGGATGTCCTCTGCCCATGTGGCTGCTGTCCCTCTGTCCAGCGCTCAGGGCAATGCCTCTGGGCAGGCAGGTGCTGACACCATCCGTCTCACACCCCTCCCAGGTCCCCAGGGCCAGTTGAGTCCTGTCCCACTGAAGACTCTCATCTGGTTGCATCCCTAGCTCTGCTCATGGGCCATTGTAGCCCCACCTTTCCACTACTTCTGAATCCTGGCGCAGCGGAGTGGGAGTTCAGCTCCCTCGGTTTTGGGAGCACCCCCTGTTAGGGAGTGGTGCTGAGCCAGGTGTGTACTGGGGTGGCTGTCCATAATGCAGGCCCAGGACCCTCTCTCCCTGTGAGGCCACAGGCATGGATCCAGGACAAGGAGCACCAAGCCCCCTGTTCCTACAGGAGGTTGGGTTGTCAGGACTCATGCCCCACCTGTGGCTCAGTACTCATCCATGTCCCATAGTCTGGCCTGCAGTCTCCGCAAGGCACCAGTAGAAAGCCAGGAGCTATTTCCAGAAAGTATTCTGTAGGAGATAATAGGGATTTGCTCCAGAATCCTAAAGGTTTGTGCCGTCCTTGCCCTAGAGGGGTTGGCCCAAGGTTCCACACAGTTTTCCACTGTTAGGCCATCTTAGGCAAGACTAGTTTTTGGTTTTCTGTAAATGAAGGAATTAGTCAAGACTATTTCTTAACTCCTTTCCAGGTTATGTAATACAAGGCCCTTGGGGGAGTCTTTGCATTCCATTAAATTATAAATTGAGATTAATGTGTGTCATGTGACTTGTTAGACCACATAAGCCTGTCCAGGGAAATGGGAATGTCTTGGCCATCCTAGTGTCCCAGGTCTCCATGTGAAGTCACCACTTAATCAGTGTCTGTCCTGTGGTTATCAACTGCGTGTGTGGCGTGGCCCTGCTGCCTGCATGGGGAGGTCCAGAATGTGGTTCCTGAGGCTGGGAGGCAAGGGCAGGAAGTCTTTGGGGCACAGAGGTCCTTGTGTGGTTTTCGTGGGAAGGGGTCAGCCATTGAGGCAGTAGTGGAGGAAGCTGAGAGGGCAGAGGAAGGGATGGGACGCGGTATTTGGGGTCTTTTAAATCTGATGTAAAGCAAATCTGCGCCGGGAAAATTCTCACCACCATTTTAAACAACTCATTGATGGAGCTCAGTCTCAGATTTTATGTGTCTTGTCATTTCCACCCAGTGGATGTTCAGTACTCATGTCTTAACAGACATCCCAAGGAGGCACCAGGGAGTTGGTTTCAGTCAGTGTTTTCTTCTGTTCTTTATCACTTGCCTGGACTTCCACGTTAGTCCCTTGCTGTCAACTTTGTGTTGTTCTGCTTACGCTTCCTGAAGTTGGGATTTTAGAATTGAAAGTCATCTTTGAAAGGTTTCAAAGTGATAAAGACTGAATTGATGTGTACTTTGATTATGTGAGTGCAAACGTGCTCAATAATAAATTCTCCAAGTGGGAAAAAAAATAACAGTCTTTCACTTTCCACTCCTCTAGGAAGAATTCCTTTGGCTACCGGAAGAAAAGGGAGGAGAAGTTTACAGTGAGTACATAAAGCATATACCTCTTCACAAGACATTTAAATCTAATTTATACCAAACCTGAGATTTAATTAAATGGATTAAGGTTAAGACACAAGAATGAGCATTTCAAAAGACTTGTAACGTGAAATCCACTAAGTAATAACTGACATCCTGGCTGGCCTAGGAGGAAGCAACTGTAGAGGTTTTGGAAATAGCGATGTGCTGCACGGGACTCCACAGTGCACAGGCGTGTTGTGTTGTGGCACAGGCATGGCCAGGAACTTGCTGTCGCATGCACTGCAGCCTACACACGGGTGTGCACGTGAGCTCTTCTGTGTGGCAGCTGTACCGGAGAGTCTGAAATGACTGGAGCCATTCATTTCAATGAGCAGAGTAAGCATCTTCCACGGAGCAATTTGTTTGTCAGTGTTTTTCCTTCAAAACTTTCGAATACTCTCCCGCTGTGTAGAAAGCATTATCTCCTTCTGTTATAACTTACTGGCAGGACAGACCCAAACATAAGTGATAGGTTTTTGTGGCGGTAAGTACATGAGACATGGTGATTTTTACTTGGGTTGATTAATCAGAGTTTCTCCTGTGGAAAATGTTTGTACTGGTCTTTAGTGGAGGATGGCATGGACTTCTCCACAGCCAGTGGTGGGATGGCACGGTGGCAGTTAGCAGTACCCACAAAGATGGGAGGGATGGCACAGTGGCAGTTAGCAGTACCCACGAACCAGTGGTGGGATGGTACGGTGGCAGCAGTACCCACGAACCAGTAGTGGGACAGCAAGGTGGCAGTTAGCAGTACCCACGAAGATGGGAGGGATGCCTCCATGGGCTTGCAGATGTGGAATTCCATACAAGGAATGCTGGAGGAGACCTGGACAAATCCTGGTCCAGCCCCTCAAGCCATCACACAGGTGCTTTCTCATCACAAAAGATACAATCTCTGTTTAGAACTCAGAAATTGTGCCTTTCATGAGGTCGGCTTAGTCTAGTTTTTGTTTAACTAGTTGGTAAGGCAGTTTTTACCAGTTAATTGCAATTGGAATTAGTGAATTCCTGTGACCATTTGGACTAACAAGGCAAGCATCTAAACACAGGGCACTGTTGTGCCTGCCGTGATGTTTTCCCACAGCCATATTTCTCTTCCGTTATGTTTTGCCTTGCATTCCTGATGCATGTGTTCATGACTGTGACCTGCTTTGAAGCTTCGGCTTGTGGCCCAGTGTTGGATTGATTACAGAGCATACGCCCATCGTCTTATGTACGTGCTCTCAGGACCTCAGAAAGGTCCAGACGCTTTTTCTGTAAAAGTGTGTGAGCCTCGGGCCTAACCACGCCCATGGGACCTGAGCAGTACTCAGACCTCACCCAGAGGTGCTCAGATCCTAGAGGATTTTAACACTGCCTTCCAAGTCAAGTCCCATCTGTGGGTGATGTCATTTTGTAACTCCCACATCTGGGCAGTTGTTGCCTGCCTCTTTTGCTTCTACGAGTTGAGATTTAAATACATTTTTGAGGAAGGCTGTCTCTCTAATAATGCTTATCTTCTGAAAAGCTGTATTCACCTCAGAAACGTGCAGATGTTTAAAACCGCTTTGCCATCATAGTGGCCATGTGTAACTTAGAGCTTTGCAGGATCATTTTGAGCATCATATTCACAATACTAGGTTACGGAGAGCATACAACAGCCAGCTGCTCAGTAGGTAACAAGCTTACTGCCAAGGACACCTAACTGGGAAAAGCTAAGCTAAAATTAGGCACCTGTCGCATGGAGCAGAGAAGCAAGCAGAATGCCCAACACAGACTGGACTGGGGTTTGTGTCAGCCTGAATTCATTTTCATCCTTTGACCTGCTTTCACTTCTGACATATTTTCTCTAGAATCTCCTGATGCAGGGATTCACCTTCCTGTGTATAAACTTTGGAGAAACATTGGCACTTTCCAGTTAGGTGGATCCCATGAGATCTTTGCTTCCTGGTCAGAGTAGCTCATTGTTTCAGCTAAAAATAGTTGTATTCTTTAGTTAATATAAATTCATTTCTAAACTAAATGTAAACTCATTTCCCCTTTCTGTGCCATGTGTCCTTCAGCTGAGGAACTGCATACTCACAAAATGACTGCCAGCTTGTTAAAGCGGGTTGATAGATCATTTTCCAATAAAAGGTATTACTGCCTTTCTTCTGAGATTTGGGCTTACAAAGTACACTCACTTCTTATTATACTGAGTTTGCTTTCTTGAAGTCAAAGAATCTGATTAGAATTTGTTGTCAAATCCTGTGTTTTTAATTATTTAAAAATGTAAACTTTCATTAACTTTATTTTCAGAGAATTCGAGCCCCCTCCCCTTTTGTTAAACCACTTTTTTGATGCACGCGTGTAAAATTTCTTACACAGGTTGTGGAGAGAGTGTCATATTTTGTTTTTTACAATTATCTTGTGACTCAAATTAAAAACTATGCTGTAGTAACACAGCACTTGTCTGAAAGTGAGAAAGTTTAATGTCTACACTCAGGCTGCCCTGCTTTCCATCTGGTGGGCTGGAGTCACTCCAGAGTGTCTCCCTTGCCTTCAGCTGCCCCTGCTGTTCGTGAGTGCTGGCAGCCATGGGTGGATAGCTCTTTGGATGTCACCTTAGCCTCACTGTGTCCTTTGTGACACGTCTCTTGGGCAGCAGCATCCTTGAGATTTCAGTTTTACAGCTCTGCTCTAGACGGTTGAAGTTGCTTGGGAGAACCTTCAATTGAGTGAGGAAGCCCTTGTCTGGGTTGAATGATCTGCTTCTTTCTACAGATATTTTCCAGACAGGTGTGGAAACGAGAAGCTGCTTGGCCTTCTCTCTCCATACCGTGACCCTGGGGTGTCATTCTGTTGCAGAGCAGCCAGACACAGTCTCCAACGCCACCAAAGCCTCCGTCGCCAAGCTTCGAGCTGGGGCTGTCCAGCTTCCCTCCATTACCTGGAGCTGCCGGCAATTTGAAGACAGAGGACTTGTTTGAAAACAGGCTATCTAGCTTGATAATAGGACCATCCAAAGAAAGGGTAAGGGATATATTGCATGTCTAATAGTTGCCAACAGTTACTAGGTACGGGTTCCGTGTCAGGCGCTTTGCTGAGCTCTTTATACATGTTTGTTTTTAATACTGAAGAGAGGCTTGGAGGCCACGTGATTGCAGAGGTCACACAGATTTGGAGTAAGGCCAGCCTTGAACCCAGGGCTGGGCCTTCTCCTTAACATTGCTGTCTGATGAAGTCAGAGGTAGAAACCTGTGCCATGATGTGCCGTACACACCCTTTCTCTCACCCAGAAACTTAGATTGCATTGTCATTGTTGTAGTTCAGACCTGCCTTTATTTTACAAAACAACAGAATGAAATAGAAAAATCTGAATTGTATTGGAAATGATTAAAATGTGTAGTAATCTACATGAGACAAGGAGCAAGAAGCCTGGGAGAACCTCACTGTAGTGTCGGTGGCTTCTGGTGAGGTCTGGGCTGCCCCACGAGGTGCCGCCTCCACTGCAGTGAACATCATCCCAGGAGTCATCCCGAGCTGCAGATGACAGAGGACACTCAGCCCAGCACTCTGGCCTCTAATGTGCTTAGGAGGTGGAAGTGGGACTTGGCCGGCTGCCACACCTGGCGTTGAAGGCTCTGGGAAGTACAGGGGAAGTTTTCTGCCCAGTTACCTGCTGTGCATAGGAAGAGCCCAGAAAGAACCTGCTGAGCACTCCTGGTTGCCGGTGTCCCCTGTGCCAGGGGCCCTTTCCCCAGCTGTGCCCCAGAGTCACCACGTGTCTGTTCCACGCCACATGACCGTGATGCTTGCTACCCCACCCAGGTCTGCAGAGTCAGTGTCTCTTCCACCCTGGGCTTTAGGGAAGGCCCCGCAGTAGATAGAACCGTTCCTCACTTCCTAGGGCAGAATTTAAGATGGATTTTGATGCAGTATCTTTACACTGAAAGTCAGGTGACGTGTCTAGTCCTTTTCATATTGGTAGATGGTCATGCTCCTGTTTGGAGATTGAGTACATTCCAGGATTGTCACATTAGCCTTAAATTTCCACACTGTCATTTCTAAGGTATTAGTGCCTTGAGAAGAAATGCAGTTTAAAGATCATGAATTCTAGTTTTCCAACTGTAGCCTACTCCCCTTGGTATTGAGTGGAGGAGAAGAGGCAGGTCTCCAACCCTGCTTCAGAAACAGCAGCTCCCGCTGTGCCCAATTTGAGTCTTGTGTAAGGTTTCTCTTGAAGAAAGAATTGCTTCTTTGAAAGGCCTGACCCTGAGCCTTATGCCACCACCCAGGTGTAGTGGGCTCCATTGCTGCTTCTTGGGAGCTTCTTGAGTCAACAGCGTGGCCCTTGGGTTTCAAAGTGGGGTGGAGGCTCCAGAAATGATGGGGTTCAGCCCTTCCCCTGTTGACATGGAGCTCGTGATGGTCACTCTGACTTGCTTCATGACCTGCAGTTGTGGATCTGCATTTCATTTGCATTGGGACTGAACATATCCTGAATTAATTAATTAATTTGTTTATTTAAGATAGAGTCTTGCTCTGTCACCCAGGCTGGAGTGCAGTGGCACAACCTTGGCTCCCTGCAACCTCCGCCTCCCGGGTTCCAGTGATTCTTCTGCCTCGGCCTACTGAGTAGCTGGGACTACAGGCATGCACCACCACACCTGACTAATTTTTGTATTATTAGTAGAGATGGGGTTTCACCATGTTGGCCAGGCTGGTCTCAAATCCCTGACCTCAGGTGATCCGTCCACCTCAGCCTCCCAAATTGCTGGGATTATAGGCGTGAGCCACTGCGCCCAGCCCCTACCCTGAATTTAAAATGAGCTTTTACAAAAGGAGTCCTTTGCCCTCCTGTTTCCACCAAGCTGGATTCCTGCTGGTCGAGCACAGGAATCGCAGCGGATTCTGGTTCTCCAGCTGGAAGGGCTCTAGGTCTGTCGTCAGCCTTCATCTAAGGGCAGAAGTGTAAAGAGCACCTGCCCTCCTGACTTTTTTAAGTTGCATGACAAGTGTATCATCACATGCCATATGTATAAGATCAAGCACACATGAAATAGCCCCTGCACAGGGGTCGCTGGCTGGAGTAAGGAGGGAGTAAGTTTCACTCCGTCTTTAGCTTCCTGGCCTTGGGCAAATTAACTTAGAGGTATTGGGCCTCAGTTTCCTCACCTGTTGAGATGGGGGCATTCGCACACCTGCTTCCTGGAGTTGTGAATTCAGGGAGGGCTGGCAGCTCACATTTATATGGGTGTGGAGGCGCTGATTGTTTTTTCTCAGCTGTGTGAATGAGTTGTGTTGAACTGTGTTAGGATTCGACACTCAGCAGATATGCATGTGGTGTTGTGCCGTGCCGTGCTGGGCCCAAAGTGCCAGGTGGGTGAGATGTGTTTGATGCCTGTTCAGTTAAGAAATAAGCTTGTAGATCATCATTGCGGGAGAGGAGATAAGGGCCTGTGATGTAAGAACAGTGGGGCATTTGCCGAGAAAGAGAAGGGTGGGCGATCTGTGGGGCAGAGGATAGTCCTGGGCTCTGTAACATTTTTGCTGGAGAAGACCCTCTTCCCCTATGTCCTTGTGCCGCTCTCCCAAGGCTGTTCACGGGTGGGGTGAACGGGCACTGGTACCAGCTCCGCTTAGTGCCGGCAGGACTCTGATGAACACTCTTGACCCTGTTTCAGACCCTCAGTGCAGACGCAAGCGTGAACACCCTTCCTGTAGTGGTCTCCAGAGAGCCCTCGCTGCCGGCTTCTTGTGCTGTATCAGCAACGTACGAGCGATCCCCCTCCCCAGCTCATTTACCCGAGTGAGTATTGGTGTTCTTCCAGCGCCTTGGTGTTGACTGACTTGAATGGCCTGTGATGTTGCATGAGATTCAAATATTGGGTGGCATTTTTACAGTGATCCCAAGGTGGCGGAGAAACAGAGGGAAACCCACAGTGTGGACAGACTTCCTCCCGCCCTCACTGCGACCGCATGTAAATCGGTGCAGGTGAACGGAGCCGCCACGGTACGTACCTCGTGCCTGCCTTCCTGCATGACAGCCGCGAGGCTCTGGTGTGAACAGATGCTGCGCACTCCTGCACCTGCTCGTTTTTTAATCACATCTAATTTGGTGGGTTTTTATTTGCGTCTGTCTGTGTTGTGTTTTCTGTACAAAATACCTTTAATATTTGCTAATAATTTTCCACTAACTACTCTAGTTCTTTCTCAGACCACCATGTAGTCCTTTTATTTCAGTGTTGGTCAATAGAGGTTTCTTGAGTAGTAACAAGACCCCAGCTCCTGTTTCTCCATAGACTTTAGGATCATTTCAGCATTTCGCGCGCGTGTGTATGTTTGCATGCGTGCGCGCCCATCGTGTGTCTGATGAAGAGACAGGAAGAGCAAGATGGTGGCCCCACCAGCCTCCAACCCCTGTGGGCCCAGCAGGCCTGAACCCCAGCGACTTCCTTTCTGTTGTTTTCCCTACTGGGTGAACCGTGGCCTCTCTTATTCTGAGTTGTGGCCTCTGTAGTTTGATCTTGGGTGAGCTTTTTCCTTGAATTTGGGAGTTTAATCCCTTACTGTCCCCTGGGCTGAGTCTAAAAAATGATTTTTTATAGGTTAAAATTAATAATTTTAATAATAAATAATAATAATAATAATAAAAGAGGCCAGGTGCGGTGGCTCATGCCTGTAATCCCAGCATTTTGGGAGGCTGAGGTAGGCGGATCATGCGGTCAGGAGATCCAGACAGTCCTGAACAACATGGTGAAACCCTGTCTCTACTGAAAATACAAAAAATTAGCTGGGTTTGGTGGTGGGCACCTGTAGTCCCAGCTACTCAGGAGGCTGAGGCAGGAGAATCACTTGAACCCGGAAGGCAGAGGTTGCAGTGAGCTGAGACTGCACCACTGCACTCCAGCCTGGGCGACAGAGTGAGACTGTGTCTCAAAAAAAAAAAAAAAAAAGTTATTAAGGGAAATATTTTACTTTTCTGTTATTTAGTCTTTATGCTTCCACTTACCTGAAAACCCTATTACACATTTCTTTGAAGATTTTAGCTGTCTTCATCATTCTTAGATATTTCCAGTCCTTTGTAGTTTGAAATGTGCAAAACATTTTTATTTAAAGACTGTTTTTGGAGTTTGCCTTTCAGGGTTGAGTACTGTGTGAGGGTCCATTGCCCACCGTGGGCACCTGGGACACCCTTCTGTTGTCCTGAGCTGGCGGAGCCAGTGTGTGCAGCATCCGGACTCTTACTAGGCTTCCCCATTGCCCAAGCAGGCATAGGGCTGGGTAGGGATGGTGTTGAGTCAGCACTCTTCTTCGTCATGCCTTTTCTAATTTTATCCATTACTACAGTAGCACAGAGGGAGTGTTCTGCTGCAGGGGAAACGAAATCATTAGATTTTATGAACTTTTTAAAAGTTAAAAACACTAGTGAAGATGGAAACTTAGTTACAGTTGAAAACTCTTTTATCTTAAGTGAACTTGATTTCCTGTCTTGTCCCTAGAGACACCATTTCACACAGGTAACCCAGGATTGTCTGTTTCCAGGAATTGCGAAAGCCCAGCTACGCAGAGATTTGTCAGAGAACGAGTAAAGAGCCTCCTTCTTCCCCATTGCAACCCCAAAAAGAACAAAAGCCAAACACTGTTGGTTGTGGGAAGGAGGAAAAGAAGCTGGCAGAGCCCGCAGAGAGATACCGGGAGCCCCCAGCCCTCAAGTCCACACCTGGAGCCCCCAGAGACCAGAGGCGGCCGGTGGGGGGCCGGCCCTCGCCCTCGGCCATGGGGAAGCGTCTCAGCCGAGAGCAGAGCACTCCCCCCAAGTCTCCTCAGTGAAAACCGTACGTCTGGGAGGGGTCACAGAGCGCTGTGTTAACCACAAACGAGACACTCTTCCCACTCAGTGCGAGGACGAGCCGCTGGTTAGGAGCTTGCAGTGTCTGAGGCCTGTGGGATCCTCAAGTTGGTTTTCTTCTGTGAGTTGGATTCTCCCCCTCTTGAAAAAAAATCGATTTTTCAGGATTTAATTAATACAAACCTTATTTTAGGTTGGTGCTTAACTGGAGGTGATGCATAAGTCTGATTTTTTTTTTTCCAAGATAGAAAAAGCATTTATCCTAACAAATTGGTATTTTTTATTAAGCCTCCATGTGGCTCTGAATGCAAGCTATATATAGTGAGTTTTTCTAAATTAAGGGAACTCTGCTTTTTTTTTTTTTTTTTTTTTTTCTTAGTAACTGGTCTGTAAGTGCATATCTCTAGAATGTCCCCGCAGACGAATGAGGGCCAGTGGCCTTGGCAGAGGCAGGTGTGGCCTCGTAGAGGCAGTGCTGGCCGCGCCAGGGCATCAGTGCTGATGTGGGAGCTGTGCTTCCACCTAAGCCGTTGGTAGGGGACTGTGGCATTTAAGAATGTAGAGAGCGCATCCTTTTTGATCTCTTGGGCAGAGTGAACCTGCAGGGGCTACCCCAGAAACCTTGGTTCTGATGCACTGCAAGCAAGTAACCAGCTTCTCACTCCAGTTTCAAGTGGCTGTTATGTAATATAAATTCAAAGCACATTGTGAATAGAACCTACATGAAAACATACACTTTGTTGCCCACTGACATGTTACCAGAAGTTGTACCATGATGTTGTTTTGACCCCTGTGAGCTGACGGCCCCGGCCCTGCTCTGTGCACATTTCTGTCCGTGTTCCCCAGCACTCTGGTTGGAGAGAGTCCACATCTTCAGCTCCGTGTGGACATCTCCCTGTACCTCTGCATCAGCACATGGATTTAAGAGTTATGTAATCGTGAGAGAATGGTGTTTGTGGTTTTTCCCCCTCTTTGGCTGGTGGAGGATAAAGTTCCTGCTCTTTTACCTCCAAGACGAGGGCCTCATTGATTCACTTCCAGAAGTGCTGCACTTCTGAAGAACAAGGATGCACTAAAGTTAGCAAGTTTATAATAAAGTTAAATATAAATTATTTTGTTTTAAAATGCCTCAAATTTTTCTTTATTCTAAGCAGCAAACATTAAAATAAGAATATTTCCTGCTAAATGTAACCATACACTTTATTCCACAAAATGTTATTTAACAAGACTGAGGGTTTTTTTTAAGAAAAAATTATTTCCATCCAATATTTAAAGACTTGAATTTTATTTAAACTTGAAAATGACTTTGCCTTAACTTTTGTATAAGACAGCTTAGAGTCCATGGAGCCCGGCCCTGGGTTGGCGTGAGTGGGTCAGAGTTACTCAGTTACTGCGTGGATCTCCTGTCGCTAGTTTTACTGAGTAAGCATACTGTAGTACAAGAGCTAGCAGTAGTTTTTGTAATATACCTTAAAGATCTTCAACAGTTGATCTTTTTTCAGAATGTTGGAAAATCCTGTAAATGCAAATAGTCAATACTGTATTAAATACATGCACTTGGAGTGTGCTTCGCTTGTACAGTTGTAAATAATCAGAACATATGAAAAAGGTACCCTACAGAGAAAATTCTGATACAGATTATTGATATATTATAAATGTTGCTGTTGAGCGGGATGTAGATAAACTAAATGTTGTGGTTTGAATATTATTTTGATTTGTTGAGATTTTCTTTTCTCTCTTACATCGGTGTGTTGAACTGATTCTGCCTCTTTGCTGCAAAAGGGAATTGGAAAGTCTTATTAAAAGCCTCCAGATGTTTTCATACTCTTTTAAAATGTATGTAAATGCATACTAATCATATCTAATGTGAAAGAGTTTTAAAGTATATAGAGAGCAAAAACTGGCAGGATCATAAGTGAAGGTGACTAGTAATCTAATTAAAATCACCTGCAGCTAAGCATGATTGACCCTGCCAGAGGAAAACATTGCCTATTTGACCATTTCCTTCAAACCAGTTGCCATTATTCAAATACAGAGAAATAGCCACAGGGCTAGTGTTTTTCAAATGCATTTTAAAGAACATGGGGATTTTTTTTTTGTAGTTGTCAGTTCACTGACCGAAAAAAAAAAAATCAGAAAGAATTGATCTGTGAAACCCAAACTCTCAATACTCAGAAAGCTGGGAGGCAACCTCAAGGCCTGGGCCTACGAGGTGAATCTTCGCTACGGAAGGGCCAGGGCGCCATCAGCCATTCCCAAAACACAAGGCCTGCCCGTCCGCCAGTGAGTCCTTGGTTTTTAATAATGAGAAGTCCTTTCCCCCAAGGTGTGAGCATTGCAGCGCAGTGTGTGTGTGTGGTTAGAGCCAGCTTAGTCCTTCACTTTGTCGACTGAAGTGTGAGCTCAACAGCTGCATGAGGAGGGCAGCGCGTGCATTCGCCAGTCGCCACTGGAGGGCTCTGCTGCCCTCCGGTCAGTACACTGTAGTTACTGCCTAGCCAGCAGCAGTCTTCTGCATCAAGAGCTGAAACCTTGCTCGGATGTGATTTTTATAGCATCCTTTTTAATTAAAGGTGAAATACAGATTGCTATGTAATGTCTGAAAAAACCTGATACTACTTCAAGAGTTTCCGCTCAGAAGAAAATGAGAGTTATCATAATAGGAAGCTGTGGCGGTCCATGCCAACTGTGCTGTGTCACATACAGCGATGAGAGTGGCTTTCATACATTTTTTTTTTAAGTTAACACCCTCCTTTACCCCCAGCAGTATCTCAGGTTATAGAATCAGAGATGCAGCAGTGACAAATGGCATTTTAACTTGTAAAATCGTGTGATGATGCTTATCATTTTGAAATAGAAGAATAAAAACCTGGTCCCGTTTCACCAGACATGAATTTCAAGTGGAGTCGTCGTTCTCTGAGAGTGAGTGTCTTGACATTTTCACCCAGGCCCTCCTGTCATCACATCACCGGCTGTCACTGGCGGGTGGCCGTAAACGTCCTGCGTTGCTGTATTAGGATCTCTGCAGTTCAGGCTTCAAAACCAGTTCAGTGTATCCGGGCGACGGGTAGTGGTGGTGCATGCCTGTCTGCGTGCCCCGCTGGCGAGCTGTAGTTGCGGCTTGCGTGCCTCGCAGCCCACTACAGGGCTGCAGACAATCGAGGCGAGGGCGCTGGCCGCCAGCAGCTCACAGCGCGGGGGTCATGTGGTCACTCCTCGAGGGTTTCGTTTTTGTTCTGCTTCATTAAGACTGGAATCAAGCTTACATGTAAACTATTGGTAATTTAAGTTTCCTTTTGTGTCATTCAGTGTAAAACTGTCTAATTTGAAAAAAAATGTAGGTTATGAAAATAAAGATTTAGGCACTGTTCAATTTTTCTTTTGATTTTTTTTAAATTAAAATTTCTTCAATAATGCATCTTTTCTAAACATAGTTTTTTGCCTGTTCCCATAAGTGCATGAAAAAGAAACACGGGCCTCATATATGATTGGATCCTAAAGGCTTCTCACCTACGTGGGGGCTGGCTGTGGCACACGGGGCTCACCCTTTGTGTTTTAGTGGTTCAGAGTGAGCATTAACATCAGGTGCTCATGCGGAGACAGCCATTACTGTGACTGCCAAGATTTACTGCAAAAATACATGTTCCTGTATCAGGACTTTGATTTTGTTAAAATGGCACTCTCTCCAAAGCTGTGTCCATGAAGCTGTTTGGAGCTAACGTTGGGTCTTCATGGTGATGGACTCATCCTTAGGCAGCAGTGATGTCTGCACTAGGAAGAGGCTGGCGGGAGGCGGGGCCCCTCCTGTGCCAGGCAGCGAGTGGATGGGGGACTGATTAACATGTTGCTGCCTTCCTCCTCTGTGCATTGCCTTTTCATGTCGTCTTCCCATTTTTACTATCTTTTTCTGATGGAATTAATATTCTTGATCTGTTAAGGCTATTAATCTTTTGTTATATATGTTACAGATATTTTCTTTCAATCTACCATTTGTCTTAACTCTTTATTTAGAATAGTATCTTTTATGGTGTTTAATTATTGTGTAGTAAAATCTATCAATCTTCTCCTTTGTTGAGTGTCTTGGACATGCTTAAGAAGGCTTTCCCTACTCCAGGGTCATAAAGTTAATAGTGTGTGTGTATGTGTGCGTGTGTGTGCGTGCACGCGCACCCACACACACACATGCTTTTAATCCAGCTGGGCCTAATCGTGTGTGTGGTGTGCGTGCTTAGGCAGGAACCCAATTTTACTTTACGCCATGTGGAAAGTTTCTTTTTCCAGTAGCACCAGTGAGTTCACTGTCTCTCCACTGGTCTGCAGTGCTGCTTCTGTTACTTGCAGACTTCCCACGTGTGCATGGATCTCCACCTGGGGTCTCTAGGGTCTCTATTCTACACTGCCTATTTCCCTTTCTGTCCTAACACCATAGCATTTAACTCACCCGTCATCCTGTGTTGCTGAGAATTTCCTTCATAGAACTCATCGAAGTATGATTAACTGTGCTCCCTGAGGGCAGGAATTATGCCATCTGGATCCCCAGCCTCTCCCTTGTCCTTAGCACGCCATCTGCAGATGAGCAGATACTCGGTAAATGCGTATTAACTCGAAGTCTATTTTGTGTCTTCTCTGTGCACAGCACTGCCCTGGGAAGAACTAGGATGAGGTATTGACTTGCTGTTGCCACATAACAAACCCTGCCAGAATTCCCTGGATGGAAGTGACCACCGTGTATCTGGATTGTCTGCAGGGCTCTGCTGGGGTCAGCAGGTCCCACAAGAGAGCCAGGGCTCGGTCTCCTCATGGCTGTCAGAGGTTTACGTATTCCGCCTCCACCCCCCAAAGTTTGAAGTTGTTGTATTCCATTCCTTGCTATATCCACATATTTTAATAATGCTAAAATCCCGTGTTTCTCTAAAGCATTGGATTGAACCAACTGAAGAAGGACCACGTGTGTTGCTGGGCCTGCTTGGGCACAAGCCGTTTCCGATCCAAGTCAACTGCTGGTCTGCTTAGACGAAGGTGTGTGGGTGTCTCCACCACGGAGAGGAGGGACAGCAGGTGAGGCCATAGGCCAGGAAGGAAGGGCACAGCCTAAGCGTGCGGTGGCTTAGCCAGAGACCCTCGTGCACCAGCCTTCAGGTGCTTATGGAACTTGTGTCAGCCCAGGCCATAGCCAAGTGTGTGATGTCTCGGAGCATATATGCCAGGCCAGCCAGAGAGGCTTAGCCCTGCCCTGGTGGAGCTGGAGGGCCGCAGGGCCGCCCGGTGGGGTCAGGAGGTTGTGAAGAGGATCCTGATACAGGCTGGGCCTCCCTGCAGGCGTGAGCCCCGGAGCACGGGGTGAGCAGCTCCACCCAGAGGGGCTTGCAGGACCAAGCTGGGACAGCAACCACCAGGCCCCGGGGCAGATCAGTGAGCGTCCAGGAGATGCAGATGCAGAAGACAGCCAAATTCATTCACCTCTGCGTGGGCCTGTGAGGTCCCACAGAGATGCATTTTCATCCACGACCAGGATTTCCTCGGCCGGAGCAGCCGCTTTTCCCAGCCGAAGCTCACTGTGTTTACTACATAGGATGTGAGTGTATAGAAAGGCTCTCTCTAACGTTAGCTACGCGTGCAGAAATGTGGGGCGCTTACAAGTGTGGGCAGCCGCAGCCTGTTCCTCACCCCTGTCCTAACGGGACATATTCCGCGCATGCACATTTAGGATCACCGTGTCTTCTTGTTGGACTGATCTGTCGTTAGGACCCTGGACCCAAGTAATTGTCTTTGCTCTGAAGTTTTGACAGTAACAAAGGCATTTCAGCTCTTTCTTTTTCACTCCTGTCGGTGTGACATGCCGTTTTTCATCCTTTGACTTTCAGCCCGCCTGTGCCCTGTCTGAAGGGAGTTGTTTGTGGACAGCACGGAGTGGTGGGTGTTTGTAATCCACTCTGCAAGCCTCAGTCTTCTAACTGTTGCGTATGGACCAATAACATCTGCCCTTTCGCTGTTCCCTGCTGCTCTGTTTCTTTTTTCTCTTCGCCTTCCTGGAGATTGTAATTTGCCAATTCTCAGTCCTCTGGTGCTCTCAGCTCCCAGTTGACCTTCTCCTGCTGCTGCGCCTCCCGTTTCCTGAGGCCAGCGGGGGCAGTGCCCTCTTCAGTGTCTGCCCTTTGCTACTGGGTAGTTTCTTCCAGGCCCACACACCTTTCTACTTCGTGCAATGCCGCACCTTCCATACCAGCTGAAATCCATCAGCCTGGAAGCATAGAGGCCGCAGCCTGGGCCCGGGGGCAGGTGCGATGTACTGTCCCCTGCGGAGGAAGGCAGAGCTCCATGCTGCTGTCGGGCCGGGCCACCGTGGTGGCAACGTCCTTGGCAGGCAGCAGGAGTGTGCGGCAGCTGGGAGTGTTGCAGCCGGACATCTTAACCTCGGGGTGGGGGTGGGGAGACGAGTTTCTTTTTGTGTGGCTTTGGGAATAAGGAAACAAGTTACCAGTAAATTTCACATCTTACTGGCTAGATTTAGGATCCAAACGCCGTCACGGGGAAGGGGCTTTCAGGTCAGTGAGGTCCATCCTGGGCTCAGGAGTGGGGCCACCTCCCCCAAGGTGCATGGTGACTGGAGAGAGGGGTCCCTGAACAAAATTGGGGCCATTAAGAAAGAAGGGGTAACTAATACGTCCACTCAGTACATTCGAGCTCCTCAGCCCCAGCCTCCAGCCCATGTCTCACTGTGTCCTTGGCGTGGCCACCTGCAGTCAGTCCACATTTCAGACGGGACCACCCACCCTCCGGCCTGGATCCTCCTGCTCCTCACCGGAACCCCATCTCCACGGGCAGCCCCCACGCAGACAGGCAAGCCCAAATCCTGGGCCAGTCTTGGTTCTTCCCCAGATCCTTCCGAGAGTCCTGCCCACTCCTGCCTCCGCCTTGTCCAGCCCGGCCATCTCGTCGCCAGTCTCCCTGCCCCGTTCTCCACCCAGCCCGAGGGTTCCTTTGTGGTAGTGAGCGCGCCCTGTTCCCTTGCTTTAAACGCTCCAATGGTTTCCTGCAGGAAGAAATAAGGGTTAGATGCGCGCCTGCAAGTCACTCCCTAACCCACCTGCAACTTCATCTCTGACCCCACTCTGCCCACGCTGCCTGGGACCTGCTGGCCCCTTCCCGTGGAATTTCTCCCACTTTTCGCAGGATGTTTCTCCCTTCCCAGAGATGCCTGGCGCCCTCTCCGACAGCCGCCTGTCCCCGGCTGCTTCTGCAGCACTGAGCACCGTTTGTAGTCGTCTAATTGGTCTACTTCTGGCGTGAGCCCCTTGGGCCTGGCACCCGTGAATGCTCTTCCCCTAGGTACCTGCAGCACCCCCTGGGCAGGGGACGCTTCCGGGTCCATTCATCGCCCGGTGTCCAGACGCTGTGGACAGGTGCCAGAGGCAGCTCCGCAGAGGCCGCCCCGCAGAGGCCACCAGGCCGCGTCCACAGCTCAGCCAGTGCAGGTCCAAGTCCCGGCTTGCGCGCCCCTCCCCTCCCTGCGTGGGGCGGCCTCACCACGCGCACCTGCCGCCGTCTGTGTCGGCCTCTCCCTCCATCCCTGCTTGCGCCCTGGATCCCCGTCCGCCTTTTTCCGCGCAGCAGCCCGGGGGTCCTTTGCATCCCCGCTCAAAAGCAGGGAGGCACCCACGCACCTCGCTCAGAGCAGAGACCAGAATCCAGGCGGCTGGCCGGAGGTTGGGCCCCGCGCCCTCGGCGTCCCCTGCACCCTCCAGGCCCCCCACGCGCCCTCGACCTCCAGCCGCCCCTCCGAGGCTCTGGAGCTGCCTCATAGGAAGTAAACTTAGAGGGCAAGGTCAGGAGGGATGGGAAGAGCCCCCGGCCACCTGGGAGACGGGGGAGGGCGGGAAAGAAACCATCGACATAGAGCAAGCCCAGGGTGGAGCTCACGTGGGTTCGTGGGTTCGTGGTGTTGACACTGCAAGCTGGAGAGGCGGGGAGAGAGGAGCCCGGGAGAGGAGAGGCGGGGAGAGAGGAGCCCGGGAGAGGAGAGGCAGGGTTCCTCTTTTAGCCAGAGGAGCCCAAAGTGACAGGAGGACGTGGGCCCAGCCAGGGTTCAGGGGCTCCAGCCACGCCGCACGCCGGGGATGTCACCAACACCCACTTAGGCCATGGGAAGCCATCAGCTCCCAGATTCTGAACACAGAGTTTTACGGTACCCTTGACAAGAGCAGTTGTAAACAAGCATTTAAGTAAGCATTTTCCCCGGGTGAGGAGAATCGGCACAGCTTGAGGTGTGAGGCACTGGTACTTACTTCTGTACAAAACCCGCCCTGTGGACAGTGGGTTTGTGGTATCCCAAGGCTGGGAAGCCATCTCGGAGGTTTTCTCCTTGCTGCAAAAACGCCTGTCACTGCCCAGGATACATATTTTGACCTCATCCTTCCTATTAGAAACTCAGGCGGTCCCGCCCCGTTGGCAGCCAGAGACCTCAGGGTGGCGCCTGGTGGAGGGGCCTGCCGGGGAGGTGACCCTTCCTCAGGGCACCCACCATCCCCGGCGTAGGTCTACAGGGTCCTCCCTGAGGAGCCAGGGCTGGGCTCGTCTGTGTCACATCATGCCTGCTGTTCTGCTGTCGCACCGGAGCGGCAGAGGCAGAGCCCTCCCCACCCTGCAGCTCCTTGTGACCCCGGCTGTGACCTCCCGGGTGGGTGGCCCTGCCGCAGGAGAGCCACTTTCAGAGATGCCCTGAGTGATTGTCACCAGCTGCATCCTGCAAACTTCATCTTGCTGTCCCTGTGGCTTGGAGAGCCCAGTCAGCTTTGCTTGTAAACATACATGTTACTTACAGTTGTATTTGGTCATGCCAGATGAAATTCCTGTTTTTAGAGGTCAAAGTGAGCAAGTAGCAACTTTATATGGTTCCAGCTAATATTTATGTTACATTTATGTTCTGATGAAACACTTTTGTGCTACTGACCCATTTTTGTGGATGACTGCAGAAAATATACTGAAACTTAATGATGACAATGAAAACCTCAAACCTAAATGTAAAACAAAAAACATGAAAAAATGGTGGCAGAGCTCACCATCTTAAATGCTTTAAGAACATAGTATTTCTGTAAAAATCATGATTTTTACATTTCAAGTTTGTTAAATTTTTTGCTTCTTCCTTCTAAACTACAGGCGGCTTACCCACCAACCCTGTGTTCACTCCCACTGGCCACGAATGGGAGGGAACGTGGCGTGGCCCCTCTGCACAGGACTGGCCCTCCCTCCCAGCAGGGCTGAGCTTGCAGAGGGCACAGAGTGAGCTGGGGGGTGCCCTGCCAGTGACTCAAGTTGGGAGGGGCCCTGCGTGGCAGAGTCTAGAAACATGCACATCTCGTGGGCTGCTAGTGCAGAGCCCCGAGGAGCTTCAAGGTGAGAAAGGCCAGAGCGTGCTCCCAGCCCAGGACCGCCTCGGTGCCCACACCTCCCTTCTGTGCACAGACGGGACAGGGCAGGACAGCCGATGGGAGGTGTGGAGAGGTGGGGATCATGGGCCCTACCCGTCTAGACAGCAGGAACCTAGGTGGCGCGAATGT
The DNA here is from genome assembly GCF_029281585.2 of Gorilla gorilla gorilla. Taxonomy (NCBI): domain Eukaryota; kingdom Metazoa; phylum Chordata; class Mammalia; order Primates; family Hominidae; genus Gorilla; species Gorilla gorilla. Next base: position 9,742,758 of record NC_073232.2, on the reverse strand, counting down.
GGACCCTTCATGTCTCCAGGAGAAGCCGCCTTCGTTTCCTGAAGCAGATGGCCCCACCCTCGTGTCCTTCGCCCGCCTGACCTCTGGTTTGGCAGGAGGAGGTATTTCCTGCCCTGTTTAGATGCCATTCGAGCCCGAAAGACCGGACCTGGAGAGACAGGGCTCGGGGAAGACTGGGTCAGGGTGGGGAGGAGACAAGCTTCACGGTGTCCTGGCCGTTCCATGGGAGGAAAACCGCCAACCCCCCTCTTGGAACTGCCATATGGGCTGCAAGATGGCTGCAGCCTGGATGCTGAGCTGGGCCTGTGGGAGTCAGCCCCACCGGGGTGCACAGGCCTCCCTGCAGGTCAGCGAGCTGGCCGGTGAGTGCCAGGCAGACACCCCCACAGGCAAGAACCCCAGGCCCTCTTCTCAGTAAACCCAGAGAAGCTTCCAGCCCCACTCTGGAGGGGCTCCTGCAGTGTGAGTGGGAGCATCCTGTTACCCTAGAAAAGCCCAACAGGAGACAGGGGAAGTGGTTTTTGAAATATTTTATGTGACTCTGCCCAAAATAGGACGATTTCAACACAATCTACGTAAAACATGATGAATGAGACAGTTTGTGTTGTGTGGGCGTGACTGTGTCACATGGCACGGGCCTGAAGGGTGGTCCTGGCTGCTACAGGCCAGAGCTGTGTCCTGGGGTCTCGTGAGACCTGGGGCAGCACACGGGGGTCACGCCCCTGGAGGCCTGAGGCTCGTCATCCTTGTCCCTGGCTCACAGGCTGGAAGTTGTGGGTAGAGTGGCTAATTGCTGTGATTCCACACTTCTGGGGACATCGGAGTACTGCTGGCTTACTGTGCACAGCTGATCCCCAAAGGACTCTGATGTTTGCAGCCACGTGGGACGAGGTGGAGTGTTCATTTCTACATTTTATTTTGTAGGATGGCATCTCCCTGTAGGCCAGGACCGCAGGGCCCACATTCCCACCAACGGTGTATAAGCATTCCCTTTTCTCTGCAGCTTCCCAGCATCTGTTGTTTTTTGACTTTTTAATAGTAGCGATTCTGGCTGGGCACAATGGCTCACATCTGTAATCCCAGCACTATGGGAGGCTAAGGCAGAAGGATTGCTTGAGCCCAGGAGTTTGAGACCAACCTGGGCAACATAGCAAGGCCTCATCTCTACAAAAAATAAAAATAATTAGCTGGGTGTGGTGGCACACACCTGTAGTCCCAGCCATTTAGGGGGTTGAAGTGAAAGGATCCTTTTAAGCCCAGGAGGTGAAGGCTGCACTGTGCTGTGATCGTACCACTGCACTCCAGCCTGGTCAACAGACCAAGACCCTGTCTCAAAAAAAACCTCAACATCTGAAAGCATAGCCATTCTGACTGGTGTGAGATGGTATCTCATTGTGGTTTTGACTTGCATTTCTCTGATGTTTCGTGATGTGGAGCATTTTTTCACATTTGTTGGTCACTTGTGTCTTCTTTTGAGAAGTGTATGTTTATGTCTTTTGCCCATTTTTAAATTGGTTTATGTGTTTTTTGCTTGTTGATTTCTTTTTTTATAGATTCTGGATATTAGATATTTGTAGAATGCATAGTTCACAAATATTTTCCCCTATTCTGTAGTTTGTCTGTTTACTCTTTTGATAGTTTATTTGGCTGTGCAGAAGCTGTTTAGTTTAATTAGGTCTGTTTCAAGTTTTGTTTTTCTTGCAGTTGCTTCTGAGGACTTAGTCATAAATGCTTTGCCAAGGCCGATTTCCATAATGGTGATTCCTATGTCTTTTTCTAGGATGCGTATAGTTTGAGGTCTTACATTTAAATCTTTAATCCATCTTGAGTTAATTTTTGTAAAAATTTGTGCAAGTAGGGGTCCAGTGTCATTCTGCATATGGCTAACCAGTTATCCCAGCACCATTTGTCAAATAGAGAGTCCTTTCCCCATTGCTTATTTTTGTCAACTTTGTCAAAGATCAGATGGCTGTGTGTGACTTTATTTCTGGGTTCTCTGTTCTGTTCCACTGATCTTTGGATCTGTTTTTGCACCAGTACCATGCTGTTTTGGTTACTGTAGCCTTATAGTATAATTTGAAGTCAGGTAATATGAGGCTTCCAACTTTATTATTATTATTTTTTTGCTTAGGATTGATTTGGCTATTCCGGCTCTTTTTTTGTTCAATACGAATTTTAGAATAGTTATAAAATTTTTCATAATTTTTCTAGTTCAGTGAAAAATGATGTTGGTAATTTGATAGGAATGCGTTGAATCTATAGATTGCTTCGGGCAGTATGGCCATTTTAACTATATTGATTCTGCTGGGCATGGTGGCTCACACCTGTAATCCCAGCACTTTGGGAGGGCAAGGCGGGTGGATCACGAGGTCAAGAGATCGAGACCATCCTGGCTAACATGGTGAAACCCCATCTCTACTGAAAATACAAAAAATTAGCCAGGTGCAGTGGCGGGTGCCTGTAGTCCCAGCTACTCGGGAGGCTGAGGCAGGAGAATGGCATGAACCTGGGGGCGCGGAGCTTGCAGTGAGCCGAGATCATGCCACTGCACTCCAGCCTGGGCGACAGAGCGAGACTCCATCTCAAAACAAACAAAAAAAAAAGCAACTATATTGATTCTTTGAATCTACGAGCATGGAATGTTTTTCCATTTATTAGTGTCATCTGTGATTTCTTTCATTAGTGTGTTTTAGCTCTCTTGTAGAGATTTTTCATCTCCTTGGTTAGATGTATTCCTAGGTATTTTTTTTTTCTGGCTATTATGAATATGATTGTGTTCTTGATTTGGATCTCAGCTTGAGTGTTACTGGTGCATAGGTTTTGGTAAAAGGCTGATGCTGGCCTCGTAAGATGAGTTAGGGAGGGGTCACGTCTCAATTTTTTGGAATAGTTTCGGTAGAATTGGTACCATCTCTTCTTTATGTATCTGGTAGACTTTGGCTGTGAATCCATCTATTCCATGGCTTTATTTGATTGGTAGGTTACTGCTTCAATTTCACAACTCAATATTGGTCTGTTCAGTGTTTTTTTGTTTGTTTGTTTGTTTTCCTGTACAATCTTGGGAGATTTTAAGTTTCCTTTGTTAATCCAGCTAGCAGTCTATCAATCTTGTTTAGTCTTTCAAAGAACCACTGTTAGTTTCATTGATCTTTTGTATGGATTTTTGCATCTCAATTTCATTCAATTCTGCTCTGATTTTGGTTATTTCTTTCCTTCTGTTAGTTTTGGGGTTAGTTTGTTCTTGTTTTTCTAGTTCCCCTAGGTGTGATGTTAGATTGCTAATATGAGATCTTTATAACTTTTTGAGATAGATGTTTATCACTACAAACTTTACTCTTATTACTGCTTTTGCTGTATCCCAGATATTTTGGTATGTTGTGTCTCTGTTTTCATTTCTTTCAAAGAAATTTTTGATTTCTGCCTTAATTTTGTTGTTTACCCAAAAGTCATTCAGGAGTAAATTGTTTAATTTTCATGTAGTTGTGTGGTTTTGAGAGATATTCTTGGTACTGATTTCTATTTTTATTCCACTGTGGTCTCCGAGTATGATTGGCATGATTTCAATTTTGTTTGAATTTATTGAGACTTGCTTTATGGCCAAGCCTATGGTCAATCTTAGAGTGTATTCCATGTGAAGATGAGAAGAATGTATTTTCTGTGGTTGATAGGTGAAGGGTTCTGTAGATATCTATTGGGTCCAATTGGGCAAGTGTTGAATTTAAATCCAGAATTTCTTTGTTAGTTCTATTCCTTGATTATCTGTCTAATGCTGTCAGTGGTGTATTGAAGTCCCCTACTCCTATTGTGTGGCCATCTAAGTCTTTTTGTAGGTATCGGTGTACTTGTTTTATGAATCTGTGTGCTCCAATGTTGGATGCATATATATTTAGGATAGTTTTCTTGTTGAATTGAACCCCTTATCATTATGTAATGCCCTTCTTTGTCCCCCCTGCTTTTTTTTCTGTTGTTGGTTTAACATCTAAGAATAGTGACCCCTGCTCTTCTTTGTTTTCCATTTGTGTGGTAGATCTTTCTCTAATCCTTTACTTTGAGCCTATCAGTGTTGTTACATGTGAGATGGGTCTCTTGAAGATGGGTTTTGCTTTTTTATTCAATTTTCCACTCTGTACCTTTTAAGTGGGGTGTTTAGACCACTTACATTCAAGGATAATATTGATATGTGAGGTGTTGATCCTATCATCAAGTTGTTAGATGGTTGCTTTGTAGTTTCTATTGTGTGGTTGCTTTACAGGGTCTGTGGGCTACGTACTTAAGGTATTTTTGTGGCAGCAGGTATCATTATTTTGTTTCCATGTTCAGAGTTCCCTTAAGGATCTCCTGTAAGGCTGGTCTAGTGGCAATGAATTCCCTTAGCTCTTGCTTGTCTGAAAAAGTTGTTATTTCTCCATCACTTATGAAGCTTAGTTCGGTGGGAAAGAAATTCTTGGTTGGAATTTCTTTTCCTTAAGAATGCTGATAGTAGGCCGCCAGTCTCTCCTGGCTTGTAAGGTTTCTGCTGAGACATCTGCTGTTAGACTTATGGGGTTCCCTTTGTACATAATCTGAACTTTTTCTCTAGCAGCCTTTAAGATTTGTGTGTGTGTGTGTGTGTGTGTGTGTGTGTGTGTGTGTGTGTGTTGACCTTGGGCTGTCTGTTGACTATATGCCTTGGTGATGTTCATTTTGAATAGATCTCAGAGGCCGACATGGGTTGGCTGTGTCCCCACCCAAATCTCATCTTGAATTGTAGCTCCCACAATCCCCATGTGTCACGGGAGGGACGCAGTGGGGGTAATTAAATCATAGGGATGGCTTTTTCCTATGCTGTTCTTATGATAGTGAAGAAGTCTCATGAGATCTGATGGTTTTATAAAGGGCTCCTGCACACGCTCTCTTGCCTGCCACCATGTAAGATGTGCCTTTGCTCCTCCTTTGTCTTCTGCCATGATTGTGAGGCCTCTCCAGCCATGTGGAACTGTGAGTCCATTAAACCTCTCTCTCTTTTTTTTAAAATAAATTACCCATTCTTGAGTATTTCTTTATAGCAGTATGAAAATGGACTAATATAATAAATTGGTACCAGTAGAGTGGGGTACTGCTATTAAGATACCTGAGGCCAGGCATGGTGGCCCATGCGTGTAATCCTAGCACTTTGGGAGGCCGAGGGAGGCAGATGATCATCACCTAGGTCAGGAATTTGAGACCAGCCTGGCCAACATGGCGAAATCCCATCTCTACTAAAAATACAAAAATTAGCCAGGTGTAGTGGCGAGTGCCTATAATCCCAGCTGCTTGGGAGGCTGAGGCAGGAGAATCACTTGAACCCAGGAGGCCGAGGTTGCAGTAAGTCAAGATTGTGCCACTGCATTCCAGCCTGGGTGAAAAAAGTGAGACTCCATCTCAAAAAAAAAAAAAATGTGGAAGCAACTTTGGAACTGGATAACAGGCAGAGGTTGGAACAGTTTGGAGGACTCAGAAGAAGACAGGAAGATGTGGGAAAGTTTGGAACTTCCTAGAGATTTGTTGAATGGTTTTCACCAAAAAGTCCAGGCTGAGATAGTCTCAGATGAAGATGAGGAACTTATTGGGAATTGGACAAAGTTGATTCTTGCTATGCTTTAGCAAAGAGACTGGCAGCCTTTTGTCCCCTAGAGATCTGTGGAACTTTGAACTTGAGAGAGATGATTTAGGGTATCTGGTGGAAGAAATTTCTAAGCAGCAAAGTGTTCAAGATGTGACTTTGGTGCTCTTAAAAGCATTCGGTTTTATTCCTTCACAAAGATATGGTTTGGGATTGGAACTTGTGTTTAAAAGGGAAGCACAGCACTAAATTTCAGAGAATTTGCAGCCCAACAATGCAATAGAAGAGAAAAACTAATTTTCTGATGAAAAATTTAAGCCAGCTGCAGAAATTTGTATAAGTAACAAGGAGCCAAATATTAATTGTCAAGACAATGGGCAAAATGTCTCCAGGGCATGTTAGAGGTCTTCATAGCACCTCCTCACATCACAAGCCAGGAGGCCTAGGAGGAAAAAATGGTTTCGTGGGTTGGGCTCAGGGTCCTGCTGCTTTGTGCAGTCTGAGAACTTGGTGCCCTCTGCCCCTGCAGCCACATCTGTGACTGAACATCCAGGCACTTCCATACATCCTCTGAAATCTAGGTGGAAGTTTCCAAACCTTATTCTTGTCTTCTGTGCACCTGTAAGACCAACACCATGTGGAAGCTGCCAAGCCTTGGGGCTTTCAATCTCTGAAGCCATGGCCTGAGCTGTACCTTGGCCCCTTTTAGCCATGGCTGGAGCAGCTGGGACACAGGGCATCAAGTCCCTAGGCTGTACACAGCAGGGGGGCCCTGCGTCCAGCCCACAAAACCATTTTTAACTCCTAAGCTGCCTTGAAGGTCTCTGATACGCCCTGTAGACATTTTCCCCATTGTCTTCATGATTAACCAAGTGTTATTTATGCAAATTTCTACAGCAGGCTTGAATTTCTCTCCAGAAAATGGGTTTTCCTTGTCTACTGCATTGTCAGGCTGCTAATTTTCCAAACTTTTATCCTCTGCTTCCTCTTGAACACTTTGCCACTTAGAAGTTTCTTCTGCCAGATATTCTAAATCATCTCTCAAGTTCAAAGTTCCACAGATCTCTAGGGCAGGGGCAAAATGCTGCCAGTGTCTTTGCTAAAGCATAGCAAGAGTCACCTTTGCTCCAGTTGCCAACAAGTTCCTCATCTCCATCTGAGACCACATCAGCCTGGACTTTCTTGTCCATATCACTATTAGCATTTTGGTCAAAGACATTCAACAAATCTCTAGGAAGTTCCAAACTTTCCCACATCTTCCTTTCTTCTGAGCCCTCCAAGTATCTAGTAAGTTCCAAACTTTCCCACATTTTCATATCTTCTTCTGGGCCCTCCAAACTGTTCCAACCTCTGCTTGTTACCCAGTCCCAAAGTTGCTTTCACATATTTGGGTTCTTTACAGCAGCACCCCATTTCCGGTACCAATTTACTGTATTAGTCTGTTCTCACACTGTTAATTAAGACATACCTGTGACTGGTTAATTTATAGAGGAAAGGAGGTTTAATGGACTTAGAGTTCTACATGGTTGGGGAGGCCTCACAATCATGCCGGAAGGCAAAGGAGGAGCAACAGCATGTTTTACATGGCGGCAGACAAGTGAGCTTGTGCAGGGGAACTGCCCTTTATAAATCCATCAGATCTCATGAGACTTACTCACTATCATGAGAACAGCATGGGAAAACCCACCCCCGTGATTCAGTTATCTCCCACCAGGTCACTCCCACAACACGTGGGGATATGGGAGCTGCCATTCAAGAAGAGATATGGGTGGGGACAGAGCCAAACCACATCAGAGATGTTCCCTGGATTTCTTCTATCTGGATGTCTACCTCTCTAGCAAGATTAGGGAAATTTTCTTGAGCTATTCCCTCAATTACATTTTCCAGGTTGTTTACTTTTTCTCCCTTCTCAGGAATGCCAATAATGTATAGGTTTGGTCACTTTAAGTAATTCTGCGTTTCTTGAAGATTTTGTTCATTAAAAATTTTTTTTCTATATTTTTGTCTGTCTGGGTTAGTTCAAAAGACTGGTCTTCAGGCTCTGAAATTCTTTATTCTGTTTGGCCCAGTCTATTGGTAAAGTTTCAATTGTATTTTGAAATTCCATGAGTGTTTCAATTCCAGAAGCTCTGATTGATTTATTTTTAAGATTTCTTCCTTCATTTCCTGGGTGGCTTTAGAAGTTTCTGTGTGCTAATTTTCAACTCCGTTTTGCATCTTGTCGAGCTCCCTTTGTAGCAGGACGAGCTGCAGACAAAACCCCTCGAAACACCGAGTTTAGGAAAGAAAGGGCTTTATTTGGCCGGGAGTGTCAGCAGACTTATTCTCAAAAAACCAAGCTCCCTGAGTGAGCAATTCCTGTCCCTTTTAAGGGCTTACAGTTCTAAAGGTGTCTGTGTGAGAGGGTCGTGATTGATTGAGCAAGCAGTGGGTATGTGACTGGGACCTGCATGCACAAGTAATCAGAATGGAACAGAACAGGACAGGGATTTTCACGATGCTTTTCCATACAATGTCTGAAATCTATAGATAACACAAGCAGTTAAGTCAGGGGTTGATTTTTAACTACCAGGCCCAGGGCATGGCACCAGGCTGTCTTCTTGTGGATTTCATTTCTTTTTTATTTTATTTTATTTTATTTTATTTTATTTTATTTTTTATTGATCATTCTTGGGTGTTTCTCACAGAGGGGGATTTGGCAGGGTCATAGGACAATAGTGGAGGGAAGGTCAGCAGATAAACAAGTGAACAAAGGTCTCTGGTTTTCCTAGGCAGAGGGCCCTGCGGCCTTCCGCAGTGTTTGTGTCCCTGGGTAGTTGAGATTAGGGAGTGGTGATGACTCTTAACGAGCATGCTGCCTTCAAGCATCTGTTTAACAAAGCACATCTTGCACCGCCCTTAATCCATTCAACCCTGAGTGGATACAGCACATGTTTCAGAGAGCACAGGGTTGGGGGTAAGGTCACAGATCAACAGGATCCCAAGGCAGAAGAATTTTTCTTAGTACAGAACAAAATGAAAAGTCTCCCATGTCTACCTCTTTCTACACAGACACGGCAACCATCCGATTTCTCAATCTTTTCCCCACCTCTCCCCCCTTTCTATTCCACAAAACCGCCATTGTCATCATGGCCCGTTCTCAATGAGCTGTTGGGTACACCTCCCAGACGGGGTGGTGGCCGGGCAGAGAGGCTCCTCACTTCCCAGTAGGGGTGGCCGGGCAGAGGCGCCCCTCACCTCCCAGACGGGGCAGCTGGCCAGGTGGGGGGCTGACCCCCCCCACCTCCCTCCTGGACGGGGCGGCTGGCCGGGCAGAGGGGCTCCTCACTTCCCAGTAGGGGTGGCCGGGCAGAGGCGCCCCTCACCTCCCGGACGGGGCGGCTGGCCAGGTGGGGGGCTGACCCCCCCACCTCCCTCCCGGACGGGGCGGCTGGCCGGGCCGGGGGCTGACCCCCCCACCTCCCTCCCGGATGGAGCGGCTGGCCGGGCAGAGGGGCTCCTCACTTCCCAGTAGGGGCGGCCGGGCAGAGGCGCCCCTCACCTCCCGGACAGGGCAGCTGGCCGGGCGGGGGGCTGACCCCCCCACCTCCCTCCCGGACGAGGTGGCTGCCGGGCGGAGACGCTCCTCACTTCCCAGATGGGGCAGCTGCTGGGTGGAGACGCTCCTCACTTCTCAGACGGGGCGGTTGCCAGGCAGAGTGTCTCCTCACTTCTCAGACGGGGCGGCCGGGCAGAGACGCTCCTCACATCCCGGATGGGGCGGCAGGGCAGAGGTGCTCCCCACATCTCAGACGATGGGCGGCCGGGCAGAGACGCTCCTCACTTCCAGGATGTGATGGCGGCCAGGAAGAGGCGCTCCTCACTTCCCAGGTGGGATGGCGGCCAGGCAGAGATGCTCCTCACTTTCCAGACTGGGCAGCCAGGCAGAGGGGCTTCTCACATCCCAGACGATGGGCGGCCAGGCAGAGACGCTCCTCACTTCCCAGACGGGGTGGCGGCCGGGCAGAGGCTGCAATCTCGGCACTTTGGGAGGCCAAGGCAGGCGGCTGGGAGGTGGTTGTAGCGAGCCGAGATCACGCCACTGCACTCCAGCCTGGGCGCCATTGAGCACTGAGTTAACGAGACTCCGTCTGCAATCCCGGCACCTCGGGAGGCCGAGGCTGGCGGATCACTCGCGGTTAGGAGCTGGAGACCAGCCCCACCGACACAGCGAAACCCCGTCTCCACCAAAAAAATACGAAAACCAGTCAGGCGTGGCGGCGCGCGCCTGCAATCGCAGGCACTCGGCAGGCTGAGGCAGGAGAATCAGGCAGGGAGGTTGCAGTGAGCTGAGATGGCAGCAGTACCATCCAGCTTCGGCTCGGCATCAGAGGGAGACCGTGGAAAGAGAGGGAGAGGGAGACCGTGGGGAGAGGGAGAGGGAGAGGGAGAGGGAGAGGGAGAGGGAGAGCTTGTGGATTTCATTTCTGCCTTTTAGTTTTTACTTCTTTTTTCTTTGGAGGCAGAAATTGGGCATAAGACAATATGAGGGTCTCCTCCTTTACCTTGAAATCCATGCCTACATATCTTACCTGTCATTTCTGAGTTTCTGTTTTGGTCAGGGACCATTGCTGGAGAGCTACTGGGATCCTCTGGAGGTGTCCCTATGTTCACATTTTTCATGGCACCAAAATTCTTCTGCTGGCTCATCTGGAGATGCTGGCACTTCTAATTTTTGTAATTATTTTCTTGCAGGTAGGATTTTTCTCTTCTTTCTCTGTAATATTATCTTTTAATCCCTCCCCCACCCCCTGGTAGGGGGCTGTGACTGTTGCGAGTACTAGGTGGGGTCTTTTGGCTTTGCCTCTAGAGCCTTATGCACTTCTGTCAGCAGGTTTTATATCGGGGTGTGCAGTTTGACCCACAAGCCAGTAGATGGTGTGTATGGGTAGGAGTGGCTGTGGCCACTGGGGCTGGGTATATCCTGGATCTTTGTTTACTGGGAGAAGCTTTCTGTTGCCTTAGGCAATGGGCTGATACTTGGAGTGCACAGAGGTCTGAGCTCCCTGCTCAGCCCAGAGGTGGGGTGGGGAGGAGGGGGTTGTAGGGGTGCAGGGCTAGACTGGACGGGTCCACCACCAGGTCCTCCGTTGGCCAGCACAATCATCAGCACCAAGGGAGAACCCAGGGGGCGGCCACTAGGTACACAGAGGTGGGCCCAGGTGTGGAGCTGGGAAACCTTCTCGGCCCCAAGCCTAACTGTGTTCTTAATTTTCAAGGTAATTTTGGCTATTCTAGGTCTTTTGTATTTCCATGTAAGCTTTAGTGGCAGCTTGTCGTTTCCTGCCGGGGTTCTGATCGGGATTGCAGGGAATCTATACACCCATTGGGTAGGACCGATATTGGGTAGGACCAACATTGGGTAGGACCGACATTGCGTAGGACCGACATTGCGTAGGACCGACATTGGGTAGGACCGACATTGCGTAGGACCGACATTGCCTAGGACCGACATTGCGTAGGACCGACATTGCCTAGGACCGACATTGGGTAGGACCGACATTGTGTAGGACCGACATTGGGTAGGATCGACATTGCGTAGGACCGACATTGCATAGGACCGACATTGGGTAGGACGGACATCTTGACCGACATCTTGACGGTATTAGGTCCTCTGATTCTCTATTTAGGTCTTAATGTCACTGTTTCACTTAATTTCAGTGTTTGGTAGTCAACATACTCATGTCTTACACACCTTTTGTTAAATTTATCTGTAGAGATTTCATATTTTGATGTGATTTTTTCCATTGCTTAACTGTTCATTGCAAGCATATAGAAATATGGTTGGTTTTTTAATATTGAATTTATTTTCCTTCAACTCTCAGAGCTGGTTCCATGCCTGACTTTTATTCACTGTTGCCTCTGAACACCTGGGTTGAATCTTCTAATCTCTGCATCCTTTGAACTTGTTTAAAATGTGCATGAGCAGCTCTCCCCTGCCCATTTTACGGAGTAGTGAGGGTCGAAGGAGCCCTTTGAGAAGGAAGCATTCTAGGCCTAAAGTACTAAATTGTTTACACAAATATCACAGATCCCGCTCCACCCAGGCCCTAGTGCTCGGCCAGCATTTGGTCCTGTGACAGAGCCGAGCACCAGGGGAAAGTCGGAAGAACTGTTTAAAAATGCTTAATAGCATGGTTCAAAGTCATGTGCCATTTTTTCCTCAGACTCGTTTACTTTAAGGAAACAAAGCTATAGAGGGTGAGTGCTAGATGGGAAAACCATGGCTGTGGCTCCGTTTTTGAAGTCTGCAACATGTTATACCATTTCTTCTGGTTTCCAGCCCCTTCTCATCTCATTTATGTTTTATCTGGACGGTTTTTGATACACCAGAAATCAGTGACAGCAATAGAACAGCTGTTATCCAGCAGCCCTGACTTAATTTGACACAGCAGTGACTCAGAGTGTGGTCTTTCGGTGCAGCTATCTCCAACAATAAGCATGAAAAGAAACATTAGAGAGCTTTTAAAACACTTTTATTTTTAAGGTTTTTTTTTTTTTTTTTTTTCCTGAGACACGGTCTTGTTCCATCGCCCAGGCTGGAGCGCGGTGGTGCCATCATGGCTCACTGCAGCCTCCATCTCCTGGGCTCAGTGGATCCTCCCACCTCAGCCTCCTGAGTAGCTGGGACTACAGGGGTGCACCATTACACCTGGCTAAAAATTTAAATATTTAATAGTGTTCTGTTTTCTAATTCATGTTATTCCCGTGGATGGCCAAGCCCTGAGGGCCACCCCTGCCCAGTGGTGCTCAAGGCTTCACAAGACCTGACCCTTCCCAGTGAATGCTGACCATACTGGGGCTGAGCATTTGACTGCAACACAGCCAGTTCACATGCTGGTAAGCAGCCTGGGACCTATGCTTGTGAGTGAAGACTGGGCCACCAGGTCTCTATTATCAGGTGAACACCCAGAGAGGCACACACACCCTGTGTGAGCAGATGTCGTGGTGGGAGAGGAAGGGGCCCCACACAGCTGCCCTGCACCCACAACCCTGACGGACAAGCTGTGCCCACCTTTTTGGGAGGACCGACGCCCTGCAGTCTGATCAATACCCGCAGCTCTTGGCCGCTGTCTGTGTCACAGCTGCCTGGAGGCCTGGCCCCTAGATTTCTGATGAAGAACTGACTTTGAGAACTACTGCTCTACAAAGATGACAATCCAGTTTTATTGTTGGCATATCACTAGTGAGTCGGCGTGATCTGTTTGGCAACTAGGTGCCTGCACACAGGCACACATACGTGCACACCCAGGTAGATGCGCACATATACGTGCTCACTCAGATGCACACACAGGCACACGTACGTGCACACCCAGGTAGATGCACACACAGGCACATGTACGTGCACACCCAGGTAGATGCACACACAGGCACACGTACGTGCACACCCAGGTAGATGCACACACAGGCACACATAAGTGCATACACAGGCACAGACATGTGCACACACATGTGAACACATACATGCACACACACACACATACATGTACACACACTGGCAGACACAGGAATGCATGCACACACTCATACATGTACACATACACATGCATGCACACACTCATAGATGTACATAGAGACACAGGTACACATACACGCACACAGGTGCACACATGCACACTCACTGGGCCGGACTGGGGGGCGGGTGTGGGCTTCAGTGCATCTGCATCTGGATCCTCCATAGCTGTTCCTGGCTCCAGGCTTGCCTGTGGCTCAGTGACTCAGAACCACCTGGGAAAACTGTAAAGCTGGGGTGCTCGGCTCCCTGGGGGTCTGGCCTAGCTGGTCCGGTGGCAGGGTTGGAGTGCACTGGGAGCTCTGCGGCAGACCCTGCACAACTCTGTGACTCGCTGGCGACAGGCTCGCCTTGTCTCGACTCCTTGCCTCGACTCTTGCCTGTCCTTCCTTCCTCTGTGAAAGGCACGTCACAGTCCAGTCCTCCTCAAAGTGTGGCCCAATCCACATCCCCTGGGTGCTGTCAGAGCTGCAGACACCAGGCCCGGCCCTGTGCTCAGACAAGTCCCTGAGACAGGGATGCGTGGCTGAGATGCCGACAGACACATCTCTTGGAGGCTTTGAGAAGGAGCCGATGGCTGTCCCTAGCAGAGAACAACCCTTCAACCCAGGCAGGAAGCCCATCTGAGACTCCATGTGCTGGACCCCAGTGCCTGTGCTATGGCATCTCATCACAGACACTAGTGCGCAGGCTGGTGATGCAGATGCCGCGGCCAGCCTGGAAGGAGCCGCCTTGGGGACGAAGATACTTCTGAGGACCCCCGGAGGCCTCTTTCTTCCCGGCCCCTGGCTGGCCTCACCCTTAGATGATGGTGCTGGAGGAGGGGAAGTGCAGTGCAGCGGACACAGATGGTGGTCCAGGTAAGAAGCATCACCCCGAGAGTGCCCGGGGGCCCAGCTCAGGGATGCCTGCTGCAGACCACCTTTCCTAGAAGCTCCACCTGAAAGGTTTTTTTTTGAGACAGGCTCTGTTGCCCAGGCTGGAGTGCAGTGGCATGATCTTGGCTTACTGCAGCCTCAAACTCCTGGGCTCAAGTGATCCTCCCACCTCAGCCTCCTAAGCAGCTGGGACCACAGGTGCACACCACCATGCCTGGCTAATTATTTTTTTAGTACAGGGTCTTGCTGTCAACTCCTAGCCTCCCAAAGCACTGGGATTACAGGTGTGAGCTGCCATGCCCAGCCCTGAATGGTTTTTAAGGCGTGCACACACAGTCTAAGAGCTGGATTTTTCCAAAGCCTGCTGTTTCAGCCCTGCTCCACGGGCTTGTCAGGTCCCTTTGACTAGGGGTCTGTGGCTGCCAGAAACAGGTTTGGAGGCCAGGATGTGACCTCCTGCTGAGGGCTGACCAGCTTGCTGGGAAGAGACCCGGCGGGGAGACTCACTGGCCCTACAGCTTTCCCTGCAGCTGGGCCTGGTGCAAAGCAGCTCAGACTTCAGCCTCGCAGGCCACATCCCCTCCCCATCGGTGACTGCTGCCCTGAATGAGGCCGGCACACGGCCCCCTCCTGCGTTGTCTCCAGGTCTCTGTCCACTGTGATCTCTATCCTGGCAGCCTCCGCCATGCCTCGCCAGTGCCTGCTGGAGGTCAGGGGGCGGCTGTGGACCTGGGCACATGAGGGGCAGAGTGACTGTGTGCCCGCCTGCTGGAGGTCAGGGGGCGGCTGTGGACCTGGGCATGTGAGGAGCAGAGTGACTGTGTGCCCGCCTGCTGGAGGTCAGGGGGCGGCTGTGGACCTGGGCATGTGAGGGGCAGAGTGACTGTGTGCCCGCCTGCTGGAGGTCAGGGGGCGGCTGTGGACCTGGGCACGTGAGGGGCAGTGACTGTGCCCGTTTGGATGTGTGCATGGAGTGGGCAGTGCAGGAGCCCAGCAAACAAGGAGCGTGGGGCTGGCATTTGGCCTGGGAGGCCTGGTGCATCTTCCTCTTCCTGCCCTCAGCGCCTCTGCTCCGCTTTCTAGCCACGTCGCACTCGGGGATAAAACCGAGGACATTTGGGGAAATTCTTGGCATCACGTATTGGAAAGGCAAAGGGGTCCCAGGCTCCATCTTCGGGTGCTGTGGCCTGAACTGTGGAGCTCAGACCTCCCCACGCCCCGGTTGCCTCGTGCAGACAATTGGGCCAGGAGGGGGTTCTGCATGCCGCAGATCCAGCCACTGCCAGGGCACCCAGAACCACGCGCGCGTTCAGGGTCAGTGCCAGAGAAGCCCGGCCCAGCCGTCGCTGTCCGTGTGGTTGCGGCTTCAGCAGACCTGCCAGTGTCCAGTGCTGCCTCACGAGGGCGTCTGTGGCCAGGCTCACCAGAGACTGGAAAGTTCCTGGAGGACAGGGGGACGGACACCACGCCAGCTGGAGTGATCTTCCGGTGACGAGGCGGCTCCACCATCCAGTGGCAGCTCCTTGATGTTCTTACTGTCATCGTCCCCAAAAATCCCAACAGAATTCCACATCAGGAAACAAAAAGGAAAGACACACCCATGGCGAAGGCCCCAGCCCCACCCCCTGCCCAGATAGACAGCCATCAGCGTGCGATAGAGACCCAGGAGAGGCTCCCTTGCCCCCTGCGTCCACACTGGGTGAGCCTGCAGCGCTGGGCAGGGCACCATGGACACCTGGCGAGGAAATGCAGCGGCAGCATCTGCCTGCGCAGCCTGTGGCAGGGGCTGGTGTCGAAGGGCGCATGGGCCTTGCAAAGGGGCCCCAGCCAGCGCCCCCTGGCACCGGAGCAGAGCTCTGCAAGGTAGGACTTCCCCGCGGCCTCCCAGGGCCACGTTTGGTTTTGCTGCCATTCTGGGACGGCTGTGTGCCTCGCAGTTGTGCTCTGGGCCGAGTTTGTCTTCCTGACCCGTCACAGCAGCCTCAGCACTTTAATCCCGTCCAACGTGGCAACATCAAGGCACGTCCGTCAGGGGGACCTTTGAGCCCAGCGGGGCCAAGCAGCCTCCCAGCTGGAGCGCACAGAGGACGGCCAAGCCGACGTCCCCCTGCCCCAGAGTGGCCTCTGGAGCCAGCGCTGTCTCAGCAAAACATCACTCACCAAGTTATGTTCATGTTGGTTTTTAATTACATTTGTTTTATTTGCGGCTATTCGGCTTTATGGCGGAATACAAGTCAGCAAGAGCTTGTGCCCAGTTTTATTAAGCTGTTTGTACAGCATAAGTAGCCATTAAATCAAAACCCTGGGCAGTGGCAAGACTTTCGTTTCTGTTAAAGAGGATCTGTGTGTGATTTCAGTCTGAGAAACACAGCCCCCGTGCTCCACGGTGACCACCTGCCACACGTGGGTGGTTTGGCAAGAGAAGCCATGTGGTCTTTCCTCCGAGTCCACACCAGGATGATGGTGCGTTAGCGATATGTGGTCAGAGGACACATCACCGTCAGAATTAACCCCGCCCGTCTCACGTTGCTTTTCAGTGTGACTTCTAGGAAGCCTAGGATCCCCTGCGCAGCGCGTTCTGTGTATGGAGCAGCAGCACGAGCTGAGGCTCTGCTCCTGGTCCTTCCCTAGACCCCCTGCAGCTGCTGCCACCCTGGGTGCTGACTCTCCAGCCAGGGGTCTCGGCTTGGGCCCTGCAGGAGCGTGTGGCCCGGTCCCATCACCAGCGGGTCTCTGTGTCCAGCTGCACCACCTCCTTCGGCTGGGGCCCTCCAAGGATGGCTGGGGCTGTGGGCAGCTCCAGGCCGGCTTCTGCCGTGTACCTGGTTTCTAACCCACCCGGAGCCATCCTGCTTCCTAAGCTCTGTCCAGCGCCCAGTGGCCAGCCCAGCCTGGGATGAGGAACGTAAGGGGGATGTGAGGTCAGTGTGGGGAGAGTGAGGGGCCTCCCAGGGCGGCTCCCACATCCTGCCTGTCCTGGCAGCCTCCCAGCCAGAACTCCTGCGGGGTGAGTCTGAACTTGCATATGGACCTCCGCCTGCTCCCGCCTCCTTGCCATTCAACCCCCGAATCTGTGAAAAACAAAATAAAACTAAAACCCAACTCTCACCAGGCGCGGTGGCTCACGCCTGTAATCCCAGCACTTCGGGAGACCGAGGCAGGCGGATCACTTGAAGTCAGGAGTTTGAGACCAGCCTGGCCAACACGGTGAAACCCTGTCTTTACCAAAAATATAAAAAATCAGCCAGGCGTGGTGGGGCACGCCTATAATCCCAGCTAATTGGGAGGCTGAGGCAGGAGAATCGCTTGAACCCTGGAGGCGGAGCTTGCAGTGAGCCAAGATCACGCCACTGCACTCCAGCCTGGGCGACAGAGCGAGACTCTGTCTCAAAAAAAAAAAAAAAGCACTAGTAGAAGCTGCCACCAGAGGCTCACATCCAGTTTTCACAGGACGCAAGAACTTTGCAGCAATGGCTGTGATTTCGCCCGTGGCTGGAGGATGTCCCGAGTCTGGACGCTGCCTCGGGCTGGTGAGCATGTTTCCCGCAGTCTGTGCTGCTCCCCAGGGACCTAGCAATGGCCGGCACCATCCCCACCTGCAGAGGACCCGGCAGCCAGGCAGAGCGCGTGTCAGCCCCAACACCGCGGACACCAGGGATTTGTTTCTCACAATCTGGAGGCTGGAAGTTCTGGGCCAAGGTGCCGGCAGACCTGGTTCCTGGAGCCACCTGGTGCCTTCCCTCTGCACAGGCAGGGAGCACGTGGTGTCTCTTCTTCTCCTGGAGGCCACGGCCCATGGGATCAGGACCCCACACTCACGGCTCAGTTACCCGAACTACCTCTGAAAAGGCTGCGTCTCCAAATACCACACGTCGAAGCTGAGACTTCAGTGAATGGATTTGGGGGATGCGGTTCTGCCCGTGGCTGCGCCTGTGACAGCTGAGGAAGGGACAGGTCTGGGGTCTGAGAGGAGGGCGGGGTGGTTCTGCAGAAAGTGGGGAGGAAGAGGCAGTGCGTTTAAGTTGGGCCTCAAGGAGCAGGTGGACTCGGCCGTGGACAAGGCGAAGTCATCCGGCAAACATGGAGCAGTGTCATGTGCGGAGACGCAGGGACCCTGGTAGCCTGAGGCCTGAGAGCCGGCTGGGGGCAGGCATGGGGTGTCCACCCAAACGGCTGCACAGAGGGTCTGAGCTGACCCTGAGGGCAGTGGGCAGTGATGTCAGATTTACATTCAAGGCGGTCTCCTGGGAGAAGAGAAAGGCCTGGACCCCGTGCTGGCCACACCCTTATCCGAGACAGGGACCCTCGCCCCACCCCGCCCCTGCACCACAGGCGCCCATTGGAGTCAGCAGAGGCTGGAGGTCGTGGTTGCCTTTGAGCGGGGGAGGGAGGGCGGGGCGGAGGGGCCACGCTTCCCCCTGCATACTTCCCCCTGCATACTTCACCCTGCATACTTTGGGGTCCTTGGTGCTGTGCACAGTTCTTGCCTATGAAAAGAGTAAAGTAAGTTAGCTGGGTGCAGTGGCTCACACCTGTAATCCCAGCACCTTGGGAGGCTGAGGCAGGCCTATGGCTTGAGCCCAGAAAGCTGAGGCTGCCGTGAGCCATGATCACGCCACTGCACTCCAGCCTGGGTCGAAGAGCAAGGCCTCATCTCAAAAACAATTTTTTTTTCCCCAGGAAAGTGAAACAAATCAATTACATCTCATTTCATTTTTAAAAGGAAGAGTCTGCACTTGAGAAATGGCATCCGGTGGCAAGTCTGAAACTTCTTCTTGGAGGGGCTCCAGCTGCAATTCAGTTGGGAAAGCTCCTCGAAGGCCGCCTGTGTCGGCCATAACCCCCTGCTCAGAGCCCTCGCCCTCCCCTGTCTGTGTGTGGCTGGAGGCCTCGTCCACCCAGGTGCTCTCCCCAGCCCTCCCTCGGTCCTGTCCTGACCTTAGAGATAAGGTGCCCCTGGACCCTGGAGCTTCTCCCCTGGCCGGCCGGCCCCGCCCGGCTCCATCCTGCAGGACGCCATTCATTGAAATCTGGGGACTGGCCTTCAGGGTCCTACTTACCTCTAGGCCACTTTGTAGCTTAACATTTGTGGTTCGCTGTAAAGTAAATACCCCCCCACGAGGACTTCCCTAGACACTCAAAGCTGGTCTTGAGGTTCGGATCCTACTCCCAGTGTGTTCTCTGTGGTGAGCCCCCCCTCACCCCCATCAGCCTACTCCGCCTCCCATTTATTTATCAGTCCCCCCTCTCAGTTGCACACTGGTAAGGAGCACCTCTGGGCCGGAGACCCCACGTGCTCAGGCAGCTGCCACAGGCGTCTTGCTTTTAACAATAAAATTGGGCAGAAATGACTGTGTCACCTGTGGGGGCACGTCAGAGTCGGCACTGACCCTCCAGACTCCTCCCAGGGCTGCGCGGGGACATGAAGGAGGGCAGTGTCCTGGGGGCCTATGGACCCCTCCAGCCAGCATGCCAGCGAGGGAGGAGCTTTCGCCTGCCAAGGCCCTGCCTTGGGGTGTCTGTTCCACAGCCCACCCTGGCCTGTGCTGACACCCCGCAGCTTTCCATGCGGCCCTGAGATGCTGATGGGGCAGGAGAGTGGGCAGGAGGGGCAGGGGGAGGAAGCTACAGCAGCCACTCTTCCCAGCAGGAGACACGGCGGGTGCTGCGGGCAGGGGGCTCGGGGCGGCCAGCTGTGAGTGAACTGGGGACGTTGCTCTCTGGAGCCTTCCTGGAACAGTCCTCGGAGGCCCTGGCCGGCTTCGAGGGCACAAAGGCTGCCCCGCAGCACACGCTGTACGGGGCACACAGGGCTTCTCAGGTCTGGTCCCTGCAGGGTGTCAGGTGTGTTTCCTGGAGAAAGGTGCCAGCAGCCTCGGCCCGCATTGATCAGGCACCAGCCCCTCTCGTGCTCACCAGGGCTCCTCAGCGGAATAAACAGCAGAGAGGGGAGCCAAGGGCCCGCCGTGAGACGCTGGGAAGCAGCTGCCGGTGGAGTCGCTGTCGTCAGCGCTCGGAGGAAAGCGCCCAGTGGGTAAGTGGCGCAGCCGTGAGCCGGGGATGACTCAGGCCCGATTCACAAAGGACCAGAGAAGCCCGATGCGGTGACGCCGGGGACGCCGATGCCGGTCCCGCTCCGGGCGCTGCGGGGGCGGGAGGAAGACGCATCCCCCAGTCCCCTAGACCCGGGAGGCTGGGACGTCCCACGCGCAGAGGGGCCAGCGGGGAGCCGGCAGGGGGTGTGCGTCGGTCCTGGCTTCTCACCGTTGTGTGCAGAGGCCGGGCTTGGCTGGGAGTTCAGACCCCGGGGCGGGAGGTGGGGGGCGGGTGGCATCTGCTGCTGGGGATGGGAGGGAGGCTCCCGGAACGCTGGGCGTGGGAGCCGTGACAGCTCTGTCTGCATCTGGCCTTGGGAGGCAGTTTGTCGCCTGCAGGAGGCGTTGCAAATCCTGCCCCGGCTGCCGCCTTGGCCCTGTCATCAGGTGCTGGTCGGCCTGGGAGGTGGATGGAGGGACGGGGCCTCTCGGTCACCCCCGTCACCAGGTGCTGGCCGGCCTGGGAGGTGGACAGAGGGTCAGTGCCTCTTGATCACTCCTTGGCCAGTCTGGTGCTGGCCGGCCTGGGAGGTGGACAGAGGGTCAGTGCCTCTTGATCACTCCTTGGCCAGTCTAGTCCTGGCCTTTGCTGCACACAAATGGGATGGTTTGAGGGACGGAGCATCTTAGAGCCTCACAGGTTCCTTCCAGCTTCAGCACACAGCAGCCTTCTGTGCAGAAAGGGGATTGATTCCTGTGTCAGAAATCGGTGAGGGTGCCGCCTGCTCCACGGGAGAATGAGGGCAGCTTGTGGATCAGAGTGGCAGTCGCCGTGGAGACGGGGGCCAGGTCGGGCCGGAGGAGCGCTGGCCGCTGGGTGGGAAGAGTCCAGGGCCCACTGGTCACAGCTGCCTGTCTCAGGGTGGATGGTCCCAGGGTGGATGGCGGCGCTGGTGCCCAGCCCCTCCTGCTTCCCGGCACAGGCACTCCCCACCTGGAGGAACAGGCAGGTCCTCACCCCAGGGCCGCGCTCTGGTTCAAGAATCCCTTATCTTCTTGTGGAGAGGAGGAATCCTGTATTTCCTGGTGGTGTCCGAAGTGTGGTCTGATGGAAATAGGATGCCAACCGCATTCGAGAAAGGAGAAACAGGCTAAGCTCATCTTAGTTCATTCACCCAATACATCCAAAGTACGGCCACTGCACACCGTCAGCACGAGAGATTGCAACGTGGTTTCCGTGCTGTTTTCCACACTGAGGCTTTGGCCTCGCAGATCACACCGGGTGCATCTCGGGAGCCCAGCTCTGCGGGGCCAGGTCCACACCCGGACTGCTCAGGTCTCCACTGGGCAGTGTCATCCAAGCTGCTTTCACCAGCTCCCCGGGGATTTCTGGTTGGAGGGAACATGGTCACTGTCAGCTGAGCTCCTCCCACTGCTGAGGACCCCAGAAAATGACCAGGAGTAGAGAGGGAGGGCACAGGGGGGCCCAGGGCCATCCAGTTCCCAGCAGCTCCGTTCCCACCGCTACAGGCTGCCACACTCAGCTGCATGTCTGCTGTGTTGACACTGCTGCCCTGGCCAGGGCGAATCAGCGCCTCTTCCTCCTGCGGTGTGTCGGTCTCTCTGCCCGGCCCTCCTGAATGTGGTGGGATACACATAACGTGACATTTGCCATTGCAACCATTTCTAAGTGCATAATGAGTGGCATTAAGCACATTCGCGTTGTTGCACATCCCATCTCCAGAACTTTTTTTCTTGTAAAACTGAAACTCTGGCCCCATCGAACAACTCCTTATTCCTGCTCCCCCAGGCCCTGGAACCCACCGTTTTACTTTCTGTCTGTGAATCTCATGACTCTAGGGACCTCACGTGAGTGCAATTACACAGGATTTATCCTTTTGGGACCGGCTGATTCCACTCAGCATAACATCCTGAAGGTTCACGCATGCTGTAACGTGTGTTAGAAAAAGGCTGGAAATTATCCCATTGCATGAACAGACCTCATGTTGTCCATTCGTCCATCAGTGAATGCATGGGTTGCTTCCCCCCTTTCAGCTGCTGTGAATAAAGCTTTGAACATGGGTGTGCAAATAGCTGTTCCAGACCCTGCTTTCAGTTGGGGCGGTGGCTCATGCCTGCAATCCCAATGCTTTGGGAAACTGATGCAGGAGGATCACCTGAGGCCAGGAGTCTGCCACTAACCTAGGCAATGTGGCGAGACTCCATCTCTACAAAAAATTTAAAAATTAGCTGCATGTGTGTATTAGAGCGTTCTCACGCTGCTAATAAAGACATACCTGAGACTGAGTAATTTATAAAAGAAAGAGGTTTAATTGACTCACAGTTCAGCATGGCTGGGGAGGCCTCAGGAAACTTACAATCATGGTGGAAGGGGAGGCAAACATGTCCTTCTTCATGGATGGCAGGAAGGAGAAGTGCTGAGCAAAGGAGAAAAAGCCCTTATAGCACCATCAGATCTCAGGAGAACTCAATATCACAAGAACAGCAGGAGGGCAACCACCCCATGATTCAATTACCTCCTACCGGGTCCCTCTTGTGACACATTGGGATTATGGGAACTACAATTCAAGATGAGATTTGGGTGGGGACACAGCCAAACCATATCAACATGGTAGCGTGCACGTGTAGACCCAGCTCCTTGGGAGGCTGAGGGAGGAGGATCCTTTGAGCTCAGGAGGTTGAGGCTATAGTGAGCTATGGTTGTGCCATTGCACTCCAGCCTGGGTAACAGAGCGAGATTCTGAAAAAAATAAAAGACCCTGCCTTCAATTCTTTTGGGGATACACCCCGAAAAGGGACTGTCGATCCTATGGTAATTCCATCTTTAATTCTTGGAGGAGCCACCAGGCTGTTTCCACAGTGGCCGCCCCTTTCCGCATTCCCACTAGCAGTGCCCCGGCTTCCCCACATCTCCAGCAATGCTTGTTATTTTCCTGTTGTTTGCATGGTCCTCCCTTCTCCATTTACCCACAGAGGCCCCAGGCACAGGTGTGGGTGTATCCTAGGGGATTAGGTGGGCCAGCCCTGCTCACCTGCAGAGCAGAGGGCCTCACCTGGTGATCTCACGTGGAAGCAGGTCAGGACCCTCACCCGTGGTACCAGGGCCACGGAGCTGGCTGAGCACATGGGGTGACCCGCACAGGCTCCAGCGCTCTCACCTGGGCTTCCAGGTGGATGTTCCCATGGCTGGACAAGGTTCAAACATGGCACCCAGGCCCGTGCTGCCTCCCGCTGAGACTACATCATCTCCACAGGCCTCGTGGTCACCTGCATCCTGGTGGTGGGCAGGAAAGCAGCCCAGGAGGGCAGGTGGGTGTCCCAACAGCGTGTGCAAGTATGGGGGCCAACCTTTCAAGAACACATTGAAAAGCAGTCCCATTGCAGGCCAGGGCCCTGCACCATAGACCCTGCACTGTAGACCCTGCACTGAAGACCCAGGTCCCGTCCCCACAGACCCTGCACTGTAGACCTGATTCCTGTCCCTACAGACCCTGCACTGTAGACCTGGGTCCCGTCCCCACAGACCCTGTACTGTAGACCTGGGTCCCATCCCCACAGACTCTGTACTGTAGACCTGGGTCCCATCCCCACAGACCCTGTACTGTAGACCTGATTCCTGTCCCTACAGACCCTGCACTGTAGACCCGGGTCCTGTCCTCGTAGATCCTGCACTATAGACCTGGGTCCCATCCCCACAGACCCTGCACGGAAGACCCAGGTCCCGTCCCCACAGACCCTGCACTGTAGACCTGATTCCTGTCCCTACAGACCCTGCACTGTAGACCTGGGTCCCGTCCCCATAGACCCTGCACTGTAGACCCAGGTCCCGTCCTCGTAGATCCTGCACTGTAGACCCGGGTCCCCTCCCCACAGACCCTGCACTGTAGACCTGATTCCTGTCCCTACAGACCCTGCACTGTAGACCTGGGTCCCATCCCCACAGACCCTACACTGTAGACCTGTGTCCCGTCCCCACAGACCTTGCACTGTAGACCTGAGTCCTGTCCCTGCAGACCCTGCACTGTAGACCTGGGTCCTGTCCTCATAGATCCTGCACTATAGACCTGAGTCCCATCCCCACAGACCCTGCCCTGAAGACCCAGGTCCCGTCCCTACAGACCCTGCACAGTAGACATGATTCCCCTCCCCATAGACCCTGCACTGTAGACCTAGGTCCTGTCCCCACAGACCCTGCACTGTAGACCTGATTCCCGTCCCCGCAGACCCTGCACTGTAGACCTGATTCCCGTCCCCGCAGACCCTGCACTGTAGACCTGATTCCCGTCCTCATTACCCTGTAGTGTAGACCTGGGTCCCGTCCCCACAGACCCTGCAGTGTAGACCTGATTCCTGTCCCTACAGACCCTGCACTGTAGACTCGGGTCCCCTCCCCATAGACCCCACACTGTAGACCTGGGTCCTGACCCCATAGACCCCGCACTGTAGACCTGGGTCCTGACCCCATAGACCCCGCACTGTAGACCTGGGTCCTGACCCCATAGACTCTCTATTGTACACCTGCGCCCTGTTCCCTGTGGAGCCCCATGGGCTGGGGCCCTAGTTGAGGACCCTGCCTGTTGTAGGGCTGTTTGCCCACGGGCCTGTGTAGGAGGCCTTGGTCTCACCACACAAGCTCCGTCCCTGCACGTTCCGCCTGCTGGAAATGAGGCCTTCTCTAAATTCTCGCTCAGTATCAGAAATTCTGACTGACTGAGCCTCAGGGAGCTTCTGAAATGCATTTTCCAGCACTCGTCAGTGGTTAATGGAGGACTTGTGTTATGCTCGGCCTCAGGGAGTGGGAAGGAATGACTCACCCTCCTGCCCTGCACCGAAGGTCCTTTGACAGCAACTCAGGCACCTGATGCCAGGTCAGGCTGTCCTCACTCGGGGTCTCTGACTGTGGATGGAGCGGTCGCTGCCTCCCCAGAGTAGGACCCACTCACCTCTCCCCAGGTAGGAGCCGCCCCAGTAGCCAAGGGCTAGAGAACTCACTGGGCCAGCACCAGCCGATCCCCCTCCCCACAGCTGTGAAGCCGGCGCTCTCACCTGCCCCTCGCTCGCGGGCAGGGCGGCCTCTGGAGACTGGTGCTGCTCACTGGGCCGTGCCTTCCACCAAACTGCCAGGCCAAGGTCCTTGGCCCCAGCACAAAACAGGCTTGGGCTTCTCGGCTACCAACGTTGTTTCCTCCAGGTTGGACCCAGGCGTCTCCTGAGAGAGCCGAGTTCATGTGAAGACCCTCCCTCCTGCGAGGCTCCCACCCAACGATCCATCCGGACTAAACTCTTCAGCTCCCAAAGCTGCCCTGGTTCCTGCAGTCTGGGGAGTCAGGGAGTCAGGGAGGACTTGAAGTCACTCACCTGGAAGCCCGTGTGCTGCGGGGCTGAGGTTGGGGCTCCCACAGGAGGAGCTGAGGGTGGCATCTGAGAGCAGGTGGTTTATCTGGGAGGTGGCCCCAGGAAGTGAGGCTCCCCACAGGAGGAGCTGAGGGTGGCATCTGAGAACAGGTGGTTTATTTGGGAGGTGGCCCCAGGAAGTGAGGCTCCCACAGGAGGAGCTGAGGGTGGCATCTGAGAACAAGTGGTTTATCTGGGAGGTGGCCCCAGGAAGTGAGGCTCCCACAGGAGGAGCTGAGGGTGGCATCTGAGAACAGGTGGTTTATCTGGGAGGTGGCCCCAGGAAGTGAGGCTCCCACAGGAGGAGCTGAGGGTGGCATCTGAGAACAGGTGGTTTATCTGGGAGGTGGCCCCAGGAAGTGAGGCTCCCACAGGAGGAGCTGAGGGTGGCATCTGAGAGCAGGTGGTTTATCTGGGAGGTGGCCCCAGGAAGTGAGGCTCCCACAGGAGGAGCTGAGGGTGGCATCTGAGAGCAGGTGGTTTATCTGGGAGGTGGCCCCAGGAAGTGAGGCTCCCCACAGGAGGAGCTGAGGGTGGCATCTGAGAACAGGTGGTTTATCTGGGAGGTGGCCCCAGGAAGCGGACAGGGGAAGGCACCTTGCCCAGCAGTTTGACCATGTGGGCAGCTCATGCTGGGCCTGTGGGGCCTCCCGGGGATGCGATGATCCCCATGGGAGGAATCCATGGTGTTTATCTACCTGCTCCTGCTTGGTGGGGGCAGGAGTGGTTTTCTACTGCTAAGGAGCCCCACTGCGGATGGGATGTTTGGTTGGCACCTTCCAGCCACCTGCACAGCCCCAGGGCAGGCCCTTGGCTTTTCTTCCCATCCTGGCAACAAGAAGGGGATGTGGCTGAAAACACCCCACACCACCATCAACCTCACGTCGACTTGGAAAATACCGGCGACTGCAGGGATTGGTATCAGAGCCCACGCCAGGGGGAGGCCTGTGGGGTCGGGGTTTCCTTGGTGTCACAGCACACGCTGGGGAAGGAGGCCTGTGGGGTCGGGGTTTCCTTGGGATCACAGCCCACGCTGGGAGAGGCCTGTGGGGTCGGGGTTTCCTTGGGATCACAGCCCACGTGGGGGGGAGGCCTGTGGGGTCGGGGTTTCCTTGGTGTCACAGCACACACTGGGGAAGGAGGCCTGTGGAGTCGGGGTTTCCTTGGGATCACAGCCCACGCGGGGGGAGGCCTGTGGGGTCGGGGTTTCCTTGGTGGCACAGCACACGCTGGGGAAGGAGGCACCTGGGGTTGGGGTTTCCTTGGTGTCACAGCACACGCTGGGGAAGGAGGCCTGTGGAGTCGGGGTTTCCTTGGGATCACAGCCCACGCGGGGGGAGGCCTGTGGGGTCAGGGTTTCCTTGGGATCACAGCACACGCTGGGGAAGGAGGCCTGTGGGGTCGGGGTTTCCTTGGGATCACAGCACACGCTGGGGAAGGAGGCCTGTGGGGTCGGGGTTTCCTTGGTGGCACAGCACACGCTGGGGAAGGAGGCACCTGGGGTTGGGGTTTCCCACTGACACGTTTCTGTGTTACAGATCTGCACATACGGGAATGCTGGGCGTTCTGGTTCTGCAGAGCACGCAGTGGGCACAGCCTGAAAACCACCTTTCTAAAACGGGCATGGTTTGCCTGACCTCCCACGTCCTCTGCAGCGGCAGGTAGGGGACAGCAGGTCTCTGAGTGCATCCCTGGCTGCCGGCCAGGCCTCGCAAGGGGCGTAGACGGCTTAGATTGGCTGGACTGGACCTGACTTATAAATAATCCAGGAGCTGTGTGATGCCTCCCGGGCCGGGGCTGCCACGGGCCTTGCCTAGGGAAGATCTGCGGGAGGCTTGGCCGAGTGAGTTTGCTTTGATTTCTCAGAGAGTCAGATGGGCCTCTTGGGCTTCAGGACGCCTGGTGACAGCTCGTGCTGGTGTCCTGAACTGACCGCTCCTGCCTCGGAATCAAATCGGGGGCAGAAAAGCCAAATCCAGGCCAGGGGTGACCTCGAACTAAAATCCCCTGGAGAACTTGTTGAAATGCAGGTTCCTGGGCCCCTTCCAGAAAGCCAGCTCCACAGGCGAAGCCGCCCAGGGCATCTGGACGGGGCCCAGGGCCACGCCCTGAGAAGCAAAGTATGATGGCGCTTTTAGAATCGACGAGCTGTGAGGAGGAGAAAACCAAAAACAGGGCTGAGCCTAGAAAGTACCGCTCATGGGAGGGGCACGGTGGCTCATGCCTGTAATCCCCACACTTTGGGAGGACGAGGCGGGTGGATCACCTGAGGTCAGGAGTTTGAGACCAGCCTGACCAACATGGTGAAACTCTGTCTCTACTAAAAATACAAAAATTAGCCGGGCGTGGTGGCGCATGTCTGTAATCCCAGCTACTTGGGAGGCTGAGGCAGGAGAATTGCTTGAACCTGGGAGGCAGAGCTTGCAGTGAGCCGAGCACCACTGCACTCCAGCCTGGGCAACAGAGCAAGACTCTGTCTCAAAAAAAAAAAAAATAAAATAAAAGAAAGAAAGAACAAAAGTACGACTTGTGGTGAGAGCTTGACGGAAGCACCTTCTGCTCCTGCCTCCCGTCTTGGGCTGGCCTTGCCTGGTGGACTTCAGGGACCTCGTCTGGCCACGCAGGGCCTCCCGCCGGGCTGCCAGGGTCAGGGCTCAGCCGAACGCACAGGTGTCGAGGGCTAAGAACAGATCCACCTTGTGGCATTAGAGACCCAGGCCGTCCACCAGGTGACCAGAAGGGCCTCTGATCTGACGGAGAATGATTACCCGAGGCCAGAGGGGAACCGAGGCCAGGGCCACCCCTTTAGACCTGGATGCGGAGGCCTGGGTTGGGCCCAGGCACTCACAGGGCGTCTGTGCCGGCAGCATCTGCACCCACTGCCCGCACCCAGCAACCCCTGACCCTCGCTGCACTGACCCCGGGGCCCGCCCGGCCCCCACCTTCCTGCGGGCTCCCTCCTGGTTTCGCTCCTTGCTTCCTCCCTGGCTGCCCGCCCCCTCTGAGACTCATGACTCATCTGACATTTCTCAGGAGGCTTCTGTGTGCCAGGCACACCAAGGCTCTTTTCCAACAATATCTCAGGAGGGCTTGTGGCACCGGCGCTGCCAGCGGCTGGCGCCTCTAAACCCAGTGTACGATCCGTCTCCACAGCCACCAGCCCTCACGCTGGACACAGGGGCTGAGGCCGGGCATCACAGATGCGTGGAAAGCTGGCCACAGGCTCCTGACTAAGGACCCTTGGACCTCCTCTCCTCCCGCCGGATAAGAAGCATCCCCTCTTTGGGCGACGATGCAGTCCAGAGCTGGAGAGGGAGAGACTTCAGAAAGAATGGGACCCAGGCCACTTTAGAAAACGTCTCCTCTCGCAGGCGGTACTGGGGGGTTCTGGGGTGAAGGTGTGGCCGGCACAGCTGACCGCTTCCATCAGTTCCTGAGTGGGTCACTGAGGCTGTGGCAGCAAGCCCTGCCCGTCGGGGGATGGCGAGGGTGTGAGTGCTTGGACCTTCATCCTTGGCTCAGAGGAAGTGCTCAGCGCACTTCTCCTGTGTGAAGGTGATGCCTCCGTTTCTGTTGGTTCTTTTGTGAATTGAAATGAGCAAGTTCAAGAGACTAAATAGCTTACTGTCTATGACACCCATGTCTCACTGTTATCTTTAAAGACACAGGGAGCATAGTCCCTGCCCACGGGTTAGTCTCGGGGATCTGGGGAGGCCAGTGGTTAGGACAGAGAGCGGCGTGATGGCGTGCGTGCTGACGGCCCCGAGCGCGGTGACCCTAACCCTGACACAGCACCACGGCCCGTCTCCAGGTGTGGCTGCACCTGCCCAAGCGGCGGCAAAGTTTCTGTTTGGGGCCTTGGGCAAATGTTTCGGAAAGAGCTTCAGTGTTAACAAATTCTACTCCCAACCTCCAGTCAGGGCCAGACTTAGGGCCAGTGCCCAGGGTTTGCCCCAGGACACAAAAGCATCTTGAGGGGAAAAAATAATCATCGAGATTATGCAAAACTTCCAGCCCCTTCGCTCTTTAGCAAACCTTGGCTGCAGCCTCCAAGCCTCGTTTCTCAGGACACCTCCAGCATCTCAGCCCCACCACGAGCCCCCAGAGACGAACCTGGACTTGGGTGAGCTCTGGAGGGATTCGCTGGCAGGGGAAGTGTGGAGCCTGGCCCTGTGCAGGGCTGGGCCTCGCCACCGGCCCTCCTTCCTCAGCTGGTGGCAGCACGGGCCTCTGCCCCTGTTCAGGGAAAGTGACCCCTGCCTGCTGAGGGTGAGATCTATGCTTGCATTTCCAGGGTGCATCTCTAGTCGCTCGTTTTTAAAACTCCATCTTTAATACCTGGTATTTTCAACGCTGACGCTGCCCGGCAGTCCCAGCTCTATGGTATTTTCAATGCTGACGCTGCCCGGCAGTCCCGGCTCTACTTTCTAAAATGAAAAACTGGAGTTGGAGGAAAAAGCAGTTTTCTGAAACTCAGGGCTGCAGCCAACCTTTGTCCATCCAAGAATGTCCCCGAATCACTGGGGCACACCTTGCAGCCACCTCGACATCAGACAGGCCCTCCTGCCTCGGGGGCACGGGGACACGGCCATCGTCTGGAGCACGTGCACCCAGCTTCTCAACACACCACCACCCGCCTGGCCCAGCCCCTACCCTCTCGCCTCCTGCATCCCTGCAGCAGCCAGAGGCTGGTTTCCCTGCAAAATGCACGACCCCATCATGTCCCTGCTCACATGCTCCCGCAGGGCCCGCCGCCCTCCCCAGCAGGGCCCACAACCCTCCCCAGAAGGGCCCGCCACCCTCCCCAGCAGGGCCCGCCACCCTCCCCAGCAGAACCTGCCACCATCAGAACCCAAAGATCTCAGGGCGCTCTAGGAGTTCTGGGGGGCCTGGCTTTTCCTGCCAGGGAAAGCACCTCTGACCTGTCTCCTTCCGCATCAGCTCCTGGCTTATTCTCCGCGTGACCCGTCCCTCTCTGTGAGTCATTTGTGTTCCAGGGCAAGGCTGGCCGCTGCCGGGGCCCAGGCACACAGGGATCATTTGTGAAATAAAATGCGTGAATATTAAATATCCCGTTTCAGTTACTGCCAAAGTCACCGGACTCTGGATTCCACGTGATCTCCGTCCAAGAGCCCTGGGGGTTGCGTCTACACCTAGGAGCCATGTCTTCCTACCCACATTAGTGAAGTCTGGGGTTAGTTCAGTGCAAAAACTTACATTTATCAATAAAATGAAATCTCGCCAGGCTGGGCACAGTGGTTCACGCCTGTAATCCCAGCACTTTGGGAGGCCGAGGCGGGCAGATCACCTGAGGTCAGGAATTTGAGATCAGCCTGACCAACATGGCAAAACCCCATCTCTACTAAAATACAAACATTAGCTGGGCATGGTGGCATGTGCCTGTAACCCCAGGTACTTGGAAGGCTGAGGCAGAAGAATCGCTTGAACCTGGGAGGCGGAGGTTGCAGTGAGCCAAGATTGCACCATCGCACTCGAGCCTGGGCAACAAGAGTGAAACTCCGTCTCAAAAAAAAAAAAAAAAAAAATCTTGGCAGAGTCAGTCTTTCCACCTTGTTAGGATCTTTTCAGAGACTGCGTCACCCTCAGCAGGATGGTCCCACCTTGAGTGCCTACACTAATTTGAGGGGTGTCCTCACCTCGCCCCACCTGCTGAGTCACCGTTCCATGAATGGCACGGAGCAGGGGGCCCAGTGACCCCCGCCTGAAATCCACGGTGGGTCTGCTCCATCTCATCCTCCCAGCCAGCCACCACCACCCGGGACAAACAGAACAAGAAGACACCCATGTAATTTTAGATTCCTAGTAGCCATGGTTAAGAAGTAAAAGAAGCAGATAAAATTCTGATAAAATATTTTAAACCGCTATATCTGTAATATTATCATTTCAACATGTAACCAGTATACAAATCATTAATGAGGTATTTTGTGGGGGGGTTGCTGCAAAGTCTCGGAAATCTGATGTGTTTTACGCTGACAGCCTCGCGTGGACCCAGCCCCTCTTTTCAGCCCCAATCTGCACAGTGAGCTGGTCCCAGCGTCTACCACCCCCAAGGCCCCACCAGGCCTGGCTGTCCGCTTCTCTCCCAGTCACACCTGTGGGGCCTCAGGGCCATTTCCACACTCTGGCCGTCCTCACCTGTAACCCATCTGCGCACAGGTGGGCCAGGGAAGCCCTGCTCTGGAGGCGTGGCGGAGGCCAAGCCCCAGCCAACCCACTTGCCCCAAGTGGCCCCAACAGGGAGAGAGGTGGAGTCTGATGGTGGCCTTGGCCTGCAGGCAGTGGGCAGGTGAGCAACGTGGGGCTCCATGACCTCCCTCCTCGCAAGCAGCCCAGCCCCTGGGCAGCGGCCACAGGGAGGGGCAGGAAGCTGGCTGGGGTCCCGGGGCAGCCCCTCCTCCATTTCCCCACCTCCCAGGCACCTTCCCTTTGCAGCTTCCATAGCTGCTAAGCCCGGCCAGGCGGCTGTTTTAAACGCACATTGCAAATGACGCCTTCATCATTATTTTGAAAACCGTCAGAGGTAAAGGTTTGATTGGTCTTTGGCATGAGGGAAAGCACAGTCCACAGAGGAATTTCCCAAGTTGCTTCAGAACTGGGGAAATTTGTGTGTTTGCGTGTTCCCATCAAGACCCCATGAAGAGCCGTGTGGTCTGGTGTTGTCTCTGAAGTCTTTAGTTTTATTAAGTCCCGGGATCCTTGTGCAGGACGTGCAGGTTTGTTACGTAGGTAAACTTGTGCCATGGGGGTTTGCTGCACCCATCAACCATTACCTGGGTATTAGGCCCCACATGGATTAGCTATTGATTCTGATGCTCTCCCTCCCCCCACCCCACCCCTCCCATCGGCCCCGGTGTGTGTTGTTCCCCTCCCTGTGTCCACGTGTTCTCGTTGTTCAGCTCCCACTTACGAGTGAGGATGTGCGGTGTTTGGTTTTCTGTTCCTGCGTTAGTTGGCTGAGGATAATGGTGTCCAGCTTCATCCATGTTCCTGTAAAGGACATGATTCTGAAGTCTCGGGAGCTGTCTCTCTGTTCCACAGTTTTTTTTCTTGTCTTTGACTTGAAGGAACTGGGTCAATTGTCCTGCGGCATGTTCCACCTTCTGGGTTTATCTATGGATGAGGTATGTAGGATATTTTTTAGCAAATAGTTCTCTCCCTGCCCTCAGGCTCTGTAGGAGAAGGACGTTTCCTGCCCCAGCACGGCTGGTTGGACGGTGACGTGCATTGACCCAGGGTGGGTGGAGGTGCCTCCCCTTCTCCTGGAGCTTTCCTCTGTGGCCCCTGCACAGCTCGGCTCAAAACGAGACAGCCACAGAGCTACGGGGCTCCCCTCACTCCTGTGGGTGTGACAGCCCATCATCAATTTCAGGCTCATTTGTTACGCAGCATGGCTGTGTCCAGAGCTAGCTAACACAGGGTGCTGCGTGGTGCTGTTGGGCTGGCTTCTACTTGCCCCTGTCTCCTCTAAGCTGAACGGCAGCCGTGAAGGTGCAGTGTAGCGGAGAGGGAATATTTCACAGGCGGTGCAGGATACTTTACCTCCTCTCACATGAGGATGCACAGACATCGGCCAACTTCAGCGGCGACTCTAACATTGATCAGCGACAACAGGCTCCTGTTACAGGGCTCCCTGAAGCTCCCGTCCAGGCGTTCATTTTGTGACTCAGTGATGATGTTTGCACAGATCCGTTCTTTCACTGGGGGTTGCAATCCCATGATGCTCTAGCTCTCCAGTCTTTCTCTATTTATTATCTGGAATTCCTCTTTAAAAAGAATATTCCCTTAATATTAAATTAGGATTGTTCAGAAAGAAAGTTTTAACATTTTTCCTTTTCATTGCCAATTTTCTGAGTATAATAAATTGGTGTCCAATTTACCTCCAATGGTAACAAATAAGATTTTTTGTCTTATTCTTTGTGTTTTGCTTTTTATTTTTAAACTAATGGCGTGAACGCATGTTTTGTTAGATCATGTCTCAGTCAATACAGTCATGCTTCCTTTTGGCCTTAAGCCTTCCCATCACTGGCTGCGGAGCCCACTTCCCAGAGGTGCCTCTGTTCTTAGTCTAACTGGCCTTTGCAGCTTCTTTGATTTCCAGGACACAAAGGTGTCCTTGGGCTTATCTTGCATCTCCCCTGCCCCTGTCCTGGACCAGCCATTCTCCTCTGAGCCCCGGCTCCCCGCTGCCCCTGTCCTGGACCTGCCATCCTCCTCTGACCTCCTCTGAGCCCTGGCTTCTGCCGAGGGGTTGGTGTCCAGCAACCAGAGCCTGAGTGTGGGATGGCTGCCTCTGCCCTCTTGCTGCTTCCAGGCAGTTCACTGGCCAGAGTTAGGGAAAAAGATGATATGTGTATGCTAATATTTCCAACCCACATTTAACATTCTAGGGTTTTTACTTTTTTAAATGTTATATTTATGTCTTTGTGTGAGTCCATTCGGGCCGCTATCATAGACTGGGTGTCTTATAAACAACAGTCACAGTGCTAGAGGCTGGCAGCCAAGGTGCTGGCAGAATCAGTGTCTGGTGGGGGCCTGCTTCCTAGTTTGTAGACAATGCTTTCCTGCCTCACACATCCTCACATGGTGGAAGGGGAGAGATAGCTCTCTGGGGCCTCTTTCATAAGGGCACTAATCCCATTCACAGGGGCTCCACCCTCATGACCTAATCTCTTCCCAAAGGACCCACCTTCAAACACCATCCCCTCCGGGGTGAGGATTTCAGTGTATGCATTTTGGGGAGACACAAACATTCTGTCTGCAGCTGTCTCTGCTTTTTGAGATGGAGCCTCGCTCTGTCACCCAGGCTGGAGTGCGGTGGCATGATCTCCGCTCACTGCAACCTCCATCTCCTAGGTTCAAGTGATTCTCTTGCCTCAGCCTCCCAAGTTGCTGGGACTACAGGTTTGCACCACCACCCCCAGCTAATTTTTGTATTTTTAGTAGAGACAGGGTTTTGCCATGTTGGCTGGGCTGGTCTCGAACTCATGACCTCAGGTGATCCACCCACCTCAGCCTCCCAAAGTGCTGGGATTGCAGGCGTGAGTCACTGTGCCCAGCCGTCCTTTTTTCTTACAATGAAATGTTCCATTCATTGTGTGGATTCCCTTATTGACCTGCTCTCCCAGTTCTCCAAGTCTTGCACACATTGTTCAATCCAGGATTGAGTATCAGTCGCTGTTATATTTACCAATTTAAATGAAAGGGCTCAACAACATACACGCGTTCTGGTTGCTCCAAATACTCACCAGCACTTGGTGTTGTCAGTCTTCTAAATCGTAGCCATTTAGCAGTATGCAGTAGTCTCTCATTGTGGTTTTCATTTGCATGTGATTAATCTGCTTAACGTTAAGCATATTTTGGTTTTTTTGGCAATTTGTATATTTTATGAAGTGTCCAAATATTTTTCCCATTTAAAAAAATGAGTTGTTTGTCTTATTATTGAGTTGTAAGAGTTGTTTCCATATTCCAGGTACAACTCCTGTGTCAGAAATTTTCTCCCAGGTTCGGGCTTGCTTTTTCATTTTCTTAATGGAGACTTTCAAAGTACAGAAGTTTGCATTTTAATCTGTGCTTTCTGTGTCTTTATTCTTTGGCTACTTTTTTTTTTTTTTTTTTTTAAGACAGAGTCTCACTCTGTCACCCAGGCTGCAGTGCAGTGGTGCGATCTTGGCTCACTGAAACCTCCACCTCCTGGGTTCGAGCAATTCTCGTGCCTCAGCCTCCCGAATAGCTGGGATTACGGGCATGTGCCACCTCACCTGGCTAAGTTTTGTATTTTTAATAGAGATGGGGTTTCGCCATGTTGGCCATGCTGGTCTCAAACTCCTGACCTCAAGTGATCCACTCACCTTGGCCTCCCAAAGTACAGGCATGAACCATCATTTCCAGCCCTTTGGCTACTTTTAAGATTTTGGTTTTTTATTATGAGTTTTGAGTATTTTCATTATAATATGTCCTGGTATGATTTTCTTTGTATTTATCCCTGAGGGGTTATTGAGTTTTTGGGTTCTAGGTTTATATGCTTTTTTTAATTTAGAAAATTGCACCATTAAATTTCTCTTCACCCCCATCCCCAAGCTAGGCTTCCAGTTACACACATTTAGACCATGTGATGTAGCCTTGGGTGTTTGAGGCCTCTGCTCAGGTTTTCAGTGTTTTTCTCTCTGTGCTTTATTTCGGATAGATTCTTTTGCTGTGCCTTCAAGTTCACTGATCTTTTCTTCATCAATGTCTAATTAGCTGTTAATACCATTTAATAGAATTTTTGTTTTAGCTATTGTAATTTTCATCTCTGGAACTTTCATTTAGTTCTTTTTCTATCTTTAATATCCTGCATTTTTCTCATTATATTCTTGAGAATATTGAACACATTTATAATAACTATTTTAAGTCTTTGTGTGATAACTCCATAATCTCTGTCACTTCTAGGTCTGTTTCTATTGACTGATTAGGCTTCACATCTTCTCGCTTTGTTGCATGTCTAGTAATTTTTAGATGCCAGCCAATGTGAATTTTAGATTTTCAAACTCTAGATTTTCTTGTATTTCTTTAAAAACTATTGAAGTTATTTTCAGTCCTGCTTGATCTTTTCAAGTCTTGTTTTTAAGCTTTTTAAGGCAGGTCTAAGTTAGTCTTTCCCATAGAACTAGTTTAGGCTCACTACTAAGGCAATTTACTGATGGCCAATGGACTCAACACAGTCTCTCCCTCCTAGCCATGGAGGATGTAAATGATTCCTCACCTGTGAGCTCTGGACGTTGCTTCCCTTATAGCTCCCCAGTGCCTTTTCTTTCCCTGTAATTTGCTGTTTGCAAACTAAGGAGTTTTGCCTTGGTCATGAGCAAATGGTTTCCAGCTGAAGACTCAGGAGAACCCTTATGGATCTTTCTGAGCTCTTTGCCTGAGTGATTTTCTCCTCTCCAGTACTCTGCCTCCTTTATTCAATGAGCAAGGCCAGGTTACTCAATGAACAAGGCCACCTGGCCTTGTTTTCCTTTCCTTTGCCAAGATCACAATCTGCCTTCAGGAGCCAATCTAGGCTGCTTGGAGGACTGACATCTCCACTGTTCCCCACTTCCTAGGGATCACAGTCCTGCACCGTCTGCTGTTCAGTGCCTGTAAACAGTGTTATGTATTGGGGTTATTTTGCCGATAGATTGTTAAATACATGTTATCTAATTTTCTAGCTGTTTTAGCTAGAAGTGGAAGCCTTGGTTTTATGTTTAATGATGATCTTTTTCTTAATTATGAAAATATGTGTTCATTTTAGAACATGTAGAAATCACATATAGACATAAAAAAAGAAAATAAAAATCACATACAACACACACACAAAAAATAACCTTTTGGTGTATATCTTTCTGGTAGAGTCCCTGTGAGTATATGTGTATGAGTGTGAATGTGTATATATACATACACTGGCTTTTTAATTTTTAAAATTCTTTTTGATATATTCTATTTGTACCTATTTATGGGGTGCATGTAAAATTTTGTTACACTCATAGAACTTTCTGGAGGGGTCCCTATGAGTATATGTGCCTGTGTAATGATTAAGTCGGGATACTATGAATATATGTGCACATGCAATAATCAAGTGGGGATACTATGAGTATATGCACACATGTAATGATCAAGTGGGGATACTATGAGTATATGCGCCTGTGTAATGATCAAGTGGGGATACTATGAGTATATGCGCCTGTGTAATGATCAAGTGGGGATACTATGAGTATATGCGCCTGTGTAATGATCAAGTGGGGATACTATGAGTATATGCGCCTGTGTAATGATCAAGTGGGGATACTATGAGTATATGCGCCTGTGTAATGATCAAGTGGGGATACTATGAGTATATGCGCCTGTGTAATGATCAAGTGGGGATACTATGAGTATATGCGCCTGTGTAATGATCAAGTGGGGATACTATGAGTATATGTGCCTGTGTAATGATCACGTTGGGATACTTACGGTATTAGTCACTTGAGTACTTATTATTTCTATATGTTGGGTACATCTGAAGTCCTCTAGCTATTGAAAAACAATGCATAATTGTTAACTATAGTCTCCCTACCCTGCTATCAAACATTAGACCTTATGTTTTCTAATTGTGCATTCGCACTGTCCCCTTCATATGATTAACTTTTTAAATTTCCACATATAAGAACATGTGATGTTTGTCTTTTTGTGCCTGGCTTATTTTACTTAACACAATGAACTTCAGTTTCATCATGTTGCCGCAAATGACATGATTTCATTCTTTTTTATGGACAAATAGTATTCCATGGTGTGTGTGTGTGTATCACATTTCCTTTATCCAATCATCTGTTAATGAACACTTAGACTGGTTCCATGTCTTTGCTACTGTGACTAGTGCTGCAGTAAACCTGGAAGTGCCTTGTATCCCTTTGATTTTTTTCCACTTTGGATAAATTCCCAGTAGTGGGATTGCTGGATTGTATGGTAGTTCTATTTTTAGGTGTTTTAGAAATCTCCATGCTATTCTCCATAGTTCCTAAACTAACTTACATTCCCACCAACAGTGTGTAAGATTTCCCCCTTCTCCGTATACTCACCAACATCTGTTATTTTTTTTTTCTTTTTAGTAATAGCCATTATAAGTGAGGTAAGATGATATCTCATTGTGGGTTTGATCTGCATTTCCCTGGTGAAAAGTGATGTGGAACATTTTTTCATATATGTGTTGGCCATTTTTATGTCTTCTTTTGAGAAATGTCTATTCTCCTTTGACCATTTATTTTTTTTTAATTGGATTACTTGTGTTTTTACTGTTGAGTTGTTTGAATTCCTTCCTTATATATTCTGGATGTTAGTCCCCTGTTGGATGAATAATTTGCTAACATTTTCTCCTATTCAACTGGTTGTCTCTTCACTCTTGATTGTTTCCTTTGCTATGCAGAAGCTTTTTATTTAATATAGTCCTATTTTTGTTTTTGTTGCCTATGCTTTTAAGGTCTTTACCATAAAATCTGTGCCTAGATCAATGTCCTGAAGTGTTTCCCCTATGTTTTCTTCTGGTAGTTTTATAGTTTCAGATCTTATGTTTAAGTCTTTAATTTATCTTGAGTTGATTTTTGTATATGGTGAGAGATAAAGGTCCAGTGTTGTTCTTCATATGGTCATCCAGTTTTCCCAGGACCATTTATTGAAGAGGGTGTCCTTTGCCCAGTGTATCTTCTTGATGACATTGTCAAAGATCAGTTGGTTGTAAATAGGTGCATTTATTTCTGGGCTCTCTATTCTGTTCCATTGGTCTACATATTTACTTTTATACTAATACCATCCTGTTTTGATTACTATATCCTTGTAATGTATTTTGAAGTCAGGTAATGTGATGCCTCCAGCTTTGCTCCTTTTGCTAGGATTACTTTGGCAATTCTGGGTCTTTTTTGGTTTCATGTAAATTTTAGGATTGCTTTTTCTGTTTCTGTGAAAAATGACACTGGTATTTTGACAGGGATTACATGGAATCTGTAGATTAGGGAATCATGGTTATTTTAATGATATTCTTTCAATTCATGTGCAGGGGATGGCTTTCCAATTTTTGTGTCTTCTTCAATTTCTTTCATCAGTATTTAGTAGTTTTCCTTGGAGAGATGTTTTACCTCCTTGATTAAATTTATTCCTAGGTATTTTATTATTTTTAGTAGCTATCATAATGGGATTGTCTTCTGGATTTCTTTTTTGACTATATCGTTATTGGCGTATAGAAACGCCACTGATTTTTATGTTGATTTTTGTATGCTATAACTTAATTTGTTTATCAGTTCTAAGAGTTTTTTGGTGGAGTCTGTTGGTTTTTCTAGATACGAGGTCATGTCATCTGCAAAAGGGGGCAATTTGATTTCCTCCTTTCCAATTTGGATTTTTTTTTTCAAGACAGAGTCTTGCTCTGTTGCCCAGGTTGGAATGCAGTGGAGTGATCTCAGTTCACTGCAACCTCTGCCACCTGGGTTCAAGTGATTTTCCTGCCTCAGCCCCTTGAGTAGCTGGGATTACAGGCACATGCCACCACGCCTGGCTAATTTTTGTATTTTTAGTAGAGACGGGGTTTCACCATGTTGGCCAGGCTGGTCTCAAACTCCTGACCTCAAGTGATCCACCCACCTCAGCCTCCCAAAGTGCTGGATTACAGGCATGAGCCACCACGCCTGGCCACTCAATTTGGATATCTTTTATTTCTTTCTCTTGCCTGATTGCTCTGGCTAGGAATTCCAGTACTATGTTGAATAGGAGTGATCAAAGTGGGCATCCTTGTCTTGTTACAGTTCTAGAGGAAAGGCTTTCATTTTTTCCCATTCAGTATGATGTTAGCTATGGACTGGTCATATATGGCCTTTTAATTTTGAGATATGTCCCTTCTATGCCAATTTGTTGACAGTTTTTCTCATAAAGGAATATTGAATTTTATCAAATGCTTTTTCTGCGTCTATTGAGATGATCATGTGTTGTTTTTTTTTTGTCTTTCATTCTTTTGATTTGATGTATCACATTTACTGACTTGTGTATGTCGAACCATCCTTGCATCCCTGGGTTAAATCCTACTTGATCATAGTGTATAATCTTTTTGATGTACTGATGAATTCAGTTTGATAGTATTTTGTGGAGGATTTTTACATCTATTTTCATCAGGGATATTGGCCTATAGTTTTCTTTTTTTAATTGTGTCCTTGTCTGGTTTTGCTACCAGGGTAATGCTGGTCTTGTAGAATAAGTTAGGGAGAATTCCCTCCTTTTTAATGTTTTGGAATCATTTGAGGAGTATTGGTACTAGTTCTTCTTTACACATTTGGTAGATATGACAGGGAATCCATCTGGTCCTGAGCTTTCCTTTTTTGGTAGACCTTTTAATACTGATTCAATCTCACTACTCATTATTGGTCTGTTAAAGTTTTCTGTTTCTTCCTGATTCAATCTTCATAGGTTGTACATGTCCAGGAATTTATTCATTTCTTCAAGATTTTTCAGTTTGTTAATATAGTTGTTCACAAAAGTCTGATCTTTTGTATATCTGTGATATATTAGTTGTAACATCTCCTTTTTCATTTCTGATTTTGTTTACTTGGGTCTTCTGTCTTTTTTTGGTTAGTCTAGCTAGTGGTATATCAATTTTGTTTATCTTTTTGAAGAAACAACCTTTCCTTTCATTTATCCTTAATATCGTTTCTTCATCTCTATTTCCTAAAGTTCTGTTCTGATCTTTATTATTTTTCCTTCTTCTAATTTGGGGTTTGGAATGTTTTCACCTTTCTAATTGCTTGTGGTTCATTGTTAGGTTGTATATTTGAAATCTTTCTACTTTTCTCATGTCGGAGTTTATTGCTATGATCTTCCCTGAGCACTGGTTTTGCAGTATCCACAGAATTGGGTAGGTTGTATTTCCATTTCCATTTGTTTCAATACATTTTTTAAATGTCCATCTTCTTTATTGGCCCAGAGGTCATTCAGGAGCATGTTGTTTAATTTCTCTGTATCTTTACAGTTTTTAAATTTCCTCTTGATATTGAGTTTTAATTTTATTCCATTTTTGGTCTGAGAAAATACTTGATGTGATTTTGACTTTTTAAATTATTCACTGAGACTTATTTTGTGACCTAACATATGGTCTGTCCTGGAAAATGTTCCATGTGGAGATGAGAAGAATGTGTATTCTGCAGTTGTCGAATAAAATGTTCTGTAGATGTCTCTTAGGTCCCATTTGGTCTCAAGTCCAGTTTAAATACAACATTTCTTTGTTGACTCTCTGTCTAGAGGGTCTGTATAATGCTTGTAAGGTGTTGAAGTCCCCCACTATTACTGTATTGGAGTCTCTCTCTTTAGATCTAGTAATATTTGCTTTATAAATTTGGGTGCTCCAGTGTTGAGTGCCTACATATTTAGTCTGATTATATCATCTTTCTGGACTGATTTTTTTTACCATTTTATAATGACCGTCTTTGCCCTTTTTTACTGCTTTTGACTTAAAGTCTTCTGTTTTATCTGACGTAAGTGTAGCTATTTCTGCTTGTTTTGGGTTTTTGTTTGCATGGAATATCTTTTACATTCCTTTACTTTCAGTCTATTTGTTTAAAGTGCAGTCCATATGTGCAATACCTGTAAAGTGCATTTCTTATAAGCAGCATATAGTTGGATCATGCTTTTTATCCATTCAACAAGTCTATGCCTTTCAAGTGGAGAATTTAATCCATTTATATTCAAGGTTATTATTGATGTGTGAGGTTTTGTTCCTGTCATGTTGTTAGTTGTTTTCTGGTTTGTATTCATTTTTCCTTTCTTTTTATCTTATGGGTTGTTGTGGTTTGGTGGGTTTTACGGGTTGTGGTTTGGTCATACCATTTGAGTTCTTTCTCTTCCTCATTTATGTGTTTGCTTTACTGGTAAGTCTTATATTTTCCTGTGTTTTTATGATGGTAAATGTCCTCTTTTCACTTCTAGGTAGGACTCCCTTGAGCATTTCTTGTAGGGCCATTCTAGTGGTGATGAATTTCCCCAGTGTTTATCTAGGAAAGACTTTATTTCTCCTTTACTTATTGAAGATAATT
Source organism: Gorilla gorilla gorilla (assembly GCF_029281585.2). Taxonomy (NCBI): domain Eukaryota; kingdom Metazoa; phylum Chordata; class Mammalia; order Primates; family Hominidae; genus Gorilla; species Gorilla gorilla. The sequence continues at coordinate 9,700,717 of NC_073232.2, read as the reverse complement.
TTGCTGGGTATACTATCCTTAGATAGCAGGGTTTTTTTTTTCTTTCAGTATTTTGAATATGAATATAGAATCTTATTCTCTCCTGGCCTGTAAGGTTTCTACTGAGAAACCCACTGTTAGTCTGCTGGGGGTTCCTTTGTAGATGACTAGATTCTGTTCTCTTGCTCTTTTAGAATTTTCACTTTATCTTTGAACAATTTGACTATAATGTGCCATGGAAAAGACCTTTTTGCATTGTATCTGTTTGGGGATCTCTGAGCCTCCTGTATCTGGATGTCTAAACTCTTGCTAGGCTTGGGAAGTTTTCACTTATTATTTCATTAAATTGATTTTCTAAACCTTTTGTTCTCTCTTTGCCTCTGGGATACTGATAAATATTTGGCCACTTTATGTGTCCCATATGTCACAAAAGCTCTGCTCATTCTTTTAAATTCTTTTTTCTTTATTTTTGTCTGACTGGGTTATTTCAAAAGATTTGTCTTCAAGTTCTGAGATTCTACTGATCTATCTAGTTAATTGTTGAAGCTTTCAAATGTGTTTTGTATTTCATTTAGTAAGTTCTTCACCTCCATAATTTCTGTTTGGTTCTTTTTCATGATGTTATCTCTTTGGTAAATTTCTCATTCACGTGCTGGATTGTTTTTCTGATTTCTTTGCATTGTTTTTTATTATTCTCTTGTATCCCACTGAGCCACTTTAAAAATCTATATTTTAAATTCTTTTTCCAGGATTTTGTAAGTTTGTTTTTTGTTGGGGTCTATTGCTGGAGAATTATGATGTTTCTTTGGAGGTGTCATATTTCCTTCCTTTATTCTGTTTCACATTTCCTTATGTTGATATCTGCAAATCTGCTGTAATAGTCACTTCTTCTCATTCTTTGAGTGTGGTTTCATAGGGGAGGATTTTTCCTGAAAATGTATCTATGGTGCTGATTGGATAGGGCCCTTTGGCTTTGATTCTGGGTGCATGCAGTAGTGTCGTCTCCATATTTCCTCTTTAGTTGTAAACAACATCAGTGGTGTCTATGATTTTCTTTGTGGCTTAGGGTGTGGTTATTAGTGTAGGCTGTGGTGAGGCTTTGCTGGGGACTGGAATACCAGCTGGGGCCAGTCTTCAGGCCCCAGTGGTGGCAGTGGGGGACTGAGCATGCCTGTCCTTGGGACCCAAGGGGGTGTATCCTGGCACTGGTGGTAGCAGGTCCTGGTGGGCAATTTGGGGCTTCCAGGTAGCTTATTTGGATGCCAGTAGTGGTACTGGTGGACCAGGTAAGTGGGTGGTTCTTGGGCCCCTGGTCAGCCAGCATGGCATGGGTGATGACAGTGGCAGGACGGCCCTCTGGGTCCCAAGCAGTGCATGCTGGTGCTGGTGGTGGCTGCAATGGGCTGGGCAGGCCAGTGTCTAGGCCCGCAGGTGTTACAGGCAGGTAGGCACCAGCTGTGGTAGTAGCAGCAGGGTGGGTGGGCCCAACCTCAAGACCCCAGGAGAAGTATTTAGGTGCTGACAGTGATGGACTGGGATGGGCAATTGCCTGGTACCCAGACTTCATGCTCTGGCATGGGGTGAGGGCACAGACAGCCAGGCAGGCTTGTGCTCAGGTGTGTGCAGGCGGCAGCTATGGTAGTCTGGGGCAGGGTCATCCCCAGCACCCCCCACGGAATGCTTGGTTTTGGGGGCAGTGGTGACCATGCTGTGGCCTTCCACTGGGGAGAGTAGGACCCCCTTCACTGGTGGAAGCCTAGGCAGGTGGGTGGAGAATGCACGTGCCATGTACACCTCAGTCCTGGCAGCACCTGCACCTCAGTCCAAGCTGTGGCAGCCCGCGCCTCGCTCATGCCTCAGCCTGGCGCCATTGAGCCCCAGGACACTGCTTCAGTCCATTGGGGGCGGGACTCCAGCACAGCACCTTGCTGTAGCTGCTTAGGTCTCAGGGAGTGTGTGGGATCCCCGAGACTCCCTCCCTCGGGCAGTGCCATCGCACAATCTCCTGGCAGCACCCTGTCAGGTCAGGACCTGGGTGGTCAAGGGGGCTCTCATGGCTGAGACCGCAGGAGTCCGCGGTGGGAATGTAGGCTGCTGAAGGTCCCTCCTTTACCTTTCCCTGCACTAGGGGGTCTGTCCCAGCCCCCACAGTCCTGGGGCAGCAGCAGCCTTGCTCCCCTCTCTTCCTTGCTTTAGGAGTGTCCTGCCACTTTTCTGATGAATTCCAGTGTTCCCTCTTGGACAATCTACTCAGAATGTGATGATTTACTATTTTGCTTCTTCTTAGTGAAGGAGGCAAATAACTAACGCCTCTAGTTAGCCCTCTTGGAGCCCCTCTCCCCAGTACCTTTTTTTTTTTAATAAAAATAAGATGATATTGTACATATTATTTTACAATCTGATTTTCCTTTTATCAGTTTCCACATCACTAAAGTCTGAGACCATCTCTCTCAGCTCTTTACTCATGAACCCCTTCATCTACCATCCTCCCCACTTCTGTCTTTCTTACCCTAATTATTTTGCAAAACTTCTGTGTAGAGTCAATTCACTCCTCAACCATGCCAGACATTGCAGTGTACACAAAGGAGATAGAGGCCATGGTCTGCGTGCTTGAGGAGTTCAGGATCTCACTGGGAGAAGACAGAGGAATGTCTGGAGGGCAACAGCAATATGCAGGTGGACACCTGACTGGCTGGGATTAGCCAAAGATGCATAGAGTGGATGCCAGAGTGGGAAGAGTTAAAAAAAAAAAAAAAAAAAAAAGAGTCACAGACCAAAACAATTAACTCTAGACTCTCACAAATGTCACCTTTTAATTAACTTTTCAGCTATTTAAAGCTTTGACTGATACGCTGGTCAGTTTTTGTCTTGTTTTAGAAAGGACTGTTTTGCCTGGCTTGAGCTGTAAAACCTGCCAATATCCCGCGGCAAAGGCCAGCAACACAAATTCAGAATGCTGCTAACAATGTGTTCACTCAAAATGCAAAGCAGAACATCACCCATCCTGTGTGGTGCAATATTTTGGTAACAGGCAGTTACTAGGACTCTCAGAGGTATGAAAGGGAGAATTTTACTTGTGGGATGGTAGTCACGGAGGGGGAAACAAATCCCCATTATGTGAGAGGTGAAATAAGATAAATGCCTAATATTGAGAAATCTTCTCTTTTAGGGGGCTGTATTCTTTTTTTTTTTTTTTTTTTTTTTGGAGACGGCGCCTCGCTCTGTTGCCCAGGCTGGAGTGCAGTGGAGCGATCTGGGCTCACTGCAAGCTCTGCCTCCCAGGTTCACACCATTCTCCTGCCTCAGCCTCCTGAGTATCTGGGACTATAGGCGCCCACCACCACGCCCAGCAAATTTTTTGTATTTTTAGTAGAGACGGGGTTTCACCATGTCGGCCAGGATGGCCTTGATCTCCTGACCTCGTGATCCACCCACCTCGGCTTCCCAAAGTGCTGGGATTACAGGCGTGAGCCACCGCGCCCAGCCGGGGGCTGTATTCTTTAATATGCCAATTACATTTCTGTATTTTTTATTACTCAGATGATTTCACATTTTTTATTCTATTCACCAGATATTTATATGTATAAATCACAAACATTTAAATTTATAAATATGTCTGGGTCTATTCCTGGGCTCTTTCTGTCCCCTTGGTCTATCCTGAGCCAATACCATACTAGTTGGTCCCTATAACTTGACAAATCTAGATATTGGGCAGGTCCCCACCGCACTCTAGACATTGGGCAGGTCCCCGCCGCACTCTAGACATTGGGCAGGTCCCCGCCGCGCTCTAGACATTGGGCCGGTCCCCGCCGCGCTCTAGACATTGGGCCGGTCCCCGCCGCGCTCTAGACATTGGGCCGGTCCCCGCCGCGCTCTAGACATTGGGCCGGTCCCCGCCGCGCTCTAGACATTGGGCCGGTCCCCGCCGCGCTCTAGACATTGGGCCGGTCCCCGCCGCGCTCTAGACATTGGGCCGGTCCCCGCCGCGCTCTAGACATTGGGCCGGTCCCCGCCGCGCTCTAGACATTGGGCCGGTCCCCGCCGCGCTCTAGACATTGGGCCGGTCCCCGCCGCGCTCTAGACATTGGGCCGGTCCCCGCCGCGCTCTAGACATTGGGCCGGTCCCCGCCGCGCTCTAGACATTGGGCCGGTCCCCGCCGCGCTCTAGACATTGGGCCGGTCCCCGCCGCGCTCTAGACATTGGGCCGGTCCCCGCCGCGCTCTAGACATTGGGCCGGTCCCCGCCGCGCTCTAGACATTGGGCCGGTCCCCGCCGCGCTCTAGACATTGGGCCGGTCCCCGCCGCGCTCTAGACATTGGGCCGGTCCCCGCCGCGCTCTAGACATTGGGCCGGTCCCCGCCGCGCTCTAGACATTGGGCCGGTCCCCGCCGCGCTCTAGACATTGGGCCGGTCCCCGCCGCGCTCTAGACATTGGGCCGGTCCCCGCCGCGCTCTAGACATTGGGCCGGTCCCCGCCGCGCTCTAGACATTGGGCCGGTCCCCGCCGCGCTCTAGACATTGGGCCGGTCCCCGCCGCGCTCTAGACATTGGGCAGGTCCCCGCCGCGCTCTAGACATTGGGCAGGTCCCCGCCGCGCTCTAGACATTGGGCAGGTCCCCGCCGCGCTCTAGACATTGGGCAGGTCCCCGCCGCGCTCTAGACTTTGGGCAGGTCCCCAGCACACTCTAGATATTGGGCAGGTCCCCGCCGCACTCTAGATATTGGGCAGGTCCCCGCCGCACTCTAGATATTGGGCTGGTCCCCAGCACACTCTAGATATTGGGCAGGTCCCCAGCACACTCTAGATATTGAGCAGGTCCCCAGCACACTCTAGATATTTGGCAGGTCCCCGCCGCACTCTAGATATTGGGCTGGTCGCCAGCACACTCTAGATATTGGGCAGGTCCCCAGCACACTCTAGATATTGGGCAGGTCCCCAGCACACTCTAGATATTGGGCAGGTCCCCGCCGCGCTCTAGATATTGGGCAGGTCCCCGCCGCGCTCTAGATATTGGGCCGGTCCCCGCCGCGCTCTAGATATTGGGCCGGTCCCCGCCGCGCTCTAGATATTGGGCCGGTCCCCGCCGCGCTCTAGATATTGGGCCGGTCCCCGCCGCGCTCTAGATATTGGGCCGGTCCCCGCCGCGCTCTAGATATTGGGCAGGTCCCCAGCACACTCTAGATATTGGGCAGGTCCCCAGCACACTCTAGATATTGGGCAGGTCCCCGCCGCGCTCTAGATATTGGGCAGGTCCCCGCCGCGCTCTAGATATTGGGCTGGTCCCCGCCGCGCTCTAGATATTGGGCAGGTCCCCAGCACACTCTAGATATTGGGCAGGTCCCCAGCACACTCTAGATATTGAGCAGGTCCCCAGCACACTCTAGATATTGGGCAGGTCCCCGCCGCACTCTAGATATTGGGCTGGTCGCCAGCACACTCTAGATATTTGGCAGGTCCCCAGCACACTCTAGATATTGGGCAGGTCCCCAGCACACTCTAGATATTGGGCAGGTCCCCAGCACACTCTAGATATTGGGCAGGTCCCCGCCGCGCTCTAGATATTGGGCAGGTCCCCGCCGCGCTCTAGATATTGGGCAGGTCCCCGCCGCGCTCTAGATATTGGGCCGGTCCCCGCCGCGCTCTAGATATTGGGCCGGTCCCCGCCGCGCTCTAGATATTGGGCCGGTCCCCGCCGCGCTCTAGATATTGGGCCGGTCCCCGCCGCGCTCTAGATATTGGGCCGGTCCCCGCCGCGCTCTAGATATTGGGCCGGTCCCCGCCACGCTCTAGATATTGGGCAGGTCCCCGCCGCGCTCTAGATTTTGGGCAGGTCCCCAGCACACTCTAGATATTGGGCAGGTCCCCGCCGCGCTCTAGATATTGGGCTGGTCCCCAGCACACTCTAGATATTGGGCTGGTCCCCAGCACACTCTAGATATTGGGCAGGTCCCCGCCGCGCTCTAGATATTGGGCAGGTCCCCGCCGCGCTCTAGATATTGGGCAGGTCCCCGCCGCGCTCTAGATATTGGGCTGGTCCCCGCCGCGCTCTAGATATTGGGCAGGTCCCCAGCACACTCTAGATATTGGGCTGGTCCCCAGCACACTCTAGATATTGGGCAGGTCCCCGCTACACTCTAGATATTGGGCAGGTCCCCAGCACACTCTAGATATTGGGCTGGTCCCCGCCGCGCTCTAGATATTGGGCAGGTCCCCGCCGCGCTCTAGATATTGGGCAGGTCCCCAGCACACTCTAGATATTGGGCCGGTCCCCGCTGCGCTCTAGACATTGGGCCGGTCCCCGCTGCGCTCTAGACATTGGGCCGGTCCCCGCCGCGCTCTAGATATTGGGCCGGTCCCCGCCGCGCTCTAGATATTGGGCGGGTCCCCGCTGCGCTCTAGATATTGGGCAGGTCCCCGCCGCACTCTAGATATTGGGCAGGTCCCCACCACACTCCCCTTCAGGAGTGTCTTAGCTACTCTTGGTTCTTTGCCTTTCAACAGGAATTTTAGAATTCATCCAATTCCACAAAATCCCTTTTGTGATTCTGATTGAAATCACCCTGGACCCATATATCAATTTGGGAGAAAGCAGCATGTTTGCGATCTTCAATCTTCCTAGCCATGAATGTATTTATCTATTTTAGAGTATCCTTTAGTGATCTTCAGAAAGTTTCAAAATTTTCTCTGTACTGGTCTTGCAAATAATTTGTTAGATATATACAGAGTTGCCAGAGGTACATCTCCACAGTCTTTTTCATTTTTTGCTAAATACCAAATGGCCGGGGGGCTAAAGAGATGTTTGGCCAAAGCTGTGACCGAGGCTGAATATCAGAAAACTAAATAAATGTCTGAAACACAAGAATAAATATTAAATTTTATTAGAATTTTTATTTTATGCAAAATATTTCAATTTTGTTGCTAAAATTTTACTATCAAAATTTTGTTTGATGTTACGATGTAGGAAGTCGATTGCCAGAAGTGACAGTTGCTTGTGCCCTGGCAGTTACCACAGTGCACATTTGCAATGCCTTTACCTTCAAATTAGGTAAAAAACGCAAAAGCAAGATATTTTTGAAGTGTAATCTTTTTTTCTCTAAAACTTTCGTCTTCACGTTTTTAAGGTATTTTCAATTTGCTTGTGTATTTAGTTTTAAAGACAGATTGTTGCTCTGTCATCCAGACTGGAGTGCAGTGGCATGATAATAGCTCACTGCAGCCTTGAACTCTCAAGCTCATGGGCTCCAGTGATCCTGCCACCTCAGCCTTCCAAGTAGCTAGAACTACAGGTGTGCACCACCACACCCAGCTTATTATTATTATTGAGATGGTGTCTCACCATGTTGCCCACGCTGATTTCGAACTCCTGACCTCAAATAGTCCTCGCACTGGGAACTGCCAAAATGCTGCAATTATAGGTGTGAGCCACCATTCCCAGACTTATTTATTTTTAATTGACAGATAATAATTGTGTACATTTATGGGTACAGTGTGATGGTTTGATCTATGTATACATTGTAGAAAGACTCAATCAAGCTAATTAACATATCCACCACCTCACCAACTCATCATTCTTTTTTACTGTGAGAATGCTTAAAGCCTATTCTTTTAGCAATTTCGAAGCATACATTATTATTAACTGTGGTCACCGTGCAGTGCAGTGGATCACTAAAACTCATTCCTCCTGCCTCACTGAAATGTTGCACCCTTTGATCAGCATTTCCCTTTTCCCCCATCCTTCTCCTTCCCTACTTCACCGCTCAGCCTCTTGTAACCACCATTCCACTCTCTGTTTCTCTGTGGGACTGATTTTTGAAGATTCCACACGTAAGTGAGATCATGCAGTATTTGTGTTTCTGTGCCTGGCCTATTCAAAGTAGCATAATGTCCTCCAGATTCATCTGTGTTTTTGAGAACAACAGAATTTCCTTCTTTTTTAAGGCTGAATAGTATTCCATTTTGCATGTGCACCACGTTCTCTTTATCCTTCATCCGTCGATGGGTGCTGAGGTTGCTTCTGCATTTCAGCTACTGTGAACGGTGCTGCGGATGAACCCGGGAGTGCAGACGTCTCTTTGACGTGCTGATTTTAATTCCTGTGGCTCTACAGATGGCTCCTGACTTGTAATGGTTTGACTTACAATCTTTCAACATTACGATGGTGAAGAAGTGATGCACATTCAGTATTATTGGGGCTCTGTCCCAATGATGCCATCATACGTCGAGGGTCGACTGTATACCCAGAGGTGGGATTGCTGTATTGCATGGTAGTTCTATTTTCAGTTTTTTGAGGAACCTCCATCCTCTTCTCCATAGAGGCTGTACTAATTTACAGTCCCACCAACAGTGTACAAGGGTTCCCTTGCTACACATCCTCACCAACACTTGTTATCATTCATCTTTTTAAAATAATAGCCATTCACATAAGTGTGAGGTGATACCTTATTGTGGTTTTAATTTTTATTTCCCTGATGACTAGAAATGTTGAGCATTTAAAAATATTCCGTTGGCCATTTGTATGTCTTCTTTTTTTTTTTTTTTTTTCGAGACAGAGTCTTGCTCTGTCACCCATGTTGGAGTGCAGTGGTGCAATCTCAGCTCACTGCAACCTCCACCTCCTGGGTTCAAGTGATTCTCCTGCCTCAGCCTCCCAAATAGCTAGGATTACAGATGCACCACAACACTTGGCTAATTTTTGTATTTTTAGTAGAGACAGGGTTTCGTGATGTTGGCCAGGCTGGTCTTGAACTCCTGAGCTCAAGTAATACACCTGCCTTGGCCTCCCAAAGTGCTGGGATTACAGGCATGAGCCACTGTGCCTGGCCTTGTGTGTCTTCTTTTGAGAAATGTCTGTTAATGTCATTGGCCTATTTTAAAATCAGGTTATTTGTTTTTTTGGTATTGAGTTGTTTGAGTTCGTTATATTTTTGCGTATTAAGCCCTTATCAGATATATGGTTTGTAAATATTCTATCCTCATTTGTGGGTTGTATCTTCATTTTATTGTTTCCTTTATAAATGACATTTTAAACAAATTACATTTTCTATTTATTGTTAGTATATAGACATGCAATTGAATTTTGCATATTTGTTTTATACCTAGCAAATATGACAATTTTAAATAATTTTGACCATTTGTCTATGTATTTTGGAGAATCTTTATGAAACTACCATAACAGCTATACATGACAATTTTGTCTTTTCCTTCACAGAGTTATACTTTGTATGGCTTTTACTTGTTTCAGTGCAATGGCAAGGGTCTCAACAATGCTGAATAGAAGCCTGGCTACTAGGCATCTTTGTCTTGCTTCAGACTTTTAAAGAGATTGCTTTTTAACATTACTTCATTCATTACTAAGTTTGCTGAGTTTTGCACAGATAGCCTGGGAACAGAAAATTGCAAACCCCATATTCCTTGATTCAATGAGTCTTATATACTATTATTCAGCCTGGCTCCAAAAAAAATCAAGTGCATGCCAGAGATGAGGGGCCTCTTATTAGCACTTGATATAAAACATCTTGGGAAGGTGAAGATTTTTGACTCAGGTAGGATAAGAAATCGAGGATGAAGCCTGGAAATATTTGTGGGATATTTGAAGATGCTGAGACTATAAATATTTATTTTTAATTAAAAAACTGTGGCGAAATACATATGACATAAAATTTACCATGTTAACCACAGTTTTGCGGCTTTAAATAGATCCATTGTTTTGCAACCACCACAAGTATTCATCTCCACAGCTTTCTCATCTTGTAAAACTGAAACTCTGTACCTATCAAACAGTAACTTCCCATTCCTCTCTGTCCCCAGCTCCTAGCTACACAGTTCTGCTTTCTGAACCTATTACTTTGACTACTTTTAGGTGCCTCTTCTAAGTGGAATCATACAGTATTTCTCTTTTTGTCTTTTTTGTCTGGTTTATTTCGGTTAGCACAATGTCTTCAAGTTTCATCCATGTTGTAGTGTGTGTCAGAATTTCCATCCTTTTTATGTGTATTTGGGTTATCCTGGGAAACATAACCAGGAGGATAGCTATCCATATCTAAATCTACGTCTATATAGAGAGATTTATTATGGGAATTGGCTCCTGTGACCATGGAAGCTGAGAAGTCCACCATTTGCAAGTCGGAGAACCAGGAAAGCTGGTGATACAGGAGCACAGCCTGAGTCCGAGTTCCCAGCGTTGGTTCTTACACTTTCTCCTGGCTTTCCAGGGCTCCCTTGGGGCAGCAAGTGCCTGGAGCTGCCTATCCACCACGTTGCTGATGACACTTCCATGCTTTCTTTTGGTTAGAATTTGCATGGTGTATCTTTTCCTATCCTTTTACCTTTTAACTGCCTATATCACTACATTCAAAGTCAATTTATTGTAGGTAGAATATGATTAGGTCATTTTTAGGTATTCTGACAATCCCTCTTTTCATTGGTGTACTTAGATGATTTACATTTAGTGTAATTATTGGTACATTTGGATTTAAGACCATGATTTCATTCGTCGTTTTCTGCTGTTCCCTGTTCTCTATTCACCTGTTTCCCCTTTTCATCTTTCTTATTATTGGAACACTTTAAATATTCCATTTTAATTTATTGTGATTCTTAAACTCCACCTCCTTGTGCAGTTTTTTAAGGACTGCTCTGGGAACTAGAATGTGCACATTTAGCTTTTCACAGTCAAGTTAAAATCACCATTTTAACACTTTAAATGGAATGCAGAAAGTTCATTACTACATAGGGCACTTCACTCCTTCTCCTTTATGTTATATTTATCTTGTACGTTACATCTACATACCTTGAAAAAACAAATCAGACAATGTTGTAATTTTTGTTTTCAACTGCCAAACATTTTAGAGAATGCAAGAGAAGACTAGTTTACAGTAGCCCCTCTCATCCAGGCCAAACATCTTAGAGAACGCAAGAGAAGACTAGTTTACAGTAACCCTCTCATCCAGGCCAAACATCTTAGAGATCACAAGAGAAGACTAGTTTACAGTAGCCCTCTCATCCAGGCCAGACATTTTAGAGAACACAGGAGAAGACTAGTTTACAGTAGCCATCTCATCCAGGCAAGACATTTTGGAGAACACAGGAGAAGACTAGTTTACAGTAATCCTCTCATCCAGGCAAGACATTTTAGAGAATACAGGAGAAGACTAGTTTACAGTAACCCTCTCATCCAGGCCAAACATCTTAGAGAACGCAAGAGAATACTAGTTCACAGTAACCCTGTCATCCAGGCCAAACATCTTAGTGAACGCAAGAGAAGACTAGTTTACAGTAACCCTCTCATCCAGGCCAGACATCTTAGAGAACACAGGAGAAGACTAGTTTACAGTAACCCTCTCATCCAGGCCAAACATGTTAGAGAACACAGGAGAAGACTAGTTTACAGTAACCCTCTCATCCAGGCCAGACGTCTTAGAGAACACAGGAGAAGACTGGTTTACAGTAGCCCTCTCATCCAGGCCAGACATTTTAGAGAACACAGGAGAAGACTAGTTTACAGTAACCCTCCCATCCAGGCCAGACATCTTAGAGAACACAGGAGAAGACTAATTTACAGTAACCCTCTCATCCAGGCCAGACATCTTAGAGAACACAGGAGAAGACTAGTTTACAGTAGCCCTCTCATCCAGGCAAGACATTTTAGAGAACACAGGAGAAGACTAGTTTACAGTAACCCTCTCATCCGGGCCAGACATCTTAGAGAATGCAAGAGAAGACTAGTTTACAGTAGCCCTCTCATCCAGGCCAGACATTTTAGAGAACACAGGAGAAGACTAATTTACAGTAGCCCTCTCATCCAGGCCAGGCATTTTAGAGAACACAGGAGAAGACTAGTTTACAGTAGCCATCTCATCCAGGCCAGACATCTTAGAGAACACAAGAGAAGACTAGTTTACAGTAGCCCTCTCATCCAGGCCAGACATTTTAGAGAACACAGGAGAAGACTAGTTTACAGTAACCCTCTCATCCAGGCCAAACATCTTAGAGAACGCAAGAGAAGACTACTTTACAGTAACCCTCTCATCCAGGCGAGACATCACAGAGAATGCAAGAGAAGACTAGTTTACAGTAGCCATCTCATCCAGGCAAGACATTTTAGAGAACACAGGAGAAGACTAGTTTACAGTAATCCTCTCATCCAGGCAAGACATTTTAGAGAACACAGGAGAAGACTAGTTTACAGTAGCCCTCTCATCCAGGCCAGACATCTTAGAGAATGCAAGAGAAGACTAGTTTACAGTAGCCCTCTCATCCAAGCCAAACATGTTAGAGAACGCAAGAGAAGACTACTTTACAGTAACCTTCTCATCCAGGCCAGACATTTTAGAGAACACAGGAGAAGACTAGTTTAGAGTAGCCCTCTCATCCAGGCCAGACATCTTAGAGAACACAAGAGAAGACTCATTTACAGTAGCCCTCTAATCCAGGCCAAACATCTTAGAGAACGCAAGAGAAGACTGGTTTACAGTAACCCTCTCATCCAGGCCAGATATCTTAGAGAACACAGGAGAAGACTAGTTTACAGTAACCCTCTCATCCAGGCCAGACATCTTAGAGAACACAGGAGAAGACTAGTTTACAGTAACCCTCTCATCCAGGCCAAACATGTTAGAGAACACAGGAGAAGACTCATTTACAGTAGCCCTCTCATCCAGGCCAGACATTTTAGAGAACACAGGAGAAGACTAGTTTGCAGTAACCCTCTCATCCAGGCCAGACATCTTAGAGAACACAGGAGAAGACTAGTTTACAGTAACCCTCCCATCCAGGCCAGACATCTTAGAGAACACAGGAGAAGACTAATTTACAGTAACCCTCTCATCCAGGCCAGACATCTTAGAGAACACAGGAGAAGACTAGTTTACAGTAGACCTCTCATCCAGGCAAGACATTTTAGAGAACACAGGAGAAGACTAGTTTACAGTAACCCTCTCATCCGGGCCAGACATCTTAGAGAATGCAAGAGAAGACTAGTTTACAGTAGCCCTCTCATCCAGGCCAGACATTTTAGAGAACACAGGAGAAGACTAGTTTACAGTAGCCCTCTCATCCAGGCCAGGCATTTTAGAGAACACAGGAGAAGACTAGTTTACAGTAGCCATCTCATCCAGGCCAGACATCTTAGAGAACACAAGAGAAGACTAGTTTAGAGTAGCCCTCTCATCCAGGCCAGACATTTTAGAGAACACAGGAGAAGACTAGTTTACAGTAACCCTCTCATCCAGGCCAAACATCTTAGAGAACGCAAGAGAAGACTACTTTACAGTAACCCTCTCATCCAGGCGAGACATCACAGAGAATGCAAGAGAAGACTAGTTTACAGTAGCCATCTCATCCAGGCAAGACATTTTAGAGAACACAGGAGAAGACTAGTTTACAGTAATCCTCTCATCCAGGCAAGACATTTTAGAGAACACAGGAGAAGACTAGTTTACAGTAGCCCTCTCATCCAGGCCAGACATCTTAGAGAATGCAAGAGAAGACTAGTTTACAGTAGCCCTCTCATCCAAGCCAAACATGTTAGAGAACGCAAGAGAAGACTACTTTACAGTAACCTTCTCATCCAGGCCAGACATTTTAGAGAACACAGGAGAAGACTAGTTTAGAGTAGCCCTCTCATCCAGGCAAGACATTTTAGAGAACACAGGAGAAGACTAGTTTACAGTAACCCTCTCATCCAGGCCAGACATCTTAGAGAACGCAAGAGAAGACTAGTTTACAGTAACCCTCTCATCCAGGCCAGACATCTTAGAGAACGCAAGAGAAGACTAGTTTACAGTAACCCTCTCATCCAGGCAAGACATTTTAGAGAACACAGGAGAAGACTAGTTTACAGTAGCCCTCTCATCCAGGCCAGACATTTTAGAGAACACAGGAGAAGACTAGTTTAGAGTAGCCCTCTCATCCAGGCCAGACATCTTAGAGAACACAAGAGAAGACTCATTTACAGTAGCCCTCTCATCCAGGCCAAACATCTTAGAGAACGCAAGAGAAGACTCATTTACAGTAGCCCTCTAATCCAGGCCAAACATCTTAGAGAACGCAAGAGAAGACTAGTTTACAGTAACCCTCTCATCCAGGCCAGACATCTTAGAGAACGCAAGAGAAGACTAGTTTACAGTAGCCCTCTAATCCAGGCCAAATATCTTAGAGAACGCAAGAGAAGACTAGTTTACAGTAACCCTCTCATCCAGGCCAAACATCTTAGAGAATGCAAGAGAAGACTAGTTTACAGTAGCCCTCTCATCTAGGCCAAACATGTTAGAGAACACAGAAGAAGACTAGTTTACAGCAGCCCTCTCATCCCGGTGAAATATGTTAGAGAATGCAAGAGAAGACTAGTTTACAGTAACCCCTCTTATCCAGGCCAGACATCTTAGAGAACACAAGAGAAGACTAGTTTACAGTAACCCCTCTTATCCAGGCCACACATCTTAGAGAACACAAGAGAAGACTCGTTTACAGTAGCCTTCTCATCCAGGTTTTTTCTCATCCAGGTGTTTGCTTTCTGTGGTTTTAGTTGTCTGAGGTCAACCATGGTCCAAAATATTAAATGGAAAATTTTAGAAATAAAGAATTCGTAAGCTTTAAATCGTGTGCCTTTCTGAGGCATGCACACCATTTTGCTTCATCCTACCTGGGATGTGAATTGTCCTTTTGTCCAGCGTATCCGTGCTGTATATGCTACCCACCTGTTAGCCCCTCAGCTGCCATCTTGGTTATCAGATCAACCGTTGCAGTATCTCAGGGCTTGTGTTCCAGTGACCCTCATTTTACTTAATCACAGCCCCAAAGCACAAGAGCAGTGATGCTGGCAATTCAGATAGACACACCAAAGAGAAGCAGTGAAATGCTTCCTTTCGGTGAAAAAGTAAACATTTTTTACTTAACAAGGCAGGAAAAAAGTTATATGCTGAGATTCCTAAGATCTTATGGTAAGAACAAATCTACTCATGAAATTATGAAGATGAAAAAAGAAATTCATATTAGTTTTGCTGTTGCACTTCAAACTGCAAAAGTTACAGCGAAGCTGGACGCAGTGGCTCAGACCTGCAGTCCCAGCACTTTGGGAGGCCAAGGCAGGCAGATCATTTGAGGTCAGGAGTTCAAGACCAACCTGACCAGTTCAACATGGCGAAACCCCATCTCTACTAAAAAATACAAAAATTAGCCTGGCATGGTGGCACACACCTGTAGTCCCAGCAACTCAGGAGGCTGAGGCAGGAGAATCACTTGAACCCAGGAGGCGGGGATTGCAGTGAGCCAGTAAGTGCTTAGCTAAGATGGAAAAGGCATTACATTTGTAGATAGAAGACACGAACAAAAATGTGTTCCCATGGACAGCAATCAGGTTCAGTGTCATCCATGGTTCCTGACATCCACTGGGGGTCTTGGAATGTATCCCCTGCAGGTAAATGGGACAACTGTATTATATTTACCCAGACGGTCCAAATGCTTTCTTCTTATTATTATCTTTTTTGAGACGGAGTCTCGCCCTGTCTCCCAGGCTGGAGGGCAGTGGCGCGATCTCAACTCACTGCAAGTTCCGCCTCCTGGGTTCACACCATTCTCCTGCCTCAGCCTCCCGAATAGTGGGGGCTACAGGCGCCTGCCACTACACCCGGCTAATTTTGTGTATTTTTAGTAGAGGTAGGGTTTCACCATGTTAGCCAAGATGATCTCAATCTCCTGACCTCATGATCCACCCTCTCGGCCTCCTAAAGTGCTGGGATTACAGGTGTGAGCCACCACGCCCGGCTGGTGATGGTCCAGATTCTTTCTAATGTTATTTCCTTCTGCTTCAAGAACTCCCATTATCACTTCTTCAGGGACAGGTTTGTTGGCAATGAATTCTCTCTTCATTTTTGACAGATATTTTTCACTGGATATAGAATTCTAGGATGACAACCCTTTTCTTCAGCACATTAAAAATGTTCCATTTCCTTCTGGCTTCCATGGTTTCTGAGGATAAATGGACCATCATTTGAAAGCTTGTTACCCTATAAGTAATATGTCATTTTACCCTGGTTGCTTTCAAATTTTTTGTCTTTGTTTTTAGCTGTTTAGTTATGATGTGTCTGAGTGTACATTTCTTTAGGCTTATCATATTTTGAGTTCACTGCACTTTCTAAACCTCAGAAGACACTGAGATTTAGATTTTTGTTAAATGGAATTTTTCAGCCATCATTTCTTCAAATGCTTCTTTTTTTTCTTTTTTCTTTTTATTTATTTATTTATTTTTTTATTATTATACTTTAAGTTTTAGGGTACATGTGCACATTGTGCAGGTTAGTTACATACGTATACATGTGCCATGCTGGTGTGCTGCACCCACTAACTGTTCATCTAGCATTAGGTATATCTCCCAATGCTATCCCTCCCCCCTCCCCCCACCCCACAACAGTCCCCAGAGTGTGATGTTCCCCTTCCTGTGTCTATGTGATCTCATTGTTCAGTTCCCACCTATGAGTGAGAATATGCGGTGTTTCGTTTTTTGTTCTTGTGATAGTTTACTGAGAATGATGATTTCCAATTTCATCCATGTCCCTACAAAGGACATGAACTCATCATTTTTTATGGCTGCATAGTATTCCATGGTGTATATGTGCCACATTTTCTTAATCCAGTCTATCATTGTTGGACATTTGGGTTGGTTCCAAGTCTTTGCTATTGTGAATAGAGCCGCAATAAACATACATGAATGTGTCTTTATAGCAGCATGATTTATAGTCCTTTGGGTATATACCCAGTAATGGGATGGATGGGTCAAATGGTATTTCTAGTTCTAGATCCCTGAGGAATCGCCCCACTGACTTCCACAATGGTTGAACTAGTTTACAGTCCCACCAACAGTGTAAAAGTGTTCCTATTTCTCCACATCCTCTCCAGCACCTGTTGTTTCCTGACTTTTTAATGATTGCCATTCTAACTGGTGTGAGATGGTATCTCATTGTGGTTTTGATTTGCATTTCTCTGATGGCCAGTGATGGTGAGCATTTTTTCATGTGTTTTTTGGCTGCATAAATGTCTTCTTTTGAGAAGTGTCTGTTCATATCCTTCGCCCACTTTTTGGTGGGGTTGTTTGTTTTTTT
This sequence comes from Gorilla gorilla gorilla, assembly GCF_029281585.2. Lineage (NCBI taxonomy): Eukaryota > Metazoa > Chordata > Mammalia > Primates > Hominidae > Gorilla > Gorilla gorilla. Next base: position 9,683,643 of record NC_073232.2, on the reverse strand, counting down.
CTTGTAAATTTGTTTGAGTTCATTGTAGATTCTGGATATTAGCCCTTTGTCAGATGAGTAGGTTGCAAAAATTTTCTCCCATTTTGTACGTTGCCTGTTCACTCTGATGGTAGTTTCTTTTGCTGTGCAGAAGCTGTTTAGTTTAATTAGATTCCATTTGTCAATTTTGTCTTTTGTTGCCATTGCTTTTGGTGTTTTAGACATGAAGTCCTTGCCCATGCCTATGTCCTGAATGGTAATGCCTAGGTTTTCTTCTAGGGTTTTTATGGTTTTAGGTCTAACATTTAAGTCTTTAATCCATCTTGAATTGATTTTTGTATAAGGTGTAAGGAAGGGATCCAGTTTCAGCTTTCTACATATGGCTAGCCAGTTTTCCCAGCACCATTTATTAAATAGGGAATCCTTTCCCCATTGCTTGTTTTTCTCAGGTTTGTCAAAGATCAGATAGTTGTAGATATGCGGCATTATTTCTGAGGGCTCTGTTCTGTTCCATTGATCTATATCTCTGTTTTGGTACCAGTACCATGCTGTTTTGGTTACTGTAGCCTTGTAGTATAGTTTGAAGTCAGGTAGTGTGATGCCTCCAGCTTTGTTCTTTTGGCTTAGGATTGACTTGGTGATGCGGGCTCTTTTTTGGTTCCATATGAACTTTAAAGTAGTTTTTTCCAATTCTGTGAAGAAAGGCATTGGTAGCTTGATGGGGATGGCATTGAATCTGTAAATTACCTTGGGCAGTATGGCCATTTTCACGATATTGATTCTTCCTACTCATGAGCATGGAATGTTCTTCCATTTGTTTGTATCCTCTTTTATTTCCTTGAGCAGTGGTTTGTAGTTTTCCTTGAAGAGGTCCTTCACATCCCTTATAAGTTGGATTCCTAGGTATTTTATTCTCTTTGAAGCAATTGTGAATGGGAGTTCACTCATGATTTGGCTCTCTGTTTGTCTGTTGTTGGTGTATAGGAATGCTTGTGATTTTTGCACATTGATTTTGTATCCTGAGACTTTGCTGAAGTTGCTTATCAGCTTCAGGAGATTTTGGGCTGAGACAATGGGGTTTTGTAGATATACAATCATGTCATCTGCAAACAGGGACAATTTGACTTCCTCTTTTCCTAATTGAATACCCTTTATTTCCTTCTCCTCCCTAATTGCCCTGGCCAGAACTTCCAACACTAGGTTGAATAGGAGTGGTGAGAGAGGGCATCCCTGTCTTGTGCCAGTTTTCGAAGGGAATGCTTCCAGTTTTTGCCCATTCAGTATGATATTGGCTGTGGGTTTGTCATAGATAGCTCTTATTATTTTAAAAATGTCCCATCAATACCTAATTTATTGAGAGTTTTTAGCATGAAGGGTTGTTGAATTTTGTCAAAGGCCTTTTCTGCATCTATTGAGATAATCATGTGGTTTTTGTCTTTGGCTCTGTTTATATGCTGGATTACATTTATTGATTTGTGTATATTGAACCAGCCTTGCATCCCAGGGATAAAGCCCACTTGATCATGGTGGATAAGCTTTTTGATGTGCTGCTGGATTCTGTTTGCCAGTATTTTATTGAGGATTTTTGCATCAATGTTCATCAAGGATATTGGTCTAAAATTCTCTTTTTTGGTTGTGTCTCTGCCCGGCTTTGGTGTCAGAATGATGCTGGCCTCATAAAATGAGTTAGGGAGGATTCCCTCTTTTTCTATTGATTGGAATAGTTTCAGAAGGAATGGTACCAGTTCCTCCTTGTACCTCTGGTAGAATTCGGCTGTGAATCCATCTGGTCCTGGACTCTTTTTGGTTGGTAAGCTATTGATTATTGCCACAATTTCAGATCCTGCTATTAGTCTATTCAGAGATTCAACTTCTTCCTGGTTTAGTCTTGGGAGAGTGTATGTGTCAAGGAATTTATCCATTTCTTCTAGATTTTCTAGTTTATTTGCATAGAGGTGTTTGTAGTATTCTCTGATGGTAGTTTGTATTTCTGTGGGATCGGTGGTGATATCCCCTTTATCATTTTTTATTGCGTCTATTTGATTCTTCTCTCTTTTTTTCTTTATTAGTCTTGCTAGCGGTCTATCAATTTTGTTGATCCTTTCAAAAAACCAGCTCCTGGATTCATTAATTTTTTGAAGGGATTTTTGTGTCTCTATTTCCTTCAGTTCTGCTCTGATTTTAGTTATTTCTTGCCTTCTGCTAGTTTTTGAATGTGTTTGCTCTTGCTTTTCTAGTTCTTTTAATTGTGATGTTAGGGTGTCAATTTTGGATCTTTCCTGCTTTCTGTTGTGGGCATTTAGTGCTATAAATTTCCGTCTACACACTGCTTTGAATGCGTCCCAGAGATTCTGGTATGTTGTGTCTTTATTCTCGTTGGTTTCAAAGAACATCTTTATTTCTGCCTTCATTTCGTTATGTACCCAGTAGTCACTCAGGAGCAGGTTGTTCAGTTTCCGTGTAGTTGAGCGGTTTTGAGTGAGATTCTTAATCCTGAGTTCTAGTTTGATTGCACTGTGGTCTGAGAGATAGTTTGTTATAATTTCTGTTCTTTTACATTTGCTGAGGAGAGCTTTACTTCCAAGTATGTGGTCAATTTTGGAATAGGTGTGGTGTGGTGCTGAAAAAAATGTATATTCTGTTGATTTGGGGTGGAGAGTTCTGTAGATGTCTATTAGGTCTGCTTGGTGCAGAGCTGAGTTCAATTCCTGGGTATCCTTGTTGACTTTCTGTCTCGTTGATCTGTCTAATGTCGACAGTGGGGTGTTAAAGTCTCCCATTATTAATGGGTGGGAGTCTAAGTCTCTTTGTAGGTCACTCAGGACTTGCTTTATGAATCTGGGTGCTCCTGTATTGGGTGCATATATATTTAGGATAGTTAGCTCTTCTTGTTGAATTGGTCCCTTTACCATTATGTAATGGCCTTCTTTGTCTCTTTTCATCTTTGTTGGTTTGAAGTCTGTTTTATCAGAGACTAGGACCCTGCCTTTTTTTGTTTTCCATTTGCTTGGTAGATCTTCCTCCATCCTTTTATTTTGAGCCTATGTGTGTCTCTGCACATGAGATGGGTTTCCTGAACACAGCACACTGATGGGTCTTGACTCTTTATCCAATTTGCCAGTCTGTGTCTTTTAATTGGAGCATTTAGTCCATTTACATTTAAAGTTAATAGTGTTATGTGTGAATTTGATCCTGTCATTATGATGTTAGCTGGTTATTTTGCTCGTTAGTTGATGCAGTTTTTCGTAGTCTCGATGGTTGTTACATTTTGGCATGATTTTGCAGTGGCTGGTACCGGTTGTTCCTTTCCATGTTTAGCGCTTCCTTCAGGAGCTCTTTTAGGGCAGGCCTGGTGGTGACAAAATCTCTCAGCATTTGCTTGTCTGTAAAGTATTTTACTTCTCCTTCACTTATGAAGCTTAGTTTGGCTGGATATGAAATTCTGGGTTGAAAATTCTTTTCTTTAAGAATGTTGAATATTGGCCCCCACTCTCTTCTGGCTTGTAGGGTTTCTGCTGAGAGATCTGCTGTTAGTCTGATGGGCTTCCCTTTGAGGGTAACCCGACCTTTCTCTCTGGCTGCCCTGAACATTTTTTCCTTCATTTCAACTTTGGTGAATCTGACAATTATGTGTCTTGGAGTTGCTCTTCTCGATGAGTATCTTTGTGGTGTTCTCTGTATTTCCTGAATCCGAATGTTGGCCTGCCTTGCTAGATTGGGGAAATTCTCCTGGATAATATCCTGCAGAGTGTTTTCCAACTTGGTTCCATTCTCCCCATCACTTTCAGGTACACCTATCAGATGTAGTTTTGGTCTTTTCACATAGTCCCATATTTCTTGGAGGCTTTGCTCATTTCTTTTTATTCTTTTTTCTCTAAACTTTCCTTCTCGCTTCATTTCATTCATTTCATCTTCCATTGCTGATACACTTCCTTCCAGTTGATTGCATCGGCTCCTGAGGCTTCTGCATTCTTCACGTAGTTCTCGAGCCTTGGTTTTCAGCTCCATCAGCTCCTTTAAGCACTTCTCTGTATTGGTTATTATAGTTATACATTCTTCTAAATTTTTTTCAAAGTTTTCAACTTCTTTGCGTTTGGTTTGAATGTCCTCCCATAGCTCAGAGTAATTTGATCATCTGAAGCCTTCTTCTCTCAGCTCGTCAATGTCATTCTCCGTCCAGCTTTGTTCCGTTGCTGATGAGGAGCTGCGTTCCTTTGGAGGAGGAGAGGCGCTCTGATTTTTAGAGTTTCCAGTTTTTCTGTTCTGTTTTTTCCCCATCTTTGTGGTTTTATCTATTTTTGGTCTTTGATGATGGTGATGTACAGATGGGTTTTTGGTGTGGATGTCCTTTCTGTTAGTTAGTTTTCCTTCTAACAGACAGGACCCTCAGCTGCAGGTCTGTTGGAGTACCCTGCAGTGTGAGGTGTCAGTGTGCCCCTGCTGGAGGGTGCCTCCCAGTTAGGCTGCTCGAGGGTCAGGGGTCAGGGACCCACTTGAGGAGGCAGTCTGCCTGTTCTCAGATCTCCAGCTGCATACGGGGAGAACCACTGCTCTCTTCAAAGTTGTCAGACAGGGACATTTAAGTCTGCAGAGGTTACTGCTGTCTTTTTGTTTGTCTGTGCCCTGCCCCCAGAGGTGGAGCCTACAGAGGCACGCAGGCCTCCTTGAGCTGTGGTGGGCTCCATCCAGTTCGAGCTTCCCGGCTGCTTTGTTTACCTAAGCAAGCCTGGGCAATGGTGGGCCCCCCTCCCCCAGCCTCGCTGCTGCCTTGCAGTTTGATCTCAGACCGCTGTGCTAGCAATCAGCGAGATTCCATGGGGTAGGACCCTCCGAGCCAGGTGCGGGATATAATCTCGTGGTGCGCCGTTTTTTAAGCCCGTTGGAAAAGCGCAGTATTTGGGTGGGAGTGACCCGATTTTCCAGGTGCCGTCCATCACCCCTTTCTTTGATTAGGAAAGGGAACTCCCTGACCCCTTGCGCTTCCCGAGTGAGGCAATGCCTCGCCCTGCTTCGGCTTGTGCACGGTGCGCGCACCCACTGACCTGTGCCCACTGTCTGGCACTCCCTAGTGAGATGAACCCGGTACCTCAGATGGAAATGCAGAAATCACCCGTCTCCTGCGTCGCTCCCAAATGCTTCTTTTTGCATCATACGCTTTCTTCGCTTCTTCTGGGACTCTGGTAGCATGAATATTAGACATTTTGATGTTGTCCTATGAGTCCCTGAAGCTGTCATTTTTTCAATCTTTTTCTGTTTCTGTTTAGGTTGGATAATTTCTGTTGGTCCTTCTTCAAGTTTGCTGTCTTTTTCCTCTGTCATTTCCATTCTTCTGTTGAGACTATCTGTTGAGTTTTAATTTTTCCATGATTGTATTTTGTTAAAATTTTTTCCATTTGGTGTTTGGAAAGGCAGTCACATGCATGAAGTCCTTTGACCCCCTTTAGGCTGCCTAAAGATGAGCATTGGGCCTGGAATACTTCCTTACCATGAGGTAACGAGCCCACGCAGCCTGTGTTGGGCTCATCACCTTGGGTGGGAATATCTTTCCCTTTTTCAAGCTCCATGTGTGCTTTCTAATTTAATTTAATTATTTATTTATTTTTTTGAGACAGAGTTTTGCTCTTGTCGCCCAGGCTGGAGTGCAGTGGCACGATCTTGGCTCACTGCAACCTCCACCTCCCGGGTTCAATTAAAATCCTGGGGCTGGGCGCAGTGGCTTATGCCTGTAATCCCAGCACTTTGGGAGGCCGAGGCGGGCAGATCACGAGGTCAGGAGATCAAGACCATCCTGGCTAACACAGTGAAACCCCGTCTCTACTAAAAGTACAAAAAATTAGCCAGGTGTGGCAGCATGTGCCTGTAGTCCCAGCTAGTTGGGAGGCTAAGGCAGGAGGATGGCATGAACCTGGGAGGCAGAGCTTGCAGTGAACCAAGATCGCACCACTGCACTCCAGCCTGGGTGACAGAGTGAAACTCCATCTCAAAAAAAAACAAACAAAACAAAAAAACCTGGGACACTCCCGAGTAGCTGGGATTATAGGCATGCACCACCACACCCAGCTAATTTTTGTACTTTTAGTAGAGACAGGGTTTCAACATGTTGGCCAGGCTGGTCTTGAACTCCTGACCTCAGGTGATCCACCCACATTGGCCTCCCAAAGTGCTAGGATTACAGGCAAGAGCTACTGTGCCTGGCCTTATATTAAGTAATTTTGGATTGTGTGTTGGACAATTTGAATATTATGGTACAGTATTCGAGGTCTTGTTTAAGTCTTATGAAAATTGTACATATGTTTCAAGTCAGATCTATGCATGCATAGTTCAGAGGTGAGCCCAGACGTTCATAAACAGCTTCATGGATTTGGTGTTCTGAGCTCCTTTTCCTCCATGATGTCCTGGTGTTCTGAGCTCCTTTTCCTCCACGATGTCCTGGTGTTCTGAGCTCCTTTTCCTCCACGATGTCGTGGTGTTCTGAGCTACTTTTCCTCCATGATGTCCTGGTGTTCTGAGCTCCTTTTCCTCCACGATGTCCTGGCACTTTACAAATGTGCTGGAGCTCCCCATTTCAATCCTCCAGTCAGAAAACTGGAACTTTCTTCACCTTGTCCTGCTGTCCGCCTCATGCCACTGCTCCTGCATCCAGGGCCAGCCAACCAGAGAAGAGAGGAAAGGAAACTGAGGTGTGTCTCCACCCAGCCCAGTGCCTCCACCCAGCCCAGTGCCTCCACCCAGCCCAGTGTCTCCACCCAGCCCAGTGCCTCCACCCAACCCAGTGACCCCACCCAGCCCAGTGCCCCCACCCAGCCCAGTGTCCCTACCCAGCCCAGGGCCCCCACCCAGACCAGTGTCTCCACCCAGCCCGGTGCCACCACCCAGCCCAGTGCCATGGCTCCTCCACGTGGAGAGGAAGGTCTGGCTGCCCACCAGTTTAAGCTCCTGTGGGTGGGTTCTTCTGGCTGTTGTTGCCACTGCTGCCACCACAGAATTACTTAGGGATTAGGACGTGAGTGAATATATACATATATACATATTTGTAATGGGAAATTTCTGAGTGTTAGGAGACCCCTTTCTAATGACTCAACCCAAAACTTGAGGGCATCTGGGGCCGTCTGTATCCATACCCTGTAGTCTAGATTTTAGGCTGTATTGAGTCTAGGCTGGATGACGCTGAAGAAAAACACGGTAAACTCACTGCCCGTTCATGATATTTAAAATTCTGTTCTTCTTCCCAATGTGCCTGTTACTATTTACTGTTCAGAGACTTCCATTCGCTGCTCCATACGTCATATTCAGGTTGTTTAATAGCTGCTGCATTTAGTGGGAAAGACAGGAAGGAGAGTTCCTTTAGAACAGGAACCGGGATTCGACACCCTTCACTCTCACATCCAATCACAGCTGCCGTTTTAATAGGTCACATGAAATGTGGAAACTCCACAGTCACATAGGTCAGTATTTCTCCCGCCCACATCCTTTATGGTATCGTTGTTAGACATATTTTATTTACACCTATTATGAACTCCACAAGGTAATGTTGTAGTATTTGCTTTAAACAGTCACATGCAGTATAAAAGAATTAAAGGCAATAAAGAAAAAAACATCTTTTGTATTTGCCCAGATATTTACCATTTCTTCTGCTCTTCGTTCACTTCTAAGGATCCACATTTTCATCTCATCTCAACTCCTTTCATTCTGAAAGAAATTCTTTTAGCATTTCATGTTGTGAGAGTTTACTGGTGACAAATTGTTTTCTTTGACATGAAAACGTCTTTCTTTCTTTCTTTTTTTTGAGAAGAAAAACACGATAAACTCACTGCCAGTTCAGTGATTGATTGACTGATTGATTTTTGACACAAAATCTTACTCTGTCGGCCAGGCTGGAGTGCAGTGGTGTGATCTTGGCTCACTGCAACCTCCACTTCCTGGGTTCAAGCAATTCTTCTGCCTCAGCCTCCTGAGTAGCTGGGATTACAGGGACCCACCACCACGCCCAGCTAATTTTTGTATTTTTGGTAGAGATGGGGTTTGACCATGTTGGCCAGGCTGGCCTCAAACCCCTGACCTCAAGTGATCCAGCCACTTCGGCCTCCCAGAGTGCTGGGATTACAGGCATGAGGCGCTGCGCCCGGCCTGCTATTCATCTCCTGAATTACAATTTCAAAGCTGTTTTATATTTTTAGATCCTGTCAAGTGTGGTGTGTTCTCGCTCTCTCTCCTCATTTTCTAGGCAGACGCACTGCCGGTTACAGGTGAGCTGTCGTGCCTTCAAGGTTCATCCTCCTGTTTATGCTGCCACTTGGCTAAAAATCTATTTTAATTCTTTTCATTTGATTTCATTTTCATTTTATGGAGAAAATTGTAGCCGCCGTAAATAACGACTGAATCTTCTATTTTCATTTCCCTTCCTGTTGGAATATCGCATCTTTTGCTGTTTACTCTTCACTGGAAGCTCCTCCCCACGACCGACCCCCTAAGCCTCCCCAGACCATGCCATGGCTGCCTGAAGATGGAGGCGTGGCCTGGTGGGGGGTGTTTAGCACACAGTAGGGTCGTCTCATTTATTTCTTCTCCAGCTTGACCAGTTCAGTTAAAATGGCCAAGAAGAGCACACCCTAACAACAAAGCTTTGGAAGAGGTTTTTAGGTAAAAGCAGTAAGAAAGGCTTCGCCAGAGACTGCTGCTGAAAACAGATGAGGTGGAACTAATTTCCAGTGCTCGATTTTTGGTTGTGGTAAGAACAAAGTTGAACAGAGTTTTATTTTAAAATTATTCAGTGAAAGTACGATGAAAATAATCTAAGTTTTCTTGGCTGAAATGGCAAACTAAGGAATTAAGGTAATTACATGGATAGTTCAAATCAAAATTTGCACTTGGAACATCTGGATAATTAAGTACAAAATGAAGGTTTTCTTTTCTTGAATTACCTGCAAAATTGTTTAATCTTCCATTTCACCTTTATGTATGTAACAGTGGTCTAGGCAATAATATTTTTTAAAAGAAACCGGTAGAGAAACAGGGAAAGTATCTGAGGAGGTAATTCACAGAAGAAATTCAAACAGCCAGTATACATATGGAAATAAGTTATACCTCAATATTAGGCTGGGAAATCAAAGTGAAAGAAATGATTAATATGATTTTTTAAACCTATCAGATTAGCAAACATTTAAAAAATTAATATCCAATGTTGGTAAGCCTGTGGTGAAGTAAATGTCCTTATCTACCATTGGAGGGACTGTACATTAATTCACATGATTTGGAGTGTGGGGTAGATGGCAACATGGCCTCCGTCAACACCCTTCACCTGGAAGTCTGCAGCAATCTCCCCTGAGACTGTGGCTCACGTCTGCATACAATAGGATATTATTTAGACTTAAAAAGAACTTATTTTGCAAGAAAATATTGAGGTGAGAATTCTGTAGGTACTCTTTAAATAATAGTACATGAGTTCGATAGTTAGGGTTTTTTTTTGACCCAGTTAATGATTTCTTTTCCTATTTGTATGAAAGTGTGTGGGATGTATGGATGAGTTGAAATGTGTTTCTAATATTAATATATAGGTAGGTTTAATGTTATATAGTTGTGATTAATGGGTCATTGAAATATGAGTCTTTGTTAATTCTTTGGATTTTCTCATGGACCTTTGTGGCAGGTCTTGGGTGTCCTCATTATGTATGTATTCTGCCTTTTGTTCTTATGGTAATGCTATGTTTCTGTGTAAAAGACTTCCTTTCAGCTGGGTGCGGTGGCTCACACCTGTAATCCCCACTACTCGGGAAGCTGAAGCGGGAGGATCTCTTGAGCCCAGGAGGTCAAGGTTGCAGCGAACTATGATCCGCACCACTGCACTCCAGCCTGGGCAGCAGAGCGAGACCCTGTCTCAAAAAAAGTCAGTTTTATTCTCTTTGCTAATAAAGAATCAGAGTCAATTTATGTCTGTAAAATTTATCATATGGTCTCACATGGATTATTATTTCCACCTGTCACCCTTTTATCATTATTTCTGGCTGTTTTCACAGTTCACTTTGAATTAAGGAGGGAGACCTGTGAGGGCACAGCAAGTCGTATTTGAGCTGAGGGAGAAAGAATTCAGTGTCAGCATCAAGTATGGTGACAGCTGGGGAGTTTGCTTAAAGCAGGCTGGGAAAAGAAGGAAGGAAATTCAAACGCAGGCTGCAACACGGATGAACCTTGAGGACGTCATGCTGAGGTGAATTAAGCCAGACACAGAGGACAAAGGGGCAAACGCTACATGATTCCACTCACAGGAGGTCCCTGGAGTTGCGTGAGATGCACAGAGAAAGTGGAAGGGTGGGTGCCCGGGGCTGGGGGAGGTGGGCAGGGAGCAGGTGTTTAATGGCACCAAGTTCCTGTTTGGGAAGACAGGGCCCTGGGGATGATGGTGGTGATGGTCACACAGCAGTGCGTGTGTGCTTGGTGCCACTGAACTGTTCACTTAAAAGTGGTTAATTTTATGTTATATGTGTTTTGTTTTTTGTTTTTGAGACGGAGTCTCACTCTGTCGCCAGGCTGGCGTACAGTGGTGACATCTCGGCTCACTGCAACCTCCGCCTCCCGGGTTCAAGTGATTCTCCTGCCTCAGCCTCCTGAGTAGCTGGGACTACAGGTGCCCACCACCATGCCTGGCTAATTTTTTTTTTTTTTTTTTTTTTTTTTTTTTGGGACAGAGTCTCACTGTCACTCAGGCTGGAGTGCAGTGGCACAATCTCGACTTAGTGCAACCTCCACCTCCCAGGTTCAAGTGATTCTCCTGCCTCAGCCTCCCGAGTAGCTCAGGTTACAGGCATGTATCAGCACGCCCAGTTAATTTTTGTATTTTTAGTAGAGATGGGGTTTCACCATGTTGGCCAGGCTGGTCTTGAACTCCTGACCTCAGGTGATTTGCCCTCGGCTTCCCAAAGTGCTAGGATTACAGTCATGAGCCACCACGCCTGGCCTGTTATGTGTATTTTATCACAATAAAAATAACAACTAATGGAAATAAGTAATAAATCCTCAGCATAAAATAAATTCAAAAAATATAAAAAGTGTAAAGTGACAAGTGAGATGCTCCAGTTCTCCCGTCCTTCCACCATGTGACACTGACACGTGCGATCAGTTAGAAGTTAACCCCGTTAGACTTCTCCCATGTGCTCATGTGCACATGCACACACAACACACACAGACACATACATGCACAGACACACAAACACAGACACACACACAGATACATACACACATGCCCAGACACACAGACACATACATGCACAGACACAGACACATACATGCATGGACACACAGACACGCACACAGACACATACATACATGCACACACAGACACATACATACATGCACAGACACACACAGACACATGCACAGACACACACATGAATGCAGACACATACATGCACTCACAGACACATACATGCAGACACACAGACATGCACATATACAAACACACTCAGACATACATGCACACACAAACACAAAGACACATACATGTACAGACACACAGACATGCACATGTACAAACACACTCAGACATACATGCACATGCAAACACAGAGACACATACATGCACAGACACGTGCACACATGCACAGGCACATACACACATACATGCACATACAAACATACATGCATGAACAGACACACAAACACACACATGCAGACACATACATGCACACACACACTGTTTTTTGTTTAAAAATGAGGTTATATATTATTCTGCCACTTTGTTTCTTTACTTTATAACACATCACAGATGTTTCTTCCTGTCTGAGGCTAGGTATCTTTTACAATTATTTCCTGAGCAAGACACTTGTGGGACCTCAGTCCAGAACACCACCTCCTCATGTCCACCTTTTGAGACCTTAGAATTGTGCCCAGCACACAACAGACGCATGTGGGATGCTGGATACATGGACACAACCCCGAGGATCACACGTGCCTCAAAGGACCCAAAGACGAGTTGTGGTTTATGGATCAGGTGACCCAGGCTGTAATGCAATGCGTCCTTAGTGGCAAAATTAAAACCTGGATGTGTTACAGGTGCTTTTAGTTGAAAGTTTATTTAATTGAAAGTTATTCCCTTAAGACACACAGTTTACACACATCATGCTTAGAGTCTGGAAGTAAAATTCACATCCTATTTTGGATGGATTCATTAGACTTTCCCTCACACACCCCCCAGTGGTTTCCTTGTGTTGATCTTTGGATGTTCAAGAGAAAGTGGCTTAGTGATGCTAGATCTGCAGCCTCACTCTGTCCCGGGTCTGGAGCCTCACTCTGTCCCGGGTCTGGAGCCTCACTCTGTCCCGGGTCTGGAGCCTCACTCTGTCCGGGTCTGGAGCCTCACTCTGTCCCGGGTCTGGAGCCTCACTCTGTCCCGGGTCTGAAGCCTCACTCTGTCCCGGGTCTGGAGCGTCACTCTATCTGGGTCTGGAGCCTCCCTCTGTCCCGGGTCTGGAGCCTCCCTCTGTCCCGGGTCTGGAGCATCACTCTATCTGGGTCTGGAGCCTCCCTCTGTCCCGGGTCTGGAGCCTCACTCTATCTGGGTCTGGAGCCTCACTCTATCTGGGTCTGGAGCCTCACTCTGTCCCGGGTCTGGAGCCTCACTCTGTCCCGGGTCTGGAGCCTCCCTCTGTCCTGGGTCTGGAGCGTCACTCTATCTGGGTCTGGAGCCTCACTCTGTCCCGGGTCTGGAGCCTCACTCTATCTGGGTCTGGAGCCTCACTCTGTCCCGGGTCTGGAGCCTCCCTCTATCTGGGTCTGGAGCCTCCCTCTGTCCCGGGTCTGGAGCCTCCCTCTGTCCCGGGTCTGGAGCCTCCCTCTGTCCCGGGTCTGGAGCCTCACTCTATCCGGGTCTGGAGCCTCACTCTGTCCCGGGTCTGGAGCCTCCCTCTGTCCCGGGTCTGGAGCCTCCCTCTGTCCGGGTCTGGAGCCTCCCTCTGTCCCGGGTCTGGAGCCTCCCTCTGTCCTGGGTCTGGAGCCTCCCTCTGTCCCGGGTCTGGAGCCTCCCTCTGTCCCGGGTCTGGAGCCTCACTCTATCCGGGTCTAGAGCCTCCCTCTGTCCCGGGTCTGGAGCCTCCCTCTGTCCCGGGTCTGGAGCCTCCCTCTGTCCCGGGTCTGGAGCCTCACTCTATCCGGGTCTGGAGCCTCCCTCTGTCCCGGGTCTGGAGCCTCACTCTGTCCCGGGTCTGGAGCCTCCCTCTGTCCCGGGTCTGGAGCCTCCCTCTGTCCCGGGTCTGGAGCCTCACTCTATCCGGGTCTGGAGCCTCACTCTGTCCCGGTCTGGAGCCTCACGCTGTCCCGGGTCTGGAGCCTCACTCTGTCCGGGTCTGGAGCCTCACTCTGTCCAGGTCTGGAGCCTCACTCTGTCCCGGGTCTGGAGCCTCCCTCTGTCCCGGGTCTGGAGCGTCACTCTGTCCCGGGTCTGGAGCCTCACTCCGTCCGGGTCTGGAGCGTCACTCTGTCCGGGTCTGGAGTCTCACTCTATCCGGGTCTGGAGCCTCACTCTGTCCGGGTCTGGAGCCTCCCTCTGTCCGGGTCTGGAGCCTCCCTCTGTCCCGGGTCTGGAGCCTCACTCTGTCCCGGGTCTGGAGCCTCCCTCTGTCCCGGGTCTGGGAGCCTCCCTCTGTCCTGGGTCTGGGAGCCTCCCTCTGTCCCGGGTCTGGAGCCTCCCTCTGTCCCTGGTCTGGAGCCTCACTCTGTCCCTGGTCTGGAGCCTCACTCTATCTGGGTCTGCAGCCTCACTCTGTCCCGGGTCTGGAGCCTCACTCTGTCCCTGGTCTGGGAGCCTCACTCTGTCCCGGGTCTGGAGCCTCACTCTGTCCCGGGTCTGGAAGCCTTGCTCTATCCGGGTCTGGGTGCTGATATCCTGGGTCTGGGTGCTGGTTTTCAACTTCAACTTCAGGGAAATTGCTGTGCTTCCATTTTTCTCCTTTTCCTCTTTTTTTTTTTTTTTAAACTTGGTTTTATTTTAGGTTCAAGGGATACACGTGCATGTTTGTCCCATGGGTGTATTGCGCACTGAGGGGATTGAGCTTCTAGAGTATCCATTACCCAAAGAGTGAACATGGCACCTGACAGGTAGTTTTTCATCCCTCACCCCCATTCCTCCCTCCCCACTTTTTGGGTCCCCAGTGTCTGTTGTTTCCATCTTTATGTCCATGTGTACCCACTGTTTAGCTCCCACTCATAAGTGAGAACATGCAGTATTTGCTTTTCTGTTTCCGAGTCAGTTCATTTAAGATAATGGTCTCCAGCTCCAACCATGTTGCTGCAAAGGACGTGGTTTCATTCTTTTGTATGGCTGCATAATATTCCATAGTTTGGCTGTGCCACGTTTCCTGTATCCAGTCAACCATTAATGGACGCTTAGGTTGGTTCCATGAGTTTGCTACTATGAGTGGTGCTTTGATAAACATACAAGTATGGGTGTCTTTTTTGTATAATGATTTCTTTTCCTTTGGGTAGATGCCCAGAAGTGGGATTGCTGGGTAGGATGGTAGCTCTATTTTTAGGTCTTTGAGAAATCTCCATACTGTTTTCCCTAGAGGTTGAACTAATTTACATTCCCACCGAAGGGCATAAGCATTCCCTTTTCTCCACATCCATGCCAACATCTGGTGTTTTTTTTGACATTTTAATAGCCATTCTGACTGGTGCAAGATGATATCTCGATGTGGTTTTAATTTGCATTTTTCTGATGATTTGTGATATTGAGCGTTTTTTCATGTGGTTGTTGGCCATGTGTATTTATTCTTTTGAGAAATGTCTGTTCGTGCCCTTTGCCCAGTTTGTAATGGGGTTTGTTTTTTCTTGTTGTTGTTTGAGTTCCTTGTCATTTCTGATATTAGTCCTTTGTTGGAGGCATAATTTGTAAATATTTTCTACCATTCCATTTCTTGTCTCTTCACTCGGTTGATGATTTCTTTTCCTGCACGTTTAAGTCTTTCATCCATCTGGAGATAATTTTTGTACATGATAAGAGATAGGAGTCCAGTTTTATTCTTCTGGATATTGACAGCCAGTTTTCCCAGCACCACTTATTGAATAGGGTGTCCTTTTCTCATTGTTTGTTTTTGTCAACTTTGTTGAAGATCAGTTGCAGGTATGTGGCTTTATTCTGGGTTCTCTATTCTATGCCATTGATCTATGTGTCTATTTTTGTACCAGTACCACGCTGTTGTTACTATAGACTTGTAGTATAATTTAAAGTCAGGCAACGTGATGCATCTGGATTGGTTCTTTTTGCTCAGGAGGAATGCTTTGGCCATTCAGGCTCTTTTTTGGTTCCATATGAACTTTAGGATTGTTTTTTCTAATTCTGTGAGAAATGACGTTGGTACTTTGATAGGGATTGCATTGAATCTGTAGATTGCTCCAGGCAGTATGGTCATTTCGATGATACTGATTCTTCCAATTCATGAGCATGCGATGCTTTTCCATGTTTTTTGTGTCATCTACAATTTCTTTCATCGTGTTTTGTAGCTCTTCTTGTAGAGATCTTTCATCTCTTTGATTAAACGTATTCCTAGGTACTGTATTGTTTTTGTGGCTATTATAAATGGAATTGAGTTCTTACACCTCTCCCTGTCCCACCTCACTGTACACTCAGACACACTCAGAAACACATGTACATACACACTTACGCTCACACTGAACTCACACACTTAGACATGAGTGTATGACATGACGTCTTTCACACACTCACACCCACACACTCTCACAAACACACATGTACACACACACAAACACACAAAACATGCACACTCACACTCGAACACACACATTCACATGCACTCACCCTCAGACACACACAGTACCTTTGGGATATAAAAACAACTCCCAGTCTCCCTCCTCGTGGAAGAAAAACTGGTCTCAGATGGGATTGGGAGAGAATTCAGCTGCAGGACATCAGAGCAAACCAAGCTGCCGACTGCCCATGAGCACAAGGGAGGAAGAGGAGGAGTGAGGCAGGAGGAGGGAGGGAGTGGGGAGGGAGAGAAGGAGAAGGAAGAACGAAGGAAGAAAGGAGGGAGAGAGGAAGGGAGGAAGATGACAGGTGGGAAGGAGGGAGAGAGGAAGGGAGGAGGGAGGGAAAAGAACCAGGTTAGCAAAACATGAAGAACCCAGGCTAGAAGAAACATCGCAAAAGGAACAGAAGTAAATTCCCTTCGGTGCTTCCCACTTGCTGTGGAAAATATGATATATGAATGAAATAAAACAGCAGTTCAAAGACGAGATGGCAAAACAACAGGAAGCCGTGGAGAGCTAAGGAAACAATAGCGTCAACAAAACAAAACCTTCCCGGTTAATTTAATTTAATTACAAACAAGGGAAGAATAAACATGACTGGAAAGTCAAGTTAAAGGGGAACTAGAGATGATGAAAGAGACAGCGGGAAATGCCCAGGAGCCGAGAGTGGTGGCTCAAAGGTGGAGAAGGAGAAGGTGTGTGTGACCCATGCGAGGACAATGCGCCCTGGATAGCGACTTCAGAGAAGGAGCAGAACACGTATTCAGAGATAGCAGAGAAGAGATTTTCCTTTCTAAAGACATCTTGAATAGCATTCACCAAATGTTGACAGTGTTTATTTCTGATCAGTGGAATTTGGGACGACACTGGTTTTTTAAAAACGAGACTTTCTGGCATTGCTCCAAGTTTTAAATGTACATATATCATTATTTAACAAATTCATTACCTAAAATGTGTGTGCCAATGGAGATAAACAGCTGACTTCAGACAATGAGGGGAGCTTTTTGCTTTTCATTTATCCTAAAAATTTGAGCAGACCACGTTTTGAAATGTTCATCTCCATCAAATAAATAAATCCTCCATAATATTTATTTCCAATTTCTATATTTTTCAATGTTTTCCTTTCAACTTTTAGGTCTGGGCACACGCATGCATGTTTGTTGCCATAGGTAAATTGTGTGTTGCTGGGGTGTGGGTTACGAATGACCCTGTCGCCCAGGCACTGTGCACAGTACCCGAGAGTGAGCTTTCAGCCCTTGCCCTGCTCCCTATCCCCCTGGTGTCTCCAGTGTCTGTGGTTCTCATCTTCGTGTCCATGTGTGCTCAGTGGTTAGCTCCCACGTGAACATGAGAACGTGCGGTATTTGCTTTTCTGTTCCTGTGCTCGTTTGCTAAGGATGATAACCTCCAGCTCCATCCATGTTCCCATAAAAGACATGATCTTGTTTTTTCGTGGCTGTGTAGTATTCCGCAGCGTGTATGGACCCCATTTTCCATATCCCGCCCACCACTAATGGGTATCTAGGTTGAGTCCACATCTTCGCTACCATGCGAGTGCAGATGTCTTTTTGGTAGAGAGATTTGTTTTCTTTTGGATACATACCCAGTAATGGGACTCCTGGTTGGAATGGCAGCTCTGTTATAAGTTCTTTGAGAAATCTCCAAGCTGCTTTCCACAGTGGCTGAATTAACTTACATTCCCACCAACAGCGTATATATAAGTGTTCCCTTCTCTCTGCAACCTCACCAACATCTGTTATTTTTTCTTTTTCTTCCCCTCCTTTTCTTTTTCTTTCTTTCTTTTTTTTTTTTTTAAGATAAGGTCTCACTCTGTTGCCCAAGCTGAAGTGCAGTGACACAATCTCAGCTCACTGCAACCTCAAACTCCTGGGCTCAAGTGATCCTCCTGTCTCAGCCCTCCAAGAATCTGAGACCACAGGCATGTGCTACCACGCCCAGCTAATCTGTATTTTTTGTAGAGATGGAGTCTCAACCACGTTGCCCAGGCTGGTCGCAAACTCCTGGCCTTGAGCTGTCTTCCTGCCTCAGCCTTCCAAAGTGCTGGGATTATAGGCATGAGCCACTGCACCTGGGCAGAAAAAAAATGTGGTTAAAAGTTTATAGATAACCCTCACTTTAATAATGGGTAAAATAAGCTATACAAAGTCTGTTAGCACTCAGGTCCCAGCTGGAGAAAGGTCTTTGAATATCAGTTTCGCACAACGTTTGAGTAGGAGTCTATTAGCCTCTATTTGATTATATAGTACCCAGTTTGAGTAGGAGTCTATCGGCCTCTATTTAATACATTGTACTCAGTTTGAGTAGGGGTGCATTAGCCTCTATTTAACTATATTGTACTGAGTTTGAGTAGGGGGTCTATTAATTAGCCTCTATTTAATTACATTGTATTCAGTTTGAGTAGGGGTCTATTAGCCTCTATTTAATTACATTGTACTCAGCTTGTGTAGAGCTCTATTAGCCTCTATTTAATTACATTGTACTCAGTTTGAGTAAGGGTCTATTAGCCTCTATTTAATACATTGTACTCAGTTTGAGTAGGGGTCTATTAGGCTCTATTTAATTGCATTGTACTCAGTTTAAGTAAGGGTCCATTAGGCTCTATTTAATAACATTGTACTCAGTTTGAGTTGGGGTGTATTAGCCTCTATTTAATTACATTGTACTCAGTTTGAGTAAGGGTCTATTAGCCTCTATTTAATACATTGTACTCAGTTTGAGTAGGGGTCTATTAGGCTCTATTTAATTGCATTGTACTCAGTTTAAGTAAGGGTCCATTAGGCTCTATTTAATAACATTGTACTCAGTTTGAGTTGGGGTGTATTAGCCTCTATTTAATTACATTGTACTCAGTTTGAGTAAGGTTCTATTAGCCTCTATTTAATACATTGTACTCAGTTTCAGAAGGGGTCTATTAGGCTCTATTTAATTGCATTGTACTCAGTTTGAGTAGGGGTCTATTAGCCTCTGATGAATTATGTTGTACTCAGTTTGAGTAGGGGTCTATTAGCCCCTATTTAATTACATTGTACTCAGTTTGAGTAGGGGTCTATTAGGCTCTATTTAATTACATTGTATCCAATCTGTGTTTACACAAATTTCACAACTTTTTTATGGCTCCATGAAACAACAATGACTTTTGGTAGATTTTTCTTGTCTCTTCTGTTACATGGCCTTCATTTTTTTCTTTAATATCACCCTTATATCTGTCTGAGCTGGGAATAAGTTAATAAACCATCTTTATTCAACACTGATTCTCAGAAAAGGGCAGAGGCAGATCAAAGCCTAGATTTTCTGATTCCGACATAGAAATAGGATTGCCTGAAAAACTCAATAAATCTCTCCACTTTTCCAATGGGAAATTATTTGAAGAACAAGGCACAAAAATCTTCAAATATTGTCTTGATGAAATCACATAACTGCTTCTTATCAAACTTGTAAGACACTTTACAAAGAGTAATTTTACTCTTAATGGCACATTAATGCAGGTATTTGACAAATCTGGACCAAATGCATCTCTTGTTTGCTGCTATTGAATAAAAGAGAGGGAGGAAAAAATACTGATAGTAAGGCCGCCACTCCTACTATTCTACTTACGAATAAAGAAAGAATAGGCCAGGCATGGTGGCTCATGCCTGTAATCCCAGCACTTTGGGAAGCTGAGGTGGGCGGATCACGAGGTCAGGAGATTGAGAACATCCTGGCCAACATGGTGAAACCCCATCTCTGCTAAAAATACAAAAATTAGCCGGGCGTGGTGGCACACACCTGTAGTCCCAGCTACTCAGGAGGCTGAGACAGGAGAATCGCTTGAACCCGGGAGGCGGAGCTTGCAGTGAGCAAAGATCGCGCCACTGCACTCCAGCCTGGCGACAGAGCAAGACTCCGTCTCAAAATAAATAAATAAATAAGAAAGAATATTTTACCCAGGAGTTTTATTTGACTTCGGAAAAGGAGAACATGCAAACACAGCCTTGAGTGTCACTCAGCTGCCAGGTTTCTCAGGATCAAATACAGAAGGTCAGGCCGAGGGGGAGTGCCTGATGTCAACGCTCATGCAGTCGTGATGGACGGCAGAGGGGACTCCAGAAGACGCTGGCAAGGACAGGAGAGGGCACGTCAGCAATGCAGCCACCCCGCCGGACTCTAAGGAAAAGCTGTTGCTGAAGCCCAGGTCAGAGGGTCCCGTGAGGCATGCGTGCCCTCATTGATGCTGCAGCCCTGGAAGGCATGGTCACGTTGTCTCGGTCTGGCAGCCGCTCTGGCCTGCAGCAGCCCCCACAGTGTGATCTGCTAGCGGTTCGCAATCATCCCAGGTGTTAGCTTCAAACCCCAGACAGGTGGAAGTTCCTTGCTGAGGGGGCCTGGTTTCCACAGCCCCTGTGCACTGTACAGCCCTCCCTGGGGTCGTCGGGCACACGGTGGCATCAGGAATGTTTTCTGCTTGCCATCAGCTGGTGGGTGTGCAAAGCAATCAGAAGTTCTCACTGGCAGCCTCAGAGCTGGCTTAGGAGTGTCTGACTTGCGGATTTTTAGGGTTTTCCGCAGAGACACAGGCACTGTAGGAGCTCTTCCCAGGACGGCCCACAGAACCAGGTACACAGCAGAGCAGCCAGATGACCGGCAGGTGTGCCCTGCAGCTGCGTGTGTCCTGGTCCTGCCACTCATGCTGCAGAAATCATAGCCTGAGACATGTTTTATGACAAGTTTCGGAAAATTTCAGTAAAGCATTTTGTTCTAGTCAGGGCAGCGTATCACAACCCCTCTGTGTGCAGTGGAGATGGTGTCTTCAGGAAGGGCATGGCGGCACGGGGAGGGCTGGGGCAGACACAGTAGCACAGGGAGGGTGGGGGAGAGCATGGTGGCACGGGGAGGGCTGGGGAGGGCACGGCGGCATGGGGGAGGGTCAGGGACAGCACGGCGGCATGGGGAGGGCCGGGGAGGGCATGGTGGCACAGGAAGGGCATGGCAGCACAGAGAGGGTGGGGGAAGGCATGGTGTCTTGGGGAGGGTCGGGAAGAGCATGGTGGTACAGGAAAGGCACGGCAACACAGGGAGGGTGGGGGAGAGTATGGTGGCACAGGGAGGGCCAGTGGGGAGCTGCTCTCCCAGGCCCAGTGGGTGGCCCACATTGTGACACGCCCAGGCCACAGCAGCAAATGGGCCTTCTGGAGTCCAGGCCTGGTGGAGGAGCCGGGCTAGAATTCTGCAGGCTCATGGCTCACCCGACAGCCAGACTAACTCCAGACACACGAACCAGGCCACGGGGACCAACCAGCCACACCTGTGCCCCAGAGGTCCGAAGGGCACAAGTGACCAGCAGAACTGCTCAGCAGCCTGGAGCAGCTCAAACGCCAACCACGGAACCATGGGCAAACGTGGTGGCAGTGTCAGCCGCTCAGTATTAGAGTTGTTTTGGGGTAGTTGCCATGCGTGGTGAATACAGATCCAGGCATCTTTTTAAATTATTATTATTTATTTATTTTCTCTTTTTTTTTTTTCCAAGATGGAGTCTCACTCTGTTGCCCAGGCTGGAGTGCAGTGGCGCAATCTCAGCTCACTGCAAACTTCACCTCCCGGTTCAAGCCATTCTCCTGCCTCTGCCTCCTGAGTAGCTGGGATTACAGGCGCACATCACCACGTCCAGCTAGTTTTTATATTTTTAGTAGAGATGGGGAATTCACCATGTTGGCCAGGCTGGCCCTAAACTCCTAACCTCAGGTGATGCACCTGCCTTGGCCTCCCAAAGTGCTGGGATTCAGGCCTGAGTCACCGCGCCCGGCTGAGATCCAGATACCTTTGCTGCATTTGCATGAAGGGACTAGGTGGGCTAGTGGCTGGGTATAGAGGACTGTCACTTAACAGCCATTTAAATAAAAATGTTGCCGCTAAAAAAATGCCTGGCAAACCTGTTCTGGTTAAATGTCTTGCTTAACTGAAATTTCTAGCATAAATAAAAATGATCCGCTTTTTTAGAGAATTTGAAATTTGTGATATTCAAATACAGGATAGTAACGTGTACAAAATGCGTGTCACATTAGAGCATCCTCCGGCTGCCCAGGCTATGCTCAGGGATGATGGCTTCATCCGATCGAATTCACAGAGTGGGTCTGTTGTTCTCATTTGAGACTGAGTCCATTTTTTCCTCTTCCATGAAGACTTTTCCCCAACAGTTAAATATTTCAGTTTCACCTGTTTTTGCTTCACAGCTGAACATGAAACATCAGATATCCCTCTTTGTCCCCCTGAGGATATTAGCTAGGTAGATTCTTAACATGCCCTGCTCCAATTCTGATATTAGCTCTGCTGCCCTGGCGGCAGCTTCTCTCCTGTTGCAGTGTTTCCCTGCAACGGTGCCGGCTTTCCTTGGAGTTTGGTGACGATTGATATGGACGTGGCTTTGTGGTTGGCTGCCTGCCCAGCTCCCAGCGGTGAGGGGCTCCTCCTGCCCCAGCCCTGCCTGTCAGTGCCCCTGCCTGTGGCCCCACCGACCGTCCCATCCATCCCATCTGCCCACATGGAGTTCACACGTGTCTGAGCCCTTCTTGTTCTTCAGGTCAGTCCGGATGCCTCAAATAACGTCTCTATCATTTCTGTAGCTGTGGTGTGGGAAGAATGAACATGAGGGCGTGCTCAGGCCGGCACCTTCATGCTTTAACCATGGTGCAGGTGTGTGCCTCGTGCTTCAGGAACACCGTGACATCTACCACCCAGGTCCACGCAGACACGTGTTGTCCTGCAAGGCCTGAGAGACAGGCAGATGCACACAGTGGACAGAGGGAGCCTGGCCTGGCCCTCCAGCCTCCCCCAGCACTGCCCCTGGCCAGCCTGGGCTGGCCCCTGATGACCGTCCAGCGAAGGTCATCGAGCCACAGCAAGGGGAGAGTGGGACCGAGTCTCCAGAGTACGCGCCTCCAGCATCCACTCCACGCCATCTGCACGGTGGTGGTTGGTGAGTGGATGGGTGAGCTGGTGGGTGCGTGAACAATATGGTGCTTGGTGAGTGGACGGGTGAGCTGATGGGTGTGTGAACGATATGGTGCTTGTGAGTGGACGGGTGAGCCAATGGGTGCGTGAACGATACGGTGCTTGTGAGTGGACGGGTGAGCCGACGGGTGCGTGAACCATACAGTGCTTGGTGAATGGACGGGTGAGCCGATGGGTGCGTGAACGATACGGTGCTTGTGAGTGGACAGGTGAGCCGACGGGAGCGTGAATGATACGGTGCTTGTGAGTGGACGGGTGAGCTGATGGGTGCGTGAACGATACGGTGCTTGTGAGTGGACGGGTGAGCTGATGGGTGCGTGAACGATACGGTGCTTGTGAGTGGACGGGTGAGCTGATGGGTGCGTGAACGATACGGTGCTTGTGAGTGGACGGGTGAGCTGATGGGTGCGTGAACGATACGGTGCTTGTGAGTGGACGGGTGAGCTGATGGGTGCGTGAACGATACGGTGCTTGTGAGTGGACGGGTGAGCTGATGGGTGCGTGAACGATACGGTGCTTGTGAGTGGACGGGTGAGCTGATGGGTGCGTGAACGATACGGTGCTTGTGAGTGGACGGGTGAGCTGATGGGTGCGTGAACGATACGGTGCTTGTGAGTGGACGGGTGAGCTGATGGGTGCGTGAACGATACGGTGCTTGTGAGTGGACGGGTGAGCTGATGGGTGCGTGAACGATACGGTGCTTGTGAGTGGACGGGTGAGCTGATGGGTGCGTGAACGATACGGTGCTTGTGAGTGGACGGGTGAGCTGATGGGTGCGTGAATGATACGGTGCTTGTGAGTGGACTGGTGAGCTGATGGCTGTGTGAATGATACGGTGCTTGTGAGTGGACGGGTGAGCTGACGGGTGCGTGAATGAATATGGGAGAACACAGGGTGGCTGTCGTCACGGGGCCGGGTGAGGCTCGTCTCAGGGTGAGCGGCTTCACCAGGGAGGGTTGTGGTCTTGCTCAGTCCTGGAGGTGGCTGGTGTCTGCCCCACAGCTGCTGGCCATGGGGACACGCTCGGCCCGGGCACATCCCCTCCACACCCTCAGTTCCCAGGCATGACACTGCGTTTTGATGAATGTGAGCTGAAATATGCCATTTTGAGTAGATCAGACACAGTCAGTGTTTCCACTGCACAGCAGCTCGGGAAATGAGGGAAAAGGCGAAGACCAGGACAGTGAAAGGCTGAGGAAGTCAGGGAGGGTGGGGCCGACAGGACTTCAGAGGCCAGCAGGGATGTGGGCCAGGCCTGGTGAAACACAGGGCTGAGGCTTGGGCAGCTCCCACAGGGAGGACCAGGGAGGGGGCCGCACCCGCCTTCTGCGCCTCTCAGCTAGGGCTTTTCCTGCAGAATAATGTCAGCGAGAACGTGCTATGAACATGCAGACACCCAAAGCAGGGAGTGGCGCTTTCCCAGGATCTGCAGGCAGAATACTCGGGTCCGGGGCAGCTGCTGGGTGGGCTCCAGACACACCCTGCTGGGCTCTGGGCAGGGCTGCTGCCTGGCCCTGGGAAGGGCTGGTGGGCGGCAGGCCCTGGGACCCTTGGGGCCGGCACTGTGCTGTTAAATATCCAGGACCCTCCACAATTGAACCAGGACTGGGGGCTACATCAGAAAGCATGTGTTTCATCGACATAAATCCAGGTAGAACTCGTATTTGGCTCCATCCACGGCCCTCCCATTGCAGGCCGACGCCAGCCCAGCCCCGGAACTGATCTCGTCTTGCAGGAGTTTCTGAAAGAGCTGGAGATGCTTCTACCCCTCCTAGGAATACTACAGGTTTCTAAATATAGAGGAAATGCACCAGCACGTTTTCCTTTAAGCTTCTGAAACCCAGATATCAAAAACAAATTAGTTAACCGGTAATTATTTTCTTTACTTGACCCAAGGATTTATATAGAAAGTTTATATTAAGATGGAATTTCATCTAGAAAAGTTTGATGTGCCTAGATTTTATTTTATTTTATTTATTTTATGACAGAGTTTTGCTCTTGTTGTCCAAGCTGGAATGCAATGGCAAGATCTCAGCTCACTGCAACCTCAGTCTCCTGGGCTCAAGTGATTCTCCTGCCTCAGCCTCCCCAGTAGCTGGGATTACAGGCACCCATGACCACGCCCAGCTATTTTTTTGTTTGCTTATTTATTTATTGAGATGGAGTTTCGATCTTGTCACTCAGGCTGCGGTGCAATGGCATGATCTCAGCTCACCACAACCTCTGCTTCCCAGATTCAAGCAATTCTCCTGCCTCAGCCTCCCGAGCTAGGATTACAGGAATGCACCACCATGCCTGACTAATTTTGTATTTTTAGTAGAGACAGGATTTCTCCATGTTGGTTAGGCTGGTCTCAAACTCCCAACCTCAGGTGATCTGCCTGCCTTGGCCTCTCAAAGTGCTGGGATTACAGGCGTGAGCCACCACGACCGGCTATTTTTATTTTTTTTTAGTAGATGTGGTTTCACCATATTGGCCAGGCTAGACTCGAACTCCTGACCTCAGGTGATCCACCTGCTTCAGCCTCCCAAAATGCTGGGATTACAGGTGTGAGCCACTGTGCCCACCTGCCTAGATATTAAATAACGTAAACACTCAACACAGATTGGACTCCATCCTATATTGATGCAGGATGTCTGTTTTAGTGAAGCATGGCCTTCGTGGGTCTGAGAACAGCCAGACGGCCACCCTGAGCTTTGTCTGGAGCGACTGGACCGGGCAGCTGAACTGACTTGCTGCAGCCGATTGCACAGGGTGGGTTTGTGGCAGGAGCCTGGACACACTGATCTGAGAGAATGGGAGATCAGAGAGCACTGTGGGGTGTTGGGGCTCCAGAGGGAAGGAGGCTCTGTCTCCCACCACCGCATCCCCAGAGCTGAATACCGCAGTATCCAACACATAGTAGGTGCTCACTAAACATGTACTGGACGTGTGGACAAATTCAGGGGAGAATGGATACACAGAGCACTCATGTGTGAAGCAAAAGCCCGGGATTCCACGTTCTGTCTGTTACGTCCTGGCCACGTGACCATCTCTCCACACAGTGATACCCCTGACACGTACTGTATCCGTGTCATGTGATGCTGGGCATGGTGATGATGGCGTGACCTTTTCCCACACAGTGATACCCCTGACACGTACTGTATCCGTGTCACGTGATGTCGGGCATGGTGATGATGGCGTGACCTTTTCCCACACAGTGATACCCCTGACACGTACTGTATCCCTGTCACGTGACGCCGGGCATGGTGATGATGGTGTGACCTTTTCCCACACAGTGATACCCCTGACACGTACTGTATCCCTGTCATGTGATGTGGGGCGTGGTGATGATGGTGTGACCTTTTCCCACACAGTGATACCCCTGACATGTACTGTATCCCTGTCATGTGACGTGGGGCGTGGTGATGATGGCACCACGGTTGCTCAGCATGCTGCACCGGCGTGTCCCCTGTTGCTGTCTGTCTCTCGCCACTAGAATTCATCCTCCACAAGGGCAGCAACTTTGTTTTGTTCACTGCTGATTCCCAAGACCTCACACATCACTTAGCTACAGCAGGTGTGCAGTCCATGTGTGCCGAACGAATACAGTGAAAGAGTTCTGGTCACCTCCCCTGGTTTCCAGTGCCCTAGTTTTGTGCTCATTCCTATCTTATCGGTGGTTGTGGCGATGCTGAACAGAAACGTTATGTTAATAACAAGGCCCAGAATTAATGCTGGTAGCTGGCGGGGCAATGGGAGTCACTGCCACAAGGACAGTTGTTACCAGCATTTCAGGTGGTGTTGAGTAAAGACAGGGGAACATCTCTGTCTGCGTCATCTTTTGAATCTCATTTTCAGTGAGTCCTTCGCACCTGGTTGCTGCGTCAGGTGGCCAGACTGTGGTCACGTCACCGCCTCTTCCCTGCGCGGGCGCCACCTGGCCTGGGACCGTGGTGCCCCTGACCGCCTCTTCCCTGCGCTGGTGCCACCGGGCCCAGGTGCTGGCTGTGTTCTGCTGCCCCTTTGGTGCTCTGGGAACTCTGCTTACCCCATAAGCAACCCATGTAGGGGTGGAAGGGACGTCGCCCTGTTCCTGGGGCACAGGACGTGGATCACATCGCTTTACCTACACTGCTGCACCTGCCTCACCTGACCAGTCCAGACCAGATGGAGGCCAGCGAGAGGGAACTGGACGCCTCCGGGCAGGGGCGCTTGGGGGCCACACGCTCTCCTGCTGAGCTTCAGAGTGAAGAGCAGGTGGAGGACGGCGATAAACCCAGGCTGAGCTGTGCTTCCCCAGGCTGGACCCACTCCTGCGCTTTCCAGCTTTGTGAAGCCACCGTCTCCCCTTTCCAGAACTCTAGTTTCAGAAAATAACCAGAAATGTGCAAAAAGTACAATGCACAAGGGCGGTCCTCAGGGGTTTATCAAAATAGCAAAACACTGAAGTAAAGGCAAGTAGATCACTACGCAGCCAGCAAAAATCACATGTCGTACAAAACTATTTAATAAATATTCTCAATGTGTCATTTTGGGTTTATTTGGGTTTTGGTATGTTTAAGTATTGGTATTTGCTTGGAAGAGCAAGCTTAGTTTTTTTTCCCCAAATATAAATATATTTTCTTTTTCTGGGTTTACTGAGGTAAAATTGACAAAAATGAATACGTATATTTATCATGTACAATGTGATGTTTTGATATATGTATGCATTGTGAAATGACCACAAAGTAGCTAACTATTCATCACCTCACATAGTTATCTTTGTGTGTGTTTGGTGAGAACATTTGAGATCGCCTGTCTTGGGCCAGGCGCAGTGGCTCACGCCTGTAATCCCAGCACTTTGGGAAGCCGAAGCAGGTGGATCACAAGGTCAGGAGATCGAGACCATCCTGGCTAACACGGTGAAACCCCGTCTTTACTAAAAATACAAAAAATTAGCCGGGCATGGTGGCAGGCGCCTGTAGTCCCACCTACTTGGGAGGCTGAGGCAGGAGAATGGTGAGAACCCAGGAGGTGGAGCTTGCAGTGAGCTGAGATTGCGCCACTGCACTCCAGCCTGGGTGACAGAGCGAGACTCCATCTCAAAAAAAAAAAAAAAAAAAAAAAGATCTCCTGTCTTGGCAAATTTCAAGTATGCTAATATATTTGATAACTGTGGCCCCCAGTACATTTGGCTCCCAGGACATATTCTTCTTACAGCTGAGAGTTTATACCTTTGACTAATCTCTCATTTCCTCTCCCAGTCTCTGACAAGCACTGTTCTAATTCTACTGTTTCTATGAGTTTGACACAATTTTTTAGACTCCGCACTTGAGACCATGCAGCACTTGGTCTCTGCCCGTCTCATTCACAGAATGCCTTCAAATTCCATGTGTCGCACTGTAGATGGCAGGGCTTCCTTCTGTTTCTGGCCGCATAATATTCCACTGCACGTTTACCGCATTTTCTGTATTCATGTACGCTGCTTCCCTGCCTTGGCTGCTGTGAACGGTGCTGCAGTGAACGCAGGCGTGCAGTGACCTCCGTGATGTTCTGATCTCATCCTGTCGGACGGATGCCCAGCAGTGGCACTGCTGGATCGCTCGGTGGCTCTATTTTCATTTTTGTGAGGAAACTCCACACTGTTTTCCATAACGGCTGCAACAGTTTATGTTCCCACCAACAGTGTACTTGCGATCCCTTCTCTCCACGTCGTTGCCAGCACTGGATATTTTCTGTCTTTTTGATAATAGCCATTCTAACTGGGGTGGGGTGATATCTCGCTGTGGTTTTGATATGCATTTCCCTGATGGTTAGCGATGCTGAGCACTTCTTAAAGTACCTGTTGGCCATTTGTATATCTTCTTTAAAGAAATGTCTGTTCAAGTCTTTTGCTCCTTAGAAAAACAATTTTTTTTTTCAAACAGACTGAGTCTCGCACCACCATCGCCCAGGATGGGGAGCAGTGGCACCATCAGAGCTCACTGCAGCTGTGAACTCCCAGTCTCAAGCAGTCCTCCCGCCTCAGCCTCCTGAGTAGCCTGGACCATGAGGTGTGCCCCACCATGCCTGGCTATCTTCAAAGTTTTTTATAGAGATGGGGTCTCGCTATGTCCTTTACTCATTTTTTAACCAGATTTTTTTCTGCTATTGAGTTGTTTGAGTTCCTGATAGTGTATTTTGGATATTGTAGAAAATATTAGGGCCAGGCGTGGTGGCTCACGCCTGTAATCCCAGCACTTTGGGAGGCCGAGGCGGACTGATCACGAGGTCAGGAGATCGAGACCATCCTGGCTAACACGGTGAAACCCCATCTCTACTAAAAATACACAAAAAATTAGCCGGGCGCGGTGGCGGGTGCCTGTAGTCCCAGCTCCTTGGGAGGCTGAGGCAGGAGAATGGCGTGAATCCTGGGAGGTGGAGCTTGCAGTGAGCCGAGATTGCACCACTGCACTCCAGCCTGGGCGACAGAGCGAGACTCTGTCTCAAAAAGAAAAAAAAAAAAATTAGCAAATATTTCCCCCAACCTGTAGGCTGCCTTTTCATTTTACTGTTTCCTTCGCTGAGTAGGAACTCTCTGGTTTGATGTAATCCCACTTATCTATGTTTGCTTTTGTTGCTTACTATATTTTATTATGAAAGTGCTGCATTATTATAAACGGCAAATAATTTATAAGATGATATAAATTTGAAAGAGAAGCTTCCACTGTAACCTGGCTGTTGCTGCCAGTTGTTGCCAGCTGGTTGGAATGTGGAGGGGGTGAGGCCAGCTCCTCATAAGGTCGGGGTCCCCAGGGATGATCGTCCTTAGAAAGTTGTTGTTTTGATAAAACTCTTTCTTAAATTTATTTTGGAAAATATAAGGCATCAATCAGAAGTGGTAAATTGTGTTTTTATATTTAATTATATTTTTGAACAATTAATGATGTTGACGAACTGCTGTCACGTTAGAAGGTATTTAGTAGAAATGTACAGTGAGGAAGGAGTGCTTCAAGAATCATCTGGGGAAACGTGAGTTTCTTCCATCTGTCCTCTGTTATTTGTGGTGAAACCTAGGAGGCGGTTCTTGTTGGCAAACACAAATGGTTCTAGTCCTTTTTCTTTCATCAAAATTTATTGGCAGCTACTATGTGCCCCTGCTGTTGTAGGTTACTCTTAAGACCCCTGTGCTCTGGAGGCCTGGCCTCTGAGACTTAGGACCTGTCCGTGTAAAGTCAGGTATGAAGCAGAAACTTCAGCTCCAGTATGTTTTGTATTTCTATCTCTGTCTCTTTTTACTTCTACAAAATGCCATCTCATCCCTTAAATCATGGCACCGAGAATGAAATACACACTCAAAGGAGATTTGTTTCTGACCACACGAAAAAGCTCTCCCTGCTCTTTTTTGTGTTTAAATGATTAGGAACCTAAAGTGGAAGTTCGGATAATTAATTCAAGACTCCATGAAGTGTACAGGCGAAGATCATCTCTTTCGGGCCCTGCTGCGGACACCAGTGCAGCGAGCAGGCGCCTTCTCAGTTCCGCAGCCGCCCTCTGAGCCGTCTGATTCCTCCACGTGGACCTGGGTTTCCACACAAGCAACGAGGAAGGCAGAGCCACACACACTGCGGATAAAAAGGTAAATTCCACAGTTTAATTTCTAATCCTTGGTCCTGTTGTTTTTTGCTTCCCGAGTGAATAACCTGGACACCCGAGGCGGGAACGTGAGCTGTGGACCCTTTGCAGGCAGTTTCCGGATGTTCGGGTATGTAACTAGAGGGCAGTGCCAGCGTGAAAACTGTCAGGATGCTCAAAAGGAGAGTAATTTTCTCCAAAATATGGAGCACCTTCTTCCAGGGAGGTGTAGAGACCGGATGAACTGTTTTGGCAGGACCTCAGGCCGGTCAAACCACAAGTCTCCGTGGGCCGCAGGCCTTTCTGTTGGGCCCTGTGGTCTTGAATACTCGTTTTTGCCGTCTCTTCTTCAATTCTGTGACTCAGGCAGCACGGATGGCAGGGACCAATTCTGCCTGGACCAGCGTGGGTGCTGTGTTGTGATGGTCAACGTTGTATTCTCTGCTGAGCAAGAGCACAGCCACCTATGTCCTGAGGTTAGCAAAACTCACAGTCCACCTTCTGCAGGATGCTTTTCCACAGCACCCAAATCCTTCATGTATAAAGCATCGTTTTCCAGGACAACTCTTTCTTTAAACTTTTTTGTAGTAACTGCTCTCCAAACGGCATAATGCTTTCCATAAATGTCACCTGGGTGAGGGGTCTCCATTGGAATGAGCTGTGTGTGAGCAGGTTACAAAAGCAGAGAATATGTGCGTCTGCCTACTCTGCACCAATGCACAGCAGGAGTCGTGGTGTGATTTGCAAAATCCACTGCATACTAATTAGAGATTCCCTTTGCTGATATTATTATTATTATTATTATCATTATTATTATTGACAGTCTTGTTCTGTCACCCAGGCTGGAGTGTAGTGGTACGATCTTGGCTCACTGAAACCTCTGCCTCCTGAGTTCAAGCGATTCTCCTGTCTCAGCCTCCCAAGTAGCTGGGATTACAGGCACCCTCCACCATGCCTGGCTAATTTTTGTATTTTTAGTAGAGATGGGGTTTCGCCATGTTGGCCAGGCTGGTCCCGAACTCCTGACCTCAGGCGATCCACCCCCCTCGGCCTCCCAAAGTGCAGGGATTACAGGTGTAAACCACCACACCCGGCCCAATTCTATTTTTTTAAGTAATAATGACTTTGGATGGAGAATGAAAAAAGCCCATATTCTTTTATAGTAGAAAAAAAGAATAAAATGTTAGTGTTGCTCTGTATACACAGGCTCCTGCAGCAAAGTGGAGCAAAGATTCAGAAACATCATATTTCTTTTCTTTATTCAAAGAACATTGAAAATTGCAAATACTGTAGACACTACACACCCAGAAATTGGAAAGAGATAAAATTGACTGGCATATTGATGCAAGCCAGGCAGGACTGGAAATTTTCTTCCTCTTTGTAGGCACAGAAGCATATACACAAGTGTAGATTTTGCCAGAGCTTCTGATTTATCCAGCAACATTCCTGATTTTTATTCCATTATTCTTAGATGTGCGCCTGGAAGATATTCATTGTAAGACTTCTTCTAGACTCAGGCAAACGAAAACTTTAGCTCTACCATTTGTATTCACTGAAACAAGAACACTAAGATATTTGCTAACTCAAAGCAATTGAAATATTAGCTTGTCTTTGGTTCACAGCTGTGGCCCGTTTGGCTGGAATGTGTGATTGGTTGTGAAGTTGCACCTTCCTGTGAGGTATCGCTGATGTTATTCTGGAGAGGGGGAAAGTTACCATACCATGCTCTGTCATATCACAAAGATGAGAGGGATTGGTTTGGCTTGAGCAGACAAAGATATATTTCATAGAGCGGATGTGACGTGATGAGAAAGGAGAGTTGATGCTTCTGGAATTTGGTAATGCCGTTAGGCTGAACCTTCCCACTGAAATGAAATCACACAAGGCCTGCATCTGGGGAAGGGAAAATACCAGAAAGCACTAAAGATCTGAAACTTCAAGGTCGGTTACTGGATGGACACAGAAAGGCTTGGGAATTCCAGGGCCATGGGCCGCCTCTGTCCGGAGGGAGGTATTCCCTGCACACCCTTGGCTCTCAGGGTGGAGAGGCCTGGGGTGGGGACGGTGAGGTGGGGCCTGCTCAGGGTGGGAAATCAGGGGAAGACTCATCCACACCAACGTGGTGCCCATCCCTTGCCCGGCCCTGGGAACTCCCGAGAGAGAGATGCCCAACACCGAACTGACCGAAGGAGAAGGAGAAGAGCCTCCCGGCCGGGGTTTGTTCTGCATGGCAGACTGTGATTTTGTGAGCTCTAGGAAGGCTTTCAGGAATAACTGACACTGATCTCACACATTTGCTTTCAGAAAACAGGAAAAGCAGCAGCACATCCCAACTTGTTGTATGAGACCGGCACAGCCTTGATGCGAAAACCAGGTAAAAACATTGCCAGAAAGGAAAATTAACTGTGGGCTAATCTCCCTCCTCAACACGGTGCAGAAACCCTTAACAAAGTATCAGCAAGTTGAGATCAGTAATAGAAGGAGGAAAAATACCTCATTACCAAAGTGGATGTATTCTCAGAATAGATGTAGCCTTAGAAAGCCAATCAAAATAATTCATCACACTGATACATTAAAGGAGAAAAAGAATATGATCACCTTAGAGATTTATAACAAGCATTGAACAGAGTTCAGCATGTGTTCCTTATTTAAAAAGAAGCCTCTTAGCAATCTAGAAACGGACAGGAACTTCCTCAGTCTGATAAAGGATGGCTGCAAAAGGCCCACAGCAAATGTCATACTTAATAGTGAGATGTTAACAATTTGTCTTAGAGAGGAAGACGAGATAAGAGTGTCAGCTGACAACACTCCTTTCGAACTTTGCGAGAGAGGTCCCAGCCAGTGCAGCAAGTGATAAAAAGCAATAACACTTATAAAGATTATGAAGGAATAAATAAAAGTACCATTATTCACAGACTATCATGCACATAGAAAAACCAATCTGTAAATAAATTACTAGAATTAACAGTAATCAAGCTTTGCAAGGTTATTGAATATAAGGATTAAAGTTACATTTCTGTATTCAAGAAAGAAATTAAAAAAAATTTTTTTAGGCCACGCGTGACAGCTCAGTCCTGTAATCCCAGCACTTTGGGAGATCGAGGTGGGCAGATCAGGAGGTCAAGAGATTGAGACCATCCTGGCCAACATGGTGAAACCCTGTCTCTACTAAAAATACAAAAATTAGCTGGGCATGGTGGTTGGCGCCTGTAATCCCAGCTACTTGGGAGGCTAAGGCAGGAGAATTGCTTGAACTAGGGAGGTGGAGGTTGCAGTGAGCCGAGATCGCACCACTGCACTACAGCCTGGTGACAGAGAAAGACTTCATCTAAAAGAAAAAAAATTTAGATATATAACTAAAGTAGCATCAAAAAATGTCAGATGGCTAGAAATAAATCTAACGAAAGGGCCTCTCCAGGTAAAGTTATGAAACTTCATGTGAGACATTGGAAGAGCCTACAGATACAAAGCCATGAATGTTCATGGATTAGCAGCACCACACAGGTGCCACGCAGATGCCACGCCATCATCTGGGCCCTTCCCACGTTAACTGTGCAATTTCACGTGGCCTCAATCACACTTCCACAGGTTTTTCATTTGTTTGTTTAGTGACATTTTAAAGCCGCCTCTAGAATGTATATGGAATTGCAAAGTGCCATGGGTAGCCAAGACATCCCTGAACACTGTAGGAAGACCGGCTGTGTTAAATGTGAAGTCGTGTTGTAGAGCTGGGTAACCACAATGTGGTAATGGTAGGCGAGCCAGCCACGTGGGTAGAAGAGAAAACTCAGAAACAATCATGTGTGTGTGATTTATGGCTGTGTGAGGATGCACTTCAGGTCAGTGCAGCAATGGTGGATTTTTTTCAACAGACAGTGTTGGGAAAACTGACTAATCAAGATAGTTAAAAACAAACAAAAAGGCTGGGCATGGTGGCTCACACCTGTAATGCCAGCACTTTGGGAGGCCGAGGCAGGTGGATCACCTGAGGTCAGGAGTTCAAGACCAGCCTGGCCAACATGGTGAAACCCCATCTCTACTAAAAATACAAAAAAATTAGCTGGGCATGGTGGCATGCACCTGTAGTCCCCCCTACTCAGGAGGCCGAGGCAGGAGAATCACTTGAACCGGGAGGCAGAGGTTGCAGGGAGCAGAGATTGCACCACTGCACTCCAGCCTAGATGACAGAGCGAGACTCCATCTCAAAAATAAATAAATAAATAAAAATAAAGAACTCTTTTAACTATATAAACAAGAATGAATAAACAGAGTGAACACTGACATGTCGATTCCAGCATCCAGAACGACACTCAGAGCTGCACACAACTGACTTCCCTTCTCTTGGGAACATGGTCTGCTCTCTTGGCTCCTCATGTGCTGGGTAATTTTGGCTCCTCATGTGCTGGGTAATTTTTCATTGCATTCTGGTCATAAAAACTGAGCTGGGGAGTTCGGAATCGGTTATTTTCCTCCGTGATTATTGCTTCCTTTGCTTGGTAGGTAGTTTCTTTGGCTGGGCGTGAACTTAAAACTTGTTTCTTGAGTGGCAATTTCAGTCCGTTCATCTCCTCTGTCCTCAGCAGGGTGACTGCGTCTGTTGTATGTGTGGTTCAGGATCAATGGGTTATGAGGAAAGGTGGAGTCTGAGGACCGCTTCTCTGGCATTTTCACTTACGGGATTTCCCTGCCTTGGCATTCATATCCTGTTCCCAGCCTTTCCCGTCGTTTCCCTTCCCAACAAAGGCTGCAGGCTCTTCCCCATGGGTTCTCTACCTGCCTGTCCCTGTGCTCACTGTGTGGACTGTGCTTGGTCTAAACTAAAAGCCCGGACATGGGAACTCGCTTGCGTAGCTCCTATGCAGCTCCTCCAGAGGGTGGCCTGACCAGGATCCTGTCTGCTTGATTGTGCCACATTTGCTTCAGGTGGAGGATGCTCACCTTCTGTGGCAGGTGCAGGTGTTATTATTTTCTGCAGTGGGGGAGGGGGTCACCTGGTAGAGTCTTAGTCCAGAACTAAGACCAGAAGTAGAAAACATCAAGATCTAAACATGGAAGCGCAAGCTTTTGGAAGGGACTATTGGAGGATGTTGCCATGGCCTTGGGGGAGGGAAAGATTTCCCCAACAAGACACCGTATGCACCAACCACACATGAAAAAAGATTGCTCGATTTAACACACTAAAATAAAGAAACTTATCCATCAAAGCGCACCATAAAAAGAATGAGAAGAGAAGTCAGACTGTTGGAAATGATATTGGAAAAGGACGAGTATCTAGAATACATAAAGAACATCTATAAATCACAGCGAAAGGCCAGGATGATCAATGGAACATGAGCCAAAGACTTGAATGAGCAAATCACAAAAAGGCTGATGCAAAAATGGCCAATCTGTCTGTCACTGTGTTTGATCTCATCAGCAAGCAGAGTCCCAAACCACAGAAATGCTCAGCGGTGCTGCCATCTCGCCATCATGTCAGTAAGGTTTACAGCTTGACACCATCACGTGTTAACCAGGATGTGGAGTATCAGGGACCCTCAAATCCACTGAAGGGATTGTAAATGGATGCCATCACTGAGGAACGGCCTCATGTTATCCAGTAAAGTTGAAGACAATCACACCAGCTCTCCCCCTAGGAATATACCTCAGAGATCTGAGTGTGAGTCTGTGTGTGTGTCTAAAGATCTGTGTACCAGCATAGTGTCTCAAAGTGTCATATTATTACTGTTAATAATAGCCCCAAATTGCAAGCCACCCAAATGCCCATCAATAATAGAATTGATAAGTAAGCTGAAGTATATTTATTCTGTGGGATTCTGTCCAACAATGAAGATAAGAGAATGGCAGTTATAGATAACAGTGTGGATGAATCTTACAAATATAATGATGAGAGGGAAAAGCAGTCCCAGAAGAGTGTATAGCATGGGTGGCTGGGCACTGTGGCTCCCACCTGCAATCCCAGAGCTTTGGGAGGCTGAGGCAGGAGGATCACTTGAGGCCAGGAGTTTGAGACCGGCCTGGGCAGCAGAGTGAGACCCCATCTCTACAAAAAATCTTTTAAAAAATAATACATAATGTGATTCAATTTATGTAAAATTCAATAACATGCAAAACCAAACTGTATATTCTAGGGAGGTACACACATGTAAAACTGTAAAGAAAAGCAAAGCAATGACCACTAAAAATGTCAGATACCTGTTTGAGGTGGGGGTTGTGATTGGCAAGGGATGCATGGAGACTTGTAATGTTGTCTTTCTTGTTCTGGGTGGTGGCTACAAGTTGTTAGATTTACCAACCTTGACTAAATTGCATATAAATGTCTGTACATATTTGTGAACGTCAACATTACAAATATTATGAGCAATGACTATGTTGTAGTCTTAAAATCAACAAAAGCAAACCCGTGAAGCATATATTTTAAAGGGATGGCATGAGGAACGCATCTGCAAACTCCTCTTTCTGGTTCTTCTCTTCCTTGGAGCCTGGAAAGCTAAAACTGACCATCAGACACTGCCTCAACCATCCAGGTAGGGGTGGATGTCCCTGGCTCAGGCACTTCTTTGCAAGAACAAGTCCAAGCTTCAAAGGAAGATGTTTCTTTTCCCCTTTACACTTCTCCTCTTTCTGCAGCCACAAGGATGGTGCAGTGGGAAGAGGGGAGGGTCTGGTTCCCAATGGCAGGGCTGAGGTACCCTGTGGCTGCGTGCCCCTACCTCAGGGCTTCCTGTTGGGTCAGAGAAATGGTGTTCTTTGATGTTTTTGAGTTTTCTGTTAGGAGAAGCTGTTACTTAGACAATGGCCTGGAATGGAGAGGACACATCCTAGTTGAAGCTCTGCAATTTAACACTGCAGATTTAATGTGAGGCAAGTCACTTAACCTTGATAATTCTTCTGTTTCTTTTAAAAAATCAATTGATTGTTTGCTTCAGAAAATCTTTAAGGGTCCTTCCAGCATATGAGTCTCTGATTGCATAACCGTGCTCACTTTTCCACATTTCCTGGGAAGAGTGCTATGCAGTAGCTTAGGAGATTTAGTAGTAAGCAATGCAGGGACTGCACTGTCTAAACTTCTATTATCTTGATTCCATGAACTATTTAAAAACAGAGCAATAAAAACCAACTAGGATCTGGAGGCCTATAAAACAATACTATTCAATTTTCTAAGAACACTTATTCAAGGAGAAGAATATATTTTAATAGCTATTGAACTGGATTCTTGCAGAGCCCAACCTAATCTCCTGGTAATGTTAGGTGTTTTTAGAACCTGCGTTAACTCCTCTGGTCCATAATCCAGAGAAGACTGAAGTAGTGACTCAGAACTTTGACCTTTTGTTTTGAGACAGAGTCTCACTGTGTCACCCAGAGAGAGTGGAATGCAGTGGTGCAATCACAACTCACTGTAACCTCTGCCTTCCAGGTGAAAGTGATCCTTCCATGTCAGCCTCCTGCAGCCCCCGCCTTCCAGGTGCTATTGATCCTCCCACCTCAACCTCCTGCAACCTCTGCCTCCCAGGTGCAATTGGTCCTCCCACCTCAGCCTCCTGCAACCCCCACCTCCTGGGTGCTATTGATCCTCCCACCTCAGCCTCCTGAGTAGTTGGGACTACAAGTGCACACTACCACACTATACTAGTCTGTTCTCACACTGCTAATAAAGAAATACATACCCAAGCCTGGGTAATTTATAAAGAAAAATAAGTTTAATGGATTCACAGTTCCACATGGTTGAGGAGGCCTCACAATCATGGTGGAAGGTGAAGGAGGAGCAAAGGCAGGTCTTACATGGTGGCAGGCAGTGAAGCCTGTGCAGGGGAACTGCCCTTTATAAATCCAACAGATCTCATGAGACTTTTTCACTTTTATGAGAACAACACGGGAAAAACCCACCCCATGATTCAATTACCTCCCACCGGGTCCCTCCCGTAGGGATTATGGGAGCTGCAATTTAAGATGAGATTTGGGTGGGGACACAGCAAAACCATATCACACACCCAGCTAATTTTTATATTTTTTTTGTAGAGATGGGGTCTCACTATGTTGCCCAAGCTGGTCTCAAACTCCTGGGCTCAGGTGATCCTCCTGCCTCAACCTCCCCAAGTGCTAGTTTACAGGTGTGAGCCAGTGTGCCTGGCCTATATTTTTTTCAAAAAACTTTAAAAATGTCAAAAATATGAAAAGGCAGTAGGAACCCAAATTACAGTACAAAAGTCTGTAGAGAATTTTCAAGCGTGTGTGTATATTAAATGTATGAAAGGGTCTGTGACCATCAAACCAGGCTTATGCCCTGCTGGGCCCACACTAGGTCTTGGTTCCTCAGCCACTCGGGACGAGAGGAGGAGAAATCAGTTCCAGTACCCAGAGTCATAAAGAAGAGCCTCCTGGTGCGAGGCTGGGAACCCAAAGGGAATCACACACACAGCAGAGGTGAGCCGTATCTAAACCTACACTCCACGCACCCACAGGGGATTTTAAAGAAAGCTGCTTTGGAAATGAATCGACAGGAAAGAAATCGGGGAAAAAATTTCCAGAGAATTTCTCTGGGACCACAGACCAGCTCCTGCGTAGACTTGTACTGGGTACATGTGATCTATGACTGGGAGGCCAAGGAAAATCAAGCCGTGGAGTTGACTTGAGATGGTTGAGACTGTAAGTGCCCCTAACATTCCTAGAAGGAAACAGGAAAGCTTGTAAAGGAGGGTGTATACATTCGGGACCTTGGGTAACCAACAGCAGTAAATTCCAAGATCAGTGGCCAGCAGGTAGCCATTTAATAACATCTATTGGACACTATAACCAATTGCAGAAAACACATATTTTCTAGTAGGGATTACAAGATACCCA
Organism: Gorilla gorilla gorilla; assembly: GCF_029281585.2. Taxonomy (NCBI): domain Eukaryota; kingdom Metazoa; phylum Chordata; class Mammalia; order Primates; family Hominidae; genus Gorilla; species Gorilla gorilla. The sequence goes on along the minus strand of NC_073232.2, from coordinate 9,644,490 downwards.
AAGTAATGGCGGTGGGGTAGTGGGGAGACAACATGAATGAGAATCAGGAGAAACAAAAATAACGGAAGCAGAACTGGACAAATTTTAAAGAGTGCAATGATCAGATATGCATTTTGAAACAACTAAACATAGCATGTTTAAAGAAATGAAATAAAAATTTGAAATTTATGCAGAGAAATTTGAAACTATAAAAAATAATATGGTCCACTTAAGAACAGAACTTCTAGGCTGGGTGTGGTTGCTCACACCTGTAATCTCAGCATTTTGGGAGGCTCAGGTAGGAGGATTGCTTGAGGCCAGGAGGTCAAGAGCAGCCTAGGCAATAGAGTGAGACCCTATCTCTACAAAAAAAATTTTAAAACAGCCAGGTATGGTGACACATGCCTGTGGTCCCAGGTACTCAGAAGGCTGAAGCTGAAGGATTGCTTGAGCCCAGGAGGTCAAAGCTACAGGGAGCCATGATCGCACCACTGCGCTTCAGGCTGAGCAGTAGCAAAGAGACAACAGAACTTCTAAAAATAAATATAATAACCAAAATTTAAAGCTCAGTGGATACACTGTAAGACAAGAAAGAAAGTCTTAAGATCAGCCGATAAAAATAGATCATGTAGAAATAATTGGCAATTATGAACAACTTTTGTTCTTGCAAAAGATATTTCGGGGTAAACAGATTAATGTCATGCAAAATAGACTGCAAGGCAGAAAGCATTGGGTGGGATAAGGATGCTTCACGATAATGAAGATTTCAATTAGGAAGACACAGTTATCTAAATGTGGATGTACCTCATAAAAATAACCCCAAAATATATAATACAAAAACTTGATAGCCCTATGAGGAGAAATAGACAAATTCACAATTACAGAGGTAAATTGTGGTACACTCCTCTCAGTGATTGATAGAAGTTACCAGATAAGACACAAAAGGATGAATAATATAAGTAACAAACTAGATTTACTAGCATCTATTGGACACCATAACCAATTGCAGAAAACACATGTTTTCTAGTATACACAGAGCATTTGCAGACATGACTATAAAGCAAGATTTAAAACATTTCAAATGATTTACATAATATCCAAATATTCTCTGATCATAATGGAATTAAGGGAGAACTCAATAACAAAAACACAAATGGAAAGATATCTTTGGAAATTAGAAACACTATAATAAATAAATCATGCTATATAATTAATTATAATGAAAACTGAATTTTGAATTGAATAATGAAAATGCTACATATTAAAACTGTGACTGAAGCCAAAGCTTAAACTAGAAGAAAAAGCTTCATATTCATATATTAGAAAAGAAGAAATGCTGAAAAGAAGTTTAATATCCATCAAAGAAGTTTAAAAAAGCAAATGCAAAATTATCCAGAAAAGGAAAAAAATTAATAATAAAGATAGGATCAGCAATCAAAGGAAACAAAAACGAATATACAATAGGAAGGATTGAGATATATAAAAGTTTATTCTTTAATAACATGAATAAAATGGACAAAACCTTGTGATATTTACCAAAATAAAGAGAAGGTACAAATACCAATACTGGAATAAAACAGGGACTATCACTATAGCTGCCACACACAAACGTCATAGAAATAAGGCATTACTAACAACTTTAGGCCAATGAATTGGAAAAAAATAGATGAAATGGGGAAATGTTTAGGGAAGTATACCAAGACTGACTTAAGAGGAAATAGTTTTTTTTCCTTGTGATAGTTTGCTGAGAATGATAGTTTCCAGCTTCATCCATGTCCCTACAAAGGACATGAACTCATCGCTAAATGACGAGTTAATGGGTGCAGCACACCAACATGGCACATGTATACATATGTAACAAACCTGCACGTTGTGCACATGTACCCCAAAACTTAAAGTATAATAATAATTTTTAAAAAAAGAGGAAATAGAAGACTACAATAGACGAAAAACCTTCAAATCCTTACATCAGTAGTACATTTCTTTCCTTGAAACTCCAGGCCCTGCTGCCTCACAAGGTAGTTATTCCAAACACTCAAGGAAAAAACAACTCCATTCTTACACAAACTCTTCCAGACAACAGACAAAGAAGGAACATTTTGCAACTTCTTTTAAGGTATAACAAATCTTGATACCAAGGACAAATAAATAAGGAATATTTCAGGCCAATTTCACTTATGAAAATGAATGTAAAAACTTTTAAATATAGTAATATAGTAAGCCCCAGAATAATATCATGAAATCAAAATAAAAATCAATTTGAATAAAATACATGCCCCATTATTCTGAAGTTCATGAATAGTCAAGTCAAACTGGCACAGCTCACTCATTGCAGTTTTAGAGTGAGAGCTGCAGAATTCCAACTATGCCCCGGTTCCTGTTGTTGTTTTATATATGTGGATTTTTCCTTCTTTTCTTTTCTTTTTCTCTCTTCATTCCTTTCTAATTTTTTGGTCAATTTTTGGCTTAAGTATCAGTGGGGAAAATTCTTGTTCTTGCGCTGACTTGGCTTTCAAAGACGCTGGCATAGATTTCAGAAATCTGATTATTTGGAGTTCATTTATCAGCCTGACTGTGGCTTTTAGGTTGGGAGAATATTGGGATGCAGAGACCTATCCTTTACTTCATCACCTCTCAAGATACCCTTGACTAGTGCTGTGGTTTGAGTGTGTCCCCCAAGGTTCATGTGTTAGAAACTTAACCCCCCATGCAACAGTATGGGGAGGTGATGGGGTTTACGAGGGCTCTGCCCTCATGAATGGATAAATGCCATTATTGCAGGAGTGGGTAAGTTATAACCCTTCTCTTGCTCTCTTGCATTCTCTGCCCTGAGATGACACAGTACAAAGGCCCTCACCAGACACCAGCACCTCGATGTAGGAATTCCCAGCCTCCAGAACTGTGAGCCAAATAAATTTCTGTTCATTATAAATGATCCAGTCTATGGTATTCTATTCTAACATGGAAAAGGAAATATCTTCACATAAAAACTACACAGAAGGATTCTGAGAAACTTCTTTGTGATGTGTGCATTCAATTCACAGAGTTGAATTCTATTCTAACAGACTAAGACAGAAAACTGGTAGTGAGAAATCAGATCGTTGCTATAACAAATACCTGAAAATGTGGAAGTGGCTTTGGACTGGGAAATGGGTAGAGGCTGGAAGGATTTGGAGGTATGTGTTAGAAAAAGCCTGGATTGCTATGAATGGGGTGTGAAGGGCAATTCTGGTGAGGGCTCGGAAGAAAAGGAGTGGGGAAAGCCTGAACCTTCCCGGAGATTCCTTAAGTGGTTGTGACTAGAATGTTGGTGGAGATATGGACAGGACATTCTGATAAGGTGTCAGGCAGAAATGAGGAACAAGGTTTGGAAACTAGAGGAAAGGCCATCCTTGTTATAAAGATTCAAATAACTTATCTGAATTATATCCATGCCTCAGGCTTTATGGGAGGTGGACTATAAGAGCAGTGAACTAGGATATTTGGCAGAAGAAATGTCTATGCAAAATAATGAAGAATTTGTGTGGCTACCTGAAATCACATACAGTCAGATATGAGATAAATGACTTAAAGATGGAATTCATAATTAAAAGAGAAGCAAAATGGAAGGATTTTGAAGTTTTTCAGCCTGACCATGTAAAAAATAAAAAGGTGAGTTTGGGAGAGCAAACCAAGGGTGTGGCCAAGTGACTGTTCACTGAGGAGATGACTGGGGAGAGAAGGAATCATCAGGACAGGGAGAATGACCCTGAAGGCACCTCCGAGATCTTCAAGGCTGCCCCCATCACCGACTGGGAGCTCCAGGGAACCCACATCCAGTGCAGTGCTCAGTCACCGCAGCTGTGGCTGCAGCCATGGCTCTGGAAAGTACAAGCTATAAACCGTGGTGGCATCCATGTGGTGCCAATTTTTAGGCAAGAAGAATGCTAGAGCTGTGGGGCAGCCTCCACCTGGATTTCAAGAGATGCTGTGACAGCGCGGGGCCCCAGGCAGGGACTTGTCACAGGAGCAGAGCCACTGCAGAGAGCCTGTACTGGGGCAATGGCAAGCAGAAATTCAGGGGTGAACCACTGCAGAGAGGCCTCACCTGGGCAATGCTGAGGAAAGGGAAAAACTAAGCCACCATTTTTTTGTAGATAAAACAATTTTATCTGTAGTACATTTAAAAATATTTTACAGATAAACTATTGGAATTAGTAAGAACGTTTATGGGGGGTTACCAAAAACAATATCAGTATAAAAATTCAATTGTATTCTATATAAAAGCAACAAATAGAAAATGTAATTTAAAAATATACCATTTACAAATCACCAATAACATCACCAATAGCAATTATAATAGATAAAAAAGAATAATGTGAAAAACTTTTATGAGAAAAATTATAAAACTTTACTGAAAGACTGAAAGACATTGCTGAAAATCTAAACAAATGCAGAGATGTGCCATGTTGTGGAGAATCAAAATGCAGAGAGGTGGTTAATCTTTCAGTTGATTTCTAGATTCAGTTCAATCCCACTCAGAATCCCAGGAGGTATTTGGGGTGAGGTAGGGACACATGACAAGGTAATTCAAAATATGCAAAAATTCCAGGCACAGGAAGAGCCAAGGCATTGAAGAAGGAGAAGAAGGGAGGTGGGGAAGGAAGGCACAAGAGATCTTCTGCTATCAGATATGTGGATATTATTGGCTGCATTAATAACATATAGTATTGGTTCAGGAATGAAAAGATAGATAAGTGGAACAGAATAAAGAGCTCATAAATGCTTGGCAACTTCTGGCATAGAAAGCAATTCAGAGTTCTGGGGGAAAAGTGCATTTATGTTCACCAGCGTATCATATATATGATAGTATGTAACCATATATATTATACTACTTATGAAATTATAGTATATTTTTCCTATAATAGCCAAATCTGGAAACAGCCCAAATGTCCATCAACAGTAGAATGATAGAATGAATCAATGCACTCTAATATATTCATTCAAAAAATATTTAGTTAGAGGAAAAAAAGGTAGGCTACGTGAAACAGCATGGATGAATCTACCAACCTAAAGGAGAGTGGAAAAAAATACATCAACATTATACAAAGTTCAAAAGTAAGCAAAATTAAACCATATGTTACAGGGATGCATGCAATGGGTAAAGAAAAGTATCACTGTGCAAGTCAGGAGAATGGTCTGTCTTGGTAGGAATGAGGGAATTGCAGTCAGGGAGTGATGCATGAAGGACTTTTAGGATGACAATCATGTTCAATGTCTTGACTTGGCTCATGGTTAGTTGGATTTTCAATCATTTAAGTGCTACCTGTAACATTTATTCACATTTCTATATATTTTGCAAAAGAAATGAAAATCAATTTTATAACCTGGTTGAGAATTAGTTGGATTTCTACTTATTTGTTAAATATCAAAGTATTTATGCACATCTCTGTATATGTTATTTTTCCCAATAAAAATTGTGTACTTGCATAATTAGACTTCCAATGAAGCAATTTCCAGACTGATTCCATTTCCTACAGGCAAGTACACTGTGCTTTTCTGATGTTTCCTTTGGTGTTCACTTCACATTTCTTTTTTCTTTTTCTTTCTTTTTTTTTTTTTTTTTGAGACAGAGTCTCGCTCTGTCGCCTGGGCTGGAGTGCAGTGGTGCGATCTCCGCTCACTGCAAGCTCTGCCTCCCAGGTTCACACCATTCTCCTGCCTCAGCCCCCTCAGTAGCTGGAACTACAGGCACCCACCACCATGCCTGGCTAATTTTTTGTATTTTTAGTAGAGGCGGGGTTTCACCGTGTTAGCCAGGATGGTCTTGATCTCCTGACCTCGTGATCGACCCGCCTTGGCTTCCCAAAGTGCTGGGATTACAGGCGTGAGCCACTGCACCTGGCTTCACTTCATATTTCTAAATAGTAAGCTCATAGTGCTAGGTCTTTATTTTTAAATATTAGGTACTACTTATTGACAGTCTACATCCCCCAGATGAGGACTTGGCTGTCTTTTTTTTTTTGAAACGGGGTCTCATTATGTTGCCCAGGCTGGTATTGAACTCCTGAGCTCAAGTGATCCATCCACCTCAGCCTTCCAAAGTGCTGGGATTACAGGTATGAGCCACCTCGCCTGGCCCAGTCGGACTTGGCTTTCTAATTTTCCTCTTGCTCTCTATGCTCACACACAAACATTTCCTATCCTGTTCCTCCCTAAATATTTTGGTTTTTGTTTATGTCAATTCTCAGAATTTACATTATTATGGCTATGCAAATATCATTTATCCCCAAAATAATTCAACCTCCATCTCCTCTCAATATGCCAATTCTATCAGTTTCATTATTTTTGTTGGAGACATCCCTCCAGAAATCCTTATCCTTTTCCCCCAATCTGGACTGGTGTTTACATTATATGCACATGAAAATATTTTTCACAGACTTCTACTGCCAGCCATGACACAGACTTGTCCACTGGAAACAACTACAGCATGGGCAGCACAGGAGACGAGGCATTTTAGGCTTTGAAAAGTGTGTGTTGGGAGTGTCATCTGGGTGGGCATCTCGACCATGAGCTCGCCCACTTTATTTTTTTTTTTTTAAAGGCAAGACTGGATGCAGTGGCTCACGTCTGTAATCCCAGAACTTTGAGAGGCTGAGTTGGGTGGATCACAAGTTCAGGAGTTTGAGACCAGCCTGACCAACATGGTGAAACTCTGTCTCTACTAAAAATATAAAAACTAGCCTAGCGTGGTGGCACATGCCTGTAGTCTCAGCTACCCAGGAGGCTGAGGCAGGAGAATCGCTTGAACCTGGGAGGTGGAGGTTGCAGTGAGCCAAGATAGCACCACTGCACTCCAGCCTGGTGACAGAACAACACTCTGTCTCAAATAAAAGCAAACAAACAAACAACAACAAAAAAAACCCAAGAAAAATGGGCATCACAGGGGAAGAGAAACTTATGAGGTGAGCCCTTGTTGCCCGCCACTGCCCTGGCTTTCTGCTTGAGTGCTCTCCTGCTGCAGGGGAGGGAGGTAGAGCCAAGCAGGATGGTGATCTCCTGGAGCTGAGAAGGAAGAGACTGAAGTTCAAGTTTTTGAAGCGGTTGGATTTGTTTGGTGGGGTTTCTGAGAAGGGGAAACACACAGATAGGAGCCCCCAGAAACATGCATGGAGCTTCAGCATGGTCCCTCAGCTCGAGTCTGGGCTGACAGGTGAAGGGCAGGACTCTGTGGGGCTTAGCAGGTATTTCCTACTGCAGGCCATGAGCTAGTGGTGACAAAGGAAGCAGGCAGTTTTGGGAGACACTGGAGTACCAGCCTCAGCAGTGGAGAAACCTCACTGAGAACTTTGGAATGGAGTTGAGTTCCCAGAAAGGCCACACTTTAGTGTAAGTCTCACACTCTAGAGTAAGGATCATATCATAAAAATACTTTCTAAACCAAAACAGACCTACTCTAGCAAAGAACAGACCTGAGGCTGAGAAGACCAAAAGTAAGTACCACTAATTCCACTGTCTGCCAGAACAAACGCAACACCCTGTAAAGAAAGAAGACATGAGCTTCTCTGTCTACAACATATTGTACACAATGTGCAGCATACAACAAAAAATTACTAGATATGGATAACAGTATGGAGGTTCCTCAAAAAAACTAAAAATACAACTATCGTATGATCCAGCAATCCCACTGCTAGATATATACCCCAAAGAGAGGAAATCAGTACATAGAAGAGATATCTGCACTCCCACTTTATAACTGCACTATTCAAAATAGCTAAGACTTGGAAGTAGCCTATGTCCATCAACAGATGAATGGATAAAGAGAATGTGGTATGTGTATACAATGAGTACTATCCATCCATAAAAAGAATGAGATGCTATCATTTGCAACAACATGGAAGGAACTGGAGGATATCATGCTAAGTGAAATAAGCCAGGCACAGAAAGACAGACTTTACATCTTCTTACTCATTTATGGGAGCTAAAAATTAATCAAACTCATGACGATGGAGAGTAGAACAGTGGTTATCAGAGGATGAGAAGAATAGTGGGGAGTGCAGGAGAAAGTGGGGATGGTTAATGGGTACAAAATACAGTTCGAATGAATAAAATATAGTAATTGATAGCAGACTGACTGCAGTCAACAATAATTTAGCACATTTAAAATAACTTAGAAACGGGTATGGTGGCTCACGCCTGTAATCCTAGCACTTTGGGAGGCTGAGGCAGGTGGATCTCCTGAGGTCAGAAGTTCAAGACCAGCCTGGCCAACATGGTGAAACCCCATCTCTACTAAAAATACAAAAATTAGCCCGGGCGTGATGGTGGGTGCCTGTAATCCCAGCTACTCGGAGGCTGAGACAGGAGGATCTCTTGAACCCGGGAGGTGGAGGTTGCAGTAAGCCAAGACCGCACCATAGCACTCCAGCCTGAGTGACAAGAGCAAAACTCCATCTCAAAAAACAAAAAAACAACAAACGTACAAAGTATAGTTGGAATGTTCATAACACAAAGAAATAAAAAATGTTTTAGGCAATGGATACCCCATTTACCTCAATGTGATTATTTCACATTGCATGCCTGTATCAAAACATTTCATGTACCCCATAAATGTATACACATACTATGTACCCATAAAAATAAAAAATTAAAAAATTTGAAAAATTACTAGATGTGCAAATAAATGAGAAAATATAAGCCATCATCAAGAGAATATGCAGTTGAAGGAAACTGGTCCCTAGATAACCTAGATGTTGGAATTAGCAAGCAGCCCTCTCCAGAAACTATGACAAATTCACATCTTTGTCACAGCTACTGGAGTGAGTGAGCAAATGGGGAATCTCAGCAGAGAATTCTAAACTACAAAAAGAGGGGAAATTAGAAAACTGAAAAGCATAATATATAAAATAAAAAATTAACAGGACAAGTTTAACAGAGGGTTGCAAATATTAGAAGAAAGGGTCAATGAACTATTTAATCTGCAGAACAGAAAAATTATTAAAATAGAACATGAACAGAGTCTTATAATCTTTAGGACAATATCTATCTCTCCAACACAAGTGTGAGAGAAGTTTGGAAGGAAAAGAAAGAAAGGAGTAGAGAAAATATGTTGGAAGAAGAGCTCAGAATTATGTGAAGCTTTGAAAGACAAGAACCCACAGATCACAGAAGCCCAGCAAACCCTACGCAGGATAAATATGAAGAAAACAGCACCCAGGCACATGAGGGTGAAACTGTCGAAACCAAAGGGAAAGAGAAGGTCTTGAAAGCAGCCAGAGAGAGATGACAATTCTATCCAAGTGGATGATAACATGAATTAGGGTTGATTTTTTCAAAAACAACAGAGGCCAGAATACAATGGGATAAGATTTTAAAGAGCAGAAAGAAGCAGCTGTCAACCCAGAATTCTAAATCCTGTGAAAATATCATTTAAAATTGAAGATGCAGTAAAGATATTTCACTCCAAGCATAATTGTATTACAAGAATTCTAAAGGAAGTTCTTCATGACCCTAGATAGAAATTCAGATATATAGGAATGGATGAACAGCCTCTAAAATGGTAAATAGAAAAGACTTCATACTTTACATTTTTTCTTCTATTTTTTCAAAAGTCATATTACTGGTAACCCAAATAGTATCTCACTGCTTTGTGAGGTTTATAATGTACGTATATATAATATATATGACAACAATACAGAAAGCAGTGCAAGGACATGTAAGAAAAAGGGAGTTAAAATGAGATACTAAAAAATTTTGACTAGTCCAAAACAAGTCAGGAAAGGAGGAACAGAAAAACAAAATACCGAAAACAAATAGCAAAATGCTATCCCCAAGTCAAACCACGTCATCACATTACAACCAAGGGTTATCCAGAGCTTAGCATCTGCTATCACCATGGATCCTTTCTTTTTGTTTTTCCTAAAGTTAATTGCCTTATTTGTCCTATTAGATTAGTTTCTGTGTAGCCATTTGTAATTTTCCCCATTCCTTAAAAGAGGCTGTCACACAATTTTCAGCCGGGCTAATCACATCCGTTAATATGTCAATTCCAGTTTTTAATTATTTTACTTTTGCAGGGAAGACATCTTCCCATGCGTCATATTTTCTTCCGTGTGGAGGGAGCTCTGTTCATTCCTAGCCTTTCTTTACATACACACACAGGTGCACGCCGATGCCTGCACACACACCACATGCAGTGCATGCTCATGCACATACCCACACACAGTGCAGGCACAGGCATGCACACACAGCACACACAAGTGCACACTCATGCATGCATACACACCACACACAGTGCACGCTCATGCATGCACACATACCACACACAGGTGCACGCTCATGCATGCACACACACCACACACAGTTGCATGCTCATGCACACACACCACACAGTGCACGCGCATGCATGCACACACAGCACACACAGGTGCACACTCATGCATGCACACACACCACACACAGTGCACACTCACGCGCACACACCACACAGTGCACGCACATGCATGCACACACAGCACACACAGGTGCACACTCATGCATGCACACACACCACACACAGTGCATGCTCATGCATGCACACACAGATGCACACTCATGCATGCACACACACCACACACAGTGCATGCTCATGCATGCACACACACCACACACAGTGCACATGCATGCATGCACACACAGCACATACAGGTGCACGCTCATGCACACACTGCCCAGGAGAGTGGAGGATTGACCCGACTGGTGAGATTGAAGAAGAAATGGGTGTGCACAGCCCAGAGGTGGCTCCTCTTCTTCCTCGAAGGGGTGACTGTGTGTGCAGGACACTCCCCCGTCTGTTCTCCAGGGTGGTCTCTGCTTGACAGAGGAGCCAGCCCCAGTGCAGAGGGGCTTCCTGTTACTGCAGCTCATTTTTATGGGCCAGTACTAGGAAGTGCGCTTCTCTGAAGAGCTAAGACACATTCACTAGTAGAAGTTTTATGATAATGAAAGGGAATATTTTGGTCTCAGAAAATTATAACCAGAGGCACTGTCTGTCGGAGTAGCCATCCATTTACTAAGGTGACCTGAAATGTGTGATGTCAAATGAAACTGTCTGGCAGCCCATCAGTTAATCAGCAGATGAGATGAGCAGGATCCGTTTCTCACGTTCTAGAAATAAAACCCGTCTCTTTTGTAATCGCCTGTTCATTGCCTTTTAGTTTCTTTGTTATTCAAAAATTGTAGAAGTTGTGTATCATATGTTACTAATAGTTTATTCCACTGCACTCCACGGCTTTGGTTCATTCATTTACCGTGTGATAGTTAACCCTCTGTAGTTTCCGATGCTCAGGATGCAAAGTCTCTGCCTAAATTTGTTTTCCCCCATATTAACATCTGTTATGGGGTGAACTGTGTCCCCCAAAAGAAGATAGATGGAAGTCCTAACCCTTAGCACCTCAGAGTGTAGCTATTTTGGAAATAGGGTGTTTGCAGATTTAGCCATGTCAAGATCAGGTCGTTACTGTGGGTCCTAATCCAATATGACTGATGTCCTCATAAAAAGGGGACATTTGGAGCCAGCACAGTTGAGGGAAGATGGCAGTGCGGTCATGGAGTCAGAGGCTGGAGGGATGCGGTGATGAGCTGCCAAATGCCAAGCGCTGCAGAGCTCCCAGGAGCTGGAAGGATGGGAAGGATCTACCCTTCCAGGAGTCAGGGAGAGCAGGGCCCTGCTGACAGCTGGATCTCAGACGTCCAGCCCCAGGACTGAGACAAGACCTTTCTGGGGTTTTGTTTTTCCTTTTATTGATTAATTGACTGATTGACAGGGTCTCCTTCTGTCACCAAAACTGGAGCGCAGTGGCACAATCATAGATTACTGCAATCTCAAACTCCGGGGCCAAGGTAGTCCTCAGCCTCCTGAGTAGCTGGGACCACAGGCACGCCACCATGCCTGGCTAATTGTTTTCATTTTAATCTTTTGTAGAGATGAGATCTTTCTATGTTTCCCAGGCTGGTCTCAAGGGATCTGCCCTCCTTGGCCTCCCAAAGCGCTGGGATTACAGGCATGAGCCAGCGTGCCTGGCTGATGTCTGTTGCTTAAAGTCACCCAGTTTGTGGCACTTAGCTATGGCTGCCCCAGGAATCTGATACAATGTCTAATTTCCAATTTTTAGTATATATGCTGCTGAAGCGAGCACAGTATCTAATTTCCACAGCAATGTTTAAAAACGGCATTTTGGGCTGGGCGTGGTGGCTCACGCCCGTAATCCCAGGACTTTGGGAGGCCAAGGCGGGCACATCGCTTGAGGTCAGGAGTTTGAGACCAGCCTGGACAAAGTGGTGAAACCCCGTCTCTACTAAAAAATACAAAAATTAGCCGGGTGTGGTGGCACACGCCTGTAGTCCCAGCTACTCGGGAGGCTGAGGCAAAAGAATCTCTTGAACCCAGGAGGCGAAGGTTGCAGTGAGCCGAGATCGTGCTATTGCACTCCAGCCTGGGCGACACAGTGGGACACTGTCTCAAAAACAAAACAACAAAAAAACCTACAGCATTTTGCATCCCTATTGTTTAAAAAAAATCTGATTTATCATATCTTAAAAATCATGAGTTCAACTCTATTTCTGTCTGCATTTGTCTCTTGCTTCATCCATCTCTTCCCCTGTTGCTAACACGGATCTTTCTCCGTGAGAGCACACCCTCTGTGTTCCTATCCCTTGTCTGTCCTTCCCTCCGTTCCTGACCTCTTTCTTTCCACCCTCGAATCTTTTTCTTTCTCTCTTTCCTGTGCTTCAGAGTATTTTCATCTAACGTTCTACGGAGGCCCATGGTTGGAGGGAGTGACAGCCGCGCCTCCCCGTGAAGGGAATGGAGTAGGTGCCACACAATGGGCGTGCCCACCAGAGACCCGAGCAGGAGTGAATGATTTTCAAATTAACCTCCTCATTCTTCACCTTCCTCAGGAACACGCTACTCATGGCACTTGCTAAATTCTGCTTTGCTCTCCTGTGAGTTTTTTGCACAACTACTTCTTCCTGGGGTCTAAACTCCTTGAGAAACCATGTGCAGCCCTTGGTGAGGCTGGAAAGGAGGATGCTAGAGGGGCTGCAGGAAGGGGTGCGTGCGTCTGAGCCTGCGGGGCTGTGGCAAGCTGCTTTGGGACAGGCGGTCTCCTCAGTGCCCTCCCCTGTAGCTGTGGGGCGTCAAGGGGTGTCTGGTGCAAGTGCTTTGGCCAAGACTCTGTGACTGTCTGCCTGGCCACGCTTTCCCATCTGGGGTCAGATTCCCGAGGAGACTGTGTGTGCGGAAACCTTGGCTTTGGCGTTGCATGAAGGCCCCGCGGGGAGCTGCCCTCAGTGAGCATCCAGAGAGGCGTGCCAGGAACGGGGATCCAGGGCCCCAGTGTGCCCGCTTCTCTCTGAGCTGGGGCAGGGTGAGGAGTGGGGAAGGAAACCGGAGCCTGGCCAGGCTCACGGAAGCCGCGTGCAGAGCGTGACAACCTGCCAAGATCCCCCACGCCCACACCGGAGGTCTGACCACCAGAGGGAAACCACCAGCCGGGCAGCACCTGGGGCGGGGGAGATGAGCAGCTGGTCCGGGAGAGGCCCTGGCCATGCACTTCGAGGGCTGAGTGACACAAGGTCCCCATGGGCAGGGGAAGGGTTTTGAATCAGATCTTTTGGATAATCCATGGTTCCTTATAAACTAACCTCTCCTGGCTAAAAAGGCCTGACTTTCCAGGGGTGTCCACCGGCTTCTGTTTCCTTTTGTGTCTGTCGCTGGGACTACAGGCCCTACACGTGTGTAAGCTCCTGAGCCACGTCCTAGGACTGTAGGCCCTACCTGAGTGTAAGCTCCTGACCCACATCCTGGGACTGTAGGCCCTACCTGAGTGTAAGCTCCTAAGCCACATCCTAGGACTACCGGCCCTGCATGCATGTAAGCTCCTGAGCCACGTCCTAGGACTACAGGCCCTACACGTGTAAGCTCCTGAGCCACGTCCTAGGACTACAGGCCCTACACGTGTAAGCTCCTGAGCCACGTCCTAGGACTGTAGGCCCTACATGAGTGTAAGCTCCTAAGCCACATCCTAGGACTACTGGCCCTGCATGCATGTAAGCTCCTGAGCCATGTCCTAGGACTATAGGCCCTGCATGCATGTAAGCTCCTCAGCCACATCCTAGGACTACAGGCCCTGCATGCCTGTAAGCTCCTGAGCCACGTCTTAAGACTACAGGCCCTGCATGTGTGTACGCTCCTGAGCCACGTCCTATACAACATCCAGCACATGGCTTGGCAAAGGATGCTGTCTAAAATTCTTCATGAGTCCACACAAAGCAAATGGAGTCATAAAAATAAAACAAAAAAGAGTAACGTAGAAAATAAACCAAAAAACACTGAATCATGTACGTCCGATGTTCTCCCCAGAGATCACACAGGACCCTCACCCTCTGAGACGCCGTCCACCTGGACGCACTGCTTGGTGGATGTGAGCAGCTGCGGGTCCCCAGAGATCACAAGGGACCCTCTCCTGTGAGTTCAGAGATCACACAGGACCCTCACCCTCTGAGATGCCGTCCACCTGGACGCACTGCTTGGTGGATGTGAGCAGCTGCGGGTCCCCAGAGATCATACAGGACCCTCACCCTCTGAGATGCCGTCCACCGGGATGCACTGCTTGGTGGATGTGAGCAGCTGCGGGTCCCCAGAGGTCACACAGGATCCTCACCTGTGGGTCCCCAGAGATCATGGGGGATCCTCACCCTCTGAGACGCCGTCTGCCCGGACACACTGCTTGGTGGATGTGAGCCTGTGGGTTCCTGGTTTCTGCCCAGCTGACATGTGGTGGTTCTCAGCGAGGCTGCTCGGGCGCTGTAGGCTGGGTGCCCCATCCTCCAGCGGCTGTCATGTGGCCGTGGGTGGGTCATAGCCACGCGTGTTCCCAGTGTGATGAGCCGATGGGTGGGCTGCTCTCTGCCCACACCCGGCTGGCCCAGGCCGTTGTCTTGCCCTGAGGACTGGCCCTGTGGTGTCCTGAGCGGCAGGGCCAAGGGCTCTGCTTCTTCCTGGGCTGAGGTGGCCACCCCGTGACAGGTTCTGTCTGCAGCGCACACCCTCCAGGAGGCACCTGCCCCCCAGCCCGTGCCTCAGGCCCCACTTCCTGGAGCCCAGCCTAAGACATCGGTGGCCAGGACGGCAAGGACCTGAAACACAGTGCCAGCCACAGCAGCACTCCCGCCTGAGTGGGGTCTGGATGTTCCGGGAGGCCCCTTGTCTCAGACTCCCCCAGACCTTTCTCAACAAATGAAGCTTCAACCTCTGGTTTGCCAGGTGATGGTTAGGCAGCCTGGTCTCACAGCTGCTGGACTCCCTGGATCACTGTGGCCTCAGTGTGGACAGTGGAGCCTCATGACCCTCTCTGTTTTTCTTTGCTTTTGTCAGGTGTGGGTGTGAGATGGCCCAGACTTGGGCCACAGCCACAAGCTTCTGTGACTCACGCAACTCAAGAGCACTGCAGTGGGGTCTCACCACAGAAGCCATCTGGGAATGCTGTTGACTTGGGGTGTGTGCGTGTTTTTCCATTTTGAAGAATAAGGTCAATTTTAAAATTTTCTGACACTTTCTCGCTTTGCCAATTTTTGATGGCAAAATTTTAGTCTCCAGCCTCTCCTTTCCACTTCAGAAGCTTGTGTGTTGCTTGTCTCAGCTGTTAGTGGATATGGGTTCTGAGAATGGTAATTAATTTTAACAATAGCTTAAGTAAGCCAGACATTAATCATAATTGGCAAAGGAAATATGCTGTAAAGTATTATATAATCTAAGATGAAACAGGAGCAATTTTTGCATAATTTGTTATTTTGTACTGCCTGTGTTATCATTAGCACAGTGATTAAGAATTAACTGAAATTACTCAAATTACCAGAAATAATTCAATTATCGATAATTGTGTATCGATGTATAATAACATATACAACCAAACACTTAGGTGATTTGCTCAGGATACATTTCACAACTTGTTTTTCCATCCAAATATTTTTGACTCACAGTTGAATTCTCAGTACTTCCATCAATTAAATGGAAAAGCAGATTAATTGTAGTGTGGGAATCTCTGGGAGTATTTCTTGCTTTTTCTCTTTTACTAATGTACTTGTTCTTCAGTAAATAGATTGGATAGTTTGTTACTTCCAGAGGAAGACAGTAACCACCAATAGACAGGAAAATGTACCTCTGGTTTACCAAACTTAGTCATAGTCACATTACAGAGTTAATTCTATCATGTTGTGAAAAACGCCTGTGTCACAAAAATGCTAATGATCTCTTGACTGCATAGACGAGTTGCGTTCCGGAGTCTTAAGTTGCTTTCTAAATACTAATTAATTAAACCCAAGCTTTCTGTGTCAGGCGATTACTCACTTTTGTCCTTTCCTTAGTCTACCCAAGCTGAATTTCTGATAATATGGTAAGACAAGAATGAAACATAACCCAAAACATAAGCTGCCAACCACGGTTCTGTGTGGAAATTGAAGCTTAGGAAGATTTTGTCACAATGAGATGGTAACCCCTGCTTCCCCCAGCCATACAGAGGATTGAAGATGTAAGTACCTGGGGGACGCCAGCCACAGTGTTTTACCACCTACTCTTCCAGTAGCTTTGGAAAAGGAAAAAAAAAAAGTCACAGAATTGGGGCACACAGGGGAGAGTGCAGCATGAACAATTTTCCATTAATCTGATAAAGAGGGAGGTAGTCCAGGTGCAGCTCTGAGATGCATTTCTGCAGGGGAGCCACTCCCTGAGAGCTTTGTGTTTCCTTCCTGTTAGCGATCTCATGAATAAATAAACTCTCTGCCTGGCACCGATACCTCCAGCCTGCTCTGATTCAACACATTCCTTTGCTACTCTTTCCCACCCCAGTCAGATTTCCTGAAATCTCGAGCCCATTACACCTAAGTAATTAATTTTTCACTCATTAGAATTGGCTTGGAATTCAGTGAAACAGAAAAAAATAGGTGAGGTCCTGGAAGTTAGGGTAAATAATGGTGACGAATTACCCGTCAGCAGACAGTAAAGCAAGACCTAGAAACGGATCCTCGAATACTAGCTGGCATGGTAATTAATTAATTGTTTAATTAGATACATGTAGCTGTCGCTCTGTGGAGCTCACAACACTGTTTTCGAGACTTGTCTAGGCAAAACTGTGGAGTAGCTCAAAAACGTGACTTTAATCCCTGATGGAAATTTCAGGGGTTTGGCAGAGCTTTTGAAGCCAACAGCCCTGGGAGTCTATTTGATTCATTCTAATAAACATCTATTGGGCACCTTCATTCCTGCCTGGGCAGACATTTGAACCAGGTTTTTACACTTAGGAACACGTAAGATGGCAAGGTGTTCACCAACCACACGTTCCGCAAGGCTGCTCACAGGTGGAGCAGAATGAGACCGAGGAAGGGGCTGCTCCTCCCCGCTCCTGTGCTGGTCTGCACTTCTAGACAGAGGCACTATGCCGTTTGTGGTGTCAGTCAACACAATGGGACAATTATAGATAAGCCAGCCGCCAGATAAAACACACACATAAATGACCAATCCCAGGGAGAGCAGGTGGATAAAGAGGTGTGTAATTCCACAGGTGGGAGAGAATCT
Organism: Gorilla gorilla gorilla; assembly: GCF_029281585.2. Taxonomy (NCBI): domain Eukaryota; kingdom Metazoa; phylum Chordata; class Mammalia; order Primates; family Hominidae; genus Gorilla; species Gorilla gorilla. The sequence goes on along the minus strand of NC_073232.2, from coordinate 9,626,918 downwards.
TTCTAACCAGGAGATTGGGGAAGGCTGCATGGAAAAAGTGGCGTTTGAACTTGGACTGGACTGGGTGAAATTCCGTGTGCAGCTATGACTCAGGTTGTGGGGAAGGGGAGATGACAGGAGGGAGCACATTAGAAAAACAGACACCACAGGTGGGGACTCTCCACGGACAGCTGGGAATTCTGCAGCTGAACCTCGGAGCTTGAAAGAGACGGGAGGAACAGAAAGCAGGGGAAATATTTAGTGCAGGGCTCGTGAGACCATTGATGTCAATTAAGGATTTCTTCAGTTTGCAGGCATAGAATCGTGGGTTGTACAGCAAGGGGCCTGTGGTCTGTGCTAAGAGGGACTTTTTAGGAAGAGTGATCTGACAGCCGTGGTGGGAAGACTGGAAGGAGGCTCTGAAGGCCTGACATGGGCCATAGCCGGAGGCCTCGACAGGAGCAGGTGGCGCACAAGAGAAATGCTGTGGGTAGAAGTTCTTGAGGGGACTCAAAGTGAAAGGGAGGCTGCTCTCAGAAATAATGTACATGGGGGAAAGGATTGGTAGGTAGGATGAGTTTGATTGTGGACAGCATGAATTTCAAGGAGATGGTAGGAGTTCCAGATAAAGATGATATCTATCAGGCTCCTGGAAATGGCAGTCTAAGACTGAGAGCCCACGCTCACACATGTAATGTGTAGGTGCCCAAAGACCTGCTGAAAGGAACCATCAGCTTAAAATCTGAGTTTGCAATCGATGTGTTTAATGCAAATTACAAGTTTTCTTTGCAACCAACATCAGTCATAGGATCATATGCAAATGATTAAGGCCCATCTGCCCATTAAAAAGGGAATATATATATATGTATTTTTTTTTTTTGAGACTGAATCTCGCTCTGTCACCGAGGCTGGAGTGCAGTGGTGCGATCTCGGTTCACTGAAACCTCCACCTCCCAGGTTCAAGTGATCCTCCTGCCTCAGCCTCCTGAGTAGCTGGGACTACAGGCGTGTGCCACCATGCCCAGCTAATTTTTTGTAGTTTTTAGTTGAGATGGGGTTTCACCATATTGGCTAGGCTGGTCTTGAACTCCTGACCTCATGATCCACCTGCCTTGGCCTCCCAAAGTGTTGGGATTACAGGTGTGAGCCACCGTTCCTGGCCCGCGAATATATATTTTTTATTCCGACATTATACTGCCCTAAATGGACTTGACACCATTTATTGCTTGGAATGCACAGTGCATCTTTGCTATAATGAAATGAACTCAGGGCTTTGCTTTGGAGACTGGGGTTTGAATCCTGGTTCTGCTCCCCTTTCTGTCTCTAAGGACTTTTATCTGTGACGTGTAGGGGCTGTGTGGGATCTTCCCCACGGCCCCTGCATTGCTGGTCGGTCTCTTTATTATGCAAAGGGGAGAGATGATGGTGGGGCCACATGCTTGTGCCACCCGTGTCTGTTGCATTGAACGCAGTCGTGAGTGAAGGACGAACCCACGGCGCACACCAGGCGGAGGCACACGGCCCGGCGCAGGAAGCACATGGGTTTGGGGTTCCTGTTTCCCAGCTCATCGTCGAATGTCATTCTCACAATTCCCCACTGAAACGACCGATCCCTACAGGAAATGCACACGCCTCTGGCGGTTGCCGCCACTGCTAGATCCACGGGAAGGGCAAAGGTGGGTGAGGCATGGGCTCTGTCCTCCAGGCGCTTACACTCACAGAGAATACAGAGAAGATAAAAAAGGTCAAACGTGATGAGGGCGGGAAGTGGCCGGTGCAGGAAGAGAAAGGAGAGAGATTGTTCTGGACCTGGGCTCAGGGATGGCTGTGGGTGGCAGGGGCAGAGAAGGGGCAGGCTCTCCGGGGTGGAGGCCGGGAGCAGAGGTGCTGCGGGTCAGCCGCGTTGTTTGCAGGAGCCGGAGTGTGGAGGCCGCAAGGCTGCCGTGCAGGTGGGTCCCGGCTGGTGGGGGCTCCGGTCGAAGCGGGGTGGGGGGGTGGTGGGGGGTAGGGGGTAGGGGGGTGAGGTGGGGGACCTGTGTTCCTGCGGCCCACTCTGAAAGGGGAGTGAGTGCAGCTGGGCCTCAGGCAGCCAGCGCTGGCCAATGTCCCGCGGAGGACGGGGAGGCGAGGAGGTCTTTAGGAAGCTCTGGGCCTAAGGGAGGGGCCGGGCTGGGAAGAGGGGGTACAAGGATGAAAAGGAGGCCAGGTCGTCGGGGCTTTGTGCAACAGACTGGGGAGGATGTGTGGAGACAGAAGATGATGATGAAGACAACGGGGGCGGTTCTGAGAAGCAGGTAGATACTAAGGGTCACTGGAAGCAGCTGGCTTCATTTAGGGTTTGTGGCGTTTGGGGTGTCTAGGGGCTTCCAGGGAAGTTTGCTCAGTGGACAGTTGGAGATGCGAGGGCCTCCCCAGATGGTCAGGACTAGAGGCACAGATGGGGCTTCAGCCTCGCCGAGGTGGCACTGAGGCTGGGAGCTGATGGCCCCACAAGGAGAAGGACGGTGGGAACCCTGGGGCCTGCAGCCTGTCCCGGGAGGGCTGGAGCCAGGCTTTTCGGGCCCACCTGGCATTTGGAGATTAGGTGACCCAACCTTGTCTTCCCATCCCCTTTTCACAGATGGGGACACTGACCCGCCAGGCAAAGGCTCAGAGTCGCTCAAGGTCATCTGCTGGTCGCTGCATTCGAAACTTCCAGCCTAGCGCTCCGTCTCCGCCTCTTAAAATGTTCATTAGCAAAAAACCAGCCCTCCAAGACCCGGGGCACTGCGAGTTTTCGCGCAGACGTCAAGCTGCGGCTCCAGGACGTGATTTTCGCAGGGCGCCGGGTGGACCAGGCTCTGGGGCCGGGCCCGCAGGCTCCGCTGGACGCGCAGAACCCAGGACAGACAAGACCGCCCCGCCCCGCCCCGCCCCGCGGGCCCCGAGCCCCCAACCCGCCCCCGAGCGCGCCCCCGGGAGCGCGCGCTTCGCTGACGCGGCCGCGCGCCCCCCTGCGCCCCCCCCGCGCGCTCCCGCTCCTGCGCGTCCTCGCGCGCCCCGCCCCCGCGGCCCCGTGACGCGCGCGCGCAGAGACGCTCCCGTCGGGCCGGGGCCGAGAGCAGCAGGGCCGGGGCCGGGTCCGCAGCGCCTGCGGGGAGGGGCCGAGCGCGCGCGGGGCGGGCCGGGGCCCGTGGGGCGCGGGGGCGCGCGAGGCGGCCGTGGCGGGGCCGCGCTGAGGAGGCGCCGAGGGGAGGGAGGTCCCTGCGCGCCCGCCGCCCGCCTCCCGCGCCCGCGCCGCCGCCTCCTCCTCGGTGCGGTTCCGCCGGGCGCGAGGAGCCGCCGAGACCTCCGCCTGCGAACAAAGAGGAGGCCGTGCGGGGCGCGGCGCCCGCGGAGCATGGCGGACCGCAGCCTGGAGGGCATGGCGCTGCCCCTGGAGGTGCGGGCGCGCCTGGCCGAGCTGGAGCTGGAGCTGTCGGAAGGTAACCGGGCCCCCGCCCCGGGCCGGGCCGCGCTGTCACCGGGGAGGGCCGCGCGCGGAGGGCTGGGGGCGCGGGGCCTGCGGCGGGGCGGGGGCCGGGCCCGGAGGGGGAGGTGCGACCCCAGCCCGGAGCGTGCGCATCCCCCGGACCCCCAGACCCCGCGCCCTAGGGACGTTTGTGAGGCCGCGATCCCCCGCGCTCTGGGGACGTTTGTGGGGCCGCGATTCCCCGCGCCCTGGGGGTGTCTGTGGGGCCTGGGATCCCCTCGCGCTCTGGGGGTGTTTGTGGGGCCGCGATCCCCCGCGCCCTGGGATGTTTGTGGGGCCGCGAACCCCCCGCGCCCTGGGGGTGTCTGTGGGGCCTGGGCGCCGCGCGGTGGGGGCGCAGGATGCAGCGGGCCCGGCGGGATCGGCCTTCCCGTGCGCTCTGCGCTGGAGCCGCGGCGTCCTTGGTGCAGCAGCGCGGTGCGCGCCACCTCCTCGCTGGAGGGTTCGGCCTGGAACGCCCGGCCTGATTTCAATGCGAAACTTGTCGTTGGACCCCGGGTTCGATCTCTGGTGGCTCAGGCCGTGCAGCGGTCCTGGCGCGGCCCGGGGGATCCCACCCCCATTGTTCGCGGGCGCTGCGCGGGGAGGGCTGGGCGGAATCGTCAACCTCCCCCCGGGCCGGGCTCCGGCCTTGCCGTCCTGGTCCTGTCGTAGGAGGGTTTGTGGCAGATCAGCCACCGCGGTCTTATGGAGGGTTGTGTACGCCTCTTATTTGCTCTTCATGGCGGAGATCATGTGCTCAACTGTCATAAGTTTCAGATCGGGCTTTGCCAGGTCTTTTCCCCAAAACCACTGAAGTTCCCAAATCTGAAATGTTTGATGTGCATTTAGCCGTCTCCGGGCTCATCCTGGTCAGGCCATTCCTGTAACGTGGGGTGGGGTGGGGGTGGGCCGGCGCGTCTCACATTTATATTTGGAGCAGTTTAGCATGGTGAACTTTTTTTGGGTAACGGTTTTGTGAGGGCCGGCAGCCAGAAAGTAAATTCATTCGTGCCAATTTTCACCGGCAGGGAGGAGCTGGTGTTGACTTTATGTTTTCCTTTTTAACACTTTCAGGGCAAAGAAGGGAGTGAGCAGGGGCCATGGTGTGCAGCCAACTGCCTTTCCAGACTTCTGGGGACGGGAAATGGTCCTGTTTTTCAGTTTCAGATGTGGGGTTCCGCGAGGTGTGTCAGTGTCCTGTAACGTGACACAGTTGGGGGGGGGGGCGGGCAGAGTCTTCCAGGCCTGTGGGCTTGGCTGCTGCCCTCCTGAGGAGCTGAGGATGAGGAGGGCATGGCTAGGAGGCGGGAGATGCCCTGTGCAGGGTTCGGATGTAAACTGGTAAGTAGATTGTGCAGTGCAGACAGCTCGTTTGGTGGGTAAGGAGTGTATCATTTGCAAAAGGCCCACCCTGGTTATCTGATTGTGTCAGCCTTGGGTAGGTTTCCCAGCTCGCGTCTCGGCCCAGGTGCACCCCTGCCTGCAGCACCCTCCGTGTTCGCTGTCTCAGGACAGGGGCTTCTTTGCTGCCTGCATCACACTGATGTGAAGTGTCAGTGCCCCATCCATGTCAGCAGAGCGTAGCGCCCCTGAGCTCAGCAGGGCGAGCCCCATCTGAGGGTTCCCCCACCCACTGCTAGCCCAGAAGTTGGACCCACATTTGTTCCCAGAGTCTGGGATGTCGCTGGGAATGGGTGTCCTGTGTTGGGCATTGTGGCCTTTCGAGGTGATGACACTTGCCTGTCAGTTGCTCTTGGAGGGTGAGTGATACTGTCTTGCTGCCCAGACGATGGCAAAGCCACTTTCGACGAAGGTGTGCTCAGCCGAATTCCCCGTGAACACCTTGCGTCTGTACAGGTTTTTTAAAAAGGGCTTAATGAGTTTCTTATTGAGAGACCAGGCAGAGAAAGGGGTGTGTGTGTTTGCATGCAGGAAGCCTAATTATGTTTTTTCCTTCCACATGAATCTTGCTGAGATCTGAGCTACACATTTAAGAAGAAAGGGTGAGAGGGTTGCTCCGTGGCTCTATTCAGCCTCTCTGCACCCTCCGGCCTGTGCTGGCCCCACTGCCTCATCTGTTCGCTGGATGGTCTTTAACTTTGCTGTGAAGTGTGGGTTTGCCCAGGTTGAGTTTATGGGGGTAGTGCTGTAAGGTCGTTTGGAATTCTCTGTCTCATGACCACATAAAACAGTTTTACGGGCTTAAATTAGATGAATCAACTTGTTTTCCAGTATTGCTTAATAGAAATCCAAGAATTGAAGGATCAAAAATCTGTGTTTCTTTATGTTATTGGACTTCAAAAATTCCTCAATGTATCTGCTTTCAGAGTGAAAGCTGAAAACAGCTGTTAATGCTGAATTATTTCCCATCTTCAATCAAAATTCAAGTGGAGAGAATTCTTTAAGTTGGTTGTCATCATTTTATTAAAATATCAGAAAATATTATAGAAACATATGTGGAATTTCCAGTGCTCATTTCCTACAGAGGAGGATGGAAAAAGTTCCATTTTAAGCACATAACATAGACTGAAGGAAAGAGTAGAGCATTCCCCTGAGGTTCCTGCGTGGGCTGCCAGCCTGCGTGGGTTACGCATGGTGTAGGTTTCTAGACCCTGGTCCAGTTCTGCTGTGCCCGCCTGCTGGGCGCCGTTACATGCACTGCTGGTGTCCTGCTTTGCAGGGCTGCAGGGGCACTTCCTGCTGCGGGGCCGAGGGCTCCATCCTTCTTCCACTGCCTGTCCCTGTCCCGTGCCCCGTGCCCCCTCACAGGGGAAGATGAGGCCAGCTCACACCACACAGCACGCGGCCAGCAAAACACAAGGGCTCTCTGTGGGGAGAAGTGCTGGGCAGCCCTCTCGTGGGAGCTGATGGCCTCGAATCCGTGTGGGGATACATTCAGGGTGTGTGGCCGGAGGGGGGGTCATCTCCTCACATACTTGGGTCTGAGTGTGAGCCAGGGAGGAGGCTGTGCAAGTAAGGAGGCCACACGGGTCAGGAGGCTGTGCGGGTGGGGAGGCTGTGCAGGTAAGGAGGCCACACAGGTCAGGAGGCTGTGCAGGTAAGGAGGCCACACAGGTCAGGAGGCTGTGCGGGTGGGGAGGCTGTGCGGGTGGGGAGGCTGTGCAGGTAAGGAGGCCACACGGGTCAGGAGGCTGTGCAGGTAAGGAGGCCACACGGGTCAGGAGGCTGTGTGGGTGGGGAGGTTGTACGGGTGGGGAGGCTGTGTGGGTCAGGAGGCTGTGTGGGTGCGGAGGCTGTGCGGGTAAGGAGGCCACACAGGTCAGGAGGCTGTGCGGGTGCGGAGGCTGTGTGGGTGGGGAGGCCATGAGGGTGCGGAGGCCCCTCGGGTGAGGAGGCTGTGCAGGTGGGAAGGCTGTGCTAGTGGAGAGGCCCCGCAGGTGGAGAGGCCGTGAGGGTGCGGAGGCCCTGCGGCTGAGGAGGCCCTGCAGGTGAGGAGGCCATGAAGGTGGGGAGGCCTCCAGGTGATCTGGAGCTCCATTCTGGGGAGGGTCAAGGAATGAGAGGGCTGTGGCAGCTGCTTTCTCATACTCCTTTCCCCAGAATATTTTCTTCTCCCTTCTCTTCCCTACATTTTTGCCCTTTATAATTGGGTATTCTTTTTTGTGGCTTTAAAGGGCCTAAAAATAATTTCATTAATAACTGATACTTTACATGGAATTGCCAAACAAATTGGAGCGGAAGCAGAAAACTTCCCCATAAAGACAAACTCATGTCTTATTTATTTTTTAATTTTTGAGACAGGGTCTCACTCTGTCTCCCATGCTGGAGTGCAGTGGTATGAGCTCAACTCACTGCAACCTCCGCCTCCTGAGTTCAAGTGGTTCTCGTGCCTCACTTCTTGAGTAGCTGGGATTACAGGTGCCCGCCACAATACCTGGCTAATTTTTGTACCTTTGTAGAGATGGGTTTTCATCATGTTGGCTAGGCTGGTCTCGAACTCTTTACCTCAGGTGATCTGCCCGCCTTGACCTCCCAAAGTGCTGGGATTGCAGGCATGAGCCACTGTGCCCAGCCTCATGTCTTCTTCTTCTTATTATTATTATTTTAAAAAGGATTGCATTTAGCTGTTGATTCAAATTAGAAAGTAAGTTTCTCTGTTGACTGGTCACTGATCTTTTTGGGCAGTGCATGCTTCAGAAGGAGCTCTTTCCCATTTGTTTAGGAGGCGCTGAATTATTTTGATAGAACTCATAATATAGCCTGCAAAAATTGTTGGTTTTTGGCGGAAGAGAAGTTTTGAAAAATAGGTGCCATGCTTTGTACTCTGTGGCTTTGGTAATTGTCAGCGTGTTCCATGCCCACTGACTGCATCCTCCATGCTCTGCTCTGCTAATTAATGTAGCCGATTCCTTCAGCGATCAGTTATGCTCCACAGTAGTGCAGCCTAATGTTTTTTCAGCAGGGGAGAACCTGCTCGCAGAGGGAGGTGAAGGCTCGCGCACGTGCCCGGTCTTCCTGTGTTGGTTGAGGGACCTGTGTGCGTGTGTTTATATATATATATATATATATTTTTTTTTTGGGGGACAAAGTTTCACTCTTGTTGCCCAGGCTGGGTTGCAGTGGTGCAATCTCGGCTAACTGCAACCTTCGCCTCCTGGGTTCAAGTGATTCTCCTGCCTCAGCCTCTCAAGTAGCTGGGACTACAGGTGCCCGCCACCACACCCGGCTAATTTTTTGTATTTTTGGTAGAGATGGGGTTTCACCATGTTGGCCAGGCTGGTCTCGAACTCCTGACCTCAGGTGATCCCCCTGCCTCAGCCTCCCAAAGTATTGGGATTACAGGCGTGAGCCACCGTGCCTGGCTGTGTGTGTTACTATTAGCACATATGAATACGTGTCAAGTACAGAGACATGGTCTTCACACAGCCTGCACGTTGCTGTCACCAAAGAGTGGATCCTAAAATGATGGCCCAGTGGGAGGTTTGTAGGTTTTGGGGGTGGCTTTTTCAGGACACTTGGCACAAGGTCACAGATATTTGTGGCTTTCGAATGGAGTTCTGCCCCCAGCACCCCCAGCCCTGTGCATTTCTTGGAGGTTCCACCCTGCACAGTGAGGAAGTCACACGCCTGTGTAAGAGCTGACCTGGGGGCCGCCTTCCAGAGCCTAAGAGAAGGTCCTGAGGGCTCTGTACACATTATTTTCGTTGAAAAGAAATAGTTTACTCTGAAAAAACAAATGTGCGAAAGCTGAGCTTCATTGAGCCTCACGGACAGTTTGTTGTAACTGAGAGGAGGGTGGGAGGGTCAGTGGGTTCCGGAGGGTGAGGTCTTCTTGGCCAGGTAGCGTTGTTACATCTATCTGAAAGTCACAGATAACTAAGTATCAAGTCGTCACAGATATTTAAGTATCCTGAATGAGATGGCTACCTGCATGATGCATTGAAAACATCATCACTGGTTGCATGCAAGGTGCATTGAAAACATTGTGACCTGCACAGTGGCAGCACTGATATGTGTGGGCTTCTGAACGTGTGGACTGGAATGTTAAGAGTCCTTCAGAGTTATGACAATAGTTTGATTTGAATGTTCTTTTCTTGGCGAATAAATGCTATACGTCAAATTTAGCCAGGAAGCTAGGAAAGCGAACCCACACGAAGGGCACAGGCCCATAGGCTGCTCCAGGCGCCGTTAGGGGCCCGAGCCACGCGCTTCCCACTCAGCCTCCTGAGAGCCATGACGGCGTCTCTGTTCTGCCTCACACTGGACTTGCTAGTTTCATATTCTTGTTATGGTTCCGAGGCTACAAGCGGTTGGATTCTGTGAGTCACTCTCTGTCTTCCTCCTCCCAGCTGCTTTCAAATGGGTCGTCTCTTTTTTTAGAACTGATTTTTTTAAGCAGTGATTTATGGGGTGAGTTGTAGCGCTCTCCTGAACTGCAGAGGGAGCGCATTGAGGAACCTGGGTTTTGATGCTGTGCACATTGGCTGAGTCACCAGCCCAGGGCCCCGTCAGTCCCATTATTAAGCTCATTTCTTGCTCTTCTCATCGTTACTCAGACGCCTTTAAAAAAGCAAACTCTTGCTTGCCGTCACTGGCTGAGTTTGGCAAATGGGTGTTTACCCTGGAAAGACGGTCATTTTGTCCTCTGGAACGTCTATGGCGCCCTTTGGTGACGTGGTTGGTTTCTGACCACTCTATCTCGTGGGTGTCCTTCCTGCTTCCACCTTCCCTTCCCGAACGCCTCCACCTCCAGGGCTTTAATCTTCCTTCTGTGTGTGTGCCATGCAGAGTTTATGACTATTGTGCCAGTGCCCTGTTTTTTTTTCTGCTGAGGGCCAAAAACTTGCTACATCTCAAAAGAAGTAATTGCATCCATTTGTTGGTGATGATCATAAACAGTGCCCTTTAAGGGAGACTAATTGGTAAACCCGGCTGCTGTGAGTAGAAAGACCGCTGTGGCCGCGGAACGAGGGCTCCGCCTCTTCGGAGCCTGCACAACCGTCCTGCCTTCTTTCTTCAATATCCAGTAGGGGAGTTAATTTTAATAAGCCCTTGAAACCAACAAGGCAGGAAAGTGCTAAGACATTGAGTTGTGAGATTTACAATTACAACCAGCAGCCTCTCATTTTCCCTTCGCTGGGGGTTGCTGCTTCGGTTTTGGGCTGCGGGATATGTTGGTAGTGACATCGGCCCTTTGTGCTGCGCGACTCATAAATTGAGATAATTTTTTTACTAAGTGCTTTGTGTGGTAGATATGAAAATGGGGAAAGAAGGAACACTGTCCAGGGTAGAGAGGCGTGGAGAGATGCTGTGATTGATGGTAGGTCTTTTCTTTTGGGCTCCTGGTTTTAAATCATTTTTTGTTTCGCTAATAGCTTGGAAGATGGTTTTTGTGTCTTAATTAAAAGATTGAAGACTGTGGGCCAGACCCAAACTAATTCCATTGGCATCAGAGAGAGGGATTCTTTACATATTTATCTATAGGCACGATTGATTTTTTTTTTTTTTTTTTGCCGAATTATCTGGTTAGTCAAATCATATATTAGAGAAGTAATATACCATTAAAAGTTAAAAAATAAAAAATGTATCTGTAAACATATCCCCCTTCCATTCCAGTCTTTGTCTCTGTGTAATTTTAGAATCCTTGAGCCATGACATACATAGAGTTTGTATTCTTTTAATATCTTGCTACTTCATCGTTTTAATGTTTAATCTTTGGGTTGATGTATCACAGTTTACTTGACCATTTCTTACAGGTGTTTGGTTTAGTTTTTTTTTTTTTTCCTTTAACTTTAATGTAAATTTGGGTGTTTGGCTGGTAGTTTTAGCAGGATTTAAGGCAGAGCCTCAGTTAAGGCCTTGTATCGATTTATGGTCCCTAGTTTGAGGAGGGAGGTGGCAATCTGCCCTTTCTTCTAAAATTGATATGTTAAATCACAATGGACATTTACTTGATTTTGAGCACTTGGGGCTCCCCTGGGGTTCACTGGTGTTGCAAGGTCAGGGCCGGGGATCTTCTGCTGGAGAGGCCCCAGCGTGCCCAGCGCAGGGTCCTGAGTGCGTTGCTGCAGGAAGAAGCCCTGGCCTTTGTCCTCCAGCGGCCGTTGCTCTGGGAAGAGCTGGTTGCTCCAGGAATGAGGTCTATGCTCTGAAGCCCATGGTCAGCAGACCAGCAAAGGTCAGCACAGAAGACCTTATTATGTGAATCATTCATTTAACAAGCATTCATGGAATACACACTCCATGCAGTTGGAACTTAGAGTGGAAGGCCATCAGCTCACTGTTGCCTGAGCAGAGGCTTGGTCTCTGGGTCCCTGTTGCAGCCTCCGCTCCTAGGAGATGCACGGTGAGTGTTGGGGGACCCTCCACAGGCACAGTTGCCAAACAGGGACCTCTCCCAAGGGCGTCAGCCCTGGGCCCTGAGCTCTGAAGAGGAGGAAGGCATTCCTGGGGCCAACTTCCCTTCTGGATGCTGAGCTCTGCACAGAGAGAAACTCTTCCACAATCACTGCAGTGAAGTTCATAAAACAAATAACACTTTAGAGACTGGGGTCTGTGTTCCCTGGAATTTCCGTGGCCATAGATGGTGGCTGTACCATGTGACTGAGGGTCTGTGTTCCCTGGAATTTCCGTGGCCATAGATGGTGGCTGTACCATGTGACTGAGGGTCTGTGTTCCCTGGAATTTCCGTGGCCGTAGATGGTGGCTGTACCATGTGACTGAGGGTCTGTGTTCCCTGGAATTTCCGTGGCCGTAGATGGTGGCTGTACCATGTGACTGAGGGTCTGTGTTCCCTGGAATTTCCATGGCCGTAGATGGTGGCTGTACCATGTGACTGAGGGTCTGTGTTCCCTGGAATTTCCATGGCCATAGATGGTGGCTGTACCATGTAACTGAGGGGCTGCATTCCCTGGAATTTCTGTGGCCGCAGGTGGTGGCTGCACCATGGGACTGGGGTCTATGTTCCCTGGAATTTCTGTGGCCGCAGGTGGTGGCTGCACCATGGGACTGGGGTCTATGTTCCCTGGAATTTCTGTGGCCATAGATGGTGGCTGCACCATGTGACTGAGGGTCTGCATTCCCTGGAATTTCTGTGGCCATAGGTGGTGGCTGCACCATGCGACTGAGGGTCTGTGTTCCCTGCAATTTCCGTGGCCATAGGTGGTGGCTGCACCATGTAGCTGAGGGGCTGCATTCCCTGGAATTTCTGTGGCCGCAGGTGATGGCTGCACCATGGGACTGAGGGTCTGCATTCCTCGGAATTTCTGTGGCCATAGATGGTGGCCGTACCATGCAACTGGGGCCTGCATTCCCTGGAATTTCTGTGGCCTCAGGCGGTGGCTGCACCAAGCAACTGGGGCCTGCATTCCCTGGAATTTCCATGGCCACAGGTGGTGGCTGTACCAGGCAACTGGGGCCTGCATTCCCTGGAATTTCCATGGCCACAGGTGGTGGCTGTACCAGGCAACTGGGGTCTGCATTCCCTGGAATTTCCGTGGCCACAGGCAGTGGCTGCACCATGTGTCAGGTCCTCTGTCTCAGGAGTTGGTGCCATTGTCTCTATTACTTCCTCGCCTGACACAGAGCGGCAGTTCCTGACTTTACCACTCCCAGGAAGCACACAGGCAAAACAATTCAGAACAATCTGTTTTGAATCCTTGTTTTATTTCCCCATTCCCCTTCTCATCGCATGGAAATTCACATCCCTGTAAAGCTGAAAATGGTGTGGATCTCCCCTGATGGTCTTTCCAAGGAATTATCAGCAGGTAAACTAGACTGTGTGGGCCAGTTTACCTGAAATGAAAACAGAAACGTCACTGGGCTTTGCTGGGAGATTCAGCGTCTTTGTCAGTGATAGAATCATCCTAAGCAGGTTGTTTGTTGTGCTGCAGATCCACACGGTTAGCTGTGTTGGGATTAAACTTACCCAGTGCGGACAGTGTAGCTTAATCCTCGTGGAAGGGTGTCAAGTACATTGAAGAGCAGCTGCCGAGCCTGCCATTGTTGGGAGAGGGGCCGGTGCATCTCTCACTTGGCCCAGTGCTGCAGGAGGCCGGGCTCATGTCAGGCCGTGCGTGTGAGCGGGTTGGATTTTTAGCATGCTGGGACGGTAAAGCACAAACATCTATTTTTAACTTGTGGGTGACCTTCTTCTGTGCTGCTTGAGTCTCTGTGGGCCTTTCTCTGCTTCCTTCCTGAGGAGTCTGTGCCAGGGTCCCAAGAGTTCTCTGGGCTGCACTTCTGTGCCTGCCTGCTCAGGAGCCTCCTCCTGGTGGCTGTGGGACCGGGCTGGGCCCACACTGTCAGCATCGTCCAGGGTAAGCAAGCCCATCCCTCCCCACCTCAGTGTCCCCAGCTGTTGAACGGGGCTAATAAACCGACTGTCAGGATTAATGTGGATCAGATGCGCTCATCTCACAGCCCTGCTTGGTAAATAGCCGCTTCCACTCTGTCCTCCAATGTGGTCCTCCATTTATTTTCTTTACCTCCATTTATCCAGGCAATTCCAGGTGACAGTGACTATCAAGAAGGGCGTACAGAGGAAATCTGTGGAAGGGAGCTCGAGGAGCAGACATGGGCACAGGGAACGCAGTGCGGGGAGCACGGGTGCGGGGAGCATGGGCATGGGGAGCACAGATGGGCGTGGGGAGGACGGATGCAGGGAGCATGGGCATGGGGAGCACAGATGGGTGTGGGGAGCATGGGCATGGGGAGGATGAGTGCGGGGAGCACGGGTGTGGGGAGCATGGGCATAGGGAGCACAGATGGGTGCAGGGAGCACAGGTGTGGGGAGCATGGGTGTGGGGAGGACGGGTGCGGGGAGCATGGGCATGGGGAGCATGGGCGCGGGGAGCAGAGATGGGTGCGGGGAGCACGGGTGTGGGGAGCATGGGCGCGGGGAGGACGGGTGCGGGGAGCATGGGTGTGGGGAGCAGAGATGGGCGTGGGGAGCATGGGTGTGGGGAGCACAGATGGGCACGGGGAGGACGGATGCAGGGAGCATGGGCGCGGGGAGGACGGGTGCGGGGATCATGGGTGTGGGGAGCAGAGATGGGTGTGGGGAGCAGAGATGGGTGCGGGGAGCACGAGTGTGGGGAGGATGGGCGCAGGGAGGATGGGTGTGGGGAGCATGGGCGCAGGGGGGATGGGTGCGGGGAGCATGGGTGTGGGGAGCACAGATGGGCGCGGGGAGCATGGGTGCGGGGAGCATGGGCGCGGGGAGCAGAGGTGTGGGGAGCATGGGCGTGGGGAGGACGGGTGCAGGGAGCCTGGGTGTGGGGAGCAGAGATGGGCGCGGGGAGCCTGGGTGTGGGGAGCATGGGCGCGGGGAGGACGGGTGTGGGGAGCATGGGCACATGGAGGACGGGTGTGGGGAGCATGGGCACGGGGAGGACGGACGCGGGCAGCATGGGCGCGAAGAGGACGGGTGTGGGGAGCAGGGGCGCAGGGAGGATGGGTGCGGGGAGCATGGGCTTTGGGAGCAGAGATGGGCACGGGGAGCACGGGTGTGGGGAGCATGGGCGTGGGGAGAACGGGTGTGGGGAGCATGGGCGCGGGGAGCATGGGCGTGGGGAGCATGGGCGCAGGGAGGATGGGTGCGGGAGCATGGACATGGGGAGCAGAGATGCGCACGGGGAGCACGAGTGTGGGGAGCATGGGCGCAGGGAGGACGGGCGCGGGGAGCATGGGCATGGGGAGTAGAGATGGGCGCGGGGAGCACAGGTGTGGGGAGCTTGGGTGCGGGGAGGACGGGTGCTGGGAGCACAGGGTATGGAGAGCACGTGTGTGCTTCCTCTGCTCTGACAGATGCTGCCGAACACGTACTCTGTGCTCAGTTGGGTCAGAGCCTCAGTGCCTCTTTTTAAAAAAATTCTTTCTTTTTTTAAAGATAGGACTTCTCTCTTCCTGGTGGCCCCTTTTAGTCGATACTCTTTTAAGCCTGCTTTTCCAGAGGAAAGCTGGGAAGGATGGCCTATATAGGTTCCAGTCTGGGCATATCTGGAAGAATGGCCTGTTTTAGGTTTGAGTCTGGTGTATCTGGGGACATCTTTGAACTTCCACTCAGAGTTCCAGAGCCACCTGTAGGGACTCCCCAAATGTCTGCTGGGACTTTCCCCACTGCTCGGGGATGATGAAGAGCAGGACCTCACCCTGCCACGACCTCTGAGGTCCTCCTTCCTGGAGGGCAGTGCCTTGGTGGCCAGTGTGTGCAGGAGGCTGGGCTGGCACCTTCAGGCTATGCTCTGCAGCGGGGGCTCATGACACGGGCATTCTTGTGCTCTGCACTGGGACTGGTGACATGGGGCATCCTCATGCACTGGACCACGCCGGGTGCACATGAGCCAGACAGCTCCTGGAATTCGGAGCCTGGCTCTGTCTCAGGCCACCCACCTGTCTGTGGCACTTCTGGGGGATTGTGGGGACTGTATGAGTCTGTGTCTCCACCCTCACTGGCTGGACACCTGTGCCAGGCTGGGGCTTTATGTTTCACCATCCCCTGTCCCGAGTTGTGTGAATATTTATTTTCATTACCTACTCTCATAAGCTTTCCTTTTTAAATAAAAAAATCAGAGACAGACTTTGAAGTTCCCTGGCCCCACCCTTTGTGGACCTAATGGTATTGCAGAAATTATGGCTTCAACTATGTATGATAACTGGGACTACTTTAAAAGTAACATAAAGGAACAAGGTGGAGTGTCGTGTCCGTTTCAAGCAGTACATCATGCTGGATTCTTAAGTGAACATTATCAGGCTTTCAACACATTTTCTCTTTTTATTTACTTTGGAGAATATAATGGATACTCAGAAGCTGTTGGGATTTAGTAACAGGAAGTCATCCTTAAGGAGCTATTTAAGCAAGGGGGCAGTTGGAGTAAATATAAGTTATGAACACACACCTATTCCAAACCAGAGAAATAAAGGCTTCAATTGTGCTGGGGTTGAAACTTGGTGGCTAGTGTGTCTTTCCTGCCCACAGTGACTGTGGCAGTGCTGTGGGCAGGAAATTCTGGAAACAAGACTTGGTGCCAGTGGTAGTTTTTGTGGTGATTCATTTGCTTTCAGCTCAAGTAACTATAGTCTTCTTTGCAAATGGCTAGGTCTCCACCAATGGACCACAACATTGACATAGGACAAATGAGAAATAGCACTTGGGTTTTTAACAATTATTCTTTTTAATGGACACATTATAGTACATATCTATGGGATACAGCGTGGTATTTCAATACATGTTTATCATGTGTAATTAGCAAATCAGGGTAATTAGCATGTCCATCATCTCAAACATTTGTTATTTCTTAATGGTGGGAATCTTCAAAATCCTCTCTTCTAGCTGCTTGAAAATATACAATAAATTGTAAACTATAGTCACCCTACAAGGCTATAGAACACTAAACCTTATTTTTCCTATCTAGATGTAATTTTGTATCCATTAGCCAACCTCTCCCTTTCTCCCTTCCCGCCACCCTTTCCTGTCTCTAGAATCCACTATTCTACCCTCAGAGGGTAGAATATTATTTTCCTCATAGAGATCTTTAATCCTCTTGGTTAGATTTCTTCTGAGGTATTTTTATTTTTATTGTATATTTTTGTAGCTAAATGCGATTGCTTTCTTGATTTCTTTTTCCACTGGCTCACTGTTGGTCTATAGAAATGCTACTGATTTTTATATGTTCATTTTGTATTCTGTAAGTTTACTGAATTTGTTTATCAGTTCAAAGAGATTTTTGCTGGAGTCTTTTTTTTTTTTTAATATATAAGAGCATATTGTCTGAAAACAGACAATTAGAGTTCCTCCTTTCCACTTTGGGTGCCCTCGATTTCTTTCTCTTGCCTGATTGCTCTTGACTAGGACTTTCAGTACTGTGTTGAATAGGAGTGGTACAAGTGGGCGTCCTTGTCTTGCTACAGATCTCAGAGAAAAAGCTTACTGTTTCCCCATTCAGTATTATGTTAGCTGTGGGTTTGTCACATATGGCCTTTATTGTGTTGAGGTATGTTTCCTTCAGTGCCTAGTTTGTTGAGAGTTTTTATCATGAAGCAGCGTTGAATTTTATCAAATGCTTTTTCTATATCTATTGAAATGATCCTATGGTTTTTGTCCTTAATTCTGTTGATGTGATGTAGCGTGTTTATTGGTTTGTGTTTGTTGAGCCATCCTTGCATCCTGGGATAAATCCCACTTGATCATGGTGTATAATCTTTTTGATTTGCTGTTGGATTCAGTTTGTTAGTATTTCGTTGAGGATTTTTGCATCTGTATTCATCAGGGATATTGACCTATAGTTTTCTCTTTTTATTGTGTCCTTGTCTTACTTTGGTATCAGGGTAATGGTGGCCTTGAAGAATGAACTTGGCAGAATTCCATCCTCTTCAATATTTTTGGAATAGTTTGAGAAGAATTGAAATAAAAATTTGTAGAATTCAGCTGTGAAGCCACCTAGTCCTGGGGTTTTCTTTGTTGGGAGACTTTTTATTATTACTTAGTCATACATGTTACTCATTATTGGTCTGTTTAGGATTTCCGTTTCTTCTTGGTTCCGTCTTGGTAGGTTGTACGTGTCCAGGAATCTATCGATTTCCTCTAGGTTTTCCAATCTGTTGACATACAGTTGTTCATAATAGTCGCCAGTGAGCCCTTGTATTTCTGTGGTATCAATAGTAATTCTCTTTTTCTGTTTCTAATTTTACTTATTTGGGATTTCTTTTTTTTTTCTTAGTGTAGCTAATGGTTTGTCTATTTTATTTATCTTTTCAAAAAACCAACATTTTTTCCGATCTTTTGTATTTTTTAATTTTATTTAGTTCCTCTTTGATCTTTGTTATTTCTTTTCTCCTACCACTTTTGGATTTGATTTGTTCTTGCTCTTCTAGCTCATTGCAGTTCATTGTTAGGTTGTTTATTTTAAATCTTTTTTTTAATGTAGGAGTTTATTGCTATAAGCTTTCCTCTTAATACTGCTTTTGCTCTATACCATAGGCTTTGATATGTTGTGTTTCCGTTTTCATTTGTTTCAATACATTTTTAAATTTCCTTCTTAATTTCTTCATTGACCCACTGGCTATTCAAGGGCATATTATTTAATTTCTATGTATTTATACAGTTTTGAAAGTTCTTTTTGTTGATTTATAGCTTTATTCTGTTACAGTCTGAGAATATCCTAGATGTGATTTCAATTTTAAAAAAATGTATTGAGACTTATTTTGTAGCCTAGCATGTGATTGATTCTAGAGAATGTTCCATGTGCTGAGGAGAAGAATGTGCATTTTGTATCTGTTGGATGAAATGTTCTGAAATGTCTGTTAGGTCCCTTTGGTCTATACTGTACTTTAAATTCGATATTTTGTTGTTATTTTCTGTCTAGATGATCTCCAGTGCTGAGAGTGGGGTTTTGAAGCCCCTACTATTGTTGTGTTGGTGTCTCTCTGTCTCTCTCTCTCTCTATAAATATATACATATATATATATATTTGAGATGGAGTTTTGCTCTTGTTGCTTAGGCTGGAGTGCAGTGGTGCAATCTCAACTCATTGCAACCTCCACCTCCCGAGTTCAAGTGATCCTCCTGCCTCAGCCTCCCAAGTAGCTGGGATTGCAGGCATGTGCCACCATGCTCGGTTAATTTTTTGTATTTAGTAGAGACAGGGCTTTACCATGTTGGCCAGGCTGGTCTTGAACTCCTGACCTCAGGTGATCCACCTGCCTCCGCCCCCCAAAGTGCTGGGATTACAAGTGTGAGGCACCACGCCCGGCCTCTCTCTCTATTTAGATCTACTAATATTTGCTTTATATATCTGGGTGCTTTGTTGTTGGGTGCACATATATTTGTAATTGTTATGTCCTCTTGCTGTGTTGATTTCTTTATCATTATATAATTACCTTTTTGTCTCCTTTTTACAGTTTTTAACTTAAATTGTGATTAATCTGAAATAAATATAGCCACTCTTGCTCACTTTTGATTTCCATTAATGTGGAACATGTTTTTCCATCCTTCATGTTTAGTCTATGTATGTCTTTACAGCTGAAGTGAGTTTTTTGTAGGCAGCATATAGTTGGTTTTTCTTTTTTTAAATACACTCAGCCAGTCTATATCTTTTAATTGGAGTGCTTGGGGTTATTTTGCTATTGATATCACAGTCCAGACATTAAGATTTTCTCACTTAGTTACTTGTAAACAAATTAATATGAAAAGGAAGTAGAGTTTTTCTTTTGTCTCTTTGAAGATAGTGATAGATTATTATTTTGATTTCCATACAAGTGAGGGACTCACCATGCCTGTTGGAATTTTAGAATTTCTTTCCTGTTATTAGGAACAGCAATGATCTGTAATGAGTTCCTGGAATCCTCCAGTGATGGTCTGAATATCTTAAAAGTTTCCTTTCATGTCTCGTTTTCTATTTCTCCCCTAGTAGCCATGCACCCGGGGCAGGAGATGGCCTTGCATTTCCTTGTTTTCTTGATGATTGGTTAGGTTTAGTGTTTGACACAGTTAGGATTCTGGATAAAATCAGCCCTTCTGGAAAGTGTGTAAGTCAAACAAGGACGTTCTGGTGGCGTTATACAGGTTTCCCATGCCCCATGAGTACAGGAATAGCTCCCTGGGGAAGGAGTATGGGCACATGATGGCAGGGAGCCATTCTTGGATGGCCCCATCTTCTGCAGGAATTCTCATGCAGGGAGAAGAAGCACACGGCGACTGAGCGGGTAGGGATTCTGCTGATAGTTTTGATTGTTATGATTTGCTCCTGAAAGGTGATGTGGGATGAAGAGCAATATTTAGAATGCTGACATTCCTTGAAACAAAGATATAGAAAAAATCTTATAATTGTAGAGTGCCTTGTCGTTTTCAGCTGCTCTCATGTGGATCCCTTTTCGTCCTTCTGAAATGCTTTCCCAGGAGACAGCATTGCTCTCTTTGTACAGATGAGGAGACTGGGTTTCAAATGGTTAGGAATTCATCGCAGGCATTGGAATCTTTGGTTTCCTGGAACATTTTCTATTCAAGTATAGACCACGTGGCCTCTAAAGGCTGGCTCACTCTTAACACCAAGATTGGGGATCCAGCCTCACCTCTGGGGTGGGCGGCAGGAGCTCCACAGCCATCCTGGGTGCTCTGGGGTGGGGTGGCTGAGCTGTGGCAGCCCCTCCCAGCTGAGCAGCAAGGCCGGGGAAAGCTCATTCCGTCCCCCTTGGTTCTAACCAGGTAGAGGCTTACACTGCACATTTCCTTAGCTGGGAACCTTTAGAACTTTACATTTAAAATCTAATCTGTGATCCAGGGGGTAGATACATGGGTATTCACTGTACAATTCCTACATTTTTTGTACATTTAATTTTTTTTATGTGTGTCATGGATGACAAAAGAAATGCAACCTCTCTGAGTTAGCTTTTCTGTATAGCACCTTCTAGAATCAGGAGGCTGGATAGGGTTTAGTTTCATCAGAAATCTTAATGTTTCTGGTCAAGAGATGGCACTATTAAATTCTTGGTTGTGTGGTTTCTGGGAAAGAAATATTCTAAATGAGTTCCAGGAATCACCTCTGTGGCATTTCTACAGGAAAAGTGACCACTCTTGAAGCTTCGTCATCACTCTCAAGAATGATTGTGATGGTTTCTAAGCGGTCACCAGCCAATCTTTAGTTCTTTTATGCAGAGTGCTTTCATTCCGAGTGAAGTGCCCTTCTGTTTAATGGTGACCTCCAGTTATTACAGGGATTGCAGCCGCATTTGATGGATGTGAACCTGCTCATCTCTGGCTCCCCAGCTTCGCCTCTGGGGTGGGCGGCAGGAGCTCCACAGCCATCCTGGGTGCTCTGAGGTGGGGAGTCCCTAGTGGGAGTGGACGGTGCATGGCCGGGACGTTCCTGTCCGATGTTCCACACTGGCGTGCGCGCGTCTCTGGCCTGTTTCGTTCGTCCGTGGGTCTGTGGCGTTTTCTCCGTGCGTGCCTCTGCGGCGCGTTTCCTCCATCCGTGCGTCTGTGGTGTTTCTTCCGTCCCTGCGTCGGTGGTGTTTCTTTCATCCGTGTGTCTGTGGTGTTTCCTCTGTCCATGCGTCTGTGGCCTGTTTCCTCCGTCCATGTGTCTATGACGCTTCCTCCCTCCGTGCGTCTGTGGCCTGTTTCCTCCGTCCGTGCGTCTGTGGCCTGTTTCCTCCGTCCGTGCGTCTGTGGCCTGTTTCCGCCGTCCGTGCGTCTGTGGCCTGTTTCCTCCGTCCGTGCGTCTGTGGCGTTTCCTCCGTCCGTGCGTCTGTGGCGTTTCCTCCGTCCGTGCGTCTGTGGCCTGTTTCCTCCCTCCGTGCGTCTGTGACGTTTCCTCCGTCCGTGCGTCTGTGACGTTTCCTCCGTCCGTGCGTCTGTGGCCTGTTTCCTCCGACCGTGCGTCTGTGACGTTTCCTCCGTCCGTGCGTCTGTGACGTTTCCTCCGTCCGTGCGTCTGTGACGTTTCCTCCGTCCGTGCGTCTGTGGCCTGTTTCCTCCGTCCGTGCGTCTGTGGCATTTCCTCCGTCTGTGGATCTGTGGCGTTTCCTCTGTCTCTGAGCCTGTGGCCTGTTTTCTCCGTCCACGCTGGAGGCCGTCGCTTCTCTCTAGTCACCACTTACTGATCGCTCTCTGTATGCTGAGCCTGTGTCAGGCGTGTGGCATGTGTCCCCTGTGTGGCAGGGGTTTGCGTGACACACAGGGACACACGCTCGGGGAGCCGCAGGGATGGGGTCATAGCCACGTAGCGGAGCCCTCGGTCTGAGGGGCTTGGTGCCCACCCAGCTCTTCCTGAAGCAGCCTCGGGGCAGACCCCAGCTCTGCTTCCTCTCCTGGAGGCACCTCATGAAGTAAATTAAGCAAAACCAAGGTAGGAAACGGTTTTGAAATGAGACCTGGTTTCAGGTGTGTGTGGTCATTTCTCTTTACATGTTTACTTCATATACCGTGAATGATATACTTTTCCACCGGGTATAACAATTAATTACCAGCCATTACTGGTACAAAATTCCATGAAGGATATTTGAGAAGGGCATAGTCTCAAAAACATGCTTTATTTTCACAGCTGTGATTTGCATGATAAAGCTGTCAGGACTGTGACTTTCTTTTGTTATTTTTATTTTTAGACCCTTGAAAGGAAGTTATTTAGTGATTACTTAAAATTGTGAAAATAATCTAATGATTAGAGAATCATTAGAACAAGTATTATATTTTCTGTTCCTTATGTAAATGAAATCATCTTAATCCAGGCCGATGTTGGCAGGAATGGTCACGTTTAAAATGGCTAAGATGTTTATGTGATGTGCAGCCGTCCCCCTATGTTGTCTCTGGAACATTCCAGAACATCCATCTCAATTCTCACTTGTTGACACCCTACCCTGTTTTGTGATTATTCTTGTTTGCATCAGAATTTTGAATCCACGTACCTGAGATGATACTTACGTATGCGTGTACACATGCATGTGTGTGCATGTGTGTATGCGTATGTATGTGCATGCACGCGTGCGTATGTGTATGTGTATATGCATGTATGTGTGCACGTGTGTGCATGTGTGCACGTGTGTGCATGTGTGTATGTGCATGTACGTATGCGTGCATGCATGTACACACATGTACACACGTACATGTTCATGTGTGCATGCACGTGCATGTGTACACGTGTATGCATGTACATGTATGAGCATATGTACACGTGTGGACATGTGTGTGTGTATGCATGTGTATGTGCACAGATAGGCCTTTTCCTTTCATACAGGCTATTTTGAGTATTGCTGTTAGGCAGTGACAACTTTCCATTTCCTCAGTCAGAAAATGGGTAGCTCATCATTAATAAGGATGAACATTCGATATCAGCAATCCCTAAAAACAATGGAAATTGTCATATTAAATAAATAAATACCAAAACAAAGATAGTGTTCTGTACCGTGTGTTTACATTGAACTTTCTTATAAACATTGGTATGAATGTTTCCCACTTATTGGAAATCACATGACTAGTTTAAGCTGAAACGTGGAATATTAATTCTGTCTTCAGATCACTTTTGCATATGTATGATTGATCTGTTCTGCTGTTCTGGAACCTCTGAAAACCACTCGGTCTTACCCTAGTTGGTGCCACAGTTGTGAGAATTCAGGGAAACAAGGTGTTTGCCAGTTTAAGTATTTTAGATGTCAAGCTGCCTCTTAACCTGCATCATAAACCAGTCTTAAAGAAAGACACAGTGTGACTTGTAGTGGATTATATCAGTTTTGTTTTCTGTGGCTGAATCATCACTCTACATTGTGAATTAATGTTATTTTTCAGCTCATCTTCATAATGCAGGGAGGTTCTCCAGTGTTGAGTGCAGGTTCAGTGAAAGCACTAACACTGTTACCACGGGCTTAAATGGACTTGTTTTCTGAGGCGATAACCCTGGAGTCAGGCATTCAGTGTCCGCCCATCACTTGGTTCCGAGTTCTCGGTCCCCTCTTGCTCTCCTCCCCCCACACCCTTGCTTCTGTCTTGTCTTCTTTTTGACTAATAGGCCCTCTGCAGATGGTGTGTTGGGGGCCGGGGTCTGCTGTGAGTCTTTGATAACCTTGGGAAAGAACTTTTTCTTTGGAGCAAGACCCCTCTCAATAAACTTTCAGTAGCCCAACTATCGTCTGTTGTGTGAACTATTCGTGGAAAATGCTCAGCATTTTTCCTTGGATTCTGGCTGATCTTTCTCCACCTGCCAATTTCTCCTCAGTTTGCCGTGTCTGTACCGTCACCAACCCCGTTCCAGCCGCGGTTACATGTAAAGTAATTGAAGCAGAGCTCTGCAGATGAGAGAGTGTGTGTCGCCCCCCGAGTTCCCTTCCTAGCCTCTGAGTGTGAGTTGTGTTTTGTTCCGAGGGATGACTCTGAGGCTCCTGGCCCCTGTTTTGGAGCACCCCACACCAAAGTGGGTGTAAAATGAAAAAAGGGTTTAAGCTGTATTATTGTAATTCATGGAGCAGATGATAAAGATGCTTGAATCTGAACAGCAGCTGAAAATGAGGACATGTTACCAGTTTGGATGTTGGATGACCTTCTTGGAAAAAGCTTTTGTCATACTTTAGAAACTGTGCATGTGCTGTTTTCTATTTCATATTTAGAATCTGTACAGTATGTGTTGTATGAGCGTGTTGTGTTGTATGTGAGTGGCATGGGTTGTATGTGTGTTGTATGTGCATGTTGTGTTGAGTTGCATGTATTGTATGTTCGAGTGTTATGTGTTGTATGAGTGTGTTGTACATGTATTTGTTAGTTGTATGTTTTGTATGTTGTATGAGTGTTGTGTTGTATGAATGTTGTGTGTTGTATGAGTGTTGTATGTGTATGTTGTATGAGTTGCATGTATTGCATGTTGTATGGGTTGTATGTTGTATGAGTGTGTTGTACGTGTTTGTGAGTTCCATGTGTTGTATGTTGTATGAGTGTTGTGTGTTGTGAGTGCCTTGTACATGTATTTTTGTTGTTGCATGTGTTGTATGTTGTGTTATATGTTGTATGTTGTATGAGTGTGTTGTACATGCATATTGTGTTGTGAGTTGCATGTGTTGTATGAGTGTGTTGTATGTGTATATTGTGAGTTGCATGTATTATGTGTATGCAATACACATATATGTTGTATGAGTGTTGTGTTGTATATATGTTGTATGTTGTGTTGTGCATGTTGTGTTGTGCGTGAATTGCATGTGTCGTATGTGTTGTATGACTGTTGTATGTGTATGTTGTGTTGTGAGTTGCATGTATTGTGTGTATGTTGTATGAGTGTTGTGTTGTATGAGTGTTAAACATGCATGTTGTGTTGTGAGTTGTGTGTGTGTGTGGTACGTGTATGTTGTGTTGAATGTGAGTTGCATGTGTTGCACATGTGCTGTATGAGTGTGTTGTATGTGTATGTTGTGAGTTGCATGTATTGTATGTTGTATGTGTTGTGTTGTATGAGTGTATTGTATGTGCCTGTTGTGAGTTGTGTATGTTGTTTTGTATGAGTGTTGTGTGTTGTATGTGTGTTGTATGTGCATGTTTTATGAGTTGTGTTTGTGCTGTATGAGTGCATTGTACATGCGTGTTGTGTTGTATGTGTTACATGTGCTGTATGCGTGTATGTGTTGTATGTACGTGTTGTGTTGTGAGTTGCATGTATTGGGTATGTGTTGTATGAGTGTGTTATAAATGCATATTGTGTTGTGAGTAGCATATATTGGGTATGTGTTGTATAGGTTGCATGTGTTGTGTGTGTGTTGTGTGTTGTCAGTGTTGTATGTGTTGTATGAGTACACTGTACATGCATGTTGTGTTGTATGTGAGTTGCATGTTGTCAGTGTGTGCGTTGTGAGAGGCGGGGGCATCCACATGACTGCTCCTCAGCAAGTCCTGCCTTGCAGCCCCTTCTGAGCGTGCGTCCTCCCGAGTAGCCTAGAAGCAGCAGCATGTTTGCCTCTGCCCCTCCCCAGGAGGCCTCAGCCAGGTCCTGTGCTCAGCCTGCCGTGGGCCATCTGCCTCTCTTGTCTCTCTCTCGTCGTCCTCCTGCGCCTCCTCCCAGTCCTGAGTAGCTGGGATTACAGGTGCCTGCCACCACGTCCGGCTAGTTTTTGTATTATTAGTAGGGATGGGGTTTCACCATGCTGGCCAGGCTGGTCTTGAACTCCTGACCTCACGTCATCCGCCTGCCTCGGCCTTCCAAGGTGTTGGGATTACAGGCATGAACCACCGCACCTGGTCCGTCTGCCTTTTAGTTACAACCTGTGTGTTTTCTGTTTTAAATTTCATTTTTCCAGGTCAGAGCAGTAGTTTCTTTTTCGTGGTGTTGCTGTGAATGTCTGTTATGATTAGGAGACTGGGTAGGTGCCCTCTCCCTGGTGCCTGGCTCTTTCAGATGAGGTGGGGGTCAGCTTGGCTGCTTCTGATTTTGGGAGGCGCACTGCTTCTTGGGGCAGCTTGCCGGCCGGGGGCTGCCTGTGGTATTTCCTGGGGAGCTACATCTGTCCCCGTAGGCCTGGGGAAGTAGGCGGGCCCTGACTACACGCCTCAACACACGTGCCTTCCACTAGCCCCCAGGCCCACGTCCAGACCCCAGCTGCGTCCTGTGGTAGCCTGTTCAGCTGCTGCCACCACGGCTATTGAACTTTTAATACCTGTGCGCAGACAGGCCACGGGCAGACAGGCCACGGGCCGACCTCGTGGCTTTGCTTACCCCCAGTTCTATGTTACCTGTGTGCGGAAACCGGCTGCTCCCAGAGTCCTGCAGGCTTGGTTTCCCCGGCCCCGACTCAGGCCACAGGATCTCAGTCTTGGGTGATTCTGCTGCCGCGGGCCGGGCTCTGGGTGCCAGCGGGTTCCCCACGCGCGTGTTACTCTTGTGTTCACATCAGTGCGGGAGGGCGGTGAGGGAGGGAGGCGGGGACGCTCTGGATTCTTCTCCCTGCTCACCAGCTCTGAACGCAGACCAGCCGTTCGCCTCGTTTGCTTTTCCAGGGATGTTGTGAGTCTTTCGTGGGTAGGGAGTGATGCCCTTTGCTTTCTTCTCGCTTTCCCGGTAGGTGCTGAAGGAATAATTAATAATAAGGCCAGTTCGGAGAAAACAAAAACTCACAATTACATATGTTACCTGGACTCGTATTATTGCAGATAGCCCTTCTTTCCCACGAATTCACAGCCGCTCTTCCTTCCTCCACCGTAGCCACGCGTGGAGGGAGAGCTGCGGGACCTGGGCCTGTCCAGGGTGCTGCCGGCCTGCGTCGGTGACGGCCAGCGCTGAGAAGTTAGTGCACCCCATAAGCGCCACAGCAAAGACTTCGACGTCTGTTGGGGGAGGAAAAGCGCTTCTTTGAGTGATTTCCACTTGATTATTTACCTCTTATCAGCAGATTGTGTGGAAGGATGAGTGAATTCAGTGTAAGATTTATGGAGTGTTCCTGTAAGAGATAAGCCTGGCTCTTGTTTTCCTTTCTATCTCCTATATTTCATCGGGTTCGTTTGATTGATGTGTTTTGTTTTGGGAAAGCCGCTGAGGAGGAGTCACGTGAGTCTTTGCTCAGGGATTTTCCAGTGTGGGAATCTGGCGCTGTGGTTTCGCGTAGCGTTTGGTTCTGGAGGGTGGAGGACGATGTCCCAGTCCGCGTGTGCCTCGTCACGTGGCGGCGAAAGCATGGATTCCACGAGTCTTTTGCTAGAGAAAATCCAGGCGCTCCCAACCAACTGTGTGTGCTTTCCTTTTAGAAATGTCTCTAACTCATATACTGGACTTAGAGTTTATTTAGTGTTTCTTATGTGAAGTTTCCTGGAACTACTGAAAATATTTTCCATGCTAGATGATCGCGTTACTGGACTCACACAATTAAAACTTTTTCTTTAGATTACATAATTATTTATTACCTATCCTCCGTTTTTCTTTTCAGTTAAAAAAGCACCACCTAGAACAATGTCCTAATGATGCCACCATGATTAGTGTTAGAATTTAGCTGTAGAGTGAGGTTAATAATGAATTAACAATCACTAGTATATAATATAAAGCACGGTTAAGGTATATATGTATATTTTATGAACCATCCAAAGTAAAAAATAAATTAGGGTCAAGAGAACTTACAGGTGCAGAAGTGTTATTTTTATTTTGTGTTTTATTCAGGAAATTTAAATCTTTAAAGCTGTTTTTGTTTTGTTTTGTTTTTTTTTTTTAAATTTCAAGGTCAACTCCAACAGAATTGATCTGTTCCTCAGCAGACCTAGGGGAGAGTACAGGTGCTGAACAGACCTGGGTATCTGCTAGTCGCGATTCAGTAGATATTTTCTTGTTAGTTGGTAATTAAAACATCGTTATAAAGGTTTTAATGTACTTTTTGAGCTTTATTACTATATATTCCTTCAGGAGTCTGTGAGAACTCTCTACTTTGTTTTTTCCCGTCTATTTAGTATTAAGTTAGGAGTTTTAATTCCTTCTACCCTGGTATTTATTTAAAAATTCCCTATATATTTGTAGATATATATTTGGTGCATTTTAAAATGCTCGATACATTAACATTTTAAAATATCAAAAATATTTCAGAATATACATTTTTTAAAATGTAAAAAGTAACAGTATAAAAAATTGAGATACATAAATTTTAAAAAATCATCCTTACAACTCTTAGTACCAATGATTTCTCTATAGCATTGTAACGTTGATTAACCCGGACATACAACAATGATCAATAGTGTTAATGTGTTGAGTGTATAACTGGGCTTGTGTGTGTCATTTTATTGGATGATTTATTAACCACATGAAACAGCCAGTGTTACGGAAAGGGACGTTTGAGGTTTAAAGCCTTGCCTGGGTCCCGCTGGGGGTGAGGTGGGTGTGGGCCTACCCAGGACTGCTGATAACAGAACCCAGTGGACTTGGTGATTTTTAGTCAAGAACTCACAGAATTTCGGTGCATCTCCCCAAACCATTCCTTCTTTTCTCTCTCCTGGAGCAAAAGAGAATTGTTAGGTTCACGTGTTGTGTCTTGTGAAGGTTTATCGATTGCAAGACCCCAGAATTTGCAAAAAAGGCAGATGGGAGTTTCTGTGTGGAGATACCCTGAGCTACGTTGAAAACACTGGATCCTTTGTGTCCGGGGCTTTTCCCCTTGGCACTACGGATGCTCTGGCCCAGAGGAGCCTTTGTGGGAGGCTGTCCTCGGTGCCTGCGGTGCTGAGTGTCATCCCTGCCTCCCACCCTCTGGTGTGGCCTCCCGGAGCCCTTGTGGGGAGCATTTGTGGGGAGGAGGCCGTCCTCGGTGCCTGAGGTGTTGAGTGTCGCCCCTGCCTCCCACCCTCTGGTGTGGCCTCCCGGAGCCCTTGTGGGGAGGAGGCTGTCCTTGGCATCTGCGGTGCTGAGCGTCAGACCCCTGCTGTCCACCCTCTGGTGCCATCAGCATCCCTCCTCCCAGTAGAATCGCCCCTGCTTGAGAGCCGCTGCCTTAAGTGGTGGCGTGAGACGTGCAGGTTTGCGTTTCTTCATTAGGAGTTTTAAATTTCTGAAAATCTAGTTGTGATGACTATGAAACATACCTGGATGTGGACCTTCGAGTAGACAAGCTTCCGGATGTGTCATGGCACACACATTTCAACCTGCCCAGGCGTAAATCCGCGTACAACTTTATTTCTCAGACATCTCAGCCTTTTCGAGGCACGGCTCCTGCTGTCTTTGCGTAGCTACTTATGCCTCTAAATGCTTCTGTGTGCTGGAAGCTGCTGTCCTGTCCCTGCTTCCTGGGATGCAGGGCTGTGGAATTTCTGCTGTGTTCCACGAAGGGTTAAAGCATTCCAGGGAAGGAGATTCTGAGATCTCCCTTTTTTTTTTTTTTTTTTTTAGTTATACTTTAAGTTTTAGGGTACATGTGCACATTGTGCAGGTTAGTTACATATGTATACATGTGCCATGCTGGTGCGCTGCACCCACTAACTCGTCGAGCTCTCCCTTTCTAAAGACACTTTTAGTCAGGGAAGTGCTTTCCAGCCATGTCCGTCTGTTCTCTCCTGGGATGGACAGGGCAGCTACTGTCCCTGTTCCCGAGCCTCAAAAGCCGTTACGAAGTTCCATCCAGGCCTTTAATTTCCCGATCCTATTTCAGCTGATCTCAGCCTTCCCTTGTAGATCTTTCTATTCATTTAGTTGGCATCCTTGCTTTCTTGTACCATCTCCCAGTTTTCCACAGTTTATTTGCACTGGACATAGAATTACAACAGAAACTCACCCATGCTGAGGTAGGGCTGCCCCAGGGATCTCCCCCTCTGCAGACCAGGCTGCCCACTGGAGAGTGGTATCACTGGGTCACGGTCACCATCTGCCCCAGCAGGGTCCAGAGTGTTTAGAGTCTTTCCTGGACATAGAAACCCTTTTGTGTGACGTTCAGATAAAACCAATCACCATGTTCTGTTAATCAAAGAGGTCGGAGCTGAGAACCATTAGCATACATCCACCTCTCCCGAGAGTGTTCACGCCTCTTCCACGTGGGGCTAGGCTGCTGCTGAGTGTGGTTCTGCTGGCTGTGGGTGTGGCCTCTTTCCTCAACCACAGCCATCGCAGGCCTGCCACAGTTTTGGTTCTTCTAAAAGAGAATAGGCAACACAAGCGAAATAAGATAAGTTAGATTTGAAACCTTTAAAAATTATTTCCTCAAACATTGTATATATTTTCTGCCCATACCTAATTTGATAACAATTTTAAAAAGATTAAAAAGAAAAAAAATTCCCCCATATCAAGTCTTTGAAAGGCATCCAACTTAGTTTTCATCCAATCAATTACTCTCTCTTTGGAGTCATATTTTATTGGTTTAAGTAATGTGTAACAAGTACACTGGCATAAACAGATTTAGGAGCAAACACAGCTGCTTCATGATTAGCGTTCAGCTCGCGGGGCCCAGCTGTGGGGGTGCAGCCTGTGCCTGCCTGTGTGCCAATAGGGCTGGTCACCTTGAGCATCTAGGAGTGTCTGGGTGAGTGAGGTCTGGGCAAGGCAGCATCCATACACCTGCGTAGTTCTCACTTTGTCTGCGTTATCTGGCAATGCCACAAAATTATCAAGTAAGTGTTCTCCAAGTGCGTATTCACTTAGCGTTTGGAAAGTTCATAGGTACCTCATACAGCACCTTCAGGAGGAGCTAGGAGCCCAGGAATGAGAGCAGGTGTGAGGCCTGTACTCTTTGTGTATAGATAAAATATGCATGTGCCTATCTGAGGGCAGAAAGTTAGATTGGGGTCAGAATGTGGAAGTCCTTACCTGTCAGATACTAGGAAGCCACTGAGGGCTTCGGAGAGAATTGTGCTCTGATGTGCGGTATGCCGTGGAGCCACGGGGGACAGGCCAGGCTCATGCGGGGCACTCGCCATGGCGAGAGGAGGAAAGAAGGCAGCCAGTGAGCTGAGCGATTCAGTGCCTGGGTCAGGAGGGGAAGAGGGAGTGCAGGAAGGCAGATGAAGCTGTGAGTCTACACCCTGAGGTCGACGTTGTGCTTTGCTGGAAATCAGGAGGAGAAGCAAGTGTGGACCTGATTCAGAGATACTTAGAGACACCACCACAAGCTGCGAGTTTGGAAATATGGAAGGAGGCTTGGGGAAAATCCGGACCGGGGTGGATTTGGGAGCCTCCTACATAGAAGTGCAGGTCAAGGAGCCAGAGTGTGAGGCGTGCATGTCGGGAGAGAGGAGGCCAAAGGAAAGCCCACATTTGGAAATGGAGGAAGGGTTGGAAGACCCAGAAAAGGCCCTGCTTAGAGTCCAGAGAAGAGCTGCACGGTGCAGGTCACTAAAGCCCAGAGCCGAGAGTTTCCAGGACAAAGTCCCAAGTGTTGTTGAAAACCAGGGGGTGGGACTCCAACTGGAACCAGCGAGGGGAGCCTGGTGGCCCTGATTCCTGAGAGCAGCCAGAGCCTGGGGGTCATGGCGGAAGTGGGTGAGAAGCGCAGGGAGCAGGTGGAGATGGTCCTTCGAGGCCTGGAGCTTCACACGGGCAGCCAGCCGTGGACCAAGACACAGCTGGGGAGGGGCCTGAACCCAGAGTGTCTCCAGGTGGAGGAGGGAGCCAGGAAGGGCAAAGGTACACGGAAGAAAGGGGGCAGGCATGGAGCCAGGTCCCCAGGGAGGCTGCAGTCTTCTCTGTCTGTTCAGGGACTGGTTGTTGGTTATTCTGAGTTCTCAAAGTCATCCACTCGGTGCAGTCCAGAGAAAGATCCCAGGGGCCTCAAGCCTGGAGCAGGCCTTGTGCTTTTCCGAACACTGTGCGTGTTGACTCAGGGTTACTGTCAATGGCTAATTCTAGTGTGTCTTTTGTTGAAGTCTGCAGAAAAGCCTCAACCAGCACCAGCTTTTGAAGGACTTACAAAACTTGTGTTCTTCTGATTCTGGGATTTTTGCCTGAAATGCCTCGTATATTTTTGGCTAGGTGTTGTTAGCACTTGTGTTACGGCATTTGGAGCTCTGTATTTTTGTGATGTGCTAGCTGTGAGGAGGTTTAAAATTAGATTCCTAGAAATCAGGTTATAGGAGCTCTCGGCCACGCTTCGTGGGTTATGTTTTGACACCTCATAGTGGATCCCGTTGCGGTGGCTATTCTTAGTATTTGTGGAACACCTGACTCGTGATGCTAGGAGAATGTTATTTGTTTTCTTTGTAAGCCTAAAGTCTAATGACCTTGTAGAGTCTTTATACCCGTCTCTTATGAATCAGCTTTAGTATGCTTGAAAAAGTCCTCGTTGTGCCCTTGAAAAGCAGGTGCACATTTTAAAAGTCATCCTTTTAAAATCCTTTTCTCCAGTCTGTGCCCTTTGTCTGTTTCGTTTCCTTCACTGCAACATCATGTAACAGGGACAAGAGCTAGAATCTGTTTCATACACAGAGCTTGAAACAGGGACAAGGGCTGCAATCTCCGTTTCATACACAGAGCTTGAAACAGGGACAAGGGCTAGAATCTCCGTTTCATACACAGAGCTTGAAACAGGGACAAGGGCTAGAATCTCTGTTTCATACACAGAGCTTGAAACAGGGACGAGGGCTAGAATCTCTGTTTCATACACAGAGCTTGAAACAGGGACAAGGGCTAGAATCTCTGTTTCATACACAGAGCTGAACTGGGCTGAGCGACCTGCTCTGCTGACGTCTGTTTCTGTCATGAAAGGGAACCTAGGCCTCTTGAGTTTTCCTTTTGTACATTTTCAAAAAGATTATTTTTTCCTCTCTCTGGTCCGTTCCACTGTGGGATTCTCTCCTAAGGCTGTTTCTTTGCCTTCCATTTTGACAACTATGATTTAGTTTCCGAGATGATGAAAGGGTAGTGAAAAGGCCCGGGAAAGAGAAGGCAGGAAGGGAAGGAATTATCTCATGATTTTAGTCAGAAGGAAATCACTCAGACAGAAACGCTTTTACAAGTGGTCAGATCCCGGGAAGTGGGATTGAATAAGTGGCATCGTATCACACAACCCTGTTTTACATTCTTGCTGTTGCCAGGGGTAACGAAAAGAACGAGTATATTCATTCCGAGGTCAAATATATATCTTTGCTGACTCTGACTATAATTAGCAGAATTCGTTCAATTCAAGTTTGAGAATACCTTTACAGAAGAGGGTCTTCAGGCATGTGTGCCTATTTCTATTCGTATGTTCACATGTATTTGAGTATGAATGTGTGTATGTGTGCTGTGTGTGAGACCTCATTATTTGAAATCAAGAAATGTGCAGTAAAGTAGAGTTTATTAATTACAAGAAGTTACATTTGGGGGATAAACCACTTTGTATAGAATTGAATAATGGGGTCTTTGAGGGGTGTATATTTGTATGTGGGTTTGCATTTGTGTGTATGAAAGTGTGTATTGCATGTACATGTGTTGTGCATGTATGTGTCTTTGTACTGTACAGATGCATGCATGTGTATATGTGTGCATGTGTATTTGTGTTGTATGTGTGTGTGCATGTGTTACATGTTTAGGCATGACATCACACACATGTGCAAGTATGCATGCATGGATGCTTGTGTGTATATAGTTATAAATGTATATGTGTGCATGTCATGTGTATGCATTTACATATGTTTGTGTGTGCCAGAATGTATATGCATGAACGTGTATGTATATGCGTGTTTGAGTGTTGTATGTGCATGTATGTGTTACGTGTTGGTATTACGAATGTGATTACGTGAATGTGTGTGCATGTGTGAATGTGTGTATTGCATGTGTGTGTGTGAGATATGTGTCTGTGCATGCATGCATGCATGTGCACATTTGATTTGTGAGTCCTCTCTGGGAGGGCCATGTTCCTGGAGAGAGTGCATGGGATCCTCCGCTGTCCTCTCAGGGAGAGAGATATTGTAAAGGTTCGAGCCATTAGGTAAACACGCCTGATGTTCTATAAAATATATATTTACATATACCATTGGGGTTAAATATATGTTAAATGGGTGCAAAGCTGTTATATTGCATTAAAAGTCATGTTAATACTTTCTTGTTAAAGGCTTTGTGAATGATTTCCTGTACATGAGACATAATACACCACACAGAATTACAGTGGGTCAGTGGTGATATTTGCCAGGAGGTCTGGCTAATGATTGGTATTTCTAGTTGCAGACATGCAGTTTGAGCTTTTCTGGACTTAGAGGAGGGTCACTGACTGCCCACTGAATGATGCCAGCATCTCTGCCTCGTTCTGTCGGCTTCATCCAGAGCTGGGACAGCTGCTCTCAGATGGATTGTAGTTTTCTCTCCATAAAGATCTGCAGCATTTGTTAGCAGTCCCGTAGCAGACCCAGCGGCAGGTCCAGGGTCAGGTCCAGGGACAGGTCCAAGGGCAGGTCCAGGGTCAGGTCCAGCGGCAGGTCCAGCGGCACGTCCAGGGACAGGTCCAGCGGCACGTCCAGGGACAGGTCCAGGGGCAGGTCCAGGGACAGGTCCAGCATCAGGTCCAGCGGCAGGTCCAGGGTCAAGTCCAGCGGCAGGTCCAGCGGCAGGTCCAGCGTCAGGTCCAGGGACAGGTCCAGCATCAGGTCCAGCGGCAGGTCCAGTGGCAGGTCCAGCGGCAGGTCCAGTGGCAGCTCCAGCCAACTTCCCACGTGGCCCATGTGAAAATGTATCCACTCCCTTGCATTTTTTGAAGCAGTAGTTATTAGTAGAGCCTACTGCCATTTCTCCTTGAGTTCCTCACAGTGGATGTTAAGCATTTGCTTTATTAAAGCAAAGTTCCATGCTCTTTGTGCTAAGTCACCTCTGCCTTTCTGTGAGAGGCTAGAATTGGGATCGACCCTCAGCTGTGCCAGAGCCTTGGTACCTGTCTCAGTTCTGGAATCTACTCTGTCCTTGTTGCCTTCCATTCACCGACAGCCGTCTGTCTTCCTGTCACTCCTTCAACACGGAGTCCAGCGGTGTGCACACAGGTGAGTCTGTGTGGATGCTGGTTTCGTAGGATCTTATCGGGACCTCACTCATCTTTTCACTAGGAAATCAGACACTGCAAAGGACTTACAGAAAAGCCCAAAGAAGCCGTATCGATAGAATCATAGAGACAGAATTCTATAACCATAGGAAACGGCATTGATTATCATGAAATGTGCCCTTACGTGTGGCATAGTAAAACATCACATTTGAATACCGCACTGGGTAAGAGCTTGGAAAAGAGATTATGAAAGTATAACTGGCTCTGCTCTTGTATAGTGGGACATGGTAAAGCGATGCCTGATACTGTATAGAATGGAACAAACAGGATAGAATTATACAGAGTAGTGCAGAATAGAACGAATAGTAGAGTGTTCAATAAGGTAGCATAGAGTAGAAGAAACAGTGTAACATTATATAGTATAGTGTACAATAGGAGAAATAGTATAGCGTTATATAGGGTAGCATAGAAGGAACAGTGTAACATTATATAGTATAGTGTACAATAGGACAAATAGTATAGCGTTATATAGGGTAGCATAGAATAGAAGAAACAGTGTAACATTATATAGTATAGTATACAATAGGACAAATAGTATAGCGTTATATAGGGTAGCATAGAATAGAAGGAAGTGTAACATTATATAGCATAGTATACAATAGGACAAATAGTATAGCGTTATATAGGGTAGCATAGAATAGAAGGAAGTGTAACATTATATAGTATAGTGTACAATAGGACAAATAGTATAGCGTTATATAGGGTAGCATAGAATAGAAGAAACAGTGTAACATTATATAGTATAGTATACAATAGGACAAATAGTATAGCGTTATATAGGGTAGCATAGAATAGAAGGAAGTGTAACGTTATATAGCATAGTATACAATAGGACAAATAGTATAGCGTTATATAGGGTAGCATAGAATAGAAGGAAGTGTAACATTATATAGTATAGTATACAATAGGACAAATAGTATAGCGTTATATAGGGTAGCATAGAATAGAAGGAAGTGTAACATTATATAGTATAGTATACAATAGGACAAATAGTATAGCGTTATATAGGGTAGCATAGAATAGAAGAAACAGTGTAACATTATATAGTATAATACAATAGGACAAATAGTATAGCGTTATATAGGGTAACATAGAATAGAAACTGTAACATATAGTATAGTGTACAATAGGACAAATAGTAGAGTGTTCTATAGGGTAGCATAGAATAGATGAAACAGTGTAACATTATATATATAGTATACAATAGGACAAATAGAGTGTTCTATAGGGTAGCATAGAATAGAAGAAACAGTGTAACATATAGTATAGTGTACAATAGGACAAATAGTATAGCGTTATATAGGATAGCATAGAATAGAAGAAATAGTGTAACATTATATAGTATAGTATACAATAGGACAAATAGTAGAGTGTTCTATAGGGTAGCATAGAATAGAAGAAACAGTGTAACATTATATAGTATAGTATACAATAGGACAAGTAGTATTACATAGTCTAGAATAGAACAAGTGGGATAGTATTGTATACAGTTGAACTAACGACGTAGTATTACATAGTATAATGTAGTCTAGATTAGAACACACAGCATGGTATTAATATTACATAGTGTGGTGTGGAATAGTAGAGTCGCAAAGCACAGAACAGAGAGGACAGTGACTATTACATAGCATAGTGTGGAATAGCAGAGTCGCATAGCACAGAACAGAGAGGACAGTGACTATTACATAGCGTAGTGTGGAATAGTAGAGTCGCATAGCACAGAACAGAGAGGGCAGTGACTATTACATAGCGTAGTGTGGAATAGTACAGTCGCATAGCACAGAACAGAGAGGACAGTGTTCTGTAGCACTGATGCAGGATTTTTGCTCTTTAGTTCAGCTGGGTCCGGGTTCTTGTCTCACAACCAGGAAGAAACAGGCACGCGGACATCGAAGAGTGAGTGCAGTAGAATTTATTAAGCGAAAAGGAAAGGTCTCAGCGAAAAGAGGGGTCCTGAGAGCAGGTTGCTGGTTGCCCCCTTCCCAGTTGACTACAAGGGCTTTTACATAGAAGCTGATGGGGCTGGGCTCCCTGTTTGCATAAGGAGCGAATTTCTGGTGGCTCCACCCCATTCCCCCATGTGTATGGGGGCCCTCAGTCTGCTGTGAGCATGTTTAGGCAAGCCCCATGAGCAAGTTCCCCTATCTGCACAAAACATGGGCTGGAGGCTGTCTGGGACCCTTCCCTTACTGTCTGCCTAAAGCAAGCTGGCTCTCCTTTCAGTATAGAAGAAAATAGTATAGAATAGAACAGATAGTACAGTATTATATAGTGTAGAATGAAACAGATAATATGGTATTGTAGAGAATGGAATAGTATAGAATAGAACAAACTGATCATAGTAGTGTAGTATAGAATAGTAGCCTCGCGCAGCACGGGGCAGTGTCGTGCTCCGTACTACAGAGTGTAGCCACCAGGAGAGCGTTCTTCAGTGGGGCATCACTGGCCCTTCATATTTCTTTGGTTCTATGAAAATGAGGACAGGGAGATAAGAGGGGGAGGAGGTTGGCTTTCTTACTTTTAAGGCACTCATTACTTCCTGGGGATCATTTGATGGTCCTCTTTGGTAGTGTTCTGTGAAGCAGTCTGTATACTCTGTAGGATGAAATGAGATGTTTTCTGTAAACAGTTGTCTCATGCCTGGCACATGGCAGAGCCTCCGTGGATCTTGCTGTTGTGAATACACTGATGACTTCTCTACAGTGCCCTCCACACTATAAATACTGTGCATTGTGGGAAGTCCGGGCCTTTTCAAAGGCTGGGTTTCATTTTAACAAAATTGGAAAGCCGTGCATGTTTGGAATGGCCAGATCATCCTGCACCTAAATGACTTCACCTGTCCAGCTGGGTACAGAAACGGGCTTCTGTCTCTTCTCCCTTTCTTTCATCTGGCAGTCTCTTCCGAGAAACCTTGACTTTGTTGTCAGAAAAACACTGATTAGCATGAGATCAGATAGCAGCTGTGAAGAATGAAAGCGCCACTAGCAAATCTCCGGCAGTGTCTGATAAGGAGAGATGCACCTCCCTGCGTGCTGGCAAGGTTTATGGAGCGGAATTCCCTGACGCCACTGCCCTCACTGCCTGCGCGTGCATCTGCTGTGGGGTCATTTCCTTATTGGACTTGGCTGGGGACCTCCTGAGGGGTGGATGGGTCAGGACTGGGTAATTTGGGGAAGGTATTCGTGGTGTTCCTGTTTGCAGTCTGTGTCCCAGTTGGAAGAGATGCTTTTAGTGCATCCATTAATCCAGACATGATTAGCAAGGGTGTCTCTCCCAGGTAAGAGTTGGTGCGTCTCTTCTGAGTGTCTTTCTCAAGTCTGTTACAAAGAGAACTTTGGTTTCTCAAGGTTTAAGAATTAATGTCAAAGAGCAATTTAGTATTCTTTTTGAGTCACCAGCCTTGCTGTGGATGATTGCTGAGTCCTCGGAGGTTAGGGCCACAGCACAATCGGTGCGCCGTCTGTTCCCCACCCTGGTGGAGACTTTCTCACCCAAAGAAATGTATTCTGTTAGCATGTCTCAATTAGAATATTTTAGTAGGAGACAGAGTTATGGCTCTTGTTTTAATTTGTAGTGGATGATTACTGTAGCAGGATCAAGGTTGAGACTTGCAGCGTAGCTCATGTAAAGCATTGATTATAAACACCCAAAATATATTGCCAGCTTCGTTGCCGTGGCTCCAAGGGACTAGGAATGCATATGTTGTTTTTTGTTATTATTTTTTATTTTTATTTTTGAAACAGAGTCTCGCTCTGTCACCCAGGCTGGAGTGCAGTGGTGTGATCTCAGCTCACTGCAACCTCCACTTCCAGGGTTCAAGCAGTTCTTGTGTCTCAGCCTCCCGAGTAGCTGGGATTACAGGCACCCGCCACCATGCCCAGCTAATTTTGTATTTTTAGTAGAGACGGGGTCTCACTGTGTTGGCCAGGCTGGTCTCAAACTCCTGACCTCAAACTCCTGACCTCAAGTGATCTGCCCACCTTGGCCTCCCAAAGTGCTGGCATTATAGGCATGAGCCACTGTGCCTGGCTGCCATGACCATTTTAAATGTGGCATTGAATATCTGCCTTTTTTTTTAAGGCAGTGCAGACGTCACCCCTCACACCTCTGTTCTGGGGCTGGTCTGGGCTGGCCAGGAGGGCTCCCAGGCTCGAGGCCGCGTCTGAAGTGTTGTTGGACAATGTGGAGCTGTGACCCCTTGGTCTTTGGGGACGTGGGGCACCTTGAGATGCCCACAGTCTTGCGAGGGTTTATGGCTCAGTGTGTGGCTGCCGCGAGGCAGCTGTGGGCGGGGAGGAAGGAGAGCAGGGTCCATCTGTCCTGGTGTGGAAAATGCCCAAGAAAGTCAAGAAATGGTACAAAAAATCATCATCTGCCCTGGTGCCATTTCTGTTTAAAAAAAAAAATCACTCTGCATGCGGTTCTGTGCTTGAGGAGGATAGAAAATACCTAGAAAGACGCACAAAGTGTTGTCATGGGGTCAGCACCGGGAAGTGGGATGGGAGGCTTGGGAGTGTGTGGAAAGGAGGACATGGTGTTATTTTGTTCTGTTTTATTTGGTAGAGCAAGTGATCAAAGTGAAGCTTGAGTGATTGGCGCAGCTCGGCCTGGCCATGGGTAGATCCCAGCATGTTCCGCCTCCCACTGCAGCTCCGTGTCTCGGTCACGGATAAGACAGGTGGCCTGAGGCTGTGGGCGGAGGAGGGGCAGCCCGGTGTCCCCAGCAGGTGATTGTCCAGGCTGTTCTTGGGCCAGCCTGAGGGAAGGGGCGGAGGAGAGCTGGGAGGGTGAACAGTGCACCGCCCCTCCCCGGGACTGGAACCCAGTTCTCAGCCTCGGGCTGGGAGGTGAGCCCAGGCTGCTGTCGATGGAGGAAGATGCCGTTGGGCTGGAGGAAGATGCCCTCAGGATGGAGGAAGATGCCAGTGGAGTTTGGTCAGCAGCCAGCGTGGTCTTTCCCGCAGGGGATACGCAGTGCGCCCACTTGCAGGAAAAACGCTGCTTTAGTTTTTGAATTTTGCTCATTCTGTTTATCGTGCTGTTCATGCTAAGATTTGGATATTGTTGGTAGGAATCAGTGTCAATTGCATACAGTTGACTCTCGTACCACACAAGCTTGAGCTTTGCGGGTCAACTTATATGTGGATTTTTTCAACCAAACTCAGGGAGAAAATACAGCGTTCCTGCCATGTGAAACGTGTGTCGGAGGGCCGACTCTGTACATGCAGGTTCGGCAGGTCCACTTGTGGGGCTTGAATGTGCCTGAATTTGGTGTCCATGGGGTCCTGGAACCGATTCCCTGAGTACAGCGAGGCCGTTTGCGGTAGCAGGTGGTTTCTTTTGTAGTTTACCCATTGGTTTCACCCCACACCATCTCTGTCATGCCGCAGCTGCTGCTGCTGATGACTGATGATCTGGGCGGGCGATGCCAGGCCCGCTCTCAGCTCAGGCCACTTCCTTGGAGAGACTTCTGTGCTAAGGGCACCATTTAGCAAAAGTCCAGATTTTGGGATACGGAAAATTCGGGGGACGTGAATTCACTCAAATAAATGTTCAAAGTTGGCCTCAGAGCCTTGTGTTCTTGTTTTATAAAAGACGCACCTTTTGGGGGAAATACTGCTTAACAACATTTAATTGGAAAGGCACTGAAACAAAGTTAAGCCTTTTTTGCATAATACCTTCCTCGTGGATACTGATTTTCATACAATTGTAACGTTACTCATACATTCTACTAAGTCTTCTGCTATTTTCTACTTAACAACTTAACATACTTGTTCATTCAGTCACGAGTTCGGTTGTTCCACAGTTTTCTGGGGCCTCCCTGGGACCTGAGCACAGTGCTGGGGATGCAAAAGTAGGTGGTTCCTGATGGGATCGTGTCCACGTTGGTGGCCCTGCTTGTAAGGAGTCCACGTTGGTGGGGGAGGCCGACTGGTGACCGGAACCCACGCTGTGACGCCATCATTGCTGTGATGCAGGTGAGGACAGGGTCTGTAGATACGCATGGAGGACGGTGGTCCCAGACCTGGGCAGGTGGAGGTGCCCCCGAGGCCCCCAGTGGACACTGACTGAGTGTGGCGAGAGCTGGCCAGGAGAGAATTTGGGAGGTGTGGGAGAGACAAGAGCAGGAGGGGTGGCAGGGGCTAGGATGGAAAGGGGCTTCTGCAGAAACGGGGGTTGGGGCCTGAGCCCTGGCACCGGGAGAGATGGAGAGAGGGCAGTGCCGGCTTTGGAAGAGAAACAGCCAGAGCTGTGTAGCCTCGGGGTCCTGCATGGACACACCCGCAGCTTCCCCCGTGAGGCCCACAAATCCCAGGGGGAGTTTGTGTTATGCCACGGACCTCTCACAAGTGGGGGCCGAGGCAGAACTGAGGACATCTGGGTTCTGTGGTGGATCAGCCAGGATTCTGGTTGCAAATTACAGAAAACAACTTAAACTTATGCAGGGAAGTGAGGGTGAGGAGGGGTCAGCCCAGAGCACTCTGGCCAGAAGCCATCTGGGCTCTAAGGCTGGGAGGCCCCTTGCCAGCTCATGTGCTGTGGAATGGCTTCCCCGCCTCCGGCCCTCGGCAGGTGGAAGGTGCTGCCTGGCAGCCCCTGCAAACAGAATGGACCCACGCCCCTCCTGGCTCTACATCCCATTCTCAGGGACACGGCTGTCATGGGGGGACCAGCTGGGGCAGGGGAAGAGTGTAGGGAACCCAGTAGAAGTGGCCGTGGACTCTCTTAGGAACGATAACCGGGTCACCTACCATAGATGAAGATGTTGTCAGCCTGCGTTCTTCTCGTGTTGGTCTGGGGCATGTGGCTGCCGTGGGCTGGCATTATCCACAGCACTGGTCTGGAGCTTGCAGTGGCTGTGGGCTGGCGTGGTCCACAGCCCCGGGCACCATGGTCTCTGGCCCTGAAATCGCGTCTGGTGCTGTGTCACCTCAGGCCAGCTGTCTCCTGAGGGGAAGGGAACAGGGAACAGCCCTCCCCGCGTGGCCTCCCCAGCACCACCCACCCCCCAGGACCTCCAGTGTTGACTCTGCTGGGGGCTTCTCTCTCCTGGGGGGTCCTTGTCCCAATGGGAGGACTCCATGGGCCGCAGGAGGTGTCAAGCTATTTTCTCTCCTGGAACTGGGTTGCTGGCAGCTCCCAGATGCAGGAGGAAAGGCTCAGAATTGCCTTCCTAATAAGGAATTGTTGATGTGAACTTTGGACGGCAAACACTGCTTACATTTCCTTTTCCGTTTTGATGTGTTAATGGTGTGCGGCAACGCCGTGACGCACGGGGACGCAGGTGACGGGTGCCCCCCCCGCAAGGGGACCATGCACCTGTTTGATAATAAGGCATGCTTCTCTTACTGCAAATAAAAACTTCAATGGTTTTCTGCCAGAAAGACCCTGTCTTTTATGTAGGATACATAGAGGATCATTTGGCAAGTGATTGGGGATTTTGGGTTAAACTAAAAATAAATTAATTTCATTTTATAGCACTCTGAACACATTTGAGTTAATTATTCATTGAGAATTTGAATAGCACACACTGTTCTGACTTCCGACTTCTCCCAATGAATGGCATTTGCTGTAACGTGACAAAACCCTGAGTCTTAGAATTATTGGGTAATGTGAAAAAAGGAAAAGTTGGTTCTCTGTTGTTTTGCTTTAAGGAAATTATATTATTTTACAGTCACTTAGTTTTCTCCTTTCCAATAAGAAAAATTGCTTTCTTACTACCTGAAAATTCGTGAAGGTCAAGGGGACACACCCTGCAGTGCATTAAAAGCCACCATCAAATGTGGACGTGGACTCAGTTTCCCTCTGTTCTCTCCCACCCTCAAATGTGGACGTGGACTCAGTTTTCCTCTGTTCTCGCCCACCGTCAAATGTGGACGTGGACTCAGTTTTCCTCTGTTCTCGCCCACCGTCAAATGTGGACGTGGACTCAGTTTTCCTCTGTTCTCTCCCACCGTCAAATGTGGATGTGGACTCAGTTTCCTTCTGTTCTCACCCACCGTCCAATGTGGACGTGGACTCAGTTTTCCTCTGTTCTCACCCACCGTCAAATGTGGACGTGGACTCAGTTTTCCTCTGTTCTCTCCCACCGTCAAATGTGGACGTGGACTCAGTTTCCTTCTGTTCTCACCCACCGTCAAATGTGGACGTGGACTCAGTTTTCCTCTGTTCTCTCCCACCGTCAAATGTGGATGTGGACTCAGTTTCCTTCTGTTCTCACCCACCGTCAAATGTGGACGTGGACTCAGTTTTCCTCTGTTCTCTCCCACCGTCAAATGTGGATGTGGACTCAGTTTCCCTCTGTTCTCGCCCACCGTCAAATGTGGACGTGGACTCAGTTTTCCTCTGTTCTCACCCACCGTCCAATGTGGACATGGACTCAGTTTCGCTCTGTTCTCTTCCACCGTCCAGTGTGGACGTGGACTCAGTTTCCCTATGTCCTCTCCCACCATCCAGTGTGGATGTGGACTCTGT
Source organism: Gorilla gorilla gorilla (assembly GCF_029281585.2). Classification (NCBI taxonomy): domain Eukaryota; kingdom Metazoa; phylum Chordata; class Mammalia; order Primates; family Hominidae; genus Gorilla; species Gorilla gorilla. The sequence goes on along the minus strand of NC_073232.2, from coordinate 9,583,585 downwards.
TTCCCTCTGTTCTTGCCCATCCTCAAATGTGGATGTGGACTCAGTTTCCCTCTGTTCTTGCCCATCCTCAAATGTGGACGTGGACTCAGTTTCCCTGTGTTCTCGCCCACCATCCAATGTGGATGTGGGCTCAGTTTCCCTCTGTTTTCTCCCACCCTCAAATGTGGATGTGAACTCAGTTTCCCTCTGTTCTCTCCCACCCTCAAATGTGGATGTGAACTCAGTTTCCCTCTGTTCTCTCCCACCCTCAAATGTGGATGTGGACTCAGTTTCCCTCTGTTCTCTCCCACCGTCCAATGTGGACGTGGACTCAGTTTCCTTCTGTTCTCGCCCACCATCCAATGTGGACGTGGACTCAGTTTCCCTCTATTCTAGCCCAGCTTGCCACCATGGTTCATTTCACATTCACTCAGGAAAGGAAGAAACATTGTTTTTAATAGGTATGAAGGCAGTTGTTTTTAACCTAAGGAACAGAACATAATTCTAGCAATGGAAATTACCAACCAAGTGAGTCTGTGTGAGGTTTGGAAGAAAAAAAGGATTTTCACTTCCACACTCTGTGTGTGCGCACCTCCCCCAGTTGAGAGTCACAGATTTAATTACTTTAATTTTGAGCTTAAAATAATTTGACAGCCTAACAAAAACTACTACAGTCCTATAAAATTCTGCTTTTGTGTTTGGTTTTTCAGTTGCTTGGCTTAATATGGTGAATGAATGCATTATGAGTTGTTATTTTAGTAATTGCTATAAAAATTAATGTATGTTATAGCCAAGTGTTATAAAATTAATTTAACAGCAAAGTAAAACTAAAGCTGCATTGATTTCTCGCTGTACTTGTGCTTAAAGACGGCTCCATGAGGCAGGCCCTGTGATCCTGCAGGCCGGCAGGAGCAGGTGCTACCTGGCTGGTGCGGTCGCCACCCGTCCCCTCTTGCTGCCAGGCAGCTTTGCAGTTTCCAGGCTATGGGGGAGTCGAGGCGGGTGGTCAGTAAGAGACAGTGGGGAGTTGGGTGGTGCAGGTTGGCGTGGGGTGGAAGGAGGCGTGGAGTGTGGGTGTGGAGAGCCTGGGGGAGGCTGGACAGCAGCTCCAGTACCTGCGCAGGGGGACAGGGTGCAGGGGGCACGGGGCAGTGAGTAGCTCCTGGAAACAGCCATTGGGGTTTTTATAAATGGGCCTGTCTTCAGCTCTGCACCACATTCCTGCTGGGGCCGGGTGGAGATTGGAGGTGTCGAGCGTGCGTTTCTCCAGGTGAGGGCCCAGCTGACACAGCCCGTGTTTCCTGGAGGCCCCTCACCTGGGAACGTGCCCCTGCTCTTCTCAGAACAAAATAAATCTTAAACTCTACACATCACCTTTCCAGAAAGTGTTTAAGTCTGTGTGCCTGTTAACTCACCTAAATTTAAAGAGTAATGATACAATATGCTTCTTTTTAGGGGAGAAAACCTAGCTGATTTAAAAGATAAAATCAGAGGTCGGGGGACGCAGCATTTTGGAGGAGACGGGGTTTCTGTCCTAGTGGGCAGCAGTGTTTCCTGAACTACTGTGTTTGCTCTATTATTACATTACAGAAGTGACACGTCAAACCTAGGGAAATGGAAGGCAAAGTGCCCCCCCCCCCATTCAGAGATAAACGTTATCAACGTATTCATGCACTTCCTTCTGTTTTTGCTGTTTGCTTTTTATTTTAAGACCACGTTCATAGGATGGGTATATAATTGTTTATGGTGACTTTAAAAGCACCTTTCTTGTTAAAAAGAGTATTTTTTCATTCTGGAAAATTTAGACAACATGTTTTGTTTAAAAATTAGTTATAATACCACCATCAAGTCATCATTGTTTTTATACATTGTCTTGGTCTCTTTATGGACTTAATATATACAATTTAACAGATGGGAAATAACATAATTTTATGAGTAAAATGTTTGTTGGCGTTAGAGATGGAGCAGAGAGGAGGCACAGGGCTTCCTGCTGGCTGAGGTGTGTGGCCAGGGTGTGACCAGTGGCCTCCCAAGTTTAGGGTCTGCACGGAGAAGGATTTCTAAATCACCTTACACCACACCCCCTGCAGCCATGTGCCACTTTGATAAGGGGGTGTACTCTGATAGATTTTTCAAGACAAGATTTTGCTGGATCTGAGGCTGTTTTGGCTGCTTCTGGAGACGGCAGCTCTGGAACGTTCATGCCAGCTCTCCCTCAAGACCCCACGGATGCCATGTCCTCATCTTTTGGAATCCAGTGTTGTAGAGGAGAAGTCTGAGGCCAGTTTGATTTTTGCTTCGTGGTAGGAAACTGATGTTTTCAGGCTTTTCCCCTTTATTTCCATGATGAAGATGATGTCCCACCTCATCCGGAGGGGTCTTTCTTGTCTTGTCGGGAACGTCCAGCCTTTAGGTGCCTCTTCAGGTCCTCAGTCCCTTTCTCAGCTTCCTCACAGTCCTCCCTATCTCATCCATCTTCACTGTAATTCGGTTATTTTTTCATTTTTACGCTCACTTTCCCATGCGACTTTTGTTCTTGTTTCACAGATGCTGGTGCTAAATTGTACGTCTGAGGCCCAGGGGCCGTGTTTCATTCTGTCTGCCTCTGCATGTACTTTTGAGAAGTAGGGGCGGGGTTGCCCCCTAGGTGCTGTTTCAGCTGGACCTGCCCAGGCTCCCTGAAGTGGGGGCATTGGGCAGAGCCCATGTGGCTCTGTGGTGGGCCGTGTTGCTGAACCCTACGTCTGAGATTTGGGGGCCGTGTTTCATTCTGTCTGCCTCTGTGTGTACTTTTGAGAAGTGGGGGTGGGGGTTGCCCCCGGACGTTGTTTCAGCTGCACCTGCCCAGACTCCCTGAAGTGGGGGTGTCAGGCAGAACCCGTGTGGCTCTACGGCGGGCCGTGTTGCTGACAGAGCAAGAAGCTGCGCTCCCAGGATGCGCCTGCAGCTGTGGGCAAGTCTGGGATTGTGATGGGATCGTTTCCTTCTCTAAAATACATCTCAACTATTATCCAGAGGGTTGGCTGTAGGCTTTCAACAGCTTCACTCTTCTTAGTGACCAGGAGACAATTCACTAAACAGAGTTGCTGTCAGGGTTTAATTAGTCAGGAGTTTCTGCCAGAGGCTGGCAGGACAGCTCCCTCTGCAAGCCTCCTGCAGCCTCCCCATCCCCACTCTTGGGCCCGGCCACCTGCCTTGGTCTGCAGAAGGTGCACATTCTCTGTTCTCCTGAGGGGCTCCTGGACTTCAGGACAGCCTTGGCAAGCTGATGTGTAACTCCCAGTCTCTTCTCTTTTTTAGTAAGGAATACGCTCACGGAATCCTGATCTTCTAGATTGTTTCATCTTTTTAAAACAGCCGCAGCTTCCTAAGCCACCTTGTGTCTGAGTGTGAATCACTTACTATTTTTTACTGCAGAATGAACAGAACTGGAATCGTAGGATTTAGAGGGTGATACAAAGACAGAGGTTAGGATATTCTATTTTCTCACCTCTTCCATACACTTTTTCCTTAAATGCACCCTCATATGTCTGTGAAGTTCTTCCCAATTCTGTAACTTCACTCCACCCTCAAGTGGATTATTTGTGAACAGTAACAAGTATTGATGTGTGCAACTCTGCAACCCAGCCGGAATTAATGCTTTTTATTTATCAATGGATGGTCATTGGATGGCCAGAGGGATTCCCTGTGCATTGTGGGGGCCCAGTGCCTGCTTGTGAGTGACATGGACATAACGAGGGTTAGGGAATCTCAGCCTCTGTGATTCGAGTAGTGACATCAAGGCAGGTGGATGACTCTTTGAGCTTGGTATGCTCCTGGGTGGCACAGCACAGCTGACGTGGAGTGGGGCAAGGGCTTGTTCCACGGGCTTCTGTGTTTTTTCTGTTTTTGTTTTTTTTGAGATGGAGTCTCACTCTGTCACCCAGGCTGGAGTGCAGTGGTGCGATCTCAGCTCACTGCAGGCTCCGCCTCCCGGGTTCGTGCCATTCTCCTGCCTCAGCCTCCCCAGTAGCTGGGACTGTAGGTACCCGCCACCACGCCTGGCTAATTTTTTTGTATTTTTAGTAGAGACGGGGTTTTACCGTGTTAGCCAGGATGGTCTCGATCTCCTGACATCATGATCCACCTGCCTTGGCCTCCCAAAGTGCTGGGATTACAGGCTTGAGCCACCGTGCCTGGCCTGTTATTTTTTTTTTGAGACGGAGTCTTACTCTGTCGCCCAGGCTGGAGTGCGGTGGCGCGATCTTGGCTCACTGCAACCTCCACTCACTGCAACCTCTGCCTCCCGGTTCAAGCAATTGTCCTGCCTCAGCCCCCCAAGTAGCTGGGATTACAGGCATGTGCCACGCCTGGCTGATTTTTGTATTTTTAGTAGAGACGGGATTTTGCCATGTTGGTCTGGCTGGTCTTAAACTGTTGGCCTCAAGTGATCTGCCCGCCTTGGCCTCCCAAAGTGCTGAGATTACAGGTGTGGGCCACCGTGCCCGGCCCTGTGTTTGATTCTTAAATCTTCTTTTTCTTTTTAATCTTTCTCTTTCTGGAGGACCACTCAGTGGATATGAGGAAGAGTTCACAGATGTCCATATTACATTCCTTTCTTAAATTAGCCTCCCTTGAACACTGCTGTAGGGTACAGATGCATGAAGGGCTGAAAGGGTGGTTGTGTCCCAGTAAGTGTGAGCGTGGAGCTGGTCTGTGAGACCCCGGTGCCGGTGAGGGCACCCGTGTGCGATGGCCTGGGATGGGGGTGTGTGGAGCCCTGACCCTGGCACACGCCCTTCAGCTTTGATGTTTCAGGCCCTTGCTCTGGTCATCAGTGAGCAGAAGGTCTAACAGCAGTGATATTTATCACTAGTTGTGTTGGCCAACGTGTTAGGAGGGTGAAGCTGTTTGACTTAAGCTGCTTGATTGGTTTGCATTTAAATAGACACCTGGTAGCCTGGTGCCTGGACACTTGCTCTGTGACCTGCCCCATGTGGCTCCTCCCTCTGGTATGCATTAGATGAGATGGGCGTGTTTAGGGTGATGTGGCCCTAGACTGGAATGCATTAGAAGTGCAAACCCCGCCCCACCCCAGACCTGCCCCACCCCAGTGTGACGTTAGGAGGCGGAGGCCCAGCATCCTTCACCTGCCCTCCAGGTAGGTCTGAGGATGCTGAGGTTTCAGAGCACTGCTTTGCTAGCACACCAGCGAGTCCTGCTTAAAGAGGCCAGGATCTGAAATGGCAGGTTACCAAATTGTGTAGCAGAAAAATAGAAATGTTTCCTTAGAATGGGTGTAGGAAGGAAAATAATTTCCTTCTTCATATCTGGAAAATATTTCAAATTAGTAGGCACTATTTGGAATTATTAGTGGTCTCCTGTATTTCTTTCTTTCTTTTCTTTTTTTGATACAGGGTCTCGCCCTGTTGCCCAGGCTGGAGTGCAGTGGTGCAATCGTGGCTCCCTGCAACCTCTGCCTCCGGGCTCAGGTGATCCTCCCACCTCAGCCCCCTGAGTAGCTGGGACTACAGGCGCGCTACCACACCTGGCTAATTTTTGTATTTTTTTTTGTAGAGACGGGGTCTTGCTATGTTGCCCAGGCTGGTCTCGAATTCCAGCATTTCTCCTGCCTCAGCCTCCCAAAATGCTTCTGTACCCCTGCCCCAACAAGGAAGGACAAGAGGTGTGAGCCACACGCCTGTCCTCCTGTCTTTCCTTGTTGGAGCAGGGATGTAGAAGCAATTGCCGCAGCCGACTTGAGTACATCTCACTTTACTTAGCTTTCCTCACGGGTAATCTGGCAGTGCTGTGCACCAGTGCTGCTGGCCAGCTGTTTTTTCAATGTACTGGCAGAAATCAAGCTGAGACCCGGGTTCCTTTCTCCCTGGGTACTGACCAGGTGGGAGAGGAGGGGCGTTGTGTGAGTATCATCTTGATGAGGGCTGGTGGGGGAACATCAACTTTAAGGTGCCTGGGATCTAAGGCATGGAACCCAGCAGTGCAGAGGAACGTAGGGGATGTAGCCTCGGGAGCAGAGACGTGCGGGCCGGTGCCCTCGTTCCTGGCGGGGTCTGAGTGCAGGAATAGGTTGGTGATCCAGCCGAGGTCACAAGACCTGCCTGGATGCATGGCTGGTGTCCGTGCTGGCCCCAAAACTGCCCATTTGGGGATTCCCCTCAGTCGCAGACTCACCTAGGGGTCCGGAGAGCGTCCCCAGTATGACCTCAAAGAACGAGGTGTTGCCTTGAGATCTTCCAAGGTGAGGGTAGGAATTTTTTTTTTTTTTTTGCAATTAGCAATAATTTGTTGTGAATGATCTTGGACCTATTTTCCACTTCTTTGTGTAGGAAGAGAGACAGAACAAAAAGTCTCAATGTGCCAGATGCCACGTAATGAAGCCATGGGGTTAACGTTGTTGATTATTACGTAGCATCACGTTAATTGGAACATATTCACACGTGTCCACAGCGTGTGCGTGTGCCCAGTCTGATGAGCACGTTGGGTTAGGGTCGCTGCTGGTTCATGCAGACCCTCTGGGTGGGGCTGTCTCTGTGGCTTGGCCAACACCCTTGCTGCTGCCGCTGTTGGAGTCTCCAGCCTTGACCGGCCTTGCTGCCCCCAGGTTCTCGGGGCCTGCGCACCCTCTTCCCGGCGCGCACCCTCTTCCCGGCGCGCAGCCTCTTCCCCGCGCGCAGCCTCCTCCCCGCTTGCACCCTCATCCCCGCGCGCACCCTCTTCCCCGCGCGCAGCTTCTTCCCCGCGAGCACCCTCATCCCGGCGCGCACCCTCGTCCCCCGTCGCGTCCACCCGGGGTCTGTCGTGTGTTTCTACTCTGGCCATGCCCGCCTCTTGCTGTGAGCTAAGTTTATTGAGGTGCGGTAAGAAACCAACAGAGGGGAGCATAGTCCGAGGCTGTCAGGGCGGGAGGGAGCCTTGGGCATCTCTTCCCCAGCTCTGGCGACCCACCCTTCGGGATGTAGTGCAGGGGAGAGGTGAGTTCTAAAGGTAAGGCTGCGGTGATTTCCTGAGCCTTAATTATCTAACACTTGGCCATCTGCCGTGTGGCCCTATCGAAGGGCACCTCTGGGGACAAAGCAAAGCCTTTGGTGGCCGTGGGCGGGGCGGCCGTGCCTGTCTGTGTGTCCTGCACGGGGAGCCCTGCCAGCCGTGGGGACGTTCAGGCACTTGCCACCTGTGGGAGGTGTGTGTTAGCCGCGTGGTAGGTGCGGATGCGTGGAGGGACAGGCACAGGCCCACAGGCGTGGCGGGTGTGGGAGATTTAGCCGCGTGGTAGGTGCGGATGCGTGGAGGGACAGGCACAGGCCCACAGGCGTGGCGGGTGTGGGAGATTTAGCCGCGTGGGGATGCGTGGAGGGACATGCACAGGCCCACAGGCATGGCGGGTGTGGGAGATTTAGCCGTGTGGGGATGCGTGGAGGGACATGCACAGGCCCACAGGCATGGCGGGTGTGGGAGATTTAGCCGTGTGGGGATGCGTGGAGGGACATGCACAGGCCCACAGGCGTGGCGGGTGTGGGAGAAAGCGCGCGGAGTGCCCAGCAGATGCTGTGTGGTCAGCGGAAGCCATGGACACAGGCCGGGCGGGGGAGGCACATCTGGAAATACCCTTTAAGCAGCATCAATGGATAATGCTGTGATTTGGCTTCCTTTCGTGGTCCAAAACACGATCTAGTGATGTCGCTGATTTGTGTGTACCTGGGACAAGGAACTAAATGTATTAGGGCCTTGATGTAATCTGTAAAACAGGCACAATATGCCTATTTCAAAGAGGCAGTGGACATGAAAGAGTGCTCTGAACTATTCAGTGCAATGAGAATGCTTCGTTGTCATTAGCAAAGTAAAATGCCTCCAAGGTGAGCTTGCCATGCGTTTAATGACCGTGGACATGAACTTCCTAAACCTGCCAGAAAGTGCTTCCAGCGTGGCTTCATGCAGTGGCTTCAGTGGAGAATATGCATATGCGGCTGATACTGAGAGCTGGGCAGCACCCTGACGGCCTGACACATCCCCATGTGTGGACCGTGAACCGGGCAGCACCCTCCCGACCTGACACGTCCCCATGTGTGGACCGTGAGCCGGGCAGCACCCTCCCGACCTGACGCGTCCCCATGTGTGGACCGTGAGCCGGGCAGCACCCTCCCGACCTGACGCGTCCCCATGTGTGGACCGTGAGCCGGGCAGCATCCTCCCGACCTGACGGGTCCCCTTGTGCCCATTGTGGGACCTCCATCATGCAGGCAGGTGACATGCATCAAACTCAATGCAGGGAGGAGGGTCCAGGATTGTGTGCGGGCTCCGTGTCTCGTCCTTCTGAGGCCTTCTGGGAAGCCAGGAGGGCAGTGGGGTCTTTTGTGTGTTTCCTCCTGGTGGCCGTGGGTTTGTAGAAATGGCTTTTTGCAAAAGGGCCCGGAGGCGGAATTAGAGCCTGTCCTGGAAAGGATGATGCCTTCGCGGGCACCTCTTTCCATTACTCCAGTGCTCCCGTGATTTTAAATATGTGCACTCTGCAGACTTCAGCCCTCTAGTGTCCTGGGTGAATAAATGCCAGGATTGCTCCAATGCCGGCAAACCTGAAACAGGAATTTCTCTGCATTAAGTTTGTCACCAAAATGGGAGGTAAGGGGAGAGGGGAAGGAACTTCTTGGCCTCGTCAGCCCTTTTCTTGAAACTCACAGTCAAACTTTGTCAAGTTCTAGGTGATAGTGCTTGAGGTGATGCACTTATTTATGTTATGTCTTGTTTTCTGAGTACGGTGCTTCGAGAATTTAAATATTTAGGTGAAATTGCCATGCACAGTTGAATTGGCACCATAATTTGACTCTCTGTAAAGCCTTTTGGTTTCCTGTTAGAGTGACCATTTTTTGAGTCAACTGAAGCAAACCCTGCTGTCAGCACGAAGGAGCCACTTTATAGTTAGAGATCAAATTAAATAGAATTCTCCTAAATAGAGCGTGCTCTTTTCATAAATTTTAAAAATTCATTTATTCATCAAACACATATTGAGTACTTATCACCCTGGTTGCTAGTTACTGTTCATATATGTTTTTAAGGAATTACTTCCACCTAGCTCTGAAATAACATTGCATTTAGAATTTAGCCCAGAGGTGATTAAGCATGAGCTTTTCACAGCAGTCCTGTTTTCATTTTTACTTGAGAACATGTTCTCAGACTCGGTGCCCAGCTGACGTTACCTGTGCGTTGCCCGAGGCACACACCTGGCCAGGGCTGTGTCTCTGGGGCTTCAGAGGAGGAAGGAAGGGCTGCCAGGCGTCTGGCCCTTCCACATTTCCCTGGTGGAGGGATTAGGCGTTGGGCAGGACTTTTGGCTTGTCTTAATGGATTAGCTGGTGTCTCTCAGTCAGCTCTGCCTTGGTGTTAAGCTCTGGACTGACTCTGACTTCTGAGTGGCAGAGGAGAGGGCGGTGATTTAGAATCAGTCATGCAGACCAGGGCACTCAGCGGGTCTTGGGTAAAAAGTGGTGGCAATCGATTGCTTGCCCTTTTGGGAGAACTGTGTGGATTGACTCCTCTGAAGACCTCTTTCTTTTGATTTTATCTTGAGACTTTGTAGAAGCAAAAATGCCTTTAAACAAAATTAAATGATGGGCTTTTGTAATGTTTGTGTCTCCCCAAGATTCACAATTGGAATCCTCACCCCCGAGGAGGTGGTGCTAGGAAGGGGAGCTTTGGGCGGTGAGGAGGTCGTGAGGGTCTCATGAATGGGATTTGTGCCCTCATAAAAGGGACTACAGAGAGCTCCCTCGCTCCTTCCACTGTGTGCGGACCCAGTGAGAAGGCGCCATCTGTGAACCAGGAAGCCCTCACCAGACAAACCTGTCAGGCCTTGACCATGGACTTCCCAGCCTGAGAGCTGTGAGAAATGAACTTGTGTTGCTTGTCAGCCCCCGCCTAGCCTATGGTGTGTTGTTACAGCAGCCTAGGTGGACGAAGGCAGGTTGTGAATTTTCTGTCATATTTTCTGGCTTCAGATACTTGGTAGGGAGATGTCACCATCTTACGCAGGTGGGACCGTCTGGAATCAGACGTTATGTTATGATTTGACCCTGTTCTTGCCCCACGCCTGTGCAGTTCACACCTCCAGGTGTCTTGGCTGCCCGCGGCCCCTCCAGGTGTTTCTGATGCGGGGATGTGGGTGCTGGTGCACACGAGTCCCATGTGGTGCCGGTCGCAGCTATGCCGTCGGGGAGCAGGACTAGGAGCTCCCGCCCCTTGTGAACCAGCAGCCTCACCGGGAAGTTGCTGAGAAGTGTATGACGGAAGGTGATCGCGCCTCGAGACTGAAACTTCCTGTTTACAGGGAACTGAGGTGCATAGGAGGGAATTTAATGATGCCCCGAGAGACAGATGCATCTGGGGGACGTTCTGCAGGACGTTGGCCCCAGACTCTCGAAAAGTCATCACAGATAAAGGGTGTGAGGCTGTCCCTGATGAAGTTGGGGAAGGAGAGTCACTCGGCGCAGTGTGTGGCCCAGATAGAAAAGACGTTTTCGGGAGAATTGTGCTTATTGAATATAAAGTGGACAGCGATGCTCTGAAATGGTTCTTTTCTGCCGATGATGGTTCTGCGGCTGCAGAGGGGCCTTTATTCTTAGGGAACGCGTGCGTGAGGACTCGGCGAGGCGGCAGGAGCCTGTCACCTTCAAGTGGCTCCAGAGGAGAAACGAATCTGTCTCTCTGTATGATCTACAGAGAGAGTGAGAGAGAGAGTGAGAAAGCAAATCTGACGAAATGTTAGTTGTCGGAACTCCACGTGGAGAAAACTTGGCCACTCATTGTACTGTTCTTCCACTTTTTAAATATGTTTGAACATTTTCATAATGAAAATGTGGGAAAGTAAAAATACATCTGGAAATTGGTATGGAAGTGAGTCAAGCCAAGCACCCTTGGGTTCAGCCGGGAAGAGCCGACGAGCCATTGGTGTTCTGTCGACTTGTCATGGGGATTTCCTCCTCCTGAGTTCACCACCTAGTTTTCCTTGTGATAAAGTTATTTTATATGTAGCTATGAGCACAGGTTGATGCTGAAAACACACGTGTAGTGTGGATTGTCATTAAGAATGTGGAGAACTGGCTAAAGAAACCACTTGTCCAGTTTTGAGATGAGCACTGCCTGCCTCAGCATCTGTGGTAACAGCTTCACTTGGGTGCAGAGCTTGGCAGAGGTTTGAGTGACTCTGTCTCGATGATCGTCTGTCGGAGGACGAGGTTAAGTGTCACCACCGAGGACCCCGTTGAGCCTCTGGGCTGGAAGTAACTTCCCCTGGGCTGGTGTGGCAGCCTCTGGGGGTCTTTCCTGACAAGACCCTTCACTGAGCTGCAGTTTGGCCACCTCTGCCCTCGCCTCCCTGACTGCAGGGCCTCGAGGTCTCACCACCTCCAGCCTGAGCGCCCAGTGCCCAGGGGCAATTTCCCGCCTTCCCCGGGGGCTCAGGATGCCGGCTCCTGGGGCAGTGCCCGCAGCTGTGCCCCTCCTCCAGGGCTGGCCACGGCCTCCTGCTGTGTCGTACCAGCTGCTTCCCCGCAGCTGCAGCCCACACTGGGTGGCCGCTTCTGCTTCTGTTGGATGAGGAGACGCAGGCCCTCGCCCAGGCCCCCATGGGCCCTCGCCCAGGCCCCCATGGGCCCTCAACGCCCCAGAGACCCAGCTTCCCGGCCTTGCCCCTACTGGCCCTAAGGCTGTGCCACCTCCCCCTGCCCAGCCCCTGGTCTCTGTACAGTGTCTGTCCAGGACGTCTATCCATCCATCCTTGACATCCTGTCCAGATGAGGCCACTGTTATCCCAGTCTGTGAGGGGCGATTACAGCCCAGGTGCTGGCCGATGTGGAGATGCTGATGGACTTCAGTGTGCAGGAAAGCGAGTTCCTTCATATCCACAGCCAGCTGGGAGCCCACCCCATTCACAGGTGGATTTGCCTTGTTTTTTGGCCCAATCACCTACATTAGATCAGAAGAATCACAGTTCCCTGCTCTTCTGGCTTTTGTGATTGTCGACCTCTCTCCTCTGCCTTCTATTGGAGGGTGGGGTGTGTCATGGGTTCGTGGAATCCTCTCTCTGTTCTTGTGTAGCCACCAGGGACTGTTATCCAGGCTGATTCCACAGGAGGAGTTTGGGGTGAGTTCCTGAGCGAGAGTTGGGAAGACTGACGTCTGCGTAAATCTTGCTTGTTCGTGGTTATTCCTCTCGGTCTTCTTAAATTCTGAAAAATTGGGGGCCAATTAGAAATAAAGATTTAGGTATGGATCGGTGAGGACAGAATGTTGATCTAATTGGCTTTACGTTGTGTGTGATAATTTTACGCTACCCTCCGGAAGAACTTAAGATGTTGACATTGTCGTGAGAATCATTTTTTTCTGTTTCTTTTTTTTTTTTTTTTTTTTGAGATGGAGTCTCGCTCTTGTTGCCCAGGCTGGAATGCAATGGTGCAATCTTGGCTCACTGCAATCTCTGCCTCCTGGGTTCAAACAATTCTCCTGCCTCAGGCCCCAAGTAGCTGAGATTATAGGTGCTCACCAACACACCCAGCTAAATTTTTGTATTTTTAGTAGAGACGGGGTTTCACTCTTAAGGACGTTGTTCAGTAAGTACTAATTGGTGGCCTGCCGTTGAACTAATTTCAGTGTAGTACTGACATCATCAGCCATGGCAGAAACTTACTTGGCATCCCTGGAAGAGAGGGCAGGGAAGCATAGCAACCTGAAACCACCTCATTCTCCAGCGCTACTTCCAACTCTGAACTGATGGTCATTACGAGTGGATCTGCCCAGGACAAGTAGTTTAGTGTAGCTGCCTTGGACGGGCAGGTGAAAAGTAACAAACCGCCAGAAAACTCAGCTAATAAAATGTTAGGAGAGACTTGGGGCACCAGGAAGGGGTGAGGCCTGTCTCTCTGTGTGCCATCTGTGTGGAGCCTCAGTATCTAGGGGACAGCGTTGACGCCGAGCCCCAGGTTTTTATTAGCGTTTCCCTGAATAAAACGCCACTCGTAAGCTGTGGACTGGGAGGCTCTTTCTGATGATTAGGCTTCATAATGCGGGATCGCTAGGCAAGGTGGACGTGAGGGCCATAGGATCTGGAGACTGTCCAGGGCTGCTTTCTGGAAGGCGGCCAGCCTGCTGGAGGGGGACAACAGGCTTGTCCCTTCAGCAGTGAAGCCACCAAAGAGAGTCTTTTTGAGAATAAAAGAGAGAAGCTTTTAAGGAAAAAAGCAGTTTCTGTCTCTGTTTGGGAATTGAGTGCATTTTCCCGCATTTATACAGAGATGTTCCTCAGTTCCCACTGTGTGCCGTGGCCCCGCTATGGGGTAGGGTCACCCCACCGCGTACCTAACCCAGCAGAACTCCTCTGCAGTTATTTCAGAGGCTGTTTGCATTTCTTGTGCCTCAATGGGTGGAGGGAGTTTTTCCTCCTACTGTTTTTAGTCACTTTTCTTAATCTAGCCTGTTACTGGGATAAGTTCCAGAGCCGAGCAGTTTTAAAAACAATCTTTGCACCTTGCATGGAGAGCAGTCCACCTGTGGGTGGTTTGTTCCCGGAGGTGCTGCAGTGGCCTTGGGTGACGCGAGGGCCCCCTGGCTCAGGATGGGCTGAGGGAGGAGTGCGTGAGCAGTGGGCACCGGCTGGAGGCAGGGGAGGTGTGGCCACCTGTGGCTCAAACTCTCCCCATCCACTCTATGGCACCGCCTCGGACTCCCCGCGTCCGCTCTGCGGCACCGCCTCGGACTCCCCCCTTCCACTCTGCGGCACCGCCTCGGACTCCCCCCGTCTGCTCTATGGCACCGCTGGAATGTGAATGCTGTTGCCCTGGACGTTTTCTCTCTCTGCTCAGTGCCCAGGCTCTTGGGTACACAGGCGGCCCCGGGTTTTATTTGGAAAGGGTGCAGAGAACAATGAAGTAACCCACGTGCCTAAGCTTTGATTCACATGAAGAAATGTAGAGGCTGCTGAAATCCTGGTCATTTTAGAACAAAGTATCTTATTAACATTTTTCTAAAAGAAAGAAATCATTAAAAAATTGATCCCGGTTGAGGTAGAAGGATCTCCTCCTCATCCTCCTCAGTTCCTTCCAGAATCAGCTTCGAGTTCAGCTGCAGAACGGGTTCTGGTGGTGGCTGGAGCAGCCGAGGAGGGTGCCATCGGGTCTGAGTTCACACCGGTGCCCGTGTGGTCTCCAGTTACGGTGCTGGCCGTGGAGTCTGGGTTCACACCGGTGCCCGCGTGGTCTCCAGTTACGGTGCTGGCCGTCGGGTCTGAGTTCACACCGGTGCCTGCATGGTCTCCAGTTACGGTGCTGGCCGTCGGGTCTGAATTCACGCTGGTGCCCGCGTGGTCTCCAGTTACAGTGCTGGCCGCTTGTAGCTTTCTGGGAAGTTAGAAGGAGGATCATTTCATCGCCTCCCTGTCCTCCCACACCTTGACCTATGCTGGGCCACCGCGAATTCTTCCTTTTAACTGTTTCTCTCTTCACAGGCAACACTGGCGTTTTGTGGTCCTCGTTTGCCTCTTCTGAAAACGGATTCTGTGTTGCTTTATAGAATCACATGGTCTCTTTTACGAATTTCGCTTTTCTTTCATAAAATAATCGTGCTTTTATCTCTTCAATCTCAACTCTGTTCCCTGACACAGGCTCTAACCAGCTCAAAAATTAAAAGTAATCTTTGATTACGCTTAATACTTTCTAAAGTTTTCAAGTTTATCAGCATGTGGGTTACTGAACATTGACTATTTATTTAATGGAAAATTACATTCTAAGTAGAGTATTAAAGTGAAAGTGATCTTTTGATTTTATTAAAATATTCAGGTAAACATATTAAAATGCCTTCGCCAAACTTCATGCTTGTATATCATGAAAACATTAAGCTGCTAAGCTCTCTCTGCTCCTGGGAATGCATTACTAGAGTATGTGTTTGCAGGTGTCATTCCAGTCTTAGTTTTAGGTATTTTTAAAGGGGTTGGCTGGAGAAGTGACATTTAGCATTGAGTGAATGTTTGATAAAGATTTGTCTCTATATAAAAATATTTAAAAACAATCTTTAGCGTTTCCTCTTAGGGTTCACCCATTAAAGAATGGTCTTGTAAAAAAAAAACACGTTAAGAGTGTTGGCGCCCAGAGGTGCTACCCTGCCCACAGTTTCATCATCCGCTGTCGCCAGGCGACACGTCCAGTGTTTATCTGCATGTCAGATGTGGCCACAGGGCCACAGGACATCCCTGCGGATGGATGTTCTTATGCAGATTAATTAGGATGGAGACTGCTGCAGAACTGTAAACCCCCCAGGGGCTGACGGAAGCCTGGGAACACCTGAGACACCAGAATCCGCTGCTACAGTGGGTGGAAGGAAACCTCTCTGGAAGATGGGACACGTAATAAGGAGAAAGTACCAAGGCACATGCTGCTTTGAAAACTGAGATGTTTTAATTAAATTAACAATTAAAATAATTTAATTATGTGAATTATTTGAACTCATTTTAGTTCTTTTTAGGAAATTAATACTTTAAGCAAGTTTGTTTTTGTGAATCGTTTGAATTAATTGAGTCAGCACAAATGTTAGCATTGATATCTGACCCCCTTCCAGGGTTGGGGCAGAGGAGATGGGGGCGGAGGAGCCAGGCCTCCAACCCGCTTTCCCCTGGAGCTCAGCCAGAATTCCCCATTGAGGAGCCCTCAGCTCCCTGAGAGCCAGGAGCTCTTGCGGAGAAGCCACTGTCTGCACGCCACCTGCTTCGATGACCCTGCTCTGCCATCCCTGTGCTCCAAGGGCCAGGCCCTGCCGTTGCCTGTGCCAGACGGGTCTCAGGGAGATGCCGGCCAGCAGGTATGCATGGTGAGGCCTGGGCATCACGGCCCGAATTCTGTGGCTGCCAGTTTCATTCTCTCGTTGTTTGTCCCCCTAGCAAGACTTATGAGGTTCCTTGAGGACAAGAACCCCTCCTCCCACCTGGTCTGTTTCCTGAACATTCACTGCACTAGCATGGCCCAGGGACAGCCCTTGGGAATCAGGGCGTCAGCCACGGTAGAGCGGCTGGCACTGCTCAGCACCACGACGGACGTTGGCCGCTGTGCTTCGCTTTGGGGACATGTTTAAGTACAAAACTAATTTTAAAATTTCACCATTATTTCAAGACAGCTGAGAGCATATTAGCACAGAATCCCTGGTCTGAATGAAATCGAAGAGTTCTTATTAATTATTCATGGTGCCATGAATATGTTACCTTATTTTTTATAATTGCCAGTCTGTATAATTAACCTTTCATTTAGTTAAAGTACTTAACATTAAGTAGAGCTATAATTACAACTGTTTTTAAAAGTATATGGAAGAATGTTTAAATGTTTAATTAGAACCACTTTTTTTAGCTTCATAAAGAATTTTTTTTACCTGTCAACAAGGATCTTTAATTATTTAAACCAAAAGAGAAGAACAGACCAGAAAAGAAAAACAACTAGTCAAGCTGGGAACTGCGATGGTAGCGTCGTTCCGTGAGTCTCGGGTTTTGCTTCTTGGGTTTGTGGTCAGAGTCCTTACCTTTGATTTCCTAACACAGGTTGTTAGAGTTGGAAGTGAGCGTGGAGATGAGTTAGTCCAACTTTATTCTTTCACGGATGAGAAAGCGAATTATCTTCAGCAAGGTGGGTGCAGGTGTGGCCCCCGGGGGACACTGTGGGGAACAGGCCGCCCTCGTGGGGAGCCAAGTTCGTCGTCTCTGGGACAGAGCCCAGGACACTTCCCCGGCTGGCTGGCCTCTTCCTAGAACCCCACACATTGCAAAGGATGGAGTCCAGATCTATACCATAAAGAAACGAGGGCGGTTACAGAAAGCACCACAATCTCCGCTGAGTGGCTCTGGGCACCCCAACGTTGGGACACCTCAGCATCATGTCTGGCAATCCTCAGGCTGTGCCCAGCGGTAAGGCTGGGCCCGATCAAGGCTGCGGTGTCCACCCTGAGAGCGAGGGCTTCCTTCCCCCAGTGTGGGTTAAAGCAGTGAGGCCGGGCCTGATTGAAGCTGCGGTCTCCACCCTGACAGCTTGAGCTTCCTTCCCGCAGTATGGGTTAAAGCAGTGAGGCTGGGCCTGCTGGAGGCTGTGGTCTCCACTCTGAGAGTGAGGGCTTCCTTCCCCCCAGTGTGGGTTAAAGCACCATGTGTCCACCTATGCAGTGGCTGGTCCCAATGTGCCCTGAGGGGCAGAAACCCTGGGTCCTGCCGCTGGTCTGGGGTATCTACTTCCCATTCCTGCAGTTCCTGGGAGTGTCTGTGTGTCCAGGGGGCTCCGATCCCTGCCTCAGGACCACAGGTGAGGGGTCAAGATCGCCCGCTTTGGAGTTGGCCCGGATCTTGGTTCTGTGTGGCTCTGGAGCAGTTTTGTCCTCAGGAGAGGGATCCTCACAGCCGCCTCTTGGGACCATGAGGAGAATTAATAGGATGACCCCCAGGTAGCTACTCGTAGCCCTGTGCGGGGCCAACCGTGTGTCTCCACCGCCAGTTCCTTCCGTCTGTGCTCCGCCCAACTGTCACATCACCAGCCTTTATTTTCTTTTTCTTAGACTCAGACAGCGAGTGCCCCACTGGCCTCAGCAGCCCCTTCTCTAACCTGTCCTCAAGTCAGTTCCTCACCGACAGCCCTGACCACCCATTGGCATGACCAAAACCCCACCAAATAGAACCCAACTTTCCTATTAAGCAGTGCAGAGCTGTCCCAGCCCCACTTCCCACAGGCTGGCGTCATTCGCCATGGGATCCGTGGTTCTCACCTGGGGCTGGGGGTGCCCCTGGCATCTGGTGGGGAGTGTCAGGGATGCCCTTCCAGGTCCAGGATAGTCCCCCAGCTGGTGGCCGGCAGACAGCAGCACACAGCCTGATGTCCCTGTGGCTTCCGGTTCCCCGAGGCCAGCTGTGCTTTGCTGCCTCTTCATCTTCTCAGACGGGTGCCCTCTCTCCACCTTCGCTGGTTAGCAATGTTCATCCATTAGAGCTCAAAGCACTGCCTGCTGGCAGCACAGCCTCTTCTCTTGGCCCTCTGTCCACCTGTGCCCCACGGTCTGTTCCGTGTCCCCGCCTTCCGCCTGTGCCCCATGGTCTGTGCCATGTCCCCGCAGGCCCATTAGAGCAAGGCTCCCAGGGACAGAGCGTTTCCTGTTTGTGTCTCTGTCCCTGGCACCATGCCCGTTGCCAACAGAGGTCTTGGGTTGATTGTCACCAAAGCAGATAATCTATATGGCTGTAAATGGCTGTAAACATGCTTGATTGGGGTATTTTTTAAATAATTGGATATGTAAACATTTGAATGTGACACAGGTGGATTTTTGGGCCAATGGTCTCGTTCTTCAGGGAATAACCACAGGCCCATCCACAAGGACCATTTCTGGCTGATTTATGGAACACTGTTCTACCTGGTTAATTTTGGACGTTATCTCAGCCTGAGAGGTAGGTCAGCATGTGATGAAGATCACTGGTTTGAATCCTAATCTGCTACTTAGAAGCTGCATATTTTCCTGCCATGTTCTGTGCCTCAGTTTCTCGCTTGGTTAGGTAGGAAAGGTATGAGCTACCTCAGAGTCGTGAGTGAGGCCTGCATCGAGTGTCTGCATTAAAGTGCCGAGAACTGGACCCAGAGTGTTGATATTTAAAGACCTTTACACATTCCGATGCTGCATTTTAGTACCCCGGTAAAACAGCAAAGTCGTTACAGATGCAGACACAGACCCTCGGTGAGGTGGGGGGCTGATGGCGGGAGGTGGGTCACCGACCCTGTAACGAGGGCGTGGTCTGTTCGAGGCTGAATGAAGTGCACGTCTTCACGTGTACCACGGTGGTGCCTCTCGTGAAGTCCTGTAAGCGTCCACGTGGCTGAGCCGTGCGGTCTGTTTGTGACGTCTGGCAGGAGCAGAGCTTTTGGGCGCAGCCTCGCTCTTGTGTGCACGGCCCTCAACGATCTCAAAAGTCTGAGGCTTAAAGCAGGCTTGGGGCTTCCCTTACACCTCCCGGACATCTAATTTGCCTGGCAAACATGTTATTCTTGGGTGTAAAGGTGAAGGAGTGGGTGACTCTGGTGAAAGTGTACTAATTACTGCACTTCTGGGTCAGTGGCGCTCGGTTGAAGACACTATCTACCCTGGGTGGACATCTCTGGTGTGGTGAGAACCGGCGGCTGGATGTCGCGAGGTTGCCAAGAAGATGCCCGCTTTTTCCTTTTTCCTCAGTAACAAAACCCTACTTTGTTTAGGGAAGCAGCGAACCCAGCTGAAAATCCAATTCTCTTGTACGGCGGAGCAGCTGGTGACACAGGTCCAGATGCTGGGATGCTGATGGGGGGTTCTGGAGAGGGAGGTGTCGGGAGGGTTTCCCGACCCACAGCAGCCCTGGGCCCTTGTCCGGCCTTCTTGCCCGGGGCATGACGCCTGGAGGGAAAGCAGCTTCGGGGGCCTGAGGGCCGCAAGGCAGAGTCCTGGTGTGTGGGGCAGGCCTGGGCCAGGCTCCTTGGAGGATGTTACAGAGCCACTGCGTGTGCGGGGACCACCCACCTCTGAGCCCCACGCAGATTTTCCTCCATAGCCGAGCGAAATCCTGGTACGGCGAACGAGGCAGTCAGAGGCACCTTTTGTGGAAGGAGGACAAAGCTGGAGGGAAAGAGGTTTTCCTAAAAGGCACAAGGCGCTGATACTGCGTTAGGAGTAATTCGTAGGAGCATGGTTGTTGGTGGGTGGAAAACTGTAGCCAAAGAATAAATGGGAATGGCCCTTCTTGGTATTTAACTGATTCGTTCACGAATGGTCCAAACAGTTGTAGTGAAAAAAACATTTTGGACACAGATGTTTTCATCCTGCCTGACGATCGACGTGACCGTGGGGTGTTCCATCCTTCCTGGGCAACAGTGAGAGGGCCTGACGATCGGCGTGACCGTGGGGTGTTCCATCCTTCCTGGGCAACAGTGAGAGGGGCTCAGGCCCTTCTGGCCCCATGCAGGCATTTCCCCAGGGTGTGTCCCCCGTCCTGAGTAGGCCGGAATGCATCTGGGTGCAGCTGAGCCTCTTGAAAAGGGAAGAGTCATGTGACATGCTCTCGGTGAACAGGAAAATGAGGGAGGACAAGGAGAGGGGCCTGGAGGTGAGGAGGATGGTGAGCAACACCAGGGATGGGATGGAGGGTAACCCCGGGGACGGGGGGACAGAGGGTAACACCGAGGATGGGGGATGGAGGGTAACACCACTTCTCCAGGTGCCTTTGGGGGATGCTGCCACCCCTCCCACCCCAGAGTGAAGTCAACAGGATTCTGTCCCCAGGAGCCCCAGAGCCTGGCAGCTGGGATTGGCCCAGTATGAACCACTGTTCACTGGCTCTGCACCCTGGGACAGGCTCCCTGGTGTTTCCGCCCCAGTTTCCCATCTGGACAGTGAGACCCTGACTGTCCCCGTCACAGGCGCACATGGAGCCCTGGACTCTAGCATGTCATTGGCACTCGTTAGTGTCAGCCCTCGTTAGCGTTTCTTTTGTCGTGGTCCACGGATGAAGTGGATCTTTCTTTGTGTATTCACAGACCTCCTGCTCACTTTACCTTCTGGGAACACTTTGTAAATAGCTTCGTATGTGGGGAGGACTCAAGTGATTAATTGAATATTTCATCAGGTGCAGTTCTCTGTGTCCCAGCTTGCAAAATGCTCTTTTGACACAACATTTGGTGAAATTTCCAGGGACTCCTGTGGTCAGCCTCATGGTTTCACTCTGTCACTTTCTAA
Organism: Gorilla gorilla gorilla; assembly: GCF_029281585.2. Lineage (NCBI taxonomy): Eukaryota > Metazoa > Chordata > Mammalia > Primates > Hominidae > Gorilla > Gorilla gorilla. The sequence continues at coordinate 9,562,852 of NC_073232.2, read as the reverse complement.
TGCCGTGTTCTTTGGGAGTCTTTTAAATTAAGCGCCGTCATTTAAAAGTAAGTTTTATAATATGCAGTTTCAGGTTACTTCTTTACCTTTGTGTCTTAGGCAGTGGCTTCCCACCTGTGAGTAGTCAGAAAGGTTCACACAGTTTTCCAGGGCGGCCTTTGCATTTACTGGAACTATTAAGAGCTCGTTCCTGCTTTGGCCGTGATTGAAGCGCAGTGTGCGTGAGGTCGTGCGTGGCTTAGCATCTTCTGCAGGCTAGAGGTCACTTTCGTCCTTCCCCGAGCCTGCTCTGCTGTGCTGAGTGTTCCCTGTGGGCGACGGTCATACTGTCTGGCACAGGCCACCGAGGCCACAGGGCAGGCCCCACGTAGTGGAGCCTGCAGAAAGGCAGAGCCTGGCCTCCTCGCCGCCTTTCACAGGGAGCAGAAAGCGTAAGCCTGTTATTAGAGCTGTGCTAGCCCAGAAAGCCTCCGAACAGTGTTTAATTTAGGAATCGGCTCCTACCAACTGCCCATTTTTAGGATGTATTTGAGTTTTTGTGATTTTTTTTTTCTGCACTGAAGCTACTGTGCTGGCTCTGAGTCACTGTCATGGGACTTCACGTTGCCCCGATGGGAAGCGGCGGGGGAGGAGGGCTGCACAGAGGCTTGCGGCCGTGATAATGAAGGGCTTGTTGCTTCTTGGGACAGTGAGTTCAAGCTGTTTGTAATTGTCAGCGTAAACAGTGACCCGCTGAGGACACAGCTGTAATTCAGGGTGGCATGGTTGATTGTCATCGTTAATATCAGGCACCTGCGTCTAAAATGACGGTGCCTGTAGTGCGGCTCCAGGAGGGCTGGGCAGCTCCTGCTCAACACACATGCTCCTGGGCCCTGGCAGCCAAGGTTGCACCGCCGGCCAGGCCTGCAGCTGTGGGTGCAGCAGGGCCTTCAGGGCACCGAGCGCCTCCCTCGTTTGCTCGTGGGGCCCACCCCTCCGTCCCCAGTGTGGCTCCCCCCCGGGTTCTCCCGGCCACATGCACACCTCCGTCTTCACAGCTTCCGTAGTTTTCTCGTGGGTGCCCCAGGTGAGCTCCTGGGGAGGGTTCATGTGTCAGTCAGGTTCTCTCCAAGCGTCCCTGGCTCGTGGCTCAGCAGGTCCCTTTCAGATGAGTCAGCCAGCTGTGTGCCTGCATATTCAGCATACTTGTCAGGGGGCTGCCTCAGGTCAGAGCAAGACCGACGCTCGCCTCCGTGGGACTTTGGAGCCCGCCCTGGAGAGACTCCAGCCACGTCCAGAGGGGCTGCCCGGGCCCCCGTGGGCTGGTGGGAGTGACTTCCAAGCCACTCAAGGCCCCACTTTGTATTCCTACACCCTAGAAAGCCACTTAAAGAGCCGTGTTCTGGTGCTGTGTGCCTCTTGAGTGAGGCACAAAAGCCTGGATGTGGAGCTGAGCGGGCGCTGCCTTCCTCAGGCTGTGCTTGTGTTTTGGGGCCCCTGGAGCACTTGTGGCTGTGATTTTCGACGCTGTCTGTGGGCTCCCCTAGATGGTCCCACCTGCAGCGTGAGGGCCCCATCTGCAGCCACCGAGGAGCTGGCAGGTCCGGCTTTGGTCCCACTCAGTCCTTCTCAACTTTGGTGACAGAGGTGACAGCAAAGCTTCAGCTGGGAGCCCCAGGCCTTCTCCACTTGGGACCCTGGGACCGAGATAACACAGATCCCTCCATCCACGTGCTGGGGGCCTCGCCGTGCGGCTCCCTTCTCTGGTCAGGGGCTGCGCCCTTGGGCTGGGCAGTTCCCGAGTCCTCGCACTCAGGGGCTCAGGGTGGGTCCTGGGTGCAGAGAGAAGGAGCAGGGTGGCGGTTCGAGCCCAACTGTGTTGGCTTCATCTTCGACCTCTTGTCTCTAAATATATTTGCGAAGTTTTCCATATGAAAACTCAGAAGGAATTTTTAATGACTGTGTAATCTGTGAATGCTGTGGAAGCCAAGTCTGTCCGCCTCTTTCATCCACCTCACTTCTCACTGTTGGGGCTGATTTTGGCAGCATTCATAGGGGTATGGATGCAAGGGGCAGTGGCCAGCCCTCGGCCCTGCATCCCTCCCCTGCTCCCCACAGCCCTGCATCTCTCCCCTCTTCCCCTTGGCCCTGCATCCCTCCCCTGCTCCCCTCAGCCCTGCATCCCTCCCCTCCTCCCCTCAGCCCTCGGCCCTGCGTCCCTCCCCTCTCCCTTCAGCCCTGCATCCCTCCCCTCTTCCCCTCAGCCCTGCATCCCTCCCCTCTTCCCCTTGGCCCTGCGTCCGTCCCTCCCCTCCTCCCCTCAGCCCTCGGCCCTGCGTCCCTCCCCTCTCCCTTCAGCCCTGCATCCCTCCCCTCTTCCCCTCAGCCCTGCATCCCTCCCCTCTTCCCCTTGGCCTTGTGTCCATCCCTCCCCTCCTCCCCTCAGCCCTCAGCCCTGCATCCCTCCCCTCCTCCCCTCAGCCCCACAGCATTTCGGTTTCATCCCCTTCTCTGCACCCGTCCTCATGAAAACCTAAGTGCGGCTGGAGGGAGACGCCTGTGCCCATTCCCGTGACCTCCCTCGCCAGCACGGCTGCAGCGTCCCCTTGGCAGGCATCCGTCTGGTGCTGCCTCTGTGCCCCCTCCTGTCAAGTGCGGCTGGAGGGAGATGCCTGCGCCCGTTCCTGTGACCTCCCTGGCCAGCCCGGCTGCAGCATCCCCTCGGCAGGCATCCATCTGGTGCTGCCTCCGTGCCCCCTCCTGTCACCTGATGCTCGTGCTCCTGAATCTTCATATGCGTGCTCCGTGCAGCCACCTCACTGGCTCCCTGGGAAGGGTGACAATGTCTCACGCCTGTCAGAATGCTCCTCTCTGTGCACTGAATATTCCAACACAGAATCATTCCTCTGTGATGATTTATGCTTTGCTCTGTAGAATTGGAATAAAGAAAAAGTGAATTTAGACATTACAGCCATCAGGCTGAAGCTGGGTAATTGCATTAGGGAGTTAAATGAGAGCATTTGAGCTTCTCGAGCTCTAATTCCAAATCTTCGTATCCCCATCACCCCATACCCAGTGTCTAACACAGCTCTTGATCTAGTAGTTTCTTGATAAATGCTTATTGAATTGAACTGGACTGAGCTTAACATTCCCACCCGGAGTTAGAAGCCAGTCCCTGAGCAAGTTGCATTTAGAACGTGAAGAACGTGAGTTTGACGTTACTGTGGTAAGGGGTATCCTACACATCATAATTCCAAGTCAATATCGGGTATTTAGTCAAATGGACTCAAGTATAGAGAGGCATTGGCCCATCGGCGAAAGGGCAAGGCATGGTGCTTTAGGTCCAGGTCCCTGATATCAACTATGAAAATAAAATGTTGTCAACTCCAATTACAGCCCTGTCCTCAGCTGGTCACTGTTTATGCTAACAGTTATAAACAGCTTGAACTCGCTGTCCTGAGAGGCAACACGCCTTCCATTCTCACTGCAATGCAGCTGCTTTGGTGGATGGAACATGCCCCTCTTCCCTCCCTCCCTCCCTCCCCCTTCTTCTCTCCCCCTCCCTCCCTCCCCCTTCCTCGTTTCCCCCTCCCCCTTCCTCCTTTCCCCCTCCCCCTCCCCCTCCCTCCCTTCCCTGCCCTCTCCCCCCTCCTCCTTCCCTCCCCCTCCTCCCTCCCCCTACCATCTCTCCTGGGTGAGGGGTGGAAGAGAAGAGACTTCCGGAATCTTCCGCTTCATCCAAGCAGCTTGGGGGCAGCATCAACAGCTGCGACTTGGCAGCCCCAGCAGGTGCCTCAGGGCAGCCTTTCTAATGGGAATCCTGGAATCATGTCTTTCCTTAATGTGTCCTAAAGGCTGGAGGACACAAAGTGAAACAATGCTCCATGCTCAGTCCTGTGATTTTGTGTATTTATTGGACTTACTTTGAAATTAAACTAAATTAGACACACGGTAGAGCATTTAAAAAAAAGAAAAAACAGGCTATGGTGTTTGAAAAACAAACAAAACCATTTGGTTTGTTGGTTTGTTCTTAGACCTTCACAGTAGATTCTAGGTCACATGTTTCAGTTTATCGGCGAATGACATCCTCTCCGGAAGCCATGTCAACCTCTTGTTTGATGATGTCAGCCGCAGCAGAAAGAAGCACTCCGTAGGCCCCGTGCTCAGCACCTTGGCGTGAGCTCCTGCCGTCTTTTGTTCATGCTCATCACAGCTCTGTGCAGTGGGTGTCCTCCTGATCCACGTGGGAGGATGGAGGATGGAGGTGGAAGGGTGAGTGATGGCAGGATCACACGAGGGGTCTCCCCCGAGATAGGGAGGGGAGCCGGCCCAGGACCTCAGTGCCCATCGAATCCTTCCTCCTCCTCCTCTTCCTCTCTGTGACTGTTTGACTCAGGCTGCAGGGACAGACGTATGTGCAGAGTGTGTGTGCACCCCTGGGGGGTGTGTGCTCATATTGGCACAGACTCGTGAGCGCATACAGAGCATGTGTGCACACTTCAGGGGTGTGTGCTGGTGTTGGCATGGACAGACGTGAGCGTGTACAGAGCATGTGTGCACCCCTGGGGGTGTGTGCTCATATTGGCAGACTCGTGAGCACATACAGAGTGTGTGTGCACCCCGGGGGTGGTGTGTGCTCATATTGGCAGACTCGTGAGCACATACAGAGTGTGTGTGCACCCCGGGGGTGGTGTGTGCTCATATTGGCACGGACTCGTGAGCACATACAGAGCATGTGTGCACACTTCAGGGGTGTGTGCTGGTGTTGGCATGGACAGACGTGAGCGTGTACAGAGCATGTGTGCACCCCTGGGGGTGTGTGCTGGTGTTGGCACAGATAGACGTGAGTGCATACAGAGCATGTGTGTACCCCTGGGGGGGGGTGTGGTCATATTGGCACAGACTCGTGAGCATGTACAGAGCATGTGTGCACACCTTGGGGGTGTGTGTGGGTGTTGGCAGGGACAGATGTGTACAGAGCGTGTGTGCACACCTGGGGGTGTGTGCTCATATTGGCACAGATGAGCATGTACAGAAGGTGTGTGCACACCTGGGGGTGTGTGCCTATGTTGTTTTGTAAGTGGTGAATACGTGGCCCATTGCGTCGGGCGGCCCTGTGCCTGTGCTGAGTCCGTCAGTGGCCCTTGGGTCGGGGTCTCCGTCTCCGAAGACTGCACTCGAGTGTCTTGAGGTTTCAGATTCTTCCTCTCCAGGTACTTGGGCCTCCTCAGGACCAAACGTCAGAACCAGCCAACTGCAAACTACAAGAACGTTCAAATGCATCTTCAGTGGGAAAAACAGAAACAACTGGAATAATCTTCCCACATGACCCCGTGGTTAAGCCGTTAGATACTCCAGGCGACAGATTTAGTTACTATAAAATTCACACCAATTAAAATGGTTTTGAGAGTTGCAAAGCTTTACCACTAAACGTTGAAATAATTGAAGCGTTCTGCTCCACTTGCTTACAAACCAGGGTTGGGGATAACTTTCAGTCCATAGTAGCAACCTTCTAAATCCAGCTTAGATGCGAGGCTCCCACTGACACAGGAAGAGACAGTGGCCCTTGTTTATTCTCCCGTGTTCAGATACTTTGTCATTTTTTTGTATCCTGATCATCACTTCTGCTTTTCCAATTCAAACTAAAGGTAGTTTAGTTCTGTTTTGGAGAAGCTGTGGTTAGTGGTTTCTTTTCATGGTTTGCTTAATTTCTTGTCTGGTGCTTAAATTTACCCAACTGGACTTTTCTTTAGTATGACAGTGCCATAGCCCAGGGCTTCTCCCTCCGTATCTGCCCCTCAGGAGGCCCCCTAGGAATAGGCGCTGGAGATCCAGCCCCTCTCCGTGTGCCGTTTTCTTTGAGTCCAATGTAGGTTTGGCTCAGAGAAGAAAACAGGCCTGTGGTTTAGGTGCCTCTGACTGCTTGCTTGTGAAACGTTTAATGATAAGGCGCCTTCCAAACTAATTTTACACGTTGATAGTTGTAGCTTGAAGTATCACTGCAGTTGTAAGAACAAGAAACACTCCCATAAAGTAGATAGGCAGAAAAAAGCCATAAAAATTTAGTAAAGCACAAATAAAATGGCCTTGTAAGACTATACAAGGGGAAATGCTCTCCGTCCAGCCAGATCCGCTGTGGCGTCCTCCGTAAATACATTCAGCCACATGTGACCCTGATCGCAATCACTACTGTGAATTGTGATCCAGAATGTTCTTGGGGGCCGACACCTGGGCTGTGCCAGCAGCTGCATCTGATTGGGTGTCTTGCCGGTGATGTGCTTAGTGCAGCCAGCTGGGCTGAAGGGGTGGCCACCCGTGCACTTGCCACGTGCAGCTGTTATTCTAGTGATGGAGCCGTGAGTGGCGTAGCTTGTCCACCTGGTCTACTTAAAGTACAGGGAACCCATCGACGGGCGGGTGCCTCCCAACACGGGAGCTGCCATTTTTATCCAGGACTCTCTGGCGCTGCAGAGCCCAGCCTGCCGGTCCCTGGGCCCACGGGGAGGCACCAGAGGGCTCTGCTGGGCCATGGAGGTCCCCGAGCAGGTGGTCACTCATTGCTTGTGGAGTGGTCCATGGCCCATGAGTTTATTCCTGGGGTCTGTGTGGGTGAGAGTAACCAGGTTCACAGCTGGACACTTACCCTTGCACAGGTGACACTAGTTAAAGTGGAATCTATATTAGCTCACACGGGAGTGCGTGAGGAGCTGGGAGGGTGGGTAGGCTTGGTCCTGGCATAAAGCCTGGGCTCCCGACATTCTGTGTCTTCCTGTTGAGGAGCCCCCAGGGCTGCCGTAGGCCCTGAGGATGTTGGGTGCCGTATGGACCAGGGGATGCGGAAGCCTCTAGAGGCTGAGGGAGGCGAGGAGACGGTCGCCTCCCCGGAGCCAGCCCTGCTGACATCTCGACGTTAGCTGGTGGGGCCTGTTTTGGACTCCAGTTTCTAGAAATGTGAGAAAATAAGTTCGTGTTGTTTGGGGCACTAAGTTTGGGGTGTTTTAATAGAGAAGTAGTAAAACTAGCCCACGAAGGTGCACGTATTGAAATGTGACTTGTCTAGGTGTTCACAGTGGCGTTGGGACGGCATCAGTGTTCTGGGAACTGCAGTTTTACTGAAGGAAGGGGGCTCACCATGCTTTTCCTCACATGACTGAAGGTATGTCCGCCTGCCACACAGCTCAGGAGACAGCGACTAGAATTCTGATTTTATTTCTTATGGGAAGCAGGCCACAGTCAGAACACAGCGAGGGCTGAAATGAGCTTCCTGCAGTCTCAGCTGGAAAGAGGAATTGGAAGTATTTTTGATGTTTTTCTACACAGACCTGTCCTTTCAGGTTTTGTTAAGTTCTGGAAAAAGGGAGAAGCCTTTTTTCCCACCTTGGCGAGGGACAGTGTTTCTGGCGATGGTGCGGCTTCAGCCTGAACGTGGCTGTGTGGCTGAGCAGTGCGGGAGGGCTCTGGTCTACATGTGTCTGTGTGGAGCGAGGTCACGGGGTATTGTTCCAAGCACTTATCCTGATCTGGCAGAGGCTCTGTTCCCAAATAATTATTCCACGGTTTCAGAGGCTGTAGCTGAGTGATAGTCTTTTAACTTTGTTGCATAAAAGCAAAGTCTGTCATGAGGGTCTAAAAATCATTAGTAGTCATGACTGTAAATTCATACATGGAGCTTTGGGATGCAGTGAAAGCCACCGTCACCTGGCGTGGATGCTGTGTGGTATTTTTAGCATAGTGGGCGCCTGCTTGTGCCTTGAGCTCTGCAGTGCGAGCGACAGCTGTGCATTTGAGAAATGTGGGCAGGTCAGCTTGTTCCTCCAGGGGCCTGCGGGTGTCTGGCTGAGGGGCCTGGGACGAGGCCATGTCAGTGGGAAGGAGCTTGGTTGTGTTTCAGCAGATATGTCTGCCTCTCCAGGCCTGCAAGCCAGCCAGAACCCAGTTTTCCTTCGGTCATCTAATGCCAGAAAGAAACCTGTTTCTTAGAGATTCTCGTAATTTATATTAATGAACCATTTGACCATACATAAGAAAATATTATCAGAAAAATGCATGAGGCTTTACAACTTGGCAGATGTGTAACTCACATGATTGAATCAAACTGTTGAAGATACTTGTTTCACTTGAGGGTTTTTAGCATTTTATGTGCAGACCAAATGCCAATAGCATTTTGAAAGAGTATTCTGGAATTTTAAACACACAATCAGAGTGGGACAGTACTGGGTCCTGGGATGCTGGTGAGGTGGACGTGACCTCTAGCTCTTGGAGCTCGCAAGCAAGCAGGATTCCTAAATTGTCACACCTGCAGCGCAGGGAAGTCAAAGTGGATTTCTGTTAACGAGTTATTAGTGCAATAAGGACCAGATGAGTGCCCTTGGAGGGCAGTTTCTGAGCCTCCCAGACACTTGGGGCGGGGGGTGGGGGGGGGAGGCGGGGGGCGGTTACCCACCAGAGCCTGGATGGTGGAGCTGGGTTTGCTGGTTGCCCTGCGTGGCAGGTCATTACGTGCAACAAGGAACAGGTGAGCGCCCTTGAGGGTGGTTTCTCAGCCTTCTTCGGAACCGCAAGTGGAAGACGCCCCAAGTGGGGGTGGGGGGGTGGGGTGGTATCCACAGGAGCCTGGACGGTGGGGCTGGGTTTGCTGGTGGCTGCTGCGTGGCAGGTCACTGCGTGGAGCAATGGGAGGTGAGGAGTGGGACTAGAGGACACGCCCTCCACAGCTGCTGATGGGAGTTGGCCCTGGTGGCAGAGGGGGCATAGAAGGATTCCCATCAGGGGCAACACGGCTAGGGTCCCACGTGTGCTGGATGCCGTGATACGGCCATGTGTGGTCTCAGTCTCCACAGCCGCCCTGGGAAGTGGGTTCAGTTACCATTCCCATCTCACATTTGAGAAATCTCAGGGGCTCACATCACAGCTGAGTGGGGTGGAACTAGTGTCTCAGGACGTTGGCCCCAGAGCCCAGCTCTTACCCCGCTGCTATTTGCAGTCCCCCAAGTTTGTAGAGAGGCATGTGCGGTAGTGGGGGGCGGAGGTCGTGTATTTCAGGGGGCGGCTGAGAAACCAACACAGTAGGGGCAGGAAATAAGCCAGGCGGGAGGCACAGAGGCAGTGCCTGGGAGGTCTGCATGGGGTCTGGGTGTGGGGGCACCTCTGGGCCTGTGAACCCCGTTGTGTGCTCCTGGCTTGCCCAACCTTGGCTCTTAGCCATGTGCTGCGCATTTTATGTGAAATCTCAGTCCCTCCCTGGCTTTGTCTTTCCTTAAATCAAGGAGTCTCAGTGGGGATGGGGGGTGGTTGGTGGTCCATGGAATTTGCCCTCCACCTCCCCATCCTTGTCCTGTCTGGCCTGTTACCTGAATCTGTCTTTTCAGAGCCTGCAAATGAGTAGAGGCCACGGCGGCCTCTCGCTGATGGGCGTGGCTCTCAAATATTTTTATTCATCAGAATCGTGTTAAATGCTGATTCCTAGGCACCCCATTAGACTCTCTATGCTTGCCTGGCCTGGGTACTTTGAGGAAGGTACAGAGGGTTGCTGGACTGTTCCAGGAGAGAATTTGCGTTTGTAGAATGTCCACTGTGGTCCTTCCCGCACTCTGCTCTCCACGCACACATGGCATTAAACCTGGCAGACCTCTGGGTGCTGTGCTGGTGAGGAAGCCCTGGCTGGGCGAGGGGCTCTTGGGGCTCAGACTTGATTCCTGGTCTGGGGGCTGCCTGCTTATTCTGTTCAGTGGGCCTGCTGATGGGATGCCCTGGGAAGTCCCGCTGTGCACTCGGGGGAAGGTGCAGAGACAGGCTTGGGAAATGCAGACCATGGATTTAAAAATTACTAAAATAAGAAAATCTTTTATGAACAAAGCAAATTAATTTGCGTCTGAAGACAATCCTTGCTTGACTAATTGGTTTGTTTACAAAATTGGTCCCATGAACAATAAACACAGATTAAAGTTTTCATTCATGCTTGTCTGTAACGTAAATAGGAGCTATTACCACCACCTAAATTAGCTTTAAATTTTGTATCGGATTGCGGTCCAGATTACAAACGGCTGCTTGATAATCTAATTGATAAAATCGAGGAATTTAGTACTTGGAACCCAGAGTGAAGAGAACAGAATTGCTTTGGTTTCTCAAAAGTGTGTGACTGAGGGATGACCTGGGTGAAGAGAAGTGCCTGGAGTCATTACACTCAAGGAGGAGATCTGCCCCAGCCTTTCTCAGCGTCTTCAGGATAAAACAAAGAAAAGGGTGATAAATATGGAAAAATGCAGCACTGAGTTTGTCTATGGTCTGAGCTTCTCATGTGGTCATTAATGTGAGCGGGCTGTATCTGTGGAGCCTCCCTACAGGCACAAAGGAATCAGGCTAGAGTAAGACGGCCGGCAACCTCTGGCATCTGGGCTGCGTGTTGTTTCCTAAAGCCCTTTTGGGTGAAATGACACAGGCGCAATGTCTGTTGGGAGGAGTGTAATCTCACGCATGAGACGCAGATTTTAAACACTAAAGTCAAGAAGCTTGGTGGGAGTGGCTGTCTTCCAAGTGGGTTTCTGTGTTGCCATGGATGAGGCATGGATGTGTCATCTGTCGGTGAAATGCGCTGGTGAAGAGGCTAAGCAAACCCTGTGTGGGGTGTGTGTGTGTGTGTGTGTGTGTGTGTGTGAGAACCTACATCTCTTCTGGCATCCGAAGTAAATAGACGTTTTGTAAAACTGGTGAATTGGATGACTCTGACCCTAACCCTGAGAGTTGAAGTCTGGTGCAGTGTCTTGAGCCCTCTTCTGCATTGAGGGTGAGTGATTGTAAATGACTGATTCTTCAGCGGCGAAAGTTCAAATTTAGCGTCCCTGAGGAAGCCAGACCTCATAGTCACCTGTGTCTCCATTGTAAACACCGTGGCCCCTATGCGGGTGGCTGCGAGTTTCCAGGCCCTCCTTGCAGAAGCAGCCATGCAGTGCTTGGTGATTTGATAACATCAGCCACTTTCTGTCTTCTGTCTAATCACGGTACAAATGATTTTCCTACAGGGAAACAGATCTGGTTTCTTCCCCGATCGTTGGGAGAAGCAGCCCGCCTAGGGGACCGCACCGTCCTCTGCACTTTCACAGTGAAGCCTGTGTCTGTCTCTCCGAGAAGTGTCACGTGTGTCATGGGAATCACGGGAATTGCTTCCTTAATTCTCCTTTCTTAATGAGGGCTTGGGACAGCACTGCCTGTTTCACATGGGACGAGCAGCTGGTGGTCTCTGGCTGGCGTGGGACCAGCGCTTGGGCTGTGTCATCACATCCGGTGGCCTGTCCAGGTGGGTGTCATTGTCTCTTGCCTCTCGGCTGAGGCAGCTGTGATGCCATGGGGGTCACGCTTGTGTCAGGGCCAACCCATTTCTTCCCATGCACACCTCTCCTGCTGGAGTGCTTTTCCTTATGATGACATGTTGAATCAGTGTGGAGAATGCAGACAGGCTCTGGGCCTCTCCTTCCCATACCTACTCCCTGGAGCCGCGATGCCCGGCAAGGGAGCCCGTAGCCAGAGGCTCCTTTAAATTTCATTAGAATAAAGATTTGATTACACAGCTAAACACACTTGAAAAGAACTGTATAGATCACATTCAAGACTCAGCCCTTCAGGCCCAGTGGCCATGTTTCGGGGCTCAGCAGCTGTAGGTGGCTGTTGTCTTTCTGTGTCGGCCGAGCAGATTGGGACATTTCCAGTTCAGCAGGCAGTTCTCTGACACGGCTGTGCCTGTGGTGAGGGCACCTTGGCTGGAGAGCCTCGTGGGGATCCCTTAGGCCTCTGGCTGCAGCCAGGCTGCACGGTTCCTGTGCCCTGGGTCCTCTGCAGGCGGAGACGGATCCCACCACAGAGCCGGCACTGCTAGACTTGGTTACTGTGTGCAGACAGAGAGGTGCATGTCCAGGCCTGGCGGGGGCTGGGGTGACTGGCCTCCTTGGCCAGGCTCCCATCTCCGAGTCTCCAGGGGAAATGCACCCATCATCCACACCGTACACTGGAGGAAAACTGCAGGCATCTCTGTGTGGATGGTGAATTGAGATCACAAAGTGTGACTCGGCTTGGGCTCCTAGCCAGCGTGGAGCCCAGTGATACCTTTAGGTGGAACCTGACATGCCTCCATGTGTGCATGGCAAAGAGAATGCAGTGTTGTCAGCTTGAATCCAGATGTGTGCCTGTTTTGAGGTGGAAGGTTCTGGGAGCGTTAGCTGTTGGTGACTGTCCTGCCATGGAGGACGTTGAATGCAGGCACTGGTTTAGGATAATGCCTGGTTTCCTGGTCCTGTATGTGAGTATCCCTGAATATCCCGGGCTGGAGGAAGGCAGGGCAGATGGGAGGGTGACAAGAGGTCAGGTGTTTCCAGCTGTGGGGAGTGATGCCATCAGATGGCCGAGATCAGGAAGGTGGCCGGGGAACCAAAGCAGGGGTGCATGGAAACGCCATGTTTCCTGGGGCACAGGGAAGACGTGTTGAGATCAGGAGGGTGGCTGGGGGACCAAAGCAGGGGTGCGAAATGCCATGTTTCCCAGGGTGTGGGGAGGATCTGTTGAACTCCATTCCTGGGCAACAGTTCTTCCATTCTCAGGAATCTGTGCCATTGTAATTCAGTAGCAAATTCTGCAATTGCTCTAATTACCTGCTGTTAAGTCCCCATCCCAATTACCATGAATTAGAAACAGTGATAATTATTGAGAGGTAAGGAATCGCATATATCCAGGGTAGAGATGAATGCAGTTGTTTGCCTGGTCAAGCCTTGCCAAGAAAAACCAGTGGAACCAGTTTTAGGTGCCTTGAGTTCCCTCCAAATCGGATTCCTTAGTGGGCTTGTGTCCACAGCTGCTGCAGTTCCTCCCGGGCCTGGCAGGCACATTCCAGACATTCACATCTCAGCTCAGATGCAGGCGTGCACATTATTTATAGAAAATCGCACTGCACTGTGATCGGCTCTAGCTGACGTTTTCTAGGTGGGAGGCGGAGGCCGAGGACCTGTAAGGGACTGTCCGAGCGTCCTCTCATTGACTTGGAGCAGGTGCACATCTGTTCTTCAAAAGTTCTAATGGGATGAAATTAGAAATCTGAATTTTAAAAATTCACATGTTATGAACTCTGGTAATTTCCCCTGAAATGAGTGACTGTTTTTTGCAGACGAGGCAGTCAGCCTGTGGCTCTCCTTAGAACGGTCCTAGACCTCGGGCCGTGCTGTCCTGTGACCTCTTCCTGGGTATGGGATGCTCTGCTTGAAGCAAAACCGCAGGAAAGAACATGGTCAGCGTTCATCACTGCTGCAGCCAGCTCAACGTGCACACCCACTTGGAGGGGGGCCAGATCACTTAAAATTTTAAATGCATTTAACAGTAAACCAGCAAGTCAGCCAGTGCTTTCCGTAACCAAGCTGCTTGGCTCATGGGAACCTGACACTTCTTGACTTTTCGGAAGAGAATACTTGCTTCTGTGGAGCGTCAATATTTGTCTCATTTCTTGAGACTCTGTTCAAAGCAATGAACATGTGTGTAAATTAGGACCTTTTTGTGTAAATTGGGCCACAGAGCTCTCTAGACACAGTCGGCGGAGTAAACGGCTGTGAAAGATGCCACCTGATGTGAGCTGTGGCCGGGCACTTTGGAACCTGGGATCCCATCTCCAGCCTTTCAAAAGGACGTAGAGGAATATAAGATGCAGATGGGAGGGTTCATATTTTGGGCATCTCTGTTCTTTTGAAATCAAAGTGCAAAGAAAAATTTTGCCTTGAGGTCTTACCCCACACTTGTTTTTCTCCTGAGGTTTTAAAACTTCCTTAACTGCGCTTTTTCCCCTTCCATCCTTGGGGAACTTCTTTCCATCTTCATATCTTCTTAAAAGATATGGTTAAATTAAACATTGAAATGTAAACACATGCTTTCATGTTATTTTTCTTTTAGGTGATATATTTGACATTGGTGAAGAATTAAGTGGGTGTATTGGTTTATTTTTTTTTTGAGACGGAGTCTTGGTGTGTTGCCCAGGCTGGAGTGCAGTGGTGCGACCTTGGCTCACTGCAACCTCGCCTCCTGGGTTCATGCCATTCTCCTGCCTCAGCCTCCTGAGTAGCTGGGATTATAAGTGCCCGCCACCATGGCTGGCTCATTTTCGTATTAGGAGAGACGAGGTTTCAACATGTTGGCCAGGCTGTCTCGAACTCCTGACCTCAGGTGATGCGCTCACCTTGGCCTCCCAAAGTGCTGGGATGACAGGCATGAGCCACCGCACCCGTCCTGGGTTATTCTTGATTTTAACTATAATAGGTCCCTTAAAAAAAACTGTCTGAAAATCCCGAAATTAAAGAGCTCACTTGGACAGGGATTCGGACACCCGTTGAATGGCCCAGCACAAACCGTAGTTACATGGGTCACTGGGCCTGTTAGATCCTAGGGTATTTGAAGTCGTGGGGATATTTGCATTTCTGCCTCTGAATATCATGTTAGTATGAATTCAGCTGGTGTTTGAGGGCCAGGCTCAGATCTGGGAGAACAAGAGCCCCTGCTCTCATGGCACTGCTTTCCTACGTGTGTGCCTTATGAAAATAGCATCAGGTGTTTTTTCAATGAGTGGGGAAGATGGAAAAAAAGGAAGCTTAAGATGTTTAATTGTTCAGAGGAAGGGAAGTGCAAGGAATGCTCAGCTTTGCTGCTGCTAAAGAGGCCCCTGGTGGGAGGCTGTTTCAGAGGTGGGGTTTCTCTGAGAAAGGTGGTAAGAGACAAATAGGATGCCCCACCTGGTTTGCCAGAGATGGGGAAAGTTAGTTTCCCAAAAGCAGTCTCAGTGTTCTGGCAAAGGCTTCGGAAAACCAGCTAGAGTGCGGGACCTTGATGGCCGCTGGGTAGAAGGAAAACATAGCTGGTCCTGCGGCCTGTGCTATTCTTCCACTGCTATAAAGAACTACCTGAGGCTGGGTAATTGATACGGAAAAAAGGTTTAATCAGCATACTGTTCTGTGGGCTGTACAGGCTTCTACATCTGGGGAAACTTACAATCAGGATGGAAGGTGAAGGGGAGGCAGGCACGTCTTTACATGGCCGGAAAGAGAGAGTGTGAAGGGGAAGGTGCCATGCACTTTCAAACAACCAGATCTCATGAGAACTATCATGAGACAGCACTTGGGGGATTGTGCTAAACCATTAGAAACCTCCCTCATGAGTCAATCACCTCCCACCAGGGCCCACCTCCAACACTGGGGGTTAGAAACCACCCCCGTGAGTCAATCACCTCCCACCAGGGCCCACCTCCAACACTGGGGGTTAGAAAAACCACCCCCATGAGTCAATCACCTCCCACCAGGGCCCACCTCCAACACTGGGGGTTAGAAACCACCCCCGTGAGTCAATCACCTCCCACCAGGGCCCACCTCCAACACGGGGAGGTGGGGGGTTAGAAACCACCCCCATGAGTCAATCACCTCCCACCAAGTCCCACCTCCCACCAAGTCCCACCTCCAACACTGGGGGTTAGAAAAACCACCCCTGTGAGTCAACCACCTCCCACTAGGGCCCACCTCCAACACTGGGGGTTACAGTTCAGCATGAGATTTGGGTGGGGACTCAAAGCCACACCATGTCTGGTTCCCCGTTCTTCTTACCTGCACTTGCTTCGCAAATGATTCTGTCATTGGTTTGTTTTTGTTGATACATAATATATGTACATATTTTCAGGGTGCATGTGATATCTTGATACGTCCCTATATTGATCAAATCTGGGTATTTGGGATGTCTTTCACTTTAAACATTTTCTTTTCCTTGTGCTAGTAACGTTCAAGTTATTCTCTCCTAGCTGTTTTGAAATATACAGTAGGTGACCCACTGACATCCCCCTGCTGATTTATCGATAGCAGGTCTTGTGCTCCTATTAGGCTGTGTGTTTGTGCCCCTTACCAGCCTCTCCCCATGCTGCTTATGAGTGGGCCCTGCTGACCGCCTACTTTTGGCCTCCATGAGATCTGCTGTCAGCTCCTGCTCATGAGTGAGAACATGCACCATTTCTTTCTGTGCTTGGCTCATTTGCTTAATGTAATGTCCTCCAGCTCCATGCTGTTGTGGATGACAGGGCTCTCCTCTGTGTGGTGGAGTACTGCTCCTGTGTATGCTCAGGCCACATTCCCTTCATCCCCTGTTGACCGGCACTCAGGTGATTCCGGATCTTGGCTGCTGTGGACGGTGCTGCATTGAAGCTGGGAGCAGTCACTGGCTTTATATTTGGGGGATGTGAGCCACTTTGATGTTCTCAAGCAACCTGTCCCCAAAGCCCTCGGTGGAATGCCGCATTCCTTTGTGCCCCTGGCTTCCACTAGCAAGAACCGCTGGGAAGGGGCTTTGAGTGAATGCTTGGGTTTCTGTCTTTAATTGGTACACGGCTGCACTGACCAAGCAGGGGTCCCAGTGACCCTGGACATTGCCTCACATAAGATCCAAAGATGCAGTTAGGTTCTTTTTAACTTTTTAAAAAATGCTTTTGACCTGGTTAAGCTATAGCATTATCAGTTAGTGTTTTTGATATTGGAAAGGTGATATATTTTATTTTCTAAGAAGGAAGGAAACATAAATTATCCTGTTAAATACTCTAACCACAGACTAAATCACATCAAGGAAAGAGGAACTATTTTGGGGGGAAGTTACCCCTTCATGTCAAAGATAAAGCAGATGACTTACATTGTTTTTTAATTGAGTTAATTATGAAATCTTAAGTGGGTTTGAGAAGATGAGCTGTGGATGCTGAAAGGCAGGAGAGACTGATGCTGATTGAATGTTAAAGTCAGCCCTGATAGAATGTGGCTTATATTTCAAGCTTGCTCCAGTATTGATAGATTGTAAGTGAATGTAAAGATCTATTTGATGCTTTTATTTTACAAAATATTATTGAGAAAAAGTTTCTGACAGCCAGGGAACAGCCTTCAACCAATTTCTTCCTAATTTCCATCACCAGAAAAAACTTGTCCTGTTAATTCCAGAATTTACTTTTGGAAAGTTCCTGTAAGGAGAGCAGAGGTATTGGTGGTTGAATGGTGACTTGAATTTAGGTGAAGATCATTAAATATTTTGTAGTCATGTTTGTCTTGGTGGTTTTAGCAATTTCATATTAAATTTAGAACTGCGAGTCATAAAAACCAAATGTGTTCTTACCTTTTGCTTTTGTGATACTCCTTTTGTTTATATGACTATACTGGTAAAGAATGATGACAAAATCATGCTTATAGGGTTTTCTTCTGTGTAGATATTAGGATTTTTAGGGGAACAAATTATTCTTCTAATAGACATTGTGCTATGTGTTGGGGTCCTTTGTATATTAGTCAAATCACTGTAATGAGAACCACTTGAAATTATATTTCTATAGAAGATCTTTTATATGCTGACTCGTGTTATGTAAAATCCTTCATCCTCTAAGAAGACTAAGCAATGGGTTGGAGGAGAGGTTTATCCCCCATTAGGTCTATTCCGAATGCCCAGAATTGAATGCAAGTACGAATTGTTTTTGAAGTGGTGGGGGTGTGGGGGTGTGTGTGTGGGGGGGTGAGTGTGTGTGGGGGTGTGGGGGGGGGTGAGTGTGGGGGGGTGTGTGTGTAGGAGCTGTGTGTGGGGTATCGGGGGGGTGTGGTGGGTGTGGTGTGTGTGTTCCTTTTTAGGTCATGGGAGGGAGGTAAAGCAAAGACCAGATTTGCTGATGAACATTTGTGCATATTCTAGTGGAGAAGTCATACGACTTGACCGCACCTGCGGACTCCGATTTTGGTTTCATTACGGTGTCTGTAGCCGCAAGCCTCAGCCACCTCTGGGACCCACACTGAGGGGCTGTGGTGAGGGTTATTACAGAGTCGTGCATCTTAGCGAATGACACAAATGGCCTTGTGGGCCTACTTTGGCTTTGTTTGAACCTGTAGATTGTTAAACTAATTTTAGTTTAACATTTTGAAGATTATAAATTGTGATTGTTGTCTAAGAAGAGGTTTCCATTGTCTCTAAAGACAGAAGCCGCAATACAGATGGTCCCTGGCTCAGTGTTTACACTTGTGATTTTTCAACCTTATGATGGCGTGAACTAGTCACACTCATTGCATCGTTTGGGCCGAGATGGGCTGCCTCTGGATGAACCCGTTGTAAGTCGAAACTATTATGTCAAATGCACTTTCTATTTAGAATATTTTCAGCTTATGCTGGGTTTATCAGAACAGTTTAGCCACGTGGTAAGTCAGGGAGCATACGTGCTCATGAAGGTAGAGACGATCTCATAGATACCATTTAAGATATAATGTCTCTGATGTTATAGAGGGATACAATGAAAAAAATCAAATGGGACTTGGAAGTCTTGGAGGGACTCACTTAGGCGGCTCCTGGAATGCAGAGGTGAGCACCACTGGCTTCTGGATAATGAAGTCTCTGCCTTCTTCTTAGCGCAGTGGGTTATCAGCTGCTCTCGAGGGCAGAGAGGTCCAGCAGCTCAGCTGAGGACCGTTCCTGTGTTTAGGTGTTTGAGCTGCCTTAAAAGAGGCAGGTCAGTTCTCACTGGTGTCTTCGAGGCTTTAGGCCTTCTGAATAAGCAGGAGGAAGGACGACTTTGTAGAGCTTTGGAAATCTCAGCAGACTTCAGGGCCATCCTTCTTGGCAGGAGAGCCCCACCGAGGTGAGCAGGGTGCCGTGCAGGCCGTGCTGGGCCCAGGCATGTACGGACGTTGTGAGGGCCACGGGACACAGATCGGTCTTGGTTCCTAACTGATGTTGATGGCCACGCAGCATTTCTGCCACGTACATGAGTGCAGGGACTTGGGTTTGGGGTGTGCGTCCTGGCTGCCTAGTTGCTGGGAAGGCCCCTATTCAGACCCCAGCCTGAGTCACCCAGACAGGCCTCCGGCTTCCCACGCCACACGGAAGCTGTGGCGTCCGTCACTGATGCCCACCAGTTGTCAGATGTGCGTGTGTAGCTTCCCTGGTTTCGGGATGGGTCTCGTTTTGAGGTTATAGAAACGTTCTTTAAGAGGGGTTTTGGATTTTTTGTTTGCAAGGAGGCAGAGAGTGCTTGAGCAGTGAGATCCCCTTCCTAATGAGAATTCAGATCACAGCGCGTAATTACAGCAGTGGGGCCATGAGATCCCCTCCCAACCAATGAGAATTCAGATCACAGCGCGTAATTACAGCAGTGGGGCCATGAGATCCCCTCCCAACCAATGAGAATTCAGATCACAGCAGGTAATTACAGCAGTGGGGCCATGAGATCCCCTCCCAACCAATGAGAATTCAGATCACAGCAGGTAATTGCGGCAGCGGGGCGAGAGATCCCCTCCCAACCAATGAGAATTCGGATCACAGCAGGTAATTACGGCAGCGGGGCCGTGAGATCCCCTTCCCAACCAATGAGAATTCGGATCACAGCAGGTAATTGGGGCAGCGGGGCGAGTGGCCGCGCCCTGAGCTGAGTGGCTGTGACTGGTGTCTTCTCCCTCGGACAGAGTGTGCTGGGGCCTCAGTGATCCTCTGTGGGGTGGGTGGAGCCCATGAGCCAGGTGCTGCTGGGCCGTGGCTGGCACCCCAGCCCAGAGTTTATGCAGGACTCGTTCTGAGGACAACTTAGAACCCAGAAAGCAGCGCGAGGAGAAACGGGTTCTTGGGTTTCTGTATCTTTGGTGCTTCCCGGTCTCCATGCTGCGCAGGCTCCGGGGGTTCTCACCAGGAAGACTTGCACAGTCGGACCCCGGTGTGGAGTGGGGCTGCAGAGAGTCTTACAGGAGCCGGAAGTGGGGGGGAACGTCTCGCAAGTGGGACCTTTCAGATGGGCCCAGCAGGATGCATCTGTGGAAATGGTGCGGCCTGAAAGGCTGCAGCGGGCTCCGTTTCTGCTCTCCTAAGAGTCTCTGCCCGGTTTTCTTTGCTTTTTGTCTGTTTGGAGGACGCTTCCTCCTTTCTTGGGCTTACCCAGCCTTCTGAGCTTCCTTGTTGAGTATCAGCCCTGAGAAGGCATTTTTATTGCATAATTATGTTATTCTGGTGGCTGGATAAGTGACCTGCAAATGTGGGCGATTGAGTAGTTCTGAGGGTGATCAATATCTAAGAGGTGGGAATGAAATGTTCAGGCAGGCGTCAGGGATCTGTTCTCTGCTTCGTATTGGGAACCTGGTTTGCTGACAGTCTTCACACTCCACCTAAAATGGGGATAATGAAGTTTCACGGATTCGGCTTCAGCTGAGAGCTTTCTCCAGCACAGTCTTGTGTGAGTAACAGTTTATATATTTGGTGCGAAGGGCGGGCATCAGTTGGTCTTATTTGTGGTGGTGCTTATGGTAGTTTTTCTGTAAGGAATTTTATTAGCTTGGGCAAGGGAATCATGAGTGATAAATTGAAAGAATGTTTCAGGAAATTCTGGAACCTGCAGTGAATCTGGAATCTGTATGAAATTGAGATTTGGAGTCTCACGATTTCCTAATGTGTCCCTGAAACCCAGTAGTTGAGATAGTCGTAGAGCTTCAGTTCCGCTGCCCCGGTTCCCCATTTTAAAAGGAACACGTTGCTTTCATCTAGAATGTTCTGAGCTCTGAGTGCAGCCGGCGGAGTGACCAGCTCTCTGCATCAGAGGGGAAGCCAGGGCTGCGCTCACGGCATCACGGCAGCTGGGAGTCTACCCTGGACCTCAGGCACGCATGATGCTGACCATTTTCTGTGAACTCCAAGGTTGCAGTGGTCTCCTTGGTGCTTTATAGTCTTCTGAAGCTTTTGATGTGTCTGTACTTCATAGATCTTTCGGAAGTAGACGGCCATTTCCCGCACCCTTGGGCTGAGTTTTATCAGAGGCTGGTGTGTGGGAAGCACCATAGCCACTTCTGACAGAGAAACTCGGGTGCCCAGCCGAGGTCAGAGTGGAAATTTGTGCTTTTCCTTCGCTCCAGTCTGGTCTGCCTTCTCCCTGCTTGGCCAGAAGAAAATCATGCTTATCCAAGTCACAGGCAAACCCCCTAAATTAAACATTTGTCTTTTTTCTTTAATATACCCATTTAGTTTATATGGGACAATAGATTGACAAATGTCTTTTAGGGGAAAATTTTTTTATAGTTTTTATCCAAAAAGTTCTCTGTAATTAAGAGAAGCTGTTTTGTAATAAGATCTAGTTAAATACTAAAGTTGAAAGCTCCTTATATTTGATCTTAAACTTGGGCCCAGGGTGCGTGTCCGCACGCTTGCGCTCATGACGCCAGGCTCAGCTGTGAACTACAGGCACACGGTACGTATTTTCTGGTTGCTTTTTTGAAAGCCTTATTGCTTGGCCTCCGACTCAGATGTTGAGTTACGTTGATTCTGTTCCGAATGTGTTCATCCCTCCATCTAGGGTCCACTCGTCTTTCAGGGAGCAACCGCCTTCCTCATCTTTGTCTTCTATAGTATAGTATATTTAATAGTCATATTTATAGGTTGCATGGGTGACTGATCTGTTCATTAGGAGGAAAACAATGCCAATTTTTACATCATTATAATGGACTTGTTAAATGCTTGTTAGTGTAATGAAGTTTACATGGCAAAAGAGGCTTTGGAGATGTGACTGCATAACAGACAGTGAGATGGGGGAGGACCCTGGATTGTCCAGGTGGGTCCAGTGTCCTCACACATGCCTTGATGAGAGGGAGTACGAGGGTCTGCCTCAGAGGAGACCTGAGGATGAGGTAGAGGCCAGAGGGGTGTGGGGCTGGGGGGTGGGGTGGTGTTGTGGGGCTGAAGAGGGAGCTGGGGCCGGAGGGGCATGGGGCCAAGGGTGGGGCAGTGGTTGGAGGGGTGCCGGGCCGGAGGGGTGTGGGGCTGAGGCTGGGGCAGTGGTCGGAGGAGTGTGGGGCTGTGAGCCAAGCTGCATGGTGGCCTCTATGATTTGGGAGACTCCAGGCAGGAATGCAGCCTACTGACCCCTTGACTTCAGCCCCGGGACTCCTGACTTCCAGGGCTGTGAGAGGAGGTTTGCGTTTGTGGTAATTTGTTGCAGCAGCAATAGGAAGTTAATGCATTTTATCTATTCACCTCCAGACCTTTGAAAAGTAACCCTGTTGTATCAGCCTTTTGTGTGCCCTAAATTATAATGAGATGGTTTGTGGGAAATAATAGACACAAACGATGGCAGAACAGATAGTTGGACAGAAGCAGTGTCTTCTGTGGTTCTATGATTTGGGTCTTTAAAGTTAGATTTGCGTCACAGTATGGTCTTGTTCCAGGTGTACCTGATATACTTGTTCAGAGCTCCTGGGGGAGTGGTCTTTAACACATTACCTGTTAGGATTAAAACTTCAAGCACATCAGAGACAGAGGTCCTGAGTCAGTGTTAGGCGACCTTTGAATAAGGGTTGGGGTGTAGAATCTGCCCACGTTACTAGTATGAAGCAGCAAAATCTCATGTTTTGTTTTTTTTTTTGAGATGGAGTCTCATTCTGTCACCCAGATTGGAGTACAGTGGCGCAGCCTCAACTCACTGCAACCCCCGCCCCCCTGTGCTCAAGTGATTCTCCTGCCTCAGCCTCCAAATTGCATGATTTATTTTCCTGTTTTATATACTTAGTATATGAAAACTCTGCAAACTTCATTAACACAAATGACATGCCAGAACTTATATATGAGAATCCAGCATTTTCCCATGCAAATTAGTGGTGATGTGGAATTCCTGGGCTGGTTTGGTTTTATAAGATGTAGGGTGGATTCTTTGCCTAATTTCTATGGAGCTAACAATTGTTAATCACCCAGCACTCTTGCCTCCCCCAACGGCTCGGGTGAGGGGTGTTATCACCGCTGTCGTGTTGAGAGGCGGGAGACTGAAGCTTAGACGAGCAGGTGACATGTTGCTGTCTGGCCTCACCCACCCCGTAGTTTCCTGCCATGGCCCAGCTATCTTCCTGTGAAAAAGGATCGACACCCTGGTTCTGGGTAGAATTCCTTGTGAACCCCCTTTCCATTCTCCAGGGAGTTCTTGCTTTATGGTGGTGGCTCACGGGAGGCCTGTGGCCCACTGAGAAAGTGACTAATGTTGTAACATTACTGTCTGGGCTGCTGTAGATTGGGTGATCTGTAAACAGACATTTACTGCTCACAGCTCTGGAGGCTGGGAAGTCCAAGGTCAAGGTGCCTGCAGATCTGGTGCCCCAGGGCCTGTTGCTCACAGACGGCAACATCTCACTGGGTCTCACGTGGCGGAGGAGCAGGAGGGCTCCTTCAGGCCTTCCAACAAGGACACCAACCCCAGTCCTGAGAGCAGGGCCTCCTAAAGGCCACACCTCTTAGCGTATCCCATCGGAAATTGTTTCAGTGTGCGTGAGGTTTTGGGGACAGACATTCAGGCCAGAGCCATTGCTCTGCTGTGGTGTTAGGGCTGCGATGGCATCATTACTGCCGCAGAGCCACAGCCTTCTCAGCTGCATTTGCTGCAAGAAGAAGACACAGGTGCCTGTGCAAGTTGGGGTTCGGTGCAAGAAGCGGAGACCCTCTGGGAATCAGCAGGAGGAACTTAAGGGCTTTGAGAACTGACACCTTAGGACTGCAGGAGTTTTCTTCAGACTGTAAAAACCTTGGTGTGTGACAATACTGAACATTGCCTGAGTCCTGAAATCCTGTAAAACAGTGATGGTTAAGACATTCCCCGCCCCCACCCCTACCTTATTTACTGCAAAAAGCCCCTTCCCATGTGGCTTAGGCTGACTTGCAGGTGACCCTTTACCAAGGACAAGGCCAGACTCAGGCCTTCAAATACCCATTCTCTGCCTCATAAGTGATTAGCTAAACTGCCCGTTCCCACTGATCAATCAGAACAAAACACTTGTTAGCCAAATTTTGGTTCCTCCCGTTCTCCTTACCCGAGCCTGAGGCCCCTCTGGAGAACAGGCAGCCTCTGAGGAAACCTCTGATCCCCGATCAGCCACCCCATGGCCTGTGTCCCCAGCTGCTTCCTCCTGGCCTTGTTCCCCCTTCCCTGTGAAGGAGAGAACAGTTTCGGCTGGCCCTGAGATGCTGGCAGACCTGCAGTCAGGGCAGTGGGCGCCTCCCACCTTGATTTCGAGGTGGTGCAGTTCTGCTTATGGGGTAGACTTTGTTGCCTTCCACAGAGGACAGTTAGGGTGGGCAGGAAGGAAGTCTCTGCCACAAGTCTGCATTCCAGGCTGTTTCCAGAAGTGGGAATTCTCTCGTGCCCTGGAGTCTGGGAATGCATTTTTAGTTTCCCAGCTTCAGGTGGAATTGAAATTGAGTGAGCCAACCCACCACATCCATCTGGAGTCAGGAACTAGTGCCGTTTTAAAGCGGCAGTTTCTCTGTAAGATTACAAAAAATGCACTTAGCACGTTTCTTACTTTCACATATGCATTTGCACATCTAAAATGGGAATGGTGGTTTTTGAAGCATGGATGTAGTTTTAAATTTTGAGTGTTGTAAACCTTAATGTAGCTTCCTAAAATTTTTGCCTGATTATCTAGAGATTTACTGAACCTTTGGAGTGGTAATGAGTTTATCTGTATGACTCTGCTTTCTATGATGCAATGAAAGTACTATAATTAAAACCTCTGCAGTTGGGTGCAGCAGGCGATTGGCCAAAACAAATTCTGCCTTTTGGTTTTCCTTAACCAAACAAGGGAGTAAAGAGTGTAGGCTGAAGTGGCAAATTCATTTCAGAGCACGCCAGAGCCCTCAACGATTGACTGAGCAGCCTTCTCAGGTGAACATGTAACGTGCCGTGAGTCTTGGCAAGGCTGGCTACACATGTGTGCACGTGACACCACAGATCCACACCTGGGAAGATGTGGTTTCTGTAACAAGCTTTGGAAAACCTAAGTTCAACTTAATTATCCAACTTTGTTACAGAAAAGGCTTTGACCAGATGGCCAAAGACCTGATTCTCTTATGGTTGAGACGTGGTTATAAAATTGCCCTTACTTGGTGCCAATCAGTGTTTGTCCACAACGATACTCCTCCAACCTCACTGAATAGTTTGGAGAATGAAATGAGACTGTGTGAAAATCTCCTTAAGGTGAAAAGCGCTCTGGGGCACCCAGGAATATCCACACACCCTGGGCCATACTCTTTAAGGTGGAAAGGGCTGTCGGGTCATTGAGGAGCATCCGGAAACCCTCTTTAAGGTGGAGAGGGCTGTTGTGGGGTCGCTTGGGAGCATCCGCACACCCTGGGCCGTCCTCTTTAAGGTGGAGAGGGCTGTGGGGGTCGCTCGGGAGCATCCGAACACCCTGGGCCATCCTCTTTAAGGTGGAAAGGGCTGTCGGGTGGCTCCGGAGCATCTGCACACCCTGGGCTGTCGTGGCCGTCCCACTTTCTGCTCAGTCACCTCCATGTTCCCACATTCAGGCTTTGGGACACTCATTAGCAGCTCATCCCCTGGGCTGGCTGAGGAAGGAGTGGGAGGTTGTGCTGAGGCTGTGTCACCATCTGCCCTGACATGAGCTGGGCAAGGCAGCGGCAGTGACTACGGAGGAACCTGGTCACTGAGGGTTCCAGTAGGAAGTGCAGAGGCTTGGGGTGGCTCTGCCAGTCGTAACCAAATGTCTTCCCTCTTATTTCCACGATTCCTTCTAGTTCTGTGCCTTGTACTACAGGGTCTCTATGTGCCCATAAATACACGTTAGTTACGATACAGGTTCCTCTTTCCCCTCTGCCTGGGGCTGGGCCCGGGGAGTGAAGTGCAGACCCCCTTGCCACTGGATGTCCGCTGGCAGAAGGCACTGCCTGCCCTGCTAAGGCCTAGAGAGAGTCCTGGAAGCCCCCTCCTGCACACCCGGCCTCTTGAGGTGTACACAGGAGATGGATGAGCTCCCCTTGCCCCACACTGAGCAGAGACTAGGGAGGCGGCGGCAGCACTGTCCCCCACGGTGCATCTTCAGTGCATGGAGGAAAGTCTGTTCATGCTTAAAATACAGCTCATCCCCTCTCCTCAAAAGCAGGATGACAACCGCATTTACATCTGGAATCTTAAAAAAGGGCCCGTTGCTTTGAGAGAAGAACTTTGCGTGTATGTGTGTACCTCTTTTTTTTTTTTTTTTGAGATGGAGTCTTGCTCTGTTGCCCAGGCTGGAGTGCAGTGGCACGATCTCGGCTCACTGCAAGCTCCGCCTCCTGGGTTCACGCCATTCTCCTGCGTCAGCCTCCCGGGTAGCTGGGAGTACAGGCGCCCGGCACCACGACCAGTTAATTTTTTGTATTTTTAGTAGAGACGGGGTTTCACTGTGTTAGCCAGGATGATCTTGATTTCCTGACCTCGTGATTCACCTGCCTTGGCCTCCGAGTGCTGGGATTACAGGTGTGAGCTGCCGCGCCCGGCCGTATGTGTCTACCTCTTTACTAGTCTTGCCCAACCTTTGCCTTTTAAAATTATTGAAAAACTGAAGGATGTAACTGACAAGAACTTTATAGGTTTCGCCAAGTAAAAATCTGGAAAAGTTAAGTGAACCCATAATAAAGTGTTTATTTCTACGAGTCCCACACTTGGATTTTAAAGGTAGTCAAAACATTTCTAAGTTCTTCAGCCTGATTTCTGTGGAATCTTGAGTGAAACATGCCGAAGTTGCTGTGCTGATTTTGTCACGTGGCGGTGACAAGTGGAGCTGGTCATTAACTTGAGGGACCCCCGTCCTTTCTGTGCTCCTGTTGGACACTAGGCACGTGCTTGGGTGTTTTGTGTGTATGGGCAAGACGAGGACAGAATTTCCGGATGATCCACATGGTGGTATATTTTCCCTTTTCCATTAAGACGTGTCTTCTGCTTCTACATAGACCAAGTGTTTCTTTCTCTTGCCTGTCTACATAAACGCTATTTAACAACTGTATTGTAGACATGTGAAGCTGAACACCACATTTATCATAAAGCAGATAGAGATGACTAAGAATATACTGTTCTCGCCGGGCGCAGTGGCTCACGCCTGTAATCCCAGCACTTTGGGCGGGCGAGGTGGGCAGATCATGAGGTCAGGAGATCGAGACAATCCTGGCTAACACTGTGAAACCCCATCTCTACTAAAAATCCAAAAAATTAGCCAGGCGTGGTCGCACGCGGCTGTAGTCCCAGCTACTTGGGAGGCTGAGGCAGGAGAATAGTGTGAACCCAGGAGGCGGAGCTTGCAGTGAGCTGAGATTGCACCACTGCACTCCAGCCTGGGCGACAGAGCGAGACTCCGTCTCAAAAAAAAAAAAAAAAAAAAAGTGTGTGTGTGTATGTATATGCATACACACACTGTTCTGTGGAAGGAAGTTTAAAATAACCATTTAATTATTTGTTAGATTATATTTAATTATTTGTTAGATTATTCATGTATTGCAAGGGAAAAAGGGACTAGATCACTCCATGTACCCAAATGAAAATTTAAAAGGGGCTGTGGCTGAATTCATTGGATGTCCTTTACATTTTTTTTCTTTTTCTTTTTTTTTTTTTTTGACAGTCTTGCTCTGTTGCCCAGGCTGGAGTGCAGCAGTGCAGTGACAGCTCACTGCAACGCCAACCTTCCAGGCTCAAGTGATTCTCTTGCCTCAGCCTCCCCACCTGTTGGGATTACAGGCATTAGCCACCACACCCACTTATCACCTCTTGGAGGCTAGTTTTGAGTTTGGGCATTCAGTGAACTGTATTTGGTTAATTCCCAAAGTTTCTCACTGTTTCTTTAATTTCCAGTTTGCATTTCATGCTAAAAATCTGAATGTATTATGAAATGCATTACATTTCCTTAGCATTCACGGACTCCCTGTGATGCGGCAGAGACGCAGAAGGCGTTGGGACATCAGGGTTGCAGTTGAGTGCTTGCTCCGAATGCACTGGAGCTCTGGGCTCTGTGGCTCCATGGGGGTCCTCTATCCACTGAGGGTGCTGGGTTACCTGGAAGGTCCCTCCAGCCTCTGCGGTTTTGCCCTTTTCAGGTTAACATGTCGTCATTGTCCTGAACAGCATTGCCTTTCATTCACTGACCCACGAGTGAACAGCTGGTCAGATGACCACTGCTGCTTCCTTCGACTGGGAAGTGGTGATGTCATTATACTTCCGTGGAGCTTGGTTTGTTCTTGGTCTAGTAAGGGTTCAGTTGTATCTTGATTTTTAATCTGCAGGGTTCAGTTGTATCTTGATTTTTAATCTGCAACTCTGAATTGGTCTTTTGATTGCAAAGGGATTGCTTGCTGGATTGGTTTCTAAATATTTCATGGATAATAGGAGAAACTCACTTACCTGTGTGTTCCTTTAACGTGTTTTTGCCAGGTATTTAAATGGGTGTCTTAGTAAGCCCTTAGCCCACTTTCTGTGTGTGGTGGATTCATTCTAACCATTCTTTTGAGACCAGAGGATGTGGGGTGCTGTCTCCCTAAACTAGGGGGAAATGGCATTATTCTATCCTCCTCCCTGGGAATGCTGGGGTTTCTGGGTCTCTAACTTGGCTCCCACGCTGGGAGAGTGGCTGTGGCTTCTGGAGCCCGTTTTGTGAGGGACTGACTCCTTCACTTACTTTATTCCACACCGTCTTCGCCGCTTTATGATGCAAGGATGAGGGAGGTGGGCCCGGGGGCCATGCCTGTGCCTGAAAGGCTCGATGCAGAAAGTCGTTGTTGGAAGGATGTTCCTTGAGGCAGTCTTTTCTACTTTTAACAGAAAAGTAACTATTCACATGGCTCTCTTCTGCTAGTGATGTTTCAGAATAATTAATGCAGAGTTAAAAAGATGTTGGAGACACCCATGACCCACTCCGGGCCAGGACCAGGCGTTTTGTTCAGATGCCTTCAGACCACATTCAGATGCCAAAGATTCTTGCTTGGTTATTCTCAAACTTACGAGAATCTAAAACACAAGCCACGGTGTGGATTTTCTCTTGAGCTCTCATGCCTTTAATTGCTTTGTATTTGGGGAATGAATGACTTCATCAAGGGGAAAGAATTTGAGGAAGCAGCCTCTGAAGCTAGGAGGGGGTGGGGAGGGGCGGTGTGAGGAGCAGAGGGGAGAGGAGCTGTGGGGGAGGAGCCAGGCTGGGGCCTCTCCCCATGATGTTCCCCTACCCCTGTCGCGAGGCCTCAGGGACTGAGACTGACTTTCCCACAGGAAATGCATGTGATGATTGCATGTCGGTTTTGTGGGCTGGCCATATGGATTGAGGGAATGTCCATGTTGTGATTCTTCATTGATTCGAAGGTTGGAAAGGTTTGTGCTCAATGCAGGGGTCTCTTGGTGCGATGGGAAATGTGATCGCAGCTGCCCTCGGGGTGGGAAGAGAGGCCCTTGAGGCCCTTGGTGGTGGCCAGTGCCGGCTTTCACCTTCCTGGGTGAGCTGCTCTTGGGGTGGGGAGGGAGGCCCTCGTGGCCCTTGGTGGTGGCCGATGCCGGCCTTGGCCTTGGCCTCCCCCAGTGAGTGCTGCTCCATCCCTGGTGTCTCCGACTCTTTGCCCGGCACTTTCCTCGTGGGAGGCCGTGATCCATCAGCCTTGTCCACGTGTGTCCTGCAGACTTGTGCTGACTGCAGGTCCAGCGGTGGTTGGAGGAGGCCCTCCTAAACGTTTAATGATGGCGCTGCTGAGTGCATGAAGCCGCGTCAGCCCCAGAGTCCAGGTAGGAGGGAACCATGGGGTAGAGGGAAGAGTGGACAGATGGGTGCTTTCCTTGGCCCCTGGGGGCATGGCCAGGTCCACGTTCAGACCTCCTGGTTTCTCCCGTATTTCCATAAATACCCAGGAAAGGACTCAGGACCCCCAGGACCTCATGGGTGTAAGCTGTGTCCTGGGGTCTGCTGGGAGACGGCGGGGGTGAGGTGTGAAGGCAGTTGGAATTTACAGGATAAATTATCACTAAGGTGATGTTGGGAAAACAGATATAAAATTGGGACTTTCTGGGGTAAACGTGGACTTAGGGTTACCCTGGGTGTGGGTGTTTTCAGGCTCTGAAGTCAGAGATTTAGGACACTGGGGCAGAGCTGAGCCCCAGACGAGGATGAGACCACCCCGGGGGGATGTTGAATGAGGCAGGGATGGAAACCCAGTGAGTGTTCTGGGGTCGGTCCTGCAGGAAGGCAGCAGAGGAGACCAGTGCCCTCAAAGGCGTGGGGACTGCCTCTCAGTGCTGGGATTGCAGGCATGAGCCACCGTTCCCGGCCGCTACTGGCATAATTTCTAAGCTACTCTCTCATACCCACTCCCGTATATATATATTTTTAAAACCAGTTTTACGGCTGTATTTTTTTCCAAGAGAACCAAACAGTTACCTGTTTGAAGTACAAATAACAGTGACGTCGTGTTTAAAAACCAAAAATGCCATTTTGCACAGAAGTTTCCAAATACCCAGTTGGTTTGAGCCTTGCAGTGTCATACCTGCTCTCAGATTTCTACACGATGTGTAGATAGCGAGGCAGGGACGGCTTGTACATCTTCAGGTTTCCATTCTACTAACTTAACTGGAGCTGTATTCTCATGGTATTTATTTTGAAGCTTGTCAAAGGAACAGTTGGGAAAAATTTCAGATTTTTAGAATTTGCATAGTAATAGTTATAATTTACAAAGAATTAAAAATAGTGTCATCATTATTTTGCTTTTTTCTAGATGTGCCTCCAAACAGGGTTGCTAATTAGTTTCTAAATCCCAGGATTCAGAACCGTACCCTTTCTAAGCAGACACCTGTAATCGAGGAATTCCACCTAGTCAGTTCACTTTAAGCATTTTAAAAATATTTTCTTTACGCTAGTTGGCACCTGTGGCTATAGTTTATTTTCACTGCTGAGGAATATTCCATGGTGGGAACAAACTGTCATTCATCTGTTTTCGTATCGATGGACATTTGGATTATTTTGGGAGAGTATGTATGTCTATTGAGCCTTCATTTTTTTCAGGATTTTTTGTAGAAGATAATGTGGCGGTATAACATCCGCTGCTACGGAGGCAGCATGAGCCCTCATTACAGCCACACAAACTGTCACGCCTTGTTACCAATACACAGAACCATTTTCTTCAGTTGAAACACACACAGTAGAACCTGAAGTCATCTGAACGGGTCCTCTGATTATTACACTTGGAATTCACTTTTTATTAATATGCTTCCTAATTAGCAGAAATATCAATTATACAGAAATCTGAGAATGTCTAATTATACGTTTATAACAGAAAAAAACCTCTTGTTTAATACAGAAAACATGGCTATGAATGTGTCTCCCTCATGCCCTACCACTGTTTTCTTCGCTTGAAATGTGAAATGACACTTGAATATGGTTTTCTGGCGACTGTTAGACTCGCATCGTTCTTCAGAGACAAGATGTAAAGCACATGGAGAATTTCTGCTGTTTGTGGAATGTGATTTCCTGGTCGCCTCATTCAGGCCGCCGCTGTCTTCCCCTCTGGCTGCCTGCATTGTGGGACGTCTGAGGAGGTCCCTGTTTCATCCTCTGGAAGTTCTGAAAAGGAAGGAGAGGAGGGTGTGCGGGGTGTGGTACCTTTGTGTTGGTCCCTCGAGCTTTTATTTGGAGTCTCGGTTACCTTGGTGGTTCCTGCCTTTATGTCCCTAGCTCGTGGCTTCGTCCTTGTGTCTAACTCACAGGCAGGCAGATGAAAAGGGAAGTTGTATTTAGCCAACAGCTTGATCTTATTCTCAAGGCTCAACTCGACTGGGTATTTGGAAACTTTTGTGCAAATTGGCATTTTTGGTTTTTAAACATGATGTCTTATTTGTACTTCAAATGGGTAACTGGTTCTCTTGGAAAAAATATAGCCATATAACTGGTTTTTAAAAAAAATAGGGGAGTTGGGTGTGAGAGAGTGGCTTAGAAATTACACCAGTAATGGCAGGGCATGGTGGCTCACACCTGTAATCCCGGCACTTTGAGAGGCCGAGGCAGGTGGATCACCTGAGGTCAGGAGTTTGAGACCAGCCTGGCCAACATGGTGAAACCCTGTCTCTACTGAAAATATGAATATTAGCCAGGTGTGGTGGCGGGCACCTGTAATCCCAGCTACTCGGGAGGCTGAGGCAGGAGAAACACTTGTACTGGGGAGGTGCAGAGGTTGCAGTGAGCCGAGATCACGCCACTCCACTCCACCCTGGGTGACAGAGCAGAGACTCCATCTTAAAAAAAAAAAAAACAAAAAACCGGTAATGGAAACCTGACTCTGTTATCTGTGATGGAGGTGGCGGCTTCTTTCATTTTTTAGTGACAGGATGAATTGGATGTGTGTTTGCAGTATTGATCTTGACAAGGGAAATGGTCAGAACCAATGTGCCGCCCAGCTTGGGCCTCGCCACCGGCAGAAGAACCTGGCAGGGGACAGACTGGAGGCTTGGAGACTGAGGGGGGAATTCTCACGCCATGAAGCTGGTGCAGTCACTGCTCCTGGACTCCTGCTGGAGGGAGTGGCCCCTTCACCTCGCAGGCTCTGGTGCGGTGGAGACCTTAGGACCTGCCTAAGTCATCAGAATGGTGACTGCAAGATATTTGAGTCTCAATAGCATTTCTGGGTTCCTTCTATTTTTAATCTGCTTTCTAGCACTAGGCAAGTGAAGATATGGAAAGTAAAAACCCGTCTAACTTGTAGAGATGTAGTGTTGTGTAGGAGCAGACTGGCCTTCTGGCTCTGCTTAAAGATTGTAGTAAACTCTCATCTGGCATGGTCAGGGTGCAGATTATCTTGTTTAATCGAAATGTGAATGAGTCAAAGCTGGCACCTGCATCATTGATGAAACACCTGATTTTAAAGGAACATGTTGATATGCCGTAAGATACCAGCAAGTTCCTCACTGAGGTTCGGCGCGGATTCGCAGGAGCTGGGCCTTGTGTCACCAGGGTCACCTCTGGGAGAAGATGCTCAGTGTGGGCATTAGTCATTTAGCCTTTCCAGAGCGAGGAATAGCTTGCTGTGGTGGTTTTTAGAAGCTGTATTTTGAGTCAGTTTGTCCCACTTGACTTGAAGGTGCTGCGCTATTTCAGACCTTTGCTTTGCACCATGTACTCATTTTCTTGTCCCCTGATAACTGCCTTGGTTGCCCCTGGCCTGACATTCGAGCCTTGTCGTTCATGGACGCAGAGGCTCAGTGGTGGGGCTCAGGCCGTGACTCCGGTTTTCACAGTTCCGTGCCTCTCACTGTGGTTCATCACGTCACTCCCGGGATCTCCAGTTTAGAGGAAGAGTGTCCGTTTCCCACAGGCCCTGTGTGATGTGGAAACCACTCCTACCTTTCTCCTGTTTGAACTATACCGTGAAAGGTATTTCTCTTCTAGTCAACCGTCAGAATCTTGAGGATATGGTGATTTATGTAACTTATCACACGCTTCTCAGCAGTTCTTATGAATTTCATTCTGTTGTGAAATTATTGCAGTTTTAATGGCTACATTGGTCTCACGTTGTGGCCCTTGGTAACTACCTTGAAATGAATTGCCTTCCCCCTTGTGTGTTAAGGTTTCACCTGGGAGCCTTTGAGGCCTCACCTCTGCATAGGGCAGTGCCTCTACTCTCCTGACAAGAGGAAGAATCTCATTAGAGCATTTCTAGTGTGGTTTTTGCTTCCAGACAGAATTACTTTTTTCACAAAGAGACATCCACTAAAGTCGTAAACTATGCTCAGGAGGGACACACGGGTTAGCTGACAGAGTGGAGTCCAGAAGACCCAAAGATGCAAAAGCAGGTCAGTGGAATTTGAGTCTTTTCAACAAATGGTGCTGGAATTATCGGACAGCCATATGCAAAAGAGTGAAAACAAGGAGAAATTCCTGTATGAAAATTAAGGTGGACCATAACCCTGAATGTAAAATGCCAAACTAGAAAACTTGTAGAAGAAATGGAAATCGTCGAGACCTTGGGTCTTGACCTAGGGTTAGAGCTCTTAGCCATGATAACCATGATCCATAGGGAAGAAAACAAGGAGACAAGACTTCATCAAAATTAAACTTTTAATATAAAAGACACCCCTAGGGAATTGAAGACACATTTTCTGCAAACAGGGAGAAGATGTCTACAAATCATGCAGCTGGCAAAGGACTCGTGTCCAGAATGCATACAGGGCTCCCAAAGCTCATGACTGAGAGAACAAACCACCTGACTTAAAAGCGGGCAGAGACCTGAACAGGTGCTTCGTCGAGAAGGACGGGAGGGTGGCCCGAAAGCATCTGAAATGACCTTCAATGCGACTGGTTTCACTGAGATGTGCATTGCAGCTGCGGTGAATTTTTTCAAACCCCTGCTGGAGCAGCTGATGTAAGGTCTTCAGCACCAGGTGCTGGTGAGGACAGAGGCAGCCGGGACTCCTGTGTGATGCTGGGGTGTTCAGCACGGTGCAGACGGCTCGGCGGTTTCTTACAAAACTGAACTCACACAAACGTGGGGCCCGGTGACCCCACTCCTGGGTATTTACCCCAGAGAAACAGAAGCTGATGTTCAAGAAAAACTGTGTCCAGATGTTGAACATGGGGGCTCTTGTCAGTGGCTGGGGTGAGAGTACCAGCCTGGCAGGCTGGGGTAGCCTGCGGGGCAGTCTGGGCACCACCCTCCCCGCCTGCAGGACGGCAGCTGGAGGAGCTCGAAGGCTGCCTGCCTCACGGCTGTCAGCACAGCAGCCCCTCCTGGCCTTGGAGCAAGCTTTGGGTCCACGAGCCTCTGCGCTTGGACTTGCCTCCTGGGACCTCCGCCGGGACCTCCGTCACTGTCCTGAATAGGGCCCTGGTGTCACTTTCCCGGCGGGACCCAAGCTGCAGGCAGCTGCGACCTCAGATTCGGTTGAACTTTCCCTGACCTCTCATTCCAGCACGAGTGCTCACCTCACCCAGTGCAGAGCCTCAGGTTCCCTTGAGACCCCCAGAGATGGAATCTCCCAATTTAACAAGACTGTTGATGACAAGATTTGAGCAGCACTGATTTGACTCAGCTTCCAGAGTTTAAGTTCCCAGGACACAGTCCTGGTCCTTCCCTGCCCTCATCCTGTGGCTGGTGTGGATGTGGGGTTTCCGGAGGGTCAGGGCTGAGGCAGTGGTTGGTGTGGATGTGGGGTTTCCCGAGGGTGAGGGCTGAGGCAGTGGCTGGTGTGGATGTGGGGTTTCCGGAGGGTCAGGGCTGAGGCAGTGGCTGGTGTGGATGTGGGGTTTCCCGAGGGTGAGGGCTGAGGCAGTGGCTGGTGTGGATGCGGGGTTTCCGGAGGGTGAGGGCTGAGGCAGTGGCTGGTGTGGATGCAGGGTTTCCGGAGGGTGAGGGCTGAGGCAGTGGCTGGTGTGGATGCGGGGTTTCCAGAGGGTGAGGGCTGAGGCAGTGGCTGGTGTGGATGCGGGGTTTCCGGAGGGTCAGGGCTGAGGCAGTGGCTGGTGTGGATGCGGGGTTTCCGGAGGGTGAGGGCTGAGGCAGTGGCTGGTGTGGATGCGGGGTTTCCGGAGGGTGAGGGCTGAGGCAGTGGCTGGTGTGGATGCGGGGTTTCCGGAGGGTCAGGGCTGAGGCAGTGGCTGGTGTGGATGCAGGGTTTCCGGAGGGTCAGGGCTGAGGCAGTGGTTGGTGTGGATGTGGGGTTTCCCGAGGGTCAGGGCTGAGGCAGTGGCTGGTGTGGATGTGGGGTTTCTGGAGGGTCAGGGCTGAGGCAGTGGTTGGTGTGGATGCAGGGTTTCTGGAGGGTCAGGGCTGAGGCAGGTCAGCAGCAGGGGGACGACTTCTTATTGATCAATGTCTTGAGGATAGCTGGGATTAATGACCTTTATAGGACTGTAGGTTTGGGGTATTTTTATTTCATTTTATTTTTGTTTAAATGACCTGGGTTTCACATGGGGTGACCTATGGCAGTGTGGCCTCCCACGTTGCCCAGCAATCCTTGTGCTGACGCTGTTCCTGTGTGTGATCCCGTTATCCCACGAGGTGGCCACGGTTATCACCGCATTTTACTGACGCGGAACTTGGAGAGCAGAGGGTTTAGGAAACTCCTGAAGCCACGGTATCAGCGGGACCCGCGTGGTCCAGCTTAGACCCTGCACTGTTTGCCCCTCGCCACGCTGTCAGCGGGGACCCGCGTGGTCCGGCCTTAGAACTCACGCTGGTCGCCCCTCCCCACCATGTTGTGGGGTTTTTCCTGCTTCTGGGCAGCATTTGATAGCTTGTGAAACAAGACCAAGACTTACCATGAGTGGATAAGCCATTATCTATCTGAGATCCAGAACATTCCCTGGACCTGGCCTTGCAGATGTCACCTTAAAGGGAGGTAAAAACATTTTCATTGTGGTCACTGGGGCTCTTGAGATGGTGTTTTTCCCAGTGAAAGTTTCCTCACAAAAATCTGTTAACTCAATACTATGTGAACAGTAAGAGATGTGTTGGGCTCTAGTTAAATGTCTCAGAGCCACAGAAGTAAATGAGGGCACCTTCCAAGCACAGCCTCCCGGAGGAGGCCGAGAAAGTTTGCCTGGAGGGTTTGCCATGAAGCGGGACTTGGGCAGGGCTGGTCTGCCTGGGGTGACCTCTGGCGTGACGTAGGTTAGTGAAGTAGTGAGGGGTGGTGGCGTGAGGTTGGTGGTCCCTGAGGAAGCCCCTAGCAAGGCCGCTTGTGGTGGGGTGGAAGACTGCTGTTCAGTGGCTGTAATCCTGGTTTCATGTGTCCGATACGCATTCCTGCTCTTGGATCCCAGCCAGGTCAGATGGCCCTGAAAGGA
Organism: Gorilla gorilla gorilla; assembly: GCF_029281585.2. Classification (NCBI taxonomy): domain Eukaryota; kingdom Metazoa; phylum Chordata; class Mammalia; order Primates; family Hominidae; genus Gorilla; species Gorilla gorilla. Next base: position 9,526,277 of record NC_073232.2, on the reverse strand, counting down.
CATTCAGGCTGTGACGGCTGCGCCCATTCTCAGCATCTGCAGGGCCTTCCCGTGTGTGTGTTTCCATTTTCTTTCAGAGGCTCAGCACAATTTAATTCTCTCTCCCAGAGAAGTCGTGAGAAATAGAAGGAAACATGGAATGAAGACGTGGTTGAGGGAAGTGTGGTGTGGTCTTGGACCTTACTTTGCCTTGGTTGGTGCTCAGGAACTCCACCTGCCTTCAGAGTTGAGCCGTTTCTGCCCAGAAGGTCCTGCCTTTTATCCTGTGTCTCCTTGAGGCCCGTTGAGACACTGCAAGAAGCTTCATTACCAAATTGCCTTTTCCTTTTACAGCGGTTGGATATATTTGCTGCAAAACAAAGGAATAACCCCCCTTAACCCTCTAATATGTGATTAAATGCATTTAAGTATAGATAAAATTCAGTCTTGAAGGGCCTGGTGTTTTAATCATCTTTGAGTCATGTAACTAGTGTTGGTGATTAAAATCTGACAGCTTTGTTCTGCCACATTCCTCAGTTTTGAATGATGATCTTCCTGGTTGTACCTTGGAGCGGCGTTTGTGGCAGTAGAGAGCAGAGTGGTGGTTCCCAGAGGCTGGGAAAAGACAGAGGTGAGGCCCCTGCAGGACGCCGGTGTTCCTGGTTTAGGGGATTTGGGCTCAGCCACCTTCCTGTGTCCATGTAAATTATACCCAGGATCATTTCACTCGCCCCACTTCAGTTGAGTGTTGGAGCTTCAGGATGTGTGTGCCCACGTCACCTGGGCCGTGATCCTGGAGCCAGGTGAGACTGTGATTCCCGGTTTTATAGAATTACTCTGGGATTATTAAAAATAAAAGTGCTTGAGGCATTCAAATGCTATTCACTGAATGTAATTTATGTGCAGTTCTTCAGAAACATTTCTCTGAGGAAGCATCGGTAATTTTTGTTTTCTGCCACTCGGTGCGAGAAAGAATTGTGCAATGCTCAAGTGGGAGAATGGTTGTGGTGGAGAGTTGAACGGCATTATTCCCCTCCCTGCAACATGCAAGCAAGATTGAACGTGCCTCTGGCTGCCCTCGGCCTTCTCACCTGCAGGACGCCTGGCGTGGCAGTGTGCTGCGTTCTGTCTTCTTTTTGGGGAGAATTAGTGCTGTTGCTGTGTCCTGCTCAGCTCAGCGTGGTGCGGTTGTGTGGGTGAGGAGCTTGGTTGCTAGGTGACCCTTCCGGGCCTGCCTCACACCTCCCACCTCCCCAGGCCTTGTTCTAAACTGACAGCTAACCCGTGTGTTCTGGAAGAAGACAGCTGCAGGGCAGGGGGGCATTTGTTCAGACTTTCTCTTTGCACTGACGTTTGAGCCCTCGTCCAGCCTGGGCCCCTACAGAGCTGCCTTTGTGTGTTGCAAACCACTCCCTCCCAGTAACCCTGCTTTTAGAGGTTTGGAAATGTGGCTTAACTCATCTTCAATTTAAAGTGCACTATTAAATTTTAATGTTGAAATTGATGCATTTTATGGCCTTTTATTTGATTTCTCTCTTGATTGATTTTTCTTTTCGCCATATGAGACATGGCATCTTAAGGGAGAAAAGCCTGGTGTGGCCCCCTTTCCTGAGGATCGAAGTGAATTCTGAAAGCCCTTTATGAAGGCAGTGAAATAATCAGGGAACCGTTATTACAGCTACACCCATCCACATAAAGCGAGCACGAATCATAAGCAGAAAGAGATAAAAAGCAGCCCGGGGCAAGGTGAGTGCTGTTGCTACCTGTGCTCCTCTCCCCGCCCTCAGGAACGGAAGTGCTGGTGGCGGCGGCTGAGTCAGCCTCCAAGCCCGGCCTGCGCCCCCCTCACATCCCTCTGCATCTGCAGGGGCACAGGCTGTGCTGCCACCCCTCGCTTGGTGCCAGGGCTGATGCATCAGGAACAGGCGGTGCTGCCACCCCTCGCTCAGTGCCGGGGCTGATCTGTCGGGATGCCTCGTGCTTATCTGGTGCCCATGTCTTCATCACCAGCCTCTGGCTCGTACCGGGCTTGGTTTTACCTTGGTATATGTTGGGGGGCGGTGCTTAGCCCTCCGAGGGAATCAGTCCTTAGCTGATTCACGTTCAACAGGACCGGGGGATGGGCTCTTGTTCCATGTCCTGGATCCCAGGAAGCCTGTGCCCTGGACCCTGTAATGCCTGGGGTCTTCCTGAGAAACCCCGGTGCCATTGGAGCACAGCCCGGCCCACTCCACGCGTCCCCATTTCACCACCGTGTAACTGCACTTGTGTTTAGCGGGTCTTCCAGGATTTAGACACTGCTTGGTGTGAGCTAGGTTTTTGTGGAAAGAGGACAGGTCATATGCAGGAGCCTGAGCCCCGGTCCAAGCTGGCAACCAACCAGCCCAGAACCATCTTTTATGCTTCCAGATTCTGTGGCCAAAAACTTACACAGGGACATTGAGGGTGATGGACTTCTGCTCCGTGTCGTTTGCGGTCTCAGCTGGAGGGATGGAAATGATGTGGAGCCTCTTCACTCCTGGCCTGGGCTTGGACCTGCTGTGCAGCCTCAGTGGCAACAGGGCCCCCTTGTGTCATGGCAGCCTTGGGTTGGTGGCACTGCCCCAGGGTGTCCCAGGCTCCAAGGCCAGTGTTCCGTCCAGCAAGGGAAGCTGTACTTAAGGTCTAGTCTAGGAAGATGCCTGGGTCCCATCCTTCAGAGTGATCCCACGCCCACCACAAATCAAGTGGCGGGGGGTGGGGATGGATGGGGGATGGTCGGGAGACCCTACCAGAATTTGCAGCTGTGTTTTCAGGTGGTCCCACTAGGCCTCTTTTATTTTTGCCTAGTCAGGTATATAATTATTTTCTTCTTTTTCCTTTTTTTGAGACAGGGTCTCACTTTCGTGCCCAGGCTGGAGTGCAGTGGTGTAAGCATGGCTCACTGCAGCCTCGACCTCCCAGGCTCAAGTGATCCTCCTGCCTCAGCCTCCTGAGTAGCCAGGACCACAGGCATATGCCCCCATTCCTGGTTTATTTTTGTATTTTTTGTAGAGATGGAGTTTTGCAGTGTTGCCCGGGCTGGACTCAAACTCCTGGACTTAAGCAGTCCAGCTGCCTCAGCCTCCCAAAGTACTGAGATCACAGGCATGAGCCACTGTGCCTGGCCAAGTAGGTTTCTAATTTCAAAATTAAGGGGATCCAGAGCCAGTTAATTACATCTCTACTGGAACATGCTGCTTGTAGTACATTAAGAAAAATCGTCCAGAACTTGGAAAGGGGCTGGACAGACACAGCCCTTCGAGGTTGTCTGATGAGCCCCTGGGGTCTTTAACCATCTGGAGGGATGTATCGTATCAGACTCAGTGTTGTTGACGGACTGAAGCCCGGGTTTCGTGAGGCCACATGTTGGCTTGTAGGATTTTCTCTGGCAGAGACATGAGTGACTTCTGTTCACCGAGATGCTCATCTCAGGGACTTCATGGCCTGAGTGACGGCAGCCTGTTTCAGAGCTGACCGAACAATCTCACGCTACCCTTATTTTCTGAAATGCCTGTGAGTGACGTCTCACACGGTCTTTGAAGCGGCTTCATGCCCGTGTTCCTCGTTAATGAGTGAATGCTTTTTTGACCCCTTGTCCCCTTTCTTTGGGGTGTTCCGGTCTCAGTTCTCGCGCTTTCCGCTTCTATGAGAAATTCTAAAGCTGCTGAGTGTGGAAAGCACTGAGGAGGCTGTGCTCCTGCCCCTCCATGAGCCTTCCAGGCATTGTCCTCTCCCCTCGGTGAGGTGGTGTCTATGGCACACTGAGGAGGCTGTGCTCCTGCCTCCACCCCCATGAGCCTTCCAGGCATTGTCCCCTCCCCTCGGTGAGGCGGCGTCCGTGGCACACCGAGGAGGCTGCGCTCCTGCCTCCACCCCTGTGAGCCTTCCAGGTGTCCTCCCTTCCCCTCCGCGAGGTGGCCTCCACGGCACCAAGTCTTCCTGCTCTGGTTGCCTGGTGGTGGTCTCGGCACAGCTGTGGGATTTGTGTGGTGCCTGGTCACTGCCAGGCGTGAGGGTCAGTGGCCTGTGGATGCTGCTTCTCTGTTAGGTGACGAGGGCGCAGTCCTTGCTGCGTGGGTGATGCCTCGGGGGAGCACGTGTCGGGCAGGCTGCCCTTCCAGGGGTGCTGAGCGAAGCCGCTCCTGACCGGCACAGTCAGAGGTTTCCAGTCATTGTGTGTTGGTTTCTGACACACTTGGCCGCTTGCGGAGTTGTCGCTTTCTTAGCTTCATATTGTCCATTCCAGAAGCAGGGCTTTTGGATTAGGCTGAGCCATCTCCAAGATACGCAGCCTGCAGAGGCCCCTGTGCAGTGGTGAGAACATCGCAATTTCACACCTTAGCTGCCCTGAGGGGAACATCACTCTTTTTTTTTTTTTTTTTTTTTTTTTTTTTAAACATATTAGCTAAGCTGTGATAGAGGCAAGGAAGACACTGGCAAGAGAACTTTTCCATTTCAAACAAAAATTCCCTTTTGAACCCTTTCAAATCGGAGCAAGACATCCTGGCTTGTGTGTTCTGTTTGGAATTGGTTGGAATCCCTCAGAAAGTATTTCCCAAACAGGGCTGGTATTGACCAAAGTCGTAAGGTGATAATTAACAGGAAGAATATTGACTTAAAAAATTCTGAAATAAAATGGCAAAAAGGCAGGATGGAGCACCCTCTGGGGTTTGCGATCTCTTGCTTGGAATTGACGGTGACAAGACCGCAGCATGAGGGTCTGGAGCCCATCCTACCACCTGACATGGAGGGGCCTGGGCAAGGAGGCCGCCGCATGAGGGTCCGGAGCCCATCCTGCCACCTGACATGGAGGGGCCTGGGCGAGGAGGCCGCAGCATGAGGGTCCGGAGCCCATCCTGCCACCTGACATGGAGGGGCCTGGGCAAGGAGGCCGCAGCATGAGGGTCCGGAGCCCATCGTGCCACCTGACATGGAGGGGCCTGGGCGAGGAGGCCGCAGCATGAGGGTCCGGAGCCCATCCTGCCACCTGACATGGAGGGGCCTGGGTGAGGAGGCCGCAGCATGAGGGTCCGGAGCCCATCCTGCCACCTGACATGGAGGGGCCTGGGCGAGGTCCTTGGCTAGTCCGAGCTGTGGTTATGTAGGACGGCGATGAAGCAAGGTTGACATGAGGTCATGCCTGTAAAGCCCTGGGCCCGATTCCGGTCAGATGGTGAATACTCAGATCTGAGGTGCCGCTGCCACTCCAGCCCCAGCCCGTCCCTGGCAGATGTGACAAACTGTCACCGAGGGCCAGAAAAGTTACTGTTCCAAATTAGAGATACTTGTTTTAAGGGCTCTGGTGTTTAACTCTATGGAAACCAGAAGTACAGGTGGCAGTGAAGAACATTTTTATAAATTCTTATATATCCTATTATTTCAAATGGCCCATAGAGATATTAAGTTCCAGGAGGACTGGAGGAACAGGAACCTTTCAAACCCTTCTTAAACTTGTTTTCATGTCTTTGTTTTAACAGAAATATTTCTTTGTGTCTTCTCCCTTATCCAGAAGTGAGGGTGAACACTGAGTTATTCATGGGAGTCAAGAAACGACACACAGCCCAAAGTGACATTTGTTTCCCTGAAATGATTTGTGTGTGTTCACCTTAAAATGCAAGTCAGTAAAACGGGTGTTCTAAGGAATGACTGTTTAAATTACCCAGGTAAAAATGTGACTGTTAAATTTCATCCAGTCTGTGCAGGTGTCCAAAGCCCTCTTCTGTGGTTGCATGTGAGTTTATGTGACTTGGGGTTATTTTTGAAGAAAGAGAATCTGTTGTTGCTGAGGACTTCAGAGGGTGTGCTGGGATTGTGTAGGGCGGACATCGGGGGCTTCAGTGTGTGTGGCTTCCTTGAAGAGGTTTAAATTAAGGTTGAGTTGTCCCTACTCCAAAATGCTCCAAAACCTGAAACATTCCGAGCTCCCTCATGACGCTCGAAGCAAATGCTCTTTGGATTTCAGACTGAGGATGCTCAACCGGAAAGTGAAATATGGCAAAACCCTTCTGGCCCCAGGAGCTTGGATAAGGACACGTGGCCTGTGCCGGGTGTCTCTGGAGCATGAGGCAGCCTGGGCTCGCTGGACTGGCTTTTGTAGGAGCCACAGAAAGGAAGAGGTTCAAAGTGGCCACACCTGGCTCCTGAGAAGGGCAGGCCGGGGGGAAGTGGGCATGGAGGGCAGCAGCGGAGTCCGAAGCATCCGGGGCTTCTGTCCCTGGTGGAGTTGAGAGCCTCCTTCAGTTGTGGCCTCTGCCCTGTCAGCAGCCACTGAGGCCTGAAGGGGGCTGAGGAGGAAGGAGAGGGCCGGCGTTGGCCTGTGCTGGCCTAGTGCGTTACTCCTGCATCCAAGGTGCACGGCCGTGCCTCATGGCATAGCGGTTTCCGGGGTGCGCAGTGCTCTTGTCTGCAGTGACGGCTTTGTCTCCAGCTCTTGGAGGCAAGTTCCCCATTTTTTTTTTTCTTTCCAGTGAAAAGAGGTAGAAAATGTTATAGGAATGCATTTGGCTGCTGCTTTTGCTGGAATGTCTATTTTCCAATAAAACATGGTACGCTTAGGCTAAATCTGAAAGTATCTCCTAGTGAGTCTTGTGTAGAGTAAGTACAGTTCATGCCTATTTTAAAGCAGGTAGATTTAGGAACACAGGGCATCCCGGTGCTAGGATGGAGTTTTCCACTAACTCTTGGAATGGAGTCTGTGGAGCCTCAGGTGCTTCCACCATGAGGTTAGCGAGGGTGCGCTCACAGCCCTGCCTGCGCCGCGTCCCTTCCGTTAGAGTGTCTGCCGGGGCCTGCGTGGGTCACCTGAGCTTTGTTGTTACCTTTTTCACATGTGCGTTTTTATCGAATACTAGAATAAACTTGACCTCACATACTGGGCGAGGAGAGAAAAGTATATCTGGCACCTCTTTAATTATATGTTGGAAAATAAATGTGGGCAAAATTTCTGCGTATGTGCTTGGTGGGGATGGGGTTCCCTGCCTCACCCTGAGGCACATTTGCACATTTTGTTGTAATCTTGGGTCTATGGCAACAAAACTGTAGAAGTTGGCTATGACTTATTTTCTAAAATCTAGAAATAAACATACAATTGGAATCATAATCTATTGGACTTCTCTGTAAAACCTGATGTGAGCTACCATTTTTGCTTGGTACATTAACAATTTCATTTTTTATTTAACATGGCATAAAACGAATGGAACAAATATTTAATTCAAACTCAAATTTAAAAATGAGTAATTGTTACCATTTTGTTTTCTTATCAATATATTGCTTCACCAAGTTTATTCTCATTAATAGTTATACTTTCTCTGAGTGCAGCATAATTGTTACAGAATTAAGAAAAAGGTTGGGCATGGGTGGCTCATGCCTGTAATTCCAGCATTTTGGGAGGCCAAGGCAGGAGCATCATTTGAGGCCAGGGAGTTCAAGACCAGCCTGGACAACACAGCAAGACCCCATCTCCATAACAGAAAAATTAGCTGGGCGTGGTGGTGCGTGTCTGTGGTCCCTGCTACTCTGGAGGCTGAGGTGGGAGGATCGCTTGAGGGTACAGTGAGCTGCAATTGCTCCACTGCACTCCAGTCTGGGCAACAGAGTCAACTCCCTGTGTCAGAAAAAGGAGAAAAAAAAAAAAAGCTCCAGAAATGTCATTTTCTTGTTTAATCATCCCAAAGGAGAAATCAGTTTTTTTCTAATAATGTAAAGGGTAACTGATAAGATTCTTTCCTTGCATTGTTTTTCCTTTTCAAACATTTACAATATTCTGTCCACATCTTCTGTTATCTCCTCGTTACAAAGCAGCAGGTGTCTTCGAGGTTAGTGGTGTTTTTGTGTCTTGCACCTTGGAGAACAGCCAGCATGAAACCTCTTACTACGATCGTGCGCACTGAGTCCCAATTAAAATCCTCTCCAGAGATGCCTGTGCTGCTTATTATAGCAGAACTTTGGTTGTGCTAAAATGTGCATTCAGCTAATGGTTTTAAGTTCATATCTGAGATGATTCTGTATAATTCATTAAGCATAAGGGATCAGTAATTTAGGGTAATTCTGGCTGATATCATTTAGAGGATATTATTTTTCACTTCTATTCAAGTTAAAACTTCATGATAGTCATTTTGTGATTCATTTAAATATGTGCTTTATTTCATAGCTCAAATTTTCATTAGTCATTTCATAACAGAATTTTGAAAGCAGATTTGGCAAAATCTAATAAAATGTTTGCTTATTCAGGTCATTTGTAACGTCCCAAGGAACAGCACTCAGAATTGCTGGTAACTGTGGTACGTTTAAAGGCTGATGATAGAAGTCACCTGAACGGTAAGGGCTTCTTTGTGAGGCAGATGGGATTTGAACCCTGACCTCCTGATGCACCAGCCCTGACCCTGGCCTTCTGTCCTCTCCACTGGGAGACGAAGGCACCAGCATCCACCTCACAGGCCGTCCTGAGAACCCGGGACTAAGGGCTTGTGTTCCTCTTGCAGGTGGCGCAGATGTGGGGGCTTGATGATATACACACTGTAGTCTGTCAGTGTGGGGGTAATCCAGTTTTAGTCAAAAGGTGGGATTTGCTTTGCCCACCTGCAGACCCCATGCAGTGCTGCTGTTGCAGCATGCATGTGGATCCTCTTGGGTGGTCCTCAGGTGGACAAGGAGTCACTGATACCGATTCCCAGGGTTAGATGCGAGGGGACCACTGACCTCGTGTTCAGAGGGCAGGAGTAAAAAGCTTTCCTTTTAATTCCAGGACTGTCTATCCCAAGAATGCCAAACTGCTGGCTTTCACCTGATGCTGTCGTAGGTGGCACTGTATGGAAATGAGAGGACCTGTGTTCCACATACCTGAGCCCAGCACCCCTCTCCCTCCAGGGCTGTCGCTGAGCCCTCGTGATTTTGCTGGGTTGCCAGCCTGGGGATCTGCAAGCCCGGTGACATCTCCAGTCTCAGCCCCGTTCCCTGTGAGGACAGGAGGTGGCTTCAGGAGGCACTCCCTTTGAGGACAGGAGGTGGCTTTCGGAGGGGCGTTTCCTTTGAGGACAGGAGGTGGCTTTGGGAGGCGCTCCCTGTTAGGACAGGAGGTGGCTTCGGGGGGCTGGTGATGAATGCCTAAATGAAGCCGACTTGTGACCACAGTTCTGTTTAAGGGCCTCCCCGGGTGTTAGATGTCACTAAATGACACCTGTGTGTGGATCTCATGTGACAAGAGAAACAGTGGGAGAAACCAAAGCTTGTGGTGCAGTCTACAGGTTGTGGATTGCGGGGTGTGTGCACCTGTGTACTTGGTGAGGTGTGGTGTCTGGAATGAGTGTGCATGTGTATGTGCAGGTTTGTGCATGTGTAATGTCAGTGTGTTTGAGGGTGTTGTGTACATGTGACACATTTGTGTGTGTGATGTGTGTACTTGAGCAGGTGTGTGTGGAGTGAGCATGTTCATGTATGTGGTGAATGTATTTGAGGGTGTGGTGTGGAGTGTGTATATGCATCACGTGCATGTGAGGTGAGTGTATTTGAGGGTGTGGTATGTGTGGAGTGTACACGCGTCACATTTGTGCGTGTGTGGTGAGTGTTTAGCAGGTGTGTGGAGTGAGCATGTTCACGTACGTGTCTGTGGTGAGTATTTGAGGATGTGGTGTGGGGTGTGTACATGCGTCACGTTTGTGCCTGTGTGGTGTGTGTATTTAGCAGGTGTGTGTGGAGTGAGCATGTTCATGTACGTGTCTGTGGTGAGTATTTGAGGATGTGGTGTGGGGTATGTACATGCGTCACGTTTGTGCCTGTGTGGTGTGTGTATTTAGCAGGTGTGTGTGAAGTGAGCATGTTCATGCATGTGTCGTGTGTGTATTTGGGGGGTGTGTGTGTGGAGTGTGTACATCTGTCACATTTGTGTGTGATGAGTGTGAGGGTGTGTATGGAGTGCATACTTGTGTTTGCATCTGTAGTATTTGGTGAAGGGGGTGTGGTATGTGTGGAGTAAGCGAGCACACGTGTGTGCTGTGTGTGTGTGGTTTCTACCTGGTCCTCCCCTGAGCCTGCTCCTGGGCCCTGCAGTCCTGGCAGCTTTACGGTTTGGTGTGTTTTTGATTCTGGAAAATTCTGGAACCAGATTCAGAGGCTGTGATCATAAACTTTGGAGCCCTGGAAGACGCTGGCCCCGTGGAGCCAGGCATGAGGGTCTCTGTGCTGGCCTCTCCCTGGGCTCTGTCTGCAGCAGAGCGCGTCCCATAATTCTAAGCTGTGCGGGTCTGTGGCTCCCCCGCCTTGAGTCAGCCCTCGGTTCTCCGTCCCTCCATTTTTCTTGCTGAGGGGCTCCGGGACGTGGCGCTTGGGATGAGGCTTTCATCCGGGGAGTTGCTTCACCAGCTGCCCAGGTGCTGGCTGCGTGAGCCCTGCTGCTGTCCTGGGCGGACAGGGTTGGCACGGGGATGTCCCTGAGCACCTGCGGGAAGGCAGGTTTGGGAAGTGCCAGAGGTGAGTGGTTTCCTCCCAGACTTGCGATTTTCTGGAAAGTTCTGGGCATCACATTTTTCCCTAAGGGAAGTTAGAAACTGAGTTTCTCTTTAGGGTAACGTCTTTGCAGCATCTGTCTGTTGTTTGAGTATTCTCCAGGTGTGGAATACTCAGGGCTGTGTGTGTTTGGGAACACCCGTCTTCTGAGCGAATTCAGTAAGGAATGGAGAGAGGCCTCCTGTCAGCTTGGCCTCTGTTGCCAGCTTGTGAGGGCGATGGCCGCTGGTGTCCCAGGGAGAGTAAAACACAGGGTGGCATGGGATGGGGAACGCTCGCTCTGAAAAAGTCAGTGGGAAAGTGTCTACACAAATGTCGCTGTTCTCTGGGCTCGTAGGGGTCAAGCTTGTTTTGTGTTGAGGGAAAAGTACCCTTGTTCCTTACCATTTGAATGGTGTCCAAGGCTCTTTCTGCTGGAGAGGTGATGCCCGTGAGTGGGGGCCAGGTCGCGGGCCCTGAGATTATCTGAGAGAGGTGATGCGCGTGAGTGGGGGTCAGGTCGCAGGCTCCGAGATTATTTGGAATCAGTCAACTGATTTCCTAAAAACACAGATGCTTGGTAAAGATGTTCCTGATTAGCTAAAACATTTCAATAGGACATGATGGCTGGTGGTTGTTTAAAGACTATCACAATTTTCCTGTTACTTTTTAAATGCCTGTTGAATAGGGGAGTATTGGTGTATATTTTTCTTTTCCTGTCTGCATACTTGGTTTTTAGTTATGTGGGTGTGCAGTTAACAGGATTTAGAAGTAGTCTCAGCCCTGGGGAGACTTAGGGCAACCTCAGAGTCAGTGCTGAAGGGATGCAGGGATTTGGGGGCCACCTCCTCCATAGGACGGACACCAAGGGCCAGAGGTCAGTGAGGTCACAAAGACGGACACACCCAGCACGCTGGCCCCCGCGCCTCTTTCACGTTTGTTTCTGCTCAAAGCTGCTCTCCTTCTGCGTCATTACGGGCGATCTCTAGGCACGTGTTTGGTTCTTGCAGAAGTGGCGTCTGGCTGTGGTCAGTGTGGGCCCTCAGGACTTCCATGTTTTTGGCTCACATCAGTATTGGTCAGTGGTGTGTTTGTTTTGGAGCGGTCGGGTGGATTTCGGCTTTGATAACTCATTTAATACCTGTTTCTGCATCGGGTGTTCTTTATTTTGTTAGAAGGAGGATGAACGTGGCAGAACTGCTTCCGGCTGTTGAGTGCCAGCTGAGAGCTGCTTGGCATGCACAGATCAGTTTCAGCACAGTCTCAGGAGCAGCCCCGGGCAGTGCAGAAAGTGAGGCCCAGGTGAGGCTGTGGGACACAAGAGGGCCCTGACCTGTGTGCTTTCAGCCTCTGAGCCGCCCCTCTCCTGACTGCTTAAAAGTTATATCGATACTGAAGTCTGAACATTGAAAGTTCACTAGGAGAATGCCATTTCCAGGGATGGGATGTTACTGTGAACCTTGTGTAAAGGACCCTATGTAGGATAATGAATTGCCTTTTAATGCAGGTACCAAACAGGCTCCCTGGGATAATTGATTCCATATAAACTTTTTTAAAAAAATGTTCCCACCTAGCTATCCTATAATTCTCTTTCTGCTAAGAGAGGTGCTCCGTTCTCCTGTGCGCTTTAGTGATACGCCGTGTTTGCTTTGCGTGCCCTTGGCTTTTCAGAAGAAAACTGCGTTTGCAGATGCACTTGGAGTACAACGTTCTTTTTCCTATGAGTGTATTCATGGTGAACGCTCCATTGGAGGAGATATGCTCGTGCATTTCTCTGTGTGTTGTGGGGCATAAAAGTAGTCACTGACTCTTGCAAACCTAGAAGATGCCCAAAAGGTAATACATGAGAAAATATGTGGCAACTGCCATAAATCGCCATGTATTATGTGTGGCAAAGTGCTGTGTGTTTTGTTCATGGAGAAAATGAGTCTTCCCCATTTTCCCGAGAGGTAACACTTGAATATACATCAGAAATTTTATTTGAAAATGGTACCTTCCTTCCATTGTTTTGAGACTATATCATAGGAACTCAGGTATATAATTTTCTCAATTAGAACTTCCAGGTTTTGTCGTAGCCCCTTTGTGCCATTACAGTGTCTGATTCCACTTTATTTAAACCAGGAAGAGGCCGGCCACGTGGCCACGCTGGTGCTTCCCAAGCACAGGGTCTCATAAGGGCGTGAACACTTGGTTTGGAGACACGCTTTTCTTCCTGATAGAAACCCTATCATGCCATTCTCTAGTCTTCTGCGGTGTTTCCTCCACCCTAAACGCATCCAGTTTCTATTGGTTTTTAGTTTATTTATATTTTCTGAGACAGGGTCTTGCTCTGTCACCCAGGCTGGCATGCAGTGGTGTGATCCCAGCTCACTGCAGCCTGGACCTCCCTGGCTCAGGCGATCCTCCCACATCAGTCCCCCAAGTAGCTGGGACCTCAGGCGCGCACCAGCATGCCTGGCTAACTTTGTTTTCTTTGTTGCAGGGATGGGGTCTTGTTATGTTTCCCCGGTTTGACTGTTTTATGTTGAGTGTACGGTGGGTTTTTACGGAGAACCTCTGTATTTGGGTTGGGTGCATGGCATCCTGGTCAGGGAGCTGCCCTCAGGCTTCCTTCCTGCCCGGCAGGGTCACGAGTGGTGTCTCCACCTGGGCTGGTGTGTGTGCTGGCCGGTAGGGCTTAGCCCTGGGCTGCAGACTGGTGCCAGTCCACGGTCTGTTAGGAACCGGGGTTGTAGCAGGAGGTGGGTGGCAGGTGAGTGAGCATGACCGCCTGAGCTCCACCTTCTCTTGGATCAGTGTCAGCATTAGATTCTCATAGACGCTGGAACCCTATTGTAAACTGTGTGTTCTCGTAGATGCTGGAACCCTATTGTAAACTGTGCGTGAAGGGATCTCAGAGGTGCTCCTTATGAGGATCCAGTGCCTGACCTGAGGTGGAACGGTTTCATTCCAAAACCACCCCCCAGAAAAATTGTCTTCAATGAAGAAACCCATCGCTGGTGCCAAAAAGGCTGGGGACAGCTGGCCTAACATGTGCTAAGATGTCAGTAGATTTTTGGACTCGGACCTCCGTTGGAGAGGATTAGATTTTGAAAGGTGGGGGATTGAAGGCTTCTCAAGGACAAGTTTTCATCTCCAGTAGGGCCTGGGCAGAACCGGGTAGAACTGACCCAGAACCTGACAACCAGCCAGCCCCGGCTCACTGCTTGTGTCCTGTGTGTGCAGCCTTGCTTTTGATTCTCTCGTGGTGGTGGATTCCATTCATGGCCTCAGAGGGTAATGGAACCCATTACTTCAAGGCTGACCTTATTTAACTTTACCAAAAATACATTAAAATCATTTAGTATAAATCTTCCAGATACTTGTATCTTTTCTTTTTCTAGAGGCTTTTAAGTATTGCAACTTAAAAATCTTCAAATATAACTTAAAAAAAAACCTGTAAGTACATTTTTGATTAGCAGCTTTGACAGCTTAACATGTTAAGTAAATTCCCTTGACTTTTATATTCCTAGAAACTCGTTCATATTTGCAGAAGACTTTGCCTGTATTTTGTCAACAGTGGCCACTGTTTGGTGACCATTATACTTGCCATCTCTCATTTAGAAAGTTGGATGTGGATGTATTAACTTTTTAGACATACAAACACATGGGCTGTTTTTGTTGTTTTTTCCCCAGCTGAATTCAAGAAAGGGAAACAAGTAGACTAGAGTAAGGATCAGATAAGCGTCTAAGTGGCCGGGTGGGGGATGTCCGCTTTGTGGTGGGGAATCCTACTTTGATGTTGGATTGTATTCTGCCAGACATCGCTCCTAGAAAAGCTGACCCTGAAGGGCTTGGTGTTGCCCTCACCCTGGGACATTTGTCTCTCTCACCAGAAAATGAATAATCTGCCAGAATACTGTGAGTCAAATTGTCAGAACTCGATTAAATAAGAGGCTTTGTCTCAAAGGCCAAAACATGAGGACACATTTCTGATTTTTTAAGGAGCGCTTGATTGTGAGTCAGTCCTGACGTGTACTGTGTTAGGAAACCTCTGAACTCCACAGTCAAGCCAGAGCTCTGACGGAAAGTGGTTGTGCACTTCTCACTGTGTTTTTGTCACTAGCTTTATTCATGAAAATTATTTCATTAAAACCCTCTTTGTATGAGTTCTACTATAGTTTGAAAAAAAAATTCACTTATGTAGAACTGGAAGCCTTTCTACAGCGTTAATATTCATGGCCCATTCTGGGTCTTGGTATATGTGTACTATACAAATGTATACTTGTATGTGGTGTATGCATACTCTGTATTTCCATTGTGCATGTATTTACAATGTATAGGTATGTACATGTGTCCTACATGTGTGCATGCTATAGGCATGCATGTACATGTGTACATATGTGCATAACTACAGGCACTATTATATCCACACTATTTGGACATGTATCTGTACTGCATATGTGTACATATATGCATGTATTTAACGCCATATGTACCTGTGTACATACACAATATGGGTATTTGCACATTATTTGTGTACTTGTATATATACATGTGTGCACACTATAAGCATGCATGTACACTATGCACACTAAACTTGTGGATATGTGCACACTAATGTACACATGCTGCATATGTACATACACTTTGTACTACATATGTGTATACTTTACACATGTATATACGTTAGTGTACTGATGTATGTACATTATATATGTGTGCGTATGTAAACACTATGCATGTGTAGGCATGCTGTAGTGCACCTGTGTACATTGGATATGTGTACACTATATGCATGTATATAGATGTTATAGTATACCTGTGTATATACAGATGTGCATATGTGTATGCCATGTGCATGTACATACAGGTTATAGTATACCTATGTACACTGTATGGATATAGATGCGTGTATGTGCTATTCATGTACATGTTATAGTGTACCTATGTATGCACACTGGCTATGGATGTGTGTATACTTTATGTATGTACATGTTATAGTGTACCTGTATATGTACATTGGCTACAGATGTGTGTGCTTTATTCATGTACATACATGTTAGTGTACCTATATGTACATTGTATGCATATAGATTATGTGCTATATGCATGTACATGTGTGTTATAGTGCACATATGCATGTACACTGTACAGATGTGTGTACATGCTATGCAT
The DNA here is from genome assembly GCF_029281585.2 of Gorilla gorilla gorilla. Classification (NCBI taxonomy): domain Eukaryota; kingdom Metazoa; phylum Chordata; class Mammalia; order Primates; family Hominidae; genus Gorilla; species Gorilla gorilla. The sequence continues at coordinate 9,510,641 of NC_073232.2, read as the reverse complement.
GTACATATGTGCTATAGTGTATGTACATATGCTATATGGATATGGATGTGTGTATGCTCTACATGTACATTATAGTGTACCTATGTAAGTATGCTGTATTGATAAGGATGTGTGTACACTATGTGTATATGTTATACTGCACTTACGTACATGCACTATGGATCTGGATGTGTGTGTGCTCTATGTACATGTTACAGTGTACTTGTTTGTACACTGTATTTGGATGTGTACGCTCTATGCATGTACGCATGTGTTATAGTGTATCTACGTACGTACACTATGTGGATCTGGATGTGTGTATGCTCTCTACATGTACACGTGTTACAGTGTACCTATGTACATTACACGTGTTACAGTGTACCTATGTACATTATATGGATCTGGATGTGTGTACACTGTACACACGTAGTGAACTTATGTTTGTACACTATACATATTTGGATGCATGTACACTCTATGCATGTACACATGTATTATAGTGTACCTGTGTGTGTGTATGGATCTGGATGTGTGTATGCTCTATGCATGTACACATGTGTTATAGTATACCTATGTACGTACATTATATGGATCTGGATGTGTGTACACTGTACACACATAGTGAACTTGTTTGTACACTATACATATTTGGATGTGTGTACACTATGCGTGTACACATGTATTATAGTGTACCTATGTGTACACTACATGGATCTGGATGTGTGTATGCTTTATGCATGTACACATGTTATAGTGCACTTATGTTTGTACACTGTATCTGGATGTATGTATGCTCTACGTATGTACACGTGTTATAGTGTACCTATGTACCTACACCATATGGATCTGCATGTGTGTATGCTCTGTGCACATACACATGTTGTAGTGCACTTATGTTTGTACACTGTGTGGGTCTGGATGTGTGTACGCTCTACCACATACACGTTATAGCGTACCTACATATGTACACTACATGCATCTGGATGTGTGTATGCTCTATGCACGTACACATGTTAGTGTACCTATGTGCATACACTATGTGGATCTGGATGTGTGTATGCTCTATGCATGTACATGTTAGCGTACCTATGTGCACACACTGTGGATCTGGATGTGTGTATGCTCTATGCATGTACACATGTGTTAGTGTACCTATGTGTATACACTATGTGGATCTGGATGTGTGTATGCTCTATGCACGTGCACGCGTTAGTGTACCTATGTGTATACACTATGTGGATCTGGATGTGTGTATGCACGTACACGTGTTAGCATACCTATGTGTATACACTATGTGGATCTGGATGTGTGTATGCACGTACACGTGTTAGCGTACCTATGTGTATACACTATGTGGATCTGGATGTGTGTATGCTCTATGCACGTACACATGTGTTAGTGTACCTATGTGCACACACTGGATCTGGATGTGTGTATGCTCTATGCACGTACACGTGTTAGTGTACCTATGTGCATACACTATGTGGATCTGGATGTGTGTATGCTCTATGCACGTACGTATGTGTTAGTGTACCTATGTGCATACACTATGTGGATCTGGATGTGTGTATGCTCTATGCATGTACACATGTGTTGGTGTACCTATGTGCATACACTATGTGGATCTGGATGTGTGTATGCTCTATGCACGTACGTATGTGTTAGTGTACCTATGTGCATACACTATGTGGATCTGGATGTGTGTGTGCTCTATGCATGTACACATGTGTTAATGTACCTATGTGCATACACTATGTGGATCTGGATGTGTGTATGCTCTATGCACGTACACATGTTAGTGTACCTATGTGCACACACTGTGGATCTGGATGTGTATGCTCTATGCATGTACACATGTGTTAGTGTACCTATGTGTATACACTATGTGGATCTGGATGTGTGTATGCTCTATGCATGTACACGTTAGTGTACCTATGTGCACACACTGTGGATCTCGATGTGTGTATGCTCTATGCACGTACACATGTGTTAGTGTACCTATGTACGTACACTATGTGGATCTGGATGTGTGTATGCTCTATGCACGTACATGTGTTAGTGTACCTATGTGCACACACTATGTGGATCTCGATGTGTGTATGTTCTATGCACGTACACATGTGTTAGTGTACCTATGTGCATACACTATGTGGATCTGGATGTGTGTATGCTCTATGCACGTATGTATGTGTTAGCGTACCTATGTGCACACACTATGTGGATTGGGATGTGTGTACTCTATGCATGTACACGTTATAGTGCACTTATGCTTGTATACTATATGTAGTTGGATGTGTGTACACTATGCATGTACACATGTTATAGTGTACCCATGTACATACACTATGTGGATCTAGATGTGTGTGTGCTCTATGGCAACAGGAATAGGGCTCCCGCAGGGATCCAGGAGCATACCGTCTCGTTAGCACCGGAGAGTATAGAATGAAAACAGTTGTTCGTTACAAGCTAGTGAAATTTGGCAGGTTACTAGATCCTTTGCAACGATTTAGGAACCAATCACTTCCTTGATGTTTGTGTTCCTGACATCATAAACAGCTCTGTGAGGTGTGTCTCATCCCCAGATGAGAGAAACGAAACAACAGTGACTCGGTGACTTCAGTGAGGTAGAACTAACATAGCAGCTGTATAGCTTTCCATATCACAACTTTGTCAGCACTCAGCTCAATAAATGAGAAGTCGCCACTCATCAGGAAACGTGTTCGTTTTCTACTGTTCTTTATTCGTGGAGTATTTACTGCCTTGTGTTCTTCATGATGTAGCAAAATCCCTTCTAGTGTTGTGAATATAAACAGTTCATGACAAATGCAGTATCTTCTTTGGTAACATTGAAAATCATATGTAAGTTTATCTTCAGGTACTGTTTGGAAGGATGAGAAAGAAGATATTTAGAACAAAAGAAGAATAGAGAGCTTTCGAGTAAACAGGGAAAATAAGGACTTTGTGCAAAACATTTCCAAATGTGGAATTTGAGAATAATCTCAAATCTAAGATTGTAGTTATTTGGATTTTTAAAATTAGTACTTAGTTTTCCACACCTTGGGGGAATTTCACCCTTGATGGATGATTGCAAGAATAATCTGATTTTTCAGAACAGAAGGATAGTGTGTCTCAAAGGTAAATTCCAGGTTCTACCATGGAGAAATAGAAATTGCTTCCAACTTTCTAAAAGGTTCTTCAGTTCTTTCCTCTTTTGTGGTTAAAAAAAAAAAAACAAAAAACAAAAAAAGCATCTCTGGGTTTAGTCTCAGCCAAGTTCCTCTTACTAGGTTGCCTTACGTTTCTTGCAGGTGTTCAGAGTCTTCATCATTCGTAGTTATTTAGCTTGTTAAAAGCAAAACCTTGTACTAGTTAGATCTGAGCACCTTGAAGGCAGGGCTTTGTTTTATACTTTTAATAAGCAGCAGGCTGAGGGCAGGGCTGGGGCCCTTCATCCCATCATGCGTTCCTCTGAGCATTCACAGAGTTCTCACTGCGTGCCGAGTGTGGTGTTGGCTCTTGAAGGTTTAAATAGGAATACAAGGCTCTGCGACTCGGGAAGCTCTTACCACCTTCATAGAGAGCTTGGTGACAGCTTAGTATGAGAAAGTACACACAACAGGTGTGCAAACTGTTACGGCCACATAGAAAGGGTATTGACTTAAACGTGACTAATTTCTCATGCTTATTTTTGCCTTTATTCCTAGTTACAGTCCTGATACTTTTTCTTCCTCTAAATTTTTGCTAATTGCTAGTGAATTAGTGATAAACTGTATTTACATGTTCTCTAAATCCAGTGACTTAACTGGAGGTCATTCTTCTTGTACCGTGTGTCAGTGCTATGTCAGGCTGGCTCAGTTTTACCTTGTCAAAGGATTAATTGCAGCAGGATGCAGCCTTACTGGAACTCCCTCATTTATGAAATATCTGCGCTTTATTTTTTGTTGTTAGTCACACTTGAGGTGTGTTCAAATGTAAACATTTTGAGCAGTGTTAGAAAGATATACAAGATTGTAATGAAGAAAGAAAAAACTAGATCAACGACCAGCTAATGAATTTTATATTTTAAGTAAATGGAATGTGGACCTTGGCAATTAGTTTTCATCTTGCCCTTTTATTTTTCTTTTTTTATTAGACAGAATCTTGCTCTGTCACCCAGGCTGGAAGGGTGGAGCACAACGGTACGATCTTGGTTCACTACAACCTCCTCCACCTCCCAGGTTCAAGAGATTGTTATGCCTCAGCTTCCCAAGTAGCTGGGGTTACAGGCGCGAGCCACCATGCCCGGCTAATTTTTTATTTTTAGTAGAGATGGGGTTTTGCCATGTTGGCCAGGCTGGCCTCTAACTCCTGACCTCAAGTGATCACCCACCTCACCTTCCCAAAGTGCTGGGATCACAGGCCTGAGCCGCCATCCTTGGCCTGACCTTCTGTTTTAATATTGGTTATTCAGTCTCAATGATAGTGCCTGGTTGTATTAAATTGGGGGTAGAAAGCACAATTGAAATGAATGTGGTTGTGTACGTACGTGCTAATTTAGCGCTCATAGCAGCACTGTGAGGTGGGCATTGTTTCTGAAGGAATGCCGGATGGGCAAGTCGGGGCTTAGATATGGGACTTGTGGGCAGTCACTGCTGTCCCATGGCTGAGATCAGGCCTGTCTGACGCCTGTACCCCGAACGCTTCTTAACACTGCCTTTCAACACATGTATGAGTAATTGTCAAGAGTCAGTGAGCGCTCGAGTGTGATGTGGTCTATGGCGTTTGCCTCGCAGCGTTGCTTTGGCTCGGGATAACTGGGCGACAGCTCCCTTCCTTCTGCAGCTGCCTGGGAGTCCCAGGAGAACCCCACTGATACCATTTATAAATGCTGGACATGTGACATTCTGCTTGGTGCCAGCACATCTGGAATCGGACAGCGTAGTTAGATTCTTGGTCAGCAAACCCGTACAGGAGTGTGTGAACTCTGCATTTGCTTCTCCCGGACAAAGGTGAATTCCTGGTCACTGTGCTGGATGGCAACAGGTGTGGCCTCAGGAGCAGGACAGAGACTGGCACCCACGTGCAGGAGTAGCATCTGCGTAAGGAGGTGGGGAACGTGACAGACACAAAACCACTGAAATCCTGAAAGTGCGAGCTCAGCTGTTACCATGGAGGAGAGGCGCAGGTAAGACCAGATTGTTTCTCATTGTTGCACGTTTCTGAAAATGACCCTAAATTGACTTCTCTTTGGCTCCTTGCACTTCCTAGTTGGGTTGGAGGAGACCGTGCCCCTGGCTCCGGCCCTGCTTGCGTCGAGACGGAGGCTGCTGTAGCTTGCCCTGCCCTCCCTATGACTTCCTCTGTGCTGTTCTCCTCTGGGAACAGTTCTGCTGGGCAAGCTTGGACTCTGCTCCCTTCTGCTCTTGGATGTCGTGTCTGGAAGGCTTGTGTTCTTTTCTGGGTTTTGATGATGCTGAGCTATGTTTTTGCAAGGATCACACGTGCCCATAGCAGGGAGAAGCCCTTTTGCGACTTTAACATCTTGACTGTCAGCAGAGCTCGCTGTCGAAGTTGATAGACTCTTGCGTTTGTTTTGTTTGTTTTGGCAGAAGCTGAATTTCAGTCCTAGGACGGCCTCAGCACACTTGATCCCAGCTCCTCTCTCTCACTGCTCCCCTCGTGTGTGGCAGAAATCATATGCCCTGAACTTTACTAGTCTCTTCATTTGAAAGCTTCAGTTAATGTATACGATCCTCAAATGAGAATTTTACTTTTTATAAAAGCAATCACAAAGACTGGATTTTGCGAAACCAGTGTTTTATGTGTATATTAATTGTACTCACAATAAACTGTCTTCTAAGTATTAATAATTCCATGTTTCAGATTAGCATGGAATCATGCCCTGGAGTAGTTTTGCTTTTCCGCTGTTGTTTTTGGCGAAGGTAAAGTTGAGAACGTTGTGATATTAGCTGTAGTGAGCCTTTAGTTCCTTCTATGTCTATTTTCCTTGAAGCCAAGACCAGCAGACTGATTGATACCAGTTTGTGAGCGCCTGGCATCTCCTAGGCCTTTCGTGGGGCTTCCCTCCGCTGTCTCGTGGGCAGAGCAGTCACTCGTGGAAGGTGAACCTGAGAATCTGTGGAATTACATAAACTTCATAGCTCTCTTCTGTGACGAACCGAATCACATTAAACCCAGTAAATTGTAACAGCAGGCTTCGCACATACGAAGCATTGAACACCAGGACAGGAAAGCGGGTTGCGATGCTTCTAGTCCTGCACAAGACCTCTGGTATCATAGCGCATTGAAGATATTGGCAGCAATGAGTGTTTGGAAACATTGTGTATGTACCATGGCCTTGATTTTCGAGGGCCTGGATAAACACCTCTGTGGTTATGGCAAACTTTATCAATGGGAGCTGAAGGTTAGAGCTGGGGCAGATTGTGTTTTAAAGAATCAGGGTCTCTTGAGTATGTTTTGGTTTTCCCACGAAGAAGAAAGATGTTACCTGTTCTTTCCTGGACTGTGGCTATCAGGGTGCCCCACCATGATCACTAATACATTTACCCTGTTTCCATTTAGCTGGGCTTGGGCCAGAGTCCTTCGGTTGTCACACGTCATATGAGGCTGTCTGCTGAGGAATTGTCTTCTGCTTCATCGTTAGCATATTGAAATATTGCTTTCCAAAGCATATTCTACTTTATCATTTGTGTTTATGTAAAATAATGGTATGGTTATTCTAACCATGCAGTTTCCTATCCTTGGTTATTTAATTGCGGACAGATAACAGTGGGTTTTATTTTGCTAAAATCTGTGCTAGGAATTGTGCAAAATCTTCGTGAAATGCACAATTTCCTAGCTTAAGTTATAGATGTTTGTATATAAGAGAAAAAGCCTATTGCTAGAAGCGGCAATGTCTTTATCGATGCAAAAAGCTTTAAACTTACTGGCCGTGTAGTCAGTAAAATGCATCAGAATGTGGCAAAAATTGAGAAAAGCATTGAAGTTTTAAAATCTGCTATGCAGTTTTCTTCAACTCCCTTGCAAGATACTTAATTTGAGTAGAAGACGGAATAAAGTGTTCCCATTGAGGAAAGCGACAGGGAGGACCGTTCAGAACGTGTTTGGAATCTGAGCAGTCCTGTCACGCTCTAGTCTGTGATGTGGTGGTGGTGTGTCCATGGTATCACTTTATAGAACTTGAAGAATGCTGCTTCTGTGAATAAAATACATTTTATTCTTGGCATTTCATTTGTGAGTTTTGAGATGTGTAAAACGTGTTAACGGTTCCTTTCTCTTACAGAATTACTTCTTTTTTTTTTAAGTGCCTACAAGACTCTGAAGCACATAATCACTTAAAAAGAAAAGAGGAAAAAAAAAGCCGGGCGTGATGGCTCATGCCTGTAATCCCAGCACTTTGGGAGGCCGAGGGGGGCGGATTGCTTGAGCCTGGGAGCTTGAGACCAGCCTGGGCAACCTGGTGAAACCCCATCTCTACTGAAAACACAAAAATTAGCTGGGTGTGAGGGCTGCACACCTGTAGTCCCAGCTACTCCAGAGGCTCAAGTAAGAGAATCGCTTGAGCCTGGGAGGTGGAGCTTGCAGTGAGTGGAGACGGCGCCCCTGCCGTCAAGCCTGGTTGACAGAGGGCGACCCTGTCCGAAAAACAGCAGTGATAACAACATGTGGGTGAACTGCCCGGCTGCGCTCTGTCTAAACTAGAGTAGAATAAATCCAGTTATGTTTTAGTCTTTTATTAGCATTGAAATTTTCTTAATCATCCCTGTTTTTTCATTACATTGTAGCAATATATTGCTGCTTAGAGTCTGGAACAAGTAGGCTTCTCTTGATCATCAGGTTCTTACTGGATTGCTAAAACTTGGCATGATTTTCCCTTCCTTGGATGTGAGTTATAGAACTTTGCCTTTTGAGGTGACATGCTGCATTTGACAGCAGACACAGGAACTCCCGAATAATTCACTTACATGCTAAAATGTAGGTGCTTTGTAGCATTTCCTTCCGAGAATGAAAATGGTACCTCTCATTCATGGGTCGATGATGCTATTTGCTGAAAACATGTTTATTTACTGCCTCAGTCCGCAGTTGGGTAGCCCTGTTCTTTGTAGGACATTCAGGGAGCGGGGACATCGAGTCTTGAAAGTCTCTCTCTGCGAGATGGCAATCTTCCGGCTGCTTATTTAGCGAGTCCTGCCGGCTGTCATTTATGGAGAGTGCAGTTTCCTGGCTGCCCTGGTCTTTGAGGGGAGGGAGACTGAGGGGCCATTTTCTCACCTGGACCAACATGTTTGTTAAACCTGGCTTGTGGATCATTTGGAGGAAAAACCACATCTATGACTTTCAGATGAGTGGAAGTCATTTTAAAAAACATTTTTTTTGTCCATTATTGAGAAGTTTTGTCCTTGTGATCTGTGAATGCAGTCACTGGAGAGCAGAATGTTCACGGTGTGGGTGCTTACAGTATACATACAAAGTCACATCTTCACAAGTATTACATTAAAAAGTGACAGATAATAGAAAACTATTTTTCTCATTACAACCTCCATAAGAAGCTGGCAGTACTCTTTTGTTTTTGGAGGGGTGTGATGGGAATATTGAGAAAGCGTCATCAACATTAGACTCACCCGCTCTGCAAATCCTGTGCTGGCTGGAATGGGGACCCCGTGATGGAAAGATGCAACCCTCTGCCTGGACGGAGTTGAATTTTTGTGGCGCTCAGGATGCACAGTTAACTGCAATATAAAGGCAGAGTGTGAAACGCTGTGGAGGCTGAGAGAAGAGATGTGGTTAGCAAGTATGAGTGAGATGTTTGGGGCGTGTTAGCAAAGCTTGCTGCACACATGCCAGGTGCTGTCTGCACACGTGTGATCCTTAGAACACTGGCGTGTGGAGCTGTGAGGCTGTCGAGGGCCCCAGCTCCCGGCAGGCTGAGGGAGTCTCCTGTTACCACTAGGATAACCGTGATCGAAGGCTGTCACTCAATCCCGAGAAGGGTCTCCTTTCAGAGAGGAAAACACCCCTAGAGCCTTGGGCAGAATTCAGTGATTTTTGTTATAATGTTGCTTAGATTTCGCAAACATGAAACCAAGAACATATTTCGGAATGCTTATGGTTCTCTTGTAACCATGGATACAAAGTAATTCGCAGTTGATGGACAGTTTTTGGAAGCTGAACTGCTTACATTGTGAGCACGGTGCTGTCCCTACTGCCCTGGGCCTTGCTCTGGTTTGCTGGGGAAGCTTTGCGGGGCCTCTTGGCTGGATACCTCTCCCATGTCCCATGTTGCTACCCCTGGTCACAGCCATACTGCTGGGCACCAGTGCCGTGAGGACACTGAGTGGACACGGAGCCCACGGGGCAGCAGCTGGTCATGAGGTGGCATCCAGATGGTCCAAAACAGGTTTCTGTTCATTAAGAATAATCATTGCAATAAAAACAGAGTGAAAGAAAACCCCCTACTGACCTGACTGAGAATGTGTAGGCTGAGTTGGATGGGGAAGTGCAGTGAGGAAGGTGAGGGCTGCAAGGAGATGAGGGAGGAGGAAAGGAGAGAAGGGAAGTGAAAGGGGGAGGGAGGATGGGAGTGAAGGAGGGGGATGCAGGAGGAGAGGAAGAGGTAGGGCAGTGGGCAGGAGCCTGGCAAATGAGCCCCAGAGCCGGTTCCCGACCCTCGAGGGTGCGTCAGAGCTGATTTTCCAGGAGAGGCGGCCTGGCAGGGCTGACCCTTAGGAAGTGAGGGCCTGGGGAAGCTGATTGGCCCTCAGTGGGGCTGTTGCTGACCTGAGATGTGGTCGACGTTATCCCGAAGAGGTCGTCCGCACAGCCACTGTTTGCTGTCAGGTTGGAGAGAGAAGTGCTTCTCCCCGTGGGTTCTTTCTGTTTTGTGGATTTTTCCCGGTTTAGCGGAGCGGCCTGTCATTGGAAATGTCAGGGATTCCTCACATGTCTCCATTCTACAGAGCAGTCGGCCAGCTTCAGATCCTGTAATTGTTGGGGGGCACCACTCTCGTGTCGTTAGGCCAGTGCCGGTCCAGCGTGGAAGCCGCAGCCCAGGGCGCTGGGAAGCCTGCGGGGCTCTTGCTGCTGGGGTTCCAGTGGGAGTCGTGCGCTGGAAGAATAACGTCTGTTGAGCAGAGCCTGGCGGGGAGGGGGATGCTGCTGTTGCAGCAGTACATGGAATTTCAAATGACGAATGAAACATGCTTTTAATTATTACCAGAGCTCCATGCTCTGCGTTTCTTCAGATGGAAATGTTGTGCTGAAATGAATTTGCTGTTAATTGGTTGCCTCATGCATGGTAGTGTGCTGGGAGCAAAGTAGGTTGTGGACTTATCTACAAAGCTTCCTCCTCTCAACAGACTTTAATCAGTTGGATGGTGCTACACAGGAATACGTGTGAGAATTTGTGTGAGAAAGGCGATAGGTGCAGACCTGTGTGACTGGCAGGTCGGGTGGTAGGGGAGGTTTGAGAGAAGCTTTTGGCTGAAGTAGTGTTGGGTGCAGGTGCTGAAGTGTGATGTCTGGCTGGATGGAAGAGCACAGGCCTCTGGGCTGTGGGAAACGGGTAAAGGAGGAGGTGGGGAGATGTGGGTCATGTCTTAGGAATGGTAGCAATTCATGCAGATCCAGGATCAGGCTCCCACAGGGGAGGAGTGGATGTCAGGACCCAGGGAGTGTGGGGTCATGCCCAGGCCTTTGTGGGGCTTGCTTCTGTGTCAGCAGGGCTCTGTGCTTGGCCTCTTTAAAACTGTTTCCTGATCCATAAAATGGGCAAGACAAAATCCACCTTGTGACACTGTGAAGTTGTAATGAGATGATCTACATAGTGTCTTCCTTCCCTTCCTGACACGTCATAGACTCACAGCTATGGTGGCAATGACAGGCTGGATGGAATGCTGGAGCTGCTTTGTGCCTGATGAAGCCACATGGATTTGTGCAGTGCTGTGACTATCTCTGAAAGCCTTTGGTCGTGGCAGTGGCAGCCTTGCGTGGCTCTTGGCATACTTCAGTCTGTGGAGTGCAAGGTTGGCTGGAGCTCTGAGGCCATTGATACTATCCAGGGGTGAGCTGATAGGACCCTAAAACATGGGGGAAGGCCGAGAGGACTTGGCTGCCAAAAGCACTGTAGATTTCCGGCTTCCAGAACTTGCTGACTTATGGACATAGGAAGGTAAACCCAGATGGCTTCAAAATTTTAAGTCAGGAAGAAAGGTGCAAGGGTAGAATTGCTGACTAGGTCATGGTTGCCATGTCCTTGTGGCCATCCTCTCTCCTCCCTCCCCCTGCCTTTGTGGGCAGGAGGGCCTGAGCCTGCACAGCTGTCTATTTCATGGTGACTATGGCTGATTATTACCCTGCAGTAAGAAGTCTCTCCATTTTATTTTGCAGCAGTAGTTAAATAAATTTAAGTCGTGATGGTGTAGTGGTATTTGTTTTGTTTTCGCTTTTTTTTTAAAAAAAGCAAAAAACAAATGAGTATCATTTAACCGAATGTTATTCCCAATTTCACTGATCACTTTAAGAGGCCACACATGCTTTGGTTTGTTATTTTGCGTTTGACTTTGAGCTAGTTCATTTTCTCACGGGAATGCCAATTCGTTATTCTGTTGTCACACATCATTATGTATCTCAAATTGTATTACTATAGTACTTAGCTGAATTGCCTCCCTTGTTTTGGACTTTACAAAACTCAAATCTGTGTTAAACACAGGATGGTGCATCTCCATTGAGGGTTGTTCAAAAGTGTGACTTTTCCTGGCATGCTTGAGAATCAATGACATTATTTTATAGAAACACTTTGTAGCTGACACCAAAGCTAGAAGCTTCTGTAAAGGGCGCAGGGTAGGCAACGTGTTATGCTTTGTGGGCCACGGAAGTCTCTGCATATTCTTTTTCTTTTGTTAAAACTTTAAAGTGTAAAAATCACTTCTGGTTCCCTGGCCAAGGCTCGGGGATCGTGGTTTGCAGACCCTTGACCGCACCTTACCTGAAAGCTGATCTCCCATGCGGTGAGCAGGAGCCCACTTCATTGCTTCAGCCAGGAAGCCGCTGCCCTCATGCTGGAATTCACTTCACACAAACTTGAAAGCTCTGGCACTGCTGCTTATTTCCTCCTTGTTGCAGGCCATCTAAAATACGGAGCGTGCCTTGGCATTTTTGATTTTGTTACTCCTCTTGAACGGCTCTGAGATGGCTCATCGCGGGTAGACATTTGCAGAAACGATCAGGCAGAGCCGCAGCCATCTTGCAGATCAAGTGAAGTTTTTTCCGAAAGCTTGTTACACGCTTAAATTTCTGATCCCTTTCCTTCTACTGATCCTGTATGATTCATTTCTTTTTGCTCCCATTTGGGTCTATGAAACTTGAACAGCGTCTCCCCCCACGGTGGAACTCTAGCTCTGATTTCACGCATGAGTTGGTATCCTCACTCCTCATTTGCAAGGAGAAAGCGCTGCAGGTCCTGCGTGGCTTCCATCCCCTCCCTGCATGGGGATTGATGTGGGAGGTGTTCGAGGTGTGTGAACTCGCTTCCCCTGGAGCCTCCTGGTTCAGTCCCTGGGCCGCACTCCTCCCTTTCGGGGGCTTGGTGGTTTCTGCTGTGCTTGTGCCAACACAAGGCTGAGTGGAGCTCCAGGGCTGTGACAGCTCACGCAGCTGTGGCATTAGTGCAGAGAACTGCGGGGATGCAGCTGCCCTTGCTGTGATGCTTCGAGTGTCGTAGTCGGTGTGGGAAGCTCGGTGGGACATGGATGTCCTGGGATGGGATGGGAGCCTCCCCTCAGCCTCTATCAAACACTTCTCGGCCAGGCGCAGTTGCTCACACCTATAATCCCAGTGCTTTGGGAGGCTGGGGTGGGTGGATCACCTGAGGTCAGGAGTTCGAGACCAGCTTGGCCAACGTGGTGAGACCCTGTCTCAACTAAAAATCAGCAGGGTGAGGTGGTGCACACCTATAGTCCCAACTACTCTGGAGGCTGAGGCAGGAGGATCCCTTGATCCTGGGAGGCGGAGGCTGCAGTGAGCAGAGATCACACCACTGCATTCCAACCTGGACAACAGCGAGACTGTCACAGAAAAAGAAAACCAAACTTCTCTATGTCATGCTGACTGGTGCTCACGGCTTGTAAGCAGAGGAGAGAATGTTTGGCAGAAATATTCAGATGATTTAGGAAGTCTTTTCTGATTAAGAGAATCAACAGCCCAGTTAATTATCTGCTAACTTTCAGTTGTGTTGTGGCTGGGAGCAGGGGTGGCTGTTAAAACAGATGCCTGTCTTTGGGAGGCTGAGGTGGGTGGATCACAAGGTCAGGAGTTCGAGACCAGCCTGACCAACATGGTAAAACCCCATCTCTACTAAGAATAAAAAAATTAGCTGGGTGGTGGCGTGCACCTGTTGTAATCCCAGCTATTCAGGAGGCTGAAGCAGGAGAATTGCTTGAATCTGGGAGGTGGAGGTTGCAGTGAGCTGAGATTGCACCACTGCACTCTGGTCTGGGCGACAGAGTGATATTGTGTCTTAAAAAACAAAACACCCCCAAAAACCGGTGCCTGTTCTCCTTCCACCAGAGTTGGGTTTGATTTGGCAGCTATGAGATGGGCCCTGGATACGTGTAATTCCAGATTCTCAGATGACGCTGATCTGGGTTTTGTGCAACCAAGTTGAGTCTTAACGTTTAGCTTCTTTCCAATTACAAAGAATTATTATTCCCTTTCTGAATAGGTCAGTTCATCTCAAAGAGATTTGAGCCACCGGAACATCAGTTCTGAGATGGCTCCCTCAGCGTTTGATGGTGTATGGAATGGGATTTCTCTCATCCAAGCCTTGGTTCCGAGGCAGTACGTGCTGTGGATGAGATGTCTCTGGCACGCTACCTGTGCATCACAGCAGCCATAGACGCTGCTCTGCATGGTGCCTGTGAGCCAGGCCGTCTGTCCGATGGGCCTGACTTTGAGCAGTCTGGGGCCACGGCTGTACCCTGCTGGGACCCTCAGAGGCACCGCTGTTGTCTTTGAAAACACCGCCTCCATGGCGAGAGACCCAAGAAATCTTGGCCAGGGGTTGCTATGAAGAAACCCTGGGCTTCTGTGTGCTGGGGCTCACGGGCCCTCGCCTCTGGAGAGGGCAGGAAAAGGTGCTGACACCTGTCTCCTCAGCAGCAGCATCTGTTTTGCTATCTGATTGTGTAAGCGTCAAAGTCTAACTGAACTGTAAAAATATCAGTGTGCGGCGTGTTTGTGCTGTTTGTTTGTGGTGTGCTACTCGAGAGGAAAGGCAACTGTAACACTCCAGGGTTTGGTGGTGCCTCTGGTGGGTCAGCGGCTCATGCACCAGGTGAACCGGCAGCAGCAACACTGCTTCTGAGGAAGGCCCGGTGCGGTTACCCTGCGAGGGTCACGTGAAAAAGTGTGTTGGTAAGATTCCTGGCCAGGCTTTTAATAAATGGTAACTACGATTACAGTTTAAAAATGGGCAAAAAATTGTTTCTTCAGACAATCTAAAATGTAAGCTACTAGTTTTTTTGGACTGAAGATCTTAGAAAGTCCTAAAATAAGGCATTGATTTTAGAAGTTTCTGTTCTTAGAGCATGTCCCAGTGTTGACATACGTGGTTTTTTTGTTTTGTTTTGTTTTTTTCTGGTGAGTTTGGAATCTGCCCCTGTCTGTCAGGGTTCTAACAGCGTCTGAATGCCGGCCTTTGCAGGAGTCCAAGGTGCTGCCTCCAGCAGGAGAGTGGGTGATGTGGATCTCAAACAGCAAATCAAAGCCGGGAGCCCACATGGCCCTGCCTGCTTCCCATCGTGTGAAGTGCTGGTCAGTGGTTTCCTTCCACCCTTGGACTCAGTTATTAGGCTGTTACATACCTCGGAGAAGGGCGCCAGCCTAAGAGGGTAACTCCTGCTTTAGTCTCCTTGCTGCGCTCGACTCCGTTACGTGACTGTAAGCACATATTTTTATGCTTGGGTTTAGGGCAACTGCAGGAGTTTGAAATTTAGGTGCATTTGATGATATACCTTTAAAAATGAAGCTTACGTGTAGCAAATGGGAAACACACCATTTTACATCCTTATTCCTTTAGCACGTGTGAATTCCGTGGTTTTAAATTCTAGGTGAAGTTGGGTTAGTAGTCTGTGGAAAATGCCTTACGATTGGAAAAACATTGTTCCTCATATGCCTTGTTTAAAAAGAGCTAAGATGGGAAAGGGATCTTCTGGGCTGACTGTAGTTGCCGACAGTTTCACTGTATGTGAGGTGTGTGGTTTTGAAAGTTTGACTCTGCATTATAGGGTTGTGTGTGTTTGTCTAGGTCTTTTTTTTAGAACTCAGATACTGTTTCATATTTTTAGGAGTCTCGTGGTTTCCTCAGCTGAATTTACGCTTGTGGAAGGGCTGTACTCTTAAGGTTCTTAAACGCTGTGTATGTACAAATGCCAGCATGATACTTTGTACAGAGAGGACATTCACGCCTGGTCTATTGATGGAATGGACGTGTTCTCTTGCCTGTGCTCACTTGAGGCCCTGATACTGACTAGGGGTGGTCCAGGCTCCATGGAAGGCTTCCTAACCAATTAGGGGAGTAACGGCACCGCCCTCTCCTACAGCACCTGGTTTGCCATTGAATAGAGGAAGGGAAATTGCTGGTAGCAAACAGGACCAGAAAAGTGTTTTCTCTTCATCTTCACCAGGTTTCCAGTAGATGTTAAACTCATTGAGTTCTAATGTGGTTTTGCTTGGATTTATTGTAAAGGTGATTGACAAACGCAGAGAAGAAAGATTTCTACTGTGTGTGTGAGTCTTCTAGGAAGTCAGGTTGGGAACATATTTGTTGTTTTCCAGTTTCTGCTCACGTGTTATGTGTTTTTTCTGAGATGGGAAGAGCACTGGGTGGAGGTGGCTGGTGTTCGGCTGAGTAGGTGAGTTGTGTGCAGTGCCTGGTGTCTGCTGGACGCTATGCTGAATGCTTCGGGCATATTGGCTCATTGAGTCCTCACAGAAACCTGCTAAGGAGGGAACTTCTTTTTACCTCATGTTAGAGATGAGGAAACAGAGGCCAAAAGGAGACAGGCAAAATGCCACAGAGTCCAGCAGCAGATCTGGGATCAGAACACAGTGCTCAGCTTCTGTGTGGACACCCTTAGCTCTGCTGCGCTTGGCCCTCAGCTTACTGGCCAAGATGGAATAACAGGTACTAGACTTGCCCCTGTCCCTGGAGAAAATATGTGGAACAGTGGTTCTTAAGGCTTTGGACATCAGGCAGGGAAGGCCTGTGGGTGAGAGGGGAAGTGAGTGAGGCCGCCCCAAGGTGACGTCCAGGCTAGGGTGTGGGGAGGGTGATCTGTGGTTGAGGAGACAGAGCTGTGGGCTGGAGAGATCAAGGAGATGAGGATGGTTATGTCCAAGAGAGCCAGTGACGTTCACCCAGACGCTGCTGCCTCAACCACATGGGCGGGGGGGGGGGGGGGTGGGGGGGTGGGGGGTGGGAAGGGCCTGCCGGTGAGTAATGTGAGAGGACCACCATGGACTCAGACACTTTATATTCTCACAGGCCCTGAGAATTTGCTCCCCTAAGTCTTTTTCTGTTCCATATTTTTTACCTGATTAGTTACGACACATCTTAGCAGATTTCACTTCAGGTTGTGTGGAATTAGTGTTTTCTCAGCTTTGAAATCTTCTCTCAGATAATCGATCCATTCAGATTATTCACAGACTTTAATTCTTCAGTTTCTTCAAATTCAGCATCGATTCCCTGAATGAGTGACCTTAGCAGTGTTGGGATTTTTCACACATTAAGAACTAAGGAAAATGACTCACACTCATTTGCCTTGCTTCTTAATTGACTATTGGTATAGCCCAGTAGTCTGAACTTGTTCTTGACTATTGGTATAGCCCAGTAGTCTGAACTTGTTAAGCAACCATTCTCACCGAAAGACTAATAATCTTTAAAAGTCTCTTTTCCTCTGGACACATCTTTGGCTGCTGTAATCAAATGCAATGTAATCAGCACTGGTTAATGGCTTTGCTTGCTTTGCTAACAAATGCTCCTCAGAAACTTTGGTTTCTTTTTCATTTTCATTTTTGTGAAATTCTGCTATAATTATATTTTAAGCCTTCTGATTTTTCTAGCTTTCCTGTGAGTTGGAAATATTGTGATGGGTGCTTAGTTCGGGAAGTTGACGTATACTGTATGCCCAGCTACTATGCCATTGCACGAACACTGATTTGTCACTTTATCATGAAGACTCATTTCACCTAGTTTGGTAAATTCTGTTAATTTTACGGAAGGGGGTGGAATACAACTGCTGTTAGGAGGTTTTTTTAAGGATCGGGGAAATACTGCCATTATTATTACCACCATTACGGAAGGAACATAAAAATACCTGCTGCTTTCAGTCATTATGAATATGTAAGTCTGCATCTGTGACTGCAGAAAATGGCAGCCCCAAGCCTTAAAATCTCATGGATGCACCAAGCCCGCCTGCAGGGCACTGTGGAACAGTCTGCATTAGTCGAAGTTGGCCCACTAGCCCTGAGGGGGGGGGATGGTGTCTGATTTATGATAAGGCCCTGACTTGAGATTAAACAGGCCTCCAGATACTGTGATATTCTAAACAAAGACAGGATACTGCCCAGAGAGCACTTGTAGGCAGTGTAGGTGAGAAAAGCCTTCAAGGAAGATTCCTGCTGCTCAGCTAGGAGGATTCTGCAAGGCAGTAGACTTTATAAGGTTGCACACGTCAATGTTCACAGAAGAGTATTTAGCTATATTCATTCCTTTTAAGCAGCCAGGCTTGTGTGTGTTTTTAGGGGCACTCACATGGCAGCTCTTCCACTGTCACTGCTGGTTGTGCACTGTTGTTTGATGTTCTGGATTTCTGTGTTGAGTGTGTCCACTCTCCAAATGTATCTCTGTCTCTAGAATATTTTAGAGTAGACCATTTATTGGTTAAATATATGAAAAGCTGGCTGAGGGAACAGAACACTTGTTTTCAGTGAGGAAGAAATCTTTAAAACTGGCCATGCAGACCCTGTTATAAATGTTTAACAATGGAATGTTTAATGTTTAACACGTAATGTTTAAAGTAGAAGACATTTTAATTTAGAAATCCTGTTGGAATGCCAACTTAAATTACGACCATCCGTGTGCATATGGAAAAGAATGAGAGTGAATGTACAGAATTGGAATTTCATCTATTTTGTAGAGATTCTGTAATGTATCAGGTACAAGTCTCACTTCATGATTCAAATGCAGGAGGCTGAAATTATAAAAGCTGACAAAAACATGCCTTTGAATAGTGAGCCATTATCCTCCTTGAAATAGTGATTCATTCACTAGAAGGTCCACCTGTAACTTTGTCAAACACATTTGTTGCATTAGTTCGCAAGTGAGCTCAATTTTCCAGACAGGGAAATTATTACTGCTTAAAGTTTGTCCTGATGATGTTGGTGAACAGGGAAAATCCTTTGACGTGGATCCTCTGTGTGTTAAACATCAGATGCGGCCTGCCCAACCCTCTGCCTGTAACTGGGAACCTTAACTGTCGGGATCATTGTGGAGAACCTTGAGAAGGCAAAACAAAAAGCCTTTGGAGTAGCAAAAGATGTAGCTGATTTCATGCAGTAAAACTACACATTTTTCTTTAAAATGCATCCTTCGGAACGTCTGCTTGCTGATTATTTTAGAATCACTATAGTCTGCTGACAGCAGTTGTAGGAACAGGTGCACGGCCCGGCTGGTGAAGGAGGGTCTCAGCGGAGCCACACTGCTGACACTGAAGGGGGGGCTAGAGCTGTCACGCTTGTGACTCGTGCAGATGGCCTTGGCTGACCTCCAGAAGAGGAAATGTCAGTATCTAAGGAGGAAAAAGTGCATTAATTTCATGAGTATTTGCCTTCACAATGGCGAAAACCCTGAGTTTGTGGCACCTGCTCTCTCTGGAATGAGGAGTCTTCCCTTCCTGGCAGACAAGCTCTGGATGGGACCAGGGAGCTGTGTTGCTGGATTGAAGAGGTTTCCTTCCTGGGGAGGTGGCCTTCAAGCCTGACTTTGAAGGAAGCTGTGACTGGCGGGAAAGGGCCCTGGAGACAGTGCGTTACCAGGAGGGTCAGTGGCTGAGAACCATCCTGTTCCGAGTGTTGCCATTGTGGTTTTAGAGGAGTAAACTTCGGGGGGAAGCAACAGCCAAAAGCCTTGAGGAACATTCTGTGATGTTGATCACGTTTGGTTGCGTTGTTGCTGAGACTCTCAGATGAGAGGCCCTGGAGGTGCAGGTCTCTCAGGCCTGGGACATGGGAGAGCTGCTGCTTCAGGGGGTGGAGTCCCCATGCCAGAGGCTCTCAGTCTGCAGAGACTTCTCGTACAGTGGGCAATTGCTCCCTCCAATCCATTGTGAGTCCCCTTTAACCTGCCCCAAAATAAATACACATGAAAGGTACCATGTCAGCAAAGAGAGTCAAACTCTGTAAGGTATTTAAAGAGATTTATTGTGAGCCAAATGAGTTACCATGGCCCACGATACAGCCCTCAGGAGATACTAAGAACCTATTCCCAAGGTGGTCAGAGCACAGCCTGGTTTTGTACCTTTTAGGGAGACATGAAACATCAATCAAATAAATGTAAGATGTACATTGGTTTGATCTGGAAAGGCGGGGACAACTGGAAGCAGGGGTGTCCAGGTCATAGGTAGATTCAAAAATTTCCTGATTGACAGTTGGTTGAGAGAGTTGTAAGATTAAGGGGTTGTGTGGAGACCAAGGCTTTGTCATGTGGAGGGAAGCCTCCAGGTAGCTTTGAAGAGAATAGATTGTGAATGTTTCCTGTCAGGCTGAGAGTCTACGTTATGTCTAATTCCAGAAGGGAGGCGGGGTGATAAGGCAAGTCCCACCCCCCACCGATCATGGCCTGGACTAGTTTTTCAGGTTAGCTTTGGAATGCCCTTGCCAAGAGCAGGGGCTGTTCAGATGGCCAGGGGGGCTTAGAATTTTAATGTTTTTACAACCAGAAAGTGATTACGTTTTTTCTGTGGATGATAGCCAGTGTGGTAATTAATATTTTATTAGCAGATTAATTTGAAAGTTAATGTGTTTTCAAGTATGTTAATTATTAAGTTATCAGCAAACAGAAAGCTTACTTTGAAACCAGCCTGAGAATCAAGAGGCCTATCAAAACAATGGACTTGGGAGAACTGATTCACGTGTTCACTGCCCCGAGTTTCAGGCATTATGAGAAGTCTGTGTGCTGATACATTAAGTGACTCGAGAACTTAAATCCTGATGGACTCCTACTTAACAGTGACACTTTTTTTTTTTTTAAATGGTTGTGTTTAGCTTGTCTCCTCTGTTGTGCAGCTTTTGTCTTCCAGCTGCTGAGCACTTTAGCTTTGTGTTCACATGGCCTCGTTCTCTGAACCTCCCCTCTTTGTGGCTCCTCCATCCTGTCCACCTTGATTGCGTGTCTTCTCCACCCCTGTGGGTTTTATCCTGAGGACTGCTCTCTGCTGTGCGTGGAGGGATGATCAGTGGACACTGGCTTTATTGACTCATTTTACACCTAGCTCCCAGTTTCTAAAATCATGATTGTCTTGGTTTCCCTGTGAAACTGGTAGTCAGGCCTTGGGCGCAGTGCTGGGTGTCTGTGATGGGGCAGGAGGGAGAGGTGAGAACTGGAGCGGTGGGGAGGGGGAGAGGTGAGGTGAGAACCGGAGTGGGGGGGCAGAGGTGAGAACCGGAGTTGGGGCAGAGGTGAGAACCGGAGTGGGGGGGGGGCAGAGGTGAGAACCGGAGTGGGGGGGGGGCAGAGGTGAGAACCGGAGTGGGGGGGGCAGAGGTGAGAACCGGAGGGGGGGGGGGCAGAGGTGAGAACCGGAGTGGGGGGGGGGGGCAGAGGTGAGAACCGGAGTGGGGGGAGGCAGAGGTGAGAACCGGAGTGGGGGGGGGGCAGAGGTGAGAACCGGAGTGGGGGGGGGGCAGAGGTGAGAACCGGAGTGGGGGGGGGGCAGAGGTGAGAACCGGAGTGGGGGGGGGGGCAGAGGTGAGAACCGGAGGTGGGGGGGGGGGGGCCGAGGTGAGAACCGGAGTGGGGGGGGGGCCGAGGTGAGAACCGGAGTGGGGGGGGGGGGCCGAGGTGAGAACCGGAGTGGGGGGGGGGCCGAGGTGAGAACCGGAGTGGGGGGGGGGCCGAGGTGAGAACCGGAGTGGGGGGGGGGCCGAGGTGAGAACCGGAGTGGGGGGGGGGCCGAGGTGAGAACCGGAGTGGGGGGGGGGCCGAGGTGAGAACCGGAGTGGGGGGGGGGGCCGAGGTGAGAACCGGAGTGGGGGGGGGGCCGAGGTGAGAACCGGAGTGGGGGGGGGGGCCGAGGTGAGAACCGGAGTGGGGGGGGGGCCGAGGTGAGAACCGGAGTGGGGGGGGGGCGAGGTGAGAACCGGAGCAATGAGTTCATTAAGGGGAAGGAACACCTCCCTGAATTCCTGTGTCTGTTTTAGGTTAAAGACGAATGGCCAGGTGGGTGGATGGATGTCTCACCCGGTGTGGCTGGACCTTGCTGTGCTGAACCCTGAGCAGGGGCCCCAGCAGTGGCCTCCTGCCAGGCCGGGGCCACGGGCTGGGCTTCCTCCTCTGGAGTGGGTTGTGAGGGCTTGTGCATGGTGCAAGAGTCTGCACTGCTGCTGTGTGACCTGAGGGGCATGTGGGAAGCTGGTCTGTACTCCTTACCTGGAAGAAGCTGAGCTCACCTGGGCCAGAGCCTCTGGAGAGGTAAGAAGGCAGAGACCTGGAATTCCTGCTTTCCCCAGACAGCAAGAAAGCCCAGTGTTGCATCTGCTCTGAGGTGCCATCAGCAGCCATATATAGTTGTTGATTTTAACGTGAGGGAAGGTGCCGATTAACCCAGCTCTGTGGGGAGCTTTGAGGAGTCCAGGCCCTGGGCTTTTAAATGTGTTCCTTCCTCAACAAAAACAACAAAAGACCCCTGTGGCTGATGCCGACTGTGTGTGGGGTAGGACACACTGAGCTTGTGTGGGGCTTGCCCCTGCGTTACCCTGGTGTCCCCCCCCCCTGCCCCCATGGACACTGGCCGTTCCAGGCTGAGGCTTGTCCTGGTTAGACCCTCGTCGTGGGGTCTGTGGTCCTGGATCGAGGGCCCAAGCACTTCTTTCATTATTAAAGTGATTCACCTGAGATGTACGGCTGCTGCCAAAGGTCTCATGAGCATGACATACAGCCAGTGCCGCGGCCCCAAGCTCATAATTCTAGTGGAAAGGAGAAATTATACTTTTAATGTGCTCGTGTGACTCAGATGCAAATATTCAAGTCCCGTTAAACTTTCAAGACCTTGAAAACCTCTGAGATTCCTTGGAAACCACTCCTTGGCCCCACGACCTAAGTCTCCTGTGGAGGAGGGTGGGGTAGTCTGTGGAGGGGGTGGGGTGGTCTGCCGGGGGAGGGGTTGGGCTGTCGGTGGGGGAGGGGTCGGGTGGTCCGTGGCGTCTGGGGTCCTGCTGTGTTCTCCAAGACTCCTTCTATTTCATTATTAGCCCCAGCTCTTCAGTGGGCAGAGTGGATTCACTGACATTGCCATGATTTTGTTCCTGTGTTGCCTCAGTTAACTTACAATAATCAATATTTACCAGAAATAATTGATGGCGAGATGGGAATTATCGGTGATTCCCTGACATAGGCGGCCTGTATAGATAAGCATGTTACACAGTGTCTGATTGCTGAGATGTTGGTCCACACCTTCTCAGGAACACACTTTCAGGCGTAGATTCCTGTGCAGGAGAAGCTGCCTTTCCCCGAGACGCGATGGTGGCCCCCCGCACTGGTATGGCAGGGTGGTTGTGTGACTGGGCTGGGCTGGATGTGCTCCTGTCCCCCTGTGCTGGGCGCCCGCCTCCACCCCACATCTGCATCAAGGGTGCCTGCCTTTGTTCCCCCAGCTCGAGGTGATACAACTGCACCTTCCTTTACGCATTTCTGAATAGAGATGATTAGCTCTGGGGGTCGAATCTCAATCCGTGAGATGCATCCCAGGTAAATTATTCACACACGTGACTCGGGTCCTCCCATCCTGGTTTCAGGGTCGGGAAGCGGGAGGTGGGTTTGGAGACAGCTGTGTGGCCTCAGGAAGTTTCTCTCCGAACCTGTTTTTCTCTAGCAAAGTAATGATTCCTACCTCACTGGGCTTGACACATGCTCAGTACTCAGATGCTGTCTAGTCTTTATCATAGTTAGTATTTGGGGAACACCGTGGCTGGTAAGAAAATGCGTTATCTTTCCAATTTATAGAATGTCATATGAGGCAAGCGTGAAACCAGGACACTACCCTAATCTGAAGATGCTGTTGCCTACTCTTCTCCTTAAGCATTTTATTGTAATTCCGTCATGTGTCTGCCCTGTCATATGACGGCACCATATGAGGTTGCCAGGGAGCATCCCTCCTGCCTCCAGCCCTCCGGGGTTTTGCCCTCTGGGGTTTCCTCCTCCCTCCCCCATCCCCTCCCCCTCCCCGCCCATCCCCTCCCCCTCCCCCTCCCCGCCCATCCCCTCCCCCTCCCCCTCCCCGCCCATCCCCTCCCCCTCCCCCTCCCCGCCCATCCCCTCCCCCTCCCCCTCCCCGCCCATCCCCTCCCCCTCCCCCTCCCCGCCCATCCCCTCCCCCTCCCCCTCCCCGCCCATCCCCTCCCCCTCCCCGCCCATCCCCTCCCCCTCCCCGCCCATCCCCTCCCCCTCCCCGCCCATCCCCTCCCCCTCCCCGCCCATCCCCTCCCCCTCCCCGCCCATCCCCTCCCCCTCCCCGCCCATCCCCTCCCCCTCCCCGCCCATCCCCCTCCCCGCCCCCTCCCCCTCCCCGCCCCCTCCCCCTCCCCGCCCCTCCCCTCCCCCTCCCCCTCCCCCTCCCCCTCCCCGCCCCTCCCCTCTCCCTCCCCCTCCCCCTCCCCGCCCCTCCCCTCTCCCTCCCCCTCCCCGCCCCTCCCCTCTCCCTCCCCCTCCCCGCCCCTCCCCTCTCCCTCCCCCTCCCCCTCCCCCTCCCCCTCCCCCTCCCCCTCCCCCTCCCCCTCCCCCTCTCCCTCCCCCTCCCCGCCCCTCCCCTCTCCCTCCCCCTCCCCGCCCCTCCCCTCTCCCTCCCCGCCCCTCCCCTCTCCCTCCCCCTCCCCGCCCCTCCCCTCTCCCTCCCCCTCCCCTCCCCGCCCATCCCCTCCCCTCCCCTCCCCTATTCTACAACAGAGGCCCAGACTTTGACAAATCCCAGCTGGACCTATTTAATGCTTGGCTGGGAAACCAGAGGGAAAGGGGCCCAGTTACTACAGAAATACAGAGAATTGAAATAGAATGTGAGCTACTTTTATGTCTTGTTTTTTATTTTAATCTGAATATAAAAGGCAAGTGTCAAAACAAAATCAGTGCTAATTACGCCACACAGCTCCCAGTCTGCCTTGTCGGGGCTCTGTGGGCTCCTTGCACTGTGGCCTTCTCCATCAGCATCTGGACACGCTGCAGGCTGCAGAAAGGAACACTCAGTTAGGAGTCCTTTGAATGTTCTAGAGTCATGTTTAATAAAAATCTTCACATTTATCTGTGGCCAAGTCTTGATTTAATAATGGGTATTGCAGGCCTTTGGGTGGGCCTCAGCCTCTGTTTTAGAAGAAGCCGCGCCATCCGAGGGACAGGTCTGTGTGGGCTGGCAGGTGGCCTGGTCCTTGGAGCACAGGGTGGACCTGACCCAGTCCTCGCAGTGGGGGGCCTTGCAGTTCTAGAATGTAGTGATACAACCGGTGGCATAAATAAAAAGCCCCATGTGCCTGTCTGAGAAGCTGGGGCTTCCCCTTAGTATTGTGGTATGCTGTGTTTGTGATCATGCAGATGTAAAAGGATGAGGGAGATGCCTAAAAACCAGGCTCCCAAAGACAGCACTTCATGTCTGGTGCTTTCACATGTGTATGCACACCTTCATGTGTGTACACCTGTTTCATGTGTGTACAGACACCTGTTTCATGTGTGTACACCTTCATGCATGCACCTGTTTCATGTGTGTATACCTGTTTGTGCATACACCTGTTTCACACTTGTGTATCTGTTTCATGCATGTACACACACCTGCTTCATGTGCACCTGTTTCACACGTGTACCTGTTCGTGTGTGCATTCACCTGTTTCACACGTGTACATTTCTTTCATGCGTGTATCTCTCACGTGTGTACACACATCTGTTTCATGTGTGTACACCTTCATGCGTGCACCTGTTCTACACACGTATACCTGTTTGTGTGTGCATGCACCTGTTTGTGCATGCATCTGTTTCACATGTGTATGTGCTTGTGCACTCACCACCCCATATTGGGTTATATGTTGCATTTTACAGATTGCTTTTCTTCACTTGGTATTGTGAGCTTGTAACGACTTTGTGAAGAAAAGGGGATCCTGGCAGCCTTTGGCTTTCAGAAATGTGATGTTGTGGGAACAGATGAGACAGCCCAGGTGAGGCCAGCAGAGGCCATCATGGCCTAGGAGCCCGTGCGCATCCCCTGTCTGTTGCTGTGTGACAAGTGACCCCAAAACCTAGTGGCTTAAGGCAACATGCATGTACGACTGTACAGCTTCTACAGGTTGCAAATTTAGGGCAGCCCTGCTGAGTGGTTCTGGCCCAGTCCCCTGGGTCACGGTGAAGATGCCGTCCAGGGCTGTGGCCATCTGTAGGCTCAGCTGGGCTGGAGGTTCTGCTCCAGGATGCTGTGCTGACGTGTCTGCTGGCGGAGGCCTGGTCCTCCACACCTGGTCTCTCCCTGGGGCTGCCAGGCACATCCCTGCCCAGGGCTGCTCCTTTCCGCAGAGACGTAGGAGTGCTGGTCTTATGTCCAGTGTCAAGGTGGCCGGTCTACTGGCTGTGTCCCGTGGGCCACACTGACCAGCTTTGAGCTCTGCAGGAGGGAGTACACAGCTGTGTGGGACCATCGAGGGCTGGCTCCAGGGCCATCTGAGAAGCCCTGGCTATTGTCTTAAAGCTGAGGAAAATGGCAGAATCTGGCTGTGAGCTGGAGAGAGAGAGGAGAGAGTGCATGTTGGTTTGACAGGCTGTAAAGGTCAGGACAGGGCTACAAAGGACTCAGGTGCACAGATCCCTTCCAGGGTCGGGGCTCACAGCGTGTTCCTCTCTGTGACTCAAGGCACACACTTTTTTGGGGTGGATTTCTGTCTTTTACTTGATGCATCAAGAAAAACGTTGTTTTCAATGTGGTAGGTGTTGGGGTGAGTCTGGGGATGTTGATTCCAGCAGAAAATCCTGAAATGGAAGTGTGGACAGGACGCAGGGCGGCAACATTGTGGAGGGAAAGGGGCTTGTTTCATGTGTCCAGCAGATGGTGACACGTTGGAGTGACTGGGTTTGTGAGGGAGGAGCTGTGTTCAGTCTAAGGCTGTTGAGTTTGCTGAGGAACCTCTAAAATGTCCTGGTAGAGACAGGTGGCCGCTGCCAGGGCGTGTGGATCCCTCTCTTGGGAAGGTGCGTGTGGCTGTGTGATGACACTGTGAGGTCCAAGTGTCAGAGATGGTGGCGTGCGCAGCGGGGCCCAGGACAAGCCTGGGATCCGGCTGTGGGAGGGGTGGGTGCTGTCCTGGGATCCGGCTGTGGGAGGGGGTGGGTGGGTGCTATCCTGGGATCCGGCTGTGGGAGGGGGTGGGTGGGTGCTGTCCTGGGATCCGGCTGTGGGAGGGGGTGGGTGGGTGCTGTCCTGGGATCCGGCTGTGGGAGGGGGTGGGTGGGTGCTGTCCTGGGATCCGGCTGTGGGAGGGGGTGGGTGGGTGCTGTCCTGAGATCCGGCTGTGGGGGAGGGGTGGGTGCTGTGAGGGAGTCTGCTGCGACTGGACTCTAATGGGATTTCCTCGAGAATTTGAGGTGTGTTGGGGGCAGGGGCAGGAGCAAAGGCTTGTTTCCCCTACTCAGCGGCTGCTCCTGCAGGGCCGGGCAACAGTGGAGGTCATGCAGGAAGGTGTTCGCTGAAGACTGTGTTCTGTGACTTGAAGATGGGTGTTCCTCCCGTGGGGGTGGAACGGAGACTGGATGCCGTGTGGCTTGTTGAGAGCGGCATCCTGCGTGACCTTGCGTGTAGTGGGCTTACAGCAGAGCTAGTCCTTCCTCTATAGATTCTTTTCATAGTTTGCCTGCCTTTAGATTCTCTGATTAACGCATCTGAGGTGGGTCCCAGGAGTCTGCCATCTGCCAGGCGAGGAGGTTCCCCTCACGTGGCTGGTCCCCAGATACCCTGAGAGACGCGGCTCAACAGGATCACCTGAGTTTCCTAAGTACGAGTCACCTGCCTTCTCTTCTCTTTGCTTTCATGCCTCCCCCAGGGTGGGCCAGTCCTGTCAGCCACAGAGATACCCACATGCTGGGGTTCCAAGGAGATTGGGGGTGTGCCTGGTCACCCAGGGAGATTCGGTGACTGAGGATGCTCTGTCACAGTAGCCAGCGTGTCCTTATTTTTTCACCGTTAATGAAGTTCGGTTATTAGGTTTTCCGACGCACGATGTTGTCCTTATGAAAAATTGGTGATGAAGGAAGCAAACGTGTGGGAAAATGATCCCGCCCTTAAAACTAAAAAACGATAAAACAGCAAAGAGCCCTGAAGAGCCCGTGAACCTCCTCATGCGGCAGTGAGGAGAGACCTCAGTAATGGCTTGAAAAAAAAAAAATAATAAGATAATACTGAAGAAAACGTAAACTGAATTATGTGTCTTATATGGGTAAAGAGATTGTGGTTTACGTTTTATAGGCATGCATTTTTACACTTATTTATTTTTCTTTGTTGGATTTAGAATTAGTTGTGATAAACATGATTTTTTTTTAAATGAAAAAATTACTTGGGGTCAGTATATGAAGTCTAATCCCTTTGTGATATTTCTGTACTGTGAGACTCCATATACAAAAGTGAAGCCCAGACTGTCTCTGACGAACCAGAGAGAGAAGTGGTCATCTCCTGCAGGCCAGTCTGGCCTCCAAGTGTCTGGCTATCCTCCCAGTCTCGGGCACACCTGCATCACTGGTGCTTCCTGCCAGGCTGTGACTCTGTGCCCAGGTTTCAGGAGCACCTGGAAGTTTTTGTGATGCTTTTTGATGGACTCACTCCCCACTGCCAGGCAACTTGGTGATTGCTCCCCAGGCTGTATTTCTCGCATGGGGCGCAGAGTCTGTGCGCGGTGTCCTGGCCCTGGAGCCAGCTCTAGGACTCCACGGCGGCCTTGCCTCTGCCCCTCATCTGGGAACAGGGCAGTGGGGAGGAGAAGGGAACCAGGGTCTTGCCCCTTCTGTGTCTCAAGAACACGGGAACACATGGTCCCACTCCCTAGCACCATTCACAGCCCAAGGTTTTGTGAAGTATTTAAGTTATTTTATAACTTATAACCACCCTTGACAGTGATGTATTTTATATAAGCAGCACATAGAAAGTGGTAATTTAATACCCTATCAAGCAAGATCTAAACAATAAGGAGCAGATATCACTGTAGAAAAGGTTACTTTCTCCAGGAAACATTTATCCACCGCAGATGGAAATGAATCACTGCTTCCTCCTTGACTCCTTCTGATGAGCCTGTGAAATTCTGTCCTGTTCACCACTCTTGCAGTTACAAGCATATACCTTTTCTCCTATGATGTATATTTCCTGCCTGTTCACCACTGTTACAGTTACAAGCTATACCTTTTCTCCTGTGATGTATATTTCTTGCTTGTTCACCACTTTTACAGTTACAAGCTATACCTCTTTTCCTATGAGGTATATTTCTTGCCTGTTCGCCACTCTTTTTTTTTTTTTTATTATACTTTAAGTTTTAGGGTACATGCGCACATTGTGCAGGTTAGTTACATATGTATACATGTGCCATGCTGGTGCGCTGCACCCACTAACTCGTCATCTAGCATTAGGTATATCTCCCGATGCTATCCCTCCCCCCTCCCCCCACCCCACAACAGTCCCCAGAGTATGATATTCCCCTTCCTGTGTCCATGTGATCTCATTGTTCAGTTCCCACCTATGAGTGAGAATATGCAGTGTTTGGTTTTTTGTTCTTGTGATAGTTTACTGAGAATGATGATTTCCAATTTCATCCATGTCCCTACAAAGGACATGAACTCATCATTTTTTATGGCTGCATAGTATTCCATGGTGTATATGTGCCACATTTTCTTAATCCAGTCTATCATTGTTGGACATTTGGGTTGGTTCCAAGTCTTTGCTATTGTGAATAATGCCGCAATAAACATACGTGTGCATGTGTCTTTATAGCAGCATGATTTATAGTCCTTTGGGTATATACCCAGTAATGGGATGGCTGGGTCAAATGGTATTTCTAGTTCTAGATCCCTGAGGAATCACCCCACTGACTTCCACAATGGTTGAACTAGTTTACAGTCCCACCAACAGTGTAAAAGTGTTCCTATTTCTCCACATCCTCTCCAGCACCTGTTGTTTCCTGACTTTTTAATGATCACTATTCTAACTGGTGTGAGATAGTATCTCATTGTGGTTTTGATTTGCATTTCTCTGATGGCCAGTGATGATGAGTATTTTTTCATGTTTTTTTGGCTGCATAAATGTCTTCTTTTGAGAAGTGTCTGTTCATGTCCTTTGCCCACTTTTTGATGGGGTTGTTTGTTTTTTTCTTGTAAATTTGTTTGAGTTCATTGTAGATTCTGGATATTAGCCCTTTGTCAGATGAGTAGGTTGCAAAAATTTTCTCCCATTTTGTAGGTTGCCTGTTCACTCTGATGGTAGTTTCTTTTGCTGTGCAGAAGCTCTTTAGTTTAATTAGATCCCATTTGTCAATTTTGGCTTTTGTTGCCATTGCTTTTGGTGTTTTAGACATGAAGTCCTTGCCCATGCATATGTCCTGAATGGTAATGCCTAGGTTATTTACAGATTCAATGCCATCCCCATCAAGCTACCAATGACTTTCTTCACAGAATTGGAAAAAACTACTTTAAAGTTCATATGGAACCAAAAAAGAGCCCGCATTGCCAAGTCAATCCTAAGCCAAAAGAACAAAGCTGGAGGCATCACACTACCTGACTTCAAACTATACTACAAGGCTACAGTAACCAAAACAGCATGGTACTGGTACCAAAACAGAGATATAGATCAATGGAACAGAACAGAGCCCTCAGAAATAATGCCACATACCTACAACTATCTGATCTTTGACAAACCTGAGAAAAACAAGCAATGGGGAAAGGATTCCCTATTTAATAAATGGTGCTGGGAAAATTGGCTAGCCATATGTAGAAAGCTGAAACTGGATCCCTTCCTTACACCTTATACAAAAATCAATTCAAGATGGATTAAAGATTTAAACGTTAGACCTAAAACCATAAAAACCCTGGAAAGAAAGCCTGTTTGCCACTCTTATAGTTACAAGCGTATACCTTTTTTCTATGAGGTATATTTCTTGCCTGTTCACCACTGTTACAGTTACAAGCTATACCTTTTTTCCTATGAGGTATATTTCTTGCCTGTTTGCCACTCTTACAGTAACAAGTGTATACCTTTTCTCCTATGATGTATATTTGCCTGTTTGCCACTGTTACAGTTACAAGCTATACCTTTTCTCCTATGATGTATATTTCTTGCTTGTTCACCACTCTTACAGTTACAAGCTATACCTTTTCTTCTATGATGTATGTTTCTTGAAGGCATGGACTAAATCCTAATTCCACAGTATTCAATGCACATACTCAAGAGATACTTGTTTGAATGATTGGGTTAATGGAAAATAGAAGTGGTGACTTAACTTTTAATTCATCATGCCAAACTTCAAGTGTTTACACACAAAATTTTATGGTCCTTTGGATAAACTGGGCTTCTGTGCAGGATGGTTAGAGATTGTGGGAGTGCAGCAAATGGCTCTGTGGCTCTAGGCTCACCAAGGGCTTGAGGGGACTTAGCGGCGGCACCTGTGTTGAAAACTCAATTCTGCAAATCCTTCTTGAGTGACCTGCCGGCACACATGCAGCCCTGCTTCCCAGCTGATTTCTGCAGAGGCTTCTTCTGAATGCCCCAGGTGAACGTGAATTCAGCCAGCACAGCTGGGCTTGCACAGCAAGCCAGGTGCAGGGACGAGGGAGAAGAGGGGCAGGACCCAGCTCTTCCTGGGCCCCAGCGCCCATGTGGGGATGCTGCCTGGCCTGGCTCTTCTTAGGGAGCTCAGGGAAACTGGCATGGAGGGTCTGTTGGCATGAGCCTCTTGCTGAAACATGGATCCCAGGTCTGTGTGGGAGGCAAAATAGAAATTTATGTGGATATCCTCAGTAACATAGAAAATACTGGCTTCTTCCCTAGGGTGGCTGACCCTCTCCCTCATCTGCTGAGCAAAGGCTCAGCCTTCTGGGCCTCCACAATGAGCTTTTCCCAAGCTCTGTCCACTCCGTGGAGACGGCCGGAGCCAGGGCAGACATGGGGTGTTTGTCACTTTTTTTTGAGATGGAGTCTTGCTCTGTCGCCCAGGCTGGAGTGCAGTGACATGATCCTGGCTCAGTGCAAGCTCCGCCTCCCCGGTTCACACTGTTCTCCTGCCTCAGCCTCCCGATTAGCTGGGATTACAGGTGCCACCACCACGCCCGGCTAATTTTTTGTATTTTTACTAGAGATGGGGTTTCACTGTGTTAGCCAGGATGGTCTAGATCTCCTGACCTCGTGATCCGCCCACCTCGGCCTCCCAAAGTGCTGGGATTACAGGCGTGAACCACTACACCCGGCCAGGTGTTTGTCACTTTTTGAAAGCTACATTTGAGGAATGAAATAGACTGAACAGAATTATTTTTGAATATTTTATACTTAGTCTATCAGAACACTTAAATATAGTTAATGTATTCGAATAATAAGGAAGAAATTTCCCTCTCTGTTTCCAAAGCAAAAGTATAAACAACCTTTTACTTGGCAGGGACTTCACTCTGTTTCTAAAAAGCCAGCAAGAACTATTCCTGAAATAGACCCATCTGTTCCTCTGCATAGACCCTATTAACATTTTAGCTACATCTCTGCTGTATCTTGATATGATAGATTATAGAAAATGTCTTGCTACTGGAACTTCACGATGCTTTCGTTTTAAACATCGGATAGGAAGTATGGATAGTAAATCTCAGATTAGTTGCCATTCTTGGTCTTGGTAGAGCTGCCATCGACAGCCTCCGTCAGTTACAACAGAGTGTGTCTCTCCAGCAACCCAGCTTAGATTGCAGACTGAGTCAGGCTCACCCAGTATTCAGTGCAACGTCTTCCGAAGCTGTAGCCACCGCTCTCAGAAGAGACTTGAGAAGCCCTCCCTTTGATGCCTGCGTGTGGCTGTTCTCAGATCACAGCAGCTACAGCAGCGTCTCAGAGGATGCTGGCAGGGGTGTCCTGGGTATGACACCACGGCAGGGGCCTCTGCAGCATCTGAATGAAATGGGTCGTGACATTGAGCGGCCTAGGGGAGTCTACAGCTGCATTTCAAAGGTGCAGTGGCCCGAGGTGAACCCCAGAGCCTGGCTCTGAGGAGCCTGGAGTTGACCTGTCACAACTCCATTGAGAGCTGGCTGAATTCTGTACCTGCGTGGGCAAGATGGCTGTGTTTGCTCTTGGACCTTTCCCAGACCAGGGTTAGGGAGGTTGTCTGCACAGCTAGTGGGAGCTTGACTGTTCACACTCGGGGCTGAGTCCCTCACCTTTCTCTGAGCCCAGGGAAGATGGACATGCTGCTGTGACACAGCCAGCCTGGCAGGAGGAAGGTGCTTGTGGGTTTGTGCACCGAGGCCTCCTTCCTCTTGAGGAGCAGGAAGGGCGTTTGGGATCCTGCTTCCAGCTGCTTTCCCTTGCTAGGTGATTGGCCTCGGGGGCCAGGAGAAAGCCGAGTGCAGACCTGCAGCCTGGACCTCTTCCACAGCCTCCGCGGCGCTTGTGGTAAGCGGGACATGGCGTTTGGAACTCCAAGCCCTACCCTGGCAGGCCTGCCCCTTGGGGCATGTCAGGCATCTGCTGTATGCCAGGCTCCATGGCGGGGTGGGCGGCAGCCAGGGCTGTGGGGAGGAGGGGGCATGGTACGTAGACAATGTTGAGAAGCATCAGGGAGGCGCTTGAGGCAGTGTCAGCAGAGCCGAGACCTGCAAGGAGGGGACTGGCTGTGGGTGTTGGAGCTCAGAGGCTGCCTCTACCAGAGCCACAGTGTCCAGTGAGGGCAGAGGGAGGACCAAGGCCCGGCGAAGCTGTGTGCATGGTTCGCATCAGGTATGTACCAGAGCCAGTGTCCAGTGAGGGCAAAGGGGGAGACCAAGGCCCGGCGAAGCTGTGTGCATGGTTCGCATCAGGTATGTACCAGAGCCACAGTGTCCAGTGAGGGCAGAGGGAGGACCGAGGCCCGGGGAAGCCATGTGCATGGTTCGCATCGGGTGTGCAGGCCTGCCTGGCTGTGCTGCCCTTCTCAGTCCCGGCCAGGCCTGGGGTCCCAGAGGGAATGGAGCATCCTTGCGTCTCCCTCTTCTTGCTTCCCTGTTGCTTCCTGGTCAAGGGATGCTTGTTTATTGCAACTCTGGCAATTATTCTGAATATTAAGAGGAGTTTCACAAAATTGTAGGGGGAGAGGGGCTAGGGATTCATTTTTTTTCTCCACCTGATTTTACACGAGGCTTCTGCCATCCCTTAGTGTGGAGGCAGAGTGCAGCCGCTGTGCGGTTATTTGTCCAGGAGGAGAAGAGCTTCTGGGAGGTCACAGATCTGATTGTTGTAATAGCACTGACATGTTTAAATGGGAGAATGTTGATATGGTAAACAGAGTAAAACTTCAGTAGCTTCAATATAAAGATGCCGAGATGATCTTAGAGCCAGTTTGTCCATAGATGCTTCTGTGGTGTGGAACTGCAGCGTCTCTACCAGCCTCTGTGGTCAGTGGCCACCTGTGGGTAATTGAATGCTTGAAGTGCAAATGAGAAACTGATACTTCTAATTTTATTTAATTTTAGACAAATTTAAATAGCTTCATGGGCCGGGCACTGTGACTCATACCTGTATTCCCAGCAATTTGGGAGGTCAAGGCGGGTGGATCACGTGAGGTCAGGAGTTCGAGACCAGCCTGGCCAACATGGTGAAATCCCATCTCTACTAAAGATAGAAACAATTAGCTGGGCATGGTGACAGGCACCTGTAATCCCAGCTACTCAGGAGGCCAAGGCAGGAGAATTACTTGAACCCGAGAGGCAGAGGTTGCAGCAAGCTGAGATTGTGCCACTGTACTCCAGCCTGGACGACAGAGGGAGACTGTCTTAAGAAAAAAAGATTTAAAAAAAAAAAAAAAAAGCTACACGTTCCTAGTTGCTTCTGTAGGAGACTGCATGGTTCCAGAAGGTAGACCTTGTGTTGGGGACTCTGCATTGTCAGGCTGGAGACACAGTCTCCCTTCCTAGCAGCGTGGGCCCCTGGGCTGCCCTTCTACCAGAAGGGATGGTGGTGTTGTCTCTAGAGGTATCTGTGGACTCAGATCTATGTGAATTAGTTGACTAGTGTTACTTACAGATACTTAATTTTATGGGTAAATAAATACCTGGACTTGCTGCGAGCTTCAGGGCAGGAATCGGGAGTAGGGAGTGAAAAGTGATGAGGGCACCCATGGCTTGTCCCGCCGCCTCCAGCACCTGGTCGGGGGCGCCCGTCCCCTCTGAAGCCACCAGACCCTCCTGGCCTGTGGTGCTGCTTCTCCAAATGCTGCCCTTGGTTGTTTCCCAGGAGTCACTGGCGCTTGAGCAGGCTGTATGGGTCACTTCTGTGTGGTTTTGGGGTGTCGGTGAAGCTCATTTGTCTCGTCTTGCTTCTCATGTGCCACATCTCACCTGTTGGCTTGTGGGTGGGCCTGAGTCTGTGTGTGTACGCATTGTATCTTCTCAGGCTGTACTTGGTGCTTAGGTGACAAGGACGTCTTAGAGCAATGGACTGTCTGCTCCAAAGGGTGCTGTGTGTTAATTGAGACATAGTTTACTCGTGGGGTTTAAATTTCCTGGGTGTTGGAGGCAATTGGGGAAAAAAGGTCTAAAAAGGCTCCTGGGGATGAGGGAGGCAATAATGAAAAAAATAACTTTATATACACTTAGCAGTTGACTGAATTTGAACGTGAGTTTTGCATTTTGGGGACTCCTGAAGCTACTGTTTGTAGGGATTCCTTGATGAGCTGCTTGTTTTCTGTCAAGTAGAAAGTAAAGTGGATCGGTTTTGCCTTTAACTAGAATCTACCTCGCTTTTTCCCCCATTCACATTAGGGTGGGGATTGGACTAGAAGAGCTGTAGGATCTTTATTTCTGATCTTAAATGAATTTTTTCTTTACTCATTTTTTTTATTTTTTATTTTTTTATTTTTTTTTTATTTTTGGTGAGCTGCTATTTTTTCCTGCAATGCACTGTTCTTTGCTTTGGGAAATGTGCTATATTTGTACCGTGCTTTAAATGTACACAATGGTTCTAAATAGCTACTTTTCTTTAAAGTTAGATGTAACATCTTAATTAAAATGTCATCCATAAATCAGGCACAGTCTGTGAGGTTGTGCGAGCGTGGAAGCTCCACAGTCTGAGGCCTGGAGACACCCCTCTTGTCGCTTCCCTCCAGCCATGTCTCCTCCCCCGGCCACATCACCTCTGGCCACATCTCCTCCCCCCCACCACGCCATGTCACCCCCATACCCCTTGCCACGTCACCTCTGGCCACATCACCTCCCTCCCGGCCACATCACCTCTGGCCTCGCTGCCTGCCTGCCTCCCTCCCTCCCCCCATGCTGGTGGCCTCCGCGGCTCCTGCTGACTGCTCTCCCGAGGGGGCTGTTCGATGCTCCTTTCCCGTCTTCTGCTCCTGAGTGGGTCGCAGGGCTGGATGTTTCACAGGATGCAAGTTTCTTCCCTTCCAGCCGTGGGTCTCTGGGCGACAACTCCAGAGAGGGCACCAAGCTCTCCTTACCCACCTGGGGGCCCTGAGCCCTGGCCACCAGGGCTTTCCTGGGGGGTGGGGCAGACTCGTGTGAATTGGACTGAAAAGGTGCTTCCAGGAATCTTTGTTTTAGGTTCACTGGGGCAGAGGTGGGGACGGGACCACCACACCACCTGGTTTGCTCAGAATTTGGTCCTGATCACAGCCAATGAGGCAACACAAGCACCTCCTAAATGAAGCATTGCAGACTGCTTTTACACATGACAGTTGTGATGGCTGAAAAAGGCTTCACACAATGAGTGGGTTTGAGCTGCATTTGAAGGAAGAACAGGTTCCTGCAGGTGGAAATGAGAGATAAGGGTGACCCAAGCCATCAGCAGCTGCGGGTGGGGTGGTGTGGGCTCCCCAGGGATGGTGGGTGTGGCTGAAATGCAGGAGAGGGCAGGGTGCGATGGAACTGAGATTTTATCACATGTATAAACTGAGAGATGATTTGAGGATGATTTCTGGGAGCCCGTGGGAAAAGCACGTGGTCATCATCAGTTCTCTGGATCTCTGAAAAGTCATGTCTCTGCCTATCTTGTGAGCTATTGTGAAGATCAAATCGGATAATCTTCAGCAAGCCTTGTAAATGCTAAAGCTCATGACAGAGACTGTTCCAGCCCCTTTTTCTCCACCCTCCCTTCCTCCTGGATAATGTGAACCCTGCTGGGTACCTCACTGTCTGCCTGCTTTCCTCCTCTGTAACATGAGGCCTGAGTATTTGCTGGGTACCTCACTGCCTGCCTGCTTTCCTCCTCTGTAACATGAGGCCTGAGTATTTGCTGGGTGCCTCACAGCTGGCTGTGGCCTTGTTACACGCACTTGGCTGGCACATAAGCAGAAGTGCTCGCTGGGCCTCGGAGGGCTTTCTGATGTGTGGGTGTATGCTTTTCCCTGTAGGCTGGAGCTGCAGGAGCCCTCCTGGATCAGAGGACCAAGGCTGTGGCCTCGGGGTGGGGGCTGGGGGAGCTCCCTGGGTTTATTGTGTGGGTGAGAGCAAACTTCAGTCCCGCTGCAGCACCGGGATTCCGGGTTCCCTCTGGAATGTTCTGAATGAGAAACAGGAAGTATGCAGAGGTGCATTTTCCGAGGATTTGATGGTTATCTTGGGAGAGCACTTGGTGCCTCTGAGCTATGAACCTGCAGAACTGCTTCTTCCACTAATGGCCTTTATCTAAAGAATGACTTACAAACTATGCTACTTAAGAGAGGTAGGTATTTGCAGGTGTGGCCTGAAAAATGAACAAATTGATTCTTTCATCTCAAGGAAAATACCTTACGTTATTCCCAATGATAGCCATTTGAGCTTTCCAGTGAATATTAAAATATAAAAATCTTGTGTCTGCCACTTTCTCATGTGATCAGTGGTGATATTGATGTGATTTTTTTGACATTATATAATTAAATGTGGAAGCTGCTCATAACTCTGAACCAGTGTTTTCTAACCAGTTACAAAATCATATGCTGGTAAAAGAGCCACTCAAGTGCAGGACAGACCAGTCTGCTTAAAAGGAATTGGGGCAGAAAGGCCCGTCGACCAGGGTCCAGACTCTGCGTTGCAGACAGCCTGCACGGAAGTGCCACTTGTGACATTTGGCAGCAGAGAATACCTAAAACTATCTGAAAGCACAATGAAAATACTTCTTCCTAACTGTATATACGCATGGGATCAGACTTTTTTCATAAACTTCAACCACAGTTCTGCAGCCCACTGAACGCAGATGCAGGCATGAGAACCCTGCTGTCCGAGGTGCAGAGAGGTGTTAGGTGTTTTCACAGCAGCACAAACTGTTGCAACACTGCTGCTTATTTTGGAAAATGGTTTTTTCTTTAAGACTGTGGTGTTTATTAACATGTAATGACTTTATTGTTTTAAAATAAATTTGTTACTTTATTTTAACAATAAAGTGAAGAGTCTTGCTCTTTCACCCAGGCTGGAGTGTAGTGGTGTGACCTCGGCTCACTTCAACCTCTGCCTCCCGGGTTCAAGCGATTCTCCTGCCTCAGCCTCCCAGGTAGCTGGGACTACAGGCACCCAGCACCAAGCCCGGATAATTTTTATATTTTAGTAGAGATGGGGTTTCACCATGTTGCTCAGGCCGGTCTGGAAATACTGACTTCAAGTGATCCACCTGCCTCGGCCTCCCAAAGTGCTGGGTGGGATTATAGGCATGAGCCCACCATGCCCGGCCTCATGAGAAAGCTTTCTGTGATCTTTAATAAACTGTAAAGGGTTCCTGAGACCCAAAAGTTTGAAAACCACCGGCTTAAACCGACAACAAATTGTCCATGATTCTTCAGTGTACCTTCTCATCTGTTGCTGGAGAAAAAGGATGTAAGGGGTTGCTTTACTTTTTTTCTTTTGCAACTTAGTGGTGCTGGGACAACTGGATATCCACATGGAAAAGGATGGACTGGGACCCTCCCTCACCCTACACAAAAAAATGGCTCAAAATGGATCCAGTGTAAGAGTCGATACTGTGAGACCCATTCTGTCAGTCTGCTGGGTACCGTAACAGACACCGCAGACCGTGAGGCATCTTATTGCCTTTGTTCTGGAGGCTGGAAGCCTGGGGTCAAGGTGCAGGCAGGGTTCGATCCTCCGGGGCCTCACCCCATTCTGTGTAGACGGCGTCTTCTCTGTGTCCTCATGGGTTTCTCTTATGTGTGTGCAGCACTGAGGACTCTGTGTGTCTAAACTCTCTATTATAAGAACACCAGTCATGGCTGGGCACGGTGGCTCACACCTGTAATCCCAGCATTTTGGGAGGCCGAGGTGGGTGGATCACCTGAGGTCAGGAGTTCCAGATCAGCAGTGAAACCTCATCTCTACTGAAAATGCAAAAATTACCTGGGCATGGTGGCAGGTGCCTGTAATCCCAGCTGCTCAGGAGGCTGAGGTAGGAGAATTGCTTGAACCCGGGAGGCGGAGGTTGCAGTGAGCTGAGGTCATGCCACTACACTCCAGCCTGGACAATGAGAGAGAAACTTTCAAAAAAAAAAAAAAAAAAAAAAAAGTCATGTTGGATCAGGACCTACTCTTAAGATCTTATGGGACCTAAATTGTCATGTTAAAGGCCCTGTATCTAAATACAGTGACATTTTGAGATTCTAGGGGTTGTGACTTTAGCATGGGAATCTTAGGGGGGACACAGTTCAGCTCATGACACCCTTAGGGGAGAATCCAGGTGAAACTGTTACGTTGAATTAAGCAATGGTTCCTTAGATGAGATGTCTAAAGCATAACAAGCAACTGAAGGGGAAAAGACAGTATCAAAATTAAAAATGTTCATTTCAGAGGTTACTATTAAAGTAAAAAGACACAACCCACAGAACAAGACACATTATCCCAATAAGGGCCTGATATCAAGAATATCTTTAAAAACTCTTACTCAGCAATGAAGAAAATCCAATTTAAAAATGGACAAAGGATTTGAATAGACATTCTCCAAAGAAAGATACATAAATGCCTTAAAAAGCACATGAGATGTTTAACAGAATTCGTCATCTTAGAAATGGAAATGAAAACCACTGTGAGATTACCACTTCACAACCACTGGGATGGGTAAAACCCCAGTACTGGACGGTGACATGTTGGTGAAGATGGGAAAATTGGAATCTGTATATATTGCCAGTGGGAGGGGAAGGAAAATGGTACAGTTGCTTTGGAAAAGTCTGGCAGTTCCTCAGAAAAGTTAAGCATAAAATCACCGTACGACCCAGCAATTTGACTCCCAGGCATATGCCCAAGAAAACTGAAAACATTTTTACAGAAAAATCTTATGCAAGAATCTTCATAGCAGCATTATTCGTAACAGTCAGTAGAAACAGCCCAGATGTCTGTCAACAGATGAGTGGATAAAGAAAATTTGCACACAATGGAGTATCACTCAGCTGTAAAAAGGAACAAAAGAACACGTGCTCCAACCCCAACGAGCCTTGAATGTGAAAGATGCCAGCACCAAAGGTCAAGCACTGCAATTCCACTCACCTTGAACGTGAAAGATGGCGGCACCAAAGGTCAAGCACTGTACTATACCACTCACCTTGAACGTGAAAGATGCCGGCACCAAAGGTCACGTCAAAGGTCACGCACTATGTGATTCCACTCACAACAGGCGTCCAGAGTGGGCAAATCCAGAGAAACAGAAGTCGGCTGGCGATTGCCAGGGGCTGGCGGAAGGAAGCAGCAGGTGCTGACTCTTAATGGATTCAAGGTTTCTTTTGCGGGTGGTGAAAAAGTCCCAGAATTAAATGCTAGTGGTGATTGTTCTGCAGCTTTGAGAATATGCTAAAAAGACTGAATTGTACCCTTTAATATGGGGGATTTTATGGTTTGTAAATGCTTTTCAATTTAAAAAGAAACTAAAGAACTTATTTGATGTTGATATTTAGAATGCGAAAGAGACTGTATCCAAAACATGTTACTATCTAACTTACGTCCCCAGAGAGTTAAACTTCATTTTCTGAGGATCTTAAAGGATGTGTGTGAGCCTAGGAGACACAACGATCCATACTATGTGTTACAGCACATCTTACTGATTTCTATCTCATGTAACAACCGTATTCAGGGAAAACGGACATGTAAACGTGAGCTGAATGCTCTGCAGAAGCACTTTCCTCTTACCCAGATGGTCTTTAGTGGTGCAGTAAGAGATGTGGTCACGGCAACGTCAGTTTAATTTCCATGGCAACAGGAATTTGGCACATCTCATGAGTTAGATCTCCCTGCACAGCTCCTAACAGGGTTACCCATTTCTTTGTGGTGTCTGTGTACGTTCTCGCTACTGAAATCAGTGATGGCACCTGCACAAACACTTGCCCGGAAATGCGCACAAAGCTGGTGAAGGCAGAGGACAGGTGAGTGGGAAGCATGGCTCAGCCCTTGCAAAGGAGACGGTTATTCCTAACGCAGAAGATTCAGGAACACGATCCTTGGGAAGACTGGTGATGTCCATGGATCTCACTGCTGTCCGGTTGTATCTGTGCAGCGAGTTACCAAAGCTGCCAGAGCCGCATGTGTTGGTATCGGTGTCATCGTCATCACTCAATGTTTCTGACTTTTCCTGGTGCTGAGGATGACTGCATGTGGCAGAAGCAAAGTGCTGGGCTTAGAAAAGAACTGGAATCTGATGATCTGTGGTATAGAGAGAGGCAGGGTCAGAACCCCCCACTCCCCAGTCTGATGAGAACTGGGATCTGGTGACCTGTGGTATAGAGAGGGACAGGGTCAGAACCCCCCACTCCCCAGTCTGATGAGAACTGGGATCTGGTGACCTGTGGTATAGAGAGAGGGACAGGGTTAGAACCCCCCACTCCCCAGTCTGATGAGAACTGGGATCTGGTGACCTGTGGTATAGAGAGAGGGACAGGGTTAGAACCCCCCACTCCCTAGTCTGATGAGAACTGGGATCTGGTGACCTGTGGTATAGAGAGGGACAGGGTTAGAACCCCCCACTCCCCAGTCTGATGAGAACTGGGATCTGGTGACCTGTGGTATAGAGAGGGACAGGGTTAGAACCCCCCACTCCCCAGTCTGATGAGAACTGGGATCTGGTGACCTGTGGTATAGAGAGAGGCAGGGTCAGAACCCCCCACTCCCCAGTCTGATGAGAACTGGGATCTGGTGACCTGTGGTATAGAGAGGGACAGGGTCAGAACCCCCCACTCCCCAGTCTGATGAGAACTGGGATCTGGTGATCTGTGGTATAGAGAGGGACAGGGTCAGAACCCCCCACTCCCCAGTCTGATGAGAACTGGGATCTGATGATCTGTGGTATAGAGAGGGACAGGGTCAGAACCCCCCACTCCCCAGTCTGATGAGAACTGGGATCTGGTGACCTGTGGTATAGAGAGGGACAGGGTCAGAACCCCCCACTCCCCAGTCTGATGAGAACTGGGATCTGATGATCTGTGGTATAGAGAGGGACAGGGTCAGAACCCCCCACTCCCCAGTCTGATGAGAACTGGGATCTGATGATCTGTGGTATAGAGAGGGACAGGGTCAGAACCCCCCACTCCCCAGTCTGATGAGAACTGGGATCTGATGATCTGTGGTATAGAGAGGGACAGGGTCAGAACCCCCCACTCCCCAGTCTGATGAGAACTGGGATCTGATGATCTGTGGTATAGAGAGGGACAGGGTTAGAACCCCCCACTCCCCAGTCTGATGAGAACTGGGATCTGATGATCTGTGGTATAGAGAGGGACAGGGTCAGAACCCCCCACTCCCCAGTCTGATGAGAACTGGGATCTGGTGATCTGTGGTATAGAGAGGGACAGGGTCAGAACCCCCCACTCCCCAGTCTGATGAGAACTGGGATCTGGTGACCTGTGGTATAGAGAGGGACAGGGTCAGAACCCCCCACTCCCCAGTCTGATGAGAACTGGGATCTGGTGACCTGTGGTATAGAGAGGGACAGGGTCAGAACCCCCCACTCCCCAGTCTGATGAGAACTGGGATCTGGTGACCTGTGGTATAGAGAGGGACAGGGTCAGAACCCCCCACTCCCCAATCCAACAAGAACAGGGCTCTGATCTGTGGTATAGAGAGGAGCAGGGTTAGAACCTTCCATTCCCCAATCTGACAAGAACTGGGATCTGATGATCTGTGGTATAGAGAGGGGCAGGGTCAGAGCCCTCCATTCCCCAATCCGATTGTTGAAGAAATAGTTGGCTTGGGAGGGTTTTTACTCTGAAGGTTGAAGCTGTGCATTTCTGGAGCCTGGGCTGTCGACCGTGGTGGCTGGGGAATGCTGGGGCTGTGGTCGTCTGGCTGCTGGCAGCCCTGCTGGTGGGTCCTGCCTCTTTGACACCGTTCCTTTCTGAAGCTTGTTTTCCCCAGTGTTGGAAGTAGCAGCACTGGAGGAATGGCCTTCTTCCTACAGCGAAGCTCTGCCAGGAGAGGAGGAGAAGACATAGAGCATCTGTTGAGGGACATGACGTTCTGGGCACTGCACCATGCTTTCTGCTTCTCAGCAGTGCCTCCCGGTTGATGTTACCGTCACCTGGCATCGCCCAGGAGGTAACTCGCAGAGGCAGGCAGGGAGCCGAAGGAGCTCGGGAAGGAGTGAGCTGTGACAGGGTGGGAGGCTCAGGAGCCAGCAGGCAAGTGGGATGTGGCCTCAAGGTGCTGCTGGGTTGGTGAGGGGCCTTCTGGGACTTTACTGAGAGTGCAGTCAATTGTAGGGGTGGGTGCCGGCTCCTGCAGATAGAAGAGCCAAGTGTGCAGGAGACCAACGTGTGCACTGGGAGTCCCCAGGGTCGTGCCCTGGCACGCGGCCCAGAGGCCCCTGACAAGGCTCAGTGCACCAGGCACACGGCGGATTGTTGGTGCTTGACCCGACAAGAAGGTGAGGAAGTGAGGAGGTGAAGAGGGCCAAGAGACAGGTGCAGGGATGCATGAGACAGGGTGCAGTCAAGTGGAGGGTCATGCTGTGGGGTCTAGGAGAGACAGGTGTGGTCAGGTGAAGGGTCACACTGTGGGGTTGAGGAGAGACGGGTGTGGTCAGTGTGGAGGGTCACGCTGTGGGATCCGGGAGAGATGGGGGTGGTCAGGTGGAGGGTCATTCTTGGGGTTCCAGGAGAGACGGGTGTGGTCGGGTGTAGGGTCATGCTGTGGCATCCAGGAGAGACGGGTGTGGTCAGGTGAAGGGTCACACTGTGGGGTTGAGGAGAGATGGGGGTGGTCAGGTGGAGGGTCATTCTTGGGGTTCCAGGAGAGACGGGTGTGGTCGGGTGGAGGGTCATGCTGTGGCATCCAGGAGAGACGGGTGTGGTCAGGTGAAGGGTCACACTGTGGGGTTGAGGAGAGATGGGGGTGGTCAGGTGGAGGGTCATTCTTGGGGTTCCAGGAGAGACGGGTGTGGTCGGGTGGAGGGTCACACTGTGGGGTTGAGGAGAGACGGGTGTGGTCGGGTGGAGGGTCACACTGTGGGGTCGAGGAGAGATGGGTGTGGTCAGTGTGGAGGGTCACGCTGTGGGATCCAGGAGAGATGGGGGTGGAGGGTCACTCGGGGGGTCCAGGAGAGACGGGTGTGGTCGGGTGGAGGGTCACGATGTGGGGTGCAGGAGAGATGGGTGTGGTCCGGTGGAAGATCACGCTGTGGGGTCTGGGAAACGTGTTGTTTTTGCTTTTGTCTGAGCATGTCTGTGCTTTGACATTTAACCTGTGCACTGTCCTCGGCAGGGTGTGTGCCTCTGTGACAGAGGACACCTCAGCCAGAGTGGATGTCGGCGGTGGTGGCCGGACTCAGGGTCCATGAATCTTGCGTGGTAGAACGTGTTTGGTACATTATCAGCTCCTGCCCAGGTGCCTCCCAAGCATCGGGTGTTGTGGCTCCCCACATCCTTCCCCATCTGCGTGTAGCACGACCACCACCTTCCTACCATGTGTTTGTCCTATCAGGGCTGCTGTGTCTAATGCACGCTTTGCTTTCCAGCTACTTTACTATAGTCAAAACCCTTGAAAGACTTTACCTGTGTTTCAGAGATGACAGGGTATTAGTCTTTCATGATTGCTCTGAGGATTTCCAAAAGCAAATGCACCTTACAGGATGCAAGAAATGGCAGACAGTAATTAGAGATTACTTTTCTCAGTTAAAGTCTTTTTATTGTGGTAAAATTACATAGCACTCTGACCATTTTTAAGTGTACGATTTGGTGGCATTAAGTGCGTTGACACTGTCATGCCACGATCACTGCCATCTTCCTGGTCTCCCCAGGCTTGAAACTCGGTCTACCAAACACTAGCTTTCCTCCTGCCCCAGCTCTGGTAAGCACTACAGATTGCTTATAGAATAGGCTTTTTCAGTGAGAGAAGGGGCAAGGAGAAGAGGACTCAAGACTGTCTTGAGATTTGAGGAAGTGTTTTAGGTTTTGCTCTCTGGTTCCCAGTGTAAAGGAACTATTGAAGATGTGGGAAGGCGGA
Organism: Gorilla gorilla gorilla; assembly: GCF_029281585.2. Taxonomy (NCBI): domain Eukaryota; kingdom Metazoa; phylum Chordata; class Mammalia; order Primates; family Hominidae; genus Gorilla; species Gorilla gorilla. The sequence continues at coordinate 9,465,778 of NC_073232.2, read as the reverse complement.
AGCTCTGTGTGATCTCAGGAAGTGCTGGGCCGGGCAGCTTTCCCCCTGTGACGGGGGCACTTGCCCTCAAACGCACCTGAGATAATTGTGTGAGGATGGTGCTGCGTTGTGACAGCTCTGAACTTGGTCTCCTTGAAAGTTTCCAAGTACATAAGCTTTGGCGGTTACTGTCTAGTGTCTGTGAGAGACCTAGAATTTGAACATTGTTGACTTTAAAACACACATACCATTTTTATAACACTCTACCTGTTCTCATAAATAGGAAATATGCTGTGTCCTTTTTATTTTCCTTTAATATTCTGTGTTGCAGTAGCTGTAGTTGCAGTGGATGCTGCTTCTGATTCATGGTTATTGCCAAACACAAGCTTCTAGAAACCATGTGAAAAGTGAAGGGTAAAGTGGCTTTCTGCAAATGGCTTTTTTGATCATCTTGTTTTTTTCTGGAATATCTGTTGTGGTGTCAAACATTTTCACATTTAGGGGCTTGTAATGTGTTTTATACTGGTTAGCTTTGAAATCCCATGTTTTTGCCTATTGTGGGTATGCTTTATCCTGTTGTTCTATGATATAGCTGTTTTTGAAAACTATTTCACTTTAAAAACCAAAGCAGCTTACAGTTTGAGTGTGATTCCTGTAAGAATTTAATTGTAAAATTGATTTGTGTTCAATAAACTTACTGGAATGACTAGATCAGTGGACAAAAAGATAAGAACATGTCAAGTCTCTGGACCAGGAAGGACTTCCAAATAATACACATGACACACAGTAATTTCTTAAAAGATTAAATTTAGTACATAACTTTTTAAAACCTCTATATTTTCTATTATAGCCATTCCACAGTGCCCGTGGGGGTGGGTTGCAGGACTGCCTATGGATACCAAGGTCTGTGGGCGCTCAGGTCCCTGGAATAAAATGGCATAGTGTTTGCATATGACGTATGCACATCCTCCTGTAGACTTTCAGTCATGTGAAGATTGCTCATAACACCTATACCATGTACTTGCCATGTGAATAGTTGATAAACTATGTTGTTTAATAATAAAGTCTGAATGCTTAGTACAAACACATTAAAAAAATATTGTTGATCTATAGTTGGTTGAATCCACAGGCCTGGAACCCCAGGATAGAGTACTAACTCTAGAAGCAAAATAAATATTTAAGAATCGAATACAGCAAAGATTAAAAGATTAATATGAGCACTCTATGAAAGGTTTGCTCAATTGATGAGAAATGCCATAGGAATTCAGTAAACCCACAGAATGATGTGAGCAGACTACTCGCAACTGAGGTCATAGAACACATTCACTAAACGCACGGAATGACGTGAACAGACAACTCACAACTGAGGTCATACAGCAGATTCATGAACACAGAAAAAGTGTTCTTAGTCATGTACATGTAAATTATGTGCTGCTTTTTGCTAGTGAGCACATTTTTCAAAGTCATATTACCCAGTGCTTATAATTTGTTTTTTGATATAATTTAGAATTCTGATAGTATTAATAGGTACAGTTATCTTTTGTTTAAAAAAAAATGTTTTCAATAATATCTCTTCCTGGGTAATTTGAGGTTCTTCGACTTATTTGTGAGGTTCTTAAGTTTGGCTAGAGAACAACAACAAAAACCCAAAACACTGAAACCCAGAGGCTGACAACATTGACTTAGATCTGAGAGCACAGGCAGGCCCCATCATTTCCACTTTGAGACCCTGAACCATCCCTCTCTTGCACTAGCCCCTGTACGGCCCGAACTGGAAGAGTCCAGGATTGTGGCACCTGTTTATGATGAAAATCTTCAGGAGACTGGGCACAATGGCTCATGCCTGTAGATGTAGGGCTTTGGAAGGCGAAGGCTGAAGGATACCTTGAGGCCAGGAGTTTGAGACCAGGCTAGGCAACCAGATAGCAAGATCCCATCTCTACAGAAAAGAACTAGCCGAGTGTGGTGGTGCACACCTGTAGTCCTAGCTACTTGGGAGTGGGAGGTGGAAGGATCTCTGGAGCCCAGAGTTTGAGGCTGGTGTGAGTTATCGTTGTGCCACTGCATGCCAGCCTGGGTGACAGAGCAAGACCCTGTCCCGAAAAAAACTCCTCGGGAAGCATTTGTTATCCACAGAGGATACAGAGTCTAGAAACATAAAAAGCTTAAACATTTAAAATAAATTCACAGACAGCCAGGCACGGTGGCTCATGGCTGTTGTCCCAGCACTTTTGGGAGGCCGAGGCAGCAGATCGCTTGAGGCCAGGAGTTCAAGACCAGATTGGCCAACATGGAGAAACCCTGCCTCTACCAAAAATACAAAAAATAGCCAGGCATGGTGGCGCGTGCCTGTAATCCAAGCTACTTGGGAGGCTGAGGCAGGAGAATCGCTTGAACTTGGGAGGTGGAGGCTGCAGTGAGCCGAGATCGCCACTGCACTCCAGCCTGCGCTACAGGGTGAGACTCGGTCTCGGGGGAGGGGGGGGGGACTTGAAGACGAAAGATAACTGCTCAATATTTAGGGAGACCCCAAGAGCTTTGCTTGTTGCCAGAGCAATGGGCTTGCACCACCCAGAGTTGTCACCAGCCTGTGTCTTGTGTCTTTCCTCATCCCTCTCCTGTTGTCATGTTAATAGGGGAAACACAAGCCTGGCTGAAACATGGGTGATACTCGTGTCCTGGGTGCCCTGGGCACAAGGGGGAGGGGGACGGGGGACAGGATGCTGGGTGCCCTGGGGACAAGTGTGTGTGGGGCAGATGCTGGAGCCAGGTCGTAGTTACTTGTGTTGTCTGAGCTTCCTTGGGGCATTAGAGAGCTAGTTGTGGGAAGAAAAGAGGCGAATTGAAAGGAACCTGAGTCTGTGCCAGGGTGATCCTTATTAGTTAACAATGGGTATTTTAGAAACAGTTTTAAATGAGAGTCCTTTCAGTGGAGAGAGTGCACCTGCTCTATTTGAGTCATATTTACGCCGAAATCAGAGATTCTGGTCCAGGTCAGGCCTGGGGAGCTGTGCAGGGCTCTAGATCCCACTGCCTCCTTCATACGGCCTTGCCTCTGTGTGGTGAGGTTGTCACAGGGGCCAGGATCCCACGGCCTCCTTCATACGGCCTTGCCTCTGGGTGGTCAGGTTGTCAAACTCACTCCACCCTCACTTCTTCCCCCACAGAGGGAATCAGACTTCACCTGGGACCTGGGTGAGTCCCTTCAGGCTGCCTGACAGGGTGCAGTGAGGAGAGCCTGGGGTGAGATGCAGGACACAGCCGGCCTCATGACTGATGCCCACCTTCTTTTGTTTATCTTCTATGACTACAAAATGGGTGGTGGTATCATGGCAGGGATGATAAGTTCTGGGAAAAACAGAATAAAGAACTGGCATGTGTTAACTTTGAGATACTCAAGTAGAACACAGAATTGGGAGGTCAAGAAGATGGTTTCAGATGACTGCGTTTTCCCTTTGGATTTCCCACATACTCTTCTGCTCACGTAGAAGCTGTTTGCTGGAAAGAAGGTTTAATCAGTTAAAACCGAGTCATAGCTTAGGCTTCCAAAAGCAGCACTCACTGTTTCTGTCTTAGCACCTCTCAGGATGGCCCCCCCTCCACAGAGCACTGGGAGTCAGTCCCATGAATGAATTCTGAATCGCATTCACTGTCTGTCCGGCTCCTGGTATTAAATTGTGTCCTCCCAAACTTATGTCCCAGTCCTAGCCCCCAGGACTGTGGTGTCCCTGTTGGGAGCAGGTCTTTGCAGATAGATACAACGCTGGCCCCTCCGGGACTGTGACGTCCCTATGGGGAACAGGGTCTTTGCAGATAGATACAACTCTAGCCCCCAGGACTGTGACATCCCTATGGGGAACAAGGTCTTTGCAGATAGATACAACTCTAGCCCCCGGGACTGTGACGTCCCTATGGGGAACAGGGTCTTTGCAGATAGATACGACTCTAGCCCCTGGGACTGTGATGTCCCTATTGGGAACAGGTCTTTGCAGATAGATACAATGCTCTCAGGAGATATCCTGGATATAGGGTGGGCCCTACGTCCCAATGGCTGGTGTCCTTGGAGAGGAAAGGGAAATTTGAGAGACACACAGAAAAGGCTGTGTGAAGACAAAGGCAGAGATGTGCGTGATGTGGTTTCAAGCTGAGGGACGCCTGAGCGCACATGCTGGAAGAGGTAGCAAGGATCCCGCTTGGAGCCTGCAGTGGGAGCTCGGCCCTGCCCACACCTTGATTGTGGACTTCTGGCTCCCAGACTGGGAGAGAATCAATTTATATTGTTTAAGCTGCCCAATCTGGGACATTTGTTTTGGAAACCCAGGGGAGCTGACATACCATCCATCTGAAAATACTCTTTGCACCCAAAGTGTGCCTCAGGATGGAAGCTTACGTGAGCAATGGGAGAGAAATGTTGAAAATGTGGCATTTGCATACATATAAGTATGTGTATATGTTTATAATAATTATTTTGACCTAATTCTCAGAGTATACTGCAAGAGCAAATGTGACACAAGGTGTCGTATTTCCTGGAGTTAACACCAATAATTCTTTGAACCAAACCTATGGGCTCCCTTTACATATTTGACATAAAAGATTTGAGTGCAGGTGTATGACTGCCATAGCCCACATAGACTTTTTATGATCAGACTGTAACATTGCATCTTGAGAAAAGATGGTAATATAAATGAACAAATAAAGAACTTGAGGTCAGCAGTGACGAGTGTGGGATCACACTGAATCTTGTGTGTTTCACTGTGTCACTGCAGAGTGTAAATGGGAACCATTTTTAGCTTAAGGTAAAATAGGTAACAGGAAACACTACAGAATGGGTACGAAGGCACGCCCCTCATTACCAAAGATTACAGCCAAGTGTCTGCCTCCTGGGGAAGGATCTGTTCTGTGGGGAGTACTAGACGTGGATGATTTCCAGGTGTGTGAAGGGAAATGCCCCCCCGAGAAGCGTGGCTTTGGCCGGAGCATGTCAGATGAGAGTTAGCACAGCATGGAGTTTCCACAGCGCCCCTCTCGCCTGCTGCTTGTCTCCTCTCCCCACCCCTGGCCCTGACTCTTACCAAGCGAGGAAAGTTCAGCTCCAGCTCAGCCCACGCAGGGCTGTGGGTCTCTAGGGCAGGTGCCACCTTCTCCTGAACAGGCTGCGGCAGAGGGAGGGTCTGGCTGTACTTGAGATGTGAGAGATGCTCTGATCCAGCATCCTGCAAACCCGGGTGCTGAAGGTTCCTTCTCTACCATCCTGCAGGGAGAGGGGTCTGTTCCTGCCTCCCCTCAACCCAGGCTGACTTCTTGTTTGTTCTGTACACCGAGCTCTTAAGAGCAGCAATTGTTAAAAAATAATCATCCAGCAGACAAACACTGTAAGGTGACAGCCTGGGAGGGTAGATGGGGCTGGAAGGTAGTTTCCTGAATAACAGGGTTCAGTTTCCTGTGTTGGCGTCATTTGACCCAAGGCCCCCAGATAATTGAAATATTGTCAATCAGCAAAACACCGATGTTGTATCTTTTTTTTAAAGGAATGTGCGCTAACTTCTTTCTAACAGGGACCTGACAAAAGAGAAGGATTTTTTCACTGTAAGGTGAAGGTCGGGGCTGGTTGGCATTTGCCATCTGTGACTAGCAGGGACCCAGGCTGCTTCCCTCCTGCCGCCCAACTCCTGACCGTCTGGCTCCTGCCTCTGTCCTCACCAGCAGGAAGAAGAGTGGGAAGGCGCCTTTTCCCCTTTAAGGGGATGAGGTGAGAGTTGCACCTGCCGTTTCGCACGTCCCTGGGGTGATTCTCCAGCATGGGTGGGAGTTGTGTTTGGAGGCCTGAGCCCTGTGAAGCTGGGGTTGCTGTTACCTGAGCAGCAGAAGCATGGACTCTGGGAAGGTGGGGTCAGAGGGCAGTCTCTGCTGCATCCACAGGAGGGGCTCCTCGTCCCAGTTGACCATCTTCGCTGCAGAAGGGGGCGTGGGCTTCATGGTCCATTGATAAATAGAACGTTCCTTTTTTTAAAAAAAAGCATATCAAACCCTAATTCCTTCAGCCTTTACTAAAATGGCATTTTGTAATTCCATGTGATTTCATTGTTATACCCGCAGGAGAGAATGCTTCCTGTAAACCAGAAGTGTCTCTGAGACAATTCTCAGCCCATTTAGAAAGTTCATTTTCCCAAGGTTAAAGACAGGGCCTCAGGAGGGTTGAGGACACACCTGTGACACGGCCTCAGGAGGGTTGAGTACGTGCCCGTGACTAAGCAGATACGCATTTATCTCCGTGTGCAGGGGGTGACTTTGAGTTCTGTTCTCTGTCCATGAGAAATTTCCCTGTGGACTAGTTGTGAGGGAGGTACGTGGCTTTTTTTTTTTTTTTTTTTGGTAGGTATCTCTGTTAGGAAGAGCATGGGAGGCAGGTTTGCCTAAGCTGTTCCCCACCTTGACTTTTCCCTTTAGCTTAGTAATTTTGGGGACCTGAGATGTATTTTCCCTTCACACTCCTGAACACACTGGCACTCTAAACTGTTGTAGGAGGCCATCGAACCTATTTAGAAGAATAAACTATTTGGAAGGACTTGAGCACCTTCGTCCTTGAGAGAAACAAGCCTTTGTTTAGTTTGCCCCGAGGCTGTTATGGTGCCCGGGCTGTGCGGCCCATGGAAAGCTGTGTCCCTCTGAGCACCTGCCTGTGGAATTTGGTGACTTTGAAGTTAATCCAGCAGCTAGATGTTTTGGAAAGCAGATTGCCTTGTAAAGTGTTGGCGATGATGATTCTAACACGGGAATTTCAATGTGTTTTCCACCCTTTCTTTCTTTCTCTCCTCATACTGGAGATGCTGCTGCATTTGATCTTAGGCTTCATTGAGGGAGGGTCAGTTCTGACCCTTTCTTAGATATTGACCTTGAATGGACAGAATTGAGATTCAGGAAAACCCTCGAGCTGTGAGAGTGTGCTGGGATCTATGTAAGTGGGGTTTATGTGTGAAACTCAGTAATAGTTTAAGAAATAACAATTCTAGGCTGGGCATAGTGGCTCACACCTGTAATCCCAGCACCTTGGGAGGCTGAGGCAGGCGGATCACTTTTGAGCCCAGGAGTTCGAGACCAGCCTGGGCAACATAGCAAGACCCTGACGCTACAAAAAATTAAGTAGGAGTGGTGGTGTGCACGTGCGGTCCCAGCTACTCGGGAGGCTGAGGCTGGAGGATCACCCAAGCCTGGGAGGTTGAGGCTGCAGTTGAACCGTGATAGCACCTCTGTACTTGTGGTGCACTGTGCCTGAGCGACAGAACAAGGACCCCCGCCACCACACACACACACTCTCTAACACACCCGCACAAAATACCAATTCTAAATGGAAACGAGGTCTTTTCAGTGGAAAAACATGCTGTTTTGGTTGCTCTAAGGTAGGTGTTGACTCATTTGCCAGTAAGAAAATGCAGCGGCCAGTTCTGCTGGGACCACCTGTTAAGGCTACTCTGGGCCTCATGGTTTGAGAAGGGTCTGTCCAGGGGAGAGAGGGAGTGGCTTAAGGGCCTTAGAAGCCAGTTCTGGTTCAGCATGACTGCGGGGGTGGAGGTGGGGGCAGGGCTCTCCGGGACATGAGTGGGTAACTGGATGGGCTTCCAGGATGAGCCCCTGTGACTTTGCTGGGTTTACATCCATGCAATACAAATCCACAGGCTCTTACTCTAGAAGCTTCTGCCGGGGCTGATAGACTGGCCTGGGGACAGAGGGTGCTTTCTGGTTTAGGAGGAGCACTCAGTCACTTCAGTCTAGGATTTATGGCACTAAAGGGGACTCGTCATACTTGGAGCAGCAGCCGTCTGCATTCTAGACTTGGTTCTAGGCGAAGTATTTTGGAGCCGGTTGGTACCCTGTGTTCTCTGTTTATCTATAAAACAAGTTAGAGTTATAACTAGTTAAAACTTATTTTAAAAATTTTGCCACAGAATATGGTAGTTGTGCTGGAGCTGGACGCTGCCGCGTGCTGGAGTTGCAAGCGTTGCCTGTATCGGCTGCTCCTCCCTGCGTGTCTGTGTTCTTGACACGGGCACCCGTCGAGGCAGCTGTTTGTCCGTGTTCCTCTGAGGTTCCGCAGACTTCATGGTCCCGCGGCAGAGCGTACGATATCTGCTTGCATTCTGATTTCCCCACACCCCAGGACAGGCCAAGAATTCCTTACACACAACTGCAGAGGGTCCTGTGGTGTGGGTTTGCCGGTGACACCGCCTTTCCCCAGCTCGGCCTTCACCTCCAGAGTTGGCTTTTAGGGCGATAGAAGCTTCCGTCAGACTGTGGGGGCCCTGAAGCTTTGGTGCTAGGAATTCGGTGAACGGCACATATGATACCTCGTTTCTTTGCATTTGTAGCAATAGTTGTTAACATGACCATGAGATGTACAGAGGAAGGAAAAAGGAGGTTTTATTTTCAGAGTAACAGTCTGTACTTTGGGAAGTGTGGTCTTGGGGGAACTGTCAGCACACGCTCCTCAGGAGGGGAGGAGACCGCGGCATTTAAACACACCGGGGTTTGTTTGCTGTGTGTGTTCATCAGGTTCGTGGAATGTCTGAACGTTTACAGGGAAAGTGGGGTTTGTTCGCTCTGTGTGCTTATCACGTTCGTGGAATGTCTGAACGTTTACAGGAAAAGTGGGGTTTGTTCACTGTGTGTGCTCATCGGGATCGTGGAATGTCTGAATGTTTACAGGGAAAGTCTAGCCCACATGCAGTGAGTTAACCTGTAACATCTGTGTTCACCTTGGGGCGAGCGTAACATTTGAAATGAGGTGGACTCAGCGCGTCACGTCCAAAGATGAATTGTTGGGCGCAGACGTTTATGCGCAGCCTCTGTCAACAGCCAGGACTGGCTCAGGGTCTGCAGCTTTTGGTGGGAAAGGATGCTCACGAGGCCCTTCTGTCCAGTCGGGGCTGCCGGCAGGGTCCCAGGGTGGGGTGTCTGGTCGGCCGGCATCGGGAGTCCGCCAAGGTCCCGTGGGCAGCGTTCCTCTAAACCAGGCTTCTGTCTGATTGTGGAGGAGACTTCATGCTGGTTAACAAACGGTACAGGAGTTAGTGCCATGGGGCTTTGGGGCCAACCTTCCTCCCTGTGATGCCGCTTGCATTTCTCTCTCGGCCTCATTGTAGCCACAGAGAGTCCATCTCGTCTGACAGCAGGGGGTGCCATGTTGACATAGTAATTTATTGTATTAATCAACCTTTTTATTACTATTTTAGTAACAGTCTTTTAAGAGACAGGGTCTTGCTGTATTGCCCAGGCTAGTCTCGAACTCCTGGTCTCAAGCAGCCCTCCCACCTCAGCCTCCCAAAGTGCTGGGCTTACAGGCATGAGCCACTGCACCAGCCTACAGCCATGTTTTTAAAAGTCAGCAGTTTAAAAACCCTACTCCTCTCACCCCCTCAAACGGGCTGGTTGGCCTTGTACAAACTGGGGTATCACGACCTTGGCCCCCCTTTTATTTGTCCCTTTCTGTGGCCTCAAGTTCTGATAAGAACAGCAGTTACAAAATGGGCATGAGCTGATTCTTCCATTAATAAAGCCAGAATTCTCATCAGTTAGAGATGTTTGTCCCCAGGAGTCCAGAAAGCTGTTTTGAATCAAGCCCATAGCAAATAAGGAACAAAACCCTTGGTCCTCTGCTTAATATCTGGATAATGTGTTAGTGGCTGACACCCTTTGATCTGCGCTCACGTGCTGCATCTTGTCACGGGAAGCAAAGTCGCCCTGTGAAATAAAGCCCGGCTCACGGTGGCATGTCGGGGATGCTCCAGGCTGTCAGTCACTTAGACGGCGGCAGGCGTGGAGACTCAGCATTGTGTGCAGAGCTCGGGCAACCGGAGTGCATCCACCTTAGAGACCACACAGCCGGTCGGCAAGGTGGAGGTCCAGGCAGATGGCCTGATGGGCCCGCCACGCGGTGGCGAATTAGGAATTTGTTAGCAAAGAAATGAACCTCACCTGTGGGTCCCAGCTTCTTGGGAGGCTGAGGCAGGAGGATTGCTTGAGCCAGAAAGTCAAGGCCGCGATGAGCCATGATCGCAATACTGCACTCAGGCCTGGGTGACAGAGTGAGACTCCAACTAAAAAAATAAAAAAATAAAAGCAAGCTAAACCTTTCTCTCCATAGCAGGAGGGGAGAATTTATCAAAGTAACTGCAACAAAAATCGTAGAGATGTAATTTCAGTGGCTAAGTGAGCTATCCAGCCCATGTGGCTGGCTCAGGAAGACACAACGGAGCCAGGTGCTGCCGCAGCTGCCCTCCCACCCTGATCGTTTGTGGATGTTTTCTGTTTTACAGTGTTTAGGATCTGTCTCCTGTCTTTTCTGTTTTCCCATATCTCCCTTTTGGATACGTAGCTCACTACTTCATAGCTAAGCATCAGTAAAATAGGTTGTCTATTTTGAGAACTAACTTTTGTGTCTTTTAAGGACGGAAAACGAAGCAGGTGACAGGAGCATGGCAACGTGGTGAATAGATTTAGCTGAATATTTAAATACTTGGCCCCACTCTGATCCCTTCTTCCTCTCTCAAGCTTAATTACAGCTGCTGCCTTCTAGGACAGAACACTTTCAGCTCTGTGAGTGGGAATTAAACATTTTCTAAATCAGAAGTTCTAGTTAAGCAGTATTTTACGTGAATGCCCAGTCCGTAAGTGCTCACTGTACTGGTGTGTGGTGTAGAGGAAGACCGGGTCTATGGTGCAGTGTCCCAGTTCCCATCTATGAGATGGGGGCCATGAGATGGCCTAGAAGAATGTTCAGATGGTGGGACTGAACGGATCTGCCCCACTCCTGGGAGCCTCGAGTCTAACTCGACTTGGGCAGGTTCTAGGGAGATGCCGGCAGCGCCGTCCTCACAGGTCACTGGGAGAGGGGTTCTGGCACCGTCCCCGTCAGGTGTCTCATGATCAGCTCAGCTTGCCCATCTCAGAAGCTGCTGGTAGTGCTCTCGCTCCTGTTGTTTCTTGTGTGTTATTTAGGTTCTGTTCATGTGGGGACCTAGGAAGTTCCACAGTGAGAGGAGAGCTGCTGAGTCGCCTTCCTGCCTGGACGCCAGCCCCACGGAGGACGGTAACTGCTTGAGGTTGGCTTCTGCCCCCGGCCTCACCTGTGGAAGCATTGATGCAGTGGTACTTTTCAAGCTCCTGGGGCACACTGCACCGTTGTGTGGATCCACAGGATACTGTGGCATCCAAGCACGTGCTCCCGGAGGAGAGGACCCTACAGGTGCTGATGCTGGGAGTCAGCAGAGAGTCCAGCGAGTGAGACTCACTGTGACGTGCACAGCTGCCATCTGCACAGCGCCTCCTGAGTCCAAGATGGTTGTGTGATAAACGCACAAAGCGCATCTCCAGCAAAAAGCCACTAAGTGTCCACATCCGGGATATCCACTACTATGGCTTTTTGGTGTCAATAAGATGAATGTGAGTAGCAAGTGGTCTGCGTTCTGGGGGAGCTGTGGGCAGTCTATGTTCTGGGTATGCGTGACGGTGCCACTGCGTTTTTGTTTTTATGTCTTGGTGAAAGGCATGAATGGCTCCTGACTAGGGTGGTAGGTAAGGATGCTGTGACCAGGGACTCTGCAGTATTGTAGCTTGAGGAACCAAGGAGGTTTTCTCTCTCGCAAACCCTTCAGGGGGGATGTTCCAGGCTGGTGACTGTTCCATGAGGTATTCAGGGATCCAGGTTCCTTCCAGACACCTGCCGTACATTCCCAAGGACATGACTGTCCTTGCTGTGGTTGGGGCTGGGTGATTGCCATGCTGGCGGGGGAGGCTTAGGGTGAGAGTGGCCGTCATTTACCTAATCTACATAATTACGTGGAGCTGGGAGTAAAGTGTAGCCGTGGCCTGGAGGATGGACGATGGATGTTGGTGAACAACTGGCTGCACTCACCGCAGCTGGCCCAGGGACGGGAAGGATGGCTGATTATGCCATTCAGCAGTACCTGGTTCTTTTACATTTGACTTTCTTATGGATTTTCTGTTGTACAGAGGAGAGAGCCTGTGGTTCTAGGCCAACCATCTCACTCATCTCATAACATCTTGTATCCTTTAGCCAACATTTATGTCAAGTTTTAGAAGTCCTACAAACTGGCAAGCATTTCTCAATCTGGTGTAACCACTGGATTTTATATCTGTGTCTGCATCTGTATTGACATCTCTGTGGTTATTTGACACTGTAGTACATTTGTAATCGGTTCTATTTGGTGGAAGTTACTTTCAACAAACTCTTGCTGCTACTTGAATTTTCAAGGTTGCAAGTAGAAATGAGGGAATAAACACCACATCTTTTTGCTCTAATTTTAAAATTTGTTGTTCCCCAAATCACACCATAAGTACAAATATTAAAAATTACAAAAGCAGCGGCCGAAGTCAAGAGATTTCTGGGTGATTTTAGCTAATCAGCAATATTTGCTGAGGTGTGTGCAGCAGAACAACATGCCAAGAAGCCCGGAAGAGGGGGAGGGTCGGGAGGCCAGGCTGTGACTTCAGAGGGGCTGTGTTGCGTTAGGGAGAGGAGCTACATGCAGAGATGATAAACAGCCGCAGATGCAAGCACTGCCGAACTTGCCACGGTGCAGGGCCTTTGTGAGCTGAGTTATGAACCAGGTGAAGGCCGTGCAGGCATCGGAGAATCCAGGCCAGATGCGATGGGTGGAGGCTGGGTGGAGGCGAGGAGCCAGACAGCCTCACTGAATGTATGGTGGCTCACTGCAGACAGGTGTCCCCCGGGACGGCTGCCCTTACCCTGTGCGCCTCCACCTACTGAGGCCTATAGGTGTCCCAAGTGTGTGGTTTCTAAACAGACGTGGATGAGCTGCTTGCTGCCTGATGCACCTGGACAGGCGGAGGGCTGGTTATCCATGATGGCACCAGGGACTCGGCGGGGACTGGCAGGACAGAGCCTCAGAGCATGGCACCAGTTCCCTGGGAGAAGATGGTGCCGGCGGGACGGAGGAAAGAAGAGGCACACAGTGCTGAGGCATGAATGCCAGCTTGCTCTTAGACATGACACAAATGCCTTCCGGAAGTTTCCACATAGGCGCAGTTAAAGCCACCAGTGTGGACGAGTCCTTAGATCAGGAGACCCAGAACATACGTGTATTTGAGATCCTTCACGTGCTGCAGTCTCTTCAAAGAGGACCACAAGGTCGTCTCTAGTAATGTAAAACTAACATAAAAAAATTTTTTATTAAATGCCACGGATTTTTTTTTTTTTTTTTTTGATGGGGTAGGGCTGGTGTGTGACAGAAAAACAGCAGATACGGTGACACAGCTGGCGGGTGTTGGTTCTGGGCCCCAGCTGTGCAGTTGTATGGATAGAAATAAGTCTCTACAGTGGTATGAACCTAAACACCTGGATTACATGTTTTCATGTATTTAACATAAATAAATGCACACATTTATTGCTAAACACACATTTTTCTATATTTTATGTAATAAAATTCACACCTTTAAGTATTTAGCATAGAAACAGCTGTGCAGCATCTCCCTGCCCACAGCCACTTGGACGTTCGGAGTGGAAACCACGCTGCTGTGGGCTTTGTGAGTGGTGAACCGTGCACAGGTGTGCTGCATTTGCTGTGTCTGCTGATGTGAGCCCCGGTCGGTCCTGTTTCAGGTGGACGCTTTCCTTTGTAGTTCCCTTCTCTCATTCTAAGTTCAGTAAACTCGGGACCAATGGTGAGAGTAGGCACAGAGGAACGCAGCATCGGCAATTAAGGAAAGTCCATGCCAGGCGTTGCAGAAGGAGGTGGTGTGCAGGGGTTCCACTGCCTGTGTGAGCCATGACTGGTGAGGGCCTCTGGGCAGCAGCTCACCTGGGCTACTTGGAAATGCAGATTCCTGGGCACAGACCTGCTGGGACAAAACCTGAGAGGCCCTGGGTTGACTACCCTCCAGGGATTGCATCCAAGCTTGGCCATCATGTCTCTTGGCAGGTCACTCAGGCCCGGCTGTCTCATTGAGATGCCTGGCCATCGCAGGGTTAGCTGAGTCACCTGCACAGCTGGTGTGGGTGTGCTGATGGGTGTACGGGGCTGGCCTGTCTTCCTTTCTCCACCTACGAAGCATTCAAATGCGTGTTATCCTACCCTGTTCTCTTCCTGTCCTCAGTGGGCAAGCAGGAAGTTCATTTTCACTTGCAGATGAGGAAAATTCTGAAGTCTTGTAAAGCAGCCAGGATCATATTCAGAATCTTCTTTGTTCCAATCAGCTCCAATTTTTTCAGTTAGAAAGACTTTTCCTCAAACACTTTGCGTTTGTTCTGTATGAGAAGTGCTGTAGACTTTCCTGTTGTTTTAGTAATTAGTATCTGTACTGTGTTCTGTTGTCCATCACAAATGTATGTATTTTCATTCTGAAATACGCTGAGTCAGCCTTTGCAATCCAGAGGGATTTCATGTGCGTTCATAAAAGCTTCCATCAGAAACCACATTCTGAATAGCTGTGGACATACAAGCTGCTTGTGACTTGGAAATTGCTGAAGTCAAATTCTATCTCGGTTTGAGGCTTTAGGAGCTTTAGAAATTTTGAAATTATAAAATGAAAATGTGATAAAATTAAGCATATTTAAAACAAAAGAGATATGCTGTGGGTTTTAAGGGCTGTGATGCATTAAGAATGCTTTTCTGTATTTTAGATTTGGTTGTCTTTAAGGATGTCATGTTCCATCCAAACTACAAATACATGAAATAATTTAAATATAAGTTGAACCCTTCAGAATATCCTGGATTTGGTCTTGATCTTCTGACCTTGAAAATGTGATTCTTTTCTTTTTCTTTTTTTTTTCTTTTTTTTGAAAATGCGATTGTCTTAAACTGTGTGTCTAGACCATCTCCTCTGAATTGCTTTGGAAACATCTGCACAGGCGTCTTCCTGTTCTTGAGAATAGAGAGATGGACATCATTACTCTTTAAAATAGCGAAAGTCCTATAGAGCAGTTTTTCTTAATCAGTGATTGTATTTAAAAATGAACTCGTGATTGTATTTAAAAATGAACTCCCTAATGCTTAAACTAATGAGCTATTATTGTTGTTGGAAGTCTTCAAGGTAGCAAGTTATAGAATCTCAGTGAAAGTGATTATTTAAAATAAGAAATTGAGGGAGTGCAATGCATTCTTTGTTTTTAAAATAAAACGCTAATACTTAGAGAATGTTTTGTTTGCAAGAATGTAAGACGTTATGTCTTTGTATAGAATTTAAGGATAGTAATTTGCTTCTGAGATCTTTGTGACTGAGATTTGAAATCTTAACTATGGTTTATCGTCCATGTTTTATACATTTGCACATATACACATATATGTAAGGTATATAAAAGTAGAGGAAAATAAGCATGTATATATTTACATGTATATACACTTCTATAATGTGTATACTTCCAGTCACATATAGGTCTGAGTGACTGTGATTTTACTTGATGACCATGAAGGTAATTAAATAATTTTCGTGCTGTTAGCCTTGCTTTTTGCATCTGAGCAGGGACCCTGTGAAGTGTGCCTCCCGCGTTCCAGGCCTCACACAGTCTGTGCCAGGGTTTGGAAGCAGGAGTTTGTCTGCAGCCACTTCAGGAAGCAGGTGGTTGCCAGGATTGCTTGGAGCTCCAGGCTGCCTCCAGTTCTAGCCTCCCTGGGGTAGAAGGTGCCCCACCAGGGGCCTGGACATGGACGTTAGGGCCTGGAGCCAGGGACTCCTCCTGAAGGGGGGGCTCCAGTCACGGCTGGGCGTGAGAACTGAAGGCAGGAGGCGGAACCAGCCTCGGGCCATTGCACGGCCTCCTGGGAGTGCTTATGGGAAGCCCCAGCCACCCTTTGCTGACCCCACAGCCAGCATCAAACTCTGAGATCCCCTTGTGGCCCACCCCTCAGGTTCCTAAAATGCTTTGGGTTTCCTGGGCTGCGAATTTTTAGATCTAGGCTAAAAAGTCCTGGGACAGAGTCACAGGGTTCTTTATGTGTAAAAACGACAAGTGTGCCGGTAACTCAGAGCAGTCACTGCACCCTCACTCCACGGTCCTTTGCGTCACGTGGAAACGAGCGTGTGGGTCACACAGAGTCCCTGCATCCTCACTCTAGGGTCCTTGCATCACGTGGAAACGAGCATGTGTGTTACACAGAGTCCCTGCATCCTCACTCTAGGGTCCTTGGCATCACGTGGAAACGAGCGTGTGGGTCACACAGAGTCCCTGCATCCTCACTCCAGGGTCCTTTGCATCACGTGGAAACGAGCGTGTGGGTCACACACAGTCACTGCATCCTCACTCCAGGGTCCTTTGTGTCACGTGGAAACGAGCGTGTGGGTCACGCAGAGTCCCTGCATCCTCACTCCAGGGTCCTTTGCATCACGTGGAAACGAGCGTGTGGGTCACACACAGTCCCTGCATCCTCACTCCAGGGTCCTTTGCGTCACGTGGAAACGAGTGTGTGGGTCACGCAGAGTCCCTGCATCCTCACTCCAGGGTCCTTTGCGTCACGTGGAAATGAGTGTGTGGGTCACACACAGTCCCTGCATCCTCACTCCAGGGTCGTTTGCTCAGGTGGAAACGAGCGTGTGGGTCACACAGAGTCCCTGCATCCTCACTCCAGGGTCCTTTGCGTCAGGTGGAAACGAGCGTGTGGGTCACACACAGTCCCTGCATCCTCACTCCAGGGTCCTTTGCGTCACGTGGAAACGAGCGTGTGGGTCACACACAGTCCCTGCATCCTCACTCCAGGGTCCTTTGCGTCACGTGGAAACGAGTGTGTTGGTCACACAGAGTCCCTGCATCCTCACTCCAGGGTCCTTTGCTCAGGTGGAAACGAGCGTGTGGGTCACACACAGTCCCTGCATCCTCACTCCAGGGTCCTTTGCGTCACGTGGAAACGAGCGTGTGGGTCACACACAGTCACTGCATCCTCACTCCAGGGTCCTTTGCTCAGGTGGAAACGAGTGTGTTGGTCACACAGAGTCCCTGCATCCTCACTCCAGGGTCCTTTGCGTCAGGTGGAAACGAGCGTGTGGGTCACACAGAGTCCCTGCATCCTCACTCCAGGGTCGTTTGCTCAGGTGGAAACGAGTGTGTGTGTTACACAGAGTCCCTGCATCCTCACTCCAGGGTCCTTTGCATCAGGTGGAAACGGGCATGTTGGTCACACACAGTCCCTGCATCCTCACTCCAGGGTCCTTTGCGTCACGTGGAAACGAGCGTGTGGGTCACACACAGTCCCTGCATCCTCACTCCAGGGTCCTTTGCGTCACGTGGAAACGAGCGTGTGGGTCACACACAGTCACTGCATCCTCACTCCAGGGTCCTTTGCTCAGGTGGAAACGAGTGTGTTGGTCACACAGAGTCCCTGCATCCTCACTCCAGGGTCGTTTGCTCAGGTGGAAACGAGTGTGTGTGTTACACAGAGTCCCTGCATCCTCACTCCAGGGTCGTTTGCTCAGGTGGAAACGAGTGTGTGTGTTACACAGAGTCCCTGCATCCTCACTCCAGGGTCCTTTGCATCAGGTGGAAACGGGCATGTTGGTCACACACAGTCCCTGCATCCTCACTCCAGGGTCCTTTGCATCAGGTAGAAACGAGCGTGTGGGTCACGCAGAGTCCCTGCATCCTCACTCCAGGGTCCTTTGCATCACGTGGAAACGAGCGTGTTGGTCATGCAGAGTCCCTGCATCCTCACTCCAGGGTCCTTTGCATCAGGTGGAAACGGGCATGTTGGTCACACACAGTCCCTGCATCCTCACTCCAGGGTCCTTTGCATCAGGTGGAAACGGGCATGTTGGTCACACACAGTCCCTGCATCCTCACTCCAGGGTCCTTTGCATCAGGTGGAAATGAGCGCGTGGGTCACGTACAGTCCTTGCATCCTCACTCCTCAGGTAGAAATGAGTGTATGTGTCTCACAGAGTCCCTGTATCCTCACTCCAGCGTCCTTGGTGTCAGGTAGAAATGAACGTGTTGGTCACACAGAGTTCCTGAATCCTCACTCCAGGGTCCTTTGCTCAGGTAGAAACGAGCGTGTTGGTCATGCAGAGTCCCTGTATCCTCACTCCAGGGTCCTTTGCTCAGGTAGAAACGAGCATGTTGGTCATGCAGAGTCCCTGTATCCTCACTCCAGGGTCCTTTGAGTCAGGTAGAAACGAGCTTGTGGGCCATGCAGACGAGGAGAACGTATCTACAAAAGGCTCATCTGATAAAGGCTGTTATCCAGACCATGCAAGGAACTCTCAAAACCCAATAAGAAAATGAACCACCTGATGAAAAATGGACCAAAGACCTGGACAGATACCCCAACAAAGAAGAGACACAGATGGCAAATCCACATGTGGAAAGATGGTCCATGTCTTATGTTGTAGGGCGAGGTGCCACTGCACACCCAGCAGCCTGGCCAAAACTGGAACTCCGACACTGCCGCATGCTGGTGGGCGTGTGGGGCATCAGGACCCTCACTCATCATGGGGAAAGTGACCGGAACTGTGACACTGCCGTGTGCTGGTGGGCGTGTGGGGCATCAGGACTCTCACTTGTGGCTGGGAAAAGTGGGGCGGCTGCTGTGGAAGGCGGTTTCCCATGGAACTAAGCACTCCGACCACAGGAGCAACCACAGTCCTGGACGTTTACTCAGGAGCTGAAGTTTACTTCCATGCGGAAATCTGCACACAGATGTTGACAGCAGCTTTATAATTGCCAAAACTTGAAAGCAACCAAGATGCCCTTCAGTAGGTGAATGGATAAACTGTGGTACATCAGAAACTGGGATGTTATTCAACACTAAAAAGAACTGGACCACTAAGCCATGAAAAGACACGGATCTTAAACGCATGTCGCTAAGTGACAGTCCAATCTGGGAAGGCTGCCTGCTGTCTGAGTCCACCCACAGGACAGTCTGGAAAAGGCACAACTGCAGAGACAGTAAAACGGTCAGCAGCTGCCAGGGGTTGGGGAGGGGAGGGGTGAATGGGAGGAGCATAGGGGCTGTTTAGGGTGGGGAAGCAACTCCGTGTGGGGCTGTCACGGGGGATCCATGCTGTTCCACATCTGTGAAACCCACAGAATGAGCAGCAGCAGGCTGAGACCTCGTGTGAGCTATGGACTCTGGGTGGTGGTGCTGTGTTGATGCGGGTCTGTCATTTGTACAGACATGCTGGTCCAGTGGGGGTGGGGGAATGATGGAGGCTGTGCATGTGCTGGGGAAGGAGATACGTGAGGACTCTCTGTGCTTTCCTCCCGATTTTGCTATGAACCGAAAACCGCTTTTTAAAAAGTCTATCGAAAAGGCAAACAAAAAATAGTGCTGGCCAGATAGAATCTGTGTGAGGGTGTCTCCTGTGTTCTACATTCAGGATTTCCCTGTTAGAATACACATATCTAAATTATTCAAAAGTTAAACCTTTGCATTAAGTAACTCATTACAAAGTTAATTACAGTATCAGTGAAGTTGAGCGCTGCCAGGATAGCCAGGATCCTGTATCTGGACCGGCTTCTCCCCTTACAGGTGCAGTGATGCTCATGGTCTCACCCCAGTGAGCAGCAGGGCTGGGACCACACATCAGGCTTTGGGGGACAGAGAGGAAGCGAGACTTGTAAGCATGTGGCTGAGGGCCGCCAGGGATGAGCATGTGGCCAGGGATGATTTTTTGACCAGTTTTCCTTATCATTGAGGCCTTCTCTTAGACTTGGGGAGTCGGGAGTCCCACTCAGGCACCTCAGAATCCACAGGCTGCTCATAATTCTCACATTCCGGATGCCTCAGGGGAGGTGTTGGGTTGTTGGGTGCGGTTCCGTTGTTTGCTTCTTGGTGGGATTTGCCTGCAGCATTTCTGGTTGTTTTTAAGAGCTGATGTTTGATCTGCTTAAAATCACATATGGGTATTGATTTACCTGTAAAAGTTAAAAATGGAATTTGAGTTCAAAGATTTGTGAAAATGCTCGTTTGTTTACTAATGTATACATTACATTTGTGGAAATATCCAAAAGTCCAGGATTTATATTAAATACTTGATTTTTGTAATATCTACTTGTTGTATTTCCATTTGATTAATAGATGTCAGAGGGCTTAAATTTTGAGTGGCTGAATTCACTGAATTTAAAACTTAACGTCAAATATAATTAAACTGAATGTAGCCAACAGTGTATGACTTTATAAGTATTGATTAAAACATATATAAAAACATATCCATGAACATGCAGATGGAGGCAACATATTAAACCATGGAGGTAGAATTAGTGTTCTTTGTTTTCTGAGAAGACAAATTTTTAAAAAGCCAGGGGGTCTTAGAATTTTTTGGTTTCCAACTTATTTGCCCTAAAGTGAAAGTTTGGCAGCAGATGGTTGACAGCAGCAGAAGACGAGATCCTGGGTCAGTGCGGGCTCTGGGAGCAGCGGGGGAGTGCCAGAAGGAGCTGCAGGCAGAGCAGGGAGCTGCTCAGACAGGTCAGGACGGCCCCAGGGCACGTGGCTTGGTGAGTGAGAAAGGGTTCACGTTTCCTGGAGAGCCCTGTCTCTGCCCACAGAAAACCCAAACTCCTTCCAACTGGGATGTGCATCTCATGTAAAAGTTGTTACTCCCAGAAAGCCAGTGGATATAAATTTTTTTTGTATGCAGAAATTACTTTAAGTTTATTTCTAACTTTATCCTTTCTTCTCCCCATCTTAAATTAATGTCTAGTAACTTTCTGCAGGTAATGCACACGTCTTAGGAAAGCGCTGTATTTCAGTTGCTGTCGGCTCTGATGTGACTTTGTGGCGTCTGATGTCCTGGTTCTGAGGTTCTGCCCACAGCGCGGCCCTCCCTGCTGAGCGTTGCTTGTTGAAGGCCTGTGTGGAAACTTTCCCTGTAAGCATGTTGACCCCAGCCGCCTTGGTTCTCAGAAACCTTTGGGCCTGCTGAGACTTCACACGACCTTCTAAACTTCCTTGCATGACCTGTTCATTTTAGTGTTACCCATTAATTCAGATGTTTTCCAGAATGTAAGTAAACTGCTGAATGCAGGGTGGGGGCCTCCGTTGGCTCTGGGGAGAACCATTGCTGTTTGTCCGAGTGGAGCTTCCTGCCCGCCATGGTGTGCTCCAAGACGGAGAAGGGTTCTTTGGGAGAAGCAGCAGTCAAAGGCCCACGTCTCAGTGGCTGGGTGGCTGTGGGTGTGCAGCCTCGTGGCCATACTGGCCCCTCCCCCTCCCCCTCAATGGCAGCAAGTAGAGGAGCAGGGGGGAGGCCTGGGATCTGTCTCCAAGTCACAGCTGTGCTTCCAAGACTGCGTCTTCCGTTTGTAACTAGACATGCAGAGAAAGTGTTGGAGATGAGCAGGAGACAGTTTCTGTCCCTAATGAGCTCAGGTGCGCCCTTGAGAGGGTCAGGTTTCTGTGCGGTTGATCCTGACTCAGCCTGGCTGTGGCAGTGTAGGTGACTGCTGGGCCCCTTGGCAAGGCTGCACCCACTGTCCATCTGAAATGGCCCCCTTCCCAGGCTCGTGGTGCCAGCTGGGCACCCAGGCCTGTGCACGTCCTGACTTCCCACCAGGATGGAGGTCCCATGTATGTGTGGGGGGGGAGGGGGCGAGGGAGGGGAGGTGGGGGTCCTGCCCTTATTGCCATATCTAATACTACGCGGGGTCAGCACTCAGGAAAGATGTGCTGCGTGGGTCAGCGATTGAATGAGTTCAGAAACCTGGAAAACTCAGCAGTGCAGGCTTTGGCCATGACCCATCCAGCCCTGGGGATCTTTCTCTGAATTTCCTTCCATGGCATCCACCTCATCCCAGGGGCTCCCCTGTCCCCTTACAGCTGTTGGCAGCTTCACAGCTTCCTCTGCCTTCCGTCCTGGGCCCTGGTGTGGCTGGGGCAGCTAGTGGCTGTGCAGACCCTGCAGCCAGGAGACCGTTGGTGCCAGCGGCTTGGGCCTGGGTTACCTGAGCCAAGGACTCCGGTGCACAGCTGGGCTCACCCCTAATGGCTGGATCGGAAGCCCTTGGGCTGCAGGCGGGGGGTTGGATGTTGAAGGACAATCTGCAAAGCAGAAGGGGAAATGGGTGTGCTGGACGGACAGCTGGAGGAGTCTGTGCAGAGCCTGGGACCCAGTGCAGATGCAGAGCTGGCATGGGGAGTTCGGTGACACGGCCACCATGGAAGTGGGCAAAGTTACAGCTTCAGACTGACGTCGAGGGGCTGGTCTAAAATGATCCTCCTTTTCCTTTAATCCTAGCAACTGCTGGAAGTGGGATCTGTGGCGGTGAGGAGAGACAGGGATTTTAATTAAACCTCTCTTTCTGGAAGAAGGGAGTAGCCATCTCTAGGACGGTGAGCATTGTCGTCTCAGGCAGCTAAGGCTGCTGTAACAAAACACCATTGACTGGCCTCTAAACAACAGGAATTTGTTTCTAATGGTTCTGGAGGGTGGAAGGTGGCATGAGGGTGCAGCATGAGTGGGTTCTGGTGTGGGCCCCTTCCTGGTTGGCACACGCCTTCTCTCTGGCCCTGACACAGTGGGAGGGCGAGAGAGTTGCTGGGCCCCTTTCTGAGGCACAAACCCCATTCATGGGGCTCCAGCTTCGGGAACTCATCACCTCCCAAAGACCTCCTGACACTGTCACGTTGGGGCTGAGGATTTCAACCTGTGCGTTTTTGGGGGAAAGCCTGTGTGGACACTGAGCAAGGTCAGAGCTGCAAATGCATACACATCAGGGCCAGGGGAGCTGCCAGGGGTGCAAGAGCAGGGTTTCAGCATCAATCGGAGCTGCTTTCCTGGCAAGTGTACTCCTAAGCTATCCTGGCAACGCTGCTTTTCACGAAGGAGTCAGTCAGGCAGCAGGGGCAGCAGGTGGCGTTGCCAGAAGCTTGGAACTGACGGGTCAGCAGAGAAGGGGCAGAGGCCATGACCTTGGGGTGGTCAGCAGCACTGGGTGTCCGCCCTCCAGGCCTCACGCCTTTGTGACTGTGCAGAGACCGAGCTGACCAGGGCTTGCTGGCCAGTGTGGCTCTCGGGCAGGTGATACCGGGGTGTGCTTTCCATGTAATGTTCCCTCAACCCCACGCCCACCCCACCAAACTGCCTAGCAGAAATCATGCTGCCTCCTTGATGAAACGTTGAGTTTCCTGTGGAGGTATAGGAATAGCATGATTTGGCTCAAGTCAAAATACTTTGCGGTGAAACTGCACAGAAGAGGATCCTAGGCTTCCATTTGACGTTTAGGCAATGCCTGAGGGTTACAGGACCCTCTTGCTTGTTAAAAAGCACCAGATGAGAAAGGCTACTGGTTGTTAATAAAGAGACCTTTTATATTATCACAGAGAGGGTGGCTTGAGATAAATTCAGTGTAACATACTTGTGTTTGTAAGCCGTCAATCAAAGGGACCATCTCTGCTGGTGACATGTTTCTGGTATTGATTTTGTTCTGAAAAAGGATGAATGGCATTCGGTAGAATCATTCCAAAATTCACTGGGAAGGCGTCCATATGGTGCCTTCTTTTCTTCTGACATTCTGGGTATCATGAGGAATTATTCTTGCCTTCACCGCCAGCAGGAGGCTTTTCCCAAACACCTGTTCCTCTTTGGCATTGTGGGTGTGAAGGGGTCAGAGTGACCCTGTCTTCATGGAGCTTTCAGACACCAGGAGGACAGTGTGGGGCAGAGCGTCGGGCTTGGGTGGGCCAGAGGCTTTCCCCAGAAAACAGCTGCTGATTCAGGACTGCCCTCGACCCCCCTTCCTTGTTCCTTCACGTAACGTCTGAATTAGGGCCGTGTTCTACCATAGTGGGGGTGTCATGTTAACTGGAAGTGTGCTTTTGTTCTGGGCAGTAAGTAAATTCATGGTACATTTGCCAAGGACAGGGAGGTTTGATTTGATGAATCCAGTGGAGAAATGGAGAAGGGAAAAGGAGAAGGGGCTTGGCTGGGTGGGGACGTGTATGATGGGAGCAGAGAGGGGTGGCCACGCAGGCTGGTGGGATGGAGGGGCCAAGTCCATGTTTCCATGGAGTCTGTCAACGTTTGACTGTGCCACTAGACCTGATCCTCTGTGCTCTACTTTTAAAAACCCCATAGTGAGGAAGCCCCTGATGGGCCTGAGTTGGTACTTCCTGTGGCCATTGCTGGGAAGTGCCACGGATGCCTCTCCTGGCTGGTGATGGGCCCGGGCCTGGAAACTGGGTTCATCCTGAGCTCTGTGAGGGGCTTCGGTTCCACGCACAGCAGGCGCCTGCGCATCCCCCTCCCCCCTCCCATCCCCTCCCCTCCCCTCCCCCTCCCATCCCCTCCCCTCCCATCCCCTACCCTCCCCTCCCCCTCCCATCCCCTACCCTCCCCTCCCCCTCCCATCCCCTACCCTCCCCTCCCCCTCCCATCCCCTACCCTCCCCTCCCCCTCCCCCTCCCATCCCCTACCCTCCCCTCCCCCTCCCATCCCCTACCCTCCCCTCCCCCTCCCATCCCCCCCTCCCCCTCCCCTCCCCTCCCCTACCCCCTCCCCTCCCCTCCCCTACCCCCTCCCCTCCCCTCCCCTCCCCTACCCCCTCCCCTCCCCTCCCCCCTCCCCTCCCCTCCCCTCCCCCCTCCCCTCCCCTCCCCTCCCCCCTCCCCTCCCCTCCCCCACCCCCTCCCCTCCCCTCCCCTACCCCCTCCCCTCCCCTCCTCCCCTCCCCTCCCCTCCTCCCCCTCCCCTACCCCCTCCCACCTTCCCCCTCCCCTCCCACCTTCCCCCCTCCCCCTCCCACCTTCCCCCCTCCCCCTCCCACCTTCCCCCCTCCCCCTCCCACCTTCCCCCCTCCCCCTCCCACCTTCCCCCCTCCCCCTCCCACCTTCCCCCTCCCCCTCCCACCTTCCCCCCTCCCCCTCCCACCTTCCCCCCTCCCCCTCCCACCTTCCCCCCTCCCCCTCCCCCTCCCACCTTCCCCCCTCCCCCTCCCCCTCCCACCTTCCCCCCTCCCTGCTCCCCTGTTCCTCCCCTGTTCCTCCCCTGTTCCTCCCCTGTTCCTCCCCTGTTCCTCCCCTGTTCCTCCCCTGTTCCTCCCCCCTGCCTCCCATACTGCCTGGTTGTCCCTAATGGAAGAGAATCAATGATGCCACTTCACTGATCTCCAGGAAAAGCAGGTCAACAACAGGTTATAAACGTGGGAACGTTTTGGAAAAGCTGTCATCTGCTTGTCAGCTTCATCTTTCCTCCCCGGAAGTTGTAGGGAGAACCTGCCTTCAGCCCACCCTCATCCCATAACAGGATGGAGGACAAAGGTACAGAAACCCAAGTCATGCCAGTGGCTTCAGGAAACCCCACGTTTCCTCTCGTCGTGGAAGTGGAAACCCTCCCACTGGACTAGATCGTTCTGGGGAAGCTCCTTCACCCCGAAAGCAAGGAATCTGGTTTGAGCACAGACATATTCTTAGTGCCATCACTTTCTGCAGCTAAACTCTGCGTGTGTGGCCTGTTAATCTTGCTAGTTCAGTGTTATTGGATCCCAGGAGTTTCTGTGGGTTGATGGCAGGTGTTTACCATAGTGTTTAGAGAAGAGAATAGAACTTTATCTGTTGTGTGAAAATCAGATGATAACCATTGCCGTGTGATTGTTTGGGTTGGGTGGGGGTGGTGCTCATAGCTTTTTCTGAAGGTTTTGTTATTTTTATTTTTATTTTTTGAGACAGAGTCTCACTCTGTTGCCCAGGCTGGAGTGCAGTGATGCGATCTTGGCTCACTGCAACCTCTGCCTCCCGGGTTCAGGCAGTTCTTCCTGCCTCAACCTCTTGAGTAGCTGGGATTATTAGTGTGTGCCACCACACTTGGCTAATTACAAAAATTTTTAGTAGAGACAGGGTTTTGCCATATTGGCCAGGCTGGTCTTGAACTCCTTACCTCAAGTGATCGGCCCACTTTGGCCTCCCAAAGTGCTGGGATTACAGGCGTGAGCCACTGCACCCGGCCCGATCCTGACATCTTTTAAAGCTGCCTTCATGAACCAAAAGCCAGTCTATGTTTGAAAATCAGCTTTGAAGAGCCTAGGAGGAGAGGGATATACTTCAGCTAGGTAAACAACTATGCATATGTTAAAAATATAGGCCACAATAAACCCCAAATGTTAACTCTTCTGCTTTGTATTTTATATCCATTTATGGTTATTCTTTCAGTATTAAGATTTTTAAAGATTCTTTTGATAATTATGGACAAATTACTATTAAAACTCAGCTGCATTTGTAACACTTCAAAGAACTAATTGGATGACATTATTTTTTTCCCTGAGGTATTTTGTATAGTTATATAATTAACGTTCATAATTCTTGCTTAATAGTGATAATGCTAAGTGTTAAAATTATGGAACAATTTGTTTTTTTGAAAATTACTATTTGCCTGCTCACCAGGTGGGACCTGATGAGAACGTGGACGTAAAAATTAAATTGTATTTAGCTTGTATAAAAGAAGTTAAAAAAAGCTTGTTTTTTGTTACTACTGAAGTTGCTTAGCTACAGAAATGAGGTTATTACAGGCACCTGGAATTTTATCCCCTTCACTTCCACAATGGGAAGAAATTCTCTAACAAGCACAGGAATCCAACATTCTGATATTGAGACTCCTAGGCATGAAGCCCCATGGCAGGGGTGGTGATTACGTGAGTGTTCGCGTTGATGTGGGCATCCTCCAAGCTGGACGCAGGGAGCAGGGACGTGCAGAAAGACCAGGTCCCTCAGGAGCCATGAGGAAATACGGTGTTGGCAGCAGTGGTGAGGGTCGGTGTCAGGGGCCAGGAGGAGGTGGTGAGGGGAGCATGTGCCTCAAGGCAGCCCTGGAACCCATGGTCCCTGGAGTGAGGTCTGGTCTGCAGGGGGACACGGATGGCCATGTGGTGAGGCCCACAGACAGCCTGGACTTGGCTGCTTCAGAACCCTCTGGTGAACGTTGTGAATGGCCCTGCAGGGTTGCAGTGTAAATTCCTCGGACAAAGAGAAGACACCTGGAACTGTTCCCGGCACGAAGCCAGCGTCGTATGAATGGCGGCCATTGCTGTTGTGACTGAGTACTGTCAAGCTGGGGGCATTTGTTCTGCTCAGTTCACTTAATTGGGCCAGGAGTGGGGTTGCCATGCCTTCAACAAGCTTGACGTATTGAACGAGAACTGAGTTGATAATGCACTGTGTAAATACACTCTCCTGGCTAGAGTGTTTGAGCAAAGCCCAAGGAGGGGGTGGTTCTTCAGTATTAGCAGGTGTTTGTGGTGGGGCCAGCTGTGCGGCTGGCAGGGCGAATGCTCCAGGAAGCCTCTCTCCCCCCGAGGTGGCCAGCATTCCTGTTACACATGCTGTAGGCAGAAGGTGGGCACTGCTGGGGAACTTGCTCATGTTCCTGTTTTCTGATTGGAAATTCAAGGTTTCTGAGCATCCTACATCTGAATTTGTACACTGCCAAGACTGTACACATTTCAGCACTGTTTTTTCTGCTTTTTGGATCTATACAACCTGGCACTTGGCCGTGGCTTCCAGGACAGGCTGGATGCTGAGTGAAGTCCTTTCCTCACTGTTGATGTTTGCAGATGTCTTTTTGTATAAACTTTGTATTTCTTGAGAGTTTCGATTAGGTTTTTACTTAATGAGACTTTTAAAATTGCCATGCACATGACTCTACCAGTTACAATCGTGAGCTAATGTGAGTTTTTGGTTTTACTTTGATGAATGTTTAAACATGTGCAGGCTGGACGTGGGGTGGGAGTGGAGGTCATTTATCTGCTTTTCATTTCCTTCTTGGTTATACTTAGTGACTTTCACTTTCAGGTAAGGTGTGGAAGGCGTGGTACAGGGTGAATTGCAGGCTGCAGTGTGGTGCAGTGGACCACGGTGTGGCACGGTGGACAAGAAGCATGGGCTGCGGTGTCCTGTGGTGGACGAGAGCCACGGGCTGCGGTGTGGCGCGGTGGAGGAGAGGCACGGGCCGTGGTGTGGCACCATGGATGAGAGGCACGGGCCGTGGTGTGCTGTGGTGGGTGAGAGGTGTGGGCTGCAGCGTGCACAGTGGATGAGAGTAAAGGGGAGACTTCCATCCTTGAGGGAAACATGCGACAAACAATCTTAAAAACTGATCATCTGGCTTACATGGTCCAACAAATTCAGTTTGCACAGTTTGACTTCTAAGTTATTGTAGTAACTTTTCCCGTAAGTCATTAATTTAGTAGCTTATGTTTAAATATATTTCTTTTGTCTAAAGTGAGTCATAAATTCTAAAATGAATGACTAAACATGTAATAATTTAGGCATACAGCACCTGAAGGGAAAACTGCCAGTATGCTAAAATATTGGATACAGATGCTTAAAAAATACAACGTAGCACTCTTAAAATGCATGTGCTTTTAGCATGAAACTTGGTGAGTAGTTTTGAGCTATATTTGTAGGAATGTGTATCTTGAATACTTTAGGGCCTCACTGCAGATGTGTGCGTGAGATGTATAAATACTGAATGTTCTTGTCCCTTCCCTTAAATGAAAAACATTAGCTCCCCTTTTTTTTTTTTTTTTTTTATCTGAAGCGGGGTCTCGCTCTTGTCAACCAGGCTGGAGTGGAGTACAGTGGCGCAATCTCGGCTCACTGCAACTTCCGCCTCCCAGGCTGAAGTGATTCTCCTCCCTCAGCCTCCCTAGTAGCTGGGATTACAGGCACCCACCATCATGCCTGGCTAATTTTTGTGTTTTTATTAGAGATGGAGTTTTGCCATATTGGCCAGGCTGGTCTCAAACTCCTGACCTCAGGTGATCTGGCCCACCCCGACCTTCCAAAGTGCTGGGATTCCAGGCGTGAGCCACTGTGCCCGGCCAGCTCCTTTCTATAATGATGTATATAGTTGTTTTTGCTTTTTGTTTTTTGTGATGGGGTCTCACTCTGTCGCCCAGGCTGGAGTGCAGCAACGGAAATCTTGGCTGACTGCAGCCTTCACCTCCTGGGTGATCACCTCTCAGGTGATCCTCCCACCTCAGCTCCCTGAGTAGCTGGGACTAGACACATATCACCACGCCCAGCTAATTTTTTTTTTTCTTTTTTTGTATTTTTAGTAGAGACAGGGTTTTGCCATGTTTCCCAGGCTGGTCTTGAGCTCCTGGGCTCAAGCAATCTGCCTGCCTCAGCCTCCCAAACTGCTGGGATTACAGGCGTGAGCACCACATCTGGCCCCTTTTTTTTCCCTTCCAGGATTAGAAGTCAACTTTAAAAAACGCTTCAACCTTGCAAATTTAATTTTCCATAATAATATGCCTCTAGGATAAAAACAAGACAGAAACAAAGAAGTATAGGTGGACTGCAGTTAAAAATTTTCAACACGACATAGCTTAGGAAGGTTGACATTTACAAAGAGCAGGAGGCTCGTTCATGCCTTTGTAAGAAGGCACTGGGAACGGCCGTCTGTGGGCGACCCTAACGTGTGCAGTGTCCTGAGAGGTGATTGTGGTGCTCATGCTTTTACCGAGGGCCTCCCGGGAGTACCAGAGGCTCTTCTCCCGCAGTCAGCCAGCCAGGCAGCAGCAGCTGGAGAAGGAACAAACAGTAAAGGACAGATATACACGGTGTTATTGTGGCACACAGGTTAAAGCCAGGCTCACTTTGTTCTTACAGTTTTGAAAAACTAATAATGAAGTCCTTAAATATGTATTGCATTTCAGGATTTTTAAGCGGTTGTGGGTGTGTCTGTGTCTGTCTCTAGCTCCTGTTCGGTGCTCCCTGTGAAGAGAGCTCGGAGCCACCACCCTTCATTGTTGAGGTGACAGGGCCTGGAGAGGTGTGAACCCCGTGGAGGGGTGACTGACCTGGCGGGGAGGCTGGGTCAGCGTCGGGTC
The DNA here is from genome assembly GCF_029281585.2 of Gorilla gorilla gorilla. Lineage (NCBI taxonomy): Eukaryota > Metazoa > Chordata > Mammalia > Primates > Hominidae > Gorilla > Gorilla gorilla. Next base: position 9,436,014 of record NC_073232.2, on the reverse strand, counting down.
GGGATCCACCTCCCACCACGTTCCTCTAGGGAAGCCACAGTTCTAAGTCTTCATGGGTAAAATGAACCTGGAAGACGTGTTATTTTTTAAGAAGTAAATGCCATGTTCCTTTTTCCTCATACTTCTCCCTGTTTAAGCAGCATTGAAGGATAAGGCACTAGTAGCACCTTGGTTTGGAAACAATCTTGTTGGTTATTTTACGTTGAATCTGATATTAAGGTTGCCTGGTAACAGAAGTTTTCCTTTAACAACGTGGAACTCTGTTGAATCTGTTGCCCCATTGGCTGAGCCGTCTGAAATCAGTGCTGTGGCAGCTGAAGAGGCCGCTTCCCCTTGGAGGAAGCCGCTGGATTGGCAGGACGCACTGCCCTTGATTGAGGCGACTTTGCAGGGACTCCACGCCGGCACCTGCTGCTCTCTCCTGCCCCCTGCTGGCTAGCCCAGCAGCATCGCGACAGTGTGCTCAGCGTGAATGTTCACTGGGGCAGGCCAAGGCTTTTGTTCCAGAAACACCGACTTCAGAAACGGCTGTGTGTATTGAGCATGGCAAGAAAGACTTACGTGTGTCTTAAACCTCTTGAACAAAGCACGTCGATGTTTCAAATGCATCTCGAAGGCTAATAGACTTTGCTGTGGTCAATATTCAGGAGAAAATAATAGGTTTTAATGAGATAAAGACATGAGTGGCAAGTGACATGTTTGTGCCCCCGTATGACTAAGTGATGTCCTGGCTGTCCCACACCACCATCTCTGAGCAGCCAGCGTGCAGATATTGGGTCAATTTAGATATCCCTGATCTTTACAGAGGTTTGATCAGGCAGCTCAAGAGCAGATAAACACAAATGCTGACTGGAAACCCCGGCACACAGAGATGCTGGAAACAGCGGGCTGCTGTTAACGTCACAGTGAGATGCAGTCGGCTGCTCTCTCAGGGGTGTCAGTTGCTTTTGCTTCTAGATTTCCGTCTGTGTTACAATAGAGTTTTGTTCAGCTTATCCCCATTGCTCTGCTGTCTTTGCTGTTAAAATCTCAGCCAGCACTTGGCTGTGACCCTGCAGTAATTTCACTGTGCGGCTGCCCAGGCCTGCCTGGCATGGCTGTAAAGCAGGCGAGAGCTTTCCGGAAGGCGGTGACGAGAACCCCAGGCGGGAAAGAGCATTGCTGGTCCACATACGGCAATGCACCTGCAGCTGAGCATGTACGTGCACGTTCAGGCTAAATAGGTGCAGGAGAGAAGAAAACTGCCTATGATTAGTCACTTAAAATGCCGAATACCCAGCCCCTGAGACCCTAGGATACAGAGCAGGGGTCTTGGAGACGGCAGGTGTGTTGAGGTCTGGTTTTACCACTTAGCTTCTCCAAGCAGCATTTTCCTCATCTCTAAACTGGGGCTAACAACTGCCCCGCATAGATTTGTGAATGGAACCAATGAGTGTAAAGTGGGGTAACCCCCAGGACCTAGAAGGGACTCGGTCAGTGTCAGTGGTCATGCGTGTTGTACGGGTCCCCCAGGAAGGCGATTGCTACAGATAACTCCCTCCGTTCGATGTCACTGAATGTTAAAGTGGGACCTTGGCTTCTGATGTGTCTGGTTTGCTGCAGGCCGTGCTGCACCCCGTGGTTCCTGAGCCCTGGGCTGAAGTAGCCCTGCTGCATTCCCTGTGCCGCTTTTGCTGTGAAACGAGAACTCCTGCCCTGGGAAGCTTCCTCTTGCTGCTTAGCCTGACGAGCACCACAGGCTGCAGCGAGACCCATCCGAAGCGTGGGTTGGGAGGAGAATGCGGCGGCCCTGTCCTCTCCAAGCCGAAGCGTGGGCTGGGAGGAGACTGCGGCGCCCCGTCCTCTCCATGCTGCTCTCCAGGATGGGAGGGACTTTGTGGGGTTTGTCGGCCCTTCTCTCAGGTGTCCTGTGTCTCGTGGATCTGCCTGCGAGCCCTCTTAGATGCCTCTCTCCTGTCTGGACGAACACCCTCCAAAACGCTGCCTGCTACCCGGATCTCATGGCGCAGAGTGAGGTCACACCTGTAGCCCTTACCACACAGAGTCCCTGAGATATTCCGCAAGAACGGGAATGGGCTGTGTGTGAGTTTCCGCTGCGGAAGCCGGCTCTGCTCTGTAGTCTGTCTTTGGGGTGCGGGATGTTCCGACCTGCTGTGTCCATCTGGAGCTGCCGCGCTGTGGGAGGGGGAGCAGCGTGGATGGATCCAGGGAAGGACCTGGTTGAATCCCAGCTGCCCACATACTTGTTGCTGGTCTTGGACAAGCTCTTTAGTTTCTCTGAGCTTCAGTTTGTAAGAGGAGGATGCTGCAGAAGTCTGAAGATGTCGGTGCGTGCGGGAATGCCTGGCGCAGTTAGGACGGGTTTTCCTTCAGTCTCCTCCGTGCCCCTCCCCGGGTGAATCAGTATCCACGCGTGCCACAAGGGAATTACAGTCAGTCTAAAAAACCAGTCGACCCCTAGTTATATGGTGAAGCATTGTGAGTGTCCTTGCCAGGAAATGCCACTAGATATCTTGGGCCTGCTCGTCTGTCCAGAGCAGTCCCTGGAACAGGCCGGTTCAGGACATGGGAGGTGGGAGTCAGTGTTCTAGCGAGGACAGGTTGAAGTTAAAAGGCTCATTTACTCTGTGAAGGGGTGCCCAGGATGAGACATCCAAGAGGTGCCAGGTGGCTGACCCTGGAGGTGGACGGTCAGGTCAGAGTGGCCGCCTTCCAGCACTGTTGGAACAGCCGTGTTTTCGAGTGATGCCTTCTCTGGGTCACGCAGCCGTGATCAGTAGTACACAACTTCCCATCTCCAGCCAGTCTCGTCTTGCCGTATCCTGTACGTGCGGTGCAGTTGCCTTTAAGTGGCTCCTTCTGGATGCTGCGGTTAGGGCGGCAGCAAGCAAACGTGGGAGGCTTTTTTCTTACGTTGACCAAAATACGCGGGGCCAGCTTTGCATGATCCCATTCAGCGTCACATGTGTCCATCAGCCACTCACCCGTCCATCCATCACAGAGAGTCCTGGACCAGACCATTGAGTGGTCTTTGCTGCGAAGAGCTTAGCGGCTCACAGGAAATCCGGAACCAACACAATGGTAACAGCGCAGCAGGACCTGTCATTTATCAAGGCAGTATTCTGGGCCGGATGCGGTATGAAATTCTCCAGTTGGGTAAGCACTGTTAGAATTAACCCCCTTTTGCCTACCAGGAAATCGAGGATGGGGGCGCTAACGCCGGGGAGCAGGGAGTAAGGGGACACATGGAGGGGCTGAGGGGCTGGGCACTCTGAGCCCGTGGATCTGCACCCAGGCCCCGGCTGTACGGGCACCGGAGATTCTGCTCTGGAGTGGCTGAGGGGCTCTGCGGAAAAGATGGAGCCTGACATGGGTAAGATTTGGATATTTTCCGAAGAGATTTTCAGCCTGGAATGAGGGTGTAAGTGACTGAATCGCGGTGGTGAGCCAGAAAGCCTGGCTGCACGAGCTCCTCTGTGGGGTGAGGGAGGAAGGCGTTGGGGGAAGGTGGCTGAGCAGAGGTGCTGGGTCGTCAGGAGCCGTTCTGGGCTTGGAAAGGGAGGGAAAGGCAGCACCCTGCACTGGAAGGGCACCGAGACGTGGTTGCAGCTCTTCCTGACCATGACAGGCACAAATGGTGCTGATGATACAACGCATGGACTCAGTCTTCAGAAAAAGATTGTGGAAAAGTCTTCTTCTCCTGTCTTTTAAAACTTGGGCCCGTCATTTAAACTTGGTGGCCTCAGGTGAATGGTCAGGAACAGTTTCTGAGGATGATGCAGAGATTGTGTGCATCCTCTGATTGTGCTCAGCTTTTCACAGATGGGGTGGGACACGGGCACTGGGCTGGAATGCTCTAACCTTTGATCTTCAATAGTCAGTAATGAAAGGAATGTGCGGGAACAAACTCACCTGTGCGCATATGTATCGTTTTCAAAGATGGACGAGCTTTTGGGAAATATCTAAAGACTTTTCAAGTTTTGAAGGAAGCTGAGATGACACTGGAAACATCAGGAATCTTGGCTGGTGACCAGGTCCGTTACCGCACACACAGTCCCTAACCTCGCACGCCTCTGATTGGACACAGCGGGTGACCGGGTCCCTAACCTCACACACCTCTGATCGTGCACAGCGAGTGACCAGGTCCATAACCTCATGCCTCTGTGCATAGCGGGTGACCAGGTCCCTAACCTCAAAAGCTTCTGATTGGGCACAGCTGGTGACTACTAGGTTTGTAACCTCGCACAGCTCTGATTGGACACAGCAGGTGACCAGATCCCTAACCTCGAAAGCTTCTGATTGTGTGCAGCTGGTGACTAGGTCTGTAACCTCATACGTCTCTGATTGGACACAGCGGGTGACCAGGTCCCTAACCTCAAAAGCTTCTGATTGGGCACAGCTGGTGACCAGGTCTGTAACGTTGCACGGCTCTGATTGTGCACAGTGGGTGACCAGGTCCCTAACCTCGCATACCTCTATTCATGCACAGCAGGTGACCAGGTCTGTGACCTCACACCTCTCATCGTGCACAATGGGTGACCGGGTCTGTGACCTCACACCTCTTATCGTGCACAGTGGGTGACCAGGTCCATGATCTCACATCTCTGATCATGCACAGTGGGTGACCGGGTCCATGCCCTCACACCTCTGATCATGCACAGTGGGTGACCAGGTCTGTGACCTCACATCTCTGTGCACAGTGGGTGACCAGGTCCATAACCTCACACCTCTGATCATGCATGTGTGTATATCTGTATATCCTTGCAGAGGGACTAGAGACACTGCTGGAAAGTTAGTGACTCTGTATTGACGAGGTGCCAGTATTAGTCTGTTGCCTTAAAACATTAGCAATTGGAATTGCTCCTCGGAACATGACTGGACGCGTTGCCGTTTTCTGTACAGTTTTCTTTTGGGGAGATGCACACGGTTCTGGGAAGGGTGCTGGGCTGCAGTAATATGGGTGTGGACACAGGTCCCATCAGAATAGTATCCCTTGGAGGGCAGGGTGGGGATCCCGCGGGTTCACGGCGATTTTGCTGAATGAATGAATGAACGAACCTAGCACTGAGAGTCACACGAGCTCATATGGAAACGGCTTGGAGTGTTGAGAAATGGAGATTGAAGAGCTCACCTCTTCTCTTTGAGTATGACGTGGGGTCAGCACCGCTGGAGCTGAGGGTTTGACATGCAGTAAAAGCCGTGATGCAGCCATAAAGTGTGATTTGGTTTATATAGCTATTGCCTTCTGTTATGAAGCTGAAAAGAACCAGGTTAGCGGCCACCTGTTACTCAGGCCTCATGCTTTCTTAGGAAAAAGTAAGATGTACTAAATTTTTAGTGTTAAAGTGACACAACATGGGAACACGGGAAGTGTCTCATCTTGTCACTTGTGACTTGGACATGGAGCCCGTGGGTGCTTCTTTCCATGGTCAGACTTGGTCACGGAGCCTGTGGGTGCTTCTGTCCATGGTCAGACTTGTTTACGGAGCCGTGGGTGCTTCTCTGCACGGTCAGACTTGGTCACGGAGCCGTGGGTGCTTCTCTCCATGGTCAGACTTGTTTACGGAGCCGTGGGTGCTTCTCTGCACGGTCAGACTTGGTCACTGAGCCGTGGGTGCTTCTCTGCATGGTCAGACTTGGTCACGGAGCCACGGGTGCTTCTCTCCATGGTCAGACTTGGTCACGGAGCCCGTGGGTGCTTCTCTGCACGGTCAGACTTGGTCACGGAGCGGTGGGTGCTTCTCTCCACGGTCAGACTTGGTCACGGAGCCGTGGGTGCTTCTCTGTATGGTCAGACTTGGTCACGGAGCCACGGGTGCTTCTCTCCATGGTCAGACTTGGTCACAGAGCTGTGGGTGCTTCTCTGTATGGTCAGACTTGGTCACGGAGCCATGGGTGCTTCTCTGCATGGTCATCTTGCAGCTTCCGAGTCCCATCCTCGCTCTCCCGGCCTAAGGTGGCTGTGCTAGGGATCACACCTGCAGGTCTGACGGCAACATTGTGTGCTGGGTTTCTCTCCCAGGACTTCCAGGTAGTTCGTGCCTGGAATAGTTCCATGGTAGCAGGGTATCAGCGGGTGGCCAGCCTTGGCACACCTGCATGGCTTTGCCATCTCGGGGGTGGGAGCCCTGTGGCAGATGGCTGTTTCCCTTGCGTGCCTCTTCCAGCGTGGCCTTTATTCTCCACAGGGCGTTGGAACTGATTTTTGCACAACAGTGATTTGACAGTGATTGATATGCTGTGGGTCTCCAGCCCAAGGAGATGGGGATAAATACTCTTTGTTGCTCTTTCATGCTCTGGGTAGGAAGGCAGTTGGGTTGAAGGCTGCAGGTGCCACCTGCGTGTGTCATGAGATGAAGAGAGAGTATTTCCATGAAATCCTCTCAGTTTACAGAATTAGACCAGTTGTATCTATAACCCAGAAGTTGAAAGCAGTTGACTTTAAGTGTGATCAGGAATCTGGAATTTAATTTCTGAGTAAAATAATTACTGTGGAAATGAGTCTTTCGACTTGGAATTGAAATCAATCATTGTAAATTTAGGGTAAGTCACAGTAATAGGTTTAGACAAAACGTCTGATGTAGGCGGCAGAGATTTTCAGGTGTGTTATAGAACCATGATGAAAACCATAGGGGATAAAGAAGGACTGTCCTGTCCTGAAAGATTTAAAAATGCAGTTACAAATGCAGACCTCAGTGTGCACATAGAGGCCATCAAACGTAACTCGGTGTTTCGCACAGCAGAAGGGTAAGAGCCGAAGGAATATTGCTGGATGTTCCTCTCAGGGTGGAAGCTGTGGTTAGCACCCACTGGTTTTGGGTCTGTCAGTGACGACTCCTGGATGGTCAGGTGGCGCTCTCAGAGAAAGACGCTGGGAACACTTCCATGGTTTTCCTCCAGCTTTAAGATACATCTTTGTAGCCCTTGGTTCCATTTGTTTCTCCCTTGTAGTTTTATTTTGCTTTTTAAATTTATGTATAGTAGCACTGCCACTCTCTTTTGTGGTCAGTTCTGTTAGTTTCCTAGTGCTTATTATGTCCATCCACTTCATTGAAGTGTCTGTTAGATCTTTGCCAGTTTTTAAATTGGAACGTTTATTGTCCTGTTTCTTTCCCTTTCATGTAACTTTTAGCTTGTCTGCATCTACAGAAAGTCCTGGCGGGATTTATGTTGGAATCATGATAAGTCTGCAGGTCGGTGTCGTGGCGGGATTTATGTTGGAATCGTGGTAAGTCTGCAGGTAGGCGTCTTGGTGGAATTTATGTTGGAATTGTGGTAAGTCCGCAGGTTAGTGTCCTGGCGGGATTTATGTTGGAATTGTGATAAGTCCGCAGGTCGGTGTCCTGGCCGGATTTATGTTGGAATTGTAATAAGTCTGCAGGTCGGTGTCCTGGCGGGATTTATGCTGGAATCGTGATGAGTCTGCAGGACAGTGTCCTGGTGGGATTTATGTTGGAATCATGGTAAGTCCACAGGTTGGCGTCCTGGTGGGATTTATGCTTTAGTTGTGGTAAGTCCTCAGGTTGGTGTCCTGGCGGGATTTATGTTGGAGTTGTGGTAAGTCTGTTGGTCAACGTGGAGAGAATTGGCATCTTGACTGTGTTGCCGCTTCTCCTTGGACTTGTGGCTCAGTTGAGGTAGCTCTTTCCTTTCTTACTTCAGCGTTTTGTGGTTTTCTTCATACACATCCTCTGTGTGCTTTGTTAAATTTATACCTAAGTGTTTTTTATACAGCTACTGTAAATATTGTTGTTTTTAACATTTAGGTCCCAAATACTAATTGCCAATACGTAGAGTACAATTTGACTGTGTGCTGTGACTTGGCTGAACTCAGGTATTGGATCTAGGACTGACTTTTGTAGATCCTTTGGGAATTTTTATACGTAGGCTTTTGGTGTGACTTGAGTTTCCTCCTTTCTGTTTTCAGTTTCTTTGATTTGTGCTCATTACGATGTCTTTTTCTGGCTTTGAGTTTAACATAGAAGCTTAGATTATGGACCCTGAGACCTTACTTTTTTCAAATGTGAGCCTTTTGTCCTATGAGCTTACTTCCCATCATTTTGGCTGCATTTCATAGATTTTAATTTTTGTTTCAGTTCAGTTGAAAAGTATTTTCCTTTGAACACTCATGGTGGTTTTATTTAGTTCACCCAAATCTCATTTTAGCAAAAGATAAAAATTCATGCGGGTTTAGTTGCTGTGTGTGCCTCATAATATCTTCACATTCTGTGCCTTGACCAGTAAATGATTGGGCTTATCAGGGAGATGGTTGCATGGTATATTGGTGTTGTAAAAATTATTATGTGGGAATTTGAATGTTTTTGAGACAGGGTCACTATCACCCATGCTGGAGTATAGTGGTGGAATCATAGCTCAGTGCAACCTCGACCTCCCAGGCTCAAGCAATCCTCCCACCTCAGCCTACTGAGTAACTGAGACTACAGGTGCATGCTGTCATACCCAATTAATTAATTTTGTTTTTTTGTAGAAATGGAGTTTCACTGTTACCCAGGCTGGTCTTACACTCCTGGGCTCAAGTGATCCTCCCACCTCAGCCTCCCAAAGCACTGGGATTACAGGCCTGAGCCAGCACACCTGGCCAGGAATTGAAGTGCCATGAAGGTGCAGAGGTTTTATATTCTGTGTTCTGATATTGCCAAATACCTGGCACAGTGCCTGGCATGTGGTCGGTGTGTAACGCATATTCCTGAATGAATGGATACTGCGGTGCCTATGTGTTGAATTAAATGTAATTTCACTCACTTGTGTTTCTCCGTGCCAGTCCTTTCGCCTGTCTGGACTGCTTTGTTCTGCAAGTCACCTTGTAATACGATCACATTCTTCAATCGGTTTTGCACTTTGATTATTGACCTTTTTTTCATTTTAAATGAAAGAAGCCCCCCCATTCTTTCTGATTGGATATTCTCATCTTCCCTCTATAATTGGGGTAATGTGGTATCAACGCATGTCTTTTCATAAACATTATTATAAAAATCCTTGAATACATATGTGCTTACATAAACAGAGGTTTGTTTTATAAAAGTTGGTATTGCAAAGCAGATCTTAACAAGTTCTTCTCATAACATATCAGTGAGTATAGGACTGCATACATTCTACTTTATTTGCCTTCTAAATAAAGTATATTCTTAATCATTGCCACTTAATAAAGGTTGGGCAAGATCTTTTAGAAAGGATGTTTCCACAAACTAAAGTGTGTACTATCAACATTATTATTTAAATAGCTAGTGAAACCATCACAATCTTACCACGTTTACATGTTGCACCAGGAATCATCTCTGCTTTCCTCCCTGCAACTCAGTATTTTTGACACAATGTGAATTAGTGCACAGGAAGCCTCAGTGTTTCCTGGAGGGTTGCCCGCAGCTCACTGGCCTCAGAGAAAGTCATAATGTGTGTACAAACTTCTCTGGAATAACTTGAGCTTATTACATACATCTTCTGGTAGGTCATTTGCCCCCTCCGCTCTCGAAAAGAAAACCTCAGGCCTCTTAAATTAACTACAAGCCTTTTTGGGACTGAGCCATTATTTTAGACAGCAAGGTTGTCAGAAAAAATATAGCTTTAAGGATGATAGAAAGATCTTAGCATTTTCTGAAGCCTGAAACCTATGCGGGGAGACAGCGCAGTCATTGCTGTCCTGATGGGACCTGGCCTTTCTCGTTTTGTTTTCCATTGCTTACCCAGATGAGGTGATTTGTTTAAGAAAATCATTGGAGTCATTGAATTAAGCATCCCTTTATTTCCAGCTTTTAAAAGGTTTTAAGTTAAAATATAACTTTTTAAATCTTTTATCCAGCGAACATTTGGTGATATTGTGTCTGTGTTTCGTGTGCCCTTTCTCTGTTTCGTGTAGGATTTCTGTTTTATGTACTCTGTCCATTGCATGGCACACAATAGGTATTAAATATTTGGGGGATGAATGAATGAATGAGGAAATAAAGTTCAGGATAATTTCTATGGCATTTGGAAATTGTTGTGTAAAACCTAGGCACTTACAGTGTTACCAAACAAGGGCCAAGTGAAAGCTGCAGTATTTGTTTGATTAATTACTAAGGAGCAGTCACTTTCCTTTCATGTATCCTGGACTTGTGGGGTCACAGGACCTACTGAAATAGTACTGTATAACGTCTGATGGAGCAGCCGAGGACTGGTGGCTGCAGGTCTCAGGAAGAGAACACAGAAGCAGCCATGGGCCCTGCTCCTGAGACAGGCAGGGGTTGGCTCTGAACCCACCTTTGCCCCAGACGCTGATGAGCAGGGAGGTGGTTGTCAGGGAAGCTGGCACATTGCCTGCAGGGGTCCCTGGGAGGTACAGATGTAGGGGAGGGCCCGGCTGAACCCACATCTGCTGTGAAGGCTTGCAGGAGTCTGTGCTTGCTGAGGGGGCCCTAGTTTTATTCCCTGGGTCTGAACTTGCTTTCAGTGGCCCTGTCTGCCTTCAAAATCCACCTGAGCAAGAGCTGGGCTTAGGGTTGGGGCCCCTTCCCCAGCCCCATTGTGGCAGGGTCAGGTTACTGGAGATAAGTCCTAGTCAGCACCTAGGCTATTAACAGGTTCGACGGGCCAGCGTATCCATGTTTGCTCTATGATAAAGTCAACAACTTGGCAGATGGTACCTAGACATTTCAGAGTTCCTTTAAAATGGTGTCAGTAAAGCCCATGATACAGTTTGGCTCTGTATCCCCACCCAAATCTCATCTCGAATTGTAATTTCCATAATCCCCAATGCCAAGGGCAAAACCTGGGGAGGTGATTGGATCCTGGGGGTGGATTCCCCTATGCCGTCCTCGCGATTGGGAGATCGCACGAGATCTGTTTTTCTGGTAACTGTGTTCCCTTCCTGCGACCTGCAGCCACCAGCCCATGGCTGCTCTGTCAGATATTATATGGTACTATTTCAGTAGGTCCTGTCCTCCCCCTCGCACACCTCCCTCTCACCTGCCGCCATGTAAGATAGGCCTTTGCTTCCCCTTCGCCTTCTGCCATCATCATAAGTTTCCTGAGGTCTCCCCAGCCATGTGGAACTGTGAGTCAATCAAACTGCTTTCCTTTATAAATTAGAGAGTCTTGGGCAGTTCTTTATAGCAGCGTGAAAACGGACTGATGCAGCCCAGTGGTCCACACAGGGAGAAGGTGACAGTGCAAATGCTGCTGTTAGGGCTGCGATGCCAATGAGGAGCCAGTCAGCACCACATGTGGGAAACCTCAGCTGTGTAGCCATTGAGGGGTCAGGGCTGCAATGCTGACAAGGAGTCAGTCAGCATCGCGTGTGGTGAACCTCAGCCGTGTGACCATCGTGGGGTTCAGCCATGCTGTTCTCATTGAGCAGCCCATTTTCAAAGTCTGAAAAAGGATAAAAAAAAAATAGGACTGAAGTTTTCAGAGTCAGTGCCTTGCATGAAAACTGGTGGTTGAGAATTCCTCAAGGAAAGCAGAAGTTGTTCTCCAAGTCAGCAGTGCTGTGCGGTGCAGAGGAGCGTTGGTGAGAAATGCCGGCATGCAGATAAGTAACACCATAGAAAATCCACATTCACAGCTCTCAGAAAGCTTGTTTTATTTATAATTAGCTGGCAGGACTCAACAAATGCGCGTTGCCTCCTTAATTCGCCCACACAGCAGTAGCTTTTTTCAGGCCTGGGGTGTTACTGGGAAACGGTGAGTGGGGTCCTGGCTCATCCTGAGGTGCGCTGGAGCTGAGAGGTTTTGTACTTGGGGATGGAGGTTGGGGCACGCTTTAGCTCAGAGTCTTGAGATGAGCTTCTTCATTGAAAAATTGTATTCTCTGGGAAGGAATGGGCAGAAACTTCAGGTAAATGAAATGGAAGTCAAACAGTCTTCCCTTGACAGAGGTGCATCTCTGACGAGCCCCCTAAGAGAGCCCCCTGGGCAGCAGGGAGTAAAAAGCATGACTCTGCACTGTTCTACACGTCCTGGTGGGGTCTGTCGGCAGGACCCCTGAGGGGAGGCAAGCATCTCTACTGGCGCCTGCTCCTGTGGCCCGGACTGCTGATTGTGAGTGGGATTAGTTCACTCAGGTGTGGAGATTCAAGGGGCTCTGAGGACTTCCTTCAGCTGAGGCATCTCCTGTTAGAGCCCCGTCGTTCCCTGGGTACAGCGTGTCCCTGTCATCTGCTTCCCCACCCTTTGTGAAGAGACAACCAATGCCAAACAGCAGCATCACCATCGCCACCAGCACCACCATCGCTGCAGTAGGGGAAGCCAGCTGGATAGCAAGAGGTTGGGAAAAACTCAAGTACTGTGTTTATGAAACTAATGACAGAGGCGGGATTCAGTGGCTCACGCCTGTAATCCCAGCACTTTGGGAAGTCCAGGTGGGAGGATCACTTGAGGAGTTTGAGGCCAGCCTGGGCAACACAGCAAGACCCCATCTCTACAAAAAATACACTCTTAGCCAGGTGTGGTGGTGCCTGCCTGTGGTCCCAGCTACCCAGAAGGCTGAGGTGGGAGGATCACTTGGCCCTGGGAGGTCAAGGCTGCTGTGAGCTGTGACTGCACCACTGCACTCCAGCACAGACAACAGAGGCAGACCTGTCTCAAGAAAAAAATTGTTTTTCATCTCATGACAGATGTTTTCCCTGTCCCAACCTATTCCAAAATAGCTAATTTTTTTTTGGCGCTTGCATTTTGCATTTCAACTCCAAATGTATGATGAATGTTGCTTCAAGAAATTCTTCCTCTGTATCCCATCTGTATGGCGGAACTAGCCAGGTGCCCTAACATTACTGGATGCTTCTCTGCATGGTCTTACGTGTGTCAGAGGAGCCCTGGCTGCATGTTCAGCTTCTCTGGATCCAAGACATTGCTGTGTGTGGCAGGACTGATCCTCACTACGTACAGTTTGGATTCCTTGGGTGAGCGTCTGGAAGAAGACACGGTCTTGAGCTCGTTGCCGCAGCAAACACAGTTTGCAAGTGAAGGACGCCTGCTTCTCCCTGTCCAGAGCTGCCCCATTGCTGATGAAGACAGACTGTGAAGTTGGTCAAAAGAGAAGCAGCCGACACAGCAGAATGACCAGGAAGTAATGAGGGGTGTGGGAGGGGAGAGCCTGTATTCCTTCCCCTGCCTGCTGAATGTTAAAAATTTCCAAGGTGCAGAGTTGGCCTTCCATATTCGTGGGTTCTATAGCCCTGGATGCAGCCAAACTAAAAGTGAAAATATTCAGAAAGAAAAGAATGGCCTCACCTGTTCTGAACATGTGTAGACTTTTTCATTTTCATTATTCCCTAAACAATACAGTACACCCACAATTTACACAGCACTCACGTTGTTTGGAGTATTGTGAGTAAGGTAGAGATTATTTATTTATTTATTTATTTATTTATTTATTTATTTATTTCGAGGTGGAGTCTTGCTCTAGTCGCCCAGGCTGGAGTGCAGTGGCACGATCTCAGCTCACTGCAAGCTCCATCTCCTGGGTTCATGCCATTTTTCTGCCTCAGCCTCTCAAGTAGCTGGGACTACAGGCACCCACCACCACACCTGGCTAACTTTTTGTATTTTTACTAGAGACGGAGTTTCACTGCGTTAGCCAGGATGGTCTTCATCTCCTGACCTCGTGATCCGCCCACCTCGGCCTTCCATAGTGCTGGGATTACAGATGTGAGCCACTGTGCCCAGCCTGTGGAAATTTTAAGTACAGCAGAGGGCACCGTGGGTTCTGTGCACTCCGCACTCACATTGTTTGGAGTATTGCGAGTAATGTAGAGATTTAAGTACACAGGAGGGCACCATGGGTTCTATGCACTCAGCACTCACATTGTTTGGGGTATTGCGAGTAATGCAGAGATTTTAAGTACACGGGAGGGCACCGTGGGTTCTGTGTACTCAGTACTCACGTTGTTTGGGGTATTGCGAGTAATGTAGAGATTTTAAGTACATGGGAGGGCATGCATTGGTTCTGTGTACTCAGCACTCACGTTGTTTGGGGCATTAAGAGTAATGTAGAGATGTAAGTACATGGGAGGGCACCGTGGGTTCTGTGCACTCAACACTCAACGTTTTTTCGGGTATTGGGAGTAATGTAGAGATTTCAAGTACACGGGAGGGCACCGTGGGTTCTGTGTACTCAGCACTCACTTTGGGGTATTGCAAGTAATGTAGAGATTTTAAGGACACGGGAGGGCACCGTGGGTTCTGTGTACTGAGCACTCATGTTGTTTGGGGTATTGGGAGTAAAGTAGAGATTTTAAGTACACGGAGGGCACCATGGGTTCTGTGTACTCAGCACTCATGTTCTTTGGGGTATTGAGAGTAATGTAGAGATTTAAGTACATGGGAGGGCACCGTGGGTTCTGTGTACTCAGCAGTCACATTGGGATATTGCGAGTAAGGTAGAGATTTTTAAGTACACGGGAGGGCACATGTGGGTTCTATGTAAATGCTGCGCCATTTTCTATCAGGGACTTGAGCATCACAGACTTTGGGATCCTGACCCCTGGAACCCACCCCCATGGACACCGAGGGTGACTGTACTTCAGCATGCTTTATTTATTTATTTTTTTTGTTCACTGAGAGAGTCGCTACAAGAAACACAGAATTTTTTACACACAAACCAACATTCAAAACCTATAAATAGTTTTTAGGGAGGAGGAGGGGAAGGATTTCAGGTTTTTTTCCTGCCCCTTCAAGCTATTAATAACACATTCATCACCTTGTAGTTAATTTGTATGTGTGGTGAGAATACCGAAGATTCATTCTCTTACCCAGTTTCAGGCAGATGATGCATTGTTAACTGAATTTCAGGCAGATGATACATTGTTATTAACTGTAATTACCACACTGTACATTCGGTCTCCAGAATTGACTCATTTTTTCTTGAAGTGTGTGCCCTTGACCAGCATCTCCCTGTTTCCTCTTCCCCAGTCCCTGCTAACCCCTATTCCACTCTGTTTCTACAAATTCTACGTTTTTAAGATGCCACATGTAAGTGAGATCATGCAGTATTTATATTTCTGTGCCTGTTTTATTTCACTTAGCATAATATCTTCCAGGTTGATCCATGTTTTTGCAAGTGGCAGAATTTAGTTCTTTAAGTTGAATAGTATTTGTTTTGTGCATACACCATGATTTCTCTATCTGTTCATCCACTGACGGATGCGTAGGTCAATTCCACATCGAAGTGATTTTGAATAGTGCCGCAGTGGATGTGAGCATGCAGGTATCTCTCCCTTACACTGGTTTAAATTCCTTTGGATATTTACCCAGACATGGGATTGCTGGATCATAGAGTCCTGTTTCTAGTTTTGGAAAGATGCTCCATGCTATTTTCCACAGCAGCTGTGCTGCTTTGCTGCTTTGCACTCCCACCAACAGCGTGCAGGGGTTCCCTTTGCTCCACATCTTTGCCAACACTGCAGAATTTACATTCCTAGATCCCCTTGGTTCCCCTGACATGGGCACAGGTGGCCTGACTGCTCACTACACCTGTCTCTGAGCTTTGCTTTCTCATGCTGCGTATGGACTGGTTGAGCAGCCTCTTGGATTGCTTTGACTCCTGGTAACTTTGACTTAAAAAGGCAACTGAGCAGAAAGCCATAGCTACTATGCAGCTGCTTAAATGATTCTGCAGAGACTTAAAGTCAAACTCTGGGTGAGGGAGTGTGTGCTTCTAAAATAAGAAGATAATGCTTGATGTGTTGTGGAAAGTTGAGGCTCTGTTGGCCCCAGTGCTGAGGTCACTGCACGCCTCTGACTCTGGTGTGAACACACAGTGACCGTGGAGCTCTGTTTACAGAGATGTTCTCCTCCTGGGGTTTAGGACTCTGGACTGCATGCGCTTTTGTGTTTACTGAGGTTAGCCCACTTCTTTCTGCTGTCAGAGTGATTCCATCTTTGATAGCCTTAGCAGTTTTCTTGTTTCTCCAAAAGCACTTTCTGATGCAGAAGGCGGTCACATAGCATGTGTTCATGACCATCCCCTGTGGCCCAGCACTCGGGATAGACCACTCCGCCACTCACCTCGGGGTGGTCCAGCGTGACTTTTCAGATCCTGGAAGTGACGTGGACTTTGTTTATTCCAGTTGTCCTCCTCCCCCTTCAGCAGGGCTGTGACATTCTCCCTGCTGGGGCATCTGAAGTGTCTCCTGTACTTGGAGGTAGGACGGCGGCACTGGGCCAGGCGGTTCTGCACGATGACTTTGTTGCCACCAGTCTGGCCCTCGGCCAGATGCCTTGGCGGGCATCTCGGACTTGCTGAGACTGTCATCTGTGAAAGGAGGAGGATAGTGCTTGTGGAGTGTTTAAATGACACAGTTGTCTGTAAAGTTCGCAGTAAGACCCCGACTTTGTGGGTGGATAATCGGCCTCCATCCTTTCTCCTGTCCACCTATCCTCATGCTCATGTTCCCTCCCAATCCAAAGAAAAAACTGTGAGGGGGTCTCTCCCTCTGTCTGCCGGGGAGCGGAGGGTGGAGCGTGAGAGACTTGCTCTCTAGCCATGAGGCCCAGGGCGGCCATCTGAGAAGAGCCCACAGCGGGCGCCGGGCCATGCTGGGTCGTCTTCTACACGTCAGCTTCTTGATGTCCAGCTGGAAATAATGGAAGCTGGGCTTCATTGTCCCTACCTTGCCCCTTCTCGCTCCCCCCAACACCAAAAAATGTAAATACAACATCCAGTGAAACCAACTTACTGCTGAGGCCTGAGATCTGCAAAATTGAGAATCAATGTCATGATAAAGGGAAGTAGCTGTGTTTAATACGGCATAGTCTTCTGAGAGCTGTCTTTCTACAGGGTCGGGTTTCTTTCCTTTTTGTGTGAAGGAGGGATTTCTAACTCCCAGGGACCCACTGGAGAAATTACGCTTGCCTGAAGAGTTTTCAGCAAGTTATGACAGCGGTTTTGTGTGAAACTGGCATGTTTAAATCTTCCCACTGGCCAGGATGACTGCTGGGCCATCTCCGGGGACCTCGTGCAGAGCCCCCGGTCTTGCCAGGGACTGGAAGGGAGGGGGTGTTTCGAGGCTGCAGTAGGACAGGAGTCTCCTCAAACTTACAAAGCCTCTGCTCCGCGCAGCACGCCGCACACGCGCTTTGAATTTTAAAAAATTGCATCGGCATTCATATTCTTAAGCCCTTCACGGACTGTTAGTACTATATTATTTTCTTTTAACATCAGAAGCTTATTTTCAAGACCACTGCGGTAGTGTGAACTTCTGTTGATCTTTCTCCTGTTCTTTTGATCCATGTGTTAAAAATAGAATGGATTCCAAACATGCTGTTTCCTTTAATCCCCTTTCTAACTGGAGTTCTTAACGTACCAAAGAGAAGAGCTACAGGGGACAATACAAATTTAAAACCAAAAAGGTAAAACTCTAAGTGACCTTGTCCACCTGCCTGGCCCGAGTAAGATCTTACTGCAACAGCATGTCTAAAATGTGTTTCCTTCCTGATCCTACCATTAATTAAATGTGTGTGTGTGTGTGTGTGTGTGTTGTTTGAGACAGGGTCTTGCTCTGTCGCCCAGAGTGTGGGCGCTAGGCACTAAATAACAATAAATAATGTTTTTTATTAAGCAAACAGCTCAGGTGAATGTATGAATCCTAGTACAGGCTTTGTTTACCCTGGCACCTTATTTAAAAGATCTTTATGGAATTTAAGCTGCTGATGCTCGCACTGGAAATGTGGCAGGGGCTTGTGAGAATGAGGGGGGTGATGGGCACAGCAGATGCAGATGGAGCCATGGCAGAGCACGGGTGGCCAAGGCGGCAGGGCCAGGTTGGGAAGGATTTGGAGGCCATGTGGGGAGTTTGGTCACAGCCCAAACAGCAGGGAGAAGCCTCCAGCGCAGTTCGGGGAGAGAGGCTCACCACGTTTGCATTCTTGCAGCGACCCTTCTGTCTGCTGTCTGGGGTATGCCTGGGGCAAGGAGCCTCAGCCCCGGAGCTGGAGCGTCTCTGACACGGGGGCCTGCGGCGTCTGGGGTCCCGAGGTGGTGGTTGACATCAGAGCAGAACAACTGGGTTCTCAGGGGTCAGGATTTTGAGATTTCTCTTAGCCCATTTTCTGGGGTCGGGATTCTGAGATTCTTCCTAGCCACTGTTTTCTGGGGTCAGGATTCTGAGATTCTTCCTAGCCCCTGTTTTCTGGGGTCGGGATTTTGAGATTTCTCCTAGCCACTGTTTTCTGGGGTCAGGATTCTGAGATTCTTCCTAGCCCCTGTTTTCTGGGGTCGGGATTTTGAGATTCTTCCTAGCCCCTGTTTTCTGGGGTCGGGATTTTGAGATTTCTCCTAGCCACTGTTTTCTGGGGTCAGGATTCTGAGATTCCTCCTAGCCCCTGTTTTCTGGGGTCGGGGTTTTGAGATTTCTCCTAGCCCCTGGTTTCTGGGGTCGGGATTTTAAGATTCCTCCTAGCCCCTGTTTTCTGGGGTCAGGATTCTGAGGTTCTTCCTAGCCCCTGGTTTTCTGTGGTCCATCTTCTTTTCCTCCCTCCCCTAACAGGGCGATGCCTGTGGCCCTGCAGGGTGCACAGCAGGTCTGTGTTCATGAGTCCTCCCATCGACTTGGACGTCTCTCATGAATTGAATGTGAAATACATACTGAATTGAGTGCTTGTTGAATTTTTTTAAAGATTTTCTTGTGTCCTTAGTGCTTTGAGACCTTCACATCCTGTGTGTTTGATCTCTCCATCTGCGGCAGCAAGTAGATAGGTGCTATCACCTATATTTTATCCATGAGAAAAATGCGACCCACACTAGTTAGCTGGCCCATGGGGGACCCTGCTGTGCTCAGCTTGCTGGGGTGAGAGGACATCCCAGGTCCTCCTGCCCCTGTCCCCAGTGCAGGCGAGGGGTACACACAGGAGCTGTCACTGGTCTACAGCGCCTGCTGGAGAACGAAGAAGCCTATCGGAGATTTAAAAACGAGGCTGCGGCCTTGCCTTCCGGGGCCTCCTGGCTCCTTATAAAGCAGTAGGCTCAGAGCAGCAGCACCAGGGCTCCTGACAGCCATAGAATTCCCAACATGGAAACGATTGCTTTGTTATATAAACTATTAATTCCAGCATTAAATAGTCTCCCGACACCGCACATGGAAACCGCCACTGCCGAGTGGGTCTGTGTGCTCGGAGCTGAGCCACGCTGTGGAAGCAGCTCCGTGGCCCGTTTCTTTCATCCCCGAGGGTCACCCAGCTCCCAAGTGTCCGTGTCTTGAGTCTGACGTCCACAGCACTGGCTCTGCACTGGTTCCAGTTGGGGCCAGATTGGCTGGTGCGTGCCTGAGGCCGAGAGGAAGCCACAGGGGCCGCGGGTGTCTTTTCTGTCATCTTAACCCTACGTTCGCCAGGCAGACCTTTCCCTGCTTTTCTAAGATTGGGTTTTGCCCTGAAACTCTGGACTGCAACGTAAGTGAGAAAAAGAATTGTTCTCTTCAGGGAGGGAAAGAAGCATCATCCCTCAGTCTCATTCGACCTTCTGCTGATGACTTTGCCTCACTGGGGTTTTCACTTCCAAAGTAGGACTTGTCTGTAAATCTCTCCTCTTTGTGATTTTAATTTCTGCTTCTGAAATTTTAATTCTTACGGAAAGTCTCCGAGAATAACATAAGTGGCATTTTTTTAATGAAGTAGAAAATGTTTCTAAAGAGATCACTTTTTTTTTCTCACTGAGGTTGCAATTACTGCATTTACTTTTCTGTCATACTTATTCCTAAAGTGAAAAGGAAATTAAATAAATGGGTACCTTGATGTGGAAGCGGGAAAATATGCTGTTTGGAATTTTACGTGGAAAGCGCTCTGGCAGGGGCTCCTGTGGTTCACATTCTCTGACAGCAGCCTTGAGGGTGAGCCTTAGACCCAGCCTCCTGGAGGCCGTCCCTGGAGACGGGAGTTGACTTTCGAAATAGCCTTGGATGACGTTCCCATCGCTTCCAGGTTTGGGGAATATGAACAAGCAGGCTGTGAGCAGTGGATATGCCTAGCGGGATAACAGACACTTGATGGCCCCAACTTAGAAACGTGGGGAAGGATGTGCCCTCTTTTGGAGCATTTGCGCCTTTAGTTTATGTAGCTGCATGCTGATGACCACATGCCCTGATGGACGCAAGGTGAGGGGGAGAGAAGAGAGGCAGGAATTAATTGATCATTCAGCCTGAACCAATGTGAAATGGAGGAAGCCCCAGGCACTGTCAGAGCCACCGTGTCCCTAGTGTGAAATGGAGGAAGCCCTAGGCACCGTCAGAGCCCCCGTGTCCCTAGCGTGAAATGGAGGAAGCACCAGGCACCGTCAGAGCCCCCGTGTCCCTAGTGTGAAATGGAGGAAGCACCAGGCACCGTCAGAGCCACTGTGTCTCTAGTGTGAAATGGAGGAAGCACCAGGCACCGTCAGAGCCACCGTGATCCCTAGTGTGAAACGAAGGAAGCCCCAGGCACCGTCAGAGCCACCGTGTCCCTAGTGTGAAACGAAGGAAGCCCCAGGCACCGTCAGAGCCACCGTGTCCCTAGTGTGAAACGAAGGAAGCCCCAGGCACCGTCAGAGCCACCGTGTCCCTAGTGTGAAGTAGAGGAAGCCCCAGGCACCGTAAGAGCCCCCGTGTCCCTAGTGTGAAACGGAGGAAGCACCAGGCACCGTCAGAGCCCCCATGTCCCTAGTGTGAAACGAAGGAAGCCCCAGGCACCGTCAGAGCCACCGTGTCCCTGGTGTGAAGTGGAGGAAGCACCAGGCACCGTCAGAGCCACCGTGTCCCTAGTGTGAAATGGAGGAAGCACCAGGCACCGTCAGAGCCACCGTGTCCCTAGTGTGAAACGAAGGAAGCCCCAGGCACCGTCAGAGCCACCGTGTCCCTGGTGTGAAATGGAGGAAGCACCAGGCACCGTCAGAGCCACCGTGTCCCTGGTGTGAAATGGAGGAAGGACCAGGCACCGTCAGAGCCACCGTGTCCGTAGTGTGAAATGGAGGAAGCACCAGGCACCGTCAGAGCCACCGTGTCCCTAGTGTGAAATGGAGGAAGCCCCGGGCTCCATCAGAGCCACTGTGTCCCTGGTGTGAAATGGAGGAAGCACCAGGCACCGTCAGAGCCACCGTGTCCCTGATGTGAAATGGAGGAAGGACCAGGCACCGTCAGAGCCACCGTCTCCCTAGTGACAGCATGGCATTGATTGAAGGTCAGGCCTTGGGCCCAACCCAAGGAGCTGTTCAGGGAGGATACTGTGTAGTCAGCCAGCTAGCTTCTGCCTGTCAGTCTCTCACCTCCCACCACCTGCCATCTGTCCATCATCTCTGTCGTCTGTCTATATGCATCATCTGTTATCTACCTGTCACCTATGATCTGATTGTATTCGCATAGGAAACATTGGTTCTTCAAAATAAAGGATGGCATGGAAAAGTGCTGCTAGAAGGTTTGCTCATGTAAACCTGCAGTGAGTCTATCATGGGAATCTGGTGGACCTCTGTCTACCAGATGCTGAGGCAGTCCAGAGTAAAAAATAACTGGACTTTTTCCATGAAAACATAGCAGGAGTTTGTGAGCCATGAGCTTTGGGGCCTGAGTGAGCCTGGTCTCAGGGCCGTGGCATCCAGCGCTTCGGCTTTGGGGTAGCATGCACATCAAGCCATCGTCTTCTGCATTTTGGGATAGAATCATCGTAAGTTTCCCCTCTGCCTGCCCCCCAGTCACTGAACAGGTAAATGATCACCCCACATCTGCCCAGGTCTTCAGTGCACTCCCAGCCAGTCACTTATCTGCAGGTCTCTCTGCGTCAGGCACAGACGTCTGTGTGTGTGGTACACGTGGTACACGCAGGAGCACCCTGGCTTCAGTTTTTAAGACAACCGGGTTGGGGCACAGTTCTATGGGACACTGTCTGGTTTTAAGGGTAACTGTGCACGTGTGTTACAAATAAACCATGAACAGTCATCCACGACATCACGCAAGCTACAGCGTGTGATTTATGCTGTGGGTACCCAGAGGCGTCACCCATGCAGGGCAGGGGCTGGGAGAGGGCAAAGCAGGAAGTAGAGTCCCGTTTCCTTTGGAGAAGGGCACTTCCCAGGCAGGTTATGGAGTCAGGAGGATGTGCAGGGGCGTGAATATGCGAGGAAAGCCCGGGAAGCCAGGGCTGCGGCCTCTGGACACTACACCAGCTTTAGAGTGGAAGACTCCAGGTCTGGTTTTCATGGGACACGGTTTTGGAGCTGGACAGAGTTTTGTCTTAGATCTGTGGTCCTGGGTGAGGAACGTAAGTACCGTTTGTGCCTCAAATTCTCATCTGTAAAATAAGTTGTTAAAAGGATTAAACAATGTCGCGTCTTTGGGGATGGGCCAGCAAACCCTCCTGTGAAGAGCTGCACTGAACTCTGTCTTGCCTTGCAGCTTGGCAAGGAGCAGGCCGTGAGCACAGAGCGTGTCTCCAGAAGTGGCCTGGAAGCTGGGCTCAGCCTTGAGACTTAGTTCGCAGACCCTGGTTTGGGGGAAAATGCGGGGCATGGAAGTTACTCAGTGGTGCCACCCTTTCCCACCTCCTAGGTTTTGAGAGATGATAGTAACCTAGGATTTATTAAAGTCTTGTTTGGAAATTTTCTTTGCTGATTGATTGGGGACTCGATTTAAATCAAGCACGTGCACATGTGGCTGCTTCTGTGGTTCAGATTTTGGACATTGTTTGTGAAACAGGTTAACAAGGCATTTCCAAAAGCGACTGAGCATCTCCGTAGTGGGCAGCTGATGGCTGCGGGTGTGGAGTGCCCGGCAAGCTTTAATATTTCTGCAGAAATTGTCCTTTGTTGGCAGTGGCCAGCTACCTAGTTAGCATCGGCTGGGCACGGTGGCTCACGCCTGTAATCTCAGCACTTTGGGAGGCTGAAGTGGCAGATCATGAGGTCAGGAGATGGAGACCATCCTGGCTAACACGGTGAAACCCTTTGTCTACTAAAAATAAAAAAAATTAGCCGGGCGTGGTGGCCAGCGCCTGTAGTCCCAGCTACTCGGGAGGCTGAGGCAGGAGAATGGTGTGAACCCGGGAGGTGGAGCTTGCAGTGAGCCGAGATAGCGCCACTGCACTCCAGCCTGGGCGACAGAGCGAGACTCTGTCTCAAAAAAAAAAAACACTCATCGATGGGCAGATGCGGGTTCCGTGTCATTTGGTTCTTGGCTCCGTGTTCAGACGTCAGCTTTGTGTTCCGTGGGGGAGAGGAGAACCTGTGTCGTGAGCTGTGAGTTGGTGGAGGCAGCTGTGGAGGCAGAGGTGGCATCTGAGACTGCCCGCCCTTCACTAGGAAAGGCGACTTGACCAGCTTGTGTGTGTACCTTGATAACTTCATTCATTTGCTATATTTTTATTAAAGCTTGAATTTTTAACTCTTCTTGGAATTATGGTTTGATCAGTCTTAGAAAACAATACATCAGATCCAAAAAAATGAACAGCGAATGAGTATTCTGTGTGTGCTGGAGCTTGTGATTGGGAAGGGCCTCTGTGTGTCAATGAGGTGGCTTTGTCCTGTGTGCTTGCGCTGGCTCCAGGAAAGGCATGGCTGCTGCACGGCCCCGTGGCTGTCTGTGAGCTTTAAATATGTGGATTCTCGCCTCACCACAAGCACCTTTGTCTTCTCTTCTGGATTTCTGCAGGTTTCACACCTTTTGCTTCTTCCCTTAGCCTTTGTCACTCCTTTTTCAAAAACACTGTGGCAGCTTCAAGTCCTTGTGACCAACCTGCTTGATTAGAAAACATCTTGTTAATGAAGAAGATGCTAATAGGTGCTGGTGTCGGCCATCCCGGCCCTGGCAGCTGCAGGATCTGTCGTCGACTGAGTTAGTGAGAGCCCCGGCCTCCAGGCTTGGCTTCCTGTGCCAGTGGGTGGGGATGAGATGGCAGGGGTCTAACCCTGGACCCCATCCGGATAAATAAAGAAGGGGCCAGAAACAGGCGTGTGTTTAACAAATGAGTTTTAGTGACTTAAATGCTGTGGGCTTTTGTTCGAGAGCAGGGGAGGAACTGAAGTTGTTTGATGTGCAGTGCTTGCTTTTAAAATTCTAACAATGAGGCACACAGAAGATACTGTGATAACTGTGTCTTCTTGGGCACCATTGAATGATAATGCTCTATCCACGGAGACCATACTGAACTTCATTTTCCTTCTCTTGCAGGTGACATCACACAAAAAGGATATGAAAAGAAGAGGTCAAAGTTAATTGGAGCCTACCTTCCGCAGCCTCCGAGTAGGTAACCCCCATGAGTAGCATGAGTCCTCTCATTTCCTGCGTTCACTATGTGCCAGAGAAACATCTGGAGGCAGATGCTCCCTTGCTTCCCAGTCGGCAGGAGGAGGCGTCTGGCGTTCACCCTCCAGGCATTCAGTTCCTTTGAGTGATCACACATGCTGTGTGAATATACAAGGCACAGAGGATTTTTCTATAAGTGTCCCTAATAGGTGTTTTCTCTATAAGTAGAGATCAGTATTGGGTTGGTTACTTTAAAATGCTATAATCGTAAAAATATGAGTGCATTGGTGATTTCAACATATTTGGTTTAGAGAGCTACTTATTACTATTGATTCTAGTTTAATCCAAGGCTTCTGTTGGTGGCACAGGCCAAATCTAGACAGTACTGTGATATCCCGCCCAGGACTCTGCAATCGTGAAAGCTGGTTGTGTGTTGAGATGTGGCTGCAAACATACATGATGATTCTTCAGAAGGGCAGTCGGTTTCCTGCCAGCGTTTCTACGTGTGCAGATTGGCAGCTTTCCTGCACTTGAGCTGGGTTCTGTAAATGTCAGGAAAAAGAATCTCATTAGACGGGGATTCTAGCACCTCAGTTCCCATCGCAAGCTCAATTCAGCCCGAGAGCGACCTTGAAAATTTGCTAGGCTTGAGGAATGGCTTAAAGCTAACACAAGCAGTTTCTTCCTCAAACATAAAGGCTAGCAACATAAATTTTAAAGGTGGAAATTGAACTTCCATAGTTCGTATCATTGAAAGAAGATTTTAGAAGGTTTAAGGATGCACATGTCCATACCTGCACAAACCCCGATTCTGTCCTTCCCGAGGCCCGTCCAGGTCCTGTTGACTCAATAAGGAAAGTTTCCTGAGGCTCAGGCTGCAGGAAACGGTGTGGAGATTCTGCTATTGGTAGTTTTGTTTTCATTTCGTGTTTTTCTTGCCTTGATTTTTGAGACAGTGATGTAACAGTGAACATGTTTGTGTGGACCTTGCTTAGCAGAGGCTTAAGTCAGGGATAGACGCCGAGGAACCCGAGAGAAGGGGAGCAGAGGGCTGGGCTGGAACGCTGGGGCGAGAGGCTTCAGGGCAGTGCTGGGTAGATCCCCTGATGGCCTGCGCCCCTCCCTCATTCTCTTCTCGCAGAGCCATGGGGCGACAGCTGCCCCAGCCCTGTCCCTGTGAGTTCCCCTCTGCAGGTGCCCTCATGTGCTGCAGAAGGTGGGGTCTGACCGTAGGCCACGGACGCTGTTGGTTTTAACTTTCTTGCCTTGCCAAACAAAAGTGAAACAGAAGCGGTTCCTCGCTTCCCAGGACGGTTCTCCAGCGCACTGTGCCTCCCGCGGTGGCCCTGGCCTTAGCCGGGCGCAGAGGGTGGCCGTGCCCTGTGGTCCCCTTGGTGGTCTGTGTGCTGTCCTGCATGGGGTCAGCAGCTCTGCTCAGCGCTGTAACAAATTTAAAAAAAACTAAAGTTTGAATTAATTAGTTTTTTTTCAACTTGTTACAGCAGCGAATGGAGCTGCGGTGGTTCGGTGTAGACTGCAGCACAGTGAAGGAGCGCCGAGGAGAACATTCCGCTCTGCCCACATCGGGGTGTGCGACGTCCGAGAAGCCGCGGCTCGGGAGCGGGTGGCCAGCACCGCAGGGAACCGGCCTCTGTTTTACTTTCGTTTCGGTGAGCGCTGCTTTGCTGAGAGCCAGCCCCACAGCAGGGTACACATTAGAAAAGGGGCCACCCGCCGAGTGCCATCCTGTACAGACGTGTAGGGTGTGGCCTGGGGGCCTGAGGGTCCCATTCTCCAGTGAGCCAGGTCGCTCCGCAGGCCCAGAACTCGCCAGAGACGAGGTCTGTCCCTGTGAGTCAGGGCCCAGTTCCGCGTTTCCTATTGAAATAGAACTTTGCTTTTACAATTCCCCTTTCTCAGTTGGGCACCACTTAGAAAACACTTAAGAATGCATGACAAATTATAAAACTTCTTAAAGCCACTGGTCTTCTACAGACTTTCATCTTATAGCCAAAGACCCAATTAAAGGATGAGCTGATGGGTCTTGGCCTCTGAGATCTGCTAGAAGGAGTGATTTTGAGATTTCCATCTCCAAAGAGCAAAGTAAGGGTTTTTGAAATAGAAAAAGCAGTTAAATCATAGAGTATGTTCTTAGAGGTAAGGATTCTGTTCAAAGGTAAGAATTACTTTGGTGGACAGTGTTTTGAATACAGGAATTTCATGATGCAAAAAGGGAGTTCACTGCATTTTCCACCAGAATGAAAAAAATCATATTCAGGTTGAAGTTTTAGGTTCATGTTCAGGGTTACACTTCAAAATGTGTTTTAAAATCACATACAAGGCCGGGGGTGGTGGCTCAGGCCTGTGATCCCAGCACTTGGGGAGGCTGAAGAAGGGGATTGCTTGAGCCCAGGTGTTTGAGGCCACCCTGGGCAACAAAGGGAGTCCCCGTCTCTACAAAGGAAAAAATTAGGCATGATGGTGGGTGCCTGTGATCCCAGCTATACGGGAGGCTGAAGCAGGAGGATTGCTTGAATCCAAGAAGTCAAGGCTATAGTGACCTATGATTGTGCCACTGTGTTCCAGCCTGGGGGACAGAGCGAGACCCTGTCTCAAAAAAATAGGTAAAATCAAGTCATAGAGGCAAACCTTATTATTATATTACAGTTGGCCATTGGGGTCTCAGAAAGAGGATACCCCGCCTCGTCTCCTGGCCTCCACTGCGTTCCTCCTCTCTGGGCCCTCTCAGGAGCCCTCTCTGGGCTGATTCCCTCGCACCCTCTCAGGAGCAAGGGGCAGAGCTGATGAGAAGGTGACAGGGCTGGGTTTTAGCCACGAGGTCCGTTTCAGAATTTATCTGCTGGAAACGTGAGGAAAACAGGAGAAGGGACGGCTTGGGCCGCCTGATTGAGGCCCAGACACCAGACTCAGGATGGGGGGACATAGGACGGGGGGACTCAAGACTTGGGGGGACTCAGGACAGCGGTGCTAGGGCCCCAGCGAGGCTGTTTCCCTGCCGACCTTCATTTGGAGACGTTGCTTGTGACGCGCAAGTGTGCACCATGTGCAGCTGTCCTGGGAAGCAGCAAGGAACACAGACGTTTCCAAAGCCGAGGCTGCTTTCTTGATTGGCCCCATGGGACGTGACTTCCTTTGTGCAGGATCTTTGTGGAAAACATCTTTCTTTTTTGTTCCCCTGTGCTGCTGCACGCTTGCCTGTAAGGGGTTTGTGTTCTGATTAACTTCCACCCTTTTTTCCTAACATTTACATTCCTATTTCTCCAGAAACTATTCTAAAAGTGTTTCTAGGATGTTGTTTGGGACGCAGAATTATGAGCTACAATGGGGGTTCTGTTCCCTAGGCCAGCCAGGCATGTCCCAGCTGCTCAGGAGGGCAGCGTCTGTCGGGGCCTCCAGCCGGGATTCAGAAGTGAGCGTGGTGCTGAGCACCTGCCTAAATGTATTTGAGGGAAAAGACTGTCCGGAGCCAGGAAGAAATGTGAGTTATACATGCAGTGAAAGAAGGGTCAGAGAGGGTGCCTGGAAGATCATCTTCAGGGAGAAGACGCTGCTTAGGGAAGCTGCCCACTTGGCTCTCACCCTTCTGCGGTTCAAACCCATCCCTCATCAGTCTCTAAGCCCAGTCAAAGTTGTAAACCTATGAAATAAAATCCACTGCCTGGCGGCCTCTTCAGAGATATCTTAATAACGGTGTCGACTTGGATAACAAGGCCTCACTGCTTGTATGACACAGGCCGTGGAGATTTAGAGAGTAAAATTTTAGTGTGGCTATAAATGGTGGAAACTTCTTTGCTCAGATACAGCTCCTCTTTCTCACAGCAACTTCTTATGTGATTGTCCGTGAAACGTTTCTTGGTATTGAGTGATTTATGAAGATCTGGTATTCCTCTCCAAGCCCAGCTTGCTTTTCCTTCAACAGCCGGACAGCTTGATGCCCAGGTGCAAGTTACAACGACTCTGTAAGGGGGTTTGTATGTGCGGCACAGCCTCTCTCCATGGGGTCACGTGAGCGGCCTCTCTAGGGAAGAGGCATCCTTGGTCAGTGTGAGTTAAGCCTCACACTGTTTCCACCATGGGGTCGTGTGAGCGGCCTCTCCAGGAAGAGGCCTCCCGTGGTCAGTGTGAGTTAAGCCCCACACTGTTTCCACCATGGGGTCGTGTGAGCAGCCTCTCCAGGAAGAGGCCTCCCGTGGTCAGTGTGAGTTAAGCCCTACACTGTTTGCACCATGGGGTCGTGTGAGCGGCCTCTCCAGGAAGAGGCCTCCCGTGGTCAGTGTGAGTTAAGCCCCACACTGTTTCCACCATGGGGTCGTGTGAGCGGCCTCTCCAGGAAGAGGCCTCCCGTGGTCAGTGTGAGTTAAGCCCCACACTGTTTCCACCATGGGGTCGTGTGAGCAGCCCCTCCAGGAAGAGGCCTCCCATGGTCAGTATGAGTTAAGCCCTACACTGTCTGCGCCGGAGGCCTGTGGCCTGCAGGCTCGCACTGTGCTGTCCAACTGTTGAGTCAAATCACAAACCTGGACTTGTCTCAGTTCCTCCCTGCTACCAGGGCTCCCGATGGCCATGCCACTGTCCCTCCCGACAGCCATGCCGCTGCATCCACATGAGGAGCTCTGCTCAGGCCGTGCACTTAGCCGTGTCCAGGTAGTGTTTAAAGCTCAGTTTGGATGCTCCGTCCTGAGGGATTTCTCCCCTGATCCTTCAGTCAGACAGTCCGGATTCCCATCTCCATGTCGTCCTGTCTCTGAAATACCACTGTCATAGTTGGGTGGTGGTTACTAAATGCTAAGTCTCCACCCCAACCCCCAGCAGCAGTATGTAAATCACCTGAGGCCCCGGCTGCCCGCTCACGGAAAGTGGACATTGGGCAGGTATTTGCTGTATGGATGTCTGGGTGCGGCACGGAGGGGCTGAGTCTGGCTGTGGGGGTGGGCCGGGGCAGCCCTCACTTCCCCCCGCCCCACTGAGTGACCGTCCCTACCGTGGTACGAGGATGGATGTGCAGTGTCCATGAGGGCAGACGCCACCGTGTCCGCATGATGCTCAGATCCACGTGAAGCCCTAAACAGGCACCGGAGACCTTCCACTGCCTCAGGTGTCTATCTGGGCTGCAGTTTTATTTTTATTCTTGATTTGGGTAAATTTAAATGGCAGATGGTAACATGTAAGGGCTAATTAATGACTGAAATGACAGAGAGTAACATGTACCCCAGCACCATCCAATCAGTGGAATTTTATTATCTTTTCAGAACTTGGCTCGCATCCCAGTGTTTGATCCTGCGACTGGATCACATGTTCTCATGAGAACAGCTGCTCTGGCCTGAGTGCTGTTGCTTGCAGTGGCTGCCTTGCCCTGTCACCACGGAGAGGGCTTCCTCTGAGGTCCCGTTGCAGATTCTCCCACTGGGCTTTGACAGTCGTGAGGGAGGAGGTCCCTGCAGTTGGCATTTGTGAATTTTGCACTTTGGTTACATACGGAATGAGAAAGTTTCTTAAGTATGTAAATGCCATTTTGTTCTGTTGTGTTTAGAAGGCGTGGCTGGCTGGCCCTGGCCTGTTCACCTGGGCTGGCCGTTGGTTGTTCTGATTCTTCGTGTCAGCAAAGACTGTGCTTTCCCGGGGCAGGTGCATAGCGGGTCCGTATTCTTGTTCTGCCATGAGAGTTACAGTCTGGTGACCCTAGGACAGCCCTTCCTAGACGTGCTGGGGAGGGACCGCCTGCTCACCTGGGCTGGAGGGTCCCGGGGACCTGTCCCGGGCCGGTTGTCTCCACTTAGGGGTCAGGCCATGTGGCAGCTCACAGGGTAAGGTGCTTTAAACTTAAATCCCAGAGGAGGGGAAACGTGGGTGTCCAGATTGCATTGCCTGTGACATAGCGTGAATCTTTCTAGACCACGTTGCTGCAGTGACAGGTGAATCACCTGTGTTCCAGATCGGCCGTGCTCCCGTCGGCACTTCCCAGGGTACCACGCTCAGCTGCCGGAGATGTGTTCTGCCACAGGCAGCTGTCAGTTTGATCCCGTACATTTATTTCCTGGTCTTTTTAGCAACGTTTAATGAATCGCATTCCTCGTCTCAGGTGTCAGCCGCTATGGAGGGAGTGCAGCTGAGCCTACCCCATGCGGTGTGTCTCCAGTGGGGAGGGTAGCACCCACTTCGGAACTGCTCACGTGGGTTTTGTGAAAAATATGAGATGTAAGCAAAGTGCAGAAACGTGAAGCCCCGGTCCCGATGGTGAGATTGGCCTCTCATCCAGTGAGCGTGGATTGGAGCTCAGGCTGGTGGATGAGACCCTCATCCAGTGAGCATGGACCGGGGCTCAGGCTGGCGGGTGAGACCCTCATCCAGTGAGCATGGACCGGGGCTCAGGCTGGCGGGTGAGACCCTCATCCAGTGAGCATGGACCGGGGCTCAGGCTGGCGGGTGAGACTCATCCAGTGAGCATGGACCGGAGCTCAGGCTGGTGGATGAGACCCTCATCCAGTGAGCATGGACCGGGCTCAGGCTGGCGGGTGAGACCCTCATCCAGTGAGCATGGACCGGGGCTCAGGCTGGCGGGTGAGACTCATCCAGTGAGCATGGACTGGAGCTCAGGTGAGACTCATCCAGTGAGTGTGGACCAGGGCTCAGGCTGGCGGGTGAGACCCTCATCCAGTGAGCATGGACCGGAGCTCAGGCTGGTGGATGACACTCATCCAGTGAGCGTGAACCGGGGCTCAGGCTGCCGGATGAGAACCCTCATCCAGTGAGCGTCGACTGGAGCTCAGGCTGGCAGATGAGACGCAGACATCAGACTCTCCCGACCCTGGATCACTGACAATTTCCAGTGCATGAGTCCCTAATCAAGTTAAAACATAATAGGAAAAGGGTTGCTAAGCAAATATATACTGATGTGTGGCAAAGATTTGGGCTCATGAAAGATGGATAGAAAGGAGGACAGTGTGGGGCCGGGCGCATTGGCTCATGCCTGTAATTCTAGCACTTTGGGAGGCTGAGGCGGACAAATCATGAGGTCAAGAGTTCAAGATCAGCCTGGCTAACGTGGTGAAACCCCATCTCTACTAAAAAATATAAAAATTAGCCAGGCATCGTGATGGGTGCCTGTAATCCCAGCTCCTCGGGAGGCTGAGGTAGAAGAGTCACTTGAACCTGGGAGGCAGATGTTGCAGTGAGTGGAGATTGTGCCATTGCCCTCCAGCCTGGCAACTGAACAAGACTCCATCTAAAAAAAAAAAAAAAAAAAGGTGGGGGGTGGGCAGCGTGAGAATTCATGGGGTTGGGGCAGGTGTTCGGGTGCTTAGAATGGAATTTCAGTCTTACCATTGTATGGTTTTCCCATCCCAGTGAATACAAGGAAAATTATTAAATTTCTTACCAGTGTTTACAACAGTTGTCCTGTTTGCTTTCTGGCAAAGTCCTTGATTGCACTTATTTTAAAAAGAAGTTCTACGATGTGAACAAGAGCATGTAATTGAGGCCTGGAGAGAATGGGACTGGATTTAGAAACTGCTCTGGGACAGACCTGAAATACAGAAAAATCCCCGGCAGTTTCACGAAGGGCCCAGAGCAGGCTTCTCCTGCAGGACACTCCTGTGGAGGCCTCTGTGGAGCCCGGAGTGGTTACCCCTGGGTGCCGGGGAACAAGGGCAGGAGAGCCTCTTGGCCCTCCTCTCCTCCTCCCTCCTTCCCCTTCTCTTCCTCCCCCTCTCTTCTCTGGGAGCTAAGGTGAGCCATAGAGATGTTGCTATCTGCACCCCCAGCACGCCCGGACACGGGATGAGTGAGAATAAGACGGGAATTTGTATGTGTCTGCACCCGCAGCATGCCCGGACACCAGATGAGTGAGAATAAGATGGGAATTTGGATGTGTCTGCACCCCCAGCACGCCCGGACACGGGATGAGTGAGAATAAGACGGGAATTTGTATGTGTCTGCACGCGCAGCATGCCCGGACACCAGATGAGTGAGAATAAGATGGGAATTTGGATGTGTCTGCACCCCCAGCACGCCCGGACACGGGATGAGTGAGAATAAGACGGGAATTTGTATGTGTCTGCACCCCCAGCACGCCCGGACACCAGATGAGTGAGAATAAGACGGGAATTTGGATGTGTCTGCACCCCCAGCACGCCCGGACACGGGATGAGTGAGAATAAGACGGGAATTTGTATGTGTCTGCACCCCCAGCATGCCCGGACACCAGATGAGTGAGAATAAGATGGGAATTTGGATGTGTCTGCACCCGCAGCATGCCCGGACACCAGATGAGTGAGAATAAGATGGGAATTTGGATGTGTCTGCAGCCCCAGCACGCCTGGACACGGGATGAGTGAGAATAAGACGGGAATTTGTATGTGTCTGCACCCCCAGCACGCCCGGACACCAGATGAGTGAGAATAAGATGGGAATTTGGATGTGTCTGCACCCGCAGCATGCCCGGACACCAGATGAGTGAGAATAAGATGGGAATTTGGATGTGTCTGCAGCCCCAGCACGCCCGGACACGGGATGAGTGAGAATAAGATGGGAATTGGGATGTGTCTGCACCCCCAGCACGCCCGGACACGGGATGAGTGAGAATAAGACGGGAATTTGGATGTGTCTGCACCCCCAGCATGCCCGGACACGGGATGAGTGAGAATAAGATGGGAATTTGGATGTGTCTGCACCCCCGGCACACCCGGACACGGGATGAGTGAGAATAAGATGGGAATTTTAATGTGTCTACACCCCCGGCATGCCCGGACACGAGATGAGTTGAGAATAAGATGGGAATTTGTATGTGTCTGCACCCCCAGCACGCCCGGACACGAGATGAGTGAGAATAAGATGGGAATTTTAATGTGTCTACACCCCCAGCACGCCCAGACACGGGATGAGTTGAGAATAAGATGGGAATTTGGATGTGTCTGCAGCCCCAGCACGCCCAGACACGGGATGAGTGAGAATAAGATGGGAATTTGGATGTGTCTACACCCCCAGCACGCCCGGACACGGGATGAGTGAGAATAAGATGGGAATTTGGATGTGTCTGCACCCCCAGCACGCCCGGACACGGGATGAGTGAGAATAAGATGGGAATTTGGATGTGTGTGCAGCCCCAGCACACCCGGACATGGGATGAGTGAGAATATGATGGGAATTTGGATGTGTCTGCAGCCCCAGCATGCCCGGACACGGGATGAGTTGAGAATAAGACGGGAATTTGGATGTGTCTGCACCCCCAGCACGCCCGGACACGGGATGAGTGAGAATAAGATGGGAATTGGGATGTGTCTACACCCCCAGCACACCCGGACACGGGATGAGTGAGAATAAGATGGGAATTTGGATGTGTCTACACCCCTAGCACGCCCGGACACAGGATGAGTGAGAATAAGACGGGAATTTGGATGTGTCTACACCCCCGGCACGCCCAGACACAAGATGAGTGAGAATAAGATGGGAATTTGGATGTGTCTGCACCCCCAGCACGCCCGGACACGGGATGAGTGAGAATAAGATGGGAATTTGGATGTGTGTGCAGCCCCAGCACACCCGGACATGGGATGAGTGAGAATATGATGGGAATTTGGATGTGTCTGCAGCCCCAGCATGCCCGGACACGGGATGAGTTGAGAATAAGACGGGAATTTGGATGTGTCTGCACCCCCAGCACGCCCGGACACGGGATGAGTGAGAATAAGATGGGAATTGGGATGTGTCTACACCCCCAGCACACCCGGACACGGGATGAGTGAGAATAAGATGGGAATTTGGATGTGTCTACACCCCTAGCACGCCCGGACACAGGATGAGTGAGAATAAGACGGGAATTTGGATGTGTCTACACCCCCGGCATGCCCAGACACGAGATGAGTGAGAATAAGATGGGAATTTGGATGTGTGTGCAGCTCCAGCACGCCCAGACACGGGATGAGTTGAGAATAAGATGGGAATTTGGATGTGTCTACACCCCCAGCACACCCGGACATGGGATGAGTGAGAATATGATGGGAATTTGGATGTGTCTGCAGCCCCAGCATGCCCGGACACGGGATGAGTTGAGAATAAGACAGGAATTTGGATGTGTCTGCACCCCCAGCACGCCCGGACACGGGATGAGTGAGAATAAGATGGGAATTGGGATGTGTCTACACCCCCAGCACGCCCGGACACGAGATGAGTTGAGAATAAGACGGGAATTTGGATGTGTCTGCACCCCTAGCATGCCCAGACACGGGATGAGTTGAGAATAAGACGGGAAATTGGATGTGTCTGCAGCCCC
The DNA here is from genome assembly GCF_029281585.2 of Gorilla gorilla gorilla. Classification (NCBI taxonomy): domain Eukaryota; kingdom Metazoa; phylum Chordata; class Mammalia; order Primates; family Hominidae; genus Gorilla; species Gorilla gorilla. The sequence goes on along the minus strand of NC_073232.2, from coordinate 9,401,535 downwards.
AGCATGCCCGAACACGGGATGAGTTGAGAATAAGATGGGAATTTGGATGTGTCTGCAGCCCCAGCATGCCCAGACACGGGATGAGTTGAGAATAAGACGGGAATTTGGATGTGTCTGCAGCCCCAGCACGCCCGGACACGGGATGAGTGAGAATAAGACGGGAATTTGGATGTGTCTACACCCCCAGCACGCCCGGACACGGGATGAGTGAGAATAAGATGGGAATTTCAATGTGTCTGCACCCCCAGCACGCCCAGACACGAGATGAGTGAGAATAAGATGGGAATTTTAATGTGTCTACACTCCTAGCACGCCCAGACACGGGATGAGTTGAGAATAAGACGGGAATTTGGATGTGTCTACACCCCCAGCACGCCCGGACACGAGATGAGTGAGAATAAGATGGGAATTGGGATGTGTCTGCACCCCCAGCACACCCGGACACGAGATGAGTTGAGAATAAGATGGGAATTTGGATGTGTCTACACCCCCAGCACGCCTGGACACGAGATGAGTGAGAATAAGATGGGAATTGGGATGTGTCTGCACCCGCAGCATGCCCGGACACGAGATGAGTTGAGAATAAGATGGGAATTTGGATGTGTCTACACCCCCAGCACGCCCGGACACGGGATGAGTGAGAATAAGATGGGAATTTGGATGTGTGTGCAGCCCCAGCACACCCGGACATGGGATGAGTGAGAATATGATGGGAATTTGGATGTGTCTGCAGCCCCAGCATGCCCGGACACGGGATGAGTGAGAATAAGATGGGAATTTGGATGTGTCTACACCCCTAGCACGCCCGGACACAGGATGAGTGAGAATAAGACGGGAATTTGGATGTGTCTACACCCCTGGCATGCCCAGACACGAGATGAGTGAGAATAAGATGGGAATTTGGATGTGTGTGCAGCCCCAGCACGCCCGGACACGGGATGAGTTGAGAATAAGATGGGAATTTGGATGTGTCTACACCCCCAGCACACCCGGACATGGGATGAGTGAGAATATGATGGGAATTTGGATGTGTCTGCAGCCCCAGCATGCCCGGACACGGGATGAGTTGAGAATAAGACGGGAATTTGGATGTGTCTGCACCCCCAGCACGCCCGGACACGGGATGAGTGAGAATAAGATGGGAATTGGGATGTGTCTACACCCCCAGCACACCCGGACACGGGATGAGTGAGAATAAGATGGGAATTTGGATGTGTCTACACCCCTAGCACGCCCGGACACAGGATGAGTGAGAATAAGACGGGAATTTGGATGTGTCTACACCCCCAGCATGCCCGGACACGAGATGAGTGAGAATAAGATGGGAATTGGGATGTGTCTACACCCCCAGCATGCCTGGACACGGGATGAGTGAGAATAAGATGGGAATTTGGATGTGTCTACACCCCCAGCATGCCTGGACACGGGATGAGTGAGAATAAGATGGGAATTTGGATGTGTCTGCACCCCCGGCATGCCTGGACATGGAATGAGTGAGAATAAGACGGGAATCTGGATGTGTCCATGGCCCCAGCATGCCCGGACACGGGATGAGTGAGAATAAGATGGGAATTGGGATGTGTCTACACCCCCAGCATGCCTGGACACGGGATGAGTGAGAATAAGATGGGAATTTGGATGTGTCTGCACCCCCGGCATGCCTGGACATGGAATGAGTGAGAATAAGACGGGAATCTGGATGTGTCCACGGCCCCAGCATGCCCGGACAGGGGATGAGTGAGAATAAGATGGGAATTTGGATGTGTCTACACCCCTAGCACGCCCGGACACAGGATGAGTGAGAATAAGACGGGAATTTGGATGTGTCTACACCCCCAGCATGCCCGGACACGGGATGAGTGAGAATAAGATGGGAATTGGGATGTGTCTACACCCCCAGCACGCCCAGACACGGGATGAGTGAGAATAAGATGGGAATTTGGATGTGTCTGCACCCCCGGCATGCCTGGACATGGAATGAGTGAGAATAAGACGGGAATCTGGATGTGTCCACGGCCCCAGCATGCCCGGACAGGGGATGAGTGAGAATAAGATGGGAATTTGGATGTGTCTACACCCCCAGCATGCCTGGACACAGGATGAGTGAGAATAAGATGGGAATTGGGATGTGTCTGAACCCCCAGCATGCCCCCCCTCCCCGTCTTCCCCTCCCTTCCCCGTCTTCCTCTCCCTTCCCCGTCTTCCCCGTCTTCCTCTCCCTTCCCCGTCTTCCCCATCTTCCCCGTCTTCCCCGTCTTCCCCTCCCTTCCCCGTCTTCCCCTCCCTTCCCCGTCTTCCCCTCCCTTCCCCGTCTTCCCCTCCCTTCCCCGTCTTCCCCTCCCTTCCCCGTCTTCCCCTCCCTTCCCCGTCTTCCCCTCCCTTCCCCGTCTTCCCCTCCCTTCCCCGTCTTCCCCTCCCTTCCCCGTCTTCCCCTCCCTTCCCCGTCTTCCCCTCCCTTCCCCGTCTTCCCCTCCCTTCCCCGTCTTCCCCTCCCTTCCCCGTCTTCCCCTCCCCGTCTTCTTCTCGCCTCGCCTCCCCCCGCCTCCCCCCTTCTCCCCCCACCTCCCCTCTTCTCCCCTCTTCCCTCCTCCCCCCTCTTCCCTCCTCCCCTCTTCCCCCCTCTTCCCTCCTCCCCTCTTCCCTTCTCCCCTCTTCTCCCTTCTTCCCTCCTCCCCTCTTCTCCCTTCTTCCCTCCTCCCTTCTTCTCCCCTCCCTTCTTCTCCCCTTTTTCCTCCTCCCCTCTTTCCTCCTCCCTTCTTTCCTCCTCCCTTCTTCTCCCCTCCCTTCTCTCCTCCCTTCTCCTCTCTTTCCTCCTCCCCTCTTTCCTCCTCCCCTCTTTCCTCCTCCCCTCTTTCCTCCTCCCCTCTTTCCTCCTCCCCTCTTTCCTCCTCCCCTCTTCCCCCTCCCCTCTTCCCCCCTCTTCCCCCCTCCCCTCTTCCCCCCTCTTCCCCCCTCCCCTCTTCCCCCCTCTTCCCCCCTCCCCTCTTCCCCCCTCCCCTCTTCCCCCCTCCCCTCTTCCCCCCTCCCCTCTTCCCCCCTCCCCTCTTCCCCCCTCCCCTCTTCCCCCCTCTTCCCCCCTCCCCTCTTCCCCCCTCCCCTCTTCCCCCCTCCCCTCTTCCCCCCTCCCCTCTTCCCCCCTCTTCCCCCCTCCCCTCTTCCCCCCTCCCCTCTTCCCCCCTCTTCCCCCCTCCCCTCTTCCCCCCTCTTCCCCCCTCTTCCCCCCTCTTCCCCCCTCCCCTCTTCCCCCCTCTTCCCCCCTCCCCTCTTCCCCCCTCTTCCCCCCTCCCCTCTTCCCCCCTCTTCCCCCCTCCCCTCTTCCCCCCTCTTCCCCTCTTCCCCCCTCCCCTCTTCCCCCTCCCCTTGTCTCCCCCTCTTCCCCCCTCCCCTTGTCTCCCCCCTCTTCCCCCGTCTTCCCCCCTCCCCTTGTCTTCCCCCTCTTCCCCCCTCCCCTTGTCTCCCCCCTCTTCCCCCCTCCCCTTGTCTCCCCCCTCTTCCCCCCTCCCCTTGTCTCCCCCCTCTTCCCCCCTCCCCTTGTCTCCCCCCTCTTCCCCCCTCCCCTTGTCTCCCCCCTCTTCCCCCCTCCCCTTGTCTCCCCCCTCTTCCCCCCTCCCCTTGTCTCCCCCCTCTTCCCCCCTCCCCTTGTCTCCCCCCTCTTCCCCCCTCCCCTTGTCTCCCCCCTCTTCCCCCCTCCCCTTGTCTCCCCCCTCTTCCCCCCTCCCCTTGTCTCCCCCCTCTTCCCCCCTCCCCTTGTCTCCCCCCTCTTCCCCCCTCCCCTTGTCTCCCCCCTCTTCCCCCCTCCCCTTGTCTCCCCCCTCTTCCCCCCTCCCCTTGTCTCCCCCCTCTTCCCCCCTCCCCTTGTCTCCCCCCTCTTCCCCCCTCCCCTTGTCTCCCCCCTCTTCCCCCCTCCCCTTGTCTCCCCCCTCTTCCCCCCTCCCCTTGTCTCCCCCCTCTTCCCCCCTCCCCTTGTCTCCCTTCTCCTTCTCTCTGTTCTCCTCTTTTCTGCTCTCTTCTCCTTCCCTCCCTTCTCTTCTCTCCTTCCCTGCCTTCTCCTCCTTTCTCTTTCCCTTCCTTCTCCTCCTGTTTCCCTGCCTCCCCCGCCCCACCTGCCTCCCCCGCCCCACCTGCCTCCCCCGCCCCACCTGCCTCCCCCGCCCCACCTGCCTCCCCCGCCCCACCTGCCTCCCCCGCCCCACCTGCCTCCCCCGCCCCACCTGCCTCCCCCGCCCCACCTGCCTCCCCCGCCCCACCTGCCTCCCCCGCCCCACCTGCCTCCCCCGCCCCACCTGCCTCCCCCGCCCCACCTGCCTCCCCCGCCCCACCTGCCTCCCCCGCCCCACCTGCCTCCCCCGCCCCACCTGCCTCCCCCGCCCCACCTGCCTCCCCCGCCCCACCTGCCTCCCCCGCCCCACCTGCCTCCCCCGCCCCACCTGCCTCCCCCGCCCCACCTGCCTCCCCCGCCCCACCTCCCATCCATCCACTGTTCTCTCCTCCCTCCCCCTTCTCTCCCTCTCCTTCTTCCCTCTTCCCTCCCTCCCCCTTCCTTCCCTCTTCTCCCTCCCCCTTCCCTCCCTCTTCTCCCTCCCCCTTCCCTCCCTCCCCTCCCTTCCCTCCCTCTCCCTTCCCTCCCTCTCCTCCCTTCCCTCCCTCTCCCTTCCCTCCCTCTCCTCCCTCTCCCTTTCCTCCCTCTCCTCCCTCTCCCTTCCCTCCCTCTCCCTTCCCTCCCTCTCCTCCCTCCCCCTTCCCTCCCTCTCCTCCTTTCTCACCCCCTCCCCCTTCCCTCCCTCTCCTCCCCCTTTCTCACCCCCTCCCCCTTCCCTCCCTCTCCTCCCCCTTTCTCACCCCATCCCCCTTCCCTCCCTCTCCTCCCCCTTTCTCACCCCCTCCCCCTTCCCTCCCTCTCCTCCCCCTTTCTCACCCCCTCCCCCTTCCCTCCCTCTCCTCCCCCTTTCTCACCCCCTCCCCCTTCCCTCCCTCTCCTCCCCCTTTCTCACCCCCTCCCCCTTCCCTCCCTCTCCTCCCCCTTTCTCACCCCCTCCCCCTTCCCTCCCTCTCCTCCCCCTTTCTCACCCCCTCCCCCTTCCCTCCCTCTCCTCCCCCTTTCTCACCCCCTCCCCCTTCTCTCCCTCTCCTCCCCCTTTCTCACCCCCTCCCCCTTCCTCACCCCCTCCCCCTTCCCTCCCTCTCCTCCCCCTTTCTCACCCCCTCCCCCTTTCTCACCCCCTCCCCCTTCCCTCCCTCTCCTCCCCCTTTCTCACCCCCTCCCCCTTCCCTCCCTCTCCTCCCCCTTTCTCACCCCCTCCCCCTTCCCTCCCTCTCCTCCCCCTTTCTCACCCCCTCCCCCTTCCCTCCCTCTCCTCCCCCTTTCTCACCCCCTCCCCCTTCCCTCCCTCTCCTCCCCCTTTCTCACCCCCTCCCCCTTCCCTCTCTCTCCTCCCCCTTTCTCACCCCCTCCCCCTTCCCTCCCTCTCCTCCCCCTTTCTCACCCCCTCCCCCTTCCCTCCCTCTCCTCTCCCTTTCTCACCCCCTCCCCCTTCCCCCTGCCTCGCTCCCCCCTTCCCCCTGCCTCGCTCCCCCCTTCCCCCTGCCTCGCTCCCCCCTTCCCCCTGCCTCGCTCCCCCCTTCCCCCTGCCTCGCTCCCCCCTTCCCCCTGCCTCGCTCCCCCCTTCCCCCTGCCTCGCTCCCCCCTTCCCCTCCTTCCTCTCCTCCCTTCCCCTCCTTCCTCCGTCCTTCCCCTTCCTCACCTCCCTCTCCTCCCCCCTCTCCTCCCTCCTCTGTCCCCTCCCTGTCCTCCATTCACTTTCCTTCCTTCCGTCTTCTCCATCCACTTTCCTTCCCTCCCTCCCTTCCTCCCGTCTATCCACTTTCCTCTCCTCTCTTTCTTCCATCCATCCATTTTCCTACCCCACTTCCTATCCATCCACTTTAGTCCTCTTCTCTCCCCTTCCTCCCTTCCCTCCCCCACCTCCCCCACCTCTTATCCACCCACTTTTCTCCCCTCTCTTCTCCACTTCCTATCTATCCACCTTCCTTCCCTCCCTCCCCCACTTCCTATCCATCCACTTTACTCCCCTTCTCTCCCCTTCCTTCACTCCCTCTCCCACCTCCCATCCATCCACTTTCCTCCCTTCCCTCCCGCACCTCCCCCACCTCCCCCACCTCTTATCCACCCACTTTTCTTCCTTCCCTCCCCCACCTCCTATCCATCCACCTTCCTCCCCTCCCTCCCCTCCCTCCCCCACCTCCTATCCATCCACTTTTCTCCCCTCCCTCCCCCACCTCCTATCCATCCACCTTCCTCCCCTCCCTCCCCCACCTCCTATCCATCCACCTTCCTCCCCTCCCTCCCCCACCTCCTATCCATCCACCTTCCTCCCCTCCCTCCCCCACCTCCTATCCATCCACCTTCCTCCCCTCCCTCCCCCACCTCCTATCCATCCACCTTCCTCCCCTCCCTCCCCCACCTCCTATCCATCCACCTTCCTCCCCTCCCTCCCCCACCTCCTATCCATCCACCTTCCTCCCCTCCCTCCCCCACCTTCTATCCATCCACCTTCCTCCCCTCCCACCTTCCTCCCCTCCCTCCTTCCTCCCCTCCCTCCTTCCTCCCCTCCCTCCTTCCTCCCCTCCCTCCTTCCTCCCCTCCCTCCTTCCTCCCCTCCCTCCCCTCCCTCCCCCACCTCCTATCCATCCACCTCCCTCCCCTCCCTCCCCCACCTCCTATCCATCCACCTCCCTCCCCTCCCTCCCCCACCTCCTATCCATCCACTTTTCTCTCCTCCCTCCCCCACCTCCTATCCATCCACTTTTCTCTCCTCCCTCCCCCACCTCCTATCCATCCACTTTTCTCCCCTCCCTCCCCCACCTCCTATCCATCCACTTTTCTCCCCTCCCTCCCCCACCTCCTATCCATCCACCTTCCTCCCCTCCCTCCCCCACCTCCTATCCATCCACCTTCCTCCCCTCCCTCCCCTCCCTCCCCCACCTCCTATCCATCCACCTTCCTCCCCTCCCTCCCCTCCCTCCCCCACCTCCTATCCATCCACCTTCCTCCCCTCCCTCCCCCACCTCCTATCCATCCACCTTCCTCCCCTCCCTCCCCCACCTCCTATCCATCCACCTTCCTCCCCTCCCTCCCCCACCTCCTATCCATCCACCTTCCTCCCCTCCCTCCCCCACCTCCTATCCATCCACCTTCCTCCCCTCCCTCCCCCACCTCCTATCCATCCACCTTCCTCCCCTCCTTCCCCCACCTCCCTCCCCTCCCTCCCCCACCTCCTATCCATCCACCTTCCTCCCCTCCCTCCCCCACCTCCTATCCATCCACCTTCCTCCCCTCCCTCCCCCACCTCCTATCCATCCACCTTCCTCCCCTCCCTCCCCCACCTCCTATCCATCCACCTTCCTCCCCTCCCTCCCCCACCTCCTATCCATCCACCTTCCTCCCCTCCCTCCCCCACCTCCTATCCATCCACCTTCCTCCCCTCCCTCCCCCACCTCCTATCCATCCACCTTCCTCCCCTCCCTCCCCCACCTCCTATCCATCCACCTTCCTCCCCTCCCTCCCCCACCTCCTATCCATCCACCTTCCTCCCCTCCCTCCCCCACCTCCTATCCATCCACCTTCCTCCCCTCCCTCCCCCATCTCTTATCCATCCATTCGTCCCTCCATTCGTTCCTGCATTCTTTCTGTCTGTTCTTCCATCTGTCTGTGTTTCCATCTATTTGTCTATCCTTTGCTGATTTTGCCAAGCCTGCTTCTTTGACCTCTTCCTTTCTCCTGTGCTGGCCTTACTGCCTTCTTTTCCTTCCTTGCACCTTGCATCTCCTGCTGTCTGTTCTCAAGTTTTATTTGTGGTCTTGCTGTAATTCTGGAGGAAAATAAAAATCTCACTGACATTTTGGATTTAAATGGAAGTGTTCCAGCCCTCTGTGGGATCCCTGAGGGTTCAGAAATATTTCCCGAGCCCATCCTGTGGCCAACTCCACCAAGAGCAAGGTCGCCTCCTGCCTACTTCTCCAGGATCCCAACAGATGCCCCTTTCAGGCGACCTTGATAGCTTTTCTTTGCTCCAAGATTTATTCCTGGATCTGAAATTTTAGCAGTTTCCATATTTTCTTAAAAGAGTGTTCTTGTTTAAATACTAATTTTCGTAATGGGATTCCAAAAATGCTTCTTCCTGTTTTCAAGACAAGCTAGATTTTGTTCTCATAACAGAGATTGAGGCTCTGGGCACCACTGCAGGTACCCGGAGAATGACAGCCTCTGCCCTCAGGAGAGGGTGAGGGGGGGCCTGGGAGGGGGCCCCCATTGCAAATAAAAAGGCAGTCACGGGAGAATGTTCAGACACCACAGAAGGGTGACACTGGGCCGCTCGCATTCATGGATCACTTCTGCACCTGCGTTTCCTTGCCAAGAAAACAGCAGAAGTAATAGTCCTGGCTTGGTGCTTTCTGTGCTGAGGAATGAGTGACATATCAAGTGCTTAGGCCAGGGGTGCAGTGTTAGCTATTGCTGCTTCTGTCCAGAGGCAGGAGGCTGAGCCTAGGAAAGTTCACGAACTTGCCCAGGATCCCACAGAATGACAGGAGCCAGATGGACTGGGGCCCTGACTGCAGGCATGGGATCTCCCATCCCCGGAGGACCGGATCTGAGCTGGTGTCTCACGTGGCCAATGCGTGAAAGCTGAGCAGGTGCTCCTGGGAGGAGAACCTCATTTCCATCTCGGCCGTTTTCTTGCCTGAGGAGACCTTGCTTTTTGTTCTCCAGACTCTTGAGTGTTTGAAGGCAGCCACCCCATCTCCTTGGGGATGCCTCCTTCCCATGGACCATGCCGGCCTCTCCCCCCTGACCACGCCTTCTGTCATGAGGCTTCCAGTCTTTCTGTGATGCTCCTGAGAGCTGGTTTTCAACCACAGTTCCCCAAACTGAACGTGACTGTGAACGTAAGCCCTCAGCAGCGCAGAGCGGTATGCTGCAGTCATGCGTCTTAGTGATCGTTCATGTTTGTGCTACCCAGAGGTATCTGTTCCAGCAGCCATGCTTGGTTTCCCTGTGACGGGGACCGTGGGTATGCCCCTCTGCTGCCCCTGGGTCCTGTGCAGTCACAGGCTGGAATCCAGTTGAGCGATGCCTATTTAACTGTGGCTTTTTTCTTCCCAGAACACACCGTTAAGCCACTTCCAGCCTCGTTTGGAATGACATCAGAGGAAAATGAATGAAGGAAACATGTCCATTCATACTCATTTCTTTTGCTGTCTTATTGCAACCTGTAGAAGCTAGTCTTCTATTTTATTCATTTGTTTTCAAACTTTTGTTGCAAACTTTGCATTTCCACCTATGAGAGGAGATATTCACAAGGATGGTATGCAAAAGTAGCTTTCTGAGATCAGACATGTTAGCTCTGTGAGAAGCTGAGCAGCAGCCTAGAACTCCGTGCACCATCGTCCGTGGGCACCAAGAGGAGGTTAGGGTTGGAGGTAATCCCAGGAAGCCTGTTTGAGTGGACCAGATAGGTGTGGTACTGAGATTGAAGGTGAAACATTAAAAACGTCAGGCCACTGGATATGCTTGGTAACTTGGAAGTGTGCCTTTATCTGTTTGTCCCAACTGTGCTGTCAGTGACTGTATAAGTCCACAGCACAAGAGAAGTTAAATAGAGGAATTTGTGGTTCATCATTTAGCAAAATGGAGAAAGCCAAGATGGAGACACGGGGGACAACCACGGGTGCTGTACACATGGAGCCCAGAGAACGGTGTCCAGGAAGCAGGCGGCCGCTTTTCCTCCTCCTCCCAGCCATGTGTGTTATCTGGAGAAATTAAACAGGGAGGCTCCAGATTTGGGGATGATACTGAAAACAGAGGCTCCAGGTCAGAGGGTGAACATGCCTGTGTTGGAAACAGGAGAGGAGAGGGCTCTTCGGGCAAACGAAACAGCCCCGTTGAAGCCTGCCTTGGGGAGAGATTTGCTGCTGTGCCTCCATGAGAACAAAAACCTGATTTGCAGCGAAAAGATTATTGAGGGAGAAAAGAAAGGAATGGATGTTACAACCTGGCTTGCAGCTCCTCCAGTGGGAATGAATAAAAGATTATTGAAGGAGAAGAGAAAGGAATGTGTAGTACATAAGGATTATAGCATCAGAGTGAAGTTTAACTTCTCACCAATAATGGAAATGAAAGGCAATGAATAAAAGTAATTTTCACCTAGAAGTCCGTATCTAGGCGAAAGACTCAGTCTCACTGGGGTAGAAAGAAAAGCACTTTCGAATGTGTGGGGCCCCCAAGTGTTCCTTCTGGTTCTTCCTTTCTGAAACATTCAAGGTGCTCCTTTAGCACGGGAGTGTGGAGAGACGAGGGGGCATCGAAGGGCATGAGAACAAGTGACCAACACAGTAAGTAGCCACAGCCAGCGGGAAGAAAGGCGTGGCCCAGTGACGGTAGCATGTTTGGGACAGGGGCGGGGGCTCCAAGAGGACTTCCAGGAAAATTGAACAGATTCTCACCAGGTTGTCAGTGTTTGATCGTGGGCAAGAAGGTATGGGAAAGAGTTTTTCAGTTCTGCTGGAGAATTATGGAAGGATTGGCAATAGGTACATTGAAAGCCAAGATAGTGGAAAATAGATAAAAAAAATATATATATTAACTCCAGAATCATTGAAAAGCGTAAGATAGAACGGTATTTGTAGCACACTGCGGACCCTGATGTGATGACTGCAGTGGCGTAAGGGGTGGTGTCTAAAAAGGACAATTCGGGAAGTCGTGTGATAAGTCCATGTTTATGAATGTAAGTGCCAGGTAGCTACTGTTTTTCACGTGAGACTTGATAATACTCTTTGATTTCCTAAAATGCATCTGTTTGATAAAAAGGTAATTGAAGATGATTTTTAAAAGATCAGTTGTAGACGATGAGTGGAAGAGGTTGGAGCAGCAGACAGTTCAGTCCTCAGGAACTGATGGTGATTTGGATGCCCTGAAAGAAAAGCGCATGAAACTTAGCAAAATGACGGTGTAGGAGCCATGCTTAACTTTGTTCTGAACTCGCCAGCCTGATATGTGAGACCCACACACGCACCATCAACAGCTGACGTTGAGAAACCACCAGAGTAAGGAATATGAAGTCCACAGACCGTACAACTCTCATAAGAGCCCTTCATGGAAAACCAGGGACTAAATATTTCTTTTGATAACTTAAAACTTTTATTTCTGGTTTACTTTCAATCAGATATTACTGATCCATTTCTGAAGAAGCATCTATTAGTGATTGGTGCTCACTCTTAGAGCAGTTATTCACGGAACTGTGGGGACGTCATAGGATGACGTCCTTCCTGTGGCATCAGAGCCGTTCACGGAGCTGTGGGGACGGCGTAGGATGACGTCCTTCCTGTGGCATCAGAGCCGTTCACGGAGCTGTGGGGACGGCGTAGGACGACGTCCTTCCTGTGGCATCAGAGCTGTTCACGGAGCTGTGGGGACGGCGTAGGATGACGTCCTTCCTGTGGCGTCAGAGCCGTTCACGGAGCTGTGGGGACGGCGTAGGACGACGTCCTTCCTGTGGCGTCAGAGCCGTTCACGGAGCTGTGGGGACGGCGTAGGACGACGTCCTTCCTGTGGCATCAGAGCTGTTCATGGAGCTGTGGGGACGGCGTAGGATGACGTCCTTCCTGTGGCATCAGAGCTGTTCATGGAGCTGTGGGGACGGCGTAGGACGACGTCTTTCCTGTGGCATCAGAGCTGTTCATGGAGCTGTGGGGACGGCGTAGGATGACGTCCTTCCTGTGGCATCAGAGCTGTTCATGGAGCTGTGGGGACGGCGTAGGATGACGTCCTTCCTGTGGCGTCAGAGCTGTTCATGGAGCTGTGGGGACGGCGTAGGACGACGTCTTTCCTGTGGCATCAGAGCTGTTCATGGAGCTGTGGGGACGGCGTAGGATGACGTCCTTCCTGTGGCATCAGAGCTGTTCATGGAACTGTGGGGTGATACTTTTCCCGTGGTGTCAGAGTAGTTCTTCATGGAGCTGTGATGATGATGTCCTTCCTTTGGGGGCTTAGTTTTGTCTAGTTGTGTTCCTTGCCACCCTGTTATTACCTGAATGTAATCAATATGTGACAGGTGGATTCACATCAATGTTTTGACCAATATCATTAAACCGTTTTTATCTGACCGCATTAATGTTTTTTGTTATTCACCAAATAATTGTGATTCATAGTCGAACATAATCTGTTAAAACACTTGGCATCTAATGGAGTAAGTTTCCAGAGAGTAATCTGGAGTGAGCAAAGCTGGACGTTCATGGTATGTCCTGGTTACCTGAATTATATTGTTAAATTATTATCTAAGATTTATTTTAAAAATTAATAACAAATATACTTTTAAATTTTCTTAACTTATACAGCTCATTCTGTATATTTATTGCATTAAAAGGTCATAACTCGAGTCTGTGTTTTGGGCCCTGTTGCTCTAATCCTAACTCCCAGGAATTCAGTTGCCACCTGTGGCTGAGTTTGTCTTTCTCCCTGCCTGTCAGTGGACCCTCGTGCTGTGAAAGGGACCGTGGCGGCGTCCAGCCAGGAGGGGTCTCCCTGGCTGTGGGAGAGCTTCCTCCTCAGTCCTGGCCCTCCTGTCTGTGGGCTCTGAGGCGCTGCCATGCCCAGTCCCGTGGGTAGCTCTGGCTTTGCTGTGGGGATGGAGGGCGTGATTTGTTAGAGTCTGCTGACTCCACTGAGTACAGCCACACCTCACTCTGCTGTTTTCATTGAAATCCAGGGGTGGACCAAGCTTTGCCGCAAGAACGCCGGGCTCCTGTCACTCCTTCTTCCGCCTCTCGCTACCACCGCCGACGGTCTTCAGGGTCACGAGATGAGCGCTATCGGTCAGGTAAGCACGGGGTGGGGTGTGACAATACGTTCATCTGCCGCCTGTGCCAGGACGGTGCCTGTGCCCAGCCACTGGGTGAGGCAGAAGTGCATTGAGCGTGGACCTGCAGCACGTGAGGGGCCTCCAGCTTTCTGCACAGACACACCCTCTCGGGAGACCGCAGTGTCCGGTAAATAGCTCTTCACGTGGTTTACAAGCCCATGTTGTCTGCTATTCAGAATTTCATACAAATTAAAAAGATTATAATCTCATGCCAAATTTTTCTCATTTTTAGGTGTCACTGTTAAATAACTTTTTAATCGTGGTTGCTAGTATAGTTTTTTCTTTTTCTTACCCTCAGTGATTTGTTTTCCAGGTCTACTTTTCTAAACAGAAATGAAAACCATACATTGTTATGTGTTTCTTGTCTTTCATCTGTGTTTTATGATGCCGTTTGCACAGGGTTGTCTGGAGACTGAGTTGCCAGTGCCACCTGGGCTTGGCCAGCTGAAATTTCATTAATTTAGCAACAGAAAACTTAGGCTATCGGGCGTGGTGGTGGGCACCTGTAGTCCCAGCTACTCATCAGGCTGAGGCAGGAGAAATGCTTGAACCTGGGAGGCGGAGGTTGCAGTGAGCTGAGATCACGCCACTGCACTTCAGCCTGGGCAACAGAGCAAAACTCCATCTCAAAAACAACAACAACAAAAACTCAGGCTGTGATTAATGTTTGAATTATTCTGAGAGAGTTTTTCCAACATGTAGGTTAAAGTTGCTTCTTTAAAAGAAAATTACCTGTGAATTCTTTTGTAGTTCCCAGGGCACCGGTGAGAGCAGGGGCGATCGCTGGTGACGGACCCGATTCGTGAATCCCTTTGTTTTTCAAATGCCTTTCACTGGCGTCCTCACATTGTTCTCACATGGAGCTTTCATGATAAGCAGGTGAAGTCGTGACTGTTGTCTCCTGTGTCAGAAGAAAAAACTGAGGCTAAGGGATGATGGAACTCACCCGGTGTTCGAGGAAAGCCTGTGAGTCTCGGAACTCACCCAGTGGTCGAGCAAGCCTGTGAGTGTCAGTCGCGCTGTAACTAATCTCTCTGTCCACACAGGCTCATGTGATTAGCTGCTTCTGCATCCTCAGTTGCCGTCTGCCTGGTCTCCTGGCTCTGCTCCTCTTTCTGTAGAGGAGATTTTATGGCCTCGGAGAGTGTCACCCATGCAAAAGAGGACACACCTGAGAGCCTGAATGAAAAGCTGGTGCCACCTCCTGGGCGCCCCTGCTGCCTTCTCCAAGGAGGCTGTGACCCAGGAAAATGTGTGGGGATGGAGTGAAGAAGAATTTGTTCCCAAATCCAACCTCTGTTGTTTCACACCTGTCTTAAGCCCCGACACATACTGAGACCTTCTCTTACTCATGTGGGTGTCTCGGAGGCCCCTGTCGAGTTCAGGAGTGTGGAGGCACCTGTGTACTGTCAGCCTGTGACCAACGCTTCCCTCACTGTGTGTCAGTGCTGCCATGCGCGGACACCCTGTCTGTGAACACACAACACACCCAGACATGCACGCAGGCTGAGTTCACATAGCTTCAGTTCTCACAGAAGCCAGTGGGGGTCTATCTTCCATTTTATAGATGAGGAAACTGAAGTTCAGGGAGGCTGTCCAATGGCTGACGATCACACGGGGTCGCTCCTCGCAGAAGGACGCAAGCCCATCTTTGGCCGGCCATCTTACCACACAGGAGAGGAGATCCACGTCAGTCGCCACTGCATGTTTCCTGCATTCTCTCTCTCTCCACGACGCTGCAGGGGTGTTGATAAACCCTGTGTTTACCTTTGGATCGTGCCATCTTCACAATCCCAGTACTCCACGAGATAAGCATGGTGGGTCGTGGTTGTCTCACGCTCTTCTCTCTCGATAAAAGCCTGAGAGAGGTGGGTATAGCAGGAGATGGTTATCTCTTGGCTTGGGGTGTGTTTTCTGTTCACCCGTGTACCTTACCTCACCCCTTCAAAGGCAGGAAGGCGTGGAAGAGAGAGGCACATGGCGGAGGGGGTGGCTGAGACGGGGAGGATGGGTGGAGGAGACCGACACTTCAGCTCAGAGCCTGCAGGCTGTGCTCTGGAGGGGAAGCTAGACCCAACGTGAGAAGCACGGTTCATTTCTCCTGTTTCTGTAAAATTGTGAAATATGGCGCCTCTTCATATACAATCTCTCCCGTTCCCCATCCTGACTCATGTTTCCATTGCCGTTGTAACCACATGACACTCTATCTATCTGCATGTCTGTGTATTCGTTATTTACCTACTTGTCAATCATCCATCCATTTATCAACCTCTGCATCTGTCTACATATTCGCCAATCATCCACTTACCTATCAAACATCCATTTACGTCCACTATCCGTCCATCTATCAAACATCTCATCCATTTACCCCACTACTCAGCCATTCTTCCACCATCCACCTCCCCACCTCTCACTTTCTTCCATAAGAATACGAGGTCCACACAGGCCAGGATCTCTGTTTTGTTCATTCGTGTAGGCCAAGCACCTGAAATACTGCCTGGCTTCTATATTTTGAAGGAAGATGAGGGAGTGTAACACATTTGGGGAACGGCAAGAAGTTAGGTAGGAGCGGCTAGGTTATAGCATCTTATGCATCATGCTCGGGAATTTGGACTTCATCCTGAAGATGATGGGAACCACTAGAAGATTTTAGGTGAAGGGACAGTGGGGGCCAGTCAGGGTTTGAAGATCACTTTAGCAGCAGCATGGAGCGTGGGCTGAAAGTGGGGGAGTCCAAACAACCCTGAATGCCTGAAACTGATGTGTACTTAAGAGATATCTGTCAGGGCTGGGTGCTGTGGCTCATGCCTGTAGTCCCAGCACTTTGGGAGGCCGAGGCGGGCAGATCACTTGAGTTCAGGAGTTCAAGACCAGTCTGGCCAACATGGCAAAACCCCATCTCTACGAAAAATACAAAAATTAGTCGGGCATGGTGGTGCATGCCTGTAATCCCAGCTATTCCAGAGGCTGAGGTGGGAGAATCTCTTGAACCCAGGAGGTGGAGGTTGCCGTGACCTGAGATCATACCACTGCACTCCAGCCTGGGCGACAGAGTGAGACTGTGTCTCAAAAAAAAAAAAAAAAAAAAAAAAAAAAAATCAGTACCAGTGAGATTTGTGAAATACTCAAAAGATAATAGCAATACGACCTGAAGGTTGGGTTAATATGGAGGAACATGAGAGGAAATCAGGGTGACCTTGATGTCCTAGTTATGCACCTGCACAGAGGATGGTCTCGGATTCTGCACCCAGGGCGACTCCAAGATGTCCAACTTATGCACCTGCACAGAGGATGGTCTCCGATTCTGCACCCAGAGTGACTCCGAGATGTCCAGCTTATGCACCTGCACAGATAATGGTCTCTAATTCTGCTCCCAGGGTGAATCCGAGATGTCCTGGTTATGCACCTGCACAGATGATGGTCTCCAATTCTGCACCCAGGGTGACTCCAAGGTGTCAGCTCATGCACCTGCACAGATGATGGTCTCCAATTCCACAGCTACTTCTCTTTAGGGAATCAGGCTTACTATGTGTAGGTTACAGGTGGTAGAATTTGCCTTAGCTGTTCACTTACTGTGTAGAAGATACTATGAACAATTAGGAAGACAGTCTTTGAAGTGTCATTTATTTGAGATATAATGGAAATCACTATTACTCCATGGATGCTGTTGTAGTTTTTAAAAGTTGGGTACTCATCTTTGTTTTTTGTTTGTTTTTGAGATGGAGTTTCACTCTTGTTGCCCAGGCTGGAGTGCAATGGTGTGATCTCTGTGGTGTGACACAGGTCACACCACAAACTGCCTCGTGGGTTCAAGCGATTCTCCTGCCTCAGCCTCCCAAGTAGCTGGGATTACAGGCATGCGCCACCATGCCTTGCTAATTTTGTATTTTTAGTAGAAACAGGGTTTCTCCATGTTGGTCAGGCTGGTCTAGAACTCCCGACCTCAAGTGATCCACCTGCCTTGGCCTTCCAATGTGCTGGGATTACAGGCGTGAGCCACTGCACCTGGTCTCATCTTTGTTTTAATCAATAATGACTGATTGGCATATGGAGCGCACCCCATGACCTTTGCATTGCCTGTGAAGTCTCAGGTGGGGTTCTCACTTTCTGTAGCCAACACAGAGCACTCCCCTTTATGTGTCATGGCAGCCACCCTTCAGGAAAGCAGGAGCGGCATAGGGGTCATTACTGGGGTTCCTTATTCTTTGCTATTTCTTGCTGTTACAGGAATCTAGTTGTGAGATCTCTAAATTTAGATATACTATAATTTACTTTCTCTTAGAGTATATGCTCACGTGGTTTTAACAATAAAGGTGTGAGATAAGAGGAGCTTCTGTTAGTTTATTACCAATAGACACATTTCACAATTTTCTGTCTGCTTTTTTCTTTCTCCTGAACTGACCGGGAAGACTGGAATCATTCACGAGGAAAGGGCTGTGGCTTCTAGGGAGACTTGGCAGCTCGAGCTCTGCGACCACTCATCTTGCAGTAGAGCTACTGTGGTTGCTTCAGGGACTGAATTTTTTAATTTATATATATTTTTTATTATACTTTAAGTTCTGGGGTGCATGCGCAGAACACGCAGGTTTGTTACATAGGTATACATGTGCCATGGTGCTTTGCTGCTCCCATCAACCCATCACCTACATTAGGTATTTCTCCTAATGCTATCCCTCCTGTAGTCCTCCAGCACCCAACAGGCCCTAATGTGTGATGTTCCCCTCCCTGTGTCCATATGTTCTCATTGTTCACCTCCCATTTATGAGTGAGAACATGTGGTGTTTAGTTTTCTGTTCTTGTGTTAGTGGACTGAGAATGATGGCTTCCAGCTTCATCCATGTCCCTGCAAAGGACATAAATTTACCCATTTTTATGGCTGCGTACTATTCCGTGGTGTATATATGCAACATTTTCTTCATCTAGTCTATCATTGATGGGCATTTGGGTTGGATCTGAGTTTTTGCTATTGTGAACAGTGCCGCAATAAACATACGTTTGCATGTGTCTTTATAGTATCATGATTTATAATCCTTTGGGTGTATACCCAGTAATGGGATTGCTTGATCAAATGGTATTTCTGGTTCTAGATCCTTGAGGAATCACCACACTGTCTTCCACAATGGTTGAACTAATTTACACTTCCCTCGGTGTTTCTTCACATCCTCTCCAGCATCTGTTGTTTCCTGACTTTTTAATGATAACCATTCTAACTGGCGTGAAATGGTATCTCATTGTGGTTTTGATTTGCATTTTTCTAATGACCACTGACGATGAGCTTTTTTTTTAAGTTTGTTGGCCACATAAATGTCTTCTTTTGAGAAGTGTCTGTTCGTAACCTTTGTCCACTTCTTGATGGGGTTGTTTTTTCTTGTAAATTTGTTTAAGTTCTTTGTAGTTGCTGGATATTAGCCCTTTGTCAGATGGATGGATTGCAAAAATTTTCTCCCATTCTGTAGGTTGCCTGTTCACTCTGATGGTAGTTTATTTTGCTGTGCAGAAGCACTTTAGTTTAATTAGATGCCATTTGTCAATTTTGGCTTTTGTTGCAATTGCTTTTGGTGTTTTAGTATTGAAGTCTTTGGCCATGTCTATGTACTGAATGGTTTTGCCTAGGTTTTCTTGTAGAGTTTTTATGGTTTTAGGTCTTATGTTTAAGTCTTTAAACCAACTTGAGTTAATTTTTGTATAAGGTGTACAGAAGGGGTCCAGTTTCAGTTTTCTGCTTATGGCTAGCCTGTTTCCCCAACACCATTTATTAAATAGGGAATAATTTCCCCATTGCTTGTTTTTTGTCAGGTTTGTCAAAGATCAGATGGTTGTAGATGTGTGGTGTTTTTTTCTGAGGCCTCTGTTCTGTTCCCTTGGTCTATATCTCTGTTTTGGTACCAGTACCATGCTGTTTTGGTTACTGTAGCCTTGTTGTATAGTTTGAAGTCAGGTAGCATGATGCCTCCAGCTTTGTTCTTTTTGCTTAGGATTGTCTTGGCTATGTGGGCTTTTTTTTTGGTTCCATATGAAATTTAAAGTAGTTTGTTCCAATTCTGTGAAGAAAGTGAATGGTGGCTCGACGGGGATAGGGTTGAATTTATAAATTACTTTGGGCAATATGGCCGTTTTCATGATATTAATTCTTCCTATCCATGAGCATGGAATGATTTTCCATTTGTTTGTGTCTTCTCTTCTTTCCTAGAGCAGTGGTTTATAGTTCTCCTTGAAGACATCCTTCACATCCCTTGTAAGTTGTATTCCTAGGTATTTTATTCTCTTTGTAGCAATTGTGAATGGGAGTTCACTCATGATTTGGCTCCCTGTTGGTCTATTATTGGGGTATAAGAATGCTTGTGATTTTTGCACATTGGTTTTGTATCCTGAGACTTTGCTGAAGTTGCTTATCAGCTTAAGGAGATTTTGGACTGAGATGATGGGGTTTTCTAAATAACAATCATGTCATCTGTAAACAGAAACAATTTGACTTTCTCTCTTCCTGTTTAAATACCCTTTCTTTCTTTCTCTTGCCTGATTGTGGCCAGAACTTCCAATACTATGTTGAGAGAGGGCATCCTTGTCTTGTGCCAGTTTTCAGAGGAATGCTTCCAGTTTTTGCCCATTCAGTATGATATTGGCTGTGGGTTTGTCATAAATAGCTCTTATTATTTTGAGATGTGTTCCATCAATATCTAGTTTATTGAGAGTTTTTAGCGTGAAGGGATGTGTTGAATTTTATCAAAGGCCTTTTCTGCATCTATTGGGATGATCATGTGGTTTTTGTCATTAGTTCTGTTGATGTGATGGATTACATTTATTGATTTGTATATATTGAACCAGGCTTGCATCCCAGGAATGAAGCCGATTTGATCATGGTGGATCAGCTTTCTGCTGGATTCGGTTTGCCAGTATTTTATTGAGGATTTTCACATTGATGTTCATCAGGGATATTGGCCTGACATTTTCTTTTTTTGTTGTGTCTCTGCCAGGTTTTGGTATCAGGATGATGCTGGCCTCAGAAAATGAGTTAGGGAGGAGCCCCTTTTTTCTATTGTTTGGAATAGTTTCAGAAGGAATGCTACCAGCTCCTCCTTGTACCTCTGGTAAGAGTTGGCTGTGAATCCGTCTGGTCCTGGACTTTTTTTGGTTGGTAGGCTATTAATTACTGCCTCAATTTCAGAACTTGTTATTGGTCTATTCAGGGATTCAGCTTCTTCCTGGTTTAGTCTTGAGAGGGTGTATGTGTCAAGGAATTTATCCATTTCTTCTAGATTTTCTAGTTTATTTGCATAGAGATGTTTACAGTATTCTCTGATGGTAGTTTGTATTTCTGTGGGATCAGTGGTGATATCCCCTTTATCATTTTTTATTGTGTCTATTTGATTCTTCTCTCTTTTCTTCTTTATTAGTCTGGCTAGTGGTCTATTTTGTTGATCTTTTCCAAAAACCAGCTCCTGGATTCATTGATTTTTTTTTGAAGAGTTTTTTTGTGTCTCTATCTCCTTCATTTCTGCTCTGATCTTAGTTATTTCTTGTCTTCTGCTAGCTTTTGGATTTGTTTGCTCTTTCTTCTCTAGTTCTTTTAATTATGATGTTAGGGTATCGATTTTAGATCTTTCCTGCTTTTTCTTGTGGGCATTTAGTGCTATAAATTTCCCTCTACACACCTCTTTATCTGTGTCCCAGAGATTCTGGTACATTGTGTCTTTTGTTCTCATTGGTTTCAAAGAACTTATGTATTTCTGCCTTAATTTCATTATTTACCCAGTAGTCATTCAGGAGCAGGTTGTTCAGTTTCCATGTATTTGTGCAGTTTTGAGTGAGTTTCTTAACCGTGAGTTCTAATTTGATTGCACTGTAGTCTGAGAGACTGTTTGTTATGATTTCCATCCTTTTGCATTTGTTGAGTGTTTTACTTCCAATTATGTGGTCAGTTTTAGAATAAGTGCAATTTGGTGCTGAGGAGAAGGTATATCCTATTGATTTGGGGTGGAGAGTTTTGTAGATGTCTATTAGGTCCACTTGGCCTAGAGCTGAGTTCAAGTCCTGAATATCCTTGTTAATTTTCTGTGTCGATCTGTCTAATACTGACGTTGGGGTGTTAAAGCCTCCCACTATTACTGTGTGGGAGTCTAAGTCTCTTGGTGTAGGTATCTAAGAACTTGCTTTATGAACCCGGGTGCTCCTGTATTGGGTATGTATATATTTAGGATAGTTGGCCCTTCTTGTTGCATTGATCCCTTTGCCATTGTGTAATGCCCTTCTTTGTCTTTTTTGATCTTTGTTGGTTTAAAGTATGTTTTATCAGAGACCAGGATTGCAACTCATGCTTTTTTTTGCTTTGTAAATATTCCTCCATCCTTTATTTTGAGCCTATGTGTGTCTTTGCACATGAGATGGGTCTCCTGAATACAGCACACCAACGGGTCTTGACTCTATCCAGTTTGCGAGTCTGTGTCTTTAAACGGGGGCATTTAGCCCATTTACATTTAAGGTTAATATTGTTATGTGTGAATTTGATCCTGTCATTATGATGCTAGCTGGTTATTTTGCCCATTAGTTGATGCAGTTTCTTCACAGTGTCAATGGTCTTTACAATTTGTTACGTTTTTGCAGTGGCTGGTACCAGTTTTTTGTTTCCATATTTAGTGCGTCCTTCAGGAGCTCTTGTAAGGCAGACCTGGTGGTGACAGAATCTCTCAGAATCTGCTTGTCTGTAAATGATTATATTTCTCCTTCACTTATAAAGCTTAGTTTGGCTGGATATGAAATTCTTGGTTGAAAATTCTTTAAGAATGTTGAATATTGGCCCCCACTCTCTTCTGGCATGTCGGGTTTCTGCAGAGAGATCTGATGTTAATCTGATGGGCTTCCCTTTGTGGGTAACCCTACCTTTCTCTCTGGCTGCTCTTAACATTTTTTCCTTCATTTCAATCTTGGTGAATCTGACGATTATGTGTCTTGGGGTTGCTCTTCTCAAGGAGTATCTTCGTGATATTTTCTGTATTTCTCAATTTGAATGTGGGCCTGTCTTGGTTGGTTGGGGAAGTTCTCCGGGATAATATCCTGAAGAGTGTTTTCCAACTTGTTCCATTCTCCCCATCAATGACTGAATTTTAGCAGCCCAGAAATAATTCTGTTATTGCTTACATAATTGACCTAGTTAATAATTAATCTACTCAGCCATTTAACCTCTACTGGATGTATTTTCTCATTTCATTTCTAAACCCATGACCTTACTTTGTAATGAATTCTTAGGAAAGCTCTTTGTCATAGTACATATCTCTTCTTTATAAATAGCTTCCTTTTGGAACTTGAGTTTGATTTGGGAAGTAAGTGAATGAGCTGGCATTTATTGAGCACCTAGAATGTATTGGAGTCAATTTTAAGCACTTCATTACCTTTACTTGATAAACTCTCAATTAGAGCTTAGATTCTAGCTTTAGTTATGACCCTTTTTCCCCAACCAACAACTCTGGAAAAGAAAACCTGGAGACTTGTGTTGTGCCCATTCCAACCAAGACTGGGAGAGGAGGATCCTAGAGCTCATGTGCAGCATGCTGTTCCCTGATGTGACTGTGAGAGGAAGATCCTAGAGCCCACGTGCAGCACGCGATCCCTTGATGTGACTGTGAGAGGAAGATACTAGAGCTCACGTGCAGCACACAGTTCCCTGATGTGACTGTGGGAAGGTCCTAGAGCTCATGTGCAGCAGGTGGTTCCCTGATGTGACTGTGGGAAGGTCCTAGAGCTCACGTGCAGCAGGTGGTTCCCTGATGTGACTGTGAGAGGAAGATCCTAGAGCCCACGTGCAGCACGTGGTGCCCTGATGTGACTGTGAGAGGAAGATCCTAGAGTCCACGTGCAGCACGCTGTTCCCTGATGTGATTGTGGGAAGATACTGGAGCCCACGTGCAGCATGCAGTTCCCTGAGGTGACTATGAGAGGAAGACCCTAGAGCCCAAGTGCAGCACGCGGTTCCCTGATGTGACTGTGAGAGGAAGATCCTAGAGCCCAGGTGCAGCACGCTGTTTGCTGACGTAACTGTGAGAGAAAGATACTAGATCTCACGTGCAGCACGCTGTTTCCCGACGTGACTGAGAGGAATATCCTAGAGCCCACGTGCAGCACGCCCTTCCCTGATGTGACTGGGAGGAATATCCTAGAGCCCACGTGCAGCACGCCGTTCCCTGATGTGACTGGGAGGAAGATCCTAGAGCCCACGTGCAGCACGCCATTCCTTGATGTGACTGGGAGGAAGATCCTAGAGCCCGCGAGCAGCATGCCATTTGCTGATGTGACTGTGGAAGATCCTAGAGCCCACATGAAGCACACCATTCCCTGATGTGACTGTGAAAGATCCTGGAGCCCACGTGAAGCACACCGTTCCCTGATGTGACTGTGGAAGATCCTAGAGCCCACGTGCAGCACATGGTTCCCTGATGTGACTGAGAGGAAGATACTAGAGCCCATGTGCAACACGCCATTCTGTGATGTGGGTGGAGCTATTGCTGTGTCTTTTGATGACCTAAGAACCTCCATGTGTGAGCATGCATGGCTGGGGCTGCCCTCTCAGGGATCAGCATCTGACCTCAGCCTTGCCCCTCCTTTGCAGTAGAATGTCCCGGTCCCCTGTGTCCTCTAGGACAGCAAGCTTCCAACAGAGCCCAGGGACCCTCAGGGGTTCGAGACCCTCCCAGGGATGTCTGCAGTGTTGTGCTTTCCAGAATGACACGGCCATGTCTCCTGTTGACTCTTTCTCTCCTGAGTGCACAGTGGGTTTTTCCAAGGCTGTCTGTTTGGGGGTGGGGGAGGGTTGTTCTGACAGCCAGTGGATTCTGTGACTGTGACATCTTGTTTTTTAAAAAGTTTTGATTTACTTTCTAATGCCACAAATATCAAAATATTAGCCCCATTGGCGAAAGCTTCTTAAGGTTTTCAACAGTCTTTAAAGTGCTCTTTGGGTCAAAGAGTTTGAGAATTATTGTTAGATTTTTAAAGCTTTTTTTTTTTTTTTTTTTTTTTTAAAGTTGAGAGGTAAACTGGAAACTTGTGCTTCTGAACCCATCCTTGAGGCAGATTTTATGCTGAGGATAGTTTAGTGTCAGTTTTGGAAATAGACTTGTGTCCTAGTATTCTTTCAGCAAATGTACAGGTGATTCTGGGTTCCGAGCACTCTGCCGTGCACTGCTGGTGAGGCAGGAATGTAGAGGGCATCCTCCTTGCCATCACGGGGTTCCGAGCACTCTGCCATGTGCTGCCGGTGAGGCAGGAATGTAGAGGGCATCCTCGCCGTCACGGGTTCCGAGCACTCTGTCACACGCTGCTGGTGAGGCAGGAATGTAGAGGGCATACCTCCTTGTCGTCTCGGGGTTCTGAGTACCCTGTTGTGTGCTGCCGGTGAGGCAGGAATGTAGAGGGCATCCTCCTTGCCGTCACGGGGTCACCTGCCATCATGGGGGTCACCATATAAGTTCCTCCTCTATGCCGAAGTTTAATTTTCTAGACTGAGAAGGTTTATCTTTCCTGAGTCAGTTTGGATTTACTGATTTTGATGAGGTTCCTGCCCTGTGACCTGTGTTCTCTCTCAACAACTCAATTTTCTCATTGATTCCAATATACATAGTGTTACTTCCTTATTTACATCAGAATGATGCTAGGAGAGAAGGCGGCCTACAGTGTGGCCAAGTGGGACTCTGTAGCCACTGTGATGTCCCCAGAGGAGGTGACAGGCTCTGTCTGGTGGGAGCTGCCCTGTCCAGTATGAGGGCAGTAGCCTTGTGGGGCCTTTTACATTTAAATGTGTTACGATGATATATAAAATCATCCTCCTGCTTCATCACTGCACTTGCGGGCGGGCGGCTGGGCGGCTCTCATGCTGGATGGTGTGGGTGGGACTGTTGCCAAACCTGCGGACAGTCCCCATCCCGTGCTGCTCTGGGGCCGCAGCTGTGGGAGGAGAGGCCACAGGCACAGCTGAGGACGCAGCATAAAGATGTCCCACACTAAAGAAAGTGAATTTTGGCCAGGTGCAGTGGCTCACGCCTGTAATGCTAGCACTTTGGGACGCCAAGGTGGAGGAGGGCTTGAAGCCAGGAGTTCGAGACCAGCCTGGGTAACAAAGTCAGAACCCATCTCTACAAACGATGAAAGACTAGCCGGGTGTGGTGGCCACACACCTGTGGTCCCAGCTACCCAGGGGGCTGAGGTGGAAGGATCACTTCCACCCAGGAGCTGGAGGCTGCAGTGAGCTGTTGTCACATCACTGCACCCCACTCTGGGTGACAGAGTGAGACCCTGCCTCTAAAAAGAAGAAAGAGAATTTAATCTTGCTATCTGTGCCTCGTCATTTCTAAAGAGGGAATTTTGGACATATCAATGTAGTAGAAATACATAGGATAGATTGGTTTCATTGGATTGGGTTCCTGACTGAAGGCAGAAACAGGTTAGGGGGCTGTTGTATTTCAGGTGAAAAATGATGAATCAAAATTTGTGAGATGCAGTGGAAATGGTACTTGAATTTATAGATGAAAATCTTTATATTAAGTCAGAAGACATCCTGGAAACTGAAGAAATAAGCATTTATCTTAACATGTTAGAAAAAATTAAGTCCACAGAAGGGAGAAGTGAGACAATAATAAAAAGAATAAAATAGGAGATGCATAGACTTGTAGCTTCCAGTCCAGTACCTAAAGAGCTTGGAAGTCATCACACTTGTCCTCTTGAGCAAAAAGCTGTACAAACCGAAAATAAGCAACTCTTCTTAGCTTTGTCAAAGAATTGAGATTATAACCTCAAACCATTGTGCCGTAATTGGAGGTGGATATGTGAGCACAGAGATGGAAAATCTAGGAATCAAAAGGCAATGCTAGAAATAAACACTGTGAGATAAATGAAGAATGTTTTTGCTGGGCCCATCAATAGCCTGGACATGGCAGGTCAGAGAATCCAGTCCAGATGAAGAAAAGACTTAGAGAAGGAATGAGTGAGGATAAAATGAAATCTCCTTGCCTTCACTCTGTCTTCACCATTTTGCACAACTCTCCACACCTCTGCTTTTGTGTGCAGTTTACCAAAGAACAAAACGGTGCAACAAAAATCCTCGTGGAAGGGAACACAGATGGCCTTACGTAGTGGAGACAAAAGGGAGGGAACACAGATGGCCCCGTGTAGTGGAGACAAACGGGGGCTGTGGACAGGCGGGATTCCATGCAGCCTGTCTCGTCTGGCCTCTTGCACAGTTTTGGCGTCTCCCAGGCTCGGCTGGCGTCTCCCAGGCTCGGCTTGCTTCTCTGTCCTCTTTCCAGACTTGGGTCACACTAACGAGGAGGAGCATCTTGAGCTCTTGCACTTGCAGTGTTTTAATCGCCAGGAGGCAGCTCTGCTGTGAGTGCTTTGATGTAGTCACTCATTTACTCCTCACAGTCTCCCCTCAGGCAGGGACTCACTGCAGAGTGTTTTCATCTCATTTACTCCTCACAGTCTCCCCTCAGGCAGGGACTCACTGCAGAGTGTTTTCATCTCATTTACTCCTCACGGTCACCCCTCAGGCAGGGACTCACTGCAGAGTGTTTTCATCTCATTTAATCCTCACGGTCTCCCCTCAGGCAGGGACTCACTGCAGAGTGTTTTCATCTCATTTACTCCTCACAGCCTCCCCTCAGGCAGGGACTCACTGCAGAGTGTTTTCATCTCATTTAATCCTCACGGACTCCCCTCAGGCAGGGACTCACTGCAGAGTGTTTTCATCTCATTTACTCCTCACGGTCACCCCTCAGGCAGGGACTCACTGCAGAGTGTTTTCATCTCATTTACTCGTCCAGCCTCCCCTTAGGCAGGGACTCACTGCAGAGTGTTCTAATCTCATTTAATCCTCACAGGCTCTCCTCAGGCAGGGACTCACTATAGAGTGTTTTCATCTCATTTACTCCTCACGGTCACCCCTCAGGCAGGGACTCACTGCAGAGTGTTTTCATCTCATTTAATCCTCACAGCCTCCCCTCAGGCAGGGACTCACTGCAGTGTTCTAATCTCATTTAATCCTCACAGGCTCTCCTCAGGCAGGGACTCACTGCAGAGTGTTTTCATCTCAATCCTCACAGCCTCCCCTCAGGCAGGGACTCACTGCAGAGTGTTTTCATCTCATTTACTCCTCCAGCCTCCCCTCAGGCAGGGACTCACTGCAGTGTTCTAATCTCATTTAATCCTCACAGCCTCCCCTCAGGCAGGGACTCACTGCAGAGTGTTTTCATCTCAATCCTCACAGCCTCCCCTCAGGCAGGGACTCACTGCAGAGTGTTTTCATCTCATTTACTCCTCCAGCCTCCCCTCAGGCAGGGACTCACTGCAGTGTTCTAATCTCATTTAATCCTCACAGGCTCTCCTCAGGCAGGGACTCACTATAGAGTGTTTTAATTGCCACGAGGCAGCACTGCTGTGAGTGCTCTGATGTAGTCACTCATTTAATCCTCACAGCCACCCCTCAGGCAGGGACTCACTGTTCCTAATTTGCACCCAGGGAAACGGGGGTGCACATAGGTTAAGCAGCTTGCCCAAGGTCACAGAGGAGCTGGGGTTTGAACTGGTGTGGCCTGGGTCCCAAACCTACATCTTCCTGCTCTGCTGCTGTGAAGGCACGTATCTACCTTGGAGGAACATTCTCTTCTGTTGACTCATGGTTGTCTTTGCCATTGGACAGCAGCCGCAGGCTGTGTGTGTGCTGACTGTGTAATGCTGTGAGCTTGGTGCAAATGGCAGGAGCTCTAGGAAATGGATTGCGATTTATGACTTCAGAAGATGGAAGTGAAGGGAATAGGTTTTTCTAAAGATTTAAAGCTGTGGATATACATAGTAATCTAGAATACTAGTAACAGCAATAATGACATCAAGCATAAAGGGTGCATTTGTATATTACCTCTTTCTCTGAGGGCTTCTCTCTGAGGGGTTTGAGGGGTGCTGATGTTTTTATCCCCGAATATCTCATTGCAATAATGACATCGAGCATAGAGGGTGCATTTGTATACTACCTCTTTCTCTGAGGGGTTTGATAGGTGCTGATGTTTTTATTCCCGAATATCTCATTGCAATAATGACATCAAGCATACAGGGTGCATTTGTATAATACCTCTTTCTCTGAGGGGTTTGAGGGGTGCTGACATTTTTATCCCCTTTTTAGTACTTTATCCCTTTTTAGTATTTTTAATATTTTATCCCTTTTTAGTACTTTAAGAAACGCTGTTAAATGTATTTTAACCAATTTACCTAACACTACAAATGTAAGAAGTACCAACAAACTCTTCACTAGCAATAGTGATCTGTTCAATGCCACATGAAGCTGATCCTGAATAAGCTCGTCTCTTAATAGATGGGTGCTTCTGGGTTCTGAGAGTGAAAGGCCTAAAGGGAATGAGCTGTTAACAGCCACAGCAGAAAAAACGAGAAAGATCTGCCTCTTTTGGGTCACCAAATGCACCTCTATCAATTTATTGTCTCTCAGCTCCGAATTCACCCTTTATTGCCTTCTTCAGAAACCATGGATCTGAGCCCTGCAAATTCTGTTGAGTTGTGTTTGTGAAGTGTGACAGAGGCATGTGAGGACAGTGGTTTCACTTAGTCCCAGGGCTGTGCACATAGGCTCCAGCAGGTCCTGCTGCTGCTGGGGTCTCTGGCCTCTGTGTTGCATGGCAGCCAGCAGCTCACCCCCAGCTCCGACAGCTTTGTAGGAGCTTCTCCAGCAAGAGCCCTCCCTGCCTGAGATGGCCGCAGGCAGCGTGGTCTCCTTGGAGCCCCTGTGCTGTGTTTGCCCCAACAGCCCTGAGTCTAGCTGTACCTGTTTCATTCCCTCATCTCCTTCTCACTCAGTATTTATGCATCTGCTTCTTTTCTCTTTGCTTTGGTAACACATCAATGCTGCGTTAGGATCCCAAACTAAAATCATCTTCCATTTACGTGAAATTGTAAGCCGTCACTTCCCAGCCTGTCTGTAAGTGGAAGTACCCTTGACCACTTTCAGTGCTCTTCCTCAAAGATATTTAGAAAATCACTGCTCTCTGTCCTGACTGCTGAGCCTCCAGATTATTTTCTCCTATCGTTTTAAGCATTTGTATTTCAGGCATTTGCTGGAGTCTATGACACTGTCTGTATGTCCAGCATGACCAGCAAATCTTGTTACTCTCGTGACGTTTGCACACACGTGTGTTGACTCTGCTGCAATCCTGCCTGGTACCTTCACCCGAGAGATTTCTGTTTCTCATTATTTCCATTCCACGGCCTCTCATCTGGTGTCTCATTCATGTGGCCGGGTAAAACTGTATTCAGGGCATTTGTAATTAAGGCTTTGGAGGACGCTTGATCAGATGCTGTAATGGATTTCTGATGCTGCACAGCTGCTAGATTTCATTTATCAGCTCATTTTATGAAAAGGATATTGTGTTTTCAAGGGAATATTTGTTTTGTAGCAACCTGTTTACCCATGTTATATTTTCCTAAAAGTTCTTCATCTTATGAGCTCTTCTCAGAGTGATCTGGGTTTTATGCAGAGCTCTGTAAACGTCTTTGTTCTCAGCTCATACCCTTTCCAGCACTGTGTGTTCATCCAACACTGCCCCCTTCCTCGCACCAGGGCCTCAGACTGGCCAGGCCTCCCCGTGATCCGCTGGCGTTGGCTCTCAAGGGAGATGGGTCCATCCTGCCCCGTGCCCTGTGGTCAAGTCTCTCCCTCTTCTCTCGCCTCACCTGTGGGATTTGGGCCACTGGCCAGTGGGCATGCGGCCTTTTAAGCTGGATGTCATAAGAGACCTCCCCAGTAGCTGTGTGGGGTGTTTTCTCTGCAGGAGGGCACCAGCAGAGCCACGCGGCTCTGCTGAGGACCCAGGAGGAGCAGCGAGAGGAACCAGGGGGCCATC
Source organism: Gorilla gorilla gorilla (assembly GCF_029281585.2). Taxonomy (NCBI): domain Eukaryota; kingdom Metazoa; phylum Chordata; class Mammalia; order Primates; family Hominidae; genus Gorilla; species Gorilla gorilla. The sequence goes on along the minus strand of NC_073232.2, from coordinate 9,371,732 downwards.
GTGGCTTGGTTGCTTCGCTTGTCCCCTCTAGGTGTCACGTTGTGAAAGGTCTTTTGACAAAGCGCTGTCCACTTAATTGCTATTTTAGATGTTAGTGGCCGGATGCTCCTTTCTGTCTTGGATATTTTGAGTTGGACTGGGATTATTAAACACAGCAAGAACTTAGCACATGGAGGTAGATTCTGACTCACTTTAGTCACTCATAATTACACTGCGTGCTTCAGAAGCTGCTCTTCACCCCTGGCCAGGTTGTCCTTTTTCCATGTGTTCGCCGTGTTTTGATGATGGGGTTAGTGCGCTCTCTAAGGGTCTGCACTGAGAAGACCCCTTAGTGCTATCCCGTTATCATTATTTGCCTTAACATTGTTCCGTGTAGAGTCTGACGGAATCTTCAGGGTGCTGTTTATGGATGTTTTGAAGTGTCACTGTGCCACTGATTTCCGGTTAAAGCAGAATGTAGACATCTTTTTGCGATTGTTTTTAGTGACTCCGCTGGTTTGTGTTGCTGTCTTCTGCTGTGCAGTCCATAGTCTGACATCTTTGTGGCCCCCACGCTTGCCTCCTGCTCGTGTTACCCAATCCTGTGGGTCAGCTGTGAGGAAACCACTCTCTGTCCTCGTCTGGAGTTGCCCCGAGCTGGGTGTGCTGGTCTCCTTGTGTGGCCCTGAGCTGGGTGTGCTGGTCTCCTTGTGGGCAAAAGTATTCTTCTGTTACTGTTTTCTCTCAGTTTTTTGACCAAATGTAGCAGATTTGTTTATGGTGCAAACATTTTTTAAAATGTCTTTTGCCTTTATGAAAAAAAACCTGCATTGCTTCAAGATGTACCTTTCCTGTGTCTCCATCCTTCCCCAAATGATTGCTCTGTGTTAGAGGGTGGTGTGTGTGCTCTATGGCCTCATTCCATCAAGCACTATATGTAACCTCTGATGGCAAAAGTGGTTACACTCAAGGCAAAAAAACTTTGCAAATGTTGAAGAGAATGAACAAAAAACAACACGTTGTCATCTTGTCATCCTGAAATGGCTACTGTTAATATTTTGATGTAGTTCTCTCAATTCTTTTTAAGTAAAATTGCTTCTAACACAAGCACTTTAGTTACATTGAGTAAATTATAGTCAGGAAATAAGGAGAAAGTAAAAAGAATATCCAGTTTGGGGCAAAAAGAGAGACCACATAGAAAGAGGCTGTAAAACTCCCTACAACTTGAAGAAAAGCTGGGTTGTGGTTTTGTTTTTACTGCGAGAGACCACATGATTATTCTGGGCACTGAAGGGCAATAGGATAATACCCTGTGAGTGTTTTGGTGGCCGTGTAAATCCCAGTCCCACGTCCTCTTTCCAAGTAGACAAAGTGTGAGGTTTGAGGTAGTGGTTTGGTAACTTTTTGAAAATCTGTTCGTAGGACTGCACTGCAGAGATTAGGTTAACCTGACTTAGAATCGAATGATCTGTTCAGGCTGTGGGAGCTTTCTACACCAGGTGTACGTGCGCCTGTTCCGGATGTGGTGTAGAAGGAACAGGGCTGGGAGGATTTGTTGCTTCACCAGTCACCGCCCACAGGCAGGGGCTGGGGAGCACAGCCCCGTGCTGCAGAGATGGGCTTCGAGACTCCCTCCCTGGCCCTGAGGAATTCGCAGGCTGAATTTAGACGATGCCGTTATTGAGGCATAGACAGTATATTTTCTACCCACACATATGGACATATACATAGATGTACGCACGTACAGACCTGCACATGTCTGTGTGTGTGTAAGTGACAGAACCAACCTGGCTTTTGTGCTATTTCCTTCGTCTTTTTATTTGCCTCAGTTGAAACAAGATGTGTTCCTTGTTGGAGGTGAATGGTTTCATTGTTCCAGACCAGTCATGGAAATGCCTGCAATTATCAGTGTTTCTGTTTTCTCTTGGGACGCTCTTCTGGGAAGGAAGTGTACTTTCCAAGGCTGTTGGTTGGCCTGTCGTTACCCTGGGGGTCTTGGTGTGGGTCACAGACCCAGGTGCTGTGGCTGCTCATGCGTGGAGCTGTGTCTTTCTTGCTGCTGCTAGTAGACAGCTGGTCACCAACAAAGTGTGTGTCCCAGTGGCCTTTCAGAAGAATTCTCTGCATCATTTTTATACAGTCTTTTTTCAATGTCAACATTGTGTGTTGCAGCCAAGTGATATGTTCTGCAGAAGCAGGAAGTGTGGCCCAAGAGAGAAATAAGGGAATTGATCCATAACTGATACCAGCTTTTATACAGTTGAGCCATTGTAATTGATACGTAAACATCTTAAATCTGTAGAAGCGAGTCAAGGTGCCAGATCCTGACAAGTGCCAAATGTCTACGTGCGATCTCTTGTGTCGGGTCCACATCACAAGAAGAAAAGTCATTCAAATGCAACACGGGACCATTGTAATTTATACATAAACATGTTAAATCTGTGGAAGTGAGCCACGGTGCCAGACCCTGACAAATGCCGAATGTCTACGTGGGACCTCTCTTGTGTCATCGGGTCCACATCACAAGGAGAAAAGTCATTCAAATGCAACATGGAGTGGACGTGAAGCTTTCAGAAACGTCCGTGAATCAGAGCGACTGTTTTCCCATTTGCTGGATTCCCCATTCGAGGTTGTGAGATTCCCGTTCCAAGGCTCCCTCAATTTCCCAGCACCCATTTCACTCCTTCCTGGAGATAACAGAATCTCACAATGATATCTTGTTCTCAGATTTTCTAATTAGAAAAATCACATATTTCACAAGAATAGGCCGCCTTACTCACTCCTTAGCCTGGAGTAAGCCACATACCACTTTTCTCTTTAATAAAAATACTCACCTTGCAGGACTCTTGATAAATTATTTAAGAGTAGGAAAGTACCGTGACTTTGGCTACAAGCAGTATTAGGTATAATATGCAAGTGTGTGCCTTGATAGCCACAGTCACTAAAAACAAATTTTCTCAGAAGAGAAAATTGTAAGCATTTCTTTACTTGATCGTTAATTTTGTTTGCCTAAATAACATCTTGCCTTTGTATGGAGAGGTGGAGAAGTCGACTTTTGTTACACAAGATGAGCTTGAAAGTCTCTTAAGTGGTAAAGGATGCTGCTGAGTATCGTCGGGGGTGAGTGGGTCCTGCTGCCCCACTGTGTGTGATCCTGAGTATCGACGGGAGTGAGCAGGTCCTGCTGCCCCACTGTGTGTGATCCTGAGTATAGACGGGGATGAGTGGGTCCTGCTGCCCCACTGTGTGTGATCCTGAGTATCGATGGGAGTGAGCGCGTCCTGCTGCCCCACTGTGTGTTATCCTGAATATCGACAGGGGTGAGTGGGTCCTGCTGCCCCACTGTGTGTGATCCTGAGTATCGACGGGAGTGAGCAGGTCCTGCTGCCCCACTGTGTGTGATCCTGAGTATAGACGGGGATGAGTGGGTCCTGCTGCCCCACTGTGTGTGATCCTGAGTATAGACGGGGATGAGTGGGTCCTGCTGCCCCACTGTGTGTGATCCTGAGTATCAACGGGAGTGAGCGGGTCCTGCTGCCCCACTGTGTGTGATCCTGATTATAGATGGGGATGAGTGGGTTCTGCTGCCCCACTGTGTGTGATCCTGAGTATAGACAGGGATGAGTGGGTCCTGCTGGCCCACTGTGTGTGATCCTGAGTATAGACAGGGATGAGTGGGTCCTGCTGCCCCACTGTGTGTGATCCTGAGTATAGACAGGGGTGAGTGGGTCCTGCTGCCCCACTGTGTGTGATCCTGAGTATCGACGGGAGTGAGCGGGTCCTGCTGCCCCACTGTGTGTGATCCTGAGTATAGACAGGGGTGAGTGGGTCCTGCTGCCCCACTGTGTGTGATCCTGAGTATCGACGGGAGTGAGCGGGTCCTGCTGCCCCACTGTGTGTGATCCTGATTATAGATGGGGATGAGTGGGTTCTGCTGCCCCACTGTGTGTGATCCTGAGTATAGACAGGGATGAGTGGGTCCTGCTGGCCCACTGTGTGTGATCCTGAGTATAGACAGGGATGAGTGGGTCCTGCTGCCCCACTGTGTGTGATCCTGAGTATCGACAGGGGTGAATGGGTCCTGCTGCCCCACTGTGTGTGACAAGCCCTTTGTTTCTGGCCTGGGAATGTCCCAGCTCTGTCAGCATATTGGGCTGGTGCTGGCTCCCTTGTTAGTTTGCATGGGAGACAAAATCTCACACCTTTCACTCTTCTTGACATACAGATGCCGAAGCTTTTAACAAATTATTACTACATCAAACCCAAAATATGTAAAAGGGATATGAATATCACAACCAGTTGAGTTTGTTCTCTTGATGTGGTGTGGTTTTGCCTTGCATACTTGGCTAATCATTCAAAAATCAATGTAATTCACCACATTAACAAAAAATAAAGGAGAAAACCCATTTTATCATCTCAGAAGATGCTGAAAAACATCTGTTGAAATTTAATAGTCCTTATACGAATTTCCTATCACATCAGGAACAGAAGGGAGTTTTCTCCGTTTGATAAAGGCCCTTCCTGAAAAATGAGAGCTGACGCCCCTCCTCTGGTGGCAGCCGGGGTGCTCTCCCCACAGTCGGGTGTCAGGGGGGCATGGCCATTCTCCGTGGTTCAGGTCTGTATGGCACTCACTGGGGCCCTCGTCAGTGAAGTGAGTCAGGAGAACTAAAAGGCACAGACTTGGAAGGCGTGAGACACTTGATTTACAGAAGACACAGGGCCTTATTTAGAAAATTTTAGGAAATCTAGAAACAACCAGAAATGGTGTGAATTTTGCAAGCATGGAAGATACTCTTCACAACAGATGTATACAGATGCCCAGTGGACCGTGAGACTCTTTGCAGCAGATGTATACAGATGCCCAGTGAACCGTGAGACTTCACAACAGATGCGCAGTGGACCATGAGACTCTTTGCAACAGATGTATACAGATGCCCAGTGGACCATGAGACTCTTCGCAACAGTTGTATACCGATGTCCAGTGCAAGATAGAGTCTTCACAACAGATGTATACAGATGCCCAGTGGACCATGAGACTCTTCGCAACAGTTGTATACCGATGTCCAGTGCAAGATAGAGTCTTCACAACAGATGTATACAGATGCCCAGTGGACTGTGAGACTCTTCACAACACATGTATACAGATGCCCAGTGCAGTAGACTCTTTGCAGCAGATGTATACAGATGCCCAGTGAACCGTGAGACTTCACAACAGATGCGCAGTGGACCATGAGACTCTTTGCAACAGATGTATACAGATGCCCAGTGGGCCTGTGAGACTCTTCGCAACAGATGTATACAGTTGTCCAGTGCAAGATAGACTCTTCACGACTGATGTATACAGATGCCCAGTGGACCGTGAGACTCTTCACAACAGATGTATAGAGATGCCCAGTGGTCCTGTGAGACTCTTCACAACAGACGTATACAGATGCCTAGTGGACTGTGAGACTCTCCACAACAGATGTATACAGATGTCCAGTGCAAGACAGACTCTTCACAACAGATGTATACAGATGCCCAGTGGGCCTGAGACTTCACAACAGATGTATACAGATGTCCAGTGCAAGATAGACTTTTCACAACAGATGTATACAGATGCCCAGTGCAAGATAGACTCTTCACAACAGTTGCATACAGATGTCCAGTGGGCCTGTGAGACTCTTCACAACAAATGTATACAGATGTCCAGTGCAAGATAGACTCTTTGCAACAGATATATACAGATGCCCAGTGGGCCTGTGAGACTCTACACAACAGATGTATACAGATGTCCAGTGCAAGACAGACTCTTCACAACAGATGTATACAGATGTCCACTGCAAGATAGACTCTTCACAACAGATGTATACAGATGCCCAGTGGTCCCATGAAAGGTGCTCACCAGGCGTCATTGGGTAAGTACAACTTAAACCCATGAGGTTCCACTTCACAAGAGTGGAGGAGGAGGACGGTAGCAGGTGCTGGTGAAGATATGACAGGCTGGATCTCAGACTGATGGAGACTTAAAATGGCACAGCCACTTTAGCAAACAGTGTGGCAGTTTCTTTAAAATGTGTACACTTACCATATGGCCCAGCAGGTATGCTGTAGATGTTCACCAAGGAGAGATGAAAATGTGTGTCCGTGTAAAAGAATGCATATTATCTCCAGGGTAAATTCTCATAGCCAAAAACTGGAAACAACGTAAATCTCTCTCAGCTGGAGAAACATGAGCAAATTCTGATATATTCATACATTGTCCTAGTTCCCATCAGGAAAAATGTACAAAATACTGAAACCAAAATAGGCAACGGGGATGAGTTCCAGGAGCCTTGAATTGAGCAGAGAGTGAACACCATGCTGTGGAGTCCCTGTGATGGTGGAGAATCTACACAAGTGTCGGGTGACGGAATAGCGCCAAGGAACACTCCTCATGAATGAACAGTGGCTGTCTCTGGAGTGAACACCATGCCATGCGCTCCATGTGACGGTGGAGAATCTACACAGGTCTTGGGTGACGGAAGAGTGCCAAGAAACACTCCTCATGAATGAGCAGTGGCTGTCTCTTGAGTGAACACCATGGCGTGGGCTCCATGTGATGATGGAGAATCTATATGACTCTCGGGTGACGGAAGAGCGCCAAGGAACACTTCTCATGAATGAACGATGGCTGTCTCTTGAGGGAACACCATGGCGTGGAGTCCATGCAATGGTAGAGAATCTACACGAGTCTCGGGTGATGGAAGAGCGCCAAGGAACACTCCTCATGAATGAACAGTGGCTGTCTCTTGAGTGAACGCCATGCCGTGGGCTCCATGTGACGGTGGAGAATCTACACGAGTCTTGGGTGATGGAAGAGTGCCAAGGAACACTCCTCATGAATGAACAGTGGTTGTCCCTTGAGGGAACACCATGGTGTGGAGTCCATGCAATGGTAGAGAATCTACATGAGTCTCGCGTGATGGAAGAGTGCCAAGGAACACCCCTCATGAATGAACAGTGGCTGTCTCTTGAGGGAACACCATGGCGTGGAGTCCATGTGACGATGGGGAATCTACACGAGTCTCAGGTGACGGAAGAGCACCAGTGAACACGCCCCATGAATGAACAGTGGCTGTCTCTTGAGGGCCAGGATTGACCGGGAGGGGATGTGTGGGAACTTTGAGGCAAAAGATTTGATCAGGGTAATAGATAGATTTCCACTTATCAAAATGCACCAAGTGTACTTAAGATCTGAACATTTCACTATGTATACTTTGTACTCCCGCCCTTCCAAAAAAAAAAAAAATGAAAAAATAATTGTAAACGAACACTGAACTTTACTTGATAGATTTTTCACAGTGGTACTAGATAGCAATTATGAAAGCATTTCTTTATCTCCAGGCTTAAGCAAATAAGCTTAATAAGTTAGTGAATATATTGAGGGTAACAGGAGCCAGGTTTCTTTCTTGGCAAGAGAGGTTAGAAATAAGAAAAGGCCAAAGCCTGGAATGGATCATGTGGGATTGGGTTGCAGCAGGAGGCACCAGTATGAGCTGGTGGCTCCCGACAGATGCAGACAGGGACAGAAGTGCCTGTGGATGGGTGTGGGTGTACATGTGTGTACACGCATGTGTGTTCTGCTTGCCGGCAGTGCCCAGCAGCAGAGACCCCCAGTGACAGTACACCCGGTTCCTAGTCTTAGCTTCGAAACACCGTACTTCACTAGCAGGAGCCCTGGTCCAAGGGCTGGGGAATCCGGTGTCAAATCTGGAACCAACTGAGCACCAAAACAAACCATTATAATTATGAATTATGACCCACCAAGCCAGACTCCATGAGTTCATATTGACAGAAGTAAATGAATGATGAAAGATAAAATGAGTAATTATTTTTAAGTGAATGTAGAAGATCTAATGATTTAGAAGGAATGGCAGGAAATCATCAGTGGATACTAAAACTAGTGAAGGATCGATGGAAAACAGAATATGTACATAGTGTCACGGTCCCTCCTCCCAAATCTTAATTGCAACGTGAGAAGTAGCATCTTTGCTTTGGAGGAACTTCAGCACCACCTTCACTGAGTTGCTGACATTAACATTGCCACACAGGACAGACTTCTGCGGTATCCCTGCTAAAATGCATACTCTAGAGTCTAGTCTGGAAGATACCGAAATAAAGGACGAGCTGTAAAATAACCAACCTGTATTCTTTAAAATTTCTAATTTCAAGAAACAAAAAAGCTGAGAAACTTGGATTCATGAAGGGTAAAAATCACTTGACAAATAAATGCAATTCATGATCCTGGATTGAATCATAAAATAGGAAGACAAACTGAGAAAATTATGGAGACAGTTGACACTATTTGAACGTGAACTTTGTATATGACAGCTAAATTTCCTGATCTTGAGGAAAATGTATGTGAGAGAATATTCTTGTGTTTAGGAAATACATTGAAACGTTTAGGTATAGAGGGATATAGTATCTGAAATTTATTTTCATTTGACTTAGAAAATTCATGGGGGAGCAGGGAGAGCAGTGGTGTAAGATAGGAGCAGTTGGTGAGCCTGGTAAAAGTTATATAGGAATTCTCTACACTGGTCTTGCAGATTTTCTGTGTATCTGAAATAATATCCAAAAAGTTTAAAATGGAGAATATGCAAAACAAAAAGTGATTTGTGGGAAGTGAGTGGACTGTGTCACCTCATTGATGAGCCCTTCAGTTTTTGGCCATGAGCCCAAGTCAGTCACATATTGATTTTTGACCTGGGAATTAGAGTGTCCAGAAAACCAGGCTTTTTATCTAGTTAGGGAGAGAAGTACGCACAAAGGCTGACCAAGACCAAGCAGTGTGATGAGCTGATTGTGGGCGTGATGCGGCAGGTCTGGCTCCTGTCTCAGGTGGCAGCGCGCGGGGTTTAAGCAGGAAAGACATGTCTGATTCCCTTTCAGTGGGATCATTCTCAGAGCTTCAGAGAAGACTGCCTCGTCCTGGGGACCCTTTCCCCCAACCCGTCTTCACTCACACTGGCCATTTAGGTTGGTGGTGATTTTATGCTGCTAACACCGTTCTCACTCACAGTTTAGGGCCTTTGAGTGGGTTTTTGCCTGTGTCTTGAAGATTCTTGTCTTGAAGCCTGTTATTCTGATTTTGTGTTGAGAGGGTTCTTCCCTGGCTTCACAGTTTGGAGTTGCCGCTGCGTCTGTTCTGCTTTAATTCTCTACCCCGTCTGTCACCTGTCTTGTCCATTAGGAACTGGCCTGCGTGAGATGCTGTGACACTGTCTGCCTTATCACCACTGCGTTCCCAGCCCTTAGGGACTTACGGAGGAGGCACTTGGTGAATGTGTGGAATTAATGTAATGGATTCATAGCCACAAAGTGTGTTAATGGTTGTATTAGTCCATTTTCACACTGCTGATAAAGACATACCCAAGACTGGGAAGAAAAAGAGGTTTAATTGGCCTTGCAGTTGCGCATGGCTGGGGAGGCCTCAGAATCACGGTGGGAGGCAAAAGGCACTTTTTACATGTCAGCAGCAAGAGAAAACGAGGTAGAAGCAAAAGCGGAAACCTCTAATAAACCATCAGATCTCATGAAACTTATTCACTATCACGATAATAGCATGGGAAAGACGGGCCCCAATGATTCAATTACCTCTTCCTGGGTCCCTCCCACAACACATGGGAATTCTGGGAGATACAATTCAAGTTGAGATTTGGGTGGGGACACAGCCAACCCATGTCAATAGCCAACACAGTCCTGGCCTGTGGCTGGTGCTCAGCTGAGCTGTGACCGTGGCTGTGTGAGTTGGGGTGCGAGGCATGCACAGCCTCTCAGCAGTACAGTGAAAGGATTTGGAGGCTCGAACGTGTGACCTACGAAGAGATCTCCAAAGATCAAGGTCCATTCACCCTAAAAAGACAAATCTCAGTGCAGTTTACAGCCAGTGTTTGCTTATGGATATGGATTCTGTGGTAATAAAATGAATGATTAAAAGTCTGTGAATGAATTTTAATGTCTTTACTGGAATTGTAAACACTGATTTTCTTTCCTCGCCCACTCATCTGTTGATGAGTTTCGGAAGGTGGATGAACTGTGCTGCAGGGACAGAGAGGAGGGTGCAGCTTGGCCTCTGGGACCTCAGCTGAGCACTGAGTGACTGAGTTCTCTCCGTTTCAGACGTCCACACGGAAGCTGTCCAGGCGGCTCTGGCCAAACACAAAGAGCGGAAGATGGCAGTGCCTATGCCTTCCAAACGCAGGTCCCTGGTCGTGCAGACCTCGATGGACGCCTACACCCCTCCAGGTAAGGGACACGCTCCCCGACACGGCCTCTTGAATGTGCCGGGCACCTCAGAATTGACCACTAGCCCAGCAATCAGTGGTTTTTGCTTTCAAAATAATGATGCAGTAATGCAGATTTTGTGAACCAGAAGTTCAAAAACAGTGTATGAGTTAAACGTGGAAGGAAAAGTAACATTATTATGTGTCTGTATAAATACACATTTTTAACTTTTCATCAAGACTTATACATATGATACATACCAGTAAAATCTCACACAATTTTATTCATTTAATTCTTTGTAGGGAAAAGGGAAGAGTTTGTACCCCTCTGGGTGGAATTGGACTTTTCTTCTGATTAGGCTGGTGCATACATGTTCTCAAATCTTCATATAAATGTGCTATATTGTTGTATTGTTTTAGAACAAGCAAATTGGACAATTGAGGCAGTTACCCAAATCAGGGGTCATAAACTTTGCCTGCAAGTTGCCAGATAGTATTTTAGTTCCTGCAGGCCATAAGGTCTGTCACAACCACTCAACTCTGCCCTTGGAGTGTGAAAGCAGCCATAGGTGATAGCAAGTGGGTATGGCTGTGTACCAGTAAAACTTGATAAGAACAGCGGACCAGATTTGGTGCACAGACTTGCCAACCCCGATCTGAATTACTGAAGGTAATAGCCCATTTATATTTCTGTTATGTAATACTGCTTTTACTTAATCTTGAATTTTACATAACTACCCAAATTCTCTATTTTTTCTGCCCAAATAATTATACACTACATCTCATGATCTTCCCACCCAAGTAAAGCAGAAAGTGTAGTTATCCAGATACTTGTTAGAAACATGGATTGAACCTACGTTGTTTGGTGTTTAGTTTTGGTGATTGTGATTCCAACATTATTCATGTCATTGTTGAAAACTTGTCTTCTCAAAGGACCTAAATCACCTTACATCCCACTTTGAAGCTACACACCACTTTGACACCATTTTTTTCTCCACTGCAAGAGAAACTTAAGGTACAATATGAATAGTTGAAAATGTACAATTTTTTGGGAGTATTTTTACCTTTGAAGTTTAGCTTGGTCTTGGCAAGCAGTGAGACAGAAGGACATGCTTCAGATCAGAGCTGAGATCAAGCATATGCCCACATTATTCCAAGTAGCTCCTGAGTATACACCTTTATGTACCTTTACTAATGAAGGTACTGAGATTGATAGGACAGAACTTAAAGAGTGCATAATTTGGGGTTTTTGTTGTTTTTTGTTTGTTTTGAGACAGGGTCTTGCTCTATCGCCACGGTCGGAATTCAGTGTCATGATTGCAGCTCTTGGCTCACTGCAGCCGTGACCACCTGGGCTCAAGCGGTCCTCCCTCTTCAGCCTCTCAAGCACCTGGGACCACAGGTGCATGCCACCACACCCAGCTAATTTTTAAGTTTTGTAGAGACAGGGTGTTCCTATGTTGTGTTTGTTTTTCATTTGCACGTACGTGCTCTTCATCTAAAGAACACAGTGCCAGCGGGCAAGGGAGTGAACGCCATGCTAGCAAATGCCAGCGGGCAAGGGAGTGAACGCCGTGCTAGCAAATGCCAGCGGGCAAGGGAGTGAACGCCATGCTAGCAAATGCCAGCGGGCAAGGGAGTGAACGCCGTGCTAGCAAATGCCAGCGGGCAAGGGAGTGAACGCCGTGCTAGCAAATGCCAGCGGGCAAGGGAGTGAACGCTGTGCTAGCAAATGCCAGCGGGCAAGGGAGTCAATGCCGTGCTAGCAAGGTTGTTGGCAAGGGAGCTCTTTCTGCCAACATGCTCCCTTGGGCTCCTCCTTTTCTTTATTTTAATATTAAGCAACAGCACGTAATTAGGGGCTAGGCACAGTAGCTCATGCCTGTAACTCCTGCACTTTGGGAGTCCAGGGCAGGCGTATGGCTTGAGCCCAGGAGTTCAAGACCAGCCCGGAAAACATGGCAAAATGTACCAAAATGCCTTTTGTACATTTTGTCTCCACCAAAAGTACAAAAAATTAGCTGGGCCTGGTGGTGTACACCTGTAGTCCCAGCTACTTGGGAGGCTGAGGTGGAAAAATCACTTGCGCCTGGGAGGCAGAGGTTGCCGTCAGCTGAGATGGCACCACTGCACTCCAGCCTGGGAAACAGAGCAAGACCCCATCTCAATTAGAAAAAAATAACGATAATAAATAGAGACTTAAAAATGATTAGGCCAGGCATGGTGGCTCATGCCTCCAGCCTCAGCACTTTGGGAAGCCAAGGCAGGCAGATTGCTTGAGTCCTGGAGTTTGAGACCAGCCTGGGCAGCATTCCAAAACCCTGTCTCCACAAAAAATACAGAAATCAGCCAGGCATGGTGGTGTGTGCGCATAGTCTCAGCTGCTCGGGAGGCTGAGGTGGGAGGATCACTTGGGCCCAGGGAGGTTGAGGCTGCAGTGAGCCATGGTCATGCCACTGCGCTCCAGCCTGGGCAACAGAGCAAGACCCTATCTCAAAAAAAAAAAAAGCTTAATCCTGTTTGTTTAGTTTATGGTTATAATTTGCCAAAACTTATAATATGGTAAAAAAATGTTATTTGTATGTGTTCTTTGTGTAACTAACAAAATGGACTTGAAAGGATAACCCACTTGAAATATTTTAAACCGAATTCTTGGCACTAACCGGTTATTTAAGACAACAGGCATTTTTCTTGACCACTTTTTATAAGAGAAATGGTGAGTTTGAAATGGAAGAAGCAGTGTGGTTATTTGCTTGCTTATTTCTTGGATTGAATCCAACCGCTGAGAAATGTTACTGGGTCATGCGTGATGAATAACCTCATTGTACAGATGTCTTTGCAAAATACAAAAGAATATTATTTGAAATGTCATTTTTGTGAAATATTTGGATTTATTTGACTAGCATTTTTATATAAACCATAAAAAACCTTCTGTAAATTTTCATCAGGAGTCCTCGTGATATCACATGGGGCAGTTTTGTACAATCATAAATGTCAATATCATAAAAATTTTTTACTCCCAGCTATTTTGTGCTTAGCAGTAGTCTGCATGTTTATTACCCTGCTTACTTGAACAAAATCTTAGCTGCATTTTCTTACCTATTTTTCTTGGTTGTTGGTAACAGTGGTTAGATCTTATCTCAGTTTCATTGCTCTTCAGAGAATATTCTTGAAGTTTATATTCTATGAAATGACTGGCTGCTGACCAGGATCATAGTTTCTGGAGAAACTCTCATTAGCATTGTCACAATGCTAATATTCCATGGGTGAAACTTTCCCTTAATTTTCAAATGTAAAGATATAAGAATAATTTGCCAAAACTTCTGCTTCTAGCCATGATGAGATAACAGGGACCCAAATCACACCTCTGCCATAAACAACTGTAAAACTGCACAAAACGAATGAGATGGCTGTTTTTAGTCTGTGACCACAGCTGCGCCAGCCAGAACTTGAGGGCAGGAGAATGAATGAGACGCACAGACAGTACACTTGCCCTCTGCCTGGAGAACACCTGCAGACCCTGGCTCAGAGAGCTCAGGTGTGAGTGGAGCCTGGCCACCCTACCACGTCCAGGAGGCGGAGATCAGAGAGAGCTTAGGTGTGGGTGGAGCATATCACCCTACCATGTCCAGGAGGCTGGAGCTCAGAGAGCGCTCAGGTGTGGGTGGAGCCTGGCCACCCTACCACATCCAGGAGGCAGAGCTCAGAGAGAGCTCAAGTGTGGGCAGAGCATATCAGCCTACCACGTCCAGGAGGCGGAGCTTGGAGAGAGCTCAGGTGTGGGTGGAGCATATCACCCTACCATGTCCAGGAGGCGGAGCTCAGAGAGCTCAGGTGTGGGTGGAGCCTGGCCACCCTACCACATCAAGGAGGCGGAGCTCGGAGAGAGCTCAGGTGTGGGTGGAGCGTGGCCCCCTTACCATGTCCAGGAGGCGGAGCTTGGAGAGAGCTCAGGTGTGGGCAGAGCATATCACCCTACCACGTCCAGGAGGTGGAGCTCAGAGAGAGCTCAGGTGTGGGTGGAGCATATCACCCTACCACGTCTAGGAGGCGGAGCTCAGAGCTCAGGTATGGGTGGAGCATGGCCACCATACCACGTCCAGCAGGCGGAGCTCAGAGAGAGCTCTGGTGTGGGCGGAGCATGCCACCCTGCCAAGTCCAGGAGGTGGAGATCGGAGTGGGTGCAGGATTGGAGCTCTCCACCGATCCACACCAGCAGCAAATCAATCCAAGCCTGCCCATGGTCACGATGACCCAGCAGTGCCTGTGCTGCCTGCTAGAACAAGAGCTGGAAAGCTTCCGAAGAAGCTTATGGGATCCTGAGCGTGCTCAACACGTTACCCACGATGTGCAATATTCAGCAAATAATCACTGCATACACAGAGAAACTGGGGTAGAATCTGTGGTCAAGAAAAAGGCAGTAAAATGTGCACACATGCAAGATGGTCTCTATCACTCGCCACACGTGGCAGCTGACTACATGAAGTGTGCCCGGTCTGAACTGAATTCGCTGTGTGAAAGACAGCAGATAATATAAAAAATAGAAAATATTTTCTTTGTATTTCTTATTGAAAGTATAGTATGAGCATTTTGAGTTAAAAGTATATTAGTAAAATTAATTGTACCTGTTTATATAATTATATATATGAGGCTACAAAGAAGGTTTAAAGTTCTCTATAGGATTCTCATAATTCTGTTGGAAGGTGCCAGTCTAGATGTCTGATACAGCAAAAGACAGAGTTTTTAAATCTACAATTATAAATATTTAGGGAATCAAATTAAAATGTGTCAAAGAATGAAAAGAAAATATTTTAATACTTGAGCCAGAGGAAGGGAAGACACTTTTTATTACAATGGAGCTGGGGAGTTTCAGGTTCCATACGTGATAATCTTGAGAACTGTCACTCCCTCCTCACAGGTGAAAAGCTGAGCAAACTGAAAATTCAGCAACTCTTCTTAAACCTGCAAGAGACATGAGGTCACAGGCAAGCCACTGTCCCCAGATTGGGTGGACAGGTGAAGTGGAGAATCACCATACACTGGAGCAGAAAGCTCCAAGGAACCCCCACTGGGATTGGAAGACCTGAACTGGAATTGACAAATTGCTGCAGTGAGGTGTGGCCAAGTCTGAGAGTTAAAACCTCCAGGAGGCCTGTGCATATGGGGCCATGCTTTTGTGAGCTGTACCATCAGAAGCTCAACCACGTTCTCGAAGTAAACATCAGGGAAGAATCCCCTCATACTTACTACAGGGGAAGGAGAATAGGAATCATTTTCAAATATGCAGGAGCACTCTTAACTAGGTCTACCTTCCAGAGAAGCTAGTTAACTAGAGACTAAGCTGGTGGGGTTTTATCAAGCCTTCCGGCCTGGGGGAAAGGAAATATCCAACTCCAACCTCCAGAACTGAAAAGCAAAGAGAACACTAAAAAGCAAAAAAGAACAGAGTATCCAAGCACTATGGGATGACTACAGAAAGCATAAAATATGCGGAACGGTAATACAAGGAGAAGAATGAGGAACAGAAGAAGTATTTCTAACAGTAGTGGCTGAATTTCCTCAGATTAATGCCAGACACCAAACCATAGATTCAGGAAGCTCAAGAAACACCAAGCAGGATAAATGTAAAAACAACGACAAAAACAAAAATAAACTATACTTGGGCATATAATTTTCAAACTATGGCGAATCAAAGATTTTTTAAAAACCCCAACAAAGAAACCAGAGTAATCTCCTTCCCTATAGAGATCAAAGATAAGAATTCTATTCAACTTCCTCTCAAAAACCACAAAAGCAAGAAGTAGAGTGAAATATTTAAACTATTGAGAGGAAAAAAATTCCATTTAACTTAGAAGTCTATACCCTGTGAAATTATCTGTCAAAAGTGAAGGAAAAGTAAAGACCTTCTCAGACAAAAATTGAGAAATTTGTTGCCGGTAGACCTGCCTTGTAAAAAGTGTTCTAAGTTCTTTAAATAGTAGAGGTCAGTAACTCAGCTGTGCGTAAAGAAAGGAAGAGCAGAGCTGTGTACAGGGGCTCACACCTGTCACCCTAACACTCTGGGAAGCCAAGGCGGGAGAATTGCTGGAGGCTGGTTATTTGAGACCGGCCTGGGCAACGTAGTGAGACTCTGTCTCTTAAAAAAAGCCAAACATGGTGGCTGACACCTGTAGTCCCAGCTACTTTGAGAGGCCAAGATGGGAGGGTCACTTGAGCCCAGGATCCTTTTCAAGGCTGCGGTGAGCTATAATGATGCCACTCCACTCCAGCCTGGGCAACAGAGCAAGACCTTGACTGTTAAGAAAAAGCATCAAAGAAGGAACAGTGAAGGTAGGATAAACACTTTCATTTTTCTTAATAGATCTAACATAACAGTTCATTCATAATAGCGACAGTGTATTTGATTATATGCTTATGTATATATCATATACACACACTTAAATATAAGTGGAATGAATGACAGCAGTGATACAAGGGATGGGAGAGAGCAATTAGGAATTAGGGTTTTTATAGTGTGCTTGCATTATCCAGAAAGCAGTATAGTGTCATTTGAAAGTGGGCTTGGGTTACTTGTGAATTTATATTGCAAATTCCAAGGCAGCCACTTAAAGTAACTGATATGCTAAGAAAGGAAAGAAAATAGAGAATGCTCAATTAAGACCACAAGAAAAAAAAAGAAAAAGAAAAAAAGACAAAAGGGCAACAGATAGAAAATAGTAACAAATATGGTAGATATTAATTCAACTGTACATCATTACTCACTTTCAATGTCAGTCCAAATGCACCCAACTGTATATTGTCTATATAAGAGATCCACTTTAGAGATAAAGAAATACATATAGATCAACAGTAAAGGGATAGAAAAAGATATAAATGTTAACACTAATTTTTTTTTTTTTTTTTTTGAGACGGAGTCTTACTCCTTGGCCCAGGCTGGAGTGCAATAGCCCGATCTCATCTTACTGCAACCTCTGCCTCCCAGATTCAAGCGATTCTCCTGCCTCAGCCTCCCGAGTAGCTGGGATTACAGGCATTTGTCATCATGCCCAGCTATTTTTTTTTTCCTATTTTTGTAGAGATGGGGTTTCACCATGTTGGCCAAGCCAGTCTTGAACTCCTGACCTCAGGTGATCATCCCGCCTCGGCCTCCTAAAGTGCTGGGATTACAGGCATGAGCCACTGCGCCCAGCCAACACTAATTTTAAAAAATGGAAGTGGTGATGTTAATTTCAGACAGAGCAGGCTTTACATCAAGGGAAGTTACCAGAGATGACTATTTTCTCCAAGAAGATAAAACAATCCTTAAATGTATTTTTGCCTAAGCATCAAAATGCCAAAGCAAAAACTGATAAACTTCAAGGAGAAATAATTAACCCAGTATGATAGTTGGAGACTTTAACACCGCTTTATCAGAAATGGACCAATTCAGTAGCCAGAAAATCAGTAAGGACAAAATTGAAATCAACAACATCCTCAGTCAACTGTATATAATTGACAGTTATAGACTATTTCCACCAACAACAGAATACTGAACATTCACCAAGATATACCACGGTTTGGTCCATAAAACACACCTTAACAAATTTAAAAGAATAGGAATCAAACAAGTATGTTCTCAAGCACAATGAAGTAGAAATAAATAATAGATGACTGGAAAATATTAGGAATTAAACAATACACTTAAAAATAATGCATTGCTCGAGGAAGAAATCTGAAGATTTCTTTAAAGTTTTGAAGTAAATGAAAATGAAAACTTTTTAAAATTTGTGAGATGCAATGAAAGTAATATTTATAGGGAAATTTATAGCTTTAAATGCATATGTTAAAAAAGATCTAAAATCAATAAGCTCCCACCTTAGAAAACTAAGAAAAAGAACAGCAAATTAAATTCTAAGTAAGCAGGAGACAAATAATGAAAGAGCAGAAATCAACACATTGAAAACAGAAAATCAGAGAAAATCAATGAAACCAACAGCTGGTTCTTTGAGAGAAAATCTATAAGCCTCTAACAAGAAAAAGAAATACAGCAGATAAATTACCAATATCAAAAATGAAATAAGGGACATAACTACAGATCTCACGGACATTAAAAGGATAATAAATATTATGAAAAACTCTATGGCCACAAATTTGATAACGTGGATGAAATGGACCAATTTCTTTAAAGACAGAATCTGCCAAAATTTGAACAGGAAGAAACAATCTGTATAGGCCTGTATCTGTTAAATTGAATCAGTAGTTAATAACCTTTCAAAACAGGAAGTGCCAGGCCCAGTTGGGTTCATTGGTGAATTCTACCAAACATCTAAAAGAAATTATACCAATTCTCTACAATCTCTTTCAGAACATAAAAGCTGAGGAATAGTTCTTAACTCATTCTAAGCATCATTTTAATACCAAAACTAGAACAAAATATTACAAGAAAACATCTCTCATGAACACAGATGCAATAACTTTCAACAAAATATTAGCAAATTAAATCCAACAATGTAAAAAAAATAAAATTGTGCACCAAAACCAAGTGGAATTTGTTTCACGCATCCAAAGCTGCTTTAACATTCAAAAACCAATTAACGTAATTCATCACATTAACAGGCTAAGAAAAAGAAAAAGCATTTGACAAAATCTAACACGCATAAATAAAAGCTCCCAGCAAACTAGGAACAGAGGTGACCTTCCTCAACTTGATAAAGAATATGGACAAAAAACCTATTGTTAACATCATACCCAATTGTGAGAAACTAGAATTTTTCCCACTAAGATCCAGAAAGGGGATCAGGAAAAACAAGGATGTCTCCTCTCACCACTTCTTTTCAACATTGTACTAGAAGTCCTAGCTAATGCAATTATGACCAGAAAAATAAAACATATTTATTGGGAAGAGAAATAAAACTTTGTTCATAGATGGCATGTTTGCCTATGTAGAAGATCCAAAAGAATTGAGTTTAATATACAAAAGTTCAGCAAATTTGCTGTTTACCAGCAAAGAACAAATAGAATTTGAAATAAAAAACAGTGGCTCATGTCCATAATTCAAGCACTTTGGGAGGCCAAGGCAGGCAGAACACTTGAGGTCAGGAGTTCGAGACCAGCCTGGCCAATGTGGCAAAACCCCATCTCTACTAAAAATAATAATTAAAAAAAAAATTTCCAGTAGCACTCCCCAAAATGGAATACTTAGGCATAAAATCTGACAAAATATGTTCAAGATCTTATGAGGAAAACTACAAAACTCATTCACAGAAAAACTAAATGGACAGGTAGTCCACGTTCATGGATAGGAAAACTGAATATTGTCAAGATGTTTTCCTTCCAATGCAGTCCAGTCCCAACCAAAATCCCAACGAGTTTTTTTTTTAATATCAACACACTGATTCGAAAGTTTATTTCGAGAGATGAAAGACTCAGAACAGCCACTTCAATATTGAAAAAGAAGAACAAAGTTGAAGACTGACACTATCCAACTTCAGGACTTACTATAAATCAATGATAATCAAGACAGTGTGGTATTGGTGAAAGAACAAACAAAAGGATCAATGGGACAGAATAGAGAGCCCAGTAACAAAATATAGTCAACTAAACTTTGACAGAGGAACAAAGGCAATACAGTGGAGCAAACACAATATTTTTAACAGATGGTACTGGAACAACTGGACATCCACATGCAAAGAAAAACACCAAACCTAGTCACAGACCTTACATCTTTCAAAAAAATTAAAACAGATCACAGAGCCACTGTCCTCATTAGTGGTGAAATATTCCTGCCTGTTAAAATAGATGACAGATGTAAAATGCAAAACTGTAGAATTCTTAGAAGATAAGGTAAAATCTAGTGACTTTGATTTGGTGATAACTTTTTAGATATGACACCAAAGGTGCAAGGTGTGAAATAATTGATAAGCTGGACTCCAATAAAAATTAACATGTTCTGCTATGTCAAAGACTCTTAAAGTAATTAAAATACAAGCCACAGACAAGGAGAGGATGTTTGCAAAAGACATAAATGATAACTTTTATTTGAAATATACAAGGAACTCTTTAAAGTCAACAATAACAAAACAACCTGATTAAAATAGGGGCCAGCCAAGTGTGATGGCATGCGCCTGTAGTCTCAGCTACTCAGGAGGCTAAGGCGGGAGGATCACTTGAGTCCAGGAGTTCCGGGTTGTTGTGAGTTACACCTCTTAGGTGTCCACACTAAATTCAGCGTCAACCCAGTGACCTCCTGGGAGGGGTGAGCTAGCTTAGGTTGGAAATGGAGCAGGTCAGAATTCCTATGCTGATCAGTAGTGGGATTGCGCCTTGGAATTGCGCTCCAGACTCGGCAACATTTTGAGATCCTGTCTTTAAAAAATGAATAAGTAAAAAATGGGTCAAAGACTTAACAGATGCCTCATCTAAGAAGATATAAAGATGGCAAATCGACATATGAAATGATGCTTCACATCATCTGTCATAGAGAAATGCAGATTAAAACAACAGTAAGATACCACTGTACACCTATTAGAATGCCCAGAATCCAGAACGCTAGCAACACCACAGCCTATGAAGATGTGGAGCTGTGGGAATTCTCTCTCATTCATTGCTGGTCTTAAAGCAAAATAGAACAGCCTTTAGGAAGACAGCTTGGTGGTTTCTTAGAAAACTAAATATACTCTTACCATATGATCTAGGAATTACACTCCTTAGCATTTGCTCAAAGGAGTTGAAAACTTATGTCTACACACAAAGCCTGCACATAGATATTTAGAGCAGCCTTATTCATAATTGCCAAAACTTGGAAGCAACCAAAATGCCCCTCAGTAGGTGAATGTATAAATAAACTGTGGTACATACAGACAATGGGATATTATTCGATGCTGAAAATAAATGAGCTATCCATAAAGATGCTGAAAATAAATGAGCTATCCATAAAAAGACGTGGAGGAAACTTAAATTGCGTATTGCTAAGTGAAAGAAGTCAATCTGAAAAGGTTGCTGTATGATTCTAGCTATGTGACATCCTTGAAAAGGCAAGACTATGGAGACAGTAAAAAGATCAGTGGTTGCCAGGGTCCAGGGGGAGGCAGCCCGGGTCCGGGGGGAGGCAGCCAGGGTCCAGGGGGAGGCAGGGATGAATAGGCAGAACACGAGGATTTTTTAGTATCATGTGATCTCTGTATGATACTGTGATGGTGGATACATGTTATACATTTCTCCAGACCCATATATTGTACAACAGCAAGAATGAACCTTGATCTGAACGATGGAGTTTGGGTGATAATGATGTTTCGGTGTAGAAGCATCAGTTGTGACAAGTATACCACTCTGGTAGGCAATGTTGATGATAGGGGACGCTGTGCACATGTGGAGTTGGAAAGGATAAGTGAGACATCACTATAAAGCTGGAAAATACACTGAGAAGAAATTTCACTGGTGGGCTTAACAGGTTGGAGAAGGAAGATGAAGTCTGAGCTTGAAGAGGGATGAAAAGAAATTAACCAAAGTGAAGACCAGAGAAACCAAAATTAAAAGCGAACAGAACCTCAAGCTCCTGTGACACAACGTTAATATACTTGTAATATAAGAAGGAAAAGAGAGAAAAGCAGGAGCCTTTGAAGAAATGAGTCAAAATGTACTCAGATTGATGTCAAACACCTGTGTCCAGCCCTGAGCAGTTCAGTGAACTCCAAGCAGAACAAGTATAAAAAGAATCACATCCGGGTTCATGATAGTCAAAGTGCAGGATTAAGAGGAGATCCTGAAAGGACTCCGAAGAAAAAGACACGTTACACTCCAGAGAAGCATTTGAACAATGCGTGACTTCTGTGAAGATATAATGGAGACCAGAAGACCATGGAAAGACATTTTTTAAAGTACTAAAAGGAGAAGAAAGGCCTGTCAACTCATATCCGGTGAAAATCTCCTTTATAAACACGGATGAAACGACACATTCACACACATGAAAGCTGAGAGAATATGTTATCAGCAGAACTACACTATAAACATGCTAAAGAATGTACTTTAGGCTGATTGCAAATGATATCAGATGAAAGGTTAGCTCTATGAAAAAGAAAGGACCCTAGAAATCAAATTTTCTAGAATATAAAATCATAGAATACTTTGATTTTATGGTTTTTAGTTTTTATGATCTTATAATTTTATGATATAAAATCATAAAATGTCCACACTTCTCTACACCTTCACCTGTTTTGAAGTCCGTGCTGTACCATGCATCAGTAGTTTATTCCTCCTTATTGTTGAATTATATTCTATTAGATGGATATAACACATTCTGTTTATTCATTTACCAGTTGGTTATTCATTGTTTCCTGTATTCGGCAATTATGAATAATGCTGCTGTCGACGTTTATGTACATATCTTTGTGTATACATATAATTTCCTTTATCTTGGGTGGATGCCAAGTAGAATGATTGACTCTTACTGTAAGTTTAGGTTTAGCTTTTTAAAAACTGCCAAATTGTTTACAAAATAGCTGTACCATTTTACATACTGCCACCAGCAGTATATGAGCATCCCAGTTTCTCCACATCATGACAAGCAGTTGGTATTTTGGTATTTTTAATTTTGCCATTCTAATTGATGTGAAATGGTATATCATTGTGTATTTACTTTGCAACAGTTAATGATGCTAAGCATCTTTTAATGTGCTTATTAGCTTTTAATGTGCTAATTCCTATTCATAGCTATATGTATATGTTAATTGGTAAAATATCTGTCCAGATTTTTTGCCCATGTTTTAAAATGGGTAGGTTGTCATCTTACGGGTTATAGGTGCCTTATACGATCTGAACATAAGACTTTTACAGTTGTAAGGTTTCTCAGTGAAAGGACAAACTGTTCTGTAGCAGACACAATAATGACCCTCCCCCAAGATACCCAGGTCCTACTCCCCAGAACTTATGAACCTGTTACCTTAAGTGGTAAAAGGGATTTTGTAGCTATGATTAATTTAAAGGTCTTGATATGGGACCACTATCCTGGTTTAAGTAGGTGGACCCACTGTAATCAGGAAGGTCCTTATAAGAGAAAAGGAAGAATTGGAGACTGGAGTGATGGACTTTAAAGATGAGGGGCCATGACTCAGGAACACAGGTGGCCTCTAGAGGTTGGGAAAGACCAAGAAATGGATTCTCCTTTGAAGCCTCCAGAAGGAACGTAGCTCTGCTGACACTCAGATTTTACACTTCTGACTTCTCCATCTGTAGGATAATAGATACGTGTGTTGTTATAAGCCACGAAGATCAAGGTAATTTATTATATTAGCTAGAGGGAGATAATCATCTTTTAAAACTTACTAGTTTTCTATTTTAACGAAGTCCAGTTTACTAATTTTTATGGATTTTTTGGAAGTTTTAGAAGTGTCATAGTCTTATTCTTCTTTCATTTAGGTCTGTGATTCATTTTGAGTTCATTTTTATCTGTGCAGTAGGGATCTAAGTGGGATTTTTGTTTGTTGTGGTTTGGTTTGGGGGATATTTTCCCCCATGCTTTTTCTTTTTGGTGTGTTGGGTACCCAGTTACCACAGCAACATTTGTTGAAAAAAAAAAAACTACCTTTCTCTTATTGAATTGTCTTGAGACCTTTGTCAAAAATAAATTGACTGTAAATATGAGACTTTATTTCTGGGTTTAATTCCATTCCTTTGATGTATGCATCTATTCTTGCGCTAATACTACTGCCTTAATTGCTGTGACTTTATGTAAAGTTTTGAAATCAGATAGTGAAGTCCTCCAACTTTGTTTTCCTTTTTCAAAATTATTTTGGCTATTGTAGGTCCTTTGTATTTCCAGATAAAATTGAGAATAAGCTTCCAATTTCACACACACAAAGCCTTCTGGGATTTTATTAGGCAGTGCCTTGAATTAATGGAACAGTTTGGGAAGAATTGCTCTCTTGATAATACTGAGTTTTCCAATTCACAATCATGAATCTATCTCCATTTATTTAGTTTCCATTTATTTGGATCTTCTTTCATTTCTCTCAGTAATGTTTTATAGTTGTCAGTGTACACATTTTGTACCTTTTTGTTAGAAGTTTGGCTGAGTGTTTTATGTTTTTGATGTTACTGTGAATGGAACTATTAATTTTATTCTCAGGTTGTTTATTGCTAGTATATGTATATCTTGTGTCCTGTGACCTCATCAAACTCATTTTTTAGTAATGCAAAACATTTTTGATGGACTTCTTGCCGTTTTCTACATCCAAGGTCATGTCATCTATGAATAAAGGCACTTTTATTCCTTCCTTTCTAATCTGGATGTCTTTATTATTAAATTTGTTAATTTATTTCACTAGCTAGAGCCTGCCAGATAATGTCGAATAAAAGTGGCAAGAGGGGACATCTTTGTCTTGTTCTCCATCTTAGGGAAAACGCCTTCTATTGTTTACCATTAAATACACTATTAGTCATGGCTTTTCATGAATGTGCTTTAACAGGTTGAGGAAATTGCCTTCTATTCCTGATTTGTTGAGTTTCTTTATGTTGAATTTGTCAGTACTTTTCTGTGTCTCCTAAGGTTAACATGCGGTTCTACTCCCATAATTCTATAGGGTGTATGACATTAATTCACTTTTGAATGTTAACCTGAATTCCTGTCCCTCTGGTACGTACTTCTAGTCACCGCTGGTCATGCTGTATCATCCATTTAATATTAGTCACCACTGGTCATGCTGTATCATCCGTGTCATATTAGTCACCGCTGGTCATGCTGTATCATCCGTGTCATATTAGTCACCGCTGGTCATGCTGTATCATCCGTGTCATATTAGTCACCGCTGGTCGTGCTGTATCATCCGTGTCATATTAGTCACCGCTGGTCGTGCTGTATCATCCGTGTCATATTAGTCACCGCTGGTCGTGCTGTATCATCCGTGTCATATTAGTCACCGCTGGTCGTGCTGTATCATCCGTGTCATATTAGTCACCGCTGGTCGTGCTGTATCATCCGTGTCATTAGTCACCGCTGGTCGTGCTGTATCATCCGTGTCATATTAGTCACCGCCGGTTATGCTGTATCATCCGTGTCATATGCTGTTTGTTTGGTTTGCTGCTATTCTGTTGAGTGTCTATATCATATTATCCTTCAGGTTTCTTGGAAGAGGTAGGTGGGAGTGGGGAATGAAAGATTGTAAAGAGTTGTGAGAAGACATTCTGGGGAGATGGTTGTGCTCCGTATGGACACCTCGGTGTGTACCTTTCTCAAAAGTCTCAAGGCTGTGTCAATTTTACTTTTATATAAATTGTGTAAGTTTTACTTAAAAGGCAGAGTGGGCCAGGTGCGGTGGCTCAGGCCTGTAATCTCAGCACTTTGGGAGGCCAAGGCAGGTAGATCACGAGGTCAAGAGTTCGAGACCAGCCTGGCCAGCATGGTGAAACCCCATCTCTACTAAAAATACAAAAATGAGCCGGTCATAGTGGCAGGTGCCTGTAATCTCAGCTACTTGGGAGGCTGAGGCAGGAGAATCTCTTGAACCAGGGCGTGAGAGGTTACTGTGAGCTGAGATCGTGCCACTGCTCTCCAGCCTGGGCAACAGAGGAAGATTCTGTCTCAAAAAAAAAAAAAAAAAAAAAAAAAAGCAAGGTGATAGAGAATTTTCAGGCTCTTAACATGTTGCTTTTCTAACAAGTAAACTTTTAAAAAATTCCCAGACAGTATAAGTCATGTGACAGTGATAATAAGTGTGTATATTGTTTGCAATTATTATCTTTTAAAAAACAAACCCGTGTCTTAAGATTATTTGCTGTGACTCCTCCTCTCACCCGATGCTCTGGAGCTGCTCACCTGAGCTGGCGTCTCCCATAACTCACCTGGAGGTAGGATTCTGAGTGTCATTTTTAAATTGAAGTTTAAATAACAAATACACCAACAATTTATTCCCAAAAACCTTGGGTACTGCATGAAAAGTTATTAAATGAAAAATTTTCTCATAAATTATAGTGAAAAAATGATGTATTTTATCATAATCCAAGATATCCAATCTGCACAGATAGAAAACTCAATAATGAGAATGTATAAGAAACGAATACTGTAAAGGTGAATTGATTTGAGTGTAAAATGTGACGTGATGAAGGTTTGTCGTGTGCCCCGGAGGAAAACGGGGAGGTGGAGGGGCTGCTCCACGTGAGGCACGTTCTGCTTTCTCTCCTGTTACCATCATCAGTGTCTTGATCCTTAAGGAACTGCATGGGTATCTAACACACACACCAACGTAGAAGTAAATCAGCTGCATGGTTATCTAACACACCGACGCAGAAATCAGCTGCATGGGTATCTAACACACCAATGTAGAAATAAATCAGCTGCATGGGTATCTAACACACTGATGTAGAAATAAATCAGCTGTAGAAATAAATCAGCTGCATGGTTGTCTAACACACCGACACAGAAATCAGCTGCATGGGTATCTAACACACCAATGTAGAAATAAATCAGCTGCATGGGTATCTAACACACTGATGTAGAAATAAATCAGCTGCATGGTTATCTAACACACTGACATAGAAATAAATCAGCTGCATGGGTGTCTAACACACACACCGACATAGAAATCAGCTGCATGGGTATCTAACACACTGATGTAGAAATAAATCAGCTGTAGAAATAAATCAGCTGCATGGTTGTCTAACACACTGACGCAGAAATCAGCTGCATGGGTATCTAACATACCAACGTAGAAAAATCAGAGCCCACAAGAACATCTCAGGACTAACAAGGGCTAAACATAGTCACACGGAGACTCCTGAGAGCCGCACAGGCCCTCAGCATCCCCTAGGAAACGCGGCCCTTGTCCTCTCACTTTGTGGGTGACACAAGCAAACACTTGGTTTCTTCCCAAACTGCTGTGTAGAGGAAATGGGTCAGTGTGTATTTGTCTGAGATGACAGTGTCAAACATCTTATAGCATGTTTATATAAGGTGTGTTGGATGAAAAACTCATTATGCTAAAATAAATGGTTCATTATCTGAAAAGTGGTTTAACTTCTCAAGAGTGTCTACAGCAAAAAGTCATGGAACAACTGTTGAGACTTACGTGAAGTAAATCTGTTTGGCGAGGGACTGAGATTGTGGTGCATGTTTTTGCTGCAACATACAGCAAATCACCTTTCTTCTTACACAGATACCTCTTCTGGCTCAGAAGACGAAGGCTCAGTGCAGGGGGACTCCCAGGGCACCCCCACCTCCAGCCAGGGCAGCATCAACATGGAGCACTGGATCAGCCAGGCCATCCACGGCTCCACCACGTCCACCACCTCCTCGTCCTCTACGCAGAGCGGGGGCAGCGGGGCTGCCCACAGGCTGGCGGACGTCATGGCCCAGACCCACATAGGTGAGCACGCTTCACAGTGTCTTTCTGTGCCTGTTGTGTAAACGCCTTTGTGTGTGCACGTTCTCCTCTGTTTGCATCGTGGCAGTGGAATCCCTAGGTGGAAAGAGCACAGAGCCCCTCTGGCCCCTGGGGTGCTTTGCCTGGATTGTTTCTGGAAGCTGCTTTACTGCTTCTCATGCCCAGGTCCCTCCCACAGCTGCAATTCCAGGGGCCTTGTTCCTGGGGAATCCTGCAGCTGTATCCGAATTCCAGGGGCCTTCTGTTCCTAAGTCCATTCTTGTTCCTGAGGAATCCTGCAGCCGTATCCGCTCCCATCTCTTCTTCTCACTTACGCTCCTACATGAAACCTTAACAGTCCCAATCAACAGGACAGGGTTTTAAATGTGCTCGTCCTGACCGTGGGAGTCTTTTAAGGAAACGAGGGCTTTAACCACAGCTGCTTGACGCTGCTGTCTGCCACAGGTGTTCAGACTTCTTGGGCGCGGCACACTGTTCTGTGTAGGTTCTATGACAGGGAGACCCTCTGTATTAGAAAAAGCACAAAGTTAGGATCACTGCCCTGTGACATTTGAACATGCTGTGGAAAAGGAGTAAAGTGAGAATTATTAGAAGAAGAGCCGGCACGTGGGGAGCGGTGATGGGCCTCACGTCGCTCTGCCTTCGAACGGTTCAGTAGTAAATGTTTTTCATCAAGTACGGGACTTGGGTTGAATAGGGTTCTGTGTGTCTCTCCGTTAAAGCCGTAACCGGAGACGACTGCGTACCACGTCGCCGATAACGGAGCTCGAGCCACGGGCTCAGACCCTCCCGGTATCTCAGCTGCCGCAGGAAAACCTGATCCCTGAAAAACCATCAGTGGGAAGCAGGTGGACGTCATGTGTGATTAAATAGCCCACAGACACCCCAGAACCCCAGAATATTCACTTCTAGATCACTGACTGCTTTACGCCCAGAGGCGTTTTGGATTGACTTGGGTCTCAGCCCCTTCGTCGCTGAGACTTAAAGCGTCGGCCGTTTTCTGTCTGGAACAGGAGTTTGCTGTCAGGAGAGCTGGGTCTGTCTCACTTTTCCCAGTAACTGCTGCTGGGATCTTGAAGTCACTTCTCCTGCTTTTAGGCTTTTGGTGAGGAAAAAAATGAAAAAAACGATTTCTTTTTTCTCTCTCAGAACTGTTGTGAGTATAAAGGAGAAAATAGAAATACTCTTTAAAAGTTTGTAAAGTAATACTCAAATGCAAAGCAGTATTAAACTTCAGTTTGACACAGTTTCAGGAACATGTACACTGGTTTATGTGAATTAATAACCTGTACTTGAAATCACAGTAGGTTAAACAATGAACAGAAATGTGTGACTGTTAAATTTTTTCTGTAATAAAATTCCATGTGTATATTGGATCCCAGTATAGTGGCCGAGGCTCTGCCAGCTTTATCAGGCACCTGAATGGGGAGGCCAAACACCATCTCTGCCACTTGGGGGAAGCATTTGTATCCTCGGATTTTATTCAATTTTAAGGAAATGGGCAGAATCTTACTAAGGAAAACACATATTTTTGAACAAGTGAATCACGGCACTTGGCCTCCCTTTGCGGGTTTACCCTTGCAGTACTGGAGGAAGTTTTAGTACAAAGAATGTATCCAAACTATGAGGGGCTCATAACTCATGTACATCAAGGCTCAGTGTGACCCAAATGTAACTCTCGGGTGACCACATTCTGGTAATTTCTAATTGGGCACAAAGATAATCTTCCTAGACTATCTGGAAATTTTCTGTAACTTTGAAATTTTTTTGGAAAACAGTGGCAAAATAATGAAACTTAATCAGAAAAGGAAAAATATTTTCTGTGGCAAAACAAAAGAAGTAAAAAGTCAGATTTGTATTTGACCTTGTGAGATAATCAGAAGCCTACAAACAGGAAAGTAGCGTGTGTGATCGTGTGTGTGCGTGCGCGTGAGTGTCCTAGGGAGTCCAGGCACAGCAGATGGCCGAGTCACACTGGCCGATCCCTCCGGCAAGGGACAAGTGGAGGCTGCAGAGGCTGCTTATGTCCGAGGGGAGAAAAGCCCAGGGCTGCAGACTCAGGTCATGGAGTCTCACAGAGCTGGCCCCGCTTCTGCTTGCTGTTGAAGCAAAATCTCAGGTCCTTTGTGGGCTTTTTCCAGCAATTTAATTATGCCAGCAATTAAGTAGGGATATCTCACATGTATCTTAAGAGTCAAGCCAATTTGGCATAAGATAGGAAATCCCATTCCAGTTTTCTTTTTCCACTGCTCTACCCGCTGTCCATCTACAAGCTGTGTCCAGCATTTTCACACCTCAGAGCTGAGAGGAGGCCTCCCAGACGCTACCATCCAAGTCCGCTGAGGACTGAGGGTGTGTGTGTTGGTTCTGCAGGAAGTCGGGCCTGCCTGCCTACAGGTGGAACGTCGTGGCACTGACGGGCGGTGTGGCGGGCCCTCCCCTTAGTTCTTGTCTTCTCAGTCACGGGTTCCCAGTGAGTGGCATTGCCGAATCTATTTGTGATGCCGGACAGACACCCTCAGGAGGGGCCGACGCGGTGTCCAGGCAGCTCGGCACCGCCCACCCGGCCCGGTTCTCAGATCACAAAGGAGCATCCTGTCACGGCCTCTTCTGTGCCTCGATCTTCTGTGTCCTGTTTTTGTGCGTTCAGTTGATTTTGCCGTCTAGACGGCCTCCGGGTGCAGTGCGGACATGGGCAGTGTCTGGTGAAGAGAAGCTTTTGGGGATGAGCCCCACTTTCAGCGGCACAAAATACCGCCCTTCTGTCGTGTGGGACAGTGGCAGGGTGATCCTGAAAAGCTTCCATCAGAGGAGGATTCAGGATCGCGATCTGCATCGTGGCGCCCGTCATCAAGATTCTGGGTGTGACGGGCGTCATCAGTGGGCTGCTTGGCACATCTTCCTCAATGCTTTATTCGTTAAATAGAAAAGCATGCTTTTCCCCATTCAGCCACTTACAGCTTAACTTTATCTCCAGGGGGTGCTGTAAGAGAAAGAGCTCCACGCGTTCATTGGCCTTACACGGTCCTTAGTACACATTAGGGTGTAACGTGGTTTTTTGAATGACTGGTATTGTTTGTACTAAGACAAATAATAAAATAATAGTTCTTGATGTCTCCCCCTTTTACGAAGAAAATCCTACGAACTGTATACGTGTTAACTCACGTAATCCACCCAACTGCCCTACACGGTCATGGCCATTACTGTTCCCATTTGACGAAGAAACTGAGGCATGGAGAGCTTAAGGGACATCCCAAAATCCCCAGAAGTGTCCAGAGCTGGGTTTCCAATTCCAGGCCCTTGGCTCTAAAGCGTGAGTAAAGCCCTTGGCTGCATCGACTGTGGCAGACAGGAAACAGGACCCCTCTGTGAACACACACAGGGTTCCTGACGCCCTGCCATTGCCAGTCTAACGTTATTCTAGTTAAAATGCTGCTGACATGGCTCCTGTTAGGAAATTACGTCTGAGGTTTTACCGAACTCTGCTCCATTTGCGGCAACCTGAATTATGCTGGGGTCCCCCTTTGTGCTGGATGTTTGTGGCAGACGCGGCTGAGATCGGCTCTGGCTTCTCACGGCACACCCAGGGTGAGCACCTGTGCTGCAGTCTCCTCCTGGGCTGTGGCTTGTTCCACCTTCAGAGCAAACATCACAACCACCAGAAAATCTCATGATGTGTTTCTTTACAGAAAATCATTCTGCACCTCCTGACGTAACCACGTACACCTCAGAGCACTCGATACAGGTGGAGAGACCGCAGGGTTCCACGGGGTCCCGGACAGCGCCCAAGTACGGCAACGCCGAGCTCATGGAGACCGGGGATGGTACGTCCCAAAGGAGAGATGGGTTTTTTTCTGGTAAACGGTTTGTGCTGACGTCCTGTTCCGTGCCCATGACTGGGTGTGTTTCTTCCTGGGGTACAATCGGTTCTGACAAAGCCAATTTATCATATCTTCGGGAGCCTCTCATGGAAGGTGGCCTAGCCACAAAAATGCAAATATTCTCCAAGTGAGCCCACAGTTATTCCTTGTAGGAAAAATGTAAATGATGTAGGAATTTAGTCATGAGAAGAAAAAGAAATTTTAGAATTTGCTGCCGTTATTCAGCAGCAAAAGCTGCTGAATAACGGTGGTTCAGCAACTGAGAAATTCTTGTACAGGTGTGTTAAGACCATGAACAGTCACTTAGAAGAGCAAGATGAAGTTTAATGTACAACAGAATTACTGTCAGATGGGCTGATATGTTGCTTTAGACTTCGGAGGAAAGAGGGTCTTTTTATCCATGTTGGACAGAGATATCAGTGATTTGGTAACAGGCTGTGGCCGAGGGCTTCTTCCTTCCTTCCTTGTGGCCCGGTCTTGGTATATTCTGATTACAGTGGCTGTTCGTGTCACTCAGCCCCTATTCCATTTAAGTCTCAGTCCTTCCCGAGGTCATAAAAGTCAGGGTAGAACCTAGCGGTTAAATACAATGCCCTTGTGTGAAGCTGCATGGAGCAGCCTTGGTATGCTGTCATCTTGCGGTGCACGGGACTCACAGGCGGACAGGGAGGCCTATCAGAGCCCCGACAGGCACAGTGGACAGGGAGGCCTATCTGAGGCCTGACAGGAACAGGAACAGGTGGACAGGGAGGCCTATCCAAGCCCTGACAGGTGCAGGTGGACAGGGAGGCCTGTCCGAGCTCCGACAGGCGCAGGCAGACAGGCCTATCCTAGCTCCAACAGGCGCACCGCCACATCCTCACGTGAGGCAGAGCCCAGCCGTGCCTTCGTAAGTGTCCAGTTCGCTTGAAATCGCCCTGATTGCCAGTGCGATGACTTTTCCTGGAATGCCTTTTGGTGTCATTATTTGCTTTAGTTCTCTGATGAGTTCGTCTTTACTAAATTGGCCATTTTTGTTACTCTTGTCATGGTCATTTTAGTAACTTTGTCATCTTTCAAGTCTGTACCTTCGCCTTTGTTCCCCAGGTAAATCCTGCGTGGTGCGTTGTGTGGCCTCGGCGTGTCATGGCCTCCCACACCAGAATCCCACAGGGGCCCTTGCTGGGAGGGTGATTCTGGGTCACACCCCAGACGTCATGAGCTAGAAGTTCGGGGGTCCCTGAGGTGATTCTGACATCTGCCAAATTAAGCTTGAGAATCATTGGCCTGGTGGAATGGTCTGATTCATCTGAACCAAATTAGTTGGGCTATTTAATGGGAACATACTATGTTTGGATATTGAGAGTTCTGGATTGTGTGTTTTCTGTATTTTCAGAGATACGAAATATTTAATGTCTCAATTCTGAAAGTGCTATAGAGCATTTTGAGACTACCTATTAAAAAATCTTGATAGAAAAAATTTCCTTGAATTCTGTTCTATTCCTCCCAAATATTGAAGTCTGTTTTTTATGGTCCAGTGCAGGGGCGAACAAGGGCTCTGCCTCAGGTGAGGGGAATGGCCTGCCAGCTGCACCTACAGGTCCCCCTGCACCATCCAAGCCCACAGCTCTGGGTGTTGGTTTCCCAGGTCCTGCCGGCCCGCAGCGTGTGCCTGAGGAGGACGCTTTTGATCTAGTTGTGGCATCAGCGTCTTGTTCCTCTGTCTTGTTCATTTGATTTATTTATCTTGAAATTTGAAAACTTTGACTCTTTCATTGATCAAACCAGTTGATTTTCAGAATGGTGCAGCATTCATTGTAATTAGTACAGTATTTTGAAATGGGGCTTTTCTCGGTCCACTTGGATAGGTAGGGGCTAGTATTCTGTTACACAAAAAGTTGAATTTAGAGACTTTAACATCTGTGCTTTAGGATGCATTGCCTGTGTGTGGGCTGAGCTGCGTGGGTTTGGAACGCGTGTGAGGAGCTCAGCCTTTATTAGGAGTGGACAGGGCTTGGGCATGGTGGTGCTGAAACCTGAGCCCTGGGCTGTGGGATGCTGGGGGTTCCAGACGTGACTCACCGGCCCGATGTTCTCGTGCCTCCATGAGGCTGAATGCTGGTGGTCTCTGGACCATGCTGGAGAGATAGACTCAGGGAAGACTTACTGCTCCACGGATGGTCTTACCCTGTTGAGAAGAGGGGGCCTGGGGCAGTGGGAATGAGGAGTCTGCCCTCTGCAGGTGACAATTCTGTCCTGAGAATCAGAGCTGGGGTCAAGCAGGTGTGGTCCTGAGGCTCCTCCCAGCATGACCAGCAGAACAGCACATCCTGGAACGTGGTAGACATTCGGGTCCGATGTATCTCTCTCCGGTCTCCTGCCTAGCCACGGGGCTACTGTACAGCATGATCACCTCGGGCCCTTCTCAGGATCGCGTCTAGAAGGACGCAGCCTGTTGCAGCCGCGCTGGGGAGGGGCCTGTGGGACTGTGTGTGCTCATTCAAGCTGTGATGATCGCTTTCCCCACCCGCTGATTCCTGTTTTTCAGGAGTACCAGTAAGTAGCCGGGTGTCAGCAAAAATCCAGCAGCTTGTCAATACCCTCAAACGACCGAAACGACCACCTTTACGAGAATTCTTTGTCGATGACTTTGAAGAATTATTAGAAGGTGAGAGAACTCTTTCCCACACGTTTCTTCCAGATGCTCCTATGGTCCCATAAACAATGATATTTCTTTCTGCAAGGCTATTTTACTTTGTAAGAGCAGTAATCGTGGCATTCGCTGCATGATGGGAACCCAGGTAGGGAGCGGGTGATGTTCCCAGGCAGCCTTGGTGTCGGCAGGTCTCTAAACCTGGTTGTTAGTCGTCCTCTGTGGGAGTTGATTTTGTTCTGTGACCCAGGTCAGGTCTCTCTCTAAGAACTCCGTAAGAGTATAGAAATTCAAGTAAAGTATAAACATGTAGAAAAACAAGTAAACTGGGGAAATCCTTCGCTCGCAGCAAAACAGGCGTGTGAAGTGCTGTCTCCTCCCTCCTCCTCCTGCCTCTCCTTATAGGTGCCGGAGCTGCTGCCTTTGCCCCTGAACGCTCCTGGGTCTTTTTAGACAAACAACTTAAAGTTGAAACGAAGTACAAGAACTGCTCATTGTAGCAAACTTGAGCTCCTTATTATCTTACGTGTTAAACCACAAGTAGAAACGACTGATTTTGTCAGTCATAAAGTGACAGACAAGTCTGTTCCAGAAATGGAAGAGATAATTTCCATTCTTCACCTCTCTCAAGGACTGGGCAGGTGGTATTTATGATGCACTGATTTTAGTTTTACTCAGGAAAATACTCCGTGTTCCTGTTATTCAGAGTAGTTGTAGCAGATTTAAATGTACAGCTCAGGCCAGGTGTGGTGGCTTATGCCTGTAATTCCAGCGCTGTCGGAGGTCAAAGTGGGCAGATCACTTGAGCCCGGGAGTTCGAGACCAGCCTGGGCAATATGGCAAGACCCTGTCTCTACCAAAAAAAAAAAAAAAAAAAAATACATATATATACACACACACACACACACACACACACAAATATATATGTGTGTGTATATATGTGTGTATATATATACTGCCCAAAGCGTGTCTCTACAAAATATATATACATTTTATATATATATATACATTATATACATACACATTTTACATCTATATATATACACATACATACACACACTAAAATTAGCTGGGCATGGTGGTGCACGCCTGTAGTCCTAGCTACAGGCTAGGACTGTAGCAGAGGCTGAAGTGGGAGGATAACCTGAGCCTGGGAGGTCGAGGCTGCAGGGAACTGTGATCATGCCACTGCGCTCCAGCCAAGGCAGAAGAGAGAGACCCCGCCTCAGAAAATAAATTTATCGTTAATCTTTAAGGACAAAATATGATTTAGCAAGATTTAAGCAATTTGGGGTCCAAGATCACTAGTTGATGTTGGTAATG
The DNA here is from genome assembly GCF_029281585.2 of Gorilla gorilla gorilla. Classification (NCBI taxonomy): domain Eukaryota; kingdom Metazoa; phylum Chordata; class Mammalia; order Primates; family Hominidae; genus Gorilla; species Gorilla gorilla. The sequence continues at coordinate 9,336,316 of NC_073232.2, read as the reverse complement.
GAAATTTCAGCATGGCTGTTTGAATTCCAGCCTCTGGGCACAGTGTGCAGCGCAGTTTCCACCTGTTGTCAGTTTGCAGCTGTGTCCAGGTCCACCTAAGCGCTCTACCCACATGCTGCCTTGGAAATTACCAGAACTAATTTTTTACCAGCATCTGTGATGCTAGTGTATAGACCCCAATTCTAGAAAAGCATGCTTTTCTGTCAGCTAATAAATGTATAGCTTAAGTATAAATCTCTTGGCTTCTTTATAAAGAATAAAAAGTAGCCATGCTAATGTGGATGCATGTCTCTTGTAACCTGTTGTATTCAAACGATTTAGTTCAACAACCGGATCCGAACCAACCAAAGCCGGAGGGGGCCCAGATGCTGGCCATGCGCGGAGAGCAGCTGGGCGTGGTCACGAACTGGCCGCCGTCGCTGGAGGCCGCACTGCAGAGGTGGGGCACCATCTCGCCCAAGGCGCCCTGCCTGACCACCATGGACACCAACGGGAAGCCCCTCTACATCCTCACTTACGGTAATCCCGAGGCTCACCCTCTGCCCTTTGCCCATGTCTGTGAGCAGCCACTCCCCGAACGCAGGAAGCTCAGTGTCAGTTTACATCCTCACTTACGGTAATCCCGAGGCTCACCCTCTGCCCTTTGCCCACGTCCTCGCGCAGCCACTCCCGAACACACAAAACTTAGTGTCCGTTTACATCGTCACTTACGGTAATCCCGAGGCTCAGCCTCTGCCCATGTCTGTGAGCAGCCACTCCCCGAACGCAGGAAGCTCAGTGTCAGTTTACATCGTCACTTACGGTAATCCCGAGGCTCACCCTCTGCCCTTTGCCCACCCCCTCGCGCAGCCACTCCCAAACGCACAAAGCTCAGTGTCTGTTACTTCTGGTGACTGACTGATTTTGTGCTGCCTTATGTTTCTGCACAGAAATAAATGGAATCTCAAGAAACTCTTTAGGAAAACTATTTGATTTCAGTATAAAAAGTTATTTGTTAAATATTTTTTGAGTTAAAACCAGAAATGGCTGCTTGAAGCAGTGACCATAGCTCTAATAAGATGTTAGATCTTAAATACATGTGTGATTTATTGAAATGCATGCTTTCAGCAAAGAGTGGTAGTTAGAAAAAATGTCTATCTAAACTTTCTGATATGTATCACTCAGAAAAAACAAAATGGATTTCCAAGGGACTTTTTCAGAAGGCCAGAGAAACCGCCTTTCCCTTAAGTCTTCAGTACAATTAATACAGTCTGTAAACTTTTTGCACATGGTTAACGGTAGCAGAGAAGTGCGTTTCTCTTTTTTCTGTGGATAAGAGGCCATGGAGGAGCAGATTGTCAGGCTATTTTCTCTCTGCTTCAGCTTTACAAAGGAAGTAGTAACTAAAAGGCTGGCATGATGGCTCATGCCTGTAGTCCCAGCTACTTGGGAGCTGAGGCAGGAGGAGGTCGAGGCTGCATTGAGCTATGATTGCGTCACAGCACTCCAGCCTCAGTGACAGAGCAAGACCCCATCTCTAAAAAATTAGTTATAATTTTCAAAAGATACGAAAACAACTGAAGGACCAAAATGGTTCATATTGTGTCTGCATGTCTGAGATTTATGTTGATAGCTGAAATTTTAAACATAGCTGTTTCAGTTCTAGGCTCTTGGGATGGTACAGTACGTAGTTCTGCCTGTTGTCAGTTGGCAGGTTTTGTTTTTAACTTTAGCTTTTGTTATAACACAGCACTTTTCTGATTGCAGGTAGGAAAGGAATTGATTTCTACATTAGCCATTGGAGGTCAAAAGCCAGATGCTATGTTGAATCGTGGAACCTCAGTAGACTCTAGCCTTTTCAGGGTGGGGCTCTGGGAGGCAGCAGCTGTCGACCTGTGCATTTCAGGACAGATGTGGGATTTGGGCCTAGGAGCATATTGGGTTTGGGAGCGTGCGTTTCGTAGCCCCTTTGCTTTTATGGCTTCATTGAGTAGTTTTAGATGGACAGTGTGTGGCATCCATGATGAAGCATAAGCTTTATTTTTTTAATTATGCTGTCAGAAATAGGTTTTATTGAGTCAAAAGCATGAAAGACTTTTCTATGTGACCCTCATCTCCGGCCAAATTCAGCCCTGCAGCTAATTGTGTACTTGGAGTCGCTGCTGCATGACAGCTGATGGCCTCTGAGGCCTCCCCGCCTACATGCGGGGAATTCCAGGAGCAGCCGAACTGTTCGGGTGCATGTGTTCACTCTGAGAACTAATAGACGTTCACTTGGATGTTGTAAGCATGCAGTATGCATTGGCACAGAACTAAGCTTTGGGAAATCAAAGACGAATAAGACACAGTTCTCACGGGGCTTCTGATCTCGATCAGAAGGATCGCCCCTCTCTGCTGCTGGAACATTGAACAGGGTTGGTGTCTTTCCCCTTCCTGCAAGGTTAAGATGAATGGGAGACGTAAGACACAGACTGAATATTCATATGAAAAGTTGGATTCATCAGAACTCATGCCCACAACCAAAGCATTTTAACTCCTTTATATGTTGTATTTTAATCATCTATATGTTGTTGTATTTTAGTTATCCATATTAATTGCAGGCTGTGGGTTGATCTTGGTTTTTACTTATTAAAGGAATGTAAGAAAGCAACACATTTCCAAATTTAAGATTACAGCTTATCAGATGAAAACGCATTGAACACTGGAGAGCGCCATCTGCATAGAAACGCTAACGTAGATGAACGCATGACTGGGTGTTGCTAAGATGACTCAGAAACAAGCTCGTCGAATGAGAATTGTTCTAATACTGAGTGATTTGGTATCGAATGAGAATTGTTCTAATACTGAGTGATTTGGTATCGAATGAGAATTGTTCTAATACTGAGTGATTTGGTATCGAATGAGAATTGTTCTAATACTGAGTGATTTGGTATCGAATGAGAATTGTTCTAATACTGAGTGATTTGGTATCGAATGAGAATTGTTCTAATACTGAGTGATTTGGTATCGAATGAGAATTGTTCTAATACTGAGTGATTTGGTATCGAATGAGAATTGTTCTAATACTGAGTAACTTGGTGTAACTGAAGGGGCTGTATTCTCTAAAGTCCTGCCGTTTCCCCTCAACCCCCAAATTTAGCTTCCTACGAAGTGCTGGGGTAGCAGAACTCCCAGCGGATAAACTTAGGATCAGTAACAGAAAGTGTAGGTGGCTAATGAAAGCCACAACTGAATAAACTTGTAAAACATCATTCTGTTTTCCACTTTAGACTACCCGTGGCATTTCATAATCTTAATAAAAATAAGTCACGCTCTGCTGTTAATTTCCCTTCACGTCCTGCCTCGCAGCAGCTCTCTGGTACGCTCTTCCTCTGCCTCCTCTGTGGATTTCTGGAGAGACCTATACGTTCATCTGGCTTTCCTACCAAGGAGATGCTCATGCTCATCTCCCTTTTAACGTTTTATTTATGGTTTTCCTTTTACTCCAGATGTTTCAAGAAATCTACATGCTTGAGCTAGCAGCATGTTGGGCCACCTTTCTGTGGCCTTGCTGCCTTTTTGCGTGGTTGATGGTGTCTCAAGCTCCTGCCTCCTTCCCGGGCTTGCTCCGGTTCAGCCCTTCGCCACCCACCGCCTCTCCCCTCACCAATTACACTCTGTTCAGTTGCCTGTTCCTCAGTCAAAGCCAAGCGAAATTACAATTAATATCTAATACAATAGTGCTGACATCACACACATCTCCTTTATGAATCAGTTAAGAACTGCTGTATCTTTATATCAGCAGCTTAACTTCTTGCCTTTTCTCTTTGAGAGGTATAGAAATACCACATATATTTCAAGAATTTTTCCGAAAGTTTGCATGTGTTTTATCAAACTCTCTATTGTTAACTAGCTTGTGTATGAACTTAGGATGTCAAGACTCTTAGCTGAGAATGAAGTTGAAACTTTCACAAACTAGAATGGTGCTAATTGAGCGTAATTGATTTATTCAGTTACAACACATTGTTTTTCTTTCAGTTGCAAAGAATTGATTGTAATTGTTTTACCCAACTATAATAGTTCCCTAATCTTGATCACATTAAAGAAATCTGAAGCCACAAAATAATTGTTTTTGTTGGGGAAAAAATACTCCCAGAGTTATATCTAATGAGCCAGTGATCGTTTTCAGGAAAATCAAATCCCCTAATAGAATTCCAGATGACTGTAAAGCTGCCAGTCTTGAAGACTGCCTATGGTTTTCAGGATGAGGAGCTAAGGAAGACAGGAGGAGGGAACATGAATAAATGTGTGTCTAGCAATTAAGTGCTCAAGAATATGCTAGAATGCACACCGTAACTTTGTATTTTATTGCAGCTTGCCTGCGACATTAGTAAAATGAAGAAACATTTGCTGAGCACGTACGATGACCAGGAAGTGTCCTAGGAACTAGAACAATCAAAGATAATCATTCTCTCCACGTTCTCATTAGCAAGGGGATAAATACTGTGGTAGATAAATAATAATAACACTAATCTAAGGAACTCTCATTCTGATATGAAATAAATTCAGGGTGTTTTAATTTGCACTGTGTTGTAAATGACAAAATCTGATTTAGTGTTTGGATTTAAAATAGGGAAAAGATTAAAACAGTGATGGTACTGAAATAGAAAACAGTTAAGATAGCTGTTACCTTTATTACACTATTACAGAATTATCACATCTTCTAACACCTTGACTACTGAGACGCTCTGGCAGCTGAAGCCTCTGAGACTAGGTTGTAAAAGGCCATTGTGTATTTAAGAACTCATTTTAGGCTTTAAAGTCATTGTTATTTGATCTCAGACTGTTACATTTACCATTATCTTTATCTGAATCCAAGGATTGTGATTAAAAACCCTAAAACCCTGAGGTTAGGAAAGTTTGAAGGTGAGAAACACAGGACTTGTGAGTTTGGAGCCTCTCGAGGCAGTTTTCTGCTCTATGTTGCTCACATTCACGTGAGACCGACTGGATGAGGGACATGTCACCGGGCGTGACTTTGTGGCAGTGACACCGTTGCGGTGGCCCCAGAGGACTTTCCTCCCTACAACCTTCCCCGCGGTTTCTGTGCTGACCTTGCTGCAGGCACTTCATGCACTAAGAGGGGATTTGTTTTGTGCCGGCCTTGTTCCAGTGTCCAGGCAGCTCTGACTGTTGGAGTTGGAGTCATTGCTTTTACTCCTCTTGACTCCAGGGACTCAGGATGAGTTGAAGCTTTGATCTGCGAGGAGAAGGTTCTCAGGGCCCTCCCGCTCCCTGGTGGTGTCATTTCAGCTGGGCAGATCCCAGCCCTGTGACGACGGTGTGTGCACTGTCCGCGCCCCCCCTCGTCACCCCCACATCACAGACAGATCAGAAGACAGGCCAATGCTTGGTTTTAGCTTTTTATTTTCATTCTCTCTCCTGAAGTTTTGTTTTTAGAATCCCTGATGCTTTTCTACTTTCACTCATTTTCCGTTCTTGCCTACCAGTTCCCCCTTTGCTCAGCTGCCCCCAGTTCAAGTCGCTTGCAGACCATGATACGCAGGAAGCAGAATGGACTCATGTCCTAGACTTTGTCTTGCAGAAGCAGTGCTCTCCGTATGGTTTAATACGCACATTTGTCTGTGATTTGTATTCATAGGCAAGCTGTGGACGAGAAGTATGAAGGTCGCTTACAGCATTCTACACAAATTAGGCACAAAGCAGGAACCCATGGTCCGGCCTGGAGATAGGGTAAGTGCAACCTAAACTGCTGGATCTACAAAACACAAGAGTCCTGTGGGAAAGGTGCCCACTGTTTAAACATTGCAGAGTTCAGCGCCACCTCCACTTTCTATCGGAAAGCAAGTTTTTATTCTTAACTGCTACCTGGTAAGTTACACAGGACAGATACTATTAATGGTATCTCCATTCTAACGTTACATCCTGAGCAGGTAACGGTCTCGTCCATGCTTTATGCCCCAGTTTAGATGTGGAGCTTGCTATAGAACCTGGTTTTCTTGCATTTATGTGTAGAGCCTTTTTACCTATGTGCTTTAGATGCCCCAAAGATTAGGTTATCCTACCTAAAGGACTCCAAGTGAATTACGTAAAGATATCATTTAGAGCTCCATAAACCAATAAGAGCATGAGCTTTGATTACTTAAGCAATACTATTAAGGCATGAGTCTGCTGTGGGCATGTTCAACAGATTGCAGCAGCTCCAGGAGATGGTGGCCCTGGGATCCTTTCCCATTTTTTATTGAACACGTTTGGCCTCTTTTAAAAGTAAATTGTAGGTGTCATATTTCCTGATTGTAAAATTTACTACAAAGCTTATAATAATCACGACAATGTGGTACTGGCTTAGAGACAGACATATACACCAATGGAACAGAATAAAGGGCCCAGAGATAAACCCTCATGTATATGGGATAAGTGATTTCCAGCAGGTGCCAAGATACTCAACGGGGAAAGGACAGCCTTTTCAACACACAGTGCTGGGAAAACCAGACATCCACCTGCAAGAGAATGAAGGCGGATGTTTACCTAACATCATATGCAAAAAATTCATTCAAAATGGACCAAACACCTAAATGTAAGAGCTAAAGCCAAAACCTAGAAGAAAATGTAAAGAAAATGCCTTAGAAGAAAATATAGAGAAGACACCTCATGACCCTGGATTTGGCAACAGTTTCTTGAATGTGACACCCGAACCACAGGCAACAAAAGGAAAATAAATAAATTGGACATTTACATTAAACATGTTTGTACATCAAAGAGTACTATCAAGAGAGGGAAAAGGCCACCTACAGAATGGGAGAAAATGCAAATTATTTGCCAACAGATTAATATCTAAAATATTTAAAGAATTCCTACAACTCACCACCACCAAAAAAAGCAACAACAATAAAAACGTTTAAATGGGCCAGAGACTTGAGTAAACGTTTCTCCAAAGATTTGGCAGTGGCCGATAAACACATGAAAAGATGCTCAGCATCCTTGATCAGGGAAAAGCAAACCAAAACCTCAGTGAAATGCTGCTTTACACCGAGAAGCATGGCAATTACTAAACTACTGAAAAGGGCACGTGTTGGCAAGGATGTGGGGAAGTCAGAACCCTTGCGCGTTGCTGGTGACAGTGTAAAATGGTGCAGCCTCTCCGAAAAACATGACAGTCGCTCAAAGAATTAAACATGGAATTACCGTGTGATCCAGCAGTTCTGCTTCAGGGTGTGTACCCAAAAGGATTGAAAACAGAGTCTAGGAGAGAGATGAGTACACTCAGGCTCATAGCAGCCGACTCACACAACCAAATGGTGGAAGCAACCCCAAATCCACGGACTAGATGTGGATTTCCCATTAGAAGGGAGGAAGTTCTGACACATAACACATGGATGAACCTTGCAGATACTATGCCTAGTAAAGTAAGCCAGACTCAAAACAGGTATTGCGTGATTCCGTTCCTGCGAGCGTAACTGCCCAACAGTTCACCTTGCCCGCTGCCTGGCCAGAGCCAATTTGTCTAGACAGGAATTGCAATGGAGAAAGTGATTCACGCAGAGCTGGCTGTGCGGGAGACTGGAGTTCTATTATTTCTCAAATCGGTCTCCCCCAGTGTTCGAGGATCGTTCAGAGTTTTTAAGGATAACTTGGCGGGTGAGGGCTTGGGAAGTGGGGAGTGCTGATTGGTCAGGTTGGAGATGGGATCGTAGGGGTCAAACTGAGTTTTTCCTGCTGCCTTCTGCTGCTGGGTGGGTTCGCAGAACTGGTTGAGCCAGATGACCTGTCTGGGTGGTGTCAGCTGCTCCATCCAGTGCAGGGTCTGCAGAATACCTCCAGCACTGATCTTAGGTTTTATGATAGTGATGTTATCCCCAGGAGCAATCTGGGGAGATTCAGACTGTTGGAGCCAGTGGCTGCATGACCCATAAACAGTAATTTCTAATCTTGTAGCTAATTTGTTAGTCCTACAAAGGCAGACTGGTCCCCAAGCAAGAAAGGGGTCATTTCGGGAAAGAGCTATTACCAGTTTTGTTTCAGAGTCAAACTATGAACTGAATTCCTTCCCAAGGTTAGTTTGTTCTCCACCCAGGATTGAACAAGGACAGCTTAAAGGTTAGAAGCAAGATGGAGTTGGTTAGGTCTGATCCCTTTCAGTGTCATAAATTCCTCAGTTATCATTTTCACAAGAGTGGTTTCATGACGTGCCTAGAGTAGTCCAACTGTAGAGCAACAAAAGCAGAAAGGTTAGGTGCCAGGGACTGGGGGAGAGGAATGCAAAGTTCGTGTTTAATAGGGACAGAGTTTCCATTTGGGAAGATGAGAAAGTTCTAGAGATGGCTGGTGGTGGCAGTTGTATAACCTTGTGATTGTGCTTCATGCTACTGAATTCTACGTGTAAATATTGTTAGAATCGTAAATTTTGTGTTACCACATAATGAAATGTTAATTGTAACGGAATAGCTCCTTTATCTGTAATGTGGTTTGTAGTCTTGAGTTGTTTTAAGAATTCTTTCATAGTATGGTCTCCAGATACTTGAAGTTTCCATATGATAATAATCACAAAATAAACTCCTGTGTTCCTCTAAGATGTCAGTAGAGATATGGGAGCACGGTTTGATGAAATATGTAAAGAGGCTTATTTTGGGCAGGGATTGCTTTGGCTTGGTTGGGTCAGGGGTGAAGGTGCTACTTTTCCAAAATTTTTCTGAGGAAAGATTATCTGAGAAGGGCTCTCGAGGAGAAAAGATGAGCCTGTAGCTCTTGGGTGGGTTCCAGGAAGTAGCGTGGAAGGTGCTGAAGCCTTTTGCCTGGACAGCAGGGCTGGCTGTGTGAGGAGCCCTGGAGGGGAGCTGGGAATCCTTCAGCCGGAAAAGCCTTTGCTCCCCTGAAGAGTTGAGTGTGTGTCTCCTGATCGGCTGATGCCTGCTGTGTGAATAATTAGGTACAGTGAAGTATCAAAAAAGTACACAGAGGACTGAACAGAGGGAAGCCATGTGGGTTTACAAAAATCGAGCATCTTTGTATTTGTCCAGTATTGTATTGGGATCACTACGGAGGTAGCAATACGACAGGATTAGTGACTGATTCAAATACTGCAGGAATGCCTAACAAAAATGATGTAAGTACAACGTTCTCTTCCTTAAAACAAATTGCAAAAAAATTTTCAGTTTTGATGCTAAAAGAGCCTTTAAGTATTTTACCCTTTTCTATCCATTACTCGTATTGTTGTGTGCGTACAATAATGTAAAATTTTATATTCTGCTTTTAACAACTTTGTTATACCACATTTCAGTACAACTCTGCAGTGGTCTATAATATGAAATTTTCAGCATTAACTCTAGTGATAAATCAGTGAGAATTTTAAACCCCTGTTAAAGAAGAACTCCCTGTTAAAGAAGAACTTCCTTTGAGCAGAGGCGCCAGGAGCTGGGAGAGGAGGCAGACACGAGGTGCTTCTCGGGAGAGGGCTGATGGCTGTCTGGCCGTGGGGATGACACGCATCCTCTCCGTCTCAGCTGTCTGCCCTTGGTGAAGACTCTGCCTCCAGAGCTGGTATTCTGGGAAGATTAACAAGTCAGAATTGAACATGTTCTTCATGAATGGGTGTGCAACCATCAGTTTTGGATGGAACTTCAACATCTGAATTTTCTAACGTTTCCTGGTGTTTTTTGGTCCGCCTTAGGGGAAGAAGTTGTACAGCAGTGGTAATGTGGAAATCTTACAAACATTTAACTGAATACTGTTTGTTCACCATATCAAGATCTGAAAAACATGCCATCAGCTCTCAGTCTCACATGACACTCATGCCTAGTGTAAACCTCGGATAGTTTGAAGAAATAATTGGTTGTGGCTTATCCGCATAGATGTACAAATCATTTTATTCCCTTTCTAATCTCTTTTAGAAAATTGTAGTGGATTATAGAAATTCCATACAGAAAGGAAATATTCATGTATTCATAGAATCTACAACTTAATTTTGTGTCTGCCAATGATCCTGCATTCCGACCTTTCCAGCATGGCCTGCTCCCCTCTCAATGACCATCCGGATGCTTTTATGTCAGCCTGCTTACTTAGATACACAGATGATTAGGATGTTTGTCTAAAACTGTTCATGATGAAATTAGTTCCAGTTAGCACATTTTTCATAAAAAATCGTTTAACTTCAAGAATGAGGCCTGGTGCGGTGGCTCATGCCTGGAATCCCAGCACTTCGGGAGGCTGAGGTGGGCAGATGACTAGGTCAAGAGATTGAGACCAGCCTGGCCAACATGGTGAAACCCTGTGTCTACAAAAAATACAAAAAAATTGGCTGAGTGTGGTGGTGCATGCCTATAGTCCCAGCTATTCGGGAGGCAAGAGAATCGCTTGAACCGGGGAAGCAGAGGTTGCAGTGAGCTGAGATTGCACTGCTGTACTCCAGCCTGGGCGACACAGCAAGACTCTGTCTCAAAAAAAAAAAAAAAAAGAAAAATCCAGAATGAGGTAATGCAAAAATGATGGACATGTGCTAAATCATAGGATTCATGTGCTGATGAAAGTGTACCAAACTTGTCCATAAGGAAGAGTAACACTAATGCTACCACACATGTAAAATCACAGGATTCATGGGCTGATGAAAATGTACCAAACTTGTCTGTAAGGAAGAGTAATGCTAATGTTACCCCACATGTAAAATCACAGGATTCATGTGCTGATGAAAATGTACCAAACTTGTCCATAAAGAAGAGTAACGCTAATGCTACCCCACATGTAAAATCACAGGATTCATGGGCTGATAAACACATACCAAACTTGTCCATAAGGAAGAGTAACGCTAATGCTACCGCTCATGTAAAATCACAGGATTCATGTGCTGATGAAAATGTACCAAACTTGTCCATAAGGAAGAGTAACACTAATGCTGCCACACATGTAAAATCACAGGATTCATGGGCTGATGAACACATACCAAACTTGTCCGTAAGGAAGAGTAACGCTGATGCTGCCACACATGTAAAATCATAGGATTCATGTGCTGATGAACACATACCAAACTTGTCCATAAGGAAGAGTAACGCTAATGCTACCCCACATGTAAAATCACAGGATTCATGGGCTGATGAAAATGTACCAAACGTGTCCATAAGGAAGAGTAACACTAATGCTACCCCACATGTAAAATCACAGGATTCATGGGCTGATGAAAATGTACCAAATTTGTCCATAAGGAAGAGTAACACTAATGCTACCCCACATGTAAAATCACAGGATTCATGTGCTGATGAAAATGTACCAAACTTGTCCATAAGGAAGAGTAACACTAATGCTACCCCACATGTAAAATCACAGGATTCATGGGCTGATGAAAATGTACCAAACCTGTCCGTAAGGAAGAGTAACGCTAATGCTGCCACACATGTAAAATCATAGGATTCATGTGCTGATGAACACATACCAAACTTGTCCATAAGGAAGAGTAACGCTAATGCTACCCCACATGTAAAATCACAGGATTCATGGGCTGATGAAAAAGTACCAAACTTGTCCATAAGGAAGAGTAACGCTAATGCTACCCCACATGTAAAATCACAGGATTCATGGGCTGATGAACACATACCAAACTTGTCCGTAAGGAAGAGTAACGCTAATGCTGCCACACATGTAAGAGTAACCTGTGTTAAAATAGAAGCAGAGTTCACAGGGCTTAGTGGGAGTCCAGAAATAGGGTTGTCTATTAACACTGTATCATCGAAGGAAAATTGGTCTTCGTCGAGATACACCATACTGTTAAGGACCATCAGAAAACATATTGGCCAGGCAACAGTGGCTCACGTCTGTAATCCCAACACTTTGGGGGGCCAAGGCAGGAGAATCGCTTGAGGCCAGGAGTTTGAGGCCAGCCTGGGCAACATAACGAGACCCCATCTTAAAAATATTTTTTAAAATTTAACTGAGTTTGAGGCCAGCCTGGGCAACATAGTGAGACCCCCATCTAAAGATATTTTTTAAAAATTAGCCGGGTGCAGTAGTGCTCACCTGTAAGGCAGGAGGATCACTGGAGCCCAGGAGTTCAAGGCTGGAGTGAGCTATGATTGTGCCACTGCACTCCAGCCTGGGTAATAGAGTGAACTTGTTTCTTTAAAAAAAAATCATAATATCTATTAGTAGGTACCAATATTACTTGATAATTTACATTAACCACACTTTTAGAACTCTGACAATTCTACTCTTAGGAACTTAGTTCCTAAGAGAGGCTGAGCTGGCAGGATGGGTTGGTGCCACATCCAGGCAGCTACACAGGGAAGACTGCTGCAGGGCCAGGGCCCACAACACATGCATGCGTGTGGCACTAGGGGACTGATGCTGCCACCAGCCCTAGCGCCAGTAACTTGGGCTTTACTCATAGTCAGCGTCCAGGAACTCACGCCATGTGTGAAGCAGCCCACTGAGTTCTCTATGTACATTCTCTCATTTGACCTTGACCACCGCATTAAGACATCAGCTCTATCATTATTTTCACTTTTCAGAGAAGAACACTAAGGCTCGGAGAGGCCACAATTGTACCTGAGATCCCAGAGCTAAACACTGACATGGGATCTGAGCTGAGTCCTGCACATGGCCTAATGAACTGCACAGCTGTCCCAGGACAGTTATGAAGACTGTATAGAAATACAAGGAAGTATTCACAAAGCTTAGTGAGAAACAGTAGGATATAACTTCATCTATGTGGAAACGTGTGGGTATGGAAGGTAGTATGCAGAAAATAAAGGCAGTTGTACTCTGGTGACAGTATCCTAGACGACTGTTCACGTTTGTCTTCTACATGAATTCAAGGCCGGGTGTGTGATGCTTATTAAAACGCAGCTTACTGAAATGCATTTTACATAGGACCTGGTTCTCACTGAAGCGTGCCCTCTCACCCAGAACCAAGCTCTTCTGCGGTGTCTTAGGAAGCCAGGACCCCACGTTAATGCTGACCCGCTCTGGCCTGTCCCACAGGTGGCACTGGTGTTCCCCAACAATGATCCGGCTGCCTTCATGGCGGCTTTCTACGGCTGCCTGCTGGCCGAGGTGGTCCCCGTGCCTATCGAGGTGCCGCTCACGAGGAAGGTAAGGAATGTGCCCTTTGCTCAGTCTCTCGCTGAGATGGCTTTCGCGGTGGCTGTCTCCCGGCTGAGTGAGGGTCTCCTCGCTGTTTCTGGGGCCCTGGGTTTCCTTCGGTTGCCTCGATAAGGGATGCGGTTGCTAGTGGGCCCTGCAGCCTGGGATGGGCGTCCTGGAGGTGGAGCACAGCTTGCTTTGGGGTCAAACGTGGATCAGCAGCCTCTTGGTCAGTAAAGCAAGGGTGTTTGAGAATCTTGTTGCTTGGTGTCATGTGCACTAGAATTGGGGTAAATGATAGTTTTTTTTTTTATTATTTTTTTGAAGGGTGCTGGATGCTGCTTTTGTTCAGGTGTTTTGACATCCAGTCCAAGGTTGACCTATGATTTGTCAGGTCTTATTCTATAATGAAAATAAGCCACTAAACTTGCCATTGTAATTATTGTTTAATCCAATGTAAAGAAATTAATGTGCGTTGTCAATCAAAAAGTATTTGAGACAGGTTTCAATTTAGAATTTTATTTTGCCTAGGTTGAGGACGTGGCCATGACACAGCCTCAGGAGGTGCTGAGAATGTGTGCCCAGGGTGGTCCCGCTGCAGCTTTTGGGTTCATACATTTTAGGGAGACATGAGACATTAGGCAATACATGTAAGACATATGTTCATTTGGTCTAGAAAGGCGGACAGCTTGAAGCCGCAGTGGGGGCCTTCCAGGTCACAGGTGGATTCTAAGATTTTCTGATTGGCAGTTGGTTGAAAGAGTTTATCTAAAGCCCTGAAATCAATAGAAGCCAGTGTCTTAGGGTTCGGGGTTGTGGAGACCAAGGTTTTTATTATGTGGAGGAAGCCTCCAGGCAGCAGGCTTCAGAGAGAATAGGTGTAAATGGTTCTTATCAGACTTACAAAGGTGCCAGACTCTTAGTTAATTCTCCCCTGGATCAGGAACAGGACCTGGAAAGGGAAGGAGATTCTCTACAGAATGTAGATTTTCCCCACGAGAGAGAGCTTTATAAGGCTATTTCTAACTATGTCAAAGAAATATATTTTGAGGTGAAATACTTTGCTTTCTTTCAGGGCCTGCTATTTGTCATGTTGGTGTCTTATTGCTACAGAGAGTCAGCTTTGTCAATCTGGAGGTCTCTGTTTTAATGCCATTGCTGGTCAACTGTGTCTGAATTTCAAACAGAGGATGAGGGAGTAAGGGGCATGTCCGACCCCTCCTTCCCATCATGGCTGAACTGGTTTTTCAGGTTAACTTTGGAATGTCCTTGGCTGAGGGAAGAGGTCTCTTCAGTTGGTTGAGGGGCTTAGAATTTTATTTTTGGCTTACGCTCATACCAATGTAAGGTTTTAGTCCATGTGGATGGTTTGTTCTTCTGTAAAGCAGTTACGGTAACTTTAAGAGACATGAAGTGGGGCGGCTGCAGTGCAGGTCACGCTGCTGCTCCCTGTAGGCGGCCAGTCTTGTAGGAGGAAGCCAGCAGCACGCGCCCCAAGGGACTGCCCAGCTCTGAACCTGCAATGTGCCTGTGCACACTGCCCTTAAACCATCAGCTCCCTTTAGCACATTTTTTTTTTTTTGAGATGGAGTCGCTGTGTCTCCCAGGCTGGAGTGCAGTGGCACGATTTCAGTTCACTGCAACCTCTGCCTCTCGGGTTCAAGCGATTCTCCTACCTCAGCCTCCTGAGTAGCTGAGATTACAGGCGTGTGCCACCACACCCGGCTAATTTTTGTATTTTTAGTAGAGATGAGGTTTTGTTACGTTGGCCAGGCTGGTCTCGAACTCCTGACCTCAGGTGATCTGCCCACCTCGGCCTCCCACAGGGCTGGAATGACAGGTGTGAGCCACTGCGCCTGGCCCCTTTAGCACATCTTTAATGCATGCACGGTGTGGGTGACTCTTCCAGCTCTAAAAGGCAACAATCACAGGTAGCCCAGGCAAAGAAACTTCCAGCTGTCTTTGTGGCTACTCCAACATTAAAGTTTGTTGACTCAATATTTAAGAAAACCATCTGCCACGTGGGTATCTCTTCAGAGTCTGTGCCAGTTACATGGTTGCATTTCAAACTTCCCCTTGGATGGGAAGGGAGAGAACACGAGGTTGCTTTTGGAAACAGGAAAGAGGATTGCTATTTTCATTTCCTATGTACAAAGCCAGGAGGTTCATGCTTGGCCTCCTGAGTATGCTCGTGTCTGGCAGAGGCAGGGGAGTCTGTGGTAGCTGCTATGGGAGAATGCCAGTTTCCCCCCTCACGGGATTTGCAGCCAGTTTCCCCCCCACCGGATTTGCAGCCAGCACTCCACGTGTGCATCAGACAGGTCAGACTTCCCGTGAGGTGCTTTCTCATCCCCTGGGTCCCATGGTCTTCACAACAGGTGAAAAAGTGGAAGGACTGGAGGACTCCAGTCATGCTTACATGACAGCCTCAGTACTGTAGTTAACTCCAGTCCTGGGATCTAGTGAGGAGTTTACGAGGCTTCTCTTCAGCTGATGTTCATGTCAGTGGTTAGGGGCTCTCTGGACATGCTCTGAGGTCTCTAAGCGACAGTGAAATGATGATTTGCAGGAACTTGTAGGCATGAGCATATGGTGATGGTTCAATAACCAGACACAAAACATTTATCATTGTTATTCGTAACAATTATTTCTTCTTTTCTTCAATTTAATAATTTGTATTTATGCATGTTAAAGTGGATAGCCTGGTGTCCTCCAGTCCAGGCTGGTTTGCAGAGGAAAATGATTTGGATAAAGGGGGGGAGGTGGTTTTCCTGAGCATGTTGGAGTGCTGCTCTCAGGTTGGCAGAAATGCCATCCTATTATCTGAAATCCTAGGCATAGCTCCAAATACCAAGGTGGCATTTATTTCAGCCATGAAACGTTTCACTGTAACACGTTTAAGATGCTTTGAAATAATGAATTAAGTACTTTTGAATGGTAGTAGAGACATAAACCGTACGTTTTGAACAGATCAGAAATCTTTCCAAGGCCACGTAGCTGGGAAGCTGTGGCAGTGATGATGGAGGAAGAGGACAGCTTTCCTCCCCCGCAGGAGGACCCAACAGTCCCCCTCGGCTGAGAGCCCCTTGTACCCGAGTAGAGGCTGCACGTTCACTGTGCACAGAGCAGGGTCCACATGGGGATGAGGGGCATCTCGGGGGACTCTGTGGTCAGAGGGCAGGGAGCATAGCAGGAGAACGGTGTGGGGACATCTCAGGAGGCCAGGACTTCTCACGCTGGGAGGTCCCTGGGGACTTACGTGTCAGTGACTGTAACCTGTGCAGGTGATGAGGATGCGGGGACAGGAAAGAGCCCCTGCTTGTCCCTCACCTCCAGGACATAGGGAGGGGCCCTCTGTGGCTATGGTTTTATCACCAAGCACCAAAACCCCTCTCAGAAGAAAGGGCTGACATTCCCGTCTTGCCCTCTCTGTGCCAATATAACCCTGAGGTGACTTTGCCTACAGATGCCTCAGGCTTTGCAGAAAGCTGTGGAGAACGCACAGACCTTAACAAGGCATTGAGAAACATTTACTGTGCCAACCAGTGGTCATGGGATAGAATTCTAGGGAAGCCACAAGTGATTTCACAGGTGAAGTACAGAGACCCTCCCCTGAGGCCAAGCCTCTCAGGTCTAAAGACACCGTGACTTGATTTTATTTTTTAAATATTATTTTAACTGACAAGTTATAATTATATACATTTATGGGGTAGAGTGTGATGTTCTGATATATGCATACAACGTGGAATGTTTATCAAACTGATTAACATATCTGTCACCTTGCTTACCTCTCATTTTTTATGGTGAGACATTTGGAATATACTCTTGGTTATTTTGAAATGTAGATTACATTTTCATTGACTGTAGTTACCTTGCTCTGCAATAGATCTCAAAACCTCTTCCTCCAGTCTGAGGCTTTGTCTCTTCTGACCAACATCTCCCCAACTCCTCCCTCCCCCCCCCCCCTCCAGCCCTCGTGGTCACCATTCTATTCACTGCTAAATGCCACATGTAAATGAGCTCATGTGGCCTTGGTCTTTCTGTGCCTGGCTTATTTCCGGCAGCCTAATGTCCTGGTTCAGCATACGGCCATCTTCCCTCCTCGCTGAAGGCTGAATAGTGCCCACTGTGTGAGGTAATGTCCTTCCGGTTCAGCACACGGCAGGCTTCCCTCCTCGCTGAAGGCTGAATAGCACCCACTGTGTGACGTAATGTCCTTCCAGTTTAGCACACAGCAGGCTTTCTTCCTCACTGAAGGCTGAGTAGCACCCACTGTGTGACGTAATGTCCTTCCGGTTCAGCACAGGCCCGGCTTCCCTCCTCGCTGAAGGCTGAATAGCACCCAGTGTGCCGGCTCTGCCTGCTCTGCATCCATTCGTGGGTCTTTGGGCACTATGGTTGATTTGTCGTCTTGGCCCTTGTGGATAACACCCCAGTGAATGTAGGGATGCCGATAATCTGGATTCCTGATCAATTTAAGTTCCTTTGGCCAAATACCCAGTAGCAAGATTGCTGGATCATATGGTAGTTCTATATTTAGGTTTTTGAGAAATCTCCATACCATTTTCCATAATGGCTGTGCTAATTTGCATTCCCACCAATAGCGTGCAAGGGTTTTCTTTTCTCTGCATCCTCATCAACGGGTATTTTTCCTCTATTTGATAAACACGTTGTAACCAGTGCAAGCAATGTGAGGTGATGTCTCCTTGTGGGTTGTTTTTTTTTTCCTTTTCCTTTTCCTTTTTTTTTTTTTTTGGAGACAGAGTCTCGCTCTGTCACCCAGGCTGGAGTACAGTGACGCAATCTCTGCTCACTGCAACCTCCGCTTCCCGGGTTCAAGCTATTCTCCTGCCTCAGCCTCCTGAGTAGCTGGGATTACAGGCGTGTACCATGACACCTGGCTAATCTTTATATTTTTAGTAGAGATTGGGGTTTAGCCGTGCTGGCCAGGCTGGTCTCGAACTCCTGACCTCAAGTGATCTGCCTGCCGTGGCCACCCAAAGTGCTGGGATTACAGGCCTGAGCCATCGCGCCTGGCTTCCCTGTGGTTTTAATTTGTGTTTCTCTGATGATTAGTGATGTCGAGCACCTTTTCATGGACCTGTTGTCCATTTGGGTGCCATCCTTTCAGAAGAGTGCCTTTAGAAAGTAGCAGAACTTTTCTTACTTTTAACTGAAAGAATCTGTTGGCTATGGCGCAAGTCAAAGTGAGGTCAGATGAGCATATTCGTGTAGTTGATAAGTACGTGAATCCTAATATTGCTTCCATCTGCCAGTCCTACAGCCGCTAGAAGTGTCTTCGAATAAAGACCCTGAGAGAACCTAGTTTTCTGAATGCATCCTGGGAGGATTCTTTTTATTCACTTTCCTGAGATGTAGCACCTGTTTCCCGGAGTTGGCCTCAGATCCAGCCAGACTGAGGCCGACGCCACCCTTCCAAGGACAGAGGACTGAGGCCTGTGAGTCAGGAAAGCCACTAGTCCAGGTGCAGCCGGGTCCCGTCCTTGGGTCACCTGCAGAGGTCGTGAGGCCCACTGAGGACCCGCAGCCCTTTGCTTCAGGTGCTGTGTGCAGGGTCCCTCTGTCCGGTCCCTTTCTTTGTTGAGTGTGTGTGCGCGCCTGTGTGTGGGCACGTGTGTGTGAGTGTTGAGTGTGTGTGTATTGTGTGTGTGCGTGTGGGGACGTGTGTGAGCGTGGGCGTGTGTGTGTGAGTGTGTGCACATCCGCTTGTGTGCATGGGCACGTGTGTGAGAGTATGGTGTGTGTGTGTTGAGTGAGTGTATGTGTGTGTGTGTGTGCGTGTATATGTGGGCACGTGTGTGTGTTGAAGACTCCATGGGGCTGCCTCCCACACGGGTGTGTAGGGTGAGACATGGTTAAGTGCTGTTCTGACATGCTGGCCAGGGCTGGGCAGAGCTGTGCTGAGGGCTGGCGTCTGACGGGGCCGCGGGGGGCACTCTACACGTGCTGAGGAGCAGCAGGCCCAGCCTCACCTTGGCTGAATAGCAGCCGCATCCTCCCAGGCCTGCTGCTCCTGTGGTTTTCAGTCTCTTCCTTATTTTTTAGGGGTCTTATGTGTATGATTTTATCATTTGGGGGATTAAATCACGGGCAGACACTACCAGGGCAGGGTTTAGCGAAAGGTTGGCTCCTGGCCTGAGGTCAGCATTCCACCCACAGCCATGAGCAACTGGCCTCAGCCGTTCCTCCGTCTTGTGACAGTCACGCGTGTTCTCCTGCCTCGGCCCGGCACTTTCTGGCTCAGCAGAGCCGCCTTCCTGCTGCAGAAGCTGATGTCACCCCACCTCTGCCCCTCACCTGTGCCCCTCACCTGTGCCCCTTCAAGAGTCAGGACATTTGCTAATGCGATGTTCAGATTCACATTAAAGTGACGGCTTAGGGCTTTACTTGAACAAGCAGCGCCTGTGCAAAAAGCACCACAAGATGTCCCCGAAGTGGGTTCCATCTGTCCACAGAGCTCCCGGCGGCCAGATCTTGGGGAGCTGCCCTGCGTGTGCTGCTTGGCTCGTTTGGCTATTGCTCCATGAAAATTCCACAGAGAGGCGTTTTCATTGTAGACTTAAATCTACAATAAGAAAAGTGCTAAACACTTAAGAGACTGCAGCTTTGAAATTTTAAATCTGCCTAATTTACCCAGGTGAGAACACCACTCTTCAGCTCATGTTTTCCTGTTATCAGGGAACAGGTGGGAAGATCCACAGCCAGGCCTCTGATTACCGACAGCAACCAGGCCTTGTAGGGTCCATAATTGAGGGGTTCATGCTGAGCCATCTGGGGAGCGAAGACGGTGACTTGCTCACTACAATGTGGCATTTTTAGTTCCTGGAACCCTGGCTGTTTTGGAGCTGTCAGTTTATTTTATGAATCAAATAATGGAAAACCCACACAGCTGGCACAGCTGGTGGGCATAGAGAGAGTGATGCGAGTGCCTTGGCTGCTTGCCCACCTGCCCTTGGGCAGCTGGACAGGAGTGACGACTGGCGTGGGTCTGCTCAGGTCTGACCTTCCCAAACCAGAGCTGGCAGCCTGGAGCCACCTGTATCTGGTGTCTCCAGTGGGGCTGCACAGCAGTGGCCTGTTTCAGCAAGCTTCAGTTATTTCACTGAGACTGGGCTGCTCAGGGTGAGGAGAAAGTGACCCAGGTCTTCCTTCCTCTGGCCGAGGTGCCCTGCCTGGCACCCATGACAGGTGTGCCTTTCGTGCCTTTGGTCTTTGAGTGTTTTAAAGATCAGGCACTTGGTGTTAGCATGTTAGTAGAAGTGTTTTTTCAGGCCCTGTCTATTCTCTACAGTAATTGCGTTGTGTAATCATAGTCTTACGGAATTGGAGAGAGCTATAACAGCAGGCTCTTAACGCAACCTGCTGAACGGCAGCCTGCACTGAGCACTTTCCACACCCTCTTCTAATTTATCCCTCAACAAACCTGGGAGACAGCTGTTCTTTCTATACCTGTTTTACACGTGAGGACACTGAGGCCATGCAGTCTCACCTGTTCAGGGTCCCACAGATACCAAGCAGCAGGGCTGGGGTTGGATCCTGGTTCTGCAGACTCGAGGGTCCGTGTGAACGCTGGAGGGAGGGCCGAAGGCTGGGCGGAGCGGGGCAGGTCGTGGATTCTCAACCCCTCTCTCTCTCTTGCCCTCTCAGGACGCAGGGAGCCAGCAGATAGGTTTCTTGCTTGGAAGCTGCGGAGTTACTGTAGCCTTGACTAGTGATGCCTGCCATAAAGGACTTCCAAAAAGCCCAACGGGAGAGATCCCACAGTTTAAAGGTATGCCACCGAGCCTCCGAGAGCTCGCATGCCCACGTCCTTTGTCAGAAGACGGGTGTGGGAATACGTCACCCCGCCTCGGTTTCAATCCTCTGTGGAATGAAACGTCAGTCACAGACCCACGAGTTTTCACGCGTTCTCGTCCCTGATGACACAGCCGAGTTGCCAGCCCGTGGGGTGACGTGAGGTAATGCGTGGTGGCGGCTTGGGTGCTCTTTTGTTGATGTCTTAGATCTCATGAAATCCGGAAACACCAGAGATTCGATCTAGGTGACGTGTTTGAAAGGGTACCACATAAACGGGCAGAAATTCTACAGACCTACTTTGAGAGTAACATGTAAAAGGAACTTGTCGTTTATTTCCAAGGTTGGCCAAAGCTGCTGTGGTTTGTCACAGAGTCTAAACATCTCTCCAAACCGCCCCGAGACTGGTTCCCACACATTAAAGATGCCAATAACGACACTGCATATATTGAGGTGAGTCAGCCTTGGCCTCCTCCACTGGCCCTGAGTGTGGCCTTGGCACTAACATGTGTTTCTGACGGTTACACGAGTGCCAAAATTCAGGGACTTGGAGAACCTCAAGTAACCAGAAAAACTGCCGTGACCTGTCAGCCCCACTTCCCTCACACTTTGTCTCGTTTCAGTACAAGACGTGTAAGGATGGCAGTGTGCTGGGTGTGACGGTGACGAGGACTGCGCTGCTGACACACTGCCAGGCCCTGACGCAGGCGTGCGGCTACACGGAAGGTGGGGTGCCAGACCCTGACTCCTTGGGACCCTGGTTCTAACCGGGACACCTGACACGAAGGCCACATCACTCCCACGAGGAGCCATAGAAATAGCGTGAAGTTTGTGCCCAGCTCCGCTGACGTGAACTTATTGTTAGGATATCAGCTCAGCCTACCATAGCAAATACTACAGACTGGGCGGCTTCAACAGCAGACATTTATGTCCACACAGCGCGGAGGTCTGAGGTCAGCGTGTCCTTGGGCAGTTGCCAGTGGGGATCTCTTCCAGGTTTCTCGTAGGAGGTGTGAGAAGATGTGCAGTTAGGAACCCATCCCTACCACCCCACTGAATGCGAAGGACCTCCTGCAAGGCGCGCTCTCCACACAGCCACGCCGGGGCCTGGGCTTCAGCGTGTGGATCTGGGGAGATGCTGTTAACGCCGTGGAGCTTCATCCCTGGGTGCACACGGGCATATCTTTAGTTGTAAAGAAAACGCCCATGTGTCCACCCACCCTCCCAACTGAGTCAGAGTCTCTGCATTGGTGCTCGTGATGTGTTTTCCTTCCCCCGGGTGGGCTGGTATGGGAGGCAAAGAGGGGAAGTGAGTGGAGGGAACTTGAGTGGAGGGAACTGTGGCAACCACACTGAAATGGCACAGAGAGGGGAGGGTGTGACCCCGGGAACCCCAGAGACTCCCCCCATTGGTGGCCTGAGTCCTGCTGAGATCCCCTGAAACCTCCTGAGATGTTCTGAGATGCTGTGATGTACCCTGAGGCCCTTTGAGACCCCAGAGAACCCCCAGAGAACCCCCATGCCCCTGAGATCCCTTGGGATGCCCCGAGGCCCCTTGAGACCCCTCCCGGAGAGCCCCTGAGGCTCCCTGAGATCCCCTTGACCAGGCTCCGGACAGGGCACAGCTGCGGCGTGCACCCCTGCCTGGCGTCTCTTTCTGGAACTTCACGAAGCCGTGGTGGCATCTGCCGCTCCGCTGTGGAATGAAACACTTTTCTTTTTCTACTATTTTTATTATCTGCCCATCCTCATAATCTCCCTTTTAAAAACAGCACGTGTGTCTCGTGGGTATTCTGATGTTTGGCCATGGAGTTTTCACACCTGGGGATGCACTGCCCCCTGCGCCTCCAAGGTCCAGGGTGGTCACACTTGGGGAGGGAATGGATACGTTTGCTCTTTACTTCACTACTTTCAAAAGGAACTTAGGTTGTTTACTTTTGGCCATTTATTGTGAAAACCCCCTGTCTATTACCCTCCACACTTTAGCCTTTGGAAGGGGAGGTGAGACTGAGTCACCTGCAGGCAGCTGCTGACCTTGGCTGGCCAGGTGACTTCGGGAGAAAGCTGGGCCTGTTGAGGGCCAGCATGCTCTGTGATAGTAAACCTCATCAAGCACGAGCTTTTAGCACCTTTTTAGAGCCCTCCCCCATAGTCATTGAATAGATTTCCCTCCCCGTCTTCCAAATTGCAGTGCCTCCTTTTTTTATTGCAACTCCAACCTTGGAGACTTCCAGTAGAGCTGTGTAGGCCCCTGTATTGCCAAAAATCCACCTCCTCCTCTGTGTGCGGAGGGCATGCCAGCTGCAAAGCTTCCTTTCCTGGGAGACTCATGAGGAAGTGAAAAGAAATCTTTTAAAGAAAAAGGCAGGGAGGGGGAAATATATAAAAGGAGAAGGAAAGCTGTGTTTTAAGGCGCAGTGTGGAGAGCTAACGCTGCTCACTCATGTGTCAGGATATCTGTCTAGAAACTCCAGGGTGGCCGGCACTCAAACCGGCCTACTTGGAGTCTACAGAATTTCCACCAAGATATGGCAAAATGCTATTTTTCCAAGATCTGTTATTTCCCCTGATGCAGTATTGGATTTTCTTTGCATTTTGATCTGTTGCTGCCCTGTCCTAAGTAAAAATCTCTTGACTCCCTCTGTTGTGCAGCTGAAACCATTGTGAATGTGCTGGATTTCAAGAAGGACGTCGGGCTCTGGCATGGCATCCTGACAGTAAGTGAGGTCCCCCCGGCCGTGTCTGTCCCCAAAGGAGTCCCCCACCCTGCCCTGCCTGTCCACACAGGAGTCCCCTGCCCCACCCTGCCTGTCCACACAGGAGTCCCCTCCCCACACTGCCTGTCCACACAGGAGTCCCTTTGCTCACCCTGCCTGTCCACACAGGAGTCCCCCCTCCACACTGCCTGTCCACACAGGAGTCCCCCCTGGCACACTGCCTGTCCACAGAGGAATCCCCTCCCCGCACTGCCTGTCCACACAGGAGTCCCTCTGCTCACCCTGCCTGTCCACACAGGAGTCCCCTGCCCCACACTGCCTGTCCACACAGGAGTCCCTCTGCTCACCCTGCCTGTCCACACAGGAGTGTGCTGGGTGTAGGAATACAAATGCCTAGATTTGCCTACGTTTCACTTGTGCAAGCTGCTGCCTCCCACACTGTGAAGCAGAAAATCGTCACTGTTAGAAGACCGAGGTTGTCCACTAACGTGGTTCACAACTGCACCACAAAGCCAGTTGTGTCAGCAGCCACTGGTGTGAGGGTCTTGGATACGTGGACTAAGGTTACAGCTGCCAAAAACAGCCTTCCAGGGCTCACGTGGAGATCATTATTTTTCTTCCCGCACTTTTGGCATTCAGTATCTTAGAATAAGGTCAAAGGTTGGTTCGTGTGTGGGCTACTGTCCCGTACGTCTGGTTAGCTGGATGTTTCTGTTTGTTGAGTCGGTGGGGCCTGCTATTGTGTTA
Source organism: Gorilla gorilla gorilla (assembly GCF_029281585.2). Lineage (NCBI taxonomy): Eukaryota > Metazoa > Chordata > Mammalia > Primates > Hominidae > Gorilla > Gorilla gorilla. The sequence continues at coordinate 9,311,993 of NC_073232.2, read as the reverse complement.
CTCTGCGGGGGAAAGTAGTTTCCAGATTTGCCCTTGAGGATGGTAGTCTGTGTGTGTTATAGGGAAACGACTGTCTCACAGTCACAAGTGCCCTGGATGATGTGCCGGGCTTGGGCGCTTCTCGTGGGGAAGTAGCCTTCTTGTTTAAGGTGGGCTTGGCCCTTAAAAGCTACGTGGAGCGTGACTGCCTAGACGCTCCCCCCATGTGTTTCATATGTGGTAATTTTCACTCATTTTTCTTCTGAATAATTTCTTATGCTGAAGCTTCTTACCTTTTGGAGGTGGAAAATTCTAGTAGTTGTCACATGAGTGATGGGCATATGAATACAGGAATTCCTGTATTCGCCGTTTCTTGGCAAACCAGAATTCATGTGAAGAGGAGCTGGCAAGCATTTCCTAGACCAAATATCTGTGGCTGCAGAGCAGCCCGGCTGGCTTCTTTCCGTGTTACACACGGGGCGTCTCTCAAGTCTGGATGCTGTTGGGGGATAAGATGGAGCAGCGTGTTCCCAGCACTGTTGTGTGCTGGTGCACTGGGAGCCCCGGCTTTGGGATTGAAGGATCTGGGATAAGATGGAGCAGCGTATTCCCAGCACCGTTATGTGCTGGTGCAGTGGGAGCCCCGGCTTTGGGATTGGAGGACCTGGGATAAGATGGAGCAGCGTGTTCCCAGCACTGTCGTGTGCTGGTGCAGTGGGAGCCCCGGCTTTGGGATTGGAGGACCTGGGATAAGATGGAGCAGCGTGTTCCCAGCACTGTCGTGTGCTGGTGCAGTGGGAGCCCCGGCTTTGGGATTGAAGGATCTGGGATAAGATGGAGCAGCGTGTTCCCAGCACTGTCGTGTGCTGATGCACTGGGAGCCCCGGCTTTGGGATTGGAGGACCTGGGATAAGATGGAGCAGCGTGTTCCCAGCACTGTCGTGTGCTGGTGCAGTGGGAGCCCCGGCTTCGGGATTGGAGGACCTGGGATAAGATGGAGCAGCGTATTCCCAGCACCGTTATGTGCTGGTGCAGTGGGAGCCCCCGCTTTGGGATTGGAGGACCTGGGCTTGTGTCTCAGCCTTTCCTTTCCTTTCCTTAGCTTTGTGACTCAGGCATGTCACACGTGTGTCCAAGTCCCTTCTCAAATCCAAACCTCAGTTTTTCTGTCTGTGAATGGAAGAACGATCCTATTTGACGTGGCTGGTGTGAGAATTATGTGGCCTAAAGTTTAAGCACCCACTCCACCTACATGTTTGACGCATGTGATTCAATGATGAGGTCCTGAAGAACAGATAGCTACATCACTGTTGCTGTTAGTCACTCTCGTTATTAGAACATCCAAGTTTCCGGCTGTGACGTTGTCCACACAGCCCTGCTTTCGAGGCCTCGTCGCGGGGCCGCCTCTCTGAGGAGCTCCCGCTGGTGGTGCCAGCCTGCCTGCTCTGTGCTCCGGGGTACAGCTGGCAGCCCTGGCAAGTGCGAGTCTCTCCACTGTCACATCTAAAGCGAGGTCTCTGAGCAGGCAGCAGCATCTTTTAAGACACCCTTACCTCCCCCAGCACAGAGTGGGGAGGGAGTCGGCAGAGCTCTGGGGAGGGAAGGCACATGCTTTTTCGCTTTCATCTGGAGCTTCCCAAATCGAGCCAGCGGCAGAGGGGTGTCTGCCCTCTCGTCTGCCCCCACCCCATAGCCTACAAGACTGCAAGAATCCTAGCCCGCCACACAGCCCGCCAGGTGGTGCCTGGTCTGACTGCTGCGGTGTGAGGCAGATGTGTTCCTCCCGCCCCTGTAGGTGTGAGTCCCAGCCTCTGTGTGCAGCAGCGTGCAGGTACTAGCCAGTGTTTCCCAGTTTATTTTTGTCAGAAGTCGCAATCTGCCACAGCAAGGCCCGGCCAGAGCCAGAATCCGAGCTTCCCCTGGCCCTGCGATTCAGAGCAGCATGCGGTTCTCAAGATGGGTTCTGTGAAATAAAAGTTAGCATAACACACCGGGAAGAATTAGGCTTTGAGGATACGAAAGGCTGTTGAAAATGACGACCTGTTTCACCAAAGGTTTCATCTTAAAAAGATTTGGACTTAAATTATTTAATTCTGTCAGGAGTAGTTTAGGGAAAGCAGTGGAGTTCGAGGGAGACCTTGGAAAGTTGCTTTTCATGGACATGTTTTAAAGGATTACACCCAGACCCTACCATGTCACATTGATGCAGACCAGCCATCCCCGCCATCCCCACACTGAGGAGCCTCCAGGGTCCTGTGTGACTTCTCCTCCTCCAGGCCTGTGCAGCCTAGTGTCCGCGGCGCTCCCTGAGAGCTGCTGCTCCTCCGGGCCTGTGCAGCCCGGTGTCCGCGGTGCTCCCTGAGAGCTGCTGATCCTCGGGTCCCGTGCAGCCTGGTGTCCACAGTGCTCCCTGAGAGCTGCTTCTCCTCAGGGCCCATGCAGCCTGGTGTCCGCGGCTCTCCCTGAGACCTGCTGCTCCTCCAGGCCCTTGCAGCCTGGTGTCCGTGGTGCTCCTTGAGAACTGCTGCTCCTCCTGGCCCATGCAGCCTGGTGTCCGTGGCGCTCCCTGAGAGCTGCTTCTCCTCCTCCTTCCCTGGGGGCCTGTGCAGTCTGGTGTCCATGGCACTCACTGAGAGCTGCTCCTCCACTATGCCCCTCTGTACTTGCCATCCCTGCCAGCCCCACCCTAAGGAGCCTCCAGGGGCCTGTGTGCATGGTGTCTGCAGCGCTCCCTGAGAGCTCCCCCTGCCCCTGTGCGGCCTAGTGTCCATGCCACTGGCTGAGAGCTGCTCCTCTGCGTGCCCCTCCATGCTCACCCTGCGTGTTCCTTTGTTGATTGCAGAGCGTCATGAACATGATGCATGTGATCAGCATCCCGTACTCGCTGATGAAGGTGAACCCTCTCTCCTGGATCCAGAAGGTCTGCCAGTACAAAGGTGGGTCTCGCCGGGTGCAGTGGCTCACACCTGTAATCCCAGCGCTTTAGGAGGCCAAAGCAGGTGGATCACCTGAGGTCAGGAGTTCCAGACCACCCGGGCCAATATGGAGAAACCTCATTTCTACTAACAATACAAAAATCAGCCAGGTCTGGTGGCGCATGCCTATAATCCCAGCTACTCGGGAAGTTGAGGCAGGAGAAATCTTGAACCCGGGAGAAGGAGGTTGTGGTGAGCCAAGATCACACACACAAAAAAAAGGTTCGTGGGGGCTGGGTGACCAGTGATTCTTCACCCTTCCCCACTACTCACAATGATCTCTCTTTTGCAATAGGGGACGATCTGACGGTGGCACATGTTAACTTATTTCTATTTTTCTTTTTAGCAAAAGTGGCGTGTGTGAAATCGAGGGATATGCATTGGGCATTAGTAGCACACAGAGATCAGAGAGACATCAACCTCTCCTCTCTGCGAATGCTGATAGTGGCGGACGGCGCGAACCCCTGTAAGTGAGGAGCGTGTGATCTCGCGAGGCAGGCAGGCTGTGGAGTCTTTTTTTTTTTTTGCGAGGCAGGCAGGCTGTGGAGTCTTTTTTTCTTTTTCCAGGTTTGCATTCTTTGCACTTTGATTTTTCTTTTTCTAATCCTTATCTTAGTAAAGAAGTTGTCTTAAAATCACCAAACAGTAATCACTCACTTGGGCCAAGAGGTACGATGGCATAATAAGGACAGGCATTTGTAGACTCCACAGCCCTGGGATTCAGAGGATGTCTTGATTCTGTAGAGAAAGTTCCTTTGCTGACCCTGTTTCCCCGGCTGTAAAACGGTGTTTAAGTCATAAATATTCTTGAGGATGAAGTGAAGTAAGCCCTAAGCAGGTAATAAGGAAATATTCAAGAAATACTTGACTGCTAGTACTTTTTGGTGTATAGTAGTTTTCTTGATCAGTAAATTAATGTGTCGTTTTAAATGTAATTTCGTTATCACTTCCTGTAACAAAAATACCCAGATAAAGTAAATTAGCAGCTCCACAGAATACTATAAATACACCTTGAGAAATATTTCAGCCAACTGAAACAAGAACCTAGCTAGCATGCTTTTGTGAAAAAAGTACATAAAGCTTTAGAAGCAAAGTGAAATTAAAGGTATCCAACCGCATTTATGAAACATGCAACGTTTATGTTTGTAAACTAAAGCAGCATCAACTCCTTTAATGCCTGATATACAAAAGCAGACTCAAACAGGTTTTATAAACAGTCTTCACTTATGAAATTTCATAAATCCTGAGCTAATTTAATGAACAATTGGTTTTAACCCATAAGTACAAAACAATACATCTTGCATAAAGAAAAGTATATCTATATTTGGAGATAGTTTAGCTGATATGTTCTTGATAATTGTGCCTTGACCTCATCATTTAAATTAATAGAGAGGAAAGTTTTCTTCATTTGGTTTAGATTTACCCCTGTCTTGGAACTTCTGTACTGAAAATGGTGGAACAAGTCTCAGAAAAGTTACTAAAGTAAGTTCATCTGTCAGAAAAGGTGTCATAAATGTGGAGGCTGCATTCTTTAAATTCTTGAGTTCTGTTTGAGAATAACCACTTTCAGTGTAACATAAATAATTAATTGTATTAAATATTTTTCCACGCTGCCTAGATCCACTTGTGCCTGAATCCCACCTTCAGAACTATTTTCTATGATGGGATGTTGTAATCAATCACAGTGCTTCAGCTGTCTGATCATTGTCCCTCTTTCACTCTAGGGTCTATTTCTTCTTGCGATGCATTTCTCAATGTCTTCCAAAGTAAAGGCCTTCGACAGGAGGTCATCTGTCCTTGTGCCAGCTCACCAGAGGCCCTCACTGTGGCCATCCGGAGGTACTGGGTCATGTTGATTTACGTAGATAACCTAGAGACAGTCCTAATTCAGCAGCGAAGGGAGAGATGAGGAAATCCTAACAGTCGATGCTGAGGGTGAGGGTGAAAACGGAACCTAACCTTTCAAGATGAGTTTATTTCTGTTTTTATGTGCTGGAACAGATTCTTTTGAACAGCCTAGATTCATTCATTAAAAAATATTTATCGCTCTCTGCAGTTTCACGGTAATTCCTTAATAAATGGGACTGTCTAGAGGTGCATGGAATCGTAATACCGTGTCCTTGGAATTTACTCCGATTTCCATGTGCGTGTACCAATCTCTGGTTTCTTCTGGGGTGGGATAGGGTCTGTTTTCATCAGCCTGCTTTTCTTGCAGTGTTACTGACTTCCATGTGCTGTGGGATTTACTGGTATATTTATTTTTTTCATTGTCTGTCTCTGGTGTATAGTTGATGCCTAATACATATTTTTTGAGTGAATGAAAGTGAAATTTAAAGTAGGTAAATTCAGAGTACACTTTGCTCTGACAATCTCATGTCATGCACCAGAAGTAAAGCCCAAACCTCTTCCTGTGTGATACGCACACAGGAACACAACTTCTCTGCAGGAGCCTGTTCTCCTACAACAGCATATTTAGGCCGTCAGTGGCACCTACGTCGACCAAGGAAAATGAAAACAAAACCCCAAACCCACAGACGGCTCCACTTAGGCGTTGTAGGAGAACAGGCTCCTGCAGAGAAGTTGTGTTCCTGTGTCGGCTGTCAGCGGCCCATCTGAGGCTGGTCCAGAGGGAAGGTGTGGCAAGAGAGAGGAGGTGTGGTGTGGAGCTCTTGGGGCAGCATGTCCACGGCAGTACTCCCAGTGGTGGGGAAGAGAAGGGCCTTTCCATTCCTGTGGGGTGAGCTCTGGAGTGTAGAGTGAGTGCAGGAGACCTGCTTGCAACAGGCTTCCCAGAGCAGTGTGTGGTTTTTAAATTATTGCAGGCAGAACTGTGGAAGGGCAGGCATTGACCAGGACACAGACAGAAATAACAAGAGCAGGACATGTCTCCCTCCCACTGTCTCGCCCGGTGGTGCACGTGGGCACGTACGTCAGGTCGGCTGCGGCCTGCTCCCGTGCAGTGTCTGGAGGAGTGGTGTCTGGACACGGCCCACCATGGGTTACAGCAGCCCCTCTCCAGAGCCACCTCCCTGGAGCTGGCTTCAGTGGTCTTCTCTGGTATGCCACTTTTCTGATTGGCGTGATTGGGCTCAACAAATTGAAGGACCGAAAAGGATTAAAGGTACAATTTTAGCATTCCAGGTTGAGTTAGAAATGACAGTGTCCTGAAAACTAGAAGCAGCCCCCAGTGTCCCCGTGCCGGTTCTCCCTGCCCCTCCATCACTCAGTCTCATCAAGACTGTCTTTTTATGTCGTTATCATGCATATGATGCATATTTAAACCGTTCAGTGCTGATGCTGTAAGAAAGAATAATCTGTATAATTGGCCATTGCACTTGGACTCCCTAATTTCCTGAGGTGAATTAGGCAGCAACTCTATCTCAGTGGTGAAAATCTTTAGGAGAGAAGCCAGTGCTGGTCCTTAGAACCTGTACCTTTCGTTACCCTGATGTTTAAGTTACTTTTGAATAAATTTGATGAAAGCAGCACTCATACTTGGGTTTCCATCAACACATCCCTCTCTGCATTGTTTTCTGAATGTGTGAACAGAAGGGAAACTTCCCTCTCTGCGGGGGTTTCAGTTGTGTGCCACAGAAAGGTTGGGACAGATGCGTGTTTTTGGAAAATGAGCCAGTGCCTGTGAACTCAAGTGTATTCTGTCTGAAGACTTGAGGTGAATTTCCCACATAGGAGCGGTCAGAGGCCAGGTTATTAAGTGAAAAACGGTTTCGTACATTCCGTAAAGCTGTTTTAAGTGAGGCCTGGCAAGGCTTCCCTGTAGGTTTTGGCATGAGAACAAAATGAATGCCTTCTTAAATGTCGTCACGTCCAATGTGGGAGGCAGTACAGCGATCTCATTTTATTTACTCCTTATGTTTTGTAAAGAAGAAAAACAAGTGTTCGGCTGCTGCATTCCCCTGTTTTGTTGCAGAGAAGGGTCTGTAGAGGACGGATTATGCCTGTTTGGACGGGTTCGAGGATGGGCGTTTCCTCTATGTTGTGATCTAAGCATTTGTGTCCTGCGTGTTAACCATCATCCAGGGACAGCCCCTGCTCCTGGTATCAAAGCAGAGACTGAACTTCCAGGTGCTGAGTTGCAGCTGGTTGGTTGCTTGGCTTTCAGTCCACTTAATTTAAAAAGGATAATGATTATCTGCAGTAGAATGCAAATAAAATTGCAGATGCATTTGCTTACTATTTGTAGAATTTTGGCCCTCTCTGGAATATGTATCAGTTAGTGATTCTCTTCTGCAAAAAAAAAAAAAAAAAAAAAAGTAGATAAATCAGAAGCTGAGGCACTCACAAGAAAGCCACCCAGTGGCTGCAGGTGCCAGCAGGGCCAAGCGTGGACATCTGGGCTATGAGTCAGTCTTCCAGGCGTCCAGGTCCAGGGCCTTCAAGAGCCCCAGGTCTCACAGGGGTGCCCACGGCCCACTGGCTGTGGAGTATCTCAATATCACTCTTGCAAGCAACATAGAATGTCTGTCATGCAAAACAGAGCATGTCGGAAAGTTCTGGGGCTCACAGGATCAATGGAACCTCCAGTGTCCCGCTTGATAAATACGCAGGAGGCACCGGCACTTCCGGGAGCAGCAGCAGCCCTAGCGATGGGGAAGGGGTTGGGGTGGGGTAGCGGGGCAGGGCGTACAGAAGCCAGCAGCAGCCCTCAGGGGTTGTGGGGGGGGGGGCGTGGCACTCGGGAGCCAGCAGCAGCCCTGGCGATGGGTATGCGGGAGCAGCCTGGCGCCTGGGCCACAGGTGCTGTGCCCTCTGTCAGGTTGCCCAGAGATGGAGGCAGGTCACTGCCGGAACTTATGCTATTGGTTCTCCCCTCAGAGAAAGGCCAGTCTCCAAAAAAAAATGATCAGCACTCATTGTAGGGAGGTTGAGAGTCTTTAAAAACATGAATCGGAGACTTTGAAGGGACAAGGGCTGGCGACGCGCCTGTCCTCAGGCATGTCTGTGTTCATGTCTTTATGCATGTCTGTGTTCACGTGTCTAGGCATGTCTGTGTTCACATGTGTCTATGCATGTCTGTTCACATGTCTGTGCATGTCTGTTCATTTGTGTCTTTATGCATGTCCATGGGTGTCTAGGCATGTCTGTGTTCAGGTGTCTAGGCATATCTGTGTTCACATGTGTCTTTATGCATGTCTGTTCACGTGTCTATGCGTATCTGTTAATGTGTATATGCATGTCTGTTCATGTGTGCCTAGGCATATCTGTTCATGTGTGTCTTTATGCATGTCTGTGTTCATGTGTCTTTATGCATGCCTGTTCATGTATGTCTATGCATGTCTGCGTTCACGTCTGTGCATGTTTGTGTTCATGTGTGTCTGCATGTGTTCACGTGTCTATGCATGTGTGTTCACATGTGTCTTTATGCATGTCTGTGTCTAGGCATGTCTGTTCACGTGTCTTTATGCATGCCTGTTCATGCATGCATGCCTTCATGTCTGTCTTCACCTGTGTATGCCTGTCTTCATGTTTGTGTTGATGTGTGTGCCTTCATGTGTGTCTGTTTTCACCTTCGTGTTCATGTGTGTCAGCCAAGTGGTGGCAGGAAATCAAGTTCTCTAGTGAAGTCTGCTTAGTCTTGGTATGTGAACTGTATTTTCACCTAGGCATTTAAAGTATTTTCTTCTCTTTAAAACTGTCACTGTCCTGTTATATTTTGTTTTCTTTTCTCCCAATGTTAGTTTTAGAGTAGAAAAATATTGGGGAAATAGGGGCTTGTGGTGCCTAAACTCATCAGACATTTTTTAAAGGACAAATTGCAAGGCGAAAACCAGGAAACTGTTTCCTGGCTACAAGTATCCCCTAAATCTCCTGCCATCTGACTCTGTTACCATCTCTAGAATGTAGATGATAGACTTGATTTTCTTAAAGCTACGACATGAAATGTTTATTGAACTGAAAAACATAATTTTTAGCTTTGTAACTACAAAGTACTATTTGGATACCCTGATATTTTAGTAATGAAAAGGCAAAAATCATATAAAACAATGAAACAATAATTCCAGAAAAGATAAAATACCCCCTTGTCACCACAACCATCTTCCAGTTTTTGAAAGTATCCAAGCTCGAAGTTAGCTGGGAGAAAAATCAAAGAAGACGTGTCCGCAGGGAGAAGGGTGCTGTCTGATGCCCACTGGGTGCTGATGGTGCCTGGATGAGTGACAGCGGAGAAAACGTCAGCACAGCCCTGAGCCAAAGTGGATCCGAAGTGAGCACTTCCCACTGCTCAGAAAAGTCAGACCCGGAGTTCCATAATCCCGCATGTAAGAGAACGCAAGATAAACTGTCATTTTATCTAAAAAGAGGGATAAAATTTTGCAATTTTCTAACTACAGAGTAGTTGGGAAATGAAAATCACGTGAACCAGAGCATGAGAGTTAGGTAGCATTGAATAGCAAACCAAGTTTCCTGTTTAATTTCACCCAACCACGTGTGTTTTACAGTGTGTTCTGTTCTGTGGTGAATTAGATGAGAAGTTTGTTTTGGCAAAGGAGGTGCAGCGGGAAGATGGCAGAGGAGGGGCCTCCCCACGGGGTCCCCCCCAGGTCCAGCCCATAACCTCTCCTGGAAACAAAGGTGGCCAAGGCTTATGAGAAAGAGTTTGCAAAAAAGTTTATATAATGTGATCCCGTTTTTGGTAGCAAAAAATTAAGTATCTGTAAATAGTATATTCAGTGCAAAAAAAAAAAAAAAGCTGCGCTGCACAGGATGGGTGAGGCAGTAAAGATGGGCAGCTAACTTTCCGTGCTCATAAAATGGGCTGTTTTTGGTGGGCATGCATTGCTCCTGTTAGAGAAAAGGAAGAATATTACATTAAATCAACTCATCACTTAATATATTGGCTGCTTTTACATTGTATCTTTTCCTATTAAAAATCGCAACCTCAGTTATCTGTTGTGTTTTTGAAAGTCCGTGTCACACTAAACATCGAAAAAGGTACATGCACGTTTTTCACGGAATTTTCCCTCGTGTTGCATGTTTCCTGAAAATATTATTTCTGCTAAAATGAGTTCACAAGCTTAACTGCTCCTGTCCTTTAAAGGGCATTTTTACCAGTACTATGAATTTATTAGTTCATTCTGCTGCTGTGAAAAAGAGTGGCCCAGAGAGGAAAGAAAGCAGAGGAGATGTTCTGTGTTCTGTGTGCGTTGTGTGGCTGCCCCGGCACCTTCATCAGGGCTGATTTACGTCCATCTAAAAGAAAAACCTTTGGCGGTTAATGGTGATTCGAGACCAGAGCAGCTGCCCTGTTAAAAAAAAAAAAAAAAAAAAAAAAGACACTTCCTCGGGGTTCTGGCTGCCAGTTCAGAAGGGAAGACCCCCCCCCCGCCCCCCACTCTCAAACAGGCTTCCCAGTAACTTCGCATTTTGTCTGGAACCCAAATGCGTGTTCCCAAAGAAGCAACGTTGTGCAGGTGCTTCAATGCCAGCACAGGGAACGTCGTGTGTGGGATGAGCACCACCTCATTCTTGCTCTGTGCCGGCTCTGTCGGGGGCCGAGGTCGGCCTGGGTCCCCATCTCGCTCCTCTCGCGCCAGCTTTGTCATGTGGGCAGGGCTTCAGCTTGAGGATTCCTCGTCTGTAGATGAGAATCACAGCAGTAGCCACGTCAGAGGCCCGTGTGAGCACTGAGTGGGTTCATACACACAGAGCTTAAAAGCATGCCTGGTACATAGTAAGAATTCAACAAATGTTACCGCCGTTACATGACTACAGGCGTGTTTTGTGTGTGGTCCATTGCATAGAAATGCTGTGTAAAGATTGCTGGGGAGGAGGGGGCCTGCAGCTTAACTCTTTGTTCTCCAAATGTGCTGTTGTTGCTAAGCTGAGAATTACTACATTGGAGATCGCCCGTATAAGATAAAACAATGAAAGACCTTGTTGACTCACTTGCTTAAGGGATTCAGCAAATGATGAGCGGCACTGAAGCTGTGCAGGTGCAGTGTGGCTCTCTGTTAATCTGTTAAGCCCTAGAACTGGAGGCTGTGAGGCTCGTTCACTACTTGATGTGTTTGTTTTGTGTGAATGTCCCAAGCCTGGCCCGGCTCTGCTTGTGGTCAGGAGTAGCAAACTGCAGATGTGTTCATGAAATTTATAGGAGCTGCTGCTTCAAGGTGTTATGCGGGCAAGGCTTATGGAATGCTTTCCAGAGGCTGGAAATGCTATGACAAGTCAGTGGTGCAAATGGTTCAATGGAAGCCATAGTGTACATTCCTTGTGAGGCCACGTTGCAAGGTCTGGCCTGGTTCTCTCCTTTTTGTTGGTGTGTTTGCATTGTTATAAAGGAGTGTGTAAGACTGGGTAATCTATAAGGAAAAGAGGTTTATTTTGGCTCACAGTTCTGCAGGCTCTAAGAGAAGCATGGCTCCAGCATCTGCTCAGCTCCTGGTGAGGCCTCAGGAAGCTTATGATCATGGCAGAAGGCAAAGTGGGAGCCTGCATGTCACATGGTGAGAGATTGAGCGAGCAAGAGAGAGAGAGAGAGGAGGTGCCCAGCTCTATTCTAAACAACTAGATCCCACACGAACTCTTAAAGTGAGAACTCTCCCATTACTGTGAGAACAGGCCCACCTGCAGTGTTGGACGTCACATTTCAACGTGAGATCTGCAGGCAACAAAACATCCAGACTCTGTTGTCCTTTAGTTTTATTTTGTTTCCCTTTTGCACGTCATCGTGGTATTGTATACACAGGTATGTATTTTGCTCCTTCCATATCTCCAAGAGTGGACTCTGCCTCCTTACGTTCCTGGAGATCACTGAGATGGTCCCTCCTGGAATCCATATTCTTCATGAGACACACAAAGCTGCTTGGTCTTGAACACCATTTCACGTGGGAACTGAGTTTGGAAGTTGATGAATGGGCGGATACCTTTATTAGCCATTTTTTAATGTACTGATATTGATTATTAAGGTGGATGTTTTTTAAACCCCCTTGAATTCTGCCTATGAGGACTGTTTATTCCCTTCCTCACCTCATCTACCTACTTGGGATTTTTACTTCTTAGCAAGGTGTTGATGGAGAATAAATATCATCTAACTTTCTTAATAATACAGGGAACACAAATTGGACCAACAAATGGTGTTTTACTGAACAAATTGGGAAGCATTTTAAGTGTTGGCAAGAGTGCAGAGATGGGCACTGCTGAGCAGCTTGGCACTGTGGTCAGATGCACAGGTTCTGAAGCCAGCCTGAGATTGGCGTTGGCTCCGCTCCACAGCAGTGGCTTTGGGTAGCACTCAGCCCTCCTCGCCCCTGCCCCTGTCTGCTAAACAGGGAGGGTCATGGTGCTGCACCCATCTCCACAGGGTTGCTGTGCAGAATAGGTCATTAAATATATAACCACAACACCATACAGCCAGTGTGAGGTGCTTTTCTAGTAGATGAGAAAATAATACTCCTGTTCTGTTAGTGGGAATGCAAAGTATGTTATTTTGGGAGGATATTTAGGTCTTCTTAAAAATTTAAGTATATGTGCTTTTTGATTCTCCATTTTCTTTCTAGGTATGCATATTACAGATACATTTCCAGCTGTATAAAAATTGAATGAAAGAAAATATATGGTCATGTATTCATGTTACTCAGCACTGCGTGTAACAAAGCAGCTGAATTCAGTGGTGCACACACCTACACAGATGCACACCCACACACACACATGGAAAGATCTGCAGATATGTTCAGTGAAGAGAGTGAGTTTTACAATGTTGGGGTGATCAGATCCAACACCAGGTTGTTGGGGTGACAAAGTCTGGTGGAGTCAAAGGAATGAGGAAAGACAGTTTGAGAGAGAAATTGGGTCCAGGGGGCTATTGCGAGTATGGAGGCTGCCAAGGCCCTGAGCTCTGCAAGCCCAGACTATTTATTGGTGATCAAACAAAGAAACACGAGTTGAGAATGTGGGGCTTGAAAGGGCAAGCGCATGATCTTACAGCTGTGACGGTTTAGCATTTCCTTTGAAGCATGTGGAACATATTCTGCTTGAGATAACGGAGAGCAGGTTCTTTTAACTCAGGATACAGTCCACCCTGGGAGAGCAAGGAGCCTGCAAGTCTAGACACATTCCAGAGCCACGAGCCCTGGATTCTATCCAAGCCACGAGGGATTTTCTGCCCTGGGCTGAGATTATGGTACATCAGGGTAGCCTTCCACCCTTTAGCACAGAGCTTGGTGTTCCAAACGCCACAAGGGGTTTTAGAGCCTGGACCCCAGACATGTTCCAAGACTCTTACGTTATGTCAGACCTGCAAGCCCTGCCTCAGCTTCTCCCGACACTCAGCTTTTCTGCCAACATACGGGAAGCATCATCTTGATTCTGCTTTTCTTTTAAAAATCAATGTATTGGTATACATACATATTTTATACTTAACTGCATATCTAGGAGTCTAAACTTTGACGTAAAAAAATCTGTATGTGGTTATTTGTGGGGCATAGGATTGGAGCAGAAACAGGGACTTTGCCTTTTGACTGTGATGTTTGCCTTGTTCATACTAAGAATGTGCTCACGTTGGTTGTGCTGTTTGCTTCCAAGTTTTTATAAAAAGAAGAGAGCAGTAAACTGATTCACTCAGTGTCCTGGGATCAGAGGCAAAGACCAGGGAGGGGCGGGCACTCAGGTCAGCAGGGGCTATGCTCTGGGTCCGAGTCCTGCTGAGCCCCACCACCCACTTGGGCAGTGAAGTCAACCTTTCTGTGCCCGAATCTTGTCATCTGAAAGTGAGGAATAATAGCCATAGGCTTATGGTGAGTTTTAAGTGAGTCCCTATGCATGAAAGACTCAGAACCATTTGGCACATGGAGGGTACCACTGGGCACTGGTTTGCCATCTGGAGGGGGAGGCATCAGCACCACCAGGTCAGAAGTTTAGGGGTGGCCCCAGACACCGCGTCTGTGGGGAGGTGGGGCTGTGAGGCTGCCAGTGTGTCAGGAGCACCCGCGCCTGTGTGTCGGGAGCACCCACGCTTCTGTGCCCGCCTGTGTGCCGGGAGCTCCCGCGCTTCTGTGCCCGCCTGTGTGCCGGGAGCTCCCGCGCTTCTGTGCCCGCCTGTGTGCCGGGAGCTCCCGCGCTTCTGTGCCCGCCTGTGTGCCGGGAGCACCCGCGCTTCTGTGCCCGCCTGTGTGTCGGGACCTCCTGCGCTTCTGTGCCTGGCTGTATGCCAGTGTCTTGCACATCTTCAAGGAAAGAATCCCGGGGCCATGCGTTTTCTCCGAACTAGCAAGGGAATCTATGAAATATGAATAAATGTACAGTGGCAGGTTAAATTAATGCAAGGTTAACGTTGCTAATATGAACATATTCAGCCTCCTGGAACTATCATTGTATAAGCGTAATTGAAAAGTTCCTATAGCAAACGCAATTTGTAATCTTAACATATTCAGTTATTAAATGTGCAGGTCTTGTTTCTCGTTAACTGTGTTTAAACATAGAAAAGAGGATCTTGGCTAGGCACAGTAGCTCACGCCTGTAATTCCAACACCTTGGGAAGCTGAGGAGGGCAGATCACTCGAGGTCAGGAGTTCGAGGCCAGCCTGGCCCACATGGTGAAACCCTGTCTCTACTAATAATAGCAAAAAAATTAACTGGCTGTGGTGGTGGCGGCGCCTGTAGTCCCAGCTATTCAGGAGGCTGAGGCAGGAGAATGGCTTGAATCCGGGAGGCAGAGGTTGCAGCGAGCCGAGATTGCGCCATTGCACTCCAGCCTGGGTGACAGAGTGAAACTGTGTCTCAAAAAAAAAAAAAAAAAAAAAAAGGAAAGGGGATTTTGTAATTGAGAGAACAAAACATGCGTGATTGGGCCCTGAGATAACTTTTTCCCTTCCGGCCCCTTGCCCAGCAGGTCAGTGTTGTGAATCTTGGCTAGCCCAGCATTTTGATTTCATGTGGCTTTTTAAAACAAAAATAAGTGTACCTTAAATTTTTACCACTAAGATAGTGTATTCCGGCTCTCATAACAAAGTACCACACACTGAGTGGTTTAAACAACAGACACTTGTCTCAGTTCTGGAGGCTGGAGTCGGAGACCCCAAGGTGTCACAGGGCTGGGTGTCTGGAGGTGCTGAGGGAACCCATCCCAGGCCTGACCCTGGCCTCCCTCGGGTGCTGCTCTGCTCAGTGATCCACCCCAGGCCTCACCCCAGCCTCCCTCGGGTGCTGCTCAGCTCAGTGATCCGCCCTGGGCCTCACCCCAGCCTTGGGTGCTCAGCTATCCTGGACGGGTACCTGTCACTCCAGTCTCTGCCTCCATCGTCACGTGAGCTTCTCCCTGTGTCTGGGCCTCTCTCTTCTCTTACAAGGACAGAGTAATTGGATTTAGGGTCCATTCTAACCCAGTATAACCTCATCTTAACCTGGTCATAAGATGGCCCTGGCTTAAGGTGGCTCAACTTCAATTTCCGCCTTTACAATGGGTTTATCAAGTTGTAACTGCATTGTAAGTCCAGGGGCATCTGTCTCTGAACAGGCCCTGCTTCCAAATAAGGTCACAGATAGGAGGGGTGATCTTTTGCGGGGACACGATTCAACCCACAGCAGATGCTGAAGCTCACAGTGCCTGACTTCCACACTGATCTTTGTAGAGGACTCTTGTAGGGTGAGGGGATGGTGCAGGGTGAGGGGATGGTGCAGGGTGAGGGGATGGTGTAGGGTGAGGAAATGGTGGCAGGACCACTGACCCTGTGTTTTCATTTTGAAGTTTTGATCTGTTTGGGGTCTCTGGGAAGTAAAGGCCAGGAGGATAATGGAAAGCCCAGGGATCTGAGCTCGCCCTATCTAGGTAGTTCTGTGTGGGTTTTCTTATTTGGGCAGACTTTTCTTTTATATCTGGTTAGCTCTATCCTTTTTGATTCTTACGTCTAGAAAAATTCTGTTTCCAGAGTCTTTCATGCTTTTTTCAATACACCAGTTACTTCAAATGAGATCTCCTTTTCCAAATATTAACTTTCATGTTGCCCCATTTATGTCTTCAGTTTCATTATAAACCATAATATTTTAAAGTTAAACAGCTAACTTATAGTCCAGCTTTTAGGTCTGAAGTGCATTAACGATTTATAAATGGAAAATTACAGAAACAATTTGTACCTAAATTGTGGTGACTCACTTAGATAACCGTTGAGGAATTGTTAGTTTTCAGGAATGTAATCCGTGATCTTAGATTTTAACTTATTTGTTCACAAATTCAGTCAGCAGCTATTCATTGCTAGACATTTTCCAGGGCTGGGATGCAGCAGTGAGCAAAACAAACTGGCCGCTCTTGGGAGAGTTGGGTCTGAGGGAGGAGGTCGCACAGGTAGTCAGAGGTGTGTGCTGTGGGGTGGGCACACTGGGTGGGGAGTGTTTTCTGAGGGGACAAGAAGTCCCCTGGAGACAGGGAGAGAGAGGGCCGTGTGGACGTCTGCCGGAGGAACGTCCTGGGTAGCAGCGAGAACCAGCGCAGAAGCCCCAAGGCGGGAGCAAGCTGGGGTGTCCGGCAGAGGAGGTGGGGTGGGCCCCAGAGTGGTGAACGTGTGCGCAGTGGTCTTCTGAAAACTGCCTTATGCGGACCCCTCTTCTCCTGACCCACAATGCATTCTACAGCTTGCCTGCCACCCAAATAGTTTTCCTTAGAACTTGGCAGCCACAATGGCACAGCGTAAATCTTATTTTAGATTCTTATAAAATTGGGCATATGCCCAGGCAGTCTGCATCTGAATTGAGGCTGGACAGTCAGGATTTCCATCATTGCCGTTCACTGGTTTTGTCTGCATTCTTGGAGTGGATGCACCACCTTCCAGACATTTGCAAAACTAGAAGAGCAGACCGTGCAGTGAGCAGGAGCCGGGAGGAAAGAGAGAGCCGGTCTGTGCAGGGCCGGGAGGGAGGAGAGAGAGAGCCGGTCTGTGCAGGGCTGGGAGGAGAGAGAGAGCTGGTCTGTGCAGGGCCTGCATAGAAGGGGAAGGAGAGGAGCTGCGTTGGTAGTTTACGGGTGTTCTTGGGATTCCCTGGGAATGTAGAGGCGGAAGCAGTAGACTCGCTGCCAGCTGTTCATAAACAGAACGAGCCATCCACTAATGCAGCCACATGGGCTGCCAGCACTGTGCCTGGGGTGCCAGCACTGTGCCCAGGGGTGCCCAGCCTGCCGCGTGTGTGCTGACTGCACATCTGTGATTGTGATGGCTTATCTGCTCCTGCATATTCAAGTTAAAAACTGTCATTACAGGCCCACGGATGACAGTAACCAGCCCCCGGGCCGGGGTGTCCTCTCCATGCATGGACTGACCTACGGGGTCATTCGTGTGGACTCGGAAGAGAAGCTGTCCGTGCTCACCGTGCAGGATGTCGGCCTCGTGATGCCTGGAGGTGAGTGTGGGTCGCAAGCCGCACAGATTAACCAGTTATTAAATGCTTTTCTAACACATGTCACCAAAGCCTGCGTTCCCACGTTCCCGTGGTGTGCCCTCGGGCTGAGAACCTCACTCCCAGTCTTCTGAAGTCTTTGTTAGGCTTCAGACATTTGAGGCAGTGTTCCCTCTCCTGGTAGATGATCAAGAAGATGGGGAAGGGCAGCTTTGCACACTGGGACCTCAGGCTGCTCTTCCCTGGAAGGCTTCGGGGCCAGTGCAGGGTCCACACTGGTGCCTGGGCAGCTTCCCTTCCCTCCCCCAGAGGACGTGCCCATCCGTCACCCTAAGGCACTAGCCAGAGTGGGAACAGCCAAGCTCGGCTTCCACCAAGGCAGACACGTGTGAAAATCAAGGAATGTGAGGTTGTGTGACCATGAAACCTGTTTTCAGCAGTAAGAGCCCTTTTTCCAAGTCTCAGAAGCCTTTTCCACAGATGCATGAGGAAGCGCCCAGCTGCAGGGCCCACCGTGCCTCCCCACCAGCCCCACGAGGAGCGCCCAGGCACCTCCCAGGAGCCGCTTTACCATTCTCAGGGTGCACACGCCTGGCGCTCAACTCATGGGGTCACGGGCAGCATCAGCCCCTGGCTGTTTGGCCCCAGAAAGGGAACCCGGCTCTTTTCTCAGCTGGGGACCTTGGAGCCTGTGTCTCCTGCTGAGCCCTCCAGGCATGGGGTGTGGGCTCAAGCCCAGCAGGGTAGCCATGCCTATGCAAGCAGTGCTGCCGCCTTCAGCAGCAGGTGCAGGGCGCCAGGTCAGGTGGGCCTCAGCAGGGACCCTCGCCCCGTGGAGTCTCACAGAGGCAGACCCCTCATGCCCCTTCATGGTGAGCTGTGCTAGGGCCAGGCACTCCAGAAGCTGTCTTGCCTTTCTGTTCGGCCTGTTTGGCATAAAAGAAAGGAAGGCAGCCCGTGGCTTCCCTCCTGCTCTCTACTCCCTGATTCCCTGCGGACGCCCTCCAGCATCCCCGCGGCTCTGCCTCTGCCTGCAGCCCTCCAGCCCCTGTGTCCAGCCCACTCCCTGCCTCCCAGCTGTGGCCAGGGCCCCTGGCTCCATTTCTTTAATATTTAATTTTCAAATAAATGGAGCTGCATGGTGAAATCTTCAAAAGGTTCTGAAGGACACAATGAAAATGCTCCTTTGTGACTGTGAGAACAACCGCGAGCTTCCCAGACCCCCTGTCAGAGGCACCTGGGGCTGTGGAACAGAGAGAGCAACTGCAGGCTTCCCGGGCCCCCGTCAGAGGCACCCGGGGTCGTGGGACAGAAGCCTGCACCCCCACCCCCACCCCGCGTGTGTCCTCTGCCCTGGGTTCCGGGGTTTTCTCACGTCATGATGGAGTACTGCGTACATACGCATGTTTTATGTTTTATCTTAACGGTCCGTTGTCAGCGCGTAACAAGCTCCGCGGTGTTCTCAAGGCAGCACGGTGCTACCTTGTGGGAGCACTAAGTTTATTTGAGCCCCCTGTTTGGTGATTTTCCCTCTTTTGCTGCTGCAGTGAGTGACCCCCTCGTGTCTAATGGAAACAGTTCTAGAAGTGGGAGTTCTGTTTCAGAGAGAACTGCCGATGTAATTTTTATGATTGTCTTTTCGAAGGTTGTGAAGCGATACCCTGCCGAGCGGTAAACAGCAGCACTTCTTTCTCTGCTCCCTTACCCACCGTATTACCTGACTTTTGTTTTTACCAATCTGATGGGTGAAGAATCTTTCAGTGTAAATTTAATGTGAATTTTTTTTTTTTTTTTTTTTTGAGATGGAGTCTCGCTGTCGCCCAGGCTGGAGTGCAGTGGCGCGATCTCGGTTCACTGCAGGCTCCGTCCCCCGGGGTTCACGCCACTCTCCTGCCTCAGCCTCCCGAGTAGCAGGGACTACAGGCGCCTGCCACCATGCCCGGCTACTTTTTTGTATTTTTAGTAGAGATGGGGTTTCACCGTGTTAGCCAGGATGGTCTCGATCTCCTGACCTCGTGATCCGCCCGCCTCGGCCTCCCAAAGTGCTGGGATTACAGGCGTGAGCCACCGCGCCCGGCCTTAATGTGAATTTTTCTTCCTGTGAGTTTAACTTATGTTTCCACTGTTTTGTACTCCAGCCCAGCGGGTGCCGGCTCTTTCAGGCTCTTTCTAAACAGCTCAGCTGTCACTAATGCACACTCCACCCCTCTGAAGCCTGAGGCTCTTGGCTCCCTAATCAGATTTGTGGATTGCAGTTGGGGGGTATGTAGGATGTTGTTGTTGGGCAAAGCATCGAAGTGTTGGTGGCACAGACCAGTGAGAAGTTACCAGCATTGAACCGTGTGCAAAGCGCTCCAGTGGTGTTCTCGGAAGGACTCACCTTGCACGGAGTGTGAAATCGAAGATTCAGATTTCCATAAGACATTAGAGGCTTGATTTGCAGAGTTCAAGTTGCACCACGTTGCACCACGTTGCTGATGCATGTGTGGCAGGTGGCCCTGATGTTGGTTCTGAGGTTCCTCCCCATATCTAAATGGCAGATGATGTCATGCCCCTAAATACAACTTGCGCATTAACATTAAAGCAATTGAAATATTTATTGATGTTTCAACTATGAAGTTTGACATGTTGCTGCAACAGGAAAAATCATGGCTCTTTAGGGAAAATGAGTGCCTGGCTGACTACCATCCGTGCAGTTTTGCTCCAGACCCCATTCCTGTTCACTGGTGTCCTCGTTCATATTCGCGTCTTCCCTGTTTCCTTTATTCTTCCCACCTGCCCCCTCTCACACTACATGTGCTTTCCTGTTTGCTTTTAGCCATCATGTGTTCAGTGAAGCCAGATGGGGTTCCTCAGCTGTGCAGAACGGATGAGATCGGGGAGCTGTGTGTGTGTGCAGTTGCGACGGGCACGTCCTACTATGGCCTCTCCGGCATGACCAAGAACACCTTTGAGGTAGGTGGAGGAGAGTCCTACCATGGGCACCATCTGTGGCTCCGTCTCCAAACAGCCCTTGCCAGGTGCATAGTGATAGATGTGGAATGTAAGATCCGTTTTAGCAAGACGTGTTTATATGAATGAAAACGATGGCACTTTACCACTTTTTAGCGCTTTTGATAAATTTGTTTATCAGCATTGTTCTGACCTTATAACCAGTGTTTAAAAGAATAAGCATGCTTTAAAAAGCATCCTTTTTGTTACTTTTCTCACTTTTACTGTGAAAAGTGGATCATTAGGGAACGTGCACTCATGTGCGTGAAGGGCCTCACCTAGGGAAGCCAACTAGAGCCCCTTTACGGCCCCTTGGCCTGGGCTACACGTGGCCAGGTATGAACCCTCGCCTGGGAAAGCGAACTAGAGCCCCTTTACAGCCCCTTGGCCTGGGCTACACGTGGCCAGGTATGAACCCTCGCCTGGGGAGGCCAACTAGAGCCCCTTTACGGCTCCTCGGCCTGGGCTACACGTGGCCAGGTATGAACCTGTGAGAACTCGAGCACACGGGTATGTAACGATCTCAGTGGCACAAGCAAGTATGCATGTGGTGTACACAGATGCGTGTGTAATGTGCGTGCATGGGGCGTGTGCACAGATGTGCTGTGTAATGAAGGGCTCAGATAGACACACGTTCAGTGCTGCAACTCAGAACTCTTATCTTTTTACCAAGTAGGTCCTGGCCTTAGAAGCAGCACAACATTTAAGCTATATGTAAGAAAATATAAATTGTTTGGGGATACATTTCCTAAGTGTTTAGAACTTTTGGTTGTTGTTGAGACAGGGTCTTGCTCTGTCACTCAGGCTGGAGGGCAGTGGCACGTTCACAGCTCACTGCAGCTTCAAACTCCTGGGCTCAAGCCATCTTCCTGCCTCAGCCTCCGAGTCACTGGGACTACAGGCATGTGCCACCACACCTGAATAATTAAAAAAAAAATTGTTGTGTGCTTATGGGGTCTCATGCTGTTGTCCAGGCTGACCTCAAACTCCTGGCCTCAAGCAATCCTCCCATCTTAGCCTCCTAAAGTGCCGGGATTACAGGCATGAGCCACTGTTGCTGTTCTAAATGTTGAGAACTTTGGATGTGGCTGAACAGATGTTACAGCACCTGTCCATGATAGCTTTCTTGAGTGTGAATTCAACTTTCTAAAATATCCCTCGAAACTGAGCTAGGTACAAATCTAAATAAAAACTCCATCTCCGTTTCTCTGTGATTTATCTGCAAGGGTGGAGGAAAAAAAGAGGTTTAGAGTTTGAACTGATTTGATTTGCTTCCTTAATATTTTTCTTTTCAGCATACTTCCAACAAGGGCAAATAACATTTTATGAATGAATAGAGATTACTTTAAAACTAACATACGTTGTTTAAAATGTACCTTGACTCTTCACTCGTCTTTTACATTGTGGTTTTGTAAACCAAGTAATCAGTTATTGCTGATTGGCCTCCTGTGAGACTTCTGGGTCTTATCTGTTCAGGGTTCAGAGGCAGGAGGCTCCAGCAGGTGAGTGGAGGTGCAGGAACAGATGGGGTCCTGCTGAGGTGGGCAGGAAGTGCTTTTCTGCCTCGAAGACTGTTGGCCACCAGCCATCACTGTGACCTCGGCCCTAGGGCAGGGTTGCTGGGGTGAAAGGCAGAGCTTAAGTAAAGCAGGTGCCGTGCTCGCAGGAGTAGCGGTGAGGATTAAAACCAGCTGACCACATGAACAGTGGCCTGATGGATGCTGTTTCCCCCAGGTGTTTCCCATGACAAGCTCCGGGGCTCCGATCAGTGAATACCCATTCATAAGGACAGGCCTGCTGGGGTTCGTGGGTCCCGGAGGCCTCGTCTTTGTGGTGGGCAAGATGGACGGCCTCATGGTGGTCAGCGGGCGCAGGCACAACGCCGACGACATCGTGGCCACCGCGCTGGCCGTAGAACCCATGAAATTTGTCTACCGGGGAAGGTCAGTGGCGTTCTGCAAATCAAGCATATGGTTTCCAGTCGGCCACATTTTTTATGTGGTTTTGAAGGGTTGAAAGTTGCACAGATTCCTTAAATGTATTGTGTCTCCGTTTCCTCTTCCGTGTTATTGAAGCAACTGGACTCTGACCTCTGAGATTTAATCCAGTTCTGAATGTGCAAGATTCTATAGAAATTCCCTGAGCTCCATAAATACATTTCCATTGAACTTCCCCTCTAGGTATAATAGAAATATGCGTTAGAAAACTTATTTCTGATAAATAACTGCACAAATTAAAGATCCAGATATCCATCGTGGAGCGGGTTGGAGAGACCCAAGGACAATGGTTCAGTCACAGACTTGCGTGAGCGCAGACACTCGCCACCTCCCTGTTCTACCAGTTTTCTTCTTCCCTGCCTTGCCTGGTGCACAGTGGAGGCTCTGTCATGAAATAACTTGCCACGGTTCCTGAGTTCTTGCCAAGCTGGAGGAAGTCATAAAGTGTTTTAGAGCCTTTTTTCAGTTTGGAAGCTGATGGGAGCAGGAAGTAGATACCTGGATATGATGTTGCTGCCTTTAAATTATCTTTAAAGCTACAATCTCTCTTACTGGAGGTGGCTGTGCTGTGCTGACGGTATAAGGCACATACACTTAGCAGAAAATCACTAGTTCTGAAACGGCAAATTTCTACTGATTTGGAGACCATTAACTTAACAGGTGCAAACTCGAGCTGTGAAGGGTGTGACTCTCTAAATTTTGGCAGGTCTGATCATTGCACATTTGCCCCTCTGTACCGAAAGGCGTAACCTGGTCACCAGAGCCCGCGGGTGCTGTGTGTGGCCTCTGTGGGGATCAGGGTGACCTTGCCTCGGCAGCATCCCTGGGCGCCTCCCACAGTTCTTCCCGTACTGATGAGTGTGGGGAAATTCGGAAGTACAGCGGCCGTTTTGAAGTCGTAGTTGCAGCTGTGTCACTCACGAGTGATGGTTATGGAGCCCCTGATCGCGGAGGGAGGGCTGCATGAGCGTCCCCGGCGCGTGCTCACCATGCTCCTGTGTCCCCGCAGGATAGCCGTGTTCTCGGTGACCGTGCTGCACGACGAGAGGATCGTGATCGTGGCTGAGCAGAGGCCTGACTCCACGGAAGAGGACAGTTTCCAGTGGATGAGCCGTGTGCTGCAGGTTGCCCTCCCTCGCCCTGGGCACTGGTCCCCTCTGTCTTGTTTCTGGCCTCCTTACTTCATTCAGATCATGGCATGACCAGCTGTGGCTTTGCCCATGGGGTGGCCCTTTTTCCCTTCCCTTCATTTGATCAGGAACTACATCAAGTGTCCAGAAACTAGCTCAGCAGATCGAGGGTGTAGGGACCAGGAATTTGCACAGCTGGTTCCTACCGGACACCTTGGGGAGGTCGAAGTAAGCTTTTTGTTTGATCTTGAGAACATGTTATCTTTTCTCCAAAGTTCCTTTTTTACTGTGTATGGTCTTCCACAAGCCCTGGGTAACATTATTCAGCTTTGGTGAGTTTAGTAGGAAAACCCTTTCTCTTACCTTGGCATTTTTACGCTGGGAACAGTGCTTATACTGCACAGACTTCTGTGTATTGTGGATCATATTTTGCATAATATAAATACGTACTGTTTATACTTCCTCTTATAACATGATTTCCTCTTTCTTAACTTTCTAGGCGATTGACAGTATACATCAAGTTGGAGTTTATTGCCTGGCCTTGGTGCCAGCAAACACCCTCCCCAAAACCCCGCTTGGTGGGATCCATTTATCAGAAACAAAACAGCTTTTTCTGGAGGGCTCTCTGCACCCCTGCAATGTCCTAATGTGCCCCCACACCTGCGTCACAAACTTGCCTAAGCCTCGACAGAAGCAGCCAGGTATGTGCACCACTTCGGCAGCTTGTGAGGTGCGGGAGTTCCCTTGGGGCTACACGGCCCTGGGAGGTGCGGGAGTTCACCCAGGGCCGCTTGCAGGAAGCTGATGCTTGCGGGAAAGAAGTGGTTACCCCAAGAAAATAGAATGGGTGGGGGCAACTTGGATTCTGGTCTTCTGGCTGTAAATGCCTTGCTTTTATTCTCTGTAGGCTCAGGGGTGTTAGTGTGGTCGTCAGCATGTAACTTACTGGCTCTGTTCTCTCGTGGCAAAAGCTCATTCTCCTGAAGGACACGGCCATGGTGCTCTCACTTTCTAAGCACATTGGGTTCACATGTATTGTTGCTCTTTCATTTCTGACCTACTTCTAATTTTTTTCTTACGTTGTAGATTTCCTTAAATATTCCTCCTCCATTTTTTTTTTTTTCCCCCACACCATTGTTCTCATGGTCTCTGGTTTTTGTGATTGGCACAGTTTGTTTCCGCCTCCTCCCACACACGGTTTTTCTCACAGTCTTTGGTTTCTATGATTGGCACAGTTTTTTTCCCAAACCGTTGTTCTCGCGGTCCCTGGTTGTTATGGTTGGCATGGGGAATGTGGAGTTGCAGGGAACAGTATCCATTTCACTACATTCTGTGGGTGCGTGGCCTTCTGTTGGGAGCCGCTCAAGCCATGGGCATCGTCCCTCAGGGAGTGCTCTGAAAGGGTGGAAAACGCTGCCCCTGTCTGCCGCCTCGGGACATAAACAGCCTTGTGAAGGACACGGAGGCAGTTGCTCTCCCCAGGCTGTTTCTGTAGTATGAAGATTTATAACGGTGTCAGCGCTCTCCAGGGTATCCTCATTGTAAACTCTGAAGTGACCTGATCCTCTCTCCCCACTGTTTGATTGTCAGACACACTCAACCCAGCAACCCCAGTGACCCACGGTCCCAGCTGGGAAGTAGTTCAGTAGCCGGTGGAGACAGGGTTCAGACAAGTGTTTATGGAAGGGAGGATCCTTTGCAAATACAAAGCTGTAATGACTCCATAGCTACAGGGCTCGGCTCACCTGAGCCAAAGGTCGAGAAGCCCAGTGACTGGGAAAACCCAGGCGAGAGAGAGCAGCCAGCAGCCTCACGCTGAGGTCAGGAAAACCCAGTGGGGAGACAGAGCCAGCAACCTCACACTGTGGTCAGGAGGCCTGCAGAAAGCCCTCTTCCTTAGGAGTTTAGCTGGGGAATAGTGGCCCAGGAGATTGGAAATCTTTTTACTCTAATAATGTACTTCATTAAATGAAGCTTCATGTGATTGATAACTTTAAAGAAAGAAAATAATATATATATATTTAGTGTCTCATCTGTTTTTGCTAAACTGAGAGGTTACATAATTTTGTGTCTTTAAAAAGCTTTTTAATGAATATTAACTGGCAGAGCTGAGGCCCTATGTCTCTGCTGAGGGCCTGATGCACAGCTTAGCAGACGTCCCCTGCCCCGGGGCCTCAGCTTCGAACCACAGAGAGGGAATTGGGCTGGATGATTTCTAAGGCCCCTTCGAATAAACCTTTAAAATGACCCTGACAGGTGAGTAGCCATTATTGGAAGCCAAAGCAAACATTCCTTGAGGCCATTTGTGGGTGATGGTGTTCTGAGATGATGGAAACAGAGACAGCCTATTGACAACCAAATTGCCTTTCTTCCTGCATGAATTCATATTTACTCAGTTAATGGCACTGTGTACCCTCAGATTATCTTATTTGAGCACAAAAGTATTAAGAGACCTTTAACTCAGCAGCTGAGCTGGCAAAAATATTGCAGAGTTACAAGGCAAGGTACAGTTCCACAGCTTTAAAGGTCCCTGGTAATATTGCCCCCGAATAGCGGGAGGAGTCCGCTGAGGCCAGCGCCGGGCGCCTGGGAAGGGCTTGCCTCCCACTTGGGATTTGTGTGTCTCGCTGCTGTCTTTGAGATAAAACTCCCGCCCTGTGCCCTGAGCTAATTCGCCAAGCATTGCATGGTAGGATATTTGATAATACCAGCGATGCGGCTGCCGACTTGCAGATGGGTGAATCCATTAATGGGAGCGGGAAGAGAGAAGAGACATGAGCCTCAAATACACACGTTTTGGGATTCCTCTCAACTCTGTAGCTTAAATGGCGAGGCTGTGATATACCCTGGGGGCATTTGGGACATGCCCACCTCTCTTCAACAGCGGACACTGTCAGCTGCTGCCAAGAACAGACTTTGAGAGTGAGGTGCAGCTAGAAGGCCTCTGCCTCTCTGGAGCCGTCGGGAAAACAGTCCCTGAGTCTGCATGGGGAGGCATTCAAGGTCCCAAACTTCCATCCAGAGGATGCACGTGGAGATGAGGGAACGTGCTACGTCTTCACGTAGCAAACGGGTACAAAATAAGGCTCCACAAAAAGCCTGATGTCTCCTCAAAAGCTCGCTTTCCCTACCCCAATCTGAATTCTTAAAAACATGACGGGAAACCTTGGAACCCATTTAGGCCAGTTTCCAAGTTGACTTCTTAGAAGAGCCGTCTCGTCTTGCCCAGCATCAGTCACCAAGGAGAAGGCTCAGAGCTTCATCAGCCAGGTGCAGTGGCTCACGCCTGTGGTCCCAGCAATGCGGGAGGCCGGGATGGGAGAATCGGTGGAGCCCAGGACTTTGAGACCAGCCTGGGCAACATAGTCAGATTCTGTCTCAAAAAAAATCTGTTAAAGATGCTTCATTCAGAAGACGCTTCTATCTGGTGGAGATAGAGGATGCGCAGCGGGTGAATGAGGGCCTCCCGGGTGTTGTGTTCTGAGATCGTGCAGGGGCGGCTCCCAGGTGTTTGGAGATCACAGAGGGGCAATTGTTCCCACCACGGGGCAGCTCCCTTCTTTCCAGAGCCTGACAAATTCTTTTGCTAAATGTGAAAAGGCTATTCCTCTTCCATACTTCATTAAGAACTAAGAAAAGAAATTCAGTCTGTTCACAACTACGACGTGAAAATTCAAAAATGATTTGCTGAGTGTAGGAGGCATCTTACTGTTACACAGAGTCCAGACTCGAGGCTCCTACACGTCGCCTAGAACCCAAGGCACCGGTAGGCAGCAGCCCAGACATCTGCTCGTAGACTGTTCTCCTCCAGATTTCAATCCTGGCTGAAGTGCCGTGCCTTCTCCTGCGCATCTGTGATAAGTGGAATCGTTTCTGGCAGCCTGCATTTGAAAAGGATGGCCGTGCATCTGTAGAGAGCCGGTGGTCCTGCTCTCCCTGGGGGCCGGCTAGAGGACGTCAGGCCCTGACTGCCTTGTTCTGGTGCCACCATTTCCATGAGCTTTTTGGGAAGCCGAGGGACATCGGTTGTCACGATGATGGGCTCATCCGAAGCCTTGTTCTGTGCCACTGCCCCGTCAGCTGCATCTGGGCACGTGTGTCTGTTTTTGACACAGCGATGAGCAACCTGCTTAGCCATAGCCCTGCTTGTGCAGTAACTAATGTAGCATGTGGCCTGGCTTAGAAACCTGTTACTTGACCTTTATCGGGAATTTAAGAATTTGATTTAATAGTAGCCTTCAAACCAAGGATTAGGCACAAATTGATCATGTCATTGTTATTTTACCTGCAATTCTTTTGGTAAACATTCTTTTACTCTCCCTGCTTCCTCTGCCCCTCCCCCTGCCCCCTCCCATCCCCCGTCTCCCACCTCCCATCCCCCGTCTCCCACCTCCCATCCCCCGTCTCCCACCTCCCATCCCCCGTCTCCCACCTCCCATCCCCCGTCTCCCACCTCCCATCCCCCGTCTCCCACCTCCCATCCCCCGTCTCCCACCTCCCATCCCCCGCCCCCCACCTCCCATCCCCTGCCCCCTCCCATCCCGTCTCCCACCTCCCATCCCCTGCCCCCTCCCATCCCGTCTCCCACCTCCCATCCCCTGCCCCCTCCCATCCCCTGTCTCCCACCTCCCATCCCCCGTCCCCTACCCTGCACCACCATCCCCCGTCCCCCACCCTGCACCACCATCCTCCGTCCCCCACCCTGCACCACCATCCCCCGTCCCCCTCCCCCCTCCCTCCTCCTTCCCCCCTCCCTCCTCCTCCTTCCCCCCTCCCTCCTCCTCCTTCCCCCCTCCCTCCTCCTCCTTCCCCCCTCCCTCCTCCTCCTTCCCCCCTCCCTCCTCCTCCTTCCCCCCTCCCTCCTCCTCCTTCCCCCCTCCCTCCTCCTCCTTCCCCACTTTCCCCAGTTGGTAGTCACCTCATTGCTCATGGATGAGCGATGACTTTATGACAGCCCTTGGTTTATTCTTCCACACCTCACTGTGGGCCTGACAGAACCTAAGACCTTTTCAGTCAGTATAACATACCGAGAAGCGACTCTATCCTGTCCCGTCCACAGTATCACTCTCTGACTCCACCCCACGACATCCGTATGTGAAATGTCCACTGTCTGTTTGTCCACAGCCAGCTCTCAGCTGTGTGGACCCCAGAGAACTCGAACAGACGGGAGCCACAGGTCTCTGCAGTGAGACAAATCCTGGCTTTTAATTCTGTGTGTGTCTTCCGTTTTATTTTTTACAATCGTGGCTGTGAGTGCCGGCACCCGGGGCTCTCACATTAACTGGAAAGTCAGGTGTGGGCTTGGAGGGCCTCCAGGGCGCTTCAGGGATGATAAAAACATCGTTTCTGAAGAACCTGACCAAGGCTTGTTACACTCCCCGTTCACAATCATTTGATTTCGTTGAATCTCTGTTCTTAGAAGGTTTATTCAAAGCCAGGTCTTTCCAGAAGTTTTCCGAGAGTAAGGTCTTTACCAAACTGGGAGGTCAAGTCTGAAGGAATTTCTCTTTTGTTTTCTCATGGCCATGTCTCTGTTTCTTTCTAGAAATCGGCCCTGCCTCTGTGATGGTGGGGAACCTGGTCTCTGGGAAGAGAATCGCCCAGGCCAGCGGCAGAGACCTGGGTCAGATCGAAGATAACGACCAGGCGCGGAAGGTAGGAGCTGGGTTCCTGATTCTCCCCGACCGTCCCCGACCTTCCCTGACCTTCCCCGACAGTACCCAACCTTCCCTGACAGTCCCCGACTTTTCTGACAGTGCCCGACTGTCCCCTTCCTTCACCAACAGTCGGCGACAGTGTCTGACTGTCCGCAACTGTCCCTGACCCGCCCCGACCCCGACCTTCCCCAACCCCGACCCTCCCCAACTTTCCCGACAGTCCCCGACCCGCCCCGACAGTCCCCGACTTTCCCAGCAGTCCCTGACTTTCCCGACTTTTCCCGACCGTCCCCGACCTTCCCCGACAGTCCCCGATGTCACGCGCTGGTGGTGGACCACCACTGCAGATCTTCCTTTATTCTACCTGTCCTCTCCTGCAAGAGGCCATATAATTTCATAAGAAAAATGTGTTTATAGGAGATACAAAGTTTCAGAAAATGTCACAGCGATGCAGAAATTGGTGAGGGGTGTTCAGTCCCACGACTTGCAGGACCGAGGCAAATGTCTGGCAGTCCTTGTACCGCGCACGGTCCCCCAAAGTACTCCTTTCTAGTTTCCCCACCAGCCCGGATTCAAAGCCCACCCTGCCCACAGCAGCTTGCAGCAAGGCTTCTGTCCTGTGCTCTTTGGACTCTAAGAAGCAGTTCAAAACCCAGGTTAGGGGGCCAGGCCTCCTGACAGTGGCGTTAGAAGCCGTGGGAGAAACTCCCGAGGCCCAGACTTTGCACATTGTGCTGTGTGTGTCCACGGTCCCCATTAGAACCGTTCGGCCTTGAGAATGCTCAGGGTTCACCCAGAGGTCCTGTTTCCCGCAGCCACAAGTGTCCCCTTCTGTGTGGCCCATTAGGAAATGGGGCAAAATCAGCACCGTGAAATGTTGATGAAACAGATGAACCTTATCTGTGGGTTTTTCTGTACCCTGATGTGAAATAAGGCTGCCCCTTTTACTGTGGACCAGATCAGTAGCACACATGTGGTTTAATTTGTGGCTTCATGCCATCAGGGTATTGCCATTCTAGAAACCTAAATTTATTAGATCCTGCTTTTTAAAACCAGATAGATCTGATTCTCTCACTGTAGCCACCAAAATCCGCTTTGCATCTTCTGGAAGCCCCAGGAGAAGGGATTTCTGTGCAGGCTGCTCCTGCCTATGAGGGAAAGGGTTCCCATCCTTGGGCAGACTTTCAGAAAACTTCTCACACCAGGGTGCAGCACCAGCCCTTTGCTTTGTGACTCTGACTCGGGTGCTGTGAATGTAAGTCCCTGCAGGAACAAAGCTATGGGCACTTGCTTGTCCTGTGGTCGTGTGTGACGGGGATTTTCCCAGCATGCATGTCTTCGACTCCCTGCAGAGAAGCACGCGGTTTTAAGACCCAAAGCACTCAGCCTCTATGGGTTCGAGTATCCAGCTTGCCCCACCTCAGCCCGCACAGCCTGATCCAACCGCACAGCCTGATCCTCACGCCTGTGCTTTGTTCCAGTTCCTGTTCCTCTCGGAGGTCTTGCAGTGGAGAGCACAGACCACCCCGGACCACGTCCTCTACACGCTGCTCAACTGTCGGGTGAGGCGCGGAGCTGGCCTTCCCTGGCTACTGGCCTCAAGGGGCCTAGCTTGGTTCCTGGGAGCGCTCCTGCTTCTTTCTTTGAATCCTTTTGCTTCAGTCTTATGCAAATTCTTTTTATGTTTTGCTATTTTGACTAATGAGACTTTTGTAGCTAGGGATTGCTTTTAAACGTAAGCATTTGTGCAGTTATTTACACCTATTTGTGTGTACAGATATTTTAGCAACCTATTTACAAGATTTCTCCCCCAAAATGAGTAATTAATGATATCTACAAGAGAGAAATCGTAAGTCTATGAGATATTTGCATTTTTATTTTGATTACTAAACTAGTTTTTGTTTTGTTTTTTGTGTTTTGAGTCAGTCTCGCTCTGTTGCCCAGGCTAGAGTTCAGTGGCACGATCTCCACTCACTGCAACCTCCACCTCCCTGGTTTAAGCGATTCTCGTGCATCAGCCTCCGGGTAGCTGGGACTACAGGTGCCCACCACCACATCTGGCTAATTTTTGTATTTTTAGTAGAGATGGGGTTTCACCATGTTGGCCAAGATGGTCTTGAACTCCTGGCCTTGAGTGATCCACCTGCCTTGGCCTTCCAAAGTGCTGGGATTACAGGCGTGAGTCACCACACTGAGCCCTAAACCACTTTTTTATACACCAGAAGTTATGTTTATTGCAGACTAAGGAATGAAAATCATTTCCACTTTGTAATTAAAGTTCCTGTTTACACTTTACATGAGAAAACTACACTCATCGAATATTGTTCCACCGTAGTACTTAAGAGTAAGGCATTAAATAAACAAGCTAATACTATTAACAATAAAAATTAAATGCAAAAATCTTAATATGCTTGTTACTACTTTTTACCATGGAAATAAAGCTTGAAAAATGGATGAAAAATGTAAGTCTTCTTGACAAGTATAGGTACTTGCAACTCTTCAAAAAGTCATGGCTGTTTAGAATTGCTAAGTATCAAAATCTTAGTGTGCGAAGCAGCAGATTGAAGACAAAAGGAAATGCCAGCAGCATCACGAAATTATTCCCCGACTCTCTGGTTTGAGTTTCAGTTATGAGACCATTCTCTGCACGTGGCTTAGTTAATAAGGAACAACCTCTCCTCCTCCTCTGCCAGAGAAGCGTGTGTCGTCTTGACGTTGTCACGGATGCTGAGTTGATCCCAGCCATTGGTCGTTCACTGTATCTGCTCAAGACCATTTCCCAGGAAGAGGCTTTAAAACCAGGAAGGCCCGTTTCTGCCACCACCTTCTGGCCCTCGTTCACTGGCGCCGTGATGGAGCCCCTGCCCCACGCTGACAGCTCAGGTGTGGGGGCTGGAGCTCTTGAGGACCGGAGTTGCTGTGGGTCCCTGTATCTGAAATGCCTACCTTCCACTTTCCATCTTTCTCCACTGGACCCTTCCTCACCCTGTGAATATGGATGATACCGCCTTTGCTAACCCGATCGCCAGGTTCGCCGGCCTTTTTCCTGCCCATCTCTGCTTGTCTGACTCTTTGTCCTCTCCCAGTAGTATTTCTCCCGTAAACTGCCTGTGACTTGTCATTCCTCTTTCCCTGTGGTCTTGGCAGTTCTCTAGAGACTTCCAATATCATCTCCAACGTGGTGGCCTAAATCTGCAGCACTAACTCCAGCCTCCTTCGGCACCCCAGATCCCTTCTGCTGAAAGTGCTTCCTCCCTCCCCTGATTTCCTCACAGAGGTGGCTACCCCTCCGCAAGCTGCAAGCAGTCAGGGGCGGAGTCAACTCTGTCTCCCTGAATCCCTGCCCCGATGTTGCCTGACAAGCTGCTCCCATGTCTGGGGGTTGCACAGGCGTGTGTCCAGTAATCTAGAGGTTTTGATGGGCAGCTCAAGAAGTAGCAGACCCCCATATACACAGAGATTCAGACATGATTTGGGTGCGTTCATGGGCAACATGTACCATCACGAGGAGAAAAATAGAGCTGTTCCAGCTGTGCCTGATTTGGGGAAGATCCCTCAGATTGCTGGGTGGTGCCACGGTCCTGGGCTTGGCATCTGGTCTGTCTGGCCCTGTGGACAGCCCCGTGTCCCTGAACACCTGTGGTCACCTGCATAGCTGGATGCTGGATCTTCAGGGAAAATGTGTTTCCCAGAAATGATTCAGGTTCTATAAAAAGGGCTTCATTAGGATCAACTGCAAATCCGATGGGGGCCAGATGTAGGGATCAGAGCCATGAGTGATTTACCTTAGGACTGTGTGGAAGGCATGGCCTGAGGATGTCTTT
The DNA here is from genome assembly GCF_029281585.2 of Gorilla gorilla gorilla. Lineage (NCBI taxonomy): Eukaryota > Metazoa > Chordata > Mammalia > Primates > Hominidae > Gorilla > Gorilla gorilla. The sequence goes on along the minus strand of NC_073232.2, from coordinate 9,279,094 downwards.
TCCTTGGAGATGTGACCTGTTTCCAAGGCTCGCTGGACATAGAGATGGGCATGCTGGAGCTATCGCTTGTGTTATTTAGCGCCAAGCATCAGATCAGGCATGTGTCTTTCGCTCCTCTGCTGCCTCGTATGCACACTCAAGAGATGCTGAGCCTGGACCAAGGTAGCAGCATCGTCCTCACGGCATTCATAGTGTCATCCCCACCTAAATCAGCTTCCCTGTTCAGCACCGTCCAACGGAAACTCAGTACACGCCACATACAGAATCATGCATTTTCTAAAAGCAAGATTTTAAAAAGGAAGAAGAAACATGAAATTCATTCCAGTGATGAATCACTCCACAGACCGTAAGTGTCCGTTCAGCACGTACACCAGCCGCCCAGCTGCTGCTTCCATCAGGGATGCACGTTTCTGCTGATGATGAATTTGGCCCAGTCTTGCTGGCCGTGTAGTCACGAGCTCATTTAAAGTGGTGGAGGCACCATGGCTCACGCCTGCAATCCCAGCACTTTGGTTGGATCACTTGAGGTCGGGAGTTTGAGACCAGCCTGGCCAACATGGTGAAACCCCGTCTCTACTAAAATACAAAAAAAATAGCTGGGTGTCTTGGCACATGCCTGTAATCCCAGCTACTTGGGAGGCTGAAGCACGAGAGTCGCTCAAACCCGGGAAGCAGAGGTTGCAGTGAGCCAAGATCACGCCACTGCACTCCAACCTGGGCAACAGAGCAAGACTCTATCTCAAAAAAAATTAAATGGTTGAACCAATGGGTTTGTAGCCAACTCTTCTGACCTTTTTTAACTTATACCTTCTTTAAAATTTTAAAATATAAATTTAGTTTGGCTTTTTATTCTTGGGTTTTTTTTCCCCAAGTTGTTAGATTTCATGTGAAACGTTAAAATGGTCCCAAGTTTACAGAAACTGACACTGAATGTGTCTCCTTAGACAAGGGCAGACTCTTTGTTTCCCTGTGTGCCCCTCCGGTCATGCTGCCTCCCAGCACTTCTGTGGGGGAAAAGCCAGCCCTCATTTCTCTGATGAAATGGTTTTACCTAGAACCTTCTTCTTAGCTGGTGGGTTTCAGGACGGAAACCCCAGTGAATGTTGATGGGGATGCCAGAGAATGACGACTGTCACCTGCGGTGAATGGTTGTTGCTTTATGGGACACTCGCCGAGAATGCATCACATTCTTAACACGGAGTTCATGGGAAAATGGAAAGTGCAAGCAACACTTAGTGGCATTTCTCCTGGGGTAGAGATTGCATTAGGATTCCTGGGGAGCAAGGCTGAGGAACAGTGTCACGTGTGTGGAGTTGCCATGTGATATAGCTGTGTCCCGTTCAGCCACACGGGGTGGGGAAAGGTGGCAAGGAAGAAGGGAAACTGCTCAGTCGCTGCAGGTGCCTGGGACTGCCAGCCTGCAACGTGAGCCAGGAGCAACTGTCCCTCCCAGCCAACGGTGGGGTCCAGTGTTCATTCACCTCGTCCTTTCCAGGCAAGAAAGGCACCTACCTGGTGTGACCCATGGCCCTGCCTGGCCATGGAGCGAGGGGTGCCTGCTCATGTCCGACCGGCTGTGAGATCGTGTGCCTGTCTCCAGCACAGCATCATCTCAAGGGGCTTTGAGGCGCCCACCTGGTGTGACCTGTGGCCCTGCCCGGCCATGGAGCGAGGGGTGCCTGCTCATGTCCGATCGGCTGTGAGATCGTGTGCCTGTTTCCAGCACAGCATCATCTCAAGGGGCTTTGAGGCGCCCACCTGGTGTGACCCATGGCCCCGCCCGGCCATGGAGCAAGGGGTGCCTGCTCATGTCCAACCAACTGTGAGATCGTGTGCCTGTCTCCAGCACAGCATCATCTCAAGGGGCTTTGAGGCACCCACCTGGTGTGACCCGTGGCCCTGCCTGGCCATGGAGCGAGGGGTGCCTGCTCATGTCCGACCGGCTGTGAAATTGTGTGCCTGTCTCCAGCACAGCACTATCTCAAGGGGCTTTTTAGGAACTTAATTTAAATCACCCTGTGAGCTGGCTTCAGGACCTAACACCCGAGAAGGGCACCGTCCTCGTGGAGCGTGACTGGAAGCTTTGCTGTTTGTTTTTAGGTCAGCCCTGAAAGACATCAACCAGCATTGAGAAAATTGTGTTTCACAGGGTTATCAAAGATAAAGGACAGCATGCACGTTACACTCACGCTTTGCAAGTACCCATAGGTGGGGATTTCTGTGCACCAGAATCAAAACATTTTCAAAGACACTCTTGGCTGCTGGCTGTGTCTCATCTGAGCCTCTCAAATCTCAGGACCTAGAATTTGGGCAAACCACAGGCTTTGTCATCTGACAGCAAAGCGGATGTTTGATGGGGAATCAGCTTCAGCTCTCCAGAGATGGGGAAGAAACAGTTCCACAAGCCGAACAAACCAGACTGGGCACTGCTGCTGCAGGCAGGCCTGGCATGAGCATGGGCTGTGGGGGTCTGGGCCTCCCTCAGCGGGGCGGGGGCTGAGCCGATTCTGCCAGGGCTCTTCTCTGAGACGCGTCCATGCTCACGGCGATGGGTGCTGTGCTGGTTTTCCTTGTTGGGAGACCTGCCCCTGGAGTCGGGGTGGACCTGAATGGGTCCCATCAGCACCCAGCCTGGCCGTGCTGGGTGTCTCTGTCCCATGTTCACTTGAAGAGCTCAGAGGATGTTGGCGGCAAGGAGCCGGTGGGCTGCTGCTGTGAACAGGTGGCAAGGAGCCCCTCTAAGAGTAAATGCTCAGAGGAACAGTCCAGTTTCAAAGGCCCCCAAATCTATCTTCTCAGCGGGATTTCCCGGACTCCAGCCCTGCGTTCCTTGTTGTCTCTGCCCATCTCTGCCCATCTCTGCTGCCACCTGCTCTTGGGCTCTTCTACTTTAAATCACTTTCTGTTTTCTAATTTTTTAGGTGTCCTCTAAGTGGGGAAATAATTAAGGAAAATGTGCGAGATGAGAAGGTTGAATTCAGAGAAATGTAAGCTAATCCTCTCCATGGAGGAGACCAGCCACAGGCGGCAGGAAGGGTCTGAAGACCCACCGGGCAGTGACGTGGGCCGCCTCCCCGCAGCCCTGGTCCTGGCGCAGAGGTCCTCAGGGAGAGTATACTTTCCCCACAGACCTTGCTGCGCTCATCGGCTGTCTTGTGGACGTTTTGGTAGAGGTCAGAGTCTGGTGTTCACATCTTGATGCTTCCTGAGACATTCTCTTCCACTCACCACGGCCCACCATGTGTTTCTGACACGGGCCCTTCGAGCTGGGAGGCTGACGTGCTTTTCCCAGCATCGCCGATGAATAGCCCCAGACACTGTTCGTCCATGCGGCGTCCTTTTAGTTGCACTAACTCGGCTACCCGCAAGCCCCTCTGGGCCTCTCTCCCTGCGCCTTCACTCTGAATCGCAGCGTCCGGTCCCTGACAGCCTTGCCAGGCCCGCCGCACGCTCCATCCCCACACTCACGCATTCATCTTCGTAGCTGTGACTCACATAAGAATTCCTGGGCCGGGCACGATGGCTCACGCCTGTAATCCCAGCTCTCTGGGAGGCCGAGGCGGGCGGATCATGAGGTCAGGAGTTCAAGACCATCCTGGCCAACATAGTGAAACCCCCGTTTCTACTGAAAATACAAAAATTAGTTGGGCGTGTTGGTGTGCATCTGTAGTCCCAGCTGCCCAGGAGGCTGAGGCAGGAGAACGGGAGAATTGCTTGAACCCGGAAGGTGGAGGTTGCCGTGAGCTGAGATCACGCCACTGCACTCCAGCCTGGTGACAGAACAAGACCCCATCTCAAAAAAAAAAAAAAAAAATTTCTGAGCCCGGGTGTTCAGTCACTCTTTGGCTCTGGAGTCTTCCTGACCCCATGGACTGCAGTCCAGTTGCCCACTGCTTGAGGGAAGATCCTCACCCTGTTAATAGCTGTGAGACAGAATCTGATCACAAAGAAGAGGTTTTTAAATGACTGTAGAAGCAGTCTTCACATCTGAGAATGCTGCAAAGGAACTAGAACTGTAAAGTGTGTCCTCAGGAAAAGCTTGTTTTGGTTAGTTACGTGCTTATAATTTGTAATTTATTCACATTTTTCTTTATAGCTTAAATAGGCCAAGATGGGAAGATCACTTGAGGCCACGAGTTTGAGACCAGCCTGGGCAATGTAGGGAGACCCCATCTCTATGAGAAAAATTTTTTAAATTAGCCGGGCATGATGGTGGCACCTGTAGTCCCAGCTACTCGGGGCTGAGGCAGCAGAATTGCTTGAGCCCAGCAAGTCCAGGCTGCAATGAGCAGTGATCATGCCACTGTACTCCAGCCTGGGAGACAGAGACCCTGTCTCAAAAAACAATGAATCCCACACTCTTGTGATGTTTCTTGGTATATATCTTGCAACTCACCTTCCCTCACAACCCTCATGTAAGGTATTTTCTTGCACAAATATGTTTTCCATTTGTTTCTGCATTAAAGTCTGTGTGAAAATGCGTTTGATAGTTCTTTTCATTCCTGTAGGGTGTGTGTATTTATTTTGCTTTTGTTTTTTGCTTTCTGACTTCCTTGATTTTTGATGTGGTCTTTCTAAATTAAAATTTTCAATTAGTTTTCTGATGTGCGGGTGTACTAGGAATTCCCACTGCCCACGACAGTGACACAAGTCCCAGAATTGCCAGGGTTTTTTGTTCTACCGTTTTTTAATTCACGTAATCATTTTTTAAAATATTGCTTGTTACTCTAAATATATCTAGATGTTTCTTTGGTCTGCACTGCTTACCTAGTTGGAAGAAAATGGAGTTGACCTCTAACGTATATGTAGTTTTGGGGGAAGCTGAAAACGTTCTAAAATTGACTGTCATGTTGGTTGCACAGGTCTGTGCTTGTTCTAAAAACCAGTGATGTATGCTTTGCGTCAGTGAGTTGTATGACGCGTGCACTCTCTCTGCAAGCTGCTCTGCTGAAGGAATCTTAAGCGCTTGTCCCTGTGATCGGCCCGCAGGGTGCGATCGCGAACTCGCTGACCTGCGTGCAGCTGCACAAGAGAGCTGAGAAGATCGCCGTGATGCTGATGGAGAGAGGCCACCTTCAGGACGGCGACCACGTGGCCTTGGTCTACCCCCCAGGTACAGGCGCAGGGTGGGCTTCCCCTGAGAGATGGCGGGCCGGTCCAGTCAGCCGCAGTGCGAGGAGGTCCCTTACACCTGCTGGTGCCTGAGCCGAGGGTCGCGTGATGGCTGGGAGTCTGCACTGTATCCAGCTGGATGCTAACCGGCCCGTTTGTGTCTGGCTACGACCACTCACAGGCACCAGCCGCATGTGCTACTGTTAGAGGCTTCGATAAAGTGATGTTTTCAATGACTTTTATATCCGAATTTGTGCTATTAGATACCTCAGGTAATTCACCTAATAGTACCTAAATCTTGACTAAATTCACAGTTACAAAGGTGGGTAATTCCTTAGCAAAATGATGTCGACATTAAACCTCCAGGCTGCCTCGTCACCTCATGTCTGAAAGGACAGGTAAATGACAGTGACCGCCAAAGCTGACAAAACCCACCGGGATGACGGAGGCTGTGAGAAGCTCAGCTGCTCGTTTCCCTGTTGAACTTGCCCCAGACAAGCATTGATGCCGACAGGGAGAGTGTGCACTCAGCAGCGTGGTCTGCTTCAGTAATGATGTTTCTCTCCTTGTTGTAGGAATAGACCTGATAGCAGCGTTTTATGGTTGCCTGTACGCAGGCTGTGTGCCAATAACCGTCCGTCCCCCGCACCCACAGAACATCGCGACGACGTTGCCTACTGTCAAGATGATTGTGGAGGTAACATGCCTGGGAACGTCGGGGCCTCCACCTGCCTGGAGCTGAGTGTGGAGCTTGCAGCGCGCAGACTCTGACATCTCTCAGAGCAGCTGCTGGCTGTGGAAGCCGGGGTGTGTCTGGAGTCAAACGGTCAGGACAGGGTCTCTACCTGCAGGGAGCCTAGAGTCTAGGTCTAGAAGTGAGAAGTAAACATGTGTGTGAAGGCAGAGGCTGGATGGTAGCCTCTGCAGGGTCTTCCCTGGAGAAAACGGCTCCCAGGAGAGGGCATCGCCACCATTCCTCGGGCTTCCCCACGAACCCAGCCGAGCACACCGACCACGGGAAGAGGCAGGGCTTTTTCCAAAGCCCTCTCCTCAAGATGTAGAAGTTTCCTGCTCCTTTTTGAAAGTATAGATCTGTTTTCCTTCGTCTACAGCTGGAGGAGTTTGGGAGGATTCAGCTATATTTTCCTCGTTGAAGGAGGAACTACAGGGGAAAACAGTTTGGGCAGAGAATGCACCTGTCCTACCCACATCTGAGTCCCTTTTGGTGTGGTGCTGGAGTCCCGCACAGTGGCCACTCCTGCTAGAAAGTATGTGCGATGTGTCTGGGTGCGTGTGAAGTTTCCGGGAGAACTATGCACGACGTGTCTGGGTGTGTGTGACGTTTCCGGGAGAACGATGCGCGGTGTGTCTGGGTGCGTGTGACGTTTCCGGGAGAACGATGCGCGGTGTGTCTGGGTGCGTGTGACGTTTCCGGGAGAACGATGCGCGGTGTGTCTGGGTGCGTGTGACGTTTCCGGGAGAACGATGCGCGGTGTGTCTGGGTTGGGTGTGTGTGGGGTTTCCAGGAGAACAGATCTAATGCTGTGAGCAGTGAGCTCTTTTCTGCTTGTGGTCACAACGCTGTGGATGCACTGGGCCCAGGAAGTGCAGATGCAGCAACTTCAGGCCGCATGCCCTGCCCCCGTGCCTCCACAACGAGTCTCCTAGCTCTGTCCTGGAGCAGGAGGGCTCGGTAACCTCATCTGCCCGTTAAAGCCCCATGGTTTTAGTGTGCGTAGTGAGCAGGAGACCCGTGTGAAGTGAGCACGCTTTCATCTGGGTCCACGTTCATGGCTCCATTCTCGCTCTCTGATGCCAGGTGAGTCGCTCTGCCTGTCTGATGACGACACAGCTGATCTGTAAGTTGCTGCGGTCCAGGGAGGCGGCGGCGGCTGTGGACGTCAGGACGTGGCCCCTCATCCTGGACACAGGTCGGTGCTTTAGCTGGAGAAGGTGGTTTGCTCACGGCCTTGCTCAGGCTGGATCTGCTGATAGTCGTGTTCCTCTCCAGATGATTTGCCAAAGAAGCGGCCTGCCCAGATCTGCAAACCTTGCAACCCAGACACCCTTGCATATCTTGACTTCAGCGTGTCCACAACTGGGATGCTAGCTGGCGTAAAGGTGAGCGGGGTGGCTGGGGGAGGTGGCCACGGAGGCAACTGCGGAGCATGCTGGAGGTGGCAGGTCACTTGCTGACTCTCAGCGCCTCTCGTGTAGTCAGACTCTGAGGTGTGGAAAGAGGTATACATACGTGTTTCATTCACAGTATGACACGTATGACCATTTCCATCCTTAACCAGGCTGACTGATTCTGTCCAAATGTCCCAAGTATGTTTTTATGTGAACAGTCTCAGTAGCTGACAGTAGAACACTGCGAATGTTTTTCTCTTGCTGGTTCTCAAATCCGAACGCTCTGTGTTAAATTTCTGCACACTGCACTTTCTAGCGTTTTAACCTCGGCTCTATTAGAAATCATCATGACTCTCTCAGCTCAGATGCCACCCTTGCCGAGGTGCCGTGCAAACCCCCCGCCCCCCTCCCTGTCCTTGGGGACTTCGCAGCCTTGTGCGCCCTCTGCCCCCATCTGTGGGTCTGACGGGTGAGCTGGCTTTGCCTCGCACAGTTCTCACGCTCCGTCCACCTCTTAGTAGAACTGAGGTGGAATACCAAAATAGCTACAATATGAAATAAAATAATTTTTCAAAAGCTTTTGAAAAGGAATGTTTTCAGATGAAGGTGATTTAGTTACTGTGGTCTGAAGTTAGCTGTGACCCTCCCACTGTCATAGCCAGAAGAGAGAAGCAGCTGCTTCCAGTCATACCGTTTCATGGCCCGCTTATAGTCTCAGCGTCTGACGTAGAGTAGATCATCAGAACTTTCCTGGCTGCTTTTCTTTAACTGGTGTCAATTCCTGTTTCTCTGCTGAAGTCCCGCAAAGGCCCCGCTGGCTTTGTGACCCACAGCCAGGATGTTGGGAGCAGCCTCTCTTACACTCCATGCACGGTTGTGCGTGCCCTCGTCTCTGAATTCCCATTGGATTCTGAGGGCAGGGCCGTGTCTTACTCTTCGGTTCATCTCCAGCGCTTAACACAGTGCCTGATGACAAGCTCTCGGTATTTAGTAGTTGCTAAGCTGAAGAACTCAATTCTCCACCTAGAAATAGTGCTTCGCACAGAGCAGCAGTTCAGGGCAGGCTTGCTCTAGTTGCTGATCTGAGTGGGTGGGTAATTTTAGGAGGCAGGGTTTGACTAACTCCTAATCCAGGGAGGCAGGAGTCTGGATGGATGTTTTATAAATTCAGTCTCATTTCTCCTTTAAACAAAACTTTGCCTTAAAAGCAAGCTAAAAAGAATTATTTACATTTTACATTCTATAATAATTCTATGTTCCCCTGTATGAATATAGTAAAACAGTTAGGAAACCTTCTCCCAGGCAGAACTTCCAATAGTGATGGAACGTTTTACAGTGGGAGGACTCCCACCCCCAAGTTCTCTCACCTCTGGCTGGAGTGGTGAATGAATGATGGGGAGCCAGGCATTTGGATTTCCCCAGTTATTACAAGGCTCTGTGCTGGTCGCTTTACAGTTTAGCTCTGGTGACATTCTACTTCAGATCAACTTGTGACATGTTTCTTTGTTTGTTTGTTTGAGATGGAGTCTTGCTCTGTTGCGCAGGCTGGAGTGCAGTGGTGCGATCTCAGCTCACTGCAACCTCCGCCCTCCTGGTTCAAGTGATTCTCCTGCCTCAGCCTCCTGAGTAGCTGGGACTACAGGCATGCACCACCACCCCCAGCTAATTTTTTGTGTGTTTAGTAGAGATGGGGTTTCACTGTGTTAGCCAGGATGTTCTCGATCTCCTGACCTTGTGATTTGCCTGCCTCAGCCTCCCAAAGTGCTGGGATCACAGGCGTGAGCCACCTCGCCCAGCCGTGACGTGTTTTAAAACCGCAAAAATCAGACTATTTTGTATGCTGCTTTGACTTCCTTTTTCCTCTGAGGTTTGTTTGGCTAGAAAGCTTCTGTGAGAAAATTGATCTTATTAATATATTTTATTGTATTTCAAAATAATTGACATTACATACGGACTGTAGGGGACTATTACAGGGATTAGGGAAGAGGAAGATGCGGAAGCTCTTCACTGTCTGGTCATGATGGGATGATTGGATTTTGGCCACCATCTCCATGCAGGATGGTGGAAGATAGTGAAGGGCCTTGGAGTGTAGGAGGACCTGGGCTCTAACTCCTAGCTCTAACTTATGTCACAGGCAGCAAAATCTTTAACTTCTGTGAGCCTTCACTTTCTGGTCATTAAGGCAGCTGAGCCACCCAGCAGGTCTTGCTGGCCACATGCTGCACAGCAGAGGCTACGTCCAGCTGTGGAGATAGCCGTGAATAAGACAGGGCCTCGACCAGCGGAGGAATGCACCGTGGTGCCTCCCCTACCTGCGGGACGGTGTGTTGGAGAGTGGGTCACACGAGAACCCCTTCCTGCATGACTTGCTGTTCAAACGCACTATTTCAATAGCTAGAGTTGCTAGGTCCTGGAGGACCAACAGTTGTGAGTGAGGTTTACTCATTGAAGATGAGAACTCCCGTGAAAATATCAGCCACTCACATTCCCCAGACACAACATAGCCCAGCTTGGTGACAGTCGTCGCCAGTCCTAAAAACAGCTTTGGGCCTTTGGGGCCAGGTGTCGTGCATTTGTTGTTTTTTGGGTTTTGTTCTCTAAAATTTATTGAAGAGACAGCGTCTCACTCCGTTGTCCAGGCTGGAGTGCAGCGGTCATCATAGCTCACTGCAGCCGGGAACTCCTGGGCTCAAGTGACCATCCCACCTTGGCCTCCTGAAGTGTTTTGATTACAGGTATGAGCCACTGCACCAGGCCAGCATACATTTCATTTGGCCTTATTGTCTTAAAGATGTCTTTGGGTGTCAGGCCCCATGCATTTAATGCGGCTTTATTGTCTTGTAGGTATCCTTGGGTATGAAGTCCCATGCATTCAGTGCAGCCCTGTTTCCTCACGGGTGTCTGAGGGTGTCAGGTCCGATGCGTGTAACACAGCCTTGCGTTCAGTGCAGCCCTGTTTTCTCATGGGTGTCTCAGGGTGTCAGGTCCGATGCCTTTAACACAGCCTTGCGTTCAGTGCAGCCCTGTTTTCTCATGGGTGTCTCAGGGTGTCAGGTCCGATGCCTTTAACACAGCCTTGCGTTCAGTGCAGCCCTGTTTTCTCACGGGTGTCTCAGGGTGTCAGGTCCAATGCGTGTAACACAGCCTTGCGTTCAGTGCAGCCCTGTTTTCTCATGGGTGTCTCAGGGTGTCAGGTCCAATGCGTGTAACACAGCCTTGCGTTCAGTGCAGCCCTGTTTTCTCATGGGTGTCTGAGGGTGTCAGGTCCGATGCGTGTAACACAGCCTTGTGTTCAGTGCAGCCCTGTTTTCTCATGGGTGTCTCAGGGTGTCAGGTCCGATGCGTGTAACACAGCCTTGCGTTCAGTGCAACCCTGTTTTCTCATGGGTGTCTCAGGGTGTCAGGTCCGATGCCTTTAACACAGCCTTGCGTTCAGTGCAGCCCTGTTTTCTCACGGGTGTCTGAGGGTGTCAGGTCCAATGCGTATAACACAGCCTTGTGTTTTGCAGATGTCTCACGCAGCCACCAGTGCCTTCTGCCGTTCCATTAAGCTGCAGTGTGAACTTTACCCCTCTAGAGAAGTGGCCATCTGCCTGGACCCTTACTGTGGACTGGGATTTGTCCTCTGGTGCCTCTGCAGGTAAGATTCCTCTCTATATCTTTACATTAAAAAAAAATCATGCACCTTCCTCTCCAGACCTTAGACCCAGCCAGGCAACCTAAGCACTGCCCCCACACCCCCACCCCTGCCAGAGGAGGCCTGGGGCTTACCCGTGTCCCTCTACCTCTCCTGGTGGACTTCGCTCTCGGGGAAAGAGCAGCGCCTGGGGTGACTTTGACTTTCTGCAGCAGGGAAGGAGCATTTTGGAGAGCCGTCTGTTGCGGACCTTTATTTCTGACAATCAGAAGACTCCCAGGCTCCAGGCTTGGTTCTTACGCCTGTAAAACCTGGCGATGGTGCTGGGCCTGGGTTCTCGCTGGGCCAGCAGGCATTGCAGGCTCTCACCTCCCTCAGGCTTCACCCCAGCTGTTACTGCGGGGCTTAGGCTGGGCAAGCCCAGAGGTGAGTCCACGAGGGCTGAGCGTTCCCTGGGGTGCGGCACTCTACCCAGCAGCCGGCTCGGAGCCTGGCTTACAGCAGGTGCTCAGCAAGTATTTATGGGGTGAATGAACGACCAGAAAAACATATGGATGTTTCTTGGCTTTTTTGTCTGATTATACATACATGTTCATTGTAGAAATTATAGAAAATATAAAGAAAATAAAGCCATCAACAATCATAGCACCTGATAAAGGGTGTTACCAATAAATACCCACTATTAGCATTGGGCATATAGTTTTCAGAGTTCATTTTCTAATGGAGCGTTTTCAAACATGTAAGCATAGAGCATGTCCAGTAATAAACACCCGTGACCATCATCCAGCTTCACATGTCAGCATTTCAGCAGTTTTGTATTATCCACCTGCTTTCCCCCTTTTGTTTTAAAATGGGTATTTTAAAGCTAACACAAACATAAAAATAATTTCACTCATAAATCTTCTTTACACATTTTATGAATAAATATATGTTAATATATTTATAAAACTGAGACGCTACAGTATGAAATTGGTTATGATTGTCTCAAAATTTATAGTGGATCTTTTATCTTTTTTTTTTTTTTTTTGAGACAGTCTTGCTCTGTCACCCAGGCTGAAGTGCAGTGCCACAATCTCAGCTCACTGCAACCTCAGCCTCCTGGGTTCCAGCGATTCTCATGTCTCAGCCTCCCGAGTAGCTGGGATTAGAGGTGCCTGCCACCACGCCCTGCTAATTTTTGTATTTTTAGTAGAGACAGGGTTTCACCATGTTGGCCAGGCTGGTCTTGAACTCCTGACCTCAAGTGATCTGCCCGCCTCGCCCTCGTGCGCCACCGCACCCAGTCAGATTTTTTTCTCCTGTCAACACTCTTCTGGAACAAATATTTTTAATGTGTGACTAATATTCAATAGTATTCAGTTGGATTAAAATGTAATCCTGTATTTTTGAAAAATACCAATATTCTAATTAGGACAATTCAGCTTTTTGAGAAAGCAGATAAAACTGAATAAATGAAATATTTAATGATTTTTGCCTCAATCCAAAATGCCATAACATTGTGAGTAAATTTTTTTTTCTTGGGAAATCGCTCAGGTATATGCGCCAAGCTGAACGGCAGAGGCCTGTTCTGAACAACGGCCCTTGTAGGGTGACTGTATTTCATTTGGCAAAGTATACCAGTAAAACTGAAGCCAGCCGATGGAAGCCTCCTGCCGGCAGGCTTACCAAGCCTGGCTCCCCATGGAAACCAGAGTGAAGATGTTTGTGTCAGGGAAAGTAAGTTCTCCATGTGAACCCACAATAACAATACACTCTTTAAGGGTTTGTCCAGGTTGCGATGAACTTTAACAAGCATCTTTCCTGCAAAATATTATTAACTCAGAAGTTACAAGATCACAGTATTCTGTTGATTGCCCTTGCAACAGTCAAAATAAATATAGCCATGAATCTTCCCATTAAAAAAGAAAAAAATCTCTATAGAAACAGATCCCAATGGACTTGCTTTAAAAAACAAAAAAAGCACTTGGGTCCTAGATCCACAATGACTAATACGTAAGTTAACAATAATGATGGCTTCCCTTTCCCATGCAGTTCAGCAGGTCTGGGAAGAGAATCAGGCAGAAGAGGCCCTGGGGGTGTAAATTTGAGGAGGCCTTGACTTCAGGCTGTGCTCCTAAGAGTGTAGCAGGGTGGGGAGTGTGTCTTGGTGGGGGCAGCCGCGCAGGGTGCCCAAGCCCACGTCGGAGAAGGGGAGTCCACAGAGGTGTGTCCTGGCGTGGGCTGTGGGAGCCAGGCAGGGTGCAGTGTGGGGGAGTCAGAGCTTATTCTAAGAATCGGCAGCAGCAGAGGGAGATCGGCTTCGTGTGGGGAATTAGAAATCAGTGCGGCCAGGCGTCACTCAGTCATGGGGGTACGTTCCAAATGGGCAATTTCATTATGTAAACGTGGAGTTTGCTTACACAGACCTGGCTGGTACAGCCTGACACACCCAGTCCGCAGTTCTGTGCAGCGTGTTAGTGCACTGAATGCTGTGGGCAGTGGTAACGCGATGGTACGTGGTCGTGTGTCGAGACATATTTAAACACAGAAAAGGTACAGTAAAAAGATGGTATAGAAGGTGGAAAAAAAAAAAAACAGCTGTGTAGGGCATTTCCCATGACTGGAGCTGGCAGGAGTGGAGGTTGCCCAGGTGAGTTGGCGAGCTGGTGAGTAAGCGGCACCTGAATGTGAGGCCAGGACACGACTGCACACTATTGTGGTCTCTGTAAATACCAGACACTTCGGCTACACCAAGTTTGTCAAAAATATTTTCAGTTCTTCAATAATAAATTAACCTTAGCTTACTGTAACTCTTTAACCTTAATAACGTTTTAATTTGTAAAATTTTTGACTCACCTATAAAAACACTTAGCTTAAAACACAAACACATTATACAACTATACAAAAATTATCTCCTTTATAAGCTGCTTTCTATTAAATTTTAAAAAACATTTGAAGCTTTTGTTAAAAACTAATACATACACACACACACATCAGCCTAGGCCTCCACAGCGTGCGCGCGCGCACACACACAGCTTCCTAGGCCTCTATAACACACACGCACACACACATGGCTGTCTAGGCCTCCACAGCACACACATACACACACACCCATGAGCTTAGGCCTCCACAACATACATGCGCGCACACACACACACATCAGCCTAGGCCGCCTCAACACACACACACACACAGCTTCCTAGGCCTCTACAACACACATGTGCACACACAGCTGCCTAGGCCTCCACAACACATGCGCACACACATCAGCCTACGCCTCCACAACACACACACACACACACACACACACACACCGGCCTACGCCTCCACCACACACACGTGCACACACACACGCAGCTGCCTAGGCCTCCACAACACACACGCACACATACGCTTCGGCCTAGGCCTCCACAACACACACAGCTGCCTAGGCCTCCACAACACACACAGCTGCCTAGGCCTCCACAACACACACGCGCACACACGCACACGCACACGCACACACAGCTGACTAGGCCTCCACAGGGCCGGGGTGTTCAGTGTCACTGTCTTTCCCTCCACCTCTTGTCCCACTGGAGGGCCTTCAGGGACAATACGCACACGGAGCCATCACCTCCTATGATAACAATACCTTCTCCTGGAAGACCCTCCTGAAGGACCCACTGAGGCGGTTTTACAATTTACTTTCTTTTTTATAAGTAGGAGGATGCTGTAAAATAACAAAGTACAGTAAACCATAACAAAATTCATAAACCAGTAACACAGTTGTTTGTCATCATGGTTAAGTATTAGGTTGTGTACATAATTATATATGCTCGTCAAAAACCTAATCCACCGTGCCCAAGTAGGCTTCGTCTCCAAGATGCAAGGTTGTATCGTATGCAAATCAAAAAATGTGATTCATTGTGTAAACAGAACTGAAGACATGATCGTATGTGCTGTGCTTTTATATGACTGGCAGCACAGGTTTGTTTAGACCGGTTACCACCACCAACACAAGTAATGTGGTGTGCTGCAGCATCTCTAGGCAGTAGAAATTTTTCAGCTTCGTTACAGGCTCATGAGACCACCATTGTACATGGACCCATCCTTGACCAAAGCATCGCTATCCTGGGACCTCAGGGATGCTAATTTTTAAATTTTTTTTAGAGATGGCATCTTGCCATGTTGCCCAGGCTGGTCTTGAACTCCTGGGCTCAAGCCATCCTCCTACCTCAGCCTCCCAAAGTGTTGGAATTATAGGCATGAACCACCACACCTAGCCTACAAAAACATTTTTTTTAGTTAGCCGGGTGTAGTGGTGTGTGCCTGTGGTCCCAACTACTTGGGAGGCTGAGGTGGAAGATCACTTGAGCCTGGGTGGTTGAGGTTGCAGTGAGCTGAGATCACACCACTGCACTCTAGCCTGGGTGACAGAGCGAGACCCTGTCTCTAAGAATAAAGATTGCAACAGATTGTAACACTTTGAGTAAAATAGGAAATTTTCCAACTATTCAGATACATAGATGAACAAATGGAAAGCTTGATGAGAAGTGAGGATTTCTATAGTAGCCATCCACGAAATAGAGGAAAGAGAGTCTTCACGGTGGAAAAGCCTGAACCAGGTGGTCCAGGCAAACCTCAGTGATGGTGAAACCCGTAGCACATGGCGGGTGGGATGAGGAGAGCCGCATCCGCGATGCTCCTGCCAAAGATGCCTGCCCTGGATCTCCCCATGTGGAAGCACCAGCCCCCAAGTTAGGGGACTGACTGGACAACGCACCTGCCTGGAATATTCCCAAAGCCTGGTGTCGTGAGAGTCATGGAAACATCCAGAAACTCGCTCTCGGCAGAGGGAAGTTGAGAGCCGACCACTTAACTCGCAGTGTGTCCGTGCAAACTGGACCCTTTTGCTACCGAGAATGTAACTGGGGATGGCTGGAGAAACTTGAATAGGGTCTGAGCTGGGACAGAAGGAATGCGTTGGTTTTCTGATTTTGATGGCTTAGGTGTTTATGGAGGAAAATAGACTTGTCTTTTGGAAATCCCCCCTGAAGTGTCTGGGATAAGGCATCAGGTCAGTGATTCACCATTAGATAATCCAAGGAGAGAAAATTATTTTAAACGTACTTGTAACTTTTCTATAACTTTGTGATTATTTGAAAGTTAAGTAACACAAATAATTTGTGTTCTCATCCTAAAGCTTTCTTGTGTCATAGAGGTTTGTTTATCTGAGACATATGAATATAATGGTATTGTTTCAAAATATTTTTTAAGATTACACCTGTTTTTAAAAATTGTGTCAGCCCGTATTCATGTATTGGAAGATTCAATATTATTAAAATGGTAGTTCTCCCCACATTGCTTTATAGGTTCAATGTAATTCCTACCAAAATCTTGGCAGGCTATTTTTTGGGGTTTTTTGGGGGCAGAAATTGATAATATCCTAAAGTAAATATAAAGGACCCACAATAGTGAAAGCAGTTTTAAAATAGGTTAACAAAATTGGAGAATTCAGAACTTCTCATTCCTGATTTCAAAAATATTGCAAAGCTGCAATAACCAAAACAATGTACTGGCATTGAGATAGAATGATTATATATATGAGAAACAGAATTGAGAGTCCAGAAATAAACCCTTATATTTATGGTCAAATAATTTTTTAATAGAGTTACCCGAGCAATTTAATGAAGAAAAGAGTTTTTCAACAACAGATGCTGGGAAATTCAGACATTCACATGAAAAGGAAAAAAGATTAAACCTTGACTCAACGTCATATACCTAAGTTAGTTCAAGTGGATCATAGATCTTAATGTAAGAGCAAAAATTATAAAAATTTTAGAAAACACAGGAGTAAATTTTCATAATCTTGGTTAGGCACAGAGTTCATCAAAGGTACACTACATAAATACTGATCAACTGGACTTGAACAAAATTTAAAACTTTTGTATATCAACAGACACAATTAAGTAGAAAGACAAGCCACAGTCTGGGAAAAAAATATTTGCAAATTGTAAATCTCATGAAGCACTTCTAAGCACCTATGTAATAAATTTTTTCTTTTTTTTTTTTTTTTTTTTTTGAGACAGTCTTGCTCTGTCACCCAGGCTGGAGTGCAGTGGCTTGATCTCAGCTTACTGCCACCTCTGCCTCCAAGGTTCAAGTGATTCTCCTGCCTCAGCCTCCCAAGTAGCTGGAAGTACAGGCATGCACCACCACACCTGGCTAATTTTTTTGTATTTTTAGTAGAGACAGTGTTTTGCCATGTTGGCCAGGCTGGTCTTGAACTCCTTACCTCAAGTAATCTGCCCGCTTCAGCCTCCCAAAGTGCTGGGATTACAGGTGTGAGCCACTGCACCCAGCCTATGTAATAAACACTCAAAACTCAGAAACAAGCAACATAAACATGGGCAAGAGATCCGAATAGATATCTCACCAGAAGAAGACGTACAAATGGCCAATAAGGACGTGAAAAGATACCTAGAGTTAATTAGGGAAATGTAAATTAAAACCACAGTGAGATGCCACTTCACACCCACTAGAATGCTGTCACCGAAAACACAGGAAATAAAGTTGGAGAGCTCGTGTTTTCTGACTTCAAAACTTACACTGCAAAGCAACGGTAACCAAGAAGGTGGAAAAACGAATTCTCATATATTGATAGTGGGGATGTAAAATGGGGAAGCCACTGTTTGGCATGATCTTAATTAAGCAGACTTGCTGCATTGACCCAGCAGCTGCACTCCTAGGAGAAGGGAAAGCGAACGTCCACTCAGAGACTTGGTGTAAGTTCCCTGGAACCTCGGTCGACACAAGGAAACAATCCAGGTGTCCGCTAGCAGGTGAATGAACAGCTGACGCCTGCCACGTCCACACGGTGGGTGCTTCTGCACAGGATGAGCTCAGAAGCACCTGCTGAGGGACGGAAGCGTGGCTGTGTGGTAGGCAGTGTCCAGAAAAGGCAAATTTGTAAAAACAAAGTAGAATGATGACTGGGGCTGGGCCTGGAAATGGGGCTGACTGCAGATGGACACGGGATCCCTTTCAGGTGATGGGAATGTTCTAGAGTAGTGACCATTTTACAACTCTTCAATTTTACTAAAAGCCATTTAATTCTGTGCTTAAAATGAGTGAAACTTAGGGTATGCAAAGTATACCTAAATAAAGCCGACGGGTTTTTTAAAAAGAATAGGCCAGGCGCGGTGGCTCATGCCTGTAATCCCAGCACTTTGGGAGGCCGAGGTGGGTGGATCACTTGAGGTCAGGAGTTTGAGACCAGCCTGGCCAACATGATGAAACCTCGTCTCTACTAGAAATACAAAAATTAGCTTGGCGTGGTGGCACACGCCTGTCATCCCAGCTACTCAGGAGCATGAGGCAGGAGAATCACTTGAACCCAGGAGGCGGAGGTTGCATTGAGCCAAGAATGCACCACTGCACTCTAGCCTGGGTGACAGAGTGAGACTCTGTCTCAACAACAACAAAAAATAAAGTGCTTCATTGCAGTAACTCAAGTGTGTAGGGAGACCCTGGGCTGGATGGCATGCCTGCTGGCAGAGAGGGTATGACCCAGGACCCCCAGGTGAGATGAACCTGTCTTGTTGAATTCCCAAGTTAAGTTAGGAGAGTTTTCAGTTGTTGGTATGTTTTGTCAGGTTAGTAATCTGAAATCATCAAATTGCTAATGTGCGAATGTATATTACTTACCAAAATGTCTATTTTTATTCTTTTTGAAGTTAAGATCTAAAGAACAGCTCAGGTTCCCAACATTCTCACAGAATAATGTCTTGAGAATAACAAACCTGCTCTTAAGTAGGTTTGTCTTGTCCATAGCAGAATTTATTGCCAGTGCCAAAAATCAGTTTTGGCTAATACAGCAATTAATTAACATTTGTCGTATTGAGTGAGGTAAGGGCAAGTAGGAAATCATGAGTTGGGTTTTCTATTTGTTTCTGCTGTCAAGATTTGTGTTTTCTTAATGTTGACTTCTTATTTATGGTGATGAGGAGGGAGGTGAAACTATATTTAGTTTTCACAAGTATATTTGAAATTCTCTGGCCAGGAATTCACACTGGGTGCCCAAGCCCGTTTGTGTGCTGACAGTTCTGACAGAGCAAATCATTAATGCTGATGTGTATTTTTGAGGAACCCACTGCCAGGGACACTTAGAAATGGTTAAAATGACTTTGGGAGTCCGAGGCAGGAGGATTGCTTAAACCTAGGCGTTCAAGACCAGCCTGGGCAACATAGTGAGACCCCATCTTCACAAAAAAAGTTTTAAGTTAGCCAGTAATGGTGGTATGTGCCTCTAGTCCCAGTCATGGTGGCATGTGCCTCTAGTCCCAGACACTTGGGAAGTGGGAGGATCACTTGAGCCCATGAGGTCAGGGCTGCAGTGAGCTGTGATCGCACCACTGCACTCTAGTCTGGGTGACAAAGTAAGACTCTGTCTCAGAAAAAAAGAAAAGAAGTGGTTAATATGGTAAATGTTATGTTACATATGTTTTACCACAATAAAATTTTTAAAACCAAGACGAAATGGCCAGTTTACAGCAGAGTAATAATTCGAGGCCTGATAGTCACCCCTTATGTGCCTAACCCTGTTCTCAAAGGATTAAACCCTTGAAAAGGTCACTATTTGCTATAAAGTCGTCCCTCGGTGTCCACGGAGGAGATGGGTTCCGGGACCCCTGCAGATACCAAAGAGCGAGGATGCTCAAGTCCCTGATATAAAATGGCATCGTACGAGCACATCACCTATGCACTTCCTCTCTCATGTTTTAAATAATTTCTGGATTGCTTGTAATACCTAACACAATGTAAATGCTGTGTGAATAGTTGTACTATGTTGTTTAGTCACTAATGACAAGAAAATCTACAAGTTAGGTATAGATGCAGATTTTTTCATGAATATCTTTGATTCATGGTTGAAGCCAGGGGTGAGGAACCCAGAGACACAGAGCGCTATGTGTCCTTTTGAAAAGAATAACTCAAGCTTTGGAATAGAGAATGAGGAAAGAAATGGAAAGTTGCCCAAAAACGCCTTTGTCATGTTTGCCGAAGAGTAGTTTTTCATACTAACGGTCCCGTGTGAAATAAATTTCGTTAGCCAACCTAACTTCCTTACATTTCTTTAGTTGGATTCTCTTATACACAATTATGAAAATTTTTAAATGAGATGGGCTACATTAAAGAACTGGCTTTAGTATTGTAGCATAGTAGTTAACAAGGCCTAACTCGTTAATCGTAGTGCTGTTTCACTGATAAAATTTTGCGTAGGCCTCTTACGGCAGCTCATGCCTATAATCCTAGCACTTTGGGAGGCTAAGACAGGAGGAGTACTTGAAGCCAGGAGTTTGAGACCAGCCTGGGCAACATTACGAAACCCTATCTCTACCAAAAAAAAAAAAAAAAATTAGCCAGGCATAGTGTTGTGCATCCGTAGTCCCAGCTAATCAGGGGCTGAGGTGGGAGGATGGCCTCAGCTTGAAAGGCAGAGGTTATAGTGAACCCAGATCACACCACTGCACTCCAGTCTGGGTGACAGAGACCCTGTCTCAAAAAAAAAAAAAAAAAATGGGTAGGTTGGGCATGGTGGCTCATGCCTGTAATCCCAGCACTTTGGGAGGCCCAGGCACATCTTACATGGCCACAGCAGGAACAAGAGAGGACTGCTTGAGTCCAGAAGCTCAAGATGAGCCTAGGCAACATAGTGAGACCCTACCACTGAGGAAAAAAAAAAAAACAAGCATGGTGGTGCGCACCTGTGGTGCTACCGACTCAGGAGAGGCAGGAGGATTGCTGGAGCCCAGGAGTTTGAGGTGACAGGGAGCTATGATTACACCATCCTACTCTAGCCTGGGCAACAGAATGTTCCCATTAATTAAATTTTAAATCTTAGAACATGATTTATCTAGGATATTTGATTTTAATGTATGGCATCTATTGTGAATTCATAGTAGTAAACAAAAAAAATTGAAACCATTGAAAATGTAGTTTTGACAAGTTGTTAAATCCACAGTTACCCCATCAATTGATGATAAAATATGTAATCTATCACTTCTTCATTTCTCTAAATCTGTTCTCTAGTATGAAGGTAAAATTAAAGAATGGTTATTTTTCTCTATTTCTTCTGTTTGGTAATTCGTTGGGATCATTTTTAAGTAAAAATCCGAACTTAAGAAGATTGAGTGACTAACTTTAATTACCATAATTGTCTTTTTTTCACCCTGGCTGTCAGTTTTCTAAACCAGGTATAGGCCTACTCTTTCTTAAATTGCTGTTTGGTAAATATTTTAGGTTCTGTGGTCTCTGTCCGACCACTCAGCTCAAAGCCACTGGAGACAATATTTAAACAAATGAGTGGTGGTGGCCCTGTTCCAATAAAACTTTATTTACAAAAACAGGAAGTGTCTGTGATTTGCCAGCTCCTGTTCTGAAGCTGGACTTTTTTTTAAACTGAAATTTGATCCCTGTGTTTTCTAAGAGGATCCAGTTTGCTGATGTCGCAGGTCTGAGAGACATCACAGCATCACAGCATTTAGTAGTCTTAAATGTATGTTCAAAGTGGTAGTAACTGCCCCATGATTTGCTTTTCAGAAGGCCTTCGTGAACATGGTTGCAGTTTGCAGCGTTGGCTTTACTGTGCCCTTCTCCAGATGGCAGCACGGGCTGTTCCAAGTCCTCCTTTTCCTTGGAGTCCTTGCTGCCCTGAGCCCTCCAGCCTTGCTGAGCTCCTGCCTTGCTGAGCTCCTGCCTTGCTGAGCTCCCGCCTTGCTGAGCTCCCGCCTTGCTGAGCTCCCGCCCTGACAGCCTCTTCTTTCTCTGCAGTGTGTATTCTGGGCACCAGTCCATCCTGATCCCGCCCTCTGAGCTGGAAACCAACCCCGCCTTGTGGCTTCTTGCCGTGAGTCAGTACAAAGTCCGAGACACGTTTTGCTCCTACTCCGTGATGGAGCTGTGCACCAAGGGGCTGGGCTCGCAAACAGAGTCCCTCAAGGTAAGCAGCTCCCTTGGCAGCTCAGCGCCCCGTGAGCCCACAGGGACTCCTTTCTAAGAAGGCACATCTGTGATGGGGTGAAGTTAAAACAGTCCTCCAAAAAAAAAGCCTGGGTTTAATCTAACGTCACCTGAAGCTTACAAACTGCCTTTATATGAAAATGTTTTTAACGTGAATATTTCCCCACAACCACAGACAGTAACGAACCAGAATGTAAAATATTTTCAACGCCTGTCATTCCACTGGGTCTACTTGAAAGATCCTAAATTTGATTTTTTGTTGGGTGGATTCAGTGTTCTGAAGTGTTCAGTGTTCAGAAGATCTTAGGTGATGTTAACTTTATCTGATACTGGTGTTTAAGAAGGTAGGTTTGAGTTTAGCCACTCACTTTTATTTTCCCTGGAGACCCTGATGTGTGGGTCTGGACCCTAAGCTCAATTCATTTTACAGTTCAGTTAACAGTGTTGTGTTTCATTTTTTAATAATTGCTATTATGTAAGAATAATAGTATTTCCCTCCATTTAAACCAAGGACGTTTTGATGCATATATCTTCGTGGTAAATTAAGTAGTCCTTAGCTCCGAGTAACTAGGAGGGAATAATCATCTGACCAGTTTTGATTAAATTTCAACTGACTTTGTACTCTTTGGATGTGTGTATGTCTTTGCATATACATGAATTGTGTTTGTGTTTCTGTCATCTACACACAGATCAGTAACGCAACAGTACATTTATCTGTCCTGCATTGTTTTCCTAATGCATAAAGCTTGAACAGGAAAGCAAAATGCAAGATAACTTTATGTAACATAAGTAATTGTGCAATCATTTTAACTTTTATATTTATATACGAAAAAGTTACACAGCACTATTCATGTTCATCTATATTGTATTAGAAAGTGAGTACATTTTCATGACCTTCCTGTTGGCACATATATAAATAACCAGAATAAAATCATGACATAGTTGAGGGTCAGTACGAATTTTACGTATTCATTTCATCCTTACAATAGCTCTCTGAAATAGGAGCCCTTATTGTCTCCATTTTAAAGCTGAGGAAACTTATGTCACAGAGAAATTAAGCGACCTTTCCAGGTTCTTAGGCTGAACGAACCTGGAGCCAAATTTAGAATCTTTGGCTTCAGACCTGCTGTTGCAGCTGCATGCTGCTTTACCTCTCAGACGTGCGCGCGTGTGAATATGTAATTTGTATCACCAGACTTGAGTTTTTCCTGTTTATCTCTGTGTGTACAGTCGTGTCTGTACACTGAGCACGAATGTCAAAGCTAGCTCGAGCTGTGTGTCCTTGCTCAGGACCCTTGTCGGTTGTCCGTGTGCCGAGGCTGCCTTGAAAGGGTTCGCAGGGCCTGACGGTTGGGGTTTTGGTGGCCACCCCCTTAGCAGCTCTGGGTTCCACTCCAAGACGCAGTCATTCACGGCTCGCCTTCACATTCACAAGCCGTTCGTGTCGCTCCCTTACTTTCCCTCTGCTCGGCCCGGGTAGTGCCACAGAGTGAGCTGAGCTTAACTCCTTGAAATTCCTGTATGACTTTTTGTGTTGTGCTCGGCTGACTGAATTTGGTGTGGAAACTGAGATGTTGTTAATCTCATGCTTACTGTGGAAACAGACACGCTTGAGAATGAGAAGAAATTCTTGGCGTAATGGGACATAAATGGAGCACTGTCTATGAAGTCATCCAAAAATTTTAGTTTTATATTCCTGTATATTAAAAGGTAGGTTTTCAGGCTGGGTGTGGTGGTACATGTCTGCAGTCCCAGCTACTTGGGAGACCACAATGTGGGAGGGTCATTTGAGCCCAGGAGTTCAACTCCAGCCTGGGCAGCATAGCAAGATCCCATCTCTTTAACATATGTAGATTTTTCCCCTTCCTCTCCAGTGTGTGTTCTGGTACATCCATGCCCAGAAGAATGTATCAGATGCCTCTCTTTTCCCAAACGGCCTTTCATCGTCTCAGCCAGGAAGTTGCTTTTCCTCAACCTTTTTCCTCCTGACAGTTGTTGCTGTGGCTCCAGGTGGTTGTTTGAGACGTGTTTGTAATTCCATTCTTAATCATTTGAATAGTTGTGTGAATGTTTTTTCACCAACTCCTGGGGTTACATTGAAGAAGTGGACACAGGTGGCCCTGGAAATGCATAGCTGTGTTGAGTTTTCCAATGTTTACGTGGGGATCTGCGGGAAGGAGTCTCTGGCTCACTCCAAGCTCGACACGTGGGGGCTGACTTGGTTTCTCTGTCATCATCTCCAGGCGCGAGGGCTGGACTTGTCCCGAGTGAGGACCTGCGTGGTTGTGGCAGAAGAGCGGCCTCGGATCGCACTCACGCAGTCGTTCTCAAAGCTGTTTAAGGACCTGGGCCTTCACCCGCGGGCCGTCAGCACCTCGTTCGGTTGCAGGGTGAACCTGGCGATTTGCTTGCAGGTGAGATTCGGCGACATCACGGCGCTGAGTGGGAAGTGTGGCTCCCGGGGTGGGTACAGCACAGACTGGCTCCACTTGTCTCCCTCGGCTGATGCTTAGCTACATTCAGAAGAGATCTTTCAGTCACACGCGTGCGGTTGGTGCAGATCTCTGTTTCTTTAAACTACAGTCTATGTTCGTATCCGTTATTCATAACAAGCATTCATAGCACTTACTCTGTCCTGGAACATTTTAACTTTTGTGACAGGGGTAGCAGTTTGTCCAGACCTCTGCTGTTGGACTTTTTAAAGATTAGATACTAGACAGATGAAGAAACCAGTCCCTCGAAGTACTTAGTCCCATGTGTGTAGACGATCGCTGTAGGAAGAACTTAATGACATTGAGCAGGTTCTGGGATTTGCTGCTGCAACGGCATTTTAGAAACAGCAAAGCCGCACTTCTGGGAAACAGGCGTAAGTGAAGGAGCTCTAGCAACACAGCCTTGGGTTAACAGTGGCTGACAAGCTGCAGGCAGAGCTGCAGATTTGCTTCCTGGAAGAATAAGGGCTTCCCTCTCAGCAGGTGCTGGTGAGGCAAATGGTCGGTGTGCATCCCCTCCACCTCCCTCTCCCCACCCCCTATCCTACTTGTGATCCCAGAGTGATTGCTTAAGGTTGCTGCTGGGTGAGCCTCCGAAGGCTCCATCTGCCCTTTTCATGCCTGTCTAGGTGCTTGGAGTTAGCCACTAGGTCAGAGGAGGGAACCTCCTCTCTTCCCGAGATCACTTCAGAAAAAGTAGCTGTAAAAAGCTTTTCTTGATTTTCTTTTACTTTTTTGAGACAGGGTATCACTCTGTCACCCAGGCTGGAGTGCGGTGGTGTCATGGCTCACTGCAGCCTCAACCCCCTGCCCCCGCTCCCAGGCTCAAGCAACCCTCCCACCTCAGGCTCCCTCGTGGCTGGGACTACAGGTGCACACCACCACGCCTGGCTAATTTTTGTATTTTTTGTGGAGACGGGGTTTCACCATGTCGCCCAGGCTGGTCTTGAACTCCTCAGCTTAACGATCTGTCTGCCTTGGCCTCCCAAAGTGCTGGGATTACAGACGTGAGCCACTGCACCCGGCCTTTTTTTTAATTTTCATAAATGTGGTGTTCCTTGCTTCTGTCTTCCTTCTCTTTTAATTATTATAATAGCTCCATTTTTAAGAAATTATAAATTACCAAATTTCTCTCAAGAGTCAGTTAAACCTTGTCCTATGATTAAAATAATACCCTTTCCTAAGGGGTCATCTGAAGAATTAGATTTATCTCACCAAACTAGTTCTTAAAATATTGAAGTTTTCTCTGCCTATTCACCTTTTTCTGTTCCTCATAAATGTTTATCGCCATCTATCCCATTAGGAGAAATAGGAAATGCAGAAGTCTGCTTCTTAAGTTCAGCAATAGTGTGATGTCTCACTTGTCTCCATCCACCAGTGACAGGGACCCCCGGGCAAGAGCAAATCAGTGATTTGTGAGAGATGGCACTGGCCACGGCGAGGCTGCTGCTTCTGGCTTTGTCTCTTAAAATGTCAGGGTGGGGCTGAAGGGAGAGAGCAGAGAGTAACCCTTAGCATGGTGCCCTCCAACAGGTGACAGAGTTCAACGTGTGGTGCAAAATTGGCCTCTTGTAGAGTACATACATTTATTTTCCTCTTTACTTTTTCATTTATTTCTATCCACCTGGATCCAAAATGCTTTTTTTTGTTTGTTTGTTTGTTTTTGAGATGGAGTCTCACTGTGTTGCCCAGGCTGGAGTGCAGTGCCGTGATCTGGGCTCACTGCAAGCTCCACCTGCTGGGTTCACGCCATTCTCCTGCCTCAGCTTCCCCAGCAGCTGGGACTACAGGTGCTCGCCACCAAGCCCAGCTAATTTTTTGTATTTTTAGTAGAGATGGGGTTTCACCGTGTTAGCCAGCATGGTTTCGATCTCCTGACCTCGTGATCTGCCCTCCTTTGCCTCCTAAAGTGCTGGGATTACAGGCATGAGCCACCACGCCCAGCCCCAAAATGTTTTAAGATGGTTTACAAGGAAGGAGTACGCTCAGTAGGAGAAGATAAAATACACTAAAAAAGAATCAAAACATGGAGATGAAAGAAAAAAAAGCGCAGGAAAGGGACAGAGTGAAGAACAGAGTTGGCGTGCTGGTGTTTTCCACAAGGCTTCTGAAGCGTGCCACCGTCCTTACCTCGGCACCAGGGTGGGGCCAGACACGTGGTGGATATTGAATGAATGTGTGCCGTGGGAGTGTTGAGCACGGTTCTGTATTCTTAATAGGAAATGGCAATATGTTTTTGTGCAGAAGACAATTTCGTCAATATGACCGCTAAATCAAAATTCAGTATTGCTAATCGTGGGTCATGGCGTTATTTTGCAATCTTGGCAGCATCTTCAAGCATTTTTGTCCATGTTCAGTTTTCTTCTTGACCTATTCCTAACTCCTTTCGGTCAGCATTTCCTTATCTGAATAGTACTGGAAAATAGGTGGAAGTATCCAGGTGTCTACCAGCAAAGAGAAATTAAATTTATGTACAAAGCAATGCGGGCTCACCTCCCCTTGCCAGAATCTTTGAGGGCAGGTGTGCTTCAGAATTAGGTTTCTGGCTTTGTGAGAGGTGATGTGGCACAGATGCCATGCATGATGCCACAGCTCAGTATCACATGTGCCAGTGTTCCTGCAGCAAGGAAGGGTGGGGGCTCCAGACTTGAAGGGGCTCATGTCAGCCCCGGTCAAATTTTACTACAAAGAAACTTAAGACAAAGTTTGTGCCATCATCAAACATTGCTCACAGTCAGTGAGTTGGACAGTAGGCATGTAGATAATTTTTTCAGGAAGTGACTCATTTTAGTAAAAGCGAGCAGTGAGAGGATAGAGTGCCACGAACACGGGGAGGCGTTCTGGGGGAGGGCAGTCAGGAACGCTTCAGCAGAGCACAGTGAAAGGGCGGAGTCGTGCGGGCGAGAGTCCAGCGAAGGCAGCCGTTAAGTGCAAAGGCTACAGGCAGAGCTAGTCTTTGGAAACACTCATTTTCTAGAACCTGCAAAATTAAAAAAACCTGATGGTGATAGAAACAAGCAGAGTGGAGAAGCCCAGGATCCAGTGGCAGAAACCACCTCTCGCTCCCTGGCTCTCCATAGAGCCCAGCACACAGGACATGCCTGGTACATTAAATGTACAGACCACACGGAGTGCTTCTGAGTGCTAATAAGGAAAGCCTGAAACGTTTCTGAATTTTGTATGCACTGAATTTATTTTTCTTTATAAAAGAATATTTTAGAAAACAAAATCAGAAAATACACTTTAGCTTATAAATAAATAACACTCATAAACCCATCTACCCTGAGATAATCACAATTAATCATTTGATGTAAAAAATCAAAAACACAAAAAATTAAGATACTGCCAGAATTCCAAACCTTGTACCTAAATATTTAAAGATGTTGAAAAATGTAGCTTTCAGTTTGAAGCAGCAGCATCGTGAGTGAGTGTGGAAACGGGGGTGTCTGCTCTCTGACTGCGTTCTAACAACACTGGTCACTCACCAGACCCCCGCACCCCCGACTGACTGCGTTCTAACAACGCTGGTCACTCACCAGACCCCCGCACCCCCGACTGACTGCGTTCTAACAACGCTGGTCACTCACCAGACCCCCGCACCCCCGACTGACTGCGTTCTAACAGCGCTGGTCTCTCACCAGATCCCCGCACCCCCGACTGACTGCGTTCTAACAGCGCTAGTCTCTCACTAGACACCCCCCCGCAGGCCTTCCCTGACTGCACTCTGGTGGGGGACGCCTGATGGAGAGAGGGAAGAGTTTTATCTCCAGGAGATAGGGAGCAAACTCAGCAAAGAACATCGTCCAAAACAGAGAGGGAGCCTCACCCGTGCGCAGCAGGGCTTACGGTGTGTCAGGGGCATCACGGTCAGAGGGGGTCCTGGTGTTCGGGGAAGGCTGAGCTGCACAGTTCATGATTATTATTACTGCAGGATTTAAAGGCCTCACCGGTGCTCCTGAGCAGTGCTGCATCCTCAAGGGCAAAGCCGCATGCAGTTTTACCAGTGCTGACTTGGCGCCTGGACAAGCACTTTTTAGAACATACCTGACACAGGAAACGTTACAGGTGTACAGAGACACATTGGGCGTTTGTTTTTACTTTGCAAAAATCGGCTCCGTCAGTGGCACTCTGGTCCTCCCACCATCCAGCCCCAAGCATCTGCCTCCCCTTCTGCAGTTGTTCCTAAGCCACTTTCTCATGCAGTCTTTCCTGCTTCTGCTTCATAACCCGTACACTGTGCTCGGTCTGGATGGACTCTCCTCTGCCCTCATCCTGCTCCGCCCGGGTCCCCTCCATGGGGCCCTCTCGAACTCTGTCAGCTGCGGTGCTCTCTTTCCTCTGAATTGCCAGTGTTCTTTGTTCCTCCTCCTTCACACTTTCCACCTGCTTTATGATTATTTATCACCATGTCCATGTCTCTTCTGCTCTGTGAGTAGCTGTTTTACAGAACACAGTTTTTTCTTTGTTGTTGTTGTTACTGTTTGTAGAGACAGGGTCTCACTGTGTTGCCTAGGCTGGTCTTGAACTCCTGGCCTCAAGTGACCCTCCCACCTCAGCCTCCCAAAGCACTGGGATTCCAGGCGTGAGCCACCACACTCAGCTAAGAGCATGGCTTTATGAAAGAATCTCCCTCCCTGAGTGTCCAGTGCCATCTCACATCATCACAGTCACTTCTGGATGTTGGATACATTTTGTCAAAGTACTGATACTTGAATTTTTTTTTTTTTTTTTTTTGAGACTGAGTCTTGCTCTTGTCATCCAGGCTGGAGTGCAATGGCATGATCTCGGCTCACTGCAATCTCTGCCTCCTGGGTTCAAGTGATTCTCCTGCCTCAGCCTCCCAAGTAGGTGGGATTACAGGCACCTGCCACCTCGCCGAGCTAATTTTTGTATATTTAGTAGGGACAGGGTTTTGCCATGTTGGCCAGGCTGGTCTCAAACTCCTGACCTCGTGATCCTCCCACCTCAGCCTCCCAAAGTTGATTCTTTTAACTGCCAATCTGTGTGTGTAAATATAATTCACATTAGAGAAATTAAACATATACTTACTTGACTAGAGTCTAGTCTCCTGTGGAAAATGACTTGGCATGATGAATTTTCTCAAAATGAACCCCTGGTGTGAATCTTCACCAGCTAAAAGCTCATATGCCATCTGTAACTGTTCCTTGCAAATGAAAACCCAGGGTTTACTATTCTTCAACCTTCTAACAGCATTTTCCTCTCAAATAGGAAGTCTGGGGCTTGCACCTTAAGAGTCATTCACGCTGGAAAAATACATTCTTTAGTCATTGCATTGGAACATTGGATTCAGACAGCATCTAGTTAGGTCTTCCTGTGCTCTTTAAGAGTATTTTTAGTTGTTTTAAGATGAGAGATGAAGGCCCTGAGAAGTGAACTTTCCTGATTGACAAAGCTAGGAGGTAAAAACAACAAAATTTAGAAGTAAAGGCTATTTGTTACTCTTAGGAGTAACATTTCCCAGAATCTTTAGCTGTAAAAATGACTTTAAAACAATTTCAATTTATTAAATTTATGATAAAAGTGGACATTAGAAAGATCACATTATGACTTCTGTGTTTAATTAGCTTTCACGTAAATTTCTCTTAGTATTATTAGAAGGTGTCACTTATTATTTGGAAATATATTTCTCACAGCCACAATTACTCTTCAAAAATGTAAGCTGGAAGATCTTTTGTTGCATTAGATTTAGAGATATTGTTCACTGTAACAGAAAAATTGCATCCTCCTCCTAGTAGAAGCAGGGAAGAAAAACATGAGGTCTTCTGTTTTCCAAAAGGGACCTCAGTTGTTTGTTTATTAGGAAAAAAACATAAACAGAAACTTGGATTTCTATTATATAGAAAAATAACTGATTTATCTGAGAGGGCAGCTTTATTATAAGTAGTTTTGTGTGGGATTAAATCAACAGTAACTATTGCAGTGACCCTTAAATCTTGAAACTCACACAATGAAAGAGAAATACAGCCCCCCAGTAATAGAAGGAGTCATGGATTGTTGAAAGAAGTGAGCCAGGCGCGGTGGCTCACGCCTGTAATCCCAGCACTTCAGGAGGCTGAGGCGGGTGGATCATTTG
Organism: Gorilla gorilla gorilla; assembly: GCF_029281585.2. Lineage (NCBI taxonomy): Eukaryota > Metazoa > Chordata > Mammalia > Primates > Hominidae > Gorilla > Gorilla gorilla. Next base: position 9,248,652 of record NC_073232.2, on the reverse strand, counting down.
AGGTCAGGAGTTCGAGACCAGCTTGCCCAACATAGTAAGACCCTGTCTGTACTGAAAATACAAAAATTAGCCAGGTTCATTGGCACGCACCTGTAATCCCAGCTACTCGGGAGGCTGAGGCAGGGGAATTGCCTGAACTTGGGAGGTGGAGGTTGCAGTGAGCCGAGATCATGCCACTGTACTCTAGTCTGGGCGATGGAGCAAACAGAGCCAGACTCTGTATAAAAAAAAAGAAAAAATGTGGAAGACTCAGGAGATGATGTAAATCTTAATTAATTCTCAAAATAAATAGTTGTAATAATAAGACTTTCATTAACTTGAGCTCTCAGTTTCCTTGTCCCCCTACACTGCTTTTAGGTGAAGGAAATAAATAAGGTGCTGTTGGGGATTTTGAAAGCCTCAGGGAATGAGCCACCGTCAGCAGGAACTTTACGCCCTTTCCTGCTGACACACAGCATCCCAGCCACGCTGGGGATCATGGAAACCAATTCCAGGTATCCTGCACATCAGCCAGCTTTCTGACCTGTAAGCAATGGAAACCTCCTTTGGCAGTTTGAGGCACCAGTGAGTGCCTCTCAGAACCACCAAGGGAGTAGGACCAGCATTGGGAACCTGCCTGTGGGAACCGCTTGTGCAGCAGCTTGTTCTTGTGAGGACACCACACCCTGAAGTCTGCACTGCTGACCTTGTTCCTGGACACGAGACTTCCCCACCAGCATGGCATTCCCCAAACCTGGATCATGTCTGGACACCTTCACTGCCGACAGCAAGAGCCCGATTGGTTTGTGCTGTAAATGGATGTGATTGGTTGATCGTCTCCCCACACCCTAGCTTCCAGGAAGGCTGGGAAGGGACTTCTGGTATTTTTACTTCCTATAGAGCCACAAGGGCTCTGTATCCAAACAGGACTCAAAAAGTGGAGGAGTTCTCCCGATACAGGAGGACGGTTGAGATGTATGGTGACCAAAATGTGGCAGCGGCGGCTGCTCCCACCCCTCCCTTTCCCCATCCAGCATCACTGCGTTCTCGTCCTGCCCTTATGCATCTCCATAGCCCCAGGAAGCCACCGTGATGCAGCTGCTGCTTTTACGTCTACTCAGGCACTTGCCCTTCATGCAAAGGGGAGACAAGCCGAAGCCGCTGGAATTACCATGACCGTCATCAAACCCACGACTTTCTAGGTGATGCCTCCTCTTCCTCTGGTTCCATCACTGATATTCTGTGATCTGCGGATGGAATTGTAAAATTTACAATTGAGGGATGAAGAGAGAGAAAAGAGGAGGAACATTTGAATTCTACCAGTGTTTTTGGATGTCTCACGTGCCCTAAGCACTGATGGACACTGAACTGAACAGATAATCATGTTGGATCTGCAAGGTGCTAAGTGAGTCTTTCCATCTGTCTCCAGGAATGTCGGAATCACCACTGGAAGAGTCTTAGGGACCCAGGAGATCATGATGAGGGTCCGAGGGGTGTAACTCCACAGCTTCAAGTGTTCGCCTAGCTTTCAGCAAGGGATTCTCAATCACAGTCACAGAACATGCCTGGCTTTTAGTCTGTCTTGAACCAAAAAACAAGAATCTGAGTTCATCATTCACTCAGTACGTTCAACAAAAACAGCCGTGCCGTGTCACGTCTGGGTGCTTTCATCTGCTCTGTGGCTTGGCAGCCCCTAAACTAAAGCCTTCCCAGGCCCTCTCTCTAAAGTGTCAGAGCATGGCGTCCAGGCTGCCAGCCTCATGGTGCTTTCCGCACAGCTACTCAGCTCTGCTGTGCCACTCAAAGCAGAAACAGGCAATATGTAAATGAGCAGGCATCGCCATGCTTCAGTCAAACTTTATGAAAGCCAGTGTTTGGCTGGTCCTGATGACCAGCTTGCTGGTAGGTGGCCTGAGCTGAGTTCACACTGTCTGTGGCCCCCACCCCACCAGTAATCCATTCCAGAACCCCCATTTCCTGACAGTTTGTCACCTGCATCAGTGCCTGATGACAACATCCAGATCCATCCATTTGATGCCAACCATAGAAACAAGCTTTTATTGAGATGTAGAAGTCACAAGAGACTCTTATTCCAACCATAACCATTGGAACAATCTGGTTAATACACAGATTCATCGTTTCTAAGATCCATCAGAGAGCTGAAGACTCAAATGTAAATGAATTACATTTCTTCCTAGGAGAAAAGAGACCTGTATGTGGTTTTTCCCATGGCAGAGGAGCCAGGAGAAAGAATTTACCATAAAAAATGATAAAGCAAGAAGTTTCTGAACTTTCTAAAAAACATAAATGGCAGTATGTTGTTTGCAAGGTAGATGAGAATCCCAGGGGAGTCCTAAAAGTGGATCCATTTTCTCTGAGGCACTCTGAACCTTTAGTGTGCAAAAGGCAGGGGCTCCTGAGGGCTGGGAGGTGAGCAGGAAAGCCGCTGGCTGCCCCTCGAGGGTGGCCTGGATCACCCAGCAGAGCCCTGGCTACCCTCCAGGGCAGCCCAAATCACCGTGGGAACTCCACTCACACTTCAACAACGGAGGTGGGATGAGGGCATAGCACATTCCTCTTCAGTGCCCTTGCCCTTCAGCATGTGTAATGTATTTGCCTTCCAAAGGCTGGGAGTGTGGCAGTGGAATAGAGGAAGCTGGGGGTGAGACTGAAGAGAGAATCACCCAGTTACCTAAAGTGGGTGGAAGGTCTCCTACTGTTTGGAAAGCAGATCTCTCGCCGTGAAGCATAGAAGACATCCAGTGTCAGTGTTCAGGCCCAGCATCCGGATCCTGCCCATAGGCTTGTACTTTCTTTTCTGGGGGTAAATGCTATTTAATCTTTACTGTTCTTTTAAATACAATCTTTGTTTTTCATAAAACATTGTGTTATATAATCAAAATTTAAAAGACCTGCAAAGAAGCAAGAGAAATGGACTCATGTTCATGAGAGGAGATGGCGCTAGAAAGAGTCAGTAGAAGAGACATGCTGCAATTATCAGAGACTTTGAAATAGCTGTGATAGGTGAGGCCAGGAATTCATTGAAAAGGTCTACAACATCTGTGAAGAGGTGGGGGGTATTGCAGAAAGATAAAAACTGTGAAAAAAAAAACAAAATGGAAATGCTGGAAATGAAAACTAGTATTAGAAATAAAATTCCCATGGTTTAATAGGAGACTAGATACAGCAGAGGACTCATTGAATGAACTTGAAGTCTGACCAATAGAGATGACCTAAGCATAAAACAAGGAGAAAAGGCCTGAAAATACAGTGGAACAGAGTGTCTGAGGCCCGTGGGTCTAACATACCTGTAGTGATCGGAGCCCCAGAAGGAGCGGTGAGAGAAAATGGGGCAAGAGAACAATTTGAAGACCTATGGCCAGGAGTGAAGGGAAGAATCAACACAAAGATTCAAGAAGCTCAGTCAAGTCCAGGCAGAGTAAATGAGAAGAATCACACCCAGACACTTTGTTGTCCAAACACCGAAAGTCAGTGGCAGAGTCAATCTTAAAGTCCCTGCAGGAATAAAACTAAGTAGGGGGAAGTAATAAAAACAACACTGAGTTCTCATCAGAAGTGCTGGAAGCCAGAATACAGTGGAGTCGTGCATGTAGGCTGCTGAAAGAACTGTTTCTGCTGCAGGAGATCCTTCAGAATGGAAGAGAAAAGCAGATATTTAGCCAACCTAGAGAATCCTTCAGCAAATACGCATCACAAGAAATAGTAAGAATGTCTCAAGGATGAAAATAAATGATAGCAAAACGAAGCCCAAATTTTTAAGAAATGAAGAATACTGAAAAGAGTAAATACAAGAAAATGTTTTAGAATCTATCATTATGTAGACATGTAAATATTTTTAGTTTGTTTTAAAAGTATTAACTGTTTAGAAATATGAACAGCTGAGGTATTCGTAGCATGTGTAGGAATAACAGATGAGACAACAGGAAGTTGGGGCCCGGAAATGCACTGCTGCAAGAATCTTCATTTTCATAGCACATAACACCATGTGAAGATAGAATGCAATAAATCATGCAAAAAATACACAGAGGGTAAAGTGAAATACCACAAATATTCTATTCATGAGAAAAGGAGGCAGGAAGGGAGGAACAAAGAACAAAAGGAACAAGTAAAGAATCAACAGCAATCACACCAATAAGGACGTGAAAAGTAAATGAACTGTGGATGACGTGATTGCTGAGGTCGGAATGTCTGTGTCCCCCTCCAAAACTTCCGTGTTGAACTATAATCCCTAATGCAGTAGTATAAGACATGAGGCCTGTAGAAGGTGATTAGATCATGAGGATGGAGCCCTCACGAATGGGACTTCCACCCTTATAAAAGAGGCCTAAAGGAACATGTTCATCCACTCTGCAGGTGCCTCAATCTGGGACTTGCTAGACTCCAGAGCTGTGAGCAGCCTTTACCTAGTCTAAGGTATTTCACAGCAGGCGGAGCAGACGAGCACAGAGGGACTCGTATCGCCAGACCCAGCCTCGTCCTGATGCCTTCCCATGCGCAGGAGAGGCAGGCACTGGCCACAGACCATGTGAAGGACAGCGTCCAGCTGCTGGGTGATCCGGTGCAGCACAGGGAGGGCCAGCCTCCCTCTCAGGCTTCTTTAAGGAAATCCTGGCTGGTGCCGAGTTTAGAAAGATGAGTTAGCAGTGACGAGAGTGGGGAGGGAAGAGCACTCTGGAAGCTGAGCTGAAGCCCCTGCAACTTCAGAGGGGTCAGGAAAGATCGGAAGAGGCCAGGGTGGCTAGAAAGGGAGGACGACGGAGGACTGCACCAAGCACTGGTCCTTTTCCCAAGATCAGTGGTAAATTGTTACAGGGCTTAAGGCAGGGACCTGTCATATTTAGCTACTGGTTTTGAAAAGATCACTGGGAGTATATCATTAAGGCTTCTCTAAGCCGGTAACATTTCCACAGCCCCCAGATTTTAATGCAAATAGAAAAATTCTTCTGGAAATAGGAGTAGAAAGAAGTAGTCAAATTTTGTGTCATTTTCCTTTCCATTTGAAGAGTGTCATTTGCCTGGAGACATACAACCCAAACCTTTTCTCGTCTTCTCAGACTTACCTAGTGTACTACATAAGCCCAGTATCAGGTCTTTGGAGTTTGTTCGTTCTTTCACACATTTCTACTTACTATAGCCCTGTGTGCAAGTACCAGGTTGTGCTAATATTATGGTGTGTGAATTGCTGAATAGTAAAATCACTAGTCAGCTTAAATGCTCAAATTAGTGCTGTTTTGTGTTTTCTGTGCTGATATTTGGGGTGTGAGTCTGTATATCTTCACCTGAGATTTAAATATAACTCATTTGTTCAATAAGCACTTAATACCTAATTGATATAATACTTTTATGTCAGTAAGAAAGTTATTTTTTGGTATATACATTTCTCCCTCAATGGGGGACAGGTTTCCATACTCCCTATGGATACCTAAGTCTGCAGATGCTCAGGTCCCTGCTGGAAAATGGTGCAGCATTTGCATAGAGCCCATGCACATCCTCCGTGTACTTTAAATCATCTCTAATGACTTGTGATGCCGAATACGACGTAAATGCTGTGTAGATAGTTGTACTGTATCATTCAGAGAATTATGACAAAAAGTCTGTGCCTGTTCAGTACAGGTGCAGTTTTTTCAAATATTTGGGATTCAAGGTTGGTTAAATCTAAATATGCGAAACTCACAGATATGGAAGGCTGACTGCTTAACATTTTTATTATATAACTGGATTTTAATGTGAATCCTTTTTTCTCGTTAATATAACTTGGAATTTCAAAAATGCTTTATCTTTGTTTCTGAATGAGCTTTAGTTGGAATGGATAATGCTGTTTGTCTGTGGGTCCTTTTTGCAAGTATTTGATCCTTAAATACTGAGGGGCATTCTTTTGCATCAGGGATCTCCGTATTTAAGGGAACACTGGCTAGCATTCTTTGGCAATATGAAGATTTTGTTAAATACTCCCTCAATATGTATCTTGAAATTTCAGACTTTTTACCTCAGGGGTTTTATAATTTGGAAGCAGCTATATCTTACCTCTTTATCTCCTTCACGCATTCTTCTCTATTAATGCTTAGGCCTACTTGGCTTCAGGCGCAGTGTTGCCTCCTCCACGTGGTACAAAATAGGAAACAAGGTACTTCACCTTGAACCATTATAACAATTTCTGAACTAGGATAATTTAGAGAGAATGTTGACTTATTTTTATTTTTGTCCCAGTTAATATTTAGGTTTCAAGGAATCATGAAGGAAAAAAATTATTTAAATCATTGCATTCAGCTCAAATATATTCAGTAAAGGTCCACTATGTGTTTGGAGCATACACACCTTTATTGGCGAGTTATTTTATTTATTCATGCCCTGCCTCTCTTTTTTTAAACATAAGGGTGCTGAGAGAGAACAGTAGCCATAATTACCCTAGAGAAGTAACAGAGAAGAGTGGAATCGTGATTTTCTTTTAAAATCTTGAACCATTGCTTATTTTCTTAGACTTGGCTCTGTTGTGAGTGGTGGCAGTTTTTCCATCGGGCTTTGTGACCAAATTTGAGCCTGAAGAAAACCACTTAACCCCCTTTCCACTGCTGCGGCTGCTGTCTCTAGTGTCTGCCTATTGCCGTCATGGGGTTGTGGGTGGGTGCTGGGCCGTACACACAAATCACAGGTGTGCATCAGTCCGGGCACCTGTGAAAAATCTTCTCCTCTTTGTACTTTTTGGGAAAGACAGCTAAGTGACATAGGGAAAAATACCTTGCATCCAAGGAGCTTGCCGAAGTTGCTTTCTGGAATTGTCCAGCAGCTGGGGTAGATGATTTAATGCGGGTAGCAGGCAGGGACCACAGCCATGGATGACGAGGAGGAGAAGAAAACAGAAGTTGATGTCTCTGTTTGGGGAACAGCAACAGAGCACATTTGCTGGGGTGGAAACTCCTCCTGAGGCTGCTGAGCAGACCGTGTGAGAGCCCAGCGCTGGATTCTTTCAGGGTTCAGATGCACATTGGCCTCTCCCTTTGCCTCATTGTGTAGGTGGATAGAGCTAGTGCCCTACTTGCAGGTGTAAAAGCTCACAGGCTCTCCTTTGTTCCTGGAATCAGAACCTTGGAACTACCTCAACAGATTTAGTGAATGAAACTTGCACTCCCGCGTCCCTCAGAAAGAAAGAGCGCCGTGAGTGAGACGGTGCAGTGCCACCATTTACCTTCTGTGTCCCTGCGCCGTGGTTAGTCACCTGCTACACCCTCTTCTGTTGCTCCGTGGATATGTTGACATCTTTAAAACATTTCTTTTAGCCTTGTACAGTGGTTAATTTTAATGATTTCCATATTTGATGTTGTTTTTGATCTTCTTTTCATTTTGTTTCCTGCTTTTCGCATTCTCCTCCCCACCCCTCCCTCTTCTCCATCCCATTTTTCACTGTCGGGTCGTATGTGTCTGTGTGTGTTGTGTGTGTTGGTTTCTGTTGTCTGGTGTTCTCTCCTCTCTTCTCGTCCTCACCCTTCTGCTGCTGTAGCCTCACAGGCTGTGGACCCTGGCCGAGCAGGTAGGGGACTTTCCTGTCCGTCACACCCGTGCCTCCCTGCCCAGCCCCGCTGCCTTGCCCGCATCCAGCCGTGGGACAGACTAGCAGTTGAGTGCAGAGATTGGCCGGGGGTCTGCAGGCCCTGTGATCATGGGTGCTGCCGGCCGGGCAATGTCACGTTCAGGCCTCACGCGTAGCCGACGCTGTCTTCCCGGGGTGCGCGGTCAGTGGTTCATTTGCCAGTTTGGTTCATCTCTGTTGTACTTAATTCTCCACCTGTTTTCCATTTACTTATTTTTAATTGACCCTCCATGGCTGTATTTTGCATTACTCACTGTGGGCCGGTTCTCTGCTCAGCGCTGGTCTGTGGGGCGGCTTTGCTGAGCAGCCGGGGGTAGAGCTGTCACTGGGAGCGTCCGCCGGGAGGCTGACTCGCATGTGCTGTTCTTTTTCCCTATCTCAGTGGTGAGATACTGGGGCCCAGGGTTATTGAGTACTATGGTATGTTTTCATGACATTGTCTTTTTTTTTCTTATATATAAGCAATATAAGAAAATTTTGTGCCTTTAGTACAAAAATTGGAATTCTCTCCTGAAGAATTTTAGTGTAATTCTTCAAATGAATTCTGAAGGGCTCCCTTATTTTTTGGCAAATTTATTGTAGGTTTAGTCTTTTTCCAACCAAGGTATTGTACTGCCTTCCCCAAAAATGGATGTACAATTTTGGTTTGTAATGCAGCCTTCGTGATACTGCTCTTCTGTGTACAGAGGTCACTGGTCAGAAGTCAGCATGGTGTAATTTTTCAAGCAATTTATGGTGCCAAGAAAAGATTTCTGGACCCCTGTGTAAAATCAACAGCCCAGTGGAATGGCTCAGACCACAAAGTCCTGCCCAGCTCTCCAGGATAAAATGCCCCTTCTCTGACCTGTGTCTTGGCCGGAAATGCCCTCCTCAGGCCAGAGAGCCAGAGCTCCAGCAGAGCCCGGAGGAGCAAGATGCTCCCCTTACCTCTTCCTCCCTGGCCTGTCCATCCATATCACACATCTGCTTCACTGTCCTGGGCCCTCAAAATACACCTTTTGTTGTTAAAGGTGGATGCATGTGGTAAAAATTTCTCCGCACAGATGCTTCATATCCTTCCAACCTGCTTTTGCAGCGCCATCTTGGCAGTTTTCAGCCTTCCTTTTTTTGGCACAGTGCGTGGCTTTGTCTCCTTTCTTTCCTATTTTTATATATTGGCGGTCAAGCTGTGTGAATCCAGTATTATCCTAATAAGATATTCCTTCTGGAATTTAGGTTATCAAACTGAAAGTTAGCAGGTGCCTTGGAGAGGTTGCTGGTCTAAGTGTTTTTAGTTCTATTTTTCACTTTAAGATTTTACAAAAGAAATGTTTCCTAGCTAGTAGAAGCACAGACCCCAGTCTCCTTCCACGTAAACTTGAGTTAACCACTCTGTTGTTGCTTGCAGGGAACCTCAGGACCTGACCCAACCACTGTCTACGTGGACATGAGAGCCCTGAGACATGACAGGTACTGTACACTTCAGGGTTTTTTCTTTTTTTCCTTTTTTTGTTTTGTTCTGCGGCCTTGCATTCAGGTCTTCATCTAGAAGAAGAGGTGCACACGACGTTTATCTGCCCAGAGTGTAACTGTCTCATGAGTGAAGTGGTGGAGTTAGGCATTGGCTTGAACTTTGCAATTGAAAACTCTGGCCAGGCACGGTGGCTCACGCCTGTAATCCCAGGTATTTGGGAGGCTGAGGTAGGCGGGTCACCTGAGGTCAGGAGTTCGAGACCAGCCTGGGCAACATGGTGAAGCCCCGTCTCCACTAAAAATTACCCAGGTTTGGTGGTGGGCACTTGTAATCCCAGCTGCTTGGGAGGCCGAGTCAGGAGAATTGCTTGAAACTGGGAGGCAGAGGTTACAGTGAGCTGAGATTGCACCTCTGCATTCTAGCCTGGGTGACAGAGTGAGACCCCGTCTCAAAAAAAAAGAAACTCTGTTGCAGGACAGCAGTGGCAGGTGTGATAGCAGGAGTATGGCCAGAGCTGCTTTATCTGACCGTCTCACTGGAAGGCAGGCACTTGGTTCTTTTCCTTCCTATTTTATGCATCATTTTGCCCCCGTCGTAGAATGTCAGCATCCTGCCCACATTTCTTTACATGAATGGAAATGTTTTGTGAAGATGCTTGAAATAGGGGTTAGGGGTCAGGTTACCTTCTCTATGTGGCCTCCTAAGCGCCCCCTGAGAAGAAAAGTGGAGTTCTTGGTGAGAGTGTGAGGACTCCAGAAGGCAGGGATGAGGTTGAGCAGGATGAGAAGCCCTTTAGAGGAATCTCTGCCCGCCAAGGAGGACCCACTAAGATGCCAGAGAGGAAGGAAAGAAGGCGTCATTTTTACTGCAGACTTCCCCCATTGAAACAGATCATCTTCCACTTGGTGACTGTGGAGGTGCCCGTTCATTGTTGCTTAGGTGAAGTGCGTGGGACATGGTGCCTTCCCTTATCGCCATCAGCAGCTGCTCCGTGACCTGTTGCTATGTGTGTCTGTGCCCCCAGGGATGTCTGACATGCCTGGAGCCATTTTCGATCAGCACAAGTTGGGCAGTGGCTCAGCTGGCATCTGGTGGGGGGAGGCCAGGGGTGTCCCAACAGCCTGCATGGGACGGCCAGTGGCTGAGAGTTCACATGCCAGGGCCAGGAACCACGCCCGCCCTGACGGTTCACACTCGTAGATGCATGCCTGGCCCTGTGGCTCTTCCATCAGGCCCTCTGGTCGACAGAACCACTGGCTGCACAGTTATAAAATCACAGAAGAGTGGTGGCCACGTAGGAGCCCTCAGGAGGCCCTGCAGGCTGAGGGCCAGAGGCAACGCCTGCCCCCAAGGCCACCAGCTGCCAGGGACAAAGTTCAGTCTGGAACACTTAGAAAAATTAGAAATGTAGTTTTAGATTAGATAACTTGTTTCTGGGCATACAGTTTTCTAAATAATCACTTCTTGGCATTAAAACAAATCTACCTGACTCCCCATAAGAATTCTTTGGAAAATAACTCATAATTATATAACTTCCTGAAGGAGTGAGCAGTAGCTAGCTCATCAATAACACACATATGCAGTTCTGTCTGTGGCCTGGCCCTCAAAGCATAACCTTTTCCCTGAGTAGGCTGCTAGCTGCTTTGGAAAGCATCTGAAATGGAAGTGAGAGTACATAGGAACAGGAGCTGGCGGTGCAGTTCACTTTCCCATGCACCACTGCATGCCTCTGGTCGGCACCCATGCCGCTGACCGTCGCTGGTAGCTGGCCTGGGCTCTCACCCTTGAGCAGTGCCAAGGGGAGCTCCTCGGATGCCAGACATCTTCACGAGACTCAGACCCGGCATTTTACATACAAAGAAGGAAAGCAAAGTCTGGCTGTAAAGTGACTTCCTTTCACTGGGCCCTGCCCAGGCACCCCTAAACCCTCCCTGCTGCCCTCCAGATGGACTGTGTGCCGGGCCCCACCCAGGCACCCCTGAACCCTCCCTGCTGCCCTCCAGATGGACTGTGTGCCGGGCCCCGTCCAGGCAGCCCCGAACCCTCCCTGCTGCCCTCCAGATGGACCGTGTGCCGCTCTTCCTCCCGTGCCCTCGGGTGGGACACCACGCTGCCCTTCCCTCCCGGCTCCTGGGGCTGCTGTCACTCTTCTCATTCCTTTCCGTTTTTTTCTCCGCGATATTCTCTCTTTGACCTTTCTGACCAGGTCTGTCTGTGGTCCCCTCCATCTGGCTGGGCCCCTTCTCCCTTACCCCCACTGCAGAGAATCTCAGCGGCGTCCTAGTCTTGCTCTCCAATGCCCTCACCACCCACTCACAGTCCGCAGCCCCCAGCCCACCTCCAAGGAGTGTGGCCCCAGGGGCCTTTTCTCCAGTCCTCCAAGCCAGCCCCAAAGCCCTCTCCTTCCTTAAACCTCCCTTAAATCTTCCCAGGTAAAAATGTCATCCAGCTTTAATCTCCAGCATCACTTTCAACCTTTACCAGCATGTAATATGCCTGGTGCTGCAGCCACTGGCAGGGGGCTCTGGGTCACACAGGTCAGAAGTCAGCTCCTCTGGGACGAGGTATTACACTCTGTAACCTCAGTTTTCCTCTTGCCCTAGTCCGTTTCCATTTCTATAAAGGAACACCTGAGGCTGGGTGATTTATAAAGAAAAGAAGTGTATTTGGCACACAGTTCTGCAGACTGTACAGGAAGTGTGGTGCCTGCATCTGCCTCTGGTCAGGCTTCAGGGAGCTTCACTCATGGTGGAGGGAAAGAGGGGCCACAAGTGCAGAGATCACGTGGTGGGAGGAGGGGACAGACTGTTTTTTAGCCACCGGCTCTGCCGGGAGCTGGTAGAGCAAGAACCTGCTCACCCCCAGGGAAGGCCTGCATCTATCATGACGGATCTGCCTGCATGACTCCGACTTCTCCATTAGGCCCCACCTCCAACCCTGGGAATCACATTTCAGCAGGAGCTCTGGGGGTGCTCAGAACAGGTGCAGTAAAACCAGTCTTCCCAGGCACCTGTGAGGACAAAGTAAAGGAATGCTGTGAAGAGCCAGACTGGGGCAGATGCTGTCACTATGAGCTCCGGCAGCTGGATGGTGACAGAGGACTCACCTCTTCTGATCCACCGGCCCAGGGCTGCTGACCACAGAGGGTGAGAAAGTCGACAGTCCAAGGCCAGCAGTCGGGAGGCAGTGAAATGAGAGCCACTAAAAGCACTGATCTTATTTCTTTCTTGTTACTCTTCCTATAAAAATGGGATGGTGGTTTTCTCACTTGATCTGCATTAGGGTCTGTCACAGGATTAATTACTGTTCCTGTTGCTTTAATGGCACACTCACTTGCGAGCTCCAAGGCACCTGCCCAATTATCGTCCAATTACTCTGGAGAAGGTTAGCTTATTGGTATGCACATGCAATTTCCTTGAGAGAGAATATGAATGTGCACACGCACAAGAAAGACGGCCTACAGAGGAAGACCACCATTGTGAAAGTCAGTTGTCGAACAGGGGTATTGGCCATTTCTGCTTGGTTTTCTGCCCCTGTTTCTGATGCCCTTTTTATTCTTGGAGCCATGGTGGGTGGGACCTGCCTGCATCTGTGACAGGTCACCATGGAGAGCATTTCTGCATCATAGAGTGAGGAGACACACTCTCCCTGCTTCTGGAACAGATTACAGTCCCACATGCGCAGGAAGGAAATGATGAAATTGTGTTGAGACTATTTGCAAGTGACTGTTCATTTTTAAAATATTTGTTACAGTAATTCATTTAAAATGTATTCATAAGTCTCTCAATGACTTCCAATTTGGTCTTTCCATGAATACTTGAGTTTTTCAGATTTTAGATAGGAAAAAAATACAATATATATATATATATATATATATATATATATATATGTCTGCATTTGAAGATGCGGTTTTAAGGCTGGGAATGGGCTCACACCGGTAATCCCAGTGCTTTGGGAGGCCAAGGCAGGAGAAGCACTGGAGCCCAAGAGTTTTGAGGGCAGCCTGGGCAACATAGCGAGACTCCATCTCTACAACATTTTTTAAAAATGAGCTAGGTGTGGTGGCATGTGCCTATAGTCCTAGCTACTCAAAAAGCTGAGGTGGGAGGACTGCTTGATCCTAAGAGTTAGAGGCTACAGTAAGCCATGATCACACCGCTGCACTCCAGCCTGGGCAATGGAGCAAGACCTTGTCTCAAAAGGAAAAGAAACAGTTTTAGCAATTTTTTACATCTTAAGAACATTACATTGGTGTAAAGTCCTAGAATGAAAACTTTCTTAGCTTCCTCAGGGCTTGTAACCTGAAGTCATAACTAAAGGGTATTACCAGAAAAGCATAGATACTAAATTAATTCCTACTCATTGGTTAGCCCAAGTATCAAGATCCTGAGAGCAGGGGCCACAGAATAAAAGTACATCAGTAAACTTGAGACTTAGCAGCAGAATGGAGGGAGTGAAGATAGAGACAAAGACAAACAGCTTAACAGGAGCCTTTCACCTGATCAGGTCCTTGTGTGTGTGTCTCAGTGCATGTGTGAGTGTGCTGTGCATACATGCATGTGTGTGTTGCAAGTGTGTGAATAGTGTCTGCACATGTGAATATGAGTTTGTACATGTGCGAGCTTGCCTGTGTCATGTGTTGCATGGGTGTGATGTGGGTACAAGTGCATATATGCATGAAAGTATGAGTTTGTGCAAGTGTGTTGTGTATGCTGTTGTGTGTTACAAGTGTACATGTGTGTGCAATACTGCATGTGTTTCAACTGCACATGTGCATGAGTGTAGTGTGTGTTGCAAGTATAGACACGTGCATGTATGTGTCATGAGTGTGTTGCAAGTATGTTGCAGTTGTGTGACTGTTTCAAATGTACACATTTATGGCTTTGCACTTGTGTGTGTGCATACAAATATGCAGCATATATTTGTGCACACGAGTACATGCAAGTATGAGTATGCATGTGTGTGTTGCATGGGTGGGTGCCTGTATGTGGTACAAGTATATGAGGGTTTGCAAGAATGCAAGTGCACTCCCATGTGCATGTGTGTGCAAGTGTGAGTTTGCATGTGTGAGTGTAGTGTACTGTTTTATGTGTGTGTAAGTATGTTACATGTGTACATGTGTGCATGCAGATGAGTTTGTGCTAGTGTCTGGGCTATGTGAGTATTGTGTGTGTGTGTTGCATGTGCACATGCACACTGAGTCTTAGTATTGCCTTGTATTTTGTATGTGGAGTTGTTACAAGTATACACACGTGCATGTATGTGGAAGTGTGTGTGTGTGTGCATTCATGTGCATACATGTGTACATGAGAAGGATTTGCTGGGAGGGGGCCAGAGTTCTCCAGCTGGTCTTTAGTCCCTTCATCATGGCCTGTGGTCTTAGCAGACTGAGAGCTGGGCTGTCTGTGGAGCTCGTGTCCCTTTGCTGAATTAGTCATATGCTGCATAGTGCCGTTTCTGTCAATGACAGACCACAGTGGTCCCCAAGACAGTGTCCCCTAAATGACAGTGGTTCCGTAAGACTGTAATGAAGCTGAAAAATTCCTGTGAAATGGAGTTTATTGATGTTGTGGCCGTCATAATGCAATGCGTTATGTGTTTGTGGCAATGCTAGTATAAACCTGTGCTGCCAGTTGTATAAACGTATAGCATGTAGGATCATACACAGTACATGCATAATACTGGACTGTGATAATAGACACCTGTGAAGCCGGTTTATGTACTTACCTTTAATGTCGTTATCTTAGAGCATATTCTCTATACTTAACAATAAAAAAGTTAACTGTAAGACAGCCTCAGCAGGTCCTTCAGGAGGAATCCAGCAGAAAGCATGGTTCCCACAGAAGATGATGGCTTTGTGCATGTCATTGCCCTAAAGACCCTCCAGTTGGACAAGATGTGGAGGTGGAAGCCAGTGATTTCAGTGATCCTGACCCCGTGGAGGCCCAGATTAATGTGTGTCTGTGTATTAGTTTATAACAAAAAAAAGTTTAAAAAGTAAAAAACTTTCGGCCAGGCATGGCAGCTCATGTCTATAATCCCAGCACTTTGGGAGGCTGAGGCGGGCGGATCACCTGAGGTCGGGAGTTTGAGGCCAGCCTGACCAACATGGAGAAACCGCGTCTCTACTAAAAATACAAAATCAGCCGGGCATGGTGGCACGTGCCTGTAATCCCAGCTACTAGGGAGGCTGAGGCAGGAGAATCGCTTGAACCTGGGAAGCAGAGGTTGCGGTGAGCCAAGATCGCGCCACTGCACTCCAGTCTGGTCAACAAGAGCAAAACTCTGTCTCAAAAAAAGAAAAAAAAAAAAGTAAAAAACTTTTAATAGAAAACTTGACATAAATTATTTTTGTACAGCTGTACAATATGTTTTAATCTGTTTTTATAAGTGAGTCAAAAAGCTTTAAGGAATTTACAACATAGAAAGTTACAGTAAATGTAGGTTAATTTATTTAACAAAGGAATTTTCTTATAGATTTAGTGTAGCTTACGAGTACAGTGTTTATGAATCTACAGCCACGTGCGGTGATGACTTAGCTCACGAGTGCAGTGTTGATGAATCTACAGCCTCATGCAGTGATGTCTTAGCTCGCGAGTAGTTTTTACAAAGTCTGCAGCCGCATGCGGGTGATGTCTTAGCTTACGAGTACAGTGTTTAAGAATCTACCGCCACGTGTGGTGATGTCTTGGCTCACGAGTAGTGTTTATGAAGTCTACAGCCGTGTGCGGTGATGTCTTAGCTTACAAGTACGGTGTTTACAAATCTACAGTCGCGTGCAGTGTTGTCTTAGCTCACAAGTACGGTGTTTACGAACCTACAGACACATGCGATGTTGTCTGACCTCACGAGTATGTTTACGAATCTACAGCCGTGTGAGGTGATGTCTTAGCTTACAAGTACAGTGTTTACAGAGTCTACAGCCACGTGCAGTGATGTCGTAGCCCTTAGTGTGAACTTACCACTCACTCACCCAGAGCAGCTTCCAGTCCTACAAGCTCTGTTTATGGGTAAGTTCCCTATATGGGTGCACCATTTTTTATCTTTTCACAGCATGTTTTACTGTGCCTTTTCTATGTTTAGATACACAAATACTGTTGTATTACAATTGTATATAGTCACATGTTGTCCAGGTGTGCAGCCCGGGAGCACTTGGCCGTACCATACAGCGTAGGAGCGTAGGAGGCTACCCCATCCCAGTGTGTGTAGGTCCACTCTTTGGTGTTTGCATGATGACACAATGGACTGACAGCTCATTTTTCAGGATGTTGCCTTGTCGTTAAGTACATGACTGTACTTTTTACCTCCAGCTTCTCAGTGTTTCATATGATCCTCAGGTGACTGTCCCAGCAGTGTACCCAGGAGCCTCATCCTCACTCCCCCGTCCCTTGGGTACCAGAGCTGAGCCTCAGGGTGGTTTGTCTGGCTGCAGTGAATTTAACAGGTGCTTGGATTAAGCTCAGGACCCATTGTCTGGCCTCAGATCTATCACTTTCTGGCCATGTGATCCTGCACACGTTGCCTTCTTGTATTTTACTTTCTCTGTCTGTGAAATGGCAAAAGCAGTGCCACTCCTAGAGTCATTAGGAGGATTCTTGGTATGCGTCAACTGCCAAGAATGGGACCTGACATTACAGCTGGGACAATGCTGGCCAGCTGTAAGTCTCAGTACAATTATCTGATATAGTTATACCTTTACATGGATATACAATTATGTGTATGTAGTCATGCAAATGCCTTTTTTCTTATTAGTTTATAGTTTTTCCTTTGTTTCTGCTCTGGCTGTCTTCAGGCATGAACCCAACTTGAGATGATCATCGGGTAAGGGACAGTAGGGCTTTCACAATTCCTTAAATAGAACTTGCAGTCTACTTGAAAACTTGCAGTCTACTTGAAATAGTCTACTTGCAGTCTACTTGAAAACCAGTGGGAAAACCGAATGAAAAATAAAAGAATTCACATTCACACCATGTCACTTGTGGTATTTGGACACAATCTCCTGCGAGGCTTTGCCGTCCTCCTGGTGTCTGGTTTGCACTGCTCCCACTTCTCTTGCCTCCCCACTCTCCAAAAATCCCCTGGCCGGGTGTGTGTGGAAGGAGAGCAGTCATGGAGCACTGTGGCCACCCTGCAAGCGGGCGAGGACGCGGTTACCAGAGGCGGGCTCCCGGGTCGTGCCCCTCCAAGGTGTGTTTTCAGGAGATGGAAGAGGCAGGCTTGTTGCCATATTTTTGTCTCTCCTTTTTTAGAATTACCATCCATATCCCAGAGAGACTGTGTCCATGTTTAAACTCATTAATATTTTTAGTCTTTACATCCCATTCTCTAATTTCTTCTTTCACTTTGCCATGTCAGTGTAACGTTAAACCTTTTAGGGCCTCAGTTTATCTCCTAAATGAGACAAGCAGCGAATGCGCAGTTCCCACCCACTGTGACCCGCTGCAGCTGCCTTTTCTCCTGACCCCCTCCACCTTCCCCAGACCCCAGCCCTCTACCGTCTGCTTAAGGCCCTTGGGCTGACCAGCATCCCCTCCCTCTGACATCACCAGCGTTTCCTTGTCTCTGAAGTCGTTTCTCTGCATGTAAACATGACGTGATAAATGCTGTCTAAAAACAAAAACCCTCCTTTGACCCTTTTCACCCGCGGCCACCCCATGGCCCTCTCTCCTGACAGCTGAACACCTCAGAGGGTCTGGGTTCATCTCCTGCTGGCTCATGAGAGACAAAGCCCCATGTCTCCACGGTTCCCTGGTGGCACCCGGCAAGGCCACCTACGACCCCACCCTAATGTTCCACGCTGAGTGCCGGTGGATGCTGCTGAGCCTACCCTCGTGCTGGAAACTTGCTCTTCTCTTTGGCTTTAGGGACTACACACTGATAGTTCTTTTGTGGAAATAAACAGAAAAGCTTATTTTTCTGTTTAATAAAAGATGTCTTTTATGATTTAATAAAAAGATACTTTTCAAGTCCTTTCTGTGGAGAAGGAGTTGCCCGGCTGCTTAGGGTGAGTTCCGGTTTCTCCACACGCTCCGGGCCGCCCCTGGATCCGGTTTCTCCACACGCTCCGGGCCGCCCCGGATCCGGTTTCTCCACACGCTCCGGGCCGCCCCTGGTTCCGGCTTCTCCACAGGCTCAGGGCCGCGCCTGGGTTCCGTTTTCTCCACACGCTCAGGGCCGCGCCTGGGTTCCGGCTTCTCCACACGCTCAGGGCCGCGCCTGGGTTCCGGCTTCTCCACACGCTCAGGGCCGCCCCTGGATCCGGCTTCTCCACACGCTCAGGGCCGCGCCTGGGTTCCGGCTTCTCCACACGCTCAGGGCCGCCCCTGGATCCGGCTTCTCCACACGCTCAGGGCCGCGCCTGGGTTCCGGCTTCTCCACACGCTCAGGGCCGCGCCTGGGTTCCGGCTTCTCTACACGCTCAGGGCCGCTCTTGGTTCTGGTTTCTGCACACACTCAGGGCCGCGCCTGGGTTCCGGTTTCTCCACACACGCAGGGCTCCTCCTGGTTCCGCTTTCTCCACGCATTTAATATTGTCCTAATTAAATCTCTACTCTCCATCCCTCTTTCCTCGGCCCCTGGTACCCACCATTCTACTTTGTCTATGATTTTGACTACTCTAGGTGGGTACCTCATATAAGTTGAGTCCTGTGGTATTTGCCTTTTCGTGACTGGCTGATGTTACCTAGCATAATGTCCTCAAGGTTGATTGATGTTGTAGCATTGTGTCAAAATTTTCCTTTTTAAGATTGAATAATATTTCCTTGTACGTATATGCCACACTTGGCTCATCCATTGTCTGCCGATGTTCACTTCGGTTGCTTCCACCTTTGGGCTGCTGTGACTGATGCTGCTGTGAACATGGGTTTATAGATACTGTTGAAGACCTGGTTTCAGTTCTTCTGGTTATATACTCGGAAGTGGAATTGCTGAACCATACATTAGTTCTATTTTTATTTATGGAGGAACTGCCATACTGTTTTCCACAGCCGCTGCATTGTTTTACCTTCCCGCCAGCAGTGCACATGGGTCTGGTTCCTCTGTGTGCTCACCAACAGTAGGTGTTTTCTATTTGAGAGTAGCCATCCTAATGGGTGTGAGATGGTATCTCGTTGTGGCTTTGGTGTGCGTTTTCCTAGTGATGGTCTTGTCGAACATCTTCTCTTGCTCACTGGCTATTTGTATACCTTCTTTAGAGAAATGTCTATTCAAGTTTTTCCACACTTTTTAGCTGGAGTGGTTTCTTTGTTTGGTTTGGGTTTAGTTTTTTTTGGCTATTGAATTCTAAGCGTCCCTTACATATTCTGGATATTAGCCCCTTAACAGATATGTGATTTGCAAATCTTGCTTTCATTTCCTGGGTTGCGTTTTCACTCCGCTGATTCTGTTCATTGTGTCCTTTGATGAACAGAAGCTTTTAATTTTGATGTCCAGTTTATCCTCTTTGTTTTCTGCATATACTTTTGGTGTGGTAGCCAAGAAATAAATGACATATCCAACACATGACTGTTCCTTTAACAGTCTACAGTTTTATCTCTTACATTTATGTCATTGATCTACTTTGAATTAAATAATTTTAAATATTTTTTAAAGGCAGGGACACTATTCTTCAAAAATGTCAATGTCATAAAGATAAAAAAGACTTTGGAAATCTTCCCAATTAAGGCAAGCCAAAGAAATGACAACAAAATATTAAGCCTGATGCTAGGGTGAGCCCTGCACTCAAGGCGGAGCTGTAGGGACATTACTGGAGTAATGGGAAGAATTGGAAGAGAGGCTATAGATTAAATATTGGATCAATATTAAAATTACTGAAACTGATAACTGTTCTGTAAGATAATATCCCTATTCTCAGGAAATCCACACTTAAATACATAGGAGTAAAGGGGCCTTGATGTATTTAACTTACCCTCAAATGGTTCAGAAAAAACTGTGTGCACATTGTGTAAGATGGGGTGGGCATTGCAAAGTATAAAGCAGATGGAACATAATATTAACAAGCAGTGAACCTGGGTGTTAGAAGTGTTCTTTATACTGTTTTCATTCTTGCAAGTTTACTATAATTTTGAAATTAGTTTGAAAAAATTTTTACACATGCTCATAAACATACCAAATCTATAATTATTTTTCAAGTCTTTCTAGTCTTACTCAAAAAGGGAAAGTTGATCCACATTAGTCACACTTCATGGTGGAAAGTGATGGAAACCAAGTTGGACCATTTCAGCAAGTGAAGATTGAAGTAGGAGAGAGGTGCCTGAGGAACTGGAGGGTTGGGTGGAGGTGCAGCCCAGTGACAGGGAGGGTCTGGAAGCAAAGCCCAGAAGACCCTCAGGAGTCCCCTTGTCACCTTGCTTCTCTGCCCTGTGCACATTTCTGTGCAGACGGATCAGCTCTCTGTGCTCATTCCACCTGGGAGAATGCTGCAGCCCCACAGTCATTAGACCTCCTCTGTCAGACGGCTGCCCATCACAAGCTACTGGGCCTGAGGCATGGGCTTGGTTACCCAGAGGCAGGAGGCTGTGCCCTCCATGAGGCCAGCAGTGTCGCATCTCAAAAGCCAAGAAGAGAGCACACACCCTCTCCTCTCCGGCATGGGCTGAGCAGAGTGATGCCTCCAGAGAGGGCATGTGGAAGGGACGGGGAAAACCTGCAAACGTGACCCAGCTAAGTGCGAGGTCACCATCAGTGATGAGCAGGGGGGCTTTGATATGACGCCATGGGAAGGGCGCTCATCTCTGAGGCCTTTCTCCAAAACGCCTGTGATCCGTGTCTACCCAGGAAAAATGTTAGACAAGTCCCAACCAAAGGGCAGCCTACAAAACACCTCACCAGTCCCCTCAAAACCGTCAAGGTCAGCAAAACAGGGACATTTCTGAGAGACTGTCACAGCCCATAGGAACTCAGGGAGACGTGACGGCCAATTGTCATGTGGAATCCTGGGTAGGATCCTGGGACAGGAAGGGGATATTAGGGGGAAATGAGGAAGCCTGAGTAAAGGATAGATTTAAATCGTCTCACTGTTGGCTTACTAATTCTAACTAATGTCGGATATGTGCGCATTCTGAGACTGGGGCGTATTGTAGGGCAATGTGGGAGCTCTACCATCCTGCTCAATTTTTCTTAAATCTGAAACTCCTAAAAAGTGTATTTTTAACTTTTTTTAAAATTAACACATAATTGTACAACTCATAGGGTATATAGTGATGTTTCAATACATATAACTTGTAGTTAGCAGATCGGGATATTAGATCGGGAGCGTGCATCATTTCTTTGGAAATGTTTGGTATCTTCCTCCTAGCTATTTGAATGATAAATTACTGTTAGTTATAGTCATCCTGCAGTGGTACAGAACACTGGAACGTATTCTTCCCATCCAGCTGTGATTTTGTTTCCGTTAACAAATCTCTCCCCATCCCTCCCTTCCCAGCCGCCAGTATGCCCTGTTCTACTTTGTATTTCTGTGAAATCATCTTTCTTTAGCTTCCACATATGAGTGAGAACGTGTAGTATTTAACTTTCTATTCCTGGCTTATTTCACTTTATTTAATGTCCTGCACTTCCATCCATCTTGCTGCAGATGACAGGATTTCATTCTCTGTTACGGCTGAATCCTATTCAATGTTACATACCACACCTTCCATATCCATTCATGTGCTGTTGGACTCCTGGGTGGATTCATATCTTGGGTATTGTGAATCAGGCTGCAGTAAACAGAGGAGCGCAAATGTCTCTCCAGTACACTGATGACTTCATTTCCTTTGGATAGGCGCCCAGTAGTGGGATTGTTGGATCGTATGGTAGTTCTATTTGTAGTTTGGGGTGTGTGTGTGTGTGTGTGTGTGTGTGTGTGTGTGTGTGTGTATGTGGTGGGGTGGGGGTGGTGGTGGTTGATTTTGTTTTGTTTTGTTTTGTTTTTGAGACAGTCTCACTCTGTCACCCAGGCTGGAGTGCAGTGGCATGATCTCGGCTCACTGCAACCTCCGCCTCCCCGGTTCAAGTGATTCTCCTGCCTCAGCCTCCTGAGTAGCTGGGACTACAGGCCACTACGCCCAGTTAATTTTTTTTTTATTATTATACTTTAAGTTCTAGGGTACATGTGCACAACGTGCAGGTTTGTTACATATGTATACATGTGCCATGTTGGTATGCTGCACCCAGTAACTCGTCATTTGCATTAGGTATATCTCCTAATGCTATCCCTCCCCACTCCCCCCACCCCACGACAGGCCCCAGTGTGTGATGTTCCCCTTCCTGTGTCCATGTGTTCTCATTGTTCAGTTCCCACCTATGAGTGAGAACATGCGGTGTTTGGTTTTCTGTCCTTGTGATAGTTTGCTGAGAATGATGGTTTCTACCTTCCTCCATATTCCTACGAAGAACATGAACTCATCCTTTTTTATGGCTGCGTAGTGTTCCATGGTGTATATGTGCCACATTTTTTTAATCCAGTCTATCATTGATGGGCATTTGGGTTGGTTCCAAGTCTTTGCTATTGTGAATAGTGCCGCAATGAACATACGTGTGGATGTGTCTTTATAGCAGCATGATTTGTAATCCTTTGGGTATATACCCAGTAATGGGATGGCTGGGTCAAATGGTATTTCTAGTTCTAGATACTTGAGGAATTGCCACACTGACTTCCACAATGGTTGAACTAGTTTACAGTCCCACCAACAGTGTAAAAGTGTTCCTATTTCTCCACATCCTCTCCAGCACCTGTTGTTTCCTGACTTTTTATTGATCACCATTCTAACTGGTGTGAGATGGTATCTCACTGTGGTTTTGATTTGCATTTCTCTGATTACACCTTATACAAAAATTAATTCAAGATGGAGTAAAGACTTAAATTTTAGACCTAAAACCATAAAAACCCTAGAAGGAAACCTAGGCAATATCATTCAGGACATAGGCATGGGCAAGGACTTCATGTCTAAAACACCAAAAGCAATGGCAACAAAAGCCAGAATTGGCAAATGGGATCTAAATAAAGAGCTTCTGCACAGCAAAAGAAACTACCATCAGAGCGAACAGGCAACCTACAGAATGGGAGAAAATTTTTGCAATCAACCCATTTGACAAAGGGCTAATATCCAGAATCTACAAAGAACTTAAACAAATTTACAAGAAAGAATCAAACAACCCCATCAAAAAGTGGGCAAAGGATATGAACAGACACTTCTCAAAAGAAGACATTTATGCAGCCAACAGACACATGAAAAAATGCTTATCATCATGCCTAGCTAATTTTTGTGTTTTTTTAGTAGAGGTGGGGTTTCACCATATAGGCCAGGCTGGTCTCGAACTCCTGACCTTGTGATCAGCCCACCTCGGCCTCCCAAGGGTATGTGTGTTTTAAGGAGCCTTCATACTGCTCTCCATAGTGGCTGTATTAGTTTACATTCCTACCAACAGTATATAAGAGTTCCCTTCTCTCTGTATCCTCACCAGCATTTGATATTTTTTGTCTTTTTGATAATAGCCTTCTTTTTTTTGTTTTTGAGGTGGAGTCTCGTTCTTTCGCCCAGGCGGGACTGCAGTGGCGCTATCTCGGCTCACTGCAAGCTTCGCCTCCCGGGTTCATGCCATTCTCCTGCCTCAGCCTCCTGAGTAGCTGGGATTACAGGCGCCCGCCACCGCGCCTGGCTAATTTTTGGTATTTTTAGTAGAGACGGGGTTTCACTGTGTTAGCCAAGATGGTCTCGATCTCCTGACCTCGTGATCCTCCCACCTCGGCCTCCCAAAGTGCTGGGATTACAGGCATGAGAGCCACCGTGCCCAGCCGATAATAGCCATCTTAACTGGAATGAGATGATATCTCATTGTAGTTTTGACTTTTACCTCCCTAGTAACAATAAGTATAAGCAGCTGAGCCGTCCTTGCTGGTGCTCTGCCTGTGGAGTAGCCATTCTTTTATTTCTTTACTTTCCTAATAAACTTGCTTTCACTTAAGAAAAAAAAAAAAAAGACTTCCACTTCTCTGATGATTTGTGATGTTGAACATTTTTCATGTATTTTCTGGCCATTTATGTCTTTTGAGAAATGTCTGTTTGGATCATTTGCCCATTTTTTAATCAGTTTTCTTTTTGTTTTTTGGGTTTTTCTTTGCTGTTGAGTTGTTTGAGTTCCTTATATATCCTGAATATTAATCCCGTGTCTGGTGAGTAGTTTGCAAATGTATTCTTTTATTCTTCTGTAGGTTGTTTTTTCACTTTGTTTCCTTTGCTGTGCAGAAGCTTTTAAGTTATTTATAATCCTATTTGCTTATTTTTGCTTTTGTGGCTTGTGCTTTTGAGGTCTTATTCAGTAAGTATTTTTTTAAAAATGAAGGAGTTCCCAAAAATAAAATTTTTTTTTAATTCGATGCAAATGAATGTCATGGAAACTTTGTGAATGGACATAAATTGATAAACAATTTATCCCACTCTTTGCCACAGAAACATTGATGCATTTTTTTTCTTTTCTTCTCCTTTTTTTTTTTTTTCTTTTTTTAGAGGGGATATCACTCTGTCACCCAGGCTGGAGTGCAGTGGCATGATCCCAGCTCACTGTGACCTCTGCCTCACAGACTCAGTTGATACTCCCACGTAGTTGGGACTGCGGGTGCACACCACCACACCTTGCTCATTTTTGCATTTTTTGTAGAGATGGGGTCTTGCCACATTGCCTAGGCTGGTCTCAAACTCCTGGGCTCAAGTGATCCTCCTGCCTCAGCCTCCCCAAGTGCTAAGGTTACATGCGTGAGCCACTGCACCCAGCATATATTGATGCACCCAGAGTATTGATGCATGTGATTAGGGTCTTAGGTAGCAGGGGTCTGTGCTCAGGATTAGCGTTCAGAAATCGAGTACTTCTGAAACTTGGAACCCATCTGGCCTTGGAAGAAGATGGAAGAGGGCAGTTTGGGCTGCAAGTTCGGCTCAGTCCACACCTCCAAATGGTATCTTTTATGGGAAGAAAACACAGAGCTCTCTTCCACCCGAGGGAGAGAAAAGGGAAAAGGATGGGCAGAAGAGTTTGGATTGGAGAGGGTTAAGTTTACAATTTTATAAATGAAAAAAGTACACAAAGTATGCTTTGGTACTTCATTTGTGCAATGCGGTTAGGTTAGATGAAAACATTCCTCTGTTTTCTCTCGTTGCTCATTTTTTGGGTGATTGGTATCTGTTTCTGGACTTCCCTGATCCAGATCTTCTTGCCCTTAGCCTTTTGTGGTGGCCACCATGGGCCGTCTCATGCAGTCGTCTGTAGCTTTTGTTAGGGCTTGAGTCCTGGGAGGACCTCCTGTAGAAATAATAGTGCATTTGTTTTTGGTTTTTTTGTGGTTTTGGATGTGTGAACATGATGCCTGTTATTTTTAAGCACTGTTGTTCCTTGTGATTTTAATGCTCTTATGTGCTTCACTGGTTGCAAAGTAAATGGCAAGATACTAAAATCCCAACTTTGACAGTAACACTTGCCTCATCCTCTGTGTACCTTAGCTGCCAGGAAGCTGCAGACTAGACTCAGTCACAGCATCTCTGTTAATTAACCTAAAGTTTTCAGTATTTAATTTCCCCTCTATCTTTGGGGATTTTTAAAAGCTTATTGTTCAGATGGTCTTATTATATTGGATATTTTAAATGCTTCAAATTAATTTTGGAAGAAGGTGTAGTTTAAAATATTAAGCAAAAGTTTTGGTTGTTTTTTCAATGGCACATTCATAAATGCCATCCTCAAACGGTGAGCGTGGCTGTGCTTCAGCTCAGCTTTCCATGACCGGGTTACCCTGTGTCCTGTTTGCTTCCCTTGAAATGCCACAGAGTTGGCACTGAGGACAGCACCAGCTCCGTCTGCATCTGGTCTGTCACACTGGTTTTTGAGATTGAAGGTGCTGAGGATGCTGGACCCTTCAGGTCATGAGTGACCATCAGGCCAGTGCTGAGTAGTGGTGTGGGCAGGCAAGGTGGGCTCCCAGTGGGTGCTCTGCTGACATCTGCATCAGATCCCCCACCCCAGGGCATTGGTCAGGGGCTCCAGCTGCACTGGTCCGAAGCAGTTGTCCTTCTGGCGGGGGCAGTGCTGCCGTATGCTGGCGCACTTCTGTTGGGGTAGAGAATGCTATTTGTTTCTTGGTTGTTTTGACGTCTCCAGAGCTGGGGTGCTGATGGATTCTCTGCCAGCCAGCGGGTGCTGCCAGGGGGTGGTGGTCCTGGGCAGAGGGCAGCTGTGCTCATCCGCCTTTGCATGGCTCAGACAAGGCTCCTTGCCCCTGGGTGACAATCTCAGTTGGAGGAAGAGTCTCTTCTGTAGCTTTGCGGGGAAGGATTAGTGAGAAGTTCAACCATGGCTCTCTTTAGACAAATGATGAAAAACCTGATTATCTCAGCAGCACCTTCCCACCTGTTCCCAGGAGGCCAGACGTGTGATGCCAGGAGGCACGAATGAAGAATGAAGACCTCACAGACCTCTTGTGACAGCCGTGCGTTCGTTCCCCACTCGGTTGCTTGGTGCCATCAGGGCTTCAGCCTTCCGAGACGTCGCTTCTAGCAAAACAGGTTGCTAAGTTTGAGTCCATTTGAGGGCAGTTCAAGGACAGGGCAAGTTAGAGGCTAGAAGCAAGTTCCCTCATGTCAACTCTCTATCTCTGCTTTTCTAGCAAAAGTCTGAACTTCAAGTCCACTTGACAGCGCAGGATGAAAAGACAGTTTATTCCCCGCAAGTCCAAGATTTATACTGGAGTCAAGAAGAAATAAGGGGTGAGACAGAGGCCAGGCTGGAAGAGTTTATTCAGACACACCGTTAAATTGTAACCTTGATGTGAAAGTAGGTGCACTATTTAAAACCAACTTTCACCTAGGGAAGGGTGTCAGTAGTAATGGTTCGTGGAGCCGATTTGGGCAGCAGTAATGCACGTTGGAGGCAGCAAGAAAAGTGGCACGAAGTTCCGGATCTGGAGCTGACAGGTTTCCTCCGCCCTGAGTTGTCTAAAGCTGACTTTGCAGTGTGACCTGAGCAGCAGGTGCTCTCACAGAAGGTGAGCTCTGCTGGACGCCAGCCTCGGCACGATGGCTCTTGGAAGATGAGAGTCTTCTTACGGTGTCACTTGGTCCTTTTGGTGGCTCAGTCACACTTCCCGCAGGAGAGGGCCAGCCTGGCTGAGCCTGTATTTCTCCCTCCCTCATGGAGTCCTCCTGCTCCGCTGTGGCTCCCGGAGTCCACAGACCTCTGCATCTCCCTCCAGCAGCCCACCTCTCGTGTGCCAGGCAATGCCTTGATGTTAACCTTACAACCTGGTTCTAACCGAGAAGTGTTAATAACCCCAGCTACTTACCACTCACGCACCACAAGCACTTCAGATTCGTAGCTCATTTCATTTGCCCAAACCTGGAGATGTCTGCATATGATCCCCAGTTTGAGAAAGTCGGCACCGAGCAGCACAGTTTGACCTGGGTCTTAACTCAGCCCACTCTGTAACTGTGGAGAACACTACTTTTGAGAACAACCAAGATCACCTGGTTTCATTTCTATGAGTTCTTTGCACATGGAGGGAATCAGCCCTCTGATGTGTATGTTACAAATATATCTCCTGGTTCTTTAGGAAGACATCTCTTCTGCCCTTAGATAAGGGGTAGCTTTTTTCCTCTCTTGGCTGTGTGGATATTGTTCCCCTTGGTATAGAAGAAGGAATTCCTGTGTGGCATTTGCTAGCAGGATATTTAGCTTTTTCATCCAGCACCGACCTGAGTGATGTAGCACCCTGTGCCTGTTTTCATACAAAACACACCTTTTTCACATGAACCAGAGAGGGAATTCTTGGTGATCTTCCATGTTTTCAACACTTCAGACAAGGTTCTCAGCTGAGATTCCGTCTTGCTTCGCTTCCTGAGGCTTAGGATCAATATGGGGGCAGAGGCTGGAGAGAGTGAAGGACATACGGCCGGAGGGTGAGGCACTGGCCAGCACACACCTGCCCAGAGCCTCACCTGTCTTGTTTTCCTCCATGCCCCCTTAGTGGCTGGGCACAGGCCAAGGTAAAAACCCACAGGGATGGAGATAAGATCTGGGAATGCTGCACAGCCTGCGCCCTGCCTGGCAGAGCCCTGGGGCATTTGCCCATCACTTTTATAACTCCAGAGCCTTGTTTCCTGAGTGACCCCCTTACCCTGTCTGAAGTCATCCCTGTAGCGACAGCTCCCAGAGCTGCCGGGTGCATCTGACTCCGGCCAGCGACAGGATCTCAAACGTCCTAAAGTAGAGATGACTGAGGATTGGGCGCAGAAATGGAGATGGTGTGTCCTAAACAGCCCTCGGTTTTGGCTGAGTTTCACTCCCTGGCTGGTCACCTGGCCTTTGTAGGATGCTGAGGTGGGGGCCTCTGACCCCCTCTAGTTCTTTCCCTCTCCTCACCATCTCCAGGTGCCCCTTTCTCACTGCTGCCCCGGCCAGCATGGCCTGGCTTCTCTACTGCTGTCCTCATCTGGGGTGAAGCCCACGGTTCGCCGGCTTTTGACTCCACTTGGCCGCTCAGATCAGGGCACATCTGCGGGCCTCCTGGCGCGGAGGAAGGAGTCAGCATCATTGTCCTGGCACGGCCACGTCCTGCCGACATCCCAAGTATGTGCGTGCCGCCTCTGGCTGTGAGCTTCTCCGTGGTCAGTGTCCAGAGGAGAGCACGTTTGTGTTGCACCGCAAATTCTAGGTATTCTCATGGCAAGTCCTGAATTAGCATAATGCTACCTGGCTCCTAAAAGTTCTTTAGTTTCTTGCAATTCTGTGTTAGAACAGCCAGTTAAGGCATTTTTGGAGGTTAGCGTCACCAAGCCTATCGGCGTGTTCTGTAAGAGTTTGAATCGTGTGAGCTGTTTGGCAGCCCTCATCGGCTGTTGGCATCAAGGTTTCCGTTTAAGACAGACACCACAGAGTTAATGGTTGTCATCTGATCTGAAATGGCTCCAGTAAGTCCTTCTCCCTCATCAGACTCCTGCTGATGCACACAGGCACCCTCCCCAGCGTCTCCTCTCTGTTCTCCCGCAGAGGAGAAAGTGCTGCCGGCCTTCCCTGTTTCCGCCACAGAGGATCCTCCCCGGCACGGGTGCTTCTGTCTGCAGCAACCGGAGAAGGCACACCAGGCTGGAGGGGAGGAATTGTCCTGTGGCCTCAGTCACTCAACAGCCAGAGGAGATGGTGCCCCTGGCTGCAGACAGCCCTAGGTCTGGCAGGAGCAGTGCAGCCAGTCAAGGCCCTGTCAAGCCCTTTGCGCCGCTTCCTGGTTTATTGACACCACATGTCTGGCACATGGAGGACGTCAGGCTGGTGCCACCTACCACACTGCTGGGTGCCTCCTGCTGTGGCAGCAGAAACACCCCCATTCCCAGAGGGGTGCGCACCCTCCGTGGCCTCCCTCATGCCACGCAGAGGGCTGTGCTGGACTGGTCCCTCAGGGCCCCGAGACACTCAGCCTTCTTTCTTGGTACCTCCTGCCCCTTCCCTACCCTTCATCCTCCTCCTTTGGTACATCTGTCAGTTACAGAGGAAGACTGCTGTGTCGAGTGCGTAAGAGTGGGTCCCTGGTGTGTTTCAAATCTCAGTGAGGGCTGGGCATGGTGGCTACACCTGTAATCTCCGCAGTTTCGGAGGCTGAGACAGGAGGATCACCTGAGACCAGGAGCTTGAGACCAGCCTGAACAACATAGTGAGATCTCCTCTCTACAGAAACTTAAAAGTTATCCAGATGTGGTAGTACACACCTGTAGCCCTAGCAACTCAGGAGGCTGAGGTGGGAGGATTGCTTGAGGCCAGGCGGTCAGGACTGCGATGAGCCATGATTGTGCCACTGTACTCCAGCTTGAGTGACAGAGCGAGACCCTGTCTCTTTAAAAAAAAAAAAAAAAAAAAAAGAAAGAACACATCAGTGGGGGATGGTAGGAAGGGTGTCTCAGGAGCCCACAGGCCCCCTGCCTGCAGCCTGTCCCCAGGTGGGAGGCATGTCGTCCTGTGATTCGCCGTCTTCAAGCCTTCAAGCACTTTCTCCTTTGCTTTATTTTGTTTAAATAAAAAAAATTGCCCCTTAGGTGAATGAAGAGTGTCATGGTCCACTAGGCACCTGGTAAAAATGCAAAACCGATAGTGAAGGCCTCAGAATAAAGAAATAATGCACCTGGGAGGACCGTTAGCGAAGCTCTGGTTGTGGCCCGCTGCGATGTCCTTGGCAGTTCTTAAGATTAAATTATCATTTTGTATTCTTTGAAGTAAAAGAGTTTCTTTTCTGAGTACCTTTGCCGTCAGGGCCCGGCAGTTCTCTCTGCTCCTGTGGCTGCGATGCATGTGCCGTCTTGGGAGGGCTCTCGGCCGCTGCACACCTGGCCTTGCCTTCGGTGCACGCGCCGTCTTGGGAGGGCTCTCGGCCACTGCACACCTGGCCCTGCCTTCCACCCGCAGGACAGCCGTCGGTGCTTGAGGACCAGGCATCACAGTCGTGGGTGACCCGCAGCTCTTTGAAGGAAACTCTGTAATCCGTGTTCTTTTCCTTTTCTGAAAATGCTAAGTGGACTCATGGTTACTTTCAGCTCAGAGTCATTTTCCCAGTTACTTTGCAGGTTTGAGAGATGCGGCTTCATCTGCCTTCTCTGTGGCCCTCGCTTCGGGTTCAGTTTCCTCTGCTGCTGGGCTGCTCTTTCTGCAGCTTCTGTCCTTGCCGTTGGATGATGCTCAGAATCAGCTTTCCCGGACAGCTGCCAGGCTCGTGACCTCGTGTGAATTGGTGAAGGGGAAAACTGGACAGAAAACACATCTAGGAATATTTTCTCTTTCTGTTTGCAGAGTCCGCTTGGTGGAAAGAGGATCCCCTCATAGCCTGCCCCTGATGGAATCGGGAAAGGTAAGTATTATAGGAAGAAGCACGCATTTCTGTATCCGTTTGCTTCTGAGTGTATGGGCTTTGAAGTTTTAGGAAATGTATTTTTCAGAATGTTTTTTCCAAAACGCTTTCTTGAAAGTAACATATCAGTGAGTACAGAAACTCAAAATAACAGTGTTTTAAACAAGTTAGACTTTTTTCCTCAGGTAAAAGTTAGGAAATAGGCATCTCCTCCTCCATGAAGCCAGCACAGGCCCTGGTGCCTTCAGCCTCGTTCTGCGCATTGGAGCCCAATTCCCAGGGGCCCCTCAGGAGCTGAAGCGGCTGCTTCCGCTCCAGCCATCATTTCCACATTCCAGCCAGCAGGAGAAGAAACAGAAAAAGAAGAGAACAAAGCATGCAGACCATAGAGAAGGTTCCCAAGCTATCCTACACTGAAATTCCATTGATCAGAATGTGGTCACATGGCCACACCTAGCTAAAGGTTGGGAACTATTGAGATATCAATTCTGAATATGTAAAGGCCTACCTAAAAATCAGGGTATCTATTACTATGAAAGTAGACAAGAATGGTTAACAAGAGACAACCAGTAGTTTCTGCCACAGTGGGTGTGTTTTTTGTTTCTGTTTTTGTTTTTTTACTAGAATTAAAGGGCAAGAAAGATATTTAAACACCTAAATACTCTTTTTTTTTTTTTTCCGTTTCGGCCCCAGTTGTCAGATTCCTTCTCCATTGACATAATTCTAAAAGCATCTCATGTTGCTTCTATTATAACATTGCCTGCATGGCTGCAAGTTAGAATGCTTCACAGAGTTGGTTCCAACAGTAGGAATGTGCTCACCATCCATCCTAACAGTCTGGCGGACCATAGTCAGCAGCAGAACCCAGAGCCCTGAAATCTCACTTCAGACTTAAGTGAGATTTAACAGTGTGACTATTCCAAGACGTTCTGTGTTTTTACCATAAAATGGTTTGCCTTTATCTCAATCATAAATGTTAGATGAGCTGATCTGAGACAGGCTATATTCAGGATTTCCAGAATAAACTTTTGATTCCTTATGTAAGTGGTATCAGTGGAATGTGAGATATTTCTAAGCTAAACTTTAAGAAGGAAATTCTGGCCAGAGCCAGTGTCTCATGCCTGTAATCCCAGCACTTTGTGGGGCTGAGGCTGGAGGGTTGCTTAAGGCTACAGTAAGCTGTGATCATGCCACTCCAGCCTGGGTGACAGAACTAGACCCTGTCTCAAAAAAAAAAAAGAAGGAAACGCTTAGTACTGACATCTATTACAGTAAAAGATGTTTACCTGCAGGAAAAAGCTCCCCAGTATCTTGAGTTGAAAATTCGGTGGAGGTGAGCTGGAGATCCACACGGACGTTCTAAGGAAAACCTGCAGACGCCACCAGCAGTTGACCCACAATCTTTCCCTTCTGGCACCACCAGAGCAGCTGCCTACTATATCATTTTGCCAAAAGCATTTTGGGTTATCTTCGAGTCCATGCTTACCCCTGAAAATGTCACTCTGTGACTCCCTTCCTTCAGCGATTACTGCAAGCATCACCCTCCATCCATGTGTGTGCCATGATGTGAGATGTAATATTGAATCTATGTAAATATCTTAAATAACTTCATTGAAACAACTGAAAATTCCCATTTTGCAAGGTCAGGCTGTGTTAAACATTATATCATTTACCATGTTTTTGTTCAAACATTATTTTCATGATTTTCAATAGATTTCTCTTAGCTTTATTGAGGTATGACTGACAATCAAAATGTTTAATTTTGAGGTCACCATAACAGCATACAATATTGACAATTACAGTGAGAATGTGATTGTGAGGCTGTGGTTGTATAATGGGTCATAACTATGTGGCATATAGTTTTGATTTAATTGCTTTCTAAACAGTCTTGAAAGGAAATGGCATAAAGATGAGATTGAGGTTGGCTTGTGTGTAGTCTCTCCCTGTATTCCTCCCATTGACAAGAGAGTTTTCCTCTCCCAAATAGATACTTCCAGGGGTTCGGATTATAATTGCCAACCCAGAAACAAAAGGACCGCTGGGGGACTCACACCTTGGAGAGGTGAGTTGAGTGTCCTCCGAGATCCAGGTTACTTTTCTGTTATGTATCCTTGGCTTGCCTTGACACCATCAGAACTGCTCACATGCCCTCCATCTGCCACACACCGGTTTGAGTTGAGTGAGTTATGATTGCCTGGGAAATAGCATGAGGTAAGCTTTATGGCTCAAATGAGTCCATGAAAGCTCACAATTACAAAATGGCACTTCCTTAGGGAAGTATAATAGATTCTCCTCATATAATTCTGAAAAGATTTAAACACATAATGTGTGTGGACTGAGTTTCTTTATTTCTTAGCTCTTGAGTTTGCTTTCCATGTTCCTGCTTTTATTACTGAGAAGTCCTTCACCAGGAAAACGGCAGAGACCTCCACAGGGAGTAGTGTACAAACAACAGCATCAGGACACAGTAGCCAAGAGATCATGTGTTTATTTCAGATCAGAAAGCAAACAGTGGAACTTGACACCTTTGCCTCATTGTGTTCGGGATGAGCCCGCCCTGGCTGGCTCTTAACTCCCTGCCACTGTGCCCCTCCGCGCTGGCGGGATGCAGCTAGAGAAAGACGCCTCGTGGAGCTGCGTGGCCTTGGTCTCCATTCTTGACACCTCATCTCAAGCAGGTCCTGGCACTGCTGGGCGTCCCCAGTCAGAGAGGCCACGTGTCTCATGCGTCCTCCTTCCGCCGCATTCTCTCTGGCAGTGAGCTTCCTGCTTCTATGAGGAAGCAGAGGGCACTGGAGGAGAGCATGTCTGGAGCCAGCCTCCTCCCACGGTGGCAGCACGCATGCCCTTCCTCCGGTTACCCCAGGCCTGCCGTGCCATGCCGTGCCGTTGGACAAAGCCCCATGTCCAGCCAAGGACACCCTCACTCCCCTTATCGCCTGTCCTGTCTCATGAGGCGCCCCCCTTCCTGAATGGCTCCCAGCAGCACATGTGGGAGACGTGCTAAGAACTGGCATCTTATAAACAGCACCAGCCCTCCTCCTCCTCAGCCCCGGCCGCATCCCCAGCACATGCAAGAGCACGTTTCTACACGTACATGGGTGAACACCTGACCAATGAGCAAGCCCTCACCAGTTCTCACGTCCCAGCTTGCTTTGCTTCTTGGGCCTTGTTTTTTTTTTTTTGGCCCCTCACTTGACCTCTGTCAATCACATACATGAAAGATCAGAACTGCGGAGATAAAATTCTTTGCAGCTCTCACTTAGGAGTTTCCTTTAAATGTGTTCCTAGAAACAAAGCTGGAAGCAGAGCCTGCTTCTCCGGCACCTGGAGGGGTCCTCACAGGTGCTGCCCGAGACGTATGCTGGGCCAGGGTCAGAATTCTCTTCCCCCTGAGGGTGGCCAGAACTGGCGAAATTTCCAGGGTGACTTTCTTATTCAGAATGTGTGTTTTTTCCGCTTTATGAGGTTAATTGAGAAAGTTATATAAATTAAGGAATGCACTGTGATGCTTTGATGTATATACATATTATGAAACAGTCACCACGACCGAGTTCTATTATCCATCACCTCACATTGTGTGTGTGTGATGAGAACATTTAGGATCTATTCTGTTATCAAATTTCAATTAAGTGATACAGTATTATTAACTGTAGTCACCGCACTACATTTTCTCCCCATAACCTGTTTGCCCTCTGAGAGTTTGCACCCTTGCCCGTCATCTCCCCCTTGCCACTCTGAAGCCCCCGGTAACCACCGTTTACCCTCCGCTTCTATGAACTCAGCTTTTTAGATTCCACATGAGTGAGGTGGTGCAGTATTTGTCCTTCTCCATTCTGGCTTCTCACTCAGCACAACGTCTTCCAGGTTCATCCATGCTGTTGCAAATGGCAGCATTTCCTTGTTTTTTATGGCTGAGTAATATTCAGTTGCCTTAATGAGAATTTGTGTTAGGGAGCAGAGGACGGCTGTCATTTCCCTGATCTGATGGTGCACTGTCTCTCTCAGTTTCACTTTTTCATTTGTTGAGCAGGCAGTGAGTGCCTGCCATATGTGAGGCACTGCTCTGGGGACGTGGGCGCAGTACTAAACCAGTTTCTGACTTCCTGGAACTTGACCCCTTTTCATTGTCAGTAAAATAATGGAAGTAGCCAAGCCCAGAATGTCTCCACAGCAAACACTCCAGAGTCTACAAGGCCCTGCCTCTCCTTACCCTTGCTGTGTGGGCACAGCTGCGTGGGCATCTGTGGAACTTCACTGGTTTTGCTTTTATCCAGCACTGTCCATGGTTCTACGTAATCCACATGGCTATCGCTTTGACTCACCATATCAGTCTTTGCTTACCTATTTCCCCAAATGTCAGACATCAGGCATTTTTGTTTCCGGTTTTTGGTGTTATGTGCCTTCATCCCTTAGGTTTTGTTTTTCTGTGTGTTGTTTCATTGCAATATATGTCCAAAAGTATTAGCTAACCAGGTGAAATGAGAAAAGAAATCTCAAAGCTTTTCAGCATTGTTCTTGCTCTTTAGAAACAATCATTCGTTAAAGTATAAGGAATCTAGTGTGACTTTGTTCATTTGATGTGTATATTTTTAAAAGCTATTTGTTAAATCTTCAACTAATCTGCTTTAGTACAGTTCCCCATAGGGATGCCTTGGCTGGTTGCTTGGCCACAAACTTGGTAGACTGCCTTTATTTCAGTATCCTCTGTGTGTCTCTCGAGAAACCCGAATGAGATTAACATCATCTTGGTTATTCAGTCCAAGGAAACGTTTACTATCACTGAATATAATGTACTGAATTGTCAAAGTAGTTGTAGCCTTATTTCCCTGGAGATAAAGTAATGTCATCCACAGTGACATTTCCCTCCGTTTGCAGATTTGGGTTCACAGTGCCCACAATGCCAGTGGTTATTTCACTATTTACGGAGACGAATCCCTCCAGTCAGATCACTTCAACTCAAGACTAAGTTTTGGAGACACCCAGACCATCTGGGCACGCACAGGCTACTTGGGGTTCCTGCGGAGAACTGAGCTCACAGATGCAAATGGAGGTGAGAGTCCAGGCTGGCTGGTCCCCCACACAGATGGGCAGAGAGGTTAGGCTCCCGTAGATACAGAAGCCTTTCCCAAGGTTTACAGCAGCCAAACCCAGGAGGGCACATGTGCTAGCTACAACCCAGTGTGAAAAGAACCGAGTTTACGAGCAAGAGGAAAGCAAAATGCAAACGTGTCCAACAAGCTGAGCTGTGCATCACATACCCTGTCCTGTCCTGAGAACCAAGAGGTGACTGAAAACCGGAGAGGGGCATGGCTGCTGAACACGGGCTGCAGTGTCGCCCACAGCAAAGTGCTCAGAGTCTCAGACCACAGAGTCTCCTCAGCAAGCCTGAAGGCTGCCTGCTCCCACGGGGTCCATCTGAGACAGAAGCTGTCCCAGTGGCTGCAGGAACGTGCATGCTGCTGCTTCTAGGACTGGGTCTGCCCCTGTCAGGGAAGAGGAGGCCGCGAGGCTCTCGGGCCCTGATGGCCAGCTGTCTCTACCCCTGCGTTCATCAGAGTGTAGGGCCTGGTGCTGCTGATGCTGGTGCCTGGTGTGGAGCAGCCAGGTGGACAGCATTGCCTTTGCCCCATCAGAGGAGAGCAGGGTGAAGCCAGGGGTATTTCATGACGCGGAGGTGTAAAAGTGTACTTGCATAGTTAATTTTTTGCTTATTCCAGAATCCTTTCTCACCTCCTTAGTTCTGCTAAAAATAGAGGTAGGACTTGGCTGTTTCACAACAGTGGCAGTTGAGGTTCCTGGTGAGATCTTGACTCACCAAAACCCCAGGGAGATGAGTTACCAGACATCAGTAAGGCTTCCTTACATACCTCTCTAACAAACCTACGATGGTCTGGCCCAACAGGCTACGTTTAGGAATCATACAGAAATATCCTGGCATGACATTTGCATTGTGGGAAATTATAGACTAGTTTGAGGCTACTGCTTGAGGTTCCTGGAAGCTGCAAAAGCTGGTGGCAATATATAATCCCAGAGAAAGGCCAGGAAAGCCACGTCCCGCTGAGTCCTGGAAGCAGAGATACCCTGAAGGACGTGTCCCTGCCACAGGAGAAGAGGCAAAGCTGCTGTAGGGGGCAGAGGCCGAGTCAATGTCTCCATCTTTCTTTGTCTGATTTAAATTAGAAAATACTTATCTCTGATGTTATTTTATATGTCAATCATGCCTTTCAAATTTTCCCTAATATGCTTACTACCTTATAAAAATTTAGGGCATATTTCCTTATTAAGGAAAGATAGGACCTGACCACTTGTTGTCCTTGTCATTATTCTGAGGTTTGCAAGAAGGATAGAAATAAATTTCCTGGCTCTCTGAGCTAAGGAAATGTTCATGAACAAGAGCAAGAGCTATGCTTTCTTCGCACTTATACACAGAATTAGTAGCACAGAGAAGCATGTGTGGGATAGAGTCACAGAGCTGGTCTGACTGTGGCTGCACTGTATCCTGTGTGATCTTGGGCAGACGAGGCCTCAGCCGATGGGTCCACGGAACTCAGACCACTGGGTGCCGACTTCGCCCCTCAGTTGCTCCCGATGAACATGCAGTCAGGCAGTTGACTGGGTATCGAAGCTGAGCCAGGAAAGATCTTCTCCCAAAGCACAAGTGTAGAGGGCGCATGGCGGCTTTGCAGCCAGCCTGTGGGGCACTGACACACGAGCCGGGCACTTGCCAAGGAGCTCCGTGACAAAAGGAAACAAACCGTCCGTGGATCCATGAGCCTCTTCCTTTGCATCCCTGTCTCACTTGGGGGTCGTTTTTAATCTTTTTTTAAGAAAAGAAGGAAAACGGCTTGAGCGGCATTATGGGGAAGCTTACACAGGCTGTCATTCCTCCGCAGAGCGCCATGATGCCCTCTACGTGGTAGGGGCACTGGACGAAGCCATGGAGCTGCGGGGCATGCGGTACCACCCAATCGACATTGAGACCTCGGTCATCAGAGCCCATAAAAGCGTTACGGAATGGTAAGTCGTGAGCTTGCAGCTTGTACCCAAATCAGGAGCAGAGTTTGTGAAGCATTGAGAATGTGGAGAGCACGGCGGTGGAGGAGAGTTTTGTTAAGGTAGGGAAGGGGGTGCGATTCAACATTTGACTATAAACCTTTATCTTTTGGGGTTAAAGCAACAAAAGAACACGCCACATGTAGAGTTAATGTACTATATATTACCTGAAAACGATAGACTTCTATTGCCATGAAAACTACTTGACAACGTTTTCCAGGAAGCCAAATTGTTTGGTTTTTAATTTACAAAATCATGATATAGGAAGAAAACAA
Source organism: Gorilla gorilla gorilla (assembly GCF_029281585.2). Taxonomy (NCBI): domain Eukaryota; kingdom Metazoa; phylum Chordata; class Mammalia; order Primates; family Hominidae; genus Gorilla; species Gorilla gorilla. The sequence continues at coordinate 9,210,430 of NC_073232.2, read as the reverse complement.
ACCTCACACATATGTAGGCACAGAAAATACTTTTATGACTGTTGACTTGGGAACTGGAAGTAACATGAGACATGGGAAAACTTTAGTGAGAAGGAGAGGCAGCGTTTGTCCAGACCCCAGAAGAGACTTCCAAAGGAAGAATTGCTTGAGTTAAGGCTGACAGTGACAAGGTGTGTGCATCGCACCTGCCGCCTGGGGGCAGACTCTGCTCTGGGCCCAGGTGAGGATTCTGAGGCTGGGACTTTGTCTTTCTCTCTGGCCCATTTAATCTGTTGTGAAGTGCTGAGTATGTCAATGGTGCTGCCGGAGATTCAGCAGTAGGTTCTTCTGAGGTGTGGGAGTGGATTGGATGCTGGAGTGCCATAAGTTAAGACGGCCAGGGCCGGGGAGTTTTACAGGCTTGTTCAGTGCCTTTAGATTTGCAGTTAGGAGGAAAAGTGACTCAACACCGTTGGCTTTAGACTTGTTCATTCCCTTGATAACAGACGGGGTGCTAACTGAGGGGCACCTGGTGAAACTGGTCTCAGTGTCAGGTCAGAAACCCTGAGGGAGGTATGTTCTGCACTCTCATGAACAGCTCCTTTGGGTTGAAAGGATGGGTTCTGAGATTGTTCCTTCCTCCTCTTAGCTAGCTGAGATGCAATAAAGGCTGGTACTTACTGCCATTTGCTGAATTTGAACACTAAGGCCTTGGCAGAATTTACAAGATCAAGTCTGCATACCTGTCCATGTTCGTGTGGCTCAAGTTGGCTAAGCCCCTACTCTCAAAAGTCCTCAGATTGTTGATTTCCTTGACACTTCTCTCCTTGAGTATACAGAGAAGACAGAAACTCTAAGAAGACTTTGGCCCAGAAACTCGGCCAGGGCCTACCTTATTTTCCATCTAAATAGCTACGAATATCAGTTACAGCCTTGCGTTTTTGTATTTTTAAGAAAACAATTTTAATTGGCTTGTGTGACCTCCCTCAAGCATTTTCTGTCTGGTTTCCCGCTGAAAGGTGTGCATGGAGGGCCTCGCTGGTGCCCTCTGTGGGCTTCTAGACCGTGGTGCTTATTCTGTAACAAATGTCGCTGCTGTTACCCGCCACGTGACCCCCAAACTGGATCTGTCCCTCACCGGGTCAGAGGCTCACATGCCCCTTGCCCACACAGTGTCCTTTGAGTGGACTTTTGAATGTTTGAGATGATCCAGGTACAAACTGCTTTGCTCCACCTTCCCTCTCCCAGCCTCCCTGCACTGCCCCTTGCGGCCACCGTCGGCTGCTCCATGCTGAGAAATGCGGCTGTGACACCCAGCGTTGCAGAATGGGACTCTCCATGTTGCCAAATGCAAGCCAAACAAACTTTCTCATTTCTCATCAGTTGTTCTCAGCATTAAATAGCGTGCACAGCTCCTGTAAAAGCTCTGAGAGTCACTGGCACCACCCCATAGGTCCCTGGCAGAGGAGATAGTGGAGCAAGCACACCCTCAGCCAGTTCTGTTCCTCCAGAGAGCCAAGCTGATTCCTCCGGAGAGCCAAGCAGATTTGGATACTCTAGGACTATTCCATACATTTCAAATGCCGTAATAAAAGTATACCAAATGCGCCTGAGACGTCTATATCTGTGATATGACAGATTGACAATGTGGGCTCACATGGGCCATGTAGAGCAACATTTTAACATCACCAGGAGCAGTATGACAGGAATTAAGCGCCAGCACGTCTTCTGGGAAACAGCTTAGCATGCTCCATAGGCATGCGGCAGTCACAAAGCAAAATCCAGGAGAACTGTTGAGAATTTCCAGGAAAATTATCCAATTTTCCCTTTCAATTTAACATAGGTTGGCCATACTGAATAAAATATGCGTTTTTTTCCTAGTTGACTTACTCTCCCACTTAGAACAATAGTGAGTTTCCCAAAATATCTCCTGCCTCAAGCTGGGATAGAACATGTTTGTCAAGTGCATGAGAGCAGATACGAGCAGCCCTGGAGCCTGGTCTCCATCCAGCCTGCTCTGCCCGGGAACCTTCTGGCCTCCTCAGCCAAGCAGACCTCAAGTACCAGGCTCTGTGACTATCAGGGCCCTTAAACAGTTAGTTCCAAAAGCCAGACCTATATCCTTTAAAATGTAAAGCACCGGGTTTTTGCTTCTGCCAGTTGGGCAGACTTAATCCTCTGGTGCCTGTCCTGCTGAAAGATGACTCGATCCCAGATAAAACATTTCTGAGTGAATCTTCCATATTCCAGAAGACTTTTCCCTGCACATGGGTTAGCCACAGCTGTATGGCAGCCAGCCCACGCTCAGTGCTTTAGACAGAGTTGTTACAATGTCCCCACATCTGCGTTCGAGGGGCTGGCTCAGCTGGGGCAACCAGCTCAGCTGGGCACAGGACTGGTGGCTCTTCTCCATGTGTTTCTTATCCTCCGGACCCAAGGGCCAGCCCAGGTGTGTCCCCATCCTTGCAATGGCACAGGCACGCCAGGAGAAGCCCCCATATCCAGCCCTCCTGGAGCGTCCGCCGGCATTCACCTCCCTAACGCAGGCTGACCAGGTTCCATGCTGAGCCCAAGCCCCAGGACTGGGAAACACACCCCCACTCAGGCGCACCGCACAGACAGAGGAGTAGGCACCCATGCCCTTGGCCTCCGCACGCACGGCCCTCAGCAGCAGAGCTGGACTCGGGTGCACAGACAGAGAGGAGTAGGCACCCATGCCCTCGGCGTCCACACGCACGGCCCTCAGCAGCAGAGCTGGACTCGGGCGCACAGACAGGAGTAGGCACCCATGCCCTCGGCGTCCACACGCACGGCCCTCAGCAGCAGAGCTGGACTTGGGGGCACCACACAGACAGAAAGGAGTAGGCACCCCTGCCCTCGGCCTCCGCACGCACGGCCCTCAGCAGCAGAGCTGGGGGTCTGGAAGCAGGAGGCACAGGGCTGCCTTGAGGGTAGAGGCTGATGGCGCACTGCACTGTGCAGTGAGGGCATTGGTCCTCCAGGCAGCAGCAAAGAGGCAGCACTGGAACACAGACTCCGCTGGCCAGGTGGAGTGATGCTGTGCTAGAAATGGGAACTCAGGAAGATGGTGAAACACTCGCAGAAGCCACCGAGAGAGAAGGCTGGTAGGAAACACCGACAGGTGCTGTCGCCAGGAAGTCTGTATGGGGAACGATTAGTGGGCGGCAGACGGAGGACGTGGAGAGGCCGGAGGAGACTGTCGGGAGTGCTCAGGCAGGTCAGAGAGAGCCAAGTGGAACTTTGAAACCACGGCTATTAAATAAAGCACTAATAAACATATAATGATGGCTTTCTTTTCTGTCTTTTAGTGCTGTGTTTACCTGGACAAACTTGTTGGTGGTTGTGGTTGAGCTGGATGGGTCGGAACAAGAAGCCTTGGACCTGGTTCCCTTGGTGACCAACGTGGTCCTGGAGGAGCACTACCTGATCGTCGGAGTGGTGGTCGTGGTGGACATCGGCGTCATCCCCATCAACTCCCGCGGGGAGAAGCAGCGCATGCACCTGCGAGACGGGTTTTTGGCAGACCAGCTAGACCCCATCTATGTGGCCTACAACATGTAGTCTCGTCTCTTGGCTTCCATGGACTTTTCTAGAGATGTAGACATTGTTCTCCGTGTCCACTGAAGCGTGCAGACACAGGGCAACACTCACCAGAATGCAGCCATTTGTGGTGAGAGTGGAGGAGGAAGAGGAGGAGGAAGAGGACTTCTCACAGCAGCCACGATTGGCATGGGGGTGAAATGTGAATTTACCACTGAATTTCGCTCAGAAGGACTTTGGATTACTGCCTTCAGTTTGTTGGAAAAGCCCATTTCAAAAACTTTCTTTTCTTTTCTTTCTTTTTTAATTATTGGATAATAAGTGCTTTCTTCGTAAATGTGGTATTTTGTTAAGCCGAAATAGCAATTAAAAAAATATCCTGCCCTCCAGATGGGTTCTTTTAAACAATTTATGTAGTGTGACAAAGAATTGTTTTCTCTGTTTTAATGTGTCATGAAATCTTAATGACATGGATCTGTTACTAATTTAAGCCATTGCTAGATCTCATCCTTTTAGGAAAGTTTGAGGTACGAGAAAACCTTCCAAATAGCACCTTCCAATTAGATAATAGCAGCTTTCTTTGTCAGAAATGTGCTGAAGAAACAAAGGCTGATATATGGCCTTCGAAGTTAGTATAGAATGAGAAGAAATTATAAATAAGGTGTATTTCGGCAATTATCTTGCAAATATCTTTGTACTAAACTAAAAAGATAAAATAAGTTAACTTCCTCAATATGTAATTATGTACAAAACGTTTAATTTATTTTGATCTCTTTAGAACTATAAAAGAGAAAAACATTCAAGAATATTAAAGTCTTGTAATGTTTGCTAATATAAAAAAGTGTTGTATTATCTTGCGTGGATAGTATCACAACAAATATATATATATGAAATATAAATTCACTAATGAACAAAGGAGATTTTAAAGTTTAAGATGCAGAACTTGTCACTTGCATGGTGTGCCCCCCGTACTCACATACACTCTGCTGTTGCCAGCAGTCACAGACCGCAGGAGCCCTGTCTAAAAGTTTCTTCTAGAACCAGAGACCAGCAAGTGAAATTATTGCCATCTCAAGGATGGCGAAAGAATTCAAAGCTCAATGTGCACTATTTTTTTCTTTGCTGTGGGACAACAGTGAATGTGTTTATGCCAGCGTGTGCTGATGATACTGAGGGGCTTTAGGTTGGCAAATAGCACTGTTTTCTTAGCTGCAAGAATTCATTGCACAATGTTTTTCATCATTTTTGTTAATGTCATCTTTTTTTGGTCCTTGCTACGAAAAGGAATGCGATTCTGTGGTCATTTGCACTGGGTTGCATTGATTCCCCCTCTGATGGCCAATGTGGAGTGGACAAAGTGTCCGGAACTCACATCGGTGATCGTCCCCTCGTCTCAAGACCCAGCCCGCTCTGTGTGAGCCTCTGGGGCTCCCTTGCTCAGTGAGCACAGTTCCCCGGGGGTTCATGCCAGAGCTCCGGCTGAAGCAAGAAGTCCTCCAGCTGCGTCGTTTGCCGCCTGTGGACGAGTGCGCCCCAGTTTCTGCCCTGGCAGCTCCTGGCCACACCTTCTCAGAGCTCACCTGTGCACTTCTAAATTGAATTGGCCCACGGTGTCCAACCAAGAAGGAGCATCTGCACTCCGAGAAAGATGTGTTGTATAACTGCCGCAGTGTGACCCTGCAGTGGCTCTCGGTGCTAGATATGCATGACTAAGATTGATGCTGGGCAAAATTTACATGATCTTTCATTATGTTGTGGGCAGCGTCTTTGTCTGCCTTTGCTGTATGCAGTCAGCAGTAAGCCTTTTGCTAAAAGAGTTTTGTTTGACTTCTGAGATCCAAGGCTGATTGTTGTTATAAAAAAAAAAAAAAAAGTGGCACATTTAAAAAAATTTGTCTGCATATGTGGTGCATCCTTCCATCTCCACAAACCATTTGATTCTTGAAATATTGTTTGACCTCATTGCTGTGTGTGAATATTTCTCCACATGCTTCAGATACACATTCCTAGTCTCTGCTTCCTAAGGGGGGAACCACCACACATCGGGGGGAAAAAAAGACATTTTCCTACACCCACCCACCTTGTTGAAAGGGAAGTAGGTTTGTGGCTTCAGGCCAGACACTGACTATGAAACATTAGCTGCAGTGTGCAGGACAGCTTTGAGGTCCAGCTGAAGTCAGGAAGCAAAACAAATGTAGATGTCACTTCAAACATAATTTCAACTGTCACCAGATCAACTCTACGTTCAAGGAGTGTGGACGCTGCAGTGCAGTTGTGAGGGCAGTTAGCAGCAGCCTCTTCTGCATCCTGTCAACTCTGATTAGTTAGAGTTTAGGCTCAAAAGAGTTGGTGGACTGAGATCGAAATTTGGTTGTGCAAGAAAAAGGAAAGGAGACAGTACCACCAGTTTCAGCAATAAAGAAGGGTCATTCTGTATTCGAAATTGTACTGTAGATAAATCATTCATGAGAATGTAAAAAATGTTTGTCTTGTGACCTTGTGCTTTTGAAGTCAGACAAAACCGTGTAATCAACTTGCACAAAAAGAGGGTACACAGTGAACATATAAACACAGACCTAATCAAACAGGAGCAGATTCCTCATGGTGCTTGTTTATTATATATATTTAATCCTGCTTGACACTTTACCCAAGGGAGATGGTCCCTTTTATCAGTTGAATGTTAGCAGCGTTATTTCAGAGTGTGGTGACTGGTTAGAGAAATTCATGTACTCAACCAGCCACAGTTTCAAACAAAATTTTTATGTGCAAAGGACAGCAACCTTCTTGTATGTTAAACCACCAGTACGCTTTGTACATCTGTGATAACGCCTGTTTTATATTCAAATGAACAAATAAAAGCTTTTATTTTTGTTGCTCTGAAAATAGCAGTTTCTTAATTGGTCCCCTGGAAAGATGTCTGGGACAGCTTTAATCCCAGGAAGGAAGTGACTCCTACAGGGAAATGTATCTGACTCTGTTTACATAATTTGTTGCATTACTTAGTACAGATAATCATACTTTGAACAATGTTTAAATTTTGATGTGGGCATTTATTGCTAAAAATAATTCCTATGGCAACAAATGTTTTGTGAAATGTTTTTTTTAATTCTTTTAAATATATCTAAATATATTTGTTCACATTTTGCTGCAAGTGTACAGATTATTGGTAATTTGGGGACAAACAGCGTGAGTCCTGTGTGCAAATGCTTTCTATCAGCGTATGGTAGGGAACCTTTGCGTGTCAGGAAGTAGGAGTACTTGACTGTTCCACCCCAAGTTGTCTTTATCCATTTGACACCCAAAAGCTGCATCTGTTGCCCAAGATCTGGGAATTCTTATGGCTTTGTCTTTGGGAAAGCAGTAGCAGATCAACTGGCCTTCAGACTAGTGGTTCCATGAAGATAAGTGTTTATTCACAAGAAAAATCAATGGAGCTAGGACAGGGCACCGTGGCTCATGCCTGTAATCCCAGCAATTTGGGAGACCGAGTTGGGCGGATCATGAGGTCAGGAGATCGAGACCATCCTGGCTAACACAGTGAAACCCCGTCTCTACTAAAAATACAAAAAAAAAAAAAAAAATAGCTGGGCATGGTGGCGGGTGCCTGTAGTCCCAGCTACTCGGGAGGCTGAGGCAGGAGAATGGCATGAACCCGGGAGGTGGAGCTTGCAGTGAGCCGAGATCACGCCACTGCACTCCAGCCTGGGCGACAGAGCAAGACCCTATCTCAAAAAAAAAAAAAAAAAAAAAAATCAATGGAACTAAAATCTTCACACACAGCACCAGGTGTAATCCGAGTGCCCTTGTGTTCGAATTTCACTTGCCTCCCCTGACCCCAAACTTTCCTTCAGGACAATCCCACGCTGACTGAGAATGAGGCTTTGGGTGTGTGAAAGTGAACGGCTGGTGTGAGACCTGCAGGGCTGCATCGGATGAAGCAGAAGATAGCGAGGGAGAGATGCTTCTTCACAGGCTCCCGCTTCTCAGATGGCAGCCCTCACCGTGACCGGTCAAGTACAAACCAGGTAATCAGGAGAACTGCTCCCGTGGGGCCTTCTTTGGGCCGTGCATGCGTGCGTTCCAGCGCCGGTGTGTGAGTGTTCCAGCGCTGGTGGGTGAGTGTAGGATTTGCTACTGTGAAGTTGAGTTCTGCATTCTCCATGGCCCCTCGCGCAAGGCTGGGTTCTTAGGATGGAACCAAGAGTAGTTTTGTTGGCTGGCCAGTCCTCGTTTTGTTTTGTGAATCCTCCACGAAACATCTCAGTGCACTCACAGTGGTCTGTCCACCTGGACAGAAACAGTCACACTGCTTCTGTGGAGAGGTTGCTTAGCACAAGGGGTCATTTCCTAACTGCCGCATTTGCTGCGATGCTCAGCTCTGACTTGTCTTAGTAGAACTTGCAATTCCTGATCCTTACTGACATACTCAACATTTCTTTCTACCAGATTCTAGAAAGTCATGCTGAGATCCTATACAACCTCTCCTGTAATCCCTGGGTTTTCTTTGTAGAATGAGAATGTCGGCTGGTGCCATTGTCACGTCCCTCTGGCAAAACATATTGCAGGCTCAAGTCTAGTGCATACTCTCAGTTGTAGCTCTTGCTGTTTGTTGGTCTGTTATGTTAATTCTATGAACAAAACAGGCAAGACCAAGCTGATACCTTAGCAAGTGATGTGGGTTGGCCCCAGTGCTAACGTGGCTTGTCATTCTGCAATGAGGGCATCATGGGGTGTTGGGAATATGGGCCTGCCCAGCTTGCTCTAGGGGTCCAGTGGTGTTTCTGCTCTGCACTCCCCAGGTCACACGCCTGTCTTTACCCCATCTCCAAACGGGACTCGGACTTTCGTGGGCACAGTGAGTTTGTGCCTGAGCTCTATGGCGCGGTAGCAAGTTCAGCCCCATCTAGAACTGGCATTCAAGGCAGAAATAGGTAGAAATAGAAAGGGCTTCTGTCACTGCCTCTGAGACTTGAGTTTTTTATTTCTTATTTTTTTGAGACAGACTCTTGCTCTGTTACGTGGCTGGAATGCAGTGGCGCGATCTTGGCTCACTGCAACCTCCGCCTCCCAGGTTCAAGTGACTTTTCTGCCTCAGCCTCCGAGTAGCTGGGACTACAGATGCCTGCCACCACACCCAGCTAATTTTTGTATTTTTAGTAGAGATGGGGTTTCACCAAGTTGGCCAGGATAGTGTTGATCTCTCAACCTCGTGATCTGCACGCCTTGGCCTCCCAAAGTGCTGCGATTACAGGCATGAGCCGCCGTGCCTGGCCTGAGTTTTTTAACTACACCTACTACAAAGACGTGTAGCAAATGACTTCTACAAACCAGCTGGCTCACTCAGATGAGGATCCCAGGTGTGTTTCTTAGAAGCCCTACTGGGGAGGGAGGGTGCAGGAGGCAGAAAGGTTGAGAACCTTAGGAAGTTTGCTGACACAGCATAGTTGGGGAGAAAACATATTTTGCAGCCCTATTCCAGGAGAGTGTGTGAGAAGCACCTGGAAGTGCGTGTGCCCCTCCCAGGGGGCCCCAGGGAGCTATCCCTTTTTCAGGAGGTGTAGAAGTAGCCAGGTCCAAGTGGATGTCCAGGGATGGGCCTGGCCACTCTTCAGCTGCTGCAGGTCTGGGATAGAACAGAGTGGAGGGAAAGGGGTCCTAATTTTTTAGAATGCATGGAATATCCTGAGCCACAAGCCTGGCCTCACTGAAGAGATAACCCCCACGACAGTGCATCCTGGTGTCTCTGCTCTGAGCTAAACTGTAGGAGAACCCCGCCTTTAGGGACCTTTTCATCCCAGGAACCCCAGCAACACCTAGGCTCCAGTACTGGGACAAGAATCTGAGCTATTTAAAAATGTGCTTCTGTAGGAAATGATGTCAGAATGCTTGTTTCATAGGTCTGTTCTTTAACAGACAGCTATTCAGCCCCAACTGTGCAGATCCCATTTCCTGGGAGTGGAGCAGAGGCTCTGCATGGAGCATCCATGTGCAGTACTCTTAGGTACGGAAGGGATTGGGCTAAACCATGGATGGGAGCTGGGAAGGGAAGGGACCAACTTCAGGTCCCACTGGGACACTGGAGCTGCCACCCTTTAGAGCCCTCCTAACCCTACACCAGAGGCTGAGGGGGACCTCAGACATCACACACATGCTTTCCCATGTTTTCAGAAATCTGGAAACGTAGAACTTCAGGGGTGAGAGTGCCTAGATATTGAATACAAGGCTAGATTGGGCTTCTGTACTATCCCAAAGGACCCTCCAGCTTTTTCACCAGCACCTAATGCCCATCAGATACCAAAGACACAGCTTAGGAGAGGTTCACCCTGAAGCTGAGGAGGGGGGAGTGGGATTAGAGTTGACTGAGCAAGGATGACTGCCTTCTCAACCTGACGATTTCAGCTGCTGCCCTTTTCTTTTCCTGGGAATGCCTGTCGCCATGGCCTTCTGTGTCCACAGGAGAGTTTGACCCAGATACTCATGGACCAGGCAAAGGTGCTGTTCCTCCCAGCCCAGGGCCCACCATGAAGCATGCCTGGGAGCCTGGTAAGGACCCAGCCACTCCTGGGCTGTTGACATTGGCTTCTCTTGCCCAGCATTGTGGCCACGTCACTGCATTGTACTGTGAGATAAGTCAAGGTGGGCTCACCAGGAGCTGCACTAAATTACATTGTGAAATTCAGCTCCAAAGAACTTTGGAAATTACCCATGCATTTAAGCAAAATCAATGATACCTGAGCAAACCCTTTCACATTGGCACAAGTTACAATCCTGTCTCATCCTCTTGATTACAAATTCCATCCAGGCAAGAGCTGTATCACCCTGAGGTCTCCCCATTCATGTTTTGGTCAATAATTAGTTTCCTTTTGAAAATAGATTTTTGTGTTACTCCATTATGATGGGCAGGGGCCAGATGCTTATATTCGATTTAAATGACGGTGTTTTTCTATCTGTAACTGGGTTTGTGTTCAGGTGGTAAACGCTTTTTTTTTTGCAGTCAGAAGATTCCTGGAAGGCGACCAGAAATTAGCTGGCCGCTGTCAGACCTGAAGTTACTTCTAAAGGGCCTTTAGAAATGAATTCTTTTTTATGCCTTCTCTGAATTCTGAGAAGTGGGCTTGACTTCCCCTAAGTGTGGAGTTGGGAGTCAACTCTTCTGAAAAGAAAGTTTCAGAGCATTTTCCAAAGCCATGGTCAGCTGTGGGAAGGGAAGGCGGTGGATAGTACAGTTGCTGGAAAACGCTGATGGAGGCGGATGCTCCAGCTCAGCCAAAGACCTTTCTTCTGCCCACCCCAGAAATGCCCCTTCCTCAATCGCAGAAGCGTTGCCCCATGGCTCCTGATATTCAGAATGCGGCCTCTGACCAGGACCATCTGCATCCTCCAGGAGCTCGTAAGAAATGCAGCATCGTGGGACCTGCTGGCACCTGGTGAACGCAAACCTGCAGGGCTCCTGGGTGTGCTTGGGGCGGCTGCAGGGGAAGTTGGAGTCAGGAGGCTCCTCCTGACCTTCCCGGGGGCTGCTTTTCTGAGGGGCCAGAATGCACCGGTTGACCTTGTTGCATCACTGGCCCATGACTGGCTGCTTTGGTCAGGTGTAAAAAGGTGTTTCCGCAGGGTCTGCTCCTCAGGCCTCTCACTACCGGACCGGATTTCCATGGAGAGCTCAGCCTCCCAGCAAGGACAGGGAACTTCAAATGGCTCAAAGAACTGAGAGGCCACACATGTGTGACCTGAGTAGTCTCTGCTGCAAAACAAAGGGATTCTTAATGTAAAACGTTCTCATCCTCACAGAGGGGTTCCCAGCTGCTAGTGGGCATGTTGCAGGCATTTCCTGGGCTGCATCAGGTTGTCATAAGCTAGAGGATCATTTCTGGGGGCTCATAAACCAAAGACGGGTGACACTCTGCTGCCCATATCAGCCACCAGCTCTGTGTTTCCTGGAGGTAGAATTGGGCTGCAAAGATGGGCTTGGGTGACATTAATGGGTTTTAGGGATTCTGTGGGTTAAGATTAACCCATTAGCTGTTAATGGGCAGTTGCTCCGGAAGGTAACAGGCATGCTGGCCTTGCTTGGTGTCAACTCCAGCTCACTGCTAACCTTATAAGACAGGGCAAACAAACTTTTTCTGTAAAGGGCCAGCTAGAAAATATTCTAGGCTTTGCAGGCCATATGGTTTCTACCTCAACTACTCGATTCTGAGCAGTTGCACGAATGCAGCCATAGATAGCCCTCCAAAAAGTACTGTGGCTCTAGTCCCATGGAGCTTTTTTGGGAGACACCAATTGAATTTCCAATGATCTTCCCATCATGGAGTATTCTATTGATCTTTTTTCTGCCATTTAAAAGTATAAAGGCTGTTCTTAGCCCGTGGGTCCTACAGAAATAAATGACAGCTAGAGACAGCCCTCAAAGGAGTTTAATTTTTCAAATTCTGCCTCGTTCATTTCTTCAGCCAGCAAATATTTGAACCCCAACTGCTGGTGCTGAGGATCCCACAGCTCCCCAAGTCTGGCAGCTCTGAGGCGTGAGCTCTGAGGGAGGTGCCCACCCTCTCCAGTCACACCAGTGTCTTGGCTTAGCCACAAAGCGCAGATCATGTATTATTCTTTTCTGTCTCTAAGATGAGGGATAAGAGTAGATGATGAAGTTCTTATTTTTCCCCACATACAGATACAGCGTTCTTTAAATGGATCTAACCAAAATATGATGACCACACTGATGCTTCCTCTGTTTAAACATATTTTTCCTGCCTTCAAACAGCTGGTCCTGATTAGCCTCTGGACTCAGGTGCGATACAACATCCTTGCCAGCCTGATGGGATGATGGCAGGTAGAGGCAGGGGCAGGAGCACCCATATCTGCCCCCTTTCTCGGCCAACAACTCTCCTGTCTTAATTTAGGAGGAAGGGTGCTGGGTATACTGAACAGGGCAGTCATCCAGGGCTTTAACTTCCTGGAAATAACAATGAGGTCTCCAAAATATAAGAATTCTTTGTCAACACCAAAGTTCGGAATTATTCTATGTTAATGCTGATTGACAGTCTGTCAACAGAGATGAACAGGTCTGCTGCCAGTTTCTAACACTTACCACGTTTCCAGATAAGTGAAGACACACTTGAGAAGGAGCAATTTTAAAAGACCCTGTGATCCTTTATGGTGTAAATAATCCCTCCATCGGTTCAAACATCAATTCAAGTATTTGGGTATTACCATGTGAAGTATTTTGCTAAATTATGTAAAAGGATGACTTACGGGTTACGTTTCTATAGAGAGATGCTTCTTCCCCATCACCACCCAAGTTCAGTTCTGGTTGCAGCCCACTCAACTCAATCGTGCCTTCAGTAGCTCCCTGATGTTCGGAGAATAAGGACAGCAGTCAGGCCACCGGCATTTAACGAGTTTCTGCTATGTTTAAAGCACTTAATTTGAGATGGGACTAGGGTTTGAGGAGGTACATGGACACGAAGCACCCCTTCGTAAGTGGACGCCACAGCATGTGTGCAGGGACCACGGCCCCTGAGGTTAGTAATGGCACAGTTAGGAAAGGAAGAAAAAGAAAAATATCACTATTACCTGGTGTCAACATCTCAACATTTACTGCCTGGGCTGTTAAGAAAAATTTTCTTGTTTTAATACGCAAAATGTAATGTTTTAAGTAGATAATCCGACCACATGGTCCACATGTGGACACGACATGAAAAGGTGTTCGTGGTGAAGTTGTGCTTGCAATCTTGTTCCTGCGCCCCGGTCGCCCACAGCTCATCCTGAGAGAGAACCGTTTTTACTAGGTGCTGCTGTCTTTTCAGTGTTTATGTGAATACAAGCCAATCCTGAATGTCTATTCCTACCACCCCCTCATTCTAATCGGAAAGGACATGTACTCTGTATTCTGTACATTGCTTTCTTTAAAGTTCATCCTGATTACTGTCTTTTATAAGGAGCCTGGTATTCCATTGTTTGGTTGCACCGCAGTCCCTATTAATGGGCACTTAGCCTTTTTCCTGTCTTCTGCTATTATGAATCATCCATTTTTGTTATGATAACAGTGTATTTCATAATTGGCCAAGCGTATCTGATGGACAGATTTCCAGAAGTGGGATTGCGGCACCAAAGAGTCAACATGCTGTAATCTGGTCAGATTTTCCCAGAAAGTGTTCCGTGGTGGCATCACGTTCATTTTTCACTTTTACCAGCAACACTTCACTGACAGAAATTGTGGTGCCTTTATGTGTTTTCCAGTATCCCATGTCAGAAATGGTGGTTTTCAGTGGTGCCTTTGTGTGTTTTCCAGTACCCCATGTCAGAAACGGTGGTTTTCAGTGGTGCCTTTGTGTGTTTTCCAGTACCCCATGTCAGAAACGGTGGTTTTCAGAGGTGCCTTTGTGTGTTTTCCAGTACCCCATGTCAGAAACGGTGGTTTTCAGTGGTGCCTTTGTGTGTTTTCCAGTACCCCATGTCAGAAACGGTGGTTTTCAGTGGTGCCTTTGTGTGTTTTCCAGTACCCCATGTCAGAAACGGTGGTTTTCAGTGGTGCCTTTGTGTGTTTTCCAGTACCCCATGTCAGAAACGGTGGTTTTCAGTGGTGCCTTTGTGTGTTTTCCAGTACACCATGTCAGAAACGGTGGTTTTCAGTGGTGCCTTTGTGTGTTTTCCAGTACCCCATGTCAGAAACGGTGGTTTTCAGAGGTGCCTTTGTGTGTTTTCCAGTACCCCATGTCAGAAACGGTGGTTTTCAGTGGTGCCTTTGTGTGTTTTCCAGTACCCCATGTCAGAAACGGTGGTTTTCAGTGGTGCCTTTGTGTGTTTTCCAGTACCCCATGTCAGAAACGGTGGTTTTCAGTGGTGCCTTTGTGTGTTTTCCAGTACCCCATGTCAGAAACGGTGGTTTTCAGTGGTGCCTTTGTGTGTTTTCCAGTACCCCATGTCAGAAACGGTGGTTTTCAGTGGTGCCTTTGTGTGTTTTCCAGTACCCCATGTCAGAAACGGTGGTTTTCAGTGGTGTCTTTGTGTGTTTTCCAGTACCCCATGTCAGAAACGGTGGTTTTTATTTGCATTTCTCTTGTCATAAGCGAGTGTATTTAAAAATATCTTTAAAGCCGTTTCTATTTCTATTTCTCTTTCTCTTTCTGTAGACTGTTTTGTTCATATCCCTTGGACTACTGAATTATTGAACTTCTCAGGAAATACTTTGAAAGATTTTTACATGGGCAAATATATATATATTTTTGGATGTCCTGACTAGCTCACCCATCCAGGTTATCTCTGCATTTTATTGTCTTTGAGCTACTTTACAACTCTATACATTGTGGAGAACTTATGATAATACAAATTATTCCTGTCCATAGAAATGAGAGAAAAGAATTTTTTTTATATATCTACTTTAAATTCTAGGGTACATGTGCACAACATGCAGGTTTGTTACATATGTATACATGTGCCATGTTGGTGTGCTGCACCCATTAACTTGTCATTTACATTAGGTGTGTCTCCTAATGCTATCCTTCCCCGCTCCCCTCACCCCATGACAGGCCCCAGTGTGTGATGTTCCCCTTCCTGTGTCCATGTGTTCTCATTGTTCAGTTCCCATCTATGAGTGAGAACATGTGGTGTTTGGTTTTTTGTCCTTGCGATAGTTTGCTGAGAATGATGGTTTCCAGCTTCATCCATGTCCCTACAAAGGACAGTAACTCATCCTTTTTTATGGCTGCATAGTACTCCATGGTGTATATGTGCCACATTTTCTTAATCCAGTCTGTCATTCATGGACATTTGGGTTGGTTCCAAGTCTTTGCTGTTGTGAATAATGCCGCAGTGAACATACGTGTGCATGTGTCTTTATAGCAGCATGATTTATAATCCTTTGGGTATATACCCAGTAATGGGATGGCTGGGCAAATGATATTTCTAGTTCTAGATCCCTGAGGAATCGCCACACTGTCTTCCACAATGGTTGAACTAGTTTACAGTCCCACCAACAGTGTAAAAGTGTTCCTATTTCTCCACATCCTCTCCAGCACCTGTTGCTTCCTGACTTTTTAATGATTGCCATTCTAACTGGTTCACGTGAGATGGTATCTCATTGTGGGTTTGATTTGCATTTCTCTGATGGCCAGTGATGATGAGCATTTTTATACGTGTCTTTTGGCTGCATAAATGTCTTCTTTTGAGAAGTGTCTGTTCATGTCCTTTGCCCACTTGTTGATGGGGTTGTTTTTTTCTTGTAAATTGGTTTGAGTTCTTTGTAGATTCTGGATATTAGCCCTTTGTCAGATGAGTAGATTGCAAAAATTTTCTCCTATTCTATAGGTTGCCTGTTCACTCTGATGTTAGTTTCTTTTGCTGTGCAGAAGCTCTTTAGTTTAATTAGATCTCATTTATCATTTTTGGCTTTTGTTGCCATTGCTTTTGGTGTTTTAGACATGAAGTTCTTGCCTATGCCTATATCCTGAATGATATTGCCTAGGTTTTCTTCTAGGGATTTTATGGTTTTAGGTCTAAATTTAAGTCTTTAATCCATCTTGAATTAATTTTTGTATAAGGTGTAAGGAAGAGATCCAGTTTCAGCTTTCTACATATGGCTGAGAAAAGAACTTTTATCTCAGGAGTATGAATCCTTTTAAACTATCAGGTCCAGAGAGACAGTAAAATGAGGCAGCAGTCACATCACATACACCCCTTGACCTTATGCGTGCATCTCTTGAAACTGCTTGCTGCTGCTACAAGTAGCTATGAATCAATGTAGTGATACCACATCAGACACTGTACCCCATGCCCTGTACCCTCCAGTTATGAATCAACCTAGTGACATGCACTGGAAGCCATACCCCATGCCCTGTACCCTACAGCTATGAGTCAACCTAGTGACATGCACCAGACACCGTACTCTATACCCTGTACCCTACAGCTGTGAGTCAACCTAGTAACATGCACCAGACACCTTACCCCATACCTTGTACCCTACAGTTACGAGTCAACCTAGTGACATACACTGGACACCGTACCCCATGCCATGTACCCTCCAGTTAAAAATCAACCTAGTGACATCCACTGGACTCCATACCCCATGCCCTGAACCCTACAGCTATGAGTCAACCTAATGATGCCACACCAGATGCTGTTACTGGCATCCTATAGCTTAACAATGTACAGCCAATCACTCAGCACTGTTGTTTCTGTAAACCGACAAGAATTCCTGACAGTCAACTTGCTGTCAGCCCACTCCCCATCCTCTTCTTTTGCCTTTAAAAACCCACTTGTGGCCAGGCATGGTGGCTCACACCTGTAATCCCAGCACTTTGGGAGGCCGAGTTGGGCGGATCACCTGAGGTCAGGAGTTCAAGACCAGCTTGGCCAACATGATGAAACTCTGTCTCTACTAAAAATACAAAAGTTAGCCGGGCATAGTGGCGTGTGCCTGTAATCCCAGCTACTTGGGAGGCTGAGTCAGGCGAATTGCTTGAACCCAGGAATTGGAGGTTTCAGTGAGCTGAGATTGCGCCACTGTACTCTAGCCTGGGTGACAGAGTGAGACTCCATCTCAAAATCAACAACAAAAAAATAAAAAAAACCCACTTGTAACTGCTGCTTCTCAGAGCATATATTATCGGAGCATATACTTAGGGCAACCTGAATCTCTGCTCCCAGCTGCAATCCTCAAGCTTGGCCCAAATAAACTCCCTACTTATATTAACTTTGCCTCGGATTCTTCCTTTTAGGTTGACTATCTGGTATAGTCTGCAGGATTTAGAGTGTCTTCCCCTGACCACACGGTGTTTTTCTCTGAAAGCGGCACTTGGTACCAGCACAAACTCTGTCTTCAGAAGTCCCACCAGCTGTTTTGGGTGAGTTCTCCTGAAATTGGGCCTCCCACTGAAACTAGCCCAGTTGTCCCATAGAATTGCTGTTCATGGTTTCTTTAGAATAAACATAGAAATTGACCCTCCCAGTCTTAAAACTTGAGAAACTTACATTTGTCTTACCCGAGTTTCTTTCTCAGGGCACCAACTATCAGGCCTCCCGGATGGTATCAAGGAGTTCAAACTCACCAGGTCACCACATCTGGACAATGAGAGGCCAAACCCCTCACCCGCCATGACTGCCTAACCACCCACCTGCTGCCGGTTGACTGACTCCTCTTCCTTATCCCTCCCTAGTTCCTGTTTTCCTGCATGTAGTTAGATTTCTTCCCTGCTATATAAACCCCTAATTTTAGTCAGTCAGGGAGATGGATTTGAGACTGCTCTCCCATCTCCTCAGCTGCAGCAGCGATTAAAGCCTTCTCCCCTGGCCATACTTGTCTCAGTGATGGGCTTTCTGGGCAGAAAGCAGCAGGACCTAGATCAAACCCCTAGCATTCTGGTAACACCACTCTTTGGTTGAAAGTCCTGACTTATTTAGGCTGTTTTTCAAACTCTTTATTTTAAGAGTAAGGGCTTTGCTCTCTGTCTTCGGATAGGAGATTCAGGTAAAGAGCTCTGTAGAGAAATTTTTTCCACCTCTGTCTCAGGACAAGGGGTTTGGGTCAAACTTTTTCTGCCCCTGTCTCACAGCAGACGTTCAGGTCAGCGGATTTGCCGTTAGGCATTTGTGATCTCTTTGTGCATTGTATGCTTTTAAAAATTGCAGTTACTTTTCTATTTTTGAAACGTGGGCCTGATTTTTCATTTGTGGCAAACTGCTATTAAATACCAGCAGGTTTTACATACATTATAGATATCTAGGAAAGGGGACCTGCCTAACCAAGGATGATCATAAACAACAATGACCACAAATGGAAGTCTTTTGAAATACCTAAAATAATTCGTTTGTACACACAATTGGAAAAAGCCAGTTTTAGAAACAAATTAAATGGAAGACTTCCAGCGGCACCTAAAAAGCTTCTAAAATAAATTCTGAGAAAATCGCCTCCCTTCAGGAGGTAAACAAAGAGATACCTGTCACTACCACCTGAGGAAACTCCCCAGGTCTCTGACCCCCTCCCTGAAACTCCTGTTGTGGCAGCTCAGTGTCACCACAAACCCTTCTGGTTCTGGGGGCTGCCCAGTATTCTTCAGCTCTTCTCCACTCAATTAAAAAGACCACCCAATGAGCAAGACGGGTTTCCAAAATACACCTTTGTTGCCTAGCTGACAATTGCTTAGGGCAATAAAACAAATAACTAAAAGACTAAGAGTCTAAAAGAGGGGAATGGACAAAAATAAAATTCCTGGGATCATTCAAGTGCAGATCCAACAAATTTTTTCTGCATTAGGACTCTAATGACTGACTGATGAAATGCTGACATCCAGGCAATTAGCTAAGCAGCATTCCAGCTGAAATCAGATAAAAAACAACTTTAAATCCTTTAAATGTTGCAACTACCTGCTTTGGATCCCCTGCAAGATTTACCCACAAAAAGGAAGCATGTCCACCCTGTGGCCTAATGACTGGGGTTTGGTGCTTTCACTGTTGCAGCCTGGCTGCTTCCTCGTCAGGGAGCCAGTCCCTTTTGGTTTGGTATTTGTGATAACTTCCAACTTCATGGGATACTGCTTCGCCACTCAGGAAGGTACCTTTGGTAAAAATGATTCAAAACAGAGAAGTATCATCTGTTTGTCCTGGCTAAAATCTGATAAAGAGATAAGAATTTTTTTTTTTTTTAATTTTGAGACAGAGTCCCACTCTGTTGCCAGGCTGGAGTGCAGTGGCGCGATCTCGGCTCACTGCAACCTCCGCCTCCCGGGTTCAAGCGAATCTCCTGCCTCAGCCTCCCAAGTAGCTGGGATTACAGGTGCATGCCACCAGGCCCAGCTAATTTTTGTATTTTTAGTAGAGATGGGGTTTCCCCACGTTGGCCAGGATGGTCTTGATCTCTTGACCTCATGATCCGCCTGCCTCAGTCTCCCGAAGAGCTGGGATTACAGGCGTGAGCCACCGCGCCCGGGCAGTTTTTTGTTTTGTTTTTTTTTTAAAGCTCTATGGTCAGCTTAATTAAAACTGATATTCAAGCTATATGTGTACGTGTGTGTGTGTGTGTTTAAGGCCTTTCTGCTATTGCTCTTGGGGTCTCGTTTTGGAAATTCTTTTTCAGTAGATTGAAACCGTTTTTTAAAAAACTTACGTGTTTGGTTCCTCTGTGTTCACTTCCTTTCTCAAGAACGGCTCTGCCTGTTCTTCTTCCTGCTCCTCCTTCCTCTTTGGTTCCATGTGAAAGGATCTGGAGGGGACATCTCATGCCTCAGACACCTTAATGAGCGCAGGAAAAGGCACCACTCACTGCTTTCCGGGGTCTTCTGTCTTCCTGTGCAGTCTAGAGAGTCATGGGCAGGGTCCTCTCAGGTCTGAAACCGCATTCTGTGCTGCGTGACCTGATCTCTTGGCTTTGGGGCCCTGGAGATTACGTTGTACTGTGGGACAGGACTTAACCTCGGTGTGTGTGATGCCTGCTGTCACTGGTGAGAGCTGCAGTTTTGGGGGTGGCCGAAGGCACTTCTTTATAGTAAATGGTTATTACTACAGGGAGCTACTCATTTCTTTCCATGTTTAGATAAAAAACGTGCAGTTTTAAACACTTAGAGAAATGTCTTTGTAATGAAGTGTACTGTGCAGGTGTTGTATGGCCCAATCCCATGACAGTCCTGTTTTTGAAGGGATCTGGGATTCAGTATAAAAGTAAAATCCTGGCCGGGTGCAGTGGCTCACACCTCTAATCCCAGCACTTTGGGAGGCTGAGGTGGGCAGATCACAAGGTCAGGAGTTCGAGACCAGCCTGGTCAACATAGGGAAACCCTGTCTCTACAAAAAATACAAAAATTAGCTGGGCGTAATTGCAGGCATAGTCCCAGCTGCTTGGGAGGCTGAGGCAGAAAATTGCTTGAACCTGGGAGGTGGAGCTTGCAGTGAGCCAAGATCGTGCCACTGCGCTCCAGCCTAGGTGACAGAGCAAGACTCTGTCTCCAAAAAAAAAACAAAGTCCTTGATTTTTAAAAACCTAAACGCTCTGCCTTCCAACTGCCTGGTTTTCACATTTTTTTTTTGGACATTTCTTTTTTTTTTTTTTTTTTTGAGACAGAGTCTCACTCAGTCGCCCAGGCTGGAGTGCAGTGGCTCAGTCTCGGCTCACTGCAAGCTCCGCTTCCCGGGTTCACGCCATTCTCCTGCCTCAGCCTCCCAAGTAGCTGGGACTACAGGTGCCCACCACCACGCCCGGCTAATTTTGTTTTTGTATTTTTAGTAGAGACGGGGTTTCACCGTGTTAGCCAGGATGGTCTCGATCTCCTGACCTCGTGATCCACCCGCCCTGGCCTCCCAAAATGCAGGGATTACAGGCATGAGCCACCGCGCTCGGCCTTGGCCCTGTTTCTTAATGGGCTCTGCCCTGAGTCCATTGGTCCAGTTGGAAAACAGACTAAACTGAAAGCTACCTATCTAAATGAAATTGGCCTCCCTATAAAATCCTATGGTAAGTTACCTTGGCACCCCTTTTTAATTTTCCTCTAACTACCGTACTTCAACTCCTCCTTAACAAGGCTTAAATTCTCTGTGTGTGCTTTGAGAAATAAATTTGCTACCCTGTTTCCCTCTAAAACTCCATGAGGGCTTGGGCCCCGGGGGAGAGAGAAATCTCAGCCTGTTCCATTCACAGAGACACATTTTAAACCCAACTGTTCTTTGATACTAGTTATTTTCACCTGACTCATGGCTGACATTTTAAAACTAAAGCTATAAGATCTTTATTTATGTCTGTCTGTATTTTTGTATATTCATGTGTACGTGTCTGTCTGTATATTGTTCATGGTACCAAAGTGGCTTATAAATAAATGAGTACTTGTAAATTAAGCAAATAAGCCCAGATGCTTTTCAAGTTCATGTGATTTTAGTAATCTTTGAGAGTTTTTAAATTGTTGGTGAAACAAAAATATCTTCAGCATTTAATTTAGACATTGTGCCTGGGTCTGTTGGTCAGGCAGGTTTATGCCGTCTCTGCTAGAGGCTGGGGGTGAGGACACCTCCCTACAAGACAGGTGTGAAGGAGGATGCCCCTCCCTCATGGCCTACGGGGTTGGGCTTGAGAACTGGAACTGTGTCTCTAGGCCGGAGCTTGGGACCCAGGGGCTGCAGTCTCAGCTGGACTCCTTCCCCCGGCATCTTTGGGAGGGGATGTGGAAGTCCCTTGCTGGGACTCTGAAGGCTTCCCACAAACACTAGTGAAATCTGAATAAAAATGCTTGGAAATGATTTATGAAAAGAGTACCTATGTGTATACATGTGCACATTTGTGTATAAATTCACATTTACAGATAAGAGCCTACCCTTGGGGAGGCTTACATTCTGGCAAGAACTGATTGTTTTTCAGCTCCTTTGTTCTGAGTAAGCTCTCTTTGGCCTAAGGATCAAGAGCAGTAAGAAACTGAATACAAATAACAAAATCCCACGTCTCTTCACCCTCCCATTAGCAGGTATTCAGCTGCTAGAATTATTAAAAGATTCTAAAAATTCAGAGCTTAGTCTTTCCTAATGTTTATGATCCTCTTTAAAGTGAGATAGAAAACAGTGGATTGGCACTTTTTGTAATGTTTAACAAATTTTTTTTTTGGTAGAGGTGGGGTCTCACTGTGTTGCCCAAGCTGGTCTCAAAGTCCAGACCTCAAGTGATCCTCCTGCCCTGGCCTCTCAAAGTGCTGTGAGTAGAAGTGTGAGCCACCACGCTCATACTTTACCATTTATTCTACTTTCTGGTTATACTTTAATGAAACTTGGAGTGCAGTTTGACATACATACAGACACATATGCACACATGTGTATGTATATGCATATGTGTCTAAATTCACGTTTACAGGTAACTGAATTGGACTGTTCTCAGTGCTAGGATAGCACTAGCATTGTGTGTGTCTGTCTTTGGAAGGATGCATGGGAAACTGGACGGGTCCATGATTGCCTCTGAACAAGAGAACTGAATTGGCTGAGACGTTTTCACTTTGTAGCTTTTTCAACCTTGACTTTTGTATCAATTTTAAGACTAAGATAATTTTTTTAAATTCCAGCATTGGAGAAGACTTGGACCTTCTCTCTCCAGGGGCTCCTGGTTAGATAAAAATAGGTTCCTCTTGTGCCAAACATGATTTCTCTCCGTCTGTTTCCCTCCCGCTTTTGCCACATTTCTTGGGTTGTCTTCTCTCATCTTCACATCTTGGCCTGCTGCCCTCACTGTGCCGTTGCCCCTGCTCGTCCTCTTAAGCCAGTACCCTCCTTCCTTCTGCCTCTGTAACCACGTCAAATCTCCCATTGCTCTCCTAGAACTCTTACTACACACCTCTCTAGCAAGCCTCTTTCTAACTTCCCCCCACTTTCAAAAGTATTAATGTTCATTGTAAAAATATGAAGGAGGAAAATAAATCATCCAAAATCGATATGGTTCCTCTGTCCTGTTTCATCTCCAGCCAGCCTCTGCTCACCCTGAAAGGTTCAGCTCACTAGTTCTTTCCCTGAGATTTTATGCTTCCTCTGTATCCTACAGTCCTGCGTTCTGTCTTCATGGCATCTTGCTCACTAGAGTGTAAGCTTTCAAGAGACCGGAGAGGTCTGCTCTGCTCATTGCTGTATACCCCACATCCCACACAGATGCTGTAGGAGCTCAAGTACTTCTCACATTGATGAATCGGTGGATGATGTTTACACAGTGTTTTCTGAATTTCCTCAGCATTCTGTAGCTTCTGCTATTCTATCCTTCGTCGTTCCAGGAGGGTAGGGACTACTTCCTGTCCTTGCAAGACTTTATGAAGCCACCTACAGTCTGTAAAGGACTACCGAAGAGGAGGCGTGGTATTATGAATACTGTCACACCAACAAGCTCTGGGTCTGTTTTCTCTGCAGCATGGAGTTAAGGAGTTCGACTCAAGGGTTCTCAGACTGCCCTTTAGAGCCACAAGGAGACTTAGGATCCCTTGCCAGGGTTGCCTAATTGAAATGTCATTTTGGAGCTTGACTAGATATTTGTAAGCTTTCAAACCTGAGACTTTGAAACATATCAAGAACCTACCCTCAGGGAGGCTTAAATTCTGGCAAGAACTGATTTTTTTTTTCAGCTTCTTTGTTCCGAGTAAGCTCTAATACATGTTTGCTGTATGAATATCTACTATAGGAAAGGCGCTGATAGGGCATGCACTGGTCTAAGACAAAGCCCTTATTTTTGGGTTGCTCTGTCCAACGTACCGAATTGAATACAGGTTGCCACCGGCACATGTGGATGAGCATGGCCAGTCTGAATGGAAATATGCAGAAGCTATAAAAGACACACCGGCTTTTAAAGACTTAGTGCTGAACATGAATGTAAGCGATCTCAATCATTTTTATGTTAATTACATGTTGAAGTGATATTCTGGATATATTAAGATGCATTATTAATGTCACCTACTTCTGACTTTTCAAATAATGGCTATTAGAAAATCTGAAGTTACATGCATGCCTCATATATTTTTATTTAATAGTATTGCTTTATGGGGTTTACAATTCAGTGCAGTAGTACTTCATCTCATGAATTTACACACTCCTGAGCACCCGGCCTCTCACATACTGTCCCTGGCCAGAAGAATCATTACCACCTGGAGGCTCATTAGAACCGGCAGATTTACCAGCCGCACCCATGCCAGACCCACTAAATGAGATTCTGCATCTTTACCAGGTCCTCAGGCGATCTGTGTGCTCACGAATGTTTGAGAGGCTCTGGCTTACTTAAATTACAGTAACAGGCCTCCCCTTGTATCCCTCCCCATATTTTTGCTCCTCCAGTCCTACTGGATTAAGGATTCTTAACGTGAGGATCAACATAATTCTGGGCCTTAGGAATCCACAGAATTTTATGCAGCATTACCTGTGCATGCATGTGTATGTGCACTTTTCAGGAAAGGGTCCATTGCTTTTTTTTCCTCCCCCCCATGTCAGTAAAGCAGTGTTCTCAAAGGATGTTCCCGTCAGCAACACTTAGGAACTTGGGAGCAATGCACATGCTGGAGGTGGAGCCTAGTGGTGCTTTAATAAGCCCTCCAGTGATCCTGATGTCACAAGTTTGAGAACTACTGAATTAGAGACTGAAGGCAGAGAACAGGGCGAGGCCACTTGGTACATCATGGTCTAGTCTGGGTGACCAGGACTGTGAGACTGCCCTAAACCGAGATGGGCATCCAGTGAGCTGGCTGGAGAAGTGGAGTGAGGCAGGGGAAGGTGATGGGTTTGATTCCAGATGTATTGAACTTGATGACTTTAATTTCAAATGTTTGTCAAATAATTTTCTATCCATATATTCAGCCTAGCATAAGAGTTAAGAAAATGGGTTTTACAATCAAACAGAACTGAGCTTGAGACTGACCTACTGGGTAAATCTGAGCAAGTTATTACATCTTTTTAAACTTCCCTGTTTACACCTATCTTGTCTTGAGTAGCCCGACCAAAACTATTGCTTTCCTCCAGTTGCACACTTTTCCTTCTTGTTTATGAAAAGATCACTTTCACACAAGTATCCTATTTCTAGTTTTATTTTCTTTTAATATTGGAAAGTGGCAAAATGCTTATTCTCTAAGCCACTTGCTTCACTACTTCAATTTGGTGGCCCCCAATTACAGAAGCAACCTTGTCACTTCACTCACTCCATACACCCTCCTAGAGGGCTTTATTTTGCTGTCATCAATGACTGACATTTTTAGTGATACTCATGTATTATAGATATGGGTTTCGTATTTGTCAGTTGAAATTTTTTTATTGAAAAGACTTTTAGAACACAATTCTAATAATTAAGGTCTAGAATCAGAGTTGGCATTTCATAAAATAACAAGTGACACTTTTTTTTTTTTTTTTTTTGAGATGGAGTCTCGCTCTGTCGCCCAGCCAGGCTGGAGTGCAGTCGGGTGATCTCGGCTCACTGCAACCTCCGCCTCCCGGGTTCAAGAGATTCTCCCACCTCAGCCTCCCAAGTAGCTGGGATTACAGGCACCTGCCATCATGCCCGGCTAATTTTTTTTGTATTTTTGTACAGATAGGGTTTCACCATGTTGGCCAGGCTGGTCTCAAACTCCTGACTTCAGGTGATCCACCCACCTTGGCCTCCCAAAGTGCTGGGATTACAGGCGTGAGCCACCACGCCTGGCCGACACCTCATTTTTAAATGAGGACCAGTAAGCCTGTTGCTTAGGAAAATGTATCTAGAAGAACAAAGACAAAATGAGGGTGAATAGAATGATACTACTACTACTGTTGGAAACTTCACAATCCTACAGGAACTGGGACTTTAATATTCAGACCTAAACCATCTGATCCCAGTTGTGATACGTCTATCACATGAATGATGAATGATGGCACGAATGATGAAAACCAGAGTACCGACTAAGGCTGGGTTAATGTTGGCACTAAGACCTGGGGCTGGTCACTACCCACAACTACCACATCAACAAGTAGATGAAAACAGCACAGGGTTAGCCTCAGCTGGCCTCCAATTAAGAATCTATTCCATTCTGAGTTGTGTATCTGTTTTTCAGGCTGATTTGCAATAATTGATATGCAGCTGATATAATAATCATCCTCTCCTTTTTATATCATGTATGGTCTTTTTGAGATCTGGTGAGAGTAAATTCAATTTATACATTTAAGTGAACGAATGATGTTTAACACACTGATTTTATATAAAGTTAAACAGTCACTAAAGAGTGACCCACAGTATATGATCAACATTTAGCGACAGTAGTATTTGGTTGGGTATAGGGGACTACACTAAATAAATTACTAAAGCTAGTTTTTTTAAATACATTTATTAACCAATGTTAACACATTAAATGAATCTATATATTGCTAGTCAGAGCAGCTTACAAAATGCCAGAATGCATCATAGAACTGGACAGCCACAATGAATAATTACAATGTGCATAGTGGCTAAGCTCAACACCTCGATATAGCTTTATGATTTGCAGAAAATTTTTAATAATGATTCCTAAAACAATCAATTGTAATTTTACCTAAAACTTTTACAAAACCAGGCCACAATCTCTTTTTTTAATTTTGTTTTTTTTTTAAACACACAGTTTTCACGCTGTAGTAACTTGGAAATGTGCAACCGTGTCAACAGAGACAAAAAAGCCAAAGTAACACGAATCTCACTTTCATGCAGCTATCAGTTAAATATTACATACTCTGGAATGATTTTACACCAAAAATATTTCCACAATTACTTGCTCTCATAGGGGTGGATCGAAGTCTTAAAACTTGAAAAACAATCAAAGAAGGTTAAGTGTTCTCGGTTCTGACATCTCCATCAGCGCCACACACTGTGGCAACACTGACTAATTACACAGCAACAAGGAGGGAACGATGATGCCAAGTTACTGCATAATTTAGGTACATTGTATGAAATGGGGCTACTGGGTACTTTTTACAAAATATTGTGCACCATTTGGCAGTAGTTTGTCAATTAACTTGTGTCACCACCATCTGCAACAGCATCAAGATTAGATGGATGATATTTCACAGAAGACTTAGTTACATTTTTATCTTTAGAGTGACCCTGACAAACCTGGAGAATACTTTTTAAAAGGCTTTTCTCCTGATTCTTTCACTTCCATTGTGAGTAATTGCTTTAATAAATATCAAAGGTCTAAATAAATATGTACAAATTATTTCTGTAACCTCAAAAAATAACTAAATGATAAATGGGAATTTGACTTGGTCTAAGATCAGTCTTTAAAAAAAACACATAAA
Organism: Gorilla gorilla gorilla; assembly: GCF_029281585.2. NCBI lineage: Eukaryota > Metazoa > Chordata > Mammalia > Primates > Hominidae > Gorilla > Gorilla gorilla. The sequence continues at coordinate 9,183,172 of NC_073232.2, read as the reverse complement.
TTGTGAGATATTTTAAAAGAAAAGTAATTTAAGTTTTCCTGGCTGTATTTTATATATCTATGTATAAAAAATCATTATTCAACTATCGATCCATTCCTATTGGTAATGCTTCTTAATCCAGACATTCCGCAAAATACAGACTTTTTACAAATCACGGCATCTTTAATACAAGAAAATTAACATGCATTATTCTTCATTCTGTGTACAGTGATGGAGTTCATTAGTAGGCAATGACCCATTACTACAAACATAACGGCTTCTGTGAAACTTACTTAAGTGCTTTCTCTTCTTTTAGTATTAACTTACGATACATGAGGTGACACCAGATAATAGGCAGTGAGATGATATGTGGGAAGGGAAGCATTAAACAAATTCGTATGCCTCATCTATAATTTCACATATGGATAAAGGTAGTTTTTGGCTTTGTTTTTGTTGTTTATTTTGTTACAAGCACTCATGTTAGGACAAAGATGAAATGTGCAAACTTTAAAATTTAAATATTCATTTTCTCTAAGATCCAGCTCAGTAAAAGATTACCCCAGTTCCCTGCAATTTTAAACTACAAGATCAAAGCTAATAATTTGTTATAAAAGTTATATATTGAAAAGAAATAATGAAAAACACAATTGGGAAATATTTAAGAAAAAATATGCAGGACTAGCCCTGCTGTGTCAACCCTGTTCCCTAAATTCAATCATATACCCACTGGTGTGACCAACAGATAATGCCTTTGAACAGTAAATTAAGCTGAACAAAACCAGCTCAACAAGGTTAAGAAAAAAATGTCACATCAAGGTAGTATGTTTTATTTCTGAAACAGTTCTGTAGTTCTTACATTCAGATCTATTCTAAATGTTTCTTTGTTAAACTCACTTGTATTCACCTGTTTTTTAAAGATCTGTTGTTTAAAGGTTAAAATCTCTGTAAAACCTAAAAATGTTTTAAAATTTGCTGAAAATGCAACAAATTCTCAATTAAAATTTATTTAAAATAATACCCTCCACTGATGTTACTTTTACCCCTGAAAAACTTCGGAGGAGCATTAACAAAAGATTTAAACTACTGTGCAAAATTTCTTCACGAAAAGTGTTTAAAGGCTGGTGCAAAATGGGAAGCAAATTCTAAACAATTTTGGCTTCTTGGAAACAAAAACCGCTGTGTCTGAAAAGAGTAATCATCGGGGTGACTCCGGGAAGGGCCAGCTTCATCTTTTCCGGCGGCAGGTGCGCTTGTGCTCCGCGTGCCAGTGCTCCTGCTGGCACTTGATGGAGCAGTAGGATGTGTTCCAGCAGCAGTGGTACATGGCCTCCTCCTCACAGTTGTAGCACTGCAGGTAAGAAATCGGGGCAGTCTTTAGACTTGGGTGTGGATGTGTAAGAGACTGGTTAAAATGGCAAACTCTTGAGGTGGTGCTTTTAAAAGATCTTTCTGGCTCAACCTTTTGTGGAATCTGAATACGTTTTATGCACAGCAGATGGAAAGGGAGCCCTGGGGATGACTGCAGCTCATGCCTGGTTGTCAGCAAACTCAAGCTGCTGTCAGGTGGTACCTGACACCTCCCGTTTTTTCCATCTCTGTGGGAGTCATTCCCGTTTCTTTTCTTAAAATGCTCTTGACTTCACATCCCTTTCCAGCTACCACTTGCATTTCTCTGCTCCCCGCAAGCTCCTTGAAAGACTTGCCTAAACTCCCTATTTCAAACTCTTCTCTCGTTGTTAACATACGCTGCAGTCTTTACTCATACCATGCCACTAATATGCTGCTAGCAGGGTCACTTACAACTTCAAATCTAGTGGCCAAGTCTCAGTCTTCATCTTATTTGGCAATGTCTGGAGATATTTTTGACTGTCACAACTTTGGGGCAGAAGGTGCTACTGGCAGACAGAGGCCTGGGATGCTGTTAAACATTCCACAACGTACACCTCCCCCAAAGAATGTTCTAGTGCAAGGGTCCATATACCATGGTTGAACTCTTTGGTCATGGGAGAAGAGAAGAGTGAAAAAAGTAAAGCTAAAGTTCCAAGCTGGGTTGGTGAACTAACGGTAGTACCATGAACAGACACCCACAGTGAGGCAAGGAAGATGAGAGACCTTCTGGATGTAAACACTTGACAACAGGTCAGTATAAATATGAAAGTTCTGTAGATAGACACATGCAGATTTGACGGCTGTTGAGAGCCCTGGAGGAAGAACCCAGGGAGACTAGCCTACATTTGATACCTAAACATTCTAATTTCCTTCCTGTGTATTGTGTGCATTATTATCCATTATGTCAGCAAGTGCACCTTCAGTAAAATCCCCATTAGGTGCAGAGTCAGTTTTGGAAACGGCTTGGATGAGCGTGTTGGGATTCACATCTGGGGTCTGTGCCACCCACTGGTCATGTGGCTTCAAGTTATTTAACTTCTTAGTTTCCTCATCTTTAAGACTTCACACAGCACCACCATCCCTTCTCCCAAATAGCCTATTATTTTGTTTTCAATTTCTCCCTTTCTGTGGATATATTTAACGGATACATCTGTCTGTGTTTCTCGTGACATCCATGATTCGGCATCTGGCATACCTACATGCTTTCTGTCCTATAATACTATTCTATTTCTTACAACAATGTAAGATGTAATTGGGAAGAAAGAATTATTTATTCTTTGAGACAGAGTCTCGCTCTGTCGCCCAGGCTGGAGTGCAGTGGCACAATCTCAGCTGATTTTGATCTCTGCCTCCTGGGTTCAAGAGATTCTTCTGCCTGAGCCTCTCAAGTAGCTGGAGTTTCAGGCACACACCACCACGCCCGGCTAATTTTTGTATTTTTTGTAGAGATGGGGTTTCACCATGTTGCCCAGGCTGGTCTCAAGTGATCTGCCCACCTCGGCCTTCCCAAGTGCTGGAATTACAGGTGTGAGCACCGAGCCCAGACGAGAAGAAAGAATTCTAACCCTTTTACTAGATTGTGATGAGCACAAAAAGCTCAGCTCTGCCAACTAGGTTTTTAATCATTCTGTTTCAATCTCATAAGCCTCAAATTCTTCATCTTAAAGAAGAGTACAAAAATACCCACTTTAGCTGTTTCACAAATGGTAAAGTGCTACAAAAGACAGTATTATAATTATAGCCTCTTCTTCCCATTTTCTTGATTCTTTAGTAAACTTAAGAGATTTCTACTGATAAGAATTTAAGAGACAGGGTCTTGCTCCATCGCCCAGGCTGGAGTGCAGTGGTGCAATGACACCTCTCTGCAACCTTGCACTCCTGGGCTCAACCAATCCTTCCGCCTTGGCCTCCCAAAGCACTGGGACTACAGGCATGAGCCACTGCACCTGGCGTCTTTGGGTGTTGTGCTTCTGTTATCTTCAGCACACCTTAATTCCCATCTAATGATATTGTGAGAGTTGATCACACAAATTCAGTCATTCTTGTCATACCCAACTAAAACTGAGTTGAGAAGCTGGGGGGAAAAGCACCTGGAACACAAAATGTTGGCTGCAACTCTCAGACTAGTTTTGCCGACTGCCATCCCTCACCAATCAGAGCTTGTCAGCTCCTCAAAACCTTAAGAGCACCAGTGAAATTTCTTGAAGAACGTGGAAAAGTTATTCGGAGAGCACGCTTTCACTTGTACTGAAGGCTATAACACCCAATGTGCAGGTTGTTTTTTTAACAGAAAATAAAGCTCTCTTTTTCCCTCCACAGATCTCCTGGCCTTTTGTTAACAATATGTATTTTGTTGTTCACCAGCTCTTCCTACCAAGTTATCTTCATCTATTCGAAGTTTCCATTTTCCTTCTTGCCAAATCTTTGTCACAGATTTAAAAAGATTTCTTTCATGAAAAGTTTATGTGTATTTATATAATATAGGCTGGATAAAATGAAGAATTAGTTTATCACAAAACTTTATATAGTCATTTATTAAAACTGAAACCAAGTTATGAGCTTTCGGGAGCAAAACTTTTCCCTAATTCACTGAGCACTGTGGCGGCTGTAGGACGAGCACTTGGACCCTGTGCACTCAGAAGCTCCCACTCTCGTGAGGAGGATGAGACTCGCGAGCAGGACACGATGACAAATGACACTAGTCAGGTATAAGGGAGGGTAGTTAGAGACCAATGAGATGTCACTACTATAAAGTAAAAGTAATTGATTTCTTTAACAAAATCTAATGTATAAATGTTAAGTGCAGGGAAATCTGAAACTATTAATTGTGATAATTACATTTATAATTAATTTCACCATTTGGATGTTACCCATCTGAAATCACCAGGTAAAAGTCAGGGCCAGCCAATTTGCCCAAATAAAATATATGCATAGATGGAGAAATTATATAAGTTAATTGTAATAAATATGTACTAAGGTATTATAATCTTAATTTAACAAAATAATCCTGAGCAGTACACAGTAATATGGGATCTGGGGTTGAGAGATCATAGGACTTTTAATAAAATTTTTAAAACTAAAGCTGACCATTTCACATTTGATCTTATTTCAGAAACATCTTCTGCATATGCCACAGCTACCTTCTGAATTAACAGGCATCATACCTGTGGTACATTTTCAGAAATAAGAGTCTAAAAAAGACTGGTATTTACCCACTGCTTCTTCTTGGTCTGAGAAATCAGTTGCTTGTGCTGTGTTGCCAGCTTCTTGATTTCTTCTACAAATTCCTCCTTACACTTTTCCTTTACTTGCTTACATTTTCTGTCCATCTCACCCTGCATGTTGGCTACAGCTTTATTTACAGCTTGTCTCTTTTCTTCTTCCATTTCAGAACGCAGCTAGAACGAAAAGACAACCCACAGTACGTCAGCGCACAACTTAACACAGACCATCTACACTGGAACAGAAACTTAACAATTTGCATGAGGTACCTTTTTCCCCTTCATTACATGTGTAAAAAATATAGGTGAGGAAAGTATCATTATTACTTGAAATGCTGTAAAAGATACTGGTGTCATTGCTACATTTAAAAGCTGCTACTGGGTTGATGCATGAGTGAAAGGAGCCTAACCATGACAGGAGTGCCGGCTGCAGCAGGGCACCCACAGTGGCGACAAGCATTACCTTCTCCAGAGCTTCTCGGACAACACGCTCTGTCTCCCGCTTGTGGTCCGACTTCATCCGGTCTTTGAAGTCATTGAAGATCTTGGTGTATTTGTCATGGCACATGCTCTGACACACGCCGTCGTTTGTGGTCTGGGTGCTCCGATGCAGCATTCTTGGTGAAGAGGCACTTAACTTCTTGGTCTGAGTTGACACGGAGACTTTTTCGATGGGCTGAGGCATCGTGGGTATTTCCTGGCTAGAACTTACTGCTTCTGTTTCAGGCTCTGGTTCCTAAAAGGTGAGACAAGAGTTTAGACGCCAAACAAAGCCACATAATTCACCAGTTCAAGAACTACCCCATTCGGATAAAAATACAGTGATATACATAATAGCCATAGAATAAACTGCTGTTAAAAAATGTGGTTAGGGTGGTATATGTCACGTATATTTTGCCACAATTTAAAAATAAACAAATCTCCCCCAATCAGTGAATGAAAAGAACATGCAATTAACAGCTACAATAATTATAAACATAAGCTTCATTTATAATTTTACTTATCAATACTATAAGTTTTGTTTTTAAAATAAACTAAACACAGAAATTTATAGAATATAAAAATTACTGTCAACTTATAATTACTTCATTGGACTAGATTCATTAACAAATTTCCTCAAATCCTAAACCACTTCTCACTGAATATGTGTTTGAAATGTGCCCAGATTTAGTTTTAAAACATGCAGGGCTTATATCACTTAAAACGGCTGAGCTCAACCACAGTCTCCTTCAAGTTTTTAAATGTTGGCACAACTGATATACTGGATAAATGTGTTGTTTTTAATCATACTTAGGAAAAATATCAGGGCTCCCAGGAAACGTATTAATAGCAATGTGCCCTTCCTACTTAGCCAAGCTTTGCTCAGCGGCTGCTTAATTAAGATGGAGACTTGGAGCATGTATGCTATTCCAGGGTAACAGATAATGACAGGGAAGTCAGAAGACTGGTTTCAACTTGATGGATATTATTTGACTGACAGCAGCTGAATTTCACAAGTATCCACCAAGAGTGATTGTCTTTGAAATACTTTGAAAATACAAAATACTTTGAAAATATTTCCTGTTTCATTTGCCACCTGGATACTGCGAGGTGGGCAACTTACTTCCTTTTTGGGCTCCACACTTTGATTACGTCGTCCTTTCTTTGCTCTTGGTTCTTGAGTGACCTTTAGCTGTGGGCATTATAAAAGTAATATATTATTCCAGACACTAGAAAATACTTCTCTGCTGAAAACACTCATAGTGGACCCACAGGTGAGAAGTGAATACATTTCTACCTTTTGCATCCTTCCATCCACTCAGTTACCACTGACTTAATTACTGTTCTGGTAACTGTAGGCTTGAAAGAGCCAGCGCACCTTCAGAGAGGAGCAGTTGTACTTAACTCTCTTGGTACTGGCAGGGTCAAGGTCATTGATTGTTACATCTATGTATTCATTTGAACTGGTTTTGGTTTACTTTTGCAGAGCACTTTACAAATGTAAAAAAGGGAAGGAGAACGTCAAAATCTGTTCATTACAGTGAGGAGTGTGCACTAAGATTTCTGCATTTAAAAGTAATAATGAATAGGCACTTCCTTCCTGAGACGCACTCACCTGCTCATTACTGGTGGAGGAGATACTGGATTCTGCCTCTTCCTCACCTCGGTCCTCATTCTTAGATTTCCAAAATCTCCCTTCTCGTAGGAAACGCTGATGCAGCTCCAGCTCATCACAGGCCTTTTTCCAACCCATACTGCGCTTCACGTGCAGCCGATGAATGTTGACTGTGATATCTTGAATGTTTTCAGAAGGAATCCAGGCCCTAGGAAAAACACGTAAAGGTATAGTTAGAAACATCCCAAATGGCAGGAAGGGTGGTAAGAGGGCTTCAGTGGACCCTGCCTGCCATAAAGTGTGACCTGTGGCAGTTCTCGTCTGCTAGCTTGGTGCAAAAGCAATTGTGGGTTCTGCCGTTACTTTTAATTGCAAAAACCACAATCACTTAGGCTTCGTCATGGCTTGAATAAATAAACTGTTACCAAGCGGAAAATAAATGAGATTTGTTTTGTCTTTCACAGTCGACAAAAGTTCTCAGAATTGGATTCACAAATGCCTCCCAATTGTTCACAATTTAATCAGCTTAGCTTGTCCTAGTTCATATCTGTATTCTTCATAAGTCCTTTTAAAGTTATTTGTTGTTCTGAATACTGTAAACTAATATACCCATCTAGCTATTTGCCGTTAGCACTAAAGAATCACTTGAAAATGCCCAGAAATTTTCATAAGATACATACATATATTCATATAAAATGGGAACATCTAAAAATATTATCCAGTAAGTCATATTTGTATCATGCCTCTACTCATTAGAGAAACCAGATGAACAAACAGAGCCATTGATTATTTAGCCACAGTGTACTTAGCTGTGAACATAAGTGCGATACATACCTAAAACTAGAGAAGGAAAACTACATTTGCTTCTGTTGGAAAGAACACTTTTTCCTGGGCATTGGTCTCTTTCTCGGTTTAAATTTGTATCCATCCCAAATGTTGTGTTCAACAGATGTTTACTGTGTACCAGGGGAAGGCACTAAGAAGAATGGAAAAGTGAATGGGGTCTACGTGATCCTGAGTTTCATTGCCTCATTTGACAGTGGCAAGAGATGCTGCCCACAGGTGTCAAGGTAAACTATTAGTGGTTGGAATCTCTCGGGTCTTCTGATCATTAGGATGGCACTTCCTACACTGCCTCTGCCTTTGAGGGACTTACAATTTTGTCAGAAAGAACTAAGGAATAATTATAATGCAGTGCAGCAGGTGGTAAAGGTACTCTAGGGTGCTATGGAGAGGAACAGTTAACATTTGGTTGTGAGTGGTCAGAACATTTTATTCGGCCTTGGTCTTGGAAGATAAGATTTAGACAGCAGACAATGTGAGTGGAGAGATTCCAGGCAGAGGGAACATCACAAATGAGGTAGGAAATTGTATGGATGCATGAGTAACAGACATTTTCTACGGTAGAGTACAAGTTGCGATATGGTACTATAAACACACGTATTTATGCTTTTCAGTTTTCTGTCAAAGATTTTTTCCTGCTATAAGTATATATGATACCACAGTTTTCATCCCTGGCCTGTAATTATAGCGCTCCAGAAATACTGGGCCTATGACTGTTGGAAGGAATCTCTTAGAGAATCATGGCCACATGTGCCTCAGCCATAAATAACGATTTCCACTTCCTCGTACAAGCCAAGCTTTATAATCTAGAAGCACACTTTAAATATACAATAATCTATATCATTAGATGCTAACAGCTAAAATTGTTAGATTTGAACTTCCATAACATTATTTATGAATATATTGGTTAATATTGTATCAACTATGTCTCATCTGGCATAAGTACTTTGTTAAAAACCATATCAAAGTAAACTGAACTTTGAAAAACTAAACTCTAATGCAGAGTACACATGAAATCATGCTTGTGGAATAGTTTCTTGCCATTAGATTTTGAATATATTTACTCTTCCAATCAACAGATATTTACTGATTTCCTATTAGGTAGTAGGAATTCAATAAAAGTGGTTTGTTCACTTTTTCAAAGTAGTTTGCTTTTGAGAGAGAATTCTGTTACAAGCAGTGCTGACTCCCTGGAATGAACTTCTATCTGTAAGAGTATTTTCCTTATTTATCTTAAATAAAGTGGATTCACATCTGTTCTTTAAATGTACTTCTATTCTCCTTTAATCAACTCCAGTACTGTAGATAATCAGATTTCAGTTTTAAAAATTATCACGGGGTATGCTCTCTGATCTACAAAAAATAAAAATAAAAAAAAGCAAACAAACACCCGCAATTTAAGGTAAGTCTAATAACAAGAGTAATAGTCTAATCTGGCTCTATGTCTGCCAATGCTCTAACTACATTTGCAGAATAAAATGGTTCTGTGATCTGATGTCAGTGAGCCCAAAGTGCTCTACCTCTTTTTTGTCTGTACCTGGTTTCCTGACCTGGGCCATGCCATCCACCAGCCACTTGCAGCAGAAAGATTCAGCCTCCTTAAGACAGGTCTTAACAGCTACTTTTCTTTGGCAGGCAAAATCTTGCAAATCCTACAAAAACCTCACTAAAGCAGCTCTCACATGTAAACACAATCATACTCGACTCTTTTGCTGGAGATTTACAACGTGCTCATTGTCTACGACGAGCAGCATATTCTATTTGCGTGTATAGGAGGGAATGGTACAAAACCATTTTTTTCCTCCCATTTACATGTAATGATATGATGGACTAGCAGAAGAATAATTATTAGCCAAAACTTGCAACCAGTGGCTCCTGATCAACCAGAACCTTTTGAGCATAGGTTGCTTAAATAATTAAAAATTCATGATAATTTTATCAAATTTTTAAAAATAAACATTCTATCAAATTTTTAAAAATAAACATTCTAATACGGAAGACTATAAAGTATATCCTAACCAGTCCTTCACTTCAAATTGTTCACAATGTATCCAGGAAAAAGGAAAATGATTTTACACAGTGAGTTTGTCAACCTCTTATTTTCTAAAATAAAGTCCTCAAGAGTCCCATCTGTCTAGAACTATTTACATAAAATCTTCCAGGACCTAAGAAGCTTGACGGAAAAAAAATACCTCTGAAAATGTAATCTGATGTTTCCTAATTCTCTCTTCAGGTGACAAGACTACTCTAGGACTGCTGCAGATTAGCACCAATATTACTATTTTTTTGAGACGGAGTCTCACTGTGTCACCCAGGCTGGAGTGAAGTGGCACAGTCTCTGCTCACTGCAAGCTCTACCTCCCGGGTTCACGCCATTCTCCTGCCTCAGCCTCCCAAGTAGCTGGGACTACAGGCACCCACCACCACGCCTGGCTAATTTTTCATATTTTTAGTAGAGATGGGGTTTCACTGTGTTATCCAGGATGGTCTCGATCTGCTGACCTCGTGATCCACCCGTCTCGGCCTCCCAAAGTGCAGGGATTATAGGCGTGAGCCACCGTGCCTGGCCTAGCCCAAATATTCTTTAAAAATATTTTCTGCATAGTATACTGAATGACATCTAACAAGTTAACTCATTATTAATATCACTCATGGTTGAAGACACTATAAAGCTACTTGCAAGTTGATGAAAAAGAAAAATATATAGATAAAAAGTTCTAATTATCAGATTATTCTTACCTACTAGTATGGCTATAAAAATAACTGAATTCTTGTTTTTTCTAAGTTAACTGTGTTTGATTTAATGTGAAAAACATTGAAGCAAACTTTCCCCCGTTATTCCTTGAATATCTGTTGTATTATAAAAGCTGGCCTTTGTTGAGTGCTCACTATGTGCCAGGTACTATGCTCAGGTCTCTCTATAGCAACATTTCTTTAAACCTTACAAAAACTCTTATGAGGCCTTTATTTTGCTGAGGCTCAGAGAAACTGACGAATGTATCAAGATGAAGCAAGAACACAATCTCACATAAACACTTACCCTAACCTACCAAAAATACATTATTTCCTTGCCTATTCTGATAAGAAACTGAAACCATCTGAGTATGATGTATTAAGCATATGTTAAAAATTACCACTTAATAATGTAATTAAAACATTCATTTTGTATTGAGTTGAGTTATTTTATTGGATCATTATTTAATGTTTCTTGACATGACAGTGTCAGGTAAGTGTGTATCTACCTATGAAAGAACAGAACTACCTTCTGGGAAATTTACAGTATTTATAGGTTTCTTATAACTACACTTCTGTTTAAATTAATGAAGACTAAGTAAAAATTTACCACAGGGAGGAGTAAGGTCCCTCATTGTGTAGCTTCTCTATGCACTAATAACCTCCTGGCATGACAGGAGACACCTCATGGACTGTTCATTTAAATCCTTACAAAGTATGACTTTTAGATCATGTAGCTGGTTTCTGTCACTTTTTCACCTTATCTCAATATCTGTGTTAAATGAACAAAATAAATTGCATGTGAATTCTTTATTCCTATTATGGCTTATTTCTATGCACACTTCAGGTATTTACACACATTGTAAGATCACAAGATTGACGATTTTAGTCTATGTCTTTAACTGAGCCTTGAAGATGGCTGGAGCAACTAGAGTAACTGTGAATACGGTAATGGTAATTCCATCACCGTATTATGTGGAATGGACACATTCTGAGGCCCTTCTGCCCACTGTACTATAAATTCAGTCTTAACAGTAATGTGCTTCTGAAGTTCAACAGTGTCAGTTATTAAAAATTCCTGTTTAGTACACAATATCTGAAAAATATCTGGAAACAATTTATCTTGGAACGTATTCTTGGATGCATAATGTGTTTTTTTTTCCAATTTAAAATAAACTTCATGCATCTCTGATGGAGAAATCATCAAACTTTCTTAAGGACTTCATAAGCACAGCTGTGACCGCTGAACATGGGATCACAAATTACCTCTGGTGGTGGTGGCCAAAGAAGCGAACGTCGACTTGATTGTCTTCTTTCTGCATGACTTTGGCTGGCCAAAACCCAAAACCTTTCATTTTAGCCCAAACCAGCTCATGATTAGGTATCTGGAAATTAAACGTTTTACCTTGTTATATTACTTTTAAAGTATTAAATGCAAGTGTACCATTAATATTAAACTAGTCACGTATAATCCATTATTTCTAAAATATTTCTTTCATAACTTCTAAACACTTACGAGATTTTTTTTCTGGGATTGACTGATTTTATATTTGCATCAGAGTGCCAACATGAACCTTATTCCTCAGAAGAGGTTGGGACTGGAGCAAGGCCATCCACATGTATGACACTGGCAAACAAGAGCACCCGCTTGGCCAAGTGCAGCTGGGGAGCCAGCAGCTCCAGCACCCCTGGGAATTTGTTAGAAATGGGGAAATTTTAGGCTGGCACAGTACTGTCTTCACAGGGCTGGCTTCTCTCAGGCAGCCAAGGCTGCCGGCCAAGAATGCTCAGAATTCCCTTTGTCAGTGCACGGTTTGAAGCTGTATTATTTTGGGGAAATTATACAGCTACAGACAAAGGCAAAGCCTTAGGTCTCTCATGAAAGGATGAAAGGAGAAACAAAAATTCACTTTATTAAGGGACCCAGATGCTGGGTGTGGTGGCTCATGCCTGTAATCCCAACACTTTGGAAGGCGGGAGGACTGCTTGAACTCAGGAGTTTGAGACCAGCCTGAGCAACATGGTAAAACCCCATCTCCACAAAAAATACAAAAATTAGCCAGGTGTGGTGGCGTGTGCCTGTGGTCCCAGCTACTCTGGAGGCTGAGGTCAGAGAATCACTTGAGCCTGGGGGAGGTCGAGGCTACGGTGAGCTGAGATCACACCACTGCACTCAAGCCTGGGCGACAGAGTGAGACCCTGTCTCAAAAATAAAAAGGACCCAATATTTATTTTTATTCGGTATCTCATTTTAAAATCAGAAATGGATAACAAGCCCTGTTACTTTTTTTCATTTGTTTATACTCATTAAACCCATATATACTATGATATTTTAAAAATTTAGGAAGAAAATTATAATCTTTAACCAAACTGGAAATAAACTTCCTTAGAGCTGTATGTTACACACTTGAGGTAAAAAAACAAAAATCACAAAATTTCACATACACAAGGATAACAGAACCAGTTGTCAGGACGAGCATTTGACAAGTAAAAGCAATTCTTGCAAAGCTGCAGTTCATCCAGCTGAAAAAGAAAAGAAACTACTTTAGCCTACATAAAATATACATACACATTAAACTATATAGAATGTATTCATATAAATTAACATTCACGTACATAAATAGTGTTGAATTTTGTTCCTTAATCTTTTAAGCCTAAATTTTAAAGTTTTCAATAAATGGTACTGGAAGACCCTGTCACTGTCCTCGTAGAACCGGGTCGCTGGTCTCAGGCCACAGTTGGAACAGAAGCCGAGGCTGGTCTGACTGGGCCCTGCCCGGACCTCACTGGTTAGCACTTCAGACTGAATATTCCTCAGGAAGGTAACAATATCTGCTGCCAATCACAGCAGTCCTTACCTTTGCCTCATTCTCTATTTTAGTTCCTTGTTTGTTTTCTTTCACAACATTCTTTTACAACTTGTAAACAGACATATTTTATCTGTTTCTTTTTTCTTTTTCCCAGTCTCCCTCTTCAGAATGTGGCTCTATGAGCAGGAGGCCTGCACTGTGATCACCTTTTACTCCTCCTCACATACTGCCTGGCACATAGGAGGCACCCAGTAAATGCTTATTGAACAAATAAACAAAAGTCAAATTTGAAATGAATTCAAGAAACAAAACTTTTTGCATAAACTGAGGAACTTTTGCAAAGATAGTATGGTTACAGGTGAGTGTTTTAAGTCAGACCACCCAAAAATATACTTCCTTAAATGTACTTCATTTATTGTATGAATATGTACTTTGTTGTTTGGTTGGGTTTGCTTTTTGCCTATGCAGTTTAGAAGGGATGCAAATCTGGATCCTTCATTACACGAGGGTAATGTATATTGCACATCTGCCCAGCAAGACACATTTGCATGCAGCATGTAGCTAACACTCACAACAGTTCTGAAGGTGGCTGAGAGTTTCCTTGTAGAAGTTAATTAGTAACTAAATCTGACTCCCAGGATTTCTCTTTGAACAGTTTTGCCAGAAATTTTTTTTCTATTTGCATTATTTCCCATGTATGTCAAATATGAAAATAAAAGACCTTTTTTGGTTTTGTTTTGAGACAGAATCTCATTTTGTCACCAGGCTGGGGTGCAGTGGCGTGACCTTGACTCACTGCAACCTCCACCTCCCAGGTTCAAGCGATTCTCCTGCCTCAGCCTCCCGAGTAGCTGGGACTACAGGCATACACCACCACACCCAGCTAATTTTTGTATTTTTAGTAGAGACAGGGTTTCACCATGTTGGCCAGGATGGTCTCGATCTCTCGATCTCGTGATCCGCCCAACTTGGCCTCCTAAAGTGCTGGGATTACAGGCGTTAGCCCCCACGCCCGGCAATAAAAGACATTTAAAGGAAATGGCACAACTAAAATGTAGATAAGAGTGGAATCCTGAAATAACTTAATTTCAGTTATAGAAAGAGTATAATTATTGGGCAATGAATAGTACCTCATGACATGTGTCTTTATATAGCATCCTCGCAATGTCAGCTTGCTCACTGTCTGCTGTAATTAAAAATAGATATTACCTATAAGCAATAGTCTGCAAATATAAGACTCAAAGTTACTATCCTTTTCTTTCAGTATGCAAAAGTAGACATCTACCATTTCAAACCAAAATGTCCATTTAAAATAACGATAGCAAAATAAAATTACACAGGCAGCTTTTGTTTTCCATCCAATACAACCACTAATTCTCAGGGTATAGAGAATGACCTTACCTTTGGATGATGTGATACTAGTGGGGAAATGATCAGAATTAATCATAGTGCTTATTAAAAACCTCTCAGCTAAAACACATACATATAAAACTGTAAAGAATAATTGTGTTCTCATCATTTAGTATACTATGATTTTGTCTTTGGCCAGTCCGTTCTATAATCTATATCACCAGATATTCCTAACCTTATACTCTAACATTATCACTTACTTGTAGATCATTAAGGTATTAATTCTTTGAAAGTAATGTTTTATAAAAGATAGTGTTCAACATGGAATGTAAATGGTGTGTTTAAAAATGCATACAAAAAAAAACACAAAAATATTCAACCTCCATAGAAAATCACGGTATTGTGGAGAAGCAATTGGGCATCAGCTTTGAACTCTTCATAACTTCGGTATTTCCCTTCATTCACTTTCTGCAGAGGGCAAAAAACAGAATGACGAAAAGAGTTACCAGTAAAAATACTTGTCTGGACTAAGTTCACAGGACAAGCAGTCTTTTCTAGGATGACATCAGGATGACTACTGCCATCCCACAGTATTGACAGAGAATGTGTGTAAAAGAAGCCAACAACGCCACCTGCGGTTTTAATAATATAGTATAATGAAGCATGGCAGGTCGGATATCCTGCAGCCACAAAGACACTACATTAATTTATCAGAGTGAACTTTAATGGCTTGAACATCTCATTTGACAATAATGTAGAAAGCTGCTGCTAAGCTTTGTAGTGCACGAATGCTTGGGCCAGTGTGGGCGGTGAGACCCTAAGCACACACCTGTCATTCTTTACAACACAGGAGGATCGAGATTGAAAACAGAACTGTTAGCCTCCGTGACAGTTTACCATAACTACTAAGATATATTTATAGTTCTGAATTGGGGCTAGGAATTGGTTTATAAATAATTTTAAAATAACATCTCAGGTGTCCCTCTCTGTGCCAAATCTTAGAGGATTTCAACAGGAAGGAACCTGCATGAGTAAAGGCAGCGGGGAGGAAGGGACGTCTGGGTTCTTACATATTCTGTAGAGGTCTTACAGTTTAGAAGGGGCTATGGCTGGGGCTAGGAAATCTGGGGGTAGGAGGTTAAATTAAAACTACTTGGTTTTGCTCCAGGATTTACCAGTTACTTTAAGGGAAAAACCTTCATTTACCCTTATCTTATATTGAAATAATACAGCCACAGTCTTTCTCGGGTACTAAAGAAACTTGTGGCCGGGCGCGGTGGCTCACGCCTGTAATCCCAGCACTTTGGGAGGCCGAGGCGGGCGGATCACGAGGTCAGGAGATCGAGACCATCCTGGCTAAAACGGTGAAACCCCGTCTCTACTAAAAATACAAAAAATTAGGTGGGCGTGGTGTCGGGCGCCTGTAGTCCCAGCTACTCGGGAGGCTGAGGCAGGAGAATGGCGTGAACCCAGGAGGCAGAGCTTGCAGTTAGCCAAGATCACACCACTGCACTCCAGCCTGGGCAACAGAGCGAGACTCCGTCTCAAAAAAAAAAAAAAAAAAAAAAAAAGAAACTTGTAAGATGATTTAAAATTATTCCTGTGGTCTCCCTATAGGCTATAATGACCAAGCTTAAGATTTTAAATTTCCAACATGACACATGAGGTGCAAAATCAGTAATTCAGTAACCCTGACTGCAAATATGTCTATGTGTTCTACTGGATGTTGTTGCAATTTGTTACTGGACATGAACAAACTAACAATCCTCAGCTATAGTTGGTAAAATTAAGACCTTTAAGAATAATTAACTTTTCTAATCATAATTTTTTTTTGTTCATTTTATTGTTTCCCAAGACTGCAGATCAGTTCTATGCTTTACTTTTTTTTCTGAGAGGAACTCTCAGGTACCACTGCTAAACCTGGAAAACATTCTTTACATCTGAAATGCTAAATTGCCCAGGCTGTAAGGCATTTTCTTAAATCAACAAGGATCAAGAAGCTACAAGCTGCTCATCTTTAAAACCAGGGCTTTTAAAGATGACACCTAATTTGCATTAGAGTAAGCACATGAAATTTACAAATTAATAATGCTTCATTTGGTAGTTATGCCTGTCTTTTGTTTTAGGAAGTGGAAAAAAGTACACTTTCAAGGAAAGAAGAGCAACCAAAATCTGCTTAACTGCTACATTATTCTTTAACTTGTTAGTTAAGAAAATGTACTTGAAGTGGAAATAAAAGAAACCGACTTTACCTCTTGAATGGTGGGAACGTCCACAGCTGAGTGCACCAGCCTCCTGTACATCGGGTGTTTATTGTCCTTCCCCTTTTTATTAAGATCTATAGCCTAAGAGGGTGTTAGTACATCAATTTAAATGTGGTTAAAGGAAGGCAGGTAAGACATCAATTCCTAAAGCTCAAAATATTTTCTACCTTTTTATTTTTTATTTTTGTAGAGACAGGGTCTTGCCATCTTGCCCAGGCTGGTCTTGAACTCCTGGGCTCAAGCAATCCTCCTGCCTCGGCCTCCCAAAGTGCTGGGATTACAGGCGGGAGCCACGGCGCCCGGCCAATATTTTCTACCTTTAAAGCAAAATCTCAGAGGAAGTACTTTAAAACTTAACAGAAAAAATGTACATATACTACTATATAGTTTAATATGACATTCCTTAAAGTTGTGATAGAATAGTTATTTTGAAAAATTGCCTTTCATTTTAAAGAGTCATCATCAATGAAAATGTTCATTCTGATTAATGAAATTCAAAAATGTAAATGTTTCTAATCTCATGTAGCTTATGTCAAAATGTCTATGTCCAAAACAGACAAAACAAGAAAATCTAACTGCCTGTTATAGAACTGTTTACTGCAGAAAAGAAATATGACATGACGGGGTGCTCTCCACACTTCATATTGCTATGTACACATTTGTTACTTCTCGATCATTCAACTTTGAAAGAATGAACCACAGTAAAATATGTTTTGGGATATTTTGAAAGATTCCCTGAGCAGGACTCACCCTCTCCTTCATGCGGGAGACAATGAATCTCAGGTATGTGCCCATCTCCTGTTTGTTTGTATTCTTCTTCTTAATGCTCTATTGAAAAAAAAAAGAATAAAGAAAGGTACAAAATCTGATCATTCTTATGTCTATATTCATGTGAAAGACATATATGAAACACTTAGATAGTATGCAAAGAGTTTATTAAAAGATGCTCTTTTTCCAACATATCTGAGAGAAATCTTTGACATTTGCATAAAAAAACAGCATCTAATGTAACAAGGTGAGAATTTTAAAATATTATGTTGTACCTGATATAATATCCTTACAGGATTATATATTTTTTCTTTTCTTGGTATTTTAAAACTTAATTTTTAGATAAATAATAGACATAAGGGAGAATCGCTTATTTTACAAACAATATCAATGGCCTAAGTCCTCTGAGGGAACATCTTAAATTAGCAATAATGAATGGTGAATTTCAATACAACATTATTCTTTGTTTAAAAGGTAATTTTAAACATCTGTGTCACTCACTTTGCACAGCGCAGCCGCGTACTAACATCTCCATTTCTTAGCATCATGGATCTACTCAGTAATAACTCCAATTCTCAGTCTAGCCTGCAAGCTAATTAGGTTCCTCAATTTATTGCACCAAAAAAGTCTAACTTCACATGAAGAAAAAATAGGATTCTACGCATGTTATTTCTAAACAGCTAGGAAACAAGGACAAGTGTGCCTATTTCCTTAGTCAAAGTCCCTGATATTACAACAGCCTAAAGGAAGCAAAGGCAAAACTCCAGGCACGCGAACATCATCAGTTCATACTGCAGAGGAAATGAGTGGTGTGGCCACTATTTTAATAGATGCTTTAACTTTTTCAGGTCACTAGATGATGATTCTCTGCCCAATGGTATAATTCTTCCTACAAGAACTGTAAGCATAGGAAGTCACTTCAGTACACTAAATACAGTAGAGGAAAGGACAAATATTTCTCACATAACTGAGAACTTTTAGCTAGGGCTTAAGTGAATTGATTATACGTACGTACACTGTTTATATACACATAAAATATCTAAATAACAAGTGGAAACACATTTTATTAGTGAGTAACTAAACTGAATTTCATTTACCTCATGTCTGCACTGCACCTTCCTGACCCCACTTCTCACCTAGGTTCTCTGGCAACGCAGTCAGTGCTCTCTCCTTATGCCGCTTTGTGGCCTGTGCCCACAGCTGCTCCATTTACGCCAATTACAGAGCAGTTCTCAACCCTGGCGTTGCATCAGAGATACGGACTAAACTTTTATACAACGTGGCTGGGCTTCACTCGCTGAGCATCTGGGTTGTGACTTCTGGAGGCAGGGCCTGTGGTTCGTATTTGCTTGTTCATTTGTTTATTCCTCAGGTGACTGACGCATGGCCAAGACAGAGTGTCCATGGCATAGATATGGAATATAAAGTGCAGTGAAATTTCCTGAGCCCCGGGTTTATAATCTTTCTTCTGGTGGGGGCGGGGGGGGGACAAATTGATATAACTTGAGAATTCTCTTTCTGAAAACTAACAGAAGAACTTAACTGAATTTAAAATGAGTGACACAGCCACATGAAGGAGGATATGAAGAACTCACTCAAGTAATTTATTAGCACACTATTTGGCCATATGCACTGTTGAGAGAGAAAACTTTAAACAAACACTGAACTCTAGTTATTAAGTTTGTTTAGTCAGCAGCATTGGTTAGCCACTCTTTAAAAAACTTTGTAAAAATTTTAATTGACAAAATGAAATTACATATACTTAATGGTGTACAATGTGATGTTTTGAAATACGTGCAATGGCGAAATAGAGCTAATTGGTTTTTGTAGTGAGAACACTTAAAACCACTCTCATTTTTAACAAGATCCCCAGTGCTTTTCACACACACACACACACACACACACACACATTTGCGAAATACTAGCGGGCACCTCTTGTACACTAGACTACAGTAAAAAATGATCCTCCATTTTTGCATTCTGCATGTCTCACAGGACTGCAGAAGGCGCTCTCCCTGGATCTGAAGCACAATCAATCAATCAGCTACTTACTAGTATGGACATGCTTCGGTGCACTGCTTTCTGTACTAAGTAAGCAGTTTGATGAACTGTCAGATACAGGGAAGAGAAAACGTAAGAAGGCTGGAGATTGCTACGTTGTTCTTGGCGCTTATAAAATGTACATTCATAAAAACACATGCTTCTAGCTACATGGCCTTCTCTCATGCCAACTCAAACTCTGGGTGCACTATTAAAACTGATTTCAAATATCAATGTCATTAAAATATGAATTTATCTAAACTCAGACATAATAGCAATCTATACCAGGTTAGAAGTCTTGTAATACTATCAGTGGGGTTATGGTTCCTTTAATAGGAAACATATTATTCAAAGGAAAGATACAACCAACACTGTTATGTAGCGCTGAAATATAATTTTAATATTCACTAAATATCATGCACAGCCTTCCATCAATTCAACAGGGCAGGAATCCCTTCCCCTCTGGATCTTAGCTCTAGGCTCTGTGGTCTCTTGCGTAGTGATAGTGGGAGAGGAGGCCTGAGCCCTGCTGACCAGCCTGGCTGCATCCAGCACAAGGCCTCTTGCTTCTGTCTCAAGGCACTGTGAGCTGCATTATGTGCAGGAGTTGTTGTTGTTGTTTCCTTTCTGCGCTTTCACCTCTCGTTTCTGACTCTTTAGAAAATAAAGCCATCCACTGTTTCTATATGGGCAAAGATTATGCACTGCTAGAATCAGAATTTTATATCAGAATTAATATCACTCTTGCTAAAACATCTTGACTCGATTGTTCTTAGTTTGAAATGGTAGTACGGAAGTTTAGTAACACTTGTTCATGTAATTACCCAGTTTAAATAAAGGTCTATATTCAGGTTCTATCTTTTGAAATAGAGAATTAACATAAATTGTAGATATTACACGCTCTCATAAACTTCATTCTATCTGTTTAAATGTTTTCAAATGAACTGCTAATTTGGTGTAACCATGTGCAAGCAACATTTCCCTATTTTGGGGAAGACAGAATGCATACAGTTCATGCTGAGTGCCTTAATTTCACAAAACTAAATGGTATAATAGAGGATGAAAGTCTGATTTTGTCTGTTTAAATTTGCTGAGAACTAGTTTGCTAGAGTATCTGTCTCCTTCTGAGCGCAGTCAAAAGTGGTCATCTGGGCCTGGAAAAATGAGTGAGTAAAGCATGAAAGGAAACAAGGTCATCTGGGTAGGGCCCACCCCATCTTCTCAACTCTGATGAAACTTCCAGAATTCTTTGAAGATATTACCTTCATAACTACCCCAGGAATGTCTTCTACCTCATTTTAACAAAGCACATTCAGATTCAGATATCCTACTTAAGTGTTTATTACGTTAGGACCACCTGGGAACCCTTTAAGAAACATCAACATCTACTTCTATAAAGTTCTAGAACAGGCCAAACTTATCCCTCATGGAAAAGAATCAGAGGAATGGGGAGAGGGCGTGGGAGTGGGGATCTACTGGCCCAAGGACGAGAGCGAGCTTCCCCGCAGCTTGATGGGACTTGGCTGCACCAGTGCACGCCCTTGTCTGTTCTTCAAACGGCACACCTAAGACTTGTGCATGTCAGTCTATGTGTGAATTTTACCTCAAAGGAAAAAGCCCACCGATGTCTCAGGTGCCGCCCCCAGAAATTCTGATACAATCGGCTGCGGGATGGGGTCTAGGCATTCATAGTCCTAAAAGCCCCCAGGGGTTTCTGACAGGTGTGATTAAGAGCACTGCCCCAACTTCCTAAGAGACCTCGTCATAGAAACACGGACAAGCACACGCTGGTGCAGCAGCCCTGATTCTAACCTTTGCTGGTGTTCTGACAAGATGTAAAGTGGTGTATCTTCAAATGCTCTTTTAAAGGGATCTTGAGGTTAACCTGAGTTTTTATTTTGAACCCTAACGTACCAGCTCTAGGATGCTCTCAATCGACTTAACTGCACAAAGAGGAATAGTTCTCTCATTTATATGCTAAGGGTGCTATGGGAGTTATGTTTTAAGTATTTGGGTTGGTTTTTTCTTCAGTTATTACAGTTAGAAACGTCAATGATTTGGGCTGTATAGAAGGACTGACCAAACGGAATTTCACAGTCAAAGGAGATTATTTTGTTGAAAGCTTCCATGTTCCTTTTATCTACTTGTTGCCCCATCCACCTTTTTGGTGATAAATGAGGGATCTATTCTGGACACCATGAAGCCCTTCTCAAGCACTGCTCTGTGATGGGCCTCACACTACCCAAGGGAAGGCCACAGAGGCCGACAGAAGCTGCTCCCAGATTCACAGGCTGAGGAGCTTTCTCGCTGAACTGACACAAAAAAGAGGACTCTCGACAGAAACAAAATCCCTCCCAATGATTTGTAGGAACAAAACATTTGCTGTAAGATGCTTTCACATTTGAAAAACTTGAGGGTTTTCTTTCCAAGACTTTCCAGTTACAATTTAGAGACTTGGTATTTCACAAAAGAAATCAACAGGACATTGCACATTCTGTCCCAGGGCTGTTCAAGGAGATTTCTGGGGATTTCTAAGGTAACAAGCCGTGGAGCCACTTTCTGTGGCGTTCATGCTGAAGTGCTTCAGCTGGTACCTGTCAGCCAGACCAAAACATTTTCAATGACTTGAGAAAAAGCTACAACTAAGAAAGAGGTAGCTTCTGAAGTAAACTAAGCAGATAGCTCTTGACAACAAGGTCAGAAAAACATAAAAACAATGCTTTATAATATGTACAGATTATTTCTGATCCAATTCTTTCTCAGGCTTTGAAGAATTATTCCTATTCTCTATTTGCAGGCCTGAGGATTCTTCAACCAAGGCCTCCCTGTAACAGGGTTCAGGTCAGAATCCAGAGTTCGTATCACCTGGTGGCATATGGGAGTGATTGTGGTTAACTTTTACAAACCATCAAGAAAGAAACATTCTATGAGATGGCAAAGTTGTTGTATTTAAAAGTGACGGTAATCGCATGTCTGAAGCAGGGTTGTAGACGTTTGTGTAAGAACTAAAGCAGATGTTGGGGCTGCCTCCTTTACTTTAAGAAAAAATAACAGAAAATTTGAACATCTTGAACAAGGGATTCTTAAGCCAGTTGTAAGTAACTGCCAGGCTACACTGAATCGGATGACTCTAGGTAGAAACAACAGACAAAGCATGGTGCCCTTCGGTGTTTCTGCCTGGAAGACACTATTGGCCACTCCTGATCTTGTCCAAGTTTATCCATAGCTGATTACTGATAATGATGCCCAAGGATCGTTACTTAAAGGGGCATTCAGGACTGATACCTTTATTAGTACAGAATTTTCAGTTCTTTATAGCGATATAGTTTTTCAGTCATAGAAACCTATTTTGGCAGAAAATGAACTTGTGGAGATCTTGGTCATTTTGGTTCACTGACTATCCAAAAGCAGGAATGAAGTGCAAAATTGGAAATCTAGACTTCTTTTTTCAGACATATTTATCTATGCAGCTAGAGTTCACCTCAGACAAGTCCCCATGTCTGTGATTAAATGAGACAAGGGCTTCAAACTTTCTTGGGTGTTCCCAATACTCAGAATATTCTTTACACAACAAACTAGACCAAAAGTTAACAAACATTTTGTGTAAAGGGCCAGAGAGCAAATATTTTAGGCTTTGCAACCATGTGGTTGGTCTCTGTCTCGACTACTTAATTCTGCTGTTGTAATGACAAAGCAATTGTGAATAATGCATACATCACGAGTGTGGCTGTGTTCCGATAAAACTTTTGGATACTAAAATTTGAATTTTTTATAATTTTCATGTCACAAAGTATTATTTCTCTTGTCATTTTTCAACAATCTAAAAACGTAAAAGTCATTCTTAGCTCACGGGCAGTACAAATACACGGGTTGACCCCTAGAGGGACTAAGTTTTGTGAAAGCAGGGTCCATAATGTCAATTTCAGCCGTGCATAGCATCTGGCACACAGTAAACGTTCGATACGTATCAGTTGAATTGAACTGGTGCCACTCATTACTGGCTTCATTGCCTACTAGAGAAACTATTCCATGCAGCTAAACTCAAGAATATGCGGACCCATCTAAAATGTGAAGCAGTTATACCCAAGTCTGTCAGCATATTCTGACCAACATAAATAATTTTGTTTCTGATGTATGAACCATTTTATTGCCAGATGACACTGAAATATCAATTGCTGACTTCTAACAATCAATAATGTCACCAATAGCTCACTGAAATATTAGTGAGCATAGCCACCTACAGCACTTACTGGAAATGTAGATTCCTGAGCCTTACCCCCAGAGCCTGTCTGGAGTAGAACCCTGGAGGCTGTGGTTTTCATTTTTGTTTGTTTTTTTTGAGACTGAGTCTCGCTCCGTCGCCCAGGCTGGAGTGCAGTGGTGCGATCTCGACTCACTACAACCTCCGCATCCAGGGTTCAAGCAATCTTTCTGCCTCAGCCTCCTGAGTAGCTGGGACTACACGCACACACCACCATGCTGGGCTAATTCTTGTATTTTTAGTAGAGACGGAGTTTCACCATATTGGCCAGGATTGTCTTGAACTCCTGACCTCATGATCCGCCCGCCTCGGCCTCCCACAGTGCTGGGATTACAGGCGTGAGCTACCGCGCTCGGTGGGAGACTGTGTTTTAAATAAGCTCACCAGGTGATCCCTGTACAGGTGGCCTCTAGATCTTATTTGGAGAAATACTAATCTACACATAAATTACCTATATCGTTTTAGGGATTAAACAGCTCCTAAATCTCCTCTATAATTGTAATAGCAGAAAACAAAAGAATCAAAATAAATTCTCTTAGATAAAATTCTCTTAAAATTTATTTTGATTCTTTTGTGTTCTGCGATTATAGAGGAGATCTAGGAGCTTTTTTAAAATTTATTTTGATTCTATGTTGTTACAGAAATCAAAACACTCTGTAATATCGTCTAGGCCCACTTGCAACAATGGAATATAAAGGAATTACACATAATTTATAAGAAGTCCCAATAATTGAGAAGTTAAAAGTGAAGCTGGTCCAGCGGAAGTGGTGATGAGTTACCCTGTCCTGCCACTTCTCCCTTCAAACCACTAAGACTCAAGTAGCCCATCAGTGAAAATCATTTTCTAAAACTATTTTCTAAAAATACACTCCTGTTCGGTTTTTTCACTCCCAGTACTGACACACTGAAATCGCCTATTAGACCTGAAGAACAGTACAAATCACACTAATTGCTAGTATTAACGGTAGAAAACTCGACCTATGCACTTCTGCCTATGGAATGAATCACATTAAACTATACGGGATTCCACAGAGCCGCATCCTAACTCCCACAGATTATCTGCCAACAGGTTTTTGCACTTTAGCTTCTGAGAGTAGTTTATTTAACTTATAAGAAGTCAAGTTTAAAAACCTCCTCTAAGCTATCACAAATATGCCTTATTACAGGTAAAAGTAGGAACTCAAGATAATGCAAACTACTAAGAACGACTCAAGGTGGATTCTTAGAGCATCCTGGCAAACGAGACTCCAGTCACAGGCCACTCCTTAGTCAATAAGTTAGTCCTGCAGAATTACTAACGCACAAGAATTGTTCATCCAGATTTACAAAATGCCACTGAATGCCACTGTGGCTGTATCTACATTTATTAATTTTTACAAGGCCAACTCTTTCTTCTCTAAAGGAAGATAACAAATTTTGACTAAGATCAAGAGTTCACATGATATGAGCAGCTTTGTAGCAGCCAGTCTACTACTGGGCTGACTTAGTAACTATGAAAGCATCTCTCAAATATAGTCTACAAAACAAACTGTGATAGAAAAATCATGTAGTATTTCTAAATCCACTATGCCCACAGGTACACACACACACACCACACACACACACACACACACACACACCCCTGCTAAAATAGTATTTATCTACAGAGAGAAGGGTGCTATGCATGTCAGAAATTTTATCCTTCAATATTAATGCACTTTTTCTGGTAACTTTAAGCCCCTCGGTGGCTTGCTGTATGACTTAGGAATAGGAAAGGGAAGTGAGAAAAATTTTATGGAACACAGATTTGGTATCTACTTGTTCCTTTCCCCTTCTACATAACACTAGTCTCTAAAGGAAGAACAAGACTGAACGGCAGAGGCAGAATGCGTTCTTCAGCGGAATAAATCTTTCCATTCTTTTCAGAAAATAACTTAAATGTCTCTGTCTTCAGGTCGAGGCATGAATATGACTTGTTCTTTGATTAACGGGGCTGACATCCAGCCAATGTAAGTACTACCTACCTTCCCACTCCCTCTCATCCCTTCTGCACTGCAGAGGTAGCACAAGGAAACTGCATGTACTTTGTAAGTATTTTCTGTTCATGAACTTTGGAAACACTGAGTGAGCTTTCCATTTAATCTACATTAAGTTGTAAGCATCCTGATATAGGAAACACCCCAACTATCACCTTCTCAATCCCTGAGAGTGAAAATAAAAGATAAACTTCAAATAAGATTCTAAACAAACCACCAAAAGATAGATCACAAAGGCCAAATACACCAACATACAAAACATTTCACAGTCATATCCTTTCTGATCATAACCACTGTTAAATTCACCACAGGAAGGTAATACAGTAAATTATATGAGCTTTTTTTCTTCTTCTTTGCGCCTAGATAACAATACATAGGATTTTATAGTTTTATATTGTAGATCCAACTTTTAAAATCCTCTGGCTTTATCAGTGTTCCCATTATTTTTTCCTCTGATTAAGCTTGTGGTGAACTGCAAATTTACCTTATAAAAGTGCGTGGCTCAGACACAATCTTTCTAAAATTAACTTTCTCCTTTTGTTAGTATAAAATTATAAGTTGTCTTAAAAATTGTAAAAATATTTGATTAATGTTCATTAGTTGTTTTCAATACTATGTCTACTATTTAAGAAAATAATGGCTTCAATTTCTACTTATTTAAAAATCAAATCTCCATTCTAGATTTGTTAATATGTATCTTGAAAGTGTAAAAGTACTTACATTTGGGGTGAAAATATTAATAAATTTCCCACACTAAAATATGGCTGATCAGAAAGCAAGAGCACTTATAGCTTCATAGATACATAAGGAATTTATGTTCAAAGTATTTTCATTCAGCATTTGATCCCATTTTTCATTCTAAACATTATACGTGCATTCTCTTTACTGTTGGAATTTAAAAAGACTGTACTGCCTACATACCCAAAAGCATGAAAACTGTATCCAGAAACAAATTTCTCTAATTTCAACAGAGAGATTTCATCATGATTTTTTTTCTTTAACTATCTCAACAGAAAGTTCCAGTACAAATGGCTCAAACATAACCTACCCAGACCTAAGTCAACAGTGACATGCCAGTCTGTACCCAACTGATAAAGCTCCAGGTGGACTCCCAATGGTGAGTTTTTAAAAAGTACATGAGGCTTAACATTCCAAGTTAAAATTTAATTTTAAATGCTTTCTATAGACTCCTATGAGTCCATTTTTAAAGTCTTAACTTTCCTGTAAAACATGTATCATTCTGAGTATTTTAAGAAGGGCAGGAGCAAATAAATTTTAGGAATAGTTCCTACTAATGTGGAAGAACCACCAAACAGCTCTCTTGCTTAAGAACATGAGTCAGAGAATCAAGGGCTGCAAATTTGGGAGAGCTTTTTGGATTAGATGTAGAACCAAAGTATTTTGAAATTAGTAATGAAATTCTTCCACATAGATTCTTCTTTATTTCCTCATCTGCATTTTCTTGTGTTTCTACATCTTGTTAAGTGGGCTGATTTTGATTCACCCTACAATTTGTACATTAACATAAAATTTAAAACTTGTGATCCTTAAACAGAGAAAAATGCCACCTGAAACATTTGTAGGGGACGAGTCTTTTCCAGTTTTTAAAGACATACTGGAATAATATGTCACCTCTGTATTACCTTGACTTATTTACTTTGTCTTTTGTGACTTAATTTGATCCTTTTATTTCAAAGTGGGATGTACACCAAAGTTTGTTAATGATATAAAGAATAGTAATATAAAATTTTAATATTATCAAGCAATTGTAAAAATCCAAGACAAAACTCTTTGGAGGGAGTTCAGTGGAGCGGTATTCCATTTCAGCGGGCCAAGTATGGAAAAGAAAACATTTAGCTCACTGTAATTTTCCCATTTACTCACTTTCTCTGTAACTCACTTACTGTAAAAGCACATCATACAAAATTTAAAGCCCTAAATTCTATTTCCTAATGATAATTTTAGTCCAAATATGAAAACTGCATTTATCTGAATTTAAATAGGGGCAATAACATGAATCTACAACTCCTCTAAGTTATGAAATCAAAATTCATTTATGTAAGAAACATGCACATATTAAAGAGGAGGAAATAGGGGCCTACTTTCAAACCATGTCTCCAAATTCTTAACCTAAAAAGTGCCAATTATTTTGGGGAAAAAATCTACACTTTGTTTTGCTATAGAGTTTTTTAAAAAGCTATTCTGCTGACTTTTTATGAGGCATTAGAGCAAAAGCAACACCATCAGATATTATAGGCACTAATCTGTGCAGGGCAGTGTCTGCTATAGAATCTGCTGTGTATACTAGGGAGAGGAAGGGTGGGGAGTCAAGTAGTTATATGCTTCTTTGAGAACTCTCCAAGTCGTAACTCTGGCATAATGGGGAGACAAATGCCAGGCACTCTCAAGAGATCAGTATTTTATACCTAAAGATGCTTTGTTGGAGTGGTATAGGCATTTAGAACATGAATGTTCTAAAACTGCACTATCTAATATGGTAGCCACGAGCCCCATGTGGCAAACTGCAATCCAGTTCTTTGGTCTACAAGTCACATTCAAGGGCTCCACAGACACACAAGGTCAGTGGCTCACACTGCACAGCACAGAGACCCTTTCCACCACCAAAGAAGCTCTCGAACAGCCCTGCTCTACAAGGCAGTGTGCCACCCCAGCAGGCTGGCTGCCCAGGGGCTTCTTATGACAGACTGCCTTGCCCATGAATTACAGTATCATGATTTTCACCAGCAGGCTTGCAAGCCAGCAAGCATGGAGCACACGGACACATACGCAGGTCCAAGCACACGTCTGTCTCTAACCATGCCTTCAAAGTATAAAATGACTTTGTAATTTGGGAACTATATATATGAAAATGAAGCAAAATTAAAATGAGACAGCCAGTATGGTGGCACATGCCTGTAATCCCAGCACTTGGCAGGAGGGTCACTCGAACTCTGGAATTCAAGATCAGTCAGGGCAATACAGTGAGACCCTGTCTCCAGAAAAAAATTTAAAAATGAGCCACACATACTGGTGTGCACCTATAGTCCTAGCTACTCAGAAGCTGAGGCAGGAGGAGGCTGGCTTGAGCCCAGGAGGTTGAGGCTGCAGTGAGCCATGATTGTGCCACTGCACTCCAACCTGGGTGACAGAACAAGATCCTGCCTAAAAACAAACACACACAAAAAACAAAAAATGACAACAAAAAATTCATCTTATCAAACAGGCAACAAAAAATTGACAAATAGTTTCATGTGCTGTTGATGTACATGGGTATAATATTCTGAAGAACAAGTCAGTGATTTTTATCAAAAATTTAAACGTGTACACTATCCTTTAAACCTAAAAATCCCATGTTAATAAACTTATCCTACCAAAGGTGTTCAGACAGAATTACATAAATGTATATAATATTCTATCTTAAAAAAATGCAATGGACTATATTGTGTTTTAAAGGTATTTCTTTTTTGTAAACAAAATCTTAAAAGCAGTTTTCACAAAAGAGTATGATTTTCTTATTTTTTTTTCCTGGAAAATTCATGGCTATTTCAGGAAAATAAAATTCAAATAAAACAAAATATGAACTTCAGTTTCATGTAGAAATAAATAATAATGAGAAGACTCCTCCTCAGAAGTTGGAAATGGGGCATGATTTCCAGGATAGCATTTGCATATGTCACCTTTCACAGGTGTTTCCACACCAAACAGTGGAACTGATGAACACCTGCTACATGGGGAACTGGTCACATAAGTTACAGCGTGCCCTCTCAAATCATAACAGGTGCCAAAAAAACGTCATTCTGGGATACTGTCAAGTACATACACACTAGCCACATCCAGTAATTAATGTAAAGTCATGTGGATACAGATACAAACAAAATGACACACACACCAACACAGGAAGAAGTCTGTGAGAATATTACCTACTATGGAATACGGTTTCTGGGAATTTTTTCTCATCCTATTCTAAATTATTTGAATTTTTTATAGCAAATTTTAAAATCTCTTTTTGAAAACTTAATGAGAGAGATCTCAGTAAAAGTGTGAAACTGGACAGTATTTAAATCTTTCTCAAAGTAAAATCTAATCTGATATTAATAAGTTACTTTTCAATAATAATCTACTGCGTCTATAAAGCAAAAGTTTATTTTTTAGAAAGGCAGACATTCCAAAGAACTATTCTTAGGGTTATAAGATTCTAGAGATTTATTATGAAAAGTCACAATTATTTTTGAGAAAAATGCCTATTACTGTCCTGTTAAAATATTTCAGAAATAGATACATAAGATAAAGCTGCTTGAGCTGAATTAAATCTGGTAACACAGGTGACAGCTAGGAGACAGAACACCTGTTCTCAGTGACTTTTTCAACACTGTAAGGGAGAGAAAGGAATGTAAGAGTGAATAGTATTCCAATCACTGCAAACTCTTAGAAAAGGGCTTCTTTTCATTGTCAGTTTTAGGTAGTAATGGTTAGCTTCCATTTATTATTTTTACCGTATGGAATTTGGCTATGGCACCTTATCTTCAACATTCTTTATCAACATATCTAATCAATCCATATTTTTCCAAACATTTAAAAAAAAGAGTAGAAAGTTATTCTGATTCGGAACCACAGTTCTTGAGTTTCTGTCTATAGACTCTAGGTTCTCTTAGTCCATGATTACTTAAATCTGGTCACTCTCCTAAAAAACGGCTTTACTCAAAGTTTTGACACTATATTTAAAATTTAAAACAAATCAACCAATAACTTCACCTTAAAGATATGAAAAATTCCATTACAATTTCAAGATTATTATTACCCCTTCTCAAAGGAAAAGAACTGTTAGCACTTATCTTTTTCTTGAATACCATAAAACAATAGAATGGATCTAAAAGGAATAACTATTTCTTTGGAAAATTTAAAGCTCAAGATAAAACTCTCCCTCCTCACCCTAGAAAACAGGGTTTTTGAGCCTTAGCAGGGAGTAGCTCACATACCATAAAATGAATGAAAAATTCAAGATTTTTATTGACAGCATCATTTCAGTAAGCACAATTATATAGCAGTATAAAAATATCTAGACTGACAAAGGCAAAAAGGAAGGAAAAGAGAAGAAAAGAACAGAATAGGGTAATCATGTTTCTGTGTGAGCCAATACAGTGTAAAAATTTTTTAAATTTCATCTATTCAGTAAAGAGTAGAGGAAACACAGGCTGGGCACGATGGCTCACAACAGTAATCTCAGCACTTTGGGAGGCCCAGGTGGGCGGATCAGTTGAGGTCAGGAGTTCAAGACCAACCAGCCTGGCCAAACCAACATGACAAAACCCCGTCTCTACTAAAAATACAAAAATTAGCCAGGTGTGGTGGCACGCACCTGTAATCCCAGCTACTCAGGAGGCTGAGGCAGAAGAATCGCTTGAACCCAGGAAGTGGAGGTTGCAGTGAGCCGAGATCATGCCACTGCACTCCAGCCTGGATGACAGAGAGAGACTCCGTCTCAAAAAAAAAAAAAAAAAAGAGTAAAGGAAACACAAAATGGAATCAGACAACTTGATAGTGAATTCTGACAGAAGAAGTATTAAACATTTTCTTCAAGGGTATAATAATTGTTCAATTCCCATTCTTACCATAAGAAATACAAAATATCTACAAAGAAGTTTAACCTGTCCTCAGAAGTCCCAGTATTTTCGTTTAAGTTATTTACTATGAAAATAAGAATTAAATATTAAATACAAAAGAGCAATGGCTGTAGAGATACAGACATACCCAGAGCTGTATTTCCTAATTCCTGCATCCATATTAGGATCCCCATGTGACTAGTAACATTGCCTCTTTTTTTTTTTTTTGATCTCATTAATTTTCTACTTCCCCCAGGGTAAACTTCTATCAGAAAATGGAAGCTGTATATTTGCTTTTAAAATGTACAATCGAAATCCACAAGAGAATAAAATATGAATATTAATACAGCTCCTTTGCTCAAAATTGTGAAACTTAGAGTACCACTTACACTAATTTCTTACAGACATTCTTGTAGACCTCAAAGACGAGGTCTACATATTGAAAATTGATACTGATTTACTCAGACTTAGGGAACTGACATGACTTATTTGGCACCTAGGCATTTGAGTGGCAAGTCATCATTAGACATTTTTTAAAATGCTATCCCAACTGCCTGTTGTATGCCTAATGAATAAGTATAACGTATATGGCAAGGCTAAGTACACTTAGGCAATACAAAGCCGGTTAGAAGACTAGAACATATACTGTAGTTTGCTTATGATGCTAACAGGAAATTTTCAACTAATGCCAGAGAGGGAAAAAATTATGAAAAAATGTTTTTTGAAAAAGCAAAGAAATACTTAAATTACGCAAGTTATTATAAAGCATATTAACAAACTGGAAATCACGAGTAGTCTCAACAATGTGCATGGTTCCAAATAAGTATTTTAATAGTTAAGTATAAAATAATAGAGGTTGCAATCAAATAATTCCTTATTACCATCGATGCCGTATGTAATAAGTCACCACATATCACTCGTATACACACACATACCACATTCTGCAACTAACAATCACAGTATGTATATTCCTCAGTGGGATCAATGAATAAAAGTAATTGTGGAAAGCACCTATTTTACCTATGGGGCAATTTCATTTTACTTTAAAAAAATAATTAGAATTCTTCATACACAATGTCTCATCCCTCCACCCTCCAAATAAAATATAAGCAAAAAAAAAACAAAAAACAAACTCACGATATGACAAAAATAAAGGCAACATTACATGGATATAAAATGGGAAATAGATACAGAATGCCCCCAACAATGTGCCTTTTGCTAACTGTTTCCTGAATACCATAAATTGTACAGTTTATTACAAAGTAGCTATTGAACAGATGTTAGTAGGTTTCGTATTTCTGATGTCCAAAGGCCATCCATTAAAGTAGTCACATAAGCCAGAGGCAGGGAAGGGAAGGGAAGAGGATATATTTTTACGTTAAAACTTTCTAAAATCCACACCCTGAAATACGGTGTATGTGTTCTGTGATGTCCATTTATGAGTATCATCATTTCATTAGATAACCCCCACCCTCCAGTCCTTTATCCGTTCACCTGGCAAGACCACCTGGGATATCTTTTTGAAGCTATTATGAATTAATTCCAACCCTCTAACCAGCACAGGAAAGCTCATAGGTACTCACCCTGCAAACTGGGCACTGCCAGGGACTACTGCTGTCTCTAAGCCTGAACTCATCAGACAAACACTTGGAATGATACACACGAAAACACAGGTCACATATCAACACCTCTCCAGGCAAATGGCATTCAAAACAATACCAGTCATGATTTTCTGTTTCCCAGTCCTACAAAAAATACAAAATAGTTTTGTATGACATTTTGTCAATATCTGCAATGACTAAGAACAAAATTGAAACTAATGTCCATCAGAAATTAGGCATCATAAACAATTTAAAGACATTTACTGTGTTAAAACAAGAGGGAAAATACCTAGAAAGTTGCTGCTTGAAATTTTAAAATCTTTCCTAAAACAGTGGTAATATTCAGAAATATCTTAAGATAATCTGATAGCAAAACCAGTCCAAAATGAAGTATGTCCAAAGCCAACTCCAGTTCTAATGTTATCTTTCATTCTGAAATATAATCTAAGCAATAATTTCTTTAGTAAACTGAGAACCCCAAACCAACCTATAGCTTCGCATTTCAAATAAACAAACCTTTGTTTTGTTCTGCTTTAAATATATGTATATAACAGTCCTTGGCACACTGTGGGAACAGAGAGAATAGTGATAACTGGTGATGCTCACTATTCTTATCTTCTCATCTGTGGCACTGGATGTTTTATTGAAAACAACCATTAATCAGAATGTCCATGTTCTGATAGGATGTCAGATTTTCAGAGCTGTTGAATTTGGAAAAATAAATGGAAACTGTGAAACTAAAGGTTTAATCACATTATCCAAAGGAGATTACCACAGAAAACAAAAAAGGAAGTAGCCTTATTTCCTGACTGGGGCTATTCCTAGAAATAAAAGAACACAACTGTAGGTACACAGGCATTCTTCAACATGTTCTTATTTTTGACACCTTTTTTTTTTTGTACAGCTAATACCCTTTAAGTATACAAAGCAAGTGTTAGAAGTTCTCTTAATTTAGAATTCATTATTTATAAATATTACTCTTAGCTTTTCTTAAAATATATTTATGCTAAGAGTGATGGGTTAATTCTCAACTTTATTTGTAGATGTAGTAACCAAATGAACAAGGGTAAAGTCCACAGTTAGTATAAACAGGGCCACTTCCAGTAGGGACCCTGACATTCCAAATTTGGGTTCCACCATCGATTTTATTTATATAAATTGTTATCTATACGGTTTCCAAGGTGGAACAGCTTTACTGTTTTCTCTGATGTCAATACTCCCCCAATAAATGGGCTTTCATGTAGCACTCACTCCATAAGCAGCAAATTCTTTGGAAACTAGGTTCGAACGTGTTACTGCTTGACCATATCTGACTGCCAGATATGAAGGACTACCCAGTCCTTCAAAAGAGAAGAGGTACATGAATGTTCAAAAATTCATGTCTTCCAACCCACATCCAGAGTCATGGCTACAGTGCAGCAGTAAATCCTGCAAAAATGAAAACTTTCTGGTTTGCCTTTTATTAAGAAATTGGCAGTCTGTGTTGACCAAAGTAATAAAGAAAAAGACAATGACCATTTTTAGTTATTTGCTACAGATGTATACACTCTGCAAACTTCCTTTGGTACGGTAATTTCAGTTGGGCTGGAATCTTAAAATACTGATTTTTACATAAAACCCTGATTGCACATGGCACAAAATAATGTACTCCACAAAGTTGGGCACACTGGCATCACACAGACAACAATATATGTGTGTGGCGCTTGGCTGTATTAAAACAGTCACCCTTGGTGACTGTCACCTAGGAGCCATTTGAGATGGGCTCCTATGTAAGCTGCATTTTAGCTATTTCAATTTATCAATTATTATATTAAAAATCATTGACAAATTAGGTTTTGGTGGAAATAAGATATCTTATTCTACTTTTAATTAACAGTACTCTTTCCAAATTTAAGACGAAGTATTTCAGGATATTTTCTTCCTACTCATAGCTGTTTTAAAAACATCTTAAGGGATTCTGGTGGCTTATATTTGACTCAATATTAAAAAGAAATTGCCATCATTCATCACTTGAATTTTTCACATTAATTCATCTTCATGTGCTGGGCAAAATATTATAGTAGTTACTAGGTTAATTAACAAAAGGAAGCAAGAGTATAATTCCTGTGCATACCTCTGGCCTCTCCACATTACCTTTACCTCTTTGCATCCCTACCCTTTCCCCATCCACCCATGAAATGAAGATAAAAATGGATCTTTGATAGGGTGTTTAATTCTTGACCTAGTTTTTCACAACCAATTACAGAAATGAAAGTATAACTCAAATGAAGTAAAAGAGAAACATCTGGACACATTTATATGATGGCATATAACCAACTCTATTCTCAGAAAGTATGGGCTGGGGAAGCAGTGCTGTTGATTGTTTTAATCATGGCAATAGCTGTTCAGAGTATGCAAAACATGCAAAAGTCAAGTTCAAAGTTACTAGACTCTGAATCCAGGAAACATTTTCCTGAGGGATGAATCATACAGGCATGTTGATTATAGGACAGGTTGCCTACAATTTGTCTTTTGGTAAATAGAAATCCTTTACATAATGCTTTTGACTAGCATTCAAACATGTATGTCAAAGAACCTAAGTTTGCATTTTCACTGGATTCCCCCAGATGTCATCAGCTACTCTAGAGATAGCCTGAGTAACAGCATATGTGAAATGCCAATTCAAAACATGAAAGCTTTTAAATAGCAAACCTACTAGCACGAAATTCAAAACTAGAAGCCATGTAAAGATAGTATGGTTTTAACAAACAAATCTAGCAAGAGTTAACTAAGCTAGCCTAAGGTAAAAGAGGAAACTATAATACAAAAAATAAAGCAGAATTATAGTAAAATAACATAGTGCAAAATTAGTTCACCTTGTTTGGGGCTGCTGTCCTGGAGAAAGGCTGCATACTGTAGGCCTTTCAAAATAAAAACAAAATAATCTTGGTCTCGCTACTTAACTTTGCTAAATGTCAGGCAATACACAGGGCTAAAGGGATTTCACACAGGGCCAAACTGTTTATTATTTCCTATATGACTTATACTATTTTACAGATGATATTAACTGGTAATCTATCAATGTGCTAATCAATAACGAAAAGACAGAAGCATGCAAACATAAGAGTCATTACTAGTTGTAGAGGAAACGTTTCAACTAACAAACACAAAAGCTACAAATGGACATAGAGAAAATCTCCCCCCAATGTACCGTGAAAACTATAATGATATTAGAAAAATATTTTGCTAATAAATAAATTCACTGCCATTATAAACTTGCATAAGACATGAATGTATGTCTTATTGATTTAAAACTGGTTCACATTGGATTCTCTAAAAATCGGAAATGATGAATGTGAGTGTGGTCAACTCAATACCTCACCATAACATGAAATTTATACAGGCTGTCCTCAGAATCTAGTAGAAAAATTCCACCTCTAGCAGCAGCCTATTGATCTAAGTCTCTGTCATTCACATAGCATTTGGTTAAGACTCTGGAGCTCGATTGATTCAAATCCTGGCCCTGGCATTCGCAGCTGTATAATCTCAGGCAGAATGCTTAGCTTCTCTATGTGTCATTTTCTACCTATATAATGAACAAAATGATAGTACCCAGTCTACACGGTTTTTCTATGAATCAAATGAGTTAATACGCAGACAGTCCTTACGGGAGTGCCTGGCACAATGTGAGCACCCAGGAAATGTTCTTATTATTATCTACTCAGTGCACAGAACAGGAACTGACCAAGTCACGAAATGATAGAACATGCTTATAATTATATATGTGTGCACATTTCTTTGCTAGGCATTTTAAAATTCATTATCACATCTGTATTTCACAACAATTTTTTTTTTTTTTTTTTTGAGACAGAATCTCGCCAGGCTGGAGTGCAACGGCGAAATCTCGGCTCACTGCAACCTCCGCCTCCCAGGTTCCCGAGTAGCTGGAATTACAGGCGTGCACCACCATACCCAGCTAATTTTTTGTGTTTTTAGTAGAGACAGGATTTCACCATGTTACCCAGGCTGATCTCAAACTCCTGAGCTTGGGCAATCTGCCCAAAGTGCTAGGATTACAGGTGTGAGCTACTGCACCCAGCCCACAATGCTTCTATATGCTAGATAGAGCAAGAAATATTAACTCTGATTTAGAGACCAAACCGAAGCACAGAAAGAGAGTTGCTCAGTCAAGTCAAAAGGGAGATATGTGGAAGAACTGTTTGAATAAAGTGTTCTAAAGTATAATCCACCCTCATCAATAATCCAAAAGCAATTTTTAATTTACTCTTTCTACTTAATGAGTAGATAAATATTACACAACCAAGTATGTGTGTTTGAGATAGCATTTTAATGTAGATGCAATGTAAAAATAATTGTCTACAATTCTAGGTTTAGCTTAATTAACAAATTCTGTTAATCATTAGGAGATAATAATCCGGTTACATATTTCCAGTAATTTTAAATATTACTTATATTTAAAATAAAAATATTACAACATTGCTCAGTGCAACAGAATTCAGACAGAAGGAAAAAGAAAAAACAAAGAAACATATACACACACAATCATAATAAACTTAAAAGAGTATATAACAAGACAGCATGACCCAAAAAATCCTATTGAATAAGAAGGAAAGTATTTTACCAAAGCAAGAATAACATCTAAGTATATTATAGTTTAAATGCACACAGAACCACAGTATAAATGATTTCTAATAATCACCGATACTTTACTTGTCAAATGATTGTGTTTTTGTAACTAAGATAGGGCATAGACATTTGGAAGAAATATGTGGTTCTGCAGTAAGTAACATAAATAGAGTAAGTTGTATTTCACACCCCATAAACATATACACCTATCCATAAAAATTAAAAATTAACAAAAGGTATATTTCATATTAAATAAATCAACAGTATCCAAGGGGCATCAAATTTTGCACTAAGGGCACTTAAAACATATGATTGATTAATTTATGACAACTATTATAACTATAATTTTATCAAGAAAAAGACAAAGACCTAAAACTTTAAAAAGAAATTCTCACTGTAATATGCCATATATATATAAAAGGGTTGTGGGGGTTGGGGAGTCAGGCTCAGTTTGAATTTAGCCTCACTTAATATTTTCCTCAAGAACAATGCAAGGGAGCCCCTACTTGCCATGGCTGCTTACGGTGGTAGTTCTGAAGAATAAAGCCATCAATTCCAATCCTATCTCCTATCTAAAAGATGTGAGCTAAGCTAAATTTCAAGAGAAATATAACCCAAAACTTTTTTTAGACTGGGCATTTTGAGGTGGGAGGAACAGATGATGACAGAAAAGAAGTGTCTATCTTGCCCCTCTGTAAATTAAGATTTAAGTTTGTTTATCCCCAATAGGTTAATCTCTTTAAGAAGCCAGAAGATATATATTTTCATTAATTATGCTGTTTTAATATGTGTCAAAAGCCTTAAATGAGAAAAAGCAAAAGACACAGAATTCTACCTTTTCATTTAAAAAGATATAGGCATGGTGGCTCATGCCTGCAATTCCAGCACTTTGGGTCACTGAGGCAGAAGGATCACTTGAAGCCAGGAGTTCAAGACCATCCTAGGCAACATAGCAAGACCCTGTCTCTACAAAAAATGAAAAAATTAGCTGGGTGTGCTAGTGCAAGCCTGTAGTCCCAGCTACTTCGGAGGCTGAGGCAGGGGGATTGCTTGAGGCCAGGAGGTCAAGGCTGTAGTGAACCATGATTGCGCTACTGTACTCCAGCCTGGGTGACAAAGGGAGACCCTGTCTCAAAAAAAAAAAAAAAAAAAACTAAGATGCCCCCTAGGCCTATTTAAAAGTAGTATAATATCATGTGTGCAGTCGCTCTTGAGTCACAAGCAGCAAAACATACCGGTAGAAGGACTTTAACCAAAAGTATCCACTGTGGTTCCTAAACTCATACATTACTTTCGTCCTGGCATTAACCATGGCAAGGAAATGAGGCTGTGAGACCAAACCTGGTAGGTAAGTAAAGGGAGAAGTAGTTTTACAGCAAACATCACTTTCTAATATTTTAAGTCATCCTCAACACTCTTGACTAAATTATTAAATGTGAGATCAAAAGTATCTGTCAAATAATATTCTAGCTTTGTGCCGAGGGCTGTCAATAAAGTTGGAAGTCACCAGATTAACACTAACCGCCTCAATTGCAAACGACATTTGATATGCTTTATCTGCAAATGATCCATCATTTAAGGTGACCTGCCTTACTGTATTACATTAAAGACTTTGTTAAGACCTTCTCATCTTTAGTGAGTATCTTATTGCTTAAGAGTATAACTCGTAAGATATTAACTTATATTTATCACAGAGAGCTACTAAATACCAAATGTAACTTAGCCCAGCAAATGGTAAAATTCTGTCCAAGAAATACACTTCTCACATTTTAAGAATAAAGGTGGTGAAATACTGTGAAGAAATAAGGGTTTAGTGCAGCCATCCACGTGTCTTGCTCTAGAGCAAGCAGATGAAGCAACGTATGAGCCTACAAGGACATAGAGCATTTCTTTTAAAAAATCAAAAGAAAAGTCTTGAAATAACAAAACATTGAATGACCAGATATCACAAAATTTCACTCAGTGGCCTGGTCTTGCGGTCTTTTTCCAATATAATTTTAAAAGCTTATGAAAATACCTTTAAATGAATTATGTGGACCCTATGAGTAAATGGTAATGACAGACCAATCTGGAAGTGTGAGATGGCCGTAGAGTGTAGAAACTAGTTGGCACACACCATTTCTTATGCATTTACTTTCTTAAGATACAAGTCTTGCTACGCTGCCCAGGCTAGACTCAAACTCCTGGGTTCAAGCAATCCTCCTGCCACAGCCTCCCAAGTAGCGGTGACTACAGGTGTGTGCCATCACACCTGGTTCCTCAGTACACATACTTCTGTTTGCTTGACTAATATTTGAGCAAACCATTTAAAATTGGGAGTGGCCTTACTTTAAATAATTACTTTTTTCATTCTACCATTTCATATGGTCATATTTAAAACATTACCACAAAGATGCTTATCTATTACCTAATTTTACCACAGTTTCTCCAAATGAATGATCACTTATGGGATCATTAGGGCTGCAAACGGTGGCTGAGATCAGCATCCCAAAATGCCTAAAATAACTGCAGTCTAAAAGAAGGAATCTCAGCACCATGAGGTCACTATCTTGGCCTTAAAATATATAGGCTTCCACTTGGATTATTTATAACTATATCCTGACATATTATATAGTTAGGCTTTTGTTACATGATTGCTAGATTTCATAAAAGTAATCTTGTTCAATATATGCATATTTCTCAATTGCTTCAAATTTTTAAAAATAAGCATTGAAAAAAAGTAGCAGAGGTGAAATAAAAATGTAACACGAACAAACTCTTTTAAATTCCATCAGTAATAGGCAGCATAGAGAAAACTGCACTTTTGTCTACTTTCTCTTTATCAACAGAATTGTGGAATTGAAGACAGGAGTCCAGACTCTTTGCTGATACAAAGTATCTCAGGAGATATAACTTGTGGGACTTATCAAGATAAATACACCTTTTTCCCACCTGAGTTTACAGCAATTTTTAGAGATAACAGAAGGAAAAAAAAGCGCTTTACCACCCATTTTAAAAATAACAGAACTGCCTAAGTAAAGAATATTTGTAACTTTGACTTAAATGTTTAAAAATAGATAACCAAAAACATCCTATGCCTTCCCTTCCTAAGGCCATATACATCTACTTGTCATGTTCCTTTCATGATGGATAAATTACAACATACATCTTTCAGTTTAAAAAGTCAAGTTTTTAGAGACATCAAAGTGATTCATCCTATATACAAGGTGGTAAAACTATAAAGCAAGGGCCCCAGACTCAAATGCTGGCATGCAGGACAATCATTAGCCCACAGAACACCATGTGCAAACTAGAAAAGGTGGCCCTTCCATAAGACACTCTTGTTGTTGTATGTTCATTTATTAGAATAAATGCACTGGTGACTGTTGAATAAATAGGCAAATATACAATGTCTGTGATGTGGATGGGGCTTCCTAAATTGTACAGTTCACATCTGGCACCCCCATATGCAATGGCCTCCACGCACTGGCCATACATTAAAAAGTACACAAAGCTGTAGTGGGAAACAATTATATGTCCTCCTCCTAGAGTGTTATCAGGGCATGAAAACTGTGGCACATGGACAGCCGCTGAGTAGCCAGGTGGGACCCCAGCCAAGGTAACAAAATACACATATAATTTGTCTCATTCTTTTAGAGTTACACTTTAAATAAAGATCCAGTGTTCTAATGGAAAACCTCTTTACAAGTCTTGTGTTTGAGAATACATGTTGAAAAGTAAAAAGACCCTGATTAGAATTTTTGCTTGTATAATTAGTAAGAAACTAATGTGCTTTTACTATATTATATACAGGCGTTTTTTGTTGTAAGCATATTTATTCATTGGTCAAAAACTTGCTTTGAGTACCTGGTTATATACTTTATGTAGATAATCTCATTTAATCTTTCAAACAATCAAATGAAATAGATATTAATATGCCCATATGACA
The DNA here is from genome assembly GCF_029281585.2 of Gorilla gorilla gorilla. NCBI lineage: Eukaryota > Metazoa > Chordata > Mammalia > Primates > Hominidae > Gorilla > Gorilla gorilla. The sequence goes on along the minus strand of NC_073232.2, from coordinate 9,141,649 downwards.
GCTGAGGGCTGAGGATCAGAGGCTAAGAAATTTCCTCAAGGTTGCATAACTAAATAAAGGCTTGAATTGGATCTGAAACCCGTTTATTTGTGACATATGAGATCTTACTTCTTTCTAATAAACTACATTACCTCTGAATTTTAAATATTTACATATTTTATAAACCAGGCACAATTTTGATATATTCAGTTGTGCTTATATTATACAGCCATATTTAGAATGAAAATGTTTGCAAGAAAGAACGAATCAGAATTAAACCTGTATACTATATGTTTGGTTTACATATAATATTTCATCTAGACAGAAGAAAAAAGGATGGTTCTATAAATATATGCAAGAACAACATATAAAAATAAAAATTAGAACATAGGACCTAATATACTGGTAAAAATATAATGTGCTCATTAACGACTTATTGAATTAAACTAAACAAAAAAACTTCAACTTGAGGAAGAAAGCATATAGAAAAGTACCAATCTAAACAGTAAAGAGAAATAAAATCGCTTTTATGAAAAAATGTACACATGATCCACAAACCAAAATGCTATAGATTAAGTTGCACTTACTGTTAGTTAATTACTATACAAATCTTGGATATTATCACTATAGTCTTCTATACTGTCTATAAATTCCTAAGTGTTTTAAGATTAGAAATTTTACATTATCTGGATTATTCTGAGTATATAATAAGGTATCAACAATTAATGGCCTTCCTTTAAATACCTGAGGCAATAGATTGATACCACTTGACATTACTTTTATTATGTCTTGGCACCCTAAGTTTCTTCACTGGCAGCAAAGCTTTACTTTTCTGTAAGGCAACTCAATAGAAAAATTCTTCTTATATAAAGATTTCCACTTAACTTTTCAAGAATACTTCCAGCGCACAAATGAAATTACACCAGTAAAAGTAAAGATTTTTTCTTCCATGTTTTCTGTTGCTGGAAAATGTGAATGTTCTTTCCTGAAGCTTTGAAGGTGCAGATTAAATTGACAAAAACAAAGTTAAAAAAGTGGACAGCTTTTCTAAGTTTATACCTTATCATAGCTATTGCTATAAACCACCTCCCCACAGGCACTTCCTAGTTAGTTTACTGCTCTCAGGCTTCACAGGTTAGTATGTTTGCTGGCTCATCTGCTGTAGAGCCAGAAAAGAAAATAAACTCAAACTTTTTGGAAAATTTTTCCACAAAGAACCAATTATAAGATTCTATGTCATTTTTATAATTTTAGATTTTAGAGAATTTATGATAAAACACTCTCAAAGTATTCAATTACTAAATCTATCCCTTTCACAAACTAAATCTATAGAAAGAGATAGATTTTTGAAAGGAATATGTCTATCTATATCTATAGATAGATTTTTTTTTTCTTTTTCAGAGACAGGGTCTTGCTCTGTCGCCCAGGCTACAGTACAGTAGCGGCATGACCATAGCTCATTGCAGCCCTAAACTCCTGGGCTCAAGTGATCCTCCTACCTCAGCCTCCTGGGTATCTGGTACTACAGGCATGTGCCACCACACCCAGCTAATTTTTTATTTTTTTGTAGAGATGGGGTTGTGTATTTTATTTTTTTTGTAGAGATGGGGGCTATGTTGCCCAGGCTAGTGTTGAACTCCTGGGCTCAAGTGATCCTCCTCCTTTAGCCTTCCAAAGTGCTAGGACTACAGGCATGAGCCACCACACCTGGCCACATCTGTTACATTTGAAACCTATCATCTTAAATGATGTTCCCTTGTAAAAATTAAGACATTTTAAATCAAGGTATTAGAAATAGCAAAATAAAATAAGGTAGGAAGATAGAAATATTACACATGAAATCAATCTTTACGTAAGAAAAAAATGTACTTCGATATGTCCTCTGAGTTTAAAGGTACATAATGAAAGGAAACAGAAGAAGATTAAAATATCAACATTTAAAAGAGGAGTCAAAGTGAGAACTAGGTAAAAACGTAAAGAGAATTAATGTTCTGTCTTTCCTATTTGATTTCTGTTCCAGTACACAAAACTTGCAATTGTCATTAGTCAACGTAGGCACTGGCCAGGAGAACTTAGCATTTGGAACCTTTGTACTCTGCCACAAAATTCCTACTGAAGCCTGCCTTTGTGCTGTGATACCATCCTACCTGAACTGAGACTGTTTCCCTAGGAAGACGGTTCATCCCCTTCTATCTGTCTAGATGGCATCATCTGGCATGGAAACATTTTTTGCTAATATTTATCGAAGAAAACACTTAGGAATGCCATGAAGTGTGGGTACATCAAAAGAGCTTTGGTTTGCTTTCTTTTTTAGATTCAAGGTAATATATAGAGAAGCAGGATCTTTGTAAAAGTGAGTCATCTCCTAAATAATTAGTAAGGAAAGTATCCATACTACCAATGTAGAGCCTTAACGTTGATAAAAATGTTCAAATGAAATATTAAACTTCTGAAAATGATTTTCTATAGGTTGTATCTAAATAATGTTTAAAAGCTAAAAGTTCACATCTCTATGTTTATCAAATAAAATGTACTTACAATCTCATCTCCTGGCAACCAATATCCTTCTTGTTCAATACCAGCTTTTGAACCTTTGCAGCCCACTGTTAGAGTTTCGACAATAAGACCATCTTTCACAGCTAAGCTCAGCTGACGGGTGGTCTCTTTAGGGTGCATACCGTGGACTCGAGACATATACCTGAACACAGAGGAAAAACAAATTTAAAAATCTTTCAGTACTGAAAACTAAAAATGAATGAAAATAAGAAAATGGAGGTAATTTCTTTCATTATGACTTGTATTTATGAGAGTCCTGTTGAGATAAAGAACAAGATAAAGAACGAACACGATAAACAGAAAAGAAAGGAAAAGTCTTCAATACACAACTCTTCCAATTATCATGCTATTTTAAACTCAAATTCTCTTCTGTAATGATTAGACCAAGATATGTTCAAAATAGTCCCAAATCAGCAAATATAAATCACTTAAGAGATTGTAGTCAAACATCCCATTTAGTTTTAGCCTCCAGAGGGAGCAATTACCACTAACTTCTACTCTACAGATTCTACATTTAGAATTTTATAATCTCCAACCATAGGACCTTAGAATTACAAACATATTTTGTAATACTTTTACCTAAAACTTAGGAAATGACACCAGAGAACATTTAGAAATTACATGAGTGCTTGTCAACATATAAGGAAAGCATGGACGCATGTTGTGATCAGTCAGGCAAAAACGTGATTTTCAGTGAAATATACTTTGAGTCACTGAAGCACGCAAACATTCCCTGATTTACCGTTACAAGGTATTTTTTTAAAACAAAAAAGTGAAATATATCCAACACACCCTGGATCACTGAGAATAATATTGCAGATTCCCTTGTATTCACCAACTACATTCAACTCATGTTAATATTTGGCATATTTGCTTTGTATCTTTTTTGTTTAATAAAGAAATAAATGTTATAAAGTTGGATTTTTGCCATTTTCCACTCTCCTCCAAACAAATCTCAACACTGATCTCTCTCTCTCTCTCTCTCTATATATATACACATATACATATATATATATACACATATACATATATATATATACACACACACACACACACATCAATGTCAATGTATCTACCTGTATCTCCAGTTAACTACTAAACTTCAAAGAGATCTTTGGATATCCAGATAAAAAACATAGTGTGAGCTAAATCAGACTGGCCTCAGACTTCTCCAGAGAAACATTCCATGCTAGAAGTCAGGGGAGTAATGCCTCATAAGTCCTCAAGGAAATAAAGGTGACAAAACCAGCGTGTTTGGACTAGCTCCCACCTTCTTCCTTCTCCATCTCATTGTTACAGACGTTGCCACTGTCAGGGCTAACATTCTGTTCTCTGATCATAATTCCCACCTCTCTTTCTGTCTTAGTCCTTCTGTTAACTGCATTGACAGAACAAGCAATATTGAAGGGGAAAATGTGCTAATGTCCTCGACGCCCACAGTGCAGTCATGAACAACTATCTCAGGGACTGAGTGCACTATCCGAATATATAAACATCACCCTTAAAACAAAAAACATTTTTTCATGTGTCTTTTGGCTGCATAAATATCTTCTTTTGAGAAGTGTCGGTTCATGTCCTTTGCCCACTTTTTGATGGGGTTATTTGTTTTTTTCTTGTAAATTTGTTTGAGTTCATTGTAGATTCTGGATATTAGCCCTTTGTCAGATGAGTAGGTTGCGAAAATTTTCTCCCATTTTGTAGGTTGCCTGTTCACTCTGATGGCAGTTTCTTTTGCTGTGCAGAAGCTCTTTAGTTTAATTAGATCCCATTTGTCTATTTTGGCTTTTGTTGCCATTGCTTTTGGTGTTTTAGACATGAAGTCCTTGCCCATGCCTATGTCCTGAATGGTAATGCCTAGGTTTTCTTCTAGGGTTTTTATGGTTTTAGGTCTAACATGTAAGTCTTTAATCCATCTTGAATTAATTTTTGTATAAGGTGTAAGGAAGGGACCCAGTTTCAGCTTTCTACATATGGCTAGCCAGTTTTCCCAGCACCATTTATTAAATAGGGAATCCTTTCCCCATTGCTTGTTTTTCTCAGGTTTGTCAAAGATCAGATAGTTGTAGATATGCAGCGTTATTTCTGAGGGCTCTGTTTTGGTACCAGTACCATGCTGTTTTGGTTACTGTAGCCTTGTGGTATAGTTTGAAGTCAGGTAGCGTGATGCCTCTGGCTTTGTTATTTTGGCTTAGGATTGACTTGGTGATGCGGGCTCTTTTTTGGTTCCATATGAACTTTAAAGTAGTTTTTTCCAATTCTGTGAAGAAAGTCATTGGTAGCTTGATGGGGATGGCATTGAATCTATAAATTACCTTGGGCAGTATGGCCATTTTTACGATATTGATTCTTCCTACCCATGAGCATGGAATGTTCTTCCATTTCTTTGTATCCTCTTTTATTTCATTGAGCAGTGGTTTGTAGTTCTCCTTGAAGAGGTCCTTCACATCCCTTGCCATCAGAGAAATGCAAATCAAAACCACAATGAGATACCATCTCACACCAGTTAGAATGGCAATCATTAAAAAGTCAGGAAACAACAGGTGCTGGAGAGGATGTGGAGAAATAGGAACACTTTTACACTGTTGCTGGGACTGTAAACTAGTTCAACCATTGTGGAAGTCAGTGTGGTGATTCCTCAGGGATCTAGAACTAGAAATACCATTTGACCCAGCCATCCCATTACTGGGTATATACCCAAAGGACTATAAATCATGCTGCTATAAAGACACATGCACACGTATGTATATTGCGGCATTATTCACAATAGCAAAGACTTGGAACCAACCCAAATGTCCATGAATGATAGACTGGATTAAGAAAATGTGGCACATATACACCATGGAATACTATGCAGCCATAAAAAATGATGAGTACATGTCCTTTGTAGGGACATGGATGAAATTGGAAATCATCATTCTCAGTAAACTATTGCAAGGACAAAAAACCAAACACTGCATGTTCTCACTCATAGATGGGAACTGAACAATGAGATCACACGGACACAGGAAGGGGAACATCACACTCTGGGGACTGTTGTGGGGTCGGGGGAGTGGGGAGGCATAGCATTAGGAGATATACCTAATGCTAAATGATGAGTTAATGGGTGCAGCACACCAGCATGGCACATGTATACATATGTAACTAACCTGCACATTGTGCACATGTACCCTAAAACTTAAAGTATAATAATAATAAAAAATAAAAATAAAAAAATAAAAAATAAAACATTTCTAAGCTATCTGAAGAAACTCAAAGAAAATGTGTTACGTAGTGATAAAACAAAGTGATAAAAACAGCAGGCGTAGTACGTATGAGAAGACCAAAACCAGACATGTTTGTGTTTTTAGTAAATACAAATGGGCTAAACTCAACAATTTAAAAACAGTGACTCAGAAAGACTGAAAACAAATGGGAAAAAGCATATCATAAAAATGCTACCTAAATGAAGCAGGGGTCAAGATGGAAATGTATAGGATTTGGAAAGCAAGGCAAAAATCATTCTTAAAAAAGACAGAGCATAGTTATAATGCAAACAACTATAGGAAATAAAAGAAATATTGACAGAAATATAAAATATGAGATTTTAATTCAATTCTCTCAGTTCACAAAAAAGTCAACTGGACAAAAAACTAAGTATGGCTACAGAAGACCTAACTAATAAGACAGAGCTATTGATTTATTATTATTTTTGAGATGGAATCTCACTCTGTTGCCCAGGCTGGAGCACAGTGGCATGATCTCGGCTCACTGCAACCTCTGCCTCCTGGGTTCAAGTGATTCTCCTGAGTCAGCCTCCCAAGTAGCTGGGACTACAGGTGCTGGCCACCACACCTGGCTAATTTTTGTATTTTTAGTAGAGATGGGGTTTCACCATGTTGGTCAGGCTAGTCTTCAAGTCCTGACCTCAGGTGATCTGCCCGCCTTGGCCTCCCAAAGTGCCGGGATTACAGGCGTGAGCCACCGTGCCCGGCCTGATTTTTTATTTGTTGATTATTTATCTAGTTGATTTATTCTGAAACCAAAAAAAAAAAAAAACAAACAAACCTTAGGACGGGTCTATTGATTTATCCTGACACCAAAAAAACACCTTTAATAGGTCCAGAAGACATACATAACAACTGACCACAAAATCACCACAAAGATGACTTGAAGAGATTCCAAAAGTGATACACGCCATTGTTAATCATGGTGAAATTAAACCAGATATTAATAACAAAACCAGAAAACCCTCATAAACAACCACTGAGTCAAAAAAAAAGTTACTTAAAAATTACAAAAGATCTAAATGAAAAGCTAAAGCAATGCTGTTAAAAAAGAAAACTTGTAGAATCCAGGAACTCCTTTTTTTTTTATTTTTTATTTTTTGTACAGGGTCTCACTCTGCCACCCAGGCTGGAGTACAGTAGCGCAATCATGGCTCACTGCAGGCTTGACCTCCCATCCTCAAGTGCTCCTCCCACCTCAGCCTCCTGAGAAGCTGGGACTACAGCCACACACCACTACACCTGACTAACTTTTTAATTTTTTGTAGACACAGGGTCTCACTATGTTGCCCTGGCTGGTCTCAAACTCTCAGCCTCAAGTGATCCTCCCACCTCAGCCTCTCAAAGTGCTAGGATTACAGGCATGAGCTACCATGCCTGGCCCAAGAACTCCTTCTTAGGGAAAAATAAAAGAGGTATCATTACCTAATCTAATCAACAGTGAAGACACAAAGCACAAACATACAAAAAAATGCTACAGGGAGACAGCTATATATAAAAAGGAAATTAAAATAAAAGCAACTACTTTGTTCAGTTCTGTGCAAAAATGTAAACACTATGATTTTATAAGAAAATATAAATAACCAAAACCTGAACACAGAATAAAACAGAACCTTTAAAAGGCCAATTTCCAAAGAAATAAATAGAAGCAGTTTGCAAAGAGCTTCCCCAGAAAAACATCAGCTACAGACATATTCGTAAGTTACTTCTATCAAACTTATAATGACCAGGTAACTCCAATGAGACTCAAACGCTTCCAGGGTACAATCATAGGAAAGCAAGGAATCTAGCATGTAATGGTAAGAAAACCCCACAAAATAGCATAGACAAAGAAAATCAGTGACCTGTAGAAATAGTGATATAAAAATCCTACATAAAATATTTGAATATAATCTAATACTAAATACAAATATATAAATATTAATATATTCAATGTCAAAATAACATACTAATTCTAGGAATTGAAGGAAGATTTAATATGAAGACATTTAAAAACATAATTTATTCCATTAACAGGTCAAAAATAAATTATCATGAAGATTTTGATAACACGTTGAAAGGCATTTAGTAAAATTCAATACCTAGCCCCTAACAAAACAAGAATGAGTAAATACTTCCGTAACCTAATCAAGAATATTCAAAGATGTCTGTGGTTGTCACTTTTCCTTAACACTCTGCAAAGGTAATAACCAACATAACTGAACTAGTTATAAAAGTTGATAAGGAGTTTGCAAATCATGTATCTAGAAAACCCAAGAAAATCAGCTGATATGCTTTTTTAAGTAATTTAAGTATATAGTTCAATGAATTCTTTGGGTACAAACTAATTTACTAACAGCATTCATATACAGAAACCAAAAAGACAGGTGATTGAAAATAAGACCAAAACTCAATTATTTCCAACAACAGTAAGAAAAATAAAATTTCCAGGAAGAAATAGAATGACAAAATTTGTGTAAAGAAAATTCTGAAATTCTACTGATGCAAAGAAAAAAGATGAACAGATCGGAATTTTCATTACAAGAAAAGTGGCATTTCACATTATTGGTAGAAAGACTGATTAATCAATGCAGGACACTGGGACAACTGGTTATCTAACCTAGGAAAGGAGAGGGAGCCCTACCTTAGATTGTATCTATAAATTATAGATAGATCAGATTTAAATATTGACAACAAAACCAAACAATTGTTCAGCATGTGTGAAATAACACATATACAAGGAAGGAAATTCATTTTAGTATTGCTGGCAGCAAGAAACAATTAGAAATAATGTAAATATATATCTTAGGGGACTGGTTAAATAACTGATAACTGTACCAAGGATTATTACACAGTTTTCACAAGAAATGAAGCAATGTTATAGGTGTTAAGATGACATAAGCTCTATATTACATTTTTTAAAAAAAATCGTGGTATAAGACACTACTATTTCTCAAAACACTGTATACCTGATATGCACAAAAGAGTTCTAGAGCTTGATTCCTTCCAGAAACTGCAGAGAGGGGCTCAGGGAACAAGGGATGGGAGAAGACTTTTTTCCACAGTATGCCCCTTGGAATTTCATTTGCATCTATTAGCTAGACGATTTTAACTTTTAAAAAAGTGGCTACCATTTACCATTCCTCCAGAACATACAAGTTTCCTGCTCCCATGTAAGCTTGCCAGCCTTAGGGAGTTCCTCTGCTTCTTTTTCAGACTCATTGTGGCTCTTCTTGGTCCCATATTCATCCACAGTAATTTTAAAGTCAGTTTGCCAAAATAAACAAAAATAGTTAAATCTCCATAACCAAGTTAAGAATATCCACTGATGAAACTGGTACATATACTCATTTATTTATATATTTTTCTATGTCTTTAATATGGTTTTATAATTTGTATCCATAAGATTTGTACGTATCTTTTGGGTTTTTCCTAGATATTTTACATTTACTGTTTTTTTTTAAAATGGAATTTTATTTCACATAGTATTTCCTGGTTGGTGGTTGCTGGTATTTATTGGGCAATCTGCTTACCTCTCTTATTAGTTTCAGGTTTGTCTGTAAATTCTATTGGACTTGTTTCTTATCAAGCTGATTAGGACTTCTAGTAAAGTGCACACCATACGTAGTAACGGTGGGTATCCTTATCTTGTTTTAGATTTTGTAGGGGATTTTTATAACAGTTCACCATTAAACATGACTCTTGAGGATGCTTATTGGTAAACATATCTTATAAATATAAAATGATAAATATAAATGCAAATATGATGCTTGCTATAGGATTTTGGTGCAGAACTTTTATTGAGGACATTTCTTTCCAGTTTGCTAAGTGTTTTTTTTTTTTTTAATGGCACTGCATTTTATTATTCCTTGATATATTTTTATCCACAGACTTTCACCACACAATGCGTTTTCTTAGCCACTAAGAAACAATCATAGAGCATGGATTAACACACAACACAAGAAGAGGTCTGCTTTGTTGTTAGTCTTAGCATGTTGGGCTCAACTTTCTTATTTTAAAGTGAAATGAAGTCAGTTAAAACAATGCATTCTGGTCATTTCGTTCTCTATCTTTGGTCTTTGAGGGACTACAAAAGATGTATGCCATGAAGAGCAGGTTGGAATCAGGGAGCCCTTTCACAGAGGAAGGTCAGGAGAGAGTATGGCTGAAGGATGAGTCGCAACTAGAACACACGAATGACACCAACGCAAAACTAAGTGCTTCCTCCTATACTGATGCACCTTGAGAATGTAACAAAGGAGTCAATAGCTTTGTTTTCTGGATGGAAAGTTTTGAGTTTAGGCAAATTAGAATAAAGAATAACTGATCTAGTATATATTAAAAGTGTCATCGAAGGGCTAAGAACATGTGTTCATTATTTATAATGGTTGTGTCAAGAAATACAAGCTCATAAAGTAATGTCTAAACTTGATGAATTTATGTTTTCCTGCTCACTCTTCTATTCTTTAAAAATATATATTGTTATGTTCTTAAGAAATAAGTTCAAAGAGATTCACACCTATTTTTCTTCAAAAGTAAAGCAAAAGGTTAGAACCGAGCCAGAACACTGTTATTAAGTAACTAGAATAAATAAATATTAAGTAACTAGAGGAGTACTGTGATCCTACTGCACATTACAGGCCAAATATATTTGATAAGGCTTAAGATTTTCTGGAATTAATAATAAACTGTGAAGGCTGATTTACACAATACCTCAAATATAACAATGGGTCCCAATTCATTATTCATTTTCTTAGATCATCAAGTACTCAGGCAGGTTTGCATCATGTGAAAACATATTTGTTAGTATTCAGATAAAGGATACTCCAGGTCTCTCATTTTCTTATAACTGCTTAATCTATAACAAGAACTTTTCTTCTTCCAATAAAGAGAAAACAATTTGGGTTTGAGATACACTGATAAGTGGCCTTCTAGTCTGCTATTTTAATTTCACTTAATACCATAAGTCACGAAATGGCATGTAAATGTGTAATATTAAAGTATACATTCAATTTCTCTGAACTTTTTCAATAACTTCCTCCTCATTTTCTCGCACCCCACTCCATTCCCACAACTTTCCACCATCTGGTGCCCCAGAGTGCTCCCTTCTCTCCCAGGGTGCGAGCTTCCATGGGATGCTGAGTACTCAAGTGCCTCCAAGCCACAGGCCTGAGATGATCCCCTCCCTGAGATCATTCTGAAAGTTCCAAGACAAATACATATATATATAATGTGTGTGTGTGTGTGTGTGTGTGTGTGTGTGTGTATTTCATGGTAACAACCACTGATTATTTAACATTTTTACAAAAGTAAGAAATCTCATGAGTCATAATTTCCTGAAAGTAATTACCTACTTTTAAGCCTTCTAACAATGATTCAATCTCAGAAACTTCTGCCATCTCATTTGAAATGAATATATTGGAAAATGAGCACATTAATAAAAACAGTATAAAAACAGCCACAACCAGTGGAAGAACGAACCACCACAGAATGCAGTGATGTGTTTTCTATCAACGAAAAACATAACAAATGCCTGTGATGTCTTCTTGTCCCTCATAAATAGTTCACACCACTGTGGAGTCCAGAGAGGCCTTTTACAATGTTGATGGTAACATAAATTTATTTTAAGTGTATTCTAGGTAATCTGGATAAACACCTTAAGACTTAGGACTGCCCCCCAATTTCAGTACCTTATGGCCCCCTACTGGCTCAGTGTACTGGCTCAGAGGACTGAAAACATCAGAATCATAAAATTTGAGATAGAAATTTAAATGAATATTGATCTAGTATCGTGCTGTCAAAAGACTTTATGAGTATAAAAGCTATGGAAGTATAACAGGAGGAGATCCAAAATACCTGACTAGATTAGAAATGTTGAATTTCTTTATGACACAAACATCTGAAACTCATTTTTTCTGGCCTCTGAAGCAATTATCACTAATTTCCATTTTGTAAATTAAAAGAAAACAATAAAACGGAAAAACATTTATGACAAATATGACAAAAAGTTTATATTCTAAAAATGCGAAACTAAAACAGGAAAACAATTTTTCCTTCTTAAATCAGCAAGATATTTAAAATAATTATTCTCAATGTAGTAAAGAGGCATCAAGACAGCCACCCTCAACACACCGCTATTGAAAGCGCTTTCTAGAAAGCAGTCCAGCATTACACATCAACAGCCTTACAGATAATCCTATCATTTGACAGCCATTCTATTTCTAAGTAAATAACTTGAGATGAGGCAAGACTTATGTCTTAATAGAAAAATGTTTCCAGCCGGAAGTGGTGGATCATGCTTGTAATCTCAGCACTTTGGGAGGCCAAGGTGAGATCACTTGAGCTCAGCAGTTCAAGATCAGCCTGGGCAATACAGCAAGACCCTGTCTCTAAAAAATAAATATATACACACATATTTATTATAACATATATTATTATATATATAGGGTGTATATATAATATATAATATATGTTATATATACATATATACATATGTATATATGTATATATAATACATATTATATATATGTTATATATTATATAATATACATTTTATACATATTATATACTATATATAATTATATATATTTTTTATATTATATATATATATATATTATATATGTATACACACACACACACACACACCCTAGCCAGGCATGGCAGCACATGTCTGTAGCCTCAGCTAACCCTAACTTGAACCCTTCCCTCCCTGCCAAAACCTCTGTTAGAGTGTTTTAGAAAAAGAAATGGTGTGTATTCATCATTCCTATGGGCCAGGGAAGTGGTGACCTTTTTAGGAAATCTGAGGTATTTTCTTATTTGGCCAGGCATGGTAGTGCACACCTGTAGTCCCAACTACTCAGGAGGCTGAGGTGGGAGGATTGCTTGAGCCCAGGAGGTGGAGGCTGCAGTGAGTCGTGATCACACCACTGCACTCCAGCCTGGATGACAGAACAAGACCCTATCTGAAAAAAAAGAAAAAAATGTTTTCCACATCATAAAATTTTATAGTTAAAAAAGGAACTAAATGTTAATACTAGTAAAATAAGTTAAAGTATATCCACTTGATAGAATACTATGCAGTTAATAAAATTAATGTTTCAAAAAACAATGCTGTGGCAGGCCACAGTGGCTTAGACCTATAATCCCAGCACTTTAGGAGGCTGAGACAGGAGGGTCACTTTAGCCCAGGATTTTGATACCAGCTGGGCAGCACAGTAAGACCTCGTCTCTATAAAAAAATTTTTAAAAAATTAGCCAAGCATGGTGGCATGCACCTGTAGTCCCAGTCTAGAAGGAGGCTGAAACAGGAGGACCACTTAAGCCCAGAAAGTCAAGGCTGCAAGAGAGCTGTGATTGCACCACTGCATTTCTGCCTAGGGGACAGTCTCCAGAAAAACAACAATGGTGTGAGAAAATGCTCACAGTGTATATAGTAAGGATAAGATTTAAAATTATATATGCATATACATACGTACATGCATACACAGAAAGAAAGAGACAGAGATGGAGGGAGAGAGAGTGAGAGAGAGAGGGAGGGAGGGAGGGAGGGAGGGAGGGATGGGGAAGGGGAATGGGGGGGGAGAGAGAGAGAGGGAGGGGGGAAGGGAGGGAGAGAGAGTTCTGCTACCAATAATAATTTATTGGGTTGTTCAGATCAATCCTTCCATTGAAAACTAGAAAAACCAAAGAAAATACTAAAAAATAATTCATTTAGCAGCATCTGCCAATTCTGGAAAAGGCAAGTGAGAGGCTCAGAAGCTAGGCAGAGCTTTTGACAATCTCATGGGGACAGGGAGACAAAAACTGTAATTCAGGCGCACCAAGAAAGGGAGCCTTGGCAAGAACCCACGGACTAGGTTGTGATCCTGAAAGACTCTGCTTAAAGCTAACCTAGAAAGAGCTTGGTCTGCATACACACTAAAAGCCCGGCTTCAATCATGTCAATTCCTGATTCGATTAAGGTGATTTGAAATTGGTGGTCCACCAGACATCATCATCCTAGCGCCTGCATCTCTCTAATCTATATTTCAAATAGCTATATGGCACACAATTAATAAAAACACTCACATGGGAGTTGAAAGAACATGCAATATGCAAGTACCTATTTGTATGTAAAGTCCTAGGCTACAGTGTAATAATCCTTCTTTTCAGTTCTGTCCCACTGTCTAAATATCAAGCAGAGAAATACTTCTCATGGACCTCCAGTGACTCTAGGAAAAATGCCAATGAGAGGTGAAATATTTTAGTTTTCATAACACTAAAATATGAACCCTTTTCATAATTTCTATTTAATCAAAACTGTTGAGTCTTAATTTCCCTTATTTCTGAATTAAAAATAATTTACAGTGTTTGCTGAATATAGATACACTGTAAAGATTTTATGGAGATTAACCAAAAAATCCCTTCCTTTCAATTATATTTTTGTTAACAGTAAAGGTATTATACTTTTTCTTCAAAAATGTTCTCCATTATGATTACCCCAAATGTTACACTGTAAATAATTACTTTAGATTTTGATCTCTATTATTTATGCAGTGACCATATTTAAACTGGTAAAGTAAAACATTTAGTAATTTTAAAGCTAGGTAGAGACCTAGATACCCCTTCAAATAACAGGCAAAGTTTTCATTTGGGGGAAAATAACATTTTTACTGTGACATATATAACTACTTATTTTATTAACTTTGGTTCCATTTTATAAAAAGGAAATATTTTTAATTTAAAATCTCAATTTTGGCCATTATAAATTATATATTTTACAGCTTGCTTGAATCTTTTTACATTATTAAATTAGATCTATCCCCAAATTTTACCAACTTTTTAAAAACTTACTTACCAGTTTATAACAATGATACAACTAATGAAAATGACATATCTGTGTAATGATGAAAAATCACCATAGGTTCAAGAATAATGTAGTTGTTTCACATCTGAAATTGAAATATATTGTAAGTTTGATAGTCACTTTCCTTTGTAGTTGGAAAAAAGTAAAAGTAACAGCAGAGTACTGTTTTGGCATATTGTTTATTATATAACAATAACATTTCAATTAAAATTGCCTCTGAAATCTCAACCATGACTTCTCAAGACATAGGACTACACTCTGCCACCTGACACAAGTTTTGCAACTTAGAAAATGGTTAACTTTCCGAAAACCCTAAAGATTTCTTTCTGGTTTTAGTACTATTAGAAGTAGCTACGCTTTACCTAGGCAACTGATTTGCTTTATGGACATTACTAAAACGTTGAGGCTTCTCCTTTGCATTAGCTACTAGAAAATGGAAAGGCAAATCTGCAACACATCCTCAGCAGGCTGTTGGACTTTATAGAGGTATAGAAGTCTTTCTTATATTAGCCTTACTTGTGGCTCTATTTCATATACTAAACTTCGCTTTCCTTTTCCTCATCCTGCTCATCCCCTTCTGATATATATAACCTTCTTCTATTCTGTATCTTTTTTCTAATTGTCCCCAAAATATTTTTGAAACAAAAGAGAAGTTCCAATGAAATATGCCATGCGTATGTATTGATACACATACATGAATACAATGCGCACGTGGGCACACACATGAACTAAAAGCACGCCACCTTCCATGCGTATGTATTGATACACATACATGAACACAATGCGCACGTGGGCACACACGTGAACTAAAAGCACTCCACCTTCCATGCGTATGAATTGATATACATGAACACAATGCGCACGTGGGCACACACGTGAACTAAAAGCACGCCACCTTCCATGCGTATGTATTGATACACATACATGAATACAATGCGCACGTGGGCATACACGTGAACTAAAAGCACGCCACCTTCCATGCCTATGTATTGATACACATACATGAATACAATGCACGCGTGGGCACACACGTGAACTAAAAGCACTCCACCTTCCATGCGTATGTATTGATACACATACATGAATACAATGCGCACGTGGGCACACACGTGAACTAAAAGCACTCCACCTTCCATGCGTATGTATTGATACACATACATGAATACAATGCGCAGATCGGCACACACGTGAACTAAAAGCACTCCACCTTCCATGCGTATGTATTGATACACATACATGAATACAATGCGCACGTGGGCACACACGTGAACTAAAAGCACTCCACCTTCCATGCGTATGTACTGATACACATACATGAATACAATGCGCACGTGGGCACACACGTGAACTAAAAGCACTCCACCTTCCATGCGTATGTATTGATACACATACATGAATACAATGCGCACATCGGCACACACGTGAACTAAAAGCACTCCACCTTCCATGCGTATGTATCGATACACATACATGAATACAATGCGCACGTGGGCACACACGTGAACTAAAAGCACTCCACCTTCCATGCGTATGTATTGATACACATACGCGAATACAATGCGCACATCGGCACACACATGAACTAAAAGCACTCCACCTTCCATTCTTTCTTCATGATGAAAGGGGGACTGTGCTTCCTGGACTGTTGCATTTACATGTTGCACTGGCAGAACTATTAATAGTTCCCGTTTTACTCTTACCCCAGTTTCAGACATTCTCTTCCCTCCTTTTTCTCTGTTTGCCAGTTGAAAACATGAATTAATCAATGTCTTACAATGAAACAGGATGTTTCAAATTTTTATATTAAAATTGAATTCCAGTATTTAAAATATGTTATACTTTCCTTTTTAATATTCATTTACTAGCCCCAAACTAAATCTAACTTTATTTGTACAATGCTTCTTAGTATATTAGTACACAATCTATATTAACACAACTCTAAGACAAAATTTCAACGATTATCAAATTTTATGATGTATAACCTACTAATTTTGTTGAATGGATTTTCCTTCAAAATAAGTTGTGTAGTTAAAAATTATAATATCATGTCTTTTCAAATTATATACATCTTAAAAACTTCCATTTTCATTTTTAACTCGATTATAAAAAATGGTCATAATAAAATTATATGCTTTATCCAGTTTGTTGGAGAAAAAGAATTAAAAGCCAAATAACTAGATCTTCTCTTTCACTTCTATATAAAATTCCTCTTGGTAACACTGAATAGAATTCTACTTACAACAATACTTAGCAGAAAAAATTTTCTGTAGTATTACCAGAAATGTTTAGAAGCGAACAGCATGTCAATAATGTAACTTCCATGTGATTAGGATATTCTTTGCATTTTGATAATCTGGCACAGAAAAGTCTTCAGTAGAAGAAAAGAGAAATAGCCAAAAAGAAACAGCTGACTTAAATTATGATAATTACTGCTGAATGAAATGAATTACCTAAAACAGTGGAATGGGTCATCAATAGACCTGAATGTGATTGAGATATACTTTATCAGGGAACAGTACAACAGTGATTAGACAATGCAGAACAATTAATCCTTCTGAGTTATATGCCCCGCCTTCCTTACCCTTCTGTATCATCTATTTTCCCCAACAAACTTCCATGCCTCCCATTTACTTCTTCTTGGTTTAAATTTTTCAATTTAGAAATTACACATATAAGAAATTATTTTAAAATATGTGTAGTGTGAAGAACAAGACAAACACCAGTTAAATCACCTCCTATGTTAGGAAAGAAAGCAGAAGCCAACTCTGACAAAAGCCCCTAGAATGTGCCCATCCTGGTGGCACTCACCCCCACAGCTGGTTACCACTGTCCTTAATTTTGTGTTCACCATTTCCCCTTCTGTGTCTTCATGCTGTTGGCCCCTATGTATGCCTATCCCTTAAAAACATGCTGTGCAGTGTTGTCTGTTTTTGAAGTTTACAGAAATGGAATCATACTGCATGTATTCTTTTATAATTTGATTACTTTCTTAATATTATGTATCTGAAATTAACCCATATTGATGTGTGAGGCTATAGTTTATTTTTACTGTAGTATAATAGTCTGTTATAGAAATATATGACTACCCATTCTACTGTCAATGATCACTATTATGGTGGCACCAGCCTAATTTTTTTCACAACTTGAACATTATTTTTATTTTTTACAGTTAATGTTTTAATTTTAAACACATATTTATCAAGTCTTTGCTCATTATTCGTTCTTGTATTTCAGAACTTTCACTTGAGATCCTTTTTTTCTGCCTGATGTTAGCCACTGAGAACTTCTTTTCTCTCAGATTGTATTTGTCTACAAAAGTCTTTATTTGAATCTCCCTCCTCCTTGAAAGGTAAATAAATCTAGGCTGAGAGTTACTGTCTCTTAACACACATTGAAGCTATTATTTCACTTTTGCAGTATTCCAGTATAGCAATTCAGAAGTCAGTTTGTGAGTCTAACTACCACATCTGTATACACGATGTCTCATAAAAAATCTATTGGCTACACTTAAGATCTTCTCTTTCCCCTTAGTAAATACTGCAGTTTTTAAACAATACAGCTAAATGTGGATATCATGTTAAATTGGGTCTGCAATGGGCTTCCTGGAATGAGTATTAGTACCTTTCAATAATTTCAGAAAGTTTTTAGCCAGTATCTCTATAAATGTTGATTTTTCCTCATTTCCTCCATTACATCCCTCCAGAACTCTAGACATGCAGGTCTGTGAGCGACCTTGTATCTGGAATATATAGAGAGCTCTATAACACTTCAGTAATACTGAAATAAACTAACTCCATAAAAAAATGGGCAAAGGATTTGAATACTTTGTGAAAGAAGTTATAACTGGTCAATAAGCACATTAAAATATGCTTGTATCAGGGAAATGCAAATTTCAACCACCATGAGATGCTAGTATAAATCGAGTGGAATGACTCGAACTTTTAAAAACTGACAATACCAGGTGTTGGAGAGAAAGTGGAAAATTTGGAACTCTCATAGATTGCAGCTGGAAATGTAAAACAGTCACTTTGGATAATAGTTTTGCCATTTCTAATAAAGTTAAACATACACTTATCACATAGCCTAGCAATTCCACTCCTAGGTAGTTCTCAAAACGTATGCCTACACCTGTACATGAAAGGATATTGTAGTTTTGCCATAACTGCCTCCTGATGGAAAACACTAGCCAGGCGTGGTGGCTCACACCTGTAGTCCCAGCACTTTGGGAGGCTGAGGTGGGTAGTCTGCCTGAGCCCAGGAGTTCGAGACCAGCCTGGGTCCCGGCACTTTGGGAGGCTGAGGTGGGTAGATCGCCTGAGCCCTGGAGTTCGAGACCAGCCTGGGCAACATGAAGAAACCCCGACTCTACAAAAAAAAAAATTCAAAAATTAGCCAGGCGTGGTGGCATCCATTTCTAGTCCCAGCTACTCGAGAGGCTGAATTGGGAGGACTGCTTGAGCCCAGGAGGTTGAGGCTGTAGTGAGCTGAGATTGTACTACTGCACTCCATCCTGGTTAACAGGGTGAGACCCTATCTCCCCCCTAAAAAAAAACCACCCCAAATATCCCTCCGGTAGATTAATGAATTTTTTAATTTGTGGTATATCCACACAATGAAATACTACTCAGCAATGAAAACAAATGAACTACCAATATACACAGCAACTGAATCACAAAACATGCTAACCAAGAAAAGATTATCATGGAAAATAACATGTTTCCATTCAAATAAAATTCTAAAACAGGCAAAGCTAATCACAGTGACCGTAGACAAATCAATGATGGAAGGGAGCAGAAGGCAGTACAAAGGAGTACAAAGAACTTTTGGGGTGATTAAAAACTTCCTGTAATCTTAATTGAGATGGTGGTTGCACAGGGCATTAGTTTACAGAGGAAGGAAAGAAAATGACTTCCTCAAGGAAACACAGCTGGTTAACAGCAGAGCTATTAGTCTGGTTTTATTAACGATTTCAAGCTTTTTGTTAGAATGACTAACTAGCTGCAGGAAAAAAGCCTACATTCACCTAGCACTCAACAAATATCGTTGAAGACTGTTGAGTGAATGTCACATGCCAGTCACTAGTTCTAGGTGTTTGGGATACCCCATATCCAAAAGAGATCCTTACTCCATACAGAGGTTGCAGGGGCAGAGGGCACACAAGTAATGGTACTGCTAATAAATAATTTAACTATATGGAATGCTGTAAGGGCCCCTAAAATATCTCCCAAAAGAGTTTTTGATTTTCAAGTTTAAATCCCAAAGCAAAAGGCAGACTTACTATGGAGTGAAACATAAGATAATAAGGTAAAGTAGATCCTTACCTACCACATAAAAAGGGAACTACAGATGGATTGCAGACCTATCTGATAATGATAAAACTATACAATTAGTAAAAGAAAATGTAGGGAATATTCTGTGGCCTCCTTAAGGAGAAAGACTTCTTAAAATAAAATTTCAAAAGCATAAGACATTAGGCAGAAGACATTGAATACGATCATTTCAAAACTTAAAATTTCTGTTCAAGAAATAAAACTATGGAAAAAGTTAAATAAACAGATGACAGAAGGAGAAAAGAAGTTTACAAAGCATAAAACCTATAAGGGAATTAATGGTTAGAATAAAGAGCACCACCTGTAAATCAACAGAAAAAGGTAACAATATCCCAGTGGAAAACAAGCAGAGAGTAACAGGGACTCACAGAAGAGGAAACCCAAAACCTTATAAGAACACCAAGAGCTGCCTAAACTCATTAACAGATAAAGAAATGCAAGTTCAAACATCCAAGTGACAAAATGTGGGCAACTGAACAGCACTAAGCAAATGCAGATACGCAGGAAAATAAAACCCCTTGTGCACAGCACTACCCAGCACGAAGACGGAGGTGGCCCTTCTTGAGAGCTCAGTCAGATTAGGCACCTGTGTGCATACCCTGAAATCAGGCAGGAATTTCTGTTTCTGGACAGACAGACCAACAAATTCCTTGTAGTATCATCTGTGGTACTGGAAAGTCGGGCAAGTCATAGTAATTTATGGTGGAAGGAAACTGAAGACATCTTGAGTGTCCATAGCAAGGAAATAATTCAAAACGGGGAAAAAGTACAAAGAGATATGGAGCACAATGAAAAACTTGAAAACATTCAAGTTATTCTAGACTGTAACACTGGCAGCATGATGGTCAGAAGGCAGGCAATACTACAGGGCTGCAGGAGGAGCCAAATGATATCACGGATGCAAAATGTAGTCCAGTGCCTCACACTTAATACTTAAATAAGTAGTTACTGCTACTTAGCACACTTCACCCCCTCTAAGCTCTCGCCTCATTCTTCATTTGTATAACTGGAATATGTAGTGCTGTTATGAGAACTTAACAGATGACACGTACAGGCACCGTGAAAGCAGAGCGGAAAAGCATGACCTGCAAAGTCACACAGATCCGTTCTGCAACTGACTAGCTGCATAACTTTGGACAAGTCACTTACCCTCACTGCATCTCGATTTGCATATCTGTGAAGTAAAATTAGTAAAGTCAACCCCATGCTGTTGTTTTGAGGGTAAATAAGATAACGTAAGTCATATAACAAATATTCATTCATCTTGTTTCTCCTCCTGCCCAGCTCATATTACAGTGCAGTCTCGCCAGATGAAACACTGTGCATTGTGCAACCACTACAAATAATAACTTACGGTGGCCAAGCAATGACATGGAAAAAGGTTGAATGATGCTGAGACAATAACCACATGCAGGAAAATGAATGGGAAAAAAATCAAAATGAGTATCTGATTTGAATTCGGGTAGAGAAATTACGGAGCGTTATTTTTCTGTTTTCTATTTTCCAAGTATCTTGTAATATGTTTATGTTACTTTTAGAAATAAAACAAAATATTTCATGGCAAACAAATATTTCAAAATTGCATGGAACAAAGAGCAATACACTTCAAAACCTAAAACAGCATTGTTATGGCTCCTTCATCAATGCCGCCATTTTAACTTTTCAGAATATACATCCCAAAGCGCTTGGTTCTTCCTAATTCTAACACGTAACCTGGGATAAATAATTTACCCTGATAACCTCACATTCCCTACCTATAAGGTGGGGCTAATTTAAACTTCACAGTTGTTGTGAGGATGAAATGAGATAATGTGTTAGTTCTACGCAGATGATCATGTTTTGAAAACTTCAAAGTTTGCAAAGATACAAATCCATTAAAATACTGGAAGGAAACATTTAATGGTTAAGAGCTTGGACTCCAATATCAGATAGACCTATATTAAAATTTTAGTTCTGCCACCAACTTTGGGCCATCCGTTTTACCTTCCTAAGCTTTATCAACAAAATGGGACTCATGACAACATAACACACACAGTTGTTGTGAAAATTAAATAATTATATAAAGCACAGTGCTTTTCACAAAATAATGACTATTCAATGTTATCAATTATTATAACCCTCCTTCAAAGCACTTCTACAGTTTACACAGCTGAATATTATTATTAAAGTTCCAATTACTATGCCTCACACTAAGATACAAAGATAGAAAATATATATACCCTACCCTCAAGGTGCTCACCATCAAAAGGAAGCAGAATGCTCTTCAAAGATCCTGAGACTAATAAATAATGAAATCAAATTATATATCTATATATATATTACTAAGGGAACAAAGAGAAAGGAAAATGGGCTTGAATAAGGAATGTCTCAAAAATCTCAAAGGAGATTTGAGTTGGATCCTAAAAGAATGGGTATGATTTTGTCCACTGATGAAGGAAAAATACAAAATGAAGAATCCATAAAGTGCTCAGGCAATTGAGAATAGTCTCATCAGGTGGAACACTGAGGAGGGAGACGCTGGGTATGAAAAGAAGAAATGTCAGGGTCTCACTGTAAAGAGCTTTGTACAAATGCCTTGCTCAGGTATTTGGACTTTATCAATAATGAGGAAATCAAAAGAGAATTTTAAGAGCACAACCAGACCTAAAATTTAGAAAAATAACTGACAGAATTAGGTTGACTTAAAGGTGTCAGGAGATAACACCAACACCTGAAGGAGGAGTCTGGGAAGGGCATCCCAGGCAGAGCATGGGAAACGCAGATCTGAGGGCCTGCGAGAGCCCAGCCAGAGCGTAAGGAGAGTGGGGAGTTGCAGGAGGGTGTGCAGAAGAGGCAGGCCGAGACAGCAACACCTATGCATGGGAATGTGGACTTCACGGGCAGCAGGAAAACATTTGCAACAGTGGACCAATCTGATGATGTTGTTGAAAAGCATCTCTAACACCAACGATGGGAAGAAACAGAGACTAGCAAAGCTAGGGGCTGGAAAAACAGGCAAGAAAGTCATAAGGATGAAAACCCAGGCCAGAACAGAGAAGAGCAGATAGACTCGAGTCAATCCAGCTGCGGTGGAAAAAAATGACTGTGTTTTACTTTTACCATTTCTACATTCAAAAAATATTTGCTATTCCCCTCTCGCTACAGGATAAAAATTTCAATGCTAGCATTAAAGACCCTGCTGTTCTAACTCTTTCTGCCTTTTTATCCACTTTCCCTTAAGCCCTACAGTCCCTCTGCTTGATCCAGACAGTCTATGCTTTGACTCGCCTCTCTGCCTTGTCGAATCCCATCAAAATATCAAGGCCTGACTATTTCTGTACCCTTCACAAGGCATCCCAAGCATTCTCACAGTCACTGTCCCCTCGAATAAGGTCTATAGTGTTGTAAACTGATAGACTCCAATCTGTGGTACTGACCCTCTCCTGTTATTTGGTACTACCACCTTATTATTTTATGTGCCTTGTATGTTTCCTTCATAGACATGCAAAGAAATGTGAAATACATGAAAACAGCTAGACAACAACCCAAGGCAAGGTGAATGTCCTAAGAATTTGGCATGCTGGAAAAAACTCACTGTGGACTCTACTTATTCAGAATCAGTTACTTCTTCTGTAAGGCCATTATTGTATACAATAACAACAGTATACCTGCCAATCTGGTTTCATAATAAGATATGTAAGAAACACTAAATCAATATAGATGGAAATGAGAATACAACGAGCAATTCTGTGGAGAATCCTTGGGATTACATAAACAGTATAATACTAATCAGTCGTTTTTTAATGAACTTATTTCCAAAGAAGTAACTTAGGCAATGGCTATTCTCTTCCTCTCCAATAATTCCAGTGAAGGAAGAGAAACTGACAGTGAGACATAGCAAAATTTAACTTACATAAACAAACAGTTCCTGGAAAGTGTTTTCAAAAAGTTAAAGAAATAATTTGTACCTAGTTGAAACTTCAAACGCAACCTACACATGATGAGGACTTACAGTTTGGGTTTATGTATATCTGTAGCGACAGGAAGAACTCCAGGAGAACTCAGAAATTTCAATGCCAAACATGTCACAAGAGGTCAGAGGTCACATTTTCTAACTGGGGTTTGACCCTAAAGTAAGCAATACAAGTAATTAATTGATGCCCTAATCTGAAACATTCACTTGAATGGGACTAGTCTACCAATCCAATGCTAGTGTAATCATACTACTCACAGTGTAATCACCACTAGAAACACAAAATTAAAGTTGCCCAAGACAGGAAGGAAACATATAGGTCAAATACTTCAATTGCTTTTTCTAGTAGTCCATAATTAACAAGCTAACCTCCCTCAATCACACACTCTAGCCAACAATGCCAGTAGAGACTAGTATAAAATCTGTACTTATTTCAACAGTATGTCTTTAAACTATCTTATAACCATTACTTAAAATAATTATAAACCTCTAAAGCCAAGTCATAATAGTCCAAATCAGATGTGACTAATTTGTTTGGATTAAAGAAGAAAAGGAAGTGATATATGTAACTTGTTTTTAATGGATACTAAAATAGACACGGCATCTAGAGAAATAACATGACAATGAGTTATGAATCATACTGGGAATTTTTTTTTTTTTTTTGAGACAGGGTCTCACTCTGTTGCCCAGGCCGGAGCACAGTGGCACAATCATGGCTCACTGTAACTCAACCTTCCAGGCTCAAGCCATCCTCCCTCCTCAGCCTCCGGAGTAGCTGGGACTACAGGCATACACCACCACACCCGGCTAATTTTGTGGTTTTTTTTTGTAGAGATGGGGTCTCATTATGTTGCCCAGGCTGGTTTTGAAGCTCCTGAGCTCAAGGGATCCACCTGCCTCAGCCTCCGAAAGTGCCGGGATTACAGGTGTGAACCACAGCACATGGCCTCATACTGGGAAAGTCAGTGATTCAAAGATTAAATTTCACTTGTTACTGATTTTGTTGTTACATGATTCTTCATCCTTTACTTCTTGATTTATAATGTGTAAAACGAGGGCTAACATCTTAAGCATAAAAATATTTTATAAATATTTAATATTACTGTTAAATAACTTTCAAAAGTTTATTATACCTATTCAAATTACACAAAACTGATTAATTCATATGTGCTAGCTATAATTTAGCATTTACAGACATTTAAACTGAAAAGAGAAGCTGCTATTGCCTGTGCTTATCTTCACACATAACCCTCAACTTACTACGGCATTTTCTTCTTCATGATAAAATGACTAATTTGTTTCCATTTTATAATGATTAAACATCACAAAATATTCTCCAGTTTCTAAAAATGTAAAATGTTTTCGCTGATAGGCCAAAATTTATTTGTGCTTATTTAGCTCCCAAATGAGGTCATCTATAGAATTTCATATTATCATTAAATCAAATTTATAAATATAGCTTTAAATCAGAGGGACAGTTTCATCGTTAATCAAAAATCAGACTTAACCACATATACATATTTTGATTTCAGACTGACCCTTTTAATATTTTCCATGCCAAAATGTTGGAGCTTGTTAAAGAAGTTTATCTTGGGTATGGTTTTTAAATATCTGAAATATTCAAAACATCTTAGCAGTGATTATCTAACTTACAGTACCTTCCCTACTACCTTCTTGGATACAAGACTTGCAGGTTTTTTTTTGTTTCGTTTTGTTTTTGTTTTGAGACAGGGTCTCACTCTGTCTCCCAGGCTGGAGTGCAGTGGCACAATCACAGCTCACTGCAGCCTTGATCTCCTGGGCTCAAGCGATCCTCCCTCAGCCTCCCAAGAAGCTGAGACTACAGGCACGCACCACCATGCTTGGCTATTTTTTTAGATTTTTTGTAGAGATAGGGTCTCAATATGTTGCTCAGGCTGGTCTCAAACTCCTACTCTCAAGCGATCCCCCAATCTCAGCCTCCAAAAATGCTGGCATTTCAGGCATGAGCCACTGCACCTAGCCAACATCAGCAGTTTTTTAAAAAGGAAAATTAAAAGAATGTGGGGAAAAAAAGACTCGGAACTCTCTTTCTTGGGGAGATATTGTGACAACTAATGATTACTGCTATGAACTCCGAAGTTAAATACCATCACAATTAGATGGAACAAACATTCAGAACAGATAAGTTCTCCTATTTTGTTACAGAGATGAGAAGTATTAGTCCCTAAGAATTCAATTAATTATGAGGATCTGAGACTTAAATCCTTCAAATGGCCACAAATTCTACTTGTGGGATTTCTTTTTTTTTTTTTTTTTTTTTTTGAGAGAGTCCTGCTCTGTTCCCCAGTCTGAGTGCAGTGGCCCGATCTCAGCTCAGCTCACCACAACCTCCGTCTCCCAGGTTCAAGCGATTCTCCTGCCTCAGCCTCCCAAGTAGCTGGGAGTACAGGCGTGCGCCACCATGCCTGGCTAATTTTTGTATTTTTAGTAGAGACAGGGTTTCACTATGTTGGCCAGGCTAGTCTTGAACCCCTGACCTCGTGATCTGCCTGCCTCGGTCTCCCTAAGTGCTGGGATTACAGGCGTGAGCCATGGCGCCCAGCCGGAATTTCTTTTTTAAACTGCAACCCAAGTCTTGCTATGTTAAGAATCCTGGCCTGGCGCGGTGGCTCACGCCTCTAGTCCCAGCACTTTGGGAGGCTGAGGCGGGCAGATCAGAAGGTCAGGAGATTGAGACCATCCCGGCTAACACAGTGAAACCCCGTCTCTACTAAAAATACAGAAAAAATTAGCCAGGCGTCCTGGTGGGTGCCTGTAGTCCCAGCTACTCTGGAGGCTGAGGCAGGAGAATGGCGTGAACCCGGGAGGCGGAGCTTGCAGTGATCCGAGATCGCTCCACTGCACTCCAACCTGGGCGAAAGAGCCAGACTCCGTCTCAAAAAAAAAAAAAAAAAAAAAAAAAAAGAATCCTGTGTTTGAAGATGATATTGCCATTTATTCTGATGTGTCCAGTGTAGTACACAACATGGAGAACACTCCTTTGATTTACCTCTGTCAGAAGGAATTATTTGCTTTTGGCTCCACTTTTAAACTTCAGAAAATATCCTGTGCCTTTAGCAACCGTCTTTTTTTTTGTTTTTTGTTTTTTTTTTTTTTTGAGACGGAGTTTCACTCTTGTTGACCAGGCTGGAGTGCAACTGCACAATCCTGACTCACTGCAACCTCTGCCTCCCGGATTCAAGTGACTCTCCTGCCTCAGCCTCCCCAGTAGCTGGGAGCACAGGTGCCCGCCACCAAGCCCAGCTAATTTTTTGTATTTTTAGTAGAGACAGGGTTTCACTATGTTGGCAAGGCTGGTCTTGAACCCCTGACCTCAGGCAATCCACCCACCTCAGCCTCCCAAAGTGCTGGGATTATAGGCACAAGCCACTGTGCCCACCCCGCGCCCCCACCCCAACCCCGCCTTTTTTTTTTTTTTTTTAAAGAAAAACCACAAGATTGTTGTGAGATGGGATGATTATGATGGTAACATAGTTTTTAAATCTCCCCAAACCTACTAGATAGAGTTACTGGAAGAATACCAAATAAAGCAAAATGCCTTTGGACAACATACACAGTACAACAAAATTAGGTCATGCGAACTCCTATGCATCCCAAAATTTGAGCAGGTGAGAACAAATCTCTGAGAGCTACAATCCTGATTGGTATTGAGACCCTTACAGAAGAAAGAGAGGCACAACAGATACTAATGGAACAGAGAGTATAGGAGGGTAAAATACCCAACAAAGACTCACTGGAAAGCACAGTAGGCCCACTTGATAATAGCACTGAAACTGGTCAGGATTTTACACACTCCCATTTGCAGATGACTCATGGTAATTCATGAATTTGTGGTAAATTCTTAAGGAGCTAGAGCTTAATGGGGCCTACAAACACTCAAATTAAGCAGTCACAGTTCCCTTCCAGGACAAAGCCCGGTATTACAGAGAAAGGCTACGAATAAAAGTAACAACTACTACCGCAGTCAGTTGAAAAGACCCTAAGTATAAGAAAAGGTGATTCCACAAAAAAAACGGGGAAAAGATGGAGAAAAACCTCGGAAATCTCAGGAAAAATTAGGCTCTATTTTTACCACTTCATAAACACGGCATAAGAAGAACTTTAGAGCCATAAATCTGGAAAGAGTATTCAGAACCACTCTGCCCTGCCACAAGTTTGGGGAAAGTGATTTCACGTAAGAATGACCAACAGAGAGGACTATGGCACACGCAGCAGAATGACACCCTGATGGTCAGAAACGTGCCAGAAAGACAAGCCGACAAAACAGAAGGAAGCTAGAATCTACGGTCTCAACACATGAGAAAAGACATGAAGAAAATGATATAAGGTAAACAAGCTATAAATCAGAAGAAAAAGTCAGAATTCTGAGTTAAACATTTGAAGTAAATGGAAAAAAAATCACTTCAGAAGTGAAGTCTAAATTAGAGGGTACACAAAAATGAATATACACCAGATAATGTTACATAAAAAGAGGTTGCAGTGAATGAAAAATACTAAAAATCAAAAAGAAAAAAGATGAAAAGAATTAAAAAGCACAAATACAGAACACAGGAAAAGAAGATCCAACATACTAAGAGAGGCTCCAAACTGTGTGTAGATAAGAAAATAATAACATAATCATAACTATACATGGTATACAGAATATTTAAGATTTTCTTATTCTAATAGCTGTGTATTTAATGTTGCATAAAATAACTGACTACACGAGATTCTAAAATTTTATCACAGATGATGTCCCTGAGAACCATGATTCTCACCATGTCAGAAAGTAGATAAAGATTTTACATAAAAGAGTTAAGTAAATAAAACCCAGTAGCCACAAAGTTCAATGGAAAATATCACCATGAACTCAGGAGGTGTTTTCATCTTTTAAAAGTATGTGCATTTCATAACTCTGTCCAAAGGCCTAGAAAGACAGACCCACCAGTAGCAACACTGAGTAGCCAGGAGGTGCTCTTAAAATACATTTTAAAACTAAAAGAAACCAGAGCACCTGGGAGAAATCAATGGTTCCAGGCCTGGGGCAGGATATGTACAAGAGGATCCCGAAACATCTTGTTCATAACAAGCAGAAAGTAGTTCAGGAGCCAGCACTGCACAGGCTCCAACTGGTCAAAGATAGCATCAATAAGGGGTATGTCAAAAATGGACTGAAATATATGAAATGTAATTAAATGCATGAATTCCAAAGGGCAATTTGTTTTTAAATCTAATTGGTTACCATTAAAGGATCCTATTTTTAAAACTGCTAAATACATAAAGAGAATGAATTATTCTACTTTTCCCATATGAACCATACCACATGGTAACCAAATAGCAGATGATGGGAAGCTATGTCCTTATAGAAGCAGTCCAGTTAGAAAAGGAAAGATAGATGGGATGATTATCATTTGGCAGTCCTTAATGAGTTCCTGGATCTAGCGTCAATTGCTATGTACATCACAAAATGAGAAACAACTGACATCATGTGTGTCCTGATGGTAGAACACACCACTCCCAGGGAATAGTCTTGCCCCCTCCCCCAAGCCACCAGATGCAGCTATCAATCTCCATGAAATAAAAAGGACTGAGCAACAGGTTAAACTAGACTACAGGGATGCAATCGGCAAAAGCTGGACTATGGAAAAATCACAACCAATGGCCAGGTTTCTTCAATCAGTTCCAAAAAAAAAAAAAAACCAACAACAAAAAAGAAGAGAAACCTAGAGATTAAAAGAACAAAAGCAAGCACAACTAAACCATTATACAGAAGTAAACTAGAGTGTTTAGGGTGTACCAGGCTAAGAGCCAGTCACCCCAAAGCCCACAACTTTTAATGCTTGACAAAAACCGTGTAGCTTTTTTTATAATGGCGTCACTCATCAGTCAAAATAAGAAATGAAACTTAATGACTAACATGCATTCTTGACACTAACCCTACTACAGCCTTCAGTACCTTAAGATATCTGCAAAGTTTAAAAGATTATCTTTATGTTCGGACTTGACTAAGCAGAGCGACTTGATTGAAAATGAATCTAAGGCTTGAAAAGTATTTACCTATTGAGAGTACAGAATAGGAGTATTAGGTTTTAGAGCAAAAGATCTGACTTCCTGCCATAATGCAATGCTACTTCCTAACTTACCTTAGGCAAGTTTAACAAACAAGGAAATTAATATTAGCCAAGAAGCAAAGGCACTGGCCGGGTTAGGCAATTTTCTAGACAGTTCTTTCTTGGAGCTGTCTAGCAGGGAAACAATGACAAATGTGATTAATGTTATGAAGGAAGTACAGGATGCTCTGATGTGAGCCACATAATAAAAATAAACATGGCATACCTCTCAGATGAGATGAGGAAGAGGAAACACTGGGACCCAGTCTTAAGCACTTAACTTCTGATTCTTTCTTTTTCTTTTTCATCTTTAGATGAGACTAATAAAACCAAGACTATCTGGTAGGTAAATAAATTTATTCATATTTAATTGTAAAACTATGGACCTTACAACATGAAGAAAAATAAGCCTTGGCATCAGTTAAGGCTATGCTGATGAAGAAAGGAGAGAAAAGAATGCTTATCAATAATACATAATGCAAAATGAGATGCAGGCAATCCTGTTAATCTCCATGTCTTTTACTACAGTTTAACATGTGTATACATGTACACACACGTGTTGTAATAATCCAACAGGTATCTGCCACCCATTACTGTGGGAGTTAATTCTCTTACTCCCAGATTAGAAGGTGGTCACAATCTAACAGCAACATTCACACTGGGAGATTCTGATAGCTGCTTAGAGAAATGTCCCTAAAGCTTCTAGAGAAACATGCTACAGATGAACAAAGGTCATCTGAAAAACTGAAACAGTTGTCATGTTTACATGATTTTAATTTAAAAAGCTGAATCCAAAGAAAAGTATTTTATTTAAACATTCTTCTCTAAGCAATTTTTATATAAAGGATGTTTTTTTAAAAATCTCAACCATAAGAAAATACTGTTTTGTACTCTGAGTTTTTTTTAAATGTTTTACATCAACATCATTTGCATTTAGTTATCATACCCCAAATTATGTGCTTTATTTAAAAGCATAATAATTAAAATAATGTACTATTTATTTTATTCTTATTGTTCACATAGTATTATCTTTTTTTTTCTTCTACTATCTTATAGGAGCAAGGAGTTGTACATAGTCAGCTTTAAAATACCACAAGGGCGAGTACAGAATTGGAGCCACATATATCCTCACCCCTTCTCTATCTCCTTTTTTCTCCCCTCTTAAGTAGCCTTTGGGTTTCTTTGTTGTTTTGTTGTGAGATGGGGGTCTCACTGTTACCCAGGTTGGAGTGCAGTGGCCTTACCTCGGCTCCCTGCATCCTCTGCCTCCCAGGCTCAAGTGACTCTCCCACCTCAGCCTCCTGAGTGGTTGGGACCACAGGTGTGCACCACCACACCAGGCTAATTTTTCTATTTTTGGCAGAGACGGAGTTTCACCATGTTGGCCAGGCTGGTCTCAAACTCCTGAGCTCAGGCGATCCACCAGCCTTGGCCTCCTAAAGTGCTGGGATTACAGGCATGAGACACTGAGCCCATCGTTAAGTAGCCTTTGTAATCTTCTTCACCAGCATACAGGGAAAGGACAAAAATACATGGAACTCAATATATTACTTATTAATAAAGGCCAAAAAAAGCATTTATTTAAGTGAGTTTTGTAAATTACTCCCATTCTCCATTTCTACCCATAGCATCTAAAGAATGTGAAAAGTATCAAGAAATTTTCTCTATTTTTAAAATTTAAAACACTTAAAAAAGATAAATTTAGCTTTATTTCTTTAAGAATACCCAGAGAAACAAAACAAAACCAAGTTCCTAATTGAAGACTCCCTTATAATTAGCATACAACATGTAAATAGAAGCTTCATAAGGTACTTTGATTTTTTTTTTTTTTTTTTGGTATCCTGAATCTGTCTACCCATATAAATAGCATGAGAAACTAGGGGATGGGGGTGGAGAATTTTCTTCTTTAAAACTGAATGTTTATTTAACATGATTTCTAAAATACAGAAGGAAATTGTTAAAAATTCTGTTAGTGGGCTATAAAGTAGTAAGATGTTTCTTACTACACATACCATGCCTATCCTATGTTAAAATTAGTAATGAACAGTAGACTGTTTTTAGATAGCTTCGCTACATAAAAGTGATTCACTAAAGGTGTTTTTAATAAAAGAATCTCTGGCCAGGTGCAGTGGCTCACGCCTGTAAATCCCAGCACTTTGGGATGCCAAGGTGGGCGAATCATGAGGTCAGGAGGTTGAGATCAGCCTGGCCAACATGGTGAAACCCTCTCTCTACTAAAAATACAAAAAATTAGCTGGGCGTGGTGGCGGGTGCCTGTAATCCCAGCTACTTGGGAGGCTGAGGCTGGAGAATCACTTGAACCCGGGAAGTGGAGGTTGCCAGGAGCTGAGATCGGGTCACCGCACTCCAGCCTGGGCAACAGAATGAGACTCCGTCTCAAAATAAATAAATCAATAAATAGAGTTAAAAATTTGGTTAACTAAAAAACTATTATAAATAGTATATAGTGATATTTTCCTTATCTAATTTTTCTATGAAACTTCTAAACACAAGTTGTTTGTGTATGTTTCTGTGTTTGTTTTTCTAATAATACTCCTGCAAAGCAAAAAGTGTCTTCAGTTCTTTGTAATATATGTTGATTAGCATAACAGATAAAAATTTTTTTGGCCTTTCCCCCAAAGTCTTCTACGACATTTTACAGAGATATTTGTGTTTAAATTTACTTACTTTGTAATACGGTCAATGTTGGCAATCTGCTTCTGGTTCCGTATAATCTCAATGGCTGCCCAAAGATGCTGGATAGCTTTTGTATCCGCCTGTCGTCTTTTTGTTAAACGTGCCATGACCTGTTTACTTCTTTAGCTGCAGTAATAAACAAAAACATAAGGGAAAAAAACAGATTACAAAATGAATTATCAGTATAAGTGAGTAACATTATCAGGACCTCTCAACTATTGATTATACTTAGTATGTAGTATTGCCCACTTTCTATTTTTTTCTACCATCCACATCACCAGTTACTTCATATAAAGTATCATTCATTTCATTACATCATGAAGAATGACATTCTAAAAGCCAAAAACTTAAAAAGGTTATCCCAAGAAGGATAAGTGGTCACTTCATACCAATATACTTTTAGAAAATGCATTTAAGTTTATTCTAAAACGCAGAAATACTCCGAGATAAAACTTCATTTGTTGACATCGCGTTGTCTGTAATTTGATCAATACAAAATGGAATTTAAATATTCTAATTGGTACTTTGGTTTATTATAATCATGGCTTAAAAATCAAATTTTATATACATACATAGATATATGAAAACAATATTATTTTAAATCAAACCATGAATATTAAATATAAGAAAGTTACTCCTGGAATGAGATGTGAAAGGTTGAGGGACAGAACACTAGAAGGTCACAAATTATGAAGAATGGTAACATTCTTGGATTAGGTGTAAGTTTTGGGGGTATTTATTACACTATTAGGAAACAGCATTGTTATTTTACTCAAATTTTAGTATTCCAGATGAATTGAAGAAAACTGCCACCACACCTCCCACCTCCCAATAATTTTCCTGCTGTCTCCTGGCAAGATGGGGAAAGAAAAGAGGTTAAACCCTGGATGTCCGGAGAGCAGTGGTATCACAGAGAGGATTCTCTTAACTCAGCATGGAGAGACGTGTTTGTAGGAATCTGGTAAGCATTTGTCATGAATCCTAGCATTGGGGACGCACTGAAACATCTCTCTAGATCACACATGTTATCATGCTGAGTTTAAAATCTAGGTTCTTAAATATACAGTGAACATTAAGCCTTCTGAGATTGCTGAAATCTCCTTGACCTGCCCTTTCCTATCTTTTAAGTTTAGAGAATGAGGGAGGGAAGCACTTTGCTGTGTTCCATGACTGGCCAAGACAGTCACAGGAATCTCCTTTTTCTCTACCTCTGTGTTTCTTCACAGCCTACTCAGTTCCCCTCCTTTCTCAGACAAACACAAATAAACTCTATAGTTGCTAACAAAACTTGAGAAAACTGGGTCAGTCAGGCTCCTAAAATAAGATGTCTTTCAGAATTACACCACCATCAGAATACATTTTGAACATGTTTAAAGGTATTCCTGAATATTCTCACACTATTACTTCTAATAGTTCCAAGCTGCTCCACAGAGCAAATAACTTAAAAATAATACCAGTATTCAAGTTCTAAAGAAAACTTAGGAAAATCAGTTGGTTCTGTATAAATTTATACATAACAAAAATATAAAAATTATAACTTAGGAACACTTCCATTTTAGACAGTAATCACTTTTAAATGTACAAAAATTTCTCTGTTTAAGGGCACTTGTGTTGGAGCACCAACTTTCAGAATCCGATATGCCTTAATGGAAGGAATTCATTGGTAAGGATTTAACATATGTCAGAAAGTGACATCTAATGGTGAACTGTAATAATACAACTCAATCCTGCGAGATTATATAAATACTCAGATAAATGAACAAAGTTTCACTCATTCTTACATAGTTAAAAATATATACAGGTGTCCACTTTATCTAAGGCACTGTGCTAGACACAATGAAGTAGTTAAAACTGTATAAACAGCGACCCTTGCCAAAAAAAATCTAAAACTGGCAGAGGAAATTTGACATATACATGGAACTAACTGTAAGGTCATATATGACATATAAATGGTCCACAATATGTGCTATAAAAATTCAGACAAGGGAGACACTACTTCTCGCTGAGGTAAAATTTCAGCAGAAAGAGATGAGGAACTCTGCAAAATGGTAAATATGTAGGAAAATGTAAAAGCCAATTTTTCCCTTTCTTAATTTCTTTAAAAGATAATTGGCAGTTTAAAGCAAAGATAAAAATAATTGATAGATGTCATTAGGCTTATAACACACGTAGAAATAAAATATATAACAACCAAAGCACAAAGGAAGGGAAGTGGGAGTAAGCAGAAATATATTATTTTAAATTTCCTATATTTTACGCAAGTAGTATTATATTAATTCAAGGGAGGCTATTGTAAATTAAGGATGCATATTATAATTTCTAGAGCAAACACTGAAGAATAATACAAATAGGTATAGGTAACAAGTCAACTTGTAAATTTTTTTTCACAATTCATGATATGTAAGAATATGAATAATTTACTCAGAACTATAAAAAATACAGCAAAGCTGTAAAATGTAAAATGTTAAATTTAACAGCAAAGCTAACATTTTAAAATAATACCATAATAAACAGTAAATGTAACTATTTATATAACATAACCAGAAGAATGTAGTGGGGACTAAGTAGCAGAAACCCTAAAAGTGATGTCACAGATTCCTAGAAATGATTAAAATCAAGATTAAAGAATGAAGCAATGCTACATCTCAGAAAAACAGGTGTAAAGTTAAAAATCAAAGATTTTGAGAACTACCTGAATCAAGTCACAGAAAATAAACATACCTTGTAATACAGGTACACTATAAAGAGGATGATCATTAGTTATAAGAGCCCACGTAGAACATTGCAAAAAATGCCAGGGAAAGACAAATCCAAGTGAGAGAAATACAATGAAGTTTGAGGCATATTACAAAGGTACCAAAAACAACTTGACCCATGGAGGCAAGATCTCTTTAAAGTGCAACCATAAATTATCCTTTCTTATGAAATCTAAATTCATTCACTCATTTAACATATAATTCATATATGCGTGTTACACACCAGGTGCTCTTCTATGCTCTAGGGATATAGCAATAAGCAAAACGGACAAAAATCCTTCTCTCATCCAGTACATGACTAGTGATGTGACTAGATATAAGAAAAGAACAGCAATTTGGGTGTTCATCAATAAAAAGAAAGTCTTAGAATCCTGGGTACAGAGAGCTGATTACTTAAGGTCCTTGTTGATATGGCCAAACCAAATCTTACAGGCCATCCTTATCTGAGTGCACACTGCATTACTGCTCATAGTTCCCAATTATGCTCCCAAACTTCACACCTCCATCTCTTTGTTTATGCAGTTCTCTCTCCCTGGAATGTTCTCCCCTGCCTCTTACCAATTATTAAAAATTTCCTTGTCCTTTCTAGGATCTACTTTAATGCAATTTTCCCTGACCAGGCTTTTCTCCTGGAATCAAACCAAATAAAACTCAATTGTCCTCTGTATTCTAATACCAATTTGTTTATACATCTCTTACAAATGTATTGCTTTTGTACAGAATTCCTCAAAAGAATTGTTTTAATTCAACTAAGACAAGATACGTCTTATTCATTTTTATAACTCATGTTTTTCAAGGTGCCGAGCAATTTTGAACATACTAAACCTTCAATATAAAATTATTAAATTCACTTTTTTTCAGCTGTTATGTAAATAACAAGAGCCCAGAGTGAACCTTCATTTATGTTTTATCAAAGATTGAGACATCAAAAAGAAAGATCAGAAGACTCTTTGTAGAGATCATTAATACAGTCTTCAATCTTTGTTCTGCTCCAACACATTTGAGGAATATTACAGGCTCCTTTTGGTAAAAGTAGACCATGATTCTCAAGAAGCCTGTAGTTAAAAAAAAATAAAAAGTAGCAAAAACTTCTGAGTAACTTTAATAAGCCCCTAGGTGATACTGATATTCTCTATCCCAACAAATCCAGATGTACTGCAATCTCCTCAGTCTACAGAAGTGTCATTTTATATCCACACTACTTCTACACAAACTGGGGTGAGGGCAAAAGGGAGAATAAAGGAGAAAACACGTCAGAAAAAAACTTAAGAGTAAGCAAAATTAAACAAGACGTTGCTTGGTGATATATACATATTTGTGAAAACTGCTTTAAGGAAACGATAAACACAATAGTTAACAAGAACAGCTGAGGGGGCAGGGAAGAGAGATGGAGGAGCACAGTATGAGAATTCAAAACACCAAATAGGTTCGATTTTTACTTCTGGTGGTAGGTTCAGGTTTTTTATCAGTATACTGCATAAAATGTTTTCAAATATTTGCATCAAATATTATTACTTTTCCCCAAAGTGTATTAGCACTTTTAAATTATTTTTCATTGTCTATTCATACCATTTTCCCATTTATATATTAATTTTTATATTAGGTTTATCCATACAATGCTTTTCTCTTTGCCTCTTAATAAACATTAAATACAATTTTACTGAAATCTAGCTATGTATTCCTTTATCATTGCTTTTGTGATCAGAAGTCCTTCTACACTCAGATCAGAAAAATACGCCATTATATTTTGTAGTTTTTTATTTTTGTTTTTTATTTTTTGAGGCGGAGTTTCGCTCTTGTCACCCAGGCTGGAGTGCAATGGTGTGATTTCGGCTCACTGCAACCTCCACCTCCCAGGTTCAAGTGATTCTCCTGCATCAGCCTCCCGTTGTAGCGAGGATTACAGGGGTGCACCACCACAGCTGGGTAATTTTTGTATTTTTAGTAGAGATGGGGTTTCGCCATGTTGGCCAGGCTGGTCTTGAACTCCTGACCTCAGGTGATCCGCCCACCTAGGCCTCGCAAAGTGCTGGGGAGAATTACTTTTTAAAATTATGATTAGTAAACTTTATTTTTTAGAGCAATTTTAAGTTCACAGCAAAATTGAGTGGAAAATACAGAGTTCCCACATACTCCCTGGCCCCACAAATGCACATGCACAACCTCCCCTATTATCAACATCCCACACCAGAGCAACACATTTGTTAAAAATCAACAAACCTACACTGACATATCATTATGACCCAAGGTCCACAGTATACATTAGCGTTCACTCTTGGTGTTGTACATGCCATGGGTTTTGACCAATGTATGAATGACAAGCATGTGCCACTGTAGTACCCATGGGTTTTGACCAACGTATGAATGACAAGCATGTGCCACTGTAGTGCCCATGGGTTCTGACCAATGTATGAATGACAAGCATGTGCCACTGTAGTGCCCATGGGTTCTGACCAACGTATGAATGACAAGCATGTGCCACTGCAGTGCCCTTGGGTTTTGACCAACGTATGAATGACAAGCATGTGCCACTGTAGTGCCCTTGGGTTTTGACCAATGTATGAATGACAAGCATGTGCCACTGTAGTGCCCTTGGGTTCTGACCAATGTATGAATGACAAGCATGTGCCACTGCAGTGCCCTTGGGTTCTGACCAACGTATGAATGACAAGCATGTGCCACTGTAGTGCCCATGGGTTCTGACCAATGTATGAATGACAAGCATGTGCCACCGTAGTGCCCTTGGGTTTTGACCAATGTATGAATGACAAGCATGTGCCACTGTAGTGCCCATGGGTTCTGACCAATGTATGAATGACAAGCATGTGCCACTGTAGTGCACATGGGTTTTGACCAATGTATGAATGACAAGCATGTGCCACTGTAGTGCCCTTGGGTTTTGACCAATGTATGAATGACAAGCATGTGCCACTGTAGTGCCCTTGGGTTCTGACCAATGTATGAATGACAAGCATGTGCCACTGCAGTGCCCTTGGGTTCTGACCAACGTATGAATGACAAGCATGTGCCACTGTAGTGCCCATGGGTTCTGACCAACGTATGAATGACAAGCATGTGCCACCGTAGTGCCCTTGGGTTTTGACCAATGTATGAATGACAAGCATGTGCCACTGTAGTGCCCATGGGTTCTGACCAATGTATGAATGACAAGCATGTGCCACTGTAGTGCACATGGGTTTTGACCAATGTATGAATGACAAGCATGTGCCACTGTAGTGCCCTTGGGTTTTGACCAATGTATGAATGACAAGCATGTGCCACTGTAGTGCCCATACAGAATAGTTCCACTGAATTAAAAATTGTCTGTGCTCCACCTATTCATCCCTTCCTTCCCTAACCCTTGGCAACCACTGGTCTTTTTACTACTGTCTCCATAGTTTTGCCTTTTCCAAGATGTCACAGAGTTGGAATCATACAGTATGTGGCCTTTTCAGGTTGGCCTCCTTCACTTAGTAATATGCATTAAGTTTCCTCCATAGCTTTTTATGGCTTGATAGACTGTTACTTTTTAGTACTGAATAACATTCCACTGGCTGCATATAACACAGTTCATCCATTCACCTACTCGAGGAAAGGTTGCTTCTAAGTTTTGGCAATCAAAACAAAGCTGCTATAAACATCCATGTGCATGTTTTTATGTGCACATAAGTTTTCAATTCATAAGGGTAAATACCAAGGAGTGTAGCTGCTGGTTCGTATGGTTAGAAAATGTTCAGTTGTATAACAACCTGCCAAACTGTCTTCCCAAGTGACCGGACCATTTTGCACTTCCACCAGCAATGACTGAGCGCTTCTGTTGTTCCACATCGTCATCAACATTTGGTATTGTCAGTGTTTTGGATCTGGGCCATTCTAATAAGTATGTGGTAATACCTCACTGATGTTTTAATTTTTAATTCCCTAATGATATATGATATTGAATGTATTTTCATATGTTTATTTGTCATCCGTATTTCTTTGGTGAGGTGTCCAGCCAGGTCTTTTGCCCTTAAAACAAATTTTTTTTTAGTATTTTTGAAACAGGGTCTCACTCTGTCACCCAGTCTGAAGTGCAGTCAAAGCTAACTATAACCTCAAATTCCTGGGCTCAAGCAATCCTCCTTAGACTCTAGAGTAGCTAGGACTACAGGCATGCACCACCATGCCCTGCTCATGTTTTATTTGTTAATGTTTTGGAGAGGCAGGATTACGCTATGTTACCCAGGTTGGTCTCCAATTCTGGGCCTCAAGTGATCCTCCCACCTTTGCCCTTCTGCCCATTTCTAGAACATGTTCTTCATTTTCTTATTATTTAATGTTAGATGTTCTTTTTATGTTTTGCTTGATGGTCCTTTATCAGATGTGTCTTTTGCAAGTATTTTCTCCCAGTCTGTGGCCTGTCATCACAATTTCTTGACATTATCTTTGACAGAACAAAAGTATTAAATTTTAACGAAGTCCAGCTTATCAATTCTCTCCTTCGTGGATCATGCCTTTGCTGTTGTACCTAAAACATTATCACCACACAAAAGGTAATCTAGGTTTCCTCCTGTGCTATTGCCTAAGAGTTTTACAGTTTTGTATTTTACATTTAGGTCTCTGATCCATTTTCAGTTAATTTTTGTGAGGGATGTTAAGGTCTTTGCCTAGATGATTCTTCTTTTTTTTTTTTTCTGAAAGTGGATGTCCATTTGTTCCAGCACCATTTCCTCAAGGGCTATTTTTTGCTCCAATGTATTGCCTCTGCTCCTTGGTAAAAGTTGAACTGACTGTATTTATGTGAGTATTTCTGGGTTCTCTATTCTGTTCCATCCATTTGTCCTGTCACCAATGCCACATTGTCTTGGTCACTAAAGTTTACAGTAAGTCTTTAAGTCAGGTAGTATCAGTCCTCAGACTTTGTCCTTCAATAGTATGATGACTATTTTGGGTATTTTGTCTCTGCATATAAACTTTAGAATCAGTTTGTTGATATCCATGAAATAACTTGCTGGGATTCTGATTGAGACTACATGAATCTATACATAAAAGTGGGAAGAATGGACATCTTGACAATATTGTTTTCCTATCCATGAACATGGAATATCTCATCATTTATTTAATCTTTTATCTCTATCATCAGAACTCTGCAGTCTTCCTGATATACATCTTATCCACAATTTATTAGATTTCTACCTAAGCATTTCATTTCGGGGGTACTAATGTAAATGATAATGCTTTCAATTTCACATTACACTTGTTCATTGCTGATAAATAGGAAAGTGATAGATTTTTGTATATTACCCTCATATCCTGCAACTTGGCTATAATCACTTAGTAGTTCCAGGAGTGTTTTTGTTAATTCTTTTGGATTTGCTATATAAATGATCATGTCATCTGTCAACAAAGACAGTTTTATTTCTTTCTTCCCAATCTATTTGCTTCTTATTTCTGTTTATTATCTTATTGCATTAGCTAGTACTGCAGTTTGAATGTTTTCGTTTCTCCAAAATTCATGTGGGAAATTAAACCCCAAGGTGACGGCATTACGAGGTGGAGACTTTGGGAGGTGATTGGGCCATGGGGGCTCTGCCCTCATGAATGGGATTAATGCCCTTATAAAAGAGGCTTCAGAGACCTGCCTGGCCATTCCATCTCTTCTGCCATGTGAGGACACAGCAATAAAGTATCATCTTGGAAGCAGAGTAACCCTTACCAGACACTGAATCTGCTGACGGTTTTGATCTTGGACTTCCCAGCATGCAGAACTGTGAGAAATAAACTTCTGTTATTTATAAATTACCCAGTCTGTGGTATTTTGTTACAGCAGCAGGAATAGAGTAAGACAGCTAGGACTTCCTATATGACGTTGAAAGGCAGTGTGGTGAGGGGACATTCTTGCCTTGTTCCTGATCTTAATGGAAAAGCTTCAAGTTCCTTACCATTAAGTGTGATGTTAGCTGTAGGGTTTGTAAAGATATTCTTTAACAAGTCAAGGAAGCTCCCTTTTATTCCTAGTTTCTTGGGAGTTTTTATGAAAGAATGTTGGGTTTTGTCAAATTCTCCTTCTGTATCTGTTGGTAAGATCATGTGATTTTGATAAACTATTTTTATTCTCATTTAGTTCCAAATATTTAAAAGTTCCTCAAGATTTATTCTTTGAGCCCTGTTATTCAGAAGTGTGTGTTTAATCTCAATATATTTGGGGATTTCCCAGCTATCTTTGTTATTAATTTCAATCTTCATTCCACTGTGGTCTGACAGCAGATATATTATTTCTATTAAGTTTATTAAGGTCTGTTTCATGGCATCGAATGTGGTCTATGTTGGTGAATGTTCTGTGTGACCTTCAGAAGAACGTGTGATCTGCTATTATTGAATAATGTAATCTATAGACGTCAATTATATCCAGTTGATTGATGTTTTTGAGTTCAACTACGTCCTTACCAACTTTCTGCCTGCTAGATCAATCTATTTTTGCTAGAGGCGTATTGATATCTCCAACTATAGTAGTGGATTCATTTATTTCTCCTTGCAGTTCTATCAGTTTTTGCATCATATATTCTGATGCTTGGTTGTTAGGTGCGTACACATTAAGCACTGTTATGCCTTCTTAGAATATTGACTCCTTTATCATTATGTACTGCCCACCTTTATCCCTTATAACTTCCCTACCTCTGAAGTCCTTTGTCTGAAACTGATACAGCTATTCTGATTTTCTTTTCATTAGTGTTACCATGCTATATTCTTTATCTCTTCAATCTGTATATTTAAGTGGGTTTCTGGCAGTCAAGATATTGTTGGGTTGAGTTTTTTGACCCACTCTCACAATCTCTGTCTTTTAATGGCTGTGTTTAGGCCATATTTCAAGTGATGATTAATATAGTTAGATTAATATCTACCATGTTTGTCACTATGTTCTATTGGTTGACTTTGTTATTCTTATTTCTGTCTTGCACACTTTTTCTACCTTTTGTGGTTTTAGTTGAGCATTCTATGCAATTCAGTTTTCTCTCCTTTCTTATCACATCAATTATACTTCTTGCTTTACTATTTGTAGTGGTTTCCCTAGAGTTTGCAACATACATTACAATTAACCCAAGTCCACTTTCGAATAACATTATGCTGCTTCATGGGCAGTGCAAGTACCTTACAGTAACAAAATATTCTGAATTCTTCCCTCTAGTCCCTTGTGCCATTTCACTTATAAACTGTCATTCATTTAACTTACACATAAACTGTCATTCATTTTACTTACCCATAAGCACGCATGCACACACACACACACACACACACACACACACGCACACATAATCAAATACACAGTTACTATTATTGTTTCAAAAAAATTATCTGTTAGTAGGAAGAAAAAATTTTTATTTTACATTTCCTTATTCCTTCTTGAATGGCCTTCCTTTCTTCATCTACATCCAGGTTTCTAACTGAAATAATCTGCCTTCTTTCTGAAGAACTTTTTTTAACATTTATTACAAGGCAAGAAATTCCCTTAATTTTGTCTGACAAAGTCTGTATCTTTACTTTTTATGAAAGATATAGTTTTGCTGGATACAGAATCCTAGGTTGGTGGGGTTTTTTCTTTCAACATTTTATTTCATTCCAACTCGTCCTGCTTGCATGGTTTCTGAAGAAAAATCAGATGTAATTCTTAACTGTGCTCCTCTATAGGTAAAGTGTTTATTCCTCTGGATTCTTTCAAGTTTAATTTTCTGACATTTGAATATGGTATGCTTAGGTATAATATTTTTGCCATTTAGCCTGCTTGGTGTTTTCTGAACTTCCTTGATCTTTGGTTGGTATCTGATACTGGTGAAATTGTCAAGCATTTTTGACTCAAATATTGCTT
The DNA here is from genome assembly GCF_029281585.2 of Gorilla gorilla gorilla. Lineage (NCBI taxonomy): Eukaryota > Metazoa > Chordata > Mammalia > Primates > Hominidae > Gorilla > Gorilla gorilla. Next base: position 9,098,315 of record NC_073232.2, on the reverse strand, counting down.
CTGTCCCTTTCGCTCCTTCTTCCCTTCTGGTATTCCCATTATACATACATTACATCTTTCATAGCTTTCCTGTAGTTCTTGAATATCCTGTTGTCGATTGGTTTTTTCCCCAGACTTGTCTCTCTCTGCTTTTCAGTTCTGAAGATTTCTAGTTGTCATATCCTCACATTCAGAGATTCTCTCCTTAGTCACGTCCAGTCTACTGATAAGCCCACCAAAGGCTTTTTACGGTCTGTTAGCGTTTTTGATCTCTCGCACTTGATTCCTTCTTAGAATTTCCATCTCTATGCTTATATCGTCCATTTATTCTTGTTGCCCATGTTTTGACATTAAAACTCTTAGCATTTTAATCATAGTTTTTAATAACCCCTGGTCTGATTATTCCAACATTCCTGCATATCTGACTCTAGTTCTGATGCTTGTTCAGTTTCTTCACACTGTTGTTTTTTGCTTTTTAGTAGGCCTTGTAATTTTTTGCTGAAAGGTCAACGTGATGTACTGGGTAAAAGGAACCTTGCTAAACAGGACTTTAATAACATAGTGTAAGGTGTGGGGAAGGGAAGCCGTCTTAGTCCTATGATTAGATTCAATCTTTAGACAGCCTGTGCCACTGGACTGTGAACTTCACCAGGGCTGCACAGTTTCCCCCCTTATATGGGACAGCATGACTGGAGGGTGTTGAAGCTGTATATTTCCCTTTCCCCATGTAGAAAGCTACAGTAGGCTGGAGTTAGGTATTTGCCTTCCCCCAGGTAGGTTAGGCTTTGGTAATACCATGTCTCCTGAGGGTAGGCTTTGTTAAGAACAGAAAGCTCTTGCATATTTCAAAATGATCCCTTTCCCCCTCCCGCTCCAAGAAGCACAAGGAGATTTTTCTTCAATATTCACTGTGAGGTCAAGCTCCTAGAGGTAAAAACTCAAAACTGTGGCAGCCCTCCCCCATGACTGGGTCCCTCTGAAGTTTCTAACTCTCAGAGTTGTCCATACTGGGCATCTAGCGATTCATCAATTACGGTTCAGCCTTTCCTACTCCAGCACTGATCCCCACAGAGGTTTTTCCTTGTGGGTTTGTGTTCCGGTAAGTTGCGATTCTTTATATCTACCTATCTGTCTCTCCAATTTTTGGTGCAGCAGTACGCCCCATAGTTTCACTTCCCTGATGGATCTAAAAGAGTTTTGTTTATTATTATTATTTTTGCTTGTTCAGCTTTTTACTTGTTGTTAGGACAGCACGGTTACTTATGAGCTCCTTACATGCCAGGCTGGAAACCATGGAATTACTTTTTGAATGTGGCATTAAATGAAAATACAGAATGTTTCCCTGAAGAAGCAACCACTGAACTAGTATGATTCACTGAAGGACTTTTCTCTTCTCCGACAAAATGTGATACATTCCTAATCATATGTTAAATTTTCTTTTAAGAGACAGAGTCTTACTATGTTGCCCAGGCTGGACTCCATTCTCCTGGGCTCAAGTAATCCTCCTACCTCAGCCTCCCGAGGGACCACAGGTACACATACCACCATGCCTGGCATTATATATTAAATTCTTATCAATACTAGCATTAGATTTTTTTAATGTGTTTGGTCTTTTATTGGCGCCCCACAATTTTCATTATAACTTGCATGTATAAGCTACATATATACAAGGTATAATTATAATAAATTCCATGTTATCATTCTTTCCTATACAATTATTGCATATGTAGTATTGTCTGCCCAGCAGTATTGTCAGTTTTTTAAAGCATCCCATATTTTAAACCTTCTTCATGCCCCTAATAACTTTTACCATAAAGTAGATGCTAAATAAATACTTACTGATTCAATACTCTCCCCAGCCAAACCTGAGATGTTAAAAAATTAGTTGTTGGTTCCCAGGGGGCATCAAGAGTTACTGTTTAATGGGTATAGAGTTTAAGTTTTACAAAATAAAAAGAATCACAGAGATGGATGATGGTGAGAATTGCACATTATAAATGCATTTAAATACACTAAACTGTACTCCTAAAAATGATAAAGATAATAAATTCTATGTTATGTGTATCTTGCCACATTTAAAAAAAACTTTAAAAATAGGAGGAGAAATTAATCTAGTCTATAATAATAAATGGTTAACTACCAGGTATTAAGAAAAGTAAAGATCAATAATACTACCCCAAGAGCCCCCAAGATAATCAATCTGCTGTATGCTTTCCATATGTGGCAGGCATAGAACATGGATAACTGGCAATACAGAGCCCTTAGAATGGATCTCCTGGTAGCTTTTTGTTTGTTTGGATCAAAGTACATTAGATTAAGAATGGGAAATACTGCTATGTAACACATTGATCAAGGTTCCTGATAGCAAAACAGGTCATTATGAACCCTTTATTCACCTTTTAAAACATCTTTTAATTACTTTTTTAGTTATACTAGTAAAGTAAAAGGATATTTCAGGACTTTTCAATTTGACAAAACAGTTTATAAAACAAAATGGTGGGTGAGAAAATTGTTACCCTTTTTATTTTTTGAAAAGCTTTATTGAGGTATAATTCACATACAATTCACCCATTTGAAGTGTACAATTCAGTGGTTTTTGGAACATTACATTATTTATTTTTAAAACTGTAGCAAAATATCTATTAATATAGAATTTGCCATCTTACCCATTTTTGAGTACACAATCTGGCAGCACTAACTACTTTACATTCCCAGTGTTTTGCAACCATCACCATTTCCTATTTCTAAAACATTTTTATCACCCCAAACTACAGACCATTAAATAATACTTCCCCATTCTCCGCTCTTCCAAGCCCCTAGCATCCTCACATCCACTTTCTGTATCTATTAATATGCCTAGATATTTCATGAGTGGAATCATACAGTATTTGTCCTTTTGTGTCTGTCTTATTTCAATTAGTGTGTTTTCTAGGTTCATCCATTTTGTTGCACGTGCCAGAACTTTATTTCTTCTTATGGCTGAAGAATATTCCACCGTATGGATAAATCACAATTTGTTTATCCACTCATCTGTTGATGGACACTTGGGTAGTTTCCATCTTTTGAAAAATGCTGTGAATGAGACTGCAGTGAACACTGGCATACAAGTATCTGCTTGGGTCTGCCTTCAATTCCTTGGGGCATATACCCAGAAGTGGAATTGCCAGATCATGTAATAAATTCTACATTTAACCTTTTGAAGAATTGGTAAACTCTTTTTCATAAGCAGCTGCACCATTTTACAATCCCAACAGCAATGTACAAGTGTTCCAATTTCTCCACATTTTTACCAACACGTATTATTCCTAATTTTTTACTTTAAAAAAATCACAGCCATCTAAGTAATTACCTCATTGTGGTTTTGACCTGAATTTTGCTAATGACTAACGATGTTGAACACCTTTTCACGTATTTATTGGATATGTATATATGTCTGGAGAAATGTCTATTCAAGTCCTTTGCCCATTTTTAATTGGGTTGTCTTTTTGTTGCTGTTGAGTTGTAGGTGTTCTTTATATATTCTAGATACCAATCCAGTATCAGATATAAGCTTTGCAAACATTCTCCCATTCTGTAGACCGTCTTTATGCTTTCTTAATAAGGTCCTTTAATGCATAAAACTTTCAAATTTTGATAAAATATAACTTAACTATTTCTTCTTTTGTTGCTCATGCTTTTGGTATCATATCTAAGAATCCACTGCAAAACCAAAGGTCAGGAAGATTAAACTGTTTTCTTTTAAAAGTTTTAGGGTTCTGGCTTTTATATTTAGGTTACTGACACATGTGGAGTTAATTTTTATATGTGATGTGAGGTAGGTGGTCCAATTTCATTTTGTACATGTGGAAATCAAGTTATCTTGGCACCAACTGTTGATGAGACTATTCTTTCCCAATTGAGTGGACTTAGCATCCTTGTCAAAAATCAACAGCCATAGATGTATGGGTTTATTTCTGAACTCTAAATTCTATTCCACTAGACTATAAATCTATATTATTACTAGACTACATATCTATATTATTCCAATACCACATTGTTTTGATTACTGTAGCTTTGGAGTAAGTTTTGAAATGAGGAAGAGGAGAGTGGTAATTAAGGAAAAGCAACAAAAAGAATGCAAGACCAATGGGAGCTTTGGAAAATAATGGGTTTTTTAAGTTAACTCTGGCTACAGGGTGTAGAATGAGGAAAAAATATCACAACTTACTTTTGGACTAGGAAGAAGGGAGAGGTGAGTGTCAAGGATAATACTTAGATTTCCGGTTTTCCCAGGGTGTTATACTGGGGTGTCTTCAACTGAGATAAGAAATCTGGGATGGAGACTAAGTTTGCAGAAGGCAGTGGTATATGTATGTGTGTGCTGAGTTTGGTTTCAGGCAGACTAAGTTCAGGTGTCTTTTAGACATCTAAGGGAGATGTTAAGTACGTATGTGGAGATAGAGCTAGTGAGCTGGGGATATATGCTGAAGATTTGTGAGGCACCTAAGCATGGTAACTGAAACCATAAATGTAGATTAGACTGCCCCAGGAGAGAATATGGTAGAAAGTGACCTAGGCCCCTAAGAACTAGGAGCAAATCTAGGAGAGTTGTCTTACAGAAGTCCAGTGAAGGCAAGATTTCAGAAAGTACAGAATATTGCTAGGATGTCAAAAAGCAGAAAGAACTGAAAATATCCACTAGATTTAGCAATATGTTGGTCACTGGTGACTTCAGCAAGAACTGTCTTAGTGAAATAATAGCACCCCAACCGGACTGGAGTGGGTTAAGGAGTAAGTGGCAGGTGGAGAAACTGAAATAGAGAACTCTTTCCAGAAGACTGACTGAAAAAAGTAAAGGAGGTAGATGGAAAAGTAGCCAGAAAGAGACAGAAGAGAGGTCACATGAAGGTCTAGGATTATTTAAATTTTATTGTCATTTTAATTAAAATGCTACATACACATGATTTTTCAAAAATCAGATAGTCCCAAACCCCCTACCCCCTCTTCCTGCCACCCTAAGCCAATCACTGTCAACTATTTTAGTTTTCTTTTTTGGGTCTTACCTCTGTATTTACAAACCCTACCCTTATGTAATTATCTTCCTACTTAAGTCAATTAATCTCTTTCACATATACCTCTCCAACACACATACACTGTCCTACCTTTTTTCTTCTCAAGAAAGTCATTCTCCAATTTCTAGTTAAATCAAAATGCACTGTTAATTAGGACAATGCACTTCCCCACCACACTGAAATTAGGTGAGGCCACGTGTGGATTTGACAAATGGAGTCTGAGTAAAAGGGATTTATACCACTTGCACAATGGATGATTTAAGAAAGTTCACTATGATTTGCTATGCTTTCTTTTTCTTTATACTATGGGTAATGGCAATCCCCAATTGGTGGCTGCTCTGGTCAGCCTACATACTAGAATGAGGACAAATGACAGCAGAGCTCCCAGCTCATCTGTGACGGACATGTATTATGAGCAACAATCACTGTTTTAAACCACTGAGATTTTGAGGTTGCTTGATATCACAGCATCACCTAACCAACCATGCCTATCCTAGGAAGTCAAGGAGATTACACATGAGGAAAGACTTAAATAGTGAAAGAGAGCTAGCCATGCAAAGGGGAAGCACATGCAAAAGCCGTTAAGTGAGAAAGAACTCGGTATGTTTGAAGCAGAAAGGACAGTGGAATGAGGTAAACAGAACTATGAAAAGCAGATGAGAGCTATACTGAGATTAAATCATACAGAATCTAAAGCTACAATAAGTAGCTTGGATTGCAATATGACAGCAATACACAGCAATTGAAGGGATTTTAAGCTGGAGTAGGGTGTGAGGGGAACACGGTGTTAAGCAAAATGCTACATAATCAATCAAAAATAGTTGGCATTCCCTTTCCACAGCCAAATTCCAGATCTCAGGCTCAGGCAAGAAACCAAACAATACCTTTCTGGAGAAATTAAATGTTCCCAGAGAAAGACTCTTTAGACACTGACATTTGAAGGTATCTAAAGAAAAAGCCATCTGGCCACCTGACATCCCAACAGTAAATCCAACTCGCGCAGAATAGGTATAGGTATGTGTTGAGTCCAAGACAACTGTTCACACTAGCTTTCTAGTGTCTCACCCTTAAATGTGAACAGACAGCCACAGATAACCAGGTATTTGAGACTAGCTTCTCAATAAAGAAAGAGGACACATCAGGCAAACAGAAGAGGGTAAAGGTTGGGGGAGAAGGAGGAATTAAAAACAGAAAATGCAGAAACAGTAAACATTTTTAAAATATATGTAATTAATATGAAAGAGTTAGAAATAGAATTTTATCTATAAACCATAAATAGGATATAATAAGTAGGAATATTCAGGAAAATTTAAAATATGAGTAACAAATTCCGTTAAAGGGTCAGAAAATAAATTTGAGGCAATCTCCCAAAAAAGTAGAACAAAAAAATAAGGAATGCACAATAGGAGACAAGAAAAATACATGATATAATATCTGAATAATAAAATGGAAGGAAAAAATTATTCAAGAAGAGTTCCTAGCCCTGAAAAATAGCCATTTGCAAATAGAAAGGGCCCATCAACTGTCCAACATATGAATAGAAAGAAGGCCAAAGCACAACAGCTTAGAATATCAAAACACTGAGAGTTGCTTCCCAGGTAGTGGGGGGCTGATGGAGAGCGGTCATAAAAGAAAATGGAAGCTAGAAAATGATAGATGAAAGCCTTCTAAATTCTTTAGAAAAAGTATTTTCAACCTAAATGTCTAATCCCTCTAAATGATCAACTAGTGAAGGCCGACTAAAGACATTTCAGTCATGTAGATATTAAAAAAATTTATGCACCTTTTCTCAGGAAGCTACTAATATGAATAAATAAATCAGGAGAAAGAAAAACCTGCAATCTTGCCTTGTCCGGGAAACAGGACTCAACACAGAAGAAGGGAGGGAATGGGAATTCCCAAACCAAGAGCTTTATAGCAGACCTGTAAAAAAGTCCAGTCACCATTAGAGCAAGAGCAGACCAGGCTTAGGAAAGGGGCTCCAGGGAATAAACATGAAACTGAGCAACTGCCTTGGACTCAACACATACATATACCAATAAACATATAAATTTATGCTACAAACAAGTTTATTAACATCCATGCCAAAATCTTAAATAAACTTTGGCAAACAGAATAAAAATAGCATATTTTTTAATGTATCATTACAGAAATGCAATGATGGTTCAATACTAGGAAATACATTAATAAATGATAGCAGAAGAACTAAGAAGAATATGATCACCTCTAGAGATACTGAAAAAGCACTTGACAAAATTCAACATTCATTCATATAAAAAACCCTCAATAACTAAGAATTGAGGGATACTGCTTTAATATACAGGCATAACTCATTGTTTTACAAGTTGCTTTATTGTGCTCCACAAGTATTGCTTCTTTAAAAAAAAAAAAAATCTGATGTGGCAACCCTGAGTCAAGCAAGTCTACTGCCCTTTTTCTGACAGTGTATGCCCAGTTCATGTCTCTGGATAACATTTTGTTAAGTATCACAATATTTCAGACTTTTCCATTATTGTTATTGAGTTATGGTGATCTGTGATCAGTGATCTTTGCTGTTACTAATTATTTTGGGGTACCACAAACCACACCTATGTAAGATAGTGAACTTAATCAATAAATGTGTGCGTTCTGACTGCCCCACCAACTGCTCATTCTCCCATCTATCTCCCTCTGCTCGGGCCTCCTTGAGACACAACAATAATGAAATCCGGCGCATTAATAGCCCTACAATTGCCTCAAAGCGTTCAAGTGAACAGACAGTCACATCTCTCTCACTTTAAGTCAAAAACTAAAAATGATTAAGCTTAGTGAGGAAGGCATGTCAAAAGCCAAGACAGGCTGAAAGCTGGGCCTCTTAAGGCAAACAGCTATCCCAGCTGCGAATGTAAAGGTAAAGTTCTTGAAGGAAATTAAAAGCGCTCTTTCAGTGAACACATGAATAAGAAAGCAAAACAGCCTTATTGCTGCTTTGGAAAATATTTTAGTGGTCTGAATAGAACACCAGACCAGCCACAATATTCCCTTAAGCCAAAACCTAATCCAGAACAAGGACCTAACTCTCTTCGGTTCTATGAAGGCTGAGAGAGGTGAGGAAGCTGCAGAAGAAAAGTCTGAAGATTGCAGAGGTAGATTCATGAGGTTATTCATGAGGAAAAAAGCTGTCTCCAAAAGTACAGGAGGAAACCGCAAGTTATCCAGAAGATTTAGCTAAGATAACTGATTAAGGTGGCTACACTAAACAACAGATTTTCAATGAAGACAAAATAGTCTCATATTGGAAGAAATGCCATCTAGGACTTTCATAGCTAGAGAGGTGATGATGCCTGGGTTCAAATCATCAAAGGACAGGCTGACTCTTAATGCAGCTGGTAACATTAATTTGAAGCCAATGCTCATTTACCATTCTGAAAATCCTAGCGCCCTTAAGAATTATGCTAAATCTGCTCTGCCCGTGTTGTGTAGATGGAGCAACAAAGCCTAGATGACAGCATGTCTGTTTACAGAATGGTTTACAGAATATTTTGATCTCACTGTTGAGACTTACTGCTCAGAAAAATAGATTCCTTTCAAAATATTACTGCTCACTGGCAATCCACCTGGTTACCCCAGAGCTCTAATGGAGATGTACAGGGAGATTAGTGTTATTTTCATGTGGCTAACATGACATCCCTTCTGCAGCCCACTGATCAAGAAGTAATTTCAGCTGGGCGCAGTGGCTCACACCTGTAATCCCAGCACTTTGGGAGGCCGAGGCAGGAGGATCACTTGAGCCCAGGAGTTCAAGGCTGCAGTCAGCCCTGTTTGTGCCACTGCACTCCAGCCCAGGTGACAGAGCACGACCCTGTCTCGAAAAAAAAAAAAAAAAAAATTAAGTAATTAAGTAATTTCAACTTTCAGGTCTTATTAAAGAATACATTTCCTAAATCTAAAGCTAATATAGTGATTCCTCTGATGGATCCGGGCAAATTAACTCCAGATGTGGTAGAAATGGGAGGAGCCCTAGAATTAGAAGTCGAGCATGAAGATGTAACTGAATTGCTATAATCTCAGGATAAAACTTTAATGAATGAGGAGCTGCTTCTTATGGATAAGCAAACAAAGTAGTTTCTTGAGATGGAACCTAACCCTGATGAAGATGTTGTGAACACTGCTGAAATGACAACACAGGTTTCAGAATATTCCATAAACTTAGTTGATAAAGCAGCAGTAGGGTTGGACACGAGTGACTCCAATTCTGAAAAGAGGTTCCACTATGGGTAAAATGCTACCAAACAGCATTACAAATGACAGAGAAATCTTTCATGAAAGGAAAAGCCAATCGATGTGGCAAACTTTATTGCTGTCCTTATTTCAAGGAACTGCCACAGACATCCCAACCTCCAGCAGCCACCACCCTAATCAGTCAGCAGCCATCAACATCAAGGCAAGACCCTCCACCAGCAAAAAGACCACAATTCCCTGAAGGCTCAGATGATTGTTAACATTTTTAGCAATAAAGTATTTTTTAATTAAGGTCTGTACATTTGTCTTGTTAGACATACTGTTGTTGCACACTTAACAGACTATGGTAAAGTGTAAACGTAACTTTCATCCATATTGGGAAGCCAAAAAAATTTGTGTAACTCACTTTGCTGTGATATTCACTTTGTTGTGGTGGTCTGAAACCAAACCCACAATATATCCAAGGTACGCCTGTATACGTATCAGCTTCAAAGCCATCATTTTACTTAATGGAGAAATATTAGAAGATTTTGTGCTAAAATAAGGAAACAGTTAAGGATCCTCACTATATCCCTTCTTACTCAGTACTGCTTTGGGGGTATTTACCAATGCAATTACATAAGAGAAGGCAATCAGAGGAATCAGAACTGGAAAAAAGAGGTAAAACATCTTCTATTTGCAGATGGCACCGATGATATGACTGTATATCCAGAAAACTCAAAAGAATGAATGAAAAATGCAATCAAAAATCAGAAAATCCAAATCAAGTATCAGATGAAAATATGAGTAGATTCCTTTAAAACCAAAGAGTAGAAACAAACAAGCAAACAAACACAAAACCCAAAAATAAGCAAAAGTAAACTCTTTGCACATCCCAAATACACCGTAAACAAAGTAAAAATATAAGCGACAAATTAAATAGGCAAAAGTGTAAGAAATATTTGCAACTTATAAATTCAGAGCTAATATCCCTAATATGTAAAGAACCTCTAAAATTTCAGAATACGCCCCAAAATCCAATTTTAAAAAACGAGCAAACGATATGGACAAGCAGAAAACACAAAAAGTAATGCAAAAGGTCTATAAGTTTATTAAAAGATGCTTAATTTATCTCATCATTAGAGCAGAGCAATTTTTAGATTACATGTAATATATCATTTCTACATATTAGACTAGCAAAACTCTAAAAGTCTGGCAATGTACTCTGCTCTACAGGCTGCAGGGAAATAGGGATTCTCACACACTACTGGTGGGAACACAAAATGTCACCATCTCTAGAGAGGGGAACATGGCAATAATCACCGAAATTACATATACATTTACTCTTTGACCCACCAATCTCACTGGCAAAAATCACAAAATGATGTATACATAAAGTCATTTATGATAGCCCTATCTGTAATAGTAAATCAATAAGGAACTGGTTGAATACGGTATGGGGCATCCATACAGTGGAGTACAGTCAGCTATTGGAAAAAAAAAAAAAAAAGAGGGATCATGTCAAAATGCAACTAAAGAAAAAATAAAGTGGACTTCAACATTAAAAAGTTTTGTGTTTCAAAGAACACCATTAAGTGAAAAGACAACCACATAATGTAAAAAAAAAAACAAAACAAAACTCTGCAAATCATATATCTGATAAAGAAGTTCTATTCGGAATAAAATTATTACAACAATAGAAATACAGATAACCCAATTAAAACATGGATAAAGGATCTGAACAGATGTTTCTCCAAAAAAGATACACAAATGGCCAGGCCAGTAAGTACATAAAAAGATGCTTAACATTAGTCATTACAGAAATGCAAATCAAAATCACGAGATGCCAGTTCATAACCACTAGGATGGCTTCAATCAAGAAATCATACAATAGGCTGGGCGCAGTGGCTCACGCCTGTAATGCCAGCACTTTAGGAGGCCGAAGAAGGCAGATCACTTGAGCCCAGGAGTTCAAGACCAGCCTGGCCAACATGGTGAAACCCCGTCTCTACAAAAAAAAAAAAAAAAAAAAAAAAAAAAAATTAGCTGGGTATGGTGGCAAACACCTAAAGTCCCAGCTACTCAGGAGGCTGAAGTCAAGGATCACTTGAGCCCAAGAGCAAAGGCTGCAGTGAGCCAAGATCTCACCACTGTACTCCAACCTGGGTGACACAGCGAGACCTTGTCTCAAAATAAAAATAAAAAAAAAGGAAAAGAAAAAAAGGAATAATAGAAACTGGTGCAATAATACAAACCAGTGTTTTCATACATTGCTGGTGGTAATGTAAAATGGTGCAGCTGCTTTCAAAAACAGTATGGCAGTTCCTCAAAAAGAAAACATGGAGTTCCCAAATGACCCAGCAATTCCACTCCTACATATATACACGAAAGAACTGAAAACATACATCCACACAAAAACACGTACATGTACATCCACGCAGTATTACTGATATTAGCCTAAAAGTGGAAAAAACCCAAATGTCCATCAACTGATGAATGGATAAACAAAATGTGTTATATCCAATGGAATATTATTCATACAATGAAATGTTATTTAGCCAGAAAAAAGAATAAGGTACTGACACATGCTACAACATGGATGAACCTCGAAAACATTCTAAGTGAAAGAAGCCAGAAACAAAAGGCCACATATTATATGATTTCATTTATATGAAACGTCCAGAACAGACAAATACACAGAAAAACTGGAAGGTGCCAGGGGATCGGGTGAGAAGAAAAGGGAAATGAGTGCTATTGGATCTGGGGTTTCTTTTTGGGGTAGTGAAAATGCTCTGGAATTAGACGGTGGTAACGGCTACAATACCTTGTAAATACAGTAGAAACCACTGATTTGTATACTTTTTCTAAAAGTCACTGCAGCAAATTTACCTGTCACTTTGTTCAAGCAAGGAGTCAGCAGAGGACTATTTCTATAGCGTCTATTAAAATTATGAACTTACAAAGAATTACAAAGAATTTCCAAACCAGGATTCCTGATTTTTAAACATGTTGCCCCTTCCTTTCCTCCAGACCTCCCCCACCCTCCAGGAAAGTAGCTTACGTGTGCTTTCATTGTCATTACTGTTAATTATTAACTTTTAAAAATAGCTATTATGCCAGGTGCAACGGCTCATGCCTGTCATCCCAGCACTTTGGGAGGCTGAGGCAGGTGGATCACTTGAGGTCAGGAGTTTGAGACCAGCCTGGCCAACATGGTGACACCCCGTCTCCACAAAAAATACAAAAATTAGCCAAGTGTGGTGGCATGCACCTATAATCCAAGCTACTTGGAAGGCTGAGGCAGGAGAATCGCTTGAACCTGGGAGGCAGAGGTTGCAGTGAGCCGAGATTGCACCACTGCATTCCAGCCTGGGCGACAGAGGAAGACTCTGTCTCCAAAAATAAAAATTAAAAAAGCTATTACGGAAATTTTCAAATACACTAGAGAGAATTATATAAACCTTTTATGCTACAATTTAACATTTTACCATATTTTAAATCTAAATTATTTTCCTGAAATTGCCAAGTCCTAGGCATCAAAAGTTCACTATGGTATGAAGTAATTTAAAGTAATTTATCCATAAAAATAACTGCTTAACTGTTAATTGTAAAATTCAGTTAAAAAAACAAACTTGACTCTTTCTAATACCCTCTTGTCTGCCATCAGAAATATCAAAGAACATAAGACAGCCTATACTGCCAGTCCTCAAATACCAGTGAGGAGATCTGTGCCTAGATCATTGAAAACAGGTAAGTAATAGAAAGGTATTTTTTGTTTGTATTTTTAACGTAGCTCTTTGTGTTTTTATTAAATAAGTATTCAGAATCATGACCTGGATATGTATGAAAATTCAGACCAAACAACCTGAAATTCTCCACTCCACAAATATGTTACTTCTCAAGTGAATATAATCCACTAGTTTACTTCCAAATTTATGGTTCTCACATTATCTGAAGGTTAGGGAACTAGTTATTTTGTTTCGTTTTTACTTAATAAGGGCCTTTAAGCTAAAGTATATAACATCTTTGTGATTAGAACTTTAAAGCATATAGCATATTTATGCTAAGAAATTAATCACATGAACAGAAGAAAAAGGATCTACCATCCATGAGTCTGAGTTATGTGCTTTGTGTAAGTAAAACACCAAAATACAGTAAGGTTTGATTTATCCTAATTTAAAAATACATTCTATAAATTTTCCAAGTAAGTGATTTCTTTAAGCATTAAAAATTTTCTTAAGATGTGATTGCAACTGTAACGTTTATTTGAAATGCCCATATCTGCTTAAAGAGTATAAATAAACATGTTTTCTAACTCCCCAGGGTCATCATATGCAACAATACAGAAAAATCGACTCAGTTGCACAGGGGCTGCTTCTCTCTACAGCAGGTTCTCTCAACCTTGGAGCTATTTGAGGCCAATGGTTCTTGGTTGTGGGGCCATCCTGTGCATCATCAGATGTTCAGCGGCATCCCTCGCCTTTACCCAGTTGATACCCATAGTATCCTCCAAGGCATGATGATCAAAATTGTCTCCACACAGAGACAAATAGCCCCTGCAGGGTAAAGTCCACCACACTTGAAAAATCCCTGCTGTAAATTAAATGGTCAGGCTTTTGCACTCATGTGCTTGAAATTTGTTGTTTTCTATCTCCTCCCTCAAGGTTTGCCACTCAATGGCCCAGTAACTGTATATAGGTTTCTCAAAGGATTCCCTTGTCCTTTTAGAACTGGTTTAAGTCTCTTGTACACCAAAATGTCAATACATCACCATGATGACAGCCAGTCTCCGAAAGAGGACCTCTTTGGTTATGGTAAAAGAGGGTGGAAGTTCCCCTCTGAATAAAGGCATGAGTTTTGAAATTATAAATATTACGGCTAATAGTTAATCTTTTTAGATTTTTGGTCTTTTTTAAATCTTGGCCAAAACCAGAAGTGCAAAAATCATACCATGTCTTAATTTGCTTTTTAAAAAATTACTAGTGAAGCCAAACATCATTTCAAGCAAAACCTTTTTTGTGTGTTTGTAGCTCTTCTTTAGAAAAGTACCACTTGTGTTCCCACTGTATTGTTCGCTATTTTCTTAATGATTCTTCAAAATTCCTTTTTTTGTTTCTCATTGTTGTTGCTGTTTTGGTAGAGATGGGGTCTCACTATATTGCCCAGGCTGGTCTCAAACTACTGGCCTCAAGAGATCCTCCTGCTTTGGTCTCCCAAAGTGCTGGGATTACAGGTGTGGGCCACCATACCCAGCCAAAAATTCTTTATATACCATAAGAATATTATCCTTTGGGTTATCATCTATGTTGCCAATACAGTTCCAGTTCCCTTCTTTGTTAACAGGGTTTTTCATTTTTAAATTGTATGTAGTCAAATTTGTCCATCTTTTCCTTCAAGATTTTTGCGTACACTTCTCAACCTAAAATTTTAAAGCTACGTACCAAAAAAGTACCTTTTTCAGCATAAAAATCTGAATTTCTTTTTAACCATATGAGATGCTTTCTGAAAATAAATAAACAAAATAAAAAGCCAAAGCCAAAAGCCAAACACTGATTCTTCTTTTAAAGTCATATACACCAAGAGCATATTATATACTAAGCCACTACTGCCTAGCTTGGAAAGAGAGATAAAATTACATGGAAAAAAAAGATGTCCAATTAATAGAATACAAAATACGGTCATATCACCCTGAACACGCCTGATCTCACCTGATCTTGGAAGCTAAGCAGGATTGGGCCTGGTGAGTACTTGGATGGGAGAGAAAATAAGAGAAATTTTCTTATATTTCATTTGTAGCCATGAAATTCAGTACAAAATTGATTTTTAAATGAGATATTAAAAGATGTGAAAATCTTTTTATCTTTATATCTATTAAAATCTTTACATCTATTAAAAGATATAAAAATCCTGATATAGAAAAGCTGTAGCTATTTTATCTACATCGATTCTCATTATTTGCAGGTTATGTATTTGCAAATGTTCCTACCTGCTAAAATTATTTGTAATCCCAAAATCAACCCTCATGGTGTTCTGACATCATATGACCTCAGACATGCATGGAGCAGCGGAAAACTGAGTCATTCAGCATGCACACTCCCAGCTGGGGCCTCCGTGACCATGCTCTGCCTTCTTGTTTCAATTCTCATACTGTAATAACAGGCATCCGTCTAGACATCTGTGACGCCAGGTTTTTCGCTTTTTTCTGCTTTTTGTTGTGATTTTGCCGTTTATGGTGGCCCCCAAGTGTAATGCTGAAGTGCTAGTGTTCCTAAGTGCAAGAAGGCTGTGATGTGCCTTACAGAGACACTATAACACCATACATGTGTATGTATTAGACGAGCTTTTGTTCAGGTATGAATTATAGTGCTACTGGCCTTGAGTTCAATGTCAATGATTCAACAATATGATACATACAGAAAAATGAAGAGAAAATGTGCTAATCTGTGTATGAGGCCATTCCCAAAAGTGCTACAGTAACATCTATAGCATGTGATGAAGTTATAGAAAAGTGGCTAACTTTGTGGATTCATGGGATGACGATCAATTAAACAGTAAGTGTGGTGAACAGCAATGTTGTGAAGCTGAAAGCCAAAGAAATTCATGGTCTCTTTACACAGGGTCAGGAAAACGTTAAACCCTTCTTGGCTAGTGCTGGCTGTCTCATGTTCAAAAGGTGATATGGCATGAAACCGTTAAATTTGAAGGCAAGGCAGCTTCTGCAGATCAGGAGGCTGCAAAAGAAATTTTTTAATATTTGCTAAAGGTTACACAGGGAATGGGTTATGTGGAAGAAACTGGCTTGTTTTACAACGACACTGTCTAATGAACCCATCTAATGCAAATGGCACTTTGGTTTATAAAAATGTTGTGACCAGAGGCTCACAGGGACCAAACTCTATTTCCCCTAGGACAACAGGTCAGCATTCATCAATTCACTGCATAACTATGGTGAATAATGAGACTCAACTATAATAAAGTATGTAATCTTTGCTTTTTAAATGCTTTGCATCGCCATTTCTATAACATACAATAAACATTCTGTGGATGTCACTGATATAAATAGAATGTATGCCAATAAAAGAGGTAGATTTAAAAAAGAAAAGGAAACTCTTCGCGATATTTCTAGTTTGAGACAGCCAACTTTGAGTAATTACCAGCATGGTAGATCAGGGATTACTGTGATCCTGTCATCTGCTATAACATTTCCTAACAAGTTAATTACAATGACACAATCACTGTCTACTAGGAACTTAAAAACTGAAGAAACAGGATATGTTAACATTTTTATTAATATTCATTTTAATTGGTTATTCACTTATTATATAGGAATCACACTAGTCCGTGCTAAATTTAACAAGAATGTTTCATTTCTCAAATTTTTTGAGAGATTTGTCATAATTTGTAGGTTGCATAACAGTAGACTTCATATCTGATAAAAATAGCAAATAACAATTCTGTACTTCAAAACTGGTGGAATGTGAATTACCTAGAGAACATATCAGTACATCAGTACCACGGCTAAAGGTATTCAAGGGCAGAGAGACAATAGGAAATTTCAATCTGTTCCAATACAAACAGCTTACACCAAAAGTTACACATCTTGCTTAATAAAGGAATGAATTTATTTCTGCCTTCATTTCGTTATGTACCCAGTAGTCATTCAGGAGCAGGTTGTTCAGTTTCCATGCAGTTGAGTGGTTTTGAGTGAGTTCTTAATCCTGAGTTCTAGTTTGATTGCACTGTGGTCTGAGAGACAGTTTGTTATAATTTCTGTTCTTTTACATTTACTGAGGAGTGCTTTACTTCCAACTATGTGGTCAATTTTGGAATAAGTGCAACGTGGTGCTGAGAAGAATGCATATTCTGTTGATTTGGGGTGGAGAGTTCTGTAGATGTCTAGTAGGTCCGCTTGGTGCAGAGCTGAGTTCAATTCCTGGATATCCTTGTTAACTTTCTGTTTCATTGATATGTCTAATGTTGACACTGGGGTGTTAAAGTCTCCCATTATTATTGTGCGGGAGTGTAAGCCTTTTTGTAGGTCTCTAAGGACTTGCTTTATGAATCTGGGTGCTCTTGTATTGGGTGCATATATATTTAGGATAGTTAGCTCTTCTTGTTGAATTGATCCCTTTACCAATATGTAATGGCTTTGTCTCTTTTTATTTTTGTTGGTTTAAGGTCTGTTCTATCAGAGACTAGGATTGCAACCCCTGCCTTTTTGTTTTCCATTTGCTTGGTAGATCTTACTCCATCCCTTTATTTTGAGCCTATGTGTGTCTCTGCACATGAGATGGGTCTCCTGAATATAGCACACTGATGGGTCTTGACTCTTTATCCAATTTGCCAGTCTGTCTTTTAATTGGAGCATTTAGCCCATTTACATTTAAAGTTCATATTGTTATGAGTGAATTTGAACCTGTCATTATGTTGTTAGCTGGTTATTTTGCTTATTAGTTGATGCACTTTCTTCCTAGCATCGATGGTCTTTACAATTTGGCATGTTTTTGCAGTGACTGGTACCAGTTGTTCCTTTCCATGTTTAGTGCTTCCTTTAGGAGCTCTTGTAGGGCAGGCATGGTGGTGACAAAATCTCTCAGCATTTGCTTGTGTGTAAAGGATTTTATTTCTTCTTCACTTATGAAGCTTAGTTTGGCTGGATATGAAATTCTCCATTGAAAATTCTTTTCTTTAAGAATGTTGAATATTGGCCCCCACTCTCTTCTGGCTTGTAGAGTTTCTGCCGAGAGATCTGCTGTTAGTCTAACCCTAACCCTAACGCTGACCTTTCTCTCTGGCTGCCCTTAACATCTTTTCCTTCATTTCAACTTTGGTGAATCTGACAATTATGTGTCTCGGAGTTGCTCTTCTCCAGGAGTATCTTTGTGGCATTCTCTGTATTTCCTGAATTTGAATGTTGGCCTGCCTTGCTAGGTTGGGGAAGCTCTCCTGGATAATATCCTGCAGAGTGTTTTCCAACTTGGTTCCATTCTCCCCGTGACTTTCAGGTACACCAATCAGGCGTAGATTTGGTCTTTTCACATAGTCCCATATTTCTCGGAGACTTTGTTCATTTCTTTTTACTCTCTTTTCTCTAAACTTCTCTTGTTGATTCATTTCATTCATTTGATCTTCCATCACTGATACCCCTTCTTCCAGTTGATTGAATTGGCTACTGAAGCTTGTGCATTCATCACGTAGTTCTCATGTGATGGTTTTCAGCTCCATCAGGTCATTTAAGGACTTCTCTACACTGGTTATTCTAGTTAGCCATCCGTCTAATCTTTTTTCAAGGTTTTTAGCTTCTTTGCGATGGGTTCGAACTTCCTCCTTTAGCTTGGAGAAGTTTGATCGTCTGAAGCCGCCTTCTCTCAACTCGTGAAAGTCATTCCCAACCAGCTTTGTTCTGTCGCTGGTGAGGACTGTGTTCCTTTGGAGGGGGAGAGGCGCTCTGATTTTTAGAATTTTGAGCTTTTCTGCTCTGTTTTTTCCCCATCTTTGAGGTTTTATGTACCTTTGGTCTTTGATGATGGTGACGTACAAATGGGGTTTTGGTGTGGATGTCCTTTCTGTTTGTTAGTTTTCCTTCTAACAGTCAGGACCCTCAGCTGCAGGTCTGTTGGAGTTTGCTGGAGGTCCACTCCAGACCCTGTTTGCCTGGGTATCAGCAGCGGAGGCTGCAGAACAGCAAATGTTGCTGCCTGATCGTTCCTCTAGAAGCTCTGTCTCAGAGGGGTACCCTACCATGTGAGGTGTCAGTCTGCCCCTACTGGGGGGTGCCTCCCAGTTTGGCTACTTGGAAGTTAGGGACCCACTTGAGGAGGCAGTCTGTCCGTTCTCAGATCTCAAGCTCCGTGCTGGGAGAACCACTACTCTCTTCAAAGCTGTCAGACAGGGACATTTAAGTGTGCAGACGTTTCTGTTGCCTTTTGTTTGGCTATGCCCTGCCCCCAGAGGTGGTCTACAGAGGCAGGCAGGCCTCCTTGAGCTGCGGTGGGCTCCACCCAGTTCGAGCCTCCAGGCCACTTTGTTTACCTACTCAAGCCTCAACAATGGCCATCAACAAAACTGATAGGCCGCTAGTAAGACTAATAAAGAAGAAAAAAGAGAAGAATCAAATAGACGCAATTAAAAATGATAAAGGGGATATCACCACTGATCCCACAGAAATAGAAACTACCATCAGAGAATACTATAAACACTTCTACGCAAATAAACTAGAAAATCTAGAAGAAATGGATAAATTCCTGGACACATACACCCGCCCAAGACTAAACCAGGAAGAAGTTGAATCCCTGAATAGACCAATAACAGGCTCTGAAATTGAGGCAATAATTAATAGCCTACCAACCAAAAAAAGTCCAGGACCAGACGGATTCACAGCCAAATTCTACCAGAGGTACAAGGAGGAGCTGGTACCATTCCTTCTGAAACGATTCCAATCAATACAAAAAGAGGGAATCCTCCCTAACTCATTTTATGAGGCCAGCATCATCCTGATACCAACGCCTGGCAGAGACACAACAAAAAAAGAGAATTTTAGACCAATATCCCTGATGAACATCGATGCAAAAATCCTCAATAAAATACTGGCAAACCAAATCCAGCAGCACATCGAAAAGCTTATCCACCATGATCAAGTGGGCTTCATCCCTGGGATGCAAGGTTGGTTCAACATACACAAATCAATAAACGTAATCCAGCATATAAACAGAACCAAAGACAAAAACCACTCTATCTGAGGAGCAGGGTTCCATTAAAAAGGAAGAGAAAGAAGTGTAGAGATAATGTACTTCATTAGACTCTGTTTCAGCCTTTCTTCTCCACTCCCACAACAGAATAATTGCCCTTCTCCTAAGTGATACAATGTCTATTTAAAGTGTGAGACTGGATAAAGTATAAAATTAGTGCCCATTTATACTAAAACATACCCACAATTTAATATGCAAATATTATTAACAGTACATGTATTAAGTATTTACTATTGTGTTGTTCTTTCAAAAGTAAACTACATTTAAAAAATAATAATACATTTTGGGAGGCTGAGGTGGGTGGATCACGAGGTCAGGAGATCGAGACCATCCTGGCTAACCCAGTGAAACCCCGTCTCTCCTAAAAATACAAAAAATTAGCCAGGCATGGTGGTGGGCGCCTGTAGTCTCAGCTACTTGGGAGGCTGATGCAGGAGAATGGTGTGAACCCAGGAGGCAGAGCTTGCAGTGAGCCAAGATCGCGCCACCGCACTCCAGACCGGGCGACAGAGCGAGACTGGTCTGAATAATAATAATAATAATAATAATAATAATAATAACCACCTCAGTGTTCTGCCTCACAGCAATTCCCAGGCCACAGTGCAGGGATGGAGATCCAAAGGGAGCGTGTGGTCTCACTGAGCTGAGGAGAATGAGATCAGAGACTGGAGTGGACAAGTTTTGGTTCAGCCTTTCTTTTTAGAAAATTCGTATTTTTCAAAGTCAATTACTTTCCATGAGTCAGACATCGGATCCTCTTCCCTTCCTATTATTTACAATGTTTAGGGTAACCATCTAACATTTTCTACTCTATTCTTCAAGTTCAAATTTCATAAAACTATTCTCTTTAAAATGCAATTCTAACTCAGCAGCAATTAATATAATTCTTGAATGTATCTGGTAAGTTAAAACTGACAAAATTATGTATATTTAAGAAAATCTGACTTAGCACACTTTAAAAACACAGACGTTGTACGTTATCACCTAAGGTCTAACCCGGAAGACAGTAAGGACACTGACAGCAGTGGAAAATCAATGGTGGACAAGGCTGTGCTGTCCCGTGAGAAGAGCAAACGAAGAGCCCTGATGGGGCCCTGGTGAGCACCCTGTCAACAGTAAGCACCAAGCCCAGGGAGGCTTACCTGGTCACTCCCTAAAATTCCACCTGCCATGCATCTTGGCTTTTGTGGAATCAGTGAAGAATTATGAACACTATGTTAAAGAGAAAATAAACCTGTGGAAATTATCAGGCACTGCCTAGGTACTGGGATACCTGTGAAGCCTCAAAACGCTAGTGTGAGTAATAAAATTACTAAGGAGTGAATGCAAATATTGGACAGTAGGGGTTGGAGCCACAGTGAGTCTTACACCTCAAGGACTTCTTCCCTGAGCAAAGGAAGTTAGGACTTCTTCCCAGAGCAAAGGAAGTTAAGACTTTTTCCCAGAGCAAAGGAAGTTAGGACTTCTTCCCAGAGCAAAGGAAGTTAGGACACTCAGTTTAAAGACTCTAATCTACTCCTGTAGACGGCCAAACCTGTAGAACCACCTGTACATGGAAATATTACCCCCAGCCTGGAGGAATACCAATAATCACCTGAAATCCAGATAAACACCAGTGATAAAGAGGAGGCTAGCCAGAGACCTAGGCAGAGCCCGAAAAACTTTCTCAGGTGGTCTCACTATTGACTGAAGACGTAACCCCAGGATGGTTGATCTGACTGCCCCAGGGAAAGACATTCAAGTTTTTCTGATGCCTATCAGGATTAGGAGACATCCTGGAGAGCTGACTACAGGACAGGCAGAACACTTTTGTACTGCTGCTTTTCAAATTACCAGAATGCCCAGACATTCAAACTGGATGGCAACCCATATCCTGACTATAACGTATCTCAAGATCTGATGTGCATTTACCTATGATTATAGTTATATCTGTGACCATCAGGGAATATCAACCAATGATACCTTCGATATCCATCTTCCCTGGCAATACAGTAGCATGTTTGAGGAATCTGAAAAGATTTAACGCTTTCATCTAGGATGCATTTACTTTTCAGGTTATTTTAATTATCCTCTTTTTAAGGGAACTTCGTGGATCTGATTCTTGAAAGAGAATTTCTGAGGCTTGGAACTAAAAATCCTAGGGTATGACATTTCATATAAGCTATTCCAAAAAAAAAATTTGAAAAGGCACATATACCTCTGCCCACTTCAAAAAATAAAAATTTGAAACTTGAAAAGCTAAAATAAAACTGTTTACTTTTAAAAAGTAGAGCTCAATAGGAGGAACATACCTCAAAATATGAAAAGCCATCTGTGACAAACCCAGAGCCAACATACTGAATGGGGAAAAGTTGAAAGCATTCCCCCTAAGAACTGGAACAAGACAAGGATACCTACTTTCAACACTTCTATTCAACACAGTACTGGAAGTCCTAGTCAGAGTAATCTGACAAGAAAAAGAAATAAAGGGCATCCAAATTGGAAAAGAGAAAGTCAGCCTATCTGTTTGCCAATGATATGCTCATATACCTAGAAAATCCTAAAGACTCTTCCAGAAGAATCCTAGATTTGATAAATGAATTCAGTAAAGTCTCATGCTACAGAATCAATGTACACAAATTGGTAGTGCTGCTATATACCAACAATGACCAAGCTGAGTGTATTAGTCCGTTCTCACACTGCTAAGAAAGACATACTCAAGACTGGGTAATTTATAAAGAAAGAGAGGTTTAATGAACTCACAGTTCCACATGGCTGGGGAGACCTCACAATCATGGCAGAAGCCAAAGGAGGAGCAAAGGCATGTCTTACATGCTGGCAGGCAGGAGAACCTGTGCAGGTGAACTGCCCTTTATAAAACCATCAGATCTTGTGAGACTTATTCACTATGATGAGAACAGCATGGGGAAAACCCACCACCATGATTCAATTACCTCCCACTGGGTCCCTCCCACAACATGTGGGGATTATGGGAGCTACAATTCAAGATGAGATTTTTGGAGGGGACATGGCCAAACCATATCACTAAGAAATCAAATCAAGAACTCAATCCCTTTTATGATAGCTGCAGAAACAAAACAACACAACAACAAAACCCTAGGAGTATATTAACAGAGGAGGTGAAAGATTGCTACAAGGAGAACTACAAAACACTACTGAAAGAAATCACAGATGATACAAACAAACGGAAATACATCCCATGTTCATGGATTGGAAAAATCGATATTGTGAAAACAACCATGCTGCCCAAAACACTCTACAGATTCAATGCAATTCCTATCAAAATACGAACATCGTTTCAATAGAAATAGAGAAAAATCCTAAAATTCTTATGGAACCAAAAAGTGGCTCAAATAGCCAAAGCAATCCTATGCAAAAGAACTAATCTGGAGGCATCACATTACCTGACTTTATACTACAAGGCTATAGTAAGCAAAACAGCATGGTACTGATATAAAAGTAGACACACAGAATGGAAAAGAATAGAGAACCTAGAAATAAGGCCAAATACTTACAACCAACTGATCCTTGACAAAGCATACAGGAACAAAATTGGGGAAAGGACACATTATCTAATAAATGGTACTGGGAAAACTGGATAGCCATACGTAGAAGAATGAAACTGGATCCCTAGCTCCCACCTTATACAAAAATCAACTCAAGATGGATTAAATACTTAAATCTAAAACCAAAAACCATAAAAATTCTAGAAGAAACCATAGGAAAAACTCTTCTGGACAATGGTCTAGACAAAGAATTTATGACTAAGACCCCAAAAGCAAATGCCACAAAAACAAAAATAAATAAGACCTAATTAAACTAAAAAGCTTCTGCACAGCAAAGAGAATAATCATCAGAGTAAACAACCCACAAAATGGGAGAAAATATTTGGAAACTATGCATCTGACAAAGGAGTGGTATCCAGAATCTACAAGGAACTCAAATCAGCAAGAAAAAAAATCCCATCAAAAAGCGGACAAATGACATGAATAGACACTTCTCAAAGAAAGATATACAAATAACCAACAAACATGTAAGAAAATGCTAAATATGACTAATCATCAGGGAAATGCAAATTAAAACCACAGTGAGGTACCACCTTACCCCCACCAGAATGGTGACTATCAGAAAGTCAAAAACTAATAGGTGTTGGCATGGATGTGGAGAAAAGAGAATGCTTACGAGAATGTATAGTAATGTAAATTAGTACGACCTCTACGGAAAACGGCACGGAAATTCCTTTAAGTACTAAAAGTAAATCTACCATTTGATCCAGCAATCCCACTGCTGAGCATCTACCCACAGGAAAAGAAGTCATTACATCAAAAAGACACCTGCGTGCATATGTTTATTGTGGCACAATTCACAATTGCAAAGATACGGAACCAACCTAAGTGCCCATCAACCAATAAATGGAAAAAGAAAAAGTGATATATATATACATATATATATAGACACACACATATATATACACACATATATACATATATACACACATGTATATACACATATATATATACACACATATATATACACATATATATACACACACATATATATATACACATATATATATATGGAATACTCTCAGCCACAAAAGAAAATAAATAAAATAACGTCTTTTGCAGAAACCTGAATGAAGCTAGAGGCCATTATTCTAAATGAAATAACTCAGGAATGGAAAACCAAATACTGCATGTTCTCACTTGTGACAACTAAGCTATGGGTACACAAAGGCATACACAGTAGTATCATGAACACTGGAGACTCAGAATGGGGAAGAGTGGAAGAGGAGTAAGAGATTCTAAAAATCTCTTTAATATTTAATATTTTAAAAATATTGGGTACAATGTACACTACTCAGGTGACGGGTGCACTAAAATCTCATACTTTACCACTACGCAATTTATCCATGTAACCAAAAACCACTTGTACCCAAAGCTAATGAAATGTGTATGCATATATATATATTATATATATATTTTATATGTAGAAATAAAAATTTAGAGCCCAGACCCAACCCCTGAGATTCTGATTTAATGTTTTTTTTTAAAAAAAAAAAAAGGAATTCAGATGCTCAGCCAGCCATAACTGAGAACCACTATGCTAAATTACTCCTGGTTCCTAATGTGAGTTGTGTAACACTGTCATCTAAAATTCTAAACAGTTTATTTTAAAAAATAGGCCAGGCGAGGTGGCTCACATCTGTAATCCCAACACTTTGGGAGGCCGTGATGGGCAGAACACTTGAGCCTAGGTGTTCGAGATGATCCTGGGCAACATGGCAAAACTCTCCCCTCTGCCAAAAAAATACAAAAATTAGCCAGGTGTGGTGGCATGCGCCTATAGTCCCAGCTACTCAAGAAGTTGAGGCAGGAGGATCGCCTGACCCTAGGAAATCAAGGCTGCAGTGAGCAGTTATGGTGCTACTGCACTCCAGCCTGGGCAACAGAGCAACATTCTGTCTTAAAAAACAAAATTAAATTAAAATAAATAAATGAGGTACAAATACTACTGCAACGATAGTAAATTTTTCCTCAGCATGAGCAGAGAGAAAGTCTAACTTTAAATTGTACTGCTGGCTGTTCAGCTTTTAATTCATTTGAAAATAACTAAGACTAAAATTATTTTTATTTGAATAGTCCTTAAAATATTAAAAAAAAAAACTTTCAAATGATTCAAACGGCAGTTTTTTTTTTAATTGAGGCAGGGTCTTGCTCTGTTGCCCAGGCTGTAGTGCAGTGGCATGATCTCCGCTCACTGCAACCTCTGCCTCCTGGGCTCAAGTGATCTGCCCGCCTCGGCCTCCCAAAGTGTTGTGATGACAGGCGTGAGCCACCTGACCCTGCCTCAAATGGCAGTTTCTTACCTGAAACAATCCAACATGAATATTGATCACAAGTGAAAGGCTTCGTAAAGTTGTAACTGTAGAACATATACGTGCAGACTGGTAAAATAAGTATTGTGAAATAAAAGATCTCTGGTACTTTAATACTAAATTTGGTATTTCTAAACATACAAGCAAATGCCAAATTGTAAGTACAGTAGAAAAAAATACTGTAGACTTATATCCTCTATAATTTAAAAAGACAACATCTCTAATGGTAAATAACCTCCTCTCAAAACCTATTAAATTTGACATCAATGGAAAGCCCAAATAATTTTTTCTCATTTTTTTTGTATTGCAAGAACTGGGCAGTGAAAGTAGGTATATTTTATATTAATTGAGGAAGGGCTCCATGTCAAAATTCAATAGAAAATTAAGGACCTGCTCTCTAAAACAGCATTTCTCAGACATACTTTCGAGATAGAAAAACAAGCAAGAGGCAGATAAATCAAGAATCTACAAGAAGAGAAAACTAAAAAATTCATAATAGCTTTCAAAAGTTGAGAGAGCTTCCCCCATGCTTAGCCCTCAATTATCCCGTTGCAGCATCACTGCTGAGTGTCAGGATGATCTCAATCTGTGGGTGCTACCACTCGATTATTTCTCTCTTTACCATACGCTTCTCACAAAATGGTATTATTTTATGTTAGATGACGGCACACCCAGTGGAATGCTGAAGCCTTAGCATTTAATACAGCTTTCCAGAAATTAGCTCTCTGAATCCAAATTGAACTTACACAAGATTCCTCAAGACAATGACTTCCCTTTCCAAGACAGCAAGAATACTTTAGTGTTGGAGTTAATTCCAAATATTTTCAAACAATTTTCACCATTATGTAAGTATTAAAATGAAGACCTGCAGGTACCCCGCCTCCAGTGCTCCTGCCCCTGAACCAAGTTATCTTCCTAATGTGAGCTACCATAGTGACAGCAAGAAAATGAACCAATTATCTATGCTTGTTCTCAGATTACTACCTGTCATTACCAGTGAGTTGGCATTAACCAGAACTTCATAGATAGAATGTTTTGATTGCCCAGAGTTTCCTAATACTCCTGTCTTTCTACCTCCTGCTTTTATAAGCAGAGTGGGCATAGTTTTACACTTTGTTAATATTACGTACTTTTGCAGACTTATAAAAGTGCATTGGGAAAATGAAGGAATATCACTATAAAGATTTAAGAAGTTTATGGGTTTTAGGGAGACAGAGTAGCATAGCAGATTACAGGTGTGGTAGTCATACATTGCAATTCAGACCAATTTGATTATGTCTCTATGACCTTGGGCACCAGTAACTTAACCCTTCTAAGTCTATTCCCTTATTATAAATTGTTACAATGACACATCCCTCATGATGCCTCTGTGAGGACTAAACGGGATATGCGAATTGCCTAGTACGTGAGATGCTCAAAAAGTGACACCTTTAAAAAAACAGGCCGGGCAAGGTGGGTCACACCTCTAATCTCAGCACTTTGAGAACGAGTCAGGTGGTTCGCTTGAGCTCAGGAGTTTGGGACCAGCCTGGGTAACATGGTGAAACCCCATCACTACAAAAAATTAGCCAGGCATGGTGGCACAGACCTATAGTTCTAGCTCCTGGGGAGGCTGAGGTGTGAGGATCACTTGAGCCCAGGAAGTGGAGGTGGCAGTGACCAGAGTTCTCGCCACTGTGCTCCCTACAGGATGAGACCCTGTCTAAAAGCAAAACAAAACGCAAATAACATAAATGGTGCTGCCACAAACAACTCTCATGATTAAACCCAGCTTCCTAAAAACTGCTTACAAAGTAGACTCGTAAAGCGACCTAACGTGTACAACCAAATTAAAATGTATACAAATCAGATTGTCTTGCTATAAACCAAAATATCTTCCCAATTTTTAAAAATAGCCTTTTTAACCCGAGTTATGAGAGCTAATATTATATGACAAGCTCTCAACAGAAATCCTTTGAATTTTTTAATATCTTTCATGTTCACATGATAAATGTTTAAACTAGGAATGAAGATCCTTTGCTCTTAACCTATATTTTAAATTAACATAACATGCAGACCAAACCTCCGAGAACAAAAAACTAAAAATTTAAATTGGATCTACCTTTCATTTAAATGCTCAGATAATATCTGGAGAACACAATATATGTTTGATATTTAATACAGCTCTAGTTTTCAATAGAGTACTTTAAAAGTTACCAATCATAATAAAGTTGCTTTTAAAAACCCTCGGGTTGTTAATATAGTAAAATCTCAAAGTTACAAATTGGGATAAATTTTAAATCATCAGTGCTAAGACTTTGCAAGTAATCTTAACACAAATATGACTTATCTTAATTCATACACTGTCCTACAGTACCCAGGTCGGAGTGCAGTGGCTGATTTAGCTCACTGTAGCCTCAAACTCCTGGGCTCAAGCAGTCCTCTTGCCTTTACATTTTATTGTGCTTGCTTCAGTAAATGTGTTACTCTGAACTGAAAACTCTACAATGGCAAGAACCCTCCCTCATCTTGCTCGCCTCGGCATCTAAGATATGGCACATACCAGAGTTTCGATAAATAACAATGTATTAATAAATGGGGTCAAGATATTAAAATTGCATATATTCTCCTTATACGAAAATAGACAATATTTTAGTGTGATCTTATGAAACAAATTATGAAGTAACTTGAACTATAAACGCACTGATGTAAAACTAGTTTACCTACTATACCTAAATATTAAGTTTACAGAAAAATGAAAATACTGTATTTAAGCGAAACACATTTTCCAATTAATGTGTAAGCTAATGTGGTCTGTAAACATATCCCTCTCTCTGAAAAACAAACAGATCGAAGAGTCCATATGATTCCTTTAAAACTCTGATACAGTAGTATTCTATTACTTTTGTCATTTCTACTTCTTTAGTTTTACATAAAAGTGGGCAAACTTTTAGACATTTATGAAGCAAACACTCTGGACATTTGCAGCTGTTACCAACATTAAATGAAATGTGCCACATACTCAATGCAACTGTAACTTTACAATTACCTAATAGTGTGAATAGCTTAAGTATGTGCACGTAAGGGTATTTCTACTTCTATGTGATTGAACACATTTTAAAAGAATTTACCCAGCACTTTAATTATGAAAATATTTTCCAATATGCTAAATTCTCTTTAAAAGAAACCCGAGATAAAAATCAGGAAATTACTGCTGAACAGGAAAAATATATATGCAATGAAAGATTAAATATCTAATTAGGTTATTTTTTGAATTGAGTTAAATATTTATGTCTAATAATTTGCCAAATTTCTCTCCTAAGACCTAATAATGGATTACACAAACACTAAAAATATTTTTTATTTTACAGATTTCTTCGCATTTGCAAATAATTTTGATACTAAAACTTGTATAGCATTTCCATGATACAAACTAAATAACTCTATGGATTTTCTAATGGAAAAACAGTAACAGCAGGTGCACATACACAAATCTTTCCTTAAGCAATAAATCATTTCTGCATATGTTTTTAAAACCACAGCTAAGCCATGATTATTCC
Organism: Gorilla gorilla gorilla; assembly: GCF_029281585.2. Taxonomy (NCBI): domain Eukaryota; kingdom Metazoa; phylum Chordata; class Mammalia; order Primates; family Hominidae; genus Gorilla; species Gorilla gorilla. Next base: position 9,068,920 of record NC_073232.2, on the reverse strand, counting down.
AAAAGACTATTGTATTGGGTATTTTGATTTGGGTTCTTATCTCCCTCACATTATCTTCATTTCTATCATTGACCTCTTATCCCAGAGACTCTCAAACTTTTATGTTATACAAATCACATTCTGTCTCAAAAAATATCTCACCCACTTCTCTTCTGTTCCTGCGTGTGTGTGTGTGTGTGTGTGTGTCTGGGATAGGATGCAATTAAGAGTGTGCTACAAGGTGAACCTTCCATAATTAAAAGGAAGACTGACTGCTATGCTTTTAGGATGACAACGTGTGGCCAGGCACGGTGGCTCATGCCTGTAATCCCTGCACTTTGGGAGGCCAAGACGGGCAGATCACCTACAAGTTTGAGAAGAGCCTGGCCAACATGGCAAAACCCCAACTCTACTAAAAATACAAAAATTAGCCAGGCATGGTGGCTCCTGCCTGTAGTCCCAGCTACTTGGCAGGCTAAGGCATGAGAATCACTTGAACCCAGCAGGTGGAGGTTGTAGTGGGCCAAGATGGCACCACTGCACTCCAGCCTGGGCAACAGAGCAAGACCCTATCTCCAAAAAAAAAAAAAAAAAAAAAAAAGGACCATGTGTAAGTTTAAGTTGGACAGTGTACGTGTAAGTAACTTTGCACAGTGGCTGATATACAGTAGACAGACAATACATGATATATTATTATAGTCCTCATTTATGTTATAAAATTGTAGCTACTAAACATTTCAAAAGTGGAGACTAAGAGAAGACAAAACACTGAAAACCTGATGAACAAGCTCCAGGTCACTAACATCTGCACAAATCACTGTATCAAAGCAGATTTACATTTGTTTTGAAAACTTGATAATGGCACTGCAAGTAACTGAAAGTATATAAGAGATATTGGTAGAAATAAACTCACATATGCTGAATTCCTAGTAGAAATGTTGGTGAGGGTTTAATGAAGATCAAATGAAGAGAAAACACCGGTTTTCCTTTATTCAGAAAGTCTATCTGCTTCAAGGAAATATAGAAAATGCAACCTGAAGCAGTTATGGACAGAGTGCCAGATATGAAAAAAAGAAAAATATTAACATAAAACCAATGGTTAAAATAAGAACTCTCACACTGTGTATTTTAGTTATTTGTATTATTCAAATGAATTAAAATAGATGAAAAATAATATCATTCATCAAAGTAATGATAGGCCAGGCACAGTGGCTCATGCCTATAGTCCCAGCGCTTTGGGAAGCCAAGGCAGGCGGATCATCTGAGGCCAGGAGTTTAAGACCGGCACGGCGAAATAGAAAAATTAGCCGGGCACAGTGGCGGGCGCCTATAATCCCAGGCTGAAGCAGGAGAATCGCTTGAACCCAGGAGGCAGAGGCTGCACTGAGCCAAGATTGTGCCACTGCACTGCAGCCTGGGCGACAGAGCGAGAGTGAGTATCTCAAAAAAAGAAAAAAGAAAATTCAGTGTTAAATCCAATTTAAGGTTTTCAAACAGTGAAAAGTTTTAACTATTATAAGGCTAAGTCTATTTTCTCTTTTTTTTTCTTCCAAGATACATCCTCTTTGCTGAAATGTAATAATGTTCTCCATGTAGAATTCAACTGAAGGACAAGAAAGTTACCAAAAATCTGATACCAGAGGGTTAGGGCTTTAAGTAAGCAAGTTACAGCAACATTTGATACTTTTATAGCAAGTAGTAAAATTCTTAGGTCCAAGTAGTGTCTCAATTAAGGTATGCCAAAGAGTATGAATGCCTCTATTATACACTACCGTAACAACCCTAAGAAGAAAAAACTCAGAGGGTTACCGAAGGATGAGAGTCCAAATAAACATATGTCATTCATTGAAACATGCATGGCATCCATTCAAAACGCCAACAGGGCCGGGTGCGGTGGCTCACATCTGTAATCTCAGCACTTTGGGAGGCCAAGGCAGGTGGATCATTTGAGGCCAGGAGAGTTTGAGACCTGGCCAACATGGTAAACCACCCCCACCCCGGCCCCCTACTAAAAATACAAAAAATTATCCAGGTGTGGTGGCACATGCCTGTAGTATGAGCTACCTGGGAGGCTGAGGCATGAGAATCGCTTAAGCCTGGGAGGCAGGGGTTGCAGTAAGCCGAGATCACACCACTGCACTCCAGCCTGAGCGACAGAGCAAGACTCCATCTCAAAAAAAAAAAAAAAAAAAAAAAAAAGCCAACAGAATGGTATTCAGTATGAATGAAAGAACTAAATTTTAACATTTTAATTGATTTCTTTTTGTGAAGCTGGAAGCTCGTACATGTACATTTATTTAAACACCTCACAAATGGTAATTGCAAAAATAAATTGTCCAATTTAGAGACTGTAAAAGGAAGATTTGGTTTTCATATGAGCAATCTCTATGGGGGAAAAGCACCATGTGAAATACAGAAATCCTTTAAGTCACAGAGTCAAGCAAGACAAATATTTTGATTCTGTCATAATCACATCCCATATCCTCTGATCTCTGATTCTCTAGCCTGGTCATCTTATAAAGATGAGTCAACCAAAAATAACAACTATAATGTAACCTGTGCCAGTTAGTCAAAGACAAGGCAAATTAAATGCCTCTACAGACATTCATATTTTTTCTCCTGCTTGTAAAAAGACATTCAGAAGAACTACCAAGATGACCCTGCCTACCAGAAAGCACTCTAACTTTTCAACTTTCAAAGTACAACCAACACTATCTCCCTGATAACATCCAATCATTAATTAAAATCAACCTCAAAAATCTGAAAACGTTGTGCACACCATAATTACTAAGCTAAAACTACTATATTTCTCAGTTTACAGGAAAACAAGTAAACATTTACTTTCTGCTTTTGGACAAACAGATTAAATTATTTTTAAGAATGCTCTTGCCTCCATATGACTCAGCTCACTGTGGGATGCAGAACACCTAAGTGAGCAGGACCAAGGGCTCTAGACCTCCCTAAAAACCCAGCCTGCACCACTCCCTCCTACCAGCAGGGCCCTGAATGGGCCACCTGGGTATCTCCTCCAGGCTCACATTCTTGACACCAGATACCATGTACACACTGTATATGACCCAGGGTACTACATACCCTGGATGTGACACTGGGTACTGTGTACACAGTACATATGACACTCGGTACTAGGTACACACTGCATCTGACACTGGGTACAGCTTATGTGACAAGGATAGTGCATGCATGGTGCATATGACATTGGGTACCATATATGCATGGCATATGACATTGGGTACTACCTACACACCATACATAACACTATGTAATGTATACACACTGTACATGCCACCAGATATATATACAAAACATAGATAACGCCAGGTAGTGTATATACACTGTATATGACACCAGATACTATATACCTAACGTATATGACATTGAATACTGCATACACACCGCATATGGCAGCACGGTACCGTGCACATACTGCACAGAATACCAGGAACCGCGTAAGGGCTGTATATGACACTGGGTGCTGCATACACAGTGTGAAAGGATACTATGTACACACCATATATGACCCCAAGTACTGTGTGCACACAGTATATGACACCTGGTACTATACACACCGCATATATGACACCAGGTACTACATACACACTGTATGTGACAACAGGTAAGGTAAATATATTCAATACTACCCAGATACTATATACACTCGTATATAACATGGAGTACCACACGCACAGCTCATACGGCAGCAGGGTACCAGGCACATACTGCACACAATACCGGGGGCTGAGTGCACAGCCTAAGTGAGGAAGATACATGTACACACCGTGTATAATAGCTGGTACGACACCGGGTACTTCGAGCACACTGCATATGACACAGAGTACACACCATATATAACCCCCGGTACTGCGTACCCACCGCATAGGACACCGCACTGCACAACGAGCACTGGTACACACGAATAAAACAGGTACGGCGGTCACTGTGCAAAAGACACCGGGCACGGCGCACACATCGCCAGCTCCTCCTCCTCCCGGCTCGGGAGAAAAGCGCGAGGGGAGACTGCAAGTGAAAGTCCGGGTCCCGGCGCCCCCCCTCGTCCCAGCCGCGTCCTCAGCAGCCTCTCCCCGGAGCTCTGGGTGGGAGGAGGGCGGCGGACCCCACAGGACTGTCCCGGAGGTCCGCGAGGACCTGTTGAGGCGGCGGCCTCGCTGCCGGGGTCGCTCACAGCCCCGGGGGACCGACGAATCTCCGCCCCGGGCCTCGGGGCCAGCCCTGCCCGCCGCTCCCGGGCTAGCACACGACGTGCCGCGCCGACAAACGCTTCCTCTCCGCCCGCCACACGCCCGGAGCCGCGTTCCCCGCCGGCCCGGACTGCGCACGGGCCCAGGAGGCCTGACCGAAAGCGGGGCACGGGGCCCGGCGGGCGGTGCTCACGCGACTCCGCGGCTTCCCGGCCCGAGCAGGCCCCGCGCGGTCCTCCGGGGCCTCATCCCGGGGCCTCCTCCGCGGCCGCCCAAGGCGAGTGGGCGCGGGCCGGCAGCCTCCGCAGGCCCCGCCGCCGCCCTCGCAGGCCCCGCCGGCCCGGCCCGCCCCGCCATCCACAAAGCTCCCCGGCAGCTCGGAGCTCTTCGCGAGCGGGCGAGCGACCGTCAGCACCCACTGGTGCCGCCGCCGCCCCAGAGGCCGCGGCCAGGCAGGCTCCACCGCGCGGGCCGCGCCATCTCCACGGACGCCCCCGCCCGCCCCGCCGCCCCGCCGCCCCGCCGCCGAGCTTTCCCCACCATTATGCTCCGGCTCCTCCACCGCCGCCGCCGCCGCCGCGCCCGGCCCTCCCCTCCGGTGCCGCCTCCTTCCCGCCGCCCGGCGCCTCTCGGGCCTGAGCCGGCTACGGGCGCGGGGGGCGGGGGGGACGCTCAGGCCGCCTCCTCCTCCTCCCTGCCGGCCTCCTCCCTCCTCCCCGGCTCCCCCCCGCCCGGACCCCGCCGCCGGCTCCGCGCGAAGGGCTCCGGGCTCGAGGGGCGCCATGTTTGTAATACTCCACCTCAGAGAACGCCGCGGTCGCGCCTGAGCGAGGGAGGCTAGGCGGCCGGGTCGCCGCGTGCGGGGTGAGGGCCGGGAGGGCACCGCCGCCCGCACTTACTCGCGTCTCCCCCTGGCGCCGCAGGCCTGCGGGGCCGGAGCGGGCGGCGGGAAGTTGGGCGCCGCCGCCCGGGAAAGTTGGGTCCCCGCGAGGCCGCGGCAGCCGCTCACATGGCGATGCTGCGCGGGGCGGCCGCTCGGCCCCACCGGCCCCTCGGCCCGCCCGCCCTCGGAGTTTATTGTGTCGGGTCGAGGCGCCCCGCGGCCGGGCCGCGCACTGGGGGCTCTAGCGGCTGGCGCCGGACTTGCGCGCGGCCGGCCCGGCTCGCGGCCGCCTCCCGCCCGGGGCCGGAGCCGTGCACGCGGCTCCTACCTTCCCCACGTCCTGTCTTCGGCGCCTCTATCCGAAATTTGTTGGAGCATATTCCTCTGTCTCCACACATGCACTCCGTATCCACACACACGTGAAGGCTACGTACGTGCAGGCGCGCTGGAGCCGGGAGCGGGCGCCGAGGCCGGGGCGCGAGGGGGCATTGTCAGGCGCCGCCGCAGCTCAGCCCCGGGTGGACCCGGTGCCTGCCCCTGGCTCGCGGGGTCCGGAACAGCGAAGTCTGAGAAGTACGAGTGCTTCTCTTAACAACATTGTTTAGGTAGTCTGAACAGCCCTTTACTCCTGTCATCAAAAAGAGTGGTAGGGATACGCTAAGTTCCCCGTTTCATCTCTGCGCAAACAGGACTGCGAAAAGAACAGGACCACCCATCAGCAGCCCTGCAAGAACACTGCAGATTTGCGCGAGAAGTAGGTTATCTTCTATGGAGAGGAATTCTAGACCTAATCAGAGACGATCCCTTAAAACTGTGGTTTCAGAAAGGTTCGGAGATAAGCATACTTTGATAGCGTTCACCTGTTTTCCCTGAGGACCTTTCGCCACTGGGAGTCGGGGAACACCTGTCAGTCAGAGTCCTCTGCTCTGAAATTCGGTGAGTACAGGACAGCAAGGTGTTTTCAGGGAGACCGCATTCTCATAACTTTTACTACAGTATGGTGTTATAATTGTTCTGGTTTATTATTAGTGTTGTTAATCTCTCATTGTGCCTGACTTCTAAATTAAACTTTATTATAGGCAGGTATGTATAGGAGAAAACGTAGTGTAAGTAAGGTTCAGCGCTACCCCGGGTTTCAGGTATCTATTGGCCGTCTTGGCACGTGTCCCCACCTGAAAAGTCATTAGGAAGAGACGGTTGTAGGAATTTGGGGATTCTGATAAAATATATCAATCTGCTTCTACAGCTGGTTTCTAAGACTGTTAGAATTTAGAAATGGGTGGTACTTGAATAGGTCTGTGATATACACTAGTCAAATAAACACAATCTTTTATGCTATTCACAGCCCTCAATCTGATACATCCCAGAGAGTTTTTGATTATCTCAAAGAACATCACAGAATAATTTTAATTCATTTTAAGAGTAAATATATATCGTTAAAATTTAGTAGAGGGGTTAAAACGTGTCAGAAGAAAAGCAAGCTATGCCTGGTTTGAATGTTGGGCCAGGAATTCCAACAATGAAGAGCTTTCAGTGAGTCACCTTTTTAAACAGTCTGTTAGTTCACTGTAAAATAGAGGACTGCATGGTTCTGTGTATTTTACAGAAGGCACTCGAGTAAGACAACATCGTATCAATAAAAGGAAGCTTACTTTTTAGGAAAGAAGTGGCAGCATAACTCCACATTTTTTTCCAGTTATACTTTGTAGGGATCATTTAAAATTTTATACTCAGATACCATCTCTCATTCAACCTAATGTAAGTCAGATAACTTACCCTGATTTTCCTGTTAGTTTTTCCTAGAATTTAACCCTTGGCTCTATTTTCCAAGTAAGATGGTATTTATCCACTAAGATGAATACGAATATCCCTCCCCACATAAAACGCAAAAGCCATGGATAATGTACAAAAGAGGAAATAAAACTATTAATAAATACTGACAGCTATTCTAATTCACTAGTAATGACACATTCAAACAATGTAACATTGCTTTTCTTCAAAGGACAGAATTCTTTTCCAGTGATAATGCTACTGACGGTTAGCGAAATGAACGCTTATATACACTGCTGGCAGAAAATTGGGTTGATCTTAACTCTCTTGAAATGCATACCAAGAGGCCATTAAAACAGTTTAATTTATCTCATTTGCCCCTCAGCTGAATGAATGTGTGTGTGTGGGTCTGGGGGCCAACGGTTTGAGGTTTGGAGGAAGCCCAGAAGACCAGCAACTAATTGCTGTGCTAGTATCTTACATGACAAAGCTATACTCTTTATACAATTGAATACAGACAGATTTTTACTTCTTGATTCTCCTTTTTGGATTGGTGAGTTTCAAAGTGGGTGCCACTGAGCCCTGGGGCTTCTCAGAGCTGTCGGGGAGCTGTCTCTGCAGGACCAAGACGTGGGAATACTCCTCCCGCCCCCCATCAGACAGCACTGCTCTATTTTCTAGAATGAGTGTCCAGATCAGAGTTCATTACCTGGCTGTTGGGACAGTATAGTGTGTGTAAGGTAATAATTGCTCACACTCATTTGACATGAGTTAGGGTTTAGTCTCATTATTTATTTTGTTAAATATTATCAGGAAATACTGTGGAAGAAAATGTTAACTGTAATTGTAATAAAGTGTGGACTGCTGCAGATGGCTGTGAGTGTAAACGTCACAGCACCTTCATTGGCCCATGGCCTCCAGAGCCGCTTCCTGCTGCGGGGCAGCCCTCAAAAATGTGTTCCTAGTGAGTGTCATCTCTTACACATGCTACAGCCCCCCATCCTCAGACCCCCAAGAAAGCAAGAGGATAAGAAACATTCAGTAAGAGACAGATGCTGAAGTGAGCAGTCATGATCTAGCCACTCCACAAGGTTAGTTCGTACTGCAAAGGGAGACTTTCTCAGAGACCAATAAAATATATATATATATATATAATATATATATTATATTATATATTTTTTTTTGAGCAGCAGCAAGATTTATTGTGAAGAGCGAAAGAACAAAGCTTCCACAGCGTGGAAGGGGACCCAAACGGGTTGCCCCAATAAAATATTTTCTAAGACCATACAATGTTCGTTGATTTCATTCCATGCCTTTCTGACTTCTGATTACAGTTTTCCGTAGTCTTTAGTATTAGATATTGATGTTTTGAATATGATTGTGGTTTCTCCTTATCTTCTCCTCTATTAGATTAACATTCTGGCATATAAGTTACTATATAACAAGTTTATTAATGTTGCTTAAGGATTTCCAGTCACCTGTGGATGCTTTTAAAAATCATGTTTTTGAAACTAGAAAGCTGTGGTCCGAACTCTGTAACAGCAGTTACCATTCATTGATGCTGCCACCCTCTGTGGCTCAGACTGAAACTGCTACTATCCATATTTTAATTTTAAAAAATTTTCAGCCAGGAATAGTGGCTCACATCTATAACCCCAACACTTTGGGAGGCCAAGGCGGGAGGTACACTTGAGGCCAGGAGTTCGAGAACAGCCTGGGCAACATAACGAGGACCCATCTCTACAAAATTAAAAAAAAAAAAATAGCCAGATGTGGTGGCTCACTCCTGTAGTCAACAGCTACTCGAGAAGCTGAGGGAGGAGGATGGCTTGAGCACAAGAGGTCAGGGCTGCAGTGAGCTATGATTGCATCCCTGCACTCCAGCCTGGACAACAGAGCAAGACGTTCTCCAGGAGAAACTGTCAGTATAAGAAATCCATTTCCATTGAAAGCCATGATTCTTCCAATACTTAAGTGGCAGCTTTTTACTACACAGCAACCGAGGAGCTGAGCTGACAGTGCTTGCCAGGCCTAGTTCCAGTTCCTGTGGGCCTTGAAACCCAGGCTCCGGGCATCTCTTCAGGGCTCCATAGCTGTGGCTTCTGAAATTCAGTTCCCCACTTCTGTCCATGAATGTACACTATTTGTTAGAAGTAGGTCCTCCCACACCCAGGTTAATATGCTTCAGAACATTTAAAGAAAAGTAGGATCCTGTCTTTTCAAGGGCAACTAACTCATCACACAAGATGAAAAACAGATGTTTGTGTATGTGTGTGCCTTCTTTCCTTCAAAATTGTGATTCTAACCTTTTCCCTGTCTCCCTGGTCCCTGTTTTCCTTTTTTTGAGATAGGGCTCACTCTGTCACCCAGGCTGGAGTGCAGTGGCACCATCTTGGCTCACTGTAACATCCACTCCTGGGCTCAAGCGATCCTCCCACTTCAGCCTCCCGAGCAGCTGGGACCACAGGTGCATGCCACCCTGCCCAGCTAATTTTGTATTTTTGGTACAGATGGGGTTTCGCCATGTTGCTTACGCTGGTCTCGAACTCCTGAGCTCAAGTGATCTGCCCATCTGGGCTTCCCCAGTGCTGGAATCACAGGCGCGAGCCACCGTGCCCGGCCCCGACTCTCTTTGATAGCATGATGTAGAAGAATATGCACTAGTGCACCTGAGTCCAAATTCCAACTCACTGTGAGACATTCAAGTGATTTCACCTTTTTGAACCTTGGTTTCCCTGCTTTTCAGGAGTATGATTTTCTAACATCAGATTGCTTGGATTAGAGTCCTAACTCCACCATTCTCTAGCTATTGACCTTGGACAAGTTATTTACCAATTTATGTCTCATATTCCTCATCTGTAAAATGGGAATAATATACGATTTCATAGTGGTCATTGAGAGGATTAAATGAGAAAATGCATGTAAAATTATAATACTGCCTGCTTGGAATAACTTCAGTATTAGTGGCTACAGTTATTATTATCTGTAAAATGGTAATGATGAATATTAAACGGGCCAAATATTGTGAAATGCCTGACACAAAAGGAGCTCCCCTTCTACCACGTCCCATAGTCGAGCACACAGCACAACAAAGTGAAGACACCTAAGGACACAAGAATGTACCTGATTAATTGCAGGTGCATCTCCAATTCCTCATTGCTCCCCACAGACCCAGCAGCCCAACCCAGGCTGGATCCTGGGGATTTCCTCCTGGCTTTTGATCTTTAGCTCCCGATGAATTGCCATTACCTGGAACAGAAGAAACAATTTCAGCCTGTGTTGACTCTCTTAGGTTTTTTGTTTGCTTGTTTGTTGTTTGTTTTTCAGAACTGCAGTTCCAGCAGCCACTTCCCCAGACTCTGCTTCTGACTAGTTATGTAACTTTTGGCACGTAGCAACCTCTCCCAGCTTCATTTCCCTTCTCTGTAAATGATGGAGGTTTACAATTCGCACAAGGTTCCCATTAGTACTAAAATTCTATGAATTCCAATGCTATACCGGCCTCTGTTCCTGGAAATCCTGTTGTTTCTGCTCTGTTCTTCAAAAGCTCTCTTATCAGATATACTTTCTGGTCCTATTTCTCTTTTCCCCTGGCTTCCTTTCTTCCTCACTGCACTTAATGATGCCTGGCCTCTCTGCAGGCACTATCACACCGCTGCTTCCATGCAGAAAACTTCTTCCCCTGGGATGGAAGCCAGGACTCTTTAAGAGACTTATTCTTGGATTCACAATATACAGAGGCATGGGGATAATTGCTGTCATATCTTGAGAAGTTATTCTCTTCTTCATTTAAACATTTAAAGTACCAGAAAATGCACACTTACATGTTTATATACTTCCTCCAACCTCTTGTCAGGGATACCTTTCCAACATCTTTTCGCTTTTTAGGAAGGACAAAATTTAGTCATGGGCTCCACTCTCAGCTTATGGAGAGTTTCATGCAGTGAACTTACATTCAAACAAAAAGAGGCACCTGCACTTGGCCATCATTACTAAGGTCTATACACACATGTCAGTGATCGTGTCTGAACACAGAGCTGTGAACATGCCTCTTCCATGTTACATTTTACAGAAATTCCCTTCTCATTGCCACCTATTTGTGGCAATGGCAAATGAGAATCTGTGCAGGAATTTTTTTACTTTCTTTTCTGAGACGGAGTCTGGCTCTGCTGCCAGGCTGGAGTGCAGTGGTGCAATCTCAGCTCGCTGCAACCTCCACCTCCCGGGTTCAAGCGATTCTGCTGCCTGGGCCTCCCGAGCAGCTGGGACTACAGGAGCGCGCCACCACGCCCAGCTAATTTTTGTATTTTTAGTAGAGACGGGGTTTCACGATGTTGACCAGGTTGGTCGCTATCTCTTGACCTCGTGATCTGCCCGCCTCGGCCTCCCAAAGTGCTGGGATTACAGGCGTGAGCCACTGCGCCCGGCCTTTTAGTTTCTTTAAAACCCAGTACTGTGGTATATAGCATTTAAGATTTTCATTCTCTTCCTTCAGCTTTCTCACAGTTGTGATTACTCATGTTCCCATGCAAATTAATGTTTAAGAAATCATCACAGTATTTACCACTGATGCCTTTGGAATTTTATGTTGTTCTGAAGGATTCTCCCTTTTGTTAATTTTCGTAAAAGCTTTCTTTGGGTTTGGTTAATTGGCATAAAATTAAAACTGATGTTATCTTCATGTATGTTTTAGGTTTTTAATACAAATAAAGCTGAGAGAAATTGTAAAAAGGCTGATGGGATAGGAACATTTAAATAAATAAACATTTATAAACACATAAATAAATAGTTCATAGGAAACTGTCTTCTAGAAGTAGTAAAGTATAAAACGTCCCTTTGTATTCTTCTATTATTTGAAGAAAACTATGTCTCAATAAATTGTCCAGTGATAAATCCCTTAAAGACCTAGAGAAAAATATAGTAAACACATTAGATCTCCCAGGGGAAATGGTAGAAAGTAAATATCTAGGAGAACAATAAAATGAAATGTAAATAATTACAGTGCCAAATTATACTTTCTACAAAATAATTATATTTCAAAAATCTTTCCTGCATTATTTGGCCATTGTCTCTGCATTTACAGTTTGATTGGTTTCTTTTGCTTAGGTGCAGTATTGAGATAAAGTCAAAGAAAAGTTGGAGGCCAGTCATGGTGGTGCGCATCTGTGGTCCCAGCTACTCTGGAGGCTGAGGCAGGAGGATTGCTCAAGCACAGGAGTTTGAGGCTGCAGTGAGCCATGATTGTGCCACTGCACTCCAGCCTGGGCAACAGAGCAAGACCCAGTCTCAAAAAACAAACCAAAAAAAAAAAAAAGGAGAAGAAAGAAAAGCTTCAGAGGGCACAACTTCCTTTTTTCTTCTAATGTAACTGCACTGAGAATTTCAAGCACAGGAAGTTCTACATCCTCAACTACCATGCGTAGAAAGCAAAACATAGAAAGCGACGCGTTTCTTTCCGCATCGTCACCTTCCTCCTTCCATCAGTCAGTCCGCAGTCCCTCTTCTCCAGTGAAGCCTGGTGTTAATTTTCCACACACAGTGTTATTCAGGGGCTGGTTATCCTTTCTTATTTGTATTCATTTGTTTTTCTATACCTATTTTGAAAATTCATACAGAATATAGGCAAAGAAGCTAAAAGAAAAAGTGAAACTCAGCACATTTTTAATTTTTTATTAGTAATTGCATTTTTAAAAAAGGACAGTTGCTGGAAGAGAAGGTAATTGAATATAGATTACAACAAGATTTAGGGACAATTATAGAATTTCTTGTATATTTACTAATAATTGAATGCTAATTGTCTTTTATGTAAATGGCATTTTATGCCAGCAAGATGTTTTATATATATATATACACACACGCGCGATAGAGCGATGGCTAAATAGTGATTTATTCCTATGATAGGATTTATGTAACTATTAAAGAAGTTGTTTATAAAAGTCTTTTTTAATGTTAAGTGTGAAACTAGGATTAGGAAAGACGTTAAAGAAAAGGATCATATAGTGTAAAAATAAACATGTATATTAGTAGAAAAAGACCACAAAGTGTTATGAAAAAATACCAACTATGTTAATCTCTGGCAAATAAAAGTATTTGTGTTTTACTTTTTCTTTTTTATATTTTTATTTTCTTGTGTCGTATTCATATTTCAATTATTAAAAAATGTTGTCCTAGAAATTGTGAACCAAAAGTATCTGAGGCAGGTCTCAATCAATTTAGAAAGTTTATTTTGCCAAGGTTGAGGACGTGCCCATGGCACTGCCTCAGGAGGTCCTGATGACATGTGCCCAAGGTGTTCAGGACACAGCTTGGTTTTATACATTTTAGGGAGACATGAGACATCAGTCAACCCGTGTGAGATGTACATTGCTTGGGTCTGGAAAGGCAGGACAACTCAGGTAGGGGCTTCCAGGTCATAGATAAGAGACAAACGGTTGTATTCTTTCGAGTGTTTGATCAGCCTTTCGCTGAGATACACAATTTACACGTGAGATGGGGGTAGACAGATAGTCACTTATGCCTTAGTCTGGCTCAGCGACTGCATTTTTACATAAATGATAAGGCAGAGGAAGCACTCAGATATGCATTTGTCTCAGGTGAGCAGGATGACTTTGAGTTCTGTCCTTTGTCCCACACCTGTGAAAATAAGCTATCAATTTACCTTGCCAGGGTAAAAATTCAACAGAATGGTTTTAGGGTAAAGATCTTGAGCCCCCGCCCCCCGCCCCCCACGGAATTTCCTTGTGAGCAAAATTGTGAGTAAGGTATGTAGCTTTTTTATCTTTGTGGCTATCTTATTTGGGAATAAAATGGAAACCAGGTTTGTCTGACACAGTTCCCCAGCTTGACTTTCCCCTTTGGCTTAGTGATTTTGGGTTCTGATATTTATTTTCCTTCCACAAAGTGAAATGTTGGATTTTAGCAGACGTGCTGTGCAACTTTAAGTGGTATTTGTTTAGCAAGCAACTAAACGCAAAAGTACCATGCAATGCAGGTAACAGAACATTTTATTTATTTATTTTGAGACAGAGTCTCACTCTGTTGCCCAGGCTGAAGTGCAGAGGCATGATCTCAGCTCACTGCAAACTCTGCCTCCCGGGTTCAAGCAATTTCCATGCCTCAGCCCCCCGAGTAGCTGGGATTACAAGCGTGCACCACCACACCTGGCTAATTTTTGTATTTTTAGTAGAGACGGGGTTTCACCATGTTGGCCAAGCTGGTTTTGAACTCCTGACCTCAAGTGATCCACCCACCTTGGCCTCATAAAGTGCTGAGATTACACTCAGGTGTGCTGGGCCACTGTACCTGGCCCAGAAAATTTATTTTTAATTAACTATTATATTCCTATGAATACATGTATTCTGTTAAATGAAGAACAACTCTACTGTTCATAGTAATATCAAATTGAAGCCATTTTTATAGGTCAAAGAAAGTGGCTACTGGCATTTTCATATGGTTCAACCTCATAGCATTGGTTTTCACATTCTCTGATTGGGATTTTATAAAAATAAAAGCAAAAGTGAAGCCAGACATAAGTGTGTTCAGTAGGAAAATGGTAATCCAATAGACTAAGTGGGAGTCCAATTAGAAGAAATGCTCATGATAGCATTTCATGTAGGTTTTCCCTCAAATTCAATCAACTTCTAGAAGTCAGTTGTAGTAGTCCACTCTCACACTGCTATAAAGAACTACCTGAGACTGGGGAATCTATGAAGAAAAGAGGTCCAATTGACCACAGTTCAGCAGGCTTAACTGGAAGCGTGGCTGGGAGGCCTCAGGAAACTTACAATCCTGGCAGGACAAAGGGGAAGCACCTTCTTCTCATGGCGGCAGGAGAGAGAGAGCCAAGGGGGAAGTGCCATACACTTTTAAACCATCAGATCCCATGAGAACTCACTATCACAAGAACAGCAAGCGGGGAATCCACTTCCACGATCCAAATATCTCCCACTAGGCCCCTCCCTTGACACGTGGGGATTAAAACTTGATATGAGATTTGGGTGGGGAAACGGCGCCAAACCATATCATCAGTTCCATATTTTACATTAAGAGTTACAGTGATGTTGAACTCATATTCCTTGTGGAGGTTAAAAACTCTTTATATGATGGTGAGAAGTTTTAGTTAGAAAATTTATTTCTTCTATAAATTTATCTTTGATTATTAGATCCCTTGCACAATAAGGACCTGTATTCATTAAACTAAAATAAAATATTCTGAGAACTGTATGGTGTGACTAAGCTTTTACCATTCCAGCTCATTTAATCCTTACCAACTGATAACTCTAGTGCCCACATTTTACTCATGAGGAAACTGAGAATTAGAAAGATAAAATATCTTGCCTAGGCTTCCAGCTGACAAGTGACCTATCCCAGGCTTGAGTCCAAGATTATCTACTGACAGATCTGAAGTCTGGACTTTTAATTACTATTCCTATTCAAGTCTGTCATTTCAGATGTATTACCCAATTAGGAGCACATTGTTTAAAGTCTATACTTGTAATGCCACACACAGAAAACCTCCTTGCCTTGTATTAAAAATTTATATTTTGTCCATCAGAGCAATCGATTTAAAAAATTTTTAAAAGAAGCACGCACTAAACCAAGGGTTTTAGATATGTGAAAAATTCTAAAACAAGCAACAAATAAATCCAAAATATTATATTCAGATGAGTCACTCAAAGTGAAAAAAAAAATCTTCCCTTTGGCCACCTAGTGTTTAAGAGTGTAGAATTCACAGCTAGGCCCATCATGGTTATTATGTCTATTAATTATTCCAAGAGATCCAATTACTCAGATTCTTTTATGGCAAGACTTGGTAGATGAGGACAGATAAAGAGAAGGAATTCAAAAGTATGGTCAGGTGTGAGACTTACAACTACTATATTCTTTTAATTATATATATATATATATATATATATATATATATATTTTTTTTTTTTTTTTTTAGATGAAGCCTCTCTCTGTTGCCCTGGCTGGAGTGCAGTGTCACGATCTTGGTTCACTGCAACCTCCACCTCCCAGGCTCGAGTGATTCTCATGCCATTGCCCCCAAAATAGCAGGGACCACAGGTGTTAGCCACCACACCCAGCTAATTTTTGTATTTTTTTGGTAGAGAGGGGGTTTTGTCATGTTGGCCAGGCTGGTCTCAAACTCCCGACCTCAAGTGATCTGCCCTCCCCAGCCTCCCAAAATGCTGGGGCTACAGGCATGAGCCACTGCACCTTGCCTATAATTCTTTATCAAAGCATTTGCATTAAAATTCAGCTTGTATGACGCTTTTATATTATAACCTGAATTGAAATATTTTTATTACTGTTAATCTTATAACATGACACTAATTTTTGTTAGTATGTGACTGTGTGACATAGCCAATTTCCATGCTAGAGAATTTGAGTCTACATAGTTTTCCAATTGCTTATGTGATGTTATATACATAATGTAAAAATTTCTTAAATGTGAAAATAAAAGCAACAAAATAAGCTAACTTTAAAATGAAAGGTAAAGTCAGAAGCAATTTAGTACACTTGTAGGGTTAAGAAAATTCATTAAAATCATTTTTTACCTATAAAACTCAACTTACTAAGTTTATGTTTAGATATTGACATAAACGTGTTGTTCCTATATCATAGAAAAGAATGAAGAGTGTTGTCCTTCGATATGTGGATTTTACAGAATATTTTGGAACTGTAGGCTCATTTGTCCTTTCCTTCCTTCCTTCCTCCTTCCTTCCCTCCATGTCTCCTTTACCTCATATAAATATATTCCTTCTTCCTCTCTGTGGAGTTCATCCTCCCTTTAAACTTTATTAGCTAGATCACTGTGATCTTCCCATAATCTGTATTCCTAAAATACTAAAAGTCAAAAACACATACTCTAGCAATTGACATCATGCATAATAGAGGTGAAAGAGGTCTCCAAACATCCATTGGTCTAGAATTTTGCCTTTTGCCCCTTGGAAGGATGGAAGGAAACTGGGTCTTTGATAACATCACTGAGTCTGAAAGATCCATCCCAGGAGTTGGGTATAAACTGAAGCTGGACAGACGTCAATCGTTTTTTATATATATTTAAGAGTTTAGAACTCACAGGTCTTCCTGTTGGATAAAATTAGGGAATCAAGGAAATGAAGAAGTTAGATATAGCTCCCAAATTTTTGGACTGAGTAATTGAAAGAATAGTGTCATTTTTGGAAATGGAGAATATTTGGGGAGGAACAGCTTTTAGAGCGGAATCAGGAATTCTACTCCTGATGTTAACTTTGAGTTATGCTCAAGACATGCAAGAAGAAATATCAGATAAGCAGATGGGTACAGATATAGTAGTCAGGAGCTTAAGAGAAAGGTAAAGACTGGGGACATGCATTTGGGAATCACCAACATTTAGTTGTTACTTAACATCATTGGACTGGATGAGGCTGTCTTTAGAGATTATAGATGGGGAAAAGAAAGACACCCAAATAAAAGCCCTGTTTGATCCCTACATAGACTAGAAAGACTCTGCAAAGAAGAACAAGAAGCTGGCTTGTGCTGGGTCCAGTGGCTTATGCCTATAATTCCAGTACTTTGGGAGGCTGAAGTAGGAGGATTGCTTGATCCTGGGAGTCTGAGGCTGCAGTGAGCCATAATTGTGCCATTGCGCTCCAGCCTGGGTGACACGGTGAGACCCTGTCTCAAACAAAAAAATAAACCCAAAAAGTTGGCTTGTGAAGAAGGAGGAAAGCTAGTTCCGTGTGGTGTCATCGAGAAGTGAGAAATGAAAATGTCTTGATCATAGAGCATGATCTGATACTTTAAAACTTGCTGAGAAAATCCTTAGAGACCTACAAAGAGACTAAGACTCCCACACAATAATAATGGGAGACTTTAACACCCCACTGTCAACATTAGACAGATCAAAGAGACAGAAAGTTAACAAGGATACCCAAGAATTGAATTCAGCTCTGCACCAAGCGGACCTAATAGACATCTACAGTACTCTCCACCCCAAATCAAGAGAATATACATTCTTCTCAGCATCACACCGCACTTATTCCAAAATTGACCACATAGTTGGAAGTAAAGCACTCTTCAGCAAATGTAAAAGAACAGAAATCATAACAAACTGTCTCTCAGACCACAGTGCAATCAAACTAGAACTCAGGATTAAGAAACTCACTCAAAACCGCTCAACTACATGGAAACTGAACAACCTGCTCCTGAATGACTACTGGGTACATAACGAAATGAAGGCAGAAATAAAGATGTTCTTTGAAACCAACGAAACCAAAGACACAACATACCAGAATCTCTGAGACACATTTAAAGCAGTGTGTAGAGGGAAATTTATAGCACTAAATGCCCACAAGAGAAAGCAGGAAAGATCTAAAATTGACACCCTAACATCACAATTAAAAGAACTAGAGAAGCAAGAGCAAACACATTCAAAAGCTAGCAGAAGGCAAGAAATAACTAAGATCAGAGCAGAACTGAAGGAGATAAAGACACAAAAAACCCTTCAAAAAATCAATGAATCCAGGAGCTGGTTTTGTGAAACGATCAACAAAATTGATAGACCGCTAGGAAGGCTAATAAAGAAGAAAAGAGAGAAGAATCAAATAGACGCAATTAAAAATGATAAAGGGGATATCACCACTGATCCCACAGAAATACAAACTACCATCAGAGAATACTACAAACACCTCTATGCAAATAAACTAGAAAATCTAGAAGAAATGGATAAATTCCTGGACACATACACCCTCTCAAGACTAAACCAGGAAGAAGCTGAATCCCTGAATAGACCAATAACAAGTTCTGAAATTGAGGCAGTAATTAATAGCCTACCAACCAAAAAAAGTCCAGGACCAGACGGATTCACAGCCAAATTCTACGAGAGGTACAAGGAGAAGCTGGTACCATTCCTTCTGAAACTATTCCAATCAATAGAAAAAGAGGGAATCCTCCCTAACTCATTTTATGAGGCCAGCATCATCCTGATACCAACGCCTTGGCAGAGACACAACAAAAAAAGAGAATTTTAGACCAATATCCCTGATGAACATCGATGCAAAAATCCTCAATAAAATACTGGCAAACCAAATCCAGCAGCAGATCAAAAAGCTTATCCACCATGATCAAGTGGGCTTCATCCCTGGGATGCAAGGCTAGTTCAATATACGCAAATCAATAAACGTAATCCAGCATGTAAACAGAGCCAAAGACAAAACCCACATGATTATCTCAATAGATGCAGAAAAGGCCTTCGACAAAATGCAACAGCCCTTCATGCTAAAAACTCTCAATAAATTAGGTATTGATGGGACATATCTCAAAATAATAAGAGCTATTTGTGACAAACCCACAGCCAATATCATACTGAATGGGCAAAAACTGGAAGCGTTCCCTTTGAAAACTGGCACAAGACAGGGATGCCCTCTCTCACCACTCCTATTCAACATAGTGTTGGAAGTTCTGGCCAGGGCCATCAGGCAGGAGAAAGAAATAAAGGGTATTCAATTAGGAAAAGAGGAAGTCAAATTGTCCCTGTTTGCAGATGACACGATCGTATATCTAGAAAACCCCATCATC
This sequence comes from Gorilla gorilla gorilla, assembly GCF_029281585.2. Lineage (NCBI taxonomy): Eukaryota > Metazoa > Chordata > Mammalia > Primates > Hominidae > Gorilla > Gorilla gorilla. The sequence goes on along the minus strand of NC_073232.2, from coordinate 9,049,507 downwards.
TCAGCCCAAAATCTCCTTAAGCTGATAAGCAACTTCAGCAAAGTCTCAGGATACAAAATCAACATGCAAAAATCACAGGCATTCTTATACACCAATAACAGAGAAACAGAGAGCCAAATCATGAGTGAACTCCCATTCACAATTGCCTCAAAGAGAATAAAATACCTAGGAATCCAACCTACAAGGGATGTGAAGGACCTCTTCAAGGAGAGCTACAAACCACTGCTCAATAAAATAAAAGAGGATACAAACAAATGGAAGAACATTCCATGCTCCTGGATAGGAAGAATCAATATCGTGATAATGGCCATACTGCCCAAGGTAATTTATAGATTCAATGCCATCCCTGTCAAGCTACCGGTGACTTTTTTCACAGAATTGGAAAAAACTACTTTAAAGTTCATATGGAACCAAAAAAGAGCCTGCATCGCCAAGTCAATCCTAAGCCAAAAGAACAAAGCCAGAGGCATCACGCTACCTGACTTCAAACTATACTACAGTCTGATACTGGTACCAAAACAGAGATATAGACCAATGGAACAGAACAGAGCCCTCAGAAATAATACCACACATCTACAACTATCTGATCTTTGACAAACCTGAAAAAAACAAGCAATGGGGAAAGGATTCCCTATTTAATAAATGGTGCTGGGAAAACTGGCTAGCCATATGTAGAAAGCTGAAACTGGATCCCTTCCTTACACCTTATACAAAAATTAATTCAAGATAGATTAAAGACTTACATGTTAGACCTGAAACCATAAAAACCCTAGAAGAAAACCTAGGCATTACCATTCAGGACATAGGCATGGGCAAGGACTTCATGTCTAAAACACCAAAAGCAATGGCAACAAAAGCCAAAATTGACTAATGAGATCTAATTAAACTAAAGAGCTTCTGCACAGCAAAAGAAACTACCATCAGAGTGACAGGCAACCTACAAAATGGGAGAAAATTTTCGCAATCTACTCATCTGACAAAGGGCTAATATCCAGAATCTACAATGAACTCAAACAAATTTACAAGAAAAAAACAACCCCATCAAAAAGTGGGCAAAGGATATGAACAGACACTTCTCAAAAGAAGACAATTATGCAGCCAACAGACATGTGAAAAAATGCTCATCATCACTGGCCATCAGAGAAATGCAAATCAAAACCACAACGAGATATCATCTCACACCAGTTAGAATCGCGATCATTAAAAAGTCAGGAAACAACAGGTGCTGAAGAGGATGTGGAGAAATAGGAATACTTTTACACTGTTGGTGGGACTGTAAACTAGTTCAATCATTGTGGAAGTCAGTGTGGCAATTCCTCAGGGATCTAGAACTGGAAATACCATTTGACCCAGTCATCCCATTACTGGGTGTATAACCAAAGGACTATAAATCATGCTGCTATAAAGACACATGCACACGTATGTTTACTGCGGCACTATTCACAATAGCAAAGACTTGGAACCGACCCAAATGTCCAACAATGATAGACTGGATTAAGAAAATGTGGCACATATACACCATGGAATACTATGCAGCCATAAAAAAGGATGAGTTCATGTCCTTTGTAGGGACATGGATGAAACTGGAAACCATCATTCTCAGCAAACTATCACAAGGACAAAAAACCAAACACCGCATGTTCTCACTCATAGGTGGGAACTGAACAATGAGAACACATGGACACAGGAAGAAGAACATCACACACCAGGGCCTGTTGTGGGGTGGGGGGAGCGGGGAGGGATAGCATTAGGAGATATACCTAATGTAAATGATGAGTTAATGGGTGCAGCACACCAACATGGCACATGTATACATATGTAACAAACCTGCACGTTGTGCACATGTACCCTAAAACTTAAAGTATAATAAAAAATATATGTATATATAAAAGTTCTGTGGCAAGGATGTGAATTAATATCACCCATACATAGTGTAATTAATAAACTTATCTTAATAGCTGCCTAAGGAAAAAAAAACTTGCTGTGAGGTCAAATAATGAAGGCAGAGGGACCTTTTGAGCTTATTGGTGACCTTCATATAAGCAATTTCACTGTTGGAGTGAGGTGAAGCCATGTTGGTGTTCGATTACAGATTACTTTCCATACTTCAGAAAATAAATTTGAGAAAAAGTTTCATGTTTGAGAATGGTCTTTGTCAACAGGGAGACCAGGTTATAGAGAAACATCTTGGTAAAGGGGACTCAGAACTCTGTTTCTGATCCATTAAGTCAAGATTTTATTATTTTGCAGATAGAACCTTAGTCAAGTGAAAGTAACATCCCATTTATTTTACAATTACTTTTAATACACAATTTTGTTTTATGCTTGCATCTGTTCCTCTCTATTAATTTGAACAATGAAAAGTAATACCTCTTTCTGTCCACTACAGTACAATTAAGACAGTAGTGACAACATATATATTGAATAATATGTATTGTTTCTTCATAGAAACATTATATCTAAATGTTAATATAACATTTAGATATCAACACTGATATAAAATGTGTATGTGTATTTTATATTCATAAATTTATTTTAAAATATTTAGGGGGAAAATGGGCTTTATTTTTTACAGTCCTGAATATTATCAAGCACATAGGAGAATCCTAGAGGCGGTGAGAATGCCAGTGTGTGCTCAAATAGACTTTCAAATGTAATATCCGAGTTTGACTTTCACTCACTCACCTAGATGATTGTAATTCAAATGACCATTCAGCACCCGCCATGCCACTTTATTGTTTGTCCTGGGGTAAGGGACATCTTCTGCATGATATGATGATGTATGTATGTATGTGCATGTGCCTGACGCATGCTAAGTACCAAATAAGCACTAGCATTTAGGGGTTTTGGGTACCCATAAGTGCTCTCAATAAATGTGTTCATTTGAAAATATAATAAATATAATTAGATTTTACTAATAACATTTAAAATTTCGTTTCTTACTAAACTAAACTCGTTAGTTGGAACCATGTTTATGGAACATAGAAAAAACTGGGATTCCTTTGCATCAAATTCCATGTCACTATGTAATTAAAACAAAAGCAAACTCTTAACATGAAATCAAATATTAAGTGGTAGCATACTTGACACTTGTGTTTTTAAATGTCAAAATCCCAGACACAGCAACATGTGCAAAAGTATAATTTTTTACATTGTTTAAATTAATTAAAAACACATCATAAGTGATTTTTTTCCTATCCTGGTTTTACTCCTCTATACAATTAATGCTCAGTAGGGATTACCAGTTCTTTGCCTTGTTGAATTGAGGAAGGAGTCTTCAGTGTTCAATGTTTCTTACCTTAATAAACATCATCTCCTAGTTACCTTTTCCCTCATGCAAAGAAGCCGCTAAAGGGTTTATAAGACACAGGGGCCACATTTCCGCTGAACTGAAAACATGCCTGAGGGCAGAGTTTTCCAGATGCTCTCACCCTGGTGTTTTTCCTTCTGGATTTCTGATTAAAGTTCTTAATATAGTTGGTAAACCCCTCCTATGTCTCAATGAAAACTAACATGTAAATAAAATGCATGTGCCCAGTAACATAAGTACTTACAAATATTTGTCTGCTGCTTTAGTGACTCTAAACTCCCAGATAGGGCCTTAATTCAAATTCTACAGTAGAATGTGATCAGCATTAAAGATGTATTTCAGTGTGTTAAATTGACCTAAATGATAACAGTAGTTTTCAGGAGATGTGTCAGTGTAGAGGGTGGAATGCTATTTATTCTATCTTCTTGCAAGCGCTGACAGAAGGGCTGGAAGTGTACCCACACCCACTCATGTTTTAACAGATTGGTAGTGACCCTTAATGAAGGATTTTTCTTGTGTTCTGTTACTTGTAATATCCTGTCTTAGAGACTTTATTCCAAACTTAATGTTAAATTCAAGTAGGATAAAATGTAACAAAAATAATGAAATAATTCTATATTTCATCATTGGAATCAAGATAAAAAGATATTTCCTCTCAACTTTTAGAGTTTACCTTCCTTTGGAATTACTCTTTCATTTCTTTGCAGTGACATTCCAAATCAATAACATTGTTATCTTTCAAAGGAATTTGTTTGTCGCCAGACATGGCTGCAGATACGAAAAAAAGAAAACATCTTGTGTTTTTGATTTATTCATTTTAACTTATTACTTTCCAGTGGTTGAAGTAAATTCTTAAATTAGCAAGCCACTTGTATTTCTGATTTTTCTGTTTGCTGGAGTTTTTACTGAATGGTCTTGTATTTATGGATTTTAGGATAACAATGTCAACAGTTTAGGACTATTTAGTTACTGAACAGCTAGGGGAACAGCTTGAGAGGATGGAGGGAGCTGGAAAAGTAGGTTTTTGTGGACACTGGCCAGGACTTTAACCATGAGTAAAAGGTTTGGGAATGAGACTGTATACAATTATTTGCCCTTTCAGTTCTCAACTGTATATTAGCTATGACTTTATTATTATTAACAACAATTGCTACCTTTCATGTGTCAATCTACGAAGTCCACTGTGATCTTCGAGAGAAACTGATAGGAAAGCAGAAAGCCTTTTCAGAATTTAGGTAACATAGTTAAATTCTAAAAGTTTACACAGGTAATAAAATTTCTGGAAGATCAATGTTTAGAATATGCATACAATTAATTTATGATTTTGTCAAAACAAGACTGAGATTTAATAGATGATTTCTTTTCTTTTTTTGCTCTCTTCTTCTCTTCCGGCTGTTTTCCTTTAGGACAAGATGTGAAATGCCCAGAAGGAGTGGTTTTGTGAGGGGCTCCCAGCAGGGTGGGCAGGGGGGTGGAGAGGGTGTGGCAGAGGCAAAATTCATGGTGTCCGTGACTGCCTGCTGTGCCCAAGGTAGGCAGGGGGACCAGAGCCCACTCTGGGCACCTCCCCCAGGGAAGCCTGCTCTCTGCAGAGGGCCCTGCTCACTCACCAGGTTTCCCATTAAAGCCTGAGTAAGAAAACTAGCACATTTACAAGAAACAGAATTCCACTGCATCCTTCATGTAAAATGAGAGTAAGGAGAAAAATATTTTTTCTCACAGACTATCTTCCTGTTTATCTTTTCCTCATTGTAACAGAGACACTGCTCACACATATAACTCCACTTTTATGACCCTGCAGCTTGTTAAAGGCCTTGTTAAATGCTATGGATGTAAAAACCTGGCAGAAACTGCCCAAGAATGAGACCAGTATCTGGCTGCACAGACACTGTTATTTTCTTTGGCCACCCTGCTTCCAGCCCTCCCATTCAGACCTGGATTCTCAGCATCAATCAGAATGATCACCACATCACCACTGAGGAGGGATGTTCCACTGAGAACATGTGGTCTCTCCCAGCTCCAGGCAAGGAGGAGCTTTCTCCATGGCACAAGCCACCTTTTCATCTTTTGGACTTGAAGGTATCTCACAAAAATAACATCCACACTCAGAGATGAGGTAAATGTCTGTTAATTTGTATGTAACAAGGCAATGTATTGGTAATTTTTAAAATTAGCTCCAAAGTTTAAAAGAATATAATAGGTTTTTAGGAATCATTTTAAAATTACTTTAAAAGAGGCCGGGCGTGGTGACTCACGCTTGTAATCCCAGCACTTTGGGAGGCCGAAGCAGGCGGATCACGACGTCAGGAGATCGAGACCATCCTGGTTAACACGGTGAAACCCCATCTCTACTAAAAATACGAAAAATTAGCCGGGCGTGGTGGTGGGCGCCTGTAGTCCCAGCCACTCGGGAGGCTGAGGCAGGAGAATGGCGTGAACCCGGGAGACGGAGCTTGCAGTGAGCGGAGATGGGGTCACTGCACTCCAGCCTGGGCGACAGAGCGAGACTCCGTCTCAAAAAAAAAAAAAGTACTTTAAAAGAGTATAATCCTTATTTTATGTGATCACTAACGTTACTGTAATATTTTATCACTCGTTTCTTTTCTTGGAGAATGCAGAATTTCAATCATTTTTGATGGAAAATAATAGTAATTGGTCTTAGCACTCAAATAAAATGGTATCAGCATAAAACATTACAAACATTTTAAATTTCAATGTACAAAGATAATTACAGATTTAAAAATAAAATAACATTTTTCTATAAAATAATAATTATAATAACTGAACTTAAAATACTTAGAAACAGATTGGAATAGCATGCCTGATGAAGTCTTAAAACTAATACAAAGCTTATGCTGCATGTTTTGCTCTTTCAGAAAGGTAAGCTGGGCGTGGAGGCTCACACCTGTAATCCCAGCACTTTGAGAGGCCAAGGTGGGCAGATCACCTGAGGTCAGGAGTTCGAGACCAGCCTGGCCAACATGGTGAAACCCCATCTTTACTAAAAACACAAAAATTAGCCGGGTGTGGTGGCACACACTTGAAGTCCCAGCTATTGGGGAGGCTGAGGCAGGAGAATTACTTGAACCCTGGAGGCGGAGGTTGCAGTGAGCTGAGATCGTGCCACTGCACTCCAGCCCGGGCGACAGAAAAAGACTTCATCAAAAAAAAAAAAAAAGAAATAAAGAAGAAAGGAAAGGGAAGGAAGGAAGGAAGGAAGGAAGGGAGGAAGGAAGGAAGGAAGGAAGGAAAAAAGAAAGGTAAAGTGCCCATCTCTATATGCACACACATAACCCTGCTTCAGTCAAGAAACATTGTTACTTACACCATCTCTATGGACAAAGGGTCTATACACTCCACTGGCTATGAAATACATAAATATCTTTGTTTTTCCAGAGATTTTTTTTTTTTTTTGAGACGAGTGTCACTCTGTCGCCCAGGCTAGGGTGCAGTGGTACGATCGTGGCTCCTTGCAACATCTGCCTCCCAGGTTCAAGTGATTCTCCTGCATCAGCTCGCCAAGTAGCTGGGATTACAGGCACCCGCCACCACGCCCAGTAATTTTTGTATTTTTAGTAGAAACGGGGTTTCACCATCTTGGCCAGGCTGGTCTCAAACTCCTGACCTCAGGTGATCCACCCACCTCAGCCTCCCAAAGTGCTGGGATTACAGGCATGAGCCACTGTGCCCAGCCTCCAGGGACTATTTTCTAAATGCTTGACAATGTAATGACACAAAATAGAAATATATTCCCATATTTGAACTGACTGTATTCGAAAAAAGAATTTTTAAATGTCTTTATCAGAAGAGATAAAAGAAGTTGCTGCCATTTAAGAGGTATTTATGACTATGAGTTGTCTGCTACTTCACCATCCTTGTCAGAGGATTTTCTTCCTTCATTTTGTAAGATGTTGGTGGATTGCAACCTTTTTAGCAGTGTGCACAGCTTAGATTCCACATACGGCCACTGAGGCCTCTTTTCCCACGCAAGGATCCTGAATACAGGCGCAGGGATCTCTACAACTCCTGCTCCTGGCAGGCATTTCCTACGAGGATGCAATGTATGCCAAAGGAGAATCAGAAAGCTTTACTCTGCTAAAATATATTCTTGTCCAAAAATGTCTTTTAGGAGAAATGTGGTTGTCATGTATGCATTCGTCATGTATGTTGATGTACATGTGTAGAGTTTGAGTCCTTCATTCGAAAGAATGGCTGTTAAAGGAGAGTTTAGGAGACCTGCTGAAACCTGGAAATAGATTGAATAATGGGTTAATCAAAGACTAAGGAATAAAGTCTCTGCCTATACTGATAATTCATTAGGAGTTTTCTTTCCCAGAAGACACTATCTCCACATACCGTAACGAATTCTCTCTTTTGATTCCCTGTGGGTCCTGGTTACATGGGCTTCAATTGTAACAGTTAAACAAACCTCCTTGTATATGCAGCCTATATTTTTATGCCTGGCTGGAGGGAATAACACACCAAAGCCGCTGCAGCCTGTTGTGTGGTTGCTGGGAGAGTTAATTAACTGTTTTGATTTTGAATGAATATACCCCCTGCAAGCCATGTGGCCAAAATAGTTTCTTAGGTGTCAAGATGACCACATTTATGGAACTGGTAGTACACCCTTCCCAACACCCTGGGAACCTGTGGGGCCAGGCGTTCCTTACCAAAACATGCACCAATACAAGAACGGAATTCATAGCAGTTTCGCCTGCATGCCTTTCTTATTTCTGTTCTAATTTCCTTTCAACCATTCCTTTATTATCTTTATCTATCTTTCCAAAGAAGGGAAAGACGTAAGGACATGTCAACATGCCTTTACGTCATTCTGTTGCTACCACATCTCCAGGAAAATTAGACCAATTAGTTTATTCAGATTGTCTACATCAGGAAGTTAAGAATCAGTAAAACCAGCTGATGAAGAGTTTTGTGCTCGGTGTATTTCTCATGAGCAAAATATTTGCCTGAAGCCTTTGTTCAGCAGGTGGCCTTCCCTGATTTTCTCCAGTAGAAATGAATATATTGCCTGAACAAATCTGCGACCAGTTTATGTTTAGGCACGTGGTTAGGGATGAGTGTGTGGTTTCTGTTCACTTCCTGGAGTGGGAATTCCAACACTGCAGATCATGAAAATGCTGAGGAGTCAGCTCCACTCAGGTGGTGAGCTGAGGTCACCTAGACTGTGGCAAATGGATTCCAACTTGGTATGTGACACATAACAGCAGTTACAGCTTTCTCTTTGAGCTGAGGCATGTATATCTAGAAATCTGTAAACATGTCCTAGAAGAAGAAAATAATTTTGAATTCAACCTCTTTCAAGGCAATAAACTTTTACAAAATTAGTTAGTCCAAAACTATTGAGGAAAATTAAATGGCATAGCTGAAATTCCTAAAGTACCAATTCTAGTGAAGAATTATGCTAGGCTGGGTGCAGTGGCTCACGCCTGTAATCCCAGCACAATTACACTAGGCTGGGCACGGTGGCTCACACCTGTAATCCCAGCACGATTACGCTAGGCCGGGCACGGTGGCTCACGCCTGTAATCCCAGCACTTTGGGAGGCCAAGGCAGGCAGAGCACTTGAGCCCAGGAGTTCAAGACCAGTCTGGGCAACATGGTGAAGCCTAGTCTCTACTAAAAATACAAAAATTAGCCGGGCGTAGTGGCCCACACTTGTAGTCCCAGCTACTCAAGAGGCTGAGGCACAAGAATTGCTTGAACCCAGGGAGCAGAGGTTGCAGTGGGCCAAGACTGCACCACTGCAGTCCAGCCTGGGCGACAGAGCAAGACTCTATCTCAAAAAAAAAAAAAAAAAAAGACTCTGGTAAATGTCCCCTGTTGCCAGATGCTGATTTTTTCCATGACTATATGGAGATGAGGAGTGCGAGGTAGATTTCTTAAGCTAAGAGGGACACACATACGTATATACACATGTCTACATATATATGCTTAATATATATGTACTGATTATATCAATTTAACCAAGATTAGTAACTTGTGTTGATTTCCAGTGGAGATTGAAAGGATCAAATCTTTTATTTTTATTAAGAATGAAAGGGTTGGAAATCTAATTTCTTCTTTATTTTCCTTTTTCTTCTTCACCAAGAAAATGAGGTTTTATTTATTTATTGTTATTTGCACCTGTTTTGTTCTTTCACTTCTTACAGCCAGTTGGCAACTGTGGCCCTGAACCCTTTCGGTGCTGTTGAATATTTCTGAGAGATCAAGTAACACGAATCAGAGCAATAACTACAGTATATCTAGAGATATAACCAGTCGGTATCAGTAACCACAGACATCACTTACATTTGCCTTCCCACAATACTTTCAGTTACATATAAAAAAATATACTGATACGGTTTGGTTCTGTGTCCTCACCCGAATCTAGTGTCTAATTGTAATCGCCAGTGTTGGGGGAGGGACTTGGTGGGAGGTGATTGGATCATGGCGGTGGACTTCCCCCTTGCTATTCTCTTGATAGTGAGTTCTCACAAGATCTGGTTGTTTAAAAGTGTATAGCACTTCCTCCTTTGCTCTCTTCCTCCTGTTCCACCGTGGTAAGACATGCTTGCATCCCCTTCACCTTCCGCCGTGATTGTAAGTTTCCTGACACCACCCATCCATGTTTCCTGTGCAGCCTACAGAACTGTGAGCCAATTAAACCTCTTTTCTTCATAAATTACCCAATCTCAGGTAGTTCTTTATAGTAGTGTGAGAATGGACTAATACATATACCTATACACACAGACATGTGCACAAACACAAGTACTTACGGAATTTTTATTTAAATAAATGTATTTTGGCTGGGCACAGTGGCTCATGCCTGTAATCCCAGCACTTTGAAACGTTGAGGTGGGCGGATCACTTGAGGTCACGAGTTCGAGGTCAGCTTGGCCAACATGGTGACACTCCGTCTCTACTAAAAATACAAAAATTAGCCATGCGTGATGACGGGTACCTGTAATCCCAGCTACTCAGGAGGCTGAGGCTGGAGAATTGCTTGAACCCAAGAGGCGGAGGTTGCAGTGAGCCGAGGTCGTGCCACTGCACTCAAGCCTGGGCGATAGAGCGAGACTCTGTCTCAAAAATAAAAAATAAAAATAAATAAATAAATAAATGTATTTGCATACTTTTTAATTCAAGGAGTAATTTTGTAACAAAAATACACACCCATGGTTTATCTGGCAGCATCAGGAAAGTAAGTGCGGTTTTCTGGCCCATGTCAAAATCATTTGCCATAAAAATCATTGAATATTATATATCAGTTACTCTAAAATAGGTGATTTTTCTCTCTGTTCTGGCTATGTTTTAGCCCAAACATGTTTGCCTCCTTTGGGTCCTAAAGTTTTCAACTGAAACATGTTTTCTCTCTTTTCCAAAATTGTTGTGCCTATCTGGACCTGCACAGTAGCCATTTAAAGACTGGCAATTTATCTGTCATACAGACATCTTTGAAGATTCGTAAAGCTTATTGATGCCTTTTGTTAGAAGAGTCCATTGATACTTAAGAGAATGCTAGAATGTAAAATTAACCTTCTCCCAATTCGTCAAGGGCATATTTTTCTGTAATAACTAGATTCACTATGCCTTCATACTAAAGGATTCGTAACACCACATCTATTGGAATCTTGTTGGGCTACATCTGTATGTGAAAGTGAGGCATCATCATTCAATCAGTCCTGATTGAGCTCATCACAGGACAAGCAGCGTTTCAAACTCTGTAATACAGAGAGAAAACCTTTCATCTATTTCTTCCCATTACGAGATGACACTGGGAAAAGGAAAGGATGGCTGCACATTGAGGAAATATGGCCACTGAGCTCATCTCCCTTCCCCTACACTCCTCATCCACCTAGCTCCTCTTTTTCTGGAGGCTTCTCCTTAGAGCAGCAATGCCCAGGAGAACTCTCTGAGATAACGGGAATGTCCTGTATCTGCACCATCCAATACAGTAGCCACTGGTCATACAGATCTGTTCAGCACTTGGCGGAAAGGCCAGTGCAATTGATGGACTGTATTTTTTATTTCATTTAATTTAAATATTAGTGACCACTGGCTACCATATTGGGTAGTGTGGCCTTATAGTTATTTGCATCTGGCTGGTTAAAGAAACATCTGTTCTTCTCAGACCCAATTTTTATAAGATGCTAAATCTTCTACAACAAAGAATAATCTAAGCAGTTATTACAACGTTACAAATTTTACATTTAATCATTCTGTAGTTTAATAATTTGATGGAGATTTAAGAACTTTAGAAGTTATTCTTGGCTGGGCACAGTGGCTCACACCTGTAATCCTAGCACTTTGGGATGCCGAGGCGGATGGAGTTCATCTGAGGTCAGGAGTTCAAGACCAGCCTGGCCAGCATGGTGAAACCCTGTCTACTAAAGATACAAAAATTAGCCGGGCGTGGAGGCGGGTGCTTGTAATCTCAGCTACTCAGGAGGCTGAGGCAGGAGAATGGCTTGAACCCAGGAGGTGGAGGTTGCAGTGAGCTGAAATTGCGCCATTGCACTCTAGCCTGGGCAACAAGCATGAAACTCCGTTGTTTTTTGTTTTTTGTTTTTTTTTTTTTAAAGAGTTATTCTTATGCCTAAGCATGATTATAAGAAATTCTTAGGGCGGGAGCAGTGGTTCACACCTGTAATCCCAGTACTTTGGGAGGCCAAGGCAGGGAGATCACTTGAGGTCAGGAGTTCAAGACCAGCCTGGCCAACATGGTGAAAACCTATTTCTACTAAAAATACAAAAATTATCCAGGCATGGTGGTGCATGCCTGTAATCCCAGCTACTCAGGGGGCTGAGGCAGGAGAATCACTTGAACCCAGGAAGCGGAGGTTGCAGTGAGCCGAGATCATGCCACTACACTCCAGCCTGGGTAACAGAGTGAGACTCTGTCTCAAAACAAAAAAAAAAAAAATAGAAATTTTTCTTCAAAGGAACATACATTCTGTAAGACATAGTTTGAGATTAAAAGTGCTGTAATCATCATGGTGGTAAAATAATAAATGTGCTATATCTTAACATTGCTGACATTTATTATAAATAAAAATATTATAAATAAAAATTACTTATTATAAATAAAAAGTAGTGTGTCCAGCTAATCTCCTATTGTTTAGTTAATAGATGACTTTTAGAATTTATTAGCTCAGCAGTTTGATGAAACATACAATTCTCATTTAATAGTCTACCAATTATATTCAGCTTTTGTCCTATAAAGAGATTATGTCTTACATTGCAAAGAGACATAAAATCATTGAGTTTTGTCATTTCAATATTTTAAACACATTGATGATGGAACAACGTTGTCTGAAACACAAATGAGGCAGAGTTGCTATGCTTGAAAGAAAACTTTACAATGTCAAAACTTAGGTTTCGTTCTCATTCCCTTAATTGACGTGTGGTTCAAACGATGTCACCAAGTTAACCTCTCTCTTTCGCAAAAATCAACTGAACTGCTCAATCTACATACAGACTTTGTGGCGGGGGGCACGCAGTAGGGAGAAGAAACTTTGAGAGGGAAAGCTTGGAAGGGTTAAGATTGTGAAAGGAAAATTTACTTGTTTTAGCCCCTCCTCCCAGAAGGAAACTTTGACCCCTAGGGAATCACTCCAGGAGCTTTTGCCATTGAAACCCACATTGTAGTCCCCCTGCAAAAAGTAGAGGCAGGTCATGCTGAAAGTAGCACACATGTAGGGTATGAAGCTCACGAAGGAGCTGGCCTATAATGCTCTGCCCGCTTAAATAGCAATCTCAGCTGCATCCCAAGATTTTAGAGGTCTTTGTCTCATCAGAAAGGGATCAAGAACAACTGCTTCTCTGCCTGGTGTATAAATCTGTGTATTCCATTCCTCCTGAGCTTTGCTTTGTTTCTTTCTTTTTTTTTCCTTCTTCTTCTTCCTTCTTTTGGGGGTGGATGGGTTCCATTGTCTATTGCTTTGCTTTTTTATTTTCCAACAAAGAAAACCCTGAGGATTAAAGAACAGAATTTTTCCTTCTAGGCTCCTGTGTCGTTATGTTAAATTACACAATATTCTTCATTTCCCCATTAAGTACATTAATTTCCTAGACATACGCTTTGTCTTCATAATAGTCACAGATGTTAAGTTTCATGTATATGTATACAAAATAAAAAAAAACTTAAGAAGCCACATGAAAGGCTTACTATGGGAGGTTAAATTTAATTACTATCACATATATTTACTTACGCAGTATTATTTATTGCTATTGAGGATGAAACTGACCTTTTTCTTCTCTTGTCCAAATTCCTTTCTAAGGGGCTTAGGTGTCAGAGGCATTTGAACAAGAGCAATTCCATCTTGAATAGGGGCTGGGTAAAATAAGGCTGAGACCTACTGGGCTACCTTCCCAGGAGGTTAGGTGTTCTTAGTCAAAGGATGAGATAGGAGGTCAGCACAAGATTCAGGCCACAAAGACCTTGCTGATAAAACGGTTTGTGGTAAATAAAGAAGCCAGCCAACATTCACCAAAACCAAGACGGCTACAGAAGTGACCTCAGGTTGTCCTCGCTGCTCATCATACACTAATGATAACGCACTAGCATGTTAAAAGACACGTCCACCAGCACCACAACAGTTTACAAATGCCTTGGCAACATCAGGAAGTTACCCTATGTGGTCTAAAAAGGGAAAGAACCCTTAATTCCAGGAATTGCCCACCCCTTTCCTGGAAACCTCATGATGAATTCACGCCTTGTTCAGCACATAATCAAGAAATAACTATAAGTATATTTAGCCAATTAGCCCATGTTGCTGCTCTGTCTATAGAGTAGCCATTCCTTTATTACTTTGCTTTCTTAATGAAATTGCTTTCACTTTATGGACTTAGCTATAATTCTTTAATCCGTGAGGTCCAAGAACCCTCTCTTGGGTTCTGGATTGGGTCCCCTTTCCGGTAACATAGGGAGTCATGCCTACAAACCATAAAATCTCTTCAGATGGGTTTTATTTAACCCTATATAACATGGCTTACTTTCCAATCTGACCCTGGCATAATTTCACATGACAGATAAAGAAGGAAATCAAAATATTTTACCCCCAAATATGTTTATTTGTAATATTTTGAAATGGCCTGCAAAGCCATTCTTGTGGAGGGAAATTCTACCTGTAAAGAACCTCTAATAATGTAAGTAGATCTTTCGCTGTTCCAGGCCCTCCCAATCCTGAAGAGAAACTGAGAGTCTAGCACCCTTTGCAGGTCTGAATAAGAAACATTCGCTATCTATTGTCTCTAAGGGTGGCTTTATCTACATAATAAGAATCCTGATCTCCACAACCCCTTATCTTGACCCAGCCACTCCTTTCTATTGATTCCATGCCTTTAGATAACAACTCTTTCGACCATTTGCCAATCAGAAAATCTTTGAATCTGCCTATGACCTGTAAGTCTCAACCCTTCAAGTTGTCCCTCCTTTCTACACGGAACCAATGCATACTCCAAATGCATTGATTGATGTCTTATGTCTCCATAAAACATATAAAACCAAGCTATAGCTCAACGACCTTGGGAAAATGTTCTCATTACCACATGAGATGGGGCCTGGAGCCTTGGCCACTCCTATTTGGCTCAGAATAAACTTCTTTAAATATTTTTATAGAGCTTGACTCCTTTCATCACTATTTTTGAAACTCAGGTAATAGTATCTCATAGTAATGAGAAATAATATCTTCTGATGTAAAATTCTATTTCTGTCCTGTCCTTGTGTATTTAAGGTTAATAATTGTCTCTTCCATATTAATGTATGTATCAATCATTCTTAAACTTTACAAGTGAATATCAGAAGTTTTCTAAGTTATTCTAGGCAAAGTCTGACAAAATAGAGTATCTGAGTATCTATTTATGTGTTTACTAAATATTTTATTTGAAGATTTTGCTTGTTTTTGGTAGATGCTATTACTCGGTGGTGGTTTAATATGTGCCTTTGACATCTGGAGTAGCATGTGGCAGTAGTATTGATGGCAGCGGCAGGAGCCAGGAACAAGAGGGAGCCCTACCCCTTCCAAGTTGGGGCAGGAGCTCCCTGGGTGCTGCTGCAGCCACTCTAGTCACAGCTGTGGACCTGGGTCTCCCCCTCCACAGAGCAGGCAGGAGCCCCACCCTCCTGGGTGCAGCTGTAGCTTCAGCTGCCCCATTCATGGCTGCGGGCTGGGCCTCCCTGTGCTCTTGGTGGTAGGAGGGAGGCAGAGGCAGGCAGGAGCCCCGCCTTCTTAGGCAAAGCTGCAGCCACCCAAACCGTGGCTGTGGACCCAGGCATGTCTGCACTCTCGGGGACCCAGGAAGGCCCCCCTTCTCCCATCACAGGCTCCAGAGCGCCTGCTTGCACTGCCTGGCTTCTTCCTGCTGTCAGCCACTGCTCCAATCTTGGAGCAAAGTCGGGGCCAAGCCTGGGTGCTTTCACAGCCCAGCCGGGTGTGCACACACTCAGGGCGGTGCTAACATACCAGCCCCCTGTCTCCTTGGATCCCTCTGGACTTTGGGTGCTGATCAGCATAGGAGGGAAGTCAAGGGGGTGCTGAGGGAAGCTTGGCACTGGCCTGCAGGCACCCCTTGGCACCTACAGCCTGGGCACCAGGAACAGCAGGAAACAAACAGGTTCCAGGGTGGAAGGGGGTGGGTCCCTGGTGAGGCCTCACCTTCAGGCCAAGGGGGTCCTAAAGGCTGGTGACTGGGCTGCCAGTCCCGCAGACCAGAGTGGGAACTTGCGGTGCCTTTTCTGGATTTGCCCATGGACCAGTTGGCATGCACTTCCTCCCCTCTGAGGCCCATAAAAGCTCCAGGCTCAGCTGGGACTGAGCAGACATTGGGATGACCTGCCAGCAGAGAGAAGCTACCCACTCCAGGGCCACTTCTCTGCTGAGAGCTGGAAAGATGACAGGGTGACCCGCCTGCAGAAAGG
Source organism: Gorilla gorilla gorilla (assembly GCF_029281585.2). Lineage (NCBI taxonomy): Eukaryota > Metazoa > Chordata > Mammalia > Primates > Hominidae > Gorilla > Gorilla gorilla. The sequence continues at coordinate 9,033,278 of NC_073232.2, read as the reverse complement.
AGCTTTTCATTCCAGGGCCTCCTCCTTGCTAGGAGCTGAACACTCGTTGGAACACCCTGGCTGTGGAAAGGAGCTACCCACTGTGGGTCTCCTCTGAGCTGTTCTGTATCATTCAATAAACCTTCTCTTTGGCTGGCTCACCCTCCACTTGACTGTGTACCTCATTCTGCCTTGTCGCAGGACAAGAACTCAGAACCCATTGAATGGCAGGGCTAAAAGAGCTGTAACACAAACAGGGCTGAAACATGCCCCTTGCTTGCCATGTTGTGGGCAAAGAGAATGAAAGAAGAGCTGTGGCCCTTTGGGAAGCCCAGACCTGGGAGTTCCCTGAGTCAGGGCTGTGACTCCCTCTTTAGGTCCCTGTGGTTCTGGCATCTCTAAGCTTCCAGGCATCGCTGTGTTCCCTGGTGCCAGCCGTGGAAGGTGCTTGCAGTGCACCTGGTCCAGCTGCAGCCTTGCAGAGAGCTGGTGTCAGCACCTGGAGCTGCCCATCCCACTGCAGCAGCCGGCATGTCTAACTGCGCTGTGGCCAGACCCAGTGCTCGCTCACACACCTCTCGCTGCCCCATGCCTGGCTCACCCCTGGCAGGCATGGGATCCAGGCTGGTAGCATAAGCCAAGCGCAACCTTCCAAGGCCAAGTGTGTGGAACGAGCCCAGAGTGCCCGATCAAAACTCAGGCAAAGGCACCACCGGCCAGAAAAGTGACACCTCAAGGAACTGGTAACAGTATGTGTATCACGCTTGTACATGCATAGAAGTGACTTTGTATAATTTTACATTTTTTAGGTCGAATAATGAATGCCAATCAACAGGGTACAGAAGTCTATGATTTCCCTTTTTTTGAACTAAGGTTTAGTTGGCTCTTTTTGGACATTTCCATTTATATATTGCAGGAAGTAATAACTTCTTGGTGCTTTTTTATTGACAAACAGGTCCTGATCTGGGAACAAGTTTTCTTTTCTGTCACTGCTGACTTATTTTTGGTCATTCGAATACAATTCCATTATATTCATTAACATGAGATTAATCAAATGAAAGATTTTTTAATTGAAAAGAATCAAAATTCATCTTTGTAAATAAGGCTTGAAACCACTAGCTAGACACAGATCTCAGGAATCACACCACAGGGTTAGAATTCTGTACTCTGTGGATGAGAAGAGTCAAACATCTACCACATACATTTAAGATATACATTGGTTTGGTCCAGAACGATGCACGAGTTGAACGTGGGGCTGGGGGTGAGGGGGTGCTTCCGGTTTATAAGTAGATTTTTAAATTTTGTGGTAGGTAATTGGTCGAAAAAGTTACTATCAATAGAAACGAATGTTACAATAAGAGGTAGTGGAGACCAAAGTTTTGTTTTGTTTTGTTTTGTTTTTTGTTTTTTTTTTTTTTTTTGAGAAGGAGTCTCGCTCTGTAGCCCAGGCTGGAGTGCAGTGGCACGATCTCTGCTCACTGCAAGCTCTGCCTCCCAGATTCACGCCATTCTCCTTCCTCAGCCTACCGAGTAGCTGGGACTACAGGCGCCCACTACCGTGCCCAGCGAATTTTTTTTATATTTTTAGTAGAGATGGGGTTTCACCATGTTAGCCAGGATGGTCTCAATCTCCTGACCTCGTGATCCGCCTGCCTCAGCCTCCCAAAGTGCTGGGATTACAGGCATAAGCCACCGAAGTTTTATCATCCAGATTAAGCCTTCAGGTAGAAGGCTTCAGAGAGACTAGCTTGTAAATGTTTCTTATCAGACTTAAGGTCTGTGTTGATGTCAACGCTGGAGGGTATAATGAGGCATGTCTGACCCCCACTTCCCGCCACGGCCTGAAGTAATCTTTCAGTTGCATTTTAGAGTGATCTGGCCTAGGAGGAAGTCCATTCAAATAGTTGGGGTGGCGAGGGGAGCTTAAAACTGTGTTTTTAGTTTAAAACTCCCAGAGGCAGAGCTCCGTGTTTAAGAACAAGAAGCTGGGACAAGAGCTTAGCTCTATAGAAATAGCCAAGTCTAAGGCCACAGGTAGCTCTAGATATGAGGAAGTAACAATTCTTCTACAAATGGAGTGCAGGCTTCTTGTGATTTTTTCCATTAAAACAAAACTACATAGATAGCCTTAGGTTTTAAAATACTGCCTTTCTATGTGTAGTGCATAGTTTAGGTGTGTAGTTCTTAGAGACAAAATTTTGCACTGCATTCAGCTTTTATTGCTAGTCAGTTCAAACACCATAGTTCCTCTGAGTTAACTTCTTTCTTTAGCAATAACAGCAGTCATTTAGCATAGTACTGTATGCTATCTCGATTCTCAGGATGCTCTGAAAGGTAGACTTTATTATTCCTGTTTTATATGGGAGAAATTAAATTTCAGAATGTCTAAGTGGGTTTTCCAGGATCGTATACCCAAATTTATCTGAATCCAAGGCAAGTACTCTTTGCATTTACACTATAAAACTTCATCTCTGTAACCTTACCTTGGTTGGACAAGACAGGGGCTAAATCAAGGAACCCTCTTCCATTCAGATTTGCCTTCAATTTTCATAAAACACATTTTGGTCTCCTAATACACTTAAGCACTGTGAATCATAAAAAGTTAACATTTAATGAGGCACTTGCCTGGCATATAGAGTCTCTCTACTCCTTGCTTCTCCTTTCCCTCCTCTGTTACTGCAGTGGCTTTGTTAAACTGGAGTAGAGGAATGAAAAATAAAATTAATTGATAGCAGTACTGGCTAAAGATTGCCAAAGCATAAGACATGAATAAAATTTAGTCAAGGGATATGGAATTTTAATTTATTCTTATTAGTCTATTCAGGCTACCATAACAAAATTTCATAGATGGGGTAGGTTAAACAACAGAAATTTATTTTCTCACAGTTCTGAAGGCTGGAAAGTTCAAGATTAACGTTCTAGCCAGTTTGGTTTTTGGTGAGCACCCGCTTCCTGGCTAGTGGACAGCTGCCTTCTCACGGTGTCCTTGCATGGTGGGAGAAGAGAGAGATAGAGAAAGAGAGTTTTTCGATGCCTCTTATAAGGACACTAATTCTATTGTATCATTGTATCAGGGCCCTATCCTTATGAAGGCCATGTTACAGTCACATAAGAAGTTAGGGCTTCAAGATATGAATTTTGGACAGACACAATTCAGTCAATAGCACTCCTAATTTTTCTATTTATTATACTGTGCTTGTCTGAGAGTAGAGCAGGTATGTCACTGTCATGAAAATCACATAATCCGTCCAGAGCTTGAATAGTAAATCATTGGAGAGGAATTTATATACATATTTGTTTACTTTGATTTTAAATAAAGTTTTTTGAGACACGATCTCACTCTGCCACTGAGGTTGGAGTGCAGTGGCACAGTCATGGCTCACTGCGGACTTGACCTCCCCGTTTAGCCTCCCAAGTAGCTGGGACTACAGGCACATGCCACAACACCAGGCTAATTTTTGTATTTTTTTGTAGATATGAGGTTTCACCATGTTTCCCAGGCTGGTCTCAAACTCCCCTGCTCAAGCAATCTTAACACCTTGGCCTCCCAAAGTGCTAGGATAACAGGCATGAACCACTGCACCCAATACAAAAAATTTACATTACATATAAATATGTTTAACTTATTAATAAAATTTATTGTCATTCAAAAAGAAATAATCATTGTTAACTATTTCTTCAAAAGTAATGATTTGGCCAGGCGCGATGGCTCACACCTGTAATCCCAGCACTTTGGGAGGCTGAGGCGGGTGGATCACCTGGGGTCAGGAGTTCGAAACCAGCCTGGCCAACGTGGTGAAACCCCATCTCTACTAAAATTTCAAAAATTAGCCAGATATGGTGGTGGGCGCCTGTAATCCCAACTGCTCGGCAGGCTGAGGCAGGAGAATCACTTGAACCTGGGAGGTGGAGGTTGCAGCTAGCCGAGATCACACCACTGCACTCCAGCCTAGGTGACAGAGCGAGACTCCATCTCAAAAAAAAAAAAAAAAAAAAGTTATGATCTGACTCGAAAGTGCTCAGAATTTACAATTGACATATAAATATTGTAAAACAAACTTCACATTTAAACCAATCCAACCTATATTCAGGCCAGAGAAACACAATTCTACAGGTATCATGGGAAATATGTGCTTTATTCTCTATAAAAACGTATTAGTTATTGTGATGGTTAATATTGAGTGTCACCTTCATTGGATTGAAGAGGATGCAAGGTATTGTTCTTTAGTGTGTCTGTGAGGGTGTTGCCAAAGGAGATTAACATTTGAGTCAGTGGACTGGAAAATGAGACCTACCCTCAATCAGCTGCCAGCAAGGACACAATAAAAGCAGGGAGAAGAACATGGAAAGACTAGACTGGTTTAATCTTGTGGCCTACATATTTCTCCCATGCTGGATGCTTCCTGCCCTCGAACATCAAACTCCAACTTCTTCAGCTGTGAGACTCCGACTGGAGTCCTTGCTCCTCAGCTTGCAGATGGCCTACCTGCAAGTGGGACCTCACCTTATGATCGTGTGTGTCAGTACTCCTTGATAAACTTCCCTTTGTATCTACATCTATCCTATTAGTTCTATCCCTCTAGAGAACCCTGACGAATACAGATTTTGGTATCAGGAGTGGTTCTAGAGGAACAGAATATTAAAGATGGAGGTCTTTCATTGGTTTTGGGGTTTCTGGAGTTGGCTGCTTAGTATGATTAGACCCAAAAATGCTAAGGACCCTACTTCTAATAGTATGGAGAACAGTGATAGTCCTTGGCATGAACTGTTTAGAGAGTTATGCGAAATAAATGGGTCTGATACTCCTGATACACTGCTCATGAAAGGCAAGGAGTTTAGTGACACTATACATAATACCTTTGACCATATGTGGAGAACCAAGGAATGTAATGAAGTTGATTGGTTGCTTCTAAGTTCACTGGCCAAAGTAGTGAAAGAAAATGATGAACTCAGGGGTTCTAACTCCCAACTTCAGAAGTAGATACTGAGTCTGAAATCTTCTAAGATTTCCCTGAGCAAGAGTCTTATCTCCTGTAGAGAAAGAGCTGAAATTGTGGAAAATCAGACACGAGCTCTTATCATGTGCATGGCTGACCTGCAACGAAAGGTGCACACACACCCTTGCCAGGTGTCTGCTGTTAAGGTGAGGGTATTGATTGGAAAAGAATGGGAACCTGCAACTTGGAATAGGGACATGCAGGAGGACCCTGATGAAATTAGGGCCACTGAGCTGGTGAAATCTGATGAGCCTCTTTTGCCAGAAGAAACGCTTCCCTATCCCCAGTAGTGGCAACATCCCCTCCCCGGCCCACACTGCCATCAGCCTTTCCATCTTTGCGTGAGGAGATAAACCCTGTGTGCCTGAGGCAACCGCGATGGCCAGGCAAGACAATGTTGATTCTTCTCATTTCCCACCTGCAACACCCTTGTTTGCTTCTAGACCTATCCCTAGACCAAAGTCCTGGTGGGCACCTAGAGGTGAAGCTCAGAGTGTGACCCATGAGGAGGTGTGGTACACTCCAAAAGAACTGCTTGAGTTTTCTAATCTATGCAAAAAGCAGAAATCTGGAGAACAGGCATGGGAATGGATATTAAGAGTGTGGGATAATGGTGGAAGGAACATAGCGTTGGGTCGGGCTGAATTTATTAATTTGGGCCCACTAAGCAGGGATTCTGCATTTAATGTTGCCGCTCAGGGAGTTAAAAAAGGCTCTAATCATCTATTTGCTTGGTTAGCTGAAATATGGATTAAAAGATCCACTGTGGGGCCGGGCGCGGTGGCTCACGCCTGTAATCCCAGCCCTTTGGGAGGCTGAGGCAGGCAGATCACAAGGTCAGGAGATCGAGACAATCCTGGCTAACACAGTAAAACCCCAAGTCTACTAGAAATACAAAAAATTAGCCAGGCGTGATGGTGGGTACCTGTAGCCCCAGCTACTCGGGAGGCTGAGGCAGGAGAATGGCATGAACCCGGGAGTCAGAGCTTGCAGTGAGCCGAGATCGTGCCACTGCACTCCAGCCTGGGCAGTAGAGCGAGACTCCATCTCAAAAACAAACACACAAACAAAAACACTGTGAATGAGCTGGAAATGCCTGATCCCCTTCGGTTTAATGTAGAGGAGGGATCCAAAGGCTTAGAGAGATTGGGATGCTGGAGTGGATTAGTCACTTTAGACCTACTCATCCCAGCTGGGAGGGTCCAGAAGATACACCCTTAACCTATACTTTTTGAAATACATTGTGGCTTCAGAGAGAATAGATGGTAAATGTTTCCTATCAGGCTTAAAGAGTCTGTCCTAACAGTCTTAAGGTCTGTGTTGATGTTAATGGTAATAAGACATGTCCAACTCTCCCTTCCCATCATAGCCTGAACTCGTTTTACAGGTTAACTTTAGGATACCCTTGGCAAAGAGGAAATGCCATTCAGATGGTTGGGGAGCTTAGAATTTTATTCTTTGTTTACAGTAGGTGTTTAAATAAAGAGAATGGATAAAGTCACTTAGGAAAGGTATTTAGAAAGAAGACAATACTAACACTAATTCTTAAAATCAAGAGTACATACATACATACATGTGTATCAACCCTCAATGAGCAAAGTATGTTACCATCTATAAACACTCAGGCATACTCATAAGTTTTCCTTTAGGCCTATTGGTGAGAATCACTGAATTATTTAGTTGCTTCTTAAGTATGCTTTTCTTTCTTTTAAATTAGGGATCTTCAAAGAAATTGGTCTGATATGGTTTGACTCTTGTCCCCACCCAAATCTCATCTGAAATCGTAATCCCCACATGTCAAGGGAGGGACCTAGTGGGCAGTGATTGGATCATGGACGTGGTTTCCCCCATGCTGTTTTCATGATAGTGAGTGACTTCTCACGAAATCTGATGGTTTACAGGTTGTATGATCCCCCTGCCCCCTCATGACACCATGTAGGATGCACCTTGCTTCTCCTTTGCCTTCCACTGTGATTGTAAATTTCCTGAGGCCTACCCAGCCATGCAGAACTGTGAGTCAATTAAAACTCTTTTCTTTCTAAGTGACAGTCTCAGGTAGTTCTTAATAGTAGTGTGAAACAAACTAATACAGAAAATTGGTATTTAGAGAAGTGGGACATTTCTGTAAAGATACCTGAAAATGTGGAAGTGACATTGGAACTGGGTAACAGGCAGACATTGGGTAACAGGACATGACATTGGAACTGGATAATTGGATCAGTTTGAAGGCCTCAGAAGAAGACAGGAAGATGTGAAGGTTTGGAATTTCCTAGAGACTTGTTGAATGGCTTTGACCAAAATGCTGGTGATATGGACAATGAACATCTAGGCTGAGGTGGTCTTAGATGAAGATGAGGAACATGTTGGGAACTGGTCTAAAGGTCACACTTGCTATGCTTTAGCAAAGACAATGGTGGCATTGTGCCCCTCTCCTAGAGATCTGTGAAACTTTGAACTTGAGAGAGATGATTTAGGGTGTTTGGCGGAAGAAACTTCTAAGCAGCAAAGCATTCAAGATGTGACTTGGCTTTTTCTGAAAGCATACAGTCATATGCATTCACACAGAGATGATCTGAAATTGTAACTTATGTTTAAAAGAGAAGCAGAGCATAAAAGTTTGGAAAATTTGCAGCCTGATCATGTGATAGAAAAGAAAAACCCATTTTCTGGGGAGAAATTCAAGCTGGCTGCAGCTTAATTTGCCTAAGTTAAGAGAAGCCAAATATTAATCACCAAGACAATGGGGAAAATGTCTCCAGGGCATGTCAGAGATCTTCACAGCAGCCCCTTCCATCACAGGCCTGGAGGCCTAAGAGGAAAAAATGGTTTTGTGGGCCAGGTCCAGGACCCCACTGCTCTGTGCAGCCTTGAGAATTGGTGCCCTGCATCTCAGCCACTCCAGTTCCAGCTGTGGCTAAAAGGGGCCAAGGAGGCAGCTTGGGCCATAGCTTGACAGGGTGCCAGCCCCAAGCTTTAATGGCTTACACGTGGTGTTGGGCCTGCAGGTGTGTAGAAGGCAAGAACTGAGCTTTAGGGGCATCTGCTTAGATTTCAGAGGATGTATGGAAACAAGTGAATGCCTAGGCAGAAGTCTGCTGCAGGGGTGGAGCCCTCATGGAGAACCTCTACTAAGGCAATGCAGAAATGAAATGTGGTGTTGGGGCCCCCACACAGAGCCCCCACAGGGGCACTGCCTAGTTGAGCTGTGAGAAGAGGGTCACCATCCTCCAGACTGCAGAATGGTAGTTCCATTGACAGCTTGCACCGTGCACCTGGAAAAGCCACAGGCACTCAGCACCAGCCCATGAAAGCAGCTGCAGGGGCTGTGCCCTGCAGAGCCACAGGGGCAGAGCTGCCCAAATCGTATGCAAATTTCTAAACCTGGCTTGAGTTTCTTCCCAGAAAATGGATTTTTCTCAAGGCCTTGAGAGCCCACCTTTTGCATCAGCATGCCCTGTATGTGGGACATGGAGTCAAAGGATATTATTTTGGAGCTTTAAGATTTAATGACTGCCCTAGATTTGGCACCATGCTTGTACAGCCTGCAGAAATGTGAGCCAAATAAGCTTCTTTTCCCTATAAATGACCTGGCCTCAGGCATTTTGTTGAGCAACACAAACAGACTAAGACAGTAGAAATCCTTGTCTTGTTCCAGATCTTACAGGACAAGCTGTAAGTATGATGTTAGCAGTTGGCTTCTCATAAATGCACTTTATTGTGTTGAGTTACAGTTCTTCTTCTTCAAAAAAAATTGCACTCAGGGGTATCCTTAAAGAGGTACACGCCTTCTATGTCTAATCTGGTGAAAGGTTTTTTTCATCTCTCTCTCTCTCTCTTTGCTTAGAGAATGGAAGATAAGAGTTTTTATCATACAAGGATATTAAATTTTGTCAAATGCTTTTTGGCATCTAATGAGATCATTATATGGTTTTTGTCTTTAAATTCTGTTAATGTGGCATGTCACATTTATTGATTTGCATATGTTGCAAATATCATATTGGCATACCATCCTTGCATTCCAGTGATAAAACCATTTCTTAAAAGAAGACATGCAAATAGCTAACAGCTATATGAAAAAATGCTCAGCATTACTAATCACTAGAGAAATTAAAATTAAAACCACAATGAGATATCATCTCTCACCTGTCAGAATGTCTTTTAAAATGTTTATTAACCAACTTATACATCCTGAACATGTACCCCAGAACTTCAAATAAAATAAAAATTAAAATTAGAAAAGATTTAATGACTGCCCTGTTGGGTTTTGGACTTGTATGGGACCTGTAGCCCCTTTGTTTTAGCCAATTACTCTCATTTGGAATGGGAGCATTTATTCAATGCCTGTACCCCCATTGTATTTTGGAAGTAACTGACTTGCTTTTGATTTTACAGGCTCATAGGCAGAAGGGACTTTCCTTGTCTCAGATGAGACTTTGGACTTGAACTTTTGAGTTAATGTTGGAATGAGTTAAGCCTTCGGGGGACTGTTGGGGAGGCATGATTGTGTTGTGAAACGTGAGAAAGACATGAGATTTTGGAGGGGCCAGGGATAGAATGATATAGTTTGGCTCTGTGCCCCACCCAAATCTCATCTCGAATTGTAATCCCCATGTGTCAAGGAAAGGACCTGGTGGAAGGTGATTGGATCATGGGAGTGGTTCCCCCATGCTGTTCTCATGATAGTGAGGCAGTTTTCATGAGATCTGATGATTTAAATGTGTGTGGCAAATTCCTCCTCTCTCTCTCCTGTTGCCATGTAAGATGTGCCTAGCTTCCCTTTCACCTTATGCCATTATTGTAAGTTTCCTGAGGCCTCCCTAGCCATGCAGAGCTGTGACTCAATTAAACCTCTTTTCTTCATAAATGACTCAGTCTCAGGTAGTTCTTTATAGCAGTGTGAAAACTAACTAATACCTAGTCAGCAAATTTCTTTTAAGTAAATCTTCTGTCTAAACAAAAATAGCTTTAAGAAGTTGACAAGATTAATTCAGGACATAGAAGATTCTGGTTAGAATTGGATGTTAGGTTAAAGACAGGGTCCTGGGGTGCTAAAGAACAAAGTAGAAAGAAAGCCCTGGGGACAGGGAAGGAATTTGTGCTTTTATCATACAAAAGGGAACTTCTGAGAATAAACGTGTAGTCTCATGACTTTATTATTTTCCTAAAGCCAGAAACCCTTTATTTTGCTTTTCTTTAACAAGCTACACTCATTATTCAGCTTAAGGTCCTTCACTGAGCAGCTATCCCTTAATACAGAGTTTATATCCCAGTAGATTCAATTTTAAAACAAAGTTCCCTGAGATAGTATCTATATTGTATTTTAGACCAAATAGTGGATCATATATACTAGGGTTTCCTCTACCCCACTAATATTGTGATTTTACTAAGAAAATCTCTTCATTTTTAGACCTGGTTTGTTCTTTAACATTTCACTATTATTTATTATTTTTAGTTTAAGTCCATTTCCAGAAGTTTTCTACTACACGTAATTTTATTAAGGTATTTAAATTGGATTTGGTTGTTTAATATCATTTTAAACAAAACCTTCATTTTTGTCTTTGAATTAGTACCGTATTTGCTTTTTAGAAGTAATTACATTTCCTAGCACTCAGCAATTTAAAAAAATAACTGGCTTTGTAGACAAACCAATTTTTGCAAATAACTTATGTAAAACTACTTATTTAAAATTTCCTAGGGATCCCCTCTCCTGTTTTGGAGAATGAAGTGTGTGTGTGTGTGTGTGTGTGTGTGTGTGTGTGTCTGTGTGTGTATGTGTTTAAACCAACACGCAAATTTTGCAGAATGACATTTCTTTCTTTTTTTGTCCGGTTAAAAGCTAAAAAAAAAATGACTGAACTTATCCATTAAGAGTCACAACATTTTCATGGTTAATTGGTGGTCTTTTTTCCCCTGAGATTAATTCAATATTCTGTTCTGTATTAATTTCCCCCAGAAAATTTATGCTATAATGCATCTTGTTTTTATATGTATTCTAACCATTTTCTATTTTTCTATTTAGTTGTTTAAATAAGACCTTAAAGAAACACAAATTGGATTTTTCAGATTTATTTTCTCCATTTTTTAATTATGGAAAATTGCAAACATAAAAGTCAGTGAAGAGAGGGAGTGATTCATTTTCATGTACCTCTTATCCAAGTTTAACAATTATGAACATGTGGTCAACCTCACTACATTTTTATATATTTTTACTTTAGTTGGCTTGTTTTTTCTTGTGTTTATTTAAAATGCTCTAACTTTATCTCCTGTTGTATTCATCATTTTACCCTGATTTTTGTGTACAAAACTGACCATGTTTCTCAATTACTTTAAATTTACTGTTAGTGGGAACCAATTTGTTTGGTTTTGCTTTCTCAGGCATTATTCATACTTCATGGTGAGCATTTGGATGGGTGTTCGGGGACTCTTATATGTGTCGACAAGAAGCATTTCTGATTTAGGCCTACCTGGATTCTGAGTAGAGGAAAACTGGTGAAACCAGTTTGACTGACATAGGAAATGTGACTAAAAATAGTACATTTTTCAAGTTCAGTGAAGGTTGAAACTGACAATTTTAAGTTTCCTAACAATGGCTACACTATCAACTCTATTCCTTTGTGTTTTTCTTTCTTTGCATAAGAGGAACATTGAAGCAAGGAGTCCAGATGTCACTGACTGTGTGAGGGAGGTTGGCTTCTGTTACTTTAACAAGCTCTCATTTTCTTATTCTTCCTAGTGTCCAAGGAATGCTGTGGATATTAGAAATTTATTAAAATGTCAGCGAGTCATAGGTTACTGGTTCATATATTTTCTACAATGAATTAATTAATGACATTAATGATGCAATATGGGTCACTTTAAACACTGTCATATAAAAGTTAGGACAAATTTAAAAGGGTATCATATCCAGATATCGCATCTGCAGACCTGTGCCTCCCAGTCCATGGAGCAGACAAGAGCCTTGTCCCCCCAGGCACAGCTGCAGCTGCCCAAACCATGGCTGTGGACCCAGGCATCCCTGCACTCTTGGGGGCCCCCAGGAAGGCCCCCCTTCCCTCACAGGCTTGGATGTGTGTGCTCCCACTACCTGGCTTCTCCCTGCTGTCAGTGCCTGCTCCAGTCTCAGAGCAGACACTCTCACAGCCCAGCCAGGTGTGCACACACTCAGGGCAGTGCTGACATGCCAGCCCACAGCCTTGGCCCACTACAGACTTCGGGTGTCGATAAGCATAGGAGGGAAGCCAAGGGGAGCTGAGGGCAGCTTGGTGCTGGCCTGCAGGCACCTATAGCATGGGTGCCATGAACAGCAGCAGGAGGCAAACAGGTTCCTGGGCAGAAGTGGGTGGGTCCCCAGTGAAGCCCCACCTTCAGGCCAGGGAGGACCTTAAGGCTGGTGAGTGTGCTGCCAATCCCACGGATCAAAATCGGAACTTGTGGTGCCTTTTCCTGGGCCACCCATGGCCACACATGGACAAATCAGTGCACACTTCCTCCCCTCTGAGGCCCATAAAAGCTCCTGGCTCAGCTAGAGCTGAGCAGGCATTAGGACAACCAGCTGCAGAGAGGAAATGTCCACTCCAGGGCCTCCTCTGAGCTATTCTGTCACTCAATGAAGCTCCTCTTTACCTTGCACGCCCTCCACTTGTCCACATACCGCATTCTTCCTGGACACAGGACAAGAACTCAGGACCTTCCAAATGGCAGGACTGAAAGAGCTGTAAGACAAACAGGGCTTAAATACGCCCCTTGCTTGCCACATTGCAGGCAAAGAGAAGGAGAGAAATTCTGTGGCCCTTTAGGGTGCCCGGACCTGGGAGCTCCCCAGGCCAGGGCTGTGACTCCCTCTTTGGGGCCCTATGGTTCCTGAAGTCTCCAAGCTTCATGGTGCCACTGCATTCCTTAGTTCCAGCTGTGGAAGCTGCTGGCAGTGCACTTGGTCCAGCCACAGCCTCATAGACAGCCAGCACCTGTGCTGGCACCTGGAGCTGCCTGCCCCACTGCAGCATACTTGACTGTGTGCAATGGCCAGAACCCACGCTCACTCACTCATACACCTCTCACCACTCCATGCTTGGCTCGCCCTTGGCAGGCATGAGATCCAGGCTGGTAGCATGAGCCAAATGCAGCCTGCCAGGCTGAGTGAGCAGAATGAGTCCAGTGGGCCTCAGCAAAACTCAGGGAAAGGCACCATTGGCCACAGAGGTTTCCAGCCAGAAAAGTGACACCCCAAGGATCCTGTAAGAATGCCTGGCTAAATTTTTTTTTTTTGAATCAGAGTCTCACTCTGTTGCCCAGACTGGAGTGCAGTGGTGCAATCTTGGCTCGCTGCAACCTCTGTCTCCCGGGTTCAAGCAGTTATCCTTCCTCAGCCTCCTGAGTAGCTGGGATTACAAGTGTGCACCACCACACCTGGCTAATTTTTGCATTTTTAGTAGAGGCGGGGTCTCATCATGTTGGCCAGGCTGGTCTCAAACTCCTGATCTCCTCCAGTGATCCACCTGCCTCGACCTCCCAAATTGCTGGGATTACAGGTGTGAGCCACTATGCCTGGCCTTGTATTTTTGGTACAGATGGGGTTTCACCATGTTGCCAGGTTGGTCTCAGACTCCTGAGCTCCAGCGATTCACCCGTCTTGGCCTCCCAAAATGCTGGGATTACAGGCATGAGCCGTTGCACCCAGCCAGAAGGCATTCTTTAAGAGCACACAACACAACTCAAATTCATGTGTTAAAATTGTTTATATGTCTGTTTCTGTGTTGAGTCCATAATACCAAGGGCACAGTCTGTATTTTATTCATCTCTGTGTATGCCTTGCAAACAGTAAACAGAACACTTATGTCCAAGTGAATAAAAGAGTGAGGAGATCGATATTTATATGTAATGTCTACACACCAAATCACTTGTTTAGAGTACTTAGACATAGCAAACTTATTTTGAGTGAGACCACTAGGTTGTAAAACAGTGATCGTCTTTGTAAATGATGTTGCAGATGAAAATTTGAGGATAGCAGTTGTTTATGTACTTCCTGTGAAGTACTACAGGCCATGCATTGACAACTGGAAATTCATTACCCACTTGTGAAGTTTTAGAAAGAGAATGCTTACAGGAAGCACATCATGGCCAAGGTTCAGGAAAGAGGGTAAACACTAGGGATGAGATTGCATCTGCATATATTTTGTCTACAAGGGCAGCCCCTAAAGACTTCAGAGCACACAGAATAAGGGCATTGCAGTGTTACTGCGCCAAGAGCACCTAAGAATATTGTGCAAATAGAAAGCATGTGTGTGCAGAGAATTAACTGGAAAAATAGCCTTTTAAAGAGTAACCTTTATCTGGAAGTTTGGAAAACTGAGTAGTTTTGGTAACTGAAGATAACTTTAAAAGTTAAGTTGCTTTGAAAATATCATTTTGCAACACTAAAAAAAGTTGGAATAATTCTCTCTCCTTTTTAGTTGTTTTAATATCCGGGACCTGTGTGCAAATAATTTATTTTATTTAGCTAGATATGTTATTTTTTAAATTATTAACCTTATAGAAATATATTTCTTCTTTGTATTTGCATATGAAATGACACACCATCTTTATTTCCTAGCAGTTGATGACGGATACTCTGCTCTCATTTTAAGATTAAGAGGTTGCTAAATAAGAAAGCAGCAGGCTGGGAGCATGTGCCTGTAGTCCCATCTACGTTACTTGGGAGGTTGAGGTGGGAAGATTACTCGAGCCTGGGAGTTTGGGGTTACAGTGCATGATCGTGCTTGTGAATAACACTGTGGCCTGGGCAGGATAGACCTTGTCTCTTTTAAAGAAGCATTAACATGAGATTTTCAGAAAACACTTATTTGCACATGATGTTGCATATGTGAATCCAGTGTTTCAAAGAGCAGCAGGAAGAGGTAGAGACTAAATTTGGAGACGCATTTATTCTGTATAAATCAGACCACGCAACCATTTTCTTGCTAGACAGGAAAATCTCTCTCCTTTCCTAGTAGCTTAATATGTTAACATTACTGGGAAAGATTCTTAAGCAACAGTTTCCATCCATGTATTATTTTTAGCAGGCTCTGAATATGTGAAAAGCCCTAGGACATAGTACAAGTATGTCTCAGGTATGTATTATTCTTTTTGTCAGTCGTAGCTTGGATGAATGATATTTTCAATATATCAGCAATCTACACAAATGGCCTGCTACTGTTTAGTTGTTTAAGAAAAACCCTATGCCACCCACCTCCCAGCAGGGGTGTGTGTGTGTGTGTGTGTGTGTGTATGAGTGAATGTGTGTTTTCCCAAGGTTGGGATTTTGTTTCAAGTTGGTGATGAATAATGAGAAATTGAGCTAGTTGTAGAATAATTTACTCTAAAGCTTTATAATGTTCTTTGCTCTGGGTTTATCTTATCTTGGGAAGCAAATCCAGAAACACCAGTGATCAGTTCTGATTGGCCAGGAAGAACAGCCCCTTCTGGCCACCTTCTAGAGAGCCTGTCCACCTTCTAGAGAGCCTGTCCACCTTCTAGAGAGCCTGTCCACCCTCTAGAGAGCCTGTCCACCTTCTAGAGAGCCTGTCCACCCTCTAGAGAGCCTGTCCACCCTCTAGAGAGCCTGTCCACCTTCTAGAGAGCCTGTCCACCTTCTAGAGAGCCTGTCCACCCTCCAGAGAGCCTGTCCACCTTCTAGAGAGCCTGTCCACCTTCTAGAGAGCCTGTCCACCTTCTAGAGAGCCTGTCCACCCTCTAGAGAGCCTGTCCACCTTCTAGAGAGCCTGTCCACCCTCTAGAGAGCCTGTCCACCTTCTAGAGAGCCTGTCCACCCTCTAGAGAGCCTGTCCACCTTCTAGAGAGCCTGTCTACCTCAGGGCTGTCCCTGGAAAGAGTGTAGGTCTTACACTCTAAGGCAGATTCTTAGAGTGTAGGTCTTTCCCAATTATCCCAGCATTGTAATCTTTTAGAGCTGCCTGTAAAAGATGTCTTGTCCAATTATCTCACTTCATAGAAGAAGAAACTAAAGGTTAGCCCAGACCTGCTGGCTTTGTTTTTTGGCAGGGGTCCTGCTCGTCACCCAGGCTTGAGTGCAGTGGCATCATCTCACTATCTCAGTTCATTGCAACCTCTGCCTCCTAGTGACATCCACGAGCAGGGAGCCTGCAGGTCTGGGTGTGTGCACCTGCCCTGACTGCCTGGCCCTGTGGTCAAGGATGGGGGAAGGCAGCTCTGTGTGCAGCTCCACCCCATTTATAAAGCACTGTGGTGCCTTCTGCTGGGGCATGTGCTGAGTGGTGCCTCGCAGGCACTGCCCTCAGGAAATTCACTGGCTTGTGTAGAAGCTGGTAGGAATGTGCTAAGAACAGAGGAGTCAGCAGCCAGGTATTGGGCAGGTCCCAGGTCTCTGAGCCTCAGTTTCCTCATCTGCAGGAGGGTGGTAACCCTGCCCTGCTCAGCTTACCAGGTACAGATGTAAGTTTTCAGTGCAGAGAAAAAGCAGAGACCTTCCCCTCAGACGGCCATATTGCCTTGTTGCTGTACCCAACACTCCAGTGCTCCCCCAGGGAGTGTCCTGGCCTCCTCCTTTGTAGCTCTCCGGTGTCACATGTGGGTCCTGCCCTACCATCCCCTCTCCCTGTCTAGAAATGAGGCCTGCTGAGCTTGGAGCCATCCCACTCCCTGCTTTCAAGCCATCTGCTCCTGGGTTAGCCTGTGGCTGGCCTGGCCTGATTCTACAGCGATGTGGGTGTTTCTCCACTGTTAGGGCAGCGGTCGTCCATCCTGGGGCTTGGGTCAGCTCTCAGCTGTGGCCGTTGTGCCTGTGCTTCCCCCAGGTCCTGGTGGTGACTCCAACCCTGCCCTCAGATATCCCAAGAGCAGGCTGACTGTCTTCCCCATTCCCACCTTTCCAGTAGCTGCTGCAAGAAGGGACAGACCCTGCTGCAGAGAACTTGCCACGGTGTTTCATGCTGCGGCTGTTGGGGCCAGGCTGCACGCTCCATTCTGGGGAAGAGTGAGGATTCCTGATCATCGGTCTTAACAGGGGACTGTCCAGTGGGTACCTGGATAGGCTGCCAGGAGTAGGGTGGAGTGGGGTTAGAGTAGTGCCTGCTGCCCGTTGAGGTTGTGTGGGTTCCTTAAGGGTGCGCGTGCTGTAGTCTGTGTGCATGCTGTAGTCTGCATGTATGCTGTAGTCTGGGTGCATGTCTGGTTTTTTTCTCCTCCTTATCACTAATCAGTCTTGTGTAACCAGGTTGGCCCTGCTTCCTGCCTACGGGCTATGGGTGTATCACTGGAGCTGCAAACGGGCTGATAGGGCGTGAGCAGCTTTCCCACACACAAGAGCTTCCTGACACCCAGCGCCTTATCTCCAGCCAACCTCTGGCTCCTGCAGGGATCCTGGGACTCAGGCTCACACTCCAGCATGGGGGGCTTTGCCCTTCTGGTGGTGCTGTCCTTTGGAGGCACCTTGGAACAGGGGTGCAACAGAGTTAAGGGAGTGCCATCTGTTGCATGGATACCTTGCTGCCACTCTTGTCCACCTTCCTGGGGCAAAATCCTGGGATGAGTCTTTATTTAACAAGACAAAAGGGAGAGAGAATGCATAGAGGCCAGGAGCAGTGGCTCATGCCTGTAATCCCAGCACTTTGGGAGGCCGGGGGGGGGGCGGGGGGTGGATCATTTGAGGTCAGGAGTTCGAGACCAGCCTGGCCAACATAGTGAAATGCTATCTCTACTAAAAATACAAAAAAATTAGCTGGCTGTGGCAGCAGGAGCCTATAATCCCAACTACTCAGGGGGCTGAGGCAGGAGAATCGCTTGAACCCAGGAGTTGGAGGTTGCAGTTAACCAAGATCACACTACTGCACTCCAGCCTGGGCAACAGAGGGAGACTCCGTCTAAAAAAAAAAAAAAGAATGCATAGACGTTGTCTGTGTGACCCTGGGCAAGTCATTTCCCCTCCTTCCCTCCTTGGGAGTCAGCTCCTTGCCTGTGAACGGGGACAGTGCTTCTCCCTTACAAAGCTGTTGTGAGAATTAAAGTAGAAAATGCACCTGTGGTGGTTGTTGGTATTGAGTGGTTCCCCCAATCCTGACTCCCCTGCAGGATGAGGCCTGGGCCCAGGGACAGGGGATGGGCTGGCAGAGGATGCCCGTCCTACAGAGGAGCCTTCTTGGCAGACGTGGAGACTTAGCTAAGTAAGAGTCCAAGATCTAAGTCTGAGGGTGCATCTTACACCCTGCAGCCATGAGTCTGCAGCTGGGTCAAGTGGCCTTTCTGAGCTTCAGTTCCTTGTCGGTAAAGCCTGGGCAGTGGTGCCCAGCGTCTTTCACAGGACACAGTGTGAGTGCAGATGGAGACCCGCTGAGCAATCTGCTGGGGTGAAATTCATGGGGAGCACCCCTCCAGAGAGGGATGGCTCGCACAGGGCCCTCAGCCCAGCCCCTTGCAGGCTGGACCTTGAAGAGTGAGGCCCTGAGGCGAGACATGAGCACCTGGTTCCTGGCCTGCACCTGCGTCTGCACCTGTGTCTGCTTGGGAGTCTCTGTCTCGGGAGATGGACAAGGTGAGGGCTGGGCACTAGTGTCTGTATGAGGTGTGTGGAGAACTAGGGCATGTTTGGGGGACTGGTTTGTCCGATGTTGAGACCCTAGGGAAAGGTTTGGCCCAAACTGTGCTGGGGCATGTCCTCTAGGGGTCAGCCTGGACCTCAGTTTCTATTCTCCCTACCTTTACCTTCCTACCTTCAGTCCCGGCACCAACCCTAGTCTCCCTTCCTTCAACCTCTTGACGCCTCTCTAAGTCTGACTTGCCCGTGTACCATGGGTCAGAGCCCGCCACTTCCCAGGCCTCCCAGTGCTTCCCTGGGCAGATTCTGGGATCATTCAGTGGTGACTGCCCTGCTAGGGTGTCAGCTGTCAGATCCCTTCACAACCCACCAACTCAACTCTGTCCTGAAGCACTCACGGTGGGCTCCCAACTGTCACTGTCTCCACGGCCAAGGGCCAAACTTCACCTGCCTCACCAACAACAATCTCAGGATCGATTGCCACTGGTCTGCCCCAGAGCTGGGCCAGGGCTCCAGCCCCAGGCTCCTCTTCATTAGGTGAGCGTGGAGGGCCATGCCCACCTGGACAGGGATGAGGGTGAGGTCCCCAGGATGGCAGCAGCTACACCAGGACAGTGTAACAGCCCCGTGGTGCTGACACTTGCCCTTTCTAGCAAGCAGGCTCCTGGTGGTACACATAAGTGCATCTTGTGGGGCAGTGAGTGTACTGTCGTGCTTCCACCCAAGACGGTGCTCCTGCCGTCCGACAATTTCATCATCACTTTCCACCACTGCACGTCTGGGAGGGAGCAGGTCAGCCTGGTGGAGCTGCAGTACCTGCCCTGGAGACACGGTATCAGCTATAGACCTGGGGCAGGGCCCCTTGCCAATAACATCCTGGCTGCTTGGGGGCTGGGGTCAGGGCCCTGCAGCCTGTGACCCCTGTGGCCCAGCGAGTGTTCTCAGTCCCTGCCAAGTGAGATCCAGGGCTGGGGGCAGGCTTGGCCCCTGGGAGAGGAGGGCACACATGGTTACTGCAGGGGCAGGGTTTTGTAGAAAATAAAGATGCAGCGCTGCTAGTTTGGGGCAGGGGCTGGCACTTGATTCATGTGAAATGCACTTCAGTCATACCAGGAAGGACTCCAATAAGATGCTGGGAAGGACTTCCAGCAGCAGACTGTGAAGGAAAGGGAACACAAGATTTAGAAACCACCTAGTCTAGCTGCAGAGGCCGGAGGAAGTCATTGCTGTCCTGTCCCGCCTGGGGCTTTTCTGGACCAGTCTCCCTGTGAGGTGCCTGGTCTGAGACGGCCTGGACCATGCCCCGCCCCTTGGGTGTGTTGACTGACACACCCAGACCCATGGGGCTTCAGCCTTAGGTAGATTCACTCTGTTCCAGTGAAGCTGGACCCACTCTCTGACTTGCAGAGCAATGTCAGTTCTCGTCACTGCATCCTGACCTGGAGCATCAGTCCTGCCTTGGAGCTGATGACCACACTTCTCAGCTATGAGCTGGGCTTCAAGAGGCAGGAGAGGTAACACTCTGACTGGCTTCCCCTGGGGTCCTCTCTCCTGGGAGCAGCAGTCCAGGGCAGACTCCCCACTCTAAACAAGGAGATGTCAACTTGGAGTTATGAGGAGGGGAGGAACTGGAGCCAGGTGTATGTGTGAGCACACACACGCTGACATGCACATGTGTGTGCTTTGTGTGTGTGTGAGTAGGGTGAGTGTGCCTGTGTCTCTGTGAGTGGGTGCACATGAGTGTGCATGTATGTATGTGTGCACACACGTGTGCACTGAGGCTGCTCACAGCCCTTGGCCCTTCCTGCCCACAGGCCCTCTGATCCCACCCTGGGGGCGGCCAGACAATACCTTTGTTGCTGTGTCTGTCTTTCTTCTGCTGACTGGCCTGACCTACCTCCTGTTCAAGCTGTCGCCCAGGTAGGTAGCTGATGTGTGTGTGTGTGTGTGCGCGCGTGTGTGTACATGTGTGAGCGGGCAAGAGTGTACATGTTAGTGTATGTGTGCAGATGTGTGACTGTGTGCAGGTGTGAGTGTGTGGTGGGTGGGCTGTCAAGGGCCACCCTTGTCTGGTTCCTCCCCTCCCCTCTCCACTGTCTGGTCCTGGATGGGGTGGGCTTTTCCAGTCTCCACCCTGGTCCAGAAGAGGGTTCTCAAGTTGCCAGGGGAGAGAAGGGAAGGGGGATCTGAGGCAGAGGCTGAAGATAAGGGCAGCTTGGTCCTGACCAGACCCAGAGTCACCGAGATCAAGAGCCGGAGGTCCTAGTCTCCTGCCTCTGGAGGAGCTTGGTTTGTTCTTTTGTTCACACGTTATATGAAAGGTCAGTTGGGGCATCTGGTGTGCACAGGGCCCTGTTCTCACCCTGGCCGATGCCTTAGAGAACAAGATGGACAAGGACCCTCCTTAAATAAACCTTCATGCCTCATGCACCACATGTCCCGTTACAAGAGGGGGTGCAGGGACCATGTCAGGCCTCAGATGTGAGGAAGAGGGTGTGGGGAGAGGGGTGTTGGGTGGGGCTAAGCGGGAGGGTGCTTGGCTTCTCCTTGGAGCAAAGGAAAGTGTGAAACTGTAACGCGACCTAGTTTATGTTTTGAGGAATGGATTGCTGGAGTAAGGGGACATGGGGGACCTGCTGGGGGCCAATGGGGGCCAGTGGGGTGCCCACAGGAAGATGATTTGGCATGAGCCAGTGAAAGAAGTGGAGACAGAGCAAGGTGGAGGGAATTGCAGGGTCTTAGGGGGAGAATAGAGGGGACGTGTGACTGGATGAGATTTGAGTGGTGACCCCTGAGGTGGGGAAATGGGGGACATCCTTGCGGGGAGGTTGGCAAGGTCTATTTGCACCTGTTGGGTTGGAGCCCCAGGTGACATCCTTGTGGGAGGGTCAGTGGATCTTCGGCAGCAAGTCTGGTGCTCAAGGAGACACTGGGTGGGGTGGGAGCCACAGAACTTCTGCTGATGGCAAAGACGGGGTTCCTGGAGGTGCTGGCTCCCTCTGCGGGCTGAGGACCCGGCTGGTAACTCCCCATTCTGAACCCACCATTGGAGGTCATGCTGTAAAGGACGTCTGCCTCAGTATAAATCAGTTCTGTGTGGCCGTTAGGCAAGGAGGCCCAGTTGGGTCCTGCCCTGAGAGTGGGTTGGGATGTGATGAGGTGGGAGAGAGGCAGCGGCAGGGATGAGATGGGCGGGCCTCCTGCTGATGGAAGGAAGCTCAGCCTCTGTGGTGACCTCAGGCCACCTGTGTCCCCATAGGCCTCTGACTGGCCTCAGGGTGAAGAAAAACTTCTACCAGAATGTGTCCTCTCCAGCAGTGTTCTTCCAGCCCTCTACGTGTGCACAATGGGAACTTCCAGGTGTGTGCAGAGACCACGGCAGGGCGTTGGGGGCAGGTGTTGCCCAGAGCTCCGGCTTGCCCGAGATGTTGGCTTTCATGAGGGTTGGCGGCCAGTATGGGAGCCTTGTCAGTGCTTGGAGCCTTTTTTGTATATTCAGTGTATTTCGATTTATACGCTGTGTCTCCAGTGGGGAAAAACTAGCTTTATTCTCCATTACTGATTTCTTTTTGTTCTCATGTCTCCAGTTTCACTGTTGATGGAAAAATGTAAATTTCTCATGACTTATCTCTGTCCCCTCTGGTTTGCAGCTGTTTTCAGCCACCATATGCCTCACCTCCTCCTTCTGTGAAGGTGTCTGTCCTGTGGCCGTGGGGAAGGGTCTGTGGTGTGTGCACTGCCCTTGGGGCTCTCACTGCCTCTGTGCTCCTGCTCTGCCTGGTCCCCTGGTCCCTACAGATCGCATGCTGGCACCACAGCTGTGGAGTGGGCTCTTCACTTCCCCCTCTGTTGCCCTGTTGGGCCCCCACAGCCCAGGCACCAGTGAACAACTTGGGGGTTCCATCAGCCCCTCCCCTCCCTGCTGGGCTGGCGGTTCATGCCCCCTGGGTGGGAGGAGGGGGAGAGGGAGGGCTCCAGTGAGTGGTCCCTGGTTGTTCCCCTCAGACTCCTCACTTTGGGCAAAGGACAAGAAGCAGTGAGGGCCCCTCCCTGGGTTCTGGGCCAAGCTGACCCCTCTTCTCCAGGATCTTCCCTCCCTGTGCCTTAGGGCATCCCTGGGCCCTGTATGGCAAGGATGTCCCCTCCACACCACAGCTCCAACTTACTATGCAGAAAAATCCTCTTCTCTCTCAATGAGGAGCCTAGTTTTCAAGATTTTTGTCCAAATATTCAATTTGAACCATAAACTGGGCACCTGGCTCTTGGCAGAGTCTCCCCTTTTCCCCAAGGTGGTAGGTGTGACTGTTAAGAGCCTGGGCAGCTGAGTACAAGGCTGAGCAGGACACAGATCGTGACTGTCCCCTGGACTGTCATCCTGTTATAGGCACCAGCTCTTCCCTAGAGAACAAGGGCACCTGCCAGTTGTTATTTAGACCCTCGGGTGGGGATCTGGTGCCGTAGGTTTGTCTCCAGGGAGCAGTGCAGTGACGGAGGGTGTGTTGTGTGTTTAGGGAGCAGTGCAGTGACGGAGGGTGTGTTGTGTGTTTAGGGAGCAGTGCAGTGACAGAGGGTGTGGTGTGTGTGATGCATGGGATTGAGGCTCCTGGTCCCACCAAGGGAACAGCTTCCTTTTGGAGGTGGGGGCCTCCTGTGGCCCCACAGAAGGATCCAGGTCTGCTGGCCGTAGCCCAGCGCTTTGAAAGTCACCAGTCCTGACAGTGACTCGTGTGTGTGTGTGTTTGTGTGTGTGTGTCTGTGTGTGTGTTTGTGTGTCTGTGTGTGTGTTTGTGTGTATGTCTGTGTGTGTGTCTGTGTGTGTGTGTGTGTGTTGGGAATGCCCAGTCTCTGTAGCTGCTGAAAGGCCCTGAGGCACATGCTGTCAGGAGTTGGCTCTGTCCTGAGCAGATATCACCATCTGTACCTTGGTTTAGGCTGCTGTGAGCACCAGGCCCTGTGCTGGGGGAGTGGTGAGGAGCCTGAAGGGACTCAGCATCCCATGATGAGGCTGGGCTGGCAATGGAGGAAAGACAGAATGTTCAAGACACAGGCACTGCTTGGCCTCTGGGTGTGGACTTCAGAAGGGCTTCCTGGAGGAGGAGGGAGGCTGGGCTTGCCAGAAAGGAGGCAGCTGCTCCCAGGATGAGTTCTGAACATGCTGCCTGAGCCCTTCGCTCCTCCTACACTCTGTTCCAGACTTGGATGGGGGCCACAGGGTAGGTGTGCTGCTGAGCCAGGACTGTGCTGGCACCCCACGAGGAGCCTTGGAGCCCTGCATCCAGGAGGCCACTGCACTGCTCACCTGTGGCCCAGCGGGTCCTCGGAAATCTGTGGTCCTGGAGGAGGAGCAGGAGGGCGCTGGGACCAGCCTCTGCGGCAACCTGAGCTCAGAGGATGTGCTGCCAGCAGGGTGTAAGGAGTGGAGGGCACAGCCGCTTGCCTATCTGCTACAGGAGGACTGGGCCCCCATGTGCCCCACCAGGCCAGCTCCCCCAGACTCAGAGGGCAGCAGTAACAGCAGTGACTACTGTGCCTTGAGCTGCTACAGGGGATGCCACCCCTCAGCCCTCCCAGGAAACACACAGAGCCCTGGGCCCATCCCAGCCCTGGCCTGTGGCCTTTTCTGTGACCATCAGGGCTTGGAGACCCAGCAAGGAGATGCCTGGGTGCTGGCTGGTCACTGCCAGAGGTCTGGGCTGCATGAGGACCTCCAGGGCACGTTGCTCCCTTCCGTCCTCAGCAAGGCTTGGTCCTGGACGTTCTAAGTCCCTGACTTGCCATATGCATCATGTCCATTTTGGGAAAATGGACTTAAGTCTTTGGAATCCTTGTCTGGGACTGAACCTCCTGAGAATGGGCCCTAGTAGTGGTTGGAGGTCCTCTTTGGATGGAGGCTCAGGGGCAGCTTCAGGGAGGAAGGATCCCTCTGCTCAGTGCCTGTGGGGAGGAACCTCTACCCTCAGCATCCTGCCCACAGGTTCCTCCTTCTGCTGTCCCTTTTCTTTATCCCTGACCTC
Organism: Gorilla gorilla gorilla; assembly: GCF_029281585.2. Classification (NCBI taxonomy): domain Eukaryota; kingdom Metazoa; phylum Chordata; class Mammalia; order Primates; family Hominidae; genus Gorilla; species Gorilla gorilla. Next base: position 9,008,742 of record NC_073232.2, on the reverse strand, counting down.
TCTGAGAAGAAGGTTATGGTCTCTCAGCTGTTCCGCCCTCATCCCCTTAAAGGGCCAGCCAGGGCCCAGTGGACACAGGTAAGGCACCATGACCACCCGGTGTGACCTGTCTGTGCCTTCCTGAGGCAACTTTCTAGAGATTAAAAGGGGCTTAATGACTGTTCCAAAGCGCAGATGGCTGGGAAGAGGGGCCAGAGGAGGAGTGAGGGGTGAGGTTTGGCCAGCCCTGGGCTTTCTGGGCTCTAGGGACAGCGTGGTGGAGGCTCAATGACACTTTTGGGGACAGCAGGGTGGAGGCTCAGGGACAGCTCTGGAGACAGCAGGGTGGAAGTTCAGGGGCAGCTCCAGGGACAGCAGGCTGGAGGCTCAGGGACAGCTCTGGGCTGAGCTCAGGGTGGAGGCTCAGGGGCAGCTTCAGGGACAGCAGGGTGGAGGCTCAGGGACAGCTCTGGGCTGAGCTCAGGGTGGAGGCTCAGGGGCAGCTCCAGGGACAGCAGGATGGAGGCTCAGGGACAGCTCTGGGCTGAGCTCAGGGTGGAGGCTCAGGGACAGCTCTGGGCTGAGCTCAGGGTGGAGGCTCAGGGACAGCTCTGGGCTGAGCTCAGGGTGGAGGCTCAGGGGCAGCTCTGGGCTGAGCTCAGGGTGGAGGCTCAGGGGCAGCTTCAGGGACAGCAGGGTGGAGGCTCAGGGACAGTTCCTGGGAGGCCAGCGCCCTTCTTCCTCCTTGTCCTCATCCTCCCATCTGCTCCAGGAAACTGAGAGCTGAGGCTAGAGCTCCCAGTCAGTCAGTGCTGGAAGTGACCATCCAGCAGTGATGGTGGCCTTTGAAGGGTCCTGCTTCTGTCCTCAGACTCTCATGGGGTGGGCTTGGGGAGGAGCTGTGGTCTGGAGAGAGTGGCAGATGGAGCAGAACATGCCCGCATTTGTTTCCTAGGGCTGCCGTAACAAAGTGCCACAAAATGGGTAGCTTCGAATCACAGAAATTTGTTGTCTCACAGTTCCAAAGTCCAGAAGTTGGAAATAAAGATGTTGGCAGTGTTCCCGACTACATGTTCTTAGGCTCCCATGAAACAGAAGTTGATACAAGGCCAAGTAAGTTTCCCAGACAAGGCTTTATTAAGTCTTATGCCCCTAAAGGTTGGGCAGAAAAGAGACGTATTAAGTCTTATGCCCTAAAGGTTGGCCAGGAGGAAGGATTCTTGGCTGGTTCCCCAAGGGGAGTGCGTTGTGGTGTTTTGAGAGTGACATGCATAATTTATGAGTTAGGTGAGTGTCATTAACGTATGGGGTGGAGTGAAGGGTGCTCAGATGCAGTAAAGAATCATGCTAATACATATGTTGCGTGATCAGAAAATAGCTGAAAAGCCCATGCCTGGGTGGGGACTTTAGTATTATAATGAGGCCAGGGGTAAGGATCGGTCATACTCCTGGCCTCGTGCACAAGAGGGTGATGGAGTCAACTCCCTTGAGTAAGACTTACTGCGAGATGCTGCTTATCTTAGTTTATTTCAGATGGTTGGCAAGGTCTGGCCAGCGAGTATAGCACCTGGAGGGTGGTGCTGCAAGGTCTGGTGGTCAGCAGGCATGTATGGAACAACACGTTAGTTGGGGTGGGCCGAGTCCCATTCTACTCTGTCTCAGCAGGGCCATGCTCCCTCTGAAGGCACCAGGGAAGTATCCGTTTTGGGCCTCTCTTCAGCTTCTGTTAGTTTCTTGGCTTGTGACAGCAAAACTCCATTTTTTTTTTAAGATGGCGTCTTGGTCTGTCGCCCAGGCTGAAGTGCAGTGGCGTGATCTCAGCTCTCTGCAACCTCTGTCTCCCCGGTTCAAGTGATTCTCCTGCCTCCACCTCCAAGGTAGCTGGGATTACAGGCGCCAGCCACCATGCCCAGCTAATTTTTGTATTTTTAGTAGATACAGGATTTTGCCATGTTGGCCAGGCTGGTCTCAAATTCCTGGCCTCAAGTGATTGCCTGTCTCCACTTCCCAAAGTGCTGAGATTACAGACATGAGCCACTGCACCTGGGCATGTCATCTGTATATCTTTTTTGGTGAGGTGTCTATCTTTTAATTGGGTTGTTTTTATTTTTGTTGTTAGAATTTGTTTGTATATTTTGCGTACAAGTCTTTTTCAGGTTTGTTTTTTAAATATTTTCTCTCAGTCTGTGGCTTGTTTTTTGATTCTCTTAACTGGATATTTCACAGAGTAGTCATTTTAAATTTTAATAAAGTCCACATTATCATTTTTTTATCTTATGAACTGGCTTTTGGTATTGTATCTAAAGACTCATCACCAATCCAAAGTCATATGGATTTTCTTCAATAACTTTTACAATTTTATATTTGAAAATTTAAGTCTACAGTCTATCTTGAATGATTTTTTAGGGGTGAGCTATGAAGTCTGTACCTACGTTCATTTTTTTCCCTATGGTTTCCGATTGTTCTGTTGTCATCTGTGGAACACACTTTTCTTTCCCCACTAAATATTTTTGCCCCTTTGACAAAAGCAGTTGACTATATTTATTTGGGTCTTTTGGGTTCTGTATTCTATTCTGTTGATCTATTTGTCCATTCCTTCACCAACATCACTCTCTTCATTACTTTAGCTTTGTGGTAAAGCTAAAAGTAATGAGTGTACTGCTCCTAAACAAGGAGTATCTGCATTTATTTATATATTTTTTATTCTTCCCAACCATGATCCAAGGTTTTCTGAATGCATATTTGGATGTATTTTGTTACATTTATACTTAATAAATTCAATTTTGGGGGTGCTATTGTAAATGGTAATTTTTTTTAAACTTCAAGTTCAAATTATTCCTATATGTTATTGCTGATAGAAAGTCAGGCAGTGCATGGTGGCTCACGCATGTAACCCTAGCACTTTGGGAGGCTGAGTTGGGAGGATCACTTGAGCTTGGGAGTTCTAGACCAGCCTGGGCAATATAGTGAGACCCACCCCCCCAATAAAAAATAAAATAAAATAATTAAAACAAATAAATAAAAGAAAATCAGGTGGGGCTTGGCACGGTGGTTCACACCTGTAATCCCAGTGCTTTGGGAGGCTGAGGTTGGAGAATCTCTTGAACCCGGGAGCTGGAAGCTGAACCCGGGAGCTGGAAGCTGAACCCAGGAACTGTGATTATGCCACTGTCCTCAAGCCTGGGTAACAGAACGAGACCCTGTCTCTAAAAAGAAAAGAAAGAAAATCAATTTAGTTTTGTCTACTGGCCATCTTCTGTTTCTTTCTTTCTTTCTTTTTTAATTTTTTGAGAAGGAGTCTCGCTCTGTTGCCCAGGCTGGAGTGCAGTGGCACAATCTCAGCTCACTGCAACCTCCGCCTCCCGGGTTCAAGCGAGTCTCCTGCCTCAGCCTCCAGAGTAGCTGGGATTACAGGCACGCGCCATCATGCCTACTAATTTTTATATTTTTAGTAGAGACGAGGGTTCACCACGTTGGCCAGGCTGGTCTCGAACTCCTGACCTCAAGTGATCCGCCCGCCTCAGCCTCTCAAAGTGCTGGGATTACAGGCGTGAACTGGCCATCTTCTTTGATTACTATCTCAATGCGTTCCCGTCAAGGCACGGGATGGTGGTCTCCAGTTCAGTTGAAATTTCCAAAATCTCGGCCTGGAAAAGTCCAGACGCTGATTTTCAGAGATTCTCCAGAGCTGGCTCGAGGGGGCGCCCGGCCCTGCCAAAGCCGGAGGGCGCGAACCGTGTCGGAACCGCACGGCGGCGTCCTGGGGCGTCCACGGTGAGGACGGAGCTTCCTCTCAGCACCCACCCACGAGGGGCCGGAGCTTTGGGACACCCGGGGACACCTGGGGCCGCGTCCGCTGTGAGGACAGGGAAACGCTCAGGGACACCTGGGGCCGCCGGGGAGAAAGTGAGAAAAAGGCTTCCTGCCGCCGCTGTGAGTGCAGCGGAGCGAGCGCGGCGCATATCCCGTCTGGCCATTTGTACCCGGACTTCACTTTGTAGGAGCCTCCCTTCATGGAGGCTTGGGCGGCTCACCCCTAGCTCAGGACAAGATGCCGGTTACCGATGCGATTTTGTTTCTGGGGAGAGACCTTGGTCCCAGGAGAAGAGGAGGAACGGGGAGACGCCGTTGTGCCGTCGGTCGGGAGGCTGGGGACTGGCAGGGGCCACAGCCTGAGGCCGAGGAAACAGACGCCCCCTGATCAGTGCTCGTGTTTTTTTTTTTTTTTTTTTTTTTTTTTTTTTTGAGAGGAAGTTTCGCTTCGGTTTCCCAGGCTGGAGTGCAATGGCACAATCTCGGCTCACTGCAACCTCCGCCTCCCGGGTTCAAGCGATTCTCCCGCCTCAGCCTCCCGAGTAGCTGGAATTACAGGGACCCGCCATCACGCCCAGCTAATTTTTTCTATTTTCAGTTGAGACGGGTTTCACTATGTTGGCCAGGCTGGTCTCGAACTCCTGACCCCAGGAAATCCACCCGCCTTAGCCTCCCAAAGTGTTGGGATTATAGGTGTGAGCCATCTCGCCTGGCCAGTGCTTGGTGTTTTAAGGCTTATTTGTTAACGTAGTGGAAACAACGCAGGAAAATGGAAAAGTAGCACATTATGCTCACTGCACTGCACTCCAGTCTGGGCGACAGAGCGAGACCCTTTTTAAGAGTAAAAAGAAAAGAAAGAAAATAAATTGAGTTTTGTCTACTGCCCATCTTCTTTTTGTCTTTTGTTTTTTTGAGACAGAGTCTTGCTCTGTCGCCCAGGCTGGAGTGCAGTGGTGCGATCTTGGCTCACTGCAACCTCCGCCTCCCGAGTTTCAGCAATTCTCCTGCCTCAGCCTCCGGAGTAGCTAGGATTACAGGCGCCCACCACCACATCTGGCTAATTTTTGTGTTTTTAGTAGGGATGGGGTTTCCTCATGTGGGCCGGGCTGGTCTCGAACTCCTGACCTCAGGTGATCCACCCACCTCTGCCTCCCAAAGTGGTGGGGTTACAGGCGTGAGCCACCACGTCCAGCCTTTTTTCGGTTTGTTTTGTTTTAAGAGAGAAGGTCTTGCTTTGTCACCCAGGCTGGAGTGCAGTGGTGTGATCACAGCTCACTGCAGCCTCGGTCTCCTGGGCTCCAGCAATCCTCCGGCCTCAGCCTCCCAAGTAGTTAGGAGTATAGGCACCAGCCACCATGCACAGCTAATTTAAAAAAAAAAATTTGGCTGGGCGTGGTGGCTCACGCCTGTAATCCCAGGTGTGAATGACTTTGGGAGGCCTTGGTGGGGGGATCACCTGAGGTCAGGAGTTCGAGACCAGCCTGGTCAACATGGCAAAACCCCGTCTCTACTAAAAATACAAAAATTAGCCATGCATGGTGGCGCGCGCCTGTAATCCCAGCTACTCGGGAGGCTGAGGCAGGAGAATTGTTTGAACCCTGGAGGTGGAGGTTGCAGTGAGCCAAGATCGCGCCATTGCACTCCAGCCTGGGCAATAAGAGTGAAACTCCGTCTCAAAAAAAAAAAAAAAAAAAAAAAAAATTGGCACAGACAGCAGGATCTTTATGTTGCTCAGGTTTGTCTTGAACTCCTGGGCTCAAGTGATCCTTACACCTCAGCCTCCCACAGTACTGGGATTACAGGCGTGAGCCACTGCACCTAGCCTGGAGTCTCTTCTTAACTTCCTTCTCCCTTCCCCTTCTCCTTCCCCTTACTTTCTTCCTTCTTCTTTCCTTCTTTATTTTTATTTATTTTTTTCTTTTTCTTTTTTTTTTTTTTTTGATACTGAGTCTCGCTCTCTCGCCAGGCTGGAGTGCAGTGGCGCGATCTCTGCTCACTGCAACCTCCGCCTCCCGGGTTCAAGGGATTCTCCTGCCGCAGCCTCCAGAGTAGCTGGGACTACGGGCGTGTGCTAACACGCCCAGATGATTTTTGTATTTTTAGTAGAGATGGGGTTTTACCACGTTGGCCAGAATGGTCTCGATTTCCTGACCTCGAGTGATCCGCCCTACTCGGCCTCCCAAAGTGCTGGGATTACAGGCGTGAACTGGCCATCTTCTTTGATTGCTATCTCCATGCTTTCCGGTCAAGGCACGGGATGGCGGGCTCCAGTTCAGTTGAAATTTCCAAAATCGCGGCCTGGAAAAAATCAGACGCTGATTTCCAGAGATTCCCCAGAGCTGTCGCGAGGGGGCGCCCGGCCCTGCCAAACCCGGAGGGCCGCGCGCGCGAACCGTGTCCCAACCGCACGGCGGCGTCCGGGGGGGTCCACTGTGAGGACCGAGCTTCCTCTCCTCAGGACCCACCCAGGAGGGGCCGGGGCTTGGGACATCTGGGGCCGCGTCCGCTGTGAGGACAGGGAGACTTGCTGCAGCTCCGGGACACCTGGGGCCGCCGAGGCAAAGGTGAGGAAAAGGCTTCCTGCCCCCGCTGTGAGTGCAGCGGAGCGAGCGCGGCCGCGTTTCCCGTCGGGCTGTTTGTACCTGGACTTTGTGCAAGCGTCCCTTCATGGAGGCTTGGGCGAGTCACCCCCAGCGCAAGGCCAAGATGCCGGTTACGAATGCGAGTTTGTTTCTGGGGAGAGACCCTGGTACCGGGAGAGGAGGAGGAACGCGGAGACGCCGTCGGGCTGTGGGGATGTTGGGGACTGGCAGGCGCCACAGGCTGAGGTCGAGGAAACAGGCGCCCCGGATCAGTGCTCATTTTGTGTTTTGTTTTGTTTTGGTTTTTTTTTGAGACGGACTTTCGCTCTTGTTTCCCAGGTTGGAGTGCAATGGCGCGATCTCGGCTCACTGCAACCTCCGCCTCCCGGGTTCAAGCGATTCTCCTGCCTCAGCCTCTTGAGTAGCTGGGATTACAGGCATGCGCCAGCACGCCCGGCTAATTTTGTATTTTTAGTAGAGACGGGGTTTCTCCATGTTGGTCAGGCTAGTCTTGAACTCCCAACCTCATCAGGTGATCCACCCACCTTGGCCTCCCAAAGTGCTGGGATTACAGGCGTGAGCCACCTGGCCTGGTCAGTGCTCCGTGTTTTCAGGCTCATTTGTTAACATAGTAGAAACAACACAGGAAAATGGAAAAGTAGGCACATTATCATGCTCACGCCACTGCACTCAAGCCCTGGGCAGCAGAGCGAGACCTTGTCTCAAAAAACAAAAACAAATGAAAACAAAACCAAAAACACCATTGTGTGCGTCTAATGGAAGTGAACTCGTCAACAACAGTTTTTCTTTTGTTGAGAAAGTCTGTTTAATTTGCAGTGTATTTGTAATGGTACAGAAAATGTCGTCTGTTTTATAAACATTCTCATCCTAAGTTAGTTGAAATTTATTAACTATATCAAGCTTTGACATGATACCATAAAATTAATTGAAGAAAGTCACTAATCTTTTTTTTTTCCCTTGGCCTTGAGCATTTTAAATAAAATCAGATTTCGTTAAGGTTACTTAATACTGAGCTGTAAACCCGTATGGCCCTGTGGTGTCTTTTCTTATCTTTTCTTTTTGCTTTTGTTTTTTTTTTTTTGAGGTGGAGTGTCACTCTGTCTCCCAGGCTGGAGTGCAGTGGCGTGAGCTCAGCTCGCTGTAACCTCCACCTCCCAGGTTGAAGCAATGCTCTGTCTCAGCCTCCCCAAGAGCTGGGATTACAGGTTCCTGCCATAATGCCCTGCTAATTTTTTTGTGTTTTTAGTAGAGATGGGGTTTCACCATCTTGGCCAGGCTGGTCTTGAACTTCTGACCTCGTGGCCACCCACCTTGGCCTCTCAAAGTGTTGGGATTACATGCGTGAGCCACTGAGCCAAGCCTCTTTTCTTTTTTTGACATGGAGTCTCACTTTGTCGCCCAGGATGGACTGCAGTGGCGCGATCTCAGCTCACTGCAACCTCCGCCTCCCGGGTTCAAGCACTTCTCCTGCATCAGCCTCCTGAGTAGCTGGGATTCCAGGCCTGCATCACCACGCTGGGCTAATTTTGTATTTTTAATAGAGGTGGGGTTTCACCATGTTGGCCAGGCTGGTCTCGAACTCTTGATCTCAAGTGATCCACCCACCTCGGCCTCCCAAAGTGCTGGGATTGCAGGCAGGCCTGAGCCACCACGCCTGGCTGCTTTTTTTTTTTTTTTAATTAAAAAAATTTTTTTTGTTTGTTTTTTGAGACAGAGTTTAGCTCCTGTTGCCCAGGCTAAAGTGCAATGTCCCGATCTTGGCTCACTGCAACCTCTGCCTCCTGGGTTCAAGCAATTCTCCTACCTCAGCCTCCTGAGCAGCTGGGAATACAGGTGTGCACCAGAATGCCTGGCTAATTTTGTATTTTTAATAGAGATGGGGTTTCACCATTTTGGTCAGGCTGATCTCTAACTCCTGACCTCAAGTGATCCACCCGCCTCTGCCTCCCAAATTATTGGGATTATAGGTGTGAGCCACTGTACCCAGCCTTTACATTTTTATTGATTGATTTTTTTTTTTTTAAGAGAGAAGGTCTTGCTCTATCACCCAGGCTGGAGTGCAGTGGTGTGATCATGGCTTACTGCAGCCTTGACCTCCTGGGCTCCAACAATCCTCCTGCCTCAGCCTCCCAAGTAGCTTAGACTATAGGCACCAGCCACCATGCACTGCTAATTTAAGCAGGATCTTTACGTCCCTCAGGTTTGTCTTTAACTCCTGGGCTCAAGTGATCCTTACACGTCAGCCTCCCAAAGTGCTGGGATTACAGGCATGAGCCACTGCACCCAGCCTAAGGTCTCCCCACTTTTTTTTTGAGACAGATTTTCACTCTTTTCTCAGGCTGGAGTGCAATGGTGAGATCTCGGCTCACTGCAACCTCTGACTCCTGGGTTCAAACGATTCTCCTGCCTCAGCCTCCCAAGTAGCTGGGATTACAGGCATGCGGCTAATTTTGTATTTTTAGTGGAGATGGGGTTTCACCATATTGGTCAGGCTTGTCTTGAACTCCTGACCTCAGGTGATCCCTCGCCTCGGCCTCCCCAAAGTGCTGGGGATTACAGGTGTGAGCTACTGTGCCCGGCCCTGCGGTATTTTTCTTTTTTCTTTTTCTTTTTTTTTTGAGATGCAGTCTCACTCAGTTGCCCAGGCTAGGGTGTAGTGGCATGATCTCTGCTCGCTGCAACCTCCCTTTCCTGGACTCGAGCGATTCTCCTGCCTCAGCCTCCCAAGTAGCTGGGACTACAAGTGTGCGCCATGATGCCTGGGTAATTTTTTGTGTGTTTTTAGTAGAGGTGGGGTTTCACCATGTTGGCAAGGCTGGTCTCAAACTCCTTACCTCAAGTGATCTGCCCGCCTTGTCCTCCCAAAGTGTTGGGATTACAGGCATGAGCCACCACGCCCTGCCCCTGGGGTCCTTTTTAAATGGGGATCTCTAAGGGTCACTCCAAGCTTTTCTATGCTAATCGGTGTATTTAAATTTTCCTTATTTTAGAGTCCATTTTGTTGTGTATTTTTACTAGGAAATCACCCATTTTTCTCTCAGTTTCCAGTTTGATTCAATAAGTTTCTCCTTTCTTTTATTTTTTATTTTTTTGAGACGGGGTTTTGCTCTGTCTCCCAAGCTGGAGTGCAGTGGCGCAGTGGAGATCTCGGCTGACTGCAGCCTCCGCCTCCTGTGTTCAAGCAATTCGTCCTCAGCCTTTTGAGTAGCTGGGATTACAGGTCTGCGCCACCACGCCCAGCTGATTATTGTATTTTTAGTACAGACTGGGTTTTGCCATGTCGGCCATGCCGTTCTCAAACTCCTGACCTCAGCTGATCCGCCCGCCTCGGCCTCCCAAAGTACTGTGATTACAGGCATGAGCCACTGTGCCTGGCCAATAAGCTTCTCTTATTTGACTTCTGATTTATCTCTTTCTAGTTTTCAACAGAATTCTTAATTCTATGTATTTCTGCTGTTTGTTTCCATCAATAATATTTTTAAAAATATCTGGGGACTGTTGTGGGGTGGGGAGAGTGGGAAGGGATAGCATTAGGAGATATACCTAATGCTCAATGACGAGTTAATGGGTGCAGCACACCAGCATGGCACATGTATACATATGTAACTAACCTGCACATTGTGCACATGCACCCTAAAACTTAAAGTATAATAATAAAAAATAAAAAACAAAACAAAACAACAAAACAACAAAATATACTTATTAGTTTATCTTGTTTTCAATTGAGGGAATTGTTATATTAAACAATTTCTTATGACCCAATGACAAGCTTTAATTATTTTAAAATAATTCCTGCCTAACGCAACACCTTTTGCAGGAACCAGCTGTCAGTGGTATTGTTACTGACCAGAGTTTCTTGGCTCTCCAATAATAGAAATTGACATGAGGATGAGCAAGTTTCCCAGACAAAGCTTTTATTTAGGTGTTTTGTTTAGCTTGGTTAAATTTATTTCACAAAGCTTTTGTTTTTGTGTTTTATATTCAAACACAAAGGAGGCAGCAGAAGAGAGAGAATTCTGTCTGGCTCCCTGAAGAGTCAGGAGGAGGGTGTTTTTAGGGTCTGGCCCGATTGCCCGGGCTGGAGTCCTCTGGCACCGTCTCGGCTCACTGCATCCTCCCGGGCTCAAGCCATCCTCCCGCTTCAGCCTCCCGAGTAGCTGGGACTACAGGTGTATACAACCGTGCTCAGCTAATTTTTGTATTCTTTTTGTAGAGACGAGTTTTTGCCATGTTGCCCAGGTTGGCTTCAGAACCCCCCAAAGTGCTGGGATTACAAGTATAAGCCACCATGCCCGGCCCAGTGTGTTCTTATTAAATTTCAGTAATTAGTTACGCCATTTGCCTTTCGTTCAACACTGAGATTTCGTTTTTCTTTCCTAATTATCTCATACATGGACTTTGGTTCCATTAAACTATTATTTCCTTGATCTACAAATTGCTGGTGATTCTTGCAGATTATCTAAGAAATAATTACATTTTGTTTTTAGAAAAACCACATTATTAACTTTACAACTGTTAGATACCACACCTGCAGTGACTTTAGGGATTTTGCTGGACAGCGTCTTAGACAATTTGCTAAGGGTGGACATTGGGTGAATGGCTTGAGGGAACATGCATTAAATACTCGAGACACCCAGGAGGCTGCTGTGTCCCCATAAGAGACGGCATACGAGACTGCAGGCCATTGGGGTTGAATGCCTTGGAAAGGGTAGCGTGCAGGAAGGAGCACACAGTGTGTGGAGGTCATGGTCAGTCCTGTGGTTCTTGTTCTAAGGCCAGTGGGAATCCATTGTAAAAGTTGAATCAGAGAGTGACATTGTGAACCTTGGGTTTGAAAATGAGAATTTTGCCATTATACAGTTGAGATCACCAGTTGTGGGCAGGGGGATTGTGCTCTTTCTGGTGGGTTGCACTGAGGAGAGCAAGCATTGGGCTGAGGTGTTTCTGCTGGAAATGCAGGGTCTGCATCTGCTCAGGAGGAAACACGGGGTAGACCCAGCTGGGAGTTATCTGCCAAAGTTGTGAAACTGAGGGACAGCTCAGGAACATTCCAGAAAAAGGAAAACCCAATCCAAATGGAAAGAGACCTTTTCTCCCAGTTGGGGCAGTCAGTGAAGGGAAATGGGTCTCTGGATTGGATTGTCAGGTAGAGACCTTGTATTTCCTGATTTGGGAGTTACGTGGTGGTTAGCTGGGAGGCTGTCTTTGTTTTGGTAAAATACACTGGAGTGTTTTATGTGGAGTTGCTGTAACTGCTGAGGAATCTAAGAGAAGGGATAAGTTACACTTTACACTGCTATTGCAAGATTCCTAGAAGTATGAAATTATTGTAAAGTAAATTATAAACAACCACAGTAATACCATGTCAGTAAAGCAGAAACGACATCAAACTTCACTATAGAGGCCAAACCCAGTCCAAATTCAGGTCAGTGGAAGCTGTGTACCAAGCACCCCGGTGAGAGTCTGGATGCTATATCAGTATTGCAGCTGTCATATCAGTATTGAGGGTGTCACGTGAGTCTTAGGGTTGTCATAGCAGTACTGTGGGTGTCATATCACTATTTCGGGTGTCATATCTGTATTGTGTGCATCATATCAGTATTGCAGGTGTCCCATCAGTCTTACGAGTGTCATATCAGCCTTACAGGTGTCATATCAGTATTATGGGTGTCATATGAGTCTTAGGAGTGTCATGAATCTTGTGGGCTTCACATCAGTCTTATGGGTGTCACAGCATCTTGTGGGTGTCATATCAGTATTACGATACGCCATGATATGTTATACCAGTATGATACCTCTTCTGAAAACACCTTCACAGACATACCCACACATAGTGCTTTAACAGCTTTCCATGTATTCCTTAATCTGGTAAAGTTGACACCTAAAATTAACCATTGCAGTATTTATGACTGATTCATGGCTAAAATTTCAGAATTTTTAAAAATTTTAGAATGAAAGCTGGGCACCGTAGCCAGACACCGTCCCTACATAAATATTAAAAAGTTAACTGGTTGTACTTGCACACATATGTAGTTCCAGTTACTCTAGAGGCTGAGGTGGGAGGATGTTTTGAGCCCAGGAGATTCATGCTGAAGAGCTAGGATTGTGGCACTGCATTCCAGCCTGCGTGAGAGGGTGAGACTCTCTCAAAAAACAATCAACAGTAATAATATTATTTGGAATAAATTTAACCAAGGTACAAGACTTGTACATGAGGCTGGGCATGGTGGCTCATGCCTGTAATCCCAGCACTTTTGGAGTCCAAGGCAGGTGGATCCACGAGGTCAGGAGATCGATACCATCCTGGCTAACACGGTGAAACCCCATCTGTACTAAAAATACAAAACATTAACCAGGCATCGTGGCATGCACATGTAATCCTAGCTACTTGGGAGGCTGAGGCTGGAGAATTGCTTGAACCCGGGAGGCAGGGGTTGCCGTGAGCCAAGATCTCGCCACTGCACTCCACCCTGGGTGACAGAGTGAGACCCCATCTCTGGAAAAAACAAAAAACAACAACAAAATAACTTGTACATGGAAAACTTCAAAACATTGCTGAAGTAAATTCAAGAAAGCTTACATAAATTTAAAGACACCTCATGTTCACGAACTGGAAGACTTAATAATTCTTAAGGTGGCAGTACTACACAAAGCCATCTACAGATTCTGTGTGATTCCTGTTACAATCCCAACGTCCTTTTGGCAGAAATCAACAGGCTGATCCTGTCATTTATACGAAATATCAAGGGATGCAGAATAGCCAAAATAGTGTCAAAAAAAAAAAAAAAACAACTCAGAGGCTCACATTTCCAAATTTCAAATCCTACTACAAAGCAACAGTAATAAAATCAACATGATTTTGGTATAATCAATTGAATAGATCAATGGAACTGAATTTTGAGTTCAGAAATAAACCCATATTTCTATGAGCAATTGCTTTATTTTTATTTTTTTGAGACAGGATCTCACTCTGTCTCCCAGGCTGGAGTGCTGTGGCACAATCATGGCTCACTGCAACCTCTGTCTCCTGGGCTCAAGTGATCTTCCCGCCTCAGCCTCCAAGTAGCTGGGACTACAGGTATGCACCACCACATCTGGCTAATTTTTTGATTTTTTTATACAGGTAGGGTCTTGCTGTCCTGCCCAAGTTGGCCTCAAACTCCTGTTCTCAAGTGATACTCCTCTCTTGGCCTCCCAAAGCATTGGGATTACAGGAGTCAGCTACCATGTCCAGCCTGTTGATTTTTAAAAATGTAATTTCTTTTTCTTTCTTTTTCAAGGCATGGTTTTGCCCTGTTGGCCAGGTTGGAGTGCAGTGGTGCGAACGTGGCTTATTGCAGCCTAAACCTCCTGGGCTCAAGCAATCCTCCCTCCTCTGTCACCCGAGTAACTAGGACTACAGATATGCACCGTCACACCTAGCTAATTTTTAAGTTATTTGTAGAGAGAGTGTTTTCCTGTGTTGGCCGGACTGGCCTGAAACTCCTGGGTTCAAAAGATCTTCCCACCTCAGCATCTCAAAGTGCTGGTATTACAGGTGTGGGCCACCACCCCCAGCCTGGAATGGTTTTCATAATTACATTCTCATGTTGTTTGTTGCTAGTGTCTGGAAATACAACAGATTACTGTGTATTGACATTTTGTGTTGTAGTTTACTAGTTTTAATAATATTTTGGGGGTTTGTCGTGATATTTCTGTACATAAGATAGCTCCTGTGATCTGTGAGTAGCTGTTTTTACTGCTTCCTAACACATATAAGTTCTCTTTACTTCTTTTTCTCTCCTATTTGTTGTGGATGGAACTTCCCGTACAGTGTTGAATACAGTGATGAAAATGAGCATTGGTGCCTTGGTCCTGATCTTAGGAGTAAAGCACTGGGCCCTGACAGTGGAGATGGTGCTGAAGTCCGATTGTGGTGTTTAGAAAATTCCTGTCCCTGGTTTGTTGGGTGTTTTTATGATGAAATGGTGTTGACTTTGTTTAAAGTACTTCCTGCATCTATTGAAATTAGCATGTGGGTTTCTTCTTTATTCTGTTTATTTCATGTTCCTTTGCAGTGATGGCTTTAGTATGCCAAACCAGCTTGATTTTCTGAGAAAAGGATGTAGTGATCATGTTGTGCAATCCTCAAAATACATGCTAGTATAAAATGACAATTATTTTCTTGGGCATTATTATTATTATTATTTTTAATTTTTTTGAGACAGAGTCTCACTCTTGTCGCCCATGCTGGAGTGCAGTGGCACGATCTTGGCTCACTGCAACATCTGGCTCCCAGGTTCAAGCAATTCTCCTGCCTTAGCCACCTGAGTAGCTAGGATTACAGGCTCCCGCCACCACGCCTGGCTAATTTTTGTATTTTTAGTAGAGAGAGGGTTTCACCATGTTAGCAAGACTGGTCTCAAACTCCTGACCTCAGGTGATCTGTCTGCCTTGGCCTCCCAAAGTGCTGGGATTTCAGGTGTGAGCCACCGCACCCGGCCTCTTGAGCATTATTAATTGAATAATTATACTAGAGATTGATCTGTACCTTTCTGTTCTTGTGATGTGAAGTCCTAGTGTGGTTTAGTGTTAAATTGGGGATGGGATTGGGTATGGGTTGGTTTACTATGTAGCGTATTAAGTGTTAGAAGTTTAGGGGAAAAAAATTAGCAGGAAGAAAACATACCTGAGGAATTGCGGGGAAGAGTATGGTGAGGTCTGTGTTAAAGTCAGGGTTTAGGGTTAGCAAGAGAGTGCCTGTAGCCTTTGCCAACAGTAAATGTCAGTCCTTTTCTTGAGACAGGTTCTCGCTCTGTTGCCCAGGGTGCAGTGCAGTGGCAGTCTTGGCTCATAGCAACCTCCAACTCCTGGGTTCAAATGATTTTTAGGCCTCAGCCTTCCAAGTAGCTGGGAACACAGGTGCGTGCCAACATGCCCAACTATTTTTTTTTTTTTTTTTAGTGGAGTTGGGGGTTTCCTCATGTTGACCAGGCTGGTCTCAAGCTTCTGGCCTCAAATGATCCACTCACTTCTGCCTCCCAAAGTGCTGCGATTATAGGCAGGAGCCACCACGCCCAGCCTGCACACAGGCAGGCAAATATATTTTAATATTCTTTTAATTGGCACTTCCTTCAGTATTAGTCAGTGTAAGCAACTTTTCATTTATTTCTTAGTTGACAGTTCTTTGGGTCACAAATCAGATGACATTTCAGTATGTGTAGGGGTATGCATATGTGAGTGTGTTGATGTGTATGTGTGAGACGAAGTGCAAACATAAGTATGACAGAATGAATATGCACACCTCTGTTCTTGTGTGCCTAGTGTGTTAGGGTTTGGTTAGAGTTTGATTTAGGGTTGGGGTAATGGTTAGGTTTAAGTTATGGAGAAGGGTTAGATGGTTAGTGTTAGGGTTAAGGGTTAGGGTGAGGGTGAGGGTTAGGGTTGGGGGTTAGTGGTGGGGTTGGGGTTAGGGTTTTAGAGTTAGGGTTAGGGGTTAAGGGTTAGGGTTAAGGGTTAGGGTTGGGGTCAGTGGTTAGGGGTCATGGTTAAGGGTTAAGGGTTGGGGTTGGGGGTTAGGGTTAGGGGTTAGGGTTAGGGTAAGGGTTAAGGCTAAGGCTAGGGCTAGGGTTAGGGTTTGGGGTTAGGGTTAGGGTTAGGGCTAGGGCTTTGAATAAACTTAAATGGTAGCCAAGTTGTGGTTACAGTGGGCCTTGGGTGAGACCAAGTTCTATGCCTACTTCAAGTGTGAACCAGCACAGTCTCAGTGCTGGTGGCCTCAGGGGTGCTTATGTTACCCCAACTCCAGCTCCACATGCCTCAGCAGAGAAAGAGAGACTGCTGGTTTCAGAGAAAGAAAGGGAAGAGAACAAGATCTCTACTTGAAAAATCAAGAGAATTTTTCTTGATGTTAATCCAGGGCCACCAAAGCAGTACCTCTACGTGTTTGCTACTGTGTATTGGGCTTGGGACCTAAGTCTCTTTGAACACCTGGAAAGTGTTCCCAAAAATAATGGGCACCAACCAGCCCAGACTGTGAAGACTACAATAAAGACTGAACTCTTCAATGCCCAGATATAGATGAACATCTATAAGTATCAAGGCCATCCAGGAAAACATGACCTCACCAAACAAGCTAAATAAGGCACCAGGGGCAAATCCTGGAAAAATAGAGATATGTGACCTTTCATACAGGAAATCCGAAATAGCTGGTTGAGGTAATTCAAAGAAATTCAATGTAACACAGAGAAGGAATTCAAAATTCTATCAGATAAATTTAACGATAAGATTTAAATAAAAAGAATAAAGCAGAAATTCTGAAGTTAAAATGAAATTATCATACTGAAGAATGCATCAGAGTTACTTAAAAAAATTGATCAAGGAGAAGATAGATTTAGTGAACTTGAAGTCAGACTATTTGAAAAGACAAAGTCAGAGGAGACAAAAAAGAATAAAAAATAAAGCATGCCTACAGAATCTAAAAAATAGCCTCAAAATAGGAATCTAAGAGTTATTGGCCTTAAAGAGGTGGTAGAAAAAGAGATAAGACTTAAACATTTATTGGCCCGGTGCAGTGGCTCACGCCTGTAATCCCAGCACTTTGGGAGGCCGAGGTGGGCGGATCACAAGGTCAGATCAAGACCATCCTGGCTAACACGGTGAAACCCCGTCTCTACTAAAAATACAAAAAGAAATTAGCTGGGCGTGGTGGTGGGTGCCTGTAGTCCCAGCTCCTTGGGAGGCTGAGGCAGGAGAATGGCGTGAACCCAGGAGGCGGAGCTTGCAGTGAGCCGAGATTGTGCCATTGCACTCCAGCCTGGGCTACAGAGTGAGACTCCGTCAAAAAAAAAAAAAAAAATTAAACATTTATTTAAAGAAATAATAAATAATATTAAACAATTCCCCAACATTCGATATCAACATTCAAGTACAAGAAAGTTACAGAACATCAAGCAGATTTAACCCAAAGAAGACCACCTCAAGGCACTTAACTGAACTCCCAAAGGTTAAGGATAAAGAAATGATTCTAAAAGCAGCAAGAGAAGAGACACAAATAACATTCAGTGGAACTCCAATACATCTGACAGCAGACTTTTCAGGGGAAAATTTACAGGCTGAGAGAGTGGCATGACATATTAAAAAAGCTGAAGAAAAAAAGACTTTTACTTTAGAATAATGTATTTGGCAAAAAGTCCTTTAAACTTGACAGAGAAATGAGAACTTTTTCCGACAAACAAAAACTGAGGTATTTCATTAACACCAGACCTGTCCTACAAGAAATGCTAAAGGGAGTTCTTAGCCTGAAAGAAAAAAAGTGAGTGAGCAATAAGAAGTCATCTGAAGGTACAGAACTCAACTAGTAATAGCACATGGAAAAACACAGAATATTATAACATGGTAATTATGGTGTGCAAAAATCTCAAATAGAGTAAACAATAAACCAGTAAAAAATAACTACAACATATTTCCAAGTCATAGACAGTAAAATAGGGAAGGAAGAGAAACAACAAAAAGTTTAAAAGAATGGCAATGGAGTTAAAGTGTAGAGTTTTTATTAGTTGCTTTGCTTGTTTCTTTGTTTATGCAATCAATGTTAAATTGTCCACAGTCTAAAATGATGTGTTATAAGATATTATATTCAAGCCTCATGATAATTTTAAACCAAAAAGCATACCACAGATGTACAAAAAGTAAAAAGCAATAAATTAGATAATATTAAAAGATAAATCACCTTCACTAAAAGGAAGACAGGAAGAAAGAAAAGAACAATGAGAGGACAAAAGTTAATCAGAAAACAAGTAACAAAATGGCAGGAGTAAGTGCTTATCAATAATAACATTGAATGCACATGAACAAAATACTCCAATCAAAAGACAAGTAGTGGATGAATGGATAGAGAAGCAAGACAATAATCTGTGACCTGCAAAAAAAATACTTTACCTATAAAGATACATTTAGACTGAAAATAAAACGATGGAAAAAGTTATTCCATGCCAATAGAAACCAAAACAGAGCAGAAATAGCTTTACTTATACCAGACAAAAATAGATTTCAACAAGTAGGAAGATATTAAGAAGGTCATTATATAATAATAAAGAGATCAATTCTTCAAGAGGATATAATTGGAAATATATATGCACCCAACACTAAAGCACCTAGATAAACGGAGCAAATACTATAAGAGCTAAAGAAAGAGACATCAATAGAATAATGGCTGAACACTTCGACACCCTACTTTAGTCATTGGATAGACCTTCCAGACAGAAAATCAACAAAGAAACATCAGACTTAATCTGCACTGTATAACAAATGAACCTAATAGATATTTACAGAAAATTTCATCCAACAGCTGCAGAATACACATTCTTCTCTGCACATGGGTTATTTTCAAGGATAGACCATATGTTAAGTAACAAGTCTAAAAACATTAAAAAAATTTGAAGTAATTTCAAGCATTTTCTCTAACCACAATGGAACAAACTAGAAATCGATTAAAAAATGAATTTCAGAAACTATACAAACACTTGGACATTAAACAATATGCTCTTGAATGATCAGTAGGTCAATAAAAATGTTAAAAAGAAAATGGAAAAACTTCTTGAAACAAATAATAGAAACATAGCATAGCAAAACCTGTGGAATATGGTAAAAGAGGTACTATTATAAAAGGAAAATTTATTTATTTTTTTTCTTTTATTATTATACTTTAAGTTTTAGGGTACATGTGCACATTGTGCAGGTTAGTTACATATGTATACCTGTGCCATGCTGGTGCGCTGCACCCACTAACTCGTCATCTAGCATTAGGTATATCTCCCAGTGCTATCCCTCCCCCCTACCCCCACCCTACAACAGTCCCCAGAGTGTGATGTTCCCCTTCCTGTGTCCATGTGATCTCATTGTTCAGTTCCCACCTATGAGTGAGAATATGCGGTGTTTGGTTTTTTGTCCTTGCAATAGGTTACTGAGAATGATGATTTCCAATTTCATCCATGTCCCTGCAAAGGACATGAACTCATCATTTTTTATGGCTGCATAGTATTCCATGGTGTATATGTGCCACATTTTCTTAATCCAGTCTATCATTGTTGGACATTTGGGTTGGTTCCAAGTCTTTGCTATTGTGAATAGAGCTGCAGTAAACATACGTGTGCATGTGTCTTTATAGCAGCATGATTTATAGTCCTTTGGGTATATACCCAGTAATGGGATGGCTGGGTCAAATGGTATTTCTAGTTCTAGATCCCTGAGGAATCGCCCCACTGACTTCCACAATGGTTGAACTAGTTTACAGTCCCACCAACAGTGTAAAAGTGTTCCTATTTCTCCACATCCTCTCCAGCACCTGTTGTTTCTTGACTTTTTAATGATTGCCATTCTAACTGGTGTGAGATGGTATCTCATTGTGGTTTTGATTTGCATTTCTCTGATGGCCAGTGATGATGAGCATTTTTTCATGTGTCTTTTGGCTGCATAAATGTCTTCTTTTGAGAAGTGTCTGTTCATGTCCTTTGCCCACTTTTTGATGGGGTTGTTTGTTTTTTTCTTGTAAATTTGTTTGAGTTCATTGTAGATTCTGGATATTAGCCCTTTGTCAGATGAGTAGGTTGTGAAAATTTTCTCCAATTTTGTAGGTTGCCTGTTCACTCTGATGGTAGTTTCTTTTGCTGTGCAAAATTTATAACTGTAAGTGCCTATATAAAAATCAGAAAAGCTGCAAATAAATAACCTAACAATACATCTTAATTCACTAGAATAAAAAGGCCAAACCAAACTCAAAATTAGAAGAAAAGAAATAATAAAAATTAGAGCAGAAATAAAATGAAGAAAACAATGCAAAAGATCAATGAAACAAAAAGTTGATTTTTTGAACAGTAAAACAATTGACAAATATTTAGACAGGCTAGCTAAAAAACAAAGATACAAATTAATAAAATCAAAGGTGAAAAAGGAGACTTTACAAGTAACGTTTCAGAAAATCAAAAGATCATTAGTGGCTACTATAAGTAATTGTATGCCAACAAATTAGAAAACCTAGAGGAAATTAATTCTTAGACACACACAACTTATCAAGAGTGAACTAGGAAAAAATCCAAAACCTGAACAGACCAATAACAAGTAACAAAATTAAAGCCATAATAAAAAAATGTCTATAGGACCAGACTGAAAAATAGAGAAGGAAAGAACATTTCCAAACTCATTCTTTGAGGCTGGTATTACACTGATATGAAAACAAGACAAAGACACATTTAAAAAGCAAACTGCAGGCCCATATTTGAGAATATTGATGCAAAAATTTGCAAAAAACCTAGTAAATGCAATTAAACAATACATAAATAGGTAATTCATAATGACCAAGTGGAATTTATCCCAGAGATACAAGGATGGTTCAACATGCAAATCAGTCAGTGTGATATATCATATAAACAGAATGAAGGGGCCAGACGCAGTGGCTCACACCTGTAATCCCAGCACTTTTGGAAGCCTAGGTAGGCGGATCACCTGAGTTCAGGAGTTCAAAACCAGCCTGGCCAACATGGCAAAACCCCATCTCTACTAAAAATACAAAAATTAGCCAGGTGCAGTGGTGGGCACCTGTAATCCCAGCTACTTGGAAGGCTGAGGCAGGAGAATCGCTTGAACCCGGGAGGCAGAGGTAACAGTGAGCTGAGATCATGCCATTGCACTCCAGCCTGGGTGACAGAGGAAGACTTCATCTCAAAAAAAAGAAGGACAAAATCCATGTAATCATTTCCATTATGCTAAAAAAGTATTTGATAAAATTTAATATTCTTTAATAATAAACCCTTTGAAAACTGGGTATGGAATGAACATATCTCAACATAATAAAAGTCATATATGACAGACCCACAGCTAGTATCATACTAAGTAGAGAAAAACTAAAAGCCTTTCCTCTAAACTCTGGAAGATGACAAGAATATCCACTTTTACCACTGTTATTCAACATAATTCTGAAAGTCCTATCTGGAGCAATCAGACAAGAGAAAGCAATAAAAGGCACCCCAGTTGGAAAAGAAGTCAAATTATTGTTTTTGCCAGTGATATAATCTTAATATTTGGAAAAACATAAAGACTCCTCTGATAGGGTTTGAATGTGTGTCCCCTCCCAAATCTCATATTTAAATGTAATTCTCCATGTTGGAGGTGGGCCAGTTGAAAGGTGATTTAACCATTGGGGTGGATTACTCGTAAATGGCTTAGCACCATCCCACTTGGTACTATCTTCATGATAGTGAGTGAGTTCCCATAAGACCTGGTTATTTAAAAGTGTGTAACAACTCGCCCCTCTGTTTTTTGCTCCTGCTTTTTGCCCTGTGATGTGCAAGATTCTGCTTCAACTTTTGCCATGACTGTAAACTTCCAGGGGCCTTCCCAGAAGTGCATGCCAGTGCTGTGTCTTCTCTACAGCCTGTAGAATCATGAGCCACTTAAACCTCCTTTTTAAAAAATAAATTGCCCAGTCTCAGGTATTTATAGTGATGGGAAAAAAGCTTAATACAGAAAATTGGCACAAAGGAGTGGAAAGTTGTTATAAGAATACCTGAAAATGTGGAATCAGCTTTGTAGTTGGGTAAACAGGCAGAGGTTGGAAGAGTTTGTAGGACTCAGAAGAAGACAGAAAAATGAGGGAAAGTTGAGATTTTCTTAACTTTGAATGGCTGTGACCAAAATGCTGATAGTGACCTGGACAGTGAAGGCTGAGCTGAGGAGGTCTCAGATGAAAATTAGAAAATTAGGACCAAAGCAAAGGTCATTCATGTTGTCTTAGCAAAGTGGTTGGCTGAATTTTTGTCATGCCCTAGGGATATATAAAAGTTTAAATTTGAAAGCGATGATTTAGGGTTTCTGTTGGAAAAATGTCTAAGCACCAAAGCGTTCAAGATGTGGCCTGGCTGCTTCTAACAACCTATGCTCACACGTTGGAGCAAAAAAAAGTAACTTGTAATTTATTTTTACTTGCAAGGGAAGCATAGCGTAAAAGCTTAAAAACTTTGCAGCCTAGTCATGTGGCAGAAAAATAAAAAGCTTTTACAAGAGAGGAACTTGAGCAGGCTGTGGAGCAATCACTTGTTAGAGATATTTGTATAACTTAAAAAAAAAAAAGCAAGTGTTGATAGCCAAGACAATGGGAAAGAGGAATTGAAGGCATTTTAGAAATCTAAAAGGCAGCCCCCCATCAGAAACCCTGAGGCCTAAAAGAAGAGAATAGTTTCTGGGATCAGGCCCAGGAACTGCTGCCTTGGGTAGCCTTAGAACATGGCTCCCTGCATCCTGGCCACTGCTCCAGCTCCAGATGTAGCACAAATTGGCCCAGTTACAACTCCAGTCACTGCTTCAGAGGGTGCAAGCCATAAGCCTTGGTAGCTTTCATATGGTGTTAGGCCTGTGAGTGTACAAAATGCAAGAGTTGAGACTTGGGAGTCTCCACCTTTACTTCAAATAATGTATAAAAAAGCCAGGGTGTGCAGGCAGAAGCATGCTGCAGGGGTGGAGCCCTTATGAAGAACCTCTACTAAAACAATGCAGAGAAGAAATGTAGGGTTACAGTCCCCATGTGGGCTGCCTACTGGGGCATGGCCTAGTAGACCTGTGAGGAGAGGATCACTGTCCTCCAGACCCCAGAATGGTAGATCTAGCTACAGCTTGCACTTTGCACCTGGAAAAGCCAGAAGCACACAAAACCAGCCAGAGGCACACAATACCAGCCCATGAGAGCAGCTGTGGGGGCTGAACCATGCAAAGCCACAAGGTCTAAACGTCCCAAGGCATTAGTGTGCCCTGGAAATGGGACATAGAGTCAAAAATAATTATTTTAGAGCCTTAAAATTCAATAACTCCTCTTCTGGGTTTCAGACTTGCATGGGTCCTGTGGCCTCTTTCTTTTGGCTGATTTCTTCCTTTTAGAATAGGAGTATTTACCCAATGCCTATGCCCCATTTTTATCTTGGAAGTACTTAATTTGTTTTTTATTTTACAGGCTTATAGGAGGAATAAACTAGCTTTGTCTTAGATGAGACTTTTGACTTTTGAGTTAAGGCTGAAATGAGTTAAGACTTTGGGGATTATTGGGATGTCATGATTGTATTTTGAAATATGAGAAGGATATGAGATTTGGAATGGCCAGGGGCAAAATGATATAGTTTAGGTGTGTGTTCCCACCAAAATCTTACATTGAAATGTAATCCTCAATGTTGGAAGTGGGCCTAGTGGGGAGGTGATTGAATCATGAAGGCAGGATTTCCATGAACAGTTTGGCATCATTTCCTTTGGTGCCATTCTCACAATAGTAAGTTTTCATGAGAGCTGGTTATCTACAAGTGTGTAGCATTTCCCCCCTGCCCTTGCACTTACTACGTGATGTGCAAGCACCAGATTTATTTTTCACCTTGATTGTCAGTTGTCAGAGGCTTCACCAGAAGCAGAAGCCAGTGCTATGCTTTCTGTACAGCCTGTAGAACCATGAGCCAATGAAACCTATTTCCTTTATAAATTAACTAGTCACCGATTATTTTTACAGCAATGTGAGAATGGCCTAATATATCCATCAAAAAACTATTAGAAGTAATAACTTGAGTAAATTTGCATAATACAAAATCAACATGTACAAATCAGTAGGATTTCTATATGCCAACAGTCAACAAACTGGAAAAGAATTCAAAAAAGTAATCCTATTTGCAATAGCCACAAATAAAACAAAATGTGTGGGAATTTACCAAAGAAATAAAAGTTCTCAACAATTAAAAATGTAAAACACTGATAAAAGAAAGAGAAGACAAAAAAATGGAAAGTTATATCTATGTTCACAGATTGGAAGAATCAGTATTTTTAAAAATGTCCATGCGATCGAAAGCAATCTATACTTTTCATGCCATCTCTATCAAAATAACAATGACATTCCTCATAGAAATAGAAAAAAAATCTGAAATATATATGGAACCACAAAACACTATAATAGCCAAAGCTATTCTGAGTATATAAACCAAAACTGGAGGAATCCCATTACCTGGTTTTAAATTATACTATCAAGCTCTAGTAATTAAAACAGCATGACACTAGAATAAAAAGACATAAAGACAAATGGAATGAAATAGAGAACTTAGAAACAAACTCATACAGCTAAACTAAACTTATTTTGAACAAAAGTGTTGATAACATACAAGAAAAAATAAGACAGTTTCTGTAATAAATAGGGCTGGGAAAACTGGCAAGCCATAGGCAGAAGAGTGAAACTAGAACCCTATTTCTTGCCACATACAAAAATCAAATTAAAATAAATTAAAAACTTAAACCTAACACCTCAAACTATCAAAATTTTACAAGAAAACACTGGGGAAACCCTTTAGGGCATGGTTTGAGCAAAAATTTCTTAAATAATGCCCCATAAGCACAGACAACCAAAGCAAACATGAACAAATGGAATTACAGCAAGTCAGAAAGCTTTTTTAAAGTGAAGGAAACAAAGTGAAGAGAAAACCCACAGAATGGGAGAAAATATTTGTGAATTACCCATCTGAAAAGCAATTAATAGCGATGTGATATGGTTAGGCTTTGTGTCCCCACCCAAATCTCATATTGAATTGTAATCCCCAGGTGTTGAGGGAGAGACCTGGTAGAAGGTGATTGGATCATGGGGTTGGTTTCCTCCAGGTTGTTCTTCTGACAATGAGTGAGTTCTCATGATATCTGATGTTTTTATAAGGGGCTCTTCCCCCTTTGCTTCACATATATGCTCTCTCGCCTGCTGTCATGGAAGAGGTGCCTGCTTTCTCGTCTGCCATGACTGTAAGTTTCCTGAGGCCTCCCCAGCCACATGGAACTGTGACTCAGTTAAACCTATTTCCTTTATAAATTACCCAGTCTCGCCAGGTGCAGTGGCTTATGCTTGTAATCCCAGCACTTTGGGAGGCAGCGGTGGGTGGATCACGAGGTCAGGAGTTCAAGACCAGCCTGGCCAAGATGGTGAAACCCCGTCTCTACTAAAAATACAAAACTTAGCTGGGCATCGTGTCAGGTGCCTGTAATCCCAGCTACTCAAGAGGCTGAGGCAGAGAATTGCTTGAACCCAGGAGGTGGAGGTTGCAGTGAACCGAGATCATACCAATGCACTCCAGCCTGGGTGACAGAGCAAGACTTCATCTCAATACATAAATAGATAAATAAATAACCCAGTCTCAGTTTTTTTATAGCAGTGCAGAAACAGACTAATACACTACAATATATTGAGCGCAAAACATTCTATAGAAAAAAATATAATAAAGAGTGGACAAAAATGTAAATGGACGTTTATGAAAAGAAGACATACAAATGGCAAACAGGCAAATGAAAAGGTGCTCCATATTACTGATCATCATAGAAATGCAAATCAAACCCAAAATGAGATATCATTTCACCTCAGTTAAGGTGGCTTTTATCCAGAAGTCAGTCAAAAACAAATGTTGCTAATAGCCAAGATTTGGAAGAAACCTAAATGTCCATCAACAGATGACTGGATAGAGAAAATGTGGTACATATACACAATGGAGTACTATTCAGCTATAAGAAAGAATGAGAGTCTGTCATTTGCAGTAACAGAAATGGAACTGAAAGTTTTTATGTTAAGTGAAATAAGTCAGGCACAGAAAGACAAATGTCACATGTTCTCACTTGTTTGTGGGCGCTAAAATTCAAAACAATTGATGTCATAGAGATAGAGAGTATAAGGTTGGTTACCAGAGGCTGGGAAGGGCAGTGGGGGAACAGGGAGTTAGTGAGGATGCGAAATGGGTACAAAAAATTGTTAGAAAGAATGAATAAGACAGTATTTGGTAGCACAACAGGGTGATTATGGTAAAAAAATAATTTATACATTTTATAAAAACTAAAATAGTATAATTGGATTGTTTATAAAACAAGCTATAAATGCTTGAGGGGATGGATACCCTGTTTTTTATTGTGTATTACTCATTGCATGCCTGTATCAAAGTATGTCATGTACCCCCATAAATATATACACCAACTATGTACCCACAAAAATAAATTAAAAATTAAAATTAAAACCAAAGGGAGGAGAGTATAATGAGGCATGTGTGACCCATGGCTTGAACTAGCTTTTCAGGTTAACTTTGGAATGTTTTTATCCAAGAAGAGGGGTCCATTTAGTCAATAGGGGCTTAGAAATTAATTTTTAGTTTATAAGTGGAAAAAAGAAGAATTTTTAATCCTGAGCCATAGCTCTCAGTCAGTCAGTCCCTGCAGGGAACCCTGTTCTTTACTCTGGAGATAAACACTGTTTTTCTTTTCCACTGAATAACACCACATTTCAAAATGAGGGAAAACATCTTGAAACTAAGAGGTATGGCCTTATTAAATTTGATTTGCTTTCCATTGTAATTTAATCACATGTGTTCTAGAGTTTGTCCTCAGTCTTCTCCTACTTTAGGCTCATGATCTGTTGAATTTGCTCGGCTCGCTGCTCAACAGCAGGAAATCAGAGTTATTTAAAAACCTCATTGTGGCTGGGAGCAGTGGCTCATGCCTGTAATCCCAGCAATTTGGGAGGCCAAGGTGGGCAGATCACTTGTTGTCAGGGGTTTGAGACCAGCCTGGCCAACAGAGTGAAACCCCATTTCTACTAAAGATACAAAAATTATCTGGGTGTGGTGATTCATATCTGTAATCCCAGCTATTTGGGAGGCTGAGGCAGGAGAATCACTTGAACCTGGGAGGCAGACGTTTCAGTGAGGCAAGATGGTGCACTGCACTCCAGCCTGGGCAACAGACCAAGACTCTGTCTCAAAATAATAATAATAAATAAAAATAAAAATCTCGTGTTTCAAACAAAATTTCTTTTGCATATCAACTGTGTCAACTTGCATATTAACTATAATCATTTTGTTTACTTTATATCCAATCTTGAGAAATCTTTGAGTACTAATTTCACTCTTTTCTGCCATTTTGGTAAACATACCAAATGCCATCAAACAAAATGCCCAAAATTCCTGAGAAATACATTTTCTCCTTGAGGAGTAGACTTGTTGTGTTAGAGGAACTCGTGGTTACCAAGCTTCTAGTTTAATAAACATGACTAGAATTGTCTATCTTAATATGAGTAGCTAGGTGCTCACCAGGCATCTAGAAGGTTAATACCTATGGTCTGAAAATAGCCACATTTTTTTACTGGCCACAGATTACAATTGCAGAATATTTATGGCCATACAAGACATCTTCCACCAAGCCTGAAAAATGTATAAATGTCCTAGGAGTGCAGCATTTTTTCTTAAAGATAATATTAATGAGCTAGCTTAGGTGAACGGGTTAATGGTCATTGTTAAAACGAATAGCCCCGACTTTAATGAGTACATCTGCACCTTCCAAGTTTAGTTATAACTCTTTCTCTTTATAGTTAGAGTAGAGATACTAACAAAAGACAATGCATTCCTGCTCTTGTTTTCTGAGGATGTCCAACTCTGTAATGGAGTCATTTCTAATAAACTTGCTTCTTTCACTGTGCTCTCTGACTCACCTCAGATTTTTTACTGCACAAGATCTAAGAATCCTACTTTGTGGTCTGTGTCAGGACCCTCTTTTCTAGCAACATCTTTCAGCAACACCATGAAGGGACACCAAGACAAGACCCCCACTCCAAGGAAAACAATCCACATAGAATCAATCAGCTGGCAAGTGGGCTGTCTGTTAGAGTCGCGAAGCCATTCAGGTGGGCAAGAATGATTCTCTACTATTACTTAAGTGAGAGGCCCTAGGGTATAATATTAGGGTGAGAGACTCAGCCCAAAGTAGAGACCTGGGGGTGTCATACTCAGATTAGAGGCCCTGGGGAATATTGAGAAGAATGGATTTGGCTAAACAAGATGTTTGCCACTTTCTCTTTTTGGACCGTCCACCTTGTGCTCTGTGTCCCTCACCTGAGTGCTCTGCATATTGTCACCTTTCTGCCCACCACCTCCGTTTTGCAGTAGCCTGGAGGCTGCCCCAGGAAAGAGGCCCCAAACCGTTTAGCTTTTACTTTCCTCAGCGATCCTCTGACTTTTAGCCTTGATGTCTTAGAGCTATTGCTGCTACCACTTTTCTAGTTGGCAAAGCTAATAAACTAACATTAGAACAGCACCTACAGGTTTTTGACCCCACACCAAGGCAAGGTGGTCCTAGAAGCTAAAGGGCAGCAGTGGATAATAGGAGAATATTTATGAAAGTGTGAGGCCTTATTGCTAGACCGACCCTCCAGACACAACCCTTAAAGCCTGCCAAACCATCAACCCAGCTACTTATCTGCCAGAGTCCACAGGAGCTTCTAGCCTTTCTGGCATACAGGCTGTATTAGTCTGTTCTCACGCTGCTAATAAAGACATATCTGAGGCTGGGTAATTTGTAAAGAAAAGAGGTTTAATTGACTCACAGTTGCACATGGTCGGAGAGGCCTCACACTCATGGCAGAAGGCAGGTGAGGAACAAAGTTACATCTTCTACATGGCAGCAGACAAAAGAGCTTGTGTAGGGAAACTCCCCTTTATAAAACCATCAGCTGTAATCCCAGCACTTTGGGAGGCCAAGGCAGTGGATGACCTGAGGTGAGGAGATCGAGGCCAGCCTGGCCAACATGGTGAAACCTCGTCTATACTAAAAGTACAAAAATTAGACAGGCATGGTGGTGGGCGCCTGTAATCCCAGCCACTCGGGAGGCTGAGACAGGAATCGCTTGAACCCAGTAGTTAGAGGTTGCAGTGAGCCAAGATCATGATAATGTACTCCAGCCTGAGCAACAGAGCAAGACTCTGTCTCAAAAATAAATAAATAAATAAACCATCAGATCTCATGAGGCTTATTCACTGTCATGAGAACAGCATGGGAAAGACCCATCCCCTGATTCGATTACCTCCCACTGGGTCCCTCCCACGATATATGGGAATTAGGGGAGCTACAATTCAAGATAAGATTTGACTGGGGACACAGCCAAAGCATGTCACAGGTTATGAAACAAATTTATTCTAGCAGGCCAGACATAAGAGAGATGATTCCCTTGACCATCCCAAGGAAGAGTGGTTAACAGATGCAAGTTGTTTTATGCATCAGGAAAACAGGAGGGCTAGATATGCTATTATTAGCACAAGAGAATCAATCAAGGCACAAGCCTTGCTGGCCTTGACCTCAGTTCAAAAAGCTGAGTTAATTGAACTTACTAGGCCCCTGCAGTTGGGAAAGGATTTAAAAGTTAACATTTACACTGATTCCAAGTATGATTTTTTAGTGCTTCATGCTTATGCTGCAATTTGGAATGGGTGGGGACTCCTGACCCCCAAGGGCTTTTCCATACAACATCATTCAGATTTTGAGCTTGTTAGAATGCTGCTTTGCTGCCAAAAAGTGAGTATAATTAATTGCAGAGGACATCAAAAGAGAGACTGACCGTGTAAAAGGAAATGCCCTTGTAGATGCCACAGCCAAGGCCCCTGCAATGAAAGGGCCAATGAAGCTTGTGGGCGTGCTGGTCAGCATACATAGAACTGGGCCAGAATACCCTGAAGAAGAACGAAAATGGGCCAGGGATTGCATTTCAGTCCAGGGCCCCTCAGGCTGAATGATGGTAATAAATTACTAATGCCAAGTACCAATCACAGGAGTATAACTCAGCACTTTCATGATTCTTTTCACCCTAGAAGGGATTCTTTGTTTCTGTTAATGTCTCATTTGTTTATAGGGGTAAATCTTTTCAAGACACTAAAACAGGTGACCCAGCCCTGTGAGCTCTGTGCCTGACATGACCCAAATGGCCAGCAATTTTCTCCTTCTCCAGTTAAACCTGTCCAAAATTGAGGAACCTATCCAGATGAGAACTGGCCACTCTAATTTACCCCGAAGACTTTCTGCAGGAGATTCAAATATTTGCTGATGCTTACTGATACCTTCACTGGTTAGATCCAGACATTCCCCACCCCATCTGAAAAACGTTTACCAGAAGAAATAACTCCTCAGTTTGGGTAATCTAAAAGCCTGCAAAGTGACAATGGCCCATCTTTCACAGCAGGCGTAACCCAACACCTATCCTCAGCTTTAAGATTCCAATATTACCTTCACTCTCCGTGGAGACCGCAGTCCTCTGGAAAGGTGAAAGGGCTAATCCTACTCTACAGAAGACTCTAGCTAAATCAGAGGCATGACTATCTCTAACACCCATAGCTTTCTGCGGGTTAGAACTGCTCCAAAGTAAAACGTATAATCAAGTCCTGTTGAGTTAACATGTGGAAGGCCTTTCCTAACCACAGATCTCCTAGTAGATTAAAAGACTCATCAATTACAAAAATACGTCATCAATGTAGGACAGGTGCAAAGGCACTCGGTGAATATGGAAACAAGAGTCTTCCCCTCCCACATGGGAGGAAAATTCAGTTTCAGCTCAGCTAGGGATTTAGTCTTACTAAAGACGCGGGAGGAAGTTCTCCAGCTCAGCAGCTTTCCCCAACGTGGAAAGGACCACGCAAGGACACCTGAGCTTTCCAACAGATGTTCAACGCCAGGGGATTCACAGGTGGGCGCACCTGTGTGGAAGTAAAGCTGTTGCTTATTCTGGGAGCCGAATCCGAGGCAGAGGGAGGTGGGCGCGGGGCTATTTAAGCGTTGGCTGATGGCAGGCTGGGTCGCTGCGCGTCAGCTCCTCCTTCTCGCGTTTCTCCTGCCGTCCTCATCCCGCCTTGGCCATGAGGGAGCTCGTGCTCACGCAGATCGGGCAGTGCGGGAACCAGATCGGCGCCAAGGTTGGCAGCCAGGGCTCTGAGGGCCCAGCCCGGGCCTGCCGGGTGTCCGGGGAAGATGTTGGCAGCGGCGGGAGCGGTGGCCCTGCATTGCGGCCCCGGGCTCCCTGCCAGGGAAGCGGTGGAACCGGGCGGCTGGCGAGGCGGCCGGGGTGGACCCCAGGGTCACGGCGGCCTAGGGATGGGGGTGCGGATGGGGGTGGGGGTGGGAGAGCGGCTGGGGCGCCTCCGTGACTCAGCCCTGGCCTGTCTGGCCCCTCCCATCTCTGGCAGTTCTGGGAGGTGATCTCTGACGAACATGCCATCGACTCCGCTGGTACCTACCACGGGGACAGCCACCTGCAGCTGGAGCGCATCAACGTGTACTACAACGAGGCCAGCGGTGAGACCCCCGTCCTTCCCCCACCGCCCTCCTGGGAACGCGGCTCTCCCCTCGCTCATGCCCTCCTGCCCCACTCAGGTGGCAGATACGTGCCCCGCGCTGTGCTCGTGGATCTGGAGCCGGGCACCATGGACTCTGTGCGCTCGGGGCCCTTCGGGCAGGTCTTCAGGCCAGACAGCTTCATCTTCGGTGAGCTGCAGGCGAGGGCTGGGGTGCGACTCCTTAGCCAGGGCAGCTCAAAATCCAGGAACGCCCCAAGGTTATCCTGTGGGAACTGTGGCGCCAGGGCCCTGAACACCCTCCTATCCTCCAAGTCGAGTCGCTCAATCTGCCTCTCCTAAACGGGCTTCGGGAGGAAGGCCCGGGTGTCTCCTCAAGGTGAGGAGTTACTGATGTAAACTCCCTGCAAGGACCTGAGCTGGGGCCGTGGCTACTGCCTTCCCTGAAAATGGGCAGGAGCCACCTGCAGCCAGGTCTGTTAGCCGTCTCAGGTTTGACTCCTGACTTAATTCCTAACAGGGGAAGCTGCTGTCCTGTAACCCTGGGGGAGAGGGTTTCATCTGCTCCACCTGCAGGGCGAATGGTGCTCTCACCTCACGTGTGACACTTGGCCCTTTCTGCATTATGGTGGTGACCACTGATGACCGTATACCTGGCCATCGAGTGACCGGCTGTACTGTCTTACAGGTCAGTGTGGGGCCGGAAACAACTGGGCCAAGGGACACTACACAGAAGGTGCGGAGCTGATGGAGTCAGTGATGGACGTTGTCAGAAAGGAGGCTGAGAGCTGTGACTGTCTGCAGGGTTTCCAGCTGACCCACTGCCTGGGTGGGGGGACTGGGTCTGGGATGGGAACACTTCTGCTGAGTAAGATCCAGGAGGAGTACCCAGACAGGATCATAAACACATTCAGCATCCTGCCCTCGCCCAAGGTGTCAGACACCGTGGTGGAGCCCTACAACGCCACCCTCTCAGTCCACCAGCTCATAGAAAACGCGGATGAGACCTTTTGCATAGACAATGAAGCGCTATATGACATATGTTCCAAGACCCTAAAACTGCCCACACCCACCTATGGTGACCTGAACCACCTGGTGTCTGCTACAATGAGTGGGGTCACCACGTGCCTGCGCTTCCCAGGCCAGCTGAATGCTGACCTGCGGAAGCTGGCCGTGAACATGGTCCCGTTTCCCCGGCTGCATTTCTTCATGCCTGGCTTTGCCCCACTGACCAGCCAGGGCAGCCAGCAGTACCGGGCCTTGACTGTGGCTGAGCTTACCCAGCAGATGTTTGATGCTAAGAACATGATGGCTGCCTGTGACCCCCGTCACGGCCGCTACCTAACGGCGGCTGCCATTTTCAGGGGTCGCATGCCCATGAGGGAGGTGGATGAACAAATGTTCAACATTCAAGATAAGAACAGCAGCTACTTTGCTGACTGGCTCCCCAACAACGTAAAAACAGCCGTCTGTGACATCCCACCCCGGGGGCTAAAAATGTCGGCCACCTTCATTGGGAATAATACAGCCATCCAGGAACTCTTCAAGCGTGTCTCAGAGCAGTTTACAGCAATGTTCAGGCGTAAGGCCTTCCTCCACTGGTACACGGGCGAGGGCATGGATGAGATGGAATTCACCGAGGCCGAGAGCAACGTGAACGACCTGGTGTCTGAATATCAGCAATATCAGGATGCCACGGCCGAGGAGGAGGAGGAGGAGGAGTATGCTGAGGAGGAGGTGGCCTAGAACTCTCCTTTTCTAGGTAAAGGGGGGAAGCAGTGTGGATTCTTTACTGTGTTCTGACAGCCATGTGTCACTATGCGCTTGTTAATTTGTGTCTTCACATCTCCTGCTGCGTTTTAAAGCATTTCTATAGTATGCGGTTTTGACTAATAAAGTATTCTCACAGCATCTGGTTTCACCTCCGTCTTCTTTCTATGGGCCCTGTGGCTACTGCTGCCAGATGTGCATAGTTGTCCTGCAAGGCGGAAGCTGTCTGGGCTTATCGCATGCCCAGGAACAAGCATTCCAGTGGCTCCAGGAGGGCTCAGCATGGGCTGTGGACATGGCAGGCAGGCTTCACACGAACTTGGGGATGCCCTGGGCCTTGGGCAGCGACGTGGTGGAAAACCTGTTCCTGAAGGCAAGCCTTGGCTTATCCCATATACCAAACTTCTAGGGGACCAGCTGGCCATGTTTCTGGAACTTTAAAAGGGGTCAGCGACCCTGGTGGACAATGTCCCCAGAGCCCCATCTCGGAGTAGGAATGTGGTCAGACAGCTGGCTCTGAACCAGTAATGAAGGGTGGGCAAGTGGGACCCCAGCCACTCCATCACCATGACGGCCTGGGTGTGTTTGTGTGGCCTCATTCTCTTAACGAGGTGGGCATGGGATATCTGGCAGGGACTAGGCAGGAAGCAAGCCCAGTGTCTGCTAACATGCACTGAACCCCTATGTAGAAGAGGATTAGGTCCTGGGGGCCGTAGATGCGGTTGCTGGGCCTCTGTGCGCAGGGCAGTCCCTCCAAAGGCACAGATGGGGTTTCTGAACAGGACCTGGGGAGACAGGCAGGTGCTCACAAATGCTGCTTCCCCCAACTGGCAACCAGTGAGAAAAACGCCTGAGTGGAGGTCTGACCTGCCCCAGTCTGGAGGGCTGATGCTCTCTGGAAAGGTGGCTAATGCGTACTGTCTGCTCTCTCCCTGTCCCCCACTCCAAAACTTCAGGGCAAAAATAATCCAAGATTGTCAGGATGAGCCTGGTGAGGGTGGCACCTTTGGGGACAGGCCCTTCAGCCTGGCAGAGTCTCCTCCCCAGGCTTCTTGGGGAGCCTGGACTGCAAAGCCTGCTTTGGGGAGGCTGTCAAATGAGAGATGTGTGTGTGAGCTGTGTGCTGGGCAGCATGCATGGACAGTGTTCTCCCTGGCTCTTGCAGAACTTGTCCATGGCCTGTGTGATGGTCTCTTGGTAATTCCCACCCCCAGCCCCACCCCCTTCACACAGATAAGATGAAGCCAGCATAGCCTGGGGGTGGGCAGATGAACAGGTGCTACCCCAGGTCCCCTGGGAATGCCCGTCTGCCTCCGACGTGTCAGGGAAAACAGGTGAGGCCCCTTCTTGTTCTCTGAATGTTGTCAATGGTCTATTGCAGCCAAATGGGAATAGGCAGGCAGGAGAGTGTCTCATCTTGAAAGAAGTGGCTCCTGGAAGCAGCTGGGAGGTGGGAGAGGTCCCCCATACTCCCCCAACCTGTTCTAGGAGCAGGAAAAGGGGCCTCTGTGACAGCCCTCCTCAGTGGCTCTCACTGTCTGAGGGGTGTCCTTGCCCAACCCAGGTGCACACCCATCTGAGATGGTCTTGCATGGACCTGGTTAGGAAGGTTCAGCTGCAGCAACCACTGGAACCTGCCCACACCTGGTGTCTCCACTCACACGTGGGGCTAGATGTTCCTCCCTCCTGTAGTGGCACAGCCAGACTGGCAGAGGGGGCAAGTCACCACTGCAGTTCCCACCTGGGTCTGAGGGGGGGTCAGGCTTGGTGCTCATGCATTTCCCAATTACCTGGTTCCATCTGGGGGCTTCCTGGACAGGAATGGTTCTTTTCCAGACCTCTTTTCCACATGCCAGCTACAGGCCCAGGTTTCCCAAGTTTCTGGAGCCCCTCTTCCAGCCTGGCAAGCAAGGCATGTTGTAGGGGAAGGACGTCAAGCCTACAGG
Source organism: Gorilla gorilla gorilla (assembly GCF_029281585.2). NCBI lineage: Eukaryota > Metazoa > Chordata > Mammalia > Primates > Hominidae > Gorilla > Gorilla gorilla. Next base: position 8,973,507 of record NC_073232.2, on the reverse strand, counting down.
CAGCAGAACCTGTCTGGGTATGTTCTCTCCACCTGGAGGCCCCTGGTTGTTTACCTCTTTGGGTGAGAGTCAGCTTAGGATCTCAACATTCTTGTAGGACTTCAGAACTGTACAGACAGGGGCCCAGGAGGGAACAGGGGCTGGGACTGGCAGCTAACCAGAGTGGTGGGAGTTGTAGGGCTCAGTTTGGTCTTGCAGGGAATTCAGGGAGGCTTGGATTTGCTGAAACTCTAGATGAGCTTGGGCTTGGATATGGAAACAGCATAGAGCAGGGGCCCTTCTGCACACTGGACTCTGAGTAGTTGCACCCTGGTGCATCCATAGGTGTTCCCCACCTGGAGCACAGCTGTGGATAGAAGCCGGGAGAGCTGTGGAGGGAAGAGGAGGAGGAGGGAGTCTCAGGGCAGCCCCAGCATCCAGGCAGGGCCTCTGCAAGTGAGATGCAGATCCAGCCTGTTGGCCACTTAGCAGCTGCTCGATCGGCTGCAGATCACCTGACCTCTGTTCACCAGTAAATGGGGGTTGAAGCAGCACTTACCTTCTGGGACTCCTGCAGATTGAAGGGGCAGCACACACCACGTTCTGAGAAAGCGCCAAACTCAAGCAAGCTTCTCCAAGAGCACCACATCAGATTAACACCCAACCTGTACAGGACACCATCAAATCTCCCCACCCCTCATTCCAACGGAAGAAAAGGGAGTCTCTGTCATAGGGGAGCAAGCACAGGCCTATCTATGCAGTAGGCACATGGCCCAGGTGGGGGAAAGGCTCTTGGATACGTGCTGGTTTCACCAACCATCTGTGGGTTGGGTTTGGCCTGGACCCCTGTACCCCAGGAGGCCGGCAGCCCCCTGCATGGGAGAGGACTGGGAGGTGGGTGGGAGGGCTGAGCTTTGAGGGAAGCCATTATTTGGCCTCATGGGAAGTGGTGCAGGTGGTTGTTGGTGGCTCAGTTTTGCAGGACTTGGGTGATCACCCAAGGAATGAAAATTGCCTTTTTATGAGAAATTGCCAAAATTGATGCAAGCTCATCAGTTGAAAAGGTGAGTAATGCTGACAGTTGGCTTCACCTGCCCCTTCCCCACAAGTAACTGTGTTCAGAGGTGGATTTGGTTCCTTCCCAGCCTTTCCCCTTTGCATGTAGCTGTGTGCATGTACTTTTGTGTGTACACATACACGTTCCCTGGAGGGGTTACTTTTATTTTTTTATTTGGGGTGATAACTAGTGAGGCAGCCTGACACTTGCTGATCTTGCCTTTTAAGTGTGGAGTCCTCTATGGAGTGGGATTGGGTACTTACTAGCTGGCCTCTGCCAGCTGTTTGGCTGCCCCAGTTTCTGCCCTTCACAGACATGCTGGCCACCTGGTGTGACATTCAGTGGCCTTGTTTGCAGCTAGTGTGATGAGGCAAGTGGATCAGGTACATTATAAACTGAAAAAGCACACAACATGCAGAGGGAAAGGATAAATGACCATGGGTGTCCTGCTCTGCTAAAGTCCACATCACATGACTGAGATGACAAACATTTTTTCACCTAACATTTGGGCCCTGAGAAATGGCATCTATGTTTTACTTTTTATTTATGAGAGAGTTAGAAGAAATACTACCAGGCTTTCTTTTCCATTTTCCCCAACTCCCACTTTACCCCCTCAATTTTACCTACCTCAGAGAGAAAGCGGAGCTCGCCTGGTTAATGACAGCCTGAAATTATTTGAGCCAGGTCACTGTGTAAAGGTCATACTGCTTCTGTCTCCTTGTGCATCACTTGCGCAGCTCAGAATTTCATAGCTCCCCGTATACAGGTAGCTGTGTTACCCTCCTAGCTGCTTTCTTGGTTTGATATATGGCTGGGAGCATGTGAGAGCACTTAATGTCTAGGCTCATGGGAGGACTGTTCTGCCCACCCCAGCTCATCTCTCCAGCTCAGCCTGCATGCACGCCTTCCTCCAACTGATTCCAGAGTGGGGGATGGGAGGTCTCACACTGACCTCAAGTTTATATGACTTTTTCCACCTCTGCTTTCCCAGACAGCCCTTGCTGTGGGACTTGTAAGGAGATTTGTGAAGTCAGTATCTACTTTTCTTGTGTGGGAGTTTTATAAATTAGAGCCCTGGAGGGGAATAAATGTTAGAGGTACTCCAAACCCCTAACATATAAACATCTAAGCCTGGCCCTTTTTTGATGGTAAAATATATACAACATAAAACTTACCATTTTAACCATGTTTAAACGTACAGTTGAGTGGTCCAATATAATGTGTTGTACAACCATCTCCTTTATCCATATCTACAACTTCTTTTTCATCCTAAACTGAAACACCAAACCCATAAATAAGTCTTTGAATAGAAGACTGATGCATTTGACTCCATAAAAATTAAAACTTTATAGGCGAGAAAAATGCCTCAAAGTCAAAAGTCAACAGACTGGGGAAACAGATCTGCAACATACATGACAGACAAAAAGCTAATTTGGGTAATATATATGTATATATATAGCTATATAGCTATCCTAAATTATTAAAAGACCAACAGCCAAATTGAAAAATGGACAAGGGATGTAAAGAAACAGTTCAAAGAAACATGTAGATTTTTAAATATTTGCTAATTTTTTTACTGTGGTAAAATATGTATAAGAGAAAATTTAAGTACATTAAGTATAAATACATTGTTGTGCAACTATCACCACTATCCATTCCAAACCTGTGTTATCATCCCAAAGTGAAACTCTGTATCCACAGAACAATAGCTCCCCTCTCCCTTCCCCCCATCCCCCGGAAACCACATCCTACTTTCTGTGTCTATGAATTTAACTGCTCTAGGTACACTATAAAAGTGGAAAGCATGGAGTATTTGCATTTTTTTGTTTTAATGTTTTCAAGGTTTATGTTGTAGCATGTATTAGAATTTCTTTTTAAGGCTGAATAATATATCATTGTGTGTATTGATCATATTTGCTTATCCATTCATCTGTAGATGGACATTTGGGCTTTTTCTACCCTTTGGCTCTTGTGAATGCTGCTATAAACATGGGTGTGCAAATTCCCACTTTCAGTTTTTTGGGGTATATACCCAGATGTGGAATTACTGGATCATATGGTGATTACTGTTTTCCACAGTGGCTGTGCCATCTTACTTTCCCACCAGCAGTGTGCAGGAGTCCTGACTTCTCCACATCCAGCATTTGTTGTTCTCTGGGGCTTTGTTGTTTTGCTTTGCTGGTGGTGGTTTTTTTGATGGCAGCTATGCTTACATGTGTTAGTTGGTATTGCACTGTGGTTTGGATTTACATTTTTCTCATGATTAGTGATGCTGAGCACCTTATACTGTGCTTACTGGTCATTTGCATATCTTCTTTAGAGAAATGTGTATTTTAAAACCTTTGCTCATGTTTAAATTTGATTGTTTTGTTGTTGTTGCTGAGGTCTTTATATAGCCTGGATATTAATTACTTATCAAATACATAATGTGTGAATATTTTCTTTCCCTTCATGAATTTATTTTCAATCTATTGATTGTGTCTTCAGATACATAACAGCTTGTCACTTTGATGAAGTTCTTTTTATGTATTTTTGTTGTTGTCTGTGCTTTCACTGTCATATCCAAGAAATTATTGCCAGATTCTATGTTATGAAACATTTTTCCTATGTTTCTTCTAAGGGTTTTATAGTTTTAGCTCTTACAATTAGATGTTTAGTCCATTTTAAATTAAGTTTTTTATATGGTGTAAAGTAAGGCTCCAACTGTATTGTTTTCCATGTAAATATTCATTCTTAACACCGTTTAAAAATATACTGTCTTTTCCCCATAGTTTTGACTCCCTTGTTAAAAATCATGACTGTGTTTTTTGGTTCTTTATTTCTATTGCATTGGTCTTTATGTCTGTCTCTATGGTGGTACAGCATTGTTTTGGGTACTGAAGCATTGCAGTAAGTTTGAAACCAGGAGGTGTTAGTCCTCTAACTTTGTTAGTTTTTAAGATTGATTTGGCTACTTGGGGTTTTTTGAGATTTCATCTGAATTTTAGAATAGGTTTTTGTATTTTTACAAATATTGGAATCTTTATAGTGATTTTATTGAATCTGTAGATGACTATCGATAACAATGGCATCTTGACGAGGTTTTGTCTTCCAATCCATAAACACATGATGTCTTTTCATTTATTTGTGTCATCTTTAATACTTTCCAGCAATGTTTATAGTTTTGCTGTACAGGTTTCTCATTTCCTTGGTTAAATTGGTTTCTAAGTATTTTATTCTTTTGATGCTATCATAAATGATACTGTTGTCTTGATTTCTTCTTCAGATAGTTTGTTATTGTAGAAATACAACCGATTTTTGTGTGTTGATTTTGTATCCTGCAGTTTTGCTGAATGTTATTTATTGCATCTGATAGTTTATCTCACAGAAACTAAAAGATTTTTAATATATAAGGTTATGTCATCTGCGAACAGAAAATTTTACTTTCTTAAAAATTGGAATATCTTTTATTATTTTACTTGCCTTATTGTTTTAACTAACTAGAACCTTCAGTACTATATTAAATAGAAGTAGTAAAAGCAGGCATCCTTGATTTTGCTCTTAGGGTAAAAGCTTTCAGTCTTTCATTATAATGTTAGCTGTGTGTTTTTTTTAATATAATCTTATGTTAAGGTGTTTTATTCCTTTTTATAGCTTATTAAGTATATTTTATCATGAATGTGGGTTAAATTTTGACAAATGCTTTTTCTTCTTTGATTAAGATGATCACATGAGGTTTTTTTCCTTCTTTATGTTAATGTGATATTATGCTGATTTTCATGTGTTGGAACATACTTTTATTTCAGGAGTCAATTATACTCATTCATAGTGTATACTCCTTTTAATGTATTGCTAAATTTGAATTGCTGGTATTTTGTTGAGGATTTTTGCATCAGCATTTGTAAGGGATGTTTGTTTGTAGTTTTCTTATGGTGCCTTTGTCTGACTTGGTGTCAGGGTAATACTGTCCTCACAGAATAAGTTAGAAAATGTTACCTCCTCTTCAACGTTTTGAAAAAGTTTGAGAAAAACTGGTGTTAATTCTGCTTTAAACATTGGGTAGAATTCAACAGTGAAGCCATCTTGTCCAGGCTTTTCTTTGTTGCTGGGTTTTTGATTACTGATGTCATCTTCTTGGCGAATCTCCTTGCTGAATAGGTTTATTCAACTTTTCTGATTCAGTCTTAGTAGGTTTTTTGTTTCTAGTAATTTGTTCATTTTATTTAGGTTATTCAATTTTTTAGTGTATAGTTCCTTATGGTACTCGCGTACATCCTTTTTTTACTCCAAAAATTTGTTAGTAATGTACCCATTTTATTTTTGAGTTTAGTAATTTGAGTATTCCCTTTTTTTCTTAGTCAATCTAGATAAAATTTTGTCAATTTTGATCTTTTTCAGAGAACAAACTTGGTTTTGTTGATTTTTGATATTGTTTTTCTGTTCTCTATTTCACTTATTTCCACTGCTATCTTTATCATTTTTAAAATTTTGCTAGCTTTTAGTTGTCCCTCTTTTAGTAGTCCCTTTTTCCCTCTGTTTTTAGTTCCTTACGAGTAAAGTTGTTGATTCGGTATCTTATTTTTTATCATTTATAGCTATAAATTTTTCCCTTATGGTACTGTTTTTGATATATCTCTTTTGGTATTTCATATTTTTAATTTGTCTCTAGATATTTTCTATTTTCTCTTGTGATTTCTTTTAGCCATCCTTGAGTGTTTAATACCTATATTTTTAGACATAAAATGTGAAACCTACAAAATTTTCTTGATTTGTTACAGTTTTATTTGTTGTAAGTTTTTATTTTAGAATTAAATGTGTGTATCAACATTTGTTATGTTCTCATAAACTTTGTAATACATGGAGATTCCTGGTCCACATATATAAGCCTCTACATGAATATTTTTTTGAAGCATTTAACCTTCTGTTTTAATATTTCAAAGGTCTAAATGAAATTGAGATTTTGGTTTCTGAGATGAAATCATGGTAGGTGACTGATAAATGCTTAAAAATTAGCCAAAACTTAAAATTAAGTTAAAGTTTACCTTCAAGATTCAACCTGAATGAGTTGCCCTGTATTGCTGGTAATAAAAAATAAGTCTTTAATGGTATAAAAGCAAATTTCAGAGAATTTTTTTCCCCCATTGACATCTAAATTAAAAGCTGTAAAAAATTTTGATTGCTTTATGCATTTTTTACTTTAGAATTCCAAATTTTTCTGGTTAAAATTTTTCCAAATAGATTCCTGTGTATTTGAAAGACAAATACTTTTTCAGTTGAAATGCTTAAGCAGTTAAATAAGGCCATGAAACTTTCTTGAACTTGTGGGAATCCATGAGAAAATCTGACATTATGTTCTATTCTCTTGGAAGGTAGAAATATCATTTGACTTCTGTTTTGCTGACAAGAAATGTGGTCCTGAGCAAGGCTACCTGGGACAATGACCTCACACACGGAAAATGCTGGAGCCCATCTGTTTCCAATCTGCTGTTTTCCAAAAATTAGGGAAGTTCAGTTTTGCCTTTGATACTCTCTGTTTCTACCAACCCCAATGCCAGGGCTGTCCTGCTTCTACAAGTGACAATGACAAATATAGGCCTGAAGGAAGATGAGCTGATGGCATTCCCAGCTTACTACCACTCCTTGGGGGCCTTATCTCACATACGTGGATTCAATTCCTAGACTCAGCTGGGTGAGGATCTATTGTTCAGCTACATTAGAAGTGACTGCTTAAGACTCTGGTGTGTGGTGAAATGAGGCAGAATTTTCTCAATGGCATGTTGGGAGAAGTTTCTCCTCATAATTATCATCTTACTATCACTAAATCATAGCTAAAATAAGGAAATTATTCAAGAAGAAATAGAAATGTAATCTTATGAAGACATAAATTTAGAGATTTGTGGAAAGCCCTTCATAATTTCATGGTGTTCTCTTTGAGCTGGGATTATAGTTGATATTTCATTATAATATATTAGCTGTTCTAGACTTTATGCATTTATGTAAAGTTTTCTTTGTTGTACTTTAAGTTCTGGGATACATGGGCAGAGCATGCAGGTTTGTTCCATAGGTATACACGTGCCATGGTGGTTTGCTGCACCCATCAACCTGTCATCTACATTAGGTATTTCTCCTAATGCTATTCCTCCCCCAGCCTCCCACCCCGACAGGCCCCAGTGTGTGATGTTCCCCTCCCTGTGTCCATGTGTTCTCATTGTTCAACTCCCACTTATGAGTGAGAACATGCAGTGTTTGGTTTTCTTTTCTTCTTTTTCTTTTTCTTTCTTTCTTTTTTTTTTTTTTGAGACAAAATTTCACTCTTGTTGCCCAGGTTGGAGTGCAATGGCATGATCTTGAGTTACCGCAACCTCTGCCTCCCAGGTTCAAGTGACTCTCCTGCCTCAGCCTCCCAAGTAGCTAGGATTACAGGCATGTGCCAACATGCCTGGCTAATTGTGTGTATTTTTAGTAGAGACGGGGTTTCTCCATGTTGGTCAGGCTGGTCTCAAACTCCTCACCTCAGATGATCTGGCCACCTCGGCCTCCCAAAGTTCTGAGACTGCAGGCATGAGCCACTGCTCCTGGCCTGGTTTTCTTTTCTTGTGTTAGTTTGCTGAGAATGATGGCTTCCAGCTTCATCCATGTCCCTGGAAAGGACATAAATGTGTAGTATTTCATGGTGTATATGTGCCACATTTTCTTTATCCACTTTATCATTGATGGGAATTTGGGTTGGTTCCAAGTCTTTGCTATTGTGAACAGTGCTGAAATAAACATACAGTGCATGTGTCTGTATAGTATAATAATTTATAATGCTTTGGGTATATACCCCGTAATGGGATTGCTGAACCTTGAGGAATTGTCACACTGTCTTCCATAATGACTGAACTAATTTACACTCCTACCAACAGTGTAAAAGCATTCCTATTTCTCCACAGCCTCATCAGCATCTGTTGTTTCCTGACTTTTTAATAATCGCCATTCTAACTGGTGTGAGATGGTATCTCACTGTGGTTTTGATTTGCATTTATCTAAAGACCAGTGATGATGAGCTTTTTTCATATGTTTGTTGGCCGCATAAATGTCTTCTTTTGAGAAGTGTCTGTTCATTTCCTTTGCCCACTTTTTGATGGGGTTGTTTTTTTTCTTGTAAATTTGTTTAAGTTCTTTGTAGATTCTGGATATTAGCCCTTTGTCAGACAGATTGCAAAAATTTTCTCCCAATCTGTAGGTTGTCTGTTCACTCTGATGAGTTTATTTTGCTGTGCAGAAGCTCTTTAGTTTAATTAGATCCCATTTGTCAATTTTGGCTTTTGTTCCCATTGCTTTTGGTTTTAGTCATAAAGTCTTTGACCATGCCTATGTCCTGAATGGTATTGCCTAGGTTTTCTTCCAGGGTTTTTATGGTTTTAGGTCTTACGTTTAAGTCTTTATTCCATCTTGAGTTATTTTTTTGTATAAGGTATAAGGAAGATGTCCAGTTTCAGTTTTCTGCATATGGCTAGCCAGTTTTCCCAACATGATTTATTAAATAAGGAATCCTTTCCCCATTGCTTGTGTTTGTCAAAGAAGCAGTCTGGCTGCCCTTTGGCAGAGCAGGTGTGCTGTGGTGACTGCCAGGAGTCTCCAGAGCCAGCAGGCTGGAAAGGCTCAGTCGGCTGAACTGGGGAGACAGCAGCTACCCCTCTCCCTGGGGACTTCAGCCCAGGGAGAAATCAGAGTTCTGTCCATAGAACTCTGGCTGGAGTTGCTAAAATTCTGATGGGGAGGCCCTGTTCGGTGAGGAGGGATGGATTTCGGTCTCACTTAAAGAAGCAGCCTGGCCACGATCAGTCACAGCAGCTGTGCTGTGTTATGGGGGACTCCTCCTGATCCCTGGTCCCAGCAGGCTAGAGTGGCCAACTCAAACCACAGATAGAGTGGCTGCCCTCCCCCGGGAACTCGGTCCCTCTCCGGCTGTCTCCAGCCTGCTGCCTCTGGCCAGCTGGAATTCCAAGCCAATGGGACTTGTGAGGTGCTGTGGGAGTGGGGCCTCAGAATGATGTCACTTGGCTCCCTGGATTCAGCCCCCTTCCTAGGGGAATGCACGGATGTATCTCCCGCTTTGCTGGAATTCTCGTGGCAGAGTATGCAAAACTCCTGGGCTTTCATGCATGCCCCAGTGAGCCAGCGAGCATTCCGCCCAAACTCCACACAGCTCTGTGCTTCAGACCCAAGGCCATGGCTGAGCTCACCAGGGGACCTCCTGATCTGCAGGTTGCAAAGATCCGTGGGAGAAGCATGGTTTCCCGGGCAGAGTCGCACAATCACTCACCGCCTCCCTTGGCTGCGAGTGGGGTCGCCCCTAGCTCCATGCCACACCTGGGTGGGCCATCGCCCCACTTGCTTTTCCTCACTCCCTGTGGGTCGAGCTGTCTGGCTAGTCAGTCCCAATGCAAGAACCTGGATACCTCAACTGAAGATGCAGAATTCACTCGCAGTTTTCACTGCTCTCCGTGAGAGCCGCAGGCCACAGCTGCTTCTAATAGGCCAGCTTGGCCCCATCTAAAGTGTGATTTCTTAATACATGAGATGTTTTAAATACGTAACAATATTTATCACAAATAATATTTTGTCTCAATGTGATATAAAAATTGCTAATCAATTCTTTTTTGGTTACCACAAAGCTATCTGGAAATGTAACATCTGCCATTTAGAAAATTTTTGTAGAGTTAATAGAACTTTACCTGAAGGGAGGCTGGCAATATGCATCATGATTTCAAATATTGTATTAATTGTTTTGTAATTTTTTGTTTTTTAAAACTAATTAAATTGGTTGTATATTACTTTAGGTAGCACTATTTGGTGATGAGAGAATAATAATTTGCAAAATATAAGAGTTCCTTATTATAAAAATGTCCTCTGTTTTATATTACTACCACTTCCTCTGAAAGTTTAAAATTGTAATTTTCTAATTAAAATATATATTCACAAATGTGACTTGTAAATGTTAATATTTACAATTTTAGGGTTTTTTTTTTTTTTTGCATTTGGTAGGGATAGGGTTTTCTGGTGTCTATGCTTCTTCAAAATAAAAGGTAGAGAGAATGGAATCAGGAAAGGTTAAAACACAAAGGAACACAAGGATGATGATAGAGATTATTCATTTGCGGCTGGCCAGGGCCTAAAAATATCAAGAAGAAACATGATCAAATAGAAAACCTGCATGTCCTTGAACATTATAGAATTTTTAATTTCTCTTAAAATTATTCATGATAAAAATCTCTGTACTTTGTACATTTAAGAGAGAGAAAATCAGAGGGCAGGGGCCTCCCTGATCCTGATAAGAGCACCCAAAGCACAAAGGATGTGTCTTTATCTCCTCCCAACTCCATGGTGGAAACAGTTGCTCTGGTTATCTTATCACAGTGATGCACAGAGACATGATGGTCAAAGAGCTTGCACACTTTAAAAAAGAAATGTTGGCTGGGCGTGGTGGCTCACATCTGTAATCCCAGCACTTTGGGAGGCTGAGCCGGTGGATCACGAGGTCAGGAGTTTAAGACCAGCCTAGTCAAGATGGTGAAACCCCGTCTCTACTAAAAATACAAATATTAGCCAGGCACGGTGGCAGGAACCTGTAATCCCAGTTATTTGGGAGGCTGAGGCAGAGGAATCGCTTGAACCAGGGTGGTGGAGGTTGCAGTGAGCCGAGATCTAGCCACAGCATTCCAGCCTGGGCGATAGAGTGAGACTCTGTTTAAAAAAAAAAAAAAAGTTATATTATGTTGAGATTAAAAAAAATAAATGACATGATTTGTCTACAGATCTTTATTACTCTACCTCATTTACATTAAATTTATGAACAACTTAATAACACACAGGGCTTTTATTATTATTATTGTGATAATTTCTTTGTCAACATTATTTTTACCATATTGTATAAACAGCATTGTAAGACCTGTGACTGGTCATTGACAATATATACAATATGTGTATATTTGTACACAGGAGCTAGCTCTGTCATTCTTGCTGGAGTGCAGTGGCACAATCAGAGATCACTCCAGGTTCAAACACCTAAGGTCAAGCCAGTCTCCCACCTCATCCTCCCTAGTGGCTGGGACTACAGGCATATGCCGCCACAGTCGGCTGGTTTAAAAAGAAATTGTAGAGACAGGGTCTTGCTATGTTGCCCAGGCTAGTGTTGAGCTCCTGGCCTCAAGTGATCCTCCAACACTGGCCTCCCAAAGTGCTGGGATTACAGGTTTGAGCCACCATGCCCTGCCTGCTCATATATTCTTCAATAATGAGATAAGAAAAACCTATCACCAGGCAGGAATTTTAGAGGTTTCCAAAACTGGAACATATGACTTGTGATCAAGCCCTTCCACTGTTTTCTGTCTTTTATGTCTGCAACTACAGTTCCACTACTGTTTTCCTCAACCAGCTAAGAATTAAACGTCTCGAGATCGTAAATGTCTATGTTTGTAAACATCATGATTCTGCCTGTACCCTGCATTAAGTTAAATTGTCAGAGAAATTGAGATGTATTTTAGTTATTTGGTTATTATCTTATAATTATTCTTTTGGCATTTCTGCATTTCACAAGGTTCTTTTCATGGAAATATCTAGTTAGAAAGAATAATACTTTTCTAAAATTGTGAGCTCAGTTTCTCAGGTTGCCAACTATTGCCACTGCACTAACCAATCTTCCTTCATCTGTCACATGAAACTCTCATAATCACTTTATGTTGTTGATAACCAGTCACAGGTCTTACAGTGCCGTTTATAGAATATGATCAAAGTAGTGTTGACTAAGAAATTATCAATATAATAATAAAACAGCCCAGTATTTTATTATATAAGTTGTATATACCTTTAATTTAAGCCAGAGTACAAAGATCCGTAGACAAATCATGCCATTAAAAAAAAACTCAACAAATTTGACGTTATTATGAAGATGAAGAAACAGATTTATCAAGCTCTATTTTCTTTAAATTATTTTTTATTATACTCTCTTTCTTTGCTTCAGACATCTGATCTAAACATTGGCAGTGTTTGTGATCAGTCTTTTGGTACATTTAATGGTGTTATTTTCCCCACAACTACTCATGATTATATATATGCTTAGGGACTTACACAGTTTTGAAGGTTAATCAAGCACAGTGAGAATGAACTTGATTTGCATTGTCTGTCTCTGAGAGTGGTCAGGGACTTCACCCTCAGCCCAAGGACAATCTGGTTGCCACGTCTCCTGGTAACAGCTGAGAAGTACATCTTGATTTATGTTGTTAATGTATCATATGGGACTCAGTTTTCTTTTATACTCTTACCAACCCATATGACCTCTAAGGATTTTTATGTTATTCTTTTTTCCTCACATCTGTACTATGTTATTGTAAATCCTATGATACTTCTAAAATGAATGTGTCAGATTTACTGAAAGAAAATATAAGGAACACAGTAAAGTTTAAAATTGGGATGAGCAATGAATAACATTTTAGTATAGCTAAGCAATATTTGCATATTTGTGTGTAATGTGTTTAAGCAAGTATTGGAAGATATTTATACAAATAATAACATTACCTACCCAAAATTCAAATTGAGTCAAGTGTCTTATAATTTTTTAATTTTTAATTTTTGTGGGTACATAGGTGTATATATTTATAACATAAACGAGATGTTTTGATACAGACATACAAAGTTAAATAATCACATCACAAAGAATGGGACATCCATCCTCTCAAGCATTTATTTTTCGAGTTGTGAACAATCTAATTACACTCTAAGTTATTTTAAAATGTACAATTATGTTATTATTGACCATTGTCACCATATCGTGCTATCAAATAGCGACTCTCATTCATTCTAATTATTTTTTGTACCCATGAATAATGCCCACCTCACCGTAGCTCCCCACTATCCTTCCCAGCCTCTGGTAATCATCCTCCTCTCTATGTTCATGAGTTCAAGTGGGTTGATTTTGAGATCCCACAAATAAGTGAGAACATGTGATGTTTGTCTTTCTGTGGCTGGCTATTTCGTTTAACACAATGATTTCCAGTTCCATCCATGGTCTTGCAGATGACTGGTTCTCATTCTTTTTTAGGGCTGAATATTACTCCATTGTGTGTATGTACCACATTTTTTAATCCATTCTTGATGGACACTCATGTTGCTTCCAAATCTTAGCTATTGTAAATAGTGCTGCAACAAACACAGGAGTACAGATATCTCAACATACTGATTTCCTTTCTTTTGGGTATATACCCAATTGTAGGATTGTTGGATAATGTGGTAGCTCAATTTTTAGTTTCTTGAGGAACCTCTAAACTGTTCTTTATAGTGGTTGTACTAATTTACATTCCCACCAGATCACACCAGTTAGAATGGCGATCATTAAAAAGTCAGGAAACAACAGGTGCTGGAGAGGATGTGGAGAAATAGGAACACTTTTACACTGTTGGTGGGACTGTAAACTAGTTCAACCATTGTGGAAGTCAGTGTGGCGATTCCTCAGGGATCTAGAAGTAGAAATACCATTTGACCCAGCCATCCCATTACTGGGTATATACCCAAAGGACTATAAATCATGCTGCTATAAAGACACATGCACACGTATGTATATTGTGGCACTATTCATAATAGCAAAGACTTGGAACAAACCCAAATGTCCAACAATGATAGACTGGATTAAGCAAATGTGGCACATATACACCATGGAATACTATGCAGCCATAAAAAATGATGAGTTCATGCCCTTCGTAGGGACATGGATGAAATTGGAAATCATCATTCTCAGCAAACTATCACAAGGACAAAAAACCAAACACCGCATGTTCTCACTCATAGGTGGGAATTGATCAATGAGAACACATGGACACAGGAAGGGGAACATCACACTCTGGGGACTGTTGTGGGGTGGGGGGATGGGGGAGGGATAGCATTAGGAGATATACCTAATGCTAAATGATGAGTTAGTGGGTGCAGCACACCAGCATGGCACAGGTATACATATGTAACTAATCTGCACATTGTGCACGTGTACCCTAAAACTTAAAGTATAATAATAATAAAATAAAAAAAGGTGGCAGCCAAAAAAAAAACAACAACAGTGAGAAACCTGGTTCCCACCATCTGTGACTTATGTAAGTCATTGTTTTATTCCAGATACAGACACTGTGGTTTTACAATTGTTCACAATTGCTTCTGTTGGAAAGAACTTTATAAAATGGAATCCATTGATGAAGTATAGTTCATTTGCCTTCAGCCTACAGATTGTATTCATTTACAAAGTGACTTAAGTGAACACCATTTTCCCTACACCTTCAGTGAGTTTTTACCTACATTTGTGTCTTAGTCCATTTTGTGCTTCTGTAACAGAATACCTGAGGCTGGGTAATTTATAAGTAAAAAAGGTTCATTTGGCTCACAATACTGGTGGCTGGAATGTCTGAGATTGGGCAGTTGCATCTGGTGGGGCCTCAGTCTTTTTCACCTCATGGTAGAAAGTAGAAAGGGGGCAAGGGGTGCACCAGAGATCACATAGCAAAAGTGAAAGCAAGAGGGAAGCCAAGGAAGCCAGACTCTTTTAAATTACCTACTCCTGCAGGAATTAATCCATTCCTGTGAGAGCAGAGCTCAATCACCCCCATGGAGGACGTTAATCTATACATGAAGGATCCGTCCCCATGACCGAAACACTGTCCACTAGGCCCCACCGCCCCACACTGACACATTGGGGGTCAAATTTCAACATGAGTTTTTGCAGGGACAAACCACATCTAAATCATAGTAATTTGTAGCATAGTTAAATTCTTTTTCACATGATGTATTCTGTCCTGGGATACTCCACATCCTGAGTAATTTTACTTAATTTGAATAGAGTTTGATTTACCCATTTGGCTGTAAAATTCTGTGTATTTTGACAAATGCATTGTGGCAGATATCCCACTATTAAAGTATCATATGTAATACTTCAAACCTCCACCCCATGGAGCCAATGGCTTCCCATCTGTGTAGTTTGCCTTCTCCAGTGTCTCATTAAATGAGGTCACACTGCGTGTATCCTCCTCAGACTGTCTTCTTCCACTTAGCAATGTGCATGCAAGATTCACTCATGTCTTTGTGTGAGTTGATAGCTTGTTCCTTTCTACGGCTAAATAGTATTCCATTTCATGAATGTACCACAATTTGGTTATGCATTATGGAGAGTAAAACCTTCCTCTTCTAACTTTGTTCCAGGGTTGAAGACCTTCAAATTAACTGACAATAGATATATTAGTAGGAGAGACAATATTTGGCTTCTTATTCCACAAGTATCATTGTGAGACAAAATTCATCAGATGGCAGGATCCAGTTTACAAAGAGGTGAAAATAGCCCAAAAACAAGAAACAAGACTAGAATCTGATAACCCACAATAGCTATAGTTTTCCTTTAAAAAAATTTTTTTTTGAGACAGGGTCTGGCTCTGTTGCCCAGGCTGGGGTGCAAAGGTGCAATCTCAGCTCACTGCAACCTCTACCTCCTGGGTGCCAGTGATCCTCCCTCCTCAACTTCCTGATTAGCTGGGACTACAGGCACATGCCATCATGCCCATCTCATTTTTGTATTTTTGGTAGAGATGGGGTTTCACCATGTTGACCAGGCTGGTCTTGAACTCCTGGCCTCCCAAAGTGCTGGAATTATAGGCATGTGCCACCATGCCCGGCTAAGTTATAGTATTCCATTGAAACATAAAATGTCTCTCTGTAGTAACCATCATTTTTGATCATAATCAAAGTAAGACTATTCTTGTTTTAAAAATAAGTCTAGTTTTGTTAGATTTTGCTTGATTGTTTACATAAGTGCAGCAAGAACAGGAGATGACCACATAGATGCTTTCAAGTTTCTTTGCTGGAAGTTTTCATACAGAATCTCAGAGTTGACTTTTAAAGGCCTTATTCAGGCTAAAACCCAAGCCAAGAACATACTATCAAATTTCGGCTGCAGTCCTTATAGCTTTGTGTGAATTCCTCTTTTCTTGAGGTCCC
Source organism: Gorilla gorilla gorilla (assembly GCF_029281585.2). Taxonomy (NCBI): domain Eukaryota; kingdom Metazoa; phylum Chordata; class Mammalia; order Primates; family Hominidae; genus Gorilla; species Gorilla gorilla. The sequence continues at coordinate 8,957,486 of NC_073232.2, read as the reverse complement.
CAAAATATCCCTAAATTCCTGGGCCTACCAGGAAATGACCTTCTTTACTAACCTGTAAGGCTGTGAACCCTGTAATCTAGGTATCAGGCTGGCTTTTCTCAGAGTGCTGTTGGGAATGAAGTTTTTGGTGTTCCAAAAAAAAAAAAAAAAAAGAATTAACGTGGGAACAAATGATCTCTTAGCGAGGCGAGCTTTACTTTCTGCAGAAAGGGTGCTACTCAATGGCTGTCCAGCCACAAGAGCACACCAAACAAAGGAGACAGAGTTACTTATAACCTGATGTGTCTACCCTAGTGCTGTGTCCAGTTTCCATTGGCTGAAATAGGACCTCACATTTTACACTTTACCCGATTGGCTATTAGTTGAACACTTTCTTAATTAGGTAAGGGGAATAGAAAAAAGAAAGAAAAGGAAGTTGCCCAGGGATAGTTAAGGAAGCATCTCCAAATAAGGAATGGCATGCACTATGGGCTGGGGCTTGTCTAGTTCTGCCCAGGCATGCTGGAGCAAGCTAGGACAACTGATTTGGAATACACACACACACACACACACACACATGTATATATAAAAATAGTGGATAGCAATCTTATAGTAAGAAATTGTGACTTTTTATAATCTTTGAAGAACTTTCCCATTTCTCACAGTGCTTTGTAAGCATTGTCTCCATAAAAGTCAACCTTACTTCCTTAAAATTGCTGGTCATAACTGATCTTAGGTACATTTCCTATATATGATATTCCTGTAAAAACCTTGATAATATAACCAAAATTTCCAATTATGTCCTGTTATAAGGTTCTTATTGGACTTTTGATAACAACTATATCATCATGAAAATAAGAGTATTCAGTAAGAATTTCAAAATTCTGGAGAAATCAGGCAGAGAAAAAAGATAAATGCCTAATTTCTGTTTATAAAAGTATAATCTACTAAATTGTTGTAAGTTACAGTTAGATTAAGAGAAAGAGATTTCTTAAATCCAGAAACTAGAACATTAAAGAACCAGCAATGCTCCAAAAAGCTATAAAATTATAATCAATTTTCATCAGTTCACTCAGTGCCATGTAGTCAATTCCAGTCTTGCTGGATCTTGGGTTAGTAGTGTCATGAACCCATCAGTTTCTCAACCAGACTTCTGGAGACCTTCACTGAGTCAAGTGTATGGTCTTAAAGTTATTTAAGCAATATCATCAGAAGCCTATAACCAGAGTACCTGTCATACTCTTTTCTGTGAGTCTCAGAGGGAGTCCTGTGTTGGAGATGAGCATTCTGACCTGTAGCTGATTGCAGGAGCTTTCAGGAAAGCATCAGGGGGAAATAATATCTAAATGACAAAGAGTATGAAATGGCTATGATGAAAGATCTGATGAGAGTTCATTATACCACAACTGACAAGGGTGTTCGATTTTCTCTGTGGCCTCCCAAAGTGCTGGGACTACAGGCGCCTGCCACCACAGCCAGCTAATTTTTTGTAGTTTTAGTGGAGGTGGAGATTCACCGGGTTAGCCAGGATGGTCTGGATCTCCTGACCTTGTGATCCATCCTCCTCAGCCTCCCAAAGTGCTGGGATTACAGGTGTAAGCCACTGTGCCCAGCACAATATTTAAAATAATAATTGGAATTATGACTCATTACTCTATACTGGCACATAGCACGGATAAGGAGGACATTAACAAATTTCCATGAATTTTATATCATTTCTGAAAACATAACATTTTACCCATACAAATATAACACAGGGAAGGTTAGGTATCTCTTTTTATTTGTATTTTATGTATGGTTTTCCTTATAAAAAATACATCCTACTTTACTTGCGAAACATGCCCTACTTTTCTTGCATGCTTTGCATGGGGTTGTTTCTAGTTATTCCATTATTTCTAGTAGTTCTATTTACATATACTGATTATAATTTTAATACTTAGTAATCTTTTATTTTCCAGAGAAAACTAGGAAGTAGTCAGTTATAAACTGTCATATATTAGCATTCTATAGCAGGTTAAAAAATGTATGAATATACCATCTCCCAACATCTAGAGGGATGTGTTTCCTCATAATACAATTTCTCAGTGTGGCAGAAAAAAACATGTTTATTAATGGGCCAAAATATCTTTAGTCTTTCTGTAAAAATAGGAAGCCAAAAGTATATAAACTTGAATTATTTATGTTCAGTAATTAATGTTTTAGTATTGTATCTTATTTATAAATGGTCTAGATATTTAATGCAAATCTTTTACTTAGCTTAAGTTTAAGGCTAAAAATTAGCAAAAGTACTTTGGAAACTACTATTAGGCAGATTTACTGTAAACAAATTATTTTTGAAATAATGTTTTTCGCTTTTCACAAGATGGCACCGAAAGCGAAGGAAGCTCATGCTCCTCCTAAAGCCGAAGCCAAAGTGAAGCCTTTAAAGGCCAAGAAGGCAGTGTTGAAAGGTGTCCACAGCCACACGCAAAAAAGAAGATCTGCATGTCACTCACCTTCAGGTGGCCCAAGACACTGCAACTCTGGAGGCAGCCCAAATATCCTCGGAAGAGCACCCCCAGGAGAAACAAGCTTGACCACTATGCTATCAAGTTTCCACTGACCACTGAGTTGGCTGGAAGAAGATACAAGAAAACAACATGCTTGTGTTCTTTGTGGATGTTAAAGCCAACAAGCACCATATCAAACAGGCCGTGAAGAAGCTCTATGACAGTGATGTGGCCAAGGTCACCACCCTGATTTGTCCTGATAAAGAGAAGAAGGCATATGTTCGACTGGCTCCTGATTATGAAGCTTTGGATGTTGCAACAAAATTGGGATCATCTAAACTGACCCCAGCTGGCTAACTCTAAATATATGTGTATCTTTTCACCATAAAAAATAATGTTTTCCATAAGAATGACAACTTAATTAGAACCAAATCTATAGGCTTTAAGATTTTACATTTCTGTAAGTATAATATTAGCTTATTTGACTAGAACTCAAGCAGAATGGGAATTTATGTTTGTTTTATATTCAATAGTGATAACTTTGAAGACATAGTTGTTTTATTACACCAAAAATATTATATTAATCTCATTTAACCAAGTTTTATCCAAATCATGTTAACTTAAAAAACATTTGATCAGTTACTATATTTCTGGGAGTTTGGTGAATATTTATTTATAAATGGTTATTTTTTTCCAAGCCAAGTTAGAATAGAGCACTTTTAGAGGATTTTATAAATGAATTTTGCAGTGGTATCCGGAGTTAAGAAAATATCACATGTACATAACATACATTAATAGATATACAAACACAAATAGAGATTTCATAGCTTTCATCCTGAAATTTCAGCCATGAATCAGGCATAAATATTCTGATGGTTAATTTTAGACATCTACTTGACTGGATTAAGAGACACACATAGCTGGTCAAACACAATTTCAGCCATGAATCAGGCATAAATATTCTGATGGTTAATTTTAGACATCTACTTGACTGGATTAAGAGACACACATAGCTGGTCAAACACAATTTCAGCCATGAATCAGGCATAAATATTCTGATGGTTAATTTTAGACATCTACTTGACTGGATTAAGAGACACACATAGCTGGTCAAACACGATTTCAGCCATGAATCAGGCATAAATATTCTGATGGTTAATATTGGACATCTACTTGACTGGATTAAGAGACACACATAGCTGGTCAAACACGATTTCAGCCATGAATCAGGCATAAATATTCCGATGGTTAATTCTAGACATCTACTGGACTGGATTAAGGGACACACACAGCTGCTCAAACACAATTTCTAGGCATATCTGTGAGGGTGTTTCTGGAAGACACTGAGATAACCCTGACCTAGTGTGGATGGGCACTGATAGGGTTTGGCTGTGTCCCCACCCAGATCTCATCTTGAATTGTAGTTCCTATAATCCCTACATGTCATGGGAGGGACCCAGTGGAAGGTGATTGAATCATGGTGGTGGTTACTGCCATTCTGTTCCCATGACAGTGAGTGAGTTCTCATGATCCGATGGTTTTATAAGGGGCTTTTCCCCTTTGGCTCAGCACTTCTCCTTGTTGCTGCCATGTGAAGAAGGACATCTTTGCTTCCCCTCTGCCATGATTGTGAGGCCCCTGCAGCCACGTGGAACTGTCAGCCCATTAAACCTCTTTGTTCTTTATAAATTGCTCAGACTCAGGTATTTCTTCATCGCTGTATAAAAATGGATGAATACAGGCACCATCCTATTGGTTGAGAGCCCAGATAGAACAAAAAGGAAGAGGAAAGGTGAACTATCTCCTTCTGAAACGGAAACATCCTTCTTCTCCTGCCCTTGACATCAGAACTTCAGGGTCTCAGAGCTTTGGCCTCAGAATCAGAGTTACACCATTGGCTTCCCTGATTCTGAGTCCTTTATATCTGGAGTGAGCCATGCTGCCAACTTTCCTGGTTCTCCAACTTGGAGACAGGCTATTGTGTAACTTCTCAGCCTCCATAATTATGTGAACCAATTCCCCTAATGAGTCTTCTCTCATCTATCTATCTACATATATCCTATTGATTCTGCCTTTCTGGAGAACCCTGACTAATGTTATTACAATAATACAAAATTCACTAGTTTATATAGAAGACTTGGTTTTTGTCTTTGCCCCATTTTATATTTGTATTATAACTGTGTATCTGGAAAATGGAACAAGTTTTTATCTTCTTCATATGAGGGCCAAAGCTTTTTTCTCACCAATATTTTTGGAGATTTTTAAGATTTTCTTTTGTTTGGACATACAATCTTACGGAGGCTGAGAAATAAAATTTTTTCTATTTTATTTTTCAGCCCCAGGTGTTTGCTTTTGCAGATTCTTGAGCACATTGAGAGCATGGAGAGCCTCCAAGGCATGGAGTGGGGTGCCTAAAGTTTCAGTGATGACAGGGAGTTGAGAGACTCAACTGGGAAAGGAAAAGTCTAAAAGGAGGCAATTTGGAAGATAAAAATTTTCTCAAAGGAGCGATTAAATTTCTAAATAATTCTTAGTAAAATCATGCCAACAGGAAAGGAAGTAGAATTAGTTCCATATTGGTGGAACACATAGCAGAGGTGTGAGAAGGGAGAATTTACTCAACTGAGAAGTTCCCATGAAAGGAGCAAGTTCAAGATCACAGAGACACCTTGAAACAAAAAGCCAGGAATAACTTCCAACCCAAGAGGAGAACAGAGAGGCCTCAAAACCAAAGCTAGGATAAGAAACTTGTAGCCCAAGAGTTATCTTCCAGACAAAGAAGCCTGAGATTCCAACGCAGCTTCAGAGAGTACTCACTCAAAATGTTACTGAAACTGTAGGCTTTTTAATGACTTAGCCATGCATGCAAAAGGCATTCCCTAAGGTGGCACAGAAGATGGAGCCCCCATATCCAAAGATAGCCAAGGAGAAAGAAAGAACCCTGTTGCCAGAGCCAGTGGGCAAAGGCAACAGAAAAGGAGACAAGGGTCCTAATGGGATGAGATCCTTTCAGATTTAGGCTTATACAAACTCCTGAGAACTGGCAGGTTGACAGCCCTGTTCCCATTTGCTAGGAATGCCGAAGTTCTAATGCAAGTGAGGAAGTCTATATCCCAGCTTGTGTGCGGGTCCCTGGATTCTGCTGCTGGTCGTGCGGGGCCTGACTCAGAGGTGAAGGCCATGGTGTAAGTGCCCTGGGAATACAGCTCACCCCTCAGAGAAGCCAGGTGGGCTCTTAAATTAGAAAGGCTGGCTGGGTTCGTCCTCACCCTGGAACCAAATAAAAGTGGCAGCATTCACTCACTATCCCCAGCCTGCAAGTGGCTGCCCTAGTCTTCCGGTCACTTTGGCACAGAGCTTGCCCCTGTAAGGCACCTCCTTGAACTGCATTGACCCCACAGGCCTGCCATACCTGCACTTGTGAGGTTGGGTCACGACTAGTCTGTACCCCACAGTTTAGAGCAGGCGGCGGTCACGGCTCCATCTCTCCCCAAAGTTTAGAGTAGGTGGTGGTCACTACTCCTTCTCTCCCCAGGGTTTAGAGTGGGTGGCAGCCATGGCTTCATCTGTCCCCAGGGTTTAGAGCAGGTGGTGGTCACTGCTCCATCTCTCCCCAAGGTTTAGAGCGGGCGGCAATCATGGCTTCATCTGTCCCTGCGGTTTAGAGCAGGGGGTGGTCATGGCTTCATCTCTCTCCGGGGTTAAGAGCAGGTGGTGAACACTGCTCCATCTCTTCCCGGGGCTTAGGGCAGGCAGTGGTTACTGCCTCATCTCTCCCTGGGGTTTACAGCAGGCGGTGGTCACTGCTCCATCTCTTCCTGGGGCTTAGGGCAGGCAGCAGTCACAGCTCCGTCTCTCCCTGGGGTTTACAGCAGACGGTGGTCACTGCTCCACTCCTCCCCAGGGTTTAGAGCAGGCAGCGGTGGTCACCGCCTGGTGGTCCATCTCTCCTCGTTGGTAGGACTTTGCAGGCTGTGGGCTGCCTGTTGTCTGGTTCAGCAGAAGTGTACAAGCATCCCTGTTGAGGGTGAAGCTCCGCCCCATCTCTGCTCACTCTGTTTTCCTAAAGATCAAGTTGTCCTACTTTTATTTCTAATTGAGTCACTTAGAAAACCAACTTGTTTTTCTAGTTGTCTAGATGACCAAGTAGGGTACCTAAGAAGCGAATCTGTAAGTAATAAGCATCTAAAGTTGTGCTTTATAGATGATCTTCAGAGTGACCTGTTTATTACTCTAAATGATGAATCAGATACCGGTCTCCACTGTAGAAACATCCTTCCTATCCTAAACAAAATGGAACTCCTGACTATATTCCTGGTCTTCTACCCAATTGGGGATGTAATTCAAGTGTGTCAGGCCTCTGAGCCCACGCTAAGCCATCATATCCCCTGTGACCTACATGTATACATTCACATGGCCTGAAGCAACTGAAGAACCACAAAAGAAGTGAAAATAGCCAGTTGCTGCCTTAACTGATGACATTCCACCATTGTGATTTGTTCCTGCCCCACCCTAACTGATCAATTGACCGTGTGACATTCCTTCTCCTGGACAATGAGTCTTAAGAGCTCCCCCACCAAGCACCTTGTGACCCCCACCCTTGCCCACGAGAGAAAAACCTCCTTTAACTATAAATTTTCCACTACCTACCCAAATCCTGTAAAACTGCCCCTTCCCATCTCCCTTTGCTGACTCCTTTTTCAGACTCAGCCAGCCTGCACCCAGGTGATTAAAAAGCTTTATTGCTCACACAAAGCCTGTTTGGTGGTCTCTTCACACAGATGCACATAACAAAGTGTGGGTGATGCGAACAATGTTTATGTAATCAACTTTTGCTTAAATCCCTTCCTTAAAGATTTGAATCTTGGTCTAGAACATCCCTCTGGAATGTCATATTTATTGTATCATGTAAATGTCCAATTTAACATCCTATAACCCCACGGCATATTGGGTACACGTGCGGCACAAGTTACCTTATACTCTGTACAAGAAATGGGTCAGGAAGAATACTAGCCTTGTCCTTGCAGATTTTCTCAATTATTCCTCATCTATAATGCATATGTGTAGGGAAACTGGCAGGATGTAGAAATGAATAAAAAGAGGAAACATCTTTTTTCCTTGCTTTATATGACCAGCAATCAGTGCCACTGATGTAGCAAGTGCCATGTAAACATCAGTTATTTTATTCATGTCAAGGATCCTGTGTGCTAGAAATTACCTCATTTTATTTATGGGGTGACAGAGGCTCCAAGAGATTAAATAACATGCTGGAGTCTTACATGTTGCAGGCAACAGAGCCAGGATTTAAACTCACCCAGAGCCTGTGCTTTTCCCTGTGTGCCACGAAGCCCACGCACAGCAGTCCACTCTCCTCCAGGTCCCTGACTGCATCTTCCATTCTTCTGGGCAAGGCCTGAGAGCAGAGGCCCTGAAGCCCAGGGCCCAGGCCCCTCAGGGAAGCTTCTGGTGTAAAGCAAAAATAAAATGCTAAGCCCCCTAACCATCTGAATGAACCCCTCTTCTTGGAATGCCAAGGGCATTCCAAAGTTAATCTGAAAAACGAGTTCAGGCTATGATGGGAAGCAGGGGTTGGACATGCCTCAATATACCTTCCGCCCTTTTGGAATTCAGGCACAGCTGACCAGCAGTAACATCAACACAGACTTTAAGTCTGATAAGAAGCATTTACAATCTATTCTCTATGAAGCCTGCTACCTGGAGCCTTCATCTGCATGACAAAACCTGGCTCTCCACAATCCCTTATTATAACCCAGACACTCCCTTCTATTGATTCCAGGTCTGTAGATAAAAACTCTTTCAACCAATTGCCAATCAGAAATTCTTTGAGTCTACCTGTGACCTGGAAGCCCCTGCTTCAAGTTGTCCCACCTTTCCTGACCCAACGAATGTACACCTTACATGTATTGATTGATGTCTTAAGTCCCCCTAAAGTGTATAAAACCAAGGTGTAGCCTGACTACCTTGGGCACATGTTCTCCTGACCTCCTGAGGTTGTGTCACAAGTCATTGGTCCCTCATATTTGGTCAGAATAAACCTCTTCAAATGTTTTACAGAGCTTGACTCTTTTCGTCCACACTATGCAAAGAGAACAAGACAGGGATGGGAGATTTTGGTTCCACTTGGTGGCCAAGGCTCCTGGTTTCTAACCACATGCAGGACCAAGCTGGCATGGCCTGTCACAGCACCCACATCCCTACTGCCTTCTGGAAGCTGCTCCTTTTCCTTCAGGGCTAAGCAGGGACCCAGACCCCTTCCTTCACTGTCCTGGAGGCTCCAGCACCTGGTCACATTTCTGCTCTCAGCCTTGAAATGTGGAGGGCTCATCTCATCTTCTCAGAAAGTAAAACACGTGGCAGCCTCAGTGAGCCCATACAGTTTTCTTCAGGGCAGCCCACATGGCACCTGGCATGGTCTCTTCTCCCTCAAAGCAGGAAAGAGATCTTCTCATGGGTAAGAGAAGGCCCATGGTGGAAACACAAAGGCAGCCACCTGGCTGAGAAGGAAAAAACACTGATTCTTCCAGATGAGTCTGCAGTGGTGGAAAACAAAGCTGGGGTGGCTTCCCCACTGCAGTGCTTAGTTCTCGGGGGGATCTGCTGCTCATTGATTTCTAACATTGCCTTCCAGTTACATCATGGAAAACAGGAAGAAAGAGGAAAAAATAGGAAAGGAAGAACAAAATGCACTGAAGCAAGAGTAGGAAGAAAGGGTAGAATGAAGCATTTAAACAGAGAGGAAGAGAAAAATAGCAATCACAGAAAGAACCAGGGAGTTTATAAAACAGGCTGCATGAAAATCATTTATCAAAACACTGTCCAGGACTTTTTGTTAAAAATAAACATAAAACAATTAGCTAGTCACAAAAAGACAAGTACTGTGGAACTCCACTCATTGTTAGTCAGTGGCGAGGCAGACATGAGCAGGGCAGGAGAGGGCCCACCCCACCAGGAACCTCTGGAGACCATCAGGTGATACTCAGGCAGTGGTTAAACTGGTTCTCTAAAATAGTAATTGGTTGCAGCTGTGCCAGGGAAAGGCGGGCTCCCAATAGCTGGAAAACACCTGAAACTGATCAGCAGCTTTCTATAAGATCTCAGGAGTGGGGCGAGGTGGCTTAGGCCTGTGCACTAAGAGGCAAAATGTAGTTTAACTGGTGTGTGACCTTCCTCCAGGAACACGAGACAGGTAAGGGCAAAATACTTCAAGTGAGCATGTGCACAACTTCAGTAATACAGCGCGCACGCGGCCCCGCCCAAGCGCTGGCAGGTCACTGAGCATGCGGACAGCCCACCCCAAGGAAAGGTCAAGGAAGGCGACATGGAAACCCTGAACCATGCCCATGTATAAAACCCAAAGTGGGGGGTTGCACCCTGCACTTGGATCTCTCAAGTCGCCTACTTCACCCTCTCCCAAGTGTACTTTACTTCCCTTAATTCCTGCTCTAAAGCTTTTTAATAAACTCTCAGTCCTGCTCTAAAACTCGCCTTGGCCTCTCCCTCTGCGCTATGCACCTCGGCCGAATTCTTTCCTCTGAGGAGGCAAGAATCGAGTTGCTGCAGACCCTACGGATTCCCTGCTGCTAACAGTATTAGTCCCTGGACTGATCAAATTCAGACACACAAAGTGGAATGGTGGATGCCAGGGGCTGGGGAGGGCAACGGGGAGTGAGTGCTTATTTAAGGGGGACAGAGTTCGGTTTTGCAAGATGAACATGTTCTATTGATTGTGCAAAAATGTGAATACACCTAAACGCCTAAAAATGGTTAAAATGGTAATTGTTATGTGTATTTTGCCACAATTTAAAAACATAAAAAATAAGAATGTCTGAGTAAATAAACGTATAACGCGTTCTTTAGGTCCACTGACAGCGGCGTGGCCTTGGCCTCTGTGCTCATCTTTCCAGGGCAGAGCCACGTTTGGTGTTTCTGGTTCTGTGCTGCGTAGAGAACTTGGCACCCTGGTCCTACGCACAGAAGAGGAGCTTTCCGAAGGCTCCGGGAGAGAACGCTGGGGAGTCAAGGCCAGTCCGAGCACAGCAGCTGGGGCCGGATTGGAGACAGGAACTTTTTTATTCTAGAGAAAGCGAGTGTAGTATCTAAGGGGAAGAGCCCTTGCAGGCGCGGGAAGGGAGGCCGCGCTTCCCCGGGCCTGCGGGGTCAGAGGCGGAGCTTCTGCGGGAGCTTAAAGGGGCCCCACAGCCTCCTGCATCCCTTCCACGGGCTCTGGGGAAGGCGTTCCTCGTGGGAGACCTGTCTCCCACGTTGTTGCCGGTTAAGAAGTCAGAGCTAGGAGACAGGCCGGGTGCGGTGGCTCAAGCCTGTAATCCCAGCACTTTGGGAGGCCGAGGCGGGCGGATCACGAGGTCAGGAGATCGAGACTATCCTGGCTAAGACTGAAATCCCGTCTCTGCTAAAATTACAAAAAATTAGCCGGGCGTGGTGGCACGCGCCTGTAGTCCCAGCTACTCCGGAGGCTGAAGCAGGAGAATCGCTTGAACCCGCGAGGCAGAGCTTGCAGTGAGCAGAGATCGCGTCACTGCACTCCAGCCTGGCGACAGAGCGAGACTCCGTCTCAAAAAAAAAAAAAAGGAGAGAGGAAAAAAGCAAACTATGCCTTTAAACTAGGGCGACCTTCATTCCCACAAGAAGGACTCGCCTTGGTCCCCTTGGGTGAAAGCTGCCGCTGCTGAGCGCCTCTGCGGCCCGGTGAGATCGGGGTTCACAGGCTGACCCAGCGTTAGGAGGTGCCGGGCTGATCACGACCGCCAGAGCTGCTGAGGTCGGAGCCCCGACACTGGGAACGCAGCACGGAGCCTGGCCGCGGGCCGTGATCAAAGCGGTGTGCAGGGGACCCAGGTTCACAGCGCAGGTGCGCGGCTCCCCGGCGGCTCTGCCGTCCTAGCCCACGCGGTCCCGGGGCAGCTGCTTTGCTCCGAGCCCCAGAGGCGTGGCCGCGGGTCCCGACTGCGCTGCCGCCCGTGAGAGGCACCGGACCTGCCCTCCAGGGCGGGGAACGGGAGGACTCTGATCCCATGAGAACCCAGACAGTTCCGTGTCCAAGGAGGTACCCGGAATGTTCTGAAACAAACCTGCGATTATGACAGCTCCGTATCATGTACTAGACGAAATTCTTACATCTCCAACCTCTCTTTTTACATTTTCTATTAAATTTTAATACCGGTTTCTCGCGCCTATGAGCAAAAAGACAAGTGTTAAAGCTAGCAATCGTTTGTGCAATTTCATCGATTGGTTCCACCGCTGCACTTGCTGCTGGTGACCAATAGGGGGTGTTAATTGTTAATTATAATCAATATTCTGCCCATTGACAACAGCAAATCCTAAAAGCTCAAGTTTCAACTCAATTCTTAAAACGAAGATTTAACTAGCTCCTTGAATCTTATAGGACTTTTATCATTCTCAGTGCTTCCAGTTATACAGGTTTTAGTCTCAAAACTAGTTGACCTAAATGTCTACAAATAAACTTTAAAGGATATGGATGGAGTTTTAAGCCAACTTTTAACTGAAAGTATAGCATATATATAGAAAAGCTCACAAATCATAAATGTTCAGCTGGATATACATTTTTTACAAAGGCTCACACATCCATGGGGCCAGGCCTCGGGTCAGACATAGGATCTCACCAGGGGACTCCCTCACACACTTCCCAGCCCTTATCCCACCTCAGAGAATAGCCATCTTCCGACTTGTTCCAGTGTAGATGAACCTTGCCTGTTCTAAGCTTTGTATAAATGAGTTATATAATGTATCTGGATTCTTTTGCTCAGTCTTTGCTCGTGAGACTGTCCCTATTCTGAGGGCAGCCATATTATGGGGGTGTAATGTGTGCGTACTGCCCTGCAATGCAGCACTCCGCTCTATGCACACACCACGAGGGGCATCTCCAAACAGCCGCTCCCAAGCATCGGGGCTGCTTTGGGCTTGGGGCAGTGATGAACGATGCTGCTATGAACCTTCTTGTGCATGTATTTAGGCACACATATACGCATTTCTGATTGGCATATATTTAGGAGTAGAATTGCTGGGCCATAGAGTGTGCACATACTAAACTCAGAAGATGCTGCCAAACAGGTTTCCAAGATGGTTGTAGGAATTTACACTCCCACGGGCTGCATATGAGAGCTCTGTTGCTCACATTTGCTACCATAAATGTATTTTTATTGCATGGAATTATTATAGTACTTGATGTATAGCTTTTCCAGGGTTTTCCAAAGAGTATAATCTTAGCCAGATACTAGCAAAAGAGTAATTAAGATGTAAGAACTATGTAAATTGTAAGCACTTAGAATATGTATTTACCACGCAGGATTCTCACAGATATCTTAAGATGCTGTTCAAATTAGGGAGTTCTATTCTTGATGCATGGAAGGTGTTTTGGATAAAATTCTTTTGCTTTATTTCTGCACAGAGTAATCTCATAGTAAGTTTAAATTACTGCAGGGATTTATCCCCAAGTCCTAACTGAGTGTCAATGTTGGGATGACAAAGACTGTCTAACCTTACACATCTGAACCAAGTCCTCATTTTCTCAGAGCTCAACAGGAGGCTGCACCCAGCGTCCCTGTCATGTCTCACCCTCTCAGAGGTGGCCTATGTAGTACCCGCTCCAACATTGTTTCAGTTCTGCCCTCAAATGAAGCCAGAAGGTGATGGAGCTGTGGGAGGGGAGAGTGTAAGGTTGACAGTGTCTAAGCAAGCAGGACTTGACACAGATGACGAGGCTGTCTTTTCTATTCAGGTTCAGCTCATGAGCACTGGAGAGTTATAGAAACTTCTAGAATCAGCAGAGTAGTTAAATTCACTCTCCTTTAATGCAAATGAAGAATGTCTTTCCTGGACTTCAGGAGTCACACTTCTCTTATGCCAGCTTCCTCTGAGAATTCCAGATATTCTCTGAGTAGAGGTGAATCTTCTGCCGGGTCTTCTGAAAGAGACCCCACCTCTCATCATGGGCTGCTCCTGACCTCTGCCCCCTGTGATAAATGAGCCAATTAACACTAAACTGGAGATTCCTCAGGGGTTTTAGGCTGGTTTTCCCAAGCCAAGTGGTACTCCTCAAATGTTCTCCATTCATCTTGTAGACAGGGCCATGTTTGCAGGATTCCCAGCTCGAACGCAGTGGGTGATTGGTGGCTGTGGACAGAGCTGCAGGCCTGCAAAGATCTGATCGAGCAGAGCCAGGTTCTAGCAGGTGCTACCTTAATGAGTTGATTAGATCATGCTTTTTGGAACCAAAATAAAAAATGAATTGTTCCTATTGTTTTAAAGTTAGTTGTAATGAAGAATTCATTTAATTTTGTTGTGGTAAAATATCCATAATCTGAAATTTACCACTTAACCATTCTTAGGTGCACAGTTCAGTGGCATTAAGTGCATTTACATTGTTTCTTGCGCAACCATCACTATACTGTCTTCCTTCTCCAGAACTTTTTCTTCTTCCCAGACTAAAACCCTGTCCTCATTCAACACTGACTCCCCCTCCCCCATCTCCCCAACCCCTGGCAGCCCCCGTTCTACTTTCTGTCTCTGTGACTTTGAGTCCTCTATGGACCTCATCTGTCTGGAGTCATACCGTATTTGTCCTTTTGTGGCTGGTGTATTTCACTTAGCGTAACATCCTCAAGGTTCATCTATGCTATGGCACATGTCAGAGCATCTTTGCTTGTTGAGGATGGATAACACCCCATTGTATGAAGGGACCACATTTTGTTTATTCATTCCTCTGTTGGTGGACGTGGGTGGCTTCCACCTCTTGGCTATTTTGAATAATGCTCCTAGGAACATGGGTGTACTGATCTTTTTGAGTCTGCTTTCAGTTTTCTTGGGCATTTAGCCAACAGCAGAATTGCTGAATCCTATGATAATTCTAGGTTTAATGTTTTCAGGAGCTGCTATACTATCTTCCACAGTGGTGAAAAATTCTCCTTGTGTCACTGGGACCTTTCCTTTGCCATGGCTTGTGTACATTCTCAAGTAGCTTTCAGAGTTATTTCAAAAGAAGTCGGGACCAGCGATGCCAGCATGGCTGAGATTTTCACAGGTTTTACACCTAGAAATGGGTGGTACAGCAAGGTCCAGGGCAAAAAGATGGCTCCTCTGACCTCTAGGACACCCCACACCCCACTCTTTGATCCAGAAGTGTTGGAGCCTGTGAGGAAGGATGAGGTGGCAAGGTGAGAATTGAAAAGCGTGATAGCAGAGATGGGGAGTTCTGCAGAGGTGAACAAAGAATTCAGGAGATTCTGCAGAGGCAAAGAAAGAATCAGCAAACATGAAGATAGGGCCATAGGAGTGACCAAAAGCAAGGCACAAACAGGAACAGGGATTTTTAAAACAAGCACACAAAAAACCCAGAGCATGCAAGAGCTTTGGGAAATTATTGGACATGCTAACGGATGTGTAACTGGAATCCCAGAAGAAAAGAAAATCAGCAGAAGAAATATTTGAAGATATTGGGGGAACCTGCTCCCCGTATTTCAACATAGGTTCTTTTTATTTCCCATAAGTGTCAGCCGGCTGAGAAATAAAGAGAAAGAGTACAAAGAGAGGAATTTTACAGCTGGGCCACCAGGGGGTGACATCACATGTTGGTAGGACCGTGATGCCTGCCTGAGTCTCAGACCAGCAAGTTTTTATTTAGGGTTTCAAAAGGGGAGGGGGTGTAAAACAGAGAGTAGGTACAAAGATCACATGCTTCAAAGGGCAAAAAGCAGAACAAAGATCACATGCTTCTGAGGGAACAGGACAAAAGGCAAAACAGAACTACTGATAAGGGTCTGT
Source organism: Gorilla gorilla gorilla (assembly GCF_029281585.2). Taxonomy (NCBI): domain Eukaryota; kingdom Metazoa; phylum Chordata; class Mammalia; order Primates; family Hominidae; genus Gorilla; species Gorilla gorilla. The sequence goes on along the minus strand of NC_073232.2, from coordinate 8,942,199 downwards.
GTTCAGCTGTGCACGTATTGTCTTGATAAACATCTTAAACAACAGAAAACAGGGTTCGAGAGCAGAGAACCAGTCTGACCACAAATTTAACAGGGTGGAATTTTTCCCCACCCTAATAAGCCTGAGGGTACTGCAGGAGACCAGGGCATATTTCAGTCCTTATCTCAACTGCATAAGACAGACACTCTCAGAGCGGCTGTTTATAGACCTCCCCCAGGAATGCATTCCTTTCCCAGGGTATTAATATTAATATTCCTGGCGAGGAAAAGAATTTAGCGGTATCTTCCCTACTTGCATGTCTGTTTATAGGCTCTCTGCAAGAAGAAAAATATGGCTCTTTTTGCCCGACCCCGCAGGCAGTCAGACCTTATGGTTGTCTTCCCTTGTTCCCTAAAAATCACTGTTATTCTGTTCTTTTTCAACGTGCACTGATTTCATATTGTTTAAACACACATGTTTTACAATCAATTTGTACAGTTAACACAATTATCACAGTGGTTCTGAGGTGACATACATCCTCAGCTTATGAAGAAAACAGGATTAAGAGATTAAAGTAAAGACAGGTATAAGAAATTATAAAAGTATTATTTGGGAACTGATAAATGTCCATATTAAAATGAAATCTTCACAATTTATGTTCCTCTGCCATGGCTCCAGCCGGTCCCTCTGTTTGGGATCCCTGACTTCCCACAACATGAAGAGTTAATGTCCAAGAATATTTAAAATTCATGGAAGACACCAAACCACAATCCAGAGAACACACAGGAGGACAACCACTGCTAATAATACTAATAACCACAACAATAATAAACACTGCCTAGACCAAGCATAGTACAACTGCTGCTGGAAAAACAGAGAAAACAGACACTGCAAACAGAGGAATAAAGAGAAAATCACAAACTTTGAATTAGAAACCATCCAAGACAGAAGATAATACAATGACATTTTAAAGTATTTAAAACAACATGCCTTTAAAGCTAGAATTCTATTTCAGCAAAAATAATCTTTCAAAAATGAAAGGCAAATAGGAGACTTCAGCTTCTGACCAAGATGAACTAACAAGAGCAAGATTAACTATCCCATGAGGAAAAAAACCCAAAAACGAAAAACCAAAACATATGAAACATTTTCAAGATAGTGAGCATCAGGCAAGAAGGCCAGGGACCCAGAGAAATGGGCAACCAGAATTCGAAGCAAAGCAAACCCTAGAGATGTGCAGAGGGCCACACTTCCAAGCACATGTGGAACATTTTAAAAAACAATTCTGCAGTGTGGTGGCTCATGCCTGTAATCCCAGTACTTTGGGAGGCTGAGGCAGGTGAATCATGAGTTCAGGAGTTTGAAACCAGCCTGGCCAACATGGTGAAACCCCATCTCTACTAAAAATTTAAAAAAAATTAGCTAGGCATAGTGGCAGGTGCCTGTAATCCCAGTTATTCAGGAGGCTGAGGCAGGAGAATCACTTGAACCCAGGAGGTGGAGGTTGCAGTGACCCAAGATTGTGCTACTGTACTCCATCCAGTTGACAGAGTGAGACTCCGTCTCAAAACAAAACAAAACAAAACAAAACAAAAAAACCATTCTCCACTGGGCCATAAAGGAAGTCTCAGCAAATTTCAGTGACTAATATCATACAGACCACATTCTCTGTCCACAATTCAACTAAGTTAGAATTTTTAAAAAAAGAGATGTATTTTGAAACTGAAATGCAATATAGAAGAACTCGAGTTGAATTAACAATCATCATGAAAATTTAAGAATATTTAGAACTTACTATGTATGCATTCCTAAAAAATATAGCTTAATTTTGCCTAAAGAAATTTGCCTAATTTTATATAAATGTAATCATATTGAACTTATTATGTCTTGCTTATTTTGGCCAACATGTTTATAAAGTTTATCCACTTTGTTGCACATAGTTGTCTTTGTTTATTTCAATCAATTATCAAGTCAGGATTCTGATTACTTCTGAGACAGGAAGAAAGGAATTGTGATAGCAGCAGCACATGGGGGCTTATTTTGGGCTAAATTTCTATGGCTTTGGTAAATAAAAGGATTATTTGCCAGATTGATGATTAGATTGAAAATAAATCTAATTGCATTTAGGTGTCCTGACCACATTTTATTCAAGAGATTCACAGTGAAGTCTTTGCAATGTATACAATCATAATATAATGGAAAGGTACATATTTAAAGAACTTCTGATACCTGAGAGCTTATTCCTGTCATTTTATAATTGATTACTGGCTGTTGTGGATACCTTTTGTTCCTTTCCTTCTCTTTTATTTTTTATTATTGTTGTTTGCTGGTTTTCTGTAGTGGTAACATTTGAATCCTTTCGTTCCTTATGTATTTGCTCCACCAGTGGGTTTTATACTTTTGTGTGTTTTCATGATGGTAGATATCGTCCTTTCACTTCCAGGTTTAGGACTTCCTTAAGCATTTTTTTTTTATGGCTAGTCTAGTGATAATGAATTCTCTCAGTGTTTGCTTGTCAGAGAAAGACTTTATTTTTCCTCCATTTATGAAAGAGAACTTTGCTGAATTTAGTATCCTTGGTTGCCAGGTTTTTTTTTTTTCTTTTGGCACTTTGAATATATCATCTGGCCTATAAGCTTTCTGCTGAGAAACCTTATCACCTGCTGAGAAACCAGGAGAGAGAATATATCATCTTTCCTGGCCTATAAGATTTCTGCTGAGAAATCCGCTGTTAGTCTGATGGGAATTCACTTATAAGTGACTAGACACTTTTGCTGTTTTCAGATTTCTCTCTTTGTCTTTGACTTTTACCCTGACCATAATGTGCTGTGGAGCAGACCTTTTTGAATTGTATCTATTTGGAGATCTCTAAGCTTCCTTTATCTGGATGTCTAAATCTTTGGCTAGATTTGGGAAGTTATCAGCTATTATTTTGTTAAATAGATTATCTTTCTGTTTCACTTCCTGTTTGCCTTCTGGGACACTGAAAATTCAAATATTTGGTCACTTTATAGTGTCCCATATGTCATATAGGCTTTATCCATTCTTTTTTTTTTTCTTTTTGTATGACTGGGTTATTTCAAAAACTTATCTTCAAGTTCTGAAATTCTTCTGCTTGATCTAGTTTATGTTGATGCTTTCAAATGTATTTTGTATTTCATTCAATAAAGTCTTCAGTTCCAGTTTTATTTTTGTGTGTTGTTGTTATTTGTTTGTTTAGAGACAGGGTTTCACCCTGTTGCCCAGGATGGAGTGCAGTGGTGTGATCATGGCTCACTGTAACCTTGTACTCCTGGGCTCTAGCAAGCCTCTTGCCTCACCTTCCCGAGTAGCTAGGGCTACAGGCATACATCATCATGACTGGCTAATTTTTTTTTGTTTTATGTAGAGACAAGATCTTGCTATGTTGCCCAGGCTGATCTTGAACTCCTGGCCTGAAGCCATCCTCCTGCCTTGTCCTCACAAAGGAATGGAATTACAGGTATGAGTCATCAGGCCTGGCCCAGAATTTCTGTTTGTTTTTTTTTTAAATAATGTATATTTCTTTGATAAATTTTTCATTCATATCCTGAATTGTTTTTCTGATTTCTTTGTATTATTTATCTATGTTCTCTTATACCTCACTGAGCTTCTTTAATATCATTATTTTGAATTCTCTCTCCAGGATTTCATACATTTCTTTTTATTGAAATATGTTGCTGGAGAATTATTGTGTTCTTTGAAGGTGTCATATTTCCTTGCTTTTTCATGTTTCTTGTGTCCTTATGTTGACATCTGCACATCTGGTATAACAGTCACTTCTTCCAATTTTTTGAATTTGCTTTTGTAGGGATGGACTTTTTCCTGAAGATGTATTTATGGTTTGTTGAGTAGGCTGGGAAAGGAAGTTTGGTTTTGATTCTGAGTACGTGCAGTAGTGAAGTCTCTGTATGGTTTCTTCAGCTGTAAACAGTGTCATTGGTGTCTCTGATTTCTTCAGCGGCTTAGGGTGTGGTTGCTAGTGGATGCTATGGTTAAGTTTTATTGGGGATGGAGATGCCAGGTGGGCCAGTCCTTGGGACCCAGTGGTGATAGTGATGGACCAAGTGGGTCTGTCCTTGGGCTTGGGTTGTGCATGCTGGCACTATTGTTAGCAGGTCCAGGTGGGCTGATTCTTGGTGTCCTCCAGGTGACTTGCTTGGGTGCCAGAAGTGGGAGAGGTAGGTTGGGCAGGTGGGCAGGTCCTTGGACCCCTTGGCAGTGAGCGTGGTGTTGGTGATGGCAGTAGCAGTGGTGGGACAACCCTCTGGCTCCCAAGTGGTCTGTGCTGCTAGGCAGTGGCTGAGACAGGTGGGGTGGGCCAGTCCCCAGGCCTTCATGTGGTACATGTGAGAAGGGGTGGTAGTATGTGGTGGTGGTAGTGGGAGTTTGGGTGGGTCCATCCTCAGGCCCTGGGAAGAGTGCTCAGGTGCCAGTGATGGTGAATGGAGCAGGGCAATCCCCAGGCCCCAGCACAGTGTTCTCAGGCACTATCGGAGAGTGGAGCTGGCATCTGTCCTCAGGCCCCCCGGTGGTGCATGTGGGCACTGGCTGTGGTAGGCAGGGACAGGGTGCTCCCCAATCCCCCTGCAGGATGCTAGTGTGGGGTTATCAGCAGCTGCATTATGGCCCTGCTGCTGGGGAGGGCAGGGTTGCTTTCAGTGGCAGCAGCCCTTGACAAGCAGCTGGGAGTGCGGGCTTCAGCCCCAGGTGTGAGTGAGGTTGTGAGTGGGGAGTCTGTCCTCCTGGTGCTTGTAAATGCACAACAGCCCCACTACTGGGGATGGTGGAGTCAGTCACCAGGGCTTGCACTTTGACCCTGGTTGCAGCAGGCAGTGGCAGTGGTGGCCACAGATGGGGGATATCAGTGGGGCTCCAGGAATGTGGAGATACAGGAGCTGTTGGGCCCCCAGTCAGGATGCAGTTTGGTGGGGGCTGAGCTTCTTAAAACGGTGCTGTGCTGTAGCTGCTTATGGCTGTGAAGGTGGGGGGCGTAGGACCCAGCATGACCTTCCTCTCTGGAGCGGGGCCGTCACATGGTCTCTAGGCAGATCCCTATGTTAGTATCATGGCCCAAGAGGGCTGAGAGCATCTCCCATGCCTAGGATTGCAGGCGTCCATGGGGAGAATGTGGACTGCTGGGGCCTCTCACTTACCCTTTCCCTGCCTGGGGAAGCTCGGCAGAGCAGGCTGCCTCAGTCCCTCTCCTCCCTTGCTTTTGGTGCTTCCCGTCACTTCTCTGTTGAATATCAGTGTTCTGTCTTGGGAGATCTATTCTAAGTGTGATTCTATACCCCCTCTTTTTGTTTATTCGTGGAGGAGGCAAGTGCCGGGTGCCTCCAGTCAGCCATCTTGAAGCAGCTCTAGAACCTTCTTTAAAAGTCATACTTAAAAAATGTTAGAATGCCAGCGTGGCGTTCTTTTTTTTTTTTTTTTTTTTTGAGACAGAGTCTCACTCTGTCACCCAGGCTTGTGTGCAGTGGCATGATCTCGGCTCACTGCAACTTCCGTCTCTAGGGTTTAAGCATTCTTCTGCCTCAGCCTCCTGAGTAGCTAGGACTACAGGCATGCGCCACCACGCCCTGCTAATTTTTTTGTATTTTTAGTAGAGATGGGGTTTCACCATGTTGGCCAAGCTGGTCTCGAACTCCTGACCTCAAATGATCCATCTGCTTTGGCTTTCCAAAGTGCTGGGATTACAGGCATGAGCCACTGCACCCGGCCCTGGCATGGAATTCTTGAACCTAATTTTTACAGACATCTGTTGATGGCATAGTAAAATGCAAGCACACTAAATTAACTAAATGTAATGATTAAATCAAGTAATAAAACGTGTTTGTCTCTGGCATTTTAGAAACATCCCTATGTTCTGCAAAGAATCCCATTTTTTGTTGACTTTCTTAAGCCAAGGCACAACTCCCTCTGACTCCTCCCGAGTGTGAGCCTGTTCCATCTGCAGCCAACACTTCTGGAAAAAGAGAAGAGAGGGGAGAAACACCATCTCATTGTTGGCATGTGGTGTGACGAGCCAAGTGATGGCCCTTCCCACTCGGTCTTCAGCGCTGAGAGGAGCGTTTCTTCTCCCCAAGAAAACACATCCAGTGATTGACCTCAGCCACTGTATCCTGGGCTGACCATGGGATTAGGACCCCAAAGAAAATATGATCAAGGGGTTATGACTCTTAGGCAAAAATAAAGATTCTATTTTATTGTTTTTAAATACAGACATTTTATTAAGAAGTTAAACATTCTGTAAATTTCAATCTCACTAACGGATATTAGAGATTTTTAGTTATTAAAGTACTCGAGATGTTTTAAAATTAAGCATCTATCTTGATAAATGAACTCTAAGTAATACCATCTAAATGCATGGACTTGGGTTTTGGGGGTGAATGCTGGAGCAGTTTGCAAACTTGCAGCTATACAGTGTATCAATTACAGGCATTTTACAGCCACAAACTCAGGTGTGCCAAGATGAAACTTCACTTTTTCATGATTTTTAAATGTTATTGGAGACAAGGTTTCTGTCGTCCAGGCTGAAGTGCAGTGGTGTGATCACAGCACAGTGTACACTTAAACTCCTGGGCTCCTGGGCTCAAGAGATCCTCCCACCGCAGCCTCCCAAGTAGCTGAGACCACAGATATGAGCCACTAAACCCAGCTAATTTTTTAAAAATTTTGTTTGTAGGGACAAGGGTCTCACTATGTTGCCCAGGCTGGTCTCAAACTCCTGGGCTCAAGTGATCTTCCCACCTTGGCCTCCCAAAATGCATATATTTAAGTTACAGATAATTAGGATACAGAGGAGCCAACAGTCACCATGCAGGTAAAGAGGAGTAAGTCACCAATGCATGGAGCTCCCCATGTGCCCCTCCCTGACCCCATCACTGCCTTCCTGACCTCACCAGGAGTAACCCTACCCCAAACTGTGGGTTTGTTATTCTCTTCCTTTTTATTTGAGCTTTATTAATATATCTGAAATGCTAACCAATATATTGCTTATTTTTCCCTAATTTTACCCTACATATAACTGGAATTATATCGTATTTTTTCAGTGACTTGGTTGTTTCTGCTCATGCCTGAGATTTATACATTCTGCTGGTAGAACTGTGCAGTATTCACATTTCACTGCTTTGCAATACTCCAGTGTGTGGATATATCACAATTCTTCTAAAATCCGTTCTAACTTTCATATTTTTATCTTGAAAAAATTTCAAAACTAGAGAAAAGTTGAAAGAATTGCAAAATGAGCACCATATGCCTTTCACCGAGTTTCCCAAGTCAGTAACGTGTTGGCGCATTTGCCTTCTCTCTCTTCAGTAATTTTCTTCTCCCTGACCCACGTGAAATTCTTTGTAGACATCATTACATTTTGCCCCTACATATTTCAGGGATACATTTTCTATGAATGGGGATATTCTCCTACAGAACCACAATGTCATTATTATACACAAGAAAACTAACTTCAACTCAATAATATTATCTAATAGGCAGTCCATGTTCAAATTTTTTGAGTTGTCTGAAAAATGCCTTTATATGGCTGTTTTTCAATTCCGGAGCCACTGAGGACTCCCTCGTTGAATGTTGGGTTTGCCTTTCTCAAGTGAGCTCTAAATCCCTCAGGAATTTTATTTTTCGGTTGTGGAATGAAGTAGGGTTGCATTTTGATTTTTTTCCACATGGACAACCAAGGCCAGCACCATCTGCTGAACAGGCCACCTCCCTCTCTGGCCTGGAGTGCCTCATCCACATCAGGGGCCCATCCGTGAGTGTGAGCTGAGACCCCACCAGTCCCCCTGGCCTGCGGGGCTGCAATCACACCAGTGCTGCTGTGCTAACCGCTGCAGCTTCACACTCATTCCCCACAGCCCTGGAGGCAAGCGCCCCCCCCCCACCCTCCCTCCCGCACGTCCTGGCTGCTTTCCACCCTTTCCTTTTCCACCTGACTTTTGGAATCAATTTGCCAACTGGGATTCTTAGTAGAATTACTTTGAATATGTGGATCAATTTTGGGAAAATTATACTTTTATGGCAGGGTATATCTCCATTTAAGCCTTCTTTAATGTCAGCTCATTTTATAGGTTATTCTCCAGAACATTCTTGTACATCTCTTCTTTACATTTAGTCCTAAGTATTTTTTTTTCTTTATATTTTTGAGATGCAGTCTTGCTCTGTCACCCAGGCTGGAGTACAATGGCACGATCTTGGCTCACTGCAGCCTCTGCCTCCGGGGTTCAAATGACTCTCCTGCCTCAGCCTCCCAAGTAGCTGGAATTACAGGCACCCACCACCAAGCCCAGCTAATTTTTGTATTTTTAGTAGAGACAGGGTTTCACCATGTTGGCCAGGCTGGTCTCAAACTCCTGACCTCAAGTGAACCACCTGCCTCGGCCTCCCAAAGTGCTGGGATTACAGATATGAGCCACTGCGCCCAGCTGTCCTAAGTATCTTTTATCACAATGTAGCTATCTATACCTTTTGATTACACTTAAATCTTTGTTACTGGAATATATGAATAAAATTGACTTTCCTTAGGTGATTTTCTATTCAGCAACCTTAGACATTTTATTTACTCTGTTCAGTTATTCCTAGTTTTTTGGGTGGCAGAGAGTTTTTTGGGGGATGGGGAACACTTTTCAAGGTGTTTCATGTAGATAATCATATCATTTATAAATGAAACAATTTTATTTATTTCTTTAAAATCTTATGCTTTCTATTTCTTTTTATTTTTGCCTTTTATAATTGGCTATAATCTCTTATATATTGTTGAATAGAATTGGAGACAATGGATATTTCATCCCCCCGTAAATGGGGAAATTTCCACTTTTTTCACAGATATGCATGATTTTGCTGTAGAGTCTTGGTAGATATCTCCTGTGGTTTGAATGTGTCCCCTCCAAAATTCAGCTGTTACCAATATGGTGATACCAAGAAGCAGACCTTTGAGAAGAGATTAGGCCATGAGAATTCCTTCCTCCTGGAAGGGATTAAAACTCTTGAAAAGGAGGCTTCACTCAGCGATTGGCCCCTTGGCCTTGTTCCTCCTGCCCTGCAAGGACACAGCGTTCCTCCTCTCCGGAGAATGCACCCCTCCCCAGACACCAAATTCCACCGCCTTGATCGTGGACTCGCAGCCTCCAGAGCTGTGAGAAATACATTATCGTTCTTTGTAAATGGCCCAGTCTGAGGTGTTCTGTGATAGCAACCACAAGCTGAGGGAGATAATACCCTTTCACATGCTAAGGGAGATTCTTTCCACTCATAATTTGCAGAGTTCTTATGATGAAAGTTGAATGCTAATGATTTATTTTTCCACCCACTGAAGTTTGTCCTATTAAACTGACCAGGAACTCAAGGGATAAACCTGAATATTTGTGTTTGCTATTTTTGTATACATTGATTTGCAAATGATTTCTGTACAGTTTTGATGCTCATGTTTGGGAGTGACATGGGCCTGCAAATTTCCCTTCTCACACCATCCTTGCTGGGTGCAGATTCCAAAGTGATGCTAGATCAATCATACGAGTGGGGAGTGTTCTCGTTTTGCACAAGTCCAAGGAGGCCAGACTGCAGGAAGTGCAAATCTTACCACAGACAACTTTCTGTGAGACAGACACATTCCCCCACTCCCTGTGTGAAATGGTCATCTTAATGTCCCTTGATAGGATCAATCACCCCGGTCATAACAAGAACCCTCTTCTTTCCCATAAGTACGTTGGCACGAGGATGCCAAAGTGACCAGGGGCCAGCATCCTCCAATGCCATAACACGTGCATGTGTGTCCTCCAGTACAGGATGGGCGTGTCTTCCTTCTGTGACTGGGAACTAAGACCCCAAGTAGCTGGGATTACAGGTATGCACCACCACGCCTGGCTAATTTTGTATTTTTAGTAGAGATGGAGTTTCTCCATGTTGATCAGGCTGGTCTCAAACTCCCGAACTCAGGTGATCCACCCGCCTCGGCCTCCCAAACTGCTGGGATTACAGGTGTGAGCCACTATGCCCAGCCCACAAAGGTGTCTTTCCAGTGAGGACAGATCACTGCCCATTCCCTTGTGGACCAGTGAAATCAGGTGGCCACCCAGTCCTCCTAGGGCATGGTGCCCCACAGCATCTGGGCATAAGCCTTCGGTATTGACAGGTATCCCCCTCCACAGGGGCTGCAGCCAGATGGGCCTTGATGAAGGAAGGCTCGTGGCATTGAGCTGGTACATAACCACCATCCCTGCTACCACAGGCCTTTTTTTTTTTTGTGAGCCCACTCAACAAGGACCCAGGGGCTAAAGAGAGAGGCTGACAAACACAACATGGATTGCCATGTCCACCTCACCATTGGGCACCTGCCTACTATGGTTGGCTTGGCCTTGGAGACCCTTCCCATGGGACACACATATCTCTTTAACACGCCCATTCCATCCTGGAAGAGGCACCTGCAGTACCTTCATCTTAGACTTCCCTGTCCTCAAAGTCCCAATCTTACTCCTTTCCAGTTCCCAGAATCCACATCAGTCCGTATCTCTGCATCTCTTATCTCTTCCCAGAAGTGGTGAAAAACTAGGTGAACTGCTCTCAAGTATTTCCATAGAGAAAAAAAGCTCCCCCAGCGTCCTCCTGGCTGCCCTGAATGAAGCTGTCCTAATGCTGCAGGCATCCTCTTGCGGGGGGTGTCATCTGGCAGCATTGCTGGTTTCCCTGGAAGAGTTTGAGACTTCATGCCCAAATGTGATATATTGTGTTCCCAGCATCCAGAGAAGCCTGCTGGGCTTCATGCCTCTTCTTGGTGTTAGAAGGGACAAGATGTAGCAACTCTTTTTTCACCTTTTGTAGGGTGCCCCAGACCTCTGGACCCTTACAAAGTTCATCAGTATCACAGGTCTCTGAAATTTTCGTGGAGTTTATTTCACTTACTCTGGCATGAATGAACATTACCAGTTGGTTTAATGCATTTACTATTTTCTGCTCAAAAGACCCACTCAGTGAGGCCATCAATATAGAGGATCAGCTTGATGTCTTTCAAAACAATGAAGGGCCCCGAGATTAGATTATGGCCAAGCTAGACAGCTGCCATGGTGCTGAGTGCAAGTGAAGATGCAGTAGTGCTCCTGCTTGGTGTAAGTAAATGGCTTCCAGAAACCGTTTCTAATGTGTGTTAGGAAAAAGGCCGGGCTCAGTGGTTCATGCCTGTAATCCCAGCACTTTGAGAGGCTGAAGCAGGAGGATCGCTTGAGTCCAGGAATTCGAGACCAGCCTGAGACCCTATTGTGTCTGGAATTGGTGGGTTCTTGGTCTCACTCACTTCAAGAACGAAGCCGCGGACCCTCGCGGTGAATGTTAACAGCTCCTAAGGTGGCGAGTCTGGAGTCTGTCCCTTCTGATGTTCGGATGCGTTCGGAGTTTCTCCCTTCTGGTGGGTTCGTGGTCTCGCTGGCTCAGGAGTGAAGCTGCAGACCTTCGCAGTGAGTGTTACAGCTCACAAAAGCAGCGTGGACCCAAAGAGTGAGCAGTAGCAAGATTTATTGCAAAGAGCGAAAGAACAAAGCTTCCACACTGTGGAAGAGAACCTGAGCGGGTTGCCAATGCTGGCTCCCGCCGCCTGCTTTTGTTCTCTTATCTGGCCCCACCCACATCCTGCTGATTGGTGGAGCCCAGTGGCCTGTTTTGTCAGGGCGCTGATTGGTGCGTTTACAGTCCCTGAGCTAGATACAAAGGTTCTCCACGTCCCCATCAGATTAGTTAGATACAGAGTTTGGACACACAGGTTCTCCAAGGCCCCACCAGAGCAGCTAGATACAGAGTGTCGATTGGTGCACTCACAAACCTTGAGCTAAACACAGGGTGCTGATTGGTGTATTTACAATCCCTGAGCTAGATATAAAGACTCTCCACGTCCCCACCAGACTCAGGAGCCCAGCTGGCTTCACCTAGTGGATCCCGCACCGGGGCTGCAGGTGGAGCTGCCTGCCAGTCCTGCGCCGTGCGCTCGCATTCCTCAGCCCTTGGGCGGTCGATGGGACTGGGCGCCGTGGAGCAGGGTGTGGTGCTTGTCGGGGAGGCTCGGGCCGCACAGGAGCCCATGGAGTGGATGGGAGGCTCAGGCATGGCGGGCTGCAGGTCCCGAGCCCTGCCCCGCGGGAAGGCAGCTAAGGCCCGGCGAGAAATCGAGCGCAGTGCCGGTGGGCCAGCACTGCTGGGGAACTCAGTACACCCTCCGAAGCTACTGGCCCGGGTGCTAAGTCCCCCATTGCCCGGGGCCAGCAGGGCTGGCTGGCTGCTCCGAGTGCGGGGCCCACCAAGCCCACGCCCACCCGGAACTCCAGCTGGCCCGCAAGCGCCGCACGCAGCCCCGGTTCCCGCTTGTGCCTCTCCCTCCACACCTCCCTGCAAGCTGAGGGAGTTGGCTCTGGCCTTGGCCAGCCCAAAAAGGGGCTCCCACAGTGCAGTGGGGGGCTGAAGGGCTCCTCAAATGCCACAAAATGGGAGCCCAGGCAGGGGAGGTGCCGAGAGCAAGCGAGGGCTCTGAGGACTGCCAGCATGCTGTCACCTCTCACTATCTCTACAAAAAAATGAAAAAGAGAAAAAAGAAAAAAATTAGCCAGGCATGGTAGCCTGCACCTGTGGTCCCAGCTACTCAAGAGGCTAAGGTGGGAGGGAGGATTGCTTGAGCCAGGGAGGTCAAGGCTTCAGTCAGCTGTGATTGCACCACTGCACTCCAGCCTGGGTGACAGAGCAAGACCCTGTCTCAAGAAGAAAAGAAAAGAAAAAGAAATTTGCAAGATCAATAGCTGCCTACTACGGTCTGTGTTTATATGCTTGAAGAAAGAGACTGTATCTGGAACATTAGGTACCTTTGGGTCAACAGATTATCAATTCAAAATGATCCACTGTCATTTTCTAAGATTCGTCTGTCTTTGGCTCAGTCCAGGTAGAAGTGATTAAGGATGTGCTAGGAATCACAGCCCAAGCATACATCAGAGCTTCGATGATGGCATTCATCTTTGACATTCCTGAAGGAATGTGTCATTGTTTTCCTTATTGTTGAAATTCAGGTATAGTTCACATATAGCAAAGTTCAGCTTTTGTAGTCTAGTCTGAGAATTTTGGCATACGCATACAGGCATTTAGCCATCACTGACATCAAGACATAGGGCAGGCCTCTATAGCCCCTATAGCCTGGTGCCTCTGTAGCTGACCCCTCCCCTCCCTTAGCTCCCCAACACACCTCTGGTTTCTGTTCATATTTTTTTCTCTGTCATATAAATGGAATCATATGGCATGCACTCCTTTTTTGGGGTGAGAGGGGGATCTGGCTTCTATTATTCAGCAAAATGCATTTGAGATTCATGGTTTTGACGTATCAATACTTCATTATTTCTCATTGCTGGCTAGTATTCCCTTGTAGGGATAAACAAAAATTTGTTTATTAGTTCACCAGTTGAAAGGCATTTGGGTTATTTCCAGGTAGGGGTGATTAAAAGCCACTATAAACATTCATGTATGCAGGTAGGCATGGTGGCTTATGCCTGTAATCCCAGCACTTTTGGAGGCTGAGGTGGGAGGATGGCTTGAAGCCAGGAGTTCCAAGACCAACCTGAGCAACATAGCAGGACCCCAACTCTACAAAAATTAAAAAAATTATCTGGGCATAGTTGTGCGTACCTGTAGCCCTAGCTAGCTACCCGGGAGGCTGAGGCAGGAGGATCACTTAAGCCCAAGAGTTTAAAGCCACAGTGAGCTATGGTGGTACCACTGCACTACAGCCTGGGTGATAGAGCAAAAGCCTGTCTCTAAAAAAATAAAAATAAAACAAAAGTAAACCAAAAAACCATTTAGGTATGGGTTTTGTGTAGACTTGTATTCATTTCACTGTAAATATACCTATGAGTGAGTTATCTGGGGCTTTCGGGGAATGTATGTTTAACTTTGGAAAAAACTGCCTAAGTGGTTTCCAAAGTGGCAGCACTGTTTTGCATCCCCACCAGCAGCATTTGAGAGCGCCAGTGCACCCAACCCTGCTCAGCACTGACACCGTCTTTTTCAAGCCATTCGTACTCATCACTCATTGTGTTTTCTAATTGACAGCTCATGGTGAGTTTTTTGTGCCAGGTTTGTCGATACGTAATCCACATATGATAGAAGTCAACCTTTTAAAGTACAGGCATATCTCTGTTGTTTTACTGTGCTTCGCATATATTGTGGGGCTTTTGTTCAAAATAATTTCGACTTTTACTTTAGACTCAGGGTACATGTGCAGGTTTATTACATGGGTATATTGTGTGTTGTTGAGGTTTGAGGTATGATTTATACTGTCACTCAGTGATATGGTTTTGCTGTGTCTTCCCAAATCTCACCTTGAGTTGTAATAACCCCGCATGTCAAGGGTGAGGCCAGGTGGAGATAATTGAATCATGGGGGTGGTTTGCCCCATACTGTTCTCATGTTAGTGAATAAGTCTCATGAGATCTGATCGGATGGTTTTACAAATGAGAGTTCCCCTGCACAAGCCCTCTTGCCTGCTGCCATGTAATACATGACTGTGCTCCCCGTTCACTTTCCACCGTGATTGTGAGGCCTCTCGAGCCAGGTGGAACTGTGAGTCAATTAAACCACTTTATAAATTATCCAGTGTCTGGGATGTTTTTATTAGCAGCGTGAGAACAGACTAGTACACCCAGGTAGTAAGAACAGTACACAATAGGTAGTTTTTCAGTCCTTGTCTCCCTCCCTTCCTCCCCACCTCTAGTAGTCCCCAGTATCCATTGTTCCTTTCTTTTTTTTTTTTTTTTTGAGATGGAGTCTGTCGCCCAGGCTGGAGTCCAATGGCACGATCTCAGCTCACTGCAACCTCCACCTCCCAGGTTCAAGCAATTCTCCCGCCTCAGCCTCCTGAGTAGCTGGGATTATAGGTTCTTGCCACCACACCCAGCTAATTTTTGTATTTTTAGTAGAGACGGGATTTCGCCATGTTGGCCAGGACGGTCTCAAACTCCTGACCTCTTAGTCTGCCTGCCTCAGCCCCCCAAAGTGCTGGATTACAGGTGTGAGCCACCACACCTGGCCCACTGTTCCTTTCTTTGTGTTCACATGTACCAATGTTTAGCTCTTACTTACAAGTGAGAACACATGGTATTTGGTTTTCTGTTCCTGTGTGAATTTGCTTAGGATAACGGCCTTCAGCTGCACTCATGTTGCTACAAAGGACATAATTTCATTCTATTTTATGGCTGCATCATTGAGGTTTTAGCATGCACTTCCCTTATGACTCTCGATATTGAATACATGCTTATTTGCCACCCACATATCTTCTTTAGTGAAGTGTTTGTTCCAACATTTTGCCCATTTAAAAAAATGGAGTGTTTTTTTATCATTGATTTTGTAGCGTTCTTTACATATTCTGGATACAAGTCCTTTATCAAGTGTATAGTTTGCAAATAATAACTCCCAGTGTGTGGCTTGTCTTTTCATTCTCTTACCAGTGTCTTTCAAAGAACAAAGTTCCTAATTTTTCTAAAGGATAATTTATTAATTTTTTCTTTTATTATATTAGTAAGGCTTTTGGTGCCATATCTAAGTAATCTTCACCTAAACCCAAGATCACACAGATTATGTGCCCCAAAGTTTTCTCTGAAAAGTTTTACAGTTTCAGGTTTTCCACTTAGGCCTGTGATCATTTTGAGTTGATGTTTTCATGTAGTATGAGAATATCTCCACATTAATTTAGGTTTTCTTTTATCCCTTCCATGTTTTATCACTGTTTTGTCATTTTTTTAGCACACAGATCTTACATATATTTTGTAAAATTTATATGTAATGTATTTCATGTATATTTTATCCCCTAAGTATTTCACAGTTTTTGGTGCTATGATAAATGGCTTTATTTTTTAAGTCTCAATTTCCAATTATTCGTTGGTAGATATAGAAATATGGCTAATGTTTTTGTATTGACCTTTTGTTTGGTATTCTAGCTAAACTCATGTATGAGTTGAAGAGTTGCAAAAGTTGTCAGGATCAAAATGGAGTCACTTGTGTAAAAAAAACCCTGACAAACACAGCTGAGGAAGGCCATGAAGAGAAGGTTCTCATGCATAAATGACTAGTAACAAAAACTATCACAAAAGATTCTACAAAAAACACAACCTTGCACAAAGGCCATCACAACCTTATACAAAAAAAATACTTCTGTGAGGACATCTGTCCAGCAACTGCCTGTTCAATCTTGGACTGGAGTCATCCTGTATCCTTACAGCCAAGAATAATAGTCTCAAAACAATTATGTAGAGCTGAGCATGGTGGCTGCCTGTAGTCCCAGCTACCTGGGAGGCTGAGGTGGGAGGATCACTGGAGCCTAGCTGGTCGAGGCTCCGGTGAGCTGTGATTAGGTCACTGCACTCCATCCTGTGCCACAGGGTGAGACTTTGTCTTTAAAAATAAAATAAAATGATGTAAGCTTCCTCATTTTTTTCCTTTAAAAATCTTTGTCTTCCTTTACCTCCTTAAATATGCACATAGTTTACTATGATAAGCACACTTACTCCTATTGCAATGTCTATTCCCTAAGAAATATAATTTTCTTTTAAAGAGCCTCTTTATGACAGAGCTCTTTTGGGGACGGGGAGATGGTGGCAAATTTTGTTGGTTTATCTATGCAAACATGTCATCTGCAAGTAAAGAGAGTTTTAGTTTTTCTTCCCAATCTATATGCCTTTTATTTCTTTTTCTTTCTTATTCACTGGCTAGGACATCTAGTACTATACATATATATATATATATATATTTTTTTTTTAAAGCAACAATAGTCTTTATTTTAGCCTGCATGCCTTTTTTCATTCAGGAAGATACCTTTATAATGCTAAAAACAGATAAATGATATTGGTTGTAACTGGTGTGTTCTAGTACATCAATTGCTTTCAACTTTTTCAGATTGTTACATGTTTT
This sequence comes from Gorilla gorilla gorilla, assembly GCF_029281585.2. Lineage (NCBI taxonomy): Eukaryota > Metazoa > Chordata > Mammalia > Primates > Hominidae > Gorilla > Gorilla gorilla. The sequence continues at coordinate 8,925,270 of NC_073232.2, read as the reverse complement.
CATATTTTTATTCCAGATTTATCCTTTATTCTGACTACAGTGAACTATCGCAAGAACAAAAAACCAAACACCGCATGTTCTCACTTATAGGTGGGAATTGAATAATGAGAACACATGGACACAGGAAGGGGAACATCACACACTGGGGCCTGTTGTGGGGTAGGGGGGAGGGGGGAAGGATAGCATTAGGAGATATACCTAGTGTTAAATGACGAGTTAATGGGTGCAGCACACCAACATGGCACATGTATACATATGTAACTAACCTGCACGTTGTGCACATGTACCCTAAAACTTAAAGTATAATTTAAAAAAAAGAAAACTTGAGAAAAATCTCAATTTATAATTAAAAAGTTTAAATATTTTTATATATGTATGCAATGAGAAACACTGGAAGAAAACATGCCAAAATCATATCAGTAATTATTCTTGGGGTTTGGGTCATAAATATATATTTTCATCCAGTACTATATTAAAAGAAGTGTTTGTTCTTGATCTTAGGGAAAAAGCAGTCCATTTTTCACCAGTCAGTATGACATCAGCTGTAGGTGTGTAGGTAGAAATTCTTTCTTGGATTTAGGAATTACCTTCTAGTTTGTTGAGAGATGGAACGATGAAATTTTGTCAAGTGATTTTCTGTGTCTATTGAGATGGTCGTATGGGTTTTCTCCTTTAGTCTGTCGGTAGAATGGATTGAATGGTTTGATTTTCAAATGCTAAACAGGCCTTGCATTGCAAGCTTTGTGTGAACATAGAAAACAAACTTGGTCATGACATATTGTGGTTTTTTTCATATTGCTGGATCTGATTTGCTAATATTTTGGTGATCTATGTTCAGGAAAGGGTATTGGTTTGAAGTTTTCTTTTACTGTAATGTCTTGGTGTGACCTTGGTACCAGGGTAATGGTAGCTTGATATACAATGAGTTGGGAAGTGTTTTCTCCTCTTCCCATATTCTGGAAGAGTGTGTTTAAAAGTGGCATTATTTTTTAAACATTTGCTAGAATTCATCATTGAAACTATCTGGGCCTGAAGTTTTTTTGTTTTGTTTTGTTTTTTGAAAGGCTTTTAATTAGGGATTTAATTTATTTAATGAATATAGGGCTACTCACTGTTTCTTCTAGAATGGGTTTTGTTCATTTGAGTCTTTCAAGTAATTTGTCCATTTAATCTGTTATTTTTGGCACATAACTCCTGTGTTGCTGTTTCTTTCTGTGAACAAGGCTTCTCAGCACTTACATTGATAAAAACTTTAAAAGGGACAAAATTGGTGATTGCAATGTTGCTCAGTGGTCATTTTGGGCTCCAGTAGACATCTAGACTGGTCAGGTGGGCAGCCTTTCCCTCTGGAGGGGGGCACATCTGTTGAGGACTTTGGAGCCCTGTGAGCCTCAGAGATGCTAAGGCAGAGCCTCTCACGATACACAGGGTGCAGCAGGCTGGGTGGGTGGCTCCCTGCACTGCAGCCTCCAGCATTCACACCTTCCCAATTCAGATGAAGGGAACCAACCAGTGCCACTTTCATCACGGACAACATCACCTTGCGACGACACGGCTGACACACACCTGGATACAGCTTTCAGGGCACAGAGCTGGGGAGTCAGCCCAAGGTCAGGTTTCTGTGGTGAAGAAAAAACTTTAACATAAAAGCTGAACTTTGTTTCACGTCAGCTGTCAGAAATATTTACCCATGGACATATGAACTAATTGAAAAGTAAAAAAGCCCTATCCATCTCATTTTTATTTTTAATACTGTTATAAAATTGGTATGCTACATTGTTTTTATCAGTCAGGAACTGATAAAAATTATAATGATAACAATCTAAAAGAAATGTTTTTGACACTTGGAACTTTATGATCACATTTTAAAAGATATATATTTCTACTTATATATGCATTTTGGCTGCAAAGTATGCTAGACTGATGAATAAAAGTCCTGTAAGTATAAAAGTATATTACATTATGATACATTTGATGGAGAAAATTAAAAATACAATTTTGGGAAAAAAGGTAAAACGTAAAGTTCAAACTTTTAAAGAACTTGGTGCATTTTAAAATGGATAATGGTAGGGATGTAACTTGAGTCACCCAGCTAAATATAAGTACTCCATTTATTCTCTGATAACTACCCTGGGCGGCTCTCAGCCTCAGCAAGGTGGCGATGGACCTGTGTTGACGCTTCTGTTGTTTTTTTAGTAGTAAATTACAGCAAGGTTTTAATATGTTAGCTGGAGGGCAGAACATTAAAAATTATTGAGATGTAAAATATACAGGCATGCCAAAAATAATTGTAAAGTGTCAACATAAATAAATTTAAAGTCATATTTTGTTTGTGAATCTGCATTTTGGACATGGGTTGCTAGTAAGTTTCTGATGTAAAAACCTGTGTACACATCTTAACTTTGCTATATCCTTGTTACGAAAATTGTCCACAAAGCTTGAGCATTTTCTATGTAACAGTAGCATCATGGAATTGACGAGTAAGCCCTCCCAACACTTTTATCCATTCTGTCAGCTTGTCCAGAATGCCGCGGTAATTGTGATATGTGGAATAGAAGAAGAAGTCGATATGTCTGAAAATTGATTTCATCGTGCCTGGGCTTGCCCCGCTCTGCGTCTGCCACCGCACTTTCCCTGAAGCCCTCATCCCCACTGGCCGCTGGCCCTCTGAAATTGCCAGCCTAGAGGTAGGAGAGTGAGAGGCTGCCCCTCTCATTTCATGGCTACAGATGCTGTGGTTGACTGGAATCAGGGAGAGGCCCATGCCGAGGAAAGAGCTGATCCCTGTCTTGATCTCATTTTTGATCCCTAGCCACAAACATTAGGTTTGGCTTGTAGTTGACCCACAAAAGCCAGGTAAATGAGTTTGTTGGGAGGAGGAACAGGAGGAGGTGGGATGTTTTCAGCCTGAGGTGGGGCAGAGTGTCAGGTGGCATGCCGTTGGGAAGCAGTGTCTCCGGGAGGGTGTCCCCCTAATTCATAGGTTGAAGCCACAACCCCCAGTGTGACTGTATTTGAAAATGGGACTTTTAGGAGGTAATTAAGGTTAAATGAGGTTATAAATGTGGGGTCTTAATTCTATGGGCTTGGTTGCCTTGTAAGAAGAGGCAGAGAGAGAGAGACAGAGAGAAAGTTCCCTCTCTCTTCCTCGTCTTATAAGGGGACCGATCTCTCTCTCTCCGTTCCTCTCTCCCCCTCCAGCCCCACCTGTGCCGTCTGTGAGGACACAGTGAGAAGGTGGCCGTCTCCACCTAGGAATAAGCCCTCACCAAAACCCCACCATGCAGACACCCAGATCTAGGACTTCCAGCCTCCAGAACTGTGTGAAGTAAATGTGTGTTGTTTAAGGCTGTGGTATTTGACTAAGACAGGTGGTAACTTATTTGCAGAAATGTTGTTTCAAAGCCTAGACCTGAATTTTTCAGGACCAGGAGCTACAACCTGGTACTGTGTAGGAAGGTGTGGACTCAAGTGAACCAAACCTCCAACGGACTGATGTATAAATCAGATCGCCAGTTATGAACTAAGTACAGGGGTCTTGGGGACCAGCCAGTGAGGTCTCTTGCCAGCACAGTGACCCCCCGCTTGCATCAGCACAGGTGTTGCCTCAAGCATTTCTGCAGCACAACGAGTGGTACCTGCATGGGCCCCAGTGGGTGTCATCAGGCTTTGAGGGCATCAGGTGCCCCCACTCCTATGGGCTGGCCAAGTGGATGGTGGTCTGTGAGCCTGGACATGTCTTCCCCGACCAGTCCTGGTGTCCAAGATGGGTTTTTGCACCTTGCCTCCATTTCCTGCTTCATGCTGACTTTTCCATTTGGTCAGGATGTTCTTTCTACAGAAAAGAGTCTCCAGTTTATTAATAAGCTGCCCTCAATGGGATGAAAACAGAACGTTACTTTATTCTTTCTCTCCAAAGCCCCTTTAAACAGATCTGTCCACTCTCCGCAGGCGTCCCAGAAACGCTTGGAACAGATCTAGGGCACAAGCCTTGGCCTTGCTGGTCGCTGTCAGGTATGCGCCAAGCATCACAGCGTTTGGGTATGAAACCGCCCAGTCACCCGATGTGAAACCCCCACGACTCCTCTCTCCTCTCCCGCCAGGCTCCGACCTTGACTCCGGACGGACGCAGTGGGGAGGGGGTGCGGCGTGACTGGCCTCTTCAGCCCCATTTTCCACCTCCCCCAGCACATGCCGCCTCTGGCTTCCCCATGGAGGGAGAGGAGAGGAGAGAGGTGAAGGCAGGAAGGTTCTCCCTTGCCGTAGAGTTGGCACCTTGGGCCAGCGCAGAGCTTCTGCAGGTTCTCCTGAGACGTCCCTGCAGGGATCTCCAGGTTGTGGTTCCCTGATGAGGACGGAGCCTCCTCCAAGTAGCCCTGAATGCCCCTGAACCCCTGGGCATCAGGGATGCCCCTACTCTCTTTCTGGAGTTGCTGCATCTCTCCCGATATCCGTTTCAGGAGGACCCGGGTCTGGATCTCTCTTACAGGGTCCAAGTCCAGCCGCAGGGAGACACGAGCACACCTCATCCCACCATACTCCTAAGGCAGCCTCGTGTCTCCCTGCTACCTGTCCCTGTGCCCCCTGCAGATCTGGGGGATGGCATGATGCTCTGAGGGGTCCCTCAAGCCCCTCTCTTGGCTTGGCGGAGTGAAGCACCCCCTCCTGGTGAGAAGGGAGAGAGCCACAGCGCACCTGCCCTGCGGACCTTGCTCCCCTGACTGTCCCAGCCCCCATGTCGCCTGGAGGTGGGGAAGGAGGGAAGGCTGGCAGACCCTTCTCATGGGGGCACCTCAGCACCTTATTTTAGAATGTGGGGTCCCTGAGCACTTGTTTTTATTCATATAACTCAAGGCAGGAAGAGAGTCCTTTAACCCTGTATGCATGCAGAAAAACGGTATGGAAGGATAAAGAAAAAAATCTTAGCAGCCATTCTTTCTGGGGAGAAGAGAAGGAAGGGAGGTTTTTAATTGTGCATCTGATTCCTCAGCATGGTTTGAGTCTCTTGCTCTGTGCTTCATGGCATTCTGATCAATTGGAGCAGTTGTGACTGGATAGACTGCTAGCTGATCAATTAGTACAGTCATGATTGGATAGACTTCTAGCTGGTCAATTAGAGCATCCATGACTGCATAGACTGTTAGCTGATCAATTAGCACAGTCACGACTGGATAGACTGTTAGCTGATCATTTAGGCCAGTCGTGATTGCAAAGACTGCTAGCTGATCAATTAGGGCAGTCATGACCAGATAGACTGTTAGCTGATCAACTAGTGTAGTTGTGATTGCATAGACTGCTAGCTGATCAACTAGCACAATCGTGACTGCGTAGACTGTTAGCACTCTGCACAGCTCCTGGTCCTCACGCCATCTCTGTGAGCAATTCTACTCCTTTCTCTCCTTTTCTCTTCCTTGCCTAATACTTTTTCTGGCAAACTGATTACCCTGTTCCGTATAACACTGACTCCTCGTTTCACTAAACACCTTCCTCAGCTCTTTGTATCTAACCCAGCCCTTGCCTGGCTTCGGTGCGCTGTCCCCTCCTCAATGCCCATGCTGGCTGGGGTCCCCTGGGAAGCGGCATGGTTGTCTGCCAGGTAGGATTGCACCTGAGGGACCGGTTGTTCAATAGAACCCACTGGAGGCCACAGGTGAAGGGGGCTCTGAGCTTCCATGGGGTGACCCGCAGGAGGCCACTGCCTACAGGGCTGGCAGGAGGGAAACGTGACCATCAGAACTGAGAACGGGGGCAGGCCCTGTGGACCTGGAGCCCAGGCTCGACAGGGAGGGACTGCCAGGCTGCTGGAGCCCAGGGGGTGCTGGCCAGTCCACGGGGACAGCCTGGGAGAGGAGGCTGCCGGTTGCTGGTGGGGCCTCCGGAGGCTGCGAAGGGCTGGTGTAGGGCAGTGGGAGAGGAAACTGAAAAGGGGACAGACAGCTCTGCCAGAGTAGGGTGGCAGGGCAGCAAGCCTGGACGAGGAGCGCAGCTTCAGCCCCTCTGGGTGCCACTCTTGGCAGCACTTACAGGGGTGGGGTGGGATTGGCTAGGGTGCAGGGGAACAGAGCTGCGAGGCTCCGGCGCAGTGTGATGCAGCAGAGCACAGGAGGGCGTGTTGGGAGCTGAGAGAGAACAGCACCAGAACAGGTATGACCTGCCTTTTAGGAAATTTTGTAATTCAGATCAGTGTTCGTGTTTGAAGAGAGTCACCGTCCTGCCATGGGAAACACTTGCATTGTCTTCCAACCTTGACAGGATTACGCGCGCTCCTGGACCGCATCCAAATAGAACTCTCCCTTATGCCCAGGGCTCGATGTGGCGACCGGCTGTGGGGGCCACGGACCCCTGCTTTTCTGGGGTGTGGCTGTAGTTGTAGTATAAACGGTCGTGCTTATTTTCTATACACTGACCTCACGCTCTTCACGTTCCTGCGGACCTCACCATGGTCTGTGAAGGTTCTACCCTGTTTACCACGCCCTTTCCCAGTGATACGAACATTTCCAGGCTCCTACCTGAAGTAATTACACTGCTGTGAACACATGTATGTATGCTGCCTTTTCTTCATTTAATGTGTTTCCTTATCCTAATACTTTACTTCTAAACCACGTTTAGCCTTACATTTGAATTAGCTGGCACCCCACACTCACATTTTATTAGAACCTCCCGTGCTCGCATATTGCCATGAGCCTATTCTCTTTTTCTTTCTGTCCTTTCTGTGTTTCGTTCTTAACCCTTTTGACCGATGACTTCTTTATTGGGCTGGTTGTTCCACTCCTTATTTTCTTAACTCCTCTGTGAACCCTTCGTTTCGTTTTATTGCCTTCATCTCTAACCAGTTTCCTGAGCTAAGGGAACCCCCTCCACCAGAAGTTGTTTGGTGGGGATGAGGCTTTCTCACCCCGGGCTAATTAGCTCACACTATCTAGGCAGACTCTTAATGAAATGTAGGACCAGGACAAGCTCAAAAATCCCTGTTTCTTAAAGGTCTTCCGTATATTCAATAAGACGCGGCTTCTAAAATTGGGTTCCAATTAATCAAACTCATAATTTGATGTGCCTTTTTTTCCGGGAATAAATAAAAATAAAAACAAAAACAGCAACCAGGGCAATTAAAAATGCTTCCCTCTGGAAGTAAAATTTACATTCAAATGGCCAAAGCCATATAAAGCAAAAAATGTTCATGTAAGATTGATTTACTACCCAGATACAAAATATGGCAGGGAACTAATTATGCATCAAATATTTATTTGTTGGTATCTGCTTCTGTTCTGCTTCAAAAAGTACTTCTCCAGTATAATTTTTTTTTTTTTTTTAGTTTTGCACAGAATATAGGTAAAGCATGAACGGGCATTTTAACAGAAGAATCACAGTACCGCTCACTTCTAAGGCAGTATTTGTTTCAGGCTTTGCGACTGATCAGCATTTTTCACACCCAGTCCTGGATTCGGTCTCTGCTATTTTACACCCAGGCAAGGGCACTGAGGACAGCACTTGCAAGCCTCTCTTAGGTAAATTCACCCGGAGAAGAAAACAGCTTTTATTTGTAAAACATTTGACTTTCCAACAAGCCTTGTGTATCATGGCATCCTGATGATGCGTAGAAACAAGAGCTCGCCGGACTGGTTTAATCTTCCAGTGCCTGCTGCTTTCTCCTGAGTAGGTTTTCTGGGCCGTGGAATCCTTCAGGCTCGTGTGTCCTCCACTGGCATTTGCTCCTGAGCGAGCACGTGCTTAATCTTAAGCCCATGGCTACACCCCAGGGCATCCAAGTGCCCTCTGAAATGTTCTGTGTTTGAGGAGAGTTTCCTTAGCTTCCACCAGATTCTCAAGAGGCTTTTTAGCCCCAAGACCATTAAGAAAGAGTGTTATCTTGTTTTGGACCTTCTTGTTCGTGCTCTTTCTGGAAACAAAATGGTGCGAGAGCCTTTCCTACTTAGCCCTGGGGAAGTTCTGGTACCTGCCGGGTAATTATAACTTCCACAAAAAATATGCTTCATTCCTAGTTTTGAGGCTCGTTTAGCAAACTAGTGAAGGAGTTTTACTCAACGCAAGTGTGATTGAGGGGTGAGGAACTAGGAAGGGGAGGGAGAATAGAGGACAATAACTTGAAGAGAAGATGATAGGGTTGTGGAGAGATTGTTAAAGGTTAGGATTGGAGACAAGGAAGGTGGAGAGAGCAGGGGTGCGGAAGGCGAGATGGGGAGATCCAGGGAATATTTCTTAGCAGAAGAGGTGAAGGGACCCATCCAGAGGATGGAGAAGACAGAAAAGGGATGGGAAAGTTAGCAGAATACCATCCAGAGGACAGGAGCAAGAGTTCTGGTGTGATAAACACACTCACCAAATTTGGGTTGTGTTTTGGAAAGAAGGAAATGAGGAATTGGAGTGTGGGGTCTGGGGAGGGCAGAAATGCTGGGGGCAGCTGTGCTGTGAAACAGGAGAGGGGCTGCCACTTGCTCCAAGCCTCCTGAGCCTTCTTTCCCCCTACTTTGGCCATAAAATAATGGAACAATTGTTTTAACCACCACAAACCCCTGGTGGCGAAGGAGAGAATTTTTGTTCTGCAGATATACATTTATTTCTGAAATTATAAATACAAGACAAAAATATGCTTATGGAGTTTTAAGTGCAACACACACACACAACTTTCTGAAGCTAAAATAACAAAATAATTGATGAATTAGGGGAGAAGAACATCCAAATGATTGGACTAGCATCTAAAAGAGAAGACAAATCTCAAAGCACAAATCTCAGGCAGTTTAGGCAATTCGTAACAGAATGTGTGCACGTGTGCTCTCTTTCTCTCTCTCCCCAACCTACACAGATAACGTGGGTGTGTGTGCGTCCATCTAGCATTGCTCACAACCATTTTGTTTTCTTCACCCCTTCATGCAGCCTAAGGCCCCTGTTCTTGTTTGTGCGGTGTTGGTGTGATGTCTGAAGAGATTTACCTCCAGTGGGACATGTGGGTGATAAACGATATAATTTCATCTGTCTGATTCCCCATTTACTTCTTCTCCAAACACACATACCTTGCCCATCTCAAATTTGGTGAATGTGTTTATCATACCAGAACTCTTGCCCCTGTCCTCTGGATGCTATTCTGCTAACTTTCTTATCCCTTTTCTGTTTTCTCTGTCCTCTGGATGGGTCTCTTCACCTCTTCTGCTGACAAATATTCCCTAGTTCTTTGAAAGTGAGTGGAAATAGAAGGAGACGGAAATCATTAGGAAAAATATCAGAGACACTGAAAACATGTAAAGAATTCACAGGAAAATAATAAAAGTTCTAAAATGTTAAAAGAAAGAAGAAGACATGGAGGAAAGGTATTAAACAAATAATCAAAGAAGATACTTCTAAACTGAAGAGAAATTGAGTCAGGAATTTGAAAAGACTCATGAAGTTTCAGGCAAAAACGATGATAAACATGGATATGTGCACACATGCATGCACACACATGTGCACGTGCACACCTGTGCCTGCACATGGTAATCATAGCCTCATGAAAGTTCTAATATCTAATGATAAGGAGAGAATATTATAAATTTCTAGACCAAAATAACCAGTTATTCACAAAGAATAAAAGGATCAAACTAGCATAGGACTCGTTATCTGCAACACCAGAAGCTGTAAGATAATGGAATAATATCCTGCCATTACTGAGAAAGACAGACTGCATCTTAGTCATTCTCTATCCAGCCAAGATAGCAATCACTGGTTGGGTGATAAAAACAGATTTGCAAACATGGATGAAATTAAATAGTTAATCACCCATATGTCCCACTGGAGGTAAATCTCTGAGACATAACACCAACAACACACAAACCAGAACCAGGGCCTTAGGATGTATGAAAGGATGAGGAAGAAGAAACGATGCGAGCAACAGTAGACAGACACCCACCCACCCATGTTATTTACATAGATTAGGAGAGAGAGAGTGCACATTTGATTACATTCCCTGAGCATGTGTAATATAAGAGCTAAATAAAAACTCCTGGAAAAGAAGGGATATTCTACAAGTGAAACTCTAATAATAATTGAAAACTAAAACGACTAAACTGATTGAAAAATATAGGCACTGAAGGCAAAGATGAGTGGAGGCCAGAGCTCTCTAGTGGTCGCTCTGGGATGTGAGTGGGGTGGTGCGAGGAGCACAGCTCAAGGCCCTCTGCATGTCTCTTCCTGCTCATGTGGGTGGTGAGCTGGAAGAAGAAAGAACCTACTGGTGGAAAAGCAGTGCATTATGGTATCTCACTTTTAAAACTAGAGGAATATGTGTCTGACTGTAAGCCAATAAAGGGTAGATAACTATTTTCTAAATGGAAAATTATAATGCTGTTTTTAAGTTTTAACAAAAGGACAAAAACGGAAAAGAAGAGTAATTTGAACAAATGAACTAAAACATGGGAAATGAAAATAGAAAACAACAATGTAAAATAAATAATAATTTATTAAAATAAAGAGAATAAAATGAATGTATCAGTCAGTACAGGATGGACTATTTTTCTTTTAGAAAATACACTGTCAAGTACACAAAATAAGCCTGACTTCATGCTATTTATGCACTCTCACTTAAAACGAAGTCTTGAAAAAAGCTTGAAAATAAAGATATGGACAAAGAATTATCAGGTAAATACAAGTATAAAGAAAACAAGGATAGAAAAATGCCAGACATGCTAAAATTAGGAACAGAAGAATGAGGAAGGGACATCATGAATTGATTTAAGGCATAACTTATGAGAAAGATGCAAAAGTTTTCAACCAACCTGTGCATCTAACATCTTATGTAATTTTTAAAATAATTTGGAATTTGGGGAAAATGATTTAAAAATTTATGTCTGTGAGAGGAGGGGCCAAGATGGTGAACTAGAAGCAGCTCATATGCACCACTCTTACTGAGAGGAAACAAAAGGGCTGGTGAACACTGACCCTGCAGGTCGATCATCTGAGAAACCATGTCGGGATCCATCAAGACAGCAGTGGGACACAGAGAGAACAGAGGAGCAAAGCTGGGCCCCAGCCAGTCTGGGCTTAGTGAGTAGCCAGGAGAACCTCTCCAATATGGGAAAAGATGAGTGAGTGAGTGGAGACCCCTGGGGGATTCACACTCTCCACAGGGACCTGTGTAAGATTGGGAATGGGAGAATCTCCCTGGCACCCCCGAACACCCCCACTGTGCTTCTAGAGTCAGGCAGAGAGCCACCTGGACATTTTGTGGGGGCAACTCTTGAGTCCAAGGGCATCTCTACAAGCACTGGGTCCCAGAGCAGACCAGCACTGGTGCCATAGCTCCAACAGAGCCACAGCTGCAGGACCTGGGAGGAGTAAGATTGCACCACCAGTCCTCACTGGACTGGGCTTGGCACTAGCTTCTGGCTCAGCAGCCCTGCTTTTACCTGAACTTAGCGCAGCAGCAGCCTCCTACTGTCCTAGAAAGCACCCTGATAGCAGGGTGGGAGACCCCACCCATCCCCACCCATCCCCACCACTGGCAACCACGTAAGCGACACCTGCTAGCGCTTCCAGCCCAGGATTCTCACTTCTGTGTGAACTCAGCCAGAGGATGTAGCCTCCTGTTGTCCCAGCAAATACCCAGACAGCAGGATGGGCAACCCTATCCAACCCTGCTGCTGGTAGCCAAGTGGGCAAGTCTTGCTAGAACTTTCAGCCCAGCAGTCTCTCTTCTGCCTGAACTCTGCTGGCAAGCACAACCTTGTGTTCCTTCAGGAGGCACTCAGACAGCAGATTAAGGCTGACCCAACAAGGGTATGGCCTCTCTGCCAACTGCAGCCCCTGCCTGAGGGAGCCCCATGGACAAGAACACCCAATAAAAGAAGCATAGGCATGGAGACAGTGGTTGAAGGGGCCTCCTCCAAGACCCAGTAGTAGACTAGAATCGAAGCCAGTTGACTGAACTCACCTTATACCACAAACGAACCCCCGAGGGCATCAAAGAAACTAAAAACAACCCCATCAAAAGGACACCAGTTTCAAAAATTATAAGAACATCAGCCTACACAAATGAGAAAAAAAAAAACAGGGCAAGAGCTCTGGCAACTCAAAAAGCCAGAATGTCTTCTTTCCTCCAAATAACTGCACTAGTTCCCCAACAGTGGTTCTTAACCAGGCTGAAATGGCTGAAATGTCAAGAAAAGAATTCAGAATATGGATAGGAATAAAAAGCATTGACATTCAGGAGGAAGTTGAAAACCAATTCAAAGAATCTAAGGAATACAATAAAATGATACAGAAGATAAAAGACAAAATGGCTGTTTTAAGAAAGAACTGAACTGATAGAGCTAAAAAACTCACTTCAAGAATTACATGGCCGGGTGCTGTGGCTCATGCCTGTAATCCCAGCACTTTGGGAGGCTGAGGCGAGTAGATCACTTGAGGTCAGGAGTTCGAGACCACCCTGGCCAATATGGTGAAACCCTGTTTCTACTAAAAATACAAAAATTAGTCTGGCATGATGGTGCACGCCTGTAGTCCCAGCTACTCGGGATGCTGAGGTGGGAGAATCACTTGAACCCAGGAGATGGAGGTTGCAGTGAACTGAGACTGTGACACTGAACTCCAGCCTGGGCGACAGAGTGAGACACCATCTCAAAAAAAAAAAATTCATAATACAGGCCAGGCATGGTAGTTCTCACCTATAATCCCAGCAGTTTGGGAGGCTGGCACAGGTGGATCACTTGAACCCAGGAGTTCCAGACCAGCCTGGGCAATATGGAGAAACCCCATCTCTACAAAAAATATAAAAATTAGCCAAGTGTGGTAGCACACACCTGTAGCCCCAGCTACTCAAGAGGCTGAGGTAGGAAAATCACTTGAGCCTGGGAGGTGGAGGTTGCAGTAAGCTGAGATCACACCACTGCACTCCAGCCTGAGTGACAGAGTAAGACCTTGTCTCAAAAAAAAATTATAATACAATATAAAGTATTAACAGCAGAATTGACCAAGCTGAGGAAAGAATTTCAGATCTAAAAGACTGGTTCTCTGAAATAACTCAGTCAGACAAAAATAACAACAAAAACAAAACAAAACAAACAAGAATGAACAAAACCTTCAAGAAATATGGGATTATGGAAAGAGACTAAATCTACAACTCACTGGCATCAGTGAAAGAGGGAGAGAAAGCAAGCAACTTGGAAAACTTATTTGTGGATACCATCCATGAAAATTTTTCCAACCTTGCTAGAGAGGCCAACATTCAAATCCAGAAAATGCAGACAACCCCTGTGAGATAGTATACAAGATGACTGTGTTGGGTTGTTCTTGCATTGGTATAAAGAAATACCTGAGACTGGGTAATTGATAAGAAAAGAGGACTAATTGGCTCATGTTTCTGCAGGTAGTACAGGAAGCATAACTTTGGCATCTGCTTCTAGGGAGGTCTCAGGAAGCTTTTACTCATGGTGAGTAAAATGATCCACCCCCATGATCCAAATACCTCCCACCAGACCCCACCTCCAACATTGGGGATTATATCCTAACATGAGATTTGAGCAGGGACAAATATCTAAATGATATCAATGACCATCCCCAAGACACATAGTCATCAGATTCCCCAGGGTCAAAATGAAAGAAAAAATATTAAAGGCAGCTAGAGAGAAGGGGCAGGTCACCTACAAAGGGAACCACATCAGGCTAACAGCAAACCTTTCAGTAGAAACCTTATAAGCCAGAAGAGATTAGGGGCCTATATTCAGCATTCTTAAAGAACGTAAATTCCAGCTGAGAATTTCATATCCAGCCAAACTAAGCTTCATAAGTAAAGGACAAATAACATCCTTTTCAGACAAGCAAATGCTAGGGGAATTTGCCACCACCAGGCCTGCCTTATAAGAGGTCCTTAAGGGAATGCTAAATGTGGAAAGGGAAGACTGTTACCTGCCACCATGAAAACTGACTTAAGTACATAGACCATTGACATAAAGCAACCACACAATCAAGTCTGCATAATAACCAGCTAACAACATGATGACAGGATCAAACCTGCACATATTAATATTTAATCTTTAAAGTAAATGGACTAAATGCCCCAGTTAAAAGGCACTGAGTGGCAAGCTGAATAAAGAAGCAAGACCCAACTATATGCTGTCTACAAGAGACCTATCTCACTTGCAGTGACACCCATAGGCTCAAAGTAAAGGGATGGAGAAAAATCTAGCAAGCAAATGGAAGACAGAAAAAAATCAGGAGTTATAAGTCTAATTTCAGACAAAACAAACTTTCAACCAACAACAGCAAACAAAGACAAACAGAGGCATTAGACAATGGCAAAGGATTCAATTCAACAGGAAGACTATCCTAAATATATGCACCCAACATAGGAAGACTCAGATTGATGAAGCAAGTTTTTACAGACCTATGAAGAGACTTAGATGACCACGCAATAATAGTGGGAGACTTCAACACCCCACTGACGGTATTAGACAGATCACTGAGGGAGAAAATTGACAAAGGCATATGGGACCTGAACTTGACATTTGACCAAATAGGCCTAATAGATATCTACCGAACTCTCCACACCAAAACAGCAGAATATACATTCTTCTCATCTGCACATAACACATACTCTAAAATCAGCCACACAATTGGCCACAGAACAATCCTCAGAAATTTTTAAAAAACTGAAATTATATCAAACACACTCTTGGACCACAGTGCAATAAAAATAGAAATAGAAATCAATTCTAAGAACATTACTCAAACTCATATAATTACATGGAAATTAAACAACCTGCTCCTGAATGACTTTTGGGTAAACAATGAAATTAAGGCAGAAGTCAAGAAATTATTTGAAACTGATTAGAACAAAGATACAATATACCAGAATATCTGGGACACAGCTAATGCATTAAGGGGGAAGTCAATAGCATTACACATCTACCTCGAAAAATTAGAAAGATCTCAAATTAACAACCTAACATCACAACTAGAGAAACTAAAGAAACAAGAACAAATCAACCCCAAAGCTAGCGGAAGACAAGGAAGAGGCAAAATCAGAGCTGAACCGAAGGAAATCAAGACGCGAAAAACCACAGAAAAGATCAATGAATCATGAACTGGTTTTTTGAAATAATAAATAAGATTAACAGACTGCTAGCTAGACTAATAAATAGGAGGATAAAGAAGATCCAAATAAACACAATGAGAAATGACAAAGGGGACATTGCCACTAAACTCACATAAATACAAAACCCCCTCAGAGACTAAAATGAACACCTCTATGCACACAAGCTAGAAAATCTAAAAGAAATGTATACATTCCTGGAAACATACAACCTTCTAAGATTGAACCAGGAAGAAACTGAATCCTTAAACAGACCAATAATGAGTTCTTACCTAATCAATATTAAAAAGGCCACCAACCAGGAAAAGCCCAGGACCAGATGGATGCACAGCCAAATTCTACCAGATGTATAAAGAAGAACTGGTACCATTCCACTGCAACTATTCCAAAAAATTGAGGAGGAGGGACTCCTCCTTAACTCATTCCACAAGCCCGGTGTCATCCTGATATAAAAACCTGGCAGAGACACAACAAAAAAAGAAAACTTCTGGCCAATATCATTGATGAACATAGATGCAGAACTTTTCAACAAAATCCTATCAAACCAAATCCAGCAGTATATCGAAAAGCTAATCCAACACAATCAAGTAGGTTTTATCACTGGAATGTAAGGTTGGTTCAACATATGCAAATCAATAAAGTGATTTTATTTTTATTTTATTTATAAAAAAA
The DNA here is from genome assembly GCF_029281585.2 of Gorilla gorilla gorilla. Taxonomy (NCBI): domain Eukaryota; kingdom Metazoa; phylum Chordata; class Mammalia; order Primates; family Hominidae; genus Gorilla; species Gorilla gorilla. The sequence continues at coordinate 8,909,522 of NC_073232.2, read as the reverse complement.
GCCAAAAACAAAACCACCTGGTCATCTCAATAGAAACGGAAAAGGCTTTTGATAAAATTCAACATCCCTTCATGTTAAAAACCCTCTACAAACTAGGCATTGAAGGAACATACCTCAAAAGAATAAGAGCCATCTATGACAAACCCACAGCCAATATCATACTTGGCTTGAAGTATGGGCAAAAGCTTGAAGTATTTCCTTTGAGAACCAGAACAAGACAAGGATACCCACTTTCACTATTCCTATTCAACATAGTACTGGAAGTCCTAGCCAGAGGAGTCAGGCAAGAGAAAGAAATAAAAGGCATGCAAATGGGAAGAGAGTAAGTCAAACTCTCTCTGTTTGCAGAAAATATGATTATGTACCTAGAAAATCCATAGTCTCTGCCCAAAAGTTCCTAGATCTGCTACACAATTTCAGCAAAGTTTCAGGATATAAAATCAATGTGCAAAAATCAGTAGCATTTCTATTCACAAAAAATGTCTGAGCTGAGAGCCAAATCAAGAACACGATCTGGCCAGGCGTGGTGGCTCGTGCCTGTAATCCCATCACTCTGGAAGGACAAGGTAGGAGGATTGCTTGAGCACAGGAATTCAAGGCCAGCCTGGGCAACAGAGGGAGACCCTATCTCTAAAAAATTAAAAATTAGCTGAGTGTGGTGGCTTGTATCTGTAGTCCTAGCTACGTGAGAGGCTGAAATGGGAGAATCGCTTGAGCCCAGGAGGTTGAGGCTGCAGTAAACCATGATCACACCACTGCACTCCAGCCTGGGTGACAGAGTGAAACCATGTCTCAAAAAAGAAAAAAAAAAAAAAAAGAAAAAAAAAAAAAAAAAGCAAATGCAACCCCACTCACAATAGCCACAAAAAGAATAAAATACTTAGGAATACAACTAACCAGGGAGGTGAAAGATCTTTTCAATGAGAATTACAAAACATTGCTCAAAGAAATCAGAGATGACCCAAATGGAAAAACATTCCATGCTCATGGGCAGGAAGAATCAATATTGTTAAAATGGCCATATTGCCAAAAGCAATTTATAGATTCAATGCCATTGCTATCAAACTACCAATGATATTCTTCACAGAACAAAGAAAAACTATTTTAAAATTCATATGGATCAAAAAAATGGCTCAAGTAGCCAAGGAAATCCTAAGCATAAAGAACAAAGCTGGAGGAATCACTGTACCCGACTTCAAACTCTACTACAAGGCTACAGTAACCAAAACAGCATGGTACTATACAAAAACAGTTACCTGGACTAATGGAACAGAATAGAGAGCCCAGAAATAACACCACACACCTACAACCATCTTATCTTCAACAAAGTCGACAAAAACAAGCAATGGGGAAGGGATATTCAATAAATGGCTAGTCATATGTGAAATATTGAAACTAGAACCCTTCCTTACACCATATACAAAAATCAACTCAAGATGAATTAAACATTTAAATGTAAAACCTAAAACTAAAAACCCTGGAAGATAACCTAGGAGATACCCTTCTGGACATAGCCCTGCCAAAGATTGCATGATGAATATGCCAAAAACATTGCAAAAAAACAAAAATTGACAAATAGGACCTAATTAAACTAAAGAGCTTCTGCACAGCAAAAGGAACTCTCAACAGAGTAAACAGACAACCTACAGAATGGGAAAAAAATAATTGCAAACTATGCATTCGACAAAGGTCTAATATCCAGAATCTACAAGGCACTTAAACAAACTAATAAGCAAAAAACAACCCCATTAAAAAATGGGCAAAGGATGTAAACAGACATTTTTCAAAAGAAGACATACACACGGCCAACAAGGATACAAAACAAATGCTCAACATCATTAATCATTAGAGAAATGCAAATGAAAATCACAGTGAAATATCATCTCACACCATTCAGAATGACTATTATTAAAAAATCAGAAAATAACAGATGCTGGCAAGGTTGTGGAGAAAAGGGAGCACTTATACATTGCTGGTGGGAATGCAAATTAGTTCAATCATTGTGGAAAGCAGTTTGATGGTTTCTCAAAGAATTTAAAATAGAAGTACCATTTGATGTAGCAATGCCTTTATTGGGTATATACCCAAAGGAATATAAATCGTTCTCCCACAAAGACACATACACATGCGTGTTCACTGCAGCACTATTCGCAAGAGCAAAGACATGGAATCAACATTAATGTCCATCAGTGGTAGCCTGGTTAAAGAAAATGTGGTACATATACACCATGGAATACTATGCAACCATAAAAAGAGGAGATCACATCCTTTGCAGCAACATGGATGGGGCTGGAAGCCATTATCCTAAGGGAACTAATGTGGGAACAGAAAACCAAATACTACACTTGTTCTCACTTGTTAGTGGGAGCTAAACATTGAATACACATGGACACAAAGAACAGAACAACAGACACTGGGGCCCACTTGAAGTTGGAAGGTGGGAGGAGGAAGAGGATCAAAGGACTGCCTATCAGGTATTATGCTAATTACCTGAGGGATGAAATAATCTGTACACCAAACCCCAATGATATGTAATTTACATAGGTAACAAACCTGCACATGTACCCCTGAACCTAAAATAAAAGTTAAAGAAAAGTATGTCCATGAGAATCGACATTTCTAATAGACAAAAAAGGTGGGAACAGGAAAAAATGTAAAAACTCAATTGGCTATTGGGAGGCTAAAACGGTAGGATTGCTTGAGCCCAGGAGTTTGAGACCAGCCTGGGCAATAGAGCAAAAACTGTCTAAACAGAACAAAACAAAACAAAACAAAAAAACCTCAATGGCGCACAGCGTGAGTCTGAAAAAGTAGCTAAAGGGAAGTTTTTTGTTTTTGTTTTTTGTAGTTTTGGGAACAATTCTGTGGCCTGATTGTGGTAGTGGTTATAAGAATCTATGCATGTGGTAAAATTTATAGAACTATCTACACACATAGACATACAGTACATGTAAAAACTGGTGAAGTCCAAATAATGTCTATAGTTTAGTTAATAGTATTGTACCCACATCAATTTCCTTATTTTGAAAGCATACTCTGGTTATGTGAGACATTATCATCAAAGGAGCTGGGTGAAGGGCACATGGGAACTCTCTCTACTTTTTGAAACCTGTTGTGAATATAAAATTATTTCAGGATAAAAAGTGTTTTAATAAATTATAAAAACTTTTCGTAATATAACTGCATATTCTCTTGAACAGAGTATACACATTTTTTCATGAGTTCATGAAATATTTAAAATCCTAGCAAGTTTTAGAAAGTAGGAATATATAGGCTTGATTGCCTAATCTCAATCAATGGCCGATGAACTCTGAAGTCATTGATAATTAAGAAAACATGTTCCTAGATAAAGATTTGGTCAAAGAGGGGGAACCCTCATACACTGTTGGTGGGAATGTAATTTAGTACCGCCACTGTGGAAAACTGTATGGAAGTTCCTCAAAAAACTAAAAATAGAGCTACCATATGATCCAGCGATCCCACTGCTGGATATATATCCCAAAGAAAGGAAATCGAGCCAAGCACGGTGGCTCATGCCTGTAATCCCAGCACTTTGGGAGGCCAAGGTGGGCAGATGACCTGAGGTCAGGAGTTCCACCAGCCTGGCCAACATGGTGAAACCCCGTCTTTAATAAAAATACAAAAATTAGTGGGGCATGATGGTCGGCACCTGTAGTCCCAGCTACTCAGGAGGCTGAGGCATAAGAATTGTTTGAACCCGGGAGGCAGAAGTTGCAATGAGCTGAGATCAGACCACTGCACTCCAGCCTGGATGACAGAGCGAGACTCTGCCTCAAAACAAAACAAAACAAAAAAACTAAAAGAAAGGAAATCAATATATCAAAGAGATATCTACACTTCCATGTTTATTGTAGCACTGTTCACAATAGCCAAGGTAATGGAATCAACTTAAATGTCTATCAACAGATGAATAAGATTGGGTGTGGTGGCTTACACCTGTAATCCCAACACTTTGGGAGGCCAAGGTGGGCAGATTGCTTGAGGCTAGGAGTTCAAGACCAGCCTGGGCAACGTGGCAAAAACCCATCTCTACAAAAAATACAAAAAAATTAGCCAGGCATGGTGGCACATTCCTGTAGTCCCAGCTACTTGGGAGGCTAAGGTGGTAAGATCACTTGAGCCAAGGGCGTCAAGGCTGCAGTGAGCTGCAGTCACGCCACTGTACTCCAGCCTAGGCAACAGAGTGAGACTTTGTCACAAAACAAAACAAAACAAAACACAGATGAATGAAATTTTTAAAAAGTGGTATATATAAACTATGAAATTTTGTTCATCCATACAAAAGAATGAAATTTTTTTGTAGTAACAAGGATTAAACTAGAGGTCGTTTTGTTAAGTAAAATAGGCCAGGCACAAAAAGACAAATATGGCATGCTCTCACTTATATGTGAGAACTAAAAAAGTGGATCTCATGGAGACAGAGTAGACCAGTGGTTAGCAGAGGACAGGAAGGGTGGAGGGGAGCGAGGGATGAAGACAGGTTGCTTAATAGCATACCAAAATATAGTTCGACAGGAGAAAGGAGACCTAGTGTTTGATAGATCAGTAGAGTGACTATAATTTACAATAATCTATTACATATTTCAAAATAGCTAGGAGAGAATAATTCAAATGTTTCTAGTATAAAGGAAAGACAAATATTTAAGGTTATGGATATCCCAATTACACTGACTTGATCTTTACAATAAATCTTTATATGAATGTATTAAATTATCACATGTAACCCCCAAATATGTACATCTATTATTTATCTATTAAAAAAATTGAAAGGATTTGGCCAAAGAGGAAATCAAAAGGGAACTTATAAATCCCCTTGGAAGCAATGGAAAAGAATGTACTTTCTAATAAAACTCATGGGACACAGTGAAAGTTATATTTAGAAGGAAAAGGGTAATTGAGCATTCATCTTGAGAAATGAATAAAGGCACTGTGAAGAACTAGAATGGATCTGAGCTTTTACCCTACTTACAAACTAAGACAGTCAGCCACAGTTTCATGGATGCTGGAAGAAGACACGAGACTCCTGGGTCAGAAACAAAGGACCATATGAACCCTGGCTGAGCAGGCAGCATGGGCTTCAGGTTCATAACAGGCTCCTTGCTTCTGAGTCCCATGAGGCCATGCAGAGGTGGCCCAGGGGAAGGCTGCAGGCATGGTGGGCTTGTGTCACAGCTAAGGGACTTCAAGCTTGGGCAACCCTAGTCTTTAAAGGCACTGCAAGCAAACCTGCTCAAACTCCCAGAGAGAGACATTTTTTTAATCTACTGGTTGGCAAGCAAATTTGTCCTCTGCCCAAAAGGGGAACAATATATCTACTTTCCAAGGCTGTTTGCTTTAAAAGACTTTTGAAAATATAGTCTGCAACAAAAGCTGTCATTACCTCTGCTCAGATATTCAGAAGTGGGAGAGACTCATGGAGAAAGGTCTCCCAAGAATTGCAAAAAGAGAAATTAAGAAGAGGGAAATAAGAAATTGAAATGTATCAAATGTGTTTTTCAAAGTCTGTGAATTCATAATGGTATTCAGAAAAATCACTGGTCTCCTCTGCAGGATGCTGGAGCACCAACTCGTGATGCTGAAAAGTGGTAAACAATGGAAAATGAGTGAGCATTTATCTTGCCTTTCCTGTAGGAACTACATTTCAGAGTACACATATAGCTGATAAAGAACAGTACCTCTTGCAGAATTCTAGCTGAAATATAACTGAAGGACTTATCAAGATATGGCAATTCTGAATGAAACACTGAATCTAGTAGGAATTATGAACAGTTGCTGAAGCAAATAGATGATGATGGGTGGAATCATAATGAATGGATCTGGATAGTAACACCAGAACGCACCAATCGATCCTAGCATCACAGAGATCCCAGGACACCATGTTCCTTCTGAGTGATGTGATAGTAAGTTCCACTTCCCCTTCCTCTCATGTAATATTTCTGGGGCAGGGTCCTGATTTCTCAAAGGGCACTATTGGGAGTAAAATTGTCCACCAAAAGATATGTTGAAATCCTAACTCCGAGTACCTGTAGATGCAACCTTATTTAGAAATAGGTTCTTCACGGATACAATCAAGTCAAGATGAGGCCATCCCAGATCAGAGTGGGTCCTCACCCAGTGACTAGTATGCTTATAAGAAGAGAGAAATTCAGACACTGACACAGAGAGGGAGAGAAGTCCATGTGAACACAGAGGCAGAGATTAGGGTGATTTATACCCAGTACAAGGAGGTTCCCTTGGATGGCTGGCCACCCACAGAAGCTGGGAGAGAAACCTGCAGCAGATTCTCCCTCTGGGCCCCAGAAAGAACCAATCCTGCCCACACCTTCACTTCAGACTTCCAAACTTCAGAAATGGGAGAGAATATATTTCTTTTTATTTGAGCTGCCCAGCTTGTGAGACTTTGTTACGGCCTCTCCCAGAAATGCATAGGCCCCAGTAGGACTGCAGCCCAGGTGCCCGTAGCAATAACCTGCCATCAAGGCAGCCTTGTGTTTAGCTTCTCCCCTTCCCTGTCCCATCGTCCCATTTTCTCCTTTGTGCTTTTCATGGTCACTTCCCAAATAGGCAGCCTGCACTGAAGCCCTGGCTCAGGGTCTGCCTTCGGGGACAGGAGGGGACAAACCAAGGCAGATGGTATCAGAGGGGACCTTGGAAAGCAGATGCCCAGGGGGAGAATCCCAAGACACATCTCTCCCTAGCCAGATGGCACGGCCTTAGGACACTGTGTCAGTCAGCGTTCTCCAGAGAAACAGACCAATAGAATCTCTTTCTATTGACCAACTGATCAATTGGGAGAAAGGGAGAGAGAGGGAGGTGAGAGAGACTTATTACAGGGAAGCAGCTCATGTGACTGTGGAGGTGGGCACATCTGCTCTGCAGTGGGCCCACAGGCTGAAGAACCAGAGAAAATCCTCCCTTACTTGGGGAAGGTCAGTCTTTTTTTCTATTCAGGTCTTCAACTGATTAGATAAAGCTCACCACATTGGGGAGGGCCATCTACTTTACTCAAATGTTCATTACATCCCAAAACCCCCTTTCGCAGACACACCCACAATAATATTTAACCAAATGTCTGGGCACCCTGTAGCCTCGTCAAGTTGACACATAAAACTCACTGTCACAGATGCCATTGTTGATGCGCCATGAGTGGCAATCTCCCACGCCCATTCTGCACCATCACAGTGACTGTGCCGCTCACCTGTGCGGAACTGGCATGTGGAGCAGGTGCGGTGGAAGCGCTGGCTTATGAAATAACGCTAATGCCTGCAGTTGAATTGTCCCCCAAAAGATACGTTGGGCACTGCTGAATCAGAGGTCACGGGTGGGGGAGCCCTCAATCCAGAGTCCATGGGTAAAGTCAGCCTTCCTGCCCTCTGGCCAGAAGGTGCTGAGACCTGTTCCACTTGTTTCTCAAGGGCCCCCCAGGGGAACAGAGCCCTAGTGCTCATTTTCACCCCTTGACTCCGTTACCTGCTTCACTCCCCTTCCTCACTGTCCTTCCTGGGGTCACTCCCTAGCAAGCCACTTGCACCCAATTTGTTGGCTCAGGGTCTGCTTCTAGGGGAAACCCAACCAGGATAAGCGTCTTGTTGGCATCATGTTTCATAATATACTATACTGGTCAAATGCTTTCTGATCCTGCATGCTCCTCCAGCCATATGTGTTGATAAATTAATGTTTCCTGCCTTGCATCTTTTAATTTTAGCATTTGATCATATTTATCCCAAATGAACAGGACCTTGTTTCATGCAATAACACACAGCAGATACAACGAGCTGCATAGAGCCACTTCGTAGTGCATTCTCCAATCTAGACGGGGTCCAACTGGATAAGGGTAGTTCTACAGGGAGTGATTACTACCCACTCTAGGTAAATGGTCATCTGCTTGTCCAGCTTAAGTTTGGAGTGAATTTTGCCTTATTTTTTAGATTTTGGCATTTTTATAGTGACCCCACACACGCTGAGCTGGCAGGGTTCAGCTGAGCTTTGGGTGGTAACTGGTTTGCAGTTGGGTTTGTGGGTGAACTCCTAACAGTGATGTGGAAGGTGCCTACCAGGCACTAGTAAGCAGCCAAGCTGGGTGTGAGGCTGACATCCTCTCATTAGAAACGAAGGAAGCGAAGCCACAGGCTTGCGTGGAAAGCCATTCTCCACCTCTTGAGGCAAGTTCAGAGGAGAGCCACAGAAAGGGCTAAACTTCTCCTTAGACAATAGTCTTAACTCGAGCTAACCCAATAGCCCAAAAGTGATGGGCACCAGATTGCACTCCACGTGGCCTCTGTAATAGGAACCTGGAAAAGTGCTAAGGAAAGTTTAACCAAAATGCCCACTTTGGATACTAAAACAACTCAATTAAGCACCTAAAAATATCTAGCTTTGAGCAATGTTACTTTCTAAAATCCCTTCCAAGTAAACTCTTTTTCTGAAATTAATAAATACCCAACATAAAAGAACGCAACTAGTAACCATAAAGTGTTTAAAAGTCTGGGCTTCTCCCCACCAAGAACAGACGAGTTGTAATACCTGGACTGTGGGTCTCCAGTCCGACAAGAATTGGCTCTCTGCTTCACTGGTCTCGTAAGGTCACTCCCTAGAATTGGCTTTCTATAGGACCCTTTAGTTGAGTCTATTTGAATCTTACTCAAGTCTACCACCTTATAAGTATCAAACCGAATTTAGTAGGATTCGAAATGGTAAGGACTGCATTAAATTATTTCTCTAATTCAGCAGTAAGGAAAGTGAGCAGAAGTCTCGGTGTACAACCACCCCCTGGGTTGACATCTTTCCTTCCATGAAGACACTGGGTACAAGCCTTGATGTAGCTGTTAATTGCCCTCCTGTTTCCTAGAAAGCTTATAGGGCAGCAGTAGGAAACGGGTTAGGTATGCCTTTCCTGGTAGGAGCCGAGCTTTGGGTCTTATCTCTGCCACTTGTTCGGCATCTGATCAGTAAAAGGGGACCATGATGGGAGGCGAGGCAGTAGACAGCACTTTGTGACGGTTCCTAACCAGTCGCTGTTATCACTGAGCACATTGTCCTCGTAATCCAGAATTCATACTGCCATTTGAATATTTTTTGTATTTGCAAAGAAAATTTTAACCACTTAACTCAAGGCTAGAAATAAAAGCAATTAGTGATTGCAAGAGAAATCCACCGGCAGAAGGCAGGGGGAGACGACTTAAGCCTCTGATTATTTTTGGAAGCTTTATATGCTTTCTAGCCTTTGTCATTGAATGGATTAATGTACGTGCCTGGCATAGACTAAGTGCTTTGCTTGTTAAACTGCCCGCGGGTCACAGCGAGCAAACTGGGGGAGCGCCCAGGGACAGTGGATGGAGTGAGTGGAGACCCGTGTCCTTTTAAGAAGAGGGTCCATTTCTTCCTCGCATGTCAATATGTGCGTGTCATCAGTTGTTCGAGGAAGCTCGCGCATGACGCGACACTTGCCGTCTGGGCTCTCCAGGTTCGGCCTGCTGCTTTCACAGCCCAGATCTTCGGCGTCCCCAAGACGCAGCCCGGCGCCCGGCCCGGCCCGGCCCTCTGCACAGCCCCACTTCAGGCCACGCCGTTTCCTTGACCTTTCCCCGGCAGGGTCTGAAGCGACACCGTCCGTCTAGAGCAGAGTCACGCAGGCCCCTGCCCTGCCTTTGAGGTCGGCGCTGCGCTCCGGAGAGTCGGTTCCTCCCGATTCAGACCCATATGGCTTCAGATGGAACCACCATTTGTGTTCCGTAATGACCGGCTTGCAAGGTAGCAAAGGGAAACAAACGTCTCGTTTACAGCCTGTCCCCGCCACCTTGAAATAAAACCGGCAAAAATAAAAAGAGCATTCTGGGAAGTGCTTCATCATTTCAACGCTCACGAATTCAAAACATAAACAAAGGGTTCCGAGTGCCCCGCCCAGGGGCGCGGGGCGCACGGCTGGCCCCGGGCAGGTAAGCGCAGGTGCGCGCCCGCCCCCACCCCCGTTACCCCCGGCTCCCTCCCCATCCGCTCCCCGCTCCCCTTCCCCTTTCCCTTCCCCTTCCCCGCCCGCTCCCAGCCGCCGCCGCCGCCGCCGCCGCCGCCGCCGCCGCCCCGCGCACGGCCTGGAGCGGAGGCTGCGCAGGGCGCGGGCTGGGCGGACGGCCGCGTCTTTCTTTTCCTGGAGGTGATGTCATTGGGCGACGGCGGCCGAGGCCGGGGGGCGGCGGCGGGCGCCCGCAGGTTCCCGAACCGCTCCTGAGAAGGCGCCTGACAGCGGCCGGGGCGCACGGAGAAGCGGGCCGGGGCGCACGGAGAAGCGGGCCGGGCTGGACCTGCTGGGCCGCGCCGAGCCGATCGCCGGCGCCGGCCGCTTGATGGGCGAGGAGGCGGCGGCGGCGGGGGCGGTGGGGGCCGCGGGCCGGGCCGCCGCTCGGAGGTGAAGGCGCGCGCCCCTCCCTGCCTGCCTCCCGGGCCGCAGCGATGAATTCCGCCGAGCAGACCGTTACGTGGCTCATCACTCTGGGGGTGCTGGAGTCGCCCAAAAAAACCATCTCGGACCCGGAGGGCTTTCTGCAGGCGTCGCTGAAGGATGGGGTGGTCCTCTGCAGGTTGCTGGAGCGCCTGCTCCCCGGCACCATCGCGAAAGTAAGTCCCGGCCCGCGCCCCCGCCCGCGCCCCCCGGTCCGGCCCGCTGCGGCCCGGGATGCGCGCGGAGCACCTGAGGCCGGCCGCGCTCGGGAAACCCGTGTGCCATCCTTTGTGCGCGGAGCGGCGGCGCGGCCGGCGCCAGGACCGTGGCGGGAGCTCGGGGGGGCGCCATTGTGTGCGGGGCAGGGGGAGGGGGCCGGGGAGGGGGGTCGGGGGGAGGGGCGGCGCGGGCGGCGGGGGCCCCCGGGAAGGAGAGTGCCCCGCAGCGAGGAGACGGGGCTTCTGCGCCGCCCGAACGCTGAGTTGCCCCTCCGCGTGGGGGGCCGGCCCGGCTCCGGGGCAGCAGCCGCATCGGAAACCGCGTTCCGACGCCGTGCAGTTCACTCCCCTGGCTTTGTGTGCACAGTTCTTGCCGGTGGCGTTGCGTGAGTTTCGCCTCCCGGGTTAATTGACCGGTTGCTCTGTATTTTTAAAGAGGCACGCATCTGTAGCCGAGGGCTGCGCTGTGAAATGATCTACTACTTTCCCCTCGAGAAAATTCCCCACCTATCCGAGCCGAGAGGACGGCAGACACAGGGTCTAAGTCCTGGCACTCTTCAAGGCTTGTTTAAAATTCTAGATTTGGTTCTCAGGTCCCTCCCTCGTTCTGAACAGAAACTTCAGTCCTGCAGGCACTGCTTCTCCCTTCCGGCTGGTGGTTCCCAGGCTGGAGCGTGTGAACCCTGACCCGAATCTCTGGAAGTGATTAAAGTTTGTTTTCATCGCCCACAAGCCGGCCAGCAGGGCCGAGGAGGCAGGAGAGCTTCTAAAAACGATGTCTCCCTGTAGCTCAAAATACTAAAATCTTATTCCCAGGGTGTTTCTTCGGGGGGTGGGGTGGGGGTGGGGGTGGGGGTGGCCAATATATAGCGTTACGATCAACAGTTATTTAAAAGGTGTTAAATATAGAAATTGAAGTGTACCATAATTAGGAAGAAGGATTTCAGTTTTTAAGTGGGGTGTATTGGCCCCCATACAGGATGACAACAACTTGTAAATAAAATGCCACGTAAGTGACTTGAAAAAGTAAAACGTTTAATTTTTTTCATACACATGTACATGTTCTCTTGCTACATTTTAAATGAGGTCAGAAAACATTTAATATGAATTTGGCTTGCATTCCACTTTTAGGTATTTTTCTTACTTGGAACATCTTTATGAAAACAGAATCTGCATATTAGAGTGAATGGCTGCCTGCCTGTCCATGAAATAAAAATGTTCCTTAAAAATGAACCTGATGTCACAGTGAAATTATGATTTAAGACAGGAGGACTAAGGAGCAGGAGCTGACTTTCAAGGCATTCAAAATACTTTGCTGTTTGGATACTGGTACCTCTGGTAATAAAAGACAGATGTTGAAAAGTGTTGAAATGCATGCAGAGTTCACCAAAATAGGCTTAAATAAAATTCTGTTCCATCTCTAAGAGCAAAGCTTTAAGAAGTGTCATATGCTGTATTGATAAAAACATGTCGCCATCAAAGAATATGTTGTTTGGCATATTAACTGTATTAATATTGATTGGCCGACTTCAATAATCATTTTCTTTTAAATTATAGAAAGATTTTCCTGGAAAACCATAGCATTCATTTCATCTCTAAAACAACAAAGAGAAGAACGAATAAAATGTTGAGCTTGCAGAAGCCAAGTTGAAACAACTCAACATATTCTAAAACTACAGTCATCTGGAAATTTCTTCGGTCAGAGCTGTTTTTGATTCCGCCTGAGCTCCAGTTGGTTTGTATTAAACTGACTCTGTCACAATGAAAGTTTAATGTCAAGGCGGCATATTGTAGACACAGTTACTGGTTCTCTGGAGTTCAAAGGTAGGTTTTTGGAGTAAAATATTAGCCATTTTCTGCCTCTGAGATCCCTGTGTTTCAGAAGTTTTGTGAGCTTTTTCCATTTGCTAGGCAGAGTTATCTGGGTTTCTTTCTTTCTTTCTTTTCTTTTTCTCTTTCTTTCTTTGTCTCTCTCTCTCTGTCTCTGTCTCTCTTTCTTTCTCCTTCCTTCCTTCCTTCCTTCGAGATGGGTTCTTGCTATGTTGGCCAGGCTGGTCTTGAACTCCTGGCCTCAAGGGATTGTCCCATCTCGGCCTCCCAAAGTGCTGGGATTACAGGCGTGAGCCACCACGCCCAGCCAGTTATCTGGGTTTTTGGTGTTTTCATGCTTACCAGATAATCTATGCCACAAAGCACACATGCTGAATAACTTTTACTTAAATGTGGGAATGTGAGTCTGAGGATGTTTTTTCCTTAAAAAGAAGCATTTGGAAACTTAACTGAATGTTCATGTGGACATGACAGGGGCTTCACTTGACCTCTGCTGCAGGAGTGCCCTGACAGCCAGTGAGCGGAGGGCAAGTGGCCTGCAGCCTTCGCCTCTGCAGGCTCACAACCTGGCATGGGCCATGAGGCTGGGGATGAGGGCAGAACTAAGAAACATGGCTGGGTGCCTCGGGCTTCCCATATGTCTTTTATTAAGAAACCATGCCCTAATGTGTTTCTTCCATTACGCTCATTTGTTCTGTTTCAGAGTTAGGAAGAGGGTGGAGGGAGCAGAGAGGACGTTCACGGCGTGTCAGATTCTTCTGCTCATTTAAAGGAAACTTTCCACCCAGGTTCCCGCTTTGCTTTTAAGGTGGAAGGTTAGACAGTGAGAAGATGGATTTATAAACTTTACATGAACAGTTCAGAAAAGAGACACTTTTCATTATACTGGACAGATGTTTTCTGCTGTAGGGGAGAGGAAAATGGGATTAAAAAGTTTTCCCCTTCTCTGTATCTGGAGATCCTGCACTTTGGTTTTCTCCAGGAGGGGTCAGGATGTTTGGCTGGGCTGCCCACGTCTTCGGCTTCCCACACTCCTCCCGTGAGCAGACGCTCTCTGAGGTCATGACGTCTAGGGAGCCCTGGAAGCCCTTTTCTCACAAATTCACTTTAAACATCCCTAGGGTATTTAGTCAAAGGAGGTGAAATCAAGATACATGAATTGTAGAGGATGGAAAATTTCTATAAGACTAATACAGCACATTAAAATCATGGAAATCATGAAATGCTCTTTTAATTTCACTTGTGAATGCAACAAATGAAGTCTCTTAACTCACTATAAAAAACTCAAGGAACTTGGTTCTTTCTCTGTGTGTCCCAGGAAAACAGAACACAGAGAACCTTCCTGTGTAATTCATGTGATGTGCTCCGGAGAGACCCTGGCTAGGTGTTTGTGGAACGTAATCGAAAATCAGACGCTGCCTCTGGTCTTGTGCTGGATGTGGAGGCATTTGTCTCTCAGCTCTGGAGGCCCAAAGTCTGGGATCAAGGTACCTGCAGGGCCTCGTGCCCTCAGAAGGCTCCAAGGAGGGGTCTGTCCCAGGCCACTCTCAGGCTTCTGGTAGTTCCTGGCTTGTGGCAACACAAGTCCAGTCTTCACATGACGTCCGTGCTGTGGTTTCTTCTCTGTGTCCAAATTCCTCCTTTTTAGCAGGACATCAGTGGAACTGCATTAGGGGCACCCTACCCCAGTATGGCCTCATCTTAACCGATTACATCTGCATTGACTTCGTTTCTGAATAAGGCCCCATCCTGAGATACTGGGGGTTAGGACTTCAAAATACGAACGCTGGAGGAGCACAGCTCAGCTCATGACAGGTTGTTTCTACATTTGAACCAGATCAGTTTATTAGCTACTGATGTGATTGCACAATGCCAGGTGCTAGGGGAGATTACAAAACCTAAATAATAGTGTCTTGGGGGTTCTAGTACAGAAAATGTAACTCGAAAGACAAGAGCAGCATGAGGCAGAAGGAAGTCAAGAGTTGTAATGTCAGATACGGATGAGAAGGAGCAAAAGAATCAAGGAGCTAAAAAGACCAGCATTTGAGCAGGTCAGACCCAAGACTTTGCTGACGTGTGGGTAAGAATATGGTTTGCATTTCCCAAACTGTAACCTGGCAGCCCTAGGTGATTTTCCACAGGCTTGCAGAAAATCAGCAAATCTGATGTTGCATAGGAAAAAGGAAATACTTTTCTCTAGGTAAACTGGAGACTCACTTTCTGCTCAGTCTCAGGATTCTGGGGTTGGTTAGGGGCTGGGGTGGGGAGAAGCAGAAGTGCTCACCTGCTAGAAATGTGCCTTTTCTTAGGTCCTTTGGCCCTAAAAAGAACATGGTGAGTGATCACGTGGTGGTAGGGTAAGGTTCTCACTCAGGCCCGTGACCTGTAGCCGTCATAAAGACTTGTTGATTGGCTAAGTCACTTATAGAGAAAAGTTATAATATGGTATCTCCAGACTGTGTTTTTAAGGAGACTTCTTTAAACCCTGCAAACTGAATGATTGGTTATATCAAGTTGCTTCTAACTAAACTACTCTGAATATGGTTTCAGAATAGTGAATTTTGCAATAATAAACATTTCCTTTTGAAGCATGTGACTTTATAGTCCTGTCTCAACCCTGAACCAGTGTGATTCTTGTTTGGGTTTCAGGCCTAGGGAAGAAGGTAGCTGGAACTGCATTTGCTGGCTCACTAAAAAGAAAGCAAACAAACTGAAATTCAATTTAAATCAGGAGCGCCTGAAGAGATTTCCTGAGAACCAGACTAGAAACTAGTGTTTATGTTGGCATCACACAGACACAGGAGTGCACACACACAAGCATACACACATGCATACATGCACACTTGCACATGCATGTGCACACACGAACTTATGCACACACGCATGCATGCCTGCACAAACATGCACATATGTAAACATGCATGTAAATACACATGTACACACACACACACATGCGTGTACATAGACATGCACACACGCACACACAGACACGTCTGGGGTTGAGGGAGTGGGGGAAGGAGTGCTGGCACATGTGGCATTCCATTTTCTCAGGGGCAGCTGCTCTGTGAACTCTCCAAGCCCAGTCCAAAGGATGCCATCTCAGGACCCGGCCCTCATTCTATTAATAGAAGTCACTCCAGAATCTGCCTGCTCGCCTCCTTTCTTTAAGCACTGCCTGCCTTTCTATACATCTCCTTAAAAGAGAATAAGATGTCTGCCCAGCATGGCAGGCAGCATGCTCCTCTCGTTTGCAGGCGCTGTCCCTTGCAATACCCACACTGCAGATGAGGACCCTGAGGTCTGGCAGTTAGCTTTGCCCCAGGTCATCTGGCTGCACTCGGAGGCGGAAGATTCCAGCTCAAGACTGTGAGCTTTCCCATGGAAAACAAGACTGATTCTGCCACCTATACTGAACTTAGGGGAAGATTGGCAACCACTGCCTTCAGAAATTTACAAACCAGATCAGGAAACGAGACGGAGGCAGCAGTGTAACTGAGCACCCAGGCAGGACAAAAGTGAGGACTGGAGGGCATGGCTCAGGTCACCGGCCACAGGGGCAGAGTGGGAGCCCTCAGGAGTGCCTAGAGCCACTGCAGGTGTCTCACTTCTTGGGACATCTGGAAGCAGCTCTGCCCTTCAGTGGAGAGACCCCAAAGGCACCCAGGGTAGGGCCCCTTGCCCTGGGGGAACCTGCAGAAGCTCCTGCAGAAGTCTGTCTGGGCCTTTCTCCCCGGCCGCAGTGCATTCAGTGTTCCTGTGCCATCCAATAACTCACTGTAGTTCCTGGGCTTCCCTACTCTGTAGGGCTTACCAGATTTCCACTTAGTCCAAGATTTCAAACTGTGTGCATCTACACCACACACACTTTTAAAATTCAAGTACTATGTACACACGAACATCTCTCTCCCTTTAGAGGCCACTGATCACTCTAAAATGTAAAAAGTGGAGGCGATGGGGGCTGTGAGGTGAGTGGGGGCAGAGCTGTTTGTTCTTGTGTAGGGTGGATTTTAGCCGTTTGGATTGGAGTCTTGTGTGGGCTTGACGCCCACGCGTCTCTCACTGCACGAGGGAGGTGGCAGAGGCACATCATCCCTTTGGGCACACAACTCTACCACGTGCATCGCTGGGAGCTGGGAGGACTGGCATCCCTCGAACCCGTGGGTCCCTGCCTGGAGACACTGGGACACCCGGTCCTCTGTGTGCTTCAGAATCAGGCACACCTGGCTTTGTTCCCGCAGCCATTTGCTCTGTGACTTCTGGCACCTGTCTAACCTCTCGGAGTCCTAGTTTCTTCCTCCTAAAAATGAGATGAATGATATCCACTGGTGGGGGCAGTGAGGTCATTACCAGGGTAAATGAGTAGATGTGCTGGGCACAAAGTCATTCCTCAGTACACAGTAGTTACTGTTTTGTTGATTGACACTGAAAACCTTCCCCATCGTGTCGAGAAGACTGTAAGCCAAGATTTGAACCTCAGAGCCATCCAAATCCAGGAACACTGGTTAATTCTCACAACAGGGCAGACTCTTGCAACTTTCGGGGGCTGGCAGCCTCTGCATCCCACTCTGGACAGACCACCATTGTCTGGGTTGGTGGGCCTGCTGAATGTGGCTTCCAGGGCCCTCTGGTCAGCGCCAGATCTGGGCGCAGCTGCTGAGTGCACACAGCTGCTGGTTGGGGAGCGGGAGGGCTGAGCGGGTGGACTCAGGTTTCGCTTATATAAAGTTTCATGCATCAGCAGGGCCGGGAGTCAGAGATGGGAAGTGAGGGCCAGCCTGCCCCACCTGGTGTCTGCAGAGAGAGGGCTTACGGGCCGCCCCTGGGCCCACTGCTTCCCAGGTACAGCTTCTGACTTCTCCCTCCTTTATCAGTTCTGTCAAGTTAGGGTAGGATAATTAATCTCTTGATGTTTTTATATTTCTAAATTTAGCTTTGAACTTTTAAGGTTTGATGCACCAGGCTGGCAGTTCTCAACCCTGTTTTTGCAGGGTGGTGTCATGTCTGCTGGGGTCTCAAGGCGAGGGGGTGAGGGGAACTGAAATGGAATGTGTGCACAGTGTATTTCAAACACATGTATGTGAATTCATTTAATCATCCCTTTTACCAGATTCCTATCGTGTGCGTGCTAGTGACCCACATCACCTGCATGGAAGTGCACGCATGGATGCCAGCCATACCACCTCTTCAGGCAGGTCAGAAGAGAAATGCTAGGATCTTGGGTATAAAATATTTGTGAGTTCTCAGGATGAAGGAATGTAGAGTCATCCAGCCCAGACGCCTCCTTTTGCAGATGGCTTCACTGAGGGCACCTGCATGTGGTTGTGTAAGCTGTGTACTGTCCGGTCTTGGGAGAACCGTTCACACTGTAGTCTAAGCGAATGGCTCCAAGGCTTGTGCTGGGAGGCGGCCCTGGGATACTGTGTATAGAGGTCAGACTCCCAGGACACAAAGCAGAGTGGAGAAGGGTTGGGGTAGACGATAGAAGTGGCCCCAATTCTCCAACCCTCCCATGCCCCTGGCAAAGTGACCTTGTAGCACCTCCATCAAGAGGTAGGAGTCTGCTTCCTCACTTCTTGAATCTGAGCTGTGACTTGTTTTGGCCAATGGACTGTGGCAGAAGTGGCCAGTGTTAGTTCCTAGCCCAGGCCTTGGAAAGGCTTGCACTTTTCTGCACTCTCTCAGGCCCTGTGTCTACCTCCGAGGAGACCCCAGGGCTTGGGTGCTGGTGGGGTGTGATCACATGGAGGAGAACTTAGTTGTCCCTGCCTAGGCCATCCTGGACCTATCCACAGCCAGCCAACCTCAAACATTGAAGAGAGCCCAGCCAGGGTCAGCAAGCTGCCTGCCCTGCCCAGAGCAGGCACAGCTGCACCAGCAGGCCCGGACCAGGCTGACTCAAGCCAGCCACGGAGGTTTACCATGGTCATAGATAAGAAATCACATACACGCACACATGCCCGTGCCATTCTTAACTAGGGGACATGCCGATATATGTAAATACATTCCATCCCAATCACAAGAGTGCTTGTACCTTTGTTTAAAATACCCTCTATATCCTTTATTTCCTTGATAATTTCCTCTCTAGTATTTTCTCTATTCTCATTTTTTAGAAATCTTATTAAGACTAATCAGAGATAATATCTATTGAGTGCATACTGTATGCCAGGCACTGTTCTAAGGACTTTGCCCATAATAATGGATTTAACCCTCCTCACCATCCTATACGGGAGGTGGTGACAGGATCGCCCCCGTTTTCAGATTAGGAAACGGAGCTCCAGAGCGGCTGGTAACTGGCCCTCGTTGGCTGGTGGGCTGCGCCCCCCCCCGGCCCCGCCACCTGCCCCTGTGGCCGCCAGGCCTGCTGGGTTGAGTCTCTCATTTGCTGACCTTTCCACTTGTATGTTTCTTCTCCTTTTGAAAGACATTTGCTTGCCTTTATCTCCCAACTTTTCTACTAACATTTTTTATTTTGACCTACTTTGGCTATTTTTTTTTTAATTTCTAAAAGTTCTTTTTTCTCGTTATCTGGTTTCTCTCTGTTTCTTCCCTTTCAGTCAGTCCCTTCCTGTTTCTGGGACGATTCCTCTCTTCCTGTGAACATTCATTACAGTTTCCTTGAAGGGTGCTTCCTTCCCTGCATTCACTGTCTCTGTTTTCTCTGAGTCCTCTTGTGCAATTTTTTTTTCCATGTTGGAGATTTACTCAAACATCATGTGATCTTTCAAGTGTGAGGCCCTCAAAATGACCAGGAAGTCCTGTGTGACTGCTGGGGCCCAGGGACATGCAGGTCTCGCCGTGGGGCAGCCTGGCGATGCCCAGAAGTCTGGACCTGTTGGTCTCTTCTCCAGCAGCCGTGAGTCTCTCCAGAGACTCCTCCATCTGCAGCCTATCAGAGCAGTGTCCATCCTCACCTTGGCTCCTGTCCATGCTGGCCCTCTCCATGTTCTGGCCTCTTTGGTTCACTTTTCCCCAGAGAATAAGCCTCGGACCCCTGCAAGGATGGCAAGAGGGATGGCCAGCTGTGATGGGGCTGGGGCCCCTAGGCCTGCATCTGACTCTCAGACAGGTGGCTTGTCTACCACCTGGGAGGGTGCACTTGCCGCTGGCTACTGGGATGGGACCTTCCTAGTCTCTGCTGAAGCCCCACCCATCCTCTGTCTGCTCCCTGCCTTCATAATGGTGGCCTGGGGATAGGTGTCTTCTAGTTTTGTTTTGTTTTGTTTTGTTTTGTTTTGTTTTTTAGACAGAATCTCACTCTGTCACCCAAGCTGGAGTCCAATGGCACGATCTCGGCTCACTCCAACGGCCGCCTCCCGGGTTCAAGTGATTCTCTTGCCCCCGCCTCTCGAGTAGCTGAGGCTACAGGTGTGCGCCACCATGCCCGGCTAATTTTTGTATTTTTAGTAGAGACAGGGTTTCACCATGTTGGCCAGGCTGGTCTCAAACTCCTAACCTCACGTGATCTGCCTGCCTCGGCCTCCCAAAGTGCTGGGATTACAGGTGTGAGCCATTGCGCCTGACCAGGTGTCTTCTAGTTTTATTGAAGATCATGCTTGTGTTTCTTGTTCTCCTGGCTGTTTTGGAGGGATTTATTTTCAAGAGAAGTGAGGCTGAAATAATTTTACTGTACTGCTTTGGACCTGGAATGTTTCCATTATGAGAAAAAGAGAGAGAGTGAGAATATATGAATGAATATCCATGTCCTACGCCCTGGGTTTCATATCTCTTCTTCTGAGTACTTTAAAATTACTAGAGAAAACAAAACTGAAAGCTGGTTATTTGAAATGTTCTTTTTTTTCTTGTTGCTTGGTATTTTGTGCATAACTTTATTATTACACTTGGAGCAGCTTTTTTTTTTTTTAAGGGGCTGGTGATCATCCTATCTTTTCTCTATAGAAGCTATATATAATTCAGAATCCCAAAAAGTGTATATAAAAGAAATGTAAGCCTCGTCCAGTTTATATTAAATTGCTTTTGTCTAAAATGGGCATCCACAGCTCCAAGTGTGTTTGGATTTGCGTGTTCTCTCGCCATGAAGCCTTGTTCTGACAGTGTGATCTGTTAGCAATGCCTTTAAAGTGGCCTGGTTTTGATTATTTGTAAATATTATGGCCAGTGATGGCTTTTCTCCCTCAATTCTGAGTGTCTCACTACTAATTTCCTATGCCAGAATACTTTTTCACCAATGTCCTGTCCTTAAAGTAGCTTAAGTTCATAAGGGACTTTTAAGTACCCATTTGTAGTTAGCAGATTTTTCAGATGTCTTTTGTTAGGAATACAGATTTTCTGAAAAAGCCTTTTGCTTTCTGAACACATGCCAAAAGATTGTGGCTTTGTCATTCACTTTAAGGAAGAATGCTACAGTGATTTTGACAGGAAATTGGGAGATTCAGAGGATATTCCTGGTCCTGATTGTGTCTGTTTGGCTCCTCAGGAAGAGGGAGAGCCTCACCTGCCCATGTGGAATCGGTCCAGGCCTCTGTTTACCTTGAGCAATGTCATTGAGGCTTCCTCTGTGGTGCGTAGGAAAGTGCCTTAAGACCTGGGTTTGTCTCACTGATCTCATAAAGCACTGGTGCTGGTGACAGATGTCTTCTGGTAGAAACACATTTTCTGGTTATAGTCATCCCTATTTGTTAAGGATTTTTGTTTCTTTTGAAAATAGGCTTTAAGGCTGGGCGCGGTGGCTCACGCCTATAATCCTAGCACTTTGGGAGGCCGAGGTAGGCGGATCACCTGAGGTCAGGAGCTCAAGACCAGCCTGGCCAACATGGTTAAACCCTGTCTCTTCTAAAATACAAAAATTAGCTGGGCATGATGGCGGGTGCCTGTAATCCCAGCTACTTGGGAGGCGGAGGCGGGAGAATCACCTGAATCCGGGAGACAGTGGTTGCAGTGAGCCGAGATCGTGCCACTGCACTCCAGCCTGGGCAGCTGAGCGAGACTCCGTCTCAAAAAAAAAAAAAAGCCTTTAACAAAATAGAATATGGCCAAATTCTTGTGACTTGTGACAAAGGTTAAACTTCCAGAAAGTGCCCTAGAAGCCATAATTTTCCATGATAAGAGACTAGAATGGAATGTCTTTCAGACTTTATCAATTGATGACAAATGGAGAAAAATAAAAGTTCATTTATGGCACTTCTGACCAAGCTCATTTCCCTAGATTGAATCTGAGTAATTGCAATGTCAGCTATCTAGGGTTGGCTCTTCAAACAAATAACCTGGAGTCATAAGCACACTATTTATGAATTGCTCAAATGAAATTCTGGGAGTGAGACACCACTCACCCTGCACATAGTCAAATCTTTTGTTGCCTGTAATGGAGCTTCCACCTTAAGAAACTAGAAAAATAAGGGCAAATTAAACTCAAATTAAGTAGTAGGAGAAAGAGAATAATAAAGAACAGAATGGAGATTAGAAAATTACTAGCGAGAACAAACAAAACTGAAAGGTGGTTATTTGAGAAGAATCAATAACATTGATAAACCTGTTTGTGGACTGATTAGGAAAAACGGGGAAAAGACAGAAATTACCAATGTAAGGAATCACCACAGATCTTACAGATATCGAAAGATAATAAGTGGATATGAAAACAATGTTTTGCCAACAATTTCTACAACTTAGATGAAATGGATAACTTTCTTGGAAGACACGAAGCTCACTAAAGAAGAAATTGATAACTTTAATAACCCTACATCTATTACAGAAATAAATTTGTAGATAAGATTCTTCTCATAAAGAAAATTCCAGGCCCGATAGTTTCACTGGTAAATTCTACCAAGCTTTTAAGAAAAAAATAACTGTAGTTTTACACAAGCTCTTCTAGGAAATAAAAATTGGGCCAGGTGCAGTGGCTCACATCTGTAATCCCAACATTTTAGGAGGGAGGATTGCTTGAGGCCAGGAGTTTGAGACCAGCCTGAGCAACATAGTGAGACCCTCCCCCCATCACTACAAAAAATTTTAAAAATTAGCTGGATGTGCCTGTGGTCCCAGCTACTTAGGAGGCTGAGGTGGGAGGATCACCTGAGCCTGGGAGGTTGAGGCTGCAGCGAGCCGTGATCACACCGCTACACTTCAGCCTGGGTGCCAGAGTGAGACTCTGTTTCAGAAAAAAAAAAAAAAAAAAAGAAGGAAGGAAGAAAGATTAATAGTGAGGTTGTACTTCCCAACCCATTCTAAGTGGTAAGCATTATCCTGGTAACAAAACCTGACAAAAATATTATAAGAAAAGACTATAGGCCAATAACCCCTATGAACATAGATGTAAACCTTCAAAAAAATTTAGCAAATCAATTTCAGCATTACATGTAAAAGATAAAATATCATAGCCAAGAAGCATTTATCCCAGGAAATAAAAATCAATCAATACAATTCATGATATTAACAAACTAAAAGAGAAAAATCCAGAGGATTATCTCAATGGATGGCAGAAAAAGCATTCAATGCAATCCAATCCAACGTAAACTCTTGATAAACACTCCCAGTGATCTAGGAATAGAAGGAAACTTCCTCAACATGCTAAGGGGCATCCATGAAAACCTACAGCCTATGTGAGACTCAATGGTGAAAGACTAAAAGCTTTCCCCCTAAGATCAGGAACAAGACAGGGATGTTCACTCTTAGCACTTCTGTTCAACCTTACACTGGAGGTCTCACCCAGTACAATCAGGCAAGAAAAAGAAACCAAAGCCATCCAGATTGAAAAGGAAGAAGTAAAACTGTCTTTATGTGTAGACTATATGATTGTTTAGGAAATTGTATAGGATCTACAAAATAGCTACTAGAACTAGTAAGTCAACTGGATGTGGTGGCTCACACCTGTAATCTCAGCTACTCAGGAGGCTGAGGCAGGAGAATCACCTGAACTTGGGAGTTGGAGGTTTCAGTGAGCCAAGATTTTGCCACTGCACTCCAGCCTGGGTGACAGAGCGAGACCCTGTCTCAAACAAACAAACAAACAAACAAAAAACCAGTAAGTCAGTTTAGCAGGGTTGAAGGGTTAATATACAAAATCAGTTGTATTTCTATATATTAGCAACAAATGATCAGAAATTGCAATTTAAAATACCATTTACAATAGCAAAGAAATGAAAGAAAAGACAAATGCTTAGGAATAAATCTGACAAAAGATAAGAAAAACATGTACACTCTCAGCAACATATATTGCTGAGTGAAATTAAAGATCTAAATAAATGGGGCTATACATAACATTCTGGGTCAGAAGTCTTGCTTTTAAGCTGTTCTATTCATATTGATCTATAGATTCAACAGAATCACAACCAAAATCCCAGAATTTTTTCAGTAGAAATTGATTCTACTGAATCATTGATTCTAAATGATTCTAAAGTGTCTATGGAAAGGCAAAGGGCCTAGAAACAACTTTGAAATGGAAGAAGAGAGTTGGAGGACTTGGTTTCCAGGGTTTTCATAAAACAACGGTAATGGAGTCAGCACAACGTTGCAATAAAGATAGAGAAATAGATCAACAGAACAGAATAGAGGTAGAATTAGATCCTTAAAGACATAGACAACTGATTTTCAACAAAGGTGCCAAGACACTTGGCTGTCCAAAGGACACTCTTTTCAATAAATGATACTGGAACAAGTAGATACCCATATTTTTAAAGGTGAACTTTGATCTATACCTCTTAGTATACAAAAATTAACTAAAAATGAATCATAGATCTAAATGTAAAGCCTAAAACTAAAAAACTCCTAGAAGAAAATATAAGAGAAAACTTTTGTTGCTTTGGACTAGGCAAATATTTTTTATACATGACACCAAGAACATGATCCATAGAAGAAAGAATTCCACAAAAGAAAGAGTGGACAAATTGGACTTAATCAAAATAAAAAGAACTTCTATTATTTGAAAGACACTGTTAAGAGAATGAAAAGACAGTCTATATATTGGAAGAAAATATTTGCAAATCACATGTCTGTTTAAGGATTTGTAGCTAGAATATGTAAAGAACTCTCAAAACTTAATAAAGAGCCTAATTTTAAAAATGGGCAAATGGTTTGAATAGACATTTCACCACAAAATATGTACGGATGGCAAATAAGCGCTCAAAAAGAAGCTCAACATTATCAGTCATTAGGGAAGTGGAAATGAAACCTGCAAGGAGATAGATATCACTACACACCTATCATCATGGCTGAAATCAACTCTGTCTCAAAAAAAAAAAAAAAAAAATTAGCCGGGTGTGGTGGCTCATGCCTGTAATCCCAGCTACTTGGGAGGCTGAGGTGGGAGGATCACTTGAACCCAGGAGGTGGAGGTTGCAGTGAGCCGAGATCACACCACTGCCCTCCAGCCTGGATGACAGAGCGAGATTGCATCTCAAAAACAAAAACCAAAAAACACAGCTGGGCGAACGGCTGCTCATCAAGGAAGCAGTTCATGTTGTGGAGTTCAGCTGAGCCATAGCCTCTTTCTAACTCAAAGGGTTGATGGGTTTTGCCATCCTTAAATTGGGGATGCCCTTGTTTTCTGAAGGTCTGAAGCAGCCTGCACCGCTCGCACCGTCCTTTCGGCAAAACCAAAGACACACTGCTCAATTTCAGTCCAGCGTATGCTTTGCAATTCAGTGGCCAATTGAGGGTCCATTTGTAAAAACTGAATATGGAGAAAATGATGACAATTTTGACAACACCCCACCCCAAAGTCTGGCCATAGGAGAAAACACTGCATCATGTAGAGAAAGAGCTGGGTCTGGAGAACTGGCTCCAGCTGGCACAGAAGCTCCTTTTCTAGACGGTTCATTCCCTGTGGCTTTGCTGAAGCCTTTGGTGACCGTGGCTGCTTTCATGAATGGTGCTGGAATCACCTGACAAGGATTTCCAAGCAGCCATCATGAAAAGGGCTCAAAAAGCAATGACAGGTTCTCTGGAAACAAATGAAACAATGGAACATCTCGGCAAAGAAATAAAACTTATGAAAAGGAAATTAAAAGTATAGAACTGAATAGAATAATGGAAATAAAACTCACTGGATGGGCTCAAAGGTACAGTAGAGATGGCAGAAGATTGATTAGTGAACTTGATCGAGGACTCATCAAGGGAGGGGCTCAGTGTAGACAAGAGAGAAAACAGACCTCAGAAAGCAAAGGGCTGCCCAGGGCGGCACACACTGCAGGACAGCAGACAGTGTGGGAACAACAGCAGGATTTTTCCCTTCCCTCGCCGGCTCCTTGTCTCTCCCTCTGTGTCTCTCTGTGACTCTGTTTCTCCCCTTTTTGTCTCTCAGTATCTGTGACATCCTCTACCTCTCTGTCTCTCCCTCTCTGTGTCTACGTCTCTGTCTCTCTCATCTCTGAACTGTCAGAATCACAGGAGGCCTCCAGAGCGTGTTTTGTCCCCCTTGGTTGAAGAATGAAAGCCACCCTGTGAAACCTGTGGCTCTTGTGGGTGCCTGCGTGGAGCACTGGCGGGTGCCTGCGTGGAGCACTGGTGGGTGCCTGTGTGGAGCACTGGCGGCAGACAGGGGCCTGATGTGGGCTGCAGGAGCAGGCCAGCTGCTTAGGGGGAAACCCAGTTTGGGGCCTGCGATTTTCCTTAGCGATAGGGAGCCAGGAGCTGTAACCAGAGATTGCTCTGGACAGCACTGGCTGAACTGATGCCCATGCACAGAGGAAACTGAGCCATGGGCCTGCAGGTGGGCAGTCCTGGGAGAGCACTGGGAAGCCCATGGGCAGCTGGCCGCAGGCAGAGCCAGTGGCAACAGGATGCAGCCATCAATCTCAACAGGGAGGGGTGAAACTTTTAAGGTAAAACTAAGACAATCTTTCATTTATCTCTCATTTTGTCTACAGCGATCATATTTCCAGGTCTTTTTCAGGAGAGTTCCTGTCTTAAACATCCAATTCTCACATTAGACCAATTATATTACTTTTTGGTATATTACTTTTTGCCATGTCAGCATCACTGAACTTCACTTTTGGTAGCCATAATCAAGTGACTTATTAGAGTGTCACAGGCACAGGTCCTTCGTTCATTGATTCACAAATAATATACCAAGTGCCTGTCTGTATATGCCGTCTGTTAAGATACAACCGTCATCCAAACAGACCAAATATGCTGCATCTGGAGCGTGTATTGTATAGTGCAGGGAGAGATTCTGTAAACATCACACAGAAATCAATGAGACATTTCATTTACCAGTGATATGTGTCATGGAGGAAAACAGCAGGTGGCGGGTGGGAAGTGCCAGCACCTAGGGCGGTGGTGCAGGTTTACATCAGGTCATCGGGGAGGTGTTACTGAGAAGTGACGTGAACAGAGACTTGATGAATGGGAGCGAAGAAAGGAGTGATGTGAAGATCTGGGAGGATGGTGTTGCAGGCAGAGGGAACAGCTAGTGCGAGGTCCTGGGGTAGAAGCCTGCCTGGCGAGTTCCAGAACAGCAGAGGCCAGTGAGAGTGGGGAGGGTGGTAGCTAGCTGATGAGGTCAAGGAGGGAACAAGGGAGCTATTGTGTAGTACCTGCTTGGCCATTCGAAGGACTTGGCCTTTTATTATTAACCTTTTTTTTGTTTGTTCGTTTGTTTGCTTTTTTTAGAGGCAGAGTCTTGTTCTGTTGCCCAGGAGGGAGTGCAGTGGCAGATCACAGCTCAATGTAGCCTTGAACTCCTGGGCTCCAGTGAACCTCCAGAGTAGCTAGGACTACAGCATACGTCACCATGCCCAGCTAATTTTTAATGTTTTTGTAGAGACAGGGTCTTGCTATGTTGCCCTGGCTGATCTTGAACTCCTGGTTTCAAGTGATTCTCCTGCTTTGGCCTACCAAAATGTTGGGATTACATATAAGGTCTAGGCATGAACTACCACACCCAGCCTGGACCTTATTTTTTAGAGCAGTTTTAGGTTTCCAGAAGAACTGAGCAAAAAGTACTGAGTTCCTATACACTCCCTTCTTTCAGCCCACCCACTTTCCCCCATTATTAACACCCTACATTAGTATGATGCACCTGTTACACTTGATAAGCTGATACTGATACTTTATTATTAACTAAAGTTCACAGTTTCCGTTAGGGTTCACTGTGTGTTGTATGTTCTGTGGGTTTTGACAAGTGTATAATGACATGTAGCCACTGTATAATATCATGCAGAGTAGTTTCACTGCCGTGAAGTCCTCTTTACTCCGCCTAGTCATCCCTCCCTCACCTCAACCCCTGGCAACTGTTGATCTTTTTACCGTCCCCATGTTTTTTTTTTAAATTACATTTACTGGTTTATTATAAGAATATTGCAAAGGCTACAGATGAAGAGACATGTAGTGCGAGCTATGGGGGAAGTGTCGCACAGCTTCCATGCCCTCCCTGGGTGTGCCCCCTCCAGGAACCTCTATGTATTCAGCTTCCTGGAAGCTCCAAAAGTTTTATCTTTTCCAGAATGTCATATAGTTAGAACAACACATTCTGTAGCCTTTCTGATCAGCTTCTTTCACTTAGCAATATGCATTTAAGGTTCCTCCATATTTTTTTTTATGGATTGATAGCCCATTTCTTTCTATCACTGAGTAATCCCATTGTGTGATGTACCACCGTTTTTTCTCCATTCACCTATTGAAGTACATCCTGGTTGCTTCCAAGTGTTGGTAATTGTGAAGAAAGTTGCTATAAACAAATGCGTGCAGGTTTTTGTGTGGACATGCGTTTTCAGCCCCACGTGGGTAAATATAATACCAAGGAGCACGATTGGTGGATCATATGGTAAGCCTACATTTAGCTTTGTAGGAGACTGCCCAACTGCCTTCTAGTGGCTGCACCGTTTTGCATTCCCACCAGCAATGAATGCGAGTTCCACTGCTCCACATTCTTGCCAGCATTTGGTGTTGACGGTTTTGTGGATTTTGGCCATTCTAATAGGTATGCAGTGGCATCTCCTTGTTTTAATTTACATTTCCTTTATAATATATGATGTTGGATATCTTTTCATGTGCTTATTTACCATCTGTGTATCTTTGTTGGTGTTTTTTTCAGATCTTTTGCCCATTTTAAAAACTAAGTTGTTTTCTTAATGAGTTTTAAGAGTTCTTTGTATATTCAGAATACAAGTTATTGATTAGATGTGTTTTGCAAATATCTCCTCCCTGTCGGTGGCTTGTCTTCTTGTTCTCTCAAGGACTTCAGCTTTTCCTGAGTGAAATGGGGAGGTTTTAATGGTTTTGAGTGGAGGAGTGACATTACAGGCAAATTATAAATAATGACAGTAATATGAACCAAATGGAATTCTTGTGTATACATCAGCAGCCTTATCTTTAAGTAATGAAGATCAGTGTTTCTAAGTGGTTTTTAAAAAATGCATTTCCCAAGTACAGATTGCCACACATCTTATTCACAGCTATGGCCCTATTTATTTCAGCCCACCCTGCTGCTACTTGAGTTTTGGGTAATAATGATCTTTTTGTCAACCTTTTTATTACTCACAGATAATATGAAAGTCCCAACTGGCCCGTCTTTCACGCAAGAGGCTTTTATAGCCCACAAGTGTCCTTGGCCAATGCTTCCTGCCCTCTCTTCGTATCCTCTCACCTCTCTCTCTAGGGCAGCCCCAACTGCTGTTTATAGAGAGATGTGCTTAACTGTGGATGTCCAGCTGTTTCCAGTCCCCTTATTTCACTTTCTTCCTCTGGGTGAATGGCTCCCTCCTGCTTCACCATCTCCTCTCCAAAATGAGCCTGCCTCTTTGCATGCTTTCAAATCCCCCACAAGTTAACATGTGGATGAAAACAGTTTCTTCCTAGGTGGCCGGGTTCAGTCTTCTCTTAGGTGGCTCTGAGACTTGAACTTGCATTAAACACAGCTTTGAACCAAAGACTCTTGAGTGGGAAAGGCCAGGAACAAAACAGTGCACGACTGCGGAGCTCCCACTCTTGCCCCCGACTTCAGTGTGTGTGGAGCTGGATGGCAGGAGGACACTTCAGAAGCAAATCTGAGTAGTGGAGGCAAACAAACGCAGGGCCGCCATTAAAAACCCTAGACGTCTGAGAACGCAAGTATGAACAGTGGAGTAGCACTCGGGACTGCAGGGACAGGAGCTGCCATTCTCACCGAGGTGCCTTGGTCAAGAATGGGACATTGGGTTATTGGTGAGGCAGAGTACATACAGGAGGCAGCATCCCGGCAGAGAACAGACTGCTTGTGCTGAGGGTGGACATGACCCTGCCTCATTTCGAAACTCACCCAGACAATGAC
The DNA here is from genome assembly GCF_029281585.2 of Gorilla gorilla gorilla. Classification (NCBI taxonomy): domain Eukaryota; kingdom Metazoa; phylum Chordata; class Mammalia; order Primates; family Hominidae; genus Gorilla; species Gorilla gorilla. Next base: position 8,879,818 of record NC_073232.2, on the reverse strand, counting down.
TACACAGCCAGTACCCACCTTGGATTCACTAGCACATTTCCGTCAGAGGCCACAGCCTTCTCCATAGGTGTCTTTGACAATGGGCAATAAGAAAATAATCACCAGCCATGCTGAAGTGCACTCAGTGGGAGAGGGAACATGCCAAAGGGTGGGAAACAATAGAGCAAGGGAGCTTAACAAGAAAGTGATGGGCAGCTCTGATTCACAGAATGCCATGCCATCATTTACAGTCTGTTTCCATTAGGTCACAAGCATGAAGGTGAAAGAAAAAAGACAGTTATTCCATATGAACAGGTGAAAGAACAATCTTCGACCGCAAGACTCAACTTGAGTTGTCTTATGAATCTGTACTGCTCTCAGTTTTCTTGTACCCAGATTCTTCAAGGGCACATGGAATGGTGGCTGCCGATGGAAGTGGCGAGACCTCAACCGTGCCCATCCCAGCTGCACTTGCTTCCTGGGGATCTGCATCGCTGCAGCCTAACCTTGAGGGGTGGCAGGGCAAGTGCTGTTTCCCAGCTCACTCTCATTCAACAATTAAGATACAACTGCTACGTTTTCACCTAACAATACTGGGAAAACAAAATACGACTCAATGGTGAAATGTATTCTGGGTTATCTGATGAAGTTTTATCTTTAAATATTTTGTTATCCATTTTTGGCATTGCTGTGAATTTGGGACTGTTGCCACCAACTCTGAGGGATTTTAAACTGCTTTTAGAGTTTGTGAGAACCAAGCCTCAGGGGATGCATGAGTCAGTTGAAGCACTGTAGTCTTGTTGGTCTCTCTTTGACATTTCATGTCTCTGGCATATCTGAATTTAGGTTGGGAACTGGAGGTTTGCTACACTTGTATCTATTACTACCTTTCATAATCTGGCCAGTTCCATACTCATGGAAAACAATTTGTTTGTTCCCAGATGGCTGCAGCATTTCATTTAGAGTTGGGCTTTGGGATTTCTTGAAGAAGGAATGCAAAAGAGAAACATGCTTTAAAAAAGCTTTAAATTTCTTCCAGTAAACGACTTGCTTAGTATGCTAAAGACTTTTTGGGGGAGCAGCTTACTTATCTGGTATTTAGCAGTCAAATCCTTGGCATTTCTGCCTGTTGCTTCATGTTTTCCAATGGATTTGGAGGAAGAGTTGTCCTGGAGACTTCCAAGTTAGCTCCACTGACCTACATTTTCACTCCATTTAACATTATTGACTGTGGAATGAGCCAGAGTGCCGTAGAAGAGCATAATTCCTGATCAGAAGACAGCTGCAATTTAATTAGAATAAAGCAGTGACTACCATGTAATTAAAAATTAGATGAACCATTGAATGCTAAGCGGACTTCTCGAAGGTGAACTTAGGATTTCAAACCTACCACTGCATCTCTGCATGACATGGTGGAGATCTGCCCTATGAAGACCCCAGCACGCTGGCAGCCCAGCTGTCTTGAGGACTGTTTTGGGATGGGGGAGTCACGTTGGCCTGAGGGGAAGAATAATAGACTTGGAGTGGTCGTCGTCTTCTTCTCTAATGTATTTAATAATACTTGCACATGGGACAACATTCAAAGGGTACAATAAGTAGAGAGAGAAAAGCAAAGTTCCCTTGTTCCCTTGTCCTCCATGCCCAATTCTGTTTCCCCGTAGGGAACTCTTGTTAAGTGTCTGGCATATGCTTGCAGAGACAGCTCCATGCATTTCTAAACACCTACATACATTTTCTTCTTGCTTTTTTTTTTTTTTAAACACAAAAGGTAGATATTATCCACGGTGTTCCCCATGTTCCCTACCGCACCAAACATAACTTGGAGATTGTGACATATCCGGATATAAAGCTGCCCCTTTTTTAAAGGCTGTATGGTAGTGGTGATAGTCTGTTCGTGGAAGCATTAGAATTCATTTAATCTGTCCTCTAGATTGTTTCCAATCGTTTGCCATTACATTGTGTTCTAATTTTAGATGCCGCCAGGAAGCTCTCCAGGTTAGGGCCAGGCAGAAAACAGATAGATGGCACACTGAACAGAGGTGGTTTATGAGACGATTTATGAAGTGAGGGCAGGAAGAAGGACAACCTAGAAGAGATGGGTTAATGACGGAAAAGTCATTAACTCTCCCTGACCCCGAAGGGAAAGGTCAAGGGAAGGAGGGTTTCTCCAGCCAGTGAGAGCTGTAGTTACAGGAGAGGCTGCCTGACAGGAGCCATGGTCTTCCGCGAATGGTGTGTTGGTAAATGTTAAACACCTGGCTGTCTGGGAGGGGTGGCCCTGGCATGTACCGTTTGCTGATTTCTGTGCCGTAGGTACTTACACCAGGGCTTTAAAGGCACCAGTGTGACGGGGTGACACCCATACAGCCCACTGTGAGCCAGCTCCAGCATCTACTGCTCTAGGCCCCTGCTTCCTGCCAGGGCCTCCTATTGGCTCAACCCCACCAGAAGCCAGAGAGCAGGGAAGCCTGGTTGATGCAGTCCTCAGAGGTCGGTGCAGGTTGGTGAAATCCACAGGCTGTGTAGTTTTGGACATGACATTTCAGCTGTCTGAGTCCCTGTTTTCTCATCTGTAAAATACCAGAACTACCTCAAAAGTTTTCTGTGACTCTTTCAGCTAAGAGTCTTTGTTTCTCTGTTTCACTTACTCCGTGATGAGTGGATTTGGTGACCTAAGTGAGTTAGGTCATTTAGTGCACAGTTGCTGTTTAACATGAGACATCGGTGGGCCCTGCAGTTAGGGAGCTTATGTCTAATGAGGGAGATGAGATGTGCACAAGTAGGTCCAGCCGTGTTGTAGGTCTAGCTGTGGACAGGACCACATGCATTCAGAGAAGTGATCTTTCATACCTGGGGTGTGAGATTTGATGGCAAAGACCTGGGGTGACCTTCATTCTGTGGTTGGGAGTCTGCATTATTCTCCAAGTAGGAAAAAAACAGAACACTTCTAGAGTCAGTCTATATATACCACTAGGTTCTCTAAGTATGGTCCTGATACCATCAATGTCTACAGGGAACTTGTTGGAAATCCAAATTCTTGGGTTCCACCCCACCTACTGAATCTGTGTTACTCCAGGTGATTCTGATGCATGTAGATGTTTAAGAAACACTGAGTTATACCATACCAGTGGTTCCCAAACCTGGCTGAAAATCAGAATCAGATGAAGACTTTAAACATACACACACATGTGCACACTGACGCTAGGCTCCTGGGCTGTACTTCAGATCTATGCAGAATCAGAATCTCCCTGGGGAGATAAATACTTCTCAGATGTGACTATTTTCTACTGTTGATCTTAATTGTTGAGATAACATTGAACCTGTTTAATTATTTGCCTTGCTGATACTGCTTGTTCTTCCTTCTGTAGTGGTTTTTTACTCAAACTCTTTCAAAGTTTGAGAGTCTTTAAATTCTGAGAGGTGGCAGCTGTCTTAGTTGGCTCTCTGCTTTGGTTGAGGGTGGAGATGATTGTTCCTGCCCTGGAGTAGTTGGTAAGGACTTGACGTGAAAACTGGATAGCTGTGGATGCTTCTGAAGTCTGACCTTAATGTTGCTTTGTGATTAATTTGTAGCAAATTTTCATATCACACACACTGCTTATCAAATATTAAGTACAAAAGGCATACTTTGAAGGAAAATTGTAATGATTCTGGGACTATGTCTCTGCCTGGTTAGAGTTCTTGATGGAAAAGCCTGGAGTTTATTACCACGGAGAATTTGGCACAGGATTTCTGAAAAGTGAACTGTGCAGAGTTGTTGGTCATTTGAGGCCTGAGTTTTCTGCATATTTCTGGAGACTACATGAAAAAGGAGACTTCCCCACCCCTTTGAATTGTGAAGGCTTTGCTGATTATAAATAAAGCTATGAACATTGTTGTACATGGCTTTCAGTGGACCTATGCTTTCATCTCTCTTGGGTAAATACCTAGGAAAGGAGTTGCCGGTCTTAGGGTAGATGTATATTTAACTTTGCAAGAAACTGCCAGTTTTCTAAGCATACCATTTACACTCCCATTAGTCGTGTCTGGGAATTCCAGTTACTTTACATCCTTGCCTACACTTGATATATTGTCAGCCCTTTCCATTTGATCCATTCTGGTGGGGTGCAGTGTTATCTGTGGTTTTAATTTGCATTTCCCTAATGACTAAAGAGTTTGAACTGTTTTTCACGTGCTCACTGACCTTTTGTTCGTATAGCTTCTTCAGCAAAATATTAAAGGGATTTTCAGCCATCTTGTTTGTATCACAATATTCCAAACATGTTTTTCCACCACAGCTTCACCCATGATCTCAGCTGCCCTTTTTTACTCGCCATCCTTGAGAACACCCTGGACTGCCAAAATGGCACACCTTTGAGATGCAGTTCCATTTGCCTCTTCACCCTTCCAGGCCCAACTCAGAGGTCACCTTTTATGCTGGTTAAGCCTCTAGCCCTGCCCTATCTCTGCAGAATTTAGGTTTCCCTCTGCCATGCTTCTGTAGTGCTGAGTCTACATCTCCGTGGCCACACTTGCCATGCTGTGTGCAAGCTTCTGTGCGTCTCACTCTTTGCATTCACCGTGCCTATGCCATCATCTGCCGTGGAGTCTAAGCCCAATATTGCTGGATTAATTTATTACCTATTTCATCCTCCCAGCCACTCTGTGCAAAAAGATGTGTTAGCCTTAAATCAGGGACAACGGCATAGACCCAAGGGGTCAAGTGACTTGTCCAGTGTGACACAACATATTTGTTACACAGCCAGGCACTACTTACTATAAACTTTTGACTCTTTGACATTACAGTTTTCCAAACAAGTATGTTTTAGGTATAGTGTTCTTTGACCTAGCTTGCGACAGGTACCCATGTACATGTACAGAAATATTTTTCAAGGGATATGCCGGCGCAGGATGGTTTTAAGGGAATCCACTTCCAGACCCTCAACTTACATACACAGTCACCTAAAACTGACTAGCCTTAGAAGGTGCCAAGCCATGGAAGACATGAAGCTGGCTGGGCCATCCCATCTCCTCTCTCACGATGGCCATTCTCCCAATTCATACAGAAAGGCAGACTTTGCACCTGTCATCTTCCTGAGGTGCACTGCTGCAAGATGGAAAACTTCCAGGCCATGTAACAAAGAGACAATGAGAAATATTGATGATATTAAGAAGTCAATGACTTTAACGACTGAAATTTTGCTACTCAGGGGTTTCCACTTCTTAGCTTTCACAGAAATCAAAGGAGACCTAATCAAGTTGTTGATAAATGATTTAAAATATTTTTAACTTATGAGAGACCATATCTGGACTTTGTCCATGTAACTCAGAAGACTTCAAAGAGTTAAGATATATAATGACAAATCTCCTTGCATTTTCAAGTATTTATTTTTGTGAACAAAGTTTTTCAGGGTTTGCATAAAAATCCTCCAAGATAGGAAAACAAGCGATGCTAGATCATACCTCACTCTAGCAAAAAGTGATAGTCATTCAGGGGTAAATTAACAAACTAAAAAAAAGCCCTATACATTTCATTAAAAAAACCATTTCTGGCCGGGTGCGATGGCTCACGCCTGTAATCCCAGCACTTTGGGAGTCTGAGGCGGGCAGATTGCTTGAGCCCAGGAGTTCAAGACCAGCCTGGGCAACATAGTTAGACCACTATCTCTGAAAAAAAAAAGAAAAGAAAAGAAAAAGTAATACACTTCCAGATAAAACTTTGCTTTTTATATGTAATAATCTATAAAAATGGTAACATATTGTTTTCATCATTTGTGTACTCATAATAGTTGTGTTAGTTCAGAAAAAAATCATAGCAATTAGATTCTTATGGCTTAATACTCTTAAATGTAGAGTCAATTATCATTATTTCTGGTAGTTATGTTCTAGAAAGTTACCTTGATCATTGAATTACTGACAAATGCAACACTGCTGTGAGGAGAAATATAGCGTTAAGATCCACGAAGACTCTGGCCAGAACATTTTGCCAACCAATCAATACATAACCTTGTTTTATGTGTATTTTCGTTTGAAGATAGCTTATTTAATATAAATTTCTTACAAGTAATCGTATGCAGTATTTCTTTATAATAAACACTGTGTTTCAGTTACAGCATTATGTACTCCTATGACTGTACTAGTTTAATTCTCAGTCATAAGTACACACATGCACACAATACACATATACAGTACTCACATAACACGGAATACTGTGAACATGCTTTATACTGTATAGCACAGTAATAACAAATACATAAAGTCCTGAAAAAAGCATTAAGTGAAGATTAAGCATTTAAAGTTTTATACATTTAAAGTAACTAAAGTCTTACTGTAATAGAACTGCAGGATGTGTGATGGTCAGTGAGTGCACTGTGGTTTACCCTATCAACCTTAGCTTGCCCCATGAAAATCAAAAGAGGCTGGTGGAACTCACCCTGCACAAGAGGCAGATGTCAGTAAGGGCAGCACATTGTGATCTGGCAGAGCTACCTTAGGAGTTTGCCTTTTGCAACTTGTTGATGGTGTTGGCAACTGTCTCTCAAACTGGCTAGAAAAATTGGTTCAGCCTTGTCTGCCTGGCTTTTCGCCTCAAATCTTTAAGCATCTCAGAATAAGGGATAAATGCAGTGGAAGTGAGGTGCTTAAATGTGAGGCCACGTTCAAGTACAGGGTCACATTCTTCCATGTCATTGAAAATTTTTTACAAGGCAGAATTCTATTCTGATATTTTGGCTGCTGTGAGAGGGACAATTCTTGGAGTCTTAGGGTGACTTTCATCCCTGACTATGCTCCCATGTTTTGCCATCTCATCGAGGTTTTTGTTTGTGGGTTCTACTGCCTTCTCTGACAAAATTTCCTCCACATCTTCTTCCTTCATGTCATTGAAACCTTCTCCACTTATTTGCCATGCAATATGCATTGTTTTTTTACATTGTTTTTTATATATTCTGAAACACCTTCAAAGCCTTGAAAAGTTTTCACAGAGTCTGGCCAAATGTTTTCCCAGCAGTTATTGATAGTAGCCTGCTTGATGCTGTCCCACGCTGTGCCAACATAATCAATAATGCTGCGTATAGTGAGTGATTTCCAGTAGTCTATCATGGTGGCTTCCTTGTTGGCGTCAAGAGCCTCACAAGCTTTACAATAAAGTTCCCTCGTGTAGTGTGCCTTGAAAGTTTGTATTATGCCCTGAGGGGCTGGACGAGAGATGTAGTATTGGGGGCATGAAAAGAACTTCTTTTTTGGGGTGAGCATTTTCAAGTTCATCGTGCAATGAACTGGGGCATTATCCAAAATTAATAAGACCCAGAAAGCAAGGTTTTTGCCCTAGAGATATTGTTCAACTTCTGGAATGAAGCAGTGGTGGAACCAATCCCAGAATATTTCAGATACCAGCCATGCTTTTCTGTTCTACCGCCAATGGACTGGCATGCAGTTCAGATTTTTCCCTTTAAGGGCTCATGGGTTTTGGGCTCTGTACACCATCAGAGGTTTGCACTTAAAGTCGCCCTTGGCATTGGTGCACAATAGCAAGGTTGAATGCTTTAAAGTCAGGGGCTTGCGTGACCATTTACATTACATAGGTTCATTTGCCAACATTCTTATAAAACAAGCAGTCTCGTCAGCATTGAAAACCTGCTCTTTACCATAACCCTTTAACCCTTTTCACGTATAACACTTAGCAGACATTTTAAAAATTCTTCCGCAGCCTCCTTATGGCAGAACCTGCCTTGCCTGCAAGTTTAAAATTTGATTTCATGCTGTACCGCCTTTTGAAATGTGCCAGCCAGCCTGCACTGGCTGAGAAGGGTTTAATATTTTCCTGACCTTGGGTAACATGGCTGTAAATTTCTTTGGCTCACAACAATACTGCTCACTACACTACAAAAGTCCATATATGACTTTTTTTATTAGTTGTCGTCTCATGAATCCACAATTTTAGCTGCTTTTCCATCTTTTCCATAGCTTCATCACACACTATAGATGTTACTTTAGCACTTTCTGGAGCAGCCTCATGTACAGATGTGAATGCACTGTATTGTTGATTCATTAACATTGAACTCATGGCCAACAGCACTATAACTCATGCCCGAACGAAGCTTATCTAACACACGTATTTTCTCTGTTAAGACACATCACAGCCTTCTTGCGCTTAGGGACATCAGACAGCATTTCAGCACTACGCTTGGGGGCCATTTGAAACAGAGAAATCACCATCGGAAAGCATAGAAATTTGAAAAACGTGACACTAAGTAGAGTGAGAAGAGGACATATGTTTACAGAATGAGAACTAAAAAAAAAAAGGCAGAGCATGGCCTTATTCAAGCACAGCTGGGAACGTGTACATCAGGTGATCCAAATTTTTCACTGTTCTGCATGTGTCCATATATGACTGAGAGTGCTTCAAGTATTGATTTTTGGGTTACACATAATTTTTAGCAAGTAGCCGAGTTCATAAATACAGACTCTTTGAATGATGATTGACTGTATTTGTAGAGGTCACTTGCCAAGAAAGAGTGTGTTTCAAGCATAAAAATAGACTATATGAGGATACAACTTTTTGGGTGAAGTGGAATGAATTAAAGGAGAAAGAATGTCTGACTTGTTCAGAAACTTTTTAGATGGAGAAATGGGTATTATGTTTCTATTACACTTAGATTCTACTGGATATATTTTTTATAAAGGATGCAATGGTTTAATTTAAAAATGTTATTAGAATGTCAGAAATTACATCCTTTACAACTATTTAAAACTATGAAGAAAAAAATTAGGTATTACCTAGATATGTGATAATTTTTGAAAATTATTTTAAAGAGCAAAATGGATTAGGAAGCAGCTTTGCTTTTGCCATTCCACTGAAAAAATGTACAGTTTCGATGGAAACATGTCAGCACTTGCTTGAAGGAATTTTTCAACTATAGAAAGAAAAAAGCTTCATTTCATCCCTTTTGGCATTGCTGAACACTTGGTTTTGATGTATAATTTTAAAACACCTGAGCACCATAAAATGAAACCACAGTATTCCTGAGAGTAGCCTGGTGAAATGTCGTGATTTTCTCCTACAGTACAGAAGGACAAAAATGCCTTTAATGTCCTCAAATGCTAGAGTTCTAGATGATGCATTAGTTTAAATGTCAACGCTTAATGTCTTGACATGTAATTTGGAACAGAAGTTTTCTTACAGTTAAAATAATCCTTAGAGTAAAAAACAAAATAAAGTTTTTCGTATGCCTCAGGCTTCTTAAAATTTTCTAGTAATTGGTACTGTTTCTGGTTTCCTTAGTTTCTTGCCGTGGGTAAGGTCCGAACACCTTACATGTGTTGCTGGTGGCCCTCACAATTCTACCTTGGACTAAAGCACTAGGGAGTCTGTAGGCGCCTTCCTGCGCTCCTCCACTGCGGTGGATCCACAATTTCTTCTCAGCTGACTTACTGGTTTTCATGTTAACTATTTCGGTTAATCATTCATGAAGCACGTGGCTTATATTTGGGAAAACATTGCACCTTAATCCCAACATGCATAATTTATGTTGCTTAATTATTTTAAGTCATTGCATTAGAATAGTAACTGCGCTCTCCATGAACCTTGGCTAGAAAGAAGGGAAAAAATCCCAGGTTCTCTCCCAACGATCAGGGGTTACTCAAGCCGCCCGAGTTCTCTGGGGCCCCTCTGGGCCAGGCTGCGTCCACTTGGGAGAGGCCGAGGACCGGGCGCCAAGAGGCGGCGGTGTCTGCGCTAGGGGCCGAGCGGGTGCGCTGTGTCTGCGGGACAGGCCAAGGACCTGGAGCAGGGAGGAGGCTGAGCGCGGAGCCGGGCCTTGTCGTCTGCGTCCGCGAGGTTGGGGTAGAGGCCGAAGACTGGACAGGAGGAGGCGGCGGTGGCCGCGCGTGGGGCCAACCGGTGGGCTCCCTCTACCGGACCGAGGCCCAGCACTGGGCCAGAGGAGGTGGCAGCTCGCCGGCAAAGCAGGGTGGGCTGCCTCCGCGGGGGCCAACACCCGGCGCCATCCGAAGACGTCCCGCGCGGGCCGGCGGGGGCGCGGTCTGAGGACGTCACTTCCGGCGCCGGGGCTCACTTCCTGGTGCGGGAAGGGGCAGAGATTGGTGCAGCCCCGGAGGAAGAAGAAAGGGTGAGGAGAAGCAGCGGCTGCTGAGCGGGTTGTCATCTGGGGCAGCGGGCTCGCTCCAGGCCGTCGGGGGCCGCTCGCCAGCGTCTCCCGCTGTGTTGGGAGCGCGGGCCGTGGGCGTCGCTCGGCCTTGTCCGCGGCGTCCCCGCTGCCGGCCACGGCGCTCAGCGCTTGTGCTCTGTGTTGCAGGTCTACCCCGAGCCCCGGAGCGAGAGCGAGTGCCTGAGCAACATCCGCGAGTTTCTGCGCGGCTGCGGGGCTTCCCTGCGGCTGGAGGTGAGCGCGGGCGGCCACGGTCCGAGGGAGGGGCCGGGAAGACGGGATTGGGCCCGGGGTGGGTGCTTCGCTGCAGCCGGACCTCCCGCCTCCTCCGCGCCCGGGTCCGACCCTCCCCGGCCGTTCGGGGGTCCGGGCTGTGTGGAGCGGGGCGTTGCCGTTTTGGGTAATGGCCGGGAGGTGGCGGCGCGCGGGCCACCCCCAGGGCAGGGTGGAGTCTGCGTGTGGAACCCCAGACATTGCTCTCGTTCCAGTGAGGAAGAGTGGTTCTGGTCGCTGGTGGTGCAGGTGACACACATTTTCAACAACCGTGTATCAGGGGTGTGAACCGATTTCTTGGCACCTGCCTCAGCATGAACTCTGCTTTTAGAGATTGTCATCTAAGGGCTCGCATCTAGGTCTGGGTCAGGCCTTAGAATCCTCAGCAGGTGATCAGGCAAAGTCGTGCAGAAATAAAATGGACCAGCCCTCCGCCTGCTTCTCCCAGCCGCACTCCTTTCTCTGCTTTTTCTTCCTGAGACCAGAAATTCGGTGGTTTTTCCGTACCCTCAACACTTAATGTCCGGAGAATTCACATTAACCAGTATGTGAGGTTTATAAAACATGCTGTCGGGGAACATACTGGGCGGGGTCTCGATTCCCTGTTGTAAAATGTTGTGTCACTTTACTAAACATTGTCTTTTAAGTCTTTCAGTGGCAGTTTCTGGGAATTTAACTCTTTCATTTTATTTTGCTATTGCAATTCTTCCTACACTTGGGGTAGCACTTTAAATACAGAAATCTAGCTTTGCTTTTCTTGGGATCTGCTTAAGTGGTTGCAGTCAGTCCTGTACTTAAGTCCTGCCGTTTATGTTGCCACTTTGTCACTCTTAACCTTAGTTTTCTTATCTGTAAGCTGAGATGGGCAATATCAAGCTCCCAGATAAGAGTACAGTTGGCCCTCCGTATCCAAGGTTACCCACCCGTGTATTCAGCCAACCTTGGATTGGAAATACTGGAGGAGGGGGAAACCAATTAAAAAATAAAAATAAAAAAAAACACGGTATAATGATTATTTACATATGATTTATAATGTACTAGGTAGTGTATGAAACCTAGAGATGATTTGATGTTTACGGGACTATGCCATTTTATATAAAAGACTTCAGCATCTGAGGGTTTTGGTATCCATAGGGATCCTGGAACCAATTCCCTGCTGATAAAAAGGGACAACTGTATATGAAAGCATCTTTGTAGAACCTGTTATGTAGGATAACCCAACAGAGGTTTCCCTTCCCGAAGAATATTTTGCTATAGGTTTCTCGGAAAACCTAGAACATCAAATCTGTGAGGGCAGGTTACATGGAAAGTTTATTTAATTGAATTAGACATGTAGGAATTCATAGATTAAAGTATTACTGGCGTTGTTTATGATTGTAAACACAAAGAAATTTATTGTTGGTAGTATTTCATGTTGGCAAGGAAATTATTACACGTAAGTGAAAGTGCTAGGGGAGATTCCAAGAAACTTAGGGCCTTTTCAAAGGGGAAAAAGACAGTGTTTCAGTAGTCTTTCCTTGATACCCTTTGTCGTATCAGCTTTGTCATTTTGTAATCCAGCTGCCTTATTGGCTGTGATAATATGCCTTGCTAGTGGCAAGTTTTACTTTTTCTTGACCTTTGTGTGGGATTTTATTATATTATCCTCTTGAAACTACTGAGTTTTCTTTACGTTAACATACTTTTGAAACTCAATTGGCACATTAAGATTATCTGACTTTAGTGTAAAACTTTTTAAAAAAAGTTTTGTTTTAAAGTAAATTGAGGCTGGGCGTGGTGGCTCACGCCTGTAATCCCAGCACTTTGGGAGGCCGAGGCGGGTGGATCACATGAGGTCGGGAGTTCGAGACCAGCCTGGCCAACATGGTGAAACCCTGTCTATACTTAAACAAACCCAAAAACAAAAATTAGCCCTGCGTGATGGCGTGCACCTGTAGTTCCAGTTACTCAGGAGGCTGAGACGGGAGAATCCCTTGAACCCCGGAGGCAGAGGTTGCAGTGAGCTGAGATTGCCACTGCCCTCCAGCCTGGGTGACAGAACAAGACTCCCTCAAAAAAAAAAAAAAAAAAAAGTAAATTGAATGTTAAAAACTTACCTTTTTTAGTTTTCCAAAGGTTGCTGACATTTCATATGGTAACTATTGTTTTTATAATTAAGAGTTTATTTGAAGGTTTTCTGGAAGAGAGTTTTCACTAACATATTCCAAGCATCTAGAATAGTGCTTGGCACATAATAGGCTTTCAATAAATATTTGTTACTAATAGAATGAACTTGAGGTTGTAGGTGATAGCAAGTGAGTTTCATTTTAAAGTAAAAAACTAGTTTTGACTTATTTTGTGCTATTTTTAAAGAGTAAATATCTCTTCCAGTAAATTTAAACGAGAGGCAAATGTTAGCATTCTTCAAGCTTAGTGTGAGTCACACTTGTAATTACCTAGGAGATAATAAAAATGAAAATATGAAAACAGCACATGAAAAACCTGATAAATTGTTCAGTCATTGTGTTTTTTGGGAAGTTACCCTGAGAAGTCATTTTGTATGGTATGCATCCAGCTCTGGCTTCCAGCCTTGTAAGGTGATGTGAAGGGACAGGGCTGGGCCCTGAAGGACTTGGTCATCTCCCATGCGGGCCACAGTGCAGCAATTTCCCGGTGTTTAAGAATTGCTTAGGGAGTCAGGAGGGAAGGGCCTTGCACTTGTGAAATATGTTGTGGGATTTACACATTTCATTTTCACAAAATTCTGAAAGGTGGGAAATTGATAAGAAATGTTTTGAAACTACAGACACAAAACTTAAAACTGATAGCTTAAATTCTAGATTAGCTTTTGTTCTATAGTTGTAAATGTCAAGGTGCTTTTCTTCCAGGGGTTAGTTTAGACTGAATTGTGTTTGTAACAGATTGTATTTGGTGTATATAATTCTTATTTACTGTCAGTTTAAGCTCTGCTAAGATTTGTTAAAGGGAAAAAGGAAGTAAACTTGGTTAATATGTCAGCTATTTTGGTGCATGCCCTCCTTAATTACCTGTAGAAAATCAGATATTATCCCCCAATTGTTCTGATTATGAAAATATTTTTATAAGTTGGTTTTAAAGGAATATTGTGTGAGTTGCATTTATTGGTGAACTTTGAGAAGCACTAAGTTTTAAGTTGGAAAACTTTGAAATTTGGAAAATTAAAAAAATTTAATTAGTGTTGGAAAGCAGTGTAACTTGGATGACTTCATTTTCTTATAACTTTTTTACTTGGCATGTTTAAATTTTTTTTTTTTTCCAGTTAGGGCAAAAAACCCCTAGGCACACAATTTCTATTTGTATCTCAAAAGCAACCAAAATAATAATTATTAATAAGAATAATGATGATGTTGGCTAGGTGCAGTGGCTCATGCCTGTAATCCTAGCGCTTTGGGAGGCTGAGGCGGGTAGATCACCTTAGGTCAGGAGTTCGAGACCAGCATGACCAACATGGTGAAACCCCATCTCTACTAATCACGCCACTGCCCTCCAGCCTGGACAACAGAGCAAAACTCCGTCTCAAAAAAAGAAAAAAAAAATGATGATGATGATGATGTTTGTAGAATTTCACTTGAGGATAAGTAACTTACTAAGCAAGTGATAGGACATTTCTTTGCATTTTCTTAGGTAAACAGGTACAGAGAAATTCAGAGTGATTTCTGTTTCCAGTATTTTGCTCTGTTACTGTGGAATTCTGATTCATGTGTTGTAGCTACTGTAGGGTGTGTATGTGTGTATGAGTGTGTGTGCACATGCTTGTTCACTGGAAAGGTCACAATGAATTAGCTTCCAAGATGTTCCCACCCTATACAACATTGTCTGATTAGGCATCTGACAACTAGGGAAGCAGGTGAAATGTAACTGGCAAAAGCAGATTTTATGTTCCTAGGAGAAAGCTTGTTTGGTTAAAGCCATCACGCCTGTAACATGTTTACCAGTTTTTTATTTCAAGAGCTGAAAGTTAAGGATATAAGATTCCAGTTAATTGATACATTATTAAGCTCACATTAATAATGTGGTTTCAGGAATATTAGCAACAAAATTATTATAATAAAGCTATGGATTTTAACTTAGTTCTGTTTGAAAGAAAGATGTCTACTGTTCTCGATAGTTATATTCATACATGATAGAAAAGGGTAATCTCGATGGATAGTTTGATATTAATGAGGCTTTTTTGCTTAAGAATTGACTGTGGGCTCACATACAGTGTTACCATTACTACTTGAAAGGAAAACAAAACATTTCAGATGAAACTGGGTGAGCCTGTTCTCATAGTTGCCAAGAGGGAATAAAGCCAATTTGTCAAGTGTAAGGAAACCACAGCTCTTTCTTGTCATAGACCATTTCTGGAATAGTTATGTTTGATATGATAGGGATGGTAACCCTAATATATTAATAATTGATCTTTCCAGCTCCTTGGCACTGCAACTAATACTAAAATTATCTGCAGGTTTCACAGTTGCTGTTCATTTATTTAACTGTTTTTCTGGAAAAGTGGAAGGCATCCAAAGGCCCAGGTGGTTCAGAACAGAAATCTGCTCTTTTCTCATCCTCACCCTTGGAAGTTTTTGGTTGGTTTTTTGGTCTCTCAGATCAACAGAGCATGAAATGTAGACCAGCTAGTCACATAAAGCTTGCCTCATATCCAGTTTCTTTTCTTTAATTCTTATATTTTGTTTTTAAGTTGACAAACAGTTGCATGTATTTATGGAGTAACATCATTATGTTATGGTATATGAATGCATTGTGGAATGATTAAGTCAGGGGAATGAACATATCTGTTACCTCACATACTTCTTATTTTCTTATTTCTTTGTGGTAAGAACATTTAAAATCTAATCTTTTAGCAATTTTGAAATATACTTTAGATTATTGTTAGCTGTAGTCACCTGCTGTACAATAGATCACTAAAATTTCTTCCTCCCGTCCAACTGAAATTTTGTACCCTTTGACTAACATCTCCCCTTTCCCCGTCTAGCTCCTGTTCCCTCCTTCCCAGCCTCCTCAGCATCTGGTAACCACCATTCTCCTGTCTGCTTCTGTGAGTTCAGCTTTTTTACACTTTACATATAGGTGAGATCGTGCAGTATTTGTCTTTTTGTGCCCTGCTTTCTCTTAGTATAATGTTCTCCAGGTTCATTCATTGTTGTTGCAAATAACAGGATTTCCTTTTTTAAAAAGTCTGACTAGTATTCTATTGTGTATATATCCCACATTTTCTTTATTCTCTCATCTTTCAGTGGACACTTAGATTGATTTTATATCTTGGCTGTTGTGAATAGTGCTGCCATGAAAATGGGAGTGCAGACATCTCTTCAACATACTGATTTTAGTTTCTTTGGCTATATACCCAGTAGTGGGATTGCTGGATCATATGATAATTCTGTTTTTAGATTTTGGAGGAACCTCTATACCGTTTCCCAGAATGGCTTCAGGAATTTACATTCCCACCAACAATGTGCAAGGCTTATCTTTTCTCCACATCCTTGCCAACACCTGTCGCCTTTCATCTTTTTGATAATAGCCATTCTACAGTGGTGAGATGCTCTCATGATTTGAATGTGCATTTCTCTGATGATTAGTGATGTTGAACATTTTCTAATCTGTTGGCCATTTGTATGTCTTTCGAGAAATGTCTGTTCGGGTCCTTTGCTCGTCATTTTTTAATCAGGTTTTTTTTTGTTACTGAGTTTTTAAATATATTTTGGATATTAGCTTCTTATCAGATGTATGGTTTGCAAATATTTTCTTTCCATTCTGTGAGTTGTCTCTTAATTCTGTTTTGCTGTGCATAATCTTTTCAGTTTGATGAAATCCCATTTATCTTACTTTTGCCTTTGTTTTCGGTGGTTTTGGGGTCATATCCAAGAACTCATTGTCCAGACCAATGTCTTGGAGCTTTCCATGGTGCTTATTTCTGGTAGTTTCATAGTCTCAGGTCTTACATTTAAGTCTTTAGTCCATTTTGAGTTCATTTTTGTATGTGTTGTGAGACAAGGTTCCAATTTAATTTTTCTGCATGTGGATATCCAATTTTCCCAGCACCATATGTTGAAGACTGTCCTTTCCCCGTTGAGTGTTCTTGGCACTTTTGTCAAAGGTCTGTTGACTGTATTATGTGAGTTTAATTCTCAGCTCTCTATTCTGCTCTGTTGGTCTGTGTGTCTGCTTTTATGCTAGTGCCATGCTGTTTTGGCTGCTATAGCTTGGTAATACACTTTGAAATCAGGTAGTGTGATGCCTCCAGCTTTGTTCTTTTTACTCAAGATTGCTTTAGTTATTGGGTTTGGTTTTTTTTTGTGTGATTCCATGTGAATTTCAGGATTGTTTTTCTATATCTGTGAAGAATACCATTGTAAATTTGGTAGACATTGCATTGAATCTGTGGATCACCTTGGGCAATATGGATGTTTTAACAATACAGGTTAAGCATGCTGACTGATATGGTTTGGCTGTGTCCACACCCAGATCTCATCTTGAATTGTAATCTGCATAATCCCCACGTCTAGGGAGAGACCTAGGGAGAGACCTAGGAAATTACAGGGATTACAATTCAAGATGAGATTTGGAGTTAGAGATCAGCCTGGGCTACATGGCAAAACCTCATTTCTACAAAGAAAAAAAAATCTATTGGACAGTGCTGGATCCAGTAGAATCCTAGGAGATGGGATCATGGGGGTGATTGCCCCATGCTGTTCTTGTGATAACGAGGGAGTTCTCAGGAGATCTGATGGTTTTATAAGGGGCTCCTCCCCCTTTGCTCCTCACTCTTCTCTCTCCTGCTGCCCTGTGAAGAGGTGCCTTTCGCCATGACTGTAAGTTTCCTGTGGCCTCACCAGCCATGTGGAACTGTGAGTCATTTAAACCTCTTTTCTTTATAAATTACCCAGTCTTGGGTATGTCTTTAACAGTGTGAACGTGGACTAATGTACGTGCCAAACCTGAAAATCCAAAATGCTCCAAAATCTGAAATTCTTTGAGTACCACTGTGGCACTCAAAGGAAATGCTCATTGGAGTGTTTTGGATTTTCAGGATTTGAGATGCTCAACTGATAACTATAATGAAAATATCCCCAAATCTGAAATACAAAACACTTCTGATGTCAACTTGTGTCACTTCTGAGAATGTGTACATGATGCTGAGTAGCACAGAGCATGCTTGTGGCATGGGTGCTAAATGGTCAGCTCGGCACACTCACAGCTAGTAATTGTGACTTTGATCTTCAGCTGATTTCTCCTTTTTTGATTCAGGGTTATTGCTCACTCCTGGTAGCTGCCCATGATTATCAGGTGTTTGCTTTGTGGGGGACGGTATAGGGGGAGGGAATGTAGTGCCTGACCCCAACCCCTTTCCTGGGTTGCTGTCCTGTGTTGCCACTCACCAGCTGTGCCATCAGGAAAATGGGTGTCACACGTGCTTGCCCTTTGTGTCTGTCGTGAGGATTACATAAATTCATGCAAAACTCTTAGAACAGTGCCTGGTAAGTTGGAGGTGCCAAAGAGACATTAGCTGTTATTATCACTTGCATTATTATTCTTTCATGTAGTTGGAGCCATATGGTATATTTTAAATCTTTACCCAGGGTTCCATATTCATTTTTTAAACTGCAGTAAATAGAGCTATGTAAGAAGAAAATGAAAAGCTGTATAATGCTACCATCTAGAGATACCAGTGTTAAAAGTAGTATTTCTTTCTTGCTAATTTTTTTTTAACCATTGCAAATATGTAAATATATTTTTAAAATATCCATGACGTCATAGATACATGTAATGTTTTATAACATGCTTTAATTTGATCCAGTGTGAGTCTTTTCCCGTGTTAAATAATTATTTTACTACTGATTTTAATGGCTGCCTCTTAGTTCCTGGTAATAATCCCCATTTTTGGATACAGAGGTGGATTCTAAGTTTCCACGGTTGTGAACAGTGGACTGTGCAATGGACATTTCTGTACCACACCCTTAATCCTTGATTTTCTTTGTAGGAGAAATTCCCTGATAGGGCACTGCAAGGCCAAAGGTGGGGGCTTTCAAAGGCTTTGAACACCTGCTACCATACAGCTTCCAGAGAACTTTTGCCAGTAGCAGTACATGAGAGTACTCCTTCCTGTCCTATGGATGTCCTGTGGACAGCTGTCTTGAATCTTTTATATATTTTCTTTCCCTTAGGAAGATGGAAAACTTGTTATGGATAAACATTTTGGCTTTTCTATCTTATATCTTCCACAGTGCTTTACATTTCTGGGGATATTGCAAACTAAAATAAATGTAAGTCAGTCAACATTTCCTGCATTGGACTTTTGAAAGAGGATGTGAAAGAAAAGCTGCTAGAATTGGAAATAAAAGTTGAAAACCCTAGAAATTTGCAGTGTTATCAGCTGTTGCACAAGTAACCTCGCATGGCACTGGGTGGGACATTCTTGGGCCACTCTGTACAAGCTGGAGTTCTGGCTGTAAATGCATCTTGAGATGGTCTGCGAAGGTGAGAGGGCAGGTTTTCATTTTCTCACTTTACAGTCGAGAGACTTCAGAAGGAGTTCAGGTGGGCAGTCCAGCATCGTAAGGAGCTGGTATAATTTAGTGAGTGAGAGGTTTTGGAAAAGAAATTGCCTTACCTGTTTCTAAAACACTCATCTTCCCTGTGTATTTCTGAAGGACAAGTTCTTTTATTATACTGCTCTGCCTAATGCTCAGTTCTCTTTTAGATTTTTTTTAGGCAAGATTGTGATTAGGATTTCACCCACAAGAATAGTTAAAAATATTAACACTTTTGAAAGAATTAAAATGTGGGAACCACTTACTGAAACTCAAAACTTGTTGATGCAGGCTTAATAATTAATTGCAATAAAAACAGAAGTAAATCTATAGTCTGGGATGGGATGCCCAGCCAAGTGTTGTCTTTGTTCTAGATTCAGACAGATGAGGAGGTAAACTGTTTATTGAAACTTGGCGTTGAAGGTTTATAAGCACCAAAGATATGTTTGAGGCATTCTTTTTAGCTGGGCACCCTTCTATACTATTGATACCAAGCGTGAAACGGTTGGTCACAACATAGTGTTTATTGACTGATTTATTGAATAAGCTGTTGAAGCTTATTCCTGTGTAGGACTTTAGTTAAGGAAGTTAAGTAAAAATATTGTTTGGGAGAAGAAATGAGTAACTATTCCCTGAACATTTTGTAGGTAGTTTAAAGAAAGACAGTTTCCATTCAGATACTGTAATTGTGTTTTAATTTCACCTGGCAAGAAGTGTCAAGAGATGGCCCTCTGTCTTGTACCTTAGTGCCTTGCTGTACTGTCTTGCTGGGTGAACATGAAGTGTTCTGGTTATCCAGGCTGCTTTTCTAGTGTAGACAGCTAGACTTCCCCCTTTGTTTCAGATCTTTGGAATGTCTTCTTTGTCTAGATCAGCACTGTGCAGTAGGAATATACTGGGAGCCACAGATGCGATTTTAAGTTTTTTAGTAACTACTTTAAAAAAGTGAAGCAAAGTTAATTTTAGTTTTCATTTTTAAATATTTATTTATTTATTTATTTTTGAGACAGAGTCTCACTCTATTACGCAGGCTGGAGTACAGTGGCGTGATCATGGTTCACTGCAGCCCCCACCCCACCAAGTACCTTAGACTACAGGCATGCACCACTATGCCTGGCTAATTTTTGTATTTTTTTGTAGAGATGAGGTTTTGCCATGTTGCCCAGGCTGATCTCTAACTCCTGGGCTCAAGCAGTCTTCCCACCTCAGCCTCCCAGAGTGCTGGGATTATAGGCATGAGCCGCTGTACCTGGCCTAAAGTTAATTTTAATAATGCATTCTATTTAACCCAGTGTATCCATAAAATTATTTCAACATGTAATTGATACATACATATTAATGAGGTATTTTAGTTTCTTCACATTAAGTCTATAAAATCTTGTTGGAATTTGTTATGGCCACAGCACATCTCGGTTTGTATTAGCCACATTTCAGTTGCTCAGCAGCCCATCTGTGAGTGGCTCCCGTATTGCATGTTGCGTTTGGATTATTTAAGAGGCTGGAGAAATACGGTGATCTTTGAAATGAAATGGGACCCAGGTTTGTTGAGAACAAATTGTGTGTCTAGGCATTTTCCTTGTACTGTTTTGTTGGAACCTCACGATGCCCTGCAGAGAAGATGGCAGTTCCCCACTTAGCAGATCAGGAGGCTGAGACTTGAAGTGGTTCAGAAGTCCCAGGTCCCAGCTCAGCCAGTGAAGAGATGCGGAATTTGAACTCAGATGCATCCACTCCACTGGCTGGGTTCTTCATACAAGCATGCTGCTGCATAGTGTGGCATTAGGTGAGGTGTTTGACAACATCAAGGCAATACTCTTAGGCTAACTCCTGGCAAGGCCCATGGGCAAGTTCTCAGGAGAACTTAACCTTGTGACAGGGCCTGCCTCATGGGTGTGCGACTATTGTTGCCACACAGGGCCCTGTGCTTGGTTTCATGCTCTGCTGTTGCCATCAGAAACTCTTAAGAATTTTTTGACAAGGAGCTTTGCATTTCTAATTCGTGCTGGAGCCTGCAATTGAGTACTTGGTCTAGCCTGCTGGTATTGTTCTTAGAGGTCTGTGATCAATAACAGGATTAAACAGCATTTTCTGAGTGCTTATTATGGCCTAGGCCCCATTATGAAGTGTGTGTTAACCCAGTCTAAAAGTAGCTGTCTCAAGTTGTTACCACCATTTTCCTCACACGATTGCATCCCTGACCCCAGGCAAGCGGAATCGGGATAAGAATAACCCTCAACAATCCCTGCTACTAAAGAATTGCTTAAAGTACTTCCTCCTGATAGGAAGTTAAGATAATTTGTTGTCTCTCATGCATTAAAAATTGCCACAGCTTCCAAGGCAGCCACCATTTTACCTGTCAGTGATAAGGACCCGTGATAATATTGGCTGTGGGTTTTGTTTTTCTAAAGGATCCTTTTGGGAAAGCCATCCTCTCCAGTGTTGGGATGATAAAAGGATGGGAAGTCGGAGTCAGCTTGAACTTACCAATCAGAGAACATGTAGGGGTTGAGTGGAGGGGAAGAGCCTCTCCGAGGAATTGGAGAGAACTTTCTACCCACATTACGTCTAACTAGCCAGAGGATGGGCACTGGGCCTGTATACTTGTAAGGTTCCTTCAAAGCCTGAATTGTGTGAGTCAGTGATGCAGCTACTTTCTAGATGAGCTACCAGTTTAATAATAGGACTTAGCCCCAGATTCTGCTCTCCCTTTTTGGCCCTTGACATGGGACACAGATCCCTTAGTAGGTGTTCATGCCTGGCCCATGTGGGCAGCCGGGTAAGTCTTTCCAGTGCAGCTGGTCAGTTGGTCTCACCCAAGAGTTGCATCACTTGTATCTCAGCTGGTTGTTCAGCAAGTACTGGCAGCACTTAACACATGCAGTAAAGCAGTGAGGCTGTTTTGCCACCGTGACAATGCAGTTGAGTTTTGCCTAACGTGAAAATACTAAGTTTCTGTGTATTCTCTGCTACCCACAACCAGAAGGCTTGGAGGAACAAGCCTTCTGGTTTGTTTATCTGCATCCCTTCCCGTTGATAAAGCAACTGTGAATTTGGTCTTAATTAGCTGTAGTCTGTTGAACCGACTCAGTATAGCCAGGGTAGAGGCAGAAGGAAGTGTCCTGCACAGCGGCGCAGCTGAGGGCTTCGTGCTCCTGAGTTGGTGGCACAAGAGAGGGATTCAGTGGTCAGCTCTGCCTAGTCTCTCATTTTCTAGCAAATAGAAACCAGAGTGGATGGCCTCATATGTGTAAGTTCTCATGAGACTCAAATGGAAATTAGTTGTCCCTGAGGTTCTTCATGCTTGGCTGATTGAACTAGATAGTTTGAGAGGGATATTTTGTAGATTAAAGGGTGAGATTAGGGCTGGGGAGAACAATGCTGGTAGAGTGGCCTTAAAGACCAGCCTCCAGGAAAGCCTCTGGCAGTTGGAGTCCCCACTCCCTGCCGTTAATCATCTGTCACATCTGGTTCATCTTCCTTTTACTAACCCCAGAATCTTGGCTTTTCTCTTTGCCCACCACCATTAGCCCAGGCTGTCCACATCCCTCACCTGGATCACTGCAGCAGCTCCTGGCCAGTCTATCCTTGCTTTTCTCCAGACTGTTTTCTTCTGAAACGCAAGGCTGATTTTGGTCATTTTCCTCCTGACTGTGATCTTACCTCATGTCTTAGAATGAAACCCGTGACCCTTGGAAGAGATGGGGAATAATAGGAAGTGAGGCCAGGGAGTCGTGGGGAGCGAGATCAGGTGGTCCTGTAGGTCCTGTCTTTTCCTCCAAGTGTTATGGAGCCTCTGGGGGTGTTTGGGCAGAGGGGAGAAGGGATGTGATGTAAGTTTTAACAGGATCATTTTGGCTGTGTTTTGAGTATAGACTGAAACACTCAAGGGCAAAAGCACGGAAACCAAAGAGGGCACGATGGCAGCAATCCGGGTGACCTCTCAGGTGATGGTGGCTGGAACCACAGTCCCGTCAGCATAGGTAGCAGGAGAGATTGAATTCTAGTTTTTATCAAGAGGGTAGAGATGAGATGATTTACAGATGGACCAGATGGGGTATGCAGGAGAGGAGTCAAGGAGGACCAAGGGTTTGGCCTGAGCAGTTAGAAGAAGTTGTGTTTGGGATGGGGAAGTCTGGCAGGGCCAGATGTGGGCACTCAGCTTCAGACATGCTCCATCAGGATATCTGTGAGATGCTTCAGTGAAGATCAGGTCTGGACTTCAGGGATGCGGCCTGGGCTGGGATATCAGCTTCAGACTTCCGCACAAGCAGGTGCCGATTGTGTAGAGTGATGCTCCTGTTAGTCTGTGTCATGTGGAAGAGTGTCTTAAACACATATTGTGGGCAGGTGCTGTGGGGAGGAGGACATCCACGCCTCGAAGAGAATGAAGGAATACCTGGTGAAGGGCTGGGGGAGGAAGTGAGGAGGTGTTAGTCCCGGAACATTTTAGGCCCGCTGCACGTGCGTGCTGACGTTGCTCATTTCCTGGCCAAGCTGTAACCACCTGAGTGAACGGTTGGTTTGTTCTTGGGTCAGGTGTATCCACAGCAGTCATTCAGTACGAGGGTACTTAGGTCCTCCTTATCATCAGAAAATCACAGAGAAGCACCATGCAAAAATAGGTTTGTGGTCATGTGGTGTGAAAGTTGGCAAAGATATGATCTCTGGGCTATTTGTACGTGAGCTTAGAAGAAACTGAGGACTCGTCATCAAGTAGTATTTTATATTTCTTTTATCCAATAAGACTTGTACGTAGCTTAAAAGATAAATGATACTTAGAGCCTCAAAAGGAAACACAGTCCTCCCGCACTCTCCTTATCCCAGAAACACACTCTCAGCTGGTGTTTCTTCTTGGTCTTCACTTCCTCCTTTCCATATTGTATCCTGGCACTGTTGTTTCTTATCAGTTTTAGTTAATAACTGTCTAAGATGAGGGTGTAGCTCTTTGTATCACTCCTGTCCCCCAGTTCAGGAGAATCATTCTTTGCCCTGCATGTGTGACATGATATCCCTTGGTGCAATGTTAGTTGTTTTAGCCAATGTTTTTTCTTAGTTATAAATGACATGTGTGCATTCTGAGCAAACAGAGTGTTACAGGCACACGTAAAGGGAAACGTCCACTCTTCTCTCTCCCTCCTAAACACCCTAACCCTGCTTCCTGCAGGAGCCACTGTTGAATGCTGAGGCACACACGGACTGTTTTTCAGGAACTGAGGCCATGCTAGGGATGCTCTTGTGCAGTTTGCCTGTTTCCACTGAGAATGTAGTGCCTTTCCTGGGGGCACCACTGTGGTGGGCAGCACGCCAGAGCGTGACAGCGACATAAGGCACTTTCCAGAGGACAGAACACCAGAGCCACCCCTTCCTCACAGGACTCTTGGAACAGTAAAACTGAACCTTCTTGGTGTGACAGTGCGGAGTTATGGCAGGAGAGCAGGGTGACTGTCCAGCCTCGATAATGTTCCCTCCTTGGCAGAGTGAGGTCCTTCTGCTCAGTTTGCCTCTTGAGGAGTTGGGCACCAGGAGCCTGAGGAGAGGGTCCTGGCTTACCTAGGTTTTTCCTCTCTCTTTCAGGTCATAGGGAGACTGTCAGGGCTGAGATGGCCAAGGTAGCTGGTGGAAGGTGCTAGCCCTCCCCCGTGCCTGCTTCTCTGCCTCTGCCGCTCTCCCGCTTGGTCTCAACTACTCTGTCTCTGCGGTGTGCGACAGCTGTGTGAGGCCCCACTGTGCGACAGCTGTGTGAGGCAGGGGTGTGGGTCCCCTCCAGGCCTGCCCAGCCACCTAGCAGCTGTTGCCATTCCAGGCTCAGAGTCCCCGCCTCCTGCAGATTTCTTCAAGCTTCATGCTGCCTTGAGGATAAACACGAGTGGAGAGTTGACACTTTTCCTTCCATGTCTTTATGTTCTCAGAATGTTCCAAGAACTTGGAATATTAACAGGGAAATACCAGGGTTTCTGCATAGAGGTGGATAAAATAGGCAAGAATTGTTCAGGTTCAGCCTTGAAAGGTAATGATTGAAAAGGGATATCCTTATAGATTATACAGTTTTGAAGGCTATGAAAGGGTTTCAGTAAATTGTCCATTCCCACCCCCAGAACAAAATCACAGCATCGCAAAACTTGGGTTTAGTTTTTTGAAGCTTGAGAGATGATTTTTGAAA
Source organism: Gorilla gorilla gorilla (assembly GCF_029281585.2). Classification (NCBI taxonomy): domain Eukaryota; kingdom Metazoa; phylum Chordata; class Mammalia; order Primates; family Hominidae; genus Gorilla; species Gorilla gorilla. Next base: position 8,854,709 of record NC_073232.2, on the reverse strand, counting down.
CTAAACAAAGGAAATATTAAAGATGTAAAAATGGCATAGCTTTGTGGTTTTGATATGTTGACTCCAAGAAAGTGATGCTGTGTTGAGAGAATAGGTTCCTTGATGACTGATCGCCAGTGAAGTGTTTATGGAAGCCAGGAGTGTTGGATGACATGAGGAGGGTAGGTGACATTGCTTCTATAATATGTTCTTTGATGCCTGTGCCAGAGACGATGCAGACAGCAACTCACTATTCACAATTTGAAGCAGACCTTATCATTTCTCTTTTAATCAGTAGTTCTGAACTTTTTGGTGTTCAGTAATTTGGGAAGTTGGCTTAGGTAACAAATAATGACAATAGTAGCGGTTAAGTTTGGGGATGCTTACTGTGGGGTTGTGCCAGGCAGAGGCAAATCTGTTTAACATGTACTAGTTTACTTAATCCTTAAAAAAGTCACTTGGCATTGTTGGGAAGAGAAGAAAGTCATGTGTTAGGAGAGAATTGCAGAGGTCGTTAATGCCACTGTATTAGTCTGTTCTCACATGGCTATAAATACCTGAGACTGGGTAATTTATAAAGAAAAGAGGTTTAATGGGCTCATGGTTCCACAGGGTGTACAGGAAGCATGATGTTGTCATCTGCCCTGTTTCTGGAGAGGCCTCAGGAAACTTACAATCATAGTGGAAGGCAAAGGGGAAGCAGGCTCGTCTTAACTGGCCAGAGCAGGAGCAAGGGAGTGGGGAGGTGCCACACACCTTGAAACAACCATATCTCACCAGCACACACTCATCATCACGAGAACAGCACCAAGGGGAAATCTGCCCCTCACGATCCAGTCACCTCCCACCAGGCCCCACCTCCAACATTGGGGATTACACTTCGACATGAGATTTGGATGGGGGACACGGAACCAAGCCACATCAGCCAGAGGCTTCTTCCTGGTCCTTGCGTTGGTAACCAGGACCTTGCTTGTGAGACATTATTGGAAGATTTTTTGGTGGAATTATATTTTTAACTTTGGAGTCATTCTTACTGTAAAATATATTTATGCTGTTACATTAGTGAACATTTAATGATCACCTCTGTTTGCTAGACACCGTTCTAGTTGCTGGAGGTGGCTTGGTGAGTAAGGGAGGAGGGGCCCTGCTCTTACGGAGTGTAATTCTAGTTGGGGAAACACTTAAGCAAAGGAATGAGCATGTGAACAAATAAAACTGTCATGCGCAACAACTGCAGAATATCGGGGGGTGAGGTGAGAGAGCACCTGAGTGCTGACTTAGATTGGGTCGTCAGAGAAGGCCCCTCTGCAGAGGTGACGCTGTTAGGATTTGCTCTCACAGCCAATGTGATACAAGCTAGCCACTCTTCTTCTTTTTTTGTAGACAGAGTCTTGCTCTGTTCTCCCTGCTGGAGTGCAGTGGTGTGATTTCAGCCCACTGTAACCTCTGCCTCCTGGGATCAAGCAGTACTCATGCCTCAACCTCTCGATTAGCTGCGATTACAGGCATGTACCACCACGCCTGGCTAATTTTTGTATTTTTAATAGAGACGAGGTCTTGCCATGTTGGCCAGGCTGGTCTTGAACTTCTGGCCTTAAGTGATCCACCCGCCTTGGCCTCCCAAAGTGCTGGGATTATAGGCGTGAGCCACCGTGCCTGGCGCAGTTAGTCTTCTGAGGAAGACCAAACGTGGACGTCAGAATTGCTCTTCTGTTGACCATTTTCTTCCTTCTTCCTGGAATTTCTTCTTCTTTTATCTCTTATGTAGGGAAGCTGGGTGAGAATTGATCATGTTACTGGCGTTATCAATGGCCTTGCACAAGGCTGCTCACTCAAGTCTTCCTGCCTTTACTGAATGCAGTGCTAAGTGGCCGGGGAAAGTGCTGTGTGTTACCCTTAGGCCAGATTCACTTTCTGGAAGTTTCTAGAAGGTTCCTTGTTGGGAGATGATGGTGGCTACCCCAAGGGACTGGCTCCGCTCTGGAAGGACTTGGGAGAACTCTGACGACGGATGGTGCCCAGGCCCCTGGAAGCAGAGCCTGCTGCTGTGTGTTTGAGGTAAAAATGGGAGACCTGCTTGTTGGGCACTTGGGACAAGAAGTTTGATTTGGGAATTTAATTTATGGCAGATAACAGATAATCAGTCTCAGTCTTTTCTGTTGCAGATATAAAAAGCAGCAGTGGTTATCTTTAATTTTTAAAAGCATTTTATCCTTTTTCTGTTGTTTGTGTCCATAAGAAAAATGCATGCATACCAAATATCCATCATAAAATAGGGAACTAAGAATTTTGTGTGCACTGGATTTTCTTTTTTTAAAATTATTGTTTGAAATCTGTTAAACAAGGGCTTGAACACAAATGAAAGAACTGGGTTTTACTTTAAGCTTAAGCTCACCAGTGCACTCCTAGAGTTACTTTTGTTCAGGGCTCTGTATAACCAAATGGAATTAGCCTGAGGAAGGTACGGTTTTTTCCACAGCATTTTGTTTGTGATGAGGAGGCTAAGATAGTTTAAACTGTGTGAGCTGGCACTGTTGTAACCATAAAGATTTGAGATATTTGGGTTTTGGTTGTAGCCAAGCCTAGCTTGGGAGCTGCGTGTGCAGGGGTACAGGTGTCTGAACAGAGTGTGGCTGCTCAGTGCTGGATGAGGCTCTTTGGTGACAGTCTTTGAAAGCAAATTAAATAAAGTGAAAAGCATTAAAAATAATTTCACTTTGTTTATAGAGTTACACTTTAATATTGCTCCAGGTTACATGCTTGAATCTACAAGTCCTTCGCCTTCATGCTTTGCTCTTTTAGTTGAGGAAGTTGGCTCATTGTGTATGTGTTCAATTTGCATGAGCAGTTTTTATGTGATGGAGTAAACATCAGTGTGATCTTTGAAGTTAGCTTGGTGAATGCTTTTCTAATTGGGGAAAGCTGTTAAAGTTTGATTTCAAGAGAAAGAGGAATGAGCCTCTAAAAACAAAGCCCTTCTGTGGCTGCCATGGTCTGAATGTTTGTGTCTCCTCCCCAAATTCCCATGTTGAAATCCTAACCCCCAAGGTGACAGTATTAGGAGATGGGGCCTTTGGAGGTGACTAGGCTCATGAATGGGGTTAGTGCTCATATAAAAGAGGCCTCAGAGAGAGACCTCTGCCCCCGTGCCATGTAAGTTTGCAGTGAGTTCAGCTGTGAAGTAACAGGCCCTCACCAAATACTGAATCGGTCCATGCCTTGATCTTGGACTTCCCAGTTCCAGAACTGTGAGAATACGTTTCTGTGGCTTATGAGCCGCCCAGGTTATGGTATTTTCTTACAGCAGCCTGAACGGCCCAAGGCAGTGGCAGAGAGCATCAGGACACGGTACCCTGAGAAAACACGTTCGTAATCTTGACGAGGGGCTGGTACTGTAAATACGTAAGTAGCTCTTATAAGCCAGTAAGGGAGATTATAACAAAATGAATTCAGTTCTTTAAATGGAAGCACTCACTGATCAGTGCTCTAGGGGCCTTTAGAGCATAGTCTCTTTGGAAATGTGGTCCTGGAAGTATATATTCTCTTAATATCCCTAAACGAAATAAATTCAGTTCTATAAATGGAAGCACTCACTGAATCAGTGCTCTAGGGGCTTTTAGAGCATCGTCTCTGTGGAAATGTGGTCCTGGAAGTATATATTCTCTTAATATCCCTAAATGAAATAAATTCAGTTCTATAAATGGAAGCACTCACTGAATCAGTGCTCTAGGGGCTTTTAGAGCATCGTCTCTGTGGAAATGTGGTCCTGGAAGTATATATTCTGTTAATATCCCTGAAGTCATGGCATTCTCCAGTTCCAAGTCACGTGGTGGTGTCGCTGTCTAAGGCTGCAGGTAAGTTGGTGATCACCTCATCCTGTGACAGTGTCACATCCTCTCTGACTGCTTCTGCCCTTCACACTTTTTGGGAACCATTTCCTCAAAGAAACTCAAGCCATAATAAAACTTGGTTTTGAAAAACCAGCCTCTTTTCTTGCAGTAGATTTGAACTGTCATTTGCACACTTAGTAAAAACACCCTGCAGACTGGGTTAATAGCAGAGAGAGGGGTCCTGGTGCTGTAAACCAAGGCTTGGCAGTTTTCTGTAAAAAGCTAGACAGTAACTATCTTGTGGGGGCTGGGGTGGGGCAGACCTCTGTCACAATTATTCTGCCGTTGTTGTGCGACAGCAGTCAGAGTTGGCATGTACGAACTAGGCATAGCTGTTTTCTAGTCAGACATTATTGATGCTGCCTTTTTCTCCCTATTATAGTAGCTATGTGTGTAGACAGGTTGAGCATCTCAAATATGAAAATCCAAAATCTGAAACGCTCCTGGTCCCAAGCATTTCAGATGAGGGATACTCAACCTGTATATAGAAATAAAAACTGCAGAAAAGTATATGAAAAAACCATTCCACTTGTATCATTAATAAGTTACCTTTATTAACGTGTTGCCATATTTCCTTCCAGCATTTTTTAATGCCACTTGCTCACTCTCAACCCACACCTTTTTTCTTTTCACAGAGTTGGTGTCAGAGCGCACACAGATCCTGCCAGTTACTTCCCCCAGAGCATGTTGCATTTCTGGGCAGAAACAGCCTAGCCATGGTTGGGGTGGAATGCATACTGCATGGGAGGGCTGGCCGGTCTCAGAGCCTGGCAGCCGGAGGGGTGGTGTGCTTGGCTAGCTTGTCTTGATATTTTGCCCCCTTTTAAAGTCTTCCAGTCACTTTTATCTTCACAGAGTAGCAGGGTCATACTGGGGAGTCAGAACCAGGAAAAATACCAGGAGTTTGACAAATTCCAGGCCTCTGTGTCTGTCTTGGGAGGATGCTCCACCTTCGTACCTACTTTGTGGCATCAGTTGGAGATGCTCTGTAGCGTAAGCTCAGCCCCAGGATGTGGAGGGACAGGGCAGGGTGCTCACTGGGGACACAGTGTATTCACTGATTGGAAGCCTGTGAAATTTCATCCACGGATTGCTTTCCCAGGAGGTTGGCAATTTGGAAAGCACATTTTGGGTGTGCTGTTAGGGTCAGCTTTAAGCCAGGTTGTGTTTCATGGCTACCAAGTGAGCATGGAGACCACTGCCTCTCCCCACATTGAATGGAGATGTCTCGGGTTTGAGGATGTCATTTGCTACCTGCAGCAGCTGGTCTTGGAGGGTTGGGAGGTCAGGGCGTGGGTGGGGTGTGCCCGTGAGACAGGTGCGGGTGTCTGTAGAGGGATGTGGGTGTCATTCAGTTTTATCAGGCTGCTTAACTGCTTGTGGTGGTGTTTGCATTGCACTGACTGGGTCAACTTGTGTAGTGATTACTATGATAAAAAATTTACTGAATTTTCAAGACAAATTTGTGATCTCCGATTGGTATTAATAGTTCATAAGGTAGATTTCCCTCCTTTGTCTGGCACCCCAGCCCTCCCCCTGTACTATTCGGATAAGATAAATGAAGCGCCTGAGGTAAACAAGGTAGAATCAGTGTTAGCTTATTTCAGTGTAAAAGGTTTGTTTTGAAAAAAGGAATGATATTTGCTGCTATTTAAAATCTAGGTAATATTTTATAGAGACTGCTGAGATATTTTGGGATTGAGGATAATTAAAATTGGTTACTCTTATTTCTCAGAGCTTATACTCTAAGATCATTTACTGATTTTTACATTTAACTACACTGTTAAAATGTCCAGACGGTAGTGCCTGTGGAATCCCTCTGTTGGCACCTGTTGTGTATTGGCATCTTCATCTCTTCCGAATTCTTGGAAGGCTTTTTTCTCCCCCTTTGGTCCTTGACAGATTTCTGCCCACCCAGCAAGGAAGAGGCCATCTTGCTGCTGTCTTCTGTCATCTCCTTGTCTGTCTCCCTTTCTTGCTCTTCTTTCACTTTTCTCGCAGTCTTGCTCTTGCATTTTATGACTTCCTGGTCATTACAAGGAGCTGGGAAATGCCATGCATTATCTGGGCATACGTGGCTTAGTTCACTAAGTTTTCCCGTAGTGCTATTTTGAGTTCATTGTCTTGCCTTAGTTAAAGTAGACATCTGGAGGGCCACTTTGCTCCAGCTTTGTGAAAACACACCTTCTGGGTTTGCCCTGCTTTGTGTCCACACACCGTGCCTCAGCCGTGCTAGCGGTCTGGTCCATCTGTACGCTGGGGGTCATAAGCAGAAAGGAGAGGAAACACCGGGAGGTCCTTGCAGCTCCTAGGAAGCAGTTTGCTGATAACTCAGCTAGGTGTGCGAGGACTAGAAGTTGCTGACAGTCCTTGGGTTGGTTTTGTGCAGCGCATGTGCTTGTGCGTGTTGGGTGAAACCTAAAAGCTCCATCTGTTGCGTGTGTCTCGGGATCTTGCTGTCTTCTCCTCAACCGTCCTCGTCTGTTGGGAGCATACAGCAGTGTGAATTTGACTCTTCCCTGTTTTAAGTTGAATTAAATTAGATTGTAGCCTTTCCACAAGATAGATCTGCCTTCTGGGGGTGGGATGAGCTTCTCTAAATTGAATATTTGTTTGTGGTAAGCTGCTTATTTCTTTTCGTAATAGTTCACTGAAATAGCCACTAAGGAGTTGATGGGATAATTCAGCAGCTGTGCACTGAGGGCCCCTGTGGGTCCCACACTGTCTTAGAAGCTCTAGAGACAAGGCCCACACTTGTATGGTTCAGAATGTACAGAGGACAGACATGTTCACGACAGAATTCCTGGCGCTGGTGGAAGCCATGAAGAAGACAGAGTGAGGGGAGAGTGAGGGAATGGGAGAGGGTGAGAGAGCAGGGCTGCCCTGTGAGACTCAAAGCCTGGGAGCACCTCTCTGGGGGCCCTCTCAGCTCGGGGTGTTGCCATGTGAGTGTGGGGAAGGGCACCCAGGCAGAAGAGTGCCTGGGCAAAGGCTCTGAGATGGAATTGAGCTTGCCTGCTGCAGGCTGGAGCCTGCTGCAGGCTGGAGCCTGCAGTTGGGTGAGTGAGCGTTTGGGGGAAGGGCTGGAGGCCCCAGGGGTGGGTCTCCTAAGCTGCTGTCTCCTTACTGGGCGTCCTCTGTTCCAGGCGCTTTGAAAGGTATTGCCTTGGACATCCTCATAGCAGCCCTGGGAGGTGGGACTGCCTTCTTCTCTTTGTGGATAAGGAAACTGAGGCACAGGGGTTGAGTCTTTGTGAATGTGTTAGTCTGTTCTCACACTGCTATAGAGAACTGCCTGAGACTGGGTAATTTATAAAGGAAAAAGGTTTAATTTACTCACAGTTACGCAGGGCTGGGGAGGTCCCAGGAAACTTAACAGTTGTGGCAAAAGGGGAAGCAAACACATCCTTCTTTACATGGCGGCAGGAAGGAGAAATGCAGAGCGAAGGGCAGGGAAAAGCCCCTTATTAAACCATCAGATCTTGTGAGAACTCACTGTCACGAGAAGAGCATGGAGGTAACTGCCCCATGATTCAGTTACCTCCCACTGGGCCCTCCCATGACAGGCAGGGTTTCTGGAAGTAGAAGTCAAGATAAAGAGTTGGTTGGGGACACAGCCAAACCCTATCAGCCACACAGGTAGTCTGTCACCAGCACCATGCTCTGCCTAGGACTCTGAGCCCCCTTCTGTAGGTTGATGGAAGTGTGGATTTTAGTCTAATGATGTCCAGAAGCTGCTGGAGGATTTTAAGCCTTATCTTTTACCCATAGAAAATATGACCATTGCTGCTATGTCGAGAATGACTGTAGGTGAGCAAGATACTTTTTGATGTCAAATTTGCAGTGTTTGAGGTGTGTAAGGCAGTTTCTGTTTCCTGAGAATTGTGCGTGATGTGCCTCTCCCCCTCTGGCATCTGGCTGCCATTTGTGTGGTGGATCTGGTTAGATGGCCGGCCCCTGGAACTTGTGTTTTGCTTCCTCCCCAGTTTCTTCCTAGGTCCCACTCTCTCCTTTCTCTTCACTGTGTGCTGTGCCCTGTGGGGTGACCCACGCAGTCCCTGCCTGCCACCTGTCACTGCCTAAACACCCACCCTGGGAAGTTTCCCATCAGGTAGGGTCACGTCCAGGAGCCTAACCATGATGAGTGGGACCCCTGCGTGCGGACCTTTGTCCTCCTCTTGTCCCCCATCTGCTCTTGAGCTTTCCATTTCAGGCATGTCACATGATCTGAGATGTCCTTAGGTAGTATTTGCTGATTGGCTTATTTATTTGTTTATTTTTTTAGATGGAGTTCACTCTTGTCACCCGGGCTGGAGTGCAGTGGTGCGATTTTGGCTCACTGCAGCCTCCGCCTCCCGGGTTCAAGTGATTCTCCTGCCTCAGCCTCCCCAGTAGGTGGGACTACAGGCGTGTACCACCACGCCCCACTAATTTTTGTATTTTTAATAGAGACGGGGCTTCACCATGTTGGCCAGGCTGTTCTTGAACTCCAGACCTCAGGTGATCCACCCGCCTTGGCCTCCCAGAGTGCTGGGATTACAGGCGTGAGCCACCGCGCCTGGCTGACTTATTTTATAAATAAGTGGTGTGTATTCTGTGCTAGGCGCGGTTCCAGTGACTTCACCGAATTAACTCATTTAAACCTGTACCAGTGCTGAGGAAGCAGGCATCGCTTTGGGGGAGAAATGGAGGTATTGAGAGGCCTGGGAACTGGGCCAGGGCCACACAGCTGGTGCATTGTGGCCGGGGCTGAGGCTGGGCCTGTTGTGATGCACTTCCCGTCTCTGTGCCTGCGTGCATATTGAAGAAACACACATGATGTTGTATTATCGTCCTTTTGTCCCTCTGCTCTCAAAGGAGTCCACATTCTTCCTGTTGCAAACCGGTCAAGGCCCATTGGTCATTCTGGGAGCTGAGCTCGGGCGGGGTATGAGATGTGCTATCAGTGGAGTCAGTGTGTTCTGCATGCGGCTGGAATCTAAGGAGCAGGTCTGTGCTCACTGAGGAGGGGAGGGTCACACCCCCTGAGAATGTGTTCTCAGTATCCCTGAGCCGTGTTGGTGAGTTTGCAAGTTCTCACACGGTCCTGCTGGCAGTCCCATTAGGCACTGCTGCCCCGGTGCCGCTTGTCTGGACTAGCTCAGCTGATGACGTTTGTCCTTGGGACTGTCACTGGGAAGGCCTCTCACTAGCCTCAGACATAGTGGCCCAGAGTGGGTAAAAGGCATGTCTTTCTGGGTATGAAATATGTGCTATCTTGAATATATTAGCTCACGTGCATTTTTTAACATGCTATTGAACAAGGATGTTTGATGTTGGCCAGATGGTGGGGAAAAAAGTGTTAAGAAGGGTATATGTTGTTATTTTCTAAAAGTCTTTGTGAAAAATGAAGCAGTCATGACCAGTGAGTGGGAACAGTGAAGCTTGAACTCGCACGCAGTGTGGTCCCGAGAACCCTGGAATAGCTCACCTCCTCTTCTCCATGCGCGGGGAATTCTGTGTTCGCTCAGTGCCTGTCTTTGACCTCCTTCCTCTCTCCTAAACTTCCTGTTTCTCAGCTTGACTGAGGCTAGTAAAGCAGGGTTCTTTGATCATCTTTTAGTCATTGCTTTTCTATTTTCATTTAAAAATAAAGCAAGAAAATGCCAGCTGATCTTGTAGGGATGGGAAGTCCTCCTCTCTCTTTTTCTTGACAGGCGCTTGCCCTGAAGCACTCTGAGTTCCTGAGGAGTTCCCTTATGTCCTGGGAACCAGCGAGAGAACAGGTTCCCAGTGAGTAATTACAAAAACACAAAACCCTGAGTTCTTTTCAGACCATATTTAGATGTGCAGTCTACATTTAATGTGTTTTTAAAAATAGCTTTCTTATCCAAAATATGTGTTTTTGGCCAGATTTTTGTCAGTTTACCTTGTATATTTTCTGTGATAGTTTAGAGAAAGGGAGCGGTCTTCAGTTCAGAAGTGATACAGTATTCAGATGGAATGTTCACTCTTGCCCTTTAGGGAAGGTTTCAAGGTTAGATTGGGTGGTATCCACTTGGGATTCTGAGTATGCGAGTGTTTTTTAAAAATGCTGACCCCAGCATCTCTCTGGAGAGTTTCTGACTGAGTTAGCTTGGTACTTAGCGCTGTCCAGCTGGGCATGGTGAGGAGTGCCAGCCATCTGTCAGGGAGGCAGCTGCTGGTACCCACCCAGCTTGGAAAAGGCAGGGAGGAAGCCACACTTTTCTCTAACCGTCTCGTTGTAGAATGGGCCAGCCCAGCTATGCTGAGAGTTTGAGGGGAAGATTAGTGTGGCAGCGACTGAGATCTTTAAGAAATGTCGGGCCGGTCAGAAGGATTGTTCATGTGGGTGTTTATTTGCACGAAAGGCCCACAGATGATGAGTGAAATGCTTTATTTTCCTCCTAGGCTATGGATGGTGAGCGGATGCTAGAGAGAGCCACTTAATGTGCTGTCCCCCCCTTTTTTTAGTTTTGAAAAGTTTAAAAGTAACAGAATGGCTGGGAGACTAGAGTTTGGTGAACATCCGTGTGCCCTTCTCACAGGTCACCAGCATTCTGAGTTCAAATGCCTGTTTCTTCTTCTTTTTTTTTTTTTTGAGACAATCTTGCTTTGTCACCTAGGTTGGAGTGCAGTAGTGCAATCTCAGCTCGCTGCAGCCTCTGCCTCCCGGGTTCAAGCGATTCTCGTGCCTCAGCCAGCCTAGTAGCTGGGATTAGAGGCACGTGCCATCACTCCCAGCTAATTTTTTTGTGTGTGTTTTTAGTAGAGACAGGATTTCGCTATGTTGACCAGGCTGGTCTTGAACTCCAGACCTCAGGTGATCCTCCCGCCTTGGCCACCCGAAGTGCTGGGATTACAGGAATGAGCCACTGCACCTGGCCTCAAACGCCTGTTTCTATTTTATTTTGCCAACTGTTTACGTCATGTTGTAGATCCCATGATCCTTACCTCTGAATACTTCAGCATGTGTATCTTAAAAATAAGAACATTCTCCTACATAACCATGGTGTCATTGTCACACCCAGAAATTTAGCGTTGTATTGCCGTATGCTGTGTCCTATAATGTTATCGCTTATGCAGCCCATATTCAGATATCTGTGGTGGTCTCAAAGTGACGTTTATGGCTTTTCTTTCTGTTAAATGTAGTCATGCATTACATCTGGTTTGTCTCTAGTTTCTTTTCCCGTAGGATCGTTTTTCTGCCTTTATTGCTTTAACGTTAGGATTTGACGCTTTTGAAGAATCCAGGCTTGTTAGTGTGTAGCATGCCCTACAGTCTGGACATGATTTGGTTCAGGTTAGACATTTCTGGCATGAATTCTGCATAGGTAATACTCTGTACTTCCCATTGGGTCCCAGCGGAAGGCACTTACTGTTAGTGGGCTCCGTCACTGCTGGTGCCACAGTTGGTCACTAGGTTAAAGTGATGTCCACCAGATCTCGGTTATAAGGGTGCCTTTCCCTTTGTGCTTAATCCATGGATGATACTTTACCCCCAAACCTTTCACTGATGCTTCTAGCATCCACTGCCGATCCGTGCCTGAATTACTTCCTGTTGTGGTGGTTCAGGTGGTTCTCAGGCCCTTTGATTGAGGCTTTCTTTAGGGCCTCAGGCTCCTGTTGGCACTGGAGGCTGGTGTTGGGCATCTGAGCCCGGAAGTTGTGGGATGTGGGAGAGGAGAAAATGTTACTTTGCTTTCAAGAATCCAAAGATTCTGTAACATTTGTGAACTTAGTCATTTACTTCTGAGGTCTGTTTTACTTCCCTTACGAGCTTTTCATTACCAAGCAAAAAATCAGTCTTTGACTCAGACTGAAGCCGTGAACTGAATTTTATCCATGTGAGCTTCAGGAGTGAATAGAAGGAAGTTGATTGACAGGGAAGGAACACATACAGATAGGATATTTTCCATTTTATGAGAAGTAACGGTGGAAATATAGAAGAGGTAGAAATGTAAGATTCTTTAAAACATGCATGACAACAGCTTAGTAGTAACAGCTGCTGCTTCCAGAGGAGCTTCTCAGCACCAGAAGCCCCACAAGGCTGTGTTGTAAGGCAGAGATAGTGATCACGTTACAGGAAGGAGAAACTGAGATGTAGAGAGGTTAAGGAAGATGCCCAGTGTCTAACATTTACTAGGTGGCAGAGTTGGTATTTGAATCCAGGTTTATGGTGATTTCAGAACTTCCAAATTGAGAATTAAAGATCAGCTCCAACAAGAGAATGAGAGCAGTACAGTTGCTGGAAGATTATAGACACCTGGAAATTTAATCTTTATGGGGAACTATATACTGTAGTGTCCATAATGTTCTGCATTTTGAATTTTTAATACATGTGTTTATACAGATAATATACATAATCTGCATCATGCAACTGGAAGGACATTTAATATTTAAGATGTCTGATTGCAAAAATGTTAGTGTTCAAAATGCCCCCCATCATTCTGGGCATGATGTGTAACTCAGTGAAGGCTGTTGAGTGTAGTGAAAGACTTACTACTTGGAAAATAAATTGGAGCAGGTGAGTGGCAACTTTAAAATTTGAGTAGCTCCTGTCCCTGTTGTATTTGATAATTGTTTATCTCTTAGTAGTGAATTTATTCAAAATTCAAACTTCAACAACTTTATGGATTCTGTGTGTATTGGTTACATTGTGAAATACATTTTTTAGTGTGGATCATGGTCAAGAGTTTGAACATTGATCACATGGGGGTCTTAGAAGGATCAGGACAAGGGAACTTTGGAATTGGTAAATTTGTGTATTAAGGGTTTCAAGTTGTCCCAACTTCAAATTTTACATCCCTTTGCTGAGAGACCTGGAAACCTACTTTTGTCTTGTTTATGGCAGTTGATTGGAATCTTAGTTTAGAACTGGCCCCTGGAAGAGGTGGAGGTCATTTTGTAGGACTTGGAGCATGCCCAGAAAGAGATGGGACAAAGTCATGAGATCCTTTGACTGGGGCATTTCTTGGATAGATCATGTTTTTTTTTAAACAACAACAACTGGGGACTAGAGTCTCTTTTCCTCTGTACCTAATGGAGCCCCCGTGTTCTCTGGCCAGCTTCCTTCCACGGGGTGCTGAGTTACTGCCCCGTGTGTCATGCAGTGGACCTTCAAGCTGCCTTTGGTGGTAAAAGCTTGTCTGCACGTGTTGCATACAAAAGGCTTTTCTCCAGTGTGAGTCCATCCGCCTTTCAGTCTGAGGAGCGGGAGAGGATGAGAAGGTCTTCCCACACCTTGTGCATCTCTGTTGCTTGGCTATGGGCATGGCTGGGCCTCTTAACAATGATGTCATGCCCAGGGGTGGGGGGAACATGGCCTGGGGTCTGACGAATACCAGGAACTTCAGCTTTGATGGAGTTGGCTGGGCTCTGATAAACTTGGAGACTGCTCCCACCTTCCATCTCAGCGTGGCCGCTCTCAGCTCTGCCCCCGCCATGGGGAGACTTGGACTAGATGTTTAGAAAGCAGCTTTAGGGTTCAGAGAAATTGGGCCTAGCATCTGTGGGCTCATACAGATATGGTTCATCATCTCCAGTGGTTCAACTTACATGTTTTTTTGACTTTGTCATGGTGCAAAAGCAATACACATTCAGTAGAAACAGTGCTTCGAGTACCCATACAGCCAGTTTTTCAGTGTTCAGTACGTCACATGAGCTATTCAACGCTGTGTTATAAAATATGCTCTGTGTGAGATGATTTTGCCTAACCCTGCTGTGCAGAAGGCAGATTCTCCTGCCTCAGCCTCCCGAGTAGCTGGGATTACAGGCATGTGCCACCACACCCGGCTAATGTTGTAGTTTTAGTAGAGACGGGGTTTCTCTATGTTGGTTAGGCTGGTCTCAAACTCCGTGACCTCAGGTGATCTACCCGCCTCGGCCTCTCAAAGTGCTGGGATCACAGGCATGAGCCATCACTCCTGGCCTAATTTTTGTATTTTTAGTAGAGAGAGGGTTTCACTCTGTTGGCCGGGCTGGTCTCGAATTCCTGACCTCGAGTTATCTGCCTGCCTCGGCCTCCCAAACTGTTGGAATTACAGGCGTGAACCACCATGCCTGGCCAGCTCTATTTCTTTAAGCCTACGTGTTTTGCACGTGTTAAAAGTATTTGAACATACAATTACTCAGCTTCCCTTGTTTACGCGTGAATTTTGCATAATGTTAAATATTTTTTCCAATCTAAGCTTTATTTTATCCAGTTTCTTCTATATTTGTATAACTTTAGGTGGCTATCTTCATTGAAAGTTTTTTCTCAAAAGCCTTAAGATAGAACATAGTTCTTGGCAGCAATTTGAAAGTTATTTGAGGAGAAGGGGAGACTTACAATGATGATTCAAATGAAGGAAACTAAAAAGTAATGAAGCAAGGCAGAGGAAAAAGCAGTACTCACTTGAGCACATCCCAAAAGAATAACATTTCAAATGTAACTAGAAAAAAGTATGCTGAAGTTTGCAATACAGAAATAATTATTAATAAGATAGCTTTAAAGCCCTGCTCAGCTTTTGAATGTTGGGAATTGACCCAGAGGTGGCTGTAACCTAAGATGGTTCCTTCAGTAATGACCATTTTTTCTTTTTCAAGATGATGATTATTCCCCACCTTCTAAGAGACAAAGACCAACGAGCCACCGCAGCCACCAGTCCCAGAACCCGCCAATGCTGGGGAACGGAAAATGAGGCAGTTCAACTCTGGTAAGTTCTCAGCGAAATCCATGACCTTTTCCTTTATCTTCTGGACTCTCAACGTGACTGATGAAACTTACCACATGCTCTGCAGGGGGAAATGGTTTAGCATGTGTTACTACATCTTAATCACATCTTTGTAAAGCCAGGAGCATTTTACAAGTCACGTTACAGACATTGTTTAAACACAGTCTGTATTTACCAAAGTATAGGACATTGTATCATCTCATATTAATTAGTTAGTTGGCTCAAAATTAGTGCTAATGACTTAGTAATTCAGTGATTTCTGTTAGCTTTAAAACCCTTATTTCAGAACTATTTCACCTCTTGGTTTTCATTTTTGCTGTGTGTCACTGCCTGCCGGCTGCTAATTTATTAACTCCCAGTGAATCATGTGTCCTGTGAAGGGACTGAATATTAGTGGCAATTTATGTTGATGATTTGTATTTTGAATAAATAGTTTGAATACATAGAACATTAAGCTTGTATACATTTTGAAAATAGTATTTTAATATTCTACTGTGTCATAGTTACAATGATTGGATATATATTGAATTTATATGTACTTTAAGTTGTTATATGTTTATGGTCTTTAGCATTCTAACGTGCAATTGTATATCTGTTAAGTCTTTTTCTTTTTTCAAGATTAGACTGATTTACTGAGGCATCTGTTTGATGCCACATTAAGTGGCTCAGGCTTTGTGTAGGGGTTGAGGTTAAAGCAGGAAGAAGGGTGGTGAGAGGCGGGGTACCAGGATTAGGTTGGAATACCTGGGGGTGCTCTGAGGCTCCCCAAGTTTCCCTGGTCTTGGCCGGCTGTGCTGCTGGCCTGGGCATCTGATGGGCCTGCAAGGGTGGTCCAGGGGCTAGGGCAGGGACTTTGGAGTCACGCCGTTGGCTTTGAATCCAGACTCCTACACTTGGTAGCTGTGAACTCTCCATGCCTCAGGGACCTGCAGAACTGAGCTCTGTCTGAGCCAGTTTCCATCCAGGCACTGCGCATCCATCCAGAGGGTCACTGCCTCAGGTTGCTTGCTATTCACTGCCTTCTCAAGCAGACCGTTGTCTCCTTCTAGGCCCTCACAATCCAGTGGTGGAGACGAAACTCATCTGCCTCTGTCCCTCTGGGCACGCCTCATGCCAGATGCATCTGTGGACAGGGGCCATGCTCCTGGGCTTCCAAAGTTGGAGAAAGCTGCCAGGCTCAGGTGGGTACATCACAGCAGCTGCTGCCCTCTGAACACAGTGACAAAAGAACACTCTGGGCCTGGAGCCCTGGTCTGGGGCATTGGGCAAGGCTGTTGCACTTCTCTGATCCCATTTCCCCATCTGGAAAGTGCGCTGATTGTATCTCCCTGTGGGCACTGAGGGCTCAGTGTTAGTTTGAGAGCCAGCATCTGGGGTTTGGGCTGTAATTCCCCGTCAGCCCCATAGCTGCGGGGAACCAGGGACTTTGTTGGGATTACCCTAGGCATCAGTTTAGCTTCCTGCCCCTGGCTTGGGCTCAGCACCTGAAGTAGTCTAGGGGGTAGGTGGTCCTGGTGGGGGCTGGGGCTTTTACCCAGACTGATGTCACACCCAGAGCCAGAAGTCTTGGTGCCTGCTCTGGGCAAAGGTGCCAGCCTGTGCAACAAGAGGGAAACTCCGTCTCCAAAACAAAAACAAAAAAGCTTGCATCATTTCAGGGGGCTCACACCTCCCTAAGGGCCTGGTAATTGGCTGGCTCTGGCCTGCATCTGGCCCCGAGGGTGTAGGTAACACCCCACCTTACCTGGTTTCTTCCTGCCAGGGCCAATCTTCAGACCTCAGGACTTTGCAGCCTATCCCACCTCCCCTCTGGCCAGCCTTGAGCCCTTGTGGGTCCAGCACTTTTTCCAGGCTGTCTCCTGGTTGTCCTTCTGCCTCGAGGCCTGGCTCATGCTGCTCCCCCTCCCACTCTCCAAGACCCACAAGGACCACTCCACACCCAGCTCAGCCCCATCCCCTCAGATAGTCCTTTCTCTTTCCTCAGGTGGCCAGGTGCATATCTTGGTGTGAGGACCTTCACTGTATCTGGGAATGCCTACTGGTTACCTTTGTAACGGAGAACAAGGCATTTACCTGATATGAGTGCCTTGGTTCACTGTCTACATGGCTAGGGAGGGAGTCAATAATAGGCTTTTCACTTGCTGCTAGGGCCAGTCCTCCTGGCCCCATGGCTCTAGGGATGGAGGGCGCTGCAGGAGATGCACTGCTCACTTCCCAGCTGAGGACTGTGGGTCATCTCAGGGCAATTTCACAGTCCCCACATGCCCCACCCCCTCAGCTCTGCAAATACCAAGCAGTGCAGCCTGCCTAGGGGATGATGGGCTCGGGAGTGCCCAGGTAGTGCCCAGAGTGCCCTTGGCAGGCCCCTCACCTAGCTGCTTCCACAGCTCTGTAGCAAGAGTTCTAACCTTTTTTGACCGTGAAGCCTGCTGAGAATAAGAGCTGTGGACTGTTTTCCCAGAAAGGCATGTACATGCTCTCCACACAAAACCTTTCATTGTGGCCAAGCACAGTGGCTCATGTAACCCCAGAACTTTGGGAGGCGGAGCCAGTCGGATCACCTGAGGTCAGGAGTTCAAGACCAGCCTGCCCAACATGGCGAAACCCTGTCTCTACTAAAAATACAAAAAATTAGCCAGGTGTGGTGGCAGCCACCTGTAATCCCAGCTACTCCAGAGGCTGAGGCAGGAGAATCACTTGAACCTGGGAGGCGCAGGTTGTAGTGTGGTGAGATCACGCCACTGCACTCCAGCCTGGGCGACAGGAGCGAAAGTGTGTCTCAAAAAACAAAACAAAACAAAACCTCGCATCCTTTCAGGGGGCTCACACCTCCCTAAGGGCCCAGTAATTAAACCCTTTGGGCCTGAGGGTGAGAAACTTTGTCTCAGTTCTTCCCCAAGTGATCAGCCCAGGGGTAAGGAAGGAGAAGCCAGAAAGCAGGACCCATGAGAAGGGCCCCCTCCTGGAGTTTGAGGCCCACTCCCTCCTGCCCCTGCCTCTCCTCTGTCCAGGACTCCTCCCTGCTCTGCCCCACTCCTGGGGCCATAACCATGGGGAGCTGTGGTTTTCTACAGGCCCCTGGGGACAAAGTGGGCAGGCTCACCTGGAGGCGATCAGAGTAACATGGCAGGAAGCGAGGGGGAAAGCCGCCCTGGAACTTCGCCTCTCTGCCCCCTGACGTCACTGGCGTGCACTCCTCCCTCCCCTCAGGCAGTGGCATGAGTTCCATGTGAGCGCTGTCCTGCTCCCTCTGCTGCCTCTTTTTTTTCTTGGGGCTGCCATAACACTTTCCCTTCCCCAGCCCTGCCACCCTGGTGGGACATTGGGCTTCCCTCTCACAGGGTCCTGGGGACAGGCCCATCCTTTATCATACCCACAGAGAGACCGTTTTTTTCTTCAGGACCTGAGGAGCAGCCAGGTTCCATGAGTTAAATGCAGATCTGAACCAAGCTGGGATTGGGGTACACACTCTCGTCTACTGAAAAGTAGCTAGGGATTCCAACTAGGTGAGAAGGAGAGTGGGGCAGAGCCAGACCAGACAAGGACTGATCACCTGGAAAAAGCCTGCCATCAAAGGTCTTGGCAAATGCTGGGTGCAGTGGCTCACTCCTGTAATACCAGCACTTTGCGGGGCTGAGACAGGTGGACTACTTGAGGCAGGGAGTTCGAGTCCAGCCTGGGCAACATGGCAAAACCGCATCTCTACTAGAAATACAAAAATTAGCTAGGCATGCTACACTCCTGTAATCCCAGCTACTCAGGAGACTGAGGCAGGAGAATCACTTGAACTGGGGAGGCAGAGGTTGAAGTGAGCCGAGATTGTGGCCCTGCACTCCAGTCTGGGAGACAGAGTGAAACTGGCCTCAAACAAAAAAGAATGTGGCCTTGGCAGAGAGGGGCCAGCCCAGCAGTGCCTTCCCTTGGGTTTCTCCTGGGTAGGCCTCTGCCATGAGAAGGTGCTTCCTTCTGCCTATCCATGGCCCACAGCAATGGAATGTCTGCTTCTAGGGGTTGGGTGGGAGACTGCTGGCAGAACTGGAAACCTTCAGGTGGGGTTTTTTTGTTTTGTTTTGTTTTCGAGATGGAGCGTCACTCTGTCACCCAGGCTGGAGTGCATGGTGGAATCTCAGTTCACTGCAACCTCCGCCCCCCTGGGTTCAAACAATTCTTCTGTCTCAGCCTCCTGAGTAGCTCAGATTACAGGCATGTGCCACCATGCCCGGCTAGTTTTTGTATTTTTGTATAGATGGCATTTCACCATGTTGGCTGGGCTGGTCTCGAAGTCCTGACCTCAAGTGATCCACCCACCTCGGCCTCCCAAAGTGCTGGGATTACAGGCATGAGCCACTGAGCCCAGCCCCTTCAGGGGGGTTTGGAGGCTTCACTACAATACTAGTTTCCTGTGGCTGCTGCAACAAATTACCACACACTTAGTGACTTAAAACAACCAAAATGTATTCCCTTACAGGTCTGAAGGCCAGAATTCTACAGTAAGTCCTACTGAGTCAAGGTGGGAGCAGGGTCGGTGGTTTCCGAGGCTCTGTGGGAGAATCCGTTTCCTGGCCGTAGAGGTGGCCTGCACTCCTCAGCTTGTGCTGCCCGTCTCGAATGACTGGAGTTTCCTGCTTCTGTCACTACACCTCCCACCCTCTCCATCACCTGCTCTGCTCTTACAAGGATCCGAGTCAGTACATCAACCCCAAAAGCCAAAGACCCTTAACTTCATTATATCTGCAAAGCCTGTTTTGCCATATAAGGGTCATGTTCACCAGTTCCCGGGATTAGGATATGGGCATCTTGGGGGCATCAGCCTGCTACAGCTAGGCTGCAAAACTGTTACACCCTCCTGATGTTTCAATGATTGGGAGAAAAAGGGTTGGCATTTTTTGCTTAGGGGTCCCTCTTAAACTTGTATCTGTAAGGTCGGGGGTCCCTCTTAATCTTGTGTTTTTGTTTTTGTTTTTTTGAGGTGGAGTCTTGCTCTGTCATCCAGGCTAGCAGTGGCGTGATCTTGGCTCACTGCAATGTCTGCCTCCTGGGTTCAGGTGATTCTCCTGCCTCAGCCTCCTGAGTAGCTGGGACTACAGGCGCCCACCACCATGCCCTGCTGTTTTGTATTTTTGGTAGGGATGGGGTGGGGGTGGGGCTAGGGAGGGGGGTTTTGGCTGTGTTGCCCTGAGCTCAAAGCGATCCGCCTGCCTCTGCTGCCAAAGTGCTGGGATTACAGGCCTGCACCACTGCACCCGGCTGCTGTAAAGTCTTATTTCACACAGCTGAGACATGTTTTAGGAAGTTTGCTGAAAGACCCCTGGAGACCGCCTTATTGTGCCCTCCCTGTTATTGTGTTTAATTTGATTGAACTTTTCTGCCCTCCTGCTTTTCAGCTTCTCTAATAGTCTCCCATTAAACCAATTCTAAGAACCACCAAAAAGGGGAAATTTTTTCTTGAAAGCAGTAAAATGATATGGACTGTTAGAATGTAAAATATATGAAATCAGTCATTATACGTTAGTGCTGCTCTGACATAGGGACGTATTATTGAGAAGGAACTTTTGCTTGATTTTCAGAGAAATGGAATCCTCGTATCGCTGATCTACGTAAACAAATTGAAGAATTGTCTGAAAGAAAATATGGTATGTCTAAACTGGAAAAGTCCTGTAATCTTATGTTCATGGGCGTTTACACAATGGAGTTACTGTTCATCATGGGGGTACCGTGGAAAAGCCCAGGGCTGCCGGCGAGTCATGCCATCCTTACACGTTTCTCCTTGTAAGGTGCTTTGTAGTGTCTACACACTTTGTTTCTAGATTGCTGCAAAGCTGAGGAAAAGTTGTATTTCTTTAGTTATTAGTTAGCATTTCTTTTAAACTTTCAGTATGGAGATTGGAAATTTATTTACATATTTATTGCAAAGCCCTGGATCTTAGGGATTTCATTGAATTATTTATTTACTTTTTTTGAGACGGAGCCTCGCTCTGTCGCCCAGGCTGGAGTGCAGTGGCACGATCTCGGCTCACTGCAACCTCCGCCTCCCGGGTTCAAGCAGTTCTCTGCCTCAGCCTCCCGAGCAGCTAGGATTACAGGCACCAGCCACCACGCCTGGCTGATTTTTGTATTTTTAGTAGAGACGGGGTTTCATGATCTTGGCTAGGCTGGTCTTGAACTGCTGACCTCCTGATCCACTCACCTCAGCCTCCCAAAGTGCTGGGATTACAGGTGTGAGCCGCCATGCCTGGCCAAATATTATTTTTTTAAATGAATTGTTTCTCTTAGTCTGCTTTGTTAAATTTGGAATTCATCTGGGCGCGGTGGCTCACACCTGTAATCCCAGCACTTTGGGAGGCCAAGGCAGGCAGATATCTAGGTCGGGAGTTCGAGACCAGCCTGACCAACATGGAGAAACCCCGTCTCTACTAAAAATACAAAATTAGACGGGTGTGGTGGTGCATGTCTGTAATCCAAGCTATTCGGGAGGCCAAGGCAGGAGAATCGCTTGAACCCAGGAGGCAGAGGTTGCGGTGAGCCGAGGTTGCACCATTGCACTCTAGCCTGGGCAAAAAGAGCAAAACTCCATCTCAAAATAAATAAATAAAATGTTCAGTACTCACCAAGGTGCCCCTATTGTCTCTGCTTTTATCTTGATGCATCACTGAATTGATGTTAGATTTCAAATTCATCATTGCCCTGATACTATTCTATCCTGAAGCCACCTTTATATAGTGATGAAAGAAATTAGCGATTTGTTATTATCCTCTCTCTGTTGGTATACATCAAATGCTCACCTAAAAAGAGCAACAACCAGTGGAAAGCATGATGTTTTCATTTGGGTGACTATTTACTTGTAACCTATTAGCAAACTATAAAATTGTATGATATGCAGAATTTTAACTGAATTGCTTTAAGTGAACATTTAAACATGATAAACAATATTGATGGTATTTATGTTAATGTACTTAAAGTGAACATTTTTCTTCATGATGAGTAATATAACCTACTCCTCAATGAAAACCTAGCACTAAATTTGCTAATGAATTCAGTAACATTTCCATAATATTTTTAGTTACATGGTTAAGGTTCTCTTAGTGTTTCTCCCACTTTTTAATAGCTTATGCCTTTTTCACCTTTGGTTTTTTTTTGGTTCATTTTAAAGCAAAAATCTCACAACATGTGATATCTGGAAACACTGTAACCTAGTGGTAAGACCATAGGCCCTGGGGACACAGGCTGGCCACGTCTCTTCTCCTGTCTGAGCTTTAGTATCCTCTTTTGTGGTCATGAGAACTGAAGATCTGTCCCGAAGATTTGATAAGATAGTAAAGTGCTTCACATAATACCAGACATATAAATACACAGTAAATGCTTCCTCCTTATATTTTTATTGATTGATTGATTGAGACAGAATCTTGCTCTCTTGCCCAGGCTGGAATGCAGTGGCGTGATAATGGTTTCTGCAACCTCCACCTCCTGGGTTGAGGCAATTCTCCTGCCTCAGCCTCCCGAGTAGCTGGGATTACAGGTGCCTGCCACCATGCCCAGCTAATTATTGTACTTTTAGTACAGACGTGGTTTTACCATGTTGGCCAGGCTGGTCTCGAATTCCTGACCTCATGATCTGCCTGCCTCGGCCTCCCAAACTGCTGGGATTACAGGTGTGAGCCACTGTGCCCAGCCTGTCTTTTCTCTTCACACCCGCAGTTCATGATGAAATATTAAATATGTACTAGTGGATATTACTTTGCTGAATATTGTCTAGTGAATATTAAGTATTTATTCTCACCTTTCAGACATGAACTTATGAATTCAACAGGTGAAGATTTAGAACTTGATAAATCAACTTTGTGAGGTACGTCTTCAGTCTTAAGTCAGATTAGAAGATTATGTGAGGTGATTATCACTTAACATTGATTTAATGGTAGCTTCCACATGAAATAGTATGCCTCTAAGTATTAATTATGTCCTAGGACAGGAGAATTCATGTTGTCAAAATTCTCATACTCTCTAGAACAATAAACTCATTTTCTTTTTATTAGTAAATATTGCATTTATGGGTAGACAAAACTGAACGAACAATATTTGTTCTACTTTTGAGATGCAAGATTCATCTGGCATAATGCATTGAACAGGTTATTATTGAAGTCTACACCAGTCAACTGAATAAGCATTCATCAAATGTCCATGATATGCAGGACATAAGTTTTCTTTTAGAGTATGGAACCATGCATATTATCTTTTAATTAGATGATTTAGTTAGATATGTTTTTAAAGAACTAGAAATATAATTGATTTTCTTGTTTTGGCTCTGGAGTGGAGTGGGGACGAAACAGAATGGATCCACACTGTTTAGATTTACTAAAATGGAAGGATTGCAGCAAGATCATATCCCTAGTCTCCCCATAGCAAATGTCACCTGCTAGCTGTTTTTTTTTTTTTTTTTTTTTTGGAGGTTGAAGTTTTGTTCTGTCGCCCACGCTGGAGTGCAGTGGTATGATCTCAGCTCATGGCAAGCTCACCTCCTGGGTTCAAGCAATTCTCCCTGCCTCAGCCTCGTAAGTAGCTGGGATTACAGGCCTCTGCCACCACACCTGCCTAATTTTTGTATTTGTAGTAGAGTTGGGGTTTCACCATGTTGGCCAGGCTGGCCTTGAACTCCTGACTTCAGGAGATTCACCCGCCTCAGCCTCCCAAAGTGCTTGGGATTATGGGTGTGTCACTGCACTTGGATTTAATGGGATATTTCACTACAGACTTTGGTAAACAGAATATTAGCATTTTTGGTGTTCTTTTTATTTTACTCATACTATTTTTCTTTGGACTCAATCACAATAACAGAATTAAAGATCAAAGTGTAAAAGTTAAAGACCAGTACAGATTCAATAATTATTCTTTTCTACATACTGTGTTTAAATGATATCCCTTTTTCTTTTTGTTCTTATAGCTCGAGCTGTAAAAGCCAAAGGTCCGGTGATGATCCCATACCCTTTTTTCCAGTCTCATGTTGAAGATTTTTATGTAGAAGGCCTTCCCAAAGGAATTTTTTTTTTTTTTTTTTGAGATGGAGTTTTCACTCTTATCGCCCAGGCTGGGGTGCAATGGCGCAACCTTGCTGGTCACTGCAACCTCTGCCTCCTGGGTTCAAGAAATTCTCCTGCCTTAGCCTCCCAAGTCGCTGGGATTACATGTGCCCACCACCACACCAGGCTAATTTTTGTATTTTTAGTGGAGATGGGGTTTCACCATGTTGGCCGGGCCAGTCTCGAACTCCTGACGTCAAGTGATCTTCCCGCCTCGACTCCTGACATCAAGTGATCTTCCCGCCTCGGCCTCCCATAGTGCTGAGATTACAGACGTGAACCCATGCCTGGCCAGGAATTTTGTTTTTTAGGAAGGCTTTCTACTAATGGAATTCCTGGCCTTGAGAGGATGTTACTTTCGAAGGAAAGGATTTTTTTGTTATTAAAAGGTAAGATTCCTGAATTCTTACTGGACTGTTGTCTCTGTTATGAGTAATCCATCTTCAGTCATTCACCACTAGGGTTGTATTTAATTAAGTCTGAGTTATTTTATGGTGGTTTTGTTTTGTTTTGTTTTGTGTTTACCGAATTTTGTTCTCATTGCTGTGGCTTGAGGGCAATGACGTGATCTCAGGTCACCACATTCTCTGCCTTCCAGGTTCAAGCAATTCTCCTGCCTCAGCCTCGTTAGTAGCTGGATTTACAGGCATGCGCCACCGTGCCTGGCTAATTTTTTGTATTTTTAGTAGAGATGGTGTTTCACCATGTTGACCAGGCTGGTCTAGAACTCCTGACCTTGGGTGATCCACCCGCCTCGGCCTCCCAAAGTGCTGGGATTACAGGCATGAGCCACTGCGCCCAGCCTGGGCCTGCTTCTTTCTCTTTTTCTTTTTTTTTCATTAGCAGCTTAAAATTGGTGCCTTATTCAGACACAAGCAAAAGGACATTAGCCCAGCTTTGGAAATAGGTGAGAGCCCATCTATGATTTTCCTAGTTTCTCCTCCCCCTTTGCTTTTTGCTCTCTTGTTAGTATATTAATTGTTTTCACTCTCTGAATCTTTTTTCCCCATTTCTTTGGCAGACATTTTTACTTGTCTTGGAAGAGTAGGTGAAGAGCTGTTTTTAGGACTCTTTGAAAGGGTACAGTATGGGTGACAGTCTTGGCTAATGGTAACATCCAGGGAGCTGGGGTCAGCATGAGCTGGAATCAGTTCAAATTAGCAAAGCACTGGCACTCAGTGGCAGGAATACAAGTGACTGCAAAGTGTTAAACACATCTGGAAAGGGATACTGACATCATCCTCAGAATCTGTGGGGAGTTCACATAGCCAGTTAAGACCCATTCCTCTTTGACCCTATAAAGATTCTTTAAAGAGTAATACCCTTAGTGGTTTTCTAGCCAGCTTGCCTGCTCATTTATCTTTGAGGACGACATGCCTTGTGGAGCTCCACAGGCCCCAGAGGGGTATGGATTCTGCATTTAAAAGTGCTGAAGCTGAGAGACTGGGTCTTGGTGGACCCCGAGAGTTCTGTTTCTCCTCTAATCATTGTTCCTTTTTTTCCCAACAGCTGGCATTGCTGTTTAAATGGGTTGTTCTTTGCTGTTTGAAGTTGTTTCATAGTGGTGTGTCAGGATTTGGGTTTTCTTAATACTTTCCAAGCTGGTGACTTGAGTGGTGGTTAGGGAGGAAATGTTTTAGGGCTGTTCTGGAGCTATTGAGGTCAGGTGTCTAGATACTCCCAGCTTGTCTGTTGAGGAGAATGCTGTTCTCATTGTGCTGCCTTTGGTGGTGCTGTGTGTGGCTCTTTAGATGTGGGTGGAGGTGAGCTGGGGGAGTTAATGAGATCTTTTTTAGGTGCTTTTGATAAAGTAGCCTGCACTACAGGATTCACTGTGACTTTTTTCCTTAACCTATGCATTTCTCTCTGCTAGCTTTTGCTGTCTTTCTCATGCCTTTGATTTTCCCAGCTCCTCCTAGTTGAATTAACCTAAGTGCTCTGCTATGGTTTAAATGTGTCCCCCAAAGTTTATGTGCTGGAAACTCAATCCTCAATGCAACAGTTGGGATGTGGGGCCTAATAAAATAGCCTTCATGAATGAGTTAATGTTGTTATTGTGGTAATAGATTAGTAATCACAGAGTGGGCTTATTATAAAACAGAGTTCAGCCCCTTTTGCCCTCTTGCTTTCTTGCACTCTCTTTTCCTTCTGCCTTCTGTAGTGGGATGATGCAGCAAGAAGACCCTTACCAGATGCAGGCCCCTCAACCTTGGACTTCCTAACATCCAGAACTGTTAAGAAATAAAATTTATTCCTTTCCTTTGCTTTTCTTCCTCCTTTCCCTTCTCTTCCCTTTTCTTCCCTTCCCCTCCCTCCCTCTCTCCCTCCCTCCCTCCCTCCTTCCCTCCCTTCCTCCTTCCCTCTTTCTCTCTTTCCCTTCCTTCCTTTCCTTCCCTCCTTCCCTTTTTCCCTCCTTCCCTCCTTCCTTCCTTTTTTCTTTCCTTCCTTTTTTCCTTTTTATAAATTATGCAGTCTGTGGCATTCTTTTATAGAAGCATGAAATGGACAAAGACTCCATTTTCAAGAGCAAGCACTTTTGTAGTTTCTGAGCGAATTATGACTGCAAAGGAAGTTCTATAGGTAGCCTCAGATCCACTACCTAGGAAGCATGCTACCAAGCAGACCTAGGATCTAGGATTTGATCAAGTGCTGGGCAACATGATACCTCTGCAATTTAGCACTTCCCTATATACCTCCAGTTGGCTCAGCCCATTAGGGCTAAAACTACCCCTCATATCCTGGTGTCTCTTGTAGGCAGAAGCCTTGCCTAAACCCTAAGCTGCTTGGCTCACATTCTGTCTTGTGTTTTTTTTGTAGGGGGTTCAAATATACACAAAAGAAATATGTTGAACCTCCATGCACCCAACCCGCAGATTAAGCAGTTACCTCCATTTTTCCAGATTTGTTTCATCTGCTTCAATCTCCCTAAAAATTTATGTTTGTACAGGAGAGACTGAATAAATAGCTAATTCTCCACCCTACCTCTCATCTTAAGTCACTTTTCAGAGTAGTAAGTTAGTGACCTAGTAACCTTCCCTCTAATGACCAGTAGTTTTTTTTTTGAATACCATTATGAACTCATAGATTATTGTTTGCATTTTATGTGTTTCAGGCCATTGCAGTCTTTATTGTTTTGGATGCTTACATTGTCTCATCTAGGTTAATAATTACTCTTCAAGTTGACTTTCATGTCTTTTTGATGTGATCCTGTTGGACTTTGATGGCTTCCTTGCTTTCTGGCAAAAAAGATGTTCCAGGATCAATATACTGCACCATACATGGAGTCAGCCATTTCTCTAGGGAACCTTGATTCCTTTTAGTAGAGAACACAGTTTGAGGTCTTGGACTGAATGACTTTTGTGACCCTCCTCTCCTGAGACTACAGCCTGCATCCCTGCATATAGCCCATTTGGAGCTCTTGCTGGGCACCAACAGATCTCCTAAAACTGCTATATAGTTCTGCCTCACTCTTACAAAGATTCATCTCTTGAGAGTTTTGTGCTCTACCCCCAGATGTGGTCTTTCTGGTTCTGAAGCTTTTGCTTCAGTCACCCTGAATTTTGCCAGCCCTATGCATGCTATACCTTGGATTGCCAACTTGCCCTCACTGAAGCCAGTTTCTCTGGTTAGAATAGTTGCCCAAACCCATGCCTAATACTCTAGTAAACAAGGTTCTACCTAAGTTCATCAGCCTCCATAAGTTCTGGAATTACAGGCTGCCACCATGCCCGGCCTTCACCAACATTTGCCGTTATCTTTTTTTTTTTTCTTCCTTTATACCTTAAAGCAGTATAAGAACAAGTGTCTTCAATTATAGGAAACAGTATAATCCCAGGGCATTGGGAGGCTAAGACAGGAAGATGTCTAGATGCCAGGAGTTTTTTTTTTGTTGTTGTTGTTTTGTTTTTGTTGTTGTTGTTGTTTTTGACAGAGTCTTGCTCTGTCACCCAGGGTGGAGTGCAGTGATGGGGTCCACTGCAACCTCCACCTCCCAGGTTCAAGTGATTCTCCTGCCTCAGCCTCCTGAGTAGGTGAGACTACAGGTACATGCCACTACTGCCCAGCTAATTTTTGTATTTTTGATAGAGTCAGAGTTTCACCATGTTGGCCAGGCTGGTCTCGAACTCCAGACTTCAGGAGATTTGCCTGCCTTAGCTTCCCAAAGTGCTGGGATTACAAGCATGAGCCACCATGCCCAGCCTGATGCCAGGAGTTTTAGACTAGTCTGGGCTACATAGCAAGACCTTGTCTCTACAGAATATTTAAAAATTAGCCAAATGTGGTGGTGCCTGTGTATAGTCTCTCTCCCTCTCTCTCTTTTTTTTTTCTTTCTAAGTTTTTGTGACATGGTCTGGCTCTGTCACCCAGGCTGAAGTGCAGTGGTGTGATCATGGCTCACTGCAGCCTGAAACTCCTGGGATCAAGTGATCAATCCTCCCACCTCATCCTACCAAGTAGTAGGGACCACAGGTGTATGCCACCCAGGTCTTGCTGTGTTGTCCAGGCTGGTCTTGAGCTCCTGGCCTCAAGCAATCCTCTCACCTTGGCCCCCCACAGTGCAAGGATTACAGGTATGAGCCACCATGCCTGGCCCCTACCCTGCCTACTGAGAACCAAAAGAAGGACCCAAATTCTCCTTAGCTCAACTTGAGCCATTTCCTGATTGCTTCATCAGCAAGGAGCTGGTTATTGGGCTGTCCAGGCCTCCCAAGCAGCACAGAAATGAGGTGAAGGAGTTTTCCTGTTGCTCCACTCTGTAAGGAGTTGGAGGGTGATGTTTACTCATTTGCAGAGAGAGATGCCTTGTAGGCACCTCAGGATGGAGAGGACCCTGATTCCAATGTCCTTTTTTCCTTCAGAAACAGGACCTTGCCCTGTCACTCAGGATGGAGTTCAGTGCTCCTATCATGGCTCATTATAGCCTCAAACTCCCAGGCTGAAGCAATCCTACCATGTCAGCCTTCCCGTAGCTGGGACTACAGGTACGCATCGTGACACTCAGTGAATTTTGTTTTTATTTTGTTGTAGAGATGGGACCTCAGTATGTTGCCACGGCTGACCTTGAACTCCTGCACTCAAGGGATTTTCCTGCCCTGGCCTCCCAAAGTATTGGTATTACAGGCATGAGCCATTGTGCCCACCGTCTCTGGTTCTTAACCTTCTGCCTCCCTCTTCCAGTTTTAAAGAATGCTTGTAATTACATGGGCTCTCCTAGATACTCCAGGATAATCTTGTTTTAAGGTCAGCTGATGAGCAACATTAATTTTATCTGCACTCTTAATTCCCCCTTCCTGTGTAATTGTGCTGTGTAACATAGGACATGAGCAATTGGTGGTGGTGGGGGTTATTACTTTGGCCACCACAGTAACTATTTTATGCCAGGTACTCAGCTAAGCACTGGTGAATTAAGCATGAATAACACACACTCCCTAATCTCCATCCATTCATGGGAGGAGCACTTCACCTGCCATGCTCCTGAGAATCTCGGGAGTCAAAGAAGTCTATGAGGAGGTGATGCCAAAGCGGACAAGTGACAGAGGAGTCGAAGCTAGCTAGGAAGAGAGTAGAGGTTTAAGGGGAAGCATATTATAAGCAGAGGATATTACCCACTTCAGAGACTCCCAGAGGAGAAAGAGTGTGTGTTCAAGGGGCAGATGAGGCTCAGTTGGACTCCATAGCAGATGAAATGGAGAGGGGCAAGCAGTGAGGCTGCCTTGCAAGGCAGGGCAGAGCAGGGGCTGTTAAGGAGTTTGGACTTAATCCCTGAGGCAAGGAGAAGTGATGTAAATGGGGGAGTAACATGATGAGATTCATGGATTACAGACATGGCTCAGGCTGCTGTAGAGAAGGCACCAGGGAGAGCAGATGGCTCAATGGGTGTGCAGGAGACCTCCCTGAGTTTAGGGAGAGGTTTTTAAAACAGAAGAAGTTTGAGTAATTTAAATGATGATGGGAAGGAGCTCAAAGTGGGGGATAGGTTAAAGATACAGGAAAGTGGGAGGAAGAACCGACAAGTGAGGTTCCAGAGAGGGCAGGAGAAGAGGAGATTCCCATAGGGGGATTAACACTTTCTTTTCCTTTTTCTTTCTAAGACAGGGTCTCACTCTGTCGCCCAGGCTGGAGTGCAGTGGCACAATCTTGGCTCACTGTAGTGTAGACTTCCCAGGCTCAAGGGATTTCTCCCATCCCAGACTCCCAAGTAGCTGGAACTATGGGTGTGCACCACCACCACACCTGGCTAATGTCTCTTTTTTTTTGGTAGACACAGAGTCTCACTATTTAGCACTGATTGGTCTCCAACTCCTGGCCTCAAGCGATCCTCCTGCCTAGGCTTCCCAAATTGCTGGGATTACAGGCATGAGCCACAATGCCTGGCCTCTGCTAGTTCCGTATTCTCTAGAGTTGTCTTTACTTTATGCTAGTGTGTCCCTCATTGTGCTGATCCTCTGTAAAAATTAATACCTTTTTTTTTTTTTTGAGATGGAGTTTCACTCTTGTTGCCCAGGCTGGAGTGCAATGGCGCTATCTCGGCTCAGCGCAACCTCCACCTGCCGGGTTCAAGCGATTCTCCTGCCTCAGCCTCCCGAGTAGTTGGGATTTACAGGCATGTGCCACCATGCCCAGCTAATTTTGTATTTTTAGTAGAGATGGGGTTTCTCTATGCTGGTCAGGCTGGTCTCGAACTCCTGACCTCAGGTGATCTGTCTGCCTTGGCCTCCCAAAGTGCTGGGATTACAGGCATGAGCCATTTTGCCTGGCCAAAATTAATACTTTTTATATTAAATTTACATATATATATATATATATATATATATATATATGTATATTCGTTTTTTCTTTTTGATACCAGGTCTCAC
Organism: Gorilla gorilla gorilla; assembly: GCF_029281585.2. Taxonomy (NCBI): domain Eukaryota; kingdom Metazoa; phylum Chordata; class Mammalia; order Primates; family Hominidae; genus Gorilla; species Gorilla gorilla. The sequence goes on along the minus strand of NC_073232.2, from coordinate 8,824,197 downwards.
ACCGTCACCCAGGCTGGAGTACAGTGGCACAACCTCTGCTCACTGCAGCCTCCACCTGCCAGGCTCAAGCAATTCTCCTGCCTCAGCCTCCCGAGTAGCTGGGATTACAGGTAAGTGCCACCACACCCAGCTGATTTTTGTGTTTTTTTGTAGAGACGAGGTTTCGCCGTGTTTCCCAGACTGTTCTCAAACTCCTGAGCTCAAAGCAGTCCACCCACCTTGGCCTCCCAGAGTGCTGGGATTACAGGTGTGAGCCATCTTGCTCATTCTAGTTTAAACTTTTGAGTGGTTTGTGTCTCCTGATTGGACTCCTACAAATACAGAATTGATGCTAGGAAGGGTACCAGGAGATAGACGCACACAGATGGGATTTGGGAATAGGTTTGGTTATCCAAGGAGCAGTGCTGAGCGCCTTGCTAATGGGATATGGGATGCTGGTGATTTCCGGGAAGTGAGCTCACAATGACTCAAGCTGCCACATACTGTTGATTGTGAAATGCCAGTTGAAGCATATGTCCTGCGAGCTTAGGGGTGCTACAAGTTGACCACTGCAGCAGTAAAGATGACTCTGAAGAATGGCGTGGGATGGATCCTTTCAAATGCACTTGAGCAGCGGTCTCCAACCACAGGGCCACAGAGCTGGAGGTGAGCAGCAGGCGAGTGAAGAGAAACTTCATCTGTATTTCTAGCCCCTCCCATCGCTTGCATGACCACCTGAGCTCCATGTCCTGTCAGATCAGCAGCAGCATTAGATTCTCATAGGAGCACAAACTCTGTTGTGAAGTGTGCATGTGAGGGATCTAGGTTGTGTACTCCTTATGAGAATCTAATGCCTGATACTCTGTTACTGTCTCCCATCACCCCAGATGGACAGTCTAGTTGCAGGAAAACAAGCTCAGAGATCCCACTGAGTCTACGTTATAGTGAGTTGTAGAATCATTTCATTATATATTACTATGTAGTAATAATAGAAATAAAGTGCACAATATATGTAATGCACTTGAATCATCCTGAAATTATTCCCTCACTCCCAGTCTCTGGAAAAATTGTCTTCCACACATTCACTCTGTTTTTTGGTAGAGGCAGGGTCTTAATATATTGCCCAGGCTGATCTCAAACTCCTGGCCTCAAGTAATATACCTCTCTCAGCCTCCCAAATTGCTGAGATTACAGGCATAAGCCACCACCCTCAACCAAGACTTTCTTAAACCAAATAAAAATTAAGTGAGATTACTTGAGCCCAGGTGGTCAAGGCTGCAGTGAGCCTGATTGCACCACTGCACTCCAGCCTAGGTGACAGAATGAGACTGTCTCAAAAAATAAAATAAAATACAAATTAACCCTTTATGACATTCCCAGTAACTTCCTAAGTGTTCCCCAGAAGTCTTTGAATTCTGTTTAATTTTCACATAACATTTAAGACATTTAAGAATTTATGTCTGTCTGTGTCATCCGTTTATGTCAAAAGATGTCTTTTTGTCACTTCCAGCTGGATCTACCATGAAGGACTTCTGAATCCAGGAAGAGAGACTGACTGGGCAACATGTTATTCAGGTACAAAAAGATTTGGACTGTAACTTAAAAATGATCAAATAATAGTGCATGCATCAAGTGCAATGGGAAGCTCTTCTGGAGAGTGAGAGAAGCTTCCAGTTAAGGTGACATTGAAGCCAAGTCCTGAAAGATGAGGAAGAGTTGTATGAGAGTGGGGAGGGAAGGGGGAGGTGGAGGGATGGGGAATGGGCCGGGATGGGATAGCGCAAACTGCCCGGGAAGGGAAACCAGCACCGTACAGACCTGAACGACGAAGATGGCGTATTTTGTTCAGGGAATGGTGAATTAAGTGTGGCAGGAATGCTTTGTAGACACAGTAATTTGCTTGTATGGAATTTTGCCTGAGAGACCTCATTGCAGTTTCTGATTTTTTGATGTCTTCATCCATCACTGTCCTTGTCAAATAGTTTGGAACAGGTATAATGATCACAATAACCCCAAGCATAATATTTCGTTAATTCTCACAGAATCACATGTAGGTGCCACAGTTATCCCCATTTTATGAATGGAGTGATGAAGCCTTAGGAATAATGAATGATTTGCGCAGGCTCACCTGGATATTAAGACTGAGTCAAATGTTGGGTCTGGTCTGACTTTAATGTTTGCTTTGTTCATGAGCACCACATATTGCCTCCCCTATGCAGTTAAGCAGGTAGGTGACAGAAAAGCCCATGTTTGTCTCTACTCACACACTTCTGACTGAATGTATGTATGGAGTTTCTACACCAAATTCTTCAGTGCTCTGGATATTAACTGGGTATCCCATGACTTTATTCTGACACTACCTGGAGTTAGCACAGACCCCACAAGTTAGGGGCTCAGTCCCACGAGGCCATCCTCACTTCAGATGCCAATGGCAAGTCCTAAGTTGTCACCATACTTTTGACCAACCTGTTACCAATCGGGGGTTCCCATAACTGTCTTCTTGGGTTTAATAATTTGCTAGAACAGTTTACGGAACTCAGAAAAACAGTTTATTTTCTTTTTTTCTGAGAGAGAGGGTCTTATTTTGTTGCCCAGGCTGGTGTGCAATGGTGCAGTCATAGCTCATTGCAGCCTTGATTGTCTGGGCTCCAGTGGTTCTCCCACCTCAGGCTCCCTAGTAGCTGAGACTACATGCCTGCACCACCACATCTGGCTAGTTTCTTTTATTTTTTGTATAGATGGGGTCTTGTTGTGTTGGCCAGGCTGGCCACAAATTCCTGGTCTCAAGTGATCCTCCCACCTCAGCCTCTGAAAGTGCTGGGATTACAGATGTGAGCCACCACATCTGGCCAGTTCATTTCCTATTACTGGTTCATTGTGAAGGATACATCTCAGAAACAGTCAATGAAAGAGACGTGCATGCTGGATGCAGTGGCTCATGCCTGTAATCTCAGCACTTTGGGAGGCCAAGGTGGGAGGATCGCTTAAACTCAGGAGTTTGAGACCAGCCTGGGCAACATGGTGAAAACCTGTCTCTATAAAAAATTAAAAAATAATAATAATAACCGGTGTGGTGTTGTGCACCTAGAGTTCCAACTACTGGGGAAGCTGAGATGAGAGGATACCTTGAGCTGGGGACTGGGGAGGCTTAGGTTACAGTAAGCTGAGATTGTGCCACTGCACTCTAGTTTGGACAAAAGAGCCTGATACTGTCTCAAAAAAAAGAAAGATACCCAGGGCAAGTTAAGTTCGGAGGGGCACAGAGCTCCCATGCCCTCTGTTGAACATGCGACCCCCCCAGCATCTCCTGTGTCCAGCAACCCTGAAAGCTCTGCAAACCCCGTTCAGGGTGTTTATGGAGGCTTTATTATGCAAGCATGATTGATAAAATCTTTGGCTGTTGGTGATTAAGTCGGTCTCCAGCCCCTCTTCCTCCTGGAGTTCAGTGCATGAGGCTGAAAGTTCCAAGCCTCTTACCATGTGGTTGCGTGGTAATCAGCCCTCCTCTTGAAAAAATTTAGGAGCTTGCAGTCACCCAGTCATCTCAACAACATCCCCAAATGCATTCTTACCATGCTGGAGATCCCAAAGTTCTTAGAGGCTCTTGTGTTAGAAACCTGGGACCAAGACCAAATATTAAAACAAAAGATGTTCCTGTCACATCTATCACTGAGGTCTTTGTAAGAGCTTTAGAAGCTCTGTGCCACGAACCAGGGACAGAGATTAAGTATATATTTCTTTTCTTGTTTTTGAGACAGAATCTCCTGTGTCATCCAGGCTGGAGTGCAGTGATGTGATCATAGCTCACTATAGCTTTGGCCTCCTGAGATCAGGCAATCCTCCCATCCCAACCTCCCAAGTAGCTAGGACTACACATGCATGTCACCCATGCCCAGCTCATTTTTGTAGAGTCAGAGTTTCACCATGGTGGCCAGGTTGGCCGTGTTGGCCAGATGGGGTCTTCTTTTGTTGCCCAGGCCGGCCACAAATTCCTGGGCTCAAGTGATCCTCCCACCTCGTCCTTGTAGAGATGAGATTGAGTTATGTCGTCCAGGCTGACCTCAAACTCCTGGGCTAAATCGATTGTCTCACCTCAGCCTCTCAAGGAGCTGGGACTACAGGCGCATACCACCATGTCGGGCTAATATTTATTTTTATTTTTTTCTAGAGGTGGGATGTCTCACTGTGTTTTTCATGCTAGTTTCAAACTTCGGGCCTCAAGTGTTCCTCCTGCCTTGACCTCCCAAAGTGTTGGGATTCTGGGTGGGAGCCACCATGCCCAGCAATCACAAGGGTCTTTATAAAAGACAGTAGGAGATTCAGAATTGGAGCAGGAGATGTGGTGATGAAAGCAGAGGTAAGAGAGGGAGATTTGAAGATGCTTCACCTCTGGCTTTGAAGATGGAGTCAGGGGCCATGATCCAAGGAATGGGGGTGGCTTCTAGAAGCTGGAAAAGCCAAGGGAACATATTAGAGTCTCCAGAAGGAATGCAGCCCTGCTGACACCTTCACTTTAGCCTTAATAGACCTAGTTTGGGTTTCTGGCCCCTAGAACTGTAAGATGGTAGATTTGTGGTGCTTTAAGCCACTAAATGTAGGAAACTGCAAACTATGTTGCAGCAGCAAGAAGAAATGAACATGAAGCCAGGCATGATGGCTCATGCCGGTAATCCCAGCACTTTAGGAATTTAGGCAGGAGGATCACTTGAGGCCGGGAGTTCAAGACCAGTCTGGGCAACATAGTAAGACCTTGTCTCTACAAAAAATGAAAAAATTGGCCAGGCATGGTGGCTCACGCCTGTAATTCCAGCACTTTGGGAGGCCGAAGCGGGCAGATTACCTGAGGTCAGGAGTTCGACACCAGCCTGGCCAACATTGTGAAACCCCGGCTCTACTAAAAATACAAAAATTAGCTGGGCGTGGTGGCACACACCTGTAATCCCAGCTACTTGGAAGGCTGAGGCAGGAGAATCACTTGAATCTGGGAGGTGGAGGTTGCAGTGAGCCGGGATCGCACCGTTGCACTACAGCCTGGGCAAGAAGAGTGAAACTCTGTCTCAAAATAAAATAAAATAAAATACTAAAAAATTTAGCCAGGCATGGTGGCATGAACCTGGAGTCCCAGGTACTCGGGAGGCTGAGGTGGGAGGATCGCTTGAGCCTGGAAATTTGAGGTTGCAGTGAGCTGTGATTTCGCCACTGCACTCCAGCCTTGGTGACAGTGAGATCTTGAAAAAAAGAAAGAAGAAAGTAAAGAAAGAAGAAATGAGCATGGTGGGCATGGGGACAGATGGCAATGTTAAATAGAATGGTCAGGGGTGGCCTCCTAAGTGAAAATTGAGTAAAGATTTGAAGGAGGGGAAGGAGGTGGCCAAGGTGCTGAGGGAAGAGGATTGTAGGCAGAAACAATAGAATAAACTGTCTGAGGTGTGTCTCTGGCTCTGGAAGGAGGCCCATGGAGCAGATGGAGAGAGGAAGAGAATTAGGGGAGGGAGCCAGGGAGTTGCTGGGTGGGGATCAGTACAGATCACATAAGCCCTGGGAGGTTATTGGTGGGGCTTTGGCTTTTACTCTGACTCAGATGGGAACTGCGGGAGGGTTCTGAGCAGAGAGGCGACCTGATCTGTCTCCCGATTTAAAAGCATTCTCTGGCTGCTGAGTTGAGAAAGACTGTGGGAAGATGTGATAGAAGCATGGGGGCCAAGCTTTGGCAACATCCAGGCGGGAGATGATGGTGGTCCTGACCAGGGTCGTGGTGGTGTTGAGAGATGGTCAGAGGGGAGAAGTAGGGGAGGAGGCCAGGGAGTTGCTGGGTGGGGATCTTTAGTAGATGTCGAAGACAATCAACAGGATTTCCTGACAGACTGGATATGGGGTGTGAGAGAAGGCAGCGGTCAAGGTTGAGTTTGATTGTTACTGAAATTATTAAGTAATTTTAAAAAACACTACTGCCTTTCCCAATCCTACCAAGTATGGGATGCTAGATTAAAGAAATCTCTTCAGGCTCATTGCAATGGCTCATGCCTGTAGTCCCAGCTCTTTGGTAAGCAGAGGTGCGAGTATCTTTTAAGGGCAGGTGTTCAAGACCAGCCTGGACAACACAGCAAGATCTGCTCTTTACAAAAATATTTTTCAACATTAAATAAATGTAGCTAGGCATGGTGATGTGTACTTGTAGTTTCAGCTACTCAGGAGGCTGAAGTGGGCAGATCTCTTGAGGTCAGGAGTTTGAGGCCAGCTTGGGCAACATAGCAAGAACCCTCACTCTACAAAAAAGTTAAAAAAATAACCAGGCATGGTGACACTCAACTGTACTAGCAGCTACTGGGGAACTGAGGCAGGAAGATGGCTTGAGCCCAGGAGGTCGAGGCTGCAGCGAGCTGTAAATGCACAGCTGCACTCCAGTCTGGGTGACAGAGCAGTACCTGTCTCCCAATACAAATAAAAATACAAGTAAAATAATATCTCAAGTCAGAGCCTTTTGGCTCTGCAGCCCTTGCAACCCCTCAGCCGTGCAGTGGGGTTTGCGTCGCTGGGAATGAGGAGACCCCTGCCCGGTGTTGTTGCCTGACTAATCAGGGTTTTAAAACATACATTAATCGGGGTGGGCGCGGTGGCTCACACCTGTAATCCCAGCAATTAGGGAGACCCAGGCGGGTGGATCACCTGAGGTCAAGAGTTCAAGACCAGCCTTGCCAACATGGTGAAACTCCTTCTCTACAAAGAAAATACAATAATTAGCTGCACATGGTAGTGGACTCCTGTAATCCCAGCTACTTGGGAGGCTGAGGTAGGAGAATCACTCGAACCTGCGGGGCGGAGGTTGCAATGAGCTGAGATTGAGCCACTTCACTCCAGCCTCGGCAAAAGAACAAGACTTTGTCTCAAAGAAAAAAAAGTATTATATCAACATGTAATGGTTTTATTATTAATATGTAATGAATATTAAATATTTTTAAAATCTTATATCAACATGTAATGGCTTTAATATGTGATGAATAATATTTAAAAATTTGGGTCTTATTTTCTAGTTTTAATATAATTATCTACAGAAAGAAATAGTCGTAGAGATCTTCAATAAAGTTAAAAAAGGTAAAGGGATGTTAGACCCCAAAAGATTGAGAATTTCTAGTTTACAAATATTCAGACTAAGCCACACACAGCTTGCTACTTGAACTACTTTTTTTCTTTGTTTTTTATTTTAGGAGATGGGGTCTCACCCTGTCACCCAGGCTTGAGTACAGTAGTGCTATCACAGCTCACTGCAGCCTTGAACTCCTGGGCTAAGGGTACTCCAACCTGAGCCTCCTGAGTAGCTAGGACTGTAGGTATACATGACGATACTTGGCTAATTTTTAAATTGTTTTGCAGACATGGGGTCTCACTTTGTTGGCCAGGCTGGTGTCAAACTAATGGCCTCAAGTGACCCTTCCACCCCTGCCTCCCATCCTCGAGGTATGTGCCACCACAAGGAGCACTTGTTCAATTTTCTAAAGAAAAAATTTCTAAAGTAAGGCTGTGGGATGATGGCAGGAAGATAAAAGAAAAACAGAAGAATAAGTTAAAATGACTTATTCACACATATTCTTTTGACAGCAAGAAGAACTGTTAGTATATACATTGCTTACAAACAAACAAACGGCAGATAAACAATGTTGTATAGGAACTTCAACACACACTGTACAATATTCCCACTTTGCTGACATAAGTTATGGAAATTTCGTGGTTTACTTGAGTGTCGCTACCAGTGTTTTGCTTCTCTGATTTTTATCAACTTCCTCATCTGTTAACTTCTCTCCAAGGTATGTCATGTCACGACATACTGCCGCTGCACGAACACGACCAGTGTCTTCCTATTAAACATGTAGAATGCTTTCCTAATTTCTCTTTTTACTCTCTGTCTTTGTGTTCTGCATTTTCCTTACTTTTGTTGTCAGAAACTCCAGAAAGTCAGTCGTACTAATTTATCACGATTTGCTTTATTAATTTATACTTTGCTTATATGGAATTTTGCCCAACAGACCTCATTACAATTTCTAACCTGTTTTATTTTGTTTTTTTTTTCTGAGACAGGGTCTCTCTCTGTTGTCCAAGGCTGGAGGGTAGTAGTGCTATCGCAGCTGACTGCAGCCTCAACCTTCCAGGCTGAAGCGATCCTCCCATCTCAACCTCCCACGTGGCTGAGACTACAGGTGCTTGCCACTATGCCCAACTAATATTTGGAATTTTCGTATACGTGGATTCCAGAGGGGTGACAGCGAAACGTGAGTAAGCATGGATTTTGGTATATGCAGAGATGGGGGGCTGGAACTAATTCTGTATACTGAGGGACGACGACTGTATATGTTTTTACAATTACGCTGTAGGATACATACTGTTGCATAGCCTTGAAAATAACAATTTTTAATTGAGCGGAATAATAATAATAATATTGCTAAAAGTAGCAGCTGGCCAGGTGTGGTGGCTCACACTGGTAATCGCAACACTTTGGGAGGCTGAGGCAGGAGGATGGCTTGAGGCCAAGAGTTTGCGATAGGCCTTGGAAACAAAGGGGGAGTCACCATCCCTACAGAAAAATACACGAATTAGCCTAGTGTGGTGGCACGTTCCTGTAGTCCCAGCTACTTGGGAGGCTGAGGTGGGAGGATCACTTGAGCCCAGGGAGGCTGAGACTGCAGTGAGTCATGATCAGGCCTCTGCACTGCAGCCTGGGTGACAGAGTGAGACCCTGTCTCAAAACAACAAAAAAGTAGCAGCTAACATCAACTGACCTTTTATACCAGGTGCCTATTGATACCATGGTTTAATTTCTTAGAACTGTTTCTTATTTCACTTACCAACTCTGTCTTCAGTTACTCCCAGATTTTTACTGTGTGTGTGCAGATGACCTTTTGTTTAGATTGAATTGTCTCCCCAGAAGTAAGATTACTGTGAGTCATGGTGAATGGACATTCTCATTACCCTTGATGTAAATTGACAGGGTTTTGGGTGCCTCCCAGCTATACTCTTAGCACTTTGGGAGGCTAAGAGAGGAGGATTGCTTGAGGCCAAGAGTTGGAGGAGGCAGTATGGCAGTATGGTGAGACCCTGTCTCCATTATTTTAAAAAATTGACAGGCTTTACCCGGGAAGGCTTATACACAATGTAAACACCCCTCATAGTATAAGAAAGTGCCCATTTCACTGCACCTTTGCCAGCACAGGGTATTATAATTTAGTAAGTCATTTTTTGTTTGATTATTTTAAATAGACAAAAGACCTCATGTTACTTTACTTGTCACATTTCAACATCTTTCCTCAGCTTATTGGCTCTATTTCTTTTCTGTCTGTAAATGGTTTTTGTTGTTTTGTTCTTTGAGACAGGGTCTTGCTCTGTCACCAGGCTGGACTGTAGTGGCATAATCATGCCTTGCTGCAGCCTTGACCTCCCAGGCTCAAACTTCAGCATTCCGAGTAGCTGGGACTACAAGTGTGCACCACCACTCCCAGCTAACTTTTTTCTTTTTTTTGGATAGAGACAGGGTCTCACTGTGTTGTCCAGACCGGTCTCCAGCTCCTGGCCTTAAGCAATCCTCGTGCATTAGCTTCTCAAATTGCTGGAATTTCAGGCATGAGCCACCATGCCTGGCCTGGGCTAGTCCTGTATTCTCTAGAGTTCTCTTTACTTTGTGCTAGCCAATCTCTCATTATGCTGTTCACCTGTTATAATGAATAATTCTCCGTATTAAATTTTACCACTTTAAACTTTTGAGTGGTTTATGCTTCCTGATTGGACTCTGACTAATATGTTAGGAAGGGTCCCAGGAGATAAACCCACACAGATGGGATTTGGGCATAGGTTTGGTTTCCCAGGGGGCAGTGCTGAGCTCTTTGCCAGTGGGAAATGGGATGCTGGTGATTTCCAGGAAGTGACCTCACAATGACTCAAGCTACCACTTACTGTTGATTGTGACGAAATGCCAGCTGAGGCACATGCCTTGGGAGCTAAGTGGTTGCTGCCCTTGACCACTATGAAGACTGGTGTGGGTAGGGTCGCTTTGGATGCACTTGAGCAGGGGTCCCCAACCCCTGAGCCATGGAGCCGTAAGGAGCCACAGAGCAGGAGGTGAGTGGTGTCGAGTGAGGGAGTGAGGGAAGCTTCGTCTGTATTTACAGCCACTCCCCTTTGCTCACATTCCCGCCTGAGCTCCACCTTCTCAGATGAGCAGCAGCATTAGATTCTCATAGGAGAACGCACCCTGCTGTGAACCGTGCATGTGAGGGATCTAGGTTGCGCTGTCCTTATGAGAATCTAATACCTATTGATCTGTCACTTTCTCCCATCACGCTCAGGTGGGACCATCCAGTTTCAGGAAGACGAGCTTGACACGCCCACTGATTCTACATTATGGTGAGTTCTATAATTATTTTATTATATATTACAGTGTAATAATGGAAATGAAGTGCCTAATAAACGTAAATGTGCTTAAATCTTTTGGCCCAGCTCCTACCTCCCGGCAGCCTCGCCAGGCCCAGAACTCTCTCCAGTCAGCCTCTACAGACCAAGCTCATGACTCACAATGGCCTATTGAGGCCCATACCCTACCTCACGGCAGTCTCCGCAGATGAGCCTCCTGCCTCACAACAGCCTCCACAGGCACAGCTCCATCGTTACAATGGCCTCTTTAGACCCAGCCCCTGCCTCCCAGCCTTCTCTCCAGGCCCTGAACTTTCTCCGTAAGTTGAGGTAGCTGGGACTGTAGGTATACATGACGATACTTGGCTAATCTTTAAATTGTTTTGCAGACATGGGGTCTCACTTTGTTGGCCAGGCTGGTGTCAAACTAATGGCCTCAAGTGACCCTTCCACCCCTGCCTCCCATCCTCGAGGTATGTGCCACCACAAGGGGCACTTGTTCAATTTTCTAAAGAAAAAATTTCTAAAGTAAGGCTGTGGGATGATGGCAGGAAGATAAAAGAAAAACAGAAGAATAAGTTAAAATGACTTATTCACACATATTCTTTTGACAGCAAGAAGAACTGTTAGTATATACATTCCTTACAAACAAACAAACGGCAGATAAACAATGTTGTATAGGAACTTCAACACACACTGTACAATATTCCCACTTTGCTGACATAAGTTATGGAAATTTCGTGGTTTCCTTGAGTGTCGCTACCAGTATCTTGCTTCTCTGATGATTTTTATCAACTTCCTCATCTGTTAACTTCTCTCCAAAGTATGTCATGTCACGACATACTGCCGCTGCATGAACACGGCCAGTGTCTTCCTATTAAACATGTAGAATGCTTTCCTAATTTCTCTTTTTACTCTCTGTCTTTGTGTTCTGCATTTTCCTTACTTTTATTGTCAGAAACTCCAGAAAGTCAATCGTACTAATTTATCAAGATTTGCTTTATTAATTTATAATATGCTTATATGGAATTTTGCCCAACAGACCTCATTACAATTTGGGCCAGGGCCCAGGGTTAGGGTTGTTTTAGGGTCAGGGCCAGGGCCCAAAGTTAGGGTTGTTTTAGGGTCAGGGCCCAGGGTTAGGGTTTTAGGCTCAGGGCCAGGGCCCAGGGTTAGGGTTTTAGGCTCAGGGCCAGGGCCCAGGGTTAGGGTTTTAGGCTCAGGGCCAGGGCCCAGGGTTTGGGTTTTAGGGTCAGGTCCAGGGCCCAGGGTTAGGGTTTTAGGCTCAGGGCCAGGGCCCAGGGTTAGGGTTTTATGCTCGGGGCCAGGGCCCAGGGTTAGGGTTTTAGGGTCAGGGCCAGGGCCCAGGGTTAGGGTTTTAGGCTCAGGGCCAGGGCCCAGGGTTAGGGTTTTAGGATCAGTGCCAGGGCCCAGGGTTAGGGTTTTAGGGTCAGGTCCAGGGCCCAGGGTTAGGGTTTTAGGTTTAGGGCCAGTGCCCAGGGTTAGGGTTTTAGGGTCAGGGCCTGGGCCCAGGGTTAGGGTTTTAGGGTCAGGGCCAGGGCCCAGGGTTAGGGTTTTAGGCTCAGGGCCAGGGCCCAGGGTTAGGGTTTTAGGGTCCGGGCCTGGGCCCAGGGTTAGGTTTTTAGGGTCAGGGCCCAGGGTTAGGGTTTTAGGGTCAGGGCCCAGGGTTAGGGTTTTAGGGTCAGGACCCAGGGTTAGGGTTTTAGGGTCATGGCCCAGGGTTAGGGTTTTAGGGTCAGGGCCCAGGGTTAGGGTGATTTCCAGGAAGTGACCTCACAGTGACTCAAGCTACCACTTACTGTTGATTGTGACGAAATGCCAGCTGAGGCACATGCCTTGGGGGCTAAGTGGTTGCTGCCCTTGACTACTATGAAGACTTGTGTGGGAAGGGTCGCTTTGGATGCACTTGAGCAGGGGTCCCCAACCCCTGAGCCATGGAGCCGTAAGGAGCCACACAGCAGGTGAGTGGTGTCGAGTGAGGGAGTGAGGGAAGCTTCGTCTGTATTTACAGCCACTCCCCTTTGCTCACATTCCCGCCTGAGCTCCACCTTCTCAGATGAGCAGCAGCATTAGATTCTCATAGGAGAACGCACCCTGTTGTGAACCGTGCATGTGAGGGATCTAGGTTGCGCTGTTCTTATGAGAATCTAATACCTATTGATCTGTCACTTTCTCCCATCACGCTCAGGTGGGACCATCCAGTTTCAGGAAAACAAGCTTAACACGCCCACTGATTCTACATTATGGTGAGTTCTATAATGATTTTATTATATATTCCAGTGTAATACTGGAAATGAAGTGCCTAATAAATGTAAATGTGCTTAAATCTTTTGGCCCAGCTCCTACCTCCCGGCAGCCTCGCCAGGCCCAGAACTCTCTCCAGTCAGCCTCTACAGACCAAGCTCATGACTCACAATGGCCTATTGAGGCCCATACCCTACCTCACGGCAGTCTCCGCAGATGAGCCTACTGCCTCACAACAGCCTCCACAGGCACAGCTCCATCGTTACAATGGCCTCTTTAGACCCAGCTCCTGCCTCCCAGCCTTCTCTCCAGGCCCTGAACTTTCTCCGTAAGTTGAGGTAGCTGGGACTGTAGGTATACATGACGATACTTGGCTAATCTTTAAATTGTTTTGCAGACATGGGGTCTCACTTTGTTGGCCAGGCTGGTGTCAAACTAATGGCCTCAAGTGACCCTTCCACCCCTGCCTCCCATCCTCGAGGTATGTGCCACCACAAGGGGCACTTGTTCAATTTTCTAAAGAAAAAATTTCTAAAGTAAGGCTGTGGGATGATGGCAGGAAGATAAAAGAAAAACAGAAGAATAAGTTAAAACGACTTATTCACACATATTCTTTTGACAGCAAGAAGAACTTTTAGTATATACATTCCTTACAAACAAACAAACGGCAGATAAACAATGTTGTATAGGAACTTCAACACACACTGTACAATATTCCCACTTTGCTGACATAAGTTATGGAAATTTCGTGGTTTCCTTGAGTGTCGCTACCAGTATCTTGCTTCTCTGATGATTTTTATCAACTTCCTCATCTGTTAACTTCTCTCCAAAGTATGTCATGTCACGACATACTGCCGCTGCACGAATACGGCCAGCGTCTTCCTATTAAACATGTAGAATGCTTTCCTAATTTCTCTTTTTACTCTCTGTCTTTGTGTTCTGCATTTTCCTTACTTTTATTGTCAGAAACTCCAGAAAGTCAATCGTACTAATTTATCACGATTTGCTTTATTAATTTATACTATGCTTATATGGAATTTTGCCCAACAGACCTCATTACTACTTGGGCCAGGGCCCAGGGTTAGGGTTTTATGCTCGGGGCCAGGGCCCAGGGTTAGGGTTTTAGGGTCAGGGCCCAGGGTTAGGGTTGTTTCAGGGTCAGGGCCCAGGGTTAGGGTTTTTTCAGGGTCAGGGCCCAGGGTTAGGGTTGTTTCAGGGTCAGGGCCCAGGGTTAGGGTTGTTTCAGGGTCAGGGCCCAGGGTTAGGGTTGTTTCAGGGTCAGGGCCCAGGGTTAGGGTTGTTTTAGGGTCAGGGCCCAGGGTTAGGGTTGTTATAGGGTCAGTGCCGGGGCCCAGGATTATCGTTCTTTTAGGGTCAGGGGCCAGGGTTAGGGTTGTTTTAGGGTCAGGGCCCAGGATTATTGTTGTTTTAGGGTCAGGGCACAGGATTATGGTTCTTTTAGGGCTAGGGCCCAGGGTTAGGGTTTTAGGCTCAGGGCCAGGGCCCAGGGTTAGGGTTTTAGGCTCAGGGCCAGGGCCCAGGTTTAGTGTTTTAGGCTCAGGGCCAGGGTCCAGTGTTATGGTTGTTTTAGGGTCAGGGCACAGGGTTAGGGCTTTAGGGTCAGGGCCCTGGTCCCAGGGTTAGGGCTTTAGGGTCAGGGCCCGGGGCCCAGGGTTAGGGCTTTAGGACCAGGGCCCGGGGCCCAGGGTTAGGGCTTTAGGGTCAGGGCCCAGGGCCCAGGGTTAGGGCTTTAGGGTCAGGGCCCAGGGTAGGGTTGTTATAGGGTCAGGGCCCAGGGTTAGGGTTGTTATAGGGTCAGGGCCAGGGCCCAGGGTTAGCGTTGTTTTAGGGTCAGGGCCAGGGCCCAGGGTTAGGGTTGTTTTAGGGTCAGGGCCAGGGCCCAAAGTTAGGGTTGTTTTAGGGTCAGGGCCCAGGGTTAGTGTTTTAGGCTCAGGGCCAGGGCCCAGTGTTAGCGTTGTTTTAGGGTCAGGGCCAGGGCCCAGGGCTAGGGTTGTTTTAGGGTCAGGGCCCAGGGTTAGTGTTTTAGGCTCAGGGCCAGGGCCCAGTGTTAGCGTTGTTTTAGGGTCAGGGCCAGGGCCCAGGGTTAGGGTTGTTTTAGGGTCAGGGCCAGGGCCCAGGGCTAGGGGTGTTTTAGGGTCAGGAAAAGGTCCCAAAGTTAGGGTTGTTTTAGGGTCAGGGCCCAGGGTTAGGGTTTTAGGCTCAGGTCCAGGGCCCAGGGTTAGGGTTTTAGGCTCAGTGCCAGGGCCCAGGTTTAGGGTTGTTTTAGGGTCAGGGCCCAGGATTATTGTTGTTTTAGGGTCAGGGCCCAGGATTATGGTTCTTTTAGGGCTAGGGCCCAGGGTTAGGGTTTTAGGCTCAGGGCCAGGGCCCAGGGTTAGGGTTTTAGGCTCAGGGCCAGGGCCCAGGTTTAGTGTTTTAGGCTCAGGGCCAGGGTCCAGTGTTATGGTTGTTTTAGGGTCAGGGCACAGGGTTAGGGCTTTAGGGTCAGGGCCCTGGTCCCAGGGTTAGGGCTTTAGGGTCAGGGCCCGGGGCCCAGGGTTAGGGCTTTAGGACCAGGGCCCGGGGCCCAGGGTTAGGGCTTTAGGGTCAGGGCCCAGGGCCCAGGGTTAGGGCTTTAGGGTCAGGGCCCAGGGTAGGGTTGTTATAGGGTCAGGGCCCAGGGTTAGGGTTGTTATAGGGTCAGGGCCAGGGCCCAGGGTTAGCGTTGTTTTAGGGTCAGGGCCAGGGCCCAGGGTTAGGGTTGTTTTAGGGTCAGGGCCAGGGCCCAAAGTTAGGGTTGTTTTAGGGTCAGGGCCCAGGGTTAGTGTTTTAGGCTCAGGGCCAGGGCCCAGTGTTAGCGTTGTTTTAGGGTCAGGGCCAGGGCCCAGGGCTAGGGTTGTTTTAGGGTCAGGGCCCAGGGTTAGTGTTTTAGGCTCAGGGCCAGGGCCCAGTGTTAGCGTTGTTTTAGGGTCAGGGCCAGGGCCCAGGGTTAGGGTTGTTTTAGGGTCAGGGCCAGGGCCCAGGGCTAGGGGTGTTTTAGGGTCAGGAAAAGGTCCCAAAGTTAGGGTTGTTTTAGGGTCAGGGCCCAGGGTTAGGGTTTTAGGCTCAGGTCCAGGGCCCAGGGTTAGGGTTTTAGGCTCAGTGCCAGGGCCCAGGTTTAGGGTTGTTTTAGGGTCAGGGCCAGGGCCCAGGTTTAGGGTTGTTTTAGGGTCATGGCCAGGGCCCAGGGTTAGGGTTGTTATAGGATCAAGGCCAGTGCCCAGGGTTAGGGTTGTTTTAGGGTCAGGGCCAGGGCCCAGGGTTAGGGTTGTTTTAGGGTCACGGCCCAGGGTTAGGGTTGTTTTAGGGTCAGGGCCCAGGGTTAGGGTTTTTTTAGGGTAAGGGCCCAGGCTTAGGGTTGTTTTAGGGTCAGGGCCCAGGGTTAGGGTTGTTTTAGGGTCAGGGCCCAGGGTTAGGGTTTTAGGGTCAGGGCCCAGGGCCCAGGGTTAGGGATTTTGGGTCAGGGCCCAGGGCCCAGGGTTAGGGTTTTAGGGTCAGGGCCCAGGGCCCAGGGTTAGGGTTTTAGGGTCAGGGCCCAGGGCCCAGGGTTAGGGTTTTAGGGTCAGGGCCCAGAGCCCAGGGTTAGGGTTTTAGGGTCAGGTTCCAGGGTTAGGGTTTTAGGGTCAGGGCCCAGGGCCCAGGGTTAGGGTTTTAGGGTCAGGGCCCAGGGCCCAGGGTTAGGGTTTTAGGGTCAGGGCCCAGGGCCCAGGGTTAGGGTTGTTTTAGTGTTAGGGCCCAGGGTTGGGGTTGTTTTAGGGTCAGGGCCCAGGTGCAGGGTTGTTTTACTGTCAGGGCCCAGGGTTAGGGTTGTTTTAGGGTCAGGGCCCTGGGTTACGGTTGTTTTAGGGTCAGGGCACAGGGTTAGGGCTTTAGGGTCAGGGCCCTGGTCCCAGGGTTAGGGCTTTAGGGTCAGGGCCCGGGGCCCAGGGTTAGGGCTTTAGGACCAGGGCCCGGGGCCCAGGGTTAGGGCTTTAGGGTCAGGGCCCAGGGTTAGGGTTGTTATAGGGTCAGGCCCCAGGGTTAGGGTTGTTATAGCGTCAGGTCCAGGGCCCAGGGTTAGCGTTGTTTTAGGGTCAGGGCCAGGGCCCAGGGTTAGGGTTGTTTTATGGTCAGGGCCCTGGGTTACGATTGTGTTAGGGTCAGGGCCCAGGGTTAGGGTTGTTTTAGGGTCAGGGCCCAGGGTTAGGGTTGTTTTAGTGTCAGGGCCAGGGCCCAGGGTTAGGGTTGTTTTAGGTTCAGGGCCAGGGCCCAAAGTTAGGGTTGTTTTAGGTTCAGGGCCCAGGGTTAGGGTTTTGGACTCAGGTCCAGGGCCCAGGGTTAGGGTTTTAGGCTCAGGGCCAGGGCCCAGGTTTAGGGTTGTTTTCGGGTCAGGGCCAGGGCCCAGGGTTAGGGTAGTTTTAGGGTCATGGCCAGGTCCCAGGGTTAGGGTTGCTTTAGGGTCAGTGCCGGGGCCCAGGATTATCGTTCTTTTAGGGTCAGGGGCCAGGGTTAGGGTTGTTTTAGGGTCA
The DNA here is from genome assembly GCF_029281585.2 of Gorilla gorilla gorilla. Lineage (NCBI taxonomy): Eukaryota > Metazoa > Chordata > Mammalia > Primates > Hominidae > Gorilla > Gorilla gorilla. The sequence continues at coordinate 8,807,011 of NC_073232.2, read as the reverse complement.
GGGCCCAGGGTTAGGGTTGTTTTAGGGTCAGGGCCCAGGATTATTGTTGTTTTAGGGTCAGGGCCCAGGATTATGGTTCTTTTAGGGCTAGGGCCCAGGGTTAGGGTTTTAGGCTCAGGGCCAGGGCCCAGGGTTAGGGTTTTAGGCTCAGGGCCAGGGCCCAGGTTTAGTGTTTTAGGCTCAGGGCCAGGGTCCAGTGTTATGGTTGTTTTAGGGTCAGGGCACAGGGTTAGGGCTTTAGGGTCAGGGCCCTGGTCCCAGGGTTAGGGCTTTAGGGTCAGGGCCCGGGGCCCAGGGTTAGGGCTTTAGGACCAGGGCCCGGGGCCCAGGGTTAGGGCTTTAGGGTCAGGGCCCAGGGCCCAGGGTTAGGGCTTTAGGGTCAGGGCCCAGGGTAGGGTTGTTATAGGGTCAGGGCCCAGGGTTAGGGTTGTTATAGGGTCAGGGCCAGGGCCCAGGGTTAGCGTTGTTTTAGGGTCAGGGCCAGGGCCCAGGGTTAGGGTTGTTTTAGGGTCAGGGCCAGGGCCCAAAGTTAGGGTTGTTTTAGGGTCAGGGCCCAGGGTTAGTGTTTTAGGCTCAGGGCCAGGGCCCAGTGTTAGCGTTGTTTTAGGGTCAGGGCCAGGGCCCAGGGTTAGGGTTGTTTTAGTGTCAGGGCCAGGGCCCAGGGCTAAGGGTGTTTTAGGGTCAGGAAAAGGTCCCAAAGTTAGGGTTGTTTTAGGGTCAGGGCCCAGGGTTAGGGTTTTAGGCTCAGGTCCAGGGCCCAGGGTTAGGGTTTTAGGCTCAGTGCCAGGGCCCAGGTTTAGGGTTGTTTTAGGGTCAGGGCCAGGGCCCAGGTTTAGGGTTGTTTTAGGGTCATGGCCAGGGCCCAGGGTTAGGGTTGTTATAGGATCAAGGCCAGTGCCCAGGGTTAGGGTTGTTTTAGGGTCAGGGCCAGGGCCCAGGGTTAGGGTTGTTTTAGGGTCAGGGCCAGGGCCCAGGGTTAGGGTTGTTTTAGGGTCATGGCCCAGGGTTAGGGTTGTTTTAGGGTCAGGGCCCAGGGTTAGGGTTTTTTTAGGGTAAGGGCCCAGGCTTTGGGTTGTTTTAGGGTCAGGGCCCAGGGTTAGGGTTGTTTTAGGGTCAGGGCCCAGGGTTAGGGTTGTTTTAGCGTCAGGGCCCAGGGCCCAGGGTTAGGGATTTTGGGTCAGGGCCCAGGGCCCAGGGTTAGGGTTTTAGGGTCAGGGCCCAGGGCCCAGGGTTTGGGTTTTAGGGTCAGGGCCCAGGGCCCAGGGTTAGGGTTTTAGGGTCAGGGCCCAGAGCCCAGGGTTAGGGTTTTAGGGTCAGGTTCCAGGGTTAGGGTTTTAGGGTCAGGGCCCAGGGCCCAGGGCCCAGGGTTAGGGTTTTAGGGTCAGGGCCCAGGGCCCAGGGTTAGGGTTTTAGGGTCAGGGCCCAGGGCCCAGGGTTAGGGTTGTTTTAGTGTTAGGGCCCAGGGTTGGGGTTGTTTTAGGGTCAGGGCCCAGGTGCAGGGTTGTTTTACTGTCAGGGCCCAGGGTTAGGGTTGTTTTAGGGTCAGGTCCCTGGGTTACGGTTGTTTTAGGGTCAGGGCACAGGGTTAGGGCTTTAGGGTCAGGGCCCTGGTCCCAGGGTTAGGGCTTTAGGGTCAGGGCCCGGGGCCCAGGGTTAGGGCTTTAGGACCAGGGCCCGGGGCCCAGGGTTAGGGCTTTAGGGTCAGGGCCCAGGGTTAGGGTTGTTATAGGGTCAGGCCCCAGGGTTAGGGTTGTTATAGCGTCAGGTCCAGGGCCCAGGGTTAGCGTTGTTTTAGGGTCAGGGCCAGGGCCCAGGGTTAGGGTTGTTTTATGGTCAGGGCCCTGGGTTACGATTGTGTTAGGGTCAGGGCCCAGGGTTAGGGTTGTTTTAGGGTCAGGGCCCAGGGTTAGGGTTGTTTTAGTGTCAGGGCCAGGGCCCAGGGTTAGGGTTGTTTTAGGGTCAGGGTCCAGGGTTAGGGTTGTTTTAGGTTCAGGTCCCAGGGTTAGGGTTGTTTTAGGGTCAGGGCCCAGGGTTAGGGTTGTTTTAGGGTCAGGGTCCAAGGTTAGGGTTGTTTTAGGGTCAGGGCCCAGGGTGAGGGTTGTTTTCGGGTCAGGGCCAGGGCCCAGGTTTAGGGTTGTTTTAGGGTCAGGGTCAGGGCCAGGGCCCAGGGTTAAGGTTGTTTAGGGTCAGGGCCAGGGCCCAAAGTTAGGGTTCTTTTAGGGTCAGGGCCCATGGTTAGGGTTTTAGACTCAGGTCCAGGACCCAGGGTTAGGGTTTTAGGCTCAGGGCCAGGGCCCAGGGTTAGGGTTGCTTTAGGGTCAGGGCCAGGGCCCAGGGTTAGCGTTGTATTAGGGTCAAGTCCAGGACCCAGTGTTAGGGTTGTTTTAGGGTCAGGCAGGGCCAGGGCCCAAAGTTAGGGTTGTTTTAGGGTCAGGGCCCAGGTTTAGTGTTTTAGGCTCAGGTCCAGGGCCCAGGGTTATGGTTTTAGGCTGAGGGCCAGGGCCCAGGTTTAGGGTTGTTTAAGGGTCAGGGCCAGGGCCCAGGGTTATGGTTGTTTTAGGGTCAGGGTCCAGGGTTAAGGTTGTTTTAGGGTCAGGGCCAAGGGTTAGGGTTGTTTTAGGGTCAGGGCCAAGGGTTAGGGTTGTTTTAGGGTCAGGGCCCAGGGTTATGGTTGTTTTAGGGTTAGTGCCCAGGGTTAGGGTTTTAGGCTCAGGGCCAGGGTCCAGGGTTAGGGTTTTAGGCTCAGGGCCAGGGCCTAGGGTTGGGGTTTCAGGCTCAGGGCCAGAGCCCAAGATTAGGGTTTTTGGCTCAGGGCCAGGGCCCAGGGTTAGGGTTTTAGGCTCAGGGCCAGGGCCCATGGTTAGGGTTGTTTTAGGGTCAGGGCCAGGGCCCAGGGTTAGGGTTGTTTTAGGGTCAGGGCCAGGGCCCAGGGCTAGGGGTGTTTTAGGGTCAGGGCCAGGGCCCAGGGTTAGGGATGTTTCAGGGTCAGGGCCAGGGCCCAGGTTTAGCGGTGTTTTAGGGTCAGGGCCAGGGCCCAGGGTTAGGATTGTTTTAGGGTCATGGCCCAGGGTTAGGATTGTTTTAGGGTCAGGGCCCAGGGTTAGGGTTTTAGGCTCAGGGCCAGGGACCAGGGATAGGATTTTAGGCTCAGGGCCAGGGCCCACGTTTAGGGTTTTAGGATCAGGGCCAGGGCCCAGGGGTAGGGTTTTAGGCTGCGGGCCAGGGCCCAGGGTTAGGGTTTTAGGCTCAGGGCCAGGGCCAAGGGTTAGGGTTTTAGGCTAAGGGGCAAGGCCCAGGGATAGGGTTTTAGGCTCAGGGCCAGGGCCCAGGGTTAGAGTTTTAGGCTCTGGGCCAGGGCCCAGGATTAGAGTTTTAGCCTCTGGGCCAGGGCCCAGGGTTAGGGTTGTTTTAGTGTCAGGGCCCAGGGTTAGGGTTGTTTTAGGGTCAGGGCCCAGGGTTATGGTTGTTTTAGGGTCAGGGTCTAGGGTTAGGGTTGTTTTAGGGTTGGGGCCCACGGTTACGGTTTTAGGCTCAGGGCCAGGGCCCAGGGTTAGGGTTTTAGGCTCATGGCCAGGGCCCAGGTTTGGGGTTTCAGGTTCAGGGCCAGAGCCCAAGGTTAGGGTTTTAGGCACAGGGTCAGGGCCCAGGGTTAGGGTTGTTTTAGGGTCAGGGCCCAGGGTTAGGGTGTTTTAGGGTCAGGGCCCAGGGTTAGGGTTGTTTTAGGGACAGGGCCCAGGGTTAGGGATGTTTTAGGGTCAGGGCCAGGGCCCAGGGTTAGGGTTGTTTTACGGTCAGGGCCAGGGCCCAGGGCTAGGGGTGTTTTAGGGTTAGGGCCAGGGCCCAAAGTTAGGGTTGTTGTAGGGTCAGCGCCCAGGGTTAGGGTTTTAGGCTCAGGTCCAGGGCCCAGGGTTAGGATTTTAGGCTCAGGGCCAGGGCCCAGGGTTAGGGATGTTTTAGGGTCAGGGCCAGGGCCCAGGGTTAGGGGTGTTTGAGGGTCAGGGCCAGGGCCCAGGGCTAGGGGTGTTTCAGGGTCAGGGCCAGGGCCCAGGGTTAGGGATGTTTCAGGGTCATGGCCAGGGCCCAGGGTTAGCGGTGTTTTAGGGTCAGGGCCAGGGCCCAGGGTTAGGGTTTTAGGCTCAGGGCCAGGGCCCAGGGATAGGGTTTTAGGGTCAGGGCCCAGGGTTAGGGTTGTTTTAGGGTCAGGGCCCAGGGTTAGGGTTGTTTCAGTGTCAGGGCCCAGGGTTAGGGTTCTTTCAGTGTCACGGCCCAGGGTTAGTGTTGTTTCAGGGTCACGGCCCAGGGTTAGGGTTGTTTTAGGGTCAGGGCCCAGGGTTAGGCTTGTTTTAGGGTCCCGGCCCAGAGTTACGGTTGTTATAGGGTCGGGGCCCAGGGTTAGGCTTGTTTTAGGGTCAGGGCCCTGGGTTAGGGTTGTTTTAGGGTCAGGGCCCTGGGTTACTGTTGTTTTAGGGTCAGGGCCCAGGGTTAGGGTTGTTTTAGGGTCAGGGCCCAGGGATAGGGTGTTTTAGGGTCAGGGCCCAGGGTTAGGGTTGTTTTAGGGACAGGGCCCAGGGTTAGGGTTGTTTTAGGTTCAGGGTCCAGGGTTAGGGTTGTTTTAGGGTCAGGGCCCAGGGTTAGGTTTGTTTTAGGGTCAGGGCCCAGGGTTAGGGTTGTTTTAGGGTCAGGGCCCTGGGTTAGGGTTGTTTTAGGGTCAGGGACCAGGGTTAGGGTTGTATTAGGGTCAGGGCCAGGGCCCAGGTTTATGGTTGTTTTAGGGTCAGTGCCCAGGGTTAGGGTTGTTTTAGGGTCAGGGCCCAGGGTTGGGGTTGTTTTAGGGTCAGAGCCAAGGGTTAGGGTTGTTTTAGGGTTAGGGCCCAGGGTTATGGTTGTTTTAGGGTTAGGGCCCAGTGTCAGGGTTTTAGGCTCAGGGCCAGGGCCCAGGGTTAGGGTTTTAGGCTCAGGGCCAGGGCCCATGGTTAGGGTTGTTTTAGGGTCAGGGCCAGGGCCCAGGGTTAGGGTTGTTTTACGGTCAGGGCCAGGGCCCAGGGCTAGGGGTGTTTTAGGGTGAGGGCCAGGGCCCAAAGTTAGGGTTGTTGTAGGGTCAGCGCCCAGGGTTAGGGTTTTAGGCTCAGGTCCAGGGCCCAGGGTTAGGATTTTAGGCTCAGGGCCAGGGCCCAGGGTTAGGGATGTTTTAGGGTGAGGGCCAGGGCCCAGGGTTAGGGGTGTTTTAGGGTCAGGGCCAGGGCCCAGGGCTAGGGGTGTTTCAGGGTCAGGGCCAGGGCCCAGGATTAGGGATGTTTCAGGGTCATGGCCGGGGCCCAGGGTTAGCGGTGTTTTAGGGTCAGGGCCAGGGCCCAGGGTTCGGGTTGTTTTAGGGTCAGGGCCCAGGGTTAGGATTTTTTTAGCGTCAGGGCCCAGGGTTAGGGTTTTTGGCTCAGGGCCCGGGCCCAGGGATAGGGTTGTAGGCTCAGGGCCAGGGCCCAGGTTTAGGGTTTTAGGATCAGGGCCAGGGCCCAGGGGTAGGGTTTTAGGCTCAGGGCCAAGGCCCAGGGTTAGGGTTTTAGGTTCAGGGCCAGGGCCCAGGGTTAGGGTTTTAGTGTCAGGGGCAGGGCCCAGGGATAGGGTTTTAGGCTCAGGGCCAGGGCCCAGGGTTAGAGTTTTAGGCTCAGGGCCAGGGCTCAGGGTTAGGGTTGTTTTAGGGTCAGGGCCCAGGGTTAGGGTTGTTTTAGGGTCAGGGCCCAGGGTTAGGGTTGTTTTAGGGTCAGGGCCCAGGGTTAGGGTTGTTTTAGGGTCATGGTCCAGGGTTAGGGTTGTTTTAGGGTTAGGGCCCAGGGTTAGGGTTTTAGGCTCAGGGCCAGGGCCCAGGGTTAGGGTTTTAGTCTCATGGCCAGGGCCCAGGTTTGGTGTTTCAGGTTCAGGGCCAGAGCCCAAGGTTAGGGTTTTAGGCCCAGGGTCAGGGCCCAGGGTTAAGGTTTAAGGCTCAGGGCCAGGGCCCAGGGTTAGGGTTTTAGGCTCAGGGCCAGGGCCCAGGGTTAGGGTTTTGGGCTCAGGGGCATGGCCCAGGGATAGGGTTTTAGGCTCAGGGCCAGGGCCCAGTGTTAGGGTTTTAGGCTCAGGGGCAGGGCCCAGGGATAGGGTTTTAGGCTCAGGGCCAGGGCCCAGGGTTAGGGTTTTAGGCTCAGGGCCAGGGCCCAGGGTTAGGGTTTTAGGCTCGGGGCCCAGGGTTAGGGTTGTTTTAGGGTCAGGGCCCAGGGTAAGTGTTTTAGGCTCAGGGCCCAGGGTTAGGGTTGTTTTAGGCTCAGGGCCCAGTGTTAGGGTTGTTTCAGGGTGAGGGCCCAGGGTTAGGGTTGTTTCAGGGTCAAGGCCCAGGGTTAGGGTTGTTTCAGGGTCAGGGCCCAGGGTTAGGGTTGTTTCAGGGTCAGGGCCCAGGGTTAGGGCTGTTTCAGGGTCAGGGCCCAGGGTTAGGTTTGTTTCAGGGTCAGGGCCCAGGGTTAGGTTTGTTTCAGGGTCAGGGCCCAGGGTTAGGGTTGTTTCAGGGTCATGGCCCAGGGTTAGGGTTGTTTCAGGGTCAGGGCCCTGGGTTACGGTTGTTTTAGGGTCAGGGCCGAGGGTTAGGGTTGTTATAGGGTCAGGGCCAGGGCCCAGGGTTAGGGTTGTTTTAGGGTCAGGGCCAGGGCCCAGGGTTAGGGTTGTTTTAGGGTCAGGGCCAGGGCCCAAATTTAGGGTTGTTTTAGGTTCAGGGCGCAGGGTTAGGGTTTTAGGCTCAGGTCCAGGGCCCAGGGTTAGGGTTTTAGGCTCAGGGCCAGGGCCCAGGGTTAGGGTAGTTTTAGGGTCAGGGCCAGGGCCCAGGGCTAGGGGTGTTTTAGGGTCAGGGCCTGGTCCCAGGGTTAGGGATGTTTAAGGGTCAGGGTCAGGGCCCAGGGTAAGTGGTGTTTTAGAGTCAGGACCAGGGCCCAGGGTTAGGGTTGTTTTAGGGTCAGGGCCCAGGGTTAAGGTTGTTTTAGGTTCAGGGCCCAGGGTTAGGGTTTTAGGCTCAGGGCCAGGGACCAGGGATAGGGTTTTAGGCTCAGGGCCAGGGCCCAGGGTTAGGGTTTTAGGGTCAGTGCCACGGCCCAGGGATAGGGTTTTAGGCTCAGGGCCAGGGCCCAGGGTTAGGGTTTTAGGCTCAGGGCCAGGGCCCAGGGATAGGGTTTTAGGCTCAGGGCCAGGGCCCAGGGTTAGGGTTTTAGGCTCAGGGCCCAGGGTTAGGGTTGTTTTAGGGTCAGGGCCAGGGCCCAGGGTTAGGGTTGTTTCAGGGTCAGGGCCCAGGGTTAGGGTTGTTTCAGGGTCAGGGCCCAGCGTTAGTTTTGTTTCAGGGTCAGGGCATAGGGTTAGGGTTGTTTCAGGGTCAGGGCCCAGGGGTAGGGTTGTTTTACGGTCAGGGCCCACGGGTAGGGTTGTTTTAGGGTCTGGGCCCACGGTTGGGGTTTTATGGTCAGGGCCCAGGGTTAGGGTTTTAGGGTCAGGGCCCAGGGTTAGGGATTTAGGGTCAGGGCCCAGATTTAGGGTTTTAGGGTCAGGGCCCAGGGTTAGGGTTTTAGGGTCAGGACCCAGGGTTAGGGTTTTAGGGTCAGGGCCCAGGGCCCAGGGTTAGGGTTTTAGGGTCAGGGCCCAGGGTTAGGGTTTTAGGGTCAGGGCCCAGGGCCCAGGGTTAGGGTTTTAGGGTCAGGGACCATGGCCCAGGTTTAGGGTTCTTATAGGCTCAGGGCCAGGGCCCAGGGTTAGCGTTGTTTTAGGGTCAGGGCCAGGGCCCAAAGTTAGGGATGTTTTAGGATCAGGGACTAGGGTTAGGGTTTTAGGCTCAGTTCCAGGCACCAGGGTTAGGGTTTTAGGCTCTGGGCCAGGGCCCAGGTTTAGGGTTGTTTTAGGGTCAGGGCCAGGGCCCAGTGTTAGGGTTGTTTTAGGGTCATGGCCAGGTCCCAGGGTTAGGGTTGTTTTAGGGTTAGGTCCAGGGCCCAGGATTATAGTTGTTTTAGGGTCAGGGCCCAGGGTTAGGGTTGTTTTAGTTTCAGGGCCCAGGGTTATGGTTCTTTTAGGGCTAGGGTCCAGGGTTAGGGTTTTAGGCTCAGGGCCAGGGCCCCGGGTTAGGGATTTAGGCTCAGGGCCAGGGCTCAGGGTTGGGGTTTCTGGCTCAGGGCCAGAGCCCAAGGTTAGGGTTTTAGGCTCAGGGCCAGGGCCCAGGGTTAGGGTTTTAGGCTCAGGGCCAGGGCCCAGGGTTAGGGTTTTAGGGTCAGGGCCCAGGGTTAGGGATTTAGGGTCAGGGCCCAGGGCCCAGGGTTAGGGTTTTAGGGTCAGGGCCCAGGGCCCAGGGTTAGGGTTTTAGGGTCAGGGCCCAGGGTTAGGGTTTTAGGGTCAGGTCCCAGGGCCCAGGGTTAGGGTTTTAGGGTCAGGGACCAGGGCCCAGGGTTAGGGTTTTAGGGTCAGGGCCCAGGGCCCAGGGTTAGGGTTTTAGGGTCAGGGACCAGGGCCCAGGGTTAGGGTTTTAGGGTCAGGGCCCAGGGCCCAGGGTTAGGGTTTTAGGGTCAGGGCCCAGGGCCCAGGGTTAGGGTGGTTTTAGTGTTAGGGCCCAGGGTTGGGGGTTGTTTTAGTGTCAGGGCCCAGGGTTAGGGTTGTTTTAGGGTCAGGGCCCACGGTTAGGGTTTTAGGATCAGTGCCAGGGCCCAGGGTTAGGGTTTTAGGCTCAGGGCCAGGGCCCAGGGTTAGGGTTTTAGGCTCAGGTCCAGGGCCCAGGGTTAGGGTTGTTTTAGGGTCAGGGCCAGGGCCGAGGTTTAGGGTTGTTTTAGGGTCAGGGCCAGGGCTCAGGGCAAGGGGTGTTTTAGGGTCTGGACCTGGGCCCAAAGTTAGGGTTGTTTTAGTGTCAGGGCCCAGGGTTAGGGTTTTAGGCTCAGGTCCAGGGCCCAGGGTTAGGGTTTTAGGCTCAGGGCCAGGGCCCAGGGTTAGGGATATTTTAGGGTCAGGGCCAGGGTCCAGGATTAGGGGTGTTTTAGGGTCAGGGCCAGGGCCCAGGATTAGGGTTGTTTTAGGGCCAGGGCCCAGGGTTCGGGTTGTTTTAGGGTCAGGGCCCAGGGTTAGGATTTTTTTAGCGTCAGGGCCCAGGGTTAGGGTTTTTGGCTCAGGGCCCGGGCCCAGGGATAGGGTTGTAGGCTCAGGGCCAGGGCCCAGGTTTAGGGTTTTAGGATCAGGGCCAGGGCCCAGGGGTAGGGTTTTAGGCTCAGGGCCAAGGCCCAGGGTTAGGGTTTTAGGTTCAGGGCCAGGGCCCAGGGTTAGGGTTTTAGTGTCAGGGGCAGGGCCCAGGGATAGGGTTTTAGGCTCAGGGCCAGGGCCCAGGGTTAGAGTTTTAGGCTCAGGGCCAGGGCTCAGGGTTAGGGTTGTTTTAGGGTCAGGGCCCAGGGTTAGGGTTGTTTTAGGGTCAGGGCCCAGGGTTAGGGTTGTTTTAGGGTCAGGGCCCAGGGTTAGGGTTGTTTTAGGGTCATGGTCCAGGGTTAGGGTTGTTTTAGGGTTAGGGCCCAGGGTTAGGGTTTTAGGCTCAGGGCCAGGGCCCAGGGTTAGGGTTTTAGTCTCATGGCCAGGGCCCAGGTTTGGTGTTTCAGGTTCAGGGCCAGAGCCCAAGGTTAGGGTTTTAGGCCCAGGGTCAGGGCCCAGGGTTAAGGTTTAAGGCTCAGGGCCAGGGCCCAGGGTTAGGGTTTTAGGCTCAGGGCCAGGGCCCAGGGTTAGGGTTTTGGGCTCAGGGGCATGGCCCAGGGATAGGGTTTTAGGCTCAGGGCCAGGGCCCAGTGTTAGGGTTTTAGGCTCAGGGGCAGGGCCCAGGGATAGGGTTTTAGGCTCAGGGCCAGGGCCCAGGGTTAGGGTTTTAGGCTCAGGGCCAGGGCCCAGGGTTAGGGTTTTAGGCTCGGGGCCCAGGGTTAGGGTTGTTTTAGGGTCAGGGCCCAGGGTAAGTGTTTTAGGCTCAGGGCCCAGGGTTAGGGTTGTTTTAGGCTCAGGGCCCAGTGTTAGGGTTGTTTCAGGGTGAGGGCCCAGGGTTAGGGTTGTTTCAGGGTCAAGGCCCAGGGTTAGGGTTGTTTCAGGGTCAGGGCCCAGGGTTAGGGTTGTTTCAGGGTCAGGGCCCAGGGTTAGGGCTGTTTCAGGGTCAGGGCCCAGGGTTAGGTTTGTTTCAGGGTCAGGGCCCAGGGTTAGGTTTGTTTCAGGGTCAGGGCCCAGGGTTAGGGTTGTTTCAGGGTCATGGCCCAGGGTTAGGGTTGTTTCAGGGTCAGGGCCCTGGGTTACGGTTGTTTTAGGGTCAGGGCCGAGGGTTAGGGTTGTTATAGGGTCAGGGCCAGGGCCCAGGGTTAGGGTTGTTTTAGGGTCAGGGCCAGGGCCCAGGGTTAGGGTTGTTTTAGGGTCAGGGCCAGGGCCCAAATTTAGGGTTGTTTTAGGTTCAGGGCGCAGGGTTAGGGTTTTAGGCTCAGGTCCAGGGCCCAGGGTTAGGGTTTTAGGCTCAGGGCCAGGGCCCAGGGTTAGGGTAGTTTTAGGGTCAGGGCCAGGGCCCAGGGCTAGGGGTGTTTTAGGGTCAGGGCCTGGTCCCAGGGTTAGGGATGTTTAAGGGTCAGGGTCAGGGCCCAGGGTAAGTGGTGTTTTAGAGTCAGGACCAGGGCCCAGGGTTAGGGTTGTTTTAGGGTCAGGGCCCAGGGTTAAGGTTGTTTTAGGTTCAGGGCCCAGGGTTAGGGTTTTAGGCTCAGGGCCAGGGACCAGGGATAGGGTTTTAGGCTCAGGGCCAGGGCCCAGGGTTAGGGTTTTAGGGTCAGTGCCACGGCCCAGGGATAGGGTTTTAGGCTCAGGGCCAGGGCCCAGGGTTAGGGTTTTAGGCTCAGGGCCAGGGCCCAGGGATAGGGTTTTAGGCTCAGGGCCAGGGCCCAGGGTTAGGGTTTTAGGCTCAGGGCCCAGGGTTAGGGTTGTTTTAGGGTCAGGGCCAGGGCCCAGGGTTAGGGTTGTTTCAGGGTCAGGGCCCAGGGTTAGGGTTGTTTCAGGGTCAGGGCCCAGCGTTAGTTTTGTTTCAGGGTCAGGGCATAGGGTTAGGGTTGTTTCAGGGTCAGGGCCCAGGGGTAGGGTTGTTTTACGGTCAGGGCCCACGGGTAGGGTTGTTTTAGGGTCTGGGCCCACGGTTGGGGTTTTATGGTCAGGGCCCAGGGTTAGGGTTTTAGGGTCAGGGCCCAGGGTTAGGGATTTAGGGTCAGGGCCCAGATTTAGGGTTTTAGGGTCAGGGCCCAGGGTTAGGGTTTTAGGGTCAGGACCCAGGGTTAGGGTTTTAGGGTCAGGGCCCAGGGCCCAGGGTTAGGGTTTTAGGGTCAGGGCCCAGGGTTAGGGTTTTAGGGTCAGGGCCCAGGGCCCAGGGTTAGGGTTTTAGGGTCAGGGACCATGGCCCAGGTTTAGGGTTCTTATAGGCTCAGGGCCAGGGCCCAGGGTTAGCGTTGTTTTAGGGTCAGGGCCAGGGCCCAAAGTTAGGGATGTTTTAGGATCAGGGACTAGGGTTAGGGTTTTAGGCTCAGTTCCAGGCACCAGGGTTAGGGTTTTAGGCTCTGGGCCAGGGCCCAGGTTTAGGGTTGTTTTAGGGTCAGGGCCAGGGCCCAGTGTTAGGGTTGTTTTAGGGTCATGGCCAGGTCCCAGGGTTAGGGTTGTTTTAGGGTTAGGTCCAGGGCCCAGGATTATAGTTGTTTTAGGGTCAGGGCCCAGGGTTAGGGTTGTTTTAGTTTCAGGGCCCAGGGTTATGGTTCTTTTAGGGCTAGGGTCCAGGGTTAGGGTTTTAGGCTCAGGGCCAGGGCCCCGGGTTAGGGATTTAGGCTCAGGGCCAGGGCTCAGGGTTGGGGTTTCTGGCTCAGGGCCAGAGCCCAAGGTTAGGGTTTTAGGCTCAGGGCCAGGGCCCAGGGTTAGGGTTTTAGGCTCAGGGCCAGGGCCCAGGGTTAGGGTTTTAGGGTCAGGGCCCAGGGTTAGGGATTTAGGGTCAGGGCCCAGGGCCCAGGGTTAGGGTTTTAGGGTCAGGGCCCAGGGCCCAGGGTTAGGGTTTTAGGGTCAGGGCCCAGGGTTAGGGTTTTAGGGTCAGGTCCCAGGGCCCAGGGTTAGGGTTTTAGGGTCAGGGACCAGGGCCCAGGGTTAGGGTTTTAGGGTCAGGGCCCAGGGCCCAGGGTTAGGGTTTTAGGGTCAGGGACCAGGGCCCAGGGTTAGGGTTTTAGGGTCAGGGCCCAGGGCCCAGGGTTAGGGTTTTAGGGTCAGGGCCCAGGGCCCAGGGTTAGGGTGGTTTTAGTGTTAGGGCCCAGGGTTGGGGGTTGTTTTAGTGTCAGGGCCCAGGGTTAGGGTTGTTTTAGGGTCAGGGCCCACGGTTAGGGTTTTAGGATCAGTGCCAGGGCCCAGGGTTAGGGTTTTAGGCTCAGGGCCAGGGCCCAGGGTTAGGGTTTTAGGCTCAGGTCCAGGGCCCAGGGTTAGGGTTGTTTTAGGGTCAGGGCCAGGGCCGAGGTTTAGGGTTGTTTTAGGGTCAGGGCCAGGGCTCAGGGCAAGGGGTGTTTTAGGGTCTGGACCTGGGCCCAAAGTTAGGGTTGTTTTAGTGTCAGGGCCCAGGGTTAGGGTTTTAGGCTCAGGTCCAGGGCCCAGGGTTAGGGTTTTAGGCTCAGGGCCAGGGCCCAGGGTTAGGGATATTTTAGGGTCAGGGCCAGGGTCCAGGATTAGGGGTGTTTTAGGGTCAGGGCCAGGGCCCAGGATTAGGGTTGTTTTAGGGTCAGGGCCCAGGGTTAGGGTTGTTTTAGGGTCAGGGCCCAGGGTTAGGGTTTTTTTAGGGTAAGGGCCCAGGGTTAGGGTTGTTATAGGGTCAGGGCCCAGGGTTAGGGTTGTTTTAGGGTCAGGGCCGAGGGTTAGGGTTGTTTTAGGGTCAGGGCCCACGGTTAGGGTTTTATGGTCAGGGCCAGAGCCCAGGGTTAGGGTTTTAGGGTGAGGGCCAGGGCCCGGGGTTAGGGTTTTAGGGTTAGGGCCCGGGGCCCCCGGTTAGGGCTGTAGGGCCAGGGCCCGGGGCCCGGTGTTAGGGCTTTAGGGCCAGGGCCCGCGGCCCGGGGTTAGTGCTTTAGGGCCAGGGCCCGGGGCCCGGGGTTAGGGCTTTAGGGCCAGGGCCCGGGACCCGGGGTAGGGCTTTAGGGCCAGGGCCCGGGGCCCGGGGCCCGGGGTTAGGGCTTTCGGGCCAGGGTCTGGGGCCCGGGGTTAGGGCTTTCGGGCCGGGGCCCGGGGCCCGGGGTTAGGGCTTTAGGGCCTGTGCCTGGGGCCCGGGGTTGGGGCTTTAGGGCCAGGGCCCGGGGCCCGGGGTGGGGCTTTAGGGCCAGGGCCCGGGGCCCGGGGTTAGGGCTTTAGGGTCAGGGCCCGGTGCCCAGGGTTAGGGTTGTTTTAGGGTCAGGGCCAGGGCCCAAAGTTAGGGTTGTTTTAGGGTCACGGCCCAGGGTTTTGGTTGTTTTAGGGTCAGGGCCCAGGGTTAGGGTTGTTTTAGTGTCAGGGCCCAGGGTTAGGGTTGTTATAGGGTCAGGGCCAGGGCCCAGGGTTAGCGTTGTTTTAGGGTCAGGGACAGGGCCCAGGGTTAGGGTTGTTTTAGGGTCAGGGCCAGGGCTCTAAGTTAGGGTTGTTTTAGGTTCAGGGCCCAGGGTTAGGGTTTTAGGCTCAGGTCCACGGCCCAGGGTTAGGGTTTTAGGCTCAGGGCCAGGGCCCAGGTTTAGGGTTGTTTTAGGGTCAGGGCCAGGGCCCAGGGTTAGGGTTGTTTTAGGGTCATGGCCAGGTCCCACGGTTAGGGTTGTTTTAGGGTCATGGCCAGGGCCAGGATTATGGTTGTTTTAGGGTCTGGTCCCAGGGTTAGGGTTGTTTTAGGGTCAGGGCCCAGTGTTATGGTTCTTTTAGGGCTAGGGTCCAAGGTTAGGGTTTTAGGCTCAGGGCCAGGGCCCAGGGTTAGGGTTTTAGGCTCAGGGCCAAGGCCCAGGGTTGGGGTTTCAGGCTCAGGGCCAGAGCCCAAGGTTTGGGTTTTCGGCTCAGGGCCAGGGCCCAGGGTTAGGGTTTTAGGCTCAAGGCCAAGGCCCAGGGTTAGGGTTTTAGGCTCAGGGCCAGGGCACAGGGTTAGGGTTTTAGGGTCAGGGCCCAGGGTTAGGGATTTAGGGTCAGGGCCCAGATTTAGGGTTTTAGGGTCAGGGCCCAGGGTTAGGGTTTTAGGCTCAGGGCCAGGGCCCAGGGTTAGGGTTTTAGGGTCAGGGCCAGGGCCCAGGGTTAGGGTTTTAGGGTCAGGGCCCGGGGCCCGGGGTTAGGGCTTTCTGACCAGGGCCCGGGGCCCGGGGTTAGGGCTTTAGATCCAGGGCCCGGGGCCCGGGGTTAGGGCTTTAGGGCCAGGGCCCGGGGCCCGGGGTTAGGGCTTTCGGGCCAGGGCCCGGGGCCCGGGGTTAGGGCTTTAGGGTCAGGGCCCGGGGCCCGTGGTTAGGGCTTTAGGGTCAGGCCCCGGGGCCCGGGGTTAGGGTTTTAGGACCAGGGTCCGGGGACCGGGGTTAGGGCTTTAGGGTCAGGGCCCGGGGCCCAGGGTTAGGGTTGTTTTAGGGTCAGGGCCAGGGCCCAGTGTTAGGGTTGTTTTAGGGTCATGGCCAGGTCCCAGGGTTAGGGTTGTTTTAGGGTTAGGTCCAGGGCCCAGGATTATAGTTGTTTTAGGGTCAGGGCCCAGGGTTAGGGTTGTTTTAGTTTCAGGGCCCAGGGTTATGGTTCTTTTAGGGCTAGGGTCCAGGGTTAGGGTTTTAGGCTCAGGGCCAGGGCCCCGGGTTAGGGATTTAGGCTCAGGGCCAGGGCTCAGGGTTGGGGTTTCTGGCTCAGGGCCAGAGCCCAAGGTTAGGGTTTTAGGCTCAGGGCCAGGGCCCAGGGTTAGGGTTTTAGGCTCAGGGCAGGGCCCAGGGTTAGGGTTTTAGGGTCAGGGCCCAGGGTTAGGGATTTAGGGTCAGGGCCCAGGGCCCAGGGTTAGGGTTTTAGGGTCAGGGCCCAGGGCCCAGGGTTAGGGTTTTAGGGTCAGGGCCCAGGGTTAGGGTTTTAGGGTCAGGTCCCAGGGCCCAGGGTTAGGGTTTTAGGGTCAGGGACCAGGGCCCAGGGTTAGGGTTTTAGGGTCAGGGCCCAGGGCCCAGGGTTAGGGTTTTAGGGTCAGGGACCAGGGCCCAGGGTTAGGGTTTTAGGGTCAGGGCCCAGGGCCCAGGGTTAGGGTTTTAGGGTCAGGGCCCAGGGCCCAGGGTTAGGGTGGTTTTAGTGTTAGGGCCCAGGGTTGGGGGTTGTTTTAGTGTCAGGGCCCAGGGTTAGGGTTGTTTTAGGGTCAGGGCCCACGGTTAGGGTTTTAGGATCAGTGCCAGGGCCCAGGGTTAGGGTTTTAGGCTCAGGGCCAGGGCCCAGGGTTAGGGTTGTTTTAGGGTCAGGGCCAGGGCCGAGGTTTAGGGATATTTTAGGGTCAGGGCCAGGGCTCAGGGCAAGGGGTGTTTTAGGGTCTGGACCTGGGCCCAAAGTTAGGGTTGTTTTAGTGTCAGGGCCCAGGGTTAGGGTTTTAGGCTCAGGTCCAGGGCCCAGGGTTAGGGTTTTTTTAGGGTAAGGGCCCAGGGTTAGGGTTGTTATAGGGTCAGGGCCCAGGGTTAGGGTTGTTTTAGGGTCAGGGCCGAGGGTTAGGGTTGTTTTAGGGTCAGGGCCCACGGTTAGGGTTTTATGGTCAGGGCCAGAGCCCAGGGTTAGGGTTTTAGGGTGAGGGCCAGGGCCCAGGGTTAGGGTTTTAGGGTTAGGGCCCGGGGCCCCCGGTTAGGGCTGTAGGGCCAGGGCCCGGGGCCCGGTGTTAGGGCTTTAGGGCCAGGGCCCGCGGCCCGGGGTTAGTGCTTTAGGGCCAGGGCCCGGGGCCCGGGGTTAGGGCTTTCGGGCCGGGGCCCGGGGCCCGGGGTTAGGGCTTTAGGGCCTGTGCCTGGGGCCCGGGGTTGGGGCTTTAGGGCCAGGGCCCGGGGCCCGGGGTGGGGCTTTAGGGCCAGGGCCCGGGGCCCGGGGTTAGGGCTTTAGGGTCAGGGCCCGGTGCCCAGGGTTAGGGTTGTTTTAGGGTCAGGGCCCAGGGTTAGGGTTGTTATAGGGTCAGGGCCAGGGCCCAGGGTTAGCGTTGTTTTAGGGTCAGGGACAGGGCCCAGGGTTAGGGTTGTTTTAGGGTCAGGGCCAGGGCTCTAAGTTAGGGTTGTTTTAGGTTCAGGGCCCAGGGTTAGGGTTTTAGGCTCAGGTCCACGGCCCAGGGTTAGGGTTTTAGGCTCAGGGCCAGGGCCCAGGTTTAGGGTTGTTTTAGGGTCAGGGCCAGGGCCCAGGGTTAGGGTTGTTTTAGGGTCATGGCCAGGTCCCACGGTTAGGGTTGTTTTAGGGTCATGGCCAGGGCCAGGATTATGGTTGTTTTAGGGTCTGGTCCCAGGGTTAGGGTTGTTTTAGGGTCAGGGCCCAGTGTTATGGTTCTTTTAGGGCTAGGGTCCAAGGTTAGGGTTTTAGGCTCAGGGCCAGGGCCCAGGGTTAGGGTTTTAGGCTCAGGGCCAAGGCCCAGGGTTGGGGTTTCAGGCTCAGGGCCAGAGCCCAAGGTTTGGGTTTTCGGCTCAGGGCCAGGGCCCAGGGTTAGGGTTTTAGGCTCAAGGCCAAGGCCCAGGGTTAGGGTTTTAGGCTCAGGGCCAGGGCCCAGGGTTAGGGTTTTAGGGTCAGGTCCCAGGGCCCAGGGTTAGGGTTTTAGGGTCAGGGACCAGGGCCCAGGGTTAGGGTTTTAGGGTCAGGGACCAGGGCCCAGGGTTAGGGTTTTAGGGTCAGGGCCCAGGGCCCAGGGTTAGGGTTTTAGGGTCAGGGCCCAGGGCCCAGGGTTAGGGTGGTTTTAGTGTTAGGGCCCAGGGTTGGGGGTTGTTTTAGTGTCAGGGCCCAGGGTTAGGGTTGTTTTAGGGTCAGGGCCCACGGTTAGGGTTTTAGGATCAGTGCCAGGGCCCAGGGTTAGGGTTTTAGGCTCAGGGCCAGGGCCCAGGGTTAGGGTTTTAGGCTCAGGGCCAGGGCCCAGGGTTAGGGTTGTTTTAGGGTCAGGGCCAGGGCCGAGGTTTAGGGTTGTTTTAGGGTCAGGGCCAGGGCTCAGGGCAAGGGGTGTTTTAGGGTCTGGACCTGGGCCCAAAGTTAGGGTTGTTTTAGTGTCAGGGCCCAGGGTTAGGGTTTTAGGCTCAGGTCCAGGGCCCAGGGTTAGGGTTTTAGGCTCAGGGCCAGGGCCCAGGGTTAGGGATATTTTAGGGTCAGGGCCAGGGTCCAGGATTAGGGGTGTTTTAGGGTCAGGGCCAGGGCCCAGGATTAGGGTTGTTTTAGGGTCAGGGCCCAGGGTTAGGGTTGTTTTAGGGTCAGGGCCCAGGGTTAGGGTTTTTTTAGGGTAAGGGCCCAGGGTTAGGGTTGTTATAGGGTCAGGGCCCAGGGTTAGGGTTGTTTTAGGGTCAGGGCCGAGGGTTAGGGTTGTTTTAGGGTCAGGGCCCACGGTTAGGGTTTTATGGTCAGGGCCAGAGCCCAGGGTTAGGGTTTTAGGGTGAGGGCCAGGGCCCAGGGTTAGGGTTTTAGGGTTAGGGCCCGGGGCCCCCGGTTAGGGCTGTAGGGCCAGGGCCCGGGGCCCGGTGTTAGGGCTTTAGGGCCAGGGCCCGCGGCCCGGGGTTAGTGCTTTAGGGCCAGGGCCCGGGGCCCGGGGTTAGGGCTTTAGGGCCAGGGCCCGGGGCCCGGGGTAGGGCTTTAGGGCCAGGGCCCGGGGCCCGGGGCCCGGGGTTAGGGCTTTCGGGCCAGGGTCTGGGGCCCGGGGTTAGGGCTTTCGGGCCGGGGCCCGGGGCCCGGGGTTAGGGCTTTAGGGCCTGTGCCTGGGGCCCGGGGTTGGGGCTTTAGGGCCAGGGCCCGGGGCCCGGGGTGGGGCTTTAGGGCCAGGGCCCGGGGCCCGGGGTTAGGGCTTTAGGGTCAGGGCCCGGTGCCCAGGGTTAGGGTTGTTTTAGGGTCAGGGCCAGGGCCCAAAGTTAGGGTTGTTTTAGGGTCACGGCCCAGGGTTTTGGTTGTTTTAGGGTCAGGGCCCAGGGTTAGGGTTGTTTTAGTGTCAGGGCCCAGGGTTAGGGTTGTTATAGGGTCAGGGCCAGGGCCCAGGGTTAGCGTTGTTTTAGGGTCAGGGACAGGGCCCAGGGTTAGGGTTGTTTTAGGGTCAGGGCCAGGGCTCTAAGTTAGGGTTGTTTTAGGTTCAGGGCCCAGGGTTAGGGTTTTAGGCTCAGGTCCACGGCCCAGGGTTAGGGTTTTAGGCTCAGGGCCAGGGCCCAGGTTTAGGGTTGTTTTAGGGTCAGGGCCAGGGCCCAGGGTTAGGGTTGTTTTAGGGTCATGGCCAGGTCCCACGGTTAGGGTTGTTTTAGGGTCATGGCCAGGGCCAGGATTATGGTTGTTTTAGGGTCTGGTCCCAGGGTTAGGGTTGTTTTAGGGTCAGGGCCCAGTGTTATGGTTCTTTTAGGGCTAGGGTCCAAGGTTAGGGTTTTAGGCTCAGGGCCAGGGCCCAGGGTTAGGGTTTTAGGCTCAGGGCCAAGGCCCAGGGTTGGGGTTTCAGGCTCAGGGCCAGAGCCCAAGGTTTGGGTTTTCGGCTCAGGGCCAGGGCCCAGGGTTAGGGTTTTAGGCTCAAGGCCAAGGCCCAGGGTTAGGGTTTTAGGCTCAGGGCCAGGGCACAGGGTTAGGGTTTTAGGGTCAGGGCCCAGGGTTAGGGATTTAGGGTCAGGGCCCAGGTTTAGGGTTTTAGGGTCAGGGCCCAGGGTTAGGGTTTTAGGCTCAGGGCCAGGGCCCAGGGTTAGGGTTTTAGGGTCAGGGCCAGGGCCCAGGGTTAGGGTTTTAGGGTCAGGGCCCGGGGCCCGGGGTTAGGGCTTTCTGACCAGGGCCCGGGGCCCGGGGTTAGGGCTTTATATCCAGGGCCCGGGGCCCGGGGTTAGGGCTTTAGGGCCAGGGCCCGGGGCCCGGGGTTAGGGCTTTCGGGCCAGGGCCCGGGGCCCGGGGTTAGGGCTTTAGGGTTAGGGCCCGGGGCCCGTGGTTAGGGCTTTAGGGTCAGGCCCCGGGGCCCGGGGTTAGGGTTTTAGGACCAGGGCCCGGGGACCGGGGTTAGGGCTTTAGGGTCAGGGCCCGGGGCCCAGGGTTAGGGTTGTTTTAGGGTCAGGGCCAGGGCCCAAAGTTAGGGTTGTTTTAAGGTGACGGCCTAGGGTTTGGGTTGTTTTATGGTCAGGGCCCAGGATTAGGGTTGTTTTAGGGTCAGGGCCAGTGCCCAAATTTAGGGTTGTTTTAGGTTCAGAGCCCTGGGTTAGGGTTTTAGGCTCAGGTCCAGGGCCCAGGGTTAGGGTTTTAGGCTCAGGGCCAGAGCCCAGGTTTAGGGTTGTTTTAGGGTCAGGGCCAGGTCCCAGGGTTAGGGTTGTTTTAGGGTTAGGGCCAGGGCCCAGGATTATGGTTGTTTTTGGGTCAGGGCCCAGGGTTAGGGTTGTTTTAGGGTCAGGGCCCAGGTTTATGATTCTTTTAGGGCTAGGGTCCAGGGTTAGGGTTTTAGGCTCAGGGCCAGGGCCCAGGGTTAGGGTTTTAGGCTCAGGGCCAGGGCCCAGCGTTGGGGTTTCAGGCTCACTGCCAGAGTCCAAGGTTAGGGTTTTCGGCTCAGGGCCAGGGCCCAGGGTTGGGGTTTTAGGCCCAGGGACAGGGCCCAGGGTTAGGGTTTTAGGCTCAGGGCCAGGGCCCAGGGTTAGGGTTTAAGTGTCAGAGCCCAGGGTTAGGGATTTAGGGTCAGGGCCCAGGTTTAGGGTTTTAGGGTCAGGGCCCAGGGTTAGGGTTTTAGGGTCAGGGCCCAGGGTTAGGGTTTTAGGGTCAGGGCCAGGGCCCAGGGTTAGGGTTTTAGGGTCAAGGCCAGGGCCCAGGGTTAGGGTTTTAGGGTCAGGGCCAGGGCCCAGGGTTAGGGTTTTAGGGTCAGGGCCCAGGGCCCATGGTTAGGGTTTTTGGGTCAGGGCCCAGGGCGCAGGGTTAGGGTTTTAGGGTCAGGGCCCAGGGCCCAGGGTTAGTGTTTTAGGGTCAGGGCCCAGTGTTAGGGTTTTAGGGTCAAGGTCCAGGGCCCAGGGTTAGCGTTTTAGGGTCAGGGCCCAGGGCCCAGGGTTAGGGTTTAGGGTCAGGGCCCAGGGCCAAGGGTTAGGGTTTTAGGGTCAGGGCCCAGGGCCCTGGGTTAGGGTTGTTTTAGAGTTAGGGCCCAGGGATGGGGTTGTTTTAGGGTCAGGGCCCAGGGTTAGGGTTGTTTTAGGGTCAGGGCCCACGGTTAGGGTTTTAGGATCAGGGCCAGGGCCCAGGGTTAGGGTATTAGGCTCAGGGCCAGGGCCCAGGGTTAGGGTTTTAGGCTCAGGGCCAGGGCCCAGGCTTAGGGTTGTTTTAGGGTCAGGGCCAGGGCCCAGGGCTAGGGGTGTTTTAGGGTCAGGGCCAGGGCCCAAAGTAAGGGTTGTTTTAGGGTCAGGGCCCAGGGTTAGGGTTTTAGGCTCAGGTCCAGGGCCCAGGGTTAGGGTTTAATCTCAGGGCCAGGGCCCAGGGTTTGGGGATGTTTTAGGGTCAGTGGCAGGGTCCAGGGTTAAGGGTGTTTTAGGGTCAGGGCCCGGGCCCAGGGTTAGGGTTGTTTTAGGGTCAGGGCCCAGGGTTAGGGTTTTTTTAGGGTTAGGGCCCAGGGTTAGGGTTGTTATAGGGTCAGGGTCCAGGGTTAGGGTTGTTTTATTGTCAGGGCCCAGGGTTAGGGTTGTTTTAGGGTCAGGGCCCACGGTTAGGGTTTTATTGTCAGGGCCAGGGCCCAGGGTTAGGGTTTTAGGGTAAGGGCTAGGGCCCAGGGTTAGTGCTTTAGGGCCAGGGCCAGGGCCCGGGGCCCGGGGTTAGGGCTTTAGGGCCAGGGCCCGGGGCCCGGGGTTAGGGCTTTAGGGCCAGGGCCCGGGGCCCGGGGTAGGGCTTTAGGGCCAGGGTCCGGGGCCCGGGGTTAGGGCTTTAGGGCCGGGGCCCGGGGCCCGGTGTTAGGGTTTTGGGCCGGGGCCCGGGGCCCGGGGTTAGGGCTTTAGGGTCAGGGCCCGGTGCCCAGGGTTAGGGTTGTTTTAGGGTCAGGGCCAGGGCCCAAACTTAGGGTTGTTTTAGGTTCACGGCCCAGGGTTTTGGTTGTTTTAGGGTCAGGGCCCAGGGTTAGGGTTGTTTTAGGGTCAGGGCCCAGGGTTAGGGTTGTTTTAGGGTCAGGGCCCACGGTTAGGGTTTTATGGTCAGGGCCAGGGCCCAGGGTTAGGGTTTTAGGGTCAGGGCCCGGGGCCCAGGGTTAGGGCTGTAGGGCCAGGGCCCTGGGCCCGGTGTTAGGGCTTTAGGGCCAGGGCCCGGGGCCCGGGGTTAGGGCTTTAGGGCCGGGGCCCGGGGCCCGGGGCCCGGGGTTAGGGCTTTAGGGCCGGGGCCCGGGGCCCGGGGCCCGGGGTTAGGGCTTTAGGGCCTGTGCCCGGGGCCCGGGGGTAGGGCTTTAGGGCCTGGGCCCGGGGCCCGGGGTTAGGGCTTTAGGGCCGGGGCCCGGGGCCCGGGGCCCGGGGTTAGGGCTTTAGGGCCTGTGCCCGGGGCCCGGGGTTAGGGCTTTAGGGCCTGGGCCCGGGGCCCGGGGTTAGGGCTTTAGGGCCGGGGCCCGGGGTCCGGGGTTAGGGCTTTAGGGCCGGGGCCCGGGGTCCGGGGTTAGTGCTTTAGGGCCAGGGCCCTTGGCCCAGTGTTAGGGTTTAGGGTCAGGGCCCGGGGCCCGGGGTTAGGGCTTTAGGACAAGGGCCCGGGGCCCAGGGTTAGGGCTTTAGGCTCAGGTCCACGGCCCAGGGTTAGGGTTTTAGGCTCAGGGCCAGGGCCCAGGTTTAGGGTTGTTTTAGGGTCAGGGCCAGGGCTCAGGGTTAGGGTTGTTTTAGGGTCATGGCCAGGTCTCACGGTTAGGGTTGTTTTAGGGTCATGGCCAGGGCCAGGATTATGGTTGTTTTAGGGTCTGGTCCCAGGGTTAGGGTTGTTTTAGGGTCAGGGCCCAGTGTTATGGTTCTTTTAGGGCTAGGGTCCAAGGTTAGGGTTTTAGGCTCAGGGCCAGGGCCCAGGGTTAGGGTTTTAGGCTCAGGGCCAAGGCCCAGGGTTGGGGTTTCAGGCTCAGGGCCAGAGCCCAAGGTTTGGGTTTTCGGCTCAGGGCCAGGGCCCAGGGTTAGGGTTTTAGGCTCAAGGCCAAGGCCCAGGGTTAGGGTTTTAGGCTCAGGGCCAGGGCACAGGGTTAGGGTTTTAGGGTCAGGGCCCAGGGTTAGGGATTTAGGGTCAGGGCCCAGGTTTAGGGTTTTAGGGTCAGGGCCCAGGGTTAGGGTTTTAGGCTCAGGGCCAGGGCCCAGGGTTAGGGTTTTAGGGTCAGGGCCAGGGCCCAGGGTTAGGGTTTTAGGGTCAGGGCCCGGGGCCCGGGGTTAGGGCTTTCTGACCAGGGCCCGGGGCCCGGGGTTAGGGCTTTAGATCCAGGGCCCGGGGCCCGGGGTTAGGGCTTTAGGGCCAGGGCCCGGGGCCCGGGGTTAGGGCTTTCGGGCCAGGGCCCGGGGCCCGGGGTTAGGGCTTTAGGGTCTGGGCCCGGGGCCCGTGGTTAGGGCTTTAGGGTCAGGCCCCGGGGCCCGGGGTTAGGGTTTTAGGACCAGGGCCCGGGGACCGGGGTTAGGGCTTTAGGGTCAGGGCCCGGGGCCCAGGGTTAGGGTTGTTTTAGGGTCAGGGCCAGGGCCCAAAGTTAGGGTTGTTTTAAGGTGACGGCCTAGGGTTTGGGTTGTTTTATGGTCAGGGCCCAGGGTTAGGGTTGTTTTAGGGTCAGGGCCAGTGCCCAAATTTAGGGTTGTTTTAGGTTCAGAGCCCTGGGTTAGGGTTTTAGGCTCAGGTCCAGGGCCCAGGGTTAGGGTTTTAGGCTCAGGGCCAGAGCCCAGGTTTAGGGTTGTTTTAGGTTCAGGGCCAGGGCCCAGTGTTAGGGTTGTTTTAGGGTCATGGCCAGGGCCCAGGATTATGGTTGTTTTAGGGTCAGGGCCCAGGGTTAGGGTTGTTTTAGGGTCAGGGCCCAGGTTTATGATTCTTTTAGGGCTTGGGTCCAGGGTTAGGGTTTTAGGCTCAGGGCCAGGGCCCAGGGTTAGGGTTTTAGGCTCAGGGCCAGGGCCCAGCGTTGGGGTTTCAGGCTCACTGCCAGAGTCCAAGGTTAGGGTTTTCGGCTCAGGGCCAGGGCCCAGGGTTGGGGTTTTAGGCCCAGGGACAGGGCCCAGGGTTAGGGTTTTAGGCTCAGGGCCAGGGCCCAGGGTTAGGGTTTAAGTGTCAGAGCCCAGGGTTAGGGATTTAGGGTCAGGGCCCAGGGTTAGGGTTTTAAGGTCAGGGCCCAGGGTTAGGGTTTTAGGGTCAGGGTCAGGGCCCAGGGTTAGGGTTTTAGGGTCAAAGCCAGGGCCCAGGGTTAGGGTTTTAGGGTCAGGGCCAGGGCCCAGGGTTAGGGTTTTAGGGTCAGGGCCCAGGGCCCATGGTTAGGGTTTTTGGGTCAGGGCCCAGGGCCCAGGGTTAGGGTTTTTGTGTCAGGGCAGAGGGCCCAGGTTTAGGGTTTTAGGGTCAGGGCCCAGGGCCCAGGGTTAGGGTTTTAGGGTCAGGGCCCAGGGCCCAGGGTTAGTGTTTTAGGGTCAGGGCCCAGTGTTAGGGTTTTAGGGTCAAGGTCCAGGGCCCAGGGTTAGCGTTTTAGGGTCAGGGACCAGGGCCCAGGGTTAGGGTTTTAGGGTCAGGGCCCAGGGCCAAGGGTTAGGGTTTTAGGGTCAGGGCCCAGGGCCCTGGGTTAGGGTTGTTTTAGAGTTAGGGCCCAGGGATGGGGTTGTTTTAGGGTCAGGGCCCAGGGTTAGGGTTGTTTTAGGGTCAGGGCCCACGGTTAGGGTTTTAGGATCAGGGCCAGGGCCCAGGGTTAGGGTATTAGGCTCAGGGCCAGGGCCCAGGGTTAGGGTTTTAGGCTCAGGGCCAGGGCCCAGGCTTAGGGTTGTTTTAGGGTCAGGGCCAGGGCCCAGGGCTAGGGGTGTTTTAGGGTCAGGGCCAGGGCCCAAAGTAAGGGTTGTTTTAGGGTCAGGGCCCAGGGTTAGGGTTTTAGGCTCAGGTCCAGGGCCCAGGGTTAGGGTTCAATCTCAGGGCCAGGGCCCAGGGTTTGGGGATGTTTTAGGGTCAGGGGCAGGGTCCAGGGTTAAGGGTGTTTTAGGGTCAGGGCCCGGGCCCAGGGTTAGGGTTGTTTTAGGGTCAGGGCCCAGGGTTAGGGTTTTTTTAGGGTTAGGGCCCAGGGTTAGGGTTGTTATAGGGTCAGGGTCCAGGGTTAGGGTTGTTTTATTGTCAGGGCCCAGGGTTAGGGTTGTTTTAGGGTCAGGGCCCACGGTTAGGGTTTTATTGTCAGGGCCAGGGCCCAGGGTTAGGGTTTTAGGGTAAGGGCTAGGGCCCAGGGTTAGTGCTTTAGGGCCAGGGCCAGGGCCCGGGGCCCGGGGTTAGGGCTTTAGGGCCAGGGCCCGGGGCCCGGGGTTAGGGCTTTAGGGCCAGGGCCCGGGGCCCGGGGTAGGGCTTTAGGGCCAGGGCCCGGGGCCCGGGGTTAGGGCTTTCGGGCCGGGGTCCGGGGCCCGGGGTTAGGGCTTTCGGGCCGGGGCCCGGGGCCCGGGGTTAGGGATTTAGGGCCGGGGCCCGGGGCCCGGGGTTAGGGCTTTAGCGCCGGGGCCCGGGGCCCGGGGTTAGGGCTTTAGGGCCGGGGCCCGGGGCCCGGGGTTAGGGCTTTAGGGCCGGGGCCCGGGGCCCGGTGTTAGGGTTTAGGGCCGGGGCCCGGGGCCCGGGGTTAGGGCTTTAGGGTCGGGGCCCGGGGCCCGGGGTTAGGGCTTTAGGGTCGGGGCCCGGTGCCCATGGTTAGGGTTGTTTTAGGGTCAGGGCCAGGGCCCAAAGTTAGGGTTGTTTTAGGTTCACGGCCCAGGGTTTTGGTTGTTTTACGGTCAGGGCCCAGGGTTAGGGTTGTTTTAGGGTCAGGGCCCAGGGTTAGGGTTGTTTTAGGGTCAGGGCCCACGGTTAGGGTTTTATGGTCAGGGCCAGGGCCCAGGGTTAGGGTTTTAGGGTCAGGGCCCGGGGCCCAGGGTTAGGGCTGTAGGGCCAGGGCCCGGGGCCCGGTGTTAGGGCTTTAGGGCCAGGGCCCGGGGCCTGGTGTTAGGGCTTTAGGGCCAGGGCCCCGGGCCCGGGGTTAGTGCTTTAGGGCCAGGGCCCGGGGCCCGGGGTTAGGGCTTTAAGGCCAGTGCCCGCGGCCCGGGGTAGGGCTTTAGGGCCGTGGCCCGGTGTTAGGGCTTTCGGGCCGTGGCCCGGGTTTAGGGCTTTAGGGCCGGGGCCCGGGGCCCGGGGTTAGGGCTTTAGGGCCGGGGCCCGGGGCCCGGGGTTAGGGCTTTAGGGCCTGTGCCCGGGGCCCGGGGTTAGGGCTTTAGGGCCTGGGCCCGGGGCCCGGGGTTAGGGCTTTAGGGCCGGGGCCCGGGGTCCGGGGTTAGGGCTTTAGGGCCGGGGCCCGGGGTCCGGGGTTAGGGCTTTAGGGCCAGGGCCCTTGGCCCAGTGTTAGGGTTTAGGGTCAGGGCCCGGGGCCCGGGGTTAGGGCTTTAGGACCAGGGCCCGGGGCCCAGGGTTAGGGCTTTAGGGTCAGGGCCCTGTTCCCAGGGTTAGGGTTGTTTTAGGGTCAGGGTCAGGGCCCAAATTTAGGGTTGTTTTAGGGTCACGGCCCAGGGTTTTGGTTGTTTTAGGGTCAGGGCCCAGGGTTAGGGTTGTTTTAGGGTCAGGGCCCAGGGTTAGGGTTGTTATAGGGTCAGGGCCAGGGACCCGGGTTAGCGTTGTTTTAGGGTCAGGGCCAGGGTCCAGGGTTAGGGTTGTTTTAGGGTCAGGGCCAGGGCTCTAAGTTAGGGTTGTTTTAGATTCAGGGCCCAGGGTTAGGGTTTTAGGCTCAGGTCCACGGCCCAGGGTTAGGGTTTTAGGCTCAGGGCCAGGGCCCAGGTTTAGGGTTGTTTTAGGGTCAGGGCCAGGGCCCAGGGTTAGGGTTGTTTTAGGGTCATGGCCAGATCCCACGGTTAGGGTTGTTTTAGGGTCATGGCCAGGGCCAGGATTATGGTTGTTTTAGGGTCTGGTCCCAGGGTTAGGGTTGTTTTAGGTCAGGGCCCAGTGTTAGGTTCTTTTAGAGCTAGGGTCCAGGGTTAGGGTTTTAGGCCCAGGGTCAGGGCCCAGGGTTAGGGTTTTAGGCTCAGGGCCAGGGCCCAGGGTTGGGGTTTCAGGCTCAGGGCCAGAGCCGAAGGTTAGGGTTTTCGGCTCAGGGCCAGGGCCCAGGGTTAGGGTTTTAGGGTCAGGGCCCAGGGTTAGGGATTTAGTGTCAGGGCCCACGTTTAGGGTTTTAGGGTCAGGGCCCAGGGTTAGGGTTTTAGGCTCAGGGCCAGGGCCCAGGATTAGGGTTTTAGGGTCAGGGCCAGGGCCCAGGGTTAGGGTTTTAGGGTCAGGGCCAGGGCCCAGGGTAAGGGTTTTACGGTCAGGGCCCAGGGCCCAGGGTTAGGGTTTTTGGGTCAGGGCCCAGGGCCCAGGATTAGGGTTTTAGTGTCAAGGCCCAGGGCCCAGGGTTAGGGTTTTTGGGTCAGGGCCCAGGGCCCAGGGTTAGGGTTTTAGGGTCAGGGCCCAGGGCCCAGGGTTAGGGTTTTAGGGACAGGGCCCCGGGCCCAGGTTTAGGGTTTTAGGGTCAGGGACCAGGGCCCAGGGTTAGGGTTGTTTTTGTGTTAGGGCCCAGGGTTGGGGTTGTTTTAGCGTCAGGGCCCAGGGTAAGGTTTGTTTTAGGGTAACGGCCCACAGTTAGGGTTTTAGAATCAGGGCCAGGGTCAAGGGTTAGTGTTTTAGGCTCAGGGCCAGGGCCCAGGGTTAGGGTTTTAGGCTCAGGGCCAGGGCCCAGGGTTTGGGTTGTTTTAGCATCAGGGCCAGGGCCCAGGGTTAGGGATGCTTTAGGGTCAGGGTCAGGGTCCAGGGTTAGGGGTGTTTTATGCTCAGGGCCAGGGCCCAGGGTTAGGGTTGTTTTAGGGTCAGGGCCCAGGGTTAGGGTTGTTTTAGGGTCAGGGCCCAGTGTTAGGGTTGTTTTAGGGTAAGGGCCCAGGGTTAGGGTTGTAATAGGGTCAGGGCCCAGGTTTAGGGTTGATTTAGGGTGAGGGCTCAGGGTTAGGGTTGATATAGGGTCAGAGCCCGCGGTTAGGGTTTTATTGTCAAGGCCAGGGCCCAGGGTTAGGGTTTTAGGGTAAGGGCCAGGGCCCAGGGTTAGGGTTTTAGGGTCAGGGCCCGGGGCCCGGGGTTAGGGCTTTCAGACCAGGGCCCGGGGCCCGGGGTTAGGGCTTTAGGGTCAGGGCCCGGGGCCCGGGGTTAGGGCTTTCGGGCCAGGGCCCGGGGCCCGGGGTTAGGGCTTTCGGGCCAGGGCCCGGGGCCCGGGGTTAGGGCTTTCGGGCCAGGGCCCGGGGCCCGGGGTTAGGGCTTTAGGGCCAGGGCCCGGGGCCCGGGGTTAGGGCTTTAGGGTCAGGCCCCGGGGCCCGGGGTTAGGGCTTTAGGACCAGGGCCCGGGGCCCGGGGCCCGCGGTTAGGGCTTTAGGGCCAGGGCCCGGGGCCCAGGGTTAGGGTTGTTTTAGGGTCAGGGCCAGGGCCCAAAGTTAGGGTTGTTTTAAGGTGACGGCCTAGGGTTTGGGTTGTTTTATGGTCAGGGCCCAGGGTTAGGGTTGTTTTAGGTTCAGGGCCAAGGGTTAGGGTTGTTATTGGGTCTAGGCCAGGGCCCAGGGTTGGCGTTGTTTTAGGGTCAGGGCCAGGGCCCAGGGTTAGGGTTGTTTTAGGGTCAGAGCCAGTGCCCAAATTTAGGGTTGTTTTAGGTTCAGAGCCCAGGGTTAGGGTTTTAGGCTCAGGCCCAGGGCCCAGGTTTAGGGTTTTAGGCTCAGGGCCAGAGCCCAGGTTTAGGGTTGTTTTAGGGTCAGGGCCAGGGCCCAGTGTTAGGGTTGTTTTAGGGTCATGGCCAGGTCCCAGGGTTAGGGTTGTTTTAGGGTTAGGGCCAGGGCCTAGGATTATGGTTGTTTTTGGGTCAGGGCTCAGGGTTAGGGTTGTTTTAGGGTCAGGGCCCAGGTTTATGATTCTTTTAGGGCTAGGGTCCAGGGTTAGGGTTTTAGGCTCAGGGCCAGGGCCCAGGGTTAGGGTTTTAGGCTCAGGGCCAGGGCCCAGCGTTGGGGTTTCAGGCTCAGGGCCAGAGTCCAAGGTTAGGGTTTTCGGCTCAGGGCCAGGGCCCAGGGTTAGGGTTTTAGGCCCAGGGACAGGGCCCAGGGTTAGGGTTTTAGGCTCAGGGCCAGGGCCCAGGGTTAGGGTTTAGGTGTCAGAGTCCAGGGTTAGGGATTTAGGGTCAGGGCCCAGGTTTAGGGTTTTAGGGTCAGGGCCCAGGGTTAGGGTTTTAGGGTCAGGGCTCAGGGTTAGGGTTTTAGGGTCAGGGCCAGGGCCCAGGGTTAGGGTATTAGGCTCAGGGCCAGGGCCCAGGGTTAGGGTTTTAGGCTCAGGGCCAGGACCCAGGGTTAGCGTTGTTTTAGGGTCAGGGCCAGGGCCCAAAGTTAGGGTTGTTTTAGGATCAGGGCCTAGGGATAGGGTTTTAGGCTCAGGTCCAGGCACCAGGGTTAGGGTTTTAGGCTCTGGGCCAGGGCCCAGGTTTAGGGTTGTTTTAGGGTCAGGGCCAGGGCCCAGTGTTAGGGTTGTTTTAGGGTCATGGCCAGGTCCCAGGGTTAGGGTTGTTTTAGGGTTAGGTCCAGGGCCCAGGATTATAGTTGTTTTAGGGTCAGGGCCAGGGTTAGGGTTGTTTTAGTTTCAGGGCCCAGGGTTAGGGTTCTTATAGGGCTAGGGTCCAGGGTTAGGGTTTTAGGCTCAGGGCCAGGGCCCAGGGTTAGGGATTTAGTCTCAGGGCCAGGGCTCAGGGTTGGGGTTTCAGGCTCAGGGCCAGAGCCCAAGGTTAGGGTTTTCGGCTCAGGGCCAGGGCCCAGGGTTAGGGTTTTAGGCTCAAGGCCAAGGCCCAGGGTTAGGGTTTTAGGCTCAGGGCCAGGGCCCAGGGTTAGGGTTTTAGGGTCAGGGCCCAGGGTTAGGGATTTAGGGTCAGGGCCCAGGTTTAGGGCTTTAGGGTCAGGGCCCAGGGTTAGGGTTTTAGGCTCAGGGCCAGGGCCCAGAATTAGGGTTTTAGGGTCAGGGCCAGGGCCCAGGGTAAGGGTTTTAGAGTCAGGGCCCAGGGCCCAGGGTTAGGGTTTTTGGGTCAGGGTCCAGGGCCCAGGGTTAGGGTTTTAGTGTCAGGGCCCAGGGCCCAGGGTTAGGGTTTTTGGGTCAGGGCCCAGGGCCCAGGGTTAGGGTTTTAGGGTCAGGGCCCAGGGCCCAGGGTTAGGGTTTTAGTGTCAGGGCGCAGGGTTAGGGTTTTAGTGTCAGGGCACAGGGTCCAGGGCTAGGGTTTTAGGGTCAGGGCCCAGGGCCCAGGGTTAGGGTTTTAGGGTCAGGGCTCAGGGCCCAGGGTTAGGGTTTTAGGGTCAGGGCCCAGGGCCCAGGTTTAGGGTTTTAGGGTCAGGGACCAGGGCCCAGGGTTAGGGTGGTTTTAGTGTTAGGGCCCAGGGTTGGGGGTTGTTTTAGGGTCAGGGCCCAGGGTTAGGGTTGTTTTAGGGTCAGGGCCCACGGTTAGGGTTTTAGGATCAGTGCCAGGGCCCATGGTTAGGGTTTTAGGCTCAGGGCCAGGGCCCAGGGTTAGGGTTTTAGGCTCAGGGCCAGGGCCCAGGGTTAGAGTTGTTTTAGGGTCAGGGCCAGGGCCCAGGTTTAGGGTTGTTTTAGGGTCAGGGCCAGGGCCCAGGGCTAGGGGTGTTTTAGGTTCAGGACCAGGGCCCAAAGTTAGGGTTGTTTTAGTGTCAGGGTCCAGGGTTAGGGTTTTAGGCTCAGGTCCAGGGCCCAGGGTTAGGGTTTTAGGCTCAGGGCCAGGGTCCAGGATTAGGGGTGTTTTAGGGTCAGGGCCAGGGTCCAGGATTAGGGGTGTTTTAGGGTCAGGGCCAGGGCCCAGGGTTAGGGTTGTTTTAGGGTCAGGGCCCAGGGTTAGGGTTGTTTTAGGCCCAGGGCCCAGGGTTAGGGATATTTTAGGGTCAGGGCCAGGGCACAGGGTTAGGGTTTTAGGGTCAGGGCCCGGGGCCCAGGGTTAGGGCTGTAGGGCCAGGGCCCGGGGCCCGGTGTTAGGGCTTTAGGGCCAGGGCCCGGGGCCCGGGGTTAGTGCTTTAGGGCCAGGGCCCGGGGCCCGGGGTTAGGGCTTTAGGGCCAGGGCCCGGGGCCCGGGGTAGGGCTTTAGGGCCGGGGCCCGGGGCCCGGTGTTAGGGCTTTCGGGCCGGGGCCCGGGGCCCGGGGTTAGGGCTTTCGGGCCGGGGCCCGGGGCCCGGGGTTAGGGCTTTAGGGCCTGGGCCCGGGGCCCGGGGTTAGGGCTTTAGGGCCTGGGCCCGGGGCCCGGGGTTAGGGCTTTAGGGCCTGGGCCCGGGGCCCGGGGTTAGGGCTTTAGGGCCTGTGCCCGGGGCCCGGGGTTAGGGCTTTAGGGCCAGGGCCCGGGGCCCGGGGTTAGGGCTTTAGGGCCAGGGCCCGGGGCCCGGGGTTAGGGCTTTAGGGCCAGGGCCCGGGGCCCGGGGTTAGGGCTTTAGGGCCAGGGCCCGGGGTCCGGGGTTAGGGCTTTAGGGCCAGGGCCCGGGGCCCAGTGTTAGGGTTTAGGGTCAGGGCCCGGGGCCCGGGGTTAGGGCTTTAGGACCAGGGCCCGGGGCCCAGGGTTAAGGTTGTTTTAGGGTCAGGGCCAGGGCCCAAATTTAGGGTTGTTTTAGGGTCACGGCCCAGGGTTTTGGTTGTTTTAGGGTCAGGGCCCAGGGTTAGGGTTGTTTTAGGGTCAGGGCCCAGGGTTAGGGTTGTTATAGGGTCAGGGCCAGGGACCAGGGTTAGCGTTGTTTTAGGGTCAGGGCCAGGGCCCAGGGTTAGGGTTGTTTTAGGGTCAGGGCCAGGGCTCTAAGTTAGGGTTGTTTTATATTCAGGGCCCAGGGTTAGGGTTTTAGGCTCAGGTCCACGGCCCAGGGTTAGGGTTTTAGGCTCAGGGCCAGGGCCCAGGTTTAGGGTTGTTTTAGGGTCAGGGCCAGGGCCCAGGGTTAGGGTTGTTTTAGGGTCATGGCCAGGTCCCACGGTTAGGGTTGTTTTAGGGTCATGGCCAGGGCCAGGATTATGGTTGTTTTAGGGTCTGGTCCCAGGGTTAGGGTTGTTTTAGGTCAGGGCCCAGTGTTAGGTTCTTTTAGAGCTAGGGTCCAGGGTTAGGGTTTTAGGCTCAGGGCCAGGGCCCAGGGTTAGGGTTTTAGGCTCAGGGCCAGGGCCCAGGGTTGGGGTTTCAGGCTCAGGGCCAGAGCCGAAGGTTAGGGTTTTCGGCTCAGGGCCAGGGCCCAGGGTTAGGGTTTTAGGCTCAAGGCCAAGGCCCAGGGTTAGGGTTTTAGGCTCAGGGCCAGGGCCCAGGGTTAGGGTTTTAGGGTCAGGGCCCAGGGTTAGGGATTTAGGGTCAGGGCCCAGGTTTAGGGCTTTAGGGTCAGGGCCCAGGGTTAGGGTTTTAGGCTCAGGGCCAGGGCCCAGAATTAGGGTTTTAGGGTCAGGGCCAGGGCCCAGGGTAAGGGTTTTAGAGTCAGGGCCCAGGGCCCAGGGTTAGGGTTTTTGGGTCAGGGTCCAGGGCCCAGGGTTAGGGTTTTAGTGTCAGGGCCCAGGGCCCAGGGTTAGGGTTTTTGGGTCAGGGCCCAGGGCCCAGGGTTAGGGTTTTAGGGTCAGGGCCCAGGGCCCAGGGTTAGGGTTTTAGTGTCAGGGCGCAGGGTTAGGGTTTTAGTGTCAGGGCACAGGGTCCAGGGCTAGGGTTTTAGGGTCAGGGCCCAGGGCCCAGGGTTAGGGTTTTAGGGTCAGGGCTCAGGGCCCAGGGTTAGGGTTTTAGGGTCAGGGCCCAGGGCCCAGGTTTAGGGTTTTAGGGTCAGGGACCAGGGCCCAGGGTTAGGGTGGTTTTAGTGTTAGGGCCCAGGGTTGGGGGTTGTTTTAGGGTCAGGGCCCAGGGTTAGGGTTGTTTTAGGGTCAGGGCCCACGGTTAGGGTTTTAGGATCAGTGCCAGGGCCCATGGTTAGGGTTTTAGGCTCAGGGCCAGGGCCCAGGGTTAGGGTTTTAGGCTCAGGGCCAGGGCCCAGGGTTAGAGTTGTTTTAGGGTCAGGGCCAGGGCCCAGGTTTAGGGTTGTTTTAGGGTCAGGGCCAGGGCCCAGGGCTAGGGGTGTTTTAGGTTCAGGACCAGGGCCCAAAGTTAGGGTTGTTTTAGTGTCAGGGTCCAGGGTTAGGGTTTTAGGCTCAGGTCCAGGGCCCAGGGTTAGGGTTTTAGGCTCAGGGCCAGGGTCCAGGATTAGGGGTGTTTTAGGGTCAGGGCCAGGGTCCAGGATTAGGGGTGTTTTAGGGTCAGGGCCAGGGCCCAGGGTTAGGGTTGTTTTAGGGTCAGGGCCCAGGGTTAGGGTTGTTTTAGGCCCTGGGCCCAGGGTTAGGGATATTTTAGGGTCAGGGCCAGGGCACAGGGTTAGGGTTTTAGGGTCAGGGCCCGGGGCCCAGGGTTAGGGCTGTAGGGCCAGGGCCCGGGGCCCGGTGTTAGGGCTTTAGGGCCAGGGCCCGGGGCCCGGGGTTAGTGCTTTAGGGCCAGGGCCCGGGGCCCGGGGTTAGGGCTTTAGGGCCAGGGCCCGGGGCCCGGGGTTAGGGCTTTAGGGCCAGGGCCCGGGGCCCGGGGTAGGGCTTTAGGGCCGGGGCCCGGGGCCCGGTGTTAGGGCTTTCGGGCCGGGGCCCGGGGCCCGGGGTTAGGGCTTTCGGGCCGGGGCCCGGGGCCCGGGGTTAGGGCTTTAGGGCCGGGGCCCGGGGCCCGGGATTAGGGCTTTAGGGCCTGGGCCCGGGGCCCGGGGTTAGGGCTTTAGGGCCTGTGCACGGGGCCCGGGGTTAGGGCTTTAGGGCCTGTGCCCGGGGCCCGGGGGTAGGGCTTTAGGGCCTGGGCCCGGGGCCCGGGGTTAGGGCTTTAGGGCCAGGGCCCGGGGCCCGGGGTTAGGGCTTTAGGGCCAGGGCCCGGGGTCCGGGGTTAGGGCTTTAGGGCCAGGGCCCGGGGCCCAGTGTTAGGGTTTAGGGTCAGGGCCCGGGGCCCGGGGTTAGGGCTTTAGGACCAGGGCCCGGGGCCCAGGGTTAAGGTTGTTTTAGGGTCAGGGCCAGGGCCCAAATTTAGGGTTGTTTTAGGGTCACGGCCCAGGGTTTTGGTTGTTTTAGGGTCAGGGCCCAGGGTTAGGGTTGTTTTAGGGTCAGGGCCCAGGGTTAGGGTTGTTATAGGGTCAGGGCCAGGGACCAGGGTTAGCGTTGTTTTAGGGTCAGGGCCAGGGCCCAGGGTTAGGGTTGTTTTAGGGTCAGGGCCAGGGCTCTAAGTTAGGGTTGTTTTATATTCAGGGCCCAGGGTTAGGGTTTTAGGCTCAGGTCCACGGCCCAGGGTTAGGGTTTTAGGCTCAGGGCCAGGGCCCAGGTTTAGGGTTGTTTTAGGGTCAGGGCCAGGGCCCAGGGTTAGGGTTGTTTTAGGGTCATGGCCAGGTCCCACGGTTAGGGTTGTTTTAGGGTCATGGCCAGGGCCAGGATTATGGTTGTTTTAGGGTCTGGTCCCAGGGTTAGGGTTGTTTTAGGTCAGGGCCCAGTGTTAGGTTCTTTTAGAGCTAGGGTCCAGGGTTAGGGTTTTAGGCTCAGGGCCAGGGCCCAGGGTTAGGGTTTTAGGCTCAGGGCCAGGGCCCAGGGTTGGGGTTTCAGGCTCAGGGCCAGAGCCGAAGGTTAGGGTTTTCGGCTCAGGGCCAGGGCCCAGGGTTAGGGTTTTAGGCTCAGGGCCAAGGCCCAGGGTTAGGGTTTTAGGCTCAGGGCCAGGGCCCAGGGTTAGGGTTTTAGGGTCAGGGCCCAGGGTTAGGGATTTAGGGTCAGGGCCCAGGTTTAGGGCTTTAGGGTCAGGGCCCAGGGTTAGGGTTTTAGGCTCAGGGCCAGGGCCCAGAATTAGGGTTTTAGGGTCAGGGCCAGGGCCCAGGGTAAGGGTTTTAGAGTCAGGGCCCAGGGCCCAGGGTTAGGGTTTTTGGGTCAGGGTCCAGGGCCCAGGGTTAGGGTTTTAGTGTCAGGGCCCAGGGCCCAGGGTTAGGGTTTTTGGGTCAGGGCCCAGGGCCCAGGGTTAGGGTTTTAGGGTCAGGGCCCAGGGCCCAGGGTTAGGGTTTTAGTGTCAGGGCGCAGGGTTAGGGTTTTAGTGTCAGGGCACAGGGTCCAGGGCTAGGGTTTTAGGGTCAGGGCCCAGGGCCCAGGTTTAGGGTTTTAGGGTCAGGGACCAGGGCCCAGGGTTAGGGTGGTTTTAGTGTTAGGGCCCAGGGTTGGGGGTTGTTTTAGGGTCAGGGCCCAGGGTTAGGGTTGTTTTAGGGTCAGGGCCCACGGTTAGGGTTTTAGGATCAGTGCCAGGGCCCATGGTTAGGGTTTTAGGCTCAGGGCCAGGGCCCAGGGTTAGGGTTTTAGGCTCAGGGCCAGGGCCCAGGGTTAGAGTTGTTTTAGGGTCAGGGCCAGGGCGCAGGTTTAGGGTTGTTTTAGGGTCAGGGCCAGGGCCCAGGGCTAGGGGTGTTTTAGGTTCAGGACCAGGGCCCAAAGTTAGGGTTGTTTTAGTGTCAGGGTCCAGGGTTAGGGTTTTAGGCTCAGGTCCAGGGCCCAGGGTTAGGGTTTTAGGCTCAGGGCCAGGGTCCAGGATTAGGGGTGTTTTAGGGTCAGGGCCAGGGTCCAGGATTAGGGGTGTTTTAGGGTCAGGGCCAGGGCCCAGGGTTAGGGTTGTTTTAGGGTCAGGGCCCAGGGTTAGGGTTGTTTTAGGCCCAGGGCCCAGGGTTAGGGATATTTTAGGGTCAGGGCCAGGGCACAGGGTTAGGGTTTTAGGGTCAGGGCCCGGGGCCCAGGGTTAGGGCTGTAGGGCCAGGGCCCGGGGCCCGGTGTTAGGGCTTTAGGGCCAGGGCCCGGGGCCCGGGGTTAGTGCTTTAGGGCCAGGGCCCGGGGCCCGGGGTTAGGGCTTTAGGGCCGGGGCCCGGGGCCCGGGGTAGGGCTTTAGGGCCGGGGCCCGGGGCCCGGTGTTAGGGCTTTCGGGCCGGGGCCCGGGGCCCGGGGTTAGGGCTTTCGGGCCGGGGCCCGGGGCCCGGGGTTAGGGCTTTAGGGCCGGGGCCCGGGGCCCGGGGTTAGGGCTTTAGGGCCAGGGCCCGGGGCCCGGGGTTAGGGCTTTAGGGCCTGGGCCCGGGGCCCGGGGTTAGGGCTTTAGGGCCTGGGCCCGGGGCCCGGGGTTAGGGCTTTAGGGCCAGGGCCCGGGGCCCGGGGTTAGGGCTTTAGGGCCAGGGCCCGGGGCCCAGTGTTAGGGTTTAGGGTCAGGGCCCGGGGCTCGGGGTTAGGGCTTTAGGACCAGGGCCCGGGGCCCAGGGTTAAGGTTGTTTTAGGGTCAGGGCCAGGGCCCAAATTTAGGGTTGTTTTAGGGTCACGGCCCAGGGTTTTGGTTGTTTTAGGGTCAGGGCCCAGGGTTAGGGTTGTTTTAGGGTCAGGGCCCA
This sequence comes from Gorilla gorilla gorilla, assembly GCF_029281585.2. NCBI lineage: Eukaryota > Metazoa > Chordata > Mammalia > Primates > Hominidae > Gorilla > Gorilla gorilla. The sequence continues at coordinate 8,771,264 of NC_073232.2, read as the reverse complement.
GGGTTAGGGTTGTTATAGGGTCAGGGCCAGGGACCAGGGTTAGCGTTGTTTTAGGGTCAGGGCCAGGGCCCAGGGTTAGGGTTGTTTTAGGGTCAGGGCCAGGGCTCTAAGTTAGGGTTGTTTTATATTCAGGGCCCAGGGTTAGGGTTTTAGGCTCAGGTCCACGGCCCAGGGTTAGGGTTTTAGGCTCAGGGCCAGGGCCCAGGTTTAGGGTTGTTTTAGGGTCAGGGCCAGGGCCCAGGGTTAGGGTTGTTTTAGGGTCATGGCCAGGTCCCACGGTTAGGGTTGTTTTAGGGTCATGGCCAGGGCCAGGATTATGGTTGTTTTAGGGTCTGGTCCCAGGGTTAGGGTTGTTTTAGGTCAGGGCCCAGTGTTAGGTTCTTTTAGAGCTAGGGTCCAGGGTTAGGGTTTTAGGCTCAGGGCCAGGGCCCAGGGTTAGGGTTTTAGGCTCAGGGCCAGGGCCCAGGGTTGGGGTTTCAGGCTCAGGGCCAGAGCCGAAGGTTAGGGTTTTCGGCTCAGGGCCAGGGCCCAGGGTTAGGGTTTTAGGCTCAAGGCCAAGGCCCAGGGTTAGGGTTTTAGGCTCAGGGCCAGGGCCCAGGGTTAGGGTTTTAGGGTCAGGGCCCAGGGTTAGGGATTTAGGGTCAGGGCCCAGGTTTAGGGCTTTAGGGTCAGGGCCCAGGGTTAGGGTTTTAGGCTCAGGGCCAGGGCCCAGAATTAGGGTTTTAGGGTCAGGGCCAGGGCCCAGGGTAAGGGTTTTAGAGTCAGGGCCCAGGGCCCAGGGTTAGGGTTTTTGGGTCAGGGTCCAGGGCCCAGGGTTAGGGTTTTAGTGTCAGGGCCCAGGGCCCAGGGTTAGGGTTTTTGGGTCAGGGCCCAGGGCCCAGGGTTAGGGTTTTAGGGTCAGGGCCCAGGGCCCAGGGTTAGGGTTTTAGTGTCAGGGCGCAGGGTTAGGGTTTTAGTGTCAGGGCACAGGGTCCAGGGCTAGGGTTTTAGGGTCAGGGCCCAGGGCCCAGGGTTAGGGTTTTAGGGTCAGGGCTCAGGGCCCAGGGTTAGGGTTTTAGGGTCAGGGCCCAGGGCCCAGGTTTAGGGTTTTAGGGTCAGGGACCAGGGCCCAGGGTTAGGGTGGTTTTAGTGTTAGGGCCCAGGGTTGGGGGTTGTTTTAGGGTCAGGGCCCAGGGTTAGGGTTGTTTTAGGGTCAGGGCCCACGGTTAGGGTTTTAGGATCAGTGCCAGGGCCCATGGTTAGGGTTTTAGGCTCAGGGCCAGGGCCCAGGGTTAGGGTTTTAGGCTCAGGGCCAGGGCCCAGGGTTAGAGTTGTTTTAGGGTCAGGGCCAGGGCCCAGGTTTAGGGTTGTTTTAGGGTCAGGGCCAGGGCCCAGGGCTAGGGGTGTTTTAGGTTCAGGACCAGGGCCCAAAGTTAGGGTTGTTTTAGTGTCAGGGTCCAGGGTTAGGGTTTTAGGCTCAGGTCCAGGGCCCAGGGTTAGGGTTTTAGGCTCAGGGCCAGGGTCCAGGATTAGGGGTGTTTTAGGGTCAGGGCCAGGGTCCAGGATTAGGGGTGTTTTAGGGTCAGGGCCAGGGCCCAGGGTTAGGGTTGTTTTAGGGTCAGGGCCCAGGGTTAGGGTTGTTTTAGGCCCAGGGCCCAGGGTTAGGGATATTTTAGGGTCAGGGCCAGGGCACAGGGTTAGGGTTTTAGGGTCAGGGCCCGGGGCCCAGGGTTAGGGCTGTAGGGCCAGGGCCCGGGGCCCGCTGTTAGGGCTTTAGGGCCAGGGCCCGGGGCCCGGGGTTAGTGCTTTAGGGCCAGGGCCCGGGGCCCGGGGTTAGGGCTTTAGGGCCGGGGCCCGGGGCCCGGTGTTAGGGCTTTCGGGCCGGGGCCCGGGGCCCGGGGTTAGGGCTTTCGGGCCGGGGCCCGGGGCCCGGGGTTAGGGCTTTCGGGCCTGGGCCCGGGGCCCGGGGTTAGGGCTTTAGGGCCGGGGCCCGGGGCCCGGGGTTAGGGCTTTAGGGCCTGGGCCCGGGGCCCGGGGTTAGGGCTTTAGGGCCTGGGCCCGGGGCCCGGGGTTAGGGCTTTAGGGCCTGGGCCCGGGGCCCGGGGTTAGGGCTTTAGGGCCAGGGCCCGGGGCCCGGGGTTAGGGCTTTAGGGCCAGGGCCCGGGGCCCGGGGTTAGGGCTTTAGGGCCAGGGCCCGGGGTCCGGGGTTAGGGCTTTAGGGCCAGGGCCCGGGGCCCAGTGTTAGGGTTTAGGGTCAGGGCCCGGGGCCCGGGGTTAGGGCTTTAGGACCAGGGCCTGGGGCCCAGGGTTAAGGTTGTTTTAGGGTCAGGGCCAGGGCCCAAATTTAGGGTTGTTTTAGGGTCACGGCCCAGGGTTTTGGTTGTTTTAGGGTCAGGGCCCAGGGTTAGGGTTGTTTTAGGGTCAGGGCCCAGGGTTAGGGTTGTTATAGGGTCAGGGCCAGGGACCAGGGTTAGCGTTGTTTTAGGGTCAGGGCCAGGGCCCAGGGTTAGGGTTGTTTTAGGGTCAGGGCCAGGGCTCTAAGTTAGGGTTGTTTTATATTCAGGGCCCAGGGTTAGGGTTTTAGGCTCAGGTCCACGGCCCAGGGTTAGGGTTTTAGGCTCAGGGCCAGGGCCCAGGTTTAGGGTTGTTTTAGGGTCAGGGCCAGGGCCCAGGGTTAGGGTTGTTTTAGGGTCATGGCCAGGTCCCACGGTTAGGGTTGTTTTAGGGTCATGGCCAGGGCCAGGATTATGGTTGTTTTAGGGTCTGGTCCCAGGGTTAGGGTTGTTTTAGGTCAGGGCCCAGTGTTAGGTTCTTTTAGAGCTAGGGTCCAGGGTTAGGGTTTTAGGCTCAGGGCCAGGGCCCAGGGTTAGGGTTTTAGGCTCAGGGCCAGGGCCCAGGGTTGGGGTTTCAGGCTCAGGGCCAGAGCCGAAGGTTAGGGTTTTCGGCTCAGGGCCAGGGCCCAGGGTTAGGGTTTTAGGCTCAAGGCCAAGGCCCAGGGTTAGGGTTTTAGGCTCAGGGCCAGGGCCCAGGGTTAGGGTTTTAGGGTCAGGGCCCAGGGTTAGGGATTTAGGGTCAGGGCCCAGGTTTAGGGCTTTAGGGTCAGGGCCCAGGGTTAGGGTTTTAGGCTCAGGGCCAGGGCCCAGAATTAGGGTTTTAGGGTCAGGGCCAGGGCCCAGGGTAAGGGTTTTAGAGTCAGGGCCCAGGGCCCAGGGTTAGGGTTTTTGGGTCAGGGTCCAGCGCCCAGGGTTAGGGTTTTAGTGTCAGGGCCCAGGGCCCAGGGTTAGGGTTTTTGGGTCAGGGCCCAGGGCCCAGGGTTAGGGTTTTAGGGTCAGGGCCCAGGGCCCAGGGTTAGGGTTTTAGGGTCAGGGACCAGGGCCCAGGGTTAGGGTGGTTTTAGTGTTAGGGCCCAGGGTTGGGGGTTGTTTTAGGGTCAGGGCCCAGGGTTAGGGTTGTTTTAGGGTCAGGGCCCACGGTTAGGGTTTTAGGATCAGTGCCAGGGCCCATGGTTAGGGTTTTAGGCTCAGGGCCAGGGCCCAGGGTTAGGGTTTTAGGCTCAGGGCCAGGGCCCAGGGTTAGAGTTGTTTTAGGGTCAGGGCCAGGGCCCAGGTTTAGGGTTGTTTTAGGGTCAGGGCCAGGGCCCAGGGCTAGGGGTGTTTTAGGTTCAGGACCAGGGCCCAAAGTTAGGGTTGTTTTAGTGTCAGGGTCCAGGGTTAGGGTTTTAGGCTCAGGTCCAGGGCCCAGGGTTAGGGTTTTAGGCTCAGGGCCAGGGTCCAGGATTAGGGGTGTTTTAGGGTCAGGGCCAGGGTCCAGGATTAGGGGTGTTTTAGGGTCAGGGCCAGGGCCCAGGGTTAGGGTTGTTTTAGGGTCAGGGCCCAGGGTTAGGGTTGTTTTAGGCCCAGGGCCCAGGGTTAGGGATATTTTAGGGTCAGGGCCAGGGCACAGGGTTAGGGTTTTAGGGTCAGGGCCCGGGGCCCAGGGTTAGGGCTGTAGGGCCAGGGCCCGGGGCCCGGTGTTAGGGCTTTAGGGCCAGGGCCCGGGGCCCGGGGTTAGTGCTTTAGGGCCAGGGCCCGGGGCCCGGGGTTAGGGCTTTAGGGCCAGGGCCCGGGGCCCGGGGTAGGGCTTTAGGGCCGGGGCCCGGGGCCCGGTGTTAGGGCTTTCGGGCCGGGGCCCGGGGCCCGGGGTTAGGGCTTTCGGGCCGGGGCCCGGGGCCCGGGGTTAGGGCTTTAGGGCCGGGGCCCGGGGCCCGGGGTTAGGGCTTTAGGGCCTGTGCCCGGGGCCCGGGGTTAGGGCTTTAGGGCCTGGGCCCGGGGCCCGGGGTTAGGGCTTTAGGGCCTGTGCCCGGGGCCCGGGGTTAGGGCTTTAGGGCCAGGGCCCGGGGCCCGGGGTTAGGGCTTTAGGGCCAGGGCCCGGGGTCCGGGGTTAGGGCTTTAGGGCCAGGGCCCGGGGCCCAGTGTTAGGGTTTAGGGTCAGGGCCCGGGGCCCGGGGTTAGGGCTTTAGGACCAGGGCCTGGGGCCCAGGGTTAAGGTTGTTTTAGGGTCAGGGCCAGGGCCCAAATTTAGGGTTGTTTTAGGGTCACGGCCCAGGGTTTTGGTTGTTTTAGGGTCAGGGCCCAGGGTTAGGGTTGTTTTAGGGTCAGGGCCCAGGGTTAGGGTTGTTATAGGGTCAGGGCCAGGGACCAGGGTTAGCGTTGTTTTAGGGTCAGGGCCAGGGCCCAGGGTTAGGGTTGTTTTAGGGTCAGGGCCAGGGCTCTAAGTTAGGGTTGTTTTATATTCAGGGCCCAGGGTTAGGGTTTTAGGCTCAGGTCCACGGCCCAGGGTTAGGGTTTTAGGCTCAGGGCCAGGGCCCAGGTTTAGGGTTGTTTTAGGGTCAGGGCCAGGGCCCAGGGTTAGGGTTGTTTTAGGGTCATGGCCAGGTCCCACGGTTAGGGTTGTTTTAGGGTCATGGCCAGGGCCAGGATTATGGTTGTTTTAGGGTCTGGTCCCAGGGTTAGGGTTGTTTTAGGTCAGGGCCCAGTGTTAGGTTCTTTTAGAGCTAGGGTCCAGGGTTAGGGTTTTAGGCTCAGGGCCAGGGCCCAGGGTTAGGGTTTTAGGCTCAGGGCCAGGGCCCAGGGTTGGGGTTTCAGGCTCAGGGCCAGAGCCGAAGGTTAGGGTTTTCGGCTCAGGGCCAGGGCCCAGGGTTAGGGTTTTAGGCTCAAGGCCAAGGCCCAGGGTTAGGGTTTTAGGCTCAGGGCCAGGGCCCAGGGTTAGGGTTTTAGGGTCAGGGCCCAGGGTTAGGGATTTAGGGTCAGGGCCCAGGTTTAGGGCTTTAGGGTCAGGGCCCAGGGTTAGGGTTTTAGGCTCAGGGCCAGGGCCCAGAATTAGGGTTTTAGGGTCAGGGCCAGGGCCCAGGGTAAGGGTTTTAGAGTCAGGGCCCAGGGCCCAGGGTTAGGGTTTTTGGGTCAGGGTCCAGGGCCCAGGGTTAGGGTTTTAGTGTCAGGGCCCAGGGCCCAGGGTTAGGGTTTTTGGGTCAGGGCCCAGGGCCCAGGGTTAGGGTTTTAGGGTCAGGGCCCAGGGCCCAGGGTTAGGGTTTTAGTGTCAGGGCGCAGGGTTAGGGTTTTAGTGTCAGGGCACAGGGTCCAGGGCTAGGGTTTTAGGGTCAGGGCCCAGGGCCCAGGGTTAGGGTTTTAGGGTCAGGGCTCAGGGCCCAGGGTTAGGGTTTTAGGGTCAGGGCCCAGGGCCCAGGTTTAGGGTTTTAGGGTCAGGGACCAGGGCCCAGGGTTAGGGTGGTTTTAGTGTTAGGGCCCAGGGTTGGGGGTTGTTTTAGGGTCAGGGCCCAGGGTTAGGGTTGTTTTAGGGTCAGGGCCCACGGTTAGGGTTTTAGGATCAGTGCCAGGGCCCATGGTTAGGGTTTTAGGCTCAGGGCCAGGGCCCAGGGTTAGGGTTTTAGGCTCAGGGCCAGGGCCCAGGGTTAGAGTTGTTTTAGGGTCAGGGCCAGGGCCCAGGTTTAGGGTTGTTTTAGGGTCAGGGCCAGGGCCCAGGGCTAGGGGTGTTTTAGGTTCAGGACCAGGGCCCAAAGTTAGGGTTGTTTTAGTGTCAGGGTCCAGGGTTAGGGTTTTAGGCTCAGGTCCAGGGCCCAGGGTTAGGGTTTTAGGCTCAGGGCCAGGGTCCAGGATTAGGGGTGTTTTAGGGTCAGGGCCAGGGTCCAGGATTAGGGGTGTTTTAGGGTCAGGGCCAGGGCCCAGGGTTAGGGTTGTTTTAGGGTCAGGGCCCAGGGTTAGGGTTGTTTTAGGCCCAGGGCCCAGGGTTAGGGATATTTTAGGGTCAGGGCCAGGGCACAGGGTTAGGGTTTTAGGGTCAGGGCCCGGGGCCCAGGGTTAGGGCTGTAGGGCCAGGGCCCGGGGCCCGGGGTTAGGGCTTTAGGGCCAGGGCCCGGGGCCCGGGGTTAGGGCTTTAGGGCCGGGGCCCGGGGCCCGGGGTTAGGGCTTTAGGGCCGGGGCCCGGGGCCCGGGGTAGGGCTTTAGGGCCGGGGCCCGGGGCCCGGTGTTAGGGCTTTCGGGCCGGGGCCCGGGGCCCGGGGTTAGGGCTTTAGGGCCGGGGCCCGGGGCCCGGGGTTAGGGCTTTAGGGCCCGGGGTAGGGCTTTAGGGCCGGGGCCCGGGGCCCGGTGTTAGGGCTTTCGGGCCGGGGCCCGGGGCCCGGGGTTAGGGCTTTAGGGCCGGGGCCCGGGGCCCGGGGTTAGGGCTTTAGGGCCGGGGCCCGGGGCCCGGGGTTAGGGCTTTAGGGCCGGGGCCCGGGGCCCGGGGTTAGGGCTTTAGGGCCGGGGCCCGGGGCCCGGGGTTAGGGCTTTAGGACCAGGGCCCGGGGCCCAGGGTTAAGGTTGTTTTAGGGTCAGGGCCAGGGCCCAAATTTAGAGTTGTTTTAGGGTCACGGCCCAGGGTTTTGGTTGTTTTAGGGTCAGGGCCCAGGGTTAGGGTTGTTTTAGGGTCAGGGCCCAGGGTTAGGGTTGTTATAGGGTCAGGGCCAGGGACCAGGGTTAGCGTTGTTTTAGGGTCAGGGCCAGGGCCCAGGGTTAGGGTTGTTTTAGGGTCAGGGCCAGGGCTCTAAGTTAGGGTTGTTTTATATTCAGGGCCCAGGGTTAGGGTTTTAGGCTCAGGTCCACGGCCCAGGGTTAGGGTTTTAGGCTCAGGGCCAGGGCCCAGGTTTAGGGTTGTTTTAGGGTCAGGGCCAGGGCCCAGGGTTAGGGTTGTTTTAGGGTCATGGCCAGGTCCCACGGTTAGGGTTGTTTTAGGGTCATGGCCAGGGCCAGGATTATGGTTGTTTTAGGGTCTGGTCCCAGGGTTAGGGTTGTTTTAGGTCAGGGCCCAGTGTTAGGTTCTTTTAGAGCTAGGGTCCAGGGTTAGGGTTTTAGGCTCAGGGCCAGGGCCCAGGGTTAGGGTTTTAGGCTCAGGGCCAGGGCCCAGGGTTGGGGTTTCAGGCTCAGGGCCAGAGCCGAAGGTTAGGGTTTTCGGCTCAGGGCCAGGGCCCAGGGTTAGGGTTTTAGGCTCAAGGCCAAGGCCCAGGGTTAGGGTTTTAGGCTCAGGGCCAGGGCCCAGGGTTAGGGTTTTAGGGTCAGGGCCCAGGGTTAGGGATTTAGGGTCAGGGCCCAGGTTTAGGGCTTTAGGGTCAGGGCCCAGGGTTAGGGTTTTAGGCTCAGGGCCAGGGCCCAGAATTAGGGTTTTAGGGTCAGGGCCAGGGCCCAGGGTAAGGGTTTTAGAGTCAGGGCCCAGGGCCCAGGGTTAGGGTTTTTGGGTCAGGGTCCAGGGCCCAGGGTTAGGGTTTTAGTGTCAGGGCCCAGGGCCCAGGGTTAGGGTTTTTGGGTCAGGGCCCAGGGCCCAGGGTTAGGGTTTTAGGGTCAGGGCCCAGGGCCCAGGGTTAGGGTTTTAGTGTCAGGGCGCAGGGTTAGGGTTTTAGTGTCAGGGCACAGGGTCCAGGGCTAGGGTTTTAGGGTCAGGGCCCAGGGCCCAGGGTTAGGGTTTTAGGGTCAGGGCTCAGGGCCCAGGGTTAGGGTTTTAGGGTCAGGGCCCAGGGCCCAGGGTTAGGGTTTTAGGGTCAGGGACCAGGGCCCAGGGTTAGGGTGGTTTTAGTGTTAGGGCCCAGGGTTGGGGGTTGTTTTAGGGTCAGGGCCCAGGGTTAGGGTTGTTTTAGGGTCAGGGCCCACGGTTAGGGTTTTAGGATCAGTGCCAGGGCCCATGGTTAGGGTTTTAGGCTCAGGGCCAGGGCCCAGGGTTAGGGTTTTAGGCTCAGGGCCAGGGCCCAGGGTTAGAGTTGTTTTAGGGTCAGGGCCAGGGCCCAGGTTTAGGGTTGTTTTAGGGTCAGGGCCAGGGCCCAGGGCTAGGGGTGTTTTAGGTTCAGGACCAGGGCCCAAAGTTAGGGTTGTTTTAGTGTCAGGGTCCAGGGTTAGGGTTTTAGGCTCAGGTCCAGGGCCCAGGGTTAGGGTTTTAGGCTCAGGGCCAGGGTCCAGGATTAGGGGTGTTTTAGGGTCAGGGCCAGGGTCCAGGATTAGGGGTGTTTTAGGGTAAGGGCCAGGGCCCAGGGTTAGGGTTGTTTTAGGGTCAGGGCCCAGGGTTAGGGTTGTTTTAGGCCCAGGGCCCAGGGTTAGGGATATTTTAGGGTCAGGGCCAGGGCACAGGGTTAGGGTTTTAGGGCCGGGGCCCGGGGCCCGGGGTTAGGGCTTTAGGGCCAGGGCCCGGGGCCCGGGGTTAGGGCTTTAGGGCCAGGGCCCGGGGCCCGGGGTTAGGGCTTTAGGGCCTGTGCCCGGGGCCCGGGGTTAGGGCTTTAGGGCCAGGGCCCGGGGCCCGGGGTTAGGGCTTTAGGGCCAGGGCCCGGGGCCCGGGGTTAGGGCTTTAGGGCCAGGGCCCGGGGTCCGGGGTTAGGGCTTTAGGGCCAGGGCCCGGGGCCCGGGGTTAGGGCTTTAGGACCAGGGCCCGGGGCCCAGGGTTAAGGTTGTTTTAGGGTCAGGGCCAGGGCCCAAATTTAGGGTTGTTTTAGGGTCACGGCCCAGGGTTTTGGTTGTTTTAGGGTCAGGGCCCAGGGTTAGGGTTGTTTTAGGGTCAGGGCCCAGGGTTAGGGTTGTTATAGGGTCAGGGCCAGGGACCAGGGTTAGCGTTGTTTTAGGGTCAGGGCCAGGGCCCAGGGTTAGGGTTGTTTTAGGGTCAGGGCCAGGGCTCTAAGTTAGGGTTGTTTTAGATTCAGGGCCCAGGGTTAGGGTTTTAGGCTCAGGTCCACGGCCCAGGGTTAGGGTTTTAGGCTCAGGGCCAGGGCCCAGGTTTAGGGTTGTTTTAGGGTCAGGGCCAGGGCCCAGGGTTAGGGTTGTTTTAGGGTCATGGCCAGGTCCCACGGTTAGGGTTGTTTTAGGGTCATGGCCAGGGCCAGGATTATGGTTGTTTTAGGGTCTGGTCCCAGGGTTAGGGTTGTTTTAGGTCAGGGCCCAGTGTTAGGTTCTTTTAGAGCTAGGGTCCAGGGTTAGGGTTTTAGGCTCAGGGCCAGGGCCCAGGGTTAGGGTTTTAGGCTCAGGGCCAGGGCCCAGGGTTGGGGTTTCAGGCTCAGGGCCAGAGCCGAAGGTTAGGGTTTTCGGCTCAGGGCCAGGGCCCAGGGTTAGGGTTTTAGGCTCAAGGCCAAGGCCCAGGGTTAGGGTTTTAGGCTCAGGGCCAGGGCCCAGGGTTAGGGTTTTAGGGTCAGGGCCCAGGGTTAGGGATTTAGGGTCAGGGCCCAGGTTTAGGGCTTTAGGGTCAGGGCCCAGGGTTAGGGTTTTAGGCTCAGGGCCAGGGCCCAGAATTAGGGTTTTAGGGTCAGGGCCAGGGCCCAGGGTAAGGGTTTTAGAGTCAGGGCCCAGGGCCCAGGGTTAGGGTTTTTGGGTCAGGGTCCAGGGCCCAGGGTTAGGGTTTTAGTGTCAGGGCCCAGGGCCCAGGGTTAGGGTTTTTGGGTCAGGGCCCAGGGCCCAGGGTTAGGGTTTTAGGGTCAGGGCCCAGGGCCCAGGGTTAGGGTTTTAGTGTCAGGGCGCAGGGTTAGGGTTTTAGTGTCAGGGCACAGGGTCCAGGGCTAGGGTTTTAGGGTCAGGGCCCAGGGCCCAGGGTTAGGGTTTTAGGGTCAGGGCTCAGGGCCCAGGGTTAGGGTTTTAGGGTCAGGGCCCAGGGCCCAGGGTTAGGGTTTTAGGGTCAGGGACCAGGGCCCAGGGTTAGGGTGGTTTTAGTGTTAGGGCCCAGGGTTGGGGGTTGTTTTAGGGTCAGGGCCCAGGGTTAGGGTTGTTTTAGGGTCAGGGCCCACGGTTAGGGTTTTAGGATCAGTGCCAGGGCCCATGGTTAGGGTTTTAGGCTCAGGGCCAGGGCCCAGGGTTAGGGTTTTAGGCTCAGGGCCAGGGCCCAGGGTTAGAGTTGTTTTAGGGTCAGGGCCAGGGCCCAGGTTTAGGGTTGTTTTAGGGTCAGGGCCAGGGCCCAGGGCTAGGGGTGTTTTAGGTTCAGGACCAGGGCCCAAAGTTAGGGTTGTTTTAGTGTCAGGGTCCAGGGTTAGGGTTTTAGGCTCAGGTCCAGGGCCCAGGGTTAGGGTTTTAGGCTCAGGGCCAGGGTCCAGGATTAGGGGTGTTTTAGGGTCAGGGCCAGGGTCCAGGATTAGGGGTGTTTTAGGGTCAGGGCCAGGGCCCAGGGTTAGGGTTGTTTTAGGGTCAGGGCCCAGGGTTAGGGTTGTTTTAGGCCCAGGGCCCAGGGTTAGGGATATTTTAGGGTCAGGGCCAGGGCACAGGGTTAGGGTTTTAGGGTCAGGGCCCGGGGCCCAGGGTTAGGGCTGTAGGGCCAGGGCCCGGGGCCCGGTGTTAGGGCTTTAGGGCCAGGGCCCGGGGCCCGGGGTTAGTGCTTTAGGGCCAGGGCCCGGGGCCCGGGGTTAGGGCTTTAGGGCCAGGGCCCGGGGCCCGGGGTAGGGCTTTAGGGCCGGGGCCCGGGGCCCGGTGTTAGGGCTTTCGGGCCGGGGCCCGGGGCCCGGGGTTAGGGCTTTCGGGCCGGGGCCCGGGGCCCGGGGTTAGGGCTTTAGGGCCTGTGCCCGGGGCCCGGGGTTAGGGCTTTAGGGCCTGTGCCCGGGGCCCGGGGTTAGGGCTTTCGGGCCGGGGCCCGGGGCCCGGGGTTAGGGCTTTAGGGCCAGGGCCCGGGGTCCGGGGTTAGGGCTTTAGGGCCAGGGCCCGGGGCCCGGGGTTAGGGCTTTAGGACCAGGGCCCGGGGCCCAGGGTTAAGGTTGTTTTAGGGTCAGGGCCAGGGCCCAAATTTAGGGTTGTTTTAGGGTCACGGCCCAGGGTTTTGGTTGTTTTAGGGTCAGGGCCCAGGGTTAGGGTTGTTTTAGGGTCAGGGCCCAGGGTTAGGGTTGTTATAGGGTCAGGGCCAGGGACCAGGGTTAGCGTTGTTTTAGGGTCATGGCTAGGGCCCAGGGTTAGGGTTGTTTTAGGGTCAGGGCCAGGGCTCTAAGTTAGGGTTGTTTTATATTCAGGGCCCAGGGTTAGGGTTTTAGGCTCAGGTCCACGGCCCAGGGTTAGGGTTTTAGGCTCAGGGCCAGGGCCCAGGTTTAGGGTTGTTTTAGGGTCAGGGCCAGGGCCCAGGGTTAGGGTTGTTTTAGGGTCATGGCCAGGTCCCACGGTTAGGGTTGTTTTAGGGTCATGGCCAGGGCCAGGATTATGGTTGTTTTAGGGTCTGGTCCCAGGGTTAGGGTTGTTTTAGGTCAGGGCCCAGTGTTAGGTTCTTTTAGAGCTAGGGTCCAGGGTTAGGGTTTTAGGCTCAGGGCCAGGGCCCAGGGTTAGGGTTTTAGGCTCAGGGCCAGGGCCCAGGGTTGGGGTTTCAGGCTCAGGGCCAGAGCCGAAGGTTAGGGTTTTCGGCTCAGGGCCAGGGCCCAGGGTTAGGGTTTTCGGCTCAAGGCCAAGGCCCAGGGTTAGGGTTTTAGGCTCAGGGCCAGGGCCCAGGGTTAGGGTTTTAGGGTCAGGGCCCAGGGTTAGGGATTTAGGGTCAGGGCCCAGGTTTAGGGCTTTAGGGTCAGGGCCCAGGGTTAGGGTTTTAGGCTCAGGGCCAGGGCCCAGAATTAGGGTTTTAGGGTCAGGGCCAGGGCCCAGGGTAAGGGTTTTAGAGTCAGGGCCCAGGGCCCAGGGTTAGGGTTTTTGGGTCAGGGTCCAGGGCCCAGGGTTAGGGTTTTAGTGTCAGGGCCCAGGGCCCAGGGTTAGGGTTTTTGGGTCAGGGCCCAGGGCCCAGGGTTAGGGTTTTAGGGTCAGGGCCCAGGGCCCAGGGTTAGGGTTTTAGTGTCAGGGCGCAGGGTTAGGGTTTTAGTGTCAGGGCACAGGGTCCAGGGCTAGGGTTTTAGGGTCAGGGCCCAGGGCCCAGGGTTAGGGTTTTAGGGTCAGGGCTCAGGGCCCAGGGTTAGGGTTTTAGGGTCAGGGCCCAGGGCCCAGGTTTAGGGTTTTAGGGTCAGGGACCAGGGCCCAGGGTTAGGGTGGTTTTAGTGTTAGGGCCCAGGGTTGGGGGTTGTTTTAGGGTCAGGGCCCAGGGTTAGGGTTGTTTTAGGGTCAGGGCCCACGGTTAGGGTTTTAGGATCAGTGCCAGGGCCCATGGTTAGGGTTTTAGGCTCAGGGCCAGGGCCCAGGGTTAGGGTTTTAGGCTCAGGGCCAGGGCCCAGGGTTAGAGTTGTTTTAGGGTCAGGGCCAGGGCCCAGGTTTAGGGTTGTTTTAGGGTCAGGGCCACGGCCCAGGGCTAGGGGTGTTTTAGGTTCAGGACCAGGGCCCAAAGTTAGGGTTGTTTTAGTGTCAGGGTCCAGGGTTAGGGTTTTAGGCTCAGGTCCAGGGCCCAGGGTTAGGGTTTTAGGCTCAGGGCCAGGGTCCAGGATTAGGGGTGTTTTAGGGTCAGGGCCAGGGCCCAGGGTTGGGGTTTCAGGCTCAGGGCCAGAGCCGAAGGTTAGGGTTTTCGGCTCAGGGCCAGGGCCCAGGGTTAGGGTTTTAGGCTCAAGGCCAAGGCCCAGGGTTAGGGTTTTAGGCTCAGGGCCAGGGCCCAGGGTTAGGGTTTTAGGGTCAGGGCCCAGGGTTAGGGATTTAGGGTCAGGGCCCAGGTTTAGGGCTTTAGGGTCAGGGCCCAGGGTTAGGGTTTTAGGCTCAGGGCCAGGGCCCAGAATTAGGGTTTTAGGGTCAGGGCCAGGGCCCAGGGTAAGGGTTTTAGAGTCAGGGCCCAGGGCCCAGGGTTAGGGTTTTTGGGTCAGGGTCCAGGGCCCAGGGTTAGGGTTTTAGTGTCAGGGCCCAGGGCCCAGGGTTAGGGTTTTTGGGTCAGGGCCCAGGGCCCAGGGTTAGGGTTTTAGGGTCAGGGCCCAGGGCCCAGGGTTAGGGTTTTAGTGTCAGGGCGCAGGGTTAGGGTTTTAGTGTCAGGGCACAGGGTCCAGGGCTAGGGTTTTAGGGTCAGGGCCCAGGGCCCAGGGTTAGGGTTTTAGGGTCAGGGCTCAGGGCCCAGGGTTAGGGTTTTAGGGTCAGGGCCCAGGGCCCAGGGTTAGGGTTTTAGGGTCAGGGACCAGGGCCCAGGGTTAGGGTGGTTTTAGTGTTAGGGCCCAGGGTTGGGGGTTGTTTTAGGGTCAGGGCCCAGGGTTAGGGTTGTTTTAGGGTCAGGGCCCACGGTTAGGGTTTTAGGATCAGTGCCAGGGCCCATGGTTAGGGTTTTAGGCTCAGGGCCAGGGCCCAGGGTTAGGGTTTTAGGCTCAGGGCCAAGGCCCAGGGTTAGAGTTGTTTTAGGGTCAGGGCCAGGGCCCAGGTTTAGGGTTGTTTTAGGGTCAGGGCCAGGGCCCAGGGCTAGGGGTGTTTTAGGTTCAGGACCAGGGCCCAAAGTTAGGGTTGTTTTAGTGTCAGGGTCCAGGGTTAGGGTTTTAGGCTCAGGTCCAGGGCCCAGGGTTAGGGTTTTAGGCTCAGGGCCAGGGTCCAGGATTAGGGGTGTTTTAGGGTCAGGGCCAGGGTCCAGGATTAGGGGTGTTTTAGGGTCAGGGCCAGGGCCCAGGGTTAGGGTTGTTTTAGGGTCAGGGCCCAGGGTTAGGGTTGTTTTAGGCCCAGGGCCCAGGGTTAGGGATATTTTAGGGTCAGGGCCAGGGCACAGGGTTAGGGTTTTAGGGTCAGGGCCCGGGGCCCAGGGTTAGGGCTGTAGGGCCAGGGCCCGGGGCCCGGTGTTAGGGCTTTAGGGCCAGGGCCCGGGGCCCGGGGTTAGTGCTTTAGGGCCAGGGCCCGGGGCCCGGGGTTAGGGCTTTAGGGCCAGGGCCCGGGGCCCGGGGTTAGGGCTTTAGGGCCAGGGCCCGGGGCCCGGGGTAGGGCTTTAGGGCCGGGGCCCGGGGCCCGGTGTTAGGGCTTTCGGGCCGGGGCCCGGGGCCCGGGGTTAGGGCTTTCGGGCCGGGGCCCGGGGCCCGGGGTTAGGGCTTTAGGGCCTGTGCCCGGGGCCCGGGGTTAGGGCTTTAGGGCCTGTGCCCGGGGCCCGGGGTTAGGGCTTTAGGGCCAGGGCCCGGGGCCCGGGGTTAGGGCTTTAGGGCCAGGGCCCGGGGCCCGGGGTTAGGGCTTTAGGGCCAGGGCCCGGGGCCCGGGGTTAGGGCTTTAGGACCAGGGCCCGGGGCCCAGGGTTAAGGTTGTTTTAGGGTCAGGGCCAGGGCCCAAATTTAGGGTTGTTTTAGGGTCACGGCCCAGGGTTTTGGTTGTTTTAGGGTCAGGGCCCAGGGTTAGGGTTGTTTTAGGGTCAGGGCCCAGGGTTAGGGTTGTTATAGGGTCAGGGCCAGGGACCAGGGTTAGCGTTGTTTTAGGGTCAGGGCCAGGGCCCAGGGTTAGGGTTGTTTTAGGGTCAGGGCCAGGGCTCTAAGTTAGGGTTGTTTTATATTCAGGGCCCAGGGTTAGGGTTTTAGGCTCAGGTCCACGGCCCAGGGTTAGGGTTTTAGGCTCAGGGCCAGGGCCCAGGTTTAGGGTTGTTTTAGGGTCAGGGCCAGGGCCCAGGGTTAGGGTTGTTTTAGGGTCATGGCCAGGTCCCACGGTTAGGGTTGTTTTAGGGTCATGGCCAGGGCCAGGATTATGGTTGTTTTAGGGTCTGGTCCCAGGGTTAGGGTTGTTTTAGGTCAGGGCCCAGTGTTAGGTTCTTTTAGAGCTAGGGTCCAGGGTTAGGGTTTTAGGCTCAGGGCCAGGGCCCAGGGTTAGGGTTTTAGGCTCAGGGCCAGGGCCCAGGGTTGGGGTTTCAGGCTCAGGGCCAGAGCCGAAGGTTAGGGTTTTCGGCTCAGGGCCAGGGCCCAGGGTTAGGGTTTTAGGCTCAAGGCCAAGGCCCAGGGTTAGGGTTTTAGGCTCAGGGCCAGGGCCCAGGGTTAGGGTTTTAGGGTCAGGGCCCAGGGTTAGGGATTTAGGGTCAGGGCCCAGGTTTAGGGCTTTAGGGTCAGGGCCCAGGGTTAGGGTTTTAGGCTCAGGGCCAGGGCCCAGAATTAGGGTTTTAGGGTCAGGGCCAGGGCCCAGGGTAAGGGTTTTAGAGTCAGGGCCCAGGGCCCAGGGTTAGGGTTTTTGGGTCAGGGTCCAGGGCCCAGGGTTAGGGTTTTAGTGTCAGGGCCCAGGGCCCAGGGTTAGGGTTTTTGGGTCAGGGCCCAGGGCCCAGGGTTAGGGTTTTAGGGTCAGGGCCCAGGGCCCAGGGTTAGGGTTTTAGTGTCAGGGCGCAGGGTTAGGGTTTTAGTGTCAGGGCACAGGGTCCAGGGCTAGGGTTTTAGGGTCAGGGCCCAGGGCCCAGGGTTAGGGTTTTAGGGTCAGGGCTCAGGGCCCAGGGTTAGGGTTTTAGGGTCAGGGCCCAGGGCCCAGGGTTAGGGTTTTAGGGTCAGGGACCAGGGCCCAGGGTTAGGGTGGTTTTAGTGTTAGGGCCCAGGGTTGGGGGTTGTTTTAGGGTCAGGGCCCAGGGTTAGGGTTGTTTTAGGGTCAGGGCCCACGGTTAGGGTTTTAGGATCAGTGCCAGGGCCCATGGTTAGGGTTTTAGGCTCAGGGCCAGGGCCCAGGGTTAGGGTTTTAGGCTCAGGGCCAGGGCCCAGGGTTAGAGTTGTTTTAGGGTCAGGGCCAGGGCCCAGGTTTAGGGTTGTTTTAGGGTCAGGGCCAGGGCCCAGGGCTAGGGGTGTTTTAGGTTCAGGACCAGGGCCCAAAGTTAGGGTTGTTTTAGTGTCAGGGTCCAGGGTTAGGGTTTTAGGCTCAGGTCCAGGGCCCAGGGTTAGGGTTTTAGGCTCAGGGCCAGGGTCCAGGATTAGGGGTGTTTTAGGGTCAGGGCCAGGGTCCAGGATTAGGGGTGTTTTAGGGTAAGGGCCAGGGCCCAGGGTTAGGGTTGTTTTAGGGTCAGGGCCCAGGGTTAGGGTTGTTTTAGGCCCAGGGCCCAGGGTTAGGGATATTTTAGGGTCAGGGCCAGGGCACAGGGTTAGGGTTTTAGGGTCAGGGCCCGGGGCCCAGGGTTAGGGCTGTAGGGCCAGGGCCCGGGGCCCGGTGTTAGGGCTTTAGGGCCAGGGCCCGGGGCCCGGGGTTAGTGCTTTAGGGCCAGGGCCCGGGGCCCGGGGTTAGGGCTTTCGGGCCGGGGCCCGGGGCCCGGGGTTAGGGCTTTAGGGCCGGGGCCCGGGGCCCGGGGTTAGGGCTTTAGGGCCTGGGCCCGGGGCCCGGGGTTAGGGCTTTAGGGCCTGGGCCCGGGGCCCGGGGTTAGGGCTTTAGGGCCTGGGCCCGGGGCCCGGGGTTAGGGCTTTAGGGCCTGTGCCCGGGGCCCGGGGTTAGGGCTTTAGGGCCTGTGCCCGGGGCCCGGGGTTAGGGCTTTAGGGCCAGGGCCCGGGGCCCGGGGTTAGGGCTTTAGGGCCAGGGCCCGGGGCCCGGGGTTAGGGCTTTAGGGCCAGGGCCCGGGGTCCGGGGTTAGGGCTTTAGGGCCAGGGCCCGGGGCCCGGGGTTAGGGCTTTAGGACCAGGGCCCGGGGCCCAGGGTTAAGGTTGTTTTAGGGTCAGGGCCAGGGCCCAAATTTAGGGTTGTTTTAGGGTCACGGCCCAGGGTTTTGGTTGTTTTAGGGTCAGGGCCCAGGGTTAGGGTTGTTTTAGGGTCAGGGCCCAGGGTTAGGGTTGTTATAGGGTCAGGGCCAGGGACCAGGGTTAGCGTTGTTTTAGGGTCAGGGCCAGGGCCCAGGGTTAGGGTTGTTTTAGGGTCAGGGCCAGGGCTCTAAGTTAGGGTTGTTTTATATTCAGGGCCCAGGGTTAGGGTTTTAGGCTCAGGTCCACGGCCCAGGGTTAGGGTTTTAGGCTCAGGGCCAGGGCCCAGGTTTAGGGTTGTTTTAGGGTCAGGGCCAGGGCCCAGGGTTAGGGTTGTTTTAGGGTCATGGCCAGGTCCCACGGTTAGGGTTGTTTTAGGGTCATGGCCAGGGCCAGGATTATGGTTGTTTTAGGGTCTGGTCCCAGGGTTAGGGTTGTTTTAGGTCAGGGCCCAGTGTTAGGTTCTTTTAGAGCTAGGGTCCAGGGTTAGGGTTTTAGGCTCAGGGCCAGGGCCCAGGGTTAGGGTTTTAGGCTCAGGGCCAGGGCCCAGGGTTGGGGTTTCAGGCTCAGGGCCAGAGCCGAAGGTTAGGGTTTTCGGCTCAGGGCCAGGGCCCAGGGTTAGGGTTTTCGGCTCAAGGCCAAGGCCCAGGGTTAGGGTTTTAGGCTCAGGGCCAGGGCCCAGGGTTAGGGTTTTAGGGTCAGGGCCCAGGGTTAGGGATTTAGGGTCAGGGCCCAGGTTTAGGGCTTTAGGGTCAGGGCCCAGGGTTAGGGTTTTAGGCTCAGGGCCAGGGCCCAGAATTAGGGTTTTAGGGTCAGGGCCAGGGCCCAGGGTAAGGGTTTTAGAGTCAGGGCCCAGGGCCCAGGGTTAGGGTTTTTGGGTCAGGGTCCAGGGCCCAGGGTTAGGGTTTTAGTGTCAGGGCCCAGGGCCCAGGGTTAGGGTTTTTGGGTCAGGGCCCAGGGCCCAGGGTTAGGGTTTTAGGGTCAGGGCCCAGGGCCCAGGGTTAGGGTTTTAGTGTCAGGGCGCAGGGTTAGGGTTTTAGTGTCAGGGCACAGGGTCCAGGGCTAGGGTTTTAGGGTCAGGGCCCAGGGCCCAGGGTTAGGGTTTTAGGGTCAGGGCTCAGGGCCCAGGGTTAGGGTTTTAGGGTCAGGGCCCAGGGCCCAGGGTTAGGGTTTTAGGGTCAGGGACCAGGGCCCAGGGTTAGGGTGGTTTTAGTGTTAGGGCCCAGGGTTGGGGGTTGTTTTAGGGTCAGGGCCCAGGGTTAGGGTTGTTTTAGGGTCAGGGCCCACGGTTAGGGTTTTAGGATCAGTGCCAGGGCCCATGGTTAGGGTTTTAGGCTCAGGGCCAGGGCCCAGGGTTAGGGTTTTAGGCTCAGGGCCAGGGCCCAGGGTTAGAGTTGTTTTAGGGTCAGGGCCAGGGCCCAGGTTTAGGGTTGTTTTAGGGTCAGGGCCAGGGCCCAGGGCTAGGGGTGTTTTAGGTTCAGGACCAGGGCCCAAAGTTAGGGTTGTTTTAGTGTCAGGGTCCAGGGTTAGGGTTTTAGGCTCAGGTCCAGGGCCCAGGGTTAGGGTTTTAGGCTCAGGGCCAGGGTCCAGGATTAGGGGTGTTTTAGGGTCAGGGCCAGGGTCCAGGATTAGGGGTGTTTTAGGGTCAGGGCCAGGGCCCAGGGTTAGGGTTGTTTTAGGGTCAGGGCCCAGGGTTAGGGTTGTTTTAGGCCCAGGGCCCAGGGTTAGGGATATTTTAGGGTCAGGGCCAGGGCACAGGGTTAGGGTTTTAGGGTCAGGGCCCGGGGCCCAGGGTTAGGGCTGTAGGGCCAGGGCCCGGGGCCCGGTGTTAGGGCTTTAGGGCCAGGGCCCGGGGCCCGGGGTTAGTGCTTTAGGGCCAGGGCCCGGGGCCCGGGGTTAGGGCTTTAGGGCCAGGGCCCGGGGCCCGGGGTAGGGCTTTAGGGCCGGGGCCCGGGGCCCGGTGTTAGGGCTTTCGGGCCGGGGCCCGGGGCCCGGGGTTAGGGCTTTCGGGCCGGGGCCCGGGGCCCGGGGTTAGGGCTTTAGGGCCTGTGCCCGGGGCCCGGGGTTAGGGCTTTAGGGCCTGTGCCCGGGGCCCGGGGTTAGGGCTTTCGGGCCGGGGCCCGGGGCCCGGGGTTAGGGCTTTAGGGCCAGGGCCCGGGGTCCGGGGTTAGGGCTTTAGGGCCAGGGCCCGGGGCCCGGGGTTAGGGCTTTAGGACCAGGGCCCGGGGCCCAGGGTTAAGGTTGTTTTAGGGTCAGGGCCAGGGCCCAAATTTAGGGTTGTTTTAGGGTCACGGCCCAGGGTTTTGGTTGTTTTAGGGTCAGGGCCCAGGGTTAGGGTTGTTTTAGGGTCAGGGCCCAGGGTTAGGGTTGTTATAGGGTCAGGGCCAGGGACCAGGGTTAGCGTTGTTTTAGGGTCATGGCTAGGGCCCAGGGTTAGGGTTGTTTTAGGGTCAGGGCCAGGGCTCTAAGTTAGGGTTGTTTTATATTCAGGGCCCAGGGTTAGGGTTTTAGGCTCAGGTCCACGGCCCAGGGTTAGGGTTTTAGGCTCAGGGCCAGGGCCCAGGTTTAGGGTTGTTTTAGGGTCAGGGCCAGGGCCCAGGGTTAGGGTTGTTTTAGGGTCATGGCCAGGTCCCACGGTTAGGGTTGTTTTAGGGTCATGGCCAGGGCCAGGATTATGGTTGTTTTAGGGTCTGGTCCCAGGGTTAGGGTTGTTTTAGGTCAGGGCCCAGTGTTAGGTTCTTTTAGAGCTAGGGTCCAGGGTTAGGGTTTTAGGCTCAGGGCCAGGGCCCAGGGTTAGGGTTTTAGGCTCAGGGCCAGGGCCCAGGGTTGGGGTTTCAGGCTCAGGGCCAGAGCCGAAGGTTAGGGTTTTCGGCTCAGGGCCAGGGCCCAGGGTTAGGGTTTTAGGCTCAAGGCCAAGGCCCAGGGTTAGGGTTTTAGGCTCAGGGCCAGGGCCCAGGGTTAGGGTTTTAGGGTCAGGGCCCAGGGTTAGGGATTTAGGGTCAGGGCCCAGGTTTAGGGCTTTAGGGTCAGGGCCCAGGGTTAGGGTTTTAGGCTCAGGGCCAGGGCCCAGAATTAGGGTTTTAGGGTCAGGGCCAGGGCCCAGGGTAAGGGTTTTAGAGTCAGGGCCCAGGGCCCAGGGTTAGGGTTTTTGGGTCAGGGTCCAGGGCCCAGGGTTAGGGTTTTAGTGTCAGGGCCCAGGGCCCAGGGTTAGGGTTTTTGGGTCAGGGCCCAGGGCCCAGGGTTAGGGTTTTAGGGTCAGGGCCCAGGGCCCAGGGTTAGGGTTTTAGTGTCAGGGCGCAGGGTTAGGGTTTTAGTGTCAGGGCACAGGGTCCAGGGCTAGGGTTTTAGGGTCAGGGCCCAGGGCCCAGGGTTAGGGTTTTAGGGTCAGGGCTCAGGGCCCAGGGTTAGGGTTTTAGGGTCAGGGCCCAGGGCCCAGGTTTAGGGTTTTAGGGTCAGGGACCAGGGCCCAGGGTTAGGGTGGTTTTAGTGTTAGGGCCCAGGGTTGGGGGTTGTTTTAGGGTCAGGGCCCAGGGTTAGGGTTGTTTTAGGGTCAGGGCCCACGGTTAGGGTTTTAGGATCAGTGCCAGGGCCCATGGTTAGGGTTTTAGGCTCAGGGCCAGGGCCCAGGGTTAGGGTTTTAGGCTCAGGGCCAGGGCCCAGGGTTAGAGTTGTTTTAGGGTCAGGGCCAGGGCCCAGGTTTAGGGTTGTTTTAGGGTCAGGGCCAGGGCCCAGGGCTAGGGGTGTTTTAGGTTCAGGACCAGGGCCCAAAGTTAGGGTTGTTTTAGTGTCAGGGTCCAGGGTTAGGGTTTTAGGCTCAGGTCCAGGGCCCAGGGTTAGGGTTTTAGGCTCAGGGCCAGGGTCCAGGATTAGGGGTGTTTTAGGGTCAGGGCCAGGGCCCAGGGTTGGGGTTTCAGGCTCAGGGCCAGAGCCGAAGGTTAGGGTTTTCGGCTCAGGGCCAGGGCCCAGGGTTAGGGTTTTAGGCTCAAGGCCAAGGCCCAGGGTTAGGGTTTTAGGCTCAGGGCCAGGGCCCAGGGTTAGGGTTTTAGGGTCAGGGCCCAGGGTTAGGGATTTAGGGTCAGGGCCCAGGTTTAGGGCTTTAGGGTCAGGGCCCAGGGTTAGGGTTTTAGGCTCAGGGCCAGGGCCCAGAATTAGGGTTTTAGGGTCAGGGCCAGGGCCCAGGGTAAGGGTTTTAGAGTCAGGGCCCAGGGCCCAGGGTTAGGGTTTTTGGGTCAGGGTCCAGGGCCCAGGGTTAGGGTTTTAGTGTCAGGGCCCAGGGCCCAGGGTTAGGGTTTTTGGGTCAGGGCCCAGGGCCCAGGGTTAGGGTTTTAGGGTCAGGGCCCAGGGCCCAGGGTTAGGGTTTTAGTGTCAGGGCGCAGGGTTAGGGTTTTAGTGTCAGGGCACAGGGTCCAGGGCTAGGGTTTTAGGGTCAGGGCCCAGGGCCCAGGGTTAGGGTTTTAGGGTCAGGGCTCAGGGCCCAGGGTTAGGGTTTTAGGGTCAGGGCCCAGGGCCCAGGGTTAGGGTTTTAGGGTCAGGGACCAGGGCCCAGGGTTAGGGTGGTTTTAGTGTTAGGGCCCAGGGTTGGGGGTTGTTTTAGGGTCAGGGCCCAGGGTTAGGGTTGTTTTAGGGTCAGGGCCCACGGTTAGGGTTTTAGGATCAGTGCCAGGGCCCATGGTTAGGGTTTTAGGCTCAGGGCCAGGGCCCAGGGTTAGGGTTTTAGGCTCAGGGCCAAGGCCCAGGGTTAGAGTTGTTTTAGGGTCAGGGCCAGGGCCCAGGTTTAGGGTTGTTTTAGGGTCAGGGCCAGGGCCCAGGGCTAGGGGTGTTTTAGGTTCAGGACCAGGGCCCAAAGTTAGGGTTGTTTTAGTGTCAGGGTCCAGGGTTAGGGTTTTAGGCTCAGGTCCAGGGCCCAGGGTTAGGGTTTTAGGCTCAGGGCCAGGGTCCAGGATTAGGGGTGTTTTAGGGTCAGGGCCAGGGTCCAGGATTAGGGGTGTTTTAGGGTCAGGGCCAGGGCCCAGGGTTAGGGTTGTTTTAGGGTCAGGGCCCAGGGTTAGGGTTGTTTTAGGCCCAGGGCCCAGGGTTAGGGATATTTTAGGGTCAGGGCCAGGGCACAGGGTTAGGGTTTTAGGGTCAGGGCCCGGGGCCCAGGGTTAGGGCTGTAGGGCCAGGGCCCGGGGCCCGGTGTTAGGGCTTTAGGGCCAGGGCCCGGGGCCCGGGGTTAGTGCTTTAGGGCCAGGGCCCGGGGCCCGGGGTTAGGGCTTTAGGGCCAGGGCCCGGGGCCCGGGGTTAGGGCTTTAGGGCCAGGGCCCGGGGCCCGGGGTTAGGGCTTTCGGGCCGGGGCCCGGGGCCCGGGGTTAAGGCTTTAGGGCCTGTGCCCGGGGCCCGGGGTTAGGGCTTTAGGGCCTGTGCCCGGGGCCCGGGGTTAGGGCTTTAGGGCCAGGGCCCGGGGCCCGGGGTTAGGGCTTTAGGGCCAGGGCCCGGGGCCCGGGGTTAGGGCTTTAGGGCCAGGGCCCGGGGCCCGGGGTTAGGGCTTTAGGACCAGGGCCCGGGGCCCAGGGTTAAGGTTGTTTTAGGGTCAGGGCCAGGGCCCAAATTTAGGGTTGTTTTAGGGTCACGGCCCAGGGTTTTGGTTGTTTTAGGGTCAGGGCCCAGGGTTAGGGTTGTTTTAGGGTCAGGGCCCAGGGTTAGGGTTGTTATAGGGTCAGGGCCAGGGACCAGGGTTAGCGTTGTTTTAGGGTCAGGGCCAGGGCCCCGGGTTAGGGTTGTTTTAGGGTCAGGGCCAGGGCTCTAAGTTAGGGTTGTTTTATATTCAGGGCCCAGGGTTAGGGTTTTAGGCTCAGGTCCACGGCCCAGGGTTAGGGTTTTAGGCTCAGGGCCAGGGCCCAGGTTTAGGGTTGTTTTAGGGTCAGGGCCAGGGCCCAGGGTTAGGGTTGTTTTAGGGTCATGGCCAGGTCCCACGGTTAGGGTTGTTTTAGGGTCATGGCCAGGGCCAGGATTATGGTTGTTTTAGGGTCTGGTCCCAGGGTTAGGGTTGTTTTAGGTCAGGGCCCAGTGTTAGGTTCTTTTAGAGCTAGGGTCCAGGGTTAGGGTTTTAGGCTCAGGGCCAGGGCCCAGGGTTAGGGTTTTAGGCTCAGGGCCAGGGCCCAGGGTTGGGGTTTCAGGCTCAGGGCCAGAGCCGAAGGTTAGGGTTTTCGGCTCAGGGCCAGGGCCCAGGGTTAGGGTTTTAGGCTCAAGGCCAAGGCCCAGGGTTAGGGTTTTAGGCTCAGGGCCAGGGCCCAGGGTTAGGGTTTTAGGGTCAGGGCCCAGGGTTAGGGATTTAGGGTCAGGGCCCAGGTTTAGGGCTTTAGGGTCAGGGCCCAGGGTTAGGGTTTTAGGCTCAGGGCCAGGGCCCAGAATTAGGGTTTTAGGGTCAGGGCCAGGGCCCAGGGTAAGGGTTTTAGAGTCAGGGCCCAGGGCCCAGGGTTAGGGTTTTTGGGTCAGGGTCCAGGGCCCAGGGTTAGGGTTTTAGTGTCAGGGCCCAGGGCCCAGGGTTAGGGTTTTTGGGTCAGGGCCCAGGGCCCAGGGTTAGGGTTTTAGGGTCAGGGCCCAGGGCCCAGGGTTAGGGTTTTAGTGTCAGGGCGCAGGGTTAGGGTTTTAGTGTCAGGGCACAGGGTCCAGGGCTAGGGTTTTAGGGTCAGGGCCCAGGGCCCAGGGTTAGGGTTTTAGGGTCAGGGCTCAGGGCCCAGGGTTAGGGTTTTAGGGTCAGGGCCCAGGGCCCAGGGTTAGGGTTTTAGGGTCAGGGACCAGGGCCCAGGGTTAGGGTGGTTTTAGTGTTAGGGCCCAGGGTTGGGGGTTGTTTTAGGGTCAGGGCCCAGGGTTAGGGTTGTTTTAGGGTCAAGGCCCACGGTTAGGGTTTTAGGATCAGTGCCAGGGCCCATGGTTAGGGTTTTAGGCTCAGGGCCAGGGCCCAGGGTTAGGGTTTTAGGCTCAGGGCCAGGGCCCAGGGTTAGAGTTGTTTTAGGGTCAGGGCCAGGGCCCAGGTTTAGGGTTGTTTTAGGGTCAGGGCCAGGGCCCAGGGCTAGGGGTGTTTTAGGTTCAGGACCAGGGCCCAAAGTTAGGGTTGTTTTAGTGTCAGGGTCCAGGGTTAGGGTTTTAGGCTCAGGTCCAGGGCCCAGGGTTAGGGTTTTAGGCTCAGGGCCAGGGTCCAGGATTAGGGGTGTTTTAGGGTCAGGGCCAGGGTCCAGGATTAGGGGTGTTTTAGGGTCAGGGCCAGGGCCCAGGGTTAGGGTTGTTTTAGGGTCAGGGCCCAGGGTTAGGGTTGTTTTAGGCCCAGGGCCCAGGGTTAGGGATATTTTAGGGTCAGGGCCAGGGCACAGGGTTAGGGTTTTAGGGTCAGGGCCCGGGGCCCAGGGTTAGGGCTGTAGGGCCAGGGCCCGGGGCCCGGTGTTAGGGCTTTAGGGCCAGGGCCCGGGGCCCGGGGTTAGTGCTTTAGGGCCAGGGCCCGGGGCCCGGGGTTAGGGCTTTAGGGCCAGGGCCCGGGGCCCGGGGTAGGGCTTTAGGGCCGGGGCCTGGGGCCCGGTGTTAGGGCTTTCGGGCCGGGGCCCGGGGCCCGGGGTTAGGGCTTTAGGGCCTGGGCCCGGGGCCCGGGGTTAGGGCTTTAGGGCCTGGGCCCGGGGCCCGGGGTTAGGGCTTTAGGGCCTGGGCCCGGGGCCCGGGGTTAGGGCTTTAGGGCCTGGGCCCGGGGCCCGGGGTTAGGGCTTTAGGGCCTGGGCCCGGGGCCCGGGGTTAGGGCTTTAGGGCCAGGGCCCGGGGCCCGGGGTTAGGGCTTTAGGACCAGGGCCCGGGGCCCGGGGTTAAGGTTGTTTTAGGGTCAGGGCCAGGGCCCAAATTTAGAGTTGTTTTAGGGTCACGGCCCAGGGTTTTGGTTGTTTTAGGGTCAGGGCCCAGGGTTAGGGTTGTTTTAGGGTCAGGGCCCAGGGTTAGGGTTGTTATAGGGTCAGGGCCAGGGACCAGGGTTAGCGTTGTTTTAGGGTCAGGGTCAGGGCCCAGGGTTAGGGTTGTTTTAGGGTCAGGGCCAGGGCTCTAAGTTAGGGTTGTTTTATATTCAGGGCCCAGGGTTAGGGTTTTAGGCTCAGGTCCACGGCCCAGGGTTAGGGTTTTAGGCTCAGGGCCAGGGCCCAGGTTTAGGGTTGTTTTAGGGTCAGGGCCAGGGCCCAGGGTTAGGGTTGTTTTAGGGTCATGGCCAGGTCCCACGGTTAGGGTTGTTTTAGGGTCATGGCCAGGGCCAGGATTATGGTTGTTTTAGGGTCTGGTCCCAGGGTTAGGGTTGTTTTAGGTCAGGGCCCAGTGTTAGGTTCTTTTAGAGCTAGGGTCCAGGGTTAGGGTTTTAGGCTCAGGGCCAGGGCCCAGGGTTAGGGTTTTAGGCTCAGGGCCAGGGCCCAGGGTTGGGGTTTCAGGCTCAGGGCCAGAGCCGAAGGTTAGGGTTTTCGGCTCAGGGCCAGGGCCCAGGGTTAGGGTTTTAGGCTCAAGGCCAAGGCCCAGGGTTAGGGTTTTAGGCTCAGGGCCAGGGCCCAGGGTTAGGGTTTTAGGGTCAGGGCCCAGGGTTAGGGATTTAGGGTCAGGGCCCAGGTTTAGGGCTTTAGGGTCAGGGCCCAGGGTTAGGGTTTTAGGCTCAGGGCCAGGGCCCAGAATTAGGGTTTTAGGGTCAGGGCCAGGGCCCAGGGTAAGGGTTTTAGAGTCAGGGCCCAGGGCCCAGGGTTAGGGTTTTTGGGTCAGGGTCCAGGGCCCAGGGTTAGGGTTTTAGTGTCAGGGCGCAGGGTTAGGGTTTTAGTGTCAGGGCACAGGGTCCAGGGCTAGGGTTTTAGGGTCAGGGCCCAGGGCCCAGGGTTAGGGTTTTAGGGTCAGGGCTCAGGGCCCAGGGTTAGGGTTTTAGGGTCAGGGCCCAGGGCCCAGGGTTAGGGTTTTAGGGTCAGGGACCAGGGCCCAGGGTTAGGGTGGTTTTAGTGTTAGGGCCCAGGGTTGGGGGTTGTTTTAGGGTCAGGGCCCAGGGTTAGGGTTGTTTTAGGGTCAGGGCCCACGGTTAGGGTTTTAGGATCAGTGCCAGGGCCCATGGTTAGGGTTTTAGGCTCAGGGCCAGGGCCCAGGGTTAGGGTTTTAGGCTCAGGGCCAGGGCCCAGGGTTAGAGTTGTTTTAGGGTCAGGGCCAGGGCCCAGGTTTAGGGTTGTTTTAGGGTCAGGGCCAGGGCCCAGGGCTAGGGGTGTTTTAGGTTCAGGACCAGGGCCCAAAGTTAGGGTTGTTTTAGTGTCAGGGTCCAGGGTTAGGGTTTTAGGCTCAGGTCCAGGGCCCAGGGTTAGGGTTTTAGGCTCAGGGCCAGGGTCCAGGATTAGGGGTGTTTTAGGGTCAGGGCCAGGGTCCAGGATTAGGGGTGTTTTAGGGTCAGGGCCAGGGCCCAGGGTTAGGGTTGTTTTAGGGTCAGGGCCCAGGGTTAGGGTTGTTTTAGGCCCAGGGCCCAGGGTTAGGGATATTTTAGGGTCAGGGCCAGGGCACAGGGTTAGGGTTTTAGGGTCAGGGCCCGGGGCCCAGGGTTAGGGCTGTAGGGCCAGGGCCCGGGGCCTGGTGTTAGGGCTTTAGGGCCAGGGCCCGGGGCCCGGGGTTAGGGCTTTAGGGCCAGGGCCCGTGGCCCAGGGTTAGGGCTTTAGGGCCAGGGCCCGGGGCCCGGGGTAGGGCTTTAGGGCCGGGACCCGGGGCCCGGGGTTAGGGCTTTCGGGCCGGGGCCCGGGGCCCGGGGTTAGGGCTTTCGGGCCGGGGCCCGGGGCCCGGGGTTAGGGCTTTAGGGCCGGGGCCCGGGGCCCGGGGTTAGGGCTTTAGGGCCTGGGTCCGGGGCCCGGGGCCCGGGGTTAGGGCTTTAGGGCCTGGGCCCGGGGCCCGGGGTTAGGGCTTTAGGGCCTGGGCCCGGGGCCCAGTGTTAGGGTTTAGGGTCAGGGCCCGGGGCCCGGGGTTAGGGCTTTAGGACCAGGGCCCGGGGCCCAGGGTTAAGGTTGTTTTAGGGTCAGGGCCAGGGCCCAAATTTAGGGTTGTTTTAGGGTCACGGCCCAGGGTTTTGGTTGTTTTAGGGTCAGGGCCCAGGGTTAGGGTTGTTTTAGGGTCAGGGCCCAGGGTTAGGGTTGTTATAGGGTCAGGGCCAGGGACCAGGGTTAGCGTTGTTTTAGGGTCAGGGCCAGGGCCCAGGGTTAGGGTTGTTTTAGGGTCAGGGCCAGGGCTCTAAGTTAGGGTTGTTTTAGATTCAGGGCCCAGGGTTAGGGTTTTAGGCTCAGGTCCACGGCCCAGGGTTAGGGTTTTAGGCTCAGGGCCAGGGCCCAGGTTTAGGGTTGTTTTAGGGTCAGGGCCAGGGCCCAGGGTTAGGGTTGTTTTAGGGTCATGGCCAGGTCCCACGGTTAGGGTTGTTTTAGGGTCATGGCCAGGGCCAGGATTATGGTTGTTTTAGGGTCTGGTCCCAGGGTTAGGGTTGTTTTAGGTCAGGGCCCAGTGTTAGGTTCTTTTAGAGCTAGGGTCCAGGGTTAGGGTTTTAGGCTCAGGGCCAGGGCCCAGGGTTAGGGATTTAGGGTCAGGGCCCAGGTTTAGGGCTTTAGGGTCAGGGCCCAGGGTTAGGGTTTTAGGCTCAGGGCCAGGGCCCAGAATTAGGGTTTTAGGGTCAGGGCCAGGGCCCAGGGTAAGGGTTTTAGAGTCAGGGCCCAGGGCCCAGGGTTAGGGTTTTTGGGTCAGGGTCCAGGGCCCAGGGTTAGGGTTTTAGTGTCAGGGCCCAGGGCCCAGGGTTAGGGTTTTTGGGTCAGGGCCCAGGGCCCAGGGTTAGGGTTTTAGGGTCAGGGCCCAGGGCCCAGGGTTAGGGTTTTAGTGTCAGGGCGCAGGGTTAGGGTTTTAGTGTCAGGGCACAGGGTCCAGGGCTAGGGTTTTAGGGTCAGGGCCCAGGGCCCAGGGTTAGGGTTTTAGGGTCAGGGCTCAGGGCCCAGGGTTAGGGTTTTAGGGTCAGGGCCCAGGGCCCAGGTTTAGGGTTTTAGGGTCAGGGACCAGGGCCCAGGGTTAGGGTGGTTTTAGTGTTAGGGCCCAGGGTTGGGGGTTGTTTTAGGGTCAGGGCCCAGGGTTAGGGTTGTTTTAGGGTCAGGGCCCACGGTTAGGGTTTTAGGATCAGTGCCAGGGCCCATGGTTAGGGTTTTAGGCTCAGGGCCAGGGCCCAGGGTTAGGGTTTTAGGCTCAGGGCCAGGGCCCAGGGTTAGAGTTGTTTTAGGGTCAGGGCCAGGGCCCAGGTTTAGGGTTGTTTTAGGGTCAGGGCCAGGGCCCAGGGCTAGGGGTGTTTTAGGTTCAGGACCAGGGCCCAAAGTTAGGGTTGTTTTAGTGTCAGGGTCCAGGGTTAGGGTTTTAGGCTCAGGTCCAGGGCCCAGGGTTAGGGTTTTAGGCTCAGGGCCAGGGTCCAGGATTAGGGGTGTTTTAGGGTCAGGGCCAGGGTCCAGGATTAGGGGTGTTTTAGGGTCAGGGCCAGGGCCCACGGTTAGAGTTGTTTTAGGGTCAGGGCCCAGGGTTAGGGTTGTTTTAGGCCCAGGGCCCAGGGTTAGGGATATTTTAGGGTCAGGGCCAGGGCACAGGGTTAGGGTTTTAGGGTCAGGGCCCGGGGCCCAGGGTTAGGGCTGTAGGGCCAGGGCCCGGGGCCCGGTGTTAGGGCTTTAGGGCCAGGGCCCGGGGCCCGGGGTTAGTGCTTTAGGGCCAGGGCCCGGGGCCCGGGGTTAGGGCTTTAGGGCCAGGGCCCGGGGCCCGGGGTAGGGCTTTAGGGCCGGGGCCCGGGGCCCGGTGTTAGGGCTTTCGGGCCGGGGCCCGGGGCCCGGGGTTAGGGCTTTCGGGCCGGGGCCCGGGGCCCGGGGTTAGGGCTTTAGGGCCGGGGCCCGGGGCCCGGGGTTAGGGCTTTAGGTCCTGGGCCCGGGGCCCGGGGTTAGGGCTTTAGGGCCTGGGCCCGGGGCCCGGGGT
This sequence comes from Gorilla gorilla gorilla, assembly GCF_029281585.2. Taxonomy (NCBI): domain Eukaryota; kingdom Metazoa; phylum Chordata; class Mammalia; order Primates; family Hominidae; genus Gorilla; species Gorilla gorilla. Next base: position 8,742,307 of record NC_073232.2, on the reverse strand, counting down.
TAGGGCTTTAGGGCCTGGGCCCGGGGCCCGGGGTTAGGGCTTTAGGGCCAGGGCCCGGGGCCCGGGGTTAGGGCTTTAGGGCCAGGGCCCGGGGCCCAGGGTTAAGGTTGTTTTAGGGTCAGGGCCAGGGCCCAAATTTAGAGTTGTTTTAGGGTCACGGCCCAGGGTTTTGGTTGTTTTAGGGTCAGGGCCCAGGGTTAGGGTTGTTTTAGGGTCAGGGCCCAGGGTTAGGGTTGTTATAGGGTCAGGGCCAGGGACCAGGGTTAGCGTTGTTTTAGGGTCAGGGCCAGGGCCCAGGGTTAGGGTTGTTTTAGGGTCAGGGCCAGGGCTCTAAGTTAGGGTTGTTTTAGATTCAGGGCCCAGGGTTAGGGTTTTAGGCTCAGGTCCACGGCCCAGGGTTAGGGTTTTAGGCTCAGGGCCAGGGCCCAGGTTTAGGGTTGTTTTAGGGTCAGGGCCAGGGCCCAGGGTTAGGGTTGTTTTAGGGTCATGGCCAGGTCCCACGGTTAGGGTTGTTTTAGGGTCATGGCCAGGGCCAGGATTATGGTTGTTTTAGGGTCTGGTCCCAGGGTTAGGGTTGTTTTAGGTCAGGGCCCAGTGTTAGGTTCTTTTAGAGCTAGGGTCCAGGGTTAGGGTTTTAGGCTCAGGGCCAGGGCCCAGGGTTAGGGTTTTAGGCTCAGGGCCAGGGCCCAGGGTTGGGGTTTCAGGCTCAGGGCCAGAGCCGAAGGTTAGGGTTTTCGGCTCAGGGCCAGGGCCCAGGGTTAGGGTTTTAGGCTCAAGGCCAAGGCCCAGGGTTAGGGTTTTAGGCTCAGGGCCAGGGCCCAGGGTTAGGGTTTTAGGGTCAGGGCCCAGGGTTAGGGATTTAGGGTCAGGGCCCAGGTTTAGGGCTTTAGGGTCAGGGCCCAGGGTTAGGGTTTTAGGCTCAGGGCCAGGGCCCAGAATTAGGGTTTTAGGGTCAGGGCCAGGGCCCAGGGTAAGGGTTTTAGAGTCAGGGCCCAGGGCCCAGGGTTAGGGTTTTTGGGTCAGGGTCCAGGGCCCAGGGTTAGGGTTTTAGTGTCAGGGCCCAGGGCCCAGGGTTAGGGTTTTTGGGTCAGGGCCCAGGGCCCAGGGTTAGGGTTTTAGGGTCAGGGCCCAGGGCCCAGGGTTAGGGTTTTAGTGTCAGGGCGCAGGGTTAGGGTTTTAGTGTCAGGGCACAGGGTCCAGGGCTAGGGTTTTAGGGTCAGGGCCCAGGGCCCAGGGTTAGGGTTTTAGGGTCAGGGCTCAGGGCCCAGGGTTAGGGTTTTAGGGTCAGGGCCCAGGGCCCAGGTTTAGGGTTTTAGGGTCAGGGACCAGGGCCCAGGGTTAGGGTGGTTTTAGTGTTAGGGCCCAGGGTTGGGGGTTGTTTTAGGGTCAGGGCCCAGGGTTAGGGTTGTTTTAGGGTCAGGGCCCACGGTTAGGGTTTTAGGATCAGTGCCAGGGCCCATGGTTAGGGTTTTAGGCTCAGGGCCAGGGCCCAGGGTTAGGGTTTTAGGCTCAGGGCCAGGGCCCAGGGTTAGAGTTGTTTTAGGGTCAGGGCCAGGGCCCAGGTTTAGGGTTGTTTTAGGGTCAGGGCCAGGGCCCAGGGCTAGGGGTGTTTTAGGTTCAGGACCAGGGCCCAAAGTTAGGGTTGTTTTAGTGTCAGGGTCCAGGGTTAGGGTTTTAGGCTCAGGTCCAGGGCCCAGGGTTAGGGTTTTAGGCTCAGGGCCAGGGTCCAGGATTAGGGGTGTTTTAGGGTCAGGGCCAGGGTCCAGGATTAGGGGTGTTTTAGGGTCAGGGCCAGGGCCCAGGGTTAGGGTTGTTTTAGGGTCAGGGCCCAGGGTTAGGGTTGTTTTAGGCCCAGGGCCCAGGGTTAGGGATATTTTAGGGTCAGGGCCAGGGCACAGGGTTAGGGTTTTAGGGTCAGGGCCCGGGGCCCAGGGTTAGGGCTGTAGGGCCAGGGCCCGGGGCCCGGTGTTAGGGCTTTAGGGCCAGGGCCCGGGGCCCGGGGTTAGTGCTTTAGGGCCAGGGCCCGGGGCCCGGGGTTAGGGCTTTAGGGCCAGGGCCCGGGGCCCGGGGTAGGGCTTTAGGGCCGGGGCCCGGGGCCCGGGGTTAGGGCTTTCGGGCCGGGGCCCGGGGCCCGGGGTTAGGGCTTTAGGGCCTGGGCCCGGGGCCCGGGGTTAGGGCTTTAGGGCCTGGGCCCGGGGCCCGGGGTTAGGGCTTTAGGGCCTGGGCCCGGGGCCCGGGGTTAGGGCTTTAGGGCCTGGGCCCGGGGCCCGGGGTTAGGGCTTTAGGGCCTGGGCCCGGGGCCCGGGGTTAGGGCTTTAGGGCCTGGGCCCGGGGCCCGGGGTTAGGGCTTTAGGGCCAGGGCCCGGGGCCCGGGGTTAGGGCTTTAGGGCCAGGGCCCGGGGCCCGGGGTTAGGGCTTTAGGGCCAGGGCCCGGGGCCCGGGGTTAGGGCTTTAGGACCAGGGCCCGGGGCCCAGGGTTAAGGTTGTTTTAGGGTCAGGGCCAGGGCCCAAATTTAGGGTTGTTTTAGGGTCACGGCCCAGGGTTTTGGTTGTTTTAGGGTCAGGGCCCAGGGTTAGGGTTGTTTTAGGGTCAGGGCCCAGGGTTAGGGTTGTTATAGGGTCAGGGCCAGGGACCAGGGTTAGCGTTGTTTTAGGGTCAGGGCCAGGGCCCAGGGTTAGGGTTGTTTTAGGGTCAGGGCCAGGGCTCTAAGTTAGGGTTGTTTTATATTCAGGGCCCAGGGTTAGGGTTTTAGGCTCAGGTCCACGGCCCAGGGTTAGGGTTTTAGGCTCAGGGCCAGGGCCCAGGTTTAGGGTTGTTTTAGGGTCAGGGCCAGGGCCCAGGGTTAGGGTTGTTTTAGGGTCATGGCCAGGTCCCACGGTTAGGGTTGTTTTAGGGTCATGGCCAGGGCCAGGATTATGGTTGTTTTAGGGTCTGGTCCCAGGGTTAGGGTTGTTTTAGGTCAGGGCCCAGTGTTAGGTTCTTTTAGAGCTAGGGTCCAGGGTTAGGGTTTTAGGCTCAGGGCCAGGGCCCAGGGTTAGGGTTTTAGGCTCAGGGCCAGGGCCCAGGGTTGGGGTTTCAGGCTCAGGGCCAGAGCCGAAGGTTAGGGTTTTCGGCTCAGGGCCAGGGCCCAGGGTTAGGGTTTTAGGCTCAAGGCCAAGGCCCAGGGTTAGGGTTTTAGGCTCAGGGCCAGGGCCCAGGGTTAGGGTTTTAGGGTCAGGGCCCAGGGTTAGGGATTTAGGGTCAGGGCCCAGGTTTAGGGCTTTAGGGTCAGGGCCCAGGGTTAGGGTTTTAGGCTCAGGGCCAGGGCCCAGAATTAGGGTTTTAGGGTCAGGGCCAGGGCCCAGGGTAAGGGTTTTAGAGTCAGGGCCCAGGGCCCAGGGTTAGGGTTTTTGGGTCAGGGTCCAGGGCCCAGGGTTAGGGTTTTAGTGTCAGGGCCCAGGGCCCAGGGTTAGGGTTTTTGGGTCAGGGCCCAGGGCCCAGGGTTAGGGTTTTAGGGTCAGGGCCCAGGGCCCAGGGTTAGGGTTTTAGTGTCAGGGCGCAGGGTTAGGGTTTTAGTGTCAGGGCACAGGGTCCAGGGCTAGGGTTTTAGGGTCAGGGCCCAGGGCCCAGGGTTAGGGTTTTAGGGTCAGGGCTCAGGGCCCAGGGTTAGGGTTTTAGGGTCAGGGCCCAGGGCCCAGGGTTAGGGTTTTAGGGTCAGGGACCAGGGCCCAGGGTTAGGGTGGTTTTAGTGTTAGGGCCCAGGGTTGGGGGTTGTTTTAGGGTCAGGGCCCAGGGTTAGGGTTGTTTTAGGGTCAGGGCCCACGGTTAGGGTTTTAGGATCAGTGCCAGGGCCCATGGTTAGGGTTTTAGGCTCAGGGCCAGGGCCCAGGGTTAGGGTTTTAGGCTCAGGGCCAGGGCCCAGGGTTAGAGTTGTTTTAGGGTCAGGGCCAGGGCCCAGGTTTAGGGTTGTTTTAGGGTCAGGGCCAGGGCCCAGGGCTAGGGGTGTTTTAGGTTCAGGACCAGGGCCCAAAGTTAGGGTTGTTTTAGTGTCAGGGTCCAGGGTTAGGGTTTTAGGCTCAGGTCCAGGGCCCAGGGTTAGGGTTTTAGGCTCAGGGCCAGGGTCCAGGATTAGGGGTGTTTTAGGGTCAGGGCCAGGGTCCAGGATTAGGGGTGTTTTAGGGTCAGGGCCAGGGCCCAGGGTTAGGGTTGTTTTAGGGTCAGGGCCCAGGGTTAGGGTTGTTTTAGGCCCAGGGCCCAGGGTTAGGGATATTTTAGGGTCAGGGCTAGGGCACAGGGTTAGGGTTTTAGGGTCAGGGCCCGGGGCCCAGGGTTAGGGCTGTAGGGCCAGGGCCCGGGGCCCGGTGTTAGGGCTTTAGGGCCAGGGCCCGGGGCCCGGGGTTAGTGCTTTAGGGCCAGGGCCCGGGGCCCGGGGTTAGGGCTTTAGGGCCGGGGCCCGGGGCCCGGGGTAGGGCTTTAGGGCCGGGGCCCGGGGCCCGGGGTTAGGGCTTTCGGGCCGGGGCCCGGGGCCCGGGGTTAGGGCTTTCGGGCCGGGGCCCGGGGCCCGGGGTTAGGGCTTTAGGGCCGGGGCCCGGGGCCCGGGGTTAGGGCTTTAGGGCCTGGGCCCGGGGCCCGGGGTTAGGGCTTTAGGGCCTGGGCCCGGGGCCCGGGGTTAGGGCTTTAGGGCCTGGGCCCGGGGCCCGGGGTTAGGGCTTTAGGGCCTGGGCCCGGGGCCCGGGGTTAGGGCTTTAGGGCCAGGGCCCGGGGCCCGGGGTTAGGGCTTTAGGGCCAGGGCCCGGGGCCCGGGGTTAGGGCTTTAGGGCCAGGGCCCGGGGTCCGGGGTTAGGGCTTTAGGGCCAGGGCCCGGGGCCCGGGGTTAGGGCTTTAGGACCAGGGCCCGGGGCCCAGGGTTAAGGTTGTTTTAGGGTCAGGGCCAGGGCCCAAATTTAGGGTTGTTTTAGGGTCACGGCCCAGGGTTTTGGTTGTTTTAGGGTCAGGGCCCAGGGTTAGGGTTGTTTTAGGGTCAGGGCCCAGGGTTAGGGTTGTTTTAGGGTAAGGGTCCAGGGTTAGGGTTGTAATAGGGTCAGGGCCCAGGTTTAGGGTTGATTTAGGGTCAGGGCCCAGGGTTAGGGTTGATATAGGGTCAGGGCCCGCGATTAGGGTTTTATTGTCAAGGCCAGGGCCCAGGGTTAGGGTTTTAGAGTAAGGGCCAGGGCCCAGGGTTAGGGTTTTAGGGTCAGGGCCCGGGGCCCGGGGTTAGGGCTTTCAGACCAGGGCCCGGGGCCCGGGGTTAGGGTTGTTTTAGGGTCAGGGCCAGGGCCCAAAGTTAGGGTTGTTTTAAGGTGACGGCCTAGGGTTTGGGTTGTTTTATGGTCAGGGCCCAGGGTTAGGGATTTAGGGTCAGGGCCCAGGTTTAGGGTTTTAGGGTCAGGGCCCAGGGTTAGGGTTTTAGGCTCAGGGCCAGGGCCCAGGATTAGGGTTTTAGGGTCAGGGCCAGGGCCCAGGGTTAGGGTTTTAGGGTCGGGGCCAGGGCCCAGGGTAAGGGTTTTAGGGTCAGGGCCCAGGGCCCAGGGTTAGGGTTTTTGGGTCAGGGCCCAGGGCCCAGGGTTAGGGTTTTAGTGTCAGGGCCCAGGGCCCAGGGTTAGGGTTTTTGGGTCAGGGCCCAGGGCCCAGGTTTAGGGTTTTAGGGTCAGGGCCCAGGGCCCAGGGTTAGGGTTTTAGTGTCAGGGCGCAGGGTTAGGGTTTTAGTGTCAGGGCACAGGGTCCAGGGCTAGGGTTTTAGGGTCAGGGCCCAGGGCCCAGGGTTAGGGTTTTAGGGTCAGGGCCCAGGGCCCAGGGTTAGGGTTTTAGGGTCAGGGCCCAGGGCCCATGTTTAGGGTTTTAGGGTCAGGGACCAGGGCCCAGGGTTTGGGTTGTTTTTGTGTTAGGGCCCAGGGTTGGGGTTGTTTTAGCGTCAGGGCCCAGGATAAGGTTTGTTTTAGGGTAACGGCCCACAGTTAGGGTTTTATGATCAGGGCCAGGGTCCAGGGTTAGGGTTTTAGGCTCAGGGCCAGGGCCCAGGGTTAGGGTTTTAGGCTCAGGGCCAGGGCCCAGGGTTTGGGTTGTTTTAGCATCAGGGCCAGGGCCCAGGGTTAGGGATGCTTTAGGGTCAGGGTCAGGGTCCAGGGTTAGGGGTGTTTTATGCTCAGGGCCAGGGCCCAGGGTTAGGGTTGTTTTAGGGTCAGGGCCCAGGGTTAGGGTTGTAATAGGGTCAGGGCCCAGGTTTAGGGTTGATTTTGGGTGACGGCCCCGGGTTAGGGTTGATATAGGGTCAGAGCCCGCGGTTAGGGTTTTATTGTCAAGGCCAGGGCCCAGGGTTAGGGTTTTAGGGTAAGGGCCAGGGCCCAGGGTTAGGGTTTTAGGGTCAGGGCCCGGGGCCCGGGGTTAGGGCTTTCAGACCAGGGCCCGGGGCCCGGGGTTAGGGCTTTAGGGCCAGGGCCCGGGGCCCGGGGTTAGGGCTTTCGGGCCAGGGCCCGGGGCCCGGGGTTAGGGCTTTCGGGCCAGGGCCCGGGGCCCGGGGTTAGGGCTTTAGGGCCAGGGCCCGGTGCCCGGGGTTAGGGCTTTAGGGTCAGGCCCCGGGGCCTGGGGTTAGGGCTTTAGGGTCAGGCCCCGGGGCCCGGGGTTAGGGCTTTAGGGCCAGGGCCCGGGGCCCGGGGTTAGGGTTGTTTTAGGGTCAGGGCCAGGGCCCAAAGTTAGGGTTGTTTTAAGGTGACGGCCTAGGGTTTGTGTTGTTTTATGGTCAGGGCCCAGGGTTAGGGTTGTTTTAGGGTCAGGGCCAAGGGTTAGGGTTGTTATTGGGTCTAGTCCAGGGCCCAGGGTTAGGGTTGTTTTAGGTTCAGAGCCCAGGGTTAGGGTTTTAGGCTCAGGTCCAGGGCCCAGGGTTAGGGTTTTAGGCTCAGGGCCAGAGCCCAGGTTTAGGGTTGTTTTAGGGTCAGGGCCAGGGCCCAGTGTTAGGGTTGTTTTAGGGTCATTGCCAGGTCCCAGGGTTAGGGTTGTTTTAGGGTTAGGGCCAGGGCCCAGGATTATGGTTGTTTTTGGGTCAGGGCCCAGGGTTAGGGTTGTTTTAGGGTCAGGGCCCAGGTTTATGATTCTTTTAGGGCTAGGGTCCAGGGTTAGGGTTTTAGGCTCAGGGCCAGGGCCCAGGGTTAGGGTTTTAGGCTCAGGGCCAGGGCCCAGCGTTGGGGTTTCAGGCTCAGGGCCAGTGTCCAAGGTTAGGGTTTTCGGCTCAGGGCCAGGGCCCAGGGTTAGGGTTTTAGGCCCAGGGACAGGGCCCAGGGTTAGGGTTTTAGGCTCAGGGCCAGGGCCCAGGGTTAGGGTTTAGGTGTCAGAGCCCAGGGTTAGGGGTTTAGGGTCAGGGCCCAGGTTTAGGGTTTTAGGGTCAGGGCCCAGGGTTAGGGTTTTAGGGTCAGGGCCAGGGCCCAGGGTAAGGGTTTTAGGGTCAGGGCCCAGGGCCCAGGGTTAGGGTTTTTGGGTCAGGGCCCAGGGCCCAGGATTAGGGTTTTAGTGTCAAGGCCCAGGGCCCAGGGTTAGGGTTTTAGGGTCAGGGCCCAGGGCCCAGGGTTAGGGTTTTAGGGTCAGGGCGCAGGGTTAGGGTTTTAGTGTCAGGGCACAGGGTCCAGGGCTAGGGTTTTAGGGCCAGGGCCCGGGGCCCAGGGTTAGGGTTGTTTTAGGGTCAGGGCCAGGGCCCAAAGTTAGGGTTGTTTTAAGGTGACGGCCTAGGGTTTGGGTTGTTTTATGGTCAGGGCCCAGGGTTAGGGTTGTTTTAGGGTCAGGGCCAAGGGTTAGGGTTGTTATTGGGTCTAGGACAGGGCCCAGGGTTGGCGTTGTTTTAGGGTCAGGGCCAGGGCCCAGGGTTAGGGTTGTTTTAGGGTCAGAGCCAGTGCCCAAATTTAGGGTTGTTTTAGGTTCAGAGCCCAGGGTTAGGGTTTTAGGCTCAGGTCCAGGGCCCAGGGTTAGGGTTTTAGGCTCAGGGCCAGAGCCCAGGTTTAGGGTTGTTTTAGGGTCAGGGCCAGGGCCCAGTGTTAGGGTTGTTTTAGGGTCATGGCCAGGTCCCAGGGTTAGGGTTGTTTTAGGGTTAGGGCCAGGGCCCAGGATTATGGTTGTTTTTGGGTCAGGGCCCAGGGTTAGGGTTGTTTTAGGGTCAGGGCCCAGGTTTATGATTCTTTTAGGGCTAGGGTCCAGGGTTAGGGTTTTAGGCTCAGGGCCAGGGCCCAGGGTTAGGGTTTTAGGCTCAGGGCCAGGGCCCAGCGTTGGGGTTTCAGGCTCAGGGCCAGAGTCCAAGGTTAGGGTTTTCGGCTCAGGGCCAGGGCCCAGGGTTAGGGTTTTAGGCCCAGGGACAGGGCCCAGGGTTAGGGTTTTAGGCTCAGGGCCAGGGCCCAGGGTTAGGGTTTTAGGCTCAGGGCCAGGGCCCAGGGTTAGGGTTTAAGTGTCAGAGCCCAGGGTTAGGGATTTAGGGTCAGGGCCCAGGTTTAGGGTTTTAGGGTCAGGGCCCAGGGTTAGGGTTTTAGGGTCAGGGCCCAGGGTTAGGGTTTTAGGGTCAGGGCCAGGGCCCAGGGTTAGGGTTTTAGGGTCAAGGCCAGGGCCCAGGGTTAGGGTTTTAGGGTCAGGGCCAGGGCCCAGGATTAGGGTTTTAGGGTCAGGGCCTAGGGCCCATGGTTAGGGTTTTAGGGTCAGGGACCAGGGCCCAGGGTTAGGGTTTTAGGGTCAGGGCCCAGGGCCAAGGGTTAGGGTTTTAGGGTCAGGGCCCAGGGCCCTGGGTTCGGGTTGTTTTAGTGTTAGGGCCCAGGTTTGGGGTTGTTTTAGGGTCAGGGCCCAGGGTTAGGGTTGTTTTAGGGTCAGGGCCCACGGTTAGGGTTTTAGGATCAGGGCCAGGGCCCAGGGTTAGCGTATTAGGCTCAGGGCCAGGGCCCAGGGTTAGGGTTTTAGGCTCAGGGCCAGGGCCCAGGGTTAGCGTTGTTTTAGGGTCAGGGCCAGGGCCCAAAGTTAGGGTTGTTTTAGGATCAGGGCCTAGGGATAGGGTTTTAGGCTCGGGTCCAGGCACCTGGGTTAGGGTTTTAGGCTCTGGGCCAGGGCCCAGGTTTAGGGTTGTTTTAGGGCCTGGGCCCGGGGCCCGGGGCTAGGGCTTTAGGGCCTGGGCCCGGGGCCCGGGGTTAGGGCTTTAGGGCCTGGGCCCGGGGCCCGGGGTTAGGGCTTTAGGGCCAGGGCCCGTGGTCCGGGGTTAGGGCTTTAGGGCCAGGGCCCGGGGTCCGGGGTTAGGGCTTTAGGGTCAGGGCCCGGGGCCCGGGGTTAGGGCTTTAGGGCCAGGGCCCGGGGCCCGGGGCTAGGGCTTTAGGGCCAGGGCCCGTGGTCCGGGGCTAGGGCTTTAGGGCCTGGGCCCGGGGCCCGGGGTTAGGGCTTTAGGGCCTGGGCCCGGGGCCCGGGGTTAGGGCTTTAGGGCCAGGGCCCGTGGTCCGGGGTTAGGGCTTTAGGGCCAGGGCCCGGGGTCCGGGGTTAGGGCTTTAGGGCCAGGGCCCGGGGCCCGGGGTTAGGGCTTTAGGGCCAGGGCCCGGGGCCCGGGGTTAGGGCTTTAGGGCCAGGGCCCGTGGTCCGGGGTTAGGGCTTTAGGGCCAGGGCCCGGGGTCCGGGGTTAGGGCTTTAGGGTCAGGGCCCGGGGCCCGGGGTTAGGGCTTTAGGACCAGGGCCCGGGGCCCAGGGTTAGGGTTGTTTTAGGGTCAGGGCCAGGGCCCAAATTTAGGGTTGTTTTAGGGTCACGGCCCAGGGTTTTGGTTGTTTTAGGGTCAGGGCCCAGGGTTAGGGTTGTTTTAGGGTCAGGGCCCAGGGTTAGGGTTGTTATAGGGTCAGGGCCAGGGACCAGGGTTAGCGTTGTTTTAGGGTCAGGGCCAGGGCCCAGAGTTAGGGTTGTTTTAGGGTCAGGGCCAGGGCTCTAAGTTAGGGTTGTTTTAGATTCAGGGCCCAGGGTTAGGGTTTTAGGCTCAGGTCCACGGCCCAGGGTTAGGGTTTTAGGCTCAGGGCCAGGGCCCAGGTTTAGGGTTGTTTTAGGGTCATGGCCAGGGCCAGGATTATGGTTGTTTTAGGGTCTGGTCCCAGGGTTAGGGTTGTTTTAGGTCAGGGCCCAGTGTTAGGTTCTTTTAGAGCTAGGGTCCAGGGTTAGGGTTTTAGGCTCAGGGCCAGGGCCCAGGGTTAGGGTTTTAGGGTCAGGGCCCAGGGTTAGGGATTTAGGGTCAGGGCCCAGGTTTAGGGCTTTAGGGTCAGGGCCCAGGGTTAGGGTTTTAGGCTCAGGGCCAGGGCCCAGGATTAGGGTTTTAGGGTCAGGGCCAGGGCCCAGGTTTAGGGCTTTAGGGTCAGGGCCCAGGGTTAGGGTTTTAGGCTCAGGGCCAGGGCCCAGGATTAGGGTTTTAGGGTCAGGGCCAGGGCCCAGGGTAAGGGTTTTAGGGTCAGGGCCCAGGGCCCAGGGTTAGGGTTTTTGGGTCAGGGCCCAGGGCCCAGGGTTAGGGTTTTAGTGTCAGGGCCCAGGGCCCAGGGTTAGGGTTTTTGGGTCAGGGCCCAGGGCCCAGGGTTAGGGTTTTAGTGTCAGGGCGCAGGGTTAGGGTTTTAGTGTCAGGGCACAGGGTCCAGGGCTAGGGTTTTAGGGTCAGGGCCCAGGGCCCAGGGTTAGGGTTTTAGGGTCAGGGCCCAGGGCCCAGGGTTAGGGTTTTAGGGTCAGGGCCCAGGGCCCAGGTTTAGGGTTTTAGGGTCAGGGACCAGGGCCCAGGGTTAGGGTTGTTTTTGTGTTAGGGCCCAGGGTTGGGGTTGTTTTAGCGTCAGGGCCCAGGGTAAGGTTTGTTTTAGGGTAACGGCCCACAGTTAGGGTTTTAGGATCAGGGCCAGGGTCCAGGGTTAGGGTTTTAGGCTCAGGGCCAGGGCCCAGGGTTAGGGTTTTAGGCTCAGGGCCAGGGCCCAGGGTTTGGGTTGTTTTAGCATCAGGGCCAGGGCCCAGGTTTAGGGATGCTTTAGGGTCAGGGTCAGGGTCCAGGGTTAGGGGTGTTTTATGCTCAGGGCCAGGGCCCAGGGTTAGGGTTGTTTTAGGGTCAGGGCCCAGGGTTAGGGTTGTTTTAGGGTCAGGGCCCAGGGTTAGGGTTGTTTTAGGGTAAGGGCCCAGGGTTAGGGTTGTAATAGGGTCAGGGCCCAGGTTTAGGGTTGATTTAGGGTCAGGACCCAGGGTTAGGGTTGATATAGGGTCAGGGCCCGCGGTTAGGGTTTTATTGTCAAGGCCAGGGCCCAGGGTTAGGGTTTTAGAGTAAGGGCCAGGGCCCAGGGTTAGGGTTTTAGGGTCAGGGCCCGGGACCCGGGGTTAGGGCTTTCAGACCAGGGCCCGGGGCCCGGGGTTAGGGCTTTAGGGCCAGGGCCCGGGGCCCGGGGTTAGGGCTTTCGGGCCAGGGCCCGGGGCCCGGGGGTAGGGCTTTCGGGCCAGGGCCCGGGGCCCGGGGTTAGGGCTTTAGGGCCAGGGCCCGGGGCCCGGGGTTAGGGCTTTAGGGCCAGTGCCCGGGGCCCGGGGTTAGGGCTTTAGGGCCAGGGCCCGGGGCCCGGGGTTAGGGCTTTAGGGTCAGGCCCCGGGGCCCGGGGTTAGGGCTTTAGGACCAGGGCCCGGGGCCCGGGGTTAGGGCTTTAGGGTCAGGGCCCGGGGCCCGGGGTTAGGGTTGTTTTAGGGTCAGGGCCAGGGTCCAAAGTTAGGGTTGTTTTAAGGTGACGGCCTAGGGTTTGGGTTGTTTTATGGTCAGGGCCCAGGGTTAGGGTTGTTTTAGGGTCAGGGCCCAGGGTTAGGGTTGTTTTAGGGTCAGGGCCCAGGGCCCAAATTTAGGGTTGTTTTAGGTTCAGAGCCCAGGGTTAGGGTTTTAGGCTCAGGTCCAGGGCCCAGGGTTAGGGTTTTAGGCTCAGGGCCAGAGCCCAGGTTTAGGGTTGTTTTAGGGTCAGGGCCAGGGCCCAGGGTTAGGGTTGTTTTAGGGTCATGGCCAGGTCCCAGGGTTAGGGTTGTTTTAGGGTTAGGGCCAGGGCCCAGGATTATGGTTGTTTTAGGGTCAGGGCCCAGGGTTAGGGTTGTTTTAGGGTCAGGGCCCAGGTTTATGATTCTTTTAGGGCTAGGGTCCAGGGTTAGGGTTTTAGGCTCAGGGCCAGGGCCCAGGGTTAGGGTTTTAGGCTCAAGGCCAAGGCCCAGGGTTAGGGTTTTAGGCTCAGGGCCAGGGCCCAGGGTTAGGGTTTTAGGGTCAGGGCCCAGGGTTAGGGATTTAGGGTCAGGGCCCAGGTTTAGGGTTTTAGGGTCAGGGCCCAGGTTTAGGGTTTTAGGCTCAGGGCCAGGGCCCAGAATTAGGGTTTTAGGGTCAGGGCCAGGGCCCAGGGTTAGGGTTTTAGGGTCGGGGCCAAGGCCCAGGGTAAGGGTTTTAGGGTCAGGGCGCAGGGCCCAGGGTTAGGGTTTTTGGGTCAGGGCCCAGGGCCCAGGGTTAGGGTTTTAGTGTCAGGGCCCAGGGTCCAGGGTTAGGGTTTTTGGGTCAGGGCCTAGGGCCCAGGGTTAGGGTTTTAGGGTCAGGGCCCAGGGCCCAGGGTTAGGGTTTTAGTGTCAGGGCGCAGTGTTAGGGTTTTAGTGTCAGGGCGCAGGGTCCAGGGCTAGGGTTTTAGGGTCAGGGCCCAGGGCCCAGGGTTAGGGTTTTAGGGTCAGGGCCCAGGGCCCAGGGTTAGGGTTGTTTTAGGGTCAGGGCCAGGGCCCAAAGTTAGGGTTGTTTTAAGGTGACGGCCTAGGGTTTGGGTTTTTTTATGGTCAGGGCCCAGGGTTAGGGTTGTTTTAGGGTCAGGGCCCAGGGTTGGCGTTGTTTTAGGGTCAGGGCCAGGGCCCAGGGTTAGGGTTGTTTTAGGGTCATGGCCAGGGCCCAAATTTAGGGTTGTTTTAGGTTCAGAGCCCAGGGTTAGGGTTTTAGGCTCAGGTCCAGGGCCCAGGGTTAGGGTTTTAGGCTCCGGGCCAGAGCCCAGGTTTAGGGTTGTTTTAGGGTCAGGGCCAGGGCCCAGTGTTAGGGTTGTTTTAGGGTCATGGCCAGGTCCCAGGGTTAGGGTTGTTTTAGGGTTAGGGCCAGGGCCCAGGATTATGGTTGTTTTAGGGTCAGGGCCCAGGGTTAGGGTTGTTTTAGGGTCAGGGCCCAGGTTTATGATTCTTTTAGGGCTAGGGTCCAGGGTTAGGGTTTTAGGCTCAGGGCCAGGGCCCAGGGTTAGGGTTTTAGGCTCAGGGCCAGGGCCCAGCGTTGGGGTTTCAGGCTCAGGGCCAGAGTCCAAGGTTAGGGTTTTCGGCTCAGGGCCAGGGCCCAGGGTTAAGGTTTTAGGGTCAGGGCCCAGGGCCCAGGGTTAGGGTTTTAGGGTCAGGGCCCAGGGCCCAGGGTTAGGGTTTTAGTGTCAGGGCGCAGGGTTAGGGTTTTAGTGTCAGGGCACAGGGTCCAGGGCTAGGGTTTTAGGGTCAGGGCCCAGGGCCCAGGGTTAGGGTTTTAGGGTCAGGGACCAGGGCCCAGGGTTAGGGTGGTTTTAGTGTTAGGGCCCAGGGTTGGGGGTTGTTTTAGGGTCAGGGCCCAGGGTTAGGGTTGTTTTAGGGTCAGGGCCCACGGTTAGGGTTTTAGGATCAGTGCCAGGGCCCATGGTTAGGGTTTTAGGCTCAGGGCCAGGGCCCAGGGTTAGGGTTTTAGGCTCAGGGCCAGGGCCCAGGGTTAGAGTTGTTTTAGGGTCAGGGCCAGGGCCCAGGTTTAGGGTTGTTTTAGGGTCAGGGCCAGGGCCCAGGGCTAGGGGTGTTTTAGGTTCAGGACCAGGGCCCAAAGTTAGGGTTGTTTTAGTGTCAGGGTCCAGGGTTAGGGTTTTAGGCTCAGGTCCAGGGCCCAGGGTTAGGGTTTTAGGCTCAGGGCCAGGGTCCAGGATTAGGGGTGTTTTAGGGTCAGGGCCAGGGTCCAGGATTAGGGGTGTTTTAGGGTCAGGGCCAGGGCCCAGGGTTAGGGTTGTTTTAGGGTCAGGGCCCAGGGTTAGGGTTGTTTTAGGCCCAGGGCCCAGGGTTAGGGATATTTTAGGGTCAGGGCCAGGGCACAGGGTTAGGGTTTTAGGGTCAGGGCCCGGGGCCCAGGGTTAGGGCTGTAGGGCCAGGGCCCGGGGCCCGGTGTTAGGGCTTTAGGGCCAGGGCCCGGGGCCCGGGGTTAGTGCTTTAGGGCCAGGGCCCGGGGCCCGGGGTTAGGGCTTTAGGGCCAGGGCCCGGGGCCCGGGGTAGGGCTTTAGGGCCGGGGCCCGGGGCCCGGTGTTAGGGCTTTCGGGCCGGGGCCCGGGGCCCGGGGTTAGGGCTTTCGGGCCGGGGCCCGGGGCCCGGGGTTAGGGCTTTAGGGCCGGGGCCCGGGGCCCGGGGTTAGGGCTTTAGGGCCTGTGCCCGGGGCCCGGGGTTAGGGCTTTAGGGCCTGGGCCCGGGGCCCGGGGTTAGGGCTTTAGGGCCTGTGCCCGGGGCCCGGGGTTAGGGCTTTAGGGCCAGGGCCCGGGGCCCGGGGTTAGGGCTTTAGGGCCAGGGCCCGGGGTCCGGGGTTAGGGCTTTAGGGCCAGGGCCCGGGGCCCAGTGTTAGGGTTTAGGGTCAGGGCCCGGGGCCCGGGGTTAGGGCTTTAGGACCAGGGCCTGGGGCCCAGGGTTAAGGTTGTTTTAGGGTCAGGGCCAGGGCCCAAATTTAGGGTTGTTTTAGGGTCACGGCCCAGGGTTTTGGTTGTTTTAGGGTCAGGGCCCAGGGTTAGGGTTGTTTTAGGGTCAGGGCCCAGGGTTAGGGTTGTTATAGGGTCAGGGCCAGGGACCAGGGTTAGCGTTGTTTTAGGGTCAGGGCCAGGGCCCAGGGTTAGGGTTGTTTTAGGGTCAGGGCCAGGGCTCTAAGTTAGGGTTGTTTTATATTCAGGGCCCAGGGTTAGGGTTTTAGGCTCAGGTCCACGGCCCAGGGTTAGGGTTTTAGGCTCAGGGCCAGGGCCCAGGTTTAGGGTTGTTTTAGGGTCAGGGCCAGGGCCCAGGGTTAGGGTTGTTTTAGGGTCATGGCCAGGTCCCACGGTTAGGGTTGTTTTAGGGTCATGGCCAGGGCCAGGATTATGGTTGTTTTAGGGTCTGGTCCCAGGGTTAGGGTTGTTTTAGGTCAGGGCCCAGTGTTAGGTTCTTTTAGAGCTAGGGTCCAGGGTTAGGGTTTTAGGCTCAGGGCCAGGGCCCAGGGTTAGGGTTTTAGGCTCAGGGCCAGGGCCCAGGGTTGGGGTTTCAGGCTCAGGGCCAGAGCCGAAGGTTAGGGTTTTCGGCTCAGGGCCAGGGCCCAGGGTTAGGGTTTTAGGCTCAAGGCCAAGGCCCAGGGTTAGGGTTTTAGGCTCAGGGCCAGGGCCCAGGGTTAGGGTTTTAGGGTCAGGGCCCAGGGTTAGGGATTTAGGGTCAGGGCCCAGGTTTAGGGCTTTAGGGTCAGGGCCCAGGGTTAGGGTTTTAGGCTCAGGGCCAGGGCCCAGAATTAGGGTTTTAGGGTCAGGGCCAGGGCCCAGGGTAAGGGTTTTAGAGTCAGGGCCCAGGGCCCAGGGTTAGGGTTTTTGGGTCAGGGTCCAGGGCCCAGGGTTAGGGTTTTAGTGTCAGGGCCCAGGGCCCAGGGTTAGGGTTTTTGGGTCAGGGCCCAGGGCCCAGGGTTAGGGTTTTAGGGTCAGGGCCCAGGGCCCAGGGTTAGGGTTTTAGTGTCAGGGCGCAGGGTTAGGGTTTTAGTGTCAGGGCACAGGGTCCAGGGCTAGGGTTTTAGGGTCAGGGCCCAGGGCCCAGGGTTAGGGTTTTAGGGTCAGGGCTCAGGGCCCAGGGTTAGGGTTTTAGGGTCAGGGCCCAGGGCCCAGGTTTAGGGTTTTAGGGTCAGGGACCAGGGCCCAGGGTTAGGGTGGTTTTAGTGTTAGGGCCCAGGGTTGGGGGTTGTTTTAGGGTCAGGGCCCAGGGTTAGGGTTGTTTTAGGGTCAGGGCCCACGGTTAGGGTTTTAGGATCAGTGCCAGGGCCCATGGTTAGGGTTTTAGGCTCAGGGCCAGGGCCCAGGGTTAGGGTTTTAGGCTCAGGGCCAGGGCCCAGGGTTAGAGTTGTTTTAGGGTCAGGGCCAGGGCCCAGGTTTAGGGTTGTTTTAGGGTCAGGGCCAGGGCCCAGGGCTAGGGGTGTTTTAGGTTCAGGACCAGGGCCCAAAGTTAGGGTTGTTTTAGTGTCAGGGTCCAGGGTTAGGGTTTTAGGCTCAGGTCCAGGGCCCAGGGTTAGGGTTTTAGGCTCAGGGCCAGGGTCCAGGATTAGGGGTGTTTTAGGGTCAGGGCCAGGGTCCAGGATTAGGGGTGTTTTAGGGTCAGGGCCAGGGCCCAGGGTTAGGGTTGTTTTAGGGTCAGGGCCCAGGGTTAGGGTTGTTTTAGGCCCAGGGCCCAGGGTTAGGGATATTTTAGGGTCAGGGCCAGGGCACAGGGTTAGGGTTTTAGGGTCAGGGCCCGGGGCCCAGGGTTAGGGCTGTAGGGCCAGGGCCCGGGGCCCGGGGTTAGGGCTTTAGGGCCAGGGCCCGGGGCCCGGGGTTAGGGCTTTAGGGCCGGGGCCCGGGGCCCGGGGTTAGGGCTTTAGGGCCGGGGCCCGGGGCCCGGGGTAGGGCTTTAGGGCCGGGGCCCGGGGCCCGGTGTTAGGGCTTTCGGGCCGGGGCCCGGGGCCCGGGGTTAGGGCTTTAGGGCCGGGGCCCGGGGCCCGGGGTTAGGGCTTTAGGGCCCGGGGTAGGGCTTTAGGGCCGGGGCCCGGGGCCCGGTGTTAGGGCTTTCGGGCCGGGGCCCGGGGCCCGGGGTTAGGGCTTTAGGGCCGGGGCCCGGGGCCCGGGGTTAGGGCTTTAGGGCCGGGGCCCGGGGCCCGGGGTTAGGGCTTTAGGGCCGGGGCCCGGGGCCCGGGGTTAGGGCTTTAGGGCCGGGGCCCGGGGCCCAGGGTTAAGGTTGTTTTAGGGTCAGGGCCAGGGCCCAAATTTAGAGTTGTTTTAGGGTCACGGCCCAGGGTTTTGGTTGTTTTAGGGTCAGGGCCCAGGGTTAGGGTTGTTTTAGGGTCAGGGCCCAGGGTTAGGGTTGTTATAGGGTCAGGGCCAGGGACCAGGGTTAGCGTTGTTTTAGGGTCAGGGCCAGGGCCCAGGGTTAGGGTTGTTTTAGGGTCAGGGCCAGGGCTCTAAGTTAGGGTTGTTTTATATTCAGGGCCCAGGGTTAGGGTTTTAGGCTCAGGTCCACGGCCCAGGGTTAGGGTTTTAGGCTCAGGGCCAGGGCCCAGGTTTAGGGTTGTTTTAGGGTCAGGGCCAGGGCCCAGGGTTAGGGTTGTTTTAGGGTCATGGCCAGGTCCCACGGTTAGGGTTGTTTTAGGGTCATGGCCAGGGCCAGGATTATGGTTGTTTTAGGGTCTGGTCCCAGGGTTAGGGTTGTTTTAGGTCAGGGCCCAGTGTTAGGTTCTTTTAGAGCTAGGGTCCAGGGTTAGGGTTTTAGGCTCAGGGCCAGGGCCCAGGGTTAGGGTTTTAGGCTCAGGGCCAGGGCCCAGGGTTGGGGTTTCAGGCTCAGGGCCAGAGCCGAAGGTTAGGGTTTTCGGCTCAGGGCCAGGGCCCAGGGTTAGGGTTTTAGGCTCAAGGCCAAGGCCCAGGGTTAGGGTTTTAGGCTCAGGGCCAGGGCCCAGGGTTAGGGTTTTAGGGTCAGGGCCCAGGGTTAGGGATTTAGGGTCAGGGCCCAGGTTTAGGGCTTTAGGGTCAGGGCCCAGGGTTAGGGTTTTAGGCTCAGGGCCAGGGCCCAGAATTAGGGTTTTAGGGTCAGGGCCAGGGCCCAGGGTAAGGGTTTTAGAGTCAGGGCCCAGGGCCCAGGGTTAGGGTTTTTGGGTCAGGGTCCAGGGCCCAGGGTTAGGGTTTTAGTGTCAGGGCCCAGGGCCCAGGGTTAGGGTTTTTGGGTCAGGGCCCAGGGCCCAGGGTTAGGGTTTTAGGGTCAGGGCCCAGGGCCCAGGGTTAGGGTTTTAGTGTCAGGGCGCAGGGTTAGGGTTTTAGTGTCAGGGCACAGGGTCCAGGGCTAGGGTTTTAGGGTCAGGGCCCAGGGCCCAGGGTTAGGGTTTTAGGGTCAGGGCTCAGGGCCCAGGGTTAGGGTTTTAGGGTCAGGGCCCAGGGCCCAGGTTTAGGGTTTTAGGGTCAGGGACCAGGGCCCAGGGTTAGGGTGGTTTTAGTGTTAGGGCCCAGGGTTGGGGGTTGTTTTAGGGTCAGGGCCCAGGGTTAGGGTTGTTTTAGGGTCAGGGCCCACGGTTAGGGTTTTAGGATCAGTGCCAGGGCCCATGGTTAGGGTTTTAGGCTCAGGGCCAGGGCCCAGGGTTAGGGTTTTAGGCTCAGGGCCAGGGCCCAGGGTTAGAGTTGTTTTAGGGTCAGGGCCAGGGCCCAGGTTTAGGGTTGTTTTAGGGTCAGGGCCAGGGCCCAGGGCTAGGGGTGTTTTAGGTTCAGGACCAGGGCCCAAAGTTAGGGTTGTTTTAGTGTCAGGGTCCAGGGTTAGGGTTTTAGGCTCAGGTCCAGGGCCCAGGGTTAGGGTTTTAGGCTCAG
The DNA here is from genome assembly GCF_029281585.2 of Gorilla gorilla gorilla. Lineage (NCBI taxonomy): Eukaryota > Metazoa > Chordata > Mammalia > Primates > Hominidae > Gorilla > Gorilla gorilla. The sequence continues at coordinate 8,723,718 of NC_073232.2, read as the reverse complement.
GGCCAGGGTCCAGGATTAGGGGTGTTTTAGGGTCAGGGCCAGGGTCCAGGATTAGGGGTGTTTTAGGGTAAGGGCCAGGGCCCAGGGTTAGGGTTGTTTTAGGGTCAGGGCCCAGGGTTAGGGTTGTTTTAGGCCCAGGGCCCAGGGTTAGGGATATTTTAGGGTCAGGGCCAGGGCACAGGGTTAGGGTTTTAGGGCCGGGGCCCGGGGCCCGGGGTTAGGGCTTTAGGGCCAGGGCCCGGGGCCCGGGGTTAGGGCTTTAGGGCCAGGGCCCGGGGCCCGGGGTTAGGGCTTTAGGGCCTGTGCCCGGGGCCCGGGGTTAGGGCTTTAGGGCCAGGGCCCGGGGCCCGGGGTTAGGGCTTTAGGGCCAGGGCCCGGGGCCCGGGGTTAGGGCTTTAGGGCCAGGGCCCGGGGTCCGGGGTTAGGGCTTTAGGGCCAGGGCCCGGGGCCCGGGGTTAGGGCTTTAGGACCAGGGCCCGGGGCCCAGGGTTAAGGTTGTTTTAGGGTCAGGGCCAGGGCCCAAATTTAGGGTTGTTTTAGGGTCACGGCCCAGGGTTTTGGTTGTTTTAGGGTCAGGGCCCAGGGTTAGGGTTGTTTTAGGGTCAGGGCCCAGGGTTAGGGTTGTTATAGGGTCAGGGCCAGGGACCAGGGTTAGCGTTGTTTTAGGGTCAGGGCCAGGGCCCAGGGTTAGGGTTGTTTTAGGGTCAGGGCCAGGGCTCTAAGTTAGGGTTGTTTTAGATTCAGGGCCCAGGGTTAGGGTTTTAGGCTCAGGTCCACGGCCCAGGGTTAGGGTTTTAGGCTCAGGGCCAGGGCCCAGGTTTAGGGTTGTTTTAGGGTCAGGGCCAGGGCCCAGGGTTAGGGTTGTTTTAGGGTCATGGCCAGGTCCCACGGTTAGGGTTGTTTTAGGGTCATGGCCAGGGCCAGGATTATGGTTGTTTTAGGGTCTGGTCCCAGGGTTAGGGTTGTTTTAGGTCAGGGCCCAGTGTTAGGTTCTTTTAGAGCTAGGGTCCAGGGTTAGGGTTTTAGGCTCAGGGCCAGGGCCCAGGGTTAGGGTTTTAGGCTCAGGGCCAGGGCCCAGGGTTGGGGTTTCAGGCTCAGGGCCAGAGCCGAAGGTTAGGGTTTTCGGCTCAGGGCCAGGGCCCAGGGTTAGGGTTTTAGGCTCAAGGCCAAGGCCCAGGGTTAGGGTTTTAGGCTCAGGGCCAGGGCCCAGGGTTAGGGTTTTAGGGTCAGGGCCCAGGGTTAGGGATTTAGGGTCAGGGCCCAGGTTTAGGGCTTTAGGGTCAGGGCCCAGGGTTAGGGTTTTAGGCTCAGGGCCAGGGCCCAGAATTAGGGTTTTAGGGTCAGGGCCAGGGCCCAGGGTAAGGGTTTTAGAGTCAGGGCCCAGGGCCCAGGGTTAGGGTTTTTGGGTCAGGGTCCAGGGCCCAGGGTTAGGGTTTTAGTGTCAGGGCCCAGGGCCCAGGGTTAGGGTTTTTGGGTCAGGGCCCAGGGCCCAGGGTTAGGGTTTTAGGGTCAGGGCCCAGGGCCCAGGGTTAGGGTTTTAGTGTCAGGGCGCAGGGTTAGGGTTTTAGTGTCAGGGCACAGGGTCCAGGGCTAGGGTTTTAGGGTCAGGGCCCAGGGCCCAGGGTTAGGGTTTTAGGGTCAGGGCTCAGGGCCCAGGGTTAGGGTTTTAGGGTCAGGGCCCAGGGCCCAGGGTTAGGGTTTTAGGGTCAGGGACCAGGGCCCAGGGTTAGGGTGGTTTTAGTGTTAGGGCCCAGGGTTGGGGGTTGTTTTAGGGTCAGGGCCCAGGGTTAGGGTTGTTTTAGGGTCAGGGCCCACGGTTAGGGTTTTAGGATCAGTGCCAGGGCCCATGGTTAGGGTTTTAGGCTCAGGGCCAGGGCCCAGGGTTAGGGTTTTAGGCTCAGGGCCAGGGCCCAGGGTTAGAGTTGTTTTAGGGTCAGGGCCAGGGCCCAGGTTTAGGGTTGTTTTAGGGTCAGGGCCAGGGCCCAGGGCTAGGGGTGTTTTAGGTTCAGGACCAGGGCCCAAAGTTAGGGTTGTTTTAGTGTCAGGGTCCAGGGTTAGGGTTTTAGGCTCAGGTCCAGGGCCCAGGGTTAGGGTTTTAGGCTCAGGGCCAGGGTCCAGGATTAGGGGTGTTTTAGGGTCAGGGCCAGGGTCCAGGATTAGGGGTGTTTTAGGGTCAGGGCCAGGGCCCAGGGTTAGGGTTGTTTTAGGGTCAGGGCCCAGGGTTAGGGTTGTTTTAGGCCCAGGGCCCAGGGTTAGGGATATTTTAGGGTCAGGGCCAGGGCACAGGGTTAGGGTTTTAGGGTCAGGGCCCGGGGCCCAGGGTTAGGGCTGTAGGGCCAGGGCCCGGGGCCCGGTGTTAGGGCTTTAGGGCCAGGGCCCGGGGCCCGGGGTTAGTGCTTTAGGGCCAGGGCCCGGGGCCCGGGGTTAGGGCTTTAGGGCCAGGGCCCGGGGCCCGGGGTAGGGCTTTAGGGCCGGGGCCCGGGGCCCGGTGTTAGGGCTTTCGGGCCGGGGCCCGGGGCCCGGGGTTAGGGCTTTCGGGCCGGGGCCCGGGGCCCGGGGTTAGGGCTTTAGGGCCTGTGCCCGGGGCCCGGGGTTAGGGCTTTAGGGCCTGTGCCCGGGGCCCGGGGTTAGGGCTTTCGGGCCGGGGCCCGGGGCCCGGGGTTAGGGCTTTAGGGCCAGGGCCCGGGGTCCGGGGTTAGGGCTTTAGGGCCAGGGCCCGGGGCCCGGGGTTAGGGCTTTAGGACCAGGGCCCGGGGCCCAGGGTTAAGGTTGTTTTAGGGTCAGGGCCAGGGCCCAAATTTAGGGTTGTTTTAGGGTCACGGCCCAGGGTTTTGGTTGTTTTAGGGTCAGGGCCCAGGGTTAGGGTTGTTTTAGGGTCAGGGCCCAGGGTTAGGGTTGTTATAGGGTCAGGGCCAGGGACCAGGGTTAGCGTTGTTTTAGGGTCATGGCTAGGGCCCAGGGTTAGGGTTGTTTTAGGGTCAGGGCCAGGGCTCTAAGTTAGGGTTGTTTTATATTCAGGGCCCAGGGTTAGGGTTTTAGGCTCAGGTCCACGGCCCAGGGTTAGGGTTTTAGGCTCAGGGCCAGGGCCCAGGTTTAGGGTTGTTTTAGGGTCAGGGCCAGGGCCCAGGGTTAGGGTTGTTTTAGGGTCATGGCCAGGTCCCACGGTTAGGGTTGTTTTAGGGTCATGGCCAGGGCCAGGATTATGGTTGTTTTAGGGTCTGGTCCCAGGGTTAGGGTTGTTTTAGGTCAGGGCCCAGTGTTAGGTTCTTTTAGAGCTAGGGTCCAGGGTTAGGGTTTTAGGCTCAGGGCCAGGGCCCAGGGTTAGGGTTTTAGGCTCAGGGCCAGGGCCCAGGGTTGGGGTTTCAGGCTCAGGGCCAGAGCCGAAGGTTAGGGTTTTCGGCTCAGGGCCAGGGCCCAGGGTTAGGGTTTTAGGCTCAAGGCCAAGGCCCAGGGTTAGGGTTTTAGGCTCAGGGCCAGGGCCCAGGGTTAGGGTTTTAGGGTCAGGGCCCAGGGTTAGGGATTTAGGGTCAGGGCCCAGGTTTAGGGCTTTAGGGTCAGGGCCCAGGGTTAGGGTTTTAGGCTCAGGGCCAGGGCCCAGAATTAGGGTTTTAGGGTCAGGGCCAGGGCCCAGGGTAAGGGTTTTAGAGTCAGGGCCCAGGGCCCAGGGTTAGGGTTTTTGGGTCAGGGTCCAGGGCCCAGGGTTAGGGTTTTAGTGTCAGGGCCCAGGGCCCAGGGTTAGGGTTTTTGGGTCAGGGCCCAGGGCCCAGGGTTAGGGTTTTAGGGTCAGGGCCCAGGGCCCAGGGTTAGGGTTTTAGTGTCAGGGCGCAGGGTTAGGGTTTTAGTGTCAGGGCACAGGGTCCAGGGCTAGGGTTTTAGGGTCAGGGCCCAGGGCCCAGGGTTAGGGTTTTAGGGTCAGGGCTCAGGGCCCAGGGTTAGGGTTTTAGGGTCAGGGCCCAGGGCCCAGGTTTAGGGTTTTAGGGTCAGGGACCAGGGCCCAGGGTTAGGGTGGTTTTAGTGTTAGGGCCCAGGGTTGGGGGTTGTTTTAGGGTCAGGGCCCAGGGTTAGGGTTGTTTTAGGGTCAGGGCCCACGGTTAGGGTTTTAGGATCAGTGCCAGGGCCCATGGTTAGGGTTTTAGGCTCAGGGCCAGGGCCCAGGGTTAGGGTTTTAGGCTCAGGGCCAGGGCCCAGGGTTAGAGTTGTTTTAGGGTCAGGGCCAGGGCCCAGGTTTAGGGTTGTTTTAGGGTCAGGGCCACGGCCCAGGGCTAGGGGTGTTTTAGGTTCAGGACCAGGGCCCAAAGTTAGGGTTGTTTTAGTGTCAGGGTCCAGGGTTAGGGTTTTAGGCTCAGGTCCAGGGCCCAGGGTTAGGGTTTTAGGCTCAGGGCCAGGGTCCAGGATTAGGGGTGTTTTAGGGTCAGGGCCAGGGCCCAGGGTTGGGGTTTCAGGCTCAGGGCCAGAGCCGAAGGTTAGGGTTTTCGGCTCAGGGCCAGGGCCCAGGGTTAGGGTTTTAGGCTCAAGGCCAAGGCCCAGGGTTAGGGTTTTAGGCTCAGGGCCAGGGCCCAGGGTTAGGGTTTTAGGGTCAGGGCCCAGGGTTAGGGATTTAGGGTCAGGGCCCAGGTTTAGGGCTTTAGGGTCAGGGCCCAGGGTTAGGGTTTTAGGCTCAGGGCCAGGGCCCAGAATTAGGGTTTTAGGGTCAGGGCCAGGGCCCAGGGTAAGGGTTTTAGAGTCAGGGCCCAGGGCCCAGGGTTAGGGTTTTTGGGTCAGGGTCCAGGGCCCAGGGTTAGGGTTTTAGTGTCAGGGCCCAGGGCCCAGGGTTAGGGTTTTTGGGTCAGGGCCCAGGGCCCAGGGTTAGGGTTTTAGGGTCAGGGCCCAGGGCCCAGGGTTAGGGTTTTAGTGTCAGGGCGCAGGGTTAGGGTTTTAGTGTCAGGGCACAGGGTCCAGGGCTAGGGTTTTAGGGTCAGGGCCCAGGGCCCAGGGTTAGGGTTTTAGGGTCAGGGCTCAGGGCCCAGGGTTAGGGTTTTAGGGTCAGGGCCCAGGGCCCAGGGTTAGGGTTTTAGGGTCAGGGACCAGGGCCCAGGGTTAGGGTGGTTTTAGTGTTAGGGCCCAGGGTTGGGGGTTGTTTTAGGGTCAGGGCCCAGGGTTAGGGTTGTTTTAGGGTCAGGGCCCACGGTTAGGGTTTTAGGATCAGTGCCAGGGCCCATGGTTAGGGTTTTAGGCTCAGGGCCAGGGCCCAGGGTTAGGGTTTTAGGCTCAGGGCCAAGGCCCAGGGTTAGAGTTGTTTTAGGGTCAGGGCCAGGGCCCAGGTTTAGGGTTGTTTTAGGGTCAGGGCCAGGGCCCAGGGCTAGGGGTGTTTTAGGTTCAGGACCAGGGCCCAAAGTTAGGGTTGTTTTAGTGTCAGGGTCCAGGGTTAGGGTTTTAGGCTCAGGTCCAGGGCCCAGGGTTAGGGTTTTAGGCTCAGGGCCAGGGTCCAGGATTAGGGGTGTTTTAGGGTCAGGGCCAGGGTCCAGGATTAGGGGTGTTTTAGGGTCAGGGCCAGGGCCCAGGGTTAGGGTTGTTTTAGGGTCAGGGCCCAGGGTTAGGGTTGTTTTAGGCCCAGGGCCCAGGGTTAGGGATATTTTAGGGTCAGGGCCAGGGCACAGGGTTAGGGTTTTAGGGTCAGGGCCCGGGGCCCAGGGTTAGGGCTGTAGGGCCAGGGCCCGGGGCCCGGTGTTAGGGCTTTAGGGCCAGGGCCCGGGGCCCGGGGTTAGTGCTTTAGGGCCAGGGCCCGGGGCCCGGGGTTAGGGCTTTAGGGCCAGGGCCCGGGGCCCGGGGTTAGGGCTTTAGGGCCAGGGCCCGGGGCCCGGGGTAGGGCTTTAGGGCCGGGGCCCGGGGCCCGGTGTTAGGGCTTTCGGGCCGGGGCCCGGGGCCCGGGGTTAGGGCTTTCGGGCCGGGGCCCGGGGCCCGGGGTTAGGGCTTTAGGGCCTGTGCCCGGGGCCCGGGGTTAGGGCTTTAGGGCCTGTGCCCGGGGCCCGGGGTTAGGGCTTTAGGGCCAGGGCCCGGGGCCCGGGGTTAGGGCTTTAGGGCCAGGGCCCGGGGCCCGGGGTTAGGGCTTTAGGGCCAGGGCCCGGGGCCCGGGGTTAGGGCTTTAGGACCAGGGCCCGGGGCCCAGGGTTAAGGTTGTTTTAGGGTCAGGGCCAGGGCCCAAATTTAGGGTTGTTTTAGGGTCACGGCCCAGGGTTTTGGTTGTTTTAGGGTCAGGGCCCAGGGTTAGGGTTGTTTTAGGGTCAGGGCCCAGGGTTAGGGTTGTTATAGGGTCAGGGCCAGGGACCAGGGTTAGCGTTGTTTTAGGGTCAGGGCCAGGGCCCAGGGTTAGGGTTGTTTTAGGGTCAGGGCCAGGGCTCTAAGTTAGGGTTGTTTTATATTCAGGGCCCAGGGTTAGGGTTTTAGGCTCAGGTCCACGGCCCAGGGTTAGGGTTTTAGGCTCAGGGCCAGGGCCCAGGTTTAGGGTTGTTTTAGGGTCAGGGCCAGGGCCCAGGGTTAGGGTTGTTTTAGGGTCATGGCCAGGTCCCACGGTTAGGGTTGTTTTAGGGTCATGGCCAGGGCCAGGATTATGGTTGTTTTAGGGTCTGGTCCCAGGGTTAGGGTTGTTTTAGGTCAGGGCCCAGTGTTAGGTTCTTTTAGAGCTAGGGTCCAGGGTTAGGGTTTTAGGCTCAGGGCCAGGGCCCAGGGTTAGGGTTTTAGGCTCAGGGCCAGGGCCCAGGGTTGGGGTTTCAGGCTCAGGGCCAGAGCCGAAGGTTAGGGTTTTCGGCTCAGGGCCAGGGCCCAGGGTTAGGGTTTTAGGCTCAAGGCCAAGGCCCAGGGTTAGGGTTTTAGGCTCAGGGCCAGGGCCCAGGGTTAGGGTTTTAGGGTCAGGGCCCAGGGTTAGGGATTTAGGGTCAGGGCCCAGGTTTAGGGCTTTAGGGTCAGGGCCCAGGGTTAGGGTTTTAGGCTCAGGGCCAGGGCCCAGAATTAGGGTTTTAGGGTCAGGGCCAGGGCCCAGGGTAAGGGTTTTAGAGTCAGGGCCCAGGGCCCAGGGTTAGGGTTTTTGGGTCAGGGTCCAGGGCCCAGGGTTAGGGTTTTAGTGTCAGGGCCCAGGGCCCAGGGTTAGGGTTTTTGGGTCAGGGCCCAGGGCCCAGGGTTAGGGTTTTAGGGTCAGGGCCCAGGGCCCAGGGTTAGGGTTTTAGTGTCAGGGCGCAGGGTTAGGGTTTTAGTGTCAGGGCACAGGGTCCAGGGCTAGGGTTTTAGGGTCAGGGCCCAGGGCCCAGGGTTAGGGTTTTAGGGTCAGGGCTCAGGGCCCAGGGTTAGGGTTTTAGGGTCAGGGCCCAGGGCCCAGGGTTAGGGTTTTAGGGTCAGGGACCAGGGCCCAGGGTTAGGGTGGTTTTAGTGTTAGGGCCCAGGGTTGGGGGTTGTTTTAGGGTCAGGGCCCAGGGTTAGGGTTGTTTTAGGGTCAGGGCCCACGGTTAGGGTTTTAGGATCAGTGCCAGGGCCCATGGTTAGGGTTTTAGGCTCAGGGCCAGGGCCCAGGGTTAGGGTTTTAGGCTCAGGGCCAGGGCCCAGGGTTAGAGTTGTTTTAGGGTCAGGGCCAGGGCCCAGGTTTAGGGTTGTTTTAGGGTCAGGGCCAGGGCCCAGGGCTAGGGGTGTTTTAGGTTCAGGACCAGGGCCCAAAGTTAGGGTTGTTTTAGTGTCAGGGTCCAGGGTTAGGGTTTTAGGCTCAGGTCCAGGGCCCAGGGTTAGGGTTTTAGGCTCAGGGCCAGGGTCCAGGATTAGGGGTGTTTTAGGGTCAGGGCCAGGGTCCAGGATTAGGGGTGTTTTAGGGTAAGGGCCAGGGCCCAGGGTTAGGGTTGTTTTAGGGTCAGGGCCCAGGGTTAGGGTTGTTTTAGGCCCAGGGCCCAGGGTTAGGGATATTTTAGGGTCAGGGCCAGGGCACAGGGTTAGGGTTTTAGGGTCAGGGCCCGGGGCCCAGGGTTAGGGCTGTAGGGCCAGGGCCCGGGGCCCGGTGTTAGGGCTTTAGGGCCAGGGCCCGGGGCCCGGGGTTAGTGCTTTAGGGCCAGGGCCCGGGGCCCGGGGTTAGGGCTTTCGGGCCGGGGCCCGGGGCCCGGGGTTAGGGCTTTAGGGCCGGGGCCCGGGGCCCGGGGTTAGGGCTTTAGGGCCTGGGCCCGGGGCCCGGGGTTAGGGCTTTAGGGCCTGGGCCCGGGGCCCGGGGTTAGGGCTTTAGGGCCTGGGCCCGGGGCCCGGGGTTAGGGCTTTAGGGCCTGGGCCCGGGGCCCGGGGTTAGGGCTTTAGGGCCTGTGCCCGGGGCCCGGGGTTAGGGCTTTAGGGCCAGGGCCCGGGGCCCGGGGTTAGGGCTTTAGGGCCAGGGCCCGGGGCCCGGGGTTAGGGCTTTAGGGCCAGGGCCCGGGGTCCGGGGTTAGGGCTTTAGGGCCAGGGCCCGGGGCCCGGGGTTAGGGCTTTAGGACCAGGGCCCGGGGCCCAGGGTTAAGGTTGTTTTAGGGTCAGGGCCAGGGCCCAAATTTAGGGTTGTTTTAGGGTCACGGCCCAGGGTTTTGGTTGTTTTAGGGTCAGGGCCCAGGGTTAGGGTTGTTTTAGGGTCAGGGCCCAGGGTTAGGGTTGTTATAGGGTCAGGGCCAGGGACCAGGGTTAGCGTTGTTTTAGGGTCAGGGCCAGGGCCCAGGGTTAGGGTTGTTTTAGGGTCAGGGCCAGGGCTCTAAGTTAGGGTTGTTTTATATTCAGGGCCCAGGGTTAGGGTTTTAGGCTCAGGTCCACGGCCCAGGGTTAGGGTTTTAGGCTCAGGGCCAGGGCCCAGGTTTAGGGTTGTTTTAGGGTCAGGGCCAGGGCCCAGGGTTAGGGTTGTTTTAGGGTCATGGCCAGGTCCCACGGTTAGGGTTGTTTTAGGGTCATGGCCAGGGCCAGGATTATGGTTGTTTTAGGGTCTGGTCCCAGGGTTAGGGTTGTTTTAGGTCAGGGCCCAGTGTTAGGTTCTTTTAGAGCTAGGGTCCAGGGTTAGGGTTTTAGGCTCAGGGCCAGGGCCCAGGGTTAGGGTTTTAGGCTCAGGGCCAGGGCCCAGGGTTGGGGTTTCAGGCTCAGGGCCAGAGCCGAAGGTTAGGGTTTTCGGCTCAGGGCCAGGGCCCAGGGTTAGGGTTTTCGGCTCAAGGCCAAGGCCCAGGGTTAGGGTTTTAGGCTCAGGGCCAGGGCCCAGGGTTAGGGTTTTAGGGTCAGGGCCCAGGGTTAGGGATTTAGGGTCAGGGCCCAGGTTTAGGGCTTTAGGGTCAGGGCCCAGGGTTAGGGTTTTAGGCTCAGGGCCAGGGCCCAGAATTAGGGTTTTAGGGTCAGGGCCAGGGCCCAGGGTAAGGGTTTTAGAGTCAGGGCCCAGGGCCCAGGGTTAGGGTTTTTGGGTCAGGGTCCAGGGCCCAGGGTTAGGGTTTTAGTGTCAGGGCCCAGGGCCCAGGGTTAGGGTTTTTGGGTCAGGGCCCAGGGCCCAGGGTTAGGGTTTTAGGGTCAGGGCCCAGGGCCCAGGGTTAGGGTTTTAGTGTCAGGGCGCAGGGTTAGGGTTTTAGTGTCAGGGCACAGGGTCCAGGGCTAGGGTTTTAGGGTCAGGGCCCAGGGCCCAGGGTTAGGGTTTTAGGGTCAGGGCTCAGGGCCCAGGGTTAGGGTTTTAGGGTCAGGGCCCAGGGCCCAGGTTTAGGGTTTTAGGGTCAGGGACCAGGGCCCAGGGTTAGGGTGGTTTTAGTGTTAGGGCCCAGGGTTGGGGGTTGTTTTAGGGTCAGGGCCCAGGGTTAGGGTTGTTTTAGGGTCAGGGCCCACGGTTAGGGTTTTAGGATCAGTGCCAGGGCCCATGGTTAGGGTTTTAGGCTCAGGGCCAGGGCCCAGGGTTAGGGTTTTAGGCTCAGGGCCAGGGCCCAGGGTTAGAGTTGTTTTAGGGTCAGGGCCAGGGCCCAGGTTTAGGGTTGTTTTAGGGTCAGGGCCAGGGCCCAGGGCTAGGGGTGTTTTAGGTTCAGGACCAGGGCCCAAAGTTAGGGTTGTTTTAGTGTCAGGGTCCAGGGTTAGGGTTTTAGGCTCAGGTCCAGGGCCCAGGGTTAGGGTTTTAGGCTCAGGGCCAGGGTCCAGGATTAGGGGTGTTTTAGGGTCAGGGCCAGGGTCCAGGATTAGGGGTGTTTTAGGGTAAGGGCCAGGGCCCAGGGTTAGGGTTGTTTTAGGGTCAGGGCCCAGGGTTAGGGTTGTTTTAGGCCCAGGGCCCAGGGTTAGGGATATTTTAGGGTCAGGGCCAGGGCACAGGGTTAGGGTTTTAGGGTCAGGGCCCGGGGCCCAGGGTTAGGGCTGTAGGGCCAGGGCCCGGGGCCCGGTGTTAGGGCTTTAGGGCCAGGGCCCGGGGCCCGGGGTTAGTGCTTTAGGGCCAGGGCCCGGGGCCCGGGGTTAGGGCTTTCGGGCCGGGGCCCGGGGCCCGGGGTTAGGGCTTTAGGGCCGGGGCCCGGGGCCCGGGGTTAGGGCTTTAGGGCCTGGGCCCGGGGCCCGGGGTTAGGGCTTTAGGGCCTGGGCCCGGGGCCCGGGGTTAGGGCTTTAGGGCCTGGGCCCGGGGCCCGGGGTTAGGGCTTTAGGGCCTGGGCCCGGGGCCCGGGGTTAGGGCTTTAGGGCCTGTGCCCGGGGCCCGGGGTTAGGGCTTTAGGGCCAGGGCCCGGGGCCCGGGGTTAGGGCTTTAGGGCCAGGGCCCGGGGCCCGGGGTTAGGGCTTTAGGGCCAGGGCCCGGGGTCCGGGGTTAGGGCTTTAGGGCCAGGGCCCGGGGCCCGGGGTTAGGGCTTTAGGACCAGGGCCCGGGGCCCAGGGTTAAGGTTGTTTTAGGGTCAGGGCCAGGGCCCAAATTTAGGGTTGTTTTAGGGTCACGGCCCAGGGTTTTGGTTGTTTTAGGGTCAGGGCCCAGGGTTAGGGTTGTTTTAGGGTCAGGGCCCAGGGTTAGGGTTGTTATAGGGTCAGGGCCAGGGACCAGGGTTAGCGTTGTTTTAGGGTCAGGGCCAGGGCCCAGGGTTAGGGTTGTTTTAGGGTCAGGGCCAGGGCTCTAAGTTAGGGTTGTTTTATATTCAGGGCCCAGGGTTAGGGTTTTAGGCTCAGGTCCACGGCCCAGGGTTAGGGTTTTAGGCTCAGGGCCAGGGCCCAGGTTTAGGGTTGTTTTAGGGTCAGGGCCAGGGCCCAGGGTTAGGGTTGTTTTAGGGTCATGGCCAGGTCCCACGGTTAGGGTTGTTTTAGGGTCATGGCCAGGGCCAGGATTATGGTTGTTTTAGGGTCTGGTCCCAGGGTTAGGGTTGTTTTAGGTCAGGGCCCAGTGTTAGGTTCTTTTAGAGCTAGGGTCCAGGGTTAGGGTTTTAGGCTCAGGGCCAGGGCCCAGGGTTAGGGTTTTAGGCTCAGGGCCAGGGCCCAGGGTTGGGGTTTCAGGCTCAGGGCCAGAGCCGAAGGTTAGGGTTTTCGGCTCAGGGCCAGGGCCCAGGGTTAGGGTTTTCGGCTCAAGGCCAAGGCCCAGGGTTAGGGTTTTAGGCTCAGGGCCAGGGCCCAGGGTTAGGGTTTTAGGGTCAGGGCCCAGGGTTAGGGATTTAGGGTCAGGGCCCAGGTTTAGGGCTTTAGGGTCAGGGCCCAGGGTTAGGGTTTTAGGCTCAGGGCCAGGGCCCAGAATTAGGGTTTTAGGGTCAGGGCCAGGGCCCAGGGTAAGGGTTTTAGAGTCAGGGCCCAGGGCCCAGGGTTAGGGTTTTTGGGTCAGGGTCCAGGGCCCAGGGTTAGGGTTTTAGTGTCAGGGCCCAGGGCCCAGGGTTAGGGTTTTTGGGTCAGGGCCCAGGGCCCAGGGTTAGGGTTTTAGGGTCAGGGCCCAGGGCCCAGGGTTAGGGTTTTAGTGTCAGGGCGCAGGGTTAGGGTTTTAGTGTCAGGGCACAGGGTCCAGGGCTAGGGTTTTAGGGTCAGGGCCCAGGGCCCAGGGTTAGGGTTTTAGGGTCAGGGCTCAGGGCCCAGGGTTAGGGTTTTAGGGTCAGGGCCCAGGGCCCAGGGTTAGGGTTTTAGGGTCAGGGACCAGGGCCCAGGGTTAGGGTGGTTTTAGTGTTAGGGCCCAGGGTTGGGGGTTGTTTTAGGGTCAGGGCCCAGGGTTAGGGTTGTTTTAGGGTCAGGGCCCACGGTTAGGGTTTTAGGATCAGTGCCAGGGCCCATGGTTAGGGTTTTAGGCTCAGGGCCAGGGCCCAGGGTTAGGGTTTTAGGCTCAGGGCCAGGGCCCAGGGTTAGAGTTGTTTTAGGGTCAGGGCCAGGGCCCAGGTTTAGGGTTGTTTTAGGGTCAGGGCCAGGGCCCAGGGCTAGGGGTGTTTTAGGTTCAGGACCAGGGCCCAAAGTTAGGGTTGTTTTAGTGTCAGGGTCCAGGGTTAGGGTTTTAGGCTCAGGTCCAGGGCCCAGGGTTAGGGTTTTAGGCTCAGGGCCAGGGTCCAGGATTAGGGGTGTTTTAGGGTCAGGGCCAGGGTCCAGGATTAGGGGTGTTTTAGGGTCAGGGCCAGGGCCCAGGGTTAGGGTTGTTTTAGGGTCAGGGCCCAGGGTTAGGGTTGTTTTAGGCCCAGGGCCCAGGGTTAGGGATATTTTAGGGTCAGGGCCAGGGCACAGGGTTAGGGTTTTAGGGTCAGGGCCCGGGGCCCAGGGTTAGGGCTGTAGGGCCAGGGCCCGGGGCCCGGTGTTAGGGCTTTAGGGCCAGGGCCCGGGGCCCGGGGTTAGTGCTTTAGGGCCAGGGCCCGGGGCCCGGGGTTAGGGCTTTAGGGCCAGGGCCCGGGGCCCGGGGTAGGGCTTTAGGGCCGGGGCCCGGGGCCCGGTGTTAGGGCTTTCGGGCCGGGGCCCGGGGCCCGGGGTTAGGGCTTTCGGGCCGGGGCCCGGGGCCCGGGGTTAGGGCTTTAGGGCCTGTGCCCGGGGCCCGGGGTTAGGGCTTTAGGGCCTGTGCCCGGGGCCCGGGGTTAGGGCTTTAGGGCCTGGGCCCGGGGCCCGGGGTTAGGGCTTTAGGGCCTGTGCCCGGGGCCCGGGGTTAGGGCTTTAGGGCCAGGGCCCGGGGCCCGGGGTTAGGGCTTTAGGGCCAGGGCCCGGGGTCCGGGGTTAGGGCTTTAGGGCCAGGGCCCGGGGCCCAGTGTTAGGGTTTAGGGTCAGGGCCCGGGGCCCGGGGTTAGGGCTTTAGGACCAGGGCCTGGGGCCCAGGGTTAAGGTTGTTTTAGGGTCAGGGCCAGGGCCCAAATTTAGGGTTGTTTTAGGGTCACGGCCCAGGGTTTTGGTTGTTTTAGGGTCAGGGCCCAGGGTTAGGGTTGTTTTAGGGTCAGGGCCCAGGGTTAGGGTTGTTATAGGGTCAGGGCCAGGGACCAGGGTTAGCGTTGTTTTAGGGTCAGGGCCAGGGCCCAGGGTTAGGGTTGTTTTAGGGTCAGGGCCAGGGCTCTAAGTTAGGGTTGTTTTATATTCAGGGCCCAGGGTTAGGGTTTTAGGCTCAGGTCCACGGCCCAGGGTTAGGGTTTTAGGCTCAGGGCCAGGGCCCAGGTTTAGGGTTGTTTTAGGGTCAGGGCCAGGGCCCAGGGTTAGGGTTGTTTTAGGGTCATGGCCAGGTCCCACGGTTAGGGTTGTTTTAGGGTCATGGCCAGGGCCAGGATTATGGTTGTTTTAGGGTCTGGTCCCAGGGTTAGGGTTGTTTTAGGTCAGGGCCCAGTGTTAGGTTCTTTTAGAGCTAGGGTCCAGGGTTAGGGTTTTAGGCTCAGGGCCAGGGCCCAGGGTTAGGGTTTTAGGCTCAGGGCCAGGGCCCAGGGTTGGGGTTTCAGGCTCAGGGCCAGAGCCGAAGGTTAGGGTTTTCGGCTCAGGGCCAGGGCCCAGGGTTAGGGTTTTAGGCTCAAGGCCAAGGCCCAGGGTTAGGGTTTTAGGCTCAGGGCCAGGGCCCAGGGTTAGGGTTTTAGGGTCAGGGCCCAGGGTTAGGGATTTAGGGTCAGGGCCCAGGTTTAGGGCTTTAGGGTCAGGGCCCAGGGTTAGGGTTTTAGGCTCAGGGCCAGGGCCCAGAATTAGGGTTTTAGGGTCAGGGCCAGGGCCCAGGGTAAGGGTTTTAGAGTCAGGGCCCAGGGCCCAGGGTTAGGGTTTTTGGGTCAGGGTCCAGGGCCCAGGGTTAGGGTTTTAGTGTCAGGGCCCAGGGCCCAGGGTTAGGGTTTTTGGGTCAGGGCCCAGGGCCCAGGGTTAGGGTTTTAGGGTCAGGGCCCAGGGCCCAGGGTTAGGGTTTTAGTGTCAGGGCGCAGGGTTAGGGTTTTAGTGTCAGGGCACAGGGTCCAGGGCTAGGGTTTTAGGGTCAGGGCCCAGGGCCCAGGGTTAGGGTTTTAGGGTCAGGGCTCAGGGCCCAGGGTTAGGGTTTTAGGGTCAGGGCCCAGGGCCCAGGTTTAGGGTTTTAGGGTCAGGGACCAGGGCCCAGGGTTAGGGTGGTTTTAGTGTTAGGGCCCAGGGTTGGGGGTTGTTTTAGGGTCAGGGCCCAGGGTTAGGGTTGTTTTAGGGTCAGGGCCCACGGTTAGGGTTTTAGGATCAGTGCCAGGGCCCATGGTTAGGGTTTTAGGCTCAGGGCCAGGGCCCAGGGTTAGGGTTTTAGGCTCAGGGCCAGGGCCCAGGGTTAGAGTTGTTTTAGGGTCAGGGCCAGGGCCCAGGTTTAGGGTTGTTTTAGGGTCAGGGCCAGGGCCCAGGGCTAGGGGTGTTTTAGGTTCAGGACCAGGGCCCAAAGTTAGGGTTGTTTTAGTGTCAGGGTCCAGGGTTAGGGTTTTAGGCTCAGGTCCAGGGCCCAGGGTTAGGGTTTTAGGCTCAGGGCCAGGGTCCAGGATTAGGGGTGTTTTAGGGTCAGGGCCAGGGCCCAGGGTTGGGGTTTCAGGCTCAGGGCCAGAGCCGAAGGTTAGGGTTTTCGGCTCAGGGCCAGGGCCCAGGGTTAGGGTTTTAGGCTCAAGGCCAAGGCCCAGGGTTAGGGTTTTAGGCTCAGGGCCAGGGCCCAGGGTTAGGGTTTTAGGGTCAGGGCCCAGGGTTAGGGATTTAGGGTCAGGGCCCAGGTTTAGGGCTTTAGGGTCAGGGCCCAGGGTTAGGGTTTTAGGCTCAGGGCCAGGGCCCAGAATTAGGGTTTTAGGGTCAGGGCCAGGGCCCAGGGTAAGGGTTTTAGAGTCAGGGCCCAGGGCCCAGGGTTAGGGTTTTTGGGTCAGGGTCCAGGGCCCAGGGTTAGGGTTTTAGTGTCAGGGCCCAGGGCCCAGGGTTAGGGTTTTTGGGTCAGGGCCCAGGGCCCAGGGTTAGGGTTTTAGGGTCAGGGCCCAGGGCCCAGGGTTAGGGTTTTAGTGTCAGGGCGCAGGGTTAGGGTTTTAGTGTCAGGGCACAGGGTCCAGGGCTAGGGTTTTAGGGTCAGGGCCCAGGGCCCAGGGTTAGGGTTTTAGGGTCAGGGCTCAGGGCCCAGGGTTAGGGTTTTAGGGTCAGGGCCCAGGGCCCAGGGTTAGGGTTTTAGGGTCAGGGACCAGGGCCCAGGGTTAGGGTGGTTTTAGTGTTAGGGCCCAGGGTTGGGGGTTGTTTTAGGGTCAGGGCCCAGGGTTAGGGTTGTTTTAGGGTCAGGGCCCACGGTTAGGGTTTTAGGATCAGTGCCAGGGCCCATGGTTAGGGTTTTAGGCTCAGGGCCAGGGCCCAGGGTTAGGGTTTTAGGCTCAGGGCCAAGGCCCAGGGTTAGAGTTGTTTTAGGGTCAGGGCCAGGGCCCAGGTTTAGGGTTGTTTTAGGGTCAGGGCCAGGGCCCAGGGCTAGGGGTGTTTTAGGTTCAGGACCAGGGCCCAAAGTTAGGGTTGTTTTAGTGTCAGGGTCCAGGGTTAGGGTTTTAGGCTCAGGTCCAGGGCCCAGGGTTAGGGTTTTAGGCTCAGGGCCAGGGTCCAGGATTAGGGGTGTTTTAGGGTCAGGGCCAGGGTCCAGGATTAGGGGTGTTTTAGGGTCAGGGCCAGGGCCCAGGGTTAGGGTTGTTTTAGGGTCAGGGCCCAGGGTTAGGGTTGTTTTAGGCCCAGGGCCCAGGGTTAGGGATATTTTAGGGTCAGGGCCAGGGCACAGGGTTAGGGTTTTAGGGTCAGGGCCCGGGGCCCAGGGTTAGGGCTGTAGGGCCAGGGCCCGGGGCCCGGTGTTAGGGCTTTAGGGCCAGGGCCCGGGGCCCGGGGTTAGTGCTTTAGGGCCAGGGCCCGGGGCCCGGGGTTAGGGCTTTAGGGCCAGGGCCCGGGGCCCGGGGTTAGGGCTTTAGGGCCAGGGCCCGGGGCCCGGGGTTAGGGCTTTCGGGCCGGGGCCCGGGGCCCGGGGTTAAGGCTTTAGGGCCTGTGCCCGGGGCCCGGGGTTAGGGCTTTAGGGCCTGTGCCCGGGGCCCGGGGTTAGGGCTTTAGGGCCAGGGCCCGGGGCCCGGGGTTAGGGCTTTAGGGCCAGGGCCCGGGGCCCGGGGTTAGGGCTTTAGGGCCAGGGCCCGGGGCCCGGGGTTAGGGCTTTAGGACCAGGGCCCGGGGCCCAGGGTTAAGGTTGTTTTAGGGTCAGGGCCAGGGCCCAAATTTAGGGTTGTTTTAGGGTCACGGCCCAGGGTTTTGGTTGTTTTAGGGTCAGGGCCCAGGGTTAGGGTTGTTTTAGGGTCAGGGCCCAGGGTTAGGGTTGTTATAGGGTCAGGGCCAGGGACCAGGGTTAGCGTTGTTTTAGGGTCAGGGCCAGGGCCCCGGGTTAGGGTTGTTTTAGGGTCAGGGCCAGGGCTCTAAGTTAGGGTTGTTTTATATTCAGGGCCCAGGGTTAGGGTTTTAGGCTCAGGTCCACGGCCCAGGGTTAGGGTTTTAGGCTCAGGGCCAGGGCCCAGGTTTAGGGTTGTTTTAGGGTCAGGGCCAGGGCCCAGGGTTAGGGTTGTTTTAGGGTCATGGCCAGGTCCCACGGTTAGGGTTGTTTTAGGGTCATGGCCAGGGCCAGGATTATGGTTGTTTTAGGGTCTGGTCCCAGGGTTAGGGTTGTTTTAGGTCAGGGCCCAGTGTTAGGTTCTTTTAGAGCTAGGGTCCAGGGTTAGGGTTTTAGGCTCAGGGCCAGGGCCCAGGGTTAGGGTTTTAGGCTCAGGGCCAGGGCCCAGGGTTGGGGTTTCAGGCTCAGGGCCAGAGCCGAAGGTTAGGGTTTTCGGCTCAGGGCCAGGGCCCAGGGTTAGGGTTTTAGGCTCAAGGCCAAGGCCCAGGGTTAGGGTTTTAGGCTCAGGGCCAGGGCCCAGGGTTAGGGTTTTAGGGTCAGGGCCCAGGGTTAGGGATTTAGGGTCAGGGCCCAGGTTTAGGGCTTTAGGGTCAGGGCCCAGGGTTAGGGTTTTAGGCTCAGGGCCAGGGCCCAGAATTAGGGTTTTAGGGTCAGGGCCAGGGCCCAGGGTAAGGGTTTTAGAGTCAGGGCCCAGGGCCCAGGGTTAGGGTTTTTGGGTCAGGGTCCAGGGCCCAGGGTTAGGGTTTTAGTGTCAGGGCCCAGGGCCCAGGGTTAGGGTTTTTGGGTCAGGGCCCAGGGCCCAGGGTTAGGGTTTTAGGGTCAGGGCCCAGGGCCCAGGGTTAGGGTTTTAGTGTCAGGGCGCAGGGTTAGGGTTTTAGTGTCAGGGCACAGGGTCCAGGGCTAGGGTTTTAGGGTCAGGGCCCAGGGCCCAGGGTTAGGGTTTTAGGGTCAGGGCTCAGGGCCCAGGGTTAGGGTTTTAGGGTCAGGGCCCAGGGCCCAGGGTTAGGGTTTTAGGGTCAGGGACCAGGGCCCAGGGTTAGGGTGGTTTTAGTGTTAGGGCCCAGGGTTGGGGGTTGTTTTAGGGTCAGGGCCCAGGGTTAGGGTTGTTTTAGGGTCAAGGCCCACGGTTAGGGTTTTAGGATCAGTGCCAGGGCCCATGGTTAGGGTTTTAGGCTCAGGGCCAGGGCCCAGGGTTAGGGTTTTAGGCTCAGGGCCAGGGCCCAGGGTTAGAGTTGTTTTAGGGTCAGGGCCAGGGCCCAGGTTTAGGGTTGTTTTAGGGTCAGGGCCAGGGCCCAGGGCTAGGGGTGTTTTAGGTTCAGGACCAGGGCCCAAAGTTAGGGTTGTTTTAGTGTCAGGGTCCAGGGTTAGGGTTTTAGGCTCAGGTCCAGGGCCCAGGGTTAGGGTTTTAGGCTCAGGGCCAGGGTCCAGGATTAGGGGTGTTTTAGGGTCAGGGCCAGGGTCCAGGATTAGGGGTGTTTTAGGGTCAGGGCCAGGGCCCAGGGTTAGGGTTGTTTTAGGGTCAGGGCCCAGGGTTAGGGTTGTTTTAGGCCCAGGGCCCAGGGTTAGGGATATTTTAGGGTCAGGGCCAGGGCACAGGGTTAGGGTTTTAGGGTCAGGGCCCGGGGCCCAGGGTTAGGGCTGTAGGGCCAGGGCCCGGGGCCCGGTGTTAGGGCTTTAGGGCCAGGGCCCGGGGCCCGGGGTTAGTGCTTTAGGGCCAGGGCCCGGGGCCCGGGGTTAGGGCTTTAGGGCCAGGGCCCGGGGCCCGGGGTAGGGCTTTAGGGCCGGGGCCTGGGGCCCGGTGTTAGGGCTTTCGGGCCGGGGCCCGGGGCCCGGGGTTAGGGCTTTAGGGCCTGGGCCCGGGGCCCGGGGTTAGGGCTTTAGGGCCTGGGCCCGGGGCCCGGGGTTAGGGCTTTAGGGCCTGGGCCCGGGGCCCGGGGTTAGGGCTTTAGGGCCTGGGCCCGGGGCCCGGGGTTAGGGCTTTAGGGCCTGGGCCCGGGGCCCGGGGTTAGGGCTTTAGGGCCAGGGCCCGGGGCCCGGGGTTAGGGCTTTAGGACCAGGGCCCGGGGCCCGGGGTTAAGGTTGTTTTAGGGTCAGGGCCAGGGCCCAAATTTAGAGTTGTTTTAGGGTCACGGCCCAGGGTTTTGGTTGTTTTAGGGTCAGGGCCCAGGGTTAGGGTTGTTTTAGGGTCAGGGCCCAGGGTTAGGGTTGTTATAGGGTCAGGGCCAGGGACCAGGGTTAGCGTTGTTTTAGGGTCAGGGTCAGGGCCCAGGGTTAGGGTTGTTTTAGGGTCAGGGCCAGGGCTCTAAGTTAGGGTTGTTTTATATTCAGGGCCCAGGGTTAGGGTTTTAGGCTCAGGTCCACGGCCCAGGGTTAGGGTTTTAGGCTCAGGGCCAGGGCCCAGGTTTAGGGTTGTTTTAGGGTCAGGGCCAGGGCCCAGGGTTAGGGTTGTTTTAGGGTCATGGCCAGGTCCCACGGTTAGGGTTGTTTTAGGGTCATGGCCAGGGCCAGGATTATGGTTGTTTTAGGGTCTGGTCCCAGGGTTAGGGTTGTTTTAGGTCAGGGCCCAGTGTTAGGTTCTTTTAGAGCTAGGGTCCAGGGTTAGGGTTTTAGGCTCAGGGCCAGGGCCCAGGGTTAGGGTTTTAGGCTCAGGGCCAGGGCCCAGGGTTGGGGTTTCAGGCTCAGGGCCAGAGCCGAAGGTTAGGGTTTTCGGCTCAGGGCCAGGGCCCAGGGTTAGGGTTTTAGGCTCAAGGCCAAGGCCCAGGGTTAGGGTTTTAGGCTCAGGGCCAGGGCCCAGGGTTAGGGTTTTAGGGTCAGGGCCCAGGGTTAGGGATTTAGGGTCAGGGCCCAGGTTTAGGGCTTTAGGGTCAGGGCCCAGGGTTAGGGTTTTAGGCTCAGGGCCAGGGCCCAGAATTAGGGTTTTAGGGTCAGGGCCAGGGCCCAGGGTAAGGGTTTTAGAGTCAGGGCCCAGGGCCCAGGGTTAGGGTTTTTGGGTCAGGGTCCAGGGCCCAGGGTTAGGGTTTTAGTGTCAGGGCGCAGGGTTAGGGTTTTAGTGTCAGGGCACAGGGTCCAGGGCTAGGGTTTTAGGGTCAGGGCCCAGGGCCCAGGGTTAGGGTTTTAGGGTCAGGGCTCAGGGCCCAGGGTTAGGGTTTTAGGGTCAGGGCCCAGGGCCCAGGGTTAGGGTTTTAGGGTCAGGGACCAGGGCCCAGGGTTAGGGTGGTTTTAGTGTTAGGGCCCAGGGTTGGGGGTTGTTTTAGGGTCAGGGCCCAGGGTTAGGGTTGTTTTAGGGTCAGGGCCCACGGTTAGGGTTTTAGGATCAGTGCCAGGGCCCATGGTTAGGGTTTTAGGCTCAGGGCCAGGGCCCAGGGTTAGGGTTTTAGGCTCAGGGCCAGGGCCCAGGGTTAGAGTTGTTTTAGGGTCAGGGCCAGGGCCCAGGTTTAGGGTTGTTTTAGGGTCAGGGCCAGGGCCCAGGGCTAGGGGTGTTTTAGGTTCAGGACCAGGGACCAAAGTTAGGGTTGTTTTAGTGTCAGGGTCCAGGGTTAGGGTTTTAGGCTCAGGTCCAGGGCCCAGGGTTAGGGTTTTAGGCTCAGGGCCAGGGTCCAGGATTAGGGGTGTTTTAGGGTCAGGGCCAGGGTCCAGGATTAGGGGTGTTTTAGGGTCAGGGCCAGGGCCCAGGGTTAGGGTTGTTTTAGGGTCAGGGCCCAGGGTTAGGGTTGTTTTAGGCCCAGGGCCCAGGGTTAGGGATATTTTAGGGTCAGGGCCAGGGCACAGGGTTAGGGTTTTAGGGTCAGGGCCCGGGGCCCAGGGTTAGGGCTGTAGGGCCAGGGCCCGGGGCCTGGTGTTAGGGCTTTAGGGCCAGGGCCCGGGGCCCGGGGTTAGGGCTTTAGGGCCAGGGCCCGTGGCCCGGGGTTAGGGCTTTAGGGCCAGGGCCCGGGGCCCGGGGTAGGGCTTTAGGGCCGGGACCCGGGGCCCGGGGTTAGGGCTTTCGGGCCGGGGCCCGGGGCCCGGGGTTAGGGCTTTCGGGCCGGGGCCCGGGGCCCGGGGTTAGGGCTTTAGGGCCGGGGCCCGGGGCCCGGGGTTAGGGCTTTAGGGCCTGGGTCCGGGGCCCGGGGCCCGGGGTTAGGGCTTTAGGGCCTGGGCCCGGGGCCCGGGGTTAGGGCTTTAGGGCCTGGGCCCGGGGCCCAGTGTTAGGGTTTAGGGTCAGGGCCCGGGGCCCGGGGTTAGGGCTTTAGGACCAGGGCCCGGGGCCCAGGGTTAAGGTTGTTTTAGGGTCAGGGCCAGGGCCCAAATTTAGGGTTGTTTTAGGGTCACGGCCCAGGGTTTTGGTTGTTTTAGGGTCAGGGCCCAGGGTTAGGGTTGTTTTAGGGTCAGGGCCCAGGGTTAGGGTTGTTATAGGGTCAGGGCCAGGGACCAGGGTTAGCGTTGTTTTAGGGTCAGGGCCAGGGCCCAGGGTTAGGGTTGTTTTAGGGTCAGGGCCAGGGCTCTAAGTTAGGGTTGTTTTAGATTCAGGGCCCAGGGTTAGGGTTTTAGGCTCAGGTCCACGGCCCAGGGTTAGGGTTTTAGGCTCAGGGCCAGGGCCCAGGTTTAGGGTTGTTTTAGGGTCAGGGCCAGGGCCCAGGGTTAGGGTTGTTTTAGGGTCATGGCCAGGTCCCACGGTTAGGGTTGTTTTAGGGTCATGGCCAGGGCCAGGATTATGGTTGTTTTAGGGTCTGGTCCCAGGGTTAGGGTTGTTTTAGGTCAGGGCCCAGTGTTAGGTTCTTTTAGAGCTAGGGTCCAGGGTTAGGGTTTTAGGCTCAGGGCCAGGGCCCAGGGTTAGGGATTTAGGGTCAGGGCCCAGGTTTAGGGCTTTAGGGTCAGGGCCCAGGGTTAGGGTTTTAGGCTCAGGGCCAGGGCCCAGAATTAGGGTTTTAGGGTCAGGGCCAGGGCCCAGGGTAAGGGTTTTAGAGTCAGGGCCCAGGGCCCAGGGTTAGGGTTTTTGGGTCAGGGTCCAGGGCCCAGGGTTAGGGTTTTAGTGTCAGGGCCCAGGGCCCAGGGTTAGGGTTTTTGGGTCAGGGCCCAGGGCCCAGGGTTAGGGTTTTAGGGTCAGGGCCCAGGGCCCAGGGTTAGGGTTTTAGTGTCAGGGCGCAGGGTTAGGGTTTTAGTGTCAGGGCACAGGGTCCAGGGCTAGGGTTTTAGGGTCAGGGCCCAGGGCCCAGGGTTAGGGTTTTAGGGTCAGGGCTCAGGGCCCAGGGTTAGGGTTTTAGGGTCAGGGCCCAGGGCCCAGGGTTAGGGTTTTAGGGTCAGGGACCAGGGCCCAGGGTTAGGGTGGTTTTAGTGTTAGGGCCCAGGGTTGGGGGTTGTTTTAGGGTCAGGGCCCAGGGTTAGGGTTGTTTTAGGGTCAGGGCCCACGGTTAGGGTTTTAGGATCAGTGCCAGGGCCCATGGTTAGGGTTTTAGGCTCAGGGCCAGGGCCCAGGGTTAGGGTTTTAGGCTCAGGGCCAGGGCCCAGGGTTAGAGTTGTTTTAGGGTCAGGGCCAGGGCCCAGGTTTAGGGTTGTTTTAGGGTCAGGGCCAGGGCCCAGGGCTAGGGGTGTTTTAGGTTCAGGACCAGGGCCCAAAGTTAGGGTTGTTTTAGTGTCAGGGTCCAGGGTTAGGGTTTTAGGCTCAGGTCCAGGGCCCAGGGTTAGGGTTTTAGGCTCAGGGCCAGGGTCCAGGATTAGGGGTGTTTTAGGGTCAGGGCCAGGGTCCAGGATTAGGGGTGTTTTAGGGTAAGGGCCAGGGCCCAGGGTTAGGGTTGTTTTAGGGTCAGGGCCCAGGGTTAGGGTTGTTTTAGGCCCAGGGCCCAGGGTTAGGGATATTTTAGGGTCAGGGCCAGGGCACAGGGTTAGGGTTTTAGGGTCAGGGCCCGGGGCCCAGGGTTAGGGCTGTAGGGCCAGGGCCCGGGGCCCGGTGTTAGGGCTTTAGGGCCAGGGCCCGGGGCCCGGGGTTAGTGCTTTAGGGCCAGGGCCCGGGGCCCGGGGTTAGGGCTTTCGGGCCGGGGCCCGGGGCCCGGGGTTAGGGCTTTAGGGCCGGGGCCCGGGGCCCGGGGTTAGGGCTTTAGGGCCTGGGCCCGGGGCCCGGGGTTAGGGCTTTAGGGCCTGGGCCCGGGGCCCGGGGTTAGGGCTTTAGGGCCTGGGCCCGGGGCCCGGGGTTAGGGCTTTAGGGCCTGGGCCCGGGGCCCGGGGTTAGGGCTTTAGGGCCTGTGCCCGGGGCCCGGGGTTAGGGCTTTAGGGCCAGGGCCCGGGGCCCGGGGTTAGGGCTTTAGGGCCAGGGCCCGGGGCCCGGGGTTAGGGCTTTAGGGCCAGGGCCCGGGGTCCGGGGTTAGGGCTTTAGGGCCAGGGCCCGGGGCCCGGGGTTAGGGCTTTAGGACCAGGGCCCGGGGCCCAGGGTTAAGGTTGTTTTAGGGTCAGGGCCAGGGCCCAAATTTAGGGTTGTTTTAGGGTCACGGCCCAGGGTTTTGGTTGTTTTAGGGTCAGGGCCCAGGGTTAGGGTTGTTTTAGGGTCAGGGCCCAGGGTTAGGGTTGTTATAGGGTCAGGGCCAGGGACCAGGGTTAGCGTTGTTTTAGGGTCAGGGCCAGGGCCCAGGGTTAGGGTTGTTTTAGGGTCAGGGCCAGGGCTCTAAGTTAGGGTTGTTTTATATTCAGGGCCCAGGGTTAGGGTTTTAGGCTCAGGTCCACGGCCCAGGGTTAGGGTTTTAGGCTCAGGGCCAGGGCCCAGGTTTAGGGTTGTTTTAGGGTCAGGGCCAGGGCCCAGGGTTAGGGTTGTTTTAGGGTCATGGCCAGGTCCCACGGTTAGGGTTGTTTTAGGGTCATGGCCAGGGCCAGGATTATGGTTGTTTTAGGGTCTGGTCCCAGGGTTAGGGTTGTTTTAGGTCAGGGCCCAGTGTTAGGTTCTTTTAGAGCTAGGGTCCAGGGTTAGGGTTTTAGGCTCAGGGCCAGGGCCCAGGGTTAGGGTTTTAGGCTCAGGGCCAGGGCCCAGGGTTGGGGTTTCAGGCTCAGGGCCAGAGCCGAAGGTTAGGGTTTTCGGCTCAGGGCCAGGGCCCAGGGTTAGGGTTTTCGGCTCAAGGCCAAGGCCCAGGGTTAGGGTTTTAGGCTCAGGGCCAGGGCCCAGGGTTAGGGTTTTAGGGTCAGGGCCCAGGGTTAGGGATTTAGGGTCAGGGCCCAGGTTTAGGGCTTTAGGGTCAGGGCCCAGGGTTAGGGTTTTAGGCTCAGGGCCAGGGCCCAGAATTAGGGTTTTAGGGTCAGGGCCAGGGCCCAGGGTAAGGGTTTTAGAGTCAGGGCCCAGGGCCCAGGGTTAGGGTTTTTGGGTCAGGGTCCAGGGCCCAGGGTTAGGGTTTTAGTGTCAGGGCCCAGGGCCCAGGGTTAGGGTTTTTGGGTCAGGGCCCAGGGCCCAGGGTTAGGGTTTTAGGGTCAGGGCCCAGGGCCCAGGGTTAGGGTTTTAGTGTCAGGGCGCAGGGTTAGGGTTTTAGTGTCAGGGCACAGGGTCCAGGGCTAGGGTTTTAGGGTCAGGGCCCAGGGCCCAGGGTTAGGGTTTTAGGGTCAGGGCTCAGGGCCCAGGGTTAGGGTTTTAGGGTCAGGGCCCAGGGCCCAGGTTTAGGGTTTTAGGGTCAGGGACCAGGGCCCAGGGTTAGGGTGGTTTTAGTGTTAGGGCCCAGGGTTGGGGGTTGTTTTAGGGTCAGGGCCCAGGGTTAGGGTTGTTTTAGGGTCAGGGCCCACGGTTAGGGTTTTAGGATCAGTGCCAGGGCCCATGGTTAGGGTTTTAGGCTCAGGGCCAGGGCCCAGGGTTAGGGTTTTAGGCTCAGGGCCAGGGCCCAGGGTTAGAGTTGTTTTAGGGTCAGGGCCAGGGCCCAGGTTTAGGGTTGTTTTAGGGTCAGGGCCAGGGCCCAGGGCTAGGGGTGTTTTAGGTTCAGGACCAGGGCCCAAAGTTAGGGTTGTTTTAGTGTCAGGGTCCAGGGTTAGGGTTTTAGGCTCAGGTCCAGGGCCCAGGGTTAGGGTTTTAGGCTCAGGGCCAGGGTCCAGGATTAGGGGTGTTTTAGGGTCAGGGCCAGGGTCCAGGATTAGGGGTGTTTTAGGGTAAGGGCCAGGGCCCAGGGTTAGGGTTGTTTTAGGGTCAGGGCCCAGGGTTAGGGTTGTTTTAGGCCCAGGGCCCAGGGTTAGGGATATTTTAGGGTCAGGGCCAGGGCACAGGGTTAGGGTTTTAGGGTCAGGGCCCGGGGCCCAGGGTTAGGGCTGTAGGGCCAGGGCCCGGGGCCCGGTGTTAGGGCTTTAGGGCCAGGGCCCGGGGCCCGGGGTTAGTGCTTTAGGGCCAGGGCCCGGGGCCCGGGGTTAGGGCTTTCGGGCCGGGGCCCGGGGCCCGGGGTTAGGGCTTTAGGGCCGGGGCCCGGGGCCCGGGGTTAGGGCTTTAGGGCCTGGGCCCGGGGCCCGGGGTTAGGGCTTTAGGGCCTGGGCCCGGGGCCCGGGGTTAGGGCTTTAGGGCCTGGGCCCGGGGCCCGGGGTTAGGGCTTTAGGGCCTGGGCCCGGGGCCCGGGGTTAGGGCTTTAGGGCCTGTGCCCGGGGCCCGGGGTTAGGGCTTTAGGGCCAGGGCCCGGGGCCCGGGGTTAGGGCTTTAGGGCCAGGGCCCGGGGCCCGGGGTTAGGGCTTTAGGGCCAGGGCCCGGGGTCCGGGGTTAGGGCTTTAGGGCCAGGGCCCGGGGCCCGGGGTTAGGGCTTTAGGACCAGGGCCCGGGGCCCAGGGTTAAGGTTGTTTTAGGGTCAGGGCCAGGGCCCAAATTTAGGGTTGTTTTAGGGTCACGGCCCAGGGTTTTGGTTGTTTTAGGGTCAGGGCCCAGGGTTAGGGTTGTTTTAGGGTCAGGGCCCAGGGTTAGGGTTGTTATAGGGTCAGGGCCAGGGACCAGGGTTAGCGTTGTTTTAGGGTCAGGGCCAGGGCCCAGGGTTAGGGTTGTTTTAGGGTCAGGGCCAGGGCTCTAAGTTAGGGTTGTTTTATATTCAGGGCCCAGGGTTAGGGTTTTAGGCTCAGGTCCACGGCCCAGGGTTAGGGTTTTAGGCTCAGGGCCAGGGCCCAGGTTTAGGGTTGTTTTAGGGTCAGGGCCAGGGCCCAGGGTTAGGGTTGTTTTAGGGTCATGGCCAGGTCCCACGGTTAGGGTTGTTTTAGGGTCATGGCCAGGGCCAGGATTATGGTTGTTTTAGGGTCTGGTCCCAGGGTTAGGGTTGTTTTAGGTCAGGGCCCAGTGTTAGGTTCTTTTAGAGCTAGGGTCCAGGGTTAGGGTTTTAGGCTCAGGGCCAGGGCCCAGGGTTAGGGTTTTAGGCTCAGGGCCAGGGCCCAGGGTTGGGGTTTCAGGCTCAGGGCCAGAGCCGAAGGTTAGGGTTTTCGGCTCAGGGCCAGGGCCCAGGGTTAGGGTTTTCGGCTCAAGGCCAAGGCCCAGGGTTAGGGTTTTAGGCTCAGGGCCAGGGCCCAGGGTTAGGGTTTTAGGGTCAGGGCCCAGGGTTAGGGATTTAGGGTCAGGGCCCAGGTTTAGGGCTTTAGGGTCAGGGCCCAGGGTTAGGGTTTTAGGCTCAGGGCCAGGGCCCAGAATTAGGGTTTTAGGGTCAGGGCCAGGGCCCAGGGTAAGGGTTTTAGAGTCAGGGCCCAGGGCCCAGGGTTAGGGTTTTTGGGTCAGGGTCCAGGGCCCAGGGTTAGGGTTTTAGTGTCAGGGCCCAGGGCCCAGGGTTAGGGTTTTTGGGTCAGGGCCCAGGGCCCAGGGTTAGGGTTTTAGGGTCAGGGCCCAGGGCCCAGGGTTAGGGTTTTAGTGTCAGGGCGCAGGGTTAGGGTTTTAGTGTCAGGGCACAGGGTCCAGGGCTAGGGTTTTAGGGTCAGGGCCCAGGGCCCAGGGTTAGGGTTTTAGGGTCAGGGCTCAGGGCCCAGGGTTAGGGTTTTAGGGTCAGGGCCCAGGGCCCAGGGTTAGGGTTTTAGGGTCAGGGACCAGGGCCCAGGGTTAGGGTGGTTTTAGTGTTAGGGCCCAGGGTTGGGGGTTGTTTTAGGGTCAGGGCCCAGGGTTAGGGTTGTTTTAGGGTCAGGGCCCACGGTTAGGGTTTTAGGATCAGTGCCAGGGCCCATGGTTAGGGTTTTAGGCTCAGGGCCAGGGCCCAGGGTTAGGGTTTTAGGCTCAGGGCCAGGGCCCAGGGTTAGAGTTGTTTTAGGGTCAGGGCCAGGGCCCAGGTTTAGGGTTGTTTTAGGGTCAGGGCCAGGGCCCAGGGCTAGGGGTGTTTTAGGTTCAGGACCAGGGCCCAAAGTTAGGGTTGTTTTAGTGTCAGGGTCCAGGGTTAGGGTTTTAGGCTCAGGTCCAGGGCCCAGGGTTAGGGTTTTAGGCTCAGGGCCAGGGTCCAGGATTAGGGGTGTTTTAGGGTCAGGGCCAGGGTCCAGGATTAGGGGTGTTTTAGGGTCAGGGCCAGGGCCCAGGGTTAGGGTTGTTTTAGGGTCAGGGCCCAGGGTTAGGGTTGTTTTAGGCCCAGGGCCCAGGGTTAGGGATATTTTAGGGTCAGGGCCAGGGCACAGGGTTAGGGTTTTAGGGTCAGGGCCCGGGGCCCAGGGTTAGGGCTGTAGGGCCAGGGCCCGGGGCCCGGTGTTAGGGCTTTAGGGCCAGGGCCCGGGGCCCGGGGTTAGTGCTTTAGGGCCAGGGCCCGGGGCCCGGGGTTAGGGCTTTAGGGCCAGGGCCCGGGGCCCGGGGTAGGGCTTTAGGGCCGGGGCCCGGGGCCCGGTGTTAGGGCTTTCGGGCCGGGGCCCGGGGCCCGGGGTTAGGGCTTTCGGGCCGGGGCCCGGGGCCCGGGGTTAGGGCTTTAGGGCCTGTGCCCGGGGCCCGGGGTTAGGGCTTTAGGGCCTGTGCCCGGGGCCCGGGGTTAGGGCTTTAGGGCCTGGGCCCGGGGCCCGGGGTTAGGGCTTTAGGGCCTGTGCCCGGGGCCCGGGGTTAGGGCTTTAGGGCCAGGGCCCGGGGCCCGGGGTTAGGGCTTTAGGGCCAGGGCCCGGGGTCCGGGGTTAGGGCTTTAGGGCCAGGGCCCGGGGCCCAGTGTTAGGGTTTAGGGTCAGGGCCCGGGGCCCGGGGTTAGGGCTTTAGGACCAGGGCCTGGGGCCCAGGGTTAAGGTTGTTTTAGGGTCAGGGCCAGGGCCCAAATTTAGGGTTGTTTTAGGGTCACGGCCCAGGGTTTTGGTTGTTTTAGGGTCAGGGCCCAGGGTTAGGGTTGTTTTAGGGTCAGGGCCCAGGGTTAGGGTTGTTATAGGGTCAGGGCCAGGGACCAGGGTTAGCGTTGTTTTAGGGTCAGGGCCAGGGCCCAGGGTTAGGGTTGTTTTAGGGTCAGGGCCAGGGCTCTAAGTTAGGGTTGTTTTATATTCAGGGCCCAGGGTTAGGGTTTTAGGCTCAGGTCCACGGCCCAGGGTTAGGGTTTTAGGCTCAGGGCCAGGGCCCAGGTTTAGGGTTGTTTTAGGGTCAGGGCCAGGGCCCAGGGTTAGGGTTGTTTTAGGGTCATGGCCAGGTCCCACGGTTAGGGTTGTTTTAGGGTCATGGCCAGGGCCAGGATTATGGTTGTTTTAGGGTCTGGTCCCAGGGTTAGGGTTGTTTTAGGTCAGGGCCCAGTGTTAGGTTCTTTTAGAGCTAGGGTCCAGGGTTAGGGTTTTAGGCTCAGGGCCAGGGCCCAGGGTTAGGGTTTTAGGCTCAGGGCCAGGGCCCAGGGTTGGGGTTTCAGGCTCAGGGCCAGAGCCGAAGGTTAGGGTTTTCGGCTCAGGGCCAGGGCCCAGGGTTAGGGTTTTAGGCTCAAGGCCAAGGCCCAGGGTTAGGGTTTTAGGCTCAGGGCCAGGGCCCAGGGTTAGGGTTTTAGGGTCAGGGCCCAGGGTTAGGGATTTAGGGTCAGGGCCCAGGTTTAGGGCTTTAGGGTCAGGGCCCAGGGTTAGGGTTTTAGGCTCAGGGCCAGGGCCCAGAATTAGGGTTTTAGGGTCAGGGCCAGGGCCCAGGGTAAGGGTTTTAGAGTCAGGGCCCAGGGCCCAGGGTTAGGGTTTTTGGGTCAGGGTCCAGGGCCCAGGGTTAGGGTTTTAGTGTCAGGGCCCAGGGCCCAGGGTTAGGGTTTTTGGGTCAGGGCCCAGGGCCCAGGGTTAGGGTTTTAGGGTCAGGGCCCAGGGCCCAGGGTTAGGGTTTTAGTGTCAGGGCGCAGGGTTAGGGTTTTAGTGTCAGGGCACAGGGTCCAGGGCTAGGGTTTTAGGGTCAGGGCCCAGGGCCCAGGGTTAGGGTTTTAGGGTCAGGGCTCAGGGCCCAGGGTTAGGGTTTTAGGGTCAGGGCCCAGGGCCCAGGTTTAGGGTTTTAGGGTCAGGGACCAGGGCCCAGGGTTAGGGTGGTTTTAGTGTTAGGGCCCAGGGTTGGGGGTTGTTTTAGGGTCAGGGCCCAGGGTTAGGGTTGTTTTAGGGTCAGGGCCCACGGTTAGGGTTTTAGGATCAGTGCCAGGGCCCATGGTTAGGGTTTTAGGCTCAGGGCCAGGGCCCAGGGTTAGGGTTTTAGGCTCAGGGCCAGGGCCCAGGGTTAGAGTTGTTTTAGGGTCAGGGCCAGGGCCCAGGTTTAGGGTTGTTTTAGGGTCAGGGCCAGGGCCCAGGGCTAGGGGTGTTTTAGGTTCAGGACCAGGGCCCAAAGTTAGGGTTGTTTTAGTGTCAGGGTCCAGGGTTAGGGTTTTAGGCTCAGGTCCAGGGCCCAGGGTTAGGGTTTTAGGCTCAGGGCCAGGGTCCAGGATTAGGGGTGTTTTAGGGTCAGGGCCAGGGCCCAGGGTTGGGGTTTCAGGCTCAGGGCCAGAGCCGAAGGTTAGGGTTTTCGGCTCAGGGCCAGGGCCCAGGGTTAGGGTTTTAGGCTCAAGGCCAAGGCCCAGGGTTAGGGTTTTAGGCTCAGGGCCAGGGCCCAGGGTTAGGGTTTTAGGGTCAGGGCCCAGGGTTAGGGATTTAGGGTCAGGGCCCAGGTTTAGGGCTTTAGGGTCAGGGCCCAGGGTTAGGGTTTTAGGCTCAGGGCCAGGGCCCAGAATTAGGGTTTTAGGGTCAGGGCCAGGGCCCAGGGTAAGGGTTTTAGAGTCAGGGCCCAGGGCCCAGGGTTAGGGTTTTTGGGTCAGGGTCCAGGGCCCAGGGTTAGGGTTTTAGTGTCAGGGCCCAGGGCCCAGGGTTAGGGTTTTTGGGTCAGGGCCCAGGGCCCAGGGTTAGGGTTTTAGGGTCAGGGCCCAGGGCCCAGGGTTAGGGTTTTAGTGTCAGGGCGCAGGGTTAGGGTTTTAGTGTCAGGGCACAGGGTCCAGGGCTAGGGTTTTAGGGTCAGGGCCCAGGGCCCAGGGTTAGGGTTTTAGGGTCAGGGCTCAGGGCCCAGGGTTAGGGTTTTAGGGTCAGGGCCCAGGGCCCAGGGTTAGGGTTTTAGGGTCAGGGACCAGGGCCCAGGGTTAGGGTGGTTTTAGTGTTAGGGCCCAGGGTTGGGGGTTGTTTTAGGGTCAGGGCCCAGGGTTAGGGTTGTTTTAGGGTCAGGGCCCACGGTTAGGGTTTTAGGATCAGTGCCAGGGCCCATGGTTAGGGTTTTAGGCTCAGGGCCAGGGCCCAGGGTTAGGGTTTTAGGCTCAGGGCCAAGGCCCAGGGTTAGAGTTGTTTTAGGGTCAGGGCCAGGGCCCAGGTTTAGGGTTGTTTTAGGGTCAGGGCCAGGGCCCAGGGCTAGGGGTGTTTTAGGTTCAGGACCAGGGCCCAAAGTTAGGGTTGTTTTAGTGTCAGGGTCCAGGGTTAGGGTTTTAGGCTCAGGTCCAGGGCCCAGGGTTAGGGTTTTAGGCTCAGGGCCAGGGTCCAGGATTAGGGGTGTTTTAGGGTCAGGGCCAGGGTCCAGGATTAGGGGTGTTTTAGGGTCAGGGCCAGGGCCCAGGGTTAGGGTTGTTTTAGGGTCAGGGCCCAGGGTTAGGGTTGTTTTAGGCCCAGGGCCCAGGGTTAGGGATATTTTAGGGTCAGGGCCAGGGCACAGGGTTAGGGTTTTAGGGTCAGGGCCCGGGGCCCAGGGTTAGGGCTGTAGGGCCAGGGCCCGGGGCCCGGTGTTAGGGCTTTAGGGCCAGGGCCCGGGGCCCGGGGTTAGTGCTTTAGGGCCAGGGCCCGGGGCCCGGGGTTAGGGCTTTAGGGCCAGGGCCCGGGGCCCGGGGTTAGGGCTTTAGGGCCAGGGCCCGGGGCCCGGGGTTAGGGCTTTCGGGCCGGGGCCCGGGGCCCGGGGTTAAGGCTTTAGGGCCTGTGCCCGGGGCCCGGGGTTAGGGCTTTAGGGCCTGTGCCCGGGGCCCGGGGTTAGGGCTTTAGGGCCAGGGCCCGGGGCCCGGGGTTAGGGCTTTAGGGCCAGGGCCCGGGGCCCGGGGTTAGGGCTTTAGGGCCAGGGCCCGGGGCCCGGGGTTAGGGCTTTAGGACCAGGGCCCGGGGCCCAGGGTTAAGGTTGTTTTAGGGTCAGGGCCAGGGCCCAAATTTAGGGTTGTTTTAGGGTCACGGCCCAGGGTTTTGGTTGTTTTAGGGTCAGGGCCCAGGGTTAGGGTTGTTTTAGGGTCAGGGCCCAGGGTTAGGGTTGTTATAGGGTCAGGGCCAGGGACCAGGGTTAGCGTTGTTTTAGGGTCAGGGCCAGGGCCCCGGGTTAGGGTTGTTTTAGGGTCAGGGCCAGGGCTCTAAGTTAGGGTTGTTTTATATTCAGGGCCCAGGGTTAGGGTTTTAGGCTCAGGTCCACGGCCCAGGGTTAGGGTTTTAGGCTCAGGGCCAGGGCCCAGGTTTAGGGTTGTTTTAGGGTCAGGGCCAGGGCCCAGGGTTAGGGTTGTTTTAGGGTCATGGCCAGGTCCCACGGTTAGGGTTGTTTTAGGGTCATGGCCAGGGCCAGGATTATGGTTGTTTTAGGGTCTGGTCCCAGGGTTAGGGTTGTTTTAGGTCAGGGCCCAGTGTTAGGTTCTTTTAGAGCTAGGGTCCAGGGTTAGGGTTTTAGGCTCAGGGCCAGGGCCCAGGGTTAGGGTTTTAGGCTCAGGGCCAGGGCCCAGGGTTGGGGTTTCAGGCTCAGGGCCAGAGCCGAAGGTTAGGGTTTTCGGCTCAGGGCCAGGGCCCAGGGTTAGGGTTTTAGGCTCAAGGCCAAGGCCCAGGGTTAGGGTTTTAGGCTCAGGGCCAGGGCCCAGGGTTAGGGTTTTAGGGTCAGGGCCCAGGGTTAGGGATTTAGGGTCAGGGCCCAGGTTTAGGGCTTTAGGGTCAGGGCCCAGGGTTAGGGTTTTAGGCTCAGGGCCAGGGCCCAGAATTAGGGTTTTAGGGTCAGGGCCAGGGCCCAGGGTAAGGGTTTTAGAGTCAGGGCCCAGGGCCCAGGGTTAGGGTTTTTGGGTCAGGGTCCAGGGCCCAGGGTTAGGGTTTTAGTGTCAGGGCCCAGGGCCCAGGGTTAGGGTTTTTGGGTCAGGGCCCAGGGCCCAGGGTTAGGGTTTTAGGGTCAGGGCCCAGGGCCCAGGGTTAGGGTTTTAGTGTCAGGGCGCAGGGTTAGGGTTTTAGTGTCAGGGCACAGGGTCCAGGGCTAGGGTTTTAGGGTCAGGGCCCAGGGCCCAGGGTTAGGGTTTTAGGGTCAGGGCTCAGGGCCCAGGGTTAGGGTTTTAGGGTCAGGGCCCAGGGCCCAGGGTTAGGGTTTTAGGGTCAGGGACCAGGGCCCAGGGTTAGGGTGGTTTTAGTGTTAGGGCCCAGGGTTGGGGGTTGTTTTAGGGTCAGGGCCCAGGGTTAGGGTTGTTTTAGGGTCAAGGCCCACGGTTAGGGTTTTAGGATCAGTGCCAGGGCCCATGGTTAGGGTTTTAGGCTCAGGGCCAGGGCCCAGGGTTAGGGTTTTAGGCTCAGGGCCAGGGCCCAGGGTTAGAGTTGTTTTAGGGTCAGGGCCAGGGCCCAGGTTTAGGGTTGTTTTAGGGTCAGGGCCAGGGCCCAGGGCTAGGGGTGTTTTAGGTTCAGGACCAGGGCCCAAAGTTAGGGTTGTTTTAGTGTCAGGGTCCAGGGTTAGGGTTTTAGGCTCAGGTCCAGGGCCCAGGGTTAGGGTTTTAGGCTCAGGGCCAGGGTCCAGGATTAGGGGTGTTTTAGGGTCAGGGCCAGGGTCCAGGATTAGGGGTGTTTTAGGGTCAGGGCCAGGGCCCAGGGTTAGGGTTGTTTTAGGGTCAGGGCCCAGGGTTAGGGTTGTTTTAGGCCCAGGGCCCAGGGTTAGGGATATTTTAGGGTCAGGGCCAGGGCACAGGGTTAGGGTTTTAGGGTCAGGGCCCGGGGCCCAGGGTTAGGGCTGTAGGGCCAGGGCCCGGGGCCCGGTGTTAGGGCTTTAGGGCCAGGGCCCGGGGCCCGGGGTTAGTGCTTTAGGGCCAGGGCCCGGGGCCCGGGGTTAGGGCTTTAGGGCCAGGGCCCGGGGCCCGGGGTAGGGCTTTAGGGCCGGGGCCTGGGGCCCGGTGTTAGGGCTTTCGGGCCGGGGCCCGGGGCCCGGGGTTAGGGCTTTAGGGCCTGGGCCCGGGGCCCGGGGTTAGGGCTTTAGGGCCTGGGCCCGGGGCCCGGGGTTAGGGCTTTAGGGCCTGGGCCCGGGGCCCGGGGTTAGGGCTTTAGGGCCTGGGCCCGGGGCCCGGGGTTAGGGCTTTAGGGCCTGGGCCCGGGGCCCGGGGTTAGGGCTTTAGGGCCAGGGCCCGGGGCCCGGGGTTAGGGCTTTAGGACCAGGGCCCGGGGCCCGGGGTTAAGGTTGTTTTAGGGTCAGGGCCAGGGCCCAAATTTAGAGTTGTTTTAGGGTCACGGCCCAGGGTTTTGGTTGTTTTAGGGTCAGGGCCCAGGGTTAGGGTTGTTTTAGGGTCAGGGCCCAGGGTTAGGGTTGTTATAGGGTCAGGGCCAGGGACCAGGGTTAGCGTTGTTTTAGGGTCAGGGTCAGGGCCCAGGGTTAGGGTTGTTTTAGGGTCAGGGCCAGGGCTCTAAGTTAGGGTTGTTTTATATTCAGGGCCCAGGGTTAGGGTTTTAGGCTCAGGTCCACGGCCCAGGGTTAGGGTTTTAGGCTCAGGGCCAGGGCCCAGGTTTAGGGTTGTTTTAGGGTCAGGGCCAGGGCCCAGGGTTAGGGTTGTTTTAGGGTCATGGCCAGGTCCCACGGTTAGGGTTGTTTTAGGGTCATGGCCAGGGCCAGGATTATGGTTGTTTTAGGGTCTGGTCCCAGGGTTAGGGTTGTTTTAGGTCAGGGCCCAGTGTTAGGTTCTTTTAGAGCTAGGGTCCAGGGTTAGGGTTTTAGGCTCAGGGCCAGGGCCCAGGGTTAGGGTTTTAGGCTCAGGGCCAGGGCCCAGGGTTGGGGTTTCAGGCTCAGGGCCAGAGCCGAAGGTTAGGGTTTTCGGCTCAGGGCCAGGGCCCAGGGTTAGGGTTTTAGGCTCAAGGCCAAGGCCCAGGGTTAGGGTTTTAGGCTCAGGGCCAGGGCCCAGGGTTAGGGTTTTAGGGTCAGGGCCCAGGGTTAGGGATTTAGGGTCAGGGCCCAGGTTTAGGGCTTTAGGGTCAGGGCCCAGGGTTAGGGTTTTAGGCTCAGGGCCAGGGCCCAGAATTAGGGTTTTAGGGTCAGGGCCAGGGCCCAGGGTAAGGGTTTTAGAGTCAGGGCCCAGGGCCCAGGGTTAGGGTTTTTGGGTCAGGGTCCAGGGCCCAGGGTTAGGGTTTTAGTGTCAGGGCGCAGGGTTAGGGTTTTAGTGTCAGGGCACAGGGTCCAGGGCTAGGGTTTTAGGGTCAGGGCCCAGGGCCCAGGGTTAGGGTTTTAGGGTCAGGGCTCAGGGCCCAGGGTTAGGGTTTTAGGGTCAGGGCCCAGGGCCCAGGGTTAGGGTTTTAGGGTCAGGGACCAGGGCCCAGGGTTAGGGTGGTTTTAGTGTTAGGGCCCAGGGTTGGGGGTTGTTTTAGGGTCAGGGCCCAGGGTTAGGGTTGTTTTAGGGTCAGGGCCCACGGTTAGGGTTTTAGGATCAGTGCCAGGGCCCATGGTTAGGGTTTTAGGCTCAGGGCCAGGGCCCAGGGTTAGGGTTTTAGGCTCAGGGCCAGGGCCCAGGGTTAGAGTTGTTTTAGGGTCAGGGCCAGGGCCCAGGTTTAGGGTTGTTTTAGGGTCAGGGCCAGGGCCCAGGGCTAGGGGTGTTTTAGGTTCAGGACCAGGGACCAAAGTTAGGGTTGTTTTAGTGTCAGGGTCCAGGGTTAGGGTTTTAGGCTCAGGTCCAGGGCCCAGGGTTAGGGTTTTAGGCTCAGGGCCAGGGTCCAGGATTAGGGGTGTTTTAGGGTCAGGGCCAGGGTCCAGGATTAGGGGTGTTTTAGGGTCAGGGCCAGGGCCCAGGGTTAGGGTTGTTTTAGGGTCAGGGCCCAGGGTTAGGGTTGTTTTAGGCCCAGGGCCCAGGGTTAGGGATATTTTAGGGTCAGGGCCAGGGCACAGGGTTAGGGTTTTAGGGTCAGGGCCCGGGGCCCAGGGTTAGGGCTGTAGGGCCAGGGCCCGGGGCCTGGTGTTAGGGCTTTAGGGCCAGGGCCCGGGGCCCGGGGTTAGGGCTTTAGGGCCAGGGCCCGTGGCCCGGGGTTAGGGCTTTAGGGCCAGGGCCCGGGGCCCGGGGTAGGGCTTTAGGGCCGGGACCCGGGGCCCGGGGTTAGGGCTTTCGGGCCGGGGCCCGGGGCCCGGGGTTAGGGCTTTCGGGCCGGGGCCCGGGGCCCGGGGTTAGGGCTTTAGGGCCGGGGCCCGGGGCCCGGGGTTAGGGCTTTAGGGCCTGGGTCCGGGGCCCGGGGCCCGGGGTTAGGGCTTTAGGGCCTGGGCCCGGGGCCCGGGGTTAGGGCTTTAGGGCCTGGGCCCGGGGCCCAGTGTTAGGGTTTAGGGTCAGGGCCCGGGGCCCGGGGTTAGGGCTTTAGGACCAGGGCCCGGGGCCCAGGGTTAAGGTTGTTTTAGGGTCAGGGCCAGGGCCCAAATTTAGGGTTGTTTTAGGGTCACGGCCCAGGGTTTTGGTTGTTTTAGGGTCAGGGCCCAGGGTTAGGGTTGTTTTAGGGTCAGGGCCCAGGGTTAGGGTTGTTATAGGGTCAGGGCCAGGGACCAGGGTTAGCGTTGTTTTAGGGTCAGGGCCAGGGCCCAGGGTTAGGGTTGTTTTAGGGTCAGGGCCAGGGCTCTAAGTTAGGGTTGTTTTAGATTCAGGGCCCAGGGTTAGGGTTTTAGGCTCAGGTCCACGGCCCAGGGTTAGGGTTTTAGGCTCAGGGCCAGGGCCCAGGTTTAGGGTTGTTTTAGGGTCAGGGCCAGGGCCCAGGGTTAGGGTTGTTTTAGGGTCATGGCCAGGTCCCACGGTTAGGGTTGTTTTAGGGTCATGGCCAGGGCCAGGATTATGGTTGTTTTAGGGTCTGGTCCCAGGGTTAGGGTTGTTTTAGGTCAGGGCCCAGTGTTAGGTTCTTTTAGAGCTAGGGTCCAGGGTTAGGGTTTTAGGCTCAGGGCCAGGGCCCAGGGTTAGGGATTTAGGGTCAGGGCCCAGGTTTAGGGCTTTAGGGTCAGGGCCCAGGGTTAGGGTTTTAGGCTCAGGGCCAGGGCCCAGAATTAGGGTTTTAGGGTCAGGGCCAGGGCCCAGGGTAAGGGTTTTAGAGTCAGGGCCCAGGGCCCAGGGTTAGGGTTTTTGGGTCAGGGTCCAGGGCCCAGGGTTAGGGTTTTAGTGTCAGGGCCCAGGGCCCAGGGTTAGGGTTTTTGGGTCAGGGCCCAGGGCCCAGGGTTAGGGTTTTAGGGTCAGGGCCCAGGGCCCAGGGTTAGGGTTTTAGTGTCAGGGCGCAGGGTTAGGGTTTTAGTGTCAGGGCACAGGGTCCAGGGCTAGGGTTTTAGGGTCAGGGCCCAGGGCCCAGGGTTAGGGTTTTAGGGTCAGGGCTCAGGGCCCAGGGTTAGGGTTTTAGGGTCAGGGCCCAGGGCCCAGGTTTAGGGTTTTAGGGTCAGGGACCAGGGCCCAGGGTTAGGGTGGTTTTAGTGTTAGGGCCCAGGGTTGGGGGTTGTTTTAGGGTCAGGGCCCAGGGTTAGGGTTGTTTTAGGGTCAGGGCCCACGGTTAGGGTTTTAGGATCAGTGCCAGGGCCCATGGTTAGGGTTTTAGGCTCAGGGCCAGGGCCCAGGGTTAGGGTTTTAGGCTCAGGGCCAGGGCCCAGGGTTAGAGTTGTTTTAGGGTCAGGGCCAGGGCCCAGGTTTAGGGTTGTTTTAGGGTCAGGGCCAGGGCCCAGGGCTAGGGGTGTTTTAGGTTCAGGACCAGGGCCCAAAGTTAGGGTTGTTTTAGTGTCAGGGTCCAGGGTTAGGGTTTTAGGCTCAGGTCCAGGGCCCAGGGTTAGGGTTTTAGGCTCAGGGCCAGGGTCCAGGATTAGGGGTGTTTTAGGGTCAGGGCCAGGGTCCAGGATTAGGGGTGTTTTAGGGTCAGGGCCAGGGCCCACGGTTAGAGTTGTTTTAGGGTCAGGGCCCAGGGTTAGGGTTGTTTTAGGCCCAGGGCCCAGGGTTAGGGATATTTTAGGGTCAGGGCCAGGGCACAGGGTTAGGGTTTTAGGGTCAGGGCCCGGGGCCCAGGGTTAGGGCTGTAGGGCCAGGGCCCGGGGCCCGGTGTTAGGGCTTTAGGGCCAGGGCCCGGGGCCCGGGGTTAGTGCTTTAGGGCCAGGGCCCGGGGCCCGGGGTTAGGGCTTTAGGGCCAGGGCCCGGGGCCCGGGGTAGGGCTTTAGGGCCGGGGCCCGGGGCCCGGTGTTAGGGCTTTCGGGCCGGGGCCCGGGGCCCGGGGTTAGGGCTTTCGGGCCGGGGCCCGGGGCCCGGGGTTAGGGCTTTAGGGCCGGGGCCCGGGGCCCGGGGTTAGGGCTTTAGGTCCTGGGCCCGGGGCCCGGGGTTAGGGCTTTAGGGCCTGGGCCCGGGGCCCGGGGTTAGGGCTTTAGGGCCTGGGCCCGGGGCCCGGGGTTAGGGCTTTAGGGCCAGGGCCCGGGGCCCGGGGTTAGGGCTTTAGGGCCAGGGCCCGGGGCCCAGGGTTAAGGTTGTTTTAGGGTCAGGGCCAGGGCCCAAATTTAGAGTTGTTTTAGGGTCACGGCCCAGGGTTTTGGTTGTTTTAGGGTCAGGGCCCAGGGTTAGGGTTGTTTTAGGGTCAGGGCCCAGGGTTAGGGTTGTTATAGGGTCAGGGCCAGGGACCAGGGTTAGCGTTGTTTTAGGGTCAGGGCCAGGGCCCAGGGTTAGGGTTGTTTTAGGGTCAGGGCCAGGGCTCTAAGTTAGGGTTGTTTTAGATTCAGGGCCCAGGGTTAGGGTTTTAGGCTCAGGTCCACGGCCCAGGGTTAGGGTTTTAGGCTCAGGGCCAGGGCCCAGGTTTAGGGTTGTTTTAGGGTCAGGGCCAGGGCCCAGGGTTAGGGTTGTTTTAGGGTCATGGCCAGGTCCCACGGTTAGGGTTGTTTTAGGGTCATGGCCAGGGCCAGGATTATGGTTGTTTTAGGGTCTGGTCCCAGGGTTAGGGTTGTTTTAGGTCAGGGCCCAGTGTTAGGTTCTTTTAGAGCTAGGGTCCAGGGTTAGGGTTTTAGGCTCAGGGCCAGGGCCCAGGGTTAGGGTTTTAGGCTCAGGGCCAGGGCCCAGGGTTGGGGTTTCAGGCTCAGGGCCAGAGCCGAAGGTTAGGGTTTTCGGCTCAGGGCCAGGGCCCAGGGTTAGGGTTTTAGGCTCAAGGCCAAGGCCCAGGGTTAGGGTTTTAGGCTCAGGGCCAGGGCCCAGGGTTAGGGTTTTAGGGTCAGGGCCCAGGGTTAGGGATTTAGGGTCAGGGCCCAGGTTTAGGGCTTTAGGGTCAGGGCCCAGGGTTAGGGTTTTAGGCTCAGGGCCAGGGCCCAGAATTAGGGTTTTAGGGTCAGGGCCAGGGCCCAGGGTAAGGGTTTTAGAGTCAGGGCCCAGGGCCCAGGGTTAGGGTTTTTGGGTCAGGGTCCAGGGCCCAGGGTTAGGGTTTTAGTGTCAGGGCCCAGGGCCCAGGGTTAGGGTTTTTGGGTCAGGGCCCAGGGCCCAGGGTTAGGGTTTTAGGGTCAGGGCCCAGGGCCCAGGGTTAGGGTTTTAGTGTCAGGGCGCAGGGTTAGGGTTTTAGTGTCAGGGCACAGGGTCCAGGGCTAGGGTTTTAGGGTCAGGGCCCAGGGCCCAGGGTTAGGGTTTTAGGGTCAGGGCTCAGGGCCCAGGGTTAGGGTTTTAGGGTCAGGGCCCAGGGCCCAGGTTTAGGGTTTTAGGGTCAGGGACCAGGGCCCAGGGTTAGGGTGGTTTTAGTGTTAGGGCCCAGGGTTGGGGGTTGTTTTAGGGTCAGGGCCCAGGGTTAGGGTT
Source organism: Gorilla gorilla gorilla (assembly GCF_029281585.2). NCBI lineage: Eukaryota > Metazoa > Chordata > Mammalia > Primates > Hominidae > Gorilla > Gorilla gorilla. The sequence continues at coordinate 8,684,715 of NC_073232.2, read as the reverse complement.
GTTTTAGGGTCAGGGCCCACGGTTAGGGTTTTAGGATCAGTGCCAGGGCCCATGGTTAGGGTTTTAGGCTCAGGGCCAGGGCCCAGGGTTAGGGTTTTAGGCTCAGGGCCAGGGCCCAGGGTTAGAGTTGTTTTAGGGTCAGGGCCAGGGCCCAGGTTTAGGGTTGTTTTAGGGTCAGGGCCAGGGCCCAGGGCTAGGGGTGTTTTAGGTTCAGGACCAGGGCCCAAAGTTAGGGTTGTTTTAGTGTCAGGGTCCAGGGTTAGGGTTTTAGGCTCAGGTCCAGGGCCCAGGGTTAGGGTTTTAGGCTCAGGGCCAGGGTCCAGGATTAGGGGTGTTTTAGGGTCAGGGCCAGGGTCCAGGATTAGGGGTGTTTTAGGGTCAGGGCCAGGGCCCAGGGTTAGGGTTGTTTTAGGGTCAGGGCCCAGGGTTAGGGTTGTTTTAGGCCCAGGGCCCAGGGTTAGGGATATTTTAGGGTCAGGGCCAGGGCACAGGGTTAGGGTTTTAGGGTCAGGGCCCGGGGCCCAGGGTTAGGGCTGTAGGGCCAGGGCCCGGGGCCCGGTGTTAGGGCTTTAGGGCCAGGGCCCGGGGCCCGGGGTTAGTGCTTTAGGGCCAGGGCCCGGGGCCCGGGGTTAGGGCTTTAGGGCCAGGGCCCGGGGCCCGGGGTAGGGCTTTAGGGCCGGGGCCCGGGGCCCGGGGTTAGGGCTTTCGGGCCGGGGCCCGGGGCCCGGGGTTAGGGCTTTAGGGCCTGGGCCCGGGGCCCGGGGTTAGGGCTTTAGGGCCTGGGCCCGGGGCCCGGGGTTAGGGCTTTAGGGCCTGGGCCCGGGGCCCGGGGTTAGGGCTTTAGGGCCTGGGCCCGGGGCCCGGGGTTAGGGCTTTAGGGCCTGGGCCCGGGGCCCGGGGTTAGGGCTTTAGGGCCTGGGCCCGGGGCCCGGGGTTAGGGCTTTAGGGCCAGGGCCCGGGGCCCGGGGTTAGGGCTTTAGGGCCAGGGCCCGGGGCCCGGGGTTAGGGCTTTAGGGCCAGGGCCCGGGGCCCGGGGTTAGGGCTTTAGGACCAGGGCCCGGGGCCCAGGGTTAAGGTTGTTTTAGGGTCAGGGCCAGGGCCCAAATTTAGGGTTGTTTTAGGGTCACGGCCCAGGGTTTTGGTTGTTTTAGGGTCAGGGCCCAGGGTTAGGGTTGTTTTAGGGTCAGGGCCCAGGGTTAGGGTTGTTATAGGGTCAGGGCCAGGGACCAGGGTTAGCGTTGTTTTAGGGTCAGGGCCAGGGCCCAGGGTTAGGGTTGTTTTAGGGTCAGGGCCAGGGCTCTAAGTTAGGGTTGTTTTATATTCAGGGCCCAGGGTTAGGGTTTTAGGCTCAGGTCCACGGCCCAGGGTTAGGGTTTTAGGCTCAGGGCCAGGGCCCAGGTTTAGGGTTGTTTTAGGGTCAGGGCCAGGGCCCAGGGTTAGGGTTGTTTTAGGGTCATGGCCAGGTCCCACGGTTAGGGTTGTTTTAGGGTCATGGCCAGGGCCAGGATTATGGTTGTTTTAGGGTCTGGTCCCAGGGTTAGGGTTGTTTTAGGTCAGGGCCCAGTGTTAGGTTCTTTTAGAGCTAGGGTCCAGGGTTAGGGTTTTAGGCTCAGGGCCAGGGCCCAGGGTTAGGGTTTTAGGCTCAGGGCCAGGGCCCAGGGTTGGGGTTTCAGGCTCAGGGCCAGAGCCGAAGGTTAGGGTTTTCGGCTCAGGGCCAGGGCCCAGGGTTAGGGTTTTAGGCTCAAGGCCAAGGCCCAGGGTTAGGGTTTTAGGCTCAGGGCCAGGGCCCAGGGTTAGGGTTTTAGGGTCAGGGCCCAGGGTTAGGGATTTAGGGTCAGGGCCCAGGTTTAGGGCTTTAGGGTCAGGGCCCAGGGTTAGGGTTTTAGGCTCAGGGCCAGGGCCCAGAATTAGGGTTTTAGGGTCAGGGCCAGGGCCCAGGGTAAGGGTTTTAGAGTCAGGGCCCAGGGCCCAGGGTTAGGGTTTTTGGGTCAGGGTCCAGGGCCCAGGGTTAGGGTTTTAGTGTCAGGGCCCAGGGCCCAGGGTTAGGGTTTTTGGGTCAGGGCCCAGGGCCCAGGGTTAGGGTTTTAGGGTCAGGGCCCAGGGCCCAGGGTTAGGGTTTTAGTGTCAGGGCGCAGGGTTAGGGTTTTAGTGTCAGGGCACAGGGTCCAGGGCTAGGGTTTTAGGGTCAGGGCCCAGGGCCCAGGGTTAGGGTTTTAGGGTCAGGGCTCAGGGCCCAGGGTTAGGGTTTTAGGGTCAGGGCCCAGGGCCCAGGGTTAGGGTTTTAGGGTCAGGGACCAGGGCCCAGGGTTAGGGTGGTTTTAGTGTTAGGGCCCAGGGTTGGGGGTTGTTTTAGGGTCAGGGCCCAGGGTTAGGGTTGTTTTAGGGTCAGGGCCCACGGTTAGGGTTTTAGGATCAGTGCCAGGGCCCATGGTTAGGGTTTTAGGCTCAGGGCCAGGGCCCAGGGTTAGGGTTTTAGGCTCAGGGCCAGGGCCCAGGGTTAGAGTTGTTTTAGGGTCAGGGCCAGGGCCCAGGTTTAGGGTTGTTTTAGGGTCAGGGCCAGGGCCCAGGGCTAGGGGTGTTTTAGGTTCAGGACCAGGGCCCAAAGTTAGGGTTGTTTTAGTGTCAGGGTCCAGGGTTAGGGTTTTAGGCTCAGGTCCAGGGCCCAGGGTTAGGGTTTTAGGCTCAGGGCCAGGGTCCAGGATTAGGGGTGTTTTAGGGTCAGGGCCAGGGTCCAGGATTAGGGGTGTTTTAGGGTCAGGGCCAGGGCCCAGGGTTAGGGTTGTTTTAGGGTCAGGGCCCAGGGTTAGGGTTGTTTTAGGCCCAGGGCCCAGGGTTAGGGATATTTTAGGGTCAGGGCTAGGGCACAGGGTTAGGGTTTTAGGGTCAGGGCCCGGGGCCCAGGGTTAGGGCTGTAGGGCCAGGGCCCGGGGCCCGGTGTTAGGGCTTTAGGGCCAGGGCCCGGGGCCCGGGGTTAGTGCTTTAGGGCCAGGGCCCGGGGCCCGGGGTTAGGGCTTTAGGGCCGGGGCCCGGGGCCCGGGGTAGGGCTTTAGGGCCGGGGCCCGGGGCCCGGGGTTAGGGCTTTCGGGCCGGGGCCCGGGGCCCGGGGTTAGGGCTTTCGGGCCGGGGCCCGGGGCCCGGGGTTAGGGCTTTAGGGCCGGGGCCCGGGGCCCGGGGTTAGGGCTTTAGGGCCTGGGCCCGGGGCCCGGGGTTAGGGCTTTAGGGCCTGGGCCCGGGGCCCGGGGTTAGGGCTTTAGGGCCTGGGCCCGGGGCCCGGGGTTAGGGCTTTAGGGCCTGGGCCCGGGGCCCGGGGTTAGGGCTTTAGGGCCAGGGCCCGGGGCCCGGGGTTAGGGCTTTAGGGCCAGGGCCCGGGGCCCGGGGTTAGGGCTTTAGGGCCAGGGCCCGGGGTCCGGGGTTAGGGCTTTAGGGCCAGGGCCCGGGGCCCGGGGTTAGGGCTTTAGGACCAGGGCCCGGGGCCCAGGGTTAAGGTTGTTTTAGGGTCAGGGCCAGGGCCCAAATTTAGGGTTGTTTTAGGGTCACGGCCCAGGGTTTTGGTTGTTTTAGGGTCAGGGCCCAGGGTTAGGGTTGTTTTAGGGTCAGGGCCCAGGGTTAGGGTTGTTTTAGGGTAAGGGTCCAGGGTTAGGGTTGTAATAGGGTCAGGGCCCAGGTTTAGGGTTGATTTAGGGTCAGGGCCCAGGGTTAGGGTTGATATAGGGTCAGGGCCCGCGATTAGGGTTTTATTGTCAAGGCCAGGGCCCAGGGTTAGGGTTTTAGAGTAAGGGCCAGGGCCCAGGGTTAGGGTTTTAGGGTCAGGGCCCGGGGCCCGGGGTTAGGGCTTTCAGACCAGGGCCCGGGGCCCGGGGTTAGGGTTGTTTTAGGGTCAGGGCCAGGGCCCAAAGTTAGGGTTGTTTTAAGGTGACGGCCTAGGGTTTGGGTTGTTTTATGGTCAGGGCCCAGGGTTAGGGATTTAGGGTCAGGGCCCAGGTTTAGGGTTTTAGGGTCAGGGCCCAGGGTTAGGGTTTTAGGCTCAGGGCCAGGGCCCAGGATTAGGGTTTTAGGGTCAGGGCCAGGGCCCAGGGTTAGGGTTTTAGGGTCGGGGCCAGGGCCCAGGGTAAGGGTTTTAGGGTCAGGGCCCAGGGCCCAGGGTTAGGGTTTTTGGGTCAGGGCCCAGGGCCCAGGGTTAGGGTTTTAGTGTCAGGGCCCAGGGCCCAGGGTTAGGGTTTTTGGGTCAGGGCCCAGGGCCCAGGTTTAGGGTTTTAGGGTCAGGGCCCAGGGCCCAGGGTTAGGGTTTTAGTGTCAGGGCGCAGGGTTAGGGTTTTAGTGTCAGGGCACAGGGTCCAGGGCTAGGGTTTTAGGGTCAGGGCCCAGGGCCCAGGGTTAGGGTTTTAGGGTCAGGGCCCAGGGCCCAGGGTTAGGGTTTTAGGGTCAGGGCCCAGGGCCCATGTTTAGGGTTTTAGGGTCAGGGACCAGGGCCCAGGGTTTGGGTTGTTTTTGTGTTAGGGCCCAGGGTTGGGGTTGTTTTAGCGTCAGGGCCCAGGATAAGGTTTGTTTTAGGGTAACGGCCCACAGTTAGGGTTTTATGATCAGGGCCAGGGTCCAGGGTTAGGGTTTTAGGCTCAGGGCCAGGGCCCAGGGTTAGGGTTTTAGGCTCAGGGCCAGGGCCCAGGGTTTGGGTTGTTTTAGCATCAGGGCCAGGGCCCAGGGTTAGGGATGCTTTAGGGTCAGGGTCAGGGTCCAGGGTTAGGGGTGTTTTATGCTCAGGGCCAGGGCCCAGGGTTAGGGTTGTTTTAGGGTCAGGGCCCAGGGTTAGGGTTGTAATAGGGTCAGGGCCCAGGTTTAGGGTTGATTTTGGGTGACGGCCCCGGGTTAGGGTTGATATAGGGTCAGAGCCCGCGGTTAGGGTTTTATTGTCAAGGCCAGGGCCCAGGGTTAGGGTTTTAGGGTAAGGGCCAGGGCCCAGGGTTAGGGTTTTAGGGTCAGGGCCCGGGGCCCGGGGTTAGGGCTTTCAGACCAGGGCCCGGGGCCCGGGGTTAGGGCTTTAGGGCCAGGGCCCGGGGCCCGGGGTTAGGGCTTTCGGGCCAGGGCCCGGGGCCCGGGGTTAGGGCTTTCGGGCCAGGGCCCGGGGCCCGGGGTTAGGGCTTTAGGGCCAGGGCCCGGTGCCCGGGGTTAGGGCTTTAGGGTCAGGCCCCGGGGCCTGGGGTTAGGGCTTTAGGGTCAGGCCCCGGGGCCCGGGGTTAGGGCTTTAGGGCCAGGGCCCGGGGCCCGGGGTTAGGGTTGTTTTAGGGTCAGGGCCAGGGCCCAAAGTTAGGGTTGTTTTAAGGTGACGGCCTAGGGTTTGTGTTGTTTTATGGTCAGGGCCCAGGGTTAGGGTTGTTTTAGGGTCAGGGCCAAGGGTTAGGGTTGTTATTGGGTCTAGTCCAGGGCCCAGGGTTAGGGTTGTTTTAGGTTCAGAGCCCAGGGTTAGGGTTTTAGGCTCAGGTCCAGGGCCCAGGGTTAGGGTTTTAGGCTCAGGGCCAGAGCCCAGGTTTAGGGTTGTTTTAGGGTCAGGGCCAGGGCCCAGTGTTAGGGTTGTTTTAGGGTCATTGCCAGGTCCCAGGGTTAGGGTTGTTTTAGGGTTAGGGCCAGGGCCCAGGATTATGGTTGTTTTTGGGTCAGGGCCCAGGGTTAGGGTTGTTTTAGGGTCAGGGCCCAGGTTTATGATTCTTTTAGGGCTAGGGTCCAGGGTTAGGGTTTTAGGCTCAGGGCCAGGGCCCAGGGTTAGGGTTTTAGGCTCAGGGCCAGGGCCCAGCGTTGGGGTTTCAGGCTCAGGGCCAGTGTCCAAGGTTAGGGTTTTCGGCTCAGGGCCAGGGCCCAGGGTTAGGGTTTTAGGCCCAGGGACAGGGCCCAGGGTTAGGGTTTTAGGCTCAGGGCCAGGGCCCAGGGTTAGGGTTTAGGTGTCAGAGCCCAGGGTTAGGGGTTTAGGGTCAGGGCCCAGGTTTAGGGTTTTAGGGTCAGGGCCCAGGGTTAGGGTTTTAGGGTCAGGGCCAGGGCCCAGGGTAAGGGTTTTAGGGTCAGGGCCCAGGGCCCAGGGTTAGGGTTTTTGGGTCAGGGCCCAGGGCCCAGGATTAGGGTTTTAGTGTCAAGGCCCAGGGCCCAGGGTTAGGGTTTTAGGGTCAGGGCCCAGGGCCCAGGGTTAGGGTTTTAGGGTCAGGGCGCAGGGTTAGGGTTTTAGTGTCAGGGCACAGGGTCCAGGGCTAGGGTTTTAGGGCCAGGGCCCGGGGCCCAGGGTTAGGGTTGTTTTAGGGTCAGGGCCAGGGCCCAAAGTTAGGGTTGTTTTAAGGTGACGGCCTAGGGTTTGGGTTGTTTTATGGTCAGGGCCCAGGGTTAGGGTTGTTTTAGGGTCAGGGCCAAGGGTTAGGGTTGTTATTGGGTCTAGGACAGGGCCCAGGGTTGGCGTTGTTTTAGGGTCAGGGCCAGGGCCCAGGGTTAGGGTTGTTTTAGGGTCAGAGCCAGTGCCCAAATTTAGGGTTGTTTTAGGTTCAGAGCCCAGGGTTAGGGTTTTAGGCTCAGGTCCAGGGCCCAGGGTTAGGGTTTTAGGCTCAGGGCCAGAGCCCAGGTTTAGGGTTGTTTTAGGGTCAGGGCCAGGGCCCAGTGTTAGGGTTGTTTTAGGGTCATGGCCAGGTCCCAGGGTTAGGGTTGTTTTAGGGTTAGGGCCAGGGCCCAGGATTATGGTTGTTTTTGGGTCAGGGCCCAGGGTTAGGGTTGTTTTAGGGTCAGGGCCCAGGTTTATGATTCTTTTAGGGCTAGGGTCCAGGGTTAGGGTTTTAGGCTCAGGGCCAGGGCCCAGGGTTAGGGTTTTAGGCTCAGGGCCAGGGCCCAGCGTTGGGGTTTCAGGCTCAGGGCCAGAGTCCAAGGTTAGGGTTTTCGGCTCAGGGCCAGGGCCCAGGGTTAGGGTTTTAGGCCCAGGGACAGGGCCCAGGGTTAGGGTTTTAGGCTCAGGGCCAGGGCCCAGGGTTAGGGTTTTAGGCTCAGGGCCAGGGCCCAGGGTTAGGGTTTAAGTGTCAGAGCCCAGGGTTAGGGATTTAGGGTCAGGGCCCAGGTTTAGGGTTTTAGGGTCAGGGCCCAGGGTTAGGGTTTTAGGGTCAGGGCCCAGGGTTAGGGTTTTAGGGTCAGGGCCAGGGCCCAGGGTTAGGGTTTTAGGGTCAAGGCCAGGGCCCAGGGTTAGGGTTTTAGGGTCAGGGCCAGGGCCCAGGATTAGGGTTTTAGGGTCAGGGCCTAGGGCCCATGGTTAGGGTTTTAGGGTCAGGGACCAGGGCCCAGGGTTAGGGTTTTAGGGTCAGGGCCCAGGGCCAAGGGTTAGGGTTTTAGGGTCAGGGCCCAGGGCCCTGGGTTCGGGTTGTTTTAGTGTTAGGGCCCAGGTTTGGGGTTGTTTTAGGGTCAGGGCCCAGGGTTAGGGTTGTTTTAGGGTCAGGGCCCACGGTTAGGGTTTTAGGATCAGGGCCAGGGCCCAGGGTTAGCGTATTAGGCTCAGGGCCAGGGCCCAGGGTTAGGGTTTTAGGCTCAGGGCCAGGGCCCAGGGTTAGCGTTGTTTTAGGGTCAGGGCCAGGGCCCAAAGTTAGGGTTGTTTTAGGATCAGGGCCTAGGGATAGGGTTTTAGGCTCGGGTCCAGGCACCTGGGTTAGGGTTTTAGGCTCTGGGCCAGGGCCCAGGTTTAGGGTTGTTTTAGGGCCTGGGCCCGGGGCCCGGGGCTAGGGCTTTAGGGCCTGGGCCCGGGGCCCGGGGTTAGGGCTTTAGGGCCTGGGCCCGGGGCCCGGGGTTAGGGCTTTAGGGCCAGGGCCCGTGGTCCGGGATTAGGGCTTTAGGGCCAGGGCCCGGGGTCCGGGGTTAGGGCTTTAGGGTCAGGGCCCGGGGCCCGGGGTTAGGGCTTTAGGGCCAGGGCCCGGGGCCCGGGGCTAGGGCTTTAGGGCCAGGGCCCGTGGTCCGGGGCTAGGGCTTTAGGGCCTGGGCCCGGGGCCCGGGGTTAGGGCTTTAGGGCCTGGGCCCGGGGCCCGGGGTTAGGGCTTTAGGGCCAGGGCCCGTGGTCCGGGGTTAGGGCTTTAGGGCCAGGGCCCGGGGTCCGGGGTTAGGGCTTTAGGGCCAGGGCCCGGGGCCCGGGGTTAGGGCTTTAGGGCCAGGGCCCGGGGCCCGGGGTTAGGGCTTTAGGGCCAGGGCCCGTGGTCCGGGGTTAGGGCTTTAGGGCCAGGGCCCGGGGTCCGGGGTTAGGGCTTTAGGGTCAGGGCCCGGGGCCCGGGGTTAGGGCTTTAGGACCAGGGCCCGGGGCCCAGGGTTAGGGTTGTTTTAGGGTCAGGGCCAGGGCCCAAATTTAGGGTTGTTTTAGGGTCACGGCCCAGGGTTTTGGTTGTTTTAGGGTCAGGGCCCAGGGTTAGGGTTGTTTTAGGGTCAGGGCCCAGGGTTAGGGTTGTTATAGGGTCAGGGCCAGGGACCAGGGTTAGCGTTGTTTTAGGGTCAGGGCCAGGGCCCAGAGTTAGGGTTGTTTTAGGGTCAGGGCCAGGGCTCTAAGTTAGGGTTGTTTTAGATTCAGGGCCCAGGGTTAGGGTTTTAGGCTCAGGTCCACGGCCCAGGGTTAGGGTTTTAGGCTCAGGGCCAGGGCCCAGGTTTAGGGTTGTTTTAGGGTCATGGCCAGGGCCAGGATTATGGTTGTTTTAGGGTCTGGTCCCAGGGTTAGGGTTGTTTTAGGTCAGGGCCCAGTGTTAGGTTCTTTTAGAGCTAGGGTCCAGGGTTAGGGTTTTAGGCTCAGGGCCAGGGCCCAGGGTTAGGGTTTTAGGGTCAGGGCCCAGGGTTAGGGATTTAGGGTCAGGGCCCAGGTTTAGGGCTTTAGGGTCAGGGCCCAGGGTTAGGGTTTTAGGCTCAGGGCCAGGGCCCAGGATTAGGGTTTTAGGGTCAGGGCCAGGGCCCAGGTTTAGGGCTTTAGGGTCAGGGCCCAGGGTTAGGGTTTTAGGCTCAGGGCCAGGGCCCAGGATTAGGGTTTTAGGGTCAGGGCCAGGGCCCAGGGTAAGGGTTTTAGGGTCAGGGCCCAGGGCCCAGGGTTAGGGTTTTTGGGTCAGGGCCCAGGGCCCAGGGTTAGGGTTTTAGTGTCAGGGCCCAGGGCCCAGGGTTAGGGTTTTTGGGTCAGGGCCCAGGGCCCAGGGTTAGGGTTTTAGTGTCAGGGCGCAGGGTTAGGGTTTTAGTGTCAGGGCACAGGGTCCAGGGCTAGGGTTTTAGGGTCAGGGCCCAGGGCCCAGGGTTAGGGTTTTAGGGTCAGGGCCCAGGGCCCAGGGTTAGGGTTTTAGGGTCAGGGCCCAGGGCCCAGGTTTAGGGTTTTAGGGTCAGGGACCAGGGCCCAGGGTTAGGGTTGTTTTTGTGTTAGGGCCCAGGGTTGGGGTTGTTTTAGCGTCAGGGCCCAGGGTAAGGTTTGTTTTAGGGTAACGGCCCACAGTTAGGGTTTTAGGATCAGGGCCAGGGTCCAGGGTTAGGGTTTTAGGCTCAGGGCCAGGGCCCAGGGTTAGGGTTTTAGGCTCAGGGCCAGGGCCCAGGGTTTGGGTTGTTTTAGCATCAGGGCCAGGGCCCAGGTTTAGGGATGCTTTAGGGTCAGGGTCAGGGTCCAGGGTTAGGGGTGTTTTATGCTCAGGGCCAGGGCCCAGGGTTAGGGTTGTTTTAGGGTCAGGGCCCAGGGTTAGGGTTGTTTTAGGGTCAGGGCCCAGGGTTAGGGTTGTTTTAGGGTAAGGGCCCAGGGTTAGGGTTGTAATAGGGTCAGGGCCCAGGTTTAGGGTTGATTTAGGGTCAGGACCCAGGGTTAGGGTTGATATAGGGTCAGGGCCCGCGGTTAGGGTTTTATTGTCAAGGCCAGGGCCCAGGGTTAGGGTTTTAGAGTAAGGGCCAGGGCCCAGGGTTAGGGTTTTAGGGTCAGGGCCCGGGACCCGGGGTTAGGGCTTTCAGACCAGGGCCCGGGGCCCGGGGTTAGGGCTTTAGGGCCAGGGCCCGGGGCCCGGGGTTAGGGCTTTCGGGCCAGGGCCCGGGGCCCGGGGGTAGGGCTTTCGGGCCAGGGCCCGGGGCCCGGGGTTAGGGCTTTAGGGCCAGGGCCCGGGGCCCGGGGTTAGGGCTTTAGGGCCAGTGCCCGGGGCCCGGGGTTAGGGCTTTAGGGCCAGGGCCCGGGGCCCGGGGTTAGGGCTTTAGGGTCAGGCCCCGGGGCCCGGGGTTAGGGCTTTAGGACCAGGGCCCGGGGCCCGGGGTTAGGGCTTTAGGGTCAGGGCCCGGGGCCCGGGGTTAGGGTTGTTTTAGGGTCAGGGCCAGGGTCCAAAGTTAGGGTTGTTTTAAGGTGACGGCCTAGGGTTTGGGTTGTTTTATGGTCAGGGCCCAGGGTTAGGGTTGTTTTAGGGTCAGGGCCCAGGGTTAGGGTTGTTTTAGGGTCAGGGCCCAGGGCCCAAATTTAGGGTTGTTTTAGGTTCAGAGCCCAGGGTTAGGGTTTTAGGCTCAGGTCCAGGGCCCAGGGTTAGGGTTTTAGGCTCAGGGCCAGAGCCCAGGTTTAGGGTTGTTTTAGGGTCAGGGCCAGGGCCCAGGGTTAGGGTTGTTTTAGGGTCATGGCCAGGTCCCAGGGTTAGGGTTGTTTTAGGGTTAGGGCCAGGGCCCAGGATTATGGTTGTTTTAGGGTCAGGGCCCAGGGTTAGGGTTGTTTTAGGGTCAGGGCCCAGGTTTATGATTCTTTTAGGGCTAGGGTCCAGGGTTAGGGTTTTAGGCTCAGGGCCAGGGCCCAGGGTTAGGGTTTTAGGCTCAAGGCCAAGGCCCAGGGTTAGGGTTTTAGGCTCAGGGCCAGGGCCCAGGGTTAGGGTTTTAGGGTCAGGGCCCAGGGTTAGGGATTTAGGGTCAGGGCCCAGGTTTAGGGTTTTAGGGTCAGGGCCCAGGTTTAGGGTTTTAGGCTCAGGGCCAGGGCCCAGAATTAGGGTTTTAGGGTCAGGGCCAGGGCCCAGGGTTAGGGTTTTAGGGTCGGGGCCAAGGCCCAGGGTAAGGGTTTTAGGGTCAGGGCGCAGGGCCCAGGGTTAGGGTTTTTGGGTCAGGGCCCAGGGCCCAGGGTTAGGGTTTTAGTGTCAGGGCCCAGGGTCCAGGGTTAGGGTTTTTGGGTCAGGGCCTAGGGCCCAGGGTTAGGGTTTTAGGGTCAGGGCCCAGGGCCCAGGGTTAGGGTTTTAGTGTCAGGGCGCAGTGTTAGGGTTTTAGTGTCAGGGCGCAGGGTCCAGGGCTAGGGTTTTAGGGTCAGGGCCCAGGGCCCAGGGTTAGGGTTTTAGGGTCAGGGCCCAGGGCCCAGGGTTAGGGTTGTTTTAGGGTCAGGGCCAGGGCCCAAAGTTAGGGTTGTTTTAAGGTGACGGCCTAGGGTTTGGGTTTTTTTATGGTCAGGGCCCAGGGTTAGGGTTGTTTTAGGGTCAGGGCCCAGGGTTGGCGTTGTTTTAGGGTCAGGGCCAGGGCCCAGGGTTAGGGTTGTTTTAGGGTCATGGCCAGGGCCCAAATTTAGGGTTGTTTTAGGTTCAGAGCCCAGGGTTAGGGTTTTAGGCTCAGGTCCAGGGCCCAGGGTTAGGGTTTTAGGCTCCGGGCCAGAGCCCAGGTTTAGGGTTGTTTTAGGGTCATGGCCAGGTCCCAGGGTTAGGGTTGTTTTAGGGTTAGGGCCAGGGCCCAGGATTATGGTTGTTTTAGGGTCAGGGCCCAGGGTTAGGGTTGTTTTAGGGTCAGGGCCCAGGTTTATGATTCTTTTAGGGCTAGGGTCCAGGGTTAGGGTTTTAGGCTCAGGGCCAGGGCCCAGGGTTAGGGTTTTAGGCTCAGGGCCAGGGCCCAGCGTTGGGGTTTCAGGCTCAGGGCCAGAGTCCAAGGTTAGGGTTTTCGGCTCAGGGCCAGGGCCCAGGGTTAAGGTTTTAGGGTCAGGGCCCAGGGCCCAGGGTTAGGTTTGTTTTAGGGTCAGGGCCCAGGGTTAGGGTTTTAGTGTCAGAGACCAGGGCCCAGGGTTAGGGTTTTAGGGTCAGGGCCAGGGCCCAGGGTTAGGGTTTTAGGGTCAGGGCTCAGGGTTAGTTTTGTTTTGGGGTCAGGGCCCAGGGTTAGGGTTGTTTTAGGGTCAGGGCCCACGGTTAGGTTTGTTTTAGGGTCAGGGCCCAGGGTTAGTGTTGTTTTAGGGTCAGGGCCCAGGGTTAGGGTTGTTTTAGGGTCAGGGCACAGGGTTAGGGTTGTTTGAGGGTCTGAGTCCAGTGTTAGGGTTGTTTCAGGGTCAGGGCCCAGGGTTAGGTTTGTTTCAGGGTCAGGGCACAGGGTTAGGGTTGTTTGAGGGTCTGGGTCCAGTGTTAGGGTTGTTTCAGGGTCAGGGCCCAGGATTAGGGTTGTTTTAGGGTCAGGGCCAGGGCCCAGGGTTAGGGTTGTTTTAGGGTCATGGCCAGGTCCCACGGTTAGGGTTGTTTTAGGGTCATGGCCAGGGCCAGGATTATGGTTGTTTTAGGGTCTGGTCCCAGGATTAGGGTTGTTTTAGGGTCAGGGCCCAGTGTTAGGTTCTTTTAGGGCTAGGGTCCAGGGTTAGGGTTTTAGGCTCAGGGCCAGGGCCCAGGGTTAGGGTTTTAGGCTCAGGGCCAGGGCCCAGGGTTGGGGTTTCAGGCTCAGGGCCAGAGCCCAAGGTTAGGGTTTTCGGCTCAGGGCCAGGGCCAGGGTTAGGGTTTTAGGCTCAAGGCCAAGGGCCAGGGTTAGGGTTTTAGGCTCAGGGCCAGGGCCCAGGGTTAGGGATTTAGGGTCAGGGCCCAGGGTTAGGGCTTTAGGGTCAGGGCCCAGGTTTAGGGTTTTAGGGTCAGGGCCCAGGGTTAGGGTTTTAGGCTCAGGGCCAGGGCCCTGCGTTAGGGTTTTAGGCTCAGGGCCAGGGCCCAGCGTTAGGGTTTTTGGCTCAGGGTCAGGGCCCAGGGTTAAGGTTTTAGGGTCAGGGCCAGGGCCCAGGGTTAGGGTTTTAGGCTCAGGGCCAGGGCACAGGGTTAGGGTTTTAGGCTCAGGGCCATGGCCTAGGGTTAGGGTTTAAGGCTCAGGGCTAGGGCACAGGGTTAGGGTTTTAGGCTCAGGGCCACGGCCTAGGGTTAGGGTTTAAGGCTCAGGGCCAGGGCGCAGTGTTAGGGTTTTAAGGTCAGGGCCAGGGGCCAGGGTTAGGGTTTTACACTCAGTTCCAGGGCCCCGGGTTAGGGTTGTAGGCTCAGGGCCAGGGCCCAGGGTTAGGGTTTTAGGCTCAGGGCCAGGGCCCAGGTTTAGCATTTTAGGGTCAGGGCCCAGGGTTAGGGGTGTTTTAGGGTCAGGGCCCAGGGTTAGGGTTGTTTTAGGGTCAGGGCCCACGGTTAGGGTTTTATGATCAGGGCCAGGGCCCAGTCTTAGGGTTTTAGGGTAAGGGCCAGGGTCCAGGGTTTTGGTTTTAGACTCAGGGCCAGGGCCCAGGGTTAGCGTTTTAGGGTCAGGGCCCAGGGTTAGGGTTGTTTTAGGGTCACGGCCCTGGGTTAGGTTTGTTTTAGGGTCGGGGCCCAGGGTTAGGGTTGTTTTAGGGTCAGGGCCAGGGCCCAGGGTTAGGGTTGTTTTAGGGTCAGGGCCAGGGCCCAGGGTTAGGGTTGTTTTAGGGTCAGGGCCAGGGCCCAGGGTTAGGGTTGTTTTAGGTTGAGGGCCAGGGCCCAGGGGTAGGGTTGTTTTAGCTTGAGGGCCAGGTTCCAGGGTTAGGGTTGTTTTAGGGTCAGGGCCCCGGGTTAGGGATTTAGGCTCAGGGCCAGGGTCCAGGGTTAGGGTTTTAGGGTCAGGGCCCAGGGCCCAGTGTTAGGGTTTTAGTGTCAGGGCCCAGGGCCCAGTGTTAGGGTTTTAGGGTCAGGGCCCAGGACCCAGGGTTAGGGTTTTAGGGTCAGGGCCCTGGGCCCAGGGTTAGGGTTTTAGAGTCAGGGCCCAGGGCCCAGGGTTAGGGTTTTAGGGTCAGGGCCCAGGGTTAGGTTTGTTTTAGGGTCACTGCCCAGGGTTAGGGTTTTAGGGTCAGGGCCCAGGGCCCAGGGTTAGGGTTTTAGGGTCAGGGCCCAGGGCCCAGGGTTAGGGTTTTAGGGTCAGGGCCCAGGGTTAGTTTTGTTTTGGGATCAGGGCCCAGGGTTAGGGTTGTTTTAGGGTCAGCGCCCACGGTTAGGTTTGTTTTATGGTCAGGGCCCAGGGTTAGGGTTGTTTTAGGGTCAGGGCCCAGGGTTAGGGTTGTTTTAGGGTCAGGGCACAGGGTTAGGGTTGTTTGAGGGTCTGGGCCCAGTGTTAGGGTTGTTTCAGGGTCACGGCCCAGGGTTAGGTTTGTTTCAGGGTCAGTGCCCAGGGTTAGGGTTGTTTCAGGGTCAGGGCCCAGGGTTAGGGTTGTTTCAGGGTCAGGGCCCAGGGTTTGGGTTGTTTCAGGGTCAGGGCCCAGGGTTAGGGTTGTTTCAGGGTCAGGGCCCAGGGTTAGGGTTGATTCAGGGTCAGTGCCCAGGGTTAGGGTTGTTTCAGTGTCAGGGCCCGGGGTTAGGCTTGTTTTAGGGTCGGGGCCCGGGGTTAGGGTTGTTTTAGGGTCGGGGCCCAGGGTTAGGGCTGTTTTAGTGTCAGCGGCCAAGGTTAGGGTTGTTTTAGGGTCAGGGCCCAGGGTTAGGGTTGTTTTAGGGTCAGGGCCCAGGGTTAGGGTTGTTTTAGGGTCAGGGCCCAGGGTTAGTGTCGTTTTAGGGTGAGGTCCCAGGGTTAGGGTTGTTTTAGGGTCAGGGCCCAGGGTTAGGGTTGTTTTAGTGTTAGGGCCCAGGGTTGGGGTTGTTTTAGGGTCAGGGCCCAGGGTTGGGGTTGTTTTAGGGTCAGCGGCCACGGTTAGGGTTTTAGGATCAGGGCCAGGGCCCAGGGTTAGCGTTTTAGGGTAAGGGCCATGGCCCAGGGTTAGGATTTTAGGCTCAGGGCTAGGGCCCAATGTTAGGGTTTTAGGCTCAGGGCCATTGCCCAGGGTTAGGGTTTTAGGCTCAGGGCCAGGGCCCAGGGTTAGGGTTTTAGGCTCACGGCCAGGGCTCAGGGTTTGGGTTTTAGGGTCAGGGCCAGGGCCCAGGGTTAGGGTTTTAGGCTCAGGGCCAGGGCCGAGGGTTATGGTTTCAGGCTCATGGCCAGGGCCCTGGGTTAGGGTTTTAGGGTCAGGGCCAGGGCCCAGGGTTAAGGTTTTAGGCTCAGGGCCAGGGCCCAGGGTTAGGGTTTTAGGATCAATGCCAGGGCCCAGGGTTAGGGTTTTAGGCTCAGGGCTAGGGCCCATGGTTAGGGTTTTAGGGTTAGGGCCGGTGCCCAGGGTTTGGCTTTTAGGGTCATGGCCTGGGCCCGGGTTTGTGTTTTATGGTCAGGGCCAGGGCCCAGGGTTAGGGTTTTAGGGTCAGGGCCAGGGCCCAGGTTTAGGGTTTTAGGGGCAGGGCCTGGGCCCATGGTTAGGGTTTTAGGGGCAGGGCCCATGGTTAGGGTTTTAGGGTCAGGGCCCAGGGTTAGGGTTTTAGGGTCAGGACCCAGGGTTAGGGTTTTAGTGTCATGGCCCAGGGTTAGGGTTTTAGGGTCAGGGCCCAGGGTTAGGGTGATTTCCAGGGAGTGACCTCACGACTCAAGCTACCACTTATTGTTGATTGTGATGAAATGGCAGGTGAGGCACACGCCTTGGGAGCTAAGTGGTTGCTGCCCTTGACTACTATGAAGACTGGTGTGGGAAGGGTCGCTTTGGATGCACTTGAGCAGGGGTCCCCAACCCCTGAGCCATGGAGCCGTAAGGAGCCACACAGCAGGTGAGTGGTGTCGAGTGAGGGAGTGAGGGAAGCTTCGTCTGTATTTACAGCCACTCCCCTTTGCTCACATTCCCGCCTGAGCTCCACCTTCTCAGATGAGCAGCAGCATTAGATTCTCATAGGAGAACGCACCCTGTTGTGAACCGTGCATGTGAGGGATCTAGGTTGCGCTGTCCTTATGAGAATCTAATACCTATTGATCTGTCACTTTCTCCCATCACGCTCAGGTGGGACCATCCAGTTTCAGGAAGACGAGCTTGACACGCCCACTGATTCTACATTATGGTGAGTTCTATAATTATTTTATTATATATTCCAGTGTAATAATGGAAATGAAGTGCCTAATAAACGTAAATGTGCTTAAATCTTTTGGCCCAGCTCCTACCTCCCGGCAGCCTCGCCAGGCCCAGAACTCTCTCCAGTCAGCCTCTACAGACCAAGCTCATGACTCACAATGGCCTATTGAGGCCCATACCCTACCTCACGGCAGTCTCCGCAGATGAGCCTACTGCCTCACAACAGCCTCCACAGGCACAGCTCCATCGTTACAATGGCCTCTTTAGACCCAGCTCCTGCCTCCCAGCCTTCTCTCCAGGCCCTGAACTTTCTCCGTAAGTTGAGGTAGCTGGGACTGTAGGTATACATGACGATACTTGGCTAATCTTTAAATTGTTTTGCAGACATGGGGTCTCACTTTGTTGGCCAGGCTGGTGTCAAACTAATGGCCTCAAGTGACCCTTCCACCCCTGCCTCCCATCCTCGAGGTATGTGCCACCACAAGGGGCACTTGTTCAATTTTCTAAAGAAAAAATTTCTAAAGTAAGGCTGTGGGATGATGGCAGGAAGATAAAAGAAAAACAGAAGAATAAGTTAAAACGACTTATTCACACATATTCTTTTGACAGCAAGAAGAACTTTTAGTATATACATTCCTTACAAACAAACAAACGGCAGATAAACAATGTTGTATAGGAACTTCAACACACACTGTACAATATTCCCACTTTGCTGACATAAGTTATGGAAATTTCGTGGTTTCCTTGAGTGTCGCTACCAGTATCTTGCTTCTCTGATGATTTTTATCAACTTCCTCATCTGTTAACTTCTCTCCAAGGTATGTCATGTCACGACATACTGCCGCTGCACGAACACGGCCAGTGTCTTCCTATTAAACATGTAGAATGCTTTCCTAATTTCTCTTTTTACTCTCTGTCTTTGTGTTCTGCATTTTCCTTACTTTTATTGTCAGAAACTCCAGAAAGTCAATCGTACTAATTTATCACGATTTGCTTTATTAATTTATACTTTGCTTATATGGAATTTTGCCCAACAGACCTCATTACAATTTCTAACCTGTTTTATTTTGTTTTTTTTTTTTTCTGAGACAGGGTCTCCCTCTGTTGTCCGAGGCTGGAGGGTAGTAGTGCTATCGCAGCTGACTGCAGCCTCAACCTTCCAGGCTGAAGCGATCCTCCCATCTCAACCTCCCACGTGGCTGAGACTACAGGTGCTTGCCACTATGCCCAACTAATATTTGGTATTTTCGTATACGTGGATTCCAGAGGGGTAACAGCGAAACGTGAGTAAGCATGGATTTTGGTATATGCAGAGATGGGGGGCTGGAACTAATTCTGTATACTGAGGGACGGCAACTGTTTATGTTTTTACAATTACGCTGTAGGATACATACTGTTGCATAGCCTTGAAAATAATAATTTTTAATTGAGCGGAATAATAATAATAATATTGCTAAAAGTAGCAGCTGGCCAGGTGTGGTGGCTCACACTGGTAATCGCAACACTTTGGGAGGCTGAGGCAGGAGGATGGCTTGAGGCCAAGAGTTTGCGATAGGCCTTGGAAACAAAGGGGGAGTCACCATCCCTACAGAAAAATACATGAATTAGCCTAGTGTGGTGGCACGTTCCTGTAGTCCCAGCTACTTGGGAGGCTGAGGTGGGAGGATCACTCGAGCCCAGGGAGGCTGAGACTGCAGTGAGTCATGATCAGGCCTCTGCACTGCAGCCTGGGTGACAGAGTGAGACCCTGTCTCAAAACAACAAATATGTAGCAGCTAACATCAACTGACCTTTTATACCAGGTGCCTATTGATACCATAGTTTAATTTCTTAGAACTGTTTCTTATTTCACTTACCAACTCTGTCTTCAGTTACTCCCAGATTTTTACTGTGTGTGTACAGATGACCTTTTGTTTAGATTGAATTGTCTCCCCAGAAGTAAGATTACTGTGAGTCATGGTGAATGGACATTCTCATTACCCTTGATGTAAATTGACAGGGTTTTGGGTGCCTCCCAGCTATACTCTTAGCACTTTGGGAGGCTAAGAGAGGAGGATTGCTTGAGGCCAAGAGTTGGAGGAGGCAGTATGGCAGTATGGTGAGACCCTGTCTCCATTATTTTAAAAAATTGACAGGCTTTACCTGGGAAGGCTTATACACAATGTAAACACCCCTCATAGTATAAGAAAGTGCCCATTTCACTGCACCTTTGCCAGCACAGGGTATTATAATTTAGTAAGTCATTTTTTGTTTTATTATTTCAAATAGACAAAAGACCTCATGTTACTTTACTTGTCACATTTCAACATCTTTCCTCAGCTTATTGGCTCTATTTCTTTTCTGTCTGTAAACGGTTTTTGTTGTTTTGTTCTTTGAGACAGGGTCTTGCTCTGTCACCAGGCTGGACTGTAGTGGCATAATCATGCCTCGCTGCAGCCTTGACCTCCCAGGCTCAAACTTCAGCATTCCGAGTAGCTGGGACTACAAGTGTGCACCACCACTCCCAGCTAACTTTTTTCTTTTTTTTGGATAGAGACAGGGTCTCACTGTGTTGTCCAGACCGGTCTCCAGCTCCTGGCCTTAAGCAATCCTCGTGCATTAGCTTCTCAAATTGCTGGAATTTCGGGCATGAGCCACCATGCCTGGCCTGGGCTAGTCCTGTATTCTCTAGAGTTCTCTTTACTTTGTGCTAGCCAATCTCTCATTATGCTGTTCACCTGTTATAATGAATAATTCTCCGTATTAAATTTTAACACTTTAAACTTTTCAGTGGTTTATGCTTCCTGATTGCACTCTGACTAATATGTTAGGAAGGGTCCCAGGAGATAAACCCACACAGATGGGATTTGGGCATAGGTTTGGTTTCCCAGGGGGCAGTGCTGAGCTCTTTGCCAGTGGGAAATGGGATGCTGGTGATTTCCAGGAAGTGACCTCACAGTGACTCAAGCTACCACTTACTGTTGATTGTGACGAAATGCCAGCTGAGGCACATGCCTTGGGAGCTAAGTGGTTGCTGCCCTTGACCACTATGAAGACTGGTGTGGGAAGGGTCGCTTTGGATGCACTTGAGCAGGGGTCCGCAACCCCTGAGCCATGGAGCCGTAGGGAGCCACACAGCAGGAGGTGAGTGGTGTCGAGTGAGGGAGTGAGGGAAGCTTCATCTGTATTTACAGCCACTCCGCTTTGCTCACATTCCCGCTTGAGCTCCACCTTCTCAGATGAGCAGCAGCATTAGATTCTCATAGGAGAACGCACCCTGTTGTGAACCATGCATGTGAGGGATCTAGGTTGCGCTGTTCTTATGAGTATCTAATACCTATTGATCTGTCACTTTCTCCCATCACGCTCAGGTGGGACCATCCAGTTTCAGGAAAACAAGCTTAACACGCCCACTGATTCTACATTATGGTGAGTTGTATAATTATTTTATTATATATTGGATATATAATACGTATATCTATATTTATATATATGTTATAATGGAAATAAAGTGCCTAATAAATGTAAATGTGCTTAAATCTTTTTAAGCAGATTCTTCAGGCCCAGCATCTGCCTCACTGTGGACCCCCCAAGCCAAGCTCCCAACCTTTCAGCAGCTTCTACACACCCAGCTCCCGCCTGCCAGTGGCCTTTTCAGGCCCATGGGGCTCATTCCTCACAACAGCCTTTCCAGTCCCAGTTTTTCCCTTCCGGCGGCCTCTCCGGGCTGAGAACCTCCTCAAGTCGGCCTCTCCAGACCCACTTGCACCCTCCAGGCGTCCTCTCCGGGCCAAGCTCCTCTTCCTGGCTGCGTCTCCAGGCCCGACTCCTGCCTCTCAACAACCTCTTTGGACTCAGTGCCTACCCATCTCCTGGCGTCCTTGGTCGGACCACAGCTTCCTCAAGCCAAGCTCCCCAGGCCCAGGTCAGGCCTCACGGTGCCCCCTCCACGATGAGCTCATGCCCTCCAATGGCACCTGCAGGCCCCAAATGGTCTCCGGTCGGTGGGCTCCTCCACGCCAAGCTTGGGCCTCCCGGTGACCTCTGCAGGCCCAAGTTGTCCTGAAGTCAGCATCTCCTGGCCGTGCCTCCCAGCAAGTAAGCAAGCTCTTTTGGCTCAACTCCTGCCCAGCTCCCAACCGCCTTTGTAGGTCCCGAACTTTCTCCAGCCAAGTTCTTTGGGCCTCATTCCTGCAGCCCGGTGGCCTGTACGGGCCCAGCAATGGTTGGAGAATGGCCTCTGCAGGTCCCGCTCTTGCCTCCCAGGGGCCTCTCCAGACCCAGCTCTCGCCCCCACGGCGGCCACCCGGGGCCAAGTCCCTGCCTGCCTCCCAGCAGCCCGCATGCGGCCCAGCTCCTCCCTCACGGTGGCCTGTTGATGCCCATGCCTCTGGTACCCTGCCCAGAGGCATGAGCCCCTGCCACACACTGGCTCCTCCCACGCTGAGAGAGGTCAGCGTGAGCCGTTGCCTCACACGGGCCCCTCCCACGCTGAGAGAGGTCAGCGTGAGCCCCTTGCCTCACACCGGCCCCTCCCACGCTGAGAGAGGTCGGCGTGAGCCCTTGACTCACACCGGACCCTCCCACGGTGAGAGAGGTCAGCATCAGCCCCTTGCCTCACACCGGCCCCTCCCACGCTGAGAGAGGTCGGCGTGAGCCCCTTGCCTCACACCGGCCCCTCCCACGCTGAGAGAGGTCGGCGTGAGCCCCTTGCCTCACACCGGCCCCTCCCACGCTGAGAGAGGTCGGCGTGAGCCCTTGCCTCACACCGGCCCCTCCCACGCTGAGAGAGGTCAACATGAGCCCCTTGCCTCACACCGGCCCCTCCCACGCTGAGAGAGGTCAACATGAGCCCCTTGCCTCACACCGGCCCCTCCCACGCTGAGAGAGGTCGGCCTGAGCCCTTGCCTCACACCGGCCCCTCCCACGCTGACAGAGGTCAGCCTGAGCCCCTTACCTCACACCGGCCCCTCCCACTGTGAGAGAGGTCAGCGTGAGCCCTTGCCTCACACCGGCCCCTCCCACGCTGACAGAGGTCAGCCTGAGCCCCTTACCTCACACCGGCCCCTCCCACTGTGAGAGAGGTCAGCGTGAGCCCTTGCCTCACACCGGCCCCTCCCACGCTGAGAGAGGTCAACATGAGCCCCTTGCCTCACACCGGCCCCTCCCACGCTGAGAGAGGTCGGCGTGAGCCCTTGCCTCACACCGGCCCCTCCCACGCTGAGAGAGGTCGGCGTCAGCCCCTTGCCTCACACCGGCCCCTCCCACGCTGAGAGAGGTCGGCGTGAGCCCTTGCCTCACACCGGCCCCTCCCACGCTGAGAGGTCGGCGTGAGCCCCTTGCCTCACACCGGCCCCTCCCACTGTGAGAGAGGTCAGCGTCAGCCCCTTGCCTCACACCGGCCCCTCCCACGCTGAGAGAGGTCAGTGTGAGCCCTTGCCTCACACCGGCCCCTCCCACGCTGAGAGAGGTTGGCATGAGCCCCTTGCCTCACACCGGCCCCTCCCACTGTGAGAGAGGTCAGCGTGAGCCCTTGCCTCACACCGGCCCCTCCCACGCTGAGAGAGGTCAGCGTCAGCCCCTTGCCTCACACCGGCCCCTCCCACGCTGAGAGAGGTCAGTGTGAGCCCTTGCCTCACACCGGCCCCTCCCACGCTGAGAGAGGTTGGCATGAGCCCCTTGCCTCACACCGGCCCCTCCCACTGTGAGAGAGGTCAGCGTGAGCCCTTGCCTCACACCGGCCCCTCCCACGCTGAGAGAGGTCAGCGTCAGCCCCTTGCCTCACACCGGCCCCTCCCACGCTGAGAGAGGTCAGTGTGAGCCCTTGCCTCACACCGGCCCCTCCCACGCTGAGAGAGGTTGGCATGAGCCCCTTGCCTCACACCGGCCCCTCCCACTGTGAGAGAGGTCAGCGTGAGCCCTTGCCTCACACCGGCCCCTCCCACGGTGAGAGAGGTCGGCGTCAGCCCCTTGCCTCACACCGGCCCCTCCCACGCTGAGAGAGGTCGGCATGAGCCCTTGCCTCACACCGGCCCCTCCCACGCTGAGAGAGGTCAGCGTGACCCCCTGCCTCAACAGGCCACCGTGAGGGAGGAGCAGGGTCACACGCGGGCTGCTGTGAGGCAGGCAGCGACTTGGGCCTGGGAGGTCGTGGTGGGGCGAGAGCTGGGCTTGGAGACTCCCCTGGGAGGCAACAGTGGGGCCTACAGACTCTGTTCTCCAGCCAGAGCTGGGACTGTTCAGGTACTGGGAGGTGGGATGTGGGTCTGAAGAGCTTGGTTGCAGAAACTTCGGGGTGTACAAACGCAGGTGGGAGCTGAGCCAAAAAAGCTTGTTTGCTGGGAGGCGGGAGATGCAACCAGGAGAAACAGCTGTGCCTGCAGAGGCCGCCATGTGGGAGGCGGAGGCCGGGCCTCCTCAAATCGGCCTCTCCAGACCCACTTGCAGCCTCCCGGCATCCTCTCTGGGCCCAGCTCTTCCTCCCGGCTGCGTCTCCAGGCCTGACTCTGGCCTCCCAACAACGTCTTTGGACTCAGCTCCTGCCCAGCTCCCAGCAGGCCCAAGTCGTCGTCAAGTCGGCCTGGAATTGGGCCCGGAAGAGCAGCAAGTCGGCCTCCCCGGGCCCAGCTCCGTCCTCTCGGCGGCCTCTCCAGGTGCAAAACTTCCTCGAGTCAGCCTCTCCAGGCCCAGCTCCTCCTGCCTCCCAGTGGCCTCTTTCAGCCCAGACCAGCTCATGGCTCTTGGCGGCCTTCCCAGGCCCCGCTTTTGACTTTTGGTGGCCTCTTCAGGCCCAGAACTTGACCTCCAGTGGGCCTTTGCAGGCCCGGCCTCCTGCCTTTCGAAGGCCTGCACGGGCCTGGACTCACAGCGGACTCACAGCGGACTCTCCATGCCCAGCTAGCTCTCGCCTCATTGCGGCCTCCCGAGTCCAAAGCTCCTGCCTCTCGGCCGCTTCGGCAGGCCCAGCTCCCGCCTGCCAGTGGCCTCTTTAGGCCCAGCTCATTCCTCACAACGGCCTTCCCAGGCCCCGTTTTTCCCTTCCGGCAGCCTCTTGGCCTCTAATTTGTTTATCTTTTGTGTATAAATCCCAAAATATTGAATTTTGGAATATTTCCACCATTATGTAAATATTTTGGTAGGTGATTTATTTGGGGTGAGTTTCTGCACCAAGCCCGAATTTTTTATTTTATTTTCCTTATTATTTGGTGTTAAACAGGTTTAATGACGGTCACGGCAACTGTTTGACACAATGAAAAATATCGCCCATGATCAACGTGTTCTGTTCTGGGGAAGGGGGCAAAGGCAGGGTGAATCACTTTCTTAAAAAGTATAGCTCAAGTTGGGAGTGCAGAGGGAATGGGGAGAAAACCCTCCCGCTGCCTGTGTCGAAGTGCAGGAGCCCCCACCCCCATACTCACCTGAGTCCAGCCCCTCTGGAGAAAGAAGGGGTGCATGAACTCCCCCTAGTCCACAGGCACCTCCCTGTGGCCCAAGGCCCTCTTCACACTCCATCTTGTAGACCCTACAGGAGCTATTTTCTGAAAATAGCTTTCGGAAGGGTTGCACCAGAGCCTGAGCAGGGTGAGGTGGGGTCAGGCAGGGCTGGGAGTCAGGGCAGGGGCAGCAGCAGTGGACCCGCTATGCACACATCTTCTTCTCCAAGGTTTGTGTGCAGAACCTCCTGCCCATGCTGCCCCAGCAGCTTCAGTTGGCACCTGCCCCAGTCCAGCCTCTGGGACCCATGCAGCAGCTCCCAGCGGCCCTGCACCCACCACCAGCATCCGTTTCACCTGCAGTTGAAGATCCGTGAGGTGCCCAGAATATCATGTAGTCATCAGTCCCACGGAGCAGCCCGCGAGGCTGAGGCTCCTCCCACTGGACCGCCCCCCATCTGGCACCACTGCTGCCCCTGCCCCTACTCTCAGCCTCACGTGACTCTCGGGCAGAGGCAGTGGTGGGGCAGCCAGGGCAGCGTCAAGAGTCTGAGCCAGGTGAGGTGCGGTCAGGACCCCCACAGGGCTGGGAGTCAGGGCAGGGGCAGAACAAACCTTGGAGGGGAAGATGTGTGCATAGTGGGCCTGGAGGGCGGCTGTGGCCTAGTGGATGGGAAGAAGCAGTGGGCCTGGAAGAGCTGCATGATCAGGGCCGGCACTGGTCCAGGGTGCGTGCAGTGAAGAGGACAGCGCCTTCTCGGTCTCCGGTTCCCTGAGCCTGTCCTCGGGAGTCTGCCCCTACCTGAGAGGCCCTCCTGCCCGGCACCCACCTGTGGAAGCCCAGTCCATTCTTCAAAGCTGTAATCACTAGAGTGCCGTGGGTTGCAAGTGACAGATAACCAACTCAGAGTGGCTTAAACAATGAGGACAGCTGAGGTCCTGCTGCACCAGGGTGCACCAATGCAGCAGCCCCTCAGCACTGTTAGGGTGATGGTTCTCTCCATCTTTGCTTGTGGCTGTGCGCTTTTCCTTGTAGAGCAAAATCAAGTCCCGTTTCCTATTCCTAAGGGTGTCTGGGTGAGGAAGGTTCAGGTGCAAACCAAGGTCAGAATGACGCTGTCAGTCTCCATCAGCCAAGCAGGACCCTCAGGTCCAAGGTGGCTGCTGCAGGTCCAGGCATCACATGTAACAATAAGGTCCTTGGCTGGGTAAGGAATTGGGTCTCGTGTCTCAGTTTAAGAGTGAGGAAACCTCTCCCAGAAGTCCCCAGGAGACCTGTCCTTTTGTCTCGTTGGCCAGAATTGGATCACTTGCCCGTGTTAAACCTGCCCTGTGTGGTTCACCCAGGACCGGGTCAGGACTGATGCCTGTGCAGGTCTGGAGCAAGGACAAGGCGTTGAGTCCACCACAAAGGTTCTCCGTGTTAGGGGGCATATTCCAGCCCCCATGGGCTGTGGTGCCCCTTCCTTTGAGCCCAGAACCTCTTTGGCCCCAGTCATGTTCTACCTGGACCTGTGATATTTGTAATGCACTCGATGTTACGGCACCAACTATGTGGCAGGCTCTGTGTTAGGCACAGAGATACAAGAATGCTGAGAGGCAACCTCTGACCTGAGGGTGTTCATCAAAACCAAGACAAACAGGCGACCCCACAGCGAGGGACAGGGAGGCAAGAACCCAGATGGAAAGCTCTGGCTGGTGGAGGTCACTCACAGAGAGGGCTCAGCCCTAAGACTGGGAGGAGGGAGGAGGTGGGCTGACGGAAAAGAGGAAAGGGAGGTGCTCTTGGCAGAGGGACAGCTGTGTACACAGGTCCTGAAGTGTCAGAAACTCAGCCCAGTGTAGGCAAAACAATAGAGCCAAGTGGCTCAAAGAAGGGGAAGAGACCTATGAGGAGGCCAAAGTGGTCATATCACACAAGGTCTTGAATGCCACACCAAGGAGGCTGAACTGAGTCCAGGAGTTGATGGAGAACCTTTCAACAATTTAAAGCAGATGAATGAAGATGTTTATAAAAATCTTAACACTTGTCTCTAAGCTCCTGGGAAGCAGGGATGATGGCTCGTTTCTCTCTGTCCCCCCTGCAGTGCCGGCCTGGCTGAATGGCTGTTTCCCCAACTATAAAATGCTTTCAACACAAGCTTGATGATTTTCTATGGTCCTTGCCACAGCTGTTTTGTTTTGTTTTTTAAACTATTTGAGAGCCTGACATTTTTCTTTAAAAAAAAAAAAAAAAATCAGGGCAGATTTCCTATTCCTAAGGGTGTCAGGAAAGTCCAGGCGCAAACCAAGGTTATGATGATGCTGTCAGGTCTCCATCAGCCAAGCAGGGGGTGTTCGGCCTTAGAGGAGCCAACAGGCGCTTGAGCTTGATTTTCTCTGAATTAGCCCCATTAAAGCTCTGTAATTATCGACAAGCGGGTGACAACTCTCAAAGGCCCATTAGTGACCAACCCTCATGATTTTTCCAAAGATGTAAACTTCCGTGGGGTCATGTGATTGGAGCGCCCCAGGGGCAGGGCACTGTGGCTCACAGAGAAGCACCTTCTCCTGCCCTTAGGGCCCTCCTCACGCCCAGCACAAGCCCAAGGTGCTTTTCCAACTCGGAGGGCTCTCCAGGGCAGCGGCTGAGCCCCCACTCTCCTTCCCCTAGAGCAACTCTGCTTTTCTCTCTTTTTGTTTCTTAGTTGCATCCTCCTAAGATTTCAGCTAAACAAAATGGCCAAAAAAAAGCTTTTTGGACCAGGGCAGAGTGGCCCGTGTGTGCCTGTAATCCCAGCACTTTGGGAGGTGAAGGCGGGAGGATTGCTTGAGCCCGGGAGTTCAAGACCAGCCTGAGCAACGTAGTGAGACCTACCCCCCCGCCCCCACCCCCACACACACCACTGTCTCTTTTTTTGTAAATATATTTTTTAAATTAGCCAGGCATGGTGGTGGGCACCTGTAGTCCCAGCTACTTGGGAGGCTGAGGTGAGAGGATCGTTTGAGCCTGGGAGGCTGAACTGTGATCGCACCACTGTACTCCAGCCTGGGTAACAGAACAAGACCCTGTCTCAAAAAAAAAAAACTTCTTGGGAGCCAGTAGGCTTTAAGGGAGAAACTATCAGGATGGAAGTGAAGAGGCCTAGATTCTGTGCCTGGGTCTGCTGGGCCACGCTGAGCAGCTCACCTCCCCTCTCTGAGCCTCATTTCTCTAAAGGGAAATGAAGAGTTTGGGCCATGTGCTCCGTAAGAGAGCTTCACCAGCCTCTCAAAATTGTGACTGAGCTTCTATTTATGAACTATCACTTCTTACAGACCTTCCAGTGGAGTTCAAAGAAATTCATCAGTCCCTTCCTGGTGACACACTGGGTGTGCTGTTCCTTCCCAGGAGGTGGTGACAGGTGTCAGTTTTCCCCCCAGGCAGTTGGAGAAGATCGCTGCCCTCCTTGGACAGGGGTTTCTGTAGAGCCAGTGCAGGGGCTCCTCCCCTGCAGGAGCTGGGTGTCCCAGGGGGAGCAGGCAGCCGCTCTGTCTTCTGGCTGTCCTTCTCTGGGGTTGGGAAACAGGCAGAAATGAGAATGTGCATTTTTACGCTTGGGTGTCACACCAGATCCCAGCTCCTGGGAGCACCTGGAGGGCAAGTTGGTTTGAATGGACCAGCCATGTGTGTCTGCATCTGCTGTTTGTGGGTCTCTCAGGTGTGGCCAAGGCATGGTCCCTGTGCTCAGGGGGCTCATTCGCTGGGGGAACAAACCCCAGGTAGGCCTGACCTGAACAGCAGATCCATTTACTCTCATGTAAAGCCAACAGCTTCAGAGAATAACAGATTGGTGCATCTTGGGCTGTGGCTGTGTTCATTGCTGCAGGAGCAGTGGGATATACCTCCCTTCCTGCAGCCTCACCTGCCTGGTGTGGAGATGGCAGCTAGCATGCAGGCAGCTGAAGGCCAGCTACAGCCATTGCTGCTGCACACATACCCTGCTCAGGAGAACGTGCCTCAGGCTTCACTCAAGACCTAGTATTTATTTATTTTTTTGAGACAGGATCTCGCTCTGTCGCCCAGGTTGGATACAGTGGCACAGTCACACTCACTGTAGCTTCAACTTCCTGGGCTCAAGCGGTCCTCCCACCTCAGCCTCCCGAGTAGCTGGGACCACAGGCATGCGCCACCATTCCTGGCTATTTTTGTATTTTTTGTAGAAATGGGTGTTTCCATGTTGGCCAGGCCGGTCTTGAAATCCTGGGCTCAAGTGATCCACCCGCCTCAGCCTCCCAAAGTGCTGGGATTATAGGCGTGAGCCACCACACCCGGCCATTTTTGTAGTTTTTGTTGCCATGTTGGCCAGGCTGGTCTCAAACTCCTGAGCTCAAGTGATCCATCCACTTCGGCCTCCCAAACTGCTGGGATGACAGGCATGAGCACCACACCAGCCACTCAAGGCCTTTTGTCTCTTAGTTTGCACACAGTTCCAACAAGTATCATCACCTGGTCTCATGGGAGAAACAATTATTGAATAGGTGAGAGCTGTCTGCGCCAACACAGACAAGTAATCTAATAGGAGTTTCAGGCTGATGTCAAAGGAAGAGGCAGAAACATGAAGAAAACCGAAAAGAGGGCCACCCGGGACCCTCTGGTGCAGGGGTTGCTTCGTGTCCCCTTTTGCCTCTGGACCATGACCGTGACATACGGAAGAGTCATCATGGCCATAGCAATGACTCAGGTTATTCAGAAAAGTTTAAGTGATTATTTGTATGTTCTGTTCCCAAAGGCAGGGAGGGAAATGAGCCAATTGAGGACAGTTTCATTCCAGAATGGGTCTTAGAGAAGCCAGTACTGTTAGCTAGAAAATCCACCATAGGGATCTGCTCCTTCTATAATGATCTACTGAGCACCTCCTACACCCCAGGCACACTGTGCTGTGAGGTGGATACTACCGTTGTCTCCATTTTACAGATGAGCAAACTGAGGCATAAAGACGTTAGATAAGCTGGCCACACAGCAGGGAAGTGCACGCTGGGATTTGAACCGAGGAGACTGATGTCAGAGGGCAGGTCTTGCACCCCACACTGCTGCAAAGACAGAGACATGTGCCTGATCCGTGTTAGAAGGGGATGATCTACACAAATGCCACTCCCATCACCAGCTCAGAATAAAGGACACTCCACACTCGTGGCCTTTCATTAGCCAATTTCCCTGCAGACCCAAGAAACTTTGTTATGCCTGGGCCCAGCACTCGCCCAGAGATCTGCAAACTTGTTCTATAAAGAAGGGCTGGATAGTAAATATTTTCAGCTGTGCAGGCCATAGGGTCTGCTTCTGAAGTAGGAAAGCAGCCGCAGACGAGATGTACATGATGGGCCTGGTCAGGTGTGGCCGTAATTGGATCTAGATCCATGTTGGGAGCCTAGCTCAGAGCCTGAAGAGCACAGTCTTTCAAGTTTGGCCTTCCCTTATCCCAGGATCACACCAGCCACTAAGCCTGCACCTGCTGGTTGGCCTGTGGTTGGAATCGTCACCTCCCCCAGCCCCTCTTTGCCATTGGCCAACTCCTACTCATCCCTCATGGCTCAGGTGAAGCATCACCTCCTCCAGGAAGCCTTCCCTGGTGGTCCCAATTCACATGGGCTCCCCATGGCTCCCGGCTCACCAGACTCTACTGCGGCAAATTATTTCCATTTGTTCCTCCCCTTAGGCTGTGCTTTCCTTGGGGTAGGGACTCTGCCTCACAGATGTCCATCCCCTAGAGTCTGGCATGTTGTAAACACTTGGTAAATAATGAAGGAATGTGACACCAGTTGACCAGCCCTGCAGCCTGGGAGCAGGCTCTGGGCTTCTGAAGCCATCTGTGAATGTGCATCTTGCTGACTGCGGACTGCCCCCAAGCTCTGCCCCCCACCATCATCTCCAAGCTCTGCCCCCACCATCACCTCGGCCTTCATGCTGGGAGCCGCTTCTGCATGGAAAGCCACAGCTGCTATGAGTGATTGCCCCCGGGGAGGGAGGCAGCTGCACCCAATTATGGCTGCACCCTCCCCCTGGCTTTTGGGAGTT
Source organism: Gorilla gorilla gorilla (assembly GCF_029281585.2). Classification (NCBI taxonomy): domain Eukaryota; kingdom Metazoa; phylum Chordata; class Mammalia; order Primates; family Hominidae; genus Gorilla; species Gorilla gorilla. The sequence goes on along the minus strand of NC_073232.2, from coordinate 8,655,185 downwards.
ACCATTGCCATTGAGAGACTTGGGGGCAGCAGTATGAGGACTCAGCTGGCTCCTCACAGCCTGCTCAGGGTTCCCAACGGGCCAGAGAGACAGAGGAGCTGCAGTCCTGTGTGTTGGCTGGGGGACTGTTGAGCAAATCAGCTGATCTTCCTGGCCAGGGCCTGTCCCTCTCAAAGCCTCATCTCCTCCGCCTTGTGTGATCCTTGTGACATTTCACAGGTGAGGGAAACTGAGGCACGGGGCCCAGACTGGCAGTTGCACCAGGAGGGCAGGAACTCCTTTGGCTGGGTGCCCAGCTCAGGTGGGCCACGCACTGGGCCAGACAGGGAACTGGAGTGACCCACCTGACTTCTCTGGGTCTCAGCTCCTCCTCTGGAAAGTGGGGAGATTATTGTGACTTCCCAGGGTTGGGTGGGACTGGGAGGATGGGTGAGGGGCTGGCATAGAGCAGGTGCTTGGTTGGTGGCAGCCGCCATGGAACGGTGGCGCCTGCCCAGGCCAGGCTCATCTGGTCTCACAGGGGCAGGCGAAGCCTCTCCAAGATGGGGCCAGGGTGGGACCTGTGCCCTCCTCTGTCCGCAGCCGCCCTGGGCACGCTGGACTTCAGCCTGCTGTATGACCAGGAGAACAACGCCCTCCACTGCACCATCACCAAGGCCAAGGTAGGCCCCGCCAGCCTGCCCCCAAATTCCCTGGCCCGGGGTCCTCGAGAGGGCCTAGGTCAGGGAGGCCAGACCACACCACTCCCCAGGTTCCTGTCCAGGCTTTTGGATGTCTGCGCTGTGTGGGGTGTGGGGCCAGGAAGGAATTCTTCTTTAAACCTTCTTGAATACCCATCCCCAAGAAAGGCCTTGGACAGTCAGGCATTGCGGGGAGCAAAGAAACAGATGAGAATGGGAAGATGAAGGCCTGGACCGAGGACCCTCGAGCCTGGGGAGGGGCTGCTGAGAGGGAAAGAGAGGGGCAGGGTGATGTCTGTCCTGCAGGCCAAGGGAGGGCGGGTTGGGTGCTGGTGCCTCCAGGCCTCCCAGACGCCCTGAGGAGTGGGGACCCCACTTTGCACCCTGGAAGCCGAGCCACTGTAGGAGGCCGATGCCACTCCAGGCAGGGTGTCCAGGGCCTGAGCCCAGAGGCCCTCTGAGCCTCACTACGTGGGCTGGGGTTGTGGGTGCCTGTGGACCCCTCTGCAGCCTGGCCCGGCCCCTGGTGCTGCCCTCTGCAGCCTGGCCCGGCCCCTGGTGCTGCCCTCTGCAGCCTGGCCCGGCCCCTGGTGCTCCCCTCTGCAGCCTGGCCCGGCCCCTGGTGCTGCCCTCTGCAGCCTGGCCCGGCCCCTGGTGCTGCCCTCTGCAGCCTCGCCCGGCCCCTGGTGCTGCCCTTTGCAGCCTGGCCCGGCCCCTGGTGCTGCCCTCTGCAGCCTGGCTTGGCCCCTGGTGCTCCCCTCTGGCTCTGCCGCTCAAGCATGTGTCAGCTCCATGTTCTCAACTGTCCTGTTCCCTTCCCCTCACCCCATCGCTCCCTGTGGGAGGAAGGTGCCAAAATTGATGTTCTCTCGCAAGGTAAGGGCCTGCATGGCCAGTAGAGTCTCCCTAGTAGTGCCATGGAAGGGCCTGAGCCAGCCCAGCTCAGATCCAGCGGCTTCCCACAGAGCTGCCTGGGCCCAGCCCCACCCAGCCTCCCAACCTGCAGGCCCCCTGCCCCTCCTCCCAGCCTGGCAGCGAGGGCTGTCCTTGGCACCATGGCCACCCAGCAGGACAGGCTACTGCGTGCCACCCCAGGCTGTCCCCCAGCCCAGCCTGGGCCACATGTGGACTGCCATGGGTAGGTGTGAGTGCCATCCACGCCAGCCTCAGGGCCCTGGTAGGGCACTGAGAGGCCTGCACGCTCCATCCCACCCCTGCCCTCTCCTCTAGAACCACCCATGCTATGACTCAGGGCATGTCCAGCCCTGCCTGGCGGGGGCTCCAGCCCACCCCTAGGAGCAGAACTGAGCATTTGTCTAACCCCAGCTGTGCCAAGGTAGAGACCAAGCTAGACCCTTCCTCCTTTCCCTCTGTCCAACTTTGTAGAGGTGGTCCAGGCCTAGGGACTGGAGAGGTGCCAGCTGCCAGGCCACTCTGGCCAAAGCCCACCCCTTCCTCTCTCCATGCCAGACACCAGGGCCTTCCCTTCCCAGCTCCAGGTGCGTTTGTGTGTATGCGCATACATGGCTGTATGTGTGTCTCTGTGTGTACATGTGTGGTACCGTGCGTGCACACATGTAATTGTGTGTCCACTTTGGGCTGTATCCCTCAGGTATCAGAAGTGGGGGTGGGAGGCCCAGTTCCTTCTCTGTGTAAATCCAGTTCTGTAGGGAAGGGATGGTGCAGGCTGGGGAAGAGCTGGGGCTCTGGGCTGGGGTGTGGGGAGGGGCCCAGGGTGGGTGAGCTGAAGCAGGGCTGGCCTCTGGAGGGCCAGGGTGGGGGCTGGACACCCTGGGGTGCACCCTTGCTTGTCCCCCCTTAGAAGGGTCAGTCTCAGTTTGCCCATCTGTAAATAGGGTTGGTTGTCCCTGCCCTACATGCCTGTTGTGAGCATTAAATGAGTTAACACGCGGCCCCTGGCACTACCAGTTCTGGGAGACTTTTTATTTTTATTGTGGTAAAATACACAGATATACATTTCCCACCTCAACCACTTTTTTTTACTTCTTCCCTCAGCGCTCAACCATTTTTAGCGTACAGTTCAGTTGTGCTAAGTACCTTCTACCTTCACACTGCTGTGAAACCCATCTCCAGAGCCCTCTTCAGCTTGCAAAACTAAACTGGGCCCATTAAACAACAGCTCCCCCTTCCTCCTCCCCTGGCCCCTGGGGAGGCTGCCATTTGGCTTCCTTCTCTATGGATTTGACTATTCTAGGGACCTCATGTAAGTGCAGTCTCCCGGTATCTGTCCTTTTGAGTCTGCAGTCCCCGGGATCTGTCCTTTTGAGTCTGCCTTCTTTCACTCCGCAGAATGTCTTCAGGCTTCATCCCCATTGCAGCACGTGTCAAAACTTCCTTTTCAGGCTGAATGATACTTCAGACTAGAAAGCTCCTCTTCTGAACACTTCACCAGCAACAGCCTCTGAGAGGCCCAGGGCGGGGCAGGGCTAGGTTTTTGGGGAGAGGCTCTCCTCTCAAAGCCAGACCCCTCATCTGTTCCCTCAGTGCCAGTACCAGCCAGGGCCTCCCCCGGGGCCGCTTCTGCCCATCCCCCCTGTATTAGTCCATTTTCATGCTGCTGATAAAGACATACCTGAGACTGTGTAATTTATAAAGGAAAGAGGTTTATTGGACTTGCCATTACACATGGCTGAGAAGACCTCACAGTTATGGCTGAAAGTGAAAGGCACTTCTCACATGTTTGGTGGCAAGAGAGAGAATGAGAGCCAAGGAAAACGGGTTTCCCCTTATCAGGCCATCAGATCTCGTGAGATGTATTCACTACCTCAAGGACAGTGTCAGACCATGAGATCTCGTGAGACGTATTCACTACGTCAAGAGCAGTCTGGGAGAAACCTCCCCTTGTGACTCGGTTATCTCCCACTGGGTCCTTCCCACAACCTGTAGGAATTATGGGAGTACAACTCCTGATGAGATTTGGGTGGGGACTCCGCCAAACCACGTCACCTCCCGTGAGGCCCACCCCTAAACCATGGGATCAGTTTATGTCTCTTGCCAACTCCCAAGCTGGGGAGCATGTGCCCAAGGGCCCCACTAGCAGCTCCCTGCCCTGGAAACAGCCTCCCCACCTTCCCCTTCCGTGGACAGAGGTCAGGCTTCGTGGGATGCCAGCCCCACAGAAGGTGGAGGCACTGGCGGAACCCCGGGTCAGGGCCAGGGAAGCTGCCTGTTTGGGCACAGAAGTTGGTGGCAGCACAGTGACAGGGCCTCAGGCAGTGCCTGCTGGTCCTTTTGCTTTTGGCGAAATGTGTGGCTGCCCAGGGTGCTCAGGGAACTGCCGGGTGGAGGAGTAGAGAGCAGCAGCAGGGGCCTCGTCACAGTCCTGGGGTCTGAAGGACAGAGCAGGCATCACTCCTGTCCCAGCATGACAGCGCCCCTCGACCCAACCTAGCTCCCACGGGTGTCTCGGGGCACGGAGGTGGGACCACGAGAGCCACTGGAAAGACATACGCCAGAACATGTGGTGGCCCAGAGGTTTGTAAGTGAAACGTGTCGGGAAACGTGGCCCAAATGGAAACATTTTAAGCTACAACAAACAAATGTATAAGGACTGTAAGAATAAGACACAGCAGTCAGGCACCGCCTGGTCAGGCCGGGCCACCAGATTCCCAGAACTCTGCGCTTCAGGCACTTGGTGGGAGAGGTGCAAGGCAGGGTGAGGGAGTTGGGTTTGGAAGAGCAGCCTTGTCACCTTGAGCACGTGTTGGGCCACTGAGCCAGGCCCTGTCCCAGAGGGAGCCCCACAGTGCAGGGCACAGCTCAGATGCACCCAGCAGACCTCAACCACTTCTCCGGCGTCTCACGGGGGCCTGGCGTGCAGGGAAGGGAGCAAACCCTGCCTGCCAGGCCCTGTGTCCACACGGTCTCCCTCCCTCTCACTCCAGCCCTAGGAAGGTGGGATTATTACACCCCTGCCCTTTTTTTTTTTTTTTAACTTGAGACAGGGTCTCACTCTGTCACCCAGGCTGGAGTGCAGTGGTGCGATCACGGTTCGCTGCAGCCTCCGTGTCCCAGGTTCAAGCGATCCTCCCACCTCAGCTTCTCTAGTTGCTGGAACCACAGGCACGTGCCACCCCACCCAGCTAATTTTTTAGTTTTTTGAAGAGACAGGGTCTTACTGTGTTGCCCAGGCTGGTCTTGAACTCCTGGGCTCAAGCGCTGGGATTACAGGCGTGAGCCACCGTGCCCGGCCAACCCCTTTAACAGATGATAAAGCTGAGGCTTAGCGTGCAAAGTAACTCATCCACTTCCCAGCTGGTGAACAGGAGCTGAGCCTGGAGCCCAAGCCAGCCAGGCCCCCAAACCTCTGCCCTTTGCCAGTGGCAGGGAAGTAGGTGGTTGGAAGCCCCTGCCGCATCCCCCAGAGCTCCGTCAAACCGAGGTGGGGTGGGCCTGGGAGGGAGCCCCAGCCTTCCCTTGGAGATGGGCCTGGTGTGAGCCGCCGAGCTGCCTCCCCGGCCTGGCTGGGTAGAAGCCCTTTGAATACTATCCTGGGGTTGCCGGCTGCACCCCCACAGATGCCACAGCTGCCTCCCTGCATCCCTGTGCACCATCCCAGAAGGAAACAAATGCAATTTTCAGAGACAAGAGCCTGCTGAGGTCAGCAAAGCCCCTCTCTGTCCATGCTTCTGTGTGCCTCTGGCTGTGCACACGTGGCTGGGTTTTCTAAAAGAACCAAAGTGAGAGAGGGGTGCCATCTTGTGGAGGGACCCTCTGTGGCCAGTCTGCTTGTGTGATCTCTGTGGACTGACTGGGAGTTGTGGCAAATATGGCCAGAAATGGGGCCTAGTCTCGGACTGTGTCCCGGGGTTACGTGGATTTAGGGTCAGTGAGGGGCGTGGCCACTCAGGAGGCCATGCTTGGTAGATGGGGGACGGGAGTCAGGATGATGGCAGGGCCTGAACAAAGCGGGGTGGAGAGGGAGGCTCAGAGAAGGGGGAGCCACCTGGCTTCCAGGATGAGGAGAAGAGAAAGTCTGTCCTGACAGAGGCCCCATGACAGCTGCCCTGGGCCAGGATGTTTTGGGGAGGGGAGATTGCATCAGCATTGAGCCATCCTCACTCCCTCCATCTGGAGGTGTGGGGCCCGGGGGCTTCTGTGAAACGGGCCATGAATGGACCCAGCCAGGAGACCCAGGGGACAAGGGCATCTGCAGGCCCTGTCAGTTCCATCTCCCCGATTTCCAGTTCACACCGTTTGCTGTTCTCTGCCCAGGGCCTGAAGCCAATGGACCACAATGGGCTGGCAGACCCCTACGTCAAGCTGCACCTGCTGCCAGGAGCCAGTAAGGTGAGGGGTTCCACCCAGGCCTGCCCACCAGCTGCACCCGCCCACCACCTCAGGCAATGCACTCTGGTCCTTTCGCTTTGGGGCCTGGACTGGGCTGCGGGCACCCAGGGAGGCCCACAGCTGCCACTCCCCTCAGAGTCCAAGCAAGCTGATGGGACCTCAACCATTCAACTGCACACAGAGCACCCAGTCTGCCCCACACCCTGTTGCCTCCTGGGGACCTCACGAGTCAGCGTTACCTACCTGCTGATCTGGGGAAACCCCAGGAGAATTTCCAGGCCAACATTTTATAAGAAGCATTCTCAGCTGGAAGTTACTATTAGGTGCAAACAAAGGACTCCGTGGTTAAATAACATGGGGAAACATTGTTAAACAGGTTTCTGTACCACAGGACTTCTCAGAGCATCTAACGTGTTGATGGGCTGTTCCCTGACTCTCCGTAAGGGGGATGAAGTGGGCAGAATCTGCCCCATGTGTTTGACCACAGGATGCCCTGACTCTCCGTAAGGGGGATGAAGTGGGCAGAATCTGCCCCTCATTCCTACGCCGGATGACCCAAGCGTCCGACCACACATGTGCTCAGGGCACCAGCACAACAGGTGCATCTCAGACAGGAGAGAGAAAAATTGCTGTTAAATAAAAGCATCAAGGTGACCTTGGGCCATGGAAAGTCAGAACTTAATTAGACTTCCTTCTGTGCATCCTACACTTCAGTGCTGTTTTATTTTTAATTTCATGGGGCAGAGTCTGAGTTTACGTGGGGGCCTAAATGGGTAGGCCTGGGGCCCACAGCAACCCAGGAGGACCACCCCAGAAGGGGCCTTTCCCCCTTCTCTAGGGAAGGCAGGGCTGTAGGAGAAATGGCAGTGCCCCACCACCTACTCCTGGGGAAGAAATGGGCTCCCCACACCGGGTCTTGATGCCCTTATGCTGCAAGAAGGGCTCAGGGATGTGAGGGCCAAGGGCGAGTATGACCAGGGAAGTGTGCTCAGTGACCCTTCATTTGTGGGACTGGAGCCGGCAGTGCATGGCTGCCGAGTTGTAGGAAGTCCCCAGGACTTTCCCTAGTGTTTTATAAAGAGCAGTCTCCTTACAAACAGCTCCTGAAAGCAATGGGAGAGAGGGATTCCTGTGCTCTTTCCACAGTGGGGAACCTGATGCTGCCACAGAGCTGGAATTGGAAGCCCAGGCTGTCTGACCACCCAGCCTGGGCCGGGTGTGGCAGGCATCAGACCGATTCAGACAAGGAGCTCAGAGCCGCTGGCACAGGAGGAGGGAGTGGCAGCAATATTCCAGCTCGGAGAGGCCACCCCCGAGGCAGACCCAAGGACGGGATGGGTTCCAGGCAGAGGGGACGGTCCACAAAGGCAGGGAATGCCCTGGGAAGGAGACTCCAGTTCCACACAGGCCTCCTGCAGAACCTACCCCGTGGCATCGGGCTGGAGGTGGGGTCCTCCTTGGATGAGCCTCCTATGGCTGCTGCCAACAAATGACCACAAACTTCGTGGCTTAAAGCAGCGCGTTTACTCTCGGACTGCTCTGCAGGTTAGAAGTCCAACAGTGGTCTCTCTCTGGGCTAAAATCAAGGTGTCGGCAAGGCTGCATTCCTTCTGGAGCCCGGGGAGCCCACAGTTTCCTAGCTCTTTCCAGCTTCTAGAGGCCATCGGCCCTCCTGGGCTTGTGGCCCCTTCCTCCACCTTCACAGCGGGCCCCATTGCATCTCTCTGGCCCCCTTCCTTGGTGACATCCCTGACTGTCTTCTCTGTCCATTCTTCTGCTTTTAAGAACCCTGTGACCACATTGGGCCACCCAACAATCTAGGATAATCTCCCTATTCTAATGTCAGCTCATTACCAACCCTAAGTCCACCTGCAGCCTCAGTCCACTTGGCCATGTTGATAACACACTCACAGGCTCCAAGATGAGCACGTGGCCATCTCTGGGGGCCATTTTTCTGTTTGACACACACTTTGATGCTAATAAGATCATTTTTCTCTTCTCCAGGCAAATAAGCTCAGAATAAAAACTCTCCGTAACACTCTGAACCCCACATGGAACGAGACCCTCACTTACTACGGGATCACAGATGAAGACATGATCCGCAAGACCCTGCGGTGGGTGAGGGCCCCAGGCCGCCTGCTCCCTCCCCAACCCCCACTCCCACCTGGCTTTTCCTAATGAAGGCAGGACTGGAGGGTCAGATGGTCCCCTGTGGGTTCAACCTCATGCCAGCAACTCCAGCCTGGGGGCTTGAAGAAAGGCAGAAAGGTCTGCCCATGCCAATGGAGCCTGGTGGGTGGAAAAGGGTCACCCTGGTCCCAGTCCCCTGAAGGTGCTTCCTGGGGCCTCTCAGGGTGCTGGAGGTGGTTCCCTCCAGAGAACCGGCTCTCCCAGCCTCCTGGCTACTCCTGGCACTGGTTCTGCCTTCTCCTGTCCCCTCTTCCAACCTGAGGACACTTGTCCATGAGGACAGTGCCTGATATCGTGCCACACTCTGCCCCTGTCAGGGCCCAGGCATCTTGTGCGTCTCCCACCCCAGACCAGGGCAGGGCTTGGGGCAGGAGAAGCCAGGGCTGGCCCTACCTGCGCACATCTCCACCATGCCCAGTGCGTCTGAGGCACTGGCTGTGCCCCTCACCACCGCCCCCGCTAGGATCTCTGTGTGTGACGAGGACAAATTCCGGCACAATGAGTTCATCGGGGAGACACGTGTGCCCCTGAAGAAGCTGAAACCCAACCACACCAAGACCTTCAGCATCTGCCTGGAGAAGCCGCTGCCGGTGAGAGGATTGATTGAGCACCTGCTGTGTACCTGGCTCGGTGGCAGGTGCTGGGAAGGCAGAACTTCCTGCCTGTGATGGGACTCATGAGGGGCAGAGTGAGAGGGGAGGGGAGACCAGGGAGGTGAGCATGGAGAGTCAAAGGGGTGGAGGTGAGGAAGGACCCTGGCTTTCACTCTGAGTGGCCACGGGAGGGTGCTAAGCTGAGGGATCACGGGGGATGACATTTTACCAGGCTCGCTGGCCTGGGCTCAGGATGGCTTGAAGAAGAGGGAGGAGAGGGCAGGAGGCCTGGGGAGATGGGGAGAGATGGGCACAACCCTGGCCTGACCTTGGCAGCGGTAGGAGGGCTTGATTCTGAACCGGATGTGCAGGCAGCAGATAGGACGTCCTTGGGTGAGGGAAGGGCAGATCCAAGGTTTGGGGCCTGAGCCGCTGAAGCCTGAGGGGCTGTTTGCTGCGCTCAGAGGACTCAGCAGGGACCATGGGTGGACAGGACGTGCAAGGAGCACGCTTGGAACATGTTAGACCTGAGTGCCTGTGAGATACGCAGAGGAGACAGCAGAGTATCCTTTCCTAGAAATGGCATTTGTCTCAATGTTATGTCAGAACAGATTTGCCCCCGGCCTGCTCCAGCAGCTACGCCCTCTGAGTCTTGGTCTCTATGTCCCTCTTCCCTCCCCTATCCTCCCTTGTCTATGGCCTCACCTTCACCTGGTTCATAGGGCTGGTGAAGCCAGGAGTCCCCCGTGCCACTGGGGTCAAGAGAAATCCTGGGGTCTCAGCCTCCCAGTGTTCAGGACACAGGCGGAGGCACGGTCCCCTCGATGGCACGTTGTCCCCCTAAGAGGACTGGGCAAGGGGCAAGTTTGGGAGGACAGAGCCCGGTGGCTGTCCCCAGTGTACCCAGCCCCAGTGGGGCCCGGGGACGTGGACTCACCTCGAGCTTAGCCCAAGTCAAGCCCCGGGGGTGAGTCAGCCTGAGGCCACGGCTTCTTCCTAGAATCCCAGTTACTTTTGCAGAATTTGATCCAATTTTATTCCTTGTCACATTCTCTCCCCCTCAAACATTTGTGTGATGAATATAACTTTTCCTGTTTTATTATTAGTCACTAACCACAGGTAACCCGGTTTTTCCACATGGTCTATGTCACTTAAGAAAGGCAACATCTTAGGAGGCCAAGGCAGGTGGGTCATGAGGTCAAGAGTTCGAGAGAGCCTGGCCAACATGGCGAAACCCCGTCTCTGCTAAAAATAAAAAAATTAGCCGGGTGTGGGGGTGCATGCCTGTAATCCCAGCTACTCAGGAGGCTGAGGCAGGAGAATCGCTTGAACCTGAGAGGCAGAGGTTGCAGTGAGCCGAGATTGCACCACTGCACTCCAGCCTGGGTGACAAGAGCAAGAGCAAGACTCTGTCTCAAAAAAAAAAAAAAAAGCAACACCAGCCCTGCCTTAGTGTTCCTGAGTTTTCATCACTGGCATAAACAAACAACCACGTGGGTATGTACGTGGGGTGTCAGCGTGTGTGTGTGTGTGCTCGTGTGTGAATTGTGTGTAAGAGCATATGTCAGTACGTGTCTGTGTGCGACAGTGTGTGTGTCCACATGTGTGGTGTGCGTTCGTGAAAGCATGTGCGTCCCTGTGCATGGCCATGATCAGGGCGTTGCTGGATGCGCTACCGGCTCATTGGTGCCATTCGGGGACTCACAGTGACCGCAGGAGTGCAGCTGGGGATGCACCCCTGGCAGTACAGCCACATTCTGGTGGTACTTTTATTATTATTATTTTTTTGAGACTGAGTCTTGCTCTGTCATCCAGGCTAGAGTTCAGTGGCAAAATCTCTGCTCACTGCAACTTCTACCTCCTGAGTTCAAGCAATTCTCATGCCTCAGCCTCCCGAGTAGCTGGGACTACGGGCGTGTGCCGCCACGCCTGGTTAATTTTTGTATATTTGGTAGAGATGGGGTTTCACCATATTGCCCAGGTGTCTCAAACTCCTGACCTTGAATGACCCACCTGCCTCAGCCTCCCAAAGTGCTGGGATTACAGGTGTGCGCCACCACGCCTGGCTAATTTTGGTATTTTTAGTAGAGACGGGGGTTCGCCATGTTGGCCAGGCAAGTCTCAAACTCCTGACCTCCAGTGATCCTCCTGCCTCGGCCTCCCAAAGTGCTGGGATTACAGGCATGAGCCCCTGTGCCAGGCCTCTGGCGGTAGGTTTTAGAATTTACAGTCTGCGAACATTATCTGTTTTAAGGCAATACTGAGCAAGACCCAGTGGTCTTCATATGAAACAACCCGAAGTACAATGTCCCACCCCTGAAAAAAGAGCTAAAAATATGCCTGCTGGTTGGTTTTTTTTTTTTTTTTTTTTAATGAGATGGAGTCTATGTCGCCCAGGCTGGAGTGCAGTGGTGCAATGTTGGCTTACTTCAACCTCCGCCTCCCGGGTTCAAGTGATTCTTCTGCCTCAGCCTCCCAATAGCTGGGATTACAGGGGCCCGCCACCACACCCGGCTAATTTTTGTATTTTTAGTAGAGACGGGGTCTCACCATGTTGGCCAGGCTGGTCCTGTACTGCTAACCTCAGGTGATCTGCCCGCCTTGGCCTCCCAAAGTGCTGGGGTTACAGGTGTGAGCCACTGTGCCTGGCCCCTGCTGGTTTATATTGTTTAATTTTCACACCACACACACTGACACAAGCAGCACAGGGCATTGAGGCCCTCACACACAAAGCTCTGCCTGAGCGGCAGATAGCGAGATCTCGCAGGCCTGGCCTGATCCACCAGGAATGGCTGCCTGAGCACTGTGTTGAAAAGGATTCTGAGGTGGCATTGGAGCCCAGGGCAAATGCTAGGATCGATTAGCCATGTCTGCTCTGGGCGTGGGAGGTGGCGAAGGTGGCCGGCGGGGCATGTATGTCTTCCCTGCTCAACATCCCTGCTCACCTCACAGGAGTCTCATCTCCAGAAAGGGTTAGATGTAGCCAGAGGGACTCACTTTGGTGTTAGGCAGGGCACGGTTGTGAGCAAAAGGAGGTGGCTGGGGCTGCTTGGGGCGCAGGTTGTGAGCAAAAGGAGGTGGCTGGGGCTGCTTAGGAGAGGAGCCTGTTAGAGTCCTAAGGGGATCCAGGGGGACACAGGGCTCAAGCTGGGCGTGTCTGCATGGCTCAAGCTGTGTATGTCTGGGTGGGCTCAAGCTGGGTATGTCTGGGTGGGCTCATGCCGGGTATGTCTGGGTGGGCTCAAGCTGGGTATGTCTGGGTGGGCTCAAGCTGGGTATGTCTGGGTGGGCTCATGCTGGGTATGTCTGGGTGGGCTGAGGGCCTAGGAGAGAGGGTTTGGGGTGTGCAGCAGCCAGAAGGAAGAAGCCGGGTAGTCTCGGGAGGGCAAGGAATGGAGAAGCATCAGGCTGGCTGGGGATGGGGAGGCCTGGAGCTGAGATCTGCCTTGAGAGGCAAGCACTGGCAGCTGCTGAGGCAGGGAAGGCACTGGATGGGCTCCCTACCTGGCTCCCAGCTTCTCCAGGGTGAGGAATGTACCAGAACTCTGTCTTCGGGGTTCTCCTGAGGGAGCCACATCCAGCACCCTGAGAGGCTCCAGGAAGCACCTTCAGGGAACTGGGGCCACGGTGACCCTTTTCCATCCACCAGGCTCCGTTGTCATGGGCAGACCTTTCTGCCTTTCTTTGAACCCCCAGGCTGGAGTTGCTTGTATGAGGTTGAACGCACAGGGGACCATCTGTCCCTCCATTCCTGCCTTCACTAGTACAAGCCTCCAGTGGGCCCTTAGTGCCAGGCCCTTGCCCAGCCCTGAGGTATTAAAGATGACGCAGATATTATCTGGATGAGGTGGCTCATACCTGTAATCCCAGCACTTTAGGAGGCTGAGGTGGGTGGATCACTTGAGGTCAGGAATTCGAGACCAGCCTGGCAGACATGGCAAAACCCTGTCTCTACCAAAAAATACAAAAATTAGACTGTGTAGTCCCAGCTACTCAGAAGGCTGAGGCAGGAGAATCGCTTAAACCCGGGAGGCAGAGGTTGTAGTGAGCCACGATCGTGCCACTGCACTCCAGCCTGGGTGACAAGAGTCAGACTCTGTCAAAATCAAAATTTACAGGTAGAGTTCCAACTTCAAGGAACTTAGGGGCTGGGGCAGACCCCTGAGGAAGCAGGGGGCCACACCGGGCCATGACAGGATAAACCCGAGGCAGTGGGCACGCAGAGGGGACGGCCAACCCACCCTGAGGGTCAGAAAAGCCCCCCAGGCCCAGAAGGACCAGGAACTTATCAACGGTGAACACTGAGGAGGTCAGAGGAGGGTGCTGGAGCTGTGGATTAAGGGTGCACAAAGGTGTGGAGGTGGGACCCGGCTTCAAAGCCAAGGGAAAGTCAGGGCGGGCTGTGAGGAGGACCTGGTGGAAGACCGTCCGCGGAAGCCGAGCGCGCCAGGCCGGGGGCTGCAGACCCGTGAAGGGCCGCTTAGCACTAATGTTAGGCTCTGTGTGCCTTGCAATCTGTGGCCACCATGCAGCTCTGTCCTTAGGGCAAAAGCAGCCATAGAGAAGCATCACGGAGCTGGCAAGGCTGCGTTCCAACAACATGGTGTTAATGGAAGCTGAAGTGTGAATTTCATGTCATTTTCATGTGTCACAAAATATTTTTCATTTCATTTTTCTTTCTGCTATTCCAAAAAGTAAGAACCAGCTGGGCATGGTGGCTCATGTCTGTAATCCCAGCACTTTGGGAGGCCAAGGTGGGAAGATCCCTTGAGCCCAGGAGTTTGAGATCAGCCTGGGCAAAATAGTGAGACCCCTGTCTCTATTTTTTTGAAAAAGAAATTGTTTAAAATAAGGGTAAGAGCCATGCTTAGCTCACATCCCACACAGAGCCAGGCGTCGGGCCTGATCTGGCCCCCGGGCTGCAGTTGCCAACCCCTGGGCTGGCCCTTGCTGGGCTGTGAAGGCCACCGTAGGCCACATGCAGCCAAGAACAGGGAGGGTGTGGGTGAGATCCAGCCCTGGAAGAGCCCTTGGGAGGGAAGAGATGACAGAAGGGCTGTGAGTTCACAGTGAGGCCACTCACCAGGGACCGTGACCAGGCCCGGCTGCAGCAGCTGGATGGGCGGGCTCAGGAAGAGGAGGCCAAGGACGGCCAAGAGAGGGGTGGGAGCAGGTGAGGACTGAGTGACCGTCCCGTCCAACAGGTGGACAAGACCGAAGACAAGTCCCTGGAGGAGCGGGGCCGCATCCTCATCTCCCTCAAGTACAGCTCGCAGAAGCAGGGCCTGCTGGTAAGCATCGTGCAGCGCGCCCACCTGGCCGCCATGGACGCCAATGGCTACTCGGACCCCTACGTGAAAACGTGAGTGTGCCGTGCATGTGACCACCTGCCACATCTTCACCTCCAAGGACGGGGGTCCGTGTGCCAGCTCCGTGGTCCCAGGTGGCAGGCACCCAGGGAGTACCTGAGGTACAGGGGCGCCTGCCACGTCTTCACCTCCAAGGACGGGGGTCCGTGTGCCGGCTCCGTGGTCTCAGGTGGCAGGCACCCAGGGAGTGCCTGAGGTACAGGGGCGCCTGCCACGTCTTCACCTCCAAGGACGGGGGTCCGTGTGCCGGCTCTGTGGTCCCAGGTGGCAGGCACCCAGGGAGTGCCTGAGGTACAGGGGCGCCGTGTTCCCTGATGGGCTACCTTGGCAACTCCAGGGGTTAAGCATGGCCAGCCCATTTCACAGATGGGGAAACTGAGGGACAGAGAAGCTGAGTGGCTTCCCAGGGTCATGCAGATATTAGTTATCACCTGATGCTATGTCCAGGCCTCTCTGTGACTGAGGGACCCAGGAGGGGCCATGAGTCGGAGGAGGGGACAGAAGGCGGGGCCAGTGCCAGGGGTAGCCAGGAGGCTGGGGGAGGATGCAGAGGAACTCTGCCAGGCCTTTGCAACTGCCCACATTTGCCCAGCCCTATACTGGGGCCACAGATGTGGATAAGAGTCCACCCAGCTCTACCAACAGGGCTGATGGTGGGCCTGGGGAGAGACACTAACTCAGGGGGCCATGCCAGGTGGCCTGGGCCACAGAGCTGTGGAGCTGTGAGCCTGGTCAGGAGAGGCTGTGTAGCTCTGAGAGCCAGGCAGGAGCTGGCGACCCTTTGGAGAGGGTGCTACAGGTGCCACAGTGACTACCGTCAGTGCTCGGGGCTCTTCAGAAACTAGGTAGGTATGAGTGTGAGCTCACAGGGAGACTCTGGAAAAGTGAGACTTGGGGAGGAATTTAGTTCAGCAGAAAGGAGGGGCAGGTGCTTCAGGGAGGGGGAATGACAGAGGGATGGCCCTGACCTAGGGGACACCAAGGACCCAGGTGACTAAGGCCTCAGGGACATCTTGGCACCATGAAGAGGCCAGTACTCCTCGTGGCACAGCTCTAGGGGCACCATTCCCATGGCCATGATCATATTTCTGTCACTTTAAAAATTGTATGTGGCAGGTGCAGTGAGTTACACTTACATTCCCAACACTTTGGGAGGCCAAGGCAGGAGGATTGCTTGAGGCTAGGAGTTTGAGACCATCCTGGGCAACATAGTGAGACCTCCATCTCTACAAAAAAATTAAAAATTAGCCTGGTGTAGTGGCATGTCCCTGTAGTCCTAACTACTTGAGAGGATTGCTTGAACCCAGGAATTTGAGACCAGCCTTGGCAACATACTGAGACCTTGTCTCTACAGTTAAAAATAGTAATAAATTAGGCCAAGTGCAGTGGCTCGTGCCTGTAATCCCAGTACTTTGGGAGGCCGAGGCGCACGGATCACCTGAGGTCAGGAGTTTGAGACCAGCTTGGCCAATATGGGGAAACCCGTCTCTACTAAAAACAAAAAAATTAGCTGGGTGTGGTGGCGGGCGCCTGTAATCCCAGCTACTTGGGAGGCTGAGGCAGGAAAATCACTTCAACCTGGGAGGCGGAGATTGCAGGGAGGCAGAGATTGCAGTGACCCGAGATCACACCACTGCACTCCAGCCAGGGTGACAGAGCGAGACACTGTCTCAAAATAATAATAAACAAATAAAAATAATATGACAATAATGGGATGGCCACTTTGGGAAGCAGCTGATAGTTCCTCAGAAAGTTAAACACAGAATCACCATTTGATCTGGCAATTCCACTCCTAGTTATATACCCAAGAGATAAGAAAAACATGTCCATCCTAAAACTTGTGCAGGAATGTTCATAGCAGCACTATCCACAACAGCCAAAAGTGGAAACACCCCAAGCGTCCATCCACTGATGAATGGATACACAAATGAAGTCTGTCCCTGCAGTGGAATATCAGCCCTAAGAAGGAGTGTAGCAGGTGCGTGGACTATCAGCCCCAAGAAGGAGTGTAGCAGGTGTGTGGACTATCAGCCCTAAGAAGGAGTGTAGCAGGTGCGTGGAATATCAGCCCTAAGAAGGAGTGTAGCAGGTGTGTGGAATATCAGCCCTAAGAAGGAGTGTAGCGGGTGTGTGGAATATTAGCCTTAAGAAGGAGTGTAGCAGGTGCATGCTACACGGTGGGAGGACCTTGAAAACAAGATGCTAAGTGAGAGAAGCCAGACACAGACGGCCACGTGTTGCAGGACTCTATTTCTATGAAGTGTCCAGAATAGGTCAACCCACAGAGGCAGAGACTAGATTTGTGGTTGCAGGAGCCAGGGGAAGCTTGAGGGGACATGGGCAGTGTGTAGAATGTGGTACTATGAAGTTAAAAATGAATAAATTTGAACTAGAGGAATTATTGTAACATGGACAGCTGTCGAAAACACAACAAACGACACACACAGTAGGATACTGGTTTGCGTATATATGTGTTTTTTCTTCTGACTTGTCATTGACTTGAATCTCACGCGTATATATCCTTGCAGGAGGATATGCAATCTGAAGCCAAAATGGTGTGATTTTTTTTTTTTTTGAGACAGAGTCTTACTCTGTTGCCCAGGCTGGAGTGCAGTGGCGTGATCTCAGCTCACTGCAACCTCTGTCTCCCAGGTTCAAGCAGTTCTCATCCCTCAGCTTCCCAAGTAGCTGGGATTACAGGCATGCGCCACCACGCCAGGCTAATTTTTGTATTTTTAGTAGACGGGGTTTCACCATGTTGGCCAGGCTGGTCTTGAACTCCTGACCTCAAGTGACCCACCCACCCTGGCCTCCCAAAGGGCTGGGATTACAGGCGTGAGCCACTGTGCCCGGCCTATGGTGTGACATTTTTAAACCAGTTTCAATGCCCACCTGCCAGATGGACAGGAATTCCAGGGTCACCTGCTGGGTTGCTCAGAAAGCAGAGTCTTACCTGCTGTGACAGATGGTCTGGTCAACTTCCACAGGCAGGTGGGGGGCCATCTGGGCAGGGCCTGTCCACTGTACCACAAGCTCCTCCCTGCCACAGGTGGCTGTTGTGGGTGCTGCTGGACCCCTGCAGCTGGGTCCCACCTGCCAGCCGTGGGCCAGGTCACGTGGCCTTTCAAAGACAGGCCGAGCTGTGGGCCACTCCCTATATCTGAGCCACGCCTCACCTGAGACCTCCACGTCTGTTTCAGACACCCTGGGTGAGACACGAGGGCTGCTGCTCAGGGCTCCTCAGGGGTCCCCATCTCTGAAAGGCCCCTTCATGGACCAGGGGCCTCTTCCTCACTAAAGCAGAGGAAATAAGGGCACAGATTAGATGGTAAGAGGGGCACCCCTCAGCTGCATCCTAGACCTGGAAGAGAGTGTGGCCTGTGCCCCAGAAGAAAGGGAGGGACGTATCTAGCGGTTGATGCTGAGGGCCAAAGCTAGATGGGTCAAGGCCTTTTGTCTGCACTATTATTTTTATTTGTTTTCTTTATTTCTTCCTTTCTTTTTTGAGACAGTGACTCACTCTGTCACCGGGCTGGAATGCAGTGATGCGATCACAGCTCACAGCAGCCTCAAACTCCTGGGCTCAAGCAGTCCTTCCCCCTCAGCCTCCTGAGTAGCTGGGACTACAGGTGTGCACCACCATGCCTGGCTAGTTGTTTTTTGTATTTTTTGTAGAGACTGGGTTTTGCCGTATAGGCCAGGCTGGTCTCAAACTGCTGGACTCAAACGATCCTCCTAGCTCGGCCTCCCAAAGTGCTGGGATTACAGGTGCAAGCCACCATGCCCAGCTAGCACCATTATTTTTATAAAGCTCATCTCTGGTGATACTTGCCCCAGTTTCCCCAGGCTGGAAGTTGACCCCAGGCCCAGCTCTTGAGGGTTTGATGGAAAACCCCAGGAGTAGCAGTGCCTGTGACAATCGCTGACATGTCAAGTTACACGTAATATCCCTGAGCTGCGCGATGGCTGCGTGTGACGCGCTCAGCAGCCTGTGCTGTCGCTCCTGTTGTTATCTCCATTTCATGCCAGCGAAAATGGCAGTAACTGGCAGCAACGTGCTGTGCCACCCTGGGCAACTCCCTTCTCTGGCTGTCTTATGTATAACCAGAAGGGGTTTCTTCTCAAAGCCACAGGCAAGCAGAAGGCACTGTGCAGAGGGCTCAGAGGTACACGGCACAGGGCGGCTCTGTGTGCCCCGGTGGCCAGGACCACTGTCCTGACAGCAAGGGAGGGAGAGACGCCACAGGGTGGGCCTCAGGGGCTTTGCAGGGTGGGCTTGTGCCAGAGTAGGGTGTGCTCAGGGAGGGTGCTGAGGGATCTCCCCAGAGTGGTCAGATGAGGAGGGAAGGGCACTTCTGGTAGAGAAAACAGCAGAACAGAGGGCAACGCTGGCGGAACTGTCCATGGCTGAAGGTGCCGAGGCTGGAGCCTGTCGTGGAAGTCTGGTGGCTGAGTGAGGGGTCACCAGATGGGCACAAGTTGTCCAGGCTGAGGGTGCAGAGATCCCAAAACAACTTTCCTTCCAGGGGCTTGTGAAGGCAGGGCACGCAGGACCCTTCTGTCCCTGCTCCTCACCCGTCACCAAACAGGCCAAGGACAGTTCACAGCAGACACAATACCAATACGTAGAGAAATGGCCAAGGAGCATAGTAAGTAACTAAGGAAATCCGCTGTTTCCGGGTGGCGGGCTTAGGGGAATCCCCCCAAACTTTTTTTAAATCAGGTTTATTGAGGTACAGGTTGAGCGTCCCAAATCTGTAAATCCAAAACCCCAAACATTCCAAGCACCGACATGACGCTCAAAGGGAATGCTCATTGGCAGGTTTGGGATTTCAGATTTTTGAATTTTTGAGTTAGGGATGCTGAACTGGTAAATATACTGCAAAGATTACGAAATATGAAAAAATCCAAAATTCAAAACATCTGGTCCAAGCATTTCAGATAATGGATCCTCAACCTGTATCATTCATATCCAGTGAGTTTTTCTTTTCTTTTCTTTTTTTAGAGACAGGGTCTTGCTCTGTTGTCCAGGCCAAAGTGCAGTGGCGCAATCATAGCTCATTGCAGCCTTGAACTCCTGGGCTCAAGCATCTTCCCACCTCAGCACTGTGAATAGCTGGGACTACAGGCATGCACCACCATGCCCAGCTAATTTTTAATTTTTTGGTAGAGATGGGGTCTCGCTGTATCACCCAGGCTAGTATAGTCTTGTTTCCACCACCAGAATCAACATAGAGAATATGACCCCAGAAAGTTCCCTGGCCCCAGGCAACCACTCACCTGTTTTCTGTCTCAATAGTGTTGCGGTTTCCAGACTTTCCCATGAAACAGTCAGATAGTGTGTTGCCCTGTGAGTCCGGCTTCTTTCACATGGAGGAATGCGTTTGAGATTCATCTGTCAGTTGCATGTACCAAGAGTTTGGTCCTTTTTGTTGCTAAGTGGTCTTCCATTGTGTGGGTAAACCACAAGTTTGTTGTTGATGAGTTCCCCAGTTGAAGGGCGTGTGGTTGTTTGCAATTTTTGGTGATGGTAGAAAGCTGCAATGAACAGGTTTTTGTGTGGACATATGTCTTCATTTCTCTCTCCTAATCCCAACTTTTGTCCACATGCATTTTCTAGTGCTTCTGTAATAAACCAGTATTATTTATGCCATGAAAGTCACAATTTTAAAATATGCAAAGTAAAGCAACTATGAGATATCATTTTCTGCCTGTCAAACCAGCAACGAGTTTTCAAATGATAGCCTTCAGCTTTGTCGCAGGCACTGTGTGTCAACCATGCAACCTTTCTGGAGAGGAACTGGGCAGAATAAGCTGGACATGGGCGTGTCTTTGGGCGGTGCCTTCACTTCTAGGGATGCAGGTTAAGCTGGACGTGGGCATGTCTTTGGGCGGTGGCTTAACTCCTAGGGATGCAGGTATTCGCTGGACAGATGTTTGTTAAGCTCCCTGGTGCCAGGCCCAGGGAGTTGGTCATGGGTGAGACCCCAGAGACCCCAGAGCACATTCAGCAGGGACAAGGCAATTGTCATGCAATTATCTATGCAGGAACAGGGTGAGAAGCTTTGCAAAGAAGTTGGGGACCTCTTGTCCCCTTCTCCAGCCTGCATATGACCTCCCTGTCATAGAGAAAGGAGTCTGAGCCTGGCTTTCAAGCACCACACTTGTGCTTGCGGGCTGTGTGACCTTGGGCAAGTCACTCCCCCTCTCTGAGCCTCAGAGGAAGACAGCTGTTCTGCATCAGAGTCTAAGGCCTTAGTGGCTGTGGAGGGAAGAACATCTAGGTGGCCTCCCTGTGACTGCACAAAAGGTCTTGTCCTTCCTCAAAGCTCCAATGGAGGTAGTGGTGATGGTTGTACAACTCTGGGAGCCTACTAAAGGCTACTGCATTTTACACTTCAGAAGGATGGATTTTATGATATGTGAATTATATCTCAATAAATCTGCTATTTTATAAAAGAAGCTTGAGGCCGGGGGTGGTGGCTCACGCCTGTAATCCCAGCACTTTGGGAGGCCAGGGCAGGTGGATCACCTGAGGTCAGGAGCTAGAGACCAGCCTGGCCAACATGGTGAAACCCTGTCTCTACTGAAAATACAAAAATTACCTGTGCATGGCGGCACATGCCTGTAGTCCCAGCTACTCTGGAGGCTGAGGCAGGAGAATCACTTGAACCCGGGAGGCGGAGGTTGCAGTCAGCCATCTGAAAAAAAAAAAAAAAAAAGAAGTTTGAACAAGAGACCAACTCTGCTAAAAACTCTGTTCTGGTGGGAAACGTGAGCTTTATGAAAATTAGACTTCCAGAAATGAGGAAAAACCCCTTTCCTAGGGGGATGGAGGGCGCCCCCCAGGGTTAACTTCAGGAATGTGTGTGTGAACAGAAGTGCGATGGATGAAGGGACCACTTGCTTCTCGAAAACAACATCTCGCCTTTGCCACAAAATAGCGTTGGGAAAATCCAATGACTAGGACAAAAGAAGGGCCCAGGAATCTCTCTCCAGGGACAGAAAGCTCTTTGAATACCTACTGGCTTGATCTATACCCCATAGCATGTCCCCATCCTCTGCCTGTCCATTGGATGTAATTCCAGATACCTGAGGCCAGATGTGGACAAGAAATCCAAACATAAGACAGCGGTGAAGAAAAAAACCCTGAACCCGGAGTTCAATGAGGTGTGAGGGGCTGGTGAAGCTTCATGAAGGCCATTCCTCTGCCCCACAGCAGTGGGGGTGTGGCTGGGTTTTCAAAAGGTCATGGCGCGATGGGGAGGGTGGTCAGAGATGGTGGGGAGGGGCCGCACCAAGCCACAGACACAGGGGAGCTGGGGGACCCCTGGAAAGCTCTTGGCAGGACTTGTCGGATGTAGGGCTGGGGGGAGGGAAGTGTTGAGGGGAGTCCTGGGTTCTTATGGAGGCAACAGGGCAAAGAGGGGGTGAGAAAGATGGGGAGAAACTCTGTGTGGGGCAAGGGGACTCGAGACACCCTGGGGCCCCAGGAAGTCTTCCAAGGCGGCAAGTATGGCTGGAAATGCGGATTCCCCCCAAGGAACAAGAAGGAAAGAAGAGCAGAGGGGCTTTGGGTAGAGCCCACGCCACACCAGTGATCCAGAGGCAGGCAGGGGAGGTCGAGAAGGTGCTTCCAGAGAGTGAGGGGAACCCCGGATGGAAGGGAGGGTCCCACAGAGAAGGGAGGGGTCAGCAAAGCCAGGCCCCAGAGAGGCCCAGGATGACAAGGACTGTGGGGCGTGCAGTGCCTCTGCAGTCAGGAGGCTCCCGGGGTGTGGGGAGAGCAGGCTCAGGGACAAGGAGCAAGCGGGCGAGGGGACAGGGGCCCTGAAGACCCCAGTGGAGCTCAGGGGGAAGTGGGTGAGACATGTGAGCATCCACCCCTCATCCACTCTGAGCACTGATCACCCCCGTCCCTCCTCTTTCCCTACACCTCATACCCCTCCTGGCCCCCGGCCAAGGCCCAGGCCTCGTGGCATCAGCCCTAACACTCCCTTCTTGCCAGCAGGAGTTCTGTTATGAGATCAAGCATGGGGACCTGGCCAAGAAGTCCCTGGAGGTCACCGTTTGGGATTACGACATTGGAAAATCCAATGATTTCATTGGTAAGGGGGCATAGTGGGAACACCGTCTCACTGTGTGCCTGTCCTGGATCAGGCCACAGCCCCTCTTTCCTGGTCCATGGGGAAAGCTGGAACCACGGACCACCTGCCCCTAGGTCAGGGGCCTCAGACCTTCTCCAGCCTGACCCTTGTGCCCCAGGAAGAGACAGACCCAGAGATGGAAGGAGTTCTGGGAGGGTCACACAGCACTCTGTGGTGGAGCACAGACAAGAGACAATGATGGGCAGTGCCTCGGGCTGGACTCTGAGCCCTAGAGGCCCCAAATTCCCAGTGGGCCTGGTGGCTGCGCATAGTGGGGCTGCCTGGCCCTTTCTCCCCTCTTCAGGCCCCCATTCCTTGACCCCTGATGCTGCCTCTGCACCCTGCCCCTATCCCTGCCCTGGTGGAAGACAGACAGGATGGCTGGGCCCTGACGGGGCCAGAGTGTGGCATGGAGGTCAGGTCCTGTTCATGCTCGGAACCCAGCGGGCAGTGGGAGAGGCTGGCCTTCGAGCACAGAACCTGGGAGGGGGCATGGGCCCCACGCCTGGGAGTTGGGGGTCCCTGTGCCCCAGCTGCCCCTCCTGTCCTCCTGCAGGTGGTGTGGTTCTGGGCATCCACGCCAAGGGGGAGCGCCTGAAGCACTGGTTTGACTGCCTGAAGAACAAGGACAAGCGCATCGAGCCCTGGCACACACTCACCAGCGAGCTCCCAGGGGCCGTGCTCAGCGACTGATGCCCACCCGCCACTGCTACCCCTGCCGCCACCTGCGCCCAGCACGGCCGGCCCCGGGCTTCCCCAGCAGCCACCAAGGCCTGTGGCCCCCACACTGGGGGAGATCCAGAACCCCTGCTTGGACACAGAGCCACTGCAGTCCCCGCTCAGAGGATGTGGAGGGCTCAGCCACTCTGGGATGGGGAGGGCAAGGAGCTGGGGTGGGGGGCTCTCAGCCCTCTGGGGCCCAAGAGGCCGGTGGTGGAAAGAGACCTCAGCACCTGCCCAGGGGAAGGGGACATGCCCATCTGGGAGCAAAGACCCTTCTAGAGGCCAGCCCTGGTTGAGAGGACAGGAGTGTGGGGGTGCCTTGGCAGACAGTGGGAACAGAGGAGGGAGGTGGTGAGCAGACAGACAGGTGGAGGATGGGACCTTGAAGACTGGCTGCTCCAGCCCAAGAAAGCCTGACTGCATCCCTCATCTCCTTCGCTGCTGGACAGATGGAAGAAGCGGGCCTGCCGGCCAAAAGTCTGCCAGAGTTCCCAGAGGCTCCTGATGACGGGTAAATTGGCACATGCTTCACTCAATTATTCCACAAGCCCTGGGGGTGAATGAGACACAGGGCCTGCCCTCAGGGAGTTCCCATCTAGTCAGGAAGCTGGGAACAAACCATTCCAACTGGGGTGAGAAACACCAAGACCAGCTTGGCCAGTCTGCAAGTACTGTGGTCTCTGTTGACTCTGCCGGGAGGTCAGGGAAGGCTTCCTGGAGGAGGCGGTGCTTCCGTAAGGCCTATGGAGGGTGAGTGGGGGCTTCTAAAAGCAGTCCAGGCAGTGGGAGTGGTCTAAAACGGCCTGGAGAGAGAAAGCCAATGGGGCCGGGGTGCTGTGGACCCAGGGTCTCCTCTCCAGGGGAGGGTTTGTTAGGAAGGTGTGAGGCTCGAGGCAGGAGGTGGGGGACGTGATCGAAACACCATGGAGAAGCTGGTGTGGGCTGAAGTTCAGACCTCAGACCCAAGTCTCCCACTCTGATCTCTTTCTACTCCTGAGGGACCTCAAGGGCGGAGCCCGCCCCTCCTCCTTCCCGGCATAAGCATCAGGTCAGCTGCGGTGGAGAAAAGGGTCCCTTGTGCTTGGAAAAAAAGCAAGCATTCCTACACGTCCTGACTCTCCCCTCCCCTCCCCTCCACTCCCTGGCTCACACTGGGGGCCTCCGGGTGCTTGCTCGTGGCATCTTGGTCCCACTACCGCCACAGATGTCCCTTTTGGGAGTAATCAGTGGCAGTCCAGGGCCTTGTCCACCCTCCAGGAGCTGAGCAAGAATCACCCTGGCTGGTGGGCCTGTCTGCTCCCCTGAGTGAGACTCCCCAGGAGGCTTGAGAGTATCTGAATCTTGGGGCCCATGCCTGAAGCCCACAAACTTTCTCTGCCTACCAAGGGCCCCTCAGGAACGCTGGGTGAACAAATGCAGAGCCAAGGAGTTGCACAGCCAGAGTCCCAGTGTGCTCAGCCCATCAGTGTGTGATGGAAACAGAGGCCCAGAGAGGTCAGGTGACCTGCCCAGGGCCTTCCAGCCCCCACACAGCTGGGACCAGGATCCACAGCCCCCAGCCCAGAGTGCTGGACACCACACTTCAGGGGAATTGGCGTGCTGACCTCACACCAGAGAGGTCCTGCTAGCTGCCAGCCTGGGGCTCCCCCGCCTGCTGCCCACCCCTTCAACACCGATAGAGGGACTCACAGGCACGACGGTGGGACCTTCCAACTGCAGACACAAAGCACACCACCACCTGAGGTCCAGGGTTGTGATTTGAATCCTACCAAGTGCCCATCAGGCCTTTCCCAGGTTGCAGGGAAAACAGGACCCCAGCCCCCACACAGTCCCTGGCCACCTGCTGCTCATGGAGACTTGTCTCCCCACCTTTAGGAAGGGTTTCTATGTGAAGGTTTTTGCATGCACTGGTCTGAACGCATGTTCACATCCCTGCAAGGTGGGTTTGATTCTCATCCCTATCTTGCAGGTGAAACAGGTTCCCAGAGTCTGAGTAGTTTGCCAAGGCCACACAGCCAGGAAGGGGTGAACCAGGACTCAAACCCAGGTCCTCTGACTGCCACTTTCTCTCTCTGGGGGTCGGTACCCCCAGTCCCTTCCCTCTTGGTCTGTCGGAGACTCAGCAGAGACACCAGGTGAAGGCTCAGTAAGCTCAGGTGCGTGATGGAGATCTGGGGTCTTGTCACTGTCCTGCCACCTCATCCGCTGGCTTTGAAACCATCCGTGCTACTTCAGGCTTCCCCAGAGGTGTCTAACCTGGCCCCAAAACTCAGCCACCCCACCCTAGCCTCTGGGGGCTGAGGCAAGGGCTCCTCTTTTCTCCACACAGAATGGGCACCCTCTGAGGGCCTAAGGTAAGAGGTGGTCTCTTTCTAAAAGGCCTGGTGTCTAGTTAAGCTCTGGGTATCTTCTTAGCTTTGCTTTTTTGGGGGTCTCATTCAGAGAGGAGATTTGACAGCCTCTCTGAAGACACAGAAGTGAATGGCAGAGCGAGAAGAGGCTGTACCCCCCACCTACCATGACTTCCTTATTAGGCACATGGGGAATGTGAGGCCCAGTGGGTGAAAGGGGCCTGAAGGGGCACAGCTGGGACAAGAACCCAGAACTCCAGCCCCCCAGTCCAGGGCCCTCTACTGCCCAGGCTGTGCAAATGGGGCTGGGACCGAAAGATGGGGACATTCAGGCTGGGAGGTGGGCTTGCTGGCCAGCCAGCCCAGGGGCAGCACAGGCACTCGGGCAGGAACTCCCCAGGAAGTTTGGAAACCTTCTTTCCCTAGGATCTCAGCACCCTTTTAGATCCCGTGCAGATTGTCTTTCTGTTAAAGCGTTTTGAGGCACGATGGCTCACGCCTGTAATTGCAGCACTTTGGGAGGCCGAGGCTGGCGGATCACCTGAGGTCAGGAGTTTGAAACCCGCCTGGCCAACAGGGCGAAACCCCATCTCTACTAAAAATACAAAAATTAGCCGGGTGTGGTGGCGCACGCCTGTAGTCCCAGCTACTCAGGGAGGCCGAGGCACGAGAATCGCTTGAACCCGGGAGGTGAAGGCTGCAGTGAGCCAAGATCGCGCCACGGCACTCCAGCCTGGGCGACAGAGCAAGACTCCGTCTCAGAAAAAAAAAAACAAAAAACGCTTTGAGAAGCTGCAGAAGCGGCTCTGCCTTTGACCCCGAATGGGCATCTTTACTCGGGTCCATCATCCCCACAAAGACAGGAAATCTGATGCCAAAAAAAAAAAAAAAGTCATTCCAGGTGTCAGTAACCAGGCGCTGCCTCCAGCCCCGCCCCGCCCGCCGCCCCGCCCGCCGCCCCGCCCGCCGCCCCGCCCGCCGCCCCGCCCGCCGCCCCGCCCGCCGCCCCGCCCGCCGCCTGCGCCAATCCCCGACGGGCCCGTCTTCCAGCCCCGAAGCGGTCACCTCCTGACCTCTAGTGGCAAGCGCGGGGAACTGCGCCCCGGCCCGTCCGCCCGCCGAGCCCGGGCCGTGCATGCCCTGCCCGTTGTTCCTTCGCAAGCCGAGTGAACCTCCCGATGCATGGACTCTGGCTGTCGTGGACGCAGACTCTCGTGCACTGCTTAACCCCGTTTTGCTGCCATGTGACGGCTGCAGACACTGTCCTCAAACTGCGGTCCCACAGACAAGTTTTGTATTTTGGTCTGACCTACCCGAAGGTGTCCTTTTTAAGTCTTATTTGTTAATATTTATAATGACATATAATCCAAAGTAAATGGAAACGTCATATTGCGATCTCATTGCCTTGGCGAGACTCTCACCTTTTAATAGATTTGAAGGGGGTGGGGGCGGTGGCTCACGCCTGTAAGTCCTAGCACTTTTGGAGGTCGAGGTGGGAGAATTGCTTGAGGCCTGGAGTTCGAGACCAGCCTGGTCAACATGGAGAAACCATGCCTCTACACACACAGACACACACACCCAATGACAATTAGCCTAGCGTGGTGGCACACACCTGTAGCCCCAGCTATTCAGGAGGCTGAGGTAGGAGGAGGAGGATCGCTTGAGCCTGGAAAGTGGGGATTGCAGTGAGCCGAGATCACGCCACTGCACTCCAGCCTGGGCAACAGAGGGAGACCTTGTCAAAAAAAAAAAAAAGAAAAAAAGAAAAAAAAAAAGATTTGGAAGGGTAGGAGGGGAGGGTGGAAAGACGGAGGAAAAGGCAACTGAAACCTACTCCGGATATAGTCTTGTTACTCTTCACCAGGAACCCATTTGAGGTAGGCCCTCAAGTTACAGATGGGGAAACTAAGGCCCAGAGAGGTTAAAATACTTTTACAGAATCACACGGCTGGTCGATGGCAGAAGCAGGATTCAAACTGAGGCAGCCCAAGACATTTTGCACCAGGACCTGTCGACCATGCTGTTGTCCACTCATCCAACAAACAGCCGTGGAGTATTGACTAACGCCAGCCCGTCTGAGGCTCCAAGAGTCGTACATTTTGGAAGGTAATTTAAGACATGTACTGCTTAGGTTTGGAGGGAAAAAAATAAACCTTCCTAACCACAGATTAGTGTATTAGGACTAGTAGCAATCCCCACACTTTATATTTTCATTCCACCTTGTTAGAAAATGTCGATCAATTGTTGAATACAGTTTATTGTACATCATTCTTTAGGTCAGAAATTTCTCAAGATAAAAGCCTTTGCTTTCTAACATCGACTAACGAAGAAAATGTATGTCATTGAATATGCAAACCTCTCAATCTCTTTCCTCTATGTCCCCCTTCAGGGTCAGGGTCAGGGTTTAGGGTCGGGGTTAGGGTCTAGGATCAGGACTAGGGGTTAGGGGTTAGGGGTTAGGGTTCAGGCTTGGGTTCGTACTAGGTCCGGGTCCAGGTCCGGGTCAGCGTTTCGCATTTAGTCAGGGTTTGGTGTTCGGTTTTGGCCGGGTTAGGTGGGTTAGGACTCGGGTCATAGTTTTGGGTTGGTGCGGTCGGCATCCGTGCTGGAATTTCCTTTCTGGCTGTCACCGTGACCGTAACCTGTATTCTGGTTCCACTGCTCTCCCCTGTCTAATTATCAGGGCTCTTTTCACCGCTGGCTCCATTCATTGCTCGCTCCTCCTGCTTATCTCTCCTGTCCAATCTGCAGAGCTCGCCACCTTCTTGTTCCGCCCTCTTTTCCCTAACATCCAATAGCAGCCTTCTCCGCAGTCCTTGCTCCTACCACTCCTGTCTCTTGTCCAATCAGCAGGCTTTACCAATGCTTACTCAGCCCACTTCTCTCTCTTGTCCAATTGGCAGGGTCTCCTCAGTGCTCGCCCCACCTACTTCATGCCCGTCCAATTGCAGGATCTCAGTGCTAGCCCCGCCCGCTTCTCGCTCCTATCCAACCAGTAGAGACTCTACCAGTGCCCACCCTGCCCACTTCTCTTTCTTATCCAATGACAGGATCTCCTAGTGCTCACTCCGCCCACTTCTCTGCCCCATCCAATCAGCGAGCTCTGCCAGTGCGTTGCGTTCCTGTCCTTTGGGGAGGGAGTCCGGGGTCTCTCGGGGAAACGGAAACGCAGGCTCAGATGCGCGGGTCCAGTTTCGAGGCAAAGCGGACAAAGCGCTCTTCCAGCACACAGTGGTTTTGTGGGGCAAAGACCGCGCGATTCCGCAGGCCCTGACCCTGCAGGGACTCAGGATGGCCCTGGGCGCTTTGTCCGGGTGGAGCAAGGGGTCGTGTGCGGGCGGCTGCGCAAATGGCCCCGCCGGCACCGCGCGGGCCCGGGTATGGGGGCAGCCTGGGGAGGCAGCGCCTGCGGGTGCCGCCCACGCCGAGCGCTCTCTGCCTCCCCGAGCACTCGCTGCGGACTCCAGGGCACCGTGCACCGAGTGCCATACCTGCTGTGCGCACAGGGGCTCGGCTGGGCTCCCGCTCCCTCTCTCGGTGGAATGAGCTGTCAGAGCCGCCTCTGCGCACTCCCGTGCTAAAGGAATGGAAACTGGGCTCCATGCCCCGGGAAAAGGGTGTTTGGCGCCACCAGCGACTGGCAAACCGGTTGCACACCTGCTCAGCTGTCAAGCTCATCTGAAGGACAAGTCCCCCGACCCCCAAACAACAAAACCTCCAGCCCGGCTGGAAGGCGGAGCTGTGGCTGCTCATTTGCAATCCGAGGTCACTGTGTGGCAGGGCCAGGAGCTGAGCTGGAGACGAGGGCGTCGTGTGGCAAGAGGAGGGTTCAGTGAGTATATTTGAGAGGTGAACCAAGCACCAGGATTTGGGGTGTCTTGGATTAGTAGTAATGGATTGTTGGTTCAGACCAAAGACCTGCGAAGAAAGCAAGAATATTTGGATGGCCCCTTGGCAACAGCCTTTTGCAGCCAGCAGGGCTGCTCTTGCTTGCTGGGAAGGAGACTGGCACCCGGACGGAGTCTCACTAAGCCTCCCCTCCCATCTCATCGCTTGCAGAGGGACGTGAGGAAAAGGGGCCTCCACAATCCCCAGAGACAATCCAAGGACCGTGGGAGCCGCTGGCCTTAGCCTCGGACTTTCCTGGAGCAGAGACAGTTTCAGAGCCACTGGCTGCCAGGTACTGTCATCCCATGGCCATGGGACCAGCTCGTGATCAGTTCCTTTCCCTCCTCAGATGGAGACTGGAGCGTGGAGTGGGTGTGCCGGTGCCAGGGCCCCGACACGGGGACAAGGTCAGACCCCAGGGATGGGGAAGCCACCAGCAAGGAGCCCACGTCAGGGACTGGGGTCGGGGGCTTCCTCTGACCCCACACTGCTCCTGCACCCTGACTCATCACCTGAGTTCATGTCTGTTTTGCAGAATGAGGGGACAGACTTCGAAGGAAACACATGCAGGCCTGACACCTAAAGAGAAAGCCAGCTGTCCCTGTGGTTTATTTCTAGTATTTTGTCTGATTGCTTTTCAGTGAGTCAGTGATAGCCAACGTCTTTAGTTCCTAGTACGTACCAGTGCTGTTTGAACACTCTCCCTGCGCTCTGTGCTCTTCCTATGATGAAGTGAAAACTTCATGTAAGGACAGGAAAAGTGTATCCTGGCCAGCTGTGGGGCTGGATCCACGCGGGGTCAGCCCATGGCATGTTTGGCCATCACACCACGCTCACTTCTGCTCCTTCTTTTCCTTGTACTGTTATGACATCAGCGTCTCTTCTGAGACCACCTGTGCCTGCTCATATTTAGGCCAGATACTGCCCAGGTGTGTGACCCTAGGCAGGTTCTCAAACGTCTCACCTGTAAAATGGAGATGGTACTAGGACCTTCCATGGGGTGGTTGCGAAGGTTAAGCGGGGGTGGTTAGCCAAAGCCTAGGAGCATCAAGGAGCACCATTGAGACACAGTGAGTATTTGTGGAATATTAATTCTTAATTCTTTAATAATTCTCTAATGAATTATTTACTTAATTCCTTTAGGATCAATCATCGTTTATTCAGTCAACTGTTAGGCTCTAATCATTTTCAGTTAGGTTAGAGATAGCATAGGGTTATGACTGTTAGGGTTAGGGTGGGGATTAAAATTCTATATGAGATTTGGGTTGGGAAACAGAGTCAAACAGTATCATCAGTTCAATATTTTATATTAAGAGTTACAGAGATGTTGAACTCATATTCCTCATGGAGGTTAAAAACTCTATATGGTGGTGAGAAGTTGTAGTTAGAAAATTTATTTATTCTATAAATTTATCTTTGTACACTAAGGACCCGTATTCATTAAACTAAAATAAAATATTCTGAGAACTGTGTGATGTGACTAAGCTATGACCGTACCAGCTCATTTAATCCTTACCAACTGATAACTATAGTGCCCACATTTTGCTCATGAGGAAACAGAATTAGAAAGATAAAATATCTTGCCTAGACTCCCAGCTAGCAAGTGACCTATGCCAGGCTTGAGTCTACGGACAGATCTGAAGTCTTGGACTTTTAATTACTATTCCTATTCAAGTCTATCATTTTGGATGTATTTTCTGGGTGACAGGGTGAGACCCTGTCTCAAACAAAAAAAGAAACCCAAAAAGTTTGTTTGTGAAGAAGGAGGAAAACTAGTTTTATGTGGTGTCATCAAGAAGTGAGAAAGGAAAATGTCTTGATCATAGAGCATGATCTGATACTTTAAAAGTTGCCGAGAGGTCAAATAATGAAGGCAGATGGGACCTTTTGAGCTTACTGGTGACCTTCATATGAGCAATTTCACTGTTGGAGATGAAGCCATGTTGGTGTTCAGTTACTCAACATTATTCAACATCCCTTCATGCTAAAAACTCTCCATAAACTAGGTATTGATGGAACGTATCTCAAAATAATAAGAGCTATCTATGACAAATCCATAGCCAATATCATACTGAATGGACATAAGCTGGAAGCATTCCCTTTAAAAACTGGCACAAGACGAGGATGCCTTCTCTCACCACTCCTATTTAACATAGTACTGGAAGTTCTGGCAAGGGCAATCAGAGAAAGAAATAAAACATATTCAAATAGGAAGAGAGGAAGTCAAATTATCTCTGTTTGCAGATGACATGATTTTATATTTAGAAAACCCCATCGTCTCAGCCCAAAAACTCCTTAAGCTGATAAGCAACTTCAGCAAAGTCTCAGGATACAAAATCGATGTGCAAAAATCACAAGCATTCATATACAGCAACAATAGACAGAGAGCAAAGTCATGAGTGAACTCCCATTCACAATTGCTACAAAGAAAATGAAGTACCTAGGAATACAACTTACAAGGGGTGTGAAGGACGTCTTCAAGGAGAACTACAAACCACTGCTCAAGGAAATCAGAGAGGACACAAAACAATGGAAAACCATTTCATACTCATGGATAGGAAGAATCAATATAGTGAAAATGGCTATACTGCCCAAACTAATTTATAGATTAAATGCTATTCACATCAAACTTCCAGTGACTGTCTTCAAAGAATTAGAAAAAACTACTTTAAATTTCATATAGAACCAAAAAAAGAGCCCGTATAGCCAAGAGTACCCTAGGCCAAAAGAACAAAGCTGGAGGCATCACGCTACCTGACTTCAGACTATACTACAAGGCTACAGTAACCAAAACAGTATGGTACTGGTACCAAAACAGAAATATAGAACAATGGAACAGAACAGAGGCCTCAGGAATAACACCACACATCTACAACCATCTGATCTTTGACAAACCTGACAAAAACAAGCAATGGGGAAAGGATTCCCTATTTAATAAATGGTGCTGGGAAAACTGGCTAGCCATATGCAGAAAACAGAAACTAGACCTCTTTCTCACACCTTATGCAAAAATTATGTCAAGATGGGTTAAAGACTTAAATGTAAAACCCAAAACCATAAAAACCCTAGAAGAAAACCAAGGCAATAGGGTTAGGGTTAGGGTCAGGGTCAGGGTTAGGGTCAGGGTTAGGGTCAGGGTCAGGGTCAGAGTTAGGGTCAGGGTCAGGGTTAGGTTAGGGTGAGGGTTAGGGTCAGGGTCAGGGTCAGGGTGAGGGTCAGGGTCAGGGTCAGGGTAGGGTCAGGGTTCGGGTTCGGGTTAGGGATTTGGGTTAGGGTGAGGGTTAGGGGTTAGGGTGAGGGTGAGGGTCCGGGTCAGGGTCAGGGTCAGGGTCAGGGTAGGGTCAGGGTTTGGGTTCGGGTTAGGGGTTAGGGTGAGGGTGAGGGTCAAGGTTAGGGTAGGGTTAGGGTCAGGGTCAGGGTCAGGGTCAGGGTTAGGGTAGGGTTAGGGTTAGGGTAGGGTTCGGGTTAGGGTTAGGGTTCGGGTTCGGGTTCGGGTTAGGGGTTAGGGTTAGGGTTAGGGTAGGTGTTAGGGGTTACGGTTAGGGTTAGGGTTAGGGGTTAGGGTTAGGGGTAGGGTAGGGTTAGGGGTTAGGGTTAGGGGTTAGGGTTAGGGTAGGGTTCGGGTTCGGGTAGGGTAAGGGTAAGGGTTAGGGTTAGGGTTAGGGTTAGGGTTTTAGGGTTAGGGTTAGGGTTAGGGTTGGGTTGGGTTAGGGTTAGGGGTTAGGGTTAGGGTTTAGGGTTAGGGTTAGGGGTTAGGGTTAGGGTTAGTGTTAGGGTTAGGGGTTAGGGTTCGGGTTAGGGTTAGGTCAGGACCAGGATGCCAGATCACCTATCCCATCACCCTGAGCCCATGTCCTTCACATGCTTCTCTCTCGCATCATCTTACCAGAAGTATCTCCTACCTAATCTGACCTCCTTTGGCCTCTTCTCTATGTGTAATCAAAGAAGTCTGTTTAAAGAACAAATGAGTTACTATGTTACCTGCCTAAAGCCTTCCCTTGCTCCCCACTGCCTTAGGGTGAAAGACAACCATAACCTTTGTCCTCACCCCCCCACCTCTTGGGCTTCGTCTCTTGCCCTTTGTCTCCTTTCATACTGTTAGCTCATGCTCCTGAATTAATTGGAGCTCCCTATTTATGACGTGTCTTCTCCCAACTGTAATCCTTTTGCACATGCTGTCCCCTCTGCCTTTAACACTCTTACCAACCCTGCTGCATTTTTCTGTTCTTTTTTAGGTTACCGAGTAGATCTTTCTTTTTCCAGGTAACCTCCCTGGCTTGCTGGCCTCCAGGGTAATGTAATCCCTACTGAGTTCTCTGGGAGCAACTCTATGCTGTTATGATCTGTGTTACCACCAGTTTCTCCTGGCTCCTGAGAGAAGGCTGGATATAGAAGATAATGCTGCCATCCATTAGGAGAAAGGGAACGCTGTATGGAACCCAGCAGTTCTCCAGGACACCTCTTGGTACTTCCACTGACCACAGTAAACGTTCATAAAAAACTAACCCAACCAACTAAATAACCAACTAAGGCAGGACCACTAAGGGTTTGGACCCTTCAGGAATGAAGGTTTTGATCACCCTACTGGTAAAAAGCCAGAACAATGGAAGGGTGGGCTCAAGGCAAATGGAACCTGGGATGAATAATGTAAGAAGGAATTTATGAATATTAACTACAGCCTTGTGACCAGTTACAGAAAGAGAACTATAATAGTGATACAGTTTTTTCTCCTTGTTTGTATGTGTATGTCTATCTGTATCTATGTCATCTATCTTTCTATTTATTAATCTATATGCACATTTTGTTTTGTTTTGTTTTGAGAGGGGGTCTCGCTGTATCACCCAGGCTGGAGTGCAGTGGCGGATCTCGGCTCACCACAACCTCTGCCTCCTGGGTTCAAGCAATTCTCCTGCCTCAGCCTCCTGAGTAGCTGGGATTACAGGCATGCATCACCATGCCCAGCTAATTTTTGTATTTTTAGTAGAGATGGGGTTTCACCACATTGGCTAGGCTGGTCTTGAAATCCTGACCTCAGGTGATCCGCCTGCCTTAGCCTCCTAAAGTGCTAGGTTTACAGGTGTGAGCAACTGCACTCAGTCTGTTTTGTTTTAAGAGATAAGGTCTTGCTGTGTTGCCCAGGTTGCCCTCAAACTCCTGGGCTCAAGAGATCCTCCTGCCTCAGCTTCCCAAGTAGCTGAGGTTACAGGCACAAGCCACCATGCCTGGCTAGCATATTTGTTTTTATTAACTAATTTTTTCTTTTGTTTCCTCTTTTATCCTTGTTATTTTATAGAAGGATTATTGGCAGGAGCTTGTAGGTTATAAACTCTTCAGGCAGAACTGCCAAGGAATAACCTCACTCAAAAGATGGGTGCAGTGTCTGTTGGGGCTTCCTATCTCCCCTCTGTGGGAGAAGGGGAGAGGGCCTTGTGTTAATATGAAGGATGCATTGAAACTTGTTATATAAAAAAAATACATTTATTAATGTAGTACAGAATACTTAATATCTGTAGAAGAATGTGTGTGGATGCTGAGCAACAAAAGGGGTGGCTGGGCCAGTGAGAAGCTATTGACACCTGGTTAGGTGCAGTGTCAGGTAATTCCAGCACTTTGGGAGGCCGAGGTGGATGGATCACCTGAGGTCAGTAGTTCAAGACCAGCCTGGCCAACATGGCAAAACCCTGCCTCTGCTAAAAATACAAAAATTAGCTGGGCATGGTGGCGGGTGCCTGTAATCCCAGCTACTTGGGAGGCTGAGGCAGGAGAATCACTTGAACCTGGGAGGCAGAGGTTGCAGGGAGCCAAGATCGCGTCATTGTACTCCCGACTGGGCAACAAGAGTGAAACTCCATCTCAAAATGAAAAAAGAGAAGCTACTGACTCTCAGCCCCAAACTGAGCCTTCTATACTTAACTTGGCAATGGTGGGACTGGAACTGTCTGAATTACATTAGTTTTGCCAGCCGGCTCCTTGTTAGGGGCTGTCAGGCAGACAAAGATACACTCCTTTCTGTTGTCTTTGTTGTTCATGCCAATGTCATCTCAGCAGTGTCATTTCACTTCCAGTTTCCAGTTTTTTCCACACTCCTAGAATCAGCTTCATCTCTCTCTTCAGAGGCTCCACTGGGCAGTGCTCCCCCGCCAGAGGTCTGGGTCCCAGCTCTGCAGAAGCCCTGATCTGAGCTCCCAGGAGCCAGCCCCAGCTGGTCTCTGCTCAGGTGTCTGGGTTGCAGGTCCTGGGGGGTCCCTCTGTTGACCTTCTAGGTTCTCACAACCTAATCTCTTACTATTGTCCCCAGTCCTTGAGGGGGTGCCTGCATCCTGCAGTTACTTTCTCTGTTACCTCAATGTCTTCCTTTGCTTTTCTAGTTCCCTGGTAGCCACCAATTTCCTGATATTAAATTCTTTCCATTTTTCTTTTTATTTTTTGAGATGGAGAATCACACTATCACCCGGGTTGGAGTGGAGTGGCGCTATCTTGGCTCACTACAACCTCCGCCTCCCAGGTTCAAGTGATTCTCCTGCCTCAGCCTCCTGAGTAGCTGGGATTACAGGCACCCATCACCACGCCCAGCTAATTTTTTGTATTTTTAGTAGAGACAGGGTTTCACTATGTTGGCCAGGCAGTCTCGAACTCCTGACCTTGTGATCTGCCTGTCTTGGCATCCCAAAGTGCTGGGATTACAGGCATGAGCCACGGCGTCCTGCCTCTTTCCATTTTTCTAACTGAACTCTTAGTGATACAAGATAATGCAGAGTTCCTTCTCACACGGATCCTACAGTCCAGTGGGAGAGACAGATATTAAGCAAATAATTACATTTAATTATGTTGAAATAAGTGCCATGAAGGAAAAGTACAAAGTTTATTGGCATATTAAAGGCCCTGAGAAGTTCTGCAGTAAATAAGCCTGGTTAGCATTGTTTAGGGCAACATCTACTTATTTTATTTGACCAAGAAACTTCATGGTAAACCTATTAGCACACAGCAGAGTTAGCGTGCTACATAGTAGTGCATTGTGCAAATGGAAAAGGGAAGTCATTGAAGAAATGTGAGCTGGGGGACTTGGAGTGTGAGCATTTGCCATGTTCCTCCAGTAGCATCCAGTGGGTTAGGGGCATCTTAGCTGCAGGATTCCAGTCATAGGATCAACTGACAATTCTCCTTGCTCTTTTCTTTTCTTTTCTTTTCCTTTTTTGAGACAGAGTCTCGCTCTGTCGCCCAGGCTGGAGTGCAGTGGCACGATCTCGGCTCACTGCAAGCTCCGCCTCCCGGGTTCACGCCATTCTCCTGTCTCATCCTGCCTCCCGAGTAGGTGGGACTACAGGCGCCCGCCACCGCACCCGGCTAATTTTTTGTATTTTTAGTAGAGACGGGGTTTCACCGTGTTAGCCAGGATGGTCTCGATCTCCTGACCTCATGATCCACCCGCCTCGGCCTCCCAAAGTGCTGGGATTACAGGTGTGAGTCACCGCACCCGGCCTCTCCTTGCTCTTACTCTAGCCCCATGAGGCACCTTTCTGGTCATCACCGACTTACTGAGTAAATTTCCCTATAGGGAGAGGATGCTCTCATTCACCAGCACAGATGTTCTGGTCTACCTGGCAGTTTCTTTCTCATTATAGAGCAAGGTTTCTTGACCTAGGTCTTTAGAGGGACCATCCACCCCTTAAGACTATCTGCAAAATGTGTGTGTGTGTGTATGCATGTGCGCGTGTGGGCGCACGTGTGTGTGTGTGTGCATGCATGGACATTTTTCCGGCAAGAGGGTCCATATCTTTTGATATTCCTAGTGGGAGTGTGACTTCAGAAAAGGATAAGTTTAGGAATCACTGCATTAAAGGAAAATGTTCTATTATTTGTGTATTGATCTCCTGTGAGTGTGGTCACTGTAAATGGGTTCTTCTTCGTCTGATCAGCCTTGTGTTGACTCACCAAACTGAGGTTCTGGATCCTCCAAGGTACCTACTCCCCTGGCTAAAGGATGAACCAACCTTCTTGGACCTCAAGGGATCACTCCCCTCTAGGCGATTGCCTGTGCCATTTCCTCTCGCTGGGAAACCCTCTCCCCAGGCCTTGTGGTCAACTCCCAGTTATTCTTCAGGTCTCAGCTTAGAAGTCATTTCCTCCTTGAAACCTTCTCTGACTAACCGCTTCGGGATTTGATAGCCCTTATTTGTGCTCCCACAGCATCCGTCCCACCTCTCTGGGGCCCCTACTTTCCCTTCCCACAGGACCATGTTTTTCCCTTCATTGTGTCTGTTCCATGATACAATTAACTGTTTATAATACTTCTCTGCCACTTTTAGAATGCAAGCTCCACAAGGAAGGGGGGCTGTGTCCAGCTTTGCTCTGCTTTTCCCCCAACACCAAGCACAGTGTCTAGCATATATTAGGTGCCCATTAAAATCGAAGGAATGCATACAAAAATAAGTACCTTAATCCTTTCAGTGCGACATTTATGTGCCGTCACAGCTAGACCACGAATGTCCTTTTACCTCACTCTAGGACTATGTACAGATTTGCCAGCCACGAGAAGTCCAAAAAATAAAACATCCAGGTAATCAACTTTCATCTTCTATCAGCAAAAGCTTCTTTCTCGTCAAGTGTGTGCATACATTTGTACATACAGATGCACATACTTATATGTGGGTGAAGAGAAAACGTGCTGCAGTGTCGGAAGAAACCTACCTGTGTTTCTTAGAAAGCGGTTCCTATAGTCCTTGACTACCCTCGTTACTGGGTTATAGAAGCCGTCTCCACAATCGTAATAGCCCCTGGGGATTTTTCTAGGTGGGTCCATATTGGTGAGTTGAGCCATACCTTGAAAGAACATAATGGGCAATTAGTTCACCATCAAGGCCAAATCCAAACCCAGTGTTCCCATAAGGTCCACTTGTGGCTGGTGGCTCATGTGACTATCTGGCTCCCCTGTTGAACTAAATACCCCCTACTCAGGGCAAGAAGCAAACCCAGCAGAAACGGTGCCCCAAAGGAACTTTCTGAACATGGCTCTTGGGAACAGGGTCTTGGGAATGAGACCCTCTGTCTTCTTCTTCCTTTGACCCCATCCTCCTCCATTTCTTCGGATACCATGACAAAGGGCACAGGTTCTGAAGTTAGACAGACGCTGAGGGTAAGTCAGAGTTGGCAAATGGATAGGAGGGCATCAGATCCAGAAGAGGGGTGGCATTCAAAGCGTGGGCAGAGGCCAGAGGCATGGATCCTTAAGCCCCACTCTGGAAACCTTGTAGAGCAGAGCACGTATGAAGGAGAACAGCAGAAAAGAAATGGATCAGGTGGACAAGGGGCAGGTGGTGGAGAACTTTGACTCTTGCCAAAATTACCACGGTGGCTGCCACTCATTGAATGTTTATTATGTGCCAGGCATTGTGCTCCTCTTTTATTTAATCCTGAGAGCAACTCTGTGGCTCCATTTTACAGATAAGAAAACTGAGGCTCAGAGAAGTTAAAGTAACTTTCCCAAGGTTATCCAGCTAGGAGGCAGTCCAGCTCTGGAACCTGTATGTTCAGGTGCCAACATCAGGAGAGGAGACAGCCTAGGTGCAGCCACAGGACCAGGGACACTGAGATCTCTGGGAGAGAAAGAAGATTGAGTGCACCTTTTAGGTCATGCACGCTAGGTATGTGTATCTTGAAACGCCATGGCTCAAGTAAAGGGAGAGGTTGGAATAAATAACTTCTCAGGTTCCTTCTAACTATAGTTGCTATAGTTCCTTGTTCTCTAGACTGAGAGCTGGATGCCCACTGAGCACACAGCACCACGCCCACAACCCAGAGTCTTGCACACAGTAGGAACTCTTGTGTTGCTTAATGACATGCCTAACCGTAACCCTGACACTGACCCTGATCCTAAACCTAACCCCATATGTACTGGCTAATGACTACCGAGAACTTACTCCATGTCAAGCACTTTACAGCCATTCTCTCACCAAAGCCTCATGCCAATGCCCATCTCACAGATGCTCCAAGAGGTCACGGGGCACTTTTAACCCTCACCCTGCCTTGCAGGCAGGGCGAGTTGCCCTAACAATGCCAGCCCCGAGAGGCAAAGTGTGGAGTGACAAGGGAAGGAAGTAGCTACTTAGAATCAAGCTGCTCTTCTGAGGGTCACAGGAGAAGTAGGGGAGAGCCAGGCAGGTTCGGGGAGAGCCAGGCAGGTTCGGGAAAAGCCACCACGAGACTGGCAGAGGCTTAGCTTTAGCAAAACCAGCCATTGTGTGAGAGCTAAGGCTTAAGGCTGAGGGCTTTTTGCCTACAGCCTTA
The DNA here is from genome assembly GCF_029281585.2 of Gorilla gorilla gorilla. Lineage (NCBI taxonomy): Eukaryota > Metazoa > Chordata > Mammalia > Primates > Hominidae > Gorilla > Gorilla gorilla. The sequence continues at coordinate 8,615,650 of NC_073232.2, read as the reverse complement.
ATTGGGGTGAAGAGCCCATGGCAAAGTCCAGGCCTCCCATCATAACTAATCCGGGAGGAGTGATTTGCAACGTTCTCAAGCTGCAGCTAGACTGGCAGCTCTTTGAAGGGAGAGATGATGTCCTCTTAACTCTCGTCTCCCTGGGTCCAGCCAGTGTCTGACATACAGTAGGAGCTTAGGAAATATTTCTTAATGTCATTGCCTTAACTCCCCTAAGCACATACTTCACCCTGCACTGTGATGTCAATATCATTATCCCTGTTTGACAATGACTCTTTAACGAGTACCCACTGTATGCCAGACAATGTGCTAGGGCCCTGCCCTCATGTTGCTCACAGCTTGGGAAGACGAGCTGAACACTCACGATCCAAGCCCTGGGAGGAGGTCATGGCTGCTGTGATATGCCACAGGGAGACCTTACCTAGTGTGGGAATTCAGGGAAGGGGCTCCCAGCTTCAGGACATTGAGCTGAGACCTGAAGGACGGGAAGGAGTTATTTGGGTGAAGTAAGAGGGTTAAAGTATTCCAGGCAGAGAGAATGGCAGGAAAAAGTGTGGTCTCTTTGAGAAATAGAGAGAAAGCAAGCATGGCAAGAGGGGAGAGAGAAAAACCGAGAAGGGTGGGTAGCCTAGGATGAGGCTGGGACATGAGCAGGAGCCAGAGAATGTCACTGTTTCTGAGAATTTGAAACCTTATCTTGAGGGTATAGGGAGCACTCAAGGGGCGGGGCGGGAGGGAGGCAATCAGATTCACACTTTAAAAGATGTAAGCGGCCGGGCATGGTGGCTCACGCCTGTAATCCCAAGTTAAGGAGGGAAGGTTGCTTGAGGCCAGGAGTTCTAGATGAGCCTGGGCACCATGGCAAGACCCATCTCTACAAGAAACTTAAAAAAAAAAAATTAACCAGGAGTGGTGGCACATTCCTGTAGTTCCAGCTACTTAGGAGGCCAGATCACTTGGCAGGAGGATCGCTTGAGCCCAGGAGTTCAAAGTTACAGTGAGCTATGATCATACCACTGCACTCCAGCCTGGGCAACAGAGCAAGACTCTGTCTCAAAAAAAAAAAGATGGAAGTGACTGCAGAATGGAGAATGACCTCAAGGGGGCCAAGTGGGGATCTCTGGAGTCAGGTCATCAAGGGGAAAGATGATGGAGGGCTGGAACAGGGCAGTGGCAAAGAGTATGAAGAGAATGCTGCCTGGCACATGGAAGTGCTCAATAAATATTTGTTGAATAAACAAATAAAGTCTATATTTCAGAGGTAAAATCCATAGGACCATTGCACTTAGGGGGCAGGGGAAGGGAGGATTAGGCTTACCTAGGTGGATGGGCATGACATTCAGTGAGGCAGCCATCACGGTGGGGGTGACAATGAATTCAGTGCAAACAAGTTGAGAACGACCAATACAGGTGTCAGGGAAGCTTGATGCAGGGATCTTAGGCTCAGGGATTCTGATTTCAGTTTAGAAGCCGATGGTAGTTGAAGGCTTAGAAGTGTATCAACTTGTTCAGGAAGAGCATATAGAATGAAAACAGAAAATGCCTAAGCCAGAGAGCCCCGGGAACCTCAACGTGAATAACTGGGGGTGGGGGGATGTTGAGGAGGCAGTGGCAAAGAAGCCTGGGGATAGGAGGAAAATAGCAGAGTAAGTGTCAGGAGGGCAAAGGGAGAGAAGGCGGCTCACCCGGTCAACTAACTGACCCAAGGTCATGAAGCTGGGAAGGGAAGGAGATGGGGGTTTGAGCTCAGGTCTGCCTGACTCCAGTGCCTGGGTGCTTCCTGGAGGCTTCTGCCCTGACGGAGGTTGACTTGTGCAGGCTCATCCAGCTATAGACAGAGAATGCTAGGACTCAAACCCACAATTTCTGGCTCCATGCTCTGTCAACCACAGCTCATGGTCTCTCACAAGCTAAGTTGGGATTGTTTTCATAGTATACAGAGTTGTTTCCCCATCTGTCATTTTGGATATATTATCTCTGCTGTGCCAAAAACTACACTCTTCTTTTTTTATTTTTTTATTATTTATTTATTTTTTATTATACTTTAAGTTCTGGGGTACATGTGCAGAATGTGCAGGTTTGTTACATAGGTATACACGTGCCATGGTGGTTTGCTGCACCCATCAACCTGTCATCTACATTAGGTATTTGTCCTAATGCTATCCCTCCCCTCCCTTCGTCTTGAGGCTCACCTGACCTGGAACACGTCTCAAAATTTTAAGGTGCCACTCTCTGAATCCAGACTTATAGTCCAAATGTAGCCCTCCGTGATGAAAGACGGTTTTTGCAGGGAGGTAGCATGATACAGAGGACCTCAGAGAGGAAGACTGGGCTGCCAGTGTGAGCTCTGCCACAGGGAACCATGTCTGAACTCCACAGCCTCAACCTGGAGTGACATGGGACTAGGAAGGCTGACTGGGCAGGGTCATCTGGACATTAGGGAGACAAGGATTACAGAGAGCCTCCCCCAGCACCTGATACACAAAGCACATGCTCTGTCAGTACTGCTTTCGTCCTTAACTCTTTCTTTTTAAAATATTTACATAATTTTAGTGTTATAGTAGGTACCACGAATAAGAACAGCTGACATGTACCGTGCACCCACATGCATTCAAGGCATTGTTCTAAACACCTGACATGAATTATCTTATTTACAACAATCTTGGGAGGTAGGTGATGCTGTTGACCCCATTTTGATTTTTTTTTTTTTTTCTGAGACCAGAGTGTCGCTCTGTCGCCCAGGCTGGAGTGCAGTGGCGTGATGTCAGCTCACTGCAAACTCCACCTCGTGAGTTCAAACGATTCTCATGCCTCAGCCTCCTGAGTAGCTGGGATTACAGGCATGCCACCATACCCGGCTAATTTTTGTATTTTTAGTAGAGACAGGTTTCACTATGTTGGCCAGGATGGTCTGGAAGTCCTGACCTCAAGTGATCCACCCGCCTTGGCCTCCCAAAGTGCTGGGATTACAGGCATGAGTCACCACGCCCAGCTGATTGACTCCATTTTGAAGGGGAGAAACTCAGGCACAGTGGGTAAAGTCCCTTGCCCATGGTCCTCTGGCTAGCACAGTGGAGCTGAGATATGAGGACTGGCCTTCCTGGCTCCAGGACCTGGCTCTTTTGTATTCTTCTACGCCTGCTCAGTTCCTCTTCCCCTTTAAGTTACTTCAGTAGGACACAGTCCACTTATCCGAAACTGTCTTAGTTTCCCTCTCAGTTTGGGTATGAAGGAAAGGGTGGGTGCCTGGGTACCTGCAGGCTTCAAGCCATTGAGGATCTCTGTGTAAAACCTCCGATCATAGCCGTCGCAGTAATGCCAGTTCTTCTCATCATAGTGCAGCCCATCTGCGAAGGTATATGTGCCCTGGAAGACAAGGAGCACACATGTGCATCTGAGGAAGCTGAAGGCTTTTGGCCAAGAGGTTCAGATATCAAGGGAAGTGGGGGCCTTTCTGATGGCTGCAGTAAAGAAGTGGTAACTATCACAATTACTATGGTTGTGACGACAAGAGGGAATGGGTATAAGTGCCGAGCCCTGTCCCTGCCGCTCAAAGTGGGTGAACTCACTTTGGCAGATGAACTTGGGCAGATGACCCACTCTCTCTGGCCCTTCATTTCCTCATTTGTAAAATTAAGTTAATGATAGTGTACATAAAATAGGGTTGATTGAAAATTCAATGAGATAGCACACTTGAAGCATTTAGCACAGTGCCTGGCTGTGATGGTTGATTCTGTGAGGCAACTTGACTGGGTTAAGTGAAAGGGATGCCCAGATAGCTCATAAAACATTTGTGGGTGTGTTCATGAGGGCGTTTCTAGAAGGGATTCACATTTTAATCAGTGGACTGAGCAAAGAAGTTCCACCCTCACCAAAGTGGGTGGGCACCATACAATCCGTTGAGGGCCTGGATAGAACAAAAAGGCAGAGGAAGTGCCAATTCCCTGTCTCTGCTTGTGCTGGGACATCCATCTTCCTTGCCCTTGGACATCAGCATTCCTGGTTCTCAGGCCTTTGAACTCTGACTGGGACTTACACCATTGATCCCCCTGGTTGAGGCCCTTGGGTTTGGACTGGAACTACACTAACAGCTTTCCTGGGCCTCCAGGTTGCAGAGGGAAGATTGGGAGGCTTCTTAGCCTCCATAATCTTGTGAGCCAATCCCTAATATAAATCTCTTTCCATACATCTCTGTATATCCTATTGGTTTTGTGTCTCTGAAGAACCCTGACTGACACACTGACACAAAGTAAGCCCTCAATAAATGTTATTATTCTTTTATTATTATTATAGCTGGAAAGGTCAGAGCCATCAGCCACGGCCCTTTGTCCAAACGCATACATTCTGCCTTTGCTGCCTTACTGCTAAAGGAAGCCTCAGGATGTAGAAATTGCATTGGCCTGGGCATCAGGAAACACGGGTGGAAATTCCAATGATACTATTAATTCACTGTGTGACCTCGGGAAAGTCACATCCCCTTCCTGGGGCTTAGACTCTCCAAGCTATAAAACAAGGAGCATTTCTTAACCTTTTTTAGGTCATGAGTCAGGCCCCAAGATGCTCTTAGTGAAACTGATGAAAGCTATAGATGCTTTTCCTGGAGAAAAACTTAGTCCCCTTTACACAGAAATTTCTGTATGTAAATCAAGAGGTTTCAGTGACTCCCTGAATTCTATTCATGACTCACAAATACCAGGGGGCAAGAATCCTTGGATTAGGTAAGTTATAATGATAGTAGCAGTGATGGTGGTAATAAGAGCTAACACTTATTGAGTGCCTCTTGTGTGCTGGGAATTTAGCAAAGTGTTCACATATATATATTGAGGTGCCTTGTACTATTGTGGTAGGCTGAATAATGGTCCCCCAAAGATGTCCCTGTCTGCTGCAACCTGTGAGTATGCTACTTTACATGGCAAGAGGGATTTTGCAGATGCAATTAAATGAAGGATCCTGAAGTGGGAAGATTATTTGGATTATCTGGATGTGCCAAATATGATTGCAAGGTTCCTATGAGAAGGAAATAGTAAGGTCAGGGTGAGAGAAGATGAGATGACGATGAAAGCAGAGGGATGAAGGGTGGCGTGATGATGAAAGCAGAGGTCGGAGTGATGCGTGGCCATGAGCCAAGGAATGCAGGCAGCCTCTAGAAGCTGGAAAAGGCAAGGAAACAGGTTTTCCCATAGAGCCTCTGGACGGAATGCAGGCTTGCTGACCTATTTCAGACTTTTGAGCTCTAGAACTGTAAGATACTACATTTGTGCTGATTTCAGACTAAATCTGTGGTAACCTGTTATAGTACCAACACATAACTAATGCAACTAACTGTCCCGAGTTGATAGGTGAAGAACTCTCAGGGAGGTGAAGTCGTGGGCCTAAGATCAGGCAGTAAGTGGTGTAACAGATGCAAACTCATCCTGGCCTCTCCACAGATCCTTCCAGATCTAGAGGGAGAGGATTCTAGAGCCCTGGGAGATCCAGAAGCAGGGAGAAATTAGCCGGGCATGGTGGCACATACCTGTAATCCCAGCTACTCAGGAGGCCTAGGCAAGAGAATAGCTTGAATCCAGGAGGCAGAGGTTGTGGTGAGCTGAGATCACACCACTATGCTCCAGCCTGGGCGACAGAGACTCGTTTTCAAAAAAAAAAAAAAAGGTCAGGTGTGGTGGCTCGCACCTGCGCACCTGTAATCCCAGCACTTTGGGAGGCCAAGGCGGGTGGATCACAAGGTCAAGAGATTGAGACCATCCTGGCAAACATGGTGAAACCCAATCTCTACTAAAAATACAAAAATTAGCTGGGCATGATGGCGCATGCCCGTAGTCCCAGCTACTCGGGAGGCTGAGGCAGGAGACTCGCTTGAACCCAGGAGGTGGAGGTTGCAGTGAGCCGAGATTGTGCCACTGCACTCCAGCCTGGTTGACAGAGTGAGACTAAAAAAAAAAAAAAAAAAAAAAAGTTGGGGGAGTGGGGGAGAAGCAAAGAGAAGAGTGAATGGAACGAGGTGGGCACCAGACAGGGACGATGGGGCGCCAGAGGGTGAGGCTCTTCTTGCCCGAGGATCTCTCCTCCACAGCACCCGCCCCCCCAGCTGATCACCTTTATGGCCAATCCGTTTTCCCAAATGGCGTCGTATTGGCTTCCACTGGGGAAGTACAGGGTTCCTTCGCCGTGAAACATGCCATCCTTCATTTCCCCAACATATATTGTTTCGGTAGGGAGGATGTACTTGGCTTTGCCCTCCATCCTGTAAAGACACAGGGAAATCACTGAGCCCTGTGTGACAGCTGGAGGATCAGAGCTGGCAGGCAACAGAGTGAGCAGGAACCCCGTTCTCAGCATTCTCATCCTTCTCATCCCAGCAGTACTCTGCTGAAAACAAAATTTTTGTTTTGTTTCCCTCAAAAGCTCAAAAACGAAAAGAGGGGAATAGAGTTTGCTCTGTTCATTCTCCCCTTCACCTAGAGGCTCACTCTTACCTTGGAGTTCACACTGCTCCCTGAAATAAACCCCCTTAGTAGGCCCAGAGAGTGTAGAGATGTGCCCAAAACCACACACAGTAAAAACTGTGGACACTAGAGCCCAGGTTTTCTGGCAGCTGGTTCTGTGATTTCTCTGTCCCCCATGACCAATCCATCCTTGCCTATTATGCCACAAGTGGAATATTAGGGAAAATATGAAATTTAGAGACAGGAGTAAGGGTTTGAAGCTTACCACCATTATATATATATATATAAAATCGTGGATATTGATATTGTTTGGCTGTGTCCCCACCCAAATCTCATCTGGAATTGTAGCTCCCATAATCCCCACATGTCATGGGAGGGACTCAGTGGGAGGTAACTGAATCATGGGGGTGGGTTTTTCCCATGCTGTTCTCATGATAGTGAATAGTCTCATGAGATCTGATGGTTTTATAAAGGGCAATTCCCCTGAACATGCTCTCTTGCCTGCTGCCATGTAAGATGTGCCTTTGCTCCCCCTTTGCCTCCACCATGATCGTGAGGCCTTCCCAGCCATGTGGAACTGTGAGTCCATTAAGCCTCTTTCCTTTGTAGATTACCCAGTCTTTGGTTATGTCCTTACAGCAGCATGAGAACAGACTAATACAGATACTTTCCCAAACCTCTTTGCTTGTGCCTCCCTCCCTTCCTTCCCTTCCTTCTTTCCTTCCAAACAGGTATTTACAGAGCACCTACATTTTGTCAGGGACTATGCTGATGGTCCAACTTGCTGAATACAACACAGATTCAACAGTGATCAAGGCAGATGCAGTCCCTGTCCTCGGGGGCTCACAGTCTAGTGGGCGACAAAATTGAGTAATTATACAATGTGTGATAAGTGCTATGCAGGAGGAAGACAGGCTCATACAGGAGAACAAGGCAGGGACACCAGCTTGACCAGTTGACTAGCTTCTTTGTTTTGTTTTTTGTTTTTTTCCCAAGACCAGATCTTGTTCTGTCTCCCAGGCTGGAGTACAGTGGTGTGATCATGGCTCAATGCAGCCTCAATCTCCTGAACTCAAGTGATCCTCCCACCTCAGCCTCCCAAGTAGTTGGAACCACAGGTGTGCCCCACCACGCCTGGCTTATTTAATTTTTTTTTTTTTTTGTAGAGATGGGGTTTCCCTATGTTGCCCAGGGTGATCTAGAACTCCTGGGCTCAAATGATCCTCCTGCCTCAGCCTCCCAAAATGTTGGGATTATAGGTGTAAGCCACTGCACCGGGCTGACCAGTTTCTTTATGGGTGAAATGGCTGCAATTAATACAGGTAACATATAACGATTTTCCTAGTAAAGGGCCTGACATATAGTGAGTGCTTAATAAATATGCTTTCATTCATTCCTTCTCCATTCCTCCTAACAAGCTGAAGGCTCCTCTCCTAACTCTGACCTTTTTAAGGCTTTTGCTAGTACCTCTGTCGGGATGCGTAACACTTTCTATCTTGTTTTGTAATTAGATATCTTATCTCCGGTATTTAAGAAAAGCTTCTTTAAAGGAAGACTTTGGTATCCTCAGCTCCTAGAACCACTAAGCAGGTGCTTCATAAACGTCTCCTGAGTAAAGAATGAAGGAAACAGAAAGAGTAGTCAGTGAACAGAGTGGATGACAAAGTTGTTGAGATAACTGAGTGAGACGATGGTTGTGAAACTATAGCAGAATGCCCGGCATAGAACAAGAAATTGAAAACTATTTCACTTTTATTCTAGTGCAAGACATGGGGGGAAGGGAGAATTCCTCTTCTCCTTCCCTCCTGTACTCTTTGCTTGAGCTCACATCTATCATTTCTAAGCACCATCTCCATAATCAAGTTCTACACCCTTCTCTGAGGTTAGACCCCACCCCTTTTCTTACCTCGAACTGGACATCACTGTTCAGACCTCTCACAGACATCTCCAACTCGCCTAAAACAGAATCATCTCCTCCTCCCCTAAGCAGCACCTCCTTAGAGTTCTCTATTTCCATGAATGGTATCAGAATCCTCTGGTTCAAGGCCAGGAGCTGGGCCCAGGGCTGGGGCTGTAAGCCATCTCTGGACGGGACTGGAGCCAATCAGCTGCCAACTCCTGGCAGTAAAATCCCCAAACCTCTCCTGCATTTTTCTCTTTCCTGCAGCTTCACTGCTTCTGCCTTGGCCCAGGGTTCTGCTGCCTCCTACTGGGACAACTGCAGTGAGCTCTGAGCTGATCTCCCCATCTTCACTTTTCCTGCTTCCCTCCTCTCTGTCCCTCCTTCTCTCCTTCTCCTCCCTTCTTCTTTTTCTCCTTCACTCTCTCTCTCTTTCCCTTCCTTTCTCCCTCCTTCTCTTCCATTTTAAAAAATTCATTCAAGGCGAAAAGCCTGCCTTCTAAATTCAAAGTAAGTTAAAAAGAAGAAAAAAACCTCTTTATAGTGAAGGCTTCAATCCATAATAAGGATATGATTTCCAGATCTCAAATACCTATCAATTAGCTGGGCATGGTGGCGCATATCTGTGGTCCCAGCTACTGGGGAGGCTGAGGTGGGAGGATCGCTTGAGTCTGGTGGGGTGGACATTGCTGTGAGCCAAGACTGCACCACTGCACTCCAGCCAGAGCCCTCCAGAGTGAGACCCTGTCTCAAACAAACCCCTCAAAACCTATGATTCATTCATTCATTCATTCAGCCAACATTTACTGAGTCTCTACCACACATATGCATTATGAGGAGAGTTACAGAGATGAAATAAGTTTTATTTCCTGATGCTTGGCCCTACCAGGATCTATCAGTGGTTCCTCCACCACCAGAATTGTGCACGGTATTGAAATTTCTTTGCCAGAGCACAGACCGCCTGTCCAGCTTCCCTTTGCATAACTCCTCTGGGCACAACCCACTCTCCTGCCAAACTGAACTGCCAGCTCTACTCCATACGTGCCCTCTGGGCTATTGCTCATGCTGTTCCCTCTGCCTAGAAACTTCTAGAAAAAGAATTCTTCACCTTGCATCTCCAACCACCTAAATCCTACCCAACCTTCAAGGCCCATTTCAAATACTATCTCTTCCACGAAGCCTTTAAGGACGGCTCCGACTGTATGTGGCCTCTGAAGGGCCCCAGCAGCAGGGCTCTATTGTAGGAAGCACGTGGGCTTTACAGTCTGATCGACCTGGGTTTTAATACCTGCTCTGCCAAATGCTAACTGGGTGACTTTGGGCAAGTTTACTCCGAGCCTTACTTTTCCCATCTGTAAAACAGGATAACGATATCTATCTCAAAGAGTCCCTGTGAAGAGAAGATGCAGGCAAAGCCACCCAGAGCACAGTAGTTACTACATAAATGCTATGGGCGTCCCTTCCTCCCCTTTGTCTGTAGGTCTCTTCTGGCACTTACCTTGTGGTGCTTTGGAGTGGAGTTATCTAGAACTCCATTGTGCGACTACTCCAAAGAAACCATAATATTGAGGTCAGACAGATACTACATTAACCTTTTTTTTTTTTTAATATTCACACGTGGTACAGGGAAATCATGTCTCTTTTAAGGTTTTTTTTTAAGTAGATTTATTGAAGTGTAATTGACATACAATAGGCCACGTGTTTAAAGTGTACAATTTGACACGTTTTGACATCACCTGGGAAAACATTATCACAATCAAGACAAAATATCTACTCCCCACAAAAGTTTCTGCATGCCTTTCTGTAATACTTCCTCCTTGCCCCTGCCCACAATCCTCATCTCTAGGTGACTACTGATCTACTTTCTGTCACCATAGATTTGCATTTTCTAGAATTTTACATAAATGGAATCATACAGTATCTACTCTTTTTTTGTCTGGCCTCTTTCACTTAACATAATTTTTTGAGATTCATTCATGTTGTTCTGCGTACCAATAGTTCACTCCTTTTTATTGCTGAGTAGTATTCCAATGAATGGATATACCACAATTAGTTTCTTCATTCCCCTGTTGATGACATTTGGGTTGTTTCTAGTTTTGGTTATTATAAATAAGGCTGCTATGAGTACTTGTATACATGTCTTTGTGTATATATGCACTTTCATTTCTGGGGTAAATACCTGTAAGTGGAATGGCTGTTTAACTTTTCAAGAAACTGCCAAACTTTTCCAAAGCAGTCGTACCATTTGATGTTCCTATCAGCCATGGAGAGTCTACATAAACTTTTTAAACCAAACGTTAAATATCAACTTCCTACTGTATAGAGAGGTTACTCTATTCATTTAAACTCCAAGAGGAAAATATCCCCTCCCTAAATTAAAAAAAATCGATTGAGTATCTACCATTTGTAAATAACACCCATATATGATCATTACATATTCCTTGAAACACTGCTGCTGAATGTGCATTGCTTTCCCATTTTACAGATGAGGAAACTGAGATATGGATGGTTGATTAAGTGTACAACAAGCAAATGGCAGACTTGAGCCCAGACCTGTCTCATGCTCTCATTACATGCTGAAATTTGAGATGCCCCAAATAGAATTCTAGTTAACTGTTGTTAAAAACACAAAATCAATACAAAATAACACATGTCCAACTTATGAAAAGAAGTATAACAAGTGAAAAACTGCTGACTTCTTGCTAGTTATGGGAAATTGGGAAGCCCTGTTCAGGTCTGGGAATCCCTATTGTGGTTACAGAGGTACCAGACAACCTCAAGCAAAGCCCAAATTCCTAGGGCCAAAGCATGGAAATGGCTGATTTGGCACAAAAACCCAATGAAAATACACAGAAGGCCAAAGGCAAATGGTTGAAAGCCTTCCCTCTTTTACCTTGTCTGTGTGTTTCTCTCTCACCCATATACAGCCCATCAAAAATTAATGTAGTTTCTCAACTTTTTGTGCCTGAAATGCCCAATACCCCATCTCTATCTGCCAAAATTCTACCACCTTCACTGTAGCAGGGCCTTGTGAAAAGTAAGAATGTGGTTTGGACAGAGGATTGGGTTCAAATCCTGACTCTGTTACTTCCTAGCTGTGTATCCATAATAGTGGGCCAGTCATTTTGCTTCTCTTAACTTCTGTTCCTTTATTTGCAAGGTCAGCCTGAACTATCTCACTGAGTAGTGAGAGGGAGTACACACCAAGCACCTCTGCCACTTACCTGCTGAGTAGGATAAGTGTCTCAAGCCCTGTAAGGGTCACCTTTGTTACCTGGAAAGATAATAACATCTTCCTTGCAAAATTGATGTAATGATTAGAGAGATAGCATCCCATAGCATTCCTACAACCCTCTCTAGGAATCTATCTCCTATCCCTGTCCAGACCACAGATCCCTCTTTCCTATTAACTCAAAATGCCCTGGAATTCCACCAACTTGTGAATACAGAGCCCCAAGGTGGGAGTGCTTCACAGTCCCGACAACTAGCACTGGTTCAGCAAACCACTTCATATCGTCCAGCCTTGGTTTCCTCAGCTATAAAAACAGAGATTCCACTTTCTTCATCCAGGGTGGTTGGCAAAAAAGAGTGGCCACCTCTGTGTTTCCTCTGCTTCTCTCTACTACAGCTCTTATCACACTGAATCGCAGTTATCTGTTATGTCTACTAGTCGCATCATGTTTGAATGAACTTTCTGAAGACAGGGATTGTGCCCAGAGTCAATTCCAGGGCCTGGTACTTGGTAGCCACTCAACATTGTTGAATTGCTGGGCACGGTGGCTCATGCAAGAGGATCACTTGAGCCCAGGAGTATGAGACCAGCTTGGACAACATAGCAAGACGCTGTCTCTACAAAAGGCGTTGAAAAATTTGCTGGGGGTAGTGGTGCACACCGGTAGTCTCAGCTACTTGGGAGGCTGAGGCGGCAAGATTGTTTGAGCGTAGGGGGTCGAGGCTGCAGTAAGCAGTGAACAGGCCACTGCACTCCAGCCAGGGCAACAGAGCGAGATCTTGTCTGAAAATAAAACAAAAACGAGAGAGAGAGAAAGAAAGAGAGGAAGGTAGGAAGGAAGGAAGGAAGAAAGGAAGGAAGGAAGGAAAAGAAAAGAAAAAAAACCTGTTGAATTGTTTTTTACTACTAGTCCACTACAGTGATTTGTGTATAAAATCCTCTATAATAATCCCTAGATCGTGAACTCCTCCTGGAAGGAAGCGACCGTGTAGATTCAGATTAGCCAGTCTCTCTTCCCTAATCTTCGTGTTTGTTTTTATAGCATTTCCCATTATCTGTAATTATTTTATCACTTATTTGTTTATTGGCAATACATCTCCAACTGGATTATAAACTCCCTAAGAGCAAGGATCTTGACATTTTAAATATTCCTATGTTTAAAACTGGCAGATAGCACACACACACAGTCAATGCACACACACATATAAGTATATATGGAATGAATGCATCTCAGCTTTGCTGCTTGTTAGATACGGTCCTTGAAAAAATCACTCGGGCAAGTTTGTGAAAGTGCCTGGCACAAGGTGTTTCGCAGAAGCAAAAAGCCGTCTTTTTCCAGTCACAGCTATTCAAGGTATAGTAAGTGAATCAAATGAGCCCCTTACCTCCCATCTACATATTCCCCGATATATTTGCTCCCTGTGTACTCCATGGCGCCTGTTTTTAGCTTCCAGCTGTTAGGATCCGGAGTCTCAGTGGATACGGCATCACTATGACAACCTGGAGGGGTGGGCGGAGCCGAGTCGAAGCCCCACCCCGCTGGAGGCTGAAAAGTTCTTGGTATTGCGCACGCTCCCTCGCTCGTGGTTGGGCAGGGCAATACGCGTGCGTGTTGCCAGATGCGCATGCGCAGGCGCCGTGTGGCACTCGGCGGTCGAAAGGGGAGTTCGAGGAGACGGGGGCGACGCGGCTGAGGGCTTCTCGTTGGGGTCGGGGCTGCAGCCGTCATGCCGGGGATAGTGGAGCTGCCCACTCTAGAGGAGCTGAAAGTAGATGAGGTGAGGCTATCCGGAGGACAGGCAAGGGAGACATGGGGCTGCGGCTTCTCGGGCCTGGGCCTAGCCCCGCTTGGGCTCCGCGGATCCTGGGACCCGGGCCCCCCTCCCCAGTCCTCCAACGCATATACAGGTCGACCCCCGGAGGTCCCCTCCGCAGCTTTGGGAGTCGCCTCCCCTCTCTACCCCACCCTGTCGCATCCTGCAGTGGCTCTAGAATCCTCCCCCTTTCGCCCTCCACAGCGACCTGTTTCTCCTTCCGTGAATAATAGTGATACATTTTATTAAGCACCAACCAGTCATTTTCCTTAGCTTATGTCGCTTAATCCTCAAACTTGCATGCGAGGTGAGTATACAACCCTAGGGGCTCACAGTCGAGGGGGACGGTCACCTACCTTAAAGTGGTATCACCGGTGCCGAGTGCATAGAGTGGGGTGACGAAGCCGCGGGAAAATGAGACAATATTGGAGCGTGCATCTACTCACAGCCTTGGGAAGGTGTTTGGTAACAGGACCCATTTAAAGCATTCGTTTATTCAAGAGATATCATTTGACAAATTAACGTGTACACGTAACGCTGGAAGAGATGTACTTCGTGCTTTCATGGACTTTACAATCCAGTAGGGAGACAGACACATAAAGAGGCAGTCACACTACAATGTAGTTAGTGCTGTGAGAAGTGAAGTAGAAACATACCCTACTAATTATAGCTAACATGATCAAGTCCTTTCTAGATACCAGGCAGGATGCTAATTACTTTCCATGCATTAATTCATTGAATCCTCCCAGCAACACTATAAGGTAGGATATATATATATATATATATATATACACCATATATATATGTATATATATATATACACACCATATATATATGTGTATATATATATATATATACACATATATATATGTACACACACAATTGTTCATATATATATATATATAAACACACACACACACACAATTGGTCGTAACGTTATAAATAAGGAATTAGTCCCCGAGAGTAGAAATGATTTGCCCAAGGTCACGGAGCTCGTAAGTAATAGAGCTGGAAGTGAACCCAGGTCTGATTTTAAAACCAGTGCTTTTCCACTATATTATGGGTGAAAACTCACAAGAATGAGACGGCCTAGCAGAACTTGTGTGTTTAGGGAGCCAAGTACAGTTTGATGGGACCCTAGTGGTGGTGGTGGGAAGCAGCAGGTGCTGAGCCTGGAGAGGCAACTTGGGCTGAGATAGGACTTGGAAGCAGCTTCTACAAGGCCAGACCAAACAGTTTGGACTTGATCCAGTAAGGGAGGTGGTGGGAAGAGGTGGAAGGTTTTAAGGCAGAGGAGTGTCATGGCCGGGCTGGATAGTAGAACAGGCTGTATTAAAGGAGAGGAAGGCCAAGACTAGAAATGATGTACCAGCAATGATATACCAGGCACTATGTTAAGTGTTTTGTTTGTTTGTTTTGTTGTTTTTGAGAGTCTCGCTCTGTCGCCCAGGCTGGAGTGCAGTGGCGCGATATTGGCCCACTGCAACCTCCACCTCCCGGGTTCAAGCGATTCTGCTGCCTCAGCCTCCCGAGTAGCTGCGACTACAGGCGCTCATCACCACACCCGGCTAATATTTTGTATTTTTAGTAGAGACGGGGTTTCACCGTGTTAGCCAGGATGGTTTCGATCTCCTGACCTCGTAATCTGCCTGCCTCGGCCTCCCAAAGTGCTGGGATTACAGGCGTGAGCCACCGCGCCTGGCCATATGTTACGTCTTCTACCTGCAATGCTTCATTTAATCTTAGATGCCTGTGAGAGTGGCAACTGTTATTTTCCTCAGAGGAAGAAATTATTAGCTATGTTCAGGGACTTTATTATATTAAAGTGACATTTACTCTGAGGTGGCAGAGGGGAGCTGCCATGTGGCCCCCACTCTTTTGTTCCCCCCGGTGAACCACCCCCCTGCCCCCACCCCATGTAGCTGGGTTAATCTTGAGTTGCTGTATTTCTTGTTGCAATTTTTATTAGGTTCAACAAACATCTGAAGTTCTACTTCATACAACTGATGTATCTGAAATACATTTGCCTTTACTCTTCACACAATTGAATGAACATACGAATAATTACATAAATAACTAAAATACAAGACAAGGTGTGATTAAATACTATGAAAGGGGGAAGATGTGGTTTAGGAAAAGATTTGAAGTTGTATCTAAATTCTAGGCCTACCTGCCGGTCACCTTGATTACTTGATTTTAGCATTTGCAGACACGGTTATTTGTAAGATGAGGTGATCCCAGCTATAAAATTCTCTGAAACTATAAAGGGAATAGAGAAAGCACTTTTTGGGCATAATGTAAGACATGACTAAATGGCATATGAAGAATGGCATTTATGGGCGGAGATGAAGAGAAGACCCCTCTAAGTGAGGGTAGGGTCCGAGCAAAAGTAAGGAGATGGGAAAATGCAGAGAGTCAAAAAGGAGTTCAGTGTTTTGAGAGAACAGTAAATAGTCAGTCCCTTTTTGAAATGTTGCGGGTGAGAAGGGTGGAAAGATAGTTTGGGTCCAGAAGCCTTTCGGTACCCGTTAAGAAGTTGAGGCTTTATTCTGCTGTTAAGGCTGAATGAGAGTTTGGTTGCTAATATAACAGCAGAGTAAAATAAGAATTGTCATTTAGGGAGATCACGGTAGCAGCTGTGTGAAGAATGGATTGAAGAAAGAAAAAGAAAAGCAGGGAGACTGGTCTCAGTGGCTCTGAAAATTATTGAGAAAGATGTTAATGATCCCAGTGTAATTGGTGCTTACAGAGACTGTGCTTACAGAGAGCAAAGAACAAGTATATCTAGAATTGATCAGACTTAGCAATGGATTAGATATTGGAGGTAGGGAAGGTTGAAGAATCAAAGTCAGATTTGCAGCGTGGCAATAGTACTGGTGAAGCCAGAAAAAGGAGCCCGTTTGGAGAGCGAGTTAAATACATTTTGGACCTCATTGGCTTAGGAGTTATGACACATCCCCATTGAAAAAGCAGTCAGAAGCTTTGGACTGGAAAGTCCTTGGACACATTTGATAATTTTGAGTAAAAATAAAAATAGCTAATATTTATGGTGTGCTTTCGATGTGATAGGCACTGTTCTTATTATTTTTATATATATTAACTCATTTAATCTTCATAACAGTTCTATTAAGTACTATTCTCTGTTTTACATAAATTTAGGAAAACTCAAGGCATGGTATAAATAAAGTACTACAAAAAGAGGTACAGACGTAGTTTAAGGAGACAAGGACAGGACTAGAAGGTTGATTGGCTCTAGATGGTGACTTTGTCTCAGTTTCCACACCTGCAGACTGTGTAGCCCTGCTGTGCAGTGAGGCTGTTGTGAGAATAAATGAGAAGGATGTTGAAATTCTGTGTTGTTTGAGACAAAGAGATCTGAATGAATTTGAGACGATATTCATGGTAAACAGCTGTGAAAGGATGTTGTTTCTGTTGGAATTCATCAGTCTCAGTGAAGAAGCAGGTGAGGGGATATGGTGACATCTCAGGCTCATCCACCTCAGTGATGGTGATATAATGGGAAGAAGCCTGGTTGGAGGTCACAATCTCTGTGTTCTAGTTCTGGGGTTGCCACTGACTCACTGTGTTGTCTCTAGCACATCCCTCTTTTTCATTAATTATGAAACAGACTCAATGTCTTCCTTTATTTTCCTGTGACAGGGATGGTGTTTTATGTGCTCAGCAACATGTGTATACCTTCATTTTGATAAGATTTCCACATTTGTAGGGAAATAAATAATGTGTCAGGCTTTTTGGGCCGTATAGTTTTGGGCCTTTGAATAATTGAATCAGCCAGTTAAAGCTCTTTTAAGGCATATGACAAGTAAATATAACTAACTTAATTATTAAAATATATTAAGCTTTTAGAAAAGTTTGAGTGTTAGTTTTTATTCTCCTAGCTGTTTATAGGTAATAAAACAAGCAAATGTGTGCCAATTTACCTAAATAAATTCTTTTATTTTCAAAAACTTTAATACAAAAACTTTACAGATTTTAAACATAAATTTATTAGAGTCATCATGGCAGATTTCACTTATGTCATAACTTTATCTTTGATAATTGTAACAGTTGCACTATTAATAGACATAGTCATAACTTTATTCTCCTTTCTATAGTGTATAGATTAATTACTCTTGTCATCTTTCCTTGCCTTTTATTAATAACCTAGCTGCATAAAGTGCATAAAAAATAAAATTACAGCTGGGCGTGGTGGCCCACGCCTATAATCCCAGCACTTTGGGAGGCTGAGGTGGGAGGATCATCTGAGGTCGGGAGTTTGAGACCAGCCTGACCAACATGGAGGAACCCCGTCTCTACCAAAAATACAAAATTAGCCGGATGTGGTGGTGCATGCCTGTAATCCCAGCTACTCAGGAAGGCTGAGGCAGGAGAATCACTTGAACCCGGGAGGTGGAGGTTGCGGTGAGCCGAGATTGCGCCACTGCCCTCCAGCCTGGACAAGAGCGAAACTCGGTCTCAAAAAAATAATAAAATAAAATTACAGACTGTTCTCACACAACAATTTTTAATTTTACAAATCAAATTCAGTAGTGTATTAAAGCATAATACACTGTGACAGACTAGATTTTATTCTAGAAATACATTGGATCAGTTTTACAAAATCTGTTAATGCTCTATGTTACATTTATAAATTAATGAAAACAAAGCCTAAAAATTTTAGTCTTTTCTGGTATAGAAAACAACAGTAAAGCAAAACTAATTAGAATTAGAAAGAAGCTTTCTTAACAAGGAATATCCAAACAACTATATTCCAGATACCAACAGCAAATATTATACCAAACTTGCTTTTAATTTTAGAAAAAGGGAAGGTTGTCTGCTGTCATTGCTCTTCATCTGTATTGTCCTGAAGGGGTTGGTTAAAGCAATAAAATAGGAAATGAGAATAAGAAGAAAAAAATAAAGTAGCAGAAGGGAAAGAGACAGTTTTTATTTGTAAATGGCAGTTTTTCTGTTAATCTTCTTGAGTTTTGTGTCAGAACTAACAAGAGTTCAGTAAGATGGCTGGAGAGAAAATACAGTATACAAGCAAGCAGTAAACAGTTTGAAAGTCTAATAGAAAAACTATCCTATTTAGATAGTATCAAAAGTGCTAAAATACGGAGGAATAAACAAGAAATGTTCAAGGTCCCTATAATGAAGGAAACTAGTTTTAACCAAAGGACAAGAATGACTTGACTATGAATAAATGGAGAGAAATACTGTGTTGTGGATGAGAAGGTGTGATTGATGTATTCATATCTGTTTTCTAATTATTGTATCCCCATTTTCTAGCAAAGAGTGGGTGCTCAACAGCTACTTGTGCTAGACACTATTTTGGGTGCTTGGTGTGTACCGTAGTCAGCATTATATTTAATTACCATAGCTTAATATAGGGAGAATTGATATCTTTACAGTAGTGGATCTCTGTTGAAAACAAAATCCCTTCCCTCTGGGAGCTTATGTTCTAGTCACACACAGACCACTCAGGGGCTCTTAAAATTATTGAGAAAGATGTTAATGACCCCAGTGTAATTGGTGCTTAATACAGAAACTGTGCTTACAGAGAGGAAAGAACAAGTATGTCTAGAATTGATCAGACTTAGCACATGAATGCTAAGACCAGACCACATGAGTGACCACTGATAATAGCTTATATAAGATGATTAGAGAGAGGCTCTCTGAGGATGTGAAGTTTGAGCAGGCACCCAGTATTATAAAAAGTGCCCATTGTTCCCTAATTTAACATATAACTAAATTTAATACAATTTGAATGCAAATTATTGGGGGAAGGTGTTCATCTGAAAGAATAGCCAAAAAAGTTTTGAAAAGGAAGAATGAGGAGGATGGTTCTCCCAGATAACAAAATGTTATCTTCAGTGACAGTAATTAAAACATTGTGGTATTGGTATAAGAAAAGGTAGTACAGAAAAGGGACCACAGGTCTCTTGCTTAAGCAGCTGTTTGTAGGCCCTGGACAGTTTGCAGTTCTCTCTGAGCTGGCTATATCTACACTGTGTATCTTCTCAAGAAAATATCACTAAAATACTATTGAGCGAAATTGGTGGGCATAAAGGGATGGCAACCTTGGATACGCTCTGATTTTTAAAAAATTTGTAGATTTTAGTACTTTATTATTAGTTATTACTAGATGGACTAGATGGACTAGATGCTCTTTGTGATCTCTTCCAGCCTCATCTTCTGTGACTCCGTAGTCCTCTGGGAGTTTTATTTATCCTTTAATTTAATTTAATTTAATTTAATTTAATTTTTTTTTTTTTTTGAGACAGAGTCTTGCTCTGTCACCCCGGCTGGAGTGCAGTAGCGTGATCTTGGCTCACTGCAACCTCTGCCTCCTGGGTTCAAGCAATTCTTATGCCTCAACCTCCCTAGTAGCTGGGATTACAGGTGTGCACCACCACGCCCAGATACATCTCTAGTATCTTTACTAGAGACAAGCTTTCACCATGTTGGCCAGGCTGTTCTTGAGCTCCTGGCCTCAAGTGATCTGCCTGCTTTGGCCTCCCAAAGTGCTGGGATTACCTGTATGAGCCACTGTGCCCAGCCTTATATATCTATTAATTTTATTCCAGCAGCAGAAACTCAGCAAGGCTCTCCAGAGTTGGTTCCTCTCCCTGCATCCCAGAAGACTTCATCCTTCTCTACACCCCTTTTCTCTCTACCATAAATAAAGATTCTATTAGGGGTGCCATTTCTTCTGCTCTAAAATGGGAATATTAATCTCTTCATGAGACTATTGTAAAAGTGAAGAAAATAATATATGTGAAAGAGCTTCGTGTTCTCTAAATCACCATAGATTTTAAAGAATCGCTGGGCGAGGTGGCTTATGCCTGTAATCCCAGCTACTTGGGAGGCTGAGGCAGCAGAATTGCTTGAGCCTGGGAGGCCGAAGTTGCAGTAAGCCGAGATCGCGCCACTGCACTCCAGCCTGGGGGATGGGAGTGAAACCCTGTCTCAAAAAAAAAAAAAAAAATTATTATTATGACAGTGTTTAATTTTCTTGGTAAAGTCAGAACAGTGCTACTTTTGTGTTCTCTATTCTGACCCGCATGAGGTAAAGCTGAGAAAGTGGTATTCTGGTTCACAGTCTGTGGCCTTTGTCCTATCTTTCCTTTCCTAGGTGAAAATTAGTTCTGCTGTGCTTAAAGCTGCGGCCATCACTATGGAGCTCAATGTGATAAGCCCAACAAGGAGTTTATGCTCTGCTGCTGGGAAGAGAAAGATCCGAGGCGGTGTTTAGAGGAAGGCAAACTGGTCAACAAGTGTGCTTTGGACTTCTTTAGGTAAAAATCTTTGGTATCAGTGCCTACTTGGTTGAAGCATAAAGGTTTAAATGAATAAGTGAACAGCCAGCTAATAATCTGGATTTTATTAGGAAGTACATAGGCTTTGAAATCAGACCAAGGTAAAACATTCAAAGGATGATAATTATTTTTGGTTTTGTTTTTATTATCTGGCAAGTTCTTTTATCTCCATGAATCTCAGTTTCCAAATTGTAAAATAATACCTATCTAGGTTTGCTAAGCAAGTGACTGGTGACCATTTTTGCTACAGCAAGGGGAAAGTCTTTTTGCTGTGAAAAATTTGAAAAGGCATGTAAAACAACCTATCACAGTCCTTTTTAAGCAGGCATTCACTAGGTTGTTGTCATTACTACAGAACACAGGTATGATGGAAAGAAAACTGTATTCGGAGTTAGGTTTTAGGTAGGTCATTGTGCTTGATACTGAAGTAAAAAAAAACTAAACTGTGTAATTGTAGGAAAATGTTTTAACAAGCATATTAGCACTCTATTTAAAAGGAGAGAAAGTCAACTCAAAGGAAATTGGCTCTTGTAACTCTGAAGTCCAGAAATAGGCCTGGCATCAGGCAGGGCTGGATTCAAGGGCTTAAATAATTTCACAACTACTTGATGTCTTTTTGCCTCTCCTCTTTTCACAGTCTCTTAGTTCTGGTTTTCTCTGTTGACCTCATTTCAGAAAGACTCTCACCTTGCTGTACCAAAAATGGCCACCAGCCACTCGAGTTGCTGTTCTGTTGATACTTGCTTAGCAAACCTAGACAAAGTGTGCCCTTTATCCAGAAGTGAGCAGAAGCTCCTGGACTGAGTCTAATTGTCCTGGCTGGCGGACTTTGTATACATATCATTGCATCACTTGTGCTTCAGGAGATAAAAAGCTCTAATTGGTCAGGTCTGAGATGGGGAGTGGACTTAGCTTCATCCAAACCACATTGCTGAGAGACAGGGAGGGGTTGTTCCCAAAGGAAAATTAGAAGGATGTTACAGAAGAATGGGGAATGACTGCTGGCTAGGCAGAAACCACCAATGTCCACTACAATGAAGTTAGAGAAAAAAAAGAGATACCTTAGCACAGTAGCTGCTTTCCTCCTTTCTTGCTTCTGCTGTCTCTGTCCCTATGCAAAGATATTTTTGTGGTTATAATCATAGTATGTATACATTGAGAAATTCATTTTTCACTTGATATTATTGGAAACATTCTTCAAAGTTGCTATATAGTCTTCATGATCATCTTTTTTTTTTTTTTTTGAGACGGAGTCTCACTCTGTTGCCCAGGCTGGAGTGCAATGGTGTGATCTTGGCTCACTGCAACCTCTGCCTCCTGGCTTCAAGCGAGTCACATGTCTCAGCCTCCTGAATAGCTGGGTCTACAGGCCTGCGCCACTACGCCTGGCTAATTTTTTTGCATTTTTGGTAGAGATGGGGTTTCAGAATGTTGGCCAGGCTGGTCTTGAACTCCTGACCTCAAGTGATCCGCTCTCCTTGGCCTCCCAAAGTGCTGGGATTGCAGGTGTGAGCCACCGCACCTGGCCATGATCATCATTCTTAATGGTTATATATTATTCCATCAGTGGATAAACCAACCATAACGTACCTGACCAATTCCTGTTATTGAACATCATTGTTGATTTCAGTTTTTGATTATTTTGGATAAATCTGCAGTGATTACCTTTGCGTATAGATCATTTTCATCAGTTAATAATTCCTTGGCATAAATTTCCTAACAGTGAGTTTACTCTATAAAGGGCTTTGAACATCATTATGGCTCTTGAACTGTATTGCTTTTTTTTTTTTTTGAGATGGGGTGTCGCTCTGTCGCCCAGGCTGGAGTGCAGTAGCACGATCTTGGCTTACTGCAAGCTCCGCCTCCCGGGTTCACGCCATTCTCCTGCCTCACCCTCCCGAGTAGCTGGGACTATAGGCGCCCAGTACCACGCCCGGCTAATTTTTTGTATTTTTAGTAGAGACGGGGTTTCACCATGGTCTCAATCTCCTGATCTCGTGATCCACCTGCCTTGGCCTCCCAAAGTGCTGGGATTACAAGCGTGAGCCACCGTGCCCAGCAAATGCTTTTGTTTTTTAAATGTTGGATCAATTTATGCTGTCCTCAGCGCTGGATTCTGGTATGCATAGTATTTAAATATTTGGGAGGTGCAAATATTTAATTTGCAGTATTTGGGAGGTGCAAATGTTTCAATTTGCATTGATTTGATTGCCAGCGAGATTGAGTGTGTGTGTGTGTTTATTTAAACAATTTTTCTTTTTTTTTTTTTGAGACAGAGTCTCACTCTGTCACCCAGGCTGTAGTGCTGTGGCGTGATCTTTGTTCGCTGCAACCTCTGCCTCCTGGGTTCAAGCGATTCTCGTGCCTCAGCCACCTGAGTAGCTGGGATTACGGGTGTGTGCCACCTGCCTGGCTAATTTTTGTATTTTTAGTAGAGATGGGGTTTCGCCATGTTGGCCAGGCTGGTCTTGAACTCCTGGCCTCAAGTGATCCGCCCACCTTGGCCTCCCAAGGTGCTGGGATTACAGGCATGAGCCACAGCATCCAGCCTAAACAATTTTTATTTTCTAAGAGAACTTTTGCAAAGCATTTTTTCCATGGCCCAGTGGTAGTACATTTTAAGCGGGGAATGTTTGGATTTCACAAATTCCCAAGGTGCCTAACTGCCTCCGTAGAGGAATTTCTCACTGCTGAAGTTGCTGGTTTTAGGCATTAGTAGATAATTGTTAGGTATGGGTAACAGGGTCCAGAACAGGGATCCGTGCTACTAGAGTAGTGGCTTGCAGCCCGTCTGCTGCTGCTGCATTTTGGAGGAATATAAAACTCCCATTGGAAATGGTTGCTTTCTACCAAAGTGATTCTTGAGTAGAAGTTATGTGGGTGCAGGTTATGCTTAGTATAGCCGGAAGGGAAACCTAAGAAGCTGGTGACATTGGTGGACCTCTAGGAGAGCAACTGAGTGGCTTATTGGGCAGGGTGGAAAGCAGATTTTTCACTGTATACTTCCTTAAGCCATCTCTGAGATCCTTCCTTCCTGATCCATGTTAAACAAGATTCATGTGAGAGTGTAGCTAGATTTCTGGAGTATGACAGGTAAGCACTTAAATAATAAAATTATTATTTCATGGGGAGAAAGAGGTGTTCTGAATTTCACTGCCTCAAGTATGGCTTTTACATAAAATGATGGTATTTTATTCTTGCTTGAACATGCATACTAGCAGGGTTGAATGATAAGATAAGGAGGATTTTGCAAAAAACTGAAACTTATTCTTTTTATACACAGAAGTTAAGTTTTCTCTAGCCATTTTTGATGGCCACAGAATGAATTATATGCTAGCCTGCTTCTTAACAGAGAATACCAAATATAATATAACTTTGTTCTTGATAGCAAGGATTAATATCTATTTTTGTTCAATGCGTAAATAAAATGAGGACCTTGAGCTTTTGAGGAGGGGAGTACAGTTTGTCTTTATACTGAATGATCCCAGGATCTTCTGCTTGTTAGTTTGTGTATTTGCTTTTTATAATTCTGTCTCTTCCTTTGCCGTTGTCTGTCGCGTTTGACTTCTATCAGCATGTCCATGATTTAATTATGCCTCCTTCTCTTCTAAATTTGCTAAGCTGATACCCTTAGAGGAATTGGATCTAAAGAAAAGAATAAATAGGCCCCAAGTAAGGAGTTCCCCTCTGAGTAAAATAGGCGTGCATTAGGCTACACTCTTTTCTTCTTACTATATAAAGAAATTAGGTTTTCTACCTCAGAAATCTTTTTTGTTTACTAACTTGTTCTCAAATTGAGGATCCTGAAGTTGTCTTGTAAGTGAGGTAAGAATATGTACTCACATACCTTTCAAAAAGCAAGGCTATGTATTTGAGATCTGTACCTATTTTTTTCTCACTTTTCTGTTTTTCATTGTTTTGCAAAGAGATGCCCCTAACCCAGCTTTCTTTTCCAGGCAGATAAAACGTCACTGTGCAGAGCCTTTTACAGAATATTGGACTTGCATTGATTATACTTGCCAGCAGTTATTTCGTCACTGTCGCAAACAGCAGGCAAAGTTTGACGAGTGTGTGCTGGACAAACTGGGCTGGGTGCGGCCTGACCTGGGAGAACTGTCAAAGGTAAGAAGGCTTCTGCTGGAGGTCTCACTTTCTGACTCGGGTGGGATAAAGGCAGGAGGTGGTCAGCAAAGGGTCTCTGTAAATACAGATATGATGTAAGAACTTACCAGATTTACCAAACATATTAATTAGGCAGTGATTATACACAATCCAGAAAGGAATTTTTAAAAATAGAAATATTTCTGGCCGGGCGTGGTGGCTCACGCCTGTAATCCCATCACTTTGGGAGGCTGAGGTGGGCAAATCACGAGGTCAGGAAATCGAGACCATCCTAGCTAACATGGTAAAACCCCGTCCCTACTAAAAATACAAAAAATTAGCCGGGCGTGGTGGTGGGCGCCTGTAGTCCCAGCTACTTGGGAGGCTGAGGCAGGAGAATGGTGTGAACCCGGGAGGTGGAGCTTGCAGTGAATGGAGATTGTGCCACTACCTCCACTCCAACCTGGGCAACAGAGCGAGACTCCGTCTCAAAAAAAAAAAAAAAATTTCTTTAGGCCTTCTAGCATGTGCAGATTTGTTTTTAGTTAATTAGCTAATTAAAGAACAGAAGGGAGTAGAGAAAGATAAAGTATTAGTGAAACACTGTCAGTTGAAAACATTGTGGAGGTTATTGTGGAATTCACTGGGGAAATAGGATCAGGCTTATGCCATATTTTTCAGAACATATCTAAGATTTTTTTTTAAAAACTACATTCTTGTAGTTTTGAAAGTGTTTCTCTTTCTCCTATATTTCCTATCTTAGTTGTGACACCACCGTCTGTTGAAACATCAGAGCTAGAAACCTGAATTCTTCATTCCCTACTGATTCCATGCAGTCATCACTCCCTTTAGATTAGCATCTTCTGGAATTTTTTTTTTTAATCCTCTCATTGTTCCTGCTGCTGTTATCTTATTCTTGGACAGGAGTTCTTAACCTGGGGTACATGAATTTCTGGGAGAGGAGGGTGGATCAATGTGGGCTTTAGATGAAATTGAAGAATTGAGGATTAAATTACACCTCCACAAGAAGAGTGATCTGTGTGGAAAACAAATCTTACGTCACTGTGTTTTTAAAAACTGTATGGGGACTCTGCATTGCTGGTGAGATAAAGCATCTTCTCCATAACATGGCATGCAGGCCCTTTATGATCTGACCCATCCCTGCTTCTTCAGCCTCAGCTCCCTCCGTTCCCCGTGGGGCAGCACAGGTAGCAAGGCATGGAGGAAAAAACTCAGGTCTCACTCTCTCTCCTAGGCTGGAATGCAGTGGTGCAATCACAGCTCACTGCAGCCTTGACTTCCTGGGCACAGGTGATTCTCCCACCTCAGCCTCCCAAGTAGCTGGGACTACAGGTGCAGGCCACCATGCCCAACTAATTTTTGTATTTTAGTAGAGACAGGATTTTGCTATATTACCCAGTCTGGTCTTGAGATCCTGAGCTCAAGCAGTCCTCCCACCTTAGCCTCCCAGTGTGATGGGATTACAGGTCACCATACCCGGTCTAGTTCCCTTCTCTTTGTGTATAGCATCTGTGAATGGTTGGATTATAAGCTTGGTGTCATAAGTAATAATGTAGCAATTTTTTTGTGTTTTATATCTGGTTTGATTATTTTCAGATTCTTTCTGATGTACTGAACATATTATTTTAAATAGTTGATAATTCTAGGTTGGAAAGTGGTAGAACTTATACATGTAACAAATAAAACTACCTTTTCTCATTTCTGACTTATGAAAGAAGAAATAACAAGTCATGCTAGTAAGAAAGCATATTTATTCTTGAATCTTTGTATTAACATTTTTTAAAACTCTGTGAGATAAAAAAAAAATTCTCTTAACTCTTTTCAAAAGTGTATTTCTCAATCAGGTGCCACGGCTCACACCTGCAATTCTAGCACTTTGGGAGGCTGAGGCAGGAGGATCGCTTGAGCTCACGAGTTCAGGACTAGCCTAGGCAACATTTTTTTTGTTTTTCTTTTTGAAGTGGAGTCTCACTCTGTCACCCAGGCTGGAGTATAGTGCCACGATCTCTGCTCACTGCAACCTCTGCCTTCCGGGTTCAAGCAATTCTGCCTCAGCCTCTTGAGTAGCTGGGATTACAGGCACCCGCCACCATGGCCAGCTAAATTTTGTATTTTTAGTAGAGATGGGGTTTCACCATGTTGCCTGGGCTGGTCTTGAACTCTGACCTTAAGTGATCCACCTGCCTCAGCCTCCCAGAGTGCGGGGATTACAGGCATGAGCCACTGTGCCCAGCCAGTTTCATAAATGTCTTTAATTCCTTAAAGGAGCTGCAAATACCAGGGAACCACTAGTGGATCATTAGGAACCATCTGTACTTATGACAGGGCGGTGGGATAACTTTCAAAAGCAAACAAACAAAACTAGTAGACTTGAAGACTTAGGTTCCAGCTTTAGCTCTGACATTAGTGTGTATCTTATCTTAGGCATGCCAACCTTCCTGGTCTTCATCTGTGCACTAGAGATAATAATGCCTCATAAGGTGGTTATAATAATAATTGTGTGATTGTATACACAAAAGCTCTGTTCCCAATAAAAGGTTTCTGAATTTATACATCTAGGAAGATGAATCTGGTCATTTTACATGAGGTGACTTAAGAGTTCAGACCAGTAGAGGAATAATCAGAAGACTGCTGACAGCTGTGGCCTTATGTCTTCTTACTTCTCTGGGCCTATTTCTTTATCTTGAAAATGACAGCAGTTTCTGCTGGCTTTCCAGTTGAGATTTTTGTGACCATTGGGGGATGCTGTGAGTGTAAATTATCTCTCTCCCTGTTGCAGTTTAGTACTTCACCACTCTCCTGGCTTATTGGCTCAGCTCCCCAGTATGGGTCTTGCCTCTCTCCAGTTTAGCTTTCACACTTCCCAGCCTACAGAGATGGGATTTAGTTACTGCCGTGCTTCAGTGGCACCTGTTAACCGTCAGGTTAAAACGCAAACACCTTTGCATATCATTTAATACCCTTTATCATGTGGCCTGTCCACCACTGTAGTGTGGTATTAAGAAGCACAAGCTTTGGAGCAGGCATATCTGGCTTTGGGTACGATTTCTTCCACTATTAGCTAGGTGGCCTCAGGGAGCCCCTGCAGAATGACCTCATAAGAGTGAAAATGGGATGGAATCATGTGCTCAGCATCATTTCTAGCAATAAGTTCTTGGTGAGATGCTTCATCTCCCTCCATTCTTCATGCAGCCTTTGATTCAGCCATTCTGAAGACATGCCTGCCTATCTTCATATGTACTCTTTATTTGGAATGTCTTTTCCTCCCTTGCCTTTCTGACTGGCTCCTGCTCAGACTTTAAGCTAAGTCTTACCTCCTTAAAAATATTCCAGACCCCCAGCCTTCAGGATGGGTTAGATGTGCACAGTCCTTGCTCCTATAGAGGCAGTTCCTGTCTCCATCATTGCCATTAGGCATCAGGGTAATTTGGAAATCTTGGTTGTTACTCCTGGCTTTCTCCCTCACTAGACTGTGATCCCCTTGAGGACAGTATCTTGTTCCCTTCTGTATCCCTAGTTTCTACCACAGGGAATGACATAAAGTAGGCTTTCCTGAGTGTTTGTTCAACAATTAAATAAGTCTGAATGTGATTTGCTGGGAATTTAAGTCGGGGAGCAGTTGTAGCAGTGGGAGCAATGAGGAGACACCAGGAGGCGCGTTGATGGTTACAGATTCCTCCACCCTAGCTTTCAACTTTGCTTTTGCCCTCTTCACCCTTCCCAGGTCACCACAGTGAAAACAGATCGACCTTTACCGGAGAATCCCTATCACTCAAGACCAAGACCGGATCCCAGCCCTGAGATCGAGGGAGATCTGCAGCCTGCCACACATGGCAGCCGCTTTTATTTCTGGACCAAGTAAAGATGGGTCCGTGGCCCACACTCAGTCATGTGCCCAGACAATGACTGATGAAAATGCCCATGCAGTTTGCATCGACTGATAGTGTGTTCTTTCTGGGTTCACAAACATTAACAAAAAAGTTAATTTATGTGACTTGGCAGTTATTCTATACCATTTCCTGTCCATTAAAATTTTTAAAGGAAACGGTTGTATTTTATTATGTTTTATGTGACCTTTTGGCCTTTAAAGATGACTTCCCCTTGCTTTTTCTTCTTGTGGTCCTGCCTGTTCCTCTTGCTTTGCTTTAGGCACTCGCTCACGTGGCTGGGGATCCCTGTTAGAACAGGCAGAAGTGGCCATGTGAAGGAAAGGCTTTGTTACTTTAGGCAGCTCCTTGGGGTGTGTCTGTGTTCACACATTTTGAAGTCTCAGCTCTCTTTCCTTCCATCCAACGTCTTAGGCAAATAGATTTCTCTAAAGGTCATACAAGGGGAGCCTCCAGGATAGAAGTGCAGAAACTTCTTTGAGGCGTGACTCAGGGAATGGGAGGGGCCCCTAGCAGGGTCTCATGCAGTCTTGCTCAAAAACTTCCACCACTTCCCCTTGATATCCCATCCTCAAGCATTATAACCCAGATGTTTTTCCTGATAGACAAGGGAGGTGGAGGCTGAGCTTCCAGCTCCAAAGCCAGGAAGTCTGGAGGTCTGAGTGTCAATTCCAACCTTGGGTGTGTTCCTTAACCTCTTGTGAGAGGTTGAGTTTGAGGACAAACTAAAGGGCACATGCTTATCTACCTCCTGGGCAGGTTAAAGCCACAAGTGTTTATAAAGCTCTTTGGTTCAAAGCACTATTACGTCTTTTTTCCCCTTTCATTCAATTCCTTTTTCACTACTAGGCTGTTTCCTCCACATCTGACTGGGTCATTTTATGCCTTCTGGTTATGGCTTTAAATTGCCTGTGACCCCGCATAAGTCTTCTCAGCTCCCTGGGCCTTGGTTACCTCTTTGCAGCACTCTAAAAAGCAAAGCAGTTGGACAAGAGTCTTTGTGAAGGCCCTTCCAGCTCATTGTAGATTTTCTAAGTGGGGAGATTGCTGTGAGGCACCAGGCAGATGAGGTGCAGGGTCTGTTGCCTGACGTGCTAGGACAGTTCAAAGAAAAAGCACTGTGTGATCTGCCATGCCCGCTTCTGCACCTGGTGCTGACCCCACAGCCGGAAGCATTTTGGATGCTTCCAGCAGAACCCCCACCTGTTCTGCAAAAGTTACTTGCCAACCAACTTTTGCCTCAGATTCTCTAATGAAAAATAATACTTTTTTTTTTGCATTTTTTTCAATAGCTGAGGCAAAACCCACTAACCTTTTGGTGGCCAAGTAATTGGAATTCACCTCTGGGGGGTAAGGTATGAGCATGGCTGCAGATTGGTGTTTATATGATACTTCAACCCACATGTTGCTTCCTAGGTTCCTTCTGCAGAGGAAGCTGCGCCTTGCATAAATAATAATATTGTGCACTGTGCTAAGTGCTTTACATGTTTCACCTCCTTCAATGCCCAGAGTCCTTTGAACGAGGTACTACAGGTCATATTCATTTCACAGATGAAGGAAGTTAAAGTTTAGCGAGAGGTTAAGAAGCCCCAGTCTCATATATAAGAAGTGGTAGATACAGGATACAAGTGAAGATTGTCTGGTTCCAATGGCCACACTCCTATTCTTCAAAGCCATGAGTGGTTCTCAGCTTTGAGTGCACATTGGAATCACCTGAGAGGCCTTTAAATCCTGAAGTTTGGATCCTACCCGCAAAGATTCTGTTGTAATTGGTGTGTAGTGTGGCCTGGGCTTGGAATTTTTGAAAGCACTCCCGGCCCATTCCGATGTGAAGCCAAGGTGTAGAACCACATCCTGATTTTAGACATGAGGAAGCAAAAGTACAGGAGGCTACCTGCTAGTAAGTAGTAAGTGGCTAAGCTGAGATTTAAACCCAGATACATCTGATTCCAAAGCCCCTACTCTCAAAATAAATGGGTGTATATGGAGATCCTAATAAAATGATTTTGATTCAGTAGGTCTGCAGTAGGTCCTGAGATTTCTAATAAGCTGTTTCTTGGTGCTAAGGGCACTGGTCCGTAGATCACACGGGTAATGAGGGAATAAACCATACCGTCTTTCTGAGAAGGATCTATGACTAATTTACCTGCTGCAACTTCTAGCACTGTTCACTCCCCAAATGTTAATTCACCTCTTTAGAACCAGAGCAACGCATCTTGAACTGTTAATGGTTTCAAATTCAATTCTAGGATGTAACTTTTCCCAAGTTGGACAGCAGTTCTTGCCTCCCCCCTCCCCACCTTGCTTTGAATTCCTTGAACAAAGAAACTAACTTTTGGCTTTCCTGTACTCTCGATGGGATTACTCGACATCATAGCCTTCTAGGACAGAAGAGTCTAAGTAATTAAATATAATAATTTCTTAAGTCTCTCACAACAAGTGCCTGTCTCAATTTCAGTAGGTAAAAGGTCACAGAACAATTGGAAAGCAGTTAGTGGGAAGGATTCCTGAACAGGACTTCAAATAATAGAAAATCTTCCTGGTGGTTTGGCTTGAGAATAATGAGATGAATTCCTTATATCCCCAAAGGAAATTTATCTGACTCCTTTCCTCTGCCAAGCCTGTTCCTGTCTTCCCTATCTGAGTTAATGGTGTCTCCATCCTCCCAGTGTCAAATAACCTGAGATGCATCTTTGACTCTTCCGTTTACTCCAAGTTCCAATCCAACATCAAGTCCTGTTGAGTTTCTTCTGTAATCGCTCTCATTTGCTACTTCCTGTTTTATCTCACTGTCACTTTCCTAGGCTGTTTTTGTTCCCCTTGCCTGGATTATTAAATGACTTCCTAAGTGGTCTCCCATTGCCATCTCCCTCTCCAGTCCATCCTCAAGTTTGCTCCACGTGCCTCTGCTACTCAGAAGCCTTCAGGGGCTCACAAATGGCTGCTAACTAAAGCCCAAATCCTTACTGGCATTCTGACACTCCATAACCTGGCCCTAGCCTAGCCCATTTCCCCATCATTATCTTACTTCTTCTTATGTAGCCTATACTCTACAACATGCTATTCATCAAGAATTTTTAGATCTTCACGAACGCTATCCCCTTGCCGGGAAACAGTCCTTCCCCATATCTGCCTCTTGAAAGTCTACCCATCTCTAAAGGCAAACACGAATGGTGTCTTTCCCAGGAAGTAGCCCCTTCCTACAGCCAAAAATGGTCTTTCCTGCCCCTTTGTTCCCATGACACAATGTAGTATGATGGTTGGGCATGAGGGCTCTAGAGTTGGGCTGTCTGGATTTGAATCCAGGCTCTGGTCATTTAATGGCTGTGTGACCCTAGAGAAGATACTTAACCTTTCTGTACCTTATAGTCCTCATCTGTAAAATAGAAGGGGAAGGAGATGACAGTAATAGTACCTGCCTTCTGGGATGGCTATGAGTATATAGTGAGTTACACACACAAAATGCATAGTAGAGGGTTGATAAATGGTAGCATTGTTATAAGACTGTATTTGAGTAACACCTGTCGTGACCCTGGCTGTGTCTTACCTCTCCTGTTCTCAGCGCTGCAAGAGTTGGACTTCTATCTTATTTCTATTTCTATATCCTAGTGCCCAGTATATGACAAACATCCAGGAAATGATTAACTGTACACGAAGTTTACCTTTCCAGAGGACTTCCAAATCCTTTACGTGCTGTAAAACCACAAACAATAAATTACTTGTAGGTAGAAATGCGAGTAACTCTTTGAGGTTAAATTGCCATCTTTGTAGATATCAAATCCTAGCTGAAATGCTTTGGATATAATAAAGGAATTTTTTTATGCCCTGAAATGGATCATGACATACTTGTGCTTTAAAAAGCTGCTTCTCCTATTTAGGAAGTCTCAGTTTGAGGTCGTGATGCCTTTATGTGTCCTGATTATTTGTGATGTGTGTCACAAGTAATTTAAGTAAGATATTGAAATTTGCAAATTTATTTACTTCTAAAAAATAAGACAGATTCCAGAGACTAGGGAGTAGCTAAGTAAGATGTCCCAGGCTTCATGTATGAAAACTGGTAGATCTGGGAAACAAAATGAAGATTGTCTGTGTGCTTGTCCTTCAAAAGTATTAGAATCTCAGCATTGGATACACATTGGAATCACCCAAGGGGATCCTGAAATACTGATGTCTAGATCTCACCCCCAGAGATTTGGATTTAATTGGTCTGGGGTCAGGCGCGGTGGCTCATGCCTGTAATCCCAGCACTTTGGGAGGCTGAGGCAGGCAGATCACCTGAGGTCAGAAGTTCGAGACCAGCCTGGGCAACATGACGAAACCCCGTCTCTACTAAAAATACAAAAATTAGCTGGGCATAGTGGTACGCGCCTGTAATCCCAGCTACTGGGGAGGTTGAGGCATGACAATCATTTAAACTTGGGAGGTGGAGGTTGCATTGAGCTGAGATCATGCCACCGCACTCCAGCCTGGGTGACAGAGCGAGAATCTGTCTCCAAAGGAAAAAATAAAAATTGGTGTGGTGTGTGGCTTCGACATACAGGCACTGTAATAAGTACTATCGCTCTTGCTCATTCATACTCATAAATACTTTGTTCAGTTGGAGAAAAGGGGGTGTAGTTGCAGCTAGAACTCTGGAAACACATTAAGTAGTTAATTCATTCAATCAACATTGATTTTGCAGCCTGCCTTTCTAGACATGGGTAGTGAACAAGACAGGGGCCCTGCCCTCGTGGAACTTCCATTCCATTGGTGGAGGCAATAAACAGGCAATTCAAAAACAAGATGATTTCAGGTTGTGATAAATCCTGAGAAGGAACCAAACAGGGTTAATATAATAGTGACTAGCTAGGGGGTGAGGGAACGTTTAAGAAGACAGGCCACAGAAGGACTCTCAGAGCAAGCGCGGTTTGAGCTTCCTCCTGGAGTGTGAAAAGGAGCCAGCCAGTGAAAGAGTGGATGGAAGAGTGTCCCAGTCTGCAGGAACAAACCTTTTGGCAGGAGCAAAACCCCAAGGCAGGGCAGGGCTCACTTTGCTTCAGGAACAGAGAGGAAACTCGTCTGCCTGGAACGTGGTTTTGTGTGGAAGAGCCTAATGCAGGTCACAGCCTATCTATAATACTTCCACCTTTATTCTCATGGGGACGTTTCCTGCCATAGGTGTCTCTGCAGTCTGCTGGGTAAAGTCCAGCCGCCCCAGTGTGACAGTCAGTCTCCTTACAGTGTGACTCAGAGCGTTCCAGCTTCATCTCCCACTACTGTCCCCCCACACTCCATCCGTGTTGAGCCCCACTCTGTGCCTTTCCTCTTGCTGTGTCCTCTGCTCAGATGGTCTCCCCTACCTCTTCTTGGTGATCTCTTTCTTGGAGATTCAGCTCACATTTTGTCTCCTTTGTGAAGCGGCTGTCAACATCCCCACCCCCAGCAAGAGAATCACCTCTTCCTCCGTGTTCAGAAGCACCCTGCGCATGACCTGCCTTGTATAACACTCCTTGGGAGCAAGAACTGCATCTCCTTTGCAGGTGTATCTTCTCCTTCGTGTAACAGCAGCCGACACATAGTGCCTGATAACTGCTTGTTGAATGAATGCAGCACAGCCATCACCTCTGCAAAAGAGAGTAGCCTAGTTAATCGTTCAATGTGTATCACTCTATACAGAATAAACACCAGGGCATTTTCTATGCAAAACGAGGCCCGGGATTTTACCTTAATGATTAACGCCATTGGAAAAGATGGGAAACTTGCAAGCTTTTTGCTTTTGTTTTCTCAAAAAGGAAAAAAAAGAAGCCCAGAAATCCGTGTCACAGTCTCAGTAAAAATGCTGTCTGTGAACTGAAGGGAGATGGTTGCATAAAAGGTCAAATTAGGCTGCGGTAATAAGAAATATAAATTACATGCAAGAAATATAAATTGCATGCAAGAAATATAAATTGCATGCCAGTATTCCTTTAATTTGAGGGTTGAATGCAAATTAAGCAGGCATGCCCTTTCTGGAAGCCTTGTTTTAATCAATTCTGCTGCTCTGATGGAAGAGTTGATGCTAGAAAGAAAATGATAATACTGTTCCTTTCCCTTGCTCTCCAAAACTAAGGTATTATGTCATATGACAGTGGTTTGACTTAAAGGCTTTATTTATTTATTTGATTGATGAACACACAGCACCCTTGGGCTGCTGTGGTTGTTTCCAAGGATCCTAGTGGTGAATTCATACCAAAGAACTTTCCAGAAAGTCCTTTAGCATCTTTTCTTCCATATCACTGTGATGGGCAGCCGGGCAAAGAGGAAAAGCAAGCTGGGCTGCTATGCTGGGCTCCGTCTCTGACCTTGTTATGTGGCCTTGGCAAGCCACTTTCCCCTTTCAGCCAGTTTCTTTAGCTGTAAAATAAAGAGTTGGACCAAGTAGGTATCCAAGCTCTTTTCCATGTCAAGAAATATATGAAACATAGTTTCTCTATTAGCCAGCTTGCTGGGGGAGACAGTGGAGTTTTCATATTTTCTTGAAATAGACCTAATCACCTGGGCAATTCATTCCGGGAATTTCATTAAAATGAGAAGAGCATTTTGGGCTTCTGTTTTAAATAGATCACCCACACTGACATTTGAAGGACAAGATATGGAAGAGATTCTAAGATTTTGTCAACCACTTCCCTCATTAGAAATCATGTGGCTAGGCACGATGGCTCACGCCTGTAATCCCAGCACTTTGGGAGGCCAGGGCAGGTGGATCACTTGAGTTCAGGAGTTTGAGACTAGCCTGGCCAACATGGTGAAACCCCATCTCTACTAAAAATACAAAATTAGCCGGGTGTGATCGTGCACACCTGTAATCCCAGCTACCCCAGAGGCTGAGACAGGAGAATCACTTGAACCCAAGAGGCAGAGTCTGCAGTGAGCGAAGATCACTCCACTGCTCTCCAGCCTGGGCGAGACAGAGTGAGACTCTGTCTCAAAAAAAAACAAAAAAAAAAGGAAAGGAAAAGAAATTGTTTCATGTAACTTTGTTGGCGTTTGAGGCTGAGTTTGTTTAGAGGATTATTATGAGGGCTTTGATCTTAAAAGTTAGAAGAGAAACCTTTTGGAGATCATCCACTACTTGAACTGCCTTTTGATTGGGCCAAATTCGATCTGAATTTCTCTGCCCTCCGGCATTCAGGCTGGCTGAAACTGTGGCTAGTGCTATTGTGTGGAGGAATGGATCGGGAAGATTAAACTACAAGAGTGGGGAGCAGTGCTTGGGACCTTGGAGGAGACCTGAGCATCAGAAGCCTAAAGGGCAGGAGTGGGATCAAAAACTTGACAGAACTGAAGCAGAAAGTTGGGAGATAAACACCCAAATACAAATAGCTGCAAAGGCAGCCGGGCGCGGTGGCTCACGCCTGTAATCCCAGCCCTTTGGGAGGCTGAGACGGGTGGATCACGAGGTCAGGAGTTTGAGACCAGCCTGGGCAACATGGTGAAACCCTGTCTCTACTAAAAATACAAAAATTAGCCATGCTTGCTGGTGGGCGCCTGTAATCCCAGCTACTCAGGAGGCTAAGGCAGGAGAATCACTTGAACCCGGGAGGCAAAAGTTGCAATGAGCCAAGATTGCACCACTGCGCTCCAGCCTGGGTGACAGAGCGAGACTCCGTCTCAGAAAAAAAAAAAAATCTACGAACGCTATGAACTGACAGTTTGCAGAACAGAGCATCAGAATGGCCAATAAACATGTGAAAGATGTTTAACCTCAACAGCAATTAGAATAATGCAAAGTAAAACCATAATAAGATGCCATTTAATTAGTTCAGCAAATGTGTAAAAAGTTGATAATATTGAGTATTGACCCAGAAGTGGGGAAATGCATACTCTCCTATGCTACAGGGAGGAGTATAAATTGTTGTATTGATACATTATGTTTGGAAGGTAATTTGGTACATCTATCAAAATATAATGTGTGTACCATTCCTGACCTGTAAACATTCATACCACAGAAGCACTGATTCAAGTACGTTAAGCTGTGTACAAGGATGTTCATTTGGCATTGCTTGTAAAAAAGTGAAGAGAGAGAGAGAAGAGAGAGAAAAAGCTTCTGTTCATTAGTAGTGAACAGTAAATAAGTTGCAATAGAGCCACACAATGTGATCCCGAACAGCCGTGAAAAGGACGAAAGTGACTCTATTGACATGGGAAATTTCTATGAGGTACAGCTGTCTTGTATGTCAAATTACATGGTGATTATTTGTTTACTGTTCTATTTACCTCCCTTTCTTGACTTGAGCTTCTCAAGGCAGGGACTATGTGTATTTTATCTCTGGCAGAAGCAGAATTAAAACCCAGGGCTAGGCCGGGCATGGTGGCTCACACCTGTAATCCCAGCACTTTGGAAGGCCAAGGTGGGAGGGTCACTTGACCCCAGGAGCTCAAGACCAGCCTGGGCAACATGGTGAAACCCCACCTCTCCAGAAATGAAAAAATTAGCTGGGCATGGTAGCACGTGCCTGTGGTCCCAGCTACTCGGGAGGCTGAGGTGAGAGGATCCCTTGAGCCCAGGACTTCAAGGCTGCAGTGAGCTGTGGTCACGCCACTACACTGCAACCTGGGCAGCACAGCGAGATCCTGTTTCTAAATAAATAAATAAATAACCCATGGCTGTTTGGCTACAAAACTCGGGCTCTTTGCTTCCCTCTTAGTTATCAGTTTCGAGTTGGTGAATTGGATGATTGGTAACGGAAGCATGAGGAGAGACAGGAGAGAATGTGGAGAGTGAAGTGTCTCGCCCAGGCCATGCAGCTCTAAGCATATCACAGTCCAAAAAGCCACTCTGTCTGGTGACTCATGAGACAGTTGAGTCTTCTGTCAGACTTGAGAAACACACTTAACTTCTCTGAAGTTTATTTTTCTCCTTTGAGAAATGAGAATAACAACAGTGCTGCCCTTCTGGGGTGGTTTTGTAGATTCCATGACAAGATGACTATACATTGCCTTGCACCACTAGGTGTGCGGCCAGTGGGACCCCTCAGACTGACAAGTGCCCCCAGCAGGCGGTTTTGAGGCAAGGTGGACAGGCAGAGAGCTTTTCCAGGCAAGAGGGAGGGGCTGGCAGAACACAAAGCCCCAGCCACAGGCTGTCTGAATGGAGGCCCCCAGCACGGTGTTCCCTGTGAGTCAGCCTTGGGCTAATTGGTGGACAAGGGCGTTAATGAAAAGGCCGTGTTTCTTGACAAAAACATCCACCCAGCTTCCAAGCCTGGACACAGCTTGAACCAGTTGTGCAGCTCTCCGCATTTGGGGAGGATTCCAGCCTGCTGGTGACGTGAGCAGGCAGTCGCCCTCTCGTGCCGGGTGAGGGCTCTGACCCATTGCCAAGTCCAGTGTCAGGAATGGTCCGGTGTCAGAGGACTGAACTAACTCATGGAGCGTCGGAATTGTGAGACCCCCAGAGAACCATAAATTCCCTTTACTTCACAGATGGGGAAACTGAGGCCCAAAGATGGGAAGGGTTCAGATAGTAGTGAAATTAGGATTGAGCCTAGACTTCTGACTCCCTCACTGTGGACTACCTGTGTGGCTGCAACTCAATATTAAAAGTTGTGCAGAGTTGGATGCCTGCACAACTTTTAGAGAGGATGGACTCAGAGGCAGGGGAGCAGTGTGAGCAAAGATATGAAATGGGCCTGTAGAAGGCCATGGTGGAAATGATAATTACTGGCGCTTATTAGGTACTTGCTGTTTGCCGAGCACTGCACCAAGGGTTCTACGTTTATTGGCCCACATA
Source organism: Gorilla gorilla gorilla (assembly GCF_029281585.2). Taxonomy (NCBI): domain Eukaryota; kingdom Metazoa; phylum Chordata; class Mammalia; order Primates; family Hominidae; genus Gorilla; species Gorilla gorilla. Next base: position 8,577,176 of record NC_073232.2, on the reverse strand, counting down.
TTTCTCACGACGACTTCATGAAATAGGCGTTCCTGTTATTCCCGTTTTATGGATGAAGAAGCTGATGCTCGGAAAGGTTATCTCATTATCGCGGGTCACACAGCTATATATAGTAAGTGGTAGAACTGGGATTTAAACCCAGTTTTGTCTGATTCCAAAACCGTAAGTCTTAACCTACCATACGTAGATAATGCATGCGGAAATGCTTGACACTTAGTAGGCATTTGGAAAAGGTGAATTGACTCTGAATCATGAAAACTGTCAAATCACATTTTTCAAGCCTACCACGTGCCAAGCGTTTCCACGTGCGTTATCTACGTGTGGTGTGTTGGCCACCAGCCCTACTACTGTTATTACCTCCTTTGATCGATGTGCCAGCTCTGCTAGGTAAGAATCTGTTCCCCAAGTTTTAGATGGAGAGCTCAGGCCCAGAGAAGTTAGGTGGCCTGCCAGCAGAAACACAGCTGGCTGGTGGCAGAGGCATCAGACTCAAAGAGATAAGCATAAAGGATGGCCTGGCCAGGTCTCAGGAGGTGGGGAGGGATGGGGTAGGACCAGGCGCAGGGCAGCAGCCCCTTCCTGGCTTCCTGACAGCGCTATTGTTTGAAGCCGGTTCTTGGACATCCAGGAAATGGGCGGCATCACTCCCAACAAAGGGGAGGAACCTGCTTGAACGTCGCGGCTCCACCTCATGCGCTCGCCCTGGGGCTGGAGATGGGAGCCTGGCCAAGGCTGCCTGACCCTTCAGCTCAGCCAAGCCACCCAACCCCCATCCTCAGATCTGGCCTGTTCCCTCTCCTCTCTGCCAGTCCATTCCAAAACTTCAAGCCCTGACCAGCAGACCTGCCTGCCGTAGAACGCATCCCCTGATGCGTTCTCCACTGATTCCCCTCTTTCTGAGAGCCTCTGCCTCCTAGAATCCTGTTGGGTGAGAGTCACCTTCCACCATGCCTCATGGTTGGATAGGAGACTGCACCTTTAATTCTAGGTCTCAAGCCTGGCCTCAGTTTCCTCATCTGTCTGGAGGCAGAGCTGGTCAAGTGGGACTGGCCTGGGTCCTCTCAAAGGGCTCTTTGCCTCTGTACTTCTGAGTCTAAGCACATTTCCTGCCTGGATAAGGAGGAAGCAGTGCCATGGACAGTACCTGGGGTCCCAGAAAGAGGAGAGAGAGGAGTTCCAGGTAGCAGAGCTGTCACTGAGAGGGGCACCAGGCAATTAGGTAAAGCAGAAATCAAGAATGGTCTTTCTACTGGCATCTGGGATCAGAGGGACCTGGCTTCAATTCCCAGCTCGGCCACTTATTTATTAGCTGTGTGACCTTGAGCAAGTCACTCCAATTCCCTGAGCCTTCATTTCCTCACCCATGAAATGCAGGAAGTAAGGTCTACTTTGCAGAGTGGTTGTGAGGATTAGATGGAACCATGGGCATGAAAGGGGCCTGAGGCTAGTGGCAAACGTGGTGCCTTTTCCCTCGCTAGGGGTGACTTTCCCAAGGACTGGAGAGAGATGGAGAAATAGACACTGCAGCATCATGGAGAAGAAACTCAAGCCCTGGTGGAGCTGGGAGAACAACGACACTTCTATTTCCAGTCTCTCCAAGAGCATGCGTGAAGCCAGGCCCATCTGTCTGTGGGAGAGGTCTGTGTCATGGTATTGGGCAAACTCACAGGTCACCGTAGCCCAGGACTGCAATGTCCCAAAAGCTTGTCTTGATCTAGACTAGGAACCACAGCCCAGCCCATGCGAGCAGGATGTACCCTTAGGGTCATCTGGCTTATCCTCTAATCTAGGGGGCTCAGACACAGCAAGTGACCCCTTGCCCCAGTGCCCCTCCCCCAGGTCACACAGCCAGTCAGGATTGGAACACAGGCCTCCTGCCTCCAGCCCAGGGCTCTTTCTATTGAGGAGGGACCTGGGATATAGGAGGCCCCCCCACCTCCCCAGCTCCAGCCTGAGATGAAGGCCAGATTCTTGTCAGCAAGTGGAAGGGAGGCAGGGTCACCTGTGTGTGCTGGCAGAGAAAGAGCCATCCCAAGCACCATCCTTCCCAGTCTTTTCCCTGGAGCTCCCCAGCAACCCCAGCCTTCTCCCACCACCTCCTTCTCTCCACCTCTCTGACCTTGGGCTCTTCTTCTGTCAAATTGACATGAAAAAGCTCACCTCAAGGGCTGTTGCAGACTAACAGATGGGAGAGCGCCCTAAAACTCGGTAAAAGCAATGGATTGTTTCAGACCTTCAGTTTCCATGACAGCATTAGCTGAATATCTAATACATGCCACATTATTGCCCCAGACCCCACAGAGACCCTGTAAGAGAGGCATCTCATGGGTGAGGAAACGGAGGCTCAGAGAGTGGAAGGGATCTATCCAAGGCCACACAAGTTGTTATTTGGGACTGGAACTCAGTCCCTGCTTCCAGTCCAGGGGGCCCCTCTCCCAAACACCACACCGTTCCAGCCTGGCAGCCCTGCCATCCTGGATGGGAAGAGAGAGGACCAGGGTAGGAAGGGTGGGGGCCAGGGGGTTAAGAGATTCCCCCATGCCTCTTCCCCCCAGCCTCAAATCATAGGGAACGAATCTCCAGGAAGCCCAGCGGGTGGCCGGGTCCCAGCACTGATTGCAGGAGATGGCAGGAGGGCCCGGCGGTTGCCATGGCGACTTCCTGAACCGCAGCGCCTGTTCCTGCTGAGGCTTTAGGAAGTCAGACGTACCTGGGCAGCCCCTGCCCCCGACTGGGCCTCTCCGAGGAGGAGGAGCACGCAAGGGAATGCGGCGTGCCTGCTCACAGACAATGTGCATACACGTGTGAGAGCTGTGGCAGTGGCAGGCGTGTAGCTGCAGCATGCACACAGGTCTAGGACATGGAGACCCACATGTGTGGGCGCAAACCTGCCCGACAGTGCGAGGAGCCTTTAAGGGTGAGAACAAGCCTACTGACATAGGAATGTGAGAAGGGTGTTCTTGGCAGAGGGAAAGGCAGGGTGGTGCTAGAGAGCATGCCGGGAGCTGCTGGCAGGAAGATGAGGTTGGCAGGGCCAGATCATGGGGACACTCTGCATACTGGGCTAAGGAGCTTGGACCTTCACCTGGAGGCACTGGGGAGCCAGTGAGGGCTTTGAAGCAGGGAAGTAGCGTGGTTGGACCTGAGATCCCTCCAGCAGCCCACGGAGGATGGGTCAGAGGTCAGCCTAGAGGCAGGGAGGTCAGTGTGGTGCCGATCTTCCCTACCCAGCTCTATTCTTTTTCCCCATTAGCATTTACACCTTCTAACATATACCATATACTTGTCTTCAGTTTCTTGTTTATTCTCTGTTTTCCTCACTGGGATGCCAGCTCATGAGAGCTGAGGGGTTTGCCTGCCTCGTTCACTGAAGCGTATCAAGGACCAACAAGAGTGCCCGGTACACCGGGGCTCAGTAGATACCTGCTGAATGAATGGATGAGGCCTGGACTAGAGGAGTGGCCTAAGGGAAGGGGAGAAGTGCTAGGGGAGAGTGAGGTGTGGAAGGCGAATTGACTGGTTGGGGTAAAGTGGAGGTGGCGGACACACGGCTGAGCCCCCCAGGGGCTTCTGAGTTGGTGGCTGTGGCCCTATGCAGGTGCCTTTCTGGCTCAGGAATGAGACCATGGGGTGATTCCAGGATCCAAGAGAAAAGCATAAAGGATGGCCTGGCCAGGTCTCAGGAGGTGGGGAGGGATGGGGCAGGACCAGGCCAGATGCAGAACTGGGGGCAGGATAGGGGAAACTGAGGCAGATGCCCCATCCTGTGCACTGGATCTGAGTGCACTGGGAGAGACTGGAACTCAGTCCCTGCTTCCAGTCCAGGGGGTCCCTCTCCCAAACACCACACTGCTCCAGCCTGGCAGCCCTGCCATCTGGATGGGAAGAGAGAGGACCAGGATAGGAAAGGCGGAGGGTGGGGGGCTGGGGTCTGTAGTGTGTTCCAGACCTCTGCTGTCTAATAGAAATGTAGCACAGGCCACAGAGGCATGCCACGTGTCAGTTTACATTTTCTAGTAACACATTACAAAAGTAGACAGAGATGGGTGAAGTGAGTTTTAACTACATATTTTACTGAACCTCGTATGTCCACAATATTATTTCAACCTGTTATCAATATAAAAATTAAATGAGATATTTTACATTCCTTTTTTAGGGGGTACAATGTCTTCAAAAACTGTTGTGTATCCTACACTTACAGCACACCTCAGTTTGGACTTGCCACATGTCATGTGCTCAGTAGCCACATGCGCCAGTGGCTGCTGCATGGGACAAGGCAGCCCTGGGCCCTGGGTCCCACCCACCAGGAATGAGGCACTGGGAGGGGCTGAGTCTGCAGAGGGGCCTCCAGGGCACCAGCTGATTGAGGCTGGGGTTGGGGAGAAGGCAACCACATGGGCGATGGAAGGCCTTTTTCCTCTGCTTTCTCTTTTGTCAGTTCACTCACTCACTCACTCAACAGACTTTTAATGAACACTTACTATGTGCAGGGCGCTATGCTAGGTGCTAGGTCTGGAATAGTGCATTGGCGTGGAGTAGTAATTCTTATTAGGATACTATTCCTCTCTCATAGATGAGAAAGCTTAGGCTCAGAGAAGTTCTGACTTTCTGGAGGTCACGTAGCTGGTAACCCTCTGAGCTCTTTCTCCTGCTCCATGTTGCATAGATAACTGAGATATAAGTAAAGCCTCCAAGAGGGAGGAGGTTGGGGATGAGGTAAGATCTACAGAGGGATGTCCCGAAGGAAACTCATGCCTCTAGGTCTCTACACCTCCTTAGAGACCTGGTTCCTCCCCCTCCCACTCAGTTTTCTCTCTGCTTGAGCTTTGATGCTCCCCGGGGGCCTCAGAACCAAGACTTCCTGAGGAACTTGAATTTAGACCATCTTCTTCCTAGATGACAGTCCAGCAACCCTGCAGGAGGTGGAGTGACTGGTTACACTGCTGACCTGGCAGCTCTGGAGGCTGGACTCGGAGCAGCCCAGGTGTCCCCAACTGGAAGGCCCATCCCCACCAAGGCAGCAGAAGAATGGGAACAGAAACAGGAGTACTTGAAAGAGTGGATTCAAGTCCTGACTCTTTTTCTTCCCAGTTGAGGAAGAACCTTGGGGCAGAGGCTTTGACCCTCTGGGGTCAGTTCTGTCTCCATTACATGGGCAGAGTAACCCACCTCCCAGGATGAGGGCCCTGAAAGCAAGTGGTCCATTAAGGAAAGGTCAAACAGGGCTTGGAAAGGGACTGTTTTTCAAGAATGACAAACTCGCGTGAGTTTTGCTTAGAAACACTGACTCGGCTGCCTCCAGCAGGTGGGGGCCTGGCAAGGGTTCCTCATGTGTGAAATCTCTGGAACACGTTTCTGGGGTCTAGGGTCTGGGTTTAAGTCTGGCCTGCAGGTGGGAGGGTCTCTGTGCCTTCCTTTCCTTCATCCTATTGTTTACTAAGCACCAAGTACCGACTGGGTGCCCAGTGATTAAATAGCTCTTCTTTCCAGATGAGGAAACTGAGGCACAGAGAAGTCTGGTGACTTGCCTGAGGTCAACCAGCCAGAAAGTGGCAGAGCTGGGTTTTAAACCTTGGTCTCCTCGTCCAAAGCCATTGCCTCTGGCCTCTGCCCAGCACTTGGAGATGCCAATGGGCTGTTCACCAGGAGTCACTCATGGCAACTGCCTCACAGACGGCCTGGGTCCCTCACAGACAGGGGTCAGCTGTGCATCATGCATTGGGACACGCAGGAGCAGGGAGGCTGCCGGGCCGGGGAGGCAGCAGGGCCAGGCGCGGCCGGATTCACAGGTTGAAGACTGTTCCTCTGGGCTTCCCGACTCCGTGCCTTCCCCCACAGCCCCTTCCCGGGCCGCCTCCCTTCCTGGCCCGGTGCTGGGGGTGACTAGCGGGTGGGGTGGCATCCGGGCTGGGGCTAGAACTGTGAAGAGGGTGTCTGGGTAGAGACTGATGGCCTGTCAGTTGGCTGCCAGCACATCCTCAAATTCTTTATCTCTGTGTGAAGTGGGGACTGTGGAGGGGGCAGGGGTTGGGCACAGCAGAGGAGGAGGATGCCGGGGTGGGGGCAGGAGAGGGGCATGGCGGGTTGCGGGAGGCCTCCGTGGTCTGCTGGTGCTTATGCTTGTCGGCGGTGTGTGTCTTCGGGAAGTCAGGTCCTTGCCCCCTGCTTTGGGGCCAGAGACAGGAGTTCAGATCCTAGCTCTGCTCCCCACTTGCTGGGGGTGGGGGGGTCCCAGGCCTGTATCGTTCCTGTTTCCAGTCCTAGGCCTCTGTTTCTTCATCCATGCGATGGGTCTATCCAGCTCTGACCTGCTGTGATCTCTGTAAATCTGAGCTGATTAGAACATTTGGCCCTGAAATTCCAGAGGCCTTTAGGCTTCCCTGATGGAGGGAGCATGGGGCTGAGTCTCGGTGCTGTCAGGGAGGCACTGAGGGGGCTGGGGGTGGGGTCAGAGAGGTGGGGAAGGTGAACCCTCCCCACTGCAAGGCCTGGCAGTAGGGCAAAACCAGGCTGCTTATCTCCCCAGCCTGGGCACCCTGGATGACTGTGCTGGGGACATGGGGCTGATGGAGGGGTCGCCAGTGAGGAGGTGGAGAAGACAGAGATGTCATCTGTCCTGAAAGACACAGCCCTTCAGGGCTTCCTGCCCTCTCTGCAGTTCTTGCCAGGTCACCTGGGCCCCAAAGACCCCACAGTTCTGTTCACCAGCCCCCTTCAGTCCTTGTCACCTGGCTACTGCTAGGCAGCCACACTCAGCTCCATGATCTCACCAGCAGCCAAGTAGCTGAACACACCGTCACAGCACCCCCGCCCACACACACACACAGGCCCAATCCTGTGGCACAGTCACACATGTAGACTTGTAGAGTTATAGGTGCCCCTGCGTGCACAGCCTTCCTGGGAGCCAGCACGGGAGATCACGCATGCGTGCCCACCCCAGCGTGTGGGTGAGCCCAGGGCTGTGCCCAGCCCAGCTCTTAGAGAACCACTCTGAGGCCTCCCTAGACAGAGTCGCAGGAGCCGTCCTAGAGGGGTGGGGGTGGTGATGGGATGAGAAGCTCTCTGTGGGCCTCTGATCCCCTCCTTTAATAAAAGGAGCTAGAAGGCCCCTTCCTCAGCACCCCACCCCCCAGCCTCAGCACCCAAAGCATCCATTATTCCACCCGATGCCCCCTCTAGTTCTGCGGGGTGAGTGCGCTGAGCACATCTTACAGAGGGCAAACTGAGGCTGGGGAGGAGAAGGGGGGTTGCCCAAGGGCAGAGCTGGTGAGGTCAGAAGCAGAATTGCAAGCCGGGGCGGTGGGCCCCCAAACCTGTGTTCTCTCAGGCCGCCCACCCCCATCTGCCGGGCTGGGGTGTGGATCCCGAAGCGTGCCCCGGGCCCCCTCCACCCCAGCACCCAAGGGCCTCCCGGACACAAAGCCACCTGGCGGCGCTCGAGTGGGCGCGCACGGTGGCCCGCGCCTCCGGCCAAGATGTTCCCTCTCCGCGTGATTGACAGGCTCGAGTGCCGAGAAACAAAATTGTTTATGCGCTAATGAATGAGGCCCTGATTGCAAGATCCTGTTTGGAAAATTATAGTGCGGCGGCGGCGGCGGCGGCGGCGGCCCAATTACAGCCCGCGCTGCATATTCATTTCGTCTCTCCTTTGCATCGAGATGAACGGGCGCCCCGCGCCCTGCAAAGGCAACGCCAAATTTAGTCCGAGGTTCAGCACTCCTCCGCGCCATTGTCTGCCCCGGACCACCTGCCTCCTGCCGGCCTGATTGCCCGGGAGGGCGCGAGCAGGGAGGCCAAGAAAGTTGTCCCTACCCCTCCTCCTGGCACCCCCTTCCCTCGGTTCTCTCCGCTCGACTCCCCGTCTCTGTCTCCCTTCCCCTCCCGGTGTCTCTTTCTCCCTCTGTTCTCTCTCTCCTTATTCTGTGCCCCACACTTCCTCTCCTGGCTCTAGGCCTCTAACGGGGTGCATCACCGGTCTAGAATGTCAGTCGCTGTCCCTCCCCCTCCAGCTGCACATTCCCTGCGTTCCTGGGTCCCTGGGGACAGCAGGGGCAGTAACGGGGACTGTCTGCTCCTTGGAGGTCACAGAGGTATGAGGCGGGTCTCAAGACCCCTGCCTTGGCTGTGAGCATGGGGTGGCTTGGCTCGTCCCCGCAACCAAGCTGCTGGGGAGAGAGGCCCCTCCCTGCCCGCTGCCTCTGCCGCCTCCCGCATGCCACCAGACCCACTTAGCCTGCGGCGCAGGCCCCTTGGCTGCCCAGGCTGCGCCCTCACACCTCCCTGCCCTGCACATGCTGTTCTCTTGCTGGCACGCCCTTCCTGTCTTCCCAGACGCATCCCAAGTACAGCTCAGAGCAGCCTTCTCCTGTCCCCACCACCGCAGGCAACAGGACAGCTCCCTCCCAGAGCACGCTGGTGTCCAGGCATGTCCTGCAGGTACAGCAGCAGGCAGGGTACACTGGCATCCTTCTCCCGGGCCTGACCAGCCTGGGGGCTGCCGGTGAGTCACCAGGAAGCTCTGGTGTCCAGCTCAAGGCTGATCAAACGGACACCTCCACTGTGATATGGGGGTATAGTCTCCCTGTCCTTGCTGTATGGTGATGGTGGGCAGGAGGGGAGAGGAGGCTGGGAGGGAGGGACTGGGGGTTTGCAGCACCTGGACCCCACAGACCAGGACTGGCCCTGGGTTCCAGACAGTGACAAGGACAACTAACTGGTCCTTGTCACTGGGTCATTGACTTAACTGACAGGTACCTGAGGCCCGGTCTGGCTGGAGGCTCATGGTGGGGGTGATGGTGGCGAGGGCTCTTCAGAGGATGGCCGTGCTCCTCCCCGTCCTGCCTGGGGCCCCACTGAGTAACCAGACATCTGCACCCCTTCCTGGGATGGAAATTGGGGTATTCAGACGTGAGCAAAAATGGACAACCACATATACCAACTGGCCTAGACAACCCCCAACCCTGCCGCCAGAGACACACAAAGTAATAGACTCCCACAGTCACATACACACAAACATAGACACGCAGCCTCTCCTTGAAAGACCCACGCAGCCTGAGACACAAAGGCAGGCTGGCCCCTGGGCGCGTGTGGGGCAGCACTGCCCTCTGGCGGCTGTCTTGGCAATCTCTCTGTCAGGCTCTGGCTAGCTTCCTAGAACCACAGCTGAGCCACGATGCGGGTGCCCAGGCCCAGACCCAGAGAACGCGGACTCCCAGGGGTGGGATTTCAGGGAGGAAAAGGAATTTGTGTTCCTAGGGTCGAGGGTCTTTTGAGTTCCAGTTCCCTACCCCAATCTGCATGTACTGCAGAACATGTGAGCAGAACTTGCTCACAGAAGGACCAGTCCAGGGATGGTGAGGGGGCGGAGCTCCTTATCATGGGAGGAGTACGAGTTGGGCTGGGACCACTTGCAGATTGGTGGCCTTTAGTGGCAGAGTGGACAACTTCATAGGCCATCACCAGCTTGAAGAGCCCTGGGAGGTATGTCTAGTCTTCTCCTACTTCACCCCAGCCCAGCCACTCTCCTGTTTGGTTTGTTTGTCAGTCATCAAACTCTGACAGCATCTCAGCACCTCGAACAGCAGGGTGAGATCCTGGGTGGCGGGAGATGAGGCTGTGGAGGGTGGCCAGGCCACCCCTTGGAGGTCTTTGAGGCCAGTATTAGGTGTGTGGGCTTTATTCTGGGGGACAGGGATCTGGAGACAGGCCCAGACAGGGAAGCGACTTGGTCAGATGGGCATGTGAGCACCAGCTAAGGAGGCAGGAGGGCCAGACAGGAGGGATGTGGTGGCCTGGACCAGGACAGGGGCAGGAGTGAGGTGGCAAGAACGACGCAGATCCCGAGCTATTAAGGAGATGGACTTGCCAGGCTTTGGTGAGGAATTGGCCATGATGGGCATGGAGCCGGAAGATGAAGTTACCTTGGGGCATATCAGTGCTGACAAAGGGGCCTGGGGGAGAGATGATGAGTCTGATGTGGCTCTGAGAGCCTGAGAGCCTGAGAGCCAAGGGGATGTCTGGAGAGGATGTCTGGAGAGGTATCAGCCTAGAGCCTGAGAGCCAAGGGGATGTCTGGAGAGGTATCCAGGAGGAAGTTGAAATCAGGCCTGGAGATATTCACTTGGGAGCTGGAAGGTTACTGACAGGTGGTTGAAGGCAGTGCACAGCTGAGGCCACCCAGGAAAGTTCCTCGGAAGCCCTAAGCACCAAAGATATGGTGTTCACCTCACCCCCATGAGTCAAAAAGAAGGAGTCTAAATTAAATTATAAAATGTAACACTTATATGCCTTACAAAACTCTTGGCCTGGCACGGTGGCTCACACCTGTAATCCCAGCATTTTGGGAGGCCAAGATGGGCAGATTACCTGAGGTCAAGAGTTTGAGACCAGCCTGGCCAACATGGTGAAACCCCATCTGTACTAAAAATACAAAAAGTTAGCCGGGCATAGTGGTGCATGCCTGTAATTCTAGCTACTCGGGAGGCTGAGGCAGGAGAATTGCTTGAACCTGGGAGGGAGAGGTTGCAGTGAGCCGAGATCGCACCACTGCACTCCAGCCTGAGCAACAGAGTGAGACTCCATCTCAAAAAACAAAAAAAATAAAAATAAAAATAAAAACAAAAAAACTTTTGCAATCATCACATCCATGGGTTCACAGAAACACATTTTCCTCCTCGTCTTCCTTGTTTGATGCTCCTGGTCTGATGGTGCCCTGAGGTGTCTACCTGCTTGCCGGCTAGGTGGCCCAGCTCCAAATCCAGGCAAAAACAGGAGGCTCAGGGGGCACCAACAGGCTGGGACCGAGGGGGAAAAGATGCCCACAAAAGAGAGAAGGAACACCCAGGGAGACTGGAGGAAACCCAGGAGAGTGTGGCATCACTGGGGCCAAGGAAGGAGGGGGTTCCAAGAAAGAGGACATGATTAGTCATGTAGAAAACAAAAGGAGGCACGGAGATGAGGACTGAAGAGGGGGCCCGGATGTGGCTGTGGGGCTGCCAGGCAGGCTCAGTAAAGCAAAGCTGGTCACCTCTCCACGTATCTCTGCTCAAGGGGGCCAGCCTTTGGTGGGGACACTCGGGTGCCCTTTGCCCTTGAGGAGCCTCCGGACCTACAAACAAGGAGGGAGTAAGACCCTGGGGTAGGGTTGAGGCGAGCTGACCTCAGAAGGAGAAAAGGAGACCAAATATTTCAGTGGACTCAAGGCAGGGGGCGCCTCTGGGTGGCAGTCCCTCCTCTGACCACAAGGGGGCAGCATAAAAACAGGTCCTGCATGGGCTCAAGCTTCTGTAAGGAGTCGGCTTCCAGATGCTGTTTTCATCTGTGATGCGTCCTTGGGCTCTCTGGGCCTCAGTTTCTTTCTCCGCAAAATGGGGCAGTTGGACATCATATTCTCTTGGACTCTGTTGGGATCCCCTTCATTTTGCATCCCCTTACTGCCTTCCCAGCCCAATGTGACACCCCCCATCTGACCACAATAAGTGTGTAAAGTGAGTAAGGTCAATGGCACAGGTATAGCATGTAGTGAGAATACAGAATGCTAGCCCAAGGAGGCCTACAGGCGTGTGCAAGGTTAGTTGAGTGAGGACAGACCATCCCATGAGCTTGGGTTAAACCTGCCTGCAGCGACCGTCTGTGAAGGTGGCCTCTGCTTCCTCTTACGGGGAGTACTGGGGTGGGGGTGGGGCTGCCTCTGCCTCTTCTGTCTGCCCCCAGGGCAGAGCTCTGGCTCTTTGTCCAGGCTCCTTGTTCTGCCACTGTTTGCCCTCTCTGGGACATGTCAGCACCTGTGCCCTCTTTGGGCCTCAGGGCTCATCGAGACAAGGAGGGAAAGAGCATGAGAGTCTCCTCAGCACTGCTGGTCCTCAGGTCTCTGAGGCAGCCCCGCCCTATCCTGGGATGCCTCCCAGTGCTGCCCTGTGGGTCTGCAGTCCTTTGGTGCCAGTTGGTGGGAGGGGCAATGTGAGGGTCACGACAGTTGATTCCTGGCTCTGGGCCACCATCAGATCTTCAGAGGGGCTGGTGTGCTGGTGGCTGCTGGTGGCCTCAGCTGGGGACAAGGAGTCAGGGTTGGAGCCTCTTTCCATGTCTGACAAAGTGTGGTTTTAGTTGATCACTGCTGGTGGGTGGCAGGGAAGCTGAAGCCAGGGCGGGAGCAAGAGGTGGCCTGGGGAGACAGTACCTCCGTGGAGGGCCCCTTCCCCTCAGAAGCTGGGCCAGCCCAGGGCAGCCGAGGACAGTGACACAGGAGAGCACCCACGGGCCAGTTGTCCGGTGCCAGCTCCCCGGCTGTGTGACCTTGGGCAAGTGGGCAACCCTCTCTGAGCTATGGTAGGGAGACCTATCCAGAATTCAGGAAAGCATGTTATAGGCCCAGGGCAGCCCTGGTATTGGGGCAAAGAAGGGCAGGCACCCCTGGGTCACTGACTTGTCCTAGGGGTCCAGTCCCCGGGATGTGGCCTCTTGGAGCCCACTGGGTGTCTAGGGGAAACTGAAGATGGATCTGACTCAGTTGGGTCCTGGTACCAGCATTTTGGCTTGGGAGTGGGAAAGGGTAATAAAGGACTCTACAGTCACAAGAGCTTGGCCGCTGCCTGGACAGGCAGCCTATGCAAGTCCCCTCCTATCTCTGAGCTGCCATTTCTTTATCTTTCTGAGTTCCACCTGGGGCAGGACCTTCAGCTTCCCAAGTCTCACCAGACCATCGCCTCCCGGGTGCCAGGCTGAGTTGACTCTCAGGCCCTCTCTTTCCCAGGTGGGCCTCGGGTGGTGCCAGGTGCCACAGGAGCTTCCGGTTGGTGCAGGGAGCTGGCTGGCATGGGCTGTCTGAGGGCAACTGTCTCGGTGCTTAGCTGAGGCCTCATCGAGTGGCACCTGTGGCCCGGGCCAGCTGGCATGGGAAAGGGTGGTCTGGCCTCCACCTGCTCAGCTCACTTGCCCACTAGCCACTCTCACTTGAGCCTCAGCCTCATGTATCTGCTGCTGCTGCTGGAGCCCAAGGGGCTGGGGCAATGGCTGGGTGCCCCAAAGACAGGAGAGAAGGAGGTGCTGGGGCCTAGCGCCCTGGAGGGGACAGCTAGAGACTCATCAGGCAGGAAGTATCTCCTCTTCTTGATTCTGATCCTTCACCCACCTATGTCAGCCTCACACCTGTACCTGTGCATCTGTGGGGCAGCCTTCCCCACCTGTGGTTTTCTCCACTTCTGGAGCCCTAGAAGAATATGTAGAGCAGGCTTGGGGTGTGGCCGCATGGAGCACCCCCAAACTGCCTCTGGTCCCCAGGCTCCGGCTTGTGCTGTCCCTTCCCGCTGTCTGGATTTTGGCCTGTCCGTGGGACCTTGAGGAGCCTGGAGCCTGGAGCTGCCAGCTCGTCTGGGCCCTCCAGGCTCCAGGATCTCTGGAGGCCATGGGTGGGGCTGGTGCTGGCCTTGTTGGTGTTGCTCCTGCTGGAGTAGTGGTGCCCTCTGGCATCTGTGCCTTCCACGGCAGGTCACTGGTGCCATTTGCCATGTGCAGTGGGTGCTGGAGTCTAAGCTCGTGGAAAACTTCCAAGGCCTGGGCTATGGTCCTCATGGCGGTGCGGCCTGCCTTGACACACACAGAAGGGATACATGCACTAGTGTGCATTCAGGGGACACGTGAACACACCCCTCATATTCAGACAGGTGTAAACAGCTCAGCCACACAAGTGCAGACACAAGCTCCAGCAGACTCACACATGCAGCCACACATATAGACAAGGTACAGGTGTAGCCAATGTGTGAACATTGATAAGTCTGTCAAGGCAGATATGTGCACAGTCCGGAACACAAGACGGGTAGAAAGGCAGACCTACAAATGTGCACAGATCCCTGCCAACAAACATGCATATCCATATATGCACATATGCATACACAAGCTGTCATGGGCACACTTACAGGGGAACATGCCTTACTCAGAGCACAGAGCACTTCTCCAGGCCTCCCTGCATCCACAGCAAATGGGGACACATGTCCTACCCCTCAGCATGCAGGGAAGGGCTGGGGGAGGGAACTTCACCTTTTCTTAGACCCATGGCAATGGAAAGTGGGCACCATCTTGGGTGATGTAGCCAAATGTCTCCTGTTCTGGGAGTCTCGGCACACACAGAAGATTCTGGAGAGGAGGGGGAGGTGCAAGGCATGATCCACTTCAAGCAGCCACCAAGCCCAGTGGGAGCTGGGTCGCTGGGCTTAGCGAGACAAGAGCCCAGGGGCCGAGGCTGAGCTGAGGAGCCTCCAAACCTGTAGACAGGGTCATGCAGTACTAGGGGCGAGCCTCATCCCCTGCAGCCCTGGCCTCTGCAGGGACAAGGGAGAGGAGAGGGTACGTCTGCAGGAGGGATTGTGGATTCAGCCTCCCATGTAGGATATGAACCGACTCAGGCTGGGAGCAATCAGAGATCCCTGGGTTTGTCATGGCGCTGGGGTCTCCTTAGGACATCAGAGCCAGCTGTTACCTGCAGGGAAACCATCCAGATATATTTAGATACACACATACTTAGCATTGCATTACAATTGCTGATAGGATTCAGCACAGTACCATGCTGTACAGGTTTATAGTGTAGGAGCAATAGGCTATGCCATGTGGCCTAGTTGTGCAGTAGGCTACACCATCTAGGTTCATGTAAGTTTGCCCACCAAAATTGCCCGGTGACACATTTCTCAGAATGTATCCCCATATTTTTTTTTTTTTTGAGATGGAGTCTCACTCTGTCGTCCAGGCTGGAGTGCAGTGGCACGATCTCGGCTCACTGCAACCTCCGCCTCCCGGGTTCAAACAATTCTTCTGCCTCAGCTTCCTGAGCAGCTGGGATTACAATCACGTGCCACCACACCCAGCTAATTTTTGTATTTTTAGTAGACATGGGGTTTCGCTATGTTGGCCAGGCTCATCTCGAACTACTGACCTCAGGTGATCCGCCCACTTCGGCCTTCCAAAGTGCTGGGATTACAGGCATGAGCCACTGTGCCTGGTTGTATCCCCATCATTAAGCAACGCATGACTGTGTTCATAAGGTTGTGCAACCGGTCCCACTATGGCGCTCCAGAACATTTTTGTGACCCCACAAGAAACCCTGTGGCCATGAGATGTCACTCCCCATTCCGTCAGCCTCTGCAACCACTAATTCACTGTTCGTCTCCATGGATTTTCGTATTCTGGGCATTTGGTAGGAATGGAATTAGACATTATGTGGCCTTCCGTGTCTGGCTTCTTTCACTTAGCATAATGTTTTCAGGGCTCTGTGCCTCCGGTTTATAAGTGAGGACACTGGCCCAGACAGAGGGAGTGACTGTCCAAAGTCACATAGCAGCCAGGAGTCAGGCCCCTACACAGTGTTGGCTTTTTTAGGACCTCAGCCTTGGTCCCTGGGGTTGTGGGCTGTGGACAATGGAAGAGGTCACACTTCATCTAAAGGGGCGGCTATTACTCAGCTCTGCCTGGGACAGAATCCAGGGTCAGCACTGCCTAATACTAAACACTGTAAATAATGATACAAATTGCCAGGCACGGTGGCTCAAGCCTGTAGTTCCAGCTACTTGGGAGGCTGAGGCAGGAGGATCACTTGAGCTCAGGAGGTCAAGGCTGCAGTGAGCCATGATTGTGCCACTGCACTCCAGTCTGGGTGACAGAGAAAGACCCTGTCTCAAAAAAAAAAAAAAAAGTTACAAATAACACCAGCTAACATTTTGCATGCTTCTTTTGTGCCTGGTGCTGTTCTAAAGAAGTGCTGTATAGGCACTTTCTTATTTAATCTCCATGACAATCTTGGTGAAAGTGCTGTTATTATCCCCGTTATGCAGATGAAGGAAGCAGAGCACAGAGAGGTTAAGTAACTCAGCCAAGGACACACAGCAAGCTAGTGGCGGAGTTAGGATTGGAACCCAGGTAGTCTGACTCCAGAGCCCCTGCTCTTACCCACCTATACAGATGCATTCCTTCTTCCAGATTTGTAAAGGAAGGCAGTAATACAGATTTTAACGTGAAACCTCATAAGTTTAAATGTTTCCAAGTGTTGACAACTTATGACAATTGTTTTTTGACACCGTACAGGCTGCAGGCCCTGAGCCTGGAAAGTTTTGTTTAATACAAAGGGAGAGGGCCCTCACCTTTGGTTTCTTCCTCAGCATCACTGCCATTCTGTCCAATACCACTTGGTCATCTTCTCCCTGACATTTCTTGCAGAGGCAGAGAGAGCCTGCCATTGGGCATTCAGGTCCCGCTGAGGGTCATGCTATAGCAGACAGCCCCGTGGCCTGGTGCTGGCCTTGTGCCTGGCGGTGTGACTCTGGGCCAGTCCCTTCCCCTCCCTCAGTCATTCTTTTCCCCTCTGCAACCTGGGCAGGGAAATTTCTCATGGGATTAGATGTGATAACTGGCACAGACTAGTCATTCAACAGCCATGGTTTTTTTTTTTTTTTTTTTTTTTTTTTTTTTAGAGAGAGGGGTCTCACTATGTTGCCCAGGCTGGTCTCGAACTCCTGGCCTCAAGTGGTCCTCCACCCTTGGCCTCCCAAAGCACGGGGATTACAGGCATCAGCCACTGTGCCTTACTGCCATAACCATTAGCTGACCCAGAAACAACAGGAGATACAACCTGTTGTATCTGCATAGAGGGCCAACATTTGGGTTGCAGAGGTTTGTTGAGACTAATAATACCATTTATTGAGCACTGAGATAATTCCAGATACAGTGCACATTACATCCATTACCCCATTCAGTCCTGCACTTTTCAAGCCCTGGAGGCCAGCCATTAAGGTTATGGGCCTAAGGTTTGAGCTGGGCGGCTGATATGGTTTGGGTGTGTCCCCACCCAAATCTCATCTTGAATTGTAGTTCCCATAATCCCCACATGTTGTGGGAGGGGCCCAGTGGGAGGTAATTTAATCACGGGGGTGGTTACCCTCATGCTGTTCTCATGATAGTGAGTGAGTTCTCACGAGATCTGATGGGAGGGACTTTCCCACCCTGTGCTCAGCACTTCTCCTTCCTGCCATCATGTGAAGAAGGATGTGTTTGCTTCCCCTTCCATCATCGTTGTAAGTTTCCTGAGGCCTCCCCAGCCATGCTGAATTGTGAGTCAATTAAACCTCTTTCCTTTATAAATTACCCGGTCTCGGGCAGTCCTTCATAGCAGCGTGAGAACGGACTAATACAGCAGCCTTCTTAGCTGTCAGACCTTGGAGAATTACTCAGCTTCTGAGTGTCTTTATTTCCTTCCCCAGAATATGGGGAGAATAATACCCACCTTTAGGGAAGCAGCAACGATACAATGAATTTAAACTTAAAACATGTGTAGCACTTAGAACAATTTCTCACATTCAGTAAACAATGCAAGTTAGCTTTTGTCCTTATCACAATTAATTCCCATTTTACTGATGGAGAAACTGAGGTCAAAGAAAAATAAGCGACTTGTCCAAGGCAGTGGTTCTCAACAAGGGTGATTGTACTCCTGGGGGGCCATTTGTCAATGTCTGGAGACATTGTGGTTGTCACATCTCAGGGGGTGCTGCAGGGATGCTGCTAAATACCCTCCCGTGCATGGGACACCCCGGCAACACAGATGTTTCTAACCCAGAATGTCCTGGTGTTGAGGTTGAGAAGCCCTGATCTAAGGTAACGCAACCAAAAAGTGACATAATCAGGGTTTGAACCCAAGCTGGGGGCTCCAACCTTGCACTCTACCGCCCTTGTCATCTCCCTCCAGGGTGAGTCCTGGGCAAGGCCAGCACTGTCTGGAGCTGAGTGCCAGCTTCTGGAAGGCCAGGACTGGGGTAGTCACAAATCCTCAGCGTAAGTCCTCACTCACACGCATTGCTTCTGCACACAGGGGCTTCGGTGAGGCAGAAGGTGGGTATTTAGGGTTGATGTTACCAGAGGGCAGACTGTGGGGAGTCCAGGTCTCACAGCCCAGCATGTCAGAGCTGCAAGCATCAGAGAGACCATCCGGTTCTCATGGGACAATGGAGAAACAGAGCTCCAAAAGAAGGTCACACAGCCCAAGGTCAGGAGCTCAGCCAAGATTGAACCCCAGCTTTGGAAGCCCACCCCAGACCTTTCCCTAAAGCCCCTTCCCTTTCTACAGTGACCAGCAGGTACCAGGAAGCAGAGATTCATGGAATGCATGAGGTAACCTACCCCATTGTTGGCAAACCCCACCCCCTCTACCATGTATCTCAAACCCAGTCATGTGGAGAGAGCTTTGCACAGCAAGAGTGATGCTTTTCCCGCAGGCCCACTGACTCAGGGCCTCTGTGTGGGGCGTGAGTGGCTCTGAAGGGGCTGCTGGCTAAATGGTAGCCCTGGGGTCACTGGTTGGACAGCTGGCAGGGAGAAGATGCCTTCCTCCCGTAAGCAGCCTGGGCCACAAGCCCCAGAGAGCTGGCAGAGGAAAATTGGCCTGGCATGGTGCTTCTGTCCTGGGCTGGCTGGTGGGAGGGCTGCAGACAGACCCCGCAGGGTTCGGTGGGCTTATCTGTCCAAGCGCTGAGTGCCTCCTCTGTGCAGCCCCAGGAACAGGGAGCTCACAGTCTGATGGAGACAGACCAGGAAGCAAGCCTGAAGGACTGGGGTTATGCAAGGGGACAGCCAGGGTTTGAGGAGCACAGAGCTGAGAACAACTCACGTTTTCCTGAGGAGAGGCCACTGGAGCTGGCTTGAGGGGCAAGAAGTGGCAGTGGAGCAGAAATACCAACTGGAAGGAACGGCAAATGCTGAGACAAGAGCCAGGAGAGGGAGGAGCATGTTTGGGGCAGCGGAAGTCTATTATGGCTGCACAGAAGGTGGGCAGCTGGAGAGGCAGGTGCTGAAGAAGGCTCCAGTGAGCAAGTGTGGGCTTATTTTAAAGGACGTGGGAGCCACAGGAGGTTCTTGAGCAGGAATAAGCAGGTCAGAAGCTCATCCTGTGATGGAGCAGGCTAGGATGGGTGGGAGGCACCAGCCCCAGGCCAGCAGGGCAGCGAGGAGGCTGGCACTGCACATCGGGCTGGGAGGATGAACCCTGACCCAGGGCAAGGGCAGGAAGAGGGGAGCTGAGTTCATAGGATGTATGACTCAAGGCCGCAGTAGGGGAGGATAGGAGCCTAGAGTGCTTCTCTATCAGGCACATGGTGGCTGTGCAGAAAATGGTCATATCCAGAATGGAGTGCTCCCTGCTCTCACCAAGACCTGGCCTCTGCAGCAGAGGGGGCGAGGGGTCCATCCTCCCCCAAACTTCAGAGGCCAGGAACCATGGCCAGGACTGGGGTAGGGGTTTGGAACATTTTGGAGAAAATGGTGGTTTTCCAATCACTAGACTCAGGCAGTCTCTGCTTTTTTGGCTGAACAGAAGGTGACAATAATGAGAAGAGAAAGAATAAGAGAGAAACAGAATCTGAGGCAGAAACAAAGAGACAGACACAGACACATTGGGCAACACAGTGAGAAAGATAAGTTGCTCAAAACATTCTAGAGCACACTGAGACAGAAAGACACAAAGACAGAGAGAGACATAGAGAGAGAGAGAGGCACACAGACAGAGACACACAGACAGAGATGCAGACAAGGATGCACATGGAGACTCTGCTGAGAGAGGCAGAGACTGGGCTGCTGTTTGACCACTCCTCCAGCCGAGGATGCTAACCCTGCCGGGACCTCTGCATCGGGAGTATGTTGGTGGGTGGTGACGGGGACTGCTGTCTCCTCTCTGTGTTGCGCTGAGCTAGCCCATGCCTCCTTAGGTGCCTCTTCCCCATCAGGACCCTCTCTGTCCAGGATAGCCCCACTGAGATTTGAAAATGGAGATATCCATTGAATGCCCTGTCTTTTCAACTACAAATTTATTGAGCACCTACTGTTTGTTAACCTCTATGCCAACTTTGCCTCCTTAAGCCTTCCAAATAACCTTGGTCAGGAACTTGAGACTCAGAGAGGTTAGGCTGCTCACCTGAGGCCACACAGCAAGTTCATCCTGAGATAAAACTCAAACTCACATCTGGCTGACAATCCAAGGATTTTTTTTTTTTTTTTAAGACAAGGTCTTGCTCTGTCACCCAGGCTGGAGTGCAATGGTACAATCTTGGCTCACTGCAGCCTCGACCTCCCAGGCTCATGCGATCCTCCCATCTCAGCCTCCTAAGTAGCTGGGACTACAGGCATACATCACCATGCCTGGCTAATTTTATTTTCTGTAGAGAAGGGGTTTCACCATATTGCCCAGATTGGTCTCGAACTCCTGGGCTTAAACAATTCACCCGCCTCACCCTCCCAAAGTGCTGGGATTATAGGCATGAACCACCATGCCAGGTGTGATCCAAGGATTTTTTTTTTCTATTGCTCCACTGCTCCATGGATTTAAATGCCTCTGCCTCAGAATGCTTTGGTTTGTCTCAGTATTTTCAGGTGTTTTTCTCCTCTCCCATTTCCCAGGTTTAGTTGGAAAGGGGGGGAACATGGAGGGGTTAGGAGTAGGTGTCTGAGGTCGAGGGGCCTCCTGTGCCTTCCAAATTGTGCCTGGATCCTTCCACGGAAGCCTGGCAGCTTCTCCAGGCGCCCCCTCCCTCCCTGCAATCCCCTGGCCTCTTAAGAAGCTGGAAGAACAATTGCTAATCAGCTTCTGAGAGAGACAGGAATGAATGGAGGAGCCAACAACGAGCCTCAATTACTGGCAGCTGGTCCCCTCCCCGTGCGGCAGAGCCTGGCTCCTAGCTCTCCTTCTCAATTCCAGTTCTTCCTTCCTCTGCCTGATTCCTTCACATCCTGATGGAGCCACAGGGGTTGAGAGCTGACTTCTTAGGCCCCCTTCCTTCACTCATC
This sequence comes from Gorilla gorilla gorilla, assembly GCF_029281585.2. Taxonomy (NCBI): domain Eukaryota; kingdom Metazoa; phylum Chordata; class Mammalia; order Primates; family Hominidae; genus Gorilla; species Gorilla gorilla. The sequence continues at coordinate 8,556,368 of NC_073232.2, read as the reverse complement.
TCCCCATAGTGAGGTCTCCAGAATGCAAATCACATTCTCATCTCTGAGCTTTTGTATACCCTACTCCTTCAGCATGGACAGCCCTCCTCTATCTGGCAAACTCCTACCCATCTTGCAAAGACCGGCTTCCATGTCACCTCCTCTGTGAAGCCCTCCTGTCAGAGGTGTTTGAACCAGAGCAACTCCATCTTGAGTAGGGGCTACGTGAAATGAGGCTGAGACCTATTGGGCTGTATTCCCAGATGATTAAGGCATTCTAAGTTACAGGATGAGATAGGAGGTCGGCACAAGATACAGGTCATAAAGACCTTGCTGATAAAAGAGCTTGCAGTAAAGAAGCCGGCTGAAACCCACCAAAACCGAGATGGCAACAAGAGTGACCTCTGGTCCTCCTCACTGCTACACTCCCACCAGCGCCATGACAGTTTACAAATGCCATGGCAACGGCAGGAAGTTACCTAATACGGCCTAAAAAAGGGAGGCATGAATAATCCACCCCTTGTTTAGCATATCATCAAGAAATAACCATAAAAATGGGTAACCAGCAGCCCTTGGGGCTGCTCTATCTCTGGAGTAGTCATTCTTTATTCCTTTACTTTCCTAACAAACTTGCTTTCACTTTACGCACCCTCCCTGAATTCTTTCTTGCGTGAGATCCCAGAACCCTCTCTTGGGGTCTGGCTTGGGGCCCCTTTCCTGTAACACTCCTAGACCTTTCCCACTCTTCCCAGGCAAACTTCCCTCCCTGGGCTCTCATAGCCATGTCCACGCTGTAACACTCATGGCATGTTGTGCCCAGGACAGGGCATGGCCGTACAGGCGGTCAGCATGGCAGCATGACGTTATGGGAAGAGCACTGGGCCTGGAGCTTAGTGAGTTCCAGCTGCGGCTCTCACTTGGCGTTGGGCAAATCGCTAGCTTGTGCTGCTTCTCCATCCTGACCCACCTCTATCTGGCTACCATCCCCTTGTCCTCCAGGTCTCCAACCCTCCCCAAAGTCCACCTTCCCAGGGTTCCCTTTCCTCTCGTCTGCTCTTTAGGAACGACTCACTCAGGGTCCCTGGGCTCCCTCTGGGCGGCGGTCCTGAGTGCGTGGTCACTGCTGCATCTCCAGCACATGGGGACAGATGAATGACTGAATGGAACGTTGAATGTCTCATTTGTTAACTGGGGGTAGTAGTAATTCTGCCCTCCCAGGGCAGCTGTGGGTACGATCAAAGTTTGCTTTTTGCTGACTCTCAGTACACGCACTCTAACTATGCTTGTAAATGTTTACTGAGGGGAACTGAATTCCCCCAAGGCTGTTCTAATGGAATTCCCTCAGGCAGAACACCTGGAGAGTTCCCCAAAGGAGCAGCCTGCATGTCAGGATGGGAGGAGGGGAAGGATGGGGAGGTGATGAAGGTGGGAGCCACAGGCCCCAAGATCCAGAGAGAGCAGGCAGGGACAACCCAGAACTCCAGACTGAGCCCCGAATTACAGCTGCTGCGGATGATCAGAACAGGGGAGACGGAGGGCCCTGGCAAGTGGCAGCTCCCACCCACACCAGGCCAGGAGAGAGGCCGGACTGGGGCCTCTGTGCTGTTTGGGCACCCGGTGCCTCCCCCAGCATGGCCCTGGCTCTTCTCCTGGTGTCCTCTGTCTTTCCCAGTAACTCCCTGACCACAGGGCCTGGTATTCTGGCTCGTCCAGCAGAAAACCCTGCCCATGGCGGGCAGCCAGCAAAGGTTCCTGAGTTGACTGGGTGGAGGACTGGCCAAGAAGGATGGAGACCCCAAAACCTGGGCAAGGGGAGGGGCCGCTCGGCTGGGACAGAAAGGACAGGGTAGGGATGATAGAGTCTGTCTCAGGGTAGCCCCTGGCCTAGGGCTGCTGCCGCCAAGAGGGGTCTCCCCCACAATCCGAAATGCCTCTGACAATCAAAGCACAATGCGAAGCGGGAATCAGAAACCAATAGTATTCCTAACAGTCATTATAATAAAAATGTGTATGTCAGCAATTGACATTTGCAGGACACTTTGTGTTTTATTTCCATTTCCTCCCTTGATAAAAACTACTCAAGGTAGGCATGGTTGGTCCTATTTAACAGGTGAAGGAACTGAGGCTGGGGGAGGGTAGGGAAGGGTTGTGATGGGGAAGCACAGAGAAGTCCCTCACCCAGGGGCCCCAATCCCTTTGCCAGGCCTGGACCACAGCCCACTGGCCAGAGTTTCCCCTCTCCCTGAATTCTGTTCAGCTTCCTCGGCAGCTGTGGTCTGGGGTTCAGCCTGGAATATTGTTTTTTTTTTTTTTTCATGGGGGCTCAGGCACTTTCCTCTGAGTCATTCTATGGACTGCAGCCAGAGGATGGCACCAGCGGTGGGCCAGGGTGCCAGATGGGCCAGGGTGGGAGACGTAGCTTGTGGAATCAGACTGACTGAATTTGAACTCAGGCCCTGCTGCTAACTGGGCCAGCTTGGGCAGGTCGTAGAACCCAGCCAAGGCTCAGGTCTCTCATCTGCTGGGGACCATAACGGGGCCCCCTCATCCCCTTGCCCAGGCTGCTCCCTTCGTCAGGAATGCCCTTCCTGCCTTGCCCACCTGGGTATAAGCTCAGATGCCAGTCCTGTGGGCTGCTTTTTCCAACCTTCACTTAAAAATGTTCTCTCCCTCCCTCCCAGGTGTCCCAGGAGCCTGAACGTCCTGTCCTCAGCATGGTTACTGTGTGCCAGGCACTGTGCTGGGCTCAGAGCAGGAACCAGTGCCCTGTTTCATGGAGCTCACTCTCACGCCAATGTGGGAGGCTGTTCAAATGCCATGTCAAGTGTGATGAGGACAACAAGAAGGCCCAGGGCGCTGGGAGATCTACTCTGGGGTTCAGGGTTGGCCTCCCTGAGGAGGGGACTTTGGAGCAGAGACCTGGAGGATGATGGAGTTGGCCAGGGAGGATGATGGAGTTGGCTAGGAAGAGGAAGCTTTGGGTGTCATGACCTTGAGGAGAGAGGCCAGCATGTGGGAGGAAGTGGTGTTTGGAGCAACGGCCGGGAAATGGAATGTGAGGATGGGGTTTGAAGAGGGTGGGGGAGCAGGTCATCCAGGGCCCATGGGCCACCTTAAGGTATTTCTGGGGGCCAGGGTTGTGACCAACTGAACTTGGGGTCCTCAAAGCACAAGCCATTTGAAGATTGAAAGCAGGTGGCAGCTCCAGGGCCGGGCAGCGGGGCATACATAGATGTGGGGTCGGGGGTTGCAGCCTGGCCAGCCACCTTGGCTGCCATGGGTCAGGTCGGGTGATCCTGAAACCCCCAGACCCGGTCGTCCAGGACCCCAGCTGAGAGGAATCCCAGGTTATACCGTGCCGTGGGAGGGAGGCTCCCAGCTGGCCAGGGGCCCTTCAGAAAACAGAGGCTGAAGCTTGGAAGGGCAGGTGGAGCAGAGCTGGTGGCAGCAGAGTGGGCTCCGGGCAGCTGGCACTGGGCAGAGCTGCAGAACAGCTGGCCGGGCCCCGCTCATTCTTATTTTCTCTGGGCGAGGCAGATACAGTCCCTGCTCCCATGACTGGCTTGTCAAGCAGTGGCCTAGTTTCTCTATGGTAGAATGGCGATGGTCTCGGTGCCCACCTCACAGCACTGAGCGAAGGGTCAATGTCAATGAGGTGGAGCCCGTCACACTACCACAGCACCCGGTGCCCAGGAGGTGCTCAAAAAGCATCCCCTGTTGCTTCAGACTGGGTCTGCTGTCAGAGCTCATGGCCTCTTGGGGGAGCCTGCCCTGCCATGAATAAACCTGAGACCAGGGTCAGAGAAAGGGATGCAGGAGCTCAAAGGAGGGAGCATCACTCTGGCTCAGGCAGACATAGGGAGAGAAAAGGAGGTGCAGTCAGAGTAGGCTTCCTGGAGGTGGTGTCCTTGAAGCCTATCCTTGCAGGGTGGATAGGACTCCCACAGGCAGACATTGGTGGAGGCAGCCCAGGAGAATGGAAGTGTGATGCTTGGGGGCCAGTGTGGGCAAGAGGATTTGTCTGTGTCCAAGTGCCTGGCTCAAGTCTGTGCTTGCTGAATGCAACAGAGGCCTGGGATGCTGGGAGGAACCTGAAAGGTCTCTCCTGCTGCCTCACTTTGACCTCCAAATAGATTTGACCCTCATGTTAGAACCAGAAATGGGATGAGGTCAGGGGAGTGGAGAAAGTGAGAGGTATTAGCAGACACAGGCCCCTATGTCACTGGCATCCCCCGTGCAGAGGGCTCCCCTTCAAGCCCCGCCCACACTCCATGGGGAGTGACAGGTGGGCAATAGCATGGGGCTGGTTAGAAACCCCAGCCCTCAAGCACCCTTTCCCTGGGGACCAGGACAAAGCCAGGCCCAGGAAGCCCGTGGCCAGCTGTCTCTATTCACCTGTTGGGGACGTGTCCTGAACTGGTTTGGGGTGGTTTTCTTGGAAAGGCTGTATTTTGAGGTGGTGGTGGTGGGTTGTTGCCGACCTGGCCTATCTTTTTGGGACTCTGGGACTGGGTATCCCTGAAGGTGGTGGTGCTGGGGGCTTAGTCAATTCCCCCTGCCTGAGGGCAGCCTGCCTGAGGCAGGGCCAGGTGGGACAGGCCTTGGTTGCTATGCAGTTCCTCACTGGACCTCTTCCTCCTGGTGCAAAGATGGGGCCTTCACCCCTGGGGTGCCCAAGCTGTCCCCTCACCAGGCTTCCTCCCTCGCATGCCAGTGCCCTCCAGCTGCGTTCCTCTTGCCGGCCTCTGTTGCCTCCTGGCTCTCCCAGTACACCCTGCCACCTCCTTGCCCACCCTGCAGAGGTACCTGGCTCCCAGGTTGGGGGGAAGAGAGGATCGGTGGGTGGCAGCACGCAGCCTCAGGCACTCACCAGGAGTGGGGGCTGGGGGTGGGGGGTGCCCAGTTGATCTGCTCTGGCCTTCCTGACTCGTCTCCTTTCTCCTCGCTCCCTCCCGGGACACCTGGCCTTTTAAGATTCTTCCTGTCCTGGAGCTGAATATGCATCCCCAAACCTCTGGACTTGGGCCCTAGCTGCATCCAGGGCCCAACAAACTAATAAAAACATCAGTCACTTAGAGATCGGATGTTATGGACCTGGCCTCTTGCTAACAATTTTACCTGAACTGTCTGGTTTAATCCTCAACAATTTTATCAATCCTATTTACAGACAGAAAATTGAAGCTGGAAAGTCAGTCTGTTCCCTTGCTCCATGGCTTCCTTTGGAGGCATACAGACTGTCAAAGACCCTCTCCTCCCCGAGATTCCTCAGCCACACCCGGCTTCCTCTCTCTCCCATCCTGTCTCCTCTAAACACGCAAATTCCCACAGGTTTTCCCCACTCTGCCTGGGCATTTCCCTGGAGCTTCTCTGGCTCCAGAAATATAGACCAGGGAAAGTTGAAGACAGGGACAATATCTGACAACCCCAACATCCAGGCTATTGTCACACAGCACTGAAGCAAATGCAGGCTGGAGAGGTCTCCACTGCTCCGCAGACATCTCAAACCAGCACTCCAAGACTGAGCTCACTGTTGTCTCCCAAACCTGCTTCTCCTTCTGGTTTCATTTTAGCCAATAACACCATCCATCCATCAGTTGGGCAAGCCACAGCCAGGGAGTCCCCTGGACTTCCACCCCTTCCTCACCTCCCACCTTACTTCCCACATCTCTAGGTCTGTGCCCTTCTGTCCATCCCCACGGTCCAAACTACCCCACACTGGAAGCAGTGCCTGGCACGCAGTGGGTGTTCCATGAACATGTGTTGAATGAATGAATGCCTAGTTCAGGCTCTGGCCAGCTGCCTCCAGACTCCCTCCCTCCAAGTCTTTCTCTACTCAGTAGCCAGAAACACATGGAAAAGCTCGATCTAGTCCTGTCCCGCTCTGCTTCCAAACCTGCAGTGCCCTGCCGCTGAGTGCAGGCTTTTGCTCACACTCACTCTCCAGGCTTGCAAGACCCTGTGTCACTTGCTGGCCCTGCCTGCCTCTGCAGCCTCCCCCATCCACTGCTTTATATGGATGTCCCACATAACACTGTTCTTTTTGGCCACCTGCACCAGGCTGATTCACACTTCTGTCTTTGCACGAGCCAGCCCCCCTGCCTAGAAAGCCTCCCCACCTCTCCCCATCTGCCTGGTGAGCTCTCCCTGCTGCAGATGCCCATTCAAAGGTCACCCTGGCTAAGAGGCCCAACTTGACCGCCCTGTTTGTCTATTATATCACTTCAAGCTCTGCCGTTATTTATGGATGCACCAGGCCTCTCGGTGGACAGAGAAAATCACCAGGCCCCAGGGGCCTTGTCTTACTCATCCCTGTGTGGAGCTCCCAGCACATGCCTTGGCACAGAAGGCCGGAGTGAAGGAAGCATCAGTTGAGCCTGAGGCACCTGGAAGGCCAGGTACTGGTGCAGGAGCATGCATTATGTACCTTTATCTTGTCCATCCGGTTCACCCCTTAAACCAACAAGGAAAAGGATTTCTTCTCAAATTGGGCCACTTGGGAACACTTGGATTGATTTTCCTTTGTTTATTTTTATTTTTACTTTTAACTTGCTTTCCAAAGTTAGGTTAGAATTGAGCTATCAGTGGTGGGTTTTTCCTAGCACAATTCCACTGACACATTTCAACAGCCCCTGCTTCTTGACCTGAGTGAGGCATCTCTCTTGATTGCATGCAGATGATTGCTTTGTAAAATATTTTTAAACCCTGACAGCTCTCCAAGAGAGAAGGCTGTTGTTAGGAGAGTGTGGTTACTTTCAATTTCTCTTGACCTTTTAGGAAAAGTGTTTGAAATTTGATGTTTATTCTCTGCCTTCACAGAGTCCTTGGAGAATCTAAGATGGTATCTTGTTGTCAGTTATTTTCTTTCCAGCTTACTGCTGCACAAGCCTGGCCTTTATTCTGTTACCTGTAGACAGAGTATGGTGCATCTCCTCTTCTTCCGGTGGCTGGCATGTGAGTCCAGTGAGGGAGACGGGAAATCATCCCCTAGGCTTAGTGGTGATGGCACAGGAATGCCTGGTGCATGGAGCCTGGCCAAAGATGCCACATTTCCCTATCATCTTCTTTACCGATTTGTAAAATGTCGATATAGATAACAGAGCTTTTAAGGGGTGATACAGTCTGGCTGTGTTCCCAATGAAAATCTCATCTTGAATTGTAATCCCCATAATCCCCACGTATCAAGGGAGAGACCAAGTGGAGATAACTGAATCATGGGGGCAGTTCTCCCTTGCTGTTCTCATGATAGTGAGTGAGTTCTCACGAGATCTGATGGTTTTATAAGTATTTGGTAGTTCCTCCTGAGTTCATTCTCCTTCCTGCCACCTTACGAAGAAGGTGCTTGCTTTCCCTCTGCCTTCCGCCATGATTGTGAGTTTCCCAAGGCCTCCCCAGCCATGCTGACCTGTGAGTCAATTAAACCTCTTTCCTTTATAAATAACTCATTCTTCAGCAGTTCTTTTTTTTTTTGAGACGGAGTCTCGCTCTGTTGCTCAGGCTGGAGTGCAATGGTGCGACCTCGGCTCACTGCAAATTCCGCCTCCTGGGTTCAAGCAATTCTCCTACCTCAGCCTCCTGAGTAGCTGGGATTACAGGCGCCCGCCACCATGCCCAGCTAATTTTTGTATTTTTAGTAGAGACAGGATTTCACCATGTTGGTCAGGCTGGTCTCGAACCCCTGGCCTCGTGATCCACCCGCCTCAGCCTCCCAAAGTGCTGGGATTACAGGTGTGAGCCAACACGCCTGGCCTTTGGGCAGTTCTTTATAGCAGTGTGAAAACAGACTAATACAAGGGGCATCTGTGCCAAATTCTTCATTTGGCATGGGAGAAATGAAAGGCCAGAGGGTGTAGGGCCAGGCCACGGTCTCTCAGTGAGTTAGGACATGGCCAGGAGGTGACTGTATAATACAATGGTGGAATGGAAAAAACACAGACTTAGCACTGGACAGACTGAGGCTTGAACTTCAAATCTGTCACTTACTCACTGTGTGGCTGAATAAAAGCCTTCGTCTCAGCCTCAGTTTCCTCAGTTCTAAAATGGAAACCGTAGTAATCACCAGCATTTGTAGAGCGTTTTTGTGCAGGTGCCATATGTATTTCAACTCACTAACTTTGCACAACATCATTCTGAGGTATTATTGTTATCACTACAATTTTAATTTTTATTAACAACAATTTTTTTTAAGATGAGGCCTCCCTATATTGCCCAGGCTGGTCTTGAACCCTGGGGCTCAAGTGAACCTCCCACCTTGGCCTCCCAACGTGCTGGGATTATAGGTGTGAGCCACCACACACCCGGCCCTACTTCACTTTTTAGACGAGGAAAGCAGGGGACAGAGAAGTTATAAAACTTGCCCAGGGTTGTAAAGAAGAGTGTAGATTCCAACCCAGGCAGTCTGACTACTCCACATTGGGGGTCAGCAAACTTTGGTGGATGGAACAAATGTGCCCCAGTGTGTGTGTTTTTTTTTTAAACAGCATTATTGAGATATAATTCACATACTATACAATTCATGTGTTTAAAATATACAATTCGTGGTTTTTAGTATATTCAAGACTGTGTATCCACCACCATGATCTATTTTCATCATCCTGAAAAGGAAACCCTTTACCTCCTTTTTTTTTTTTTTTAGACAGAGTCTCGCTCTGTTGCCCAGGCTAGAGTGCAGTGGTATGATCTTGGCTCACTGCAGCCTCTACCTCCTGGGTTCAAGCGATTCTCCTGCCTCAGCCTCCTGAGTAGCTGGGACTATGGGTGCTTGCCCCCATGTCCAGCTAATTTTTTTTTTTTTGCTTTTAGTAGAGATGGGGTTTCACCATGTTGGCCAGGATGGTCTCAATCTCCTGACCTCATGATCTGCCTGCCTCGGCCTCCCAAAATGCTCGGATTACAGGCATAAGCCACCGTGCCCGGCCAACCCTGTACCTCTTAACCATCACTCTCCATTTTCCCCATGCCCCCCAACCCTAGAAAAGCACTAATCTACCTTCTCTGTGTAGATTTGTCTATTCTGGACTTTTTATATGAATGGAATCATACAAAGTATAGTCTTATGTGTCTGACTTCCTTTTACTTAGCATAATGTTTTCAAGGTTCATGTATCAGTACTTTATTCCTTTTTAAAAACAATTTCCATGTTTGCTATAAATCTTACTTTCTGAATCCCAAGTCTTCCTCTTTCTTGTTTTACTCCCTCATTTTGGGAGAGCACATTCTCAGTTGTTCCTCAAAAGTGTACTTGGAATATAAATTTTTGAGGCCTAGAATGTCTGAAAATATTATTCTAGCTTCATACTTGATAGTTTGGTTGGGTATAGAATTCTCCATCACTTTGACTTATAATTTTGAAGGCACTGCTCTACTATCTTCTAGATTCTGAGTTGTTGAGAAATCTCATGTCATTCTGTTTCCCGTTCCTTGTGTTTTCACTGTCCCTCCTACTTTCTTTCTCTGGATATATTTAGGATTTTATCCTTCTCAGTCTATCAAAATTTAACATGATATGGCTTGGTATGTGCCTATTCTATTCACTGGGCCGGATACACAATAAACCTGTTCAATTTGGAAATTAGTATCATTATATACTGATAAATTTCTTACGTTATCTATTATTTCATTCCTTTTTATTTTTTTGAGATAGAGTCTCGCTCTCTTGTCCAAGCTGGAGTGCAGTGGTGTGATCTCGGCTCACTGCAACCTCTGACCCCGGGGTTCAAGTGATTCTCCTGCCTCACCTTCTGGAGTAGCTGGGACTATAGGCGCGCACCACCATGCCCAGCCAATTTTTCTATTTTTGGTAGAGATGGGGTTTCACCATGTTGGCCAGGCTGGTCTGGAACTCCTGACCTCAGGTGATCCACCCGACTCGGCCTCCCAGAGTGCTGGGATTAAAGACGTGAGCCACTGCACCCGGCCTACTTCATTCCTTCTTATTGCTAAATAATATATTATTGAATGGATGTACCACCTTTTATTTATCCATTTATCACTTGATGACATTTGGATTGTTTCCACTTTTGGGCTATTATAAATAGTGCTGCTATGCACGTCTGTGTACACGCTTTCGTGTGGACACGTTTTCACTTTTCTTGGGTTTTCATTCCACCTGGGAGTGGAGTCACTGGGTCGTATGGTAACTCTATGTTTAACCATTTGAGGCACTGCCAGACTGTTAACAAAGCACCATTTTGCATTTCCACCAGCAGTGTGAGAGCTGCAATTTCTCTACATCCTCACACTTACTGTCTTTTTTATTGTAACTATCCTAGTGGATGGGAAGCAGTATCTCACTGTGGTTTTGATTTGCATTTCCTTGATGGTGAATGATGTGGAGGATCTTTCCTGCTTATTTTTATTTATTTATTTGAGATGGAGTTTTGCTTTTGTCACCCAGGCTACAATGCAATGGCGCGATCTTGGCTCACCGCAACCTCCGCCTCCCGAGTTCAAGTGATTCTCCTGCCTCAGCCTCCCAAGTAGCTGGGATTACAGGCATGCGCCACCATGCCCGGCTAATTTTGTATTTTTAGTAGAGATGGGGTTTCTCGATGTTGGTGAGTCTGGTCTCAAACTCCTGATCTCAGGAGATCCTCCCACCTTGGCCTCCCCGAGTGCTGGGATTACAGGCATGAGCCATCATGCCCAGCCTCCTGCTTGTTTTTGTAAATAAAGTTTGGAACACAGCCATGCTAGCTCATTCATTTACATGGTGTCTGTAGCTGGTTTCTCATGATAATGGCAGACTTGGGTGGTTGTGACAGAACCTACAAAGCCTAAGATATTTATTATATGGTCCTTACAGAAAAAGTTTGCTGATTCCTGCTCTACACTACGGAGGCTTATAATCTTGCTGTGAAGGTTTGTTTATATCAAGTTCCCAATATACTGGAAGTGTTAAGCAAATGTAAGTTTCTTCCTTCCCTCCATCCTTCCCTCCCGCCACTCCTCTCTCTCTTCCTTTCTTTCCTAGGGCTCTTTCTCAGAGCAGACAAGATTAGGCCTCCATCTGTAGCTCCAATTTCTCCCTAAAGCTATCTTCACCTCCCTCCGGCCTGCCCCTCCAGGTATGTCTGTCCGCCAGGTGCCAGGTGTGGCTGCCCAAAGGTACCTCTGTCTTTCATCAGCCTTCTCCAGGAGGCTTCCCAGGGCAGGGGCTCCAGGGGAGGTGTTGCTAGTCTGGAGGTCTCCTAGTGACCATTCATCCCCCCAAGACAAGGGGGTGCTATCCTTGAGGCTGATGGCAGCTTCAAGCTAATCTCCCAGGGACAGGGATGCCCTGGAGGAAGAGGCCCAGGGGGAAGGAAGCCAGGATCACCTCCACTCATCCTCAGGATAATAACTAGAGGGGGCAGGCTCCCCAGTGCTTCCAGAGACCCTTTCATGAAGTTGTTGAGCCCCAGGGTACAGACCAGGGCTGTGGGACCCCAGACTTACTGCCATCTCCCAAGCTTCTTCCTTGGCAAAGTGAAAGCATTGGAAGGATGAGTCTTTTGGGGACAGTGAGGAGAGAGGAGGAGGAAACTGGGAGTCTCTGAAATTAGGCTGGTGAGAGGGGAGCCCAGTCCAAGCTCCTGGTGCCTGAGGAAAGGGCAATGCTGATGAGCCTGAGCAGCAGGAAGGGCCCCAGTTCCCTCCTATCTTGGTCCCCTTCCTACAGCCCCCTCCCACCACCTCTGGGCTGCTTAACTGCAGTAGACTCCTCACTGGTCTCCTCACCCTGATTCTGCCCCCAAGCCCTCTTCCAAGGTAGAATAAAGTTAGGGGTCAGGCTCTGGGCCCGGGTTGGCATATGAGCTCCAGAACTTCCAGCTGAGTGACTTTGGGCACCCACTTACTTTCCTTGTGCTGCTTCCTGATCTATAAAGTGGGAGACCACTGCTGTCTACCTCCTCAGTTGCTGTGAGCCGTAAACTCAATAATCCACGTAAAGGGTTTAGGACAATAAATGTTAACTTACTTTTATTTCTCAACATGCAGAGCTTTATTTCTGAAATAGAAATCTGACCAGTCAGTCCTCTGCTAAAAACCCTCCTAGGGACCCCTGAAGCTATGGGAAGGAGCTTATTTTGTTTTTGTCACCAGGCTGGAGTGCAGTGGCACGATCTCTGTCATCCAGGCTGGAGTGCAGTGGCACGATCTCCACTTACTGCAACCTCTGCCTTCTGGGTTCAAGCAAGTTTTATGCCTCAGTCTACTGAGTAGCTGCGACTACAGACATGTACCACCACGCCGGCTAATTTTTGTACTTTTAGTAGAGATGGGATTTCGCCATGTTGGCCAGGCTGGTCTCGAACTCCTGAACTCAAGTGATCTGCCTGTCTCGGCCTCCCAAAGTGCTGGGATTATAGGTGTGAGCCACTGTGCCGGCAGTGAAGGGGCTTGTTTTGACACTGAGCTTGCCAGCCTCAGCATGTCTTTACCACACCCCTCCTGCCCACACCCAGCACCCCCTTACATTCCCTAGTTCACCTGTCGGGGCCTTTCCCTGAGTGATCGGTTCTGCCAGGCGCCCTGCTCTTGTCCCTGTCCCCTCCTCTGGGACGTCCCTCCTTGACTTCCACGCACAGCATGGACACATGGGTGTGCAGAAGTGGAAAGGGGTACTCGGTGTACAGACATCATGTGGCATTTTGCAAGCCATGAAGCAGGGCCCCACGCCAGTGGGCTGTTGGTCACTGTGGGTCCCACTGTCTGCTGTTGTGTTTGAAAATAGCCTCTGGCCTTATGCCTCTCCACCCAAGCACATAATGTATGACGTGGTTCTTAAAACTTGGAATCAGTTAAAATGTATCTTATTTTAAACAAAACTAATCCATGCTATTAGAAGTCAGGAAAGCAATTACCCTAGGGTGGGGCTTCCAGGGTGCTGGGGATGTTCTGATTTTTGATCTGGGTGTTGGTTTCATCGGTCTTTTCAGTTTATGAAAATCCATCGAACTTTTCTGTGTGTATATTACCCTCCAATAAAAATGTCAAAACTCTGTTTTGTTTCGGTAATTTCCTCTTTCACCCCTATACCCCTTGACATACCTGTAGATACAGAACTGTAAAACCTAAGGCAACAATGCCAAGGCTAAATAATTCATAATCCAATTCCATAAGTGCCATTTACTCTGTGCTGGGCCCTGTGCTGGGGGCCCAGGGTACTGAATCAACCACAGCCCAGTCCTCCAGGAACTCCTGGTCTGTGGGGATGGGGAAATGCAGACTAGCATGGGGTGGAGAGGTCATAAAAGCAGATCCAGGAGGACGGGATGGCACTGCTTTCTAGAGAATCATAAAGCCAAGAGGGACATAGGGGCATAACAGAGATCAACAGGTTGCTTGACGGTTTGGTATATGCCGGCCGTTTCTGTTCTAAATGCTTTTCCATGTGGTGGCTAACTTAATTCTCAAAGTAACAGGAACACTGGGAGGTAGGTACTATCATTTTCACCTTTTCACAGTGAGGAAAGAATCACAGAAGAGCCAGGTAACCTATCTAAGTATAATCAGCCAGGAAGTGGGAGAGATAAGACTTGAACCCAGGCTGTCAGCTTCAGAACTCGTGCTCAGCCTCCAGGCTAAACTGTGCTGTGGGGAAAATAATGCTCAGTTAAACGCCCAAATACACAACGAGGCTCGACATACAGATGTGCTCCATGAACAATGGCTACTATTGACAATACGAAAGAAACAACCTATTAGGGAAAAAGTTAACCTGAAACTGAACATGACGCCTTTTGCTCATTCATTAAGATCGGCCACGCCGCCTTCCGGGAACTGGGTGCCCCCGGGAGCTCAGCCATACCCTAAGAAAAGGAGATTTTGTAGCTGGGCCTGAAGGATAAACTGAGCGGATTGGGTCAGGTGAGCTGTGAGGGAGGGTGCACCCAGCAGAGAGAGCAACAGTGGCAAAAGCCCAGAGGTGCAAAAATGTGTGTGTTTGCAAGCTGAGCTGGGCAGAGCTCGCGATTCAGAGGCGCTTCAGCCTTCTCCCTCTTAAAAACTGGACCTCGGGCGCCACCTGGTGGCGACCTCTGATACTAATAGGGCAGAAACAACCAGCTGGGGTAAAAGTTGCCCACACCCTTCTCTCCTGGACCATTTGTTCCTCCTGTCTCTTTCCCCACAAATGGATTTGCTGTAAAATGGACTTTTAGAGCTGTTAGCGTCAATTTAAAAATTTAAAAAGTCAATTGACTTTGACAGCTGTAAAAGTCCATTTTACAGCAAGTCCATCTGGGGGAAAGAGCCAAGGTGTTGGGATGTGGATGGGATGGGAGTGGTGAAGACATGGTGAGGTCAGTGTCAAAACAGGCCCCTTCCCGGCCGATCGCAGTGTCTCACGCCTGTAATCCCAGCACTTTGGGAGGTCGAGATGGGTGGATCATTTGAGGTCAGGAGTTTGAGACCAACCTGGCCAACATGGAGAAACCCTGTCTCTATTAAAAGTACAAAAATTAGCCCGTATGGTGGGGAGCGCCTGTAGTCCCAGCTACTCGGGAGACTGAAGCATGAGAATCGCTTGAACCCAGAAGGCAGAGGTTTCAGTAAGTGGAGATCGTGCCACTGCACTCCAGCCTAGGCAACAGGGTGAGACCCTGTCTCAAAAACAAAAACAAAACAAGCTCTTTCCCATATAGCTTCAGGGGTCCCCAGGAGGGTTTTAAACAGAGGACTGACATGGTCAGACTTCTATTAGAGAAAGAACACTCTGAGCATTGAGAAATAACAACTAAGGTAAAATTTTAATTTAAAAGTACATTGATTTTCCAGTTATTAAGGCAACGCATGCTCATTGTAGAAAATGTGGAAATTATGGAAAAGAATAAAGAAGAAAATAAGTCACCCTTAATTCCATCACCCAGGATAACCACTATTAATATTTTGGCATATCTGCCTCCACTGTTTTTCCCTGCATATAATTTTCACAGAGCTGAGGATTAAACTCGCTGGTGTTTAAATGTATGTTGAGTATTTTTGTGGACAAAGTCTTCGTGTGGGAATAAGTGTGGGTGTTGGGAGCTGGTGCTGGTGTCAGACCACTCTGAGTTTGAATCCTGTCTTTGCCTTTACTAGCTGTGACTTGGGCAAGCGCCTTCTCTTCTTGGAGTAGTAGCCATTTCCTTCACCATCTGTAAAATGTGATTAACAACGGGACCCATCCCAGAGCTGTTTTACAGATTAAATGACATGATGTATGCAAAATGCTTAGGACAGTGCCTGTCGCAGAGAGGTTATTCACCAGTAACAGATTACTACCTAAAGCTTTGTCTTTCCGACTCTTATCAGCAGTCTCTAGAAATGAGATTGATTTCAGGGTTCAAGGATATGAAGAGCCACAAGGTTGTTACGGTTTGCCAAAACTGAGTGGAAAATTTTAAGCAAGATCTCGTGTCTCCAGCACCACAGCTGTTCTCATTTGTCTCTATATTCTTCCAGGCCCTGTTTACGCAGAGCACTTTTTAAGCATTGTAATTGCAATGCTTGCACCAGTTCCCTTAATGTTACATCATCAACATTTTCCTAAGCGGCTGAAGCTGTCATTGACAGCGTTTGCTATCATTCACTTAACCATTTTTTAATTGTTGATTATCTGGGCAGTCTAATTTTTCATTCATTCATTCATTCATTCATTCATTCAAGAAACAGTTCCAGAATGCCTACTCTCTGCCAGGCACTGAACTAGGCACTGGGATATTGTGGTCAGCAAGAACAACACACCCTTTATATTCTGGCACCCAGACCCTGGCTGGCAAGACAGGCTATAAGAAGTAAACAAACAAGTAACACTCCAACTGTAAACTATGGTGAGTGCTGGGAAGGAAAAGGAGAGAACTCCTGGAGAACTTTATTTTCACATTTGTGTATTTTTTGGAAGTAATCCTAGTCCTGAAATCTAACCTGCTTTTGCTTTTTAGCAGACACAGCTGAAGCTTTTCTTGAAGGAGTCTCATGTGGGTTTGGATTTTCCACTAACACATTTTAGAATTTCCTGAGAAGTCAAGGGTGCCATGGTATTCAAAGACCTGACAGTCGGGCTCAAGTGGGCCTTGTTTCCTTTCTTTTCTCCCTTGCTCAGAGGCTTGTGTTTCAACCGGTCCAGTCTGCTCCCTGCCCTCTTGAAGAAGCAGATGATTATCCCCTTCTTAAATCTTGCTTCACCTTTTCCTCATCTTCCCTCTCAGTACAGGGCCTCCATGAGACCTGGGAGTCTTTAAGCCAATGGGCAAAAGCACCCCCATCCCATGGCCAAAGCCATGATGGGTGAGGCTTTGCACACATTGGATTTCAACGCCTGCAAGGCCTCTTGCATGACTTCAGCAGCCCTATCCATAGCTCTGCAGTGACCACCCCACCTAGCTTTCTATCAACCTGATTCCTACTCCACCTCGAAGACTCAGCTTATAGTCCCTCTCTTATAGGAAGCCTGGTCTAGCTTTCTAATTCGCAGTAAATTCTCTATTTCTTGAGCTACTGGATGAATTTTATTTTTTACTCTTTGCCTCATTGGCACTTAATCATATACTCCCCCATGATACCTCCTATTTTCCTCTCTTGCATAATTATTTCATCTGAATAAGTCTGACTTAGATGAAGAGATCAGAGGTATCTGTGCAGATGTATCATTTACACTGAATAATGAAGGAGCAGTAGCCAGAGATCTAAAGAAAGGCAGAGGGGAAGGGCATGTGCAAAGGCCCTGAGGCAGAAGAGGTCTCGGGATGTGAAGCCAAAATGAATATTTCTATATGGGATTGTCCTTACAGATTTGACATATGAGGCTGAAAATGACTCATTCATTAATACATCCATACTACTTTGTTCATACTACCATGAACAAAGCAAGGACCACTGTGTTCCAAGACCCAGGAGATGGGGATACAGATATGAATCAGACAAGATTTGTTCTTGCCCAGACTAATGGTGGAGGCTGAGATGATTTCTAGATAGTCTGACAGACAGACCAGGGTTGAGAGTTGTGGATGAGAATTATGAGTGTGAATAGAAGAGCACAGAGAGTAACTATTTCTGCCTGAGGCACTGGGAAAAGTTTGTCTAAGAACAGACATGAAGGAAGGGAAGTCCAGACAGAAGGAACAATGTTTACAAAGGCATGGAGGCAGGGAGAGGGGGGTGATTTCAGAAATTGTAATCAGGAAGGGCCTCTTAGGACAATCAATGTTCTTGGACTTTATCTGTAGATGGTGACAAACCAGGGGAGGTTTCTAAGCAGGAGAGTGGCAGGTCTGGTGTGGAGAATGGGTGGGTGTGTGGCAGAGCTGGAGGCGGGCTAACAGCAGAAGCCTGAATTGGGGTGGTGATGATAGAGATAGATAAGAGAGGAAAGAGGAGATCTCTCTCTCTCTCTCTTTCTCTCTCGAATGAGTCTCGCTCTGTTGCCCTAGGCGTGCAGTGGCGCGATCTCAGTTCACTGCAGCCTCTGTCTCCTGGGTTCATGAGATTTGTGCCTCAGCCTCCCGAGTAGCTGGGATTACAGGCACATGCCATCATGCCCAGCTAATACATATATATATATATATATTTTTGAGACAGAGTCTCACTCTGTCGCCCAGGCTGGAGTGCAGTGGCGCGATCTCGGCAAATTTCAAGCATGGATGACTGAATGAAGGTAGTGCCACTTGCTGAGATCAAGGACACCAGGAGGAGGGACAGGATTTGGGGGGTAGGTTGGTGGAGAGAAATGGGGGGACAGTGAGGCCTTCTTACTGATACCACGGACAGCTCCAAGAATTTCCAGAGGACTTGCATCAGACTCTATGAGGGGTTCTTGCCTCCCCTGCCTTAGAATCAGCGGAGGAGCTAATTTAACATGCAGATTCCCAGGTCCACCCAGATGTGCTGCATCACAGTCTCTGGGGGTGGGGTCCAGGAGCCTGCATTTTAAATAAACACCCCAGGTTGCTCCCATGCAAGTGGCCAGACGACCATACTTACAGAAACTCTGAAACAAAGTCATGAAGGGAACAGATGCGAGCGCCCTCTGCTGCTAAAAAGGAGGTTTGGATCTCTTAAGTTTATGACTTGGACATTTCAAGGCAGTTTATTCAGCAAGTGAAACCCCTGGACTAAAGCAAAGAAACAAGACACCTGGAGATATGAGAGAGGAAGAGGGGCCACGTTCCTTGACAACTTCTGTGTTTCTTTCACCCTGTAGTGTCGAGCGAGGCAAAGTTCCCCTGTGTGCAGTCGTGGCCGCTGTGGTCAGTCTGGGGTGCTGTTACACCTTCTCAACCCCACTTCCTAAAAAAACAAATGCGGCTCCCTCAGGTGGGAGGGGAGAGCTTTCTCCTTGGTTTGGCTTTAAAATGATGGCAACTCCCAAAAATGGAAAGCAGGGGCTCAAACAGGTATTTGTATACCAATGTTAACCGACATTCTTCACAATAGCCAAAAGGTGGACACAACCTAAGTCCATTGACAGATGAATGGATAAAAACGAGGTGGTGTATGCACACGACGAAATATTTTTCAGTCTTAAAAATGAGTGAAATTCGGACTCATGCTACAACATGGAGAAACCTTGAGGACATTATGCTACGTGAAATAAGCCAGACAAATACTGCATGATTCCACTGACATGAGGAACCAGGAATAGTCAAATTCATAGTCAGAAAGTAGAAATAGTGGTTCCCAGGGACTAGGAGAGAAGGGAATCCCGACTTATTGTTTCGTAGACACAAAGTTTCAGTTTGGGAAGATAAAAGAGTTCCGGAGACCCATAGTGGTGCTGGTTGCACGACAATGTGAGTATACAGAATGCCACTGAAATGTACACTAAAAATGGTTAAAATGGCAAATTTTGTTATATTTTACCACAACAAAAAAAGTGATATAAGAAAAAGCAGTCAGGCTGGACGTGGTGGCTCACGCTTGTAATCTCAGCACTTTGGGAGGCTGAGGCGGGTGGATCATCTGAGGTCAGGAGTTAGAGACCAGCCTGGCCAAGATGGTGAAACCCCGTCTATACTAAAAATACAAAAAATTAGCCGGGCATGGTGGCCGGCTCCTGCAATCCCAGCTACTCACGAGGCTGAGGCAGGAGAATTGCTTGAACCCGGGAGGCGGAGGCTGCAATGAGCCGAGATCACACCATTGCATCCCAGCCTGGGCGACAAGAGCGAAACTCTGTAACAACATCAACAACAGCAACAAAACAAAAACAAAAACAAAAAAGAAAACAAAAGAGACGCGGTGGTTCTGCTTGTAATCCTAGCACTTTGGGAGGCCGAGGCTGGCAGATCACCCGAGGTCAGGAGTTTGAGAACAGCCTGGGCAACATGGCGAAACCACGTTTCTACGAGAAACACAAAACTTAGCCGGGCGTGGTGGTGCATTCGTGCAGTCTCAGCTACTCGGGAGGTTGAGGTGGGAGGATCCCTTGAGCTCTGGAAGTTGAGGCTGCTGCAGTGAGCCGGGATCGCGCCACTGTACTCCAGCCTGGGCGACAGAGAGAGACCCTGTCTAAAAAAAAAAAGAAAAGAAAAGAAAAGAAAAGGAAAAAATCGTTAATATCCTCAACTCGAGTGGGACTCTATAGGGGGCTTACCCATGCCCATGACTTCCCCATCCCATCGGGAGCTCCCTGAGAACAGGGAAAAGTGCCTCCCCTCTTATCTGGGGGCGCTCAAAGGACCAGCAGAGGGTTTCTTCAGCGGAACACTCTCTGCTCCCCTAGGGCCTGGGCTGCTCACATCCATCGCACTGAGGAGGGTCCCATTGGGGGGCGCCTCCTCCGTCCTATCGAGTTATCCCAGCGAGTGTTGGCGGGGACTGAGCCTCCTGCTTGAGGTAGTTGTTTTTACTCCCAGTCCCCAGGCTCACGAGCCCCACGCGCGCTCAATCTGCCCTCCCGCTTCTCCTCGCCACTCCGAGTTCTTCGCCCCCGAGATCCAGCGCATCCGCGGGGTGGGCGGGTGCTGGCGGCTCTTTGCCCTCTTCCAACATGGCCGCCGCTGCGTCTGTGACAGGCAGGGTCACGTGGGCAGCCTCGCCTATGAGGTCGCTGGGGCTCGGCCGGGGATTGTCCCTTCCCGGACCCCGTCTCGAGGCGGTGACTGCCGCTGTCAACCCGAGCCTGAGCGATCATGGCAACGGGCTCGGGCGGGGAACGCGTGGCAGCGGCTGCAGCGGCGGCAGTTTGGTGGCGGGCTGGGGCGGCGGAGCGGCGGCGGCGGCGGCGGTGGCACTGGCACTGGCCCCGGCCCTGAGCGCCATGCGGCGGGGCAGCTCCGAGAGTGAGCTGGCGACCCGGTGGGAGGCGGAGGCGGTGGCTGCGGCCAAAGCGGCGGCCAAAGCTGAGGCCGAGGCCACAGCGGAGACGGTGGCGGAACATGTCCGCGTGGACGCGGGCGCGGCCGGGGAACCGGAGTGCAAGGCAGGGGAGGAGCAGCCCAAGGCCCTGGCTCCGGCCCCGGCGCAGCCCAGTGCGGCTGAGGAGGGGGACACCCAGGTCCTTCAGCGGCCGCCGCCCACGCTGCCCCCGTCCAAGCCGAAGCCGGTGCAGGGCCTCCGCCCGCACGGGAAGCCCCGGGGCAAGGGCCGAAGCTGCAAGCGGAGCTCGGGCCACGGTTCCGGCGAGAACGGCTCCCAGCGGCCGGTCACCGTGGACAGCTCCAAGGCCAGGACCTCCCTGGATGCCCTGAAGATCAGCATCCGCCAGCTCAAGTGGAAGGAGGTGAGGCCCGGCCCGACCCGGCCGCGTGGGCACAGTGGGGTGGACAGGACGACCTCAGAGGTCTCGGCACGGCCCAGGTCAGGTCGGCGGGCGAGGGCTGAGCTCCTGCGGTGCACCACGCTCGGGCCTGCTTGTCAGCCGCAAACTGCTCATCCTTCAAGGCCTACCCCCCAAAATCACTTCCTCCAAGAGGGCCCCCCAGACCCCTCCAGGTCAAGTTAGCCACTCACTCCTCTGCCTCCCTGCAGCTCTTTTTATGTCTCAGCCATCAGCATTTGCCTCTGCTTGTAGATATGTGTACGTCTGTCTCCTCCACCAGCTTGTGAGCCCCTGGGGCCCCGGACCCGCTCTCTCACTTCTTCATTGAAGTTATATTTGTTTAGCACTTGCTGTGTGACTCTTGGGCAGAGGAACAGTTTTTCTTTTGGAGGCAGACAGGCCTAGGGTCTCACTACACTTTGCTACTTAGCTGTGTGAGCTTGAGTAAGTTGCTTCACCTCTTCAGCCTATTACCTTCTCTGTAAAGTGAGGCCAATTATACTTATCATCTTGTTAGCATTAGAAGACTCACTGCTTAGTGTTTTATAGCACAAGTCTGCAATAAATGGTAACTTACGTTACCACCTTCTCCCTTCTCTCTTCTTCCACCATCATCACCATCACCACCACCAGCACTACCACTGTCATCATCATCAGTGTAGGCACTGTATTTTATATTCCAGGCTTGGCTTACAGCAGGTGTCAGTAAGCAGTGAATGAAAGGGTGAATGAAGACATGAGTTATCATCCCTGAGCCCATTTTAGGCTGGCAGGGGATGGGATGTAGCACCAGTGACTCTAGAGGTGTCTGTTGCAGTTGGCTGAGTGGATAAAGCCATTTGACTTTATTTGCAGCATATTGGGTATTTAATGTGCTTTCAGGAGTGTCAGGAGTTTGATTAAGGATAGCTGAGTGTGGACACAGCCAGTGGTAACAGGGATCTGCTGCAGGTAACAGAGGACTCAGGTTCTTAGCCCTGTGCCTTGGCTATGGTAGAAGCTCGGTAATGGTTTCATTAAGTTGGAACATACAGAGAGATGGCCACAGAAAGGACTGATGTGGTCAGAGGGTTGATGTCCCAATAGGAAAAAGTGCATTTGGTTTGGAGGGAAGTCAAGGATCAGGCAGAACCGACTTCCAGGTGGATAGGGGGTAGCCGCTGGGGAAGTCTGACTCCAAGTGTCTGGGCCCCCAGCCTTGGGGCTTGGGATTCAGAGGGGAACTTTCATGCTGGGGAAACTTGGGGAAAACAAAGGCAGGCTCTCAGTTCTAAAGTATCTGGGTTTCTAGGCAGGGTCCCAGGTCCAGGCCAGAGATATGAGGGCTAGAAAAGGCACAACTGGACAACTTGTCAGTGCCGTGGTCTTAACGAAGGGAGAATCCAGCAAATGAAACCAAGCTATAAAGTCAGGCTAGGCAGATTGGCCCAAGTGGGGCCTCCACTTAGCTTATCCCTGTGGGAGAGAGAGACATGAAGCAGGCCAGATCTTGTTTGCTAGGAGAGATGGGGCCAGATGGACTAATACATCCCAGCCCAGGTTCGTTCACTCATTCCGTGAATGTCCACTTTGGAGGTGCCAAGTTCTTTGCTGGGCCCTGGGAACCAAACATACTTAAGATGTGACCCTTGCCCCCAAGGACTTCATAGTTCAATAGGGAATAAAACACAAGTAAAGGAATAATTGCGGTCATTACAGGTCATTACATTGCTGCTGCATCCTGAAATTCTCCCTTTTCATTTATTTGCATGGCTTACTCTTGTCACTTCTTTAGATGATACATTCCCCATCAATCTCCAGCCCTTGGTATTTATTTATTTTTCAATAGTACTAAACTTTGCCAGGCATTATATTATGTATTGCTTGTTTATTGTCTGTTTCCCTCACTAGAATGTAAGCTCCATGAGGGCAGGGGCTTTGTTTTGTTTATTGCTGTACCCGCAGGTACTTGGCACATAGAAGTTGCTCAATAAATATTTGTTGAATGAATGAATACATTATGTGATGAATGTTTCTGTGTGAAAGTAGAAATGCTGCGGGAGGTAGAGGAGGGGCACCCAGGAAGGACTTCCTGGAGGAAATAAACCCGAGCTGAGTTGTGAGTGCTGAAAATGAACTGGAGTTATTTAGGGGCATGGACTTTGGATCCCTGGTTGCAGGAGTGGTATGGGCAAAGCAGAGGCCCTTTCAGGACTTTCAGTATGGCCGGATCATAGCCTGGGAGGTGGAGTGGTAAGAGATGGGGCTTCAGAAATGAGCAGGGATCAGATCATGTGCCATGCGATGGGATTTGGACCTGTTTGGGGGAGGAAGGCTATGTGAGCCATTAACAGAATTTTGACGTTCTTCCATTTATCAGGGCAAGTCAGTTAAACCCTTGAGGCGTCAGTTTGCTTATCTGTAAAGTAGGGGTGGGCAGAGCTAATTCAGCGGTTTCCAGTCTTTCTACTTCGGTAGCCGCATAATGGTAATGTTGATCTACTCTCTACTTCGGTAGCCGCATAATGGTAATGTTGATCTACATGAGACTGTTGCACTGGTCAACCCCAGTGGGTAGGCTTTTTCCAAGGCACTACCTGTAACTGCTTCTTCCACCTCCAACCCTGCCTTTTTCTTCCCGCTCAGAGAGCACATTGGCATATAGGTGGAGATGTTTATTCTAGTATATTTTAAAACGTAATTCACTGAGTGTGGTGGCTCATGCCTGTAATTCCACCTACTTGGGAGGCTGAGGTGGGAGGATCACTTGAGTCCAGGAGTTCAAGGATGCAGTGAGCTATGATTGTGCTGCTGCACACCAGCCTGGGTGACAGAGCAAGACCCTATCTCTAAAAAAAATATTGCAAATTAAAAAAACAATTCACTTGCAACAATAAGACTCTACTATTAGGCTTTTGATTATTACTGTCACCCTTCCTCATTAGTGCATGAAGTCCTGAGGGCAGGGGTGGTATCTGACTTATGTCCCTAATGCACAGCATATTCTAGGTGCTCAATAAATATTCACCAAATGAATTATGGAATATTTGCAACAGAGCTTACATCACATCTTGACACCCTAGTGTGGAGGTTGAAAAGTGCCAGAGTAGCTAAACTTTAAAGTTCCTTCCTGCTTTAAACTATGATTATAGTATTCTTAGTACCTCCTACAAAGTTGACTGCATGAAAACTAACATATATATATATCCCTGGTACTAACAAAGTGCAAACACATGACCTTCTTATGCCTGCCTTTCCCCATCTGTTATGAGGTGATATTGGATGAGATCATCTTGAACTCCCAGCGCTGTTTTAGGAGCAAGAACTTCTACTGGGGGCTGTGGTGCAAGGGTGTGAGCAACAGTATCTCTTGCAGGCCATGCTGTGTTGCTGTGGGTTTGGGGAGTACTCAGGTGGCTGGCTTTGGTGGGAGTGGATGAGTAGCCCCGGTGAGAAATAAGGTCATGAACACCAACCAGAGTGAAAGCTGTGTCTCCTTTTATGGGTGCATAGTGAGGAGCTGTATATCACCGTCCACTTTAACAGGGTAGGACTGAGCCAGCATGTGAATGCAGAAGTTTGCTCAGCTGCAGGGCACACAATCTCGCTTCCTTTTTCACTTTTTTTTTTTTTTTTTTGAGACAGGGTGTCGTTCTGTCATCCAGGCTGGAGTGCAGTGGTGCTATCTTGGCTCACTGCACTCTCACTACAACCTCTGCCTCAGAGGTTCAAGCAGTTCTCCTGCCTCAGCCTCCTGAGTAGCTGCGATTACAGGCATGTGTCACCATCCCTGGCTAATTTTTGTATTTTTAATAGAGATGGGGTTTCACCATGTTGGCCAGACTGGTCTTGAACTCCTGACCTCAAGTGATCTGCCTGCCTCGGCCTCTCAAAATGCTGGGATTACAGGCGTGAGCCACCACCCCTGGCTCCTTTTTCACTTTTCCTTATTCCACATATATTTAACAACAACAACAACATGATAATAAATCTTTATATAGCTCTTACTCTGTTCCAGGTGCTGTTTTAAATGCTCTACGTATATACAATTATTTGATTCTCCCAACAACTCAGTAAAGTAAGTGCCTTATTGTGTCCATTCTGCAGATGAGAACATGGAAGTACACAGAGGTTAACTTACCTGAGGCCACATAGCTAGTAAGGGACAGAGCTAGCATTTGAAATATGCATTCCATTTGAAACCAGGCTTCAGTTGTGTGCTCTCTATTGGTAAACACTGGGCTGGAGGTCGCAGATGAGGATGTGAACAGGATACACTCCTTGCCCTCCAGGAGCTCCTGGTGTAGAAGGAGGAATACATGCAAACAGACAGTTACAGTTTGGTCTGGGAGTTGAGTGAGTCAAGGATGTTCCATACAGAGTAGGAACAACAAGGCAGGCAGTATGGACCAGGTTTTACATGCAGGATGGGATGATGGCAGCTGAGGGAGCATATGGGGTAGTGGAGAGCGATGAAGAAGCCAGATCACAGAGCATGGTGAAGGCCATGCCAAGAAGCTTGCGCTTCTGACTGAATTTAATCACAGATTGCTTGCCTTATATAGACCCGGCCTCCCTTGCCCACTCTCCTTCAGTCCCAAGTGAACCATGCCAGCCCTCAGATGATTCAGTTTACAGTCATACCCGTTCCGGCCAGGTCTAATTTAACTGTGTCCACAATGTTAAATTTGTTTCTGAAAGGGAAGGATCACAGATGTTAGCTCTGTAAACTTGTAGACAAGACTGGAGTTACTCTCAAATAGCAAAATCATGTTTACAGAGTCACCACTGAAGTTGCAACATGAAAGAAAGGCATGGTTTCTGGTTCACCGCAGATGCTCAATGTTTATGGATTTGTATGGTCTTCTTCCCGTCCTGTGAAGACTCCCCATCTCCTGTGCATTCTTCTGTCATTTTGCTACCCTCATTAAAAGACACCTTAGAGGAAAGACACCATAGAGAGTAGACGCCACTTTTGTTGTGAGCTGCCCTCTTTGGAGATGTAGGTTGTGTTTATGTGCACAGTGGTGCCATGGCCACCAGCTAATGTGAATGAGGGCTCTGAGAGGTTTCATAGCGGGACCTTTGTTGATGATAGTTTGAATAAGCCCCTGTCCCGAGATCTATTACAGTATAAAGTCTTTGTTTCAGAGACTCCAAATCATGCATTGTTCCCTGAAATTTATCCAGCCTTTCTTTAGAACAAGTATACACTTACTATATTGTCCTACTTACAACTTGTATAATATTAGTTACTGTTTATTAAATAGGGGTTATGTGCAAGGCATTGTACTGTTTTATGCTCATGAAAAATTGTATTGAGAGGCTGAGGCATGAGAATTGCTTGAACCTGGGAGGCGGAGGTTGCAGTGAGCTGAGATCGCACCACTGCACTTCAGCTGGGATAACAGAGTGAGACTCTGTCTCAAAAAAAAAAAAAATTGTATTGAGTATTTACTATGCATTATTTATTTAATCCTTGCAACAACCCTCTAAAATAGACTGCACTGTCATCTTCAACTTACAGATGAGGGAACTGAGGCTTAGAGAGGGGCCGGTACAGGGCCAGCCCATGGCCACACAGATAACCAGTGGCAGAGCCATCCAGGGCCTGGGCTTGTAGCCAGTTTTCAATCATATACCTTCTTCTTTGCTAATCCTTTGCAAAAACCATTGTGCAAGGAGTTATTCTATTATCATCACTATCATCATTACTATTCTCAAGTAACAGCAGAAGAAACTGAGGTGGGTACAGCAAGTAAGTGAGAAAGTCAGGGTTCAAACAGTAGCCTTTTTTTGTTCCAAAACCCACTTTTAAGTGTTGTATGATTCTCTACTTCTTAACCTTCCCATTCCTCATTTGACCCATAATTCAAGTCACCTTGGAGTTGGTCAGAATCAGGACAGCAATAATGCAAATAGGACTTAAAATAAAACACACTGAAATATATCCTGCCTGGCAGAGGGAGCATTTGGTGCCTGCGCCTTCCAAATCCTGTCTTGCTGCTGCGCACAGGGGAGATGCAATTCCTGTGCCATTTGACTAGCTGGGTTGCCTTCCTCCTCTGTGGAGTGTGAGCCTGCTATTTGAATCTTTCTGTCTCAGATTCCTTCTGGAAGAAGGTAGAGTATAAAGTGAAATATTGGGTAGTCTAATCTTTCCTCCCTTTCTATTTTCAATGATCGCCATTGCAACTTACTGCCCATTTTTAAAAAAAGCACCATATTTAAAAACACTATATGCCCTACTCCATCAAATGTTCTCCTTCCACAGATACATTATTTTAATGTCTAATCTATTGGAATTTTTCCTTTGCAAGTTAAACTTGTCATAACATAAAAATCACAATTCACTACCACTGTTATTTGAACGATACAATTCGGGTAATAGCTTCATGAATCCACACCAACTCCTTAAACAATCCTTTAAAAGACAATACATTCAAGGGGCTCACATTCAAGCTCTATAACTCCTATAAATTAAAATCGTGTCTGTGTGTTTTTAAGCAGGTATTGTAATGGTTAGGCTGTTTTCTGTGTTATAAAACATACAGTGTATTGTGCCACAATTTTGGTAGTGTTTTGGATTCTGGTTTTGTATCAGCAGAAGTTTAAGGTGAAAATTTAATCATGCATTTTATTTTTTATTTAAATCTGTTCTTGAACATATTGTAAAAGTAATCGACCACTGTTTAAGTGCCTTCTCTCAAGGGGAAGTGTTGTATTTTGTAGTTGGCATGGGCTTTGAAATCAGACAGATGTGGGTTAAAATCCTTGCCTCTGATTGCTTGTGTGACTAAACTCTGTACTAAATACAGAACCTCTCTGAGACTCAGTTTCTTCAGCTGTAGCAATGGGCTAGTGCTATCTATCTCACAGAATTTTTGTGAGAGTAAATGAGGGAATGTATGTAAATTGACTTAACCCAATGCTTGGCACACTGCAGGTATTCAGTGTTGATTGTTTTCTTTCTATCATGTAATTACAGGCTTGGTTATTTGATCTATTTTTTCTTAAACAGGGGGAAAATTTAATATAAAATGTAGTCCACATATGTGTGTTATTGGTTAGTCAGAGCAGGTGTGACCAGCTAATTTGACTTATCTAGTAGATATTTTGAGATCTACTTTGTGCCAGGCTGTATTTGGGATCTTGGGGATACAGCAGATGACACAGCCACTCACAGATGGCTGCAGCGTAAGGGACAGTTGCATTTTGGGTGAATGTCAACTTGATGTAGTCTAGGTTTAAGATGTTAAAAAATAACACTGATTTCATGTTTTTTTCTTTTTAAATCAATTATACTTCTAAAGTTTCCTGAGTCTAATTGAATGTTTTAAAGTCTCCATTCTGGACCTGGTGCCTATGTCATACTTTGTTTTTTGTTTGTTTGTTTGAAATGGAGTCTCGCTCTGTTGCCCAGGTTGGAGTGCAGCGGTGCGATCTCAGCTCACTGCAACCTCTGCCTCCTGGGTTCAAGCGATTCTCCTGCCTCAGCCTCCTGAGTAGCTGGGACTACAGGCGCCTACCACCATGCCCAGCTAATTTTTGTATTTTTGGTAGATATGGGGTTTCACCATGTTGGCTAGGCTGGTCTCGAACTCCTGACCTCAGATGATCTGCCCGCCTCAGCCTCCCAAAGTGATGGGATTACAGGCGTGAGCCACCGCGCCTGGCCTGTCTCATACTTTGGTATGTTAATTATGTACATCACCACGGGAAACTCATTTTAGCCGTTTAAGTGACATCAGTATCTTGACTTTGGGTTTCACAGGGAAAACAGATGTTCTTCTACATGAAAGTACCCACCAGCTGTGTGGAAAGGATACAAATTTTCTGGGTCACGCAGTGGCTCCGTGCCCCTGGACAAGTTGCTTTACCTCATCTCTAAGACTGAGTATAAAATACTAGCTAGTTGTTGTGAGGATGAAGCCAGAAAATCTTAAAAGCGCCTGGCACTTTAAAGTAAGAATACATGTTGGTTTGACTTTCCCTCTGGTGAATCTCTATGACATCTTAATTAAATTTTGTAACAGAAAAATGGATGGTGTGAACAGGCAGATCAGCTTGCCATCCTCTAATTAGGTTTGAACCCCTCCTTTCCTTGTAGTTGTTCCTCTGAAGCCGAGTCATGTCCCTGAGATTCCTCCACAGAGGTTATTGTTTTGCTGGAGAGAACGATTAGGTTTCTCTATTCCAGGAGGACTTGCATCTCTCTTTCCTCCTCGTATCAAATCGTGCCTTGCCAGCTGCTGCCGCTGCCGTTTGCATGCGTGTTTGTTCCCCTGGGTGTTTCTGAACCATTATCTAGTAGTTTTTATAAATGCTTTATAAGTCCTTGCAGGCATTTCTGGCAGCTTCCTTCCCTCTCGCATATGCTTCTCTGTCATCTGAATAAAACCTTCGCACCCTTAATGAAGCTGGAAGAATGGGCAGTTTATCTCCTGTGTAGTCTTCCCTGGGTACGGTTTTGCTTTTCAAATAAGTTCCTCAGTACATCTGCCTAGAACTCTGATGAAGGCCAGTTTTCCTATTTTGTTCTTTATACTCATAGGGAGATTCTATTTCTCATTGTGTCAGAACTGTGGGTTATTGGAATTTTAAAAAACAACAGTGGACCATTTTTTGGACATCTTAGATTATGTATAAATAACTTCGTTCCAATTCCAGAAATAATATATGCTTATAAAAATTTATACTGTTCCCAAGCATATAAAATAAAAACTGAAACAAACCACCTACCCCATCCCCCTCCCTTTCCATCCTCCCCTTTAATTCCACTTCTGAGAGGTGACACCAGAATCCCAATTTGATATGTATCTTTACAGACTTCTTTCTTTTTTTTTCGAGATAGAGTCTTGCTCTGTCAGCCAGGCTGGAGTGCAGTGACGCAATCTTGGCTCACTGCAACCTCTGCCTCCCGGGTTCAAGCAATTCTCCTGCCTCAGCCTCCCAAGTAGCTGGGATTATAGGTGCATGCCACCACACCTGGCTAATTTTTGTATTTTTGGTAGAGACAGGATTTCACCATGTCACCCAGGCTGGTCTTGAACTACTGACCTTGTGATCTGCATTCCTTGTCCTCTCAAAGTGCTGGAATTACAGGTGTGAGCCACCGTGCCTGGCCCAGATTTTTTTCTTATTCTTGTACATATCAGGATGGCTAAGTTGTGCTATGGTAAGAACCACAAAATAGCAGTGGCTTAATACAACCAAAGTTTATTTCTTGCCCATGCTATGGGTTCAATGGGGGCTGGTAGGGTTGGGGAGCAGGGGTCTCTCATCATCTTGGTTATTGAGATCGTGGTCTCCCATTGTGACACCTGCTTTCATGAGTCACTGAGGGAGGGAAAGAGCATGTGGTGGTGAATTTGCACTGGTTTTTAAAACGTCTACCCAGAAGTGATGCATCACTTCGGCTCACATTTGATTCGCTGAAGCAAGTTACATGGCCATGGCTAACCTCAGAGGGATAGGGGATGCGCAATCCCACCGTGAGGGTGTAAAGAGGAGAATCAGGCTATTTGGTAAACTGTGCTAATTACCACCATGATATCATATGTAGAGATACAAATATATGCTGTATATAAATATAAATATACACATATTTTATTTTTTCTTTCTAGAGAGGGTCTTGCTCTGTCACCCAGGCTGGACTGTAGTGGCGCGATCTCGGCTCACTGCAACCTCCACCTCCTGGGCTCAAACCATCCTCCCACCTCAGCAACCCTCGCCCCCCAGGAGCTGGGACTACAGGTGCACACCATGCCCAGCTAATTTTTTATATTTTTTTGTAGAGACAGCATTGTGCTATGTTGCCCAAGCTAGTCTCCTGGGCTCAAGTGATTCTCCTGCGTTGGCCTCCCAAAGTGCTGAGATTACAGATGTGAGCCACTGTACCCAGCAGATATTTCATTTTTTAAAATGCTGCAGTTATACCATATAGATAGTGTTTGGCAACTGCTGTTTTAGCAGTACCTCATATACATCTTTCTCTGTTAGTATATATAGATTCATTTCATTTTAACAACCTAATAGTCCATTTTATATACCACAATTTATTGACAGTTGTAGTTTCTACGTGTTTTCTTTGCTATTACAAAGAGTGGTGCAATTAACATCACTCTTCAGACTCTTTTTTTTTTTTTTTTTTTTTTTTTTGAGACAGAGTCTCACTCTGTCACCCAGGCTGGAGTGCAATGGCACTATGTTGGCTCACTGCATCCTCCACCTCCCAGGTTCAAGCAGTTCTCGTGCCTCAGCTTCCAGAGTAGCTGGGATTACAGGTGTGTGCCACTATGTCTAGCTAAGTTTTGTATTTTCAGTAGAGATGGGGTTTCACCATGTTGGCTAAGCTGGTCTTGAACTCCTGACCTCAAGTGATCTGCCCCCTCTTGGCCTCCCAAAGTTTTGGGATTACAGGCGTGAGCCACTGCACCTGGCCTTTTCAGACATTTTAAGTGTGTATTTGTGCAAATACTTCTGTAGAATAAATTCCTAGGAATTGTTGGATGAAAGGGCATATGTGCTTTATATTTTGATTGTTACTATCAAATTGCCCTCAGCAGGGTTTGAGACTGCCTGTTTTTGCATATCTGCTCCAATACTATATACTATTCATCTTGTGTATCTTTGCCAGACTGACAGGTAAAAATGTGTTCTTTTAATTTACATTTCTCTGATTGTCAACAAGGTTAAACTTTTTGCATAAGTTAATTTGTCATTTGTCTTGCTTCATCTGTGAAATGACTGAATCTATTTTTTGTTCATTTTATCTTTTGGGTTGTTTTGTTTATGTTTTTTCTTATTGGTTTGTAAATATTATGGTTACTTTTTATCTCATATGCATTGTAAATATTTCCCCATGTTGGTTATTTAAATGTCTACCAAATATTCATTTGCCTTGCATGATCCACATTACAATTAAAAAATTTCTTCTTCTCATTCACTAAAAACAGTCCTTAATTACTTTTGACTTGTTAGCTCAAAAAGGCAGAAGAAACACATAATTCTGCCTTCAGGTGCTATGAAATACCTAGTGAATTAAGAGATTGTGTGGAGAGGCTTAGAGTTTTACATACCCATGGAAGTGGATATTTTATATGAAACTTTCACATAGATTTATCTAACATGACTTTGACTTTGTGCAGTAAGTATGGTAGACTTCATTATTTCTGTTGTACAGATGTCCCTGCATCTATAGATTTGGGTTTGAATCCCCACCACGTATTAGTTCTGTCACATGGGGCGTCATGGTACTTAGGGGGTTATTCCATGTTAATCATATATGTAACATGTATGGCAAAGTCAGTACGCAATCAGTGTTTGTTCTCTTTCTACTCTTCCACTCTTCAGAGGTGTTAAGAGACACACAGCTTAGATCTAGAGGCTGGCTCTCCTGGCTTGTAGGCCAGGTCTTGTTCTAGTGTACTGTATTGCTCCTCTGAAGAGAGCGTGAGTTCCTGGCCCCTTTAGAAATAAGAACATCAGAGTTAGTGTTTACATAAGTCCTTCAGTGCAGGACTGGGCTTTGAGCCTGGATGTTGGTTTTATTTAAAAAGCACATTTCTCACTTATATAAATAATCCTTGTACATTGCTTAAAAATTTGGAAAAAATATTTTTAAAACATTTATAGTCCTACCATTGAGATGGAATGACTGCTTTCATGTTCGAGCATTTCTTTCCAGTATTTCTTCTGGGCATATATATTTTTTTGTTTTACAAATCTGATACAATTTTATTGTATCATTAACATTAATGTCCACATTATAATTTAAACATTTTTCCTTGCTTTACAACTTTTTATTAATGTCATTTTAATTGCTGCAAAATATTTCATTCAGTGGGTTGTATTTCATTATTTATTTTCCTGGTATTAAATTTTTAGATTGAACCCTCTATTAAAAATTATTCAGGAATGTGCTTCCTTCCTATATTTCATGTTCTTTTCTTTTTCTTTTTTTTGTCTTTAGAGACAAGGTTTCACTCTGTCGCCCAGGCTGGAGTGCAGCAGCATGAACATAGCTCACTGCACCCTTGAACTCCTGGCCTCAAGTGATCCTCCCACCCCAGCCTCCAAACTAGCTAGGACTAAAGGCGTGCGCCCCCATGCCAGCTAATGTTTGTATATATATATATTTTTTTGTAGAGATGGGGTCTCCATATGTTGCCCAGGCTGGTCTTGAACTCTTGGCCTCAACGATTCTCTGGCTTGAGCCTCCCAGATTGCTAGGATTACAGGTGTGCGTCACTGCACCCAGAATATTTCATATTACTTTCTTAAGCTAACTTTCCAAAAATGAAATAATTAGACCACACGGAATATACATTTTAAGGCTTTTGGAATATATGGCCAAATTGCTTTCCAAAATAGTTTTAGCAATTTATGCTCAGCTCTGAGGGTTCCTATAAATACTTACTTTTGAAGAATATAATGACAAATACTGGAGAAGAGAGTGAAACAAATGAGTCTTCTCCAACCTATGGGCCCTGTCTTCACCAAATACTTAATTCTAATCATCAGTGCATAGTTCAAAGTGGGGCATTTTGATATGGCTATTTTGGTGTGGCCATTATGCCTAACTTGAAACAGCCGTATCACAATGTAAACTCACTCTTTTTAACATTCAAATAATGTATTCAGTAGACATGCTTGGCTTTCTCTTTATCCTTGACCTTCTTTTTTTATTTTTAAAATAAAAAGAGGTGGTGTCTCACTATGTTGCCCAGGCTAGTCATGGACGCCTAGCCTCAAGTGATCCTTCCACCTCGGCCTCCCAAAGTGCTGGGATTCTAGGTGTGAGCCACTGTGCCTGGCTCATCCTTGACCTTCTCATTGGTTCTAACTCCTTATGTCATCCCTGATCTTCTACCCAGAGGTAGGGCTTAAGCATTTCACATACTTTGGCAGTTTTATTGCCAAAAGTTTTGATAGGTGATTTCTTTTTTTTTTTTGAGACAGAGTCTTGCTCTGTCGCCCAGGCTGGAGTGCAGTGGTGCGATCTCAGCTCACAGCAACCTCCACCTCCTGGGTTCACACCATTCTCCTGCCTCAGCCTCCCGAGTAGCTGGGACCACAGGCGCCTGCCACCATGCCCAGCTAATTTTTTGTATTTTTAGTAGAGACGGGGTTTCACCGTGTCAGCCAGAATGGTCTCGATCTCTTGACCTCATGCTCCACCCGCCTCAGCCTCCCAAAGTGTTGGGATTACAGGCGTGAGCCACTGCACCCAGCCAGTTTTGATAGGTGATTTCTTAGGTTTTGTCAAAATATTTCTGGAGTTAAAAAAAAGGGGGGGGTTACATTAAGAGCTGCATTAAAATGTCATATGCCATCATTAGCTATTAGGGAAATGAAAATCAAAACCACAGTGAAATACCACTTCATACCTATTGGGTTATCTATAATAAATAAGACAGATAGTACATGTTGGCAGGGATGTGGAGAAATTGGAACCCTCATACACTCTTGGTGGGGCTGTAAAATGGTGCAGCCATTTTGAAAAACAATTTGGCAGTTCCTCAAATGTTAAACATCCTAGCAGTTCTCTCCTGATATATACCCAAGAGAAACCCAAGAGAAACGAAAACATATGTGCACATAACAACTTGTACACTAATGTTCATAGTAGCATTATTCACAATAGCCAGAAAGTGGAAACAATCCAAATGTCCACCATAAGGTAGTATGCAACCTGATGGAAGCTGTAACAGTACTCTAAACTTTCTTCGTAAGAATGAGCTTTGTTTTTTTCAGGGAAATTTTGAATATTTTCCTGAAGAACAAAGTTCAGACTCCTTATGAAGGCTCCATATGACGCTTTTCACAACCCAAGATGCATGATGTCTTGGTGGGTGTAAGCATAAGCTTTAGACCTACACAGATAGGGGTTTGAAACAACTCAATGTGTAACTTTTGGCATATTTTTCTCTGAAACTCAGTTTATTTTTCTGTAAAATGGGCATAATACAACCATATTTCATGGAGTTATTTATTGCCAGCATAAAAAGCTATAATCATGTAAAGTGCCAGGTACATAATGAAGACTCAGTTGAATATTTAAAAAAATTAACACTTGGCCCTAACCTTCTCTAGGCTTATTTCCCATATTCCTTGAACTTTATGCACTACTGACACCACACTGCATGTGGTTTGCTTGAGCCTTCATGCTGTGCTATTCCTCTTGACCTTTGTCCATGTTTTTCCTCCTCTGAATGCTCCCTCCCTTTGTTTGGCTACCTTTTTACGTATCCTTCAAGAATTAAGTTTTACCTCATCTTTTCCATATATCTTCCCTGACTCCCACACACATGCCCCAGGCTAGGCTAAGTCCCCTTCCTTGGGTCATTTAGAGTATTTTATATGTATCTCAGTTTGATTAGTTTTTTCAAAGAAGCAACTTTTGACTTTATTGATCATCTCCATTGTATCTTTTTTTCTATTTCATGGCTTGCTGCTCTTTATTACTTCTTCTCTTCTACTTTTTGAGGTTTATTTTGTTGTTCTTTTTCCAATATTAAGTTGGCTGCTTTGCTAATAAAAGCACTCAAGACTACAAATTTGCCTCTAACTACTGCTTTAGCTACACCTATGAGTTTTATTATGCAGTATTTAAAAAATCACCTTGTAGTTCTATGTATTTTACATTTTCATGAAGATTTCTTCCTTGACCCATGGGTTATTTAGATTTGTGTTTCAAGAACATTTCTAAGCAAATAAGGTTATTTCTACTTATCTTTTTGTTATTAATTTCTAACTTAATTTCATTGTGGTTAGAGGATGTTTTTTCTTTCCTTCCTCCTTCCTCCTTTTTTTTTTTTTTTTTTTTGCAGGTTTTTGCTTTATGGCCTAATACATGGTCAGTTTTTGCAAATGTTCCATGTATGCTTGAAAACAACATGCATTCTCTAGTTATTGAAAGCAATATTTTACATATGTATGTTAGATTAACTTATGAATTGCATTATATAAATTTTGTAGCCCTGAGTTTTGTCCAATATTCTACATGTGTGTTAGATTAACTTGTGAATTGTATTATATAAATTTTATAGCCCTGATTTTTGTCTGATCTATTGAGTTATGTTAAAAATTTCTTCTGTGATTGTGAGTTCATATCTTTTTTAATTGATTTTTTTTCTTGTTCATTTTCTCCCTGCACTAGTCTGGAAGTTACATATTCTATTTTTATTCTTCTATTGATGACCCTAGAAAATTTAATATGTGTGTATAATTTCAGAAAGCCTAAGGTTACTGTCTTTATTCTCTTTTTAACAACGCAAGGATCTTTAGTATGCTTTTTCATTTTGGCCACATCACTTCTGACATATATGCGTTTGTTGTCCAATATTTTAGTCCTATCTTATTCTTTTTTGAACTTCACAAATTAGGCGTTATTGGTATTTTATATAGTCTGTGTCCTTTTGAGTTACCCACATTTGCCATTTTCTTTGTTTGCTATTCTATTTTACAACTCAGACCTACCTTCTGGGGTCATTTCCTTTCTCTTGGAAGTATGTTTTAATAAACTCAGTTTTTATTTGTCCAAAATTACCTTCATTTTCTCCTCGTTCTTGAAAAATAGTGTTGCTGTACATACTGTTCTAAGCTGATAGCTATAGGGTCTCAGCGCTTTGAAGATATGCCACTGTTTTTTCATTTCCATTTTGATGTTGAGAAGTCAGTTGTCAGTCTAATTTTTTCTTCTGCTAGTAAAATGTCTTTCATTCTGGCTGTTTTTAAAATCCCTTTGTCTTAGATGTCTTCGCTGTCAGTAAGACATTTCTAGGTGAGGATTTCTTCTGATTTATTCTTCTTGGGATTTGTTGGGATTCTTGTCTCTGAGGTTTGGTACCTTATCAATTGTGGAAATACTGTCTCTCATTCACTCTCTTCTGTCTTTTTGGAATTCTGATTTAGATGTTAGGCCTTTTTTTTTTTTTGATGGTGATTTTATGTTCCTTGGAACTTTACTTGCTGATCATTCTTTGAGGCTTAGGTTTCAAGTTAGAATCTTCCTTTTATACAGATGCCTCAGGGGGCTCTACTACCCAGAACACTTAAAACTACATTTTTTGGTGTTAGACTTTTCTTTTGGTTATAGGTGTAGGATGAATTCTGACTCCATACTTGGATAGGAAGGTATCATGGTTAGACATTCTGAGCAGAGACTTATTCCTTTTATTTCCCCTTTCCTGAGGCAAGGCCAAAACACAGAAGGTTTGCTTTCAGTTTCACCCACTGAGGATGTGGCATTTCAGAGGGCTTGGCTTGGTATGGGAATTTCCAGTCTGATTCTTGCCTTTCCAGCAGACACTCGGGGGCCAGACCACATGCAGAGGCCAGACCACTGCCAACATGTACAGGGAGCAAGATAACTACAGTTTTAAAAAGATTGCTCTGGTTGCCTTATGGAGGATGGCTTACAGACGGCTTGAAGAGTGGAGGCAGAGAGGCAAGTTAGGATGCTATTATAAACCTCAGGAGAGAGGTGTTGGCCCTGGGACAGACAGAATGGT
Source organism: Gorilla gorilla gorilla (assembly GCF_029281585.2). NCBI lineage: Eukaryota > Metazoa > Chordata > Mammalia > Primates > Hominidae > Gorilla > Gorilla gorilla. Next base: position 8,519,174 of record NC_073232.2, on the reverse strand, counting down.
GGTGGATGGGGAAGATTATTGATTAAGATGATCTGTCTCTTCCCATAGACTGTAAGATACCCAGCCTCAGGGTGAGTATCATCACAAAGATGTTGTTTTTAATCTCTGAGTCCTTCCAGTGCCTGGCACAGAGAAGGCATTCACAGATGCTGATTGAATTGAACTGTGGAATCAATAATGGTTCTAGAGCTGATTTTTTTTCTACCTTCTAAATGACTATTTTCCTTAAAGGGAAATGACATGAAGGGATTCCAGGCAGTGAACTCATGCCTGTCTCTGGCATTGCGAAGCCCAGTCCAGAAATAGAGAGCCAGCTGTTTGTAAGCCCAAAAGCCTTAGGTTTTGGAAGGGTTTACTTTCCATGATAACATAGCTTTCTTTAGCCTGTGCACTTGTTCCTTACTTAAGGAGTTTCAGACTCTGCTTGAGATTACTTACACAAAACCTTACCATCTTACTGGATTTTTATGGCATTTTCTTAGAAATTACTAAACTTTATGACTCTCTAGGCAGGTTGCAAAGATGTTCCTCTAATGATATATTACAGCTATGAAAACTTCTTCCTCCTAAGGCGTTCTTTTTGGAAAAATGCTCTGTGTTTAGAGAACGAAGGGAGAGGCAAGTGGTTCCTGCTGTGTGACAGTTTAATAAGCTTTAGCTGGTCGCTAAGAACTGTTATTCTAAGAATGTATGCAACACTTTTCCATTAACTGTGCAGAAGTATTTCTAGAAGGTATGGTAAAATAAAGCATATATATGTGATTTTTAACTTTTGAGGCCTGGATGTTCTTTATTATTCATTCAACAAATATGTGTTGAATGTCTGCTGTGGCCCAAGGCCTGTGCAAGGCACGGGTGATCACTATCAGACACCATCCCTGTGATCCCTACTCACCCATCGTGTTCTTTTGTGAATTAGAAAAAGGCACCCATTCCTCAAGGAAAGGATATTAAATTCATCAATATAGTACTTACATATCAATAGCAAATTTGTTACAACAATGGATTATTAATGATAAATGAATGTTGGTTATTAATATTTATATAGTATTGTTGATTTGAACTTGAAATTCAAAAATATTCTGCCACAGTAAGCAAACAGCAGATTATTGAATTACAATATGAATGTGAATCTGATACCAATGAGGGATTTTTAAAAAAATTTAAAGGGACTCATCAATCATCTATCAAATGTCAAAGCAGATCCCTATTTAGAAACACAGACTATTTTAGATATGGTTACATCAACAAAGTCTTTTTTTTTTTTTTTAAGAGACCAGGGTGTCTTGCTGTCTTGCCCAGGCTGGAGGGCAGTGGCACAATATCAAATTCTTGGGCTCAAACCATCCTTCTACCTCAGCCTTCCAAGTAGCTGGGACTAGGCGCATGCCAACCCACTCAGCTATTTTTTTTTTTTTTTGTAGAGACGAAAGTCTTATTGTATTGCCCAGGTTGCTCAAACTCCTGGTCTCAAGTAATCCTCCTGCCTCAGCCTCCCAAAGTGCTGGGATTGTAGGTGTGAGCCACCATGCCCAGCACATGGTCTCTTGATTATTGAATTTGTCAAAGGGGAACAATACATACTGGCTTATTAAAATAAGACATGACTGCCATTGCCAGAAAATTCTTGTTGTAAATAAAAAAACCACCCAAATATAAAATCATCTGATGTTAGTTTACAAAACCAAAATATTTCTTAATTCCCAGTTTAAATCAACAAGTACCTTCATGATGACAATATGTGTTATACAATAACTTACATTTGTTATCATGAATAATCCATTTGTTATACAGCTTATAATTATAAAAATATTCCATATGTTAAAGTGTTAAAGATGTTTACCTGTAAACAGCATCATGGAACTCTTTTTTTTTTTTTTTTTTAATTGAGACGGAGCCTTGCTCTGTCGCCCAGGCTGGAGTGCAGTGGCACAATCTCGGCTCACTGCAACCTCCGCCTCCCAGGTTCAAGCAATTTTCCTGCCTCAGCTTCCCAACTTGCTGGTATTATAGGTGCGCACCACCACACCTGGCTAATTTTTTGTATATTTGGTAAAGATGGGGTCTCACCATGCTGGCCAAGCTGGTCGCAAACTCCTGACCTCAAATGATCCACCTGCCTCAGCCTCCCAAAGTGCTGGGATTACAGGTGTAAGCCACTGCGCCCGGCCAGCATCATGGCACTCTTGTACATGACTTAAAAAGCCACACATGGTGGCCTTGGATGCTCTGTGCTGGGGGAAGCAGACGTAGCTGATGAGTCCACTGTGGGCTGCTAAGAGCCCTATTGGAAGTATGTACAAATATGGTGGGTGACAGAGGAAGGCAAGATGAGGTCAGCCTGGAGGTAGAGAAAGGCTTGTATGAATGAGAGGCTTCTGGGCAAGTAAGGTCCATGGCCTTTTTAACATATTTTGGCTGTTTAGCCTTTAAGCCTTCTTTCCTGGTTCTGGCTACTGTCTGGATACATGAGATAGCTGTGTTCCAGATTGGTGAGGTGTTTCTATCTTTAGATAGACTATCTGATCTTCTTTCTGCCTGCCTACAGCTTCCCCTGTCTTCAGGTCTCAGCTTAAATCTCACTTTCTTTAAGAAGCCTTCCCGGCTCCTTCCTTCCCCACCTTGGGTTGATGCTCCCGCTTTGTGCTCCCTCAGACCCCATCATAGCATGAATCAACTTTATTGTGGTGATTGCTTGTTTGATTTTCTTTCTTTCCCACAAGATTTTATTTTATTTTATTTCATTTTCTGAGATGGAGTCTCACTTTGTTGCCCATGCTGGAGTGCAGTGGTGCAATCTTGGCTCACTGCAACCACTGGCTCCCAGGTTCAAGCGATTCTTGTGCCTCAGCCTCCCGAGTAACTGGGAATACAGGTGCATGCCACCATGCCTGGCTAATTTTTTGTATTTTAGTAGAGATGGGGTTTCACCATGTTGCCCAGGGTGGTCTCAAATTCCTGATCTCAAGTGATCCGCCTATCTCAGCTTCCCAAAGTGCTGGGATTATAGGTGTGAGCCACCACCCCTGGCCACCCACCAGATTTTAAATTCAACAAGTGCAAGGGCCACATCTGTCTTGTTCATTATTGTTATTATTGGATCCTCATACTGCACAGTGCCTGATAGACGATATAATCAGATTTTGATAAATATTGGCTGAAGTAATTTTCTCATTCATTCCTCATTTTCTAAGCCCTTACTTTGTGCCATGGACCCTGCCAAGCGCTGGGCAAACAAAGAAATGACACCCTGCGTGTCCCTTCCCCGGAGAGCTCCCTCTCTGCTTATTACTATCCGGTGTAGGAAGCGCGATGTTACAGGGAAGGAGGAGGGGAGGGACGGCTGGCTTAGGTTAAGGGTCAGAGGGGTTCTCCTCTAGGATGCACCTCTGAGCTGGATCTGGAGGATGAGGGGTGAGCAAGGTAGCAGGGGGCAGGGGCTCAGCATGGATTGTGGCATGGTGGCAAGCGAGAACACTGGGTGTTTAGGAGACTGCAAACTTTTATTTTTTTGAGACAGAGTCTTGCTCTGTTGTCCAGGCTGGAGTGCAGTGGCATGATCTCAGCTCACTGAAACCTCCACTTCCCGGGTTCAAGCAATTCGCCTGCCTCAGCCTCCCGAGTAGCTGGGATTACAGGTGTGTGCCATCACACCCTGCTAATTTTTGTATTTTTAGTAGAGACGAGGTTTCACCATGTTGACCAGGCTGGTCTCGAACTCCTGACCTCAAGTGATCCACCCACCTCAGCCTCCCAAAGTGCTAGGATTACAGGTGTGAGCCACCGCGCCTGGCTGATTGCTAACATTTTACTCCGGCTGGATCACAGGATATGGGAGGAGAGTGAAGGGAAGGGATCAGAGAGGTATGCAGGAGCCAAGTCATACAGAACTGAGCTGCAAGCAGAGACCTCTAGGGAGCCATTGGAAGGTATCTATTTTAAACTTTTAGAGACTGGGTTTTGCTATATTGCCCAGGCTGGCCTTGAACTCTTAGGCTCAAGTGATCCTCCTGCTTCGGCTTTCTGAGTAGCTGGGATTATAGGTGCATACCATCATGCAGGCCTACACTGGAAGGTTTTAAACAGGGGTGTGTGTGTGTGTGTGTGTGTGTGTGTGTGAAAAATCTGATTTGTATATTAGAAAGACCCATCGGGCTATGGTGTGGAGTGTATTTAGGGGTTGCAGTGGTGAGCTGGAAGTGGGGACACCCTCCTTGAGGGCAGAGAGCATTGCTTCCTCCTCAGTCTCTAACATCTGGCGAGCAGCTGGTGTCCAGTAAGCACTGAAGTGATGCTTTGTGATGGAGTCAATCTGCAGAGACAGCAAGGTAGGATTCAAAAGTCCTTTATTGCAGAATGGCAGCAGAATCACCGCTGTCACTCTACTGAGTCTCCCGCAACCCTCTGAGTGAGTAGGGGAATAACATTAGTTCCACTTTTCAGGCCAGGTACCTGATCAGGCCTGACCAGAGGACATGTCCCTGGTCACACAATCTTTGTGGGTGGCAGGTCAAGCACCTTCTCCTTCATCCCGTGCTGCACCTAGGGGCTGGTCTGGGGGGTGGCAGCAGTGCTGGGGAGAGCGAGGCTTGCTGGTGTCTCTCCTCTCTAGGGACCACCCTCCTCCTTTCTGCTGAGGGAGCAGCCCAAAGAGGCATCTCCAGGTTTCCAGCCACAGAGGGCCATCTCACATGTCCCCTCCAGGCAGTGGTGCCCCCTTTCTTGCATCTCCTTCCAGGCAGAGAGACGGAGACCCAGGGGGCGGCTGAAAGCTGTCTTCACCAAAGCAGCGGGGAGAGATTTGTGTGCGGCTCGCATTCTCATTGCCTGGGTATCATGCTGCTATTTAATAAAGGCCTCATTGATTGAAGGGCCATTAAGTAACCAATGACATATTTCAACCTCACCGAGGAGGAAAACGCAGAGTTAAATCAAATTCAGACCGTGTGGAAGTAAAATCCTAAAGAGACTATTCACATGCACGCCCTCTCCTAAGGGGAAGGGAACAAGCCATGGGGTCCACTCTAAGCCAGGCACTGGATAGATGCTTTTGCATTAGTTTTCTTGCTTGAAAAGTTCCAGCAACACTGACAAGCAGAGACTGTGCTGTCAGTTTTGTAGGTGAGGAAATGGAGTGCCCCAGACACCGGCCAGTTAGAGGTAGAACTATCCTCTCAGCCCTTGGTCTCTGATCACACGGTGCCTGCTCCTTCCATGATACCATGCTGCCCTCCTGTGGAGCCTGTCCTCTCCATAAGACAAGCAGTGATTGCTTTTCGTGCCAAGGCTGAATGGCAGGGAGGTCAGCAGCCTGTGCCCGTGTACACCATACATCGCCCGAAGGTAGGAACCCCTCTGTCTGCCTCCACACCCTGGCACGATGCTGCACACACAGCCGGATGAAGGCTGGTAGGTTCTTCCTGCCCTGAGGAGGGGAGTGCTGGCCTTTGCTACCCTCTCATCACATTCCTTTTGTCTGTCCTTCCGTCTCCTTCATTCCTCTGTCCCCTCAGAGACACTCGTCCAGCCCTACTGGAAGATCATTTTGAGTCCATCCCAAGACCTTTGCTGGGTAGTAATGAGCAGGTAGATGAATCAGGTTGTGATTCTTCCTCGGGGTGTCACATTTAAAAGGAGACTCTGGATGACAACTTTGTCTGCAGGGGCCGAGGGGACAAGGTATCTCAGGTGGGATGAGGGCTGTGGAGTTGATGTTCTCACACTCAGTTTTTGCTCATGTCCTGGAAAAGCACCTCAAGCCCTCCCTAGCCAGCCTCACCCCTGCCAGGCTTGCCACTGCCCCCACCCCCTGTTGTTCTGTGGCCTAACAGCCTGAGGTAGTTGTGCCACCAACCTTTGCTCACACAGAGCTCTTGGCCTGGAATAACTTTTGTTACCCTGACTCCCTGCTGGCTGAATTGGAGCCCCTTTCAATATCCAGCTGAGTTATGAGCTCTATCTTGAAGCCTCACCTGCCCTGCAGAAGGAGCCACTTCTTCCTGTCTTGTCAGAGCCCTTGGTGTGTCCCTCCCTCTATGTGTTGCTCTTCATGGGGGATAATGATTTGCTTAAGAGCCGTGTCTCTCACTAAACCGTAAGAAGTTTGAGTACAGAGATAGTGTTCTGGTGTGCGTGTGTGTGTGTGTGTGTGTGTGTGATTCTCTATGCCTGGCCTAGAGTAGGTGCTGAGGAAGGGATTGTGACCCAGGAGAATGTGAGAATGTATAAGGTGGGGCCAGCGGTGCCATGATGAGCAGGAGCAAGTCCAGTCCTATTATTCTCCTCTCTCTGTCCTCTGGCCTCCTTCCAGGAAAGGCTGTTTTTGTGTGGGGTCACACTGCTGGGTCTTCTCTGGGGCTGTCCAGCAGGGGTCTTCACCTACCCTCACCTGGGAGAGACCAGACTCCACTCCCTCGGAGTCCCATCCCTTCTGGCCCTTCTTTTGTTGTTGCTGTTGTTTTTTTGAGACGGAGTCTCACTCTGTCGCCCAGGCTGGAGTGCAATGGCGCGATCCCACTCACTGCAACCTCCACCTCCTGGGTTCAAGCGATTCTCCCGCCTCAGCTTCCTGAGTAGGTGGGACTACAGGCATGCTCCACCACGCCCTGCTAATTTTTGTATTTTTAGTAGAGACGAGGTTTTGCCATGTTGGCCAGGCTGGTCTCAAACTCCTGACTTCAGGTGATCTGCCTGCCTCAGCCTCCCAAAGTGTTAGGATTACAGGCGTGAGCCACCGCGCCCAGCCCCTTCCAGCCTTTCTTGTCTTCTGTCCTGAACCCCTGGCTGACTAGCAGTGAACAAATGAAAACTGGACACGCACGCTTTGCTTTGAAATGTCTCTGACCTAGCCTGAGGAGATAGGGCTTAAGTACTTGGGGAGTCTCCCACTGCACAGGTAGGGACCATGCTATTCGTCTCTGTATTCCCAGCCCCTTAGAACAGTGCCTGACTCACAGGAGTTGCTCAATGATGATTTGTTGAACACAAAGGGGTTTTGCATTTCTTGGTCTCTTGTTTTCTTTGTTCACTGTGTGTATTCACTTGAGTAGGATAAACAGTTGTAACGAGTAGGCCCAAATGTGTAAGGTCTCAACATCTGGAAGTCTATTTCTTACTCTTGTGATATGCGCCACTTTCACCTTGGCAGGGTCATCATTCAGGGGCCCAAGATCCATCCATCTGTGGCTCTGTCATTCTCTGGGGTCTCTGCATCACCCACACCCAGGCAGCAAAAGGGGAGAGAGCATGAAGGAGCACATACAGGAGGTTTTTATAAGTGAGCCCAGGAAGTGGTGCATGTCACTTCTGTCCCCATCCCACTGGCTGGAACTCAGGCACTTGGTCACACCCAAGTGCCAGGGAGACTGGGCAATGTAGCCCAGTGTTTTGTCCAGGAATAAGAGGAAATGGATTTCGGTGAACACCCCCCAGTATCTGCCACAATGCAGTGTAGAAAAAGCGCAGGATTTGGAGTCGGCCAAAATCACCTTCAAACCCAGGCTCTGCTTCTTACTAGCTGAGTGCATTTGGGTGAGTGATTTAACTTCTTTGAGCCTTAGTTTCCTCAGCTGAGTGTTGGGGTATAATAACCCCCACCTTAGAGGAGGGTTGAGAGATAATGTTGGAACAGTACCAATGGTACATAATAAGTATCCAACAGTATAACTATTACTATTAATACTATGTGGACTTTTATCTTTATTATTACTGTATATCCCAGTTTTATTGATTAGCAATTTAATAACATGCACGTGATAATGAATTTACATAGTAGACCAGTACATCCCACCTATAGTTCCCTTCCTCAGAGGCAAACCACCTGGAGCAGTTTTCTTGGTCTGTTTCCAGAGATATACATACCTAGGTATATATTGTATAAATAGCCCTTTTTATGTACCTAATGTTTTAATATAATCCACTCGATTCTGTACCTTTTATATAATTTAGTAATATAACTTAGCTATTGTTTTGTATCATTATATATTGATTTACTGCATCCTTTTTCGTGGCTACATCACATTCCATAATACAAATGTACCATCATTTACTTAATTAATGCCCTATTGACACACCCTTGGCTACTTACAGGGTGTTACCACCGTATGTAAAGCTGCAATGACCATATCCTTGTATATATGTCTTTGTGTACTTGTGTAAGAATATCGTAGGATAAAAATCTAGGAATGACATCATGCATTTAATTCTCTTCAAAACTAAGGTATAAAATTTGGAATGTTTTCACTCTGGTAACTATTGTGGAGTGAAAGAATTAGGACTTGAGATTTGGCTTGTCATAAGAAGTGGGAAATTAAGTAGATTGTTTACATTTAAAACCTTTTGCTCAGGCTGGGCATGGTGGCTCACACCTGCAATCCCGGCACTTTGGGAGGCAGAGGTGGGTGGATCACGTGAGGTCAGGAGTTCAAGACCAACCTGACCAACATGGTGAAACCCTGTCTCTACTAAAAATACAAAAATTAGCTGGGCGTGGCAGTGGGCGCCTGTAGTCCCAGCTACCCGGGAGACTGAGGCAGAAGATCTTGGCTGTAGTGAGCTGAGATCGCACCATTGCACTCCAGCCTGGGTGACAGAACGAGACTCTGTCTCAAATAAATTAATAAATAAAAAATCTTTTGCTCACATAGAGTTTTGTATCCTCTTCTCATGGTGCCTTGGATTCAGATTCTGCAGCAGTAATATTGGCAGATTTATAAACCAATGCAAACCTACTCTTAGTGAGTTTATCTTCCCACATGAATAAGTTGTCTACCAGCTTTCCGAAGCCCATACCTATCAAAGAAGTCGGATTCACCGTAATAGAAACAAAGTGCCTCTTTTGTTTTTGTTTTGAGTGGTAGAGAAGCAAACACATTTGGGGACTTTTCTGTGTTAGGGAGTTTTTATAGGTTATTTTATTAATTCTTGCAAATCCTTTGAGGTGCAATTATTATTCCTGTTTTCCAAACAAAGAAGGGGATGGGTTCACAAAGGTTAAGTGACTTGCCCAAGGTATGCAGAACTAGGATTTGAACTCAAGTCTTGATGTCATTATGATATGGGCTGGCTTTGTGTCCCTACCCAAATCTCATCTTGAATTGTAATCCCCATAATCCCTATGTGTCAAGGGAGAGACCAGGTGAAGGTAATTGAATCATGGGGGAAGTTTCTCCCATGCTGTTCTCATGATAGTGAGTGAGTTCTCATGAGATCTGATGGTTTTATAAGGGTCTCTTCCCCTTTTGCTTGGTACTTCTCCTTCCTGCCGCCTTATGAAGAAGGTGCCTTGCTTCCCCTTCTGTCATGATTTTAAGTTTCCTGAGGCCTCCCTAGCCATGCTGAACTGGGAGTCAAACCTTCTTCCTTTGTAAATTACCCAGTCTGGGGTAGTTCTTGATAACAGTATGAAAACAGACCATACTACTCTTAATTAGGGGATTCAGCAGAACATTCCCGGATATCAAATAAGTTTTACCGATTGTGTAGACATTTGCTGATTTGCAGTGCTTCTGAGAGATTCTGTGGCCTCTGTAAGCTTAGTGGAGAAAGGGAGTCATGTCTGTTATGGCCCCAAACTTGGTTTTTAGCATGCTTAGTCCTAAAGTCATGGATCCAGCAATTCTCAGGTGACCAGTCCTGTCTTCATGGTCAGCTCTGCTGGTTTCCATCTTTCCATGGTCTCCACCCCTTAGTTCTAAGGCAAGATTGCTGTCTGTATGACCCTGGACTCTGGCTCAGTGATTTTTTTTTTTGTCCTTCCCTGTTGTCTCCCACTCCACCCCCTGCACCTTTGATTAAACTTCTCTTCTTGTGTCTTCTCTCTCTTAGTAAAGGGAAATCATTTAAAGCACTTTTTAAATTGGATGACATTATTATTACTAAGATGACCTATAAACCCTACAACCCTACCACCACCACCACCACCACCACCACCAACAACAACAACAACAACAACAACAACAACACTCTGCTCCCCAGTCCACCAGCCTTTGAGCTGGTGTCACTTCAGCCTGTAGTCTGCTATCATTTTTGGAACATGCATTCAGTTCTTACAGCTTCCAGGAAATCTATTACCTAAGAACAAAATTAGCACATTAACGCTCCCTCTCCTTCTACTCCACCCCCATTTAAGAACGTCCTACCCAGAGAACCAAACTGTAATTCAATCCACTCTACACTGGGAAGGGTCTGTTTTTCTGCAGTATAGCTTAGAATCAGTACTTTGTGGCTGTGAATGTCTCTTTTTAAGATTTAATATGTCTTTATTAACTGCTGATTGCATATTAGTACAGTCCCTCTCTTGCTGGGCTATAAATTCACTCTTGTTTTATTATTCATTGACAAACATTTGTTAATGACCTGATAGTGTCAGGCCACCCCCTCCATTATCTCACCTATTCCTCAGAATAAGTCTACGATGGAGGTAATCATTAGCCCCATGTGCAGTTTGGGAAAATGCAGCTCAGAGAGGTTCATTAATTTATCTATGTTTGTCTAGTAAGTGGTAGGTCTGGGATTTGAACCCGGGTTGTTTGGATTCTAAATCCATAACCTCTCCCAGCTGAAAGCCAAGGCTTGTAGTTTCTTATTATCTTGCTGCTTCCGTGAGTCTACTCAAGTCCTTAATTAGTGATGACTGGAAATTAGTAGTGTGTTACTGAGCCTCCTGGTGTGGGAATCAGTTTTGTTTTGACAGAAGTCACATAACCTATACTAAGAAGACATTACTTAATCCAGAATGAGAGACTGTAAAAACCCATAGGAAACCTGGAAGAAAGGAGGGGCAGCATTTTTATTTGACTGGCTGGCTGATTGACCTCTAGAGGTTTTTATTTTTTACCCATTCCTTTTCTTCTTGCAAGGCTAAATTACTTCGAGGAACTCTACCCAGTTCTTAAAATTGGCCAGGAGATTGCAGTTAAGTAAACGATTGTTTTGGGTTTTAGGTTTCCTGAAGCCATAACTTAGCATCTCCCAAACTTGTCTGATCCTAAGAATCACCTGGGGCATTTGTTAAAATGTGATTTCCCAGTAGGGATGGGACCTAGGGACTATTTATTTTTTTTTTAACAAGCCCCTTTACGTGATTCTTCTGATCAACTAGTTTGGGAGACACTGAGTGTCACCACTGGGAATTTGGTCCCCTTTGTGGACCATCCTCTTTAGAATTGAAGCACCAAGGCTCACATTGTCTTACAGTGGAGGGAACATGAATTTTGGAGTCAGAAAGCACAGGTCTGAGAACCCCAAGCTGCCTCTTATAAATTGGGTTAATCTTGGACACATAACTGAGTGTTCTAATCTTAAGACCTCTGTGTGCCATTTCCTCTGCCTAGAAAGAAAAAATTGTTCTCCTTTCTCTCCCCACCTCTTCCCTCCTCCTTTGTCTTCTTACTCTTCAGCTTTCAGGAAAGCATTCCTTGATTCCTCCCAAGCTGGGTCACTCATAATTATTTTTGTAATGAGTTCTTGTGTCTATCATCCCCCACTAGATTCTAAGCTCAACAAAAGCAGAAACCATGGCTCTAATGTTTATTATTGCACACCCAACACCTAGCACAGTGTAGTGTGAATGACTCAGAGTCTAATTTGTTTCATCTGTAAAATGGATAAATGCTATTGATCAACAGGCATATAGGGAGATTAAAATACTGAGCATGAGAGCAACCAATATACAGTAGGCATCTAATAAATGTTAGTTTTTGCCTTCTTTTGAGGAACTCATATATGACTATTGTGCTGAATAGAATGGATTATAACCAAGGCTTTGAGGGTCTTTGCTTGACCCGCTGTCCTAAAAAGTTTCCAGTATTTTTAACATTTTAGAATTTAGCCTTCTTTTCCTCCCCTCCCCCTAAGTCAAAAGAAAGTTTTTCACTGTCTTTTAACTTTGTTCTGGTGACCCATTTTGAGGTCTTTAATAATTTTACTTGATTTCCTGTGGATAGCATATCTTTAAGATTTCTTTATTCAGTTTGGTGCTGAGAAGGAAAATGATATAATTGTAGATTAAACTTAATATTTTAAAAAGATTATGAATGGCAGAATGGATTTGAAAGATAGCTTTATGGAATCTCTTTTCCTGGAATTCTTTAGAAGAGAATAGGAACATTGATGTGTGAAGAGTCTCTCTAATCCATTATGAAATCCAGGCTGATATTAAGTGAACTAAATTCAGAATTTTATTGTTTCCTAACACTTAGGAATACCTTTCAGATATATGACTGCCTTTGAAATTTAAAGGGTATGAGAAAGACTTGCTGTTAATAGGCTCTTCCTTCCATACATTGGCAAAAGGAGGCCTCCCCATTGCTAGGGTGACCAGCTGTCCTGGTTTGCCCAGGACTGAGGGGGTTCCTAAGACACTGGACTTCAGTTTTAAAACCTGGACAGTCCTGGGCAAACTGGGATGAATTGGTTGGCCATCCTATTCTTGGAGAAAGAATTGGAGCAACAGTGAATTAAGCATTAGCGTGCTTTTCTGTTGTTTTAAGAAAAAAACAGGAACCATAAGAAGTTAAAATTGCCTTTAAGAAATTCTGTGAAAGTTTTTGAAAATAAATTTTGCTTTTAAAGCCACTAAACGAAATACAGGTGATCTTAAATAAATGTAATGGTTTTTGCACCATTTTTGAACTCAATAATAGTGATTTCAAAATAAATAGTATTGTATTTTAAAACGCAATCTTATTTTTTCTGTACCTGAATGGCTACAGCTAGTGACCTGTTTTCTAGCATTAATATAATTTTCACTGATATGTTTTGAATAGTTCATGTTTGAAGTATTTTCTTCCAGTTAAAAATCAACAATAGATCTGGTGTTATCATATATGGATCTTCAAATAGGTCGATTTTGAAGTAAGGGTCTTAACTCACCTAAGTTTTATATTATTTAAATCTCACAAGGTAAAATGTAAAATTATTTTAATGTGTATTTATGCATATTTTGTTCCCCAAAAGTATGTAAAATGGCTTTCAAAAAGACACACATTGTTATAAGTTTTTGGTTTCTTGACATTCAGGTAAAAAAAATTCGGGCAAAGGAGCAATTAAGATGATATAATAAGATAAACTCAGGCCAGGTGCGGTGGCCCAAGCTTGTAATCCCAGCACTTTGGGAGGTCAAGGTGGGAGGATCTCTTGAGCCCAGGAGTTCAAAACCAGCCTGGGCAAGATAGCAGGGTCCTGTCTCTACAAAAAATAAACAAAATTAGCCAGGCGTGGTGGCATGCACCTGTAGTCCCAGCTATGGGGGAGGCTGAGGTGGGAGGATTGCTTGAGCCTGGGAGGTCAAGGCTACCGCGAACAGTAATTGTGCCACTGCACTCCAGCATGGCTAATAGAGTGAGACTCCATCTCTTAAAAAAATCTGGGGAAAGTTAATATCTAGAAATGCATAATATATCATGCCTGTAATCCCAGCACTTTGGGAGGCCGAGGAAGGTGGATCACCTGTGGTCAGGAGTTTGAGACCAGCCTGGCCAAGATGGTGAAACCCCATCTCTACTAAAAATACAAAAATTAGCCAGGCATGGTGGTGGGTGCCTGTAAACCCAGCTACTTGGGAGGCTGAGGCAGGAAAATTGCTTGAACCCGGGAAATGGAGGTTGCAGTGAGCCAGGATCATGCCACTGCACTCCAGCCTGGGCAACAGAGCAAGACTCCATCTCAAAAAAAAAAAAAAGCATAATATAAAGATCTTGCACAGTTCTTATAATGGGATACAGATTTGGTTTGGAGCTCTCTGGTTACCAAGGAAAAACAGAAATGTACCAAGTCATAAGTCATATCTATCAGATCAAATAGAAGATGTTGAAGAGAAGCTTGGCTTTTCCTAGCACTGAGGCTGGGAGAAACTCCCCCAGAGGGCTTCATAAAAGAGCCCCTGTGTGATGTGGTGAATAGCATCCTCCAACAGCCTCCTCTGATCAGTGCAGTGTCACGGTTTTGTAAGAGATCGAGCCCCTCAGTGCACTCTGAGGTATAATAACAAAGTGCCCATGAGATTGGCTACTATATTTAATATAGCGGGATGTGCCCAGGGTGTGCCCCAATGGGGCTGTGCCTCAGACTCCCCTGGTGAGTATTTTAACATTCAGATTCCTAGTTCCCTGACAGGATTACCTGACAGAGAACCACCTATTTAGAATTTTCAAAAGAAATTCAAAGAGGAAACCCAAATGTCTAATAGACACTTGAAAAAGATAATTCGGCTGGGCGCAGTGGCTCACACCTGTAATCCCAGCACTTTGGGAGGCCGAGGCGGGCGGATCACGAGGTCAGGAGTTCAAGATCAGCCTGGCCAATGTGGTGAAACCCCATCTCTACTAAAAATACAAAAATTAGCAGGGCATGGTGGTGGGTGTCTATAGTCCCAGCTACTCAGGAGGCTGAGACAAGAGAATCGCTTGAACCCAGGAGGCAGAGGTTGCAGTGAGCCAAGATTGCACCACTGCACTCCAGCCTGGGCGACGGAGTGAGACTCCATCTCAAAAAAAGAAAACAAAAAAAGGAAAAAAACATTTTGTCTTACTAGTCTAATCATGAAATTCAAGTTAAAATAACAATGAGCTACCATTTCACATCCATCAAATTGGCAAAAATATTTAGCAATATTTAGTGGTGTTAAAAATGTATCTACTCTTCAACCCCAAAAATTCCACTTCTAGAGAAATTCTTGTCCATGTGCTCAATGAGATACAATAAAGATGCTTAATACAGTGTTCTGTGTAATGGAAAAATTGGAAAGCACTGAAATTCCATCACTAGTGGGATGCATACATCAATTTATGTATAGGGGTTGAATTGTGCCCCCCCAAAAAAGATATGTCCAAGCCCTAACCAGTATCTGTGAATATGACCTTATTTGGAAATAGTCTTTGCAGATGTAATTAAAGATCTTGGGATGAGACGATCCTGGTTTTAGGGTGGGTCCTAAATCCAATGACAAGTGTCTTTATAAGAGACAGAAAAGGAGAAGACAGACATATGGAGAGGGGGGCCATGTGAAGACAGTGGCAGGGATTGGAGTGATGTGTGAACAAGGCAAGTGATGCCAAGGGCTGCTGGCATCCACCAGAAGCCAGGAAGAGGCATGGAATGGATTCTCCCTTGGAGTCTTCAGAGGAAATCAACCCTGCTGACATCTTGATCCTGGATGTCGGGTCTCCAGAGCTGTGAGAGAATAAATTTCTGTTTTAAGCCACCAAGTTCATGGTAATTTGTTATGGCAGCCTTAGGAAACTAATACACTGATCTTCTCCCATACCCCAGGAATACCTGGAAGAGGGCATAGTTATACAGTTCTTCAACAAGAAAATGGACCGTTGGAGCTAATAATCTCCCACAGTGTAGTTGAAACAGTCTTGTCCTGATTTGAGGCTGAAAGAGCCCTTGGAGACCATGTAGTCCAACTTCTCCCCCCATTTTACAGATGAGGATACCCAGAAAGAGGAAGTGGTTTGCACAAGACCTGTAACTAATGGGTTTGAATCCAAGTGGCAAAACTTGGATTCAAACCAAGATCTGATTCCTGTGTTCTTCCCACTTCAGTCAAGGCACTGGCACTAGCTTGTGTCTGGTCCTTTTGGATCTATATGGCAGCACGGGCTAGAGGAAGGAGCTCAGATGTTGGAACTGGAAGGCTTAAGTTAACGTCTTGGCTTTCCCATGCTCTACCAGCATGGCAGGGAGCAGGCTATGTAACTTCTCTAACCCTTATATTCCTCTTCTGAGCAGTGAAGCTAACCTTTTCTCCTAGAGCACTGGGATTTCTGGATGGCAAGGCTCATATAACAGACTACATGTGAAAAGGTATTTATTAAATTGTGAATCACTATACAAATAGTAGCTATCATCATTGTCATCTAGTCTAGCCTCAGGAAAGTGAAAACTCAGCAAGTGTGGTGGGAAGAATTGTAAGATGACCTTGAATGATACTCTGCCTTGTATAATCCTCTTCCCTTTGAGTGTGGGTGGACCCTGTGTCTATGATAAGACATCGCCCCTGTGACCATATTACACTGTAGGGCAAAAGGGAGATATCCCTGGGGCTGATCTAATCAGGTCAGCCCTTTCAAGGAAGAGTTTTCTCTGGCTGGTTGCAGAAGAGGAAGTCTGAGAGATGCATTCCAGCCAGTCAGGAAGAAAGCAGATACCCATGTTATCAATTACCTATGGGGGTCACTATGACAAGCAGCTGTGGGCAGTCTCTAGTTGCTGAGTGTGGTCCCTGGCTGACAGCTAGAAGGAAAATAAGGATCTCAGTCCCGCGGCTGCAAGGAGATGAATTCTACCAACAACCAATGAGCACAGATGATGACCCTGAGCCCAGATGAGTGCCACAAACCCGGCAACACCTTAATTTGAGCCTCGTGATAACCGGAACAGGGAACAGAGAAACCAGTTACACCACGGTGGATTCCTGACCTAAAGGACTGTGAACTAATAAATAGGTGTTGTCTTCAGGCACCACATTTGTATTAATTTTTTTGTGCAGCAAGAGAAAGCTAATACAGGTTACACATTTTTTTTCTGGATCACAGAGCATTAAGTGCACATGTGTACATGTCTGTGTATCCCTCCAAGAAACTTCAAGCTTCTCTAGGGCTAGAGCTGCATCTCATTCATCTCTAGAGTCATTTTGGCTGGGTTTGTTCCTGGCTCTGCCACTTATGAGGTTGAAAACTGAGGCAAGTTACTTGATGTCTCTGTGCCTCAGTTTCCTCATCTGTTAAATGGGTATGATAATAGCGCTTACCTGTAGGGTTGTTAGGAGTTTTAAGTAACTTCATACATTGAAAGTGCTTAGAGCCATGCCTGGCACATAGTAAATGCTCAGCAAACATGGCAATAGTGATTTTATTTTATATCCCAGCACTTAGCCCAGTAGCTAGCACGTGATAGGCATTCGATTAATGTTTGTCAAGTGGATGAATGAATTAATTAGGACTGGAATCTCAGTTTCCTGAGTCGTGATCCCGCAATGTTTCTATTAATCATTATTTGCAACAGGACACAGGCTTTTCCAAAGCTAAGTTGACTGGCTTGGTTTCTTCAAGGTGCACCGAGAAAGCATCAGATTTATCACAGCATGGAAATGCAGAGGTGTGTGAGCCAGTCCCAGAGTGCTTAAGGACCTGCAGGCTGTGGATGCTGACTGAAAGCCATACGTGGCCTAGCTCTGCCTTAATAGACCACGCCAGCTGATCAGGGTGACACACACTTAATGCAACTGCCTCATTATCTGGTCACCAGGGAAATGCCAGCTGTCATTGCCCACTGAGCTGGGCCATCAATCAGTTTGTTCTGAGTTCATTAAGTAAATTAAAAGGTATTGCTTAAATACTTAGTAGAGGAGTAACAGCTCTCATCTCAAGGAGCTAGTGAAAGCACTGGATTTGGCCACAGCTATTAGCTGTGTTGAGCTGTGAAAAATGAGAAGATTTGGAACTTATAGCTCAACATCAGAAACAAAAGGAGGCTCCAAAATTTGATAAAGGTGCCCATACGCGCTAGTCCCCTCTCCCATCATATTTGATCAGTTATTGCTGATGATACCTTTTAAAATTCTAAACAGCAGAGTGGACTCTCCCTCTTGCAGCTGGGAGCTGGCCCATCCCTCTTGAAATTAGACCCCACTGTAGTCATATATTTCCTTTCCCCTGTGGTGAGGTGGACATGAACGTTATTGTTAAATCCTTGCCTGGAGAAATGAAGGACCAAATCTGAACATGACAGCTGTAGGCTTGAGCAGTTTCACATTAAAATTGGTCTTGAGGCTTATGGATTCTGTCTCCACTGAGTTCCCTGTCTGTTGCAAAGCCCCGTGGGCAGGCTTTCCTCCCTCCACATGGAGCTACATGCCATTAATTCCTCTAGCATCTGTTTCACGCCTACTCCCTCCCAGGCACTGGGCTAGGCACCAGCAGTATGGAAATCATGAAGGTGTTCCTGCCTCGAGGAAACCTATGATCATGCTCCTCATGGTCCCGTGCCCACACCACTTTCCTGGCTTCTAGACTTGGCAAATTCTACCTCACCTTTGACATTTCTTCCAAACCACACCTTTCCTTCCAGCAGAATAACTCATGCTCTGCTTCATGCTCCTGTAGCCCTTTGGCCCTGACCTGCTAGGACGTGGGTGAATTTGCATTATCATTTGTTTACAAGTCCATCCTGAAGACAGGGACTGAGCCTTATTCTTTTCTGAACCCCTCAGTGCCTGACACTGAGTTGATGCATAATAAAGTGGGCTTGAATGAGAGACTAAGTTCATAAAAGGGCATAACTATTTTTATGTAAGATCTGTAGGAGGGTGGAGGTGGGGATGGAGCCAGAGAATAAATGTGCTTTTTAAATACCTCTGTTACCACCAGAGGGAGAGGTGTGTTTATAAATATCCCTTTATGTAAGCCTTTTGGTTCTGTGGTCTCAAGGCCAAAGAGAAGCTCAGGGCTTTCCAAGTGACTTCTCAAAATTTTAAGATGTTTTTACTTCAATTAAAAGTGGATATGATTGGCGGGGTGCAGTGGCTTACACCTGTAATCCCAGCAATTTGGGAGGTTGAGGCAGGCGGATCACTTGAGGCCAGGAGTTGGAGACCACCCCGGCCAACATGGCGAAACCCCATCTCTACCAAAAATATGAAAATTAGCCAGGTGTAGTGGTGGGTGCCTGTAATCCCAGTTACTGACTCCGAAGGCTGAGGCAGGAGAATTGCTTGAACCCGGGAGCTGGAGGTTGCAGTGAGCTGAGATTGTTCCAGTGCACTCCAGCATGGGTGACAGAGTGAGATTCAGTTAAAAAAAAAAAAAATGTGGATTTGAGCTTGAATCGTGTCACCTTACAGCAGATCACTTTCTATTTTCTATTTTTCCCTGGAACACTTTGTCATTTCTTGTTCTTTCTTACTGGAGGTTTAGGAGTGGTAGTGGGAGTTTATTCACCGATTTAAATCTACAGGCAGTAAAATGCCATCCTCCCTGAACACCTTTAATACAATAGTGGGGTTTAATGCAATATTTGTTCTTGGTGCCCACTGTCTAGGGCAGCTGAAAGGAGTCTCCTTCCCTTCCCACCTCTGGCTTTGCTGTTTCTCAGCAATCACTCCAAGAACACATCCACCCATTCAGCACTTCTTTCCTCTATGATTCCTCTGTGAAGCAGACACGTGCCCTTCTTGCCTTGGCTTCTCTCTACTCCCATTCCTGAATTTCCAGTTCCTGTGGGATACCTCTGATTGATGTCCTGTTATCCCCTCTAGCTCAGTTCTTCTAAAAGTTAATTTTTTCTCCCGTTTATACTCCCATTCCCAACACTATTGCATTAGCGGTTCTGTTGGTCACTGATATCAGGAGGTGAGGCTTGACATAGGCATGGACACCCAGGTGGAAGATGCAGTGCTTTGAGTGGGAATGCTGTGGCAGTCTGTTCAGCACTCTGGAGAGCTCCTAGGTGGGGCCAGGTCCCCCCCCTGACTCTTCTCCCAAGAATGGGCCTAGGAACTCAGTACACACCCCATCATCACCGCAGTTCTATGACAGTTAAAGGAATCTCATCCATTTCTCCTAGGCTCAGTTCCATGGGGCCTAAGGATTTAATGAGGCTGGGTTCTAGTCCTTGTTCTACCACTTACTGGATGCAGTACCAGAGGGTTAAATAAACCAGTTATTTAATTGCTCTGAGTTTAGGTTTTTCACTTAGGTAAAGTGAAAATAATATATCTACCTATTTCGTAGTGTTGTTGTGAGAGTGAATTGAGATAGCACGTGTAATATACACAGCACATAAATATTAGCTACCATTTTCATTATTATTACAGAAATTATTGGTGCAATATTAATTTTTGTTAATATGTGATTGTATGACTGGAGTCTCTTGTGGCAGTGGCACATCTCTGGGAATTTCAGGCTGGGTTTTGGGATCAGGAGGAGCAAATGAATTTGGAGGGGGCAGAGCCCAGTCACCTTTAGTTAGTCCTCTAGGAGACCTCTTCTCTCTCCCTTGGGTACGTTATTTTGGCAGCAGTGGATACATCAGGCTCAGCACAAGTCATTGTCGATTGCTGGAAAAGAAGAGCAGCCCCTTGCAGATTTGCAGAATGGGGGATATCCTGCGTATGGCAAATGGGGAAATAGGCTTGAAGAGGTCTGTGAATGCCCGAGGCAGCTCCGCAAGTTAGTGGCCACACACAGGACCAGCAGCTTGGGCTCCTGGCTTCTCGCTGCTCAGTCTTTGCCCATGCGGTTTGCTTCCTCCTGAGGGAACACCCTCCCTCCCAGTCTTTTGGTAACTTCCCTTTTTTTCATCAAGAGTCAGTTCAAATGGCTTCAACCTTTCCGAGCCTTGGTTGCTCCTTCTGTGAAATGAGGATATGATGGCTATTTACAAGGTGGTGTGGAGCTCTGACTGGAAATTTGACAGCATAGGTAAAAAGCTTGGCTTAGATGGTGACTGCAGGCCTTATTTATCTGACTGGTCCACTGGTTCATTCATCTTCCTATGTTCCCCTGTGATGGTTAATACTGAGTGTCAACTTGATTGCACTGAAGGATGCAAAGTATTGATTCTGGGTGTGTCTGTGAGCGTGTTGCCAAAGGAGATTAACATTTGAGTCAGTGGGCTGGGAAGGGCAGACCCACTCGTAATCTGAGTGGGCACCATCTAATCAGCTGCCAGGGCATCTAGAATATAAAGCAGGCAGAAAGATGTGAAAATCCTGGAATGGCTTAGCCTCCCAGCCCACATCTTTCTCCCATGCTGGATGCTTCCTGCCTTTGAACATTGGATTCCAAGTTCTTCAGCTTTGGGATTCGGTCTGGCTTCCTTGCTCCTCAGCTTGCAGATAGACTATTGTGGGACCTTGTGATCATGTGAGTTAATACTTAATAAACTCCCCTTTATCTATCTATCTATCTATCCTATTAGTCCTGTCTTTCTAGAGAACCCAGACTGATACATCCCCCCTTCAGCTTTGCCTGTCACCACTAACCCTCTGCTCCTGTGTGTGGAATGTCTGAGCATTCCCCGAGCATACTGCCTGGCTCAAAGGCATGACTAGCTTATGTGTTGAATAAATGAATTTATGGACTGACAACACCGTGGTGCCTTTAGACCAATGCTCTGGTGGGACTTTTTATTGGGGAAAGTACTGAATTGGACTGGGTTCCTGGATAGCTGGGGAATAGCCGCCCTAAGAGAAGTCAGGTGCGACTTTGGATAAAGTTGTCTGATATCCTGGGTGGGAGGTAAGTGTTGCTGAAACGGAAACCTGATTTGCGTTGTTTCCATTTCAGTTAATAAACCATTTAAAGTTTTGATGTGGAAGAGTCTAGGTAATTTGAGGCCTAGTGGTGAATTGATGTAATTTACCAACTGTGAGAAAGTAGAGAACTGGGAGATTACTGTTGATAATTTGCAGGGTATAATGGAGTTCATTTATAATTTATAATTGATATTGGAGCTCTTTTCCATGGGCTGAATTATGATGGAATGGAGTAAGAGTCATTTAAAGAGATTATTTTGTTGTTTGTATCACCCTCATGAATTGGAAAGTGGAAAGAGAACATAGTGCTAAATTGGTATCTAATCTTTTCAGAGCTATTTGCTAAATAAACTGGAATTTTAATTAAAACTGCAAGCCAAGAGGTAAATCGCTTTAGAAGTTTGTGAAGTTTTTCTTTTTCTGTTGCCTAATAATATAATTACTACTAATAAAGATTCTTTATGGGTGGGAAATTAGATAGCAGAATAAATAACTGGAGGAGATTGCTATGGTACGCTGAAATTATGAAAGGGGCAAGGTTATCTTCCCCTCCTACTAATGGGTTTTTTTCCTCCCCATTGTTAAATTGTTTGGTAACAATTTTGATCTCATTAAAAGTATTGCAATCACAAGCGGAAGCAAGGCGGACGATGGGCCTCACCACCGCTCTTCCAGCTTCCATTCATATGAGTCAATTATAATGAATGGATTTAATAAAAAATACAACATGCTTTGGTGATTAACTCAGTGAAGGATGAATGGCACGCTTACCCGGGGTATCATATTTGCAATAATGAAGAAGAAGTGAACAGGAAAAGGAAACTTCATAGACCACAAGAATTGCTACTTTCCAGCAAAAGGTTGTTAATTACTTATCCTCTTGCTATATTTATTGGCTCTATTAGAGGATGAGTAATTATTGTGTTCCCGGGAAACCCACTGGAGCCAGATGGCGCCTTTATTACATGGGAAGGCTCTTCAGAGCGCTAGTTATCTCCGTGGGAGCCTCTCCCTTCAGATTCCCAAACGACTAGGAACCTGGCGGAGGTGAGACAGGAAGGTAGCCCACGGGCAGTAGGGAAGGGCACTGTGAAGTGTGTGAACTGTCAGAGCAGTCCTTGCACGCGGAGCCATGACTGCCTTTACTCTCCCACGCCTTCCCCCAGCCCTGCTCCCTGCGCATACTTTTTTCTGGGCCCAGTCCCCACCCATGCTCCCTCCCCTTTCTCCCAGCCTAGGTCCGCTTCCTTATGGTCCTGGCTGCTCTCAGTCTCTCTCTACTCCTCATCCACTCTCCATTCTGCCCTGGTCTGACACAGCCCTGCTTGGGCACTTCCTCCACCTGCAGAGTCAAGCTCCAGCTCCGCAGCTTGCCCTGTGAGCCTACCGTGATCTGTGTGGGCTGTGTGGGCTGCGTGGACCTCTCCAACTTTGGCTGTTCCCCTGCCCCCCAGGCTCCAGGCACGTGGGACGTCTCTGCTGTCCTATAGTCCTCTGCCTGATTTCCCTTTGTCTCTTCCTTTGCGAAGGCCTACTTCACGCCCCGCTCCAGTGGCCCCTCCTTGGTTAAGCTTTTCTCATCTAGACCAGAAACCACTGCTCCTCCCTCTGGGCTCTCACACAGCACTTTGACACGCAGAGTGCATTTGCAGATCTGTCGACACATCTGCCTCTACCCCGACCCAGCTCCTGGATTCCTGGTGGACCAGAGCCATGCTTGATGGACTGTGTTTCCTGAGGTGGGTTTGTGGAGGGCCAGCTTCTGCTTTCTCTGCCAGCAGGCATGTCTGGGGACTCTTCCTCTCTGCCTTTCTCACCAAGGGACTTAATTAGGTGAATAATCCAGGAGGCTTGCTCTCAATATTCTCTAATTGGACTAATTTGACTCCTACTGTCTGCCAGGCCATTCACAAACATACTTTCACCTATGCGGTTGTTTTCACCTTTACAACATCCCCTGTGAGGGAGGCTCTGCTACTCATCTTTCTCAGATGATGAAACCCAGGCCCTTAATAGTTGGCAGGGCTGAGATTTGAATCCAAGTTCCTGAACTCGAGGGAAGGAGCCTTTCTGCACTTGTGGGCTTTCTCCAGAGGTTACGTGCCTACCCATGAAGACTCACATGGCTTTAATACCCTGATTGTACCATGTGCACATTTAAACTTAGGCTAGTCCTGCAAAACACCCCCATCTCCTAGCTCTTTTGGGTAACAGAAAGATGGATGAAGGAAGAGTTTTTAAAAATCTTATCAGTCAATAAGTATGAGGTGAAGAATGATAGGAAAGAATGGAAGAGAAGAAGAAACCAGCATTTTTTGAACACCTGCTATGCATCAAGCATTGTGTGCCAGGCCCCGTGCTAGGTGGTCCAAACATACTATTAATCCTTGTAATAACCCAATCAAGTCGACATTATTGTTCCCATTGAGGAAACAGGCTTGGAGTTGCTCCCACAGGTGGGCTTCCCCACCAGCCCCATCCAAAGACACTGCAGTCGGGAAGCTGTCTGGTCCCTCGCTGGCATGGGGAAACCTTTTCTCACCAGCTCCATTTTCCATAGGCAAGAGTGAGCCTGGAATCTTCCTGAGCCCCTCAGTTGGGGTGGAATTTCTCCTCTGCCTGGGGAGCAATGCTGTTCACTGAGATGTGAGCAGCAAGGCAGAGAAGTGAGCGGGCCTCCCTCTTTCAGGCCTGAAAGGGACATGCCTTCTTTTGATGTGCTCACATTTGGCAGATAGAACTGTGTTCCATCTGGTCACACCCTTCAGGATTTCATCAATTTCCACCAGTATTTTCTTAGTCTGCTTTTTTTCTCAGTTGAGGAAGAGTGATAGTTTTTTTTTGTCCACTCTTGAAGGGCAGTTGCTTAGTTCTTTCTTTGTCTTAATTGGCCTCTTCTGGACTTTTCTGTGCTATGTTTTTTCTTTTATGATTTTTATTGTTATGGGTTCTTTCTAATTTGGTCTCGAGGTCTCTCTGTTGAGCATGGCCACAGGCCAAGATAGCCAGTCTCCAGGAGAGCCCTGACCAAGGGGAAAGTTAGGTTTGGGTGTGTGTCAGATGAGACACAATGAGGAGGTGAAACAGAAGAAATTTATTACTCAGAGGATCCAGAGAGTTTAGGGGCATTGACTGGGGACTCTCTGGAAGTCTGGAGGGGACAGAGAGCTCAACCAGCGAGTGGGAAGTGAGAGCGAGTGAGTGAGCAAGAGAGAGACACAGAGAGAGAGAAAGAGAGAGAGAAGAGAGACAGACAGACTCTGGTGTTGGTGATTAGGTTTTGTTGTGGTCAGCAGCTGTGGGTGTGTTGGGTTTTGGGTCCGTGGGATGAGCAACAAGCAGGCAGTATCACAAACAACCACATGGGAGGAAAAGTTTTAACTAGGCCAAAGGCGATGTGGTATGACTGGGTTTCAAATAACTTATGCTAGACCACAAAATGGATGTCAAGGCAGAAACTGCAGGGTATGTTAAAGAAATTTATGATATCTTCTTTGAAGTGTTTGTCACAAATCTCTGCTGTATGTGCTCATTTCATCCATCCATCCATCCATCCCCCTTAGTCGAATTGAAGGAGTGCAGTCTTTGGAGATAAACCAACATGGCTTCAAATTCTGGGTTTGTCACTTATTAGCAATGGGATTATATTTCTTTATCTGCAAAATGGAGGCATTTATGTAAGATACCTGGCACATTGTTAAGTACTCAATAGTAATTACTATATTCATTATATTATAAGGATATATTAATCTTAAATTCCTGCATTCTCAGAACATGTTCTTTCTCTGGGACCTTGCTCTGAAACTGAAATGGTGCATTCATTATCTATTGCTGTGTAACAAATTTCCCCAAAACTAAGCAGCTTAAAACAAAAACATCCATGATCTTACACCATTTTTGAGGGTTAGGAATCTGAGTGTGACTTAGCTGGGTGGTTCTGGCTTAGGCTTTTTCATGAGGCTACAGTCAAGCTGTTGGGCAGAGCCGCAGACCCTGAGTACTTGACTGTGGCTGACGGATCCACTTCCAAGCTCACTCACATGGCTGATGGCAGGTGACTTCGGTTGCTTACCACGTGGGTGTCTCCCTAGGCATTCCCAAAGCAAAGGGGGAGTGAGGAGACTAAGGCAGACACCGTAGTCTTTTTATAAAAATATCCTAAATATCAGAAGTGATGGCTTATCACTTCTGCTGTATGCCATTGGTCATCTAGACCAAGCCTGTGACAATGTGGGAGAGGACACACAAGGGATTGAATTCCAGGAGGCAGGGATCACTGGGGACCATCTTGGAGGCTGCAGACCACAGGTAGGGGAGAGGATAAAAAGAAGAATAAAATGTCTCTCCCCTGAAGCATCCTGTCAGGTGAGGGAGGCCGTCATGTAAACATTAATGCCCCGTAAGACAGTGGCTATATTACTGGCACCAACAGAATGCTAGGGGAACATTGGAGAGAACTCTATTAACCTGCCTGAAGGCATCATGGAAGGTTTCCCAAGTGCACGCACACCGCAGTGTCCTTACTCAAGAGCTGTCCTAATGACACGCGATATTTGGTTGGCGTCTTTTTAAATTGAAGTTACTTGTTGAGGTGATTTCCTTGGACATTAAAAATAATAACTTGTCTCATATTACAGCAATGTACTGTTTACAAAATGCTTTCCCATGTGTTATCGCAGTCCACCTAACAGCCCTGGGAGGTGGACAGGTTTTATTACTATTGTTTTTCTCAGTTGTAGCTGAGCTGCGGAAGCAAAGTCACTGTTGGAGTCTCTGAGTGGGGTGTGGTGGGTTGGGGCTTGAGCTGGGGTCTCGCTGGTCCACGCTTGGTACCTTAGCCATGACAGCACCTTCCCTGTGTTTCCTTTGAGTACTTTGGACCCCTCATCTTAGAGCAGCCATTTGGACCATTTCCCCCCTACAGATGCATTGCACACAGACTTGCTTATATCAAAGCTTATTTGCCACCTTTATCCTCAGTCAGTTGAAATGCTTTCTGTTCATAGAGAAGCTTTATGAAGAAGATCATTCACAAAGTACAGAAATGTGAACAGTGCTTTCATCAGCATTCACTGTGAAATTTCATTTTGCAAAGTCCCCAGGGGGACTTGAATTTTCTCTTTGGGCCATTAGAAGAGGGACCCGAACATCAATTCCTTAAACACAGATTTGCTCAAAGAACATTTAACAGCCTCAGTTCTCGTTTGAACGTGACTATTTTGCAAGTTTGTTTTTAGTTCTTCTGGTCAAGAGGGAAAAGATTTCGGGTCCATCCAGGTGTATACTCTGGGGGAGGAACTTTCTTTGTGACAAAGATGGTAGCATGTAGGGTGAGGGTTACAGTTATTCATGCGTGACTAGTAAATAAGACTATAGCAGTCTCCAAAAAGACATCTGTAGTGCTTAAGTGCATGGGCCTGGAAACTGCGCAGACCTGGATTTGATCCTGCCTCTGCCCTTAATATAATACCTCTGTGACCTTGGGAAAGTTATTTACTCTCCTAGCACTTGGTGCCCTCATTTGCAAATAGGGTTAATAGTAACACCTATATCATAATCTTTATTATAGGGTTAATAGCACTTTTATCATGTTTGTGGATTAAATAAGGTAATACATGTAAAGTGTTTAACACATAGACATAGGAACAAGCATTACCTAAATGCTAATGTTAGTGGTGATGATGATGACATGTATTTGAGTGGCTGCTCTTTGTGAGTTCATTTATTCATGAAACATTACTGCAGGCATTGCTAACACTGGTATCTGAGAACAACTAGGGGCTGTAGGGAGTCTTTGAATCTCCTAAGCTCATGTGGAAGATTTTGTGCATGTGCATGCATTTTTTTTTTTCTGGCAAGAATCTCAAAGGAATTTATGACCTCAGAAAGGTTAAAAACAAAGCCTACAGGGTGCTGAAGACTTGGTGTTAGGGATACACTGATGATCATGGGCTTTCCTTGTGCTTAAGGAGTTTGCAAAGTGGCCAGGTGGACAGATGTACAGACAAGATGTTGCAGAATGGCCTGTGATGGGTGTAGCGACAGAGGCCACAGACAAAGAGAGCTGAGAGATCATCATCATGGAGGGGGAGTGGATGGGCAAGCCCAGTCAGAAGATCCCAGGCGGAAGGACATGAAGAAACCCAGGCCACCAAATAATAAAGTGCTGTATCCTTAAAAGATCGAAAGTAGTCACAGTGACAGTGCAAGTGCCCAAGAGTTAAGTGGCCCAACTTGAGGTGGGCAGGTTGGCAGAGGGGAGTCTGTGAAGTGTCTTTCAGATGAGGCTTGGAGCTTAGCCTTGATCCTGTGGTCGGTCCACGGGGAGGCATTGAAGAGTTGTAGCAAAGGAGCGATATGGTCAGAGCTGTGTTTAAAAATAAAAATCTGGGCTGGATTCAGTGCCTCACATCTATAATCCCAGCACTTTGGAAAGCCAAGATGGTAAAACTGCTTGAGGCCAGGAGTTTGAGACCAGCCTGGGCAACATAGCGCAACTCTGACTCTACAAAAAGTAAAAGATATAGTCAGGTGCTGTGCCATGTACTTATAGTTCCAGCTACTAGGGAGGCTGATGCAGGAGGATCACTTGAGGCTAGGAGTTTGAAGCTGCAGTGAGCTATTATCACACCACTGCACCCAGGCTGGCTGACAGAGTGAGACCCCATCTCTGAAAAAATAAAAATAAAAATAATGAAAATAAAAGTCTCTCATCCTGCTGTGTGTCAGGTAAACTAAAGAGGAGACCCTGGAGGAAGGGAGATGGGGGAGGAGGCTGGTGAGAGATGAGGCCGTGAAGTAAGGCAGAGGCAGTGGGGATTCAGGAAGGAGAGGAAATTAAAAATAAGCTAGGAGATCAGCCACAGGGCTTGCTGCCCAGTGGATGTTGAGGAGGGAGGTGACATGGGTGATTCTCAGGATTATGGCTTCTAATTTTCCTGTGGGCCTGGGACCTGCCAGATACCTGGTTACACCCCACTGGAGACCTGAGACATGCATATCAAATTGTCCCTAGCCCTAGAAGTGCATAGTGTTAATGAGGGAGATAAGGATTACACATGAAATAACTAAAGAACAGCACAGGCACATCCTAAGCATTGTAAGGGAATCAGGAAGGTGATGGTGTGAACTGGAGTGGTTCCAAAGCTCTCTGTGGCGTTATATCAAATGAGCAGTTTTTAATGTTCATCTTGTCTGACCTCTCAGCTTCCCACCACTCCTTTAGTCTTGAAACACTTTTCCCTTGCTTTTACAACATGTGCTCTCTCTCTCTGTGGTCTCTCTTTCCCAGCTGGCTTGCTGGGTTCATTCTCTTCCTTGGAGAGGGGGCGGGGGCATGCTCCAGCACAGGGTGCAGCCCTACCTGAGCTGCCCCCTGCTGAAGTCTCATCTCCACCACTTTCCTCTTGTCCTCTCTGCTGCAGCCACCCTGACCCTCCATCAGGCTTTGCCTTGAGCCAATGACAGTCCTACCTCTGTGCTTTTACACATTTATTTTCTGTCTGAACACCCTTCTTCCCTCATCTCCTAGTCAACTCCCATTCTTCCTTCCAATCTCAGCTCAAATTGCCCATCCTCAGGAAAAGGTTGACCATTTTATTTATTACCCAAACTGGGATACATTTGAAAGTGCAATGGGTGTTATGGATAATAACACCAGGACAACAGGCATACGCTGGAACCTTCTGGACAAATGGACAGGTGGTCACCTGACGCGGGGTGGCCTTCTCAGGCTCCCCAGATGTGACTGGGTCTTCCTGTGCCCTCGTTGCTCTCTGGGATTCCTTCCACAGCCCCTACCATGGTTTATAGTGATACCTTTGAGCACCATCTGGCTTATCATCTTCTCCCCCGTGGACCATATACTCCGAAGGCAGACATTTCCCATTGTGTTGTTGGCTCCTGAGACCCTTTGGTGCATAGGAGGTACTTAATCAACACCTAATGAGTACCTGAATCAATGATGGAACTCAGATTGTGTTGTTCTGTGGCATGTACTAAGCCCTTCCATTTCCATATCTTGGTTGGTTCTCCTCGCTATCTTGCCACGTTTCCTCATCTCTATCTTCTGAGGATAGAGGCTTAATTACAATCTCACAGTGAGTGCCAGAGACAAGTCTAGGACTCTCAGGTCTGCTGATCCCAAATCCAGTGCTTTTTCCAAAAGTGTCTGAAGAAGAGAAAAGGAAAGATGACTACCAGATTTAGAACCCGGGAAACTGGGAGGATGGTCAGGACTGGAAAAAGATGGAGAATGGGGATCTGAGAACCATTTGTCAGCTTTCAATGCTCCATGACAATCTGAACAGCATTCTATGCTGCAGACAGCTCAGAGTAGAGCCACAAATGGCCCCTCAGCTGCAGGGGGCTTATTAGTCTGTTCTTGCTATAAAGAACTACCTGAGACTGGGTAATTGATAAGGGAAAGAGGTTTAATTGGCTCATGGTTCGCAGGCTGTACAGGAAGAATGGCTCTGGAGGCCTCAGGAAACTTACAATCATGGAAGAAGGCAAACAGGAAGGAGGTGTCTTACATGGCTGGAGCAGGAGGAAGAGAGAGAAGAGGGGGAGGTGCTACACACTTTTAAACAACCAGATCTCGTGAGAATTCACTGTCATGAGAGCAGCAAGAGGGAAGTCTGTCCCCATGATCCAATCACCTCCCACCAGGCCTCTTCTCCAACACTGGGGATTGCAAGTCGACATGAAACTTGGGCGGGGACACAAATCCAAACTCTATCAGGGGGCTTAAGTAGATGGTGTTTTGTTTTTATTGTGGTAAAACATACATGATATAAAATTTACCATTTTAACCATTTTTAGGTGTACAGTTCAGTGGCTTTAAGTACAATCACACTGCTGTCCGACCATCACCGTCATGCATCTCCAGAACTTTCTCATCTTCCCAAACTGACACTCTGTACCCATTAAACACTGACTCCCTATTTCTGTTCCCTTCAGCCCCTGGCAACCACCATCCTACTTTCTGCCTCTATGAATTTGACTACTCTAGGTTCCTCAGATAAGTAGAATCATACGATATTTGTCTTTTTGTGTCTGGCTCATTCACTTAGCATCACATCTTCAAGGTACATCCATGTTGTAGCAGAATTTCCTTCCTTTATAAGGCTGGATAATTTTCTATTGTATTTATATACCATACTGTGTTTATTTCTTCATCCACTAATGGGCACACCTGGGCTTTTTCTACATTTTGGCTATTGTGAATAATGCTCCTATGAATGTTGGTATATAAATATCTGTTTGAGTTTCTGCTTTCATTTCTTTTCTTTTTTTTGAGATGGAGTCTCACTCTGTCGCCCAGGCTGGAGTGCAGTGGTGTGATCTTGGCTCACTGCAACCTCTGCTTCCTGGGTTCAAGCGATTCTCCTGCCTCAGCCTCCCAAGTAACTGGGATTACAGGTGCACCACGATGCCCGGCTAATATTTGTATTTGTAGTAGAGACAGAGTTTCGCCATGTTGGCCAGGCTGATCTTGAACTCCTGACCTCAGGTGATCTGCCCACCTCGGCCTCCCAAAGTGCTGGGATTACAGGGGTGAGGAACCACTCCCAGCCTGCTTTCATTTCTTTTTGGGGATACACCCGGAACTGGAATTGCTAGATTGATCAGCCAGTAATTTTTTTTTTAAACTACACAGCTTTCTATATTCTTAATGTGCAAGGGTTCCAATTTCTCTATATACTTGTCAACACTTAGGTCCTGTGATTTTTTTTTCTTTTTTTTTAGTTAGGGTCTCTATCATCTAGGCTGGAGAGCAGTGGTGCAATCATAGTTCACTATAGCCTCAAACACCTGGGTTCAAGCAATCCTCCTGCTTCAGCTTCCCGAGTAGTTGGGACTACAGGCATGCCACCATGCCCAGCTAATTTTTCAGGTATTTTGCTGTTGTTGTTTGTTAGATGGGGGCCCTGCTACGTTGCTCAGGCTGGTCTTGAACTCCTCCCGCGTCAGCCTCCCAAAATGCTGTGATTACAGCTGTGTGCCACCTCGCCCAGCCTGTTTTTGATAATAGTTATCCTAATGGGTATGAAGCAGTTTCTTATGATTTTGATTTGCAATTTTTTAAATGATTAATGATGTTAAATATTTTTTCATATGCTCATTGGCCATTAGTATATCTTAGGAGAAATGTCTATTCAGGACTTTTGTCCATTTTGTAAGTGTTTTTTCATTGTTGAGTTGTAGGAGTTTAAAAATATATTCTGCTCATCATCACTGGCCATCAGAGAAATGCAAATCAAAACCACAATGAGATACCATCTCACACCAGTTAGAATGGCGATCATTAAAAAGTCAGGAAACAACCGGTGCTGGAGAGGATGTGGAGAAATAGGAACACTTTTACACTGTTGGTGGGACTGTAAACTAGTTCAACCATTGTGGAAGTCAGTGTGGCGATTCCTCAGGGATCTAGAACTAGAAATACCATTTGACCCAGCCATCCCATTACTGGGTATATACCCAAAGGATTATAAATCATGCTGCTATGAAGACACATGCACACGTATGTTTATTGTGGCACTAATCACAATAGCAAAGACTTGGAACCAACCCAAATGTCCAACAATGATAGACTGGATTAAGAAAATGTGGCACATATACACCATGGAATACTATGCAGCCACAAAAAAGAATGAGTTCATGTCCTTTGCAGGGACATGGATGAAGCTGGAAACCATCATTCTCAGCAAACTATCGCAAGGACAAAAAACCAAACACCGCATGTTCTCACTCATAGATGGGAATTGAACAATGAGAACACATGGACACAGGAAGGGGAACATCACACGTCGGGGACTGTTGTGGGGTGAGGGGAGGGGGAAGGGATAGCATTAGGAGATATACCTAATGCTAAATGACGAGTTAATGGGTGCAGCACACCAACATGGCACATGTATACATATGTAACAAACCTGCACGTTGTGCACATGTACCCTAAAACTTAAAGTATAACAATAATAAAATAAAAAAAGAAAAGAAAAAAATATATTCTGACTATTGATCTATTATCAAATATATGATTTTCACATATTTTCTGCCATTCTGTGTGTTACCTTTTCACTCTGTTCATAGTGTCTTTTGATGAAAAAAGTTTTTGATTTTTATCTTTGATTTACCTATTTTGTTTTTTGTTGGCTGTACTTACGTTGTCATATCCAAGAAATCATTGCCAAATGCAGTGTTATGAAGCTTTTCTCCTATGTTTTCTATATTTCTAGTGTTATGAAGTTTTCTCCTATATTTTCTTCTAGGGGATTTAATAGTTTTGGCTCATATGATTAGGCCTTTGATCTATTTTGGGTTAATTTTTGTATATGGTATAAGGTAAAGGTCCAACTTCATTCTTTTTGCACGCGGATATTCAGTTTTCCCAGCACCACTTGTTGAAAAGACTGCCCTTTCTCTATTGAATAGTCTTGTCATCCTTGTTGAGAATCATTTGATCACACCTGAGAGGCTTTATTTCTGAGCTATCCTATCCCACTGTCCTCTATATCTGTCTTTATGCCAGTACCACACTGATTTTTTTCATTTGTTTTTATTTTCATTTTTAAAGCATTTTTGGTTCACAGCAAAATTGAGCATATGGTGCAGAGATTTTCCCCCACCTGCATTGATGGCCTCCCCCACCATCAAAATCCTGAATCAGAGTGGTGTGTTTTTTACAACTGATGAAACTACATTGACATGTCTTCATCACCCAAAGTCCATAGTTTACATTACTCTTCACTCTTGGTGCTATTCTATGGGTTTTGAAAAACGTATAATGACATGTATCTACCATTATAGTATCACACAGAGTATTTTCACTGCTCTAAAATCCTCTGTACTTCACCTGTTCATCTCTTCCTCCCCTCTGGCCCCTGGCAAATACTGATCTTTTTACTGTCTCTGTAGTTTTGCCTTTTCCAGAATGTAGTTTAGTTGGAATCATACAGCATGTAGCTTTTTCAGATTGACTTATTCCATTTAGTAATATGCATTTAAGATTCCTCCATGTCTTTTGTGGCTTGACAGCTCATTTCTTTTTAGCACAATATTTCAATGTTTGGATATACTGTAGTTTATTTATCTACTCACCTACAGAAGGACTCACCTACTGAAGGACATCTCAGCTGCTTCCAAGTTTTGGCAGTTATGAATACAGCTGCTATAAACATTCATGTGCAGATTTTTGTGTGGATATAAGTTTTTCAACCCATTTGGATAAATACCAAGGAGAACTAATTGCTGGATTATATAATAAGAGTATGTTTAGTTTTGTAAGAAACTGCCAAACTGCCTTCTAAAGTGGCTTTACCATTTTGCATTTCCACCAGAAAGGAATGAGGGTTCCTGTTGCTCGACATCCTTGCCAGCATTTGGTGTGTCAGTGTTTTGGACTTTGGCCATTGTAATAGGTGTCTGGTGGTATCTCATTGTTATTGTATACACTATTTGATTACTGTAGCTTTGTTTTTGGCATCAGGAAATGTGAGACCTCCAGCCTGGGCGCAGTGACTCACGCCTTTAATCCCAGCACTTGGGGAGGCCGAGGCAGGTGGATGGCCTGAGACCAGACTGGCCAACGTGGCAAAACCCAGCCTCTACTAAAAATACAAGAATTAGCTGGGTGCGCTGGCATGTGCCAGTAATCCCAGCCACTCGGGGGGCTGAGGCGGAAGAGAAAGAATCACTTGATCCAGGAGGCAGAGGTTGCAGTGAGCTGAGATTGTACCACTGCACTCCAGCCTGGGTGATGGAGGAAGACTCTTGTTTCAAAAAAAAAAAAAAAAAAAAAGGAAGTATGAGAACTCCGCTTGGTTCTTTTTTTTTTTTTTCAAGATTGTTTTTGCTATTTGGGGTCCCTTGTAATTCCATATGAATTTTAGGATGGATTTTTTATTTTGAAAAAAAGTTATTGGGATTTTGATAGAGACTGCATTGCATCTGTAGACCATTTTGGGTAGTATTGACATCCTAACAATATTAACTCTTCCGGTCTATGAGCATAGGATATCTTTCTGTTTATTTGTATTAATATCTTCTTTAATTTCTTTTACAAATATTTTATAGTTTTCAGTGTACAAGTCTTTCACCTTTTTGGTTAATTCCTAAGTATTTTATTCTTTTTGATGCTATTATAAATGGAATTCTTAAAAACATGTCCTTTTTGGATTGTTCCTTATCATGTATGAAACACAGTTGATTTTTATGTGTTGATTTTGTATCCTGCAACTTTGCTGAATTTGTTTATTACTTTCAATATTTTTCTGTGGAATCATTAGAGTTTTCTACATATGGGATCATGTCATCAACAAACAGATAATTTTGCTTCTTATTTTCTAATGTGGACACCTTCTATTTCTTTCTCTTGCCTATTCTGGCTAGAATTTATAATACTATGTTGATGTTAAATAAAAGTGGGCATCTTTGTCTTATTCCTGATCATGGAGGAAAAGCTTTAAAGCTTTTAGTATTTTACCATTGAGTATGATGTTAGCTGTGTAAGTGGACAGTTTTTAAAGGAGCTTAAAAAGAGGTAGGATTGTGAAATCCTGGGACTTAATGAAAATTATATCCCCCATAT
Source organism: Gorilla gorilla gorilla (assembly GCF_029281585.2). NCBI lineage: Eukaryota > Metazoa > Chordata > Mammalia > Primates > Hominidae > Gorilla > Gorilla gorilla. Next base: position 8,484,318 of record NC_073232.2, on the reverse strand, counting down.
TCCTAGCACCTAGTCTGGCATATAATAATTACTAAGTGAATGGACACATTTTAAAAAATGGTAGTTTCTCAAAACTGAATGAGCTACAGGTGCCTCTAAAAGGAGGGGCAATTTGGTATTCATAAGGGTGGTAAGCATTGAAGAGTGATGAAAAAGGAGATAAGAGTCATTGGGTTGCCCACTGACAAGGTGTTTTTTCCTCATTGTGGGCAACAAAGCAAAGCCACTTTACCCTTTGCTTGGATAGCCTGCTTAATTCTGGTTATTTTCTCCTTCTCTATATTAGCACTTAACAGGTAGAAGAAAATAACATATGTTGTATCTCATTGTATTTATGAGTACTGAATTAATAACTTACAGCCCATTGCATAAAAAGAAAATGAGCAAAATGCTGTGAATTATAGATGGAAGTTGTTAATGTGAGTAGAGTGTACAACATATGCCTCACTGTGCACGGCTTTGAAATAATGTGACTGATTTAAATGACTTGAGGCTGGCTTCATTTTAATGTGGAATGGATGGAAAGCATTGAGTCACCACCATTTCATTAGTAAGGCTATGTTCTTCCATTGGACCTTGGCCCCTCAACTTGAAGTAGATAAAAATTCTGATTACCTATAGTCCTAGAATGGGAAAATCAAAAGATTTTTATTTAATATGTTGGCATATCTATTCGTGTGCACTTTTAACAAGCAAATTCTGAATATGAACTAACATGGCCTCCCTTTTCTCCTTTAACAAGGTCATCTGAGTTACAGATTTAAAAAATACGTTCATTAAATGCAGAGCTTGTTGATAACTTTGAGAAGCAGCAGGATGTAGTGGAAAGAACAGGCCCTTTTGTCTCGGTGAGAAATTTTCTGGCTGCAAATAATTGAAACTCTATAGCTTGTGCCAAACAAGATTTTAGAAGACCAAAAAGGTGTTCTCAGGATACAAGGCTATCTTACAGGCTCACGCAGGTCTGAGGCCACTCAGTCTGAGTTTCTAGGGCCATGTTGTCTCATCTCTGCTTTCCCTCCCACACCTGCTCCTTTCTTGTCTCTCAGCAGACTGGCTGTCTCTGCTCCTGTGCACATAGCCAAGCACAGCTGCCCTGCCCTGGCTTTTTATCCCTGCCAGTTCAAGGGCCAGCAGAGGCTGCCTGGCATCTCTGATTTCCAGATTCCTGGAAGAGAGAATCTGGTTATCTCATCTTGAGTCAGATGACCACTCCTGATTTGTTCATTTATTAATTCAGGAAGACTTTACGAGTTTTGGGAACTGTTTCAGGCACTGGGATTCATCTTACCCTCATGGAGCATATGTGTGTGTGTATGTGTGTGTGTGTGTGTGTGTGTGTGTGAGAGAGAGAGAGAGAGAGAGAGATAAAGGAAGAGGGACTCTGAAAGCTTATTCTTTTGGGCTCGGTTGAGGGTTGTAATTTTCAGAGGAAGGGATGTATGGGCTTGGAATTTGGATAGACCTGGACTCTAATCATGGTTCCTCCCCTTACCAGCTCTGTGTGACCCTTGGGCATGTTAAATTACCTCTGTCAGCCCCAAGTTTTGAATCAGCAAAATGGGAGTAATCCTTTATAGGGTAGTTATAAGGATTAAAGTGAAATGGTGCCTGCAAAGCCAGGAGTGTAGTATCTGCCACATGTAATCAGAGCTCTACCACTTGGAACAAGTTATTAAACCGGTTTGAATCTGTTTCCTCATCTGTAAAATGGCAAAGAATATCACTTACCTCATATGCGTATTATAAGGATTAAACCATGGTAAGTACACCAGGGTGCCAGGAATTTGTACATAATGGATACTCAGTGTGGTCGCTGCTCTTCTTATTCTTATTGTGAGTCACATTTTTTCTCTTCTAGTTCCCATTTGGCCGGCGCTTGCCTTGTGACATCTACTGGCATGGAGTTTCATTTCACGACAATGACATATTCTCCGGTCAAGTGAACAAGTTTCCAGGTATCTGCTGTTATTGTTGACATTTAAACATGTTTCTAGGGCCAAGTCTCAGGTACACTCTTCTACTAAAACATGACAGTTATTTTTGAGATCAGATTTGAGGACTCTTAATTGGGAATTGCTGTGTTCACTAGCCATTAAGGGTTTAAGGATTGGAGACAGGCTTTTAAAGGTTCAAAGGCAGGCTTTCTTGGTCTGATGCCACTGGTGGAAGAACATGGTTTCCACTTTTTGGGTTATACATATAATATGGGGTTCTAATGAGAGGAATATATTCTGAAAATGAAAAAATAATAGAACATTTCATTCTTGCGGGAAACAAAAGCACCAAAATTCTAGGCATATGTCATAGAAATGGGGTATCAGCTTCCCTTTTCTTTAAGTATTATATTTGGAGGTACCATTTTTAAAACCAAATATACTGGTCTCCATATTAAGTACTACAGGCTGCACACAGCGTCTGCCTTTTACCTAATGACATTATCTCAGCAAGACTTATCCTGCAAGGAGAAATCTTAGTGCTAGAAAAGCATCATAGCCAGCACTAAGATATCCCTCTCACTCCACTACCAACCTCCCAATACAACTTTTTTGTTTTGCATTTTAATCTCTACCACTTTTCTGAGATGCAGTCTCGCTTGGTCACTCAGACTGGAGAGCAGCAGCACGATCTTGGCTCACTGCAACCTCTGCCTCCCAGGTTCAAGCAATTCTCCTGCCTCAGCCTTCCGAGTAGCTGGGATTACAGGCCTGTACCACCATACCTGGCTAATTTTGTATTTTTAGTAGAGACAGAGTTTTGCCATGTCACGTTGGCCAGGCTGGTCTCGAACTCCTGACCTCAAGTGACCCACCTGCCTCAGTCTCCCAAAGTGCTGGGATTACAAGCGTGAGCCACTGTACTGGGTCTCTTCATTATTTTTGATGGCTGAATGAAGAGGATATTTAAGATGGTAGGACAGCTTAGGGAGAAGGAGCACTGGATTAAGCTGGGTATGATGCAGTCAAAGGGCCTTCCACTTATTTTTTAAAATGTTAATATATTACACAGACCATATTGTAATGCCATAATAAATACTTTCTAAAAAGAACATCACCCTGAATCCCATATCTCATTTAACAAAACAGCAATATGAATATTTCTATGTTTCCTCCCAAACCTTAAGCAAGTTTACTCATCCTTTTTGCATGGTTGCAGTCCTGGTGTAGTTGCCTAAATATACGGTGTTTTCTCTTAGTATTTTATCAGTTTTACCTATTTTAAAGGGAGAATCAATTTACTCTTTCCTTGAAATTCTATCCCACGTCTTTAAGAAAACGCATTGCAGAAAACACAATAGCCATACGTTATACACGGGGTGGTAGTTATGCCACATCCACTAGGGGTTTTCACCTAAGCATGCAGTCTTACAAGTTCACTACCATAGGCCACACTTGGCTCAGATTCACTTAGAAGGATACAGGGCAGGAAACACGGCTTGCTGGACAGTCAGTGTCAAGCATTTCTCTTCAGTGGAGTATTTGCAAGAGTTCCAGAGACTAGTCTCTGGCTCCTCAAGTGAAAGCTCGGGTGCAAAAGGACAAGATCCACATTGGTGGATATGAGTCTTTCTTGGCTTAGATGCCCCAAAGAAGCCAGTATCTCCTAGAACTGCTCCATAGTATGCCTTCTAAGGTCCCAGCAAGGGTCATATTAAGTTACAAGAATCATTGCACTCAGAAAAGCCTAGAGCTATGACTTTCTACTAGATATTTATGCAATTTACCAAATCAGGGATCATTTTAACCATATGCTTTGTTGCCTAGTAATTCAGCTAACATTCTACCTTCATTGTTTTCTAGGGGAACTGAGATAGAAAGTTAACCCAAGGTCAAATTTATCTTTAGAGAAGGAGAAAGGGTTTTGTTACAGAACAAGAGTAATTCTTGCAGCCAGAGTTCTTGCCCAACAGTTTAATGGGATAGCTATTATTTTTTGTGTCTTGCTGCTCAGAAAAGGATGCTTTGTGATGCCACTTAAAGGACTTATTAGGATATTGGGAGAATACAGTTTGGAAGAGAAAACGCTTTGAATGAGGGCAGAGTTCCTAAGACATGAATCATCAAATGAGGCTTCATTTACATTTTCACCATTTGCTCATGCCTCATCTAGTGGCTCAGAGTAGGAAAGAAGTAGCTATAGATCTACATTTGGAATACAAATTAGAAATATAGAATGAAGTACCCACAAAGGATTAGTTTTATAAAGGTGATAGAATGATATTCATTCCAAAGAAGCAAGTTTGCCCCATCCCATATTCCACATGCCGGTGATTGGAACATAGACTTTTCCACATTACTAACAGAAATTAATTAGTTCTAATGACAAAGCAGGCTCTTGAACCTCTAGGCAGAGGAACAGTGCTGCCACACCCTCTACCCTGTGAAAGGTAGTAATCCTCAGCAGAGGGGTAATTCCAGAACAGTCTGTCCTCTGATACCAGTTTGTGTCCAAGCTTATCTTCTGTCTCTCATATATCTCATTATTCTAAAATGCACTTTCTATGCATTGTATATTACTTAGGGTAAGTTCTAGTGGATATCCCAGGCAAGTATAAATGCTTTATGTGCTAGGTCAACTGAGAACGGATATATACAGATGGAAGTGATTAATTTTGTTTGTGTCAGCACATTAGATTTTAGTCACTTTTCTATGGGTAATTTCCTGGTTCAAATTACATTATTATATTTTGGCTGATGAATTAAGACTTTCTATGAAAATAATCTGATTTAGATACGTCTAAAGAAAGTAGATTATTAGATATGTCTACTTTCTTTAGATGTATCTAAATCAGACATGTCAGATTAGACATATCAGATTTAGCTTTAAGAAAGTCCAAAACTGTCCATTCTCAGGTTCTGAGCAGGTCTTTTGCTGAGTTTCAGGGTCTGAGATGTATGGCATCACATGGCAGGTGGTACCTGAGAGCCCACCTGAGGAGGGGGCTTTCTGCTGGAGAGGGAGGGAGCTTCAGTGAGGAACCTGTGGGGACAGCCATCTGTCAAGCATTGGTCTGGGCTCTGGGGCTATAAAGACACAGAGAAAGGCATGTAAAGAGAGAAGACAAATACAGCCTAGGGGCTATGCTGGAGGAAGCTGGAATGCTGTGGGGGTCCGGAGCAAGGGCAGGCAACCTAACCCAGATTTTCCCAGGGAGCAGCAGGGTGAGAGCTCCTGGAGAACAGGACTGGCATGGAAACTGAGCCTCCAGGATGGATGGGCCTGATCCCCATGCCAAACAAGGGAGCAGAGTTGGTGCAAAGACAGAATGCCTTCAGCATATTGCTCGTTCAGCGAAGGGCAAGTGGCCCACCATGGTTAGAGGGCATCAGGTGAGCAGGGCAGGGGAGGGGTGATGAGTAGGAACCCAACTACAGCATTGTTAGAGCCTGAAGGTCATGGGGAGCCACTGAGGAATTTCTAAGCCAGACAGTGACACGGGTCAGCTTGCATGTTAGCAAGATCAGCCAGAGGGACACATTAGAAATGAGATGGCTCAGAGAAGAAACAGAGATGTAGCTCAGAGTCTGCTGCAGCATCCACCCAAGAGATGAATGAATTAGTGGCAATCAGAATAGAGAGAACAGGATGGATCTGAAAGGATTTATTTGTTGTTTGGTGGTTCTAATGTGTTTTTGCCAAGAATTATTGTTATAAATAATATTTTGATTGAATAGTGCTCCAAGTATAGCTCAGTTTTAGTTTGTTTTGTTTTACATTAACTGGGTTAAGTAGGGCTGCATGGGCAAACCTGAGATTGAACTGTTATGCTGTCAGTTAACTTGAATGGGATGAGACCCACCAGGCCTTGAGACTCCAGCGTAGCAGACAGAAAAGCCCAGGCCTCAGAAGGAGGGGCAGGAGGTAAGCCCTTGGTGTCAGAAACTCCCACCTGAATTAGGAGGTTTTCCCAATCGATAGGGGAACTGCCCTCATAGGGACATCTAGGGATAGACCTTATTGAGAAACCTAGGTGGGCAGTCAACCTCAAAAGGAGCTGTTAGGTAGCAGGACCCCAGACACTGGGCGAAAGTCACAGACAGGAGGATTCCAGCCCTTGCAGGGTGGGCTTCAGGGGAACAGAGGAGAGGTTGGAGAGAGGAGGGGCATTGGAGAGAACAAAGAAAAGGACGCAGCTCTGCATTGCTAAGGCAGCCACTCAGGCTCCAGGAGCAAAAGATAAGGTCACCAATATTTGGATACAAGCAATAGAACACCGGAAAAATGGGTAAAATCCTTCTTATCTGATTGGAATACAAAGTCTAGGTCAGACTTTTGGCAGAAGGGAGCTGGGGGTTAGACCTAGAGCTTCTATCTCAGTTCAGAATTGGTCCTAGAGCCCAGGGAGGGGACACAGGTGATGAGGGGTCAGGTGCTACAGCTGCTTAGGGAAAGGGGACAGGGCCTGGAGCCAGTAGGGCCTGAAGTCAGCAGAGCTGGCCATGACCTTCCTTCTCACAGATTTACTCTGGGAACGCGTGCCCTGGATCAGCTAGAAACCCTGCTACGCTTGTCAGGGTCATAATGGAGAAGATGCCACTCCCACACCTGTCTCTGAGCCACCTCCAGAGGTGGAGATGCCAGAAGCTTCCATGTGGGTTCTAGTGAGGGGCCAGAAACTCTTTCCCCGGTGGCACTGGATAGGAGTACAGCTTAGATATGGAGGAGCAAAGGTTTGGTGCTAAGTGGATTGAGAGAAGTCTATACGCGTCCCTCCTGGAGACAGACATTCAGGCAGGTTTGGAGTGCGCTGCCTCCGGCCTGCAGGCAGGAAGTGCCTGGCTTCCAGGGGTGCTTCTTAAGTTGGCCATTTTCAGTAGAAAACTGCCTGGAGACATGAAGGTAAACTTGGAAACATCTATTAGCTGGTGTGGGGCCTGATGATGCACATTACAGAAGGAGCCATTGCCGATATTAAATGAATATTGACTGAATTTGCTGGACATAGATTTTCACAAAACTTTTCTGGAGCACCCAGACTGCCCTCAAGTACCCACAGCTCTCTGTGTTGTGTGAGCCCTTCTGACCTGCTGAGGGATTTTGGAAGAGAACATTCCCCTGGCACAACGACTTTAAAGTGCAGAAAATACCACAACACTATCTGGTCAGGAGGCATCCTCTACGTGGAGTAAGGTGCTGTATTACAGTTAGTTATGAAGGCTTTAAGTTCAATACGGTAACTAAAATGTTAGTAAACCTCAAGCAAAAGGATTCCAAAAAAGTTGAAGTTTTGCTTTGTTTACTTTATGGTCAGCTCTTGTGTTTATAATGCAACAATTCTAATTTCGAGGGAGAATAAAAGGAAATAGCTGTGATTTTCCAGACTCCCTTCTTGGGAAGCTCAGAACAGTGTCCTCAGTGAGTTTTCTTGACTATTGAACAGTCCGTGTTAGAGCACAGTTTATTAGTGCTTTTTAAGCTCCTTTATTTCTTACTTAATCCTTCCCTACATCCTTCTAAACAACAACTAAGACCTGGGCACTGATGTCTTGAAGCTGGGATCTTTAGATTTATTGCACTTTTTAATATGCTGATGGAAGCAAGAAGTTGGTTCTTAAAACTTTCCTTCCCAGATGTTTACCCTTTTCTTCCTGAACGTGGGAATTTAGAGGAAACTCATTCATTCTGACTGCCCATTTGGAATGTGTGATAATTTGGGCATGCCAAGCTGACATGGAACTTTGTATTTTCTATTAAAAATAGCTTTGCCAAGCACATTTCTAGTATCAGTAATGGAACTGTTTGGTCTCTTTCAGGGTAAAGGCCATTTGTAGCCGCCATTTTTGACAATGATATTTGTCTTAAGAAACAAGCATGATAGCCGGGTGCGGTGGCCACGTCTGTAATCCCAGCACTTTGGGAGGCCGAGGTGGGTGGATCACCTGAGGTCAGGAGTTCGAGACCAGCCTGGCCAACATGGTGAAACCCCTTCTCTACTAAAAATACAAAAATTTGCTGGGCATGGTGGTGCACACCTGTAATCCCAGCTACTCAGGAGGCTGAGGCAGGAGAATTGCTTGAACCTAGAAGGCGGCAGTTGCAGTAAGCCAAGATCATGCCATTGCACTCCAGTCTAGGCAACAAGAGCGAAACTCTGCCTAAAAAGAAAAAGAAAAAGAAATAAGGATGATGCCAGGCATGGTGGCTTACACCTGTAATTCCAGGGCTTTGGGAGGCCAAGGCAGGTGGATGGCTTGAGCCTAGAAGTTCGAGACTAGCCTGGGCAATAGTGAGACCCAGTCTCTACAAAAACAAAAACAATACAAAAATTAGCCAGGCATGGTGGCACACACCTGTAGTCCCAACTACTCGAGAGGCTGAGGTGGGAGGATCCCTTGAGCTTGGGAGGTGGAGGTTGCAATGAGCTGAGATCATGCCACTGCACTCCAGCCTGGGCATTAAAGCAAGGCTGTGTTTCAAAAAAAAAAAAAGAAAAAATGAAATAAACATGCTAAAATTGATAATAATTTTTACCTATTTGCTTAAAATTTGCTACAATATATAGTACTCAGTTTCTTCTCTTGTCAGAGTTACTAATGATGTTACAAGAAATAAAATCCACCAACCTTTTTTTTTTTTTTGAGACGGAGTCCTGCTCTGTTGCCCAGGCTGGAGTGCAGTGGCTCGATCTTGGCTCATTGCAAGCTCTGCCTCCCAGGTTCACGCCCCCACCATTCTTTTAATGTTTTATAACAGTGAGACATTTCAATTCCCTCTGGGCAAATTAATGAGATAGGATCAATGTCAGTGTCAGTCCTTATAACTGAGGAACTCCTACAGATTGCATTTTTTCCCTTGAAGTATAAATTATGGTATTCTTTTTATTTCCTGTCCTTCATTCAAGGAGACAGATTTTATGCTGAAAGATGTGTATTTTCCTATTCCATGCCTTTAATACTCATGAAACAGTAAAAGAAATAAACTTAATTAAACCTCTCATAATGTAACCAGAGTCCACTAGATGATATTCTCTAGGGTACAAAATGGAAGGAATCCCAGAAGCACATAAGGTGGCCCCAAATTAAAGAAGGTATTAAATTTTAAGTGCAAGATATAAATGCTTCCCTATTCATTACCTAAGGGGGTGACAAAGAATAAAAGAATAAACTAGGTGAAAACTCATTCCTTCAAACTGATGCTTCATTTTTATAAAGAGAAAAGAACACCCGTCCGTTACCTCAAGTTTTTCATTAACTCAGTAGTTCTTTCCAAACCATGAGTCACCACTGTGGGGAACAACTCAGACCTTTTTTAAAAATCCTGCCTGAAAAAGAGAATATGTCGGGTGGGTGGTTTTAAAAGTCCCAAACAATGGCTGTTTTATAGCTAGTAGCCCACTGTTGTTAAAACCTCACAGCGTCTCTCCTCCCCAGGCATGACGGAGATGGTGCGTAAAACTACTCTGAGCAGAGCAGTGAGAACCATGCAGAATCTCTTTCCTGAGGAGTACAACTTCTACCCTCGCTCATGGATTCTGCCTGACGAGTTCCAGCTCTTTGTTGCTCAGGTAGATGGCACTCCGTCCCCATGACCCCTGAATTATATTATGGTTGCAACTGTGTCCTGGGTCCTGTGTGCTGGGAGCTGGGACAGGGGGTCCCAGGGAGCTGCGACTAAGGGAGCATCTTAGCAGTACACAGTAGGTGTTGGCGGCTATCAAAACAGCTTGCAGAGTTGAACGAGTAGGGTGACAGGTAGGTAAACTGAAGAAACGGGTCTTGACACAAGGAGACAGCCCTAAGGCGGATACCAGAGCTGGATCATGGAGTCAGGACGCTGGGGAGCCAGGGAGCTGGAGCCGGAGCAGGTGGTTGGGCCCCCAGGTAGGATGGGGCCGCTGGGGGAATCCTGGAGCCGTGGCCTCGCCGGCTTCCTGTGGCCTGAGATGTGGGAGGTCAGGCTCTGTTTAAAGGCCAGGGAGCAGGTCTGACAAACTCATGGGGAACCTTTTAAGTGTTTTGCTTTAAACTCGTTCCAGAATCAATTGTCAAGTGACCCATTCCATCTCGAAGCACCAGGTTTGAGCATGTAATACACTGGAGCCCTCACCACTGATTGTGAAGTGGAACTCAGAATTGCCATTTTTGTTAGCCTTTTAACAGTTTCATTTAGGATCCCTTCAAAGCCTTTGTGTACAAGTTTCACAGTCTGTCCCATAACTCTGGGGTAACTATACAACCAATGCCTGTCTAAATGTGATAAGGCTAACACCATTTACTGTTCCTGCTATGTTCCAGGCTTTGTGCTAGAAGTTTAACATTTTTTATTTATTTTTGTTTTTGTGTTTTTGAGACGGAGTGTTGCTCTGTTGCCTAGGCCAGAGTGCAGTGGTGCGATCTTGGCTTACTGCAGCTTCCGCCTCCTGGGTTCAAGCCATTCTCCTGCCTCCGCCTTCTGAGTAGCTGGGACTACAGGCGGGTGCCACCACACCAGCTTTTTTTTTTTTTTTTGTATTTTTTGTATTTTTGGTAGAGATGGTGTTTCACCGTGTTGGCCAGGCTGGTCTCGAACTCCTGACCTCATGCGATCTGCCCGCCTCAGCCTCCCAAAGTGCTGGGATTATAGGCATAAGCCACCACGCCCAGCCCACATTATTTCTTTTAATCTTCACAGCAATCTTGTGAGGCTGGTTTTATTATTATCCCCATATTATGGATGAGGAAACTGAGGCTTTGAAAAATTTAGCAACTTGCTTGAGAAGTAAGGTTTAAAACCTAGAGCTATTTCCAAGGCATATGCTTTCTATAGTCTATTTTATTGCCTCTGTATTGTTTTTGTTTTAATATTGAATTATAAAACTTGTAATAAAATTATCATTTACTAAACACAAAAACAGCTTGAAGTGATAATTTTTAAAGGAAGTTTTCTCTGAGATGGTGGTCACATGGGTTTATATACATTGCTTAAAATTCACCGAACTATTAACTTAAAATGGGTGCATTTAATTGTATGCAAGCTATGCTTCAATAAAGTTAATTTTAAAAGATAACTCTCAGCTGTTCCTCATAATTACCCCCCCCAATGTCTCTCTTCTGTGGCCCTGCTCATGCTGTTGTTGCTATGTGGAATACCTTTCCTTCCCAGCTTTGCATCCAACTACAGTCATGAGTCACTTGACGGGCACACATTCTGAGAAAAGTGTCATTGGGTGATTTCATCATTGTGCCAACACCATAGAGTGTGCTTACACAAACCTAGATGGTATAGGCTCCCACACATCCAGGCTATATGGTATAGCCTATCGCTCCTAGGATACAAACCTGTATAGCATGGTACTGGACTTAATATTGGTAAGTCTTTTTTGTATCTAAACATAGAAAGGGGAAAATACTGTATAAAAGATGAAAAATGATACACCTATGTAGGATACTTCCCTCCACTCCCCACCGTCTCAGGCGAAAGGGTTTGGGGTCAGGTATGTTTATCCTCCACCCCCACCATCTCAGGCGAAAGGGTTTGGGGTCAGGTATGTTTACCCTCCACTCCCCCCGTCTCAGGCGAAAGGGTTTGGGGTCAGGTATGTTTACCTTCCACTGACTTTTCAACTTCCGGCTCCTTCATTGCTCCAAAATCCTAACTACCGCAAGGAAAAAACACACAGAGAGGCCGCAGCACAGAATCAAGAGACATGCAAGATTAAACTACACGCCTGACCACACATGAACCCTGGCAGCATGGCACAGACACAGTGAGAGACACGAACATGGGGTCAAGCCCACGCATACGGTGACCAAAGGAACTCCCAGCTTGGTGGCTCCCATTATCCCAAGGGCCTGCACCGAAGCAGATGAAACCCACAAGGGCCCTGCACCTATGTCCACTGAGGCATAACCTGTGAACCAAGTCCCACATGAGGGTGTGGGGCCCCCAGAGTACACTCAGAGCCACTTGGGAGCATCAGGGAACACACCCACTTGGGTGACCAGAGCTTGGTTGAAGACCCAGCTGTGCTGTAACCAGCAGTGAGGCTGGATTTTCACCCCAATCTTCAGGCTGCAAAGCCGACATGCATTCCACAGTGGCAACCCACCTCCTGCTTTGGCCTAGAGCTACTCTGCATCTGGAAGCTGATGGACAGTGAGAGTTAGCCTCATCAGTGATAGGAAAAAATGAGCCCAGAGTCCCCCTGGGGGTGCCTGTGGGGCTGAGAGAGGCTCTGGAGGGAGGTGGATGAAGTCCAGATCTGGAATTCTGCACTCCAGCCTCCTGAGCTGCCAGGACTCTGGACTGCTGCCCTCAGCAGGAGTTGAAGCAGTAGGACCACCCACGGTTCTGCCTGAGGTCACCCTCTGTTCTTGGTGGCCCTGGCAATCAGAGTCCCAGGCACTGGTCACCTTTCATTCACTCATTTATTTATTTAAGACAAAGTGTTGCTCTGTTGCTGAGGCTGGAGTGTAGCGGCACCATCTTGGCTCACTGCAACCTCCACTTCCTGGGTTCAAGCAATTCTCCTGCCTCAGCTTCCCAAGTAGCTGAGGTTACAGGCACGCACCACCACATCCAGGTAATTTTTGTATTTTTAGTAGAGACAGGGTTTCGCCATATTGGCCAGGCTGATCTTGAACTCCTGACCTCAGGTGATTCACCTGCCTCAGCCTCCCAAAGGGCTGTGATTACAGGCGTGAGCGACTGGGCCCGGCCACCTTTCTTCTATTCACAGTCTGCCCCTCGTTTTATTGCTTGACTGTTTAACTTACATCTGCCAGGCGAAGAGTCAGAGCCCTGGCATTGGGAAGTGGTCAACTCATGGGTTGGTAAAAATAATTTACCAACAATAGTATAGGTTTGAAAAAGGAAAGTTTATTAGAAAGGAATCACACTGCAAAAGGGTGCAGTGGGGTGCCTTATTGAGAGAGGATTGAGCATGCCGCAGTGAATTTTCCTTAGGAGCATTTATGGAGCTTAAGAGGGGAGCTTGAGGGTAATTTGGGACACATTAGCCACGTAGGTTATAATAATGATTACATTTGTAGACGTTTTGGTGCCTTAATGTAAGCAAGCATTGCAAAATGAGTTTCCACATGGCATTTCAGAGATGTATGGACATTTTAGTTACTTATAAAAGTTGAACGAGGCCTGGAACCAGATGCCGACTTTAGATACTAGAGAAGTTTAATTATTATTCCCAGGGAAGGAGTTTTGCCTCCGGATGGCCTGTTTGATGGTCACCAGGGGGTCTTTGCTCCCTTCCAAATTCCGCAAATTAGGAGTTTTTTACTCCATTCTCTGTTCAGTGGTCACCAGGTGACTTTTACTCTCCTCAGCAACTGCCACCCTTTCTAGACTGTAAATCTTCCTGAAAGCAGGGATCATATCTGTAGTAGTCCATTCTCACACCACTATAAAAAACTGCCCAAGACTGGGTAATTTATTAAGGAAAGAGGTTTAATTGACTCACAGTTCCCCATGACTGGGGAGGCCTCAGAAAACTTACAACCATGGTGGAAGGGGAAGCAAATATGTCCTTGTTCTCATCGTGGCAGGAGAGAGAAGTGCCAGCAGGGGAAATGCCAGACATTTATAAAACCATCGGATCTCATGAGAACTCACCCACTATCATGAGAACAGCGTGGGGGAAACTGCACCCATGATCCAATTATCTCCACCTGGTCCCGCCCTTGATATGTTGGGATTATTACAATTCAAGGTGAGATTTGAGGGGGGACACAGAGCCAAACCATATCAATATCTGAGCCACCTCTGTATCATTCACACGCATTGCCCCATCGACCTTCAGGACACCCCTTTGAGGCTGAGTTAGCATCTGTCCCCAGGGATAATAGGAGGCCTCAGAAAGCACACATGGCGGCACCGGACAGACCTGGAGCTGGTTCCAGCTCCTCCACTCCTTAGCTGGTGTCTCTGTGCAGATTAGTGAAACTCTAAACTCCTCTTTTCTCTTGGGGGTCAGGCGCTGATGTGGAAAGGAGACATAGCAAAGGCTCAGAGTAACTACGTGAGTGACTGTTGTCATGTCCTCATTGATATGACAGGAGGAAACAGGCTTAGTGGAAGGCTTGTCCTGTCTTGCTGCCCAGCAAGGCAGTGGGGGGACCCGGTGCTCAGGGACTCAAATTCCTTCCTCTAAGAAAAGTGTGAAGAGGGTACACAGATTCAAAGACACTCTATGTAGTCTGTTCTTCATGATCAGATGAGAAAACACCATGAACGGCGTGTTTCTAAGCTTAGCGAAGAGCAACGTGGAATGAACCCCAGGGGTGAAGGAGAAGCCCTAGGAGGCCCCAGGCAGCCTTCACAAGAGCAACTGGAGGCTTGATGTCCAGCAGATTCCTTTGTCCATGGTGACCTCTCCCTCCTGTCTCCTGACCACTGCCTCAGCCCTGCCTGTTCAAACGCCTAGAGGAAGTGGCTATTTTTCCTGCGTGAAGTCTCCTGGGGAAAACTCTTTGAATCCTAGTGCCTGGGGGAATGAAAGCATCTAAAGTGACAGCATCAAGGCCCAGAAGGCCGACTCAGGGATGAGGTCTGGGAGGAAATCACTTAAACCTCACCCCTCTGCTGCTCTGAACCTCCTGCAACCTGGACATTGGGGTGGCACCCAGAGCACTGGCTTAGCTGTGAAGACAGGAGTGTGCACTCCAGCGCTGCCTTCTCCTAATAACTGGGTGATCTTGCAGGTTACTTTGAATCTCTAAGCCTTGATACCCTCCTCTGTAAAAAAATACAGTTTGAGGGATTAAAGCTGAATACTTTTTTAAAGTACATGCCACAGTGAAGTGATCAACAGCATGAACTTCCTTCCCCTTTTCCTTTTCCCCTCAGAACTCCCCCTTCATAGTTATGGATTCTCCACATCTTCAGGGCAGAGATCTGAAACAGTGGAGGTTGGGGTGGTAGGGGAGTTCAGTCTAGGTTTTCTGTAGCTATGAAAGATGGGTACCATGGTCCTGTTTCCCCCAAACTGATGTTGAAACCTAATGCCCTCCAAAGTGATGAGTTTAAGAGTTGTGGCTTTTTGGAATTGACTAGGTCATGGAGGTGGAAATTTCATGGATGGGATGAGTGACCTCTTCAGAGAGGCCCAAGAGAGACCCTTCATCCTTTCTAGTACGTGAAGACACAGTAAGAAGGCACCGTCGATGAACTAGGGAGTGAATCCTCCCCAGACACCGAATTTGCTGGTGACTTGGTCATAGATTTGACGCCTCCATAACTGTGTGCAATAAATTTCTGTTGTTTATAAACCTCCCAGCTTATGGTATTTTGTTATAGCATCCAGAGCAGACGAAGACAATGGGTGACTCTTGCCACAGGAGTGTAAAGGTCTCGTCAGTGTAGTGGAGGGGAGGGGTCTCTCCCAGCCCATGGCCTGCTCTGATTACTGAAGCAAGGACCCTTATGCCCTCAACACCATTTACAAGATGGCTCCAAGGCTGCACCTGCCAGGACATATGGCCCCTGCTGGGTACGTAGAGAAAGCTGACATGTGCAAACATCACTCACTCCTCTTCCACTCTTGCTCTCTGTTCTCTCACTGTATTGATCAATTCATGTTCTAGATCCTACCAGTGCCAAAATCACCTTTTCTGTTCCCCTTGCTCCACTTTAACTTGTTTGAAAAGAGATAGCTCCTCCCCACCATTGGACAATAATTGCTTTACCTGGGATTGAGGAGAAAGGCAGTGTGAGCTCGCCTTGGAAGTCAAAGCCACTGAGAAACCTGAGCCTGGAGGTGCATCACACACAGGTCCAGAGTTTTCTCTTCTGGGCTATTATGGAGAAATGGCCATCCTGGAGGAAGAAGAAGCTATGTCCCAGGGACTTCCAGGCCTTGGCGGCCCAGGGAGGCTCACTCAGCAGGCCCAGGCTCAGCTAAGACATCCCATTCTCAAAGCCCTGGGGACAGAGGCAGCTCCCTCTCCCCAGAATTGTCTCCCCAGGTCTCTGAATCCTGGCAGGAAGGGGGAAGAGCCTCAGCATTTTGTAAGAAGAGAAGGGCAGGCTTATGGTTCAGCCACTGGATTATAGACACTGTCCTGGGCTTCCACCCCTGATGATACCTGAACTTACAGCTGAGCATCCTCTCCTGGAGTTCTGTGTAGCTTCTTGCTTTCTGGAACTCCTTCCTGGCTGTGCCATCCACTCAGTTCCCATTTCAAGGAGTCCCTTGTGGTTGACATTTGAATACTACCTTGCAGGAGTCAGCATTATTTCACACCTTCAGCATGGATCATCTCTTTCCTGCTTGAAATGCCTTCCTCTCCAGGATTCCAGGATCCCACACACTCCACCTCAGTCTCTTAGCAGGTTCCCCTTCTCTGCCCCTTCTCTCTAGGAAGTGTTCCTTTTGCAAAATAATGACCACATCTGTAGCTTCAGCCCTGACTTCACTCCTGGACTCTAGGTTCATTTATCTATCTGCCTCTGCCTCCTCTGCAAGCATCTCAAGTTGAGAAGATCCACAAAAATTGTTGAATTCACACATCCAAAAACTGTTTTGCCCATCTTCCTTGTTTTTGTAAATGGCATCATCATGTGCTCATTCCTGAGACTAATGCCCTAGGAGTCATTCATGGTTCTTCTCTTTCCCTGGAAACACTGGTCTGGCCCATAAGAGATTCTCCTGAATTCTACCTTCTAAGTCTTTTCTTAATCCAGTCATCTTCCCTGTCTCCATTGTGACCAGTGCCATTCAGCATGCCATCATTTCTTGCCTGGACAATGCAACAACCTCTTATCTAGCCTTTCTTTCTTCCCTCTGAAATAAAAATTTATTATTCCCTCAGAAGGCAGAGTAATTTTCTGAAATGTGCATCAGACTGCATGATTCCAGTGCACACTGAACATGGTTCTACATGACAGCCAGTCTCCCGAGTTATCCAGCTCACTTCCACACCTCACTGTGTCCCAGCACACTCATCCTTGCCTTCTTTCAACATCTCAGGGATGTTTCTCTGCCTAGAGTCCTCCCCGCAGGGCTGCACACATAGCCACCCATCTCCCATCACTCAGGCTGGAGAATTACCCACTCAGAAAGGCCTCCAAAGACATTACAGTCAGAACCTCATGTTTCTTCCCACCTCAGTCTCTCTCTCTTTATACTCTATTTAGATTTATATTATCTTTCTCTTTTTTCCCTTCTTTTCTGCTTTTTTTTTTGAGATGGGGTCTTGCTATGTTGCACAGGCTAGAGTGCGGTGACTACTTACAGGCGTAAGCATAGCTCACTATAGCCTCGAACTCCTGTGCTCGAGTAATCCTGCCTCAGCCCCCTGAGCCCACGGACACATGCCATGGTGCCTGGCAAATATTTAGATTTTTTCACAGCACATATTACTACCTGAAATTGGCTCAACGTTTTCATTATTTACTTATTTATTGTCTTTCTCCCTGGCAGTAAACCATAGGAACATGTTCTCTGAAGTATGCCCATTAAAAAATTGTGTGTATGCCTAACCCCAGCTACTCAGGATATTGAGGTGGGAGAATGACTTGAGCCCAGGAGTTTGAGATCAGCTTGACCCATATAGCAAGGCCCCATCTCAAAAAGTATATATTGCATATATTGGAAAATTATTATAAAATTATTTATTGTATACATTGCATGTATATACTTTGTGTATAGTATGCATATGTAACATGTGCATAACTAACATTTATTATTTTAACCATTTTTAAGTGTACAGTTCAGTGGCATTAAGTACATCCACACTCTTTTCCAAACATCACCATCTTCCATCCCAAAACTTTTCCATTAACTGAAACCCTGCACTCATTAAACACTAACTATTCCCCTAATCCAGACCCTGGCAACTACCATTCTACTTTTGGCCTCTATAAACAGGACTACTCTAGGCACCTCACATATGTAAACTCATACGTTATTTGACGTTTTGTGATTGATTTATCACAAAATAAATGTGGAATTACAAACCAAAATATGGTATATGTATATGTGTGTATATTTACTCATGGATTCGATTTACCAGAAACCGTTATTTTTATATGCCACGGCTTCCAGTTACTCTTTGGGGTCCTTTTATTTAGATTTGAAGGAGTCCCTTTAACATTCTTTTTTGGGCAGGTCTTGTGGCGATGCACCTTCCACCATTTGTGTTTCTGGGAATGTCTTTATTGTGCCATCATTTTTGAAGGGCAGTTTGTTCAGATATACAATCCTTAGTTGAGAGTTGAGTGTTTCCTTGTTTGTTTTCTCAGCATTCTAAGTATGTCCTCTGACTGTCTTCTGGCCTGTAAAGTTTCTACTGAGAAATTCCCCAATAGTCTACTTGGGAATCCCTCTTACATGGCAAGTCACTTTCCTCTTGCTCCTTTCAAGACTGTCTATTTTACTTGGTTTAAGGCAGTTTAACTATAATACGACTCAGTACAGGTCTCTTAGGATGATTCTATGTGGACTCATCAAGCTTCCTGAATTTGTAGATTCAAGGATTTCTTGGGAAGTTTTCAACCATTATTATTTTATAAAAATAATCTCTGTCTTTCTCTCTCAGTATCTCCTCTCTGAGACTTCCACAATGCATGTGTTGGTTCACTTGTCAGCGCCTTATAAGTCCATGAGCTCCTTTTACTTTATTTATTGTTTCTGTTGTTCCTCAGACTCGTAATTTAAACGACCTGTCTTCAAGTTTATCGGTTCTTTCTTCTCACTCTTTGAATGTGCTGTCGAACAGCTCTAGTATATTTTCCAATTTGGTTACCATATTTTTCAGCTCTAGAATTTCTGTTTGCTTCTTTTTTTATAATTTTGGTTATTTTCTTATCATTTTAATGTATATTTGTATATTGCTTTTCTTATTTTCTTTAGTTGTTCGTTTGTGTTTTTCTTTAACTCTTTTAGCATATTGAAGTGTTGTTTTACTTTTTTTTATCTAGGAAGCCTGATGTGTGTGTTTCTGCAAAGACAGTTTCTGAAAACTTATTTTGTTTTGCAAATGGTTGATGTTTTTCTGTACCTTTGTGTGCCTTGTAATCTTTTGTTAAAAACTGGGCATTTGAAGAAACAGGTACCTCTCTCAGTCTTTACAGACTGATGTGGCATACTTTTGCTAATTGGTGAAAGATGTCCTAAGTCTGGATCAGCCTGGGATAAAGCCTTATGGTCATTTTAGGTATTTTCTGGGCATGTGTCCTCCCTGGGCGTGTGTGTGTGTGTGTGTGTGTGTGCGTGTCTGTGTGTGTTTGTGTGTGTGTGTGCATTGTCTTGTTTTCTTCCCTCAATTTCTCCCATATAAACAGCCGCTTTTACATGTCTTAATGAGCCTCATTCAGCTTCTCTCAGGCTCAGGCCTGAGATGTTCTATTGCATTTCTCTGCCCATGTTCCTTTGCCCCAGGTGTCCACAGTCTGCAGCCTCCCCACCAGTTCTCCCATGCCTTAGTGTCTGCCATTGCTTTTCAAGGCTTCCAGCAGCCTGAGAGCCAAGCCATGGCACCATTCTCCACCTGAGCTCCCAGCCAGGCAAAACAGAAACAAGTCTCTTGGGCAGCCACATACAGAGTAGAATATTACAGATAAATGCTGTCCTTTTTCTTCCAGCCTGAGGGAGGGAACTGGGAATTGTGCTGCAAGATACCAAGGATGGGTAGCAATTTCACAGCATTTCCTGGTGGCTTAAATGTAACTTTTTCTTAATTTGATGTTTTCTTAGTTGCTGTAGATGCTGGATTTGTTTTCAGAGCTCCTATAAAGTTATTGTAGTCCATCTGTAGTTGCTTTCCTAATATTTCCATGGGGAAACAAGTGTTTGAAGCTTCCAGTCCACTGTCTTGCTGATATCACTCCTGGCAAGCCCATTTTTAAAATTATGGAACTAAGACTCAGAAAAGCTGGTAAGTGACAGCACTTTGACTAAAATCTGTGAATGTGAATCTTTAGACTAGTGTTTCTTCTACACGGCTGACCTCAAGCTGTCCTTCTAATAATCAGAGCGATAATAACGACGTGCATACAAATGGCACACTGCAGTTTAAAAACTAGCTTTGTGTCCGGGCGTGGTGGCTCACACCTGTAATACCAGCACTTTGGGAGGCCGAGATGGGCGGATCACAAGGTCAGGAGATTGAGACCATCCTGGCTAACGTGGTGAAACCTCGTCTCTACTAAAAATACAAAAAAATTAGCCAAGCGTGGTGGCGGGTGCCTATAGTCCCAGCTACTCTGGAGGCTGAGACAGAAGAATGGCATGAACCCGGGAGGTGGAGCTTGCAGTGAGCCGAGGTCAGGCCACTGCACTCCAGTCTGGGTGACAGAGCAAGACTCCGTCTAAAAAAAAAAAAACTAGCTTTGTTTTCTTGTGAGGCATCTAGAGTTCCTGTTTAGGGTAGTTGGGAGAGAGGGGAACTGTCCCATTTGCTAGATGAAGAAACTGGACTATTTGTCCAAAGTCACATACAAATTAGTGGAAAACTCATATTAGTTTATCTGCCTCCATATGGCCATTTTGGCCTCTGACCCACACTTTCAGAGGCTTGGAAGGTGCAGGTGGGAAGATGAGGAAAAACATATCAGAGAGGGATATATTGCAGGGCAGGTACCTCACCTTCCCTTACCCCAGAAGGTGCCTGCCATGCAAAAGCCACAGGCCATGGCCTGTGAGAGTTCCCTAGAATTAAGCAATAAAGGGAAGAGTCATGGGGAGGGTCAGAAACCTGAATTCCAGGTCCCTCTGTGAGCCCCAGCCTCTCTGTACCTTGGTTGTGCAGTATCTGCACTGAGGCCTGACCGCATCTCCTTGTCTAGGACTGCTGGCCTGTTCCTCTCCCTCCTCTTTACCCTCCCAGGCTCTGTAGGGACAGCTTGAAGGCTGCCCTGAACCTGGATCCAGTCCCACAGCCAGGACTTCCCTGTGCCCACCTCCTTGGTGACAAAACCTACCCTGGCTGCTGGCCTGGTTGAGGACAGTGGGAGGAGAAGAGGCCGCCCAGCGCTGCAGCTTTTATTCTCTGAAGCCAGAGACCCACCGTGGGAGATTTTATCAGGACTTCTGCTCCCAGATCCCTCCTTCTACAGACACCCTGATCCCCAGGATCTAAAGCCGCCTCCTTGGAACTCTCTTCTCAGTCAATGCCCTGTCTCCTGAGTGGGTCCCAGTCCTCCCTGCTTCCTGCCACCCCCTGGGAGGTCCCAGCCCTCCTGCACATGCCCACAGCTGTGGAGTTGTGCAGGCACAGCCCCTGGGATGTGGCCTCATCGTAGTGTGCAGGGAGGCCCTGCAGTGAAAACCTGCACACTTCTGCACCAGGACACTGGAGTCTGCCGTCCTCCCCTGGGCTGGGGATGGGGAAGCAGCACGTAAGGCTTCCTCACAGGTGACAAGCCTGCGGCCTGTGTGGAGGCCACCAGGTGAAGTTAACTACAGGAGTGGTTAACTGTACAGTCTCTAAAGCCAAGTTATTGTTGGGTGTGGAAAACAGAGAATAGGAGCACACAGCTGAGGCTCTGCAGTGATCACTAATTTTCAAAAAATAATTGGAAATTTTTCTCTAGTTGCTAATTGTTCAAGAAACTTAGATCATGAAGAAAATAAATACAAAATCTGCACTACGGTATAATGGTTTCTAACAATCTTGAACTTGGATTTGGT
This sequence comes from Gorilla gorilla gorilla, assembly GCF_029281585.2. Classification (NCBI taxonomy): domain Eukaryota; kingdom Metazoa; phylum Chordata; class Mammalia; order Primates; family Hominidae; genus Gorilla; species Gorilla gorilla. The sequence continues at coordinate 8,462,753 of NC_073232.2, read as the reverse complement.
TTTCAGAGTAAGGGAACAAGGGAAAGTGCAAATTAACCTGGGAGGTTATCTGGGCAGCAAAAACCTCTCGGGAACATATGTAGAGTCCAAGGGTGGAGGAATCTGAAGCGCTTTTGGTATGAAATTCTTTTATAAGCAATTTTCTTCGGTCCTCTCAGAAGAGACCTCTAACTGTATTCTTTTAGCGTGTCAGAAATGATGCATCTAGCTGCTTCCTCAGCGTCTTGTGATTGGCATCTGAAGTGGAGGGTGATCTTGTGTGACTGAGCCCCCAACCTGTGGAATCAGCTGCTGTCTCCAGGTAGATAGTGTCAGAACTGAATTGAATTGGAAGAAACTCAGTTGTATCTGCTGGAGAATCTGTAGGATTGCTTGGTGGGGAAACTCCCCACAAATCTTGGTGACGGGAGGTCACAGAAGTATTGCATGTTGATGGTTGAGTGAGGAGATGGGAAAAGTGCGCTTTGGCTGTCTTCTCCCTGTCTCTCCTTCGAGGGTTTGTCGGCTGTACACCGATCTCCCAGCAGCTTCTGCGTCTTTTCTCCCTCAGATGTTCTCTCCTGTGCCCTCCTCCTTCAGTGAGATGTAAACAAGCTGCCTCATGTGTCTTGTCTTGTTGGAAGCCCGGGGCTTGACACCAGATATTTACCATCTCAGGATGTGTGCACCCCACAGTTCTCTACCCCAAAACTCTTTTTCTCACTTTGTTAAACAACATGATTTTCAGACATTGCTGAAAATGCTTGACTTTCAAAAAAATATCAAGACTCATCTTAAGATCTGGATTTTGCAGTGCCTTTATTACTTCATGTGTCTTCTGCTTATTCTCATGTGAAATTGTATTCTAGGTACTAATTAATTATGCCAAGGCTTTCTTCCGTTTCTGGATAACTTGCAGTGTTTGGGATGCTAACTGCATGGTGTCCTTACTGTTTTGTCAAACATCAGCCCCTTTATTGCCTTGGTCCATCAAACAAGCCCATGGTCCTTTATTTATTTTCCAAGCCTGGTTTTCCTGCAGGGATAAGCACTGACCCTGATGGTCCCTCTAAGGTCACGTGTGTGGCTGTGAAGAAGTTCAGTGGAGCAAGTGCCAGACAGAGGCAACACAGCCCAGTCCGGATCCCTGCCGGCCCTGTCCACAGCCTCTCTGTCTCAACTCCTTACTGAAGGAAAGGACAGAATGCCCCAAAGGTCAAGACAAAGCTGGGGCATGTGAGAGCTCTTGGGACCATGGGAGAGTGGACAGCGACCCCAGGAATCTGCTCAACACTGGGTGAGGAAGGTAGACTCTGTTTATCCAATTTGCTAGGTCTTATCTCCAGAATTCGTCACAACTGCATAGGAGACCAGGTGAGTGATTGCACCTAGACCCTCCCATACAGGTGGGATTGCACCTTAATTGATCTCGCTGTTGATACTGGTGGATAACTCCATTTGGTTGGCCAAGAAGGACGTCTAAATACACATGATAATGGTGGACGAGGTAGAGAGTCAAGAAAGGCTGGGTCCAAAGTAAAGAAGCAAAAGTTTCTCTGACACACAGAGTGGGTGGAATTTGGGAGCCCAGGCAGCAGAGCCCCACAGAAGTATCTTCACATGGAGCAGAGCCCCATTCAGCCTAGGACTGAGGGCTTGTTCTCAGGATTGGCTGGTAATACCTAGGCAGTGCTTTGGACTTAGGAGAGCCTCGGGGTACTAGGGCATTCACTAAAGCAGGACCCAGGACATAAATATAGTTCTAAGGATTAAAGCCCAGGGTGGGGCTTGGGTTCATAAACCACACTATCAGATTCTGGGCACCAGGTCAGAGTTGGGCCGGTAATAAGGATCCTTACCGTCAAGTCCCTGAGTGTGTGGCTGTAGCTGTTGAAGTACTACAGGACTTCTGGTAGAAGGGCTGACACTTTCTGTAGATAGGGATCAAGGGGCTTTGCTGTGTTGAGGAGGCTGCACGCAGAGGCCGGAAACTAGGCTGGGCCTGGCAGGTTGGAAGGTCATTCATGGACCGAGCACATGGGCTTCAGTCCACGTAAGCCACTTGGCATTATTTCACAGCCAATGGGTGCTGTTTGTGAATGTTCCTTGAATGCATATTTTGGTCAAATGAGAGAATTCATTCCTGTGAATTAATGAGAGAGGGAGTTGGAATAGTAAGAGGCGGGCACAAGCAGCCACTCATTAAACTCTGCGGAATTAATGAATGACTAATACAAAAAGGATCACCAGCTGGAAAAAAAAGTCACTCCACGCACTCCTCTAGTGAGAGGAAAGAATCATGAAGTTGTGGCACATGGCAGGGTTTGTTGGTGGGTCAATGACAAGCTTTCAGTTTGGAGGATGACCTGGGTACATTGGAGACAAAATAAATCCGTACAACTCTCACCTTTTTGTGACACCTTGTCACACTGCATACCTATTTTACCTTCAAGACAATCTCATGAACTGGGTATTTTTATCTATATTGTAGAGCCCAGAAGCTGAGCCTCAAAGGTCCCTCAGCTCTTGGACACCTAGAACTGTGCAGTTTGAAACAAGCCATGGTGAGAAGTGTTCCCTGAGTCAGGGAGAAGAGACTGGCTCCACAGAAACAAGCCCTTAGCCAGGCAGAGCTCAGGAAGTAAACATCAGTGGCTCTGAAGGCAAGGCTGGTGCATTCTGATGCTGGACACAAGGTGACTTTTGCTCTGCAGGATGTGAGCAAGCTCATTTCCAGGCATGGATGACTTCGGGAAGAAGGTCTACTGGCCCGTGTTTGAGGCAGGAAGAGAAATGCAAGGATTAAATTTATACCAGTTTTGCCACAAAGTAACAGATTGTGAAATCTCACAGATCCAAGTGAGGTAAGCAATGTTCACTGATGCTCATGAAGAGTGACAATACATTTATTATCTCATCTGTGCAACTTTCAGAAGCAAATGTTTGCATATTTAACAACTACCCTAGACCTCAGACATAGCCAAGAACTGTCTACAGCAAGCTGAGACCAGTGGCACCATGGATCTGGGGACTTGGTCTCTGCAGCAGGCTGGGCACAGCCTCAGGACTCCAGGATGCAGAATCCAATGGCAGAGGCCAGATGAGGGCGACATACGGCACACACTGTGGGTCCACACTGACCTCTCTCTGCAGGAATCATCCCCATTAGACCCTGGAAAACTGTGAGGGGATAACTGAAAGTGCTGAACTCAACGGACTTAAGAAAAACTGCCCCAAATTGTTGCGTGACTAAGGCAAGTCACACGATCTGTTTTGAGTCTCACGTTCATCATCTTTACAATGGGAATAAATAATTTCTTGCCTGTCTCCCATGAGATTGTTCTGATGTTTGAGTAAAACGATGCCTGTAAAAGTGCATTTTGAAGGGAGCAGTGTGACGCATACGACAGAGCACAGTTCCGAAGCATCATTCATTTCCACCACCACAGCCACACGAGGGAGTGGGAGTGATGTTTCATATCCCTTCAGGGATAACATGAAAGATCCTGCTCCCCAGGTGTAGAGCTTTGGGGGACAAGGTCAGGGAAGGCAGGGCTGGCACAGGTGCTCTCAGAGTGATGTGTGGTCCTAGAGAGCCCAGTTACAGCGGGGACACTGCAGGAGCCACATTTGGGCATGTGGATACCCTGAGTCTCAGGATTTTATACCTGAGACAGTCAGCCAATATGTGTTATTATAAATATGTTTATTAACACATACTTCAGAAACACCCTGTCCCTAAACTAGAGATGACCCATGGGAGGTGTCCTTTCTTCCTTTGGATCTTACAGTGACACACCAGAAAGAGTGATGGGAAACTCTCTAATCTGCAGAAGAGTCAGAATCTTCAAAGGTGAGGAACAAGTCGCAAGTCATACCAGGGTCTGATCCAGAAGTCATATCTGTCATTTTATCTAAATGAGGGCGAGTGAGACAGGAAAGACCTTGTGTGTCCTTTGCTTCTAAAAGTAAAGGCAATGAGGATTCCAGCAGTACATTCTGGGCAAAATTTACATTTACAGACAGAAACCATACTTGTTTGTTATGCGAAAGTTCTGTAAAAGCTTGGATATGCACTAGAAATTATTTAGGTTGAGACAACTGGTAACAACTCTGGCTATTGCTAGGGGTCATTGCACTTAAATACCAAATGCCCTCCTGCCCAGGGCATCACATTCCTTCTGTGTGAAGCATACAGTGGACTGTTGGTGTATTAGTGAAGTAGAATTTATGCAGTTTTACCCCTTCCAAGGCGCTGTTATCCCTTGAAAGACTTCTCAGTCAACCCTGTACAGAAGGAAAGTTTGGAGAAATGTTGAAGAAAGAAGACTCACAGAGAGTTGAGGGGCAGGTTCTTAGAGAAGGCAGTCTGCATTATCCCTCTACCACTGTGAACATCACCACAAAATTTAGCATCTTAAAACATCACACATTTATCTCAGTTTCTGTGGGTCAGGAATCTGGGCACAGCTGGGGTGAGTCCTCTGATTATGGCCCTGGAACAAGCCTGCAAACAAGATGTAAGCCAGGACTGGCATCTCACCTTGCAATGGAAAACTTTCTGTGTCTACTTGACTGGATTAAGGGACAATCAGATAGCTAGTAAAGCATTTTTTCTGGGTAAGTCTGTGAGAGTGTTTCTGGAAGAGATTAGCAATTGCATCAATAGACACTGTATTCGCCAGGGTTTTCCAGAAAGACAGAACCAATAGGATATCAATATCTAGATACAGACAGAGATATGCGAAAAGAGATTTATTAGGGGAAATGGATCATGTGATTATGAAGGCTGCAATGTCCCACCATAATCTGTGTGCAATCTGGAGACCTAGAGAAGCCCATAGCATGTCTCAGTCCAGGTCTTCAGGCCTCACAACCAGGGAAGCCCATATGTAACTCTCAGTTCCAGGCTTAATGTCTGGGAACCTGACAGGGTGGTGGGGACTTTGGGCATGGTTCTAGTGGGAGTCCTGGAATCCACAGGCCAGAGAGCTTGGAGTTCCAATGTTCAAGGGCAGGAGAATGGTGTCCTAGCCCCAGGAGAGAGAGTAGGATAATAACCTTTCCTCTGCCTTCTTCTTTAGGATCCTCTCCAGCTGATTGGACAGTGCCTGCCCACAGCCAGGGTGTCTTCCCCACTCAGTCTACTGACTCACACACCGGTCCCCTCTGGAAACAGCCTTGCACACATCCAGGAATAATGCTTTCCCGGTGCTCTAGGTATATCCTAATCCAGTCAAGGTGACACCCAAAATTAAGAATCACACTGAGTAAAAAGAATTGCCCTCACCGATGTGGGCTGGCATCACCCACAAAACAGAACAGAAGGCTGGGAAGGGTGGATCTGCTCTCTGAGTTGAGACATGCATCTACTCCCACCCTCCAACACAGGGGCTCCTGGCTCTCAGGCCACTGGATGCTGATCGAACTACACCATGGGGTTTCCTGGGGCTCCAGCTTGTGGAGGACCGGCCATGAGGCTGATTCCTCGGCCTCTGTAATCACAATTTCCATAATAAATTCCTTTCTTATCTCCACATATATATCCTAGTGATTCTCTTTCTCTGGAGAACCCTGGCTAATCCACACCTGAGATCTTGGCTGGGGCGGGGTTGTTCCTCCCTTACGTGGTGTTGGCAGGACTCAGTTCTCTGTGGGTTATTGTGCTGAGCCCGTTGGCTTCCTGCTGGCTGTGGCTGCAGGGCACCCTCAGGTCCTGGCCACACAGGCAGCTGCTCATGATGAGGCAGCTAGCATCATACAAGCTGGCAAGGGCGAGTGTCTGTTATCAACAAGGATATTATAATCTCATGTGATTCAATCACATCTGTCACAGAAGCGGCATCCCGTCAACCCTGAGAGATCCTAACGCCACAGCAAGTTACTCAAGAAAAGGAAATTGCACTGGGCTGTGAATACCAGCAAGCAGGGGTCACTGGGGTCATCTAGAGACCACCTACTGCAGCCTGCCCGCCAACCCCTGGTGATGCCACCCTCTGGCATCCACGTTCTCATGTCACCTTCTCCCCTAAGTGTGGGCAGGACCTGTGGCCAATTCAACAGCCCATGAAATGCCAACCCTCCAAGGACCACATGAGCTTGGAAGTGGATCTCTTTCTCAGTCAAATTTTGAGGTGAAACGTCCAACCTGAAGGCTCATGAGACCTCCTGAGGAAAAGAACGCAGGTGAGCCCGGATTTCTGCCTCCCAGAAACTGCGAGATGATGATCACAAGGAGTTTACAGCTGGGAAGTCTGTGGAAATGTGTCACAGGGCGTTAGATACCCAAGGCACCATCTGCAATTACTCCTCCAATGGCAGAAGCTGCAGACAACAGCTTTGGGATGCTGGGAGGATTTCTGTGCATGTAAACTTCCAGGAGAGACTCAGTGTAGAGATAAACCCTGGGGTAAGTGGAAAGAGAGCATTGCAGCAAGTCTATGCATGAAGCACTGGCCTATGTGATACGGCAATTTACAAGTCCACCGTGTATTATGTAATATTATAGAATACCCCTCTTTTCCGTGGCTCTTGTCAATTTTTTTGTATCTCTGAATGATGAACTCTGCACTTGGCAGACAGTTCCTGGCATGCGAATGTAAATGTTGAAGGCACTGATCCAGCCTCTCCTTTCCTTTAAGTTTTCACTCTTTATCACCAGACATCAACTATCCGTTTGAGTTTGGCACTGGAGATGTTGACCTGAGCTGACCTCCTGGGCATAGTTTTCTCATTGGAGGGAGCTTTCACCCTAAAAATTACATCCCTCTAGCAAGGAGTCATGTGTCTTGAATCCTCGTTTCGGCTCAAATCCTGCCTTGGGGTGCTCTTGGCTGAGGAAAAGTCCTCCTTTTCTGCCTTTGAAATGTTTGTAAAGCCCCGAGGCCCCCCAGCCTGGCCTGTTTCCCTTGGGGGGCCTCCCCATGGGCAGAACATGCTGTGTGCTTCTCATGCCTGGCGGGGTTGCTCATGCAGGCTCAGGTGAAGTGATGGGTGATGGAGTCTGGGAAGGAGGGTGCAGGTCCGTATGCTTCCTGCCCTAGTACTCCACAATTCTCCTTGGGACTCAAGTGGCCCCAAATATTGGCATGCACCAGGAAGGATCCCAGCACAACTTGGCTGGCCCCATGGTCTAACTCGTGGGCTTCACAGTAGTGAGGGCTGGACAGTCACACTCCCATGGCAGTCCAGCAAGGCCCAGCAGAGGGGTGGGTGGTAGGATGGCAGGGCTTGCAGGTCACAGCATTCTGATGGGCCAGGGGCCAACTCGAGCAGGGCTGCTGTGTGGGCCCATATTCACAGGCATTGCTGTGGCTTCAGCCACACATGCTCCATGTGTGAGCATCAGGAAGCCCCTCCTCCTTTAGGGAAGATGGACAGTTACCCCTGAGCAGGGCCATGTGGGGTAAATCACAATGGTGGTTGTGAAGTTTTTTCAGAGACAAGATGCTGTGGCCACAACACATGTGGAATTCCACTGCAGGAACACCCAGTGCCACGTTAAAAGACACGTGAGTTTGGAGTGTATGTGGGTGTTGGCTTAGTGGTTTCTCTCCATCTTCTTTGTCTACTTTTCTCTTTCTCCTCCTGCTTGCCATGAGCCTGAGGGCAGGGCCTGAATCCAGCAGCACCAGAACCCAGGTGGCCTGGCTCTCAAATAATTGGAAAAGAAAGCTGGGTGGAAATATGGAGGACAATGGTAAAGGCCTGGATTACAATTGAGTGTTTACAGATCTGAAGTGGCATGTGTCCAGGTGCTGAACTTAGTCCATCCTATGCAGCTCAGTGGTTCCAGACGTCAGCCACTCCCAATCCCTGTCCTGCTTGCCTGCAGACACCAGGCTCCCTGCAAGGCCCTTTCCCTCTGCCCTTGATCTAAGGGCATTCATGCCTCCCTGCTCTGTTCGGACACTATCCTGCACAGAACACAGCTAAGCACACGCTTACTATAAGAGTCAAGCTGCATTTCTCCCCAGCCCCAATTCTGGCCCTCACTCCTCTTTCTGGTTTCCTCTCTCCAACCTCTGAGCCTCTGCACTGCTTTTCCTCTTGTCGAGCACACCCTTCCCCTCCGTTCCACATATTACAATCTTACTCACACATCAAGCCTGAGTACAGGAGGATGGGCCTGACCACTCGGTGAGTTCCCACTCCTCTGAATTCCTGTGTTATTAGATGAGCAGCCCTCTGATTTTGTCCTCAGTTGTAGTTGGACATGACTGATTTAAGCAGCAGAGGCATTTGTCTAGCTTCATCTTTAGACTTCAATCTCCCTGAAGACAGTGAGCAAATGTTGTGCATCTTCAATGTGTCCCTGCAGTTTGCATGGTGTTGGCAAGTAACCGAGCCTGGCATGTGCAGTGAGGTGGATGGGTGGACAGGTCTAACATGATCCCCAACAAGAGGGAGAAGACAGGCAGGAAAGTGGCGAGGACGCAAAACAGACAAAAGCTCAGGGTGAAAAATACTATCTAGGTGGGGGTGCTGGGGCTGCAGATCCTAGAGTTTCTCAAAGGCAACTCGATGTTTTGTAATTCCATCCAGTCTCCAGCACCACTATGCAGCCTCAGCATGTGTGCTGTCCAAGCAACTCCACCCCTGGGGGAAGAGGGGTGCCTCCTTCAGAGGGTGTCCGCAGGAGGACGTCAGGACCCTGGGGGAAGAGGGGTGCCTCCTTCAGAGGGTGTCCGCAGGAGGACGTCAGGACCCTGGGGGAAGAGGGGTGCCTCCTTCAGAGGGTGTCCGCAGGAGGACGTCAGGACTCTGTGGGGCCTGTGGGTGGCCTGGTATCTGAGGTCTGGGAGTCGTGCTTGGCAGCAATCAGATGATGCCTGGAATCCTGGGCTGGCCTCCTCCCTGTCTCCTAAGAGCTCCATGGAACTTGGTCTCCCATTAAGTGGTTTTTGACCCCAGTTTTCCTGATTCTCAGATTCATCTGGCATGAAAGCCAGATAGCTTTACTGCATTCTGAAGCTTTTTTTCCCACTGGCAGTGAGTTTATAGGAGTGCTTCTGTGCCGCTATTTTATTTTTTACAGGCAAGGATGAGTGATGCCTGGGGGGCGAGCACACAGGCTGCCTTTGGCTCCCAGGCAACAGGAGGTCAGTCTGGCTTTGGAGGTGGGAAGAGCTTGACTTCACTTGTGTGGGACCCTGAGTCTATTTTCTTATCCAGAAAACAGAGGGAACAATGGAATCCAGGGCTGGAGTGGGGAGGGATGGCCTTGCTGAAGTGACTGAGGCCGCCTCACTCCTCCGAGCCTCAGCAGTCATCTGTAGAAGGTTGTGTCCATAGGGCTGTCCCAGCTCCATTCCAGTCTGTCCTGATGTGCTGATGGGCACCTCCCTGGCCAGGCAGCCATCCCTGGCTCAGCAGTCCAGCATGGGAACAGGTGTGTCTGAGAGCTTGGTGGAGCAGTAGACCATGTACTCCCCCTTCACCCCCTTTCCCATCCCCAAAGGTCTCTGCACAGAAGCAGGTAGCACATTTGGGAACAGGAAAAAAGAGCAAAAGCAATCAAGGCTTCTTTTGAGATCTGTGAATGAGGGTAGTAACAGTTATTAAGCTCCTACTGTGTGCTAGAGAATTCTAGGAGATGCTCCATGAGTGATGAAAAACTCAGACCTCACAAGAGCCCCAGGAAGGGCTGCTCTACATTCTACAGAAGTGGAAATTGAGCTTTAGAAGAATGATCCGACCTGCCCATGACACACAGCTGGCAGGCAGAGCCAGAACCTGGGCCTCTCACCTGCCCTCCTCAACCCCGCCGGATAGTCTTTATTCCAGCAGAGCCAGTGCATGGCACATGTGGATGGTGGATCTCACCCCACATCCTCTGAGACACCGGCAAGAGACAGGAGTGACTTGGTGGGTGAGGGGCTGGCGTGAACACCTAGCACAGTGCAAAGCAGGCAGGCGGGGCACCCCAGGACCCTCGATGGGCAGCAGGGGTATGGCTTCATCCATTCACTTCTCACCCAGCCATCTTCCGAGTGTTTGCTGACAATGTGCCATCCGCCGGGCACCAACTGATCCTCCTGGGCGTGACTGCAGACTGTGCTGCTCGGGGAGCACATGTCCCCAAGCAAGCCTGTGGGAGAAGATGGATGACACCAATTCTTGCTCCAGCCGACCTGCTTCTCCTCCCCCGAGCCCCGACCTGTCCCTCTCTAGGGGAACCCCTGCCCTCCAGTCTCCTTCACCCAGACAACTCAGCAGCCCATTCTCCCTTTCTCCCTTCCAGGGCCCTCTGAGGATAAGCAACACCAGGTTGTGTGCACTGAGATGAGAGCTTCTGACCCTTTCTCCTCTGGTCCCTGGAGATCTGCATTAAAAGGTCTGGGGCAGGAGCCTGGGGCTTAGCAAACAGGTTTCTGAAGGGCAGCCAAGGTGCTGCCCTCTGGGCTTCTCCAGCAGCCTGCCTGCCCTCCTGCACCTCTGCCCTCCCCCATCCCCTGTAACTGCCCAGCCTTGAGAGGAGACAGAGCTCCCTCTCTGAGGTCAAAGCCTCGTGTGCACCCACCCCTGAAGGACAGGATGTCTTGAGGAGCAGAAACCCTCTCCAGGCCTGGGATGAGCATGGCAGCCGCAGGAGTGGGCTGTTGGGTGGGACAGGGTCCTGGGAATGGATGTTCCCACACATTCCTGCTGGTGAGGGGCAGGGAAGGAGTGTGAGGCCATCGGGAATGGTCATGGGGGTCAAGAATGAAGACACACTGGACAAGGTGATCACAGGCTACTGCTCCCGCTGAGACAGGACAGAAGCGTGTGGCCTGCGTGGGGAGTGGGACCGTGCAGGGCAGGGAGGGTGGCATGGGGGAGTCAGAAGCTCAAGGACCCCTCTCATCTAAGCGCCCTGTGGTGCCCCCTGAACAGCTCGGTGTGGAATGTTCAATGCCTTTGATGCTTTCCGGGCCGGGCTGGAACTGGAAAGGCTGACGTCTTGAGTTTTCTACACCCTGCGTCCCTCCCTTGTCACCTAGTGAGGAAGACCTTGGTGGGTGGGGGGCTGGCGTGAACACCTAGCACAGTGTTCACTGTGCTAGGCCTGGAGAGGGTTTCTGCTCCTCAAGACATCCTGTCCTTCAGGGGTGGGTGCACACGAGGCTTTGACCTCGGAGAGGGAGCTCTGTCTCCTCTCAGGGCTGGGCAGTTACAGGGGATGGGGGAGGGCAGAGGTGCAGGAGGGCAGGCAGGCCCCGCCTGCCATGTCCATCAGGACACACGAGCTGTTCCTGGCCAAGGCGCCTGCACTGCCGGGAAGGCTGGTCTCTCAGCATCCCCCTCAGCCTGCCGCAGGCCCCACATCCCAAGGGTTGTTGACCTCTGTTCCCAGCCCTGCTCCATCTTGTGCTGGTGCCCTGGCTGCAAGGACCAACACTTGCTGTCTCTGGTGGCCCCAGGGAAGAGCCAAATACCCCACCAGGCCTTCCTGAGGCTACATAGCCATGGTCTCCACTCTCTCCTTCCTCAGAGGCCTGTGGGAAACTTCTTATTCGCTCTCTAGATTTTCAACAGTAAGAAACCCCCTCTAGGAAAATGAAAGGAAAAAAACTTCCAGAGAGACCCCCCCAGCACAGGGCCAGCTCCCTCCTGTTTCTGCATCAGACCTGCAGAGGCCAGAGGCAACTGAAGGGGAAAAGGACAGGCTGGCACTGGCTTCCCACTGGATGGCTGTTTCCCCAAGAAGGCTCTTTGGATCCTGGATTTCCTCCTGCTCTTTGCCTAGGTCACTGTAGCAAAGCCTTTAAAAGTTGCTCAGCCAAGGTTAATAACTCTCAAATAAGGTTTACCTTCACCTTCACAAACACCCTACTCTGAGGAGGAGACCTCTCCCTGTCCCTGCTGGGATGTCAGCAGGGCTCAGGAGGGGATCTGGGTTCAGGCAGGGCCGAAGGCAGGGCACAGCTGGCCACAGGTAAGCCTGCAGAGCCCTTGGTGTCAGCTGAGAGGAGGAGTCCAGTTCTAGAAGCAAAGCTGCTGTGAGCTCTCCCCTCAGAGGACGCATGGGCCTGTAGTGTGTGGCATCCTCCTGGGCACCTGGCCTGAGGCTGCAGGGTTTGCGTCACTGCCAGCCCTTCCCGTCTTTCCCAACACTTTCTGGCATGCTCCTCCTTCTATGTCTCATTCTCCCTTCTCTTCTCCCCTTACCCATCCCTCCTTCTGCCCACCTTGTTCTCAGGAAGAGGACCTGGAGGGGACAGTGGTGCCCTCCTCCCCATGCCTCCTCTTCCAGCCTCTCCCTTCTGGTATTTTCTGCTGTCCTCCACCTTCCCGATCTCCTCCCCACCACAGGCCACACTTGTCGATCTCATGGAATAAGCCACATGGGTCCAGTCCAGCTTCCTTTGCTGTGGGATGGAGCCCAGGGCCAGCACAAGCTCTGGAAGGTTCCCTGGAGGTGAGCCTTCACCTGTGGCTGGGTGAGTTCCAGGAGCAGCGGCACAGCCAGAGCCTGGGAGAGTGAGTGTCCCCAGTGCAGCAGTGGCTGGAGCACCGCCTGAGGTCCCGCTGCTGTGAATCGGGTGGGGAAGAAGTCACAGAGTGGATGTGACAGCATGTATCACATCAACGTGGTTTCCCATGTGCGCTCCGCAGTTCCTGTGAGCAAGAAGACGAGAGCAAGCTTTAATCTGTGTCTAGGCAATTTCACACACATGGAAACACTGAAAAGCGGCTCACCAGGCCCTGTGTTCCCAGGCTCCTTTCACTCCATTATTGAAACTAGATGTATCTGACATGGCAGTGCTCCTCCCTCCGTACCACCGCATCTCACCATATCAGCTCCCTCTGGCTGCTGTAACAATGACCACACACTGAATGGCTGAAACAGCACACACGTATTATCCTACGGCCCTGGAGGCCAGCATCTGAAGGGTGTAAAATCCAGGCACGCAGGGCTGGTTCCTGCGGAGGCTCTGGGGCAGCCTGACTTCCTCACCTCCTCTACCCTTCGGGTCCTATAAACTATAAACTAAGTTCTTCCCAAAGGTAATTCAGCCTACACCCAGGAATGAACAAGGACAGCTTGGAGGTTAGAAGTAAGATGAAGTTGGTTGGGTTGGATTTCTTTGACTGTCTCCGTGGTAATTTTGCAATGGAAGTTTCAGAATCAGTGAGGCCTAAGTCAGTCCTGCACCCAGCTAGTGGTGACCGCGGAGGTGGTGTTGGATGTGTGTGCGGTGGACAGGCTGCATTCCTGTGGAGATGCACATACTGTCAGAGGAGCCCCAGCTCCCATCACAAAATCCAGACACACCTGCATCTTTCCCAGCCTCCCAACAAGCTTGCCTGGTGTTGGGATGTGGGGGTCTCACCCCATCTAAGGCCGACCTGACCTCTCGCTTTGTGCCCCCTGTGCAGACTTGCTGCAGCCACACCCTCTAAAACAAAAGTTTCACTGGATTCTGTATCTCTTTCCAATTGTCCTGTTTTCCTCTCCCCTTCACAGAAAGGCTTTCCAAAGCAGTCCTGGGGCTGCATTCCCCCACCACTGGGTTCAGTCATCTGCCCAGGCTGCTCTGGGGAGGTGACCACCTCCTCTGTGCCAACGAAGGAATTCCTCACATTTCGCCCCTGGATCTACGGGTTTCAGCCACAGCCAAAGCTCCTCCCAAAAGCTTCCATCCTAGGCTCGCGGGCCCCACGCCCTGACCCCACTGGCCTTCCTGCTGCTTTGCTGCTTCTCAGTCTCTGTGGCTGACGCATCTTCCCCTGCAGACCTCAGCAGGCCGGAGTTCCCACAAGGCAGTCCTGGCCATGCTTTCCCTTCTCACACCTTCCCCCTGGATGGCTGCCTGCTTCCTGCCTCCCCAGGCTTTGAAGACCCTCCCAGCTGTGGCCCCTACATTCGTATCCCCAGCCCTTCCCTCCAGCTGGGCTCCACACTCAGCTAGCCCAGATCCAAACACATCGCCACCACACCACACAATGCCCTACCCCCAAAACCTGTTTTTCCCTCACAACACTGCATCCTTTCCCCATAATGTGCCTTCTTCAGCAATGCACCCCACATCTCCACCAAGCACCCCACACACATCACAATGCACCTTTCCTGAACACACTGCACTCTCCTCCCACCAAAATGCACTCTCTCTCCCCACAGCACACCCATCTGCCACAATGCACCCCGCAACACACTGCACCCTCCACCACCACAATGCACCCCCCTTGCCGTGGCAGACCACTTCACCCCATAAGGTCAAAATGCACCCTCCCCCCGACACTCCACCCTCCCCCGAATCTTCCCCATTTAAGATAAATTATATCCATAACAATCTAATTGCTCAAGTTTGCAGTCTGGAAGCCACTCTTGCTTCTTCCCTCTCCTGAGCTCTATCATAAAGTCCTGTTATTTATAAGTAAAATATGTCCTGAAACTATTCAGGGCCTTCGCTCATCTTACCACTGGTCAGATACAAGCCTCCTCATGTCTTGTGTGCACCCTGGCTGAAGGACCCAAGGCCAGCCTTCCCTTCTGTCCTGGAGCTCTGCCCAGCCTGCCAAGCGCCTGCTTCCAGCTTGCCCTACTCTCTGCTTCCCTTACGCTTAGGACTCTCCTGGTCTACAAGGACCTGCCTAGCCTGGCATCTCCCCATCTCTGTGCCTCTCTGCGGTGGCTGCCCTGCCCGCCTTCTCCTCCTCAACCCACAGCTCTCCCACCGGGGTCTCACCTGCAATGTTCTTTCCCTGCATTATGGGGGTTACTTCCTTCCCAGCCTTTGGGGCATATCTTGAATGACACACCCTCCGAATGGGCTTCTTCTGAACAAGGTCTGCCTTGGCCTTATTTCTCAGGGCCACAACTCCCTGGTTCACCCCCTGGGTTTGAGGACTGTGCTCTGCCTGCCTGCACACTTAGTGGTCGCCACCGCCCCCTCTCCCACAATGAAGCCACACCAGGAACGGTGCCTCCCCTACTCCTGCTGCATCTCTGGCAGCTGACACTGTCCCTGGAGTAAAGCAAGTGGCCCACATATTTCAATGACTAAACAAATTCATTTATTAAGTTCATATTTTATCCATGACTCAGGAAATATTTCACACATTTATCTCATACATACTCAAAGAATGAAGAACCCGAAGGTGAGGGACATTTCATGTTACACATTCACAGAACTCAGAAGGAGCAGCACTTGGGCCTGAAGTTAGGTCTGAACTTAGTTCCAGTTGCTGAGTACAGAGAAAGAGCTGCCTGTCACTCGAGAGAATGGCACACTGCTGCAAGACTGCAACCAGGAACAGCACAGCTCCCCTGAGGCTACACTGGGATAAGGAGTCAGCAGCATTATAAGTGAGGGCACTGATGCCCAAGAAGTTGCTGAGCTGCAGCTGTTCTGGCAAAGGCCATGCAGGGAAGCTGAGGGGAACCTGATGGAGTGGAGTCAGCAGCAAGCCAGAGCATCTGACGGAGTGGAGTCAGCAGCAAGCTGGAGAAGGAGCAGGGCCAGGAGTGAGCTAGGGCAGGAGTGTGTGCAAGGTGGGTGACTTGCTTCACAGGCTCTCTTCCTTCTGCTTCTCAGTCTCATATCAGCACTGTCCAGGGACAGAGGCCTCCAAAAATAAAACTCAGAAAAGAAATAACTGAAAGTTGTCAGGCAAAGCTCAGACCCCTTTTGCAGTCTAGGAAAGTGGGAGATGCAGAAATCAAACTGCCCAGAGCAACACGAAGCGCAGACTAGGCTCTGCAGTGCACCAGGGTCTGCCTGTGGCCACTGTCCCAGGAAGGCTGAACATTTGAAGAGAGGGGCAAAGGGACCACTGAGGTTTGGCTTGGCCAGCTCCCAGGACACAGTGGGTGCCTAATGCTGGGAGTGGCTTAAGAAGCTGTTCGTGGCTGGGGGAGGTCAGTGTGAACACCCCAAACACCCTCCTCCCTGAGGCCAGCTTGAAGCTCAATGCAAGTGTGGGACAGTCCTGGACCTCGGGTTGAAGCAAAAAGGAGTGAGGGAAGCAGAGGTGCTGAGAGGAGGATGGGGCTCTTGTGAGCTGAGCAGGGAGACTGGGGAGGGACCTGTTGGGGCTACATGACCTCAAATGCCCTTGTGGTCTTTAACATGCCCACATCACCAATCTTATCTTCCTTTTTGGTCCTCTGTCTTTTTCTACAGATGTCTTTTTAACTAAGATGCAATAAAGCAAGTCCAGGACTTCTCAGATGAGTTGCATAAGATGTCCTTTGAGATAAATACTCCATCCCCCCATTTCTTCTGTGTTGTGTTAAATAGACTTTTTATCAGGCTGCTGAGTTGGACTCAGCTCCTGTACTGGGGTCCAACAGACCAAACCAATATGGAGTCATTCATGCTAAGGGAAACTGATAAACCTGGCAGGGTCCTCATGTGCAGGATGGCTGAGCTTGAGGCATTGGCGGCGGCCAGCAGGTTCTAACAAGCCTATCAGGCTCCACGTAGCACTTCCAGTTTCTGCCCTGGAGGCTGCCTGACCACGCTGCTGGCCAGGGTTCTTTGAACCTGTTCTGGTTCTGAGGGCTGCTTGATTCTAGAATCATGAACAAAAGCCAATGAAGTTCTTTAAATTAAACTTGTTATAGTGCTGTCTTTTGACAGTTGCTGCCACTGAGATCGTACGTGTCTTGGGAACTGAGAGTCTTTCAAACTTATAGAGGTTTTTTTAGTTAAAGAAGAGGAGAAAATGTAAAGAAAAAGGAAAGGATAGGAATAAAATAGACCTTGAAAACCCAATGGAAACAAACCAAATTTGGCTTCTGATAATATAATTTCATAATGCTTCATTGAAATATCATGTACTTACAGAAAAGCGCTCAGTAGATTTTGAAAAACCAAGCTCACCCTGTGGCCATTACCTGGACACTGGAGCAGGGTGTGAGCTGCCCACAGTGCTTCTGTGGTCCCTCCAGCGTGGCCTCCTCCAGGGAAAACACTGTCCTTACCCCAGCAGCACAGACTAGTTTCTTCATGGAATTTCTTTTTCCCAAGGACCACAAAGGAAGCAGGGAGGCAGGGAAGGGGGGGCAGTTTCCCTTCTTAAAATGATGTGACTGGAGGGAAAGTGGATACAGGCGGGAACCCTCAGCAAGCTCCAAGGAGCCCCACCACCATTCAGCATCCGTCACGGAGTAGCCACAGTGAGGCCAAAGTTGCAGCTCACATTAAGAGCAATTAGCAGTTTTACACCACTTTTCCACATTCTTTTTAAAAAATTATGTTCTTGCATTATTTTTCCTATATGGATTTTTAAACATGGATTTTTAAAAAGTCGATTGGATGGAAGTTCAATCTGGTCTTGATTACCTTTGACTTCGTGAGTTAATGAGTGCTAAGTAACTCACCTTTCCTTTAATCTGGAAGCAGTGGCCCTGCCTGTGGGGTGGGGGACACAGGCTGAGAGTGGACCACAGGCTCCGAGTCACCTCTTCTGGTGCATGTTTCCTACCCTCAGGCCACAGATCCACAGGGTCAGACTGAGCTGCGGGGAGTGTGTCCCCACCCTGTTTCCCTTAAAGCAGGTTACAGAGGATTGACCTAGTGGGGTCACAGAGAGCACCGTGAGCCTGAGACCCAGGCTGTGGTCCTACCTTATCACGAACTCGCTGTGGGCCTCAGCCTGGCCAGACCTCTCTCAGGGTCTCTGTTTCTGCATCTGTATAATGAGGCCCCATCTGCAGTGTTAGATGGAAATTGAGTAAGGACTAGAGGGGTTGGGGGTGATTCACCAACTCTTTACCCCTCAACAGAGCAGAAGGACAGCTTCCAGAGTGTGCTTCCAGAGGGCCCTGGGCCCATTGAGTCCTAAGAGGAAGAAACCCCCATCATCATGGTACATGCTGTGTAACCCCACAGCCTGGCTCACTGTGTCCGCTGGAACCCACGTCCTTGGGGTCAGCAACCTGGAAACAGCCACTCTGTTCACAGAGAAGCAACCTTTCAGTGTTTTCCTTTCCCCTTACCACAGGGATGGCCGTGTTAGAATTACACTCCTCTACACCAGCCAGGTGAGTTACTGCAGCCTTATGACTTGATAGGTCACCCGGCATGCATTTGTAACAAAATCTATGATGTGATAAAGCAACAGACTCCATTGCAAAAAACATTAGCAATCTCTCCTCACTAAATCACAACTTTGATAAAGTGATTTCTATTCAAAAACTTAGTGCAATTATGGTGCAGAGCTGAGATCCCAGCACAATTTCATTTACAATCAACCTGGCATCTCCAACACACTAACTGAAGCATTATCACTATTGTCTTCCGTATGAAATATACGCAAAGTATATTTCTTTCCCTTTATCCCCTCAATAAATAGCATATTCTGGACATGTAGCATTTCAATGAACGTGGCAGTAGGCCACGGGGACCACTGACCCTCACACCTGAGAGGACACTGAGGCCCATGGAGGTGGAGAGACTGCCCAATGCACACAGCTCATGTCAGTGCCTCTGTGATGGCTTTCCCCCCAGGTGACTGTCACCCCAACATTTTACTGACACACACAGAGTTCCTGGCTCTGTCCTCCCACCAGCAAACTCTGTGCATAGCCGGAGTCTCCTCCCACCTGCTGCACTTGGGGTTTATAGAGAGCACTTAGGCCTGCAGTAGCTAAGATTGCACGACTGCACTCCAGGCTGGGCAACAGAGTGAGACTTCATTTAAAAAAAAAATCCACAGCTAAGTTGATGCAAGAGCAGCATCTAAATCATAGACTAGAAAAAGCAGCCATCACATGTGACAGTGAAGCTTCAGAAACTCCCTTTGGGAGGTAGGAGCAAGGCAAAGATATGCCCTTCTACCCTTTCTATACAACCTCTGGTAGAGTTACCGGCTTGTGCAATAATGCAAGAAAATGAACTAAATGTGGAAAAATGGGTCAGGAATAAAAGGAAACCATCATTCTTTATTGACCCTAGAAAAATCTACATTTTAAAAGGTCATAACAAATAAGAGAGTTCAACTGGACACAAGACTAGTAAACAAAACTATCAGCAGTACCCAATTCATAATTATAAAAAGCAAACAATTTCATTTGACATCAACAAAAGTTATCAGTTACCTAGGAATACATCAACTAAGACAAGGGTAAAACTTTATGAAAAAATAAAGATATCAGTGAAGAATATTTTTAAAGATGTCTATAAATAGGGAGGTGTGGTGAGACCTGCATGGTAAAGCGATCAAGTCTCCCCAAGTGAGGTGATGAATTTGATGCAGTTCCCACCAAGCACACACCCATGGGTACACGTTCACATGCATCTGTTTACATGTTTTTTCAAACTTGACTGGCTGACTCCAAAAACAATTCGGGACAATAATAACCAAGATAATTTTAAAGGAGAAAAAGTAAGTCGAGGATACATTACACCAGATACAAGCACACCACATAAATCCATTGCAATTACAGCCACATGATATCTTGGTAGAAGAGAAAAAATAGACCAATGGAAAAGAGTACAGAGCACCAAAGAAGACCCTCTTCTGTGTCGAAACTTAGTCTATTAGAAAATAAATAAAGTGCCCAATCGTTTGGGCAATTGGCTCTTCATTTGGAAAAAAGATACCTTTAGATCTATACCTCAAGACATACACAAAGGTTATTTTCAGGTGGACTGAGAAACTTTATAAATATAGCAAGACTCTTTAGATGAAAATATAAGAAAATATATTTTGAATACATTTCGTGGACTTTGCGAAATACATAGAAAAATCACATGATCAAAAGATTAATAAAATTGACTAAAATTTAATAATAAATATATCTATAATAAATTTTTAAATAATAATAATAAAATCTAAACTTTCCCTTCCACAAGTGATATGGAGACTAGGATAAGGTATTTGTAAAACATCTTGTGAACTAAAGATTTCTATTGAGAGTACTTAAAGATTTTTAAGTGATGCTGGCTCCCCTCTTAGGGGACTCTCAGTTCAAACAGGTTTCCTCGCATGGCCGAAGTGTTGAGTGCCTTTTCCACTCCCATTCTCTCACAAGTGTGCAGAGGCAACTGACATGTGATGTCACTGCAGACTGAGTACAGAATTCCACATGGGAAACTTGTTTCCCAGGAGCCAGGCAGCAGGAGCATTCACACATCTGAACAATGCTACTCCTGTCACCAGTTTCTAAAGAAAATATAGTTATTTTCATAACATGTTATGTTATGAACATAACATAATCCTTGATGTTCATTAGCATAATGGATTCATTATGAGTTTTCACTAATTGGTTACTTAATATGATGGTTAATATTGTCAACTTGATTGGATTGAAGGATGCAGAGTATTGTTCCTGGGTGTGTCCGTGAGTGTGTTGCCAAGGGAGATTCACATTTGAGTCAGTGGACCTGGGAGAGGCAGACCCACCCTCAATCTGGGTGGGCACCATCTCATCAGTTGCCAGTGTGGCTGGGATAAAAGCAGGCAGAGAAATGCGGAAGGACTAGACTGGCTGAGTCTTCCGGCCTTCATCTTTCTCCCATGCTGGATGCCTCCCGCCGTTGAATACCGGACTCCAAGTTCTTCAGCTTTTGGACTCTTGGATTTACGCCAGTGGCTTGCCAGGGGCTCTAGGGCCTTTGGCCACAGACTGAAGGCTGCACTGTCGGCTTCCCTACTTTTGAGGTTTTGGGACTCAGACTGGCTTCCTTGTTCCTCAGCTTGCAGCCTACTGTGGGACTTCACCTTGTGATCGTGTGAGTCAGTACTACTTAATAAACTCCCTTTCATATACACATCTATCCTATTAGTCCTGTCCCTGTAGAGACTAATACACTTAAGATTTTAAATTGTTCTCCATTTTCATCTTTAACATGGTAAATGTTAATAGGTAAACAATACTTATTAGGGTTCTCAATTACTTTTCATTATTTTTTTAATTGACACAATATGGCACATATTCGTGGGGTTCACAGGGATGCTGCAGTACATAGAATGAATCGAGGATTAGATCAGGGTGGCGAACACATCCTTCGTCTCAAACACGATAATTTCTCCTCCTAGCTATTTGAAACTATGAATTATAGTCAACTATAGTCACCCTACAGTGCCAAAGAACCATAGGACTTATTTTTCCCGTCCAGCTGTAATTCCATATCCTTTAAAAAATCTCTCCCTATCCGTCCCCTCTCCCTCCCCTTCCCAGCCTCTAATATCCTCTATTCTACTTTTTACTTCTATGAGAGCAACATTTTTTAAAGTTTCCACATGTGAGTGAGAACATTCAGTATTTAGCTTTCTGTTCCTGGCTTATTTCACTTACCATAATGTCCTCCACTTCCATCCGTTTTGCCATGAATGACAGGACTTCATTTTTTTTACAGATGACTAGTATTCCACTGTGTGTATATACCACGTTTTTTATCCAGTCATCTGCTGTTGGACACCTAGGTTGATTCCATGTTCTTGACTATTGTCAATAAACATGGGGTTGCAGATATTGGTTTGATATACCGATTCCTTTCCTTTGGATACATGTCCAGGAGTGGGATTGCTGGATCTTATGGTAGTTCTGATGTGGGGCAGATGAGCCCCAAGGTGTTTAGTCTGCAAGGGTTCTTGCCTTTGCCCAGGAAAGAATTCAAGGGCAAGCCAAAGGAAGAAGAAAACAGCTTTATTTATTTAGAGATGGAGTCTTGCTCTGTCACCCAGGCTGGAGTGCAGTGGAGCGATCTCGGCTCACTGCAACCTCTGCCTCCTGGGTTGAAGTGATTCTCCTGCCTCAGCCTCCCAAGTAGCTGGGATTACAGGCACGCACCACCACGCCCACCTAATTTTTGTATTTTTAGTAGAGACGGGGTTTCAACATTTTGGCCAGGCTGGTTTTGAATTTCCGACCTCGTGATCCGCCCACCTCAGCCTCCCAAAGTGCTGGGATTACAGGCGTGAGCCACTGTGCCCAGCCAAAAACAGCTTTAGTAATAAAGAAGCAACGTTACAGCTCTGAGACTGTTCCTGCAGAGCAGGGCTACCCTCTCTGCCCTGTAAGAAGAGAAGAGCAGCTCGGAGCAGTTTTGCAGTCATGTTTAATCCACTTTTAATTTCACACGGATTAAAGACGGTTTATGCAGAAATTTCTAAGGAAGTCATAGTAACTTTTGGGTCATTGAGTCATTGCCATGGAAAGGAGCGGTAACTCCCGGTGTCTCCATGGCAACGATAAACTTCCATGGCACTGGTGGGTGTGTCTGATTGAAAGCTGCTTCCGCCCCAGCCCTGTTTTAGCTAGTTCTCAATCTGGTCCGGTGTTCGAGCCCCACCTCTGGAGTTGAGTCCCACCTCCTACCTCAGTTCTGTTTGTAGTTCTGTGAGGAACCTCCACACTGCTTTCCACAGTAGCTGTACTGGTTTACATTCCCACCAACAGTGTCAAGAGTTCCCTTGGTTATTTTTTGTCTTTTTGATGAACGCCATCACAACTGGGGTGAGATGATATTTCAGCATTGTGGTTTTGACCCTGAGAAGAAACAGTTTGAGCATCTGTGGTGCTGGGAAGTTCTTGAATGCCACCCTCAGGAGTTCTAGGGTCACCCTTCTGAGGACGACAGGAGTGGAGGAAGGGCTTCCAGCAAGGGGCAGACCTTACCAGTGAGTAGAACCTGGCAGCAAGAGAAGAACTAGATGTGGGGGCAGGAGGGTCAGATGGGAGAGGACCTGCTCACGGCAGGTGCCCTACCCGCAGACACTGCAGTCCTCCCCGCACTCCAGGCCCACCGCACCACAGGGCACAGCCTGGCAGCCTTCTCTCAGCCACGGTCCCACTCAGCACCTCTTGTACGTGTGGAAGGGGCTCCATGCTCTGCAGAGGAGCAGAGGAAGGGGAGATGTAGGGAAAATACAGAGCGGTGGAAAACTGGGTGGGCCACAAATGGCCAGGATCTTCCCTCAGCCATCGTGTGTGGGCTGGGTGGTCACAGTGTCCTCAGAGCCTCGACATCTGCACCTGTGAGATGACACCTGCCTGCCCACCTCTGAGCATCCCAGTTGTGCCCACAGCCCCCGGTGAGGGCAGGGCCGAGACTTGTGCCCAGATTGCTGTATTGATGTTGAATAGACCTGCTGGAAAGGGTTCCAGACGCTATCACACATGGAGTGGGACAGGATGAGCATTCCAACCTTTCATTGAAAGTTCTGTTTATATGTAGCTGCCAAACACGTTGGTGAGTGGACTATTCTTCCAAGATGGAAAGGAACTTGTCCCACCCAAAATGGGGCAGTGCTGTGGCTCAGCAGGAGACTGTCACACCCCCAACCCAAAGCAGGTGTGTGAGGAGGGGGTGGCAAAGGGGATGCATGCCCCTATCACAGTGGATTTTCATTCACAGCAGGACTCCCAGGAGGTCCTCAACCAGGTGGCACCTGAGTCGGGGCCTGGGGACTGGCTAGAGTCAGCTGACAGCAGCTGGAGCACACATCAGAAAAACACAACCCACTGGCCTAGAGCTCCCGTCCCTGCCCTGTCTCTAACTTGGCCTTTGATGCCTTTTATTTTTCTTTCCTCAAATGCACATTATTAACTGCAGATGCCCAGCTGAGAAGATGAGAGAAAGTTAATGAAATTACACGAGTGCTTTGCTGAGTTCCCTTTCAAACTATAGCTTGTTAAGTTAAAACAGCAGTGTGAAGGGTGTAGCTCTCTGTGAAGTTTCTGGATGTGGCCCTGGCCTCAGGGAGCCTTGTGGGGTGGTCAAGGAAGCCTGGCAGAAGGTAGTTCATGGCAGAGACACCAGCCACATGTGGGCCTTCCTGTGTGGGCCTTGCCTGTGTGGGCCTGTCTTTCCCTTGCTGGTCTCCTGTCTCAAGTTCTCCCATCCCTGCTTCTCATGTCTGTGGGCCTGACCACTCACTGCTTTGATACACCCAGCTCCTTGCCCTCCAGCCTGGGCTTAGGTGCACTGTCCCACAGGACTACAGGGTCATTTCCATGACTCAGTTCCTGGTTTGCCTGTCACCCCCCACCTCCCTTTCTGCGATTGCCTGTCCTCCCACCCGGTTTTATTTTCTTCATTTCCAGTTTTTATTTCTCATACTTTTTGTTTCTTTTCCCTGTAGGAGTGTGAGCCCTGCGAGGAAGGAAACCCCAGCTCATTAGGTATTCATTAGTGTGTGACCTTGAGCAAGTTGCTGCCATCAGTCAGATGGGTAACATGGTGCCTGCCTTTGGAGCTGTGAACGGATTGAATGAGCACAGCTGTGTGTTTGAGGGTGCCTAGATGTGAAGTGTGTTAGTTTTAGAGCATCGCACATGGTAAGCACTATTATCATGACCATTGTCAGCATTCACTGCTGTGTACCCAGCACCTTGCACGGGGCCTGGCATGTGGGAACCCCCGGTTGACAGAGTCCAGTGAATGGAAGAATGAGTGAGTGAGTGGGTGAGGGATGGTGCCCTGCACAGGGGGCCTCCCCCAGCACGATGCACCCTGTGCTCTCAGGCCCAGCCTCTGTCATTTAGTCACTTTTTGTTTCAAGTTCCCAGAGTGAGTAGTAAATACTTCAACCAGTCAGAGTTCTCACAAAAAGCTCAGTGAACATGTGTAATGATTCATTCAGCATTTGCTCAGTGCCTACATAAAGTAGGCTGAGGCTAGAAATGGCAACTAGCACATACACCATGCCCTGGGGATCGAAATATAACAGAGGAGAAAGCCATGTAAAATGAATTTTCAAAGGCATTTGAGACCTAAGATCTCGGGGAAATGACTGTGGGAAGGTGGGATTACTGGCGTTCCTTCCAGATGTTACAGATGATGCCCCGTGGCAGCTCTTCCCACAGTGGGTGACTTTTATGAAGTCCTCAGGGGCTGCATCTCAGCATTTGGCAGCCCAGCTTGAACCCTAGCCCCTTTACTTCACAGCTCTGAACCTCACTTCTTCAACTGTGAAAACAGGAATGGCAAAGCCTGCCTTGGAGGCTGCCTGAGTACCGAGCGACCCAATCAATGCGTGCAGTGTGTGTGGCAGCGCGGGAAGCTGCATACTGCTCACGTCTCCTCCTCTTCTCCAACAGTCCTGGGTGCAGTGTGTGCGGGAAGCTGCATACTGTTCACGTTTCCTCCTCTTCTCCGACAGTCCTTATGTCGTCCATGGCATGGGCGGGAAGCTGCATACTGTTCACGTCTCCTCTTCTCCAACAGTCTCTGATTGTGCCATTTCAACTTCAGTGAGATGCATTTTTTTCCCACTGACAGCTCAGGTAAGTCCCTTACCTCCCCAAAACAGCACCCTGTGAAATCGCCTTCTTGCAGCCGGGTCAGACAGTTCGCTTTGTAGGTTTAATGAACGGTCTTCTGCATTTATCTCAGCTACTGCAGCCCAGTGTCTGGGGAAAGGCTGAGGGTGGTCTGAGGGCTGTGCTGGGCTGTTTTTCAGGCTGCCAAAGGCTGTTCTTGAGAGGCAGCTGACCTCATCAAAAGGAGCTCAAGCAAGGGGCTGAGGGGCCGCATCTCCCAAGCACGGCAGACCTGGGGAATCAGTCTGGCCTTCCTTTTTCAGGTTGGGGACACCTCGCCCCATCACCCATCCCACCACACTAGGCTCTGCATCTCCGTGTCTGCTCCTTTACAACAGTTTACTATGGAATGCCCTCAGGGATATAGGAGTGCATCCAGGTGAAGCCTGTGGGGGAAATCCTACCACGTCTGCCATTTGCTGACCTTCTCAAAACTTAGCCTCAGGACCATTAAGTCTCCCCTGGTTGTGGTGGGGATGACCAGCTTTATGCCCCATTTCCTCATGCTTGGGCATGCGATGGACAGGACACTGACCTCTCCATTCCCAGTGCAGGCATCTGGGGGCAAATACTCCCTGGCCACCTTTGACTCTCAGCTGGCTGCTCCATGCTGCCCGCGTCTTAAGACCAGGAAATACTCCATATTTGCCCCTTTCTATTGGCCTTTGCCTGAGCCCAGCTTAGAACATGCAAAACCCAACTATTACTGTAACATAATTAATTACTCCTATTCCTACGTCACTGTTAATAAGATCTCCTAGGCCTTTTCCAGGTCTCAGGCCTAATGAAAGTGCTAGAAACGCAGAAGAGAAGTAAGATACACTGTGCCAGCCTTTGGAGGCTGCCGAGTAAATGACCCTGGAATGTTCCCTTTTCCACACTGCGCTGGACATGCCAGTTAAATGACCCTCGGTATTACCTTTTCCACATTGCACTTGACAGAACACCGATTGATCACAGAAAAGTGCTGAACTGACTCATAAATTTGGGGCAGGTTCCCTACTTTACTTTCGCCTTGGAGATGAGCGCACATTTGTTTGTGAAAGCTTCAGAGAAGTTTTGCAATAATCAATCACTTTTACTCAGGGTTTCCTGAAATTTCCTGATTATAGAAAACAATTTTTAAAATATTTTTTGTAGAGTGATACTAACATTCCTCAAAATACTGGTGATCCACTAAATGTGGATCATGGCTACTGTGGATTCAGTGTCAGAGACAAGGAAACCAGGGCTTCTGAGGCAGAATTCACTAGGTTCACCTTGGGAGTCGACTGCAGAGTGAAATGAACCAGAGGGCACCCTCGCCCACTCTTACATCTGGGCCTTTATGTCCCCACCTTTTCTCTGTTTTTACTGGTGTCTGCACACTGTATTTGTGTGGCGTGTCAAGGCACAAATCTACAGGGAACATCAAATCAGAAAAGTTCACTCTCTGCCTTGGCAGCTCTCATCTGCAGGAGTGTGTGTGCACGGGGGTATTGGTGCAGCCAGTGAACACAGCACATTCAGCTGGCAGCACCCCGAGATGAGGATGAAGTGACTGGGAAGGTCACAGGAGAGGAGGGCTACAGGTCCCAGGTTCTTCATGGAGGACAAGGTGTTTGTATGGGGTCCTGGAGGAGAGGCACGAGGACCTCTGCTTTATCCTAGCTTGCAGCAGGCTAGAAACACCCAACAGATAACTCCCCAAAAGGGAATAACATGGGACAACTTTGCCCCTTTGACCCTACAAATAGGTTTTATTTCCAGTACGATGAGCAAGCACGCTGAACTGTCTTGCAGTTGCCCGATGGGTTCTTCCCACCCACTGTACAGACAAAACCAATTCACCGAGACTGTGGTACTGCACTAAAGAAACAGTTTAATTGATGCAGCTAGCCACGTGGGAGAAGGAGCTGCTACTCAAATCAGTCTCCCAGAAGACTGGGAGGTTTGGGTTTTTCAAGGATTGTTTGGTGGGCAGAGGACCAGGGAGTGGGTGCAGCTGATTGGTTAGGGATGCAATCATAGGGTGTACAAAACGATCCTCTCACGGAGTCTGCCTCTGGATGGGGAGGTGGGAGTGCATAGGACCAGTTGAGTCATGAGCCATGGGTCTGGGTAGGGTCAGTCGGTTGGCAGAATGCAATCTGGAAAACAGCTGAAAAAACCAATCTCAGGCTCTACAATAGTGTTGTTATCTACAGAAGCAATTGGAGAAGGTACAAATTGTGTGACTTCTAGCCATATGACTTCTGAACAATAAGGAATTTCAGAAACTATGTCTACATTTTAGCAGAGTTCAAGCTCCTCCCGAAATCCTAATCACGTGGCCTTTCATTCGTTTTTGGTCCCCAAGGAAGGAGGGTTTTAGTTTTAGAGAGGGACTAGTATTGTTCTATAACTTAATTTCTCCCTGGATTAGTTTAGCCTGTGCCCAAGCATGAGCAGGACAGCCCGCCTGTGAGGCTAGAGGTAAGGTGGAGTCAGTTATGCGTGACCTCCCTCGCTGTCATAAGCTTTGCAAAGGTGGTTGCAGTCTTTCTCTGGTCAGAACACATGGTGCAGCCATCTGAGATCTTTGCAAATGGACAGTAGCAAGAGAAGTGGAGAAAGAGGCCAGACTGTGGTGAGTTCCACCTCACTGAAGGCCAGCGGGGGGCGTGGATTGGCAGGATAGTATCCAGTGTGGAACACAGGAGGTGCACCAGTGAAGGGAAACCAGGTCGGGAGCATCAGCCGTGGGAAATCATAGAGGGAATCCTTGTTCTCCTGCTGCTTCCTGGGGTCTGCAGTCTCCCTGTCCATCAGACGCTGGCCCTCCTCGTGGCTTGCTGACTGTGCTTTATGAAATTCACGCTCACTTTTCCCCATATTTTCTGAAGCAGTGGTGAGTCTGGTTCTTGACTGGTTTTGTTTCCAGACGGGTCCCTTCTGTCTTTTTACTCCCCACTTCCAGTGGGCACGTGGGTTTCCCAGGGCCTCAGGCCTTCTGTCTGCTCTAGGGGAAGCTGGGGACGTCTGGACTGTCCTCATGGAAGCAGAGACGTTTTGCTGCGCCTTAGGGAATGGGGAGCAGTGGGGAGTCTTATGGAATCCTTGGTCTCTACTCCACCCCCGAGCTCCTGCTGAGAGGCCTGCTGTGCCTGTGCCCTCCCTGGGGGTGGCACAGTCCAGGATCTCCCCACCTGGCATCCTCTGAGGTGGATGCTCCTGCCTCTGAGACAGGCAGCCCTCTGCTTGCTGGCTGCTCCCCAGCATCTGTTTCTGACTCACTGCGCAAAACGGACAGGAAAGTTGAGGGTTCCTGCCCAGTGTCTGTCTCCAGGCACAGAGTCTCAGTACCAGCTCTCAAAACTCTGTCTGCTCACCTGGGCAGCTCCAGGAGGTGGGGGAGGAGTCAGGAGCGCAGCAGCCCCTTGAAACTTCCCAGGATGGCTGGTTTTGGGGGTTTATCACATTATTTTTGTCCCTCTGGTTTTAGCCACTGTAGGCCAGTTTGTTCACAGATTTTTACCAACTTTGGCTCATTTCATTACCTTATCAGAGGTGGGAATTCTGAGGTCCCTAAGCCAGAGGCTTTCAGGGATGTGGCTCCCTCTGCTGCCCTGGCAGGGAGGGCGCAGGGGTCCCAGGTGGAGCCTCTGACCTAGAGCCTTTGGCTCTAGAGCCTGGAGCCTTACCGCAAGGCTGCCTGTGGGTTTGGCGTCGGCCTGGAGCCCAGGCTGCTGGTTATCTGGAGACAGCCTCCCCGTAAGATTTCTCTGAGACAAGAAACAATTATGCAAATTATCCTAATTCTGTTTTAAAGAATAGAGAGATTGATTGCAGAGACAAACCATTTAGGCAGGCAATGTAGAAGGTGTTTCCATGGCTAAACTGCCTTCAAAGGAGAGGGATTTTGTTTGTAAACTTCAGACCCAGAAAATTGATTGTTCTGTCAACTTTAGATAATTATCTGTCCTCCCTGAGGCCCTAAGCTTAGCAGAAATGTTCTTTCTCTGAATCAGTACTCAGCTTTGGATCTCTGTTGGGTTCCCTGTGGAGTGCTAAATCAGAGATTCCCCCAAAGCAGTGGATCAGGAGCCTTCCTCCAGCCACAGTGCCCATCCCGCCTGCAGAAGAATGGACAGAGGGATGGGAGGGCTGCAGAGCTGGCACTGTGTCCCTGGAGGGGCTGGTGGGGACTCACTGTTCGGGGGACAGGGGAGGCAGAGTCCACACTCAACTGCTGCTTGGAGATGGGCATGAAGGGCAGGCAGGTCTGGCCTTGGCCTTGTGGTTTGTTTCCATTAAAGACCTTCAAGACCAGAAGGGACCAATAGGGCCGGACTATGCAGGGAGAGAAGAGGTTCTAGGGAACTGAGTTCTGAAGTCTTCGTCTTCTCACTGTGCAATGGGGTTCGCCTATAAAGCAGGCTGCTTGTCCTCGGGAGAGCTCATTGTGGAGAAACATCACTGGACAGAGCCCCTCCTTATCTGCATCAGACTCCTCTGGTCTCCCTGGTTGCCTTTTTCTCTGCCCCTAAGGGCACCTGTCCCTGGAGAGGCTCTCAGGACAGTATCCTGGGCACCCCCTGCCTGGACACCCCTTGCCTGGCACCCCTCCTCTCCACAATGTCGTCAGAGAGCTCCACCTGCCCTTCTAGCCCCCTGGTCCAGCACAGCTGGTCGTGAGGTTTGGGCCCTGTGACCTGCCCAGATCCAAGCTGTGGGGAAAGTTTGCTGAGACCAGTTTGGGGAACAGAGGGACCTTGTTGTACCATTTGTTCTGGGCACAGGGGACCTCCTGCATCGTCTATCTCCTCCATGAGATGCTAGTTTCAGGGATTCCTTGGGGACATTGGAGAGCAGGGCTGGCTTAGGCAGGGGCCTGACCATAGTCCAGACAGTGCAGACCCTACCTGAGGTGCCACATGGGCCCTCATCAGTCTTCTCTTCACACAGTGGAGTCACTCCTGTGCCTCCCCTGTCTGCACTCCATTGAGCCGGGAAAGGCCTGCAGTAGCCAATGCCCACATTTGAGTTTCAAATGTGAATATACCCAGGGATTGCAGTTTACCAAAGGATGAAGGAAAAGGCCTCTCCCAGTACTTGGTCAACATTATTCTGTGGTATTTTTCAGATGAAATTAGCATTTAAGCCAGTATACTTTTAGTAAAGCAGATTATGCTCCATAATGTGGGTGGGTCTCATCCAATCAGTTGAAGGCCTTAAAGGAAGAAATACTGACCTCCCAGGGGAAGAGGGAATTCTGCCCCTGGACTCAAGCCACTCTTCCTTGGATTCTAGCCTCTGTAATCACACGAGACAATTCTGGACATCTCCTCCTCTCTTTTCTGTTTCTCTGGAAAACCCTGACTAATGCAATTCTTGTTAAGCTGCTTTTAAGAAGTGTGAAGAAAATATTAAAAAGATGTAACTAAGAATTTTGAGTGGACGATCTAATTATTTCACACTGGCTGAGATCTCCCTGATGTTGACATTGCAATGACACTGTGCACTTCTTGGGGTAAGAAAAAGTGCAGTCTCAGTATCCCTCCCACTAAATAGGAAGGCAAATTGCCATTTCCCGAAAAGTCCAGAATAGTAAGTAGGTTGACGAGTAACTCTTGAAGTTACATAAGACAAATCAGTTGCAACAGAGGATCATAAACCCCTCGTGTATGGAAGGAAAACAAGTTTGTCAATGTGCAAACTGTAAGTCTAAGTTCCTACTTCTGTAAAAAGTAGAGTTTCCTCTTCAAAGACTTTCCTTCCCATCTCATTAGAAATAAATAGTAACTTCTCTTAGAAGCAAAATTTATTCAAAGACCTGTGCTAACATTCTTAAATATCTGCTAGCCCTAATAAAGAAATCAATGTACTTTATGTTCTTAGCTCCCACAATTTAGCCTAAATATTTGCCCTGGCATGCTTATACTAGTCCAAGCAAGCTTTAGGTCATTGCCTGTTCCTCTTCTTTATTCGAAGGTGTTTTTACTTTCTTCAGCATTTCACAAGTTACTTCCTCCTTCCTTTGTTCTCCTCTGCCTTTTCCTCTTTAAAAAAGTTCTAAGTTGCTAGCCAATCGGGACAAATACAGAATGTGAGGTCCCGTTCCAGCCACTGGAAACTGGACACAGCAGTAGGGTGGATGCGTCAGGTTATAAATGACCCTGTCTCCTTTGCTCAGTATACTGTTGTGGCAAAACTGCCGGCGAGTGTACACTTTCTGCAGAAATTTAAAAAAAAATAAAAATGACCTTGCCGAGGAAATTAAATTTACATTCAAGTGCTATTTCTTTACTGCACTGGGAACAAGCATTTCAAGCAATTTCAACCCTGCTGGACCGCATCAAGTGAGGGCCGGGATGGAAAAGCGGCCGTGCCGAGGTGCCCCGGAAGCAGCCTCCAGAGTGTGCCTCAGAGTTTCTGGCCATTTCAGCTAAGACTTTTCTTCTGACAGACTAGAAGTGTAAAAAAGAATTGTTTACTTTGCTGGGAAATGTGACAAAAGGTTAAAATTCTACTAGTTCATAAAATATTTGAAGCTAACTTTGTTTTTATAAATAAAATTGTATTTACAATTTAAGCTTTAGTTCTCATCCTTGCTGTTATAAAAGTTATTCTAAGTTATGTCAGTCTTTGAGGGTAAATGTAGAGTATTTAAAATAGCTTATATTTGGAAAACTGAACGGTGTTTGTTGTCATGATTTTACTTTGTTCTTGACCACATTGGTCCCAGAGAAAGTCAAGGTCTTCACCCACGGATTCAAGATTCTTGTGGCAGCTGCTGAATTCTTTTCCAACAATGCTTGGGCCTCATCAGCGTCATGTTTGTGCACTACCCCAGCCCCAACCACAGACATGGGCAGGAGGAACAGAGCTCTACCGTGTAGCATCACTGCCAGTAAGAGTCTGGCTCTCCCATGAAGCATTACTCTTCCTCTGCATGTATCTTAGAATTTCAAAAGCCATTTGGCCTCCATTTCTTTAGATTGTGGATAAGATCCATAAACTTGTACTGGGGTCACTGTTCCTCCAGCCTCTTTAGCACGTATCTGCAGTCTCATTTCCAGGCTGTTTCCTCTATGGGCCACTGCCTGCAGAATTCCCAGATGAATCCATTGCCCATTCCCTGTAGCCACATCTCCAAATCCACAGCCGTTCTCAGCAGCTGCCTTCACACTCACATCCCAGAGGTCAAGTTGCCACAGCTGGCGTGTGTTTCCAGCCACTAGGCAACCCCAGGTCTTCATCTGAGCACCCAGGGCCAGAAGTCTCACCCTGTCCCCCATACCATCCCTTCCCAGCCAGCCACAGTTTCCTTCCTTCTGTTGCTCACACAGTGCTCTCAGCCCCAGATGCCCTTCCTGACACTTCCTCCCAAGGAAACCCAAGTCATCCATCAGGGTCCACCCAAATGTCCACACCCTCCGGTAGCCTGCCCAGCCCCAGAGGCTCCCCTGAGCTCCCTTCCCCCATTAGAGCCTACAGAGGCAGTGCTGCCCAGCAGACATCTCGGCTGGGAGTCAAACAGAGCAAGGCTATTTTGGTCCCTCTCTCCACTCTATGTGACCCTGAAATGTGCCCTGGCCTTAGGAAACATTCAGCTACATCAGAGAATGTGAGTATGCATGTGGTTTGTATAACACAGGCAAGACATGGTTTTTAGATACGTTCAGAATAGATAGTTACAGAGGACAGGTATGTTACATGTGGGAAGGAAGAGACACAAGGGCCAAGAGATACTTAATATGCATGAGGCTCCTGGGCACTAAATGTTCAATTCACAATGTGCCTTTATACAAGAGACACCTAAACAAAACCATTCCTGGTGCCCATTCTGGTCCCATGCGTCCTCTGCCCAAGAAACACGTAGAACCCATGCCAGTGCAACAGCTACTTCTTGGCAACTCCACCATGATCAGGCACACTTGTCCCATGTCTGTCCCGTTGAGCCGGTGTGTGTCATAAGCCCTTCAGCTGTGAGCACTCTTGCCCAGACCTCGGCTCTGGTCCTCGTGGCCACACCTGAGTGGGTGAGGTTGACTAGCAGAGAAAGAAGAGAACCGATGAATGTTGACAGCACAGGAATCAGGTCATACGGCCCTCCCATCTCCTTCCCTCAGCTTCTTGCTGTGTTTTGCGAATGGATTTTATAAACCTGTGATTCGAGCATCCTCAGTTGCTTCTCGAGCCTTTCCGCTCCATGAACTCTGGGACAGCTTGCCTGGTACTGCAACTGGAGGACATCATTGCATCCAGAGAGCTTCCCACATGACAGTCTGTGAGCAAGGGACTTCGCCTCCCTGGATGGTGGTTTTCTTTTATGTAAAAGATGTGATCGTAGTCTCTATTTCTCAAGGGTGCTGTGAGAAACACACAGAATAAGGCCACGTGAAAGTGTGTGGCAGGTAGCGGATGCTCAGTAACGTGAAGCCTGCCCTTCCCGTAGCCTTTCTCTTCCTCCACTGGGTCTAGACTTCACATTGTCCCATGGTTCGAGATCCTTGGTTCATCCCGAGTCTTATCATCATCCCAGAAGCTTGGAGGGAGCTCCTGGGGAAATCCAGCTTCACGGTCCCACACTGATCACTTCCCCTGGGCATGGCCTGGTAAATGCAGCTCAGATCTGCTCCCCAGGCAAGTCAAGGAAGTTGCTGCCCAGAAACCAAGTGAGGACATTTACAAGAACCGGCAGCAGCAGCAGCAGCAGCAGAAGAAGAAGAAGAAGAAGAAGAAGAAGAAACTGGATTTGCTTTTTCACCAGAGGATCCAGATTTCCCTGTGGCCTCACAAACAAAAAGGAAGGAAGAAGGAGCAGCACAGTCATCCCTTTGTGAAAAAGGCATTCAAGTAACTGAGTGACTCAACAAGCCTGGGTCTTGGGGTAATTACGAATACCTGGCTGAAGGGCAGTCCTCAGGCAGAGCCCCTGAGACCTGTTGAACTCTAGAGTGTGGGAGCAGAGGAGATTCAGGGCCTGCCTAGGGGCAGTGTCCACAGGGGCAGAGTGCCCCCAGGACTCGCCCTGGCTCAGTTAAGGACTCCCCTCAGGATCTGCAGAGGTGCAAGGAAGGGTGCATCTCTGCCTGGACTGAGCTGGAAATGCAGCCGTGTGGCTGAAGTGGCCACTTCCTGCTTTCTGTAAAGCAGCCACAGGGACCTGTGAACAGGTAAGACCCTTACTCTTGATTACTGAAGAACTAGAACCCAGGCTCCCTTGACCTTCTCTCCAAAAACCCAGATGACACGAGGACCCTCTCCCAGCTGAAGGGGCAGATTCATGCTTTAGAGTGTGGGGAGTCAGCTTGGGGGCACGTGAGTGTTTAGCTTAGGTGTGGGCCTCACAAAAGAGTCAAAACAAGTCAGCCAGGACTCCAGCAGCCTTCACTGTGTGAGAGATGCCAGCACTGTGGCCACAGCCTGACAGCTGCGCAGGCCACATAATGTGTGGGGCCGAGTGGAAAACGTGGGTTTTTTTTTGTTGTTGTTCAAAATCATGAGCTTCCAGGGGCGGCAGCAGAACCTTAAACTGCTCTGAGGCCCTTCTGAGCACAGGACTTGGTATGACTGCACAGGGATACCTGGCAGGCCAAGTGCAGGGACAGAGCGATCTGCCCAGAGGCCAGCAGGTCCCCAGTCAGTGTCTGGCACCAGCTCCCTTCATGACCTGGGCTGGCTCAGTTTCACGGGACTCCCAAGGCTGGAGGCTTCCCCGGAACACCATCCTCAGGGATTTCCCAACAGGAGCAGCCTCTGGCTTCAGATCTGTCCTTGTTTGACTCATAAATTATCACTCAGACTGAGAAAATTAACACTCAGTGATTCCTGAAAGGGTGCCCAGTGCAATAGATAATTTTCAAAGTGAGTTCATCGGGGATTTAATAGCCAGGCAATGTCCATTAAAACAGCGACAAACATGGGGAGAAAAGGAAAAGTTCCAACTGGAAACTCATGCTGGCTTGACAGTTGTTCTCAGGGAGCAGAACAGAAGTGGGCATTTTCATTCTGGTTACACCATCAGCGATACCTCCACGGAGCCTCTCAGCTGGTTCCTCCTGGGTCTGGGCCACAGGCCTCCCAGTATTGCCGGTCTCGGAAGACATCTGTGGGCAGGTTCTGCAGAGGGAATCTGAGGCTGTGTGGGATGAGCTGCAGGACCCCCTGTGGGGAAAGGCAGGAGGCAGCACCAGCTCCTTCACCAGGACCTGAGGGTACTGTGGCTCATCAGGGGCCATCGAGGACGTGGAGACCCTGCACAGTGTTTGAGGAGTCCTGCTACATCAGTTTATTCTGGTTTAGGTGGTTGAGGGGAGACTCAGTGAAGTCTTGGGGGTTCAGGGCTACACTGCCAGCCTCTGGGACAGCAGCCCCAGTGTCCCCCGACCCAGGCCTTCCTCCTCCCTGCTGATGAACGCCCAGTCTGCTCCCAGATGCACACATGTCCTGAAGACACCCGGTTCTCGTGCTCTTCTCTGCAGCACCTGAATTGGGCATTCCTGGGTAAAGCAGTTTAAGTTACTTTCACTTTTATCCACCTTGTTTCCGTTATTTCAACCATGCATGTCCCTTGTGTATGTAGGATAAAGGTGTCTAAGAATAAAGGTCCATGATTTAAAGTTTTTTCCTCTTCTTTCCCTGTCCTGACCACCTGATCATAAGCTTGTAGAAATAAATTGTGTCTCATGTTGTGTACCTTTTGATGCATCTAGAGAGATGGTTATATTCATATAAATAAACGGGCACATCCAGCACATTGTTTCTAGTTGTCGTCTGCTAATAAGTTTACATCTGGTAAATGCCAGTGTTTCTTCAAATGGCTGCATTGCACATGAGTCAATCTGTGTGACAAAGAATGTGGCAGGTTTTGTACAGCCTTTGTAAAGACATTCTTCAATGCTGCCTTTTAAAATAGAAATGTTAAATCCTGTAACTAATCAACCTATGCCTTGTTAGAGGGCTGACATTTTCAATAATTCCTTTACAAAGGGTAGTGAGATGCATCAGATCCCCCAGTGGCCCCAAGTAGGGACAGTGACAGTCAGCAGTTCTTTACAGACACCTGCTCCGTGGCAGGTTCTCTGCCGGCCCTGGCTGCGGGCGGCCCTCATCTAACAGGATGCTTCGGTCCATGGGTGGAGGACAAAGGCCTATGGGCTTGGGGAGCGAGTTCTTTCATCTCCTACATGACCTTCATCTGCTCGCGTTTCCCACGAAGTGCAGCTGGGTTGGAAGGAGATGGTGGTTTCCCACGGAAGTCTGGTCCCTAAGTGACGCCTCTGCTGCCTACATCAAAATCTCCCCGGCTTGCTCCACAATGGTCCCGTCACGTGGTGCAGACTCAGGCGCAGTCTTGTGTGTGCAGAGGCAGGCTTGGTCTAGTGTGCTCTTGATCATGCACCTAGTCACATCTGTTCTACAGTGTTGCATTCTTCTAATTTCCATGCACATCTTTGCATAGGCGTGCTCCCATTGTTCCCATGCCAATAAGTGGTGTGCAAGGTTCCAGAGTGCGCCAGTATTTCTTTAGTCAGTGTCATGCTGTTGGATATTCAGGTTTTTTAACCTAGTGTAAATAACATTCACATTTCTAAAAACCAGAAGAGTGTTTGTGATTAACATATCATCTTAGTGGATATTAAATTGCTGCATCTGATTTCATTTCTCTTTCCCAAATAAAGAGTCAGTTGTGTGGGCTAGTCTCATTCTGAAACTGCACACTCCCATCCCAGAGGTAGAAAGCGAGATCTCCTGCCTGCATTTCATGGAGCATGTGATTATGGAGGTGTCCAGTCCCAGCAAACAGACCCCACATTCTTTTCCTTCAGTGACTCAGACGCAATATGTGGAGAGTCCCAGACAGTATCGCTCCCTCACATTCATTAACCTCCAGAGATTAAACATCACCTGATACACAGAACTGTGGGTTCCCCGTTTGGCTAAGCATCAGGTGTAGCCAGGTTCTTACCTAGGTGCACGTGACAAGGTGCTGCCAGATGCCACCAGCGCAGACAGTCAGTGAGCCCACCTCATCAGAGGGCACATGAGATCCCCAAATGAGAAAGAACTCTAAGGAGCCGAAATCTGCCAAGATGGGTACATTAAAGCTTGCAACTTTGCACGTGAGCGCACCCTCAGACTCAGCCAGTTTATTCTCCTTTGCAGTCCATTCTGAAAAGTCCAGCCAGATGATGGCTAAAGAGTAGAGAATGGAAGGTGGAAGGCGGTTGCTGCTTGCAGAAGAGGCACGCTGGCAGCATTGGCAGGGAGGAAGAGACTGGAAACTGAGTAGCAGATCCGAGAAACCAAAATGCTCAGCAAATGAGGGCAGGTGGCATGGAGCTACTTCCCTGGGTCCAAGAGCCTAATTACCTTATTGTTCCATAAGTTCATGGCCTGCGGTCATCAGGGAAAATAAAACACTGACTGGGGGTCAGTCTTTTCTGTTTAGAGGAGGCTCCCTGAAACCTCCCCCTCCCGGGTTCAAGCGATTCTCCTGCCTCAGCCTCCCGAGTAGCTGGAACTATAGGCGCCCGCCACCACCCCCGGCTAATTTTTTTTTGTTTTTTTGTTTTTTTTTTTGTAGAGACGGGGTTTCACCGTGTTAGCCAGGATGGTCTCGATCTCCTGACCTCGCGATCCGCCCTTCTCGGCCTCCCAAAGTGCTGGGATTACAGGCGTGAGCCACCGCGCCCGGCCTCAGCTGGTTTTTCAAAAGTCATGGCGTGTAATTGTCGGAACAGTGAACTTCGGAGATCCACCGGAGGGGCGAGGCCACAGCTCAACCGCGAGCACCTGAGCATCCTGCACCGCCTGCGACGGCCGTCAGGGGGCGCGATGCCGCCTCACAGAACCTCAAGAGGCGCCCGGGTTCCGGCACAGAAGCCCGGCGGCTCCAGGGGGCGGAGCCGAGCCGCCTCCTCAGGACCTACGCAGGAGGCGCCGTCATCCCTACAGGGACACCTGAGAGGACCCAGCCTCCTCCTCCTCAGGACCCACTCGGGAGACGCCGCTGGCTCTATAGGAACACCTGGGGACCGTGGCCAGGGACGACCCAGCCTCCTTCTCCTCAGCTCCTCAGGAACGACTGGGGAAGCTGTGGCTTCATGGTCCCCGAGGCTGCCCGAGGAAAGGTGAGGAAAAGCTTTCCGTCCCGGCTCAGTGCTGAGGCGGCCGCGCTGCCTCGCGCTCCACTTTCTCAAGTTGTATTTATTTTATTTTACAAAGTGGCCCATCATTAAGTGGCTTTGTTATTCATTATTACAGCATACCTGAGTTGTTTCATTTTTTAATTTTTGACCAATTTGGGTTTGTTTGGGGTGGATCCGGGACAGAGAAGGGAGAAACCCTGAGGGCAACATGGAGAGCCCCAGGGAGACGCGCACCCCACGACTTGCTTTTATTTGCGTTCCAGTGGCTCGTTTTTCTTAGAGTGTTAAAGTACTTGAAAAATATTGAAGACCAGATGTAGATGTGAGTTTTCACAACCGTATTTTAAGTGTAAATACTGGACTTTGTCTGTTAACAGGATTTTAGGTAAAATAAATTTAAGCGGAGTTTATTTCGGCAAAGGACTGGTTCATGAATCACGCAGGAAGCACCAGAACGGAAGTCGGCTTGGGGCTTCGAGCTCTTAGGGTGGCCCGTAAGTGAGGCTCCTCAGTGGCTCCAGCTAGGCGACCGCCTGTGGTGGGGATGCTTCCCTCAGCGTCCCTAGTCATACAGCCAACTGGCTGCTGGGCTTTTTGGCATTGACTGTGGTTGGTTTGTGAATTTTTTTAAGTCAGTTCACATGCCTCCAAGTTCGGTTTCTGTTTGCTTAGGGAAGGCCTCAGGCTAACCCCCGCCGTATTTGCTTTAACATGTCAAAACCATAATTTATTTTTCATTTTACTTTCCTGGCATTAATAGAAGTAAATTCACATTTGTGTGTTATTCAGAAAGTCAGTTTAATTGGCAACCTATTTGTGATGGTGCATAAAATAATGTCTTTTAATCATTGGCATCTTAGATTAGATGAAATATGTTAACTCTCTTAAGCTTTGTTATTAACCCATAACAAGAGTTAAGTTTCTTTTTTTCTCCTAGGCTTTGACCATTTAAAATACACTCAGGCATCTCGTAACGATGTTATACTTTCTGAGAAATCTGTCCTTAGGTGATTTCATCTTTGTGTGAACACTGTAGAGTGTCCTTATAAAACTTAGATGGTGTAGCCCACTCCACACCTAAGTTACATAGTATAGCCTATTGCTCCCAGGCTACGAACCTGTACAGCATGTCTCTGTACTGAATGCTGTAGTCAACCATAACACCATGGTGATTGTAGATTGTGATCCCAGAATATCTGGGACAGGTCTCAGTCAATTTAGAAAGCTTATTTTGCCAAGATTAAGGACACGCCCGTGACACAGCCTCAAGAGGTCCTGACGACGTGTGTCCAAGGTGGCCAGGGTAGAGCTTGCTTTTGTACATTTTAGGGATACATGAGACGTGTAAGATGTACAGTCATTTGGCCCAGTAAGGTGGGACAACTGGAAGCAGGAAGTGGGGGTGCTTCCAGGTCAGAAGTAGGTTAGAGACAAAAGGTTGCATTCTTTTGAATCCTTCATCAGCCTTCCACTGAATACACAATTTAGTCTGGCTCAATGAATCTGCATTTTTACATAAATAATAGGGCAGAGGAAGCAATCAGATATGCATCTGTCTCAGGTGAGGGATGACTTTGAGTGCTGTCTGTCCTTTGTCCAAAAGGAAATTATTTGTGGGCAAATTGTGAGTGAGGTATGTAGCTTTTTGTCTTTGTAGCTATCTTAGTTAGGAATAGAATGAGGGCAGATTTGCCTGACATAGCTCCCAGCTTGACTTTTCCCTTGGCTTAGTGATTTGGGGGTCCTGAGATTTATTTTCCTCTCATGGTATCAGAACAGAGAAAAGGTAATGCATTGAGCCATGAGCTTATGACAAGATGGCTAGGAAGGAATTTTTCAGCTCCATTTTTATCTCATGGGACCACCATCATATGTATGCAATGCACGAGTGTAAAATCACATTTAGTTAAGTCAGCTTACACTAAGCTATGGACCCAGATGGTCCTGGGGCCTTTTTCCACTGGGAGATCTTTAAGGACCTTTCTTAGCTTTTCTATGCTAATTGGTATATTCATAGTTGCCTTATTTCAGTGTCCATTTTGTTAATGTGTATTTTTACTAGGAAATCACCCATTTTTTCTAGGTTTCCAGTTTGATGCAATTATTTGACTTTTAATTTCTCCTCTGTTTTTAGTTTTGTACATAATTTTCCTATCTACTTTTGCACTCTTTTTTCCATCAACAATATTTTTAAAATATACTTTTTAGCTTTTTTTGAAGAACTGTTATGTTTGACAATTTTTTATGACCTAATCATGACCGTAAATGATTTTTAATTAATTTCAGCTTAATGTCTTTTGTAGGGCACAACTGTTAAAATACAAAATTACAACAAATGTGGGTTTGCAGATCTTAATTGGCTTTTTTTTGTGGTTCTAGAATCAGGCAGCAGTCCAGACCAAAAATGGTTCAGAATGATCTGCCACACAACATGTGCGGGTTATATTTATAGCCAGAGAAAAAAAGTGACATACAGAAAACAGAAGTGAGGTATAGAGGTTGCTGGATTGGTTACAGACCTGGTTACAGCCCGGATTTGCCTTCTTGGAACTTGTTTTGAACAGCTGGCTGCCGGCCATTGACTGACACTCGGCTGATGTGATTGGCTGAACCGCCGCAATTTGTTACCATGATACATTCCCAAGTCAGATTTTCAGTTTGTTTCTATACTAAATTAGGTTGCGATTCTTCTTCTTCTTCTTCCCTTTTCTTTTTTGAGGCGGAGTCTCGCTCTGTCACCCAGGCTGGAGTGCAGTGGCGCGATCTCAGCTCACAGCAAGCTCCGCCTCCCGGGTTCATGCCATTCTCCTGTCCCGGCCTCCCGAGTAGCTGGGACTGCAGGCTGCCGCCACCAAGTCCGGCTAATATTTTTGTATATTTTTTTAGTAGAGACTGGGTTTCACCTTGTAAGCCATGATGGTCTCGATTTCCTGACCTCATGATCCACCCGTCTCGGCCTCCCAAAGTGCCGGGATTACAGGCGTGAGGCACGGCGCCCTGCCGCGACTCTTTACAAGGACTCCTTGGGAGGCTTCTAAAGCCTAAATGTTGTTTGATGTAAGACTTCCTCCCTTTTGGTCAGCCTCTCAATTTTGAGATATTGATCAAAACTTTGGGCATTGGTGTCACTCTTTGTTATCGTAAATTGAGTTATTAGAACTTATTTGCTTTCAGTGTGGCATTTTCAAGTTTTATTTGGTCTCAGTGCCCTCTGGGCAATAGCAGAACACTGTGTTGTGTAAGGCGGAAATAGAGCAATAGAAAATAACAACTGATTTGTTAATATCAGATTACTTCAAGTTACTTGTTTTGGTAAGAATTAAAGCAGAGGGGACTTCTTTATGCTGACTCAGGTAGACTGGAATCTCTTCAGGGAAAAAGGGAGCTCTTTTGGGATCTATCTACTTCCTTAAAGTTTCAGCTTTGTTGTGTGTCATTCAGCGTGAGTGTCTCCATTCTGGTTTTGCCTGCTCAGTGTGGCCTAATGCGGGAGTTGTGACCAAAACAATGACCTCCCGTAATTTGTTCAACAGTTCTCCCCTTTTGGT
The DNA here is from genome assembly GCF_029281585.2 of Gorilla gorilla gorilla. Taxonomy (NCBI): domain Eukaryota; kingdom Metazoa; phylum Chordata; class Mammalia; order Primates; family Hominidae; genus Gorilla; species Gorilla gorilla. Next base: position 8,420,907 of record NC_073232.2, on the reverse strand, counting down.
TAGGTTCCTACCTAGGTGAGGGTGTGACTAAAAACTTAGGGCATTAGCAGTATTCTCAGTAACTATCATTTTCGGTTTCCGGTCTCAACACATCATTTAAGAAGTCAGTAAAGCTTTCTTCTATTGTGACAGCATATTTAATACTGAGAAAGAAAAGAAAATTTCTATCTTGCGAATGTGAGCTTCCTCTAAATTATCAGGTCCAGGGAGGCTTGGGAATGAGGCAGCAGTCACGTCCCATTTCCCTCTTAGCTAAGTAATCATATCTTGAAGCTGCTTGCTATGTAGACTAGACTGACTGTCATCAGCTATAGATTAACCTAAGAGTGTCTTTGAATATTTTTTTCCAGTGGCAAATATTTGCTTCTGTTGTATCATAGCTGAAAGGAATGCTGGGAAACAAAATAAAGACAAGCATTCATTAGAATAAGTGATCCAGTCACAAGGAATCAATTTGAACTTTTTTTTTTTTTCACAAAGTCATACTTTGAAAACGTCCAGCCATAAATTGAAATAGTCTCCAAAATGTGAATTTTTTTCCCTGGTTCTAAGATGACCAGCTTTCTTAGAGAGTGAACTACACCGTAAGAAAAATGATATGACCATGTTTACACGTATATGTTATCTTAACATAAAACATGTAAAAGGGGCATTTCTTTGAAAGTATATATTAGTCTGTATAATTTACTTTGCAGTATCATGAATGCTCTTATTTTTAAAAGTAGGAGTAGTTACTGTCAATTACTAATTTTTAGTACAAATAATTTAGCAGATATCTGAAAAAATTACAATTTTTAAATAGAGGTTTTATTTTAAATTAGTTTTAGATTCATACAGAAATTGGGAAGAAAATGCAGATTTCCCATGTAGATGCAACCTAGTTTCCCCTCTTTTTAACATATCAACATGTATCAGATAGGTTTAACATCTTTTTTTTTTTTTCCCAGACAGAGTCTCAACCAGGCTGGAGTGCAGTGGCGTGATCTCGGCTCACTGCAACCTCTGCCTCCCAGGTTCAAGCGATTCTCCTGCCTCAGCCTCCTGAGTAGCTGGTATTACAGGCGCCTGCCATCATGCCCGGCTAATTTTTGTATTTTTAGTAGAGATGAGGTTTCACCACGTTGGCCAGGCTGGTCTTGAACTCCTGATCTCAGGTGATCCGCCCGCCTCAGCCTCCCAAAGTGCTGGGATTACAGGCGTGAGCCACCACTCCTGACCAACATCTTACATCATTTCTTGTCATACTTAATGACTGGGTATTACTATATTATTAAATAAGCTCACATCTTATTTGGTTTCCCTTAGTTCTGCCTTTTTCTCTCCCAGGATCCTATCTAGGATCCCATAGGACATTTAGTCATCATGTCAGGCTCTTCTTGGCTGTGACAGTCTCTCAGACTTTACTTCTGAGGACCTGGAACAGTGTTAGGAGGATTGGTTAGGTATTGTGTAGAATGTCCTCCATTGTGGTTTACTTGGGGTTTTTCTCATAATCAGCCTGGGTTTAGGGGTTTGCAGGAAGCAGAGCAGATGTGTAGTGTGTCCACAAAAAGAGTCAAAGACTGTAAAATATTTGAAGAGATGTATTCTGAGCCAAATATGAGTGACCATGGCCCTTGACACAGCCCTCAGGAGACCCTGAGAACATGTGCTCGAGGTCGTTGGGGTACAGGTTGGCTCTATACATTTTAGGGAGATAGGAGACATCAATCAAGTGTATTTAAGATATATATTGGTTCGGTCCAGAAAGGTGGGACAACCCAATGGATTAGGGTGGGATGGGGCTTCCAGGTTATAGGTACATTTAAAATTTTTCTGATTGGCAGTTTGTTGAAAGACTTACTATCAGTAGAAAGGAGTGTCTGGGTTATGATAAGGGGTTATGGAGACCAAGGTTTTATCATGGAGATGAAGCTTCCAGGTAGCAGGCTTCAGAGAGAATAGATTGTAAATGTTTCTTATCAGATTTAAGGTTGTGTTGATGTTAAATGCTGATTGGCTTTTCCTGAATTCCAAAAGGGAGGAGGGCATAATGAGGCATGTCTGACCACCTCTTTCCCATCATAGCCTGAACCAGTCTTCCAGGTTAACTTTGGTGTCCCCTGGTGGAGAGGTGGTTGTGGGAAAGATCTTTGAATTTTATTTTTGGTTTGCAAGTGCTAGTGTAGTCACTTCATGCTGTCACTTCATGCTCTCAAGATGTGTTATCACCATTAATGTTAACTTTTATCACTTGGTTGAGGCAGTGTTTTCAGGTTTTTCACTGTGAGGTTACTTTTTTCCCATGTCTATATTGTATGTATGCTTTTGGAGGAAGTCATCATGCAGAGCTCATACTTAAAGGAGTGGGGAGTTAGCCCCACCTCCTTGATGGCTGTCTATATCAGGTATTTGGAATTCTTCTGTATAAGAGATTTCTATTCAGCCCATTTGCATATCTGTTTAATCATTTATTTATACCAGTATGGGTCCACAGATAGTTACTTTAATCTTTTGGTTATCTAATTGTACAGTATTTTGTTGCTCTTTGTTCATACCTGTGGCCATTGGTAGCTCTTTCCACTGGCTCCTTTTACATAATTTCATGTTTTTTTTTTTAATAATTTATTTCTGTTACTTCAAAAGTACCCTGGCTCATATATTTTCTGTCCCAGTCCTAGTTTCAGCTATTTCTTCTAATAGCCCTGATTTCTTTTGTTAGAGAATGGTATGAAAAACTTACATCTGGCCACTAAATGTGGTCATTGCATCATGACACTTACAGCTGACAGTGCAAAGAAATATATGGGTGTCTTCTAACTTATATGTACCCACTTAATTATAAAGGTTTCTATGTGGAATCATCTATGTATATGTTAAGCTAAATGTGAATTTATACTTATGTTGTATATATATATTCTGACTCATTATGACAGAGATCATTCTAGGCTTCCCTATTTTTTATCTGAACTTCTCACTGTAATAGTGAGGAACCTGGCTCCTACTATCTGCCATTTATTTCATCCCTTGTACCATTGGGAACAAGGAATTCATTCTTGATCAAGATTCCAGGTTGGGACTTAATAAGAAATATATGTTTGGTCTGTGTCTGCAGTTCCTGGTACAGAGCTTCTAAAACTATTATAATTTCCTGAACAGTAGGGGTGCTAGGAGCATCTTGTGTTCTAATATTTGGTCTTTGGCCCTGGTTCCTGACGCAGAGTTCCTAAATCTCTTGGAATCTCCTGGATAATAGGAATGGCTTCTGTTCTAATAAGGACACTCTGTGGGTTCCTGGATGGTTTCAGGATGGGGATGGTCACCAGAAAGACCAAGCCATGATAAGAAGGTTGTAACTTTTAGCTTAACATGCAATCCTTTGAGGGTGTGAAGGGACTGGAAATGGAGTTAATAATCCGTCATGTCTACATGATGAAGCTTCCATAAAAATTCCTAAAATATGGAATTTGGAAAGTTCCAGATCAAGGCTGACAGATTTGATGTCTAGTGAGGGCTCATCTATCATAGATAGTGCCTTCTAGCATGTCGTGACATGGCAGAATGGGGAAACGGGCTCCTAGATGCTTTTATAAGGGCACTGGTTTCATTCATGAGGACAGCACTCTCATGATCCGATCACCTCTCGGTTACCTCTGAATACCATCCCTTTGGGGATTACATTTCAAAATAGGAATTTGGGGTGGGGGTGTACACACATTGAGACCATAATAACTAGTAAACATAAGTAAGTATTTCCTAGTTCCATAAGCCATCATAGCAAATTGTCAAACCTGAAGAGGGGGTGTAGGAATGCCTAGTTTCTGGCCAAGTCATATAGAAGTTTGGGTAAACTGGGGATTCACTACTTGTGATTGGCATCTGAGGTTGTGGACAGTCTGGTGTTACTAAGCCCTTAACCTGTAGGGTGTATACTAACTCCAGGTGATCAGTGTCACAGTTGAATTACAGGATACCCAATTGTTTTCCAGAGAGTTGGAATATTGGTTGGTATGGGAAACACCCCCCACCCCCCACAATTTGCTGTTAAAAGTGGAGTGTTGATAGTATAGAGGAAAATCATGGTTATTTTTCTTTTTACAGATATAGTAGTTTCAAAATTAACTATTATCCCTATGGGAAATAACTTTATAAAATAGAGTCCACTCTTCGTGTATATAGTACGTTTTGTTTTTAGTCTATGGATTCTACTCATTTCCAGCTCAGCACCTTTGGCCCACCACTTGCAACACACATTGGTAATACAGTTAGATTCTTGGTTGCACTCTGTATTTTGTCCTTAGATACTTCCACATCCTAAATAATTTAATTTGTGTAGATTGTGATTTGTTCTTTGTGCATTAAAATTCTGTGGGTTTTATCAAATGCATAGTGTCAGATATCCACTACTGAAGTAGCATACAGAATACTTCAAATCCCCACCCCAGACAGTCACTGATCTGACTATCATCTCTTTGGTTGTGCTTTTTCCAGAATGTTATATGAATGGAGTCATACAATGTATAGCATCTTCATACTGCCACCCTTTACTTAGCAACATAGATGCAAGATTCATTCATTTGTTTTCATGGATTGACAGTTCATTCCTTTCTGTTGGTGAATGGTATTCCATTGCATGGTTGTACTTCAAATTGATTATGCATTCAGCTATTGAAGAACGTTCTGATTACTTCAAGTTTTGGCCATTATGAGTAGAGTGGCTCATATATAATTACATGCTAGTTTTTGTGTGAACATAATTTTTCAAAGCAGCTGTCTAAACATACACAATTTAGGGGTGCATTTGTTGGATTGTAAGGTAAGACTTGTTTATCTTTGGGAAAAACTGTCAAACTATTTCCCAAAGTGGCTGTACCCATTCATGCATTCTGCCAGTAATGAATGGCCGTACCTATTGTTCTTCAACCTCCAATTGTTACTGTTGAGATTTTTTAAGAGTCCCACAGTTGTACTAGGTGTGCAGTGATATCTCAGCATTATTTTAATTTGCAGTCTCCTAATGAGATATATTGAGCATCCTTTTGTGTGATTATGTGCTATCTGTGTATTTTCTTTTTTTTTCTTTTTTCTTTTTTTTTTATTGAGATAGAGTCTCATTCTGTCACTCAGGCTGGAGTGCAGTGGCATGATCTTCGGTCACTGCAACCTCCACCTCTGATGTTCAAGCAATTCTCTTGCATCAGCCTCCCAAGTAGCTGGGATTACAGGCACCCACCACCATGCCTGGCTAATTTTTTTGTATTTTTAGTAGAGAGGGGGTATCACTATGTTGGCCAGGCTGATCTCAAATTCCTGACCTCAGGTGACTCACCCGCCTCAGCCTCCCAAAGTGCTGGGGTTATAGGCATGAGCCACCACACCTGGCCTGCTATCTATATATTTTATTTGGCTGGATGTCTGTTCAGATATTTACCCAGTTTTATTTGGGTTTTTAGTTTTCTTAGTGTTCGTTTGAAGAGTTCTTTGTGTATTTTCAATACAGTTTTTAAAACCACGTTTGTATTTTGTAAATATCTTCTCACAGTGTGTCTTGTCTTTTTGTTCTCTGAATAGGGTTTTTCATAGTAGAAAATTTAGTTTTATAAAGTCTGTTCTCAGTATTTTCACGAATTGGCACTTGATGCTGTGTGTTAAAACTCAACACCAGATCCAATGTCTCTTAGGTTTTCTTTTAGATTGTTTATAGTTTTGCCTTTGAAGTTGCAGTCTCTGGACTATTTTGAGTAGGTTTTTCTGTTTTAATTTGTGTATAGAGTCATTTCATTCTATATGGCTTCCAAATAATTCTTCCATCACCATTTATGGGAAGGGTACGGATATAGTGGCCTTTACTTCGGTTTGAATTTCCAAAATTATGACACTGAATAAACTGAATATTGAATTTTATAGGTATTTCAGGACAGCCAGGAGGGGGCGCACATCCGCCGAGAAACTGTGAGCAAGAGCGTCTGTGCTGAACCACGGAGCCACCAGAGGGCGCGCGATCCCGCCCCAACCAACTTCCCGCGGAGGTGCCAGAAGCAGCGAGGAGCTTCAACTTCCTCAGGGCAGCACGAGGGTCGTGTTAACTTGGTGTTCTTCATTGGTGAGTAAAAAGCTCCTGTCCACGGCCCTCAGTGCCAAGGAGTGAGTCTTTAGAGCACTCAGCAGAGGAAGAAATCCATCTAGAAAAATAAAACCCCCAAATCTCACTGTTTGGAGTACACCCTAACATCATTGTCAATGTCCAAGACACAGTGGCTGCTAATATATATTCTTACAGTGGCCTCTAATATAATAATCACACTGTGCCCTACATTACTATGATATCCACACCGTGCCCTAACACCCATATAACATGCACACCATGCCCTAACAGTGATGTAATCCACACCATCGCTTCCAATACAAATGTAATAATATCCACACCATGCCCTATCACTGATCTAGTCCACACCATCGCTTCCAATACTAATGTAATAATATCCACACCATTCCCTATCACTGATCTAGTCCACACCATCGCTTCCAATACTAATGTAATAATATCCACACCATGCCCTGTCAATGATCTAATCCACACCATCGCTTCCAATACTAATGTAATAATATCCACACCATGCCCTATCACTGATCTAGTCCACACCATCGCTTCCAATACTAATGTAATAATATCCACACCATGCCGTATCACTGATCTAATCCACACAATCTCTTCCAATGCTAATGTAATAATATCCACACCATGCCCTATCACTGATCTAGTCCACACCATCGCTTCCAATACTAATGTAATAATATCCACACCATTCCCTATCACTGATCTAGTCCACACCATCGCTTCCAATACTAATGTAATAATATCCACACCATGCCCTGTCAATGATCTAATCCACACCATCGCTTCCAATACTAATGTAATAATATCCACACCATGCCCTATCACTGATCTAGTCCACACCATCGCTTCCAATACTAATGTAATAATATACACACCATGCCCTATCACAGATCTAATCCACACCATCGCTTCCAATACTAGTGTAGTAATATCCCCACCATGCCCTATCACTGATCTAATCCACACCATCGCTTCCAATACTAACGTAGGAATACCCACACCATGCCCTATCACGGATCTAATCCACACCATCGCTTCCAATGCTAAAGTAGTAATATCCACACCATGCCCTATCACTGATCTAATCCACACCATCCCTTCCAATACTAATGTAATAATATCCCCTCCATGCCCTATCACTGATCTAATCCACAGCATCACTTCCAATACTAATGTAATAATAGCCCCACCATGCCCTATCACTGATCTAATCCACACCATCGCTTCCAGTACTAATGTAATAATATCCACACCATGCCCTAACACTGATCTAGTCCACACCATCGCTTCCAATGCTAATGTAGTAATATCCACACCATGCCCTATCACTGATCTAGTCCACACCATCGCTTCTAATACTAATGTAGTAATATCCACACCATGCCCTATCACTGATCTAGTCCACACCATCGCTTCCAATACTAATGTAATAATATCCACACCATGCCGTATCACTGATCTAATCCACACCATCGCTTCCAATACCAATGTAGTAATATCCACACCATGCCGTATCACTGATCTAATCCACACCATCGCTTCCGATACTAATGTAATAATATCCACACCATGCCCTATCACTGATCTAATCCACACCATCGCTTCCAATACTAATGTAGTAATATCCACACCATGCCCTATCACTGATCTAGTCCACACCATCGCTTCCAATACTAATGTAATAATATCCACACCATGCTCTATCACTGATCTAATCCACACCATCACTTCCAATACTAATGTAGTAATATCCATACCATGCCCTGTCACTGATCTAGTCCACACCATTGCTTCCAATACTAAGGTAATAATATCCACACCATGCCCTATCACTGATCTAGTCCACACCATCGCTTCCAATACTAATGTAGTAATATCCACACCATGCCCTATCACTGATCGAATCCACACCATCGCTTCCAATACTAATGTAATAATATCCTCACCATGCCCTATCACTGATCTAGTCCACACCATCGCTTCCAATACTAATGTAATAATATCCATACCATGCCCTATCACTGATCTAGTCCACACCGTCGCTTCCAATACTAATGTAATAATATCCACACCATGCCCTATCACTGATCCAATCCACACCATCGCTTCCAATACTAATGTAGTAATATCCACACCATGCCCTATCACTGATCTAGTCCACACCGCCGCTTCCAATACTAATGTAATAATATCCACACCATGCCCTATCCCTGATCTAGTCCAGACCATCGCTTCCAATACTAATGTAATGATATCCACACCATGCCCTATCACTGATCTAATCCACACCATCGCTTCCAATACTAATGTAGTAATATCCACAGCATGCCCTAACAGTGATCTAGTCCACACCATCGCTTCCAATACTAATGTAGTAAGATCCAGACCATGCCCTATCACTGATCTAGTCCACACCATCGGTTCCAATACTAATGTAATAATATCCACACCATGCCCTATCACTGATATAGTCCACACCATCGCTTCCAATACTAACGTAATAATATCCACAGCATGCCCTATCACTGATCTAATCCACACCATCGCTTCCAATACTAATGTAATAATATCCACACCATGCCCTATCACTGATCTAGTGAACACCATCGCTTCCAATACTAATGTAATAATATCCACACCATGCCCTATCACTATTCTAGTCCACACCATCGCTTCCAATACTAAGGTAATAACATCCACACCGTGCCCTATCACTGATCTAGTCCACACCATCGCTTCCAATACAGCTTCCATGCCCTTCTGTTTTGTATTTTTGGTAGGGACGGGGTGGGGGTGGGGCTAGGGAGGGGGGTTTTGGCTGTGTTGCCCTGAGGTCAAAGTGATCCGCCTGCCTCTGCTGCCAAAGTGCTGGGATTACGGGCGTGCACCACTGCACCTGGCTGCTGTAAAGTCCTATTTCACACAGCTGAGACATGTTTTAGGAAGTTTGCTAAAAGACCCCTGGAGACCGCCTTATTGTGACCTCCCTGTTATTGTGTTTAATTTGATTGAACTTTTCTGCCCTCCTGCTTTTCACCTTCTCTAATAGTCTCCCATTAAACCAATTCTAAGAACCACCAAAAAGGGGAAATTTTTTCTTGAAAGCAATAAAATGATATGGACTGTTAGAATGTAAAATATATGAAATGAGTCATTATACGTTAGTGCTGCTCTGACATAGGGACGTATTATTGAGAAGGAACTTTTGCTTGATTTTCAGAGAAATGGAATCATCGTATCGCTGATCTACGTAAACAAATTGAAGAATTGTCTGAAAGAAAATATGGTATGTCTAAACTGGAAAAGTCCTGTAATCTTATGTTCATGGGCGTTTACACAATGAGTTACTGTTCATCATGGGGGTACCGTGGACAATCCCAGGGCTGCCGGCGAGTCATGCCATCCTTACACGTTTCTCCTTGTAAGGTGCTTTGTAGTGTCTACACACTTTGTTTCTAGATTGCTGCAAAGCTGAGGAAAAGTTGTATTTCTTTAGTTATTAGTTAGCATTTCTTTTAAACTTTCAGTATGGAGATTGGAAATTTATTTACATATTTATTGCAAAGCCCTGGATCTTAGGGATTTCATTGAATTATTTATTTATTTTTTTTGAGACGGAGCCTCACTCTGTCGCCCAGGCTGGAGTGCAGTGGCACGATCTCGGCTCACTGCAACCTCCGCCTCCCGGGTTCAAGCAGGTCTCTGCCTCAGCCTCCCGAGCAGCTAGGATTACAGGCACCAGCCACCACACCTGGCTGATTTTTGTATTTTTAGTAGAGACGGGGTTTCATGATCTTGGCTAGGCTGGTCTTGAACTGCTGACCTCCTGATCCGCTCACCTCAGCCTCCCAAAGTGCTGGGATTACAGGTGTGAGCCGCCATGCCTGGCCAAATATTATTTTTTAAAATGAATTGTTTCTCTTAGTCTGCTTTGTTAAATTTGGAATTCATCTGGGCGCGGTGGCTCACACCTGTAATCCCAGCACTTTGGGAGGCCAAGGCAGGCAGATATCTAGGTCGGGAGTTCGAGACCAGCCTGACCAACATGGAGAAACCCCGTCTCTACTAAAAATACAAAATTAGACGGGTGTGGTGGCGCATGTCTGTAATCCCAGCTATTCGGGAGGCCAAGGCAGGAGAATCGCTTGAACCCAGGAGGCAGAGGTTGCGGTGAGCCGAGGTTGCACCATTGCACTCTAGCCTGGGCAAAAAGAGCAAAACTCCATCTCAAAATAAATAAATAAAATGTTCAGTACTCACCAAGGTGCCCCTATTGTCTCTACCTTTATCTTGATGCATCACTGAATTGATGTTAGATTTCAAATTCATCATCGCCCTGATACTATTCTATCCTGAAGCCACCTTTATATAGTGATGAAAGAAATTAGCGATTTGTTATTATCCTCTCTCTGTTGGTATACATCAAATGCTCACCTAAAAAGAGCAACAACCAGTGGAAAACATGATGTTTTTATTTGGGTGACTATTTACTTGTAACCTACTAGCAAACTATAAAATTGTATGATATGCAGAATTTTAACTGAATTGCTTTAAGTGAACATTTAAACATGATAAACAATATTGATGGTATTTATGTTAATGTACTTAAAATGAACATTTTTCTTCATTATGAGTAATATAACCTACTCCTCAATGAAAACCTAGCACTAAATTTGCTAATGAATTCAATAACATTTCCATAATATTTTTAGTTACATGCTTAAGGTTCTCTTAGTGTTTCTCCCACTTTTTAATAGCTTATGCCTTTTTCACCTTTGGTTTATTTTGGTTCATTTTAAAGCAAAAACCTCACAACATGTGACATCTGGAAACACTGTAACCTAGTGGTAAGACCATAGGCCCTGGGGACACAGGCTGGCCACGTCTCTTCTCCTGTCTGAGCTTTAGTATCCTCTTTTGTGGTCATGAGAACTGAAGATCTGTCCCGAAGATTTGATAAGATAGTAAAGTGCTTCACATAATACCAGACATATACACAGTAAATGCTTCCTCCTTATATTTTTATTGATTGATTGATTGAGACAGAATTTTGCTCTCTTGCCCAGGCTGGAATGCAGTGGCGTGATAATGGTTTCTGCAACCTCCACCTCCTGGGTTCAGGCAATTCTCCTGCCTCAGCCTCCCGAGTAGCTGGGATTACAGTTGCCTGCCACCATGCCCAGCTAATTATTGTACTTTTAGTACAGACGTGGTTTTACCATGTTGGCCAGGCTGGTCTTGAACTCCTGACCTCATGATCTACCTGCCTCGGCCTCCCAAACTGCTGGGATTACAGGTGTGAGCCACTGTGCCCAGCCTGTCTTTTCTCTTCACACCCGCAGTTCATGATGAAATATTAAATATGTACTAGTGGATATTACTTTGTTGAATATTGTCTAGTGAATATTAAGTATTCTCACCTTTCAGACATGAACTTATGAATTCAACAGGTGAAGATTTACAACTTGATAAATCAGCTTTGTGAGGTACGTCTTCAGTCTTAAGTCAGATTAGAAGATTATGTGAGGTAATTAACACTTAACATTGATTTAATGGTAGCTTCCACATGAAATAGTATGCCTCTAAGTATTAATTATGTCCTAGGACAGGAGAATTCATGTTGTCAAAATTCTCATACTCTCTAGAACAATAAACATTTTCTTTTTATTAGTAAATATTGCATTTATGGGTAGACAAAACTGAACGAACAATATTTGTTCTACTTTTGAGATGCAAGATTCATCTGGCATAATGCATTGAACAGGTTATTATTGAAGTCTACACCAGTCAACTGAATAAGCATTCATCAAATGTCCATGATATGCAGGACATAAGTTTTCTTTTAGAGTATGGAACCATGCATATTATCTTTTAATTAGATGATTTAGTTAGATACGTTTTTAAAGAACTAGAAACATAATTGATTTTCTTGTTTTGGCTCTGGAGTGGAGTGGGGACGAAACAGAATGGATTCACACTGTTTAGATTTACTAAAATGGAAGGATTGCAGCAGGATCATATCCCTAGTCTCCCCATAGCAAATGTCACCTGCTAGCTGTTTTTTTTTTTTTTTTTGGAGGTCGAAGTTTTGTTCTGTCGCCCACGCTGGAGTGCAGTGGTATGATCTCAGCTCATGGCAAGCTCACCTCCTGGGTTCAAGCAATTCTCCCTGCCTCAGCCTCCTAAGTAGCTGGGATTACAGGCCTCTGCCACCACGCCTGCCTAGTTTTTGTATTTGTAGTAGAGTTGGGGTTTCACCATGTTGGCCAGGCTGGCCTTGAACTCCTGACTTCAGGAGATTCACCCGCCTCAGCCTCCCAAAGTGCTTGGGATTATGGGTGTGTCACTGCACTTGGATTTAATGGGATATTTCACTACAGACTTTGGTAAACAGAATATTAGCATTTTTGGTGTTCTTTTTATTTTACTCATACTATTTTTCTTTGGACTCAATCACAATAACAGAATTAAAGATCAAAGTGTAAAAGTTAAAGACCAGTACAGATTCAATAATTATTCTTTTCTACATACTGTGTTTAAATGATATCCCTTTTTCTTTTTGTTCTTATAGCTCGAGCTGTAAAAGCCAAAGGTCTGGTGATGATCCCATACCCTTTTTTCCAGTCTCATGTTGAAGATTTTTATGTAGAAGGCCTTCCCAAAGGAATTTTTTTTTGAGATGGAGTTTTCACTCTTATCGCCCAGGCTGGGGTGCAATGGCGCAACCTTGCTGGTCACTGCAACCTCTGCCTCCTGGGTTCAAGAAATTCTCCTGCCTTAGCCTCCCAAGTCGCTGGGATTACAGGTGCCCACCACCACACCAGGCTAATTTTTGTATTTTTAGTGGAGATGGGGTTTCACCATGTTGGCCGGGCCAGTCTCGAACTCCTGACGTCAAGTGATCTTCCCGCCTCGACCCCTGACATCAAGTGATCTTCCCGCCTCGGCCTTCCAGAGTGCTGAGATTACAGACGTGAACCCATGCCTGGTCAGGAATTTTGTTTTTTAGGAAGGCTTTCTACTAATGGAATTCCTGGCCTTGAGAGGATGTTACTTTCGAAGGAAAGGATTTTTTTGTTATTAAAAGGTAAGATTCCTGGATTCTTATTGGACTGTTATCTCTGTTATGAGTAATCCATCTTCAGTCATTCACCACTAGGGTTGTATTTAATTAAGTCTGAGTTATTTTATGGTAGTTTTGTTTTGTTTTGTTTTGTTTTGTTTTTACCGAATTTCATTCTCATTGCCGTGGCTTGAGGGCAACGACGTGATCTCAGGTCACCACATTCTCTGCCTTCCAGGTTCAAGCAATTCTCCTGCCTCAGCCTCCTTAGTAGCTGGATTTACAGGCATGCGCCACCATGCCTGGCTAATTTTTTGTATTTTTAGTAGAGATGGTGTTTCACCATGTTGACCAGGCTGGTCTAGAACTCCTGACCTTGGGTGATCCACCTGCCTTGGCCTCCCAAAGTGCTGGGATTACAGGCATGAGCCACTGTGCCCAGCCTGGGCCTGCTTCTTTCTCTTTTTCTTTTTTTTTCATTAGCAGCTTAAAATTGGTGCCTTATTCAGACACAAGCAAAAGGACATTAGCCCAGCTTTGGAAATAGGTGAGAGCCCATCTATGATTTTCCTAGTTTCTCCTCCCCCTTTGCTTTTTGCTCTCTTGTTAGTATATTAATTGTTTTCACTCTCTGAATCTTTTTTCTCCATTTCTTTGGCAGACATTTTTACTTGTCTTGGAAGAGTAGGTGAAGAGCTGTTTTTAGGACTCTTTGAAAGGGTACAGTATGGGTGACAGTCTTGGCTAATGGTAACATCCAGGGAGCTGGGGTCAGCGTGAGCTGGAATCAGTTCAAATTAGCAAAGCACTGGCACTCAGTGGCAGGAATACAAGTGACTGCAAAGTGTTAAACACATCTGGAAAGGGATACTGACATCATCCTCAGAATCTGTGGGGAGTTCACATAGCCAGTTAAGACCCATTCCTCTTTGACCCTATAAAGATTCTTTAAAGAATAATACCCTTAGTGGTTTTCTAGCCAGCTTGCCTGCTCATTTATCTTTGAGGACGACATGCCTTGTGGAGCTCCACAGGCCCCAGAGGGGTATGGATTCTGCATTTAAAAGTGCTGAAGCTGAGAGACTGGGTCTTGGTGGACCCCGAGAGTTCTGTTTCTCCTCTACTCATTGTTCCTTTTTTCCCCAACAGCTGGCATTGCTGTTTAAATGGGTTGTTCTTTGCTGTTTGAAGTTGTTTCATAGTGGTGTGTCAGGATTTGGGTTTTCTTAATACTTTCCAAGCTGGTGACTTGAGTGGTGGTTAGGGAGGAAATGTTTTAGGGCTGTTCTGGAGCTATTGAGGTCAGGTGTCTAGATACTCCCAGCTTGTCTGTTGAGGAGAATGCTGTTCTCATTGTGCTGCCTTTGGTGGTGCTGTGTGTGGCTCTTTAGATGTGGGTGGAGGTGAGCTGGGGGAGTTAATGAGATCTTTTTTAGGTGCTTTTGATAAAGTAGCCTGCCCTACAGGATTCACTGTGACTTTTTTCCTTAACCTATGCATTTCTCTCTGCTAGCTTTTGCTGTCTTTCTCATGCCTTTGATTTTCCCAGCTCCTCTTAGTTGAATTAACCTAAGTGCTCTGCTATGGTTTAAATGTATCCCCCAAAGTTTATGTGCTGGAAACTCAATCCTCAATGCAACAGTTGGGATGTGGGGCCTAATAAAATAGCCTTCATGAATGAGTTAATGTTGTTATTGTGGTAATAGATTAGTAATCACAGAGTGGGCTTATTATAAAACAGAGTTCAGCCCCTTTTGCCCTCTTGCTTTCTTGCACTCTCTTTTCCTTCTGCCTTCTGTAGTGGGATGATGCAGCAAGAAGACCCTTACCAGATGCAGGCCCCTCAACCTTGGACTTCCTAACATCCAGAACTGTTAAGAAATAAAATTTATTCCTTTCCTTTCCTTTTCTTCCTCCTTTCCCTTCTCTTCCCTTTTCTTCCCTTCCCCTCCCTCCCTCTCTCTCTCCCTCCCTCCCTCCTTCCCTCCCTTCCTCCTTCCCTCTTTCTCTCTTTCCCTTCCTTCCTTTCCTTCTTTCCCTTCCTTCCTTTCCTTCCCTCCTTCCCTCCTTCCTTCCTTTTTTCTTTCCTTCCTTTTTTCCTTTTTATAAATTATGCAGTCTGTGGTATTCTTTTATAGAAGCATGAAATGGACAAAGACTCCATTTTCAAGAGCAAGCACTTTTGTAGTTTCTGAGCGAATTATGACTGCAAAGGAAGTTCTATAGGTAGCCTCAGATCCACTACCTAGGAAGCATGCTACCAAGCAGACCTAGGATCTAGGATTTGATCGAGTGCTGGGCAACATGATACCTCTGCAATTTAGCACTTCCCTATATACCTCCAGTTGGTTCAGCCCATTAGGGCTAAAACTACCCCTCATATCCTGGTGTGTCTTGTAGGCAGAAGCCTTGCCTAAACCCTAAGCTGCTTGGCTCATATTCTGTCTTGTGGTTTTTTTGTAGGGGGTTCAAATATACACAAAAGAAATATGTTGAACCTCCATGCACCCAACCCTCAGATTAAGCAGTTACCTCCATTTTTCCAGATTTGTTTCGTCTGCTTCAATCTCCCTAAAAATTTATGTTTGTACAGGAAAGACTGAATAAATAGCTAATTCTCCACCCTACCTCTCATCTTAAGTCACTTTTCAGAGTAGTAAGTTAGTGACCTAGTAACCTTCCCTCTAATGACCAGTAGTTTTTTTTTCTGAATACCATTATGAACTCATAGATTATTGTTTGCTTTTGATGTATTTCAGGCCATTGCAGTCTTTATTGTTCTGGGTGCTTACATTGTCTCATCTAGGTTAATAATTATCTCTTCAAGTTGACTTTCATGTCTTTTTGACGTGATCCTGTTGGACTTTGATGGCTTCCTTGCTTTCTGGCAAAAAAGATGTTCCAGGATCAATATACTGCACCATACATGGAGTCAGCCATTTCTCTAGGGAACCTTGATTCCTTTTAGTAGAGAACAGAGTTTGAGGTCTTGGACTGAATGACTTTTGTGAACCTCCTCTCCTGAGACTACAGGCTGCATCCCTGCATATAGCCCATTTGGAGCTCTTGCTGGGCACCAACAGATCTCCTAAAACTGCTATATAGTTCTGCCTCACTCTTACAAAGATTCATCTCTTGAGAGTTTTGTGCTCTACCCCCAGATGTGGTCTTTCTGGTTCTGAAGCTTTTGCTTCAGTCACCCTGAATTTTGCCAGCCCTATGCATGCTATACCTTGGATTGCCAACTTGCCCTCACTGAAGCCAGTTTCTCTGGTTAGAATAGTTGCCCAAACCCATGCCTAATACTCTAGTAAACAAGGTTCTACCTAAGTTCATCAGCCTCCCTAAGTTCTGGAATTATAGGCTGCCACCATGCCCGGCCTTCACCAACATTTGCCGTTATCGTTTTTTTTTTCTTCCTTTATACCTTAAAGCAGTATAAGAACAAGTGTCTTCAATATAGGAAACAGTATAATCCCAGGGCATTGGGAGGCTAAGACAGGAAGATGTCTCGATGCCAGGAGTTTTTTTTTTGTTGTTGTTGTTTTGTTTTTGTTATTGTTGTTGTTGTTTTTGACAGAGTCTTGCTCTGTCACCCAGGGTGGAGTGCAGTGATGGGGTCCACTGCAACCTCCACCTCCCAGGTTCAAGTGATTCTCCTGCCTCAGCCTCCCGAGTAGGTGAGACTACAGGTACACGCCACTACTGCCCAGCTAATTTTTGTATTTTTGATAGAGTCAGAGTTTCACCATGTTGGCCAGGCTGGTCTCGAACTCTAGACTTCAGGTGATTTGCCTGCCTTAGCTTCCCAAAGTGCTGGGATTACAAGCATGAGCCACCATGCCCAGCCTGATGCCAGGAGTTTTAGACTAGCCTGGGCAACATAGCAAGACCTTGTCTCTACAGAATATTTAAAAATTAGCCAAATGTGGTGGTGCTTGTGTATAGTCTCTCTCCCTCTCTCTCTTTTTTTTTTCTTTCTAACTTTTTGTGACATGGTCTGGCTCTGTCACCCAGGCTGAAGTGCAGTGGTGTGATCATGGCTCGCTGCTGCCTGAAACTCCTGGGATCAAGTGATCAATCCTCCCACCTCATCCTACCAAGTAGTAGGGACCACAGGTGTATGCCACCCAGGTCTTGCTGTGTTGTCCAGGCTGGTCTTGAGCTCCTGGCCTCAAGCAGTCCTCTCACCTTGGCCCCCCACAGTGCAAGGATTACAGGTATGAGCCACCATGCCTGGCCCCTACCCTGCCTACTGAGAACCAAAAGAAGGACCCAAATTCTCCTTAGCTCAACTCGAGCCATTTCCTGATTGCTTCATCAGCAAGGAGCTGGTTATTGGGCTGTCCGGGCCTCCCAAGCAGCACAGAAATGAGGTGAAGGAGTTTTCCTGCTGCTCCACTCTGTAAGGAGTTGGAGGGTGATGTTTACTCGTTTGCAGAGAGAGATGCCTTGTAGGCACCTCAGGATGGAGAGGACCCTGATTCCAATGTCCTTTTTTTCTTCAGAAACAGGACCTTGCCCTGTCACTCAGGATGGAGTTCAGTGGTCCTATCATGGCTCATTATAGCCTCAAACTCCCAGGCTGAAGCAGTCCTACCATGTCAGCCTTCCCGTAGCTGGGACTACAGGTAAGCATCGTGACACTCAGTGAATTTTGTTTTTATTTTGTTGTAGAGATGGGACCTCAGTATGTTGCCACGGCTGACCTTGAACTCCTGCACTCAAGGGATTTTCCTGCCCTGGCCTCCCAAAGTACTGGTATTACAGGCATGAGCCATTGTGCCCACCGTCTCTGGTTCTTAACCTTCTGCCTCCCTCTTCCAGTTTTAAAGAATGCTTGTAATTACATGGGCTCTCCTAGATACTCCAGGATAATCTTGTTTTAAGGTCAGCTGATGAGCAACATTTATTTTATGGGCACTCTTAATTCCCCCTTCCTGTGTAATTGTGCTGTGTAACATAGGACATGAGCAATTGGTGGTGGTGGGGGTTATTACTTTGGCCACCACAGTAACTATTTTATGCCAGGTACTCAGCTAAGCACTGGTGAATTAAGCATGAATAACACACACTCCCTAATCTCCATCCATTCATGGGAGGAGCACTTCACCTGCCATGCTCCTGAGAATCTCGGGAGTCAAAGAAGTCTTCTATGAGGAGGTGATGCCAAAGCGGACAAGTGACAGAGGAGTCGAAGCTAGCTAGGAAGAGAGTAGAGGTTTAAGGGGAAGCATATTATAAGCAGAGGATATTACCCACTTCAGAGACTCCCAGAGGAGGAAGAGTGTGTGTTCAAGGGGCAGATGAGGCTCAGTTGGACTCCATAGCAGATGAAATGGAGAGGGGCAAGCAGTGAGGCTGCCTTGCAAGGCAGGGCAGAGCAGGGGCTGTTAAGGAGTTTGGACTTAATCCCTGAGGCAAGGAGAAGTGATGTAAATGGGGGAGTAACATGATGAGATTCATGGATTAGAGACATGGCTCAGGCTGCCATAGAGAAGGCACCAAGGAGAGCAGATGGCTCAATGGGTGTGCAGGAGACCGCTCCCTGAGTTTAGGGAGAGGTTTTTAAAACAGAAGAAGTTTGAGTAATTTAAATGATGATGGGAAGGAGCTAAAAGTGGGGGATAGGTTAAAGATACAGGAAAGTGGGAGGAAGAACCGACAAGTGAGGTTCCAGAGAGGGCAGGAGAAGAGGAGATTCCCATAGGGGGATTAACACTTTCTTTTCTTTTTTCTTTCTAAGACAGGGTCTCACTCTGTCGCCCAGGCTGGAGTGCAGTGGCACAATCTTGGCTCACTGTAGTGTAGACTTCCCAGGCTCAAGGGATTTCTCCCACCCCAGACTCCCAGGTAGCTGGAACTACGGGTGTGCACCACCACCACACCTGGCTAATGTCTCTTTTTTTTGGTAGACACAGAGTCTCACTATTTAGCACTGATTGGTCTCCAACTCCTGGCCTCAAGCGATCCTCCTGCCTAGGCTTCCCAAATTGCTGGGATTACAGGCATGAGCCACAATGCCTGGCTTCTGCTAGTTCCGTATTCTCTAGAGTTGTCTTTACTTTGTGCTAGTGTGTCCCTCATTGTGCTGATCCTCTATAAAAATTAATACCTTTTTTTTGTTGTTGTTGAGATGGAGTTTCACTCTTGTTGCCCAGGCTGGAGTGCAATGGCGCTATCTCGGCTCAGCGCAACCTCCACCTGCCGGGTTCAAGCGATTCTCCTGCCTCAGCCTCCCGAGTAGTTGGGATTACAGGCATGTGCCACCATGCCCAGCTAATTTTGTATTTTTAGTAGAGATGGGGTTTCTCTATGCTGGTCAGGCTGGTCTCGAACTCCTGACCTTAGGTGATCTGTCTGCCTTGGCCTCCCAAAGTGCTGGGATTACAGGCATGAGCCATTTTGCCTGGCCAAAATTAATACTTTTTATATTAAATTTACATGTATATGTATATATACGTTTTTTCTTTTTGATACCAGGTCTCACACTGTCACCCAGGCTGGAGTACAGTGGCACAACCTCTGCTCACTGCAGCCTCCACCTGCCAGGCTCAAGCAATTCTGCCTCAGCCTCCCGAGTAGCTGGGATTACAGGTAAGTGCCACCACACCCAGCTGATTTTTGTGTTTTTTGTAGAGACGAGGTTTCGCCGTGTTTCCCAGACTGTTCTCAAACTCCTGAGCTCAAAGCAGTCCACCCACCTTGGCCTCCCAGAGTGCTGGAATTACAGGTGTGAGCCATCTTGCTCATTCTAGTTTAAACTTTTGAGTGGTTTGTGTCTCCTGATTGGACTCCTACAAATACAGAATTGATGCTAGGAAGGGTACCAGGAGATAGACGCACACAGATGGGATTTGGGAATAGGTTTGGTTATCCAAGGAGCAGTGCTGAGCTCTTTGCTAATGGGATATGGGATGCTGGTGATTTCCAGGAAGTGAGCTCACAATGACTCAAGCTGCCACATACTGTTGATTGTGAAATGCCAGTTGAAGCATATGTCCTGTGAGCTTAGGGGTGCTACAAGTTGACCACTGCAGCAGTAAAGATGACTCTGAAGAATGGCGTGGGATGGATCCTTTCAAATGCACTTGAGCAGCGGTCTCCAACCACAGGGCCACAGAGCTGGAGGTGAGCAGCAGGCGAGTGAAGGGAAACTTCATCTGTATTTCTAGCCCCTCCCATCGCTTGCATGACCACCTGAGCTCCATGTCCTGTCAGATCAGCAGCAGCATTAGATTCTCATAGGAGCACAAACTCTGTTGTGAAGTGTGCATGTGAGGGATCTAGGTTGTGTACTCCTTATGAGAATCTAATGCCTGATACTCTGTTACTGTCTCCCATCACCCCAGATGGACAGTCTAGTTGCAGGAAGACAAGCTCAGAGATCCCACTGAGTCTACGTTATAGTGAGTTGTAAAATCATTTCATTATATATTACTATGTAGTAATAATAGAAATAAAGTGCACAATATATGTAATGCACTTGAATCATCCTGAAATTATTCCCTCACTCCCAGTCTGTGGAAAAATTGTCTTCCACACATTCACTCTGTTTTTTGGTAGAGGCAGGGTCTTAATATATTGCCCAGGCTGATCTCAAACTCCTGGCCTCAAGTAATATACCTCTCTCAGCCTCCAAAAGTGCTGAGATTACAGGCATAAGCCACCACCTTCAACCAAGACTTTCTTAAACCAAATAAAAATTAAGTGAGATTGCTTGAGCCCAGGTGGTCAAGGCTGCAGTGAGCCTGATTGCACCACTGCACTCCAGCCTAGGTGACAGAATGAGACTGTCTCAAAAAATAAAATAAAATACAAATTAACCCTTTATGACATTCCCAGTAAATTCCTAAGTGTTCCCCAGAAGTCTTTGAATTCTGTTTAATTTTCACATAACATTTAAGACATTTAAGAACTTATGTCTGTCTGTGTCATCCCTTTATGTCAAAAGATGTCTTTTTGTCACTTCCAGCTGGATCTACCATGAAGGACTTCTGAATCCAGGAAGAGAAACTGACTGGGCAACATGTTATTCAGGTACAAAAAGATTTGGACTGTAACTTAAAAATGATCAAATAATAGTGCATGCATCAAGTGCAATGGGAAGCTCTTCTGGAGAGTGAGAGAAGTTTCCAGTTAAGGTGACATTGAAGCCAAGTCCTGAAAGATGAGGAAGAGTTGTATGAGAGTGGGGAGGGAAGGGGGAGGTGGAGGGATGGGGAATGGGCCGGGATGGGATAGCGCAAACTGCCCGGGAAGGGAAACCAGCACCGTACAGACCTGAACAACGAAGATGGCGTATTTTGTTCAGGGAATGGTGAATTAAGTGTGGCAGGAATGCTTTGTAGACACAGTAATTTGCTTGTATGGAATTTTGCCTGAGAGACCTCATTGCAGTTTCTGATTTTTTGATGTCTTCATCCATCACTGTCCTTGTCAAATAGTTTGGAACAGGTATAATGATCACAATAACCCCAAGCATAGTATTTCGTTAATTCTCACAGAATCACATGTAGGTGCCACAGTTATCTCCATTTTATGAATGGAGTGATGAAGCCTTAGGAATAATGAATGATTTGAGCAGGCTCACCTGGATATTAAGACTGAGTCAAATGTTGGGTCTGGTCTGACTTTAATGTTTGCTTTGTTCATGAGCACCACATATTGCCTCTCCTATGCAGTTAAGCAGGTAGGTGACAGAAAAGCCCATGTTTGTCTCTACTCACACACTTCTGACTGAATGTATGTATGGAGTTTCTACACCAAATTCTTCAGTGCTCTGGATATTAGCTTGGTATCCCATGACTTTATTCTGATACTACCTGGAGTTAGCACAGACCCCACAAGTTAGGGGCTCAGTCCCACGAGGCCATCCTCACTTCAGATGCCAATGGCAAGTCCTAAGTTGTCACCATACTTTTGACCAACCTGTTACCAATCGGGGGTTCCCATAACTGTCTTCTTGGGTTTAATAATTTGCTAGAACAGTTTACGGAACTCAGAAAAACAGTTTATTTTCTTTTTTTCTGAGAGAGAGGGTCTTATTTTGTTCCCCAGGCTGGTGTGCAATGGTGCAGTCATAGCTCATTGCAGCCTTGATTGTCTGGGCTCCAGTGGTTCTCCCACCTCAGCCTCCCTAGTAGCTGAGACTACATGCCTGCACCACCACATCTGGCTAGTTTCTTTTATTTTTTGTATAGATGGGGTCTTGTTGTGTTGGCCAGGCTGGCCACAAATTCCTGGTCTCAAGTGATCCTCCCACCTCAGCCTCTGAAAGTGCTGGGATTACAGATGGGAGCCACCACATCTGGCCAGTTCATTTCTTATTACTGGTTCATTGTGAAGGATACATCTCAGAAACAGTCAATGAAAGAGACGTGCATGCTGGATGCAGTGGCTCATGCCTGTAATCTCAGCACTGTGGGAGGCCAAGGTGGGAGGATCGCTTAAACTCAAGAGTTTGAGACCAGCCTGGGCAACATGGTGAAAACCTGTCTCTATAAAAAATTAAAAAATAATAATAACCGGTGTGATGGTGTGCACCTAGAGTTCCAACTACTAGGGAAGCTGAGATGAGAGGATACCTTGAGCTGGGGACTGGGGAGGCTTAGGTTACAGTAAGCTGAGATTGTGCCACTGCACTCTAGCTTGGACAAAAGAGCCTGATCCTGTCTCAAAAAAAAAGATACCCAGGGCAAGTTAAGTTCGGAGGGGCACAGAGCTCCCATGCCCTCTGTTGAACATGCGACCCTCCCAGCATCTCCTGTGTCCAGCAACCCTGAAAGCTCTGCAAACCCCATTCAGGGTGTTTATGGAGGCGTTATTATGCAAGCATGATTGATAAAATCTTTGGCTGTTGGTGATTAAGTCGGTCTCCAGCCCCTCTTCCTCCTGGAGTTCAGTGCATGAGGCTGAAAGTTCCAAGCCTCTTACCATGTGGTTGCGTGGTAATCAGCCCTCCTCTTGAGGAAATTTAGGAGCTTGCAGTCACCCAGTCATCTCAACAACATCCCCAAATGCATTCTTACCATGCTGGAGATCCCAAAGTTCTTAGAGGCTCTCGTGTTAGAAACCTGGGACCAAGACCAAATATTAAAACAAAAGATGTTCCTGTCACATCTATCACTGAGGTCTTTGTAAGAGTTTTAGAAGCTCTGTGCCACGAACCAGGGACAGAGATTAAATATATATTTCTTTTCTTTTTTTTGAGACAGAATCTCCTGTGTCATCCAGGCTGGAGTGCAGTGGTGTGATCATAGCTCACTATAGCTTTGGCCTCCTGAGATCAGGCAATCCTCCCATCTCAACCTCCCAAGTAGCTAGGACTACACATGCATGTCACCCATGCCCAGCTCATTTTTGTAGAGTCAGAGTTTCACCATGGTGGCCAGGTTGGCCGTGTTGGCCAGATGGGGTCTTCTTTTGTTGCCCAGGCCGGCCACAAATTCCTGGGCTCAAGTGATCCTCCCACCTCGTCCTTGTAGAGATGAGATTGAGTTATGTCGTCCAGGCTGACCTCAAACTCCTGGGCTAAATCGATTGTCTCACCTCAGCCTCTCAAGGAGCTGGGACTACAGACGCATACCACCATGTCGGGCTAATATTTATTTTTATTTTTTTCTAGAGGGGGTGACCTCACTGTGTTTTTCGTGCTAGTTTCAAACTTCGGGCCTCAAGTGTTCCTCCTGCCTTGACCTCCCAAAGTGTTGGGATTCTGGGTGGGAGCCACCATGCCCAGCAATCAAAAGGGTCTTTATAAAAAAAAGAGAGTAGGAGACTCAGAATTGGAGCAGGAGATGTGGTGATGAAAGCAGAGGTAAGAGAGGGAGATTCGAAGATGCTTCACCTCTGGCTTTGAAGATGGAGTCAGGGGCCATGATCCAAGGAATGGGGGTGGCTTCTAGAAGCTGGAAAAGCCAAGGGAACATATTAGAGTCTCCAGAAGGAATGCAGCCCTGCTGACACCTTGACTTTAGCCTTAATAGACCTAGTTTGGGTTTCTGGCCCCTAGAACTGTAAGATGGTAGATTTGTGGTGCTTTAAGCCACTAAATGTAGGAAACTGCAAACTATGTTGCAGCAGCAAGAAGAAATGAACATGAAGCCAGGCATGATGGCTCATGCCGGTAATCCCAGCACTTTAGGAATTTAGGCAGGAGGATCACTTGAGGCCAGGAGTTCAAGACCAGTCTGGGCAACATAGTAAGACCTTGTCTCTACAAAAAATGAAAAAATTGGCCAGGCATGGTGGCTCATGCCTGTAATTCCAGCACTTTGGGAGGCCGAAGCGGGCAGATTACCTGAGGTCAGGAGTTCGACACCAGCCTGGCCAACATTGTGAAACCCCGGCTCTACTAAAAATACAAAAATTGGCTGGGCGTGGTGGCACACACCTGTAATCCCAGCTACTTGGAAGGCTGAGGCAGGAGAATCACTTGAATCTGGGAGGTGGAGGTTACAGTGAGCCGGGATCGCACCGTTGCACTACAGCCTGGGCAAGAAGAGTGAAACTCTGTCTCAAAATAAAATAAAATAAAATAAAATACTAAAAAATTTAGCCAGGCATGGTGGCATGAACCTGGAGTCCCAGGTACTCGGGAGGCTGAGGTGGGAGGATCGCTTGAGCCTGGAAATTTGAGGTTGCAGTGAGCTGTGATTTCGCCACTGCACTCCAGCCTTGGTGACAGTGAGATCTTGAAAAAAAGAAAGAAGAAAGTAAAGAAAGAAGAAATGAGCATGGTGGGCATGGGGACAGATGGCAATGTTAAATAGAATGGTCAGGGGTGGCCTCCTAAGTGAAAATTGAGTAAAGATTTGAAGGAGGGGAAGGAGGTGGCCAAGGTGCTGAGGGAAGAGGATTGTAGGCAGAAACAATAGAATAAACTGTCTGAGGTGTGTCTCTGGCTCTGGAAGGAGGCCCATGGAGCAGATGGAGAGAGGAAGAGAATTAGGGGAGGGAGCCAGGGAGTTGCTGGGTGGGGATCAGTACAGATCACATCAGCCCTGGGAGGTTATTGGTGGGGCTTTGGCTTTTACTCTGACTGAGATGGGAACTGCGGGAGGGTTCTGAGCAGAGAGGCGACATGATCTGTCTCCCGATTTAAAAGCATTCTCTGGCTGCTGAGTTGAGAAAGACTGTGGGAAGATGTGATAGAAGCATGGGGGCCAAGCTTTGGCAACATCCAGGCGGGAGATGATGGTGGTCCTGACCAGGGTCGTGGTGGTGTTGAGAGATGGTCAGAGGGGAGAAGTAGGGGAGGAGGCCAGGGAGTTGCTGGGTGGGGATCTTTAGTAGATGTCGAAGACAATCAACAGGATTTCCTGACAGACTGGATATGGGGTGTGAGAGAAGGCAGTGGTCAAGGTTGAGTTTGATTGTTACTGAAATTATTAAGTAATTTTAAAAAACACTACTGCCTTTCCCAATCCTACCAAGTATGGGATGCTAGATTAAAGAAATCTCTTCAGGCTGATTGCAATGGCTCATGCCTGTAGTCCCAGCTCTTTGGTAAGCAGAGGTGCGAGTATCTTTTAAGGGCAGGTGTTCAAGACCAGCCTGGACAACACAGCAAGATCTGCTCTTTACAAAAATATTTTTCAAAATTAAATAAATGTAGCTAGGCATGGTGATGTGTACTTGTAGTTTCAGCTACTCAGGAGGCTGAAGTGGGCAGATCTCTTGAGGTCAGGAGTTTGAGGCCAGCTTGGGCAACATAGCAAGAACCCTCACTCTACAAAAAAGTTAAAAAAATAACCAGGCATGGTGACACTCAACTGTACTAGCAGCTACTGGGGAACTGAGGCAGGAAGATGGCTTGAGCCCAGGAGGTCGAGGCTGCAGCGAGCTGTAAATGCACAGCTGCACTCCAGTCTGGGTGACAGAGCAGTACCTGTCTCACAATACAAATAAAAATACGAGTAAAATAATATCTCAAGTCAGAGCCTTTTGGCTCTGCAGCCCTTGCAACCCCTCAGCCGTGCAGTGGGGTTTGCGTCGCTGGGAATGAGGAGACCCCTGCCCGGTGTTGTTGCCTGACTAATCAGGGTTTTAAAACATACATTAATCGGGGTGGGCGCGGTGGCTCACACCTGTAATCCCAGCACTTAGGGAGACCCAGGCGGGTGGATCACCTGAGGTCAAGAGTTCAAGACCAGCCTTGCCAACATGGTGAAACTCCTTCTCTACAAAGAAAATACAATAATTAGCTGCACATGGTAGTGGACGCCTGTAATCCCAGCTACTTGGGAGGCTGAGGTAGGAGAATCACTCGAACCTGCGGGGCGGAG
The DNA here is from genome assembly GCF_029281585.2 of Gorilla gorilla gorilla. Taxonomy (NCBI): domain Eukaryota; kingdom Metazoa; phylum Chordata; class Mammalia; order Primates; family Hominidae; genus Gorilla; species Gorilla gorilla. The sequence continues at coordinate 8,394,458 of NC_073232.2, read as the reverse complement.
GTTGCAATGAGCTGAGATTGAGCCACTTCACTCCAGCCTGGGCAAGAGAACAAGACTTTGTCTCAAAGAAAAAAAAGTATTATATCAACATGTAATGGTTTTATTATTAATATGTAATGAATATTAAATATTTTTAAAATCTTATATCAACATGTAATGGCTTTAATATGTGATGAATAATATTTAAAAATTTGGGTCTTATTTTCTAGTTTTAATATAATTATCTACAGAAAGAAATAGTCTTAGAGATCTTCAATAAAGTTAAAAAAGGTAAAGGGATGTTAGACCCCAAAAGATTGAGAATTTCTAGTTTACAAATATTCAGACTAAGCCACACACAGCTTGCTACTTGAACTACTTTTTTTCTTTGTTTTTTATTGTAGGAGATGGGGTCTCACCCTGTCACCCAGGCTTGAGTACAGTAGTGCTATCACAGCTCACTGCAGCCTTGAACTCCTGGGCTAAGGGTACTCCTACCTGAGCCTCCTGAGTAGCTACGACTGTAGGTATACATGACGATACTTGGCTAATTTTTAAATTGTTTTGCAGACATGGGGTCTCACTTTGTTGGCCAGGCTGGTGTCAAACTAATAGCCTCAAGTGACCCTTCCACCCCTGCCTCCCATCCTCGAGGTATGTGCCACCACAAGGAGCACTTGTTCAATTTTCTAAAGAAAAAATTTCTAAAGTAAGGCTGTGGGATGATGGCAGGAAGATAAAAGAAAAACGAAGAATAAGTTAAAATGACTTATTCACATATATTCTTTTGACAGCAAGAAGAACTTTTAGGATATACATTCCTTACAAACAAACAAACGGCAGATAAACAATGTTGTATAGGAACTTCAACACACACTGTACAATATTCCCACTTTGCTGACATAAGTTATGGAAATTTCGTGGTTTACTTGAGTGTCGTTACCAGTATTTTGCTTCTCTGATGATTTTTATCAACTTCCTCATCTGTTAACTTCTCTCCAAGGTATGTCATGTCACGACATACTGCCGCTGCACGAACATGACCAGTGTCTTCCTATTAAACATGTAGAATGCTTTCCTAATTTCTCTTTTTACTCTCTGTCTTTGTGTTTTGCATTTTCCTTACTTTTATTGTCAGAAACTCCAGAAAGTCAGTCGTACTAATTTATCACGATTTGCTTTATTAATTTATACTTTGCTTATATGGAATTTTGCCCAACAGACCTCATTACAATTTCTAACCTGTTTTATTTTGTTTTTTTTTTTTTTCTGAGACAGGGTCTCCCTCTGTTGTCCAAGGCTGGAGTGTAGTAGTGCTATCGCAGCTGACTGCAGCCTCAACCTTCCAGGCTGAAGCGATCCTCCCATCTCAACCTCCCACGTGGCTGAGACTACAGGTGCTTGCCACTATGCCCAACTAATATTTGGTATTTTCGTATACGTGGATTCCAGAGGGGTGACAGCGAAACGTGAGTAAGCATGGATTTTGGTGTATGCAGAGATGGGGGGCTGTAACTAATTCTGTATACTGAGGGACGGCGACTGTATATGTTTTTACAATTACGCTGTAGGATACATACTGTTGCATAGCCTTGAAAATAATAATTTTTAATTGAGTGGAATAATAATAATAATATTGCTAAAAGTAGCAGCTGGCCAGGTGTGGTGGCTCACACTGGTAATCGCAGCACTCTGGGAGGCTGAGGCAGGAGGATGGCTTGAGGCCAAGAGTTTGCGATAGGCCTTGGAAACAAAGGGGGAGTCACCATCCCTACAGAAAAATACACGAATTAGCCTAGTGTGGTGGCACGTTCCTGTAGTCCCAGCTACTTGGGAGGCTGAGGTGGGAGGATCACTTGAGCCCAGGGAGGCTGAGACTGCAGTGAGTCATGATCAGGCCTCTGCACTGCAGCCTGGGTGACAGAGTGAGACCCTGTCTCAAAACAACAAAAAAGTAGCAGCTAACATCAACTGACCTTTTATACCAGGTGCCTATTGATACCATGGTTTAATTTCTTAGAACTGTTTCTTATTTCACTTACCAACTCTGTCTTCAGTTACTCCCAGATTTTTACTGTGTGTGTACAGATGACCTTTTGTTTAGATTGAATTGTCTCCCCAGAAGTAAGATTACTGTGAGTCATGGTGAATGGACATTCTCATTACCCTTGATGTAAATTGACAGGGTTTTGGGTGCCTCCCAGCTATACTCTTAGCACTTTGGGAGGCTAAGAGAGGAGGATTGCTTGAGGCCAAGAGTTGGAGGAGGCAGTATGGCAGTATGGTGAGACCCTGTCTCCATTATTTTAAAAAATTGACAGGCGTTACCCGGGAAGGCTTATACACAATGTAAACACCCCTCATAGTATAAGAAAGTGCCCATTTCACTGCACCTTTGCCAGCACAGGGTATTATAATTTAGTAAGTCATTTTTTGTTTGATTATTTTAAATAGACAAAAGACCTCATGTTACTTTACTTGTCACATTTCAACATCTTTCCTCAGCTTATTGGCTCTATTTCTTTTCTGTCTGTAAATGGTTTTTGTTGTTTTGTTCTTTGAGACAGGGTCTTGCTCTGTCACCAGGCTGGACTGTAGTGGCATAATCATGCCTCGCTGCAGCCTTGACCTCCCAGGCTCAAACTTCAGCATTCCGAGTAGCTGGGACTACACCACCACTCCCAGCTAACTTTTTTCTTTTTTTTGGATAGAGACAGGGTCTCACTGTGTTGTCCAGACCGGTCTCCAGCTCCTGGCCTTAAGCAATCCTCGTGCATTAGCTTCTCAAATTGCTGGAATTTCAGGCATGAGCCACCATGCCTGGCCTGGGCTAGTCCTGTATTCTCTAGAGTTCTCTTTACTTTGTGCTAGCCAATCTCTCATTATGCTGTTCACCTGTTATAATGAATAATTCTCCGTATTAAATTTTACCACTTTAAACTTTTGAGTGGTTTATGCTTCCTGATTGGACTCTGACTAATATGTTAGGAAGGGTCCCAGGAGATAAACCCACACAGATGGGATTTGGGGATAGGTTTGGTTTCCCAGGGGGCAGTGCTGAGCTCTTTGCCGGTGGGAAATGGGATGCTGGTGATTTCCAGGAAGTGACCTCACAATGACTCAAGCTACCACTTACTGTTGATTGTGACGAAATGTCAGCTGAGGCACATGCCTTGGGAGCTAAGTGGTTGCTGCCCTTGACCACTATGAAGACTGGTGTGGGAAGGGTCGCTTTGGATGCACTTGAGCAGGGGTCCCCAACCCCTGAGCCATGGAGCCGTAAGGAGCCACAGAGCAGGAGGTGAGTGGTGTCGAGTGAGGGAGTGAGGGAAGCTTCGTCTGTATTTACAGCCACTCCCCTTTGCTCACATTCCCGCCTGAGCTCCACCTTCTCAGATGAGCAGCAGCGTTAGATTCTCATAGGAGAACGCACCCTGTTGTGAACCGTGCATGTGAGGGATCTGGGTTGCGCTGTCCTTATGAGAATCTAATACCTATTGATCTGTCACTTTCTCCCATCACGCTCAGGTGGGACCATCCAGTTTCAGGAAAATGAGCTTGACACGCCCACTGATTCTACATTATGGTGAGTTCTATAATTATTTTATTATATATTACAGTGTAATAATGGAAATGAAGTGCCTAATAAATGTAAATGTGCTTAAATCTTTTGGCCCAGCTCCTACCTCCCGGCAACCTCGCCAGGCCCAGAACTCTCTCCAGTCAGCCTCTACAGACCAAGCTCATGACTCACAGTGGCCTATTTAGGCCCATACCCTACCTCACGGCAGTCTCCGCAGATGAGCCTACTGCCTCACAACAGCCTCCACAGGCACAGCTCCATCGTTACAATGGCCTCTTTAGACCCAGCTCCTGCCTCCCAGCCTTCTCTCCAGGCCCTGAACTTTCTCCGTAAGTTGAGGTAGCTGGGACTGTAGGTATACATGACGATACTTGGCTAATTTTTAAATTGTTTTGTAGACATGGGGTCTCACTTTGTTGGCCAGGCTGGTGTCAAACTAATGGCCTCAAGTGACCCTTCCACCCCTGCCTCCCATCCTCGAGGTATGTGCCACCACAAGGAGCACTTGTTCAATTTTCTAAAGAAAAAATTTCTAAAGTAAGGCTGTGGGATGATGGCAGGAAGATAAAAGAAAAACGAAGAATAAGTTAAAATGACTTATTCGCACATATTCTTTTGACAGCAAGAAGAACTTTTAGTATATACATTCCTTACAAACAAACAAACGGCAGATAAACAATGTTGTATAGGAACTTCAACACACACTGTACAATATTCCCACTTTGCTGACATAAGTTATGGAAATTTCGTGGTTTACTTGAGTGTCGCTACCAGTGTTTTGCTTCTCTGATGATTTTTATCAACTTCCTCATCTGTTAACTTCTCTCCAAGGTATGTCATGTCACGACATACTGCCGCTGCACGAACACGGCCAGTGTCTTCCTATTAAACATGTAGAATGCTTTCCTAATTTCTCTTTTTACTCTCTGTCTTTGTGTTTTGCATTTTCCTTACTTTTATTGTCAGAAACTCCAGAAAGTCAGTCGTACTAATTTATCACGATTTGCTTTATTAATTTATACTTTGCTTATATGGAATTTTGCCCAACAGACCTCATTACAATTTCTAACCTGTTTTATTTTGTTTTTTTTTTCTGAGACAGGGTCTCCCTCTGTTGTCCAAGGCTGGAGTGTAGTAGTGCTATCGCAGCTGACTGCAGCCTCAACCTTCCAGGCTGAAGCGATCCTCCCATCTCAACCTCCCACGTGGCTGAGACTACAGGTGCTTGCCACTATGCCCAACTAATATTTGGTATTTTTGTATACGTGGATTCCAGAGGGGTGACAGCGAAACGTGAGTAAGCATGGATTTTGGTATATGCAGAGATGGGGGGCTGTAACTAATTCTGTATACTGAGGGACGGCGACTGTATATGTTTTTACAATTACGCTGTAGGATACATACTGTTGCATAGCCTTGAAAATAATAATTTTTAATTGAGTGGAGTAATAATAATAATATTGCTAAAAGTAGCAGCTGGCCAGGTGTGGTGGCTCACACTGGTAATCGCAACACTTTGGGAGGCTGAGGCAGGAGGATGGCTTGAGGCCAAGAGTTTGCGATAGGCCTTGGAAACAAAGGGGGAGTCACCATCCCTACAGAAAAATACACGAATTAGCCTAGTGTGGTGGCACGTTCCTGTAGTCCCAGCTACTTGGGAGGCTGAGGTGGGAGGATCACTTGAGCCCAGGGAGGCTGAGACTGCAGTGAGTCATGATCAGGCCTCTGCACTGCAGCCTGGGTGACAGAGTGAGACCCTGTCTCAAAACAACAAAAAAGTAGCAGCTAACATCAACTGACCTTTTATACCAGGTGCCTATTGATACCATGGTTTAATTTCTTAGAACTGTTTCTTATTTCACTTACCAACTCTGTCTTCAGTTACTCCCGGATTTTTACTGTGTGTGTACAGATGACCTTTTGTTTAGATTGAATTGTCTCCCCAGAAGTAAGATTACTGTGAGTCATGGTGAATGGACATTCTCATTACCCTTGATGTAAATTGACAGGGTTTTGGGTGCCTCCCAGCTATACTCTTAGCACTTTGGGAGGCTAAGAGAGGAGGATTGCTTGAGGCCAAGAGTTGGAGGAGGCAGTATGGCAGTATGGTGAGACCCTGTCTCCATTATTTTAAAAAATTGACAGGCGTTACCCGGGAAGGCTTATACACAATGTAAACACCCCTCATAGTATAAGAAAGTGCCCATTTCACTGCACCTTTGCCAGCACAGGGTATTATAATTTAGTAAGTCATTTTTTGTTTGATTATTTTAAATAGACAAAAGACCTCATGTTACTTTACTTGTCACATTTCAACATCTTTCCTCAGCTTATTGGCTCTATTTCTTTTCTGTCTGTAAATGGTTTTTGTTGTTTTGTTCTTTGAGACAGGGTCTTGCTCTGTCACCAGGCTGGACTGTAGTGGCATAATCATGCCTCGCTGCAGCCTTGACCTCCCAGGCTCAAACTTCAGCATTCCGAGTAGCTGGGACTACAAGTGTGCACCACCACTCCCAGCTAACTTTTTTCTTTTTTTTGGATAGAGACAGGGTCTCACTGTGTTGTCCAGACCGGTCTCCAGCTCCTGGCCTTAAGCAATCCTCGTGCATTAGCTTCTCAAATTGCTGGAATTTCAGGCATGAGCCACCATGCCTGGCCTGGGCTAGTCCTGTATTCTCTAGAGTTCTCTTTACTTTGTGCTAGCCAATCTCTCATTATGCTGTTCACCTGTTATAATGAATAATTCTCCGTATTAAATTTTACCACTTTAAACTTTTGAGTGGTTTATGCTTCCTGATTGGACTCTGACTAATATGTTAGGAAGGGTCCCAGGAGATAAACCCACACAGATGGGATTTGGGCATAGGTTTGGTTTCCCAGGGGGCAGTGCTGAGCTCTTTGCCGGTGGGAAATGGGATGCTGGTGATTTCCAGGAAGTGACATCACAATGACTCAAGCTACCACTTACTGTTGATTGTGACGAAATGCCAGCTGAGGCACATGCCTTGGGAGCTAAGTGGTTGCTGCCCTTGACCACTATGAAGACTGGTGTGGGAAGGGTCGCTTTGGATGCACTTGAGCAGGGGTCCCCAACCCCTGAGCCATGGAGCCGTAAGGAGCCACAGAGCAGGAGGTGAGTGGTGTCGAGTGAGGGAGTGAGGGAAGCTTCGTCTGTATTTACAGCCACTCCCCTTTGCTCACATTCCCGCCTGAGCTCCACCTTCTCAGATGAGCAGCAGCATTAGATTCTCATAGGAGAACGCACCCTGTTGTGAACCGTGCATGTGAGGGATCTGGGTTGCGCTGTCCTTATGAGAATCTAATACCTATTGAACTGTCACTTTCTCCCATCACGCTCAGGTGGGACCATCCAGTTTCAGGAAAACGAGCTTGACACGCCCACTGATTCTACATTATGGTGAATTCTATAATTATTTTATTATATATTGGATATCTAATAAATATATATTATATATATTAATATGTTAAATATATTAATATATTAAATATATTATTATCTATTGTAATAATGGAAATGAAGTGCCTAATAAATGTAAATGTGCTTAAATCTTTTGGCCCAGCTCCTACTTCCCGGCAGCCTCTCCAGGCCCAGAACTTTCTCCAGTCAGCCTCTACAGACCAAGCTCATGACTCACAGTGGCCTATTTAGGCCCATACCCCACCTCATGGCAGTCTCCACAGATGAGCCTACTGCCTCACAACAGCCTCCACAGGCACAGCTCCATCGTTACAATGACCTCTTTAGACCCAGCTCCTGCCTCCCAGCCTTCTCTCCAGGCCCTGAGCTTTCTCAAGTCGACCTCACCAGGCCCAGCTCATGCTTCTTTGCAGCCTCTCCAGGCCCAGCTCTTGCATCTTGGCCCCTCCGGGTCCAGCCTCTGCCTCCCGTCGGCCTCTACAGTCCCAACATCTACCTCACAGCAGATTCTTCAGGCCCAGCATCTGCCTCAGTGTGGACCCCCCAAGCCAAGCTACCAACCTTTCAGCAGCTTCTGCACACCCAGCTCCCGCCTGCCAGTGGCCTCTTCACGCCCATGGTGCTCATTCCTCACAACAGCCTTTCCAGGCCCAGTTTTTCCCTTCCAGCGGCCTCTCTGGGCTGAGAACCTCCTCAAGTCGGCCTCTCCAGACCACTTGCACCCTCCGGGCGTCCTCTCCGGGCCAAGCTCCTCTTCCTGGCTGTGTCTCCAGGCCCGACTCCTGCCCGTCAACAACCTCTTTGGACTCAGTGCCTACCTATCTCCTGGCGGCCTTGGTCGGCCCACAGCTTCCTCAAGCCAAGCTCCCCAGGCCCAGGTCAGGCCTCACGGTGGCCTCTCCAGGATGAGCTCCTGCCCTCCGATGGCACCTACAGGCCCCAAATTGTCTCCGGTCGGTGGGCTTCTCCACGCCAAGCTTGGGCCTCCCGGCGACCTCTGCAGGCCCAAGTTGTCCTGAAGTCGGCATCTCCCGGGCCTGCCTCCCAGCAAGTAAGCAAGCTCTTTTGGCTCAACTCCTGCCCAGCTCCCAACCGCCTTTGTAGGTCCCGAACTTTCTCCAGCCAAGTTCTTCGGGCCTAATTCCTGCCGCCCGGTGGCCTGTACGGGCCCAGCAATGGTTGGAGAGTGGCCTCTGCAGGTCCCGCTCTTGCCTCCCAGGGGCCTCTCCAGGCCCAGCTCTTGCCCCCACGGCGGCCTCCCGGGGCCAAGTCCCTGCCTGCCTCCCAGCAGCCCGCGTGCGGCCCAGCTCCTCCCTCACGGTGGCCTGTTGATGCCCATGCCTCTGGTACCCTGCCCAGAGGCATGAGCCCCTGCCACACACTGGCTCCTCCCACGCTGAGAGAGGTCAGCATGAGCCCTTGCCTCACACTGGCCCCTCCCATGCTGAGAGATGTCAGCGTGAGCCCCTTGCCTCACACGGGCCCCTCCCACGCTGACAGAGGTCAGCCTGAGCCCCTTGCCTCACACCAGCCCCTCTCACGCTGACAGAGGTCCGCGGGAGCCCCTAACCTCACACCGGCCCCTCCCAGGCTGACAGAGGTCAGCGGGAGCCCCTAGCCTCACACCGGCCCCTCTCACGCTGACAGAGGTCCGCGGGAGCCCCTAGTCTCACACCGGCCCCTCCCAGGCTGACAGATGTCAGCCTGAGCCCCTTGCCTCACCCCGGCCCCTCCCACGCTGAGAGAGGTCAGCGTGAGCCCCTGCCTCAACAGGCCACCGTGAGGGAGGAGCAGGGTCGCACGCGGGCTGCTGGGAGGCAGGCAGCGACTTGGGCCTGGGAGGTCGTTTAGGGGCGAGAGCTGGGTCTGGAGACACCCCTGGGAGGCAACAGCGGGGCCTACAGACTCTGTTCTCCAGCCGGAGCTGGTACTGTTCAGGTACTGGGAGGCGGGATATGGGTCTGAAGAGCTTGGTTGCAGAAACTTCGGGGTGTACAAACGCAGGCGGGAGCTGAGCCAAAAAAGCTTGTTTGCTGGGAGGCGGGAGATGCAACCAGGAGAAACAGCTGTGCCTGCAGAGGCCGCCATGTGGGAGGCGGAGGCCGGGCCTCCTCAAATCGGCCTCTCCAGACCCACTTGCAGCCTCCTGGCGTCCTCTCCGGGCCCAGCTCTTCCTCCTGGCTGTGTCTCCAGGCCTGACTCTGGCCTCCCAACAACGTCTTTGGACTCAGCTCCTGCCCAGCTCCCAGCGGCCCTGGTAGGCCCACCACTTCCCGAAGCCAAGCTCCCCAGGCCCAGCTCAGGCCTCACGGTGGCCTCTCCAGGCTCAGCTCCTGCCCTCCGATGGCAAGGTCAGTGGGCTCCTCTAGGCCCAGCTTGGGCCTCCCGGCGGCCTCTGCAGGCCCAAATCGTCCTGAAGTCGGCCTCTCCAGGCCCAGCTCCGGCCTCCCGGTGGCCTCTGCAGGCCCAAGTCGTCAAGTCGGCCTGGAATTGGGCCTGGAGGAGCAGCAAATCAGCCTCCCCGGGCCCAGCTCCGTCCTCTCGGCGGCCTCTCCAGGTGCAAAACTTCCTCGAGTTAGCCTCTCCAGGCCCAGCTCCTCCTGCCTCCCAGTGGCCTCTTTCAGCCCAGACCAGCTCATGGCTCTTGGCGGCCTTCCCAGGCCCCGCTTTTGACTTTTGGTGGCCTCTTCAGGCCCAGAACTTGACCTCCAGTGGGCCTTTGCAGGCCCGGCCTCCTGCCTTTCGAAGGCCTGCACGGGCCTGGACTCACAGCGGACTCACAGCGGACTCTCCATGCCCAGCTAGCTCTCGCCTCATTGCGGCCTCCCGAGTCCAAAGCTCCTGCCTCTCGGCCGCTTCGGCAGGCCCAGCTCCCACCTGCCAGTGGCCTCTTTAGGCCCAGCTCATTCCTCACAACGGCCTTCCCAGGCCCCGTTTTTCCCTTCCGGCAGCCTCTTGGCCTCTAATTTGTTTATCTTTTGTGTATAAATCCCAAAATATTGAATTTTGGAATATTTCCACCATTATGTAATTATTTTGGTAGGTGATTTATTTGGGGTGAGTTTCTGCACCAAGCCCGAATTTTTTTATTTTATTTTACTTATTATTTGGTGTTAAACAGGTTTAATGACGGTCATGGCAACTTTTTGGCACAATGAAAAATATCGCCCATGATCAACGTGTTCTGTTCTGGGGAAGGGGGCAAAGGCAGGGTGAATCACTTTCTTAAAAAGTATAGCTCAAGTTGGGAGTGCAGAGGGAATGGGGAGAAAACCCTCCCGCTGCCTGTGTCGAAGTGCAGGAGTCCCCACCCCCATACTCACCTGAGTCCAGCCCCTCTGGAGAAAGAAGGGGTGCATGAACTCCCCCTAGTCCGCAGGCACCTCCCTGTGGCCCAAGGCCCTCTTCACACTCCATCTTGTAGCCCCTACAGGAGCTATTTTCCGAAAAGTGAAAAGCTCTGAAGGTCCCACAATTCATGGTATATACACCTCCCTCACCAGGGGCTGCAAAGTGGCCTGGAGCTCCATACTGAGTAGAAGTCTTTGGGCCAGAGTCAGCATCTGGCTGACGGTCCGGATATCCTGGTTGGAGTGACCCTGGTGCTCCCTGCCAGGGCCTGGTGCCGCTTGCTGAAGATCATGACCGCCACTCATGGGCCACCGATGTGGTCCTTGTCCCATTTGTTGGGGCTGCGTCCATCCTTCTCAGAAGATGAGTCCTGTTCCTTGCGCAGGGCACTGAGGGACTGGGCCTGACATCATCTGAGTGGTAGAGGCAACTGGGTGTCAGGAGACATGATGGAGAGGAAAGCATCATCATGGTCATTCTCTGTCTCACAGTTCAGCAGGGACTCCCCTGAGGGGCCCAGGGCTCCTCCTCCATGGTGGGAGGTGAGCTTTTACCAGGTTCCACCACCCCCAAAGTGTATGGGGTTGCGGGCCCTGGGCTTTCAGGGCAGGTGGCTCCAGGGGGCCGCCCAGGGTCAACACTCCCTGTCCCACCTGGTGGACGCTCATGAGTAACAGCTGCCAACTTGGCAGGTTGTTTTCTCTGGTTGGAGGCCACTGAGTGACTGGCAGGTTGCTGGGCCTCGTGTGGCTGCAGGGAGGGGTGAGGAAGGGGATGGAGTACCAGGGGAACACGGCCGCAGAGTGACCTTCCACATTCCTCCACACGAACATGCTGACGCCACGGGAGACCTCACTGAACGCAGGCCTGGGGGCCGAGTACTTGGTCTGGGCAGGGGGTTCCTGGCAGGGGCTCACACCTCCTCGCCCCCTCCTCAGCCAAGGTGGCTTGGGCCCAGAGAAGGGGAGGTTGGAGAGGAGCAGAAGGCCTGGCCTCAAGTTTTGTTTTTTTGTTTGTTTTGTTTTTTGTTTTTGAAATGTAGTTTGACTCTTGTCACCCAGGCTGGAGTGCAGTGGCACGATCTCAGTGGCCTTCATACCTGGCTAATTTTTTGTATTTTTACTGGAGGTGGGGTTTTGCCATGTTGGCCAGGCTGGTCTTGACCTCCCGACCTCAGGTGATCCACTCACCTCAGCCTCCCAAAATGGGATTACAGGCATGAGCCACTGCTCCCAACTTCACTCATTTTTACTTGAAAAACTCCATTAAGCATTTTTTTAAGGTAGACCTAGTGGTCCTGAATGCCCTCAGCTTTGTTTGTCGAGGAAACACGTTATTTCTTTTTTCTTTCTGAAGGACAGCTTTGTCAGACATAGTATTAGTTGCTGGCAGTTTTTTTCTTTCAGCACTTTGAATGTATTATTCGATTCTCTCCTGACCTGCAAAGTTTCTTTAACTTTTGACTATTTGATTATATTGTGACTTGGTGAGTATCTATTTGGTTTGAACCTCTTTAGGAATCTTTAAGCTTCATGGATTTAGATGTGTAAATCTTTCCCATGATTTAGGCAGTTTTCAGCCATTCTTTAAATAAGCTTTCTTCTCCTTTCTCTACTTTCCTTCCCAAACTCCCATAACCTGACAATGGTTTGCCTAATGGTGTCTTGTTGGCTTTCTTTTCTCTGTCTCTTTTTTTCTTTTTTTTTTTTTTTTGAGACAGAGTCATGCTCTGTCACCCAGGCTGGAGTGTAATGTGTGGTCTCGGCTCACATTGCACTCCAACCTCCGCCTCCTGGGTTCAAGCGATTCTCCTGCCTCAGCCTCCCAAGTAGCTGGGACTACAGGTGTGTGCCACCACACCCGGCTAATTTTTGTATTTTTAGTAGAGATGGGGCTTTGTCATGTTGGACAGGCTGGTCTTGAACTCCTGACCTCTTAATCTGCCTGCCTCGGCCTCCCAAAGTGTTGGGATTACAGGCTTGAGCCACCACACCCAGCCTTCTTTTCTCTTTTTTATTCTTTTTTTCTTTGTCCTCTGACTGGATAATTTCAGAAGATCTATATTCAAGTTTACAGATTCTCTCTCCTGTTGAAGTTTACTGTTGTGTTATATCACCCAGTCTGGTCTTGAACTCCTGGGCTCAAGAGATCCTCTCACCTTGGCCTCCCAAAGTGCTGAGTTTACAAGCATGAGCCACTGCATCCAGTCAGTCCCAGCACTTTGGGAAGCTGAGGTGGGAGGATCACTTGAGTTTAGGAGTTTGAGACCAGCCTGGGCAACGTACTGAGAACTTGTCTCTATATTTAAAAAAAAAAAAAGTCTTTGGGAGGCCAAAGCAGGAGGATCACCTGAGGTCAGGAGTTCGAGACCAGCCTGGCCAACATGGCAAAACCCCATCTCTACTAAAAATACAAAAATTAGCCAGGTGTGGTGGCACACGCCTGTAGTGGTGGTGCATGCCTGTAGTCCCAGCTACTCAAGAGGCTGAGGCAGGAGAATCACTTGAACTGGGAGATGGAGGTTGCAGTGAGCTGAGATCGCACCAGTGCACTCCAGCCTGGGCAACAGAGTGAGACTCCATCTTATAAAAGGAAAAAAGAAGAAAAGAAAAATTCCATATCTGAGTGTTTACTCCTGAGTTTTTGAGATTGTTATTAAGATCGTGCTCTACTGTGATGATTTGGGTTTGTTTGATAATCAGAAAAAAGCATATTCTTTTGGGTGTTCAGCCACACTGCTTTGGTGTCACAACTGCACATTGGTTTCACAGCTGCAGGACAAATTCGAGCATCCTAAAATGATTCAACAGGAGGAGATAAGGAAGCTCGAGGAAGAGAAAAACAACTGGAAGGAGAAATCATAGATTTTTATAAAACGAAAGCTGCCTCTGAAGCACTGCAGACTCAGCTGAGCACTGATACAAAGAAAGACAAACATCGTAAGAAGCAATAGTTTCTCTTAGTATTCTGAGAGCCTTATCATTCTACATCCAATCTTCCTGTGAGATTGTCTTTGTAGCATTTAACTCTAATTGCAGTTCTCTTTTTAAAAATTGGCTTGCTTATTGTATATTTTCCCCAACTAAAGCGTGAACTCCTAGCAGGTCGTGGTGGCTCATGCCTGTAATCTCAGCACTGTGGGAGGCTGAGGTGGGTCGACTACCTGAGGTCAGGAGTTCGAGACCTATCTAGATAGGCATGTGAAATTATCTAGGAAATCAAAGGATTGCAGATGGAATCAGAACCACGTTGCCACAGTTTCATTCTGGCTTCAGCCTTGAGTACAGTATGGACTGAATGGAGACTACTAGGCTCTCAGCCATCTGCTGCATTCTGGTAGTGCTCTACAATCATGTGTCTCTACTACTTCTTTGCAATGTAAATACTAGTGTAAAACTACTCAGCCACAAGCTCTGAGAGAGATCGAGAGATGTCCTTCTCTTAATAGAGATAAGTCATTTGGTGGAATAACTCTTCGAGTCAACCAGTGTAAGTAACAGAGACACCAAAAACCAGCCATTAGTTTAGTTTGCTTGACCCAGCAATCTACCTCTTAGTGTATGCTTTGGTGACACTCATGTACTTATGCACCAGGTGGCAGGTGTGTACTAGAATTAAGATATTCATAGTAGCATTGTTTCAGATAGTAAAAAAGTGTTATCCACAAAAAATGGATGAATTATCAGTGAAAATTACTGAACTTTGGACACACACACATCCTGCCAACCTTCATCAAAAAAAGTATTATTTTTTTATTCTCCATCCTAACCTAGATAAGTGGAAGAGAAGAAAGAATTTTTTAAAAAAAGTCCTGATAGCTGGAAAACTTCCTTCACTGTATCCAAAGTTATGAGAACTCTTTGGGTTGTGTCTCCAAACTGAGATTCAGAAAAGCAATCACAATTAATCAATAAATTATCATTTCCATAGGACATTTCTAAATTTCCAAAGTGAATATAGCCTTTTATTTTTCAATCCAGCTAGCTAGCTAGGTCCATCCATATCCATGCACATCATCTGGTTTAATAGATTTCTCCTTATGCTGTATTCATCTGTATATATTCTAATGTTGGAGAATTTTCTCAAATTTAAATATGATTTAGATAAACTTAACAGAGTGTCAGCAGTACTTAGATAAAGCATTTTTTTTTTTTTGAGAAATGGTCTCTCTGTCACCTAGGCTGAAGTGCAGTGAGGCAGTTATGCCTCACTGCAGCCTCAACCTCCCAGGCTCAAGTAATCCTCCCACCTCAGCCTCCTGAGTAGCTGGGATTACAGGTGTGCACTACCATGCCTGGCTAATTTTTGTATTTTTTTTTGTAGAAATGGGGTTTCACTGTGTTGCCCAGGCTGGTCTTTCTGGGCTCAAGCAATCCACCCACCTCAGCCTCCCAAAGTACTGGGATTACAGGCATGAGCCACTACATGCAGCCTAGATAAAGCAAATGTTTAAATTGATTTGATACTTGATTTTACTCATAAAAAAAAAACCTGAATGCTAATTGTTAACCAACTATTGTTAAATTTTAAGGGCAGTTGGGTAGCATGGTCTTAGGTCTGATTATAAATGTTTGTCTTTTTTGGGAGCCTGTGATTTTTTCAATACAAAGCAGCTTTTAAAACATCTTGTGAGAACGGTATTTAGGAGGAGAACAAAAAAGGGAATTCTGAATTGTAATGACAGATGTAAACATGTCTTTCATTAGGGTTCACTTTGGTTTTCTTTTTCTTTAGTGGTTTTTGGCAAATTTGTCATATCAAGAAGCAGTTTCAGACACACAAGTTGCTATAGTTAATATTTTATCTTCAACTTCCGGTAAGAAATTTGTCTTTAAAAATCTGCATTATAAATCAGTGTATGTATTTCTGGTATATATATGTGTACATGTACAACATTTTAATCTTGTTATAGCTTCTTACATTAGTTCTAATATACATTAGTCTATTATAACTGCCTTTTAATCTGTATACAGTCAGGTGCTGCATATGATGTTTCAGTCTACAACAGACTGCATATACGATGGTGGTCCCATAAGATTATAATACTGTATTTTTACTGTACCTTTTCTATGTTTAAATATGTTTGGATACACAAATACTTACCATTGTGTTACAGTTGCCTACAGTATTCAATACAGTAGCATGCCATACAAGTTGGTAGCCTACAAGCAATAGGCTTATAGCATATAGCCTAGCTGTGTAGTAGGCTATACCATTTAGGTTTGTGTGAGTATGCCTTATGATGGTGGCACAAGGATGACATTGCCTAACGACACACATTTTCTCTGTATTTATCCCTGTTGTTAAGCATGACTGTAGTTTCATGCCTTAGCCTGTGCTATTTATGTTCCTTCAAATACTTTACAATATTTTTTATATAACAACATATTACAGTTTTATAGGCTGGCCTTTTGTATTGTAGTTGCCTTTCCCTTCACACATCCTTTCCAGAGATCTTTTTCTAGACCCTTTGGCTAAAATTTAATTGCTTATTTCAGAACTATAATTTGCCCTATGATAGGTGTTTTATTTTTAAGATTGAATCACCTTTCAAATCTGGAAGACAAAAGTATTTTTAAAGCTATAAAAGTAACTTTAGGGACACAGGCTTGATTATGATGAAGTCAGCTTGTTACTCTGAATAAGATTTAAGTTTCCTATTAGTTTAAAATAAATAGGACTGTACTTGATCTGTACTGTTGAAATAAACATGGTTTAGTTTGGAGGCTATTTTATGCATGAACTTTAAACATTTCAGTCTAGTCATTACTTAACTGCAGTCATTTTCTTAGTTAAGAGTGACAAAAATAATTTGAAAGGTAGGTATATAATTTGCTTATTTAAACAATGAAGTTGGTAGTAAAAATGTTGACAGTATTTAAACTCATGTACCATTTTTAAATTCTTTTCTCCTCATAGGACTTTTTACCTTAATCCTTGCTGCAGTATTTCCAAGTAACAGAGGAGATAGATTTACCCTTTCTAAACTATTAGCTGTAATTTTAAGGTAAGCATATAGTGTGATAGCTAGTTTACTCTGCTTAAAAATACAATATTACAATTTCTGATAGTGGCACCAGGGTAGTTTGTATTGTAAGAGCAAAGAAAGATGTGGAGAAAAGAAGGCTTTAAGTGGACATGATGCTACTTAGCCCTGTCACATCCTGCACTAGGTTTCTAAACCTTCCTGGGTAGGGTAACCAGAGGGAAAACCCCAAGGCTGCTTTGGTTCCCATTCATGTGTCTGCAGACTCATCAAGTATTGGACTGACGTTCACACTTAATGTGGCAGCTTAATCGTCATAATCTCCCAAGTTTCTATTTCTTTTTCTTAAGGCAATTTCCCCTCTTTGTTTTGATTTTTATTTCTCCTTTTTCTACTTCTCTTAGAAAGCTAACATTCAGTTTTCTCTAATTGTCTAAGCCTCAGGTGATGTTTCAGTTATTTTCTGTATAATTCATTTGGCAGTTTTGCACTACTGCATAATATGAGTGTTGCTGATAACTATACTTAAATATTTTAATTTAACTTTGTGTATGTTTGTCTTGTCTTCCCTACTGGTTTGTAAACCCTTGAAGGCCATAGCCTTGTTTTATATTTGTGTCATCAAAGACCTAGCATAGGGCTTTGCCCGTAGACAGTATTGAAAAAAGATGTGTTGGTTTAATAAAACTTATTTTATGAAACAAAATCAGAGAAGGTAGCAGGATGATTTGATGGAGAGTAGTGTTTCTTGGTTATCAAAGCTGAGATTGAATAAGAGCTCTGCTGTTTGCCCTGGGGCAGTTTCCTTAAACTCTGAAAGGGTTTCCTAGTTGAGAAAATGATATCTATTTTACCTTGCAGCCTTGTTTTAAAGTTTAGTGGTAATAGCTATGAAGTGTCTGGTATTGGGCAATCATAGAAGACTGGTAGCTCTTAATATTAAATGTTTTTCTTTTTTAGTTATAAGGGTAAATTAACCACGGTTGCTCCAATGGGCAGCTGGTTGATCCAACTAATTTATCATTTAGACTTTATGGCCACTAGGGATTTATTCTTTTACATGGTTTACTAATGTTTTAAGCCGAGCAAATTTTTGCATTAGGGAAATATGTTTGTATTGGAGAAGTAAATGAGGTTTTATTTAACTTTATTTAAAATATGTGCTAATTTATAACTTTTCTTCGTGGTATCTTAATAAAGACTTGATAAAGAAGGAAATGGATATAAAATATTGAACTTGTAAGTATTTTGACAGAGTACATTACTTCTTCTCATTAAAGTAGGTAGACGAACAGAGGTTGGCAAACTATGTTGGGTCAGCTGCTGGTTTTGTAAATCAGATTGTATTAGAACACAGCCACTCTCATCTATTTGCAAATTGTCTATGGCCATTTTAGCACTACAGAGGCAGAGCTGAATTGCAATACCATGTGGCCCAGAAGCCTAAAATATTTACTATCTGTACCTTTAAAAAAAAGTGTTACTTAGAAATTTTTTGAGTAAGTATATGTTCTTAAGAATTATGTATTAAACATTGTTTAATATTTTGTTTTGAATTGGCATTTTACTAAGAGATTCAATTTCTGAGGCTATAAAAAGAATTTTACATAGCAACAATCTTGAAGGGAATCTAAGCAAAGAAATCTCATTTCATCAATTGAGAGACAAGAGTGTGGCCTCAAGCCAAACAACTTGGAATCCAATCTCATCTCCATCATTACTAGTTTTGAGATCTTGAACAAGTTCCTTACATTTCTGTGCCAATTTTCTCATCTGTATATTGGGGATAATAATAGGATTTCTCTCATAGGATTATTATGAGGATTAAATGAGTAGAAGTTCTAAAGTGCTTGGAACAATGTCTGATACACAACAGGAGGTGCTCACTATACTTAGCCATTATCATAATCATCATCATTTAAATGGAAACAAAATCCCTGGTTTCTAATATATTGTGGATACTCAATAAATAATAGCTGAATCTGAATATGAACAGTGATTATTACAGAAAATTGTGATGATTTAATTGAAGGGTTTGCATATTTAATGTAAGGACTACACTTGAGTTCTGATGACTTCTTTCCGTAAGGGAATACATATTTTCTTTCATCTTCCTCTCCCACTGCCACACTGGTCTTTCTCATCAGGGTGAGAGAATTAGGCTAATTTTTTTTTTAATTAGCAATATCTCATCTACTTGAAAAAGTGTTACAATTTATAAGATTCATAGAAATAGACAATGTAAAGAGTTCCCTGAGGACAGGAACCACATCTGTATTGTTCACTTCTGTAACCCAGTGCTTTGCCCATATTAGATGCCCAGAAAATAACAGTTGAGTTTATGAATGACCTCTGATATCTCTACATCCTTAATTCAGTCTTATTTTTATCCACTAAAATCATGAGATTAGTGAAATTGTTTAAGCACGTAAGGATAGTTTTACTGTTAATTTAGATTTTACCAATAAGCAAGAGTAGTACCATTGGTGGATTTATATGGGTTTGATATATTTGTATAATCCAAAAGAAAGATTGGAAAGGGATGACAAGTTGGTTAATTCATTCTTAACTGAAAGACAGTGGATAGCATAGCACATAAAAGCACTGGACTCTGGAGTAAAACTGCCTGTATTTCAGTCTCGGCTATGTGATCTTGGTCAAGTTACCTTACCTCTTTATGTATTAGCTTTCACATGTAAAATGGGAATGGCAGTAATAAGACTTCCTTATAAGGTATAATATTGTACATTTAGTGAGGATTAAATGAGTTAATACAAATATAACACTATATTATATTGATATTGTTAGATATTATTATTGAAATTGCTAAATTATTTGATAGTTTTACCCAAAGTTGAGATTAGTCTTGATCACTTATAAATAATTTTTATCTTTATAATTAGCCTTTTCAGAATTCTTTAGCTCATCATTAATGACTGTTATTCTCATAGCATTGGAGGTGTTGTACTGGTAAACCTGTCAGGGTCTGAAAAATCTGCTGGAAGAGGTACAATAGGTAAGTACTTGACTCTGGATTCTCTCTGTTAGAGTAAACAAGAAAGTTACATGTGCGTGCTCATGTGCACAGATGAACGTACGAAGGGTAGGCACTAGCAGGGTGTTTTTTTTTTTTGAACTTTTCCTTTGGAAATAACATAAAAAAATGCGTAAATAGTTTAGTGAATTCTCATAGCCTTCACCCAGATTTTTCAAATGTTAACAACTTACATAAATATTATACAGTTATAAAAATCAGAAATTAACATTGATTATGATACTGTTATCTATAAAGCCTTTTCAAATTTTGCCATTTTTTCCACTAATGTTCTTTTTCTGGTCCAGGATCATTTATTGCATTTAATTGTCGTGTTTCCTTAGTTTCCTTTAAATGCAGAAGTGTTCCTCAGTCTTCTTGTCTTTTATGACCTTGACACTTTTGTAGGGTACCACCTAGTTGGTTTGTAGAATGTTCCTCAATTTGCATTTGTCTGACATTTTCTTTGGTTAAATTGAGGTTGTGCATTTTTGGTAAGAATATAATGGAAGTGATATTGTTTCCTGATCAGTACATTCTACCAAAAGGCACATGATATTGATTTGTCCTGTTGCTGGTAATGTTAATTTTAAGGTGGTTAAAATTAACCACCCTACTCCAGTGTAAAGTTACTAATATTTCCCACTGTAAGTAATAAGCATCTTGTGGGGGATACTTTGAGGCTATACAAATTTCCTGTTGCTGTCATATCTTCACCCACGAATATTGTCATTTACTCTTGATTCTTGATTCATAGTTACTGCTATGGTGAACACTTAGATTTTGATCCATTGCTTAGACTTAACAAAAACAAAAGTAATCAGAACCTAGCTGGGCTGAGCATGGTGACTCATGCCTGTTATCCCAGTGCTTTGGGAGGCCAAGGTGGGAGGATCGCTTGAGGCCAGGAGTTCAATACCAGCCTGGGCAGCATAGTGAGACCTCATAATAAAAAATAAACCTAGATTAATTATTTCTCTTTGAATACTTCTTTAGATATTTGAGGTTTATTGAATAGAACAATGCTTTCTGAATTATTCCTAGCTACTACCCAGTGAGCTGTGCTTTGAACCTCCTCACCTCTTTCTCACCCAGAGCAGCTTTGTGTATATAAAACAATGTATGTATTTGGTATGTGCATGTGTATGCAAGATTTTGTTGACAGGCTTTTCCTTAGCTTTAAAAAAAGTTTGAAAATAATAAAAAAAAGTAATAAAACATTCGTCTTCTGAATAATTGATGAAAGTATTGAATATGACCACTTGGCAGAACATTATTTAGCTGTTTGGAAAAGTTTAAATGTTTTTGAGAGTTAATAAGGAGAATCAGTATTTATTATTCATGTACTGTGAGATCTGTATTATGTTAGCTATTTCGGAACATTAAAACGTATAAATTATGTGTTTGCGGTTTTCAAGGAGTTCTTGATTTGGAACAATATGAGATTTATAAAATGAAGCTACTAGGGATTAAACTAATACCATACTTGACAATAGTAAGTATTGTCTAAAACAGAAGACAGGACAGAAATACAGCCGATTAGAAAGAGGATGCTTTGTGGAAGAAATGGAACTTTAACAGAGCCTTTAAGATGGGAATGGTAGTGCAATACATATTAAGAATGGTATACGGGGGTAAGGAAGACAATACAAGCAACAGCTTAGTGATGGAAAAAAACATTTGTTAAGTTGGAAAATGCCAGGTGTCAAGATTGTTTATGTAGGGTAAAATAAGAAACATGCATTTCTAAATTAAAAACAAAGTGTTACTTTGGAGTTGTATTATTATAATATGTATAGGTTTTGGTCGGATCATTGAGGTGAATGCTTTTGCATTTATTTGTTAACACATTAAACTCCTTCCTGTACTCCTAGAAGACTTGGATGGGGTAGGCTATACCTTTTCATTATATATCTTTATATCAATATAAAGGTGATTTATATCATTATATATCTTTTCACTTTTGTATATTCTTGCAATATTATCTGACACATTATTGGATTTTAAGCGTATATTGAATGAGCTAATGAGTGATTGCTTTAAATCACGTCCATTTTTACAGGTTCCATTTGGTCTCTTGCTGGAGCCATGCTCTATGCTGTCTATATTGTTATGATTAAGAGAAAAGTAGATAGAGAAGACAAGTTGGATATTCCAATGTTCTTTGGTAAGAATATATGTAACTTGGGAGGCTATTTACTCTAAATGATTAACACAGGGTTTTGCTTTTGTTTTTTGGAGGGAATAGGGAAGCCTTTTTTTTTCTTCCGTATGATTCTTTAAAACCATTTAAAGATTATGAAGGCCAGTCCCAATGTTTTCCTTACTTTATCCTGCATAGTTGTGCACCTATGAGGGAGTGCCCATCTCCTCAGTGTGAGACAGAAAGTAACTCCTAACACTTTTTTCAAATTGATGTCTTCAGACTGCAAGTCAGATATTTATCTCACTGATAGGACAGATTTATGCTCTTATAAGCATGTGAGAGTTTACCTGCTGTATTTTACATTTTGCCATTTTTGAATAGTTAGCAAAGGACTGGGGAGACTGCCCCCGAATTATATGTTTAATGCTGTCGCAGTCTATGTACTTATGTACATTAAAAATTGTGGGCCATTTAAATGCTTTCCATTTGCATTTTATCTTTAAGACACAGACACTTTTATAACATAGATTCATTCTCAAATTACCCAATTATAGTTTCTGGATATGGTTTATAAATTTTCCTTTGCCTGACATCAGTTCAGGAAAGAACTTGCGATATCTGTAGGACTGCAGACGAAGAACACATTGACAAGATAATCTTTCAAAAGATATCTGAATATAAATAGATAAAGAAGCTCCGTGATAAGAGTTCAAAGTGCAGCTTACAAGGAGTCAGGAGACCTGGAATCCAGCTGTTGTAACTTTATTTATCTCACAGGCATCTGAAATATGAGGAAATTGGACTAGATGAATGGCCTCGAAACTGTGGTTTAGGGAATAGGTAGGCTTCTGGGATGGTTGGAAGGAAATACAGTTGCATGCAGGGGTCTAGTTCTTGGACTCCTTTGCTGCTTCACCTGTGGAACAGCTCTACTTTGTTGAGCATTTTGCATTAGAATTTAATTTATAGTAAAGATTTTTCTTGTGGCTGGGCATTGTGGCTCACGCCTGTGATCCCAGCACTTTGAGAGGCTGAGGCAGGAGGACTGCTTGAAGCCAGGGATTCAAGATCAGCCTGGGCAACATAGGGAGACTGCATTTCTATTTAATTTTTTTTTAAAAAGACTATTTTAAAACTATTTTAAAACTAAAAATAGATTAAATACTTGTACCTAAAGACTAACAAAAATAAAATGTTTGAAAAGCCATGAGGCTGAATGATTGCTTAAATTCTTTTTAAATATAGAATTCAAGAAATATAGCATAATAGCCAGGTTTGGTTACATGTGTTTGTAATCCCAGCTGCATGAGAGGCTGAGGCAGGAGAATCACTTGAGTCCAGGAGTTCGAGTCTGCAGTGAGCTATGATTGTGTCTCTGCACTCTAGCCTGGGTAACAGAGTAAGATGCTGTCTCTTAAAAAAGAAAAGATAATTTTAATGATATTTTATTTGAGAGTCATAGAAAATTTTATTTGGAATGGAATAAAATGCTAGTTTTTTTTAGTGTTATAGGTAGGTGGTTGGGTCAGTGGTACTTTTTAAAAATTTATACATTGACAACTTGCAAGAAAAATTGCTTAATTTACTCATATTAGGGAGAGTGCATATAGACATGTGGCTTGTGTTGGTCCTGTTCATATGTGATGTGATATGTAAAGCAATATTGATCTGCCCTGGGCTTTAGAATAGACAGGATTTGGAGAAGTTAGGATTGGGATGTTGGGGGCTCTTCAGGCAAGGGAGTGTGAGCAGAGGCTTAACAGGGAGCAGTGAGTAGATCTGAATGATTGTGCTGGAACTTCGCTTTGTGGAAGAAGAACAGAAAGGCATGTGGCGCCAGATTCTGGGCAGTCGAGGGAATAGGTGGGGTCATTGGGACTTTTGTCTCTAGGTCAAAGGATGTTAATTTATGTGGGATTTCATAGACTCAGCACTTCAGGGACTAGAAAATAGATTTAGATCTTGGTAATGCCACATTCTGGTGTTTCATTAAAACAACTTTGTAATGTTATTTAAGCATTTTAGGTCATGTGTCCTTGCTGTATATGCGTTCTTTTGTTGTTGTTTTTTTAATCAATAGATGTAAGTTGGTGTATTAGTCTGTTTTCACACTGCTATGAAGAACTACCTGAGACTGGGTAATTTATAAACAAAAGAGGTTTAATTGACTCACAGTTCTGCATGGCTGGGGAGGCCTCAGGAAACTTACAATCGTGACGTAAGGTGAAGGGGAAGCAAGGCATGTTTTACACACTGGCAAGAGAGAGAGAACTTGAGAAGGGGGAACTGCCAAACACTTTAAAACCATCAAATCTTGTAAGAACGCACTATGATGGGAACAGCATGGGGGAAACCACCCCCATGATCCAGTCACTTCTCACCAGGTCCCTCCCTGACACGTGGGGATTACAAGTCAAGATGAGATTTGGGTGGGGACACAGAGCCAAACCATAATAGTTGGACTCCCTAAAACAGGATATGAGATGGGGAATTTGTGTGGGTGATTTTTTGTGGGGAGTTCACTGAAGGAAAAACTTGCAGTGAAGGAAGCAAGATAGAGAAGGGGAAAGAACCGTGTGGCGCACAAGTATAACTGAGGTTTGGCCCAATTCATTGCAGGTACTGAGGCGGGGAGCAGAGGGAGAGCAGCTAATATGTCTGGGCCTTGAGTCGTGATGGCTGGCCTCGTAAAGCCTCCATCAGTTAGTCATGAGCTGCAGAAGATGGGGTGGAGTGGAGGGTGGGAACTTGCTGGGAAAGGCAGACTTATTTGCCCCCCTTCACAGAAGTGGGGTGGCTGTGAGTCTTTAGCATCAGACAGAGAGTGGGTGCTCCTGCCCTGTTAAGATTTAACTAGGCATCCCTAATGACTGGTTTATTATTTAGGTGACATAGTAAGTATCAATTATATATCTACTGTAATTTAATTTTCTTTTAAGAAAGCTGTATAGTTACATAAATCATATAGCAAATTTGTGACATAAACTGTATAGGAAGTACAACAAAATTTATTATAGAATTGTAATCTTTTTTCTTTATATTCTTTACTTTTACTTGTATATAGTCATATATAAACTTAATTTCTATAATAATATTAGCTAACTTTTATTAAGTGCTTACCATGTGCCAGATACTATGCTATATTGTATGTGTTTTGTCTAATCTTCCCAGAAACCTAATTAAATATTATTAAATGTTATTTTATGCTTATAGATTGGAAAACTGAGGCTTAAAGAGGTATAAGGCTTGCACTACTATTGAGTGATATATAGAGCTGGGATTGGACCCAGGCAGTCAGACTGCCGAGTACACACTTAACCACTATGTGGGATGGCTTTCCTTAATAACTAGTCAGTGGTACTTTGCTCATACGTTGAATAGCTCTTTGTGTGTACATACTTTCTCACTAACTAGTTAGAGGTCTGGGAATGCAGGAACCAAGAGTTTTATCTCCTTTGGAACCTTCTTCCATTATTGCTCGCAAAGCACAAGTGTTTTGGACATAAATAATTGAATCAGAGAGCAAACCATCTAATTCCTCAAAATTAATTTAGGCTGAGTACACAAACACATACACACCAGTTATTTCTTTTAAGTTCTAGGGCACTATATTATCAGTAGCTAAGGTTAACAACCCTTCTTGTTGAGTTGTCCTAAGTGGTTTATTCCATAGTAGTTGCTCCCATACAATGTGGATAGTTGAACTGAGTGATCACCAGTTGCTTCAGACAGTTTTTTTTTTAATGGTGTTGAGCTATTCACAGGACTGATTTAAAAACAAACCAACAGAAGTTTTAGCTAAGGAAACCTCCCAGAGTGCTTTTGTGCAAAATCTAATTTTGATTTTAGAGTTAATAAGCTTGGAAAACAGAAATAAATCAATTTTAACTCTTGTCTCTTTTATACATGTTCAGGTTTTGTAGGTTTGTTTAATCTGCTGCTCTTATGGTCAGGTTTCTTTTTACTTCATTATACTGGATTTGAGGACTTCGAGTTTCCCAATAAAGTAGTATTAATGTGCATTATCATTAATGGCCTTATTGGAACAGTACTCTCAGAGTTCCTGTGGTTGTGGTATGTACTGTTTATTCTCCAATTATTATCAGTTGATTAATTTTTGGATATTTTAAGCTTTTATATTTGTCTGTTTGCTGGTGGCCCTTCCTGTGCACCCCATTCTGCAACACACATACAACTGAATAGTTTAACTCCACTAGAGCAGGGACTTTGTTTTTTAACTTCTGTGTGCCCATTCTAGAGTAGTACCTTGTCCACAGAAGGAGCTCAATAAATACTTGTTGAATGAAAGAATGAATATGAATGGTGTAAATCTGTAAAAATGTTTTAGAAAGTGGAGTATTATGCAAATGAAAGTAGTCATTATCTAATGGATATCCAAACATATGAGGTATGTGTGCCAAGTATGAGTGCATGAGTTCTAGTTGAGAATCCAGGAGATGGTGCTTATTTAAGAGGCTTTGGAATATCTGTTTGCTTGTTCATAGGTGTTTTTGTTTTATTTATTTTCAGGACCTTTCATATGGGTGAGCCAGATATGTAAACCTTAAACTGTGATTGATTTGAGATGTTAACATACTTTGATATGCTGTATATCCAATATACTGATATGCGATAATAAACTTAAAATAGTTTGAAGACAGTATCACGTATGGAGTTTGAGAGACCTTTCAAATAACAGAGCTTTATACTTAGTCCTATTTTTATTTAATAGAAATTTGAAATGAATAGAATGAATAAAACATAAGCAAATAAAATGAATTTTATTACATACCCATTGAAACTGTTAACTAGTTTTCCCTTGCAAAAGACTGCAACAGAAATAGACTTTTTTGTGGAGTCTTCCTTAATGCTCTGCCTATAGTGCTGTGTCTCCCTGCCCAGTTAAGAAATACCTATTTTCTTGGTAACCCCCATATCACTCTCTTTTGTGTAATACTTAAAGATTTACTTTGTATTGTAGTAATTTATGTTCTTATCTAAACTCCTTTGCTGATCTAAAATTCTTTAAAATCATAATCCATTTGCTCATTAATTTTTTCATCTTTAGTTATGTACATTTTAGATACTCGATTTTTTTAACCTTAACTATTAACAGATGACAAAAGGCTTTAGCCTTTAGCTAAATTGGATCCACCTTAACAGCTGGATTAAGTCAAACAGGCTTTATAATTCTACCTCCCAGGTTTTTTATTATAGTACTCTGCATGATAAACATCCAAGAACATATGCTGTATTTGACCCCGAATGCTCTTTTCACAGAGCAGCTAAGTAGTGGGAACCACAAGTACTTGTTTCCTTTACCTCATCAATAAGGACTCGTTGTTCAGCCTCTGTTCATTACTTCTAGTGACACTTTATTGAGAGATAGCCCCTTTTATTGCAGGACAGCATTATTAATTCTGACATATACTGAGCTAGATTTTACTTGCCTATAACTTCCATGGATCTGTAGTCCTAACGATATACATTATGGTTTTATCTTGGCTTATAATTCATTTTCTCCTTATATGCCCAAATTATCAGTCTTTATAAATGGCTCATCTGTCTCCATTGGGTGTAATATTTTCTTTCAATTCAACAAAATTGTATGCAGATAGATATTTCAAAATTTCATACCCACATTGATAATTCAAGGTGAAAATAAAGAGCTTACTTAGCTTTTGGTTAGGACAATTGTTAGAAAAATGGAAAACAACAAGAAAATATTTTTTAAGAATATTCAAGTCTTTCTTTTTTTATGCCAAGCCAAATCAAAAGAGTAACACATGATTTTAGTGTTCATGAAGGTGAGATATTTTTGCTTGGTGACAGAATCACATGTTGGCTTATCACTTCCTTAAGGTCTATGTGTGAAGTATTGTCCTGCAGTGTTAATAATGCTGTTTTCTTTGTTATCTACAAATCATCACAAAACTGTAATAACTGTTCAACAGTTTTTTAAAAAAATTAATGAAATATAAGCTATACACCCAAAGTTGAATAATATCTGCAAACAGATCTTGAAAATAGCATAAAATATTTTGAGCTTTTTACACTTATATATTTGTATTTTTAATATTTGAAGAAAAACTTTGAGAATCATCTTAATAACTTTATTATATTTTATGTTTCAATCCATCCTAGCCTCTTATCTTTGCTCCTGATCTCACAGGCCTATATTATAGGATAGAAAGTCTTTGTTCAGTGTTTTTCTTTGGTTGTTTAATTTTTTAAATATAGAAATGTATATTTTCTTTTTTTCAGGGGCTGCTTTCTTACCTCATCATTGATAGGCACACTTGCACTAAGCCTTACAATACCTCTGTCCATAATAGCTGACATGTGTGTGCAAAAGGTAAGGAAGCTATTTATTATTCATAGATATTTTAGGTGTGTTATTAAAACAAACCTAATGAAAGTTGAGATGTGATTAAATTATAAGGATACAAACATAAATAATACTTGATGCTTTCTCTCCCAAGGTGCTTTACTACATAGAAATATAGAAAGTACCGAAGAAATAGATAATTTCCATTTTTAGCTTTTCCATTTTTTCCCTAAATTTCTAAGTTAAGGGCATCATCTTCATATGTAGTTCTCCAGTTTTTGAGCTGATTCTGTTCCAGATGTTCTTTGGTAAGTCACATTTTATCATACAAGCATTTTAGTTTCTGCGATAAACCCTGTCACAGGCTCCTTCACACTGTGCTGAATGAGCAGCACAGGAATCATGCTGTTTGCAGTAAAAGTTAGCCATCTCTCTCTGGACTCAGCAGAGTGGGTATCCCATCCCGTTTCTCTGAAGGCCTAGTATGGATGTGGGGATTCTCGTGATAAATATTGGCAATGCTAACACCACAGAAAAGAGAATCTGGGATGTTGCTGCCAGCAGCCTAGAAGGGAAGAGTTTATTCAGTGCTCCTGAGTGTAGCAGGAAGAACAGAGGTATGCTGTTGCCCAGCACTGAAAGATGGAGCATAGCCATTTATCACACAGTTCAGTATATGTAGGCATTTAACTTTTAACTGCAACTACTAAGTCACAGAAGTGTATGTGTGTGTGTGTGTGTGTGTGTGTGTGTGTGTATGTGTGTTTTAGTCTAATATAATTTGAAGAGGGAAATACTTCAAGGCCCAAAGGCTTATAATGTGTACAAGCAATAATCAAAATTTTAAACCTATTTTTCTCTAGGTCTTAGCCAGGCACAGTGGCTCACGCCTGTAATCCCAGCACTTCGGAGGCCGAGGCAGGCAGATCACTTGAGGTTAGGAGTTCGAGACCAGCCTGGCCAGCATGGTGAAACCCCGTCTCTACTAACAACACAAAAATTAGCTGGGTGTGATGGCAGGCACCTGTAATCCCAGCCACTTGGGAGGCTGAGGCAGGAGAATCACTTGAACCCGGGAGGCGGAGATTACAGTGAGCCAAGATCATGCCACTGCGCTCCAGCCTGGGCAACAGAACAAGACTCCATCTCAAAAAAAAAAAAAAAGATAAAAGCAAAATATGCTTAGTGCTGTATATCCTCTTTATTTATAAAATAATTCTTTACTGATATTTAACTTTGTTTTATGGTCAGTAAATTCTTATTTGTCATGGTTAAAGAACTGAGATTCTTTCCTTAATTGAGAATTAATTATCTTACATAACTTGCATTTTCAAAGAATGTGGATATTCTATATAACACTAACATTGCACATTATTACACATCATTCTTTTATAGATTTAAGTAATATCTAGGCCCTTCTTCATCTTCAGGTCATAATCCTGAATATGAACTAAACTGGTTGTGAAACTGGGAAGGTGCTACTTGTTAGAGGATTTTGGTAGACTACTGTGTAAATCATCTTTATTGTACTGATATTTTAAAAACAAAAGCTTTCGTAGATTGAAAAAAATTGCAGCTTAATGTTCAGGAATTTTTAAGAAAATAGTCACAGGGGACCTAATTGTATTAAATGATTAGTCATTTCATAATTATCATTACAAACAATAATGGTTATAATTTGTTTAATAAAGTATTTTACGGTAAAGACAAAACGGGGAAATGTATGCACATGCAATTAATTATAAAAACATAACCAAACTTTAACTGATTGCCCAGTTCTGGATATGAAGACAATCAAGAAAAGATTTGGTGTTCTTGATTGTCTTCATATCTAGAACTGGGCAGTCAGTTAAAGGAGCAGGCTGTGTGTTGGTGTCAGGATTGAGGTTAGGGAGATTCCATCTGGAAAAAGCAGCAGTGTGTGTCCAGAACTGTAACACAAACATGATAAGAGAAATCTACTTTTCTAGGGTTTTTAGGTTTAATTAGCTAACTGTATTTATATATAGCTTCTGAAATGTTAGCATTTATTAACATTGTGCTTGAAACAAATTGGTTATTGAAATCTATTTATAATCATTTTATATAACAGAAATCATCCTTGATCATATTCTATTTGATATTCAGATATATTTAGGAATTAGAAAAAAATTTTTTGTTTACATAGGTAATTTTCTTTGTTGTAATAAATGGCTTCATTTCTTTTGTCTTAGCTTGTTGGAAATCAAATTAGAAGTTTTTTATTATGAGACAACATATAAACAGCTACATTGTGGAAAGTGAACTTGCCTTCTAAAGTCTTCTAGGGCTTTATCTATCTTTATTAAGTTTGCTTAGATTCAGTTATGAAATAAGGTTTTTAGTTGAATATTCATGAAATAATTCTATCAACTATATCTACATTTTTAATCGCATTATTTATAACTTCTTAATACCTTTTCTGATCTTGGATAATTTAAATGCAGCATGGTTTTTCCTGATTATTAGTCATTCTGGCAAATATTCCAGGAATATGTTAAAATATATTGGTAATTTCATAACTAAATGAAGGCTTTTCAGTTTAATGACTATTCTTTCCGGGGTGTTCTTAGGCTGACTCAGTCATTGTATATGAATACCATAGAAATAGGGCATGCATGTTAAAAATTGTCAGTTATTATTCTTGTGTTATGCATTGTGAGTTCCCTCATAAAAGACATTATGCTCACAAAACTCGTTTACTCTGACTAATGGTGCTATGAAATGGAATAGTATATGTTTTCCACCAGAGGGAGTCTTACCTATGATTCCATGCCCTTTTTTTTTTTTTTTTTTTTTAATTCTCAAAGAGGGCAAACACAGTTTTCCTTCCCTATTTTATAGATAGAAGTTACTATTTTCATCATTATTTTTAAAGCAAACCTCCTGTGTGTTACACTTAAGTCTCAGTGGTTGATCAGTGTAGGCTTCTTTGACAATCGTTTCTGATCTTTAGCTGAGTCTAGATGGTAAAAGTGAACTAGTGAAAGGGAAGAATGAGTTTTGTTTTGGATGGCATCTCATTATTTTTTATTTTCTTTTTATTTATATATTTGTTTTTCTTATTTTTTTTCTTTTTGATTTTAATACCTCCACCCTACTTACAGATATTTTTTATTTTCTTGACAACCCTGATAAATGATGGATTGGAGGATCAGACTTGTTGACATCACTGATGAGGCTTGTCTTGTTGCTTGTCTTCTCTGGCTAACGTTCCTTAGTAAAAATATTTCTATTTTTTTTCTTTATTTTATTTGGTCATTATTTCATTTTGAGCTTTTTTCATTTATTACTAGATAAGCGAGTTTTGAGTGTCAAATTTGCACTTAATTTGTTTTTGGTACTGTCATAAGGACTGTAGCATACACAGCATACTACAACTGTAACTTTTTACGAAAATATACATTTTTTGAAGATGACTTCAGAAACTGAGGGAGAGAGACCCACTTGAGACTAGGCAGCAAACAGTGAAGAAGAAATGAGCAACATGGTGTGCAGGAGCAAAGTTTCATACTGTATATCTCTACTCTAAGTGTACAATGCCTATAAATGGAAAGTATGCTTTCTTGGCTTTCCTTTAGCCTATTTTCCAAGAAAGAACTATTGTTGTTGGTAATTTAGGTACATGGAATAGTAAGTTGAAGTCTTGAATTCTTATTTAATAATAATACACTTAATACATTGTCAGTGTTTAATTTTGTCTTCCCATTGTTCTTATTCCTGCTAGTTTTCACAAATAGAAAACTTACACTGAAGGGGAAAATTGCCTTAATGATAATTGTGGGTGTGTTTTTTCCTCTATCTTTTATTTTTAGGTGCAGTTTTCTTGGTTATTTTTTGCAGGAGCTATCCCTGTATTTTTTTCATTTTTTATTGTAACTCTCCTATGCCATTATAATAATTGGGATCCTGTGATGGTGGGAATCAGAAGAATATTTGCTTTTATATGCAGAAAACATCGAATCCAGAGGTACGTTTAGTCCCAATACACATTTTTAAAAATAGTGTTTGCTAGATAACTGAGAATTGCATCATGCTGGCCTAGCTTTTAGAGATTTTGTGAGGAAGTATTGAAAGATGATAACTTATATGTTACGGCAGATGAAAATAATTTGTTTAGATCTTTTGGGTAATAATCTCTTTCTTTCTTCTTTCTTTCTTTCTTTTTCTTTCTCTCTCTTTTTCTTTCCTTTTCTTTCCCTCTTTCTTTCTTCTCTTTCTTCTCTTTCTTCTTTTTTTCTCTTTCTTGACAGAGTCTTGCTCTGTAGCCCAGCCTGGAGTGCAATGGCACGATCTCAGCTCACTGCAACCTCTGCCTCCTGGGTTCAAGTGATTCTCCTGCCTCAGCCTCCTGAGTAGCTGGGATTACAGGCGTGCACCACCATGCCCAGCTAATTTTTGTATTTTTAATAGAGGCAGGTTTCACCGTGTTGGCCAGGCTGGCCTTGAATTCCCGACCACAAGTGATTTGCCTGCCTAGTAACTACATTTTTTTTTAAAAAAAAAATATGATTCACAGGTAATACCAAAAGGTTTACTGTTTTGCCGTAACAAACTTAAATATAGAAAACTTTTATTGGTTTGAACATAATTCATGATAGAATAGTATTGCCTCAGTTTTTCTTTCCAATTTCTTTCTTTTTAAGAATGAAATCTTTTTACATTTTGCTATAAAAAGAACTTGGTTCCAGTGACTCTGGAGCTCAAGACCAGCCTGGGCAACATATCAAGACCCTGTCTCTAAGAAAATTAAAAAAAAAATTACCCAGACACGATGGCATATACCTGTAGTCCCAAGCTACTTGGGAGGCTGAGGTAGGAGGATCACTTGAGCCCAGGAATTCAAAGCTGCAGTGAACTATAATAGCACCACTACACTTTAGCCTGGGTGACAAAGTGATACCCTGTCTCTTATTTAAAAAACAAAAAGTGAGACCCTATCTCTTATTTAAAAAACAAAAACAAAAAACGCTAACTTGGGACAAGTTCTTGGGAAATTTTATCCTAGTGTTGGTTCTGCCACTGACTTGCATCCTGTCCACATAGCTTCAGCCAATGGAATAAATAAGGTTTGAGGTTCCTTTTCAGCTCTAAAGCTTTCCTTGATTATTGCTTTTTTTTTTTTTTCTTAAGAGTTCCAGAAGACAGCGAACAGTGTGAGAGTCTCATCTCTAGTCACAGTGTTTCTCAGGAGGATGGAGCTAGTTAGCTGTTTGTTGTCTGTAGCCCAGGTTTGTATGTGAGCTGGGTTTAGTATTGAATAAGGTTCTTATCTGTGTCATATTCAAAGGGTTGATTTTCTATAATTAGTTGTTTGAGAGGCAATACAGCCTTAGAGGCTAAAGGGGCTAAAGCCTGGACTCCAGTTCAGTCTTCTCCACATACTAGCTGTGTGGCCCTATGCAAGGTTCTTAATCTCTTGATGCTCCGGCTTTCTTATTTGTGAAATGGGATTACAGTAGAACCTCCCTTATGAGGGTGTTAAAATAGTAAATACTTGGTAAATATAAAGTATGTATAATAGTGCCTGACTCAAATGATCAGAAAGTTTTAACTCATTTTTATTCATGCTAAGGGTCATTTTATTTAATAATATGCTTTAGAAAAATATTTTTTCTCTGATGATAAAAGAAAAATGTAATATCCTGGGGTACAATATACTGGCTGGAAAATACTAGTCTTTATGTGTGTGTTTTACATAACTGGCACAGTGTTTATCCTCATTCTCTGACATTGCTTTGTCATTTAACAATGCTTCTGGAATATTTTTCCATTTTTTACATTTTAAGAAATAGTGTCTTTTATATGTCTTCGATGATAGAGTACATGACATTTAATATTTTGCTGAATGAAAGCTTGAATTAAATGTAACATACAGATTTTGCAGGTACAAAAGTGATTATTTAGAATGAAAGATCACAATAAACTACTAGAATTTTTCTAGTTTTTCTAAGACATCTTTAGACAATTTATATTGAAATGTTTCTTGATTGCTACTGAGTTTTCCCTCCCTATCTAGAACATTGTACAACTCCTGTCAGTTGTTAACACTTATATTAGGCTTGAAGATTAAGTTTCGTTATCCTCATGGTAAATTTGCTTCTAACCTACAGCTAATGGTCCTGGTTTTCTGTTTTTCTTTAGTGTGCTGTTTTTAAATCTAGTTTATACCTGCACATGGTTTGAGCTCTAGTTCTCCAAGACTTTTTGTACAAGGCAGTTACCCCTGCCCTTCCCTGCCCTGCTCATCCTGCTTTCATTTTCTTCCCACTCTGAGGAAATTAAACTCTTAGCTGATTCCTTTGGTATTTTCCTTCTTGTCTCCCTAAGTATCACGCTTACGACTTGTGTTTCATGAGTTCTCAGTTTTAGGCATCTTCAGCTGACTTTCCCACTAAGATCAATGAGGACAGATTATTTTCAAGTTTACTCCTCCTCTGCTCCCACCTCATATGCCTCCTGTCTCCATATCAGTTCGGCCTCCTCATCATCCCTGTATAGTTATTGCATAATTTTGGATAGATCTGTAGTCAGTGTTTATATTGTTGTCACTAAAAAATTGTTACTTATAACTGAGCTATGTAGGATTCGTCCTGGTATTTCCCTTATCCAGAGATTCTCTGTTACTACCCTTTTTGGAGAGTAAACCTTAAAGTCTTCTCCTGGGATAGAGAAAAGGCACTTGGCCAACTGTGAAAAGTAAGAGAGGGCATCTGAGTGTCTGTCTGCTTTTTCTATAGGCATTATACCAGTCTTCTTGTTTTTAGTTGTTTCTTCACCCCTCCTTACAGAGATATCTGGTCCTGTTTTTCCATTGCTAACCAAGAGTTGGCTGTTATTTTCTCATCTCTCTACTTTTCTTTTTGTCCATGTGGTTTATTCCTTTTAAGAAAAAAATTCCAGGCTGGGCATAATAACTCATGCCTGTAATCCTAGCATTTTGGGAGGCCAAGGAGGGAGGATCACTTGAGCTCAGGAGTTTGCGACTAGCCTGGGCAACATAGTGAGACCTTATTTCTGTTAAAAAATATATTTTTTTTAACCCTTTGTTTCCTTTTTAGTGAGGTTTTGGAGAACAAGTGGAACTAAATATATGTTTATGTGCCATCTTTAAATTTAAAAAAACGTAAACACAATTACAGTAAGTCCTCACTTAACATCATCAGTAGGTTCTTATAAACTGTGACTTTACGCAAAATTACAGCAAAATTTTTTTTTTTGCATCAACATTATAACATAACAACACTGAATGAAAAAATGTTATTCGGGGACCTAAAGTCAGTTTCCTAGAACCTATGACATTAAGTGAGGACTTTGTATTCTTGAAAGCTTTTTAATGCTGTAATTTATGCATTATTTTTCTTGGTTATGCTGTGCATTGTTCTCATACTCACACTTAAACCTACCCATATCCAGCAAGGTTTCAGTATTTTTAGAAGTGAGAGCTGTGTAAAGAAGAGAGTGAAGACTAGAGAGGATGGATTGCAATAGAGTAGAATAGACTGGGCAGGTGTCTTTGTCTTTGCAGGAGTAATGTTGGAATATACGAGGAGTACAACTAACTGCTAATACACAGTCTTTAGTGTTGATGTCAGCTTTTGACATTGCTATAGAAGTCACATTCATAAGTTCTTAGTACTCCAAATTTGAGTATCCAGTTATTAAGTATGTATACAGTGAAAATAGGTATTTCAATTTTAAGATAATTTGCTTTTTAAAATGTAAACTATAGAAAACTAAAACTGTGAAATTATAATCTAATCACATTTCTGTGGTTTCTGTTTTTAGCTTGATAATGGAACTATACAGCGAAGAGACAATCTCTGGCAAGTTTTTGTAGAAAAAAATGTTTCAGTGCCTAGTCTGAAAAATAACAGTTTCAGTTCTTTGAAACTCTAAAATATATTTTTCTCATACCGGTTTTCTTCATTTTCATAATGAAGCACTTTGCTATGTAGCTGTGTACATATCACTACAGTTATAGGAAGTTTCAGTCTACAGTCCATCCAAAGGACCAACCTGCCTTACACATCTCAAGGAATTCAGCTGTTGAAATCATTTGAATAATCAAGGAATAAATCCTAATGTTCTGGGACTTTATTTTCACATGTTAAATGCTGGAATATGTTATGAAAATGTTTTCAAGAAATCACTTAAGTGTTCATAGACCAGTATTTCTGACAGGTAAAATGCTAAAATAAGCTACCTGTAATAAGTGTGGATTATATTTTTGGGTTTTGTAGAATATTGCAAATTAACTACGCAAAAAATGTTTAATTTATGCAACAAGCATGTTTGTGCAAATTTCATGGGACTTTAAAAAGAATAAGTATTTGAGAAAATATCTGGTTCACTTACACTACATTTACTGTATTATTCTTTTATAGCATTAGGTGCCTTGTATTTTAAATCTGTGACAAACCGTGGCAAATTTTTAAAGGGGAAGTATTATTATAAAATGAAGAAATATGTATTTCTAAAGGCTATATTGCTGTAAACTTAATTGATAAAGCTCTGTTTAATTTAGAGTTTTGAAGAAATAGTCTCCCTTCAATTAAGAAATTTTCATAATGGAATGATTTAAATTGAAGTGACAAAGAGTATTATTAAAATACAATGTTTATACGTGTATTTGTGTATTGTAGATGTATCAAGTGATTTCTAATTTTTTTCACATATGAATGTGCCAGATTACTCTAGAACTAGATGTCTCTTCTTTAAATAATTTTAGTTTTCCTGAATAAATTTGTAATGGTTAAAGTACCAAGTAAGTAACGCGAGAAGGGATTCTGTTTTTAAAATCACATCAGAACTTTTCCTCTACTAAGATTATAAATTAAATGTAAAATACTCCTAATTGCAATTCTTAAACTTAGGCCTTACATGTACTTATTATGCAACTGCTCCTGGACTCTATTCACCATAGATATCAGTAAATGTATGTCCCAGGATTCACAGGCTTTTGATTAATCAATATTCTTTTCAAGTTTTCTGTGTGAAGAGTTTAGTTCTCTTCAAAATTTCTTAACTAATCTGATTTTTAAGAATTCTCTTTGCAGTGTTTAGCTTCCTATTCACATTCTTAAAATTGCTTTGGTGTTACCATGAGTCTAAAATGAAGTTTAGCCTTCCTTTTGTTTCATTCTGAGAACTTCTATATTATATTACCTTTAAAAATTGTTTATGATATTAAATTTAAAATACAAGCAGCTCTCTCTCTCTCTTTTTTTTTTTTAATCATCCAGCCCAAAGTGGCAAAAACAGCTCTTTTCTCATTTGGCACCACCAATAATGCAAGTTAAAAATAATGTTGAGTTTATTATACTTTTGACCTGTTTAGCTCAACAGGGTGAAGGCATGTAAAGAATGTGGACTTCTGAGGAATTTTCTTTTAAAAAGAACATAATGAAGTAACATTTTAATTACTCAAGGACTACTTTTGGTTGAAGTTTATAATCTAGATACCTCTACTTTTTGTTTTTGCTGTTCGACAGTTCACAAAGACCTTCAGCAATTTACAGGGTAAAATCGTTGAAGTAGTGGAGGTGAAACTGAAATTTAAAATTATTCTGTAAATACTATAGGGAAAGAGGCTGAGCTTAGAATCTTCTGGTTGTTCATGTGTTCTGTGCTCTTATCATCACACAGGTCATGTGTTGTTCCTCAGGATTCTGGAAGTACTAAGCCGTAGTTAACAGGCTGGATAGACCTTCAGCCAATCTTCTTTCATTATACTGCTGCTTTTCTGTTTCTTAAAAAACAAAAATCAATGAACAACTTCTTTAGAAGGAAGCACCACTGTTCAATTGGTTAACTGAAAGTATGAATCACTGCCGCTTTGCTTGCCCACCTGTTGGCTTTTTCTCACAGGTTTTATTTATCTGAATGATTGTTGCATTTGAATACTGTAGCCATGGTGAGTGAGCAGTTGAAGACTTCCTTTCTGCACCTTCATAGTTAAGGGTTCATCTTCTCAAGAAATAAAGTTGTGCTGGGTTGTTTCAATTCTGTAGATCACCTAGAAACTAGGTAACAAGGCCCTTGGATCACAATGAGCACATTGCAGGTCTTTGGAAATGCTGGGAAGGGGTTACATTCAAGTAACTGCTGACGTCCTTCCTCTCTGTCAGACCCATGTTGGCCTGTAATTATATTTTTCTGAATCTAAAAACAAATAGAAATTTCTGATATCTTTTCAGTCTCCTACTTTTCTTTCCATTCATCACTTAAATCTCATTATTGTATAACGTTTCAAATTATGACCTGGATTGAAGGAAGTCTGTTTTGTCAGGGACTTTGTTAGGTGAACATCAGAATCTCAACTACAACAAAGCTGAAAAATGAGGCAGCCTTAACAGTAAATGCTTTTGGGCCGGGCGCGGTGGCTCACGCCTGTAGTCCCAGCACTTTGGGAGGCCGAGGCGGGCGGATCACGAGGTCAGGAGATCGAGACCATCCTGGTTAACACAGTGAAACCCCGTCTCTACTAAAAATACAAAGAATTAGCTGGGCGATGTGGCGGGTGCCTGTAGTCCCAGCTGCTCAGGAGGCTGAGGCTAGAGAATGGCGTGAACCCAGGAGATGGAGCTGGCAGTGAGCCGAGATCAGGCCACCGCACTCCAGCCTGGGCGACAGCGAGACTCCATCTCAAGAAAAAAAAAAGTGAATACTTTTGAAATGAGTGCTTTTTGAAGCTTAGAAGAACCATTAGGTTTATGTAATGCACCCATACTTATTCCTTTAAATAAATTTTAATTTAAAAACATTGAGATATTGGCTTCTGTCAACCTGACTTAATTAATTCTTTACATTAAGCTGGTTTTCCCCCTGGCAGCTGACAAATAAGTTCATTGTTCTTGTAGAAGTGGGCTCACAAGGTTAAATGTGAATGTTCTCAAAGGTACACAGCCTTGTTTCAGAAGAATTTTAGTGCCCACTGTAAAATCAATCATACAGAGCCAATTTGGGGTATGACTCCTCTGGAAGCCAAGTTTTTTCATAGGGCACTGTGGTAATACCCATAGCACTAATCCTCAGTGTGCTGGTTGAAGAAATAAAATGTTTTTAAAGAAGGATAAAGGAGGAATTAATTAGAAAATGTTTTTTTCCACATATTAGAAAATAAATGAAATGTCATTTTCATATTAAGTAATTATAGTTATGATCTTGCTTCATTTCTACCTACTCTCCTTTTGAAATATTTTTTATTACTAAATAATATTTTAGGAGGAGTTAACAGAAATAATTACCTGTAACAACTGCAGATAAACTTACATAGCTAACATTGTGTGCTGACTTTTTTAAATGGTGAAGTGGCATTAATGAGATGTTCACTTTACAGAATTTGAAGTTTGAGTTCTATTTTAGTAGTCTGCCGTGTCCCCCAAATCCCATTTAGATAAATTGAGGTTCATTTTTCACATAGACTTGCAATTTTTAGACACCACTTTTTTTTATAGTAACAGCCTCATTTGCCTGTACAATAACTAATAATACAGTATTTCATAGGTACATTGTATGTGCACAGGAAATTTTTCTTTAAATCTTAAGAGCCTTTAATAAACGAGATATTTTAATATTTTAATGTTACTACATTTAAAAAATAGTGTTTTCCTACAAAATTTTCTGTATTCAGTATACGTTAACTATGAAAATGTCAAACAATGAAATCATTGAAATATATTTAAGGAAAAATTACCAACCAAAAGTAATGAGTACCCTCTATATGCATATTTGCTGGAATGTTCATGTGAAATGGTAACATTTCCAATAACAGCATTTTGAATCTGGGGTGACACAAACATGATTTTTATTTTTGAGCTAGGGATTTTGATGGAGAAGCACCTAGATGAAGACACCATTTCATTCATGATATTTTAAAATTAGAAAAGTAAAGCTTCTAAATTGAAACTCTTAACAGGTCACTTCATGAAATTTTTAGTTTTAAATTTAATTTTACATGAGATGTCTTTCTGAAGAGCTACTTTTATTAACTTTCACTTAGATCGTTGTATGCTAGGCATTCAGTATTTCTCTACTTGATTTTCCTATGCCTAGTTGTGATTACAGCAAGTATTTAATAATAAAGTCAGTCATGTGAGAGTTTCCATTAATTTCAGTGGGTCCTTGGAAGGCAGGCAGAAGATTTCTGTCCAAGAGTCTTATTTTTGACATGAGATGAAATTCTTTTTTTTTTTGAGATGGGGTCTCACTGTGTCACCCAGGCTGGAGTGCAGTGGCAGGATCTTGGCTCACTGCAACCTCCCAAGCTCAAGCCATCCTCCCACCTCAGTCTCCTGAGTAGCTGGGACTACTGGCATGTGCCCCCATTCCTGATTAGTTTTTTTGTATTTTTGGTAGAGATGGGGTCTTGCTATATTGCCTAATTTTCGTGTTTTTAGTAGAGATGGGGTTTCACCATGTTGGCCAGGCTGCTCTTGAACTCCTGAGCTCAAGTAATCTGCCCGCCCTGGCCTCCCAAAGTGCTGGGATTACAGGCATGAGCCACCATGCCTGGCTAAAACCAATTCTTTAGATTGTTTTTGCCACCATTTGCTTACTTGGAATAGCTTTCACATTTATTTTTCTTATGAAGAAATCCAGTGTCAGTCAGACCATGTAACATCAAAGCAAAATTTCATTGAAGCCTATCCTTGTCTTAATTATTCTAAAATAAAGTACAATAAAGTGAATTATTTTGCCCTTTGTAGTAGCATAGTGTTAAGTTATATATATATTTTAATATGCATACTCCTAAGTAAAGTTTCAGAGACCACATGCTGGAGAGCAGTGGCTTTCAGACAGCATCAGCATCACCTGAAGGCCTTGTTGAATACACATTATTGGAAGAGAGGGGAGAACACAGGCTCATGCCTGTAATTCCAGTGCTTTGGGAGACTGAGGCAGGAGGATCTCGTGAGCCCAGGAGTTCAAGATCAGGCTGGGCAATACAGCAAGACCCCTGTCTCTACAAAAACAAAAACAAAAAACAAACAGGCATGGTAGTGCATACCTGTAGTCTGAGCTGCTTGGGAGTCTGAGGCAGGAGGATCACTTGAACCCAGGAGTTCGAGGCTGCAGTGAGTTATTATTGGGCCACTGCAGTCCAGCCTGGGCAGCAAAGTGAGACCCTGTCTATTAAAAAAACAAAACCAAAAACTTGATTGCTGGGTGTCACCCTAGAGTTTCTGATTCAGTAGGTCTGGCGGTGGGGATGGTGGGCCTGGTAATTTGCCTTTCTAACAAGCGTCCAGGTAATGACCCAGCTGCTGGTCCCAGGACCACACTTTGCAGATTATTACTCTGAGAAGAGCACTAACTCTGACGTTGGATTCCTTCTGTTCCTCATTAGTGAATTTATTTGGGGGAGATTATTCAATCTGGTAGATCCGCATTTACTTAGCTGTGAAGTGGAGGTTAATGCAACCTGCCTGAGACTGTGAGAATGAGAAACTCTAATTGAAATACCAGGCCCAGCGTGCCTGGATGCTTGAAAAATGCTGACTCCCATGGTCAGTCCTTCCCTCACTCTTCTCAGCTATAAAGTGAGGAGCGAAATTCAGTATCTTTTAAGATTCCTCTCAGGTGTAAAATGCTGTGATTCTAAAAGTTTAATTTTGTAGTTCCAGAGACAATGCCAAACACCTGTGTGTACTTAGTGCTTTGTAAAGAGTGGTGATAACAGTGACGCCACATAGGCCGTAGTTTTGTAGTTCCAGAGACAATGCCAAACACCTGTGTGTACTTAGTGCTTTGTAAAGAGTGGTGATAACAGTGACGCCACATAGGCCATAATTTTGTTTTTGCTTTTGTTAGGGTGTTCAGCATCTTGACTCCTTAAAAGTTTTCAGTCAGATTTATAAAGCAGCATTGAAGAAGGTGTATTATGTTTGAGTACAGTTGGAATCCATGGCAGTTTTATGGAGGCCGAATATGTCAGATGAATAGGCTAATTTTCCTGAGTTGCTGGCCTTATTATTCCCTACTATATTGCCCCCTGGTTACCTAATGCATGCTCAAAAGGTATAGTTTTCATCACCTGCTTGATCTTGATTTTCAGACAGCATCAAATCAGTTGCAAAACAAATCCAAGCTAAAATTGTGAGCGTATGATTAATTTACTATAGCATGTAATTATGCAGTACTTTATTTTTTATTTTTTATTTTTTTTGAGACAGAGTCTTGCTCCATTGCCCAGGCTGAAGTGCAGTGGCATGATCTCGGCTCACTCTAACCTCTGCCTCCTGTGTTCAAGTGATTCTTCTGCCTCAGCCTCCCGAATAGCTGGGATTACAGACATGCACCACCACGCCCAGCTAATTTTTTGTATTTATAGTAGAGACGAGGTTTTACCGTGTTGGCCAGGTTGGTCTTGAACTCTTGACCTCAAGTGATCTACACGCCTGGCCTCCCAAAGTGCTGGGATTACGGGTGTGAGCCACTGCGCCCAGCTATCCAGTATTTTATTTAAAAGTTGTCACTAGGGTGTTCACTATTGTGAATTTATAATCTTAAAAGTTGGGGATGCTAAAAGTACCAGACTAAAATACTACGAGGTTTTCTCATCTTTTAATTCCATTTTGTTAGAAAAAAATAATCACAACCAGCGTTCTTTTTCCTTTCCCCAGCCACCTAGACTGCTTTACTGCAATGTTGGGAAGATTGCATACAATAAAAACTGTAGCTAGTTGATTGGGATTTGGGAAAATTGAATCAAGCATTTGCATTCATCCAGAATGGTCTTAAACTGCTGACTGTGGGGTGCCCACAGGATGAGCACTGGTGGCATGGGTGGGAGGAATTTCCTTGGATACTGCAATTGCATTTGAAAGATCTATTTTCCAAAACCCGAGCAGAGAGAGGCTAGGAGGAATGCAGACAGGACATTGAAAATGCGAATTCCCTTTACTAGTAGAACATGAAATATCTGATAATGGTTTAAAAAAGTGAGTGTCAGGATACATTGTAGTATAAAGGTTCAACTAGTATAATTTAAAATGAGTCTTTATATTCAGGTCAGGTGCGGTGGCTCACACCTGTAATCCCAGCACTTTGGGAGTCCGAGGCGGGTGGATCACCTGAGATTAGGAGTTCAAAACCAGTGTGACCAACATGGAGAAACCCCTTCTCTACTAAAAATACAAAAAATTAGCCAGGCATGGTGGTGCACGCCTGTAGTCCCAGCTACTTGTGAGGCTGAGGTAGGAGAATCGCTTGAACCCAAGAGGCAGAGGTTGCAGTGAGCTGAGATCACATCACTGCACTCCAGCCTGGGTGACAGAGCGAGACCCTGTTTCAAAAAAATAAGAAATAAAAAGTGAGTCTTCATATTCAAATTAGTATATGAGGTTAGGCAACAATTCTTGTATGGGACCAGGTATATTTAATTTGCCTTTCTTTGCAGTCATCCTAGTAAATCCTTGTAAAGGGTTATTTTATATACAATTTTGTAGTATATTCTAAATCCCCTTTGGCAAATAAAGCTGAAGTTATCTAGTGTCAGCATACTGTGATTTGTATATTTATATAAGACAAGATTGCATCATTCTGATTAAGTTGCAGCATTTTAGTTTTATCTGATAGGCCTGTATTGAGTAATCAGTAGCTATGTGCAAATATTAAGTCAACTTAATTACCAGACCCAGAAGTCCAGAGGTAATCAAAGAGTACTTTCGGAAGATGAAATATTTATAATGAGTTATGGAAACAATGTTTTAGAAATGTTTTTCTTGGTGGAATTTAATGCAGATTTTTACCTCAATTTTGTTAAAAAACTTGATAATTTGATCCCTCCATCTATTTAATATTTAATATTTTCAGATTCTAGAGTATTTAAAATTTAAACACAATTATAAAATTAATTATAATTCCTACTTATGTTAGCTGTGATTTAGGGCCAAAACTACCCTGGTTTTGTCTGCAACTTGAAACATTGTGTATTTTAAAGTATATAATTTGGGAACATTATTTTATAGACTGTGGATAACCAAATATAAGATTTGTGATTTTTAATGCTTCATTTGTGTAAAATCATTTGTATATTCTATTTATAGTATGCATTTTCTAGCTCATTAAAAGTACAGAAAAACCTCAAATCTGTCCTTATACAAATATTTGATTTCTAGTTTCCTTTTATTAAAACATTTTCACTCATTCATTCTTTCACACCTTAGTCTCTAAGATGTGTCTCGGGTATTTGATAAAGTAGGTCTTCTTGTGGAGCACATCACTCAGCTTTGGAGAACAAACATTAAACACACTGAGTTGCATCTTATGCATGTTAAGGTCTAAAGCCAAAAGGTGAAATTTTTGAATAATCAAATTGCCCTTGGGAGGGTCCTGAATAAGAGATCTACATTCCATCTCATGATAAGTCCCTTCCATTGAACTTTTCCTCCAAAATTGGAATAGAAATTAGCAACAGCAGAAAGCCAATGCTATCCCTAGGATGGTGGGGTGGAGGGAGGAAGCCGTCATAAAGCTCAAGGCCAGGGTCACCCAGAGGAAGCACAACCCCCGCAGCAGAGCACAGGGGCCTTCAGGGTGCTGCAGCTGGAGGCAAAGAAGGAGGGAAAGAAATACTCTCGCTTTGCTTTGCTTTTTGCCATTGACTCCCAGTGGCAGGAGCTGACTGGAAGCCAGCTGGCACAGGAGCTTGGAGCTTGGTGGTATCCCTCTGGTGTCGACTCCCCTGACTTACAGCAGAGCCGCAGACCTCAGGTCAAGCAGGCTCAGAATTGGCACATTTGCACTGGGGACCATATTGTATGGACAACACTTACTTTCAACAGTAGAATCACAGCCTGCGAAGATGTCACAGTACAAGAAATATTCTGGAACCAAGATCACCTTTATCCATGTCAAGTCCACTCCAGAAAGTGGAATTAGGGGAAAGTACCTGCCCTGGACTAGTATTTCGAATCCCTTCCCTCCTCTACTTACTCCCCTTTCCCTTTTTCTTCTCCCAAGCTGAGCTAAAGGGAAATGTGAAGAACATTATTGCCTCTTTAAAACCAAACATATATAAAATATGAAAAATATTTTTCAGTGACA
Source organism: Gorilla gorilla gorilla (assembly GCF_029281585.2). NCBI lineage: Eukaryota > Metazoa > Chordata > Mammalia > Primates > Hominidae > Gorilla > Gorilla gorilla. The sequence goes on along the minus strand of NC_073232.2, from coordinate 8,349,542 downwards.
AAAGATAAGAATGAAAGCATTCAGGATAGTGTATTCATAGAAGCTTTGGGAAAGAGTAAAAATAATTTCTTAAATTTTTTTCTTGAAAGACTGAAAATAGAATCTTAAGGAGATAGTGTTCTTAAAGCCTTGATCTGACTACTTGGCTACTTATAACTTCTTTCTTCATCTACTAATTATTTTGAAAAGTCACTTAGTCATTTGTCAATCCTAACCTTTAGAGATAAACATTTAAAATCAGTTCACTAATCACAGCATTTTTTTTTTAGATGGAGTCTTGCTCTGTCGCCCAAGCTGGAGTGCAGTGGCGAGATCTCGGCTCACTGCAACCTCTACCTCCTGGGCTCAAGCGATTCTCCTGCCTCAACCTCCCGAGTAGCTGGGACTACAGGCGCAAGCCACCACACCCAGCTAAATTTTGTATTTTTAGTAGAGACGGGGTTTCACCATGTTGGTCAGGATGGTCTCGATCTCTTGAACTCGTGATCCGCCCTCCTTGGCTTCCCAAAGTGCTGGGATTATAGGCGTGAGCCACCGCGCCCGGCCCACAGCATCATTTTTCAAGGGTCTCTAGGGTGACGAGGTGTGCGGGTTTGCCAAGGACAGTCCTAGTTTCTACCTGCTGTCCTAGGACAATCATGAATAGTGCCCCTTTCAGTTTCAAAAGTGTCATAGTTTAGACATTAAATTACCTGACCACCCTTATATGCCCCATGTTTCTTAACATCTTGGCTGCTGACTAAATTCACATTTTCTGACTGTCAGTATAGAGAACACTAGACTGATATGGATCCACAAAGGAAGCAATATTGGCCAACAATTAATCTTCAGTCTTTGGATTAGTGAGAGGTCACAACGTGCTGGCAGCTGTCACAGCCCTCGCTCACTCTCCCCGCCTCCTCTGCCTGGGTTCCCAGTTTGATGGCACTTGAGGAGCCCTTCAGCCTGCCGCTGCACTGTGGGAGCCCCTTCCTGGGCTGGCCGAGGCTGGAGGCGGCTCCCCCAGCTTGCGGGGAGGTGTGGAGGGAGAGGCGAGGGCGGGAACAGGGGCTGCGCGCGGTGCTTGCGGGCCAGCGCGAGTTCTGGGTGGGTGTGGGCTCGGCGGGCCCTGCCGGCCCTGGGCAATGAGGGGCTTAGCACCCGGGCCAGCGGCTGCGGAGGGTGTGCTGGGTCCCCCAGCAGTGCCGGCCCACCGGCGCTGCGCTCGATTTCTCGCCGGGCCTTAGCTGCCTCCCCGCGGGGCAGGGCTTGGAACCTGCAGCCCGCCATGCCTGAGCCTTCCCAGCTCCGTGGGCTCCTGTGTGGCCAGAGCGCCCCCTGCTCCACGGTGCCCAGTCCCATCAACTACCCAAGGGCTGAGGAGTGCGGGTGCAGGGCGCGGGACTGGCGGGCAGCTCCACCTGTGGCCCCTGTGTGGGATCCGCTGGGTGAAGCCAGCTGGGTTCCTGACTCTGGTGGGGACTTGGAGAGCTTTTATGTCTAGCTAAAGGATTGTAAATACAGCAATCGGCACTGTGTATCTAGCTCAAGGTTCGTAAACACACCAATCAGCACCCTGTGTCTAGCTCAGGGTTTGTGAATGCACCAATCCACACTCTGTATCTGGCCAATCTAGTGGGGACATGGAGAACCTTTGTGTCTAGCTCAGGGATTGTAAACGCACCAATCAGTGCCCTGTCAAAACAGACCACCGGCTCTCTGTAAAATGGACCAATCAGCAGGATATGGGTGGGGCCAGATAAGAGAATAAAAGCAGGCTGCCGGAGCCAGCAGTGGCAACCCGCCGGGGTTCCCTTACCAAGCTGTGGAAGCTTTGTTCTTTCGCTTTTTGCAATAAATCTTGCTGCTGCTCACTCTTTGGGTCCACACTGCCTTTATGAGCTCTAACACTCACGGTGAAGGTCGGTAGCTTCACTCCTAAAGCCAGCGGGAGCACGAACCCACCAGGAGGAATGAACAACTCCAGACGCGCCGCCTTAAGAGCTGCAACACTCACCGCGAAGGTCCGCAGCTTCACTCCTGAGCCGGCGAGACCACGAACCCCACCAGAAGGAAGAAACTCCGGACATGCCGCCTTTAAGAACTGTAACACTCACCGCGAGGGGCCACGCCTTCATTCTGGAAGTCAGTGAGACCAACAACCCACTGAGTCCGGACACATTAGGATGTTAGAGTCCTGCCTTCAAAGCATTTTTCTCCTGGAGTGGACTTTGCACAAATGGTAGGCCGATTGTGGAGTCAGTGAAGAACCAGGCTAATCCAGCTTGTTTTATTGGCCCCAATTTTTCTTCTCAGGGCCGTAAACCAGTTATTACCAGGAAACAAAAGCAAAGTAAGTATTAAGTTTTGAATTGGTATTGAGGAGAAACATCTAAAATCAAATCTCGCCAATCTAATTAAATTAGATTCCCAAACCGGAAGAAGCTTTGCAATTACTGCCAAAATGTCTCAGACGGCATTAGGTTAATTGAAGCTGGAGAGGAGTGAGAAAAGAGGCAGCTGCTAGTCACTGAGAATAAGGACTATTTGCTGTGAGGTTTGTAGGGGCAGCACTTTGCTGTTGGGGTTTGGTAAGGGGATTTGTTTTAAAATTGGAATTATATTTTGTTGGCTTTTAATCAAAAGCAGGGAAATACATTTTTCCTACGCCTAAGAATTTACATAAGCTAATTTGTTCCATAATTAGAAAAATCCTTGCTTTTAGCATATGGACTGTAACAATAGGGGTCGTAACTCATGAGTCGTGTGACACATTGTTTCCCTTTGGTGAAGTTTTACTTTAAGATCTGTTGAGTATATCCAGGGAGAGAGATGAAGGTCAAGACATGCTTATTTTTACAGAGAGAGAGAGAAAGAGATTCATTAAACTTTGAGTTATACTTTATTTTTATTTATTTATTTTTTTGAGATGGGGTCTTGCTCTGTCACCCAGGCTGGAGTACAGTGGCATGATCTTGGCTCATTGCAACCTCCACTACTAGGGCTCAAGTGATTCTCCCACCTCAGCCTCTCAAGTTGCTGGGACTACAGGTGCACACCAACAAGCCTGGCTAAGTTTTTTGATTTTTAGTAGCGATGAGGTCTTGCTATTTTGCCTAGGCTGGTCTCGAACTCCTGGCCTCAAGCAATCTGCCTGCCTTGGCTTCCCAAAGTGCTAGGATTACAGATGTGAGCCACCGTGCCTGGCCCATATTTTACTCAGTAGGAATCTTTGCTATTTGCTATGATTTTTAATTCTTCTTGCATGTTAATTTTGCTTCCCCAATGAGTATGTTAAATGTTCTTTAAAATCTTCCTGTAAAAAAATCATAAACATATTAAACAGCAGTTATCTAATTGAATTTGCTAATTTGATAAATATTTGAGTGGATACCTACTATTTGCAAAGTTTCAAGGAATACAGTGGTGAGTAAGATAGTCTTTTTTTTTTGCTCAGTCTCCCAGTCTGGAGTGCAGTGGTGTGATCTCGGCTCACTGCAACCCCCGCTTCCTGGGTTTCAAGTGATTCTCCTGCTTCAGCCTCCCAAGTAGCTTAGATTACAGAAGCACATTACCATTCTTGGCTAATATTTGTATTTTTAGTAGACATAGTTTCACCATGTTGGACAGGCTGGTCTCGAACTCCTGAGTTCAAGTGATCCCGCCTGTCTCGGCCTCCCAAAGTGCTGGGATTACAGGTGTGAGAGACTGCACTTGGCCAATAAGATAGTCTTTAATGTCAAGGAGTTTATGATTTTTTTCTTGGCGGAGGTGATAAGAAAATATGTCAAAACAATAAACATAGTTTACAGTAGTTGGCATCAAAGGAATGGGGAAGGGCTTTTTACCAAGCTTGTCTAGCTTGTGTACCGCAGGCTGCATGTGGGCCAACACAAATTCATAAACTCTCTTTAGACATTATGAGATTTTTTGTTTTTTTGTTTTTTTTTAGCTCACCAGTCATCATTAGTGTTAGTGTATCTTAAGTGTGGCCCAGAAAGCCAAAAGATCAGACACCCCTGCACAGAGAAAGTAGCGCTTGAGATGAACTTGAAGGTTGAAATTAAACTTTGAGAGGTATTGTTGGCAGGCAGGAGATAGGAAGCAAATAACTGCATCGAGTTGGAGAAATTTGTTGATCTTTGGGGAAAAGCAAGTAGTTCAGTCTTGCAGGAGTTGGAATAATTGTTAGGGAATAATGGGAAATAGAGTTAGAAAAGCAAATTGTGAAATACTGTGTATCAGTCAGCTTAGGCAGTTAAACTGCAGTAACAAAGGACTCTCCAAATCACAGCAATACTACAAGGTTATTTCTCTCTTACATTACATTTCCCTTGTGGGTATCTGTAGCTCTGCTCCATGGTTCCTTTGTTCTGGGGTCAGGCTGCAGAAGCAGCTTCGATCTGGGTTATCATCAATTCTGGCCAAGGGAAAGAAAATATGGGAGAACTGTTCAATGGTTTTCGTAGTGTCCGCTTGACTGTGGCATATGTTACAGCTGTTCACGTTTCATTGGCCAAAGCAAGTCACCTGGCCATGCCTGCCATCCCTGGGAAAGGGGAAATATAATCCTCTTACAGGAAAGGACAAAAAATATATAAAACAATTTACCAAAAGCCTTGAAAGCCAACCTGAGTCTTTTGCATTTAAATCTTTAGATGGCTTGGAGCCATGGCAAGTTTCTGGACAAGATAATATGGCTTAGTAAAACAAACAAACAAAAACATCAGGGTGTTTGTTTGTTGTTGTTGTTGTTTGAGACAGAGTCTCGTTCTGTCACCCAGGCTGGAATGCAGTGGCGCGATCTCGGCTCACTTCAAGCTCCGCCTCCCGGGTTCACGCCATTCTCCTGCCTCAGCCTCCCGAGTAGCTGGGACCACAGGTGCCCGCCACCACGCCTGGCTAATTTTTTGTATTTTAGTAGAGACGGGGTTTCACCGTGTTAGCCAGGATGTTCTCGATCCCCTGACCTCATGATCCACCCGCCTCGGCCTCCCAAAGTGCTGGGATTACAGGCGTGAGCCACTGTGCCCAGCCCAGGGTGGTTTTTATGTTGTGTGTGTGTTTGTGTGTATGTATGTGCATGTACATAAAAATTATTTAGGGTATTTATTATAAATGCGGGTTCCAGGATTCCAGAAGGTCTGATTCAGGGAGCTCAGGAATCTGCCCGGTAGCAAGCAGCCAGGTGGAGAGAATGTAGATTGTCCACAGACCTCATTTTATAAAACCCGGATCAAGGAATCAACGGAGAGTGCTCAGGCAAGTATAGGTGAGATGGGGCAGTGAGTGAGGGAACGACAGGTAGGTCGTGAGTGCAGAGGCCCAGATGCAATGTTGGCACATGGTAAATGGCCAGTACGGAGGCAGATAGATAAGAGAGAACAGATGGAACTAGACTTACTCAAGGTGGGAGGCTATGGTGCAAACAGCCAGGAAACAGGGTAGTGGAAGGGGCAAATCTTGGGAGCTGAGATTAGGAATATCAGGGGATCTTGATCTTCCCTGAGGAGGAGGAGGCAAGCCTAGCTGATGCAAGAAAAAGCTGAGAACTTGAGGAGAGCAGAGGCAATAAACAGGAAGTCGCAGGAAACTCAGTGCCTGTAAGCAGCTATGGAAAACTTGACTAAAAGCGGTCACATAAATTTGATTTTGTATTCGGCCAGAAGAGGGCACTACAGTAGCACATATGCTGATGTCTGGGCTCGGCCGCCCAAACTGAGTCATGCCAGCTCCTGTCCAGTAGGATTATTAACCCGACCCACAGTGCAGTATTTTGGGCGATTCATTTATTACTTTTATAGCTGTGAATCTTTTTAGAAGGAACTTTAAGGTTTCTATTTATTAAGGAATCTGGGGTTATTTTGTTTTGAACTGTGAATTCCTGTAGTCAAAAAGAAATTAATTCCACGGAGTTTAAGGGAATTATTACCCATTTATTGGCATCACTAGAGGCATGGAGAGGAGATTAGGACAGAGAGGAGAAAAGACCTAGAAGACAGAAAAGTGCATTTGAGGCATGACTTCTGGGAGTGTAATTGCTGAGCCCAAAAGGTTGGAATCTTACGGGTTTTGTTTGTTTGTTTGTTTTTGAGAGAGAGTCTCGCTCTGTCGCCCAGGCTGGAGTGCAGTGGCTTGATCTCGGCTCACTGCAACCTCCACCTCCCAGGTTCAAGCGATTCTTCTGCCTCAGCCTCCTGAGTAGCTGAGATTACAGGCATGCGCCACCACGCCCAGCTAATTTTTGTATTTTTAGTAGAGACGGGGTTTCCCCATTTGGCCAGGCTGGTCTTGAATTGCTGACCTCAAGTGATCCACCCGCCTCAGCCTCCCAAAGTGCTGGGATTACAGGCATGAGCCACCGCGCCTGGCCTATTTTTATGACCAAATAATACTCCATTGTGTGGACAAACTACATTTTGTTGATCTATTCATTAGTTGTTGGGTGTTCGGGTTGTTTCCACCTTTTGGCTATTATGAATAGTGCTGCTGCGAATGTTCGTGTTCAAGTTTTTGTGTGGACACGTTTTTATTTCTCCTGGATATATACCTGGGAGTAGAATTCCTGGATCGAATGGTAACTCAGTATTTAATGTTTTGAGGAACTGCCCAGCTGTTCTACAGTGGCTGCACCATTTTTCCTTTCCACCAGCAATGTATGAGTGTCTCAGTTTCTCCACATCCTCAACAACATTTGTTATGCTCTGTTTTTTAGGGGTTTTCTTGTTTTCATACAGCCTTAGTCGTAAGTCGAAGTGGTGTATCACTGTGATGTTTTGGTTTCGTTTTTATGGTCTATGCTTGATATAGTTACTCTTATGTGTCAACTTGACTGGGTGATGGGATACCCAGCTGGTTGGTTAAACCTTATTTCTGGTGTGTTTGTGAGGGTGTTCCCAGAAAAGATTAGCATTTGAATGGTTGGACTGAGTAAAGAAGATGGTCAACATGGGTGGGCATTATCAATCTACCGAGGGCCTGAATAAAACAAGAAGGCAGAGGAAGGTTGAATTAACTCTGCTTGACTACTGAGGTGGGACATCAATCTTCTCCAGCCCTCACCACTCCTGGTTCTCAGGCCTTAAGACCTGGACTAGAATCTACACTATTGATTGTCCACCTCTTGGACTTTGGGACACCACAGGCTTTCCTGGGGGTCCAGTTCACAGGTGGTTCGCAGCGGGACTTAGCCTCCAGAATGATGTGATCCAATCAATATCTCTTTAATTTAATTTAATTGAATTTTACTTAGATTCTGGGATATATGCATAGAACATGCAGGTTTGCTACGTAGGTATACATGTGCCACGGTGGTTTGCTGCACCTATCAACCTGTCATCTAGGTTTTAAGCCCCACATGCATTAGGTTTTTCTCCTAATGCTCTCCCTCCCCTTTCCCCCCACCCCCAATAGGCCCTGGTGTGTGATGTTCCCCTCCCTGTGTCCATGTGTTCTTATTGTTCAACTCCCACTCATGAGTGAGACATGTGGTGTTTAGTTTTTTGTTCCTATGTTAGTTTGCTGAGAATGATGGTTTCCAGCTTTATCCATGACCCTCCAAAGACATGAACTCATTCTTTTTCATGGCTGCATAGTATTCCATGATATATATGTCTCACATTTTCTTTATCCAGTCTGTCATTGATGGGCATTTGGGTTGGTTCCGAGTCTTTACTATTGTAAATAGGGCTGCAGTAAACACACGTGTGCATGTGTCTTTATAGTAAAATGATTTATAATATACCCAGTAATGGGATTGCTGGGTCAAATGGTATTTCTGGTTCTAGATGAGCCAATCAATAGCTTATAAACAAGCAAACAAATTCTACTGGTTCTATTTCTCTGGAGAACCCTGACTAACACAATGCTTTAATTATTTTTTTCTTACTGTGGTAAAATATGCAGCACATAAAAGTTTTAATTTTAGCCTGTTGTTGTTGTTGTTGTTGTTGTGAGACAAAGTCTCACTCTTGCCCAGGCTGGAGTGCAGTGGTGCAGTCACAGCTCACTGCAGCCTCAACCTCCCAGGTTCAAGTGATCCTCCCACCTCAGCCTTCCGAATAGCTGGGACTACTGGCATGTACCACTACACCCAGCTAATTTTTTATTTTTTGTAGAGCTGGGTTCTCCCCATGTTGCCCAGGCTGGTCTTGAACTCCTGGGCTCAAGGAATCCTTTCACTTTAGCCTCCAAAGGAGCGGGGATTACAGGTGTGAACCACTGCACCTGGCCTATTTGAGGCATTTTTAATTGTACAGCTCAGCGGCCTTCATGACATTCATATTGTTCGAATCATGGTGGTTTTGGTTTGCATTTCCCTGATGATTAATGATGTTGGGCATCTTTTTCCTGGGCTTGCTGGCCATTTGTATATCCTCCTTGGAGAACTGTCTGTTCAAGATCTTTGCTCATGTTTGATTTGGGTTGTGTTTTTATTGTTGAGTTGTGACCATTCTTTATATATTATGGATACTTGTCTCAATTGTAATGGCAGGATTTTAGTTTATGGAGGTGACTGAATGATGATGTGGAGAGGCCAATGTTACTGAAAGAAGAGTTTTCTTACAGTTCCTGAGAGGAGGGGACATGCCACAACACGCAGGGCCACAGCGAAAGCATTAGGATGGTCAAGAGGCAAAAGATGAGTGAGAAGGCATGGGCCATAGCCCTTACTGGAGTTTCTGCAGGAAACGCAAGACAGGGCCGGGCCATCAGTTTAGGACTGGCTACTTTGAATAACATGGGTGAGCCTGGGCTATAGGGGGTGGTCTCTAGTTGCCTGGAACCTGGCCTTGGGATGATTTAGGATAAGGGAAGTATTGGTTTGGTGTGTGAGAGTTATATAGAAGGTAGGTGGAGGCACAGACTTGGATCAGCCTGTCTGCACACGAAAGGAGAATTCCAGGCAACTTGACGTATATTTGTACAATTGTTTGATAATGCATTTCCACGTTTTTGGAAACAGTGAATCAAACGTGGACGGGAACAAGTCTCCCTCACTTGCCTCCTGCACCCAGCCTTGCCTCAGTGTGGGAATGCCCCATCCTTGGAGGGGAATGCCCCTTCTTGAAGGGGAGAGGTAAACACTTGTCTGCTGGCCTTGCAGTTACTAGATGCCAAATAGACATAAAGAATTTAAGGCCAGGCGCAGTGGCTCACGCCTGTAATCCCAGCACTTTGGGAGGCCAAGGCGGGCAGATCACTTGAGATCAAATCACTTGAGGTCAGGAGTTTGAGACCAGCCTGGTCAAAATGGTGAAACCCCATCTCTACTAAACATACAGAAATTAGCCAGGTGTGGTGGCGTGTGCCTGTAATCCCAGCTAATTGGGGGGCTGAGGTGGGAGAATGGCTTGAACATGGGAGGCGGAGGTTTCAGTGAGCTGAGATCGTGCCACTGCACTCCCACCTGGGCAACAGAGCGAGACTCCATCTCAAAAAAAAAATCTGGGAAATCACAGGACAATATTAGACAGACCCTGAACAGATATATACAGTTGGCAAACATATTCTCTCATTCTGTGGGTTGTCATTTCACTTTTTTGATAGAGTTCTTCAATGCACAAAAGTTTAAAATTTTGTTGAAGTTCATTTCATCTATGTTTTTCTCTTGTTGCTTGAGCTTCTGACACACACTGTGAGGGAGTCAGGATTCTCAGAACAAAGAACCCATTGCCAAATCTGAGATCATCAGGATTTATCCCTGTGTATTCTCTTACATGTAGGCTTTTGTTTCATTTTGAGTTAATTTTTTATACGGTATGAGGTAAGGATATATCTTATAAAAATTTTTATGTTATAAAGTGATAAGCCAAAGCCTACAAAGGACAGTCTGGTGATATTTATTGCAAATGTATATCTCTCCCAATTCTATTTCTAGGAATTTATTCCATAGATACAACGCAAAAGATATATGTGTAAGGTAATTCACTGCAGCATTCTTTTTTTTTTAATAATAGTAAAGCGTTGTAAACAGTCCACGTGTCCCTCAATAGAGGCTTTGAAATAAATTTGCAAAGATAAAATACTATAGGGCTACAAAAAATGAATTTCTGTATGTGCTGCTTTGGAAAGCTCTCCAAAAATTATTGTTCAATGAAAAGAAAAACAAGGTTTAGAACAGAATGGTTTTTTGGTGTGTGAAACATTTGGGACAATAAGATACACATTTATTTTTGAAGTTTTTAGGTTTTTTTTTTTTTGAGACAGAGCCTGCACTCTGTCGCTCAAGCTGGAGTACAGTGGTGTGATCTCGGCTCACTGAAACCTCTGCCTCCTGGGTTCAAGTGATTCTCCTGCCTCAGCCTCCGGAGTAGCTAGGATTACAGGCACATGCCACCACACCTGGCTGATTTTTGTATTTTTAGTACAGAGGGGGTTTCCCTGTGTTGGTCAGGCTGGTTTCAAACTCCTGACCTCAAACGATCCCCCCTCCTCAGCCTCCCAAAGTGCTGGGATTACAGGCATGAGCCACCAAGCCTGGCCTAAGTTTTAAAAAAAATTTAATTAAAAAATAATTGCATGTATTTATGGGATACAGTGTGATGCTTTGATACACATATACACTGGGGAATGATACAACCAGGCTAATTAGCGTATCCATCACCTCCGATAGTTACCATTTCTTTGTGGTGAGAACATTGAAAATCCTCTCCTTCAGGTCTTTTCAAATACACAATACATTAGTATTAACTATAGTCATCACGCGGTGCAATAGAGCACCAGAACTTAATCCTTCTAACTGATGATAACTTTGTACCCATTGACCAACCTCTCCCCTTTCCCTGCCCGCCCCTCCCTCCAGCCTCTGGTAACCATCATTCTACTCTCCACTTCTGTGAGTGTGACATTTTTAGAGTCCACACGTAAGTGAGGTCATGTAGAATTTTTGCTCTGTATATGCACATGTCTCATGTACAAGTAAAGACGCTCTGCAAATTTTAAGACACCAAGGATGGGGCATTCCCACAGCGAGGCAGGCGCTGGGTGCAGGAGGTAAGTGAGGGAGTGTTGTTCCAGTCCAGATTTGATTCACTATTTCTGAAAACATGGAAATGCATTACCAAACAATTGGACAAATATACGTTAAAATTTAAAAAGAACCTTCTGCAGAAAAGAAAGGAGCAATGGGGATAAAACAGCCACACGGTCATGGGTGTTACACGTATAACATTTTGTTCCAGTTGAAGCTCCGTGTTTTCTTAGCCAGTTTTCTCGTGACTACTGATGTACTAAGTACAATCGCACCGGAGCTGGCCGACTCCGGGCTGTGGCCACGGATGTCAAATGACAGCCCTGGCCTCGTCCACACAGTAAAGAGCAGACCTCACACGGGATGGTTTACCATCGAGGGGTCCAGACAGAAAGGCTGTTTTGGAACCCCTCTCACTTGAAGAGCACAAATCCGAATGAATACATTGTTTTATTGTTTTACCAGTAAGGTTCTTGACACTGATGACTTACCTTCCGATCCCCAGGAAACAGACGGTAAGTGTCCTTGAGAAGAATATCCCTTCACAGCAAATTCACATCTGTCCTTCAGCCTAGAGAGATCAGACAGAGATGAAGACCTCACCACTAAAGACCCACTCTCCTAGCTGTTTTGGAGAGGTCGCTCTTGTCTTTATAAACTTCTGAAGTTGTCTCTTGGCATATTTCCCTCCCCTCAAATCCTTATAAAAACAGGTGTGGCTAAAGCCTGTCTTTGCTGAAAGAACACTCTCTTCCTTAATAGAAAATTCTCTATTGAAAACTTATTTTCCCTGGCTGGGCGCAGTGGCTCACGCCTGTAATCTCATCACTTTGACAGGCCAAGGTGGGTGGATCACACAGTCAGGAGATCAAGACCAGCCTGGCCAACATGGTGAAATCCTGTCTCTACTAAAAATACACAAATTAGCTGGGTGTGGTGGTGCATGCCTGTAATCCCAGCTACTTGGGAGGCTGAGGCAGGAGAATAGCTTGAACCAGGGAGTTGGAGGTTGCGGTGAGCCGAGATCGTGCCACTGCACTCCAGCCTGGCGACAAAGTGAGACTCCATCTCAAAAAAAAAAAAAAAAAAAAGAAGAAAAAAAAGAAAGTAGTTTCCCTTTCTGGCTTCTGTGGTTAGCGGTGCAACAGTAGCAAAACTGGTCTCAGACATGTGAGTGGGAGGCAGGAAATCTGCAAAGTGACAATGGTCACCATATGTACTTTTTACCCTTTCTGTGTGCTAGACCAGAGGCCCATGCTGGCGTGCCATTCTGACATGCACTGTGAGGGAGGTGACATTCTCAGAACAAATGCCGCATGTGTGGAAGATGGAGGAGCCCCGTGCCAAATTCCTTCTGTTTTTATCCTCCTTCCAGTAGGAGCCCCAGATATCAACTCCACAAATTTGAAACTGTGCCAGACCAGAGTGTGTAGAGAAGTGATTGGGGAACTGTGGGAGGGGAGAAGATAATATTGGTATAATAAAATCAAATTCGGGGCTGGGCATAGTAGCTCACGCCTGTAATCCCAGCATTTTGGAAGGCCAAGGTGGGTGGATCACTTGAGGTCAGGGGTTCGAGACCAGCCTGACCAACATGGTGAAACCCTGTCTCTACAAAAAAATACAAAAATTAGCCAGGCGTAGTGGTGCCTACCTTTAGTCCCAGCTACTCTGGAGGCTAAGGTAGGAGAATGGCTTGAACCCAGGAGGTGGAGGTTGCAGTGAGCTGAGGTCGTGCCACTGCACTCCAGCCTAGGTGACAGAGTGAAACCGTGTCTCAACAAACAAACACACACACACACACACAAAAAGAAAAGAAAAAAGAAAAAATCAAACTTGAAAAAGAACTCCATTAAAAAGAAAAAAACTGATTTTATAACTATAATAAAACTATGCTATAAATATAATAAAATGCCATGGAACATAACATATTTCTCCATTTATTTAGATCTTCACAAAACATTGTTTCGAAATTCTCAGTGTATGAGTCTTACACTTCTTTTGTTGATATTTTCCCAAGTGTTTTATTATTTTTTATTGTATTGTGAGTGCAATTTTTTTCCTTAATATCATTTTAGATTGTTCATTGCTAGCATATAAAATACAATTGATTTTTTATATTGGTTTTATATCCTGCAACCTTCCTAAACTTACTCATTAGTTCTAGCAGGTTTTTAAAAATAGATTCCATCAGATTTTCTGCACACATCTTCTGTGATTAAGGACAGTTTTATTTCTTTTTTCCCAGTCTGGATGCCTTTTATTATTTTTTTCCAGTCTATTCCTGGCTATAACTTTCAGTAAAATTTTCAATAGAAGTGTTAAGAATGGACATGCTTGTCTTGTTTCTGATCTCAGTCTTTCACCATCAAATATCACATAGATACAGGTTTCTTGAGAAAAGCTCTTTATAAGGTTGAAGAAGTTCTGCTTTTTTCTACTTTGTGGAAAGTTCTTTTTATTTTATCATGGATTTTGTCAAATGATTTTCCTATATCTATTGAGATAATCATGCGATTTTTATTCTTTATTCTATTAATATGGTATGTAATATTAATATATTTTAAGATGTTAATCTAACCTTACTTTCCTGGGGTAATTCCCACTTTGTCATGGTGGGTACTTAAAAATATATGTTTATGTATTCAGTTTGCTAGTATTATTTTTAAAGAGTTTTTGCATCTATTTTTATGAGAGATTTTAGTTGATAGTTTTTCCTACTTCTGATATCTTTGTATTGTGTTGGTATCTGGGTAATGATACTGGCCTCATCGAATGAGTTAGGAAATATTTCCTCCTCACCTATTGGTATCGGTTGAACTGTGCCCTCCTGCCCAAATGTATACGTTAAAATGCTAAGTGCCAGTGCCTCAGAATGTGCTCTTATTTGGAGATGAGGTTTCTATAGAGGTAATCAAGTTAAAATGAGGTCTTTAGGGTGGGTCCCAATCCAATACGACTGGTGTCCTTGTAAGAAGCAGAAATTTGGACACAGACACAGACAGAGGGGAGAGAATGTGAAGACAGGCGGAAGATGACTCTGCATCCAGTGAAAGAGGCCTGGGACAGACCTTTCCCTCACAGTCCTTGGAAGGAACCAACCTACCAACACCTTGGTCTTGGACTTGTAGCCTCTAGAACTGTGAGACAGTAAATTTCCATAGTTTAAGCCACATAGTGCAGTACTTTGTGATGGCAGCCCTCATAAACAAATACACAGATTTTCTGAAGAGTTTGTATAGGATTGGCAAGATTGCTTCCTTAAATATTGGATACAATTGACCAGTAAAGTCATCTGGGCCTAGAGTTTTTTTTTTGTGGGAAGATTTTAAGTTACTAATTCAATTTCTTATTTGTTATCAGTCTCCTCAGATTTTAAATTTCTGATTGAGTCAGTTTTGGTAATTTTTGTCTTTCTAGGAATTTATACATTTCGTCTATGTTGTGTAATTTGCTGGCATAAAGCTGTTCATAGTATTCTCTTAAAATCCTTTCTGTAGGGTCAGTAGCTACATTCCCTTTTCATTCCTGATTTTCATAATTTATGTCTTATTTCTTTTTTTCTTTGTCAGTCTAGAGAAAATTTTATCAACTGTATTTCTCTTTTCAAATAATCAGCTTTTGACTTTCTTCCTTACTGTTTTTATTTTATTGATTTGTATTTTGATTGCTATTGTTTCCTTCACTTTACTTTGGGTTTAATTTGCCCTTCTTTTTCTACCTTTTGAAGTGAAAGATTAGATTATGGATTATAGATCTTTCTTCCTTCTAATTTAAGCATTTAAAGCTATAAACTTTCTTTTAGGCCTTGCATTAGCTACCCTCAGAGATTTCAGTGGTTTTGTTTTCATTCAGTTTGAAATGTTTTCTAATTAACCTTATGATTTTTTTTCTTTGATCCATGGTTATTAAATTACTTATTTATTTATTATTTTATTTTGGGGGTGGTGGTGTTTTGCTCTTATTGGCCAGACAGGAGTGCAATGGCACGACCTCGGCTCACTGCAGCATTCACTTCCCAGGTTCAAGTGATTCTCCTGCCTCAGCCTCCTGAGTAGCTGTGACTACAGGCATGTGCCACCATGCCAGATAATTTTTGTATTTTTAGTAGATACGGGGTTTCACAGACGGAGTCTCATGATGTCTTCCAGACTGGAGTGCAGTGGCTCAGTCTCAGCTCACTGCAACCTCTGCCTCCCAGTTCAAGTAATTCTCCTGCCTCAGGTTCCTGAGTAGCTGCGACTACAGGTGCGTGCCACCATGCTGGCTAATTTTTGTATTTTTAGTAGATATGGGGTTTCGCCATGTTGGCCAGGCTGGTCTCGAACTCCTCACCTCAGGTAATCTACCCTCCTCAGCCTCCCAAATTGTTGGAATTACAGGCATGAGCCACTGCTCCTGGCCTCCATGGTTATTTAGAAGTATGTTTTTCAAATGTTTGAGGGTTTACCAAATTTATTTCTGTCGTTAATTTTCAATTTAGTTCCATCAGGGTTGGAGGACATACTTCAGATGACTTCAATCCTTTTAAGTTTATTGAGACTAGTTTCGTGATCCAGCAAAGGCTCTATCCTGGAAAATGTTCCATGTGGATGTGAAAGGACTGTATACCCTGCTGTTGGGTGGGAGCATTCTATATGTTAGCTGGGTAAAGTTGGTTGACTGTTGTGCAAGATTTATATATCCTTATTCATTTTATGCCTAGCCATTCTATCAGTTACTTAGAGAAGGGACTTAAAATTTCTAATTACAATTACTAAATTGTCCATTTCTCCTTTCCATTCTGTCAGTGTTTGCTGCATGTATGTGTTATTCAATGCCTATGTCTTTATAATTGTTTTATGTTTCTGATGTTTTGATACTTTTATCATTATGAAATATTGTTGCTATTTATCCCTACCAATATTTCTTGATTTAAATTCTATTTTTTTCTGATATTAACATAAGTACTTCAACTCCCTTATGGTAACATTTTGTATGATTTACATATATTTTCTCCATTTTTTTTTTTTTTTGAGACAGAGTCTCTCTCTGTCACCCAGGCTGGAGTGCACTGGTGCAATCTCAGCTCACTGCAACCTCCGCCTCCCACGTTCAAGCGATTCTCTTGCCTCAGCCTTCTGCCTCTTGAGTAGCTGAGATTACAAGTGTGCACCACCAGGCCCAGCTAATTTTTGTATTTTTAGTAGAGATGGGGTTTCACCATGTTGGCCAGGCTGGTCTCGAACTCCTGACTTCAAGCGATTCGCCCACCTGGTCCTCCCAAAGTGCTGGGATTACAGGCATGAGCCAGCTATATTTTCCCCATTCTTTTACTTTGTAACTACTTTTGTCTGAATTAAAAGTGCTTTTCTTGAAGACAGCTTATGTAGTCATGTGTCAGTTAACGACAGGGATGTTTTGAGAAATGTACCTTTCCAGAAACCTAGATGGTATAGCCTGCTACACACCTAGACTATAGGGTATAACCTAGTGATCCTAGGCTACAAACCTGTACGGCATGTTACTGTACTCAACACTGTAGGAAATTGTAACATAATCATGACTATTTGTGTATATAAACATTTCTAAAGATAGAAGAGATAGAGTAAAAATATGATATAAAAGATAAAAAATGTAACACCTGTATAGAGCACTTCACATGAATGGAGCTTGTAGGACTAAAGTTGCTTTGGGTGAGTCAGTGAGTGAATGGTAATTGAATGTGAATGTCTAGGACATTACTGTACCCTACTGCAGACTTTATACACACTGTACACTTAGGCTACACTTAATTTATTAAAAATGGTTTTCTTTCTTCGATAATAAAATAACATTACATACTACAACTTTTTAAATTTATACCCTTTTATTTTTTTGAGGCAGAGTCTAGCTCTGTTGCCAAGCTGGAGTGCAGTGGTGTGATCTTGGCTCACTGCAGCCTCTGCCTCCTGGGTTCAAGCGATTCTCCTGCCTCAGCCTCCTGAGTAGCTGGAATAACAGGCAGGTGGTGCCACTCCCAGCTAATTTTTGTATTTTTAGTAGAGATGGGGTTTCACCATGTTGGCCAGGATAATCTCAATCTCCTGACCTTGTGATCTGCCCACCTCGGCCTCCCAAAGTGCAGGGATTACAGGCATGAGCCACCAAGCTTGGCTTTTATCCTTTTTAATATTTTAACTTTTTGACTTTTTTGCAATAACACTTAGCTTAAAGCATATATTGTACAGCTGTACAAAAGTATTTTCTTTATAGCCTTATTCAATTTTTATTTTTAAAATTTGTAATTTTTTTTCCTACTTTTCAAACTTCTTTGTTAAAAACGAAGAGACAAACACACACATTAGTCTAGGGCTCTACAGGGAGGGTCGGGATCATCAATATCACTGTTTCCCACCTCCACATCTTGTCCCACTGGAAGGTCTTCAGGGTCAGTAACATGGACGGAGCTGTCACTTCCTATGACAGCAATAATTTCTTTGGGAATATCTCCTGAAGGACCTGCCTGAAGCTGCTCTACAGTTAAAAAAAATAAGTAGGTGTACACTCTAAAATAGGAACAAAAAAAGGTATAGTACGGTGTATACATAAACCAGTAGCGTAGTCATTTATTATCTTTATCAAGCATTAGAGACTGCAACTATAATTATGTGGGCTATACTTTTATATGACTGGTAGTAGATTTGTTTACACCAGCTTCACCAGAGACTCATAAGTAATGCTTTGTGCTGCAGCGTTACCACAGATATGACATCACGAGGCAACAGAAATTTTTCAGCTTCTTTATAATCCTATGGGACCACCCTCCTGTATGCGGCCTGTCATTGACTGAAATGTCATGGTGTAGCACACGACTGTATTGGACCGTGCTTTTTCATACATGTTGATAATGACTGCCTTTTGATTGGAGTGTTTAATCCATTACATTTAATTTAATTGTTGATATCTTTGGATTTACATCTGCCATTTTACTATTTGTTTTTGTATGTCCCATGTCTTTTTTCCCCCCATCCTATTTTGCTGCCTTCTCTTGTGTTAAACACATCCTTTTTTTTTTAAGTGTGAGACATTTTAAGTCCTAGGTTATTTTATTAACTATTTTGAAATTTAATTTTCTTTGTGGTTACTCTAGGGATTATAATACATATCTTATCACAATCTACTTTAGCTTAATGCTGGGAATTTTGAAAAATATAACAACTTTGTTCTAATATAGCTCAATTTCCCCATTCTTTGAGCCATTAATGCTATATTTATTATACTTATATATGCCATAAATCCGACAGAACAGTGATAGAGTGATTGCCTTATGCAGTCATATAATATTTAAACAAACATTTTAAACTATTTTATATTAACAAATGTATATATATATCATATGAACTTATATAATCTATAAATATATATTTAAACAGAACATTTAAAACAAACTCATATAAAAAAAGAGAAAAAAACCTGTTCATAAAGCCCTTTATGCTAACCCACATATTTATCATTTCCATTGCTCTTCATTTCTTTCTGCGGATTCATTTTCTGGTACCATTTTCTTTCAACCTGAAAGTCTTCCTTTAGAATTTCTCATGGGACAGTTCTGCTAGCTACAGATTCTGTTTTTGTTCATCTTTCTTTTGAGCAGAATCTCGCTCTGTCACCCAGGCTGGAGTGCAGTGGCACGATCTTGGCTCACTGCAACCTCCACCTCCGGAGTTGAAGTGATTCTTGTGCCTCAGTCTGCAGAGTAGCTGGGACTATAGGTGACTGCCACCACGCCCAGCTAATTTTTGTATTTTTCGTAGAGATGGTGTTTCACCATGTTGGCCAGGCTGATCTCAAACTCCTGAGCTGAAGTGACCCATCCGCCTCGGCCTCCCAAAATGCTGGGATAACAGGCGTGAGCTGCTGTGCCCGGCCTGTTTTTGTATATCTTTGAATGAATTTATTTTAGCTTCTTATATATATATATTTTTTATTATACTTTAAGTTATAGGGTACTTGTGCACAACATGCAGGTTTGTTACATATGTATACATGTGCCATGTTGGTGTGCTGCACCCATTAACTAGTCATTTAACATTAGGTATACCTCCCAATGCTATCCCTCCCCCCCCACCCCACAACAGGCCCCAGAGTGTGATGTTCCCCTTCCTGTGTCCATGTGTTCTCATTGTTCAATTCCCACCTATGAGTGAGAACATGTGGTGTTTGGTTTTTTGTCCTTGCAATAGTTTGCTGAGAATGATGGTTTCCAGCTTCATCCATATCCCTACAAAGGACATGAACTCATCATTTTTTATGGCTGCATAGTATTCCATGGTGTACATGTGCCACATTTTCTTCATCCAGTCTATCATTGTTGGACATTTGGGTTGGTTCTAAGTCTTTGCTATTATGAATAGTGCCACAATAAACATATGTGTGCATGTGTCTTTATAGCAGCATGATTTATAGTCCTTTGGGTATATACCCAGTAATGGGATGGCTGGGTCAAATGGTTTTTCTAGTTCTAGATCCCTGAGGAATCGCCACACCAACTTCCACAATGGTTGAACTAGTTTACATTCCCACCAACAGTGTAGAAGTGTTCCTATTTCTCCACATCCTCTCCAGCACCTGTTGTTTCCTGACTTTTTAATGATCGCCATTCTAACTGGTGTGAGATGGTGTCTCACTGTGGTTTTGATTTGCATTTCTCTGATGGACAGTGATGATGAGCATTTTTTCATGTGTCTGTTGGCTGCATAAATGTCTTCTTTTGAGAAGTGTCTGTTCATATCCTTTGCTGACTTGTTGATGGGGTTTTTTTTTCTTGTAAATTTGTTTGAGTTCTTTGTAGATTCTGGATATTAGCACTTTGTCAGATGGGTAGATTGTAAAAATTTTATCCCATTCTGTAGGTTGCCTGTTCACTCTGATGGTAGTTTCTTTTGCTGTGCAGAAGCTCTTTAGTTTAATTAGATCCTATTTGTCAATTGTGGCTTTTGTTGCCATTGCTTTTGGTGTTTTAGGCATGTAGTCCTTGCCTATGCCTATGTCCTGAATGGTACTGCCTAGGTTTTCTTCTAGGGTTTTTATGGTTTTAGATCTAACATTTAAGTCTTTAATCCATCTTGAATTAATTTTTGTATAAGGTGTAAGGAAGGGATCCAGTTTCAGCTTTCTACATAAGGCTAGCCAGTTTTCCCAGCACTATTTGTTGAATAGGGAATCCTTTTCCCATTTCTTGTTTTTGTCAGGTTTGTCAAAGATCAGATAGTTGTAGATGTGTGGTATTATTTCTGAGGGCTGTGTTCTGTTCCATTGGTTTATATCTCTGTTTTGGTACCGGTACCATGCTGTTTTGGTTACTGTAGCCTTGTAGTGTAGTTTGAAGTCAGGTAGTGGGATGCATCCAGCTTTGTTCTTCTGGCTTAAGATTGACTTGGCAATGCAGTCTCTTTTTTGGTTCCATATAAAATTTAAAGTAGTTTTTTCCAAGTCTGTGAAGAAAATCATTGGTAGCTTGATGGGGATGGCATTGAATCTATAAATTACCTTGGGCAGTATGGCCATTTTCATAATGTTGATTCTTCCTATCCATGAGCATGGAATGTTCTTCCATTTGTTTGTATCCTCTTTTATTTCATTGAGCAGTGGTTTGTAGTTCTTCTTGAAGAGGCCTTTCACATCCCTTGTAAGTTGGATTCCTAGGTATTTTATTTTCTTTGAAGCAATTGTGAATGGGAGTTCACTGATGATTTGGCTCTCTGTTTGTCTGTTACTGGTTTATAAGAATGCTTGTGATTTTTGCACATTGATTTTGTATCCTGAGACTTTGCTGAAGTTGCTTATCAGCTTAAGGAGATTTTGGGTTGAGACGATGGGGTTTTCTAGATATACAATCATGTCATCTGCAAACAGGGACAATTTGACTTCCTCTTTTCCTAATTGAATACCTTTTATTTCTTTCTCCTGCCTGATTGCCCTGGCCAGAACTATGTTGACTAGGAGTGGTGAGAGAGGGCATCCCTGTCTTGTGCCAGTTTTCAAAGGGAATGCTTCCAGTTTTTACCCATTCAGTATGATGTTGGCTGTGGGTTTGTCATAGATAGCTCTTATTATTTTGAGATACGTCCCATCAATACCTAATTTATTGAGCGTTTTTAGCATGAAGTGCTGTTGAATTTTGTCAAAGGCCTTTTCTGCATTTATTGAGATAATCATGTGGTTTTTGTCTTTGGTTCTGTTTATATGCTGGATTTTGCTGGACATATTGGTTGACACTGTTTTCTTTGAGTCTTTTGAATATGTTGTTCTACTGCCTTTTGGCCTTTATTGATTCTGATGGAAACTCAGCTGTTAAATATGTTGTTGTTCTTCTGTACATGGGAGTTATTTTTCTCTTACTGCATTCAAGATTTTTAAATTGTCTTTGGCTTTTAGCAATTTAACTATGATGTGCAAATCTCTTTGTGTTTTTCTTACCTAGGTTTGTGGCGCTTCTTGAACCTGCTGATTAATGTTTTTCAGCATAGTTGGGAGGTTTTCAGGGCATTATTTCTTCAAAAAAAAATTTTTTAACCTTTTTTCTGCTCTCCTCCCCTTCAGGACTCTTATTATATGTATGTTTGTGTGCTTGATGTTGTCCCAGAGGTCTCTGAGGCTCTGATCATTTTTCTCCAGCCTTTTTTTTCTGTGTTCTTCAGAAAGGATAATTTTTCTTTCTTTCTTTCTTTCTTTTTTTTGAGGTAGAGTTTTGCTCTTGTCGCCCACAATGCATTGGCACTATCTTGGCTCACTGCAACCTCTGCCTCTTGTGTTCAAGTGATTCTCCTGCCTCAGCCTCCCAAGTAGCTGGGATTACAGGCACCCGCCATCATGCCCGACTAATTTTTGTATTTTTAGTAGAGGTGGGGTTTCATCATTGTTGGCCAGGCTGGTCTCGAACTCCTGACCTCAGGTGATCCACCTGCCTCGGCCTCCCAAAGTGCAGGGATTACAGGTGTGAACCACCTCGCCTGGCTGCAGAAAGGATAATTTCTACTCATCTATCTATGTCTATAGATGTGAGATGATAGAAGGAAATAATCAGTAAGTTCAGACTCTTGCTGTTCTTATATGACATTTGGGTAGATTTCATGAATAGACCCTTTTAGTTTATTATTTGCTTTTGGTTGATTTCCAGTCCTAAAACGCTTGTTTAAACAATTTTATACTTTTTTAAAAATGAAATGCTTCATGAATTTGCGTGTCATCCTTGTGCAGGGGCCATGCTAATCTTCTCTGTATCATTCCAATTTTAGTTCACGTGCTGCTGAAGTGAGCAAAACAACTTTATACTTTTATATTTGTTTTGGCGGGGAGAGGATTTGTCCACCTTTTTAGGCTGCTCTAACTTGAAGTATCATCTCTGGTATGTTTATAGTTTTTTTTAATGTTTACATTTTGGAGTTTTAATTTTGTTCATTCAGTAGCTTGAGATAGGGATCTAACTTTGTTTTTCTTCCAAATGAATAGATAATTTACCAAACAACTTCTGGCTGACTGACTGCATCCCCAGCTTCAGTCTGTTTGTGTATATAATTTTTGGTTGAGACTAATGTTTGAGCATGTGTGTGTATGTTGGTGCAGCTGTGGAAGAAAATGAATGGCACGTAGGTCCTCAAAATAAAATGAATCACCTCGAAATGTTAAGATAAAATGGAAGCATCTGTATGCAATGGGTGAGATTAATCTGTGGAAGACATCTCAGAGATGACCAGTGTTTAGACTGTTATTTGTGATGCTGTTGTGTCTGACTTTGAGCCATTCATGACTCTACATACTTGTTTTTTTTACATCCTGTCTACATCTTTTCCTGCATCTAATCTTAGTCCAACATTTTGATTTTAGCTTTTCTGCTATTTTTGTACACTTGGCAACAACGTGGGACCCTTATTTAAAAGAGCAAGTGGCCTTATAAAAGAGACCCCAGAAAGATTCCTCACCCCTTTTACCATGTGAAAACACAGAAAAAGACAGCCATCTATGATCCAGGAAGCAGACCCTCACCAGACTCCAAATCTGCCAGTGTCTTGACTTTGCACTTCCAGCCTCTAGGGCCATGAGTAATTAATTTCTGCCCATGGCATTTTGTTATAGCAGCTTGAACAGACCACAACAACGACTTATGCATAAGGAAAATTAACTTTTGGCAAGTTATTTTTATGGCAATGACCTCTCACTCAAGGATATTCAGCAGGTAATTGCAGAAGGAGATAGGAACTCACCTCTGTCTGCAACAGTTCTGAAAAAAAATCTCTTAAACACCACAATTCAACAGGTGGATGTGTCCTGAAAGAGAAATGGGCTTCATTTTAGGTGGGTAAGTCAGTCTCCATAGTAATTAGAGACAAAGTACATAAAGCACATCATGTGACATAGGACTCAATAAATGGTAGTTATCAGCATCATCATCGTTATAATCATTATATGATAGTTGTTTTGTGATACAGCTAAAATTAAACAAAATTTAAGGATACCGGCCACCCCTAAATGAAATGTTAGGGCGAAATTCCAGGCTCTGACAAGCCAAGGCCCAGATAGAACCATAATGCAAGGTCCCCTTACATGGCACTACTATGCTGAGAGCTCGGCCCTGCCTGGAAGTGTCACCTACCTTATCAGTTGCACCATCACTCTAGTTAGCTACCTCATGCTGGGGAGTGTTTCTATGGTGTACAATAGGCCCGCTGAGAGAAAGAGTCCTTGATGCTATTTATTTGGGCTGAGATAGGCCTATGGCTACCTACATGGGCAGCATTTCAGGGGTAGCACACAGGCTTTGAGATCTGGATGCAGCCCTACTCATGTCCTAGCTGCGTGAGCTTCGCAAGTTGCTTTATCCCTCCGAGACCCAGGTCTTGTATCTATAAAACAAGGTTGATGATACTTTGCAGGGTTTTTGTGAAAATTGGAGATAATATGTAGGAAGTATTCAGTACACCCTAAGTGCTATATAATGGTATTATTTAAACACTTCAACAGCATCCATTAGTGACCCCTATCTTGGAGGTTTTACTTGAGGCTTAAAAGAAAAAAATATGTAAAGTACCTAGTACATAATAGACCCTTAATAATTGGTAGACTATTATGTAAATTTCAAGGAATACAGTTATCGAATGGACTTCTTTAAGTGTAATTCTCAATTTGTAGTTAAGAGGCTTGGGTCTTGGATCTACAGCTACTTAGCTGTGTACTCTGGGTCTCAGTTTCCTCACTCGAAAATGACATATTTGCACAAATGAGAAGCCAAGATGTCTCTTTTTATAAATTGAAAAGGAAACTTTTTTACAATTAGCAAGGAAGGAGCTTTGGAATACTAGGGAATATTCTAGAAGCCTGGCTTAACACTACTAAGTTAGGGTCATTAAATTTTCAAAATGAATGAATTCATTAGGAATAAGAGAGGAAGAAAAATATGCATAGCCGAGTTAATTCATTCAGATATATTAGCTGTGCACCTGAGTCTTGGAGAAATGTCTTGCTCCTCTGAGCTCCTCCAAACGGGATTTTTGATGGAGTCTTACGTGTTTTGCTTTCTTCTCACATCAAAACATTCCACGTACTTTGAGTTTAGATTCATCCCTTCCTCCTGGTATTAAGGAAGCAGTGAATACATCACCATCAGCCTTCTTTCTATCAATATGAGAGACCTACCTGCGGTTTTTTTTTTTTTATAAGAAGAACACCTTTTTGCAGCCAAAAGATTCAGCTTACCTTGAAAGAAACTTTCCTCTTAATTAAAAAGCTATTAACGACATGCTCTTTGAGTTAAATATTGGTGTTTGTGGGGGGAGGGGTGCGGGGAGAGGTTGGTGAATGAGAAAGTTCTGCTTTGGGGATTCTGATACAAAAACTATTAAGGGATTACATAGTTGCCTTAGCCCTGCATACATTCTTCATGATTCATTTATTTGTTCTCGTACGCTCAGTGCCTGGCACATAGTACAGGTATCTGCTAAAATGTTTGTTGAATTAGTAAATGAATAAGAGAAATGTCTTTTCATAGTCTCCAGGAAGGAAAATAGCATAAATAATCTTGAATGTGTTTCTGGTGGATTCTGTTTGAATAGAATTTAACTGGGCAGGGTACGTGGATTTTGGGAAACTGGGTTTAGGAGCAGTCAGGGAAGGGGAGATGCTAGCTTAGTACCTGCTGGGACCGCTTCCTTCAGACAGAAAAAGGGATGGCATAGTGTGAGGAGGTTAACAACCCACTGCTGTGGGCTTAGCATTCAGTCTCCAGCCTGAATAAGGCCTGTTGGCCTCCTCCAACCATAGTTGGGAATTGGGTATGCATGTGTGGGGAGGATAGGTAGGAATGGCTGAGCCTTGCCTGAGTTATTGGAAAGAAGCAAAGGTTGCAAAAACAAAAATAAAAACAAAAATGTTGAAACTAAAAATGTGTTTATATGTGGTATGAAGCAAGTGAATGACCCTTACACTTGCATTTGGTACTTGATGCCACTCTTTAAGGATGATGACTTTTCATACTGAAGATGCCCCTTCCTTTCTAGAGGACCAAGAACTTCGCTTTATTCCTGGCAGTGTGCATTGCTCATGGCAGCATGAAAAAAACTGAGTCCTGAGTATGAAGTAGAAAAAAGAATAGACTAGAAGTCATGGATCACTCGGTAAGCTGTGGGGCTTCTGGCAAATTAACCTCTCTGGGGCTCTATTAGAACATCTGCAAAGTGAGGCGTTTGGACTAGCTGATCTTTTTTATTCAGCAACATAAACTGGGCTGGGTGCTAGGCAGTAGGAGCTTGAGTTGAGTCACACACAGTCCTGGTTCACATTCTGGCTGATAAGAGCTGGAAGAGGAGTTAATTAAAAATACCAGCAGACACAGAGGAGGGGATAATTCATTCTGTTTGCTAGGGCTTGGGAGCTGATATTTGAAAGGTAGGAATTCTCCAGAAATGTATTAATTTTGTCATCATTCATTCATTTATTCAACAAATGTTAACACTATGGCAACTGTATACAAGGATGCCTACTTTCTATAAAGAATAGGGAAATAGTTATGAAGAAAGCAGACAAAATCTACTTTCAGTTTAATCTAAGCTGAAGCTGCTAGGGGAGGTTGGGAAAAGGTACTATTAGTTTTAGCTTTGAATGAATATTTAATATTGTTTCATTTCACTCTCCCAGTATACCCACAAAGAAGGCAGTATTCTCACTTTACAGTGAGAAACCTGAGGCCTAGAGGAGTGAAATCATTCACTGAGCTCATACTAATAAGTCATAAGGACTCAAGCCCACCCCTGCCTGTGTTCAGAGCGCCAGCATTTACCCGTATTGCAATTTTATGGCAGAAGTGGCTTCCTAGGCCACTGGGTGAGTGAACACTTGTTTCACCTTCCCAACACTCCTTCTTTGAGGAACAGTGCACCTGTTTTCTTCTGGAGAGCTAAGCCCTCCCACTCTCAATTCAGTCCTATAAAGAGGAGCTCTCATCCCTCCTACAGGTGTCAGAGGCAAGGTCATGATGTGAGCTTAATGTATCAGACCACATGTCCTTCTAGGCACACTAATTGGCCCAACCAATGATGGGCACAGGACCAAGCTGTACCAATTGGTATCAATGCCTGGACTTTTGCTGGAAATATTGAAAAAGGGTCTTGTTTTTTTCCCTGGGATTGTTAAACTGTAGACTGTAAGCCTAGAGTAGCTGATGTTCTCCAGAAGGGGTGAGGGAGCCTGCCTGAAAATGAAGCTTAATAGAGAAGTCTATTAGTTCATTCTCACATTGCTATAAATAAATACCTAAGACTGGATAATTTATAAGAAAAGAGGTTTAATTGGCTCATGGTTCTTCAGGCTGCACAATCATGGGGGAAGGTGAAAGGAGAGCAGGCTTCTCTCATAGTTGGAGCAGGAGGAAGAGAGATAGAGAGTGGGGAGGGAGGTTTTGTTGTAGGACTTTTCCCTTAGTTCAGCTAAGAGCTGGGTTCTTGTCACATGGCCATGAGAGATCAGGCTTGCAGACACTTTGAAGGGTGAGAATAAATGGAAATTATTGGGCAAAAGGGAAAAAAACCCCAACAGGGACCTTCTACAAAGCCAGAACCCTGCTAGTGTGCTTCCCACCTCGCAGACTGAATCCCACGTTCCGCCCAGGAAGAGGAGGGGCCAGGCTCCTTCCGGCTGCAAACAGCACCAACTTCCCGAGGCTCCACCCCAGTGTGCACCCCTCCCAGTGCGCAGGCCATTTGGAGTTTCTCTGGGGACCCCTTTACACTTGGCTGTCTCGGTTTCATTCACTTTTAAATGGCCAGATCTCTCGAGAACTTGCTCACTATTTTGAGGACAGCAACAAGGGGACTGTGCCGAACAATTCATGAGAAATTTGCCCCCATGATTTAAATCACTTCCCACCAGGCCCTACTGCTAACATTGGAGATTATAATTCAAAATGAGATTTGGGCAGTGACACACATCCAAATCACATCAAGAGGAAAGCAGAATCAGAGCAACAATTTCCAGAAAACATTGTTGGAGGCCTTGGATCTAATTTTGCCTGAAACAGGCACTTATTCCTGTGCTTTCAGTTCTATGAGCTAATACATTGTTCTTTTTCCTGTAAATGTAGTCTGGGTTATTATTACTTGCAATCTAAGCATCTGGAAGAATAAAGCCTCCAAGAGAGTGCAGAGAATGTTTATTTCTCTTTCTCCCTAGTGTGTTCTTCACAGTACCTGCAAAAGTCTCTTCCAACTTCACTTAAACTTTTCTTCTTGGAGGTAAAGACGACATGGTTTTTTGCTCTGCTGTGTCTCAGAACTCTGTCCCCAGGGTCATATTTCTATATATGAGGTGATACCAGGCTTCGCATGCTCAAGTATGGATTGGGCAGCCCTCCTTACTGAGTGTTAACCAACATCTCTCCCTCTGTCCTCTCCAGCGCCTCTCTATCCAGTTCTGGCTCCTTTTCTCACCATGCTGTGACCCCAGACAAGCTCTGTCTAACACTGAGGATGTCATGCTCAGAGTCTATATGACTGCTCTACAGTGGCAGCATGAATGAAGGCTGAGGATGACGAGAGGGGACAGCTTCTTCCCTGATCCTAGTTTCCAGTAATGTTTTTTCCAGACTCAGAGTCCCAGAATCTCCCCTCTGGAGAGCCTGCCAGATGTAGGCTAATCTTTATAAGCTGACATTCAAAGGAGCCCTTACTATCTTTTTATTAGGAATGAGAGAGGTTGTTGGGTGCTGCATTTGACTTTACCTGGCCTCACCATCTGTCTCACTGCTGACATCTGGCACCCAGTCTGACTGTTCCATTTTTTTCATTTAGAGCTCCATCCTCCAGGGTCATCAGAGCCCATTTATTCAAGGGAATGGGGTGACTCTTCTGCTTCCTGTTCATGATTCCTGACTGCTCCCAGACAAACTAGCATCTGAATTGCTAGGTATACCATTGCCGTATGCTAACAGGAGATATCCTCTTTCCCATAACCAGAGCAAAATAATAGGTGTTTTCACTTCATTGGGTCTTTAAGTTTTGCCCAAGAAATGATCCACTTGGGTTTGAGCAGTACCTTCTTTAAACTTATGGTCTATGGAGTCCCAATCAGATAATTATCTGAGGTGCAAGGAGTCCTGCCTGTATTGACTAGCACAGCTTATGCAGGGTCTCCACCTTGACCTTGGATGGTTCGGCATCCTCCTCCTCACCATCAGAAGGGACCTTCCTCTTCAAGCCAAGTCTGGGGTTGAATATTGCAGCAAGTGTTTTATTGTGGGACACCCACAATCATGTGTTGGAGGCTCTTAAGTGTACAGCTCTCAGTAACAGAACCACCAGCCTCAATATTTAAGCAGAGACTTTTAATCTACCGTCTGGAAAGTGTTGGGCATCGGAACTGCACATCCTGGAGACCTGAGGCATTTGGCCCCCAACAACAAAGCACTGTTCAACTTGAGGACATGAATGAGTTAAACATGGGTCTCTATGACATTCTCTCCAACAACCATCTCTTTCCACCTTGATCCCTGCCTGTGTGGTCATTGAACCAGGGATGAATTTTTCTCTTCTTGCTGTTGTATTCTCTGAGACCAGTCTCAGCTTTTATTAAGAAAGAGCTTTGCAGGCTAGGCGCAGTGGCTCACACCTGTAATCCCAGCACTTTGGGAGGCCAAGCCGGGCGGATCACGATGTCAGGAGATCGAGACCATCCTTGCTAACAAAGTGAAACCCCGTCTCTACTAAAAATACAAAAAATTAGCCAGGCAGGGTGGCGTGTGCTGTAGTCCCAGCTGAGGAAGGACAATCGCTTGAACCCAGGAGTTGGAGGTTACAGTGAGCCGAGATCGCACCACTGCACTCCAGTCTGGGCGACAGAGCAAGACTCTGTCTCAAAAAAACAAAAACAAAAACAAAAAAAAATCAGTTTTGTAAAACGCCATTGAAAACACACCAATTCCAATGACTGCATGAGGACATGAGTCTGAGCTCTAGGGGGCTCCCTGGCAGCATTCGGTCTTGACAAACACCTCCAAAATAAATTCACTCTAGAAGTCTGACATCACTTTGTAAGAATGAAGCCATCCTCTTCAGAAATACTGTCTAGGGAGTAGCTTGCAGATGAAACTCCACAATGCCAGGGAGGGAAGTCTGAATGGAAGATCAGATTAAAAGAGAGTCAGTGGGTCCTAGAAAGAAGGTGTAGGTAGAAGGTGTAGAAAGAAGGTGTAGACAGCGGTGTAGATATTTCCATGCTTATACAGACAGCAGTGTAGATATTTCCATGTTTATAGAGATAGAGGTGTAGATGTTTCCACGTTTATACAGGTAGCGGCGTAGATGTTTCCATGTTTATACAGATAGCGGTGTAGATGTTTCCATGTTTATACAGATAGCGGAGTAGATGTTTCCATGTTCATACCGATAGCGGTGTAGATATTTCCATGTTTATAGAGATAGCGGTGTAGATATTTCCATGTTTATACAGATAGCTGTGTAGATATTTGCATCTTCATAGAGATGGTGGTGTAGATATTTCCATATTTATACAGATAGCGGTGTAGATATTTCCATGTCTATGGAGATAGCGGTGTAAATATTTCCATGATTGTAGAGATAGCGGTGTAAATATTTCCATGTTTATAGAGATAGCGGTGTAAATATTTCCATGATATAGAGAGAGCGGTGCAAATATTTCCATGTTTATACAGATAGCGGTGTAAATATTTCCATGTTTATAGAGATAGCGGTGTACATGTTTACATGTTTATACAGATAGCGGTGTAAATGTTTACATGTTTATAGAGATAGCGGTGTAGATATTTCCATGTTTATAGAGATAGTGGTGTAAATATTTCCATGTTTATACAGATAGTGGTGTAAATATTTCCATGTTTATAGAGATAGCAGTGTAAATATTTCCAAGTTTATAGAGATAATGGTGTAAATATTTCCATGTTTATAGAGATAGCAGTGTACATATTTCCATGTTTATAGAGGTAGCGGTGCAGATATTTCCATGTTTATAGAGATAGCGGTGTATATATTACCATGTTTATACAGACAGCGGTGTAACTGTTTACATGTTTATAGAGACAGCGGTGTCGATATTTCCATGTTTATACAGATAGCGGTGTAGATATTTCCATGTTTATAGAGATAGCGGTGTAGATATTTCCATGTTAATACAGACAGTGGTGTAGATTTTTCCATGTTTATACAGACAGCGGTGTAGATATTTCCATGTTTATACAGACAGCGGTGTAGATATTTCCATGTTTATAGAGAGAGCGGTGCTGATAATTCCATGTTTATACATGTTTATACAGACAGCGGTGTAGATATTTCCATGTTTATAGAGGCAGCGGTGTAGATAATTCCATGTTGATACAGACAGCGGTGTAGATATTTCCATGCTTATACAGACAGCGGTGTAGATATTTACATGTTTGTACAGATAGTGGTGAAGATATTTCCATGTTTATACAGATAACGGTGTAGATATTTCCATGTTTATGAAGATAGCGTTGAACGTATTTACATGTTTTTACAGATAGCGGTGTAGATATTTCCATCTTTATACAGATCGTGGTGTAGATATTTCCATGTTTATACTGATGTCGGTGTAGTTATTTTTATGAATATACAGATGGCGGTGTAGATATTTCCATGTTTATAGAGATGACGGTCTAGATATTTCCATTTTCTTAGAGATGGTGGTGTAGTTATTTCCATGTTCATTGAGATAGCGGTGTATGTATTTCCATGTTCATACATATAGCGGTGTAGGTATTTCCATGTTTGTACATATAGCGGTGTCGATATTGCCATGTTCATACAGAGAGCGGTGTAGATATTTCCATGTTCATACAGATTATGGTGTAGATATTGCCATGTTCATACAAATAGTGGTGTTGATATTTCTATGTTCATAGAGATAGCGGTGTAGATATTTCCATGTTCATGAAGATGGCGGTGTACATATTTCCATGTTCATAGAGATGGCGGTGAAGATATTTCCGTGTTCATACAGATAGCGGTGTATATATTTCCATGTTCATACAGATGGCGGTGTAGATATTTCCATGTTCATACTGATTGCAGTGTACATATTTCCATGTTGATTCATAGGGCAGTGTAGATATTTCCATATTTATAGAGATGGCGGTGTAGATATTTCCATGTTTATACATATAGCGGAATAGATATTTCCATGTTTAAACAGATGGCGGTGTAGATATTTCCATGTTTATATAGATGGCGGTGTAGATATTTCCATGTTCGTACAGATGGCGTTGTAGATATTTCCATGTTCATATAGATGGCGGTGTAGATATTTCCATGTTTATAGAGATACCGGCGTAGATATTTCCATGTTTATAGAGACGGCGGTGTAGATATTTCCATGTTCATACGGATGGGTCTGTAGATATTTTCATGTTTATACAGATGGCTGTGAAGATATTTCCATGTTTATACACACGGCGGTGTACATATTTCAATATTTATACAGATAGCGGTGTAGATATTTCCATGTTTATACAGATAGGGTGTAGGTATTTACATGTTTACATAGATAGCGTTGTAGATATTTCCATGTTTATACAGATAGCGGTGTAGATATTTCCATGCTCATACAGATGGCTGTGTAGGTATTTCCATGTTTATACAGATAGCAGTGTAGATATTTCCTTGTTTATACAGATAGCGGTGCAGATATTTCCATGTTCATACTGAAGGCGGTGCAGATAGTTCCATGTTCATAGAGATGGCGGTGTAGATATCTCCATGTTCATACAGATGGCGGTGTAGATATTTCCATGTTCATACAGATGGCGGTGTAGATAGTTCCATCTTTATAGAGATGGTGCTGAGGGTATTTCCATCATAATATAGATAGCAGTGTAGATATTTCCATGTTTATAGAGATAGCTGTGTAGATATTTCGATTTGATACACATAGCGGTGTTGATATTTCCATGTTTATACAGATAGCGCCGCGGATATTTCCATGTTTTTACAGAAAGCGGTGTAGATATTTCCATGTTTATACAGATAGCGGTGTTGATATTTCCATGTTCATACAGATAGCGGTGTAGACATTATTATGTTCATGCAGATAGCGCTGTAGACATTTCCATGTTCATAGAGATAGCAGTGTAGGTATTTCCATGTTCATACAGATGGCAGTGTAGATATTTCCATGTTTATACAGTTAGCGTTGTAGATATTTCCATGTTTACAGAGATAGCGTTGTAGTTATTTCCATGTTTATACATATAGCGGAATAGATATTACCATGTTTAAACAGATGGCGGTGTAGATATATTCTTGTTTATGTAGATGGCGGTGTAGAAATTTCCATGTTCATACATATGGCGTTGTAGATATTTCCATGTTCATATAGATGGTGGTGTAGATATTTCCATGTTTATAGAGATGGCGGTGTTGATATTTTCATGTTTATATAGAGGGTGGTGAAGACATTTCCATGTTTATAGAGATAGCGGCGTAGATATTTTCATGTTTATACACACAGCGGTGAAGATATTTCCATGTTTATAGAGATGGCAGTGTAGATATTTCCATGTTTATACAGATGGGGCTGTAGATATTTCCATGTTTATACAGATGGCTGTGAAGATATTTCCATGTTTATACAGATGGCAGTGTATGTATTTCCATATTTATACAGATAGTGGTGCAGATATTTCCATGTTTATACAGATAGCGGTGTAGATATTTCCATGTTTATACAGATAGCGGAGGGGATATTTCCATGTTTATGCAGAAAGCCTTGTAGATATTTCAGTGTTTATACCAATATCGGTGTAGATATTTCCATGTTTGTACAGATAGCGGTGTAGATATTTCCATGTTTACAGAGATAGTGTTGAAGATATTTCCATGTATATACATATAGCGGTATAGATATTTCCATAATTATAGAGATAGTGGTGTAGTTATTTGCATGTTTATAGAGATAGCGGTGTAAATATTTCCATGTTCATACAGATAGCGGTGTAGATATTTCCATGTTCATCCAGATGGCTGTGTAGATATTTCCATGTTCGTACAGATAGCGGTGTAGATATTTCCATGTTCATACAGATAGCGGTGCTTATATTTCCATGTTTATACAGGTAGCGGTGTAGATATTTCCATGTTTATACAGATAGCGGTGTAGATATTTCCATGTTTATAAAGATGGCGGTGTAGATATCTCCATGTTCATACAGATTGCAGTGTAGATATTTCCATGTTCATAGAGATGGCGGTGTAGATATTTCCATCTTTGTAGAGACGGTGGTGTAGATATTTCCATCTTAATACAGATAGCGGTGTAGATATTTCCATGTTTACAGAGATAGCAGGGTGGATATTTCCATTTAATACTCTTAGCGGTGTAGATATTTCCATGTTTATACAGATAGCAGAGTGGATGTTTCCATGTTTATACAGAAAGTGGTGTAGATATTTCAATGTTTATACAGATAGCGGTGTAGATATTTCCAAGTTTACAGAGATAGCTTTGTAGATATTTCCATGTTTATACATATAGCTGTATAGATGTTTCCATGTTTATAGAGATGGCTGACTAGATATTTCCATGTTTATACAGATGGCGGTGTGGATATTTCCATGTTTATAGAGATACCGGCATAGATATTTCCATGTTTATACACATAGCTGTGTAGATATTTCCGTGTTTATAGAGATATCAGGGCAGATATTTCCATGTTTTTATAGAGGGTGGTGTAGATATTTCCATGTTTATAGAGATGGCCGTGTAGATATTTCCGTGTTCATACAGATAGCGGTGTAGATATTTCCATGCTCATACAGATGGCTGTGTAGATATTTCCATGTTTATACAGAGAACGGTGTAGATATTTCCATGTTTACACAGAGAGCGGTGTAGATATTTCCATGTTTATAGAGATAGTGGTGTAAATATTTTCATGGTTATACAGATAGCGGTGCAAATATTTTCATGATTATAAAGATAGTGGTGTAAGTAATTCCATGCTTATACAGAAAGTGGTTTAAATATTTCCATGTTTATAGAGAGAGCGTTGTAAATATTTCCATGTTTATACGGATAGCGGTGTAAATATTTCCATGTTTAAACAGATAGCGTTGTAAATATTTCCATGTTTAGAGATAGCTGTGTAAATATTTCCACGCTTATAGAGATAGCGGTGCAGATATTTCCATGTTCATAGAGATAGCGGTGTAAATATTTCTTTGTTTATAGAGCTAACGGTGTAAACATTTCCATGTTTAGAGAGATAGCGGTGAAAATATTTCCATCCTTATAGAGATAGCGGTGTAAATATTTCCATGCTTATAGAGAGAGTGGTGTAGAGGTTTCCATGTTAATAGAGATAGCGGTGTAAATATTTGCATGTTTATACAGGTAGCAGTGTAGATTTTCCATGTTTATACAGATAGCGGTGCAGGTGTTTCCATGTGTATACAGGTAGCGGTGTAGATATTTCTATGTTTGTTTATATAGCGGTGTAGATGTTTCCATGTGTGTACAGTTAGTGATGTAGATATTTCCATGTTTATACAGATAGTGGTGTAGATATTTCCATGTTTATACAGATAGCGGTGTAGATATTTCCATGTTCATACAGATAGCGGTGTAAATATTTCCATGTTTATACAGAGAGCGGTGTAGATATTTCCATGTTTATACAGGTAGCAGTCTAGATGTTTCCACATTTGTAAAGATAGCGGTGTAAACATTTCCATGTTTATACAGATAGCGGTGTAGGTATTTCCATGTTTACAGAGATAGCGGTGTAAATATTTCTATATTTAAAGAGATAGCGGTGTAGATATTTACATGTTTATAGAGATAGCGGTGTAAATGTTTACATGTTTATAGAGATAGCGGTGTAGATATTTCCATGTTTATACAGATAGCGGTGTAGGTGTTTCCATGTTTATACAGATAGCAGTGTAGATATTTCCATGTTTATAGAGACAGCGGTGTAGACATTTCCATGTTTATGAAGACAGCGGTGTAGATATTTCCATGTTTATACAGAGAGTGGTGTAGATATTCCATGTTTATAGAGGCAGCGGTGTAGATATTTCCATGTTCATAGAGACAGCGGTGTATGTATCTGCATGTTTATACAGACAGCGGTGTAGATATTTCAACGTTTATACAGACAGCGGTGTAGATATTTCCATCTTTATAGAGACAGCGGTGTATATATTTCCATGTTTATACAGAGAGTGGTGTAGATATTTCCGTGTTGATACAGAGAGCGGTGGAGATATTTTCATGTTTATAAAGATATCAGTGTAGATATTTCCATGTTCGGAGAGATAACAGTGTAGATATTTCGACGTTTATACAGATAGCGGTGTAGATATTTCCATGTTTATAGAGATAGCTTTGTAGATATCTACATATTTATAGAAATGACAGTGTAAATATTTCTAGGTTTATAGGGATAGCGGTGTAAATATTCCATGTTTATAGAGATAATGGTGTAAATATTTACATGTTTATAGAGATAGTGGTGTAAATATTTCCATGTTTATGGAGTTAGTGGTGTAGGTATTTCCATGTTTATAGAGATAGTGGTGTAAATATTTCCGTGTATATAGAGATAGCGGTGTAAATGTTTACATGTATATAGAGATAGCGGTGTAGACATTTCCATGTTTATACAGATAGCGGTGTAGATATTTCCATGCTTTTAGAGATAGCGGTGTAGATATTTCCATGTTTATAGAGATAGCGGTGTAGATATTTCCATGTTTATAGAGATAGCGGTGGAATATTTCCATTTTCATACAGATAGAGTGTAAAGGTTTACATGTTTATACAGATAGCGGTGTAGATATTTCCATGTTTAAAGAGATAATGGTGTAGGTATTTCCATGTTTATACAGATTGCGGTGTAAATATTTTCATGTTTATAGAGATATTGGTGGAGATGTTTCCATGTTGATACATATAGCGGTGTAGATATTCCCATGTTTATTCAGAGAGCGGTCTAGATATTTCCATGTTTATACAGATGGCGATGTAGATATTTAACTGTGTATACACATAGAGGTGAAGGTAATTCCATGTTTACACAGATAGCGGTGTAGATATTTATGTGTTTTTACAGATAGCGGTGCAGATATTTCCATGTTTATAGAGGAAACGTTGTAGATATTTCCATGTTTATACAGATAGCGGTGTAGATATTTCCACGTTTATACAGATAGCGGTGTATTTATTTTCATGTTTATACAGTTAGCAGTGTAGGTATTTCCATGTTTACAGAGATAGCTGTGTAGATATTTTGATGTGTTTCCAGATATCAGTGTAGATATTTCCATGTTTATAGAGATAGCGGTGTAGATATTTCCATGTTTATACAGATGGAGGTGTAGATATTTCCATGTTTACAGAGATGGGGATATAGATATTTCCTTGTTTTTATAGAAGGCGGCGTAGCCATTTCCATGTTTACACAGATAGCGTTGTAGACATTTCCATGTTTACACAGATAGCGTTGTAGATATTTCCATGTTTATAGAGATAGCGGTGTAGACATTTCTATGTTTATATAGATAGCGGTGTAGACATTTCCATGTTCATACAGATAGCGGTGTACATATTTCCACCATTATACAGATGGCGGTGTAGATATTTCCATGTTCATACAGATGTTGGTGTAGATATTTCCATGTTTATAGAGATGGCGGTGTAGACATTTCCATGTTTACACAGATAGCGTTGTAGGTATTTACATGTTTATAGAGATAGCGGTGTAGCTATTTCCATGTTTATACAGATAGCGGTGTAGATATTTCCATGTTTATACAGATAACGGTGTAGATATTCCCATGTTTATACTGATAGCGTTGTAGATATTTTCATCTTTATACAGATGGCGCTGTAGATATTTCTACGTTCATACAGATGGCATTGTAGATATTTCCATGTTCATACAGATGAAGGTGTAGATATTTCCATGATTATGGAGATAGCGGTGTAGTTATTTCCATGTTTATACAGATAGTGGTGCAGATATTTCCATGTTTATACAGATAGCAGTTTAGATATTTCCATGTTTATACAGATAGCGATATAGATTTTCCATGTTCATACAGATGGCGGTGAAGATATTTCCATGTTTATACAGATGGCGGTGTAGATGTTTCCATGTTTATAGAGATAGCGATGTAGTTACTTCCATGTTTATAAAGACGGCGGTGTAGATATTTCCATGTTTACGGAGATGGTGGTGTAGATATTTCCATGTTTATAGAGATAGTATTGTAGATATATCCATGTTTATACAGATAGCGGTGTAGATATTTCCATGTTTCTACAGAGAGCCGTGTAGATATTTCCATGTTTGTACAGATGGTGGTGTAGATATTTCCATGTTTATATAGATGGCGGTGTAGCTATTTCCATGTTCATACAGATGGCGGTGTAGATATTTCCATGTTTATACAGATAGCAGTGTAGATATTTCCATGTTTACAGAGATAGCGTTGTAGATATTTCCATATTTATTCACATAGCGGTATAGATATTTCCATGTTTAAACAGATGGCGATGTATATATTTCCGTGTTTATGTAGATGGCGGTGTAGATATTTCAATGTTCATACACATGGCGTTGTAGACATTTCCATGTTCATACACATGGCGATGTAGATATTTCCGTGTTTATAGAGATGGCGGTGTAGATATTTCCACGTTTTTACAGATGGTGGTGTAGTTATTTTCATGTTTAAAGAGATAGCGGCATAGATATTTCCATGTATATACACAGCTTTGTAGATATTTCCATGTTTATAGAGATAGCGGTGTAGATATTTCCATGTTTATGGAGATGGTGGTGTAGATATTTCCATGCTTATACAGATGGGGCTGTAGACATCTCCATGTTTATACAGATGGCGGTGAAGATATTTCCATGTTTGTACAGATGGCGGTGTAAATATTTCCATGTTTATACAGATAGCGGTATAGATATTTCCATGTTTATACAGATGGTGGTATAAATATTTCCATGTTTATAGAGATGGCGGTGTAGATATTTCCATCTTTATACAGATAGCGGTGTAGATATTTTCATGTTTATAGAGACAGCCCTGTAGATATTTCCATGTTAATACAGATAGCGGTGTAGATATTTTCATGTTTATACAGATAGCGGTGTAGGAAGTTCCATCTTTACACAGATAGCAGTGTAGACATTTCCGTGTTTATACAGATGGCGGTGTAGATATTTCCATGTCCATAGAGATGGCGGTTTGGATATTTCCATGTTGATACAGATAGCGGTGTAGATATTTCCATGTTTACAGAGATATCGTTGTAGATATTTTCATGTTTATACAAATAGCAGTATAGATATTTCCATGTTTAAACAGATGGCGGTGTAGATATTTCCATGTTTATAGAGATGGCGGTGTAGATATTTCCATGTTTATACAGATGGTGCTGTAGATATTTCCATGTTTACACAGATAACGGTGTAGATATTTCCATGTTTATACAGATAGCGGTGTAGATATTTCCATGTTTATAAACATATCGTTGTAGATATTTCCATCTTTATACAGATGGCGGTGTAGATATTTCCATGTTTATACAGATGGCGGTGTAGATAATTCTATGTTCATACAAATGGTGGTGTAAATATTTCCATGTTCATAGAGATAGCGGTGTAGATATTTCCAAGTTCATACAGATGGCGGTGTCGATATATCCATGTTCATACATATGGCGGTGTAGATATTTCCATCTTGATAGAGATGGTGGTGTTGATATTTCCACGTTAATACAGACAGTGATGTAGATATTTCCATGTTTATAGAGATGGCAGTGTAGATATTTCCATTTGATACACATAGAGGTGTAGATATTTCCATGGTTATACAGATAGCGGAGTGGATATTTCCATGTTTATACAGATAGCGGTGTAGATATTTCCATGTTTATACAGATAGCGGTGTAGATATTTCCATGTTCATCGAGATGCCGGTGTACATGTTTCCATGTTCATACAGATGGTGTAGGTATTTCCATGTTTATAGGGATGGCGTTGTAGATATTTCCATGTTTATACAGATGGCGGTGAAGATGTTTCCATGTTTAGAGAGATGGCGGTGTAGATATTTCCATGTTTATACAGATTGCAGTTTAGAAATTTTCATATTTACATAGATAGCGGTGTAGACATTTCCATGTTTACACAGATAGCGTTGTAGATATTTTCATGTTTATAGAGATAGCGGTGTAGCTCTTTCCATGTTTATACAGATAGCGGTGAAGACATTTCCATGTTTACACAGATAGCGGTGTAGATATTTCCATCTTTATACAGATGGCGGTGTAGGTATTTCCATGTTTGTACAGATAGCGTTGTAGATATTTCCTTGATTATAGAGATAGCGGTGTAGTTATTTCCATGTACATAGAGATAGTGGTGTAGATATTTCTATGTTTATACAGATAGCGGTGTAGACATTTCCATGTTGAAACAGATAGCGGTGTATATATTTCCATGTTCATACAGATATCGGTGTCGAGATTTCCATGTTTACATAGAAAGCGGTGTTGACATTTCCATGTTTACACAGATAGCGTTGTAGATATTTACGTGTTTATAGAGATAACGGTGGAGCTATTTTCATGTTTATACAGATAGCGGTGAAGGTATTTCCATGTTAATGTGGATAGCGGTGTAGATATTTCCATGTTTATACAGAGAGCGGGGTAGATATTTCCATGTTTGTACAGAGAGCGGGGTAGATATTTCCATGTTTGTACAGAGAGTGGTGCAGATATTTCCAAGTTTATGCAGATAGCGGTGTAGATATTTCCATGTTTATACAGATAGTGGGGCAGATATTTACATGTTTTTACAAATAGCGGTGTAGACATCTCCATCTTTATACAGATGGTGGAGTAGATATTTCCATATTTATACAGATGTCGGTGTAGATATTTCCATGTTTATACAGATGGCGTTGTAGACATTTCCATGTGTATAGAGATGGCGGTCTAGATATTTCCATATTCATAGATACTGTGGTGTAGTTATTTCCAGGTTCATTGAGATAGCGGTGTAGGTATTTCCATGTTCATAAATATAGCGGTGTAGATATTTCCATTTTCATACAGATAGTGGTGTAGATATTTCCATGTTCAGATAGTGGTGTAGATATTTCCATGTTCATACAGATAGCGGTGTAGTTATTTCCATGTTCATACAGATTGCGGTATAGGTTTTCCATGTTCATACAGATGGCGGTGAAGATATTTCCATGCTTATACCGATGGCGCTGTATGTATTTCCATGTTCATACATATGGCGGTGTAGATATTTCCGTATTTATAGAGATGGCGGTGGAAATATTTCCATGTTTATTCTGAGGGTGGTGTAGATATTTCCACGTTTATCGAGATAGCAGTGTAGATATTTCCATGTTGATACACATAACGGTGTGGATATTTCCAAGTTCATACAAATAGCGGTGTAGATATTTCCATGTACATACAGATAGCGGTGTAGATATTTCCATGTTTATAGAGATTGCGGTCTAGATATTTCCTTCTTTATACAGATAGCGGTGTAGATATTTCCATGTTTATACAGATGACGGTGTAGATATTTCCATCTTTACAGAGATGGTGGTGTAGATATTTCCATCTTAATACAAACAGCGGTGTAGATATTTGCATGTTTATAGAGATAGCGGTGTAGATATTTCCATTTGATACACATAACGGTGTAGATATTTCCACGTTTATAAAGATAGCAGAGTGGATATTTCCCTGTTTATACAGATAGCGGTGTAGCTATTTCCATGGTTATACAGATAGCGGGATAGATATTTCCATGTTTGTACAGATAGCAGTGCAGATATTTCCACGTTTATACAGATAGCGGTGTAGATATTTCCATGTTTATTCAGGAAGCGGTGTAGAGATTTCCGTGTTTATACAGATAGCAGTGTAGATATTCCCATGTTTATACAGATAGCAGTGTAAATATTTCCATTTTTATACAGATGGCGGTGTAGATATTCCCATGTTCATTCACATGGATTTGTAGGTATTTCCATGTTCATACAGATGGCGGTGTAGATATTTCCGTGATTATAGAGATAGCAGTGCAGTTATTTCCATGTTTATAGAGATAGCGGTGTAGATATTTCCTTGTTTATACAGATAGCGGTGTAGATATTTCCATGTTTATAGAGATTGCGGTGCAGATATATCCATCTTTATACAGATGGTGGTGTAGATATTTCCATGTTTATACAGATGTCGGTGAAGATATTTCCATGTTTATACAGATGGCGGTGTAGATAATTCCATGTTTATAGAGATGGCGGTCTAGATATTTCCAAGTTCATAGAGATAGCGGTGTAGATATATCCATGTTGATACAGATATCGGTGTCGATATTTCCATGTTCATACAGATAGCGGTGTAGATAATTCCACCTTCATAGAGACGGCGGTGTAGATATTTCTATGTTCATACAGATGGGTGTGTAGATATTTCCATGTTCATACAGATAGCTGTGTAGATATTTGCATGTTCATACAG
Source organism: Gorilla gorilla gorilla (assembly GCF_029281585.2). NCBI lineage: Eukaryota > Metazoa > Chordata > Mammalia > Primates > Hominidae > Gorilla > Gorilla gorilla. The sequence goes on along the minus strand of NC_073232.2, from coordinate 8,307,523 downwards.
ATAGCGGTGTAGATATTTCCATGTTCATACAGATATTGGTGTAGATATTTCCATGTTCATACAGATAGTGGTGTAGATATTTCCATGTTCATACAGGTGGCAGTATAGATATTTCCATCTTCATAGAGATGGTGGTGTAGATATATCCATCTTAATACAGACAGCGGTGTAGATATTTCCATGTTTATAGAGATAACATTGTAGATATTTCCGTATGATACACATAATGGTGTAGATATTTCCATGTTTATAGAGATAGCGGTGAAGATATTTCCATGTTTATACAGATAGCTGTATAGATATTTCCATGTTTATACAGATAGCGGTGTAGATATTTCCATGTTTGTACAGATAGCGGTGCAGATATTTCCATGTTTACACAGATAGAGGTGTACATGTTTACATGTTTTTAGTGTTAGTGGTGTAGATATCTCCATCTTTATACAGATGGTGGTGTAGATATTTCCATGTTTATACAGACTTCGTTGTAGCTATTTCCATGTTTATACAGATGGCGTTGTAAATAATTCCATGTTTATAGAGATGGCGGTGTAGATATTTACATTTTTATTCAGATGGCGGTGTAGATATTTCCATGTTCATACAGATGGCATTGTAGATAATTCCATGTTCATACAGATGGTGGTGTAGACATTTCCATGATCATAGAGATAGCGGTGTAGTTATTTCCATGTTTATAGTGATAGCGGTGTAGATATTTCCATGCTTATAGAGATAGCGGTGTAGATATTTCCATTTTTATAGAGATAGCGTTGTAGATATTTCCAGGTTTATACAGATAGCTGTGTAGACGTTTCCCTGTTTATACACATGGCAGTGTAGTTATTTCCATGTTTATAGAGACAGCGGTGTTGATATTTCCCTCTTTTACAGATAACGGTGTAGATATTTCCGTGTTTATAGAGATAGCGGTGCAGATATTTTCATGTTTATAGAGATGGCATTGTATATATTTCCTTATTTATAGAGATAGCGGTGTAGATATTTCCATGTTCATACCGATGGCGGTTTAGATATTTCCATGTTTATAGATATGGCTGTGTAGATATTTCCATGCTTATAGAGATGGCTGTGTAGATATTTTCATGTTCATATAGATGGCGGTGTCGGTATTTCCATGTTTATAGAGATGGCGGTGTAGATACTGCCATGTTTATAGAGATAGCGGTGTAGATACTTCCATGTTTATATAGATGGCGCTGTAGATATTTTCATGTTCATACAGATAGCGGTGTATATATTTCCATGTTTTTAGAGATGAAGTTGTAGATATTTCCTTGATTGTACAGATAGCGGTGTATATATTTCCATGTTTATAGAGATAGTGGTGTAGATATTTCCATGTTTATACAGATAGTGGTGTAGATATTTACAAGTTCATACAGATAGCGGTGTAGATATTTCCATCTTTATACAGATAGTGGTGGAGATGTTTGCATGTTTATACCGAGGGTGGTGTAGATATTTCCATGTCTATAGAGATAGCAGTGTAGATATTTCCATGTTGATACACATAGCGGTGTAGATATTTCCAAGTTTTCACAAATAGCGGTGTAGATATTTCCAGCTTTATACAGATAGCGGTGTAGATATTTCCACGTTTATAGAGATGGCGGTCTCGATATTTCTTGTTTATATAGATAGCGGTGTAGATATTTCCATGTTTATAGAGATAGCGGCGTAGATATTTTCATGTTTATACACACAGCGGTGAAGTTATTTCCATGTTTATAGAGATGGCGGTGTAGATATTTCCATGTTTATACAGATGGGGCTGTAGATATTTCCATGTTTATACAGATGGCTGTGAAGATATTTCCATGTTTATACAGATGGCAGTGTATTTATTTCCATATTTATACAGATAGTGGTGTAGATATTTCCATGTTTATGCAGATAGCGGAGTGGATATTTCCATGTTTATGCAGAAAGCCTTGTAGATATTTCAGTGTTTATACCAATATCGGTGTAGATATTTTCATGTTTGTACAGATAGCGGTGCAGATATTTCCATTTTTATACAGATAGTGGTGTAGATATTTCCATGTTTATACAGAAAGCGGTGTAGATATTTCTGTGTTTATACAGATAGCGGTGTAGATATTCCCATGCTTATACAGATAGTGGTGTAGATATTTTCATCTTTATACAGATGGCATTGTAGATATTTCCATGTTCATACAGATAGTGGTGTAGATATTTCCATGTTTATACAGATGGCGGTGTAGATATTTCCATGTTTATACAGATGGCGGTGTAGGTATTTCCATGTTCATACAGATGGCGGTGTAGATATTTCCATGTTTATTCAGATAGTGGTGTAGATATTTCCATGTATACAGAGATAGTGTTGAAGATATTTCCATGTATATACATATAGCGTTATAGATGTTTCCATGATTATAGAGATAGCAGTGTAGTTATTTCCATGTATATAGAGATAGCGGTGTAAATATTTCCATGTTTATACAGATAGCAGTGTAGATATTTCCACGTTCATACAGATAGCGGTGTAGATATTTCCATGTTCATACAGATGGCGGTGTAGATATTTCCATGGTCATACAGATGGCGGTGTAGATATTTCCATCTTTGTAGAGACTGTGGTGTAGATATTTCCATCTTAATATAGATAGTGGTGTAGATATTTCCATGTTTGTACACATAGCGGTGCAGATATTTCCATGTTTATACCGATAGCGGTGTAGATACTTCCATGTTTATAGAGAAAGCGGTGTAGATATTTCCGTGTTTATACAGATAGCCGTGTAGATATTCCCATGTTTATACACATAGCGGTGTTATTTCCATCTTTATACAGATGGCGTTGTAGGTATTTCCATGTTCATACAGATAACAGTGTAGATATTTCATGTTCATAGAGATAGTGGTGTAGACATTTCCATGTTCATACAGATAGCAGTGTAGGTATTTCCATGTTCATACAAATGGTGGTGTAGATATTTTCATGTTCATAGTGATGACGGTGTAGATATTTCCATGTTTATACAGATAGCAGTGTAGTTATTTCCAAGTTTATAGAGACAGCGTTGTAGATATTTTCATTGATATACAGATAGCTGTGTAGATATTTGCATGTACATACAGATAGCGGTGTAGATATTTCCATGTTTATACAGATAGCAGTGTAGATACTTTTATGTTTATACAGATAGCAGTGTAGATATTTCCATGTTTACAGAGATGGCGGTGTAGATATTTCCATGTTCATAGAGATGGCGGTGTAGATATTTCCATGTTTATAGAGATAGTGGTGTAAATATTTTCATGGTTATACAGATAGCGGTGCAAATATTTTCATGATTATAGAAATAGTGGTGTAAATATTTCCATTTTTATACAGAAAGTGGTTTGAATATTTCCATGTTTATAGAGAGAGCGTTGTAAGTATTTCCACGTTTATACGGATAGCGGTGTAAATCTTTCCATGTTTATACAGATAGCATTGTAAATTTTTCCATGTTTATAGAGATAGCAGTGTAAGTATTTCCATGTTTATAGAGATAGGTGTGTAAATATTTCCATGCTTATAGAGATAGCGGTGCAGATATTTCCATGTTCATAGAGATAGCGGTGTAAATATTTCTTTGTTTATAGAGCTAACGGTGTAAATATTTCCATGTTTAGAGAGATAGCGGTGAAAATATTTCCATCCTTATAGAGATAGCGGTGAAATATTTCCATGCTTATAGAGATAGCGGTGTAGAGGTTTCCATGTTAATAGAGATAGAGGTGTAAAGATTTCCATGTTTATACAGGTAGCAGTGTAGATATTTCCATGTTTATGCAGATAGCAGTGCAGGTGTTTCCATGTGTATACAGGTAGCGGTGTAGATATTTCCATGTTTATTTATATAGCGGTGTAGATGTTTCCATGCTTGTACAGTTTGTGATGTAGATATTTCCATGTTTATACAGATAGTGGTGTAGATATTTCTATGTTTATACAGATAGCGGTGTAGATATTTCCATGTTCATACAGATAGCGGTGTAAATATTTCCATGTTTATACAGAGAGCGGTGTAGATATTTCCATGTTTATACAGATAGCAGTCTAGATGTTTCAACATTTGTAAAGATAGCGGTGTAAACATTTCCATGTTTATACAGATAGCGGTGTAGGTATTTCCATGTTTATAGATATAGCGGTGTAAATATTTCTATATTTATAGAGATAGCGGTGTAATTCCAGGTTTATAGAGATAGCAGTGTAAATATATCCACTTTGATAGAGATAGCGGTGTAAATATTTCCATGCTTATAGAAATTGTGGTGTAGATATTTCCATGTTTATACAGTTGGCAGTGTAGATATTTCCGTGATCGTACAGATAGCGGTGTAGATATTTGCATGTTTATACAGATAGCGGTGTAGATATTTCCATGTTCATAGAGACAGCAGTGTAGGTATCTGCATGTTTATACAGACAGCGGTGTAGATATTTCCATGTTTATACAGAGAGTGGTGTAGATATTTCCGTGTTGATACAGAGAGCAGTGGAGATATTTTCGTGTTTATAAAGATATCAGTGTAGATATTCCCATGTTCAGAGAGATAACAGTGTAGATATTTCGACGTTTATACAGATAGCGGTGTAGATATCTACATATTTATAGAAATGACGGTGTAAATATTTCTATGTTTATAGGGATAGGGGTGTAAATATTCCATGTTTATAGAGATAATGGTGTAAATATTTACATGTTTATAGAGATAGCGGTGTAAATATTTCCATGTTTATGGAGATAGTGGTGTAGGTATTTCCATGTTTATAGAGATAGCAGTGTAAATATTTCCGTGTATATAGAGATAGCGGTGTAAATGTTTACATGTTTATAGAGATAGCGGTGTAGATATTTCCATGTTTATACAGATAGCGGTGTAGATATTTCCATGCTTATAGAGATAGCGGTGTAGATATTTCCATGTTTAAACAGATAATGGTGTAGGTATTTCCATGTTTATACAGATTGCGGTATAAATATTTTCATGTTTATAGAGATATTGGTGGAGATGTTTCCATGTTGATACAGATAGCGGTGTAGATATTCCCACGTTTATTCAGAGAGCGGTCTAGATATTTCCATGTTTATACAGATAGCGTTGAAGATATTTAACTGTGTATACACATAGCGGTGAAGGTAATTCCATGTTTACACAGATAGCGGTGTAGATATTTATATGTTTTTACAGATAGCGGTGTAGATATTTCCATGTTTGTAGAGGAAGCGTTGTAGATATTTCCCTGTTTATACAGACGGCGGTATAGATATTTCCATGTTTATACAGAGGGAGGTTTAGATATTTCCATGTTTACACAGATAGCGGTGCAGATATTTCCATGTTGATACACATAGTGGTGTAGATATTTCCAAGTGTATAAAGATAGCGGTGTAGATATTTCCAAGTTTATAGAGATGGCGGTGTAGATATTTCCATGTTTATACAGATGGCGGTGTGGATATTTACATGTTTACAAAGATGGCGGTGTAGATATTTCCATGTTTATACAGATGGCAGTGTACATATTTACATGTTCGTAGAGATGGCGCTGTAGATATTTCCATCTTTATAGAGATGGTGGTGTAGATATTTCCATCTTAATACAGACAGCATTGTAGATATTTCCATGTTTATAGCGATAGCAGTGTAGATATTTCCATTTGATACACATAGCGGTGTAGATATTTCCAAGTTTATACAAATAGCCGTGTAGATATTTCCATGTATATACAGATAGCGGAGTAGATATTTCCATGTTTATAAAGATAGCGGAGTGGATATTTCCCTGTTTATACAGATAGTGGTGTAGATATTTCCAAGTTTATACAGATAGCGGTGTAGATATTTCCATGTTTATGCAGATAGCGGTGCAGATATTTCCATCTTTATACAGATGGAGGTGTGGATATTCCCATGTTCATACAGAATGCATTGTGGATATTTCCATGTACATACAGATGGCTGTGTAGATATATCCATGATTATAGAGATAGCGGTGCAGTTATTTCCATGTTTATAGAGATAGCGGTGTAGTTATTTCCATGTTTATAAAGATAGCGGTGTGGATATTTCCATCTTTATACAGATATCTGTGTAGATATTTCCATGTTTATACAGATGGCGGTGTAGGTATTTCCATGTTCATACAGATGGCGGTGTAGATATTTCCATGTTTATACAGATAGCGTTGTAGATATTTCCATGTTTACAGAGATAGCGGTGTAGATATTTCCATGTTTATAGAGATAGAGGTGTAGATATTTCCTTGTTTATACAGAAAGGGCTGTATACATATCCACGTTTATAGAGATAGCGGTGCAGATATTTCCATGTTCATGCAGATAGCGGTGTAGACATTTCCATGTTCATACAGATAGCAGTGCAGCTATTTCCAAGTTCATACAGATAGCTGTGTAGATATTTCCATCTTTATACAAATGGCGTTGTCAATATTTCCATGCTCATACAGATGGCGGTGTAGATATTTCCATGATTACAGAGATAGCGGAGTAGTTATTTGCGTGTTTATAGACAAAGCGGTGTAGATATTTCCATGTTTATACAGATATCGGTGTAGATATTTCCATGTTCATACAGATGGCGCTGTAGATACTTCCAAGTTCATAGAGATGGTGGTGTAGATATTTCCATGTTGAAACGGATGGCAGTGTAGATATTTCCATGTTTATACAGATAGCGGTGTAGATATTTCCATGTTCATACAGATAGCAGTGTAGATATTTCCATTTTCATACAGATAGCGGTGTAGGTATTTCCAAGTTCACACAGATAGCAGTGTAGATATTTCCATCTTTATACAGATGGCGTTGAAGATATTTCCATGTTCATACAGATGGCGTTGTAGATATTCTCATGATTACAGAGATAGCGGTGTAATTATTTCCGTGTTTATAGACATAGCGGTGTAGATATTTCCATGTTAATACAGATATCGGTGTAGATATTTCCATGGTCATACAGATGGCGCTGTAGAGACTTCCAAGTTCATAGAGGTGGCGGTGTAGATATTTAGATGTTGAAACGGATGGCAGTGTAGATATTTTCATGTTCTTACCGATGGCAGTGTAGATATTTACATATTTATACAGATGGCGGTGTAGATATTTCCATGTTTATACCGAGGGTGTTGTAGATGTTTCCATGTTCATAGAGACAGCAGTGTAGATATTTCCATGTTGATACACATAGCGGTGTAGATATTTCCAAGTTCATACAAATAGCGGTGTAGATATTTCCATGTTTATACAGATAGTGGTGTAGATATTCCATGTTTATAGAGATGGCGGTCTAGATATTTGCTTGTTTATACAGATAGTGGTGTAGATATTTCCATGTTTATAGTGATAGCGGTGTAGATATTTCCATGTTTATATAGATAGCGGTGTAGATATTTCCATGTTCCTACAGATAGTGGTGTATGTATTTCCAATTTTATACAGATGGCGGTGTAGAAATTTCCACTTTCATACAGATGGCGGTGTAGATATTTCCATGTTCATAGAAAAAGCGGTGTAGATATTTCCATGTTTAAACAGATGGCGGTGTAGATATTTCCATGTTTATAGAGATGGCGGTGTAGATATTTCCATGTTTATGCAGAAGCGGTTTAGACATTTCCATATTTACACAGATAGCAGTGTAGGCATTTCCATGTTTACACAGATAGCGTTGTAGATATTTACATGTTTATAGAGATAGCGGTGTAGCTATTTCCATGTTTATACAGATAGCGGTGAAGATATTTCCATGTTTATGCAGATAGCGGTGTAGATATTTCCATCTTTATACAGATGGCAGGGTACATATTTCCATGTTCATACGGATGGCGTTGTAGTTATTTCTGTGTTCATACAGATGGCAGTGTAGAAATTTCCACGATTATAGAGATAGCTGTGTAGTTATTTCCATGTTCATAGACATAGCGGTGTAGATATTTCTATGTTTATACAGATAGCGGTGTAGGTGTTTCCATGTTCAGACAGATAGCGGTGTAGATATTTCCATGTTCATACAGATAGCGGTGTAGATATTTCCATGTTCATACAGATGGCAGTGTAGATATTTCCATGTTTATACTGCTGGCAGTGTAGATATTTCCATGTTTATACAGATGGCGGAGTAGGCGTTTCCATGTTTACAGAGATGGCGGTCTAGATATTTCCTAGTTTATACAGATAGCGGTATATATATTTAAATGTTTTTGGAGATAGCGGTGTAGATATTTCCATGTTTATATAGAGAGCGGTGTAGATATTTCCATGTTCATACAGATAGCGGTGTAGATATTTCCATGTTCATACAGATAGCGGTGTAGATATGTCCATGTTCATACAGTTGGCGGTGTAGATATTTCCATGTTCATACAGTTAGCGGTGTAGATATTTCCACGTTCATACAGATGGCGGTGCAGATATTTACATGTTCATACAGATGGCGGTGTAGATATTTCCATGTTCGTACGGATGGCAGTGTTGATATTTCCATGTTCATACTGGTGGCGGTGTAGATATTTCCATGTTTATACAGATAGCAGTGTAGATTTTTCCATGTTTATAGAGATAGCAGTGTGGATATTTCCATTGATATACAGATAGCTATGTAGATATTTGCATGTTCATACTGATAGCGGTGTAGATATTTCCATGTTCATAGACATAGCGGTGTAGATATTTCTATGTTTATACAGATAGCGGTGTAGGTGTTTCCATGTTAAGACAGATAGCGGTGTAGATATTTCCATGTTCATACAGATAGCGGTGTAGATATTTCCATGTTCATACAGATGGCAGTGTAGATATTTCCATGTTTATACTGCTGGCAGTGTAGATATTTCCATGTTTATACAGATGGCGGAGTAGGCGTTTCCATGTTTACAGAGATGGCGGTCTAGATATTTCCTAGTTTATACAGATAGCGGTATATATATTTAAATGTTTTTGGAGATAGCGGTGTAGATATTTCCATGTTTATATAGAGCGGTGTAGATATTTCCATGTTCATACAGATAGCGGTGTGCATATTTCCACGTTTATACTGATGGCGGTGTAGGTATTTCCATGTTTATAGAAATGGCGGTGTGGATATTTCCATGTTTATTCAGATGGTGGTGTAGATATTTCCATGTTTACACAGACAGCGTGGTAGATATTTCCATGTTTATACAGAGAGTGGTGTAGATATTTCCTTGTTTATACAGATGGCGGTGTAGATATTTCCATCTTTATACAGATGGCAGTGTAGATATTTCCATGTTCATACAGATGGCGGTGTAGATATTTCCATGTTTATAGAGATAGCGGTGTAGATATTTCCATGTTTATACAGATAGTGGTGTAGATATTTCCATGTTCATACAGATAGCCGTGTAGATATTTCCATCTTTATGCAGATGGCGGTGTAGATATCTCCATGTTCGTACAGGTGGCATTGTAGATATTTCGATGTTCATACAGATAGCGGTGTAGATATTTCCATGTGTGTACAGATAGCGGTGCAGATATTTCTATGTTTTTACAGATAGCGGTTTAGATATTTCCATGTTTATTCAGATAGTGGTGTAGATATTTACATGTTTTTACAGACAGCAGTGTAGATGTCTCCATCTTTATGTAGATGGTGGTGTAGATATTTCCATGTTTATACTGATGTCAGTGTAGATATTTCCATGTTTAGACAGATGGGGCTGTAGATTTTTCCATGTTTATACTGATGGCTGTGAAGATATTTCCTTGTTTATACAGATGGCGGTGTGCATATTTCCATATTTATACCGAGAGCGGTGTAGATATTTCCATGTTTATACAGATAGCGGTGTAGCTATTTCCATGTTTTCACAGATAGTAGTGTAGATATTTCCATGTTTATACAGATAGCGGTGTAGATATTTCCATGTTTATGGAGATAGCAATGTAGATATTTCCATTTGATAGACATAGCAGTGTAGATATTTCCATGTTTTTACAGATAGCGGTGTAGATATTTCCATGTTTATACAGAAAGCGATGTAGATATTTCCGTGTTTATACAGATAGCGGTGTAGATATTCCCATGTTCATACAGATGGCGTTGTAGATATTTCCATGTTTATACAGATGGCGGTGTACTTATTCCAATGATTATAGAGATAGCGGTGTACTTATTCCCATGTTTATAGAGATAGCGGTGTAGTTATTTCCATGGTTATACAGATAGTGGTGTAGATATTTGCATGTTCATACAGATAGCGGTGTAGATTTTTCCATGTTCATACAGATAACGGTGTTGACATTTCCATGTTCATAGAGATAGCAGTGTAGGTATTTCCATGTTCATACAGATCGCGGTGTAGATATTTCCATGTTCATACAGATGGCGGTATAGATATTTCCATGTTCATGCTGATGGCAGTGAAGATATTTCCAGGTTGATAGAGACGGCGGTGTAGATATTTCCATGTTTATACATATGGTGTTCTAGATATTTCCATGTTTATACAGATAGCAGTGTAGATATCCCCTTGTTTATGCACATAGCTGTGTAGATATTTCCATGTTCATACAGATGGCGGTGTAGCTATTTGCATCTTTATACAGATAGTGGTGTAGCTATTTCCATCTTTATACAGATGGCGGTGTAGATATTTCCATGTTCATACAGATGGCGGTGTAGATAACTCCATGTTCGTACTCTTGGTGGTGTAAATATTTCCATGTTTATAGAGATAGCCTTGTAGATATTTCCATGTTCACACAGATAGCGGTGTAGATATTTCCATGTTCATAGAGATGGCGGTGTAGATATTTCCATGTTGATACAGATGGCGGTGTAGGTATTTGCGTCTTTATACAGATAGCGGTGTAGATATTTCCATCTTTATACAGATGGCGGTGTAGATATTTCCATGTTCATACAGATGGCGGTGTAGATAACTGCATGTTCGTACTCATGGTAGTGTAAATATTTCCATGTTTATAGAGATAGCCTTGTGGATATTTCCATGTTCATACAGATAGCGGTGTAGATATTTCCATGTTCATAGAGATGGCGGTGTAGATATTTCCATGTTCATTCATATGGCGGTGTAGATATTTCCATGTTCATACAGATGGCGGTGTAGATATTTCCATGTTTATAGATACGGCAGTTTAGATATTTCCATGCTTATACAGATGGTGTTGTAGATATTTCCATGTTTATAAAGATAGCAGTGTAGATATCTCCTTGTTTACGCACATAGCTGTGTAGATATTTCCATGCTTATTGACATAGTGGTGTAGATATTTCCATGTTTATAGAGATAGCGTTGTAGATATTTCCAGGTTTATACAGACAGCTGTGCAGATATTTCCTTGTTCATACACATGGCAGTGTAGTTATGTCCATGTTTATAGCGATAGCGTTGTACATATTTCCCTCTTTTACAGAAAACGGTGTAGACATTTCCATGTTTATAGAGATAGCGGTGAATATATTTCCGTGTTTATAGAGATAGCATTGTAGTTATTTCCTTCTTTATAGAGATAGCAGTGAAGATATTTCCAAGTTTATGGAGATAGTGGTGTAGGTATTTCCATGTTGATACAGATAGCGGTGTAGATATTTCCATGTTCATACAGATAGCTCTGCAGATATTTCCATGTTCATCGAGATGGCGGTGTACATATTTCCATATTCATACAGATGGCGGTGAAGGTATTTCCATGTTCATACAGATGGCGATGTAGATATTTCCATGTTCACACAGATGTCGGTGTAGATATTTATATATTTACAGAGACGGCGTTGTAGATATTTCCATGTTTATACCGAGGGCAGTGTAGATATTTCCATGTTTATAAAGATAGCAGTGTAGATATTTCCATGTTGATACACATAGCAGTGTAGCTATTTCCAAGTTTATACAAATAGCAGTGTGGATATTTCCATGTTTATACAGATAGCGGTGTAGATATTTCCATGTTCATAGAGATAGCGGTGTAGATATTTCCATGTTCATTGAGATAGCGGTGTAGGTATTTCCATGTTCATTGAGATCGCGGTGTAGGTATTTCCATGTTCGTACATATAGCGGTGTAGATATTGCCATGTTCATACAGATAGCGGTGTTGATATTTCTATGTTCATACAGATAGCGGTGTAGATATTTCCATGTTCGTGAAGATGGTGGTGTACATATTTCCATTTTCATACAGATGGCGGTGAAGATCTTTCCGTGTTCATACAGATAACGGTGTATATATTTCCATGTTCATACACATGGTGCTGTAGATACGTCCATGTTCATAGAGATGGCGGTGTAGATATTTCCATGTTTATATAGATGGCAGTGTAGATATTTCCATGTTCATACATATGGCGGTGTAGATGTTTCCGTATTTATAGAGATGGCGGTGTAGATATTTCCATGTTTATACATATAGCAGAATAGATATTTCCATGTTTAAACAGATGGCGGTGTAGATATTTCCATGTTTATTTAGATGGCGGTGTAGATGTTTCCATGTTCATACAGATGGCATTGTAGATATTTCCATGTTCATATAGATGGCAGTGTAGATATTTACCTGTCTATAGAGATGGCGGTGTAGATATTTCCATGATTATACAGATGGTGGTGTAGATATATCCATGTTTATAGAGTTACCGGCGTAGATATTTCCATGTTTATAGCGATGGCGGTGTAGATATTTCCATGTTCATACAGATGGGGCTGTAGATATTTCCATGTTTATACAGATGACTGTGAAGATATTTCCATGTTTATAGAGACGGCGGTGTACATATTTCCATATTTATACAGGTAGCAGTGTAGATATTTCCATGTTTATACAGATAGTGGTGTAGGTACTTCCATGTTTACACAGATAGCGGTGTAGATATTTCCATGTTTATACAGATAGTGGTGTAGATATTTCCATGCTCGTAGAGGTGGCGGTGTATATATTTCCATGTTTATACAGATAGCAGGGTTGATATTTGTATGTTTATGCAGATAACGGTGTAGATATTTCCATGTTCATACTGAAGGTGATGTAGATATTTCCATGTTCATACAGATGGTGGTGTAGATATTTCCATGTTCATAGAGATGGCATTGTAGATATTTCCATCTTTGTAGAGATGGTGGTGAATATATTTCCATCATAATACAGATAGCAGTGTAGATATTTCCATGTTTATAGAGATAGCTGTGTAGTTATTTCCATTTGATACACATAGCGGTGTAGATATTTCCATGTTTATACAGATAGCACCGTGGATATATCCATGTTTTTACAGAAAGTGGTGTAGGTATTTAAATGTTTATACAGGTAGCGGTGTAGATATTTCCATGTTTGTGCAGATAGCGGTGTAGGTATTTCCATCTTAATACAGATGGCGTTGTAGATATTTCCATGCTCATATAGATGGCGGTGTAGATATTTCCATGACTATGGAGATAGCGGTGTAGTTATTTCCATCTTTATAGAGATAGCGGTGTAGATATTTCCATGTTTATACATATAACAGTGTAGATATTTCCATGTTGTTACAGATAGTGGTGTGGACATTATTATGTTCATACAGATAGCGGTGTACACATTTCCATGTTCATAGAGATGGCAGTGTAGGTATTTCCTTGTTCATACAGATCGCGGTGTAGATATTTCCATGTTCGTACAGATAGCTGTGTAGATATTTCCATGTTCATCGAGATGGCGGTGTACATATATCCATGTTCATACAGATGGCGGTGCAGATATTTCCATGTTCATACAGATGGAGATGAAGATATTTCCATTTTCATATAGATGGCACTGGAGATACGTCCAAGTTCACAGAGATGGCGGTTTAGATATTTCCATGTTCATACGGATGGCAATGTAGATATTTCCATGTTCAAACAGATGTCGGTGTAGATATTTACGTATTTACAGAGATGGTGGTGTAGATATTTCCATGTTTATAACGATGGTAGATTAGATATTTCCATGTTGGTAGAGATAGCAGTGCAGATATTTCCATGTTGATACACATAGCGGTGTAGATATTTCCATGTTTATACAAATAGCGGTGCAGATATTTCCATGTTTATACAGATAGCGGTGTTTATATTCCCATGTTTATAGTGATGGCGGTCTAGATATTTCCTTGTTTATACAGATAGCGGTGTAGACATTTCCATGTTTATAGAGCGGTGTAGATATTTCCATGTTCGTACAGATAGCGGTGTAGATATTTCCATGTTCATACAGATAGCAGTGTAGACATTATTATGTTCATGCAGATAGCGGTGTAGACATTTCCATGTTCATAGAGATAGCAGTGCAGGTATTTCCATGTTCATACAGATGGTAATGTAGATATTTCCATGTTCATACAGTTAGCGTTGTAGATATTTCCATGTTTACAGAGATAGCGTTGAAGTTATTTCCTTGTTTATACATATAGCGGAATAGATATTACCATGTTTAAACAGATGGCGGTGTAGATATATCCTTGTTTATGTAGATGGCGGTGTAGATATTTCCATGTTTATACATATGGCGTTGTAGATATTTGCAGGTTCATATAGATGGTGGTGTAGATATTTCCATGTTTATAGAGATGGTGGTGTAGATATTTCCATGTTTAAATAGATGGTGGTGAAGATATTTCCATGTTTATAGAGATAGCGGTGTAGATATTTTCATGTTTATACACACAGCGGTGAAGTTACTTCCATGTTTGTAGAGATGGCGGTGTAGATATTTCCATGTTTATACAGAAGGGGCTGTAGATATTTCCATGTTTATACAGATGGCTGTGAAGGTATTTCCATGTTTATACAGATGGCAGTGTATGTATTTCCATATTTATACAGATAGTGGTGTAGATATTTCCATGTTTCTACAGATAGCGGTGTAGATATTTCCATGTTTATACAGATAGCGGAGTGTATATTTACATATTTATGCAGAAAGCCTTGTAGATATTTCAGTGTTTATACCAATATCGGTGTAGATATTTCCATGTTTGTACAGATAGCGGTGCAGATATTTCCATGTTTATACAAATAGCGGTGTAGATATTTCCATGTTTATACAGAAAGCGCTGTAGATATTTCCGTGTTTATACAGATAGCGGTGTAGATATTCCCATGCTTATACAGATAATGGTGTAGATATTTCCATCTTTATACAGATGGCATTGTAGATATTTCCATGTTCATACAGATAATGGTGTAGATATTTCCATGTTTATACAGATGGCGGTGTAGATGTTTCCATGTTTATACAGATGGCGGTGTAGGTATTTCCATGTTCATACAGATGGCGGTGTAGATATTTCCATGTTTATGCAGATAGTGGTGTAGATATTTCCATGTTTACAGAGATAGTGTTGAAGACATTTCCATGTATATACATATAGCGGTATAGATATTTCCATGATTATAGAGATAGCGGTGTAGTTATTTCCATGTTTATAGAGAGAGCGGTGTAAATATTTCCATGTTTATACAGATAGCGGTGTTGATATTTCCACGTTCATTCAGAGAGCGGTGTAGATATTTCCATATTCATTCAGATAGCGGTGTAGACATTTCCATGTTCATAGAGATAGCGGTGTAGACATTTCCATGTTCATAGAGATAGCAGCATAGGTATTTGCATGTTCATACAGATCGCGGCGTAGATATTTCCATGTTCATACAGATGGCGGTTTAGATATTTCCATGTTCATACAGATGGCGGGGAAGGTATTTCCATGTTTATACAGACGGTGGTGTAGATATTTCCATGTTTATAGAGAGAGCGGTGCAGTTATTTCCATGTTTATAGAGATGTCGGTGTAGATATTTCCATGTTTATGGAGATGGCTGTGTAGATATTTCCATGTTTATAGAGATAGTGTTGTAGAGATTTCCATCTTTATACAGATAGCGTTGTAGATATTTCCATGTTTATACAGATAGCCGTGTAGATATTTCCATGTTTATACAGATAGGTGGGTAGATATTTCCATATTTATACAGATAGCAGTGTAGATATTTCCATGTTTATACAGATGGCGTTGTAGATATTTCCATGTTCATACAGATGGTGTTGTAGATATTTCCATGTTCATACAGATGGCGGGGTAGATATTTCCATGTTTATACAGATGGCGGTGTAGGTATTTCCATGTTCATTCAGATGGCGGTGTAGATATTTCCAAGTTTACAGAGATAGCGTTGTAGATATTTCCATGTTTTTAGAGATAGCAGTGTAGATATTTCCATGTTTATAGAGATTGCGGTGTAGATATTTCCATGTTTATACAGATGGCGGTGTAGATAGTTCCATCTTTATACAGATGGCGGTGAAGATATTTCCATGTTTATACAGATAGCGGTGTGGATATTTCCATATTTATACAGATGGCGGTGTTGATATTTCCATGTTTACAGATAGCGGTGTAGATATTTCCATGTTTAGACAGATATTGGTGTGGATATTTCCATGTTCATACAGATGGCAGTGTAGATATTTGCGTGTTTATACAGATAGCGGTGTAGATATTTCCATCTTTATACAATTGGCGGTGGAGAAATTTCCACGTTCAGACTGATGGCGGTGAAGATAATTCCATGTTCATGCAAATGGTGGTGTAATTATTTCCATGTTTATAGAGATAGCGGTGTAGATATTTCCATGTTCATACAGATGGCGGTTTAGGTATTTCCATGTTTATATAGATAGCGGTGTAGATATTTCCATGTGTACAGAGATAGGGTTGTAGATATTTCCATGTTTATAGCGGTATAGATATTTC
The DNA here is from genome assembly GCF_029281585.2 of Gorilla gorilla gorilla. Classification (NCBI taxonomy): domain Eukaryota; kingdom Metazoa; phylum Chordata; class Mammalia; order Primates; family Hominidae; genus Gorilla; species Gorilla gorilla. The sequence goes on along the minus strand of NC_073232.2, from coordinate 8,290,705 downwards.
CATGTTTAAACTGACGGCGGTGTAGATATTTCCATGTTTACATAGATGGCGGTATAGATATTTCCATGTTCATAGCGATGGCGGTGTAGATATTTCCATGATTATACAAATAGCAGTGTAGTTATTTCCATGTTTATGGAGATAGCGGTGTAGATATTTCCATGTTTATAGAGATGGTGGTGAAGATATTTCCATGTTTATACAGATGGGGCTGTAGATATTTCCATGTGTATACAGATGGCTGCGAAGATATTTCCATGTTTATACAGTTGGTGGTGTACATATTTCCATATTTATACAGATAGCGGTGTAGATATTTCCATGTTTATACAGATAGCGGTGAAGGTATTTCCATGTTTACACAGAAAGCGGTGTAGATATTTCCATGTTTATACCGGTAGTGGTGTAGACATTTCCATGTTCATACAGATGGCGGTGTAGATAATTCCATGTTCATAAATGGTGGTGTAAATATTTCCATGCTTATAGAGATAGCGGTGTAGATATTTCTATGTTCATAAATATGGTGGTGTAGATATTTCCATGTTCATAAATATGGCGGTGGAGATATCCCCATGTTCATACAGATGGCAGTGTAGATATTTCCATGTTCATACAGATGGCGGTGTAGATATTTCCATCTTTGTAGAGATGGTGGTGTAGATATTTCCATCTTAATACAGATAGTGGTGTAGATATTTCCATGTTTGTACACATAGCGTTGCAGATATTTCCATGTTTATACCGATAGCGGTGTAGATATTTCCATGTTTATAGAGAAAGCGGTGTAGATATTTCCGTGTTTATACAGATAGCGGTGTAGATATTCCCCTGTTTATACAGATAGCGGTGTTATTTCCATCTTTATACAGATGGCGTTGTAGGTATTTGCATGTTCATACAGATAGAGGTGTAGAGATTTCCATGTTCATACAGATTGCGGTGTAGACATTTCCATGTTCATAGAGATAGCAGTGTAGGTATTTCCATGTTCATACAGATCGCGGTGTAGATATTTCCATGATCATACAGATGACGGTATAGATATTTCCATGTTCATACAGATGGCGGTAAAGATATTTCCATGTTTATACAGATGGCGATGCAGATATTTCCATGTTCATACAGATGGTAGTGTAGATATTTCCATGTTTGTAGAGATAGCGGTCCAGTTATTTCCATGTTTATAGAGATGGCGGAGTAGATATTTCCATGTTTACAGAGATAGCGGCGTAGATATTTCCATGTTTATAGAGATAGCATTGTAGATATTTCCATGTTTATAGAGATATAGGTGTAGATATTTCCATGTTTATGCAGACAGCTGTGTAGATATTTCCATGTTTATACAGATATCTGTGTAGATATTTCCATGTTTATACAGATAGCGGTGTAGATATTTCCATGTTTATAAAGATCGAGGTGTTGATGTTTCCATGTTTATACAGATGGCGGTGTAGGTATTTCCATGTTCATACAGATGGCGGTGTAGTTATTTCCATGTTTATACAGATAGCGGTGTAGGTATTTCCAAGTTTACAGAGATAGCTTTGTAGATATTTCCATGTTTATACATATAGCGGTATAGATGTTTCCATGTTTATAGAGATGGCTGTGTAGATATTTCCATGTTTATACAGATGGCGGTGTAGATATTTCCATGTTTATAGAGATAGTGGCGTAGATATTTCCATGTTTATACACATAGCTGTGTAGATATTTCCGTGTTTATAGAGATAGCAGTGTAGATATTTCCATGTTTTTAGAGATGGTGGTGTAAATATTTCCATGTTTATACAGATGGGGGTGTAGATATTTCCGTGTTCATACAGAGAGTGGTGTAGATATTTCCATGCTCATACAGATGGCTGTGTAGATATTTCCATGTTTATACAGAGAACGGTGTAGGTATTTCCATGTTTACACAGAGAGCGGTGTAGATATTTCCTTGTTTACACAGATAGCGGTGTAAATGTTTACATGTTTTTACCGATAGCGGTGTAGATATTTCCATGTTTATACAGATAGCGGTGTAGATATCTCCATGTTTATACAGATAGCGGTGTAGATATTTCCATGTTTATACAGATAGCAGTGTAGATATTTTCATGTTTATACAGATAGCAGTGTAGATATTTCCATGTTTACAGAGATGGCGGTGTAGGTATTTCCATGTTCATAGAGATGGCGGTGTAGATATTTCCATGTTTATAGAGATAGTGGTGTAAATATTTTCATGGGTATACAGATAGCGGTGGAAATATTTTCATGATTATCGAGATAGTGGTGTAAATATTTCCATGTTTATGCAGAAAGTGGTTTAAATATTTCCATGTTTATAGAGAGAGCGTTGTAAATATTTCCGTGTTTATACGGATAGCGGAGTAAATATTTCCATGTTTATACAGGTAGCGTTGTAAATATTTCCATGTTTAGAGAGATAGCAGTGTAGATATTTACATTGATATAGAGATAGCTGTGAAGATATTTGCATGTTTATACAGATGGCGGTGTAGATATTTCCATGTTCATACAGATGGCGTTGTAGATATTTCCATGTTTATACAGATGGCAGTGTAGATATTTTCATGTTTACAGAGATAGCATTGTTGGTCTTTCCATGTTTATGCATATAGCGTCATAGATATTTCCATGTTTAAACAGATGGCTGTGTAGATATTTTCATGTTTATACAGATAACGGTGTAGATATTTCCGTGTTTGTACAGATACCGGTGCAGATATTTCCATGTTTATACACGTAGCGGTGTAGATATTTCCATGTTTGTAGAGATAGCGGTGTAGATATTTCCATGTTTATGTAGATAGCGGTGTAGATATTTCCATGTTCATACAGATAGCAGTGTACATGTTTCCACCTTTTTACAGATGGCGGTGTAGATATTTCCATGTTCATACAGATGGCAGTGTAGATATTACCATGTTTATAGAGATGGCGGTGTAGATATTTGCATGTTTATACAGATATCGGTGTAGATATTTGTATGTTTATACAGATGGCGGTGTAGATATTTCCATGTTCATACAGATGGCAGTGTAGATATTTCCATGTTTATAGAGATGGCGGTGTAGATATTTCCATGTTTCTACAGATGGCGGTGTAATTTCCATGTTTATAGAGATAGCGGTGTAGATATTTCCATGTTCATACACATAGCGGTGTTGATATTTCCATGTTCATACAGATAGTGGTAAAGATTTTCCATGTTCATAAAGATGGCGGTGAAGATATTTCCATGTTTATACAGATGGCGGTGTAGATATTTAAATGTTCATACAGATGGTGGTGTAGATATTTCCATGTGTATATAAATAGCACTGTAGTTATTTCCATGTTTACAGAGATGGTGGTGTAGATATTTCCATGTTTACAGAGATGGTAGTGTGGATATTTCCATGTTTGTAGAGATAGCGTTGTAGATATTTCCATGTTTATATAGCTAACGGTGTAGATATTTCCACGTATATACAGATAGCCGTGTAGATATTTCCATGTTTATAGAGATAGCATTGTAGATATTTCCATGTTTATAGATATAGCGGAAGAGATATTTCCATGTTTAAACAGATGGCGGTGTAGATATTTCCATGTTCATGTAAATGGCGGTGTAGATAATTCCATGTTCATACAGATGGCGTTGTGGTTATTTCCATGTTGATTTCGATGGCGGTGTAGATATTTCCATGTTTATAGAGATGGCGATGTAGATATTTCCATGCTTATACAGATGGCGGTGTAGAAATTTCAATGTTTATAGAGATGGAGGTGTAGATATTTCCATGTTAATAGTGATGGTGGTTTAGATATTTCCATGTTTATACAGATAGAGGTGCAGATATTTCCATGTTTGTACAGATAGCGGTGCAGATATTTGCATGTTTATACAGACAGTGGTGTTGATATTTCCATGTTTATACAGAAAGTGGTGGAGATATTTCCGTGTTTAATCAGAGAGCAGTGTAGATATTCCCGTGTTTATACCGATAGCGGTGTAGATATTTCCATCTTTATACAGATGTCGGTGTAGATATTTCCATGTTCATGCAGATGGCGTTGTAGATATTTCCGTGTTCATACAGATGGCGGTGTAGATATTTCCTTGTTTACAGAGATAGCGGTGTTGTTATTTCCAAGTTTTTAGGCATAGTGTTGTAGATATTTCCATGTTTATACAGATAGCGGTGTAGATAGTTCCATGTTCATACAGATAGCGGTGTAGATATTTCTATGTTCATACAGATGGTGGTGTAGGTAGTTCCATGTTTATAGAGATAGCGGTGTAGTTATTTCCATGTCTATACAGATGTCGTTGTTGATATTTCCATGTTTACAGAGATGGCGGTGCAGGTATTTCCATGTTTATAGAGATAGCGTTGTAGATATTTCCATGTTTATAGAGATAGAGGTGTAGATATTTCCATGTTTATACCGATAACCGTGTAGATATTTCCATGTTTATACAGATAGTCGTGTAGATATTTCCATGTTTATAGGGATAGCGGTGTACATATTTCGATATTCATACTGATGGCGGTGTAGATATTTCCATGTTTATACTGATGGCGGTGTAGGTATTTCCATGTTTATACAGATGGCGGAGTAGGCATTTCCATGTTTATAGATTTGGCGGTCTAGATATTTCCTTGTTTATACAGATAGCGGTATATATATTTCCATGTTTATGGAGATAGCGGTGTAGATATTTCCATGTTTATAAAGATAGTGGTGTAGATATTTTGATGTTCATACAGATAGCGGTGTGCATATTTCCACATTTATATAGATGGCGGTGTAGATATTTCCATGTTCATACAGATAGCGGTGTTCATATTTCCACCCTTATACAGATGGAAGGGTAGGTATTTCCATGTTCATACAGATGGCGGTGTAGATTTTTCCATGTTTATAGAGATGGCGGTGTTTATATTCGCATGTTCATACAGATGGCGGTGTAGATATTTCCATGTTTATACAGATGGCGTTGTAGATATTTCCATGTTTATACATATAGCGGCATAGATGTTTCCATGTTTAAACAGATGGCGATGTAGATATTTCCATGTTTATATAGATGGCGGTGTAGATATTTCCATGTTCATACAGATGGCATTGTAGGTATTTCCATGTTCATACAGATGGCGATGTAGATATTTCCATGTTCATACAGATGGTGCTGTACATATTTCCATGATTTCAGAGATAGCGGTGTAGTTATTTCTATGTTTATAGACATAGCGATGTAGATATTTCTGTGTTTATACAGATAGAGGTGTAGATATTTCCATGTTCATACAGATAACGGTGTAGATATTTCCATGTTCATACAGATAGCGGTGTAGATATTTCCATGTTCATGCAGATAGCGGTGTAGAGATTTCCATGTTCATACAGATAGCAGTGTATCTAATTCCAAGTTCATACAGATAGCAGTGTAGATATTTCCATGTTTATACAGATGGCGTTGTAGATATTTCCATGTTCATACAGATGGCGGTGTAGTTATTTTCATGATTACAGAGATAGCGGTGTAGTTATTTCCGTGTTTATAGACATAGCGGTGTAGATATTTCCATGTTAATACAGATATCGGTGTAGATATTTCCATGGTCATACAGATGGCGCTGTAGAGACTTCTAAGTTCATAGAGGTGGCGGTGTAGATATTTAGATGTTGAAACCGATGGCAGTGTAGATATTTTTATTTTCTTACCAATGGCAGTTTAGATATTTACATATTCATACTGATGGTGGTGTAGATATTTCCATGTTTATACCGAGGGTGTTGTAGATATTTCCATGTTCATAGAGACAGCAGTGTAGATATTTCCATGTTGATACAGATAGCGGTGTAGATATTTCCAAGTTCATTCAAATAGCGGTGTAGATATTTCCAAGTTCATACAAATAGCGGTGTAAATATTTCCATGTTTATACAGTTAGTGGTGTAGATATTCCATGTTTATAGAGATGGCGGTTTAGATATTTGCTTGTTTATACAGATAGTGGTGTAGATATTTCCATGTTTATAGCGATAGCGGTGTAGATAGTTCCATGGTTATATAGATAGCTTTGTAGATATTTCCACGTTCATACAGATATCGGTGAATGTATCTCTAATTTAATACAGATCACGGTGTAGATATTTCCATGTTTATAGAGGTGGTGGTGTAGATATTTCTATGTTTATACAGATGGCGGTATAGATACTTCCATGTTTATAGAGATGGCGGTGTAGCTATTTCCTTGTTTATACAGATAGCGGTGAAGATATTTGCATGTTTATGCAGATAGTGGTGTAGATAGTTCCATATTTAAACAGATAGCGGTTTAGATATTTCCATGTTTGTACAGATAGCGGTGCAGATATTTCCATGTTTATACAGATAGCGGTGTAGATATTTCCATGTTTATAGAGATAGCGGTGTAGATATTTAAATGTTTTATCAGATAGCGGTGTAGATATCTCCATCTTTATACAGATGGTGGTGTAGATGTTTCCATGTTTATACAGATATCGGTGTAGATATTTCCATGTTTGTACAGATGGCGGTGTAGACATTTCCATGTTTATAGAGATGGCTGTCTAGATATTTCGATATTCATAGAGATAGTGGTGTAGTTATTTTCATGTTCATTGAGATAGTGGTGTAGATATTTCCATGTTCATACATATAGCGGTGTAGATATTTCCATTTTCATACAGATAGCAGTGTGGATATTTCCATGTTCATACAGTTAGCGGTGTAGATATTTCCATGTTCATACAGATAGCGGTGTAGGTATTTCCATGTTCGTACAGATAGCGGTATAGATTTTCCCTGTTCACACAGATGGCGGTGAAGGTATTTCCGTGTTTATACAGATGGCGTTGTAGATATTTCCATGTTCATACATATGGCGGTGTAGATATTTCCATATTTATAGAGATGGCGCTGCAGATATTTCCATGTTTATTCTGAGGGCGGTGTAGATATTTCCACGTTTATCGAGATAGCAGTGCAGATATTTCCATGTTGATACACATAGCGGTGTAGATATTTCCAAATTCATACAAATACCGGTGTAGGTATTTAAATGTATATACAGATAGAGGTGTAAATATTTCCATGTTTATAGAGATGGCGGTCTAGATATTTCCATGTTTATACAGATAGCAGTGTAGATATTTTCATGTTTATACAGATAGCAGTGTAGATATTTCCATGTTTACAGAGATGGCGGTGTAGGTATTTCCATGTTCATAGAGATGGCGGTGTAGATATTTCCATGTTTATAGAGATAGTGGTGTAAATATTTTCATGGGTATACAGATAGCGGTGGAAATATTTTCATGATTATCGAGATAGTGGTGTAAATATTTCCATGTTTATGCAGAAAGTGGTTTAAATATTTCCATGTTTATAGAGAGAGCGTTGTAAATATTTCCGTGTTTATACAGATAGCGGAGTAAATATTTCCATGTTTATACAGGTAGCGTTGTAAATATTTCCATGTTTAGAGAGATAGCAGTGTAGATATTTACATTGATATAGAGATAGCTGTGAAGATATTTGCATGTTTATACAGATGGCGGTGTAGATATTTCCATGTTTATACAGAGAACGGTGTAGGTATTTCCATGTTTACACAGAGAGCGGTGTAGATATTTCCTTGTTTACACAGATAGCGGTGTAAATGTTTACATGTTTTTACCGATAGCGGTGTAGATATTTCCATGTTTATACAGATAGCGGTGTAGATATCTCCATGTTTATACAGATAGCGGTGTAGATATTTCCATGTTTATACAGATAGCAGTGTAGATATTTTCATGTTTATACAGATAGCAGTGTAGATATTTCCATGTTTACAGAGATGGCGGTGTAGGTATTTCCATGTTCATAGAGATGGCGGTGTAGATATTTCCATGTTTATAGAGATAGTGGTGTAAATATTTTCATGGGTATACAGATAGCGGTGGAAATATTTTCATGATTATCGAGATAGTGGTGTAAATATTTCCATGTTTATGCAGAAAGTGGTTTAAATATTTCCATGTTTATAGAGAGAGCGTTGTAAATATTTCCGTGTTTATACGGATAGCGGAGTAAATATTTCCATGTTTATACAGGTAGCGTTGTAAATATTTCCATGTTTAGAGAGATAGCAGTGTAGATATTTACATTGATATAGAGATAGCTGTGAAGATATTTGCATGTTTATACAGATGGCGGTGTAGATATTTCCATGTTCATACAGATGGCGTTGTAGATATTTCCATGTTTATACAGATGGCAGTGTAGATATTTTCATGTTTACAGAGATAGCATTGTTGGTCTTTCCATGTTTATGCATATAGCGTCATAGATATTTCCATGTTTAAACAGATGGCTGTGTAGATATTTTCATGTTTATACAGATAACGGTGTAGATATTTCCGTGTTTGTACAGATACCGGTGCAGATATTTCCATGTTTATACACGTAGCGGTGTAGATATTTCCATGTTTGTAGAGATAGCGGTGTAGATATTTCCATGTTTATGTAGATAGCGGTGTAGATATTTCCATGTTCATACAGATAGCAGTGTACATGTTTCCACCTTTTTACAGATGGCGGTGTAGATATTTCCATGTTCATACAGATGGCAGTGTAGATATTACCATGTTTATAGAGATGGCGGTGTAGATATTTGCATGTTTATACAGATATCGGTGTAGATATTTGTATGTTTATACAGATGGCGGTGTAGATATTTCCATGTTCATACAGATGGCAGTGTAGATATTTCCATGTTTATAGAGATGGCGGTGTAGATATTTCCATGTTTCTACAGATGGCGGTGTAATTTCCATGTTTATAGAGATAGCGGTGTAGATATTTCCATGTTCATACACATAGCGGTGTTGATATTTCCATGTTCATACAGATAGTGGTAAAGATTTTCCATGTTCATAAAGATGGCGGTGAAGATATTTCCATGTTTATACAGATGGCGGTGTAGATATTTAAATGTTTATACAGATGGTGGTGTAGATATTTCCATGTGTATATAAATAGCACTGTAGTTATTTCCATGTTTACAGAGATGGTGGTGTAGATATTTCCATGTTTACAGAGATGGTAGTGTGGATATTTCCATGTTTGTAGAGATAGCGTTGTAGATATTTCCATGTTTATATAGCTAACGGTGTAGATATTTCCATGTATATACAGATAGCCGTGTAGATATTTCCATGTTTATAGAGATAGCATTGTAGATATTTCCATGTTTATAGATATAGCGGAAGAGATATTTCCATGTTTAAACAGATGGCGGTGTAGATATTTCCATGTTCATGTAAATGGCGGTGTAGATAATTCCATGTTCATACAGATGGCGTTGTGGTTATTTCCATGTTGATTTCGATGGCGGTGTAGATATTTCCATGTTTATAGAGATGGCGATGTAGATATTTCCATGCTTATACAGATGGCGGTGTAGATATTTCAATGTTTATAGAGATGGAGGTGTAGATATTTCCATGTTAATAGTGATGGTGGTTTAGATATTTCCATGTTTATACAGATAGAGGTGCAGATATTTCCATGTTTGTACAGATAGCGGTGCAGATATTTGCATGTTTATACAGACAGTGGTGTTGATATTTCCATGTTTATACAGAAAGTGGTGGAGATATTTCCGTGTTTAATCAGAGAGCAGTGTAGATATTCCCGTGTTTATACCGATAGCGGTGTAGATATTTCCATCTTTATACAGATGGCGGTGTAGATATTTCCATGTTCATGCAGATGGCGTTGTAGATATTTCCGTGTTCATACAGATGGCGGTGTAGATATTTCCTTGTTTACAGAGATAGTGGTGTTGTTATTTCCAAGTTTTTAGGCATAGTGTTGTAGATATTTCCATGTTTATACAGATAGCGGTGTAGATAGTTCCATGTTCATACAGATAGCGGTGTAGATATTTCTATGTTCATACAGATGGTGGTGTAGGTAGTTCCATGTTTATAGAGATAGCGGTGTAGTTATTTCCATGTCTATACAGATGTCGTTGTTGATATTTCCATGTTTACAGAGATGGCGGTGCAGGTATTTCCATGTTTATAGAGATAGCGTTGTAGATATTTCCATGTTTATAGAGATAGAGGTGTAGATATTTCCATGTTTATACCGATAACCGTGTAGATATTTCCATGTTTATACAGATAGTCGTGTAGATATTTCCATGTTTATAGGGATAGCGGTGTACATATTTCGATATTCATACTGATGGCGGTGTAGATATTTCCATGTTTATACTGATGGCGGTGTAGGTATTTCCATGTTTATACAGATGGCGGAGTAGGCATTTCCATGTTTATAGATTTGGCGGTCTAGATATTTCCTTGTTTATACAGATAGCGGTATATATATTTCCATGTTTATGGAGATAGCGGTGTAGATATTTCCATGTTTATAAAGATAGTGGTGTAGATATTTCGATGTTCATACAGATAGCGGTGTGCATATTTCCACATTTATATAGATGGCGGTGTAGATATTTCCATGTTCATACAGATAGCGGTGTTCATATTTCCACCCTTATACAGATGGAAGGGTAGGTATTTCCATGTTCATACAGATGGCGGTGTAGATTTTTCCATGTTTATAGAGATGGCGGTGTTTATATTCGCATGTTCATACAGATGGCGGTGTAGATATTTCCATGTTTATACAGATGGCGTTGTAGATATTTCCATGTTTATACATATAGCGGCATAGATGTTTCCATGTTTAAACAGATGGCGATGTAGATATTTCCATGTTTATATAGATGGCGGTGTAGATATTTCCATGTTCATACAGATGGCGTTGTAGGTATTTCCATGTTCATACAGATGGCGATGTAGATATTTCCATGTTCATACAGATGGTGCTGTACATATTTCCATGATTTCAGAGATAGCGGTGTAGTTATTTCTATGTTTATAGACATAGCGATGTAGATATTTCTGTGTTTATACAGATAGAGGTGTAGATATTTCCATGTTCATACAGATAACGGTGTAGATATTTCCATGTTCATACAGATAGCGGTGTAGATATTTCCATGTTCATGCAGATAGCGGTGTAGAGATTTCCATGTTCATACAGATAGCAGTGTATCTAATTCCAAGTTCATACAGATAGCAGTGTAGATATTTCCATGTTTATACAGATGGCGTTGTAGATATTTCCATGTTCATACAGATGGCGGTGTAGTTATTTTCATGATTACAGAGATAGCGGTGTAGTTATTTCCGTGTTTATAGACATAGCGGTGTAGATATTTCCATGTTAATACAGATATCGGTGTAGATATTTCCATGGTCATACAGATGGCGCTGTAGAGACTTCTAAGTTCATAGAGGTGGCGGTGTAGATATTTAGATGTTGAAACCGATGGCAGTGTAGATATTTTTATTTTCTTACCAATGGCAGTTTAGATATTTACATATTCATACTGATGGTGGTGTAGATATTTCCATGTTTATACCGAGGGTGTTGTAGATATTTCCATGTTCATAGAGACAGCAGTGTAGATATTTCCATGTTGATACAGATAGCGGTGTAGATATTTCCAAGTTCATTCAAATAGCGGTGTAGATATTTCCAAGTTCATACAAATAGCGGTGTAAATATTTCCATGTTTATACAGTTAGTGGTGTAGATATTCCATGTTTATAGAGATGGCGGTTTAGATATTTGCTTGTTTATACAGATAGTGGTGTAGATATTTCCATGTTTATAGCGATAGCGGTGTAGATAGTTCCATGGTTATATAGATAGCTTTGTAGATATTTCCACGTTCATACAGATATCGGTGAATGTATCTCTAATTTAATACAGATCACGGTGTAGATATTTCCATGTTTATAGAGGTGGTGGTGTAGATATTTCTATGTTTATACAGATGGCGGTATAGATACTTCCATGTTTATAGAGATGGCGGTGTAGCTATTTCCTTGTTTATACAGATAGCGGTGAAGATATTTGCATGTTTATGCAGATAGTGGTGTAGATAGTTCCATATTTAAACAGATAGCGGTTTAGATATTTCCATGTTTGTACAGATAGCGGTGCAGATATTTCCATGTTTATACAGATAGCGGTGTAGATATTTCCATGTTTATAGAGATAGCGGTGTAGATATTTAAATGTTTTATCAGATAGCGGTGTAGATATCTCCATCTTTATACAGATGGTGGTGTAGATGTTTCCATGTTTATACAGATATCGGTGTAGATATTTCCATGTTTGTACAGATGGCGGTGTAGACATTTCCATGTTTATAGAGATGGCTGTCTAGATATTTCGATATTCATAGAGATAGTGGTGTAGTTATTTTCATGTTCATTGAGATAGTGGTGTAGATATTTCCATGTTCATACATATAGCGGTGTAGATATTTCCATTTTCATACAGATAGCAGTGTGGATATTTCCATGTTCATACAGTTAGCGGTGTAGATATTTCCATGTTCATACAGATAGCGGTGTAGGTATTTCCATGTTCGTACAGATAGCGGTATAGATTTTCCCTGTTCACACAGATGGCGGTGAAGGTATTTCCGTGTTTATACAGATGGCGTTGTAGATATTTCCATGTTCATACATATGGCGGTGTAGATATTTCCATATTTATAGAGATGGCGCTGCAGATATTTCCATGTTTATTCTGAGGGCGGTGTAGATATTTCCACGTTTATCGAGATAGCAGTGCAGATATTTCCATGTTGATACACATAGCGGTGTAGATATTTCCAAATTCATACAAATACCGGTGTAGGTATTTAAATGTATATACAGATAGAGGTGTAAATATTTCCATGTTTATAGAGATGGCGGTCTAGATATTTCCTTGTTTATACAGATAGCGGTGTAGATATTTCCATGCTTATATAGATAGCGGTGTAGATATTTCCATGTTCATACAGATAGCGGTGTTCATATTTCCACCTTTATACAGGTGGAAGTGCAGATATTTCCATGTTCATACAGATGGCGGTGTAGATATTTCCATGTTTATAGAGAAAGCGGTGTAGATATTTCCACGTTTATACAGATGGTGGTGTAGATATTTCCATGTTTATAGAGATGTCGGTGTAGATATTTCCATGTTTATGCAGATGGCGGTTTAGACATTTCCATATTTACACAGACAGCGGTGTAGGCATTTCCATGTTTACACAGATAGCGTTGTAGATATTTACATGTTTATAGAGATAGCGGTGTAGCTATTTCCTTGTTTATACAGATAGCCGTGTAGATATTTTCATGTTTATTGAGATAGCGGTGTAGATTTTTCCATGTTTATATAGATAGCGGTGTAGATATTTCCATGTTCATAGAGATAGTGGTGTACATATTTCCACCTTTATACAGATGGCGTTGTAGATATTTCCATGTTCATACAGATGGCGGTGTAGATATTTCCATGTGTATAGAGAAAGCGGTGTAGTTATTTCCATGATTATAGAGATAGCGGTGTAGATATTTCCATGTTTACAAAGAGAGCAGTGTAGATATTTCCATGTTTATACAGATAGCGGTGTAGATATTTCCATGTTTATACAGATAGCGGTGTAGATATTTCCATCTTTATACAGATGGCGGTGTAGATATTTCCATGTTCATACAGATGGCGTTGTAGATATTTCCATGTGTATACAGACGGCGGTGTAGATATTTTCATGTTTATAGAGATAGAATTGTTGATATTTCCATGTTTGTACATATAGCTTCATAGATATTTCCATGTTTAAACAGATTGCTGTGTAGATATTTTCATGTTTATACAGATAACGGTGTAGATATTTCCATGTTTGTACAGATACCGGTGCAGATATTTCCATGTTTATACACGTAGCGGTGTAGATATTTCCATGTTTATAGAGATAGCGGTGTAGATATTTCCACGTTTATATAGATAGCGGTGTAGATATTTCCATGTTCATACAGATAGCGGTGTACATATTTCCACCTTTTTACAGATGGCGGTGTAGATATTTCTATGTTCAAACAGATGGCGGTGTAGATATTACCATGTTTATAGAGATGGTGTAGATATTTCCATGTTTATACAGATGGCGGTGTAGATATTTTCATGTTTATAGAGATATCAGTGTAGATATTTCCATGTTTCTACAGATGGCAGTGTAGTAATTTCCATGTTTATAGAGATAGCGGTGTAGATATTTGCATGTTTATACACATAGTGGTGTATATATTTCCATGTTCATACAGATAGCGGTGTAGATATTTCCATGTTCATACAGATGGTGGTGTAGATAGTTCCATGTGTATAGAGATAGCGGTGTAGTTATTTCCATGTTTATAGAGATGGCGTTGTAGATATTTCCATGTTTACAGAGATAGCGGTGTAGATGTTTCCATGTTTATACAGATAGCCGTGTAGATATTTCCATGTTTATACAGATAGTCGTGTAGATATTTCCATGTTTATAGAGATGGCGGTGTAGATATTTCCATGTTCATAGAGATGGCGGTGTAGATATTCCATGTTTAAAGAGATAGCGTTGTAGATATTTCCATGTTAATACGTATAGCGGTATAGATATTTCCATGTTTAAACTGATGGCTGTGTAGATATTTCCATGTTTACATAGATGGCGGTGTAGATATTTCCATGCTCATGCAGATAGCGGTGTAGATATTTTCATGTTCATACGGATAGCGGTGTAGGTATTTCCATCTTCATACAGAGAGCAGTGTAGATATTTCCATGTTTATACAGATAGCGGTGTAGATATTTCAATGTTCGAGATGGCGGTGTACATATTTCCATGTTCATAAAGATGGTGGTGAAGATATTTCCGTGTTCATACACATGGTGTTGTAGATATTTCCATGTTCATACAGATGGCGCTGTAGATACTTCCAAGTTCATAGAGATGGCGGTGTAGATATTTCCATGTTGAAACGGATGGCAGTGTAGATATTTCCATGTTCTAACAGATGGCAGTGTAGATATGTACATATTTATACAGATGGCGGTGTAGATATTTCCATGTATATATAGAGGGCGCTGAAGATATTTCCATGTTTATAGACACAGCAGTGTAGATATTTCCATGTTGATACACATAGCGGAGTAGATATTTCCAAGTTTATACAAATAGCGGTGTAGATATTTCCATGTTTATATGGATAGTGTTCTAGATATTCCATGTTTATAGAGATGGCGGTCAGGATTTTTCCTTGTTTATACAGATAGCTGTGTAGATATTTTCATGTTTATAGAGATGGTGTGGATATTTCCATGTTTATAGAGATGGTGGTGTAGATATTTCCATGTTTATACAGATCGCGGTTTAGACATTTCCATATTTACACAGTTAGCGGTGTAGGCATTTCCATGTTTACACAGATAGCATTGTAGATATTTCGTGTTTATAGAGATAGCGGTGTAGCTATTTCCATGTTTATACAGATAGCGGTGAAGATATTTCCATCTTTATACAGATGGCGGTGTAGATATTTTCATGTTCATACAGATGGCGTTGTAGATATTTCCATGTTCATGTAGATGGCGGTGTAGATATTTCCATGATTATAGAGATAGCGGTGTAGTTATTTCCATGTTCATAGAGATAGCGGTGTAGATATTTCTATGTTTATACAGATAGCGGTGTAAATATTTAAATGTTCAAACAGATAGCGGTGTAGATATTTCCATGTTCATACAGATAGCGGTGTAGATATTTCCATGTTCATACAGATAGCGGTGTAGATATTTCCATGTTCATACAGATAGCGGTGTATCTATTTCCGTGTTCTTCGAGATGACGGTGTATATATTTCCATGTTCATACAGATGGCGGTGAAGATATTTCCATGTTCATACTGATGGTAGTGTAGATATTTCCATGTTCATACAGGTGGCGCTGTAGATTCTTCCATGTTCATAGAGATGGCGGTGCAGATATTTACACGTTCATACATATGGCAGTGTAGATATTTCCATGTTCATACAGATGGCGGTGTAGATATTTCTATATTTGTAGAGATGGCAGTGTAGGTATTTCCATGTTTATACCGAGGGCAGTGTAGATATTTCCATGTTTTTAGAGATACCAGTGTAGATATTTCCATGTTGATACACATAGCGGTGTAGATATTTCCAAGTATATACAGATAGCGGTGTAGATATTTCCAAGATTATACAGATAACGGTGTAGATAGTTTCATGTTTATACAGATAGTGGTGTAGATATTCAATGTTTATAGACATGGTGGTCTAGATATTTGCTTGTTTATACAGATAGCGGTGTAGATATTTAATGTTTATAGAGATAGAGGTGTAGATATTTCAATGTTTGTATAGATAGCGGTGTAGATATTTACATCTTCATACAGATAGCGGTGTACATATTTCCACCTTTATAGAGATAGCGGTGTAGATATTTCCAAGTTTATATAGATAGCGGTGTAGATATTTAAATGTTCATGCAGATAGCGGTGTACATATTTCCACCTTTATACAGATGGCGGTGTAGAAATTTCTATGTTCGTACAGATGGCGGTGTAGATATTTCCATGTTTATAGAGAAAGCGGTGTAGATATTTCCATCTTTATACAGATGGCAGTGTAGATATTTCCATGTTTAAAGAGATGGTGGAATAGATATTTCCATGTTTATACAGATGGCGGTTTAGACCTTTCCATATTTACACAGATAGCGGTGTAGGCATTTCTATGTTTACACAGATAGCGTTGTAGATATTTTCATGTTTATAGAGATAGCGGTATTGCTATTTCCATGTTTATACAGATAGCGGTGAAGATATTTCCATATTTATACAGATAGCGGTGTAGATAGTTCCATGTTGATACAGTTGGCGGTGTAGATATTTCCATGTTTATAGAGATGGTGGTGTAGATATTTCCATGTTAATACAGTTGGCGGTGTAGATATTTCCACGTTTATACAGATGGCGGTGTTGATATTTCAATGTTTTTAGAGACGGCTGTGTAGATACTTCTATGTTTATAGTGATGGTCGTGTAGATTTTTCCATGTTTTTACAGATAGTGGTGTAGATATTTCCATGTTTGTACAGATAGCGGTGCAGGTATTTCCATGTTTATCCGGATAGTGGTGTTGATATTTCCATGTTTACATAGAAAGCGGTGTAGATATTTTCGTCTATTTACAGAGAGCGGTGTAGATATGCCCGTGTTTATACAGATAGCGGTGTAGATATTTCCATCTTTATACAGATGGCGGTGTAGATATTTCCATGTTCATACAGATGGTGTTGTGGATATTTCCATGTTCGTACAGATGGTGGTGAAGATATTTCCATGTTTAGAGAGATAGCGGTGTAGGTATTTCCATGTTTATATAGATAGCGGTGTAGATATTTCCAAGTTCATACAGATAGCGGTGTACATATTTCCACCTTTATACAGATGGCGGTGCAGATATTTCCATGTTCATACAGATGGCGGTGTAGATATTTCCATGTTTATAGAGAAAGTGGTGTAGATATTTCCATGTTTATACAGATAGCAGAGGACATATTTCCATCTTTATACAGATAGCGGTGTAGATATTTCCGTGTTTATACAGATAGCGTTGTAGACATTCCCATGTTTATACTGATAGCGGTGTAGATATTTCCATCTTTATACAGATGGCGGTATAGATTTTTCCATGTTCTTACAGATGGCGTTGCAGATATTTCCATGTTCATACAGATGGCGGTGTAGATATTTCCATGATTATAGAGATAGTGGTGTAGTTATTTCCATGGTTATAGAGATAGCGGTGTAGATATTTCCACATTTATACAGATACCCGTGTAGATATTTCCATGTTTACAGAGATTGCATTGTAGATATTTCCATGTTTATAGATATAGCAGAATAGATATTTCCATGTTTAAACAGATGGCGGTGTAGATATTTCCATGTTAATGTAGATGGTGGTGTAGATAGTTCCATGTTCATACAGATGGCGTTGTGGATATTTCCATGTTCATTTAGATGGCGGTGTAGATATTTCCATGTTTATTGAGATGGCAGTGTAGATATTTCCATGTTTATACAGATGGCGGTGTAGATATTTCTATGTTTATAGAGATGGCGGTGTAGATATTTCCATGTTTATAGTGATGGTGGTGTAGATATTTCCATGTTTATACAGATAGAGGTGTGGATATTTCCATGTTTGTACAGATAGCGGTGAAGATATTTCCATGTTTATACAGAGAGTGGTGTTTTTTCCACGTTTATACAGAAATCGGTGTAGATATTTCCGTGTTTAAACAGAGAGCGGTGTAGATATTACTGTGTTTATACAGATAGTGGTGTAGATATTTCCATCTTTATACAGATGGCGGTGTAGATATTTCCATGTTCATGCAGATGGCGTTGTAGATATTTCCATGTTCATACAGATGGCTGTGTAGATATTTCCATGTTTACAGAGATAGCGGTTTAGTTATTTCCATGTTTATAGGCATAGTGTTGTAGATATTTCCATGTTTATACAGATAGTGGTGTAGATATTTGCATGTTCATACAGATAGAGGTGTAGATATTTCCATGTTCATACAGATAGCCGTGTAGATATTTCCATGTTTATACAGATAGTCGTGTAGATATTTCCATGTTTATAGGGATAGCGGTGTACATATTTCCATGTTCATAGTGATGGCGGTGTAGATATTTCCATGTTTATACAGACGGCGGTGTAGATATTTTCATGTTTATAGAGATTGAATTGTTGATATTTCCATGTTTGTACATATAGCGGCATAGATATTTCCATGTTTTAACAGATGGCTCTGTAGATATTTTCATGTTTATACAGATTACGGTGTAGATATTTCCATGTACAGATACCGGTGCAGATATTTCCATGTTTATACACGTAGCGGTGTAGATATTTCCATGTTTATAGAGATAGCGGTGTAGATATTTCCATGTTTATATAGATAGCGGTGTAGATATTTCTATGTTCATACAGATAGCGGTGTACATATTTCCACCTTTTTACAGATGGCGGTGTAGATATTTCCATGTTCATACAGATGGCGGTGTAGATATTACCATGTTTATAGAGATGGCGGTATAGATATTTCCATGTTTATACAGATGGCGGTGTAGATATTTCCATGTTTATACACATAGCGGGGGAAGATATTTCCATTTTTTTACAGATGGCGGTGTAGTAATTTCCAAGTTTATAGAGATAGCGGTGTAGATATTTGCATGTTTATACACATAGCGGTGTAGATATTTCCATGTTCATACAGATTGCGGTGTAGATATTTCCATGTTCATACAGATGGTGGTGTAGATAGTTCCATGTGTATAGAGATAGCGGTGTAGTTATTTCCATGTTTATAGAGATGGCGTTGTAGATATTTCCATGTTTACAGAGATGGCGTTGTAGGTATTTCCTTGTTTATAGAGATAGCGTTTTAGATATTTCCATGTTTATAGAGATAGCGGTGTAGATGTTTCCATGTTTATACAGATAGCCGTGTAGATATTTCCATGTTTATACAGATAGTCGTGTAGATATTTCCATGTTTATAGAGACGGCGGTGTAGATATTTCCATGTTCATAAAGATGGCGGTGTAGATATTTCCATGTTTATAGAGATAGCGTTTTAGATATTTCCATGTTAATACATATAGCGGTATAGATATTTCCATGTTTAAACAGATGGCTGTGTAAATATTTCCATGTTTACATAGATGGTGGTGTAGATATTACCATGCTCATGCAGATAGCGGTGTAGATATTTCCATGTTCAAACAGATAGCGGTGTAGGTATTTCCATCTTCATACAGAGAGCAGTGTAGATATTTCCATGTTTATACAGATAGCGGTGTAGATATTTCAATGTTCATCGAGATGGCGGTGTACATATTTCCATGTTCATACAGATGGTGGTGAAGATATTTCCGTGTTCATACAGTTGGCCTTGTAGATATTTCCCTGTTCATACAGATGGCGCTGTATATACTTCCAAGTTCATAGAGATGGCGGTGTAGATATTTCCATGTTGAAACGGATGGCAGTGTAGATATTTCAATGTTCTTACAGATGGCAGTGTAGAGATATACATATTTATACAGATGGCGGTGTAGATATTTCCATGCTTATATAGAGGGCGTTGAAGATATTTCCATGTTTATACAGATGTCGGTGTAGATATTTCCATGTTTATACAAATGGCGGTGTAGACATTTCCATGTTTATAGGGATGGCGGTCTAGATATTTCCATATTCATAGAGTTAGTGGTGTAGTTATTTCCATGTTCATTGAGATAGTGGAGTAGGTATTTCCATGTTCTTACATATAGAGGTGTAGATATTTCCATTTTCATACAGATAGCAGTGTAGATATTTCCATGTTCATACATATAGCTTTGTAGATATTTCCATGTTCATAAAGATAGCGGTGTCGATATTTCCATGTTCATACACATAGCGGTATAGATTTTCCGCGTACATACAGATGGTGGTGAAGATATTTCCATGTTTATACAGATGGTGGTGTAGACATTTCCATGTTTACAGAGATGGCGGTGTAGATATTTCCATGTTTATACAGATAGCGGTGTAGATATTTCCATGTTTATACAGATAGTGGCGTAGATATTTCCATGTTTATACAGAAAGCGGTGTAGATTTTTCCGTGGTTATACAGATAGCGGTGTAGATATTCCCATGTTTGTATAGATAGAGGTGTAGATATTTCCATCTTTATATAGACGGCGGTGTAGATATTTCCATGTTCAAACAGATGGCGTTGTTGTTATTTCCATGTTAATACAGATTGCTGTGTAGATATTTCCATGATTATAGAGATAGTGGTGTAGTTATTTCCATGTTTAAAGAGATAGCGGTGCAAATATTCCCATGTTTATACAGATGGCGGTGTAGATATTTCCATGTTCATACAGATAGAGTTTTAGATATTTCTATGTTCATACAGATAGCGTTGTAGACATTTCCATGTTTACACAGATAGCGTTGTAGATATTTCCATGTTTACAGAGATAGCGGTGTCGATATTTCCATGTTAATACAGATAGCGGTGTAGATATTTCCATGTTCATAGAGATAACGGTGTAGATATTTCCATCTTTATACAGATGGTGGTATAGATATTTCCATGTTTATACAGATGGCGGTGTAGATATTTCCATGTTTATACAGATGTCGGTGTAGATATTTCCATGTTTATACAGATGGCGGTATAGACATTTCCATGTTTATATAGATGGCGTTCTAGATATTTCCATATTCATAGAGATAGTGGTGTAGTTATTTCCATGTTCATTGAGATAGCGGTGTAGGTATTTCCATGTTCATACATATAGCGGTGTAGATATTTCCATTTTCATACAGATAGCAGTGTAGAGATTTCCATGTTCATATAGATGGCGGTGTGGATATTTCCATGTTCATAGAGATGGCGGTGTAGATATTTCTATGTTCATACAGATGGCGGTGTAGATATTTCCAAGTTCATAGAGATGGCGGTGTAGATATTTTGATGTTCAAACGGATGGAAGTGTAGATATTTCCATGTTCATACAGATGGCAGTGTAGATATTTCCATGTTCATATAGATGGCGGTGTAGATATTTCCGTGTTCATACAGATGGCACTATAGATACTTCCAAGTTCATAGAGATGGCGGTGTAGATATTTTGAAGTTCAAACGGATGGCAGTGTAGATATTTCCATGTTCATTTAGATTTCGGTGTAGATATTTACATATTTATAGAGATGGCGGTGTAGATATTTCCGTGTTTATACCGAGGGTGGTGTAGATATTTCCATGTTTATGGAGATAGCAGTGTAGATATTTCCATGTTGATACACATAGCAGTGTAATTATTTCCAAGTTTATACAAATAGCGGTGTAGATATTTCCATGTTTATACAGATAGTAGCATAGATATTTCCATGTTTATAAAGATGGCGGTCTAGATATTTCCTTGTTTAAACAGATAGCGGTGTAGATATTTCGATGTTTATAGAGATAGCGGTGTAGATATTTCCATGTTTATACTGATAGCGGTGTAGATAATTCCATATTCATACAGATATCGGTGTGCATATTTCCACCTTTATACTGATGGCGGTGTAGATATTTCCATGTTCATACAGATGGTGGCGTAGATATTTCCATGTTTATAGAGATGGCGGTGTAGATATTTCCATGTTTAAACAGATGACAGTGTAGATATTTCCATGTTTATAGAGATGGAGATGTAGATATTTCCATGTTTATACAGATGGTGGTGTAGACATTTCCATGTTTACACAGATAGCGTTGTAGATATTTCCACGTTTATAGAGATAGCGGTGTAGCTCTTTCCATGTTTGTACAGATAGCGGTGAAGATATTTCTATGTTTATAGAGATGGCGGTGTAGATATTTCCATGTTCTTACAGATGGCGGTGTAGATTTTTCCATGATTACAGAGATAGCGATGTAGTTATTTCCATGTTTATAGACATAGCGGTGTGGATATTTCCATGTTCATACAGAGAGCTGTGTAGGCATTTCTATGTTCATACTGATAGCAGTGTAGCTATTTTCATGTTCATATAGATCGCAGTGTAGATATTTCCATGTTCATACCTATAGCAGTATATATATTTCCATGTTCATACAGAGGGCGGTGTATATATTTCCATGTTCATACAGATGGCGGTGTAGATATTTCCATGTTCATACAGATGTTGGTGTAGATATTTCCATGTTTATAGACATAGCGGTGTAGTTATTTCCGTGTTTATATTGATGGCGGTGCAGATATTTCCATGTTTATGGAGATGGCGGTGTAAATATTTCCAAGTTTATAGTGATAACGTAGATATTTACATATTTACAGAGATAGCGGTGTAGATATTTCCACGTTCATACAGATGGCCTTGAAGATATTTCCATATTTATACAGATGGCGGTGTAGATATTTCGATGTTCATACAGATGGTGGTGTAGATATTTCCATGTTTATAGAATAGTGGTGTAGTTTTTCCATGTTTATGGAGATGGCGGTGTAGATATTTCCATGGTTACAGAGATGGCAGTGTCGATATTTCCATGTTCATAGAGATGGCGGTGTAGATATTTCCATGTTCATAGAGACAGCGGTGTAGATATTTCCATGTTCATACACTTATCGGTGTAGATATTTCCATGTTCATCCAGATGGTGGTGTAGATATTTCCATGTTCATATAGATGGCGTTGAAGCTATTTGCATGTTCATGTAGATGGCGGTGAAGATATTTCCATGTTCATATAGATGGCATTGTAGAAATTTCCATGTTCATCCAAATGGCGGTGTAGATATTTCCATGTTCATATAGATGGCGGTGTAGGTATTTCCAGATTTATACGGATGGAGGTGTAGATATTTCCATGTTCATACAGATGGCGGTGTAGATATTTCCATGTTTATAGAGATGGATGTGTAGATATTTCCATGTTTATACAGAGGGCGGTTTAGACATTTCCATTTTTACAGAGATAGCGGTGTGGATACTTCCCTGTTGATACACATAGCGGTGATGATATTTCCAAGTTTATAGAGATAGCGGTGTAGATATTTCCATGTTTATAGAGATAGCGTTGTAGATATTTCCATGTTTATATAGATAGAGGTATAGATATTTCCAAGTTTATACACAAGGCTGTGTAGATATTTCCATGTTTATAGAGATGACGGTCTAGATTTTTCCGTGTTTATAGAGATAGGGGTGTAGTTATTTCCAAGTTTATAGAGATAGCGGTGTGGATATTTCCATGTTTTTACAGATAGCGGTGTAGATATTTCCATGTTTATACAGATAGCGGTGTAGATATTTCCATGTTTATAGAGATAGCGGTGCAGGTATCTTCATGTTTGTACAGATAGCGGTGTGGATATTTCCTTGTTTATAGAGATATCGGTCTAGATATTTCCTTGTTTATACAGATAGCAGTGTAGATATTTCCATGTCTATAGATATAGCGGTGTAGATATTTTCATGTTGATACACATAGCGGTGTAGATATTTCCACCTTTATAGAGATGGCGGTGTAGATATTTTCATGTTTATTCAGTTGGCTGAGTAGGTATTTCCATGTTTATAGAGATGGTGGTGTAGATATTTCGATGTTTATACAGATAGCGGTGTAGATATATACATGTGTACACACATAGCGGTGTAGAAATTTCCATGTTTCCACAGATAGCGTTGTAAATATTTACATGTTTATAGAGGTAGCGGTGTAGTTATTTCCATGTTTATACATATAGCGGTGAAGATATTTTCATGTTTACACAGATAGCGGTGTTGATATTTCCATGTGTATACAGATGGCGGTGCAGATATTTCCATGTTTGTACATATAGCGGTGTAGATATTTCCAGGTTTATACAGATAGTGGTGTAGATATTTCCATGTTTATACAGATAGCAGTGTAGATATTTACATGTTTATACAGATAGCAATGTATATATTTCTATCTTAATACACATGACTGTGTAGATATTTTCATGTTCATACAGATGGCTGTGTAGATATTTCCATTTTCATACAGATTGCGTTGCAGATATTTCCATGTTTATAGAGATAGCGGTGTAGACATTTCCATGTTTATGGAGAGTGCTGTGTAGATATTTCCATGTTCATAGAGATAGCAGTGTAGATGTATCCATGTTCATACAGATAGCGGTGTGGATATTTCCATGTTTATACAGATAGCGGTGTAGGTATTTCCATGTGTATACAGATAGCGGTGCACATATTTCCATGTTCATACAGATAGCGGTTTAGATATTTCCATGTTTATACAGATAGCGGTGTAGATATTTCCATGTTTATACAGATATCGGTGTAGATATTTCCATGTTTATACAGATAGCGGTGTAGATATTTTTGTCTTAATACAGATGGCGGTGTAGATATTTCCATGTTCATACAGATGGTGGTGTAGATAATTCCATGTTCATACAGAAGGCGGTGTAGATATTTCCATGTTTATTAAGATACCGGTGTAGTTATTTCCATGTTTATAGAGACAGCGGTGCAGATATTTCCATGTTTATACAGATAGCGTTGCAGATATTTCCATGTTTATAGAGATGGCGTTGCAGATATTTCCATGTTCATAGGGATGGCGGTGTACTTATTTCCATGTTTACAGAGATAGCATTGTAGATATTTCCATTTTCATACAGACAGCGGTGTAGATATTTCCATGTACATACAGATAGCTTTGTAGATATTTCCATGTTCATACATATGGCGGTGTAGATATTTCCATGTTTATAGACATGGCGGTCTAGATATTTCCATCTTTATAGAGATAGATGTGTAGTTATTTTTAAGTTGATGGAGATTGCGGTGTAGATATTTCCATGTTTATACAGATAGCGGTGTAGATATTTCCATGTTTATACAGATAGCGGTGTAGATATTTCCATGTTTATAGAGATGGCGGTCTAGATAATTCCTTGTTTATACAGATAGTGGTGTAGATATTTCCATATTTATAGAGATAGCGGTTTAGATATTTCCATGTTTATACTGATAGCGGTGTAGATATTTCCATGTTTATAGAGATAGCTGTGTAGATATTTCCATGTTTATACAGATAGCGGTGTAGATATTTTCATCTTAATAGAGATGGCGGCGCAGATATTTCCATGTTCATACAGATGGCGGTGTAGATATTTCCATGTTTATAGTGATATCGAGGTAGATATTTCCATGTTCATGCAGATGGCGGTGTAGATATTTCCATGTATATAGAGATGGAGGTGTAGATATTTCCATGTGTATACAGATAGTGATGTAGATATTTCCATGTTTACACAGATCGCGGTTTAGACATTTCCGTGTTTACACAAATAGCGGTGTAGATATTTATGTGTTTATAGATATAGCGGTGTAGTTATTTCCATGTTTAAAGAGATAGCTGAGAAGGAATTTCCATGTTTACACAGATAGCGGTGTGGATATTTGCATGTTTATAGAGATAGCGGTGTTGATATTTCCATGTTTATACAGATTGCGGTGTGGATATTTCCATGTTTATACAGATAGCTTTGTAGATATTTCCATGTGTATACAGATAGCGGTGTAGATATTTCCATGTTTATACAGATAGTGGTGAAGATATTTTTATCTTAATACAGATGGCGGGGTAGATATTTCCATATTCATTCAGATGGTAGTGCACATATTTCCATGTTCATACAGATGGTGGTGTACCTATTTCCTT
Source organism: Gorilla gorilla gorilla (assembly GCF_029281585.2). Lineage (NCBI taxonomy): Eukaryota > Metazoa > Chordata > Mammalia > Primates > Hominidae > Gorilla > Gorilla gorilla. The sequence continues at coordinate 8,264,409 of NC_073232.2, read as the reverse complement.
GTTTATAGAGATAGCGGTGTAGTTATTTCCATGTTTATAGAGACAGCCGTGAAGATATTTCCACGTATATACAGATAGCTGTGTGGATATTTCCATGTTCATACAGATAGCGGTGTAGATATTTCCATGTTCATACAGATAGCGGTGTAGATATTTCCATGTTCATACTGATAGCGTTGTAGATATTTCCATGTTCATACAGATAGCGGTGTAGATATTTCCATGTTCATACAGTTAGTGGTGTAGATATTTCCATGTTCATACAGATGGTGGTGTAGATATTTCCATGTTCATACAGATGGCGGTGAAGATATTTGCATGTTCAAACAGATGGCGGTGTAGTTTTTTCCATGTTCCTACAGTTGGCGGTGTAGATATTTCCATGTTCATACAGATGGCGGTGAAGATATTTACATGTTCAAAGAGATGTTGGTGTAGATATTTCCAAGTTCATAGAGATGGCGGTGTAGATATTTCCATGTTCATATGGATGGCGGTGTAGATATTTCCATGTTCATACAGATGGTGGTGTAGATATTTCCATGTTTATAGAGATGGCGGTGTAGATATTTCCATGTTTTTAAAGAGTTCGGTTTAGATATTTCCATGTTTACACAAAAAGCGGTCTAGATATTTCCATGTTGATACACATTGCGGTGTAGATATTTCCAAGTTTATAGAGATAGCGGTGTAGTTATTTCCATGTTTATAATGATAGCGTTGTAGATATTTCCATGTTTATACAGATAGCTGTATAGATATTTCCATGTTTATACTGATGGCGGTGTAGATATTTCCATGTTTATAGAGGTGGCGGCCTAGATATTTCCATGTTTATAGAGATAGTGGTGTAGTTATTTCCAAGTTTATAGAGAGAGCGGTGTAGATATTTCCATGTTTTTACAGATAGTTGTGTAGTTATTTTCATGTTTATAGAGATAGCAGTGTAGATATTTGCATTGATACACAGAGAGCTGTGTAGATACTTCCATGTTCATACAGATAGCGTTGTAGATATTTCCATGTTCATACAGATAGTGGTGTAGATATTTCCATGTTCATACAGATAGCGGTGTAGATATTTCCATGTTCATTCTGATAGCGGTGTAGATATTTCCACGTTCATACAAATGGTGGTGTAGATATTTCCATGTTCATAGAGATGGCGGTGTAGATATTTCCATGTTTATACTGATAGCGGTGTAGTTATTTCCATCTTTATAGAGATAGCAGTGTGGATATTTCCATTCATGTACAGATAGCTGTGTAGATATATCCATGTTCATACAGATAGCGGTGTAGTTATTTCCATGTTCATACAGATAGCGGTGTACATATTTACATGTTCATACAGATAGCGTTGTAGATATTTCCATGTTCATACAGATAGCGGTGTAGATATTTCCATGTTCATACAGATGGCGGTGTAGATATTTCCATGTTCATAGAGATGGCGGTGTAGATATTTCCATGTTCATACAGATGGCGGTGAAGATATTTACATGTTCAAATAGATGGCGGTGTAGATTTTTCCATGTTCTTAGAGATGGCGGTGTAGATATTACCATGCTCATAGAGATGGCTGTGTAGATATTTCCATGTTCATATGGATCGCGGTGTAGATATTTCCATGTTCATACAGATGGCGTTATAGATATTTCCTTGTTTATAGAGATGGCGGTGCAGATATTTCCATGTTTTTACAGAGTTTGGTTTAGATATTTCCACGTTTACTCAGATAGCGGTGTTGATATTTCCATGTTTATAGAGATGGCGGTCTAGATATTTCCATGTTTATAGAGATAGTGGTGTAGTTATTTCCAAGTTTATAGAGAGAGCGGTGAATATATATCCATGTTCATACAGATAGCAGTGTAGATATTTTCATGTTTATAGAGATAGCAGTGTAGATATTTCCATTGATATACAGATAGCTGTGTAGATATTTCCATGTTCATACAGATAGCGGTATAGATATTTCCACATTCATACAGATAGCGGTGTAGATATTTCCACGTTCTTACAGGTAGCGGTGTAGATATTTCCACGTTCATACAGATAGCGGTGTAGATATTTCTATGTTCATACAGATTGCGGTGTAGGTATTTCCATATTCAAACAGATAGTGGGGTAGATATTTCCATGTTCTTAGACATAGCGGTGTAGGTATTTCTATGTTTATAGAGATGGCAGTCTAGATATTTCCATGTTTATAGACATAGTGGTGTAGTTATTCCCAAGTTTATAGAGAGAGCGGTGTAGATATTTGCAAGTTTATATAGATAGCGGTGTAGATATTTCCAAGTTCATACAGATAGCGGTGTAGACATTTCCTTGTTTACACAGATAGTGCAGTAGATATTTACATGTTTATAGAGATAGCGGTGTAGTTATTTCCATGTTTATACAGATAGCGGTGAAGATATTTCCATGTTTACACAGATAGTGGTGTGGATATTTCCAAGTTTATACAGATAGCGGTGTAGATACTTCCATGTTTACACAGATAGCGGTGCAGATATTTCCATGTTTATACAGGTAGCGGTGTAGATATTTCCATGTTTATACAGATAGCGGTGTAGATATTTCCATGTTTATACAGATAGCGGTGTAGATATTTCCATGTTCATAGAGATTACGGTGTAGATATTTCCAAATTCATTCAGATGGCGGTGTAGATATTTCCATGTTCATAGAGATGGCGGTGTAGATATTTCCATGTTCATGCAGATGGCGGTGTAGATATTTCCATGTTCATGCAGATGGCGGTGTAGATATTTCCATGTTCATACAGATAGCGGTGTAGATATTTCCATGTCCATACAAATGGCGGTGTAGATATTTCCATATTTATAGATATGGCGGTGTAGATATTTCCATGTTTATACAAATGGCGGTGTAGATATTTCCATGTTTATAGAGATGGCGGTGTAGATATTTCCTTGTTCATAGAGATCGTGGTGTAGATATTTACTTGTTCGTGCGGATGGCAGTGTAGATATTTCCATGTTCATACAGGTGGCGGTGTAGATATTTCCATGTTTATAGGGATGGCGGTGTATATATTTCCATGTTCGTACAGTTAGAGGTGTAGATATTTCCATGTTCATACAGATGGCGGTGTAGATATTTCCATGTTCATACAGATGGCGGTGTAGGTATTTCCATGTTCATACAGATGGAGGTGAAGATATTTCCATGTTCATACAGATGGCGGTGTAGATCTTTCCGTGTTCCTACAAATGGCGGTGTAGGTATTTCCATGTTCATAGAGATGGCGTGGTAGATATTACCATGTTTATACAGATAGCGGTGTAGATATTTCCATATTCATACAGATAGCGGTGTAGATATTTCCAATTTTATAAAGATAGCAGTGTAGATATTTAAATTTTCATACAGATAGTGTAGACATTTCCATGTTTACACAGACAGCGTTGTAGATATTTACTTGTTTATAGAGATAGCGGTGTAATTATTTCCATGTTTATACAGATAGTGGTGAAGATATTTCCATGTTTACACAAATAGCGGTGTGAATATTTCCCAGTTTATACAGATAGCGGTGTGGATATTTCCATGTTTATCCAGATTACGGTGTCGATGTTTCCATGTTTATACAGATAGCGGTGTAGATATTTCCATCTTAATACAGATGTTGATGTAGATATTTCCATGTTCATACAGATAGCGGTGTAGAGATTTCCATGTTCATACAGATAGTGGTGTAGGTATTTCCATGTTCACACAGATAGCGGTGTAGTTATTTCCATGTTCATACAGATAGCGGTGTAGATAGTTCCACCTTCATAGAGATGGCTGTGTAGATATTTCTATGTTCATACTGAGGGCGGTGTAGATATTTCCATGTTTATAGAGATGGCGGTGTAGATATTTCCATGTTTATACAAATGGCTGTGTAGATATTTCCATGTTTATACAGATGGCGGTGTAGATATTTCCATGTTTATAGGGATGGCCGTGTAGATATTTCCTTGTTTATACAGATAGCTGTGTGGATATTTTCATGTTGATACACTTAGCGGTGTAGATATTTCCAAGTTTATAGAGATAGCGGTGAAGATATTTCCATGTTTATAATGACAGCGTTGTAGATATTTCCAGGTTTATACAGATAGCGGTGTAGATATTTCCATGTTCATACAAATGCCGTTTTAGATATTTCCATGTTCATAGAGATGGCGGTGTAGATATTTCCATGTTCATACAAATGGTGGTGTAGATATTTCCATGTTCATAGAGATGGCAGTGTAGATATTTCCATGTTTATATAGATAGCAGTGTAGTTATTTCCATGTTTATAGAGATAGCAGTGTAGATATTTCCACTGATATACAGATAGCTGTGCAGATATTTGCATGTTCATACAGATAGCGGTTTAGATATTCCCATGTTGATACAGATAGCGGTGTAGATATTTCCATGTTCATACAGATAGCGGTGTAGATATTTCCATGTTCATACAGATAGCGGTGTAGATATTTCCATGTTCATACAGATGGCGGTGTAGATATTTACATGTTCATACAGATGGCGGTGTAGATATTTCCATGTTCGTACGGATGGCAGTGTAGATATTTTCATGTTCTTACAGGTGGCGGTTTAGATATTTCCATGTTTATACAGATAGCAGTGTAGTTATTTCCATGTTTATAGAGATAGCAGTGTAGATATTTCCATTGATATACAGATAGCTGTGGAGATATTTGCATTTTCATACAGAAAGCAGTGTAGATATTTCCATGTTCATACAGATAACGGTGTAGATATTTCCATGTTCATACAGATAGCGGTGAAGATATTTCCATGTTCATACAGTTAGCGGTGTAGATATTTCCATGTTCATACAGATGGCGGTGTAGATATTTCCATGTTCATACAGATGGCAGTGTAGATATTTCCATGTTCGTACAGATGGCGGTGTTGATATTTCCATTTTCATAGAGATGGCGGTGTAGATATTTCTAAGTTTATGCAGACAGCGGTATAGATATTTCCATGTTTATAAAGATGGTGGTGTAGATATTTCCATGTTTATAGAGATGGCGGTCTAGATATTTCCATGTTTTTAGAGATAGTGGTGTAGTTATTTCCAAGTTTATAGAGACAGCGTTGTAGATATTTCCATGTCTATACAGATAGCGATGAAGATATTTCCATTTTTATACAGATAGCTTAGTAGATATTTAAATGTTTATACAGATAGCGGGGTAGATATTTCCATTGTTATAGAGATAGTGGTGTAGATAATTCCAATTTTATACAGATAGCAGTGTAGATATTTCCAAGTTCATACAGATAGCGGTGTAAATATTTCCACGTTTATACAGATGGCGGTATAGATATTTCCATGTTCATACAGATGGCGCTGTAGATATTTCCATGTTTATAGAGATGGCGGTGTAGATATTTTCATGTTTACACAGATGGCTGTGTAGATATTTCCATGTTTACACAGAAAGCGGTGTAGACATTTCCATGTTTACACAGATAGCGGTGTGGTGATTTCCATGTTTATGCAGATAGCGGTGTAGATATTTCCATGTTTATTCAGATAGCGGTGCGGATATTTCCATGTTTATACAGATAGTTGGGCAGATATTTCCATGTTTATACAGATAGCGGTGTAGATATTTCCATCTTAATACAGATGGCGGTGTAGATATGTCCATGTTCGTACAGATGGCGGTGAAGATATTTCCATGTTCATACAAATGGCGGTGTAGATATTTCCATGTTCAAAGAGATGGCCTTGTACATATTTCCATGTTCATAGAGGTTGCGATGTAGATATTTCCATGTTCATCCAGATGGCGGTGTAGATATATCCATGTTCATACAGATGGCGGTGAAGTTATTTCCATGTTCATACAGATGGTGGTGTAGATATTTCCATGTTCATACAAATGGCGGTGTAGATATTTCCATGTTCATACAAATGGCGGTGTAGATATTTGCATGTTCAAAGAGATGGCCGTGTACATATTTCCATGTTCATAGAGGTTGCGATGTAGATATTTCCATGTTCATCCAGATGGCGGTGTAGATATATCCATGTTCATACAGATGGCGGTGAAGTTATTTCCATGTTCATACAGATGGTGGTGTAGATATTTCGATGTTCATACAAATGGTGGTGTAGATATTTGCATGTTCATAGCGATGGCGGTATAGATATTTCCATGTTTATACAGAGGGCGGTTTAGATATTTCCTTGTTTACAGAGATAGCGGTGTAGATATTTCCATGTTGATATACCTAGCGGTGTAGATATTTCCAAGTTTATAGAGATAGCGGTGTAGATATTTCTATGTTTATAGAGATAGCGTTGTAGATATTTCCATGTTTATACAGATAGCGGTATAGGTATTTCCATGTTTGTAGAAATAGTGGTGTAGTTATTTCCAAGTTCATAGAGATAGCGATTTAGATATTTCAATGTTTATTCAGATAGCGGTGAAGATATTTCCATGTTTATACAGATAGCGGTGTAGATATTTCCATGTTCATAGAGATGGCGGTGTAGATATTTGCATGTTCATACAAATGGCGGTGTAGATATTTCCGTGTTCATAGAGATGGCGATGTATTTTCATGTTTATAGAGATAGTGGTGTAGTTATTTCCATGTTTATAGAGATAGCAGTTTAGATATTTCCATTTATGTACAGATTGCTTTGTAGATATTTCCATATTCTTTCAGATAGCGGTGTAGATATTTCCATCTTCATACAGATAGCGGTGTAGAAATTTCCATGTTCTTACAGATAGCGGTGTACATATTTCCATGTTCATACAGATAGCGGTGTAGATATTTCCATGTTCATACAGATAGCGGTGTAGATACTTCCATGTTCATCCAGATGGCGGTGAAGATATTTCCATGTTCATACAGATGGCGGTGAAGATATTTCCATGTTCATTCAGATGGTGCTGTAGATATTTCCATGTTCTTATACATGGCGGTGTAGATATTTCGATGTTCATACGGATGGCAATGTAGATATCTCCATTTCATACTGATATCGGTGTAGATGTTTCCATGTTTATAGAGATGGCGGTGTAGATATTTCCATGCTGATACACAAAGCGGTGTAGAGATTTCCAAGTTTATAGAGATAGCGGTGTTGATATTTCCAAGTTTATAGAGATAGCGGTGTAAGAATTTCCATGTTTATAGAGATGGCTGTGTAGATATTTCCATGTTTATATAGATGGCGTTGTAGGTATTTCTCTGTTTATAGAGATGGCGGTCTGGATATTTCCGTGTTTACAGAGAGAGTGTTGTAGTTATTTCCAAGTTTATACAGATAGCGGTGTAGATACTTCCATGTTTATACAGATAGCAGTGTAGATATTTCCATGTTCATACAGATAGCGGTGTAGATATTTACATGTTAATAGAGATGGCGGTCTAGATATTTTCTTGTTTATACAGATAGTGGTGTAGATATTTCCATGTTTATTGAGATAGCGGTGTAGTTATTTCCAATTTTATACAGATAGTAGTGTAGATATTTCCATGTTCATACAGGTACTGGTGTAGATATTTCCAGGTTTATAGAGATGGCAGTGTAGATATTTCCATGTTCATACAGATGGCGTTGTAGAGATTTCCATGTTTATAGAGATGGAGGTGCAGATATTTCCATGTTTATACAGATGGCGGTGTAGATATTTCCACGTTTATACAGAGAGCGGTGTAGATATTTCCATGTTTACACCGATAGCGGTGTGGATATCTCCATGTGTATACAGATAGCGGTGTAGATATTTCCATGTTTATGCAGATAGCGGTGCAGATATTTACATCTTAATACAGATGGCGGTGTAGATATTTCCATGTTCCCACAGATGGCGGTGTAGATTTTTCCTTCTTCATACGGATGGCAGTGTACATATTTCGATGTTCATACAGATACCGATGTAGATATTTCCATGTTCATCCAGATGGCGGTGAAGATATTTCCGTGTTCATACAGATGGCGGTGAAGATATTTCCATGTTTATACAGATAGCGGTGTAGATATTTCCATGTTTATTGGAATGGCGGTCTAGATATTTGCATGTTTATAGAGATAGTGGTGTTGTTTCCAAGTTTATAGAGACAGCGTTGTAGATATTTCCATGTTTATACAGATAGCGGTGAAGGGATTTCCATGTTTATACAGAAAGCGGTGTTGATATTTGCATGTTTATACAGATAGCGGTGTAGATATTTCCATGTTTATAGAGATAGTGGTGTAGATAATTCAAATTTTATACAGATTGCAGGATAGATATTTCCAAGTTCCTACAGATAGCGGTGTAGATATTTCCACGTTTATAGAGATGGCGGTGCAGATATTTCCATGTTCATACAGACGGCGGTGTAGATATTTCCATGTTTATAGAGATGGCGGTGTAGATATTTTCATGTTTATACAGACAGCGGTGTAGATATTTCCATGTTTACACAGATAGCGGTGTGGATATTTCCAAGTTTATACTGATAGAGGTGTAGATATTTCCATGTTTATACAGATTGCGGTGTAGATATTTCCATGTTTATACAGATGGCGCTGTAGATATTTCCATGTTCATACAGATGGCGGTGCAGATATTTCCATGTTCATACAGATGGTGATGTAGATATTTCCATGTTTATAGAGGTAGCGTTATAGTTATTTCCATGTTTGTAGAGATAGCGCTGTACATATTTCCATGTATATACAAATAGCTGTGTGGATATTTCCATGTTCCTACAGATAGCGGGGTAGATATTTGCATGTTCATACAGATAGCGGTGTAGATATTTCCATGTTCATACAGGTAGCGGTGTAGATATTTCCATATTCATACAGATAGCGGTGTAGATAATTCCACCTTCATAGTGATGGCGGTGTATATATTTCTATGTTCATACAGAGGGCGGTGTAGATATTTCCATGTTTATAGAGATGGCGGTGTAGATATTTCCATGTTTATACAAATGGCTTTGTAGAGATTTCCATGTTTATAGAGATGGCGGTGTAGATATTTCCATGTTTATACAGATGGCGATGTAGGTATTTACATGTTTATAGAGATGGCGGAGAAGATATTTCCATGTTTATACAGAAAGTGTTGTAGTTGTTTCCATGTTTACACAGATAGTGGTGTAGACTTTTGCATGTTTACACAGATAGCGTAGATATTTACATGTTTATAGAGATAACGGTGTAGCTATTTCCATTTTTACACAGGTAGCGGTGAAGATATTTCCATGTCTACACACATAGCGGTGTGGATATTTCCATGATTATACAGATAGCGGTGCAGATATTTTCATGTTTGTACAGATATCGGTGCAGATATTTCCATGTTTATAAAGATAGCGGTGTAGATATTTCCATGTTTATACAGGTAACGGTGTAGATAATTCCAAGTTTATACAGGTAGCGGTGTAGATATTTCCATGTTCATACAGATAGCCGTGTAGATATTTCCAGGTTCATACAGATAGAGGGGCTGATATTTCCATGCTCATCCTGATAGCGGTGCTGATATTTCCATGTTTATACAGATAGCAATGTAGATATTTCCATGTTCATACAGATAGCGGTGTAGATATTTCCATGTTCATACAGATCACGGTGTAGATATTTCCATGTTCATAGAGATAGCAGTGTTGATATTTCCATGTTCATACAGATGGTGGTGTAGGTATTTCCATGTTTATACAGATAGCCATGTAGATATTTCCATCTTAATACAGATGGCGTTGTAGATATTTCCATGTTCCTACAGATGGCAGTGTAGATGTTTCCATGTTCATACAAATGGCGGTGTAGATATTTCCATGTTTATAGAGATAGCGGTGTAGTTATTTCCCTGTTTATAGAGAAAGCTGTGTAGGTATTTCCATGTATATGCAGTTAGCTGTGTAGATATTTTCATGTTCATACAGATAGCAATGTAAATATTTCCATGTTCATTCAGATAGCGGTGTAGATATTTCCATGTTCGTACAGATAGCGGTGTATATATTTCCATCTTCATACTGTTAGGGGTGTACATATTTCCATGTTCATCCAGATGGCGGTGTGGATATTTCCATGTTCATGCAGATGGCGGTGAAGATATTTCCATGTTCATACACATGGCGGTGTATATATTTCCATGTTCATACAAATGGCGGTGTAGATATTTCCATGTTCATAGAGATGGTGGTGTAGTTATTTTCATGTTTGTAGAGATAGTGGTGTAGTTATTTCCATGTTTACAGAGATAGCAGTGTAGATATTTCCATTTATGTACAGATAGCTTTGTAGATATTTCCAAGTTCATGCAGATAGCGGTGTAGACATTTCCATGTTCATACAGATAGCGGTGTAGATATTTCCATGTTCATCCAGGTGGCGGTGAAGATATTTCCATGTTCATACGGATGGCGGTGTTCATATTTCTATGTTCTTACACATGGCGGTGTAGATATTTCGATGTTCATAGGGATGGCGATGTAGATATTTCCAATTCATACTGATGCCGGTGTAGATGTTTCCATGTTTATAGAGATGGCGGTGTAGATATTTCCATGCTGATACACATAGCTGTGTAGAGATTTCCAAGTTTATAGAGATAGTGGTGTGGATATTTCCAAGTTTATAGAGATAGCGGTGTAGATATTTCCTTGTTTATAGAGATGGCAGTGTAGATATTTCCATGTTTATACAGATGGTGGTGTAGATATTTCTCTGTTTATAGAGTTGGCGGTCTAGATATTTCCATGTTTACAGAGATAGTGTTGTAGTTATTTCCAAGTTTATGCAGATAGCGGTGTAGATATTTCCATGTTTATTGAGATAGCGGTGTAGTTATTTCCAATTTTATACAGATAGTAGTGTAGATATTTCCATGTTCATACGGGTAGTAGTGTAGGTATTTCCACGTTTATAGAGATGGCAGTGTAGATATTTCCATGTTCCTACAGATGGCGTTGTAGGTATTTCCATGTTTCTAGAGATGGCGGTGTAGATATTTCCACGTTTATAGAGATAGCGGTGTAGATATTTCCATGTTTACACCGATAGCGGTGTGGATATCTCCATGTGTATACAGATAGCGGTGTAGATATTTCCATGTTTATACAGGTAGCGGTGCAGATATTTCCATCTTAATACAGATGGTGGTGTAGATATTTCCATGTTCCCACAGATGGCGGTGTAGATTTTTCCATGTTCATACGGATGGCGGTGTACATATTTCGATGTTCATACAGATAGCGATGTAGATATTTCCATGTTCGTACAGATGGCGGTGTAGATATTTCCATGTTCGTACGGATGGCAGTGTAGATATTTCCGTGTTCATACAGGTGGCGGTGAAGATATTTCCATGTTTATACAGATAGCAGTGTAGTTATTTCCATGTTTATAGAGATAGCAGTGTAGATATTTCCATTGATATACAGATAGCTGTGTAGATATTTGCATGTTCATACAGATAGCGGTGTTGATATTTCCATTTTCATACAGATAGCGGTGTAGATATTTCCATGTTCATACAGATAGCGGTGTAGATATTTCCATGTTCGTACAGATGGCGGTGTAGATATTTCCATGTTCTTCCAGATGGCGGTGAAGATATTTCCGTGTTCATACAGATGGCGGTGAAGAGATTTCCATGTTTATATGAATAGCGGTGTAGATATTTCCATGTTTATAGAGATGGCGGTCTAGATATTTCCATGTTTATACAGATAGTGGTGTAGTTGTTTCCAAATTTATAGAGACAGCGTTGTAGATATTTCCGTGTTTATACAGATAGCGGTGAAGATATTTCGATGTTTATACAGATAGCGGTGTAGATATTTCCATGTTTATACAGATAGCGGTGTAGATATTTCCATGTTTATAGAGATAGTGGTGTAGATAATTCCAATTTTATACAGATAGTAGGTTAGATATTTCCAAGTTCCTACAGATAGCTGTGTAGATATTTCCACGTTTATAGAGATGGCGGTGTAGATATTTCCATGTTCATACAGATGGCGGTGTAGATATTTCCATGTTTATAGAGATGGCGGTGTAGATATTTTCATGTTTACACAGATGGCCGTGTAGACATTTCCATGTTTACACAGATAGCGGTGTGGATATTTCCATGTTTATGCAGAAATCGGTGTAGATATTTCCATGTTTATACAGATAGAGCTGAAAATATTTCCATGTTAATACAGATAGCGGTGTAGATATTTCCATGTTCATACAGATAGCGGTGAAGATATTTCCTTGTTCATACAGTTAGCGGTGTAGATATTTCCATGTTCATACAGATGGTGGTGTATATATTTACATGTTCATACAGGTGGCGGTGTAGATATTTCCATGTTCGTAAGGATGGCAGTGTAGATATTTCCATGTTCATGCAGGTGGCGGTGTAGATATTTCCATGTTTATACAGGTAGCAGTGTAGTTATTTCCATGTTTATGGAGATAGCATTGTAGAAATTTCCATTGATATACAGATAGCTGTGTAGATATTTGCATGTTCATACAGATAGCCGTGTAGATACTTCCATGTTCATACAGATAGCGGTGTAGATATTTCCATGTTCATACAGATAGCGGTGTAGATATTTCCATGTTCATACAGATAACGGTGTAGATATTTCCATGTTCATAGAGATACTGGTATAAATATTTCCAAGTTTATATAGATAGCGGTGTAAATATTTCCATGTTTATAGAGATAGCCGTGTAGATATTTCCAGTGATATACAGATAGCGGTGTAGATATTTCCATGTTCATACAGATAGAGGTGTAGGTATTTCCATGTTCATACAGATAGCGTTGTAGATATTTCCATGTTCATACAGATAGCGGTGTAGATATTTCCATGTTTATACAGATGGCAGTGTAATTATTTCCATATTTATAGAGATGGCGGTGTAGATATTTCCATGTTTATAGAGATAGTGGTGTAGTGATTTCCAAGTATATAGAGAGATCGGTGTAGATATTTCCATGTTTATACTTATAGACGTGTAGATATTTACATGTTTATAGAGATGGTGGTCTAGATATTTTCTTGTTTATACAGATAGCGGTTTAGATATTTCCATGTTTATGGAGATAGCGGTGTTGATATTTCCAATTTTATAAAGATAGCAGTGTAGATATTTCCATGTTCATACAGATAGCGGTGTAGACATTTCCATGTTTACACAGATAGCGTTGTAGATATTTACATGTTTATAGAGATAGCAGTGTAGTTATTTCCATGTTTATACACGTATTGGTGAAGATATTTCCATGTTTATGCAGATAGCGTTGTGCATATTTCCAAGTTTATAATGATAGAGGTGTAGTTATTTCCATGTTTATACACATTGCGGTGTAGATATTTCCATGTTTATACAGATGGCAGTGTAGATATTTCCATGTTCATACAGATGGCAGTGCAGATATTTCCATGTTCATACAGATAGCGGTGTAAATAATTCCAGCTTTATAGAGATGGCGGTGTAAATATTTCTATGTTCATACAGATGGCGGTGTAGATATTTACATGTTTATAGATATGGCAGTCTAGATATTTCCTAGTTTATACAGATTGCGGTGTAGATATTTCCAAGGCTATAGAGATACCGTTGTAGATATTTCCATGTTCATACAGATAGCGGTGTAGATTTTTCCATGTTCATACAGATAGCGGTGTAGATATTTCCATGTTCATACAGATAGCAGTGTAGATATTTCCATGTTCATACAGATAGCGGTGTAGATAATTCCACCTTCATAGAGAGGGCGGTGTAGATATTTCTATGTTCATACAGATGGTGGTGTAGATATTTACATGTTTATAGAGATGGCAGTCTGGATATTTTCTGATTTATACAGATAGCGGTGTAGATATTTCCATGTTTATAGAGATAGCGGTGTAGATATTTCCAATTTTATACAGATAGCATTGTAGATATTACCATGTTCATACAGATAGCGGTGTAGGTATTTCCACGTTTATAGGGATGGTGGTGTAGATATTTCCATGTTTATAGAGATGGTGCTGTAGATATTTCCATGTTTATAGACATGGCGGTGCAGATATTTCCATGTTCATACAGATAGCGGTGTAGATATTTCCATGTTCATACAGATAGCGGTGTAGATATTTCCACGTTTATAGGGATGGTGTTGTAGATATTTCCATGTTCATGCAGATGGCGGTGTAGATATTTCCATGTTCATACAGATCGCGGTTTAGATATTTTCATGTTCATACAGATAGCGGTTTAGATATTTCCATGTTCATACAGATAGCGATGTAAAGAATTCCACCTTTGTAGAGATGGCGGTTTAAATATTTCTATGTTCATACAGAGGGCGGTGTAGATATTTACATGTTTATAGAGATGTCAGTCTAGTTATTTTCTGGTTTATACAGATAGCGTGGTAGATATTTCCAAGATTATAGAGTAATCGTTGTAGATATTTCCATGTTCATACAGATAGCGGTGTAGATATTTCCACGTTTATACAGATGGCGGTGCAGATATTTCCATGTTCATACAGATGGCGATGTAAATATTTCCAAACTTATAGAGATAGCGGTGTAGTTATTTCCAACTTTATAGAGATAGCGGTGTAGATATTTCCACATATATGCAGATAGCTGTGTAGATATTTCCATGTTGATACAGATACCGGTGTAGATATTTCCATGTTCATACAGATAGCGGTGTAGATATTTCCAATTTCATACAGATAGCGGTGTAGATAATTCCACCTTCATAGAGAGGGCAGTGTAGATATTTCTATGTTCATACAGGTGGCGGTGTAGATATTTCCATGTTTATAGAGATGGCGGTGTAGATATTTCCATGTTTATACAGATGGAGGTGTAGATATTTCCGTGTTTTTACAGAAAGCGGTGTTGATATTTCCATGTTTATACAGAAAGCGGTGTAGATACTTCCAGCTTAATACAGATGGTGGTGTAGATATTTCCATGTGCATACAGATGGTGGTGCAGATATTTCCATGTTCATACAGATGGCGATGTAGATATTTCAAAGTTTATAGAGATAGCGGTGTAGTTATATCCAACTTTATAGAGATAGCGGTGTAGATATTTCCAATTTTATACAGATAGCATTGTAGATATTTCCATGTTTATAAAGATGGCGGTGTAGATATTTCCATGTTTATACAGAAAGCGGTGTTGATATTTCCATGGTCATAGAGATAGCGGTGTAGATATTTCCAGGTTTATAGGGACTGTGTTGTAGATATTTCCATGTTCATGCAGATGGCGGTGTAGATATTTCCATGTTCACACAGATAGCGGTGTAGATATTTTCATGTTCATACAGATAGCGGTTTAGATATTTCCGTGTTGATACAGATAGCGATGTAAATAATTCCACCTTTGTAGAGATGGCGGTGTAAATATTTCTATGTTCATACAGAGGGCGGTGTAGATATTTACATGTTTATAGAGATGTCAGTCTAGATATTTTCTGGTTTATACAGATAGCGGTGTAGATATTTCCAAGTTTATAGAGACAGCGTTGTAGATATTTCCATGTTCATACAGATAGCGGTGTAGATATGTCCATGTTTATAAAGATGGTGGTGTAGATATTTCCATGTTTATACAGAAAGCGGTGTTGATATTTCGATGTTTATACAGATAGCGGTGTAGATATTTCCATCTTAATACAGATGGCGGTGTAGATATTTCCATGTTCTTACAGATGGTTGTGCAGATATTTCCATGTTCATACAGATGGCGATGTAGATATTTGCAAGTTTATAGAGATAGCGGTGTAGTTATATCCAACTTTATAGAGATAGCGGTGTAGATATTTCCACGTATATGCAGATAGCTGTGTAGATATTTCCATGTTCATACAGATAGCGGTGTAGATATTTCCATGTTCATACAGATAGTGGTGTAGATAATTCCATGTTCATACAGATAGCGGTGTAGATATTTCCATGTTCATACTGATAGCGGTGTAGATATTTCCAAGTTCATACAGATAGGGGTGTAGATAATTCCACCTTCATAGAGACGGCGGTGTAGATATTTCTATGTTCATACTGATGGCGGTGTAGATATTTACATGTTTATAGAGATGGCTGTCTGGATATTTCCTGTTTTATACAGATAGCGGTGTAGATATTTCCATGTTTATAGAGATAGCGGTGTTGATATTTCCAATTTTTTACAGATAGCATTGTAGATATTTCCATGTTCATACAGATAGCGGTGTAGATATTTCCACGTTTATAGGGATGGTCTTGTAGATATTTCCATGTTCATACAGATGGCGGTGTAGATATTTCCATGTTTATAGAGATGGATGTGTTGATATTTCCATGTTTATAGAGATGGCGCTGTAGATATTTCCATGTTTATAGAGATGGCGGTGCAGATATTTCCATGTTCATACAGATAGCAGTGTAGATATTTCCATGTTCATACAGATAGCGGTGTACATATTTGCATGTTTATACAGATAGCGGTGTAGATATTTCCATGTTTATAGAGATGGAGGTGTAGATATTTCCATGTTTATAGAGATGGCGCTGTAGATATTTCCATGTTTAT
Source organism: Gorilla gorilla gorilla (assembly GCF_029281585.2). NCBI lineage: Eukaryota > Metazoa > Chordata > Mammalia > Primates > Hominidae > Gorilla > Gorilla gorilla. The sequence continues at coordinate 8,247,810 of NC_073232.2, read as the reverse complement.
AGAGATGGCGGTGTAGATATTTCCATGTTCATACAGATAGCAGTGTAGATATTTCCATGTTCATACAGATAGCGGTGTAGATATTTCCATGTTCATACAGATAGCGGTGTAGATATTTCCATGTTCATACAGATAGCGGTGTAGATATTTCCATGTTCATACAGATAGCGGTTTGATATTTCCATGTTCATACAGATAGCGGTGTAAATAATTCCACCTTTATAGAGATGGCGGTGTAGATATTTCTATGTTCATACAGATGGTGGTGTAGATATTTACATGTTTATAGAGATATCAGTCTAGATATTTTCTGGTTTATACAGATAGCGGTGTAGATATTTCCCAGTTTATAGAGATAGCGTTTTAGATATTTCCATGTTTATACAGATAGCGGTGTAGATATTTCCATGTTTATACAGATGGCGGTTTAGATATTTCCATGTTTATACAGATAGCGGTGTAGATATTTCCATGTTTATACAGAAAGCGGTGTAGGTATTTCCATGTTTACACAGATAGCGGTGTAGATATTTCCACGCTTATGCAGATGGCGGTGTAGATATCTACATGTTTTTAGAGTTGGCCGTCTAGATATTTCGATGTTTATAGAGATAGTGGTGTAGTTATTTCCAAGTTTATAGAGACTGCGGTGTAGATATTTTCATGTTTATACAGATAGCGGTGTAGATATTTCCACGTTTATAGAGATAATGGTGTAGTTATTTCCATGTTTATACAGATAGCGGTGAAGATATTTCCATGTTTACACAGAAAGCCGTGTGGATATTTCCATGTTTATACACATAGCGGTGTAAATATTTCCAAGTTTATGCAGATAGCGGTGCAGATATTTCCATGTTCATACAGATAGAGGTTTAAATAATTCCAGCTTTATAGAGATGGCGGTGTAAATATTTCTATGTTCATACAGATGGCGGTGTAGATATTTACATGTTTATAGAGATGGCAGTCTAGATATTTCCTAGTTTATACAGATAGCGGTGTAGATATTTCCAAGTTTATAGAGATAGCGTTGTAGATATCTCCATATTCATACAGATAGCGGTGTAGATTTTTCTATGTTCATACAGATAGCGGTGTAGATATTTCCATGTTCATACAGATAGCGGTGTAGATATTTCCATGTTCATTCAGATAGCAGTGTAGATATTTCCATGTTCATACAGATAGCGGTGTAGATAATTACACCTTCATAGAGAGGGCGGTGTAGATAATTCTATGTTGATACAGATGGCGGTGTAGATATTTACATGTTTATAGAGATGGCGGTCTAGATATTTTCTGTTTTATACAGATAGCGGTGTAGATATTTCCATGTTTATAGAGATAGCGGTGAAGATATTTCCAATTTTATACAGATAGCATTGTAGATATTTCCATGGTCATAGAGATAGCATTTTAGATATTTCCATGTTTATGCAGTTAGCAGTGTAGATATTTCCATGTTTATACAGATGGCGGTGTAGATTTTCCATCTTTATACAGATAGCGGTGTAGATATTTCCATGTTTATACAGAAAGCGGTGTAGATATTTTCATGTTTACACAGATAGCGGTGTAGATATTTCCATGCTTATGCAGATGGCGGTGTAGATATTTACATGTTTATAGAGTTGGCGGTCTAGATATTTCGATTTTTATAGAGATAGTTTTGTAGTTATTTCTAAGTTTATAGAGACTGCGGTGTAGATATTTTCATGTTTATACAGATAGCGGTGCGGATATTTCCATGTTTGTACAGATAGTTGGGCTGATATTTCCATGTTTATACAGATAGCGGAGTAGATATTTCCATCTTAATACAGATGGCGGTGTAGATATTTCCATGTTCATACAGATGGCGGTGCAGACATTTCCATGTTCATACAGATGGCGATGTAAATATTTCCAAGCTTATAGAGATAGCGGTGTAGTTATTTCCAACTTTATAGAGATAGCGGTGTAGATATTTCCACATATATGCAGATAGCTGTGTAGATATTTCAATGTTCATACAGATAGCGGTGTAGATATTTCCATGTTCATATAGATAGCGGTGTAGGTATTTCCGAGTTCATACAGATAGCGGTGTAGATAATTCCACCTTCATAGAGAGGGCGGTGTAGATATATCTATGTTCATACAGATGGCGGTGTAGATATTTCCATGTTTGTACAGATGGCGGTGTAGATATTTCCATGTTTATAGAGATGGCGTTGTAGTTATTTCCACGTTTATGGAGATAGTGGTGAAGATATTTCCATGTATATGCAGATAGCTGTGTAGATGTTTCCATGTTCATACAGATAGCGGTGTAGATAGTTCCATGTTCATACAGATAGCGGTGTAAATAATTCCACCTTTATAGAGATGGCGGTGTAAATATTTCTATGTTCATACAGATGGCGGTTTAGATATTTACATGTATATAGAGATGTCAGTCTAGGTATTTTCTGGTAGAGATAGCGGTGTAGTTATTTCCGTCTTTATACAGATAGCGGTGAAGATATTTCCATGTTTACACAGATAGCCGGGGGGATATTTCCATGTTTATACAGATAGCGGTGTAGATATTTCCAAGTTTATGCAGATAGCGGTGCAGATATTTCCATGTTCACAGATCGCGGTGTAGGTATTTCCTTGCTCATACAGATAGCGGTTTAGATATTTCCATGTTCATACAGATAGCGGTGTAAATAATTCCCCATTTATAGAGATGGTGGTGTAAATATTTCTAGGTTCATAGAGATGGTGGTGTAGATATTTCCATGTTTATACAGATAGTGGTGTAGATATTTCCATGTTTATACAGATAGTGGTGTAGATATTTCCATGTTTATACAGATGGCGGTGTAGATATTTCCATGTTTATACAGAGAGCGGCGCAGATATTTCCATGTTTATACAGGTAGCGGTGTAGATATTTCCATCTTAATGCAGATGGCGGTGTAGATATTTCCATGTTCATACAGATGGTGGTGCAGATATTTCCATGTTCATACAGATGGCGATGTAGATATTTCCAAGTTTATAGAGATGGTGGTGTAGATTTTTCCATGTTCATACAGATGGCAGTGTAGATATTTCCATGTTTATAGAGATGGAGGTGTAGATATTTCCATGTTCGTACAGATAGCGGTGTAGATATTTCCATGTTCATACAGATAGCGGTGTAGATATTTCCATGTTCATGGAGATAGCGGTGTAGATATTTCCATGTTCATACAGAAAGCGGTGTAAATAATTCCACCTTTATAGAGATGGTGGTGTAAATATTTCTGTGTTCATACAGATGGCAGTGTAGATATTTACATGTTTATAGAGATGGCAGTCTAGATATTTCCTAGTTTGTACAGATAGCGGTGTAGATATTTCCAAGGTTATAGAGATAGCGTTGTAGATATTTCCATGTTTATACAGATAGTGGTGTAGATATTTCCATGTTTATACAGATGGCGATGTAGATATTTCCATGTTTATACAGATAGCGGTGCAGTTATTTCCATGTTTATACAGAGAGCGGTGTAGATATTTCCCTCTTAATACAGATGGCGGTGTAGATATTTCCATGTTCATACAGATGGTGGTGCAGGTATTTCCATGTTCATACAGATGGCGATGTAGATAATTCCAAGTTTATAGAGATAGCGGTGTAGTTATTTCTAACTTTATAGAGATAGCGGTGTAGATATTTCCACGTATATGCAGATAGCTGTGTAGATATTTCCATGTTCATACAGATAGCGGTGTAGATATTTCCATGTTCATACAGATAGCGGTGTCGATAATTCCATGTTCATACAGATAGTGGTGTAGATATTTCCATGTTCATACAGATAGCGGTGTAGATATTTCCATGTTCATACAGATAGCGGTGTAAATAATTCCACCTTCATAGAGATGTCGGTGTACATATTTCTATGTTTATACACATGGCGGTGCAGATATTTACATGTTTATAGAGATGTCATTCTAGATATTTTCTGGTTTATACAGATAGCGGTGTAGATATTTCCATGTTTATACAGATGGCGGTGTAGATATTTCCATGTTTATACAGATAGCGGTGAAGATATTTCCATGTTTATACAGAAAGCGGTGTAGCTATTTCCATGTTTACACAGATAGCGGTGTAGATATTTCCACGCTTATGCAGATGGCAGTGTACATACTTACATGTTTATAGAGTTGGCGGTCTAGATATTTCGATGTTTATAGACATAGTGGTGTAGTTATTTCAAAGTTTATAGAGACTGCGGTGTAGATATTTCCATGTTTATACAGATAGCGGTGTAGATATTTCCATGTTTATAGAGATTGTGGTGTAGTTATTTCCATGTTTATACAGATAGCGGTGAAGATATTTTCATGTTTACACAGATAGCCGTGTGGATATTTCCATGTTTATACACATAGCGGTGTAGATATTTCCAAGATTATGGAGATAGCGGTGCAGATATTTCCATGTTTATACAGAGAGCGGTGTAGATATTTCCATGTTCATACAGATAGCGGTGTAGATATTTCCATGTTCATACAGATAGCGTTGTAGATATTTCCATGTTCATACAGATAGCGGTGTAGATATTTCCATGTTTATAGAGATGGCGGTGTAGATATTTCCATGTTTATACAGATGGAGGTGTAGATATTTCCATGTTTATAGAGATGGCGGTGAAGATATTTCCATGTTTATTCAGATGACGGTGTAGATATTTCCATGTTTATAGAGATGGCGGTGTAGATATTTCCATGTTTTTACAGAAAGCGGTGTTGATATTTCCATGTTTATACAGATAGCGGTGTAGATATTTCCATCTTAATACAGATGGCGGTTTAGATATTTCCATGTTCATACTGATGGTGGTGCAGATATTTCTATGTTCATACAGATGGCGATGTAGATATTTCCAAGTTTATAGAGATAGTGGTGTAGTTATATCCAACTTTATAGAGATAGCGGTGTAGATATTTCCACGTATATGCAGATTGCTGTGTAGGTATTTCCATGTTCATACAGATAGCGGTGTAGATATTTCCATGTTCATACAGAATACGTTGTACATACTTCCATGTTCATACAGATAGCGGTTTAGATATTTCCATGTTCATACAGATAGCGGTGTAGATAATTCCACCTTCATAGAGAGGGCGGTGTAGATATTTCTATGTTCATACAGATGGCGGTGTAGATATTTCTATGTTCATACAGATGGCGGTGTAGTTATTTACATGTTTATAGAGATGTCAGTCTAGATATTTTCTGGTTTATACAGATAGCAGTGTAGATATTTCCAAGTTTATAGAGATAGCGTTGTAGATATTTCCATGTTTATACAGATAGCGGTGTAGATATTTCCATGTTTATACAGATGGCGGTGTAGATATTTCTATATTTATACAGATAGCGGTTTAGATATTTCCATGTTTATAGAGATAGCGGTGTAGATATTTCCATCTTAATACAGATGGCGGTGTAGATATTTCCATGTTCATGCAGATGGTGGTGCAGATATTTCCATGTTCATACAGATGGCGATGTAGATATTTCCAAGCTTATAGAGATAGCGGTGTGGTTATTTCCAACTTTCCAGACATAGTGGTGTAGATATTTCCCCGTATATGCAGATAGCTGTGTAGATATTTCCATGTTCATACAGATAGCGGTGTAGATATTTCCATGTTGATACAGATAGCGGTGTAGATATTTCCAAGTTCATACAGATAGCGGTGTAGATAATTCCACCTTCATAGAGAGGGCGGTGTAGATATTTCTATGTTCATACAGATGGCGGTGTAGATATTTCCATGTTTATAGAGATGGCGGTGTAGATATTTCCATGTTTATACAGATGGCGGTGTACATATTTCCATGTTTATAGAGATGGCGGTGTAGTTATTTCCATGTTTATGGAGATAGCGGTGTAGATATTTCCATGTATATGCAGATAGGTGTGTAGATGTTTCCATGTTCATACAGATAGCGGTGTAGATAGTTCCATGTTCATACAGATAGCGGTGTAATTAATTCCACCTTTATAGAGATGGCGGTGTAAATATTTCTCTGTTCATACAGATGGCGGTGTAGATATTTACATGTATATAGAGATGTCAGTCTAGATATTTTCTGGTTTACACAGATAGCAGTGGAGATATTTCCAAGTTTATAGAGATAGCGTTGTAGATGTTTCCATGTTTATACAGATGGCGGTGTAGATATTTCCATGTTTATACAGATAGCGGTGTACATATTTCCATGTTTATACAGAAAGCGGTGTAGATATTTCCATGTTTACCCAGATAGCGGTGTAGATATTTAGATGTTTATGCAGATGGCGGTGTAGATATTTACATGTTTATAGAGTTCGCGTTCTAGATATTTCGATGTTTATAGAGATAGTGGTGTAGTTATTTCCAAGTTTATAGAGACTGCGGTGTAGATATTTCCATGTTTATACAGATAGCGGTGTAGATATTTCCATGTTTATAGAGATAGCGGTGTAGTTATTTCCGTCTTTATACAGATAGCGGTGAAGATATTTCCATGTTTACACAGATAGCCGTGTGGATATTTCCATGTTTATACAGATAGCGGTGTAGATATTTCCAAGTTTATGCAGATAGCGGTGCAGATATTTCCATGTTCATACAGATAGCAGTGAAGATATTTCCATGTTCATACAGATAGCGCTGAAGATATTTCCATGTTCATACAGATAGCGGTGTAGATATTTCCAAGTTCATACAGATAGCGGTGTAGATATTTCCATGTTCATACAGATAGCGGTGTAGATATTTCCATGTTCATACAGATAGCGGTGTAGAAATTTCCATGTTCATACAGATAGCGGTGTAGATATTTCCATGTTCATACAGATAGCGGTGTAAATAATTCCACATTTATAGAGATGGTGGTGTAAATATTTCTAGGTTCATACAGATGGCGGTGTAGATATTTACATGTTTATAGAGATGGCAGTCTATATATTTCCTGGTTTATACAGATAGCGGTGTAGATATTTCCAAGTTTATAGAGATAGCATTGTAGATATTTCCATGTTTATACAGAAAGCGGTGTAGATATTTCCATGTTTATACAGATGGCGGTGCAGATATTTCCATGTTCATTCAGATGGCGATGTAGATATTTCCAAGTTCATAGAGATGGTGGTGTAGATTTTTCCATGTTCATACAGATGGCAGTGTAGATATTTCCATGTTTATAGAGATGGCGGTGTAGATATTTTCATGTTCACACAGATGGCGGTGTAGATATTTCGAAGTTTATAGAGATAGCGCTGTAGTTATTTCCATATTTATAGATAAATCTGTGTAGATATTTCCATGTATATGCAGATAGCTTTGTAGATATTTCCATGTTCATGCAGATAGCGGTGTAGATATTTCCATGTTCATCCAGATGCCGGTGTAGATATATCCATGTTCATACAGATGGCGGTGAAGACATTTCCATGTTCATACAGATGGCGGTGTAGATATTTCCATGTTCATACAAATGGCGGTGTAGATATTTCAATGTTCATAGAGATGGTGGTGTAGATATTTCCATGTTCATACAAATGGCGGTGTAGATATTTCCATGTTCATAGAAATGGCGGTGTAGATATTTCCATGTTTACACAGATAGAAGTGTTGTTATTTCCATCTTTATAGAGATAGCAGTGTAGATATTTTCGTTGATATACAGATAGCTGTGTAGATATTTGCATGTTCATACAGATAGCGGTGAAGATATTTCCATGTTCATACAGATAGCGGTGTAGATATTTCCATGTTCATACCAATAGCGGTGTAGATATTTCCATGTTCATACATTTAGCGGTGTAGATATTTCCATGTTCATACAGATGCCGGTATCGATATTTCCGTGTTCATACGGATGGCGCTGTAGATATTTCCATGTTCGTACGGATGGCAGTGTAGATATTTCCATGTTCATACAGGTGGCGGTGTAGATATTTCCATGTTTATACAGATAGCAGTGTAGTTATTTCCATGTTTATAGAGATAGCAGTGTAGATATTTCCATTGATATACGGATACCTGTGTAGATATTTGCATGTTCATACAGAAAGCGGTGTAGATATTTCCATGTTCATACAAATGGCGGTGTATATATTTCCATGTTCATAGAGATGGCGGTGTAGTTATTTCCATGTTCATAGAAATGGCGGTGTAGATATTTCCATGTTCATAGAAATGGCAGTGTAGATATTTCCATGTTTATACAGATAGCAGTGTTGTTATTTCCATGTTTATAGATACAGCAGTGTAGATATTTCCATGTTCATACAGACAGCGGTGTAGATATTTCCATGTTTATACAGATAGCGGTGTATATATTTCCATGTTCATACAGATAGCGGTGTAGCTATTTCCATGTTCATACAGATAGCGGTGTAGATATTTCCATGTTCATACAGATAGCTGTGTAGATATTTCCATGTTCATACAGATAGCTGTGTAGATATTTCCATGTTCATACAGATAGCGGTGTAGTTATTTCCATGTTCATACAGTTGGCGGTGTAGATATTTCCATGTTCATACAGATGGCGGTGTAGATATTTCCATGTTCATACAGATGGCGGTGGAGATATTTCCATGTTCATAGAGATGGCGGTGTAGATATTGCCATGTTCATACAGATGGCGGTGTAGATATTTCCATGTTTATACAGATAGCATTGTAGTTATTTCCATCTTTATAGAGGTAGCAGTGTAGATATTTCCATTGATATAAAGATATTTGTGTAGATATTTGCATGTTCATACAGATAGCGGTATAGATATTTCCATGTTCATACAGATAGAGGTGTAGATATTTCCATGTTCATACAGATAGCGGTGTAGATATTTCCATGTTCGTATAGATAGCGGTGTAGATATTTCCATGTTTATACAGATAGCGGTGTAGATATTTCCATGTTCATACAGTTAGCGGTGCAGATATTTCCATGTTCATACAGATGGCGGTGTAGATATTTACATGCTCATACAGATGGCGGTGTAGATATTTACATGCTCATACAGATGGCGGTGTAGATATTTCCATGTTAGTACGGATGGCAGTGTAGATATTTCCATGTTCATACAGGTGGCGGTGCAGCTATTCCCATGTTTATACTGATAGCAGTGTAGTTATTTCCATGTTTATAGAGATAGCAGTGTAGATATTTCCATTGATATTAAGATAGCTGTGTAGATATTTGCATGTTCGTACAGATAGCGGTGTAGATATTTCCATGTTTACACAGATAGCGGTGTAGACATTTCCATGTTTACACAGATAGCGGTGTGGATATTTCCATGTTTATGCAGATAGCGGGGTAGATATTTCCATGTTTATACAGATAGCGGTGCGGATATTTCCAGGTTTATGCAGATAGTTGGGCAGATATTTCCATGTTTATACAGATAGCGGTGTAGATATTTCCATCTTAATACAGATGGCGGTGTAGATATGTCCATGTTCGTACAGATGGCGTTGTACATATTTCCATGTTCATACAGATGACCGTGTAGATATTTTGAAGTTTATAGAGATAGCGCTGTAGTTATTTCCATATTTATGGAGAAATCTCTGTAGATATTTCCATGTATATGCTGATAGCTGTGTAGATATTTCCAGGTTCATACAGATAGCGGTGTAGATATTTCCATGTTCATCCAGATGCTGGTGCAGATATATCCATGTTCATATAGATGGCGGTGAATATATTTTCATGTTCATACAGATGGCGGTGTAGATATTTCCATGTTCATACAAATGGCGGTGTAGATATTTCCATGTTTATACAGATAGCAGTGTAGTTATTACCGTGTTTATAGAGATAGCAGTGTAGATATTTCCACTGATATACAGATAGCTGTGTAGATATTTGCATGTTCATACAGATAGCGGTGTAGATATTTCCATGTTCATTCAGATAGCGTTGTAGATATTTCCATGTTTATACAGATAGCAGTGCGGATATTTCCATGTTTATACAGATAGTGGTGCAGATATTTCCATGTTTATACAGATAGCTCTGTAGATATTTCCGTCTTATTACAGATGGCGGAGTTATGTCCATGTTCGTACCGATGGCGGTGTAGATATTTCCATGTTCATACAGATGGCGGTGTAGATATTTCGAAGTTTATTGAGATAGCGCTGTAGTTATTTCCATATTTATAGAGAAATCTGTGTAGATATTTCCATGTATATGCAGATAGCTGTGTAGATATTTCCATGTTCATGCAGATAGCGGTGTAGATATTTCCATGTTCATCCAGATGAAGGGGTAGATATATCCATGTTCGTACAGATGGCGGTGAAGATATTTCCATGTTCATACAGATGGCGGTGTAGGTATTTCCATGTTCATAGAGATGGCGGTGTAGATATTTCTATGTTTGTACAGATAGCAATGTAGTTATTTCCATGTTTATAGAGATAGCAGTGTAGATATTTCCATTGATATACAGATAGCTGTGTAGGTATTTGCATGTTCATACAGATAGCGGTGTAGATATTTCCATGTTCATACAAATAGCGGTGTAGATATTTCCATGTTCATACAGATAGCGGTGTAGGTATTTAAATGTTCATAGAGATAACGGTGTAGATATTTCCATGTTCATACAGATAGCGGTGCAGATATTTCCATGTTCATACAGTAAGCGCTGTAGATATTTCCATGTTCATACAGATGGTAGTGTAGATATTTACATGTTCAGACAGATGGCGGTGTAGATATTTCCATGTTTATGCAGATAGCTGTATGGATATTTCCATGTATATGCAGAGAGCTGTGTAGATGTTTCCATGTTCATACGGATAGCGGTGTAGATATTTCCATGTTCATACAGATAGCGCTGTAGGTATTTCCATGTTCATACAGTTGGCGGTGAAGTTATTTGCATGTTCATACAGATGGCGGTGTAGATATTTCCATGTTTATAGAGATGGGGTGTAGACTTTCCATGTTTATAAAGATGGAGGTGAAGATATTTCCATGTTTATAGAGATGGCGGTGTAGGTATTTCTATGTTTATTAAGATGACAGTGTAGATATTTCCATGTTTATAGAGATGCTGGTGTAGATATTTCCATGTTTATACAGAAAGCTGTGTAGATATTTCCATGTTTACACAGATAGCGGTGTAGATATTTCCATGTTTATACAGATAGCGGTGTGGATATTTACATGTTTATAGAGTTGGCGGTCTAGATATCTCGATGTTTATAGAGATAGTGGTGTAGTTATTTCCAAGTTTATAGAGACTGCGCTGTAGATATTTCCATGTTTATACAGATAGCGCTGTAGATATTTCCATGTTTATAGAGATAGCGTTGTAGATATTTCCATATTTCTACAGATAGCGGTGAAGGTATTTCCATGTTTACACAGATAGCCTTGTGGATATTTCCATGTTTATACAGATAGCGGCGTAGATATTTTCATGTTTATACAGATAGCGGTGTAGATATTTCCTTGTTCATACAGGCAGGGGTGTAGATATTTCCATGTTCATACAGATAACGGTGTAGATATTTCCATGTTCATACAGATAGCGGTGTAGATATTTCCAAGTTCATACAGATAGCGGTGTAGATATTTCCATGTTCATAGAGATAGCGGTGTAGATATTTCCATGTTCATACAAATGGCAGTGTAGGTATTTCCATGTTCATAGAGATGGCGGTGTAGATATTTCCATGTTCATACAAATGGCGGTGTAGATATTTCCATGTTCATAGAGATGGCGGTGTAGATATTTCCATGTTTATACAGATAGCAGTGTAGTTATTTCCATGTTTATAGAGATAGCAGTATTGAATCTTCCATTGGTATACAGATAGCTGCATAGATATTTGCATCTTCATACAGATAGCGGTGTAGATATTTCCATGTTCATACAGATACCGGTGCAGACATTTCCATGTTCATACAGATAGCGGTGTAGATATTTCCATGTTCATACAGTTTGCGGTGTAGATATTTAAATGTTCATACAGATGGCGGTGTAGATAATTACATGTTCATACAGATGGCGGTGTAGATATTTCCATGTTCGTACAGGTGGAGGTGTAGATATTTCCATGTTCATAGAGATGACGGTGTAGGTATTTCCATGCTTATGCAGATAGCGATATAGATATTTCCATGTTTATACAGATGGTGGTGTAGATATTTCCATGTTTATACAGATAGCGGTGTAGATATTTCCATGTTTATAGAGATAGCGATGTAGATATTTCCATCTTAATACAGATGGCGGTGCAGATATTTCCATGTTCATACAGATGGTGGTGCAGATATTTCCATGTTCATACAGATGGCTGTGCAGATATTTCCATTTTCATACAGATGGCGATGTAGATATTTCCATGTCTATAGAGATAGCGGTGTAGTTATTTCCAACTTTAACAGAGATAGCGGTGTAGATATTTCCATGTATATGCAGATAGCTGTGTAGATATTTCCATGTTCATACAGATAGCGGTGTAGATATTTCCATGTTCATACAGATAGCGGTGTAGATATTTCCATGTTCATACTGATAGCGGTGTAGAGATTTCCATGTTCATACAAATGACGGTGTATATATTTCCATGTTCATAGAGATGGCGGTGTAGATATTTCCATGTTTATACAGATAGCGGTGTAGTTATTTCCATATTTATAGAGATAGCAGTGTAAATATTTCCATTGATATATAGATACCTGTGTAGATATTTCCATGTTCAGACAGATAGCGGTGTAGGTATTTCTATGTTCATACAGTTAGCGGTGTTGATATTTCCATGTTCATACAGATGGCGGTGTAGATATTTCAATGTTCATACAGATGGCGGTGAATATATTTACATATTCATACAGATGGCGGTGTACATATTTCCATGTTCATACTGATAGCGGTGTAGAGATTTCCATGTTCATACAAATGACGGTGTATTTATTTCCATGTTCATAGAGATGGCGGTGTAGATATTTCCATGTTTATACAGATAGCGGTGTAGTTATTTCCATATTTATAGAGATAGCAGTGTAAATATTTCCATTGATATATAGATACCTGTGTAGATATTTCCATGTTCAGACAGATAGCGGTGTAGGTATTTCTATGTTCATACAGTTAGCGGTGTTGATATTTCCATGTTCATACAGATGGCGGTGTAGATATTTCAATGTTCATACAGATGGCGGTGAATATATTTACATATTCATACAGATGGCGGTGTAGATATTTCCATGTTTATAGAGATAGCGTTGTAGATATTTCCATGTTTATAGAGATGGTGGTCTAGATATGTCCATGTTTATAGAGATAGTGGTGTAGTTATTTCTAAGTTTATAGAGATAGCGTTTTAGATATTTCCATGTTTGTACAGATAGCGGTGTATATATTTCCATGTTTGTACAGATGGCGGTGTAGATATTTCCATGTTTATACAGATAGCGGTGTAGATTTTCCATGCTTATACAGATAGTGGTGTAGATATTTCCATCTTAATACAGATGACGGTGTAGATATTTCCATGTTCATACAGATGGCGGTGCAGATATTTCCATGTTTATACAGATGGCGATGTAGATATTTACATGTTCATACAGATGGCGGTGTAGATATTTACATGTTCATACAGATGGCGGTGTAGATATTTCCATGTTCGTACAGATGGTAGTGAAGTTATTTCCATGTTTATACAGATGGCAGAGTAGATATTTCCATGTTCATGCAGATGGCAGTGTAGATATTTCCATGTATGTACAGATGGTGGTGTAGATACTTCCATGTTTATACAGATGGCGGTGTAGATATTTCCATGTTCTGAGAGATGGTGGTGTAGGTATTTCCGTGTTCATACAGTTGGCGGTGTAGATATTTCCGTGTTCATACAGATTGCGGTGCAGGTATTTCCATCTGTAGGCAGATGGCGGTGTAGATATTTCCATGTTTATTCAGATAGCGGTGTAGATATTTCCATCCTTATACAGATAGCGGTGTAGATATTTCCATGTTTATAGACATGACGGTGTAGATATTTCCTTGTTTATACAGATAGTGGTGTAGATCTTTCCATGTTTACAGAGATAGCGGTGTAGATATTTCAAAATTTATACAGTTGGCGATGTAAATATTTTCATGTTCATACAGATAGTGGTGTAGATATTTCCATGTTCATACAGATGGCGGTGTAGATAATTCCATCTTTATATAGATGGTTGTGTAGATATTTCCATGTTTATTCAGAATGCGGTGTAGATATTTCCATCTTTATGGAGATAGCGGTGCAGATATTTCCAAGTTTATACAGATAGCGGTGTAGATATTTCCATCTTTATGGAGATAGCGGTGCAGATATTTCCATGTTTATACAGATAGCGGTGTAGATATTTCCATGTTCATACAGATAGCGGTGTAGATACTTCCATGTTCATACAGATAGCGGTGTAGATATTTCCATGTTCATACAGATAGCGGTGTAGATATTTCCATCTTCATACAGATAGCGGTGTAGATATTTCCATGTTCATACAGATGGCGGTGTAGATATTTTCATGTTTATAGAGACGGCAGTCTAGATATTTTCTGGTTTATACAGATAGCGGTGTAGATATTTCCATTTTTATACAGATGGCGGTGTAGATATTTCCATGTTTTTACTGACAGCGGTGTGGATATTTCCATGTTTATACAGATAGTGGTGTAGATATTTCCATCTTAATACAGATGGCGGTGTAGATATTTCCATGTTCATACAGATGGCAGTGTAGATATTTCCACGTTTATTGAGATGGCTGTGTAGATATTTCCATGTTTATAGAGAGAGTGGTGTAGTTATTTCCAAGTTTATAGAGATAGCGGTGTAGATATTTCCATGTTTATACAGATAGCGGTGTAGATATTTCCATGTTTATACAGATAGCGGTGTAGACATTTCCATGTTTACATAGATAGCATTGTGGATATTTACGTGTTTATAGAGATAGCGGTGTATTTATTTCCATGTTTATGCAAATAGCGGAGTAGGTATTTACATGTTCATACAGATAGCGGTGTAGATATTTCCATGTTTATACAGATAGC
Source organism: Gorilla gorilla gorilla (assembly GCF_029281585.2). NCBI lineage: Eukaryota > Metazoa > Chordata > Mammalia > Primates > Hominidae > Gorilla > Gorilla gorilla. The sequence goes on along the minus strand of NC_073232.2, from coordinate 8,232,710 downwards.
GGAGTAGATATTTCCATGTTTATACAGATAGGGCTGTAGATATTTCCAAGTTCATACAGATTCCAGTGTAGATATTTCCATGTTCCTACAGATGGCGGTGAAGATATTTCCATGTTTATACAGATGGCGGTGTAGATATTTCTATTTTCATACAGATGGCGGTGTAGATATTTCCGTGTTTATATACATAGTGGTGTAGATATTTCCATGTTTATACAGATGGCGGTGTAGATATTTCCATGTTTATTCAGATAGCGTTGTAGATATTTCCATCTTTATACAGATAGCGGTGTAGATATTTCCATGTTTATAGAGATGGCGGTGTACATATTTTCATGTTTATAGAGATAGCGGTGTAGATACTTCCATGTTTATACAGATGGCGCTGTAGATATTTTCATGTTTATCCAGATAGAGGTGGAGATATTTCCATATTTATAGAGATGGCGGTGTTGATATTTCCTTGTTTATACAGATAGCGGTGTAGATATTTCCATGTTCAGACAGATGGCGGTGTAGATATTTTCATGTTCATACAGATGGCAGTGTAGATATTTCCATGTTCGTACAGATGGTAGTGAAGTTATTTCCATGTTTATACAGATGGCGGAGTAGATATTTCCATGTTCATGCAGATGGCAGTGTAGATATTTCCATGTATGTACAGATAGTGGTGTAGATACTTCCATGTTTATACAGATGGCGGTGTAGATATTTCCATGTTCTGAGAGATGGTGGTGTAGATATTTCCGTGTTCATACAGTTGGCGGTGTAGATATTTCCGTGTTCATACAGATTGCGGTGTAGGTATTTCCATCTGTAGACAGATGGCGGTGTAGATATTTCCATGTTTATTCAGATAGCGGTGTAGATATTTCCATCCTTATACAGATAGCGGTGTAGATATTTCCATGTTTATAGACATGACGGTGTAGATATTTCCTTGTTTATACAGATAGTGGTGTAGATCTTTCCATGTTTACAGAGATAGCGGTGTAGATATTTCAAAATTTATACAGTTGGCGATGTAAATATTTTCATGTTCATACAGATAGTGGTGTAGATATTTCCATGTTCATACAGATGGCGGTGTAGATAATTCCATCTTTATACAGATGGTTGTGTAGATATTTCCATGTTTATTCAGAATGCGGTGTAGATATTTCCATGTTTATAGAGATGGCGGTCTAGATATTTCCATGTTAATAGAGATAGCGGTGTTGTTATTTCCATGTTTATAGAGATAGCGGTGTAGATTTTCCATGTTTATACAGATAGCGGAGTAGATATTTCCATGTTTATACAGATAGGGTTTTAGATATTTCCATGTTCGTACAGATGGCGGTGAAGATATTTCCGTGTTTATACAGATGGCTGTGTAGATATTTCCATTTTCGTACAGATGGCGGTGTAGATATTACCTAGTTTATACGGATAGAGGTGTAGATATTTCCATCTTAATACAGATAGCTGTGTAGGTATTTCCATGTTTATTGAGATAGTTTTGTAAATATTTCCATGTTTATACAGATAGCTGTGTAGATGTTTACAAGTTTATGCAGATAGCGGTGTAGATACTTCCATGTTTATGGAGACAGCGGTGTAGATAGTTCCAGGTTTAGACAGACAGTGGTGTACATATTTCCATCTTTATACAGACAGTTGTGTAGATATTCCCATGTTTATACAGACAGTGGTGTAGATATTTCCATGTTTATAGAGATAGCGGTGTAGATGTTTCCATGTTTATAGAGATAGCGGTGTAGATATTTCCATGTTTATACAGATAGCGGAGTAGATATTTCCATGTTTATACAGATAGGGCTGTAGATATTTCCACGTTCATACAGATGCCAGTGTAGATATTTCCGTGTTCCTACAGATGGTGGTGAAGATATTTCCATGTTTATTCAGATGGCTGTGTAGATATTTCTATTTTCATACAGATGGCGGTGTAGATATTTCCGTGTTTATATACATAGTGGTGTAGATATTTCCATGTTTATACAGATGGCGGTGTAGATATTTCCATGTTTATTCAGATAGCGTTGTAGATATTTCCATCTTTATACAGATAGCGGTGTAGATATTTCCATGTTTATAGAGATGGCGGTGTACATATTTTCATGTTTATAGAGATAGCGGTGTAGATACTTCCATGTTTATACAGATGGCGCTGTAGATATTTTCATGTTTATCCAGATAGAGGGGGAGATATTTCCATATTTATAGAGATGGCGGTGTAGATATTTCCTTGTTTATACAGATAGCGGTGTAGATATTTCCATGTTCAGACAGATGGCGGTGTAGATATTTTCATGTTCATACAGATGGCGGTGTAGATATTTCCATGTTCGTACAGATGGTAGTGAAGTTATTTCCAAGATTATACAGATGGCGGAGTAGATATTTCCATGTTCATGCTGATGGCAGTGTAGATATTTCCATGTATGTACAGATAGTGGTGTAGATACTTCCATGTTTATACAGATGGCGGTGTAGATATTTCCATGTTCTGAGAGATGGTGGTGTAGATATTTCCGTGTTCATACAGTTGGCGGTGTAGATATTTCCGTGTTCATACAGATTGCGGTGTAGGTATTTCCATCTGTAGACAGATGGCGGTGTAGATATTTCCATGTTTATTCAGATAGCGGTGTAGATATTTCCATCCTTATACAGATAGCGGTGTAGATATTCCCATGGTCTTACAGATAGCGGTGTAGATATTCCTATGTTTACAGAGATGGCGGTGTAGATATTTTCATGTTTATACAGAAGGAGGTGTAGATATGTCCTTGTTTATAGAGATAGCGGTGTAGATATTTCCATGTTTATAGAGATAGCGGTGCAGATATTTCCATGTTTATACAGATAGCGCTGTAGGAATTTCCATGTTCTTACAGATAGCGGTTTAGATACTTCCATCTTTTTACAGATGGCGGTGCACATATTTAAATGTTCATACAGATGACGGTGTAGATATTTCCATGTTTATAGAGATGGCAGTGTAGATATTTCCCTGTTTATACAGATAGTGGTGTAGATATATCCATCTTTATACAGATGGCGGTGTAGATATTTCCATGTTTATACAGATGGTGGTGTTGATATTTCCATGTTTATAGAGATGGCGGTCTAGATATTTCCATGTTAATAGAGATAGCTGTGTTGTTATTTCCATGTTGATAGAGATAGCGGTGTAGATATTTCCATGTTTATACAGATAGCGGAGTAGATATTTCCATGTTTATACAGATAGGGCTGTAGATATTTCCAAGTTCATACAGATTCCAGTGTAGATATTTCCATGTTCCTACAGATGGCGGTGAAGATATTTCCATGTTTATACAGATGGCGGTGTAGATATTTCTATTTTCATACAGATGGCGGTGTAGATATTTCCGTGTTTATATACATAGTGGTGTAGATATTTCCATGTTTATACAGATGGCGGTGTAGATATTTCCATGTTTATTCAGATAGCGTTGTAGATATTTCCATCTTTATACAGATAGCGGTGTAGATATTTCCATGTTTATAGAGATGGCGGTGTACATATTTTCATGTTTATAGAGATAGCGGTGTAGATACTTCCATGTTTATACAGATGGCGCTGTAGATATTTTCATGTTTATCCAGATAGAGGTGGAGATATTTCCATATTTATAGAGATGGCGGTGTAGATATTTCCTTGTTTATACAGATAGCGGTGTAGATATTTCGATGTTCAGACAGATGGCGGTGTAGATATTTTCATGTTCATACAGATGGCGGTGTAGATATTTCCATGTTCGTACAGATGGTAGTGAAGTTATTTCCATGTTTATACAGATGGCGGAGTAGATATTTCCATGTTCATGCAGATGGCAGTGTAGATATTTCCATGTATGTACAGATAGTGGTGTAGATACTTCCATGTTTATACAGATGGCGGTGTAGATATTTCCATGTTCTGAGAGATGGTGGTGTATATATTTCCGTGTTCATACAGTTGGCGGTGTAGATATTTCCGTGTTCATACAGATTGCGGTGTAGGTATTTCCATCTGTAGACAGATGGCGGTGTAGATATTTCCATGTTTATTCAGATAGCGGTGTAGATATCTCCATCCTTATACAGATAGCGGTGCAGATATTTCCATGTTTATAGACATGACAGTGTAGATATTTCCTTGTTTATACAGATAGTGGTGTAGATCTTTCCATGTTTACAGAGATATCGGTGTAGATATTTCAAAATTTATACAGTTGGCGATGTAAATATTTTCATGTTCATACAGATAGTGGTGTAGATATTTCCATGTTCATACAGATGGCGGTGTAGATAATTCCATCTTTATACAGATGGTTGTGTAGATATTTCCATGTTTATTCAGAATGCGGTGTAGATATTTCCATGTTTATAGAGATGGCGGTCTAGATATTTCCATGTTAATAGAGATAGCGGTGTTGTTATTTCCATGTTTATAGAGATAGCGGTGTAGATTTTCCATGTTTATACAGATAGCGGAGTAGATATTTCCATGTTTATACAGATAGGGTTGTAGATATTTCCATGTTCGTACAGATGGCGGTGAAGATATTTCCGTGTTTATACAGATGGCTGTGTAGATATTTCCATTTTCGTACAGATGGCGGTGTAGATATTACCTAGTTTATACGGATAGAGGTGTAGATATTTCCATCTTAATACAGATAGCTGTGTAGGTATTTCCATGTTTATTGAGATAGTTTTGTAAATATTTCCATGTTTATACAGATAGCTGTGTAGATGTTTACAAGTTTATGCAGATAGCGGTGTAGATACTTCCATGTTTATGGAGACAGCGGTGTAGATAGTTCCAGGTTTAGACAGACAGTGGTGTACATATTTCCATCTTTATACAGACAGTTGTGTAGATATTCCCATGTTTATACAGACAGTGGTGTAGATATTTCCATGTTTATAGAGATAGCGGTGTAGATGTTTCCATGTTTATAGAGATAGCGGTGTAGATATTTCCATGTTTATACAGATAGCGGAGTAGATATTTCCATGTTTATACAGATAGGGCTGTAGATATTTCCACGTTCATACAGATGCCAGTGTAGATATTTCCGTGTTCCTACAGATGGTGGTGAAGATATTTCCATGTTTATTCAGATGGCGGTGTAGATATTTCTATTTTCATACAGATGGCGGTGTAGATATTTCCGTGTTTATATACATAGTGGTGTAGATATTTCCATGTTTATACAGATGGCGGTGTAGATATTTCCATGTTTATTCAGATAGCGTTGTAGATATTTCCATCTTTATACAGATAGCGGTGTAGATATTTCCATGTTTATAGAGATGGCGGTGTACATATTTTCATGTTTATAGAGATAGCGGTGTAGATACTTCCATGTTTATACAGATGGCGCTGTAGATATTTTCATGTTTATCCAGATAGAGTTGGAGATATTTCCATATTTATAGAGATGGCGGTGTAGATATTTCCTTGTTTATACAGATAGCGGTGTAGATATTTCCATGTTCAGACAGATGGCGGTGTAGATATTTTCATGTTCATACAGATGGCGGTGTAGATATTTCCATGTTCGTACAGATGGTAGTGAAGTTATTTCCAAGATTATACAGATGGCGGAGTAGATATTTCCATGTTCATGCAGATGGCAGTGTAGATATTTCCATGTATTTACAGATAGTGGTGTAGATACTTCCATGTTTATACAGATGGCGGTGTAGATATTTCCATGTTCTGAGAGATGGTGGTGTAGATATTTCCGTGTTCATACAGTTGGCGGTGTAGATATTTCCGTGTTCATACAGATTGCGGTGTAGTTATTTCCATCTGTAGACAGATGGCGGTGTAGATATTTCCATGTTTATTCAGATAGCGGTGTAGATATTTCCATCCTTATACAGATAGCGGTGTAGATATTCCCATGGTCTTACAGATAGCGGTGTAGATATTCCTATGTTTACAGAGATGGCGGTGTAGATATTTTCATGTTTATACAGATGGAGGTGTAGATATGTCCTTGTTTATATAGATAGCGGTGTAGATATTTCCATGTTTATAGAGATAGCGGTGCAGATATTTCCATGTTTATACAGATAGCGGTGTAGGAATTTCCATGTTCTTACAGATAGCGGTTTAGATACTTCCATCTTTATACAGATGGCGGTGCACATATTTTAATGTTCATACAGATGACGGTGTAGATATTTCCATGTTTATAGAGATGGCAGTGTAGATATTTCCCTGTTTATACAGATAGTGGTGTAGATATATCCATCTTTATACAGATGGCGGTGTAGATATTTCCATGTTTATACAGATGTTGGTGTTGATATTTCCATGTTTATAGAGATGGCGGTCTAGATATTTCCATGTTAATAGAGATAGCTGTGTTGTTATTTCCATGTTGATAGGGATAGCGGTGTAGATATTTCCATGTTTATACAGATAGCGGAGTAGATATTTCCATGTTTATACAGATAGGGCTGTAGATATTTCCAAGTTCATACAGATTCCAGTGTAGATATTTCCATGTTCCTACAGATGGCGGTGAAGATATTTCCATGTTTATACAGATGGCGGTGTAGATATTTCTATTTTCATACAGATGGCGGTGTAGATATTTCCGTGTTTATATACATAGTGGTGTAGATATTTCCATGTTTATACAGATGGCGGTGTAGATATTTCCATGTTTATTCAGATAGCGTTGTAGATATTTCCATCTTTATACAGATAGCGGTGTAGATATTTCCATGTTTATAGAGATGGCGGTGTACATATTTTCATGTTTATAGAGATAGCGGTGTAGATACTTCCATGTTTATACAGATGGCGCTGTAGATATTTTCATGTTTATCCAGATAGAGGTGGAGATATTTCCATATTTATAGAGATGGCGGTGTAGATATTTCCTTGTTTATACAGATAGCGGTGTAGATATTTCCATGTTCAGACAGATGGCGGTGTAGATATTTTCATGTTCATACAGATGGCGGTGTAGATATTTCCATGTTCGTACAGATGGTAGTGAAGTTATTTCCATGTTTATACAGATGGCAGAGTAGATATTTCCATGTTCATGCAGATGGCAGTGTAGATATTTCCATGTATGTACAGATAGTGGTGTAGATACTTCCATGTTTATACAGATGGCGGTGTAGATATTTCCATGTTCTGAGAGATGGTGGTGTAGGTATTTCCGTGTTCATACAGTTGGCGGTGTAGATATTTCCGTGTTCATACAGATTGCGGTGCAGGTATTTCCATCTGTAGGCAGATGGCGGTGTAGATATTTCCATGTTTATTCAGATAGCGGTGTAGATATTTCCATCCTTATACAGATAGCGGTGTAGATATTTCCATGTTTATAGACATGACGGTGTAGATATTTCCTTGTTTATACAGATAGTGGTGTAGATCTTTCCATGTTTACAGAGATAGCGGTGTAGATATTTCAAAATTTATACAGTTGGCGATGTAAATATTTTCATGTTCATACAGATAGTGGTGTAGATATTTCCATGTTCATACAGATGGCGGTGTAGATAATTCCATCTTTATACAGATGGTTGTGTAGATATTTCCATGTTTATTCAGAATGCGGTGTAGATATTTCCATCTTTATGGAGATAGCGGTGCAGATATTTCCAAGTTTATACAGATAGCGGTGTAGATATTTCCATCTTTATGGAGATAGCGGTGCAGATATTTCCATGTTTATACAGATAGCGGTGTAGATATTTCCATGTTCATACAGATAGCGGTGTAGATACTTCCATGTTCATACAGATAGCGGTGTAGATATTTCCATGTTCATACAGATAGCGGTGTAGATATTTCCATGTTCATACAGATAGCGGTGTAGATATTTCCATGTTCATACAGATGGCGGTGTAGATATTTTCATGTTTATAGAGACGGAAGTCTAGATATTTTCTGGTTTATACAGATAGCGGTGTAGATATTTCCATTTTTATACAGATGGCGGTGTAGATATTTCCATGTTTTTACTGACAGCGGTGTGGATATTTCCATGTTTATACAGATAGTGGTGTAGATATTTCCATCTTAATACAGATGGCGGTGTAGATATTTCCATGTTCATACAGATGGCAGTGTAGATATTTCCACGTTTATTGAGATGGCTGTGTAGATATTTCCATGTTTATAGAGAGAGTGGTGTAGTTATTTCCAAGTTTATAGAGATAGCGGTGTAGATATTTCCATGTTTATACAGATAGCGGTGTAGATATTTCCATGTTTATACAGATAGCGGTGTAGACATTTCCATGTTTACATAGATAGCATTGTGGATATTTACGTGTTTATAGAGATAGCGGTGTATTTATTTCCATGTTTATGCAAATAGCGGAGTAGGTATTTACATGTTCATACAGATAGCGGTGTAGATATTTCCATGTTTATACAGATAGCGGAGTAGATATTTCCATGTTTATACAGATAGGGCTGTAGATATTTCCAAGTTCATACAGATTCCAGTGTAGATATTTCCATGTTCCTACAGATGGCGGTGAAGATATTTCCATGTTTATACAGATGGCGGTGTAGATATTTCTATTTTCATACAGATGGCGGTGTAGATATTTCCGTGTTTATATACATAGTGGTGTAGATATTTCCATGTTTATACAGATGGCGGTGTAGATATTTCCATGTTTATTCAGATAGCGTTGTAGATATTTCCATCTTTATACAGATAGCGGTGTAGATATTTCCATGTTTATAGAGATGGCGGTGTACATATTTTCATGTTTATAGAGATAGCGGTGTAGATACTTCCATGTTTATACAGATGGCGCTGTAGATATTTTCATGTTTATCCAGATAGAGGTGGAGATATTTCCATATTTATAGAGATGGCGGTGTTGATATTTCCTTGTTTATACAGATAGCGGTGTAGATATTTCCATGTTCAGACAGATGGCGGTGTAGATATTTTCATGTTCATACAGATGGCAGTGTAGATATTTCCATGTTCGTACAGATGGTAGTGAAGTTATTTCCATGTTTATACAGATGGCGGAGTAGATATTTCCATGTTCATGCAGATGGCAGTGTAGATATTTCCATGTACGTACAGATAGTGGTGTAGATACTTCCATGTTTATACAGATGGCGGTGTAGATATTTCCATGTTCTGAGAGATGGTGGTGTAGATATTTCCGTGTTCATACAGTTGGCGGTGTAGATATTTCCGTGTTCATACAGATTGCGGTGTAGGTATTTCCATCTGTAGACAGATGGCGGTGTAGATATTTCCATGTTTATTCAGATAGCGGTGTAGATATTTCCATCCTTATACAGATAGCGGTGTAGATATTTCCATGTTTATAGACATGACGGTGTAGATATTTCCTTGTTTATACAGATAGTGGTGTAGATCTTTCCATGTTTACAGAGATAGCGGTGTAGATATTTCAAAATTTATACAGTTGGTGATGTAATTATTTTCATGTTCATACAGATAGTGGTGTAGATATTTCCATGTTCATACAGATGGCGGTGTAGATAATTCCATCTTTATACAGATGGTTGTGTAGATATTTCCATGTTTATTCAGAATGCGGTGTAGATATTTCCATGTTTATAGAGATGGCGGTCTGGATATTTCCATGTTAATAGAGATAGCGGTGTTGTTATTTCCATGTTTATAGAGATAGCGGTGTTGATTTTCCATGTTTATACAGATAGCGGAGTAGATATTTCCATGTTTATACAGATAGGGTTGTAGATATTTCCATGTTCGTACAGATGGCGGTGAAGATATTTCCGTGTTTATACAGATGGCTGTGTAGATATTTCCATTTTCGTACAGATGGCGGTGTAGATATTACCTAGTTTATACGGATAGAGGTGTAGATATTTCCATCTTAATACAGATTGCTGTGTAGGTATTTCCATGTTTATTGAGATAGTTTTGTAAATATTTCCATGTTTATACAGATAGCTGTGTAGATGTTTACAAGTTTATGCAGATAGCGGTGTAGATACTTCCATGTTTATGGAGACAGCGGTGTAGATAGTTCCAGGTTTAGACAGACAGTGGTGTACATATTTCCATCTTTATACAGACAGTTGTGTAGATATTCCCATGTTTATACAGACAGTGGTGTAGATATTTCCATGTTTATAGAGATAGCGGTGTAGATGTTTCCATGTTTATAGAGATAGCGGTGTAGATATTTCCATGTTTATACAGATAGCGGAGTAGATATTTCCATGTTTATACAGATAGGGCTGTAGATATTTCCACGTTCATACAGATGCCAGTGTAGATATTTCCGTGTTCCTACAGATGGTGGTGAAGATATTTCCATGTTTATTCAGATGGCGGTGTAGATATTTCTATTTTCATACAGATGGCGGTGTAGATATTTCCGTGTTTATATACATAGTGGTGTAGATATTTCCATGTTTATACAGATGGCGGTGTAGATATTTCCATGTTTATAGAGATGGCGGTGTACATATTTTCATGTTTATAGAGATAGCGGTGTAGATACTTCCATGTTTATACAGATGGCGCTGTAGATATTTTCATGTTTATCCAGATAGAGGTGGAGATATTTCCATATTTATAGAGATGGCGGTGTAGATATTTCCTTGTTTATACAGATAGCGGTGTAGATATTTCCATGTTCAGACAGATGGCGGTGTAGATATTTTCATGTTCATACAGATGGCGGTGTAGATATTTCCATGTTCGTACAGATGGTAGTGAAGTTATTTCCAAGATTATACAGATGGCGGAGTAGATATTTCCATGTTCATGCAGATGGCAGTGTAGATATTTTCATGTATTTACAGATAGTGGTGTAGATACTTCCATGTTTATACAGATGGCGGTGTAGATATTTCCATGTTCTGAGAGATGGTGGTGTAGATATTTCCGTGTTCATACAGTTGGCGGTGTAGATATTTCCGTGTTCATACAGATTGCGGTGTAGGTATTTCCATCTGTAGACAGATGGCGGTGTAGATATTTCCATGTTTATTCAGATAGCGGTGTAGATATTTCCATCCTTATACAGATAGCGGTGTAGATATTCCCATGGTCTTACAGATAGCGGTGTAGATATTCCTATGTTTACAGAGATGGCGGTGTAGATATTTTCATGTTTATACAGATGGAGGTGTAGATATGTCCTTGTTTATATAGATAGCGGTGTAGATATTTCCATGTTTATAGAGATAGCGGTGCAGATATTTCCATGTTTATACAGATAGCGGTGTAGGAATTTCCATGTTCTTACAGATAGCGGTTTAGATACTTCCATCTTTATACAGATGGCGGTGCACATATTTAAATGTTCATACAGATGACGGTGTAGATATTTCCATGTTTATAGAGATGGCAGTGTAGATATTTCCCTGTTTATACAGATAGTGGTGTAGATATATCCATCTTTATACAGATGGCGGTGTAGATATTTCCATGTTTATACAGATGGTAGTGTTGATATTTCCATGTTTATAGAGATGGCGGTCTAGATATTTCCATGTTAATAGAGATAGCTGTGTTGTTATTTCCATGTTGATAGGGATAGCGGTGTAGATATTTCCATGTTTATACAGATAGCGGAGTAGATATTTCCATGTTTATACAGATAGGGCTGTAGATATTTCCAAGTTCATACAGATTCCAGTGTAGATATTTCCATGTTCCTACAGATGGCGGTGAAGATATTTCCATGTTTATACAGATGGCGGTGTAGATATTTCTATTTTCATACAGATGGCGGTGTAGATATTTCCGTGTTTATATACATAGTGGTGTAGATATTTCCATGTTTATACAGATGGCGGTGTAGATATTTCCATGTTTATTCAGATAGCGTTGTAGATATTTCCATTTTTATACAGATAGCGTTGTAGATATTTCCATGTTTATAGAGATGGCGGTGTACATATTTTCATGTTTATAGAGATAGCAGTGTAGATACTTCCATGTTTATACAGATGGCACTGTAGATATTTTCATGTTTATCCAGATAGAGGTGGAGATATTTCCATATTTATAGAGATGGCGGTGTAGATATTTCCTTGTTTATACAGATAGCGGTGTAGATATTTCCATGTTCAGACAGATGGCGGTGTAGATATTTTCATGTTCATACAGATGGCGGTGTAGATATTTCCATGTTCATACAGATGGTAGTGAAGTTATTTCCATGTTTATACAGATGGCGGAGTAGATATTTCCATGTTCATGCAGATGGCAGTGTAGATATTTCCATGTATGTACAGATAGTGGTGTAGATACTTCCATGTTTATACAGATGGCGGTGTAGATATTTCCATGTTCTGAGAGATGGTGGTGTAGATATTTCCGTGTTCATACAGTTGGCGGTGTAGATATTTCCGTGTTCATACAGATTGGGGTGTAGGTATTTCCATCTGTAGACAGATGGCGGTGTAGATATTTCCATGTTTATTCAGATAGCGGTGTAGATATTTCCATCCTTATACAGATAGCGGTGTAGATATTTCCATGTTTATAGACATGACGGTGTAGATATTTCCTTGTTTATACAGATAGTGGTGTAGATCTTTCCATGTTTACAGAGATAGCGGTGTAGATATTTCAAAATTTATACAGTTGACGATGTAAATATTTTCATGTTCATACAGATAATGGTGTAGATATTTCCATGTTCATACAGATGGCGGTGTAGATAATTCCATCTTTGTACAGATGGTTGTGTAGATATTTCCATGTTTATTCAGAATGCGGTGTAGATATTTCCATCTTTATGGAAATAGCGGTGCAGATATTTCCAAGTTTATACAGATAGCGGTGTAGATATTTCCATCTTTATGGAGATAGCGGTGCAGATATTTCCATGTTTATACAGATAGCGGTGTAGATATTTCCATGTTCATACAGATAGCGGTGTAGATACTTCCATGTTCATACAGATAGCGGTGTAGATATTTCCATGTTCATACAGATAGCGGTGTAGATATTTCCATGTTCATACAGATAGCGGTGTAGATATTTCCATGTTCATACAGATGGTGGTGTAGATATTTTCATGTTTATAGAGACGGCAGTCTAGATATTTTCTGGTTTATACAGATAGCGGTGTAGATATTTCCATTTTTATACAGATGGCGGTGTAGATATTTCCATGTTTTTACTGACAGCGGTGTGGATATTTCCATGTTTATACAGATAGTGGTGTAGATATTTCCATCTTAATACAGATGGCGGTGTAGATATTTCCATGTTCATACAGATGGCAGTGTAGATATTTCCACGTTTATTGAGATGGCTGTGTAGATATTTCCATGTTTATAGAGAGAGTGGTGTAGTTATTTCCAAGTTTATAGAGATAGCGGTGTAGATATTTCCATGTTTATACAGATAGCGGTGTAGGTATTTCCATGTTTATACAGATAGCGGTGTAGACATTTCCATGTTTACATAGATAGCATTGTGGATATTTACGTGTTTATAGAGATAGCGGTGTATTTATTTCCATGTTTATGCAAATAGCGGAGTAGGTATTTACATGTTCATACAGATAGCGGTGTAGATATTTCCAAGTTCATACAGATAGCAGTGAAGGTATTTCCATGTTTATACAGATAGCGGTGTAGATATTTCCATCTTCATACACGTGGCAGTGTAGATATTTCCACGGTCATACAAATGGCGGTGTAGATATTTCCATGTTCATAGAGATGGCGGTGTAGATATTTCCATGTTTTTATAGATAGCGGTGTGGTTATGTCCATGTTTATGCAGATAGCGGTGTAGATATTTCCATGTTTATACAGATAGCGGTATAGATTTTTCCATTTTTATACAGATGGCAGTGTTGATATTTCCATGTTTATAGAGAGAGTGGTGTAGTTATTTCCAAGTTTATAGAGGTAGCAGTGTAGATATTTCCATGTTTATACAGATAGCGGTGTAGATATTTCCATGTTTATACAGATAGCAGTGTAGATATTTCCATGTTTATAGAGATGGCTGTTTAGGTATTTCCTTGTTTACACAGATAGCAATGTAGATGTTTCCATGTTTATAGAGATAGCAGTGTAGATATTTTCATGTTCATACAGATAGCGGTGTACATATTTCCACCTTTATAGAGATTGCGGTGTAGATATTTTCATGTTCATACAGTTGTCTGTGTAGATATTTCCATGTTTATAGAGATAGCGGTGTAGATATTTCTATGTTTATACAGAAGGCGGTGTAGGTATTTCCATGTTTATAGAGATGGTGGTGTAGATATTTCCATGTTTATACAGATAGCGTTGTAGATATTTACATGTTTACACAGATAGCGGTGTGGACATTTTCATGTTTACACAGATAGCATTGTAAATATTTGCATGTTTATACAGATAGCGGTGTAGTTATTTCCATGTTTATACAGATAGCGGTGAAGATATTTCCATGTTTACACAGATAGCGGTGTGGATATTTCCTTGTTTATACAGATAGCGGTGTAGATATTTCCATGTATATACAAATAGCGGTGCAGTTATTTCCATGTATATACAAATAGCGGTGCAGATATTTCCATGTTTGAACAGATAGCAGTGTAGATATTTCCATGTTTATGCAGACTGCTGTGTTGATATTTCCATGTTTATACAGATAGTGGTGTAGATATTTCAATGTATATACAGAGGGCGGTTTAGATATTTCCATGTTTACAGAGATAGTGGTGTAGATATTTCCATGTTGATTCACATTGCGGCGTAGATATTTCCATGTTTATGGAGATAGCGTTCTAGATATTTCCGTTTTTGTACAGATAGCGGTACAGATATTTCCATGTTTATACAGATGGCAGTGTAGATATTTCCACGTTTATAGAGATGGCTCTCTAGATTTTTCCATGTTTATAGAGAGAGTGGTGTAGTTATTTCCAAGTTTATAGAGATAGCGGTGTAGATATTTCCATGTTTATACAGATAGCGGTGTAGATATTTCCATGTTTATACAGATAGCAGTGTAGACATTTCCATGTTTACACAGATAGCATTGTCGATATTTACGTGTTTATAGAGATAGCGGTGTATTTATTTCCATGTTTATACAAATAACGGAGTTGATATTTACATGTTCATACAGATAGCGGTGTAGATATTTCCAAGTTCATACAGATAGCAGTGAAGGTATTTCCATGTTTATACAGATAGCTTTGTAGATATTTCCATCTTCATACAGATGGCAGTGTAGGTATTTCCATGTTTTTATAGATAGCGGTGTGGCTATGTCCATGTTCATAGAGATGGCGGTGTAGATATTTCCATGTTTTTATAGATAGCGGTGTGGTTATGTCCATGTTTATACAGATAGCATTGTAGATATTTCCATGTTTATACAGATAGCGGTGTAGATATTTGCATGTTTATTCAGATAGCGGTGTAGATGTTTCCATCTTAATACAGATGGCAGTGCAGATATTTCCATGTTCGTACAGACGGCGGTGTAGATATTTCCATTTTTATGGAGATAGCAGTGCAGATATTTCCATGTTCAAACAGATGGCGGTTTAGATATTTCCACGTTTATAGTGATGATGGTGTAGATATTTCCTTGTTTATAGAGATGGCGGTTTAGATATTTTCACGTTCATACAGCTGGCGGTGTAGGTACTTACATGTTTATAGAGTTGGCGTTGTAGATATTTCCATATTTATAGAGATAGCGGTGTAGATATTTCCATGTTCATACAGACGGCCGTCAAGATGTTTGCATGTTTATACAGATGGCTGTGTAGATATTTCCATGTTCATACAGATGGCGGTGTAGATATTTCCATGTTTATTCAGATAGCGGTGTAGGTATTTCCATGTTTATACAGATAGCGGTGAAGATATTTCCATGTTCACACACATGGCGGGTTAGATATTTCCTTGTTCATGGAGATGGCGTTGTAGATATTTCCATGTTCATACAGATGGCGGTGTAGATATTTCAATGTTCATACAGATGGCGGTGTAGGTATTTCTAGGTTTATACAGAAGGTGGTGTAGGTATTTCCATGTTGATACAGATAGTGGTGTAGGTATTTCCATGTTGATACAGATAGCGGTGTAGATATTTCCATCTTTATACAGATGATGTAGATATTTGCATGTTTATAAAGATGGCGGTGTAGATATTTCCATGTTTATATAGATGGCAGTGTAGATATTTTCATGTTCCTACAGATGGCGGTGAAGTTGTTTCCATGTTTGTAGAGTTGCTGGTGTAGATATTTCCATGTTTATACAGATGGCGGTGTTGATATTTCCATGTTTATACACATAGCGGTGAAGATATTTCCATGTTTATACTCATAGCGGTGTAAATATTTCAATGTTTACAGAGATAGCGGTGTCGATACTTCCATGTTTATAGAGATAGGGTTGTAGATATTTCCATGTTGATACAGATAGCGGTGTAGATATTTCCATGTTTATACACAAAGCGGTGTAGATATTTCCATGTTTATAGAGATAGCGGTGTAGGTTTTTTCCTGTTTTATAGATAGCAGTGTAGATATTTCCATATTTATAGAGATAGTGGTGTAGATATTTCCATGTTCCTACAGATTGCTGTGTAGGTATTTCCATGTTCATACAGATGGCGGTGTGGATATTTTCATGTTCATACAGATGGAGGTGAAGACATTTGCATGTTTATACAGATGGCGGTGTAGATATTTCCATGTTTATAGAGATGGCGGTGTAGATATTTCCATGTTTATACAGATGTCGGTGTAGATATTTCCATGTTTATTCAGATAGCGGTGTAGATATTTCCATCTTTATACAGATATCGCTGTAGATATTTCTGGCTTTATACAGATGGCGGTATAGGCATTTCCATCTTTATAGAGATAGTGTTGTAGATATTTCAATGTTCATACGGATGGCCGTTTAGATATTTCCATGTTTATAGATATGGCGGTTTAGATATTTCCATGTTTACAGAGATGGCGGTGTAGATAGTTCCATGTTTATACAGATGGCGCTGTACATATTTTCATGTACATACAGATAGCGGTGTAGATATTTCCATGTTTATAGAGATGGCGGTGTAGACATCTCTTTGTTTATACAGATGGCGGTGTAGATATTTCCATCTTTATATAGATAGCGGTGTAGAAATTTCCATGTTTATACAGGCAGCAGTGTAGATATTTCCATGTTTATAGAGACAGTGTTGTAGTTATTTCCATGTTTATACAGACAGCGGTGTAGATATTACCAAGTTTATAGACAGAGCGGTGTAGATATTTCCATGTTTGTAGAGACAGTGGTGTAAATATTTCCATGTTGATACAGATGGCGTTGTAGATATTTCCATGTTTATACAGATGGTGGTGTAGATATTTCCATGTTTATACAGATTGTGGTGTACATATTTCCATGTTCATACAGATGGCAGGGTACATATTTCCATATTTATACAGATAGCGGTGTAGATATTTCCATCTTTATAGAGATAGCGTTGTAGATATTTCCACGTTCGTACAGATGGCAGTTTAGATACTTCCATGTTTATAGAGATGGCGGTGTAGATATTTCCATATTTATAGAGATGGCGGTGTAGATATTTTCATGTTCATACAGATGGCGGTGTAGATATTTAAAAGTTTATAGAGATTTAGGTGTAGATATTTTCATGTTTATAGAGATAGTAGCGTAGATACTTCCTTGTATATACAGATGGCGCTGTACATATTTTCATGTTCATACAGATGGCGGTGTAGATATTTCCATGTTTATACATATAGCGGTGCAGATATTTCCATGTATATACAGATAGTTGTGAAGATATTTCCATGTTTTTACAGATGACAGTGTAGATATTTCCATGTTTATAGAGATGGCGGTGTTGATATTTCCTTGTTTATACAGATAGCGGTGTAGATATTTCCATGTTTATAGAGATAGCGGGTTAGATATTTCCATGTTTATACAGATAGCGGTGTAGATATTTCCAAGTTCATAGAGATGGCGGTATATATATTTCCATGTTTACACGGATGGCGGTGTAGATATTTCCATGTTCATACAGATGATGGTGAAGATATTTGCATGTTCATATGGATGGCGCTGTAGATACTTCCGTGTACATACAGATGGTGGAGTAGATATTTCCATGTTCATACAGATGGCAGTTTAGATATTTCCATGTTTATAGAGATGGCGGTGGAGATATTTCCATCTTTATGCAGATAGCGGTGTAGATATTTCCATGTTTAAACAGATAGCGGTGTAGACATTTCCACGTTTACACAGAGAGCGTTGTAGATATTTCCATGTTTAGAGAGATAGTGGTGTAGATATTTCTATGTTTATACAGATAGCAGTGAAGGTATTTCCATGTTTATAGAGATAGAGCTGTAGATATTTCCAAGTGTAAACATATAGCGGTGTAGATATTTCCATGTTTATACAGATGGCGGTGTAGATATTTCCATGTTTATACAGATAGCGGTGGAGATATTTCCTTGTTTGTACAGACAGCGGTGTAGATATTACCAAATTTATAGACAGAGCGGTGTAGATATTTCCATGTTTGTAGAGACAGTGGTGTAAATATTTCCATGTTGATACAGATGGCGGTGTAGGTATTTCCATGTTTATTCAGAAGGTGGTGTAGATATTTCCATGTTTATACAGATTGTGGTGTACATATTTCCATGTTCATACAGATGGCAGGGTACATATTTCCATATTTATACAGATAGCGGTGTAGATATTTCCATCTTTATAGAGATAGCGGTGTAGATATTTCCACGTTCGTACAGATGGCAGTTTAGATACTTCCATGTTTATAGAGATGGCGGTGTAGATATTTCCATATTTATAGAGATGGCGGTGCAGATATTTTCATGTTCATACAGATGGCGGTGTAGATATTTAAAAGTTTATAGAGATTTAGGTGTAGATATTTTCATGTTTATAGAGATAGTAGCGTAGATACTTCCTTGTATATAGAGATGGCGCTGTACATATTTTCATGTTCATACAGATGGCGGTGTAGTTATTTCCATGTTTATACATATAGCGGTGCAGATATTTCCATGTATATACAGATAGTTGTGAAGATATTTCCATGTTTATACAGATGACAGTGTAGATATTTCCATGTTTATAGAGATGGCGGTGTTGATATTTCCTTGTTTATACAGATAGCGGTGTAGATATTTCCATGTTTATAGAGATAGCAGGTTAGATATTTCCATGTTTGTACAGATAGCGGTGTAGATATTTCCAAGTTCACAGAGATGGCGGTATATATATTTCCATGTTTACTCAGATGGCGGTGTAGATATTTCCATGTTCATATAGATGGTGGTGAAGATATTTGCATGTTCATATGGATGGCGCTGTAGATACTTCCGTGTACATACAGATGGTGGAGTAGATATTTCCATATTCATACAGATGGCAGTTTAGATATTTCCATGTTTATAGAGATGGCGGTGGAGATATTTCCATCTTTATGCAGATAGCGGTGTAGATATTTCCATGTTTAAACAGATAGCGGTGTAGACATTTCCATGTTTATACAGATAGCGGTGTAGATATTTCCATGTTTACAGAGAGAGCGGTGTAGATATTTCCATCTTTATATAGATGGCGGTGTACATATTTACATGTTTATAGAGATGGCGTTGTAGATATTTTTATGTTCTTACAGATGGCGGTGTAAGTATTTCCATGTGTATAGAGATGACGGTGTACATATTTTCATGTTTATAGAGATAGCGGTGTAGATACTTCCATGTTTATGCAGATGGTGCTGTAGATATTTTCATGTTCACACAGATAGCGGTGGAGATATTTCCATGTTTATAGAGATGGCGGTGTAGACCTTTCCATGTTTATACAGAGAGCGGTGTAAAGGTTTACATGTATATAGAGATGATGTAGATATTTCCATGTTTATACAGATAGCGGTGTAGATATTTCCATTTTCATACAGATGGCAGTGCAGATATTTCCATGTTTATAGACATAGCGGTGTAGTTATTTCCACCTTAATACAGATGGCAGTGTAGACATTTCCATGTTCATACAGATGGCGGTGCAGATATTTCCATTTTCATACAGATGGCAATGCAGATATTTCCACGCTTATAGAGATAGCGGTGTAGATATTTCCATGTTTATAGAGATAGCATTGTAGATATTTCCATGTTTATGCAGATAGCGGTGTAGATATTTCCATGTTTACACAGATAGCGGTGCGGATATTTCCAAGTTTATACAGATAGCGCTGTAGATATTTCCATGTTTATTCTGGTAGCGGTGCAGATGTATCCATGTTCATACAGATAGCGGTGTACATATTTCCATGTTTATACAGAGAGCGGTGTGGATATTTCCATGTTCATACAGAGAGCGGTGTAGATATTTCCATGTTTATACAGATAGCGGTGGCGATATTTCCATCTTAATACAGATGGAGGTGTAGATATTTCCATGTTCATACAGATGGCGGTGCAGATATTTCCATGTTCATACAGATGGCGATGTAGATATTTCCATGTTTATAGAGATAGCGTTGAAGTTATTTCCATGTTTATAGAGATAGCGGATTAGATATTTCCATGTATATACAGATAGCTGTGTAGATATTTCCATGTTCATACAGATAGCGGTGTAGATATTTCCGTGTTCATACAGATAGCAGTCTAGATATTTCCATGTTCATACAGATAGCGGTGTAGATATTTCCATCTTCATACAGATAGCGGTGTAGATAATTCCACATTTATAGAGATGGCTGTGTAGATATTTCTATGTTCATACAGATGGCGGTGTAGATATTTCCATGTTTATAGAGATGGCGGTGTCGATATTTCCATGTTTATACAAATGGCGGTGTAGATATTTCCATGTTTATAGAGATGGCGGTGTGGATATTTCCATGTTTACACAGATAACAGTGTAGATCTTTCCATGTTTACAGAAACAGTGTTGTAGATATTTACATGTTTATAGAGATAGCGGTGTAGTGATTTCCATGTTTATTCAGATAGCGTTGAAGATATTTCCATGTTTACACTGATAGCGGTGTGGACATTTCCATGTTCATACAGAAGGCAGTGTAGATATTTCCATGTTCATACAGATGGTGGTGAAGATATTTGCATGTTCATATGGATGGCGCTGTAGATACTTTCGTGTACATACAGATGGTGGAGTAGATATTTCCATGTTCATACGGATGGCAGTTTAGATATTTCCATGTTTATAGAGATGGCGGTGGAGATATTTCCATGTTTATACAGAGAGCTGTGTAAAGGTTTACTTGTATATAGAGATGATGTAGATATTTCCATGTTTATACAGATACCTATGTAGATATTTCCATGTTTATACAGATGGCAGTGTAGATATTTCTGTGTTTATAGAGATGGCGGGGAAGATATTTCCATGTTTATAGAGATAGCTGTGCAGATATTTCCATGTTTATACAGATAGCGGTGTAGATATTTGTATGTTTACAGAGACAGCGGCGTAGATATTTCCATATATATAGAGATAGCGGTGTAGATATTTCCATGTTCATACAGATGGCGGTGTAGATATTTCCATGTTCATACAGATGGCGGTGTAGATGTTTCCATGTTTATACACATGGTGGTGTAGATATTTCCATGTTTATACAGATGGCGGTGTAGATATTTCCATGTTTATACAGATGGCGGTGTACGTATTTCCATCTTTATGCAGATAGCGGTGTAGATATTTCCATGTTTATACAGATTGCGGTGTACATATTTCCATTTTATAGAGATATCGGTGTAGATATTTCCATGTTCGTACAGATTGCGTTTTAGATACTTCCATGTTTATAGAGATGGCGGTGTAGATACTTCCATATTTAAAGAAATGGTGGTGTCGATATTTCCATGTTTATAGAGATAGCGGTTTAGATACTTCCATGTTTATACAGATTGCGCTGTAGACATTTTCATGTTCACACAGATAGCGGTGGAGATATTTCCATGTTTATAGAGATGGCGGTCTAGATATTCCTTGTTTACAAAGATAGCGGTGTAAATATTTCCATGTTTATAGAGATAGCGGTGTAGATATTTCCATGTTTATACTGATAACGGTGTAGCTATTTCCAAGTTCATACAGATAGTGGTGTAGATATATCCATCTTTATACAGATGGCGGTGTAGATATTTCCATGTTTATACAGATGGTGGTGTTGATATTTCCATGTTTATAGAGATGGCGGTCTAGATATTTCCATGTTAATAGAGATAGCTGTGTTGTTATTTCCATGTTGATAGAGATAGCGGTGTAGATAGTTCATTGTTTATACAGATAGCGGAGTAGATATTTCCATGTTTATACAGATAGGGCTGTAGATATTTTCACGTTCATACAGATGCCGGTGTAGATATTTCCGTGATCCTACAGATTGCGGTGAAGATATTTCCATGTTTATTCAGATGGCGGTGTAGATATTTCTATTTTCATACAGATGGCGGTGTAGATATTTCCGTGTTTATATACATAGTGGTGTAGATATTTCCTTGTTTATACAGATGGCGGTGTAGATATTTCCATGTTTATTCAGATAGCGTTGTAGATATTTCCATCTTTATACAGATAGCGGTGTAGATATTTCCATGTTTATAGAGATGGCGGTGTACATATTTTCATGTTTATAGAGATAGCGGTGTAGATACTTCCATGTTTATACAGATGGCGCTGTAGATATTTTCATGTTTATCCAGATAGAGTTGGAGATATTTCCATATTTATAGAGATGGCGGTGTAGATATTTCCTTGTTTATACAGATAGCGGTGTAGATATTTCCATGTTCAGACAGATGGCGGTGTAGATATTTTCATGTTCATACAGATGGCGGTGTAGATATTTCCATGTTCGTACAGATGGTAGTGAAGTTATTTCCGTGTTTATACAGATGGCGGAGTAGATATTTCCATGTTCATGCAGATGGCAGTGTAGATATTTCCATGTATGTACAGATAGTGGTGTAGATACTTCCATGTTTATACAGATGGCGGTGTAGATATTTCCATGTTCTGAGAGATGGTGGTGTAGATATTTCCGTGTTCATACAGTTGGCGGTGTAGATATTTCCGTGTTCATACAGATTGCTGTGTAGGTATTTCCATCTGTAGACAGATGGCGGTGTAGATATTTCCATGTTTATTCAGATAGCGGTGTAGATATTTCCATCCTTATACAGATAGCGGTGTAGATATTCCCATGGTCTCACAGATAGCGGTGTAGATATTCCTATGTTTACAGAGATGGCGGTGTAGATATTTTCATGTTTATACAGATGGAGGTGTAGATATGTCCTTGTTTATATAGATAGCGGTGTAGATATTTCCATGTTTATAGAGATAGCGGTGCAGATATTTCCATGTTTATACAGATAGCGGTGTAGGAATTTCCATGTTCTTACAGATAGCGGTTTAGATACTTCCATCTTTTTACAGATGGCGGTGCACATATTTAAATGTTCATACTGATGACGGTGTAGATATTTCCATGTTTATAGAGATGGCAGTGTAGATATTTCCCTGTTTATACAGATAGTGGTGTAGATATATCCATCTTTATACAGATGGCGGTGTAGATATTTCCATGTTTATACAGATGGTGGTGTTGGTATTTCCATGTTTATAGAGATGGCGGTCTAGATATTTCCATGTTAATAGAGATAGCTGTGTTGTTATTTCCATGTTGATAGAGATAGCGGTGTAGATATTTCCATGTTTATACAGATAGCGGAGTAGATATTTCCATGTTTATACAGATAGGGATGTAGATATTTCCAAGTTCATACAGATTCCAGTGTAGATATTTCCATGTTCCTACAGATGGCGGTGAAGATATTTCCATGTTTATACAGATGGCGGTGTAGATATTTCTATTTTCATACAGATGGCGGTGTAGATATTTCCGTGTTTATATACATAGTGGTGTAGATATTTCCATGTTTATACAGATGGCGGTGTAGATATTTCCATGTTTATTCAGATAGCGTTGTAGATATTTCCATCTTTATACAGATAGCGGTGTAGATATTTCCATGTTTATAGAGATGGCAGTGTACATATTTTCATGTTTATAGAGATAGCGGTGTAGATACTTCCATGTTTATACAGATGGTGCTGTAGATATTTTCATGTTTATCCAGATAGAGGTGGAGATATTTCCATATTTATAGAGATGGCGGTGTAGATATTTCCTTGTTTATACAGATAGCGGTGTAGATATTTCCATGTTCAGACAGATGGCGGTGTAGATATTTTCATGTTCATACAGATGGCGGTGTAGATATTTCCATGTTCATACAGATGGTAGTGAAGTTATTTCCATGTTTATACAGATGGCGGAGTAGATATTTCCATGTTCATGCAGATGGCAGTGTAGATATTTCCATGTATGTACAGATAGTGGTGTAGATACTTCCATGTTTATACAGATGGCGGTGTAGATATTTCCATGTTCTGAGAGATGGTGGTGTAGATATTTCCGTGTTCATACAGTTGGCGGTGTAGATATTTCCGTGTTCATACAGATTGCGGTGTAGGTATTTCCATCTGTAGACAGATGGCGGTGTAGATATTTCCATGTTTATTCAGATAGCGGTGTAGATATTTCCATCCTTATACAGATAGCGGTGTAGATATTTCCATGTTTATAGACATGACGGTGTAGATATTTCCTTGTTTATACAGATAGTGGTGTAGATCTTTCCATGTTTACAAAGATAGCGGTGTAGATATTTCAAAATTTATACAGTTGGCGATGTAAATATTTTCATGTTCATACAGATAGTGGTGTAGATATTTCCATGTTCATACAGATGGCGGTGTAGATAATTCCATCTTTATACAGATGGTTGTGTAGATATTTCCATGTTTATTCAGAATGCGGTGTAGATATTTCCATGTTTATAGAGATGGCGGTCTAGATATTTCCATGTTAATAGAGATAGCGGTGTTGTTATTTCCATGTTTATAGAGATAGCGGTGTAGATTTTCCATGTTTATACAGATAGCGGAGTAGATATTTCCATGTTTATACAGATAGGGTTGTAGATATTTCCATGTTCGTACAGATGGCGGTGAAGATATTTCCGTGTTTATACAGATGGCTGTGTAGATATTTCCATTTTCGTACAGATGGCGGTGTAGATATTACCTAGTTTATACGGATAGAGGTGTAGATATTTCCATCTTAATACAGATAGCTGTGTAGGTATTTCCATGTTTATTGAGATAGTTTTGTAAATATTTCCATGTTTATACAGATAGCTGTGTAGATGTTTACAAGTTTATGCAGATAGCGGTGTAGATACTTCCATGTTTATGGAGACAGCGGTGTAGATAGTTCCAGGTTTAGACAGACAGTGGTGTACATATTTCCATCTTTATACAGACAGTTGTGTAGATATTCCCATGTTTATACAGACAGTGGTGTAGATATTTCCATGTTTATAGAGATAGCGGTGTAGATGTTTCCATGTTTATAGAGATAGCGGTGTAGATATTTCCATGTTTATACAGATAGCGGAGTAGATATTTCCATGTTTATACAGATAGGGCTGTAGATATTTCCACGTTCATACAGATGCCAGTGTAGATATTTCCGTGTTCCTACAGATGGTGGTGAAGATATTTCCATGTTTATTCAGATGGCGGTGTAGATATTTCTATTTTCATACAGATGGCGGTGTAGATATTTCCGTGTTTATATACATAGTGGTGTAGATATTTCCATGTTTATACAGATGGCGGTGTAGATATTTCCATGCTTATTCAGATAGCGTTGTAGATATTTCCATCTTTATACAGATAGCAGTGTAGATATTTCCATGTTTATAGAGATGGCGGTGTACATATTTTCATGTTTATAGAGATAGCGGTGTAGATACTTCCATGTTTATACAGATGGCGCTGTAGATATTTTCATGTTTATCCAGATAGAGTTGGAGATATTTCCATATTTATAGAGATGGCGGTGTAGATATTTCCTTGTTTATACAGATAGCGGTGTAGATATTTCCATGTTCAGACAGATGGCGGTGTAGATATTTTCATGTTCATACAGATGGCGGTGTAGATATTTCCATGTTCGTACAGATGGTAGTGAAGTTATTTCCATGTTTATACAGATGGCGGAGTAGATATTTCCATGTTCATGTAGATGGCAGTGTAGATATTTCCATGTATGTACAGATAGTGGTGTAGATACTTCCATGTTTATACAGATGGCGGTGTAGATATTTCCATGTTCAGACAGATGGCGGTGTAGATATTTTCATGTTCATACAGATGGCGGTGTAGATATTTCCATGTTCGTACAGATGGTAGTGAAGTTATTTCCATGTTTATACAGATGGCGGAGTAGATATTTCCATGTTCATGTAGATGGCAGTGTAGATATTTCCATGTATGTACAGATAGTGGTGTAGATACTTCCGTGTTCATACAGTTGGCGGTGTAGATATTTCCGTGTTCATACAGATTGCGGTGTAGGTATTTCCATCTGTAGACAGATGGCGGTGTAGATATTTCCATGTTTATTCAGATAGCGGTGTAGATATTTCCATCCTTATACAGATAGCGGTGTAGATATTCCCATGGTCTTACAGATAGCGGTGTAGATATTCCTATGTTTACAGAGATGGCGGTGTAGATATTTTCATGTTTATACAGATGGAGGTGTAGATATGTCCTTGTTTATATAGATAGCGGTGTAGATATTTCCATGTTTATAGAGATAGCGGTGCAGATATTTCCATGTTTGTACAGATAGCGGTGTAGGAATTTCCATGTTCTTATAGATAGCGGTTTAGATAGTTCCATCTTTATACAGATGGCGGTGCACATATTTAAATGTTCATACAGATGACGGTGTAGATATTTCCATGTTTATGGAGATGGCAGTGTAGATATTTCCCTGTTTATACAGATAGTGGTGTAGATATATCCATCTTTTTACAGATGGCGGTGTAGATATTTCCATGTTTATACAGATGGTGGTGTTGATATTTCCATGTTTATAGAGATGGCTGTCTAGATATTTCCATGTTAATAGAGATAGCTGTGTTGTTATTTCCATGTTGATAGAGATAGCGGTGTAGATATTTCCATGTTTATACAGATAGCGGAGTAGATATTTCCATGTTTATACAGATAGGGCTGTAGATATTTCCAAGTTCATACAGATTCCAGTGTAGATATTTCCATGTTCCTACAGATGGCGGTGAAGATATTTCCATGTTTATACAGATGGCGGTGTAGATATTTCTATTTTCATACAGATGGCGGTGTAGATATTTCCGTGTTTATATACATAGTGGTGTAGATATTTCCATGTTTATACAGATGGCGGTGTAGATATTTCCATGTTTATTCAGATAGCGTTGTAGATATTTCCATCTTTATACAGATAGCGGTGTAGATATTTCCATGTTTATAGAGATGGCGGTGTACATATTTTCATGTTTATAGAGATAGCGGTGTAGATACTTCCATGTTTATACAGATGGCGCTGTAGATATTTTCATGTTTATCCAGATAGAGGTGGAGATATTTCCATATTTATAGAGATGGCGGTGTAGATATTTCCTTGTTTATACAGATAGCGGTGTAGATATTTCCATGTTCAGACAGATGGCGGTGTAGATATTTTCATGTTCATACAGATGGCGGTGTAGATATTTCCATGTTCGTACAGATGGTAGTGAAGTTATTTCCATGTTTATACAGATGGCGGAGTAGATATTTCCATGTTCATGCAGATGGCAGTGTAGATATTTCCATGTATGTACAGATAGTGGTGTAGATACTTCCATGTTTATACAGATGGCGGTGTAGATATTTCCATGTTCTGAGAGATGGTGGTGTAGATATTTCCGTGTTCATTCAGTTGGCGGTGTAGATATTTCCGTGTTCATACAGATTGCGGTGTAGGTATTTCCATCTGTAGGCAGATGGCGGTGTAGATATTTCCATGTTTATTCAGATAGCGGTGTAGATATTTCCATCCTTATACAGATAGCGGTGTAGATATTTCCATGTTTATAGACATGACGGTGTAGATATTTCCTTGTTTATACAGATAGTGGTGTAGATCTTTCCATGTTTACAGAGATAGCAATGTAGATATTTCAAAATTTATACAGTTGGCGATGTAAATATTTTCATGTTCATACAGATAGTGGTGTAGATATTTCCATGTTCATACAGATGGCGGTGTAGATAATTCCATCTTTATACAGATGGTTGTGTAGATATTTCCATGTTTATTCAGAATGCGGTGTAGATATTTCCATGTTTATAGAGATGGTGGTCTAGATATTTCCATGTTAATAGAGATAGCGGTGTTGTTATTTCCATGTTTATAGAGATAGCGGTATAGATTTTCCATGTTTATACAGATAGCGGAGTAGATATTTCCATGTTTATACAGATAGGGTTGTAGATATTTCCATGTTCGTACAGATGGCGGTGAAGATATTTCCATGTTTATACAGATGGCGGTGTAGATATTTCCATTTTCGTACAGATGGCGGTGTAGATATTACCTAGTTTATACGGATAGAGGTGTAGATATTTCCATCTTAATACAGATAGCTGTGTAGGTATTTCCATGTTTATTGAGATAGTTTTGTTAATATTTCCATGTTTATACAGATAGCTGTGTAGATGTTTACAAGTTTATGCAGATAGCGGTGTACATACTTCCATGTTTATGGAGACAGCGGTGTAGATAGTTCCAGGTTTAGACAGACAGTGGTGTACATATTTCCATCTTTATACAGACAGTTGTGTAGATATTCCCATGTTTATACAGACAGTGGTGTAGATATTTCCATGTTTATAGAGATAGCGGTGTGGATGTTTCCATGTTTATAGAGATAGCGGTGTAGATATTTCCATGTTTATACAGATAGCGGTGTAGATATTCCCATGGTCTTACAGATAGCGGTGTAGATATTCCTATGTTTACAGAGATGGCGGTGTAGATATTTTCATGTTTATACAGATGGAGGTGTAGTTATGTCCTTGTTTATATAGATAGCGGTGTAGATATTTCCATGTTTATAGAGATAGCGGTGCAGATATTTCCATGTTTATACAGATAGCAGTGTAGGAATTTCCATGTTCTTACAGATAGCGGTTTGGATACTTCCATCTTTATAGAGATGGCGGTGCACATATTTAAATGTTCATACAGATGACGGTGTAGATATTTCCATGTTTATAGAGATGGCAGTGTAGATATTTCCCTGTTTATACAGATGGTCGTGTAGATATTTCCATGTTTATAGAGATGGCGGTGTAGGTATTTCCATCTTTATACAGATAGTGGTGTAGTTATTTCCATGTTTACACAGATAGCGGTGTAGACATTTCCAAGTTTATACAGATAGCGTTGTAGATATTTCCATGTTTATAGAGATAGCGGTGTAGATATTTCTATGTTTATACAGATAGCGGTGAAGATTTTTCCAGGTTTATACATATAGCGGTGTAGATATTTCCATGTTTATACAGATAGCGCTGTAGATATTCCCATGTTTGTACACATAGTGGTGAAGATATTTCCATGTTTATACAGGTAGTGGTGTAGATATTTCCATGTTTATACAGATAGCGGTGTATATATTTCCATGTTTATACAGATAGCGCTGTAGATATTACCATGTTCATACACATAGCGGTATAGATATTTCCTTGTTCATACAGATGGCATTGTAGTTATTTCCATGTTCGTACAGATGGCGGTGAAGATATTTGCATGTTCATATGCATGGCGCTGTAGATACTTCCGTGTTCATACAGATGGTGGAGTAGATATTTCCATGTTCATACAGATGGCAGTTTTGATATTTCCATGTTTATAGAGATGGCGGTGGAGATATTTCCATCTTTACGCAGATAGCGGTGAAGATATTTCCATGTTTACACAGATAGCAGTGTGTATATTTCCATGTTTATACAAATAGCGTTATAGACATTTCCATGTTTATACAGATAGCGGTGCAGATATTTCCATGTTTATACAGATAGTGGTGTAGATATTTCCATGTTTATACAGATAGCGCTGTAGATATTTCCATGTTTAGAGAGATAGTGGTGTAGATATTTCTATGTTTATATAGATAGCAGTGAAGGTATTTCCATGTTTATAGAGATGGAGCTGTAGATATTTCCAAGTTTAAACATATAGCGGTGTAGATATTTCCATGTTTATACAGATGGCGGTGTTGATATTTCCATGTTTATACAGATAGCGGTGAAGATATTTCCATGTTTATACAGATAGTGGTGTAGATATTTCCATGTTTATACAGATAGCGGTGTATATATTTCCATGTTTATACAGATAGCGCTGTAGATATTACCATGTTCATACACATAGCGGTATAGATATTTCCTTGTTCATGCAGATGGCAGTGTAGATATTTCCATGTTCATACAGATGGCGGTGAAGTTATTTGCATGTTCATATGGATGGCGCTGTAGATACTTCCGTGTTCATACAGATTGTGGAGTAGATATTTCCATGTTCATACAGATGGCAGTTTAGATATTTCCATGTTTATAGAGATGCCAGTGGAGATATTTCCATCTTTATGCAGATAGCGGTGTAGATATTTCCATGTGTAAACAGATAGCGGTGTAAATGTTTACATGTTTATAGATATATATGTGTAGTTATTTCCGTGTTTATACAGATAGTTGTGTAGTTTTTTCCATGTTTATACAGACAGCAGTGTAGATATTCCCATGTTTATACAGACAGCCGTGTAGATATTTCCATGTATATACAGACAGCGGTGAAGGTATTTCCATTTTTAAAGGGGTAGCGGTGTAGATTTTTCCACGTATATACAGATAGCCGTGTAGATATTTCCCTGTTTATGGAGATAGCGGTGTAGATATTTCCATGATTATAGAGATAGCGGTGTAGATATTTCCATGTTTATACAGATAGCGGTGTATATATTTCCCTGTTTATAGAGATAGCGTTGTAGATATTTCCATGTTTATAGAGATAGTGGTGTAGATATTTCCAGGTTTATACAGATAGCGGTGTAAATGTTTACATATTTATATAGATAGCGGTGTAGATATTTCCATGTTTATACAGTTAGCGGTGTAGGTATTTCCATGTTTTTACAGATAGTGGTGTAGATATTTCCATGTTTATACAGATAGCTGTGTAGACATTTCCATGTTTACACAGATAGCGGTGTAGTTATTTCCATGTTTATGGACATACCGGTGTAGATATGTCCATGCTTACACAGATAGTGGTGTAGGTATTTTAATGTTTATAGAGATAGCGCTGTAGATATTTCCATGCTTTCACAGATAGCAGGGAAGATATTTCCATGTTTAAAAAGATAGCGGTGTACACATTTCCGTCTTTATAGAGATAGTGGTGTAGATATTCCCACGTTTATAGAGATAGTTGTGTAGATATTTCCATGTTTATAGACATAGCGGTGTAGATATTTCCATTTTTATATAGATACCAGTGTGGATATTTCCATGTTTATACAGATAGCGGTGTGCAAATTTCCATGTTTATACAGATAGCGGTGTAGAAATTTCCATGTTTATACAGGCAGCAGTGTAGATATTTCCACGTTTATAGAGACGGCGTTGTAGATATTTCCATGTTTATACAGACAGCGGTGTAGATATTACCATGTTTATAGAGACAGCGGTGTAGATATTTTCATGTTTATAGAGACAGTGGTGTAGATATTTCCATGTTTATACAGAGAGCGGTGTAGATATTTCCTTGTTTACACAGATAGTGTTGTAGAAGTTTCCATGTTTATAGAGACAGCGGTGTAGATGTTTCCATGTTTATACAGATAGCGGTGTAGATATTTCCATGTTTATAGAGATAGCATTGTAGATATTTCCATGTTTGTAGAGGTAGCCGTGTAAATATCTCCTTGTTTATAGAGATACCGTTGTGAATATTTCCATGTTCATAGTGATACCGGCATAAATATTTGCATGTTTATAGAGATAGCGGTTTAAATATTTCCATGTTTATAGAGATAGCGGTGTAGATATTTCCATGTTTATAAGGAGAGCGGTGTAGATATTTCCATGTTTATCCAGATAGCAGTGTAGATATTTCCATGTTTATATAGAGAGCGGTGTTAAGGTTTACATGTTTGTAGAGATGGTGTAGATATTTCCATGTTTATACAGATAGCGGTGTAGATATTTCCAAGTTTATAGAGATAGCAGTGTAGATATTTCCATATTTATACAGATAGAGGTGTAGATATTTCCATGTTTATACAGATAGCGGTGTTGATATTTCCATGTTTATGCAGATAGCTTTGTAGATATTTCCATGTTTACAGAGATAGCGGTGTAGATATTTCCATGTTTATAGAGATAGTGTTGTAGATATTTGCATGTTTATAGAGATGGCAGTGTATATATTTCCATGTTTATACAGGTAGTGGTGTTAATATTTCCATGTTTATAGAGATAGCGGTGTAAATATTTCCATGTTTATAGTAATAACGGTGTAAATATTTCCATGTTTATAGAGATAACGGTGCAAATAATTTGATGTTTATAGAAATAGCGGTGTAGATATTTGCAAGTCTTTCGATATAGCGGTGTAAATATTTCCATGTTCATACAGATAGCGGTGTAGATATTTCCATGTTCATACAGAGAGCGGTGTAGATATTCCCACCTTTATAGAGATGGCGGTGTAGATATTTCCATGTTCATACAGATGGTGGTGTAGATATTTCCATGTTTATAGAGATGGCTGTGTAGATATTTCCATGTTTAAACAGATGGCGGTGTAGATATTTTCATGTTTATAGAGATGGCGGTGTAGATATTTCCATGTTTATACAGACGGCGGTGTAGATATTTTCATGTTTACAGAGATAGCAGTGTAGAGATTTCCATGTTCATAAAGATAGCGGTGTAAATGTTTACATGTTTATAGAGATAGATGTGTAGTTATTTCCGTGTTTATACAGATAATTGTGTAGATTTTTCCATGTTTATACAGACAGCAGTGTAGATATTCCCATGTTTATACAGACAGCGGTGTAGATATTTCCATGTATATACAGACAGCGGTGAAGATATTTCCATTTTTAAAGTTATAGCGGTGTAGATTTTTCCACGTATATACAGATAGCTGTGTAGATATTTCCCTGTTTATGGAGATAGCGGTGTAGATATTTCCATGTTTATAGAGATAGCGTTGTAGATATTTCCATGTTTATACAGATAGCGGTGTATATATTTCCCTGTTTATAGAGATAGCGTTGTAGATATTTCCATGTTTATAGAGATAGTGGTGTAGATATTTCCATGTTTATACAGATAGCGGTGTAAATGTTTACATGTTTATATAGATAGCGGTGTAGATATTTCCATGTTTATACAGTTAGCGGTGTAGGTATTTCCATGTTTTTACAGATAGTGGTGTAGATATTTCCATGTTTATACAGATATTTGTGTAGATTTTTCCATGGTTATACAGATAGCGGTGTAGCTATTTCCATGTTTATACAGATAGCGGTGTAGACATTTCCATGTTTACACAGATAGCGGTGTAGATATTTCCATGTTTATGGACATATCGGTGTAGATATGTCCATGCTTACACAGATAGTGGTGTAGGTATTTTAATGTTTATAGAGATAGCGCTGTAGATATTTCCATGCTTTCACCGATAGCAGTGAAGTTATTTCCATGTTTAAAGAGATAGCGGTGTACACATTTCCGTCTTTATAGAGATAGTGGAGGAGATATTTCCACGTTTATAGAGATAGATGTGTAGATATTTCAATGTTTATAGAGATAGCGGTGTAGATATTTACATGTTTATATAGATACCAGTGTAGATATTTCCATGTTTATACAGGTAGCGCTGTAGAAATTTCCTTGTTTATACAGATAGCGGTGTGTAAATTTCCATGTTTGTACAGATAGCGGTGTAGAAATTTCCATGTTTATACAGGCAGCAGTGTAGATATTTCCACGTTTATAGAGACCGCGTTGTAGATATTTCCATGTTTATACAGACAGCGGTGTAGATATTACCCTGTTTATAGAGACAGCGGTGTAGATATTTTCATGTTTATAGAGACAGTGGTGTAGATATTTCCATGTTTATACAGAGAGCTTTGTAGATATTTCCTTGTTTTTACAGATAGCGTTGTAGATGTTTCCATGTTTATAGAGACAGCGGTGTAGATGTTTCCATGTTTATACTGATAGCGGTGTAGATATTTCCATGTTTATAGAGATAGCGGTGTAGATATTTCCATGTTTGTAGAGATAGCCATGTAAATATCTCCTTGTTTATAGAGATACCGTTGTGAATATTTCCATGTTTATAGAGATACCGGCGTAAATACTTGCATGTTTATAGAGATAGCGGTGTAAATATTTCCATGTTTATAGAGATAGCGGTGTAGATATTTCCATGTTTATAAAGAGAGCGGTGTTGATATTTCCATGTTTATACAGATAGCAGTGTAGATATTTCCATGTTTATACAGAGAGTGGTGTTAAGGTTTACATGTTTGTAGAGATGGTGTAGATATTTCCATGTTTATACAGATAGCGGTGTAGATTTTTCCATGTTTATAGAGATAGCAGTGTAGATATTTCCATATTTATACAGATAGCGGTGTAGATATTTCCATGTTTATACAGATAGCGGTGTAGATATTTCCATGTTTATGCAGAGAGCTTTGTAGATATTTCCATGTTTACAGAGATAGTGGTGTAGATATTTCCATGTTTATAGAGATAGTGTTGTAGATGTTTGCATGTTTATAGAGATGGCAGTGTATATATTTCCATGTTTATACAGGTAGCGGTGTAAATATTTCCATGTTTATAGAGAGAGCATTGTAAATATTTCCATGTTTGTACAGATAGCGGTGTAAATATTTCCATGTCTATAGAGATAGCGGTGTAAATATTTCCATGTTTATAGAAATAACGGTGTAATTATTTCCATGTTCATAGAGATAGCGGTGCAAATAATTTGATGTTTATAGAAATAGCGGTGGAGATATTTCCATGTCTTTCGAGATAGCGGTGTAAATATTTCCATGTTTATACAGAAAGGGGTGTAGATATTTCCACGTTTATAGAGATAGCGGTGTAGATACTTCCACGTATATACAGATTGCAGTGTAGGTATTTCCACGTTTATAGAGAGAGCGGTGTAGATATTTCCATGTTGATAGATATAGCGGTGTAGATATTTCCCTGTTTATAGAGATAGCGGTGTAGATATTTCCATGTTTATACAGATAGCGGTGTAGATATTTCCATGTTTATACAGATAGCTGTGTAGATTTTTCCATGTTTATACAGATAGCAGTGTAGATATTTCCATGTTTACAAAGATAGCGGTGTAGATATTTCCATGTTTATAGAGATAGCGTTGCAAGTATTTCCATGCTTACTCAGATAGTGGTGTAGATATTTCCATGTTTATAGAGATAGCGGTGTACATATTTCCATGCTTACCCAGATAGGGTTGTAGATATTTCCTTGTTTATAGAGATAGCTGTGCACATATTTCCATCTGTATAGAGATTGCGTTGTAGATATTTCCACGTTTATATAGATATTGCTGTAGATATTTCCATGTTTATAGAGATAGCGGTGAAGATATTTCCATGTTTATACAGATAGCGGTGTAGGTTTTTCCATGTTTATGCAGGTAGCGGTTTAGAAATTTCCATGTTTATACAGATATCGGTGTCGAAATTTCCATGTTTATACAGATAGCGGTGTAGATATTTCCATGTTTATAGAGATAGCTGTGCACATATTTCCATCTGTATAGAGATTGCTGTTTAGACTTTTCCACGTTTATATAGATAGTTGTGTAGATATTTGCATGTTTATAGAGATAGCGGTGTAGATATTTCCATGTTTATACAGATAGCGGTGTAGATTTTTCCATGTTTATGCAGGTAGTGGTTTAGAAATTTCCATGTTTATACAGATATCGGTGTAGAAATTTCCATGTTTTTACAGAAAGCAGTGTAGATATTTCCATGTTTATAGAGATAGCTGTGCACATATTTCCATCTGTATAGAGATTGCTGTGTAGACTTTTCCACGTTTATATAGATAGTTATGTAGATATTTCCATGTTTATAGAGATAGCGGTGTAGATATTTCCATGTTTATACAGATAGCGGTGTAGATATTTCCATGTTTATACAGGTAGTGGTGTAGAAATTTCCATGTTTATACAGATAGCGCTGTAGATATTTCCATGTTTATACAGGCAGTTGTGTAGGTATTTCCGTGTTTAAAGAGACAGTGGTGTAGATATTTCCATGTTTATACAGACAGCGGTGTAGATATTTCCATGTTTATACAGACAGCGTTGTAGATATTTCCATGTTTATGCAGACAGCGGTGTAGATATTTCCATGTTTATACAGACAGCGGTGTAGATATTTCCATGTTTATACAGACAGCGGTGTAGATATTTCCATGTTTATACAGTCAGCCGTGTCGATATTTCCATGTTTATACAGACAGTGGGGTAGATATTTCCATGTTTATATAGACAGCGTTGTATAATATATGTTTTATAAACATTTATTTATTAAATTATTTTTAACATCTTTGTATTCTTATTATCGTATTCAGTTGCTATTTCAGTACAACTAGCAGTAGAAGACTTTATACTGCTTACAAATGTTATTTCATATGATAGTGTATCAATAAATAGTTCTATGGTCATAAAACTATAGATCCTGCCTAGTTCTATATATTTTTCCACCTTTAAGAGTCTCCTTTCAGTTTTTCCTTTTCCAGGGCAATGCCTCCATTCTTTGTGCATTCTACTTAAATGATTCTAAAGCTCTCCTAGCATCCCTGAAAAAGTAATACAGAATGAGAAGAAAAAAGAAGGTTGTCTGATGTTGGATAAGCTTTTCCAAAAGTATTTTAATAACTGTGCTATTGAACACAATAAAAAATGGCAAGAGGAAAGGCAAGAGAAGCATCCCACTTTATTGATTACCCATACCCGAGGTGAAAACCAAGATGGTTTTGAGTCAAGACAGTGGAGGAACACAGACATTTTCCAGAAGTGTGGTGGTGCAAAGAGTTGGACATACTCTTTCCTCTGCATTCAAATGATACATGAGAATGACGAGAAAAATCAGGGCCATTGCTGATTGCTAATACATTGGCAAGCAGCCATGCTGTGACCCACAAAAAACCTTATGAGCATCTTTTCTATACCAAGAGATTTGGTAAGAAGAAAGTGTGATCATTTCCCTCGAGAAACATCATCTATTACAGAGAGCTCAGAAATAAATCTAAACATAAAAGACCAAATAAGTTTTGACAAAGGCACCAAGAGGACACAGTAGGGAAAAAATAGTCTCGTCAATAAATGGTGCCGGAAAATCTGGTCGTTCTCATGCGAAAGAATGAAATTGGACCTTTGTCTTACACCGTACACTTAAATGAAATCAAAATGTAAGAACTTCCTAAATTTAAGACCTGAAATCATTAAACTCCTAGAAGAGAACTTAGGGGGAAAACTCCTTGACATTAGAGTTGGCAATGGTATTTTAATATCACACCAAATGCTCTGGCTACAAAAGCAGAAATAAATAATGGGATTACCTCAAACTAAAAAGCTTCTGCACAGTAAAGGAAACAGTCAGCAAAATAAAATAGCAACCTGCATATCGGGAAAAATATTTGCAAACCATATATCTGATAAGGGGTTAATATTCAAAATTTATGAAGATTTTATACAACTCAGAAATAGATAAATAGATAAAAAATGGGCAAAGGCCCTGAATAGACATTTCTCCACAGAAGACATAAAAATAATCAACTGGTATATGAACAGATATTCCACATTTCATTGTCATTAATCATCAGGGAAATACAAATCCAAAACTCTTTTAGATACCTCCTCATATCAATTAGGATAGCTATAATAAAAAAAGCGTAACACATTTTAGTAAGAGTGTGGAGAAAAGAGTACTCATACTGTTGGTGCAAATGTGAATTGTGCAGCCATTATGGAATATGGTATGGAGGTTTCTAAAAAAATTAGCAATAAAAGTACCCTATGATTTAGCAATCTCTCTTTTGGGTATATACCCAGAAAAAATGAAATTACCACTTCATAAAGCTGTCTGCACTCCCATGTTCGCTGCAGGATTATTCTTGATAGCCAAGATATGAAAACAACCTAAGTGTCTGTTGATGTACAGATAGATAAACTGTGGTATCTAAAAAACAGTGGAATATTATTCAGCCTTAAAAAAAGAGATTCTGCCATTTTTCACATCCTAGGTGAATCTGGAGGAAATTTTGCTATGTGAAATAAGCCAAACACAAGAAGGAAAATATTGCATGATCTCAATTATGTGTGGCATCTAAAAATTATATACAGATATAGAGAATGAAACAGTGGTTACCAGAGGCAGGGGCCAAGGGAAGGAAATGGAGATATGTAGCTCAGAGGATATGATGTAACAGATATGGAGGAGAAATGTGTCTAGAGATGTAATGTACAACGTGAGGACTACAGTTAATAACACTTGAGGACTACAGTTAATAACAGATTTGAGATTTGAGATTTGATAAATGAGTAAGTTTTAGCTACTCTTGCCACAAAAAAAGAAAAAAAAAGGGCAATTATGTGAGATAATGGATAATTTGCCTCACTGTAATAACCATTTTACTATCTGTATGTATCACATAACCTTATGTTGTATATCTTTAATATACATAATAAAATTTGTTTTAAAAATTA
Source organism: Gorilla gorilla gorilla (assembly GCF_029281585.2). Classification (NCBI taxonomy): domain Eukaryota; kingdom Metazoa; phylum Chordata; class Mammalia; order Primates; family Hominidae; genus Gorilla; species Gorilla gorilla. Next base: position 8,193,846 of record NC_073232.2, on the reverse strand, counting down.
AGAAAAGAAGCTTAGTCTATTAGGTAAGAAATGTATCAATTTAATGGTGTTGTAATGATAACTGGAATAGAGATGTAAACAAGTAGCTATTTTAACTCTAGGAAGTTGGAGAATATATTCAATAGAAAGTAGGTAAGTCCTCAGCAGCAATTTTATTTTATTTTATTATTATTATACTTTAGTAATTTCTTAAGATGTTTTCTAGTTTTCTTGCTGTGTAAGAAGAGTGTCTATTGCAAGTTCTGCCAGGGATTAACAGTTCTAGGCCTGTCTCTGATATACATTAAGACTGTTACCAAATGTACATGGTTTAAGAACCTTACCTATATAGTCTTTAATCAGCAAAATAAATATAAGAGGTACTATTTTCCTCATTTTACGAACTTTCTTGTCATTTAGTTTCTTATCAGTTAGAATTCCATTTTAAACACAGTCTGCCTCCAAAACCTACATTTTTTTTTTTTTTTTGAGACGGAGTCTGTTGCCCAGGCTGGAGTGCAGTGGTGCGATCTGGGCTCACTGCCAGCTCTGCCTCCCGGGTTCACGCCATTCTCCTGCCTCAGCCTCCCGAATAGCTGGGACAGCAGGCACCTGCCATCACGCCTGGCTAATTATTTTTTTGTATTTTTTTAGTAGAGACGGGGTTTCACCGTGTTAGCCAGGATGGTCTCTATCTCCTGACCTCGTAATCCGTCCGCCTCAGCCTCCCAAAGTGCTGGGATTACAGGTGTGAGCCTCCGCACCCGGCCCAAAACCTACGTTCTTAACTGCAAATCGTATAGCCTTTGTATCCTTTTAAGGTCATCATTACATCGAGAATGATGTTTTTAGAAAATGTGAGAAGTTCCCTACATGAGCAGTTTAAACAATGGGAAGTTTGAAGCCAATGATCAAAACTTCACTTTTGGAGGAGAAACGATGCCCATAGTCTCTAATATGTCAAATGGTCACTTAGTAAATGCTGTCGAGAAGTTTAAGGAATGAATGTCTTTAAAAAATAATACTTAATACTTTCTCCTTAGTAATTATTTCTTTAATCACAGTACCTTTTATAATCTGAAATGTATTAAATTGCTTTTAATTCTTATAGTGCTTTTCGGGGACCTAAAAGATAATTTTTTAGACATAAAAGGAAAATAAAAGATCACTATTTGGATAAGGGACCCACCCTCATAGGGAATTGAATTAGAAAATTAGCAAACGACCTCCAGTTCTCTAAAGTCTTATTTTGAGGGTTTTTTTTTTTTTTGCCTGCTTTTTTGAAAAAACTAATTTTTATACTGTGAATCTGTTTATTCATAGAAATGCTAATTCTTCATCCCATTTTTGTGAATCCTTTCATTAAAGATTCTGGCAATGAGTGGAGGTGAAGTAAAGACACAGTGAAGAATACAGAGAAGTAGGAGTCTTTTTTTTTCTTGTCTTCTTTGCAGCAAAAAGGTTTGAAGGAAGCATGCAAAATTTAGGCTGCGATTCTAATGTTGAACAAATGAGCATATCACTTCTCTTACAGAGACCTTAACTGCTTGAAAAAACAGGGGTTTCTTATAAGGAGGAAAAGGCAATGCCACCCTCAGGATTTCTATTTATGAACTTAAATCCTCCTAAAAAGGACCATTGCTATTCTTGAATTTCAAACATTTAATATTTTAATGCTATTTATTTTAATTTTTCTCACTTTCACAACCATCTTTAACACAATTTACTTTCTTTTTTACATGAGACTGATTATGACCTACTACAAACGGGTTATTAAGTTTGCTAAAAATTTAGGTCTTCAGTGCCTTGAAATATTTTCAGATTTTGTAGAAAAAAATAGCAAACATAAATGGCAACCAATTTTGGTAAATGATAGAACAAGTTATTGGATTTGTTCAAGAACTGTTTGGGATACATAGAGGTTAGGAAGTTTTGCAGAATTTTGATAGCCTTGGATAATTTAATCGAATGTTTCCATACTTATTGATATTATGATATAAAAGTGCAGTTACTTAAAATGTAACCCAGGTGTACAGGTTTTCAAGGAGTCTCTCTCTCTCTCTGCCAGTTAAAACACCACACACTGACTATGATGTTAAATTATCTCTGATTTTTATTTATGATAACTGAAGGGCTGAAAAACCTACATAGCATGACAAATACAACATATCTCAACAAAACTTCTCTGGACCTTCAGAAACTCTAAGGGACAGGCTGCAGGGTGAATCATTGTTGGATGTAATTTTTGCCTGGACATAGCGAAATTACAGTGTATCAGAAAAGTTCAATGCCAGAGTGGATTTTAGACCTGGGATCATGTTGCCATTTATGAGGAACTAGACAAATACTCTGTATGTTTTCATTTAAGGGAATGTTTAACATGATCTGCACATCTTAGCTCTCAAGTCAAACTTGGCATCAGGACAAACCCTAAAAGAAGGCAGATGAGGAGTGAGCTCCAGAGAGCAGAGCCAGTACCTAGGTGTCTTCCCATAGTTCCAGTGTTCTGAAAAGTCCATTTCTCCTGGACGGGTTATTTGATGTTGAGGCCAATCAAAATGGTACCTCATCGTTTTTGAAAGCTTATCTTTATTTTTTTTTAGATCAAAATTGTTACTCTGAATTGTTTCTTTAGGATAGATCACAAAAAGGGAAATTTGGGGTTTGAGTTTTTTGTAGTTGTTGTTTTGTTTTGTTTTTGAAACAGGGTCTTGCTCTGTTGCCCAGGCTGGGGTGCAGTGGTGCGATCTTGGCTCACTGCAACCTCTGCTTCCCGGATTCAAGTGATTCTCCTGCCTCAGCCTCCCTAGTGGCTAGACTACAGGTGAGCACCACTGTGCCCAGCTAATTTTTGTATTTTTAGTGGAGATGGGGTTTTGCCATGTTGGCCAGGCTGGTCTCGAACTCCTGACCTCAGGTGATCCACTCGCCTTGGCCTCCCGAAGTGCTGAGATTACAGGCATGAGCTGCCATGCCTGGCCTAAATTGTCATTTAATGACATTCAACACATTTTGCCAAATGTTTCCCCAAAACATTATGCTAATTAACAATCATATCAACAAAGTAAAACTGTGGCAGTGTCCCTGTGTTTGAAGTCCATTTTGAAATTTACTTTCACTTTTCATGATTATGCAAATACTATTTATAAGTTCCTATTTTTGTGAACAAATACTTTGTTTCCTCAAGACTAAAATAAATAATGCTACTTTATGTAGTGCTTTCTTTCGTTCCAAGAGATAATGTGTATACTGGAAAATGAAGATATTATGTGTCAAATAGTATAAATGGTACATTTTCTCACACCTACATTGTATTAACAAGACATATATAAACTATTTTGTTCTGGCTGTGCTATGTAATGCAGGCAAGAAAGCCAAAATTTACTTAAGCAGCTCTGTAAGTTGTAAAGACATTTTAATATTTCCAAACAACATTTAGTGAGCACTATAATTTATTTCTGTCTAAAACCTATTTAGTCCAAAGTGCATGTACTAATTTTATGAAAAAATTCTAAACAATTTCCTATATTCTACTTTTCTGTCTACTCATGAGAAAAAAAAAAAACATGTAAGTCTCTACTGAGTAGTTGAATTCAATGAAACCTTTGCCAAGGTTGAACAGTACAAGGAAAAGGAGTGATTTATTATTTATTTATTTATTCAATCTTAGATGCTGATTATGTATTTTCCTCAAACTAGTATATCTGCTAAATACAGAAATATGTGCATTAGACACTGGCATTTCCACAGCAGAGATGCATAATAGAGACAAAGTCATTTTATGTGTGTTGATACTTTGCAAGCCATGTATCTTATGTACTCAGTATTGACCAAGAATAATTGCATTACTCTGCACTGAGACTTATGTTTTCTTTTATTACATAAATGCATTAAGAGAAGGCTTGAATTTCCTATAGCAACTCTCTGCTCTATATGTTTTGAGATGTGTGTGTGTGTGTGTGCGTGTCAGTCTTTGAATTAGGACTACTTTTTTCAGTGTATTTTCTGAAAAATGTTTCTGAGTAGGCCTTTTTGGCTAGATTGGAGATACTTCATCTTAATTATAATATTAAAGGATTTCTATGATGTGTCTCTCTGTATAAATACAAATTACTTTTAATTTTGTAAGGTCTAGAAAAATGAGCTGCTGTTTTCTATGTTCTATCTTATATTCTTTTTCCATAGCCCTGAATACAAGGAAAAAAAGTCTGAAAATATACCTACACTTGCTAATTATTGAGTATCTTCCCCTTTTATTAAATGCATATTGGCAAATAAGTCTCTGTAGGGAAAAAAAGGCTATCTAGTTATTTTTCCTTAGTAAACTGGATTTCCATTCTCTTCTCATTGTCCTCAAGTTTAAAATCTAGACAACTATTTTCTATTCAGACAAACCCCTCTAGACAGATGTCATTGTGAAAGACCCTAATGGGAGGTTGTTTCTGGTGAAGGCTCATCATTTCTGTGGCATGAAATCAAGAAGTGGAGAAAACGTCCATTCACCCTCATTTATGGAAGTCACTGATCTCCGATAAAGAAAAGTGAAAACTATTTCTATAGTCAGGTAAAATCTGATAAATGACCCATGCTATTTTGATCAATCTTTGCTGCAGATAATCATGTTGTTAAATTAGGAGAATTCAGGATAGTAGTGAAAATAAGTGATTCTTCTTCCGCCATTGAAAATTCTATTGAGAATAAAAGTCAGGCATTTAGCAAGAAAGCCTTTTTCTGTAATTATTTAAGATTAAGTTTCAATACATTAGATTATTAATGGTGACTGTGGAGAGAGTGGATTTTTTTTTCCATGTCATACTTTGAGCTCGGCTGGGATATTATTTTTTTTGACAAGATCATTGTTCTTCTTCACTCTTAAAATTGTGTTAGAAGTATTACTGCCTTTCCTTTTCTTTTTGTTGCTTATCTGCTGAAACTATTCAGTTATTCTCTTTTCTCACATGCCACTACTCTTGTTCATTTTGTTTCCATTTTCAGGTTAGCAATGTGTGTGATAGGTAAAAAGGGGGTGTAAAGAGCCTTCCCCATCTAACACTAAGTGTTCCAAGCATCCAAGCAATCGACGTCTCCCTGCCTTGCAGAAACACACCACTGTAGGGAGTGAAATGTACACTGCTTCTGATGTGATATAATTATCTCTTTGGGTTATACGTTTAAAGACACCTAAAAGACCACATAATAATTTAGTTAATTTATGTAGTATAAATACTCACATGCTTACTTTTAAGCACTTACTTTATAGCTGACAGTGTTTGAAGTAAATTTGCATGCACAAACTAATTTATAGCTCTGTAAAATAAGGCATAAAGAGGATTAATATTAGGGCCCTGCTTCCTAGCTTGGGAGAGACTGACCCTTATAATGAGTGAATAAATTATGTACTATTTTTAGAAGGGATATATGCTGTAGAAAAAAAATGAGGCAAGGAAAGGGCAATGGGGGAAGGCAAGGGAACTTTGCAATTTCCAAGAGAGTGGTCATAGTACATCTCAGTTACAAGGTGGCATTGTAACAAAGACTTGAGAAGGTGAGGAAACAAGCTTTGAGATATCTCAAAAGAAAAGAAAGAGTGTTCTAAGCAGAAAGAAGGAACTAAGGGATTGGGACAGGAATACATCTGGTGAATTTGAACAATAGCAAGGGGACCAATGTGGCTGGACGAGGTTGATTATAGAGAACAATTATAGGATAATAAGGCTGAGGAAGAGCAGCCCACCTAGAGCAATGGTTCCCAACATTGGCTGTGTGTGAGAGACACTCAGAGTTCTTTGCAGCAACATGGATTGAGTTGGAGGCCGAATCCTAAGCAAATTAACAGAAACGGAAACCAAATACCACATGTTCTCACTCGTAAGTGGGAACTAAAACATTGAGTTCACATGGACATAAATATGGACACAATAGACAATGGACTACTGGAGGGTGGAGAGGTGGGTGGGTTTCAAAACTACCTATTGGGTACTGTGCTCACTACCTGGGTTATGGGATCTGTACTCCAAACCTCAGCATCGTGCAACATTGCCATGTAACAAATTTGCACATGTATTCACTATATCTAAAATAAAAGTCGAAATAAAAAGTCTTGAGGCAGGGCTAATTAAATCACAATCTCTAGGGTAGAATCCTGGCATTCACAGTTTTTAAATTATGTGCAGCCAAGGTTGAGGACCATTTCAGCCGAGGCCTTATGGGTGATTGTAAGGACACTAGCTTTTAAATGAGACTGGGAGCATTTTGAACAGAAGACTTGCAAGATCTGACTTGCCACAATCACTGTGTTTGCTACATTGAGAAGAGATAGAAGGGGGTTATTGATGCCCATCGTCAATGACCACCTGTAACAAGATTGGGTTTATTGATAGTTGCTAAGCAAGGAAAATAGCCTACTAGGAGAAACTGGGACGTGGCTTAACAAGAGGAACTTGTTCTAGGATTTGGACTTGTGTTGGGTCATTTAGAGAAGGGCTCAAGGAAGCAAGAATTTTCTTTTGATTGCATGTTTTCAAGAAATAGGATAATTCTGTAATTGTATATCTGAACAAATTTTATTTAGGAGGTGAGAGAAATTGAACTAAAGTTATAATTGGTTAAATACAATACTCATGTCAGTCAGGAAAGGGGAATGAATATTTGAGGAGTTTCGAGTTTACACTGTGATTTTTTTTTGTCTGTGTTCAGAAATGAATAGAGTGGCCTTCTTTTTGTGTGGTTTTATTTCTCAGTCTACGGAGTGACCTTGTTTAATGTTGTTGATATGTGCAAATATTTATGTTCAACGGAAGATCACTACAGCTCAGCTGTTATTGTAAGTTCAGGTATTAGCAACACCAAAGTCTAGACGACATCACCAGCAAACTGCCAACTGTTGGCCAGTGTCAGAAATGGAAGCAGAAAGAGCAGTTGGGGAGTATTCCAAGGACTGAATAAGGAAATGATGGTGACTTGAGCTAGGTATGGAGAGAGCAGTAGAGATGGTCAGAAGTGGGCAGATTCTGGATCTATTCTGAAGGCAGGTAGAAGTGAAAAGCTTTGATAGAAATGAATAAATAATATAAAGATAATAAAGCAAATCAAAGAAATGAAACATTGATTCTTCAAAAAGATTGGTAAAATTGACAGACCTTTAACGAAATGGACCTAGGGAGAGAGAGAAAGGGAGAGAGACAGAGAGAGGGATAGACAAAGAGAGAGAGAAGATTCAAATTACTATAATCAGAAATAAAAGTGGGGACATTACTTTCAATTCTACATAAATAAAAAAGATTATAAGATTAGAGTACCATATACAAGTACATGCCACAAAATTGGATAACTTAAGTATAATAAACAGATTCCTAGAAATGTAAAACCTACCAAGATTAAAGCACAAAGAAATAGAAAATCTGAATGGACCTACAACTAGCAAAGAGATTTGATGAGTAATAAAAGATCTGCCAACAAAGTACAGCCCTGGAACTGTCCCATTAGTGTCAGTGGTGAAGTTTGCCAAGTATGTAAAAAAGAACTAACAACAATCCTCTCAAATTTTTCCAAAAAATTGAAGACAAGGAATATTTTCTAACTTATTCAATGAGGCCAGCATTACCCTGAGACTCAAGCCAGACAAAGAGACTGCAAAAAAAAAAAAAAACTATGAACCTATATCCTTTATGATCATTTATGCAAAATCCTCAACAAAATATTAGCAAACTTATTTCAGAAGCATATTAAAAAGATTATACAACATGACCAAGTGGGATTTTTTTCCTGGAATGCAGGAATGCTTCAACCTAGGAATATCTGTCTATGTAATGCACCACATTAACAGAACAAAGGAAAGAAAAAAACACGTGGTCACCTCAATTGATGCAGAAAAAAACATTTGATACAATTCAATATTTAATTCAGGATAAAAATACTCAACAAACCAGGAATAAAAGGAAACCACCTCAACATAATAAAAGCTATGTATGAAAAACTCACAGCTACATTATACTCATTGGTGAAAGACTAAAAGCTTTTCTTCTAAGATCAGGAATAAGGAAAGGATGTCCATCCATATCCATGTTTGCCACTTCTATTCGTAGTACTAGCAAAAGCAATTAGTTTAAAACATAACAAAAAACAAAATAATAGGAATAAAGAAAATGAAATAAAAGTCATACAAATTGGAAACAAAGAATTTTTATACGTAAATATCCCTGTAAGTTCTACAAAAAACCCTGTTAGAACTAAAAAATGAATTCAACAAAATGTAAAGTTAAAATACAAAAATTGGTTGCATTTCTTTACATTAGCTATGAACCATCCAAAAAGGAAATTAAAAAACCAATTCTCTTGCAATAACATAAAAAAGAATAAAAGTCTTTAGGAATTAAGATGGTGAAAGACTTGTACAATAAAAAATAAAAAACATTTCTGAAATAAATTTTTAAAAATATAGGTAATGAAAAGATATTCCATGTTCATAGATCAGAAGACGTAATATTCTTAAGATGCCAGTATCACTCAAAGTGATCTACAGATTCAATATAATCCCTGTTAAAATACCAGTCACATTTTTTAGCTGAAATAGAAAGTAAGTTCATATTGAATCTCAAAGAACCCCAAATAGACAAATTAATTCTGAAAAAGAGGAACGAAGTTGGAGGACACACACACCCTGATTTCAAAACATATTACAAAACTACAGTAAACAAAACAGTATGGTACTGCCAAAAAGACCAATGTATAGATCAGTGGAATAGATTACAGAGTCCAGAAATAAATCCTCACATATATGAAAAAGTGATTTTTTTATTTTGGCAAAGGTACCAACACCATTCAATTGGTAAAATCCAGTATTTTCAGTACATGCTGCTGGGAAAACTAGATATCAATTTGCAAAAGTATGAAGTTGGACCCTTACCTAACTTCATATTCAAAAACTAACTCAAAATCAATCCATAAACTAAATATAAGACCTAAAACTATAAAACTCTTAGAAGAAAATATAGGACAGAAACCTTATGATGCTGTGTCTGTCAATGATTTAATGGATGACACCAAAGACACAGGCAACAAAATAAAAAATAGACAAATCGGACTTTATGAGAGCTTTAAAATTTTTTGCATCCTAAAACACTATCAACAGAGTAAAAAGGCAACCCCAAGAAGGGGAGAAACTTCTTGCAAACTATATATCTGATAAGGGATTGATATCCACAATATAGGAGAGAACTTCTAAAACTCAATAATAGACCAACAGCTCAATTCAAAAATAGACAAAATATTTTAATGGACATTTCTCCAAAGAAGACAAAATATTTTAATGGACATTTCTCCAATAAGCATGTGAAAAGATGTCCAGCATCACCAACATTAGGGAAATGTAAATCAAAACAATGAGATACCACCTTGCATCCACTAGATTACTACCCAAAAATAATAAAAACCCAAAACAAAACCAAACAAAAAACCAATCCAGAAGTGAACAAGTGTTGGTGAGGATGTGGAAATCAAACTCTTGTGCACTGTTAAGGAATGTAAAATGGCATAGCTACTGTGGAAGAGGAAAGCAATTCTTCAAAAAAATTAAAAATATAATTACCATATGATTCGGCAATTCCAGTTTTGGGTATATACTCAAAATAATTAAAAGCAAGATCTCAAAGAGATATTTGCACACTCGTGTTCATAGAAACATTATTCACAATAGCTAAAACCTGAAACTAACCCAATTATTCACTGACTGATGAGTGGATCAGATAAATGTGGTGAATGCATACAATGGAATGTTATTTAGTCATAACAAGGAAAGAAATTCTGACATACACTACAAAGTGAATAAAACTTGAGGACATGGCCAGGTGCGGTTACTCACACCTGTAATCCTAGCACTTTGGGAGGCTGAGGTAGGTGGATCACCTGAGGTCAGGAGTTTGAGACCAACATGGCCAACATGGTGAAATCCCATCTCTACTAAAAATACAAAAATTAGCTGGGAGTGGTGGTGTGCATCTGTAATCCCAGCTACTCAGGAGGCTGAGGCAGGAGAATTGCTTGAACCTGGGAAGAGGAGGTTGTAGTGACCTGAAATCGCTCGTGCCACTGCACTCCAGCCTGGGCAATAGAGCAAAACTCTGTCCAAAGAGATAAGTAAATAAATGAAAATAAATAAAATTAAAAAAAACTTGAGGACATACTGCTCAGTGAAATAAGCCAGTCACAAAAAGAAGTAATGATATGATTAGACTTATCTGAGGTATAGTGAATAGCCTAAATCTTAGAGACAGAAAGTAGAATGGTAGATTCCTGGGCCTGAGGGAAGAAAGGAGTGAATAATTCTTGTGTAATAGGTACAGATGTCAGTTTTGTGAGATGAAAAGAGTTTTGGACATGGATGTTGGTGATGGTTGTGCAACAATATGAAAGCACTTAATACTCCTAAGTTGTGCACTTAAAATGGTTTAGATAATAATACATTTTATGTTATGTGTATTTTATCACAATAAAGAAAAAGTAGGGGAAAAAGCAAATAAGAAGAGGGCTTGATATACCACTGCTGGTTTAAAGATGTAAGGAGCCACATGAAAAGATATGACAGGTGGGCTTAAGGAGATGAAAGAAGTCCTCAGCAGACAGGCAGCAATAAAACAAGGATCTCAGTCTTGTAGCCACAAGAAACTGAATTCTGCCAACCATCTAAATGAGAATAAGCCAGGAAGTAGATTTCCCCCCCCCAGCCTCCAGATAGAGCCATCGTACCTTGTACTTTTATTACTACCTTTTGAGACCCTAAGCAGACAGCCATGCCATGCCATCCTAGACCTCTGACCTACAGAAACTAAGAGATAATAAATGAGTGTTGCAAGTCTCTAGGTTTGTGGTTGTTTGTTACATAGCAATAGAAAACTAATAGAAACTAAAATAAAACAAATGCCCTGGGTATCAATAGAAAACAAATGCACTGGCAGTTACTTTCTTTCAACACTCTAAAGATAACATTCCTTTTCCTTCTGGTTTCCATTGCATCTATTAAAGAGGTCTAATAATTATTCTTTGAAGGTGATTTATGCTTTTTTTTCCAGCTGCTTTTAACATTTTTCTCTCTGGCACAGATTTTTGGCAGTTTGGCTAGGGTGTGCCTATGTGGGTTTTCTTTGTATTTGTTCTTTTGTGCTCACAGGGATCCTTGAAATATGGCTTTATATTCTTTTCAGTTTTGAAATTTATTAGACAGATTTTTCAAATATTTCTTCAGTTCCTGGAAATACTGTATGCCCCACAATGAGTTCTGAAAGGAGGCCAACATTATTTCAACAAACGATCAACAATATAATTGTTAAGAGGGAATGGGAAGTAGTGATAAAATAACTTACAATATCAGGCATACATAGTCATGAAATAAGATGGAACTATCAAGCCAGGCTCAGTGGCTCACACCTGTAATCTCAGCACTTTGAGAGGCTGAGGCAGGAGGATCGCTTAAGCCCAGGAGTTCCAGACCAGTCTGGGCAATATGGCAAAACCTCATCTCTACAAAAAATACAAAAATTAGCTGGGCATGGTGGCACATGCCTGTAGTCCCAGCTACTCAGAGGCTGAGATGAAAGGATCTCTTGAGCCCGGGAGGTTGAGGCTGCAGTGAGCCGTGATCATGCCACTGCATCCATCCTGGGCAACACAGCGAGACCCCATCTCAAAAAAACAAAGAAAAGAAAAATGGAATTATTAAATTGTGCTACAAGACATGGGAATATTAATGCAATTGCACTTGATTTGGGTTGTAAAAATGGGTAGCGTTAATATAAATAATTCCTTATATCCTGGAGAGCAGGTTATCTTGGGTAATAAGAGATCCCTGTGAATTTTAAGCAAGCAACTTGAGTTTTAGCTTAAAATATTCATATTTTGGCTCTTTAGGCAATTGAGCTTTTGTCAAGAAGTATGAAACATTTGAGCTCATTAGCCTAGTCTGGGGAAAATATATATATATATACACACACATATATATATAATGCAAAGACAATATAAATAAACATTTAACATGACAGAAAAAAATCACGTTATTTTAAAAATACATCACTGATTTCTGCCTACCCCCAGAGAAAAAATAGTAGGGTCTTTTACGAATCATACATTTTGTTCATCTATATTACTATAGTATACTGTTAATGTGATTATCTAAAAAAAATTATACTATTTGTCTAATAACAACCCACCTCATATCACCATAGCACTAACAATCTTCTCATAAATGTAAGCATAGTAGTGAGTACTGTTATTAACATGAGCTGACTAATACAATTTCACATTTCAAATGCAATTGTGGGTGCTCCTTAGACACCCTGATGTGCCTAAGTTATATTTACTTTTAAACATAAACATAAAGAAAATAAACATAGGTTATTTGTAAGACTGTAAAAATTTAGTATGAATTAATACGCAGTTATTGATTGTATTTTTGTAATATTTTTCATAGCCCATTGAGTCCTCTTTAAGGACTCTCGAGTTACAAGAGTTCCTGGTGGGACTCATTTATCCAGTAACAACAAAACGTTCTCTTCTTTTTCACTGTCAGTCTTTAGTGCTACTCAAGCAGCCTTGATTTCTTCATTATTCCCAGTTTCTAAAATACAATTTCCATAATGACACTGTCAGTCTATTACCATACACGAGCTGTCTGGACACTTCTATACTTTCTGCTTGTGAACTAGATCCCATCCTTTCTTTACTATTCAGTGGTGTCTCTCCAGCAAAGCCCACCACTTTTTCCTTGTCTACTGTGTCTTCCCCATGAGCCTAAATAAACATGCTGTTCAATTCTCTTGACCCCATTTTATATGACAGCTTTCCACCTCATTTCTCAGTTTTCCTTGATAAAGTCTTAGAAAGATGTTGTCAAAAGTTATTCTCTCCTCCAATATTTACTTAAATTCTCTCCATTCAGGCTTTTTCCCCTGTAATCAGGACCCACAAGGGCCTTATATTGTTACATCTAAAAGTCAATTCTTAGCCCTCATCCTGATTTGTACAGTAGTCCACCCTTATCTGCAGTTTTGCCTTCCACAGTCAATCTCAGTCTGAAAATATAAAATGGAAAATTCCAGAAATAAATTCACAAGTTTTAAATTGCACTCCATTCTGAGTAGTGTGATGAGATCCCACGCTGTCCTTATCTGTCCTGCCCAGGATGTGAATCATCCTTTTGTCCAGTGTATTCAGGCGGTCTATGACCCCCTGCCTATTAGCCAACTTGATTATCAGATAGAAAAGCAGCGTACATAGTGTTCAGGATAATCCAGAGCTTCAGCCATCTACTAGGGGGTCTTGGAAAATATCTCTTGTAAATAAATGGGGATTACTAAAAGCAATATTTGCAGGTAACCACATTTTCCATTGCCTGAAAACATTTTATTCACTTGGCTTTCAAGATGGCAAATTCCCTAGGTTTTCCTCAACTTCCTTGATTGTTCCTTCTCATCTTTGCTTCTTTCTTTCTGGCTCTGACGTCTAGACCTTAGATCTTTTATCTTCACTACGGTAGAAAACTCATCTAGTCTCCAGGTTTAAATGCCATTGATATGATCGTGTCTCCCAAATTTATATCTCTAGTTTAAACCTCTTCATTGAACTCCAGACTCAGATCTAACTCTCTATTAGACATCTTCCCCTGGATGTTTAATTGGGATCTCAAATTTTTCATACCCACCTGCAGGCTTCTGAGACTTTCCTCCAAACACAGTCTTAGAGTATGCCCGGGGTTAGAAGTGACAACACCATTCTTCAGTTGCTACAGGTAAAAACTTTGTACTCATCTTTAACTCCACCCTTTTCCTTATACTCCACATCCAGTCCACAAAGCATAGCTAAATGTTTTTTTACCATTACTTTTTTTACCATTACTTTTTTTACCATTACTTTTACCATTACTTATTTATCTTGTGTTTTTATTGTTGTCTCCACTAATGTCCACACCCCCCTGGCTTTCATATGTAAAATCCATGAGGACAGAGGTTTTCTTTCTTTTCCCTGCTGTGCTCTTAGACTTTATACTTGTGCAGACATATAGCATGTATTTGCTAAGTTTTTGTCGAATGAATGAATAATGAATGAATGAGCACATAGTGGTTTTTACTCTCTCATGATTGCTTACTTGCTTATGAATTTCCCACACTAGAGTCTAAGCTTTCCTTTTTTATTTTTTTGAGACAGAGTCTCTGTCGCCCAGGCTGTAGTGCAGTGGCATGATCTTGGCTCACTGCAAAGTGGTAGTATACATAGATATTTAATATAGCGTCAAGTATTGTGAAGGATCTAAAATTTTACCTGACTGATAAGGAAACAAGTTAGCCTGCCGCTGTTTCGTGGATGCTGACACAAGAGGTGAGATTCCTGTGTCACAGACAGATGACTTTATTACTAATGGTATAGCAAATGTTGTGAGCAACATATTTGCATTGGTTCTTCTTGCTCCCCATGTGCCCTGAGAAAGGGACCAACAGAAAGGTGCCCAGGTAGATAGATGTACACATGAAGCAGGCTTGTATCACCGCTAAAGAGGCCTAAACTTATGGAACTAAAATCTTTTATGATGGGCTGCAAATAAACTTGTCTGACCTTTTCTTTAGAAGGAGACATTATCTTTATTCTACAGGATAATAACTTGCCTTCTGTTGTAGAGGGAGTTACTATCTGTCTTTCATAGCTCTACTATTTAGATATCCTTGAAAGGATAGCCTGGAACAAAGGGGCAGTTAATGGCCCTGCTCATAACCTGTGCAGAAGCATAAGAGACCCATGAGGAATTGTCTACCAATAATATCTGCATCGTCTAGATCTCAGGAGACCCTTTAAGCCATGAGTAGAATAGAGTAATTAATTATTCTTATTCCAAATACAATAATGATTTCTTTATTTATGTATTGGCATTTTTAAAAGAGTTAATTATTTCTATTCATTTATATAGACAGCTTTAAAATAATTTTATGGTACTTTTGCAAACATTCCCTTACTATTGTATATTTTATTTTAAATAATTAATGACTATTAACTATTGATGAAGTCTAGAGTTTAATTGCTTCAACCTTATGATAACTTCAAACACATAACCATTAGAATGCATGGAAAAGCCTGAAACTCAAAAGAATTACAACGTTACAGAACCTGTTCCAAAATAGAGAATAGAGTATTCATGAATTTGGAGTTTATAGCAAACGCTTAATCAAAGAAAGGACAACCTCTATGAACCTAAGCCAACATACTAGAATACTCAATTAACTTTTGTCCTCCTTCATGCAACTTTCAGCAGGGGCACAAAATCTAGAGGAAAAAAAAATCTTTGAAGGAACAAGAAGAGTCAATGTGGTGGACTTAACAGCAATTATTATTGTGTGGTGTAACACCTATTTCCAGAATGTGTCCCGTGGTCATACATGTTTTGGTTTTGTATCATCTTCCATTAAAAACACATAGCACAATGCTTGGTATAGAATAGCTGTTTAAAAATTGTTATAATTATTAATGATTTAACTTAATAGAAGCTGTATAATTTTTAAGAGGATAGGCTTTGCCATCAGGTTTGGGTTAGAATCGTGACAATAATAATGAGCACTGAAAAATTACATGTCACTCCTCTTTCAACCTCACATTTCTTATATCTAAAATAAGGACACGGGCCAGGTGCAGTGGCTCACGCCTGTAATCTCAGTACTTTGAGAGGCCCAGGCAGGTGGATCACTTGAGGTCAGGAGTTCAAAACCAGCCTGGCCAACATGGCAAAACCCCATCTCTACTAAAAATACAAACAGTAGCTGGATATGGTGGCAGGCACCTGTAATCCCAGCTACTCAGTAAGCTGAGGCATGAGAATTGCTTGAACCCGGGAGGTGGAGGTTGCAGTGAGCTGAGATCGCACCACTGCACTCCAGCCTGGGGTATAGAGCAAGACTCTGTCTCCAAATAAATAAATAAATAAAATAAAATAAAATAGGGACATGGCCAAGCACTGTGGCTTACCACTTGTAATCCCTGCACTTTGGGAGGCCAAGGCAGGAGGACCCTTGAGGCCTCAGACCAGCGTGGGCAACATGAGGAGACCCCATCTCAACAAAAATTTTTAAAAAATTATCCAGGTGTGGTGGCATGCACCTGTGTTCCCAGCTACTCAGGAGGCTGAGTCGGAGAACTGCCTGAGCCTGGGAGGTTGAGGCTGCTATGAGCTGAGGTCATGTCACTGCACTCCAGCCTGGGTGACAGAGCGAGACTCTGTCTCAAAAAAAATAAATAAATAAATAAATGAAAATAAAATTAAAAAAATGATGTGGAGAGGCCAAACCAATGGCTCTTATATCCACGTTCTTTCTTCTAAATGATTTCACCTTAGTTTTGGTCTGCATCTCTAACCATAGCTAGTTGCAGTAGGACCTTCTATCTGGCCTTGCTGCTCTCATTTTTGGACCTCCTCACTGAAATCAAATTGATCTTTCTAAAATGCAAACCTGGTCTTAGTATTTTATTACTTAAAACCCATTGGTGGCTTTCCATGATTTATGGAATAAAGTCAAAATTCCTGTTTTTGCCCATGTTTCTGTGTGCCTCTCATCCCTACATTTACTGATTCCTGTGTGCCATAAATTGCCAGTTGTCCAGAGTTCATTCTCTTTTTGTACTTGGGAGGACTTCTGCATCCTGCAACTTTTCCCCTGAAACGTGCTTGGAAAATACCTACTCATTTTTTTCAGATTCAGGTTAGTTTTTTACTTCAGTTTCTTTTCCTGAAGCTTATACTGACTGCTCCATATGGCTTTGGGGATTAGCTACTCATTCCTTTGTGCCCTTTGTAGATACACATTTATCATGGAGTCTTTTTTTTTTTTTTTTTTTTGAGACAGAGTCTCACTCTGTCACCAGGCTGGAGTGCAGTGGTGTGATCTCAGCTCACTGCAACCTTTACCTTCCAGGTTCAACTGATTCTCTTGCCTCAGCCTCCCAAGTAACTACAGGCGTGCACCACCGTGCCCAGCTAATTTTTGTATTTTTAGTAGAGACGGGGTTTCACTATGTTGGCCAGGATGGTCTCGATTTCTTGACCTCGTGATCTGCCCACGTTGGCCTCCCAAAGTGCTGGGATTACAGGCATGAGCCACCGCTCCCAATCAGTCATGCAGTTTTTATACTTACTTGCTTACTTGCCTGTGAGCTCACTGAATGCAGGGAATATTTCCTTGTTGCTCTAGCACCTACACCAGTACCTGGTATCCAGAAGCTGTATGCTAAATGTTTGTTGAGTGGCTGTTTGACTGAATGATTGTACTCCTAATTAGTAGATAGAAAGCCATGAACTTCCCAGTTCATCATTCTTTGTGCTCAATTCTGGTTTCTTTATTGTGTTCAAAAGAGTTCCTTAGTGACATAAAACTATGGAGCTAGTATGTCAGCTCATTTAAGCAATGATTGGTTTATGTATATAAGAGGCTTCAATAATTATATATTTTTATTTCAGTTTCAATAAATGATCAAATTATTAATTTTCTCTGTTTTGGCTTATTGTTCACATTTAATATCAAATAAAAGTGTTTTACTTAAAATTATTCATGCCAATTATGACAGTTAGGTGAATATTACTTTGATTTACATTCCAGTAGTAGTTTTGGTTGAACCCTGAATATGCTAAGACGTCACTTTTCCTTTTTCTGATGAACAGGCTACTGTGTTTACATATATTATTAAAATCTTCTTTGAAAATACGAAGAGTGTTACATTTCTTATATTTAGCTCTCTGTGCTTCAGAATTCCTGTGATACTTGCACTTAAGTCCTTCTGAGCAGTTGATGTTAATATTTATGCGGTTAAATTCATGAAACGTGGTGGTTTTCATTTCTACCATTAATTTAAACAGCAGATAGACTGTTTTCCAGGTGTAAGCTCAGTCATGTAATTAGAAAATTTATAAGCAGAAAGGAGTTATTTGGTCTAACCCATTTATTCTACAGATAGAGAAATTAGAGTCCAGAAACTCTGTCTTCTTTAAAGTCTTACAGGTATTTAAGAAAAAAGAATAGACTTGAGGTTTCTGTGTTCTGAACCCAGTGATCTTGACACTGTAATGATCTTCATCCATATTATTCACAGAAGTAAATATAATCACATATTAAATAAGAAACAAAAATACTAAGGAGATATTATACTGAAAAATGAAATAATATTATCTTAATTATTTTGATCAGATTCAATATATAGCAGCTTGAAGGCTAATAATTCCAATGATTCTCTGAATAAACCATTTTTCTAATAAGATTACAGGTTTTAGTAATCTAATTATTTTGACTGATGCAAATGTTACCCCGCCAGTCTGAAAAATGTTTTTATTTATATGTCTTAAAGAATAATTTATTCCAAAAAGGCTAATTTTCAAAATATATGTATCTTCTGAAACTGTATCTATTTTTTTCCCACGTTTTCTAAATATATTTTAGAGGGCATTTGCAGATTTTCATGGTGCTGAAAAATTAAGGTATAATGGTCTCATGAAGGAGAATAATGTCATTTAGACATTGTAATTTTGGAGGATCACAATACTTTTTGGAATGTGGTTGTTGCAGCACTGGTCACTTATAATAATTATATAATAACATACTATACTAATCCAATAATATACCATATGAAATTATTAAATGGTAAATTTGTCTTAAATCCTCTAGAATACTGCAAAGAAATAGTTTATATAAGAAAGAGTACCATAGCATATGTGAACACAATATTTCCTATTTTTTTCTTCTTTTTTATTTTTTTGAAGACAAGTTCTCACTCTGTTGCCCAGACTGGAGTTCAGTGCCATGTTCATAGTTCACTGCAACCTCAAACTCCCAAGCTCAAGTGATCCTCTTGATTCAGCCTCTGAAGTAGCTGTGCCTATAGGTGTGCACCACCACACCGGCTAATTTTTAAAATTTTTTATAGATATGTTGCGCAAGCTGGTCTCAAATTCTTGAGCTCAAGAGATCTTCTCACCTTGGCCTCCCAGAGTGTTGGGATTACAGGCATGAGCCACCATACTCAGCCAATATTTCTTTTCTAAAAGACATTTTCTAACATACTTCTCATTTTAACTAACATAATATTCAAAGTGTAGATCTGAGAAAGAGATAGTGCCTGCAGATCTGGGATCCTACATGCTAATATTATGGGATGCATTCAGATCTGATCAGCATATATTCCATTTATTCTAGAACACCACCAGCAGAAGAATGTAATTACGTCTATCACTAAAACTTTGTGTCAATACAGACTACTGTATTTGTTATCATAGATGGTCCTTGGATGGCAGCCTTAAGCAATTTTAAACCTAGACAGGTGATGTACTTTTTCTTCTTGGATAATTTTCATTGTTTTATCTAATTTGGTTGTAACTAATGTGTTTAATATGGCTTGCTTGTTTTTTAAAAAGTTGTTCAGTATCCTTAGAACTCAGTGCTGATTTCTTTCTCTAGCAGGCCTTTTATATAGGACATCTCACTTTCTCCTGGCTCTCTACTACTAGCATGAGGTCTCTGAAAAATCAAGACAGCAAAATAATTTGTTATAGAATAGCCTATGTAGAGGGACAGGGGAGGAGTCATATTCCAAGAGGGAAAGACCTTTGAGCCAGGCTCAATTTGTAGAGGCTGTTGAATGAAAATGAGAGAGAGAGAATGCACACTTTATTGCACTATTAAAGCAAAATTCTGACACTAACTTCTAAAAATGATTCCACTCTTATACACTGAGAATATGACAGACCTTCCAAAAGTATAATTTCTTACATGAACGTCCAGGTATATAAGGAAAAATAACTATTTCATACCAATATCTCCAGCCGCCTTTATTGTTGGTTCACCACATAGGTTTTTATCAGAATCGCAGAACATTAATTTTTTAAATTAGCTACCATTACAACTAGCTTGAGAAGAACTTTCTTTTTAATAATTCGACCCAGATGCATTCTAGATACTCCAGTGTTACGAATCGATGGCTTCATGAGGAGCCGCTGTTGACTCATGCTATCTCTGGACACACTGACAGGAAATGTTTTCTTACACCTGTTTTCCTCCTGCTTTTCCTTGGTAGGACTTAGTTCCTTGGCATAGTTCAGTATCAATGGCAGTCATAGAGAAGTGTTACAAAAACCCAGCTTATTCCAACTTGTGAATTATTTGGCACCCAGGAACCAGGTCTTACAATCTTCAACCCACTTTTTCCTAACATGACCCCTTTTCTGAAATGTTTATTTATATATGATGTAGGCCTGGGGAAAGGACATGGACTTTCAAAGAAAATATTCTCCAATAGATCTCTCAACTCCAGAGAACCTTCTGACTAAATCTGAAAGAATTCCACTGTGCTCTGATAACATCCTTTAATAATGAAGGAAAAGATATTTTCCCCCAGGAGGATTTTGTAGTGAAAGAGATGGCATAATTTTTTTTTTAAATGTTGTTTATAATCTAATTTGTTTTTCCATTGGTGGGGTGTGTCTTAAATCCTAAATGGTACATCCTTTTTAAAATACTTCTAGTAATAAAATGTTTCTGAAGTTATGTTGTAAATATCATTGGACTATGTTTAATAATGTTAAGTTGATCCAACTTCCCCTGAAATTGTATACATAAATGCTGAAAGTATAAATTTACACATACAACTTCATGGAACATTTTTCTTCCAAGTGTGCATTTGCTAGAATTTGCATTGAAAGGTTTTGGAAGGAGCCTGTTGGTATGAATTCTGTGTGAGCAACACTCAGATTTGTTGCATACTGAACAGCATGCTAAATCTCACTTCACAATCTTAGATTTCTCATCTACCATCTTGAGCTGAATTTAAAATGTAACTGCAGTTTATTATGTCACCTGTTCGTCAAACACTGATGCAAAGCTTAGTTTTCAGTGTGAAGAACCCATGACTAGAGAAGGGAAGAAGAAAGGGTCAAGCACACCTCATTAAAGAGTATATGGGCAAGAAAACACATCAGATGTCTTGATAGGTTTTTTAAAGTCCTGTTAGACTTGTCATGATTTCCAAAACACTAAATGCCATCTAGTATTTTGGACCCTCCAAAATTACAGTAGAATATTATTATGGGTCATCTTAATTGGAAATATACAGGAAAATCCTGATGATTAATGTAGACTAGTGATAGCTCTCACACATTTATATAACCTATGTTGAAAAGAAAGAAGAAAGGCAGGAAGGAAAGAAGGAAAAAGAGCGGAGAGAGATGAACAAGAAAACACGTGGATTTGTGGAAATGAAAATTTTTAAATTACTAATTTGCAAGAATGGGTAAGAAAAATACCGAGTATGAACATAAATGCTTTCAATTCAGTTTGTCTCTTAATCCTTCTCAGTCCGTGGCCAGTTTTGAAACTTGGTGTAACTTCCTTCTTTTATTCCTCCCTCCCTTGCTCCCTCCATCCCTCCTTGCCAGCCTCCTTCCCTTCCTCTCTCCTTGAGTTTCCTTCTTCTTTCTTGTTCCCTCCCTCCCTCCCTCTCTCTTTTTTTCCCTTAGTTTCCCCGGAAGCACATATACCAGCCATTTGAATGCTTTCTGCTCATAGATACCGCCAAGCCCCCTCACCCAGACTGCTGACTAGATTTGGTAGAATGGAATGAGAAACATAGACTTTGTGTCTGTGGCGGCCACCTCTGATGTTGCAGATTTTTGCCGTGATTATGCACTCCAGCCGAGGGACGCTAGAGAGGTTGAAATTTCAACTGTGGGATTTGCCATTTTGGAATTTGCAGAAATGTACTGGATATGCTAACAGCAGCCTGGCTAGCCTCCACTTCACAAGGAAGTATTTAAATATACATGTGTAATATGAAGAAAATTGCATTAGATCATAAGGGATGAATTATTTTGTAAATGACTATACCATCAAATACCATACCTGATATCAATCATCTTCATCAGACAGTATCTGTGTATGTAAGTAGATAAACAAAAAAGCAGGAGTTTATTTCTCTCTAATGTATCCTTGACTCTCTAGCGGTGACCTCTGAAATGTCTCTTCTGATCCAGACTTGTTTGAATCATGTGCAACATTTTAGATTTGTCTTTTCTCTGCAAGTTTTTTTTTTTGTTAAGTACCATAACATATTGAACCAAATAGTTTTGCTTGCTTTCTATTGATGACACATGATTTTGGCTTTTATCTTCAGTGGAAAATCAATGTGTCACGTGGCGTTCACTAAGAAAAAGGTATGGGGCCTCTTTGTATTTCTTTGTCAGATGATTGCTTTATCTTGATTTATGCCTTCAAACTTTTTCCCATTCAGCAGAAAATATTGTGTCGCTATCTGTGAGAGCAAAGCGATCTATACCAATTTATGCTCTAAGTGTAGCCTCCTTCCAGAACTGCTTATGGAACATATCAACTCACTATAGATTAGGGACATAATGGATTCTTCTTTCTTAAAAGTGGCAGATTGACAATTTTAGTTCATATACAAGCTTTTATATTGACATTAAAACAATATTTCTATGTAAAATAAAATATTGTAGTTGATTATTATTCGAGGGCCTCCCAGAATTTCAAGGTCTGAAAATAAATTCAATGTTCCTGGTGGTAACAAAATTGCCCCTACTTCCTTGTATCAGGACTGCCATTTGGAACTGCTGGGGAAGCTCTTTTCAGAAATTATTTTCAAAACAGCATTGTTGCCTTTTGCCAAACTGAAATCTGGTTGTAAACTTTTGAAAACTAGTTCCTTGGAATGGAATTCAAGTTGTCTTCTAAGCAATTTTTTTTTAACTCAAACATACATTCTATCTTGCTTTATTATGTCACTATTTGTGTAGGAAACATATTTCTAGTTTTACCATTTTCAATTTATTTACATTTACATTTACATTTGTGTGTATATATATACACACATACATACACTTTAAGTTCTGGGATACATATGCAGAACTTGCAGTTTTGTGAAATAGGTATACATGTGCTGTCGTGGTTTGCTGCACCCATCAACCCGTCATCTACATTAAGTATTTCTCCTAATGCTATCCCTCCTCTTTCCTTCCTACCCACTGACAGGCCCCAGTGTGTGATGTTCCCCTCCCTGTGTCTATGTGTTCTCATTGTTCAACTCCCACTTATGAGTGAGAACATGTGGTGTTTGGTTTTCTGTTCTTGTGATAGTTTGCTGAGACTGATGGTTTCCAGCTTCATCCATGTCTCTGCAAAAGACATTAATCCATCCTTTTTTATAGCTGCATAGTATTCCATGGTGTATATGCGCCACATATTCTTTATCCAGTCTATCATTGATGGGCATTTGGGTTGGTTCCTAGTCTTTGCTATTGTGAATAGTGCTGCAATAAACATATGTGTGAATGTGTCTTTATAGTAGAATGATTTATAATCCTTTGGATGTGTACCTAGTAATGAGACTGTTAGGTCAAATGGTATTTCTAGTTCTGGATCCTTGAGGAATTGCTACACTGTCTTCCACCATGGTTGAACTAATTTACACTCCCACCAACAGTGTAAAAGCATTCCTATTTCTCCACATCCTCTCTAGCACCTGTTGTTTCCTGACTTTTTAATGATTGCCATTCTAACTGGCGCGAGATGGTATCTCATTGGACCAGGGGTGATGAGCTTTTTTTTTTTTTTCTTCGAGACAGCCTCACTCTGTCACCCAGGGTGGAGTGCAGTGGCACAATTTCGGCTCACTGCAACCTCCACCTAATGGGTTCAAGCAATTCTCCTGCCTTAGCCTCTTGAGTAGCTGGGATTACAGATATATACCACCACGCCTGGCTAAAGTTTTTTTGTGTGTTTTTGGTAGAGACAGAGTTTCACCGTAGTGGCCAGGCAAGTCTCAAACTCCCGACCTTGTGATCCACTCGCCTTGGCCTCCCAAAGTGATGGGATTACAGGCGTGAGCCACCACGCCCAGCCTATGATGAGCTTTTTTTCATGTGTTTATTGGCCGCATAAATGTCTTCTTTTGAGAAGTGTCTGTTCATATCCTTTTCCCACTTTTTGATGGGGTTATTTTTTTCTTGTAAATTTGTTTAAGTTCCTTGTAGATTCTGGATATTAGCCCTTTGTTAGATGGATAGATTGCAAAAATTTTCTCCCACTCTGTAGGTTGTGTGTTCACTCCGATGATAGTGTCTTTTGCTGTGCAGAAGCTATCTTTAGTTTAATTAGATCCCGTTTCTCAATTTTGGCTTTTGTTGCCACTGCTTTTGGTGTTTTAGTCATGAAGTCTTTGCCTATGCCTATGTTCTGAATGGTATTGGCTAGGTTTTCTTCTAGAGTTTTTATGGTTTTAGATCTTATGTTTAAGTCTTTAATCCATCTTGAGTTAATTATTTTATAAGGTGTAAGGAAGGGGTCCAGTTTCAGCTTTCTTCATATGGCTAGCCAGTTTTCCCATCACCATTTATTAAATAGTCAATCTTTCCCCATTGTTTGTTTCCGTCAGGTGTGTCAGAGATATGTTGTATATTTCATGGTACAATGCCTTCTGTCAATGGGGAAAAATAACAAGCATATATGGGATGAATGAAGTCTGCTATGGTTAAGGTTGAGAATATTTACTGATCCTTGAGTTCAGTCTCCAGGAATGTTGGAAATAGAGAATGGAGATAATGGAGATAAAGAAAAGTTCTGAAAATGACACTTCCCATAGTGTCAAAATTGTGATCTATTGGAGAATTCTGTGATACATCAAAATCTCTGTTTATACTGATGTTTGTTATTGTGTATGAGCATATCTTTATCAGGTGTAGGCTATTTCTATACTTTCATGTCTTTAAATCAATGTTTCTATTCACATATGTATATGTGCAAATAGAAGCATGTTAATATTATATATATATATTTTCTGTCATTACCATGATTGCTATGATTATCATTAGCATGTATTATTAGTGTGACCGAAGTATCATCAGTATCAGTTTCTTTCTAACTGCAGTGCTCCTGTAATGCTTCATTTCTACAGAGCCAACCTACACCCACCGTTTCCCTGACTATAACTTTACCTAAAGTATAAGCCCTTATAAAGCCATGAAAGCCTACCAAGAATTGTCAAAGAAGCTAGGCAGCAGCCAGGCTCTGCCTTAGGAAAAGACTTTACTTTTTATTATCATGTGCAGTACTTAACTACTTGTTTTGACCTCTAAGATTTTGCTCTCCTATATTTCTATCCCCTGGCTTTCTGATATTTCATGTGATTATATTTGAAATTTTAACCTTGCTTTTCTTTTTGGAATCTCTGATATCTCTGCTGCCACAGGTAATGACAGGTTCCTCTCTAACTGTTGGTGTTATCCCTGGTCAGATTATTACTGATGACAGAAGTAGATGTTTTACGTGGATTCTCTCGATATCAGAAACAAATACAGATATCACAACTCAAAAATGACAGACTGATAACCATTATGAACTTAGATGCAACATTCTTAATACAATATTAGCAAAGTGAGTCTAGGAATATTTAAAAATGATAATGTGTTTTAACCAAGTGGGGCTTATCTCAAGTTGGTTTCAACAACTGAAAATCTACCATGCTGACAGAAAAAAGAAAAATCACGTGACACTCTCAATAGATGCAAAAAAGGAATTTACAAAATGTAACACATTTTTTAAATTAAAAACTCCCAGCAAACTGAGGATAGAAAAGTACATTTTCAAACCGATTATGTGTTTACAAAAAATCTATAGCAAACATCTTACTTAAAATGGTGAAAGCCTTAATACTTTCTACATAAGATTATGAAAAATGCAATGATGTCCTCTCTCCCTAGTTCTTTAAAGTATTGCATTCAATATTAAATAAGTGGAAATATATACCAAGTTCATTGATAAATATTTAATACTTATGAGATGATAATTCTCCTGAAATTGATCTCTAGATTCAGTGGAATTCCCATGAAACCTTATAGGTCCTTTTGGATAAATTACAAAACTGATTCTAAAACAGGGAGAAAGAAAGAAGGGAAGGAAGGAGGAATGGACAGAAAGAAGGAAGAAATAAAGAGAAAAGAAAAGAAAATAAGAAATAAGTGACACCCAAGTTGGGAAGAAAGAAAAATACTATTCTCACGTGATGTAAACATATACATAGAAAATCCTTAGGCATCTGCAGAAGTGTGCTAGAGGTATGAAGTGAATTTAACAAAGTTGTAGGATGAAAGATCAATAAATAAAATCAATTGTGTTTCTATACACAATCAACACCAATTAGAAAATAAAATTATGTAAGCAATTTAACTTATAATAGCCTCAAAAATAATAAAATAATTCAGAATAAATTTAATAAAAGGTATGCTGATCCAAAATTTCTAAATCACTAATACGAGAGATTGAACAGGTAGAAATATGTATCAAGTTCATTGGTAAATATACATGTCATACTTATTAGATGATAATTCTTCTGAAACTGATCTCCAGATTTGGCACAATCCCAATCAAACCTATAGGCCTTTTTGGAGAAATTACAAAGCTGATTCTATTTTTTTTTTAAATGCGGAAGTCCTAGAATAGCCAGAGCATGTTTTAGAAAGAAGAATAAAGTTGGAAAACTTTCCAAATTTCAAGACATATTGTAAAGCTACACTAACCAGTACAGTAAACTTACTGGCATGAAGAAGACATATATATCAGTGAAACAGAATAAATAATTTAGAAATATATCCAGCCTTACATGGCCAAATTTGCCAAAATAATTCAATAAGGAAATCAATGTCTTTATAAAGATGGTACTATTAAAATTGGATATTAAATGGAGAATATAAACTTCAGAATTACCTCACACCATATCCTCAAATTAACTCAACATGTATTTTATACATAATGTAAATATAAAAAGTATAAAGCTTACTGAATAGGAAAAATTTTTAATAATCTTACTATAGCTAAAAACTTTTTAGATAAGAAAAGGATGGATGAAAATGGAAAAAAATAGTAAGTTGGACTTCATGAAATTAAAACTTTTGCAATTTAAAACATAGCATCAAAAAATGAAAAGGCAAACCACAGATTGGGACAGAATAATTTTAAATATGTCTGATAAATAACTTTCATCTAGAATGTACACATAACTAAAAAACTAAATAACAAAACACAAATAACTCATTTAACATAATATTTTGACCTAAATGGGCCAAATATTTGTACAGATATTTTAATTTAAAAAGAGATGATGTCCAATACACAAATGAAAAGATACTTAACATTACCTGTCATCAGGGAAATGCAAGTTAAAACCACATTGAGGTACCACTGTACACCCACTGGAGTGGCTGACACGAGCAGAGCTGACCATACCACATGATGTGAAGAATTGCTATTCACACCTGGCTAGTGGGACTTCAAAATGGTACAGACATTTTGGAAAGCAGTTTGGCAGTTTCTTTTAATGTTAAACTTAGTACTGATCATATAGCCAAATAATTCCACTGCGACTCAAAATAAATAAAAACATATCCGTACCAAGCCTCATCCTTGAAGTTCATAGCAGATGTGTCCATCAACTTGTAAATGGATAAACCAGTTGTAGATGGAGTACCACTCAACAATAAAAAGGAGCAAACTGGTACAACAGCAATATAAATGAAT
Organism: Gorilla gorilla gorilla; assembly: GCF_029281585.2. Lineage (NCBI taxonomy): Eukaryota > Metazoa > Chordata > Mammalia > Primates > Hominidae > Gorilla > Gorilla gorilla. The sequence goes on along the minus strand of NC_073232.2, from coordinate 8,166,277 downwards.
ATCAAAAGCATTATGCTCAGTGAAAGAAGCTAGACATGAAAGACACCAATGTATCATTCCACTAATAGGATACTCTAGAAAATGCAAACTGTAGAAACAGAAGCAGATTAGTGGTTGCCTGTGTTCAGGAATGGAGAAAAGATCAAATGCAAAACAGCAAAAGAAAACATTTTGTGATGATGCAGATTTTCTGTATCTTGATCATGATTGTGGTCAAATGATGATATTCATCTGCCATAACCCATTAAATTGCACATTGAAAAGGGTGAATTTTGCTGTGTGTACATTATACTTAAATGGAGCTGTAAATATGTTTGGAGCTTATCCGTGAACATTAGTTGCAGAGCAGGAGTTATTTTTATAGAGTGGAAATCTGCTGAGTGCCAACTTGAGAAGGGTTGAAAAAAATTAGAACCTTCTTCCAGCACATTTCAGTTAGAACACTCTTAGGATGTCGTTACAGCTGTGCTCTATATTGGAGTCTCTGATGAAATCACATGTCTAACAATCTCAGCATGCCTTTAATCAACAGAATACACACGTGTTTTCTTTTTTTTACTATAAAGGATATACCAAACAACTTTTTCAAGACTTTACTTCAAAAAGGCACGTAGTTTTGGAATATTTTTGGTAAGTCTTTAATTATTTCAAAATGAAAAATTGAAAATAAAATGCAGTTATTTACTCAGGCCCCCCCAAAAAAGACCTGTACAGGGAATGCATGTGGTGTGTGTGTGTGTGTGTGTGTGTGTGTGTGTGTGTAAGTGTGTGATTTGAAGAATTGAAAAAATTTTAGTGGGGTTTTGTAGCATCACTTTGATAGCATCCTGTAATTTTGTATTGTGTTTGAAATAAAAATAAAGTGAATACACTGATAAAAGAATTTGACTAGATGACGAGTTAGTGGGTGCTGCGCACCAGAAGGGCACATGTATACATATGTAACTAACCTGCACAATGTGCACATGTACCCTAAAACTTAAAGTATAAGAAAAAGAAAAAAGAATTTGAAAAGAATTTGCATTATTGCCTAAATTATGTGTGGTTTCCACAGTGGCATGAATCGAGCATCTTTAACCTACATAACAATATATCAGAATGTATTAGGTAAAAAATAAGTAAACTAGTATAACAAAGTTAAATATTTCTAAAGGAAAATTATAGCTTTATTTTTTTTCCTGAAATGTTTTGAGGAGATATTTATACCAAAAGATATTATCATTGATCAATGAAACTTTTTCAAAATTTGCTTGTGTCCCACCAATATTTGATTACATAGTGCTTCTGTGAGTTCCATTTCATTAATTTAGCATTGACAGGAGAGAAGGCAGTGGCTCTGCAGCCTCTCTTGGTGTGGCATGATCCTGGTTCCGCTGGCTGATCTCTATTAGAACCATGGCCTTAATCATGCCTTTCATGCTTCTAACTTGATTTGCATTTGTTGTGTAATCCAAATTTATTCTCTCGTTTAGTCACTTCCACCCATAGAAAAGCAGGTCTTTTTCATTTATCCTTCACCATTGCCCCCAGTTTTTCTTTTTGTCCTCCCATGATGAAAAACAAGACAGAAAACAAACTATAACAACAACAGACACCTTTTGTCTGTGGTCACCAATGCATTGTAGCACTAAGTTTTGTTCAAAATCTCTAGATCTGACCTCTATATCTGCTGTTCCCAGAGTTTTTCAATGTATTCTCTAGACTGCTGTGACCCACTGACAGAAAGTCTAGCTATATTTAATTGAAAGTTATTACTGTCTGATATGGTTTGGCTGTGTCCGCACCGAAATCTCATCTTGCACTGTAGCTCCCATAATTCACATGTTGTGGGAGGGACCCAGTGAGAGGTAAGTGGATCATGGGGGCAGTTTTCCCCACACTGTTCTAGTGGTAGTGAATAAGTCTCATGAGATCTGATGGTTTTATAAGGGGAAACCCCTTTCGCCTTTCACTTGGTTCTCATTTGCTAAATCATGCCTCTCAGCTGATTCTCTCTAGAATTTATTCTCAGGAGATCCAATTAATAACTTGTCAAGCTGATGTCCATCCTTGGGGACAACTCGTATCTGAAGAATGGCCAGTGAAAGGTATTAAAACTCCATACTCCTGCCTCAATTTAGGGCAACTCTGAAGGGTCACCCCAGCTTCTCAGCTCCCCCTTGAGATTAGCTGAGGTATTTGTTGTGACTGCCTCACATCTCAACTCCCTTTATCCAATTCAGTTTTTCGCCACAGTTGTTGGTTCCTAGGATTTTACCCAGTTAAATATTCTCTACACAAATCTCTATCTCAAATCTGCTTTACAGGGAATGTGGCCTCAGACAGGTTTTCATTAGGTTCTGGACATAACTCTCATTAGTCATTGATATGATTCGGCTGTGTCTCCGGCCGAATCTCACCTTGATTGTAATTATCCCCGCATGTCAAGGATGGAGTCAGGTGGAGATAATTGAATCATAGGGGCGGGTTCCCCCTACTGTTCTCCTGGTAGCGAATAAGTCTCACGAGATCTGATGCTTTTAAAATGGGAGTTTTCCTACACAAGCTTTCTTCTCTGCTACCATTTAAGATGTGCCTTTGCTTCTTTTTTGCCTTCTGCCGTGACTGTGAGGCCTCCCCAGCCATGTGGAATTGTGAGTTCATTAAACCTCTTTCCTTTATAAATTACCCGGTCTTGGGTAGGACTTTATTAGCAGCATGAGAACAAACTACTACAGTCTGTTCTATAAGCCCAAGTCGGATCACAGAGTCCCGCTTTCTGTTTTTTTTTTCTAGCCCATATTTCTAGTAAAACTTGACTCATATAGACTTAAAACAAAATAATTAAGCATGGCTAATATTTATTTAATATTTTATATGTGTCAGGTACTGTATTTTGTAACTTATCTTTTAATAATCTTTCCAAATCTCTAAAAGGAAAATTCTGCTCTTTTATAGAGAAAATAAGGATGGCTCTGAAAATGTTAGTGTTAGGGGAGGTAGGGTGAGGGACATAGGGTTCACTTTGTGTTATGTGTGCATTTTACTATCACTCTAAAATCAGGTCAAAATAAAAATTAAAAAAATGAGTAGTAGAAGCAGGTTGTTAAGATTTTCAGTGTGACTCTAGAATTTTTTTGTTTGTTGTTTGTTTTGGAGTGTAGTGGTAAGATCTCTGCTCACTGCAACCTCTACTTCCCAGGCTCAAGCAGTTGTCCTGCCTCAGTCTCCCAAGTAGCTGGGATTATAGGTGCCCGCCCCCACACCCAGCTAATTTTTGTATTTTTTTTTTTTTTTAGTAGAGATGGGGTTTCAGCATGTTGGCCAGGCCAGTCTCCATCTCCTGACTTCAAGTCATCCACCCGCCTCAGCCTCCCGAAGTGCTGGGATTATAGGCATGAGCCACCACTCCTGGCCCAAAGTTCATATTTTAACTACTAACCTAAATTATTTTAAAAACAAAAGCCACCTTGGACTCAAACCAGGTCAGAGTGACATGATCATGTGTCTGTTTTGTGCAGGGCGAAGTGAGATTATTATCTAGGAAATAGCTGAAATGTCTTGTTGTGGACATAAATATTTCATATAAATTCTAAGCTTCATATTAGCACTTAGATTATAATTATCTAAAGAATAGAGAACAATTTCATATAATTTTCAGTGTATCAGGCGAATCAAAAGTATACATACAAGCATGCAGATGAATTTCAGTCAATATGGTGGTGACAATGCTCAACAGAATATGTGTCCCCCACCCCAACCCTGCTTCTTGCTCTTTCACTGTCCTAAAGATAGAACAAAATGGTTCAGGCATCCAGCTTGTCCCCTCCACACTTCACACTTTTACTTAATAGCAGCTTATCTTTAACACTTTGTCATCTTTAAGATGTTGCTAATTCTTTCTGGTAGAGCCCAGGACTGAGGATGAGGAAGAATGATTTTATTTAAATAAAGTTGCTTAATTAAAAAACAATTTTTTTTAGTTTTAAAATATTTTCATTATTTTATAAAATTTTTGTGGGTACATAGGAGGTTTATATATTTGTGGGGTACGTGACATGTTTTGGTACAGGCATGCAGTGTGAAATAATCACATCATGAGGAATGGGCTTTCCATCCCCTCAAGCATTTATCCTCTGAGTTAAAAACTATTCAATTGGCTGGGCGAGGTGGCTCACGCCTGTAGTCCCAGCTCTTTGGGAGGCCGAGGTGGGCGGATCGCCTGAGGTCAGGAGTTTGAGACCAGCCTGGCCAACATGATGAAACCCCATCTCTACTAAATATACAAAAATTAGCCAGGTGTGGTGGCGAGTGCCTGTCATCCCAGCTACTCGGGAGGCTGAGACAGGAGAATCATTTGAACCTGGGAGGTGGAGGTTACAGTGAGCCGAGATCATGCCATTGTACTCCAGCCTGAGTGACAAGAGTGAAACTCCATGTCAAAAACAAACAAACAAACAAAAATCAATTACATTCTTTAAGTTATTAAAATTAAACATTGTAAATGATTTTTTTTCCCAAAGCTTTTTCAAAGAAAAAAAAAGTAGAAACAAAGACACTTTCTACTGATTTCCAACATGGTGACTCTGTATTTCTAGCATGTGTTAAGGTGAAAAATTGATTTTATGTTTAATACAAAACATAGCATAATGTAATGAAGAGCAAGATTGTAATGATAAAGGAAAATAACATTAGTGCTAATTTTTTTCAATTTGAAGCATTGGATTAAAATGAATTAGGTTATATTCCAACATGTTTATATTGAATTTCTTTTTTCTTCAATTGGTTTCTTTTTATTAATGGGGGAGTGTTGCATTTGTATAAGGTTTCCCTATTATATTCAATTGTTTTGAGATGCTTTTAATATGAAGTTTTTATGTTTTCTTTTTGATGTATACATGTTATGCTTTTATGCTGAATTTGATAATTGGTGCTGTATATGCAAAGCAAATGTAATTTCCCAGCTTTTATTTTTTAAAGCCCTGGGAAGCAACATAATAAAGTAGAAATAGTATCAAGACAGGAGTTAGAATACCTGGATTCTAAAATTTAAATTAAATTAGGATCTAGTGACATTATAGGTGTTCCTTGATCTTCTGATGACCTGATTCCTCAAAAGAAAAATAAAATAATCTATAAATTGTTTCTAATTCTAAAACTCTATCAATCCTATTTTTAAAATTATAATTAGTTGAACTCTATAAGGTCACAAAAATCCCTATTAAGAAACTAAAATGAAATTTTATCATATCTTAAAAATACTCTGATCTTTTTTTATATGCTGACATGAATTCTAATTATTTTTGAGCCCCTAAAAACATTTAAGATCACAGTTTATGTTTTATTATTGACTTTCAGATAATTAACATTTTACTGATAGATATGAACAAATCTACTCTAACAGAGATAGTCATTAGTTTATTTCTCTCTTGTCAGTATCAATAAAAAGTATCGATTTACCAATAACAATGAATTAATTGCCTTAAATAAATGAAACGTAAGCAGCAAAAGTGAACTTTTTAGTATAACTCTTCTTGTAAACATCGACTTAGTTCAAAGGGAGCTTATCTTTAAAAAAAAGCGCTAATTCATGTCTATTGGTATAGATATAATCTTTTGTTCCTTGAAAATAGATCCTACTATACTCCAGACACTATGCCACTTGGTGCAGATATTAACACAAATAGCAGGTGATCATTGTCCTCATGGAGTTTATTTTAAAGAGAACAAAGTGAGACAAAGGCACACAAGCAAAGAACTACAATACAAAGGGGATGGCATCTGACTCAGCATGGAAGTGTCACGGAAGGTGTTGTTTTGCTTAGGTTTTGAAGTGTGGGTAGGAGATGGCCCATGTTGAGAGTGGGAACTGGGAATTAAAAAGATGAGGAGGTCTCTGCAAATCTACATGGATGGGAAGTAGCATGCTGATGTGGGAAACAACTAAAAAGTTCCAGAATGCATGGTTTATAAAGCGTGAGTCAGAGAGGGCTAGACCAGTAGCCAGATCAAGGATATCTCAGATGTTATAGTCATGAATTAGTGCATTAACCTGCAGGCCATGGGAGTCACTGAAGGTTTCAGTCAGGTAAGTGAGCTGATCAGAACAGTCCTTTAGATAGGCCGCTCTTTTGGCTGTAAGGGGGACACGTTTGAAGTAGGGCTATAGCTAAAAATATACAGACACTTCCTCTTGTCTACAGCCCTGCTGGCATCTGTTGTATTTTGACTTTTTAATAATAGCCATTCCAACCGGTATGAAATGGTATCTCATTGTGTTTTGATTTGCATTTTTCTGATGATTAGTGATTCTAAGCATTTTTTTTCGTGTATTTGTTGGCCATTTGTATATGTTCTTTTGAGAAGTGTTTGTTCATGTCCTTTGCCCATTTTTTAATTGGGTTATTTTTTTTTCTAATTGATTTAAGTTCCCTGTAGATTCTGGATACTAAAAAACAAACAAAAACCAGAAGTAAATAAATTCTCAGGACACACACACCCACACCCACACCCACAGAGAGAGAGAGAGAGAGAGAGAGAGCGCCTAGGTAAGAGGCCACCAACCACCAGGGTCTAAACTGGAACACTTTCTAGTACAGAATGAATGGAAGGGATTCATGAAATATCTAGAAAGTAACGTTAATGAAATTTACATGTATAGAGTGAATGAGGAGAAACAGGGATCATTCAGGATTCTGGTGGGAATAACAGGGGGAGCCATTAGTTGAAATTTTGAAGTGGGAGAAGGAGAGGGAGTTTTAGGGAGAAAGATGAGTTGTTTTTTAGGTATTTCAAACCCTTGAAGCTTCTATGGGACATCGAAGTGGAAATAACAGTCTGTGGGTTGGGACAATAAAGAAAGAAATTGGTTGAAGACTAGGGGAAGAGTATAGAGCAAAGAAATATTTAAGATAATAAACATATAGAGATAGCTGAAAATGTGGGACTGGATTACAAAGGAAGAATGATTTAGTTATGAAGCCCAAGGGCTGACAGGAATGGGTGACTAGTCGAGGAGTTCATATGCATCTGTTATTGTATGAATAAAAAAAAGTGTCTGTTACTTCCTAAAGATATCTTCAACCTGTTTTTGGATACATATGGGCACTGCTTTTCACTCTCTTAGCCCCATTTCTTATTTTAGCCTCTGCTGTAGCAATCAGTTCTGCACAGGCTTTGACCCAGGCTTTGACTAGTTGGTGCAGGTGTGATATGACACTTACCTGGAATGGCCCACAGTTTGTGGCTGCTCTCACTTAAGCAGGTGGGATGCTCATGTAGGTGTAACCTAGAAGCTTGGTAGAGTTTATGCCCATGGGGCAACCTGTGACCACTCAAAAATAAAGCCCTTTCCTCCTCCCAGATTGAGGAGTCTTGCATTATGTAATAAAACTCCTTAGAAGGCCTATTAGGTTCCAATACAGCATTAGGCAACTTGATAAGGTATCCCATCATCAGCCTTCCTTTCTTCCCTCATTCCTCTGCCTCTCACTCTTTCTTCCTAAGTTAACTTCTTAGATAAAATGCCAACTTTCTATATTTTGTTTCACATCAGGGAAAATAATTGTATATCCCATTTCAAAAGCACATAAAAAGGTTACTGTATAGAAAATTTGTATTTAATAGATTAAGCTGTAATTTTCCAAATACTTTAAAATTTTATTTCAGATACGTTTTTCATTTTTATAAGCTTCATCTAAAAGCAGAGTTCACCTAAGAATATACCTAAGAGCATATTACATAGAATATATTTTATATTTCAGTAGTTTAGCTAGGATTCTTTCAAAATTGAGAGGATCTACAAATATTTCTAACACATTAGTTTTCAGTCTTAAGGCTGAGTCAAGAACAAAGCTCCTAAACTTTGCATTGGTGATTGAGAACATTTTAAAATTGTTATTTAATTCATTAATTTATTTTTTAAAAATTTTCACATTGTAATTATATAGATTTATAGGATACAATTTGATGTTTCAATGAATATGTATGTTGTCTAATGATCCAATAAGGATAGTTAGTGTATTAATTACCTCATACATTTATCATTTCTTTTTAATAAGAAATTTCAAAATCCTTTCTTCTAGATACTTTGTAATATACAATACTTTACTTTTAACTATAGTCACCCTGCTTTGCAAAGAACACTACAACTTATTCTTCCTATATAATTGTGATTTCATAACTGTTAACCAATCTATCTCCATTTTGCCCTCCCCACTTCTTCCTCACTGTTTGGTAACCACTATTCTACTCTACTTCTCTATTAACATTTTTTTTTAAGATTCAACATATGAGAGAGATCATGTGGTATTTGCTTTCTGTGTCTGGCTTATTTCACTTAACATTGTATCCTACAGGGTCATCCATGTTGTTGCAACTGGCAGAATTTCATTCTTTTTTTATGGCTGCATAGTATTTCATTGTGTGTGTGTCCGTTTATATATATATATATATAATTTTATGTATAATTATAATTACACATAAAATTATATATAATTATAATTAATTTTATGTATAATTATAATTACACATAAAATTATATATAATTATAATTATAATTATTTATAATTATATATAATTATATGTATAATAATAAATATTATATGTAATATATATAATATACATAATATACATAATGTATATTATATATAATATACATTATATATATTATATATAATATACATAATATATTATGTATATAATATACATAATATATTCTATATAATATACATAATATATGTATTCTATATAATATACATAATATATGTATTCTATATAATATACATAATGTATATTCTATATAATATACATAATGTATATTCTATATAATATACATAATGTATATTATATATAATATACATAATGTATATTCTATATAATATACATAATGTATATTATATATAATATACATAATGTATATTATATATAATATACATTATGTATATTATATAGAATATATATAATGTATATTATATAGAATATACATTATGTATTATATATATTGTATATAATATACATAATGTATATTATATATATATAATTCACTTGTTTGTTTTTAGACATATAGGTTGATTCCATATCTGATTATTAGAAATAGTGCTACAGTAAACATAAGAGTGCAGATATTTTTCAAACACAATGATTTCATTTCCTATGGATATATACCCAGTAGTGGGATTGCTGGGTTATGTGATCGAATGATTTTTTTTTTGTTTTTTTTTTTTATTTTTTAGCGAGCTTCCATAAAGTTTTGCTTAATGGTTGTACTAGTTTACAATCCCATCAACAGTGTGTAAGTGTTCCCTTTTCTCCACTTCCTTGCCAACTCTTGTTATCTTTTACCTTTTTTGGTAATTACCATTCTAATGGGTGAACTGGTTTCTCATTGTGGTTTTGATTTGCATTTCCCTGATGGTTAGTGATGTTGAACATGATTTTATTATATATTCGTCTTGACCATTTCTATATTTTCTCTTGTGGCATGTCTTTTAGTTTATTTTGTCCTTTTTTTTTTTTTTTGAGAAGGAGTCTTGCTCTGTTGCCCAAGCTGGAGTACAGTGGTGCAATCGGGGCTCACGGCAACCTCCATCTCCCTGGTTCAAGCAATTCCCCTGCCTCAGCCTGCTGAGTAGCTGGGGTTACAGGCACACGCCATCATGTTTGGCTAAGTTTTTGTATTTTTAGTAGAGAAATGATTTCACCATATTGGTCAGCCTGGTCTCAAACTCCTGACCTCAGGCAATCCACCTGCCTCAGCCTCCCAGTTTTGCCCATTTTTAAATAAGTTATTTATGTTTTTGCTGTTGAGTTGTTTAAGTTTCTTATATAATCTGGGCATTAACTCCTTAGCAGATGTATAGTTTGCAAATATTGTATCCCATTCTGTAAGTTGTTTCTTCACTCTGTTAAGTTTCCTTTGCTGTGCAAAAGCATTTTAGTTTGATGAAACCCCATTTATCTATTTTTGCTTTTGTTGCCTGTGCTTTTGACGTCTCATTTAAAAAATCCTTGTAGAACCCAAAGTTATAGAGAATTTCCCACATGTTATCTTCTAGTAGTTTTTCATAGTTTTCAATCTTACCTTTAGGTCTTTAATCGCATTTGAGTTGATTTTTGTATAAGGTAGGGGTCTAATTTCATTATCCCACATGTAGATATCCAATCTTCTCAGTACCATTTAATGAAGAGACTGTCTTTACCCCTGTGTGTGCTCTTGACTCCTTTTTTGAAAATCAGTTGACTTTAGGTATGAGAATTTATTTCTGAGCTGTATATTCTCTTCCATTGGTCTATGTGTTTGCTTCATGGCAGTGCCATGCTGTTTTGCTTACTATGGCTTTGTAGTATATTTTGAAGTCAGGTAGTGTGGTGCCTCCAGCTTTGTTATTTTTGCACAGGATTGCTTTGGTTATTTGGGGTCTTTTCTGGTTTCATACAAATTTTAGGGTATTTTTTTCTATTTCTGTGAAGAATTTCATTGGTATTTTGATAGGGAGTGCATTGAATCTGTAGGACATTTTGTTAGTATGGTCATTTCAATAGTATCAGTTCTTCCATTCCATGAGTATATAGTGTCCATTTTTTGTGTATCATAAATTTTTCCATCAGTGTGTTATAGTTTTCATTGTAGAGATCTTTCACGACCTTGATTAAATTTATCTGCAGATTTCTTGGTAGCTATTGTAAACGGAATTCCTTTCTTGATGACTTTTTCAGATAGTTCACTATTAGTGTATAGAAACACCACTGAATTTTCTGTGTTGATTTTGTATACTACAACTTTACTGAATTTATTTATTATTTCTAGTAGTGTTTGGTCAAGTCTTTAGGGTTCTCACTCTATATAAGTATATATAGAAAGAACCCTAAAGAGAGAGAGATCATATATATCTATATGATCATATATATAGATGTATACATATGTATGTGAGATCACATTTTCTACAAACAGAAACAATCTGACTTCCTTCTTTCCAATTTGGATCCCTCTTATTTATTTCTTTTGTCTAATTGCTCTGGCTCTGACCTCCAGTACTATGCTAAATAGAAGTGGTAGAAGTTGACATCCTTGTCTTCCTCCATATCATAGAGGAAAAGCATTTAACTATTCACCATAAATGAGATGTTAGCTTTGGGTTTGTCACATATGGCCTTTACTGCGTTGAGGTACACTCCTATACCTACTTTCTTGACAGTTTTTATCATAAACGAATGTTGACTTTTGTCAAGTGTTCTTTTTGCATCTGTTGAAATGATCACATGGTTTTTGTTTTTCTTTCTATTGTGGTGGTGTATCATATTTACTGATTTGTGCATGTTAAGCCTTCCTTTCATCCCTGGGATGAATCCCACTTGATTATAGTGAATACTCTTTTCAGTGTGCTGTCGAAGTCAGTTCACTTGTATCTTGTTGAGAATTTTTGTATCTATGTTCTTCAGGAATATTGGCCTGTTATTTTCATTTTGTGCGTGTCTTTGTCTGGTTTTAGAATCAGGATATTGCGAGCCTCATAAGATGAGTATGGAAGTATTCCTTCCTCATTACTTTTGTGGAAAAGTTTGTGGAGAATTGGTAGTTATTCTTTAACTGTTTGGTAGAATTCAGCAGTGAAGACATCAGGTCCTGGGTGTTGGTGGTTGTTGTTGTTGTTTTGATGGAAGATGTTTTATTATTGATTCAATTTCCAAACTCATTATTGATGTGTTCAGATGTTATATTTCCTCACAATTTAATCTTGGTAGTTGTATGTGTGCAGAAATTTATTCATTTTATTCTACATTATCAAATTTGTTGGCATATAGTTATGAGTAATGTCTTACAATCCCTTATATTTCTGTGGTGTATCAGTTGTAATGTCTCCTTTTTCATCTTTTATTTATTTGAATTTTCTCTCTTTTTGTCTTAGTTTAGCTAAAGGTTTGTCAGTTTTACCTTTACACTTTGTCTTATTTATCTTTTGAAATATTTTTTAGTGTCTGTTTCATTTATATCTGCTGTGAGCTTTATTATTTCCTTCCTTCTACCAATTTTGGGTTTAGTTTGTTTTTGATGTTCTAGTTACTTGAAGTGTATAATTTTGCTTTGTGATTTGAAAATCTTTCTTCCTTTTTGGTGTAGGCTTTTATTGCTATAAATTTCCCTCTTAGAACTGCTTTTGCTACGTTCCATAGCTTTGGGTATGTTGGATTTTCATTCTTACTTGTCTCAGTGACTTTTAAAATTTTCCTATTAATGTCTTAATGAGACCTATTGATTTCTTGGGTGCATGCTATTTAATTTCCATGTTTTTATAAAATTTCCAAGGGCTTTCCTGTTGTTGATTTCTGGCTTTATATCACTGTAATCAGAAAAGATACTTCATATGATATCTGTCTTCTTAAGTTTGTTAAGACTTATTATGTGTCATAAAGTATGATTGGTCCTAGAGAATGTTTGGTGTACAGTTGAGAATAATTTGTATTCTGCAGCTGTTGGATGATGTATTAGTCTGTTTTCATACTGCTGATAAGGACATACCCGAGACTGGGTAATTTACAGAGAAAAAGAGGTTTAGTGGACTCATAGTTCCACGTGGCTGGGGAGGTCTCCCAATCATGATGGAAGGCCAAAGGCACATCTTACATGGTAGCAAACAAAATAGAATTGAGAACCAAGTGAAAGGGTTCCCCCTTATAAAACCATCAGATCTTGTTAGACGTACTCACTACCACAAGAACAGTATGGGGGAAACCGCCCCCCATGATTCAATTATCTCCCACTGGTTCCCTCCCACAACATGTATGAATTATGGGAGCTATAATCAAGATGAGATTTCGATGGGGATATACAGCCAAACCATATCAGGTGAGATCTTCTTTACCTGCTAGGTCCATTTGGTCTATGGTATAGTTTGAGTCTGTCATTTTTTGGTTGATTTTCTCTTCATATAATCTGTCCATTTTTAAAGTGGAGTGTAGAAATTTCCTACTAATATTGTATTACAGTCTATCCCTACCTTTAAATCTAATATTTGCTTTATATATCTGGTTGTTCTGGTGTTGGGTACATATATAGTTACACCTAAGTAATATATATGTTATGTCCTCTTATTGAATTGGGCCTTTTATCATTTCATTATACAGTGACATTCTTTTTTTATATAGTTTTTTTATTTAAAGCCTTTTAAAATATGACATGACTGTGGCTACTCCTGCTTGCTTTTCATTTGTTTGCGTAAAATATATTTTTCCATCTCTTCACTTTCAGTCTATTTGTCTTTAATAGTGAGGTAAGTATCATGTAGGCAGCATATAGGTGGGTTTTGCTATCTGAATCCGTTCATCCACTTTATATCTTTTAAGTAGAGTTTAATCCACTTCTATTCAAGTTTATTATTGATAAATTAGGACTTCCTTCTACCATTTCATTAGTTGTTTTTTAGATTACTTGTTCACTTCTTCCTTTCTTATTGTTTATCTCTCTAGTTTGGTGGTTTTCTGTGGTGCTAAGCTTTGTTTCTTTTCCCTTTTTTGGTGTGTGTGTGTGTATCTGCTGTAATTTATTTCTTTCTGGTTAGTGAAACTAACATACAGAGTCCTGTATTTGTAACAGACTATTTTACACTGATAACAACTTAACTTCTGTCACATAAAAATACTCTTGACTTCTCCCCCCCACACACACAATTTATATTTTTGTTACCTTACATTGCATCTTTATGAATGGTAGACTCAATGGAACATAGGATCTATGTCACAACTAAATCAATTATTTAATGGCAGCATTAAAGCAGCCCAAAGAATGTGAAAAACTGGTGTGGGTGTATTTAACTTTTTAAAAACTATGTTTCATAATGTTTTCATTAAAAAGTCTTTATCAGTTTGCTAATGCCTAATTTTTACAACCAGCCACCATAGATTTTACAGGATAAATATATTATTTCAGTGGTAATTGAAGCAGAATTTTTGTTGCTCTTCTTACCCTTAGAGATTGTGTATTATCCTCAGACGTAATTCTTTGATTTTTTTTTCTTTTCATGTTGTTACACATAGTTACCAACAATCAACGTGAGAATAACCTTTGAATATTTTCAAGCATTAAGATTTGTTTATACAGCTGCACAATTAGACAACCAACACTCTTGGGTCTTTACCTCTCAGCATACACCTGATTATTAACTTAAAGGTATGACGGGAAAAGTATCAATTTTTCTTGGTCACCTAGATTTAGAAATATGTAATAACTATAAGATTGGGTCTGCTTCTTCAGAAGCCTAGGAAGTGGAGTGATGGTTCTCTGAAGAGGCTGGAAACAAAGTATGTGTTTCCAGAAGGCTTAATAGAATATGTTGAGACATAGGCCATTAACACAAAAGTGAAAGAAATGCAAAAAATGTATGAAAGTAAGGATTTGAGAAGGGAAATTTTATTTTTAAGTCTAAGATTCCTATGAATTATATGAAAGTAAATGTCCTATCCTTAAAATTAGCCAAAGGAAGCACTTTACTTATCAATATGATATGACTTTTCATACTCTTATCTAAAGATATCCTAAACTAAGATCCAGTTTTCTAAGAAAAGACCTTTTACTCATGCTTTAAAGCATGTTAGATGATTCCTACCACATCACATCATGTTGTTTACATGTATGATTTAAACTGCATTTATTCTTCAACTCACTGGTTCCTTAGGCTTCTTATCTTTCCTTGCACGCTTAGATAATTTTATGTAAAATTGATTTTTAGAAGTTTAGTTTCTGGGCGTAGTGGCTGTCACCTGTAAACCCAGTACTTTGGGAATTCAAGGCAGGTGGATTTCTTGAGTCTTGGAGTTTGAGGCCTCCCTGGGAAAGATGACAAACCCCATTTGAACAAAAATAAAAATATTACCTGGATATGGTGGCACATGCCTGTGGTCCCAGCTACTCCAAGGCTGAGGTGGGAGGATGGCTTGAGTCCGAGAGGCAGAGGTGTGAGCCAAGATCATGCTCTGTTCTTCAGCCTGGGCAACGAAGCCAGACCCTGTTTCAAAAAAAAATCTTGTGACATTTGATTTCTATTTCTATGTGATTCAAAATTAGGAGAGCTTCAAGGCTAATGACTATTAAAAAATGGCCATTGCTACTTGTATTTTCTATGAAGCCAGCATACACAGCAACGTGCAACCTAAAAACCAAGCTATTTAATATGTAGCTTAGATTTCAGGTTTGATTGTCTTTGAGGTTTGATTATTGCACAGATCAATTGCCAGACCAAATATAGACTAATTCTGTATTTGTTCTTTTTATCATATGAAACATCCCAGCCTTGGGTATAAATTAAGAGCAAATAGGGATGATTATACCGATAGCGGTGTAGATATTTCCACGTTTATACAGTTAGCAGTGTAGATATTTCCATGTCTATACACATAGCGGTGTAGATATTTCCATGTTTATACAGATAGCGGTGTAGATATTTCCATGTTTATAGAGATAGTGGTGTAGATATTTCCATGTTTATAGAGATAGCGGTGTAGATATTTCAATGTTTATACAGATAGCGGTGTAGATATTTCCATGTTTATACAGATAGCGTTGTAGATATTTCCAAGTTTATAGAGACAGTTGTGTAGACATTTCTATATTTATAGAGATAGCGGTGAAGATATTTCCATGTTTATACAGATAGAGGTGTAGATATTTCTATCTTTATACAGATAGCGGTGTAGATATTTCCATGTTAATACAGGTAACGGTGTACATATTTCCATGTTCATACACATAGCGGTGTAGATATATCCATGTTTATACAGGTAGCGGTGTAGGTATTTCCATGTTAATACAGATAGAGGTGTAGTTATTTCCACCTTTATACAGATGGCAGTGTAGATATTTCCAGGTTCATACCAATGGCGGTGTGGATATTTCCACGTTTATAGAGATGGCGGTGTAGATATTTCGATGTTTACACAGATAGCAGTGTAGATATTTCCATGTTTATAGAGATGGCGGTGTAGATATTTCCTTGTTTATACAGATGGCGCTGTATATATTTTCATGTTTATAGAGATAGCGGTGTAGACATTTCCATGTTTACAAAGATAGCAGTGTAGAAATTTCCATGTTCATAGAGATAGTAGTGTAGATATTTGCATGTTTATACATATGGCGGTGAAGATATATCCATATTTATACAGATAGCAGTGTAGTTATTTCCATGTTTTTTACAGACACTGGTATAGATATTTCCATGTTTATAGAGATGGCGGTGTAGATATTTCCATGTTCATACAGAGAGCGGTGTAGATATTTCCATGTTCATACAGATGGCGGTGTAGTTATTTCCCTGTTTTACAGATAGAAGTGTAGATATTTCCATGTTTATACAGATAGCAGTGTAGATATTTCCATGTTTACAGAGATAGCGGTGTAGATATTTCCATGCTCATACAGATAGCGGTGTAGATATTTCCATGTTTATTCAGATAGCGGTGTAAATATTTACATGTTCATACTGATAGCGGTGTAGATATTTCCATGTTCATTCAGATAGCAGTGTAGGTGTTTGCATGTTTATGCAGATTGTGGTGTAGATATTTCCACGTTCATACAGATGGCGGTGTAGACATTTCCAGGTTCATACAGATGGCGGTGTAGATATTTCCATGTTCATACAGATGGCGGTGTAGATATTCCTATGTTCATACAGATGGCGATGAAGGTATTTCCATGTTTATACAGAAGGCGGTGTAGATATTTCCATCTTTATTGAGATGGTGGTGTAGATATTTCCATGTTGATAGGGATGGTGGTTTAGTTATTTCCATGTTTATAGAGATGGCGTTGTAGATATTTCCATCTTTTTAGAGATGGCGGTGTAGATATTTTCATGTTCATACAGATTGCAGTGTAGGTATTTCCATGTTTATAGAGATGGCGGTGTAGATATTTCCATGTTTATAGAGATAGCGGTGTAGATATTTCCATGTTCGTACAGATAGCGGTGTAGATATTTCCACGTTTATACCGATGGCGGTGTAGATATTTCCATCTTCATACAGATGGCGGTGTAGATATTTCCGCCTTTATAGAGATGGCTGTGTAGATATTTCCATCTTCATAAAGATGGTGGTGTAGATATCTCCATGTTTTTACTGATGCCTTTGTAGTTATTTCCATCCTTAAAGAGATGGCGGTCTAGATATTTCTATGTATATACAGATAGCGGTGTAGATATTTCCGTGTTTATACAGATAGCGGCGAGGATATTTCCATGTTTATACAGATAGTGATGTAGATATTTCCATGTTCATACAGATGGTGGTGTAGATACTTCCATATTCACAGAGATGGCGGTGAAGATGTTTCCATGTTTATACTGATGGCGGTGTAGATATTTCCATATTCAAACAGATAGTGGTGTAGATATTTCCATGTTTATACAGATGTCATTGTAGATATTTTTATGTTTGTAGAGATGGCGGTGTAAATATTTTCATGTTCATACAGATGGCGGTGTAGTTATTTCCATGTTTATAGAGATGGCGTTGCAGTTATTTCCATGTTTATAGAGTTAGCTGTGTATATACTTCCATGTTTATAAAGATGGTGCTGTACATATTTTCATGTTCAGACAGCGGTGTAGATATTTCCATGTTTATACAGATGGCGGTGTAGATATTTCCATGTTTATAGAGATAGTGGTGTAGATATTTCCATGCTCATACAGATAGCGGTGTAGACATTTCCAGGTTCATTTGGATAGTAGTGTAGATATTTCCATGTTCATTTGGAAAATAGTGTAGCTATTTCCATGTTCATACAGATGGCGATATAGGTATTTCCATGTTCAAACAGATGGCGATGAAGATATTTCCATGTTTATACAGAGGGCGGTGTAGATATTTCCATGTTCATACTGATGGCTGTGTAGGTATTTCCATGTTCATACAGATGGCTGTGTAGATATTTCCATGTTTATACAGACAGCGTTGTAGATGTTTCCATGTTTATACAGGTAGCGGTGTAGATACTACCATCTTTACACAGATGGCGGTGCAGATATTTATATGTTTATAGAGATGGCGGTCTAGATATTTCCATGTTTATAGAGATGGCGGTGTAGATATTTCAATGTTTATAGAGATGGCGGTGTAGATATTTCCTTGTGTATACAGACAGCGGTGTAGATATTTCCATGTCTATAGATATAGCGGTGTAGACATTTCCATGTTCATACAGATAGCGGTGTAGATATTTCCATGTTCATACGGATGGCGGTGTAGGTATTTGCATGTTCATGCAGATGGTGCTGTAGATATTTCCACGTGCATACAGATGGCGGTGTAGACATTTCCAGGTTCATACAGATGGCGGTGTAGATATTTCCATGTTCATACAGATGGCGGTGTAGATATATGCATGTTCATACAGATGGCGATGAAGATATTTCCATGTTTATACAGAAGGCGGTGTAGATATTTTTATCTTTATAGAGATGGTGGTGTAGATATTTCCATGTTCATACAGATGGTGGTTTAGGTACTTCCATGTTTATAGAGATGGCGGTGCAGATATTACCATGTTTTTAGAGATGGCGGTGTAGATATTTTCATGTTCATACAGATGGCGGTGTAGGTATTTCCATGTTTATAGAGATGGCGGTGTAGATATTTCCATGTTTATAGAGATAGCGTTGTAGATATTTCCCTGTTTATACAGATAGCGGTGTAGATGTTTCCATGTTCATACAGATGGCGGTGTAGATATTTCCCTGTTTATAGAGATGGCAGTGTAGGTATTTCCATGTTTATAGAGATAGCGCTGTAGATATTTCCAGGTTTATATAGATAGCGGCGAAGATATTTCCATGTTTATACAGAGAGTGGTGTAGATATTTCCATGTTTATACAGATAGCGGTGTAGATATTTCCATGTTTGTACAGATAGCGGTGCATATATTTCCATGTGTATACAGATAGCTGTGTAGATATTTCCCTATTTATACAGATGGCGGTGTAGATATTTCCATGTTTATAGAGATGGCGGTCTAGATATTTCCATGTTTATAGAGATAGCCGTGCAGTTATTTCCATGTTTAGAGAGTTATCGGTGTAGATATTTCCATGTTTATACAGATCGCGGTGTAGATATTTCCATGCTCATATAGATCGCGCAGTAGATATTTCAATGTTTTATACAGATAGCAGTGTATATATCTCCATGTTTGTAGAGATAGCGGTATAGATACTTCCCTGTTTTACAGATAGCAGTGTAGATATTTCCATGTATATACCAATAGCGGTGTAGATATTTCCACGTTCATACAGATAGCGGTTTAGATATTTCCATGTTCATACAGATAGCGGTGTAAATAATTCCAAATTTATAGAGATGACGGTGTAAATATTTCTATGTTCATACAGATGGCGGTGTAGATATTTACATGTTTATAGAGATGGCAGTCAAGATATTTTCTGGTTTATACAGATAGCGGTGTAGATATTTCCAAGTTTATAGAGATAGCGCTGTAGATATTTCCATGTTTATACAGATAGCGGTGTAGATATTTCCATGTTTATACAGATGGCGGTGTAGATATTTCCATGTTTATACAAATACCGGTGTAGATATTTCCATGTTTATACAGATAGCGGTGTAGATATTTCCATCTTAGTACAGATGGCGGTGTAGATATTTCCATGTTCATACAGATAGCGGTGTGGATATTTCCATCTTAATACAGATGGTGGTGCAGATATTACCATGTTCATACAGATGGCGATGTTGGTATTTCCAAGTTTATAGAGATAGCGGTGTAGTTATTTCCATCTCTATAGGGATAGCGGTGTAGATATTTCCATGTTTATAGAGATGGCCGTGTAGATATTTCCATGTTTATACAGATGGTGGTATAGATATTTACATGTTTATAGAGATGGCGGTGTAGATATTTCCATGTTTATGCAGATGGCGGTGTAGATATTTACATGTTTATACAGTTGGCGGTCTAGATATTTCGATGTTTATAGAGATAGTGGTGTAGTTATTTCAAAGTTTATAGAGACTGCGGTGTAGATATTTCCATGTTTATACAGATAGCGGTGTAGATATTTCCATGTTTATACAGATAGCGGTGTAGATATTTCCATGTTTATAGAGATAGCAGTGTAGTTATTTCCATGTTTATACAGATAGCGTTGAAGATATTTCCAGGTTTACACAGATAGCCGTGTGGATATTTCCATGTTTATACAGATAATGTTGTAGATATTTCCAAGTTTATGCAGATAGCGGTGCAGATATTTCCATGTTCATACAGATAGCAGTGTAGATATTTCCATGTTCATACAGATAGTGGTATAGATATTTCCATCTTCATACAGATAGCGGTGAAGATATTTCCATGTTCATACAGATAGCGGTGTAGATAATTCGACCTTCATAGAGAGGGCGGTGTAGGTAATTCTATGTTAATACAGATGGCGGTGTAGATATTTACAAGTTTGTAGAGATATCGCTGTAGATATTTCCAATTTTATACAGATAGCATTGTAGATATTTCCATGTTCATACAGATAGCGGTGTAGATATTTCCACTTTTATAGAGATGGTGGTGTAGATATTTCCATGTTCATACAGATGGCGGTGTAGATATTTCCATGTTTATAGAGATGGAGGTGTAGACATTTCCATGTTTATAGAGATGGTTGTGTAGATATTTCCATGTTTATAGAGATGGCGGTGTAGATATTTCCATGTTCATACAGATAACAGTGTAGATATTTCCATGTTCATACAGATAGCCGTGTAGATATTTCCATGTTCATACAGATAGCGTTGTAGATATTTCCACGTTTATAGAGATGGTGGTGTAGATGTTTCCATGTTCATACAGATGGTGGTGTAGATATTTCCATGTTTATAGAGATGGCGGTGTAGATATTTCCATGTTCATACAGATAGCATTGTAGATATTTCCATGTTCATACAGATAGCAGTGTAGATATTTCCATGTTCATACAGATAGCAGTGTAGATATTTACATGTTCATACAGATTGCGGTTTAGATATTTCCATGTTCATACAGATAGCGGTGTAAATAATTCCACCTTTATAGAGATGGCGGTGTAAATATTTCTACATTCATGGAGATGGCGGTGTAGATATTTACATGTTTATAGAGATGGCAGTCTAGATATTTGTGGTTTATACAGATAGCGGTGTAGATATTTCAAAGTTTATAGAGATAGCGTTGTAGATATTTCCATGTTTATACAGATAGCGGTGTAGATATTTCCATGTTTATACAGATGGCAGTGTAGATATTTCCATGTTTATACAGATAGCGGTGTAGATATTTCCATCTTATTACAGATAGCGGTGTAGATATTTCCATGTTCATACAGATGGTGGTGCAGATATTTCCAAGGTTATAGAGATAGCGGTGTAGTTATTTCCAACTTTATACAGATAGCGGTGTAGATATTTCCACGTATATGCAGATAGCTGTGTAGATATTTCCATGTTCATACCGATAGCGGTGTAGATATTTCCATGTTCATACAGATAGCGGTGTAGATATTTCCATGTTCATACAGATAGCGGTGTAGATATTTCCATGTTTATACAGATAGCGGTGTAGATATTTCCATGTTCATACAGATAGCGGTGTAGATAATTCCACCTTCATAGAGAGAGCAGTGTAGATATTTCTATGTTCATACAGATGGCGGTGTAGATATTTCCATGTTTATAGAGATGGAGGTGTAGATATTTCCAAGTTTAAAGAGATTGCGGTGTAGATATTTCCATGTTTATAGAGATAGCGGTGTAGATATTTCCATGTTCATACAGATAGCAGTGTAGATATTTCCTTGTTCATACAGATAGCGGTGTAGATATTTCCAAGTTCATACAGATAGCGGTGTAGATATTTAAGCATTCGCAGAGATGGTGGTGTAGATATTTCCATGTTCATACTGATGGCGGTGTAGATATTTCCATGTTTATAGAGATGGAGGTGTAGATATTTCCATGTTTATAGAGATGGCGGTGTAGATATTTCCATGTTTATAGAGATGGCGTTGTAGATATTTCCATGTTCATACAGATAGCGGTGTAGATATTTCCACGTTCATACAGATAGCGGTTTAGATAATTCCACCTTCATAGTGAGGGCGGTGCAGATATTTCTATGTTCATACAGATGGCGGTGTAGATATTTACATGTTTATAGAGATGGCGGTCTAGATATTTTCTGTTTTATACAGATAGCGGTGTAGATATTTCCATGTTCACAGAGTTAGCGGTGTAGATATTTCCAATTTTATACAGATAGCATTGTAGATATTTCCTTGTTCATACAGATAGCAGTGTAGATATTTCCACGTTTATAGAGATGGTGGTGTAGATATTTCCATGTTCATACAGATGGCGGTTTAGATATTTCCATGTTTATAGAGATGGAGGTGTAGATGTTTCCAAGTTTATAGAGATGGAGGTGTAGATATTTCCATGTTTATAGAGATGGCGGTGTAGATATTTCCATGTTCATACAGATAGCGGTGTAGATATTTCCATGTTCATACAGATAGCGGTGTAGATATTTCCATGTTCATACAGATAGCGGTGTAAATACTTCCACCTTTATAGAGATGGCGGTGTAAATATTTCTATGTTCATACAGATGGCAGTGTAGATATTTACATGTTTATAGAGATGGCAGTCTAGATATTTTCTGGTTTATACAGATAGCGGTGTAGATATTTCCAAGTTTATAGAGATAGCGTTGTAGATATTTCCATGTTTATACAGATGGCAGTGTAGATATTTCCATGTTTATACAGATAGCGGTGTAGATATTACCATGTTTATACAGATAGCGTTGTAGATATTTCCCTCTTATTACAGATGGCGGTGTAGATATTTCCATGTATATGCAGATAGCTGTGAAGATGTTTCCATGTTCAAACAGATAGCGGTATAGATAGTTCCATGTTCATACAGATAGCGGTGTAGATATTTCCATGTTCATACAGATGGCTGTGAAGTTATTTACATGTTCATACAGATGGCATTGTAGATATTTCCATGTTTTTAGAGATGGCAGTGTAGATATTTCCATGTTTATACAGATGGCGGTGTAGATATTTCCATGTTTATAGAGATGGCGGTGTAGATATTTCCATGTTTATGCAGATGGGGGTGTAGTTATTTACATGTTTTTAGAGATGACAGTCTAGTTATTTTCTGGTTTATACAGATAGCGGTGTAGATAATTCCACCTTCATAGAGAGGGCGGTGTGGATATTTCTATGTTCATACAGATGGCGGTGTAGATATTTACATATTTATGGAGATGGCGGTCTAGATATTTCCTGTTTTATACATATAGCGGTGTAGTTATTTCCATGTTTATACAGATAGCGGTGACGATATTTCCATGTTTACACAGATAGCCGTGTGGATATTTCCATGTTTATACAGATAGCGGTGTAGATATTTCCAAGTTTATGCAGATATCGGTGCAGATATTTCCATGTTTATACAGATAGCGGTGTAGATATTTCCACGTTCATACAGATAGCGGTGTACATATTTCCATGTTCATACAGATAACGGTGTAGATATTTCCATGTTCATACAGATAGCGGTGTAGATATTTCCATGTTCATACAGATAGCGGTGTAGATATTTCCATGTTCATACAGATAGCGGTGTAGATATTTCCATGTTCATACAGATAGCGGTTTAGATATTTCCATGTTCATAGAGAAAGCGGTGTAAATAATTCCACCTTTAGAGAGATGGCGGTGTTAGTATTTCTATGTTCATAGAGATGGCGGTGTAGATATTTACATATTTATAGAGATGGCAGTCTAGATATTTCCTGGTTTATACAGATAGCGGTGTAGATATTTCCAAGTTTATAGAGATAGTGTTGTAGAGATTTCCATGTTTATACAGATAGCGGTGTAGATATTTAAATGTTTATACAGATGGCGGTGTAGATATTTCCATGTTTATACAGATAGCGGTGTAGATATTTCCATGTTTATACAGATAGCGGTGTAGATATATCCATGTTCATACAGATAGCGGTGTAGATAATTCCACCTTCATAGAGAGGGCGGTGTGGATATTTCTATGTTCATACAGATGGTGGTGTAGATATTTACATGTTTATAGAGATGGCGGTCTGGATATTTCCTGTTTTATACATATAGCGGTGTAGATATTTCCATGTTTATAGAGATAGCGGTGTAGATATTTCCAATTTTATACAGATAGCATTGTGGATATTTCCATGTTCATACAGATAGCGATGTAGATATTTCCACGTTTATAGGGATGGTGGTGTAGATATTTCCATGTTCATACAGATGGTGGTTTAGATATTTCCATGTTTATAGAGATGGAGGTGTAGATATTTCCATGTTTATTGAGATGGCGGTGTAGATATTTCCATGTTTATAGAGATGGCGGTGTAGATATTTCCATGTTCATACAGAGGGCGGTGTAGATATTTCCATGTTCATACTGATAGCGGTGTAGATATTTCCATGTTCATACAGATTGCGGTGCAGATATTTCCATGTTCATACAGATAGCAGTGTAGATATTTCTATGTTCATACAGATATCGGTTTAGATATTTCCATGTTCATTCACATAGCGGTGTAAATAATTCCACCTTTATAGAGACGGCGGTGTAAATATTTCTATGTTCATACAGATGGCGGTGTAGATATTTACATGTTTATAGAGATGTCAGTCTAGATATTTTCTGGTTTATACAGATAGCGGTGTAGATATTTTCAAGTTTATAGAGATAGCGTTGTAGATATTTCCATGTTTATACAGATAGCAGTGCAGATATTTCCATGTTTATACAGATGGCGGTGTAGATATTTCCATGTTTATACAGATAGCGGTGTAGATATTTCCATGTTTATACAGAAAGCAGAGTAGATATTTCCATGTTTACACAGATAGCGGGGTAGGTATTTCCATGTCTATGTAGATGGCAGTGTAGATATTTACATGTTTATAGAGTTGGCGGTCTAGATATTTCGATGTTTATAGATATAGTGGTTTAGTTATTTCCAAGTTTATAGAGAGTGTGGTGTAGATATTTCCATGTTTCTACAGATATTGGTGTAGATATTTCCATGTTTATAGACATAGCGGTGTAGTTATTTCCATGTTTATACAGATAGCGGTGACGATATTTCCATGTTTACACAGATAGCCGTGTGGATATTTCCATGTTTATACAGATAGCGGTGTAGATATTTCCAAGTTTATGCAGATATCGGTGCAGATATTTCCATGTTTATACAGATAGCGGTGTAGATATTTCCATGTTCATACAGATAGCGGTGTAGATAATTCCCTGCTCATACAGCTAGCGGTGTAGATATTTCCATGTTCATACAGATAGCAGTGTAGATAATTCCACCTTCATAGAGAGGGCGGTGTAGATATTTCTATGTTCATACAGATGGCGGTGTAGATATTTCTATGTTTATAGAGATGGCGGTCTGGGTATTTTCTGTTTTATACAGATAGCGGTGTAGATATTTCCATGTTTACAGAGTTAGCGGTGTAGATATTTCCATGTTCATACAGATAGCGGTGTAAATAATTCCAACTTTATGGAGATGGCGGTGTAAATATTTCTATATTCATACAGATGGCGGTGTAGATATTTACATGTTTATAGAGATGTCAGTCTAGATATTTTCTGGTTTATACAGATAGCGGTGTAGATATTTCCAAGTTTATAGAGATTGCATTGTAGATATTTCCATGTTTATACAGATAGCGGTGTAGATATTTCCATGTTTATACAGATGGCGGTGTAGATATTGCTATGTTTATACTGATAGCGCTGTAGATATTTCCATGTTTATGGAGATAGCGGTGTAGATATTTCCATCTTAATACAGATGGCGGTGTAGATATTTCCATGTTGATACAGATGGTGGTGCAGATATTTCCATGTTCATACAGACGGCGATGTAGATATTTCCAAGCTTATAGAGATAGCGGTGTAGTTATTTCCAACTTTATAGAGATAGCGGTGTAGATATTTCCACGTATATGCAGATAGCTGTGTAGATATTTCCATGTTCATACAGATAGCTGTGTAGATATTTCCATGTTGATACAGATAGCGGTTTAGATATTTCCAAGTTCATACAGATAGCGGTGTAGATAATTCCACCTTCATAGAGAGAGCGGTGTAGTTATTTCTATGTTCATACAGATGGCCGTGTAGATATTTCCATGTTTATAGAGATGGCGGTGTAGATATTTCCGAGTCTATACAGATAGCGGTGTAGATATTTCCATGTTTATAGAGATGGCGGTGTAGTTATTTCCATGTTTATGGAGATAGCGGTGTAGATATTTCCATGTATATGCAGATAGCTGTGCAGATGTTTCCATGTTCATACAGATAGCTGTGTAGATATTTCCATGTTGATACAGATAGCGGTGTAGATATTTCCAAGTTCATACAGATAGCGGTGTACATAGTTCCACCTTCATAGAGAGGGCGGTGTAGTTATTTCTATGTTCATACAGATGGCCGTGTAGATATTTCCATGTTTATAGAGATGGCGGAGTAGATATTTCCAAGTCTATACAGATGGCGGTGTAGAGATTTCCATGTTTATAGAGATGGCGGTGTAGTTATTTCCATGTTTATGGAGATAGCGGTGTAGATAGTTCCGTGTTCATACAGATAGCGGTGTAGATATATCCATGTTTATAGAGATGGCGGTGAAGATATTTCCATGTTTATATAGATAGCGGTGTAGATATTTCCATGTTTATACAGAAAGCGGTGTAGATATTTCCATGTTCATACAGATAGCGGTGTAAATAATTCCACCTTTATAGACATGGCAGTGTAAATATTTCTATGTTCATACAGATGGCGGTTTAGATATTTACATGTTTATAGAGATGGCAGTCTAGATATTTCCTGGTTTATACAGATAGCGTTTTAGATATTTCCAAGTTTATAGAGTTAGCATTGTAGATATTTCCATGTTTATACAGATAGCGGTGTAGATATTTCCATGTTTATACAGATGGCTGTGTAGATATTTCTTTGTTTATACAGATAGCCGTGTAGATATTTCCATGTTTATGCAGAAAGCGGTGTAGATATTTCCATGTTCATACAGATAGCGGTGTAAATTCCAACTTTATACAGATGGCGGTGTAAATATTTCTATGTTCATATAGTTGGCGGTGTAGATATTTACATGTTTATAGAGATGTCAGTGTAGATATTTTCTGGTTTATACAGATAGCGGTGTAGATATTTCCATGTTTATACAGATGGCGGTGTAGATATTTCCATGTTTATATAGATAGCGCTGTAGATATTTCCATGTATATACAGAAAGCGGTGTAGATATTTCCATGTTCATACAGATAGCGGTGTAAATAATTCCACCTTTATAGAGATGGCGGTGTAAATATTTCTATGTTCATACAGATGGCGGTTTAGATATTGACATGTTTATAGAGATGGCTGTCTAGATATTTCCTGGTTTATACAGATAGCGTTTTAGATATTTCCAAGTTTATAGAGATAGCGTTGTAGATATTTCCATGTTTATACAGATAGCGGTGTAGATATTTCCACGTTCATACAGATAGCGGTGTACATATTTCCATGTTCATACAGATAACGGTGTAGATATTTCCATGTTCATACAGATAGCGGTGTAGATATTTCCATGTTCATACAGATAGCGGTGTAGATATTTCCATGTTCATACAGATAGCGGTGTAGATATTTCCATGTTCATACAGATAGCGGTTTAGATATTTCCATGTTCATAGAGAAAGCGGTGTAAATAATTCCACCTTTAGAGAGATGGCGGTGTTAGTATTTCTATGTTCATAGAGATGGCGGTGTAGATATTTACATATTTATAGAGATGGCAGTCTAGATATTTCCTGGTTTATACAGATAGCGGTGTAGATATTTCCAAGTTTATAGAGATAGTGTTGTAGAGATTTCCATGTTTATACAGATAGCGGTGTAGATATTTAAATGTTTATACAGATGGCGGTGTAGATATTTCCATGTTTATACAGATAGCGGTGTAGATATTTCCATGTTTATACAGATAGCGGTGTAGATATATCCATGTTCATACAGATAGCGGTGTAGATAATTCCACCTTCATAGAGAGGGCGGTGTGGATATTTCTATGTTCATACAGATGGTGGTGTAGATATTTACATGTTTATAGAGATGGCGGTCTGGATATTTCCTGTTTTATACATATAGCGGTGTAGATATTTCCATGTTTATAGAGATAGCGGTGTAGATATTTC
The DNA here is from genome assembly GCF_029281585.2 of Gorilla gorilla gorilla. Classification (NCBI taxonomy): domain Eukaryota; kingdom Metazoa; phylum Chordata; class Mammalia; order Primates; family Hominidae; genus Gorilla; species Gorilla gorilla. Next base: position 8,137,972 of record NC_073232.2, on the reverse strand, counting down.
CAATTTTATACAGATAGCATTGTGGATATTTCCATGTTCATACAGATAGCGATGTAGATATTTCCACGTTTATAGGGATGGTGGTGTAGATATTTCCATGTTCATACAGATGGTGGTTTAGATATTTCCATGTTTATAGAGATGGAGGTGTAGATATTTCCATGTTTATTGAGATGGCGGTGTAGATATTTCCATGTTTATAGAGATGGCGGTGTAGATATTTCCATGTTCATACAGAGGGCGGTGTAGATATTTCCATGTTCATACTGATAGCGGTGTAGATATTTCCATGTTCATACAGATTGCGGTGCAGATATTTCCATGTTCATACAGATAGCAGTGTAGATATTTCTATGTTCATACAGATATCGGTTTAGATATTTCCATGTTCATTCACATAGCGGTGTAAATAATTCCACCTTTATAGAGACGGCGGTGTAAATATTTCTATGTTCATACAGATGGCGGTGTAGATATTTACATGTTTATAGAGATGTCAGTCTAGATATTTTCTGGTTTATACAGATAGCGGTGTAGATATTTTCAAGTTTATAGAGATAGCGTTGTAGATATTTCCATGTTTATACAGATAGCAGTGCAGATATTTCCATGTTTATACAGATGGCGGTGTAGATATTTCCATGTTTATACAGATAGCGGTGTAGATATTTCCATGTTTATACAGAAAGCAGAGTAGATATTTCCATGTTTACACAGATAGCGGGGTAGGTATTTCCATGTCTATGTAGATGGCAGTGTAGATATTTACATGTTTATAGAGTTGGCGGTCTAGATATTTCGATGTTTATAGATATAGTGGTTTAGTTATTTCCAAGTTTATAGAGACTGTGGTGTAGATATTTCCATGTTTCTACAGATATTGGTGTAGATATTTCCATGTTTATAGACATAGCGGTGTAGTTATTTCCATGTTTATACAGATAGCGGTGACGATATTTCCATGTTTACACAGATAGCCGTGTGGATATTTCCATGTTTATACAGATAGCGGTGTAGATATTTCCAAGTTTATGCAGATATCGGTGCAGATATTTCCATGTTTATACAGATAGCGGTGTAGATATTTCCATGTTCATACAGATAGCGGTGTAGATAATTCCCTGCTCATACAGCTAGCGGTGTAGATATTTCCATGTTCATACAGATAGCAGTGTAGATAATTCCACCTTCATAGAGAGGGCGGTGTAGATATTTCTATGTTTATAGAGATGGCGGTCTGGGTATTTTCTGTTTTATACAGATAGCGGTGTAGATATTTCCATGTTTACAGAGTTAGCGGTGTAGATATTTCCATGTTCATACAGATAGCGGTGTAAATAATTCCAACTTTATGGAGATGGCGGTGTAAATATTTCTATATTCATACAGATGGCGGTGTAGATATTTACATGTTTATAGAGATGTCAGTCTAGATATTTTCTGGTTTATACAGATAGCGGTGTAGATATTTCCAAGTTTATAGAGATTGCATTGTAGATATTTCCATGTTTATACAGATAGCGGTGTAGATATTTCCATGTTTATACAGATGGCGGTGTAGATATTGCTATGTTTATACTGATAGCGCTGTAGATATTTCCATGTTTATGGAGATAGCGGTGTAGATATTTCCATCTTAATACAGATGGCGGTGTAGATATTTCCATGTTGATACAGATGGTGGTGCAGATATTTCCATGTTCATACAGACGGCGATGTAGATATTTCCAAGCTTATAGAGATAGCGGTGTAGTTATTTCCAACTTTATAGAGATAGCGGTGTAGATATTTCCACGTATATGCAGATAGCTGTGTAGATATTTCCATGTTCATACAGATAGCTGTGTAGATATTTCCATGTTGATACAGATAGCGGTTTAGATATTTCCAAGTTCATACAGATAGCGGTGTAGATAATTCCACCTTCATAGAGAGGGCGGTGTAGTTATTTCTATGTTCATACAGATGGCCGTGTAGATATTTCCATGTTTATAGAGATGGCGGTGTAGATATTTCCGAGTCTATACAGATAGCGGTGTAGATATTTCCATGTTTATAGAGATGGCGGTGTAGTTATTTCCATGTTTATGGAGATAGCGGTGTAGATATTTCCATGTATATGCAGATAGCTGTGCAGATGTTTCCATGTTCATACAGATAGCTGTGTAGATATTTCCATGTTGATACAGATAGCGGTGTAGATATTTCCAAGTTCATACAGATAGCGGTGTACATAGTTCCACCTTCATAGAGAGGGCGGTGTAGTTATTTCTATGTTCATACAGATGGCCGTGTAGATATTTCCATGTTTATAGAGATGGCGGAGTAAATATTTCCAAGTCTATACAGATGGCGGTGTAGAGATTTCCATGTTTATAGAGATGGCGGTGTAGTTATTTCCATGTTTATGGAGATAGCGGTGTAGATAGTTCCGTGTTCATACAGATAGCGGTGTAGATATATCCATGTTTATAGAGATGGCGGTGAAGATATTTCCATGTTTATATAGATAGCGGTGTAGATATTTCCATGTTTATACAGAAAGCGGTGTAGATATTTCCATGTTCATACAGATAGCGGTGTAAATAATTCCACCTTTATAGACATGGCAGTGTAAATATTTCTATGTTCTTACAGATGGCGGTTTAGATATTTACATGTTTATAGAGATGGCAGTCTAGATATTTCCTGGTTTATACAGATAGCGTTTTAGATATTTCCAAGTTTATAGAGTTAGCATTGTAGATATTTCCATGTTTATACAGATAGCGGTGTAGATATTTCCATGTTTATACAGATGGCTGTGTAGATATTTCTTTGTTTATACAGATAGCCGTGTAGATATTTCCATGTTTATGCAGAAAGCGGTGTAGATATTTCCATGTTCATACAGATAGCGGTGTAAATTCCAACTTTATACAGATGGCGGTGTAAATATTTCTATGTTCATATAGTTGGCGGTGTAGATATTTACATGTTTATAGAGATGTCAGTGTAGATATTTTCTGGTTTATACAGATAGCGGTGTAGATATTTCCATGTTTATACAGATGGCGGTGTAGATATTTCCATGTTTATATAGATAGCGCTGTAGATATTTCCATGTATATACAGAAAGCGGTGTAGATATTTCCATGTTCATACAGATAGCGGTGTAAATAATTCCACCTTTATAGAGATGGCGGTGTAAATATTTCTATGTTCATACAGATGGCGGTTTAGATATTGACATGTTTATAGAGATGGCTGTCTAGATATTTCCTGGTTTATACAGATAGCGTTTTAGATATTTCCAAGTTTATAGAGATAGCGTTGTAGATATTTCCATGTTTATACAGATAGCGGTGTAGATATTTCCACGTTCATACAGATAGCGGTGTACATATTTCCATGTTCATACAGATAACGGTGTAGATATTTCCATGTTCATACAGATAGCGGTGTAGATATTTCCATGTTCATACAGATAGCGGTGTAGATATTTCCATGTTCATACAGATAGCGGTGTAGATATTTCCATGTTCATACAGATAGCGGTTTAGATATTTCCATGTTCATAGAGAAAGCGGTGTAAATAATTCCACCTTTAGAGAGATGGCGGTGTTAGTATTTCTATGTTCATAGAGATGGCGGTGTAGATATTTACATATTTATAGAGATGGCAGTCTAGATATTTCCTGGTTTATACAGATAGCGGTGTAGATATTTCCAAGTTTATAGAGATAGTGTTGTAGAGATTTCCATGTTTATACAGATAGCGGTGTAGATATTTAAATGTTTATACAGATGGCGGTGTAGATATTTCCATGTTTATACAGATAGCGGTGTAGATATTTCCATGTTTATACAGATAGCGGTGTAGATATATCCATGTTCATACAGATAGCGGTGTAGATAATTCCACCTTCATAGAGAGGGCGGTGTGGATATTTCTATGTTCATACAGATGGTGGTGTAGATATTTACATGTTTATAGAGATGGCGGTCTGGATATTTCCTGTTTTATACATATAGCGGTGTAGATATTTCCATGTTTATAGAGATAGCGGTGTAGATATTTCCAATTTTATACAGATAGCATTGTGGATATTTCCATGTTCATACAGATAGCGATGTAGATATTTCCACGTTTATAGGGATGGTGGTGTAGATATTTCCATGTTCATACAGATGGTGGTTTAGATATTTCCATGTTTATAGAGATGGAGGTGTAGATATTTCCATGTTTATTGAGATGGCGGTGTAGATATTTCCATGTTTATAGAGATGGCGGTGTAGATATTTCCATGTTCATACAGAGGGCGGTGTAGATATTTCCATGTTCATACTGATAGCGGTGTAGATATTTCCATGTTCATACAGATTGCGGTGCAGATATTTCCATGTTCATACAGATAGCAGTGTAGATATTTCCATGTTCATACAGATATCGGTTTAGATATTTCCATGTTCATTCACATAGCGGTGTAAATAATTCCACCTTTATAGAGACGGCGGTGTAAATATTTCTATGTTCATACAGATGGCGGTGTAGATATTTACATGTTTATAGAGATGTCCGTCTAGATATTTTCTGGTTTATACAGATAGCGGTGTAGATATTTTCAAGTTTATAGAGATAGCGTTGTAGATATTTCCATGTTTATACAGATAGCAGTGCAGATATTTCCATGTTTATACAGATGGCGGTGTAGATATTTCCATGTTTATACAGATAGCGGTGTAGATATTTCCATGTTTATACAGAAAGCAGAGTAGATATTTCCATGTTTACACAGATAGCGGGGTAGGTATTTCCATGTCTATGTAGATGGCAGTGTAGATATTTACATGTTTATAGAGTTGGCGGTCTAGATATTTCGATGTTTATAGATATAGTGGTTTAGTTATTTCCAAGTTTATAGAGACTGTGGTGTAGATATTTCCATGTTTCTACAGATATTGGTGTAGATATTTCCATGTTTATAGACATAGCGGTGTAGTTATTTCCATGTTTATACAGATAGCGGTGACGATATTTCCATGTTTACACAGATAGCCGTGTGGATATTTCCATGTTTATACAGATAGCGGTGTAGATATTTCCAAGTTTATGCAGATATCGGTGCAGATATTTCCATGTTTATACAGATAGCGGTGTAGATATTTCCATGTTCATACAGATAGCGGTGTAGATAATTCCCTGCTCATACAGCTAGCGGTGTAGATATTTCCATGTTCATACAGATAGCAGTGTAGATAATTCCACCTTCATAGAGAGGGCGGTGTAGATATTTCTATGTTCATACAGATGGCGGTGTAGATATTTCTATGTTTATAGAGATGGCGGTCTGGGTATTTTCTGTTTTATACAGATGGCGGTGTAGATATTTCCATGTTTACAGAGATAGCGGTGTAGATATTTCCATGTTCATACAGATAGCGGTGTAGATATTTCCATGTTTATACAGATAGCGGTGTAGATATTTCCATCTTAATACAGATGGCGGTGTAGATGTTTCCATGTTCATACAGATGGTGTTGCAGATATTTCCATGTTCACAGATGGCGATATAGATATGTCCAAGTTTATAGAGATAGGGGTGTAGTTATTTCCAACTTTATAGGGATTGTGGTGTAGATATTTCCACGTATATGCAGATAGCTGTGTAGATATTTCCATGTTCATACAGATAGCGTTGTAGATATTTCCATGTTCGTACAGATAGCGGTGTACATAATTCCATGTTCATACAGATAGCGGTGTAGATATTTCCATGTTCATACAGATAGCGTTGTAGATATTTCCACGTTCATACAGATAGCGGTGTAGATCTTTCCACGTTTATAGGGATGGTGGTGTAGATATTTCCATGTTCGTACAGATGGCGGTGTAGATCTTTCCATGTTCATAGAGATGGCGGTGTAGATATTTCCATGTTTATACGGATGGCGGTGTAGATATTTCCATGTTTATAGAGATGGCGGTATAGTTATTTCCATGTTTATGGAGATAGAGGTGTAGATATTTCCATGTATATGCAGATAGCTCTGTAGATGTTTCCATGTTCATACAGATAGCGGTGTAAATATTTCCATGTTCATTCAGATGGCGGTGAAGTTATTTACATGTTCATACAGATTACGGTGTACATATTTCCATGTTTATAGAGATGGCGGTGTAGATATTTCCATGTTTATAGAGATGGCGGTGTAGATATTTCCATGTTCATAGAGATGGCGGTGTAGATATTTCCATGTTCATACAGATAGCAGTGTAGATATTTCCATGTTCATACAGATAGCGGTGTATATATTTCCATGTTCATACAGATAGCGGTGTAGATATTTCCATCTTAATACAGATGGCGGTGTAGATATTTCCATGTTCATACAGATGGTGGTTCAGATATTTCCATGTTCATACAGATGGCGATGTAGATATTTCCAAGCTTATAGAGATAGCGATGTGGTTATTTCCAACACTATAGAGATAGCGGTGTAGATATTTCCAAGTTCATACAGATAGCGGTGTAGATATTTACATGTTCATACAGATGTCGGTGAAGTTATCTACATGTTCATACAGATGGCTGTGTAGATATTTCCATGTTTATAGAGATGGCGGTGTAGATATTTCCATGTTGATACAGATGGAGGTGTAGATATTTCCATGTTTATAGAGATGGCGGTGAAGATATTTCCATGTTTATTCAGATGACGGTGTAGATATTTCCATGTTTATAGAGATGGCGGTGTAGATTTTTTCATGTTTATACAGAAAGCGGTGTTGATATTTCCATGTTTATACAGATAGCGGTGTAGATATTTCCATCTTAATACAGATGGCGGTGTAGATATTTCCATGTTCATAAAGATGGTGGTGCAGATATTTCCATGTTCATAGAGATGGCGATGTAGATATTTCCAAGTTTATAGAGATAGCGGTGTAGTTATTTCCATCTTTATAGAGATCGCGGTGTAGATATTTCCACGTGTATGCAGATATCTGTGTAGATATTTCCATGTTCATACAGATAGCGGTGTAGATATTTCCAAGTTCATACAGATAGCGGTGTAGATAATTCCATGTTCATACAGATAGCGGTGTAGATATTTCTATGTTCATACAGATAGCGGTGTAGATATTTCCACGTGTATGCAGATATCTGTGTAGATATTTCCATGTTCATACAGATAGCGGTGTAAATAATTCCAAATTTATAGAGATGACGGTGTAAATATTTCTATGTTCATACAGATGGCGGTGTAGATATTTACATGTTTATAGAGATGGCAGTCAAGATATTTTCTGGTTTATACAGATAGCGGTGTAGATATTTCCAAGTTTATAGAGATAGCGCTGTAGATATTTCCATGTTTATACAGATAGCGGTGTAGATATTTCCATGTTTATACAGATGGCGGTGTAGATATTTCCATGTTTATACAAATACCGGTGTAGATATTTCCATGTTTATACAGATAGCGGTGTAGATATTTCCATCTTAGTACAGATGGCGGTGTAGATATTTCCATGTTCATACAGATAGCGGTGTGGATATTTCCATCTTAATACAGATGGTGGTGCAGATATTACCATGTTCATACAGATGGCGATGTTGGTATTTCCAAGTTTATAGAGATAGCGGTGTAGTTATTTCCATCTCTATAGGGATAGCGGTGTAGATATTTCCATGTTTATAGAGATGGCCGTGTAGATATTTCCATGTTTATACAGATGGTGGTATAGATATTTACATGTTTATAGAGATGGCGGTGTAGATATTTCCATGTTTATGCAGATGGCGGTGTAGATATTTACATGTTTATACAGTTGGCGGTCTAGATATTTCGATGTTTATAGAGATAGTGGTGTAGTTATTTCAAAGTTTATAGAGACTGCGGTGTAGATATTTCCATGTTTATACAGATAGCGGTGTAGATATTTCCATGTTTATACAGATAGCGGTGTAGATATGTCCATGTTTATAGAGATAGCAGTGTAGTTATTTCCATGTTTATACAGATAGCGTTGAAGATATTTCCAGGTTTACACAGATATCCGTGTGGATATTTCCATGTTTATACAGATAATGTTGTAGATATTTCCAAGTTTATGCAGATAGCGGTGCAGATATTTCCATGTTCATACAGATAGCAGTGTAGATATTTCCATGTTCATACAGATAGTGGTATAGATATTTCCATCTTCATACAGATAGCGGTGAAGATATTTCCATGTTCATACAGATAGCGGTGTAGATAATTCGACCTTCATAGAGAGGGCGGTGTAGGTAATTCTATGTTAATACAGATGGCGGTGTAGATATTTACAAGTTTGTAGAGATATCGCTGTAGATATTTCCAATTTTATACAGATAGCATTGTAGATATTTCCATGTTCATACAGATAGCGGTGTAGATATTTCCACTTTTATAGAGATGGTGGTGTAGATATTTCCATGTTCATACAGATGGCGGTGTAGATATTTCCATGTTTATAGAGATGGAGGTGTAGACATTTCCATGTTTATAGAGATGGTTGTGTAGATATTTCCATGTTTATAGAGATGGCGGTGTAGATATTTCCATGTTCATACAGATAACAGTGTAGATATTTCCATGTTCATACAGATAGCCGTGTAGATATTTCCATGTTCATACAGATAGCGTTGTAGATATTTCCACGTTTATAGAGATGGTGGTGTAGATGTTTCCATGTTCATACAGATGGTGGTGTAGATATTTCCATGTTTATAGAGATGGCGGTGTAGATATTTCCATGTTCATACAGATAGCATTGTAGATATTTCCATGTTCATACAGATAGCGGTGTAGATATTTCCATGTTCATACAGATAGCAGTGTAGATATTTACATGTTCATACAGATTGCGGTTTAGATATTTCCATGTTCATACAGATAGCGGTGTAAATAATTCCACCTTTATAGAGATGGCGGTGTAAATATTTCTACGTTCATGGAGATGGCGGTGTAGATATTTACATGTTTATAGAGATGGCAGTCTAGATATTTGTGGTTCATACAGATAGCGGTGTAGATATTTCAAAGTTTATAGAGATAGCGTTGTAGATATTTCCATGTTTATACAGATAGCGGTGTAGATATTTCCATGTTTATACAGATGGCAGTGTAGATATTTCCATGTTTATACAGATAGCGGTGTAGATATTTCCATCTTATTACAGATAGCGGTGTAGATATTTCCATGTTCATACAGATGGTGGTGCAGATATTTCCAAGGTTATAGAGATAGCGGTGTAGTTATTTCCAACTTTATACAGATAGCGGTGTAGATATTTCCACGTATATGCAGATAGCTGTGTAGATATTTCCATGTTCATACCGATAGCGGTGTAGATATTTCCATGTTCATACAGATAGCGGTGTAGATATTTCCATGTTCATACAGATAGCGGTGTAGATATTTCCAAGTTTATACAGATAGCGGTGTAGATATTTCCATGTTCATACAGATAGCGGTGTAGATAATTTCACCTTCATAGAGAGAGCAGTGTAGATATTTCTATGTTCATACAGATGGCGGTGTAGATATTTCCATGTTTATAGAGATGGAGGTGTAGATATTTCCAAGTTTAAAGAGATTGCGGTGTAGATATTTCCATGTTTATAGAGATAGCGGTGTAGATATTTCCATGTTCATACAGATAGCAGTGTAGATATTTCCTTGTTCATACAGATAGCGGTGTAGATATTTCCAAGTTCATACAGATAGCGGTGTAGATATTTAAGCATTCGCAGAGATGGTGGTGTAGATATTTCCATGTTCATACTGATGGCGGTGTAGATATTTCCATGTTTATAGAGATGGAGGTGTAGATATTTCCATGTTTATAGAGATGGCGGTGTAGATATTTCCATGTTTATAGAGATGGCGGTGTAGATATTTCCATGTTTATACAGAAAGCGGTGTTGATATTTCCATGTTATACAGATAGCGGTGTAGATATTTCCATCTTAATAGAGATGTTGGTGTAGATATTTCCATGTTCATACAGATGGTGGTGCAGATATTTCCATGTTCATTCAGATGGCGATGTAGATATTTCCAAGTTTATAGAGATAGCGGTGTAGTTATTTCCAACTTTATAGAGATAGCGGTGTAGATATTTCCACGTATATGCAGATATCTGTGTTGATATTTCCATGTTCATACAGATAGCGGTGTAGATATTTCCATGTTCATACAGATAGCGGTGTAGATATTTCCACGTTTATAGGAATGGTGGTGTAGATATTTCCATGTTCATACAGATGGCGGTGTAGATATTTACATGTTTATAGAGATGGCGGTCTGGATATTTTCTGTTTTATACAGATAGCGGTGTAGATATTTCCATGTTTATAGAGATAGTGGTGTAGATATTTACAATTTTATACAGATAGCATTGTAAATATTTCCATGTTCATACAGATAGCGGTGTAGATATTTCCACGTTTATAGGGATGGTAGTGTAGATATTTCCATGTTCATACAGATGGCGGTGTAGATATTTCCATGTTCATACAGATAGCGGTGTAAATAATTCCAACTTTATAGAGATGGCGGTGTAAATATTTCTATGTTCATACAGATGGTGGTGCAGATATTTCCATGTTCATACAGATGGCGATGTAGGTATTTCCAAGCTTATTTCCAACCCATGTTCATACAGATGGTGGTGCAGATATTTCCATGTTCATACAGATAGTGATGTAAATAATTCCAGCTTTATAGAGATGGCAGTGTAAATATTTCTATGTTCATACAGATGGCGGTGTAGTTATTTACATGTTTATAGAGATATCAGTTTAGATATTTTCTGGTTTATACACATAGCGGTGTAGATATTTCCAAGTTTATAGAGATAGTGGTGTAGATATTTCCATGTTTATAGAGACAGCGTTGTAGATATTTCCATGTTTATACAGATAGCGGTATAGATATTTCCATGTTTATGCAGATGGCGGTGTAGATATTTCCATGTTTAAAAAGATGGCAGTGTAGATATTTCCATGTTCATACAAATGGTGGTGTAGATATTTCCATGAATATAGAGATAGCGGTGTTGTTATTTCCTTGTTTATACAGACAACTGTGTAGATATTTCCATGTATATTCGGTTAGCTGTGTAGATATTTCCATGTTCATACAGATAGCGGTGTAGATATTACATGTTCATGCATATAGTGGTGTAGATATTTCCATGTTCGTACAGATAGCGGTGTAGATATTTCCATGTTCATACAGATAGTGGTGTAGTTATTTCCATGTTCCTACAGATAGCGGTGTAGCTATTTCCATGTTCATACAGTTAGCGGTGTAGATATTTACATGTTCGTACAGATGGCATTGTAGATATTTCCATGTTCAGGCAGATGGACGTGAAGATATTTCCAGGTTCCTACAGATGGCGGTGTAGTTATTTCCATGTTCATACAAATGGGGGTGTAGATATTTCCATGTTCATAGAGATGGCGGTGTAGTTATTTCCATCTTTATATAGATAGCGGTGAAGGTATTTCCATGTTTATAGAGATAGCAGTTTAGTTATTTCCATTTATGTCCAGATAGCTGTGTAGATATTTCCATGTTCATACAGATAGCGGTGTAGGTATTTCCATGTTCCTACAGGTAGCGTTGTAGATATTTCCATGTTCACACAGATGGCAGTGTAGATATTTCCATGTTCATCCAGATGGCGGTGTAGATATTTCCATGTTCATACAAATAGCGGTGTAGATATTTCCATGTTCATAGAGATGGCGGTGTAGGTATTTCCATGTTTATACAGGTAGCAGTGTAGTTATTTCCATGTTTATAGAGATAGCAGTGTAGATATTTCCATTGATATACAGATAGCGGTGTAGATATATGGATGTTCCTACAGATAGCTGTGTAGATGTTTCCATGTTCATACAGATAGCGGTGTTGATATTTCCATGTTGATACAGATGGCGGTGTAGATAGTTCCATGTTCATAGACATGGCGGTGTAGATATTACTAAGTTCATAGAGATGGCGGTGAAGATATTTCCATGTTCATAGGGATGGCGGTGTAGATATTTCCATGTTCATACGGATGGCGGTGTAGATATTTCCATGTTTATACAGATGGCAGTGTAGATATTTCCATGTTTATAAAGATGGCGGTGTAGATATTTCCATGTTCATACAAAGGGCGGTGTAGATATTTCCATGTTCATACCGAGAGCGGTGTAGATATTTCTATGTTCATACAGATAGCGGTGTAGATATTTCCATTTTCATACAGATAGCGGTGTAGATAATTCCATGTTCATACAGATAGCGGTGTAGATATTTCCATGTTCGTGCGGATGGTGGTGTAGATATTTCCATGTTGAAACAGATGGCGGTGTAGATATTTCCATGTTCATAGAGATGGCGGTGTAGATATTTCCATGTTCATACAGATGGCGGTGTACATATTTCCATGTTCATACGGATGGCGGTGTAGATATTTCTGTGTTTATACAGATGGCAGTGTAGATATTTCCATGTTTATAAAGATGGCGGTGTAGATATTTCCATGTTCATACAAATGGCGGTGTAGATATTTCCATGTTCATACAGATAGCGGTGTAAATAATTCCAACTTTATAGAGATGGCGGTGTAAATATTTCTATATTCATAGAGATGGCGGTGTAGATATTTACATGTTTATAGAGATGTCAGTCTAGATATTTTCTGGTTTATACAGATAGCGGTGTAGATATTTCCAAGTTTATAGAGATAGCATTGTATATATTTCCATGTTTATACAGATAGCGGTGTAGATATTTCCATGTTTATACAGATAGCGGTGTGGATATTTCCATGTTTATACAGATAGCGGTGTAGATATCTCCATCTTAATACAGATGTCGGGGTAGATATTTATATGTTTATTCAGATGGCGGTGCAGATATTTCCATGTTCATACAGATGGCGGTGTAGATATTTCCATGTTCATACAGATGGCGGTGTAGATATTTCCATGTTCGTACAGATGGCGGTGTAGATATTTCCGTGTTCATAGAGATGGCGGTGTAGATATTTCTATGTTTATGCAGATAGAGGTATAGATATTTTCATGTTTATACAGATGGTGGTGTAGATATTTCCATGTTTATAGAGATGGCGGTCTAGATATTTCCATGTTTACAGAGATAGTGGTGTAGTTATTTCCAAGTTTATAGAGACAGCGTTGTAGATATTTCCATGTTCATACAGATAGCGGTGTAGATATTTCCATGTCCATACAGATAGCGGTGTAGATATTTCCATGTTCATACAGGTAGCGGTGTAGATATTTCCATGTTCATACAGATGGCGGTGTAGATATTTACATGTTCATACAGATGCCGGTGTAGATATTTCCATGTTCGTACAGATGGCGGTGTAGATATTTCCATGTTCATAGAGATGGCGGTGTAGATATTTCCATGTTTATGCAGATAGCGGTGTAGATATTTCCATGTTTATGCAGATAACAGTGTAGATATTTCCATGTTTATAGAGATAGTGGTGTAGATAATTTCAATTTTATACAGATAGTAGTGTAGATATTTCCAAGTTCATACAGACAGCAGTGTAGATGTTTCCACGTTTATAGAGATGACGGTGTAGATATTTCCATGTTCGTACAGATGGCGGTGTAGATATTACGAAGTTTATAGAGACAGTGCTGTAGTTATTTCCATATTTATAGAGAAATCTGTGTAGATATTTCCATGCATATGCAGACAGCTGTGTAGATATTTCCATGTTCATACAGATGGTGGTGAAGATATTTCCATGTTCATACAGATGGCGGTGTAGATATTTCCATGTTCATACAAATGGGGGTGTAAATATTTCCATGTTCATTGAGATGGCGGTGTAGATATTTCCATGTTCATACAAATGGCGGTGTAGATATTTCCATGTTCATAGAGATGGCGTTGTAGATATTTTCATGTTTATACAGATAGCAGTGTAGTTATTTCCATGTTTATAGAGATAGCGGTGTAAATAATTTCAATTTTATTCAGATACATGGGTAGATATTTGCATGTTCATACAGATAGCGGTGTAGATATATCCATTTTCATACAAATAGCGTGGTAGATATTTCTATGTTCATACAGATAGCGGTGTAGATATTTCCATGTTCATACAGATAGCGGTGTAGATATTTCCATGTTCATACCAATAGCGGTGTGGATATTTCCATGTCCATACAGTTAGTGGTGTAGATATTTCCATGTTCATACAGATGGCGGTGTAGATATTTACATGTTCAAACAGATGGCGGTGTAGATATTTCCATGTTCGTACGGATGGCATTGTAGATATTTCCATGTTCATACAGGTGCCGGTGTAGATATTTCCATGTTTATACAGATAACAGTGTAGTTATTTCCATGTTTATAGTGATAGCAGTGTAGATATTTCCATTGATATACAGATAGCTTTGAAGATATTTGCATGTTCATACAGATATCGGTGTAGATTTTTCCATGTTCGTACAGTTAGCGGTGTAGATATTTCCATGTTCATACAGATAGCGGTGTAGATATTTCGATCTTCATACAGATAACGGTGTAGATATTTCCATGTTCATACAGATGGCGGTGTAGATATTTCCATGTTCATACAAATGGCGGTGTAGATATTTCCATCTTCATAGAGATGGCGATGTAGATATTTCCGTGTTCATACAAATGGCTGTGTAGATATTTCCATGTTCATAGAGATGGGGGTGTAGATATTTCCATGTTTATACAGATAGCAATGTAGTTATTTCCATGTTTATACAGATAGCGGTGTAGATATTTCCATGTTCATACAGATAGCGTTGTATATATTTCCATGTTCATACAGATAGCGGTGTAGATATTTCCATGTTAATACAGATAGCGGTGTAGAGATTTCCATGTTCATACAGTTAGCGGTGTAGATATTTCCATGTTCATATAGATGGCGGTGTAGATAGTTACATGTTCAAACAGATGGCAGTGTAGATGTTTCCATGTTCGTACGAATGGCAGTGTAGATATTTCGATGTTCATACAGGTGGCGGTGTAGATATTTCCATGTTTATACAGATAGCAGTGTAGTTATTTCCATTTTTACAGAGATTGCAGTGTAGATATTTCCTTTGATATACAGATAGCTGTGTAGATATTTGCATGTTCATACAGATAGCGGTGTAGATATTTCCATGTTCGTACAGATAGCTGTTTAGATATTTCCATGTTCATACAGATAGCGGTGTAGATATTTCCATGTTCATACAGTTAGCGGTGTAGATATTTCCATGTTCATACAGATGGCGGTGAAGATATTTCCATGTTCATACAGATGGTGGTGTAGATATTTCCATGTTCGTACAGATGGCGATGAATATATTTCCATGTTCATAGGGATGGCGGTTTAGATATTTCCATGTTTATGCAGATAACAGTGTAGATATTTCCATGTTTATAGAGATAGTGGTGTAGATAATTTCAATTTTATACAGATAGCAGTGTAGATATTTCCAAGTTCATACAGACAGCAGTGTAGATATTTCCACGTTTATGGAGATGGCGGTGTAGATATTTCCATGTTCATACAGGTGGCGGTGTAGATATTTCCATGTTTATAGAGATGGCAGTGTAGATATTTTCATGTTTACACACATGGCGGTGTAGATATTTCCATGTTTACAGAGATAGCGGTGTAGACATTTTCATGTTTACACAGATAGTGGTGTGGATATTTCCATATTTAGGCAGATAGCAGTGTAGATATTTCCATGTTTATACAGATAGCGGTGCGGATATTTCCATGTTTATACAGATAGTTGGGCAGATATTTCCATGGTTATACAGATAACGGTGTAGATATTTCCATCTTAATACAGATGGCTTTGTTGATATGTCCATGTTTGTACAGATGGCGGTGTAGATATTTCCATGTTCATACAGATGGCGGTGTAGATATTTCGAAGTTTACAGAGATAGCGCTGTAGTTATTTCCATATTTATAGAGAAATCTGTGTAGATATTTCCATGTATATGCAGATAGCTGTGTAGATATTTCCATGTTCATGCAGACAGCGTTGTAGATATTTCCATGTTCATTTAGATGCCGGTGTAGATATATCCATGTTCATACAGATGGCGGTGAAGATATTTCCATGTTCATAGAGATGGCGGTGTCGATATTTCCATGTTCATACAAATGGCGGTGTAGATATTTCCAAGTTCGTACGGATGGCAGTGTAGATATTTCCAAGTTCGTACAGGTGGCGGTGTAGATATTTCCATGTTTTTACAGATAGCAGTGTAGATATTTCCATGTTTATAGAGATAGCAATGTAGATATTTCCATTGATATACAGATAGCTGTGTAGATATTTGCATGTTCATACAGATAGCGGTGTAGATATTTCCATGTTTATACAGATAGCAGTGTAGATATTTCCATGTTTATAGAGATAGTGGTGTAGATAATTTCAATTTATACCGAGAGCACTGTAGATATTTCCAAGTTCATACAGATAGCGGTGTAGATTTTTCCACGTTTATAGAGATGGCGGTGTAGATATTTCCATGTTCATGCAGATGGCGGTGTAGATATTTCCATGTTCATACAGATAGCGGTGTAGATATTTCCATGTTCATACAGTTAGCGGTGTAGATATTTCCATGTTCATACAGATGGCGTTGCAGATATTTACATGTTCATACAGATGGCAGTGTAGATATTTCCATGTTCATACGGATGGCAGTGTAGATATTTCCATGTTCATATAGGTGGCGGTGTAGATATTTCCATGTTTATACAGATAGCTGTGTAGTTATTTCCATGTTTATAGAGATAGCACTGTAGATATTTCCATGTATATTCAGATAGTTGTGTAGATATTTGCATGTTCATACAGATAGCGGTGTAGATATTTCCATGTTCGTACAGATAGCGGTGTAGATATTTCCGTGTTTATACAGATGGCGGTGTAGATATTTACATGTTCATACAGATGGCGGTGTAGATATTTCCATGTTCATACAGATGGCGGTGTAGATATTACGAAGTTTATAGAGACAGCGCTGTAGTTATTTCCATATTTATAGAGAAATCTTTGTAGATATTTCCATGCATATGCAGACAGCTGTGTAGATATTTCCATGTTCATGCAGATAGCGGTGTAGATATTTCCATGTTCATCCAGATGCCGGTGTAGATATATCCATGTTCATACAGACGGCGGTGAAGATATTTCCATGTTCATAAAGATGGCGGTGTAGATATTTCCATGTTCATACAAATGGGGGTGTAAATATTTCCATGTTCATAGAGATGGCTGTGTAGATATTTCCATGTTCATACAGGTGGCGGTGTAGATATTTCCATGTTTATACAGATACCAGTGTAGTTATTTCCATGTTTATAGAGATAGCAGTGTGGATATTTCCATTGATATACAGATAGCTGTGTAGGTATTTGCATCTTCATACAGATAGCAGTGTAGATATTTCCATGTTCGTACAGATAGTGGTGTAGATATTTCCATGTTCATACAGATAGCGGTGTAGATATTTCCATGTTCATACAGATAACGGTGTAGATATTTCCGTGTTCATAGAGATGGCGGTGTAGATATTTCCATGTTAGTACAGATGGCGGTGTAGATATTTCCATGTTCATAGAGATAGCGTTGTAGGTATTTCCATGTTTATGCAGATAGCGGTATAGATATTTCCATGTTTATACGGATCGTGGTGTAGATATTTCCATGTTTATAGAGATGGCGGTGTAGATATTTCCATGTTTACAGAGATAGTGGTGTAGTTATTTCCAAGTTTATAGAGACAGCGTTGTAGATATTTCCATGTTTATACAGATAGCGGTGAAGATATTTCCACGTGTATACAGATAGCGGTGTAGATATTTCCATGTTTATACAGATAGCAGTGTAGATATTTCCATGTTTATAGAGATAGTGGTGTAGATAATTTCAATTTATACCGAGAGCAGTGTAGATATTTCCAAGTTCATACAGATTGCGGTGTAGATTTTTCCACGTTTATAGAGATGGCGGTGTAGATATTTCCATGTTTATACAGATAGCAGTGTAGTTATTTCCATGTTTATAGAGACCGCGGTGTAGATAATTTCAATTTTATACAGATACATGGGTAGATATTTGCATGTTCATACAGATAGCGGTGTAGATATATCGATTTTCATACAAATAGCGTGGTAGATATTTCTATGTTCATACAGATAGCGGTGTAGATATTTCCATGTTCATACAGATAGCGGTGTAGGTATTTCCATGTTCATGCCAATAGCGGTGTGGATATTTCCATGTCCATACAGTTAGCGGTGTAGATATTTCCATGTTCATACAGATGGCGGTGTAGATATTTACATGTTCAAACAGATGGCGGTGTAGATATTTCCATGTTCGTACGGATGGCATTGTAGATATTTCCATGTTCATACAGGTGCCGGTGTAGATATTTCCATGTTTATACAGATAACAGTGTAGTTATTTCCATGTTTATAGAGATAGCAGTGTAGATATTTCCATTGATATGCAGATAGCTTTGTAGATATTTGCATGTTCATACAGATAGCGGGGTAGATTTTTCCATGTTCGTACAGTTAGCGGTGTGGATATTTCCATGTTCATACAGATAGCGGTGTAGATATTTCGATCTTCATACAGATAACGGTGTAGATATTTCCATGTTTATACAGATGGCGGTGTAGATATTTCCATGTTCATACAAATGGCGGTGTAGATATTTCCATCTTCATAGAGATGGCGTTGTAGATATTTCCGTGTTCATACAAATGGCGGTGTAGATATTTACATGTTCATAGAGATGAGGGTGTAGATATTTCCATGTTTATACAGATAGCAATGTAGTTATTTCCATGTTTATACAGACAGCGGTGTAGATATTTCCATGTTCATACAGATAGCGTTGTATATATTTCCATGTTCATACAGATAGCGGTGTAGATATTTCCATGTTCATACAGATATCGGTGTAGAGATTTCCATGTTCATACAGTTAGCGGTGTAGATATTTCCATGTTCATATAGATGGCGGTGTAGATAGTTACATGTTCAAACAGATGGCAGTGTAGATATTTCCATGTTCGTACGAATGGCAGTGTAGATATTTCCATGTTTATACAGATAGCAGTGTAGTTATTTCCATTTTTACAGAGATTGCAGTGTAGATATTTCCATTGATATACAGATAGCTGTGTAGATATTTGCATATTCATACAGATAGCGGTGTAGATATTTCCATGTTCGTACAGATAGCTGTTTAGGTATTTCCATGTTCATACAAATAGCGGTGTAGATATTTCCATGTTAATACAGTTAGCGTTGTAGATATTTCCATGTTCATACAGATGGCGGTGAAGATATTTCCATTTTCATACAGATGGCGGTGTAGATATTTCCATGTTCGTACAGATGGCGGTGAAGTAATTTCCATGTTCATAGGGATGGCGGTGTAGATATTTCCATGTTTATGCAGATAGCGGTGTAGATATTTCCATGTTTATACAGATAACAGTGTAGATATTTCCATGTTTATAGAGATAGTGGTGTAGATAATTTCAATTTTATACAGATAGCAGTGTAGATATTTCCAAGTTCATACAGACAGCATTGTAGATATTTCCACGTTTATGGAGATGGCGGTGTAGATATTTCCATGTTCATACAGACGGCGGTGTAGATATTTCCATGTTTATAGAGATGGCAGTGTAGATATTTTCATGTTTACACACATGGCGGTGTAGATATTTCCGTGTTTACAGAGATAGCGGTGTAGACATTTCCATGTTTACACAGATAGTGGTGTGGATATTTCCATGTTTATGCAGATAGCGGTGTAGATATTTCCATGTTTATACAGATAGCGGTGCGGATATTTCCATGTTTATACAGATAGTTGGGCAGATATTTCCATGTTTATACAGATAACGGTGTAGATATTTCCATCTTAATACAGATGGCTTTGTTGATATGTCCATGTTTGTACAGATGGCGGTGTAGATATTTCCATGTTCATACAGATGGCGGTGTAGATATTTCGAAGTTTACAGAGATAGCGCTGTAGTTATTTCCATATTTATAGAGAAATCTGTGTAGATATTTCCATGTATGTGCAGATAGCTGTGTAGATATTTCCATGTTCATGCAGATAGCGTTGTAGATATTTCCATGTTCATCTAGATGCCGGTGTAGATATATCCATGTTCATACAGATGGCGGTGAAGATATTTCCATGTTCATAGAGATGGCGGTGTCGATATTTCCATGTTCATACAAATGGCGGTGTAGATATTTCCAAGTTCGTACGGATGGCAGTGTAGATATTTCCAAATTCGTACAGGTGGCGGTGTAGATATTTCCATGTTTTTACAGATAGCAGTGTAGATATTTCCATGTTTATAGAGATAGCAATGTAGATATTTCCATTGATATACAGATAGTTGTGTAGATATTTGCATGTTCATACAGATAGTGGTGTAGATATTTCCATGTTCGTACAGATATCGGTGTAGATATTTCCATGTTCATACAGATAGCGGTGTAGGTATTTCCATGTTCATACAGATGACGGTGTAGATATTTCCATGTTCATACAGATGGCGGTGTAGTTGTTTCCATGTTCATACAGTTAGCGGTGTAGATATTTCCATGTTCATACAGATGGCGGTGTAGATATTTACATGTTCATACAGATGGCGGTGTAGATATTTCCATGTTCATACAGATGGCGGTGTAGATATATCCATGTTCATAGAGATGGCGGTGTAGATATTTCCATGTTTATGCAGATAGCGATATAGATATTTCCATGTTTATACAGATGGTGGTGTAGATATTTCCAAGTTTATGGGGATGGCGGTGTAGATATCTTCATGTTTACACAGATGGCGGTGCCTATATTTCCATGTTTACAGAGATAGCGGTGTAGACATTTCCATGTTTACACAGATAGCATTGTGGATATTTCCATGTTTATGCAGATAGCGGTGTAGATATTTCCATGTTTATACAGATTGCGGTGCGGATATTTCCATGTTTATACAGATAGGCAGATATTTCCATGTTTATACAGATCGCGGTGTAGTTACTTCCATGTTCATACCAATAGCGGTGTAGATATTTCCAAGTTCATACAGTTAGCGGTGTAGATATTTCCATGTTCATACAGATGGCGGTGTAGATATTTACATGTTCATACAGATGGCGGTGTAGATATTTCCATGTTCGTATGGATGGCAGTGTAGATATTTCCATGTTCATACAGGTGGCGGTGTAGATATTTCCATGTTTATACAGATACCAGTGTAGTTATTTCCATGTTTATAGAGATAGCAGTGTGGATATTTCCATTGATATACAGATAGCTGTGTAGGTATTTGCATCTTCATACAGATAGCAGTGTAGATATTTCCATGTTCGTACAGATAGTGGTGTAGATATTTCCATGTTCATACAGATAGCGGTGTAGATATTTCCATGTTCATACAGATAACGGTGTAGATATTTCCGTGTTCATAGAGATGGCGGTGTAGATATTTCCATGTTAGTACAGATGGCGGTGTAGATATTTCCATGTTCATAGAGATAGCGTTGTAGATATTTCCATGTTTATGCAGATAGCGGTATAGATATTTCCATGTTTATACGGATCGTGGTGTAGATATTTCCATGTTTATAGAGATGGCGGTGTAGATATTTCCATGTTTACAGAGATAGTGGTGTAGTTATTTCCAAGTTTATAGAGACAGCGTTGTAGATATTTCCATGTTTATACAGATAGCGGTGAAGATATTTCCACGTGTATACAGATAGCGGTGTAGATATTTCCATGTTTATACAGATAGCAGTGTAGATATTTCCATGTTTATAGAGATAGTGGTGTAGATAATTTCAATTTATACCGAGAGCAGTGTAGATATTTCCAAGTTCATACAGATTGCGGTGTAGATTTTTCCACGTTTATAGAGATGGCGGTGTAGATATTTCCATGTTTATACAGATAGCAGTGTAGTTATTTCCATGTTTATAGAGACCGCGGTGTAGATAATTTCAATTTTATACAGATACATGGGTAGATATTTGCATGTTCATACAGATAGCGGTGTAGATATATCGATTTTCATACAAATAGCGTGGTAGATATTTCTATGTTCATACAGATAGCGGTGTAGATATTTCCATGTTCATACAGATAGCGGTGTAGGTATTTCCATGTTCATGCCAATAGCGGTGTGGATATTTCCATGTCCATACAGTTAGCGGTGTAGATATTTCCATGTTCATACAGATGGCGGTGTAGATATTTACATGTTCAAACAGATGGCGGTGTAGATATTTCCATGTTCGTACGGATGGCATTGTAGATATTTCCATGTTCATACAGGTGCCGGTGTAGATATTTCCATGTTTATACAGATAACAGTGTAGTTATTTCCATGTTTATAGAGATAGCAGTGTAGATATTTCCATTGATATGCAGATAGCTTTGTAGATATTTGCATGTTCATACAGATAGCGGGGTAGATTTTTCCATGTTCGTACAGTTAGCGGTGTGGATATTTCCATGTTCATACAGATAGCGGTGTAGATATTTCGATCTTCATACAGATAACGGTGTAGATATTTCCATGTTTATACAGATGGCGGTGTAGATATTTCCATGTTCATACAAATGGCGGTGTAGATATTTCCATCTTCATAGAGATGGCGTTGTAGATATTTCCGTGTTCATACAAATGGCGGTGTAGATATTTACATGTTCATAGAGATGAGGGTGTAGATATTTCCATGTTTATACAGATAGCAATGTAGTTATTTCCATGTTTATACAGACAGCGGTGTAGATATTTCCATGTTCATACAGATAGCGTTGTATATATTTCCATGTTCATACAGATAGCGGTGTAGATATTTCCATGTTCATACAGATATCGGTGTAGAGATTTCCATGTTCATACAGTTAGCGGTGTAGATATTTCCATGTTCATATATATGGCGGTGTAGATAGTTACATGTTCAAACAGATGGCAGTGTAGATATTTCCATGTTCGTACGAATGGCAGTGTAGATATTTCCATGTTTATACAGATAGCAGTGTAGTTATTTCCATTTTTACAGAGATTGCAGTGTAGATATTTCCATTGATATACAGATAGCTGTGTAGATATTTGCATATTCATACAGATAGCGGTGTAGATATTTCCATGTTCGTACAGATAGCTGTTTAGGTATTTCCATGTTCATACAAATAGCGGTGTAGATATTTCCATGTTAATACAGTTAGCGTTGTAGATATTTCCATGTTCATACAGATGGCGGTGAAGATATTTCCATTTTCATACAGATGGCGGTGTAGATATTTCCATGTTCGTACAGATGGCGGTGAAGTAATTTCCATGTTCATAGGGATGGCGGTGTAGATATTTCCATGTTTATGCAGATAGCGGTGTAGATATTTCCATGTTTATACAGATAACAGTGTAGATATTTCCATGTTTATAGAGATAGTGGTGTAGATAATTTCAATTTTATACAGATAGCAGTGTAGATATTTCCAAGTTCATACAGACAGCATTGTAGATATTTCCACGTTTATGGAGATGGCGGTGTAGATATTTCCATGTTCATACAGACGGCGGTGTAGATATTTCCATGTTTATAGAGATGGCAGTGTAGATATTTTCATGTTTACACACATGGCGGTGTAGATATTTCCGTGTTTACAGAGATAGCGGTGTAGACATTTCCATGTTTACACAGATAGTGGTGTGGATATTTCCATGTTTATGCAGATAGCGGTGTAGATATTTCCATGTTTATACAGATAGCGGTGCGGATATTTCCATGTTTATACAGATAGTTGGGCAGATATTTCCATGTTTATACAGATAACGGTGTAGATATTTCCATCTTAATACAGATGGCTTTGTTGATATGTCCATGTTTGTACAGATGGCGGTGTAGATATTTCCATGTTCATACAGATGGCGGTGTAGATATTTCGAAGTTTACAGAGATAGCGCTGTAGTTATTTCCATATTTATAGAGAAATCTGTGTAGATATTTCCATGTATGTGCAGATAGCTGTGTAGATATTTCCATGTTCATGCAGATAGCGTTGTAGATATTTCCATGTTCATCTAGATGCCGGTGTAGATATATCCATGTTCATACAGATGGCGGTGAAGATATTTCCATGTTCATAGAGATGGCGGTGTCGATATTTCCATGTTCATACAAATGGCGGTGTAGATATTTCCAAGTTCGTACGGATGGCAGTGTAGATATTTCCAAATTCGTACAGGTGGCGGTGTAGATATTTCCATGTTTTTACAGATAGCAGTGTAGATATTTCCATGTTTATAGAGATAGCAATGTAGATATTTCCATTGATATACAGATAGTTGTGTAGATATTTGCATGTTCATACAGATAGTGGTGTAGATATTTCCATGTTCGTACAGATATCGGTGTAGATATTTCCATGTTCATACAGATAGCGGTGTAGGTATTTCCATGTTCATACAGATGACGGTGTAGATATTTCCATGTTCATACAGATGGCGGTGTAGTTGTTTCCATGTTCATACAGTTAGCGGTGTAGATATTTCCATGTTCATACAGATGGCGGTGTAGATATTTACATGTTCATACAGATGGCGGTGTAGATATTTCCATGTTCATACAGATGGCGGTGTAGATATATCCATGTTCATAGAGATGGCGGTGTAGATATTTCCATGTTTATGCAGATAGCGATATAGATATTTCCATGTTTATACAGATGGTGGTGTAGATATTTCCAAGTTTATGGGGATGGCGGTGTAGATATCTTCATGTTTACACAGATGGCGGTGCCTATATTTCCATGTTTACAGAGATAGCGGTGTAGACATTTCCATGTTTACACAGATAGCATTGTGGATATTTCCATGTTTATGCAGATAGCGGTGTAGATATTTCCATGTTTATACAGATTGCGGTGCGGATATTTCCATGTTTATACAGATAGGCAGATATTTCCATGTTTATACAGATCGCGGTGTAGTTACTTCCATGTTCATACCAATAGCGGTGTAGATATTTCCAAGTTCATACAGTTAGCGGTGTAGATATTTCCATGTTCATACAGATGGCGGTGTAGATATTTACATGTTCATACAGATGGCGGTGTAGATATTTCCATGTTCGTATGGATGGCAGTGTAGATATTTCCATGTTCATACAGGTGGCGGTGTAGATATTTCCATGTTTATACAGATACCAGTGTAGTTATTTCCATGTTTATAGAGATAGCAGTGTGGATATTTCCATTGATATACAGATAGCTGTGTAGGTATTTGCATCTTCATACAGATAGCGGTGTAGATATTTCCATGTTCGTACAGATAGTGGTGTAGATATTTCCATGTTCATACAGATAGCGGTGTAGATATTTCCATGTTCATACAGATAACGGTGTAGATATTTCCGTGTTCATAGAGATGGCGGTGTAGATATTTCCATGTTAGTACAGATGGCGGTGTAGATATTTCCATGTTCATAGAGATAGCGTTGTAGATATTTCCATGTTTATGCAGATAGCGGTATAGATATTTCCATGTTTATACGGATCGTGGTGTAGATATTTCCATGTTTATAGAGATGGCGGTGTAGATATTTCCATGTTTACAGAGATAGTGGTGTAGTTATTTCCAAGTTTATAGAGACAGCGTTGTAGATATTTCCATGTTTATACAGATAGCGGTGAAGATATTTCCACGTGTATACAGATAGCGGTGTAGATATTTCCATGTTTATACAGATAGCAGTGTAGATATTTCCATGTTTATAGAGATAGTGGTGTAGATAATTTCAAATTATACCGAGAGCAGTGTAGATATTTCCAAGTTCATACAGATTGCGGTGTAGATTTTTCCACGTTTATAGAGATGGCGGTGTAGATATTTCCATGTTCATGCAGATGGCGGTGTAGATATTTCCATGTTCATACAGATAGCGGTGTAGATATTTCCATGTTCATACAGTTAGCGGTGTAGATATTTCCATGTTCATACAGATGGCGGTGCAGATATTTACATGTTCATACAGATGGCAGTGTAGATATTTCCATGTTCATACGGATGGCAGTGTAGATATTTCCATGTTCATACAGGTGGCGGTGTAGATATTTCCATGTTTATACAGATAGCTGTGTAGTTATTTCCATGTTTATAGAGATAGCACTGTAGATATTTCCATGTATATTCGGATAGTTGTGTAGATATTTGCATGTTCATACAGATAGCGGTGTAGTTATTTCCATGTTCGTACAGATAGCGGTGTAGATATTTCCGTGTTTATACAGATGGCGGTGTAGATATTTACATGTTCATACAGATGGCGGTGTAGATATTTCCATGTTCATACAGATGGCGGTGTAGATATTTCCATGTTCATACAAATAGCGGTGTAGTTATTTCCATGTTCATACCAATAGCGGTGTAGATATTTCCATGTTCATACAGTTAGCGGTGTAGATATTTCCATGTTCATACAGATGGCGGTGTAGATATTTACATGTTCATACAGATGGCGGTGTAGATATTTCCATGTTCGTACGGATGGCAGTGTAGATATTTCCATGTTCATACAGGTGGCGGTGTAGATATTTCCATGTTTATACAGATAGCAGTGTAGTTATTTCCATGTTTATAGAGATAGCAGTGTGGATATTTCCATTGATATACAGATAGCTGTGTAGGTGTTTGCATGTTCATACAGATAGCTGTGTAGGTGTTTGCATGTTCATACAGATAGCGGTGTAGATATTTCCATGTTCGTACAGATAGCGGTGTAGATATTTCCATGTTCATACAGATAGCGGTGTAGATATTTCCATGTTCATACAGATAACGGTGTAGATATTTCCATGTTCATACAGATAGCAGTGTAGATATTTCCATGTTCATACAGTTTGCGGTGTAGATATTTCCATGTTCATAGAGATAACGGTGTAGATATTTCAATGTTCATACAGATAGCGGTGTAGATATTTCCATCTTCATACAGTTAGCGTTGTAGATATTTCCATGTTCATACAGATGGCGGTGTAGATATTTACATGTTCATACAGATGGCGGTGTAGATATTTCCATGTTCGTACAGATGGCGGTGTAGATATTTCCATGTTCATAGAGATGGCGGTGTAGATATTTCCATGTTTATGCAGATAGCGGTATAGATATTTCCATGTTTATACAGATGGTGGTGTAGACATTTCCATTTTTATAGAGATGGCGGTCTAGATAATTCCATATTTACAGAGATAGTGGTGTAGTTATTTCCAAGTTTATAGAGACAGCGTTGTAGATATTTCCATGTTTATACAGATAGCGGTGAAGATATTTCCAAGTTTATACACATAGCGGTGTAGATATTTCCATGTTTACACAGATAGCAGTGTAGATATTTCCATGGTTATAGAGATAGTGGTGTAGATAATTTCAATTTTATACCGAGAGTAGTGTAGATATTTCCAAGTTCATACAGATAGCGGTGTAGATATTTCCACGTTTATAGAGATGGCGGTGTAGGTATTTCCCTGTTCATACTGATGGCGGTGTAGATATTTCCATGTTTATAGAGATGGCGGTGTAGATATTTTCATGTTTATACAGATGGCGGTGTAGATATTTCCATGTATACACAGATAGCGGTGTAGACATTTCCATGTTTACACAGATAGTGGTGTGGATATTTCCATGTTTATGCAGATAGCTGTGTAGATATTTCCATGTTTATAAAGATAGCGGTGCGGATATTTCCATATTTATACAGATAGTTGGGCAAATATTTCCATGTTTATACAGATAGCAGTGTAGATATTTCCATCTTAATACAGATGGCGGTGTAGATATGTCCATGTTCATACAGATGGCGGTGTAGATATTTCCATGTTCGTACAGATGGCGGTGTAGGTATTACAAAGTTTATAGAGACAGCGCTGTAGTTATTTCCATATTTATAGAGAAATCTGTGTAGATATTTCCATGCATATGCAGACAGCTGTGTAGATATTTCCATGTTCATGCAGATAGCGGTGTAGATATTTCCATGTTCATCCAGATGCCGGGGTAGATATATCCATGTTCATACAGATGGCGGTGAAGATATTTCCATGTTCATACAGATGGCGGTGTAGATATTTCCATGTTCATACAAATGGGGGTGTAAATATTTCCATGTTCATAGAGATGGCGGTGTAGATATTTCCATGTTCATACAAATGGCGGTGTAGATATTTCCATGTTCATAGAGATGGCGTTGTAGATATTTCCATGTTTATACAGATAGCAGTGTAGTTATTTCCATGTTTATAGAGATAGCGGTGTAGATAATTTCAATTTTATACAGATACATGGGTAGATATTTGCATGTTCATACAGATAGCGGTGTAGATATCCATTTTCATACAAATAGCGTGGTAGATATTTCTATGTTCATACAGATAGCGGTGTAGATATTTCCATGTTCATACAGATAGCGGTGTAGGTATTTCCATGTTCATACCAATAGCGGTGTGGATATTTCCATGTCCATACAGTTAGCGGTGTAGATATTTCCATGTTCGTACAGATGGCGGTGTAGATATTACGAAGTTTATAGAGACAGCGCTGTAGTTATTTCCATATTTATAGAGAAATCTGTGTAGATATTTCCATGCATATGCAGACAGCTTTGTAGATATTTCCATGTTCATGCAGATAGCGGTGTAGATATTTCCATGTTCATCAAGATGCCGGTGTAGATATATCCACGTTCATACAGATGGAGGTGAAGATATTTCCATGTTCATACAGATGGCGGTGTAGATATTTCCATGTTCATACAAATGGGGGTGTAAATATTTCCATGTTCATAGAGATGGCGGTGTAGATATTTCCATGTTCATACAAATGGCGGTGTAGATATTTCCATGTTCATAGAGATGGCGTTGTAGATATTTCCATGTTTATACAGATAGCAGTGTAGTTATTTCCATGTTTATAGAGACAGCGGTGTAGATAATTTCAATTTTATACAGATACATGGGTAGATATTTGCATGTTCGTACAGATAGCGGTGTAGATATATCCATTTTCATACAAATAGCGTGGTAGATATTTCTATGTTCATACAGATAGCGGTGTAGATATTTCCATGTTCATACAGATAGCGGTGTAGGTATTTCCATGTTCATACCAATAGCGGTGTGGATATTTCCATGTCCATACAGTTAGCGGTGTAGATATTTCCATGTTCATACAGATGGCGGTGTAGATATTTCCATGTTCATAGAGATGGCTGTGTAGATATTTCCATGTTCGTACGGATGGCATTGTAGATATTTCCATGTTCATACAGGTGCCGGTGTAGATATTTCCATGTTTATACAGATAACGGTGTAGATATTTCCATGTTTATAGAGATAGCAGTGTAGATATTTCCATTGATATGCAGATAGCTTTGTAGATATTTGCATGTTCATACAGATAGCGGTGTAGATTTTTCCATGTTCGTACAGTTAGCGGTGTGGATATTTCCATGTTCATACAGATAGCGGTGTAGATATTTCGATCTTCATACAGATAACGGTGTAGATTTTTCCATGTTTATACAGATGGCGGTGTAGATATTTCCATGTTCATACAAATGGCGGTGTAGATGTTTCCATCTTCATAGAGTTGGCGTTGTAGATATTTCCGTGTTCATACAAATGGCGGTGAAGATATTTCCATGTTCATAGACATGGGGGTGTAGATATTTCCATGTTTATACAGATTGCAATGTAGTTATTTCCATGTTTATACAGATAGCGGTGTAGATATTTCCATGTTCATACAGATAGCGTTGTATATATTTCCATGTTCATAGAGATAGCGGTGTAGATATTTCCATGTTCATACAGATAGCGGTGTAGAGATTTCCATGTTCATACAGTTAGCGGTGTAGATATTTCCATGTTCATATAGATGGCGGTGTAGATAGTTACATGTTCAAACAGATGGCAGTGTAGATATTTCCATGTTCGTACGAATGGCAGTGTAGATATTTCCATGTTTATACAGATAGCAGTGTAGTTATTTCCATTTTTACAGAGATTGCAGTGTAGATATTTCCATTGATATACAGATAGCTGTGTAGATATTTGCATGTTCATACAGATAGCGGTGTAGATATTTGCATGTTCGTACAGATAGCTGTTTAGATATTTCCATGTTCATACAGATAGCGGTGTAGATATTTCCATGTTAATACAGTTAGCGGTGTAGATATTTCCATGTTCATACAGATGGCGGTGAAGATATTTCCATTTTCATACAGATGGCGGTGTAGATATTTCCATGTTCGTACAGATGGCGGTGAAGATATTTCCATGTTCATAGGGATGGCGGTGTAGATATTTCCATGTTTATGCAGATAGCGGTGTAGATATTTCCATGTTTATACAGATAACAGTGTAGATATTTCCATGTTTATAGAGATAGTGGTGTAAATAATTTCAATTTTATAAAGATAGCAGTGTAGATATTTCCAAGTTCATACAGACAGCAGTGTAGATATTTCCAAGTTTATGGAGATGGCGGTGTAGATATTTCCATGTTCATACAGGTGGCGGTGTAGATATTTCCATGTTTATAGAGATGGCAGTGTAGATATTTTCATGTTTACACACATGGCGGTGTAGATATTTCCGTGTTTACAGAGATAGCGGTGTAGACATTTCCATGTTTACACAGATAGTGGTGTGGATATTTCCATGTTTATGCAGATAGCGGTGTAGATATTTCCATGTTTATACAGATAGCGGTGCGGATATTTCCATGTTTATACAGATAGTTGGGCAGATATTTCCATGTTTATACAGATAACGGTGTAGATATTTCCATGTTAATACAGATGGCTTTGTTGATATGTCCATGTTTGTACAGATGGCGGTGTAGATATTTCCATGTTCATACAGATGGCGGTGTAGATATTTCGAAGTTTACAGAGATAGCGCTGTAGTTATTTCCATATTTATAGAGAAATCTGTGTAGATATTTCCATGTATATGCAGATAGCTGTGTAGATATTTCCATGTTCATGCAGATAGCGTTGTAGATATTTCCATGTTCATCTAGATGCCGGTGTAGATATATCCATGTTCATACAGATGGCGGTGAAGATATTTCCATGTTCATAGAGATGGCGGTGTCGATATTTCCATGTTCATACAAATGGCGGTGTAGATATTTCCAAGTTCGTACGGATGGCAGTGTAGATATTTCCAAATTCGTACAGGTGGCGGTGTAGATATTTCCATGTTTTTACAGATAGCAGTGTAGATATTTCCATGTTTATAGAGATAGCAATGTAGATATTTCCATTGATATACAGATAGTTGTGTAGATATTTGCATGTTCATACAGATAGTGGTGTAGATATTTCCATGTTCGTACAGATATCGGTGTAGATATTTCCATGTTCATACAGATAGCGGTGTAGGTATTTCCATGTTCATACAGATGACGGTGTAGATATTTCCATGTTCATACAGATGGCGGTGTAGATATTTCCATGTTCATACAGTTAGCGGTGTAGATATTTCCATGTTCATACAGATGGCGGTGAAGATATTTACATGTTCATACAGATGGCGGTGTAGATATTTCCATGTTCATACAGATGGCGGTGTAGATATATCCATGTTCATAGAGATGGCGGTGTAGATATTTCCATGTTTATGCAGATAGCGATATAGATATTTCCATGTTTATACAGATGGTGGTGTAGATATTTCCAAGTTTATGGGGATGGCGGTGTAGATATTTTCATGTTTACACAGATGGCGGTGCATATATTACCATGTTTACAGAGATAGCGGTGTAGACATTTCCATGTTTACACAGATAGCATTGTGGATATTTCCATGTTTATGCAGATAGCGGTGTAGATATTTCCATGTTTATACAGATTGCGGTGCGGATATTTCCATGTTTATACAGATAGGCAGATATTTCCAAGTTTATACAGATAGCGGTGTAGTTACTTCCATGTTCATACCAATAGCGGTGTAGATATTTCCATGTTCATACAGTTAGCGGTGTAGATATTTCCATGTTTATACAGATGGTGGTGTAGATATTTACATGTTCATACAGATGGCGGTGTAGATATTTCCATGTTCGTATGGATGGCAGTGTAGATATTTCCATGTTCATACAGGTGGCGGTGTAGATATTTCCATGTTTATACAGATAGAAGTGTAGTTATTTCCATGTTTATAGAGATAGAAGTGTGGATATTTCCATTGATGTACAGATAGCTGTGTAGGTATTTGCATCTTCATACAGATAGCGGTGTAGATATTTCCATGTTCGTACAGATAGTGGTGTAGATATTTCCATGTTCATACAGATAGCGGTGTAGATATTTCCATGTTCATACAGATAACGGTGTAGATATTTCCATGTTTATACAGATGGTGGTGTAGATATTTCCATGTTTATAGAGATGGCGGTCTAGATATTTCCATGTTTACAGAGATAGTGGTGTAGTTATTTCCAAGTTTATAGAGACAGCGTTGTAGATATTTCCATGTTTATACAGATGGCGGTGTAGATATTTCCATGTTCGTACAGATGGCGGTGTAGATATTACGAAATTTATAGAGACAGCGCTGTAGTTATTTCCATATTTATAGAGAAATCTGTGTAGATATTTCCATGCATATGCAGACAGCTGTGTAGATATTTCCATGTTCATGCAGATAGCGGTGTAGATATTTCCATGTTCATCCAGATGCCGGTGTAGATATATCCATGTTCATACAGATGGCGGTGAAGATATTTCCATGTTCATACAGGTGGCGGTGTAGATATTTCCATGTTCATAGAGATGGCGGTGTAGATATTTCCATGTTTATGCAGATAGCGGTATAGATATTTCCATGTTTATACAGATGGTGGTGTAGATATTTCCATGTTTATAGAGATGGCGGTCTAGATATTTCCATGTTTACAGAGATAGTGGTGTAGTTATTTCCAAGTTTATAGAGACAGCGTTGTATATATTTCCATGTTTATACAGATGGCGGTGTAGATATTTCCATGTTCGTACAGATGGCGGTGTAGATTTTACGAAGTTTATAGAGACAGCGCTGTAGTTATTTCCATATTTATAGAGAAATCTGTGTAGATATTTCCATGCATATGCAGACAGCTGTGTAGATATTTCCAAGTTCATGCAGATAGCGGTGTAGATGTTTCCATGTTCATCCAGATGCCGGTGTAGATATATCCATGTTCATACAGATGGCGGTGAAGATATTTCCATGTTCATACAGATGGCGGTGTAGATATTTCCATGTTCATAGAGATGGCGGTGTAGATATTTCCATGTTTATGCAGATAGCGGTATAGATATTTCCATGTTTATACATATGGTGGTGTAGATATTTCCATGTTTATAGAGATGGCGGTCTAGATATTTCCATGTTTACAGAGATAGTGGTGTAGTTATTTCCAAGTTTATAGAGTCAGCGTTGTAGATATTTCCATGTTTATACAGATGGCGGTGTAGATAATTCCATGTTCGTACAGATGGCGGTGTAGATATTACGAAGATTATAGAGACAGCGCTGTAGTTATTTCCATATTTATAGAGAAATCTGTGTAGATATTTTCATGCATATGCAGATAGCTGTGTAGATATTTCCATGTTCATGCAGATAGCGGTGTAGATATTTCCATGTTCATCCAGATGCCGGTGTAGATATATCCATGTTCATACAGATGGCGGTGAAGATATTTCCATGTTCATACAGATGGCGGTGTAGATATTTCCATGTTCATACAAATGGGGGTGTAAATATTTCCATGTTCATAGAGATGGCGGTGTAGATATTTCCATGTTCATACAAATGGCGGTGTAGATATTTCCATGTTCACAGAGATGTCGTTGTAGATATTTCCATGTTTATACAGATAGCAGTGTAGTTATTTCCATGTTTATAGAGATAGCGTTGTAGATAATTTCAATTTTATACAGATACATGGGTAGATATTTGCATGTTCCTACAGATAGCGGTGTAGATATATCCATTTTCATACAAATAGCGTGGTAGATATTTCTATGTTCAAACAGATAGCGGTGTAGATATTTCCATGTTCATACAGATAGCGGTGTATTTATTTCCATGTTCATACCAATAGCAGTGTGGATATTTCCATGTCCATACAGTTAGCGGTGTAGATATTTCCATGTTCATACAGATGGCGGTGTAGATATTTACATGTTCAAACAGATGGCGGTGTAGATATTTCCATGTTCGTACGGATGGCATTGTAGATATTTCCATGTTCATACAGGTGCCGGTGTAGATATTTCCATGTTTATACAGATAACAGTGTAGTTATTTCCATGTTTATAGAGATAACAGTGTAGATATTTCCATTGATATGCAGATAGCTTTGTAGATATTTGCATGTTCATACAGATAGCGGTGTAGATTTTTCCATGTTCGTACAGTTAGCGGTGTGGATATTTCAATGTTCATACAGATAGCGGTGTAGATATTTCGAACTTCATACAGATAACGGTGTAGATATTTCCATGTTTATACAGATGGCGGTGTAGATATTTCCATGTTCATACAAATGGCGGTGAAGATATTTCCATCTTCAAAGAGATGGCGTTGTAGATATTTCCGTGTTCATACAAATGGCGGTGTAGATATTTCCATGTTCATAGAGATGGGGGTGTAGATATTTCCATGTTTATACAGATAGCAATGTAGTTATTTCCATGTTTATACAGATAGCGGTGTAGATATTTCCATGTTCATACAGATAGCGTTGTATATATTTCCATGTTCATACAGATAGCGGTGTAGATATTTCCATTTTCATACAGATAGCGGTGTAGAGATTTCCATGTTCATACAGTTAGCGGAGTAGATATTTCCATGTTCATATAGATGGCGGTGTAGATAGTTACATGTTCAAACAGATGGCAGTGTAGATATTTCCATGTTCGTACGAATGGCAGTGTAGATATTTCCATGTTTATACAGATAGCAGTGTAGTTATTTCCATTTTTACAGAGATTGCAGTGTAGATATTTCCATTGATATACAGATAGCTGTGTAGATATTTGCATGTTCATACAGATAGCGGTGTAGATATTTCCATGTTCGTACAGATAGCAGTGTAGATATTTCCATGTTCATACAGATAGCGGTGTAGATATTTCCATGTTAATACAGTTAGCGGTGTAGATATTTCCATGTTCATACAGATGGCGGTGAAGATATTTCCATTTTCATACAGATGGCGGTGTAGATATTTCCATGTTCGTACAGATGGCGGTGAAGATATTTCCATGTTCATAGGGATGGCGGTGTAGATATTTCCATGTTTATGCAGATAGCGGTGTAGATATTTCCATGTTTATACAGATAACAGTGTAGATATTTCCATGTTTATAGAGATAGTGGTGTAGATAATTTCAATTTTATACAGATAGCAGTGTAGATATTTCCAAGTTCATACAGACAGCAGTGTAGATATTTCCACCTTTATGGAGATGGCGGTGTAGATATTTCCATGTTCATACAGGTGGCGGTGTAGATATTTCCATGTTTATAGAGATGGCAGTGTAGATATTTTCATGTTTACACACATGGCGGTGTAGATATTTCCGTGTTTACAGAGATAGCGGTGTAGACATTTCCATGTTTACACAGATATTGGTGTGGATAATTCCATGTTTATGCAGATAGCAGTGTAGATATTTCCATGTTCTTGCAGATGCCGGTGTACATATATCCATGTTCATACAAATGGCGGTGAAGATATTTCCATGTTCATACAGATGGCGGTGTAGGTATTTCCATGTTCATACAAATGGCGGTGTAGATATTTCCATGTTCATAGAGATGACGGTGTAGATATTTCCAGGTTCATACAAATGGCGGTGTAGATATTTCCATGTTCATAGAGATGGCGGTGTAGATATTTCCATGTTTATACAGATAGCACTGTAGTTATTTCCATGTTTATAGAGATACCAGTCTGGATATTTCCATTGATATACAGATAGCTGTATAGATATTTGCATGTTCATACAGATAGCGGTGTAGATATTTCCATGTTCATACAGATAGCGGTGTAGATATTTCCATGTTCATACAGATAGCGGTGTAGATATTTAAATGTTCATACAGTTAGCGTTGTGGATATTTCCATGTTCATACAGATGGCGGTGTAGATATTTACATGTTGATACAGATGGCAGTGTAGATATTTCCATGTTCATACAGGTGGCGGTGTAAATATTTCCATGTTTATAGAGATGGCAGTGTAGATATTCTCATGTTTACACAGATAGCGGTGTGGATATTTCCATGTTTATGCAGATAGCGGTGTAGATATTTGCATGTTTATACAGATGGTGGTGTAGATATTTCCAAGTTTATGGGGATGGCGGTGTAGATATTTTCATGTTTACACAGATGGCGGTGCATATATTTCCATGTTTACACAGATAGCGTTGTGGATATTTCCATGTTTATGCAGATAGCGGTGTAGATATTTCCATGTTTATACAGATTGCGGTGCAGATATTTCCATGATTATACAGATAGGCAGATATTTCCATGTTTATACAGATAGCGGTGTAGATATTTCAATCTTAATACTGATAGTGGTGTAGATATGTCCATGTTCGTACAGAAGGCTGTATAGATATTTCCATGTTCCTACAGATGGCGGTGTAGATGTTTCGAAGTTTATAGAGCTGGCGCCGTGGTTATTTCCATATTTATAGAGAAAGATGTGTAGATATTTCCATGTATATGCAGATAGCTGTGTAGATATTTCCATGTTCATGCAGATAGTGGTGTAGATATTTCCATATTCATCCAGATGCTGGTGTAGATATATCCAAGTTCATACAGATGGCGGTGAAGATATTTCAATGTTCATACAGATGGTGGTGTAGATATTTCCAGGTTCATAGAAATGGCGGTGTAGATATTTCCATGTTCATAGAGATGGCGGTGTAGATATTTCCATGTTTATGCAGATAGCGGTATAGATATTTCCATGTTTATACAGATGGTGGTGTAGATATTTCCATGTTTATAGAGATGGCTGTCTAGATATTTCCATGTTTACAGAGATAGTGGTGTAGTTATTTCCAAGTTTATAGAGACAGCGTTGTAGATATTTCCATGTTTATACAGATAGCGGTGAAGATATTTCCATGTTTATACAGATAGCGGTGTAGATATTTCTATGTTTATACAGATAGCAGTGTAGATATTTCCATGTTTATAGAGATAGTGGTGTAGATAATTTCAATTTTATACAGAGAGCAGTGTAGATATTTCCAAGTTCATACAGATAGCGGTGTAGATATTTCCACGTTTATAGAGATGGCGGTGCAGATATTTCCATTTTCATACAGAGGACGGTGTAGATATTTCCATGTTTATATGGATGGCGGTGTAGATATTTTCATGTTTACAAAGATGGCGGTGTAGATATTTCCATGTTTACACAGATAGCGGTGTAGACATTTTCATGTTTACACAGATAGCGGTGTGGACATTTCCATGTTTATGCAGATAGCAGTGTAGATATTTCCATGTTTGTACAGATAGCGTTGCGGATATTTCCATGTTTATTCAGATAGCGGTGCGGATATTTCCATGTTTATACAGATAGTTGGGCAGATATTTCCATGTTTATACAGATAGCGGTGTAGATATTTCCATCTTAATACAGATGGCGGTGTAGATATGTCCATGTTCATACAGATGGCGTTGTAGATATTTCGAAGTTTATAGAGATAGCGCTGTAGTTATTTCCATATTTATAGAGAAATCTGTGTAGATATTTCCATGTATATTCAGATAGCTGTGTAGATAGATCCACGTTCATGCAGATAGCGGTGTAGATATTTCCATGTTCATCCAGATCCCGGTGTACATATATCCATGTTCATATAGATGGCGGTGAAGATATTTCCATTTTCATACAGATGGTGGTGTAGATATTTCCATGCTCATACAAATGGCGGTGTAGATATTTCTATGTTCATAGAGATGGCGATGTAGATATTACCATGTTCATACAAATGGGGGAGTAGATATTTCCATGTTCATAGAGATGGCGGTGTTGATATTTCCATATTTATAGAGATAGCAGTGTAGTTATTTCCATGTTTATAGAGATAGTAGTGTAGATATTTCCATTGATATACAGATAGCTGTGAAGATATTTGCATGTTCATAGAGATAGCGGTGTAGATATTTGCATGTTCATACAGATAGCGGTGTAGATATTTCCATGTTCATACAGATAGTGGTGTAGATATTTCCACGTTCATACAGATAGCGGTGTAGATATTTCCATGTTCATACAGATAGCGGTGTAGATATTTCCATGTTCATACAGTTAGCTGTTTAGATATTTTCATGTTCATACAGATAGCGGTGTAGATATTTCCATCTTAATACAGATGGCGGTGTAGATATGTCCATGTTTGTACAGATGGCAGTGTAGATAATTCCATGTTCATACAGATGGCGGTGTAGATATTTCCAAGTTTATAGAGATAGCGCTGTAGTTATTTCCATATTTATAGAGAAATCTGTGTAGGTATTTCAGTGTATATTCAGATGGCCATGTAGATATTTCCATGTTTATGCAGGTAGCAGTGTAGTTGTTTCCATGTTTATAGAGTTCCCAGTGTGGATATTTCCATTGATATACAGATAGCTGTGTAGATATTTACATGTTCATACAGATAGCGGTGTAGATATTTCCATGTTCATACAGATAGCGCTGTAGATATTTCCATGTTCATAGAGATGGCAGTGTAGATATTTCCATGTTTATGCAGATAGCGGTGTAGATATTTCCATGTTCATACCGATAGCGGTGTAGATATTTCCATGTTCATAGAGATGGCGGTGTAGATATTTCCATGTTTATGCAGATAGCGGTATAGATATTTCCATGTTTATAGAGATGGCGGTCTAGATATTTCCATGTTTACAGAGATAGTGGTGTAGATATTTCCAAGTTTATAGAGACAGCGTTGTAGATATTTCCATGTTTATACAGATAGCGGTGAAGATATTTCCATGTTTATACAGATAGCGGTGTAGATATTTCCATGTTTATACAGATAGCAGTGTAGATATTTCCATGTTTATAGAGATAGTGGTGTAGATAATTTCAATTTTATACAGAGAGCAGTGTAGATATTTCCACGTTTAAAGAGATGGTGGTGCAGATATTTCCATGTTCATACAGAGGACGGTGTAGATATTTCCATGTTTATAGGGATGGCGGTGTAGATATTTTCATGTTTACACAGATGGCGGTGTAGATATTTCCACGTTTACACAGATAGCGGTGCGGATATTTCCATGTTTATACAGATAGTTGGGCAGATATTTCCATGTTTATACAGATAGCGGTATAGATATTTCCATTTTAATACAGATGGCGGTGTAGATATGTCCATGTTTGTACAGATGGCGGTGTGGATATTTCCATGTTCATACAGATGGCGGTGTAGATATTTCGAAGTTTATAGAGATAGCGCTGTAGTTATTTCCATATTTATAGAGAAATCTGTTTAGATATTTCCGTGTATATTCAGATAGCTGTGTAGATATTTCCATGTTCTTGCAGATAGCGGTGTAGATATTTCCATGTTCATCCAGATGCCGGTGTACATATATCCATATTCATACAAATGGCAGTGAAGATATTTCCATGTTCATACAGATGGCGGTGTAGGTATTTCCATGTTCATACAAATGGCGGTGTAGATATTTCCATGTTCATAGGGATGGCGGTGTAGATATTTCCAGGTTCATACAAATGGCGGTGTAGATATTTCCATGTTCATAGAGATGGCGGTGTAGATATTTCCATGTTTATACAGATATCAGTGTAGTTATTTCCATGTTTATAGAGATACGAGTCTGGATATTTCCCTTGATATACTGATAGCTGTATAGATATTTGCATGTTCATACAGATAGCGGTGTAGATATTTCCATGTTCATACAGATAGCGGTGTAGATATTTCCATGTTCATACAGATAGCTGTGTAAATATTTCCTTGTTAATTCAGATAGCGGTGTAGATATTTCCATGTTCATACAGATAGCGGTGTAGATATTTAAATGTTCATACAGTTAGCGTTGTAGATATTTCCATGTTCATACAGATGGAGGTGTAGATATTTACATGTTGATACAGATGGCGGTGTAGATATTTCCATGTTCATACAGGTGGCGGTGTAGATATTTCCATGTTTATAGAGATGGCAGTGTAGATATTCTCATGTTTACACAGATAGCGGTGTGGATATTTCCATGTTTATGCAGATAGCGGTGTAGATATTTCCATGTTTATACAGATAGCGGTGCGGATATTCCCGTGTTTATACAGATAGTTGGGCATATATTTCCATGTTTATACACATAACGGTGTAGATATTTCCATCTTAATACAGATGGCTTTGTTGATATGTCCATGTTTGTACAGATGGCGGTGTAGATATTTCCATGTTCATACAGATGGCGGTGTAGATATTTCGAAGTTTACAGAGATAGCGCTGTAGTTATTTCCATATTTATAGAGAAATCTGTGTAGATATTTCCATGTATATGCAGATAGCTGTGTATATATTTCGATGTTCATGCAGATAGCGGTGTAGATATTTCCATGTTCATCTAGATGCCGGTGTAGATATATCCATATTCATACAGATGGCGGTGAAGATATTTCCATGTTCATACAGATGGCGGTGAAGATATTTCCATGTTCATAGAAATGGCGGTGTACATATTTCCATGTTCATAGAGATGGCGGTGTAGATATTTCCGAGTTCATACAAATGGCAGTGTAGATATTTCCATGTTCATAGAGATGGCACTGTAGATATTTCCAGGTTTATACAGATAGCAGTGTAGTTATTTCCATGTTTATAGAGATAGCAGTGTAGATATTTCCATTGATATACAGATAGCTGTGTAGATATTTGCATGTTCATACAGATAGCGGTGTAGATATTTCCATGTTCATACAGATAGCGGTCTAGATATTTCCATATTCATACAGATAGCGGTGTAGATATTTCCATGTTCATACAGATAGCGGTGTAGGTATTTCCATGTTCATACAGATAACGGTGTAGATATTTCCATGTTCATACCAATAGCGGTGTGGATATTTCCATGTTCATACAGATGGCGGTGTAGATATTTACATGTTCATACAGATGGCGGTGTAGATATTTTCAAGTTCGTACGGATGGCAGTGTAGATATTTCCATGTTCGTATAGGTGGCGGTGTAGATATTTCCATGTTTGTACAGATAGCATTGTAGATATTTCCATGTTTATAGAGATAGCAATGTAGATATTTCCATTGATATACAGATAGCTGTGTAGATATTTGCATGTTCATACAGATAGCGGTGTTGATATTTCCATGTTCATACAGTTGACGGTGTAGATATTTCCATGTTCATACAGATGGCGGTGTAGATATTTCCATGTTCCTACAGTTAGCGGTGTAGATATTTCCATGTTCATACAGATGGCGGTGTAGATATTTACATGTTCATACAGATGGCGGTGTAGATATTTCCATGTTCATACAGATGGCTGTGTAGATATATCCATGTTCATAGAGATGGCGGTGTGGATATTTCCATGTTTATGCAGATAGCGATATAGATATTTGCATGTTTATACAGATGGTGGTTTAGATATTTCCAAGTATATGGGGATGGCGGTGTAGATATTTTCATGTTTACACAGATGGCGGTGCATATATTTCCATGTTTACACAGATAGCGTTGTGGATATTACCATGTTTATGCAGATAGCGGTGTAGATATTTCCATGTTTATACAGATTGCGGTGCGGATATTTCCATGTTTATACAGATAGGCAGATATTTCCATGTTTATACAGATAGCGGTGTAGATATTTCCATCTTAATACAGATGGCGGTGTAGATATGTCCATGTTCGTACAGATAGCTGTATAGATATTTCCATGTTCATACAGATGGCGGTGTAGATGTTTCGAAGTTTATAGAGATAGCGCCGTAGTTATTTCCATATTTATAGAGAAATATGTGTAGATATTTCCATGTATATGCAGATAGCTGTGTAGATATTTCCACGTTCATGCAGATAGTGGTGTAGATATTTCCATGTTCATCCAGATGCCGGTGTAGATATATCCAAGTTCATACAGATGGCGGTGAATATAGTTCAATGTTCATACAGATGGTGGTGTAGATATTTCCAGGTTCATACAAATGGCGGTGTAGATATTTCCATGTTCATAGAGATGGCGGTGTAGATATTTCCATGTTCATACAAATGGCGGTGAAGTTATTTCCATGTTCATACAGTTAGCGGTGTAGATATTTCCATGTTCATAGAAATGGTGGTGTAGATATTTCCATGTTCATACAGTTAGCGTTGTAGATATTTCCATGTTCATAGAGATAACGGTGTGTATATTTCCATGTTCATACAGATAGCGGTGTAGATATTTCCATGTTCATACAGTTAGCGGTGTAGATATTTCCATGTTCATACAGATGGCGGTGTAGATATTTCCATGTTCATACAGATGGCGGTGTAGATATTTCCATGTTCGTACAGATGGCGGTGTAGATATTTCCATGTTCATAGAGATGGCGGTGTAGGTATTTCCATGTTTATGCAGATAGCTGTATAGATATTTCCATGTTTATACAGATGGTGGTGCAGATATTTCCATGTTTATAGAGAAGGCGGTCTAGATATTTCCATGTTTACAGAGATTGTGGTTTAGTTATTTCCAAGTTTATAGAGACAGCGTTGTAGATATTTCCATGTTTATACAGATAGCGGTGTAGATATTTCCATGTTTATACAGATAGCAGTGTAGATATTTCCATGTTTATAGAGATAGTGGTGTAGATAATTTCTATTTATACCGAGACCAGTGTAGATATTTCCACGTTCATACAGATAGCGGTGTAGATATTTCCACGTTTATAGAGATGGCGGTGTAGATATTTCCATGCTCATGCAGATGGCGGTGTAGATATTTCCATGTTCATACAAATGGCGGTGTAGGTATTTCCATGTTCATAGAGATGGCGGTGTAGATATTTCCATGTTTATACAGATAGCAGTGTAGTTATTTC
This sequence comes from Gorilla gorilla gorilla, assembly GCF_029281585.2. Taxonomy (NCBI): domain Eukaryota; kingdom Metazoa; phylum Chordata; class Mammalia; order Primates; family Hominidae; genus Gorilla; species Gorilla gorilla. The sequence continues at coordinate 8,094,662 of NC_073232.2, read as the reverse complement.
CATGTTTATAGAGATAGCAGTGTAGATATTTCCATTGATATACAGATAGCTGTGTAGATATTTGCATGTTCATACAGATAGCAGTGTAGATATTTCCATGTTCGTACAGATAGCGGTGTAGATATTTCCATGTTCATACAGATAGCGGTGTAGTTATTTCCATGTTCATACAGATAACGGTGTAGATATTTCCATGTTCATACAGATAGCGGTGTAGACATTTCCATGTTCATACAGTTAGCGGTGAAGATATTTCCATGTTCATACAGATGGCGGTGTAGGTATTTACATGTTCATACAGAAGCGTTATTGATATTTCCATGTTAGTTCAGATGGTGGTGTAGATATTTCCATGTTCATAGAGATGGCGGTGTAGATATTTCGATGTTTATGCAGATAGCGGTATAGATATTTCCATGTTTATACAGATGGTGGTGTAGATATTTCCATGTTTATAGAGATGGTGATCTAGATATTTCCATGTTTACAGAGATAGTGGTGTAGTTATTTCCAAGTTTATAGAGACAGCGTTGTAGATATTTCCATGTTTATACAGATAGCGGTGAAGATATTTCCATGTTTATACAGATAGCGTTGTAGATATTTCCATGTTTATACAGATAGCAGTGTAGATATTTCCATGTTTATAGAGATAGTGGTGTAGATAATTTCAATTTTATACAGATGGCAGTGTAGATATTTCCAATTTCATACAGATAGCGGTGTAGATATTTCCACGTTTACAGAGATGGCGGTGTAGATATTTCCATGTTCATACAGATGGCAGTGTAGATATTTCCACGTTTATAGGTATTGCGGTGTAGATATTTTCATGTTTACACAGATGGCGGTGTAGATATTTCCATGTTTATAGAGATAGTGGTGTAGATAATTTCAATTTATACCGAGAGCAGTGTAGATATTTCCAAGTTCATACAGATAGCGGTGTAGATATTTCCACGTTTATAGAGATGGCGGTGTAGATATTTCCATGCTCATGCAGATGGCGGTGTAGATATTTCCATGTTCATACAAATGGCGGTGTAGGTATTTCCATGTTCATAGAGATGGCGGTGTAGATATTTCCATGTTCATACAAATGGCGGTGTAGATATTTCCATGTTCATAGAGATGGCGGTGTAGATATTTCCATGTTTATACAGATAGCAGTGTAGTTATTTCCATGTTTATAGAGATAGCAGTGTAGATATTTCCATTGATATACAGATAGCTGTGTAGATATTTGCATGTTCATACAGATAGCGGTGTAGATATTTCCATGTTTATACAGATAGCGGTGTAGATATTTCCATGTTCATACAGTTAGCGGCGTAGATATTTCCATGTTCTTACAGATGGCAGTTTAGATATTTACATGTTCATACAGATGGCGGTGTTGATATTTCCATGTTCATACAGATGGCGGTGTAGATATTTCCATGTTCATACAGATGGCGGTGTAGATATTTCCATGTTCATACAGATAGCGGTGTAGATATTTCCATGTTCATACAGTTAGCGGTGTAGATATTTCCATGTTCATACAGATGGCGGTGCAGATATTTACATGTTCATACAGATGGCAGTGTAGATATTTCCATGTTTGTACGGATGGCAGTGTAGATATTTCCATGTTCACACAGGTGGCGGTGTAGATATTTCCATGTTTATACAGATAGCAGTGTAGTTATTTCCATGTTTATAGAGATAGCATTGTAGATATTTCCATTGATATACAGATAGCTGTGTAGATATTTGCATGTTCATATAAATAGCGGTGTAAATATTTCCATGTTCGTACAGATAGCGGTGTAGATATTTCCATGTTCATACAGATAGCGGTGTAGATATTTCCATGTTCATACAGATAACGGTGTAGTTATTTCCATGTTCATTCAGATAGCGGTGTAGATATTTCCATGTTCATACAGTTAGCGGTGAAGATATTTCCATGTTCATACAGATGGCGGTGTAGATATTTACATGTTCATACAGATGGCGGTATAGATATTTCCATGTTCGTACAGATGGCGGTGTAGATATTTCCATGTTCATAGAGATGGCGGTGTAGATATTTCCATGTTTATGAAGATAGCGGTATAGATATTTCCATGTTTATACAGATGGTGGTGTAGATATTTCCATGTTTATAGAGATGGCGGTCTAGATATTTCCAGGTTTACAGACATAGTGGTGTAGTTATTTCCAAGTTTATAGAGACAGCGTTGTAGATATTTCCATGTTTATACAGATAACAGTGAAGATATTTCCATGTTTATACAGATAGCGTTGTAGATATTTCCATGTTTATACAGATAGCAGTGTAGATATTTCCATGTTTATAGAGATAGTGGTGTAGATAATTTCAGTTTTAAACAGAGAGCAGTGTAGATATTTCCAAGTTCATACAGATAGCGGTGTAGATATTTCCACGTTTATGGAGATTGCAGTGTAGATATTTCCGAGTTCATACAGATGGCAGTGTAGATATTTCCACGTTTATAAGGATGGCGGTGTAGATATTTTCATGTTTACACAGATGGCGGTGTAGATATTTCCATGTTTACACAGATAGCGGTGTAGACATTTCCATGTTTACACAGATAGCGGTGTGGATATTTCCATGTTCATACAAATGTCGGTGTAGGTATTTCCATGTTCATAGAGATGACGGTGTAGATATTTCCATGTTTATACAGATAGCAGTGTAGTTATTACCATGTTTATAGAGATAGCAGTGTGGGTATTTCCATTGATATACAGATAGCTGTGTAGATATTTGCATGTTCATAGAGATAGCGGTGTAGATATTTCCATGTTTATTCAGATAGCGGTGTAGATATTTCCATATTCATAGTTAGCGGTGTAGATATTTCCATGTTCATACAAATGGCGGTGTAGATATTTCCATGTTTATACAGATAGCAGTGTAGATATTTCCATGTTTATAGAGATAGCAGTGTAGATATTTCCATTGGTATACAGATAGCTGTGTAGATATTTGCATGTTCATACACATAGCGGTGTAGATATTTCCATGTTCATACAGATAGCAGTGTAGATATTTCCATGTTCGTACAGAGAGCAGTGTAGATATTTCCATGTTCATACAGATAGCGGTGTAGATATTTCCATGTTCATACAGATGGCGGTGTAGATATTTCCATGTTAATAGAGATGGCGGTGTAGATATTTCCATGTTCATACAAATGGCGGTGTAGAGATTTCCATGTTCATAGAGATGGCGGTGTAGATCTTTCCATGTTTATACGGATATCAGTGTAGTTATTTCTATGTTTATACAGATAGCATTGCAGATATTTCCATTGATATACAGATAGCGGTGTAGATATTTCCATGTTTATACAGATAGCGGTGAAGATATTTCCATGTTTATACAGATAGCGTTGTAGATATTTACATGTTCATACAGATGGTGGTGTAGATATTTCCATGTTCGTAGGGATGGCAGTGTAGATATTTCCATGTTCATACAGGTGGCGGTGAAGATATTTCCATGTTTATACAGATAGTAGTGTAGTTATTTCCATGTTTATAGAGTTAGCAATGTAGATATTTCCATTGATATACAGATAGCTGTGTAGATATTTGCATGTTTATAGGGTTAGCAATGTAGATATTTCCATTGATATACAGATAGCTGTGTAGATATTTGCATGTTCATACAGATAGCGGTGTAGATATTTCCATGTTCGTACAGATTGCGGTGTAGATATTTCCATGTTCATACAGATAGCGGTGTAGATATTTCCATGTTCATACAGATAGCGGTGTAGATATTTCCATGTTCATACAGATAGCGGTGTAGATATTTCCATGTTCATACAGATAGCGGTGTAGATATTTCCATGTTCATACAGTTAGCGGTGTAGATATTTCCATGTTCATACAGATGGCGATGTAGATATTTACATGTTAATTCATATGGCGGTGTAGATATTTCCATGTTCATACCGATGGCGGTGTAGATATTTCCATGTTCATACAGATGGCGGTGTAGATATTTCCATGTTCATACAGATAGCGGTGTAGATATTTCCATGTTCATACCAATATCGGTGTAGATATTTCCATGTTCATACAGTTAGCAGTGTAGATATTTCCATGTTCATACAGATGGCGGTGTAGATATTTACATGTTCATACAGATGGCGGTGTAGATATTTCCATGTTCGTACGGATGGCAGTGTAGATATTTCCATGTTCATACAGGTGGCGGTGTAGATATTTCCATGTTTATACAGATAGCAGTGTAGTTATTTCCATGTTTATAGAGATAGCAGTGTGGATATTTCCATTGATATACAGATAGCTTTGTAGATACTTGCATGTTCATACAGATAGCGGTGTAGACATTTCCATGTTCGTACAGATAGCGGTGTATATGTTTCCATGTTCATACAGATAGCGGTGTAGATATTTTCATGTTCATACAGATAACGGTGTAGATATTTCCAAGTTCATACAGATAGCGGTGTAGATATTTCCATGTTCATTCAGTTAGCGGTGAAGATATTTCCATGTTCAGACAGATGGCGGTGCAGATATTTACATGTTCTTACAGATGGCGGTATAGATATTTCCATGTTCGTACAGATGGCGGTGTAGATATTTCCATGTACATAGAGATGGCGGTGTAGGTACTTCCATGTTTATGCAGATAGCGGTATAGATATTTCCATGTTTATACAGATGGTGGTGTAGATATTTCCATGTTTATAGAGATGGCAGTCGAGATATTTCCATGTTTACAGAGATAGTGGTGTAGTTATTTCCATGTTTATAGAGACAGCGTTGTAGATATATCCATGTTTATACAGATAGCGGTGAAGATATTTCAACGTTTATACAGATAGCTGTGTAGATATTTCCATGTTTATACAGATAGCAGTGTAGATATTTCCATGTTTATAGAGATAGTGGTGTAGATAATTTCAATTTTATACAGAGAGCAGTGTAGATATTTCCAAGTTCACACAGATAGCGGTGTAGATATTTCCATGTTTATGCAGATAGCGGTATAGATATTTCCATGTTTATACAGATGGTGGTGTAGATATTTCCATGTATATAGAGATGGCGGTCTAGATATTTCCATGTTTATAGGGATGGCGGTGTAGATATTTTCATGTTTTCACAGATGGCGGTGTAGATATTTCCATGTTTACACAGATAGCGGTGTGGATATTTCCATGTTTATGCAGATAGCAGTGTAGATATTTCCATGCTTATACACATAGCGGTGCGGATATTTCCATGTTTATACAGATAGTTGGGCAGATATTTCCATGTTTATACAGATAGCGGTGTAGATATTTCCATCGTAATACAGATGGCGGTGTGGATATATCCATGTTTGTACTGATGGCGGTGTAGATATTTCCATGTTCATACAGATGGCGGTGTAGATATTTCGAAGTTTATAGAGATAGCGTTGTAGTTATTTCCATATTTACAGAGAAATCTGTGTAAATATTTCCATGTATATTCAGATAGCTGTGTAGATATTTCCATGTTCATGCAGATAGCGGTGTAGATATTTCCATGTTCATCCAGATGACGGTGTACATATATCCATGTTCATACAGATAGCAGTGAAGATATTTCCATGTTCATACAGATGGCGGTGTAGATATTTCCATGTTCATACAAATGGCGGTGTAGATATTTCCATGTTCATACAGATGGCGGTGTAGTTATTTCCATGTTTATAGAGATAGCAGTGTGGATATTTCCATTGATATACAGATAGCTGTGTAGATACTTGCATGTTCATACAGATAGCGGTGTACATATTTCCATGTTTGTACAGATACCGGTGTAGATATTTCCATGTTCCTACAGATAGTGGTGTACATATTTCCATGTTCATACAGATAACGGTGTAGATATTTCCAAGTTCATACAGATAGCGGTGTAGATATTTCCATGTTCATACAGATGGCGGTGTTGATATTTCCATTTTCATACAGTTAGCAGTTTAGATATTTCCATGTTCATACAGATGGCGGTGTAGATATTTACATGTTCATACAGATGGCGGTATAGATAATTCAATGTTCATACAGATGGCGGTGTAGGTATTTCCATGCTCATATAGATGGCGGTCTAGATATTTCCATGTTTATGCAGATAGCGGTATAGATATTTCTATGTTTATACAGATGGTGCTGTAGATATTTCCATGTTTATAGAGATGGCGGTCTAAATATTTCCATGTTTACAGAGATAGTGGTGTAGTTATTTCGAAGTTTATAGAGACAGTGCTGTAGATATTTCCATGTTTATACAGATAGCGGTGAAGATATTTCCATGTTTATACAGATAGCGGTGAAGATATTTTCATTTTTACACAGATAGCAGTGTAGATATTTCGAAGTTTATAGAGATAGCGCTGTAGTTATTTCTATATCTTTAGAAACCTGTGTAGATATTTCCATGTGTATGCAGATAGCTGTGTATATATTTCCATGTTCCTGCAGATAGCGGTGTAGTTATTTCCATGTTCATCCAGATGCCAGTGTAGATACATCCAAGTTCATACAGATGGCGGTGAAGATATTTCCATGTTCATACAGATGGCTGTGTAGATATTTCCATGTTCATAGAGATGGCGGTGTAGATATTTCCATGTTGATACAGATAGCAGTGTAGTTATTTCCATGTTTATAGAGATAGCAGTGTAGATTTTCCATAGATATACAGATAGCGGTGTAGATATTTCCATGTTCATGCAGAAAGCGGTGTAGATATTTCCATGTTCATCCAGATGCCGGTGTAGATATATCCATGTTCATAGAGATGGCGGTGAAGATATTTCCATCTTCTTATAGATGGCGGTGTAGATATTTCAATGTTCATACAAATGGCGGTGTAGATATTTCCATGTTCATAGAGATGGCGGTGTAGATATTTCCATGTTCATACCAATAGCGGTGTATATATTTCCATGTCCATACAGTTAGCGTTGTAGATATTTCCATGTTTATACAGATAGCAGTGCAGATATTTCCATGTTTATACAGATAGCAGTGTAGATATTTCCATTGATATACAGATAGCTGTGTAGATATTTGCATGTTCATACAGATGGCGGTGTAGATATTTCCATGTTCGTACGGATGGCAGTGTAGATATTTCCATGTTCATACAGGTGGCGGTGTAGATATTTCCATGTTTATACAGATAGCAGTGTAGTTATTTCCATGTTTATAGAGATAGCAGTGTAGATATTTCCATTGATATACAGATAGCTGTGTAGATATTTGCAGGTTCATACAGATAGCGGTGTAGATATTTCCATGTTCGTAGAGATAGCAGTGTAGATATTTCCATGTTCATACAGATAGCGGTGTAGATATTTCCATGTTCATACAGTTAGCCATGTAGATATTTCCATGTTCATACAGATGGCCGTGTAGATATTTACATGTTCATACAGATGGCGGTATAGATATTTCCATGTTCATACAGATGGCGTTGTAGATATTTCCATGTTCATACAGATAGCGGTGTAGATATTTCCATGTTAACACAGATAGCGGTGTAGATATTTCCATGCTCATACCAATAGCGGTGTAGATATTTCCATGTTCATACAGTCAGCGGTGTAGATATTTCCATGTTCATACAGATGGCGGTGTAGATATTTACATGTTCATACAGATGGCGGTGTAGATATTTCCATGTTCATAGAGATGGCAGTGTAGATATTTCGATGTTTCTGAAGATAGAGGTATTGATATTTCCATGTTCATACAGATGGTGGTGTAGATATTTCCATGTTTATGGAGATGGCTGTCTAGATATTTCCATGTTTACAGAGATAGTGGTGTAGTTATTTCCAAGTTTATAGAGACAGCGTAGATATTTCCATGTTTATACATATAGCGGTGAAGATATTTCCATGTTTATACAAATAGCGGTATAGATATTTCCATGTTTATACAGATAGCAGTGTAGATATTTCCATGTTTATAGAGATAGTGGTGTAGATAATTTCAATTTTATTCCGAGAGCAGTGTAGATATTTCCAAGTTCATACAGATAGCGGTGTAGATATTTCCACGTTTATAGAGATGGCGGTGTAGATATTTCCATGTTCATACAGATAGCGGTGTAGATATTTCCATGTTCATACCATTAGCGGTGTAGATATTTCCATGTTCATACAGTTAGCGGTGTAGATATTTCCACGTTCATACAGATGGCAGTGTAGATATTTGCATGTTCATACAGATGGCGGTGTAGATATTTCCATGTTGATACAGATAGCAGTGTAGTTATTTCCATGTTTATAGAGATAGCAGTGTAGATTTTCCATAGATATACAGATAGCGGTGTAGATATTTCCATGTTCATGCAGAAAGCGGTGTAGATATTTCCATGTTCATCCAGATGCCGGTGTAGATATATCCATGTTCATAGAGATGGCGGTGAAGATATTTCCATCTTCTTATAGATGGCGGTGTAGATATTTCAATGTTCATACAAATGGCGGTGTAGATATTTCCATGTTCATAGAGATGGCGGTGTAGATATTTCCATGTTCATACCAATAGCGGTGTATATATTTCCATGTCCATACAGTTAGCGTTGTAGATATTTCCATGTTTATACAGATAGCAGTGCAGATATTTCCATGTTTATACAGATAGCAGTGTAGATATTTCCATTGATATACAGATAGCTGTGTAGATATTTGCATGTTCATACAGATGGCGGTGTAGATATTTCCATGTTCATGCAGATAGCGCTGTAGATATTTGCATGTTCATACAGATAGCGGTGTAGATATTTCCATGTTCGTACAGATAGCGGTTTAGATATTTCCATGTTCATACAGAAAGCGGTGTAGATATTTCCATGTTCATACAGATAACGGTGTAGGTATTTCCATGTTCATACAGATAGCGGTGTAGATATTTCCATGTTCATACAGATAGCGGTGTAGACATTTCCATGTTCATACAGTTAGCAGTGTAGATATTTCCATTTTCATAGAGATAACGGTGTAGATATTTCCATCTTCATACAGATGGCGGTGCAGATATTTACATGTTCGTACAGATGGCGGTGTAGATATTTCCATGTTCGTACAGATGGCGTTGTAGATATTTCCATGTTCATACAGATAGCAGTGTAGATATTTCCATGTTCATACAGATGGCGGTGTAGATATTTCCATGTTCATACAAATGGCGGTGTAGGTATTTCCATGTTCATAGAGATGGCGGTGTAGATATTTCCATGTTCATACAAATGGCGGTGTAGATATTTCCATGTTCATTGAGATGGCGGTGTAGATATTTCCATGTTTATACAGATAGCAGTGTAGTTATTTCCATGTTTATAGAGATAGCAGTGTAGATATTTCCATTGATATACCGATAGCGGTGTAGATATTTCCATGTTCATACAGATAGCGGTGTAGATATTTCCATGTTCATACTGATGGCGGTGTAGATATTTACATGTTCATACAGATGGTGGTGTAGATATTTACATGTTCATACAGATAGCGGTGTAGTTATTTCCATGTTCATACCAATAGCGGTGTAGATATTTCCATGTTCATACAGTTAGCGGTGTAGATATTTCCATGTTCATACAGATGGCGGTGTAGATATTTACATGTTCATGCAGATGGCGGTGTAGATATTTCCATGTTCGTACGGATGGCAGTGTAGATATTTCCATGTTCTTATAGGTGGCGGTGTAGACATTTCCATGTTTATACAGATAGCAGTGTAGTTATTTCCATGTTTATAGAGATAGCAGTGTGGATATTTCCATTGATATACAGATAGCTGTGTAGGTATTTGCATGTTCATACAGATAGCGGTGTAGATATTTCCATGTTCGTACAGATAGCTGTGTAGATATTTCCATGTTCATACAGATAGCGGTGTAGATATTTCCATGTTCTTACAGATAACGGTGTAGATATATCCATGTTCATACAGATAGCGGTGTAGATATTTCCATGTTCATACAGTTAGCGGTGTAGATATTTCCATGTTCATAGAGATAACGGTGTGTATATTTCCATGTTCATACAGATGGCGTTGTAGATATTTCCATGCTCATACAGTTAGCGGTGTAGATATTTCCATGTTCATACAGATGGCGGTGTAGATATTTACATGTTCATACAGATGGCGGTGAAGATATTTCCATGTTCGTACAGATGGCGGTGTAGATGTTTCCATGTTCATAGAGATAACGGTGTAGATATTTCCATCTTCATACAGATGGCGGTGCAGATATTTACATGTTCGTACAGATGGCGGTGTAGATATTTCCATGTTCATACAGATAGCGGTGTAGATATTTCCATGTTCATACAGATGGCGGTGTAGATATTTCCATGTTCATACAAATGGCGGTGTAGGTATTTCCATGTTCATAGAGATGGCGGTGTAGATATTTCCATGTTCATACAAATGGCGGTGTAGATATTTCCATGTTCATTGAGATGGCGGTGTAGATATTTCCATGTTTATACAGATAGCAGTGTAGTTATTTCCATGTTTATAGAGATAGCAGTGTAGATATTTCCATTCATATACAGATAGTTGTGAAGATATTTCCATGTTCATACAGATAGCGGTGTAGATATTTCCGTGTTCATACACATAACGGTGTAGATATTTCCATGTTCATACAGATAGCGGTGTAGATATTTCCATGTTCATACAGATAGCGGTGTAGATATTTCCATGTTCATACAGTTAGCAGTGTAGATATTTCCATGTTCATAGAGATAATGGTGTAGATATTTCCATCTTCATACAGATGGCGGTGCAGATATTTACATGTTCGTACAGATGGCGGTGTAGGTATTTCCATGTTCGTACAGATGGCGGTGTAGATATTTCCATGTTCATAGAGATGGCGGTGTAGATATTTCCATGTTTATGCAGATAGCGGTATAGATATTTCCATGTTTATACAGATGGTGGTGAAGATATTTCCATGTTTATAGAGACGGCGGTCTAGATATTTCCATGTTTACAGAGATAGTGGTGTAGTTATTTCTTAGTTTATAGAGACAGCGTTGTAGATATTTCCATGTTTATACAGATAGCGGTGAAGATATTTCCATGTTTATACAGATAGCAGTGTAGATATTTCCATGTTTATAGAGACAGTGGTGTAGATAATTTCAATTTATACCGAGAGCAGTGTAGATATTTCCAAGTTCATACAGATAGAGGTGTAGATATTTCCACGTTTATAGAGATGGCGGTGTAGATATTTCCATGTTCATGCAGATGGCGGTGTAGATATTTCCATGTTCATACAAATGGCAGTGTAGATATTTCCATGTTCATAGAGATAGCGGTGTAGATATTTCCATGTTCATACAAATGGCGGTGTAGATATTTCCATGTTCATGGAGATGGCGGTGTAGATATTTCCATGTTTATACAGATAGCAGTGTAGTTATTTCCATGTTTATAGAGATAGCAGTGTAGATATTTCCATTGATATACAGATAGCTGTGTAGATATTTGCATGTTCATTCAGATAGCGGTGTAAATATTTCCATGTTTATACAGATAGCGGTGTGGATACTTCCATGTTCATACAGATAGCGGTGTAGATATTTCCATGTTCATACAGTTAGCGGTGTAGATAATTCCATGTTCTTAGAGATGGCAGTGTAGATATTTACATCTTCATACAGATGACGGTTTAGATATTTACATGTTCATACAGATAGCGGTGTAGATATTTCCATGTTCATACAGTTAGCGGTGTAGATATTTCCATGTTCTTACAGATGGCGGTGCAGATATTTAGATGTTCATACAGATGGCGGTGTAGATATTTCCATGTTCGTACGGATGGCAGTGTAGATATTTCCATGTTCATACAGGTGGCGGTGTAGATATTTCCATGTTTATACAGATAGCAGTGTAGTTACTTCCATGTTTGTAGAGATAGCATTGTAGATATATTAATTGATATACAGATAGCTGTGTAGATATTTGCATGTTCATAAAGATAGCGGTGTTGATATTTCCATGTTCGTACAGATAGCGGTGTAGATATTTCCATGTTCATACAGATAGCGGTGTAGTTATTTCCATGTTCATACAGATAACGGTGTAGATATTTCCATGTTCATACAGATAGCGGTGTAGACATTTCCATGTTCATACAGTTAGCGGTGAAGATATTTCCATGTTCATACAGATGGCGGTGTAGATATTTACATGTTCATACAGATGGCGGTATAGATATTTCCATGTTCGTACAGATGGCGGTGTAGATATTTCCATGTTCATAGAGATGGCGGTGTAGATATTTCCATGTTTATGCAGATAGCGGTATAGATATTTCCATGTTTATACAGATGGTGGTGTAGATATTTCCATGTTTATAGAGATGGCGGTCTAGATATTTCCATGTTTACAGAGATAGTGGTGTAGTTATTTCCAAGTTTATAGAGACAGCGTTGTATATATTTCCATGTTTATACAGATAGCGGTGAAGATATTTCCATGTTTATACAGATAGCGTTGTAGATATTTCCATGTTTATACAGATAGCAGTGTAGATATTTCCATGTTTATAGAGATAGTGGGGTAGATAATTTCAATTTTATACAGAGAGCAGTGTAGATATTTCCAAGTTAATACGGATAGTGGTGTAGATATTTCCACGTTTACTGAGATGGCGGTGTAGATATTTCCATGTTCATACAGATGGCAGTGTAGATATTTCCACGTTTATAGGTATTGCGGTGTAGATATTTTCATGTTTACACAGATGGCGGTGTAGATATTTCCAAGTTCATAGAGATGACGGTGTAGATATTTCCATGTTTATACAGGTAGCAGTGTAGTTATTACCATGTTTATAGACATAGCAGTGTAGATATTTCCATTGATATACAGATAGCTGTGTAGATATTTGCATGTTCATAGAGATAGCGGTGTAGATATTTCCATGTTTATTCAGATAGCGTTGTAGATATTTCTATATTCATACAGTTAGCGGTGTAGATATTTCCATGTTCATACAAATGGCGTTGTAGATATTTCCATGTTTATACAGATAGCAGTGTAGATGTTTCCATGTTTATAGAGATAACAGTGTAGATATTTCCATTGATATACAGATAGCTGTGTAGATATTTGCATGTTCATACACATAGCGGTGTAGATATTTCCATGTTCATACAGATAGCGGTGTAGATATTTCCGTGTTCGTACAGAGAGCGGTGTAGATATTTCCATGTTCATACAGATGGCGGTGTAGATATTTCCGTGTTCATACAGTTAGCGGTGTAGATATTTCCATGTTCATACAAATGGTGGTGTAGATATTTCCATGTTCATAGAGATGGCGGTGTAGATATTTCCATGTTCATACAAACGGCGGTGTAGATATTTCCATGTTCATAGATATGGCGGTGTAGATCTTTCCTTTTTTATACAGATAGCAGTGTAGTTATTTCCATGTTTATAGAGATAGCAGTGTAGATATTTCCATTGATATACCGATAGCGGTGTAGATATTTCCATGTTCATACAGATAGCGGTGTAGATATTTCCATGTTCATACTGATGGCGGTGTAGATATTTACAAGTTCATACAGATGGTGGTGTAGATATTTACATGTTCATACAGATAGCGGTGTAGTTATTTCCATGTTCATACCAATAGCGGTGTAGATATTTCCATGTTCATACAGTTAGCGGTGTAGATATTTCCATGTTCATACAGATGGCGGTGTAGATATTTACATGTTCATGCAGATGGCGGTGTAGATATTTCCATGTTCGTATGGATGGCAGTGTAGATATTTCCATGTTCATATAGGTGGCGGTGTAGACATTTCCATGTTTATACAGATAGCAGTGTAGTTATTTCCATGTTTATAGAGATAGCAGTGTGGATATTTCCATTGATATACAGATAGCTGTGTAGGTATTTGCATGTTCATACAGATAGCGGTGTAGATATTTCCATGTTCGTACAGATAGCTGTGTAGATATTTCCATGTTCATACAGATAGCGGAGTAGATATTTCCATGTTCATACAGATAACGGTGTAGATATATCCATGTTCATACAGATAGCGGTGTAGATATTTCCATGTTCATACAGTTAGCGGTGTAGATATTTCCATGTTCATAGAGATAACGGTGTGTATATTTCCATGTTCATACAGATAGCGTTGTAGATATTTCCATGCTCATACAGTTAGCGGTGTAGATATTTCCATGTTCATACAGATGGCGGTGTAGATATTTACATGTTCATACAGATGGCGGTGAAGATATTTCCATGTTCGTACAGATGGCGGTGTAGATATTTCCATGTTCATAGAGATGGCGGTGTAGATATTTCCATGTTTATGCAGATAGCGGTATAGATATTTCCATGTTTATACAGATGGTGGTGCAGATATTTCCATGTTTATAGAGATGGCGGTCTAGATATTTCCATGTTTACAGAGATTGTGGTGTAGTTATTTCCAAGTTTATAGAGACAGCGTTGTAGATATTTCCATGTTTATACAGATAGCGGTGAAGATATTTCCATGTTTATACAGATAGCGGTGTAGATATTTCCATGTTTATACAGATATCAGTGTAGATATTTCCATGTTTATAGAGATAGTGGTGCAGATAATTTCAATTTATACCGAGAGCAGTGTAGATATTTCCAAGTTCATACAGATAGCGGTGAAGATATTTCCACGTTTATAGAGATGGCAATGTAGATATTTCCATGCTCATGCAGATGGCGGTGTAGATATTTCCATGTTCATACAAATGGCTGTGTAGGTATTTCCATGTTCATAGAGATGGCGGTGTAGATATTTCCATGTTCATACAAATGGCGGTGTAGATATTTCCATGTTCATAGAGATGGCGGTGTAGATATTTCCATGTTTATACAGATAGCAGTGTAGTTATTTCCATGTTTATAGAGATAGCAGTGTAGATATTTCCATTGATATACAGATAGCTGTGTAGATATTTGCATGTTCATTCAGATAGCGGTGTAAATATTTCCATGTTTATACAGATAGCGGTGTGGATATTTCCATGTTCATACAGATAGCGGTGTAGATATTTCCATGTTCATACAGTTAGCGGTGTAGATATTTCCATGTTCTTACAGATGGCAGTGTAGATATTTACATCTTCATACAGATGACGGTTTAGATATTCACATGTTCATACAGATAGCGGTGTAGATATTTCCATGTTCATATAGTTAGCGGTGTAGATATTTCCATGTTCTTACAGATGGCGGTGCAGATATTTAGATGTTCATACAGATGGCGGTGTAGATATTTCCATGTTCGTACGGATGGCAGTGTAGATATTTCCATGTTCATACAGGTGGCGGTGTAGATATTTCCATGTTTATACAGATAGCAGTGTAGTTACTTCCATGTTTGTAGAGATAGCATTGTAGATATATTAATTGATATACAGATAGCTGTGTAGATATTTGCATGTTCATAAAGATAGCGGTGTAGATATTTCCATGTTCGTACAGATAGAGGTGTAGATGTTTCCATGTTCATACAGATAGCGGTGTAGTTATTTCCATGTTCATACAGATAACGGTGTAGGTATTTCCATGTTCATACAGATAGCGGTGTAGACATTTCCATGTTCATACAGTTAGCGGTGAAGATATTTCCATGTTCATACAGATGGCGGTGTAGATATTTACATGTTCATACAGATGGCGGTATAGATATTTCCATGTTCGTACAGATGGCGGTGTTGATATTTCCATGTTCATAGAGATGGCGGTGTAGATATTTCCATGTTTATGCAGATAGCTGTATAGATATTTCCATGTTTATACAGATGGTGGTGTAGATATTTCCATGTTTATAGAGATGGCGGTCTAGATATTTCCATGTTTACAGAGATAGTGGTGTAGTTATTTCCAAGTTTATAGAGACAGCGTTGTATATATTTCCATGTTTATACAGATAGCGGTGAAGATATTTCCATGTTTATACAGATAGCGTTGTAGATATTTCCATGTTTATACAGATAGCAGTGTAGATATTTCCATGTTTATAGAGATAGTGGTGTAGATAATTTCAATTTTAAACAGACTGCAGTGTAGATATTTCCAAGTTAATACAGATAGCGGTGTAGATATTTCCACGTTTACAGAGATGGCGGTGTAGATATTTCCATGTTCATACAGATGGCAGTGTAGATGTTTCCACGTTTATAGGTATTGCGGTGTAGACATTTTCATGTTTACACAGATGGCGGTGTAGATATTTCCATGTTTATAGAGATAGTGGTGTAGATAATTTCAATTTATACCGAGAGCAGTGTAGATATTTCCAAGTTCATACAGATAGCGGTGTAGATATTTCCACGTTTATAGAGATGGCGGTGTAGATATTTCCATGCTCATGCAGATGGCGGTGTAGATATTTCCATGTTCATACAGATGGCGGTGTAGGTATTTCCATGTTCATAGAGATGGCGGTGTAGATATTTCCATGTTCATACAAATGGCGGTGTAGATATTTCCATGTTCATAGAGATGGCGGTGTAGATATTTCCATGTTTATACAGATAGCAGTGTAGTTATTTCCATGTTTATAGAGATAGCAGTGTAGATATTTCCATTGATATACAGATAGCTGTGTAGATATTTCCATGTTCATACAGATAGCGGTGTAGATATTTCCATGTTCATACAGATAGCGGTGCAGATATTTCCATGTTCATACAGTTAGCGGTGTAGATATTTCCATGTTCTTACAGATGGCAGTGTAGATATTTACATGTTCATACAGATGGCGGTGTAGATATTTCCATGTTCATACAGATAGCGGTGTAGATATTTCCATGTTCATACAGTTAGCGGTGTAGATATTTCCATGTTCATATAGATGACGGTGCAGATATTTACATGTTCATACAGATGGCAGTGTAGATATTTCCATGTTCATACCGATGGCAGTGTAGATATTTCCATGTTCATACAGGTGGCGGTGTAGATATTTCCATGTTTATACAGATAGCAGTGTAGTTATTTCCATGTTTGTAGAGATAGCATTGTAGATATATTAATTGATATACAGATAGCTGTGTAGATATTTGCATGTTCATACAGATAGCGGTGTAGATATTTCCATGTTCGTACAGATAGCGGTGTAGATATTTCCATGTTCATACAGATAGCGGTGTAGACATTTCCATGTTCATACAGTTAGCGGTGAAGATATTTCCATGTTCATACAGATGGCGGTGTAGATATTTACATGTTCATACAGTTGGCGGTATAGATATTTCCATGTTCGTACAGATGGCGGTGTAGATATTTCCATGTTCATAGAGATGGCGGTGTAGATATTTCCATGTTTATGCAGATAGCGGTAGAGATATTTCCATGTTTATACAGATGGTGGTGTAGATATTTCCATGTTTATAGAGATGGCGGTCTAGATATTTCCATGTTTACAGAGATAGTGGTGTATTTATTTCCAAGTTTATAGAGACAGCGTTGTAGATATTTCCATGTTTATACAGATAGCGGTGAAGATATTTCCATGTTTATACAGATAGCGTTGTAGATATTTCCATGTTTATACAGATAGCAGTGTAGATATTTCCATGTTTATAGAGATAGTGGAGTAGATAATTTCAATTTTATACAGAGAGCAGTGTAGATATTTCCAAGTTAATACAGATAGCGGTGTAGATATTTCCACGTTTACAGAGATGGCGGTGCAGATATTTCCATGTTCATACAGATGGCAGTGTAGATATTTCCACGTTTATAGGTATTGTGGTGTAGATATTATCATGTTTACACAGATGGCGGTGTAGATATTTCCATGTTTATAGAGATAGTGGTGTAGATAATTTCAATTTATACCGAGAGCAGTGTAGATATTTCCAAGTTCATACAGATAGCGGTGTAGATATTTCCACGTTTATAGAGATGGCGGTGTAGATATTTCCATGCTCATGCAGATGGCGGTGTAGATATTTCCATGTTCATACAAATGGCGGTGTAGTTATTTCCATGTTCATAGAGATGGCGGTGTAGATATTTCCATGTTCATACAAATGGCGGTGTAGATATTTCCATGTTCATAGAGATGGCGGTGTAGATATTTCCATGTTTATACAGATAGCAGTGTAGTTATTTCCATGTTTATACAGATAACAGTGTAGATATTTCCATTGATATACAGATAGCAGTGTAGATATTTGCATGTTCATACAGATAGCGGTGTAGATATTTCCATGTTTATACAGATAGCGGTGTAGATATTTCCATGTTCATACAGATAGCGGTGTAGATATTTCCATGTTCATACAGTTAGCGGTGTAGATATTTCCATGTTCTTACAGATGGCAGTGTAGATATTTACATGTTCATACAGATGTCGGTGTAGATATTTCCATGTTCATACAGATAGCGGTGTAGATATTTCCATGTTCATACAGTTAGCGGTGTAGATATTTCCATCTTCATACACATGGCGGTGCAGACATTTACATGTTCATACAGATGGCGGTGTAGATATTTCCATGTTCGTACGGATGGCAGTGTAGATATTTCCAGGTTCATACAGGTGGGGGTGTAGATATTTCCATGTTTATACAGGTAGCAGTGTAGTTATTTCCATGTTTGTAGAGATAGCATTGTAGATATATCCATTGATATACAGTTAGCTGTGTAGATATTTGCATGTTCATACAGATAGCGGTGTAGATATTTCCATGTTGGTACAGATAGCGGTGTAGATATTTCCATGTTGATACAGATAGTGGTGTAGTTATTTCCATGTTCATACAGATAACGGTGTAGATATTTCCATGTTCATACAGATAGCGGTGTAGGCATTTCCATGTTCATACAGCTAGCGGTGAAGATATTTCCATGTTCCTACAGATGGCGGTGTAGATATTTACATGTTCATACAGATGGCGGTATAGATATTTCCATGTTCGTACAGATGGCGGTGTAGATATTTCCATGTTCATAGAGATGGCGGTGTAGATATTTCCATGTTTATGCAGATGGTGGTGTAGATATTTCCATGTTTATAGAGATGGCGATCTAGATATTTCCATGTTTACAGAGATAGTGGTGTAGTTATTTCCAAGTTTATAGAGACAGCGTTGTAGATATTTCCATGTTTATACAGATAGCGGTGAAGATATTTCCATGTTTATACAGATAGCGTTGTAGATATTTCCATGTTTATACAGATAGCAGTGTAGATATTTCCATGTTTATAGAGATAGTGGTGTAGATAATTTCAATTTTATACAGAGAGCAGTATAGATATTTCCAAGTTAATACAGATAGCGGTGTAGATATTTCCACGTTTACAGAGATGGCGGTGTAGATATTTCCATGTTCATACAGATGGCAGTGTAGATATTTCCACGTTTATAGGTATTGCGGTGTAGATATTTTCATGTTTACACAGATGGCGGTGTAGCTATTTCCATGTTTACACAGATAGCGGTGTAGACATTTCCATGTTTACACAGATAGCGGTGTGGATATTTCCATGTTCATACAAATGTCGGTGTAGATATTTCCAAGTTCATAGAGATGACGGTGTAGATATTTCCATGTTTATACAGGTAGCAGTGTAGTTATTACCATGTTTATAGACATAGCAGTGTAGATATTTCCATTGATATACAGATAGCTGTGTAGATATTTGCATGTTCATAGAGATAGCGGTGTAGATATTTCCATGTTTATTCAGATAGCGTTGTAGATATTTCTATATTCATACAGTTAGAGGTGTAGATATTTCCATGTTCATACAAATGGCAGTGTAGATATTTCCATGTTTGTACAGATAGCAGTGTAGATGTTTCCATGTTTATAGAGATAGCAGTGTAGATATTTCCATTGATATACAGATAGCTGTGTAGATATTTGCATGTTCATACACATAGCGGTGTAGATATTTCCATGTTCATACAGATAGCCGTGTAGATATTTCCATGTTCGTACAGAGAGCGGTGGAGATATTTCCATGTTCATACAGATAGCGGTGTAGATATTTTTATGTTCATACAGATGGCGGTGTAGATATTTCCATGTTCATACAGTTAGCGGTGTAGATATTTCCATGTTCATACAAATGGCGGTGTAGATATTTCCATGTTCATAGAGATGGCGGTGTAGATATTTCCATGTTCATACAAATGGCGGTGTAGATATTTCCATGTTCATAGAGATGGCGGTGTAGATCTTTCCATGTTTATACAGATAGCAGTGTAGTTATTTCCGTGTTTATAGAGATAGCAGTGTATATATTTCCATTGATATGCAGATAGCTGTGTAGATATTTGCATGTTCATACAGATAGCGGTGTAGATATTTCCATGTTTATACAGATAGCGGTGTAGATATTTCCATGTTCATACAGATAGCGGTGTAGATATTTCCATGTTCATACAGCTAGCGGTGTAGATATTTCCATGTTCTTACAGATGGCAGTGTAGATATTTACATGTTAATACTGATGGCGGTGTAGATATTTCCATGTTCATACAGATGGCGGTGTAGATATTTCCATGTTCATACAGATGGCGGTGTAGATATTTCCATGTTTGTAGAGATAGTGGTGTAGATAATTTGAATTTATACCGAGAGCAGTGTAGATATTTCCAAGTTCATACAGATAGCGGTGTAGATATTTCCACATTTATAGAGATGGCGGTGTAGATATTTCCATGTTCATACAAATGGCGGTGTAGGTATTTCCATGTTCATAGAGATGGCGGTGTAGATACTTCCATGTTCATACAAATGGCGGTGTAGATATTTCCATGTTCATAGAGATGGCGGTGTAGATATTTCCATGTTTATACAGATAGCAGTGTAGTTATTTCCATGTTTATAGAGATAGCAGTGTGGATATTTCCATTGATATACAGATAGCGGTTTAGATATTTGCATGTTCATACAGATAGCGGTGTAGATATTTCCATGTTCGTATAGATAGCGGTGTAGATATTTGCATGTTCATACAGATAGCGGTGTAGATATTTCCGTGTTCATACAGATAACGGTGTAGATATTTCCATGTTCATACAGATAGCGGTGTAGATATTTCCATGTTCATGCAGTTAGCAGTGTAGATATTTCCATGTTCATAGAGATAACGGTGTAGATATTTCCATGTTCATACAGATGGCGGTGCAGATATTTCCATGTTCATACAGATAGCGGTGTAGATATTTCCGTGTTCATACAGTTAGCGGTGTAGATATTTCCGTGTTCATACAGATGGCGGTGTAGATATTTCCATGTTCATAGAGATGGCGGTGTAGATATTTCCATGTTCGTACGGATGGCAGTGTAGATATTTCCATGTTCTTATAGGTGGCGGTGTAGATATTTCCATGTTTATACAGATGGCGGTGTAGATATTTACATGTTCATACAGATGGCGGTGTAGATATTTAAATGTTCATACCAATAGCGGTGTAGATATTTCCATGTTCATACAGTTAGCGGTGTAGATATTTCCATGTTCATACAGATGGCGGTGTAGATATTTACATGTTCATACAGATGGCGGTGTAGATATTTCCATGTTCGTACGGATGGCAGTGTAGATATTTCCATGTTCATATAGGTGGCGGTGTAGACATTTCCATGTTTATACAGATAGCAGTGTAGTTATTTCCATGTTTATAGAGATAGCAGTGTGGATATTTCCATTGATATACAGATAGCTGTGTAGGTATTTGCATGTTCATACAGATAGCGGTGTAGATATTTCCATGTAAGTACAGATAGCTGTGTAGATATTTAAATGTTCATACAGATAGCGGAGTAGATATTTCCATGTTCATACAGATAACGGTGTAGATATATCCATGTTCATACAGATAGCGGTGTAGATATTTCCATGTTCATACAGTTAGCGGTGTAGATATTTCCATGTTCATAGAGATAACGGTGTGTATATTTCCATGTTCATACA
The DNA here is from genome assembly GCF_029281585.2 of Gorilla gorilla gorilla. Lineage (NCBI taxonomy): Eukaryota > Metazoa > Chordata > Mammalia > Primates > Hominidae > Gorilla > Gorilla gorilla. The sequence continues at coordinate 8,072,650 of NC_073232.2, read as the reverse complement.
GATAGCGGTGTAGATATTTCCATGTTCATACAGTTAGCGGTGTAGATATTTCCATGTTCATACAGATGGCGGTGTAGATATTTACATGTTCATACAGATGGCGGTGAAGATATTTCCATGTTCGTACAGATGGCGGTGTAGATATTTCCATGTTCATAGAGATGGCGGTGTAGATATTTCCATGTTTATGCAGATAGCGGTATAGATATTTCCATGTTTATACAGACGGTGGTGCAGATATTTCCATGTTTATAGAGATGGCGGTCTAGATATTTCCATGTTTACAGAGATTGTGGTGTAGTTATTTCCAAGTTTATAGAGACAGTGTTGTAGATATTTCCATGTTTATACAGATAGCGGTGAAGATATTTCCATGTTTATACAGATAGCGGTGTAGATATTTCCATGTTTATACAGATAGCAGTGTAGATATTTCCATGTTTATAGAGATAGTGGTGTAGATAATTTCAATTTATACCGAGAGCAGTGTAGATATTTCCAAGTTCATACAGATAGCGGTGTAGATATTTCCACGTTTATAGAGATGGCAATGTAGATATTTCCATGCTCATGCAGATGGCGGTGTTGATATTTCCATGTTCATACAGATGGCGGTGTAGGTATTTCCATGTTCATAGAGATGGCGGTGTAGATATTTCCATGTTCATACAAATGGCGGTGTAGATATTTCCATGTTCATAGAGATGGCGGTGTAGATATTTCCATGTTTATACAGATAGCAGTGTAGTTATTTCCATGTTTATAGAGATAGCAGTGTAGATATTTCCATTGATATACAGATAGCTCTGTAGATATTTGCATGTTCATTCAGATAGCGGTGTAGATATTTCCATGTTTATACAGATATCGGTGTGGATATTCCCATGTTCATACAGATAGCGGTGTAGATATTTCCATGTTCATACAGTTAGCGGTGTAGATATTTCCATGTTCTTACAGATGGCAGTGTAGATATTTACATGTTCATACAGATGACGGTTTAGTTATTTCCATGTTCATACAGATAGCGGTGTAGACATTTCCATGTTCATACAGTTAGCGGTGAAGATATTTCCATGTTCATACAGATGGCGGTGTAGATATTTACATGTTCATACAGATGGCGGTATAGATATTTCCATGTTCGTACAGATGGCGGTGTAGATATTTCCATGTTCATAGAGATGGCGGTGTAGATATTTCCATGTTTATGCAGATAGCGGTATAGATATTTCCATGTTTATACAGATGGTGGTGTAGATATTTCCATGTTTATAGAGATGGCGGTCTAGATATTTCCATGTTTACAGAGATAGTGGTGTAGTTATTTCCAAGTTTATAGAGACAGCGTTGTAGATATTTCCATGTTTATACAGATAGCGGTGAAGATATTTCCATGTTTATACAGATAGCGTTGTAGATATTTCCATGTTTATACAGATAGCAGTGTAGATATTTCCATGTTTATAGAGATAGTGGTGTAGATAATTTCAATTTTATACAGAGAGCTGTGTAGATATTTCCAAGTTAATACAGATAGCGGTGTAGATATTTCCACGTTTACAGAGATGGCGGTGTAGATATTTCCATGTTCATACAGATGGCAGTGTAGATATTTCCACGTTTATAGGTATTGCGGTGTAGATATTTTCATGTTTACACAGATGGCGGTGTAGATATTTCCATGTTCGTACGGATGGCAGTGTAGATATTTCCATGTTCATACAGGTGGCGGTGTAGATATTTCCATGTTTATACAGATAGCAGTGCAGTTATTTCCATGTTTGTAGAGATAGCATTGTAGATATATTAATTGATATACAGATAGCTGTGTAGATATTTGCATGTTCATACAGATAGCGGTGTAGATATTTCCATGTTCGTACAGATAGCGGTGTAGATATTTCCATGTTCATACAGATAGCGGTGTAGACATTTCCATGTTCACACAGTTAGCGGTGAAGATATTTCCATGTTCATACAGATGGCGGTGTAGATATTTACATGTTCATACAGTTGGCGGTATAGATATTTCCATGTTCGTACAGATGGCGGTGTAGATATTTCCATGTTCATAGAGATGGCGGTGTAGATATTTCCATGTTTATGCAGATAGCGGTATAGATATTTCCATGTTTATACAGATGGTGGTGTAGATATTTCCATGTTTATAGAGATGGCGGTCTAGATATTTCCATGTTTACAGAGATAGTGGTGTATTTATTTCCAAGTTTATAGAGACAGCGTTGTAGATATTTCCATGTTTATACAGATAGCGGTGAAGTTATTTCCATGTTTATACAGATAGCGTTTTAGATATTTCCATGTTTATACAGATTGCAGTGTAGATATTTCCATGTTTATAGAGATAGTGGTGTAGATAATTTCAATTTTATACAGAGAGCAGTGTAGATATTTCCAAGTTAATACAGATAGCGGTGTAGATATTTCCACGTTTACAGAGATGGCGGTGTAGATATTTCCATGTTCATACAGATGGCAGTGTAGATATTTCCACGTTTATAGGTATTGGGGTGTAGATATTTTCATGTTTACACAGTTGGCGGTGTAGATATTTCCATGTTTATAGAGATAGTGGTGTAGATAATTTCAATTTATACCGAGAGCAGTGTAGATATTTCCAAGTTCATACAGATAGCGTTGTAGATATTTCTATATTCATATAGTTAGAGGTGTAGATATTTCCATGTTCATACAAATGGCGGTGTAGATATTTCCATGTTTATACAGATAGCAGTGTAGATGTTTCCATGTTTATAGAGATAGCAGTGTAGATATTTCCATTGATATACAGATAGCTGTGTAGATATTTGCATGTTCATACACATAGCGGTGTAGATATTTCCATGTTCATACAGATAGCGGTGTAGATATTTCCATGTTCGTACAGAGAGCGGTGGAGATATTTCTATGTTCATACAGATAGCGGTGTAGATATTTCCATGTTCATACAGATGGCGGTGTAGATATTTCCATGTTCATACAGTTAGCGGTGTAGATATTTCCATGTTCATACAAATGGCGGTGTAGATATTTCCATGTTCATAGAGATGGCGGTGTAGATATTTCCATGTTCATACAAATGGCGGTGTAGATATTTCCATGTTCATAGAGATGGCGGTGTAGATCTTTCCATGTTGATACAGATTGCAGTGTAGTTATTTCCGTGTTTATAGAGATAGCAGTGTAGATATTTCCATTGATATACAGATAGCTGTGTAGATATTTGCATGTTCATACAGATAGCGGTGTAGATATTTCCATGTTTATACAGATAGCGGTGTAGATATTTCCATGTTCATACAGATAGCGGTGTAGATATTTCCATGTTCATACAGTTAGCGGTGTAGATATTTCCTTGTTCATACAGACGGCGGTGTAGGTAATTACATGTTCATAGAGATGGCGGTGTAGATATTTCCATGTTTATGCAGATAGCGGTATAGATATTTCCATGTTTATAGAGACGGCGGTCTAGATATTTCCATGTTTACAGAGATAGTGGTGTAGTTATTTCCAAGTTTATAGAGACAGCTTTGTAGATATTTCCATGTTTATACAGATAGCGGTGAAGATATTTCCATGTTTATACAGATAGCGGTGTAGATATTTCCATGTTTATACAGATAGCAGTGTAGATATTTCCATGTTTATAGAGACAGTGGTGTAGATAATTTCAATTTATACCTAGAGCAGTGTAGATATTTCCAAGTTCATACAGATAGCGGTGTAGATATTTCCACGTTTATAGAGATGGCGGTGTAGATATTTCCATGTTCATGCAGATGGCGGTGTTGATATTTCCATGTTCATACAAATGGCGGTGTAGATATTTCAATGTTCATAGAGATGGCGGTGTAGATATTTCCATGTTCATACAAATGGCGGTGTAGATATTTCCATGTTCATGGAGATGGCGGTGTAGATATTTCCATGTTTATACAGATAGCAGTGTAGTTATTTCCATGTTTTTAGAGATAGCAGTGTAGATATTTCCATTGATATACAGATAGCTTTGTAGATATTTGCATGTTCATACAGATAGCAGTGTAGATATTTCCATGTTTATACAAATAGCGGTGTAGATATTTCCATGTTCATACAGATAGCGGTGTAGATATTTCCATGTTCATACAGTTAGCGCTGTAGATATTTCCATGTTCTTACAGATGGCAGTGTAGATATTTACATGTTCATACAGATGGCGGTGTTGATATTTCCATGTTCATACAGATGGCGGTGTAGATATTTCCATGTTCATACAGATAGCGGTGTAGATATTTCCATGTTCATACAGATAGCAGTGTAGATATTTCCATGTTCATACAGTTAGTGGTGTAGATATTTCCATGTTCATACAGATGGCGGTGCAGATATTTACATTTTCATACAGATGGCGGTGTAGATATTTCCATGTTCGTACGGATGGCAGTGTAGATATTTCCATGTTCACACAGGTGGCGGTGTAGATATTTCCATGTTTATACAGATAGCAGTGTAGTTATTTCCATCTTTATAGAGATAGCATTGTACATATATCAATTGATATACAGATAGCTGTGTAGATATTTGCATGTTCATACAGATGGCGGTGTAGATATTTCCATGTTCATACAGATGGCGGTGTAGATATTTCCATGTTCATACAGATAGTGGTGTAGTTATTTCCATGTTCATACCAATAGCGGTGTTGATATTTCCATGTTCATACAGTTAGCGGTGTAGATATTTCCATGTTCATTCAGATGGCGGTGTGGATATTTACATGTTCATACACATGGCGGTGTAGATATTTCCATGTTCGTACGGATGGCAGTGTAGATATTTCCATGTTCATATAGGAGGCGGTGTAGACATTTCCATGTTTATACAGATAGCAGTGTAGTTATTTCCAAGTTTATAGAGATAGCAGTGTGGATATTTCCATTGATATACAGATAGCTGTGTAGGTTTTTGCATGCTCATACAGATAGCGGTGTAGATATTTCCATGTTCATACAGTTATCGGTGTAGATATTTCCATGTTCATACAGATGGCGGTGTAGATATTTAGATGTTCATACAGATGGCGGTGTAGATATTTCCATGTTCGTACAGATAGCAGTGTAGATATTTCCATGTTTATAGAGATAGTGGTGTAGATAATTTCAATTTATACCGAGAGCAGTGTAGATATTTCCAAGTTCATACCGAGAGCGGTGTAGATATTTCCACATTTATAGAGATGGCGGTGTAGATATTTCCATGGTCATGCTGATGGCGGTGTAGATATTTCCATGTTCAAACAAATGGCAGTGTAGGTATTTCCATGTTCATAGAGATGGCGGTGTAGATATTTCCATGTTCATACAAATGGCGGTGTAGATATTTCCATGTTCATAGAGATGGCGGTGTAGATATTTCCATGTTTATACAGATAGCAGTGTAGTTATTTCCATGTTTATAGAGATAGCAGTGTAGATATTTCCATTGATATACAGATAGCTGTGTAGATATTTGCATGTTCATACAGATAGCGGTGTAGATATTTCCATGTTTATACAGATAGCGGTGTAGATATTTCCATGTTCATACAGATAGCGGTGTAGATATTTCCATGTTCATACAGTTAGCGGTGTAGATATTTCCATGTTCATACAGATGGCGGTGAAGATATTTAGATGTTCATACAGATGGCGGTGTAGATATTTTCATGTTCGTACTGATGGCAGTGTAGATATTTCCATGTTCATACAGGTGGCGGTGTGGATATTTCCATGTTTATAGAGATAGCAGTGTAGATATTTCCATGTTTATAGAGATAGCATTGTGGATATTTACATTGATATACAGATAGCTGTGTAGGTATTTGCATGTTCATACAGATAGCGGTGTTGATATTTCCATGTTCGTACAGATAGCGGTTTAGATATTTCCATGTTCATACAGATAGCGGTGTAGATATTTCCGTGTTCATACAGATAACGGTGTAGATATTTCCATGTTCATACAGAGAGCGGTGTAGATATATCCATGTTCATACAGATAGCGGTGTAGATATTTCCATGTTCATACAGTTAGCTGTGTAGGTATTTCCATGTTCAGAGAGATAACGGTGTAGATATTTCCATGTTCATACAGATGGCGGTGCAGATATTTACATGTTCGTACAGATGGCGGTGTAGATATTTCCATGTTCGTACAGATGGCGGTGTAGATATTTCCATGTTCATAGAGATTGCGGTGTAGATATTTCCATGTTTATGCAGATAGCGGTATAGATATTTCCATGTTTATACAGATGGTGGTGTAGATATTTCCATGGTTATAGAGACGGCGGTCTAGATATTTCCATGTTTACAGAGATAGTGGTGTAGTTATTTCCAAGTTTATAGAGACAGCGTTGTAGGTATTTCCATGTTTATACAGATAGCGGTGAAGATATTTCCATGTTTATACAGATAGCAGTGTAGATATTTCCATGTTTAGAGAGATAGTGGTGTAGATAATTTCAATTTATACCGAGAGCAGTGTAGATATTTCCAAGTTCATACAGATAGCGGTGTAGATATTTCCACGTTTATAGAGATGGCGGTGTAGATATTTCCATGTTCATACAGATGGCGGTGTAGATATTTCCATGTTCATACAAATGGCTGTGTAGATATTTCCATGTTCATTGAGATGGCGGTGTAGATATTTCCATGTTCATACAAATGGCGGTGTAGATATTTCCATGTTTATACAGATAGCAGTGTAGTTATTTCTATGTTTATAGAGATAGCAGTGTAGATATTTCCATTGATATACAGATAGCTGTGTAGATATTTGCATGTTCATACAGATAGCGGTGTAGATATTTCCATGTTTATACAAATAGCGGTGTAGTTATTTCCATGTTCATACAGATAGCGGTGTAGATATTTCCATGTTCATACAGTTAGCGGTGTAGATATTTCCATGTTCTTACAGATGGCGGTGTAGATATTTACATGTTCATACAGATGGCGTTGTTGATATTTCCATGTTCATACAGATGGCGGTGTAGATATTTCCATGTTCATACAGATAGCGGTGTAGATATTTCCATGTTCATACAGATAGCAGTGTAGATATTTCCATGTTCATACAGTTAGCGGTGTAGATATTTCCATGTTCATACAGATGGCGGTGCAGATATTTACATTTTCATACAGATGGCGGTGTAGATATTTCCATGTTCGTACGGATGGCAGTGTAGATATTTCCATGTTCACACAGGTGGCGGTGTAGATATTTCAATGTTTATACAGATAGCAGTGTAGTTATTTCCATGTTTATAGAGATAGCATTGTAGATATATCAATTGATATACAGATAGCTGTGTAGATATTTGCATGTTCATACAGATGGCGGTGTAGATATTTCCATGTTCATAGAGATGGCGGTGTAGATATTTCCATGTTCATACAAATGGCGGTGTAGATATTTCCATGTTTATACAGATAGCAGTGTAGTTATTTCTATGTTTATAGAGATAGCAGTGTAGATATTTCCATTGATATACAGATAGCTGTGTAGATATTTGCATGTTCATACAGATAGCGGTGTAGATATTTCCATGTTTATACAAATAGCGGTGTAGTTATTTCCATGTTCATACAGATAGCGGTGTAGATATTTCCATGTTCATACAGTTAGCGGTGTAGATATTTCCATGTTCTTACAGATGGCGGTGTAGATATTTACATGTTCATACAGATGGCGTTGTTGATATTTCCATGTTCATACAGATGGCGGTGTAGATATTTCCATGTTCATACAGATAGCGGTGTAGATATTTCCATGTTCATACAGATAGCAGTGTAGATATTTCCATGTTCATACAGTTAGCGGTGTAGATATTTCCATGTTCATACAGATGGCGGTGCAGATATTTACATTTTCATACAGATGGCGGTGTAGATATTTCCATGTTCGTACGGATGGCAGTGTAGATATTTCCATGTTCACACAGGTGGCGGTGTAGATATTTCGATGTTTATACAGATAGCAGTGTAGTTATTTCCATGTTTATAGAGATAGCATTGTAGATATATCAATTGATATACAGATAGCTGTGTAGATATTTGCATGTTCATACAGATGGCGGTGTAGATATTTCCATGTTCATACAGATGGCGGTGTAGATATTTCCATGTTCATACAGATAGCGGTGTAGTTATTTCCATGTTCATAGCTATAGCGGTGTAGATATTTCCGTGTTCATACAGTTAGCGGTGTAGATATTTCCATGTTCATACAGATGGCGGTGTAGATATTTACATGTTCATACAGATGGCGGTGTAGATATTTCCATGTTCGAACGGATGGCAGTGTAGATATTTCCATGTTCATATAGGTGGCGGTGTAGATATTTCCATGTTTATAGAGATAGCAGTGTGGATATTTCCATTGATATACAGATAGCTGTGTAGGTATTTTCATGTTCATACAGATAGCGGTGTAGATATTTCCATGTTCGTACAGATAGCTGTGTAGATATTTCCATGTTCATACAGATAGCGGTGTAGATATTTCCATGTTCATACAGATAACGGTGTAGATATTTCCATGTTCATACAGATAGCGGTGTAGATATTTCCATGTTCATACAGATAGCGGTGTAGATATTTCCATGTTCATACAGTTAGCGGTGTAGATATTTCCATGTTCATACAGTTAGCGGTGTAGTTATTTCCATGTTCATACAGATGGCGGTGTAGATATTTACATGTTCATACAGATGGCGGTGTAGATTTTTCCATGTTCGTACAGATGGCGGTGTAGATATTTCCATGTTCATAGAGATGGCGGTGTAGATATTTCCATGTTTATACAGATGGTGGTGTAGATATTTCCATGTTTATAGAGATGGCGGTCTAGATATTTCCATGTTTACAGAGGTAGTGGTGTAGTTATTTCCAAGTTTATAGAGACAGTGTTGTAGATATTTCCATGTTTATACAGATAGCGGTGAAGATATTTCCATTTTATGCAGATAGCTGTGTAGATATTTCCATGTTTATACAGATAGCAGTGTAGATATTTCCATGTTTATAGAGATAGTGGTGTAGATAATTTCAATTTATACCGAGAGCAGTGTAGATATTTCCAACTTCATACAGATAGCGGTGTAGATATTTCCACGTTTATAGAGATGGCGGTGTAGATATTTCCATGGTCATGCTGATGGCGGTGTAGATATTTCCATGTTCAAACAAATGGCAGTGTAGGTATTTCCATGTTAATAGAGATGGCGGTGTAGATATTTCCATGTTCATACAAATGGCAGTGTAGATATTTCCATGTTCATAGAGATGGCGGTGTAGATATTTCCATGTTTATACAGATAGCAGTGTAGTTATTTCCATGTTTATAGAGATAGCAGTGTAGATATTTCCATTGATATACAGATAGCTGTGTACATATTTGCATGTTCATACAGATAGCGGTGTAGATATTTCCATGTTTATACAGATAGCGGTGTAGATATTTCCATGTTCATACAGATAGCGGTGTAGATATTTCCATGTTCATACAGTTAGCGGTGTAGATATTTCCATGTTCATACAGATGGCGGTTAAGATATTTAGATGTTCATACAGATGGCGGTGTAGATATTTCCATGTTCGTACGGATGGCAGTGTAGATATTTCCGTGTTCATACAGGTGTCGGTGTGGATATTTCCATGTTTATACAGATAGCAGTGTAGTTATTTCCATGTTTATAGAGATAGCATTGTACATATATCAATTGATATACAGATAGCTGTGTAGATATTTGCATGTTCATACAGATGGCGGTGTGGATATTTCCATGTTCATACAGATGGCGGTGTAGATATTTCCATGTTCATACAGATAGCGGTGTAGTTATTTCCATGCTCATACCAATAGCGGTGTTGATATTTCCATGTTCATACAGTTAGCGGTGTAGGTATTTCCATGTTCATACAGATGGCGGTGTGGATATTTACATGTTCATACACATGGCGGTGTAGATATTTCCATGTTCTTACGGATGGCAGAGTAGATATTTCCATGTTCATATAGCTGGCGGTGTAGACATTTCCATGTTTATACAGATAGCAGTGTAGTTATTTCCATGTTTATAGAGATAGCAGTGTGGATATTTCCATTGATATACAGATAGCTGTGTAGGTTTTTGCATGTTCATACAGATAGCGGTGTAGATATTTCCATGTTCGTACAGATAGCTGTGTAGATATTTCCATGTTCATACAGATAGCGGTGTGGACATTTCCATGTTCATACAGATAACGGTGTAGATATACCCATGTTCATACAGATAGCGGTGTAGATATTTCCATGTTCATACAGTTAGCTGTGTAGATATTTCCATGTTCATAGAGATAACGGTGTAGATATTTCCATGTTCATACAGATAGAGGTGTAGATATTTCCATGTTCATACAGTTAGCGGTGTAGATATTTCCATGTTCATACAGATGGCGGTGTAGATATTTACATGTTCATACAGATGGCGTTGTTGATATTTCCATGTTCATACAGATGGCGGTGTAGATATTTCCATGTTCATACAGATAGCGGTGTAGATATTTCCATGTTCATACAGATAGCAGTGTAGATATTTCCATGTTCATACAGTTAGCGGTGTAGATATTTCCATGTTCATACAGATGGCGGTGCAGATATTTACATTTTCATACAGATGGCGGTGTAGATATTTCCATGTTCGTACGGATGGCAGTGTAGATATTTCCATGTTCACACAGGTGGCGGTGTAGATATTTCGATGTTTATACAGATAGCAGTGTAGTTATTTCCATGTTTATAGAGATAGCATTGTAGATATATCAATTGATATACAGATAGCTGTGTAGATATTTGCATGTTCATACAGATGGCGGTGTAGATATTTCCATGTTCATACAGATGGCGGTGTAGATATTTCCATTTTCATACAGATAGCGGTGTAGTTATTTCCATGTTCATAGCTATAGCGGTGTAGATATTTCCGTGTTCATACAGTTAGCGGTGTAGATATTTCCATGTTCATACAGATGGCGGTGTAGATATTTACATGTTCATACAGATGGCGGTGTAGATATTTCCATGTTCGAACGGATGGCAGTGTAGATATTTCCATGTTCATATAGGTGGCGGTGTAGATATTTCCATGTTTATAGAGATAGCAGTGTGGATATTTCCATTGATATACAGATAGCTGTGTAGGTATTTTCATGTTCATACAGATAGCGGTGTAGATATTTCCATGTTCGTACAGATAGCTGTGTAGATATTTCCATGTTCATACAGATAGCGGTGTAGATATTTCCATGTTCATACAGATAACGGTGTAGATATTTCCATGTTCATACAGATAGCGGTGTAGATATTTCCATGTTCATACAGATAGCGGTGTAGATATTTCCATGTTCATACAGTTAGCGGTGTAGATATTTCCATGTTCATACAGTTAGCGGTGTAGTTATTTCCATGTTCATACAGATGGCGGTGTAGATATTTACATGTTCATACAGATGGCGGTGTAGATTTTTCCATGTTCGTACAGATGGCGGTGTAGATATTTCCATGTTCATAGAGATGGCGGTGTAGATATTTCCATGTTTATACAGATGGTGGTGTAGATATTTCCATGTTTATAGAGATGGCGGTCTAGATATTTCCATGTTTACAGAGGTAGTGGTGTAGTTATTTCCAAGTTTATAGAGACAGTGTTGTAGATATTTCCATGTTTATACAGATAGCGGTGAAGATATTTCCATTTTATGCAGATAGCTGTGTAGATATTTCCATGTTTATACAGATAGCAGTGTAGATATTTCCATGTTTATAGAGATAGTGGTGTAGATAATTTCAATTTATACCGAGAGCAGTGTAGATATTTCCAAGTTCATACAGATAGCGGTGTAGATATTTCCACGTTTATAGAGATGGCGGTGTAGATATTTCCATGGTCATGCTGATGGCGGTGTAGATATTTCCATGTTCAAACAAATGGCAGTGTAGGTATTTCCATGTTAATAGAGATGGCGGTGTAGATATTTCCATGTTCATACAAATGGCAGTGTAGATATTTCCATGTTCATAGAGATGGCGGTGTAGATATTTCCATGTTTATACAGATAGCAGTGTAGTTATTTCCATGTTTATAGAGATAGCAGTGTAGATATTTCCATTGATATACAGATAGCTGTGTACATATTTGCATGTTCATACAGATAGCGGTGTAGATATTTCCATGTTTATACAGATAGCGGTGTAGATATTTCCATGTTCATACAGATAGCGGTGTAGATATTTCCATGTTCATACAGTTAGCGGTGTAGATATTTCCATGTTCATACAGATGGCGGTTAAGATATTTAGATGTTCATACAGATGGCGGTGTAGATATTTCCATGTTCGTACGGATGGCAGTGTAGATATTTCCATGTTCATACAGGTGTCGGTGTGGATATTTCCATGTTTATACAGATAGCAGTGTAGTTATTTCCATGTTTATAGAGATAGCATTGTACATATATCAATTGATATACAGATAGCTGTGTAGATATTTGCATGTTCATACAGATGGCGGTGTGGATATTTCCATGTTCATACAGATGGCGGTGTAGATATTTCCATGTTCATACAGATAGCGGTGTAGTTATTTCCATGCTCATACCAATAGCGGTGTTGATATTTCCATGTTCATACAGTTAGCGGTGTAGATATTTCCATGTTCATACAGATGGCGGTGTGGATATTTACATGTTCATACACATGGCGGTGTAGATATTTCCATGTTCTTACGGATGGCAGAGTAGATATTTCCATGTTCATATAGCTGGCGGTGTAGACATTTCCATGTTTATACAGATAGCAGTGTAGTTATTTCCATGTTTATAGAGATAGCAGTGTGGATATTTCCATTGATATACAGATAGCTGTGTAGGTTTTTGCATGTTCATACAGATAGCGGTGTAGATATTTCCATGTTCGTACAGATAGCTGTGTAGATATTTCCATGTTCATACAGATAGCGGTGTGGACATTTCCATGTTCATACAGATAACGGTGTAGATATACCCATGTTCATACAGATAGCGGTGTAGATATTTCCATGTTCATACAGTTAGCTGTGTAGATATTTCCATGTTCATAGAGATAACGGTGTAGATATTTCCATGTTCATACAGATAGAGGTGTAGATATTTCCATGTTCATACAGTTAGCGGTGTAGATATTTCCATGTTCATACAGATGGCGGTGTAGATATTTACATGTTCTTACAGATGGCGGTGTAGATATTTCCATGTTCGTACAGATGGCGGTGTAGATATTTCCATGTTCATAGAGATGGCGGAGTAGATATTTCCATGTTTATGCAGATAGCGGTATAGATATTTCCATGTTTATATAGATGGTGGTGTAGATATTTCCATGTTTATAGAGATGGCCGTCTAGATATTTCCATGTTTACAGAGATAGTGGTGTAGTTATTTCCAAGTTTATAGAGACAGCGTTGTAGATATTTCCATGTTTATACAGATAGCGGTGCAGGATATTTCCATGTTTATACAGATAGCGGTGTAGATATTTCCATGTTTATACAGATAGCAGTGTAGATATTTCCATGTTTATAGAGATAGTGGTGTAGATAATTTCAATTTATACTGAGAGCAGTGTAGATATTTCCAAGTTCATACAGATAGCGGTGTAGATATTTCCACGTTTATAGAGATGGCGGTGTAGATATTTACATGTTCATACAGATGGCGGTGTAGATATTTCCATGTTCATACAAATGGCGGTGTAGATATTTCCATGTTCATAGAGATGGTGCTGTAGGTATTTCCATGTTCATACAAATGTCGGTGTAGATATTTCCATGTTCATAGAGATGGCGGTGTAGATATTTCCATGTTTATACAGATAGCAGTGTAGTTATTTCCATGTTTATAGAGATAGCAGTGTAGATATTTCCATTCATATACAGATAGCTGTGTAGATATTAGCATGTTCCTACAGATAGCATAGTAGATATTTCCATGTTTATACAGATAGCGGTGTAGATATTTCCATGTTCATACAGATAGCGGTGTAGTTATTTCCATGTTCATACAGTTAGCGGTGTAGATATTTCCATGTTCTTACAGATGGCAGTGTAGATATTTACATGTTCATACAGATGGCGGTGTAGATATTTCCATGTTCATACAGATGGCGGTGTAGATATTTCCATGTTCATAAAGATGGCGGTGCAGATATTTACATGTTCATACAGATGGAGGTGTAGATATTTACATGTTCATACAGATGGCGGTGTAGATATTTCCATGTTCATACAGATGGCGGTGTAGATATTTCCATGTTCATACAGATAGCGGTGTAGTTATTTCCATGTTCATACCAATAGCGGTGTAGATATTTCCATGTTCATACAGTTAGCGGTGTAGATATTTCCATGTTCATACAGATGGCGGTGTAGATATTTACATGTTCATACAGATGGCGGTGTAGATATTTCCATGTTCGTACGGATGGCAGTGTAGATATTTCCATGTTCATATAGGTGGCGGTGTAGATATTTCCATGTTTATAGAGATAGCAGTGTGGATATTTCCATTGATATACAGATAGCTGTGTAGGTATTTTCATGTTCATACAGATAGCGGTGTAGATATTTCCATGTTCGTACAGATAGCTGTGTAGATATTTCCATGTTCATACAGATAGCAGTGTAGATATTTCCATGTTCATACAGATAACGGTGTAGATATTTCCATGTTCATACAGATAGCGGTGTAGATATTTCCATGTTCATACAGATAGCGGTGTAGATATTTCCATGTTCATACAGTTAGCGGTGTAGTTATTTCCATGTTCATACAGATGGCGGTGTAGATATTTACATGTTCATACAGATGGCGGTGTAGATTTTTCCATGTTCGTACAGATGGCGGTGTAGATATTTCCATGTTCATAGAGATGGCGGTGTAGATATTTCCATGTTTATGCAGATAGCGGTATAGATATTTCCATGTTTATACAGATGGTGGTGTAGATAATTCCATGTTTATAGAGATGGCGGTCTAGATATTTCCATGTTTACAGAGATTGTGGTGTAGTTATTTCCAAGTTTATAGAGACAGCGTTGTAGATATTTCCATGTTTATACAGATAGCGGTGAAGATATTTCCATGTTATGCAGATAGCTGTGTAGATATTTCCATGTTTATACAGATAGCAGTGTAGATATTTCCATGTTTATAGAGATAGTGGTGTAGATAATTTCAATTTAAACCGAGAGCAGTGTAGATATTTCCAAGTTCATACAGATAGCGGTGTAGATATTTCCACGTTTATATAGATGGCGGTGTAGATATTTCCATGGTCATGCTGATTGCGGTGTAGAGATTTCCATGTTCAAACAAATGGCAGTGTAGGTATTTCCATGTTAATAGAGATGGCGGTGTAGATATTTCCATCTTCATACAAATGGCGGTGTAGATATTTCCATGTTCATAGAGATGGCGGTGTAGATATTTCCATGTTTATACAGATAGCAGTGTAGTTATTTCCATGTTTATAGAGATAGCAGTGTAGATATTTCCATTGATATACAGATAGCTGTGTAGATATTTGCATGTTCGTACAGATAGCGGTGTAGATATTTCCATGTTTATACAGATAGCGGTGTAGATATTTCCATGTTCATACAGATAGCGGTGTAGATATTTCCATGTTCATACAGTTAGCGGTGTAGATATTTCCATGTTCATACAGATGGCGGTTAAGATATTTAGATGTTCATACAGATGGCGGTGTAGATATTTCCATGTTCGTACGGATGGCAGTGTGGATATTTCCAAGTTCATACAGGTGGCGGTGTGGATATTTCCATGTTTATACAGATAGCAGTGTAGTTATTTCCATGTTTATAGAGATAGCATTGTACATATATCAATTGATATACAGATAGCTGTGTAGATATTTGCATGTTCATACAGATGGCGGTGTAGATATTTCCATGTTCATACAGATGGCGGTGTAGATATTTCCATGTTCATACAGATAGCGGTGTAGTTATTTCCATGTTCATACCAATAGCGGTGTTGATATTTCCATGTTCATACAGTTAGCGGTGTAGATATTTCCATGTTCATACAGATGGCGGTGTGGATATTTACATGTTCATACACATGGCGGTGTAGATATTTCCATGTTCTTACTGATGGCAGTGTAGATATTTCCATGTTCATATAGGTGGCGGTGTAGACATTTCCATGTTTATACAGATAGCAGTGTAGTTATTTCCATGTTTATAGAGATAGCAGTGTGGATATTTCCATTTATATACAGATAGCTGTGTAGGTTTTTGCATGTTCATACAGATAGCGGTGTAGATATTTCCATGTTCGTACAGATAGCTGTGTAGATATTTCCATGTTCATACAGATAGCGGTGTAGATATTTCCATGTTCATACAGATAACGGTGTAGATATACCCATGTTCATACAGATAGCGGTGTAGATATTTCCATGTTCATACAGTTAGCTGTGTAGATATTTCCATGTTCATAGAGATAACGGTGTAGATATTTCCATGTTCATACAGATAGCGGTGTACATATTTCCATGTTCATAGAGATGGCGGTGTAGATATTTCCATGTTTATGCAGATAGCGGTATAGATATTTCCATGTTTATACAGATGGTGGTGTAGATATTTCCATGTTTATAGAGATGGCCGTCTAGATATTTCCATGTTTACAGAGATAGTGTTGTAGTTATTTCCAAGTTTATAGAGACAGCGTTGTAGATATTTCCATGTTTATACAGATAGCGGTGCAAGATATTTCCATGTTTATACAGATAGCGGTGTAGATATTTCCATGTTTATACAGATAGCAGTGTAGATATTTCCATGTTTATAGAGATAGTGGTGTAGATAATTTCAATTTATACTGAGAGCAGTGTAGATATTTCCAAGTTCATACAGATAGCGGTGTAGATATTTCCACGTTTATAGAGATGGCGGTGTAGATATTTACATGTTCATGCAGATGGCGGTGTAGATATTTCCATGTTCATACAAATGGCGGTGTAGGTATTTCCATGTTCATAGAGATGGCGCTGTAGATATTTCCATGTTCATACAAATGGCGGTGTAGATATTTCCATGTTCATAGAGATGGCGGTGTAGATATTTCCATGTTTATACAGATAGCAGTGTAGTTATTTCCATGTTTATAGAGATAGCAGTGTAGATATTTCCATTCATATACAGATAGCTGTGTAGATATTTGCATGTTCCTACAGATAGCGGAGTAGATATTTCCATGTTTATACAGATAGCGGTGTAGATATTTCCATGTTCATACAGATAGCGGTGTAGTTATTTCCATGTTCATACAGTTAGCGTTGTAGATATTTCCATGTTCTTACAGATGGCAGTGTAGATATTTCCATGTTCATACAGATGGCGGTGTAGATATTTCCATGTTCATACAGATGGCGGTGCAGATATTTCCATGTTCATACAGATAGCGGTGTAGATATTTCCATGCTCATACAGATAGCGGTGTAGATATTTCCATGTTCATACAGTTAGCGGTGTAGATATTTCCATGTTCATACAGATGGCGGTGCAGATATTTACATGTTCATACAGATGGCGGTGTAGATATTTACATGTTCATACAGATGGCGGTGTAGATATTTCTATGTTCATACAGATGGCGGTGTAGATATTTCCATGTTCATACAGATAGCGGTGTAGTTATTTCCATGTTCATACCAATAGCGGTGTAGATATTTCCATGTTCATACAGTTAGCGGTGTAGATATTTCCATGTTCATACAGATGGCGGTGTAGATATTTACATGTTCATACAGATGGCGGTTTAGATATTTCCATGTTCGTACGGATGGCAGTGTAGATATTTCCATGTTCATATAGGTGGCGGTGTAGATATTTCCATGTTTATAGAGATAGCAATGTGGATATTTCCATTGATATACAGATAGCTGTGTAGGTATTTTCATGTTCATACAGATAGCGGTGTAGATATTTCCATGTTCGTACAGATAGCTGTGTAGATATTTCCATGTTCATACAGATAGCGGTGTAGATATTTCCATGTTCGTACAGATAGCGGTGTAGATATTTCCATGTTCATACAGATAGCGGTGTAGATACTTCCATGTTCATACAGTTAGCGGTGTAGATATTTCCATGTTCAAACAGATGGCGGTGAAGATATTTAGATGTTCATACAGATGGCGGTGTAGATATTTCCATGTTCGTACGGATGGCAGTGTAGATATTTCCATGTTCATACAGGTGGCGGTGTGGATATTTCCATGTTTATAGAGATAGCAGTGTAGATATTTCCATGTTTATAGAGATAGCAGTGTGGATATTTACATTTATATACAGATAGCTGTGTAGGTATTTGCATGTTCATACAGATAGCGGTGTAGATATTTCCATGTTCGTACAGATAGCGGTTTAGATATTTCCATGTTCATACAGATAGCGGTGTAGATATTTCCGTGTTCATACAGATAACGGTGTAGATATTTCCATGTTCATACAGAGAGCGGTGTAGATATTTCCATGTTCATACAGATAGCGGTGTAGATATTTCCATGTTCATACAGTTAGCAGTGTAGATATTTCCATGTTCATAGAGATAAAGGTGTAGATATTTCCATGTTCATACAGATGGCGGTGCAGATATTTACATGTTCGTACAGATGGCGGTGTAGATATTTCCATGTTCGTACAGATGGCGGTGTAGATATTTCCATGTTCATAGAGATGGCGGTGTAGATATTTCCGTGTTTATGCAGATAGCGGTATAGATATTTCCATGTTTGTACAGATGGTGGTGTAGATATTTCCATGTTTATAGAGACGGCGGTCTAGATATTTCCATGTTTACAGAGATAGTGGTGTAGTTATTTCCAAGTTTATAGAGACAGCGTTGTAGATATTTCCATGTTTATACAGATAGCGGTGAAGATATTTCCATGTTTATACAGATAGCAGTGTAGATACTTCCATGTTTATAGAGATAGTGGTGTAGATAATTTCAATTTATACCGAGAGCAGTGTAGATATTTCCAAGTTCATACAGATAGCGGTGGAGATATTTCCAAGTTTATAGAGATGGCGGTGTAGATATTTCCATGTTCATGCAGATGGCGGTGTAGATATTTCCATGTTCATACAAATGGCTGTGTAGATATTTCCATGTTCATAGAGATGGCGGTGTAGATATTTCCATGTTCATACAAATGGCGGTGTAGATATTTCCATGTTTATACAGATAGCAGTGTAGTTATTTCCATGTTTATAGAGATAGCAGTGTAGATATTTCCATTGATATACAGATAGCTGTGTAGATATTTGCATGTTCATACAGATAGCGGTGTAGATATTTCCATGTTTATACAAATAGCGGTGTAGATATTTCCATGTTCATACAGATAGCGGTGTAGATATTTCCATGTTCATACAGTTAGCGGTGTAGATATTTCCATGTTCTTACAGATGGCAGTGTAGATATTTACATGTTCATACAGATGGCGTTGATATTTCCATGTTCATACAGATGGCGGTGTAGATATTTCCATGTTCATACAGATAGCGGTGTAGATATTTCCATGTTCATACAGATAGCAGTGTAGGTATTTCCATGTTCATACAGTTAGCGGTGTAGATATTTCCATGTTCATACAGATGGCGGTGCAGATATTTACATTTTCATACAGATGGCGGTGTAGATATTTCCATGTTCGTACGGATGGCAGTGTAGATATTTCCATGTTCACACAGGTGGCGGTGTAGATATTTCGATGTTTATACAGATAGCAGTGTAGTTATTTCCATGTTTATAGAGATAGCATTGTAGATATATCAGTTGATATACAGATAGCTGTGTAGATATTTGCATGTTCATACAGATGGCGGTGTAGATATTTCCATGTTCATACAGATGGCGGTGTAGATATTTCCATCTTCATACAGATAGCGGTGTAGTTATTTCCATGTTCATACCTATAGCGGTGTAGATATTTCCATGTTCATACAGTTATCGGTGTAGATATTTCCATGTTCATACAGATGGCGGTGTAGATATTTACATGTTCATACAGATGGCGGTGTAGATATTTCCATGTTCGAACGGATGGCAGTGTAGATATTTCCATGTTCATATAGGTGGCGGTGTAGATATTTCCATGTTTATAGAGATAGCAGTGTGGATATTTCCATTGATATACATATAGCTGTGTAGGTATTTTCATGTTCATACAGATAGCGGTGTAGATATTTCCATGTTCGTACAGATAGCTGTGTAGATATTTCCATGTTCATACAGATAGCGGTGTAGATATTTCCATGTTCATACAGATAACGGTGTAGATATTTCCATGTTCATACAGATAGCGGTGTAGATATTTCCATGTTCATACAGATAGCGGTGTAGATATTTCCATGTTCATACAGTTAGCGGTGTTGTTATTTCCATGTTCATACAGATGGCGGTGTAGATATTTACATGTTCATACAGATGGCGGTGTAGATTTTTCCATGTTCGCACAGATGGCGGTGTAGATATTTCCATGTTCATAGAGATGGCGGTGTAGATATTTCCATGTTTATGCAGATAGCGGTATAGATATTTCCATGTTTATACAGATGGTGGTGTAGATATTTCCATGTTTATAGAGATGTCGGTCTAGATATTTCCATGTTTACAGAGATAGTGGTGTAGTTATTTCCAAGTTTATAGAGACAGCGTTGTAGATATTTCCATGTTTATACAGATAGCGGTGAAGATATTTCCATGTTATGCAGATAGCTGTGTAGATATTTCCATGTTTATACAGATAGCAGTGTAGATATTTCCATGTTTATAGCGATAGTGGTGTAGATAATTTCAATTTATACCGAGAGCAGTGTAGATATTTCCAAGTTCATACAGATAGCGGTGTAGATATTTCCATGTTTATACAGAAAGCAGTGTAGTTATTTCCATGTTTATAGAGATAGCAGTGTCGATATTTCCATTGATATACAGATAGCTGTGTAGATATTTGCATGTTCATACAGATAGCGGTGTAGATATTTCCATGTTTATACAAATAGCGGTGTAGATATTTCCATGTTCATACAGATAGCGGTGTAGATATTTCCATGTTCATACAGTTAGCGGTGTAGATATTTCCATGTTCTTACAGATGGCAGTGTAGATATTTACATGTTCATACAGATGGCGTTGTTGATATTTCCATTTTCATACAGATGGCGGTGTAGATATTTCCATGTTCATACAGATAACGGTATAGATATTTCCATGTTCATACAGATAGCAGTGTAGATATTTCCATGTTCATACATTTAGCGGTGTAGATATTTCCATGTTCATACAGATGGCGGTGCAGATATTTACATTTTCATAGAGATGGCGGTGTAGATATTTCCATGTTCGTACGGATGGCAGTGTAGATATTTCCATGTTCACACAGGTGGCGGTGTAGATATTTCGATGTTTATACAGATAGCAGTGTAGTTATTTCCATGTTTATAGAGATAGCATTGTAGATATATCAATTGATATACAGATAACTGTGTAGATATTTGCATGTTCATACAGATGGCGGTGTAGATATTTCCATGTTCATACAGATGGCGGAGTAGATATTTCCATGTTCATACAGATAGCGGTGTAGTTATTTCCATGTTCATACCTATAGCGGTGTTGATATTTCCATGTTCATACAGTTAGCGGTGTAGATATTTCCATGTTCATACAGATGGCGGTGTGGATATTTACATGTTCATACACATGGCAGTGTAGATATTTCCATGTTCGTACGGATGGCAGTGTAGATATTTCCATGTTCATATAGGTGGCGGTGTAGACATTTCCATGTTTATACAGATAGCAGTGTAGTTATTTCCATGTTTATAGAGATCGCAGTGTGGATATTTCCATTGATATACAGATAGCTATGTAGGTTTTTGCATGTTCATACAGATAGCGGTGTAGATATTTCTATGTTCGTACAGATAGCTGTGAAGATATTTCCATGTTCATACAGATAGCGGTGTAGATATTTCCATGTTCATACAGATGGCGGTGTAGATATTTACATGTTCATACAGATGGCGGTGTAGATATTTCCATGTTCGTACAGATGGCGGTGAAGATATTTCCATGTTCATAGAGATGGTGGTGTAGATATTTCCATGTTTATGCAGATAGCGGTATAGATATTTCCACGTTTATACAGATGGTGGTGTAGATATTTCCATGTTTATAGAGATGGCGGTCTAGATATTTCCATGTTTACAGAGATAGTGGTGTAGTTATTTCCAAGTTGATAGAGACAGCGTTGTAGATATTTCCATGTTTATACAGATAGCGGTGAAGATATTTCCACGTTTATGCAGATAGCGGTGTAGATATTTCCATGTTTATACAGATAGCAGTGTAGATATTTCCATGTTTATAGAGATAGTGGTGTAGATAATTTCAATTTATACTGAGAGCAGTGTAGATATTTCCAAGTTCATACAGATAGCGGTGTAGATATTTCCACGTTTATAGAGATGGCGGTGTAAATATTTACATGTTCATGCAGATGGCGGTGTAGATATTTCCATGTTCATACAAATGGCGGTGTAGGTATTTCCATGTTCATAGAGATGGCGGTGTAGATATTTCCATGTTCATACAAATGGCGGTTTAGATATTTCCATGTTCATAGAGATGGCGGTGTAGATATTTCCATGTTTATTCAGATAGCAGTGTAGTTATTTCCATGTTTATAGAGATAGCAGTGTAGATATTTCCATTCATATACAGATAGCTGTGTAGATATTTGCATGTTCATTCAGATAGCGGAGTAGATATTTCCATGTTTATACAGATAGCGGTGTAGATATTTCCATGTTCATACAGATAGCGGTGTAGTTATTTCCATGTTCATACAGTTAGCGGTGTAGATATATCCATGTTCTTACAGATGGCAGTGTAGATATTTACATGTTCATACAGATGGCGGTGTAGATATTTCCATGTTCATACAGATGGCGGTGTAGATATTTCCATGTTCATACAGATAGCGGTGTAGATATTTCCATGTTCATACAGATAGCGGTGTACATATTTCCCTGTTCATACAGTTAGCGGTGTAGATATTTCCATGTTCATACAGATGGCGGTGCAGATATTTATATGTTCATTCAGATGGCGGTGTAGATATTTACATGTTCATACAGATGGCGGTGTAGATATTTCCATGTTCTTACAGATGGCGATGTAGATGTTTCCATGTTCCTACAGTTAGCAGTGTAGATATTTCCGTGTTCATAGAGATAACGGTGTAGATATTTCCATGTTCATACAGATGGCGGTGCAGATATTTACATGTTCGTACAGATGGCGGTGTAGATATTTCCATGTTCGTACAGATGGCGGTGTAGATATTTCCATGTTCATAGAGATGGCGGCGTAGATATTTCCATGTTTATGCAGATAGCGGTATAGATATTTCCATGTTTATACAGATGGTGGTGTAGATATTTCCATGTTTATAGAGACGGCGGTCTAGATATTTCCATCTTTACAGAGATAGTGGTGTAGTTATTTCCAAGTTTATAGAGACAGCGTTGTAGATATTTCCATGTTTATACAGATAGCGGTGAAGATATTTCCATATTTATACAGATAGCAGTGTAGATATTTCCATGTTTATAGAGATAGTGGTGTCGATAATTTCAATTTATACCGAGAGCAGTGTAGATATTTCCAAGTTCATACAGATAGCGGTGTAGATATTTCCACGTTTATAGAGATGGCGGTGTAGATATTTCCATGTTCATGCAGATGGTGGTGTAGATATTTCCATGTTCATACAAATTGCGGTGTAGATATTTCCACGTTCATGGAGATGGCGGTGTAGATATTTCCATGTTTATACAGATAGCAGTGTAGTTATTTCCATGTTTATACAGATAGCAGTGTAGATATTTCCATTGATATACAGATAGCTGTGTAGATATTTGCATGTTCATACAGATAGCGGTGTAGATATTTCCATGTTTATAGAAATAGCGGTGTAGATATTTCCATGTTCGTACAGATAGCGGTGTAGTTATTTCCATGTTCTTACAGATGGCAGTGTAGATATTTACATGTTCTTACAGATGGCGGTGTTGATATTTCCATGTTCATACAGATGGCGGTGTAGATATTTCCATGTTCATACAGAAAGCGGTGTAGATATTTCCATGTTCATACAGATAGCAGTGTAGATATTTCCATGTTCATACAGTTAGCGGTGTAGATATTTCCATGTTCATACAGATGGCGGTGCAGATATTTCCATGTTCATAGAGATGGCGGTGTAGATATTTCCATGTTCGTACGGATGGCAGTGTAGATATTTCCATGTTCACACAGGTGGCGGTGTAGATATTTCCATGTTTATACAGATAGCAGTGTAGTTATTTCCATGTTTATAGAGATAGCAGTGTAGATATTTCCATTGATATACAGATAGTTGTGTAGATATTTGCATGTTCATATAAATAGCGGTGTAGATATTTCCATGTTCGTACAGATAGCGGTGTAGATATTTCCATGTTCATACAGATAGCGGTGTAGATATTTCCATGTTCATACAGATAACGGTGTAGATATTTCCATGTTCATTCAGATAGCGGTGTAGATATTTCCATGTTCATACAGTTAGCGGTGAAGATATTTCCATGTTCATACAGATGGCGGTGTAGATATTTACATGTTCATACAGATGGCGGTATAGATATTTCCACGTTCATACAGATTTCGGTGTAGATATTTCCATGTTCATAGAGATGGCGGTGTAGATATTTCCATGTTTATGCAGATAGCGGTATAGATATTTCCATGTTTATACAGATGGTGGTGTAGATATTTCCATGTTTATAGAGATGGCGGTCTAGATATTTCCAGGTTTACAGAGATAGTGGTGTAGTTATTTCCAAGTTTATAGAGACAGCGTTGTAGATATTTCCATGTTTATACAGATAACGGTGAAGATATTTCCATGTTTATACAGATAGCGTTGTAGATATTTCCATGTTTATACAGATAGCAGTGTAGATATTTCCATGTTTATAGAGATAGTGGTGTAGATAATTTCAGTTTTATACAGAGAGCAGTGTAGATAATTCCAAGTTCATACAGATAGCGGTGTAGATATTTCCACGTTTATAGAGATTGCGGTGTAGATATTTCCATGTTCATACAGATGGCAGTGTAGATATTTCCACGTTGATAGGGATGGCGGTGTAGATATTTTCATGTTTACACAGATGGCGGTGTAGATATTTCCATGTTTACACAGATAGCGGTGTAGACATTTCCATGTTTACACAGATAGCGGTGTGGATATTTCCATGTTCATACAAATGTCGGTGTAGTTATTTCCATGTTCATAGAGATGACGGTGTAGATATTTCCATGTTTATACAGATAGCAGTGTAGTTATTACCATGTTTATAGAGATAGCAGTGTAGGAATTTCCATTGATATACAGATAGCTGTGTGGATATTTGCATGTTCATAGAGATAGCGGTGTAGATATTTCCATGTTTATTCAGATAGCGGTGTAGATATTTCCATATTCATAGTTAGCGGTGTAGATATTTCCATGTTCCTACAAATGGCGGTGTAGATATTTCCATGTTTATACAGATAGCGGTGAAGATATTTCCATGTTTATACAGATAGCGTTGTAGATATTTACATGTTCATACAGATGGTGGTGTAGATATTTCCATGTTTGTAGGGATGGCAGTGTAGATATTTCCATGTTCATACAGGTGGCGGTGAAGTTATTTCCATGTTTATACAGATAGTAGTGTAGTTATTTCCATGTTTATAGAGATAGCAGTGTAGGTATTTCCATTGATATACAGATAGCTGTGTAGATATTTGCATGTTCATACAGATAGCGGTGTAGATATTTCAATGTTCATACAGATTGCGGTGTAGATATTTCCATGTTCATACAGATAGCGGTGTAGATATATCCATGTTCATACAGATAGCGGTGTAGATATTTCCATGTTCATACAGATCGCGGTGTAGATATTTCCATGTTCATACAGATAGCGGTGTAGGTATTTCCATGTTCATACAGATGGCGGTGTAGATATTTCCATGTTCATACAGATGGCGGTGTAGATATTTACATGTTAATACATATGGCGGTGTAGATATTTCCATGTTCATACCGATGGCGGTGTTGATATTTCCATGTTCATACAGATGGCGGTGTAGATATTTCCATGTTCATACAGATAGCGGTGTAGATATTTCCATGTTCATACAGATGGCGGTGTAGATATTTACATGTTCATACAGATGGCGGTGTAGATATTTCCATGTTCATACAGTTAGCAGTGTAGATATTTCCATGTTCATACAGATGGCGGTGTAGATATTTACATGTTCATACAGATGGCGGTGTAGATATTTCCATGTTCGTACAGATGGCAGTGTAGATATTTCCAGGTTCATACAGGTGGCGGTGTAGATATTTCCATGTTTATACAGATAGCAGTGTAGTTATTTCCATGTTTATAGAGATAGCAGTGTGGATATTTCCATTGATATACAGATAGCTGTGTAGATACTTGCATGTTCATACAGATAGTGGTGTAGATATTTCCATGTTCGTACAGATAGCGGTGTATATGTTTCCATGTTCATACAGATAGCGGTGTAGATATTTTCATGTTCATACAGATAACGGTGTAGATATTTCCAAGTTCATACAGATAGCGGTGTAGATATTTCCATGTTCATACAGTGAGCGGTGTAGATATTTCCATGTTCATACAGTCAGCGGTGTAGATATTTACATGTTCATACAGATGGCGCGATAGATATTTCCATGTTCGTACAGATGGCGGTGTAGATATTTCCATGTTCATAGAGATGGCGGTGTAGATACTTCCATGATTATGCAGATAGCGGTATTGATATTTCGATGTTCATACAGATGGTGGTGTAGATATTTCCATGTTTGGAGATGGCTGTCTAGATATTTCCATGTTTACAGATATAGTGGTGTAGTTATTTCCAAGTTTATAGAGACAGCGTTGTAGATATTTCCATGTTTATACATATAGCGGTGAAGATATTTCCATGTTTATACAAATAGCGGTGTAGATATTTCCATGTTTATACAGATAGCAGTGTAGATATTTCCATGTTTATAGAGATAGTGGTGTAGATAATTTCAATTTTATACCGAGAGCAGTGTAGATATTTCCAAGTTCATACAGATAGCGGTGTAGATATTTCCACGTTTATAGAGATGGCGGTGTAGATATTTCCATGTTCATGCAGATAGCGGTGTAGATATTTCCATGTTCATACCATTAGCGGTGTAGATATTTCCATGTTCATACAGTTATCGGTGTAGATATTTCCACGTTCATACAGATGGCGGTGTAGATATTTGCATGTTCATAGAGATGGCGGTGTAGATATTTCCATGTTCATACGGATGGCAGTGTAGATATTTCCATGTTCATACAGGTGGCGGTGTAGATATTTACATGTTTATACAGATAGCGGTGTAGTTATTTCCAAGTTTTAAAGAAAGCAGTGTGGATATTTTCATTGATATACAGATAGCTGTGTAGATATTTGCATGTTCATACAGATAGCGGTGTAGATATTTCCATGTTCGTACAGATAGCGGTGTAGATATTTCCATGTTCATACAGATAGAGGTGTAGATATTTCCAGGTTCATACAGATAACGGTGTAGTTATTTCCATGTTCATACAGATAGCGGTGTAGATGTTTCCATGTTCATAGAGATGGCGGTGTAGATATTTCCATGTTTATGCAGATAGCAGTATAGATATTTCCATGTTTATACAGATGGTGCTGTAGATATTTCGATGTTTATAGAGATGGCAGTCTAGATATTTCCATGTTTATTGAGACAGTGGTGTAGTTATTTTCAAGTTCATAGAGACAGCGTTGTAGATATTTCCATGTTTATACAGATAGAGGTGTAGATATTTCCATGTTTATACAGATAGCGGTGTAGATATTTCCATGTTCCTACAGATAGCGGTGTACATATTTCCATGTTCATACAGATAACGGTGTAGATATTTCCAAGTTCATACAGATAGCGGTGTAGATATTTCCATGTTCATACAGATGGCGGTGTAGATATTTCCATTTTCATACAGTTAGCGGTTTAGATATTTCCATGTTCATACAGATGGTGGTGTAGATATTTACATGTTCATACAGATGGCGGTATAGATAATTCCATGTTCGTACAGATGGCGGTGTAGATATTTCCATGTTCATATAGATGGCGGTCTAGATATTTCCATGTTTATGCAGAGAGCGGTATAGATATTTCTATGTTTATACAGATGGTGCTGTAGATATTTCCATGTTTATAGAGATGGCGGTCTAAATATTTCCATGTTTACAGAGATAGTGGTGTAGTTATTTCGAAGTATATAGAGACAGCGTTGTAGATATTTCCATGTTTATACAGATAGCGGTGAAGATATTTCCATGTTTATACAGATAGCGGTGAAGATATTTTCATGTTTACACAGATAGCAGTGTAGATATTTTGAACTTTATAGAGATAGCGCTGTAGTTATTTCTATATTTCTTTAGAAATCTGTGTAGATATTTCCATGTGTATGCAGATAGCTGTGTAGATATTTCCATGTTCCTGCAGATAGCGGTGTAGTTATTTCCATGTTCATCCAGATGCCAGTGTAGATACATCCATGTTCATACAGATGGCGGTGAAGATATTTCCATGTTCATACAGATTGCTGTGTAGATATTTCCATGTTCATAGAGATGGCGGTGTAGATATTTCCATGTTGATACAGATAGCAGTGTAGTTATTTCCATGTTTATAGAGATAGCAGTGTAGATTTTCCATAGATATACAGATAGCGGTGTAGATATTTCCATGTTCATGCAGAAAGCGGTGTAGATATTTCCATGTTCATCCAGATGCCGTTGTAGATATATCCATGTTCATAGAGATGGCGGTGAAGATATTTCCATGTTCATACAGATGGCGGTGTAGATATTTCAATCTTCATACAAATGGCGGTGTAGATATTTCCATGTTCTTAGAGATGGCGGTGTAGATATTTCCATGTTCATACCAATAGCGGTGTATATATTTCCATGTCCATACAGTTAGCATTGTAGATATTTCCATGTTTATACAGATAGCATTGTAGTTATTTCCATGTTTATACAAATAGCAGTGTAGATATTTCCATTGATATACAGATAGCTGTGTAGATATTTGCATGTTCATACAGATGGCGGTGTAGATATTTCCATGTTCGTACGGATGGCAGTGTAGATATTTCCATGTTCATACAGGTGGCGGTGTAGATATTTCCATGTTTATACAGATAGCAGTGTAGTTATTTCCATGTTTATAGAGATAGCAGTGTAGATATTTCCATTGATATACAGATAGCTGTGTAGATATTTGCAGGTTCATACAGATAGCGGTGTAGATATTTCCATGTTCGTACAGAGAGCAGTGTAGATATTTCCATGTTCATACAGATAGCGGTGTAGATATTTCCATGTTCATACAGTTAGCCGTGTAGGTATTTCCATGTTCATACAGATGGCGGTGTAGATATTTAAATGTTCATACAGATGGCGGTATAGATATTTCCATGTTCGTACAGATGGCGTTGTAGATATTTCCATGTTCATACAGATAGCGGTGTAGATATTTCCATGTTCACACAGATAGCGGTGTAGATATTTCCATGCTCATACCAATAGCGGTGTAGATATTTGCATGTTCATACAGTCAGCGGTGTAGATATTTCCATGTTCATACAGATGGCGGTGTATTTACATGTTCATACAGATGGCGGTTTAGATATTTCCAAGTTCATGGAGATGGCAGTGTAGATATTTCGATGTTTATGAAGATAGAGGTATTGATATTTCCATATTCATACAGATGGTGGTGTAGATATTTCCATGTTTATGGAGATGGCTCTCTAGATATTTCCATGTTTACAGAGATAGTGGTGTAGTTATTTCCAAGTTTATAGAGACAGTGTTGTAGATATTTCCATGTTTATACATATAGCGGTGAAGATATTTCCATGTTTATACAAATAGCGGTGTAGATATTTCCATGTTTATACAGATAGCTGTGTAGATATTTCCATGTTTATAGATATAGTGGTGTAGATAATTTCAATTTTATACCGAGAGCAGTGTAGATATTTCCAACTTCATACAGATAGCGGTGTAGATATTTCCACGTTTATAGAGATGGCGGTGTAGATATTTCCATGTTCATGCAGATAGCGGTGTAGATATTTCCATGTTCATACCATTAGCGGTGTAGATATTTCCATGTTCATACAGATAGCAGTGTAGTTATTTCCATGGTTATACAGATAGCAGTGTAGATATTTCCATTGATATACAGATAGCTGTGTAGATATTTGCATGTTCATACAGATGGCGGTGTTGATATTTCCATGTTCATACCATTAGCGGTGTAGATATTTCCATGTTTATACAGATAGCAGTGTAGTTATTTCCATGTTTATACAGATAGCAGTGTAGATATTTCCATTGATATACAGATAGCTGTGTAGATATTTGCATGTTCATACAGATGGCGGTGTAGATATTTCCATGTTCGTACGGATGGCAGTGTAGATATTTCCATGTTCATACAGGTGGCGGTGTAGATATTTCCATGTTTATACAGATAGCAGTGTAGTTATTTCCATGTTTATAGAGATTGCAGTGTAGATATTTCCATTGATATACAGATAGCTGTGTAGATATTTGCAGGTTCATACAGATAGCGGTGTAGATATTTCCATGTTCGTACAGATAGCAGTGTAGATATTTCCATGTTCATACAGATAGCGGTGTAGATATTTCCATGTTCATACAGTTAGCCGTGTAGATATTTCCATGTTCATACAGATGGCGGTGTAGATATTTACATGTTCATACAGATAGCGGTGTAGATATTTCCATGTTCATACAGATAGCGGTGTAGATATTTCCATGTTCGCACAGATAGCGGTGTAGATATTTCCATGCTCATACCAATAGCGGTGTAGATATTTCCATGTTCATACAGTCAGCGGTGTAGATATTTCCATGTTCATACAGATGGCGGTGTAGATATTTACATGTTCATACAGATGGCGGTGTAGATATTTCCATGTTCATAGCGATGGCAGTGTAGATATTTCGATGTTTCTGAAGATAGAGGTATTGATATTTCCATGTTCATACAGATGGTGGTGTAGATATTTCCATGTTTATGGAGAGCGCTGTCTAGATATTTCCATGTTTACAGAGATAGTGGTGTAGTTATTTCCAAGTTTATAGAGACAGCGTTGTAGATATTTCCATGTTTATAGAGACAGCGGTGAAGATACTTCCATGTTTATACAAATAGCGGTGTAGATATTTCCATGTTCATACAGATGGCGGTGTAGATATTTCGAAGTTTATAGAGATAGCGCTGTAGTTATTTCCATATTTATAGAGAAATCTGTGTAGATATTTCCATGTATATTCAGATAGCTGTGTAGATATTTCCATGTTCATGCAGAAAGCGGTGTAGATATTTCCATGTTCATATAGATGGCGGTGTAGATATTTAGATGTTCATACAGATGGCGGTATAGATATTTCAATGTTCGTACAGATGGTGGTGTAGGTATTTCCATGTTCATAGAGATGGCGGTGTAGATATTTCCATGTTTATGCAGACAGCGGTATAGATATTTCCATGTTTATACAGATGGTGGTGTAGATATTTCCATGTTTATACAGATGGCGGTCTAGATATTTTCATGTTTATAGAGATTGTAGTGTAGTTATTTCCAAGTTTATAGAGACAGTGTTGTTGATATTTCCATGTTTATAGAGACAGCGTTGTAGATATTTCCATGTTTATAGAGACAGCGGTGAAGATACTTCCATGTTTATACAGATAGCGGTGTAGACATTTCCATGTTTATACAGATAGCGGTGTAGATATTTCCATGTTTATAGAGACAGTGGTGTAGATAATTTCAATTTTTACCGAGAGCAGTGTAGATATTTCCAAGTTCATACAGATAGCGGTGCAGATATTTCCACGTTTATAGAGATGGCGGTGTAGATATTTCCATGTTTATACAGATAGCAGTGTAGTTATTTCCATGTTTATAGAGATAGCAGTGTAGATATTTCCATTGAAATACCGATAGCTGTGTAGATTTTGCATGTTCATACACATAGCGGTGTAGATATTTCCATGTTCATACATATAACGGTGTAGATATTTCCATGTTCGTACAGAGAGCGGTGTAGATATTTCCATGTTTGTACAGATAGCGGTGTAGATATTTCCATGTTCATACATATAGCGGAGTAGTTATTTCCATGTTCATACAGATAGCGGTGTAGGTATTTCCCTGTTCATACAGTTAGCGGTGTAGGTATTTCCATGTTCATACAGATGGCGGTGTAGATATTTCCATGTTTATACAGATAGCAGTGTAGTTATTTCCATGTTTGTAGAGATAGCAGTGTAGATATTTCCATTGATATGCAGATAGCTGTGTAGATATTTGCATATTCATACAGATAGCAGTGTAGATATTTCCATGTTCATACAGATGGCGGTGTAGATATTTACATCTTCGTACAGATGGCGGTGTAAATATTTCCATGTTCATACAGATGGCAGTGTAGAAATTTCCATGTTCATAGAGACGGCGGGGTAGATATTTCCATGTTTATGCAGATAGCGGTATTGATATTTCCATGTTTATACAGATGGTGTTGTAGATATTTCCATGTTTATAGAGATGGCTGTCTAGATATTTCCATCTTTATAGAGACAGTGGTGTAGTTATTTC
Source organism: Gorilla gorilla gorilla (assembly GCF_029281585.2). Classification (NCBI taxonomy): domain Eukaryota; kingdom Metazoa; phylum Chordata; class Mammalia; order Primates; family Hominidae; genus Gorilla; species Gorilla gorilla. Next base: position 8,039,637 of record NC_073232.2, on the reverse strand, counting down.
CAAGTTTATAGAGACAGCGTTGTAGATATTTCCATGTTTATACAGATAGCAGTGTAGATATTCCCATGTTTATAGAAATAGTGGGGTAGATAATTTCAATTTTATACCGAGAGCTGTGTAGATATTTCCAAGTTCATACAGATAGCGGTGTAGATATTTCTACGTTTATAGAGAAGGCGGTGTAGATATTTCCATGTTCATACTGATGGCGGTGTAGATATTTCCATGTTCATACAAATGGCGGTGTAGATATTTCCATGTTCATAGAGAAGGCCGTGTAGATATTTCCTTGCTCAAACAAATGGCGGTGTAGATAATTCCATGTTCATACAGGTGGCGGTGTATATATTTCCATGTTTATACAGATAGCACTGTAGTTATTTCCATGTGTATAGAGATAGCAGTGTAGATGTTTCCATTGATATACAGATAGCTGTGTAGATATTTGCATGTTCATACAGATAGCGGTGTAGATATTTCCATGTTCATACAGATAACGGTGTAGATATTTCCATGTTCGTACAGATAGCGGTGTAGATATTTCCATGTTCATACAGTTAGGGGAGTAGATATTTCCATGTACATACAAACGGCGGTGTAGATATTTCCATGTTTATACAGAGAGCAGTGTAGATATTTCCATGTTTATAGAGATAGCAGTGTAGATATTTCCATTGATATACAGATAGCTGTGTAGATATTTGCATGTTCATACACATAGCGGTGTAGATATTTCCATGTTCATACAGATAGCGGTGTAGATATTTCCATGTTCGTACAGATGGCGGTGTAGATATTTCCATGTTTATAGAGATGGCGGTGTAGATATTTTCATGTTTACACAGATGGCGGTGTAGATATTTCCATGTTTACACAGATAGTGGTGTAGACATTTCCATGTTTACACAGATAGCGGTGTGGATATTTCCATGTTTATGCAGATAGCGGTGTAGATATTTCCATGTTTATACAGATAGCGGTGCGGTTATTTCCATGTTTATACAGATAGTGGTGGAGATATTTCCATGTTTATACAGATAGCGGTGTAGATATTTCAATCTTGTTACAGAAGGCGGTGTAGATATGTCCATGTTCGTACAGATGGCGGTATAGATATTTCGATGTTCATACAGATGGCGGTGTAGATATTTCGAAGTTTACAGAGATAGCGCTGTAGTTATTTCCATACTTATAGAGAAATCTGTGTAGATATTTCCATGTATATGCAGACAGCTCTGTAGATATTTCCATGTTCATACAGATAGCGGTGTAGATTTTTCCATGTTCATAGAGATAACGGTGTATATATTTACATCTTCATACAGATAGCGGTACAGATATTTCCATGTTCATACAGTAAGCGGTGTAAATATTTCCTTGTTCATACAGATTGCAGTGTAGATATTTACATGTTCATACAGATGTCGGTGTAGATATTTCCATGTTCGTACAGATGGCGTTGTAGATATTTCCATGTTCATAGAGATGCCGGTGTAGATATTTCCATGTTTATGCAGATAGCGGTATAGATATTTCCAAGTTTATACAGACGGTTGTGTAGATATTTCCAAGTTTATAGAGACAGCGTTGTAGATATTTCCATGTTTATACAGATAGCGGTGAAGATGTTTCCATGTTCATACAGAGGACGGTGTAGATATTTCCATGTTTATAGGGATGGCGGTGTAGATATTTTCATGTTTACACAGATGGCGGTGTAGATATTTCCATGTTTACAGAGATAGTGGTGTAGACATTTCCATGTTTACACAGATAGCGGTTTGGATATTTCCATGTTTATGCAGATAGCAGTGTAGATATTTCCATGTTTATACAGATAGCGGTGCGGATATTTCCATGTTTATTCAGATAGCGGTGCGGATATTTCCATGTTTATACAGATAGTTGGGCAGATATTTCCATGTTTATACAGATAGCTGTGTGGATATTTCCATCTTAATACAGATGGCGGTGTAGATATGTCCATGATCGTACAGATGGCGGTGTAGATATTTCCATGTTCATACAGATGGTGGTGTAGATATTTCGAAGTTTATAGATATAGCGCTGTAGTTATTTCCATATTTATAGAGAAATCTGTGTAGATATTTCCATGTATATTCAGATAGCTGTGTAGATATTTCCATGTTCATGCTGATTACGGTGTAGATATTTCCATGTTCATCCAGATGCCGGTGTACATATATCCATGTTCATACCAATGGCGGTGTAGATATTTCCATGTTCATATAGATGGCGGTGGAGATATTTCCATGTTTATACAGATAGCAGTGTAGTTATTTCCATGTTTATAGAGATAGCAGTGTAGATATTTCATTGATATACAGATAGCTGTGTAGATATTTGCATGTTCATACAGATAGAGGTGTAGATATTTCCATGGTCATACAGATAGCGGTGTAGATATTTCCATGTTCATACAGATAGCGGTGTAGATATTTCCATGTTCATACAGATAGCGGTGTAGATATTTCCATGTTCATACAGATAGCGGTGTAGATATTTCCATGTTCATTCAGTTAGCGGTGTAGATATTTCCATGTTTATAGAGATAGTCGTGTAGTTATTTTCATGTTTATAGAGACAGCTTTGTAGATATTTCCATGTTTATACAGATAGCGGTGAAGATATTTCCATGTTTATACACATAGCGGTGTAGATATTTCCATATTTATACAGATAGCAGTGTAGATATTTCCATGTTTATAGAGATAGTGGTGTAGATAATTTCAGTTTTATACCGAGAGCAGTGTAGATATTTCCAAGTTCATACAGATAGCGGTGTAGATATTTCCATATTTATACAGATAGCAGTGTAGTTATTTCCATGTTTATACGGATAGCAGTGTAGATATTTTCATTGATATACAGATAGCTGTGTAGATATTTGAATCTTCATACAGATAGCGGTGTAGATATTTCCATTCATATACAGATAGCTGTGTAGATATTTCCATGTTCATACAGATAGCGGTGTAGATATTTCCATGTTCATACAGATAGCGGTGTAGATATTTCCTTGTTTATTCAGATTGTGGTGCGGATATTTCCATGTATATAAAGATAGTTGGGCAGATATTTGCATGTTCATACTGATAGCGGTGTAGATATTTCCATGTTCATCCAGATGCCGGTGTAGATATATCCATGTTCATACAGATGGGAGTGAAGATATTTCCATGTTCATACAGAAGGCGGTGTAGATATTTCCATGTTCATACAAATGGCGGTGTAGATATTTCCATGTTCATAGAGATGGCGGTGTAGATATTTCCATGTATATACAAACGGCGGTGTAGATATTTCCATGTTCGTACAGATGGCGGTGCAGATATTTCCATGTTCATACAGTTAGCCGTGTAGATATTTCCATGTTCATACAGAGGGCGGTGTAGATATTTACATGTTGATACAGATGGCGTTGTAGATATTTCCATGTTTGTACGGATGGCAGTGTGGATATTTCCATGTTCATACATGTGGCGGTGTAGATATTTCCATGTTTATACAGATAGCAGTGTAGTTATTTCCATGTTTATAGAGATAGCAGTGTAGATATTTCCATTGATATACAGATAGCTGTGTAGTTATTTGCATGTTCATACAGATAGCGGTGTAGATATTTCCATGTTCGTACAGATAGCGGTGTAGATATTTACATGTTCATACAGATAGCGGTGCGGATATTTCCATGTTTATACAGATAGTGGTGCAGATATTTCCATGTTTATAAAGATAGCGGTGTAGATATTTCCATTGATATACAGACAGCTGTGTAGATATTTGCATGTTCATACAGATAGCGGTGAAGTTATTTCCATGTTCATACAGATAGCGGTGTAGATATTTCCATGTTCATACAGATAGCGGTGTAGATATTTCCATGTTCATACAGATGGCGGTGTAGATATTTACATGTTCATAGAGATGGCGGTGTAGATATTTCCATGTTCATACAGATAGCGGTGTAGAGATTTCCATGTTCATACAGACAGCGGTCTAGATATGTCTAGGTTCATACCAATAGCGGTGTAGTCATTTCCATGTTCATACAGTTAGCGGTGTAGATATTTCCATGTACATACAGATGGCGTTGTAGATATTTACATGTTCATACCGATGGCGGTGTAGATATTTCCATGTTCGTATGGAGGGCAGTGCAGATATTTCCATGTTCATACAGGTGGCGGTGTAGATATTTCCATGTTTATACAGATAGCAGTGTAGTTATTTCCATGTTTATAGAGATAGCAGTGTAGATATTTCCATTGATATACAGATAGCTGTGTAGATACTTGCATGGTCATACAGATAGCGGTGTAGATATTTCCATGTTCGTACAGATAGCGGTGTAGATATTTCCATGTTTACACAGATAGTGGTGTAGATATTTCCATGTTTATAGAGATGGCGGTGTAGATATTTCCATGTTCATACTGATGGCGGTGTAAATATTTCCATGTTTATAGGGATGGTGGTGTAGATATTTTCATGTTTACACAGATGGCGGTGTAGATATTTCCATGTTTACACAGATAGCGCTGTAGACATTTCCATGTTTACACAGATAGCGGTGTGGATATTTCCATGTTTATGCAGATAGCAGTGTAGATATTTCCATGTTTATGCAGATAGCGGTGTAGATATTTCCATGTTTATACAGATACCGGTGCGGATATTCCCATGTTTATACAGATAGTTGGGCAGATATTTCCATGTTTATACACATAACGGTGTAGATATTTCCATCTTAATACAGATGGCTTTGTTGATATGTCCATGTTTGTATAGATGGCGGTGTAGATATTTCCATGTTCATAGAGATGGCGGTGTAGATATTTCCGAGTTCATACAAATGGCGGTGTAGATATTTCCATGTTCATAGAGATGGCACTGTAGATATTTCCATGTTTATACAGATAGCAGTGTAGATATTTCCATGTTTATAGAGATAGCAGTGTAGATATTTCCATTGATATACAGATAGCTGTGTAGATATTTGCATGTTCATACAGATAGCGGTGTAGATATTTACATGTTCATACAGATAGCGGTCTAGATATTTCCATGTTCATACAGATGGCTGTGTAGATATTTCCATGTTCCTACAGTTAGCGGTGTAAATATTTCCATGTTCATACAGATGGCGGTGTAGATATTTCCAAGTTCGTACGGATGGCAGTGTAGATATTTCCATGTTCGTACAGGTGGCGGTGTAGATATTTCCATGTTTGTACAGATAGCAGTGTAGATATTTCCATGTTTATAGAGATAGCAATGTAGATATTTCCATTGATATACAGATAGCTGTGTAGATATTTGCATGTTCATACAGATAGCGGTGTAGATATTTCCATGTTCATACAGTTGACGGTGTAGATATTTCCATGTTCATACAGATGGCGGTGTAGATATTTACATGTTCATACAGATGGCGGTGTAGATATTTCCATGTTCATACAGATGGCTGTGTAGATATATCCATGTTCATAGAGATGGCGGTGTGGATATTTCCATGTTTATGCAGATAGCGATATAGATATTTGCATGTTTATAAAGATGGTGGTGTAGATATTTCCAAGTTTATGGGGATGGCGGTGTAGATATTTTCATGTTTACACAGATGGCGGTGCATATATTTCCATGTTTACACAGATAGCGTTGTGGATATTTCCATGTTTATGCAGATAGCGGTGTAGATATTTCCATGTTTATACAGATTGCGGTGCGGATATTTCCATGATTATACAGATAGGCAGATATTTCCATGTTTATACAGATAGCGGTGTAGATATTTCCATCTTAATACAGATGGCGGTGTAGATATGTCCATGTTCGTAGAGATGACTGTGTAGATATTTCCATGTTCATACAGATGGCGGTGTAGATGTTTCGAAGTTTATAGAGATAGCGCCATAGTTATTTCCATATTTATAGAGAAATATGTGTAGATATTTCCATGTATATGCAGATAGCTGTGTAGATATTTCCATGTTCATGCAGATAGTGGTGTAGATATTTCCATGTTCATCCAGATGCCGGTGTAGATATATCCAAGTTCATACAGATGGCGGTGAAGATATTTCAATGTTCATACAGATGGTGGTGTGGATATTTCCAGGTTCATAGAAATGGCGGTGTAGATATTTCCATGTTCATAGAGATGGCGGTGTAGATATTTCCATGTTCATACAAATGGCGGTGTAGTTATTTCCATGTTCATAGAGATGGCGGTTTAGATATTTCCATGTTTATACAGATAGCGGTGTAGATATTTCCATGTTTATACAGATAGCAGTGTAGATATTTCCATGTTTATAGAGATAGTGTTGTAGATAATTTCAATTTTATACAGAGAGCAGTGTAGATATTTCCACGTTTATAGAGATGGCGGTGGAGATATTTCCATGTTCATACAGAGGACGGTGTAGATATTTCCATGTTTATAGGGATGGCGGTGTAGATATTTTCATGTTTACACAGATGGCGGTGTAGATATTTCCACGTTTACACACATAGCGGTGCGGATATGTCCATGTTTATACAGATAGTTGGGCAGATATTTCCATGTTTATACAGATAACGGTATAGATATTTCCATTTTAATACAGATGGCGGTGTAGATATGTCCATGTTTGTACAGATGGCGGTGTGGATATTTCCATGTTCATACAGATGGCGGTGTAGATATTTCGAAATTTATGGAGATAGCGCTGTAGTTATTTCCATATTTATAGAGAAATCTGTTTAGATATTTCCGTGTATATTCAGATAGCTGTGTAGATATTTCCATGTTCTTGCAGATTGCGGTGTAGATATTTCCATGTTCATCCAGATGCCGGTGTACATATATCCATATTCATACAAATGGCGGAGAAGATATTTCCATGTTCATACAGATGGCGGTATAGGTATTTCCATGTTCATACAAATGGCGGTGTAGATATTTCCATGTTCAAAGAGATGGCGGTGTAGATATTTCCAGGTTCATACAAATGGCGGTGTAGATATTTCCATGTTCATAGAGATGGCGGTGTAGATATTTCCATGTTTATACAGATAGCAGTGTAGTTATTTCCATGTTTATAGAGATACCAGTCTGGATATTTCCATTGATATACAGATAGCTGTATAGATATTTGCATGTTCATACAGATAGCGGTGTAGATATTTCCATGTTCATACAGATAGCGGTGTAGATATTTCCATGTTCATACAGATAGCGGTGTAAATATTTCCATGTTAATTCAGATAGCGGTGTAGATATTTCCATGTTCATACAGATATCAGTGTAGATATTTAAATGTTCATACAGTTAGCATTGTAGATATTTCCATGTTCATACAGATGGCGGTGTAGATATTTACATGTTGATACAGATGGCGGTGTAGATATTTCCATGTTCATACAGGTGGCGGTTTAGATATTTCCATGTTTATAGAGATGGCAGTGTAGATATTCTCATGTTTACACAGTTAGCGGTGTGGATATTTCCATGTTTATGCAGATAGTGGTGTAGATATTTCCATGTTTATACAGATAGCGGTGCGGATATTCCCATGTTTATACAGATAGTTGGGCAGATATTTCCATGTTTATACACATAACGGTGTAGATATTTCCATCTTAATACAGATGGCTTTGTTGATATGTCCATGTTTGTACAGATGGCGGTGTAGATATTTCCATGTTCGTACAGATGGCGGTGTAGATATTTCGAAGTTAACAGAGATAGCGCTGTAGTTATTTCCATATTTATAGAGAAATCTGTGTAGATATTTCCATGTATATGCAGATAGCTGTGTATATATTTCCATGTTCATGCAGATAGCGGTGTAGATATTTCCATGTTCATCTAGATGCCGGTGTAGATATATCCATATTCATACAGATGGCGGTGAAGATATTTCCATGTTCATACAGATGGCGGTGAAGATATTTCCATATTCATACAAATGGCGGTGTACATATTTCCATGTTCATAGAGATGGCGGTGTAGATATTTCCGAGTTCATACAAATGGCAGTGTAGATATTTCCATGTTCATAGAGATGGCACTGTAGATATTTCCATGTTTATACAGATAGCAGTGTAGTTATTTCCATGTTTATAGAGATAGCAGTGTAGATATTTCCATTGATATACAGATAGCTGTGTAGATATTTGCATGTTCATACAGATAGCGGTGTAGATATTTCCATGTTCATACAGATAGCGGTCTAGATATTTCCATATTCATACAGATAGCGGTGTAGATATTTCCATGTTCATACAGATAGCGGTGTAGGTATTTCCATGTTCATACAGATAACGGTGTAGATATTTCCATGTTCATACCAATAGCGGTGTGGATATTTCCATGTTCATACAGATGGCGGTGTAGATATTTACATGTTCATACAGATGGCGGTGTAGATATTTCCAAGTTCGTACGGATGGCAGCGTAGATATTTCCATGTTCGTACAGGTGGCGGTGTAGATATTTCCATGTTTGTACAGATAGCATTGTAGATATTTCCATGTTTATAGAGATAGCAATGTAGATATTTCCATTGATATACAGATAGCTGTGTAGATATTTGCATGTTCATACATATAGCGGTGTTGATATTTCCATGTTCATACAGTTGACGGTGTAGATATTTCCATGTTCATACAGATGGCGGTGTAGATATTTCCATGTTCCTACAGTTAGCGGTGTAGATATTTCCATGTTCATACAGATGGCGGTGTAGATATTTACATGTTCATACAGATGGCGGTGTAGATATTTCCATGTTCATACAGATGGCTGTGTAGATATATCCATGTTCATAGAGATGGCGGTGTGGATATTTCCATGTTTTTGCAGATAGCGATATAGATATTTGCATGTTTATACAGATGGTGGTGTAGATATTTCCAAGTATATGGGGATGGCGGTGTAGATATTTTCATGTTTACACAGATGGCGGTGCATATATTTCCATGTTTACACAGATAGCGTTGTGGATATTTCCATGTTTATGCAGATAGCGGTGTAGATATTTCCATGTTTATACAGATTGCGGTGCGGATATTTCCATGTTTATACAGATAGGCAGATATTTCCATGTTTATACAGATAGCGGTGTAGATATTTCCATCTTAATACAGATGGCGGTGTAGATATGTCCATGTTCGTACAGATGGCTGTATAGATATTTCCATGTTCATACAGATGGCGGTGTAGATATTTCGAAGTTTATAGAGATAGCGCCGTAGTTATTTCCATATTTATAGAGAAATATGTGTAGATATTTCCATGTATATGTAGATAGCTGTGTAGATATTTCCATGTTCATGCAGATAGTGGTGTAGATATTTCCATGTTCATCCAGATGCCGGTGTAGATATATCCAAGTTCATACAGATGGCGGTGAAGATATTTCAATGTTCATACAGATGGTGGTGTAGATATTTCCAGGTTCATACAAATGGGGGTGTAGATATTTCCATGTTCATAGAGATGGCGGTGTAGATATTTCCATGTTCATACAAATGGCGGTGTAGTTATTTCCATGTTCATGGAGATGGCGGTTTAGATATTTCCATGTTTATACAGATAGCAGTGTAGTTATTTCCATGTTTATAGAGATAGTGGTGTAGATAATTTCAATTTTATACAGATAGCTGTGTAGATATTAGCATGTTCATACAGATAGCGGTGTAGATATTTCCATGTTCATTCAGATTGCATTGTAGATATTTCCATATTCATACAGAGAGCAGTGTAGATATTTCCATTTTCATGCAGAATGCGGTGTAGATATTTCCATGTTCATACCAATAGCGGTGTAGATATTTCCGTGTCCATACAGTTAGCGTTGTAGATATTTCCATGTTCATACAGATGGCGGTGTAGATATTTACATGTTCATACAGATGGCGGTATAGATATTTCCATGTTCGTAGATATGGCGGTGTAGATATTTCCATGTTCATAGAGATGGCGGTGTAGATATTTCCATGTTTATGCAGATAGCGGTATAGATATTTCCATGTTTATACAGATGGTGGTGTAGATATTTCCATGTTTATAGAGATGGCTGTCTAGATATTTCCATGTTTACTGAGATAGTGGTGTAGTTATTTCCAAGTTTATAGAGACAGCGTTGTAGATATTTCCATGTTTATACAGATAGCGGTGAAGATATTTCCATGTTTATACAGATAGCGGTGTAGATATTTCCATGTTTATACAGATAGCAGTGTAGATATTTCCATGTTTATAGAGATAGTGGTGTAGATAATTTCAATTTTATACAGAGAGCAGTGTAGATATTTCCAAGTTCATACAGATAGCGGTGTAGATATTTCCACGTTTATAGAGATGGCGGTGCAGATATTTCCATTTTCATACAGAGGACGGTGTAGATATTTCCATGTTTATAGGGATGGAGGTGTAGATATTTTCATGTTTACAAAGATGGCGGTGTAGATATTTCCATGGTTACACAGATAGCGGTGTAGACATTTACATGTTTACACAGATAGCGGTGTGGACATTTCCATGTTTATGCAGATAGCAGTGTAGATATTTCCATGTTTATACAGATAGCGTTGCGGATATTTCCATGTTTATTCAGATAGCGGTGCGGATATTTCCATGTTTATACAGATAGTTGGGCAGATATTTCCATGTTTATACAGATAGCGGTGTAGATATTTCCATCTTAATACAGATGGCGGTGTAGATATGTCCATGTTCATACAGATGGCGTTGTAGATATTTCGAAGTTTATAGAGATAGCGCTGTAGTTATTTCCATATTTATAGAGAAATCTGTGTAGATATTTCCATGTATATTCAGATAGCTGTGTAGATAGATCCACGTTCATGCAGATAGCGGTGTAGATATTTCCATGTTCATCCAGATCCCGGTGTACATATATCCATGTTCATATAGATGGCGGTGGAGATATTTCCATTTTAATACAGATGGTGGTGTAGATATTTCCATGCTCATACAAATGGCGGTGTAGATATTTCCATGTTCATAGAGATGGCGATGTAGATATTTCCATGTTCATACAAACGGGGGAGTAGATATTTCCATGTTCATAGAGATGGCGGTGTTGATATTTCCATATTTATAGAGATAGCAGTGTAGTTATTTCCATGTTTATAGAGATAGTAGTGTAGATATTTCCATTGATATACAGATAGCTGTGTAGATATTTGCATGTTCATAGAGATAGCGGTGTAGATATTTGCATGTTCATTCAGATAGCGGTGTAGATATTTCCATGTTCATACAGATAGCGGTGTACATATTTCCATATTCATACAGATAGCGGTGTAGATATTTCCATGTTCATACAGATAGCGGTGTAGATATTTCCATGTTCATACAGTTAGCTGTTTAGATATTTCCATGTTCATACAGATAGCGGTGTAGATATTTCCATGTTCGTACAGATATCGGTGTAGATATTTCCATGTTCATACAGATAGCGGTGTAGATATTTCCATGTTCATACAGATGACGGTGTAGATATTTCCATGTTCATACAGATGGCGGTGTAGATATTTCCATGTTCATACATATGGCGGTGTAGATATTTCGAAGTTTATAGAGATAGCGCTGTAGTTATTTCCATATTTATAGAGAAATCTGTGTAGATAATTCCATGTATATGCAGATAGCTATGTAGATATTTCCATGTTCATCCAGGTGCCGGTGTAGATATATCCATGCTCATACAGATGGCGGTGAAGATATTTCCAGGTTCATAGAGATGGCGGTGTAGATATTTCCATGTACCTACAAATGGCGGTGTAGATATTTCCATGTTCATAGAGATGGCGGTTTAGATATTTCCTTGTTCATAGAAATGGCGGTGTAGATATTTCCATGTTCATAGAGATGGCGGTGTAGATATTTCCATGTTTATACAGATAGCAGTGTAGTTAATTCCATGTTTATAGAGATAGTAGTGTTCGTATTTCCATTGATATACAGATAGCTGTGTAGATATTTGCATGTTCATACAGATAGCGGTGTAGATATTTCCATGTTCATACAGAGGGCGGTGTGGATATTTCCATGTTCATACAGATAGCGGTGTAGATATTTCCATGTTCACATAGATAGTGGTGTAGATATTTCCATGTTCATACTGATAGCGGTGTATATTTTTCCATGTTCATACAAATAGCGGTGTAGATATTTCAATGATCATACAGATGGCGGTGTAGATATTTACATGTTCATACAGATGGCGGTGTAGATATTTCCATGTTCGTGCGGATGGCAGTGTAGATATTTCCATGTTCATACAGGTGGCAGTGTAGATATTTCCATGTTTATACAGATAGCAGTGTAGTTATTTCCATGTTTATAGAGATAGCAGTGTAGATATTTCCATTGATATACAGATAGCTGTGTAGATATTTGCAAGTTCATACAGATAGCGGTGTAGATATTTCCATGTTGGTACAGATAGCGGTTTAGATATTTCCATATTCATACATATAGAGGTGTAGATATTTCCATGTTCATACAGATAATGGTGTAGATATTTCCATGTTCATACAGATAGCGGTGTAGATATTTCCATGTTCATACAGTTAGCGGTGTAGATATTTCCATGTTCATACAGATGGCGGTGTAGATATTTACATGTTCATACAGATGGCGGTGTAGATATTTCCATGTTCGTACAGATGGCGGTGTAGATATTTCCATCTTCATAGAGATGGCGGTGTAGATATTTCCATGTTTATGCAGAGAGCGGTATAGATATTTCCACGTTTATACAGATGGTGGTGTAGATATTTCCATGTTTATAGAGATGGCGGTCTAGATATTTCTCTGTTTATAGAGATAGTGGTGTAGATAATTTCAATTTTATAGAGATATCAGTGTAGATATTTCCAAGTTCATACAGATAGCAGTTTAGATATTTCCACGTTTATAGAGATGGTGGTGTAGATATTTCCATGTTCATACAGATGGCGGTGTAGATTTTCCATGTTTATAGAGATGGCGATATAGATATTTTCATGTTTACACAGATGGAGGTGTAGATATTTCCATATTTACACAGATAGTGGTGTAGTCATTTCAATATTTACACAGTTAGCGGTGTGGATATTTCCATGTTTATGCAGATAGCGGTGTAGATATTTCCATCTTAATACAGATGTCGGTGTAGATATGTCCATGTTCGTACAGATGGCGGTTTAGATATTTCCTTCTTCATACAGATGGCGGTGTAGATATTTCGAAGTTTATAGAGATAGCGCTGTAGTTATTTCCATATTTATAGAGAAATCTGTGTAGATATTTCCATGTATATGCAGATAGCTGTGTAGATATTTCCATGTTCATGCAGATAGCGGTGTAGATATTTCCATGTTTATACAGATGGTGGTGTAGATATTTCCATGTTTATAGAGATGGCGGTCTAGATATTTCCATGTTTACAGAGATAGTGGTTTAGTTATTTCCAAGTTTATAGAGACAGCGTTGTAGATATTTCCATGTTTATACAGATAGTGGTGAAGATATTTCCATGTTTGTACAGAGAGCTGTGTAGATATTTCCATGTTTATACAGATAGCGGTGTAGATATTTCCACGTTTATAGAGATAGTGGTGTACATATTTCCATGTTCATAAAGATAGCGGTGTAGATATTTCCATGTTCATACAGATAACGGTGTAGATATTTCCATGTTCATACAGATGGAGGTGTAGATATTTACATGTACATACAGATGGCGGTGTAGATATTTCCATGTTCGTACGGATGGCAGTGTAGATATTTCCATGTTCATACCGGTGGCGGTGTAGATATTTCCATGTTCATACAGATAGCGGTGAGGATATTTCCATGTTTATACAGATAGCGGTGTAGATAATTCCATGTTTATACAGATAGCAGTGTAGATATTTCCATGTTTATAGAGTTAGTGGTGTAGATAATTTCAGTTTTATACAGAGAGCAGTGTAGATATTTCCAAGTTCCTACAGATAGCGGTGTAGATATTTCCACATTTATAGAGATGGCGGTGTAGATATTTCCATGTTCATACAGATGGCGGTGTAGATATTTCCATGTTTATAGGGATGGCGGTGTAGATATTTTCGTGTTTACACAGATGGCAGTGTAGATATTTCCATGTTTACACAGATAGCGGTGTAGACCTTTCCATGTTTACACAGATAGCGGTGTGGATATTTCCATGTTTATGCAGATAGCAGTGTAGCTATTTCCATGTTTATACAGATAGCGGTGCGGATAATTCCATGTTTATACAGATAGTTGGGCAGATATTTCCAAGTTTATACAGATAGCGGTGTAGATATTTCCATCTTAATACAGATGGCGGTGTATATATTTCCATGTTTGTACAGATGGCGGTGTAGATATTTCCATATTCATACAGATGGCGGTGTAGATATTTCGAAGTTTATAGAGATAGCGCTGTAGTTATTTCAATATTTATAGAGAAATCTGTGTAGATCTTTCCAAGTATATTAAGATAGGTGTGTAGATATTTCCATGTTCATGCAGATAGCGGTGTAGATATTTCCATGTTCATCCAGATGCCGGTGTACATATATCCATGTTCATACAGATGGTGGTGTAGATATTTCCATGTTCATACAAATGGCGGTGTAGTTATTTCCATGTTCATAGAGATGGCGGTGTAGATATTTCCATGTTCATACAAATGTCGGTGTAGATATTTCCATGTTCATAGAGATGGCAGTGTAGATATTTCCATATTTATACAGATAGCAGTGTAGTTATTTCCATGTTTATAGAGATAGCAGTGTAGATATTTCCATTGATATACAGATAGCTGTGTAGATATTTGCATGTTCATTCAGATAGCGGTGTAGATATTTCCATGTTCATACAGATAGCGGTGTAGATATTTCCATGTTCATACAGATAGCGGTGTAGATATTTCCATGTTCATACAGATAGCGGTGTAGATATTTCCATGTTCATACAGATAGCGGTGTAGATATTTCCATGTTCATACAGATAGCGGTGTAGATATTTCCATGTTCATACAGATGGCGGTGTAGATATTTCCATGTTCATACAGATGCCGGTGTAGATATTTCCATGTTCATACAGATGGCGGTGTAGATATTTCCATGTTCATGCAGATGGCGGTGTAGATATTTCCATGTTCATACAGTTAGCGGTGTAGATATTTCCATGTTCATACAGATGGCGGTGTAGATATTTACATGTTCATACAGATGGCGGTGTAGATATTTCCATGTTCGTGCGGATGGCAGTGTAGATATTTCCATGTTCATACAGGTGGCAGTGTAGATATTTCCATGTTTATACAGATAGCAGTGTAGTTATTTCCATGTTTATAGAGATAGCAGTGTAGATATTTCCATTGATATACAGATAGCTGTGTAGATATTTGCAAGTTCATACAGATAGCGGTGTAGATATTTCCATGTTGGTACAGATAGCGGTTTAGATATTTCCATATTCATACATATAGAGGTGTAGATATTTCCATGTTCATACAGATAATGGTGTAGATATTTCCATGTTCATACAGATAGCGGTGTAGATATTTCCATGTTCATACAGTTAGCGGTGTAGATATTTCCATGTTCATACAGATGGCGGTGTAGATATTTACATGTTCATACAGATGGCGGTGTAGATATTTCCATGTTCGTACAGATGGCGGTGTAGATATTTCCATCTTCATAGAGATGGCGGTGTAGATATTTCCATGTTTATGCAGAGAGCGGTATAGATATTTCCACGTTTATACAGATGGTGGTGTAGATATTTCCATGTTTATAGAGATGGCGGTCTAGATATTTCTCTGTTTATAGAGATAGTGGTGTAGATAATTTCAATTTTATAGAGATATCAGTGTAGATATTTCCAAGTTCATACAGATAGCAGTTTAGATATTTCCACGTTTATAGAGATGGTGGTGTAGATATTTCCATGTTCATACAGATGGCGGTGTAGATTTTCCATGTTTATAGAGATGGCGATATAGATATTTTCATGTTTACACAGATGGAGGTGTAGATATTTCCATATTTACACAGATAGTGGTGTAGTCATTTCAATATTTACACAGTTAGCGGTGTGGATATTTCCATGTTTATGCAGATAGCGGTGTAGATATTTCCATCTTAATACAGATGTCGGTGTAGATATGTCCATGTTCGTACAGATGGCGGTTTAGATATTTCCTTCTTCAAACAGATGGCGGTGTAGATATTTCGAAGTTTATAGAGATAGCGCTGTAGTTATTTCCATATTTATAGAGAAATCTGTGTAGATATTTCCATGTATATGCAGATAGCTGTGTAGATATTTCCATGTTCATGCAGATAGCGGTGTAGATATTTCCATGTTTATACAGATGGTGGTGTAGATATTTCCATGTTTATAGAGATGGCGGTCTAGATATTTCCATGTTTACAGAGATAGTGGTTTAGTTATTTCCAAGTTTATAGAGACAGCGTTGTAGATATTTCCATGTTTATACAGATAGTGGTGAAGATATTTCCATGTTTGTACAGAGAGCTGTGTAGATATTTCCATGTTTATACAGATAGCGGTGTAGATATTTCCACGTTTATAGAGATAGTGGTGTACATATTTCCATGTTCATAAAGATAGCGGTGTAGATATTTCCATGTTCATACAGATAACGGTGTAGATATTTCCATGTTCATACAGATGGAGGTGTAGATATTTACATGTACATACAGATGGCGGTGTAGATATTTCCATGTTCGTACGGATGGCAGTGTAGATATTTCCATGTTCATACCGGTGGCGGTGTAGATATTTCCATGTTCATACAGATAGCGGTGAGGATATTTCCATGTTTATACAGATAGCGGTGTAGATAATTCCATGTTTATACAGATAGCAGTGTAGATATTTCCATGTTTATAGAGTTAGTGGTGTAGATAATTTCAATTTTATACAGAGAGCAGTGTAGATATTTCCAAGTTCCTACAGATAGCGGTGTAGATATTTCCACATTTATAGAGATGGCGGTGTAGATATTTCCATGTTCATACAGATGGCGGTGTAGATATTTCCATGTTTATAGGGATGGCGGTGTAGATATTTTCGTGTTTACACAGATGGCAGTGTAGATATTTCCATGTTTACACAGATAGCGGTGTAGACCTTTCCATGTTTACACAGATAGCGGTGTGGATATTTCCATGTTTATGCAGATAGCAGTGTAGCTATTTCCATGTTTATACAGATAGCGGTGCGGATAATTCCATGTTTATACAGATAGTTGGGCAGATATTTCCAAGTTTATACAGATAGCGGTGTAGATATTTCCATCTTAATACAGATGGCGGTGTATATATTTCCATGTTTGTACAGATGGCGGTGTAGATATTTCCATATTCATACAGATGGCGGTGTAGATATTTCGAAGTTTATAGAGATAGCGCTGTAGTTATTTCAATATTTATAGAGAAATCTGTGTAGATCTTTCCAAGTATATTAAGATAGCTGTGTAGATATTTCCATGTTCATGCAGATAGCGGTGTAGATATTTCCATGTTCATCCAGATGCCGGTGTACATATATCCATGTTCATACAGATGGTGGTGTAGATATTTCCATGTTCATACAAATGGCGGTGTAGTTATTTCCATGTTCATAGAGATGGCGGTGTAGATATTTCCATGTTCATACAAATGTCGGTGTAGATATTTCCATGTTCATAGAGATGGCAGTGTAGATATTTCCATATTTATACAGATAGCAGTGTAGTTATTTCCATGTTTATAGAGATAGCAGTGTAGATATTTCCATTGATATACAGATAGCTGTGTAGATATTTGCATGTTCATTCAGATAGCGGTGTAGATATTTCCATGTTCATACAGATAGCGGTGTAGATATTTCCATGTTCATACAGATAGCGGTGTAGATATTTCCATGTTCATACAGATAGCGGTGTAGATATTTCCATGTTCATACAGATAGCGGTGTAGATATTTCCATGTTCATACAGATAGCGGTGTAGATATTTCCATGTTCATACAGATGGCGGTGTAGATATTTCCATGTTCATACAGATGCCGGTGTAGATATTTCCATGTTCATACAGATGGCGGTGTAGATATTTCCATGTTCATGCAGATGGCGGTGTAGATATTTGCATGTTCATACAGTTAGCGGTGTAGATATTTCCATGTTCATACAGATGGCGGTGTAGATATTTACATGTTCATACACATGGCGGTGTAGATATTTCCATGTTCGTACGGATGGCAGTGTAGATATTTCCATGTTCATACAGGTGGCGGTGTAGATATTTCCATGTTTATACAGATAGCAGTGTAGTTATTTCCATGTTTATAGAGATAGCTGTGTAGACATTTCCATTGATATACAGATAGCTGTGTAGATATTTGCATGTTCATACAGATAGCGGTGTAGATATTTCCATGTTCATACAGATAGCGGTTTAGATATTTCCATGTTCATACAGATAGCGGTGTAGATATTTCCATGTTCATACAGATATCGGGTAGATATTTCCATGTTCATACAGATAGCGGTGTAGATATTTCCATGTTCATACAGTTAGTAGTGTAGATTTTTCCATGTTCATACAGATGGCGGTGTAGATATTTACATGTTCATACATATGGCGGTATAGATATTTCCATGTTCGTACAGATGGCGGTGTAGATATTTCCATCTTCATAGAGTTGGTGGTGTAGATATTTCCATGTTTATGCAGATAGCGGTATAGATGTTTCCATGTTTATACAGATGGTGGTGTAGATATTTCCATGTTTATAGAGATGGCGGTCTAGATATTTCCATATTTACAGAGATAGTCGTGTAGTTATTTCGAAGTTTATAGAGACAGCGTTGTAGATATTTCCATGTTTATACAGATAGCGGTAAAGGTATTTCCATGTTTATACAGATAGCGGTGTAGATAATTCCGTGTTTATACAGATAGCGGTGAATATATTTCCATGTTTATACAGATAGCGGTGTAGATATTTCCATGTTTATACAGATAGCAGTGTAGATATTTCCATGTTTATAGAGATAGTGGTGTAGATAATTTCAATTTTATACAGAGAGCAGCGTAGATATTTCCAAGTTCATACAGATAGTGGTGTAGATATTTCCACGTATATAGAGATGGCGGTGTAGATATTTCCATGTTCATACCGGTGGCGGTGTAGATATTTCCATGTTCATACAGATAGCGGTGAGGATATTTCCATGTTTATACAGATAGCGGTGTAGATAATTCCATGTTTATACAGATAGCAGTGTAGATATTTCCATGTTTATAGAGTTAGTGGTGTAGATAATTTCAATTTTATACAGAGAGCAGTGTAGATATTTCCAAGTTCCTACAGATAGCGGTGTAGATATTTCCACATTTATAGAGATGGCGGTGTAGATATTTCCATGTTCATACAGATGGCGGTGTAGATATTTCCATGTTTATAGGGATGGCGGTGTAGATATTTTCGTGTTTACACAGATGGCAGTGTAGATATTTCCATGTTTACACAGATAGCGGTGTAGACCTTTCCATGTTTACACAGATAGCGGTGTGGATATTTCCATGGTTATGCAGATAGCAGTGTAGCTATTTCCATGTTTATACAGATAGCGGTGCGGATAATTCCATGTTTATACAGATAGTTGGGCAGATATTTCCAAGTTTATACAGATAGCGGTGTAGATATTTCCATCTTAATACAGATGGCGGTGTATATATTTCCATGTTTGTACAGATGGCGGTGTAGATATTTCCATATTCATACAGATGGCGGTGTAGATATTTCGAAGTTTATAGAGATAGCGCTGTAGTTATTTCAATATTTATAGAGAAATCTGTGTAGATCTTTCCAAGTATATTAAGATAGCTGTGTAGATATTTCCATGTTCATGCAGATAGCGGTGTAGATATTTCCATATTCATACAGATGGCGGTGTAGATATTTCGAAGTTTATAGAGATAGCGCTGTAGTTATTTCAATATTTATAGAGAAATCTGTGTAGATCTTTCCAAGTATATTAAGATAGCTGTGTAGATATTTCCATGTTCATGCAGATGGCGGTGTAGATATTTCCATGTTCGTGCGGATGGCAGTGTAGATATTTCCATGTTCATACAGGTGGCAGTGTAGATATTTCCATGTTTATACAGATAGCAGTGTAGTTATTTCCATGTTTATAGAGATAGCAGTGTAGATATTTCCATTGATATACAGATAGCTGTGTAGATATTTGCAAGTTCATACAGATAGCGGTGTAGATATTTCCATGTTGGTACAGATAGCGGTTTAGATATTTCCATATTCATACATATAGAGGTGTAGATATTTCCATGTTCATACAGATAATGGTGTAGATATTTCCATGTTCATACAGATAGCGGTGTAGATATTTCCATGTTCATACAGTTAGCGGTGTAGATATTTCCATGTTCATACAGATGGCGGTGTAGATATTTACATGTTCATACAGATGGCGGTGTAGATATTTCCATGTTCGTACAGATGGCGGTGTAGATATTTCCATCTTCATAGAGATGGCGGTGTAGATATTTCCATGTTTATGCAGAGAGCGGTATAGATATTTCCACGTTTATACAGATGGTGGTGTAGATATTTCCATGTTTATAGAGATGGCGGTCTAGATATTTCTCTGTTTATAGAGATAGTGGTGTAGATAATTTCAATTTTATAGAGATATCAGTGTAGATATTTCCAAGTTCATACAGATAGCAGTTTAGATATTTCCACGTTTATAGAGATGGTGGTGTAGATATTTCCATGTTCATACAGATGGCGGTGTAGATTTTCCATGTTTATAGAGATGGCGATATAGATATTTTCATGTTTACACAGATGGAGGTGTAGATATTTCCATATTTACACAGATAGTGGTGTAGACATTTCAATATTTACACAGTTAGCGGTGTGGATATTTCCATGTTTATGCAGATAGCGGTGTAGATATTTCCATCTTAATACAGATGTCGGTGTAGATATGTCCATGTTCGTACAGATGGCGGTTTAGATATTTCCTTCTTCATACAGATGGCGGTGTAGATATTTCGAAGTTTATAGAGATAGCGCTGTAGTTATTTCCATATTTATAGAGAAATCTGTGTAGATATTTCCATGTATATGCAGATAGCTGTGAAGATATTTCCATGTTCATGCAGATAGCGGTGTAGATATTTCCATGTTTATACAGATGGTGGTGTAGATATTTCCATGTTTATAGAGATGGCGGTCTAGATATTTCCATGTTTACAGAGATAGTGGTTTAGTTATTTCCAAGTTTATAGAGACAGCGTTGTAGATATTTCCATGTTTATACAGATAGTGGTGAAGATATTTCCATGTTTGTACAGAGAGCTGTGTAGATATTTCCATGTTTATACAGATAGCGGTGTAGATATTTCCACGTTTATAGAGATAGTGGTGTACATATTTCCATGTTCATAAAGATAGCGGTGTAGATATTTCCATGTTCATACAGATAACGGTGTAGATATTTCCATGTTCATACAGATGGAGGTGTAGATATTTACATGTACATACAGATGGCGGTGTAGATATTTCCATGTTCGTACGGATGGCAGTGTAGATATTTCCATGTTCATACCGGTGGCGGTGTAGATATTTCCATGTTCATACAGATAGCGGTGAGGATATTTCCATGTTTATACAGATAGCGGTGTAGATAATTCCATGTTTATACAGATAGCAGTGTAGATATTTCCATGTTTATAGAGTTAGTGGTGTAGATAATTTCAATTTTATACAGAGAGCAGTGTAGATATTTCCAAGTTCCTACAGATAGCGGTGTAGATATTTCCACATTTATAGAGATGGCGGTGTAGATATTTCCATGTTCATACAGATGGCGGTGTAGATATTTCCATGTTTATAGGGATGGCGGTGTAGATATTTTCGTGTTTACACAGATGGCAGTGTAGATATTTCCATGTTTACACAGATAGCGGTGTAGACCTTTCCATGTTTACACAGATAGCGGTGTGGATATTTCCATGTTTATGCAGATAGCAGTGTAGCTATTTCCATGTTTATACAGATAGCGGTGCGGATAATTCCATGTTTATACAGATAGTTGGGCAGATATTTCCAAGTTTATACAGATAGCGGTGTAGATATTTCCATCTTAATACAGATGGCGGTGTATATATTTCCATGTTTGTACAGATGGCGGTGTAGATATTTCCATATTCATACAGATGGCGGTGTAGATATTTCGAAGTTTATAGAGATAGCGCTGTAGTTATTTCAATATTTATAGAGAAATCTGTGTAGATCTTTCCAAGTATATTAAGATAGCTGTGTAGATATTTCCATGTTCATGCAGATAGCGGTGTAGATATTTCCATGTTCATCCAGATGCCGGTGTACATATATCCATGTTCATACAGATGGTGGTGTAGATATTTCCATGTTCAAACAAATGGCGGTGTAGTTATTTCCATGTTCATAGAGATGGCGGTGTAGATATTTCCATGTTCATACAAATGTCGGTGTAGATATTTCCATGTTCATAGAGATGGCAGTGTAGATATTTCCATATTTATACAGATAGCAGTGTAGTTATTTCCATGTTTATAGAGATAGCAGTGTAGATATTTCCATTGATATACAGATAGCTGTGTAGATATTTGCATGTTCATTCAGATAGCGGTGTAGATATTTCCATGTTCATACAGATAGCGGTGTAGATATTTCCATGTTCATACAGATAGCGGTGTAGATATTTCCATGTTCATACAGATAGCGGTGTAGATATTTCCATGTTCATACAGATAGCGGTGTAGATATTTCCATGTTCATACAGATAGCGGTGTAGATATTTCCATGTTCATACAGATGGCGGTGTAGATATTTCCATGTTCATACAGATGCCGGTGTAGATATTTCCATGTTCATACAGATGGCGGTGTAGATATTTCCATGTTCATGCAGATGGCGGTGTAGATATTTCCATGTTCATACAGTTAGCGGTGTAGATATTTCCATGTTCATACAGATGGCGGTGTAGATATTTACATGTTCATACACATGGCGGTGTAGATATTTCCATGTTCGTACGGATGGCAGTGTAGATATTTCCATGTTCATACAGGTGGCGGTGTAGATATTTCCATGTTTATACAGATAGCAGTGTAGTTATTTCCATGTTTATAGAGATAGCTGTGTAGACATTTCCATTGATATACAGATAGCTGTGTAGATATTTGCATGTTCATACAGATAGCGGTGTAGATATTTCCATGTTCATACAGATAGCGGTTTAGATATTTCCATGTTCATACAGATAGCGGTGTAGATATTTCCATGTTCATACAGATATCGGGTAGATATTTCCATGTTCATACAGATAGCGGTGTAGATATTTCCATGTTCATACAGTTAGTAGTGTAGATTTTTCCATGTTCATACAGATGGCGGTGTAGATATTTACATGTTCATACATATGGCGGTATAGATATTTCCATGTTCGTACAGATGGCGGTGTAGATATTTCCATCTTCATAGAGTTGGTGGTGTAGATATTTCCATGTTTATGCAGATAGCGGTATAGATGTTTCCATGTTTATACAGATGGTGGTGTAGATATTTCCATGTTTATAGAGATGGCGGTCTAGATATTTCCATATTTACAGAGATAGTCGTGTAGTTATTTCGAAGTTTATAGAGACAGCGTTGTAGATATTTCCATGTTTATACAGATAGCGGTAAAGGTATTTCCATGTTTATACAGATAGCGGTGTAGATAATTCCGTGTTTATACAGATAGCGGTGAATATATTTCCATGTTTATACAGATAGCGGTGTAGATATTTCCATGTTTATACAGATAGCAGGGTAGATATTTCCATGTTTATAGAGATAGTGGTGTAGATAATTTCAATTTTATACAGAGAGCAGTGTAGATATTTCCAAGTTCGTACAGATAGCGGTGTAGATATTTCCACGTTTATAGAGATGGCGGTGTAGATATTTCCATGTTCATACAGATGGCGGTGTAGATATTTCCATGTTTATGGGGATGGCGGTGTAGATATTTTCATGTTTACACAGATGGCGGTGTAGATATTTCCATGTTTACACAGATAGCGGTGTAGACATTTCCATGTTTACACAGATAGCGGTGTGGATATTTCCATGCTTTTGGAGATAGCAGTGTAGATATTTCCATGTTTATACAGATAGCGGTGCAGATATTTCCATGATTATACAGATAGTTGGGCAGATATTTCCATGTTTTTACAGACGGCGGTGCAGATATTTCCATCTTAATACAGATGCCGGTGTAGATATGTCCATGTTTGTACAGATGGTGGTGTAGATATTTCGGTGTTCATACAGATGGCGGTGCAGATATTTTGAAGTTTTTAGAGATAGCGCTGTAGTTATTTCCATATTTATAGAGAAATCTGTGTAGATATTTCCATGTATATTCAGACAGCTGTGTAGATATTTCCAAGTTCATGCAGATAGCGGTGAAGATATTTCCATGTTCTTCCAGTTGCCGGTGCACATGTATCCATGTTCATACAGATGGCGGTGAAGATATTTCCATGTTCATACAGATGGCGGTGTTGATATTTCCATGTTCATACAAATGTCTGTGAAGATATTTCCATGTTCATAGAGATGGCGGTGTAGATATTTCCATGTTCATACAAATGGCGGTGTAGATATTTCCATGTTCATAGAGATGGCGGTGTAGATATTTCCATGGTTATACAGATAGCAGTGTAGATATTTCCATGTTTATAGAGATAGCAGTGTAGATATTTCCATTGATATACAGATAGCAGTGTAGATATTTGCATGTTCATACAGATAGCGGTGTGGATATTTCCATGTTCATACAGATAGCGGTGTAGATATTTCCATGTTCATACAGATAGCGGTGTAGATATTTCCATGTTCATACAGATAGCAGTGTTGATAATTCCATTTTCATACAGATAGCGGTGTAGATATTTCCATGTTCATACATTTAGCGGTGTAGATATTTCCATGTTCATACAGATGGCGGTGTAGATATTTACATGTTCATACAGATGGCGGTGTAGATATTTCCATGTTCGTACGGATGGCAGTGTAGATATTTCCATGTTCATACAGCTGGCGGTGTAGATATTTCCATGTTTATACAGATAGCGGTGAAGATATTTCCATGTTTATGCAGATAGCGGTGTAGATATTTCCATGTTTATACAGATAGCAGTGTAGATATTTCCATGTTTATAGAGATAGTGGTGTAG
Source organism: Gorilla gorilla gorilla (assembly GCF_029281585.2). Taxonomy (NCBI): domain Eukaryota; kingdom Metazoa; phylum Chordata; class Mammalia; order Primates; family Hominidae; genus Gorilla; species Gorilla gorilla. The sequence continues at coordinate 8,014,282 of NC_073232.2, read as the reverse complement.
ATAATTTCAATTTTTTACAGAGAGCAGTGTAGATATTTCCAAGTTCATAAAGATAGCGGTGTAGATATTTCCTCATTTATAGAGATAGCGGTGTAGATATTTCCATGTTCATACAGATGTCGGTGTAGATATTTCCATGTTCATAGAGATGGCGGTGTAGATATTTCCACGTTTATACAGATAGCAGTGTAGTTATTTCCACGTTTATAGAGATAGCAGTGTAGATATTTCCATTGATATACAGATAGCTGTTTAGATATTTGCATGTTCATACAGTTAGCCGTCTAGATATTTCCATGTTCATACAGATAGCGGTGTAGATATTTGCATGTTCATACAGATAGCGGAGTAGATATTTCCATGTTTATACAGATAGCGGTGTAGATATTTCCATGTTCGTACAGATAGCGGTGTAGTTATTTCCATGTTCATACAGTTAGCGGTGTAGATATTTCCATGTTCTTACAGATGGCAGTGAAGATATTTACATGTTCATACAGATGGCGGTGTAGATATTTCCATGTTCATACAGATGGCGGAGTAGATATTTCCATGTTCATACAGATAGCGGAGTAGATATTTCCATGTTCATACAGATAGCGGTGTAGATATTTCCATGTTCATACAGTTAGTGGTGTAGATATTTCCATGTTCATACAGATGGCGGTGCAGATATTTACATGTTCATACAGATGGCGGTGTAGATATTTACATGTTCATACAGATGGCGGTGTAGATATTTCCATGTTCATACAGATGGCGGTGTAGATATTTCCATGTTCATACAGATGGCGGTGTAGATATTTCCATGTTCATACAGATAGCGTTGTAGATATTTCCATGTTTATACAGATAGCAGTGTAGATATTTCCATGTTTATAGAGATAGTGGTGTAGATAATTTCAATTTTATACAGAGAGCAGCGTAGATATTTCCAAGTTCATACAGATAGTGGTGTAGATATTTCCACGTATATAGAGATGGCGGTGTAGATATTTCCATGTTCATACCGGTGGCGGTGTAGATATTTCCATGTTCATACAGATAGCGGTGAGGATATTTCCATGTTTATACAGATAGCGGTGTAGATAATTCCATGTTTATACAGATAGCAGTGTAGATATTTCCATGTTTATAGAGTTAGTGGTGTAGATAATTTCAATTTTATACAGAGAGCAGTGTAGATATTTCCAAGTTCCTACAGATAGCGGTGTAGATATTTCCACATTTATAGAGATGGCGGTGTAGATATTTCCATGTTCATACAGATGGCGGTGTAGATATTTCCATGTTTATAGGGATGGCGGTGTAGATATTTTCGTGTTTACACAGATGGCAGTGTAGATATTTCCATGTTTACACAGATAGCGGTGTAGACATTTCCATGTTTACACAGATAGCGGTGTGGATATTTCCATGTTTATGCAGATAGCAGTGTAGCTATTTCCATGTTTATACAGATAGCGGTGCGGATAATTCCATGTTTATACAGATAGTTGGGCAGATATTTCCAAGTTTATACAGATAGCGGTGTAGATATTTCCATCTTAATACAGATGGCGGTGTAGATATTTCCATATTCATACAGATGGCGGTGTAGATATTTCGAAGTTTATAGAGATAGCGCTGTAGTTATTTCAATATTTATAGAGAAATCTGTGTAGATCTTTCCAAGTATATTAAGATAGCTGTGTAGATATTTCCATGTTCATGCAGATAGCGGTGTAGATATTTCCATGTTCATCCAGATGCCGGTGTACATATATCCATGTTCATACAGATGGTGGTGTAGATATTTCCATGTTCATACAAATGGCGGTGTAGTTATTTCCATGTTCATAGAGATGGCGGTGTAGATATTTCCATGTTCATACAAATGTCGGTGTAGATATTTCCATGTTCATAGAGATGGCAGTGTAGATATTTCCATATTTATACAGATAGCAGTGTAGTTATTTCCATGTTTATAGAGATAGCAGTGTAGATATTTCCATTGATATACAGATAGCTGTGTAGATATTTGCATGTTCATTCAGATAGCGGTGTAGATATTTCCATGTTCATACAGATAGCGGTGTAGATATTTCCATGTTCATACAGATAGCGGTGTAGATATTTCCATGTTCATACAGATAGCGGTGTAGATATTTCCATGTTCATACAGATAGCGGTGTAGATATTTCCATGTTCATACAGATAGCGGTGTAGATATTTCCATGTTCATACAGATGGCGGTGTAGATATTTCCATGTTCATACAGATGCCGGTGTAGATATTTCCATGTTCATACAGATGGCGGTGTAGATATTTCCATGTTCATACAGATGGCGGTGTAGATATTTCCATGTTCATACAGTTAGCGGTGTAGATATTTCCATGTTCATACAGATGGCGGTGTAGATATTTACATGTTCATACACATGGCGGTGTAGATATTTCCATGTTCGTATGGATGGCAGTGTAGATATTTCCATGTTCATACAGGTGGCGGTGTAGATATTTCCATGTTTATACAGATAGCAGTGTAGTTATTTCCATGTTTATAGAGATAGCTGTGTAGACATTTCCATTGATATACAGATAGCTGTGTAGATATTTGCATGTTCATACAGATAGCGGTGTAGATATTTCCATGTTCATACAGATAGCGGTTTAGATATTTCCATGTTCATACAGATAGCGGTGTAGATATTTCCATGTTCATACAGATATCGGTGTAGATATTTCCATGTTCATACAGATAGCGGTGTAGATATTTCCATGTTCATACAGTTAGTAGTGTAGATTTTTCCATGTTCATACAGATGGCGGTGTAGATATTTACATGTTCATACATATGGCGGTATAGATATTTCCATGTTCGTACAGATGGCGGTGTAGATATTTCCATCTTCATAGAGTTGGTGGTGTAGATATTTCCATGTTTATGCAGATAGCGGTATAGATGTTTCCATGTTTATACAGATGGTGGTGTAGATATTTCCATGTTTATAGAGATGGCGGTCTAGATATTTCCATATTTACAGAGATAGTCGTGTAGTTATTTCCAAGTTTATAGAGACAGCGTTGTAGATATTTCCATGTTTATACAGATAGCGGTAAAGGTATTTCCATGTTTATACAGATAGCGGTGTAGATAATTCCGTGTTTATACAGATAGCGGTGAATATATTTCCATGTTTATACAGATAGCGGTGTAGATATTTCCATGTTTATACAGATAGCAGGGTAGATATTTCCATGTTTATAGAGATAGTGGTGTAGATAATTTCAATTTTATACAGAGAGCAGTGTAGATATTTCCAAGTTCGTACAGATAGCGGTGTAGATATTTCCACGTTTATAGAGATGGCGGTGTAGATATTTCCATGTTCATACAGATGGCGGTGTAGATATTTCCATGTTTATGGGGATGGCGGTGTAGATATTTTCATGTTTACACAGATGGCGGTGTAGATATTTCCATGTTTACACAGATAGCGGTGTAGACATTTCCATGTTTACACAGATAGCGGTGTGGATATTTCCATGCGTTTGGAGATAGCAGTGTAGATATTTCCATGTTTATACAGATAGCGGTGCAGATATTTCCATGATTATACAGATAGTTGGGTAGATATTTCCATGTTTTTACAGACGGCGGTGCAGATATTTCCATCTTAATACAGATGCCGGTGTAGATATGTCCATGTTTGTACAGATGGTGGTGTAGATATTTCGGTGTTCATACAGATGGCGGTGCAGATATTTTGAAGTTTTTAGAGATAGCGCTGTAGTTATTTCCATATTTATAGAGAAATCTGTGTAGATATTTCCGTGTATATTCAGACAGCTGTGTAGATATTTCCAAGTTCATGCAGATAGCGGTGAAGATATTTCCATGTTCATCCAGTTGCCGGTGCACATGTATCCATGTTCATACAGATGGCGGTGAAGATATTTCCATGTTCATACAGATGGCGGTGTTGATATTTCCATGTTCATACAAATGTCTGTGAAGATATTTCCATGTTCATAGAGATGGCGGTGTAGATATTTCCATGTTCATACAAATGGCGGTGTAGATATTTCCATGTTCATAGAGATGGCGGTGTAGATATTTCCATGGTTATACAGATAGCAGTGTAGATATTTCCATGTTTATAGAGATAGCAGTGTAGATATTTCCATTGATATACAGATAGCAGTGTAGATATTTGCATGTTCATACAGATAGCGGTGTGGATATTTCCATGTTCATACAGATAGCGGTGTAGATATTTCCATGTTCATACAGATAGCGGTGTAGATATTTCCATGTTCATACAGATAGCAGTGTTGATAATTCCATTTTCATACAGATAGCGGTGTAGATATTTCCATGTTCATACATTTAGCGGTGTAGATATTTCCATGTTCATACAGATGGCGGTGTAGATATTTACATGTTCATACAGATGGCGGTGTAGATATTTCCATGTTCGTACGGATGGCAGTGTAGATATTTCCATGTTCATACAGCTGGCAGTGTAGATATTTCCATGTTTATACAGATAGCGGTGAAGATATTTCCATGTTTATGCAGATAGCGGTGTAGATATTTCCATGTTTATACAGATAGCAGTGTAGATATTTCCATGTTTATAGAGATAGTGGTGTAGATAATTTCAATTTTTTACAGAGAGCAATGTAGATATTTCCAAGTTCATAAAGATAGCGGTGTAGATATTTCCTCGTTTATAGAGATAGCGGTGTAGATATTTCCATGTTCATACAGATGTCGGTGTAGATATTTCCATGTTCATAGAGATGGCGGTGTAGATATTTCCACGTTTATACAGATAGCAGTGTAGTTATTTCCACGTTTATAGAGATAGCAGTGTAGATATTTCCATTGATATACAGATAGCTGTTTAGATATTTGCATGTTCATACAGTTAGCCGTCTAGATATTTCCATGTTCATACAGATAGCGGTGTAGATATTTGCATGTTCATACAGATAGCGGAGTAGATATTTCCATGTTTATACAGATAGCGGTGTAGATATTTCCATGTTCATACAGATAGCGGTGTAGTTATTTCCATGTTCATACAGTTAGCGGTGTAGATATTTCCATGTTCTTACAGATGGCAGTGAAGATATTTACATGTTCATACAGATGGCGGTGTAGATATTTCCATGTTCATACAGATGGCGGAGTAGATATTTCCATGTTCATACAGATAGCGGAGTAGATATTTCCATGTTCATACAGATAGCGGTGTAGATATTTCCATGTTCATACAGTTAGTGGTGTAGATATTTCCATGTTCATACAGATGGCGGTGCAGATATTTACATGTTCATACAGATGGCGGTGTAGATATTTACATGTTCATACAGATGGCGGTGTAGATATTTCCATGTTCATACAGATGGCGGTGTAGATATTTCCATGTTCATACAGATGGCGGTGTAGATATTTCCATGTTCATACAGATAGCGTTGTAGATATTTCCATGTTTATACAGATAGCAGTGTAGATATTTCCATGTTTATAGAGATAGTGGTGCAGATAATTTCAATTTTATACAGAGAGCAGCGTAGATATTTCCAAGTTCATACAGATAGTGGTGTAGATATTTCCACGTATATAGAGATGGCGGTGTAGATATTTCCATGTTCATACAGATGGCGGTGTAGATATTTCCATGTTTATAGGGATGGCGGTGTAGATATTTTCATGCTTACACAGATGGCGGTGTAGATATTTCCATGTTTACACAGATAGCGGTGTAGACATTTCCATGTTTACACAGATGGCGTTGTAGATATTTCCATGTTCATACAGTTAGCGGTGTAGATATTTCCATGTTCATACAGATGGCGGTGTAGATATTTACATGTTCATACAGATGGCGGTATAGATATTTCCATGTTCGTACAGATGGCGGTGTAGATATTTCCATGTTCATAGAGATGGTGGTGTAGATGTTTCCATGTATATAGAGATGGCGGTCTAGATATTTCCATGTTTATAGGGATGGCGGTGTAGATATTTTCATGTTTACACAGATGGCAGTGTAGATATTTCCATGTTTACACAGATAGCGGTGTGGATATTTCCATCTTTATACAGATAGTTGGGCAGATATTTCCATGTTTATACAGATAGCGGTGTAGATATTTCCATCGTAATACAGATGGCGGTGTAGATATATCCATGTTTGTACTGATGGCGGTGTAGATATTTCCATGTTCATACAGATGGCGGTGTAGATATTTCGAAGTTTATAGACATAGCGCTGTAGTTATTTCCATATTTACAGAGAAATCTGTGTAAATATTTCCATGTATATTCAGATAGGTGTGTAGATATTTCCATGTTCATGCATATTGCGGTGTAGATATTTCCATGTTCATCCAGATGTCGGAGTACATATATCCATGTTCATACCGATGGCGGTGAAGATATTTCCATGTTCATACAGATGGCGGTGTAGATATTTCCATGTTCATACAAATGGCGGTGTAGATATTTCCATGTTCATAGAGATGGCGGAGTAGATATTTCCATGTTCATACAAATGGCGGTGTAGATAATTCCATGTTCATCGAGATGGCGGTGTAGATATTTCCATGTTTATACAGATAGCAGTGTAGTTATTTCCATGTTTATAGAGATAGCAGTGTAGATATTTCCAATGATATACAGACAGATTTGTAGATATTTGCATGTTCATACAGATAGCGGTGTAGATATTTCCATGTTCATACAGAGAGTGGTGTAGATATTTCCATGTTCATACAGATAGCGGTGTAGATATTTCCATGTTCATACAGATGGCGCTGTAGATATTTCCATGTTCATACAGATAGCGGTGTAGATATTTCCATGTTCATACAGTTATCGGTGTAGATATTTCCATGTTCATACAGATGGCGGTGTAGATATTTACACGTTCATACAGATGGCGCTGTAGATATTTCCATGTTTATACAGTTAGCGGTGTAGATATTTCCATGTTCATACAGATGGCGGTGTAGATATTTACATGTTCATAGAGATGGCGGTGTAGATATTTCCATGTTCCTACAGATGGCGGTGTAGATATTTCCATGGTCGTACAGATGGCGGTGTAGATATTTCCATGTTCATAGAGATGGCGGTGTAGATATTTCCATGTTTATGCAGAGAGCGGTATAGATATTTCCATGTTAATACAGATGGTGGTGTAGATATTTCCATATTTATAGAGATGGCGGTCTAGATATTTCCATGTTTACAGAGATAGTGGTGTAGTTATTTCCAAGTTTATAGAGACAGCCTTGTAGATATTTCCATGTTTATACAGATAGCGGTGAAGATATTTCCATGTTTATACAGATAGCGGTGTAGATATTTCCATGTTAAAACAGATAGCAGTGTAGATATTTCCATGTTTATAGAGATAGTGGTGTAGATAATTTCAATTTTATAAAGAGAGCAGTGTAGATATTTCCAAGCTCATACAGATAGCGGTGTAGATATTTCAATGTTCATACAGATAGCGGTGTAGATATTTCCATGTTCATACAGTTAGCGGTGTAGATATTTCCATGTTCATATGGATGGCGGTGTAGATATTCACATGTTCATACAGATGGCGGTGTAGATATTTCCATGTTCATAGAGATGGCGGTGTAGATATTTCCTTGTTCATACAAATGGCGGTGTAGATATTTCCATGTTCATAGAGAGGGCGGTGTAGATATTTTCATGTTTACACAGACGGCGGGGTAGGTATTTCCATGTTTACACAGATAGCGGTGTAGACATTTCCATGTGTACCCAGATAGCGGTGTGGATATTTCCATGTTTATGCAGATAGCAGTGTAGATATTTCCATGTTTATACAGATAGCAGTGTAGATATTTACATGTTTATAGAGACAGCAGTGTAGATATTTCCATTGATATACAGATAGCTGTGTAGATATTTGCATGTTCATACAGATAGCGGTGTAGATATTTCCATGTTCATACAGATAGCGGTGTAGATTTTTCCATGTTCATACAGGTAGCGGTGTAGATATTTCCATGTTCATACAGATAGTGGTGTAGATATTTCCATTTTCATACAGATAGAGGTGTAAATATTTCCATGTACATACAGTTAGCGGTGTAGATTTTTCCATGTTCATACAGATGACAGTGTAGATATTTCCATGTTCATACAGATGGCGGTGTAGATATTTCCATGTTCATACAGATGGCGGTGTAGATATTTCCATGTTCATAGAGATGGCGGTGTAGCTATTTCCATGTTTATACAGATAGCAGTGTAGTTATTTCCATGTTTATATAGACAGCAGTGTAGATATTTCCATTGATATACAGATAGCTTTGTAGATATTTGCATGTTCATACATATAGCGGTGTAGATATTTCCATGTTCATACAGATAGCGGTGTAGATATTTCCATGTTCATACAGATAACGCTGTAGATATTTCCATGTTCATACAGATGGCGGTGTAGATATTTACATGTTCATACAGATGGCGGTGTAGTTATTTACATGTTCATACAGATGGTGGTGTAGATATTTCCATGTTTATAGAGATGGCGGTCTAGATATTTCCATGTTTACAGAGATAGTGGTTTAGTTATTTCCAAGTTTATAGAGACAGCGTTGTAGATATTTCCATGTTTATACAGATAGTGGTGAAGATATTTCCATGTTTGTACAGATAGCGGTGTAGATATTTCCATGTTTATACAGATAGCAGTGTAGATATTTCCATGTTTATAGAGATAGTGGTGTAGATAATTTCAATTTTATACAGAGAGCTGTGTAGATATTTCCAAGTTCATGCAGATAGCGGTGTAGATATTTCCACGTTTATAGAGATAGTGGTGTACATATTTCCATGTTCATAAAGATAGCGGTGTAGATATTTCCATGTTCATACAGATAACGGTGTAGATATTTCCATGTTCATACAGATGGAGGTGTAGATATTTACATGTACATACAGATGGCGGTGTAGATATTTCCATGTTCGTACGGATGGCAGTGTAGATATTTCCATGTTCATACCGGTGGCGGTGTAGATATTTCCATGTTCATACAGATAGCGGTGAGGATATTTCCATGTTTATACAGATAGCGGTGTAGATAATTCCATGTTTATACAGATAGCAGTGTAGATATTTCCATGTTTATAGAGTTAGTGGTGTAGATAATTTCAATTTTATACAGAGAGCAGTGTAGATATTTCCAAGTTCCTACAGATAACGGTGTAGATATTTCCACGTTTATAGAGATGGCGGTGTAGATACTTCCATGTTCATACAGATGGCGGTGTAGATATTTCCATGTTTATAGGGATGGAGGTGTAGATATTTTCATGTTTACACAGATGGCAGTGTAGATATTTCCATGTTTACACAGATAGCGGTGTAGACATTTCCATGTTTACACAGATAGCAGTGTGGATATTTCCATGTTTATGCAGATAGCAGTGTAGCTATTTCCATGTTTATACAGATAGCGGTGCGGATAATTCCATGTTTATACAGATAGTTGGGCAGATATTTCCAAGTTTATACAGATAGCGGTGTAGATATTTCCATCTTAATACAGATGGCGGTGTATATATTTCCATGTTTGTACAGATGGCGGTGTAGATATTTCCATATACATACAGATGGCGGTGTAGATATTTCGAAGTTTATAGAGATAGCGCTGTAGTTATTTCAATATTTATAGAGAAATCTGTGTAGATCTTTCCAAGTATATTAAGATAGCTGTGTAGATATTTCCATGTTCATGCAGATAGCGGTGTAGATATTTCCATGTTCATCCAGATGCCGGTGTACATATATCCATGTTCATACAGATGGTGGTGTAGATATTTCCATGTTCATACAAATGGCGGTGTAGTTATTTCCATGTTCATAGAGATGGCGGTGTAGATATTTCCATGTTCATACAAATGTCGGTGTAGATATTTCCATGTTCATAGAGATGGCAGTGTAGATATTTCCATATTTATACAGATAGCAGTGTAGTTATTTCCATGTTTATAGAGATAGCAGTGTAGATATTTCCATTGATATACAGATAGCTGTGTAGATATTTGCATGTTCATTCAGATAGCGGTGTAGATATTTCCATGTTCATACAGATAGCGGTGTAGATATTTCCATGTTCATACAGATAGCGGTGTAGATATTTCCATGTTCATACAGATAGCGGTGTAGATATTTCCATGTTCATACAGATGGCGGTGTAGATATTTCCATGTTCATACAGATGGCGGTGTAGATATTTCCATGTTCATACAGATGGCGGTGTAGATATTTCCATGTTCATGCAGATGGCGGTGTAGATATTTCCATGTTCATACAGTTGGCGGTGTAGATATTTCCATGTTCATACAGATGGCGGTGTAGATATTTACATGTTCATACACATGGCGGTGTAGATATTTCCATGTTCGTACGGATGGCAGTGTAGATATTTCCATGTTCATACAGGTGGCGGTGTAGATATTTCCATGTTTATACAGATAGCAGTGTAGTTATTTCCATGTTTATAGAGATAGCTGTGTAGACATTTCCATTGATATACAGATAGCTGTGTAGATATTTGCATGTTCATACAGATAGCGGTGTAGATATTTCCATGTTCATACAGATAGCGGTTTAGATATTTGCATGTTCATACAGATAGCGGTGTAGATATTTCCATGTTCATACAGATATCGGTGTAGATATTTCCATGTTCATACAGATAGCGGTGTAGATATTTCCATGTTCATACAGTTAGTAGTGTAGATTTTTCCATGTTCATACAGATGGCGGTGTAGATATTTACATGTTCATACATATGGCGGTATAGATATTTCCATGTTCGTACAGATGGCGGTGTAGATATTTCCATCTTCATAGAGTTGGTGGTGTAGATATTTCCATGTTTATGCAGATAGCGGTATAGATGTTTCCATGTTTATACAGATGGTGGTGTAGATATTTCCATGTTTATAGAGATGGCGGTCTAGATATTTCCATATTTACAGAGATAGTCGTGTAGTTATTTCCAAGTTTATAGAGACAGCGTTGTAGATATTTCCATGTTTATACAGATAGCGGTAAAGGTATTTCCATGTTTATACAGATAGCGGTGTAGATAATTCCGTGTTTATACAGATAGCGGTGAATATATTTCCATGTTTATACAGATAGCGGTGTAGATATTTCCATGTTTATACAGATAGCAGGGTAGATATTTCCATGTTTATAGAGATAGTGGTGTAGATAATTTCAATTTTATACAGAGAGCAGTGTAGATATTTCCAAGTTCGTACAGATAGCGGTGTAGATATTTCCACGTTTATAGAGATGGCGGTGTAGATATTTCCATGTTCATACAGATGGCGGTGTAGATATTTCCATGTTTATGGGGATGGCGGTGTAGATATTTTCATGTTTACACAGATGGCGGTGTAGATATTTCCATGTTTACACAGATAGCGGTGTAGACATTTCCATGTTTACACTGATAGCGGTGTGGATATTTCCATGCTTTTGGAGATAGCAGTGTAGATATTTCCATGTTTATACAGATAGCGGTGCAGATATTTCCATGATTATACAGATAGTTGGGCAGATATTTCCATGTTTTTACAGACGGCGGTGCAGATATTTCCATCTTAATACAGATGCCGGTGTAGATATGTCCATGTTTGTACAGATGGCGGTGTAGATATTTCGGTGTTCATACAGATGGCGGTGCAGATATTTTGAAGTTTTTAGAGATAGCGCTGTAGTTATTTCCATATTTATAGAGAAATCTGTGTAGATATTTCCATGTATATTCAGACAGCTGTGTAGATATTTCCAAGTTCATGCAGATAGCGGTGAAGATATTTCCATGTTCATCCAGTTGCCGGTGCACATGTATCCATGTTCATACAGATGGCGGTGAAGATATTTCCATGTTCATACAGATGGCGGTGTTGATATTTCCATGTTCATACAAATGTCTGTGAAGATATTTCCATGTTCATAGAGATGGCGGTGTAGATATTTCCATGTTCATACAAATGGTGGTGTAGATATTTCCATGTTCATAGAGATGGCGGTGTAGATATTTCCATGGTTATACAGATAGCAGTGTAGATATTTCCATGTTTATAGAGATAGCAGTGTAGATATTTCCATTGATATACAGATAGCAGTGTAGGTATTTGCATGTTCATACAGATAGCGGTGTGGATATTTCCATGTTCATACAGATAGCGGTGTAGATATTTCCATGTTCATACAGATAGCGGTGTAGATATTTCCATGTTCATACAGATAGCAGTGTTGATATTTCCATTTTCATACAGATAGCGGTGTAGATATTTCCATGTTCATACATTTAGCGGTGTAGATATTTCCATGTTAATACAGATGGAGGTGTAGATATTTACATGTTCATACAGATGGCGGTGTAGATATTTCCATGTTCGTACGGATGGCAGTGTAGATATTTCCATGTTCATACAGGTGGCGGTGTAGATATTTCCATGTTTATACAGATAGCGGTGAAGATATTTCCATGTTTATGCAGATAGCGGTGTAGATATTTCCATGTTTATACAGATAGCAGTGTAGATATTTCCATGTTTATAGAGATAGTGGTGTAGATAATTTCAATTTTTTACAGAGAGCAGTGTAGATATTTCCAAGTTCATAAAGATAGCGGTGTAGATATTTCCTCGTTTATAGAGATAGCGGTGTAGATATTTCCATGTTCATACAAATGGCGGTGTAGATATTTCCATGTTCATAGAGATGGCGGAGTAGATATTTCCATGTTCATACAAATGGCGGTGTAGATAATTCCATGTTCATCGAGATGGCGGTGTAGATATTTCCATGTTTATACAGATAGCAGTGTAGTTATTTCCATGTTTATAGAGATAGCAGTGTAGATATTTCCAATGATATACAGAGAGATTTGTAGATATTTGCATGTTCATACAGATAGCGGTGTAGATATTTCCATGTTCATACAAAGAGTGGTGTAGATATTTCCATGTTCATACAGATAGCGGTGTAGATATTTCCATGTTCATACAGATGGCGCTGTAGATATTTCCATGTTCATACAGATAGCGGTGTAGATATTTCCATGTTCATACAGTTATCGGTGTAGATATTTCCATGTTCATACAGATGGCGGTGTAGATATTTACACGTTCATACAGATGGCGCTGTTGATATTTCCAAATTTATACAGTTAGCGGTGTAGATATTTCCATGTTCATACAGATGGCCGTGTAGATATTTACATGTTCATAGCGATTGCGGTGTAGATATTTCCATGTTCCTACAGATGGCGGTGTAGATATTTCCATGGTCGTACAGATGGCGGTGTAGATATTTCCATGTTCATAGAGATGGCGGTGTAGATATTTCCATGTTTATGCAGAGAGCGGTATAGATATTTCCATGTTAATACAGATGGTGGTGTAGATATTTCCATATTTATAGAGATGGCGGTCTAGATATTTCCATGTTTACAGAGATAGTGGTGTAGTTATTTCCAAGTTTATAGAGACAGCCTTGTAGATATTTCCATATTTATACAGATAGCGGTGAAGATATTTCCATGTTTATACAGATAGCGGTGTAGATATTTCCATGTTAAAACAGATAGCAGTGTAGATATTTCCATGTTTATAGAGATAGTGGTGTAGATAATTTCAATTTTATAAAGAGAGCAGTGTAGATATTTCCAAGCTCATACAGATAGCGGTGTAGATATTTCAATGTTCATACAGATAGCGGTGTAGATATTTCAATGTTCATACAGTTAGCGGTGTAGATATTTCCATGTTCATATGGATGGCGGTGTAGATATTCACATGTTCATACAGATGGCGGTGTAGATATTTCCATGTTCATAGAGATGGCGGTGTAGATATTTCCTTGTTCATACAAATGGCGGTGTAGATATTTCCATGTTCATAGAGATGGCGGTGTAGATATTTTCATGTTTACACAGACGGCGGTGTAGGTATTTCCATGTTTACACAGATAGCGGTGTAGACATTTCCATGTGTACCCAGATAGCGGTGTGGATATTTCCATGTTTATGCAGATAGCAGTGTAGATATTTCCATGTTTATACAGATAGCAGTGTAGATATTTACATGTTTATAGAGACAGCAGTGTAGATATTTCCATTGATATACAGATAGCTGTGTAGATATTTGCATGTTCATACAGATAGCGGTGTAGATATTTCCATGTTCATACAGATAGCGGTGTAGATTTTTCCATGTTCATACAGGTAGCGGTGTAGATATTTCCATGTTCATACAGATAGTGGTGTAGATATTTCCATTTTCATACAGATAGCGGTGTAAATATTTCCATGTACATACAGTTAGCGGTGTAGATTTTTCCATGTTCATACAGATGACAGTGTAGATATTTCCATGTTCATACAGATGGCGGTGTAGATATTTCCATGTTCATACAGATGGCGGTGTAGATATTTCCATGTTCATAGAGATGGCGGTGTAGCTATTTCCATGTTTATACAGATAGCAGTGTAGTTATTTCCATGTTTATAGAGACAGCAGTGTAGATATTTCCATTGATATACAGATAGCTTTGTAGATATTTGCATGTTCATACAGATAGCGGTGTAGATATTTCCATGTTCATACAGATAGCGGTGTAGATATTTCCATGTTCATACAGATAACGCTGTAGATATTTCCATGTTCATACAGATGGCGGTGTAGATATTTACATGTTCATACAGATGGCGGTGTAGTTATTTACATGTTCATACAGATGGCGGTGTAGATATCTCCATGTTCGTACAGATGGTGGTGTAGGTATTTCCATGTTCGTACAGATAACGCTGTAGATATTTCCATGTTCATACAGAAAGTAGTGTAGATATTTCCATGTTCATAGAGATCTGGTGTAGATATTTCCATGTTTATGCAGAAAGCGGTGTAGATATTTCCATGTTCATACAGATGGCGGTGTAGATATTTACATGTTCATACAGATGGCGGTGTAGATATTTCCATGTTCGTACAGATGGTGGTGTAGGTATTTCCATTTTCATAGAGATGGCGGTGTAGATATTTCCATGTTTATGCAGATAGCGGTATAGATATTTCCATGTTTATACAGATGGTGGTGTAGATATTTCCATGTTTATAGAGATGGGGGTCTAGATATTTTCATGTTTATAGAGATTGTAGTGTAGTTATTTCCAAGTTTATAGAGACAGTGTTGTTGATATTTCCATGTTTATAGAGACATCGTTGTAGATATTTCCATGTTTATAGAGACAGCGGTGAAGATATTTCCATGTTTATACAGACAGCGTTGTAGATATTTCCATGTTTATACAGATAGCGGTGAAGATATTTCCATGTTTATATAGATAGCGGTGTAGATATATCCATGTTTATACAGATAGCAGTGTAGATATTTCCATGTTTATAGAGATAGTGGTGTAGTTATTTCCAAGTTTATAGAGACAGCGTTGTAGATATTTCCATGTTTATAGAGATAGCGATGAAGGTATTTCCATGTTTATACAGATAGCGGTGTAGATATTTCCATGTTTATACAGATAGCGGTGTAGGTATTTCCATGTTTATAGAGATAGTGGTGTAGATAATTCCAATTTTAAACAGATAGCAATGTAGATATTTGCAAGTTCATACATATAGCGGTGTAGATATTTCCACGTTTATAGAGATGGCGGTGTAGATATTTCCATGTTCATACAGATGGCGGTGTACATCTTTCCATGTTTATAGAGATGGCGGTGTAGATATTTTCATGTCTACACAGATGGCGGTGTAGATATTTCCATGTTTACACAGATAGCGGTGTAGACATTTCCATGTTTACACAGATAGCGGTGTGGATATTTCCAAGTTTATGCAGATAGCGGTGTAGATATTTCCATGTTTATACAGATAGCGGTGCGGATATTTCCATGTTTCTGCAGACAGTGGTGCACATATTTCCATGTTTATACAGATAGCGGTGTAGATATTTCCATCTTATTACAGATGGTGGTGTAGATATGTCCGTGTTCGTACAGATGGCGGTGTAGATATTTCCATGTTCATGCAGATAGCGGTGTAGATATTTCCATGTTCATCCAGATGCCGGTGTAGATATATCCATGTTCATACAGATGGGGGTGAAGATATTTAAATGTTCATACAGATGGTGTTGTAGATATTTCCATGTTCATACAAATGGCGGTGTAGATATTTCCATGTTCTTACCGATGGCAGTGTAGATATTTCCATGTACATACAAATGGCGGTGTAGATATTTCCATGTTCATAGAGATGGCGGTGTAGATATTTCCATGTTTATACAGATAGCGGTGTAGTTATTTCCAAGTTTATAGAGATAGCAGTGTGGATATTTCCATTGATATACAGATAGCTGTGTAGATATTTCCATGTTCGTACAGATAGCGGTGTAGATATTTCCATGTTCATACAGATAACGGTGTAGATATTTCCATGTTCATACAGATAGCGGTGTAGATATTTCCATGTTCATACAGATGGCGGTGTAGATATTTACATGTTCATACAGATTAAGGTGCAGATATTTCCATGTTCGTACAGATTGCGGTGTAGATATTTCCATGTTCATAGAGATGGCCGTGTAGATATTTCCAACTTTATGCAGATAGCAGTATAGATATTTCCATGTTTATTCAGATGGTGGTGTAGATATTTCCATGTTTATAGAGATGGTGGTCTAGTTATTTCCATGTTTATAGAGATAGTGGTGTAGTTATTTCCAAGTTTATAGAGACAGCGTTGTAGGTATTTCCATGTTTATACAGATAGCGGTGAAGATATTTCCATGTTTATAGAGATAGTGGTGTAGATATTTCCATGTTTATAGAGATAGTGATGTAGATAATTCCAATTTTATACAGATAGCAGTGTAGATATTTCCAAGTTCATACAGATAGCGGTGTAGATATTTCCACGTTTATAGAGATGGCGGTGTAGATATTTCCATGTTCATACAGATGGCGGTGTAGATATTTCCATGTTTATAGAGATGGCGGTGTAGATATTTTCATGTTTACACAGATGGCGGTGTAGATATTTCCATGTTTACACAGAAAGCGGTGTAGACATTTCCATTTTTAAACAGATAGCGGTGTGGATATTTCCCTGTTAATGCAGATAGCGGTGCAGATATTTCCATGTTTATACAGATAGCAGTGCGGTTATTTCCATGCTTATACAGATAGTTGGGCAGATATTTCCATGTGTATACAGATAGCGGTGTAGATATTTCCATCTTAATACAGATGGCGGTGTAGATATGTCCATGTTCGTACAGATAGCGTTGTACATATTTCCATGTTCATACAGATGGCGGTGTAGATATTTCGATGTTTATAGAGATAGCGCTGTAGTTATTTCCATATTTATAGAGAAATCTGTGTAGATATTTCCATGTATATTCAGAAAGCTGTGTAGATATTTCCATGTTCATGCAGATAGCGGTGTAGATATTTCCATGTTCATCCAGATGCCATTGTAGATATATCCTTGTTCATACAGATGGCGGTGAAGGTATTTCCATGTTCATACAGATGGCGGTGTAGATATTTCCATGTTCATACAAATGGCGGTGTGGATATTTCCATGTTCATAGAGATGGCGGTGTAGATATTTCCATGTTCATAGAGATGGCGGTGTAGATATTTCCATGTTCATAGAGATGGCGGTGAACATATTTTCATGTTTATACAGATAGCAGTGTAGTTATTTCCATGTTTATAGAGATAGCAGTGTAGATATTTCCATTGATATATAGATAGCTGTGAAGATATTTGCATGTTCATACAGATAGCGGTGAAGATATTTGCATGTTCATACAGATAGCGGTGTAGATATTTCCATGTTCATACAGATAGCGGTGTAGTTATTTCCATGTTCATACAGATAACGGTGTAGATATTTCCATGTTCATACAGATAGCGGTGCAGGTATTTCCATGTTTGTACAGTTAGCGGTGTAGATATTTCCATGTTCATACAGATGGCGGTGTAGATATTCACATGTTCATACAGATGGCCGTGTAGATATTTCCATGTTCGTACAGATTGTGGTGTAGATATTTCCATGTTCGTACAGTTAACGGTGTAGATATTTCCATGTTCATACAGTTAGCGGTGTAGATATTTCCATGTTCGTACAGATGGCGGTGTAGATATTTCCATGTTCATAGAGATGGCGGTGTAGATATTTCCATGTTTATGCAGATAGCGGTATAGATATTTCCATGTTTATACAGATGGTGGTGTAGATATTTCCATGTTTATAGAGATGGCGGTCTAGATATTTCCATGTTTACAGAGATAGTGGTGTAGTTATTTCCAAGTTTATAGAGACAGCGTTGTAGATATTTCCATGTTTATACAGATAGCGGTGAAGATATTTCCACGTTTATACAGATAGCGGTGTAGATATTTCCATGTTTATACAGATAGCAGTGTAGATGTTTCCATGTTTATAGAGATAGTGGTGTAGATAATTTCAATTTATACCGAGAGCAGTGTAGATATTTCCAAGTTCATACAGATAGCGGTGTAGATTTTTCCACGTTTATAGAGATGGCGGTGTAGATATTTCCATGTTCATGCAGATGGCGGTGTAGATATTTCCATGTTCATACAGATAGCGGTGTAGATATTTCCATGTTCATACAGTTAGCGGTGTAGATATTTCCATGTTCATACAGATGGCGGTGCAGATATTTACATGTTCATACAGATGGCAGTGTAGATATTTCCATCTTCATACGGATGGCCGTGTAGTTATTTCCATGTTTATTCAGGTGGCGGTGTATATATTTCCATGTTTATACAGATAGCTGTGTAGTTATTTCCATGTTTATAGAGATAGCACTGTAGATATTTCCATGTATATTCAGATAGTTGTGTAGATATTTGCATGTTCATACAGATAGCGGTGTAGATATTTCCATGTTCGTACAGATAGCGGTGTAGATATTTCCGTGTTCATACAGATGGCGGTGTAGATATTTACATGTTCATACAGATGGCGGTGTAGATATTTCCATGTTCTTACAGATGGCGGTGTAGATATTTCCATGTTCATACAAATAGCGGTGTAGTTATTTCCACGTTCATACCAATAGCGGTGTAGATATTTCCATGTTCATACAGTTAGCGGTGTAGATATTTCCATGTTCATACAGATGGCGGTGTAGATATTTACATGTTCATACAGATGGCGGTGTAGATATTTCCATGTTCGTACGGATGGCAGTGTAGATATTTCCATGTTCATACAGGTGGCGGTGTAGATATTTCCATGTTTATACAGATAGCAGTGTAGTTATTTCCATGTTTATAGAGATAGCAGTGTGGATATTTCCATTGATATACAGATAGCTGTGAAGGTGTTTGCATGTTCATACAGATAGTGGTGTAGATATTTCCATGTTCGTACAGATAGCGGTGTAGATATTTCCATGTTCATACAGATAGCGGTGTAGATATTTCCATGTTCATACAGATGGCGGTGTAGATATTTCCATGTTCATACAGATAGCGGTGTAGATATTTCCATGTTCATACAGTTAGCGGTGTAGATATTTCCATGTTCATAGAGATAACGGTGTAGATATTTCCATGTTCATACAGATAGCGGTGTAGATATTTCCATGTTCATACAGTTAGCGGTGTAGATATTTCCATGTTTATACGGATGGCGGTGTAGATATTTACATGTTCATACAGATGGCGGTGTAGATATTTCCATGTTCGTACAGATGGCGGTGTAGATATTTCCATGTTCAAAGAGATGGCGGTGTAGATATTTCCATGTTTATGCAGATAGCGGTATAGATATTTCCATGTTTATACAGATGGTGGTGTAGATATTTCCATTTTTATAGAGATGGCGGTCTAGATAATTCCATGTTTACAGAGATAGTGGTGTAGTTATTTCCAAGTTTATAGAGACAGCGATGTAGATATTTCCATGTTTGTACAGATAGCGGTGAAGATATTTCCATGTTTATACAGATAGCGGTGTAGATATTTCCATGTTTATACAGATAGCAGTGTAGATATTTCCATGTTTATAGAGACAGTGGTGTAGATAATTTCAATTTTTACCGAGAGCAGTGTAGATATTTCCAAGTTCATACAGATAGCGGTGCAGATATTTCCACGTTTATAGAGATGGCGGTGTAGATATTTCCATGTTCATGCAGATGGCGGTGTAGGTATTTCCATGTTCATACAAATGGCGGTGTAGATATTTCTATGTTCATAGAGATGGCGGTGTAGTTATTTCCATGTTTATACAAATGGCGGTGTAGATATTTCCATGTTCATAGAGATGGTGGTGTAGATATTTCCATGTTTATACAGATAGCAGTGTAGTTATTTCCGTGTTTATAGAGATAGCAGTGTAGATATTTCCATTGATATACAGATAGCTGTGTAGATATTTGCATGTTCATACAGATAGCGGTGTAGATATTTCTATGTTTATACAGATAGCGGTGTAGATATTTCCATGTTCATACAGATAGTGGTGTAGATATTTCCATGTTCATACAGTTAGCAGTGTAGATATTTCCATGTTCTTACAGATGGCCGTGTAGATATTTACATGTTCATACAGATGGCGGTGTATATATTTCCATGTTCATACAGATAGCGGTTTAGATATTTCCATGTTCATACAGATAGCGGTGTAGGTATTTCCATGTTCATACAGTTAGCGGTGTAGATATTTCCATGTTCATACAGATAGCGGTGCAGATATTTACATGTTCATACAGATGGCGGTGTAGATATTTCCATGTTCGTACGGATGGCAGTGTAGATATTTCCATGTTCATACAGGTGGCGGTGTAGATATTTCCATGTTTATACAGATAGCAGTGTAGTTATTTCCATGTTTATAGAGATAGCATTGTAGATATTTCCATTGATATACAGATAGCTGTGTAGATATTTGCATGTTCATACAGATAGCGGTGTAGATATTTCCATGTTCGTACAGATAGCGGTGTAGATATTTCCATGTACATACAGATAGCGGTGTAGATATTTCCATGTTCATACAGATAACGGTGTAGATATTTCCATGTTCATACAGATAGCGGTATAGATATCTCCATGTTTATGCAGATGGTGGTGTAGATATTTCCATGTTTATAGAGATGGCGGTCTAGATATTTCCATGTTTACAGAGATAGTGGTGTAGTTATTTCCAAGTTTATAGAGACAGCGTTGTAGATATTTCCATGTTGATACAGATAGCGGTGAAGATATTTCCATGTTTATAAAGATAGCAGTGTAGATATTTCCATGTTTATACAGATAGCAGTGTAGATGTTTCCATGTTTATAGACATAGTGGTGTAGATAATTTCAAATTTATACAGAGAGCAGTGTAGATATTTGCAAGTTCATACAGATAGCGGTGTAGATATTTCCACGTTTATAGAGATGGCGGTGTAGATATTTCCATGTTCATACAGATGGCAGTGTAGATATTTCCACGTTGATAGGGATGGCGGTGTAGATATTTTCATGTTTACACAGATGGCGGTGTAGATATTTCCATGTTTACACGGATAGCGGTGTAGACATTTCCATGTTTAAACAGATAGCGGTGTGGATATTTCCATGTTCAAACAAATGTCGGTGTAGATATTTCCATGTTCATAGAGATGACGGTGTAGATATTTCCATGTTTATACAGATAGCAGTGTAGTTATTACCGTGTTTATAGAGACAGCGTTGTAGATATTTCCATGTTTGTAGAGACAGCGGTGAAAATATTTCCATGTTTATACAGATAGCGGTGTAGATATTTCCATGTTTATACAGATAGCGGTGTAGATATTTCCATGTTTACACAGATAGCGGTGCAGACATTTCCATGTTTACACAGATAGCGGTGTGTATATTTCCATGTTTATGCAGATAGCGGTGTAGATATTTCCATGTTTATACAGATGGTGGTGTAGATATTTCCATGTTTATGCAGATGGCGGTATAGATATTTCCATGTTTATACAGATGGTGGTGTAGATATTTCCATCTTCATAGAGATGGCGGTGTAGGTATTTCGAAGTTTATAGAGATAGCGCTGTAGTTACTTTTATATTTCTTTAGAAATCTCTGTAGATATTTCCATGTATATGCAGATAGCTGTGTAGATATTTCCATGTTCATGCAGATAGCGGTGTAGATATTTCCATGTTCATCCAGATGCCATTGTAGATATATCCTTGTTCATACAGATGGCGGTGAAGGTATTTCCATGTTCATACAGATGGCGGTGTAGATATTTCCATGTTCATACAAATGGCGGTGTGGATATTTCCATGTTCATAGAGATGGCGGTGTAGATATTTCCATGTTCATAGAGATGGCGGTGTAGATATTTCCATGTTCATAGAGATGGCGGTGAACATATTTTCATGTTTATACAGATAGCAGTGTAGTTATTTCCATGTTTATAGAGATAGCAGTGTAGATATTTCCATTGATATATAGATAGCTGTGAAGATATTTGCATGTTCATACAGATAGCGGTGAAGATATTTGCATGTTCATACAGATAGCGGTGTAGATATTTCCATGTTCATACAGATAGCGGTGTAGTTATTTCCATGTTCATACAGATAACGGTGTAGATATTTCCATGTTCATACAGATAGCGGTGCAGGTATTTCCATGTTTGTACAGTTAGCGGTGTAGATATTTCCATGTTCATACAGATGGCGGTGTAGATATTCACATGTTCATACAGATGGCCGTGTAGATATTTCCATGTTCGTACAGATTGTGGTGTAGATATTTCCATGTTCGTACAGTTAACGGTGTAGATATTTCCATGTTCATACAGTTAGCGGTGTAGATATTTCCATGTTCGTACAGATGGCGGTGTAGATATTTCCATGTTCATAGAGATGGCGGTGTAGATATTTCCATGTTTATGCAGATAGCGGTATAGATATTTCCATGTTTATACAGATGGTGGTGTAGATATTTCCATGTTTATAGAGATGGCGGTCTAGATATTTCCATGTTTACAGAGATAGTGGTGTAGTTATTTCCAAGTTTATAGAGACAGCGTTGTAGATATTTCCATGTTTATACAGATAGCGGTGAAGATATTTCCACGTTTATACAGATAGCGGTGTAGATATTTCCATGTTTATACAGATAGCAGTGTAGATGTTTCCATGTTTATAGAGATAGTGGTGTAGATAATTTCAATTTATACCGAGAGCAGTGTAGATATTTCCAAGTTCATACAGATAGCGGTGTAGATTTTTCCACGTTTATAGAGATGGCGGTGTAGATATTTCCATGTTCATGCAGATGGCGGTGTAGATATTTCCATGTTCATACAGATAGCGGTGTAGATATTTCCATGTTCATACAGTTAGCGGTGTAGATATTTCCATTTTCATACAGATGGCGGTGCAGATATTTACATGTTCATACAGATGGCAGTGTAGATATTTCCATCTTCATACGGATGGCCGTGTAGTTATTTCCATGTTTATTCAGGTGGCGGTGTATATATTTCCATGTTTATACAGATAGCTGTGTAGTTATTTCCATGTTTATAGAGATAGCACTGTAGATATTTCCATGTATATTCAGATAGTTGTGTAGATATTTGCATGTTCATACAGATAGCGGTGTAGATATTTCCATGTTCGTACAGATAGCGGTGTAGATATTTCCGTGTTCATACAGATGGCGGTGTAGATATTTACATGTTCATACAGATGGCGGTGTAGATATTTCCATGTTCTTACAGATGGCGGTGTAGATATTTCCATGTTCATACAAATAGCGGTGTAGTTATTTCCACGTTCATACCAATAGCGGTGTAGATATTTCCATGTTCATACAGTTAGCGGTGTAGATATTTCCATGTTCATACAGATGGCGGTGTAGATATTTACATGTTCATACAGATGGCGGTGTAGATATTTCCATGTTCGTACGGATGGCAGTGTAGATATTTCCATGTTCATACAGGTGGCGGTGTAGATATTTCCATGTTTATACAGATAGCAGTGTAGTTATTTCCATGTTTATAGAGATAGCAGTGTGGATATTTCCATTGATATACAGATAGCTGTGAAGGTGTTTGCATGTTCATACAGATAGTGGTGTAGATATTTCCATGTTCGTACAGATAGCGGTGTAGATATTTCCATGTTCATACAGATAGCGGTGTAGATATTTCCATGTTCATACAGATGGCGGTGTAGATATTTCCATGTTCATACAGATAGCGGTGTAGATATTTCCATGTTCATACAGTTAGCGGTGTAGATATTTCCATGTTCATAGAGATAACGGTGTAGATATTTCCATGTTCATACAGATAGCGGTGTAGATATTTCCATGTTCATACAGTTAGCGGTGTAGATATTTCCATGTTTATACGGATGGCGGTGTAGATATTTACATGTTCATACAGATGGCGGTGTAGATATTTCCATGTTCGTACAGATGGCGGTGTAGATATTTCCATGTTCAAAGAGATGGCGGTGTAGATATTTCCATGTTTATGCAGATAGCGGTATAGATATTTCCATGTTTATACAGATGGTGGTGTAGATATTTCCATTTTTATAGAGATGGCGGTCTAGATAATTCCATGTTTACAGAGATAGTGGTGTAGTTATTTCCAAGTTTATAGAGACAGCGATGTAGATATTTCCATGTTTGTACAGATAGCGGTGAAGATATTTCCATGTTTATACAGATAGCGGTGTAGATATTTCCATGTTTATACAGATAGCAGTGTAGATATTTCCATGTTTATAGAGACAGTGGTGTAGATAATTTCAATTTTTACCGAGAGCAGTGTAGATATTTCCAAGTTCATACAGATAGCGGTGCAGATATTTCCACGTTTATAGAGATGGCGGTGTAGATATTTCCATGTTCATGCAGATGGCGGTGTAGGTATTTCCATGTTCATACAAATGGCGGTGTAGATATTTCTATGTTCATAGAGATGGCGGTGTAGTTATTTCCATGTTTATACAAATGGCGGTGTAGATATTTCCATGTTCATAGAGATGGTGGTGTAGATATTTCCATGTTTATACAGATAGCAGTGTAGTTATTTCCGTGTTTATAGAGATAGCAGTGTAGATATTTCCATTGATATACAGATAGCTGTGTAGATATTTGCATGTTCATACAGATAGCGGTGTAGATATTTCTATGTTTATACAGATATCGGTGTAGATATTTCCATGTTCATACAGATAGTGGTGTAGATATTTCCATGTTCATACAGTTAGCAGTGTAGATATTTCCATGTTCTTACAGATGGCCGTGTAGATATTTACATGTTCATACAGATGGCGGTGTATATATTTCCATGTTCATACAGATAGCGGTTTAGATATTTCCATGTTCATACAGATAGCGGTGTAGGTATTTCCATGTTCATACAGTTAGCGGTGTAGATATTTCCATGTTCATACAGATAGCGGTGCAGATATTTACATGTTCATACAGATGGCGGTGTAGATATTTCCATGTTCGTACGGATGGCAGTGTAGATATTTCCATGTTCATACAGGTGGCGGTGTAGATATTTCCATGTTTATACAGATAGCAGTGTAGTTATTTCCATGTTTATAGAGATAGCATTGTAGATATTTCCATTGATATACAGATAGCTGTGTAGATATTTGCATGTTCATACAGATAGCGGTGTAGATATTTCCATGTTCGTACAGATAGCGGTGTAGATATTTCCATGTACATACAGATAGCGGTGTAGATATTTCCATGTTCATACAGATAACGGTGTAGATATTTCCATGTTCATACAGATAGCGGTATAGATATCTCCATGTTTATGCAGATGGTGGTGTAGATATTTCCATGTTTATAGAGATGGCGGTCTAGATATTTCCATGTTTACAGAGATAGTGGTGTAGTTATTTCCAAGTTTATAGAGACAGCGTTGTAGATATTTCCATGTTGATACAGATAGCGGTGAAGATATTTCCATGTTTATAAAGATAGCAGTGTAGATATTTCCATGTTTATACAGATAGCAGTGTAGATGTTTCCATGTTTATAGACATAGTGGTGTAGATAATTTCAAATTTATACAGAGAGCAGTGTAGATATTTGCAAGTTCATACAGATAGCGGTGTAGATATTTCCACGTTTATAGAGATGGCGGTGTAGATATTTCCATGTTCATACAGATGGCAGTGTAGATATTTCCACGTTGATAGGGATGGCGGTGTAGATATTTTCATGTTTACACAGATGGCGGTGTAGATATTTCCATGTTTACACGGATAGCGGTGTAGACATTTCCATGTTTAAACAGATAGCGGTGTGGATATTTCCATGTTCAAACAAATGTCGGTGTAGATATTTCCATGTTCATAGAGATGACGGTGTAGATATTTCCATGTTTATACAGATAGCAGTGTAGTTATTACCATGTTTATAGAGACAGCGTTGTAGATATTTCCATGTTTGTAGAGACAGCGGTGAAAATATTTCCATGTTTATACAGATAGCGGTGTAGATATTTCCATGTTTATACAGATAGCGGTGTAGATATTTCCATGTTTACACAGATAGCGGTGCAGACATTTGCATGTTTACACAGATAGCGGTGTGTATATTTCCATGTTTATGCAGATAGCGGTGTAGATATTTCCATGTTTATACAGATGGTGGTGTAGATATTTCCATGTTTATGCAGATGGCGGTATAGATATTTCCATGTTTATACAGATGGTGGTGTAGATATTTCCATCTTCATAGAGATGGCGGTGTAGGTATTTCGAAGTTTATAGAGATAGCGCTGTAGTTACTTTTATATTTCTTTAGAAATCTCTGTAGATATTTCCATGTGTATGCAGATAGCTGTGTAGATATTTCCATGTTCCTGCAGATAGCGGTGTAGTTATTTCCATGTTCATCCAGATCCCGGTGTAGATACATCCATGTTCATACAGATGGCGGTGTAGATATTTCCATGTTCATAGAGATGGCGGTGTAGATATTTCCATGTTGATACAGATAGCAGTGTAGTTATTTCCTTGTTTATAGAGATAGCAGTGTAGATTTTCCATTGATATACAGATAGCGGTGTAGATATTTCCATGTTCATACCAATAGCTGTGTAGATATTTCCATGTTCATACAGTTAGCGGTGTAGATATTTCCATGTTCGTACGGATGGCAGTGTAGATATTTCCATGTTCATACAGGTGGCGGTGTAGATATTTCCATGTTTATACAGATAGCAGTGTAGTTATTTCCATGTTTATAGAGATAGCAGTGTAGATGTTTCCATTGATATACAGATAGCTGAGTAGATATTTGCATGTTCATACAGATAGCGGTGTAGATATGTCCATGTTTGTACAGATAGCGGTGCATATATTTCCATGTTCATACAGATAGCGGTGTAGATATTTCCATGTTCATACAGAGAGCGGCGTAGATATTTCCATGTTAATACAGATAGCGGTGTAGATATTTCCATGTTCATACAGTTAGCGGTGTAGATATTTCCATGTTCATACAGATGGCGGTGTAGATATTTACATGTTCATACAGATGGCGGTATAGATATTTCCATGTTCGTACAGATGGCGGTGTAGATATTTCCATGTTCATTGAGATGGCGGTGTAGATATTTCCATGTTTATGCAGATAGCGGTATAGATGTTTCCATGTTTATACAGATGGTGGTGTAGATATTT
Source organism: Gorilla gorilla gorilla (assembly GCF_029281585.2). Classification (NCBI taxonomy): domain Eukaryota; kingdom Metazoa; phylum Chordata; class Mammalia; order Primates; family Hominidae; genus Gorilla; species Gorilla gorilla. The sequence continues at coordinate 7,986,474 of NC_073232.2, read as the reverse complement.
CCATGTTTACAGAGATGGCGGTCTAGATAATTCCATGTTTACAGAGATAGTGGTGTAGTTATTTCCAAGTTTATAGAGACAGTGTTGTTGATATTTCCATGTTTATAGAGACAGCTTTGTAGATATTTCCATGTTTATAGAGACAGCGGTGAAGATATTTCCATGTTTATACAGATAGCGGTGTAGATATTTCCATGTTTATACAGATAGCGGTGTAGATATTTCCATGTTGATAGAGATAGTCGGGTAGATAATTCCAATTTTTACAGATAGCAGTGTAGATATTTCCAAGTTCATACAGATAGCGGTGTAGATATTTCCACGTTTATAGAGATGGCGGTGTAGATATTTCCATGCTCATGCAGATGGCGGTGTAGATATTTCCAAGTTCATACAGATAGCGGTGTAGATATTTCCACGTTTATACAGATGGCGGTGTAGATATTTCCATGTTCATACAGATGGCGATGTTTATATTTCCATGTTTTTAGGGATGGCGGTGTAGATATTTTCATGTTTACACCGATGGCGGTGTAGATATTTCCATGTTTACAAAGATAGCGGTGTAGACATTTCCATGTTTACACAGATAGCGGTGTGGATATTTCCAAGTTTATACAGATAGCGGTGCAGATATTTCCATGTTTATACAGATAGTTGGGCAGATATTTCCATGTTTATACAGATAGCGGTGTAGATATTTCCATCTTAATACAGATGGCGGTGTAGATTTTTCCATATACGTACAGACGGCGGTGTAGATATTTCCATGTTCATACAGATGGCGGTGTAGATATTTCGAAGTTTATAGAGATAGCGCTGTAGTTATTTCCATATTTATAGAGAAATCTGTGTAGATATTTCCATGTATATTCAGATAGCTGTGTAGATATTTAAATGTTCATGCAGAAAGCGGTGTAGATATTTCCATGTTCATACAGATGGCGGTGTAGATATTTACATGTTCATACAGATGGCGGTGTAGATATTTCCATGTTCGTACAGATGGTGGTGTAGGTATTTCCATGATCATAGAGATGGCGGTGTAGATATTTCCATGTTTATGCAGATAGCGGTATAGATATTTCCATATTTATACAGATGGCGGTGTAGATATTTCCATGTTTATAGAGATGGCGGTCTAGATATTTCCATGTTTATAGAGATTGTAGTGTAGTTATTTCCAAGTTTATAGAGACAGTGTTGCTGATATTTCCATGTTTATAGTGACAGTGTTGTAGATATTTCCATGTTTATAGAGACAGCGGTGTAGATATTTCCATGTTTATATACATAGCGGTGTAGATATTTCCATGTTCATACAGATAGTGGTGTATATATTTCCATCGTTATGCAGATGGCCGTGTAGATATTTCCATGTGTATAGAGAAAGTGGTGTAGTTATTTCCATGATTATAGCGATAGCGGTGTAGATATTTCCAAGTTTACACAGATAGCTGTGTAGATATTTCCATGTTTATACAGATAGCGGTGTAGATATTTCCATGTTGCTAGAGGTAGTGGTGTAGATAATTCCAATTTTATACAGATAGCAGTGTAGATATTTCCAAGTTCATACAGATAGCGGTGTAGATATTTCCACGTTTATTGAGATGGCGGTGTAGATATTTCCATGTTTATAGAGGTGGCAGTGTAGATATTTTCATGTTTACACAGATGACGGTGTAGATATTTCCATGTTTACACAGATAGCGGTGCAGACATTTCCATGTTTACACAGATAGCGGTGTGTATATTTCCATGTTTATGCAGATAGCGGTGTAGATATTTCCATGTTTATACAGATAGCGGTGCGGATATTTCCATGTTTATACAGATAGTGATGCAGATATTTCCATGTTTATACAGATAGCGGTGTAGATATTCCATCTTAATACAGATGGCGGTGTGTATAATTCCATATTTATGCAGATAGTGGTATAGATATTTCCATGTTCATACAGATGGTGGTGTAGATATTTCCATGTTTATGCAGATGGCGGTATAGATATTTCCATGTTTATACAGATGGTGGTGTAGATATTTCCATCTTCATACAGATGGCGGTGTAGATATTTCGAAGTTTATAGAGATAGCGCTGTAGTTACTTCTATATTTCTTTAGAAATCTGTGTAGATATTTCCATGTGTATGCAGATAGCTGTGTAGATATTTCCATGTTCCTGCAGATAGCGGTGTAGTTATTCCATGTTCATCCAGATGCCGGTGTAGATACATCCATGTTCATGCAGATGGCGGTGTAGATATTTCCATGGTCATACAGATAGCGGTGTAGATATTTCCATGATCATACAGATAGCGTTGTAGATATTTCCATGCTAATACAGTCAGAGGTGTAGATATTTCCATGTTCATACAGGTGGCATTGTAGATATTTACATGTTCATACAGATGGCGTTGTAGATATTTCCATGTTCGTACGGATGGCAGTGTAGATACTTCCATCTTCATACAGGTGGCGGTATAGATATTTCCATGTTTATACAGATAGCAGTGTAGTTATTTCCATGTTTATAGAGATAGCAGTGCAGATATTTCCATTGATAAACAGATAGCTGTGTAGATATTTGCATGTTCATAGAGATGGCTGTGTAGATATTTGCATGTTTATGCAGATAGCGGTATTGATCATTCCATGTTTATACAGACGGTGGTGTAGATATTTCCATGTTTATAGAGATGGCGTTCTAGATATTTCCATGTTTATAGAGATAGTGGTGTAGTTATTTCCAAGTTTATACAGACAGCGTTGTAGATATTTCTATGTTTATACAGATAGCGGTGAAGATATTTCCATGTTTATAGAGATAGCGGTGTAGATATTTCCATGTTTATACAGATAGCCTTGTAGATATTTCCATGTTTATAGAGATAGTGGTGTAGATAATTCCAATTTTATACAGATAGTAGTGTAGATATTTCCAAGTTCATACAGATAGCGGTGTAGATATTTCCACGTTTATAGAGATGGCGTTGTAGATATTTCCATGTTCATACAGATGTTGGTGTAGATATTTCCATGTTTATAGAGATGGCGGTGTAGATATTTTTATGTTTACACAGATGGCGGTGTAGATATATTCATGTTTACACAGATAGCGGTGTGGACATTTCCATGTTTACACAGATAGCGGTGTGGATATTTCCGTGTTTATGCAGATAGCGGTGTAGATATTTCCATGTTTATACAGATAGCGGTGCGGATAATTCCATGTTTATACAGATAGTGGTGCAGATATTTCCATGTTTATAAAGATAGCAGTGTAGATATTTCCATCTTAATACAGATGGCGTTGTAGATATGTCCATGTTCGTACAGATGGCGGTGTAGATATTTCCATGTTCATACAGATGGCGTTGTAGATATTTCGAAGTTTATAGAGATAGCGCTGTAGTTATTTCCATATTTATAGAGAAATCTGTGTAGATATTTCCATGTATATGCAGATAGCTGTGTAGATATTTCCATGTTCATGCAGATAGCGGTGTAGATATTTCCATGTTCATCCAGATGCCGGTGTAGATATTTGCATGTTCATACAGATAGCGGTGTAGATATTTCCATGTTCATAAAGATAGCGGTGTAGATATTTCCATGTTCATACGGAGAGCGGTGTAGATATTTCCATGTTCATACAGATAGCGGTGTAGATATTTCCATGTTCATACAGATAGCGGTGTAGTTATTTCCATGTTTACAGAGATAGCAGTGTAGATTTTTCCTTTGATATACAGATAGCTGTGTAGATATTTGCATGTTCATACAGATAGCGGTGCAGATATTTCCATGTTCATACAGATAGCGGTGTAGATATTTCCATGTTTATACAGATAGTGCTGCCGATATTTCCATGTTTATACAGATAGTTGGGCAGATATTTCCATGTTTATACAGATAGCGGTGTAGATATTTCCATCTTAATACAGATGGCAGTCTAGATATGTCCATGTTCGTACAGATGGCGTTGTACCTATTTCCATGTTCATACAGATGGCGGTGTAGATATTTCGAAGTTTATAGAGATAGCGCTGTAGTTATTTCCATATTTATAGAGAAATCTGTGTAGATATTTCCATGTACATGCAGATAGCTGTGTAGATATTTCCATGTTCATGCAGAAAGCGGTGTTGTTATTTCCATGTTCATCCAGATGGCGGTGTAGATATATCCATGTTCATACAGATGGCGGTGAACATATTTCCATGTTCATAGACATGGCGGTGTAGATATTTCTATGTTCATACAAATGGCGGTGTAGATATTTCCATGTTCATAGAGATGGCGGTGTAGATATTTCCATGTTTAGACAGATAGCAGTTTAGTTATTTCCAAGTTTATAGAGATAGCAGTGTAGATATTTCCATTGATATACAGATAGCTTTGAAGAGATTTGCATGCTCATACAGATATCGTTGTAGATATTTCCATGTTCATACAGATAGCGGTGTAGATATTTCCATGTTCATACAGAGAGCGGTGTAGATATTTCCATGTTCATACAGATAACGGTGTAGATATTTCCATGTTCAAAGAGATTGCGGTGCAGATATTTCCATGTTTGTACAGTTAGCGGTGTAGATATTTCCGTGTTCATACAGATGGAAGTGTAGATATTTCCATGTTCATACAGATGGCGGTGTAGATATTTCCAGGTTCGTACAGATGGCGGAGTAGATATTTCCATGTTCATAGAGATGGCGGTGTAGATATTTCCATGTTTATGCAGGTAGCGGTATAGATATTTCCATGTTTATACAGACGTTGGTGTAGATATTTCCATGTTTATAGAGATGGCGGTCTACATATTTCCATGTTTATTGAGATAGTGGTGTAGTTATTTCCAAGTTTATAGAGACAGCGTTGTAGATATTTCCATGTTTATAGAGATAGCGATGAAGATATTTCCATGTTTATACTGATAGCGGCGTAGATATTTCCATGTTTATACAGATAGCGGTGCGGATATTTCCATGTTTATACAGATAGTGGTGCACATATTTCCATGTTTATACAGATAGCGGTGTAGATATTTCCATCTTATTACAGATGGCGGTGTAGAAATGTCCGTGTTCATACAGATGGCGGTGTAGTTATTCCCATGTTCATACAGATGGCGGTGTAGATATTCCGAAGTTTACAGTGACAGCGCTGTAGTTATTTCCATATTTATAGAGAAATCTGTGTAGATATTTCCATGTATATGCAGATAGCTGTGTAGATATTTCCATGTTCATGCAGATAGCGGTGTAGATATTTCCATGTTCATCCAGATGCCGGTGTGGATATATCCATGTTCATACAGATGGGGGTGAAGATATTTCCATGTTCATACAGATGGCGGTGTAGATATTTCCATGTACATACACGTGGCGGTGTAGATATTTCCATGTTCATAGAGATGGCGGTGTAGATATTTCCATGTTTATACAGGTAGCAGGGTAGTTATTTCCATGTTTATAGTGATAGCTGTGTAGATATTTCCATTGATATACTGATAGCTGTGTAGATATTTCCATGTTCGTACAGATAGCGGTGTAGATATTTCCATGTTCATATAGATAACGGTGTAGATATTTCCATGTTTATACAGATAACGGTGTAGATATTTCCATGCTCATACAGTTAGCGGTGTAGATATTTCCATGTTCATACAGATGGCGGTGTGGATATTTACATGTTCATACACATGACGGTGCAGATATTTCCATGTTTGTACAGATGGCGGTGTAGATATTTCCATGTTCATAGAGATGGCGGTGTAGATATTTCCAACTTTCTGCAGATAGCGGTATAGATATTTCCATGTTTATACAGATGGTGGTGTAGGTATTTCCATGTTTATAGAGATGGCGGTCTAGGTATTTCCATGTTTATGGAGATAGAGGTGTAGTTATTTCCAAGTTTATAGAGACAGCGTTGTAGATATTTCCATGTTTATAGAGATAGCGGTGAAGATATTTCCATGTTTATGCAGATAGTGGTGTAGATATTTCCATGTTTATAGAGATAGTGATGTAGATAATTCCAATTTTAAACAGATAGCAGTGTAGATATTTCCAAGTTCATACAGATAGCGGTGTAGATATTTTCATGTTTACACAGATGGCCGTGTAGATATTTCCATGTTTACACAGATAGCGGTGTAGACATTTCCATGTTTACACAGATAGCGGTGTGGATATTTCCATGTTTATGCAGATAGTGGTGTAGATATTTCCATGTTTATACAGATAGCAGTGCGGATATTTCCATGCTTATAGAGATAGTTTGGCAGATATTTCCATGTTTATACAGATAGCGGTGTAGATATTTCCATCTTAATACAGATGGCGGTGTAGATATGTCCATGTTCGTACAGATAGCGTTGTACATATTTCCATGTTCATACAGATGGCGGTGTAGATATTTCGAAGTTATAGAGATAGCGCTGTAGTTATTTCCATATTTATAGAGAAATCTGTGTAGATATTTCCATGTATATGCAGATAGCTGTGTAGATATTTCCATGTTCATGCAGATAGCGGTGTAGATATTCCCATGTTCATCCAGATGCCGTTGTAGATATATCCATGTTCATACAGATGGCGGTGAAGGTATTTCCATGTTCATACAGATGGCGGTGTAGATATTTCCATCTTCATACAAATGGCGGTGTAGATATTTCCATGTTCATAGAGATGGCGGTGTAGATATTTCCATGTTCATACAAATGGCGGTGTAGATATTTCCATGTTCATAGAGATGGCGGTGTAGATATTTCCATGTTCATACAAATGGCAATGTAGATATTTCCATGTTCATAGAGATGGCGTTGTAGATATTTCTATGTTTATACAGATAGCAGTGTTGTTATTTCCATGTTTATAGAGATAGCGGTGTAGATAATTTCAATTTTATACAGATACCTGGGTAGATATTTGCATGTTCATACAGATAGCGGTGTAGATATTTCCAAATTCTTACAAATAGCGGGGTAGATATTTCTATGTTCATACAGATAGCGGTGCAGATATTTCCATGTTCATACAGATAGCGGTGTAGGTATTTCCATGTTCATACCAATAGTGGTGTGGATATTTCCATGTCCATACAGATAGCGGTGTAGATATTTCCATGATCATACAGATGGCGGTGTAGATATTTCCATCTTCATAGAGATGGCGGTGTAGATATTTCCTTGTTCATACAAATGGCGGTGTAGATATTTCCATGTTCATAGAGATGGGGGTGTAGATATTTCCATGTTTATACAGATAGCAGTGTAGTTATTTCCATTTTTACAGAGATAACAGTGTAGATATTTCCATTGATATACAGACAGCTGTGTAGATGTTTGCATGTTCATACAGATAGCGGTGTAGATATTTCCATGTTCGTACAGATAGCTGTGTAGATATTTCCATGTTCATACAGATAGCGGTGTAGATATTTCCATGTTCGTACAGTTAGCGGTGTAGATATTTCCATGTTCATACAGATGGCGGTGTAGATATTTACATGTTCATACAGATGGCGGTGTAGATATTTCCATGTTCATACAGATGGCGGTGAAGATATTTCCATGTTCATAGAGATGGCGGTGTAGATATTTGCATGTTTATTCAGATAGCGGTGTAGATATTTCCATGTTCATACAGATAGCGGTGTAGATATTTCCATGTTTACACAGACAGCGGTGTAGATATTTCCATGTTGATAGAGATAGTGGTGTAGATAATTCCAATTTTATACAGATAGCAGTGTAGATATTTCCAAGTTCATACAGATAGCGGTGTAGATATTTCCACATTTGTAGAGATGGCGGTGTAGATATTTCCGTGTTCATACAGATGGCGGTGTAGATATTTCCATGTTTATAGAGATGGCAGTGTAGATATTTTCATGTTTACACAGATGGCGGTGTAGATATTTCCATGTTTACACAGATAGCGGTGTAGACATTTCCATGTTTACACAGATAGCGGTGTGGATATTTCCATGTTTATGCAGATGGCGGTGTAGATATTTCCATGTTTATGCAGAAAGCGGTGCGCATATTTCCATGTTAATACAGATAGTGGTGCAGATATTTCCATGTTTATACAGATAGCGGTGTAGATATTTCCATCTTAATACAGATGGCGGTGTAGATATTTCCATGTTTATGCAGATAGCGGTATAGATATTTCCATTTTTATACAGATGGTGGTGTAGATATTTCCATGTTTATGCAGATGGCGGTATAGATATTTCCATGTTTATACAGATGGCGGTGTAGATATTTATATGTTCATACAGATCGCGATGTTGATATTTCGAAGTTTACAGAGATAGCGCTGTAGTTATTTCTATATATAGAAATGTGTGTAGATGTTTCCATGTATATGCAGATAGCTGTGTAGATATTTCCATGTTCATGCAGATAGCGGTGTAGTTATTTCCATGTTCGTCCAGATGCCGGTGTAGATACATCCATGTTCATACACATGGCGGTGAAGATATTTCCATGTTCATACAGATGGCTGTATAGATATTTCCATGCTCTTAGAGATGGAGGTGTAGATATTTCCATGTTGATACAGATAGCAGTGTAGTTATTTCCATGTTTATAGAGATAGCAGTGTAGATATTTCCACTGAAATACAGATAGCGTTGTAGATATTTCCATGTTCATACACATAGCGGTGTAGATATTTCCATGTTCATACAGATAGCAGTGTAGATATTTCCATTTTCATACAAATAGCGGTGTAGATATTTCCATGTTCATACAGTTAGCGGTGTAGATATATCCATGTTCATACAGATGGCGGTGTAGATATTTCCATGTTCATACAGATGGCGGTGTAGATATTTCGAAGTTTGTAGAGATAGCGCTGTAGTTATTTCCATATTTATAGAGAAAACTCTGTAGATATTTCCATGTATATTCAGATAGCTGTGTAGATATTTCCATGTTCATGCAGATAGCGGTGTTGATATTTCCATTTTCATCCAGATGACGGTGTACATATATCCCTGTTCATACAGACGGCGGTGAAGATATTTCCATGTTCATACAGATGGCGGTGTAGATATTTCCATGTTCATACAAATGGCGGTGTAGATATTTCAATGTTCATAGAGATGGCGGTGTAGATATTTCCATGTTCATACACATGGCGGAGTAGATATTTCCATGTTCATAGAGATGGCGGTGTAGATATTTCCATATTTATACAGATAGCAGTGTAGTTATTTCCATGTTTTTAGAGATAGCAGTGTAGATATTTCCATTGATATACAGATAGCTGTGTAGAAATTTGCATGTTCATACAGATAGCGGTGTAGATATTTCCATGTTCATTCAGATAGCGGTGTAGATATTTCCATGTTCATACAGATAGCGGTGTAGATATTTCCATGTTCATACAGATAGCGGTGTAGATATTTCCATGTTCATACAGATAGCGGTGTAGATATTTCCATGTTCATACAGATAGCGGTGTAGATATTTCCATGTTCATACAGTTGGCGGTGTACATATTTCCATGTTCATACAGATGGCGGTGTAGATATTTACATGTTCAAACAGATGGCAGTGTAGATATTTCCATGTTCATACAGATGGCGGTGTAGATATTTCCATGTTCATACAGATAGCGGTGTAGATATTTCCATGTTAATACAGATAGCGATGTAGATATTTCCATGTTCTTACCGATAGAGGTGTAGATATTTCCATGTTCATACAGATAACGGTGTAGATATTTCCATGTTCATACAGATAGCGGTGTAGATACTTCCATGTTCATAGAGTTAGCGGTGTAGATATTTCCATGTTCATACAGATGGCGGTGTAGATATTTACATGTTCATACAGATGGCGGTATAGATATTTCCATATTCGTACAGATGGCGTTGTAGATATTTCCATGTTCATAGAGATGGCGGTGTAGATATTTCCATGTTTATGCAGATAGCGGTATAGATATTTCCATGTTTATACAGATGGTGGTGTAGATATTTCCATGTTCATACAGATAGCGGTGTAGAGATTTCCATGTTCATACAGATAGCGGTGTAGATATTTCCATGTTCATACAGATAGCGGTCTAGATATTTCCAGGTTCATACCAATAGCGGTGTAGACATTTCCATGTTCATACAGTTAGCGGTGTAGATATTTCCATGTTCATAAAGATGGCGGTGTATATATTTACATGTTCATACAGATGGTGGTTTAGATATTTCCATGTTCGTACGGATGGCAGTGTAGATACTTCCATGTTCATAGAGTTAGCGGTGTAGATATTTCCATGTTCATACAGATGGCGGTGTAGATATTTCCATGTTCATACAGATGGCGGTGTAGATATTTACATGTTCATACTGATGGCGGTATAGATATTTCCATGTTCGTACAGATGGCGGTGTATATATTTCCATGTTCATAGAGATGGCGGTGTAGATATTTCCATGTTTATGCAGATAGCGGTATAGATATTTCCATGTTTGTACAGATGGTGGTGTAGATATTTCCATGTATATAGAGATGACGGTCTAGATATCTCCATGTTTACAAAGATAGTGGTGGAGTTATTTCCAAGTTTATAGAGACAGCGTTGTAGATATTTCCATGTTTATGCAGATAGCGGTGAAGATATTTCCATGTTTATACAGATAGCGGTGTAGATATTTCCATGTTTATACAGATAGCAGTGTAGATATTTCCATGTTTATAGAGATAGTGGTGTAGATAATTTCCATTTTATACAGAGAGCAGTGTAGATATTTCCAAGTTCATTCAGATTGCGGTGTAGATATTTCCACGTTTATAGAAAAGGCGGTGCAGATATTTCCATGTTCATACAGAGGACGGTGTAGATATTTCCATGTTTATAGGGACGGCAGTGTAGATATTTTCATGTTTACACAGATGGCGGTGTAGATATTTCCATGTTTACACAGATAGCGGTGTAGACATTTCCATGTTTACACAGATAGCGGTGAGGATATTTCCATGTTTCTGCAGATAGCAGTGTAGATATTTCCATGTTTATACAGATAGCGGTGCGGATATTTCCATGTTTATTCAGATAGCGGTGTGGATATTTCCATGTTTATACAGATAGTTGGGCAGATATGTCCATGTTTATACAGATAGCGGTGTAGATATTTCCATGTTCATACAGATGGCGGTGTAGATATTTACAAGTTCATACAGATGGCGGTGTAGATATTTCCATGTTCATACAGATGGCGGTGTAGATATTTTGAAGTTTATAGAGATAGCGCTGTAGTTATTTCCATATTAATAGAGAAATCTGTGGAGGTATTTCCATGTATATTCAGATATCTGTGTAGATAGATCCATGTTCATGCAGATAGCGGTGTAGATATTTCCATGTTCATCTAGATGCCGGTGTACATATTTCCATGTTCATATAGATGGCGGTGAAGATATTTCCATGTTCATACAGATGGTGGTGTAGATATTTCCATGTTCATACAAATGGCGGTGTAGATATTTCCATGTTCATAGAGATGGCGGTGTAGATATTTCCATGTTCATACAAATGGCGGTGTAGATATTTACATGTTCATAGAGATGGCGGTGTTGATATTTCCATATTTATAGAGATAGCAGTGTAGTTATTTCCATGTTTATAGAGATAGTAATGTAGATATTTCCATCGATATACAGATAGCCGTGTAGATATTTGCATGTTCATAGAGATAGCAGTGTAGATATTTCCATGTTCATACACATAGCGGTGTAGATATTTCCATGTTCATACAGATAGCGGTGTAGGTATTTCCATGTTCATACAGATGGCAGTGCAGATATTTACATGTTCATACATATGGCGGTGTAGATATTTCCATGTTCGTACGGATGGCAGTGTAGATATTTCCATGTTCATACAGGTGGCGGTGTAGATATTTGCATATTTATACAGATAGCAGTGTAGTTATTTCCATGTTTATAGAGACAGCTGTGTAGATATTTCCATTGATATACAGATAGCTGTGTAGATATTTGCATGTTCATACAGATAGCGGTGTAGATATTTCCATGTTCATACAGATAGCGGTGTAGATATTTCCATGTTCATACAGATAGCGGTGTAGATATTTCCATCTTCATACAGATAACGGTGTAGATATTTCCATGTTCATACAGATAGCGGTGTAGATATTTCCATGTTCATATAGTTAGCGGTGTAGATATTTCCATGTTCACACAGATAGCAGTGTAGATATTTACATGTTCATACAGATGGCGGTATACATATTTCCATGTTCGTACAGATGGCCGTGTAGATATTTGCATGTTCATAGAGATGGCGGTGTACATATTTCTATGTTTATGCACATAGCGGTATAGATATTTCCATGTTTATACTGATGGTGGTGTAGATATTTCCATGTTTATAGAGATGGCGGTCTAGATATTTCCATGTTTACAGAGATAGTGGTGTAGTTATTTCCAAGTTTATAGAGACAGCGTTGTAGATATTTCCATGTTTATACAGATAGCGGTGAAGATATTTCCATGTTTATACAGATAGCGGTGTAGATATTTCCATGTTTATACAGATAGCAGTGTAGGTATTTCCATGTTTATAGAGATAGTGTTGTAGATAATTTCAATTTCATACAGAGAGCATTGTAGATATTTCCAAGTTCATACAGATAGCCGTGTAGATATTTCCACGTTTATAGAGATGGCGGTGTAGATATTTCCATGTTCATACAGAGGACGGTGTAGATATTTCCATGTTTATAGGGATGGCGGTGTAGATATTTTCATGTTTACACAGATGGCGGTGTAGATATTTCCATGTTCATACAGATGGCGGTGCAGATATTTACATGTTCATACAGATGGCGGTGTAGATATTTCCATGTTCGTACGGATGGCAGTGTAGATATTTCCATGTTCATACAGGTGGCGGTGTAGATATTTCCATGTTTATACAGATAGCAGTGTAGTTATTTCCATGTTAATAGAGATAACGGTGTAGATATTTCCATTGATATACAGATAGCTGAGTAGATATTTGCATGTTCATACAGATAGCGGTGTAGATATTTCCATGTTCCTACAGATAGCGGTGTAGCTATTTCCATGTTCATAGAGATGGCGGTGTAGATATTTCCATGTTAATACAAATGGCGGTGTAGATATTTCCATGTTCATAGAGATGGCGGTGTAGATATTTCCATATTTATAGAGATAGCAGTGTAGATATTTCCATGTTTATAGAGATAGCAGTGTAGATATTTCCATTGATATACAGATAGCTGTGTAGATATTTGCATGTTCATAGAGATAGCGGTGTAGATATTTGCATGTTCATAGAGATAGAGGTGTAGATATTTCCATGTTCATACAGATAGCGGTGTAGATATTTCCATGTTCATACAGATAGCGGTGTAGATATTTCCATGTTCATACACATAGCGGAGTAGATATTTCCATGTTCATACAGTTAGCGGTGTATATATTCCCATGTTCATACAGATGGCGGTGTAGATATTTACATGTTCATACAGATGGCAGTGTAGATATTTCCATGTTCATACAGATAGCGGTGTAGATATTTCCATGTTCATACAGATAGCGGTGTAGATATTTCCATGTTCATGCAGATAGCGGTGTAGATATTTCCATGTTCATACCAAGAGCGGTGTAGACATTTCCATGTTCATACATTTAGCGGTGTAGATATTTCCATGTTCATACAGATGGCGGTGAAGGTATTTATATGTTCATATAGATGGCGGTGTAGACATATCCATGTTTGTACGGATGGCAGTGTAGATATTTCCATGTTCATACAGGTGGCGGTGAAGATATTTCCATGTTTATACAGATAGCAGTGTAGTTATTTCCATGTTAATGGAGATAGCTGTGTAGATATTTCCATTGATATACAGATAGCTGTGTAGATATTTGCATGTTCATACAGATAGCGGTGTAGATATTTCCATGTTCGTACAGATAGCGGTGTAGATATTTCCATGTTCATACAGATAGCGGTGTAGATATTTCCATGTTCATACAGATAACGGTGTAGATATTTCCATGTTCATGCAGACATCGGTGTAGATATTTCCATGTTCATACAGTTAGCGGTGTAGATATTTCCATGTTCATACAGATGGCGGTGAAGATATTTACATGATCATACAGATGGCGGTATACATATTTCCATGTTCGTACAGATGGCGGTGTAGATATTTCCATGTTCACAGAGATGGCGGTGTAGATATTTCCATGTTTATGCAGATGGTGGTGTAGATATTTCCATCTTTATAGAGATGGCGGTCTAGATATTTCCATGTTTACAGAGATAGTGGTGTAGTTATTTCCAAGTTTATACAGACAGCGTTGTAGGTATTTCCATGTTTATACAGATAGCGGTGAAGATATTTCCATGTTTATACAGATAGCGGTGTAGATATTTCCATGTTTATACAGACAGCAGTGTAGATATTTCCATGTTTATAGAGATAGTGGTGTAGATAATTTCAATTTTATACAGAGAGCAGTGTAGATATTTCCAAGTTCATACAGATAGCGGTGTAGATATTTCCACGTTTATAGAGATGGCGCTGTAGATATTTCCATGTTCATGCAGATAGCGGTGTAGATATTTCCATGTTCATACCAATAGCGGTGTAGACATTTCCATGTTCATACATTTAGCGGAGTAGATACTTCCATGTTCATACAGATGGCGGTGAAGATATTTATATGTTCATACAGATGGCGGTGTAGACATTTCCATGTTTGTACGGATGGCAGTGTAGATATTTCCATGTCCATACAGGTGGCGGTGTAGATATTTCCATGTTTATACAGATAGCAGTGTAGTTTTTTCCATGTTAATAGAGATAGCGGTGTAGATATTTCCATTGAAATACAGATAGCTGTGTAGATATTTGCATGTTCATACAGATAACGGTGTAGATATTTCCATGTTCATACAGACAGCGGTGTAGATATTTTCATGTTCATACAGTTAGCGGTGTAGATATTTCCATGTTGATACAGATGGCGGTGTAGATATTTACATGTTCATACAGATGGCGTTATAGATATTTCCATGTTCGTACAGATGGCGGTGTGGATATTTTCATGTTCATAGAGATGGCGGTGTAGATATTTCCATGTTTATGCAGATAGCGGTATAGATATTTCCATGTTTATACAGATGGTGGTGTAGATATTTCCATGTTTATGGAGATGGCGGTCTAGATATTTCCATGTTTACAGAGATAGTGGTGTAGTTATTTCCAAGGTTATAGAGACAGCATTGTAGATATTTCCATGTTTATACAGATAGCGGTGAAGATATTTCCATGTTTATACAGATAGCGGTGTAGATATTTCCATGTTTATACAGATAGCAGTGTACATATTTCCATGTTTGTAGAGATAATGGTGTAGATAATTTCAATTTTATACAGAGAGCAGTGTAGAAATTTCCAAGTTCAAACAGATAGCGGTGTAGATATTTCCACGTTTATAGAGATGGCGGTGTAGATATTTCCATGTTCATACAGATGGCGGTGTAGATATTTCCATGTTTATAGGGATGGCGGTGTAGTTATTTTCATGTTTACACAGATGGCGGTGTAGATATTTCCCTGTTTAGACAGATAGCGGTGTAGACATTTCCATGTTTACACAGATAGCGGTGTGGATATTTCCATGTTTATGCAGATAGCAGTGTAGCTATTTCCATGTTTATACAGATAGCGGTGCGGATATTTCCATGATTATACAGATAGTTGGGCAGATATTTCCATGTTTATACAGATAGCGGTGTAGATATTTCCATCTTAATACAGATGGCGGTGTAGATATGTCCATGTTTGTACAGATGGCGGTGAAGATATTTCCATGTTCATACAGACAGCGGTGTAGATATTTTCATGTTCATACAGTTAGCGGTGTAGATATTTCCATGTTGATACTGATGGCGGTGTAGATATTTACATGTTCATACAGATGGCGTTATAGATATTTCCATGTTCGTACAGATGGCGGTGTAGATATTTCCATGTTTATGCAGATAGCGGTATAGATATTTCCATGTTTATACAGATGGTGGTGTAGATATTTCCATGTTTATGGAGATGGCGGGCTAGATATTTCCATGTTTACAGAGATAGTGGTGTAGTTATTTCCAAGTTTATAGAGACGGCATTGTAGATATTTCCATGTTTATACAGATAGCGGTGAAGATATTTCCATGTTTATACAGATAGCGGTGTAGGTATTTCCATGTTTATACAGATAGCAGTGTACATATTTCCATGTTTATAGAGATAATGGTGTAGATAATTTCAATTTTATACAGAGAAGAGTGAAGATATTTCCAAGTTCATACAGATAGCGGTGTAGATATTTCCACGTTTATAGAGATGGCGGTGTAGATATTTCCATGTTCATACAGATGGCGGTGTAGATATTTCCATGTTTATGGGGATGGCGATGTAGATATTTTCATGTTTACACAGATGGCGGTGTAGATATTTCCCTGTTTAGACAGATAGCGGTGTAGACATTTCCATGTTTACACAGATAGCGGTGTGGATATTTCCATGTTTATGCAGATAGTAGTGTAGATATTTCCATGTTTATACAGATAGCGGTGCGGATATTTCCATGTTTATACAGATAGTTGGGCAGATATTTCCATGTTTATACAGGTAGCGGTGTAGATATTTCCATGTTTATACAGATAGCGGTGTAGATCTTTCCATGTTCATACAGATGGCGGTGTAGATATTTTGAAGTTTATAGAGATAGCGCTTTAGTTATTTCCATATTTATAGAGAAATCTGTGTAGATATTTCCATGTATATTCAGATAGCTCTGTAGATATGTCCATGTTCATGCAGATAGCGGTGTAGATATTTCCATGTTCATTCAGATGCCTGTGTACATATATCCATGTTCATACAGATGGCGGTGAAGATATTTCCATGTTCATAGAGATGGCGGTGTAGATATTTCCATGTTAATACAAATGGCAGTGTAGATATTTCCATGTTCATAGAGATGGCGGTGTAGATATTTCCATATTTATAGAGATAGCAGTGTAGTTATTTCCATGTTTATAGAGATAGCACTGTAGATATTTCCATTGATATACAGATAGCTGTGTAGATATTTGCATGTTCATAGAGATAGCGGTGTAGATATTTGCATGTTCATAGAGATAGCGGTGTAGATATTTCCATGTTCATAGAGATGGCGGTGTAGATATTTCCATGTTTATGCAGATAGCGGTATAGATATTTCCATGTTTATACAGATGGTGGTGTAGATATTTCCATGTTTATAGAGATGGCGGTCTAGATATTTCCATGTTTACAGAGATAGTGTTGTAGTTATTTCCAAGTTTATAGAGACAGCGTTGTAGATATTTCCATGTTTATACAGATAGCGGTGAAGATATTTCCACGTTTATACAGATAGCGGTGTAGATATTTCCATGTTTATACAGATAGCAGTGTAGATGTTTCCATGTTTATAGAGATAGTGGTGTAGATAATTTCAATTTATACCGAGAGCAGTGTAGATATTTCCAAGTTCATACAGATAGCGGTGTAGATTTTTCCACGTTTATAGAGATGGCGGTGTAGATATTTCCATGTTCATGCAGATGGCGGTGTAGATATTTCCATGTTCATACAGATAGCGGTGTAGATATTTCCATGTTCATACAGTTAGCGGTGTAGATATTTCCATGTTCATACAGATGGCGGTGCAGATATTTACATGTTTATACAGATGGCAGTGTAGATATTTCCATCTTCATACTGATGGCCGTGTAGTTATTTCCATGTTCATACAGGTGGCGGTGTATATATTTCCATGTTTATACAGATAGCTGTGTAGTTATTTCCATGTTTATAGAGATAGCACTGTAGATATTTCCATGTATATTCAGATAGTTGTGTAGATATTTGCATGTTCATACAGATAGCGGTGTAGATATTTCCATGTTCGTACAGATAGCGGTGTAGATATTTCCGTGTTCATACAGATGGCGGTGTAGATATTTACATGTTCATACAGATGGCGGTGTAGATATTTCCATGTTCTTACAGATGGCGGTGTAGATATTTCCATGTTCATACAAATAGCGGTGTAGTTATTTCCACGTTCATACCAATAGCGGTGTAGATATTTCCATGTTCATACAGTTAGCGGTGTAGATATTTCCATGTTCATACAGATGGCGGTGTAGATATTTACATGTTCATACAGATGGCGGTGTAGATATTTCCATGTTCGTACGGATGGCAGTGTAGATATTTCCATGTTCATACAGGTGGCGGTGTAGATATTTCCATGTTTATACAGATAGCAGTGTAGTTATTTCCATGTTTATAGAGATAGCAGTGTGGATATTTCCATTGATATACAGATAGCTGTGAAGGTGTTTGCATGTTCATACAGATAGTGGTGTAGATATTTCCATGTTCGTACAGATAGCGGTGTAAATATTTCCATGTTCATACAGATAGCGGTGTAGATATTTCCATGTTCATACAGATGGCGGTGTAGATATTTCCATGTTCATACAGATAGCGGTGTAGATATTTCCATGTTCATACAGTTAGCGGTGTAGATATTTCCATGTTCATAGAGATAACGGTGTAGATATTTCCATGTTCATACAGATAGCGGTGTAGATATTTCCATGTTCATACAGTTAGCAGTGTAGATATTTCCATGTTTATACGGATGGCGGTGTAGATATTTACATGTTCATACAGATGGCGGTGTAGATATTTCCATGTTCGTACAGATGGCGGTGTAGATATTTCCATGTTCAAAGAGATGGCGGTGTAGATATTTCCATGTTTATGCAGATAGCGGTATAGATATTTCCATGTTTTTACAGATGGTGGTGTAGATATTTCCATTTTTATAGAGATGGCGGTCTAGATAATTCCATGTTTACAGAGATAGTGGTGTAGTTATTTCCAAGTTTATAGAGACAGCGATGTAGATATTTCCATGTTTGTACAGATAGCGGTGAAGATATTTCCATGTTTATACAGATAGCGGTGTAGATATTTCCATGTTTATACAGATAGCAGTGTAGATATTTCCATGTTTATAGAGACAGTGGTGTAGATAATTTCAATTTTTACCGAGAGCAGTGTAGATATTTCCAAGTTCATACAGATAGCGGTGCAGATATTTCCACGTTTATAGAGATGGCGGTGTAGATATTTCCATGTTCATGCAGATGGCGGTGTAGGTATTTCCATGTTCATACAAATGGCGGTGTAGATATTTCTATGTTCATAGAGATGGCGGTGTAGTTATTTCCATGTTTATACAAATGGCGGTGTAGATATTTCCATGTTCATAGAGATGGTGGTGTAGATATTTCCATGTTTATACAGATAGCAGTGTAGTTATTTCCGTGTTTATAGAGATAGCAGTGTAGATATTTCCATTGATATACAGATAGCTGTGTAGATATTTGCATGTTCATACAGATAGCGGTGTAGATATTTCTATGTTTATACAGATAGCGGTGTAGATATTTCCATGTTCATACAGATAGCGGTGTAGATATTTCCATGTTCATACAGTAAGCGGTGTAGATATTTCCATGTTCTTACAGATGGCCGTGTAGATATTTACATGTTCATACAGATGGCGGTGTATATATTTCCATGTTCATACAGATAGCGGTTTAGATATTTCCATGTTCATACAGATAGCGGTGTAGGTATTTCCATGTTCATACAGTTAGCGGTGTAGATATTTCCATGTTCATACAGATAGCGGTGCAGATATTTACATGTTCATACAGATGGCGGTGTAGATATTTCCATGTTCGTACGGATGGCAGTGTAGATATTTCCATGTTCATACAGGTGGCGGTGTAGATATTTCCATGTTTATACAGATAGCAGTGTAGTTATTTCCATGTTTATAGAGATAGCATTGTAGATATTTCCATTGATATACAGATAGCTGTGTAGATATTTGCATGTTCATACAGATAGCGGTGTAGATATTTCCATGTTCGTACAGATAGCGGTGTAGATATTTCCATGTACATACAGATAGCGGTGTAGATATTTCCATGTTCATACAGATAACGGTGTAGATATTTCCATGTTCATACAGATAGCGGTATAGATATCTCCATGTTTATACAGATGGTGGTGTAGATATTTCCATGTTTATAGAGATGGCGGTCTAGATATTTCCATGTTTACAGAGATAGTGGTGTAGTTATTTCCAAGTTTATAGAGACAGCGTTGTAGATATTTCCATGTTTATACAGATAGCGGTGAAGATATTTCCATGTTTATAAAGATAGCAGTGTAGATATTTCCATGTTTATACAGATAGCAGTGTAGATGTTTCCATGTTTATAGACATAGTGGTGTAGATAATTTCAAATTTATACAGAGAGCAGTGTAGATATTTGCAAGTTCATACAGATAGCGGTGTAGATATTTCCACGTTTATAGAGATGGCGGTGTAGATATTTCCATGTTCATACAGATGGCAGTGTAGATATTTCCACGTTGATAGGGATGGCGGTGTAGATATTTTCATGTTTACACAGATGGCGGTGTAGATATTTCCATGTTTACACGGATAGCGGTGTAGACATTTCCATGTTTAAACAGATAGCGGTGTGGATATTTCCATGTTCAAACAAATGTCGGTGTAGATATTTCCATGTTCATAGAGATGACGGTGTAGATATTTCCATGTTTATACAGATAGCAGTGTAGTTATTACCATGTTTATAGAGACAGCGTTGTAGATATTTCCATGTTTGTAGGGACAGCGGTGAAGATATTTCCATGTTTATACAGATAGCGGTGTAGATATTTCCATGTTTATACAGATAGCGGTGTAGATATTTCCATGTTTACACAGATAGCGGTGCAGACATTTCCATGTTTACACAGATAGCGGTGTGTATATTTCCATGTTTATGCAGATAGCGGTGTAGATATTTCCATGTTTATACAGATGGTGGTGTAGATATTTCCATGTTTATGCAGATGGCGGTATAGATATTTCCATGTTTATACAGATGGTGGTGTAGATATTTCCATCTTCATAGAGATGGCGGTGTAGGTATTTCGAAGTTTATAGAGATAGCGCTGTAGTTACTTTTATATTTCTTTAGAAATCTCTGTAGATATTTCCATGTGTATGCAGATAGCTGTGTAGATATTTCCATGTTCCTGCAGATAGCGGTGTAGTTATTTCCATGTTCATCCAGATCCTGGTGTAGATACATCCATGTTCATACAGATGGCGGTGTAGATATTTCCATGTTCATAGAGATGGCGGTGTAGATATTTCCATGTTGATACAGATAGCAGTGTAGTTATTTCCTTGTTTATAGAGATAGCAGTGTAGATTTTCCATTGATATACAGATAGCGGTGTAGATATTTCCATGTTCATACCAATAGCTGTGTAGATATTTCCATGTTCATACAGTTAGCGGTGTAGATATTTCCATGTTCGTACGGATGGCAGTGTAGATATTTCCATGTTCATACAGGTGGCGGTGTAGATATTTCCATGTTTATACAGATAGCAGTGTAGTTATTTCCATGTTTATAGAGATAGCAGTGTAGATGTTTCCATTGATATACAGATAGCTGAGTAGATATTTGCATGTTCATACAGATAGCGGTGTAGATATGTCCATGTTTGTACAGATAGCGGTGCATATATTTCCATGTTCATACAGATAGCGGTGTAGATATTTCCATGTTCATACAGAGAGCGGTGTAGATATTTCCATGTTAATACAGATAGCGGTGTAGATATTTCCATGTTCATACAGTTAGCGGTGTAGATATTTCCATGTTCATACAGATGGCGGTGTAGATATTTACATGTTCATACAGATGGCGGTATAGATATTTCCATGTTCGTACAGATGGCGGTGTAGATATTTCCATGTTCATTGAGATGGCGGTGTAGATATTTCCATGTTTATGCAGATAGCGGTATAGATGTTTCCATGTTTATACAGATGGTGGTGTAGATATTTCCATGTTTACAGAGATGGCGGTCTAGATAATTCCATGTTTACAGAGATAGTGGTGTAGTTATTTCCAAGTTTATAGAGACAGTGTTGTTGATATTTCCATGTTTATAGAGACAGCTTTGTAGATATTTCCATGTTTATAGAGACAGCGGTGAAGATATTTCCATGTTTATACAGATAGCGGTGTAGATATTTCCATGTTTATACAGATAGCGGTGTAGATATTTCCATGTTGATAGAGATAGTCGGGTAGATAATTCCAATTTTATACAGATAGCAGTGTAGATATTTCCAAGTTCATACAGATAGCGGTGTAGATATTTCCACGTTTATAGAGATGGCGGTGTAGATATTTCCATGCTCATGCAGATGGCGGTGTAGATATTTCCAAGTTCATACAGATAGCGGTGTAGATATTTCCACGTTTATACAGATGGCGGTGTAGATATTTCCATGTTCATACAGATGGCGGTGTTGATATTTCCATGTTTTTAGGGATGGCGGTGTAGATATTTTCATGTTTACACCGATGGCGGTGTAGATATTTCCATGTTTACAAAGATAGCGGTGTAGACATTTCCATGTTTACACAGATAGCGGTGTGGATATTTCCAAGTTTATACAGATAGCGGTGCAGATATTTCCATGTTTATACAGATAGTTGGGCAGATATTTCCATGTTTATACAGATAGCGGTGTAGATATTTCCATCTTAATACAGGTGGCGGTGTAGATTTTTCCATATACGTACAGACGGCGGTGTAGATATTTCCATGTTCATACAGATGGCGGTGTAGATATTTCGAAGTTTATAGAGATAGCGCTGTAGTTATTTCCATATTTATAGAGAAATCTGTGTAGATATTTCCATGTATATTCAGATAGCTGTGTAGATATTTAAATGTTCATGCAGAAAGCGGTGTAGATATTTCCATGTTCATACAGATGGCGGTGTAGATATTTACATGTTCATACAGATGGCGGTGTAGATATTTCCATGTTCGTACAGATGGTGGTGTAGGTATTTCCATGATCATAGAGATGGTGGTGTAGATATTTCCATGTTTATACAGATAGCAGTGTAGTTATTTCCGTGTTTATAGAGATAGCAGTGTAGATATTTCCATTGATATACAGATAGCTGTGTAGATATTTGCATGTTCATACAGATAGCGGTGTAGATATTTCTATGTTTATACAGATAGCGGTGTAGATATTTCCATGTTCATACAGATAGCGGTGTAGATATTTCCATGTTCATACAGTTAGCGGTGTAGATATTTCCATGTTCTTACAGATGGCCGTGTAGATATTTACATGTTCATACAGATGGCGGTGTATATATTTCCATGTTCATACAGATAGCGGTTTAGATATTTCCATGTTCATACAGATAGCGGTGTAGGTATTTCCATGTTCATACAGTTAGCGGTGTAGATATTTCCATGTTCATACAGTTAGCGGTGTAGATATTTCCATGTTCATACAGATAGCGGTGCAGATATTTACATGTTCATACAGATGGAGGTGTAGATATTTCCATGTTCGTACGGATGGCAGTGTAGATATTTCCATGTTCATACAGGTGGCGGTGTAGATATTTCCATGTTTATACAGATAGCAGTGTAGTTATTTCCATGTTTATAGAGATAGCATTGTAGATATTTCCATTGATATACAGATAGCTGTGTAGATATTTGCATGTTCATACAGATAGCGGTGTAGATATTTCCATGTTCGTACAGATAGCGGTGTAGATATTTCCATGTACATACAGATAGCGGTGTAGATATTTCCATGTTCATACAGATAACGGTGTAGATATTTCCATGTTCATACAGATAGCGGTATAGATATCTCCAAGTTTATACAGATGGTGGTGTAGATATTTCCATGTTTATAGAGATGGCGGTCTAGATATTTCCATGTTTACAGAGATAGTGGTGTAGTTATTTCCAAGTTTATAGAGACAGCGTTGTAGATATTTCCATGTTTATACAGATAGCGGTGAAGATATTTCCATGTTTATAAAGATAGCAGTGTAGATATTTCCATGTTTATACAGATAGCAGTGTAGATGTTTCCATGTTTATAGACATAGTGGTGTAGATAATTTCAAATTTATACAGAGAGCAGTGTAGATATTTGCAAGTTCATACAGATAGCGGTGTAGATATTTCCACGTTTATAGAGATGGCGGTGTAGATATTTCCATGTTCATACAGATGGCAGTGTAGATATTTCCACGTTGATAGGGATGGCGGTGTAGATATTTTCATGTTTACACAGATGGCGGTGTAGATATTTCCATGTTTACACGGATAGCGGTGTAGACATTTCCATGTTTAAACAGATAGCGGTGTGGATATTTCCATGTTCAAACAAATGTCGGTGTAGATATTTCCATGTTCATAGAGATGACGGTGTAGATATTTCCATGTTTATACAGATAGCAGTGTAGTTATTACCATGTTTATAGAGACAGCATTGTAGATATTTCCATGTTTGTAGAGACAGCGGTGAAGATATTTCCATGTTTATACAGATAGCGGTATAGATATTTCCATGTTTATACAGATAGCGGTGTAGTTATTTCCATGTTTACACAGATAGCGGTGCAGACATTTCCATGTTTACACAGATAGCGGTGTGTATATTTCCATGTTTATGCAGATAGCGGTGTAGATATTTCCATGTTTATACAGATGGTGGTGTAGATATTTCCATGTTTATGCAGATGGCGGTATAGATATTTCCATGTTTATACAGATGGTGGTGTAGATATTTCCATCTTCATAGAGATGGCGGTGTAGGTATTTCGAAGTTTATAGAGATAGAGCTGTAGTTATTTTTATATTTCTTTAGAAATCTCTGTAGATATTTCCATGTGTATGCAGATAGCTGTGTAGATATTTCCATGTTCCTGCAGATAGCGGTGTAGTTATTTCCATGTTCATCCAGATCCCGGTGTAGATACATCCATGTTCATACAGATGGCGGTGTAGATATTTCCATGTTCATAGAGATGGCGGTGTAGATATTTCCATGTTGATACAGATAGCAGTGTAGTTATTTCCTTGTTTATAGAGATAGCAGTGTAGATTTTCCATTGATATACAGATAGCGGTGTAGATATTTCCATGTTCATACCAATAGCTGTGTAGATATTTCCATGTTCATACAGTTAGCGGTGTAGATATTTCCATGTTCGTACGGATGGCAGTGTAGATATTTCCATGTTCATACAGGTGGCGGTGTAGATATTTCCATGTTTATACAGATAGCAGTGTAGTTATTTCCATGTTTATAGAGATAGCAGTGTAGATGTTTCCATTGATATACAGATAGCTGAGTAGATATTTGCATGTTCATACAGATAGCGGTGTAGATATTTCCATGTTTGTACAGATAGCGGTGCATATATTTCCATGTTCATACAGATAGCGGTGTAGATATTTCCATGTTCATACAGAGAGCGGTGTAGATATTTCCATGTTAATACAGATAGCGGTGTAGATATTTCCATGTTCATACAGTTTGCGGTGTAGATATTTCCATGTTCATACAGATGGCGGTGTAGATATTTACATGTTCATACAGATGGCGGTATAGATATTTCCATGTTCGTACAGATGGCGGTGTAGATATTTCCATGTTCATTGAGATGGCGGTGTAGATATTTCCATGTTTATGCAGATAGCGGTATAGATGTTTCCATGTTTATACAGATGGTGGTGTAGATATTTCCATGTTTACAGAGATGGCGGTCTAGATAATTCCATGTTTACAGAGATAGTGGTGTAGTTATTTCCAAGTTTATAGAGACAGTGTTGTTGATATTTCCATGTTTATAGAGACAGCTTTGTAGATATTTCCATGTTTATAGAGACAGCGGTGAAGATATTTCCATGTTTATACAGATAGCGGTGTAGATATTTCCATGTTTATACAGATAGCGGTGTAGATATTTCCATGTTGATAGAGATAGTCGGGTAGATAATTCCAATTTTATACAGATAGCAGTGTAGATATTTCCAAGTTCATACAGATAGCGGTGTAGATATTTCCACGTTTATAGAGATGGCGGTGTAGATATTTCCATGCTCATGCAGATGGCGGTGTAGATATTTCCAAGTTCATACAGATAGCGGTGTAGATATTTCCACGTTTATACAGATGGCGGTGTAGATATTTCCATGTTCATACAGATGGCGGTGTTGATATTTCCATGTTTTTAGGGATGGCGGTGTAGATATTTTCATGTTTACACCGATGGCGGTGTAGATATTTCCATGTTTACAAAGATAGCGGTGTAGACATTTCCATGTTTACACAGATAGCGGTGTGGATATTTCCAAGTTTATACAGATAGCGGTGCAGATATTTCCATGTTTATACAGATAGTTGGGCAGATATTTCCATGTTTATACAGATAGCGGTGTAGATATTTCCATCTTAATACAGATGGCGGTGTAGATTTTTCCATATACGTACAGACGGCGGTGTAGATATTTCCATGTTCATACAGATGGCGGTGTAGATATTTCGAAGTTTATAGAGATAGCGCTGTAGTTATTTCCATATTTATAGAGAAATCTGTGTAGATATTTCCATGTATATTCAGATAGCTGTGTAGATATTTAAATGTTCATGCAGAAAGCGGTGTAGATATTTCCATGTTCATACAGATGGCGGTGTAGATATTTACATGTTCATACAGATGGCGGTGTAGATATTTCCATGTTCGTACAGATGGTGGTGTAGGTATTTCCATGATCATAGAGATGGCGGTGTAGATATTTCCATGTTTATGCAGATAGCGGTATAGATATTTCCATATTTATACAGATGGTGGTGTAGATATTTCCATGTTTATAGAGATGGCGGTCTAGATATTTCCATGTTTATAGAGATTGTAGTGTAGTTATTTCCAAGTTTATAGAGACAGTGTTGCTGATATTTCCATGTTTATAGAGACAGTGTTGTAGATATTTCCATGTTTATAGAGACAGCGGTGTAGATATTTCCATGTTTATATACATAGCGGTGTAGATATTTCCATGTTCATACAGATAGTGGTGTATATATTTCCATCGTTATGCAGATGGCCGTGTAGATATTTCCATGTGTATAGAGAAAGTGGTGTAGTTATTTCCATGATTATAGCGATAGCGGTGTAGATATTTCCAAGTTTACACAGATAGCTGTGTAGATATTTCCATGTTTATACAGATAGCGGTGTAGATATTTCCATGTTTATAGAGATAGTCGTGTAGTTATTTTCATGTTTATAGAGACAGCTTTGTAGATATTTCCATGTTTATACAGATAGCGGTGAAGATATTTCCATGTTTATACGCATAGCGGTGTAGATATTTCCATATTTATACAGATAGCAGTGTACATATTTCCATGTTTATAGAGATAATGGTGTAGATAATTTCAATTTTATACAGAGAAGAGTGAAGATATTTCCAAGTTCATACAGATAGCGGTGTAGATATTTCCACGTTTATAGAGATGGCGGTGTAGATATTTCCATGTTCATACAGATGGCGGTGTAGATATTTCCATGTTTATGGGGATGGCGATGTAGATATTTTCATGTTTACACAGATGGCGGTGTAGATATTTCCCTGTTTAGACAGATAGCGGTGTAGACATTTCCATGTTTACACAGATAGCGGTGTGGATATTTCCATGTTTATGCAGATAGTAGTGTAGATATTTCCATGTTTATACAGATAGCGGTGCGGATATTTCCATGTTTATACAGATAGTTGGGCAGATATTTCCATGTTTATACAGGTAGCGGTGTAGATATTTCCATGTTTATACAGATAGCGGTGTAGATCTTTCCATGTTCATACAGATGGCGGTGTAGATATTTTGAAGTTTATAGAGATAGCGCTTTAGTTATTTCCATATTTATAGAGAAATCTGTGTAGATGTTTCCATGTATATTCAGATAGCTCTGTAGATATGTCCATGTTCATGCAGATAGCGGTGTAGATATTTCCATGTTCATTCAGATGCCTGTGTACATATATCCATGTTCATACAGATGGCGGTGAAGATATTTCCATGTTCATAGAGATGGCGGTGTAGATATTTCCATGTTAATACAAATGGCAGTGTAGATATTTCCATGTTCATAGAGATGGCGGTGTAGATATTTCCATATTTATAGAGATAGCAGTGTAGTTATTTCCATGTTTATAGAGATAGCACTGTAGATATTTCCATTGATATACAGATAGCTGTGTAGATATTTGCATGTTCATAGAGATAGCGGTGTAGATATTTGCATGTTCATAGAGATAGCGGTGTAGATATTTCCATGTTCATACAGATAGCGGTGTAGATATTTCCATGTTCATACAGATAGCGGTGTAGATATTTCCATGTTCATACAGATAGCGGTGTAGATATTTCCATGTTCATACAGTTAGCGGTGTAGATATTCCCATGTTCATACAGATGGCGGTGTAGATATTTACATGTTCATACAGATGGCGGTGTAGATATTTCCATGTTCATACAGATAGCCGTGTAGATATTTCCATGTTCATACAGATAGCGGTGTAGATATTTCCATGTTCATACAGATAGCGGTGTAGATATTTCCATGTTCATACAGATAGCGGTGTATATATTTCCATGTTCATACAGTTAGCGGTGTAGATATTCCCATGTTCATACAGATGGCGGTGTAGATATTTACATGTTCATACAGATGGCGGTGTAGATATTTCCATGTTCATACAGATAGCGGTGTAGATATTTCCATGTTCATACAGATAGCGGTGTAGATATTTCCATGTTCATGCAGATAGCGGTGTAGATATTTCCATGTTCATACCAATAGCGGTGTAGACATTTCCACGTTCATACATTTAGCGGTGTAGATACTTCCATGTTCATACAGATGGCGGTGAAGATATTTATATGTTCATACAGATGGCGGTGTAGACATTTCCATGTTTGTACGGATGGCAGTGTAGATATTTCCATGTTCATACAGGTGGAGGTGTAGATATTTCCATGTTTATACAGATAGCAGTGTAGTTATTTCCATGTTAATAGAGATAGCGGTGTAGATATTTCCATTGATATACAGATAGCTGTGTAGATATTTGCATGATTATACAGATAGCGGTGTAGATATTTCCATATTCGTACAGATAGCGGTGTAGCTATTTCCATGTGCATACAGATAGCGGTGTAGATATTTCTATGTTCATACAGATAACGGTGTAGATATTTCCATGTTCATACAGACAGCGGTGTAGATATTTTCATGTTCATACAGTTAGCGGTGTAGATATTTCCATGTTGATACAGATGGCGGTGTAGATATTTACATGTTCAAACAGACGGCGTTATAGATATTTCCATGTTCATAGAGATGGCAGTGTAGATATTTCCATGTTTATGCAGATAGCGGTATAGATATTTCCATGTTTATACAGATTGTGGTGTAGATATTTCCATGTTTATGGAGATGGCGGTCTAGATATTTCCATGTTTACAGAGATAGTGGTGTAGTTATTTCCAAGTTTATAGAGACAGCATTGTAGATATTTCCATGTTTATACAGATAGCGGTGAAGATATTTCCATGTTTATACAGATAACGGTGTAGATATTTCCATGTTTATAGAGATAATGGTGTAGATAATTTCAATTTTTTACAGAGAGCAGTGTAGATATTTCCAAGTTCATACAGATAGCGGTGTAGATATTTCCACGTTTATAGAGATGGCGGTGTAGATATTTCCATGTTCATACAGATGGCAGTGTAGATACTTCCATGTTTATAGGGATGGCTGTGTAGTTATTTTCATGTTTACACAGATGGCGGGGTAGATATTTCCCTGTTTAGACAGATAGCGGTGTAGACATTTCCATGTTTACACAGATAGCGGTGTGGATATTTCCATGTTTATGCAGATAGCAGTGTAGATATTTCCATGTTTATACAGATAGCGGTGCGGATATTTCCATGTTTATACAGATAGTTGGGCAGATATTTCCATGTTTATACAGATAGCGGTGTAGATATTTCCATCTTAATACAGATGGCGGTGTAGATATGTCCATGTTTGTACAGATGTCGGTGTAGATATTTCCATGTTCAGACAGCGGTGTAGATATATTCATGTTCATACAGTTAGCGGTGTAGATATTTCCATGTTGATACACATGGCGGTGTAGATATTTACATGTTCATACAGATGGCGTTATAGATATTTCCATGTTCGTACAGATGGCGATGTAGATATTTCCATGTTCATAGAGATGGCGGTGTAGATATTTCCATGTTTATGCAGATAGTGGTATAGATATTTCCATGTTTATACAGATGGTGGTGTAGATATTTCCATGTTTATGGAGATGGCGGGCAAGATATTTCCATGTTGACAGAGATAGTGGTGTAGTTATTTCCAAGTTTATAGAGACAGCATTGTAGATATTTCCATGTTTATACAGATAGCGGTGAAGATATTTCCATGTTTATACAGATAGCGGTGTAGATATTTCCATGTTTATACAGATAGCAGTGTACATATTTCCATGTTTATAGAGATAATTGTGTAATTTCAATTTTATACAGAGAAGAGTGTAGATATTTCCAAGTTCATACAGATAGCGGTGTAGATATTTCCACGTTTATAGAGATGGCGGTGTAGATATTTCCATGTTCATACAGATGGCGGTGTAGATATTTCCATGTTTATAGGGATGGCGGTGTAGATATTTTCATGTTAACACAGATGGCGGTGTAGATATTTCCCTGTTTAGACAGATAGCGGTGTAGACATTTCCATGTTTACACAGATAGCGGTGTGGATATTTCCATGTTTATGCAGATAGCAGTGTAGATTTTTCCTTGTTTATACAGATAGCGGTGCGGATATTTCCATGTTTATACAGATAGTTGGGCAGATATTTCCATGTTTATACAGATAGTTGGGCAGATAGTTCCATGTTTATACAGATAGCGGTGTAGATATTTCCATCTTATTACAGATGGCGGTGTAGATATGTCCATGTTCGTACAGATGGCGGTGTAGAAATTTTCATGTTCATACAGATGGCGGTGTAGATATTTCGAAGTTTAAAGAGATAGCGCTGTAGTTATTTCCATATTTATAGAGAAATCTGTGTAGATATTTCCATGTATATGCAGATAGCTGTGTAGATATTTCCATGTACATGCTGATAGCGGTGTAGATATTTCCATGTTCATCCAGATGCCGGTGTACATATATCCATGTTCATACAGATGGCGGTGAAGATATTTCCATATTCATACAGATGGTGTTGTCGGTATTTCCATGTTCATACAAATGGCGGTGTAGTTATTTCCATGTTCATAGAGATGGCGGTGTAGATATTTCCAGGTTCATACAAATGGCGGTGTAGATATTTCCGTGTTCATGGAGATGGCCGTGTAGATATTTCCCTGTTTATACAGATAGCAGTGTAGTTATTTCCATGTTTATAGAGATACCAGTGTGGATATTTCCATTGATATACAGATAGCTGTGTAGATATTTGAATGTTCATACAGATAGCGGTGTAGATATTTCCATGCTCATACAGATAGTGGTGTAGATATTTCCATGTTCATACAGTTTGCGGTGTAGATATTTCCATGTTCATACAATTGGCAGTGTAGATATTTACATGTAAATACAGATGGCGGTGTAGATATTTCCATGTTCATACAGCTAGCGGTGTAGAGATTTCCATGTTCATACAGATAGCGGTGTAGATATTTCCATGTTCATACAGATAGCGGTCTAGATATTTCCAGGTTCATACCAATAGCGGTGTAGACATTTCCATGTTCATAGAGTTAGCGGTGTAGATATTTCCATGTTCACACAGATGGCGGTGTAGATATTTCCATGTTCATACAGATGGCGGTGTAGATATTTCCATGTTCGTACGGATGGCAGTGTAGATATTTCCATGTTCATACAGGTGGCGGTGTAGATATTTCAATGTTTATACAGAGAGCAGAGTAGTTATTTCCATATTTATTGATATAGCAGTGTAGATATTTCCATTGAAATACAGATAGCTGTGTAGATATTTGCATGGTTATACAGATAACGGTGTAGATATTTCCATGTTCATACAGATAGCGGTGTAGATATTTCCATGTTCATACAGTTAGCGGTGTAGATATTTCCATGTTCATACAGATGGCGGTGTAGATATTTACATGTTCATACAGATGGCGGTATGGATATTTCCTTGTTCGTACAGATGGCGGTGTAGATATTTCCATGTTCATAGAGATGGCGGTGTAGATATTTCCATGTTTATGCCGATAGCGGTATAGATATTTCCATGTTTATACAAATGATGGTGTAGATATTTCCATGTTTATAGAGATGGCGGTCTAGATATTTCCATGTTTACAGAGATAGTGGTGTAGTTATTTCCAAGTTTATAGAGACAGCGTTGTAGATATTTCCATGTTTATACAGATTGCGGTGAAGATATTTCCAAGTTTATACAGATAGCGGTGTAGATATTTCCATGTTTTTAAAGATAGCAGTGTAGATATTTCCATGTTTATAGAGATAGTGGTGTCGATATTTTCAATTTTATACAGAGAGCAGTGTAGATATTTGCAAGTTCATACAGATAGCTGTGTAGATATTTCCACGTTTGTAGAGATGGCGGTGCAGATATTTCCATGTTCATACAGAGGACGGTGTAGATATTTCCATGTTTATAGAGATGGTGGTGTAGATATTTCCATGTTCATACAAATTGCGGTGTAGATATTTCCATGTTCATAGAGATGGCGGTGTTGATATTTCCATATTTATAGAGATAGCAGTGTAGTTATTTCCAAGTTTAAAGAGATAGTAGTGTAGATATTTCCATTGATATACAGATAGCTGTGTAGATATTTGCATGTTGATAGAGATAGCGGTGTAGACATATCCATATTCATACAGATAGCGGTGTTGATATTTCCATGTTCATACAGATAGCGGTGTAGATATTTCCATGTTCATACAGATAGCGGTGTAGATATTTACATGTTCATACAGATAGCGGTGTAGATATTTCCATGTTCATACAGTTAGCGGTTTAGATATTTCCATGTTCATACAGGTGGCGGTGTAGATATTTACATGTTCATACAGATGGCGGTGTAGTTATTTCCATGTTCATACAGATAGCGGTGTAGATATTTCCATGTTCATACAGATGGCGAAGATAT
This sequence comes from Gorilla gorilla gorilla, assembly GCF_029281585.2. NCBI lineage: Eukaryota > Metazoa > Chordata > Mammalia > Primates > Hominidae > Gorilla > Gorilla gorilla. Next base: position 7,953,155 of record NC_073232.2, on the reverse strand, counting down.
TTCCATGTTCATACAGATAGCTCCGTAGATATTTCCATGTTCATACAGTTAGCGGTGTAGTTATTTCCATGTTCATACAGATGGCGGTGTAGATATTTCCATGTTCATAGAGATGGTGGTGTAGATATTTCCATATTTATACAGATAGCAGTGTAGTTATTTCCATGTTTATAGAGATAGCAGTGTAGATATTTCCATTGATATACAGATAGCTGTGTAGATATTTGCATGGTCATACAGATAGCGGTGTAGATATTTCCATGTTCGTACAGATAGCGGTGTACATATTTCCATGTTCATACAGACAGCGGTGTAGATATTTCCATGTTCATACAGATAACGGTGTAGATATTTCCATGTTCATACAGATAGCGGTGTAGATATTTCCATGTTCATACAGTGAGCGGTGTTGATATTTCCATGTTCATACAGATGGCGGTGTAGATATTTACATGTTCATACAGATGGCGGTATAGATATTTCCATGTTCGAACAGATGGCGTTGTAGTTATTTCCGTGTTCATAGAGATGGCGGTGTAGATATTTCCATGTTCATACAGATGGCATTGTAGATATTTACGTGTTCATACAGATGGCGGTGTAGATATTACCATGTTCGTACGGATGGCAGTGTAGATATTTCCATATTCATACAGGTGGCGGTGTAGATGTTTCCATGTTCATACAGATGGCAGTGTAGATACTTACATGTTCATACAGATGGCGGTATAGATATTTCCATGTTCGTACAGATGGCATTGTAGATATTTCCATGTTCATAGAGATGGCGGTGTTGATATTTCCATGTTTATGCAGATAGCGGTATAGATATTTCCATGTTTATACAGATGGTTGTGTAGATATTTCCATGTTTATAGAGATGGCAGTGTAGATATTTCCATGTTCATACAGATGGCGGTGTAAATATTTCCATGTTTATAGGGATGGCGGTGTAGATATTTTCATGTTTACACAGATGGCGGTGTAGATATTTCCATGTTTACACAGATAGCAGTGTAGACATTTCCATGTTTACACAGATAGCGGTGTGGATATTTCCATGTTTATGCAGAGAGCAGTGTAGATATTTCCATGTTTTACAGATAGCGGTGCGGATATTTCCATGTTTATACAGATAGTTGGGCAGATATTTCCATGTTTATACAGATAGCGGTGTAGATATTTCCATTTTAATACAGATGGCGGTGTAGATATGTCCATGTTTGTACAGATGGCGGTGTAGATATTCCCATGTTCCTACAGATGGCGGTGTAGATATTTCGAAGTTTATAGAGATAGCGCTGTAGTTATTTCCATATTTATAGAGAAATCTGTGTAGATATTTCCTTGTATATTCAGATAGCTGTGTAGATATTTCCATGTTCATGCAGATAGCGGTGTAGATATTTCCATGTTCATCCAGATGCCGGTGTACATATATCCATGTTCATACAGATGGCGGTGAAGTTATTTTCATGTTCATGCAAACGGCGGTGTAGATATTTCCATGTTCATAGAGATGGCGGTGTAGATATTTCCATGTTCATACAAATGGCGGTGTAGATATTTCCATGTTCATAGAGATGGCGGTGTAGATATTTCCATATTTATACAGATAGCAGTGTAGTTATTTCCATATTTATAGGGATAGCAGTGTAGATATTTTCATTGATATACAGATAGCTGTGTAGGTATTTTCATGTTCATACAGATAGCGGTCTAGATATTTCCATGTTCATACAGATAGCGGTGTAGATATTTCCATGTTCATACAGATAGCGGTGTACATATTTCCATGTTCATACAGATAGCGGTTTAGATATTTCCATGTTCATACAGATAGTGCTGTAGATATTTCCATGTTCATACAGTTAGCTTTGTAGATATTTCCATGTTCATAGAGATGACGGTGTAGATATTTACATGTTCATACAGATGGCGGTGTAGATATTTCCATGTTCATACAGATAGCGGTGTAGATATTTCCATGTTCATACAGATAGCGGTGTAGATATTTCCATGTTCTTACTGTTAGCGGTGTAGATATTTCCATGTTCATACCAATAGCGGTGTAGATATTTCCATGTTCATACAGTTAGCGGTGTAGATATTTCCATGTTCGTACAGATGGCAGTGTAGATATTTACATGTTCATACAGATGGCGGTGTAGATATTTCCATGTTCATACAGGTAGTGGTGCACATATTTCCATGTTTATACAGATAGCGGTGTAGATATTAACATCTTATTACAGATGGCGGTGTAGATATGTCCATGTTCGTACAGATGGCGGTGTAGATATTTCCATGTTCATACAGATGGCGGTGTAGATTTTCCGAAGTTTATAGTGATAGCGCTGCAGTTATTTCCATATTTATAGAGAAATCTGTGTAATTTCTATGTATATACAGATAGCTGTGTAGATATTTCCATGTTCATGCAGATAGTGTTGTAGATATTTCCATGTTCATCCAGATGCCGGTGTAGGTATATCCATGTTCATACAGATGGGGGTGAAGATATTTCCATGTTCATACAGATGGCGGTGTAGATATTTCCATGTTCATAGAGATGGCGGTGTAGATATTTCCATGTTAATACAAATGGCAGTGTAGATATTTCCATGTTCATAGAGATGGCGGTGTAGATATTTCCATATTTATAGAGATAGCAGTGTAGTTATTTCCATGTTTATAGAGATAGCAGTGTAGATATTTCCATTGATATACAGATAGCTGTGTAGATATTTGCATGTTCATAGAGATAGCGGTGTAGATATTTCCATGTTCATACAGATAGCGGTGTAGATATTTCCATGTTCATACAGATAGCGGTGTAGATATTTCCATGTTCATACAGTTAGCGTTGTAGATATTCCCATGTTCATACAGATGGCGGTGTAGATTTTCCGAAGTTTATAGTGATAGCGCTGCAGTTATTTCCATATTTATAGAGAAATCTGTGTAATTTCTATGTATATTATGATAGCTGTGTAGATGTTTCCATGTTCATGCAGATAGTGTTGTAGATATTTCCATGTTAATCCAGATGCCGGTGTAGATATATCCATGTTCATACAGATGGGGTGAAGATATTTCCATGTTCATACAGATGGCGGTGTAGATATTTCCATGTTCATACAAATGGCTGTGTAGATATTTCCATGTTCATAGAGATGGCGGTGTAGATATTTGCAAGTACATACAAATGGCGGTGTAGGTATTTCCATGTTCGTACAGATGGCGGTACAGATATTTCCATGTTCATACAGTTAGCAGTGTAGATATTTCCATGTTCATACAGAGGGTGGTGTAGATATTTGCATGATCATACAGATGGCGGTGTAGATATTTCCATGTTTGTATGGATGGCAGTGTAGATATTTCCATGTTCATACAGGTGGCGTTGTAGATATTTCAATGTTTTAACAGATAGCAGTGTAGTTATTTCCACGTTTATAGAGATATCAGTGTAGATCTTTCCATTGATATACAGATTGCTGTGTAGATATTTGCATGTTCGTACAGATAGCGGAGTAGATATTTCCATGTTCATACAGAGAGCGGTGTAGATATTTCCATGTACATACAGATAGCGTTGTAGATATTTCCATGCTCATACAGTCAGCGGTGTAGATATTTCCATGTTCATACAGATGGCAGTGTAGATATTTCCATGTTCATACAGGTGGCGGTGTAGATATTTCCATGTTTATACAGATAGCAGTGTAGTTATTTCCATGTTTATAGAGATAGCAGTGCAGATATTTCCATTGATAAACAGATAGCTGTGTAGATATTTGCATGTACATAGAAATGGCGGTGTAGACATTTCCATGTTTATGCAGATAGCGGTATAGATACTTCCATGTTTATACAGATGTTGGTGTAGGTATTTCCATGTTTATAGAGATGGCGGTGTAGATATTTCCATGTTCATACAGTTAGCGGTGTAGATATTTCCATGTTCGTACAGATGGCGGTGTAGATATTTACATGTTAATACAGATGCCGTTGTACATATATCCATGTTAATACAAATGGCGGTGAAGATATTTCCATGTTCATAGAGATGGCGGTGTAGATATTTCCATGTTCATACAAATGGCGGTGTAGATATTTCCATGTTCATAGAGATGGCGGTGTAGATATTTCCATGTTTATACAGATAGCAGTTTAGTTATTTCCATGTTTATAGAGATAGCAGTGTAGATATTTCCATTGATATACAGATAGCTGTGAAGAGATTTGCATGTTCATACAGATATCAGTGTAGATATTTCCATGTTCATACAGATATCTGTGTAGATATTTCCATGTTCATACAGAGAGCGGTGTAGATATTTCTATGTTCATACAGATAACGGTGTAGATATTTCCATGTTCATACAGATAGCGGTGCAGATATTTCCATGTTCGTACAGTTAGCGGTGTAGATATGTCCGTGTTCATACAGATGGCAGTGTAGATATTTACATGTTCATACAGATGGCGGTGTAGATATTTCCATGTTCGTGCACATGGCGGCGTAGATATTTCCATGTTCATAGAGATGGCGGTGTAGATATTTCCATGTTTATGCAGATAGCGGTATAGATATTTCCATGTTTATACAGATGTTGGTGTAGATATTTCCATGTTTATAGAGATGGCGGTCTAGATATTTCCATGTTTATAAAGATAGTGGTGTAGTTATTTCCAAGTTTATAGAGACAGCGTTGTAGATATTTCCATGTTTATAGAGATAGCGATGAAGATATTTCCATGTTTATACAGATAGTGGTGTAGATATTTCCATGTTTATACAGATAGCGGTGTAGGTATTTCCATGTTTATAGAGATAGTGGTGTAGATATTTCCAATTTTATACAGATAGCAGTGTAGATATTTACAAGTTCATACAGATAGCGGTGTAGATATTTCCACGTTTATAGAGATGGCGGTGTAGATATTTCCATGTTCATACAGATGGCGGTGTAGATATTTCCATGTTCATACAGATAGCGGTGTAGATATTTCCATGTTCATACAGAGAGCGGTGTAGATATTTCCATGTTCATACAGAAAGCGGTGTAGTTATTTCCATGTTCATCCAGATGCCGGTGTAGATATATCCATGTTCATACAGATGGTGTTGTAGATATTTCCATGTTCATACAAATGGTGGTGTAGATATTTCCATGTTCATACAGATGGCGGTGTAGATATTTCCATGTACATACAAATGGCGGTGTAGATATTTCCATGTTCATAGAGATGGCGGTGTAGATATTTCCATGTTTATACAGATAGCAGTGTAGTTATTTCCATGTTTATAGAGATAGCAGTGTAGATATTTCCATTGATATACAGATAGCTGTGTAGATATTTCCATGTTCGTACAGATAGCGGTGTAGATATTTCCATGTTCATACAAATAACGGTGTAGATATTTCCATGTTCATACAGATAGCGGTGTAGATATTTCCATGTTCATACAGTTAGCGGTGTAGATATTTCCATGTTCATACAGATGGCGGTGTAGATATTTACATGTTCATACAGATGACGGTGCAGATATTTCCATGTTCGTACAGATGGCGGTGTAGAGATTTCCATGTTCATAGAGATGGCCGTGTAGATATTTCCAACTTTATGCAGATAGCAGGATAGATATTTCCAAGTTTATACAGATGGTGGTGTAGATATTTCCATGTTTATAGAGATGGCGGTCTAGATATTTCCATGTTTATACATATAGCGGTGAAGATATTTCCATGTTTATACAGATAGCGGTGTAGATATTTCCATGTTTATACAGATAGAAGTGTAGATATTTTCATGTTTATACAGATAGTGGTGTAGATAATTTCAATTTTATACCAAGAGCAGCGTAGATATTTCCAAGTTCATACAGATAGCATTGTAGATATTTCCACGTTTATAGATATGGCGGTGTAGATAATTCCATGTGCATACTGATGGCGGTGTAGATATTTCCATGTTCATACAAATGGCGGTGTAGATATTTCCATGTTCATAGAGATGGCGGTGTAGATATTTCCATGTTCATACAAATGGCGGTGTAGATATTTCCATGTTCATAGAGATGGCAGTGTAGATATTTCCATGTTTATAAAGATAGCAGTGTAGTTATTTCCATGTTTATAGAGATAGCAGTGTAGATATTTCCATTGATATACACATAGCTGTGTAGATATTTGCATGTTCATACAGATAGCGGTGCAGATATTTACATTTTCATGCAGATAGCGGTGTAGATATTTCCATGTTCATACAGATAGCGGTGTAGATATTTCCATGTTCATACAGATAGCGGTGTAGATATTTCCATGTTCATACAGGTGGCGGTGTAGATATTTCCATGCTGATACAGATAGCAGTGTAGATATTTCCATGTTTATAGAGATAGTGGTGTAGATAATTTCAATTTTATACAGATAGCAGTGTAGATATTTGCATGTTCATACAGATAGCGGTGTAGGTATTTCCATGTTCATACAGAGGGCGGTGTAGATGTTTCCGTGTTCATACAGATAGCGGTGTAGATATTTCCATGTTCCTATAGATAGCGGTGTAGATATTTCCATGTTCATACAGATAGCGGTGTAGATATTTTCATGTTCATACAATTAGCAGTGTAGATATTTCCATGTTCATACAGATGGCGGTGTAGATATTTCCATGTTCATACAGATAGCGTTGTAGATATTTCCATGTTCATACAGATAGCGGTGTAGGTATTTCCATGTTCATACAGATAGCGGTGTAGATATTTCCATGTTCATACAGATAGCGGTGTAGATATTTCCATGTTCATACAGTTATCGGTGTAGATATTTCAATGTTTATAGAGATAGTGGTGTAGTTATTTCCAAGTTTATAGAGACAGCGTTGTAGATATTTCCATGTTAATACAGGTGGCGGTGAAGATATTTCCATGTTTATACAGATAGCGGTGTAGATATTTCCATGTTTATACAGATAAGAGTGTAGATATTTCCATGTTTATAGAAATAGTGGTGTAGATAACTTCAATTTTATACAGATAGCAGTGTAGATATTTCCAAGTTCATACAGATAGCGGTGTAGATATTTTCACGTTTATAGTGATAGCGGTGTCGATATTTCCATGTTCATACAGATAGCGGTGTAGATATTTCCATGTTCATACAGGTAGCGGTGTAGATATTTCCATGTTCATACAGGTGGCGGTGTAGATATTTCCATGTTCATACAGATGGCCATGTATATATTTCCATGTTCGTACAAATGGCATTGTAGATATTTCCACGTTCATACAGGTGGCGGTGTAGATATTTCCACGCTTATACAGATAGCGGTGTAGTTATTTCCATGTTTACAGAGACAGCAGTGTAGATATTTCCATTGATATACAGATAGCTGTGTAGATATTTGCATGTTCATACAGATAGCGGTGTAGGTATTTCCATGTTCGTACAGATAGCGGTGTAGATATTTCCATGTTCATACAGATAGCGGTGTAGATATTTCCATGTTCATACAGATAACGGTGTAGATATTTCCATGTTCATACAGATAGCGTTGTAGATATTTCCATGTTCATAAAGTTAGCGGTGTAGATATTTCCGTGTTCATACAGATGGCAGTGTAGATATTTACATGTTCATACAGATGGCGGTGTAGATATTTCCATGTTCGTACAGATGGCGGTGTAGATATTTCCATGTTCTTAGAGATGGCGGTGTAGATATTTCCATGTTTATGCAGATAGCGGTATAGATATTTCCATGTTTATACAGATGGTGGTGTAGATATTTCCATGTTTATAGAGATGGCGGTATATATATTTCCATGTTTATAGAGATAGTGGTTTACTTATTTCCAAGTTTATAGAGACAGCGTTGTAGATGTTTCCATGTTTGTACAGATAGCGGTGTAGATATTTCCATGTTTATACAGATAGCAGTGTAGATATTTCTATGTTTATAGAGATAGTGGTGTAGATGATTTCAATTTTATACAGATAGCAGTGTAGATATTTCCAAGTTCATACAGATAGCAGTGTGGATATTTCCACGTTTATAGAGATGGCGGTGTAGATATTTCCATGTTCATACAGATGGCGGTGTAGATATTTCCATGTTCATACAGATGGCAGTGTAGATATTTCCGTGTTCATACAGGTGGCGGTGTAGATATTTCCATGTTTATACAGATATCAGTGTAGTTATTTCCATGTTTATAGAGATAGCAGTGTAGATATTTCCATTGATATACTGATAGCTGTGTAGATATTTCCATGTTCATACAGATAGCGGTATAGAAATTTCCATGTTTATACAGATAGCGGTGCGGATATTTCCATGTTTATACAGAGAGTGGTGCAGATATTTCCATGTTTATAAAGATAGCGGTTTAGATATTTCCAGCTTAATACAGATGGCGGTGTAGATATGTCCGTGTTCGTAGAGATGGCGGTGTAGATATGTCCATGTTCATACAGATGGCGGTGTAGATATTTCGAAGTTTATAGAGATAGCGCTGTTGTTATTTCCATATTTATAGAGAAATCTGTGTAGATATTTCCATGTATATGCAGATAGATGTGTAGATATTTCCATGCTCATACAGTCAGCGTTGTAGATATTTCCATGTTCATCCAGATGCCGGTGCAGATATTTCCATGTTCATACAGGTAACGGTGTAGATATTTCCATGTTCATACAGATACCGGTGTAGATATTTCCATGTTCATACAGTTAGCGGTGTAGATATTTCCATGTGCATACAGATGGCGGTGTAGATATTTACATGTTAATGTAGATGGCGGTGTGGATATTTCCATGTTCGTACAGATGGCGGTGTAGATATTTCCATGTTTATTCAGATAGCGGTATAGATATTTCCATGTTTATACAGATGGTGGTGTAGATATTTCCATGTTTATAGAGATGGCGGTATATATATTTCCATGTTTATAGAGACAGTGGTTTAGTTATTTCCAAGTTTATAGAGACAGCGTTGTAGATGTTTCCATGTTTATACAGATAGCGGTGAAGATATTTCCATGTTTATACAGATAGCGGTGTAGATATTTCCATGTTTATACAGATAGCAGTATAGATATTTCCATGTTTATAGAGATAGTGGTGTAGATAATTTCAATTTTGTACAGATAGCAGTGTAGATATTTCCAAGTTCATACGGATAGCAGTGTAGATATTTCCACGTTTATAGAGATGGCGGTGTAGATATTTCCATGTTCATACAGATGGCGGTGTAGATATTTCCATGTTTATAGAGATGGCGGTGTAGATATTTTCATGTTTACACAGATGGCGGTGTAGATATTTCCATGTTTACACAGATAACGGTGTAGACATTTCCATGTTTACACAGATAGCGGTGCGTACATTTCCATGTTTATGCAGATAGCAGTGTAGATATTTCCATGTTTATACAGATAGCGGTGCGGATATTTCCATGTTTATGCAGATAGCGGTGTAGATATTTCCATGTTTATACAGATAGCGGTGCGGGTATTTCCTTGTTTATACAGATAGTGGTGCAGATATTTCCATGTTTATAAAGATAGCGGTGTAGATATTTCCATCTTAATACACATGGCGGTGTAGATATGTCCATGTTCATACACTCAGCGATGTAGTTATTTCCATGTTCATACAGATGGCATTGTAGATATTTACATGTTCATACAGTTGGCGGTGTAGATGTTTCCATGTTCATACAGTAGGCGGTGTAGATATTTCCATGTTCGTATGGATGGCTGCGTAGATATTTCCATGTTCATACAGGTGGCGGTGTAGATATTTCCATGTTTATACAGATAGCAGTGTAGTTATTTCCGTGTTTATAGAGATAGCAGTGCAGATATTTCCATTGATAAACAGATAGCTGTGTAGATATTTGCATGTTCTTACAGATAGCGGTATAGATATTTCCATGTTCATACAGATAGCGGTGTAGATATTTCCATGTTCATACACATGGCGGTGTAGTTATTTACATGTTCATAGAGATGGCGGTGTAGATATTTCCATGTTTATGCAGATTGCCGTATAGATATTTCCATGTTTATACAGATGGTGGTGTAGATATTTCCATGTTTACAGAGATGGCGGTCTAGATATTTCCATGTTTATAGAGATAGTGGTGTAGTTATTTCCAAGTTTATAGAGACAGCGTTGCATATATTTCCATGTTTATACAGATAGCGGTGAAGATATTTGCATGTTTATACAGATTGCCATGTAGATATTTCCATGTGTATACAGATAGCGGTGTAGATATTTCCATGTTTATAGAGATAGTGGTGTAGATAATTCCAATTTTATACAGATAGCATTGTAGATATTTCCAAGTTCATACAGATAGCGGTGTAGATATTTCCACGTTTATAGAGATGGCGTTGTAGATATTTCCATGTTCATACAGATGGCGGTGTAGATATTTCCATGTTTATAGAGATGGCGGTGTAGATATTTTCATGTTTACACAGATGGCGGTGTAGATAATTCCATGTTTACACAGATAGCAGTGTGGACATTTCCATGTTTACACAGATAGCGGTGTGGATATTTCCATGTTTATGCAGATAGCGCTATAGATATTTCCATGTTTATACAGATAGCGGTGCGGATATTTCCATGTTTATACAGATAGTGGTGCAGATATTTCCATGTTTATAAAGATAGCAGTGTAGATATTTCCAGCTTAATACAGATGGCGGTGCAGATATGTCTATGTTCGTATAGATGGCGGTGTAGATAATTCCAATTTTATACAGATAGCAGTGTAGATATTTCTAAGTTCATACAGATAGCGGTGTAGATATTTCCATGTTTATAGAGATGGCGGTTTAGATATTTCCATGTTCATACAGATGGCGGTGTAGATATTTCCATGCTTATAGAGATGGCGGTGTATATATTTTCATGTTTACACAGATAGCGGTGTAGACATTTCCATGTTTACACAGATAGCGATGTGGATAATTCCATGTTTATGCAGATAGCGGTGTAGATATTTCCATGTTTATACAGATAGTGGTGCGGATATTTCCATGTTTATACAGATAGTGGTGCGGATATTTCCATGTTTATATAGATAGTGGTGCAGATATTTCCATGCTTATTCAGATAGCGGTGTAGATATTTCCATCTTAATACAGATGGCGGTGTAGATATGTCCATGTTCGTACAGATGGCGTTGTACATATTTCCATGTTCATACAGATGGCGGTGTAGGTATTTTGAAGTTTATGGAGATAGCGCTGTAGTTATTTCCATATTTATTGAGAAATCTGTGTAGATATTTCCATGTATATGCAGATAGCTGTGTAGATATTTCCATTTTCATGCAGATAGCGGTGTAGATATTTACATGTTCATCCAGATGCCGGTGTAGATATATCCATGTTCATACAGATGGCGGTGTAGATATTTCCATGTACATACAAATGGTGGTGTAGATATTTCCATGTTCGTACAGATGGCGGTGCAGATATTTCCATGTTCATACAGTTAGCCGTGTAGATATTTCCATGTTCATACAGATGGCGGTGTAGATATTTCCATGTTCATACAAATGGCAGTGTAGGTATTTCCATGTTCACAGACATGGCGGTTTAGATATTTCCATGTTTATACAGATAGCAGTGTAGATATTTCCATGCTTATAGAGATAGCAGTGTAGATATTTCCATTGATATACAGATAGCTGGGTAGATATTTGCATGTTCATACAGATAGCGGTGTAGATATTTCCATGTTCATACAGTTAGCGGTGTAGATATTTCCAAGTTCATACAGATGGCGGTGTAGATATTTACATGTTCATACAGATGGCGGTGTAGATATTTCCATGTTCGTACGGATGGCAGTGTAGATATTTCCATGTTCATACAGGTGGCGGTGTAGATATTTCCATGTTTATACAGATAGCAGTGTAGTTATTTCCGTGTTTATAGAGATAGCAGTGCAGATATTTCCATTGATAAACAGATAGCTGTGTAGATATTTGCATGTTCTTACAGATAGCGGTATAGATATTTCCATGTTCATACAGATAGCGGTGTAGATATTTCCATGTTCATACACATGGCGGTGTAGTTATTTACATGTTCATAGAGATGGCGGTGTAGATATTTCCATGTTTATGCAGATAGCCGTATAGATATTTCCATGTTTATACAGATGGTGGTGTAGATATTTCCATGTTTACAGAGATGGCGGTCTAGATATTTCCATGTTTATAGAGATAGTGGTGTAGTTATTTCCAAGTTTATAGAGACAGCGTTGCAGATATTTCCATGTTTATACAGATAGCGGTGAAGATATTTGCATGTTTATACAGATTGCCATGTAGATATTTCCATGTGTATACAGATAGCGGTGTAGATATTTCCATGTTTATAGAGATAGTGGTGTAGATAATTCCAATTTTATACAGATAGCATTGTAGATATTTCCAAGTTCATACAGATAGCGGTGTAGATATTTCCACGTTTATAGAGATGGCGTTGTAGATATTTCCATGTTCATACAGATGGCGGTGTAGATATTTCCATGTTTATAGAGATGGCGGTGTAGATATTTTCATGTTTACACAGATGGCGGTGTAGATAATTCCATGTTTACACAGATAGCAGTGTGGACATTTCCATGTTTACACAGATAGCGGTGTGGATATTTCCATGTTTATGCAGATAGCGCTATAGATATTTCCATGTTTATACAGATAGCGGTGCGGATATTTCCATGTTTATACAGATAGTGGTGCAGATATTTCCATGTTTATAAAGATAGCAGTGTAGATATTTCCAGCTTAATACAGATGGCGGTGCAGATATGTCTATGTTCGTATAGATGGCGGTGTAGATAATTCCAATTTTATACAGATAGCAGTGTAGATATTTCTAAGTTCATACAGATAGCGGTGTAGATATTTCCATGTTTATAGAGATGGCGGTTTAGATATTTCCATGTTCATACAGATGGCGGTGTAGATATTTCCATGCTTATAGAGATGGCGGTGTATATATTTTCATGTTTACACAGATAGCGGTGTAGACATTTCCATGTTTACACAGATAGCGATGTGGATAATTCCATGTTTATGCAGATAGCGGTGTAGATATTTCCATGTTTATACAGATAGTGGTGCGGATATTTCCATGTTTATACAGATAGTGGTGCGGATATTTCCATGTTTATACAGATAGTGGTGCAGATATTTCCATGCTTATTCAGATAGCGGTGTAGATATTTCCATCTTAATACAGATGGCGGTGTAGATATGTCCATGTTCGTACAGATGGCGTTGTACATATTTCCATGTTCATACAGATGGCGGTGTAGGTATTTTGAAGTTTATGGAGATAGCGCTGTAGTTATTTCCATATTTATTGAGAAATCTGTGTAGATATTTCCATGTATATGCAGATAGCTGTGTAGATATTTCCATTTTCATGCAGATAGCGGTGTAGATATTTACATGTTCATCCAGATGCCGGTGTAGATATATCCATGTTCATACAGATGGCGGTGTAGATATTTCCATGTACATACAAATGGTGGTGTAGATATTTCCATGTTCGTACAGATGGCGGTGCAGATATTTCCATGTTCATACAGTTAGCCGTGTAGATATTTCCATGTTCATACAGATGGCGGTGTAGATATTTCCATGTTCATACAAATGGCAGTGTAGGTATTTCCATGTTCACAGACATGGCGGTTTAGATATTTCCATGTTTATACAGATAGCAGTGTAGATATTTCCATGCTTATAGAGATAGCAGTGTAGATATTTCCATTGATATACAGATAGCTGGGTAGATATTTGCATGTTCATACAGATAGCGGTGTAGATATTTCCATGTTCATACAGTTAGCGGTGTAGATATTTCCAAGTTCATACAGATGGCGGTGTAGATATTTACATGTTCATACAGATGGCGGTGTAGATATTTCCATGTTCGTACGGATGGCAGTGTAGATATTTCCATGTTCATACAGGTGGCGGTGTAGATATTTCCATGTTTATACAGATAGCAGTGTAGTTATTTCCGTGTTTATAGAGATAGCAGTGCAGATATTTCCATTGATAAACAGATAGCTGTGTAGATATTTGCATGTTCTTACAGATAGCGGTATAGATATTTCCATGTTCATACAGATAGCGGTGTAGATATTTCCATGTTCATACACATGGCGGTGTAGTTATTTACATGTTCATAGAGATGGCGGTGTAGATATTTCCATGTTTATGCAGATAGCCGTATAGATATTTCCATGTTTATACAGATGGTGGTGTAGATATTTCCATGTTTACAGAGATGGCGGTCTAGATATTTCCATGTTTATAGAGATAGTGGTGTAGTTATTTCCAAGTTTATAGAGACAGCGTTGCAGATATTTCCATGTTTATACAGATAGCGGTGAAGATATTTGCATGTTTATACAGATTGCCATGTAGATATTTCCATGTGTATACAGATAGCGGTGTAGATATTTCCATGTTTATAGAGATAGTGGTGTAGATAATTCCAATTTTATACAGATAGCATTGTAGATATTTCCAAGTTCATACAGATAGCGGTGTAGATATTTCCACGTTTATAGAGATGGCGTTGTAGATATTTCCATGTTCATACAGATGGCGGTGTAGATATTTCCATGTTTATAGAGATGGCGGTGTAGATATTTTCATGTTTACACAGATGGCGGTGTAGATAATTCCATGTTTACACAGATAGCAGTGTGGACATTTCCATGTTTACACAGATAGCGGTGTGGATATTTCCATGTTTATGCAGATAGCGCTATAGATATTTCCATGTTTATACAGATAGCGGTGCGGATATTTCCATGTTTATACAGATAGTGGTGCAGATATTTCCATGTTTATAAAGATAGCAGTGTAGATATTTCCAGCTTAATACAGATGGCGGTGCAGATATGTCTATGTTCGTATAGATGGCGGTGTAGATAATTCCAATTTTATACAGATAGCAGTGTAGATATTTCTAAGTTCATACAGATAGCGGTGTAGATATTTCCATGTTTATAGAGATGGCGGTTTAGATATTTCCATGTTCATACAGATGGCGGTGTAGATATTTCCATGCTTATAGAGATGGCGGTGTATATATTTTCATGTTTACACAGATAGCGGTGTAGACATTTCCATGTTTACACAGATAGCGATGTGGATAATTCCATGTTTATGCAGATAGCGGTGTAGATATTTCCATGTTTATACAGATAGTGGTGCGGATATTTCCATGTTTATACAGATAGTGGTGCGGATATTTCCATGTTTATACAGATAGTGGTGCAGATATTTCCATGCTTATTCAGATAGCGGTGTAGATATTTCCATCTTAATACAGATGGCGGTGTAGATATGTCCATGTTCGTACAGATGGCGTTGTACATATTTCCATGTTCATACAGATGGCGGTGTAGGTATTTTGAAGTTTATGGAGATAGCGCTGTAGTTATTTCCATATTTATTGAGAAATCTGTGTAGATATTTCCATGTATATGCAGATAGCTGTGTAGATATTTCCATTTTCATGCAGATAGCGGTGTAGATATTTACATGTTCATCCAGATGCCGGTGTAGATATATCCATGTTCATACAGATGGCGGTGGAGATATTTCCATGTACATACAAATGGTGGTGTAGATATTTCCATGTTCGTACAGATGGCGGTGCAGATATTTCCATGTTCATACAGTTAGCCGTGTAGATATTTCCATGTTCATACAGATGGCGGTGTAGATATTTCCATGTTCATACAAATGGCAGTGTAGGTATTTCCATGTTCACAGACATGGCGGTTTAGATATTTCCATGTTTATACAGATAGCAGTGTAGATATTTCCATGCTTATAGAGATAGCAGTGTAGATATTTCCATTGATATACAGATAGCTGGGTAGATATTTGCATGTTCATACAGATAGCGGTGTAGATATTTCCATGTTCATACAGTTAGCGGTGTAGATATTTCCAAGTTCATACAGATGGCGGTGTAGATATTTACATGTTCATACAGATGGCGGTGTAGATATTTCCATGTTCGTACGGATGGCAGTGTAGATATTTCCATGTTCATACAGGTGGCGGTGTAGATATTTCCATGTTTATACAGATAGCAGTGTAGTTATTTCCGTGTTTATAGAGATAGCAGTGCAGATATTTCCATTGATAAACAGATAGCTGTGTAGATATTTGCATGTTCTTACAGATAGCGGTATAGATATTTCCATGTTCATACAGATAGCGGTGTAGATATTTCCATGTTCATACACATGGCGGTGTAGTTATTTACATGTTCATAGAGATGGCGGTGTAGATATTTCCATGTTTATGCAGATAGCCGTATAGATATTTCCATGTTTATACAGATGGCGGTGTAGATATTTCCATGCTTATAGAGATGGCGGTGTATATATTTTCATGTTTACACAGATAGCGGTGTAGACATTTCCATGTTTACACAGTTAGCGGTGTGGATATTTCCATGTTTATGCAGATAGCGGTGTAGATATTTCCATGTTTCTACAGAGAGTGGTGCGGATATTTCCATGTTTATACAGATAGTGGTGCGGATATTTCCATGTTTATACAGATAGTGGTGCAGATATTTCCATGCTTATTCAGATAGCGGTGTAGATATTTCCATCTTAATACAGATTTCGGTGTAGATATGTCCATGTTCGTACAGATGGCGTTGTACATATTTCCATGTTCATACAGATGGCGGTGTAGGTATTTTGAAGTTTATAGAGATAGCGCTGTAGTTATTTCCATATTTATTGAGAAATCTGTGTAGATATTTCCATGTATATGCAGATAGCTGTGTAGATATTTCCATTTTCATGCAGATAGCGGTGTAGATATTTACATGTTCATCCAGATGCCGGTGTAGATATATCCATGTTCATACAGATGGGGGTGAAGATATTTCCATGTTCATACAGATGGCGGTGTAGATATTTCCATGTTCATGCAGATGGCGGTGTAGATATTTCCATGTTCATAGAGATGGCGGTGTAGATATTTCCATGTACATACAAATGGTGGTGTAGATATTTCCATGTTCGTACAGATGGCGGTGCAGATATTTCCATGTTCATACAGTTAGCCGTGTAGATATTTCCATGTTCATACAGATGGCGGTGTAGATATTTCCATGTTCATACAAATGGCAGTGTAGGTATTTCCATGTTCACAGACATGGCGGTTTAGATATTTCCATGTTTATACAGATAGCAGTGTAGATATTTCCATGCTTATAGAGATAGCAGTGTAGATATTTCCATTGATATACAGATAGCTGGGTAGATATTTGCATGTTCATACAGATAGAGGTGTAGATATTTCCATGTTCATACAGTTAGCGGTGTAGATATTTCCAAGTTCATACAGATGGCGGTGTAGATATTTACATGTTCATACAGATGGCGGTGTAGATATTTCCATGTTCGTACGGATGGCACTGTAGATATTTCCATGTTCATACAGGTGGCGGTGTAGATATTTCCATGTTTATACAGATAGCAGTGTAGTTATTTCCATGTTTATAGAGGTAGCAGTGTAGATATTTCCATTGTTATACAGATAGCTGTGTAGATATTTGCATGTTAATTCAGGTAGCGGTATAGATATTTCCACGTTCGTACAGATAGAGGTGTAGATATTTCCATGTTCATACAGATAACGGTGTAGATATTTCCATGTTCATACAGATATCGGTGTAGATATTAACATTTTCCTACAGTTTGCGGTGTATATATTTCCATGTTCATACAGATGGCCGTGTAGATATTTACATGTTCATAGAGATGGCGGTGTAGATATTTCCATGTTCATACAGATGGCGGTGTAGATATTTCCATGTTTATAGAGATGGCTGTGTAGATTTTTTCATGTTTCCACAGATGGCGGTGTAGATATTTCCATGTTTACACAGATAGCAGTGTGGACATTTCCATGTTTACACAGATAGCATTGTGGACATTTCCATGTTTACACAGATAGCGGTGTGGATATTTCCATGTTTATGCAGATAGCGCTATAGATATTTCCATGTTTATACAGATAGCGGTGCGGATATTTCCATGTTTACAGATAGTGGTGCAGATATTTCCATGTTTATAAAGATAGCAGTGTAGATATTTCCAGCTTAATACAGATGGCGGTGCAGATATGTCTATGTTCGTACAGATGGCGGTGTAGATAATTCCAATTTTATACAGATAGCAGTGTAGATATTTCTAAGTTCATACAGATAGCGGTGTAGATATTTCCACGTTTATAGAGATGGCGGTTTAGATATTTCCATGTTCATACAGATGGCGGTGTAGATATTTCCATGCCTATAGAGATGGCGGTGTATATATTTTCATGTTTACACAGATAGCGGTGTAGACATTTCCATGTTTATACAGATAGCGGTGCGGATATTTCCATGCTTATACAGATAGCGGTGTAGATATTTCCATCTTAATAGAGATGGCGGTGTATATATGTCCATGTTCGTACAGATGGCGTTGTAGATATTTCCATGTTCATACTGATGGCGGTGTAGGTATTTCGAAGTTTATAGAGATAACGCTGTAGTTATTTCCATATTTATAGAGATATCTGTATAGATATTTCCATGTATATGCAGATAGCTGTGTAGATATTTCCATGTTCATCCAGATGCCGGTGTGGATATATCCATGTTCATACAGATGTCGGTGAAGATATTTCCATGTTCGTGCAGATGGCGGTGTAGATATTTCCATGTTCATAGAGATGGCGGTGTAGATATTTCCATGTTTATGCAGATAGCGGTATAGATATTTCCATGTTTATACAGATGTTGGTGTAGATATTTCCATGTTTATAGAGACGGCGGTCTAGATATTTCCATGTTTATAGACATAGTGGTGTAGTTATTTCCAAGTTTATAGAGACAGCGTTGTAGATATTTCCATGTTTATAGAGATAGCGATGAAGATATTTCCATGTTTATACAGATAGCGGTGTAGATATTTCCATGTTTATACAGATAGGGGGGTAGATATTTCCATGTTTATAGACATAGTGGGGTAGATAATTCCAATTTTATACATATAGCAGTGTAGATATTTCCAAGTTCATACAAATAGCGGTGTAGATATTTCCACGTTTATAGAGATGGCGGTGTAGATATTTCCATGTTCATACAGATGGCGGTGTAGATATTTCCATGTTTATAGAGATGGCGGTGTAGATATTTTCATGCTTACACAGATGGCAGTGTAGATATTTCCATGTTTACACAGATAGCGGTGTAGACATTTCTATGTTTACACAGATAGCGGTGTGGATATTTCCATGTTTATGCAGATAGCGCTGTAGATATTTTCATGTTTATACAGATAGCGGTGCAGTTATTTCCATGTTTATGCAGATATTGGTGCACATATTTCCATGTTTATACAGATAGCGGTGTAGATATTTCCATCTTATTACAGATGGTGGTGTAGATATGTCCGTGTTCATACAGATGGCGGTGTAGATATTCCATGTTCATACAGATGGCGGTGTAGATATTTCGAAGTTTATAGAGATAGCGCTGTAGTTATTTCCATATTTATAGAGAAATCTGTGTAGATATTTCCATGTATATGCAGATAGCGGTGTAGATATTTCCATGTTCATCCAGATGCTGGTGTACATAAATCCATGTTCATACAGATGGCGGTGAAGATATTTCCATGTTCATACAGATGGTGTTGTCGGTATTTCGATGTTCATACTAATGGCGGTGTAGATATTTCCATGTTCATAGAGATGGCGGTGTAGATATTTCCAGGTTCATACAAATGGCAGTTTAGGTATTTCCATGTTCATAGAGATGGCCGTGTAGATATTTCCATGTTTATACAGATAGCAGTGTAGTTATTTCCATGTTTATAGAGATACCAGTGTGGATATTTCCGTTCATATACAGATATCAGTGTAGATATTTCCACTGATATACAGATAGCTGTGTAGATATTTGCATGGTCATACAGATAGCGGTGTAGATATTTCCATGTTCGTACAGATAGCGGTGTAGATATTTCCATGTTCATACAGATAGCGGTGTAGATATTTCCATGTTAATACAGATAGCGGTGTAGATATTTCCATGTTCATACAGATAGCGGTGTAGATAATTACATGTTCGTACACTTAGCGGTGTAGATATTTCCATGTTCATACAGATGGCGGTGTAGATATTTACATATTCATACAGATGGCGGTATGGATATTTCCTTGTTCGTACAGATGGCGGTGTAGATATTTCCATGTTCATAGAGATGACGGTGTAGATATTTCCATGTTTATGCAGATAGCGGTATAGATATTTCCATGTTTATACAGATGGTGGTGTAGATATTTCCGTGTTTATAGAGGTGGCGGTCTAGATATTTCCATGTTTACAGAGATAGTGGTGTAGTTATTTCCAAGTTTATAGAGACAGCGTTGTAGATATTTCTATGTTTATACAGATAGCGGTGAAGATATTTCCAAGTTTATACAGATAGCGGTGTGGATATTTCCATGTTTTTACAGATAGCAGTGTACATATTTCCATGTTTATAGAGATAGTGGTGTCGATAATTTCAATTTTATACAGAGAGCAGTGTAGATATTTCCAAGTTCATACAGATAGCTGTGTAGATATTTCCACGTTTGTAGAGATGGCGGTGCAGATATTTCCATGTTCATACAGAGGACGGTGTAGATATTTCCATGTTTATAGAGATGGTGGTGTAGATATTTCCATGTTCATACAAATGGCGGTGTAGATATTTCCGTGTTCATAGAGATGGCGGTGTTAATATTTCCATATTTATAGAGATAGCAGAGTAGTTATTTCCTTGTTTATAGAGATAGTAGTGTAGATATTTCCATTGATATACTGATAGCTGTGTAGATATTTGCATGTTCATAGAGATAGCGGTGTAGATATATCCATGTTCATACCTATAGCGGTGTTGATATTTCCATGTTCATACAGATAGCGGTGTAGATATTTCCATGTTCATACAGATAGCGGTGTAGATATTTGCATGTTCATACAGATAGCGGTGTAGATATTTCCATGTTCATACAGTTAGCGGTTTAGATATTTCCATGTTCATACAGATGGCGGTGTAGATATTTACATGTTCATACTGATGGCGGTTTAGTTATTTCCATGTTCATACAGATGGCGGTGTAGATATTTCCATGTTCATACAGATTGCGGTTTAGATATTTCCATGTTCATACAGATAGCGGTGTAGTTATTTACATGTTCATGCCAATAGCGGTGTAGACATTTCCATGTTCATATATTTAGCGGTGTAGATATTTCCATGTTCATACAGATGGCGAAGATATTTCCATGTTCATACAGATGGCGGTGCAGATATTTCCATGTTCATACAGTTAGCGGTGTAGATATTTCCATGTTCATACAGATGGCAGTGTAGATATTTCCATGTTCATAGAGGTGGCGGTGTAGATATTTCCATATATATACAGATAGCAGTGTAGTTATTTCCATGTATATAGAGATAGCAGTGTAGATATTTCCATTGATATACAGATTGCTGTGTAGATATTTGCATGGTCATACAGATAGCGGTGTAGATATTTCCATGTTCATACAGATAGCAGTGTAGATATTTCCATGTTCATACAAATAACGGTGTAGATATTTCCATGTTCATACAGATAGCGGTGTAGATATTTCCATGTTCATACAGTTAGCGGTGTAGATATATCCATGTTCATACAGATGGCGGTGTAGATATTTACATGTTCATACAGATGGCGGTGTAGATATTTACATGTTCATACAGATGGCGGTATAGATATTTCCATGTTCGTACAGATGGCGTTGTAGATATTTCCATGTTCATAGACATGGCGGTGTAGATATTTCCATGTTCATACAGATGGCATTGTAGATATATTCATGTTCATACAGATGGCGGTGTAGATATTACCATGTTCGTACGGATGGCAGTGTAGATATTTCCATGTTCATACAGGTGGCAGTGTAGATATTTACATGTTCATACAGATGGCGGTGTAGATATTTACATGTTCATACAGATGGCGGTATAGATATTTCCATGTTCGTACAGATGGCATTGTAGATATTTCCATGTTCGTAGAGATGGCGGTGTAGATATTTCCATGTTTATGCAGATAGCGGTATAGATATTTCCATGTTTATACAGATGGTGGTGTAGATATTTCCATGTTTATAGAGATGGCAGTGTAGATATTTCCATGTTCATACAGATGGCGGTGTAAATATTTCCATGTTTATAGGGATGGCGGTGTAGATATTTTCATGTTTACACAGATGGCGGTGTAGATATTTCCATGTTTACACAGATAGCAGTGTAGACATTTCCACGTTTACACCGATAGCGGTGTGGATATTTCCATGTTTATGCAGAGAGCAGTGTAGATATTTCCATGTTTATACAGGTGGCGGTGTAGCTATTTCCATGTTCATACAGATGGCGGTGTAGATATTTCGAAGTTTATAGAGATAGCGCTGTAGTTATTTCCATATTTATAGAGAAATCTGTGTAGATATTTCCGTGTATATTCAGATATCTGTGTAGATATTTCCATGTTCATACAGATAGCGGTGTAGATTTTTCCATGTTCATACAGATAGCGGTGTAGATATATCCATGTTCATATAGTTAGCGGTGTAGATATTTCCATGTTTATACAGATGGCGGTGTAGATATTTACATGTTCATACAGATAGCGGTGTAGATATTTCCATGTTCATACAGGTGGCGTTGTAGATATTTCCATGTTCATACAGATAGCGGTTTAGATATTTTCTTGTTCATACAGATAGCGGTGTAGATATTTCCACGTTCATACCAATAGCGGTGTAGATATTTCCATGTTCATACAGTTAGCAGTGTAGATATTTCCATGTTCATACAGATGGCGGTGTAGATATTTACTTGTTCATACAGTTGGTGGTGTAGATATTTCCATGTTCATACAGATAGTGGTGCACATATTTCCATGTTTATACAGATAGCGGTGTAGATATTTCCATCTTATTACAGATGGCGGTGTAGATATGTCCATGTTCGTACAGATGGCGGTGTAGATATTTCCATGTTCATACAGATGG
Organism: Gorilla gorilla gorilla; assembly: GCF_029281585.2. Lineage (NCBI taxonomy): Eukaryota > Metazoa > Chordata > Mammalia > Primates > Hominidae > Gorilla > Gorilla gorilla. The sequence continues at coordinate 7,929,949 of NC_073232.2, read as the reverse complement.
CGGTGTAGATTTTCCGAAGTTTATAGTGATAGCGCTGTTGTTATTTCCATATTTATAGAGAAATCTGTGTAGATATTTCTATGTATATGCAGATAGCTGTGTAGATATTTCCATGTTCATGCAGAGAGTGTTGTAGATATTTCCATGTTCATCCAAATGCCGGTGTAGATATATCCATGTTCATACAGATGTTGGTGAAGATATTTCGAAGTTCATACAGATGGCGGTGTAGATATTTCCATGTTCATACAAATGGCTGTGTAGATATTTCCATGTTCATAGAGATGGCGGTGTAGATATTTCCATGTACATACAAATGGCGGTGTGGATATTTCCATGTTTGTACAGATGGCGGTGCAGATATTTCCATTTTCATACAGTTAGCGGTGTAGATATTTCCGTGTTCATACAGATAGCGGTGTAGATATTTACATGTTCGTACACTTAGCGGTGTAGATATTTCCATGTTCATACAGATGGCGGTGTAGATATTTACATATTCATACAGATGGCGGTATGGATATTTCCTTGTTCGTACAGATGGCGGTGTAGATATTTCCATGTTCATAGAGATGACGGTGTAGATATTTCCATGTTTATGTAGATATCGGTATAGATATTTCCATGTTTATACAGATGGTGGTGTAGATATTTCCGTGTTTATAGAGGTGGCGGTCTAGATATTTCCATGTTTACAGAGATAGTGGTGTAGTTATTTCCAAGTTTATAGAGACAGCGTTGTAGATATTTCCATGTTTATACAGATGGCGGTGAAGATATTTCCAAGTTTATACAGATAGCGGTGTGGATATTTCCATGTTTTTACAGATAGCAGTGTACATATTTCCATGTTTATAGAGATAGTGGTGTCGATAATTTCAATTTTATACAGAGAGCAGTGTAGATATTTCCAAGTTCATACAGATAGCTGTGTAGATATTTCCACGTTTGTAGAGATGGCGGTGCAGATATTTCCATGTTCATACAGAGGACGGTGTAGATATTTCCATGTTTATAGAGATGGTGGTGTAGATATTTCCATGTTCATACAAATGGCGGTGTAGATATTTCCGTGTTCATAGAGATGGCGGTGTTAATATTTCCATATTTATAGAGATAGCAGTGTAGTTATTTCCATGTTTATAGAGACAGTAGTGTAGATATTTCCATTGATATACTGATAGCTGTGTAGATATTTTCATGTTCATAGAGATAGCGGTGTAGATATATCCATGTTCATACCGATAGCGGTGTTGATATTTCCATGTTCATACAGATAGCGGTGTAGATATTTCCATGTTCATACAGATAGCGGTGTAGATATTTGCATGTTCATACAGATAGCGGTGTAGATATTTCCATGTTCATACAGTTAGCGGTTTAGATATTTCCAGGTTCATACAGATGGCGGTGTAGATATTTACATGTTCATACTGATGGCGGTTTAGTTATTTCCATGTTCATACAGATGGCGGTGTAGATATTTCCATGTTCATACAGATAGCGGTTTAGATATTTCCATGTTCATACAGATAGCGGTGTAGTTATTTCCATGTTCATGCCAATAGCGGTGTAGACATTTCCATGTTCATATATTTAGCGGTGTAGATATTTCCATGTTCATACAGATGGCGAAGATATTTCCATGTTCATACAGATGGCGGTGTAGATATTTCCATGTTCATACAGTTAGCGGTGTAGATATTTCCATGTTCATACAGATGGCAGTGTAGATATTTCCATGTTCATAGAGGTGGCGGTGTAGATATTTCCATATATATACAGATAGCAGTGTAGTTATTTCCATGTTTATAGAGATAGCAGTGTAGATATTTCCATTGATATACAGATAGCTGTGTAGATATTTGCATGGTCATACAGATAGCGGTGTAGATATTTCCATGTTCATACAGATAGCAGTGTAGATATTTCCATGTTCATACAAATAACGATGTAGATATTTCCATGTTCATACAGATAGCGGTGTAGATATTTCCATGTTCATACAGTTAGCGGTGTAGATATATCCATGTTCATACAGATGGCGGTGTAGATATTTACATGTTCATACAGATGGCGGTATAGATATTTCCATGTTCGTACAGATGGCGTTGTAGATATTTCCATGTTCATAGAGATGGCGGTGTAGATATTTCCATGTTCATACAGATGGCATTGTAGATATATTCATGTTCATACAGATGGCGGTGTAGATATTACCATGTTCGTACGGATGGCAGTGTAGATATTTCCATGTTCATACAGGTGGCAGTGTAGATATTTACATGTTCATACAGATGGCGGTGTAGATATTTACATGTTCATACAGATGGCGGTATAGATATTTCCATGTTCGTACAGATGGCATTGTAGATATTTCCATGTTCGTAGAGATGGCGGTGTAGATATTTCCATGTTTATGCAGATAGCGGTATAGATATTTCCATGTTTATACAGATGGTGGTGTAGATATTTCCATGTTTATAGAGATGGCAGTGTAGATATTTCCATGTTCATACAGATGGCGGTGTAAATATTTCCATGTTTATAGGGATGGCGGTGTAGATATTTTCATGTTTACACAGATGGCGGTGTAGATATTTCCATGTTTACACAGATAGCAGTGTAGACATTTCCACGTTTACACCGATAGCGGTGTGGATATTTCCATGTTTATGCAGAGAGCAGTGTAGAAATTTCCATGTTTATACAGGTGGCGGTGTAGATATTTCCATGTTCATACAGATGGCGGTGTAGATATTTCGAAGTTTATAGAGATAGCGCTGTAGTTATTTCCATATTTATAGAGAAATCTGTGTAGATATTTCCGTGTATATTCAGATATCTGTGTAGATATTTCCATGTTCATACAGATAGCGGTGTAGATATTTCCATGTTCATACAGATAGCGGTGTAGATATATCCATGTTCATATTGTTAGCGGTGTAGATATTTCCATGTTCATACAGATGGCGGTGTAGATATTTACATGTTCATACAGATAGCGGTGTAGATATTTCCATGTTCATACAGATGGCGTTGTAGATATTTCCATGTTCATACAGATAGCGGTTTAGATATTTCCTTGTTCATACAGATAGAGGTGTAGATATTTCCATGTTCATACCAATAGCGGTGTAGATATTTCCATGTTCATACAGTTAGCGGTGTAGATATTTCCATGTTCATACAGATGGCGGTGTAGATATTTACATGTTCATACAGATGGTGGTGTAGATATTTCCATGTTCATACAGATAGTGGTGCACATATTTCCATGTTTATACAGATAGCGGTGTAGATATTTCCATCTTATTACAGATGGCGGTGTAGATATGTCCATGCTCGTACAGATGGCGGTGTAGATATTTCCATGTTCATACAGATGGCGGTGTAGATTTTCCGGTTTATAGTGATAGCGCTGTTGTTATTTCCATATTTATAGAGAAATCTGTGTAGATATTTCTATGTATATGCAGATAGCTGTGTAGATATTTCCATGTTCATGCAGATAGTGTTGTAGATATTTCCATGTTCATCCAGATGCCGGTGTAGATATATCCATGTTCATACAGATGGTGGTGAAGATATTTCCAAGTTCATACAGATGGCGGTGTAGATATTTCCATATTCATACAAATGGCTGTGTAAATATTTCCATGTTCATAGAGATGGCGGTGTAGATATTTCCATGTACATACAAATGGCGGTGTGGATATTTCCATGTTCGTACAGATGGCGGTGCAAATATTTCCATTTTCATACAGTTAGTGGTGTAGATATTTCCATGTTCATACAGAGGGCGGTGTAGATATTTGCATGATCATACAGATGGCTGTGTAGATATTTCCATGTTCGTATGGATGGCAGTGTTGATATTTCCATGTTCATACAGGTGGCGGTGTAGATATTTCCATGTTTATACAGATAGCAGTGTAGTTATTTCCATGTTTATAGAGATATCAGTGTAGATATTTCCATTGATATACAGATTGCTGTTTAGATATTTGCATGTTTGTACAGATAGCGGTATAGATATTTCCATGTTCATACAGATAGCGGTGTAGATATTTCCATGTTCATACAGATAGCGGTGTAGTTATTTCCATGTTCATACACATAGCGGTGTAGATATTTCCATGTTCATACAGATAGCGTTGTAGATATTTCCATGCTCATACAGTCAGCGGTGTAGATATTTCCATGTTCATACAGAAGGCATTGTAGATATTTACATGTTCATACAGATGGCGGTGTAGATATTTCCATTTTCGTACGGATGGCAGTGTTGATATTTCCATGTTCATACAGGTGGCGGTGTAGATATTTCCATGTTTATACAGATAGCAGTGTAGTTATTTCCATGTTTATAGAGATAGCAGTGCAGATATTTCCATTGATAAACAGATAGCTGTGTAGATATTTGCATGTACATAGAGATGGCGGTGTAGGTATTTCCATGTTTATGCAGATAGCGGTATAGATAATTCCATGTTTATACAGATGTTGGTGTAGATATTTCCATGTTTATAGAGATGGCGGTCTACATATTTCCATGATTATAGAGATAGTGGTGTAGTTATTTCCAAGTTTATAGAGACAGCGTTGTAGATATTTCCATGTTTATACAGATAGCGGAGAAGATATTTCCATGTTTATATAGATAGCGGTGTAGATATATCCATGTTTATACAGATAGCAGTGTAGATATTTCCATGTTTATAGAGATAGTGGTGTAGTTATTTCCAAGTTTATAGAGACAGCGTTGTAGATGTTTCCATGTTTATAGAGATAGCGATGAAGATATTTCCATGTTTATACAGATAGCGGTGTAGATATTTCCATGTTTATACAGATAGCGGTGTAGGTATTTCCATGTTTATAGAGATATTGGTGTAGATAATTCCAATTTTATACAGATAGCAGTGTAGATATTTCCAAGTTCATACAGATAGCGGTGTAGATATTTCCACGTTTATAGAGATGGCGGTGTAGATATTTCCATGTTCATACAGATGGCGGTGTACATCTTTCCATGTTTATAGAGATGGCGGTGTAGATATTTTCATGTCTACACAGATGGCGGTGTAGATATTTCCATGTTTACACAGATAGCGGTGTAGACATTTCCATGTTTACACAGATAGCGGTGTGGATATTTCCAAGTTTATGCAGATAGCGGTGTAGATATTTCCATGTTTATACAGATAGCGGTGCGGATATTTCCATGTTTCTGCAGACAGTGGTGCACATATTTCCATGTTTATACAGATAGCGGTGTAGATATTTCCATCTTATTACAGATGGTGGTGTAGATATGTCCGTGTTCGTACAGATGGCGGTGTAGATATTTCCATGTTCATACAGATGGCGGTGTAGATATTCCGAAGCTTATAGTGATAGCGCTGTAGTTATTTCCATATTTATAGAGAAATCTGTGTAGATATTTCCATGTATATGCAGATAGCTGTGTAGATATTTCCATGTTCATGCAGATAGCGGTGTAGATATTTCCATGTTCATCCAGATGCCGTTGTAGATATATCCATGTTCATACAGATGGGGGTGAAGATATTTAAATGTTCATACAGATGGTGTTGTAGATATTTCCATGTTCATACAAATGGCGGTGTAGATATTTCCATTTTCATACCGATGGCAGTGTAGATATTTCCATGTACATACAAATGGCGGTGTAGATATTTCCATGTTCATAGAGATGGCGGTGTAGATATTTCCATGTTTATACAGATAGCGGTGTAGTTATTTCCATGTTTATAGAGATAGAAGTGTGGATATTTCCATTGATATACAGATAGCTGTGTAGATATTTCCATGTTCGTACAGATAGCGGTGTAGATATGTCCATGTTCATACAGATAACGGTGTAGATATTTCCATGTTCATACAGATAGCGGTGTAGATATTTCCATGTTCATACAGATGGCGGTGTAGATATTTACATGTTCATACAGATGAAAGTGCAGATATTTCCATGTTCGTACAGATGGCGGTGTAGATATTTCCATGTTCATAGAGATGGCCGTGTAGATATTTCCAACTTTATGCAGATAGCAGTATAGATATTTCCATGTTTATACAGATGGTGGTGTAGATATTTCCATGTTTATAGAGATGGTGGTCTAGTTATTTCCATGTTTATAGAGATAGTGGTGTAGTTATTTCCAAGTTTATAGAGACAGCGTTGTAGGTATTTCCATGTTTATACAGATAGCGGTGAAGATATTTCCATGTTTATAGAGATAGTGGTGTAGATATTTCCATGTTTATAGAGATAGTGATGTAGATAATTCTAATTTTATACAGATAGCAGTGTAGATATTTCCAAGTTCATACAGATAGCGGTGTAGATATTTCCATGTTCATACAGATAGCGGTGTAGATATTTCCATGTTCATACAGACAACGGTGTAGATATTTCCATGTTCATACAGATAGCGGTGCAGATATTTCCATGTTTGTACAGTTAGCGGTGCAGATATTTCCATGTTCATACAGATGGCGGTGTAGATATTCACATGTTCATACAGATGGCCATGTAGATATTTCCATGTTCGTACAGATAGCGGTGTAGGTATTTCCATGTTCATACAGTTAACGGTGTAGATATTTCCTTGTTCATACAGTTAGCGGTGTAGATATTTCCATGTTCGTACAGATGGCGGTGTAGATATTTCCATGTTCATACAGATGGCGGTGTAGATATTTCCATGTTTATGCAGATAGCGGTATAGATATTTCCATGTTTATACAGATGGTGGTGTAGATATTTCCATGTTTATGCAGATAGCGGTATAGATATTTCCATGTTTATACAGATGGTGGTGTAGATATTTCCATGTTTATAGAGATGGCGGTCTAGATATTTCCATGTTTACAGAGATAGTGGTGTAGTTATTTCCAAGTTTATAGAGACAGCGTTGTAGATATTTCCATGTTTATACAGATAGCGGTGAAGATATTTCCACGTTTATACAGATAGCGGTGTAGATATTTCCATGTTTATACAGATAGCAGTGTAGATATTTCCATGTTTATAGAGATAGTGGTGTAGATAATTTCAATTTATACCGAGAGCAGTGTAGATATTTCCAAGTTCATACAGATAGCGGTGTAGATTTTTCCACGTTTATAGAGATGGCGGTGTAGATATTTCCATGTTCATGCAGATGGCGGTGTAGATATTTCCATGTTCATCCAGATAGCGGTGTAGATATTTCCATGTTCATACATTTAGCGGTGTAGATATTTCCATGTTCATACAGATGGCGGTGCAGATATTTACATGTTCATACAGATGGCAGTGTAGATAATTCCATCTTCATACGGATGGCCGTGTAGTTATTTCCATGTTCATACAGGTGGCGGTGTATATATTTCCATGTTTATACAGATAGCTGTGTAGTTATTTCCATGTTTATAGAGATAGCACTGTAGATATTTCCATGTATATTCAGATAGTTGTGTAGATATTTGCATGTTCATACAGATAGCGGTGTAGATATTTCCATGTTCGTACAGATAGCGGTGTAGATATTTCCGTGTTTATACAGATGGCGGTGTAGATATTTACATGTTCATACAGATGGCGGTGTAGATATTTCCATGTTCTTACAGATGGCGGTGTAGATATTTCCATGTTCATACAAATAGCGGTGTAGTTATTTCCACGTTCATACCAATAGCGGTGTAGATATTTCCATGTTCATACAGTTAGCGGTGTAGATATTTCCATGTTCATACAGATGGCGGTGTAGATATTTACATGTTCATACAGATGGCGGTGTAGATATTTCCATGTTCGTACGGATGGCAGTGTAGATATTTCCATGTTCATACAGGTGGCGGTGTAGATATTTCCATGTTTATACAGATAGCAGTGTAGTTATTTCCATGTTTATAGAGATAGCAGTGTATATATTTCCATTGATATACAGATAGCTGTGAAGGTGTTTGCATGTTCATACAGATAGTGGTGTAGATATTTCCATGTTCGTACAGATAGCGGTGTAGATATTTCCATGTTCATACAGATAGCGGTGTAGATATTTCCATGTTCATACAGATGGCGGTGTAGATATTTCCATGTTCATACAGATAGCGGTGTAGATATTTCCATGTTCATACAGTTAGCGGTGTAGATATTTCCATGTTCATATAGATAACGGTGTAGATATTTCCATGTTCATACAGATAGCGGTGTAGATATTTCCATGTTCATACAGTTAGCGGTGTAGATATTTCCATGTTTATACGGATGGCGGTGTAGATATTTACATGTTCATACAGATGGCGGTGTAGATATTTCCATGTTCGTACAGATGGCGGTGTAGATATTTCCATGTTCAAAGAGATGGCGGTGTAGATATTTCCATGTTTATGCAGATAGCGGTATAGATATTTCCATGTTTATACAGATGGTGGTGTAGATATTTCCATTTTTATAGAGATGGCGGTCTAGATAATTCCATGTTTACAGAGATTGTGGTGTAGTTATTTCCAAGTTTATAGAGACAGCGATGTAGATATTTCCATGTTTGTACAGATAGCGGTGAAGATATTTCCATGTTTATACAGATAGCGGTGTAGATATTTCCATGTTTATACAGATAGCAGTGTAGATATTTCCATGTTTATAGAGACAGTGGTGTACATAATTTCAATTTTTACCGAGAGCAGTGTAGATATTTCCAAGTTCATACAGATAGCGGTGCAGATATTTCCACGTTTATAGAGATGGCGGTGTAGATATTTCCATGTTCATGCAGATGGCGGTGTAGGTATTTCCATGTTCATACAAATGGCGGTGTAGATATTTCTATGTTCATAGAGATGGCGGTGTAGATATTTCCATGTTTATACAAATGGCGGTGTAGATATTTCCATGTTTATACAGTTAGCAGTGTAGTTATTTCCGTGTTTATAGAGATAGCAGTGTAGATATTTCCATTGATATACAGATAGCTGTGTAGATATTTGCATGTTCATACAGATAGCGGTGTAGATATTTCTATGTTTATACAGATAGCCGTGTAGATATTTCCATGTTCATACAGATAGCGGTGTAGATATTTCCATGTTCATACAGTTAGCGGTGTAGATATTTCCATGTTCTTACAGATGGCCGTGTAGATATTTACATGTTCATACAGATGGCGGTGTATATATTTCCATGTTCATACAGATAGCGGTTTAGATATTTCCATGTTCATACAGATAGCGGTGTAGGTATTTCCATGTTCATACAGTTAGCGGTGTAGATATTTCCATGTTCATACAGATAGCGGTGCAGATATTTACATGTTCATACAGATGGCGGTGTACATATTTCCATGTTCGTACGGATGGCAGTGTAGATATTTCCATGTTCATACAGGTGGCGGTGTAGATATTTCCATGTTTATACAGATAGCAGTGTAGTTATTTCCATGTTTATAGAGATAGCATTGTAGATATTTCCATTGATATACAGATAGCTGTGTAGATATTTGCATGTTCATACAGATAGCGGTGTAGATATTTCCATGTTCGTACAGATAGCGGTGTAGATATTTCCATGTACATACAGATAGCGGTGTAGATATTTCCATGTTCATACAGATAACGGTGTAGATATTTCCATGTTCATACAGATAGCGGTGTAGATATTTCCATGTTCATACAGTTAGCGGTGAAGATATTTCCATGTTCATACAGATGGCGGTGTAGATATTTACATGTTCATACAGATGGCGGTATAGATATTTCCATGTTCGTACAGATGGCGGTGTAGATATTTCCATGTTCATAGAGATGGCGGTGTAGATATTTCCATGTTTATGCAGATAGCGGTATAGATATCTCCATGTTTATACAGATGGTGGTGTAGATATTTCCATGTTTATAGAGATGGCGGTCTAGATATTTCCATGTTTACAGAGATAGTGGTGTAGTTATTTCCAAGTTTATAGAGACAGCGTTGTTGATATTTCCATGTTTATTCAGATAGCGGTGAAGATATTTCCATGTTTATAAAGATAGCAGTGTAGATATTTCCATGTTTATACAGATAGCAGTGTAGATGTTTCCATGTTTATAGACATAGTGGTGTAGATAATTTCAAATTTATACAGAGAGCAGTGTAGATATTTGCAAGTTCATACAGATAGCGGTGTAGATATTTCCACGTTTATAGAGATGGCGGTGTAGATATTTCCATGTTCATACAGATGGCAGTGTAGATATTTCCACGTTTATAGGGATGGCGGTGTAGATATTTTCATGTTTACACAGATGGCGGTGTAGATATTTCCATGTTTACACGGATAGCGGTGTAGACATTTCCATGTTTAAACAGATAGCGGTGTGGATATTTCCATGTTCATACAAATGTCGGTGTAGATATTTCCATGTTCATAGAGATGACGGTGTAGATATTTCCATGTTTATACAGATAGCAGTGTAGTTATTACCATGTTTATAGAGATAGCAGTGTAGATATTTCCATTGATATACAGATAGCTGTGTAGATATTTGCATGTTCATGCAGATAGCGGTGTAGATATTTCCATATTTATTCAGATAGCGGTGTAGATATTTCCATATTCATACAGTTAGCGGTGTAGATATTTCCAGGTTCATACAAATGGCGGTGTAGATATTTCCATGTTTATACAGATAGCAGTGTAGATATTAACATGTTTATAGAGATAGCAGTGTAGATATTTCCATTGAAATACAGATAGCTGTGTAGATATTTGCATGTTCATACACATAGCGGTGTAGATATTTCCATGTTCATACAGATAGCGGTGTAGATATTTCCATGTTCGTACAGAGAGCGGTGTAGATATTTCCATGTTCGTACAGATAGCGGTGTAGATATTTCCATGTTCATACAGATAGCGGAGTAGTTATTTCCATGTTCATACAGATAGCGGTGTAGGTATTTCCCTGTTCATACAGTTAGCGGTGTAGGTATTTCCATGTTCATACAGATGGCGGTGTAGATATTTCCATGTTCGTGCTGGTGGCAGTGTAGATATTTCCATGTTCATACATGTGGCGGTGTAGATATTTCCATGTTTATACAGATAGCAGTGTAGTTATTTCCATGTTTATAGAGATAGCAGTGTAGATATTTCCATTGATATGCAGATAGCTGTGTAGATATTTGCATATTCATACAGATAGCAGTGTAGATATTTCCATGTTCATACAGATGGCGGTGTAGATATTTACATCTTCGTACAGATGGCGGTGTAAATATTTCCATGTTCATATAGATGGCAGTGTAGAAATTTCCATGTTCATAGAGATGGCGGTGTAGATATTTCCATGTTTATGCAGATAGCGGTATAGATATTTCCATGTTTATACAGATGGTGTTGTAGATATTTCCATGTTTATAGAGATGGCTGTCTAGATATTTCCATCTTTATAGAGACAGTGGTGTAGTTATTTCCAAATTTATAGAGACAGCGTTGTAGATATTTCCATGTTTATACAGATAGCAGTGTAGATATTCCCATGTTTATAGAGATAGTGGGGTAGATAATTTCAATTTCATACCGAGAGCAGTGTAGATATTTCCAAGTTCATACAGATAGCGGTGTAGATATTTCCACGTTTATAGAGAAGGCGGTGTAGATATTTCCATGTTCATACTGATGGCGGTGTAGATATTTCCATGTTCATACAAATGGCGGTGTAGATATTTCCATGTTCATAGAGAAGGCGGTGTAGATATTTCCATGCTCAAACAAATGGCGGTGTAGATAATTCCATGTTCATACAGGTGGCGGTGTATATATTTCCATGTTTATACAGATAGCACTGTAGTTATTTCCATGTGTATAGAGATAGCAGTGTAGATATTTCCATTGATATACAGATAGCTGTGTAGATATTTCCATGTTCATACAGATAGCGGTGTAGATATTTCCATGTTCATACAGATAACGGTGTAGATATTTCCATGTTCATACAGATAGCGGTGTAGATATTTCCATGTTAATACAGTTAGGGGAGTAGATATTTCCATGTACATACAAACGGCGGTGTAGATATTTCCATGTTTATACAGAGAGCAGTGTAGATATTTCCATGTTTATAGAGATAGCAGTGTAGATATTTCCATTGATATACAGATAGCTGTGTAGATATTTGCATGTTCATACACATAGCGGTGTAGATATTTCCATGTTCATACAGATAGCGGTGTAGATATTTCCATGTTCGTACAGATGGCGGTGTAGATATTTCCATGTTTATAGAGATGGCGGTGTAGATATTTTCATGTTTACACAGATGGCGGTGTAGATATTTCCATGATTACACAGATAGTGGTGTAGACATTTCCATGTTTACACAGATAGCGGTGTGGATATTTCCATGTTTATGCAGATAGCGGTGTAGATATTTCCATGTTTATACAGATAGCGGTGCGGTTATTTCCATGTTTATACAGATAGTGGTGGAGATATTTCCATGTTTATACAGATAGCGGTGTAGATATTTCAATCTTGTTACAGAAGGCGGTGTAGATATGTCCATGTTCGTACAGATGGCGGTATAGATATTTCGATGTTCATACAGATGGCGGTGTAGATATTTCGAAGTTTACAGAGATAGCGCTGTAGTTATTTCCATATTTATAGAGAAATCTGTGTAGATATTTCCATGTATATGCAGACAGCTGTGTAGATATTTCCATGTTCATACAGATAGCGGTGTAGATTTTTCCATGTTCATAGAGATAACGGTGTATATATTTACATCTTCATACAGATAGCGGTACAGATATTTCCATGTTCATACAGTAAGCGGTGTAGATATTTCCTTGTTCATACAGATTGCAGTGTAGATATTTACATGTTCATACAGATGTCGGTGTAGATATTTCCATGTTCGTACAGATGGCGTTGTAGATATTTCCATGTTCATAGAGATGCCGGTGTAGATATTTCCATGTTTATGCAGATAGCGGTATAGATATTTCCAAGTTTATACAGACGGTGGTGTAGATATTTCCATGTTTATAGAGATGGCGGTCTAGGTATTTCCATGTTTATAGAGATAGTAGTGTAGTTATTTCGAAGTTTATACAGACAGCGTTGCAGATATTTCCATGTTTATACAGATAGCGGTGCGGATATTTCCATGTTTATTCAGATAGCGGTGCGGATATTTCCATGTTTATACAGATAGTTGGGCAGATATTTCCATGTTTATACAGATAGTGGTGTAGATATTTCCATCTTATTACAGATGGCGGTGTAGATATGTCCATGTTTGTACAGATGGCGGTGTAGATATTTCCATGTTCATATAGATGGCGGTGTAGATATTTCGAAGTTTATAGAGATAGCGCTGTAGTTATTTCCATATTTATAGAGAAATCTGTGTAGGTATTTCCATGTATATTCAGATAGCTGTGTAGATAGATCCATGTTCATGCAGATAGCGGTGTAGATATTTCCATGTTCATCCAGATGCCGGTGTACATATATCCATGTTCATATAGATGGTGGTGAAGACATTTCCATGTTCATACAGATGGTGTTGTAGATATTTCCATGTTCATACAAATGGCGGTGTAGATATTTCCATGTTCATAGAGATGGTGGTGTAGATATTTCCAAGTTCATAGAGATGTCGGTGTTGATATTTCCATATTATAGAGATAGCAGTGTAGTTATTTCCATGTTAATAGAGATAGCATTGTACATATATCAATTGATATACAGATAGCTGTGTAGATATTTGAATGTTCATAGTGATAGCGGTGTAGATATTTCCATGGTCATACAGATAGCGGTGTAGATATTTCCATGTTCGTACAGATAGCGGTGTAGATATTTCCATGTTCAAACCAATAGCGGTGTAGACATTTCCATGTTCATATATTTAGCGGTGTAGATATTTCCATGTTCATACAGATGGCGAAGTTATTTCCAAGTTCATACAGATAGCGGTGGAGATATTTCCATGTTCATACAGTTAGTGGTGTAGATATTTCCATGTTCAGACAGATGGCGGTGTAGATATTTCCATGTTCATAGAGATGGCGGTGTAGATATTTCCATATTTATGCTGATAGCAGTGTAGTTATTTCCATGTTTATAGAGATAGCAGTGTAGATATTTCCATTGATATACAGATAGTTGTGTGGATATTTGCATGGTCATACAGATAGCGGTGTAGATATTTCCATGTTCGTACAGATAGCGGTGTAGATATTTCCATGTACATACAGACAGCGGTGTAGATATTTCCATGTTCATACAGATAGCGGTGTAGATATTTCCATGTTCATACAGATGGCGGTGTAGATATTTACATGTTCATACAGATGGTGGTATAGATATTTCCATGTTCGTACAGATGGCGGTGTAGATATTTCCATGTTCATAGAGATGGCGGTGTAGATATTTCCATGTTTATGCAGATAGCGGTATAGATATTTCCATGTTTACAGAGATAGTGTTGTAGTTATTTCCAAGTTTATAGAGACAGCGTTGTAGATATTTCCATGTTTATACAGATAGCGGTGAAGATGTTTCCGTGTTTATACAGATAGCGGTGTATATATTTCCATGTTTATACAGATAGCAGTGTAGATATTTCCATGTTTATAGAGATAGTGTTGTAGATAATTTCAATTTCATACAGACAGCAGTGTAGATATTTCCAAGTTCATACAGATAGCGGTGTAGATATTTCCACGTTTATAGAGATGGCGGTGTAGATATTTCCATGTTCATACAGAGGACGGTGTAGATATTTCCATGTTTATAGGGATGACGGTGTAGATATTTTCATGTTTACACAGATGGCGGTGTAGATATTTCCATGTTTACACAGATAGCGGTGTAGACATTTCCATGTTTACACAGATAGCGGTTTGGATATTTCCATGTTTATGTAGATAGCAGTGTAGATATTTCCATGTTTATACAGATAGCGGTGCGGATATTTCCATGTTTATTCAGATAGCGGTGCGGATATTTCCATGTTTATACAGATAGTTGGGCAGATATTTCCATGTTTATACAGATAGCTCTGTGGATATTTCCATCTTAATACAGATGGCGGTGTAGATATGTCCATGATCGTACAGATGGCGGTGTAGATATTTCCATGTTCATACAGATGGTGGTGTAGATATTTCGAAGTTTATAGAGATAGCGCTGTAGTTATTTCCATATTTATAGAGAAATCTGTGTAGATATTTCCTTGTATATTCAGATAGCTGTGTAGATATTTCCATGTTCATGCTGATTACGGTGTAGATATTTCCATGTTCATCCAGATGCCGGTGTACATATATCCATGTTCATACCAATGGCGGTGTAGATATTTCCATGTTCATATAGATGGCGGTGGAGATATTTCCATGTTTATACAGATAGCAGTGTAGTTATTTCCATGTTTATAGAGATAGCAGTGTAGATATTTCATTGATATACAGATAGCTGTGTAGATATTTGCATGTTCATACAGATAGAGGTGTAGATATTTCCATGTTCATACAGATAGCGGTGTAGATATTTCCATGTTCATACAGATAGCGGTGTAGATATTTCCATGTTCATACAGATAGCGGTGTAGATATTTCCATGTTCATACAGTTAGCGGTGTAGATATTTCCATGTTTATAGAGATAGTCGTGTAGTTATTTTCATGTTTATAGAGACAGCTTTGTAGATATTTCCATGTTTATACAGATAGCGGTGAAGATATTTCCATGTTTATACGCATAGCGGTGTAGATATTTCCATATTTATACAGATAGCAGTGTAGATATTTCCATGTTTATAGAGATAGTGGTGTAGATAATTTCAATTTTATACCGAGAGCAGTGTAGATATTTCCAAGTTCATACAGATAGCGGTGTAGATATTTCCATATTTATACAGATAGCAGTGTAGTTATTTCCATGTTTATAGGGATAGCAGTGTAGATATTTTCATTGATATACAGATAGCTGTGTAGATATTTGAATGTTCATACAGATAGCGGTGTAGATATTTCCATTCATATACAGATAGCTGTGTAGATATTTCCATGTTCATACAGATAGCGGTGTAGATATTTCCATGTTCATACAGATAGCGGTGTAGATATTTCCGTGTTTATTCAGATAGTGGTGCGGATATTTCCATGTATATAAAGATAGTTGGGCAGATATTTGCATGTTCATACTGATAGCGGTGTAGATATTTCCATGTTCATCCAGATGCCGGTGTAGATATATCCATGTTCATACAGATGGGAGTGAAGATATTTCCATGTTCATACAGATGGCGGTGTAGATATTTCCATGTTCATACAAATGGCGGTGTAGATATTTCCATGTTCATAGAGATGGCGGTGTAGATATTTCTATGTATATACAAACGGCGGTGTAGATATTTCCATGTTCGTACAGATGGCGGTGCAGATATTTCCATGTTCATACAGTTAGCCGTGTAGATATTTCCATGTTCATACAGAGGGCGGTGTAGATATTTACATGTTCATACAGATGGCGTTGTAGATATTTCCATGTTTGTACGGATGGCAGTGTGGATATTTCCATGTTCATACATGTGGCGGTGTAGATATTTCCATGTTTATACAGATAGCAGTGTAGTTATTTCCAAGTTTATAGAGATAGCAGTGTAGATATTTCCATTGATATACAGATAGCTGTTTAGATATTTGCATGTTCATACAGATAGCAGTGTAGATATTTCCATGTTCGTACAGATAGCGGTGTAGATATTTACATGTTCATACAGATAGCGGTGCGGATATTTCCATGTTTATACAGATAGTGGTGCAGATATTTCCATGTTTATAAAGATAGCGGTGTAGATATTTCCATTGATATACAGACAGCTGTGTAGATATTTGCATGTTCATACAGATAGCGGTGAAGTTATTTCCATGTTCATACAGATAGCGGTGTAGATATTTCCATGTTCATACAGATAGCGGTCTAGATATTTCTAGGTTCATACCAATAGCGGTGTAGTCATTTCCATGTTCATACAGTTAGCGGTGTAGATATTTCCATGTTCATAGAGAAGGCGGTGTAGATATTTCCATGCTCAAACAAATGGCGGTGTAGATAATTCCATGTTCATACAGGTGGCGGTGTATATATTTCCATGTTTATACAGATAGCAGTGTAGTTATTTCCATGTTTATAGAGAGAGCAGTGTAGATATTTCTATTGATATACAGATAGCTGTGTAGATATTTGCATGTTCATACAGATAGCGGTGTAGATATTTCCATGTTCATACAGATAGCGGTCTAGATATTTCCATATTCATACAGATAGCGGTGTAGATATTTCCATGTTCATACAGATAGCGGTGTAGGTATTTCCATGTTCATACAGATAACGGTGTAGATATTTCCATGTTCATACCAATAGCGGTGTGGATATTTCCATGTTCATACAGATGGCGGTGTAGATATTTACATGTTCATACAGATGGCGGTGTAGATATTTCCAAGTTCGTACGGATGGCAGTGTAGATATTTCCATGTTCGTACAGGTGGCGGTGTAGATATTTCCATGTTTGTACAGATAGCATTGTAGATATTTCCATGTTTATAGAGATAGCAATGTAGATATTTCCATTGATATACAGATAGCTGTGTAGATATTTGCATGTTCATACATATAGCGGTGTTGATATTTCCATGTTCATACAGTTGACGGTGTAGATATTTCCATGTTCATACAGATGGCGGTGTAGATATTTCCATGTTCCTACAGTTAGCGGTGTAGATATTTCCATGTTCATACAGATGGCGGTGAAGATATTTACATGTTCATACAGATGGCGGTGTAGATATTTCCATGTTCATACAGATATCTGTGTAGATATATCCATGTTCATAGAGATGGCTGTGTGGATATTTCCATGTTTATGCAGATAGCGATATAGATATTTGCATGTTTATACAGATGGTGGTGTAGATATTTCCAAGTATATGGGGATGGCGGTGTAGATATTTTCATGTTTACACAGATGGCTGTGCATATATTTGAATGTTTACACAGATAGCGTTGTGGATATTTCCATGTTTATGCAGATAGCGGTGTAGATATTTCCATGTTTATACAGATTGCGGTGCGGATATTTCCATGTTTATACAGATAGGCAGATATTTCCATGTTTATACAGATAGCGGTGTAGATATTTCCATCTTAATACAGATGGCGGTGTAGATATGTCCATGTTCGTACAGATGGCTGTATAGATATTTCCATGTTCATACAGATGGCGGTGTAGATGTTTCGAAGTTTATAGAGATAGCGCCGTAGTTATTTCCATATTTATAGAGAAATATGTGTAGATATTTCCATGTATATGCAGATAGCTGTGTAGATATTTCCATGTTCATGCAGATAGTGGTGCAGATATTTCCATGTTCATCCAGATGCCGGTGTAGATATATCCAAGTTCATACAGATGGCGGTGAAGATATTTCAATGTTCATACAGATGGTGGTGTAGATATTTCCAGGTTCATACAAATGGCGGTGTAGATATTTCCATGTTCATAGAGATGGCGGTGTAGATATTTCCATGTTCATACAAATGGCGGTGTAGATATTTCCATGTTCATAGAGATGGCGGTGTAGATATTTCCTTGTTCATAGAAATGGCGGTGTAGATATTTCCATGTTCATAGAGATAGCGGTGTAGATATTTCCATGTTTATACAGATAGCAGTGTAGTTAATTCCATGTTTATAGAGATAGTAGTGTTGGTATTTCCGTTGATATACAGATAGCTGTGTAGATATTTGCATGTTCATACAGATAGCGGTGTTGATATTTCCATGTTCATACAGAGGGCGGTGTGGATATTTCCATGTTCATACAGATAGCGGTGTAGATATTTCCATGTTCACATAGATAGTGGTGTAGATATTTCCATGTTCATACTGATAGCGGTGTAGATTTTTCCATGTTCATACAAATAGCGGTGTAGATATTTCAATGATCATACAGATGGCGGTGTAGATATTTACATGTTCATACAGATGGCGGTGTAGATATTTCCATGTTCGTGTGGATGGCAGTGTAGATATTTCCATGTTCATACAGGTGGCAGTGTAGATATTTCCATGTTTATACAGATAGCAGTGTAGTTATTTCCATGTTTATAGAGATAGCAGTGTAGATATTTCCATTGATATACAGATAGTTGTGTAGATATTTGCAAGTTCATACAGATAGCGGTGTAGATATTTCCATGTTGGTACAGATAGCGGTTTAGATATTTCCATATTCATACATATAGCGGTGTAGATATTTCCATGTTCATACAGATAACGGTGTAGATATTTCCATGTTCATACAGATAGCGGTGTAGATATTTCCATGTTCATACAGTAAGCGGTGTAGATATTTCCATGTTCATACAGATGGCGGTGTAGATATTTACATGTTCATACAGATGGTGGTGTAGATATTTCCATGTTCGTACAGATGGCGGTGTAGGTATTTCCATCTTCATAGAGATGGCGGTGTAGATATTTCCATGTTTATGCAGAGAGCGGTATAGATATTTCCACGTTTATACAGATGGTGGTGTAGATATTTCCATGTTTATAGAGATGGCGGTCTAGATATTTCTCTGTTTATAGAGATAGTGGTGTAGATAATTTCAATTTTATAGAGATAGCAGTGTAGATATTTCCAAGTTCATACAGATAGCAGTTTAGATATTTCCACGTTTATAGAGATGGCGTTGTAGATATTTCCATGTTCATACAGATGGCGGTGTAGATTTTCCATGTTTATAGAGATGGCGATATAGATATTTTCATGTTTACACAGATGGAGGTGTAGATATTTCCATATTTACACTGATAGTGGTGTAGACATTTCAATGTTTACACAGTTAGCGGTGTGGATATTTCCATGTTTATGCAGATAGGGGTGTAGATATTTCCATCTTAATACAGATGTCGGTGTAGATATGTCCATGTTCGTACAGATGGCGGTTTAGATATTTCCATCTTCATACAGATGGCGGAGTAGATATTTCGAAGTTTATAGAGATAGCGCTGTAGTTATTTCCATATTTATAGAGAAATCTGTGTAGATATTTCCATGTATATGCAGATAGCTGTGTAGATATTTCCATGTTCATGCAGATAGCGGTGTAGATATTTCCATGTTTATACAGATGGTGGTGTAGATATTTCCATGTTTATAGAGATGGCGGTCTAGATATTTCCATGTTTACAGAGATAGTGGTTTAGTTATTTCCAAGTTTATAGAGACAGCGTTGTAGATATTTCCATGTTTATACAGATAGTGGTGAAGTTATTTCCATGTTTGTACAGATAGCGGTGTAGATATTTCCATGTTTATGCAGATAGCAGGGTAGATATTTCCATGTTTATAGACATAGAGGTGTAGATAATTTCAATTTTATACAGAGAGCTGTGTAGATATTTCCAAGTTCATACAGACAGCGGTGTAGATATTTCCACGTTTATAGAGATAGTGGTGTAGATATTTCCATGTTCATAAAGATATCGGTGTAGATATTTCCATGTTCATACAGATAACGGTGTAGATATTTCCATGTTCATACAGATGGAGGTGTAGATATTTACATGTACATACAGATGGCGGTGTAGATATTTCCATGTTCGTACGGATGGCAGTGTAGATATTTCCATGTTCATACCAGTGGCGGTGTAGATATTTCCATGTTCATACAGATAGCGGTGAGGATATTTCCATGTTTATACAGATAGCGGTGTAGATAATTCCATGTTTATACAGATAGCAGTGTAGATATTTCCATGTTTATAGAGATAGTGATGTAGATAATTTCAATTTTATACAGAGAGCAGTGTAGATATTTCCAAGTTCATACAGATAGCGGTGTAGATATTTCCACGTTTATAGAGATGGCGGTGTAGATACTTCCATGTTCATACAGATGGCGGTGTAGATATTTCCATGTTTATAGGGATGGCGGTGTAGATATTTTCATGTTTACACAGATGGCAGTGTAGATATTTCCATGTTTACACAGATAGCGTTGTAGACATTTCCATGTTTACACAGATAGCGGTGTGGATATTTCCATGTTTATGCAGATAGCACTGTTGATATTTCCATGTTTATACAGATAGCGGTGCGGATAATTCCATGTTTATACAGATAGTTGGGCAGATATTTCCAAGTTTATACAGATAGCGGTGTAGATATTTCCATCTTAATACAGATGGCGGTGTATATATTTCCATGTTTGTACAGATGGCGGTGTAGATATTTCCATGTTCATACAGATGGCGGTGTAGATATTTCGAAGTTTATAGAGATAGCGCTGTAGTTATTTCAATATTTATAGAGAAATCTGTGTAGATCTTTCCATGTATATTCAGATAGCTGTGTAGATATTTCCATGTTCATGCAGATAGCGGTGTAGATATTTCCATGTTCATCCAGATGCCGGTGTACATATATCCATGTTCATACAGATGGTGGTGTAGATATTTCCATGTTCATACAAATGGCGGTGTAGTTATTTCCATGTTCATAGAGATGGCGGTGTAGATATTTCCATGTTCATACAAATGTCGGTGTAGATATTTCCATGTTCATAGAGATGGCAGTGTAGATATTTCCATATTTATACAGATAGCAGTGTAGTTATTTCCATGTTTATAGGGATAGCAGTGTAGATATTTCCATTGATATACAGATAGCTGTGTAGATATTTGCATGTTCATTCAGATAGCGGTGTAGATATTTCCATGTTCATACAGATAGCAGTGTAGATATTCCCATGTTCATACAGATAGCGGTGTAGATATTTCCATGTTCATACAGATGGCGGTGTAGATATTTCCATGTTCATACAGATGGCGGTGTAGATATTTCCATGTTCATACAGATGGCGGTGTAGATATTTCCATGTTCATGCAGATGGCGGTGTAGGTATTTCCATGTTCATACAGTTAGCGGTGTAGATATTTCCATGTTCATACAGATGGCGGTGTAGATATTTACATGTTCATACACATGGCGGTGTAGATATTTCCATGTTCGTACGGATGGCAGTGTAGATATTTCCATGTTCATTCAGGTGGCGGTGTAGATATATCCATGTTTATACAGATAGCAGTGTAGTTATTTCCATGTTTATAGAGATAGCTGTGTAGACATTTCCATTGATATACAGATAGCTGTGTAGATATTTGCATGTTCATACAGATAGCGGTGTAGATATTTCCATGTTCATACAGATAGCGGTTTAGATATTTCCATGTTCATACAGATAGCGGTGTAGATATTTCCATGTTCATACAGATATCGGTGTAGATATTTCCATGTTCATACAGATAGCGGTGTAGATATTTCCATGTTCATACAGTTAGTAGTGTAGATTTTTCCATGTTCGTACAGATGGCGGTGTAGATATTTCCAACTTCATAGAGATGGCGGTGTAGATATTTCCATGTTTATGCAGAGAGCGGTATAGATATTTCCACGTTTATACAGATGGTGGTGTAGATATTTCCATGTTTATAGAGATGGCGGTCTAGATATTTCTCTGTTTATAGAGATAGTGGTGTAGATAATTTCAATTTTATAGAGATAGCAGTGTAGATATTTCCAAGTTCATACAGATAGCAGTTTAGATATTTCCACGTTTATAGAGATGGCGTTGTAGATATTTCCATGTTCATACAGATGGCGGTGTAGATTTTCCATGTTTATAGAGATGGCGATATAGATATTTTCATGTTTACACAGATGGAGGTGTAGATATTTCCATATTTACACAGATAGTGGTGTAGACATTTCAATGTTTACACAGTTAGCGGTGTGGATATTTCCATGTTTACGCAGATAGGGGTGTAGATATTTCCATCTTAATACAGATGTCGGTGTAGATATGTCCATGTTCGTACAGATGGCGGTTTAGATATTTCCATCTTCATACAGATGGCGGTGTAGATATTTCGAAGTTTATAGAGATAGCGCTGTAGTTATTTCCATATTTATAGAGAAATCTGTGTAGATATTTCCATGTATATGCAGATAGCTGTGTAGATATTTCCATGTTCATGCAGATAGCGGTGTAGATATTTTCATGTTTATACAGATGGTGGTGTAGATATTTCCATGTTTATAGAGATGGCGGTCTAGATATTTCCATGTTTACAGAGATAGTGGTTTAGTTATTTCCAAGTTTATAGAGACAGCGTTGTAGATATTTCCATGTTTATACAGATAGTGGTGAAGTTATTTCCATGTTTGTACAGATAGCGGTGTAGATATTTCCATGTTTATACAGATAGCAGTGTAGATATTTCCATGTTTATAGAGATAGTGGTGTAGATAATTTCAATTTTATACAGAGAGCTGTGTAGATATTTCCAAGTTCATACAGATAGCGGTGTAGATATTTCCACGTTTATAGAGATAGTGGTGTAGATATTTCCATGTTCATAAAGATAGCGGTGTAGATATTTCCATGTTCATACAGATAACGGTGTAGATATTTCCATGTTCATACAGATGGAGGTGTAGATATTTACATGTACATACAGATGGCGGTGTAGATATTTCCATGTTCGTACGGATGGCAGTGTAGATATTTCCATGTTCATACCGGTGGCGGTGTAGATATTTCCATGTTCATACAGATAGCGGTGAGGATATTTCCATGTTTATACAGATAGCGGTGTAGATAATTCCATGTTTATACAGATAGCAGTGTAGGTATTTCCATGTTTATAGAGATAGTGGTGTAGATAATTTCAATTTTATACAGAGAGCAGTGTAGATATTTCCAAGTTCATACAGATAGCGGTGTAGATATTTCCACGTTTATAGAGATGGCGGTGTAGATACTTCCATGTTCATACAGATGGCGGTGTAGATATTTCCATGTTTATAGGGATGGCGGTGTAGATATTTTCATGTTTACACAGATGGCAGTGTAGATATTTCCATGTTTACACAGATAGCGTTGTAGACATTTCCATGTTTACACAGATAGCGGTGTGGATATTTCCATGTTTATGCAGATAGCAGTGTAGATATTTCCATGTTTATACAGATAGCGGTGCGGATAATTCCATGTTTATACAGATAGTTGGGCAGATATTTCCAAGTTTATACAGATAGCAGTGTAGATATTTCCATCTTAATACAGATGGCGGTGTATATATTTCCATGTTTGTACAGATGGCGGTGTAGATATTTCCATGTTCATACAGATGGCGGTGTAGATATTTCAAAGTTTATAGAGATAGCGCTGTAGTTATTTCAATATTTATAGAGAAATCTGTGTAGATCTTTCCATGTATATTCAGATAGCTGTGTAGATATTTCCATGTTCATGCAGATAGCGTTGTAGATATTTCCATGTTCATCCAGATGCCGGTGTACATATATCCATGTTCATACAGATGGTGGTGTAGATATTTCCATGTTCATACAAATGGCGGTGTAGTTATTTCCATGTTCATAGAGATGGCGGTGTAGATATTTCCATGTTCATACAAATGTCGGTGTAGATATTTCCATGTTCATAGAGATGGCAGTGTAGATATTTCCATATTTATACAGATAGCAGTGTAGTTATTTCCATGTTTATAGGGATAGCAGTGTAGATATTTCCATTGATATACAGATAGCTGTGTAGATATTTGCATGTTCATTCAGATAGCGGTGTAGATATTTCCTTGTTCATACAGATAGCGGTGTAGATATTTCCATGTTCATACAGATAGCGGTGTAGATATTCCCATGTTCATACAGATAGCGGTGTAGATATTTCCATGTTCATACAGATGGCGGTGTAGATATTTCCATGTTCATACAGATGGCGGTGTAGATATTTCCATGTTCATACAGATGGCGGTGTAGATATTTCCATGTTCATGCAGATGGCGGTGTAGATATTTCCATGTTCATACAGTTAGCGGTGTAGATATTTCCATGTTCATACAGATGGCGGTGTAGATATTTACATGTTCATACACATGGCGGTGTAGATATTTCCATGTTCGTACGGATGGCAGTGTAGATATTTCCATGTTCATACAGGTGGCGGTGTAGATATTTCCATGTTTATACAGATAGCAGTGTAGTTATTTCCATGTTTATAGAGATAGCTGTGTAGACATTTCCATTGATATACAGATAGCTGTGTAGATATTTGCATGTTCATACAGATAGCGGTGTAGATATTTCCATGTTCATACAGATAGCGGTTTAGATATTTCCATGTTCATACAGATAGCGGTGTAGATATTTCCATGTTCATACAGATATCGGTGTAGATATTTCCATGTTCATACAGATAGCGGTGTAGATATTTCCATGTTCATACAGTTAGTAGTGTAGATTTTTCCATGTTCATACAGATGGTGGTGTAGATATTTACATGTTCATACATATGGCGGTATAGATATTTCCATGTTCGTACAGATGGCGGTGTAGATATTTCCATCTTCATAGAGTTGGTGGTGTAGATATTTCCATGTTTATGCAGATAGCGGTATAGATGTTTCCATGTTTATACAGATGGTGGTGTAGATATTTCCATGTTTATAGAGATGGCGGTCTAGATATTTCCATATTTACAGAGATAGTCGTGTAGTTATTTCCAAGTTTATAGAGACAGCGTTGTAGATATTTCCATGTTTATACAGATAGCGGTGAAGGTATTTCCATGTTTATACAGATAGCGGTGTAGATAATTCCGTGTTTATACAGATAGCGGTGAATATATTTCCATGTTTATACAGATAGCGGTGTAGATATTTCCATGTTTATACAGATAGCAGGGTAGATATTTCCATGTTTATAGAGATAGTGGTGTAGATAATTTCAATTTTATACAGAGAGCAGTGTAGATATTTCCAAGTTCGTACAGATAGCGGTGTAGATATTTCCACGTTTATAGAGATGGCGGTGTAGATATTTCCATGTTCGTACAGATGGCGGTGTAGATATTTCCATGTTCATACAGATGGCGGTGTAGATATATCCATGTTCGTACAGATGGCGGTGTAGATATTTCCATGTTCATACAGATGGCGGTGTAGATATTTCGAAGTTTATAGAGATAGCACTGTAGATATTTCCACACTTATAGAGAAATCTGTGTAGATATTTCCATGTATATTCAGATAGCTGTGTAGATATCCATGTTCATGCAGATAGCGGTGTGGATATTTCCATGTTCATCCAGATGCCGGTGTACATAAATCCATGTTCATACAGATGGCGATGAAGATATTTCCATGTTCATACAGATGGCGGTGTAGATATTTCCATGTTCATACAAATGGCGGTGTAGATATTTCCATGTTTACTCAGATAGCGGTGTAGACATTTCCATGTTTACACAGATAGCGGTGTAGACATTTCCATGTTTACACAGATAGCGGTGTGGATATTTCCATGCTTTTGGAGATAGCAGTGTAGATATTTCCATGTTTATACAGATAGCGGTGCAGATATTTCCATGATTATACAGATAGTTGGGCAGATATTTCCATGTTTTTACAGACGGCGGTGCAGATATTTCCATCTTAATACAGATGCCGGTGTAGATATGTCCATGTTTGTACAGATGGCGTTGTAGATATTTCCGTGTTCATACAGATGGCGGTGCAGATATTTTGAAGTATTTAGAGATAGCGCTGTAGTTATTTCCATATTTATAGAGAAATCTGTGTAGATATTTCCATGTATATTCAGATAGCTGTGTAGATATTTCCAAGTTCATGCAGATAGCGGTGAAGATATTTCCATGTTCATCCAGTTGCCGGTGCACATGTATCCATGTTCATACAGATGGCGGTGAAGATATTTCCATGTTCATACAGATGGCGGTGTTGATATTTCCATGTTCATACAAATGTCTCTGTAGATATTTCCATGTTCATAGAGATGGCGGTGTAGATATTTCCATGTTCATACAAATGGCGGTGTAGATATTTCCATGTTCATAGAGATGGCGGTGTAGATATTTCCATGGTTATACAGATAGCAGTGTAGTTATTTCCATGTTTATAGAGATAGCAGTGTAGATATTTCCATTGATATACAGATAGCAGTGTAGATATTTGCATGTTCATACAGATAGCGGTGTGGATATTTCCATGTTCATACAGATAGCAGTGTAGATATTTCCATGTTCATACAGATAGCGGTGTAGATATTTCCATGTTCATACAGATAGCGGTGTAGATATTTCCATGTTCATACAGATAGCGGTGTAGATATTTCCATTTTCATACAGATAGCGGTGTAGATATTTCCATGTTCATACAGATGGCGGTGTAGATATTTACATGTTCTTACAGATGGCGGTGTAGATATTTCCATGTTCGTACGGATGGCAGTGTAGATATTTCCATGTTCATACAGGTGGCGGTGTAGATATTTCCATGTTTATACAGATAGCGGGGAAGATTTTTCCATGTTTATACAGATAGCGGTGTAGATATTTCCCTGTTTATACAGATAGCAGTGTAGATATTTCCATGTTTACAGAGATAGTGGTGTAGATAATTTCAATTTTATACAGAGAGCAGTGTAGATATTTCCAAGTTCATACAGATAGTGGTGTAGATATTTCCACGTTTATAGAGATGGCGGTGTAGATATTTCCATGTTCATACAGATGGCGTTGTAGATGTTTCCATGTTTATAGGGATGGCGGTGTAGATATTCTCATGCTTACACAGATGGCGGTGTAGATAATTCCATGTTTACACAGATAGCGGTGTAGACATTTCCATGTTTACACAGATTGTGGTGTGGATATTTCCATGTTTATGCAGATAGCAGTGTAGATATTTCCATGTTTATACAGATAGCGATGCGGATATTTCCATGTTTATACAGATAGTTGGGCAGATATTTCCATGTTTATAAAGATAGCGGTGTAGATATTTCCATCTTAATACAGATGGCGGTGTAGATATATCCATGTTCGTACAGATGGCGGTGTAGATATTTCCATGTTCATACAGATGGCGGTGTAGATATTTCGAAGTTTATAGAGATAGCACTGTAGATATTTCCACACTTATAGAGAAATCTGTGTAGATATTTCCATGTATATTCAGATAGCTGTGTAGATATCCATGTTCATGCAGATAGCGGTGTAGATATTTCCATGTTCATCCAGATGCCGGTGTACATATATCCATGTTCATACAGATGGCGATGAAGATATTTCCATGTTCATACAGATGGCGGTGTAGATATTTCCATGTTCATACAAATGGCGGTGTAGATATTTCCATGTTTACACAGATAGCGGTGTAGACATTTCCATGTTTACACAGATAGCGGTGTGGATATTTCCATGCTTTTGGAGATAGCAGTGTAGATATTTCCATGTTTATGCAGATAGCGGTGCAGATATTTCCATGATTATACAGATAGTTGGGCAGATATTTCCATGTTTTTACAGACGGCGGTGCAGATATTTCCATCTTAATACAGATGCCGGTGTAGATATGTCCATGTTTGTACAGATGGCGGTGTAGATATTTCCGTGTTCATACAGATGGCGGTGCAGATATTTTGAAGTATTTAGAGATAGCGCTGTAGTTATTTCCATATTTAAAGAGAAATCTGTGTAGATATTTCCATGTATATTCAGATAGCTGTGTAGATATTTCCAAGTTCATGCAGATAGCGGTGAAGATATTTCCATGTTCATCCAGTTGCCGGTGCACATGTATCCATGTTCATACAGATGGCGGTGAAGATATTTCCATGTTCATACAGATGGCGGTGTTGATATTTCCATGTTCATACAAATGTCTCTGTAGATATTTCCATGTTCATAGAGATGGCGGTGTAGATATTTCCATGTTCATACAAATGGCGGTGTAGATATTTCCATGTTCATAGAGATGGCGGTGTAGATATTTCCATGGTTATACAGATAGCAGTGTAGTTATTTCCATGTTTATAGAGATAGCAGTGTAGATATTTCCATTGATATACAGATAGCAGTGTAGATATTTGCATGTTCATACAGATAGCGGTGTGGATATTTCCATGTTCATACAGATAGCGGTGTAGATATTTCCATGTTCATACAGATAGCGGTGTAGATATTTCCATGTTCATACAGATAGCGGTGTAGATATTTCCATTTTCATACAGATAGCGGTGTAGATATTTCCATGTTCATACAGTTAGCGGTGTAGATATTTCCATGTTCATACAGATGGCGGTGTAGATATTTACATGTTCATACAGATGGCGGTGTAGATATTTCCATGTTCGTACGGATGGCAGTGTAGATATTTCCATGTTCATACAGGTGGCGGTGTAGATATTTCCATGTTTATACAGATAGCGGTGAAGATATTTCCATGTTTATGCAGATAGCGGTGTAGATATTTCCATGTTTATACAGATAGCAGTGTAGATATTTCCATGTTTATAGAGATAGTGGTGTAGATAATTTCAATTTTTTAAAGAGAGCAGTGTAGATATTTCCAAGTTCATAAAGATAGCGGTGTAGATATTTCCACGTTTATAGAGATAGCGGTGTAGATATTTCCATGTTCATACAGATGGCGGTGTAGATATTTCCATGTTCATAGAGATGGCGGTGTAGATATTTCCATGTTTATACAGATAGCAGTGTAGTTATTTCCACGTTTGTAGAGATAGCAGTGTAGATATTTCCATTGATATACAGATAGCTGTTTAGATATTTGCATGTTCATACAGTTAGCCGTCTAGATATTTCCATGTTCATACAGATAGCGGTGTAGATATTTGCATGTTCATACAGATAGCGGAGTAGATATTTCCATGTTTATACAGATAGCGGTGTAGATATTTCCATGTTCATACAGATAGCGGTGTAGTTATTTCCATGTTCATACAGTTAGCGGTGTAGATATTTCCATGTTCTTACAGATGGCAGTGTAGATATTTACATGTTCATACAGATGGCGGTGTAGATATTTCCATGTTCATACAGATGGCGGAGTAGATATTTCCATGTTCATACAGATAGCGGAGTAGATATTTCCATGTTCATACAGATAGCGGTGTAGATATTTCCATGTTCATACAGTTAGTGGTGTAGATATTTCCATGTTCATACAGATGGCGGTGCAGATATTTACATGTTCATACAGATGGCGGTGTAGATATTTACATGTTCATACAGATGGCGGTGTAGATATTTCCATGTTCATACAGATGGCGGTGTAGATATTTCCATGTTCATACAGATGGCGGTGTAGATATTTCCATGTTCATACAGATAGCGTTGTAGATATTTACATGTTTATACAGATAGCAGTGTAGATATTTCCATGTTTATAGAGATAGTGGTGTAGATAATTTCAATTTGATACAGAGAGCAGCGTAGATATTTCCAAGTTCATACAGATAGTGGTGTAGATATTTCCACGTATATAGAGATGGCGGTGTAGATATTTCCATGTTCATACAGATGGCGGTGTAGATATTTCCAAGTTTATAGGGATGGCGGTGTAGATATTTTCATGCTTACACAGATGGCGGTGTAGATATTTCCATGTTTACACAGATAGCGGTGTAGACATTTCCATGTTTACACAGATGGCGGTGTGGATATTTCCATGTTTATGCAGATAGCAGTGTAGATATTTCCATGTTTATACAGATAGCGATGCGGATATTTCCATGTTTATACAGATAGTTGGGCAGATATTTCCATGTTTATAAAGATAGCGGTGTAGATATTTCCATCTTAATACAGATGGCGGTGTAGATATGTCCATGTTCGTACAGATGGCGGTGTAGATATTTCCATGTTCATACAGATGGCGGTGTAGATATTTCGAAGTTTATAGAGATAGCGCTGTAGATATTTCCACACTTATAGAGAAATCTGTGTAGATATTTCCATGTATATTCAGATAGCTGTTTAGATATCCATGTTCATGCAGATAGCGGTGTAGATATTTCCATGTTCATCCAGATGCCGGTGTACATATATCCATGTTCATACAGATGGCGATGAAGATATTTCCATGTTCATACAGATGGCGGTGTAGATATTTCCATGTTCATACAAATGGCGGTGTAGATATTTCCCTGTTCATAGAGATGGCGGTGTAGATATTTCCATGTTCATACAAATAGCGGTGTAGATATTTCCATGTTCATAGAGATGGCGGTGTAGATATTTCCATGTTTATACAGATAGCAGCGTAGTTATTTCCATGTTTATAGAGATAGCAGTGTAGATATTTTCATTGATATACAGATAGCAGTGTAGATATTTGCATGTTCATACAGATAGCGGTGTGGATATTTCCATGTTCATACAGATAGCGGTGTAGATATTTCCATGTTCATACAGATAGCGGTGTAGATATTTCCATGTTCATACAGATAGCGGTGTAGATATTTCCATGTTCATACAGATAGCGGTGTAGATATTTCCATTTTCATACAGATAGCGGTGTAGATATTTCCATGTTCATACAGTTGGCGGTGTAGATATTTCCATGTTCATACAGATGGCGGTGTTGATATTTACATGTTCATACAGATGGCGGTGTAGATATTTCCATGTTCATACGGATGGCAGTGTAGATATTTCCATGTTCATACAGGTGGCGGTGTAGAT
The DNA here is from genome assembly GCF_029281585.2 of Gorilla gorilla gorilla. NCBI lineage: Eukaryota > Metazoa > Chordata > Mammalia > Primates > Hominidae > Gorilla > Gorilla gorilla. Next base: position 7,898,283 of record NC_073232.2, on the reverse strand, counting down.
ATTTCCATGTTTATACAGATAGCGGGGAAGATTTTTCCATGTTTATACAGATAGCGGTGTAGATATTTCCCTGTTTATACAGATAGCAGTGTAGATATTTCCATGTTTACAGAGATAGTGGTGTAGATAATTTCAATTTTATACAGAGAGCAGTGTAGATATTTCCAAGTTCATACAGATAGTGGTGTAGATATTTCCACGTTTATAGAGATGGCGGTGTAGATATTTCCATGTTCATACAGATGGCGGTGTAGATGTTTCCATGTTTATAGGGATGGCGGTGTAGATATTCTCATGCTTACACAGATGGCGGTGTAGATATTTCCATGTTTACACAGATAGCGGTGTAGACATTTCTATGTTTACACAGATGGCGGTGTGGATATTTCCATGTTTATGCAGATAGCAGTGTAGATATTTCCATGTTTATACAGATAGCGATGCAGATATTTCCATGTTTATACAGATAGTTGGGCAGATATTTCCATGTTTATAAAGATAGCGGTGTAAATATTTCCATCTTAATACAGATGGCGGTGTAGATATATCCATGTTCGTACAGATGGCGGTGTAGATATTTCCATGTTCATACAGATGGCGGTGTAGATATTTCGAAGTTTATAGAGATAGCACTGTAGATATTTCCACACTTATAGAGAAATCTGTGTAGATATTTCCATGTATATTCAGATAGCTGTGTAGATATCCATGTTCATGCAGAAAGCGGAGTAGATATTTCCATGTTCATCCAGATGCCGGTGTACATATATCCATGTTCATACAGATGGCGATGAAGATATTTCCATGTTCATACAGATGGCGGTGTAGATATTTCCATGTTCATACAAATGGCGGTGTAGATATTTCCCTGTTCATAGAGATGGCGGTGTAGGTATTTCCATGTTCATACAAATAGCGGTGTAGATATTTCCATGTTCATAGAGATGGCGGTGTAGATATTTCCATGGTTATACAGATAGCATTGTAGTTATTTCCATGTTTATAGAGATAGCAGTGTAGATATTTCCATTGATATACAGATAGCAGTGTAGATATTTGCATGTTCATACAGATAGCGGTGTGGATATATCCATGTTCATACAGATAGCGGTGTAGATATTTCCATGTTCATACAGATAGCGGTGTAGATATTTCCATGTTCATACAGATAGCCGTGTAGATATTTCCATTTTCATACAGATAGCGGTGTAGATATTTCCATGTTCATACAGTTAGCGGTGTAGATATTTCCATGTTCATACAGATGGCGGTGTAGATATTTACATGTTCATACAGATGGCGGTGTAGATGTTTCCATGTTCGTACGGATGGCAGTGTAGATATTTCCATGTTCATACAGGTGGCGGTGTAGGTATTTCCATGTTTATACAGATAGCGGTGAAGATATTTCCATGTTTATGCAGATAGCGGTGTAGATATTTCCATGTTTATACAGATAGCAGTGTAGATATTTCCATGTTTATAGAGATAGTGGTGTAGATAATTTCAATTTTTTACAGAGAGCAGTGTAGATATTTCCAAGTTCATAAAGATAGCGGTGTAGATATTTCCACGTTTATAGAGATAGCGGTGTAGATATTTCCATGTTCATACAGATGGCGGTGTAGATATTTCCATGTTTCTGGGGAAGGCGGTGTAGATATTTCCATGTTCATACAGATGGCGGTGTAGATATTTCCATGTTCATAGAGATGGCGGTGTAGATATTTCCATGTTTATACAGATAGCAGTGTAGTTATTTCCACGTTTATAGAGATAGCAGTGTAGATATTTCCGTTGATATACAGATAGCTGTTTAGATATTTGCAAGTTCATACAGATAGCCGTCTAGATATTTCCATGTTCATACAGGTAGCGGTGTAGATATTTGCATGTTCATACAGATAGCGGAGTAGATATTTCCATGTTTATACAGATAGCGGTGTAGATATTTCCATGTTCATACAGATAGCTGTGTAGTTATTTCCATGTTCATACAGTTAGTGTTTAGATATTTCCATGTTCTTACAGATGGCAGTGTAGATATTTACATGTTCATACAGATGGCGGTGTAGATATTTCCATGTTCAGACAGATGGCGGTGTAGATATTTCCATGTTCATACAGATAGCAGAGTAGATATTTCCATGTTCATACAGAGAGCGGTGTAGATATTTCCATGTTCATACAGTTAGTGGTGTAGATATTTCCATGTTCATACAGATGGCGGTGCAGATATTTACATGTTCATACAGATGGCGGTGTAGATATTTACATGTTCATACAGATGGCGGTGTAGATATTTACATGTTCATACAGATGGCGGTGTAGATATTTCCATGTTCATACAGATGGCGGTGTAGATATTTCCATGTTCATACAGATAGCGGTGTAGGTATTTCCATATTCATACCAATAGCGGTGTAGATATTTCCATGTTCATACAGTTAGCGGTGTAGATATTTCCATGTTTATGCAGATAGCAGTGTAGATATTTCCATGTTTATAGGGATAGTGGTGTAGATAATTTCAATTTTATACAGAGAGCAGTGTAGGTATTTCCAAGTTCATACAGATAGCTGTCTAGATATTTCCACGTTTATAGAGATGGCGGTGGAGATATTTCCATGTTCATACAGATGGCGGTGTAGATATTTCCATGTTTATAGGGATGGCGGTGTAGATATTTTCATGCTTACACAGATGGCGGTGTAGATATTTCCATGTTTACACAGATAGCGGTGTAGACATTTCCATGTTTACACAGATGACGGTGTGGATATTTCCATGTTTATGCAGATAGCATTGTAGATATTTCCATGTTTATACAGATAGCAATGCGGATATTTCCATGTTTATACAGATAGTTGGGCAGATATTTCCATGTTTATAAATATAGCGGTGTAGATATTTCCATCTTAATACAGATGGCGTTGTAGATATGTGCATGTTCGTACAGATGGCGGTGTAGATATTTCCATGTTCATACAGATGGCGGTGTAGATATTTCGAAATTTATAGAGATAGCGCTGTAGATATTTCCACACTTATAGAGAAATCTGTGTAGATATTTCCATGTATATTCAGATAGCTGTGCAGATATCCATGTTCATGCAGATAGCGGTGTAGATATTTCCATGTTCATCTAGATGCCGGTGTACATATATCCATGTTCATACAGATGGCGATGAAGATATTTCCATGTTCATACAGATGGCGGTGTAGATATTTCCATGTTCATACAAATGGCGGTGTAGATATTTCCCTGTTCATAGAGATGGCGGTGTAGATATTTCCATGTTCATACAAATAGGGGTGTAGATATTTCCATGTTCATAGTGATGGCGGTGTAGATATTTCCATGTTTATACAGATAGCAGCGTAGCTATTTCCATGTTTATAGAGATAGCAGTGTAGATATTTTCATTGATATACAGATAGCAGTGTAGATATTTGCATGTTCATACAGATAGCGGTGTGGAGATTTCCATGTTCATACAGATAGCGGTGTAGATATTTCCATGTTCATACAGATAGCGGTGTAGATATTTCCATGTTCATACAGTTAGCGGTGTAGATATTTCCATGTTCATACAGATGGCGGTGTAGATATTTACATGTTCATACAGATGGCGGTGTAGATATTTCCATGTTCGTACGGATGGCAGTGTAGATATTTCCATGTTCATACAGGTGGCGGTGTAGATATTTCCATGTTTATACAGATAGCGGTGAAGATTTTTCCATGTTTATACAGATAGCGTTGTAGATATTTCCATGTTTATACAGATAGCAGTGTAGATATTTCCATGTTTATAGAGATAGTGGTGTAGATAATTTCAATTTTATACAGAGTGCAGCGTAGATATTTCCAAGTTCATTCAGATAGTGGTGTAGATATTTCCACGTATATAGAGATGGCGGTGTAGATATTTCCATGTTCATACAGATGGCGGTGTAGATATTTCCATGTTTATAGGGATGGCGGTGTAGATATTTTCATGCTTACACAGATGGCGGTGTAGATGTTTCCATGTTTACACAGATAGCGGTGTAGACATTTCCATGTTTACACAGATGGCGGTGTGGATATTTCCATGTTTATGCAGATAGCAGTGTAGATATTTCCATGTTTATACAGATAGCGATGCGGATATTTCCATGTTTATACAGATAGTTGGGCAGATATTTCCATGTTTATAAAGATAGCGGTGTAGATATTTCCATCTTAATACAGATGGCGGTGTAGATATGTCCATGTTCGTACAGATGGCGGTGTAGATATTTCCATGTTCATACAGATGGCGGTGTAGTTATTTCGAAGTTTATAGAGATAGCGCTGTAGATATTTCCACACTTATAGAGAAATCTGTGTAGATATTTCCATGTATATTCAGATAGCTGTGTAGATATACATGTTCATGCAGATAGCGGTGTAGATATTTCCATGTTCATCCAGATGCCGGTGTACATATATCCATGTTCATACAGATGGCGATGAAGATATTTCCATGTTCATACAGATGGCGGTGTAGATATTTCCGTGTTCATACAAATGGCGGTGTAGATATTTCCCTGTTCATAGAGATTGCGGTGTAGATATTTCCATGTTCATACAAATAGCGGTGTAGATATTTCCATGTTCATAGAGATGGCGGTGTAGATATTTCCATGTTTATACAGATAGCAGCGTAGTTATTTCCATGTTTATAGAGATCGCAGTGTAGATATTTTCATTGAAATACAGATAGCAGGGTAGATATTTGCATGTTCATACAGATAGAGGTGTGGATATTTCCATGTTCATACAGATAGCGGTGTAGATATTTCCATGTTCATACAGATAGCGGTGTAGATATTTCCATGTTCATACAGATAGCGGTGTAGATATTTCCATGTTCATACAGATAGCGGTGTAGATATTTCCATTTTCATACAGATAGCGGTGTAGATATTTGCATGTTCATACAGTTGGCGGTGTAGATATTTCCATGTTCATACAGATGGCGGTGTAGATATTTACATGTTCATACAGATGGCGGTGTAGATATTTCCATGTTCGTACGGATGGCAGTGTAGATATTTCCATGTTCATACAGGTGGCGGTGTAGATATTTCCATGTTTATACAGATTGCGGGGAAGGTTTTTCCATGTTTATACAGATAGCGGTGTAGATATTTCCCTGTTTATACAGATAACAGTGTAGATATTTCCATGTTTACAGAGATAGTGGTGTAGATAATTTCAATTTTATACAGAGAGCAGTGTAGATATTTCCAAGTTCATACAGATAGTGGTGTAGATATTTCCACGTTTATAGAGATGGTGGTGTAGATATTTCCATGTTCATACAGATGGTGGTGTAGATGTTTCCATGTTTATAGGGATGGCGGTGTATTCTCATGCTTAAACAGATGGCGGTGTAGATATTTCCATGCTTACACAGATAGCGGGGTAGACATTTCCATGTTTACACAGATGGCGGTGTGGATATTTCCATGTTTATGCAGATAGCAGTGTAGATATTTCCATGTTTATACAGAGAGCGATGCGGATATTTCCATGTTTATACAGATAGTTGGGCAGATATTTCCATGTTTATAAAGATAGCGGTGTAGATATTTCCATCTTAATACAGATGGCGGTGTAGATATATCCATGTTCGTACAGATGGCGGTGTAGATATTTCCATGTTCACACAGATGGCGGTGTAGATATTTCGAAGTTTATAGAGATAGCGCTGTAGATATTTCCACACTTATAGAGAAATCTGTGTAGATATTTCCAAGTATATTCAGATATCTGTGTAGATATCCATGTTCATGCAGATAGCGGTGTAGATATTTCCATGTTCATCCAGATGCCGGTGTACATATATCCATGTTCATACAGATGGCGATGAAGATATTTCCATGTTCATACAGATGGCGGTGTAGATATTTCCATGTTCATACCAATGGCGGTGTAGATATTTCCCTGTTCATAGAGATGGCGGTGTAGATATTTCCATGGTTATACAGATAGCAGCGTAGTTATTTCCATGTTTATAGAGATAGCAGTGTAGATATTTCCATTGATATACAGATAGCAGTGTAGATATTTGCATGTTCATACAGATAGCGGTGTAGATATTTCCATGTTCATACAGATAGCGGTGTAGATATTTCCATTTTCATACAGATAGCGGTGTAGATATTTCCATGTTCATACACTTGGCAGTGTAGATATTTCCATGTTCATACACATGGCGGTGTAGATATTTACATGTTCATACAGATGGCGGTGTAGATATTTCCATGTTCGTACGGATGGCAGTGTAGATATTTCCATGTTCATACAGGTGGCGGTGTAGATATTTCCATGTTTATACAGATAGCGGGGAAGATTTTTCCATGTTTATACAGATAGCGGTGTAGATATTTCCCTGTTTATACAGATAGCAGTGTAGATATTTCCATGTTTACAGAGATAGTGGTGTAGATAATTTCAATTTTATACAGAGAGCAGTGTAGATATTTCCAAGTTCATACAGATAGTGGTGTAGATATTTCCACGTTTATAGAGATGGCGGTGTAGATATTTCCATGTTCATACAGATGGCGGTGTAGATGTTTCCATGTTTATAGGGATGGCGGTGTACATATTCTCATGCTTACACAGATGGCGGTGTAGATAATTCCATGTTTACACAGATAGCGGTGTAGACATTTCCATGTTTACACAGATGGCGGTGTGGATATTTCCATGTTTATGCAGATAGCAGTGTAGATATTTCCATGTTTATACAGATAGCGATGCGGATATTTCCATGTTTATACAGATAGTTGGGCAGATATTTCCATGTTTATAAAGATAGCGGTGTAGATATTTCCATCTTAATACAGATGGCGGTGTAGATATATCCATGTTCGTACAGATGGCGGTGTAGATATTTCCATGTTCATACAGATGGCGGTGTAGATATTTCGAAGTTTATAGAGATAGCACTGTAGATATTTCCACACTTATAGAGAAATCTGTGTAGATATTTCCATGTATATTCAGATAGCTGTGTAGATATCCATGTTCATGCAGATAGCGGTGTAGATATTTCCATGTTCATCCAGATGCCGGTGTACATATATCCATGTTCATACAGATGGCGATGAAGATATTTCCATGTTCATACAGATGGCGGTGTAGATATTTCCATGTTCATACAAATGGCGGTGTAGATATTTCCATGTTTACACAGTTAGCGGTGTAGACATTTCCATGTTTACACAGATAGCGGTGTGGCTATTTCCATGCTTTTGGAGATAGCAGTGTTGATATTTCCATGTTTATACAGATAGCGGTGCAGATATTTCCATGATTATACAGATAGTTGGGCAGATATTTCCATGTTTTTACAGACGGCGGTGCAGATATTTCCATCTTAATACAGATGCCGGTGTAGATATGTCCATGTTTGTACAGATGGCGGTGTAGATATTTCCGTGTTCATACAGATGGCGGTGCAGATATTTTGAAGTATTTAGAGATAGCGCTGTAGTTATTTCCATATTTATAGAGAAATCTGTGTAGATATTTCCATGTATATTCAGATAGGTGTGTAGATATTTCCAAGTTCATGCAGATAGCGGTGAAGATATTTCCATGTTCATCCAGTTGCCGGTGCACATGTATCCATGTTCATACAGATGGCGGTGAAGATATTTCCATGTTCATACAGATGGCGGTGTTGATATTTCCATGTTCATACAAATGTCTCTGTAGATATTTCCATGTTCATAGAGATGGCGGTGTAGATATTTCCATGTTCATACAAATGGCGGTGTAGATATTTCCATGTTCATAGAGATGGCGGTGTAGATATTTCCATGGTTATACAGATAGCAGTGTAGTTATTTCCATGTTTATAGAGATAGCAGTGTAGATATTTCCATTGATATACAGATAGCAGTGTAGATATTTGCATGTTCATACAGATAGCGGTGTGGATATTTCCATGTTCATACAGATAACGGTGTAGATATTTCCATGTTCATACAGATAGCGGTGTAGATATTTCCATGTTCATACAGATAGCGGTGTAGATATTTCCATGTTCATACAGATAGCCGTGTAGATATTTCCATTTTCATACAGATAGCGGTGTAGATATTTCCATGTTCATACAGTTGGCGGTGTAGATATTTCCATGTTCATACAGATGGCGGTGTAGATATTTACATGTTCTTACAGATGGCGGTGTAGATATTTCCATGTTCGTACGGATGGCAGTGTAGATATTTCCATGTTCATACAGGTGGCGGTGTAGATATTTCCATGTTTATACAGATAGCGGGGAAGATTTTTCCATGTTTATACAGATAGCGGTGTAGATATTTCCCTGTTTATACAGATAGCAGTGTAGATATTTCCATGTTTACAGAGATAGTGGTGTAGATAATTTCAATTTTATACAGAGAGCAGTGTAGATATTTCCAAGTTCATACAGATAGTGGTGTAGATATTTCCACGTTTATAGAGATGGCGGTGTAGATATTTCCATGTTCATAGAGATGGCGGTGTAGATGTTTCCATGTTTATAGGGATGGCGGTGTAGATATTCTCATGCTTACACAGATGGCGGTGTAGATAATTCCATGTTTACACAGATAGCGGTGTAGACATTTCCATGTTTACACAGATTGCGGTGTGGATATTTCCATGTTTATGCAGATAGCAGTGTAGATATTTCCATGTTTATACAGATAGCGATGCGGATATTTCCATGTTTATACAGATAGTTGGGCAGATATTTCCATGTTTATAAAGATAGCGGTGTAGATATTTCCATCTTAATACAGATGGCGGTGTAGATATATCCATGTTCGTACAGATGGCGGTGTAGATATTTCCATGTTCATACAGATGGCGGTGTAGATATTTCGAAGTTTATAGAGATAGCACTGTAGATATTTCCACACTTATAGAGAAATCTGTGTAGATATTTCCATGTATATTCAGATAGCTGTGTAGATATCCATGTTCATGCAGATAGCGGTGTAGATATTTCCATGTTCATCCAGATGCCGGTGTACATATATCCATGTTCATACAGATGGCGATGAAGATATTTCCATGTTCATACAGATGGCGGTGTAGATATTTCCATGTTCATACAAATGGCGGTGTAGATATTTCCATGTTTACACAGATAGCGGTGTAGACATTTCCATGTTTACACAGATAGCGGTGTGGATATTTCCATGCTTTTGGAGATAGCAGTGTAGATATTTCCATGTTTATGCAGATAGCGGTGCAGATATTTCCATGATTATACAGATAGTTGGGCAGATATTTCCATGTTTTTACAGACGGCGGTGCAGATATTTCCATCTTAATACAGATGCCGGTGTAGATATGTCCATGTTTGTACAGATGGCGGTGTAGATATTTCCGTGTTCATACAGATGGCGGTGCAGATATTTTGAAGTATTTAGAGAGAGCGCTGTAGTTATTTCCATATTTAAAGAGAAATCTGTGTAGATATTTCCATGTATATTCAGATAGCTGTGTAGATATTTCCAAGTTCATGCAGATAGCGGTGAAGATATTTCCATGTTCATCCAGTTGCCGGTGCACATGTATCCATGTTCATACAGATGGCGGTGAAGATATTTCCATGTTCATACAGATGGCGGTGTTGATATTTCCATGTTCATACAAATGTCTCTGTAGATATTTCCATGTTCATAGAGATGGCGGTGTAGATATTTCCATGTTCATACAAATGGCGGTGTAGATATTTCCATGTTCATAGAGATGGCGGTGTAGATATTTCCATGGTTATACAGATAGCAGTGTAGTTATTTCCATGTTTATAGAGATAGCAGTGTAGATATTTCCATTGATATACAGATAGCAGTGTAGATATTTGCATGTTCATACAGATAGCGGTGTGGATATTTCCATGTTCATACAGATAGCGGTGTAGATATTTCCATGTTCATACAGATAGCGGTGTAGATATTTCCATGTTCATACAGATAGCGGTGTAGATATTTCCATGTTCATACAGATGGCGGTGTAGATATTTAGATGTTCATACAGATGGTGGTGTAGATATTTCCATGTTCGTACGGATGGCAGTGTAGATATTTCCATGTTCATACAGGTGGCGGTGTAGATATTTCCATGTTTATACAGATAGCGGTGAAGATATTTCCATGTTTATGCAGATAGCGGTGTAGATATTTCCATGTTTATACAGATAGCAGTGTAGATATTTCCATGTTTATAGAGATAGTGGTGTAGATAATTTCAATTTTTTAAAGAGAGCAGTGTAGATATTTCCAAGTTCATAAAGATAGCGGTGTAGATATTTCCACGTTTATAGAGATAGCGGTGTAGATATTTCCATGTTCATACAGATTGCGGTGTAGATATTTCCATGTTCATAGAGATGGCGGTGTAGATATTTCCATGTTTATACAGATAGCAGTGTAGTTATTTCCACGTTTATAGAGATAGCAGTGTAGATATTTCCATTGATATACAGATAGCTGTTTAGATATTTGCATGTTCATACAGTTAGCCGTCTAGATATTTCCATGTTCATACAGATAGCGGTGTAGATATTTGCATGTTCATACAGATAGCGGAGTAGATATTTCCATGTTTATACAGATAGCGGTGTAGATATTTCCATGTTCATACAGATAGCGGTGTAGTTATTTCCATGTTCATACAGTTAGCGGTGTAGATATTTCCATGTTCTTACAGATGGCAGTGTAGATATTTACATGTTCATACAGATGGCGGTGTAGATATTTCCATGTTCATACAGATGGCGGAGTAGATATTTCCATGTTCATACAGATGGCGGAGTAGATATTTCCATGTTCATACAGATAGCGGTGTAGATATTTCCATGTTCATACAGTTAGTGGTGTAGATATTTCCATGTTCATACAGATGGTGGTGCAGATATTTACATGTTCATACAGATGGCGGTGTAGATATTTACATGTTTATACAGATGGCGGTGTAGATATTTCCATGTTCATACAGATGGCGGTGTAGATATTTCCATGTTCATACAGATGGCGGTGTAGATATTTCCATGTTCATACAGATAGCGTTGTAGATATTTACATGTTTATACAGATAGTAGTGTAGATATTTCCATGTTTATAGAGATAGTGGTGTAGATAATTTCAATTTTATACAGAGAGCAGCGTAGATATTTCCAAGTTCATACAGATAGTGGTGTAGATATTTCCACGTATATAGAGATGGCGGTGTAGATATTTCCATGTTCATACAGATGGCGGTGTAGATATTTCCATGTTTATAGGGATGGCGGTGTAGATATTTTCATGCTTACACAGATGGCGGTGTAGATATTTCCATGTTTACACAGATAGCGGTGTAGACATTTCCATGTTTACACAGATGGCGGTGTGGATATTTCCATGTTTATGCAGATAGCAGTGTAGATATTTCCATGTTTATACAGATAGCGATGCGGATATTTCCATGTTTATACAGATAGTTGGGCAGATATTTCCATGTTTATAAAGATAGCGGTGTAGATATTTCCATCTTAATACAGATGGCGGTGTAGATATTTCCATGTTCATACAGATGGCGGTGTAGATATTTCCATGTTCATACAGATAGCGGTGTAGTTATTTCCATGTTCATACCAATAAAGTGTAGATATTTCCATGTTCATACAGTTAGCGGTGTAGATATTTCCATGTTCATACATATGGCGGTGTAGATATTTACATGTTCATACAGATGGCGGTGTAGATATTTCCATGTTCGTACGGATGGCAGTGTAGATATTTCCATGTTCATATAGGTGGCGGTGTAGATATTTCCATGTTTATAGAGATAGCAGTGTGGATATTTCCATTGATATACAGATAGCTGTGTAGGTATTTTCATGTTCATACAGATAGCGGTGTAGGTATTTCCATGTTCGTACAGATAGCTGTGTAGATATTTCCATGTTCATAGAGATAGCGGTGTAGATATTTCCATGTTCATACAGATAACGGTGTAAATATTTCCATGTTCATACAGATAGCGGTGTAGATATTTCCATGTTCATACAGATAGCGGTGTAGATATTTCCATGTTCATACAGTTAGCGGTGTAGTTATTTCCATGTTCATACAGATGGCGGTGTAGATATTTACATGTTCATACAGATGGCGGTGTAGATTTTTCCATGTTCGTACAGATGGCGGTGTAGATATTTCCATGTTCATAGAGATGGCGGTGTAGATATTTCCATGTTTATGCAGATAGCGGTATAGATATTTCCATGTTTATACAGATGGTGGTGTAGATATTTCCATGTTTATAGAGATGGCGCTCTAGATATTTCCATTTTTACAGAGATAGTATTTTAGTTATTTCCAAGTTTATAGAGACAGCGTTGTAGATATTTCCATGTTTATACAGATAGCGGTGAAGATATTTCCATGTTTATACAGATAGCTGTGTAGATATTTCCATGTTTATACAGATAGCAGTGTAGATATTTCCATGTTTATAGAGATAGTGGTGTAGATAATTTCAATTTATACCGAGAGCAGTGTAGATATTTCCAATTTCATACAGATAGCGGTGTAGATATTTCCACGTTTATAGAGATGGCGGTGTAGATATTTCCATGGTCATGCAGATGGCGGTGTAGATATTTCCATGTTTACACAGATAGCGGTGTAGACATTTCCATGTTTACACAGATGGCGGTGTGGATATTTCCATGTTTATGCAGATAGCAGTGTAGATATTTCCATGTTTATACAGATAGCGATGCGGATATTTCCATGTTTATACAGATAGTTGGGCAGATATTTCCATGTTTATAAAGAGCGGTGTAGATATTTCCATCTTAATACAGATGGCGGTGTAGATATGTCCATGTTCGTACAGATGGCGGTGTAGATATTTCCATGTTCATACAGATGGCGGTGTAGATATTTCGAAGTTTATAGAGATAGCGCTGTAGATATTTCCACACTTATAGAGAAATCTGTGTAGATATTTCCATGTATATTCAGATAGCTGTTTAGATATCCATGTTCATGCAGATAGCGGTGTAGATATTTCCATGTTCATCCAGATGCCGGTGTACATATATCCATGTTCATACAGATGGCGATGAAGATATTTCCATGTTCATACAGATGGCGGTGTAGATATTTCCATGTTCATACAAATGGCGGTGTAGATATTTCCCTGTTCATAGAGATGGCGGTGTAGATATTTCCATGTTCATACAAATAGCGGTGTAGATATTTCCATGTTCATAGAGATGGCGGTGTAGATATTTCCATGTTTATACAGATAGCAGCGTAGTTATTTCCATGTTTATAGAGATAGCAGTGTAGATATTTTCATTGATACACAGATAGCAGTGTAGATATTTGCATGTTCATACAGATAGCGGTGTGGATATTTCCATGTTCATACAGATAGCGGTGTAGATATTTCCATGTTCATACAGATAGCGGTGTAGATATTTCCATGTTCATACAGATAGCGGTGTAGATATTTCCATGTTCATACAGATAGCGGTGTAGATATTTCCATTTTCATACAGATAGCGGTGTAGATATTTCCATGTTCATACAGTTGGCGGTGTAGATATTTCCATGTTCATACAGATGGCGGTGTAGATATTTACATGTTCATACAGATGGCGGTGTAGATATTTCCATGTTCGTACGGATGGCAGTGTAGATATTTCCATGTTCATACAGGTGGCGGTGTAGATATTTCCATGTTTATACAGATAGCGGGGAAGATTTTTCCATGTTTATACAGATAGCGGTGTAGATATTTCCCTGTTTATACAGATAGCAGTGTAGATATTTCCATGTTTACAGAGATAGTGGTGTAGATAATTTCAATTTCATACAGAGAGCAGTGTAGATATTTCCAAGTTCATACAGATAGTGGTGTAGATATTTCCACGTTTATAGAGATGGCGGTGTAGATATTTCCATGTTCATACAGATGGCGGTGTAGATGTTTCCATGTTTATAGGGATGGCGGTGTAGATATTCTCATGCTTACACAGATGGCGGTGTAGATATTTCCATGTTTACACAGATAGCGGTGTAGACATTTCCATGTTTACACAGATGGCGGTGTGGATATTTCCATGTTTATGCAGATAGCAGTGTAGATATTTCCATGTTTATACAGATAGCGATGCGGATATTTCCATGTTTATACAGATAGTTGGGCAGATATTTCCATGTTTATAAAGATAGCGGTGTAGATATTTCCATCTTAATACAGATGGCGGTGTAGATATATCCATGTTCGTACAGATGGCGGTGTAGATATTTCCATGTTCATACAGATGGCGGTGTAGATATTTCGAAGTTTATAGAGATAGCGCTGTAGATATTTCCACACTTATAGAGAAATCTGTGTAGATATTTCCATGTATATTCAGATATCTGTGTAGATATCCATGTTCATGCAGATAGCGGTGTAGATATTTCCATGTTCATCCAGATGCCGGTGTACATATATCCATGTTCATACAGATGGCGATGAAGATATTTCCATGTTCATACAGATGGCGGTGTAGATATTTCCATGTTCATACAAATGGCGGTGTAGATATTTCCCTGTTCATAGAGATGGCGGTGTAGATATTTCCATGTTCATACAAATAGCGGTGTAGATATTTCCATGTTAATACAGGTGGTGGTGTAGATATTTCCATGTTTATACAGATAGCAGTGTAGTTATTTCCACGTTTATAGAGATAGCAGTGTAGATATTTCCATTGATATACAGATAGCTGTTTAGATATTTGCATGTTCATACAGTTAGCCGCCTAGATATTTCCATGTTCATACAGATAGCGGTGTAGATATTTGCATGTTCATACAGATAGCGGAGTAGATATTTCCATGTTTATACAGATAGCGGTGTAGATATTTCCATGTTCATACTGATAGCGGTGTTGTTATTTCCATGTTCATACAGTTAGCGGTGTAGATATTTCCATGTTCTTACAGATGGCAGTGTAGATATTTACATGTTCATACAGATAGCGGTGTAGATATTTCCATGTTCATACAGATGGCGGTGTAGATATTTCCATGTTCATACAGATAGCAGAGTAGATATTTCCATGTTCATACAGATAGCGGTGTAGATATTTCCATGTTCATACAGTTAGTGGTGTAGATATTTCCATGTTCATACAGATGGCGGTGCAGATATTTACATGTTCATACAGATGGCGGTGTAGATATTAACATGTTCATACAGATGGCGGTGTAGATATTTACATGTTCAAACAGATGGCGGTGTAGATATTTCCATGTTCATACAGATGGCGGTGTAGATATTTCCATGTTCATACAGATAGCGGTGTAGATATTTCCATGTTCATACAGATAGCGGTGTAGATATTTCCATGTTCATACAGATAGCGGTGTAGATATTTCCATGTTCATACAGATAGCCGTGTAGATATTTCCATTTTCATACAGATAGCGGTGTAGATATTTCCATGTTCATACAGTTGGCGGTGTAGATATTTCCATGTTCATACAGATGGCGGTGTAGATATTTACATGTTCTTACAGATGGCGGTGTAGATATTTCCATGTTCGTACGGATGGCAGTGTAGATATTTCCATGTTCATACAGGTGGCGGTGTAGATATTTCCATGTTTATACAGATAGCGGGGAAGATTTTTCCATGTTTATACAGATAGCGGTGTAGATATTTCCCTGTTTATACAGATAGCAGTGTAGATATTTCCATGTTTACAGAGATAGTGGTGTAGATAATTTCAATTTTATACAGAGAGCAGTGTAGATATTTCCAAGTTCATACAGATAGTGGTGTAGATATTTCCACGTTTATAGAGATGGCGGTGTAGATATTTCCATGTTCATAGAGATGGCGGTGTAGATGTTTCCATGTTTATAGGGATGGCGGTGTAGATATTCTCATGCTTACACAGATGGCGGTGTAGATAATTCCATGTTTACACAGATAGCGGTGTAGACATTTCCATGTTTACACAGATTGCGGTGTGGATATTTCCATGTTTATGCAGATAGCAGTGTAGATATTTCCATGTTTATACAGATAGCGATGCGGATATTTCCATGTTTATACAGATAGTTGGGCAGATATTTCCATGTTTATAAAGATAGCGGTGTAGATATTTCCATCTTAATACAGATGGCGGTGTAGATATATCCATGTTCGTACAGATGGCGGTGTAGATATTTCCATGTTCATACAGATGGCGGTGTAGATATTTCGAAGTTTATAGAGATAGCACTGTAGATATTTCCACACTTATAGAGAAATCTGTGTAGATATTTCCATGTATATTCAGATAGCTGTGTAGATATCCATGTTCATGCAGATAGCGGTGTAGATATTTCCATGTTCATCCAGATGCCGGTGTACATATATCCATGTTCATACAGATGGCGATGAAGATATTTCCATGTTCATACAGATGGCGGTGTAGATATTTCCATGTTCATACAAATGGCGGTGTAGATATTTCCATGTTTACACAGATAGCGGTGTAGACATTTCCATGTTTACACAGATAGCGGTGTGGATATTTCCATGCTTTTGGAGATAGCAGTGTAGATATTTCCATGTTTATGCAGATAGCGGTGCAGATATTTCCATGATTATACAGATAGTTGGGCAGATATTTCCATGTTTTTACAGACGGCGGTGCAGATATTTCCATCTTAATACAGATGCCGGTGTAGATATGTCCATGTTTGTACAGATGGCGGTGTAGATATTTCCGTGTTCATACAGATGGCGGTGCAGATATTTTGAAGTATTTAGAGAGAGCGCTGTAGTTATTTCCATATTTAAAGAGAAATCTGTGTAGATATTTCCATGTATATTCAGATAGCTGTGTAGATATTTCCAAGTTCATGCAGATAGCGGTGAAGATATTTCCATGTTCATCCAGTTGCCGGTGCACATGTATCCATGTTCATACAGATGGCGGTGAAGATATTTCCATGTTCATACAGATGGCGGTGTTGATATTTCCATGTTCATACAAATGTCTCTGTAGATATTTCCATGTTCATAGAGATGGCGGTGTAGATATTTCCATGTTCATACAAATGGCGGTGTAGATATTTCCATGTTCATAGAGATGGCGGTGTAGATATTTCCATGGTTATACAGATAGCAGTGTAGTTATTTCCATGTTTATAGAGATAGCAGTGTAGATATTTCCATTGATATACAGATAGCAGTGTAGATATTTGCATGTTCATACAGATAGCGGTGTGGATATTTCCATGTTCATACAGATAGCGGTGTAGATATTTCCATGTTCATACAGATAGCGGTGTAGATATTTCCATGTTCATACAGATAGCGGTGTAGATATTTCCATGTTCATACAGATGGCGGTGTAGATATTTAGATGTTCATACAGATGGTGGTGTAGATATTTCCATGTTCGTACGGATGGCAGTGTAGATATTTCCATGTTCATACAGGTGGCGGTGTAGATATTTCCATGTTTATACAGATAGCGGTGAAGATATTTCCATGTTTATGCAGATAGCGGTGTAGATATTTCCATGTTTATACAGATAGCAGTGTAGATATTTCCATGTTTATAGAGATAGTGGTGTAGATAATTTCAATTTTTTAAAGAGAGCAGTGTAGATATTTCCAAGTTCATAAAGATAGCGGTGTAGATATTTCCACGTTTATAGAGATAGCGGTGTAGATATTTCCATGTTCATACAGATTGCGGTGTAGATATTTCCATGTTCATAGAGATGGCGGTGTAGATATTTCCATGTTTATACAGATAGCAGTGTAGTTATTTCCACGTTTATAGAGATAGCAGTGTAGATATTTCCATTGATATACAGATAGCTGTTTAGATATTTGCATGTTCATACAGTTAGCCGTCTAGATATTTCCATGTTCATACAGATAGCGGTGTAGATATTTGCATGTTCATACAGATAGCGGAGTAGATATTTCCATGTTTATACAGATAGCGGTGTAGATATTTCCATGTTCATACAGATAGCGGTGTAGTTATTTCCATGTTCATACAGTTAGCGGTGTAGATATTTCCATGTTCTTACAGATGGCAGTGTAGATATTTACATGTTCATACAGATGGCGGTGTAGATATTTCCATGTTCATACAGATGGCGGAGTAGATATTTCCATGTTCATACAGATGGCGGAGTAGATATTTCCATGTTCATACAGATAGCGGTGTAGATATTTCCATGTTCATACAGTTAGTGGTGTAGATATTTCCATGTTCATACAGATGGTGGTGCAGATATTTACATGTTCATACAGATGGCGGTGTAGATATTTACATGTTTATACAGATGGCGGTGTAGATATTTCCATGTTCATACAGATGGCGGTGTAGATATTTCCATGTTCATACAGATGGCGGTGTAGATATTTCCATGTTCATACAGATAGCGTTGTAGATATTTACATGTTTATACAGATAGTAGTGTAGATATTTCCATGTTTATAGAGATAGTGGTGTAGATAATTTCAATTTTATACAGAGAGCAGCGTAGATATTTCCAAGTTCATACAGATAGTGGTGTAGATATTTCCACGTATATAGAGATGGCGGTGTAGATATTTCCATGTTCATACAGATGGCGGTGTAGATATTTCCATGTTTATAGGGATGGCGGTGTAGATATTTTCATGCTTACACAGATGGCGGTGTAGATATTTCCATGTTTACACAGATAGCGGTGTAGACATTTCCATGTTTACACAGATGGCGGTGTGGATATTTCCATGTTTATGCAGATAGCAGTGTAGATATTTCCATGTTTATACAGATAGCGATGCGGATATTTCCATGTTTATACAGATAGTTGGGCAGATATTTCCATGTTTATAAAGATAGCGGTGTAGATATTTCCATCTTAATACAGATGGCGGTGTAGATATTTCCATGTTCATACAGATGGCGGTGTAGATATTTCCATGTTCATACAGATAGCGGTGTAGTTATTTCCATGTTCATACCAATAAAGTGTAGATATTTCCATGTTCATACAGTTAGCGGTGTAGATATTTCCATGTTCATACATATGGCGGTGTAGATATTTACATGTTCATACAGATGGCGGTGTAGATATTTCCATGTTCGTACGGATGGCAGTGTAGATATTTCCATGTTCATATAGGTGGCGGTGTAGATATTTCCATGTTTATAGAGATAGCAGTGTGGATATTTCCATTGATATACAGATAGCTGTGTAGGTATTTTCATGTTCATACAGATAGCGGTGTAGGTATTTCCATGTTCGTACAGATAGCTGTGTAGATATTTCCATGTTCATAGAGATAGCGGTGTAGATATTTCCATGTTCATACAGATAACGGTGTAAATATTTCCATGTTCATACAGATAGCGGTGTAGATATTTCCATGTTCATACAGATAGCGGTGTAGATATTTCCATGTTCATACAGTTAGCGGTGTAGTTATTTCCATGTTCATACAGATGGCGGTGTAGATATTTACATGTTCATACAGATGGCGGTGTAGATTTTTCCATGTTCGTACAGATGGCGGTGTAGATATTTCCATGTTCATAGAGATGGCGGTGTAGATATTTCCATGTTTATGCAGATAGCGGTATAGATATTTCCATGTTTATACAGATGGTGGTGTAGATATTTCCATGTTTATAGAGATGGCGCTCTAGATATTTCCATTTTTACAGAGATAGTATTTTAGTTATTTCCAAGTTTATAGAGACAGCGTTGTAGATATTTCCATGTTTATACAGATAGCGGTGAAGATATTTCCATGTTTATACAGATAGCTGTGTAGATATTTCCATGTTTATACAGATAGCAGTGTAGATATTTCCATGTTTATAGAGATAGTGGTGTAGATAATTTCAATTTATACCGAGAGCAGTGTAGATATTTCCAATTTCATACAGATAGCGGTGTAGATATTTCCACGTTTATAGAGATGGCGGTGTAGATATTTCCATGGTCATGCAGATGGCGGTGTAGATATTTCCATGTTTACACAGATAGCGGTGTAGACATTTCCATGTTTACACAGATGGCGGTGTGGATATTTCCATGTTTATGCAGATAGCAGTGTAGATATTTCCATGTTTATACAGATAGCGATGCGGATATTTCCATGTTTATACAGATAGTTGGGCAGATATTTCCATGTTTATAAAGAGCGGTGTAGATATTTCCATCTTAATACAGATGGCGGTGTAGATATGTCCATGTTCGTACAGATGGCGGTGTAGATATTTCCATGTTCATACAGATGGCGGTGTAGATATTTCGAAGTTTATAGAGATAGCGCTGTAGATATTTCCACACTTATAGAGAAATCTGTGTAGATATTTCCATGTATATTCAGATAGCTGTTTAGATATCCATGTTCATGCAGATAGCGGTGTAGATATTTCCATGTTCATCCAGATGCCGGTGTACATATATCCATGTTCATACAGATGGCGATGAAGATATTTCCATGTTCATACAGATGGCGGTGTAGATATTTCCATGTTCATACAAATGGCGGTGTAGATATTTCCCTGTTCATAGAGATGGCGGTGTAGATATTTCCATGTTCATACAAATAGCGGTGTAGATATTTCCATGTTCATAGAGATGGCGGTGTAGATATTTCCATGTTTATACAGATAGCAGCGTAGTTATTTCCATGTTTATAGAGATAGCAGTGTAGATATTTTCATTGATACACAGATAGCAGTGTAGATATTTGCATGTTCATACAGATAGCGGTGTGGATATTTCCATGTTCATACAGATAGCGGTGTAGATATTTCCATGTTCATACAGATAGCGGTGTAGATATTTCCATGTTCATACAGATAGCGGTGTAGATATTTCCATGTTCATACAGATAGCGGTGTAGATATTTCCATTTTCATACAGATAGCGGTGTAGATATTTCCATGTTCATACAGTTGGCGGTGTAGATATTTCCATGTTCATACAGATGGCGGTGTAGATATTTACATGTTCATACAGATGGCGGTGTAGATATTTCCATGTTCGTACGGATGGCAGTGTAGATATTTCCATGTTCATACAGGTGGCGGTGTAGATATTTCCATGTTTATACAGATAGCGGGGAAGATTTTTCCATGTTTATACAGATAGCGGTGTAGATATTTCCCTGTTTATACAGATAGCAGTGTAGATATTTCCATGTTTACAGAGATAGTGGTGTAGATAATTTCAATTTCATACAGAGAGCAGTGTAGATATTTCCAAGTTCATACAGATAGTGGTGTAGATATTTCCACGTTTATAGAGATGGCGGTGTAGATATTTCCATGTTCATACAGATGGCGGTGTAGATGTTTCCATGTTTATAGGGATGGCGGTGTAGATATTCTCATGCTTACACAGATGGCGGTGTAGATATTTCCATGTTTACACAGATAGCGGTGTAGACATTTCCATGTTTACACAGATGGCGGTGTGGATATTTCCATGTTTATGCAGATAGCAGTGTAGATATTTCCATGTTTATACAGATAGCGATGCGGATATTTCCATGTTTATACAGATAGTTGGGCAGATATTTCCATGTTTATAAAGATAGCGGTGTAGATATTTCCATCTTAATACAGATGGCGGTGTAGATATATCCATGTTCGTACAGATGGCGGTGTAGATATTTCCATGTTCATACAGATGGCGGTGTAGATATTTCGAAGTTTATAGAGATAGCGCTGTAGATATTTCCACACTTATAGAGAAATCTGTGTAGATATTTCCATGTATATTCAGATATCTGTGTAGATATCCATGTTCATGCAGATAGCGGTGTAGATATTTCCATGTTCATCCAGATGCCGGTGTACATATATCCATGTTCATACAGATGGCGATGAAGATATTTCCATGTTCATACAGATGGCGGTGTAGATATTTCCATGTTCATACAAATGGCGGTGTAGATATTTCCCTGTTCATAGAGATGGCGGTGTAGATATTTCCATGTTCATACAAATAGCGGTGTAGATATTTCCATGTTAATACAGGTGGTGGTGTAGATATTTCCATGTTTATACAGATAGCAGTGTAGTTATTTCCACGTTTATAGAGATAGCAGTGTAGATATTTCCATTGATATACAGATAGCTGTTTAGATATTTGCATGTTCATACAGTTAGCCGCCTAGATATTTCCATGTTCATACAGATAGCGGTGTAGATATTTGCATGTTCATACAGATAGCGGAGTAGATATTTCCATGTTTATACAGATAGCGGTGTAGATATTTCCATGTTCATACTGATAGCGGTGTTGTTATTTCCATGTTCATACAGTTAGCGGTGTAGATATTTCCATGTTCTTACAGATGGCAGTGTAGATATTTACATGTTCATACAGATAGCGGTGTAGATATTTCCATGTTCATACAGATGGCGGTGTAGATATTTCCATGTTCATACAGATAGCAGAGTAGATATTTCCATGTTCATACAGATAGCGGTGTAGATATTTCCATGTTCATACAGTTAGTGGTGTAGATATTTCCATGTTCATACAGATGGCGGTGCAGATATTTACATGTTCATACAGATGGCGGTGTAGATATTAACATGTTCATACAGATGGCGGTGTAGATATTTACATGTTCAAACAGATGGCGGTGTAGATATTTCCATGTTCATACAGATGGCGGTGTAGATATTTCCATGTTCATACAGATAGCGGTGTAGTTATTTCCATGTTCATACCAATAGCGGTGTAGATATTTCCATGTTCATACAGTTAGCGGTGTAGATATTTCCATGTTTATGCAGATAGCAGTGTAGATATTTCCATGTTTATAGGGATAGTGGTGCAGATAATTTCAATTTTATACAGAGAGCATTGTAGATATTTCCAAGTTCATACAGGTAGCTGTGTAGATATTTCCACGTTTATAGAGATGGCGGTGTAGATATTTCCATGTTCATACAGATGGCGGTGTAGATATTTCCATGTTTATAGGGATGGCGGTGTAGATATTTTCATGCTTACACAGATGGCGGTGTAGATATTTCCATGTTTACACAGATAGCGGTGTAGACATTTCCATGTTTACACAGATGACGGTGTGGATATTTCCATGTTTATGCAGATAGCAGTGTAGATATTTCCATGTTTATACAGATAGCAATGCGGATATTTCCATGTTTATACAGATAGTTGGGCAGATATTTCCATGTTTATAAATATAGCGGTGTAGATATTTCCATCTTAATACAGATGGCGTTGTAGATATGTCCATGTTCGTAGAGATGGCGGTGTAGATATTTCCATGTTCATACAGATGGCGGTGTAGATATTTCGAAGTTTATAGAGATAGCGCTGTAGATATTTCCACACTTATAGAGAAATCTGTGTAGATATTTCCATGTATATTCAGATAGCTGTGCAGATATCCATGTTCATGCAGATAGCGGTGTAGATATTTCCATGTTCATCTAGATGCCGGTGTACATATATCCATGTTCATACAGATGGCGATGAAGATATTTCCATTTTCATACAGATGGTGGTGTAGATATTTCCATGTTCATACAGTTAGCGGTGTAGATATTTCCATGTTCATACAGATGGCGGTGTAGATATTTACATGTTCATAGAGATGGCAGTGTAGATATTTCCATGTTCGTACGGATGGCAGTGTAGATATTTCCATGTTCATACAGGTGGCGGTGTAGATATTTCCATGTTTATACAGATAGCGGTGAAGGTTTTTCCATGTTTATACAGATAGCGTTGTAGATATTTCCATGTTTATACAGATAGCAGTGTAGATATTTCCATGTTTATAGAGATAGTGGTGTAGATAATTTCAATTTTATACAGAGAGCAGCGTAGGTATTTCCAAGTTCATACAGATAGTGGTGTAGATATTTCCACGTATATAGAGATTGCGGTGTAGATATTTCCATGTTCATACAGATGGCGGTGTAGATATTTCCATGTTTATAGGGATGGCGGTGTAGATATTTTCATGCTTACACAGATGGCGGTGTAGATATTTCCATGTTTACACAGATAGCGATGTAGACATTTCTATGTTTACACAGATGTCGGTGTGGATATTTCCATGTTTATGCAGATAGCAGTGTAGATATTTCCATGTTTATACAGAGAGCGATGCGGATATTTCCATGTTTATACAGATAGTTGGGCAGATATTTCCATGTTTATAAAGATAGCGGTGTAGATATTTCCATCTTAATACAGATGGCGGTGTAGATATGTCCATGTTCGTACAGATGGCGGTGTAGATATTTCCATGTTCATACAGATGGCGGTGTAGATATTTCGAAGTTTATAGAGATAGCGCTGTAGATATTTCCACACTTATAGAGAAATCTGTGTAGATATTTCCATGTATATTCAGATAGCTGTTTAGATATCCATGTTCATGCAGATAGCGGTGTAGATATTTCCATGTACATCCAGATGCCGGTGTACATATATCCATGTTCATACAGATGGCGATGAAGATATTTCCATGTTCATACAGATGGCGGTGTGGATATTTCCGTGTTCATACAAATGGCGGTGTAGATATTTCCCTGTTCATAGAGATGGCGGTGTAGATATTTCCATGTTCATACAAATAGCGGTGTAGATATTTCCATGTTCATAGAGATGGCGGTGTAGATATTTCCATGTTTATACAGATAGCAGCGTAGTTATTTCCATGTTTATAGAGATCGCAGTGTAGATATTTTCATTGATATACAGATAGCAGGGTAGATATTTGCATGTTCATACAGATAGAGGTGTGGATATTTCCATGTTCATACAGATAGCGGTGTAGATATTTCCATGTTCATACAGATAGCGGTGTAGATATTTCCATGTTCATACAGATAGCGGTGTAGATATTTCCATGTTCATACAGATAGCGGTGTAGATATTTCCAATTTCATACAGATAGCGGTGTAGATATTTGCATGTTCATACAGTTGGCGGTGTAGATATTTCCATGTTCATACAGATGGCGGTGTACGTATTTACATGTTCATACAGATGGCGGTGTAGATATTTCCATGTTCGTACGGATGGCAGTGTAGATATTTCCATGTTCATACAGGTGGCGGTGTAGATATTTCCATGTTTATACAGATAGCGGGGAAGATTTTTCCATGTTTATACAGATAGCGGTGTAGATATTTCCCTGTTTATACAGATAGCAGTGTAGATATTTCCATGTTTACAGAGATAGTGGTGTAGATAATTTCAATTTTATACAGAGAGCAGTGTAGATATATCCAAGTTCATACAGATAGTGGTGTAGATATTTCCACGTTTATAGAGATGGTGGTGTAGATATTTCCGTGTTCATACAGATGGCGGTGTAGATGTTTCCATGTTTATAGGGATGGCGGTGTATTCTCATGCTTAAACAGATGGCGGTGTAGATATTTCCATGCTTACACAGATAGCGGTGTAGACATTTCCATGTTTACACAGATGGCGGTGTGGATATTTCCATGTTTATGCAGATAGCAGTGTAGATATTTCCATGTTTATACAGAGAGCGATGCGGATATTTCCATGGTTATACAGATAGTTGGGCAGATATTTCCATGTTTATAAAGATAGCGGTGTAGATATTTCCATCTTAATACAGATGGCGGTGTAGATATATCCATGTTCGTACAGATGGCGGTGTAGATATTTCCATCTTAATACAGATGGCGGTGTAGATATTTCGAAGTTTATAGAGATAGCGCTGTAGATATTTCCATGTTCATACAGTTAGCGGTGTAGATATTTCCATGTTCATACAGATGGCGGTGTAGATATTTAGATGTTCATACAGATGGTGGTGTAGATATTTCCATGTTCGTACGGATGGCAGTGTAGATATTTCCATGTTCATACAGGTGGCGGTGTAGATATTTCCATGTTTATACAGATAGCGGTGAAGATATTTCCATGTTTATGCAGATAGCGGTGTAGATATTTCCATGTTTATACAGATAGCAGTGTAGATATTTCCATGTTTATAGAGATAGTGGTGTAGATAATTTCAATTTTTTACAGAGAGCAGTGTAGATATTTCCAAGTTCATAAAGATAGCGGTGTAGATATTTCCACGTTTATAGAGATAGCGGTGTAGATATTTCCATGTTCATACAGATGGCGGTGTAGATATTTCCATGTTTCTGGGGATGGCGCTGTAGATATTTCCATGTTCATACAGATGGCGGTGTAGATATTTCCATGTTCATAGAGATGGCGGTGTAGATATTTCCATGTTTATACAGATAGCAGTGTAGTTATTTCCACGTTTATAGAGATAGCAGTGTAGATATTTCCATTGATATACAGATAGCTGTTTAGATATTTGCATGTTCATACATTTAGCCGTCTAGATATTTCCATGTTCATACAGATAGCGGTGTAGATATTTGCATGTTCATACAGATAGCGGAGTAGATATTTCCATGTTTATACAGATAGCGGTGTAGATATTTCCATGTTCCTACAGATAGCGGTGTAGCTATTTCCATGTTCATACAGTTAGCGGTGTAGGTATTTCCATGTTCTTACAGATGGCAGTGTAGATATTTACATGTTCATACAGATGGCGGTGTAGATATTTCCATGTTCATACAGATGGCGGTGTAGATATTTCCATGTTCATACAGATAGCGGAGTAGATATTTCCATGTTCATACAGATAGCGGTGTAGATATTTCCATGTTCATACAGTTAGTGGTGTAGATATTTCCATGTTCATACAGATGGCGGTGCAGATATTTACATGTTCATACAGATGGCGGTGTAGATATTTACATGTTCATACAGATGGTGGTGTAGATATTTACATGTTCATACAGATGGCGGTGTAGATATTTCCATGTTCATACAGATGGCGGTGTAGATATTTCCATGTTCATACAGATAGCGTTGTAGTTATTTCCATGTTCATACCAATAGCGGTGTAGATATTTCCATGTTCCTACAGTTAGCGGTGTAGATATTTCCATGTTCATACATATGGCGGTGTAGATATTTACATGTTCATACAGATGGAGGTGTAGATATTTCCATGTTCGTACGGATGGCAGTGTAGATATTTCCATGTTCATATAGGTGGCGGTGTAGATATTTCCATGTTTATAGAGATAGCAGTGTGGATATTTCCATTGATATACAGATAGCTGTGTAGGTATTTTCATGTTCATACAGATAGCGGTGTAGGTATTTCCATTTTCGTACAGATAGCTGTGTAGATATTTCCATGTTCATACAGATAGCGGTGTAGATATTTCCATGTTCATACAGATAACGGTGTAAATATTTCCATGTTCATACAGATAGCGGTGTAGATATTTCCATGTTCATACAGATAGCGGTGTAGATATTTCCATGTTCATACAGTTAGCGGTGTAGTTATTTCCATGTTCATACAGATGGCGGTGTAGATATTTACATGTTCATACAGATGGCGGTGTAGATTTTTCCATGTTCGTACAGATGGCGGTGTAGATATTTCCATGTTCATAGAGATGGCGGTGTAGATATTTCCATGTTTATGCAGATAGCGGTATAGATATTTCCATGTTTATACAGATGGTGGTGTAGATATTTCCATGTTTATAGAGATGGCGCTCTAGATATTTCCATGTTTACAGAGATAGTAGGGTAGTTATTTCCAAGTTTATACAGACAGCGTTGTAGATATTTCCATGTTTATACAGATAGCGGTGAAGATATTTCCATGCTTATACAGATAGTTTTGTAGATATTTCCATGTTTATACAGATAGCAGTGTAGATATTTCCATGTTTATAGAGATAGTGGTGTAGATAATTTCAATTTATACCGAGAGCAGTGTAGATATTTCCAATTTCATACAGATAGCGGTGTAGATATTTCCACGTTTATAGAGATGGCGGTGTAGATATTTCCATGGTCATGCAGATGGCGGTGTAGATATTTCCATGTTTACACAGATAGCGGTGTAGACATTTCCATGTTTACACAGATGGCGGTGTGGATATTTCCATGTTTATGCAGATTGCAGTGTAGATATTTCCATGTTTATACAGATAGCGATGTGGATATTTCCATGTTTATACAGATAGTTGGGCAGATATTTCCATGTTTATAAAGATAGTGGTGTAGATATTTCCATCTTAATACTGATGGCGGTGTAGATATGTCCATGTTCGTACAGATGGCGGTGTAGATATTTCCATGTTCATACAGATGGCGGTGTAGATATTTCGAAGTTTATAGAGATAGCGCTGTAGATATTTCCACACTTATAGAGAAATCTGTGTAGATATTTCCATGTATATTCAGATAGCTGTTTAGATATCCATGTTCATGCAGATAGCGGTGTAGATATTTCCATGTTCATCCAGATGCCGGTGTACATATATCCATGTTCATACAGATGGCGATGAAGATATTTCCATGTTCATACAGATGGCGGTGTAGATATTTCCATGTTCATACAAATGGCGGTGTAGATATTTCCCTGTTCATAGAGATGGCGGTGTAGATATTTCCATGTTCATACAAATAGCGGTGTAGATATTTCCATGTTCATAGAGATGGCGGTGTAGATATTTCCATGTTTATACAGATAGCAGCGTAGTTATTTCCATGTTTATAGAGATAGCAGTGTAGATATTTTCATTGATACACAGATAGCAGTGTAGATATTTGCATGTTCATACAGATAGCGGTGTGGATATTTCCATGTTCATACAGATAGCGGTGTAGATATTTCCATGTTCATACAGATAGCGGTGTAGATATTTCCATGTTCATACAGATAGCGGTGTAGATATTTCCATGTTCATACAGATAGCGGTGTAGATATTTCCATTTTCATACAGATAGCGGTGTAGATATTTCCATGTTCATACAGTTGGCGGTGTAGATATTTCCATGTTCATACAGATGGCGGTGTAGATATTTACATGTTCATACAGATGGCGGTGTAGATATTTCCATGTTCGTACGGATGGCAGTGTAGATATTTCCATGTTCATACAGGTGGCGGTGTAGATATTTCCATGTTTATACAGATAGCGGGGGAGATTTTTCCATGTTTACAGATAGCGGTGTAGATATTTCCCTGTTTATACAGATAGCAGTGTAGATATTTCCATGTTTACAGAGATAGTGGTGTAGATAATTTCAATTTCATACAGAGAGCAGTGTAGATATTTCCAAGTTCATACAGATAGTGGTGTAGATATTTCCACGTTTATAGAGATGGCGGTGTAGATATTTCCAGGTTCATACAGATGGTGGTGTAGATGTTTCCATGTTTATAGGGATGGCGGTGTAGATATTCTCATGCTTACACAGATGGCGGTGTAGATATTTCCATGTTTACACAGATAGCGGTGTAGACATTTCCATGTTTACACAGATGGCGGTGTGGATATTTCCATGTTTATGCAGATAGCAGTGTAGATATTTCCATGTTTATACAGATAGCGATGCGGATATTTCCATGTTTATACAGATAGTTGGGCAGATATTTCCATGTTTATAAAGATAGCGGTGTAGATATTTCCATCTTAATACAGATGGCGGTGTAGATATATCCATGTTCGTACAGATGGCGGTGTAGATATTTCCATGTTCATACAGATGGCGGTATAGATATTTCGAAGTTTATAGAGATAGCGCTGTAGATATTTCCACACTTATAGAGAAATCTGTGTAGATATTTCCATGTATATTCAGATATCTGTGTAGATATCCATGTTCATGCAGATAGCGGTGTAGATATTTCCATGTTCATCCAGATGCCGGTGTACATATATCCATGTTCATACAGATGGCGATGAAGATATTTCCATGTTCATACAGATGGCCGTGTAGACATTTCCATGTTCATACAAATGGCGGTGTAGATATTTCCCTGTTCATAGAGATGGCGGTGTAGATATTTCCATGTTCATACAAATAGCGGTGTAGATATTTCCATGTTCATAGAGATGGGGGTGTAGATATTTCCATGGTTATACAGATAGCAGTGTAGTTATTTCCATGTTTATAGAGATAGCAGTGTAGATATTTCCATTGATATAAAGATAGCAGTGTAGATATTTGCATGTTCATACAGATAGCGTTGTGGATATTTCCATGTTCATACAGATAGCGGTGTAGATATTTCCATGTTCATACAGATAGCGGTGTAGATATTTCCATGGTCATACAGATAGCAGTGTAGATATTTCCATTTTCATACAGATAGCGGTGTAGATATTTCCATGTTCATACAGTTAGCGGTGTAGATATTTCCATGTTCATACAGATGGCGGTGTAGATATTTACATGTTCATACAGATGGCGGTGTAGATATTTCCATGTTCGTACGGATGGCAGTGTAGATATTTCCATGTTCATATAGGTGGCGGTGTAGATATTTCCATGTTCATACAGATGGCGGTGTAGATATTTCCATGTTCATACAGATAGCGGTGTAGTTATTTCCATGTTCATACCAATAGCGGTGTAGATATTTCCATGTTCATACAGTTAGCGGTGTAGATATTTCCACGTTTATAGAGATGGCGTTGTAGATATTTCCATGTTCATACAGATGGCGGTGTAGATATTTCCATGTTTATAGGGATGGCGGTGTAGATATTTTCATGCTTACACAGATGGCGGTGTAGATATTTCCATGTTTACACAGATAGCGGTGTAGACATTTCCATGTTTACACAGATGACGGTGTGGATATTTCCATGTTTATTCAGATAGCAGTGTAGATATTTCCATGTTTATACAGATAGCAATGCGGATATTTCCATGTTCATACAGATAGTTGGGCAGATATTTCCATGTTTATAAATATAGCGGTGTAGATATTTCCATCTTAATACAGATGGCGTTGTAGATATGTCCATGTTCGTACAGATGGCGGTGTAGATATTTCCATGTTCATACAGATGGCGGTGTAGATATTTCGAAGTTTATAGAGATAGCGCTGTAGATATTTCCACACTTATAGAGAAATCTGTGTAGATATTTCCATGTATATTCAGATAGCTGTGCAGATATCCATGTTCATGCAGATAGCGGTGTAGATATTTCCATGTTCATCTAGATGCCGGTGTACATATATCCATGTTCATACAGATGGCGATGAAGATATTTCCATTTTCATACAGATGGCGGTGTAGATATTTCCATGTTCATACAAATGGCGGTGTAGATATTTCCCTGTTCATAGAGATGGCGGTGTAGATATTTCCATGTTCATACAAATAGGGGTGTAGATATTTCCATGTTCATAGAGATGGCGGTGTAGATATTTCCATGTTTATACAGATAGCAGCGTAGTTATTTCCATGTTTATAGAGATAGCAGTGTAGATATTTTCATTGATATACAGATAGCAGTGTAGATATTTGCATGTTCATACAGATAGCGGTGTGGATATTTCCATGTTCATACAGATAGCGGTGTAGATATTTCCATGTTCATACAGATAGCGGTGTAGCTATTTCCATGTTCATACAGATAACAGTGTAGATATTTCCATTTTCCTACAGATAGCGGTGTAGATATTTCCATGTTCATACAGTTAGCGGTGTAGATATTTCCATGTTCATACAGATGGCGGTGTAGATATTTCCATGTTCATACAGGTGGCGGTGTAGATATTTCCATGTTTATACAGATAGCGGTGAAGGTTTTTCCATGTTTATACAGATAGCGTTGTAGATATTTCCATGTTTATACAGATAGCAGTGTAGATATTTCCATGTTTATAGAGATAGTGGTGTAGATAATTTCAATTTTATACAGAGAGCAGCGTAGATATTTCCAAGTTCATACAGATAGTGGTGTAGATATTTCCACGTATATAGAGATGGCGGTGTAGATATTTTCATGTTCATACAGATGGCGGTGTAGATATTTCCATGTTTATAGGGATGGCGGTGTAGATATTTTCATGCTTACACAGATGGCGGTGTAGATATTTCCATGTTTACACAGAGAGCGGTGTAGACATTTCCATGTTTACACAGATGTCGGTGTGGATATTTCCATGTTTATGCAGATAGCAGTGTAGATATTTCCATGTTTATACAGATAGCGATGCGGATATTTCCATGTTTATACAGATAGTTGGGCAGATATTTCCATGTTTATAAAGATAGCGGTGTAGATATTTCCATCTTAATACAGATGGCGGTGTAGATATGTCCATGTTCGTACAGATGGCGGTGTAGATATTTCCATGTTCATACAGATGGCGGTGTAGATATTTCGAAGTTTATAGAGGTAGCGCTGTAGATATTTCCACACTTATAGAGAAATCTGTGTAGATATTTCCATGTATATTCAGATAGCTGTTTCGATATCCATGTTCATGCAGATAGCGGTGTAGATATTTCCATGTTCATCCAGATGCCGGTGTACATATATCCATGTTCATACAGATGGCGATGAAGATATTTCCATGTTCATACAGATGGCGGTGTAGATATTTCCGTGTTCATACAAATGGCGGTGTAGATATTTCCCTGTTCATAGAGATGGCGGTGTAGATATTTCCATGTTCATACAAATAGCGGTGTAGATATTTCCATGTTCATAGAGATGGCGGTGTAGATATTTCCATGTTTATACAGATAGCAGCGTAGTTATTTCCATGTTTATAGAGATCGCAGTGTAGATATTTTCATTGATATACAGATAGCAGTGTAGATATTTGCATGTTCATACAGATAGAGGTGTGGATAATTCCATGTTCATACAGATAGCGGTGTAGATATTTCCATGTTCATACAGATAGCGGTGTAGATATTTCCATGTTCATACAGAGAGCGGTGTAGATATTTCCATGTTCATACAGATAGCGGTGTAGATATTTCCATTTTCATACAGATAGCGGTGTAGATATTTGCATGTTCATACAGTTGGCGGTGTAGATATTTCCATGTTCATACAGATGGCGGTGTAGATATTTACATGTTCATACAGATGGCGGTGTAGATATTTCGAAGTTTATAGAGATAGCGCTGTAGATATTTCCACACTTATAGAGAAATCTGTGTAGATATTTCCATGTATATTCAGATAGCTGTGCAGATATCCATGTTCATGCAGATAGCGGTGTAGATATTTCCATGTTCATCTAGATGCCGGTGTACATATATCCATGTTCATACAGATGGCGATGAAGATATTTCCATTTTCATACAGATGGCGGTGTAGATATTTCCATGTTCATACAAATGGCGGTGTAGATATTTCCCTGTTCATAGAGATGGCGGTGTAGATATTTCCATGTTCATACAAATAGGGGTGTAGATATTTCCATGTTCATAGAGATGGCGGTGTAGATATTTCCATGTTTATACAGATAGCAGCGTAGTTATTTCCATGTTTATAGAGATAGCAGTGTAGATATTTTCATTGATATACAGATAGCAGTGTAGATATTTGCATGTTCATACAGATAGCGGTGTGGATATTTCCATGTTCATACAGATAGCGGTGTAGATATTTCCATGTTCATACAGATAGCGGTGTAGCTATTTCCATGTTCATACAGATAACAGTGTAGATATTTCCATTTTCATACAGATAGCGGTGTAGATATTTCCATGTTCATACAGTTAGCGGTGTAGATATTTCCATGTTCATACAGATGGCGGTGTAGATATTTACATGTTCATAGAGATGGCGGTGTAGATATTTCCATGTTCGTACGGATGGCAGTATAGATATTTCCATGTTCATACAGGTGGCGGTGTAGATATTTCCATGTTTATACAGATAGCGGTGAAGGTTTTTCCATGTTTATACAGATAGCGTTGTAGATATTTCCATGTTTATACAGATAGCAGTGTAGATATTTCCATGTTTATAGAGATAGTGGTGTAGATAATTTCAATTTTATTCAGAGAGCAGTGTAGATATTTCCAAGTTCATACAGATAGTGGTGTAGATATTTCCACGTATATAGAGATGGCGGTGTAGATATTTTCATGTTCATACAGATGGCGGTGTAGATATTTCCATGTTTATAGGGATGGCGGTGTAGATATTTTCATGCTTACACAGATGGCGGTGTAGATATTTCCATGTTTACACAGAGAGCGGTGTAGACATTTCCATGTTTACACAGATGTCGGTGTGGATATTTCCATGTTTATGCAGATAGCAGTGTAGATATTTCCATGTTTATACAGATAGCGATGCGGATATTTCCATGTTTATACAGATAGTTGGGCAGATATTTCCATGTTTATAAAGATAGCGGTGTAGATATTTCCATCTTAATACAGATGGCGGTGTAGATATGTCCATGTTCGTACAGATGGCGGTGTAGATATTTCCATGTTCATACAGATGGCGGTGTAGATATTTCGAAGTTTATAGAGGTAGCGCTGTAGATATTTCCACACTTATAGAGAAATCTGTGTAGATATTTCCATGTATATTCAGATAGCTGTTTCGATATCCATGTTCATGCAGATAGCGGTGTAGATATTTCCATGTTCATCCAGATGCCGGTGTACATATATCCATGTTCATACAGATGGCGATGAAGATATTTCCATGTTCATACAGATGGCGGTGTAGATATTTCCGTGTTCATACAAATGGCGGTGTAGATATTTCCCTGTTCATAGAGATGGCGGTGTAGATATTTCCATGTTCATACAAATAGCGGTGTAGATATTTCCATGTTCATAGAGATGGCGGTGTAGATATTTCCATGTTTATACAGATAGCAGCGTAGTTATTTCCATGTTTATAGAGATCGCAGTGTAGATATTTTCATTGATATACAGATAGCAGTGTAGATATTTGCATGTTCATACAGATAGAGGTGTGGATAATTCCATGTTCATACAGATAGCGGTGTAGATATTTCCATGTTCATACAGATAGCGGTGTAGATATTTCCATGTTCATACAGAGAGCGGTGTAGATATTTCCATGTTCATACAGATAGCGGTGTAGATATTTCCATTTTCATACAGATAGCGGTGTAGATATTTGCATGTTCATACAGTTGGCGGTGTAGATATTTCCATGTTCATACAGATGGCGGTGTAGATATTTACATGTTCATACAGATGGCGTTGTAGATATTTCCATGTTCGTACGGATGGCAGTGTAGATATTTCCATGTTCATACAGGTGGCGGTGTAGATATTTCCATGTTTATACAGATAGCGGGGAAGATTTTTCCATGTTTATACAGATAGCGGTGTAGATATTTCCCTGTTTATACAGATAGCAGTGTAGATATTTCCATGTTTACAAAGATAGTGGTGTAGATAATTTCAATTTTATACAGAGAGCAGTGTAGATATTTCCAAGTTCATACAGATAGTGGTGTAGATATTTCCACGTTTATAGAGATGGTGGTGTAGATATTTCCATGTTCATACAGATGGCGGTGTAGATGTTTCCATGTTTATAGGGATGGCGGTGTATTCTCATGCTTAAACAGATGGCGGTGTAGATATTTCCATGCTTACACAGATAGCGGTGTAGACATTTCCATGTTTACACAGATGGCGGTGTGGATATTTCCATGTTTATGCAGATAGCAGTGTAGATATTTCCATGTTTATACAGAGAGCGATGCGGATATTTCCATGTTTATACAGATAGTTGGGCAGATATTTCCATGTTTATAAAGATAGCGGTGTAGATATTTCCATCTTAATACAGATGGCGGTGTAGATATATCCATGTTCGTACAGATGGCGGTGTAGATATTTCCATGTTCATACAGATGGCGGTGTAGATATTTCCATGCTCATGCAGATGGCGGTGTAGATATTTCCATGTTCATACAAATGGCGGTGTAGGTATTTCCATGTTCATAGAGATGGCGGTGTAGATATTTCCTTGTTCATTCAAATGGCGGTGTAGATATTTCCATGTTCATAGAGATGGCGGTGTAGATATTTCCATGTTTATACAGATAGCAGTGTAGTTATTTCTATGTTTATAGAGATAGCAGTGTAGATATTTCCATTGATATACAGATAGCTGTGTAGATATTTGCATGTTCATTACAGATAGCGGTGTAGATATTTCCATGTTTATACAGATAGCGGTGCAGATATTTCCATGTTCATACAGATAGCGGTGCAGATATTTCCATGTTCATACAGTTAGCGGTGTAGATATTTCCATGTTCATACAGATGGCGCTGAAAATATTTAGATGTTCGTACAGATGGCGGTGTAGATATTTCCATGTTCATACAGATAGCGGTGTAGATATTTCCATGTTCATACAGTTAGCGGTGTAGATATTTCCATGTTCATACAGATGGCGGTGCAGATATTTACATGTTCATACAGATGGCGGTGTAGATATTTCCATGTTCGTACGGTTGGCAGTGTAGATATTTCCATGTTCATACAGGTGGCGGTGTAGATATTTCCATGTTTATACAGATAGCAGTGTAGTTATTTCCATGTTTGTAGAGATAGCATTGTAGATATATTAATTGATATACAGATAGCTGTGTAGATATTTGCATGTTCATACAGATAGCGGTGTAGATAT
Organism: Gorilla gorilla gorilla; assembly: GCF_029281585.2. Classification (NCBI taxonomy): domain Eukaryota; kingdom Metazoa; phylum Chordata; class Mammalia; order Primates; family Hominidae; genus Gorilla; species Gorilla gorilla. Next base: position 7,861,670 of record NC_073232.2, on the reverse strand, counting down.
TTCCATGTTCGTACAGATAGCGGTGTAGATATTTCCATGTTCATACAGATATAGGTGTAGTTATTTCCATGTTCATACAGATAACGGTGTAAATATTTCCATGTTCATACAGATAGCGGTGTAGACATTTCCATGTTCATACAGTTAGCGGTGAAGTTATTTCCATGTTCATACAGATGGCGGTGTAGATATTTACATGTTCATACAGATGGCGGTATAGATATTTCCATGTTCGTACAGATGGTGGTGTAGATATTTCCATGTTCATAGAGATGGCGGTGTAGATATTTCTATGTTTATGCAGATAGCGGTATAGATATTTCCATGTTTATACAGATGGTGGTGTAGATATTTCCATGTTTATAGAGATGGCGGTCTAGATATTTCCATGTTTACAGAGATAGTGGTGTATTTATTTCCAAGTTTATAGAGACAGCGTTGTAGATATTTCCATGTTTATACAGATAGCGGTGAAGATATTTCCATGTTTATACAGATAGCGTTGTAGATATTTCCATGTTTATACAGATAGCAGTGTAGATATTTCCATGTTTATAGAGATAGTGGTGTAGATAATTTCAATTTTATACAGAGAGCAGTGTAGATATTTCCAATTTCATACAGATAGCGGTGTAGATATTTCCACGTTTACAGAGATGGCGGTGTAGATATTTCCATGTTCATACAGATGGCAGTGTAGATATTTCCACGTTTATAGGTATTGCGGTGTAGATATTTTCATGTTTACACAGATGGCGGTGTAGATATTTCCATGTTTATAGAGATAGTGGTGTAGATAATTTCAATTTATACCAAGAGCAGTGTAGATATTTCCAAGTTCATACAGATAGCGGTGTAGATATTTCCACGTTTATAGAGATGGCGGTGTAGATATTTCCATGCTCATGCAGATGGCGGTGTAGATATTTCCATGTTCATACAAAAATGGCGGTGTAGGTATTTCCATGTTCATAGAGATGGCGGTGTAGATATTTCCATGTTCATACAAATGGCGGTGTAGATATTTCCATGTTCATAGAGATGGCGGTGTAGATATTTCCATGTTTATACAGATAGCAGTGTAGTTATTTCCATGTTTATAGAGATAGCAGTGTAGATATTTCCATTGATATACAGATAGCTGTGTAGATATTTGCATGTTCATACAGATAGCGGTGTAGATATTTCCATGTTTATACAGATAGCGGTGTAGATATTTCCATGTTCATACAGATAGCGGTGTAGATATTTCCATGTTCATACAGTTAGCGGTGTAGATATTTCCATGTTCTTACAGATGGCAGTGTAGATATTTACATGTTCATACAGATGGCGGTGTAGATATTTTCATGTTCATACAGATAGCGGTGTAGATATTTCCATGTTCATACAGTTAGCGGTGTAGATATTTCCATGTTCATACAGATGGCGGTGCAGATATTTACATGTTCATACAGATGGCGGTGTAGATATTTCCATGTTCGTACGGATGGCAGTGTAGATATTTCCATGTTCATACAGGTGGCGGTGTAGATATTTCCATGTTTATACAGATAGCAGTGTAGTTATTTCCATGTTTGTAGAGATAGCATTGTAGATATATCCATTGATATACAGATAGCTGTGTAGATATTTGCATGTTCATACAGATAGCGGTGTAGATATTTCCATGTTCGTACAGATAGAGGTGTAGATATTTCCATGTTCATACAGATAGCGGTGTAGTTATTTCCATGTTCATACTGATAACGGTGTAGATATTTCCATGTTCATTCAGATAGCGGTGTAGACATTTCCATGTTCATACAGTTAGCGGTGAAGATATTTCCATGTTCATACAGATGGCGGTGTAGATATTTACATGTTCATACAGATGGCGGTATAGATATTTCCATGTTCGTACAGATGGCGGTGTAGATATTTCCATGTTCATACAGATGGCGGTATAGATATTTCCATGTTCATAGAGATGGCGGTGTAGATATTTCTATGTTTATGCAGATAGCGGTATAGATATTTCCATGTTTATAGAGATGGCGGTCAAGATATTTCCATGTTTATAGAGATAGTGGTGCAGTTATTTCCAAGTTTATAGAGACAGCGTTGTAGATGTTTCCATGTTTATACAGATAGCGGTGAAGATATTTCCATGTTTATACAGATAGCGGTGGAGATATTTAAATGTTTATACAGATAGCGGTGTAGATATTTCCATGTTTAAAGAGATAGTGGTGTAGATAATTCCAATTTTATACACATAGCAGTGTAGATATTTCCAAGTTCATACAGATAGCAGTGTAGATATTTCCACGTTTATAGGGATGACGGTGTAGATATTTCCATGTTCATACAGAAGGCGGTGTAGGTATTTCCATGTTTATAGAGATGGAGGTGTAGATACTTTCATGTTTACACAGATGGCGGTGTAGATATTTCCATGTTTACACAGATAGCGGTGTGGATATTTCCATGTTTATGCAGATAGCGGTGTAGATATTTCCATGTTTATACAGATAGCGGTGAGGATATTTCCATGTTTATACAGATAGTGGTGCAGATATTTCCATGTTTATACAGATGGCGGTGTAGATATTTCCATGTTCATACAAATAGCGGTGTAGATATTTCCATGTTCATAGAGATGGCGGTGTAGATTTTTCCATGTTCATACAAATGGCGGTGTAGATATTTCCATGTTCATAGAGATGGCGGTGTAGATTTTTCCAAGTTCGTACAAATGGCGGTGTAGATATTTCCATGTTCATAGAGATGGCGGTGTAGATATTTCCATGTTTATACAGATAGCAGTGTAGTTATTTCCATGTTTATACAGATAGCAGTGTAGATATTTCCATTGATATACAGATAGCTGTGTAGATATTTGCATGTTCATACAGATAGCGGTGTAGATATTTCCATGTTCATACAGATAGCGGTGTAGATATTTCCATGTTCATACAGTTAGCGGTGTAGATATTTCCATGTTCATACAGATGGCGGTGTAGATATTTACATGTTCATACAGATGGTGGTGTAAATATTTCCATGTTCGTACAGATGGCGGTGTTGATATTTCCATGTTCATAGAGAAGGCGGCGTAGATATTTCTATGTTTATGCAGATAGCGGTATAGATATTTCCATGTTTATACAGATGGTGGTGTAGATATTTCCATGTTTATAGAGATGGCTGTCTAGATATTTCCATGTTTATGGAGATAGTGGTGTAGTTATTTCCAAGTTTATAGAGACAGCGTTGTAGATGTTTCCATGTTTATACAGATAGCGGTGAAGATATTTCCATGTTTATACAGATAGCGGTGTAGATATTTAAATGTTTATACAGATAGCGGTGTAGTTATTTCCATGTTTATAGAGATAGTGGTGTAGATAATTCCAATTTTATACAGATGACAGTGTAGATATTTCCAAGATCATACAGATAGCGGTGTAGATATTTCCACGTTTATACAGATGGCGGTGTAGATATTTCCACGTTCATACAGATGGCGCTGTTCATAATTCCATGTTTATAGAGATGGCGGTGTTGATATTTTCATGTTTACACAGATGGCAATGTAGGTATTTCCATGTTTACACAGAAAGCGGTGTAGACATTTCCATGTTTACACAGATAGCGGAGTGGATATTTCCATGTTTATGCAGATGGCGGTGTAGATATTTCCATGTTTATACAGATAGCGGTGAGGATATTTCCATGTTTATACATATATTTGGGCAGATATTTCCATGTTTATACAGATAGCGGTTTAGATATTTCCATCTAAATATAGTTGGCGGTGTAGATATCTCCATGTTCTTACAGATGGCGGTGTAGATATTTCCATGTTCATACAGATGGCAGTGTAGATATTTCGAAGTTTATAGAGATAGCACAGTAGTTATTTCCATATTTATAGAGAAATCTGTGTAGATATTTCCATGTATATGCAGATAGTTGTGTAGATATTTCCATGTTCATGCAGATAGCGGTGTAGATATTTCCATGTTCATCCAGATGCCAGTGTAGATATATCCATGTTCATACAGATGGCGGTGAAGATATTTCCATCTTCATAGAGATGGCGGTGTAGATATTTCCATGTTCATAGAGATGGCGCTGTAGATATTTCCATGTTCATAGGGATGGCGGTGTAGATATTTCCATGTTCATACAAATGGCGGTGTAGATATTTCCATGTTCATAGAGATGGCGGTGTAGATATTTCCATGTTTATACAGATAGCAGTGTAGTTATTTCCATGTTTATAGAGATAGCAGTGTAGATATTTCCATTGATATACAGATAGCTGTGTAGATATTTGCATGTTCATACAGATAGCGGTGTAGATATTTCCATGTTTATACAGATAGCGGTGTAGATATTTCCATGTTCATACAGATAGCGGTGTAGATATTTCCATGTTCATACAGTTAGCGGTGTAGATATTTCCATGTTCTTACAGATGGCAGTGTAGATATTTACATGTTCATACAGATGGCGGTGTAGATATTTTCATGTTCATACAGATAGCAGTGTAGATATTTCCATGTTCATACAGTTAGCGGTGTAGATATTTCCATGTTCATACAGATGGCGGTGCAGATATTTACATGTTCATACAGATGGCGGTGTAGATATTTCCATGTTCGTACGGATGGCAGTGTAGATATTTCCATGTTCATACAGGTGGCGGTGTAGATATTTCCATGTTTATACAGATAGCAGTGTAGTTATTTCCATGTTTGTAGAGATAGCATTGTAGATATATCCATTGTTATACAGATAGCTGTGTAGATATTTGCATGTTCATACAGATAGCGGTGTAGATATTTCCATGTTCGTACAGATAGAGGTGTAGATATTTCCATGTTCATACAGAGAGCGGTGTAGTTATTTCCATGTTCATACTGATAACGGTGTAGATATTTCCATGTTCATTCAGATAGCGGTGTAGACATTTCCATGTTCATACAGTTAGCGGTGAAGATATTTCCATGTTCATACAGATGGCGGTGTAGATATTTACATGTTCATACAGATGGCGGTATAGATATTTCCATGTTCGTACAGATGGCGGTGTAGATATTTCCATGTTCATACAGATGGCGGTATAGATATTTCCATGTTCATAGAGATGGCGGTGTAGATATTTCTATGTTTATGCAGATAGCGGTATAGATATTTCCATGTTTATAGAGATGGCGGTCAAGATATTTCCATGTTTATAGAGATAGTGGTGCAGTTATTTCCAAGTTTATAGAGACAGCGTTGTAGATGTTTCCATGTTTATACAGATAGCGGTGAAGATATTTCCATGTTTATACAGATAGCGGTGGAGATATTTAAATGTTTATACAGATAGCGGTGTAGATATTTCCATGTTTAAAGAGATAGTGGTGTAGATAATTCCAATTTTATACACATAGCAGTGTAGATATTTCCAAGTTCATACAGATAGCAGTGTAGATATTTCCACGTTTATAGGGATGACGGTGTAGATATTTCCATGTTCATACAGAAGGCGGTGTAGGTATTTCCATGTTTATAGAGATGGAGGTGTAGATACTTTCATGTTTACACAGATGGCGGTGTAGATATTTCCATGTTTACACAGATAGCGGTGTGGATATTTCCATGTTTATGCAGATAGCGGTGTAGATATTTCCATGTTTATACAGATAGCGGTGAGGATATTTCCATGTTTATACAGATAGTGGTGCAGATATTTCCATGTTTATACAGATGGCGGTGTAGATATTTCCATGTTCATACAAATAGCGGTGTAGATATTTCCATGTTCATAGAGATGGCGGTGTAGATTTTTCCATGTTCATACAAATGGCGGTGTAGATATTTCCATGTTCATAGAGATGGCGGTGTAGATTTTTCCAAGTTCGTACAAATGGCGGTGTAGATATTTCCATGTTCATAGAGATGGCGGTGTAGATATTTCCATGTTTATACAGATAGCAGTGTAGTTATTTCCATGTTTATACAGATAGCAGTGTAGATATTTCCATTGATATACAGATAGCTGTGTAGATATTTGCATGTTCATACAGATAGCGGTGTAGATATTTCCATGTTCATACAGATAGCGGTGTAGATATTTCCATGTTCATACAGTTAGCGGTGTAGATATTTCCATGTTCATACAGATGGCGGTGTAGATATTTACATGTTCATACAGATGGTGGTGTAAATATTTCCATGTTCGTACAGATGGCGGTGTTGATATTTCCATGTGCATAGAGAAGGCGGCGTAGATATTTCTATGTTTATGCAGATAGCGGTATAGATATTTCCATGTTTATACAGATGGTGGTGTAGATATTTCCATGTTTATAGAGATGGCTGTCTAGATATTTCCATGTTTATGGAGATAGTGGTGTAGTTATTTCCAAGTTTATAGAGACAGCGTTGTAGATGTTTCCATGTTTATACAGATAGCGGTGAAGATATTTCCATGTTTATACAGATAGCGGTGTAGATATTTAAATGTTTATACAGATAGCGGTGTAGTTATTTCCATGTTTATAGAGATAGTGGTGTAGATAATTCCAATTTTATACAGATGACAGTGTAGATATTTCCAAGATCATACAGATAGCGGTGTAGATATTTCCACGTTTATACAGATGGCGGTGTAGATATTTCCACGTTCATACAGATGGCGCTGTTCATAATTCCATGTTTATAGAGATGGCGGTGTTGATATTTTCATGTTTACACAGATGGCAATGTAGGTATTTCCATGTTTACACAGAAAGCGGTGTAGACATTTCCATGTTTACACAGATAGCGGAGTGGATATTTCCATGTTTATGCAGATGGCGGTGTAGATATTTCCATGTTTATACAGATAGCGGTGAGGATATTTCCATGTTTATACATATATTTGGGCAGATATTTCCATGTTTATACAGATAGCGGTTTAGATATTTCCATCTAAATATAGTTGGCGGTGTAGATATCTCCATGTTCTTACAGATGGCGGTGTAGATATTTCCATGTTCATACAGATGGCAGTGTAGATATTTCGAAGTTTATAGAGATAGCACAGTAGTTATTTCCATATTTATAGAGAAATCTGTGTAGATATTTCCATGTATATGCAGATAGTTGTGTAGATATTTCCATGTTCATGCAGATAGCGGTGTAGATATTTCCATGTTCATCCAGATGCCAGTGTAGATATATCCATGTTCATACAGATGGCGGTGAAGATATTTCCATCTTCATAGAGATGGCGGTGTAGATATTTCCATGTTCATAGAGATGGCGCTGTAGATATTTCCATGTTCATAGGGATGGCGGTGTAGATATTTCCATGTTCATACAAATGGCGGTGTAGATATTTCCATGTTCATAGAGATGGCGGTGTAGATATTTCCATGTTCATACAGTTAGCTTTGTAGATATTTCCATGTTGATAGAGATGACGGTGTAGATATTTACATGTTCATACAGATGGCGGTGTAGATATTTCCATGTTCATACAGATAGCGGTGTAGATATTTCCATGTTCATACAGATAGCGGTGTAGATATTTCCATGTTCATACAGTTAGCGGTGTAGATATTTCCATGTTCATACCAATAGCGGTGTAGATATTTCCATGTTCATACGGTTAGCGGTGTAGATATTTCCATGTTCGTACAGATGGCGGTGTAGATATTTACATGTTCATACAGATGGCGGTGTAGATATTTCCATGTTCATACAGATAGTGGTGCACATATTTCCATGTTTATACAGATAGCGGTGTAGATATTTCCATCTTATTACAGATGGCGGTGTAGATATGTCCATGTTCGTACAGATGGCGGTGTAGATATTTCCATGTTCATACAGATGGCGGTGTAGATTTTCCGAAGTTTATAGTGATAGCGCTGCAGTTATTTCCATATTTATAGAGAAATCTGTGTAATTTCTATGTATATTATGATAGCTGTGTAGATGTTTCCATGTTCATGCAGATAGTGTTGTAGATATTTCCATGTTAATCCAGATGCCGGTGTAGATATATCCATGTTCATACAGATGGGGTGAAGATATTTCCATGTTCATACAGATGGCGGTGTAGATATTTCCATGTTCATACAAATGGCTGTGTAGATATTTCCATGTTCATAGAGATGGCGGTGTAGATATTTGCAAGTACATACAAATGGCGGTGTAGGTATTTCCATGTTCGTACAGATGGCGGTACAGATATTTCCATGTTCATACAGTTAGCAGTGTAGATATTTCCATGTTCATACAGAGGGTGGTGTAGATATTTGCATGATCATACAGATGGCGGTGTAGATATTTCCATGTTTGTATGGATGGCAGTGTAGATATTTCCATGTTCATACAGGTGGCGTTGTAGATATTTCAATGTTTTAACAGATAGCAGTGTAGTTATTTCCACGTTTATAGAGATATCAGTGTAGATATTTCCATTGATATACAGATTGCTGTGTAGATATTTGCATGTTCGTACAGATAGCGGAGTAGATATTTCCATGTTCATACAGAGAGCGGTGTAGATATTTCCATGTACATACAGATAGCGTTGTAGATATTTCCATGCTCATACAGTCAGCGGTGTAGATATTTCCATGTTCATACAGATGGCAGTGTAGATATTTCCATGTTCATACAGGTGGCGGTGTAGATATTTCCATGTTTATACAGATAGCAGTGTAGTTATTTCCATGTTTATAGAGATAGCAGTGCCGATATTTCCATTGATAAACAGATAGCTGTGTAGATATTTGCATGTACATAGAAATGGCGGTGTAGACATTTCCATGTTTATGCAGATAGCGGTATAGATACTTCCATGTTTATACAGATGTTGGTGTAGGTATTTCCATGTTTATAGAGATGGCGGTGTAGATATTTCCATGTTCATACAGTTAGCGGTGTAGATATTTCCATGTTCGTACAGATGGCGGTGTAGATATTTACATGTTAATACAGATGCCGTTGTACATATATACATGTTAATACAAATGGCGGTGAAGATATTTCCATGTTCATAGAGATGGCGGTGTAGATATTTCCATGTTCATACAAATGGCGGTGTAGATATTTCCATGTTCATAGAGATGGCGGTGTAGATATTTCCATGTTCATACAAATGGCGGTGTAGATATTTCCATGTTCATAGAGATGGCAGTGTAGATATTTCCATGTTTATAAAGATAGCAGTGTAGTTATTTCCATGTTTATAGAGATAGCGGTGTAGATATTTCCATTGATATACACATAGCTGTGTAGATATTTGCATGTTCATACAGATAGCGGTGCAGATATTTACATTTTCGTGCAGATAGCAGTGTAGATATTTCCATGTTCATACAGATAGCGGTGTAGATATTTCCATGTTCATACAGATAGCGGTGTAGATATTTCCATGTTTATAGAGATAGTGGTGTAGATAATTTCAATTTTATACAGATAGCAGTGTAGATATTTGCATGTTCATACAGATAGCGGTGTAGGTATTTCCATGTTCATACAGAGGGCGGTGTAGATGTTTCCGTGTTCATACAGATAGCGGTGTAGATATTTCCATGTTCCTATAGATAGCGGTGTAGATATTTCCATGTTCATACAGATAGCGGTGTAGATATTTTCATGTTCATACAATTAGCAGTGTAGATATTTCCATGTTCATACAGATGGCGGTGTAGATATTTCCATGTTCATACAGATAGCGGTGTAGATATTTCCATGTTCATACAGATAGCGGTGTAGGTATTTCCATGTTCATACAGATAGCGGTGTAGATATTTCCATGTTCATACAGATAGCGGTGTAGATATTTCCATGTTCATACAGATAACGGTGTAGATATTTCCATGTTCATACAGATGGCGATATAGATATTTCCATGTTCGTACAGATGGCGTTGTAGTTATTTCCGTGTTCATAGAGATGGCGGTGTAGATATTTCCATGTTCATACAGATGGCATTGTAGATATTTACGTGTTCATACAGATGGCGGTGTAGATATTACCATGTTCGTACGGATGGCAGTGTAGATATTTCCATATTCATACAGGTGGCGGTTTAGATGTTTCCATGTTCATACAGATGGCGGTGTAGATACTTACATGTTCATACAGATGGCGGTATAGATATTTCCATGTTCGTACAGATGGCATTGTAGATATTTCCATGTTCATAGAGATGGCCGTGTAGATATTTCCATGTTTATGCAGATAGCGGTATAGATATTTCCATGTTTATACAGATGGTGGTGTAGATATTTCCATGTTTATAGAGATGGCAGTGTAGATATTTCCATGTTCATACAGATGGCGGTGTAAACATTTCCATGTTTATAGGGATGGCGGTGTAGATATTTTCATGTTTACACAGATGGCGGTGTAGATATTTCCATGTTTACACAGATAGCAGTGTAGACATTTCCATGTTTACACAGATAGCGGTGTGGATATTTCCATGTTTATGCAGAGAGCAGTGTAGATATTTCCATGTTTTACAGATAGCGGTGCGGATATTTCCATGTTTATACAGATAGTTGGGCAGATATTTCCATGTTTATACAGATAGCGGTGTAGATATTTCCATTTTAATACAGATGGCGGTGTAGATATGTGCATGTTTGTACAGATGGCGGTGTAGATATTCCCATGTTCCTACAGATGGCGGTGTAGATATTTCGAAGTTTATAGAGATAGCGCTGTAGTTATTTCCATATTTATAGAGAAATCTGTGTAGATATATCCGTGTATATTCAGATAGCTGTGTAGATATTTCCATGTTCATGCAGATAGCGGTGTAGATATTTCCATGTTCATCCAGATACAGGTGTACATATATCCATGTTCATACAGATGGCGGTGAAGTTATTTTCATGTTCATACAAACGGCGGTGTAGATATTTCCATGTTCATAGAGATGGCGGTGTAGATATTTCCATGTTCATACAAATGGCGGTGTAGATATTTCCATGTTCATAGAGATGGCGGTGTAGATATTTCCATATTTATACAGATAGCAGTGTAGTTATTTCCATGTTTATAGGGATAGCAGTGTAGATATTTTCATTGATATACAGATAGCTGTGTAGGTATTTTCATGTTCATACAGATAGCGGTCTAGATATTTCCATATTCATACAGATAGCGGTGTAGATATTTCCATGTTCATACAGATAGCGGTGTAGATATTTCCATGTTCATACAGATAGCGGTGTAGATATTTCCATGTTCATACAGATAGCGCTGTAGATATTTCCATGTTCATACAGTTAGCTTTGTAGATATTTCCATGTTGATAGAGATGACGGTGTAGATATTTACATGTTCATACAGATGGCGGTGTAGATATTTCCATGTTCATACAGATAGCGGTGTAGATATTTCCATGTTCATACAGATAGCGGTGTAGATATTTCCATGTTCATACAGTTAGCGGTGTAGATATTTCCATGTTCATACCAATAGCGGTGTAGATATTTCCATGTTCATACGGTTAGCGGTGTAGATATTTCCATGTTCGTACAGATGGCGGTGTAGATATTTACATGTTCATACAGATGGCGGTGTAGATATTTCCATGTTCATACAGATAGTGGTGCACATATTTCCATGTTTATACAGATAGCGGTGTAGATATTTCCATCTTATTACAGATGGCGGTGTAGATATGTCCATGTTCGTACAGATGGCGGTGTAGATATTTCCATGTTCATACAGATGGCGGTGTAGATTTTCCGAAGTTTATAGTGATAGCGCTGCAGTTATTTCCATATTTATAGAGAAATCTGTGTAATTTCTATGTATATTATGATAGCTGTGTAGATGTTTCCATGTTCATGCAGATAGTGTTGTAGATATTTCCATGTTAATCCAGATGCCGGTGTAGATATATCCATGTTCATACAGATGGGGTGAAGATATTTCCATGTTCATACAGATGGCGGTGTAGATATTTCCATGTTCATACAAATGGCTGTGTAGATATTTCCATGTTCATAGAGATGGCGGTGTAGATATTTGCAAGTACATACAAATGGCGGTGTAGGTATTTCCATGTTCGTACAGATGGCGGTACAGATATTTCCATGTTCATACAGTTAGCAGTGTAGATATTTCCATGTTCATACAGAGGGTGGTGTAGATATTTGCATGATCATACAGATGGCGGTGTAGATATTTCCATGTTTGTATGGATGGCAGTGTAGATATTTCCATGTTCATACAGGTGGCGTTGTAGATATTTCAATGTTTTAACAGATAGCAGTGTAGTTATTTCCACGTTTATAGAGATATCAGTGTAGATATTTCCATTGATATACAGATTGCTGTGTAGATATTTGCATGTTCGTACAGATAGCGGAGTAGATATTTCCATGTTCATACAGAGAGCGGTGTAGATATTTCCATGTACATACAGATAGCGTTGTAGATATTTCCATGCTCATACAGTCAGCGGTGTAGATATTTCCATGTTCATACAGATGGCAGTGTAGATATTTCCATGTTCATACAGGTGGCGGTGTAGATATTTCCATGTTTATACAGATAGCAGTGTAGTTATTTCCAGGTTTATAGAGATAGCAGTGCCGATATTTCCATTGATAAACAGATAGCTGTGTAGATATTTGCATGTACATAGAAATGGCGGTGTAGACATTTCCATGTTTATGCAGATAGCGGTATAGATACTTCCATGTTTATACAGATGTTGGTGTAGGTATTTCCATGTTTATAGAGATGGCGGTGTAGATATTTCCATGTTCATACAGTTAGCGGTGTAGATATTTCCATGTTCGTACAGATGGCGGTGTAGATATTTACATGTTAATACAGATGCCGTTGTACATATATCCATGTTAATACAAATGGCGGTGAAGTTATTTCCATGTTCATAGAGATGGCGGTGTAGATATTTCCATGTTCATACAAATGGCGGTGTAGATATTTCCATGTTCATAGAGATGGCGGTGTAGATATTTCCATGTTTATACAGATAGCAGTTTAGTTATTTCCATGTTTATAGAGATAGCAGTGTAGATATTTCCATTGATATACAGATAGCTGTGAAGAGATTTGCATGTTCATACAGATATCAGTGTAGATATTTCCATGTTCATACAGATATCTGTGTAGATATTTCCATGTTCATACAGAGAGCGGTGTAGATATTTCTATGTTCATACAGATAACGGTGTAGATATTTCCATGTTCATACAGATAGCGGTGCAGATATTTCCATGTTCGTACAGTTAGCGGTGTAGATATGTCCGTGTTCATACAGATGGCAGTGTAGATATTTACATGTTCATACAGATGGCGGTGTAGATATTTCCATGTTCGTGCACATGGCGGCGTAGATATTTCCATGTTCATAGAGATGGCGGTGTAGATATTTCCATGTTTATGCAGATAGCGGTATAGATATTTCCATGTTTATACAGATGTTGGTGTAGATATTTCCATGTTTATAGAGATGGCGGTCTAGATATTTCCATGTTTATAAAGATAGTGGTGTAGTTATTTCCAAGTTTATAGAGACAGCGTTGTAGATATTTCCATGTTTATAGAGATAGCGATGAAGATATTTCCATGTTTATACATATAGTGGTGTAGATATTTCCATGTTTATACAGATAGCGGTGTAGGTATTTCCATGTTTATAGAGATAGTGGTGTAGATATTTCCAATTTTATACAGATAGCAGTGTAGATATTTCCAAGTTCATACAGATAGCGGTGTAGATATTTCCACGTTTATAGAGATGGCGGTGTAGATATTTCCATGTTCATACAGATGGCAGTGTAGATATTTCCATGTTCATACAGATAGCGGTGTAGATATTTCCATGTTCATACAGAGAGCGGTGTAGATATTTCCATGTTCATACAGATAGCGGTGTAGTTATTTCCATGTTCATCCAGATGCCGGTGTAGATATATCCATGTTCATACAGATGGAGTTGTAGATATTTCCATGTTCATACAAATGGTGGTGTAGATATTTCCATGTTCATACAGATGGCGGTGTAGATATTTCCATGTACATACAAATGGCGGTGTAGATATTTCCATGTTCATAGAGATGGCGGTGTAGATATTTACATGTTTATACAGATAGCAGTGTAGTTATTTCCATGTTTATAGAGATAGCAGTGTAGATATTTCCATTGATATACAGATAGCTGTGTAGATATTTCCATGTTCGTACAGATAGCGGTGTAGATATTTCCATGTTCATACAAATAACGGTGTAGATATTTCCATGTTCATACAGATAGCGGTGTAGATATTTCCATGTTCATACAGTTAGCGGTGTAGATATTTCCATGTTCATACAGATGGCGGTGTAGATATTTACATGTTCATACAGATGACGGTGCAGATATTTCCATGTTCGTACAGATGGCGGTGTAGAGATTTCCATGTTCATAGAGATGGCCGTGTAGATATTTCCAACTTTATGCAGATAGCAGGATAGATATTTACAAGTTTATACAGTTGGTGGTGTAGATATTTCCATGTTTATAGAGATGACAGTCTAGATATTGCCATGTTTATAGAAATAGTGGTGTAGCTTTTTCCAAGTTTATAGAGACAGCGTTGTATATATTTCCATGATTATACAGATAGCGGTGAAGATATTTCCATGTTTATACAGATAGCGGTGTAGATATTTCCATGTTTATACAGATAGAAGTGTAGATATTTTCATGTTTATACAGATAGTGGTGTAGATAATTTCAATTTTATACCAAGAGCAGTGTAGATATTTCCAAGTTCATACAGATAGCATTGTAGATATTTCCACGTTTATAGATATGGCGGTGTAGATAATTCCATGTGCATACTGATGGCGGTGTAGATATTTCCATGTTCATACAAATGGCGGTGTAGATATTTCCATGTTCATAGAGATGGCGGTGTAGATATTTCCATGTTCATACAAATGGCGGTGTAGATATTTCCATGTTCATAGAGATGGCAGTGTAGATATTTCCATGTTTATAAAGATAGCAGTGTAGTTATTTCCATGTTTATAGAGATAGCAGTGTAGATATTTCCATTGATATACACATAGCTGTGTAGATATTTGCATGTTCATACAGATAGCGGTGTAGATATTTCCATGTTCATACAGATAGCGGTGTAGATATTTCCATGTTCATACAGATCGCGGTGTAGATATTTCCATGTTCATACAGGTGGCGGTGTAGATATTTCCATGCTGATACAGATAGCAGTGTAGATATTTCCATGTTTATAGAGATAGTGGTGTAGATAATTTCAATTTTATACAGATAGCAGTGTAGATATTTGCATGTTCATACAGATAGCGGTGTAGGTATTTCCATGTTCATACAGAGGGCGGTGTAGATGTTTCCGTGTTCATACAGATAGCGGTGTAGATATTTCCATGTTCCTATAGATAGCGGTGTAGATATTTCCATGTTCATACAGATAGCGGTGTAGATATTTTCATGTTCATACAATTAGCAGTGTAGATATTTCCATGTTCATACAGATGGCGGTGTAGATATTTCCATGTTCATACAGATAGCGGTGTAGATATTTCCATGTTCATACAGATAGCGGTGTAGGTATTTCCATGTTCATACAGATAGCGGTGTAGATATTTCCATGTTCATACAGATAGCGGTGTAGATATTTCCATGTTCATACAGTTATCGGTGTAGATATTTCAATGTTTATAGAGATAGTGGTGTAGTTATTTCCAAGTTTATAGAGACAGCGTTGTAGATATTTCCATGTTAATACAGGTGGCGGTGAAGATATTTCCATGTTTATACAGATAGCGGTGTAGATATTTCCATGTTTATACAGAGAAGAGTGTAGATATTTCCATGTTTATAGAAATAGTGGTGTAGATAACTTCAATTTTATACAGATAGCAGTGTAGATATTTCCAAGTTCATACAGATAGCGGTGTAGATATTTTCACGTTTATAGTGATGGCGGTGTCGATATTTCCATGTTCATACAGATAGCGGTGTAGATATTTCCATGTTCATACAGGTAGCGGTGTAGATATTTCCATGTTCATACAGGTGGCGGTGTAGATATTTCCATGTTCATACAGATGGCCATGTATATATTTCCATGTTTGTACAAATGGCATTGTAGATATTTCCACGTTCATACAGGTGGCGGTGTAGATATTTCCACGCTTATACAGATAGCGGTGTACTTATTTCCATGTTTACAGAGACAGCAGTGTAGATATTTCCATTGATATACAGATAGCTGTGTAGATATTTGCATGTTCATACAGATAGCGGTGTAGGTATTTCCATGTTCGTACAGATAGCGGTGTAGATATTTCCATGTTCATACTGATAGCGGTGTAGATATTTCCATGTTCATACAGATAACGGTGTAGATATTTCCATGTTCATACAGATAGCGTTGTAGATATTTCCATGTTCATAAAGTTAGCGGTGTAGATATTTCCGTGTTCATACAGATGGCAGTGTAGATATTTACATGTTCATACAGATGGCGGTGTAGATATTTCCATGTTCGTACAGATGGCGGTGTAGATATTTCCATGTTCTTAGAGATGGCGGTGTAGATATTTCCATGTTTATGCAGATAGCGGTATAGATATTTCCATCTTTATACAGATGGTGGTGTAGATATTTCCATGTTTATAGAGATGGCGGTATATATATTTCCATGTTTATAGAGATAGTGGTTTACTTATTTCCAAGTTTATAGAGACAGCGTTGTAGATGTTTCCATGTTTGTACAGATAGCGGTGTAGATATTTCCATGTTTATACAGATAGCAGTGTAGATATTTCCATGTTTATAGAGATAGTGGTGTAGATGATTTCAATTTTATACAGATAGCAGTGTAGATATTTCCAAGTTCATACAGATAGCAGTGTGGATATTTCCACGTTTATAGAGATGGCGGTGTAGATATTTCCATGTTCATACAGATGGCGGTGTAGATATTTCCATGTTCATACAGATGGCAGTGTAGATATTTCCATGTTCATACAGGTGGCGGTGTAGATATTTCCATGTTTATACAGATATCAGTGTAGTTATTTCCATGTTTATAGAGATAGCAGTGTAGATATTTCCATTGATATACTGATAGCTGTGTAGATATTTCCATGTTCATACAGATAGCGGTATAGAAATTTCCATGTTTATACAGATAGCGGTGCGGATATTTCCATGTTTATACAGAGAGTGGTGCAGATATTTCCATGTTTATAAAGATAGCGGTTTAGATATTTCCAGCTTAATACAGATGGCGGTGTAGATATGTCCATGTTCGTAGAGATGGCGGTGTAGATATGTCCATGTTCATACAGATGGCGGTGTAGATATTTCGAAGTTTATAGAGATAGCGCTGTTGTTATTTCCATATTTATAGAGAAATCTGTGTAGATATTTCCATGTATATGCAGATAGCTGTGTAGATATTTCCATGCTCATACAGTCAGCGTTGTAGATATTTCCATGTTCATCCAGATGCCGGTGCAGATATTTCCATGTTCATACAGGTAACGGTGTAGATATTTCCATGTTCATACAGATACCGGTGTAGATATTTCCATGTTCATACAGTTAGCGGTGTAGATATTTCCATGTGCATACAGATGGCGGTGTAGATATTTACATGTTCATGTAGATGGCGGTGTGGATATTTCCGTGTTCATACAGATGGCGGTGTAGATATTTCCATGTTTATTCAGATAGCGGTATAGATATTTCCATGTTTATACAGATGGTGGTGTAGATATTTCCATGTTTATAGAGATGGCGGTATATATATTTCCATGTTTATAGAGACAGTGGTTTAGTTATTTCCAAGTTTATAGAGACAGCGTTGTAGATGTTTCCATGTTTATACAGATAGCGGTGAAGATATTTCCATGTTTATACAGATAGCGGTGTAGATATTTCCATGTTTATACAGATAGCAGTATAGATATTTCCATGTTTATAGAGATAGTGGTGTAGATAATTTCAATTTTGTACAGATAGCAGTGTAGATATTTCCAAGTTCATACAGATAGCAGTGTAGATATTTCCACGTTTATAGAGATGGCGGTGTAGATATTTCCATGTTCATACAGATGGCGGTGTAGATATTTCCATGTTTATAGAGATGGCGGTGTAGATATTTTCATGTTTACACAGATGGCGGTGTAGATATTTCCATGTTTACACAGATAACGGTGTAGACATTTCCATGTTTACACAGATAGCGGTGCGTACATTTCCATGTTTATGCAGATAGCAGTGTAGATATTTCCATGTTTATACAGATAGCGGTGCGGATATTTCCATGTTTATGCAGATAGCGGTGTAGATATTTCCATGTTTATACAGATAGCGGTGCGGGTATTTCCTTGTTTATACAGATAGTGGTGCAGATATTTCCATGTTTATAAAGATAGCGGTGTAGATATTTCCATCTTAATACACATGGCGGTGTAGATATGTCCATGTTCATACACTCAGCGATGTAGTTATTTCCATGTTCATACAGATGGCTTTGTAGATATTTACATGTTCATACAGTTGGCGGTGTAGATGTTTCCATGTTCATACAGTAGGCGGTGTAGATATTTCCATGTTCGTATGGATGGCTGCGTAGATATTTCCATGTTCATACAGGTGGCGGTGTAGATATTTCCATGTTTATACAGATAGCAGTGTAGTTATTTCCGTGTTTATAGAGATATCAGTGCAGATATTTCCATTGATAAACAGATAGCTGTGTAGATATTTGCATGTTCTTACAGATAGCGGTATAGATATTTCCATGTTCATACAGATAGCGGTGTAGATATTTCCATGTTCATACACATGGCGGTGTAGTTATTTACATGTTCATAGAGATGGCGGTGTAGATATTTCCATGTTTATGCAGATAGCCGTATAGATATTTCCATGTTTATACAGATGGTGGTGTAGATATTTCCATGTTTACAGAGATGGCGGTCTAGATATTTCCATGTTTATAGAGATAGTGGTGTAGTTATTTCCAAGTTTATAGAGACAGCGTTGCAGATATTTCCATGTTTATACAGATAGCGGTGAAGATATTTGCATGTTTATACAGATTGCCATGTAGATATTTCCATGTGTATACAGATAGCGGTGTAGATATTTCCATGTTTATAGAGATAGTGGTGTAGATAATTCCAATTTTATACAGATAGCATTGTAGATATTTCCAAGTTCATACAGATAGCGGTGTAGATATTTCCACGTTTATAGAGATGGCGTTGTAGATATTTCCATGTTCATACAGATGGCGGTGTAGATATTTCCATGTTTATAGAGATGGCGGTGTAGATATTTTCATGTTTACACAGATGGCGGTGTAGATAATTCCATGTTTACACAGATAGCAGTGTGGACATTTCCATGTTTACACAGATAGCGGTGTGGATATTTCCATGTTTATGCAGATAGCGCTATAGATATTTCCATGTTTATACAGATAGCGGTGCGGATATTTCCATGTTTATACAGATAGTGGTGCAGATATTTCCATGTTTATAAAGATAGCAGTGTAGATATTTCCAGCTTAATACAGATGGCGGTGCAGATATGTCTATGTTCGTATAGATGGCGGTGTAGATAATTCCAATTTTATACAGAGAGCAGTGTAGATATTTCTAAGTTCATACAGATAGCGGTGTAGATATTTCCATGTTTATAGAGATGGCGGTTTAGATATTTCCATGTTCATACAGATGGCGGTGTAGATATTTCCATGCTTATAGAGATGGCGGTGTATATATTTTCATGTTTACACAGATAGCGGTGTAGACATTTCCATGTTTACACAGATAGCGATGTGGATAATTCCATGTTTATGCAGATAGCGGTGTAGATATTTCCATGTTTATACAGATAGTGGTGCGGATATTTCCATGTTTATACAGATAGTGGTGCGGATATTTCCATGTTTATACAGATAGTGGTGCAGATATTTCCATGCTTATTCAGATAGCGGTGTAGATATTTCCATCTTAATACAGATGGCGGTGTAGATATGTCCATGTTCGTACAGATGGCGTTGTACATATTTCCATGTTCATACAGATGGCGGTGTAGGTATTTTGAAGTTTATGGAGATAGCGCTGTAGTTATTTCCATATTTATTGAGAAATCTGTGTAGATATTTCCATGTATATGCAGATAGCTGTGTAGATATTTCCATTTTCATGCAGATAGCGGTGTAGATATTTACATGTTCATCCAGATGCCGGTGTAGATATATCCATGTTCATACAGATGGCGGTGGAGATATTTCCATGTACATACAAATGGTGGTGTAGATATTTCCATGTTCGTACAGATGGCGGTGCAGATATTTCCATGTTCATACAGTTAGCCGTGTAGATATTTCCATGTTCATACAGATGGCGGTGTAGATATTTCCATGTTCATACAAATGGCAGTGTAGGTATTTCCATGTTCACAGACATGGCGGTTTAGATATTTCCATGTTTATACAGATAGCAGTGTAGATATTTCCATGCTTATAGAGATAGCAGTGTAGATATTTCCATTGATATACAGATAGCTGGGTAGATATTTGCATGTTCATACAGATAGCGGTGTAGATATTTCCATGTTCATACAGTTAGCGGTGTAGATATTTCCAAGTTCATACAGATGGCGGTGTAGATATTTACATGTTCATACAGATGGCGGTGTAGATATTTCCATGTTCGTACGGATGGCAGTGTAGATATTTCCATGTTCATACAGGTGGCGGTGTAGATATTTCCATGTTTATACAGATAGCAGTGTAGTTATTTCCGTGTTTATAGAGATAGCAGTGCAGATATTTCCATTGATAAACAGATAGCTGTGTAGATATTTGCATGTTCTTACAGATAGCGGTATAGATATTTCCATGTTCATACAGATAGCGGTGTAGATATTTCCATGTTCATACACATGGCGGTGTAGTTATTTACATGTTCATAGAGATGGCGGTGTAGATATTTCCATGTTTATGCAGATAGCCGTATAGATATTTCCATGTGTATACAGATGGTGGTGTAGATATTTCCATGTTTACAGAGATGGCGGTCTAGATATTTCCATGTTTATAGAGATAGTGGTGTAGTTATTTCCAAGTTTATAGAGACAGCGTTGCAGATATTTCCATGTTTATACAGATAGCGGTGAAGATATTTGCATGTTTATACAGATTGCCATGTAGATATTTCCATGTGTATACAGATAGCGGTGTAGATATTTCCATGTTTATAGAGATAGTGGTGTAGATAATTCCAATTTTATACAGATAGCATTGTAGATATTTCCAAGTTCATACAGATAGCGGTGTAGATATTTCCACGTTTATAGAGATGGCGTTGTAGATATTTCCATGTTCATACAGATGGCGGTGTAGATATTTCCATGTTTATAGAGATGGCGGTGTAGATATTTTCATGTTTACACAGATGGCGGTGTAGATAATTCCATGTTTACACAGATAGCAGTGTGGACATTTCCATGTTTACACAGATAGCGGTGTGGATATTTCCATGTTTATGCAGATAGCGCTATAGATATTTCCATGTTTATACAGATAGCGGTGCGGATATTTCCATGTTTATACAGATAGTGGTGCAGATATTTCCATGTTTATAAAGATAGCAGTGTAGATATTTCCAGCTTAATACAGATGGCGGTGCAGATATGTCTATGTTCGTATAGATGGCGGTGTAGATAATTCCAATTTTATACAGATAGCAGTGTAGATATTTCTAAGTTCATACAGATAGCGGTGTAGATATTTCCATGTTTATAGAGATGGCGGTTTAGATATTTCCATGTTCATACAGATGGCGGTGTAGATATTTCCATGCTTATAGAGATGGCGGTGTATATATTTTCATGTTTACACAGATAGCGGTGTAGACATTTCCATGTTTACACAGATAGCGATGTGGATAATTCCATGTTTATGCAGATAGCGGTGTAGATATTTCCATGTTTATACAGATAGTGGTGCGGATATTTCCATGTTTATACAGATAGTGGTGCGGATATTTCCATGTTTATACAGATAGTGGTGCAGATATTTCCATGCTTATTCAGATAGCGGTGTAGATATTTCCATCTTAATACAGATGGCGGTGTAGATATGTCCATGTTCGTACAGATGGCGTTGTACATATTTCCATGTTCATACAGATGGCGGTGTAGGTATTTTGAAGTTTATGGAGATAGCGCTGTAGTTATTTCCATATTTATTGAGAAATCTGTGTAGATATTTCCATGTATATGCAGATAGCTGTGTAGATATTTCCATTTTCATGCAGATAGCGGTGTAGATATTTACATGTTCATCCAGATGCCGGTGTAGATATATCCATGTTCATACAGATGGCGGTGTAGATATTTCCATGTACATACAAATGGTGGTGTAGATATTTCCATGTTCGTACAGATGGCGGTGCAGATATTTCCATGTTCATACAGTTAGCCGTGTAGATATTTCCATGTTCATACAGATGGCGGTGTAGATATTTCCATGTTCATACAAATGGCAGTGTAGGTATTTCCATGTTCACAGACATGGCGGTTTAGATATTTCCATGTTTATACAGATAGCAGTGTAGATATTTCCATGCTTATAGAGATAGCAGTGTAGATATTTCCATTGATATACAGATAGCTGGGTAGATATTTGCATGTTCATACAGATAGCGGTGTAGATATTTCCATGTTCATACAGTTAGCGGTGTAGATATTTCCAAGTTCATACAGATGGCGGTGTAGATATTTACATGTTCATACAGATGGCGGTGTAGATATTTCCATGTTCGTACGGATGGCAGTGTAGATATTTCCATGTTCATACAGGTGGCGGTGTAGATATTTCCATGTTTATACAGATAGCAGTGTAGTTATTTCCGTGTTTATAGAGATAGCAGTGCAGATATTTCCATTGATAAACAGATAGCTGTGTAGATATTTGCATGTTCTTACAGATAGCGGTATAGATATTTCCATGTTCATACAGATAGCGGTGTAGATATTTCCATGTTCATACACATGGCGGTGTAGTTATTTACATGTTCATAGAGATGGCGGTGTAGATATTTCCATGTTTATGCAGATAGCCGTATAGATATTTCCATGTGTATACAGATGGTGGTGTAGATATTTCCATGTTTACAGAGATGGCGGTCTAGATATTTCCATGTTTATAGAGATAGTGGTGTAGTTATTTCCAAGTTTATAGAGACAGCGTTGCAGATATTTCCATGTTTATACAGATAGCGGTGAAGATATTTGCATGTTTATACAGATTGCCATGTAGATATTTCCATGTGTATACAGATAGCGGTGTAGATATTTCCATGTTTATAGAGATAGTGGTGTAGATAATTCCAATTTTATACAGATAGCATTGTAGATATTTCCAAGTTCATACAGATAGCGGTGTAGATATTTCCACGTTTATAGAGATGGCGTTGTAGATATTTCCATGTTCATACAGATGGCGGTGTAGATATTTCCATGTTTATAGAGATGGCGGTGTAGATATTTTCATGTTTACACAGATGGCGGTGTAGATAATTCCATGTTTACACAGATAGCAGTGTGGACATTTCCATGTTTACACAGATAGCGGTGTGGATATTTCCATGTTTATGCAGATAGCGCTATAGATATTTCCATGTTTATACAGATAGCGGTGCGGATATTTCCATGTTTATACAGATAGTGGTGCAGATATTTCCATGTTTATAAAGATAGCAGTGTAGATATTTCCAGCTTAATACAGATGGCGGTGCAGATATGTCTATGTTCGTATAGATGGCGGTGTAGATAATTCCAATTTTATACAGATAGCAGTGTAGATATTTCTAAGTTCATACAGATAGCGGTGTAGATATTTCCATGTTTATAGAGATGGCGGTTTAGATATTTCCATGTTCATACAGATGGCGGTGTAGATATTTCCATGCTTATAGAGATGGCGGTGTATATATTTTCATGTTGACACAGATAGCGGTGTAGACATTTCCATGTTTACACAGATAGCGATGTGGATAATTCCATGTTTATGCAGATAGCGGTGTAGATATTTCCATGTTTATACAGATAGTGGTGCGGATATTTCCATGTTTATACAGATAGTGGTGCGGATATTTCCATGTTTATACAGATAGTGGTGCAGATATTTCCATGCTTATTCAGATAGCGGTGTAGATATTTCCATCTTAATACAGATGGCGGTGTAGATATGTCCATGTTCGTACAGATGGCGTTGTACATATTTCCATGTTCATACAGATGGCGGTGTAGGTATTTTGAAGTTTATGGAGATAGCGCTGTAGTTATTTCCATATTTATTGAGAAATCTGTGTAGATATTTCCATGTATATGCAGATAGCTGTGTAGATATTTCCATTTTCATGCAGATAGCGGTGTAGATATTTACATGTTCATCCAGATGCCGGTGTAGATATATCCATGTTCATACAGATGGCGGTGTAGATATTTCCATGTACATACAAATGGTGGTGTAGATATTTCCATGTTCGTACAGATGGCGGTGCAGATATTTCCATGTTCATACAGTTAGCCGTGTAGATATTTCCATGTTCATACAGATGGCGGTGTAGATATTTCCATGTTCATACAAATGGCAGTGTAGGTATTTCCATGTTCACAGACATGGCGGTTTAGATATTTCCATGTTTATACAGATAGCAGTGTAGATATTTCCATGCTTATAGAGATAGCAGTGTAGATATTTCCATTGATATACAGATAGCTGGGTAGATATTTGCATGTTCATACAGATAGCGGTGTAGATATTTCCATGTTCATACAGTTAGCGGTGTAGATATTTCCAAGTTCATACAGATGGCGGTGTAGATATTTACATGTTCATACAGATGGCGGTGTAGATATTTCCATGTTCGTACGGATGGCAGTGTAGATATTTCCATGTTCATACAGGTGGCGGTGTAGATATTTCCATGTTTATACAGATAGCAGTGTAGTTATTTCCGTGTTTATAGAGATAGCAGTGCAGATATTTCCATTGATAAACAGATAGCTGTGTAGATATTTGCATGTTCTTACAGATAGCGGTATAGATATTTCCATGTTCATACAGATAGCGGTGTAGATATTTCCATGTTCATACACATGGCGGTGTAGTTATTTACATGTTCATAGAGATGGCGGTGTAGATATTTCCATGTTTATGCAGATAGCCGTATAGATATTTCCATGTGTATACAGATGGTGGTGTAGATATTTCCATGTTTACAGAGATGGCGGTCTAGATATTTCCATGTTTATAGAGATAGTGGTGTAGTTATTTCCAAGTTTATAGAGACAGCGTTGCAGATATTTCCATGTTTATACAGATAGCGGTGAAGATATTTGCATGTTTATACAGATTGCCATGTAGATATTTCCATGTGTATACAGATAGCGGTGTAGATATTTCCATGTTTATAGAGATAGTGGTGTAGATAATTCCAATTTTATACAGATAGCATTGTAGATATTTCCAAGTTCATACAGATAGCGGTGTAGATATTTCCACGTTTATAGAGATGGCGTTGTAGATATTTCCATGTTCATACAGATGGCGGTGTAGATATTTCCATGTTTATAGAGATGGCGGTGTAGATATTTTCATGTTTACACAGATGGCGGTGTAGATAATTCCATGTTTACACAGATAGCAGTGTGGACATTTCCATGTTTACACAGATAGCGGTGTGGATATTTCCATGTTTATGCAGATAGCGCTATAGATATTTCCATGTTTATACAGATAGCGGTGCGGATATTTCCATGTTTATACAGATAGTGGTGCAGATATTTCCATGTTTATAAAGATAGCAGTGTAGATATTTCCAGCTTAATACAGATGGCGGTGCAGATATGTCTATGTTCGTATAGATGGCGGTGTAGATAATTCCAATTTTATACAGAGAGCAGTGTAGATATTTCTAAGTTCATACAGATAGCGGTGTAGATATTTCCATGTTTATAGAGATGGCGGTTTAGATATTTCCATGTTCATACAGATGGCGGTGTAGATATTTCCATGCTTATAGAGATGGCGGTGTATATATTTTCATGTTTACACAGATAGCGGTGTAGACATTTCCATGTTTACACAGATAGCGATGTGGATAATTCCATGTTTATGCAGATAGCGGTGTAGATATTTCCATGTTTATACAGATAGTGGTGCGGATATTTCCATGTTTATACAGATAGTGGTGCGGATATTTCCATGTTTATACAGATAGTGGTGCAGATATTTCCATGCTTATTCAGATAGCGGTGTAGATATTTCCATCTTAATACAGATGGCGGTGTAGATATGTCCATGTTCGTACAGATGGCGTTGTACATATTTCCATGTTCATACAGATGGCGGTGTAGGTATTTTGAAGTTTATGGAGATAGCGCTGTAGTTATTTCCATATTTATTGAGAAATCTGTGTAGATATTTCCATGTATATGCAGATAGCTGTGTAGATATTTCCATTTTCATGCAGATAGCGGTGTAGATATTTACATGTTCATCCAGATGCCGGTGTAGATATATCCATGTTCATACAGATGGCGGTGTAGATATTTCCATGTACATACAAATGGTGGTGTAGATATTTCCATGTTCGTACAGATGGCGGTGCAGATATTTCCATGTTCATACAGTTAGCCGTGTAGATATTTCCATGTTCATACAGATGGCGGTGTAGATATTTCCATGTTCATACAAATGGCAGTGTAGGTATTTCCATGTTCACAGACATGGCGGTTTAGATATTTCCATGTTTATACAGATAGCAGTGTAGATATTTCCATGCTTATAGAGATAGCAGTGTAGATATTTCCATTGATATACAGATAGCTGGGTAGATATTTGCATGTTCATACAGATAGCGGTGTAGATATTTCCATGTTCATACAGTTAGCGGTGTAGATATTTCCAAGTTCATACAGATGGCGGTGTAGATATTTACATGTTCATACAGATGGCGGTGTAGATATTTCCATGTTCGTACGGATGGCAGTGTAGATATTTCCATGTTCATACAGGTGGCGGTGTAGATATTTCCATGTTTATACAGATAGCAGTGTAGTTATTTCCGTGTTTATAGAGATAGCAGTGCAGATATTTCCATTGATAAACAGATAGCTGTGTAGATATTTGCATGTTCTTACAGATAGCGGTATAGATATTTCCATGTTCATACAGATAGCGGTGTAGATATTTCCATGTTCATACACATGGCGGTGTAGTTATTTACATGTTCATAGAGATGGCGGTGTAGATATTTCCATGTTTATGCAGATAGCCGTATAGATATTTCCATGTGTATACAGATGGTGGTGTAGATATTTCCATGTTTACAGAGATGGCGGTCTAGATATTTCCATGTTTATAGAGATAGTGGTGTAGTTATTTCCAAGTTTATAGAGACAGCGTTGCAGATATTTCCATGTTTATACAGATAGCGGTGAAGATATTTGCATGTTTATACAGATTGCCATGTAGATATTTCCATGTGTATACAGATAGCGGTGTAGATATTTCCATGTTTATAGAGATAGTGGTGTAGATAATTCCAATTTTATACAGATAGCATTGTAGATATTTCCAAGTTCATACAGATAGCGGTGTAGATATTTCCACGTTTATAGAGATGGCGTTGTAGATATTTCCATGTTCATACAGATGGCGGTGTAGATATTTCCATGTTTATAGAGATGGCGGTGTAGATATTTTCATGTTTACACAGATGGCGGTGTAGATAATTCCATGTTTACACAGATAGCAGTGTGGACATTTCCATGTTTACACAGATAGCGGTGTGGATATTTCCATGTTTATGCAGATAGCGCTATAGATATTTCCATGTTTATACAGATAGCGGTGCGGATATTTCCATGTTTATACAGATAGTGGTGCAGATATTTCCATGTTTATAAAGATAGCAGTGTAGATATTTCCAGCTTAATACAGATGGCGGTGCAGATATGTCTATGTTCGTATAGATGGCGGTGTAGATAATTCCAATTTTATACAGATAGCAGTGTAGATATTTCTAAGTTCATACAGATAGCGGTGTAGATATTTCCATGTTTATAGAGATGGCGGTTTAGATATTTCCATGTTCATACAGATGGCGGTGTAGATATTTCCATTCTTATGGAGATGGCGGTGTATATATTTTCATGTTTACACAGATAGCGGTGTAGACATTTCCATGTTTACACAGATAGCGATGTGGATAATTCCATGTTTATGCAGATAGCGGTGTAGATATTTCCATGTTTATACAGATAGTGGTGCGGATATTTCCATGTTTATACAGATAGTGGTGCGGATATTTCCATGTTTATACAGATAGTGGTGCAGATATTTCCATGCTTATTCAGATAGCGGTGTAGATATTTCCATCTTAATACAGATGGCGGTGTAGATATGTCCATGTTCGTACAGATGGCGTTGTACATATTTCCATGTTCATACAGATGGCGGTGTAGGTATTTTGAAGTTTATGGAGATAGCGCTGTAGTTATTTCCATATTTATTGAGAAATCTGTGTAGATATTTCCATGTATATGCAGATAGCTGTGTAGATATTTCCATTTTCATGCAGATAGCGGTGTAGATATTTACATGTTCATCCAGATGCCGGTGTAGATATATCCATGTTCATACAGATGGCGGTGTAGATATTTCCATGTACATACAAATGGTGGTGTAGATATTTCCATGTTCGTACAGATGGCGGTGCAGATATTTCCATGTTCATACAGTTAGCCGTGTAGATATTTCCATGTTCATACAGATGGCGGTGTAGATATTTCCATGTTCATACAAATGGCAGTGTAGGTATTTCCATGTTCACAGACATGGCGGTTTAGATATTTCCATGTTTATACAGATAGCAGTGTAGATATTTCCATGCTTATAGAGATAGCAGTGTAGATATTTCCATTGATATACAGATAGCTGGGTAGATATTTGCATGTTCATACAGATAGCGGTGTAGATATTTCCATGTTCATACAGTTAGCGGTGTAGATATTTCCAAGTTCATACAGATGGCGGTGTAGATATTTACATGTTCATACAGATGGCGGTGTAGATATTTCCATGTTCGTACGGATGGCAGTGTAGATATTTCCATGTTCATACAGGTGGCGGTGTAGATATTTCCATGTTTATACAGATAGCAGTGTAGTTATTTCCGTGTTTATAGAGATAGCAGTGCAGATATTTCCATTGATAAACAGATAGCTGTGTAGATATTTGCATGTTCTTACAGATAGCGGTATAGATATTTCCATGTTCATACAGATAGCGGTGTAGATATTTCCATGTTCATACACATGGCGGTGTAGTTATTTACATGTTCATAGAGATGGCGGTGTAGATATTTCCATGTTTATGCAGATAGCCGTATAGATATTTCCATGTTTATACAGATGGTGGTGTAGATATTTCCATGTTTACAGAGATGGCGGTCTAGATATTTCCATGTTTATAGAGATAGTGGTGTAGTTATTTCCAAGTTTATAGAGACAGCGTTGCAGATATTTCCATGTTTATACAGATAGCGGTGAAGATATTTGCATGTTTATACAGATTGCCATGTAGATATTTCCATGTGTATACAGATAGCGGTGTAGATATTTCCATGTTTATAGAGATAGTGGTGTAGATAATTCCAATTTTATACAGATAGCATTGTAGATATTTCCAAGTTCATACAGATAGCGGTGTAGATATTTCCACGTTTATAGAGATGGCGTTGTAGATATTTCCATGTTCATACAGATGGCGGTGTAGATATTTCCATGTTTATAGAGATGGCGGTGTAGATATTTTCATGTTTACACAGATGGCGGTGTAGATAATTCCATGTTTACACAGATAGCAGTGTGGACATTTCCATGTTTACACAGATAGCGGTGTGGATATTTCCATGTTTATGCAGATAGCGCTATAGATATTTCCGTGTTTATACAGATAGCGGTGCGGATATTTCCATGTTTATACAGATAGTGGTGCAGATATTTCCATGTTTATAAAGATAGCAGTGTAGATATTTCCAGCTTAATACAGATGGCGGTGCAGATATGTCTATGTTCGTATAGATGGCGGTGTAGATAATTCCAATTTTATACAGATAGCAGTGTAGATATTTCTAAGTTCATACAGATAGCGGTGTAGATATTTCCATGTTTATAGAGATGGCGGTTTAGATATTTCCATGTTCATACAGATGGCGGTGTAGATATTTCCATGCTTATAGAGATGGCGGTGTATATATTTTCATGTTTACACAGATAGCGGTGTAGACATTTCCATGTTTACACAGATAGCGATGTGGATAATTCCATGTTTATGCAGATAGCGGTGTAGATATTTCCATGTTTATACAGATAGTGGTGCGGATATTTCCATGTTTATACAGATAGTGGTGCGGATATTTCCATGTTTATACAGATAGTGGTGCAGATATTTCCATGCTTATTCAGATAGCGGTGTAGATATTTCCATCTTAATACAGATGGCGGTGTAGATATGTCCATGTTCGTACAGATGGCGTTGTACATATTTCCATGTTCATACAGATGGCGGTGTAAGTATTTTGAAGTTTATGGAGATAGCGCTGTAGTTATTTCCATATTTATTGAGAAATCTGTGTAGATATTTCCATGTATATGCAGATAGCTGTGTAGATATTTCCATTTTCATGGAGATAGCGGTGTAGATATTTACATGTTCATCCAGATGCCGGTGTAGATATATCCATGTTCATACAGATGGCGGTGTAGATATTTCCATGTACATACAAATGGTGGTGTAGATATTTCCATGTTCGTACAGATGGCGGTGCAGATATTTCCATGTTCATACAGTTAGCCGTGTAGATATTTCCATGTTCATACAGATGGCGGTGTAGATATTTCCATGTTCATACAAATGGCAGTGTATGTATTTCCATGTTCACAGACATGGCGGTTTAGATATTTCCATGTTTATACAGATAGCAGTGTAGATATTTCCATGCTTATAGAGATAGCAGTGTAGATATTTCCATTGATATACAGATAGCTGGGTAGATATTTGCATGTTCATACAGATAGCGGTGTAGATATTTCCATGTTCATACAGTTAGCGGTGTAGATATTTCCAAGTTCATACAGATGGCGGTGTAGATATTTACATGTTCATACAGATGGCGGTGTAGATATTTCCATGTTCGTACGGATGGCAGTGTAGATATTTCCATGTTCATACAGGTGGCGGTGTAGATATTTCCATGTTTATACAGATAGCAGTGTAGTTATTTCCATGTTTATAGAGATAGCAGTGCAGATATTTCCATTGATAAACAGATAGCTGTGTAGATATTTGCATGTTCTTACAGATAGCGGTATAGATATTTCCATGTTCATACAGATAGCGGTGTAGATATTTCCATGTTCATACACATGGCGGTGTAGTTATTTACATGTTCATAGAGATGGCGGTGTAGATATTTCCATGTTTATGCAGATAGCCGTATAGATATTTCCATGTTTATACAGATGGTGGTGTAGATATTTCCATGTTTA
Organism: Gorilla gorilla gorilla; assembly: GCF_029281585.2. Classification (NCBI taxonomy): domain Eukaryota; kingdom Metazoa; phylum Chordata; class Mammalia; order Primates; family Hominidae; genus Gorilla; species Gorilla gorilla. The sequence continues at coordinate 7,830,019 of NC_073232.2, read as the reverse complement.
CAGAGATGGCGGTCTAGATATTTCCATGTTTATAGAGATAGTGGTGTAGTTATTTCCAAGTTTATAGAGACAGCGTTGCAGATATTTCCATGTTTATACAGATAGCGGTGAAGATATTTGCATGTTTATACAGATTGCCATGTAGATATTTCCATGTGTATACAGATAGCGGTGTAGATATTTCCATGTTTATAGAGATAGTGGTGTAGATAATTCCAATTTTATACAGATAGCATTGTAGATATTTCCAAGTTCATACAGATAGCGGTGTAGATATTTCCACGTTTATAGAGATGGCGTTGTAGATATTTCCATGTTCATACAGATGGCGGTGTAGATATTTCCATGTTTATAGAGATGGCGGTGTAGATATTTTCATGTTTACACAGATGGCGGTGTAGATAATTCCATGTTTACACAGATAGCAGTGTGGACATTTCCATGTTTACACAGATAGCGGTGTGGATATTTCCATGTTTATGCAGATAGCGCTATAGATATTTCCATGTTTATACAGATAGCGGTGCGGATATTTCCATGTTTATACAGATAGTGGTGCAGATATTTCCATGTTTATAAAGATAGCAGTGTAGATATTTCCAGCTTAATACAGATGGCGGTGCAGATATGTCTATGTTCGTATAGATGGCGGTGTAGATAATTCCAATTTTATACAGATAGCAGTGTAGATATTTCTAAGTTCATACAGATAGCGGTGTAGATATTTCCATGTTTATAGAGATGGCGGTTTAGATATTTCCATGTTCATACAGATGGCGGTGTAGATATTTCCATGCTTATAGAGATGGCGGTGTATATATTTTCATGTTTACACAGATAGCGGTGTAGACATTTCCATGTTTACACAGATAGCGATGTGGATAATTCCATGTTTATGCAGATAGCGGTGTAGATATTTCCATGTTTATACAGATAGTGGTGCGGATATTTCCATGTTTATACAGATAGTGGTGCGGATATTTCCATGTTTATACAGATAGTGGTGCAGATATTTCCATGCTTATTCAGATAGCGGTGTAGATATTTCCATCTTAATACAGATGGCGGTGTAGATATGTCCATGTTCGTACAGATGGCGTTGTACATATTTCCATGTTCATACAGATGGCGGTGTAGGTATTTTGAAGTTTATGGAGATAGCGCTGTAGTTATTTCCATATTTATTGAGAAATCTGTGTAGATATTTCCATGTATATGCAGATAGCTGTGTAGATATTTCCATTTTCATGCAGATAGCGGTGTAGATATTTACATGTTCATCCAGATGCCGGTGTAGATATATCCATGTTCATACAGATGGCGGTGGAGATATTTCCATGTACATACAAATGGTGGTGTAGATATTTCCATGTTCGTACAGATGGCGGTGCAGATATTTCCATGTTCATACAGTTAGCCGTGTAGATATTTCCATGTTCATACAGATGGCGGTGTAGATATTTCCATGTTCATACAAATGGCAGTGTAGGTATTTCCATGTTCACAGACATGGCGGTTTAGATATTTCCATGTTTATACAGATAGCAGTGTAGATATTTCCATGCTTATAGAGATAGCAGTGTAGATATTTCCATTGATATACAGATAGCTGGGTAGATATTTGCATGTTCATACAGATAGCGGTGTAGATATTTCCATGTTCATACAGTTAGCGGTGTAGATATTTCCAAGTTCATACAGATGGCGGTGTAGATATTTACATGTTCATACAGATGGCGGTGTAGATATTTCCATGTTCGTACGGATGGCAGTGTAGATATTTCCATGTTCATACAGGTGGCGGTGTAGATATTTCCATGTTTATACAGATAGCAGTGTAGTTATTTCCGTGTTTATAGAGATAGCAGTGCAGATATTTCCATTGATAAACAGATAGCTGTGTAGATATTTGCATGTTCTTACAGATAGCGGTATAGATATTTCCATGTTCATACAGATAGCGGTGTAGATATTTCCATGTTCATACACATGGCGGTGTAGTTATTTACATGTTCATAGAGATGGCGGTGTAGATATTTCCATGTTTATGCAGATAGCCGTATAGATATTTCCATGTGTATACAGATGGTGGTGTAGATATTTCCATGTTTACAGAGATGGCGGTCTAGATATTTCCATGTTTATAGAGATAGTGGTGTAGTTATTTCCAAGTTTATAGAGACAGCGTTGCAGATATTTCCATGTTTATACAGATAGCGGTGAAGATATTTGCATGTTTATACAGATTGCCATGTAGATATTTCCATGTGTATACAGATAGCGGTGTAGATATTTCCATGTTTATAGAGATAGTGGTGTAGATAATTCCAATTTTATACAGATAGCATTGTAGATATTTCCAAGTTCATACAGATAGCGGTGTAGATATTTCCACGTTTATAGAGATGGCGTTGTAGATATTTCCATGTTCATACAGATGGCGGTGTAGATATTTCCATGTTTATAGAGATGGCGGTGTAGATATTTTCATGTTTACACAGATGGCGGTGTAGATAATTCCATGTTTACACAGATAGCAGTGTGGACATTTCCATGTTTACACAGATAGCGGTGTGGATATTTCCATGTTTATGCAGATAGCGCTATAGATATTTCCATGTTTATACAGATAGCGGTGCGGATATTTCCATGTTTATACAGATAGTGGTGCAGATATTTCCATGTTTATAAAGATAGCAGTGTAGATATTTCCAGCTTAATACAGATGGCGGTGCAGATATGTCTATGTTCGTATAGATGGCGGTGTAGATAATTCCAATTTTATACAGATAGCAGTGTAGATATTTCTAAGTTCATACAGATAGCGGTGTAGATATTTCCATGTTTATAGAGATGGCGGTTTAGATATTTCCATGTTCATACAGATGGCGGTGTAGATATTTCCATGCTTATAGAGATGGCGGTGTATATATTTTCATGTTTACACAGATAGCGGTGTAGACATTTCCATGTTTACACAGATAGCGATGTGGATAATTCCATGTTTATGCAGATAGCGGTGTAGATATTTCCATGTTTATACAGATAGTGGTGCGGATATTTCCATGTTTATACAGATAGTGGTGCGGATATTTCCATGTTTATACAGATAGTGGTGCAGATATTTCCATGCTTATTCAGATAGCGGTGTAGATATTTCCATCTTAATACAGATGGCGGTGTAGATATGTCCATGTTCGTACAGATGGCGTTGTACATATTTCCATGTTCATACAGATGGCGGTGTAGGTATTTTGAAGTTTATGGAGATAGCGCTGTAGTTATTTCCATATTTATTGAGAAATCTGTGTAGATATTTCCATGTATATGCAGATAGCTGTGTAGATATTTCCATTTTCATGCAGATAGCGGTGTAGATATTTACATGTTCATCCAGATGCCGGTGTAGATATATCCATGTTCATACAGATGGCGGTGGAGATATTTCCATGTACATACAAATGGTGGTGTAGATATTTCCATGTTCGTACAGATGGCGGTGCAGATATTTCCATGTTCATACAGTTAGCCGTGTAGATATTTCCATGTTCATACAGATGGCGGTGTAGATATTTCCATGTTCATACAAATGGCAGTGTAGGTATTTCCATGTTCACAGACATGGCGGTTTAGATATTTCCATGTTTATACAGATAGCAGTGTAGATATTTCCATGCTTATAGAGATAGCAGTGTAGATATTTCCATTGATATACAGATAGCTGGGTAGATATTTGCATGTTCATACAGATAGCGGTGTAGATATTTCCATGTTCATACAGTTAGCGGTGTAGATATTTCCAAGTTCATACAGATGGCGGTGTAGATATTTACATGTTCATACAGATGGCGGTGTAGATATTTCCATGTTCGTACGGATGGCAGTGTAGATATTTCCATGTTCATACAGGTGGCGGTGTAGATATTTCCATGTTTATACAGATAGCAGTGTAGTTATTTCCGTGTTTATAGAGATAGCAGTGCAGATATTTCCATTGATAAACAGATAGCTGTGTAGATATTTGCATGTTCTTACAGATAGCGGTATAGATATTTCCATGTTCATACAGATAGCGGTGTAGATATTTCCATGTTCATACACATGGCGGTGTAGTTATTTACATGTTCATAGAGATGGCGGTGTAGATATTTCCATGTTTATGCAGATAGCCGTATAGATATTTCCATGTGTATACAGATGGTGGTGTAGATATTTCCATGTTTACAGAGATGGCGGTCTAGATATTTCCATGTTTATAGAGATAGTGGTGTAGTTATTTCCAAGTTTATAGAGACAGCGTTGCAGATATTTCCATGTTTATACAGATAGCGGTGAAGATATTTGCATGTTTATACAGATTGCCATGTAGATATTTCCATGTGTATACAGATAGCGGTGTAGATATTTCCATGTTTATAGAGATAGTGGTGTAGATAATTCCAATTTTATACAGATAGCATTGTAGATATTTCCAAGTTCATACAGATAGCGGTGTAGATATTTCCACGTTTATAGAGATGGCGTTGTAGATATTTCCATGTTCATACAGATGGCGGTGTAGATATTTCCATGTTTATAGAGATGGCGGTGTAGATATTTTCATGTTTACACAGATGGCGGTGTAGATAATTCCATGTTTACACAGATAGCAGTGTGGACATTTCCATGTTTACACAGATAGCGGTGTGGATATTTCCATGTTTATGCAGATAGCGCTATAGATATTTCCATGTTTATACAGATAGCGGTGCGGATATTTCCATGTTTATACAGATAGTGGTGCAGATATTTCCATGTTTATAAAGATAGCAGTGTAGATATTTCCAGCTTAATACAGATGGCGGTGCAGATATGTCTATGTTCGTATAGATGGCGGTGTAGATAATTCCAATTTTATACAGATAGCAGTGTAGATATTTCTAAGTTCATACAGATAGCGGTGTAGATATTTCCATGTTTATAGAGATGGCGGTTTAGATATTTCCATGTTCATACAGATGGCGGTGTAGATATTTCCATGCTTATAGAGATGGCGGTGTATATATTTTCATGTTTACACAGATAGCGGTGTAGACATTTCCATGTTTACACAGATAGCGATGTGGATAATTCCATGTTTATGCAGATAGCGGTGTAGATATTTCCATGTTTATACAGATAGTGGTGCGGATATTTCCATGTTTATACAGATAGTGGTGCGGATATTTCCATGTTTATACAGATAGTGGTGCAGATATTTCCATGCTTATTCAGATAGCGGTGTAGATATTTCCATCTTAATACAGATGGCGGTGTAGATATGTCCATGTTCGTACAGATGGCGTTGTACATATTTCCATGTTCATACAGATGGCGGTGTAGGTATTTTGAAGTTTATGGAGATAGCGCTGTAGTTATTTCCATATTTATTGAGAAATCTGTGTAGATATTTCCATGTATATGCAGATAGCTGTGTAGATATTTCCATTTTCATGCAGATAGCGGTGTAGATATTTACATGTTCATCCAGATGCCGGTGTAGATATATCCATGTTCATACAGATGGCGGTGTAGATATTTCCATGTACATACAAATGGTGGTGTAGATATTTCCATGTTCGTACAGATGGCGGTGCAGATATTTCCATGTTCATACAGTTAGCCGTGTAGATATTTCCATGTTCATACAGATGGCGGTGTAGATATTTCCATGTTCATACAAATGGCAGTGTAGGTATTTCCATGTTCACAGACATGGCGGTTTAGATATTTCCATGTTTATACAGATAGCAGTGTAGATATTTCCATGCTTATAGAGATAGCAGTGTAGATATTTCCATTGATATACAGATAGCTGGGTAGATATTTGCATGTTCATACAGATAGCGGTGTAGATATTTCCATGTTCATACAGTTAGCGGTGTAGATATTTCCAAGTTCATACAGATGGCGGTGTAGATATTTACATGTTCATACAGATGGCGGTGTAGATATTTCCATGTTCGTACGGATGGCAGTGTAGATATTTCCATGTTCATACAGGTGGCGGTGTAGATATTTCCATGTTTATACAGATAGCAGTGTAGTTATTTCCGTGTTTATAGAGATAGCAGTGCAGATATTTCCATTGATAAACAGATAGCTGTGTAGATATTTGCATGTTCTTACAGATAGCGGTATAGATATTTCCATGTTCATACAGATAGCGGTGTAGATATTTCCATGTTCATACACATGGCGGTGTAGTTATTTACATGTTCATAGAGATGGCGGTGTAGATATTTCCATGTTTATGCAGATAGCCGTATAGATATTTCCATGTGTATACAGATGGTGGTGTAGATATTTCCATGTTTACAGAGATGGCGGTCTAGATATTTCCATGTTTATAGAGATAGTGGTGTAGTTATTTCCAAGTTTATAGAGACAGCGTTGCAGATATTTCCATGTTTATACAGATAGCGGTGAAGATATTTGCATGTTTATACAGATTGCCATGTAGATATTTCCATGTGTATACAGATAGCGGTGTAGATATTTCCATGTTTATAGAGATAGTGGTGTAGATAATTCCAATTTTATACAGATAGCATTGTAGATATTTCCAAGTTCATACAGATAGCGGTGTAGATATTTCCACGTTTATAGAGATGGCGTTGTAGATATTTCCATGTTCATACAGATGGCGGTGTAGATATTTCCATGTTTATAGAGATGGCGGTGTAGATATTTTCATGTTTACACAGATGGCGGTGTAGATAATTCCATGTTTACACAGATAGCAGTGTGGACATTTCCATGTTTACACAGATAGCGGTGTGGATATTTCCATGTTTATGCAGATAGCGCTATAGATATTTCCATGTTTATACAGATAGCGGTGCGGATATTTCCATGTTTATACAGATAGTGGTGCAGATATTTCCATGTTTATAAAGATAGCAGTGTAGATATTTCCAGCTTAATACAGATGGCGGTGCAGATATGTCTATGTTCGTATAGATGGCGGTGTAGATAATTCCAATTTTATACAGATAGCAGTGTAGATATTTCTAAGTTCATACAGATAGCGGTGTAGATATTTCCATGTTTATAGAGATGGCGGTTTAGATATTTCCATGTTCATACAGATGGCGGTGTAGATATTTCCATGCTTATAGAGATGGCGGTGTATATATTTTCATGTTGACACAGATAGCGGTGTAGACATTTCCATGTTTACACAGATAGCGATGTGGATAATTCCATGTTTATGCAGATAGCGGTGTAGATATTTCCATGTTTATACAGATAGTGGTGCGGATATTTCCATGTTTATACAGATAGTGGTGCGGATATTTCCATGTTTATACAGATAGTGGTGCAGATATTTCCATGCTTATTCAGATAGCGGTGTAGATATTTCCATCTTAATACAGATGGCGGTGTAGATATGTCCATGTTCGTACAGATGGCGTTGTACATATTTCCATGTTCATACAGATGGCGGTGTAGGTATTTTGAAGTTTATGGAGATAGCGCTGTAGTTATTTCCATATTTATTGAGAAATCTGTGTAGATATTTCCATGTATATGCAGATAGCTGTGTAGATATTTCCATTTTCATGCAGATAGCGGTGTAGATATTTACATGTTCATCCAGATGCCGGTGTAGATATATCCATGTTCATACAGATGGCGGTGTAGATATTTCCATGTACATACAAATGGTGGTGTAGATATTTCCATGTTCGTACAGATGGCGGTGCAGATATTTCCATGTTCATACAGTTAGCCGTGTAGATATTTCCATGTTCATACAGATGGCGGTGTAGATATTTCCATGTTCATACAAATGGCAGTGTAGGTATTTCCATGTTCACAGACATGGCGGTTTAGATATTTCCATGTTTATACAGATAGCAGTGTAGATATTTCCATGCTTATAGAGATAGCAGTGTAGATATTTCCATTGATATACAGATAGCTGGGTAGATATTTGCATGTTCATACAGATAGCGGTGTAGATATTTCCATGTTCATACAGTTAGCGGTGTAGATATTTCCAAGTTCATACAGATGGCGGTGTAGATATTTACATGTTCATACAGATGGCGGTGTAGATATTTCCATGTTCGTACGGATGGCAGTGTAGATATTTCCATGTTCATACAGGTGGCGGTGTAGATATTTCCATGTTTATACAGATAGCAGTGTAGTTATTTCCGTGTTTATAGAGATAGCAGTGCAGATATTTCCATTGATAAACAGATAGCTGTGTAGATATTTGCATGTTCTTACAGATAGCGGTATAGATATTTCCATGTTCATACAGATAGCGGTGTAGATATTTCCATGTTCATACACATGGCGGTGTAGTTATTTACATGTTCATAGAGATGGCGGTGTAGATATTTCCATGTTTATGCAGATAGCCGTATAGATATTTCCATGTGTATACAGATGGTGGTGTAGATATTTCCATGTTTACAGAGATGGCGGTCTAGATATTTCCATGTTTATAGAGATAGTGGTGTAGTTATTTCCAAGTTTATAGAGACAGCGTTGCAGATATTTCCATGTTTATACAGATAGCGGTGAAGATATTTGCATGTTTATACAGATTGCCATGTAGATATTTCCATGTGTATACAGATAGCGGTGTAGATATTTCCATGTTTATAGAGATAGTGGTGTAGATAATTCCAATTTTATACAGATAGCATTGTAGATATTTCCAAGTTCATACAGATAGCGGTGTAGATATTTCCACGTTTATAGAGATGGCGTTGTAGATATTTCCATGTTCATACAGATGGCGGTGTAGATATTTCCATGTTTATAGAGATGGCGGTGTAGATATTTTCATGTTTACACAGATGGCGGTGTAGATAATTCCATGTTTACACAGATAGCAGTGTGGACATTTCCATGTTTACACAGATAGCGGTGTGGATATTTCCATGTTTATGCAGATAGCGCTATAGATATTTCCATGTTTATACAGATAGCGGTGCGGATATTTCCATGTTTATACAGATAGTGGTGCAGATATTTCCATGTTTATAAAGATAGCAGTGTAGATATTTCCAGCTTAATACAGATGGCGGTGCAGATATGTCTATGTTCGTATAGATGGCGGTGTAGATAATTCCAATTTTATACAGAGAGCAGTGTAGATATTTCTAAGTTCATACAGATAGCGGTGTAGATATTTCCATGTTTATAGAGATGGCGGTTTAGATATTTCCATGTTCATACAGATGGCGGTGTAGATATTTCCATGCTTATAGAGATGGCGGTGTATATATTTTCATGTTTACACAGATAGCGGTGTAGACATTTCCATGTTTACACAGATAGCGATGTGGATAATTCCATGTTTATGCAGATAGCGGTGTAGATATTTCCATGTTTATACAGATAGTGGTGCGGATATTTCCATGTTTATACAGATAGTGGTGCGGATATTTCCATGTTTATACAGATAGTGGTGCAGATATTTCCATGCTTATTCAGATAGCGGTGTAGATATTTCCATCTTAATACAGATGGCGGTGTAGATATGTCCATGTTCGTACAGATGGCGTTGTACATATTTCCATGTTCATACAGATGGCGGTGTAGGTATTTTGAAGTTTATGGAGATAGCGCTGTAGTTATTTCCATATTTATTGAGAAATCTGTGTAGATATTTCCATGTATATGCAGATAGCTGTGTAGATATTTCCATTTTCATGCAGATAGCGGTGTAGATATTTACATGTTCATCCAGATGCCGGTGTAGATATATCCATGTTCATACAGATGGCGGTGTAGATATTTCCATGTACATACAAATGGTGGTGTAGATATTTCCATGTTCGTACAGATGGCGGTGCAGATATTTCCATGTTCATACAGTTAGCCGTGTAGATATTTCCATGTTCATACAGATGGCGGTGTAGATATTTCCATGTTCATACAAATGGCAGTGTAGGTATTTCCATGTTCACAGACATGGCGGTTTAGATATTTCCATGTTTATACAGATAGCAGTGTAGATATTTCCATGCTTATAGAGATAGCAGTGTAGATATTTCCATTGATATACAGATAGCTGGGTAGATATTTGCATGTTCATACAGATAGCGGTGTAGATATTTCCATGTTCATACAGTTAGCGGTGTAGATATTTCCAAGTTCATACAGATGGCGGTGTAGATATTTACATGTTCATACAGATGGCGGTGTAGATATTTCCATGTTCGTACGGATGGCAGTGTAGATATTTCCATGTTCATACAGGTGGCGGTGTAGATATTTCCATGTTTATACAGATAGCAGTGTAGTTATTTCCGTGTTTATAGAGATAGCAGTGCAGATATTTCCATTGATAAACAGATAGCTGTGTAGATATTTGCATGTTCTTACAGATAGCGGTATAGATATTTCCATGTTCATACAGATAGCGGTGTAGATATTTCCATGTTCATACACATGGCGGTGTAGTTATTTACATGTTCATAGAGATGGCGGTGTAGATATTTCCATGTTTATGCAGATAGCCGTATAGATATTTCCATGTTTATACAGATGGTGGTGTAGATATTTCCATGTTTACAGAGATGGCGGTCTAGATATTTCCATGTTTATAGAGATAGTGGTGTAGTTATTTCCAAGTTTATAGAGACAGCGTTGCAGATATTTCCATGTTTATACAGATAGCGGTGAAGATATTTGCATGTTTATACAGATTGCCATGTAGATATTTCCATGTGTATACAGATAGCGGTGTAGATATTTCCATGTTTATAGAGATAGTGGTGTAGATAATTCCAATTTTATACAGATAGCATTGTAGATATTTCCAAGTTCATACAGATAGCGGTGTAGATATTTCCACGTTTATAGAGATGGCGTTGTAGATATTTCCATGTTCATACAGATGGCGGTGTAGATATTTCCATGTTTATAGAGATGGCGGTGTAGATATTTTCATGTTTACACAGATGGCGGTGTAGATAATTCCATGTTTACACAGATAGCAGTGTGGACATTTCCATGTTTACACAGATAGCGGTGTGGATATTTCCATGTTTATGCAGATAGCGCTATAGATATTTCCATGTTTATACAGATAGCGGTGCGGATATTTCCATGTTTATACAGATAGTGGTGCAGATATTTCCATGTTTATAAAGATAGCAGTGTAGATATTTCCAGCTTAATACAGATGGCGGTGCAGATATGTCTATGTTCGTATAGATGGCGGTGTAGATAATTCCAATTTTATACAGATAGCAGTGTAGATATTTCTAAGTTCATACAGATAGCGGTGTAGATATTTCCATGTTTATAGAGATGGCGGTTTAGATATTTCCATGTTCATACAGATGGCGGTGTAGATATTTCCATTCTTATGGAGATGGCGGTGTATATATTTTCATGTTTACACAGATAGCGGTGTAGACATTTCCATGTTTACACAGATAGCGATGTGGATAATTCCATGTTTATGCAGATAGCGGTGTAGATATTTCCATGTTTATACAGATAGTGGTGCGGATATTTCCATGTTTATACAGATAGTGGTGCGGATATTTCCATGTTTATACAGATAGTGGTGCAGATATTTCCATGCTTATTCAGATAGCGGTGTAGATATTTCCATCTTAATACAGATGGCGGTGTAGATATGTCCATGTTCGTACAGATGGCGTTGTACATATTTCCATGTTCATACAGATGGCGGTGTAGGTATTTTGAAGTTTATGGAGATAGCGCTGTAGTTATTTCCATATTTATTGAGAAATCTGTGTAGATATTTCCATGTATATGCAGATAGCTGTGTAGATATTTCCATTTTCATGCAGATAGCGGTGTAGATATTTACATGTTCATCCAGATGCCGGTGTAGATATATCCATGTTCATACAGATGGCGGTGTAGATATTTCCATGTACATACAAATGGTGGTGTAGATATTTCCATGTTCGTACAGATGGCGGTGCAGATATTTCCATGTTCATACAGTTAGCCGTGTAGATATTTCCATGTTCATACAGATGGCGGTGTAGATATTTCCATGTTCATACAAATGGCAGTGTAGGTATTTCCATGTTCACAGACATGGCGGTTTAGATATTTCCATGTTTATACAGATAGCAGTGTAGATATTTCCATGCTTATAGAGATAGCAGTGTAGATATTTCCATTGATATACAGATAGCTGGGTAGATATTTGCATGTTCATACAGATAGCGGTGTAGATATTTCCATGTTCATACAGTTAGCGGTGTAGATATTTCCAAGTTCATACAGATGGCGGTGTAGATATTTACATGTTCATACAGATGGCGGTGTAGATATTTCCATGTTCGTACGGATGGCAGTGTAGATATTTCCATGTTCATACAGGTGGCGGTGTAGATATTTCCATGTTTATACAGATAGCAGTGTAGTTATTTCCGTGTTTATAGAGATAGCAGTGCAGATATTTCCATTGATAAACAGATAGCTGTGTAGATATTTGCATGTTCTTACAGATAGCGGTATAGATATTTCCATGTTCATACAGATAGCGGTGTAGATATTTCCATGTTCATACACATGGCGGTGTAGTTATTTACATGTTCATAGAGATGGCGGTGTAGATATTTCCATGTTTATGCAGATAGCCGTATAGATATTTCCATGTTTATACAGATGGTGGTGTAGATATTTCCATGTTTACAGAGATGGCGGTCTAGATATTTCCATGTTTATAGAGATAGTGGTGTAGTTATTTCCAAGTTTATAGAGACAGCGTTGCAGATATTTCCATGTTTATACAGATAGCGGTGAAGATATTTGCATGTTTATACAGATTGCCATGTAGATATTTCCATGTGTATACAGATAGCGGTGTAGATATTTCCATGTTTATAGAGATAGTGGTGTAGATAATTCCAATTTTATACAGATAGCATTGTAGATATTTCCAAGTTCATACAGATAGCGGTGTAGATATTTCCACGTTTATAGAGATGGCGTTGTAGATATTTCCATGTTCATACAGATGGCGGTGTAGATATTTCCATGTTTATAGAGATGGCGGTGTAGATATTTTCATGTTTACACAGATGGCGGTGTAGATAATTCCATGTTTACACAGATAGCAGTGTGGACATTTCCATGTTTACACAGATAGCGGTGTGGATATTTCCATGTTTATGCAGATAGCGCTATAGATATTTCCGTGTTTATACAGATAGCGGTGCGGATATTTCCATGTTTATACAGATAGTGGTGCAGATATTTCCATGTTTATAAAGATAGCAGTGTAGATATTTCCAGCTTAATACAGATGGCGGTGCAGATATGTCTATGTTCGTATAGATGGCGGTGTAGATAATTCCAATTTTATACAGATAGCAGTGTAGATATTTCTAAGTTCATACAGATAGCGGTGTAGATATTTCCATGTTTATAGAGATGGCGGTTTAGATATTTCCATGTTCATACAGATGGCGGTGTAGATATTTCCATGCTTATAGAGATGGCGGTGTATATATTTTCATGTTTACACAGATAGCGGTGTAGACATTTCCATGTTTACACAGATAGCGATGTGGATAATTCCATGTTTATGCAGATAGCGGTGTAGATATTTCCATGTTTATACAGATAGTGGTGCGGATATTTCCATGTTTATACAGATAGTGGTGCGGATATTTCCATGTTTATACAGATAGTGGTGCAGATATTTCCATGCTTATTCAGATAGCGGTGTAGATATTTCCATCTTAATACAGATGGCGGTGTAGATATGTCCATGTTCGTACAGATGGCGTTGTACATATTTCCATGTTCATACAGATGGCGGTGTAAGTATTTTGAAGTTTATGGAGATAGCGCTGTAGTTATTTCCATATTTATTGAGAAATCTGTGTAGATATTTCCATGTATATGCAGATAGCTGTGTAGATATTTCCATTTTCATGCAGATAGCGGTGTAGATATTTACATGTTCATCCAGATGCCGGTGTAGATATATCCATGTTCATACAGATGGCGGTGTAGATATTTCCATGTACATACAAATGGTGGTGTAGATATTTCCATGTTCGTACAGATGGCGGTGCAGATATTTCCATGTTCATACAGTTAGCCGTGTAGATATTTCCATGTTCATACAGATGGCGGTGTAGATATTTCCATGTTCATACAAATGGCAGTGTATGTATTTCCATGTTCACAGACATGGCGGTTTAGATATTTCCATGTTTATACAGATAGCAGTGTAGATATTTCCATGCTTATAGAGATAGCAGTGTAGATATTTCCATTGATATACAGATAGCTGGGTAGATATTTGCATGTTCATACAGATAGCGGTGTAGATATTTCCATGTTCATACAGTTAGCGGTGTAGATATTTCCAAGTTCATACAGATGGCGGTGTAGATATTTACATGTTCATACAGATGGCGGTGTAGATATTTCCATGTTCGTACGGATGGCAGTGTAGATATTTCCATGTTCATACAGGTGGCGGTGTAGATATTTCCATGTTTATACAGATAGCAGTGTAGTTATTTCCATGTTTATAGAGATAGCAGTGCAGATATTTCCATTGATAAACAGATAGCTGTGTAGATATTTGCATGTTCTTACAGATAGCGGTATAGATATTTCCATGTTCATACAGATAGCGGTGTAGATATTTCCATGTTCATACACATGGCGGTGTAGTTATTTACATGTTCATAGAGATGGCGGTGTAGATATTTCCATGTTTATGCAGATAGCCGTATAGATATTTCCATGTTTATACAGATGGTGGTGTAGATATTTCCATGTTTACAGAGATGGCGGTCTAGATATTTCCATGTTTATAGAGATAGTGGTGTAGTTATTTCCAAGTTTATAGAGACAGCGTTGCAGATATTTCCATGTTTATACAGATAGCGGTGAAGATATTTGCATGTTTATACAGATTGCCATGTAGATATTTCCATGTGTATACAGATAGCGGTGTAGATATTTCCATGTTTATAGAGATAGTGGTGTAGATAATTCCAATTTTATACAGATAGCATTGTAGATATTTCCAAGTTCATACAGATAGCGGTGTAGATATTTCCACGTTTATAGAGATGGCGTTGTAGATATTTCCATGTTCATACAGATGGCGGTGTAGATATTTCCATGTTTATAGAGATGGCGGTGTAGATATTTTCATGTTTACACAGATGGCGGTGTAGATAATTCCATGTTTACACAGATAGCAGTGTGGACATTTCCATGTTTACACAGATAGCGGTGTGGATATTTCCATGTTTATGCAGATAGCGCTATAGATATTTCCATGTTTATACAGATAGCGGTGCGGATATTTCCATGTTTATACAGATAGTGGTGCAGATATTTCCATGTTTATAAAGATAGCAGTGTAGATATTTCCAGCTTAATACAGATGGCGGTGCAGATATGTCTATGTTCGTATAGATGGCGGTGTAGATAATTCCAATTTTATACAGATAGCAGTGTAGATATTTCTAAGTTCATACAGATAGCGGTGTAGATATTTCCATGTTTATAGAGATGGCGGTTTAGATATTTCCATGTTCATACAGATGGCGGTGTAGATATTTCCATGCTTATAGAGATGGCGGTGTATATATTTTCATGTTTACACAGATAGCGGTGTAGACATTTCCATGTTTACACAGATAGCGATGTGGATAATTCCATGTTTATGCAGATAGCGGTGTAGATATTTCCATGTTTATACAGATAGTGGTGCGGATATTTCCATGTTTATACAGATAGTGGTGCGGATATTTCCATGTTTATACAGATAGTGGTGCAGATATTTCCATGCTTATTCAGATAGCGGTGTAGATATTTCCATCTTAATACAGATGGCGGTGTAGATATGTCCATGTTCGTACAGATGGCGTTGTACATATTTCCATGTTCATACAGATGGTGGTGTAGGTATTTTGAAGTTTATGGAGATAGCGCTGTAGTTATTTCCATATTTATTGAGAAATCTGTGTAGATATTTCCATGTATATGCAGATAGCTGTGTAGATATTTCCATTTTCATGCAGATAGCGGTGTAGATATTTACATGTTCATCCAGATGCCGGTGTAGATATATCCATGTTCATACAGATGGCGGTGGAGATATTTCCATGTACATACAAATGGTGGTGTAGATATTTCCATGTTCGTACAGATGGCGGTGCAGATATTTCCATGTTCATACAGTTAGCCGTGTAGATATTTCCATGTTCATACAGATGGCGGTGTAGATATTTCCATGTTCATACAAATGGCAGTGTAGGTATTTCCATGTTCACAGACATGGCGGTTTAGATATTTCCATGTTTATACAGATAGCAGTGTAGATATTTCCATGCTTATAGAGATAGCAGTGTAGATATTTCCATTGATATACAGATAGCTGGGTAGATATTTGCATGTTCATACAGATAGCGGTGTAGATATTTCCATGTTCATACAGTTAGCGGTGTAGATATTTCCAAGTTCATACAGATGGCGGTGTAGATATTTACATGTTCATACAGATGGCGGTGTAGATATTTCCATGTTCGTACGGATGGCAGTGTAGATATTTCCATGTTCATACAGGTGGCGGTGTAGATATTTCCATGTTTATACAGATAGCAGTGTAGTTATTTCCGTGTTTATAGAGATAGCAGTGCAGATATTTCCATTGATAAACAGATAGCTGTGTAGATATTTGCATGTTCTTACAGATAGCGGTATAGATATTTCCATGTTCATACAGATAGCGGTGTAGATATTTCCATGTTCATACACATGGCGGTGTAGTTATTTACATGTTCATAGAGATGGCGGTGTAGATATTTCCATGTTTATGCAGATAGCCGTATAGATATTTCCATGTTTATACAGATGGTGGTGTAGATATTTCCATGTTTACAGAGATGGCGGTCTAGATATTTCCATGTTTATAGAGATAGTGGTGTAGTTATTTCCAAGTTTATAGAGACAGCGTTGCAGATATTTCCATGTTTATACAGATAGCGGTGAAGATATTTGCATGTTTATACAGATTGCCATGTAGATATTTCCATGTGTATACAGATAGCGGTGTAGATATTTCCATGTTTATAGAGATAGTGGTGTAGATAATTCCAATTTTATACAGATAGCATTGTAGATATTTCCAAGTTCATACAGATAGCGGTGTAGATATTTCCACGTTTATAGAGATGGCGTTGTAGATATTTCCATGTTCATACAGATGGCGGTGTAGATATTTCCATGTTTATAGAGATGGCGGTGTAGATATTTTCATGTTTACACAGATGGCGGTGTAGATAATTCCATGTTTACACAGATAGCAGTGTGGACATTTCCATGTTTACACAGATAGCGGTGTGGATATTTCCATGTTTATGCAGATAGCGCTATAGATATTTCCATGTTTATACAGATAGCGGTGCGGATATTTCCATGTTTATACAGATAGTGGTGCAGATATTTCCATGTTTATAAAGATAGCAGTGTAGATATTTCCAGCTTAATACAGATGGCGGTGCAGATATGTCTATGTTCGTATAGATGGCGGTGTAGATAATTCCAATTTTATACAGATAGCAGTGTAGATATTTCTAAGTTCATACAGATAGCGGTGTAGATATTTCCATGTTTATAGAGATGGCGGTTTAGATATTTCCATGTTCATACAGATGGCGGTGTAGATATTTCCATGCTTATAGAGATGGCGGTGTATATATTTTCATGTTTACACAGATAGCGGTGTAGACATTTCCATGTTTACACAGATAGCGATGTGGATAATTCCATGTTTATGCAGATAGCGGTGTAGATATTTCCATGTTTATACAGATAGTGGTGCGGATATTTCCATGTTTATACAGATAGTGGTGCGGATATTTCCATGTTTATACAGATAGTGGTGCAGATATTTCCATGCTTATTCAGATAGCGGTGTAGATATTTCCATCTTAATACAGATGGCGGTGTAGATATGTCCATGTTCGTACAGATGGCGTTGTACATATTTCCATGTTCATACAGATGGCGGTGTAGGTATTTTGAAGTTTATGGAGATAGCGCTGTAGTTATTTCCATATTTATTGAGAAATCTGTGTAGATATTTCCATGTATATGCAGATAGCTGTGTAGATATTTCCATTTTCATGCAGATAGCGGTGTAGATATTTACATGTTCATCCAGATGCCGGTGTAGATATATCCATGTTCATACAGATGGCGGTGTAGATATTTCCATGTACATACAAATGGTGGTGTAGATATTTCCATGTTCGTACAGATGGCGGTGCAGATATTTCCATGTTCATACAGTTAGCTGTGTAGATATTTCCATGTTCATACAGATGGCGGTGTAGATATTTCCATGTTCATACAAATGGCAGTGTAGGTATTTCCATGTTCACAGACATGGCGGTTTAGATATTTCCATGTTTATACAGATAGCAGTGTAGATATTTCCATGCTTATAGAGATAGCAGTGTAGATATTTCCATTGATATACAGATAGCTGGGTAGATATTTGCATGTTCATACAGATAGCGGTGTAGATATTTCCATGTTCATACAGTTAGCGGTGTAGATATTTCCAAGTTCATACAGATGGCGGTGTAGATATTTACATGTTCATACAGATGGCGGTGTAGATATTTCCATGTTCGTACGGATGGCAGTGTAGATATTTCCATGTTCATACAGGTGGCGGTGTAGATATTTCCATGTTTATACAGATAGCAGTGTAGTTATTTCCGTGTTTATAGAGATAGCAGTGCAGATATTTCCATTGATAAACAGATAGCTGTGTAGATATTTGCATGTTCTTACAGATAGCGGTATAGATATTTCCATGTTCATACAGATAGCGGTGTAGATATTTCCATGTTCATACACATGGCGGTGTAGTTATTTACATGTTCATAGAGATGGCGGTGTAGATATTTCCATGTTTATGCAGATAGCCGTATAGATATTTCCATGTTTATACAGATGGTGGTGTAGATATTTCCATGTTTACAGAGATGGCGGTCTAGATATTTCCATGTTTATAGAGATAGTGGTGTAGTTATTTCCAAGTTTATAGAGACAGCGTTGCAGATATTTCCATGTTTATACAGATAGCGGTGAAGATATTTGCATGTTTATACAGATTGCCATGTAGATATTTCCATGTGTATACAGATAGCGGTGTAGATATTTCCATGTTTATAGAGATAGTGGTGTAGATAATTCCAATTTTATACAGATAGCATTGTAGATATTTCCAAGTTCATACAGATAGCGGTGTAGATATTTCCACGTTTATAGAGATGGCGTTGTAGATATTTCCATGTTCATACAGATGGCGGTGTAGATATTTCCATGTTTATAGAGATGGCGGTGTAGATATTTTCATGTTTACACAGATGGCGGTGTAGATAATTCCATGTTTACACAGATAGCAGTGTGGACATTTCCATGTTTACACAGATAGCGGTGTGGATATTTCCATGTTTATGCAGATAGCGCTATAGATATTTCCATGTTTATACAGATAGCGGTGCGGATATTTCCATGTTTATACAGATAGTGGTGCAGATATTTCCATGTTTATAAAGATAGCAGTGTAGATATTTCCAGCTTAATACAGATGGCGGTGCAGATATGTCTATGTTCGTATAGATGGCGGTGTAGATAATTCCAATTTTATACAGATAGCAGTGTAGATATTTCTAAGTTCATACAGATAGCGGTGTAGATATTTCCATGTTTATAGAGATGGCGGTTTAGATATTTCCATGTTCATACAGATGGCGGTGTAGATATTTCCATGCTTATAGAGATGGCGGTGTATATATTTTCATGTTTACACAGATAGCGGTGTAGACATTTCCATGTTTACACAGATAGCGATGTGGATAATTCCATGTTTATGCAGATAGCGGTGTAGATATTTCCATGTTTATACAGATAGTGGTGCGGATATTTCCATGTTTATACAGATAGTGGTGCGGATATTTCCATGTTTATACAGATAGTGGTGCAGATATTTCCATGCTTATTCAGATAGCGGTGTAGATATTTCCATCTTAATACAGATGGCGGTGTAGATATGTCCATGTTCGTACAGATGGCGTTGTACATATTTCCATGTTCATACAGATGGCGGTGTAGGTATTTTGAAGTTTATGGAGATAGCGCTGTAGTTATTTCCATATTTATTGAGAAATCTGTGTAGATATTTCCATGTATATGCAGATAGCTGTGTAGATATTTCCATTTTCATGCAGATAGCGGTGTAGATATTTACATGTTCATCCAGATGCCGGTGTAGATATATCCATGTTCATACAGATGGCGGTGGAGATATTTCCATGTACATACAAATGGTGGTGTAGATATTTCCATGTTCGTACAGATGGCGGTGCAGATATTTCCATGTTCATACAGTTAGCCGTGTAGATATTTCCATGTTCATACAGATGGCGGTGTAGATATTTCCATGTTCATACAAATGGCAGTGTAGGTATTTCCATGTTCACAGACATGGCGGTTTAGATATTTCCATGTTTATACAGATAGCAGTGTAGATATTTCCATGCTTATAGAGATAGCAGTGTAGATATTTCCATTGATATACAGATAGCTGGGTAGATATTTGCATGTTCATACAGATAGCGGTGTAGATATTTCCATGTTCATACAGTTAGCGGTGTAGATATTTCCAAGTTCATACAGATGGCGGTGTAGATATTTACATGTTCATACAGATGGCGGTGTAGATATTTCCATGTTCGTACGGATGGCAGTGTAGATATTTCCATGTTCATACAGGTGGCGGTGTAGATATTTCCATGTTTATACAGATAGCAGTGTAGTTATTTCCGTGTTTATAGAGATAGCAGTGCAGATATTTCCATTGATAAACAGATAGCTGTGTAGATATTTGCATGTTCTTACAGATAGCGGTATAGATATTTCCATGTTCATACAGATAGCGGTGTAGATATTTCCATGTTCATACACATGGCGGTGTAGTTATTTACATGTTCATAGAGATGGCGGTGTAGATATTTCCATGTTTATGCAGATAGCCGTATAGATATTTCCATGTTTATACAGATGGTGGTGTAGATATTTCCATGTTTACAGAGATGGCGGTCTAGATATTTCCATGTTTATAGAGATAGTGGTGTAGTTATTTCCAAGTTTATAGAGACAGCGTTGCAGATATTTCCATGTTTATACAGATAGCGGTGAAGATATTTGCATGTTTATACAGATTGCCATGTAGATATTTCCATGTGTATACAGATAGCGGTGTAGATATTTCCATGTTTATAGAGATAGTGGTGTAGATAATTCCAATTTTATACAGATAGCATTGTAGATATTTCCAAGTTCATACAGATAGCGGTGTAGATATTTCCACGTTTATAGAGATGGCGTTGTAGATATTTCCATGTTCATACAGATGGCGGTGTAGATATTTCCATGTTTATAGAGATGGCGGTGTAGATATTTTCATGTTTACACAGATGGCGGTGTAGATAATTCCATGTTTACACAGATAGCAGTGTGGACATTTCCATGTTTACACAGATAGCGGTGTGGATATTTCCATGTTTATGCAGATAGCGCTATAGATATTTCCATGTTTATACAGATAGCGGTGCGGATATTTCCATGTTTATACAGATAGTGGTGCAGATATTTCCATGTTTATAAAGATAGCAGTGTAGATATTTCCAGCTTAATACAGATGGCGGTGCAGATATGTCTATGTTCGTATAGATGGCGGTGTAGATAATTCCAATTTTATACAGATAGCAGTGTAGATATTTCTAAGTTCATACAGATAGCGGTGTAGATATTTCCATGTTTATAGAGATGGCGGTTTAGATATTTCCATGTTCATACAGATGGCGGTGTAGATATTTCCATGCTTATAGAGATGGCGGTGTATATATTTTCATGTTTACACAGATAGCGGTGTAGACATTTCCATGTTTACACAGATAGCGATGTGGATAATTCCATGTTTATGCAGATAGCGGTGTAGATATTTCCATGTTTATACAGATAGTGGTGCAGATATTTCCATGCTTATTCAGATAGCGGTGTAGATATTTCCATCTTAATACAGATGGCGGTGTAGATATGTCCATGTTCGTACAGATGGCGTTGTACATATTTCCATGTTCATACAGATGGCGGTGTAGGTATTTTGAAGTTTATGGAGATAGCGCTGTAGTTATTTCCATATTTATTGAGAAATCTGTGTAGATATTTCCATGTATATGCAGATAGCTGTGTAGATATTTCCATTTTCATGCAGATAGCGGTGTAGATATTTACATGTTCATCCAGATGCCGGTGTAGATATATCCATGTTCATACAGATGGCGGTGTAGATATTTCCATGTACATACAAATGGTGGTGTAGATATTTCCATGTTCGTACAGATGGCGGTGCAGATATTTCCATGTTCATACAGTTAGCTGTGTAGATATTTCCATGTTCATACAGATGGCGGTGTAGATATTTCCATGTTCATACAAATGGCAGTGTAGGTATTTCCATGTTCACAGACATGGCGGTTTAGATATTTCCATGTTTATACAGATAGCAGTGTAGATATTTCCATGCTTATAGAGATAGCAGTGTAGATATTTCCATTGATATACAGATAGCTGGGTAGATATTTGCATGTTCATACAGATAGCGGTGTAGATATTTCCATGTTCATACAGTTAGCGGTGTAGATATTTCCAAGTTCATACAGATGGCGGTGTAGATATTTACATGTTCATACAGATGGCGGTGTAGATATTTCCATGTTCGTACGGATGGCAGTGTAGATATTTCCATGTTCATACAGGTGGCGGTGTAGATATTTCCATGTTTATACAGATAGCAGTGTAGTTATTTCCGTGTTTATAGAGATAGCAGTGCAGATATTTCCATTGATAAACAGATAGCTGTGTAGATATTTGCATGTTCTTACAGATAGCGGTATAGATATTTCCATGTTCATACAGATAGCGGTGTAGATATTTCCATGTTCATACACATGGCGGTGTAGTTATTTACATGTTCATAGAGATGGCGGTGTAGATATTTCCATGTTTATGCAGATAGCCGTATAGATATTTCCATGTTTATACAGATGGTGGTGTAGATATTTCCATGTTTACAGAGATGGCGGTCTAGATATTTCCATGTTTATAGAGATAGTGGTGTAGTTATTTCCAAGTTTATAGAGACAGCGTTGCAGATATTTCCATGTTTATACAGATAGCGGTGAAGATATTTGCATGTTTATACAGATTGCCATGTAGATATTTCCATGTGTATACAGATAGCGGTGTAGATATTTCCATGTTTATAGAGATAGTGGTGTAGATAATTCCAATTTTATACAGATAGCATTGTAGATATTTCCAAGTTCATACAGATAGCGGTGTAGATATTTCCACGTTTATAGAGATGGCGTTGTAGATATTTCCATGTTCATACAGATGGCGGTGTAGATATTTCCATGTTTATAGAGATGGCGGTGTAGATATTTTCATGTTTACACAGATGGCGGTGTAGATAATTCCATGTTTACACAGATAGCAGTGTGGACATTTCCATGTTTACACAGATAGCGGTGTGGATATTTCCATGTTTATGCAGATAGCGCTATAGATATTTCCATGTTTATACAGATAGCGGTGCGGATATTTCCATGTTTATACAGATAGTGGTGCAGATATTTCCATGTTTATAAAGATAGCAGTGTAGATATTTCCAGCTTAATACAGATGGCGGTGCAGATATGTCTATGTTCGTATAGATGGCGGTGTAGATAATTCCAATTTTATACAGATAGCAGTGTAGATATTTCTAAGTTCATACAGATAGCGGTGTAGATATTTCCATGTTTATAGAGATGGCGGTTTAGATATTTCCATGTTCATACAGATGGCGGTGTAGATATTTCCATGCTTATAGAGATGGCGGTGTATATATTTTCATGTTTACACAGATAGCGGTGTAGACATTTCCATGTTTACACAGATAGCGATGTGGATAATTCCATGTTTATGCAGATAGCGGTGTAGATATTTCCATGTTTATACAGATAGTGGTGCGGATATTTCCATGTTTATACAGATAGTGGTGCGGATATTTCCATGTTTATACAGATAGTGGTGCAGATATTTCCATGCTTATTCAGATAGCGGTGTAGATATTTCCATCTTAATACAGATGGCGGTGTAGATATGTCCATGTTCGTACAGATGGCGTTGTACATATTTCCATGTTCATACAGATGGCGGTGTAGGTATTTTGAAGTTTATGGAGATAGCGCTGTAGTTATTTCCATATTTATTGAGAAATCTGTGTAGATATTTCCATGTATATGCAGATAGCTGTGTAGATATTTCCATTTTCATGCAGATAGCGGTGTAGATATTTACATGTTCATCCAGATGCCGGTGTAGATATATCCATGTTCATACAGATGGCGGTGTAGATATTTCCATGTACATACAAATGGTGGTGTAGATATTTCCATGTTCGTACAGATGGCGGTGCAGATATTTCCATGTTCATACAGTTAGCCGTGTAGATATTTCCATGTTCATACAGATGGCGGTGTAGATATTTCCATGTTCATACAAATGGCAGTGTAGGTATTTCCATGTTCACAGACATGGCGGTTTAGATATTTCCATGTTTATACAGATAGCAGTGTAGATATTTCCATGCTTATAGAGATAGCAGTGTAGATATTTCCATTGATATACAGATAGCTGGGTAGATATTTGCATGTTCATACAGATAGCGGTGTAGATATTTCCATGTTCATACAGTTAGCGGTGTAGATATTTCCAAGTTCATACAGATGGCGGTGTAGATATTTACATGTTCATACAGATGGCGGTGTAGATATTTCCATGTTCGTACGGATGGCAGTGTAGATATTTCCATGTTCATACAGGTGGCGGTGTAGATATTTCCATGTTTATACAGATAGCAGTGTAGTTATTTCCGTGTTTATAGAGATAGCAGTGCAGATATTTCCATTGATAAACAGATAGCTGTGTAGATATTTGCATGTTCTTACAGATAGCGGTATAGATATTTCCATGTTCATACAGATAGCGGTGTAGATATTTCCATGTTCATACACATGGCGGTGTAGTTATTTACATGTTCATAGAGATGGCGGTGTAGATATTTCCATGTTTATGCAGATAGCCGTATAGATATTTCCATGTTTATACAGATGGTGGTGTAGATATTTCCATGTTTACAGAGATGGCGGTCTAGATATTTCCATGTTTATAGAGATAGTGGTGTAGTTATTTCCAAGTTTATAGAGACAGCGTTGCAGATATTTCCATGTTTATACAGATAGCGGTGAAGATATTTGCATGTTTATACAGATTGCCATGTAGATATTTCCATGTGTATACAGATAGCGGTGTAGATATTTCCATGTTTATAGAGATAGTGGTGTAGATAATTCCAATTTTATACAGATAGCATTGTAGATATTTCCAAGTTCATACCGATAGCGGTGTAGATATTTCCACGTTTATAGAGATGGCGTTGTAGATATTTCCATGTTCATACAGATGGCGGTGTAGATATTTCCATGTTTATAGAGATGGCGGTGTAGATATTTTCATGTTTACACAGATGGCGGTGTAGATAATTCCATGTTTACACAGATAGCAGTGTGGACATTTCCATGTTTACACAGATAGCGGTGTGGATATTTCCATGTTTATGCAGATAGCGCTATAGATATTTCCATGTTTATACAGATAGCGGTGCGGATATTTCCATGTTTATACAGATAGTGGTGCAGATATTTCCATGTTTATAAAGATAGCAGTGTAGATATTTCCAGCTTAATACAGATGGCGGTGCAGATATGTCTATGTTCGTATAGATGGCGGTGTAGATAATTCCAATTTTATACAGATAGCAGTGTAGATATTTCTAAGTTCATACAGATAGCGGTGTAGATATTTCCATGTTTATAGAGATGGCGGTTTAGATATTTCCATGTTCATACAGATGGCGGTGTAGATATTTCCATGCTTATAGAGATGGCGGTGTATATATTTTCATGTTTACACAGATAGCGGTGTAGACATTTCCATGTTTACACAGATAGCGATGTGGATAATTCCATGTTTATGCAGATAGCGGTGTAGATATTTCCATGTTTATACAGATAGTGGTGCGGATATTTCCATGTTTATACAGATAGTGGTGCGGATATTTCCATGTTTATACAGATAGTGGTGCAGATATTTCCATGCTTATTCAGATAGCGGTGTAGATATTTCCATCTTAATACAGATGGCGGTGTAGATATGTCCATGTTCGTACAGATGGCGTTGTACATATTTCCATGTTCATACAGAAGGCGGTGTAGGTATTTTGAAGTTTATGGAGATAGCGCTGTAGTTATTTCCATATTTATTGAGAAATCTGTGTAGATATTTCCATGTATATGCAGATAGCTGTGTAGATATTTCCATTTTCATGCAGATAGCGGTGTAGATATTTACATGTTCATCCAGATGCCGGTGTAGATATATCCATGTTCATACAGATGGCGGTGTAGATATTTCCATGTACATACAAATGGTGGTGTAGATATTTCCATGTTCGTACAGATGGCGGTGCAGATATTTCCATGTTCATACAGTTAGCCGTGTAGATATTTCCATGTTCATACAGATGGCGGTGTAGATATTTCCATGTTCATACAAATGGCAGTGTAGGTATTTCCATGTTCACAGACATGGCGGTTTAGATATTTCCATGTTTATACAGATAGCAGTGTAGATATTTCCATGCTTATAGAGATAGCAGTGTAGATATTTCCATTGATATACAGATAGCTGGGTAGATATTTGCATGTTCATACAGATAGCGGTGTAGATATTTCCATGTTCATACAGTTAGCGGTGTAGATATTTCCAAGTTCATACAGATGGCGGTGTAGATATTTACATGTTCATACAGATGGCGGTGTAGATATTTCCATGTTCGTACGGATGGCAGTGTAGATATTTCCATGTTCATACAGGTGGCGGTGTAGATATTTCCATGTTTATACAGATAGCAGTGTAGTTATTTCCGTGTTTATAGAGATAGCAGTGCAGATATTTCCATTGATAAACAGATAGCTGTGTAGATATTTGCATGTTCTTACAGATAGCGGTATAGATATTTCCATGTTCATACAGATAGCGGTGTAGATATTTCCATGTTCATACACATGGCGGTGTAGTTATTTACATGTTCATAGAGATGGCGGTGTAGATATTTCCATGTTTATGCAGATAGCCGTATAGATATTTCCATGTTTATACAGATGGTGGTGTAGATATTTCCATGTTTACAGAGATGGCGGTCTAGATATTTCCATGTTTATAGAGATAGTGGTGTAGTTATTTCCAAGTTTATAGAGACAGCGTTGCAGATATTTCCATGTTTATACAGATAGCGGTGAAGATATTTGCATGTTTATACAGATTGCCATGTAGATATTTCCATGTGTATACAGATAGCGGTGTAGATATTTCCATGTTTATAGAGATAGTGGTGTAGATAATTCCAATTTTATACAGATAGCATTGTAGATATTTCCAAGTTCATACCGATAGCGGTGTAGATATTTCCACGTTTATAGAGATGGCGTTGTAGATATTTCCATGTTCATACAGATGGCGGTGTAGATATTTCCATGTTTATAGAGATGGCGGTGTAGATATTTTCATGTTTACACAGATGGCGGTGTAGATAATTCCATGTTTACACAGATAGCAGTGTGGACATTTCCATGTTTACACAGATAGCGGTGTGGATATTTCCATGTTTATGCAGATAGCGCTATAGATATTTCCATGTTTATACAGATAGCGGTGCGGATATTTCCATGTTTATACAGATAGTGGTGCAGATATTTCCATGTTTATAAAGATAGCAGTGTAGATATTTCCAGCTTAATACAGATGGCGGTGCAGATATGTCTATGTTCGTATAGATGGCAGTGTAGATAATTCCAATTTTATACAGATAGCAGTGTAGATATTTCTAAGTTCATACAGATAGCGGTGTAGATATTTCCATGTTTATAGAGATGGCGGTTTAGATATTTCCATGTTCATACAGATGGCGGTGTAGATATTTCCATGCTTATAGAGATGGCGGTGTATATATTTTCATGTTTACACAGATAGCGGTGTAGACATTTCCATGTTTACACAGATAGCGATGTGGATAATTCCATGTTTATGCAGATAGCGGTGTAGATATTTCCATGTTTATACAGATAGTGGTGCGGATATTTCCATGTTTATACAGATAGTGGTGCGGATATTTCCATGTTTATACAGATAGTGGTGCAGATATTTCCATGCTTATTCAGATAGCGGTGTAGATATTTCCATCTTAATACAGATGGCGGTGTAGATATGTCCATGTTCGTACAGATGGCGTTGTACATATTTCCATGTTCATACAGAAGGCGGTGTAGGTATTTTGAAGTTTATGGAGATAGCGCTGTAGTTATTTCCATATTTATTGAGAAATCTGTGTAGATATTTCCATGTATATGCAGATAGCTGTGTAGATATTTCCATTTTCATGCAGATAGCGGTGTAGATATTTACATGTTCATCCAGATGCCGGTGTAGATATATCCATGTTCATACAGATGGCGGTGGAGATATTTCCATGTACATACAAATGGTGGTGTAGATATTTCCATGTTCGTACAGATGGCGGTGCAGATATTTCCATGTTCATACAGTTAGCCGTGTAGATATTTCCATGTTCATACAGATGGCGGTGTAGATATTTCCATGTTCATACAAATGGCAGTGTAGGTATTTCCATGTTCACAGACATGGCGGTTTAGATATTTCCATGTTTATACAGATAGCAGTGTAGATATTTCCATGCTTATAGAGATAGCAGTGTAGATATTTCCATTGATATACAGATAGCTGGGTAGATATTTGCATGTTCATACAGATAGCGGTGTAGATATTTCCATGTTCATACAGTTAGCGGTGTAGATATTTCCAAGTTCATACAGATGGCGGTGTAGATATTTACATGTTCATACAGATGGCGGTGTAGATATTTCCATGTTCGTACGGATGGCAGTGTAGATATTTCCATGTTCATACAGGTGGCGGTGTAGATATTTCCATGTTTATACAGATAGCAGTGTAGTTATTTCCGTGTTTATAGAGATAGCAGTGCAGATATTTCCATTGATAAACAGATAGCTGTGTAGATATTTGCATGTTCTTACAGATAGCGGTATAGATATTCCCATGTTCATACAGATAGCGGTGTAGATATTTCCATGTTCATACACATGGCGGTGTAGTTATTTACATGTTCATAGAGATGGCGGTGTAGATATTTCCATGTTTATGCAGATAGCCGTATAGATATTTCCATGTTTATACAGATGGTGGTGTAGATATTTCCATGTTTACAGAGATGGCGGTCTAGATATTTCCATGTTTATAGAGATAGTGGTGTAGTTATTTCCAAGTTTATAGAGACAGCGTTGCAGATATTTCCATGTTTATACAGATAGCGGTGAAGATATTTGCATGTTTATACAGATTGCCATGTAGATATTTCCATGTGTATACAGATAGCGGTGTAGATATTTCCATGTTTATAGAGATAGTGGTGTAGATAATTCCAATTTTATACAGATAGCATTGTAGATATTTCCAAGTTCATACAGATAGCGGTGTAGATATTTCCACGTTTATAGAGATGGCGTTGTAGATATTTCCATGTTCATACAGATGGCGGTGTAGATATTTCCATGTTTATAGAGATGGCGGTGTAGATATTTTCATGTTTACACAGATGGCGGTGTAGATAATTCCATGTTTACACAGATAGCAGTGTGGACATTTCCATGTTTACACAGATAGCGGTGTGGATATTTCCATGTTTATGCAGATAGCGCTATAGATATTTCCATGTTTATACAGATAGCGGTGCGGATATTTCCATGTTTATACAGATAGTGGTGCAGATATTTCCATGTTTATAAAGATAGCAGTGTAGATATTTCCAGCTTAATACAGATGGCGGTGCAGATATGTCTATGTTCGTATAGATGGCGGTGTAGATAATTCCAATTTTATACAGATAGCAGTGTAGATATTTCTAAGTTCATACAGATAGCGGTGTAGATATTTCCATGTTTATAGAGATGGCGGTTTAGATATTTCCATGTTCATACAGATGGCGGTGTAGATATTTCCATGCTTATAGAGATGGCGGTGTATATATTTTCATGTTTACACAGATAGCGGTGTAGACATTTCCATGTTTACACAGATAGCGATGTGGATAATTCCATGTTTATGCAGATAGCGGTGTAGATATTTCCATGTTTATACAGATAGTGGTGCGGATATTTCCATGTTTATACAGATAGTGGTGCGGATATTTCCATGTTTATACAGATAGTGGTGCAGATATTTCCATGCTTATTCAGATAGCGGTGTAGATATTTCCATCTTAATACAGATGGCGGTGTAGATATGTCCATGTTCGTACAGATGGCGTTGTACATATTTCCATGTTCATACAGATGGCGGTGTAGGTATTTTGAAGTTTATGGAGATAGCGCTGTAGTTATTTCCATATTTATTGAGAAATCTGTGTAGATATTTCCATGTATATGCAGATAGCTGTGTAGATATTTCCATTTTCATGCAGATAGCGGTGTAGATATTTACATGTTCATCCAGATGCCGGTGTAGATATATCCATGTTCATACAGATGGCGGTGTAGATATTTCCATGTACATACAAATGGTGGTGTAGATATTTCCATGTTCGTACAGATGGCGGTGCAGATATTTCCATGTTCATACAGTTAGCCGTGTAGATATTTCCATGTTCATACAGATGGCGGTGTAGATATTTCCATGTTCATACAAATGGCAGTGTAGGTATTTCCATGTTCACAGACATGGCGGTTTAGATATTTCCATGTTTATACAGATAGCAGTGTAGATATTTCCATGCTTATAGAGATAGCAGTGTAGATATTTCCATTGATATACAGATAGCTGGGTAGATATTTGCATGTTCATACAGATAGCGGTGTAGATATTTCCATGTTCATACAGTTAGCGGTGTAGATATTTCCAAGTTCATACAGATGGCGGTGTAGATATTTACATGTTCATACAGATGGCGGTGTAGATATTTCCATGTTCGTACGGATGGCAGTGTAGATATTTCCATGTTCATACAGGTGGCGGTGTAGATATTTCCATGTTTATACAGATAGCAGTGTAGTTATTTCCGTGTTTATAGAGATAGCAGTGCAGATATTTCCATTGATAAACAGATAGCTGTGTAGATATTTGCATGTTCTTACAGATAGCGGTATAGATATTTCCATGTTCATACAGATAGCGGTGTAGATATTTCCATGTTCATACACATGGCGGTGTAGTTATTTACATGTTCATAGAGATGGCGGTGTAGATATTTCCATGTTTATGCAGATAGCCGTATAGATATTTCCATGTTTATACAGATGGTGGTGTAGATATTTCCATGTTTACAGAGATGGCGGTCTAGATATTTCCATGTTTATAGAGATAGTGGTGTAGTTATTTCCAAGTTTATAGAGACAGCGTTGCAGATATTTCCATGTTTATACAGATAGCGGTGAAGATATTTGCATGTTTATACAGATTGCCATGTAGATATTTCCATGTGTATACAGATAGCGGTGTAGATATTTCCATGTTTATAGAGATAGTGGTGTAGATAATTCCAATTTTATACAGATAGCATTGTAGATATTTCCAAGTTCATACAGATAGCGGTGTAGATATTTCCACGTTTATAGAGATGGCGTTGTAGATATTTCCATGTTCATACAGATGGCGGTGTAGATATTTCCATGTTTATAGAGATGGCAGTGTAGATATTTTCATGTTTACACAGATGGCGGTGTAGATAATTCCATGTTTACACAGATAGCAGTGTGGACATTTCCATGTTTACACAGATAGCGGTGTGGATATTTCCATGTTTATGCAGATAGCGCTATAGATATTTCCATGTTTATACAGATAGCGGTGCGGATATTTCCATGTTTATACAGATAGTGGTGCAGATATTTCCATGTTTATAAAGATAGCAGTGTAGATATTTCCAGCTTAATACAGATGGCGGTGCAGATATGTCTATGTTCGTATAGATGGCGGTGTAGATAATTCCAATTTTATACAGATAGCAGTGTAGATATTTCTAAGTTCATACAGATAGCGGTGTAGATATTTCCATGTTTATAGAGATGGCGGTTTAGATATTTCCATGTTCATACAGATGGCGGTGTAGATATTTCCATGCTTATAGAGATGGCGGTGTATATATTTTCATGTTTACACAGATAGCGGTGTAGACATTTCCATGTTTACACAGATAGCGATGTGGATAATTCCATGTTTATGCAGATAGCGGTGTAGATATTTCCATGTTTATACAGATAGTGGTGCGGATATTTCCATGTTTATACAGATAGTGGTGCGGATATTTCCATGTTTATACAGATAGTGGTGCAGATATTTCCATGCTTATTCAGATAGCGGTGTAGATATTTCCATCTTAATACAGATGGCGGTGTAGATATGTCCATGTTCGTACAGATGGCGTTGTACATATTTCCATGTTCATACAGATGGCGGTGTAGGTATTTTGAAGTTTATGGAGATAGCGCTGTAGTTATTTCCATATTTATTGAGAAATCTGTGTAGATATTTCCATGTATATGCAGATAGCTGTGTAGATATTTCCATTTTCATGCAGATAGCGGTGTAGATATTTACATGTTCATCCAGATGCCGGTGTAGATATATCCATGTTCATACAGATGGCGGTGGAGATATTTCCATGTTTACACAGATAGCGGTGTAGACATTTCTATGTTTACACAGATAGCGGAGTGGATATTTCCATGTTTATGCAGATAGCGCTGTAGATATTTTCATGTTTATACAGATAGCGGTGCGGTTATTTCCATGTTTCTGCAGATAGTGGTGCACATATTTCCATGTTTATACAGATAGCGGCGTAGATATTTCCATCTTATTACAGATGGTGGTGTAGATATGTCCGTGTTCGTACAGATGGCGGTGTAGATATTCCATGTTCATACAGATGGCGGTGTGGATATTTCGAAGTTTATAGAGATAGCGCTGTAGTTATTTCCATATTTATAGAGAAATCTGTGTAGATATTTCCATGTATATGCAGATAGCGGTGTAGATATTTCCATGTTCATCCAGATGCTGGTGTACATAAATCCATGTTCATACAGATGGCTCTGAAGATATTTCCATGTTCATACAGATGGTGCTGTCGGTATTTCCATGTTCATACTAATGGCGGTGTAGATATTTCCATGTTCATAGAGATGGCGGTGTAGATATTTCCAGGTTCATACAAATGGCGGTGTAGGTATTTCCATGTTCATAGAGATGGCCGTGTAGATATTTCCATGTTTATACAGATAGCAGTGTAGTTATTTCCATGTTTATAGAGATACCAGTGTGGATATTTCCGTTCATATACAGATAGCAGTGTAGATATTTCCATTGATATACAGATAGCTGTGTAGATATTTGCATGTTCATACAGATAGCGGTGTAGATATTTCCATGTTCGTACAGATAGCGGTGTAGATATTTCCATGTTCATACAGATAGCGGTGTAGATATTTCCATGTTCATACAGATAGCGGTGTAGATATTTCCATGTTCATACAGATAGCGGTGTAGATATTTACATGTTCGTACACTTAGCGGTGTAGATATTTCCATGTTCATACAGATGGCGGTGTAGATATTTACATATTCATACAGATGGCGGTATGGATATTTCCTTGTTCGTACAGATGGCGGTGTAGATATTTCCATGTTCATAGAGATGACGGTGTAGATATTTCCATGTTTATGCAGATAGCGGTATAGATATTTCCATGTTTATACAGATGGTGGTGTAGATATTTCCTTGTTTATAGAGGTGGCGGTCTAGATATTTCCATGTTTACAGAGATAGTGGTGTAGTTATTTCCAAGTTTATAGAGACAGCGTTGTAGATATTTCCATGTTTATACAGATAGCGTTGAAGATATTTCCAAGTTTATACAGATAGCGGTGTGGATATTTCCATGTTTTTACTGATAGCAGTGTACATATTTCCATGTTTATAGAGATAGTGGTGTCGATAATTTCAATTTTATACAGAGAGCAGTGTAGATATTTCCAAGTTCATACAGATAGCTGTGTAGATATTTCCACGTTTGTAGAGATGGCGGTGCAGATATTTCCATGTTCATACAGAGGACGGTGTAGATATTTCCATGTTTATAGAGATGATGGTGTAGATATTTCCATGTTCATACAAATGGCGGTGTAGATATTTCCGTGTTCATAGAGATGGCGGTGTTAATATTTCCATATTTATAGAGATAGCAGTGTAGTTATTTCCATGTTTATAGAGATAGTAGTGTAGATATTTCCATTGATATACTGATAGCTGTGTAGATATTTGCATGTTCATAGAGATAGCGGTGTAGATATATCCATGTTCATACCGATAGCGGTGTTGATATTTCCATGTTCATACTGATAGCGGTGTAGATATTTGCATGTTCATACAGATAGCGGTATAGATATTTCCATGTTCATACAGTTAGCGGTGTAGATATTTCCATGTGCATACAGATGGCGGTGTAGATATTTACATGTTCATGCAGATGGCGGTGTACATATTTCCATGTTCGTACAGATGGCGAAGTAGATATTTCCATGTTCATAGAGATGGCGGTGTAAATATTTCCATGTTTATGCAGATAGCGGTATAGATATTTCCATGCTTATACAGATGGTGGTGTAGATATTTCCATGTTTATAGAGATGGCGGTATATATATTTCCATGTTTATAGAGATAGTGGTTTACTTATCTCCAAGTTTATAGAGACAGCGTTGTAGATGTTTCCATGTTTGTACAGATAGCGGTGTAGATATTTCCATGTTTATACAGATAGCAGTGTAGATATTTCCATGTTTATAGAGATAGTGGTGTAGATGATTTCAATTTTATACAGATAGCAGTGTAGATATTTCCAAGTTCATACAGATAGCAGTGTGGATATTTCCACGTTTATAGAGATGGCGGTGTAGATATTTCCATGTTCATACAGATGGCGGTGTAGATATTTCCATGTTCATACAGATGGCAGTGTAGATATTTCCATGTTCATACAGGTGGCGGTGTAGATATTTCCATGTTTATACAGATATCAGTGTAGTTATTTCCATGTTTATAGAGATAGCAGTGTAGATATTTCCATTGATATACTGATAGCTGTGTAGATATTTGCATGTTCTTACAGATAGCGGTATAGATATTTCCATGTTCATACAGATAGCGGTATAGAAATTTCCATGTTTATACAGATAGCGGTGCGGATATTTCCATGTTTATACAGAGAGTGGTGCAGATATTTCCATGTTTATAAAGATAGCGGTTTAGATATTTCCAGCTTAATACAGATGGCGGTGTAGATATGTCCATGTTCGTAGAGATGGCGGTGTAGATATGTCCATGTTCATACAGATGGCGGTGTAGATATTTCGAAGTTTATAGAGATAGCGCTGTTGTTATTTCCATATTTATAGAGAAATCTGTGTAGATATTTCCTTGTATATGCAGATAGCTGTGTAGATATTTCCATGCTCATACAGTCAGCGTTGTAGATATTTCCATGTTCATCCAGATGCCGGTGTAGATATTTCCATGTTCATACAGGTAACGGTGTAGATATTTCCATGTTCATACAGATACCGGTGTAGATATTTCCATGTTCATACAGTTAGCGGTGTAGATATTTCCATGTGCATACAGATGGCGGTGTAGATATTTACATGTTCATGTAGATGGCGGTG
The DNA here is from genome assembly GCF_029281585.2 of Gorilla gorilla gorilla. Classification (NCBI taxonomy): domain Eukaryota; kingdom Metazoa; phylum Chordata; class Mammalia; order Primates; family Hominidae; genus Gorilla; species Gorilla gorilla. Next base: position 7,794,006 of record NC_073232.2, on the reverse strand, counting down.
TGGATATTTCCATGTTCGTACAGATGGCGGTGTAGATATTTCCATGTTTATTCAGATAGCGGTATAGATATTTCCATGTTTATACAGATGGTGGTGTAGATATTTCCATGTTTATAGAGATGGCGGTATATATATTTCCATGTTTATAGAGATAGTGGTTTAGTTATTTCCAAGTTTATAGAGACAGCGTTGTAGATGTTTCCATGTTTATACAGATAGCGGTGAAGATATTTCCATGTTTATACAGATAGCGGTGTAGATATTTCCATGTTTATACAGATAGCAGTATAGATATTTCCATGTTTATAGAGATAGTGGTGTAGATAATTTCAATTTTGTAAAGATAGCAGTGTAGATATTTCCAAGTTCATACAGATAGCAGTGTAGATATTTCCACGTTTATAGAGATGGCGGTGTAGATATTTCCATGTTCATACAGATGGCGGTGTAGATATTTCCATGTTTATAGAGATGGCGGTGTAGATATTTTCATGTTTACACAGATGGCGGTGTAGATATTTCCATGTTTACACAGATAACGGTGTAGACATTTCCATGTTTACACAGATAGCGGTGTGTACATTTCCATGTTTTTGCAGATAGCAGTGTAGATATTTCCATGTTTATACAGATAGCGGTGCGGATATTTCCATGTTTATGCAGATAGCGGTGTAGATATTTCCATGTTTATACAGATAGCGGTGCGGGTATTTCCTTGTTTATACAGATAGTGGTGCAGATATTTCCATGTTTGTAAAGATAGCGGTGTAGATATTTCCATCTTAATACAGATGGCGGTGTAGATATGTCCATGTTCGTACAGATGGCGGTGTAGATATTTCCATGTTCATACAGATGGCGGTGTAGATATTTCGAAGTTTATAGAGATAGCGCTGTAGTTATTTCCATATGTATAGAGAAATCTTTGTAGATATTTCGATGTATATGCAGATATCTGTAGATATTTCCATGTTCATGCAGATAGCGGTGTAGATATTTCCATGTTCATCCAGATGCCGGTGTAGATATTTGCTTGTTCATACAGATAGCGGTGTAGATATTTCCATGTTCATACGGATAGCGGTGTAGATATTTCCATGTTCATACAGAGAGCGGTGTAGATATTTCCATGTTCATACAGATAGCGGTGTAGATATTTCCATGTTCATACAGATAGCGGTGTAGGTATTTCCATGTTCTTACAGTTAGCGGTGTAGATATTTCCATGTTCATACAGATGGCAGTGTAGATATTTCCATGTTCATACAGGTGGCGGAGTAGATATTTCCATGTTTATACAGATAGCAGTGTAGTTATTTCCATGTTTATAGAGATAGCAGTGTAGATATTTCCACTGATATACTGATAGCTTTGTAGGTATTTGCATGTCCATACAGATAGCGGTGTAGATATTTCCATGTTCATACAGATAGCGGTGTAGATATTTCCATGTTTATACAGATAGTGGTGCGGATATTTCCATGTTTATACAGATAGTTTGGCAGATATTTCTATGTTTATACAGATAGCGGTGTAGATATTTCCATCTTAATACAGATGGCGGTGTAGATATGTCCATGTTCGTACAGATGGCGTTGTACATATTTCCATGTTCAAACAGATGGCGGTGTAGGTATTTTGAAGTTTATAGAGATAGCGCTGTAGTTATTTCCATATTTATTGAGAAATCTGTGTAGATATTTCCATGTATATGCAGATAGCTGTGTAGATATTTCCATTTTCATGCAGATAGCGGTGTAGATATTTCCATGTTCATCCAGATGCCGGTGTAGATATATCCATGTTCATACAGATGGGGGTGAAGATATTTCCATGTTCATACAGATGGTGGTGTAGATATTTCCATGTTCATGCAGTTGGCGGTGTAGATAGTTCCATGTTCATAGAGATGGCGGTGTAGATATTTCCATGTACATACAAATGGCGGTGTAGATATTTCCATGTTCGTACAGATGGCGGTGCAGATATTTCCATGTTCATACAGTTAGCCGTGTAGATATTTCCATGTTCATACAGAGGGCGGTGTAGATATTTACATGTTCATACAGATGGAGGTGTAGATATTTCCATGTTCGTATGAATGGCTGTGTAGATATTTCCATGTTCATACAGGTGGTGGTGTAGATATTTCCATGTTTATTCAGATAGCAGTGTAGTTATTTCCACGTTTATAGAGATAGCAGTGTAGATATTTCCATTGATATACAGATAGCTGTGTAGATATTTGCATGTTCGTACAGATAGCGGTGTAGATATTTCCATGTTCATGCAGAGAGCGGTGTAGATATTTCCATGTTCATACAGATAGCGGTGTAGTTATTTCCATGTTCATACAGATAGCGGTGTAGATATTTCCATGTTCATACAGATAGCATTGTAGATATTTCCATGCTCATACAGTCAGCGATGTAGTTATTTCCATGTTCATACAGATGGCATTGTAGATATTTACATGTTCATACAGTTGGCGGTGTAGATATTTCCATGTTCATACAGTAGGCGGTGTAGATATTTCCATGTTCGTATGGATGGCTGCGTAGATATTTCCATGTTCATACAGGTGGCGGTGTAGATATTTCCATGTTTATACAGATAGCAGTGTAGTTATTTCCGTGTTTATAGAGATAGCAGTGCAGATATTTCCATTGATAAACAGATAGCTGTGTAGATATTTGCATGTTCTTACAGATAGCGGTATAGATATTTCCATGCTCATACACATAGCGGTGTAGATATTTCCATGTTCATACACATGGCGGTGTAGTTATTTACATGTTCATAGAGATGGCGGTGTAGATATTTCCATGTTTATGCAGATAGCCGTATAGATATTTCCATGTTTATACAGATGGTGGTGTAGATATTTCCATGTTTACAGAGATGGCGGTCTAGATATTTCCATGTTTATAGAGATAGTGGTGTAGTTATTTCCAAGTTTATAGAGACAGCGTTGCAGATATTTCCATGTTTATACAGATAGCGGTGAAGATATTTGCATGTTTATACAGATAGCCATGTAGATATTTCCATGTTTATAGAGATAGTGGTGTAGATAATTCCAATTTTATACAGATAGCATTGTAGATATTTCCAAGTTCATACAGATAGCGGTGTAGATATTTCCACGTTTATAGAGATGGCGTTGTAGATATTTCCATGTTCATACAGATGGCGGTGTAGATATTTCCATGTTTATAGAGATGGCGGTGTAGATATTTTCATGTTTACACAGATGGCGGTGTAGATAATTCCATGTTTACACAGATAGCAGTGTGGACATTTCCATGTTTACACAGATAGCGGTGTGGATATTTCCATGTTTATGCAGATAGCGCTATAGATATTTCCATGTTTATACAGATAGCGGTGCGGATATTTCCATGTTTATACAGATAGTGGTGCAGATATTTCCATGTTTATAAAGATAGCAGTGTAGATATTTCCAGCTTAATACAGATGGCGGTGCAGATATGTCTATGTTCGTACAGATGGCGGTGTAGATAATTCCAATTTTATACAGAGAGCAGTGTAGATATTTCTAAGTTCATACAGATAGCGGTGTAGATATTTCCATGTTTATAGAGATGGTGGTTTAGATATTTCCATGTTCATACAGATGGCGGTGTAGATATTTCCATGCTTATAGAGATGGCGGTGTATATATTTTCATGTTTACACAGATAGCGGTGTAGACATTTCCATGTTTACACAGTTAGCGGTGTGGATATTTCCATGTTTATGCAGATAGCGGTGTAGATATTTCCATGTTTATACAGAGAGTGGTGCGGATATTTCCATGTTTATACAGATAGTGGTGCGGATATTTCCATGTTTATACAGATAGTGGTGCAGATATTTCCATGCTTATTCAGATAGCGGTGTAGATATTTCCATCTTAATACAGATGGCGGTGTAGATATGTCCATGTTCGTACAGATGGCGTTGTACATATTTCCATGTTCATACAGATGGCGGTGTAGGTATTTTGAAGTTTATAGAGATAGCGCTGTAGTTATTTCCATATTTATTGAGAAATCTGTGTAGATATTTCCATGTATATGCAGATAGCTGTGTAGATATTTCCATTTTCATGCAGATAGCGGTGTAGATATTTACATGTTCATCCAGATGCCGGTGTAGATATATCCATGTTCATACAGATGGGGGTGAAGATATTTCCATGTTCATACAGATGGCGGTGTAGATATTTCCATGTTCATGCAGATGGCGGTGTAGATATTTCCATGTTCATAGAGATGGCGGTGTAGATATTTCCATGTACATACAAATGGTGGTGTAGATATTTCCATGTTCGTACAGATGGCGGTGCAGATATTTCCATGTTCATACAGTTAGCCGTGTAGATATTTCCATGTTCATACAGATGGCGGTGTAGATATTTCCATGTTCATACAAATGGCAGTGTAGGTATTTCCATGTTCACAGACATGGCGGTTTAGATATTTCCATGTTTATACAGATAGCAGTGTAGATATTTCCATGCTTATAGAGATAGCAGTGTAGATATTTCCATTGATATACAGATAGCTGGGTAGATATTTGCATGTTCATACAGATAGAGGTGTAGATATTTCCATGTTCATACAGTTAGCGGTGTAGATATTTCCAAGTTCATACAGATGGCGGTGTAGATATTTACATGTTCATACAGATGGCGGTGTAGATATTTCCATGTTCGTACGGATGGCACTGTAGATATTTCCATGTTCATACAGGTGGCGGTGTAGATATTTCCATGTTTATACAGATAGCAGTGTAGTTATTTCCATGTTTATAGAGGTAGCAGTGTAGATATTTCCATTGTTATACAGATAGCTGTGTAGATATTTGCATGTTAATTCAGGTAGCGGTATAGATATTTCCACGTTCGTACAGATAGAGGTGTAGATATTTCCATGTTCATACAGATAACGGTGTAGATATTTCCATGTTCATACAGATATCGGTGTAGATATTTCCATTTTCCTACAGTTTGCGGTGTATATATTTCCATGTTCATACAGATGGCCGTGTAGATATTTACATGTTCATAGAGATGGCGGTGTAGATATTTCCATGTTCATACAGATGGCGGTGTAGATATTTCCATGTTTATAGAGATGGCGGTGTAGATATTTCCATGTTCATACAGTTAGCGGTGTAGATATTTCCATGTGCATACAGATGGCGGTGTAGATATTTACATGTTCATGTAGATGGCGGTGTGGATATTTCCATGTTCGTACAGATGGCGGTGTAGATATTTCCATGTTTATTCAGATAGCGGTATAGATATTTCCATGTTTATACAGATGGTGGTGTAGATATTTCCATGTTTATAGAGATGGCGGTATATATATTTCCATGTTTATAGAGATAGTGGTTTAGTTATTTCCAAGTTTATAGAGACAGCGTTGTAGATGTTTCCATGTTTATACAGATAGCGGTGAAGATATTTCCATGTTTATACAGATAGTGGTGTAGATATTTCCATGTTTATACAGATAGCAGTATAGATATTTCCATGTTTATAGAGATAGTGGTGTAGATAATTTCAATTTTGTAAAGATAGCAGTGTAGATATTTCCAAGTTCATACAGATAGCAGTGTAGATATTTCCACGTTTATAGAGATGGCGGTGTAGATATTTCCATGTTCATACAGATGGCGGTGTAGATATTTCCATGTTTATAGAGATGGCGGTGTAGATATTTTCATGTTTACACAGATGGCGGTGTAGATATTTCCATGTTTACACAGATAACGGTGTAGACATTTCCATGTTTACACAGATAGCGGTGTGTACATTTCCATGTTTTTGCAGATAGCAGTGTAGATATTTCCATGTTTATACAGATAGCGGTGCGGATATTTCCATGTTTATGCTGATAGCGGTGTAGATATTTCCATGTTTATACAGATAGCGGTGCGGGTATTTCCTTGTTTATACAGATAGTGGTGCAGATATTTCCATGTTTATAAAGATAGCGGTGTAGATATTTCCATCTTAATACAGATGGCGGTGTAGATATGTCCATGTTCGTACAGATGGCGGTGTAGATATTTCCATGTTCATACAGATGGCGGTGTAGATATTTCGAAGTTTATAGAGATAGCGCTGTAGTTATTTCCATATGTATAGAGAAATCTGTGTAGATATTTCGATGTATATGCAGATATCTGTAGATATTTCCATGTTCATGCAGATAGCGGTGTAGATATTTCCATGTTCATCCAGATGCCGGTGTAGATATTTGCTTGTTCATACAGATAGCGGTGTAGATATTTCCATGTTCATACGGATAGCGGTGTAGATATTTCCATGTTCATACAGAGAGCGGTGTAGATATTTCCATGTTCATACAGATAGCGGTGTAGATATTTCCATGTTCATACAGATAGCGGTGTAGGTATTTCCATGTTCTTACAGTTAGCGGTGTAGATATTTCCATGTTCATACAGATGGCAGTGTAGATATTTCCATGTTCATACAGGTGGCGGAGTAGATATTTCCATGTTTATACAGATAGCAGTGTAGTTATTTCCATGTTTATAGAGATAGCAGTGTAGATATTTCCACTGATATACTGATAGCTTTGTAGGTATTTGCATGTCCATACAGATAGCGGTGTAGATATTTCCATGTTCATACAGATAGCGGTGTAGATATTTCCATGTTTATACAGATAGTGGTGCGGATATTTCCATGTTTATACAGATAGTTTGGCAGATATTTCTATGTTTATACAGATAGCGGTGTAGATATTTCCATCTTAATACAGATGGCGGTGTAGATATGTCCATGTTCGTACAGATGGCGTTGTACATATTTCCATGTTCAAACAGATGGCGGTGTAGGTATTTTGAAGTTTATAGAGATAGCGCTGTAGTTATTTCCATATTTATTGAGAAATCTGTGTAGATATTTCCATGTATATGCAGATAGCTGTGTAGATATTTCCATTTTCATGCAGATAGCGGTGTAGATATTTCCATGTTCATCCAGATGCCGGTGTAGATATATCCATGTTCATACAGATGGGGGTGAAGATATTTCCATGTTCATACAGATGGCGGTGTAGATATTTCCATGTTCATGCAGTTGGCGGTGTAGATAGTTCCATGTTCATAGAGATGGCGGTGTAGATATTTCCATGTACATACAAATGGCGGTGTAGATATTTCCATGTTCGTACAGATGGCGGTGCAGATATTTCCATGTTCATACAGTTAGCCGTGTAGATATTTCCATGTTCATACAGAGGGCGGTGTAGATATTTACATGTTCATACAGATGGAGGTGTAGATATTTCCATGTTCGTATGAATGGCTGTGTAGATATTTCCATGTTCATACAGGTGGTGGTGTAGATATTTCCATGTTTATTCAGATAGCAGTGTAGTTATTTCCACGTTTATAGAGATAGCAGTGTAGATATTTCCATTGATATACAGATAGCTGTGTAGATATTTGCATGTTCGTACAGATAGCGGTGTAGATATTTCCATGTTCATGCAGAGAGCGGTGTAGATATTTCCATGTTCATACAGATAGCGGTGTAGTTATTTCCATGTTCATACAGATAGCGGTGTAGATATTTCCATGTTCATACAGATAGCATTGTAGATATTTCCATGCTCATACAGTCAGCGATGTAGTTATTTCCATGTTCATACAGATGGCATTGTAGATATTTACATGTTCATACAGTTGGCGGTGTAGATATTTCCATGTTCATACAGTAGGCGGTGTAGATATTTCCATGTTCGTATGGATGGCTGCGTAGATATTTCCATGTTCATACAGGTGGCGGTGTAGATATTTCCATGTTTATACAGATAGCAGTGTAGTTATTTCCGTGTTTATAGAGATAGCAGTGCAGATATTTCCATTGATAAACAGATAGCTGTGTAGATATTTGCATGTTCTTACAGATAGCGGTATAGATATTTCCATGCTCATACACATAGCGGTGTAGATATTTCCATGTTCATACACATGGCGGTGTAGTTATTTACATGTTCATAGAGATGGCGGTGTAGATATTTCCATGTTTATGCAGATAGCCGTATAGATATTTCCATGTTTATACAGATGGTGGTGTAGATATTTCCATGTTTACAGAGATGGCGGTCTAGATATTTCCATGTTTTTAGAGATAGTGGTGTAGTTATTTCCAAGTTTATAGAGACAGCGTTGCAGATATTTCCATGTTTATACAGATAGCGGTGAAGATATTTGCATGTTTATACAGATAGCCATGTAGATATTTCCATGTTTATAGAGATAGTGGTGTAGATAATTCCAATTTTATACAGATAGCATTGTAGATATTTCCAAGTTCATACAGATAGCGGTGTAGATATTTCCACGTTTATAGAGATGGCGTTGTAGATATTTCCATGTTCATACAGATGGCGGTGTAGATATTTCCATGTTTATAGAGATGGCGGTGTAGATATTTTCATGTTTACACAGATGGCGGTGTAGATAATTCCATGTTTACACAGATAGCAGTGTGGACATTTCCATGTTTACACAGATAGCGGTGTGGATATTTCCATGTTTATGCAGATAGCGCTATAGATATTTCCATGTTTATACAGATAGCGGTGCGGATATTTCCATGTTTATACAGATAGTGGTGCAGATATTTCCATGTTTATAAAGATAGCAGTGTAGATATTTCCAGCTTAATACAGATGGCGGTGCAGATATGTCTATGTTCGTACAGATGGCGGTGTAGATAATTCCAATTTTATACAGAGAGCAGTGTAGATATTTCTAAGTTCATACAGATAGCGGTGTAGATATTTCCATGTTTATAGAGATGGTGGTTTAGATATTTCCATGTTCATACAGATGGCGGTGTAGATATTTCCATGCTTATAGAGATGGCGGTGTATATATTTTCATGTTTACACAGATAGCGGTGTAGACATTTCCATGTTTACACAGTTAGCGGTGTGGATATTTCCATGTTTATGCAGATAGCGGTGTAGATATTTCCATGTTTATACAGAGAGTGGTGCGGATATTTCCATGTTTATACAGATAGTGGTGCGGATATTTCCATGTTTATACAGATAGTGGTGCAGATATTTCCATGCTTATTCAGATAGCGGTGTAGATATTTCCATCTTAATACAGATGGCGGTGTAGATATGTCCATGTTCGTACAGATGGCGTTGTACATATTTCCATGTTCAGATGGCGGTGTAGGTATTTTGAAGTTTATAGAGATAGCGCTGTAGTTATTTCCATATTTATTGAGAAATCTGTGTAGATATTTCCATGTATATGCAGATAGCTGTGTAGATATTTCCATTTTCATGCAGATAGCGGTGTAGATATTTACATGTTCATCCAGATGCCGGTGTAGATATATCCATGTTCATACAGATGGGGGTGAAGATATTTCCATGTTCATACAGATGGCGGTGTAGATATTTCCATGTTCATGCAGATGGCGGTGTAGATATTTCCATGTTCATAGAGATGGCGGTGTAGATATTTCCATGTACATACAAATGGTGGTGTAGATATTTCCATGTTCGTACAGATGGCGGTGCAGATATTTCCATGTTCATACAGTTAGCCGTGTAGATATTTCCATGTTCATACAGATGGCGGTGTAGATATTTCCATGTTCATACAAATGGCAGTGTAGGTATTTCCATGTTCACAGACATGGCGGTTTAGATATTTCCATGTTTATACAGATAGCAGTGTAGATATTTCCATGCTTATAGAGATAGCAGTGTAGATATTTCCATTGATATACAGATAGCTGGGTAGATATTTGCATGTTCATACAGATAGAGGTGTAGATATTTCCATGTTCATACAGTTAGCGGTGTAGATATTTCCAAGTTCATACAGATGGCGGTGTAGATATTTACATGTTCATACAGATGGCGGTGTAGATATTTCCATGTTCGTACGGATGGCAGTGTAGATATTTCCATGTTCATACAGGTGGCGGTGTAGATATTTCCATGTTTATACAGATAGCAGTGTAGTTATTTCCATGTTTATAGAGGTAGCAGTGTAGATATTTCCATTGTTATACAGATAGCTGTGTAGATATTTGCATGTTAATTCAGGTAGCGGTATAGATATTTCCACGTTCGTACAGATAGAGGTGTAGATATTTCCATGTTCATACAGATAACGGTGTAGATATTTCCATGTTCATACAGATATCGGTGTAGATATTTCCATTTTCCTACAGTTTGCGGTGTATATATTTCCATGTTCATACAGATGGCCGTGTAGATATTTACATGTTCATAGAGATGGCGGTGTAGATATTTCCATGTTCATACAGATGGCGGTGTAGATATTTCCATGTTTATAGAGATGGCGGTGTAGATTTTTTCATGTTTCCACAGATGGCGGTGTAGATATTTCCATGTTTACACAGATAGCAGTGTGGACATTTCCATGTTTACACAGATAGCATTGTGGACATTTCCATGTTTACACAGATAGCGGTGTGGATATTTCCATGTTTATGCAGATAGCGCTATAGATATTTCCATGTTTATACAGATAGCGGTGCGGATATTTCCATGTTTACAGATAGTGGTGCAGATATTTCCATGTTTATAAAAATAGCAGTGTAGATATTTCCAGCTTAATACAGATGGCGGTGCAGATATGTCTATGTTCGTACAGATGGCGGTGTAGATAATTCCAATTTTATACAGATAGCAGTGTAGATATTTCTAAGTTCATACAGATAGCGGTGTAGATATTTCCACGTTTATAGAGATGGCTGTTTAGATATTTCCATGTTCATACAGATGGCGGTGTAGATATTTCCATGCCTATAGAGATGGCGGTGTATATATTTTCATGTTTACACAGATAGCGGTGTAGACATTTCCATGTTTATACAGATAGCGGTGCGGATATTTCCATGCTTATACAGATAGCGGTGTAGATATTTCCATCTTAATAGAGATGGCGGTGTATATATGTCCATGTTCGTACAGATGGCGTTGTAGATATTTCCATGTTCATACTGATGGCGGTGTAGGTATTTCGAAGTTTATAGAGATAACGCTGTAGTTATTTCCATATTTATAGAGATATCTGTATAGATATTTCCATGTATATGCAGATAGCTGTGTAGATATTTCCATGTTCATCCAGATGCCGGTGTGGATATATCCATGTTCATACAGATGTCGGTGAAGATATTTCCATGTTCTTGCAGATGGCGGTGTAGATATTTCCATGTTCATAGAGATGGCGGTGTAGATATTTCCATGTTTATGCAGATAGCGGTATAGATATTTCCATGTTTATACAGATGTTGGTGTAGATATTTCCATGTTTATAGAGACGGCGGTCTAGATATTTCCATGTTTATAGACATAGTGGTGTAGTTATTTCCAAGTTTATAGAGACAGCGTTGTAGATATTTCCATGTTTATAGAGATAGCGATGAAGATATTTCCATGTTTATACAGATAGCGGTGTAGATATTTCCATGTTTATACAGATAGTGGGGTAGATATTTCCATGTTTATAGACATAGTGGGGTAGATAATTCCAATTTTATACATATAGCAGTGTAGATATTTCCAAGTTCATACAAATAGCGGTGTAGATATTTCCACGTTTATAGAGATGGCGGTGTAGATATTTCCATGTTCATACAGATGGCGGTGTAGATATTTCCATGTTTATAGAGATGGCGGTGTAGATATTTTCATGCTTACACAGATGGCAGTGTAGATATTTCCATGTTTACACAGATAGCGGTGTAGACATTTCTATGTTTACACAGATAGCGGTGTGGATATTTCCATGTTTATGCAGATAGCGCTGTAGATATTTTCATGTTTATACAGATAGCGGTGCGGTTATTTCCATGTTTCTGCAGATAGTGGTGCACATATTTCCATGTTTATACAGATAGCGGTGTAGATATTTCCATCTTATTACAGATGGTGGTGTAGATATGTCCGTGTTCATACAGATGGCGGTGTAGATATTCCATGTTCATACAGATGGCGGTGTAGATATTTCGAAGTTTATAGAGATAGCGCTGTAGTTATTTCCATATTTATAGAGAAATCTGTGTAGATATTTCCATGTATATGCAGATAGCGGTGTAGATATTTCCATGTTCATCCAGATGCTGGTGTACATAAATCCATGTTCATACAGATGGCGGTGAAGATATTTCCATGTTCATACAGATGGTGTTGTCGGTATTTCCATGTTCATACCAATGGCGGTGTAGATATTTCCATGTTCATAGAGATGGCGGTGTAGATATTTCCAGGTTCATACAAATGGCAGTTTAGGTATTTCCATGTTCATAGAGATGGCCGTGTAGATATTTCCATGTTTATACAGATAGCAGTGTAGTTATTTCCATGTTTATAGAGATACCAGTGTGGATATTTCCGTTCATATACAGATATCAGTGTAGATATTTCCACTGATATACAGATAGCTGTGTAGATATTTGCATGGTCATACAGATAGCGGTGTAGATATTTCCATGTTCGTACAGATAGCGGTGTAGATATTTCCATGTTCATACAGATAGCGGTGTAGATATTTCCATGTTAATACAGATAGCGGTGTAGATATTTCCATGTTCATACAGATAGCGGTGTAGATAATTACATGTTCGTACACTTAGCGGTGTAGATATTTCCATGTTCATACAGATGGCGGTGTAGATATTTACATATTCATACAGATGGCGGTATGGATATTTCCTTGTTCGTACAGATGGCGGTGTAGATATTTCCATGTTCATAGAGATGACGGTGTAGATATTTCCATGTTTATGCAGATAGCGGTAGAGATATTTCCATGTTTATACAGATGGTGGTGTAGATATTTCCGTGTTTATAGAGGTGGCGGTCTAGATATTTCCATGTTTACAGAGATAGTGGTGTAGTTATTTCCAAGTTTATAGAGACAGCGTTGTAGATATTTCCATGTTTATACAGATAGCGGTGAAGATATTTCCAAGTTTATACAGATAGCGGTGTGGATATTTCCATGTTTTTACAGATAGCAGTGTACATATTTCCATGTTTATAGAGATAGTGGTGTCGATAATTTCAATTTTATACAGAGAGCAGTGTAGATATTTCCAAGTTCATACAGATAGCTGTGTAGATATTTCCACGTTTGTAGAGATGGCGGTGCAGATATTTCCATGTTCATACAGAGGACGGTGTAGATATTTCCATGTTTATAGAGATGGTGGTGTAGATATTTCCATGTTCATACAAATGGCGGTGTAGATATTTCCGTGTTCATAGAGATGGCGGTGTTAATATTTCCATATTTATAGAGATAGCAGAGTAGTTATTTCCTTGTTTATAGAGATAGTAGTGTAGATATTTCCATTGATATACTGATAGCTGTGTAGATATTTGCATGTTCATAGAGATAGCGGTGTAGATATATCCATGTTCATACCTATAGCGGTGTTGATATTTCCATGTTCATACAGATAGCGGTGTAGATATTTCCATGTTCATACAGATAGCGGTGTAGATATTTGCATGTTCATACAGATAGCGGTGTAGATATTTCCATGTTCATACAGTTAGCGGTTTAGATATTTCCATGTTCATACAGATGGCGGTGTAGATATTTACATGTTCATACTGATGGCGGTTTAGTTATTTCCATGTTCATACAGATGGCGGTGTAGATATTTCCATGTTCATACAGATTGCGGTTTAGATATTTCCATGTTCATACAGATAGCGGTGTAGTTATTTACATGTTCATGCCAATAGCGGTGTAGACATTTCCATGTTCATATATTTAGCGGTGTAGATATTTCCATGTTCATACAGATGGCGAAGATATTTCCATGTTCATACAGATGGCGGTGCAGATATTTCCATGTTCATACAGTTAGCGGTGTAGATATTTCCATGTTCATACAGATGGCAGTGTAGATATTTCCATGTTCATAGAGGTGGCAGTGTAGATATTTCCATATATATACAGATAGCAGTGTAGTTATTTCCATGTATATAGAGATAGCAGTGTAGATATTTCCATTGATATACAGATAGCTGTGTAGATATTTGCATGGTCATACAGATAGCGGTGTAGATATTTCCATGTTCATACAGATAGCAGTGTAGATATTTCCATGTTCATACAAATAACGGTGTAGATATTTCCATGTTCATACAGATAGCGGTGTAGATATTTCCATGTTCATACAGTTAGCGGTGTAGATATATCCATGTTCATACAGATGGCGGTGTAGATATTTACATGTTCATACAGATGGCGGTATAGATATTTCCATGTTCGTACAGATGGCGTTGTAGATATTTCCATGTTCATAGACATGGCGGTGTAGATATTTCCATGTTCATACAGATGGCATTGTAGATATATTCATGTTCATACAGATGGCGGTGTAGATATTACCATGTTCGTACGGATGGCAGTGTAGATATTTCCATGTTCATACAGGTGGCAGTGTAGATATTTACATGTTCATACAGATGGCGGTGTAGATATTTACATGTTCATACAGATGGCGGTATGGATATTTCCATGTTCGTACAGATGGCATTGTAGATATTTCCATGTTCGTAGAGATGGCGGTGTAGATATTTCCATGTTTATGCAGATAGCGGTATAGATATTTCCATGTTTATACAGATGGTGGTGTAGATATTTCCATGTTTATAGAGATGGCAGTGTAGATATTTACATGTTCATACAGATGGCGGTGTAAATATTTCCATGTTTATAGGGATGGCGGTGTAGATATTTTCATGTTTACACAGATGGCGGTGTAGATATTTCCATGTTTACACAGATAGCAGTGTAGACATTTCCACGTTTACACCGATAGCGGTGTGGATATTTCCATGTTTATGCAGAGAGCAGTGTAGATATTTCCATGTTTATACAGGTGGCGGTGTAGCTATTTCCATGTTCATACAGATGGCGGTGTAGATATTTCGAAGTTTATAGAGATAGCGCTGTAGTTATTTCCATATTTATAGAGAAATCTGTGTAGATATTTCCGTGTATATTCAGATATCTGTGTAGATATTTCCATGTTCATACAGATAGCGGTGTAGATTTTTCCATGTTCATACAGATAGCGGTGTAGATATATCCATGTTCATATAGTTAGCGGTGTAGATATTTCCATGTTCATACAGATGGCGGTGTAGATATTTACATGTTCATACAGATAGCGGTGTAGATATTTCCATGTTCATACAGGTGGCGTTGTAGATATTTCCATGTTCATACAGATAGCGGTTTAGATATTTTCTTGTTCATACAGATAGCGGTGTAGATATTTCCACGTTCATACCAATAGCGGTGTAGATATTTCCATGTTCATACAGTTAGCAGTGTAGATATTTCCATGTTCATACAGATGGCGGTGTAGATATTTACTTGTTCATACAGATGGTGGTGTAGATATTTCCATGTTCATACAGATAGTGGTGCACATATTTCCATGTTTATACAGATAGCGGTGTAGATATTTCCATCTTATTACAGATGGCGGTGTAGATATGTCCATGTTCGTACAGATGGCGGTGTAGATATTTCCATGTTCATACAGATGGCGGTGTAGATTTTCCGAAGTTTATAGTGATAGCGCTGTTGTTATTTCCATATTTATAGAGAAATCTGTGTAGATATTTCTATGTATATGCAGATAGCTGTGTAGATATTTCCATGTTCATGCAGAGAGTGTTGTAGATATTTCCATGTTCATCCAAATGCCGGTGTAGATATATCCATGTTCATACAGATGTTGGTGAAGATATTTCCAAGTTCATACAGATGGCGGTGTAGATATTTCCATGTTCATACAAATGGCTGTGTAGATATTTCCATGTTCATAGAGATGGCGGTGTAGATATTTCCATGTACATACAAATGGCGGTGTGGATATTTCCATGTTTGTACAGATGGCGGTGCAGATATTTCCATTTTCATACAGTTAGCGGTGTAGATATTTCCATGTTCATACAGATAGCGGTGTAGATATTTACATGTTCGTACACTTAGCGGTGTAGATATTTCCATGTTCATACAGATGGCGGTGTAGATATTTACATATTCATACAGATGGCGGTATGGATATTTCCTTGTTCGTACAGATGGCGGTGTAGATATTTCCATGTTCATAGAGATGACGGTGTAGATATTTCCATGTTTATGCAGATAGCGGTATAGATATTTCCATGTTTATACAGATGGTGGTGTAGATATTTCCGTGTTTATAGAGGTGGCGGTCTAGATATTTCCATGTTTACAGAGATAGTGGTGTAGTTATTTCCAAGTTTATAGAGACAGCGTTGTAGATATTTCCATGTTTATACAGATGGCGGTGAAGATATTTCCAAGTTTATACAGATAGCGGTGTGGATATTTCCATGTTTTTACAGATAGCAGTGTACATATTTCCATGTTTATAGAGATAGTGGTGTCGATAATTTCAATTTTATACAGAGAGCAGTGTAGATATTTCCAAGTTCATACAGATAGCTGTGTAGATATTTCCACGTTTGTAGAGATGGCGGTGCAGATATTTCCATGTTCATACAGAGGACGGTGTAGATATTTCCATGTTTATAGAGATGGTGGTGTAGATATTTCCATGTTCATACAAATGGCGGTGTAGATATTTCCGTGTTCATAGAGATGGCGGTGTTAATATTTCCATATTTATAGAGATAGCAGTGTAGTTATTTCCATGTTTATAGAGACAGTAGTGTAGATATTTCCATTGATATACTGATAGCTGTGTAGATATTTTCATGTTCATAGAGATAGCGGTGTAGATATATCCATGTTCATACCGATAGCGGTGTTGATATTTCCATGTTCATACAGATAGCGGTGTAGATATTTCCATGTTCATACAGATAGCGGTGTAGATATTTGCATGTTCATACAGATAGCGGTGTAGATATTTCCATGTTCATACAGTTAGCGGTTTAGATATTTCCATGTTCATACAGATGGCGGTGTAGATATTTACATGTTCATACTGATGGCGGTTTAGTTATTTCCATGTTCATACAGATGGCGGTGTAGATATTTCCATGTTCATACAGATAGCGGTTTAGATATTTCCATGTTCATACAGATAGCGGTGTAGTTATTTCCATGTTCATGCCAATAGCGGTGTAGACATTTCCATGTTCATATATTTAGCGGTGTAGATATTTCCATGTTCATACAGATGGCGAAGATATTTCCATGTTCATACAGATGGCGGTGTAGATATTTCCATGTTCATACAGTTAGCGGTGTAGATATTTCCATGTTCATACAGATGGCAGTGTAGATATTTCCATGTTCATAGAGGTGGCGGTGTAGATATTTCCATATATATACAGATAGCAGTGTAGTTATTTCCATGTTTATAGAGATAGCAGTGTAGATATTTCCATTGATATACAGATAGCTGTGTAGATATTTGCATGGTCATACAGATAGCGGTGTAGATATTTCCATGTTCATACAGATAGCAGTGTAGATATTTCCATGTTCATACAAATAACGATGTAGATATTTCCATGTTCATACAGATAGCGGTGTAGATATTTCCATGTTCATACAGTTAGCGGTGTAGATATATCCATGTTCATACAGATGGCGGTGTAGATATTTACATGTTCATACAGATGGCGGTATAGATATTTCCATGTTCGTACAGATGGCGTTGTAGATATTTCCATGTTCATAGAGATGGCGGTGTAGATATTTCCATGTTCATACAGATGGCATTGTAGATATATTCATGTTCATACAGATGGCGGTGTAGATATTACCATGTTCGTACGGATGGCAGTGTAGATATTTCCATGTTCATACAGGTGGCAGTGTAGATATTTACATGTTCATACAGATGGCGGTGTAGATATTTACATGTTCATACAGATGGCGGTATAGATATTTCCATGTTCGTACAGATGGCATTGTAGATATTTCCATGTTCGTAGAGATGGCGGTGTAGATATTTCCATGTTTATGCAGATAGCGGTATAGATATTTCCATGTTTATACAGATGGTGGTGTAGATATTTCCATGTTTATAGAGATGGCAGTGTAGATATTTCCATGTTCATACAGATGGCGGTGTAAATATTTCCATGTTTATAGGGATGGCGGTGTAGATATTTTCATGTTTACACAGATGGCGGTGTAGATATTTCCATGTTTACACAGATAGCAGTGTAGACATTTCCACGTTTACACCGATAGCGGTGTGGATATTTCCATGTTTATGCAGAGAGCAGTGTAGAAATTTCCATGTTTATACAGGTGGCGGTGTAGATATTTCCATGTTCATACAGATGGCGGTGTAGATATTTCGAAGTTTATAGAGATAGCGCTGTAGTTATTTCCATATTTATAGAGAAATCTGTGTAGATATTTCCGTGTATATTCAGATATCTGTGTAGATATTTCCATGTTCATACAGATAGCGGTGTAGATATTTCCATGTTCATACAGATAGCGGTGTAGATATATCCATGTTCATATTGTTAGCGGTGTAGATATTTCCATGTTCATACAGATGGCGGTGTAGATATTTACATGTTCATACAGATAGCGGTGTAGATATTTCCATGTTCATACAGATGGCGTTGTAGATATTTCCATGTTCATACAGATAGCGGTTTAGATATTTCCTTGTTCATACAGATAGAGGTGTAGATATTTCCATGTTCATACCAATAGCGGTGTAGATATTTCCATGTTCATACAGTTAGCGGTGTAGATATTTCCATGTTCATACAGATGGCGGTGTAGATATTTACATGTTCATACAGATGGTGGTGTAGATATTTCCATGTTCATACAGATAGTGGTGCACATATTTCCATGTTTATACAGATAGCGGTGTAGATATTTCCATCTTATTACAGATGGCGGTGTAGATATGTCCATGTTCGTACAGATGGCGGTGTAGATATTTCCATGTTCATACAGATGGCGGTGTAGATTTTCCGGTTTATAGTGATAGCGCTGTTGTTATTTCCATATTTATAGAGAAATCTGTGTAGATATTTCTATGTATATGCAGATAGCTGTGTAGATATTTCCATGTTCATGCAGATAGTGTTGTAGATATTTCCATGTTCATCCAGATGCCGGTGTAGATATATCCATGTTCATACAGATGGTGGTGAAGATATTTCCAAGTTCATACAGATGGCGGTGTAGATATTTCCATATTCATACAAATGGCTGTGTAAATATTTCCATGTTCATAGAGATGGCGGTGTAGATATTTCCATGTACATACAAATGGCGGTGTGGATATTTCCATGTTCGTACAGATGGCGGTGCAGATATTTCCATTTTCATACAGTTAGTGGTGTAGATATTTCCATGTTCATACAGAGGGCGGTGTAGATATTTGCATGATCATACAGATGGCTGTGTAGATATTTCCATGTTCGTATGGATGGCAGTGTTGATATTTCCATGTTCATACAGGTGGCGGTGTAGATATTTCCATGTTTATACAGATAGCAGTGTAGTTATTTCCATGTTTATAGAGATATCAGTGTAGATATTTCCATTGATATACAGATTGCTGTTTAGATATTTGCATGTTTGTACAGATAGCGGTATAGATATTTCCATGTTCATACAGATAGCGGTGTAGATATTTCCATGTTCATACAGATAGCGGTGTAGTTATTTCCATGTTCATACACATAGCGGTGTAGATATTTCCATGTTCATACAGATAGCGTTGTAGATATTTCCATGCTCATACAGTCAGCGGTGTAGATATTTCCATGTTCATACAGAAGGCATTGTAGATATTTACATGTTCATACAGATGGCGGTGTAGATATTTCCATTTTCGTACGGATGGCAGTGTTGATATTTCCATGTTCATACAGGTGGCGGTGTAGATATTTCCATGTTTATACAGATAGCAGTGTAGTTATTTCCATGTTTATAGAGATAGCAGTGCAGATATTTCCATTGATAAACAGATAGCTGTGTAGATATTTGCATGTACATAGAGATGGCGGTGTAGGTATTTCCATGTTTATGCAGATAGCGGTATAGATAATTCCATGTTTATACAGATGTTGGTGTAGATATTTCCATGTTTATAGAGATGGCGGTCTACATATTTCCATGATTATAGAGATAGTGGTGTAGTTATTTCCAAGTTTATAGAGACAGCGTTGTAGATATTTCCATGTTTATACAGATAGCGGAGAAGATATTTCCATGTTTATATAGATAGCGTTGTAGATATATCCATGTTTATACAGATAGCAGTGTAGATATTTCCATGTTTATAGAGATAGTGGTGTAGTTATTTCCAAGTTTATAGAGACAGCGTTGTAGTTGTTTCCATGTTTATAGAGATAGCGATGAAGATATTTCCATGTTTATACAGATAGCGGTGTAGATATTTCCATGTTTATACAGATAGCGGTGTAGGTATTTCCATGTTTATAGAGATATTGGTGTAGATAATCCCAATTTTATACAGATAGCAGTGTAGATATTTCCAAGTTCATACAGATAGCGGTGTAGATATTTCCACGTTTATAGAGATGGCGGTGTAGATATTTCCATGTTCATACAGATGGCGGTGTACATCTTTCCATGTTTATAGAGATGGCGGTGTAGATATTTTCATGTCTACACAGATGGCGGTGTAGATATTTCCATGTTTACACAGATAGCGGTGTAGACATTTCCATGTTTGCACAGATAGCGGTGTGGATATTTCCAAGTTTATGCAGATAGCGGTGTAGATATTTCCATGTTTATACAGATAGCGGTGCGGATATTTCCATGTTTCTGCAGACAGTGGTGCACATATTTCCATGTTTATACAGATAGCGGTGTAGATATTTCCATCTTATTACAGATGGTGGTGTAGATATGTCCGTGTTCGTACAGATGGCGGTGTAGATATTTCCATGTTCATACAGATGGCGGTGTAGATATTCCGAAGCTTATAGTGATAGCGCTGTAGTTATTTCCATATTTATAGAGAAATCTGTGTAGATATTTCCATGTATATGCAGATAGCTGTGTAGATATTTCCATGTTCATGCAGATAGCGGTGTAGATATTTCCATGTTCATCCAGATGCCGTTGTAGATATATCCATGTTCATACAGATGGGGGTGAAGATATTTAAATGTTCATACAGATGGTGTTGTAGATATTTCCATGTTCATACAAATGGCGGTGTAGATATTTCCATTTTGATACCGATGGCAGTGTAGATATTTCCATGTACATACAAATGGCGGTGTAGATATTTCCATGTTCATAGAGATGGCGGTGTAGATATTTCCATGTTTATACAGATAGCGGTGTAGTTATTTCCATGTTTATAGAGATAGAAGTGTGGATATTTCCATTGATATACAGATAGCTGTGTAGATATTTCCATGTTCGTACAGATAGCGGTGTAGATATGTCCATGTTCATACAGATAACGGTGTAGATATTTCCATGTTCATACAGATAGCGGTGTAGATATTTCCATGTTCATACAGATGGCGGTGTAGATATTTACATGTTCATACAGATGAAAGTGCAGATATTTCCATGTTCGTACAGATGGCGGTGTAGATATTTCCATGTTCATAGAGATGGCCGTGTAGATATTTCCAACTTTATGCAGATAGCAGTATAGATATTTCCATGTTTATACAGATGGTGGTGTAGATATTTCCGTGTTTATAGAGATGGTGGTCTAGTTATTTCCATGTTTATAGAGATAGTGGTGTAGTTATTTCCAAGTTTATAGAGACAGCGTTGTAGGTATTTCCATGTTTATACAGATAGCGGTGAAGATATTTCCATGTTTATAGAGATAGTGGTGTAGATATTTCCATGTTTATAGAGATAGTGATGTAGATAATTCCAATTTTATACAGATAGCAGTGTAGATATTTCCAAGTTCATACAGATAGTGGTGTAGATATTTCCACGTTTATAGAGATGGCGGTGTAGATATTTCCATGTTCATACAGATGGCGGTGTAGATATTTCCATGTTTATAGAGATGGCGGTGTAGATATTTTCATGTTTACACAGATGGCGGTGTAGATATTTCCATGTTTACACAGATAGCGGTGTAGACATTTCCATTTTTAAACAGATAGCGGTGTGGATATTTCCATGTTAATGCAGATAGCGGTGCAGATATTTCCATGTTTATACAGATAGCAGTGCGGTTATTTCCATGCTTATACAGATAGTTGGGCAGATATTTCCATGTGTATACAGATAGCAGTGTAGATATTTCCATCTTAATACAGATGGCGGTGTAGATATGTCCATGTTCGTACAGATAGCGTTGTACATATTTCCATGTTCATACAGATGGCGGTGTAGATATTTCGATGTTTATAGAGATAGCGCTGTAGTTATTTCCATATTTAAAGAGAAATCTGTGTAGATATTTCCATGTATATTCAGAAAGCTGTGTAGATATTTCCATGTTCATGCAGATAGCAGTGTAGATATTTCCATGTTCATCCAGATGCCATTGTAGATATATCCTTGTTCATACAGATGGCGGTGAAGGTATTTCCATGTTCATACAGATGGCGGTGTAGATATTTCCATGTTCATACAAATGGCGGTGTAGATATTTCCATGTTCATAGAGATGGCGGTGTAGATATTCCATCTTCATACAAATGGCGGTGTAGATATTTCCATGTTCATAGAGATGGCGGTGTACATATTTTCATGTTTATACAGATAGCAGTGTAGTTATTTCCATGTTTATAGAGATAGCAGTGTAGATATTTCCATTGATATATAGATAGCTGTGAATATATTTGCATGTTCAAACAGATAGCGGTGAAGATATTTGCATGTTCATACAGATAGCGGTGTAGATATTTCCATGTTCATACAGATAGCGGTGTAGATATTTCCATGTTCATACAGACAACGGTGAAGATATTTCCATGTTCATACAGATAGCGGTGCAGATATTTCCATGTTTGTACAGTTAGCGGTGCAGATATTTCCATGTTCATACAGATGGCGGTGTAGATATTCACATGTTCATACAGATGGCCATGTAGATATTTCCATGTTCGTACAGATAGCGGTGTAGATATTTCCATGTTCATACAGTTAACGGTGTAGATATTTCCTTGTTCATACAGTTAGCGGTGTAGATATTTCCATGTTCGTACAGATGGCGGTGTAGATATTTCCATGTTCATACAGATGGCGGTGTAGATATTTCCATGTTTATGCAGATAGCGGTATAGATATTTCCATGTTTATACAGATGGTGGTGTAGATATTTCCATGTTTATAGAGATGGCGGTCTAGATATTTCCATGTTTACAGAGATAGTGGTGTAGTTATTTCCAAGTTTATAGAGACAGCGTTGTAGATATTTCCATGTTTATACAGATAGCGGTGAAGATATTTCCACGTTTATACAGATAGCGGTGTAGATATTTCCATGTTTATACAGATAGCAGTGTAGATATTTCCATGTTTATAGAGATAGTGGTGTAGATAATTTCAATTTATACCGAGAGCAGTGTAGATATTTCCAAGTTCATACAGATAGCGGTGTAGATTTTTCCAGGTTTATAGAGATGGCGGTGTAGATATTTCCATGTTCATGCAGATGGCGGTGTAGATATTTCCATGTTCATCCAGATAGCGGTGTAGATATTTCCATGTTCATACATTTAGCGGTGTAGATATTTCCATGTTCATACAGATGGCGGTGCAGATATTTACATGTTCATACAGATGGCAGTGTAGATATTTCCATCTTCATACGGATGGCCGTGTAGTTATTTCCATGTTCATACAGGTGGCGGTGTATATATTTCCATGTTTATACAGATAGCTGTGTAGTTATTTCCATGTTTATAGAGATAGCACTGTAGATATTTCCATGTATATTCAGATAGTTGTGTAGATATTTGCATGTTCATACAGATAGCGGTGTAGATATTTCCATGTTCGTACAGATAGCGGTGTAGATATTTCCGTGTTTATACAGATGGCGGTGTAGATATTTACATGTTCATACAGATGGCGGTGTAGATATTTCCATGTTCTTACAGATGGCGGTGTAGATATTTCCATGTTCATACAAATAGCGGTGTAGATATTTCCATGTTCGTACAGATAGCGGTGTAGATATTTCCGTGTTTATACAGATGGCGGTGTAGATATTTACATGTTCATACAGATGGCGGTGTAGATATTTCCATGTTCTTACAGATGGCGGTGTAGATATTTCCATGTTCATACAAATAGCGGTGTAGTTATTTCCACGTTCATACCAATAGCGGTGTAGATATTTCCATGTTCATACAGTTAGCGGTGTAGATATTTCCATGTTCATACAGATGGCGGTGTAGATATTTACATGTTCATACAGATGGCGGTGTAGATATTTCCATGTTCGTACGGATGGCAGTGTAGATATTTCCATGTTCATACAGGTGGCGGTGTAGATATTTCCATGTTTATACAGATAGCAGTGTAGTTATTTCCATGTTTATAGAGATAGCAGTGTGGATATTTCCTTTGATATACAGATAGCTGTGAAGGTGTTTGCATGTTCATACAGATAGTGGTGTAGATATTTCCATGTTCGTACAGATAGCGGTGTAGATATTTCCATGTTCATACAGATAGCGGTGTAGATATTTCCATGTTCATACAGATGGCGGTGTAGATATTTCCATGTTCATACAGATAGCGGTGTAGATATTTCCATGTTCATACAGTTAGCGGTGTAGATATTTCCATGTTCATATAGATAACGGTGTAGATATTTCCATGTTCATACAGATAGCGGTGTAGATATTTCCATGTTCATACAGTTAGCGGTGTAGATATTTCCATGTTTATACGGATGGCGGTGTAGATATTTACATGTTCATACAGATGGCGGTGTAGACATTTCCATGTTCGTACAGATGGCGGTGTAGATATTTCCATGTTCAAAGAGATGGCGGTGTAGATATTTCCATGTTTATGCAGATAGCGGTATAGATATTTCCATGTTTATACAGATGGTGGTGTAGATATTTCCATTTTTATAGAGATGGCGGTCTAGATAATTCCATGTTTACAGAGATTGTGGTGTAGTTATTTCCAAGTTTATAGAGACAGCGATGTAGATATTTCCATGTTCATACAGATAGCGGTGAAGATATTTCCATGTTTATACACATAGCGGTGTAGATATTTCCATGTTTATACAGATAGCAGTGTAGATATTTCCATGTTTATAGAGACAGTGGTGTACATAATTTCAATTTTTACCGAGAGCAGTGTAGATATTTCCAAGTTCATACAGATAGCGGTGCAGATATTTCCACGTTTATAGAGATGGCGGTGTAGATATTTCCATGTTCATGCAGATGGCGGTGTAGGTATTTCCATGTTCATACAAATGGCGGTGTAGATATTTCTATGTTCATAGAGATGGCGGTGTAGATATTTCCATGTTTATACAAATGGCGGTGTAGATATTTCCATGTTTATACAGTTAGCAGTGTAGTTATTTCCGTGTTTATAGAGATAGCAGTGTAGATATTTCCATTGATATACAGATAGCTGTGTAGATATTTGCATGTTCATACAGATAGCGGTGTAGATATTTCTATGTTTATACAGATAGCCGTGTAGATATTTCCATGTTCATACAGATAGCGGTGTAGATATTTCCATGTTCATACAGTTAGCGGTGTAGATATTTCCATGTTCTTACAGATGGCCGTGTAGATATTTACATGTTCATACAGATGGCGGTGTATATATTTCCATGTTCATACAGATAGCGGTTTAGATATTTCCATGTTCATACAGATAGCGGTGTAGGTATTTCCATGTTCATACAGTTAGCGGTGTAGATATTTCCATGTTCATACAGATAGCGGTGCAGATATTTACATGTTCATACAGATGTCGGTGTACATATTTCCATGTTCGTACGGATGGCAGTGTAGATATTTCCATGTTCATACAGGTGGCGGTGTAGATATTTCCATGTTCATACAGTTAGCGGTGTAGATATTTCCATGTTCTTACAGATGGCCGTGTAGATATTTACATGTTCATACAGATGGCGGTGTATATATTTCCATGTTCATACAGATAGCGGTTTAGATATTTCCATGTTCATACAGATAGCGGTGTAGGTATTTCCATGTTCATACAGTTAGCGGTGTAGATATTTCCATGTTCATACAGATAGCGGTGCAGATATTTACATGTTCATACAGATGTCGGTGTACATATTTCCATGTTCGTACGGATGGCAGTGTAGATATTTCCATGTTCATGCAGATGGCGGTGTAGATATTTCCATGTTCATCCAGATAGCGGTGTAGATATTTCCATGTTCATACATTTAGCGGTGTAGATATTTCCATGTTCATACAGATGGCGGTGCAGATATTTACATGTTCATACAGATGGCAGTGTAGATATTTCCATCTTCATACGGATGGCCGTGTAGTTATTTCCATGTTCATACAGGTGGCGGTGTATATATTTCCATGTTTATACAGATAGCTGTGTAGTTATTTCCATGTTTATAGAGATAGCACTGTAGATATTTCCATGTATATTCAGATAGTTGTGTAGATATTTGCATGTTCATACAGATAGCGGTGTAGATATTTCCATGTTCGTACAGATAGCGGTGTAGATATTTCCGTGTTTATACAGATGGCGGTGTAGATATTTACATGTTCATACAGATGGCGGTGTAGATATTTCCATGTTCTTACAGATGGCGGTGTAGATATTTCCATGTTCATACAAATAGCGGTGTAGATATTTCCATGTTCGTACAGATAGCGGTGTAGATATTTCCGTGTTTATACAGATGGCGGTGTAGATATTTACATGTTCATACAGATGGCGGTGTACATATTGCCATGTTCTTACAGATGGCGGTGTAGATATTTCCATGTTCATACAATAGCGGTGTAGTTATTTCCACGTTCATACCAATAGCGGTGTAGATATTTCCATGTTCATACAGTTAGCGGTGTAGATATTTCCATGTTCATACAGATGGCGGTGTAGATATTTACATGTTCATACAGATGGCGGTGTAGATATTTCCATGTTCGTACGGATGGCAGTGTAGATATTTCCATGTTCATACAGGTGGCGGTGTAGATATTTCCATGTTTATACAGATAGCAGTGTAGTTATTTCCATGTTTATAGAGATAGCAGTGTGGATATTTCCATTGATATACAGATAGCTGTGAAGGTGTTTGCATGTTCATACAGATAGTGGTGTAGATATTTCCATGTTCGTACAGATAGCGGTGTAGATATTTCCATGTTCATACAGTTAGCGGTGTAGATATTTCCATGTTTATACGGATGGCGGTGTAGATATTTACATGTTCATACAGATGGCGGTGTAGATATTTCCATGTTCGTACAGATGGCGGTGTAGATATTTCCATGTTCAAAGAGATGGCGGTGTAGATATTTCCATGTTTATGCAGATAGCGGTATAGCTATTTCCATGTTTATACAGATGGTGGTGTAGATATTTCCATTTTTATAGAGATGGCGGTCTAGATAATTCCATGTTTACAGAGATTGTGGTGTAGTTATTTCCAAGTTTATAGAGACAGCGATGTAGATATTTCCATGTTCATACAGATAGCGGTGAAGATATTTCCATGTTTATACACATAGCGGTGTAGATATTTCCATGTTTATACAGATAGCAGTGTAGATATTTCCATGTTTATAGAGACAGTGGTGTACATAATTTCAATTTTTACCGAGAGCAGTGTAGATATTTCCAAGTTCATACAGATAGCGGTGCAGATATTTCCACGTTTATAGAGATGGCGGTGTAGATATTTCCATGTTCATGCAGATGGCGGTGTAGGTATTTCCATGTTCATACAAATGGCGGTGTAGATATTTCTAGGTTCATAGAGATGGCGGTGTAGATATTTCCATGTTTATACAAATGGCGGTGTAGATATTTCCATGTTTATATAGTTAGCAGTGTAGTTATTTCCGTGTTTATAGAGATAGCAGTGTAGATATTTCCATTGATATACAGATAGCTGTGTAGATATTTGCATGTTCATACAGATAGCGGTGTAGATATTTCTATGTTTATACAGATAGCCGTGTAGATATTTCCATGTTCATACAGATAGCGGTGTAGATATTTCCATGTTCATACAGTTAGCGGTGTAGATATTTCCATGTTCTTACAGATGGCCGTGTAGATATTTACATGTTCATACAGATGGCGGTGTATATATTTCCATGTTCATACAGATAGCGGTTTAGATATTTCCATGTTCATACAGATAGCGGTGTAGGTATTTCCATGTTCATACAGTTAGCGGTGTAGATATTTCCATGTTCATACAGATAGCGGTGCAGATATTTACATGTTCATACAGATGTCGGTGTACATATTTCCATGTTCGTACGGATGGCAGTGTAGATATTTCCATGTTCATACAGGTGGCGGTGTAGATATTTCCATGTTTATACAGATAGCAGTGTAGTTATTTCCATGTTTATAGAGATAGCATTGTAGATATTTCCATTGATATACAGATAGCTGTGTAGATATTTGCATGTTCATACAGATAGCGGTGTAGATATTTCCATGTTTGTACAGATAGCGGTGTAGATATTTCCATGTACATACAGATAGCGGTGTAGATATTTCCATGTTCATACAGATAACGGTGTAGATATTTCCATGTTCATACAGATAGCGGTGTAGATATTTCCATGTTCATACAGTTAGCGGTGAAGATATTTCCATGTTCATACAGATGGCGGTGTAGATATTTACATGTTCATACAGATGGCGGTATAGGTATTTCCATGTTCGTACAGATGGCGGTGTAGATATTTCCATGTTCATAGAGATGGCGGTGTAGATATTTCCATGTTTATGCAGATAGCGGTATAGATATCTCCATGTTTATACACATGGTGGTGTAGATATTTCCATGTTTATAGAGATGGCGGTCTAGATATTTCCATGTTTACAGAGATAGTGGTGTAGTTATTTCCAAGTTTATAGAGACAGCGTTGTTGATATTTCCATGTTTATTCAGATAGCGGTGAAGATATTTCCATGTTTATAAAGATAGCAGTGTAGATATTTCCATGTTTATACAGATAGCAGTGTAGATGTTTCCATGTTTATAGACATAGTGGTGTAGATAATTTCAAATTTATACAGAGAGCAGTGTAGATATTTGCAAGTTCATACAGATAGCGGTGTAGATATTTCCACGTTTATAGAGATGGCGGTGTAGATATTTCCATGTTCATACAGATGGCAGTGTAGATATTTCCACGTTTATAGGGATGGCGGTGTAGATATTTTCATGTTTACACAGATGGCGGTGTAGATATTTCCATGTTTACACGGATAGCGGTGTAGACATTTCCATGTTTAAACAGATAGCGGTGTGGATATTTCCATGTTCATACAAATGTCGGTGTAGATATTTCCATGTTCATAGAGATGACGGTGTAGATATTTCCATGTTTATACAGATAGCAGTGTAGTTATTACCATGTTTATAGAGATAGCAGTGTAGATATTTCCATTGATATACAGATAGCTGTGTAGATATTTGCATGTTCATGCAGATAGCGGTGTAGATATTTCCATGTTTATTCAGATAGCGGTGTAGATATTTCCATATTCATACAGTTAGCGGTGTAGATATTTCCAGGTTCATACAAATGGCGGTGTAGATATTTCCATGTTTATACAGATAGCAGTGTAGATATTAACATGTTTATAGAGATAGCAGTGTAGATATTTCCATTGAAATACAGATAGCTGTGTAGATATTTGCATGTTCATACACATAGCGGTGTAGATATTTCCATGTTCATACAGATAGCGGAGTAGTTATTTCCATGTTCATACAGATAGCGGTGTAGGTATTTCCCTGTTCATACAGTTAGCGGTGTAGGTATTTCCATGTTCATACAGATGGCGGTGTAGATATTTCCATGTTCGTGCTGGTGGCAGTGTAGATATTTCCATGTTCATACAAATGGCGGTGTAGATATTTCCATGTTTATACAGATAGCAGTGTAGATATTAACATGTTTATAGAGATAGCAGTGTAGATATTTCCATTGAAATACAGATAGCTGTGTAGATATTTGCATGTTCATACACATAGCGGTGTAGATATTTCCATGTTCATACAGATAGCGGTGTAGATATTTCCATGTTCGTACAGAGAGCGGTGTAGATATTTCCATGTTCGTACAGATAGCGGTGTAGATATTTCCATGTTCATACAGATAGCGGAGTAGTTATTTCCATGTTCATACAGATAGCGGTGTAGGTATTTCCCTGTTCATACAGTTAGCGGTGTAGGTATTTCCATGTTCATACAGATGGCGGTGTAGATATTTCCATGTTCGTGCTGGTGGCAGTGTAGATATTTCCATGTTCATACATGTGGCGGTGTAGATATTTCCATGTTTATACAGATAGCAGTGTAGTTATTTCCATGTTTATAGAGATAGCAGTGTAGATATTTCCATTGATATGCAGATAGCTGTGTAGATATTTGCATATTCATACAGATAGCAGTGTAGATATTTCCATGTTCATACAGATGGCGGTGTAGATATTTACATCTTCGTACAGATGGCGGTGTAAATATTTCCATGTTCATATAGATGGCAGTGTAGAAATTTCCATGTTCATAGAGATGGCGGTGTAGATATTTCCATGTTTATGCAGATAGCGGTATAGATATTTCCATGTTTATACAGATGGTGTTGTAGATATTTCCATGTTTATAGAGATGGCTGTCTAGATATTTCCATCTTTATAGAGACAGTGGTGTAGTTATTTCCAAGTTTATAGAGACAGCGTTGTAGATATTTCCATGTTTATACAGATAGCAGTGTAGATATTCCCATGTTTATAGAGATAGTGGGGTAGATAATTTCAATTTCATACCGAGAGCAGTGTAGATATTTCCAAGTTCATACAGATAGCGGTGTAGATATTTCCACGTTTATAGAGAAGGCGGTGTAGATATTTCCATGTTCATACTGATGGCTGTGTAGATATTTCCATGTTCATACAAATGGCGGTGTAGATATTTCCATGTTCATAGAGAAGGCGGTGTAGATATTTCCATGCTCAAACAAATGGCGGTGTAGATAATTCCATGTTCATACAGGTGGCGGTGTATATATTTCCATGTTTATACAGATAGCACTGTAGTTATTTCCATGTGTATAGAGATAGCAGTGTAGATATTTCCATTGATATACAGATAGCTGTGTAGATATTTCCATGTTCATACAGATAGCGGTGTAGATATTTCCATGTTCATACAGATAACGGTGTAGATATTTCCATGTTCATACAGATAGCGGTGTAGATATTTCCATGTTAATACAGTTAGGGGAGTAGATATTTCCATGTACATACAAACGGCGGTGTAGATATTTCCATGTTTATACAGAGAGCAGTGTAGATATTTCCATGTTTATAGATATAGCAGTGTAGATATTTCCATTGATATACAGATAGCTGTGTAGATATTTGCATGTTCATACACATAGCGGTGTAGATATTTCCATGTTCATACAGATAGCGGTGTAGATATTTCCATGTTCGTACAGATGGCGGTGTAGATATTTCCATGTTTATAGAGATGGCGGTGTAGATATTTTCATGTTTACACAGATGGCGGTGTAGATATTTCCATGTTTACACAGATAGTGGTGTAGACATTTCCATGTTTACACAGATAGCGGTGTGGATATTTCCATGTTTATGCAGATAGCAGTGTAGATATTTCCATGTTTATACAGATAGCGGTGCGGTTATTTCCATGTTTATACAGATAGTGGTGGAGATATTTCCATGTTTATACAGATAGCGGTGTAGATATTTCAATCTTGTTACAGAAGGCGGTGTGGATATGTCCATGTTCGTACAGATGGCGGTATAGATATTTCGATGTTCATACAGATGGCGGTGTAGATATTTCGAAGTTTACAGAGATAGCGCTGTAGTTATTTCCATATTTATAGAGAAATCTGTGTAGATATTTCCATGTATATGCAGACAGCTGTGTAGATATTTCCATGTTCATACAGATAGCGGTGTAGATTTTTCCATGTTCATAGAGATAACGGTGTATATATTTACATCTTCATACAGATAGCGGTACAGATATTTCCATGTTCATACAGTAAGCGGTGTAGATATTTCCTTGTTCATACAGATTGCAGTGTAGATATTTACATGTTCATACAGATGTCGGTGTAGATATTTCCATGTTCGTACAGATGGCGTTGTAGATATTTCCATGTTCATAGAGATGCCGGTGTAGATATTTCCATGTTTATGCAGATAGCGGTATAGATATTTCCAAGTTTATACAGACGGTGGTGTAGATATTTCCATGTTTATAGAGATGGCGGTCTAGGTATTTCCATGTTTATAGAGATAGTAGTGTAGTTATTTCGAAGTTTATACAGACAGCGTTGCAGATATTTCCATGTTTATACAGATAGCGGTGCGGATATTTCCATGTTTATTCAGATAGCGGTGCGGATATTTCCATGTTTATA
Organism: Gorilla gorilla gorilla; assembly: GCF_029281585.2. Lineage (NCBI taxonomy): Eukaryota > Metazoa > Chordata > Mammalia > Primates > Hominidae > Gorilla > Gorilla gorilla. The sequence goes on along the minus strand of NC_073232.2, from coordinate 7,761,338 downwards.
CAGATAGTTGGGCAGATATTTCCATGTTTATACAGATAGTGGTGTAGATATTTCCATCTTATTACAGATGGCGGTGTAGATATGTCCATGTTTGTACAGATGGCGGTGTAGATATTTCCATGTTCATATAGATGGCGGTGTAGATATTTCGAAGTTTATAGAGATAGCGCTGTAGTTATTTCCATATTTATAGAGAAATCTGTGTAGGTATTTCCATGTATATTCAGATAGCTGTGTAGATAGATCCATGTTCATGCAGATAGCGGTGTAGATATTTCCATGTTCATCCAGATGCCGGTGTACATATATCCATGTTCATATAGATGGTGGTGAAGACATTTCCATGTTCATACAGATGGTGTTGTAGATATTTCCATGTTCATACAAATGGCGGTGTAGATATTTCCATGTTCATAGAGATGGTGGTGTAGATATTTCCAAGTTCATAGAGATGTCGGTGTTGATATTTCCATATTATAGAGATAGCAGTGTAGTTATTTCCATGTTAATAGAGATAGCATTGTACATATATCAATTGATATACAGATAGCTGTGTAGATATTTGAATGTTCATAGTGATAGCGGTGTAGATATTTCCATGGTCATACAGATAGCGGTGTAGATATTTCCATGTTCGTACAGATAGCGGTGTAGATATTTCCATGTTCAAACCAATAGCGGTGTAGACATTTCCATGTTCATATATTTAGCGGTGTAGATATTTCCATGTTCATACAGATGGCGAAGTTATTTCCAAGTTCATACAGATAGCGGTGGAGATATTTCCATGTTCATACAGTTAGTGGTGTAGATATTTCCATGTTCAGACAGATGGCGGTGTAGATATTTCCATGTTCATAGAGATGGCGGTGTAGATATTTCCATATTTATGCCGATAGCAGTGTAGTTATTTCCATGTTTATAGAGATAGCAGTGTAGATATTTCCATTGATATACAGATAGTTGTGTGGATATTTGCATGGTCATAGAGATAGCGGTGTAGATATTTCCATGTTCGTACAGATAGCGGTGTAGATATTTCCATGTACATACAGACAGCGGTGTAGATATTTCCATGTTCATACAGATAGCGGTGTAGATATTTCCATGTTCATACAGATGGCGGTGTAGATATTTACATGTTCATACAGATGGTGGTATAGATATTTCCATGTTCGTACAGATGGCGGTGTAGATATTTCCATGTTCATAGAGATGGCGGTGTAGATATTTCCATGTTTATGCAGATAGCGGTGTAGATATTTCCATGTTTACAGAGATAGTGTTGTAGTTATTTCCAAGTTTATAGAGACAGCGTTGTAGATATTTCCATGTTTATACAGATAGCGGTGAAGATGTTTCCATGTTTATACAGATAGCGGTGTATATATTTCCATGTTTATACAGATAGCAGTGTAGATATTTCCATGTTTATAGAGATAGTGTTGTAGATAATTTCAATTTCATACAGACAGCAGTGTAGATATTTCCAAGTTCATACAGATAGCGGTGTAGATATTTCCACGTTTATAGAGATGGCGGTGTAGATATTTCCATGTTCATACAGAGGACGGTGTAGATATTTCCATGTTTATAGGGATGACGGTGTAGATATTTTCATGTTTACACAGATGGCGGTGTAGATATTTCCATGTTTACACAGATAGCGGTGTAGACATTTCCATGTTTACACAGATAGCGGTTTGGATATTTCCATGTTTATGCAGATAGCAGTGTAGATATTTCCATGTTTATACAGATAGCGGTGCGGATATTTCCATGTTTATTCAGATAGCGGTGCGGATATTTCCATGTTTATACAGATAGTTGGGCAGATATTTCCATGTTTATACAGATAGCTCTGTGGATATTTCCATCTTAATACAGATGGCGGTGTAGATATGTCCATGATCGTACAGATGGCGGTGTAGATATTTCCATGTTCATACAGATGGTGGTGTAGATATTTCGAAGTTTATAGAGATAGCGCTGTAGTTATTTCCATATTTATAGAGAAATCTGTGTAGATATTTCCTTGTATATTCAGATAGCTGTGTAGATATTTCCATGTTCATGCTGATTACGGTGTAGATATTTCCATGTTCATCCAGATGCCGGTGTACATATATCCATGTTCATACCAATGGCGGTGTAGATATTTCCATGTTCATATAGATGGCGGTGGAGATATTTCCATGTTTATACAGATAGCAGTGTAGTTATTTCCATGTTTATAGAGATAGCAGTGTAGATATTTCATTGATATACAGATAGCTGTGTAGATATTTGCATGTTCATACAGATAGAGGTGTAGATATTTCCATGTTCATACAGATAGCGGTGTAGATATTTCCATGTTCATACAGATAGCGGTGTAGATATTTCCATGTTCATACAGATAGCGGTGTAGATATTTCCATGTTCATACAGTTAGCGGTGTAGATATTTCCATGTTTATAGAGATAGTCGTGTAGTTATTTTCATGTTTATAGAGACAGCTTTGTAGATATTTCAATGTTTATACAGATAGCGGTGAAGATATTTCCATGTTTATACGCATAGCGGTGTAGATATTTCCATATTTATACAGATAGCAGTGTAGATATTTCCATGTTTATAGAGATAGTGGTGTAGATAATTTCAATTTTATACCGAGAGCAGTGTAGATATTTCCAAGTTCATACAGATAGCGGTGTAGATATTTCCATATTTATACAGATAGCAGTGTAGTTATTTCCATGTTTATAGGGATAGCAGTGTAGATATTTTCATTGATATACAGATAGCTGTGTAGATATTTGAATGTTCATACAGATGGTGGTGTAGATATTTCCAGGTTCATACAAATGGCGGTGTAGATATTTCCATGTTCATAGAGATGGCGGTGTAGATATTTCCATGTTCATACAAATGGCGGTGTAGATATTTCCATGTTCATAGAGATGGCGGTGTAGATATTTCCTTGTTCATAGAAATGGCGGTGTAGATATTTCCATGTTCATAGAGATAGCGGTGTAGATATTTCCATGTTTATACAGATAGCAGTGTAGTTATTTCCATGTTTATAGAGATAGCAGTGTAGATATTTCATTGATATACAGATAGCTGTGTAGATATTTGCATGTTCATACAGATAGAGGTGTAGATATTTCCATGTTCATACAGATAGCGGTGTAGATATTTCCATGTTCATACAGATAGCGGTGTAGATATTTCAATGTTCATACAGATAGCGGTGTAGATATTTCCATGTTCATACAGTTAGCGGTGTAGATATTTCCATGTTTATAGAGATAGTCGTGTAGTTATTTTCATGTTTATAGAGACAGCTTTGTAGATATTTCCATGTTTATACAGATAGCGGTGAAGATATTTCCATGTTTATACGCATAGCGGTGTAGATATTCCCATATTTATACAGATAGCAGTGTAGATATTTCCATGTTTATAGAGATAGTGGTGTAGATAATTTCAATTTTATACCGAGAGCAGTGTAGATATTTCCAAGTTCATACAGATAGCGGTGTAGATATTTCCATATTTATACAGATAGCAGTGTAGTTATTTCCATGTTTATAGGGATAGCAGTGTAGATATTTTCATTGATATACAGATAGCTGTGTAGATATTTGAATGTTCATACAGATGGTGGTGTAGATATTTCCAGGTTCATACAAATGGCGGTGTAGATATTTCCATGTTCATAGAAATGGCGGTGTAGATATTTCCATGTTCATACAAATGGCGGTGTAGATATTTCCATGTTCATAGAGATGGCGGTGTAGATATTTCCTTGTTCATAGAAATGGCGGTGTAGATATTTCCATGTTCATAGAGATAGCGGTGTAGATATTTCCATGTTTATACAGATAGCAGTGTAGTTAATTCCATGTTTATAGAGATAGTAGTGTTGGTATTTCCGTTGATATACAGATAGCTGTGTAGATATTTGCATGTTCATACAGATAGCGGTGTTGATATTTCCATGTTCATACAGAGGGCGGTGTGGATATTTCCATGTTCATACAGATAGCGGTGTAGATATTTCCATGTTCACATAGACAGTGGTGTAGATATTTCCATGTTCATACTGATAGCGGTGTAGATTTTTCCATGTTCATACAAATAGCGGTGTAGATATTTCAATGATCATACAGATGGCGGTGTAGATATTTACATGTTCATACAGATGGCGGTGTAGATATTTCCATGTTCGTGTGGATGGCAGTGTAGATATTTCCATGTTCATACAGGTGGCAGTGTAGATATTTCCATGTTTATACAGATAGCAGTGTAGTTATTTCCATGTTTATAGAGATAGCAGTGTAGATATTTCCATTGATATACAGATAGTTGTGTAGATATTTGCAAGTTCATACAGATAGCGGTGTAGATATTTCCATGTTGGTACAGATAGCGGTTTAGATATTTCCATATTCATACATATAGCGGTGTAGATATTTCCATGTTCATACAGATAACGGTGTAGATATTTCCATGTTCATACAGATAGCGGTGTAGATATTTCCATGTTCATACAGTTAGCGGTGTAGATATTTCCATGTTCATACAGATGGCGGTGTAGATATTTACATGTTCATACAGATGGCAGTGTAGATATTTCCATGTTCGTACAGATGGCGGTGTAGATATTTCCATCTTCATAGAGATGGCGGTGTAGATATTTCCATGTTTATGCAGAGAGCGGTATAGATATTTCCACGTTTATACAGATGGTGGTGTAGATATTTCCATGTTTATAGAGATGGCGGTCTAGATATTTCTCTGTTTATAGAGATAGTGGTGTAGATAATTTCAATTTTATAGAGATAGCAGTGTAGATATTTCCAAGTTCATACTGATAGCAGTTTAGATATTTCCACGTTTATAGAGATGGCGTTGTAGATATTTCCATGTTCATACAGATGGCGGTGTAGATTTTCCATGTTTATAGAGATGGCGATATAGATATTTTCATGTTTACACAGATGGAGGTGTAGATATTTCCATATTTACACAGATAGTGGTGTAGACATTTCAATGTTTACACAGTTAGCGGTGTGGATATTTCCATGTTTATGCAGATAGGGGTGTAGATATTTCCATCTTAATACAGATGTCGGTGTAGATATGTCCATGTTCGTACAGATGGCGGTTTAGATATTTCCATCTTCATACAGATGGCGGTGTAGATATTTCGAAGTTTATAGAGATAGCGCTGTAGTTATTTCCATATTTATAGAGAAATCTGTGTAGATATTTCCATGTATATGCAGATAGCTGTGTAGATATTTCCATGTTCATGCAGATAGCGGTGTAGATATTTCCATGTTTATACAGATGGTGGTGTAGATATTTCCATGTTTATAGAGATGGCGGTCTAGATATTTCCATGTTTACAGAGATAGTGGTTTAGTTATTTCCAAGTTTATAGAGACAGCGTTGTAGATATTTCCATGTTTATACAGATAGTGGTGAAGTTATTTCCATGTTCATACAGATAGCGGTGTAGATATTTCCATGTTCATACAGTTAGCGGTGTAGATATTTCCATGTTTATAGAGATAGTCGTGTAGTTATTTTCATGTTTATAGAGACAGCTTTGTAGATATTTCAATGTTTATACAGATAGCGGTGAAGATATTTCCATGTTTATACGCATAGCGGTGTAGATATTTCCATATTTATACAGATAGCAGTGTAGATATTTCCATGTTTATAGAGATAGTGGTGTAGATAATTTCAATTTTATACCGAGAGCAGTGTAGATATTTCCAAGTTCATACAGATAGCGGTGTAGATATTTCCATATTTATACAGATAGCAGTGTAGTTATTTCCATGTTTATAGGGATAGCAGTGTAGATATTTTCATTGATATACAGATAGCTGTGTAGATATTTGAATGTTCATACAGATGGTGGTGTAGATATTTCCAGGTTCATACAAATGGCGGTGTAGATATTTCCATGTTCATAGAGATGGCGGTGTAGATATTTCCATGTTCATACAAATGGCGGTGTAGATATTTCCATGTTCATAGAGATGGCGGTGTAGATATTTCCTTGTTCATAGAAATGGCGGTGTAGATATTTCCATGTTCATAGAGATAGCGGTGTAGATATTTCCATGTTTATACAGATAGCAGTGTAGTTATTTCCATGTTTATAGAGATAGCAGTGTAGATATTTCATTGATATACAGATAGCTGTGTAGATATTTGCATGTTCATACAGATAGAGGTGTAGATATTTCCATGTTCATACAGATAGCGGTGTAGATATTTCCATGTTCATACAGATAGCGGTGTAGATATTTCAATGTTCATACAGATAGCGGTGTAGATATTTCCATGTTCATACAGTTAGCGGTGTAGATATTTCCATGTTTATAGAGATAGTCGTGTAGTTATTTTCATGTTTATAGAGACAGCTTTGTAGATATTTCCATGTTTATACAGATAGCGGTGAAGATATTTCCATGTTTATACGCATAGCGGTGTAGATATTTCCATATTTATACAGATAGCAGTGTAGATATTTCCATGTTTATAGAGATAGTGGTGTAGATAATTTCAATTTTATACCGAGAGCAGTGTAGATATTTCCAAGTTCATACAGATAGCGGTGTAGATATTTCCATATTTATACAGATAGCAGTGTAGTTATTTCCATGTTTATAGGGATAGCAGTGTAGATATTTTCATTGATATACAGATAGCTGTGTAGATATTTGAATGTTCATACAGATGGTGGTGTAGATATTTCCAGGTTCATACAAATGGCGGTGTAGATATTTCCATGTTCATAGAAATGGCGGTGTAGATATTTCCATGTTCATACAAATGGCGGTGTAGATATTTCCATGTTCATAGAGATGGCGGTGTAGATATTTCCTTGTTCATAGAAATGGCGGTGTAGATATTTCCATGTTCATAGAGATAGCGGTGTAGATATTTCCATGTTTATACAGATAGCAGTGTAGTTAATTCCATGTTTATAGAGATAGTAGTGTTGGTATTTCCGTTGATATACAGATAGCTGTGTAGATATTTGCATGTTCATACAGATAGCGGTGTTGATATTTCCATGTTCATACAGAGGGCGGTGTGGATATTTCCATGTTCATACAGATAGCGGTGTAGATATTTCCATGTTCACATAGACAGTGGTGTAGATATTTCCATGTTCATACTGATAGCGGTGTAGATTTTTCCATGTTCATACAAATAGCGGTGTAGATATTTCAATGATCATACAGATAGCGGTGTAGATATTTACATGTTCATACAGATGGCGGTGTAGATATTTCCATGTTCGTGTGGATGGCAGTGTAGATATTTCCATGTTCATACAGGTGGCAGTGTAGATATTTCCATGTTTATACAGATAGCAGTGTAGTTATTTCCATGTTTATAGAGATAGCAGTGTAGATATTTCCATTGATATACAGATAGTTGTGTAGATATTTGCAAGTTCATACAGATAGCGGTGTAGATATTTCCATGTTGGTACAGATAGCGGTTTAGATATTTCCATATTCATACATATAGCGGTGTAGATATTTCCATGTTCATACAGATAACGGTGTAGATATTTCCATGTTCATACAGATAGCGGTGTAGATATTTCCATGTTCATACAGTTAGCGGTGTAGATATTTCCATGTTCATACAGATGGCGGTGTAGATATTTACATGTTCATACAGATGGCAGTGTAGATATTTCCATGTTCGTACAGATGGCGGTGTAGATATTTCCATCTTCATAGAGATGGCGGTGTAGATATTTCCATGTTTATGCAGAGAGCGGTATAGATATTTCCACGTTTATACAGATGGTGGTGTAGATATTTCCATGTTTATAGAGATGGCGGTCTAGATATTTCTCTGTTTATAGAGATAGTGGTGTAGATAATTTCAATTTTATAGAGATAGCAGTGTAGATATTTCCAAGTTCATACTGATAGCAGTTTAGATATTTCCACGTTTATAGAGATGGCGTTGTAGATATTTCCATGTTCATACAGATGGCGGTGTAGATTTTCCATGTTTATAGAGATGGCGATATAGATATTTTCATGTTTACACAGATGGAGGTGTAGATATTTCCATATTTACACAGATAGTGGTGTAGACATTTCAATGTTTACACAGTTAGCGGTGTGGATATTTCCATGTTTATGCAGATAGGGGTGTAGATATTTCCATCTTAATACAGATGTCGGTGTAGATATGTCCATGTTCGTACAGATGGCGGTTTAGATATTTCCATCTTCATACAGATGGCGGTGTAGATATTTCGAAGTTTATAGAGATAGCGCTGTAGTTATTTCCATATTTATAGAGAAATCTGTGTAGATATTTCCATGTATATGCAGATAGCTGTGTAGATATTTCCATGTTCATGCAGATAGCGGTGTAGATATTTCCATGTTTATACAGATGGTGGTGTAGATATTTCCATGTTTATAGAGATGGCGGTCTAGATATTTCCATGTTTACAGAGATAGTGGTTTAGTTATTTCCAAGTTTATAGAGACAGCGTTGTAGATATTTCCATGTTTATACAGATAGTGGTGAAGTTATTTCCATGTTTGTACAGATAGCGGTGTAGATATTTCCATGTTTATGCAGATAGCAGTGTAGATATTTCCATGTTTATAGACATAGAGGTGTAGATAATTTCAATTTTATACAGAGAGCTGTGTAGATATTTCCAAGTTCATACAGACAGCGGTGTAGATATTTCCACGTTTATAGAGATAGTGGTGTAGATATTTCCATGTTCATAAAGATATCGGTGTAGATATTTCCATGTTCATACAGATAACGGTGTAGATATTTCCATGTTCATACAGATGGAGGTGTAGATATTTACATGTACATACAGATGGCGGTGTAGATATTTCCATGTTCGTACGGATGGCAGTGTAGATATTTCCATGTTCATACCAGTGGCGGTGTAGATATTTCCTTGTTCATACAGATAGCGGTGAGGATATTTCCATGTTTATACAGATAGCGGTGTAGATAATTCCATGTTTATACAGATAGCAGTGTAGATATTTCCATGTTTATAGAGATAGTGATGTAGATAATTTCAATTTTATACAGAGAGCAGTGTAGATATTTCCAAGTTCATACAGATAGCGGTGTAGATATTTCCACGTTTATAGAGATGGCGGTGTAGATACTTCCATGTTCATACAGATGGCGGTGTAGATATTTCCATGTTTATAGGGATGGCGGTGTAGATATTTTCATGTTTACACAGATGGCAGTGTAGATATTTCCATGTTTACACAGATAGCGTTGTAGACATTTCCATGTTTACACAGATAGCGGTGTGGATATTTCCATGTTTATGCAGATAGCACTGTTGATATTTCCATGTTTATACAGATAGCGGTGCGGATAATTCCATGTTCATACAGATAGTTGGGCAGATATTTCCAAGTTTATACAGATAGCGGTGTAGATATTTCCATCTTAATACAGATGGCGGTGTATATATTTCCATGTTTGTACAGATGGCGGTGTAGATATTTCCATGTTCATACAGATGGCGGTGTAGATATTTCGAAGTTTATAGAGATAGCGCTGTAGTTATTTCAATATTTATAGAGAAATCTGTGTAGATCTTTCCATGTATATTCAGATAGCTGTGTAGATATTTCCATGTTCATGCAGACAGCGGTGTAGATATTTCCATGTTCATCCAGATGCCAGTGTACATATATCCATGTTCATACAGATGGTGGTGTAGATATTTCCATGTTCATACAAATGGCGGTGTAGTTATTTCCATGTTCATAGAGATGGCGGTGTAGATATTTCCATGTTCATACAAATGTCGGTGTAGATATTTCCATGTTCATAGAGATGGCAGTGTAGATATTTCCATATTTATACAGATAGCAGTGTAGTTATTTCCATGTTTATAGGGATAGCAGTGTAGATATTTCCATTGATATACAGATAGCTGTGTAGATATTTGCATGTTCATTCAGATAGTGGTGTAGATATTTCCATGTTCATACAGATAGCGGTGTAGATATTCCCATGTTCATACAGATAGCGGTGTAGATATTTCCATGTTCATACAGATGGCGGTGTAGATATTTCCATGTTCATACAGATGGCGGTGTAGATATTTCCATGTTCATACAGATGGCGGTGTAGATATTTCCATGTTCATGCAGATGGCGGTGTAGATATTTCCATGTTCATACAGTTAGCGGTGTAGATATTTCCATGTTCATACAGATGGCGGTGTAGATATTTACATGTTCATACACATGGCGGTGTAGATATTTCCATGTTCGTACGGATGGCAGTGTAGATATTTCCATGTTCATTCAGGTGGCGGTGTAGATATATCCATGTTTATACAGATAGCAGTGTAGTTATTTCCATGTTTATAGAGATAGCTGTGTAGACATTTCCATTGATATACAGATAGCTGTGTAGATATTTGCATGTTCATACAGATAGCGGTGTAGATATTTCCATGTTCATACAGATAGCGGTTTAGATATTTCCATGTTCATACAGATAGCGGTGTAGATATTTCCATGTTCATACAGATATCGGTGTAGATATTTCCATGTTCATACAGATAGCGGTGTAGATATTTCCATGTTCATACAGTTAGTAGTGTAGATTTTTCCATGTTCGTACAGATGGCGGTGTAGATATTTCCAACTTCATAGAGATGGCGGTGTAGATATTTCCATGTTTATGCAGAGAGCGGTATAGATATTTCCACGTTTATACAGATGGTGGTGTAGATATTTCCATGTTTATAGAGATGGCGGTCTAGATATTTCTCTGTTTATAGAGATAGTGGTGTAGATAATTTCAATTTTATAGAGATAGCAGTGTAGATATTTCCAAGTTCATACAGATAGCAGTTTAGATATTTCCACGTTTATAGAGATGGCGTTGTAGATATTTCCATGTTCATACAGATGGCGGTGTAGATTTTCCATGTTTATAGAGATGGCGATATAGATATTTTCATGTTTACACAGATGGAGGTGTAGATTTTTCCATATTTACACAGATAGTGGTGTAGACATTTCAATGTTTACACAGTTAGCGGTGTGGATATTTCCATGTTTACGCAGATAGGGGTGTAGATATTTCCATCTTAATACAGATGTCGGTGTAGATATTTCCATGTTCATACAGATGGCGGTGTAGATGTTTCCATGTTTATAGGGATGGCGGTGTACATATTCTCATGCTTACACAGATGGCGGTGTAGATAATTCCATGTTTACACAGATAGCGGTGTAGACATTTCCATGTTTACACAGATGGCGGTGTGGATATTTCCATGTTCATACAAATGGCGGTGTAGATATTTCCATGTTTACACAGATAGCGGTGTAGACATTTCCATGTTTACACAGATAGCGGTGTGGATATTTCCATGCTTTTGGAGATAGCAGTGTAGATATTTCCATGTTTATGCAGATAGCGGTGCAGATATTTCCATGATTATACAGATAGTTGGGCAGATATTTCCATGTTTTTACAGACGGCGGTGCAGATATTTCCATCTTAATACAGATGCCGGTGTAGATATGTCCATGTTTGTACAGATGGCGGTGTAGATATTTCCGTGTTCATACAGATGGCGGTGCAGATATTTTGAAGTATTTAGAGATAGCGCTGTAGTTATTTCCATATTTATAGAGAAATCTGTGTAGATATTTCCATGTATATTCAGATAGCTGTGTAGATATTTCCAAGTTCATGCAGATAGCGGTGAAGATATTTCCATGTTCATCCAGTTGCCGGTGCACATGTATCCATGTTCATACAGATGGCGGTGAAGATATTTCCATGTTCATACAGATGGCGGTGTTGATATTTCCATGTTCATACAAATGTCTCTGTAGATATTTCCATGTTCATAGAGATGGCGGTGTAGATATTTCCATGTTCATACAAATGGCGGTGTAGATATTTCCATGTTCATAGAGATGGCGGTGTAGATATTTCCATGGTTATACAGATAGCAGTGTAGTTATTTCCATGTTTATAGAGATAGCAGTGTAGATATTTCCATTGATATACAGATAGCAGTGTAGATATTTGCATGTTCATACAGATAGCGGTGTGGATATTTCCATGTTCATACAGATAGCGGTGTAGATATTTCCATGTTCATACAGATAGAGGTGTAGATATTTCCATGTTCATACAGATAGCGGTGTAGATATTTCCATGTTCATACAGATAGCGGTGTAGATATTTCCATTTTCATACAGATAGCGGTGTAGATATTTCCATGTTCATACAGTTGGCGGTGTAGATATTTCCATGTTCATACAGATGGCGGTGTAGATATTTACATGTTCTTACAGATGGCGGTGTAGATATTTCCATGTTCGTACGGATGGCAGTGTAGATATTTCCATGTTCATACAGGTGGCGGTGTAGATATTTCCATGTTTATACAGATAGCGGGGAAGATTTTTCCATGTTTATACAGATAGCGGTGTAGATATTTCCCTGTTTATACAGATAGCAGTGTAGATATTTCCATGTTTACAGAGATAGTGGTGTAGATAATTTCAATTTTATACAGAGAGCAGTGTAGATATTTCCAAGTTCATACAGATAGTGGTGTAGATATTTCCACGTTTATAGAGATGGCGGTGTAGATATTTCCATGTTCATACAGATGGCGGTGTAGATGTTTCCATGTTTATAGGGATGGCGGTGTAGATATTCTCATGCTTACACAGATGGCGGTGTAGATAATTCCATGTTTACACAGATAGCGGTGTAGACATTTCCATGTTTACACAGATTGCGGTGTGGATATTTCCATGTTTATGCAGATAGCAGTGTAGATATTTCCATGTTTATACAGATAGCGATGCGGATATTTCCATGTTTATACAGATAGTTGGGCAGATATTTCCATGTTTATAAAGATAGCGGTGTAGATATTTCCATCTTAATACAGATGGCGGTGTAGATATATCCATGTTCGTACAGATGGCGGTGTAGATATTTCCATGTTCATACAGATGGCGGTGTAGATATTTCGAAGTTTATAGAGATAGCGCTGTAGATATTTCCACACTTATAGAGAAATCTGTGTAGATATTTCCATGTATATTCAGATAGCTGTGTAGATATCCATGTTCATGCAGATAGCGGTGTAGATATTTCCATGTTCATCCAGATGCCGGTGTACATATATCCATGTTCATACAGATGGCGATGAAGATATTTCCATGTTCATACAGATGGCGGTGTAGATATTTCCATGTTCATACAAATGGCGGTGTAGATATTTCCATGTTTACACAGATAGCGGTGTAGACATTTCCATGTTTACACAGATAGCGGTGTGGATATTTCCATGCTTTTGGAGATAGCAGTGTAGATATTTCCATGTTTATGCAGATAGCGGTGCAGTTATTTCCATGATTATACAGATAGTTGGGCAGATATTTCCATGTTTTTACAGACGGCGGTGCAGATATTTCCATCTTAATACAGATGCCGGTGTAGATATGTCCATGTTTGTACAGATGGCGGTGTAGATATTTCCGTGTTCATACAGATGGCGGTGCAGATATTTTGAAGTATTTAGAGATAGCGCTGTAGTTATTTCCATATTTAAAGAGAAATCTGTGTAGATATTTCCATGTATATTCAGATAGCTGTGTAGATATTTCCAAGTTCATGCAGATAGCGGTGAAGATATTTCCATGATCATCCAGTTGCCGGTGCACATGTATCCATGTTCATACAGATGGCGGTGAAGATATTTCCATGTTCATACAGATGGCGGTGTTGATATTTCCATGTTCATACAAATGTCTCTGTAGATATTTCCATGTTCATAGAGATGGCGGTGTAGATATTTCCATGTTCATACAAATGGTGGTGTAGATATTTCCATGTTCATAGAGATGGCGGTGTAGATATTTCCATGGTTATACAGATAGCAGTGTAGTTATTTCCATGTTTATAGAGATAGCAGTGTAGATATTTCCATTGATATACAGATAGCAGTGTAGATATTTGCATGTTCATACAGATAGCGGTGTGGATATTTCCATGTTCATACAGATAGCGGTGTAGATATTTCCATGTTCATACAGATAGCGGTGTAGATATTTCCATGTTCATACAGATAGCAGTGTAGATATTTCCATTTTCATACAGATAGCGGTGTAGATATTTCCATGTTCATACAGTTAGCGGTGTAGATATTTCCATGTTCATACACATGGCGGTGTAGATATTTACATGTTCATACAGATGGCGGTGTAGATATTTCCATGTTCGTACGGATGGCAGTGTAGATATTTCCATGTTCATACAGGTGGCGGTGTAGATATTTCCATGTTTATACAGATAGCGGTGAAGATATTTCCATGTTTATGCAGATAGCGGTGTAGATATTTCCATGTTTATACAGATATCAGTGTAGATATTTCCATGTTTATAGAGATAGTGGTGTAGATAATTTCAATTTTTTAAAGAGAGCAGTGTAGATATTTCCAAGTTCATAAAGATAGCGGTGTAGATATTTCCACGTTTATAGAGATAGCGGTGTAGATATTTCCATGTTCATACAGATGGCGGTGTAGATATTTCCATGTTCATAGAGATGGCGGTGTAGATATTTCCATGTTTATACAGATAGCAGTGTAGTTATTTCCACGTTTATAGAGATAGCAGTGTAGATATTTCCATTGATATACAGATAGCTGTTTAGATAATTGCATGTTCATACAGTTAGCCGTCTAGATATTTCCATGTTCATACAGATAGCGGTGTAGATATTTGCATGTTCATACAGATAGCGGAGTAGATATTTCCATGTTTATACAGATAGCGGTGTAGATATTTCCATGTTCATACAGATAGCGGTGTAGTTATTTCCATGTTCATACAGTTAGCGGTGTAGATATTTCCATGTTCTTACAGATGGCAGTGTAGATATTTACATGTTCATACAGATGGCGGTGTAGATATTTCCATGTTCATACAGATGGCGGAGTAGATATTTCCATGTTCATACAGATAGCGGAGTAGATATTTCCATGTCCATACAGATAGCGGTGTAGATATTTCCATGTTCATACAGTTAGTGGTGTAGATATTTCCATGTTCATACAGATGGCGGTGTAGATATTTCCATGTTCATACAGATGGCGGTGTAGATATTTCCATGTTCATACAGATAGCGTTGTAGATATTTACATGTTTATACAGATAGCAGTGTAGATATTTCCATGTTTATAGAGATAGTGGTGTAGATAATTTCAATTTTATACAGAGAGCAGCGTAGATATTTCCAAGTTCATACAGATAGTGGTGTAGATATTTCCACGTATATAGAGATGGCGGTGTAGATATTTCCATGTTCATACAGATGGCGGTGTAGATATTTCCATGTTTATAGGGATGGCGGTGTAGATATTTTCATGCTTACACAGATGGCGGTGTAGATATTTCCATGTTTACACAGATAGCGGTGTAGACATTTCCATGTTTACACAGATGGCGGTGTGGATATTTCCATGTTTATGCAGATAGCAGTGTAGATATTTCCATGTTTATACAGATAGCGATGCGGATATTTCCATGTTTATACAGATAGTTGGGCAGATATTTCCATGTTTATAAAGATAGCGGTGTAGATATTTCCATCTTAATACAGATGGCGGTGTAGATATTTCCAATGTCATACAGATGGCGGTGTAGATATTTCCATGTTCATACAGATAGCGGTGTAGTTATTTCCATGTTCATACCAATAAAGTGTAGATATTTCCATGTTCATACAGTTAGCGGTGTAGATATTTCCATGTTCATACATATGGCGGTGTAGATATTTACATGTTCATACAGATGGCGGTGTAGATATTTCCATGTTCGTACGGATGGCAGTGTAGATATTTCCATGTTCATATAGGTGGCGGTGTAGATATTTCCATGTTTATAGAGATAGCAGTGTGGATATTTCCATTGATATACAGATAGCTGTGTAGGTATTTTCATGTTCATACAGATAGCGGTGTAGGTATTTCCATGTTCGTACAGATAGCTGTGTAGATATTTCCATGTTCATACAGATAGCGGTGTAGATATTTCAATGTTCATACAGATAACGGTGTAAATATTTCCATGTTCATACAGATAGCGGTGTAGATATTTCCATGTTCATACAGATAGCGGTGTAGATATTTCCATGTTCATACAGTTAGCGGTGTAGTTATTTCCATGTTCATACAGATGGCGGTGTAGATATTTACATGTTCATACAGATGGCGGTGTAGATTTTTCCATGTTCGTACAGATGGCGGTGTAGATATTTCCATGTTCATAGAGATGGCGGTGTAGATATTTCCATGTTTATGCAGATAGCGGTATAGATATTTCCATGTTTATACAGATGGTGGTGTACATATTTCCATGTTTATAGAGATGGCGCTCTAGATATTTCCATTTTTACAGAGATAGTATTTTAGTTATTTCCAAGTTTATAGAGACAGCGTTGTTGATATTTCCATGTTTATACAGATAGCGGTGAAGATATTTCCATGTTTATACAGATAGCTGTGTAGATATTTCCATGTTTATACAGATAGCAGTGTAGATATTTCCATGTTTATAGAGATAGTGGTGTAGATAATTTCAATTTATACCGAGAGCAGTGTAGATATTTCCAATTTCATACAGATAGCGGTGTAGATATTTCCACGTTTATAGAGATGGCGGTGTAGATATTTCCATGGTCATGCAGATGGCGGTGTAGATATTTCCATGTTTACACAGATAGCGGTGTAGACATTTCCATGTTTACACAGATGGCGGTGTGGATATTTCCATGTTTATGCAGATAGCAGTGTAGATATTTCCATGTTTATACAGATAGCGATGCGGATATTTCCATGTTTATACAGATAGTTGGGCAGATATTTCCATGTTTATAAAGATAGCGGTGTAGATATTTCCATCTTAATACAGATGGCGGTGTAGATATGTCCATGTTCGTACAGATGGCGGTGTAGATATTTCCATGTTCATACAGATGGCGGTGTAGATATTTCGAAGTTTATAGAGATAGCGCTGTAGATATTTCCACACTTATAGAGAAATCTGTGTAGATATTTCCATGTATATTCAGATAGCTGTTTAGATATCCATGTTCATGCAGATAGCGGTGTAGATATTTCCATGTTCATCCAGATGCCGGTGTACATATATCCATGTTCATACAGATGGCGATGAAGATATTTCCATGTTCATACAGATGGCGGTGTAGATATTTCCATGTTCATACAAATGGCGGTGTAGATATTTCCCTGTTCATAGAGATGGCGGTGTAGATATTTCCATGTTCATACAAATAGCGGTGTAGATATTTCCATGTTCATAGAGATGGCGGTGTAGATATTTCCATGTTTATACAGATAGCAGCGTAGTTATTTCCATGTTTATAGAGATAGCAGTGTAGATATTTTCATTGATACACAGATAGCAGTGTAGATATTTGCATGTTCATACAGATAGCGGTGTGGATATTTCCATGTTCATACAGATAGCGGTGTAGATATTTCCATGTTCATACAGATAGCGGTGTAGATATTTCCATGTTCATACAGATAGCGGTGTAGATATTTCCATGTTCATACAGATAGCGGTGTAGATATTTCCATTTTCATACAGATAGCGGCGTAGATATTTCCATGTTCATACAGTTGGCGGTGTAGATATTTCCATGTTCATACAGATGGCGGTGTAGATATTTACATGTTCATACAGATGGCGGTGTAGATATTTCCATGTTCGTACGGATGGCAGTGTAGATATTTCCATGTTCATACAGGTGGCGGTGTAGATATTTCCATGTTTATACAGATAGCGGGGAAGATTTTTCCATGTTTATACAGATAGTTGGGCAGATATTTCCATGTTTATAAAGATAGCGGTGTAGATATTTCCATCTTAATACAGATGGCGGTGTAGATATATCCATGTTCGTACAGATGGCGGTGTAGATATTTCCATGTTCATACAGATGGCGGTGTAGATATTTCGAAGTTTATAGAGATAGCGCTGTAGATATTTCCACACTTATAGAGAAATCTGTGTAGATATTTCCATGTATATTCAGATATCTGTGTAGATATCCATGTTCATGCAGATAGCGGTGTAGATATTTCCATGTTCATCCAGATGCCGGAGTACATATATCCATGTTCATACAGATGGCGATGAAGATATTTCCATGTTCATACAGATGGCGGTGTAGATATTTCCATGTTCATACAAATGGCATTGTAGATATTTCCCTGTTCATAGAGATGGCGGTGTAGATATTTCCATGTTCATACAAATAGCGGTGTAGATATTTCCATGTTCATACAGGTGGTGGTGTAGATATTTCCATGTTTATACAGATAGCAGTGTAGTTATTTCCACGTTTATAGAGATAGCAGTGTAGATATTTCCATTGATATACAGATAGCTGTTTAGATATTTGCATGTTCATACAGTTAGCCGTCTAGATATTTCCATGTTCATACAGATAGCGGTGTAGATATTTGCATGTTCATACAGATAGCGGAGTTGATATTTCCATATTTATACAGATAGCGGTGTAGATATTTCCATGTTCATACAGATAGCGGTGTAGTTATTTCCATGTTCATACAGTTAGCGGTGTAGATATTTCCATGTTCTTACAGATGGCAGTGTAGATATTTACATGTTCATACAGATAGCGGTGTAGATATTTCCATGTTCATACAGATGGCGGTGTAGATATTTCCATGTTCATACAGATAGCAGAGTAGATATTTCCATGTTCATACAGATAGCGGTGTAGATATTTCCATGTTCATACAGTTAGTGGTGTAGATATTTCCATGTTCATACAGATGGCGGTGCAGATATTTACATGTTCATACAGATGGCGGTGTAGATATTAACATGTTCATACAGATGGCGGTGTAGATATTTACATGTTCAAACAGATGGCGGTGTAGATATTTCCATGTTCATACAGATGGCGGTGTAGATATTTCCATGTTCATACAGACAGCGGTGTAGTTATTTCCATGTTCATACCAATAGCGGTGTAGATATTTCCATGTTCATACAGTTAGCGGTGTAGATATTTCCATGTTTATGCAGATAGCAGTGTAGATATTTCCATGTTTATAGGGATAGTGGTGTAGATAATTTCAATTTTATACAGAGAGCAGTGTAGATATTTCCAAGTTCATACAGGTAGCTGTGTAGATATTTCCACGTTTATAGAGATGGCGGTGTAGATATTTCCATGTTCATACAGATGGCGGTGTAGATATTTCCATGTTTATAGGGATGGCGGTGTAGATATTTTCATGCTTACACAGATGGCGGTGTAGATATTTCCATGTTCATACAAATAGGGGTGTAGATATTTCCATGTTCATAGAGATGGCGGTGTAGATATTTCCATGTTTATACAGATAGCAGCGTAGCTATTTCCATGTTTATAGAGATAGCAGTGTAGATATTTTCATTGATATACAGATAGCAGTGTAGATATTTGCATGTTCATACAGATAGCGGTGTGGAGATTTCCATGTTCATACAGATAGCGGTGTAGATATTTCCATGTTCATACAGATAGCGGTGTAGATATTTCCATGTTCATACAGTTAGCGGTGTAGATATTTCCATGTTCATACAGATGGCGGTGTAGATATTTACATGTTCATACAGATGGCGGTGTAGATATTTCCATGTTCGTACGGATGGCAGTGTAGATATTTCCATGTTCATACAGGTGGCGGTGTAGATATTTCCATGTTTATGCAGATAGCGGTGAAGATTTTTCCATGTTTATACAGATAGCGTTGTAGATATTTCCATGTTTATACAGATAGCAGTGTAGATATTTCCATGTTTATAGAGATAGTGGTGTAGATAATTTCAATTTTATACAGAGAGCAGCGTAGATATTTCCAAGTTCATTCAGATAGTGGTGTAGATATTTCCACGTATATAGAGATGGCGGTGTAGATATTTCCATGTTCATACAGATGGCGGTGTAGATATTTCCATGTTTATAGGGATGGCGGTGTAGATATTTTCATGCTTACACAGATGGCGGTGTAGATATTTCCATGTTTACACAGATAGCGGTGTAGACATTTCCATGTTTACACAGATGGCGGTGTGGATATTTCCATGTTTATGCAGATAGCAGTGTAGATATTTCCATGTTTATACAGATAGCGATGCGGATATTTCCATGTTTATACAGATAGTTGGGCAGATATTTCCATGTTTATAAAGATAGCGGTGTAGATATTTCCATCTTAATACAGATGGCGGTGTAGATATGTCCATGTTCGTACAGATGGCGGTGTAGATATTTCCATGTTCATACAGATGGCGGTGTAGGTATTTCGAAGTTTATAGAGATAGCGCTGTAGATATTTCCACACTTATAGAGAAATCTGTGTAGATATTTCCATGTATATTCAGATAGCTGTTTAGATATCCATGTTCATGCAGATAGCGGTGTAGATATTTCCATGTTCATCCAGATGCCGGCGTACATATATCCATGTTCATACAGATGGCGATGAAGATATTTCCATGTTCATACAGATGGCGGTGTAGATATTTCCGTGTTCATACAAATGGCGGTGTAGATATTTCCCTGTTCATAGAGATGGCGGTGTAGATATTTCCATGTTCATACAAATAGCGGTGTAGATATTTCCATGTTCATAGAGATGGCGGTGTAGATATTTCCATGTTTATACAGATAGCAGCGTAGTTATTTCCATGTTTATAGAGATCGCAGTGTAGATATTTTCATTGATATACAGATAGCAGGGTAGATATTTGCATGTTCATACAGATAGAGGTGTGGATATTTCCATGTTCATACAGATAGCGGTGTAGATATTTCCATGTTCATACAGATAGCGGTGTAGATATTTCCATGTTCATACAGATAGCGGTGTAGATATTTCCATGTTCATCCAGATGCCGGTGTACATATATCCATGTTCATACAGATGGCGATGAAGATATTTCCATGTTCATACAGATGGCGGTGTAGATATTTCCATGTTCATACCAATGGCGGTGTAGATATTTCCCTGTTCATAGAGATGGCGGTGTAGATATTTCCATGGTTATACAGATAGCAGCGTAGTTATTTCCATGTTTATAGAGATAGCAGTGTAGATATTTCCATTGATATACAGATAGCAGTGTAGATATTTGCATGTTCATACAGATAGCGGTGTAGATATTTCCATGTTCATACAGATAGCGGTGTAGATATTTCCATTTTCATACAGATAGCGGTGTAGATATTTCCATGTTCATACACTTGGCGGTGTAGATATTTCCATGTTCATACAGATGGCGGTGTAGATATTTACATGTTCATACAGATGGCGGTGTAGATATTTCCATGTTCGTACGGATGGCAGTGTAGATATTTCCATGTTCATACAGGTGGCGGTGTAGATATTTCCATGTTTATACAGATAGCGGGGAAGATTTTTCCATGTTTATACAGATAGCGGTGTAGATATTTCCCTGTTTATACAGATAGCAGTGTAGATATTTCCATGTTTACAGAGATAGTGGTGTAGATAATTTCAATTTTATACAGAGAGCAGTGTAGATATTTCCAAGTTCATACAGATAGTGGTGTAGATATTTCCACGTTTATAGAGATGGCGGTGTAGATATTTCCATGTTCATACAGATGGCGGTGTAGATGTTTCCATGTTTATAGGGATGGCGGTGTAGATATTCTCATGCTTACACAGATGGCGGTGTAGATAATTCCATGTTTACACAGATAGCGGTGTAGACATTTCCATGTTTACACAGATGGCGGTGTGGATATTTCCATGTTTATGCAGATAGCAGTGTAGATATTTCCATGTTTATACAGATAGCGATGCGGATATTTCCATGTTTATACAGATAGTTGGGCAGATATTTCCATGTTTATAAAGATAGCGGTGTAGATATTTCCATCTTAATACAGATGGCGGTGTAGATATATCCATGTTCGTACAGATGGCGGTGTAGATATTTCCATGTTCATACAGATGGCGGTGTAGATATTTCGAAGTTTATAGAGATAGCACTGTAGATATTTCCACACTTATAGAGAAATCTGTGTAGATATTTCCATGTATATTCAGATAGCTGTGTAGATATCCATGTTCATGCAGATAGCGGTGTAGATATTTCCATGTTCATCCAGATGCCGGTGTACATAAATCCATGTTCATACAGATGGCGATGAAGATATTTCCATGTTCATACAGATGGCGGTGTAGATATTTCCATGTTCATACAAATGGCGGTGTAGATATTTCCATGTTTACTCAGATAGCGGTGTAGACATTTCCATGTTTACACAGATAGCGGTGTAGACATTTCCATGTTTACACAGATAGCGGTGTGGATATTTCCATGCTTTTGGAGATAGCAGTGTAGATATTTCCATGTTTATACAGATAGCGGTGCAGATATTTCCATGATTATACAGATAGTTGGGCAGATATTTCCATGTTTTTACAGACGGCGGTGCAGATATTTCCATCTTAATACAGATGCCGGTGTAGATATGTCCATGTTTGTACAGATGGCGGTGTAGATATTTCCGTGTTCATACAGATGGCGGTGCAGATATTTTGAAGTATTTAGAGATAGCGCTGTAGTTATTTCCATATTTATAGAGAAATCTGTGTAGATATTTCCATGTATATTCAGATAGCTGTGTAGATATTTCCAAGTTCATGCAGATAGCGGTGAAGATATTTCCATGTTCATCCAGTTGCCGGTGCACATGTATCCATGTTCATACAGATGGCGGTGAAGATATTTCCATGTTCATACAGATGGCGGTGTTGATATTTCCATGTTCATACAAATGTCTCTGTAGATATTTCCATGTTCATAGAGATGGCGGTGTAGATATTTCCATGTTCATACAAATGGCGGTGTAGATATTTCCATGTTCATAGAGATGGCGGTGTAGATATTTCCATGGTTATACAGATAGCAGTGTAGTTATTTCCATGTTTATAGAGATAGCAGTGTAGATATTTCCATTGATATACAGATAGCAGTGTAGATATTTGCATGTTCATACAGATAGCGGTGTGGATATTTCCATGTTCATACAGATAGCAGTGTAGATATTTCCATGTTCATACAGATAGCGGTGTAGATATTTCCATGTTCATACAGATAGCGGTGTAGATATTTCCATGTTCATACAGATAGCGGTGTAGATATTTCCATATTCATACAGATAGCGGTGTAGATATTTCCATGTTCATACAGATGGCGGTGTAGATATTTACATGTTCTTACAGATGGCGGTGTAGATATTTCCATGTTCGTACGGATGGCAGTGTAGATATTTCCATGTTCATACAGGTGGCGGTGTAGATATTTCCATGTTTATACAGATAGCGGGGAAGATTTTTCCATGTTTATACAGATAGCGGTGTAGATATTTCCCTGTTTATACAGATAGCAGTGTAGATATTTCCATGTTTACAGAGATAGTGGTGTAGATAATTTCAATTTTATACAGAGAGCAGTGTAGATATTTCCAAGTTCATACAGATAGTGGTGTAGATATTTCCACGTTTATAGAGATGGCGGTGTAGATATTTCCATGTTCATACAGATGGCGTTGTAGATGTTTCCATGTTTATAGGGATGGCGGTGTAGATATTCTCATGCTTACACAGATGGCGGTGTAGATAATTCCATGTTTACACAGATAGCGGTGTAGACATTTCCATGTTTACACAGATTGCGGTGTGGATATTTCCATGTTTATGCAGATAGCAGTGTAGATATTTCCATGTTTATACAGATAGCGATGCGGATATTTCCATGTTTATACAGATAGTTGGGCAGATATTTCCATGTTTATAAAGATAGCGGTGTAGATATTTCCATCTTAATACAGATGGCGGTGTAGATATATCCATGTTCGTACAGATGGCGGTGTAGATATTTCCATGTTCATACAGATGGCGGTGTAGATATTTCGAAGTTTATAGAGATAGCACTGTAGATATTTCCACACTTATAGAGAAATCTGTGTAGATATTTCCATGTATATTCAGATAGCTGTGCAGATATCCATGTTCATGCAGATAGCGGTGTAGATATTTCCATGTTCATCCAGATGCCGGTGTACATATATCCATGTTCATACAGATGGCGATGAAGATATTTCCATGTTCATACAGATGGCGGTGTAGATATTTCCATGTTCATACAAATGGCGGTGTAGATATTTCCATGTTTACACAGATAGCGGTGTAGACATTTCCATGTTTACACAGATAGCGGTGTGGATATTTCCATGCTTTTGGAGATAGCAGTGTAGATATTTCCATGTTTATGCAGATAGCGGTGCAGATATTTCCATGATTATACAGATAGTTGG
Source organism: Gorilla gorilla gorilla (assembly GCF_029281585.2). NCBI lineage: Eukaryota > Metazoa > Chordata > Mammalia > Primates > Hominidae > Gorilla > Gorilla gorilla. Next base: position 7,736,839 of record NC_073232.2, on the reverse strand, counting down.
GCAGATATTTCCATGTTTTTACAGACGGCGGTGCAGATATTTCCATCTTAATACAGATGCCGGTGTAGATATGTCCATGTTTGTACAGATGGCGGTGTAGATATTTCCGTGTTCATACAGATGGCGGTGCAGATATTTTGAAGTATTTAGAGATAGCGCTGTAGTTATTTCCATATTTAAAGAGAAATCTGTGTAGATATTTCCATGTATATTCAGATAGCTGTGTAGATATTTCCAAGTTCATGCAGATAGCGGTGAAGATATTTCCATGTTCATCCAGTTGCCGGTGCACATGTATCCATGTTCATACAGATGGCGGTGAAGATATTTCCATGTTCATACAGATGGCGGTGTTGATATTTCCATGTTCATACAAATGTCTCTGTAGATATTTCCATGTTCATAGAGATGGCGGTGTAGATATTTCCATGTTCATACAAATGGCGGTGTAGATATTTCCATGTTCATAGAGATGGCGGTGTAGATATTTCCATGGTTATACAGATAGCAGTGTAGTTATTTCCATGTTTATAGAGATAGCAGTGTAGATATTTCCATTGATATACAGATAGCAGTGTAGATATTTGCATGTTCATACAGATAGCGGTGTGGATATTTCCATGTTCATACAGATAGCAGTGTAGATATTTCCATTTTCATCCAGATAGCGGTGTAGATATTTCCATGTTCATACAGATAGCAGTGTAGATATTTCCATTTTCATACAGATAGCGGTGTAGATATTTCCATGTTCATACAGTTAGCGGTGTAGATATTTCCATGTTCATACAGATGGCGGTGTAGATATTTACATGTTCATACAGATGGCGGTGTAGATATTTCCATGTTCATACGGATGGCAGTGTAGATATTTCCATGTTCATACAGGTTGCGGTGTAGATATTTCCATGTTTATACAGATAGCGGTGAAGATATTTCCATGTTTATGCAGATAGCGGTGTATATATTTCCATGTTTATACAGATAGCAGTGTAGATATTTCCATGTTTATAGAGATAGTGGTGTAGATAATTTCAATTTTTTAAAGAGAGCAGTGTAGATATTTCCAAGTTCATAAAGATAGCGGTGTAGATATTTCCACGTTTATAGAGATAGCGGTGTAGATATTTCCATGTTCATACAGATGGCGGTGTAGATATTTCCATGTTCATAGAGATGGAGGTGTAGATATTTCCATGTTTATACAGATAGCAGTGTAGTTACTTCCACGTTTATAGAGATAGCAGTGTAGATATTTCCATTGTTATACAGATAGCTGTTTAGATATTTGCATGTTCATACAGTTAGCCGTCTAGATATTTCCATGTTCATACAGATAGCGGTGTAGTTATTTCCATGTTCATACAGTTAGCGGTGTAGATATTTCCATGTTCTTACAGATGGCAGTGTAGATATTTACATGTTCATACAGATGGCGGTGTAGATATTTCCATGTTCATACAGATGGCGGAGTAGATATTTCCATGTTCATACAGATAGTGGAGTAGATATTTCCATGTTCATACAGATAGCGGTGTAGATATTTCCATGTTCATACAGTTAGCGGTGTAGTTATTTCCATGTTCATACAGATGGCGGTGTAGATATTTACATGTTCATACAGATGGCGGTGTAGATTTTTCCATGTTCGTACAGATGGCGGTGTAGATATTTCCATGTTCATAGAGATGGCGGTGTAGATATTTCCATGTTTATGCAGATAGCGGTATAGATATTTCCATGTTTATACAGATGGTGGTGTAGATATTTCCATGTTTATAGAGATGGCGCTCTAGATATTTCCATTTTTACAGAGATAGTATTTTAGTTATTTCCAAGTTTATAGAGACAGCGTTGTAGATATTTCCATGTTTATACAGATAGCGGTGAAGATATTTCCATGTTTATACAGATAGCTGTGTAGATATTTCCATGTTTATACAGATAGCAGTGTAGATATTTCCATGTTTATAGAGATAGTGGTGTAGATAATTTCAATTTATACCGAGAGCAGTGTAGATATTTCCAATTTCATACAGATAGCGGTGTAGATATTTCCACGTTTATAGAGATGGCGGTGTAGATATTTCCATGGTCATGCAGATGGCGGTGTAGATATTTCCATGTTTACACAGATAGCGGTGTAGACATTTCCATGTTCATACAGATGGCGGTGTAGATATTTCCGTGTTCATACAGATAGCGGTGTAGTTATTTCCATGTTCATACCAATAGCGGTGTAGATATTTCCATGTTCATACAGTTAGCGGTGTAGATATTTCCATGTTTATGCAGATAGCAGTGTAGATATTTCCATGTTTATAGGGATAGTGGTGTAGATAATTTCAATTTTATACAGAGAGCAGTGTAGATATTTCCAAGTTCATACAGGTAGCTGTGTAGATATTTCCACGTTTATAGAGATGGCGGTGTAGATATTTCCATGTTCATACAGATGGCGGTGTAGATATTTCCATGTTTATAGGGATGGCGGTGTAGATATTTTCATGCTTACACAGATGGCGGTGTAGATATTTCCATGTTTACACAGATAGCGGTGTAGACATTTCCATGTTTACACAGATGACGGTGTGGATATTTCCATGTTTATGCAGATAGCAGTGTAGATATTTCCATGTTTATACAGATAGCAATGCGGATATTTCCATGTTTATACAGATAGTTGGGCAGATATTTCCATGTTTATAAATATAGCGGTGTAGATATTTCCATCTTAATACAGATGGCGTTGTAGATATGTCCATGTTCGTACAGATGGCGGTGTAGATATTTCCATGTTCATACAGATGGCGGTGTAGATATTTCGAAGTTTATAGAGATAGCGCTGTAGATATTTCCACACTTATAGAGAAATCTGTGTAGATATTTCCATGTATATTCAGATAGCTGTGCAGATATCCATGTTCATGCAGATAGCGGTGTAGATATTTCCATGTTCATCTAGATGCCGGTGTACATATATCCATGTTCATACAGATGGCGATGAAGATATTTCCATTTTCATACAGATGGTGGTGTAGATATTTCCATGTTCATACAGTTAGCGGTGTAGATATTTCCATGTTCATACAGATGGCGGTGTAGATATTTACATGTTCATAGAGATGGCGGTGTAGATATTTCCATGTTCGTACGGATGGCAGTGTAGATATTTCCATGTTCATACAGGTGGCGGTGTAGATATTTCCATGTTTATACAGATAGCGGTGAAGGTTTTTCCATGTTTATACAGATAGCGTTGTAGATATTTCCATGTTTATACAGATAGCAGTGTAGATATTTCCATGTTTATAGAGATAGTGGTGTAGATAATTTCAATTTTATACAGAGAGCAGCGTAGATATTTCCAAGTTCATACAGATAGTGGTGTAGATATTTCCACGTATATAGAGATGGCGGTGTAGATATTTCCATGTTCATACAGATGGCGGTGTAGATATTTCCATGTTTATAGGGATGGCGGTGTAGATATTTTCATGCTTACACAGATGGCGGTGTAGATATTTCCATGTTTACACAGATAGCGATGTAGACATTTCTATGTTTACACAGATGTCGGTGTGGATATTTCCATGTTTATGCAGATAGCAGTGTAGATATTTCCATGTTTATACAGATAGCGATGCGGATATTTCCATGTTTATACAGATAGTTGGGCAGATATTTCCATGTTTATAAAGATAGCGGTGTAGATATTTCCATCTTAATACAGATGGCGGTGTAGATATGTCCATGTTCGTACAGATGGCGGTGTAGATATTTCCATGTTCATACAGATGGCGGTGTAGATATTTCGAAGTTTATAGAGATAGCGCTGTAGATATTTCCACACTTATAGAGAAATCTGTGTAGATATTTCCATGTATATTCAGATAGCTGTTTAGATATCCATGTTCATGCAGATAGCGGTGTAGATATTTCCATGTACATCCAGATGCCGGTGTACATATATCCATGTTCATACAGATGGCGATGAAGATATTTCCATGTTCATACAGATGGCGGTGTGGATATTTCCGTGTTCATACAAATGGCGGTGTAGATATTTCCCTGTTCATAGAGATGGCGGTGTAGATATTTCCATGTTCATACAAATAGCGGTGTAGATATTTCCATGTTCATAGAGATGGCGGTGTAGATATTTCCATGTTTATACAGATAGCAGCGTAGTTATTTCCATGTTTATAGAGATCGCAGTGTAGATATTTTCATTGATATACAGATAGCTGTGTAGATATTTGCATGTTCATACAGATAGAGGTGTGGATATTTCCATGTTCATACAGATAGCGGTGTAGATATTTCCATGTTCATACAGATAGCGGTGTAGATATTTCCATGTTCATACAGATAGCGGTGTAGATATTTCCATGTTCATACAGATAGCGGTGTAGATATTTCCAATTTCATACAGATAGCGGTGTAGATATTTGCATGTTCATACAGTTGGCGGTGTAGATATTTCCATGTTCATACAGATGGCGGTGTAGGTATTTACATGTTCATACAGATGGCGGTGTAGATATTTCCATGTTCGTACGGATGGCAGTGTAGATATTTCCATGTTCATACAGGTGGCGGTGTAGATATTTCCATGTTTATACAGATAGCGGGGAAGATTTTTCCATGTTTATACAGATAGCGGTGTAGATATTTCCCTGTTTATACAGATAGTAGTGTAGATATTTCCATGTTTACAGAGATAGTGGTGTAGATAATTTCAATTTTATACAGAGAGCAGTGTAGATATATCCAAGTTCATACAGATAGTGGTGTAGATATTTCCACGTTTATAGAGATGGTGGTGTAGATATTTCCGTGTTCATACAGATGGCGGTGTAGATGTTTCCATGTTTATAGGGATGGCGGTGTATTCTCATGCTTAAACAGATGGCGGTGTAGATATTTCCATGCTTACACAGATAGCGGTGTAGACATTTCCATGTTTACACAGATGGCGGTGTGGATATTTCCATGTTTATGCAGATAGCAGTGTAGATATTTCCATGTTTATACAGAGAGCGATGCGGATATTTCCATGTTTATACAGATAGTTGGGCAGATATTTCCATGTTTATAAAGATAGCGGTGTAGATATTTCCATCTTAATACAGATGGCGGTGTAGATATATCCATGTTCGTACAGATGGCGGTGTAGATATTTCCATGTTCATACAGATGGCGGTGTAGATATTTCGAAGTTTATAGAGATAGCGCTGTAGATATTTCCACACTTATAGAGAAATCTGTGTAGATATTTCCAAGTATATTCAGATATCTGTGTAGATATCCATGTTCATGCAGATAGCGGTGTAGATATTTCCATGTTCATCCAGATGCCGGTGTACATATATCCATGTTCATACAGATGGCGATGAAGATATTTCCATGTTCATACAGATGGCGGTGTAGATATTTCCATGTTCATACCAATGGCGGTGTAGATATTTCCCTGTTCATAGAGATGGCGGTGTACATATTTCCATGGTTATACAGATAGCAGCGTAGTTATTTCCATGTTTATAGAGATAGAAGTGTAGATATTTCCATTGATATACAGATAGCAGTGTAGATATTTGCATGTTCATACAGATAGCGGTGTGGATATTTCCATGTTCATACAGATAGCGGTGTAGATATTTCCATGTCCATACAGATAGCGGTGTAGATATTTCCATGTTCATACAGATAGCAGTGTAGATATTTCCATTTTCATACAGATAGCGGTGTAGATATTTCCATGTTCATACAGTTAGCGGTGTAGATATTTCCATGTTCATACAGATGGCGGTGTAGATATTTACATGTTCATACAGATGGTGGTGTAGATATTTCCATGTTCGTACGGATGGCAGTGTAGATATTTCCATGTTCATACAGGTGGCGGTGTAGATATTTCCATGTTTATACAGATAGCGGTGAAGATATTTCCATGTTTATGCAGATAGCGGTGTAGATATTTCCATGTTTATACAGATAGCAGTGTAGATATTTCCATGTTTATAGAGATAGTGGTGTAGATAATTTCAATTTTTTACAGAGAGCAGTGTAGATATTTCCAAGTTCATAAAGATAGCGGTGTAGATATTTCCACGTTTATAGAGATAGCGGTGTAGATATTTCCATGTTCATACAGATGGCGGTGTAGATATTTCCATGTTTCTGGGGATGGCGCTGTAGATATTTCCATGTTCATACAGATGGCGGTGTAGATATTTCCATGTTCATAGAGACGGCGGTGTAGATATTTCCATGTTTATACAGATAGCAGTGTAGTTATTTCCACGTTTATAGAGATAGCAGTGTAGATATTTCCATTGATATACAGATAGCTGTTTAGATATTTGCATGTTCATACATTTAGCCGTCTAGATATTTCCATGTTCATACAGATAGCGGTGTAGATATTTGCATGTTCATACAGATAGCGGAGTAGATATTTCCATGTTTATACAGATAGCGGTGTAGATATTTCCATGTTCCTACAGATAGCGGTGTAGCTATTTCCATGTTCATACAGTTAGCGGTGTAGGTATTTCCATGTTCTTACAGATGGCAGTGTAGATATTTACATGTTCATAGAGATGGCGGTGTAGATATTTCCATGTTCATACAGATGGCGGTGTAGATATTTCCATGTTCATACAGATAGCGGAGTAGATATTTCCATGTTCATACAGATAGCGGTGTAGATATTTCCATGTTCATACAGTTAGTGGTGTAGATATTTCCATGTTCATACAGATGGCGGTGCAGATATTTACATGTTCATACAGATGGCGGTGTAGATATTTACATGTTCATACAGATGGCGGTGTAGATATTTACATGTTCATACAGATGGCGGTGTAGATATTTCCATGTTCATACAGATGGCGGTGTAGATATTTCCATGTTCATACAGATAGCGTTGTAGTTATTTCCATGTTCATACCAATAGCGGTGTAGATATTTCCATGTTCATACAGTTAGCGGTGTAGATATTTCCATGTTCATACATATGGCGGTGTAGATATTTACATGTTCATACAGATGGCGGTGTAGATATTTCCATGTTCGTACGGATGGCAGTGTAGATATTTCCATGTTCATATAGGTGGCGGTGTAGATATTTCCATGTTTATAGAGATAGCAGTGTGGATATTTCCATTGATATACAGATAGCTGTGTAGGTATTTTCATGTTCATACAGATAGCGGTGTAGGTATTTCCATGTTCGTACAGATAGCTGTGTAGATATTTCCATGTTCATACAGATAGCGGTGTAGATATTTCCATGTTCATACAGATAACGGTGTAAATATTTCCATGTTCATACAGATAGCGGTGTAGATATTTCCATGTTCATACAGATAGCGGTGTAGATATTTGCATGTTCATACAGTTGGCGGTGTAGATATTTCCATGTTCATACAGATGGCGGTGTAGGTATTTACATGTTCATACAGATGGCGGTGTAGATATTTCCATGTTCGTACGGATGGCAGTGTAGATATTTCCATGTTCATACAGGTGGCGGTGTAGATATTTCCATGTTTATACAGATAGCGGGGAAGATTTTTCCATGTTTATACAGATAGCGGTGTAGATATTTCCCTGTTTATACAGATAGTAGTGTAGATATTTCCATGTTTACAGAGATAGTGGTGTAGATAATTTCAATTTTATACAGAGAGCAGTGTAGATATATCCAAGTTCATACAGATAGTGGTGTAGATATTTCCACGTTTATAGAGATGGTGGTGTAGATATTTCCGTGTTCATACAGATGGCGGTGTAGATGTTTCCATGTTTATAGGGATGGCGGTGTATTCTCATGCTTAAACAGATGGCGGTGTAGATATTTCCATGCTTACACAGATAGCGGTGTAGACATTTCCATGTTTACACAGATGGCGGTGTGGATATTTCCATGTTTATGCAGATAGCAGTGTAGATATTTCCATGTTTATACAGAGAGCGATGCGGATATTTCCATGTTTATACAGATAGTTGGGCAGATATTTCCATGTTTATAAAGATAGCGGTGTAGATATTTCCATCTTAATACAGATGGCGGTGTAGATATATCCATGTTCGTACAGATGGCGGTGTAGATATTTCCATGTTCATACAGATGGCGGTGTAGATATTTCGAAGTTTATAGAGATAGCGCTGTAGATATTTCCACACTTATAGAGAAATCTGTGTAGATATTTCCAAGTATATTCAGATATCTGTGTAGATATCCATGTTCATGCAGATAGCGGTGTAGATATTTCCATGTTCATCCAGATGCCGGTGTACATATATCCATGTTCATACAGATGGCGATGAAGATATTTCCATGTTCATACAGATGGCGGTGTAGATATTTCCATGTTCATACCAATGGCGGTGTAGATATTTCCCTGTTCATAGAGATGGTGGTGTACATATTTCCATGGTTATACAGATAGCAGCGTAGTTATTTCCATGTTTATAGAGATAGAAGTGTAGATATTTCCATTGATATACAGATAGCTGTGTAGATATTTGCATGTTCATACAGATAGCGGTGTGGATATTTCCATGTTCATACAGATAGCGGTGTAGATATTTCCATGTCCATACAGATAGCGGTGTAGATATTTCCATGTTCATACAGATAGCAGTGTAGATATTTCCATTTTCATACAGATAGCGGTGTAGATATTTCCATGTTCATACAGTTAGCGGTGTAGATATTTCCATGTTCATACAGATGGCGGTGTAGATATTTACATGTTCATACAGATGGTGGTGTAGATATTTCCATGTTCGTACGGATGGCAGTGTAGATATTTCCATGTTCATACAGGTGGCGGTGTAGATATTTCCATGTTTATACAGATAGCGGTGAAGATATTTCCATGTTTATGCAGATAGCGGTGTAGATATTTCCATGTTTATACAGATAGCAGTGTAGATATTTCCATGTTTATAGAGATAGTGGTGTAGATAATTTCAATTTTTTACAGAGAGCAGTGTAGATATTTCCAAGTTCATAAAGATAGCGGTGTAGATATTTCCACGTTTATAGAGATAGCGGTGTAGATATTTCCATGTTCATACAGATGGCGGTGTAGATATTTCCATGTTTCTGGGGATGGCGCTGTAGATATTTCCATGTTCATACAGATGGCGGTGTAGATATTTCCATGTTCATAGAGACGGCGGTGTAGATATTTCCATGTTTATACAGATAGCAGTGTAGTTATTTCCACGTTTATAGAGATAGCAGTGTAGATATTTCCATTGATATACAGATAGCTGTTTAGATATTTGCATGTTCATACATTTAGCCGTCTAGATATTTCCATGTTCATACAGATAGCGGTGTAGATATTTGCATGTTCATACAGATAGCGGAGTAGATATTTCCATGTTTATACAGATAGCGGTGTAGATATTTCCATGTTCCTACAGATAGCGGTGTAGCTATTTCCATGTTCATACAGTTAGCGGTGTAGGTATTTCCATGTTCTTACAGATGGCAGTGTAGATATTTACATGTTCATAGAGATGGCGGTGTAGATATTTCCATGTTCATACAGATGGCGGTGTAGATATTTCCATGTTCATACAGATAGCGGAGTAGATATTTCCATGTTCATACAGATAGCGGTGTAGATATTTCCATGTTCATACAGTTAGTGGTGTAGATATTTCCATGTTCATACAGATGGCGGTGCAGATATTTACATGTTCATACAGATGGCGGTGTAGATATTTACATGTTCATACAGATGGCGGTGTAGATATTTACATGTTCATACAGATGGCGGTGTAGATATTTCCATGTTCATACAGATGGCGGTGTAGATATTTCCATGTTCATACAGATAGCGTTGTAGTTATTTCCATGTTCATACCAATAGCGGTGTAGATATTTCCATGTTCATACAGTTAGCGGTGTAGATATTTCCATGTTCATACATATGGCGGTGTAGATATTTACATGTTCATACAGATGGCGGTGTAGATATTTCCATGTTCGTACGGATGGCAGTGTAGATATTTCCATGTTCATATAGGTGGCGGTGTAGATATTTCCATGTTTATAGAGATAGCAGTGTGGATATTTCCATTGATATACAGATAGCTGTGTAGGTATTTTCATGTTCATACAGATAGCGGTGTAGGTATTTCCATGTTCGTACAGATAGCTGTGTAGATATTTCCATGTTCATACAGATAGCGGTGTAGATATTTCCATGTTCATACAGATAACGGTGTAAATATTTCCATGTTCATACAGATAGCGGTGTAGATATTTCCATGTTCATACAGATAGCGGTGTAGATATTTCCATGTTCATACAGTTAGCGGTGTAGTTATTTCCATGTTCATACAGATGGCGGTGTAGATATTTACATGTTCATACAGATGGCGGTGTAGATTTTTCCATGTTCATACAGATGGCGGTGTAGATATTTCCATGTTCATAGAGATGGCGGTGTAGATATTTCCATGTTTATGCAGATAGCGGTATAGATATTTCCATGTTTATACAGATGGTGGTGTAGATATTTCCATGTTTATAGAGATGGCGCTCTAGATATTTCCATGTTTACAGAGATAGTAGGGTAGTTATTTCCAAGTTTATAGAGACAGCGTTGTAGATATTTCCATGTTTATACAGATAGCGGTGAAGATATTTCCATGCTTATACAGATAGTTGTGTAGATATTTCCATGTTTATACAGATAGCAGTGTAGATATTTCCATGTTTATAGAGATAGTGGTGTAGATAATTTCAATTTATACCGAGAGCAGTGTAGATATTTCCAATTTCATACAGATAGCGGTGTAGATATTTCCACGTTTATAGAGATGGCGGTGTAGATATTTCCATGGTCATGCAGATGGCGGTGTAGATATTTCCATGTTTACACAGATAGCGGTGTAGACATTTCCATGTTTACACAGATGGCGGTGTGGATATTTCCATGTTTATGCAGATAGCAGTGTAGATATTTCCACGTTTATACAGATAGCGATGCGGATATTTCCATGTTTATACAGATAGTTGGGCAGATATTTCCATGTTTATAAAGATAGCGGTGTAGATATTTCCATCTTAATACAGATGGCGGTGTAGATATGTCCATGTTCGTACAGATGGCGGTGTAGATATTTCCATGTTCATACAGATGGCGGTGTAGATATTTCGAAGTTTATAGAGATAGCGCTGTAGATATTTCCACACTTATAGAGAAATCTGTGTAGATATTTCCATGTATATTCAGATAGCTGTTTAGATATCCATGTTCATGCAGATAGCGGTGTAGATATTTCCATGTTCATCCAGATGCCGGTGTACATATATCCATGTTCATACAGATGGCGATGAAGATATTTCCATGTTCATACAGATGGCGGTGTAGATATTTCCATGTTCATACAAATGGCGGTGTAGATATTTCCCTGTTCATAGAGATGGCGGTGTAGATATTTCCATGTTCATACAAATAGCGGTGTAGATATTTCCATGTTCATAGAGATGGCGGTGTAGATATTTCCATGTTTATACAGATAGCAGCGTAGTTATTTCCATGTTTATAGAGATAGCAGTGTAGATATTTTCATTGATACACAGATAGCAGTGTAGATATTTGCATGTTCATACAGATAGCGGTGTGGATATTTCCATGTTCATACAGATAGCGGTGTAGATATTTCCATGTTCATACAGATAGCGGTGTAGATATTTCCATGTTCATACAGATAGCGGTGTAGATATTTCCATGTTCATACAGATAGCGGTGTAGATATTTCCATTTTCATACAGATAGCGGTGTAGATATTTCCATGTTCATACAGTTGGCGGTGTAGATATTTCCATGTTCATACAGATGGCGGTGTAGATATTTACATGTTCATACAGATGGCGGTGTAGATATTTCCATGTTCGTACGGATGGCAGTGTAGATATTTCCATGTTCATACAGGTGGCGGTGTAGATATTTCCATGTTTATACAGATAGCGGGGAAGATTTTTCCATGTTTACAGATAGCGGTGTAGATATTTCCCTGTTTATAAAGATAGCAGTGTAGATATTTCCATGTTTACAGAGATAGTGGTGTAGATAATTTCAATTTCATACAGAGAGCAGTGTAGATATTTCCAAGTTCATACAGATAGTGGTGTAGATATTTCCACGTTTATAGAGATGGCGGTGTAGATATTTTCAGGTTCATACAGATGGTGGTGTAGATGTTTCCATGTTTATAGGGATGGCGGTGTAGATATTCTCATGCTTACACAGATGGCGGTGTAGATATTTCCATGTTTACACAGATAGCGGTGTAGACATTTCCATGTTTACACAGATGGCGGTGTGGATATTTCCATGTTTATGCAGATAGCAGTGTAGATATTTCCATGTTTATACAGATAGCGATGCGGATATTTCCATGTTTATACAGATAGTTGGGCAGATATTTCCATGTTTATAAAGATAGCGGTGTAGATATTTCCATCTTAATACAGATGGCGGTGTAGATATATCCATGTTCGTACAGATGGCGGTGTAGATATTTCCATGTTCATACAGATGGCGGTATAGATATTTCGAAGTTTATAGAGATAGCGCTGTAGATATTTCCACACTTATAGAGAAATCTGTGTAGATATTTCCATGTATATTCAGATATCTGTGTAGATATCCATGTTCATGCAGATAGCGGTGTAGATATTTCCATGTTCATCCAGATGCCGGTGTACATATATCCATGTTCATACAGATGGCGATGAAGATATTTCCATGTTCATACAGATGGCCGTGTAGATATTTCCATGTTCATACAAATGGCGGTGTAGATATTTCCCTGTTCATAGAGATGGCGGTGTAGATATTTCCATGTTCATACAAATAGCGGTGTAGATATTTCCATGTTCATAGAGATGGGGGTGTAGATATTTCCATGTTTATACAGATAGCAGCGTAGTTATTTCCATGTTTATAGAGATAGCAGTGTAGATATTTTCATTGATATACTGATAGCAGTGTAGATATTTGCATGTTCATACAGATAGCGGTGTGGATATTTCCATGTTCATACAGATAGCGGGGTAGATATTTCCATGTTCATACAGATAGCGGTGTAGCTATTTCCATGTTCATACAGATAACAGTGTAGATATTTCCATTTTCATACAGATAGCGGTGTAGATATTTCCATGTTCATACAGTTAGCGGTGTAGATATTTCCATGTTCATACAGATGGCGGTGTAGATATTTACATGTTCATAGAGATGGCGGTGTAGATATTTCCATGTTCGTACGGATGGCAGTGTAGATATTTCCATGTTCATACAGGTGGCGGTGTAGATATTTCCATGTTTATACAGATAGCGGTGAAGGTTTTTCCATGTTTATACAGATAGCGTTGTAGATATTTCCATGTTTATACAGATAGCAGTGTAGATATTTCCATGTTTATAGAGATAGTGGTGTAGATAATTTCAATTTTATACAGAGAGCAGCGTAGATATTTCCAAGTTCATACAGATAGTGGTGTAGATATTTCCACGTATATAGAGATGGCGGTGTAGATATTTTCATGTTCATACAGATGGCGGTGTAGATATTTCCATGTTTATAGGGATGGCGGTGTAGATATTTTCATGCTTACACAGATGGCGGTGTAGATATTTCCATGTTTACACAGATAGCGGTGTGGACATTTCCATGTTTACACAGATGTCGGTGTGGATATTTCCATGTTTATGCAGATAGCAGTGTAGATATTTCCATGTTTATACAGATAGCGATGCGGATATTTCCATGTTTATACAGATAGTTGGGCAGATATTTCCATGTTTATAAAGATAGCGGTGTAGATATTTCCATCTTAATACAGATGGCGGTGTAGATATGTCCATGTTCGTACAGATGGAGGTGTAGATATTTCCATGTTCATACAGATGGCGGTGTAGATATTTCGAAGTTTATAGAGATAGCGCTGTAGATATTTCCACACTTATAGAGAAATCTGTGTAGATATTTCCATGTATATTCAGATAGCTGTTTCGATATCCATGTTCATGCAGATAGCGGTGTAGATATTTCCATGTTCATCCAGATGCCGGTGTACATATATCCATGTTCATACAGATGGCAATGAAGATATTTCCATGTTCATACAGATGGCGGTGTAGATATTTCCGTGTTCATACAAATGGCGGTGTAGATATTTCCCTGTTCATAGAGATGGCGGTGTAGATATTTCCATGTTCATACAAATAGCGGTGTAGATATTTCCATGTTCATAGAGATGGCGGTGTAGATATTTCCATGTTTATACAGATAGCAGCGTAATTATTTCCATGTTTATAGAGATCGCAGTGTAGATATTTTCATTGATATACAGATAGCAGTGTAGATATTTGCATGTTCATACAGATAGAGGTGTGGATAATTCCATGTTCATACAGATAGCGGTGTAGATATTTCCATGTTCATACAGATAGCGGTGTAGATATTTCCATGTTCATACAGAGAGCGGTGTAGATATTTCCATGTTCATACAGATAGCGGTGTAGATATGTCCATTTTCATACAGATCGCGGTGTAGATATTTGCATGTTCATACAGTTGGCGGTGTAGATATTTCCATGTTCATACAGATGGCGGTGTAGATACTTACATGTTCATACAGATGGCGTTGTAGATATTTCCATGTTCGTACGGATGGCAGTGTAGATATTTCCATGTTCATACAGGTGGCGGTGTAGATATTTCCATGTTTATACAGATAGCGGGGAAGATTTTTCCATGTTTATACAGATAGCGGTGTAGATATTTCCCTGTTTATACAGATAGCAGTGTAGATATTTCCATGTTTACAAAGATAGTGGTGTAGATAATTTCAATTTTATACAGAGAGCAGTGTAGATATTTCCAAGTTCATACAGATAGTGGTGTAGATATTTCCACGTTTATAGAGATGGTGGTGTAGATATTTCCATGTTCATACAGATGGCGGTGTAGATGTTTCCATGTTTATAGGGATGGCGGTGTATTCTCATGCTTAAACAGATGGCGGTGTAGATATTTCCATGCTTACACAGATAGCGGTGTAGACATTTCCATGTTTACACAGATGGCGGTGTGGATATTTCCATGTTTATGCAGATAGCAGTGTAGATATTTCCATGTTTATACAGAGAGCGATGCGGATATTTCCATGTTTATACAGATAGTTGGGCAGATATTTCCATGTTTATAAAGATAGCGTTGTAGATATTTCCATCTTAATACAGATGGCGGTGTAGATATATCCATGTTCGTACAGATGGCGGTGTAGATATTTCCATGTTCATACAGATGGCGGTGTAGATATTTCGAAGTTTATAGAGATAGCGCTGTAGATATTTCCAAACTTATAGAGAAATCTGTGTAGATATTTCCAAGTATATTCAGATATCTGTGTAGATATCCATGTTCATGCAGATAGCGGTGTAGATATTTCCATGTTCATCCAGATGCCGGTGTACATATATCCATGTTCATACAGATGGCGATGAATATATTTCCATGTTCATACAGATGGTGGTGTAGATATTTCCATGTTCATACCAATGGCGGTGTAGATATTTCCCTGTTCATGGAGATGGCGGTGTAGATATTTCCATGGTTATACAGATAGCAGCGTTGTTATTTCCATGTTTATAGAGATAGCAGTGTAGATATTTCCATTGATATACAGATAGCAGTGTAGATATTTGCATGTTCATACAGATAGCGGTGTGGATATTTCCATGTTCATACAGATAGCGGTGTAGATATTTCCATGTTCATACAGATAGCGGTGTAGATATTTCCATGTTCATACAGATAGCAGTGTAGATATTTCCATTTTCAAACAGATAGCGGTGTAGATATTTCCATGTTCATACAGTTAGCGGTGTAGATATTTCCATGTTCATACAGATGGCGGTGTAGATATTTACATGTTCATACAGATGGCGGTGTAGATATTTCCATGTTCGTATGGATGGCAGTGTAGATATTTCCATGTTCATACAGGTGGCGGTGTAGATATTTCCATGTTTATACAGATAGCGGTGAAGATATTTCCATGTTTATGCAGATAGCGGTGTAGATATTTCCATGTTTATACAGATAGCAGTGTAGATATTTCCATGTTTATAGAGATACTGGTGTAGATAATTTCAATTTTTTACAGAGAGCAGTGTAGATATTTCCAAGTTCATAAAGATAGCGGTGTAGATATTTCCACGTTTATAGAGATACCGGTGTAGATATTTCCATGTTCATACAGATGGCGGTGTAGATATTTCCATGTTTCTGGGGATGGCGGTGTAGATATTTCCATGTTCACAGATGGCGGTGTAGATATTTCCATGTTCATAGAGATGGCGGTGTAGATATTTCCATGTTTATACAGATAGCAGTGTAGTTATTTCCACGTTTATAGAGATAGCAGTGTAGATATTTCCATTGATATACAGATAGCTGTTTAGATATTTGCATGTTCATACATTTAGCCGTCTAGATATTTCCATGTTCATACAGATAGTGGTGTAGATATTTGCATGTTCATGCAGATAGCGGAGTATATATTTCCATGTTTATACAGATAGCGGTGTAGATATTTCCATGTTCCTACAGATAGCGGTGTAGTTATTTCCATGTTCATACAGTTAGCGGTGTAGGTATTTCCATGTTCTTACAGATGGCAGTGTAGATATTTACATGTTCATACAGATGGCGGTGTAGATATTTCCATGTTCATACAGATGGCAGTGTAGATATTTCCATGTTCATACAGATAGCGGAGTAGATATTTCCATGTTCGTACAGATAGCGGTGTAGATATTTCCATGTTCATACAGTTAGGGGTGTAGATATTTCCATGTTCATACAGATGGCGGTGCAGATATTTACATGTTCATACAGATGGCGGTGTAGATATTTACATGTTCATACAGATGGCGGTGTAGATATTTACATGTTCATACAGATGGCGGTGTAGATATTTACATGTTCATACAGATGGCGGTGTAGATATTTCCATGTTCATACAGATAGCGGTGTAGTTATTTCCATGTTCATACCAATAGCGGTGTAGATATTTCCATGTTCATACAGTTAGCGGTGTAGATATTTGCATGTTCATACATATGGCGTTGTAGATATTTACATGTTCATACAGATGGCGGTGTAGATATTTCCATGTTCGTAAGGATGGCAGTGTAGATATTTCCATGTTCATATAGGTGGCGGTGTAGATATTTCCATGTTTATAGAGATAGCAGTGTGGATATTTCCATTGATATACAGATAGCTGTGTAGGTATTTTCATGTTCATACAGATAGCGGTGTAGGTATTTCCATGTTCGTACAGATAGCTGTGTAGATATTTCCATGTTCATACAGATAGCGGTGTAGATATTTCCATGTTCATACAGATAACGGTGTAAATATTTCCATGTTCATACAGATAGCGGTGTAGATATTTCCATGTTCATACAGATAGCGGTGTAGATATTTCCATGTTCATACAGTTAGCGGTGTAGTTATTTCCATGTTCATACAGATGGCGGTGTAGATATTTACATGTTCATACAGATGGCGGTGTAGATTTTTCCATGTTCGTACAGATGGCGGTGTAGATATTTCCATGTTCATAGAGATGGCGGTGTAGATATTTCCATGTTTATGCAGATAGCGGTATAGATATTTCCATGTTTATACAGATGGTGGTGTAGATATTTCCATGTTTATAGAGATGGCGCTCTAGATATTTCCATGTTTACAGAGATAGTAGTGTAGTTATTTCCAAGTTTATAGAGACAGTGTTGTAGATATTTCCATGTTTATACAGATAGCGGTGAAGATATTTCCATGTTTATACAGATAGCTGTGTAGATATTTCCATGTTTATACAGATAGCAGTGTAGATATTTCCATGTTTATAGAGATAGTGGTGTAGATAATTTCAATTTATACCGAGAGCAGTGTAGATATTTCCAATTTCATACAGATAGCGGTGTAGATATTTCCACGTTTATAGAGATGGCGGTGTAGATATTTCCATGGTCATGCAGATGGCGGTGTAGATATTTCCATGTTCATACAAATGGCAGTGTAGGTATTTCCATGTTCATAGAGATGGCGGTGTAGATATTTCCATGTTCATACAAATGGCGGTGTAGATATTTCCATGTTCATAGAGATGGCGGTGTAGATATTTCCATGTTTATACAGATAGCAGTGTAGTTATTTCCATGTTTATAGAGATAGCAGTGTAGATATTTCCATTGATATACAGATAGCTGTGTAGATATTTGCATGTTCATACAGATAGCGGTGTAGATATTTCCATGTTTATACAGATAGCGGTGTAGATATTTCCATGTTCATACAAATAGCGGTGTAGATATTTCCATGTTCATACAGTTAGCGGTGTAGATATTTCCATGTTCATACAGATGGCGCTGAAGATATTTAGATGTTCATACAGATGGCGGTGTAGATATTTCCATGTTCGTACGGATGGCAGTGTAGATATTTCCATGTTCATACAGGTGGCGGTGTAGATATTTCCATGTTTATACAGATAGCAGTGTAGATATTTCCATGTTTATAGAGATAGCAGTGTGGATATTTCCATTGATATACAGATAGCTGTGTAGGTATTTGCATGCTCATGCAGATAGCGGTGTAGATATTTCCATGTTCGTACAGATAGCGGTTTAGATATTTCCATGTTCATACAGATAGCGGTGTAGATATTTCCGTGTTCATACAGATAGCGGTGTAGATATTTCCATGTTCATACAGTTAGCAGTGTAGATATTTCCATGTTCATAGAGATAACGGTGTAGATATTTCCATCTTCATACAGATGGCGGTGCAGATATTTACATGTTCGTACAGATGGCGGTGTAGATATTTCCATGTTCGTACAGATGGCGGTGTAGATATTTCCATCTTCATAGAGATGGCGGTGTAGATATTTCCATGTTCATACAGATAGCGGTGTAGATATTTCCATGTTCATACAGTTAGCGGTGTAGATATTTCCATGTTTATACAGATAGCAGTGTAGTTATTTCCATGTTTATAGAGATAGCAGTGTAGATATTTCCATTGATATACAGATAGCTGTGTAGATATTTGCATGTTCATACAGATAGCGGTGTAGATATTTCCATGTTTATACAGATAGCGGTGTAGATATTTCCATGTTCATACAGATAGCGGTGTAGATATTTCCATGTTCATACAGTTAGCGGTGTAGATATTTCCATGTTCTTACAGATGGCAGTGTAGATATTTACATGTTCATACAGGTGGCGGTGTAGATATTTCCATGTTCATACAGATAGCGGTGTAGATATTTCCATGTTCATACAGTTAGCGGTGTAGATATTTCCATGTTCATACAGATGGCGGTGCAGATATTTACATGTTCATACAGATGGCGGTGTAGATATTTCCATGTTCGTACGGATGGCAGTGTAGATATTTCCATGTTCATACAGGTGGCGGTGTAGATATTTCCATGTTTATACAGATAGCAGTGTAGTTATTTCCATGTTTGTAGAGATAGCATTGTAGATATTTCCATTGATATACAGATAGCTGTGTAGATATTTGCATGTTTATACAGATAGCGGTGTAGATATTTCCATGTTCGTACAGATAGAGGTGTAGATATTTCCATGTTCATACAGATAGCGGTGTAGTTATTTCCATGTTCATACTGATAACGGTGTAGATATTTCCATGTTCATTCAGATAGCGGTGTAGACATTTCCATGTTCATACAGTTAGCGGTGAAGATATTTCCATGTTCATACAGATGGCGGTGTAGATATTTACATGTTCATACAGATGGCGGTATAGATATTTCCATGTTCGTACAGATGGCGGTGTAGGTATTTCCATGTTCATACAGATGGCGGTATAGATATTTCCATGTTCATAGAGATGGCGGTGTAGATATTTCTATGTTTATGCAGATAGCGGTATAGATATTTCCATGTTTATAGAGATGGCGGTCAAGATATTTCCATGTTTATAGAGATAGTGGTGCAGTTATTTCCAAGTTTATAGAGACAGCGTTGTAGATGTTTCCATGTTTATACAGATAGCGGTGAAGATATTTCCATGTTTATACAGATAGCGGTGGAGATATTTAAATGTTTATACAGATAGCGGTGTAGATATTTCCATGTTTAAAGAGATAGTGGTGTAGATAATTCCAATTTTATACACATAGCAGTGTAGATATTTCCAAGTTCATACAGATAGCAGTGTAGATATTTCCACGTTTATAGGGATGACGGTGTAGATATTTCCATGTTCATACAGAAGGCGGTGTAGGTATTTCCATGTTTATAGAGATGGAGGTGTAGATACTTTCATGTTTACACAGATGGCGGTGTAGATATTTCCATGTTTACACAGATAGCGGTGTGGATATTTCCATGTTTATGCAGATAGCGGTGTAGATATTTCCATGTTTATACAGATAGCGGTGAGGATATTTCCATGTTTATACAGATAGTGGTGCAGATATTTCCATGTTTATACAGATGGCGGTGTAGATATTTCCATGTTCATACAAATAGCGGTGTAGATATTTCCATGTTCATAGAGATGGCGGTGTAGATTTTTCCATGTTCATACAAATGGCGGTGTAGATATTTCCATGTTCATAGAGTTGGCGGTGTAGATTTTTCCAAGTTCATACAAATGGCGGTGTAGATATTTCCATGTTCATAGAGATGGCGGTGTAGATATTTCCATGTTTATACAGATAGCAGTGTAGTTATTTCCATGTTTATACAGATGGCAGTGTAGATATTTCCATTGATATACAGATAGCTGTGTAGATATTTGCATGTTCATACAGATAGCGGTGTAGATATTTCCATGTTCATACAGATAGCGGTGTAGATATTTCCATGTTCATACAGATAGCGGTGTAGATATTTCCATGTTCATACACATAGCGGTGTAGATATTTCCATGTTCATACAGATAGCGGTGTAGATATTTGCATGTTCATACACATAGCAGTGTAGATATTTCCATGTTCATACAGTTAGCGGTGTAGATATTTCCTTGTTCATAGAGATGGCGGTGTAGATATTTACATGTTCATACAGATGGCGGTGTAGATATTTCCATGTTCGTACGGATGGCAGTGTAGATATTTCCATGTTCATACAGGTGGCGGTGTAGATATTTGCATGTTTTTACAGATAGCAGTGTAGTTATTTCCATGTTTATAGAGATAGCAGTGTAGATATTTCCGTTGATATACAGATAGCTTTGTAGATATTTGCATGTTCATACAGATATCCGTGTAGATATTTCCATGTTCATACAGATAGCGGTGTAGATATTTCCATGTTCATACAGATAGCGGTGTACATATTTCCATGTTCATACAGATAACGGTGTAGATATTTTCATGTTCATACAGATAGCGGTGTAGGTATTTCCATGTTAACACAGTTGGCGGTGTAGATATTTCCATGTTCATGCAGATGGCGGTGTAGATATTTACATGTTCATACAGATGGCGGTGGAGATATTTCCATGTTCATACAGATGGCGGTGTAGATATTTCCATGTTCATAGAGATGGCGGTGTAGATATTTGCATGTTTATGCAGTTAGCGGTATAGATATTTCCATGTTTATACAGATGGTGGTGTAGATATTTCCATGTTTACAGAGATGTCAGTTTACATATTTCCATGTTTATGGAGATAGTGGTGTAGTTATTTAAAAGTTTATAGAGACAGCGTTGTAGATATTTCCATGTTTATACAGGTAGCGGTGAAGATATTTCCATGTTTATACAGATAGCGGTGTAGATATTTCCATGTTTATACAGATAGCGGTGTAGATATTTCCAAGTTCATACAGATAGCGGTGTAGATATTTCCACGTTTATAGGGATGGCGGTGTAGATATTTCCATGTTCATACAGATGGCAGTGTAGATATTTCCATGTTTATAGACATGGCGTTGTTGATATTTTCATGTTTACACAGATTGCGGTGTAGATATTTCCATGTTTGCAAACATAGCGGTGTAGACATTTCCATGTTTACACAGATAGCGGTGTGGATTTTTCCATGTTTATGCAGATAGCGGTGTAGATATTTCCATGTTTATACAGATAGCGGTGCGGATATTTCCGTGTTTAAACAGATAGTTGGGCAGATATTTCCATGTTTATACAGATAGCGGTGTAGATATTTCCATCTTAATACAGATGGCGGTGTAGATATGTCCATGTTCGTACAGATTGCGGTGTAGATATTTCCATGTTCATACAGGTCGCGGTGTAGATATTTCGAAGTTTATAGGGATAGCGCTGCCGTTATTTCCATATTTATAGAGGAATCTGTGTAGATATTTCCATGTATATGCAGATAGCTCTGTAGATATTTCCATGTTCATGCAGATAGCCGTGTAGATATTTCCATGTTCATCCAGATGCTGGTGTAGATATATCGATGTTCATACAGATGGCCGTGAAGATATTTCCAAGTTCATACAGATGGCGGTGTAGATATTTCCATGTTCATACAAATGGCGGTGTAGATATTTCCATGTTTATACAGATAGCGGTGTAGATATTTCCATGTTTATACAGATAGCAGTGTAGATATTTCCATGTTTATAGAGATAGTGGTGTAGATAATTCCAATTTTATACAGATGGCAGTGTAGATATTTCCAAGTTCATACAGATAGCGGTGTAGATATTTGCACGTTTATATAGATGGCGGTGTAGATATTTCCATGTTCATACAGATGGCGGTGTAGATATTTCCATGTTTATAGAGATGGTGGTGTAGATATTTTCATGTTTCCACAGATGGCGGTGTAGATATTTCCATGTTTACACTGATAGCGGTGTAGACATTTCCATGTTTACACAGATAGCGGTGTGGATATTTCCATGTTTATGCAGATAGCAGTGTAGATATTTCCATGTTTATACAGATAGCGGTGCGGTTATTTCCATGTTTATACAGATAGTGGTGCAGATATTTCCATGTTTATACAGATAGCGGTGTAGACATTTCCACCTTAATACAGATGGCGGTGTAGACATGTCCATGTTCGTACAGATGGCGGTGTAGATATTTCCACGTTTATAGAGATGGCGGTGTAGATATTTCCATGTTCATACAGATGGCAGTGTAGATATTTCGAAGATTATAGAGATAGCGCTGTAGTTATTTCCATAATAATTGAGAAACCTGTGTAGATATTTCCATGTATATGCAGATAGCAGTGTAGATATTTCTATGTTCATGCAGATGGCGGTGTAGATATTTCCTTGTTCATCCAGATGCCGGTGTAGATATTTCCATGTTCATACAGATGGCGGTGATGATATTTCCATGTTCATACAGATGTCGGTGTAGATATTTCCATGTTCATACAAATGGCGGTGTAGATATTTACATGTTCATAGACATGGCTGTGTAGATGTTTCCATGTTCATAGAGATGGCGGTGTAGATATTTCCATGTTTATACAGATAGCAGTGCAGTTATTTCCATGTATATAGAGATAGCAGTGTAGTTATTTCCATGGATATACAGATAGCTGTGTAGATATTTGCATGCTCATACAGATAGCGGATAGATATTTCCATGTTGATACAGATAGCGGTGTAGATGTTTCCATGTTCATACAGATAGCTTTGTAGATATTTCCATGTTCATTCAGATAGCGGTGTAGATATTTCCATGTTCATACAGATAGTGGTGTAGATATTTCCATGTTTATACATATACCAGTGTAGTTATTTCCATGTTTATAGAGATAGCAGTGTAGATATTTCCATTGATATACAGATAGCTGTGTAGGTATTTGCATATTCATTCAGATAGCGGTGTAGATATTTCCATGTTCATACAGACAGTGGTGTAGATATTTCCAAGTTCATACAGATAGCGGTGTAGATATTTCCATGTTCATACAGACAGCGGTGTAGATATTTCCATGTTCATACAGATAGCATTGTAGATATTTCCATGTTCATACAGTTAGCGGTATAGATATTTCCATGTTCATCCAGATGCCGGTGTAGATATATCCATGTTCATACAGATGGCGGTTAAGATATTTCCATGTTCATACAGATGGCGCTGTAGATATTTCCATGTTCATGCAAATGGTGGTGTAGATATTTCCATGTTCATAGACATGGCGGTGTAGATATATCCATCTTCATACAAATGGCGGTGTAGATATTTCCATGTTCCTAGAGATGGC
Organism: Gorilla gorilla gorilla; assembly: GCF_029281585.2. Lineage (NCBI taxonomy): Eukaryota > Metazoa > Chordata > Mammalia > Primates > Hominidae > Gorilla > Gorilla gorilla. The sequence goes on along the minus strand of NC_073232.2, from coordinate 7,712,526 downwards.
GGTGTAGATATTTCCATGTTTATACAGATAACAGTGTAGTTATATCCATGTTTATAGAGATAGCAGTGTAGATATTTCCATTGATATACAGATAGCTGTGTAGATATTTGCATGTTCATACAGACAGTGGTGTAGATATTTCCATGTTCATACAGATAGCGGTGTACATATTTCCATGTTCATACAGACAGTGGTGTAGATATTTCCATGTTCATACAGATAGCGGTGTACATATTTTCATGTTCATACAGATAGCGGTGTGGATATTTCCATGTTCATACAGATAGCGGTGTAGATATTTCCATGTTCATACAGTTAGCGGTGTAGATATTTCCATGTTCGTACGGATGGCAGTGTAGTTATTTCCATGTTTATAGAGATAGCAGTGTAGATATTTCCATTGATATACAGATGGCTGTGTAGATATTTGCATGTTCACACAGATAGCGGTGTAGATATTTCCATGTTCATACAGATAGCGGTGTAGATATTTCCATGTTCATACAGATAGCGGTGTAGATATTTCCATGTTCATACAGATAGCGGTGAAGATATTTCCATGTTCATACAGTTAGTGGTGTAGATATTTCCATGTTCATACAGATGGTGGTGTAGATATTTACATGTTCATACAGGTGGCGGTGTAGATATTTCCATGTTCGTACGGATGGCAGTGTAGATATTTCCATGTTTGTGCAGGTTGCGGTGTAGATATTTCCATGTTTATACAGATAGCAGTGTAGTTATTTCCATGATTTTAGAGATAGCAGTGTAGATATTTCCACTGATATACAGAAAGCTGTGTTGATATTTGCATGTTCATACAGATAGGCGTGTAGATATTTCCATGTTCATACAGATAGCGGTGTAGATATTTCCATGTTCATACAGATAGCGGTGTAGATATTTCCATGTTCATAGAGATAACGGTGTAGATATTTCCATGTTCATACAGATAGGGGTGTAAATATTTCCAAGTTTATATAGATAGCGGTGTAGATATTTCCATGTTTATAGAGATAGCAGTGTAGTTATTTCCAGTGATATGCAGATAGCGGTGGAGATATTTCCATGTTCAAACAGATAGCGGTGTAGATATTTCCATGTTCATACAGATAGCGGTGTAGATATTTCCAAGTTCATACAGATAGCGGTGTAGATATTTCCATGTTTATACAGGTGGCAGTGTAGTTATTTCCATGTTTATAGAGATGGCGGTGTATATATTTCCATGTTTATAGAGATAGTGGTGTAGTTATTTCCAAGTTTATAGAGAGATCGGTGTAGATATTTCCATGTTTATACTGATAGCGGTGTAGATATTTACATGTTTATAGAGATGGCGGTCTAGATATTTTCTTGTTTATACCGAAAGCGGTTTAGATATTTCCATGTTTATGGAGATAGCGGTGTAGATATTTCCAATTTTATAAAGATGTCAGTGTAGATATTTCCATGTTCATACAGATAGCAGTGTAGACATTTCCATGTTTACACACATGGCGTTGTAGATATTTACATGTTTATAGAGATAGCGGTGTCATTATTTCCATGTTTATACAGATAGCGGAGTAGATATTTCCATGACTATACAGATTGCGGTGTCGATATTTAGATGTTTATACAGATGGCGGTGTAGATATTTCCATGTTCATACAGATGGCGGTGCAGATATTTCCATGTTCATACAGATGGTGATGTAGATATTTCCATGTTTATAGAGATAGCGTTATAGTTATTTCCATGTTTATAGAGATATCGCTGTAGATATGTCCATGTATATAAAGATAGCTGTGTGGATATTTCCATGTTCCTACAGATTGCGGTGTAGATATTTCCATGTTCATACAGATAGCGGTGTAGCTATTTCCATGTTAATACAGATAGCGGTGTAGATAATTCCACCTTCATAGTGATGGCGGTGAAGATATTTCTATGTTCATACAGAGGGCGGTGTAGATATTTCCATGTTCATACAGATAGCGGTGTAGATATTTACATGTTCATACAGATGGCGGTGTAGATATTTCCATGTTCGTACGGATGGCAGTGGAGATATGTCCATGTTCATACAGGTGGCAGTGTAGATATTTCCATGTTTATACAGATGGCATTGCAGTTATTTCCATGTTTATAGAGATAGCAATGTAGATATTTCCACTGATATACAGATAGCTGTGTAGATATTTGCATGTTCATACAGATAGCGCTGTAGATATTTCCATGTTCATACAGATAGCGGTGTAGATATTTCCATGTTCATACAGATAGCGGTGTAGATATTTCCATGTTCATACAGTTAGCGGTGTAGATATTTCCATGTTCATACAGATGGCGGTGTAGATATTTACATGTTCATACAGATGGCGGTGTAGATATTTCCATGTTCGTACAGATGGCGGTGTAGATATTTCCATGTCCATAGAGATATCGGTGTAGATATTTCCTTGCTCATACAAATGGCGGTGTAGGTATTTCCATGTTTATAGAGATGGCGGTGTAGATACTTTCATGTTTACACAGATGGCGGTGTAGATATTTCCATGTTTACACAGATAGCGGTGTGGATATTTCCATGTTTATGCAGATAGCGGTGTAGATATTTCCATGTTTATACAGATAGCGGTGAGGATATTTCCATGTTTATACAGATAGTGGTGCAGATATTTCCATGTTTATACAGATGGCGGTGTAGATATTTCCATGTTCATACAAATGGCGGTGTTGATATTTCCATGTTCATAGAGATGGCGGTGTAGATTTTTCCATGTTCATACAAATGGCGGTGTAGATATTTCCATGTTCATAGAGATGGCGGTGTAGGTATTTCCATGTTTATACAGATAGCAGTGTAGTTATTTCCATGTTTATACAGATAGCAGTGTAGATATTTCCATTGATATACAGATAGCTGTGTTGATATTTGCATGTTCATACAGATAGCGGTGTAGATATTTTCATGTTCATACAGATAGCGGTGTAGATATTTCCATGTTCATACACATAGCGGTGTAGATATTTCCATGTTCATACAGATAGCGGTGTAGATATTTGCATGTTCATACACATAGCAGTGTAGATATTTCCATGTTCATACAGTTAGCGGTGTAGATATTTCCTTGTTCATAGAGATGGCGGTGTAGATATTTACATGTTCATACAGATGGCGGTGTAGATATTTCCATGTTCGTACGGATGGCAGTGTAGATATTTCCATGTTCATACAGGTGGTGGTGTAGATATTTGCATGTTTTTACAGATAGCAGTGTAGTTATTTCCATGTTTATAGAGAAAGCAGTGTAGATATTTCCGTTGATATACAGATAGCTTTGTAGATATTTGCATGTTCATACAGATATCCGTGTAGATATTTCCATGTTCATACAGACAGCGGTGTAGATATTTCCATGTTCATACAGATAGCGGTGTAGATATTTCCATGTTCATACAGATAACGGTGTAGATATTTTCATGTTCATACAGATAGCGGTGTAGGTATTTCCATGTTAACACAGTTAGCGGTGTAGATATTTCCAGTGATATGCAGATGGCGGTGTAGATATTTACATGTTCATACAGATGGCGGTGTAAATATTTCCATGTTCATACAGATGGCGGTGTAGATATTTCCATGTTCATAGAGATGGCGGTGTAGATATTTGCATGTTTATGCAGTTAGCGGTATAGATATTTCCATGTTCATACAGATGGCGCTGTAGATATTTCCATGTTTATATCGATGGCGGTGTAGATATTTTCATGTTTACACAGATGGCGGTGTAGATATTTCCATGTTTACACAGAAAGCGGTGTAGACATTTACATGTTTACACAGATAGCGGTGTGGATAGTTCCATGCTTATGCAGATAGCGGTGTAGATATTTCCATGTTTATACAGATAGCGATGTGGATATTTCCATGTTTATACAGATAGTGGGGCAGATATTTCCATGTTTATACAGATAGCAGTGTAGATATTTCCATCTTAATATAGATGGCGGTGTAGATATCTCCATGTTCGTAGAGATGGCGGTGTAGATATTTCCATGTTCATACAGATGGCAGTGTAGATATTTCGAAGTTTATAGAGATAGCTCTGTAGTTATTTCCATATTTATAGAGAAATCTGTGTAGATATTTCCATGTACATGCAGATAGCTGTGTAGATATTTCCATGTTCATGCAGATAGCGGTGTAGATATGTCCATGTTCATCCAGATGCCGGTGTAGATATATCCATGTTCATACAGATCGCGGTGAACATATTTCCATGTTCATACAGATGGCGGTGTAGATATTTCCATGTTCATACAAATGGCGGTGTAGATATTTCCATGTTCATAGAGATGGCAGTGTAGATATTTCCATGTTCATACAAATGACGGTGTAGGTATTTCCATGTTCATAGATATGGCGGTGTAGATATTTCCATGTTTATACAGATAGCAGTGTAGTTATTTCCATGTTTATAGAGATAGCAGTGTAGATATTTCCATTGATATACAGATAGCTGTGTAGATATTTGCATGTTCATACAGATAGCTGTGTAGATATTTCTATGTTCATTAAGATAGCGGTGTAGATATTTCCATGTTCATACAGATAGCGGTGTAGATATTTCCATGTTCATACAGATAGCGGTGTAGATATTTCCATGTTCATACAGTTAGCGGTGTAGATATTTCCATGTTCATATAGATGGCGGTGTAGATATTTCCATGTTCATACAGATGGCGGTGTAGATATTTCCATGTTCGTACGGATGGCAGTGTGGATATTTCCATGTTCATACTGGTGGCGGTGTAGACATTTCCATGTTTATACAGATAGCAGTGCAGTTATTTCCATGTTTATAGAGATAGCAGTGTAGATGTTTCCATTGATATACAGATAGCTGTGTAGATATTTGAATGTTCATACAGATAGCGCTGTAGATATTTCCATGTTCATACAGATAGCGGTGTAGATATTTCCATGTTCATACAGATAGCGGTGTAGATATTTCCATGTTCATACAGATAACGGTGTAGATATTTCCATGTTCATTCAGATAGCGGCGTAGATATTTCCATGTTAATATAGTTAGCGGTGTAGATATTTCCATGTTCGTACTGATGGCAGTGTAGATATTTCCATGTTCATAGAGATGGCGGCGTAGATATTTCCATGTTTATGCAGATAGCGGTATAGGTATTTCCATGTTTATACAGATGGTGGTGTAGATATTTCCATGTTTATAGAGATGGCAGTCTAGATATTTCCATGTTTATAGAGATAGTGGTGTAGTTATTTCCAAGTTTATAGAGACGGCGTGGTAGATATTTCCATGTTTATACAGATAGCGATGAAGATATTTCCATGTTTATACAGATAGCGGTGTAGATATTTCCATGTTTATACAGATAGCGGTGTATATATTTCCATGTTTCTAGAGATAGTGGTGTAGATAATTCCAAATTTATACAGATAGCAGTGTAGATATTTCCAAGTTCATACAGATAGAAGTGTAGATATTTCCACGTTTATACAGATGGCGGTGTAGATATTTCCATGTTCATACAGATGGCGCTGTAGATATTTCCATGTTTATATCGATGGCGGTGTAGATATTTTCATGTTTACACAGCTGGCGGTGTAGATATTTCCATGTTTACACAGAAAGCGGTGTAGACATTTCCATGTTTACACTGATAGCGGTGTGGATATTTCCATGTTTATGCAGATAGCGGTGTAGATATTTCCATGTTTATACAGATAGCGATGCGGATATTCCCATATTTATACAGATAGTTGGGCAGATATTTCCATGTTTATACAGATAGCAGTGTAGATATTTCCATCTTAATACAGATGGCAGTGTAGATATCTCCATGTTCGTACAGATGGCGGTGTACATATTTCCATGTTCATACAGATGGCAGAGTAGATATTTCGAAGTTTATAGAGATAGCGCTCTAGTTATTTCCATATTTATAGAGAAATCTGTGTAGATATTTCCATGTATATGCAGATAGCTGTGTAGATATTTCCATGTTCATGCAGATACCGGTGTAGATATGTCCATGTTCATCCAGATGCCGGTGTAGATATATCCATGTTCTTACAGATGGCGGTGAAGATATTTCCATGTTCATACAAATGGCGGCGTAGATATTTCCATGTTCATAGAAATGGCAGTGTAGATGTTTCCATGTTCATACAAATGACGGTGTCGATATTTCCATGTTCATAGAGATGGCGGTGTGGATATTTCCATGTTTATACAGATAGCAGTGTAGTTATTTCCATGTTTATAGAGATAGCAGTGTAGATATTTCCATTGATATACAGATAGCTGTGTAGATATTTGCATGTTCATACAGATAGCGGTGTAGATATATCCATGTTCATACAGATAGCGGTGTAGATATTTCCATGTTCATACAGATAGCGGTGTAGATATTTCCATGTTCATACAGATAGCGGTGTAGATATTTCCATGTTCATACAGATACCGATGTAGATATTTCCATGTTCATACAGATAGCGGTGTAGATATTTCCATGTTCATACAGTTAGCGGTGTAGATATTTCCATGTTCATACAGATGGCGGTGTAGATATTTACATGTTCATACAGATGGCGGTGTAAATATTTCCATGTTCGTACAGATGGTGGTGTAGATATTTCCATGTTCATACAGATGGCAGTGTAGATATTTCCATGTTTACAGAGATGGCGGTGTAGATATTTTCATGTTTACACAGATGGCGGGGTAGATATTTCCATGTTTGCTCTGATAGCAGTGTAGACATTTCCATGTTTACACAGATAGCGGTGTGGATATTTCCACGTTTATGCAGATAGCGGTGTAGATATTTCCATGTTTATACTGATAGCGGTGTAGCTATTTCCATCTTAATTCAGATGGCGGTGTAGATATGTAAATGTTCGTACAGATGGCGGTGTAAATATTTCCATGTTCATACTGATGGCGGTGTAGATATTTCGAAGTTTATAGAGATAGCGCTTTAGTCACTTCCATATTTATAGAGAAATCTGTGTAGATATTTCCATGTATATGCAGATAGCTGTGTAGATATTTCCATGTTCATGCAGATAGCGGTGTAGATATTTCCATGTTCATCCAGATGCCGGTGTATATATATCCATGTTCATACAGATAGCGGTGAAGGTATTTCCATGTTCATACAGATGGCATTGTAGATATTTCCATGTTCATACAAATGGTGGTGTAGATATTTCCATGTTCATAGAGATGGCGGTGTAGATATTTCCATGTTCATACAAATGGTGGTGTAGATATTTCCATGTTCATAGAGATGGCGGTGTAGATATTTCCATGTTTATACAGATAGCAGTGTAGTTATTTCCATGTTTATAGAGATAGCAGTGAAGATATTTCCATTGATATACAGATAGCTGTGTAGATATTTGCATGTTCATACAGAGAGCGGTGTAGATAATCCATGTTGATACAGATAGCGGTGTAGATATTTCCATGTTCATACAGATAGCTCTGTAGATATTTCCATGTTCATGCAGATAGCGGTGTAGATATGTCCATGTTCATCCAGATGCCGGTGTGGATATATCCATGTTCATACAGATCGCGGTGAACATATTTCCATGTTCATACAGATGGCGGTGTAGATATTTCCATGTTCATACAAATGGCGGTGTAGATATTTCCATGTTCATAGAGATGGCAGTGTAGATATTTCCATGTTCATACAAATGACGGTGTAGGTATTTCCATGTTCATAGAGATGGCTTTGTAGATATTTCCATGTTTATACAGATAGCAGTGTAGTTATTTCCATCTTTATAGAGATAGCAGTGTAGATATTTCCATTGATATACAGATAGCTGTGTAGATATTTGCATGTTCATACAGATATCTGTGTAGATATTTCAATGTTCATAAAGATAGCGGTGTAGATATTTCCATGTTCATACAGATAGCGGTGTAGATATTTCCATGTTCATACAGATAGCGGTGTAGATATTTCCATGTTCATACAGTTAGCGGTGTAGATATTTCCATGTTCATATAGATGGCGGTGTAGATATTTCCATGTTCGTACAGATGGCGGTGTAGATATTTCCATGTTCGTACGGATGGCAGTGTGGATATTTCCATGTTCATACTGGTGGCGGTGTAGACATTTCCATGTTTATACAGATAGCAGTGCAGTTATTTCCATGTTTATAGAGATAGCAGTGTAGATGTTTCCATTGATATACAGATAGCTGTGTAGATATTTGCATGTTCATACAGATAGCGCTGTAGATATTTCCATGTTCATACAGATAGCGGTGTAGATATTTCCATGTTCATACAGATAGCGATGTATATATTTCCATGTTCATACAGACAACGGTGTAGATATTTCCATGTTCATTCAGATAGCGGCGTAGATATTTCCATGTTAATACAGTTAGCGGTGTAGATATTTCCATGTTCGTACAGATGGCCGTGTAGATATTTCCATGTTCATAGAGATGGCGGCGTAGATATTTCCATGTTTATGGAGATAGCGGTATAGATATTTCCATGTTTATACAGATGGTGGTGTAGATATTTCCATGTTTATAGAGATGGCAGTCTAGGTATTTCCATGTTTATAGAGATAGTGGTGTAGTTATTTCCAGGTTTATAGAGACGGCGTGGTAGATATTTCCATGTTTATACAGATAGCGATGAAGATATTTCCATGTTTATACAGATAGCGGTGTAGATATTTCCATGTTTATACAGATAGCGGTGTATATATTTCCATGTTTCTAGAGATAGTGGTGTAGATAATTCCAAATTTATACAGATAGCAGTGTAGATATTTCCAAGTTCATACAGATAGCAGTGTAGATATTTCCACGTTTATACAGATGGCGGTGTAGATATTTCCATGTTCATACAGATGGCGCTGTAGATATTTCCGTGTTTATATCGATGGCGGTGTAGATATTTTCATGTTTACACAGGTGACGGTGTAGATATTTCCATGTTTACACAGAAAGCGGTGTAGACATTTCCATGTTTACACTGATAGAGGTGTGGATATTTCCATGTTTATGCAGATAGCGGTTTAGATATTTCCATGTTTATACAGATAGCGATGCGGATATTCCCATATTTATACAGATAGTTGGGCAGATATTTCCATGTTTATACAGATAGCAGTGTAGATATTTCCATCTTAATACAGATGGCAGTGTAGATATCTCCATGTTCGTACAGATGGCGGTGTAGATATTTCCATGTTCATACAGATGGCAGGGTAGATATTTCGAAGTTTATAGAGATAGCGCTGTAGTTATTTCCATATTTATAGAGAAATCTGTGTAGATATTTCCATGTATATGCAGATAGCTGTGTAGATATTTCCATGTTCATGCAGATAGCGGTGTAGATATGTCCATGTTCATCCAGATGCCGGTGTAGATATATCCATGTTCTTACAGATGGCGGTGAAGATATTTCCATGTTCATACAAATGGCGGCGTAGATATTTCCATGTTCATAGAGATGGCAGTGTAGATGTTTCCATGTTCATACAAATGACGGTGTAGATATTTCCATGTTCATAGAGATGGCGGTGTAGATATTTCCATGTTTATACAGATAGCAGTGTAGTTATTTCCATGTTTATAGAGATAGCAGTGTAGATATTTCCATTGATATACAGATAGCTGTGTAGATATTTGCATGTTCATACAGATAGCGGTGTAGATATATCCATGTTCATACAGATAGCGGTGTAGATATTTCCATGTTCATACAGATAGCGGTGTAGATATTTCCATGTTCATACAGATACCGGTGTAGATATTTCCATGTTCATAGAGATAGCGGTGTAGATATTTCCATGTTCATACAGTTAGCGGTGTAGATATTTCCATGTTCATACAGATGGCGGTGTAGATATTTCCATGTTCATACAGATGGCGGTGTAGATATTTACATGTTCATACAGATGGCGGTGTAAATATTTCCATGTTCGTACAGATGGTGGTGTAGATATTTCCATGTTCATAGAGATGGCAGTGTAGATATTTCCATGTTTACAGAGATGGCGGTGTAGATATTTTCATGTTTACACAGATGGCGGTGTAGATATTTCCATGTTTGCACTGATAGCAGTGTAGACATTTCCATGTTTACACAGATAGCGGTGTGGATATTTCCACGTTTATGCTGATAGCGGTGTAGATATTTCCATGTTTATACAGATAGCGGTGTAGCTATTTCCATCTTAATACAGATGGCGGTGTAGATATGTAAATGTTCGTACAGATGGCGGTGTAAATATTTCCATGTTCATACTGATGGCGGTGTAGATATTTCGAAGTTTATAGAGATAGCGCTTTAGTCACTTACATATTTATAGAGAAATCTGTGTAGATATTTCCATGTATATGCAGATAGCTGTGTAGATATTTCCATGTTCATGCAGATAGCGGTGTAGATATTTCCATGTTCATCCAGATGCCGGTGAATATATATCCATGTTCATACAGATAGCGGTGAAGATATTTCCATGTTCATACAGATGGCATTGTAGATATTTCCATGTTCATACAAATGGCGGTGTAGATATTTCCATGTTCATAGAGATGGCGGTGTAGATATTTCCATGTTCATACAAATGGTGGTGTAGATATTTCCATGTTCATAGAGATGGCGGTGTAGATATTTCCATGTTTATACGGATAGCAGTGTAGTTATTTCCATGTTTACAGAGATAGCAGTGTAGATATTTCCATTGATATACAGATAGCTGTGTAGATATTTGCATGTTCATACAGATAGCAGTGTAGATAATCCATGTTGATACAGATAGCGGTGTAGATAATTCCATGTTCATACAGATATCTGTGTAGATATTTCCATGTTCATACAGATAGCGGTGTAGATATTTCCATGTTAATCCAGATGCCGGTGTAGATATATCCATGTTCATACAGATAGTGGTGAAGATATTTCCATGTTCATACAGATGGCATTGTAGATATTTCCATGTTCACACAAATGGTGGTGTAGATATTTCCATGTTCATAGAGATGGCGGTGTAGATATTTCCATGTTCATACAAATGGTGGTGTAGATATTTCCATGTTCATAGAGATGGCGGTGTAGATATTTCCATGTTTATACAGATAGCAGTGTAGTTATTTCCATGTTTAAAGAGATAGCAGTGTAGATATTTCCATTGATATACAGATAGCTGTGTAGATATTTGCATGTTCATACAGATAGCTGTGTAGATATTTCCATGTTCATAAAGATAGCGGTGTAGATATTTCCATGTTCATACAGATAGCGGTGTAGATATTTCCATGTTCATACAGATGGCGGTGCAGATATTTACATGTTCATACAGATGGTGGTGTAAATATTTCCATGTTCGTACAGATGGCGGTGTTGATATTTCCATGTTCATAGAGAAGGCGGCGTAGATATTTCTATGTTTATGCAGATAGCGGTATAGATATTTCCATGTTTATACAGATGGTGGTGTAGATATTTCCATGTTTATAGAGATGGCTGTCTAGATATTTCCATGTTTATGGAGATAGTGGTGTAGTTATTTCCAAGTTTATAGAGACAGCGTTGTAGATATTTCCATGTTTATACAGATAGCGGTGAAGATATTTCCATGTTTATACAGATAGCGGTGTAGATATTTAAATGTTTATACAGATAGCGGTGTAGTTATTTCCATGTTTATAGAGATAGTGGTGTAGATAATTCCAATTTTATACAGATGACAGTGTAGATATTTCCAAGATCATACAGATAGCGGTGTAGATATTTCCACGTTTATACAGATGGCGGTGTAGATATTTCCACGTTCATACAGATGGCGCTGTTCATAATTCCATGTTTATAGAGATGGCGGTGTAGATATTTTCATGTTTACACAGATGGCAATGTAGGTATTTCCATGTTTACACAGAAAGCGGTGTAGACATTTCCATGTTTACACAGATAGCGGAGTGGATATTTCCATGTTTATGCAGATGGCGGTGTAGATATTTCCATGTTTATACAGATAGCGGTGAGGATATTTCCATGTTTATACATATATTTGGGCAGATATTTCCATGTTTATACAGATAGCGGTTTAGATATTTCCATCTAAATATAGATGGCGGTGTAGATATCTCCATGTTCTTACAGATGGCGGTGTAGATATTTCCATGTTCATACAGATGGCAGTGTAGATATTTCGAAGTTTATAGAGATAGCACAGTAGTTATTTCCATATTTATAGAGAAATCTGTGTAGATATTTCCATGTATATGCAGATAGTTGTGTAGATATTTCCATGTTCATGCAGATAGCGGTGTAGATATTTCCATGTTCATCCAGATGCCAGTGTAGATATATCCATGTTCATACAGATGGCGGTGAAGATATTTCCATCTTCATAGAGATGGCGGTGTAGATATTTCCATGTTCATAGAGATGGCGCTGTAGATATTTCCATGTTCATAGGGATGGCGGTGTAGATATTTTCATGCTCATACAAATGGCGGTGTAGATATTTCCATGTTCATAGAGATGGCGGTGTACATATTTCCATGTTTATACAGATAGCAGTGTAGTTATTTCCATGGTTATAGAGATAGCATTGTAGATATTTCCACTGATATACAGATAGCTCTGTAGATATTTGCATGTTCATACAGATAGCTGGGTAGATATTTCCATGTTGATACAGATAGCGGTGTAGATGTTTCCATGTTCATACAGATAGCGGTGTAGATATTTACGTGTTCATACAGATGGCGGTGTAGATATTTCCATGTTCGTACGGATGGCAGTGTTGATATTTCCATGTTCATACTGGTGGCGGTGTAGATATTTCCATGTTTATACAGATAGCAGTGTAGTTGTTTCCATGTTTATAGAGATAGCAGTGTAGATATTACCATTGATATAAAGATAGCTGTGTAGATATTTCCATGTTCATACAGATAGCGGTGTAGATATTTCCATGTTCATACAGTTAGCGGTGTAGATATTTCCATGTTCATACAGATGGCCGTGTAGTTATTTACATGTTCATATAGATGGCGGTGTAGATATTTCCATGTTCGTGCAGATGGCGGTGTAGATATTTCCATCTTTATACAGAGGGCGCTTTAGATATTTCCATGTTCGTGCAGATGGCGGTGTAGATATTTCCATGTTTATACAGAGGGCGCTTTAGATATTTCCATGTTTACAGACATAGCAGTGTAGATATTTCCATGTTGATAAACATAGCGCTGTAGATATTTCCAAGGTTATAGAGATAGCGGTGTAGATATTTCCATGTTTATAGAGATAGTGTTGTAGATATGTTCATGTTTATACAGATAGTGGTATAGATATTTCCATGTTTATAGAGATGGTGGTGTAGGTATTTCCATGTATAAAGATATGGCGGTCTGGACATTTCCATGTTTATAGAGATAGCGGTGCAGTTATTTCCATGTTTATTGAGATAGCGGTCTAGATATTTCCATGTTTATACAGATAGTGGTGCAGATACTTCCATGTTTATACAGATAGCGGTGTAGATGTTTCCACGTTTATAGAGATAGCGGTGCAGATATTTCCATGTTTATGCTGATAGCGGTGTGGATATTTCCATGTTCACACAGATAGTGGTGAAGATATTTCCACCTTTATACAGATGGTGGCGAAGATATTTCCATATTCATGCAGATGGTGGTGTAGATATTTCCATGTTTATGCAGATAGCACTGTAGATATTTCCAAGTTTATAGGGATAGCGGTGTAGATATTTCCATGATCATACAGATGGCGGTGTAGATATTTCCATGTTTACACAGGTAGCGTTGTAGATATTACATGTTTATAGAGATAGCGGTGTAGTTATTTCCATGTTTATACAGATAGCAGTGAATATATTTCCATGTTTACACAGATAGCGCTGTGGGTATTTCCATGTTTATAGAGATAGCGGTGTAGATATTTCCATGTTTATACAGATAGCAGTGTCGATATTTCCATGTTTATACAGATAGCGGTGTAGATATTTCCATCTTAATACAGATGGCGGTGTAGGTATTTCCATGTTCATACAGATGGTGGTGCAGATATTTCCATGTTCATACAGATGGCGGTGTAGATAATTCCATGTTCATAGAGATCGCGGTGTAGATATTTCCATGTGTATAGAGATAGCGGGGTAGATATTTTCAAGTATATTCAGATAGCTGTGTAGATATTTCCATGTTCATAGAGATGGAGGTGTAGATATTTCCATGTTCATACAGATAGCGGTGTAGATATTACCATGTTCATACAGGTAGCGGTGTAGATATTTCCATGTCCATACAGATAGCCGTGTAGGTATTTCCACGTTTATAGAGATGGCGGTGTAGATATCCCCATGTTCATACAGATGGCGGTGTAGGTATTTCCAATTTCATAAGGGATTGTGGTGCAGATATTTCCATGTTCATACAGATGGCGGTGTATATTTTTCCAGGTTTATAGAGATAGCGGTGTAGATATTTCCATGTTTATACAGATAGCGGTGTATAGTTTTCCACGTATGTACAGAAATCTGTGTAGTTATCTCCATGTTTATACTGATATCGATGTAGATATTTACATGTTCTTACAGATAGCGGTGTAGGTATTTCCATGTTTATACAGATAGCGGTGTAGATATTTCCATGTTCATACCGATAGCGGCGTAGATATTTCCACCTTTATAGAGATGGCGGTGTAGATATTTCCATGTTCATACAGATGGTGGTGTAGATATTTCCATGTTTATACAGATGGCGGTGTAGATATTTCCATGTTTATAATGATGGCGGTGTAGATACATTCATGTTTACGCAGATAGCGGTGTAGACGTTTCCATGTTTACACAGATAGCGTTGTAGATATTTACACGTTTGTAGATATAGCGGTGTAGTTATTTCCATGTTTATAGAGATAACGGTGAAGATATTTCCATGTTTACACAGATAGCGGTGTGGATATTTCCATGTTTATACAGATAACGGTGTAGATATTTCCATGTTTATATGGATAGCGGTGAAGATATTTCCATGTTTATACAGATAGCGGTGTAGATATTTCCGTGTTTATTCAGGTAGCGATGTAGATATTTCCATGTTTACACAGATAGCGGTGCAGATATTTCCATGTGTATACAGATAGCGGTGTAGATATTCCCATGTTTATAGAGTTGGCGGTGTAGATATTTCCACGTTCATACAAATGGTGGTGTAGATATTTCCATGTTCATAGAGATGGCGGTGTAGATATTTCCATGTTTATACAGATAGCAGTGTAGTTATTTCCATGTTTACAGAGATAGCAGTGTAGATATTTCCATTGATATACAGATAGCTGTGTAGATATTTGCATGTTCATACAGATAGCAGTGTAGATAATCCATGTTGATACAGATAGCGGTGTAGATATTTCCATGTTCATACAGATAGCTGTGTAGATATTTCCATGTTCATACAGATAGCGGTGTAGATATTTCCATGTTCATCCAGATGCCGGTGTAGATATATCCATGTTCATACAGATAGCGGTGAAGATATTTCCATGTTCATACAGATGGCATTGTAGATATTTCCATGTTCATACACATGGCGGTGTAGGTATTTCCATGTTCATAGAGATGGCGGTGTAGATATTTCCATGTTCATACAAATGGCGCTGTAGATATTTCCATGTTCATAGAGATGGCGGTGTAGATATTTCCATGTTCATACAGATAGCGGTGTAGATATTTCCATGTTCATACAGATAGCGGTGTAGATATTTCCTTGGTCGTACAGATAGCGGTGGAGATATTTCCATGTTCATACAGTTAGCGGTGTAGATATTTCCATGTTCATACAGATGACGGTGTAGATATTTACATGTTCATACAGATGGTGGTGTAAATATTTCCATGTTCGTACAGATGGCGGTGTTGATATTTCCATGTTCATAGAGAAGGCGGCATAGATATTTCTATGTTTATGCAGATAGCAGTGTAGATATTTCCATGTTTATACAGATGGTGGTGTAGATATTTCCATGTTTATAGAGATGGCTGTCTAGATATTTCCATGTTTATGGAGATAGTGGTGTAGTTATTTCCAAGTTTATAGAGACAGCGTTGTAGATATTTCCATGTTTATACAGATAGCGGTGAAGATATTTCCATGTTTATACAGATAGCGGTGTAGATATTTAAATGTTTATACAGATAGCGGTGTAGTTATTTACATGTTTATAGAGATAGTGGTGTAGATAATTCTAATTTTATACAGATGGCAGTGTAGATATTTCCAAGATCATACAGATAGCGGTGTAGATATTTCCACGTTTATACAGATGGCGGTGTAGATATTTCCACGTTCATACAGATGGCGCTGTTCATAATTCCATGTTTATAGAGATGGCGGTGTAGATATTTTCATGTTTACACAGATGGCAATGTAGATATTTCCATGTTTACACAGAAAGCGGTGTAGACATTTCCATGTTTACACAGATAGCGGAGTGGATATTTCCATGTTTATGCAGATGGCGGTGTAGATATTTCCATGTTTATACAGATAGCGGTGAGGATATTTCCATGTTTATACATATATTTGGGCAGATATTTCCATGTTTATACAGATAGCGGTGTAGATATTTCCATCTAAATATAGATGGCGGTGTAGATATCTCCATGTTCTTACAGATGGCGGTGTAGATTTTTCCATGTTCATACAGATGGCAGTGTAGATATTTCGAAGTTTATAGAGATAGCACAGTAGTTATTTCCATATTTATAGAGAAATCTGTGTAGATATTTCCATGTATATGCAGATAGCTGTGTAGATATTTCCATGTTCATGCAGATAGCGGTGTAGATATTTCCATGTTCATCCAGATTCCAGTGTAGATATATCCATGTTCATACAGATGGCGGTGAAGATATTTCCATCTTCATAGAGATGGCGGTGTAGATATTTCCATGTTCATAGAGATGGCGCTGTAGATATTTCCATGTTCATAGGGATGGCGGTGTAGATATTTTCATGCTCATACAAATGACGGTGTAGATATTTCCATGTTCATAGAGATGGCGGTGTACATATTTCCATGTTTATACAGATAGCTGTGTAATTATTTCCATGGTTATAGAGATAGCATTGTAGATATTTCCATTGATATACAGATAGCTCTGTAGATATTTGCATGTTCATACAGATAGCTGTGTAGATATTTCCATGTTGATACAGATAGCGGTGTAGATATTTCCATGTTCATACAGATAGCGGTGTAGATATTTACGTGTTCATACAGATGGCGGTGTAGATATTTCCATGTTCGTACGGATGGCAGTGTTGATATTTCCATGTTCTTACTGGTGGCGGTGTAGATATTTCCATGTTTATAGAGATAGCAGTGTAGTTATTTCCATGTTTATAGAGATAGCAGTGTAGATATTTCATTGATATACAGATATCTGTGTAGATATTTGCATGCTCATACAGATAGCGGTGTAGATATTTCCATGTTCATACAGATAGCGGTGTAGATATTTCCATGTTCATACAGAAAGCGGTGTAGATATTTCCATGTTCATACAGTTAGCGGTGTAGATATTTCCATGTTCATAGAGATGGCGGTGTAGATATTTACATGTTCATACAGATGGCGGTGTAGATATTTCCATGTTTGTACGGATGGCAGTGTAGATATTTCCGTGTTCATAGAGGTGGCGGTGTAGATATTTCCATGTTTATACAGATGGCAGTGTAGTTGTTTCCATGTTTATAGAGATAGCAGTGTAGATATTACCATTGATATAAAGATAGCTGTGTAGATATTTCCATGTTCATACAGATAGCGGTGTAGATATTTCCATGTTCATACAGATAGCGGTGTAGATATTTCCATTTTCATACAGATACCAGTGTAGATATTTCCATGCTCATACAGATAGCGGTGTAGATATTTCCGTGTTCATACAGTTAGCGGTGTACATATTTCCATGTTCATACAGATGGCAGTGTAGATATTTACATGTTCATACAGATGGCGGTGTAGATATTTCCATGTTCGTACAGATGGTGGTGTAGATATTTCCATGCTCATAGAGATGGCCGTGTAGATATCTCCATGTTTATGCAGATAGCGGTATAGATATTTCCATGTTTATTCAGATGGCGGTGTATATATTTCCATGTTTATAGAGATGACAGTCTAGATATTGCCATGTTTATAGAAATAGTGGTGTAGCTTTTTCCAAGTTTATAGAGACAGCGTTGTATATATTTCCATGATTATACAGATAGCGGTGAAGATATTTCCATGTTTATACAGATAGCGGTGTAGATATTTCCATGTTTATACAGATTGCGGTGTAGGTATTTCCATGTTTATAGAGATAGTGGTGTAGATAATTCCAATTTTATACAGATAGCAGTGTAGATATTTCCAAGTTCATACAGATAGCGGTGTAGATATTTCCACGTTTATAGGGATGGCGGTGTAGGTATTTAGATGTTCATACAGATGGCAGTGTAGATATTTCCATGTTTACACAGATAGCGGTGTAGACATTTCCATGTTTACACAGATAGTGGTGTGGATGTTTCCATGTTTATGCAACTAGCGGTGTAGATATTTCCATGTTTATACAGATAGCGGTGCGGATATTTGCAAGTTTATACAGATAGTTCGGCAGATATGTCCATGTTTATACAGACAGCGGTGTAGATATTTCCATCTTAATACAGATGTCGGTGTAGATATATCCATGTTCGTACAGATTGCGGTGTAGATATTTCTATGTTTATGCAGATAGCGGTATAGATATTTCCATGTTTATACAGATGGCGGTGTAGGTATTTCCATGTTTATAGAGATGGCCGTGTAGATATTTTCATGTTTACACAGATGGCGGTGTAGATATTCCCATGTTTACACAGATAGAGGTGTGGATATTTCCATGTTTATGCAGACAGCGGTGTAGATATTTCCATATTTATACAGATAGAGGTGAGGATATTTCCATTTTTATACAGATAGTGGTGCAGATATTTCCATGTTTATACAGATAGCGGTGTAGATATTTCCATCTTAATACAGATGGCGGTGTAGATATCTCCATGTTCGTACAGATGGCGGTGCAGATATTTCCATGTTCATACAGATGGAGGTGTAGATATTTCGAAGTTTATAGAGATAGCGCTGTAGATATTTCCATATTTATAGAGAAATCTGTGTAGATATTTCCATGTACATGCAGATAGCTGTGTACATATTTCCATGTTCATGCAGATAGCGCTGTAGATATTTCCATGTTCATCCAGATGCCGGTGTAGATATATCCATGTTCATACAGATGGCGCTGGAGATATTTCCATGTTCATACAGATGGCGGTGTAGATATTTCCATGTTCATACAAATGGCGGTGTAGATATTTCCATGTTCATAGAGATGGAGGTGTAGATTTTTCCATGTTCATACAAATGGCGGTGTAGATATTTCCATGTTCATAGAGATGGCGGTGTAGATATTTCCATGTTTATGCAGATAGCAGTGTAGTTATTTCCATGTTTATAGAGATAGCAGTGTAGATATTTCCATTGATATACTGATAGCTGTGTAGATATTTGCATGTTCATACAGATAGCGGTGTAGATATTTGCATGTTCATACAGATAGCGGTGTAGATATTTCCATGTTCATACAGATAGTGGTGTAGATATTTCCATGTTCAAACAGATAGCGGTGTAGATATTTCCATGTTCATACAGATAGCGGTGTAGATACTTGCATGTTCATTCAGATAGCGGTGTAGATATTTCCATGTTCATACAGTTAGCGGTGTAGATAGTTCCATGTTCATACAGATGGCGGTGTAGATATTTACATGTTCATAGAGATGGCGGTGTAGATATTTCCATGTTCGTACGGATGGCAGTGTAGATATTTCCATGTTCATACAGGTGGCGGTGTAGATATTTGCATGTTTTTACAGTTAGCATTGTAGTTATTTCCATGTTTATAGAGATAGCAGTGTAGATATTTCCGTTGATATACTGATAGCTTTGTAGATATTTGCACGTTCATACAGATATCCGTGTAGATATTTCCATGTTCATACAGATAGCGGTGTAGATAATTCCATGTTCATACAGATAGCAGTGTAGATATTTCCATGTTCATACAGATAACGGTGTAGATATTTCCATGTTCATACAGATAGCGGTGTAGGTATTTCCATGTTCACACAGTTAGCGGTTTAGATATTTCCATGTTCATGCAGATGGCGGTGTAGATATTTACATGTTCAAACAGATGGCGGTGTAAATATTTCCATGTTCATACAGATGGCAGTGTAGATATTTCCATGTTCATAGAGATGGCGGTGTAGATATTTGCATGTTTATGCAGTTAGCGGTATAGATATTTCCATGTTTATACAGATGGCGGTGTAAATATTTCCATGTTCATACAGATGTCGGTGTAGATATTTCCATGTTCATGCCAATGGCGGTGTAGATGTTTCCATGTTTATACAGATAGCGGTGTAGATATTTCCATGTTTATACAGATAGCAGTGTAGATATTTCCATGTTTATAGAGATAGTGGTGTAGATAATTCCAATTTTATACAGATAGCAGTGTAGATATTTCCAAGTTCATACAGATAGCGGTGTAGATATTTGCACGTTTATAGAGATGGCGGTGTAGATATTTCCATGTTCATACAGATGGCGGTGTAGATATTTCCATGTTTATAGAGATGGTGGTGTAGATATTTTCATGTTTACACAGATGGCGGTGTAGATATTTCCATGTTTACACTGATAGCGGTGTAGACATTTCCATGTTTACAGAGATAGCGGTGTGGATATTTCCATGTTTATGCAGATAGCGGTGTAGATATTTCCATGTCTATACAGATAGCGGTGCGGTTATTTCCATGTTTATACAGATAGTGGTGCAGATATTTCCATATTTATACAGATAGCGGTGTAGACATTTCCATCTTAATACAGATGGCGGTGTAGACATGTCCATGTTCATACAGATGGCGGTGTAGATATTTCCATGTTCATACAGATGGCGGTGTAGATATTTCGAAGCTTATAGAGATAGCGCTGTAGTTATTTCCATATTTATAGAGAAATCTGTGTAGATATTTCCATGTATATGCAGAGAGCTGTGTAGATAATTTTATGTTCATGCAGACGGCGGTGTAGATATTTCCATGTTCATCCAGATGCCGGTGTAGATATATCCATGTTCATACAGATGGCGGTGATGATATTTCCATGTTCATACAGATGGCGGTGTAGATATTTCCATGTTCATACAAATGGCAGTGTAGATATTTCCATATTCATAGATATGGCAGTGTAGATATTTCCATGTTCACAGAGATGGCCGTGTAGATATTTCCATGTTTATACAGATAGCAGTGTAGTTTTTTCCATGTTTATAGAGATAGCAGTGTAGATATTTCCACTGATATACAGATAGCTGTGTAGATATTTGCATGTTCATACAGATAGCGGTGTAGATATTTCCATGTTGATACAGATAGTGGTGTAGATATTTCCATGTTCATACAGATACTGGTGTAGATATTTCCATGCTCATACAAATGGCGGTGTAGATATTTCCATGTTCCTAGTGATGGCGGTGTAGATATTTCCATGTTTATACAGATAGCAGTGTAGTTTTTTCCATGTTTATGGAGATAGCAGTGTAGATATTTCCATTGATATATAGATAGCTGTGTAGATATTTGCATGTTCCTTCAGATAGCGGTGTAGATATTTCCATGTTCATACAGACAGTGGTGTAGATATTTCCATGTTCATACAGATAGCGGTGTAGATATTTCCATGTTCATACAGACAGCGGTGTAGATATTTCCATGTTCATACAGACAGCGGTGTAGATATTTCCATGTTCATACAGATAGCAGTGTAGATATTTCCATGTTCATACAGTTAGCGGTATAGATATTTCCATGTTCATATAGATGGCGGTGAAGATACTTACATGTTCATACAGATGGCGTTGTAGATATTTCCATGTTCTTACGGATGGCAATGTAGATATTTCCATGTTCATACAGGTGGCGGTGTAGATATTTCCATGTTTATACAGATAGCAGTATAGTTATTTCCATGTTTATAGAGATAGCAGTGTAGATATTTCCATTGATGTACAGATAGCTGTGTAGATATTTCCATGTTTATACAGACAGTTGTGTAGATATTTCCAAGTTCATACAGATAGCAGTGTAGATATTTCCATGTTTATACAGATAGCGGTGTAGATATTTCCATTTTCACACAGATAACGGTGTAGATATTTCCATGTTCTTACAGATAGCAGTGAAGATATTTCCATGTTCATACTGTTAGCGGTGTAGATATTTCCATATTCATACGGATGGCGGTGTAGATATTTACATGTTCATACAGATAGCGGTGTATATATTTCAATGTTCATACAGTTAGCGGTGTAGATATTTCCATGTTCATACAGATGGCGGTGTAGATATTTACATGTTCATACAGATGGCGGTGTAAATATTTCCATGTTTGTACAGATGGCGGTGTAGATATTTCCATGTTCATAGAGATGGCGGTGTAGATATTTCCATGCTTATGGAGATAGCGGTGTAGATATTTCCATGTTTATACAGATGGTGGTGTAGATATTTCCATGTTTATAGAGATGGCAGTCTAGATATTTCCATGTTTATAGAGATAGTGGTGTAGTTATTTCCAAGTTTATAGAGACAGCGTTGTAGATATTTCCGTGTTTATACAGATAGCAGTGAAGATATTTCCACGTTTATACAGATAGCGGTGTAGATATTTCCATGTTTATACAGATAGCAGTGTAGATATTTCCATGTTTCTAGAGATAGTGGTGTAGATAATTCCAATTTTATACAGATAGCAGTGTAGATATTTCCAAGTTCATACAGATAGCGGTGTAGATATTTGCACGTTTATAGAGATGGCGGTGTAGATATTTCCATGTTCATACAGATGACGGTGTAGATATTTCCATGTTTATAGAGATAGCGGTTTAGATATTTCCATGTTTACACTGATAGCGGTGTAGACATTTCCATGTTTATGCAGATAGCAGTGTGGATATTTCCATGTTTATTCAGATAGCGGTGTAGATATTTCCATGTTTATACAGATAGCGGTGCGGTTATTTCCATGTTTATACAGATAGCGGTGCAGATATTTCCATGTTTATACATATAGCGGTGTGGACATTTCCATCTTAATACAGATGGCAGTGTAGATATCTCCATGTTCGTACAGATGGCGGTGTAGATATTTCCATGTTCATACAGATGGCAGCGTAGTCATTTCGAAGTTTATAGAGATAGCGCTGTAGTTATTTCCATATTAATTCAGAAATGTGTGTAGATATTTCCATGTATATGCAGATTGCTGTGTAGATATTTCTATGTTCATGCAGATGGCGGTGTAGATATTTCCATGTTCATCCAGATGCCGGTGTAGATATTTCCATGTTCATACAGATGGCAGTGATGATATTTCCATGTTCATACAGTTGGCGGTGTAGATATTTCCATCTTCATACACATGGTGGTGTAGATATTTCCGTGTTCATAGAGATGGCGGTGTAGATATTTCCATGTTTATACAGATAGCAGTGTAGTTATTTCCATGTTTATACAGATAGCAGTGTAGATATTTCCATTGATATACAGATAGCTGTGTAGATATTTGCATGTTCATACAGATAGCGGTGTAGATATTTCCATGTTCATACAGATAGCGGTGTAGATATTTCCATGTTCATACAGATAGCGGTGTAGATATTTCCATGTTCATACAGATAGCGGTGTAGATATTTCCATGTTCATACAGATAGCGGTGTAGATATTTCCATGTTCATTCAGATAGCGGTGTAGATATTTCCGTGTTCAAACAGTTAGCCGTGTAGATATTTCCATGTTCATACAGATGGCGGTGTAGATATTTACATGCTCATACCGATGACGGTGTAGATATTTCCATGTTCGTACGGATGGCAGTGTAGATATTTCCATGTTCATACAGGTGGCGGTGTAGATATTTGCATGTTTTTACAGATAGCAGTGTAGTTATTTCCATGTTTATAGAGATAGCAGTGTAGATTTTTCCGTTGATATACAGATAGCTTTGTAGATATTTGCATGTTCATACAGATAGCCGTGTAGATATTTCCATGCTCATACAGATAGCGGTGTAGATATTTCCATGTTCATACAGATAGCGGTGTAGGTATTTCCATGTTCATACAGGTAGTGGTGTAGATATTATCATGTTCATACAGTTAGCGGTGTAGATATTTCCATGTTCATACAGATGGCGGTGTAGATATTTACAAGTTCATACAGATGGCGGTGTGGATATTTCCATGTTCGTACGGATGGCAGTGTAGATATTTCCATGTTCATACAGGTGGCGGTGTAGATATTTCCATGTTTATACAGATAGCAGTGTAGTTATTTCCATAGTTATAGAGATAGCAGTGTAGATATTTCCATTGATATACATATAGCTGTGTAGATGTTTGCATGTTCATACTGATAGCGGTGTACATATTTCCATGTTCATACAGATAGCGGTGTAGAGATTTCCATGTTCATACAGATAGTGGTGTAGATATTTCCATGTTTATACAGATAGCAGTGTAGTTATTTCCATGTTTATAGAGATAGCAGTGTAGATATTTCCATTGATATACAGATAGCTGTGTAGATATTTGCATATTCATTCAGATAGCGGTGTAGACATTTCCATGTTCATACAGACAGTGGTGTAGATATTTCCATGTTCATACAGATAGCGGTGTAGATATTTCCATGTTCATACATATAGCGGTGTAGATATTTCCATGTTCATACAGATAGCATTATAGATATTTCCATGTTCATACAGTTAGCGGTATAGATATTTCCATGTTCATCCAGATGCCGGTGTAGATATATCCATGTTCATACAGATGGCGTTTAAGATATTTCCATGTTCATACAGATGGCGGTGTAGATATTTCCATGTTCATGCAAATGGCGGTGTAGATATTTCCATGTTCATGCAAATGGCGGTGTAGATATTTCCATGTTCATAGACATGGCGGAGTAGATATATCCATGTTCATACAAATGGCGGTGTAGATATTTCCATGTTCCTAGAGATGGCGGTGTAGATATTTCCATGTTTATACAGATAGCAGTGTAGTTATTTCCATGTTTATAGAGATAGCAGTGTAGATATTTCCATTGATATACAGATAGCTGTGTAGATATTTGCATGTTCATACAGATAGCGGTGTAGATATTTCCATGTTCCTACAGACAGTGGTGTAGATATTTCCATGTTCATACAGATAGCGGTGTAGATATTTTCATGTTCATACAGATAGCGGTGTGGATATTTCCATGTTCATACAGATAGCGGTGTAGATATTTCCATGTTCATACAGTTAGCTGTGTAGATATTTCCATGTTCATACAGATGGCGCTGTAGATATTTACATGTTGATACAGATGGCGGTGTAGATATTTCCATGTTCGTACGGATGGCAGTGTAGTTATTTCCATGTTTATAGAGATAGCAGTGTAAATATTTCCATTGATATACAGATGGCTGTGTAGATATTTGCATGTTCACACAGATAGCAGTGTAGATATTTCCATGTTCATACAGATGGCGGTGTAGATATTTCCATGTTCATACAGATAGCGGTGTAGATATTTCCTTGTTCATACAGATAGCGGTGAAGATATTTCCATGTTCATACAGTTAGTGGTGTAGATATTTCCATGTTCATACAGATGGCGGTGTAGATATTTCCTTGTTCGTACGGATGGCAGTGTAGTTATTTCCAAGTTTATAGAGATAGCAGTGTAGATATTTCCATTGATATACAGATGGCTGTGTAGATATTTGCATGTTCTCACAGATAGCGGTGTAGATATTTCCATGTTCATACAGATAGCGGTGTAGATATTTCCATGTTCATACAGATAGCCGTGTAGATATTTCCATGTTCATACAGATAGCGGTGTAGATATTTCCATGTTCATACAGATAACGGTGTAGATATTTCCATGTTCCTACAGATAGGGGTGTAAATATTTCCAAGTTTATATAGATAGCGGTGTAGATATTTCCATGTTTATAGAGATAGCAGTGTAGATATTTCCAGTGATATGCAGATAGCGGTGGAGATATTTCCATGTTCAAACAGATAGCGGTGTAGATATTTCCATGTTCATACAGATAGCGGTGTAGATATTTCCATGTTCATACAGATAGCGGTGTAGATATTTCTATGTTTATACAGATGGCAGTGTAGTTATTTCCATGTTTATCGAGATGGCGGTGTAAATATTTCCATGTTTATAGAGATAGTGCTGTAGTTATTTCCAAGTTTATAGAGAGATCGGTGTCGATATTTCCATGTTTATACTGATAGCGGTGTAGATATTTACATGTTTATAGAGATGGCGGTCTAGATATTTTCTTGTTTATACCGAAAGCGGTTTAGATATTTCCATGTTTATGGAGATAGCGGTGTAGATATTTCCAATTTTATAAAGATGTCAGTGTAGATATTTCCATGTTCATACAGATAGCAGTGTAGACATTTCCATGTTTACACAGATAGCGTTGTAGATATTTACATGTTTATAGAGATAGCGGTGTAATTATTTCCATGTTTATTCAGATAGCGGTGTAGATATTTCCATGTTCATACAGATAGCGGTGAAGATATTTCCATGTTCATACAGATGGCGGTGTAGATGTTTCCATGTTCATGCAAATGGCGGTGTAGGTATTTCCATGTTCATAGACATGGCGGAGTAGATATATCCATGTTCATACAAATGGCGGTGTAGATATTTCCATGTTCCTAGAGATGGCGGTGTAGATATTTCCATGTTTATACAGATAGCAGTGTAGTTATTTCCATGTTTATAGAGATAGCAGTGTAGATATTTCCATTGATATACAGATAGCTGTGTAGATATTTGCATGTTCATACAGATAGCGGTGTAGATATTTCCATGTTCCTACAGACAGTGGTGTAGATATTTCCATGTTCGTACAGATAGCGGTGTAGATATTTTCATGTTCATACAGATAGCGGTGTGGATATTTCCATGTTCATACAGATAGCGGTGTAGATATTTCCATGTTCATACAGTTAGCTGTGTTGATATTTCCATGTTCATACAGATGGCGCTGTAGATATTTACATGTTGATACAGATGGCGGTGTAGATATTTCCATGTTCGTACGGATGGCAGTGTAGTTATTTCCATGTTTATAGAGATAGCAGTGTAAATATTTCCATTGATATACAGATGGCTGTGTAGATATTTGCATGTTCACACAGATAGCGGTGTAGATATTTCCATGTTCATACAGATAGCGGTGTAGGTATTTCCATGTTCATACAGATAGCGGTGTAGATATTTCCTTGTTCATACAGATAGCGGTGAAGATATTTCCATGTTCATACAGTTAGTGGTGTAGATATTTCCATGTTCATACAGATGGCGGTGTAGATATTTCCTTGTTCGTACGGATGGCAGTGTAGTTATTTCCATGTTTATAGAGATAGCAGTGTAGATATTTCCATTGATATACAGATGGCTGTGTAGATATTTCCATGTTCTCACAGATAGCGGTGTAGATATTTCCATGTTCATACAGATAGCGGTGTAGATATTTCCATGTTCATACAGATAGCCGTGTAGATATTTCCATGTTCATACAGATAGCGGTGTAGATATTTCCATGTTCATACAGATAACGGTGTAGATATTTCCATGTTCCTAAAGATAGGGGTGTAAATATTTCCAAGTTTATATAGATAGCGGTGTAGATATTTCCATGTTTATAGAGATAGCAGTGTAGATATTTCCAGTGATATGCAGATAGTGGTGGAGATATTTCCATGTTCAAACAGATAGCGGTGTAGATATTTCCATGTTCATACAGATAGCGGTGTAGATATTTCCATGTTCATACAGATAGCGGTGTAGATATTTCCATGTTTATACAGATGGCAGTGTAGTTATTTCCATGTTTATCGAGATGGCGGTGTAGATATTTCCATGTTTATAGAGATAGTGCTGTAGTTATTTCCAAGTTTATAGAAAGATCGGTGTCGATATTTCCATGTTTATACTGATAGCGGTGTAGATATTTCCAAGTTTATACAGATAACAGTGTAGATAATTCCATGTTTATAGAGATAGTGGTGTAGATGATTCCAATTTTATACAGATAGCAGTGTAGATATTTCCAAGTTCATACAGATAGCGGTGTAGATATTTGCACGTTTATAGAGATGGCGGTGTAGATATTTCCATGTTCATACAGATGGCAGTGTAGATATTTCCATGTTTATAGAGATGGTGGTGTAGATATTTTCATGTTTACACAGATGGCGGTGTAGATATTTCCATGTTTACACTGATAGCGGTGTAGACATTTCCATGTTTACACAGATAGCGGTGTAGATATTTCCATGTTTATGCAGATAGCGGTGTAGATATTTCCATGTTTATACAGATAGCGGTGCGGTTATTTCCATGTTTATACAGATAGTGGTGCAGATATTTCCATGTTTATACAGATAGCGGTGTACACATTTCCATCTTAATACAGATGGCGGTGTAGATATGTCCATGTTCGTACAGATGGCGGTGTAGATATTTCCATGTTCATACAGATGGCGGTGTAGATATTTCGAAGCTTATAGAGATAGCGCTGTAGTTATTTCCATATTTATAGAGAAATCTGTGTAGATATTTCCATGTATATGCAGATAGCTGTGTAGATATTTCTATGTTCATGCAGATGGCGGTGTAGATATTTCCATGTTCATCCAGATGCCGGTGTAGATATATCCATGTTCATACAGATGGCGGAGATGACATTTCCATGTTCATACAGATGGCGGTGTAGATATTTCCATGTTCATACAAATGGCAGTGTAGATATTTCCATGTTCATAGAGATGGCCGTGTAGATATTTCCATGTTTATACAGATAGCAGTGTAGTTATTTCCATGTTTATAGAGATAGCAGTGTAGATATTTCCATTGATATACAGATGGCTGTGTAGATATTTGCATGTTCACACAGATAGCGGTGTAGATATTTCCAAGTTCATACAGATAGCGGTGTAGATATTTCCATGTTCATACAGATAGCGGTGTAGATATTTCCATGTTCATACAGATAGCGGTGTAGATATTTCCATGTTCATACAGATAGCGGTGTAGATATTTCCATGTTCATACAGATAACGGTGTAGATATTTCCATGTTCATACAGATAGGGGTGTAAATATTTCCAAGTTTATATAGATAGCGGTGTAGATATTTCCATGTTTATAGAGATAGCAGTGTAGATATTTCCTGTGATATGCAGATAGCGGTGGAGATATTTCCATGTTCAAACAGACAGCGGTGTAGATATTTCCATGTTCATACAGATAGCGGTGTAGATATTTCCAAGTTCATACAGATAGCGGTGTAGATATTTCCATGTTTATACAGATGGCAGTGTAGTTATTTCCATGTTTATAGAGATGGCGGTGTATATATTTCCATGTTTATAGAGATAGTGTTGTAGTTACTTCCAAGTTTATAGAGAGATCGGTGTAGATATTTCCATGTTTATACTGATAGCGGTGTAGATATTTACATGTTTATAGAGATGGTGGTCTAGATATTTTCTTGTTTATACCGAAAGCGGTTTAGATATTTCCATGTTTATGGAGATAGCGGTGTAGATATTTCCAATTTTATAAAGATGTCAGTGTAGATATTTCCATGTTCATACAGATAGCAGTGTAGACATTTCCATGTTTACACAGATGGCGTTGTAGATATTTACATGTTTATAGAGATAGCGGTGTAATTATTTCCATGTTTATACAGATAGCGGAGTAGATATTTCCATGTTTATACAGATTGTGGTGTCGATATTTAGATGTTTATACAGATGGCGGTGTAGATATTTCCATGTTCATACAGATGGCGGTGCAGATATTTCCATGTTCATAAAGATGGTGATGTAGATATTTCCATGATTATAGAGATAGCGTTATAGTTATTTCCATGTTTATAGAGATATCGCTGTATATATGTCCATGTATATAAAGATAGCTGTGTGGATATTTCCATGTTCCTACAGATAGCGGAGTAGATATTTCCATGTTCATACACATAGCGGTGTAGATATTTCCATGTTCATACAGATAGCGGTGTAGATAATTCCACCTTCATAGTGATGGCCGTGTAGATATTTCTATGTTCATACAGAGGGCGGTGAAGATATTTCCATGTTCATACAGATAGCGGTGTAGATATTTCCATGTTCATACAGATGGCGGTGTAGATATTTACATGTTCATACAGATGGCGGTGTAGATATTTCCATGTTCGTACGGATGGCAGTGGAGATATGTCCATGTTCATACAGGTGGCAGTGTAGATATTTCCATGTTTATACAGATGGCAGTGCAGTTATTTCCATGTTTATAGAGATAGCAATGTAGATATTTCCACTGATATACAGATAGCTGTGTAGATATTTGCATGTTCATACAGATAGCGCTGTAGATATTTCCATGTTCATACAGATAGCGGTGTAGATATTTCCATGTTCATACAGATAGTGGTGTAGATATTTCGATGTTCATACAGTTAGCGGAGTAGATATTTCCAGTTTCATACAGATGGCGGTGTAGATATTTACATGTTCATACAGATGGCGGTGTATATATTTCCATGTTCGTACAGATGGCGGTGTAGAGATTTCCATGTTCATAGAGATATCGGTGTAGATATTTCCATGCTCATACAAATGGCGGTGTAGATATTTCCATGTTCATAGAGATGGCGGTGTAGATATTTCGAAGTTTATAGAGATAGCGCTGTAGTTATTTTCATATTTATAGAGAAATCTGTGTAGATATTTCCATCTATATTCAGATAGCAGTGAAGATATTTCCATGTTCATCCAGATGCCGGTGTAGATATATCCATGTTCATACAGATAGCGGTGAAGATATTTCCATGTTCATACAGATGGCGTTGTAGATAATTCCATGTTCATACAAATGGCGGTGTAGATATTTCCATGTTCATAGAGATGGCGGTGTAGATATTTCCCTGCTCATACAAATGGCGATGTAGATATTTCCATGTTCATAGAGATGGCGGTGTAGATATTTCCATGTTTATACAGATAGCAGTGTAGTTATTTCCATGGTTATAGAGATAGCAGTGTAGATATTTCCATTGATATACAGATAGCTGTGTAGATATTTGCATGTTCATACAGATAGCTGTGTAGATATTTCCATGTTCATAAAGATAGCGGTGTAGATATTTCCATGTTCATACAGATAGCGGTGTAGATATTTCCATATTCATACAGATAGCTGTGTAGATATTTCCATGTTCATACAGATAGCGGTGTAGATATTTCCATGTTCATACTGATAGCGGTGTAGATATTTCCATGTTCATACAGATGGCGGTTAGATATTTCCATGTTCATACAGATGGCGGTGTAGATATTTCCATGTTCGTACGGATGGCAGTGGAGATATTTCCATGTTCATACAGGTGGCGGTGTAGATATTTCCATGTTTAAACAGATAGCAGTGTAGTTATTTCCATGTTTATAGAGATAGCAGTGTAGATACTTACATGTTCACACAGATGGCGGTGTAGATATTTACATGTTCGTACAGATGGCGGTGTAGATATTTCCATGTTCATACAGTTAGTGGTGTTGATATTTCCATGTTCATACAGATGGCGGTGTAGATATTTATATGTTCATACAGATGGCGGTGTAGATATTTCCATGTTCGTACAGATGGCGGTGTAGATATTTCCATGTTCATAGAGATGGCGGCGTAGATATTTCCATGTTTATGCAGTAAGCGGTATAGATATTTCCATGTTTATACAGATGTTGGTGTAGACATTTCCATGTTTATAGAGATGGCGGTCTAGATATTTCCATGTTTATAGAGATAGTGGTGTAGTTATTTCCAGGTTTATAGAGACGGCATGGTAGATATTTCCATGTTTATACAGATAGCGGTGTAGATATTTCCATGTTTATACAGATAGCGGTGTAGATATTTCCATGTTTCTAGAGATAGTGGTGTAGATAATTCCAATTTTATACAGATAGCAGTGTAGATATTTCCAAGTTCATACAGATAGCAGTGTAGATATTTCCACGTTTATACATATGGCGGTGTAGATATTTCCATGTTCATACAGATGGCGCTGTAGATATTTCCATGTTTATATCGATGGCGGTGTAGATATTTTCATGTTTACACAGGTGGCGGTGTAGATATTTCCATGTTTACACAGAAAGCGGTGTAGACATTTCCATGTTTACACAGATAGCGGTGTGGATAGTTCCATGCTTATGCAGATAGCGGTGTAGATATTTCCATGTTCATACAGATGGCAGTGTAGATATTTCGAAGTTTATAGAGATAGCTCTGTAGTTATTTCCATATTTATAGAGAAATCTGTGTAGATATTTCCATGTATATGCAGATAGCTGTGTAGATATTTCCATTTTCATGCAGATAGCGGTTTAGATATTTCCATGTTCAAACAGATAGCGGTGTAGATATTTCCATGTTCATACAGATAGCGGTGCAGATATTTCCATGTTCATACAGATGGCGGTGTAGATATTTCCATGTTCATACAAATGGCGGTGTAGATATTTCCATGTTCATAGAGATGGCAGTGTAGATATTTCCATGTTCATACAAATGACGGTGTAGGTATTTCCATGTTCATAGAGATGGCGGTGTAGATATTTCCATGTTTATACAGATAGCAGTGTAGTTATTTCCATGTTTATAGAGATAGCAGTGTAGATATTTCCATTGATATACAGATAGCTGTGTAGATATTTGCATGTTCATACAGATAGCGGTGTAGATATTTCCATGTTCATACAGATAGCGGTGTAGATATTTCCATGTTCATACAGATAGTGGTGTAGATATTTCCATGTTCGTACGGATGGCAGTGTGGATATTTCCATGTTCATACTGGTGGCGGTGTAGACATTTCCATGTTTATACAGATAGCAGTGCAGTTATTTCCATGTTTATAGAGATAGCAGTGTAGATGTTTCCATTGATATACAGATAGCTGTGTAGATATTTGCATGTTCATACAGATAGCGCTGTAGATATTTCCATGTTCATACAGATAGCGGTGTAGATATTTCCATGTTCATACAGATAGCGGTGTATATATTTCCATGTTCATACACATAACGGTGTAGATATTTCCATGTTCATTCAGATAGCGGCGTAGATATTTCCATGTTAATACAGTTAGCGGTGTAGATATTTCCATGTTCGTACAGATGGCAGTGTAGATATTTCCATGTTCATAGAGATGGCGGCGTAGATATTTCCATGTTTATGCAGATAGCGGTATAGATATTTCCATGTTTATACAGATGGTGGTGTAGATATTTCCATGTTTATAGAGACGGCAGTCTAGATATTTCCATGTTTATAGAGATAGTGGTGTAGTTATTTCCAAGTTTATAGAGACGGCGTGGTAGATATTTCCATGTTTATACAGATAGCGATGAAGATATTTCCATGTTTATACAGATAGCGGTGTAGATATTTCCATGTTTATACAGATAGCGGTGTAGATATTTCCATGTTTCTAGAGATAGTGGTGTAGATGATTCCAATTTTATACAGATAGCAGTGTAGATATTTCCAAGTTCATACAGATAGCAGTGTAGATATTTCCACGTTTATACAGATGGCGGTGTAGATATTTTCATGTTCATACAGATGGCGCTGTAGATATTTCCATGTTTATATCGATGGCGGTGTAGTTATTTTCATGTTTACACAGGTGGCGGTGTAGATATTTCCATGTTTACACAGAAAGCGGTGTAGACATTGCCATGTTTACACTGATAGCGGTGTGGATATTTCCATGTTTATGCAGATAGCAGTGTAGATATTTCCATGTTTATACAGATAGCGATGCGGATATTCCCATATTTATACAGATAGTTGGGCAGATATTTCCATGTTTATACAGATAGCAGTGTAGATATTTCCATCTTAATACAGATGGCAGTGTAGATATCTCCATGTTCGTACACATGGCGGTGTAGATATTTCCATGTTCATACAGATGGCAGAGTAGATATTTCGAAGTTTATAGAGATAGCTCTGTAGTTATTTCCATATTTATAGAGAAATCTGTGTAGATATTTCCATGTATATGCAGATAGCTGTGTAGATATTTCCATGTTCATGCCGATACCGGTGTAGATATGTCCATGTTCATCCAGATGCCGGTGTAGATATATCCATGTTCTTACAGATGGCGGTGAAGATATTTCCATGTACATACAAATGGCGGTGTAGATATTTCCATGTTCATAGAGATGGCAGTGTAGATGTTTCCATGTTCATACAAATGACGGTGTAGATATTTCCATGTTCATAGAGATGGCGGTGTAGATATTTCCATGTTTATACAGATAGCAGTGTAGTTATTTCCATGTTTATAGAGATAGCAGTGTAGATATTTCCATTGATATACAGATAGCTGTGTAGATATTTGCATGTTCATACAGATAGCGGTGTAGATATCTCCATGTTTATGCAGATAGCGGTATAGATATTTCCATGTTTATTCAGATGGCGGTGTAGATATTTCCATGTTTATGGAGATGACAGTCTAGATATTGCCATGTTTATAGAAATAGTAGTGTAGCTTTTTCCAAGTTTATAGAGACAGCGTTGTATATATTTCCATGATTATACAGATAGCGTTGAAGATATTTCCATGTTTATACAGATAGCAGTGTAGCTATTTCCATGTTTATAGAGATAGCAGTGTAAATATTTCCATTGATATACAGATAGCTGTGTAGATATTTGCATGTTCATACAGATAGCGGTGTAGATATTTCCATGTTCATACAGATAACGGTGTAGATATTTCCTTGGTCGTACAGATAGCGGTGAAGATATTTCCATGTTCATACAGTTAGCGGTGTAGATATTTCCATGTTCATACAGATGGCGGTGTAGATATTTACATGTTCATACAGATGGTGGTGTAAATATTTCCATGTTCGTACAGATGGCGGTGTTGATATTTCCATGTTCATAGAGAAGGCGGCGTAGATATTTCTATGTTTATGCAGATAGCGGTATAGATATTTCCATGTTTATACAGATGGTGGTGTAGATATTTCCATGTTTATAGAGATGGCTGTCTAGATATTTCCATGTTTATGGAGATAGTGGTGTAGTTATTTCCAAGTTTATAGAGACAGCGTTGTAGATATTTCCATGTTTATACAGATAGCGGTGAAGATATTTCCATGTTTATACAGATAGCGGTGTAGATATTTAAATGTTTATACAGATAGCGGTGTAGTTATTTCCATGTTTATAGAGATAGTGGTGTAGATAAATCCAATTTTATACAGATGGCAGTGTAGATATTTCCAAGATCATACAGATAGCGGTGTAGATAGTTCCACGTTTATACAGATGGCGGTGTAGATATTTCCACGTTCATACAGATGGCGCTGTTCATAATTCCATGTTTATAGAGATGGCGGTGTAGATATTTTCATGTTTACACAGATGGCAATGTAGATATTTCCATGTTTACACAGAAAGCGGTGTAGACATTTCCATGTTTACACAGATAGCGGAGTGGATATTTCCATGTTTACGCAGATGGCGGTGTAGATATTTCCATGTTTATACAGATAGCGGTGAGGATATTTCCATGTTTATACAGTTAGCGGTGAGGATATTTCCATGTTTATACTTATATTTGGGCAGATATTTCCATGTTTATACAGATAGCGGTGTAGATATTTCCATCTAAATATAGATGGCGGTGTAGATATCTCCATGTTCTTACAGATGGCGGTGTAGATATTTCCATGTTCATACAGATGGCAGTGTAGATATTTCGAAGTTTATAGAGATAGCACAGTAGTTATTTCCATATTTATTGAGAAATCTGTGTAGATATTTCCATGTATATGCAGATAGCTGTGTAGATATTTCCATGTTCATGCAGATACCGGTGTAGATATGTCCATGTTCATCCAGATGCAGGTGTAGATATATCCATGTTCTTACAGATGGCGGTGAAGATATTTCCATGTACACACAAATGGCGGTGTAGATATTTCCATGTTCATAGAGATGGCAGTGTAGATGTTTCCATGTTCATACAAATGACGGTGTAGATATTTCCATGTTCATAGAGATGGCGGTGTAGATATTTCCATGTTTATACAGATAGCAGTGTAGTTATTTCCATGTTTATAGAGATAGCAGTGTAGATATTTCCATTGATATACAGATAGCTGTGTAGATATTTGCATGTTCATACAGATAGCGGTGTAGATATCTCCATGTTTATGCAGATAGCGGTATAGATATTTCCATGTTTATTCAGATGGCGGTGTAGATATTTCCATGTTTATAGAGATGACAGTCTAGATATTGCCATGTTTATAGAAATAGTAGTGTAGCTTTTTCCAAGTTTATAGAGACAGCGTTGTATATATTCCCATGATTATACAGATAGCATTGAAGATATTTCCATGTTTATACAGATAGCGGTGTATATATTTCCATGTTTATACAGATAGCAGTGTAGCTATTTCCATGTTTATAGAGATAGCAGTGTAAATATTTCCATTGATATACAGATAGCTGTGTAGATATTTGCATGTTCATACAGATAGCGGTGTAGATATTTCCATGTTCATACAGATAACGGTGTAGATATTTCCTTGGTCGTACAGATAGCGGTGAAGATATTTCCATGTTCATACAGTTAGCGGTGTAGATATTTCCATGTTCATACAGATGGCGGTGTAGATATTTACATGTTCATACAGATGGTGGTGTAAATATTTCCATGTTCGTACAGATGGCGGTGTTGATATTTCCATGTTCATAGAGAAGGCGGCGTAGATATTTCTATGTTTATGCAGATAGCGGTATAGATATTTCCATGTTTATACAGATGGTGGTGTAGATATTTCCATGTTTATAGAGATGGCTGTCTAGATATTTCCATGTTTATGGAGATAGTGGTGTAGTTATTTCCAAGTTTATAGAGACAGCGTTGTAGATATTTCCATGTTTATACAGATAGCGGTGAAGATATTTCCATGTTTATACAGATAGCGGTGTAGATATTTAAATGTTTATACAGATAGCGGTGTAGTTATTTCCATGTTTATAGAGATAGTGGTGTAGATAAATCCAATTTTATACAGATGGCAGTGTAGATATTTCCAAGATCATACAGATAGCGGTGTAGATAGTTCCACGTTTATACAGATGGCGGTGTAGATATTTCCACGTTCATACAGATGGCGCTGTTCATAATTCCATGTTTATAGAGATGGCGGTGTAGATATTTTCATGTTTACACAGATGGCAATGTAGATATTTCCATGTTTACACAGAAAGCGGTGTAGACATTTCCATGTTTACACAGATAGCGGAGTGGATATTTCCATGTTTACGCAGATGGCGGTGTAGATATTTCCATGTTTATACAGATAGCGGTGAGGATATTTCCATGTTTATACAGTTAGCGGTGAGGATATTTCCATGTTTATACTTATATTTGGGCAGATATTTCCATGTTTATACAGATAGCGGTGTAGATATTTCCATCTAAATATAGATGGCGGTGTAGATATCTCCATGTTCTTACAGATGGCGGTGTAGATATTTCCATGTTCATACAGATGGCAGTGTAGATATTTCGAAGTTTATAGAGATAGCACAGTAGTTATTTCCATATTTATTGAGAAATCTGTGTAGATATTTCCATGTATATGCAGATAGCTGTGTAGATATTTCCATGTTCATGCAGATACCGGTGTAGATATGTCCATGTTCATCCAGATGCCGGTGTAGATATATCCATGTTCTTACAGATGGCGGTGAAGATATTTCCATGTACACACAAATGGCGGTGTAGATATTTCCATGTTCATAGAGATGGCAGTGTAGATGTTTCCATGTTCATACAAATGACGGTGTAGATATTTCCATGTTCATAGAGATGGCGGTGTAGATATTTCCATGTTTATACAGATAGCAGTGTAGTTATTTCCATGTTTATAGAGATAGCAGTGTAGATATTTCCATTGATATACAGATAGCTGTGTAGATATTTGCATGTTCATACAGATAGCGGTGTAGATATCTCCATGTTTATGCAGATAGCGGTATAGATATTTCCATGTTTATTCAGATGGCGGTGTAGATATTTCCATGTTTATAGAGATGACAGTCTAGATATTGCCATGTTTATAGAAATAGTAGTGTAGATTTTTCCAAGTTTATAGAGACAGCGTTGTATATATTCCCATGATTATACAGATAGCGTTGAAGATATTTCCATGTTTATACAGATAGCGGTGTATATATTTCCATGTTTATACAGATAGCAGTGTAGCTATTTCCATGTTTATAGAGATAGCAGTGTAAATATTTCCATTGATATACAGATAGCTGTGTAGATATTTGCATGTTCATACAGATAGCGGTGTAGATATTTCCATGTTCATACAGATAACGGTGTAGATATTTCCTTGGTCGTACAGATAGCGGTGAAGATATTTCCATGTTCATACAGTTAGCGGTGTAGATATTTCCATATTCATACAGATGGCGGTGTAGATATTTACATGTTCATACAGATGGTGGTGTAAATATTTCCATGTTCGTACAGATGGCGGTGTTGATATTTCCATGTTCATAGAGAAGGCGGCGTAGATATTTCTATGTTTATGCAGATAGCGGTATAGATATTTCCATGTTTATACAGATGGTGGTGTAGATATTTCCATGTTTATAGAGATGGCTGTCTAGATATTTCCATGTTTATGGAGATAGTGGTGTAGTTATTTCCAAGTTTATAGAGATAGCGTTGTAGATATTTCCATGTTTATACAGATAGCGGTGAAGATATTTCCATGTTTATACAGATAGCGGTGTAGATATTTAAATGTTTATACAGATAGCGGTGTAGTTATTTCCATGTTTATAGAGATAGTGGTGTAGATAAATCCAATTTTATACAGATGGCAGTGTAGATATTTCCAAGATCATACAGATAGCGGTGTAGATATTTCCACGTTTATACAGATGGCGGTGTAGATATTTCCACGTTCATACAGATGGCGCTGTTCATAATTCCATGTTTATAGAGATGGCGGTGTAGATATTTTCATGTTTACACAGATGGCAATGTAGATATTTCCATGTTTACACAGAAAGCGGTGTAGACATTTCCATGTTTACACAGATAGCGGAGTGGATATTTCCATGTTTATGCAGACGGCGGTGTAGATATTTCCATGTTTATACAGATAGCGGTGAGGATATTTCCATGTTTATACTTATATTTGGGCAGATATTTCCATGTTTATACAGATAGCGGTGTTGATATTTCCATCTAAATATAGATGGCGGTGTAGATATCTCCATGTTCTTACAGATGGCGGTGTAGATATTTCCATGTTCATACAGATGGCAGTGTAGATATTTCGAAGTTTATAGAGATAGCACAGTAGTTATTTCCATATTTATTGAGAAATCTGTGTAGATATTTCCATGTATATGCAGATAGCTGTGTAGATATTTCCATGTTCATGCAGATAGCGGTGTAGATATTTCCATGTTCATCCAGATGCCAGTGTAGATATATCCATGTTCATACAGATGGCGGTGAAGATATTTCCATCTTCATAGAGATGGCGGTGTAGATATTTCCATGTTCATAGAGATGGCGCTGTAGATATTTCCATGTTCATAGGGATGGTGGTGTAGATATTTTCATGCTCATACAAATGTCGGTGTAGATATTTCCATGTTCATAGAGATGGCGGTGTACATATTTCCATGTTTATACAGATAGCAGTGTAGTTATTTCCATGGTTATAGAGATAGCATTGTAGGTATTTCCATTGATATACAGATAGCTCTGTAGATATTTGCATGTTCATACAGATAGCTGTGTAGATATTTCCATGTTGATACAGATAGCGGTGTAGATATTTCCATGTTCATACAGATAGCGGTGTAGATATTTACGTGTTCATACAGATGGCGGTGTAGATATTTCCATGTTCGTACGGATGGCAGTGTTGATATTTCCATGTTCATACTGGTGGCGGTGTAGATATT
The DNA here is from genome assembly GCF_029281585.2 of Gorilla gorilla gorilla. NCBI lineage: Eukaryota > Metazoa > Chordata > Mammalia > Primates > Hominidae > Gorilla > Gorilla gorilla. The sequence goes on along the minus strand of NC_073232.2, from coordinate 7,672,167 downwards.
TCCATGTTTATACAGATAGCAGTGTAGTTATTTCCATGTTTATATAGATAGCAGTGTAGATATTTCATTGATATACAGATATCTGTGTAGATATTTGCATGTTCATACAGATAGCGGTGTAGATATTTCCATGTTCATACAGATAGCGGTGTAGATATTTCCATGTTCATACAGAAAACGGTGTAGATATTTCCATGTTCATAAAGTTAGCGGTGTATATATTTCCATGTTCATAGAGATGGCGGTGTAGATATTTACATGTTCATACAGATGGCGGTGTAGATATTTCCATGTTTGTACGGATGGCAGTGTAGATATTTCCGTGTTCATAGAGGTGGCGGTGTAGATATTTCCATGTTTATACAGATAGCAGTGTAGTTGTTTCCATGTTTATAGAGATAGCAGTGTAGATATTACCATTGATATAAAGATAGCTGTGTAGATATTTCCATGTTCATACAGATAGCGGTGTAGATATTTCCATGTTCATACAGATAGCGGTGTAGATATTTCCATTTTCATACAGATACCGGTGTAGATATTTCCATGTTCATACAGATAGCGGTGTAGATATTTCCATGTGCATACAGTTAGCGGTGTAGATATTTCCATGTTCATACAGATGGCAGTGTAGATATTTACATGTTCATACAGATGGCGGTGTAGATATTTCCATGTTCGTACAGATGGTGGTGTAGATATTTCCATGTTCATAGAGATGGCCGTGTAGATATCTCCATGTTTATGCAGATAGCGGTATAGATATTTCCATGTTTATTCAGATGGCGGTGAAAATATTTCCATGTTTATAGAGATGACAGTCTAGATATTGCCATGTTTATAGAAATAGTGGTGTAGCTTTTTCCAAGTTTATAGAGACAGCGTTGTATATATTTCCATGATTATACAGATAGCGTTGAAGATATTTCCATGTTTATACAGATATCGGTGTAGATATTTCCATGTTTATACAGATAGCGGTGTAGGTATTTCCATGTTTATAGAGATAGTGGTGTAGATAATTCCAATTTTATACAGATAGCAGTGTAGATATTTCCAAGTTCATACAGATAGCGGTGTAGATATTTCCACGTTTATAGGGATGGCGGTGTAGATATTTAGATGTTCATACAGATGGCAGTGTAGATATTTCCATGTTTACACAGATAGCGGTGTAGACATTTCCATGTTTACACAGATAGTGGTGTGGATGTTTCCATGTTTATGCAACTAGCGGTGTAGATATTTCCATGTTTATACAGATAGCGGTGCGGATATTTCCATGTTTATACAGATAGTTCGGCAGATATGTCCATGTTTATACAGACAGCGGTGTAGATATTTCCATCTTAATTCAGATGTCTGTGTAGATATGTCCATGTTCGTACAGATTGCGGTGTAGATATTTCCATGTTCATACAGATGGCGGTGTAGATATTTCGAAGTTTATAGAGATAGCGCTGTAGTTATTTCCATATTTATAGAGAAATCTGTGTAGATATTTCCGTGTATATACAGATAGCTGTGTAGATATTTCCATGTTCATGCAGATAGCGGTGTAGATATTTCCATGTTCATCCAGATGCCGGTGGAGATATATCCATGTTCATACAGACGGTGGTGAAGATATTTCCATGTTCATACAGATGGCGGTGTAGATATTTCCATGTTCATACAAATGGTGGTGTAGATATTTCCATGTTCATACACATAGCGGTGTAGATATTTCCATGTTCATACAGATGGCGGTGTAGATATTTCCATGTTCATACAAATGGTGGTGTAGGTATTTCCATATTCATACACATAGCGGTGTAGATATTTCCATGTTCATACAGATAGCGGTGTAGATATTTCCATGTTTATACAGATAGCGGTGTAGATATTTCCATGTTTATACAGATAGCGGTGTAGATATTTCCATGTTTATAGAGATAGCGGTGTAGATAATTCCCTGTTTCACAGACAGCAGTGTAGATATTGCCATGTTTATTCAGATAGAGGTGTAGATATATCCATGTTTATAGAGATAGCGGTGTAATTATTTCCATGTTTATAGAGATTGCGGTGGAGATATTTCCATGTTTATAGAGATGGCGGTGTAGATATTTCCATGTTTATACAGATGGCGGTGTAGGTATTTCCATGTTTATAGAGATAGCGGTGTAGGTATTTCCATGCTTATACAGATAGCGGTGTAGATATTTCCATGTTCATACAGATAGCGTTGTAAATATTTCCATGTTTATACTGATAGCGGTGTAGATATTTCCATGTTTATAGAGATAGCGTTTTAGATATTTCCATGTTTATACAGATAGCGGTGTAGATATTTCCATGTTTATACAGATGGCAGTGTAGATATTTCCATGTTTATACAGGTGGCGGTGTAGTTATTTCCATATTCATACAGATGGCATTGTAGATATTTCAATGTTTATAGAGATGGCGGTGTAGATATTTCCATGTTTATACAGATGGTGCTGTAGATATTTCCATGTTTATAGAGATAGCGGTATAGATATTTCCATGTTGATACACATAGCGGTGTAGATATTTCCATGTTCATAGAGATAGCGGTGTAGATATTTCCATGTTTATAGAGATAGCGTTGTAGATATTTCCATGTTTATAGAGATAGCGTTGTAGATATTTCCATGTTTATACAAATAGCAGTGTAGGTATTTCAATGTTTATAAAGATTGCAGTGTAGATATTTCAATGTTTATAGAGATAGCAGTGTAGATATTTCCCTGTTTTACAGGTAGCAGTTTAGATATTTCCATGTTTATAGAGATAGCGGTGTAGATATTTCCATGTATATACAGATAGCTGTGTAGATATTTCCATGTTCATACAGATGGCGGTGTAGATATTTCCATCTTTATAGAGATGGCAGTGTAGATATTTCCATCTTAATACAGATAGAGTTGTAGATATTTCCATGTTTAAACAGATTGCGGTGTAGATATTTCCATCTTTATAGAAATTGCGCTGTAGATATTTCCATGTTCATACAGATGGCGGTGTAGATATTTCCATGTTTATATAGATGGCGGTGTAGATATTTCCATCTTAATACAGATAGCAGTGTAGATATTTCCATGTTTATACAGATGGCGGTGTAGATATTTTCATGTCGATACAGATGGCGGTGTAGGTATTTCCATGATTATAGATATAGCGTTGTATATATTTCCATGTTGATAGAGATAGCGGTGTTGATATTTCCATGTATATACAGATAGCCGTGTAGATATTTCCATGTTTATACAGATAGCGGTGAAGATATTTCAATGTTCATACAGATGGCGTTGTAGATAATTCCATGTTCATACAGATGGTGGTGTAGATATTTCCACGTTTATAGAGATAGCGGTTTAGATATTTCCATGTTTATACAAATAGCAGTGTAGGTATTTCAATGTTTATAAAGATAGCAGTGTAGATGTTTCAATGTTTATAGAGATAGCGGTGTAGATATTTCCCTGTTTTACAGGTAGCGGTTTAGATATTTCCATGTTTATGCAGATAGCAGTGTAGGTATTTCCATGTTTATAGAGATAGAGGTGTAGTTATTTCCATGTTTATACAGATAACGGTGTAGATATTTCCATGTTTATAGAGATAGCGGTGTATGTATTTCCATGTATATACAGATAGCGGTGTAGTTATTTCCTTGTTTATACAGATAGCGGTGTAGATATTTCCTTGTTCATACGGATAGCGGTGTAGATATTTCCATGTTTATAGAGATAGCGGTGTAGATATTTCCATGTTTATTCAGATAGCGGTGTAGATATTTCCATGTTTATACAGGTAGCGCTGTAGATATTTCCATATTTATACAGCTATCGGTGCAGATATGTGAATTCATTAAACCTCTTTTTCTTTATAAATGACCCAGTCTTGGGTATGTCTTTATCAGCAGCATGAAAATTGACTAATACACTCACTGTCCATGAATGATACTCTGTTAGCCCATTTGCATTGTTATAAAGAAATACCTGAGGTTGGGTAATTAATAAAGAAATGAGGTTTGTTTGGCTCCTTGTTCTGAAGGCTGTACGTGAAGCATAGTACTGGCACCTGCTTCCAGGGAGGGCCTCAGGAACCTTCCAATCATGGTGGAAGGTGAAGGGAAACCAGCATATCACATGGTGAGAGAGGAAGCAAGAGAGACAGGGGGGAGGTGTCAGTCTCTTTTAAACAACCAGATATCGCATGAACTCACAGGGTAAGAACTCATTCATTACCAAGAGGACAGCACCAAGCCATTCAGGAGGCATCTATCTCCAACATTGGGGATCACATTTTAACGTGAGATTTGAAGGGGACAAACATCCAAACTATGTCAGATACCAAAGCTGACAATGCTTAGGATCTTTAGCTGTTCCAGGTTCTGGGAAAAGGGAGAGAGTTAGCTTCCCTCGTCTATGCTGTGCTACTCCATATTATATTAGTAATTATTGTTCTCTAAAGGTTCTTGAAAGCAAATAAACAAATGCAAGGCAAAACATATGAAATGCAAGGCAAAACATACGAAATGCAAGGCAAATGCATTAAAAACTTTTGAGTGTTAATATATAGGTTTTATTTTATCTTTTTAATGTCTTTTGCTTAAACAAATAGATTATGTAGTTTTGATTAACTGGCCATGAAATAGCTCTGCCTACATAGAATTTCCCATGAATAATTGGTTGTGGATACTTTTGTGTGTGACCCAAATCCTCCCTCAAAACTGAAGTTTGCCCAGCTATTGGGAGTGTTGGCAAATCATGCCTCTCAGCTGATTCTCTCTAGAATTTATTCTCAGGAGATCTAATTAATAACTTGTCAAGCTGATGTCCATCCTTGGGGACAACTCTTATCTGAAGAATGGCCAGTGAAAGGTATTAAAACTCCATACTCCTGCCTCAATTTAGGGCAACTCTGAAGGGTCACCCCTGCTTCTCAGCTCCCCCTTGAGATTAGCTGAGGTATTTGTTGTGACTGCCTCACATCTCAACTCCCTTTGTCCAATTCAGCTTTTTCGCCACAGTTGTTGGCTCCTAGGATTTTACCCAGTTAAATGTTCTCTACACAAATCTCTATCTCAAATCTGCTTTACAGGGAATGTGGCCTCAGACAGGTTTTCATTAGGTTCTGGACGTAACTCTCATTAGTCATTGATATGATTCGGCTGTGTCTCCACCCGAATCTCACCTTGATTGTAATTATCCCCGCATGTCAAGGATGGAGTCAGGTGGAGATCATTGAATCATAGGGGCGGGTTCCCCCTACTGTTCTCCTGGTAGCGAATAAGTCTCACGAGATCTGATGCTTTTAAAATGGGAGTTTCCCTACACAAGCTTTCTTCTCTGCTACCATTTAAGATGTGCCTTTGCTTCTTTTTTGCCTTCTGCTGTGACTGTGAGGCCTCCCCAGCCATGTGGAATTGTGAGTTCATTAAACCTCTTTCCTTTCTAAATTACCCGGTCTTGGGTATGACTTTATTAGCAGCATGAGAACAAACTAGTGCAGTCTGTTCTATAAGCCCAAGTCGGATCACAGAGTCCCGCTTTCCGTTTTTTTTTTCTAGCCCATATTTCTACTAAAACTTGACTCATATAGACTTAAAACAAAATAATTAAGCATGGCTAGTATTTATTTAATATTTTATACGTGTCAGGTACTGTATTTTGTAACTTATCTTTTAATAATCTTTCCAAATCTCTAAAAGGAGAATTCTGCTCTTTTATAGAGAAAATAAGGATGGCTCAATCTTTTGATTTTTATTACAAGCTTTATTTTGTATAACATATAATAAACTAAAAATATTGAAAGTTTAGAAACCATCAGCACACAATCGAGGTGATGGAAATATACTTCACCTCCAGTTTCCTGATGCCTCTTTATAATACATTTCTCTGGCCCCTCATTCCTGGCCCTTAAAAACCACCAAACTGCTTTCTGTCACTGGACAGTAATTTATACAGTCAAAAAATGTATATAAATAAAATTTTACACTATGCACTTTTTTGTCTGACATTTTATGTTTTTTTCTCTGCATGTTTTACCTCTAGAGTCTGCCTTGTTTCACTTAGTATAGTTATTTTGAGATTCATTCATGTTATAGTATGTATCCATAATTAATTCGGATAAAGCAAGTTAATTCATTAATGTATTGATTGATATTTAGACTGTTTCTAGTTTGGGCTATTATGAATACATGTGCTATGAACATTTGTGTTGATATCATTATATGAACACCTACTTTTATCTCTCTTGGGTAAATACCCAGGAGTGCAATGGCTGAGTCTTACGGCAGAAGTATGTTTAACTTTTTAAGGGACTCTTAAACTGTTTTTCAAAGGTTACACTTTTTTGTATTCCCATCAGCAGTGTATGAGAGTTTCAGCTTCTCCACATCCAAGCCAGTGCTTGGCTGTTATCAGTCATGCTAATCTTAGCTATTTAAAAATAGATAGTGGCGTCTCATTTTGGTTTTAATTTGCATTGCCCTAAGCATTAATTATGTTGAGCATATGTGCTTATTTACCAAACAAATGTCTACTTTGTAATGTCTGTTCCAGTCTTTCACCCAAGTTTTAAATGGGGTTGTTTGTTTTTCATTATTAAATTTTGAGCTTTTAAAATATATTTTTGATGCAAGCCTTTCATCAGATATATGAATTGCAAATATTTTCTCCCAGCCTGCAGCTTGTCTTTTCAGTCTCTTAATAGATTCTTTTGAAGAGCAGATTCTTTTTTTTAAATTTGATGAGTTCTTCTTATCAATATATTATTATATAAATCATGCTGTGGGGTCATATCAAAGAAAGCTTTGCCTGACTCAAAGTCCCAAATGTTTTCACATCTTCCCTCTCCTCTCCTTTGGGAACTGAGATTACATGTAAATTCAGTTACTTGAAATTTACTGTCTACTATTGCTCTGTTCATGTTTTTTAAAAATTTATTTTCTCTCTCTATTTTAGTTTGAGAGGTGTCTATCTTTTCTTCTTTAATGACTAATGTGCTATCAGCCTACCATGTAGCTGGGACTACAGCCACATGCTACTATGCCCCGCTAATTTTTGTATTTTTAGTAGAGATGGGATTTCACCATATTGGTCAGGCTGGTCCTGAACTCCTGACTTCGTGATCCACCTGCCTCGGCCTCGCAAAATGCTGAGATTACAGGCGTGAGCCACTGCGCCCAGCCTCCTTTAGTGTATCTTGCATGTCTCTATTTTAGAACATATAGAATACTGTTTCAATAAGCATTTTAATGTTCTTAACTGATAACTCTGGCACCTTGATTTACTCTGGATCAGTTCTGACTCAGTGATTTTTCTCCTTATTATGAGCCACGTTCTTCTGTCTTTTGTTGTTACTGTTGTGTCTCTGCTAAACTGTGTCTGGATGTCAGATATGGTGACTTTCACCTTATTGAGTGCTGGAAGTATATATAAATATTCTTGATCTTTGTATTGGTATGTATTTAAGTTTAGTTGGAAAGAGTTTGACTCTTTTTGGTCTTGCTTTAAAAATTCATTAGGTGGGATCAGACCAGTTCTCATTTTAGAGCTAATCACTCCCAACTAGTGAGGCAAGATCCTTCTGGGTATCCCTGGGAATCTTGAGGTGTTTCTGGTTTGGCTGATAAAATAAGCACTATTACTGGACCTTGGTGAGCATGTGTACTGTTACTTTTCATCTTATCTGGGTGTTGTTTCCCCAACCGTAGGTACTTTTCTCTAGGCCTGTCCTAATAATTACTTAGCTATGTACTTTAGGGGGACCCTTTGCAGAGCTCTGGAGTTCTCTTTCTGTGCAGCCCCTTCTTCTCGGAAACCTTGTCCTGAGAGCTCATGTCAACATGGTTTCTGTGGACTCTCAGCTCTGTCCCCTCAGCTCAGGGAGAACAATGGGCTCCTCTTGGGCTTTTCTCCTGCAGTAGTGGGCTGGAAAACTTTCTCCAGGCATAAATTAGGGCAGTTGATAGGCTCACCTTGTTTGAGACTGACTTTACAGGGTCTTGCAAACTTTTGTGGCATACATTTTGGCCATTTTTTTGGTTGTTTCAGGAGGGAGAGAAAGTCTAGTTCTTGTTACTCCATCATGGTCATTGCAGAAGTCAAACTAACTGATATTTATCAATACAGTCTGTTGCTACACATTGAACTTGCTTAAGATAATTTTTAGATGGCACAGAACTTTCTGTCCATTGAATGAGACTCTCTGCTTATTTTGCAAGTGCTCATTTGTATGGAGACATTTGTATGGAGAAACTTCAAAAAGTTTGTGGAAAAATGAAGTTAAAAGATAAACATTGAAAATGTGATCTTCAGTTTTCATCCCTAAAGAACTGATGGTCCTGGGAACTTAACAATGTCAATGCAGTCTCTTATACATTATTAACTTAAGAAAAATGGGTGCCCTTTCCACATTTGTTGAGATTGGGAAACAAAAAGAAGTCAGAAGGAGCCAAATCAGAGCTGTAAGGTGGATGCCTGACAATTTCCCATTGAGACTCTCACAAAATTGCCTTTGCTTGATGACAGGAATGAGCAGAAACATTGTGGTGTTAGAGGAGTGTCTGCTAAAGCTTTCCCAGGTATTTTGCCCTAAAACTTTGGCTAACTTATTCAAAACACTCTCATGATATGCAGATATTATTGTTCTTTGACCTTCCACAAAGTCAACAAGCAAAATGCCTGGAATGTCCCCAAAAAACTGTTGCCATGACCTTTGCTCTTGAGTGATCCCCTTTAGCTTTGACTGGACCACTTCCACCTTTGGCAGCCATTGCTTTGATTGTGTTTTGCCCTCAGGATCATACTGGGAAAGCCATGTTTTATCTTCTGTTACAATTCTTCAAAGAAATCCTTCAGGATCTTGACCCTAGTTCTTTAAAATTTCCATTGAGAGCTCTCCTCTTGTCTGCAGCTGATCTGAGCACAACACTTTTGGCACCCATGCAGTGGAAAGTTGGTTCAACTTTAATTTTTTAGTCAGAACTGTGTAAGCTGAACCAATTAAGATGTCTACGATGTTGGCTATTGTTTGTGCTGTTGATTTTCAGTCCTCTTCAATTAGGGCACAAACAAGATTAATTTTTTTCCTTGCAAATTGATATGGATGATCTGTCCCTGTGGACTTCATCTTCCACATCATCTCGTTTCTTCTTTAAAAAAGCTGTCCGCTTGTGAACTACTGATTTCTTTGGTGCAGTGTCCCCTCAAGCTTCTTGTAAAGCATCAGTGATTTCACCATTCTTTCACTCAAGCTTCATCATAATCTAATGTTTGTTCTTGCTTCAATTTTAGCAGAATTTACATTGCTCTGCTAGGGGCTCTTTTCAAACTAATGTCTACTCCTTCTTACTGTCTCAAACTAGATCCTGTTCAAACATGCTATAATAAATTAGTATGAGTTTATTTTGCTGCCAAAATTGAAACCTTTGCATAGTTTTTTTCATAATATACATTTTCCATGAACTTTTTAAGGCCTCTCATGTATCCACAGGTAGAGTGCCTTACCTATTCTGACTTCAGTCAATTATTCAAGACCTTTCCTTGTCAGTGATACATTAGAAAGGTAGAGTATTGAAAAATAAGAGTAGCTTCTGCTGATTAAGAAATACTATATCTTTTTCTACTTCTTTCTTTTTTTTTTTCTTTTTTTTTTTTTTTGAGACAGCATCTTTCTCTGTCACCCAGGCTGGAGTGCAGTGGTGTGATCTCAGCTCACTGCAACCTCTGCCTCCCAGGGTCAAGTGATTCTCCTGCCTCAGCCTCCCGAGTAGCTGGGACTATAGGTGCCTGCCACCACACCCAGCTAATTTTTGTATTTTTAGTGGAGACAAGGTTTCACCATATTGGCCAGGCTGGTCTTGAACTCCTGACCTTGTGATCTGCCTGACTCGGCCTCCCAAAGCACTGGGATTACAGTCATGAGCCACCGTAACTAGCTTTCTACTTCTTTCTTATTATTTTCCTCCTCTCTCATTCCTATATTCTCTCCTTTCTCCTACTTTCCTCCCCACTCCCTGTTTCCTTCCTTTCATCTTTCCTATTTTCAAGACTTAATATTTCTTGAACCTCCGATGTTATCATAGTATGTTATTTGTTTAATTTTCACATAACAATAATTGTTTAAATACAAATAATATTTATTTTCATCCCCATGTTATCAGTATAACAGTAAAGATGTGGAGAGGCCAGCTGGGCATGGTGGCTCAAGCCTGTAATCCCAGCACATTGGGAGGCCGAGGTGGGTGGATCACGAGGTCAGGAGATTGAGACCATCCTGGCTAACACGGTGAAACCCCATCTCTACTAAAAAATAGAAAAAATTAGCTGGGCGTGGTGGCGCGTGCCTGTAGTCCCAGCTACTCGGGAGGCTGAGGCAGGAGAATAGTGTGAACCCGGGAGGCAGAACTTGCAGTGAGCCAAGATCACACCACTGCACTCCAGCCTGGGTGACAGAGCGAGACTCTGTCTCAAAAAATAAATAAATAAATAAATGAAAATAAAATTAAAAAAATGATGTGGAGAGGCCAAACCAATGGCTCTTATATCCACGTTCTTTCTTCTAAATGATTTCACCTTAGTTTTGGTCTGCATCTCTAACCATAGCTAGTTGCAGTAGGACCTTCTATCTGGCCTTGCTGCTCTCATTTTTGGACCTCCTCACTGAAATCAAATTGATCTTTCTAAAATGCAAACCTGGTCTTAGTATTTTATTACTTAAAACCCATTGGTGGCTTTCCATGATTTATGGAATAAAGTCAAAATTCCTGTTTTTGCCCATGTTTCTGTGTGCCTCTCATCCCTACATTTACTGATTCCTGTGTGCCATAAATTGCCAGTTGTCCAGAGTTCATTCTCTTTTTGTACTTGGGAGGACTTCTGCATCCTGCAACTTTTCCCCTGAAACGTGCTTGGAAAATACCTACTCATTTTTTTCAGATTCAGGTTAGCTTTTTACTTCAGTTTCTTTTCCTGAAGCTTATACTGACTGCTCCATATGGCTTTGGGGATTAGCTACTCATTCCTTTGTGCCCTTTGTAGATACACATTTATCATGGAGTCTTTTTTTTTTTTTTTTGAGACAGAGTCTCACTCTGTCACCAGGCTGGAGTGCAGTGGTGTGATCTCAGCTCACTGCAACCTTTACCTTCCAGGTTCAACTGATTCTCTTGCCTCAGCCTCCCAAGTAACTACAGGCGTGCACCACCGTGCCCAGCTAATTTTTGTATTTTTAGTAGAGACGGGATTTCACTATGTTGGCCAGGATGGTCTCGATCTCTTGACCTCGTGATCTGCCCACGTTGGCCTCCCAAAGTGCTGGGATTACAGGCATGAGCCACCGCTCCCAATCAGTCATGCAGTCTTTATACTTACTTGTTTACTTGCCTGTGAGCTCACTGAATGCAGGGAATATTTCCTTGTTGCTCTAGCACCTACACCAGTACCTGGTATCCAGAAGCTGTATGCTAAATGTTTGTTGAGTGGCTGTTTGACTGAATGATTGTACTCCTAATTAGTAGATAGAAAGCCATGAACTTCCCAGTTCATCATTCTTTGTGCTCAATTCTGGTTTCTTTATTGTGTTCAAAAGAGTTCCTTAGTGACATAAAACTATGGAGCTAGTATGTCAGCTCATTTAAGCAATGATTGGTTTATGTATATAAGAGGCTTCAATAATTATATATTTTTATTTCAGTTTCAATAAATGATCAATTTATTAATTTTCTCTGTTTTGGCTTATTGTTCACATTTAATATCAAATAAAAGTGTTTTACTTAAAATTATTCATGCCAATTATGACAGTTAGGTGAATATTACTTTGATTTACATTCCAGTAGTAGTTTTGGTTGAACCCTGAATATGCTAAGACGTCCCTTTTCTTTTTTCTTATGAACAGGCTACTGTGTTTACATATATTATTAAAATCTTCTTTGAAAATACGAAGAGTGTTACATTTCTTATATTTAGTTCTCTGTGCTTCAGAATTCCTGTGATACTTGCACTTAAGTCCTTCTGAGCAGTTGATGTTGATATTTATGTGGTTAATTTCATGAAACGTGGTGGTTTTCATTTCTATCATTAATTTATACAGGAGATAGACTGTTTTCCAGGTGTAAGCTCAGTCATATAATTAGAAAATTTATAAGCAGAAAGGAGTTATTTGGTCTAACCCATTTATTCTACAGATAGAGAAATTAGAGTCCAGAAACTCTGTCTTCTTTAAAGTCTTACAGGTATTTAAGAAAAAAGAATAGACTTGAGGTTTCTGTGCTCTGAACCCAGTGATCTTGACACTGTAATGATCTTCATCCATATTATTCACAGAAGTAAATATAATCACATATTAAATAAGAAACAAAAATACTAAGGAGATATTATACTGAAAAATGAAATAATATTATCTTAATTATTTTGATCAGATTCAATCTATAGCAGCTTGAAGGCTAATAATTCCAATGATTCTCTGAATAAACCATTTTTCTAATAAGATTACAGGTTTTAGTAATCTAATTATTTTGACTGATGCAAATGTTGCCCCGCCAGTCTGAAAAATGTGTTTATTTATATGTCATAAAGAATAATTTATTCCAAAAAGGCTAATTTCCAAAATATATGTATCTTCTGAAACTGTATCTATTTTTTCCCCACGTTTTCTAAATATATTTTAGAGGGCATTTGTAGATTTTCATGGTGCTGAAAAATTAAGGTATAATGGTCTCATGAAGGAGAATAATGTCATTTAGACATTGTAATTTTGGAGGATCACAATACTTTTTGGAATGTGGTTGTTGCAGCACTGGTCACTTATACTAATTATATAATAACATATTATACTAATGCAATAATATACCATATGAAATTATTCAGTGGTAAATTTGTCTTAAATCCTCTAGAATACTGCAAAGAAATAGTTTATATAAGAAAGAGTACCATAGCATATGTGAACACAATATTTCCTATTTTTTTCTTCTTTTTTATTTTTTTGAAGACAAGTTCTCACTCTGTTGCCCAGACTGGAGTTCAGTGCCATGTTCATAGTTCACTGCAACCTCAAACTCCCAAGCTCAAGTGATCCTCTTGATTCAGCCTCTGAAGTAGCTGTGCCTATAGGTGTGCACCACCACACCGGCTAAGTTTTAAAATTTTTTATAGATATGTTGCCCAAGCTGGTCTCAAATTCTTGAGCTCAAGAGATCTTCTCACCTTGGCCTCCCAGAGTGTTGGGATTACAGGCATGAGCCACCATACTCAGCCAATATTTCTTTTGTAAAAGACATTTTCTAACATACTTCTCATTTTAACTAACATAATATTCAAAGTGTAGATCTGAGAAAGAGATAGTGCCTGCAGATCTGGGATCCTACATGCTAATATTATGGGATGCATTCAGATTTGATCAGCAGATATTCCATTTATTCTAGAACACCACCAGCAGAAGAATGTAATTACGTCTATCACTAAAACTTTGTGTCAATACAGACTACTGTATTTGTTATCATAGATGGTCCTTGGATGGCAGCCTTAAGCAATTTTAAACCTAGACAGGTGATGTACTTTTTCTTCTTGGATAATTTTCATGGTTTTATCTAATTTGGTTGTAACTAATGTGTTTAATATGGCTTGCTTGTTTTTTAAAAAGTTGTTCAGTATCCTTAGAACTCAGTGCTGATTTCTTTTTCTAGCAGGCCTTTTATATAGGACATCTCACTTTCTCCTGGCTCTCTACTACTAGCATGAGGTCTCTGAAAAATCAAGACAGCAAAATAATTTGTTATAGAACAGCCTATGTAGAGGGACAGGGGAGGAGTCATATTCCAAGAGGGAAAGACCTTTGAGCCAGGCTCAATTTGTAGAGGCTGTTGAATGAAAATGAGAGAGAGAGAATGCACACTTTATTGCACTATTAAAGCAAAATTCTGACAATAACTTCTAAAAATGATTCAACTCTTATACACTGAGAATATGACAGACCTTCCAAAAGTATAATTTCTTACATGAACGTCCAGGTATATAAGGAAAAATAACTATTTCATACCAATATCTCCAGCCGCCTTTATTGTTGGTTCACCACATAGGTTTTTATCAGAATCGCAGAACATTAATTTTTTAAATTAGCTACCATTACAACTAGCTTGAGAAGAACTTTCTTTTTAATAATTCGACCCAGATGCATTCTAGATACTCCAGTGTTACGAATCGATGGCTTCATGAGGAGCCGCTGTTGACTCATGCTATCTCTGGACACACTGACAGGAAATGTTTTCTTACACCTGTTTTCCTCCTGCTTTTCCTTGGTAGGACTTAGTTCCTTGGCATAGTTCAGTATCAATGGCAGTCATAGAGAAGTGTTACAGAAACCCAGCTTATTCCAACTTGTGAATTATTTGGCACCCAGGAACCAGGTCTTACAATCTTCAACCCACTTTTTCTTAACATGGCCCCTTTTCTGAAATGTTTATTTATATATGATGTAGGCCTGGGGAAAGGACATGGACTTTCAAAGAAAATATTCTCCAATAGATCTGTCAACTCCAGAGAACCTTCTGACTAAATCTGAAAGAATTCCACTGTGCTCTGATAACATCCTTTAATAATGAAGGAAAAGAAATTTTTCCCCCAGGAGGATTTTGTAGTGAAAAGATGGCATAATTTTTTTAAAAATGTTGTTTATAATCTCATTTGTTTTTTCATTTGTGGGGTGTGTCTTAAATCCTAAATGGTACATCCTTTTTAAAATACTTCTAGTAATAAAATGTTTCTGAAGTTATGTTGTAAATATCATTGGACTATGTTTAATAATGTTAAGTTGATCCCACTTCCCCTGAAATTATATACATAAATGCTGAAAGTATAAATTTACATATACAACTTCATGGAACATTTTTCTTCCAAGTGTGCATTTGCTAGAATTTGCATTGAAAGGTTTTGGAAGGAGCCTGTTGGTATGAATCCTGTGTGAGCAACACTCAGATTTGTTGCATACTGAACAGCATGCTAAATCTCACTTCACAATCTTAGATTTCTCATCTACCATCTTGAGCTGAATTTAAAATGTAACTGCAGTTTATTATGTCACCTGTTCGTCAAACACTGATGCAAAGCTTAGTTTTCAGTGTGAAGAACCCATGACTAGAGAAGGGAAGAAGAAAGGGTCAAGCAGACCTCATTAAAGAGTGTATGGGCAAGAAAACACATCAGATGTCTTGATAGGTTTTTTAAAGTCCTGTTAGACTTGTCATGATTTCCAAAACACTAAATGCCATCTAGTATTTTGGACCCTCCAAAATTACAGTAGAATATTATTATGGGTCATCTTAATTGGAAATATACAGGAAAATCCTGATGATTAATGTAGACTAGTGATAGCTCTCACACATTTATATAACCTATGTTGAAAAGAAAGAAGAAAGGCAGGAAGGAAAGAAGGAAAAAGAGCGGAGAGAGAGGAACAAGAAAACACGTGGATTTGTGGAAATGAAAATTTTTAAATTACTAATTTGCAAGAATGGGTAAGAAAAATACCGAGTATGAACATAAATGCTTTCAATTCCGTTTGTCTCTTAATCCTTCTCAGTCCGTGGCCAGTTTTGAAACTTGGTGTAACTTCCTTCCTTTATTCCTCCCTCCCTTGCTCCCTCCATCCCTTCTTGCCAGCCTCCTTCCCTTCCTCTCTCCTTGAGTTTCCTTCTTCTTTCTTGTTCCCTCCCTCCCTCCCTCTCTCTTTCTTCCCCTTAGTTTCCCCGGAAGCACATATACCAGCCATTTGAATGCTTTCTGCTCATAGATACTGCCAAGCCCCCTCACCCAGACTGCTGAATAGATTTGGTAGAATGGAATGAGAAACACAGACTTTGTGTCTGTGGCGGCCACCTCTGATGTTGCAGACTTTTGCCGTGATTATGCACTCCAGCCGAGGGACGCTAGAGAGGTTGAAATTTCAACTGTGGGATTTGCCATTTTGGAATTTGCAGAAATGTACTGGATATGCTAACAGCAGCCTGGCTAGCCTCCACTTCACAAGGAAGTATTTAAATATACACGTGTAATATGAAGAAAATTGCATTAGATCATAAGGGATGAATTATTTTGTAAATGACTATACCATCAAATACCATACCTGATATCAATCATCTTCATCAGACAGTATCTGTGTATGTAAGTAGATAAACAAAAAAGCAGGAGTTTATTTCTCTCTAATGTATCCTTGACTCTCTAGCAGTGACCTCTGAAATGTCTCTTCTGATCCAGACTTGTTTGAATCATGTGCAACATTTTAGATTTGTCTTTTCTCTGCAAGTTTTTTTTGTTAAGTACCATAACATATTGAACCAAATAGTTTTGCTTGCTTTCTATTGATGACACATGATTTTGGCTTTTATCTTCAGTGGAAAATCAATGTGTCACATGGAGTTCACTAAGAAAAAGGTATGGGGCCTCTTTGTAATTCTTTGTCAGATGATTGCTTTATCTTGATTTATGCCTTCAAACTTTTTCCCATTCAGCAGAAAATATTGTGTCGCTATCTGTGAGAGCAAAGCGATCTATACCAATTTATGCTCTAAGTGTAGCCTCCTTCCAGAACTGCTTATGGAACATATCAACTCACTATAGATTAGGGACATAATGGATTCTTCTTTCTTAAAAGTGGCAGATTGACAATTTTAGTTCATATACAAGCTTTTATATTAACATTAAAACAATATTTCTATGTAAAGTAAAATATTGTAGTTGATTATTCTTCGAGGGCCTCCCAGAATTTCAAGGTCTGAAAATAAATTCAGTGTTCCTGGTGGTAACAAAATTGCCCCTACTTCCTTGTATCAGGACTGCCATTTGGAACTGCTGGGGAAGCTCTTTTCAGAAATTATTTTCAAAACAGCATTGTTGCCTTTTGCCAAACTGAAATCTGGTTGTAAACTTTTGAAAACTAGTTCCTTGGAATGGAATTCAAGTTGTCTTCTAAGCAATTTTTTTTAACTCAAACATACATTCTATCTTGCTTTATTATGTCACTATTTGTGTAGGAAACATATTTCTATTTTTACCATTTTCAATTTATTTACATTTACATTTACATTTGTGTGTATATATATATACACACATACATACACTTTAAGTTCTGGGATACATTTGCAGAACTTGCAGTTTTGTGAAATAGGTATACATGTGCTGTCGTGGTTTGCTGCACCCATCAACTCGTCATCTACATTAAGTATTTCTCCTAATGCTATCCCTCCTCTTTCCTTCCTACCCACTGACAGGCCCCAGTGTGTGATGTTCCCCTCCCTGTGTCTATGTGTTCTCATTGTTCAACTCCCACTTATGAGTGAGAACATGTGGTGTTTGGTTTTCTGTTCTTGTGATAGTTTGCTGAGAATGATGGTTTCCAGCTTCATCCATGTCTCTGCAAAAGACATTAATCCATCCTTTTTTATAGCTGCATGGTATTCCATGGTGTATATGTGCCACATATTCTTTATCCAGTCTATCATTGATGGGCATTTGGGTTGGTTCCTAGTCTTTGCTATTGTGAATAGTGCTGCAATAAACATATGTGTGAATGTGTCTTTATAGTAGAATGATTTATAATCCTTTGGATGTGTACCTAGTAATGAGACTGTTAGGTCAAATGATATTTCTAGTTCTGGATCCTTGAGGAATTGCTACACTGTCTTCCACAATGGTTGAACTAATTTACACTCCCACCAGCAGTGTAAAAGCATTCCTATTTCTCCACATCCTCTCTAGCACCTGTTGTTTCCTGACTTTTTAATGATTGCCATTCTAACTGGCGTGAGATGGTATCTCATTGGACCAGGGGTGATGAGCTTTTTTTTTTTTTTTCTTCGAGACAGCCTCACTCTGTCACCCAGGGTGGAGTGCAGTGGCACAATTTCGGCTCACTGCAACCTCCACCTAATGGGTTCAAGCAATTCTCCTGCCTTAGCCTCTTGAGTAGCTGGGATTACAGATATATACCACCACGCCTGGCTAAAGTTTTTTTGTGTGTTTTTGGTAGAGACAGAGTTTCACCATAGTGGCCAGGCAAGTCTCAAACTCCTGACCTTGTGATCCACTCGCCTTGGCCTCCCAAAGTGATGGGATTACAGGCGTGAGCCACCACGCCCAGCCTATGATGAGCTTTTTCTCATGTGTTTATTGGCCGCATAAATGTCTTCTTTTGAGAAGTGTCTGTTCATATCCTTTTCCCACTTTTTGATGGGGTTGTTTTTTTCTTGTAAATTTGTTTAAGTTCCTTGTAGATTCTGGATATTAGCCCTTTGTTAGATGGATAGATTGCAAAAATTTTCTCCCACTCTGTAGGTTGTGTGTTCACTCCGATGATAGTGTCTTTTGCTGTGCAGAAGCTATCTTTAGTTTAATTAGATCCCATTTCTCAATTTTGGCTTTTGTTGCCACTGCTTTTGGTGTTTTAGTCGTGAAGTCTTTGCCTATGCCTATGTTCTGAATGGTATTGGCTAGGTTGTCTTCTAGAGTTTTTATGGTTTTAGATCTTATGTTTAAGTCTTTAATCCACCTTGAGTTAATTATTTTATAAGGTGTAAGGAAGGGGTCCACTTTCAGCTTTCTTCATTTGGCTAGCCAGTTTTCCCATCACCATTTATTAAATAGTCAATCTTTCCCCATTGTTTGTTTTCATCAGGTGTGTCAGAGATATGTTGTATATTTCATGGTACAATGCCTTCTGTCAATGGGGAAAAATAACAAGCATATATGGGATGAATGAAGTCTGCTATGGTTAAGGTTGAGAATATTTACTGATCCTTGAGTTCAGTCTCCAGGAATGTTGGAAATAGAGAATGGAGATAATGGAGATAAAGAAAAGTTCTGAAAATGACACTTCCCATAGTGTCAAAATTGTGATCTATTGCAGAATTCTGTGATACATCAAAATCTCTGTCTATACTGAGGTTTGTTATTGTGTATGAGCATATCTTTATCAGGTGTAGGCTATTTCTATACTTTCATGTCTTTAAATCAATGTTTCTATTCACATATGTATATGTGCAAATAGAAGCATGTTAATATTATATATATATATTTTCTGTCATTACCATGATTGCTATGATTATCATTAGCATGTATTATTAGTGTGACCGAAGTATCATCAGTATCAGTTTCTTTCTCACTGCAGTGCTCCTGTAATGCTTCATTTCTACAGAGCCAACCTACACCCACCGTTTCCCTGACTATAACTTTACCTAAAGTATAAGCCCTTATAAAGCCATGAAAGCCTACCAAGAATTGTCAAAGAAGCTAGGCAGCAGCCAGGCTCTGCCTTAGGAAAAGATTTTACTTTTTATTATCATGTGCAGTACTTAACTACTTGTTTTGACCTCTAAGATTTTGCTCTCCTATATTTCTATCCCCTGGCTTTCTGATATTTCATGTGATTATATTTGAAATTTTAACCTTGCTTTTCTTTTTGGAATCTCTGATATCTCTGCTGCCACAGGTAATGACAGGTTCCTCTCTAACTGTTGGTGTTATCCCTGGTCAGATTATTACTGATGACAGAAGTAGATGTTTTACGTGGATTCTCTCGATATCAGAAACAAATACAGATATCACAACTCAAAAATGACAGACTGATAACCATTATGAACTTAGATGCAACATTCTTAATACAATATTAGCAAATTGAGTCTAGGAATATTTAAAAATGATCATGTGTTTTAACCAAGTGGGGTTTATCTCAAGTTGGTTTCAACAACTGAAAATCTACCATGCTGACAGAAAAAAGAAAAATCACGTGACACTCTCAATAGATGCAAAAAAGGAATTTACAAAATGTAACACATTTTTTAAATTAAAAACTCCCAGCAAACTGAGGATAGAAAAGTACATTTTCAAACCGATTATGTGTTTACAAAAAATCTATAGCAAACATCTTACTTAAAATGGTGAAAGCCTTAATACTTTCTACATAAGATTATGAAAAATGCAATGATGTCCTCTCTCCCTAGTTCTTTAAAGTATTGCATTCAATATTAAATAAGTGGAAATATATACCAAGTTCATTGATAAATATTTAATACTTATGAGATGATAATTCTCCTGAAATTGATCTCTAGATTCAGTGGAATTCCCATGAAACCTTATAGGTCCTTTTGGATAAATTACAAAACTGATTCTAAAACAGGGAGAAAGAAAGAAGGGAAGGAAGGAGGAATGGACAGAAAGAAGAAAGAAATAAAGAGAAAAGAAAAGAAAATAAGAAATAAGTGACACCCAAGTTGGGAAGAAAGAAAAATACTATTCTCACGTGATGTAAACATATACATAGAAAATCCTTAGGCATCTGCAGAAGTGTGCTAGAGGCATGAAGTGAATTTAACAAAGTTGTAGGATGAAAGATCAATAAATAAAATCAATTGTGTTTCTATACACAATCAACACCAATTAGAAAATAAAATTATGTAAGCAATTTAACTTATAATAGCCTCAAAAATAATAAAATAATTCAGAATAAATTTAATAAAAGGTATGCTGATCCAAAATTTCTAAATCACTAATACGAGAGATTGAATAGGTAGAAATATGTATCAAGTTCATTGGTAAATATACATGTCATACTTATTAGATGATAATTCTTCTGAAACTGATCTCCAGATTTGGCACAATCCCAGTCAAACCTATAGGCCTTTTTGGAGAAATTACAAAGCTGATTCTAATTTTTTTTTTTAAATGCAGAAGTCCTAGAATAGCCAGAGCATGTTTTAGAAAGAAGAATAAAGTTGGAAAACTTTCCAAATTTCAAGACATATTGTAAAGCTACACTAAACAGTACAGTAAACTTACTGGCATGAAGAAGACATATATATCAGTGAAACAGAATAAATAATTTAGAAATATATCCTGCCTTACATGGCCAAAGTTGCCAAAATATTTCAATAAGGAAATCAATGTCTTTATAAAGATGGTACTATTAAAATTGGATATTAAATGGAGAATATGAACTTCAGAATTACCTCACACCATAATCCTCAAATTAACTCAACATGTATTTTATACATAATGTAAATATAAAATGTATAAAGCTTACTGAATAGGAAAAATTTTTAATAATCTTACTATAGCTAAAAAATTTTTAGATAAGAAAAGGATGGATGAAAATGGAAAAAAATAGTAAGTTGGACTTCATGAAATTAAGACTTTTGCAACTTAAAACATAGCATCAAAAAATGAAAAGGCAAACCACAGATTGGGACAGAATAATTTTAAATATGTCTGATAAAGAACTTTCATCTAGAATGTACACATAACTAAAAAACTAAATAACAAAACACAGATAACTCATTTAACGTAATATTTTGACCTAAATGGGCCAAATATTTGTACAGATATTTTAATTTAAAAAGAGATGATGTCCAATACACAAATGAAAAGATACTTAACATTACCCGTCATCAGGGAAATGCAAGTTAAAACCACATTGAGGTACCACTGTACACCCACTGGAGTGGCTGACACGAGCAGAACTGACCATACCACATGATGTGAAGAATTGCTATTCACACCTGGCTAGTGGGACTTCAAAATGGTACAGACATTTTGGAAAGCAGTTTGGCAGTTTCTTTTAATGTTAAACTTAGTACTGATCATATAGCCAAATAATTCCACTGCGACTCAAAATAAATAAAAACATATCCGTACCAAGCCTCATCCTTGAAGTTCATAGCAGATGTGTCCATCAACTTGTAAATGGATAAACCAGTTGTAGATGGAGTACCACTCAACAATAAAAAGGAGCAAACTGATACAACAGCAATATAAATGAATATCAAGAGCATTATGCTCAGTGAAAGAAGCTAGACATGAAAGACACCAATGTATCATTCCACTAATAGGATACTCTAGAAAATGCAAACTGTAGAAACAGAAGCAGATTAGCGGTTGCCTGTGTTCAGGAATGGAGAAAAGATCAAATGCAAAACAGCAAAAGAAAACATTTTGTGATGATGCAGATTTTCTGTATCTTGATCATGATTGTGGTCAAATGATGATATTCATCTGCCATAACCCATTAAATTGCACATTGAAAAGGGTGAATTTTACTGTGTGTACATTATACTTAAATGGAGCTGTAAATATGTTTGGAGCTTATCTGTGAACATTAGTTGCAGAGCAGGAGTTATTTTTATAGAGTGGAAATCTGCTGAGTGCCAACTTGAGAAGGGGTGAAAAAAATTAGAACCTTCTTCCAACACATTTCAGTTAGAACACTCTTAGGATGTCGTTACAGCCGCGCTCTATATTGGAGTCTCTGATGAAATCACATGTCTGACGATCTCAGCATGCCTTTAATCAACAGAATATACACGTGTTTTCTTTTTTTACTATAAAGGATATACCAAACAACTTTTTCAAGACTTTACTTCAAAAAGGCACGTAGTTTTGCAACATTTTTGGTAAGTCTTTAATTATTTCAAAATGAAAAATTGAAAATAAAATGCAATTATTTACTCAGGCCCCCCAAAAAAAGGTCTGTACGGGGAATGCATGTGGTGTGTGTGTGTGTGTGTGTGTTTGTGTGTAAGTGTGTGATTTGAAGAATTGAAAAAATTTTAGTGGGGTTTTGTAGCATCACTTTGATAGCATCCTGTAATTTTGTATTGTGTTTGAAATAAAAATAAAGTGAATACACTGATAAAAGAATTTGAAAAGAATTTGCATTATTGCCTAAATTATGTGTGGTTTCCACAGTGGCATGAATCGAGCATCTTTAACCTACATAACAATATATCAGAATGTATTAGGTAAAAAATAAGTAAACTAGTATAACAAAGTTAAATATTTCTAAAGGAAAATTATAGCTTTATTTTTTTTTCCTGAAATGTTTTGAGGAGATATTTACACCAAAAGGTATTATCACTGATCAATGAAACTTTTTCAGAATTTGCTTGTGTCCCACCAATATTTGATTACATAGTGCTCCTGTGAGTTCCATTTCATTAATTTAGCTTTGACAGGAGAGAAGGCAATGGCTCTGCAGCCTCTCTCGGTGTGGCATGATCCTGGTTCCGCTGGCTGATCTCCATTAGAACCATGGCCTTAATCATGCCTTTCATGCTTCTAACTTGATTTGCATTTGTTGTGTGATCCAAATTTATTCTCTCGTTTAGTCGCTTCCACCCATAGAAAAGCAGGTCTTTTTCATTTCTCCTTCACCATTGCCCCATTTTTTCTTTTTGTCCTCCCATGATGAAAAACAAGACAGAAAACAAACTATAACAACAACAGACACCTTTTGTCTGTGGTCACCAATGCATTGTAGCACTAAACTTTGTTCAAAATCTCTAGATCTGACCTCTATATCTGCTGTTCCCAGAGTTTTTCAATGTATTCTCTAGACTGCTGTGACCCACTGACAGAAAGTCTAGCTATATTTAATTGAAAGTTATTACTGTCTGATATGGTTTGGCTGTGTCCCCACTGAAATCTCATCTTGCACTGTAGCTCCCATAATTCACATGTTGTGGGAGGGACCCAGTGAGAGGTAAGTGGATCATGGGGGCAGTTTTCCCCACACTGTTCTAGTGGTAGTGAATAAGTCTCATGAGATCTGATGGTTTTATAAGGGGAAACCCCTTTCGCCTTTCACTTGGTTCTCATTTGCTGTTTGCCTGCTGCCATGTAAGATGCGCCTTTCGCCTTCTGCCATAACTGTGAGGCCTCCTCAGCCATGTGGAACTGTGAATTCATTAAACCTCTTTTTCTTTATAAATGACCCAGTCTTGGGTATGTCTTTATCAGCAGCATGAAAATTGACTAATACACTCACTGTCCATGAATGATACTCTGTTAGCCCATTTGCATTGTTATAAAGAAATACCTGAGGCTGGGTAATTTATAAAGAAATGCGGTTTATTTGGCTCCTTGTTGTGAAGGCTGTACATGAAGCATAGTACTGGCACCTGCTTCCAGGGAGGGCCTCAGGAACCTTCCAATCATGGTGGAAGGTGAAGGGAAACCAGCATATCACATGGTGAGAGAGGAAGCAAGAGAGACAGGGAGGAGGTGTCAGTCTCTTTTAAACAACCAGATATCGCATGAACTCACAGGGTAAGAACTCACTCATTACCAAGAGGACAGCACCAAGCCATTCAGGAGGCATCTATCTCCAACATTGGGGATCACATTTTAACGTGAGATTTGAAGGGGACAAACATCCAAACTATGTCAGATACCAAAGCTGACAATGCTTAGGATCTTTAGCTGTTCCAGGTTCTGGGAAAAGGGAGAGAGTTAGCTTCCCTCGTCTATGCTGTGCTACTCCATATTATATTAGTAATTATTGTTCTCTAAAGGTTCTTAAAAGCAAATAAACAAATGCAAGGCAAAACATATAAAAGGCAAGGCAAAACATACGAAATGCAAGGCAAATGCATTAAAAAACTTTTGAGTGTTAATACATAGATTTTATTTTATCTTTTTCATTTCTTTTGCTTAACCAAATAGATTATGTAGTTTTGATTAACTGGCCATGAAATAGCTCTGCCTACATAGAATTTCCCATGAATAATTGGTTGTGGATACTTTTGTGTGTGACCCAAATCCTCCCTCAAAACTGAAGTTTGCCCAGCTATTGGGAGTGTTGGCAAATCATGCCTCTCAGCTGATTCTCTCTAGAATTTATTCTCAGGAGATCTAATTAATAACTTGTCAAGCTGATGTCCATCCTTGGGGACAACTCTTATCTGAAGAATGGCCAGTGAAAGGTATTAAAACTCCATACTCCTGCCTCAATTTAGGGCAACTCTGAAGGGTCGCCCCAGCTTCTCAGCTCCCCCTTGAGATTAGCTGAGGTATTTGTTGTGACTGCCTCACATCTCAACTCCCTTTATCCAATTCAGCTTTTTCGCCACAGTTGTTGGTTCCTAGGATTTTACCCAGTTAAATGTTCTCTACACAAATCTCTATCTCAAATCTGCTTTACAGGGAATGTGGCCTCAGACAGGTTTTCATTAGGTTCTGGACGTAACTCTCATTAGTCATTGATATGATTCGGCTGTGTCTCCATCCGAATCTCACCTTGATTGTAATTATCCCCGCATGTCAAGGATGGAGTCAGGTGGAGATCATTGAATCATAGGGGCGGGTTCCCCCTACTGTTCTCCTGGTAGCGAATAAGTCTCACGAGATCTGATGCTTTTAAAATGGGAGCTTCCCTACACAAGCTTTCTTCTCTGCTACCATTTAAGATGTGCCTTTGCTTCTTTTTTGCCTTCTGCCGTGACTGTGAGACCTCCCCAGCCATGTGGAATTGTGAGTTCCTTAAACCTCTTTCCTTTCTAAATTACCCGGTCTTGGGTATGACTTTATTAGCAGCATGAGAACAAACTAGTGCAGTCTGTTCTATAAGCCCAAGTCGGATCACAGAGTCCCGCTTTCTGTTTTTTTTTTCTAGCCCATATTTCTACTAAAACTTGACTCATATAGACTTAAAACAAAATAATTAAGCATGGCTAGTATTTATTTAATATTTTATACGTGTCAGGTACTGTATTTTATAACTTATCTTTTAATAATCTTTCCAAATCTCTAAAAGGAGAACTCTGCTCTTTTATAGAGAAAATAAGGATGGCTCTGAAAATGTTAGCATTAGGGGAAGTAGGGTGAGGGACAAAGGGGGCACTTTGTGTTATTTGTGCATTTTGCTATCAATCTAAAATCAGGTCAAAATAAAAATTAAAAAAATGGGTAGTAGAAGCAGGTTGTTAAGATTTTCAGTGTGACTCTAGAATTTTTTTGTTTGTTGTTTGTTTTGGAGTGTAGTGGTAAGATCTCTGCTCACTGCAACCTCCACTTCCCAGGCTCAAGCAATTCTCCTGCCTCAGTCTCCCAAGTAGCTGGGATTATAGGTGCCCGCCACCACACCCAGCTAAGTTTTCTATTTTTTTTTTTTTTTAGTAGAGATGGGGTTTCAGCATGTTGGCCAGTCCAGTCTCCTACTCCTGACTTCAAGTCATCCGCCCGCCTCAGCCTCCCGAAGTGCTGGGATTATAGGCATGAGCTCCCACTCCTGGCCCAAAGTTCATATTTTAACTACTAACCTAAATTATTTTAAAAACAAAAGCCTCCTTGGACTCAAACCAGGTCAGAGTGACATGATCATGTGCCTGTTTTGTGCAGGGTGAAGTGAGATTATTATCTAGGAAATAGCTGAAATGTCTTGTTGTGGGCATACATATTTCATATAAATTCTAAGCTTCATAGTAGCACTTAGATTATAATTATCTAAAGAATAGAGAACAATTTCATATAATTTTCAGTGTATCAGGCGAATCAAAAGTATACATACAAGCATGCAGATGAATTTCAGTGAATATAGTGGTGACAATGCTCAACAGAATATGTGTCCCCCACCCAACCCTGCTTCTTGCTCTTTCACTGTCCTAAAGATAGAACAAAATGGTTCAGGCATCCAGCTTGTCCCCTCCACACTTCACACTTTTACTTAATAGCAGCTTATCTTTAACACTTTGTCATCTTTAAGATGTTGCTAATTCTTTCTGGTAGATCCCAGGACTGAGGATGAGGAAGAATGATTTTATTTAAATAAAGTTGCTTAATTAAAAAACACTTTTTTTAGTTTTAAAATATTTTCATTATTTTATAAAATTTTTGTGGGTACATAGGAGGTTTATATATTTGTGGGGTACATGAGATGTTTTGATACAGGCATGCAGTGTGAAATAATCACGTCATGAGGAATGGGCTTTCCATCCCCTCAAGCATTTATCCTCTGAGTTAAAAACTATTCAATTGTCTGGGCACGGTGGCTCACGCCTGTAGTCCCAGCTCTTTGGGAGGCCGAGGTTGGCGGATCGCCTGAGGTCAGGAGTTTGAGACCAGCCTGGCCAACATGATGAAACCCCATCTCTACTAAAAATACAAAAATTAGCCGGGTGTGGTGGCGAGTGCCTGTCATCCCAGCTACTCGGGAGGCTGAGACAGGAGAATCATTTGAACCTGGGAGGTGGAGGTTACAGTGAGCCGAGATCATGCCATTGTACTCCAGCCTGAGTGACAAGAGTGAAACTCCATGTCAAAAACAAACAAAAATCAATTACATTCTTTAAGTTATTAAAATTAAACATTGTAAATGATTTTTTTTCCCAAAGCTTTTTCAAAGAAAAAAAAGTAGAAACAAAGACACTTTCTACTGATTTCCAATATGGTGACTCTGTATTTCTAGCATGTGTTAAGGTGAAAAATTGATTTTATGTTTAATACAAAACATAGCATAATGTAATGAAAAGCAAGATTGTAATGATAAAGGAAAATAACACTAGTGCTAATTTTTTTCAATTTGAAGCATTGGATTAAAATGAATTAGGTTATATTCCAACATGTTTATATTGAATTTCTTTTTTCTCCAATTGGTTTCCTTTTATTAATGGGTGAGTGTTGCATTTGTATAAGGTTTCCCTATTATATTCAATTGTTTTGAGATGCTTTTAATTTGAAGTTTTTATGTTTTCTTTTTGATGTATACATGTTATGCTTTTATGCTGAATTTGATAATTGGTGCTGTATATGCAAAGCAAATGTAATTTCCCAGCTTTTATTTTTTAAAGCCCTGGGAAGCAACATAATAAAGTAGAAATAGTATCAAGACAGGAGTTAGAATACCTGGATTCTAAAATTTAAATTAAATTAGGATCTAGTGACATTATAGGTGTTCCTTGATCTTCTGATGACCTGATTCCTCAAAAGAAAAATAAAATAATCTATAAATTGTTTCTAATTCTAAAACTCTATCAATCCTATTTTTAAAATTATAATTAGTTGAACTCTATAAGGTCACAAAAATCCCTATTAAGAAACTAAAATAAAATTTTATCATATCTTAAAAATACTCTGATCTTTTTTTATATGCTGACATGAATTCTAATTATTTTTGAGCCCCTAAAAAACATTTAAGATCACAGTTTATGTTTTATTATTGACTTTCAGATAATTCACATTTTACTGATAGATATGAACAAATCTACTCTAACAGAGATAGTCATTAGTTTATTTCTCTCTTTTCAGTATCAATAAAAAGTATCGATTTACCAATAACAATGAATTAATTGCCTGAAATAAATGAAACGTAAGCAGCAAAAGTGAACTTTTTAGTATAACTCTTCTTGTAAACATTGACTTAGTTCAAAGGGAGCTTATCTTTAAAAAAAAAAGCGCTAATTCATGTCTATTGGTATAGATATAATCTTTTTTTCCTTGAAAATAGATCCTACTATACTCCAGACACTATGCCACTAGGTGCAGATATTAACACAAATAGCAGGTGATCATTGTCCTCATGGAGTTTATTTTAAAGAGAACAAAGTGAGACAAAGGCACACAAGCAAAGAACTACAATACAAAGGGGATGGCATCTGACTCAGCATGGAGGTGTCACGGAAGGTGTTGTTTTGCTTAGGTTTTGAAGTGTGGGTAGGAGATGGCCCATGTTGAGAGTGGGAACTGGGAATTAAAAAGATGAGGAGGTCTCTGCAAATCTACATGGATGGGAAGTAGCATGCTGATGTGGGAAACAACTAAAAAGTTCCAGAATGCATGGTTTATAAAGCGTGAGTCAGAGAGGGCTAGACCAGTAGCCAGATCAAGGATATCTCAGATGTTATAGTCATGAATTAGTGCATTGACCTGCAGGCCATGGGAGTCACTGAAGGTTTCAGTCAGGTAAGTGAGCTGATCAGAACAGTCCTTTAGATAGGCCGCTCTTTTGGCTGTAATGGGGACACGTTTGAAGTAGGGCTATAGCTAAAAATATACAGACACTTCCTCTTGTCTACAGCCCTGCTGGCATCTGTTGTATTTTGACTTTTTAATAATAGCCATTCCAACCGGTATGAAATGGTATCTCATTGTGTTTTGATTTGCATTTTTCTGATGATTAGTGATTCTAAGCATTTTTTTTTCGTGTATTTGTTGGCCGTTTGTATGTGTTCTTTTGAGAAGTGTTTGTTCATGTCCTTTGCCCATTTTTTAATTGGGTTATTTTTTTTCTAATTGATTTAAGTTCCCTGTAGATTCTGGATACTAAAAAACAAACAAAAACCAGAAGTAAATAAATTCTCAGGACACACACACCCACACCCACACCCACAGAGAGAGAGAGAGAGAGAGAGAGAGAGAGCGCACCTAGGTAAGAGGCCACCAACCACCAGGGTCTAAACTGGGAACACTTTCTAGTACAGAATGAATGGAAAGGATTCATGAAATATCTAGAAAGTAACGTTAATGAGATTTACATGTATGGAGTGAATGAGGAGAAACAGGGATCATTCAGGATTCTGGTGGGAATAACAGGGGGAGCCATTAGTTGAAATTTTGAAGTGGGAGAAGGAGAGGGAGTTTTAGGGAGAAAGATGAGTTGTTTTTTTAGGTATTTCAAACCCTTGAAGCTTCTATGGGACATCGAAGTGGAAATAACAGTCTGTGGGTTTGGACAATAAAGAAAGAAATTGGTTGAAGACTAGGGGAAGAGTATAGAGCAAAGAAATATTTAAGATAATAAACATATAGAGATAGCTGAAAATGTGGGACTGGATTACAAAGGAAGAATGATTTAGTTATGAAGCCCAAGGGCTGACAGGAATGGGTGACTAGTCGAGGAGTTCATATGCATCTGTTATTGTATGAATAAAAAAAATTATCTGTTCCTTCCTAAAGATATCTTCAACCTGTTTTTGGATACATATGGGCACTGCTTTTCACTCTCTTAGCCCCATTTCTTATTTTAGCCTCTGCTGTAGCGATCAGTTCTGCACAGGCTTTGACCCAGGCTTTGACTAGTTGGTGCAGGTGTGAAATGACACTTACCTGGAATGGCCCACAGTTTGTGGCTGCTCTTACTTAAGCAGGTGGGATGCTCATGTAGGTGTAACCTAGCAGCTTGGTAGAGTTTATGCCCATGGGGCAACCTGTGACCACTCAAAAATAAAGCCCTTTCCTCCTCCCAGATTGAGGAGTCTTGCATTATGTAATAAAACTCCTTAGAAGGCCTATTAGGTTCCAATACAGCATTAGGCAACTTGATAAGGTATCCCATCATCAGCCTTCCTTTCTTCCCTCATTCCTCTGCCTCTCACTCTTTCTTCCTAAGTTAACTTCTTAGATAAAATGCCAACTTTCTATATTTTGTCTCACATCAGGGAAAATAATTGTATATCCCATTTCAAAAGCACATAAAAAGGTTACTGTATAGAAAATTTGTCTTTAAGAGATTAAGCTGTAATTTTCCAAATACTTTAAAATTTTATTTCAGATACGTTTTTCATTTTTATAAGCTTCATCTAAAAGCAGAGTTCACCTAAGAATATACCTAAGAGCATATTACATAGAATATATTTTATATTTCAGTAGTTTAGCTAGGATTCTTTCAAAATTGAGAGGATCTACAAATATTTCTAACACATTAGTTTTCAGTCTTAAGGCTGAGTCAAGAACAAAGCTCCTAAACTTTGCATTGGTGATTGAGAACATTTTAAAATTGTTATTTAATTCATTAATTTATTTTTAAAAAATTTTCACATTGTAATTATATAGATTTATAGGATACAATTTGATGTTTCAATGAATATGTATGTTGTCTAATGATCCAATAAGGATACTTAGTGTATTAATTACCTCATGCATTCATCATTTCTTTTTAATAAGAAATTTCAAAATCCTTTCTTCTAGATACTTTGTAATATACAATACTTTACTTTTAACTATAGTCACCCTGCTTTGCAAAGAACAGTACAACTTATTCTTCCTATATAATTGTGATTTCATAACTGTTAACCAATCTATCTCCATTTTGCCCTCCCCACTTCTTCCTCACTGTTTGGTAACCACTATTCTACTCTACTTCTCTATTAACATTTTTTTTTTTAAGATTCCACATATGAGCGAGATCATGCGGTATTTGCTTTCTGTGTCTGGCTTATTTCACTTAACATTGTATCCTACAGGGTCATCCATGTTGTTGCAACTGGCAGAATTTCATTCTTTTTTTATGGCTGAATAGTATTTCATTCTGTGTGTGTCCATATATATATATATATATATATATATATATATATATACATATATAATTTTATGCATAATTATAATTACACATAAAATTATATATAATTATAATTAATTTTATGCATAATTATAATTACACATAAAATTATATATAATTATAATTATAATTATATATAATTATATATAATAATAATATATATATTATATGTAATATATAATATACATAACATACATAATGTATATTATATATAATATACATAACGTATATTATATACATTATACATTATATATATTATAATATACATAATATATATTATGTATATAATATACATAATATGTATTATATATAAAATATACATAATATGTATTATATATAAAATATACATAATATATAATGTATATTATACATATAATATATTATATATTAATAATATATCAATATTAATATGAATTATTATTAATTATTAATAATTATTAATTAATAATTATTATTTATTATTAATATAATTAATATTAATATATAATATATTAATATTAATAATATATTAATATATAATATATTATATATTATACATAATATATTATATATAATATACATAATATGTATTATATATAATATACATAATATATATTATATATATATAATTCACTTGTTTGTTTTTATACACATAGGTTGATTCCATATCTGATTATTAGAAATAGTGCTACAGTAAACATAAGAGTGCAGATATTTTTCAAACACAATGATTTCATTTCCTATGGATATATACCCAGTAGTGGGATTGCTGGGTTATGTGATCGAATGATTGTTTTTTTTTTTTATTTTTTATTTTTTAGCGAACTTCCATAAAGTTTTGCTTAATGGTTGTACTAGTTTACAACCCCATCAACAGTGCGTAAGTGTTCCGTTTTCTCCACTTCCTTGCCAACTCTTGTTATCTTTTACCTTTTTGCTAATAGCCATTCTAATGGGTGAACTGGTATCTCATTGCGGTTTTGATTTGCATTTCCCTGATGGTTAGTGATGTTGAACATGATTTTATTATATATTCGTCTTGACCCTTTCTATATTTTCTCTTGTGGCATTTCTTTTAGTTTATTTTGTCCTTTTTTTTTTTTTTTTTTTTTTGCGAAGGAGTCTTGCTCTGTTGCCCAAGCTGGAGTGCAGTGGTGCAATCGGGGCTCACGGCAACCTCCATCTCCCTGGTTCAAGCAATTCCCCTGCCTCAGCCTGCTGAGTAGCTGGGGTTACAGGCACACGCCATCATGTTTGGCTAAATTTTTGTATTTTTAGTAGAGAAATGATTTCACCATATTGGTCAGGCTGGTCTCAAACTCCTGACCTCAGGCAATCCGCCTGCCTCAGCCTCCCAGTTTTGCCCATTTTTAAATAAGTTATTTATGTTTTTGCTGTTGAGTTGTTTAAGTTTGTTATATAATCTGGGCATTAACTCCTTAGCAGATGTATAGTTTGCAAATATTGTATCCCATTCTGTAAGTTGTTTTTTCACTCTGTTAAGTTTCCTTTGCTGTGCAAAAGCATTTTAGTTTGATGAAACCCCATTTATCTATTTTTGCTTTTGTTGCCTGTGCTTTTGACGTCTCATTTTAAAAATCCTTGTAGAACCCAAAGTTATAGAGAATTTCCCACATGTTATCTTCTAGTAGTTTTTCATAGTTTTCAATCTTACCTTTAGGTCTTTAATCGCATTTGAGTTGATTTTTGTATAAGGTAAAAGATAGGGGTCTAATTTCATTATCCCACATGTAGATATCCAATCTTCTCAGTACCATTTAATGAAGAGACTGTCTTTACCCCTGTGTGTGCTCTTGACTCCTTTTTGGAAAATCAGTTGACTTTAGGTATGAGAATTTATTTCTGAGCTGTATATTCTCTTCCATTGGTCTATGTGTTTGCTTTATGGCAGTGCCATGCTGTTTTGCTTACTATGGCTTTGTAGTATATTTTGAAGTCAGGTAGTGTGGTGCCTCCAGCTTTGTTATTTTTGCACAGGATTGCTTTGGTTATTTGGGGTCTTTTCTGGTTTCATACAAATTTTAGGGTATTTTTTTCTATTTCTGTGAAGAATTTCATTGGTATTTTGATAGGGATTGCATTGAATCTGTAGGACATTTTGTTAGTATGGTCATTTCAATAGTATCAGTTCTTCCATTCCATGAGTATATAGTGTCCATTTTTTGTGGATCGTAAATTTTTCCATCAGTGTGTTATAGTTTTCATTGTAGAGATCTTTCACGACCTTGATTAAATTTATCTGCAGATTTCTTGGTAGCTATTGTAAATGGAATTCCTTTCTTGATGACTTTTTCAGATAGTTCACTATTAGTGTATAGAAACACCACTGAATTTTCTGTGTTGATTTTGTATACTACAACTTTACTGAATTTATTTATGATTTCTAGTAGTTTTTGGTCAAGTCTTTAGGGTTCTCACTCTATATAAGTATATATAGAAAGAACCCTAAAGAGAGAGAGATCATATATATCTATATGATCATATATATAGATGTATACATATGTATGTGAGATCACATTTTCTACAAACAGAAACAATCTGACTTCCTTCTTTCCAGTTTGGATCCCTCTTATTTATTTCTTTTGTCTAATTGCTCTGGCTCTGACCTCCAGTACTATGCTAAATAGAAGTGGTAGAAGTTGACATCCTTGTCTTCCTCCATATCATAGAGGAAAAGCATTTAACTATTCACCATAAATAAGATGTTAGCTGTGGGTTTGTCACATATGGCCTTTACTGCGTTGAGGTACACTCCTATACCTACTTTCTTGACAGTTTTTATCATAAAGGAATGTTGACTTTTGTCAAGTGTTCTTTTTGCATCTGTTGAAATGATCACATGGTTTTTCTTCTTCTTTCTATTGTGGTGGTGTATCATATTTACTGATTTGTGCATGTTAAGCCATCCTTTCATCCCTGGGATGAACCCCACTTGATTATAGTGAATACTCTTTTTAGTGTGCTGTCGAAGTCAGTTCACTTGTATCTTGTTGAGAATTTTTGTATCTA
The DNA here is from genome assembly GCF_029281585.2 of Gorilla gorilla gorilla. Classification (NCBI taxonomy): domain Eukaryota; kingdom Metazoa; phylum Chordata; class Mammalia; order Primates; family Hominidae; genus Gorilla; species Gorilla gorilla. The sequence goes on along the minus strand of NC_073232.2, from coordinate 7,638,051 downwards.
TGTTCTTCAGGAATATTGGCCTGTTATTTTCATTTTGTGCGTGTCTTTGTCTGGTTTTAGAATCAGGATGTTGCGAGCCTCATAAGATGAGTATGGAAGTATTCCTTCCTCATTACTTTTGTGGAAAAGTTTGTGGAGAATTGGTAGTTATTCTTTAACTGTTTGGTAGAATTCAGCAGTGAAGACATCAGGTCCTGGGTGTTGGTTGTTGTTGTTGTTGTTTTGATGGAAGATGTTTTATTATTGATTCAATTTCCAAACTCATTCTTGATGTGTTCAGATGTTATATTTCCTCACAACTTAATCTGGGTAGTTGTATGTGTGCAGAAATTTATTCATTTTATTCTACATTATCAAATTTGTTGGCATATAGTTATGAGTAATGTCTTACAATCCCTTCTATTTCTGTGGTGTATCAGTTGTAATGTCTCCTTTTTCATCTTTTATTTATTTGAATTTTCTCTCCTTTTGTCTTAGTTTAGCTAAAGGTTTGTCAGTTTTACCTTTACACTTTGTCTTATTTATGTTTTGAAATATTTTTTAGTGTCTGTTTCATTTATATCTGCTGTGAGCTTTATTATTTCCTTCCTTCTACCAATTTTGGGTTTAGTTTGTTTTTGATGTTCTAGTTACTTGAAGTGTATAATTTTGCTTTGTGATTTGAAAATCTTTCTTCTTTTTTGGTGTAGGCTTTTATTGCTATAAATTTCCCTCTTAGAACTGCTTTTGCTACGTTCCATAGGTTTGGGTATGTTGGATTTTCATTCTTACTTGTCTCAGTGACTTTTGAAATTTTCCTATTAATGTCTTAATGAGACCTATTGATTTCTTGGGTGCGTGCTATTTAATTTCCATGTTTTTATAAAATTTCCAAGGGCTTTCCTGTTGTTGATTTCTGACTTTATATCCCTGTAATCAGAAAAGATACTTCATATGATATCTGTCTTCTTAAGTTTGTTAAGACTTATTATGTGTCATAATGTATGATTGGTCCTAGAGAATGTTTGGTGTACAGTTGAGAATAATTTGTATTCTGCAGCTGTTGGACGATGTATTAGTCTGTTTTCATACTGCTGATAAAGACATACCCGAGACTGGGTAATTTACAGAGAAAAAGAGGTTTAGTGGACTCATAGTTCCACGTGGCTGGGGAGGTCTCCCAATCATGATGGAAGGCGAAAGACACATCTTACATGGTAGCAAACAAAATAGAATTGAGAACCAAGTGAAAGGGTTCCCCCTTATAAAACCATCAGATCTTGTTAGACGTATTCACTACCACAAGAACAGTATGGGGGAACCGCCCCCATGATTCAATTATCTCCCACTGGTTCCCTCCCACAACATGTATGAATTATGGGAGCTATAATCAAGATGAGATTTGGGTGGGGATGTACAGCCAAACCATATCAGGTGAGATCTTCTTTACCTGCTAGGTCCATTTGGTCTATGGTATAGTTTGAGTCTGTCATTTTTTGGTTGATTTTCTCTTCATAGAATCTGTCCATTTTTAAAGTGGAGTGTTGAAATTTCCTACTAATATTGTATTGCAGTCTATCTCTACCTTTAAATCTAATATTTGCTTTATATATCTGGTTGTTCTGGTGTTGGGTACATATATAGTTACACCTAAGTAATATATATGTTATGTCCTCGTATTGAATTGGGCCTTTTATCATTTCATTATACAGTGACATTCTTTTTTTATACAGTTTTTTTATTTAAAGCCTTTTAAAATATGACATGACTGTGGCTACTCCTGCTTGCTTTTCATTTGTTTGCATAAAATATATTTTTCCATCTCTTCACTTTCAGTCTATTTGTCTTTAATAGTGAGGTAAGTATCATGTAGGCAGCATATAGGTGGGTTTTGCTATCTGAATCCATTCATCCACTTTATATCTTTTAAGTAGAGTTTAATCCACTTCCATTCAAGTTTATTATTGATAAATTAGGACTTCCTTCTACCATTTCATTAGTTGTTTTTTAGATTACTTGTTCACTTCTTCCTTTCTTATTGTTTATCCCTCTAGTTTGGTGGTTTTCTGTGGTGCTAAGCTTTGTTTCTTTTCCCTTTTTTGGTGTGTGTGTGTGTATCTGCTGTAATTTCTTTCTTTCTGGTTAGTGAAACTAACATACAGAGTCCTGTATTTGTAACAGACTATTTTACACTGATAACAACTTAACTTCTGTCACATAAAAATACTCTTGACTTCTCCCCCCCACACACATAATTTATATTTTTGTTACCTTACATTGCATCTTTATGAATGGTAGACTCCATGGAACATAGGATCTATGTCACAACTAAATCAATTATTTAATGGCAGCATTAAAGCAGCCCAAAGAATGTGAAAAACTGGTGTGGGTGTATTTAACTTTTTAAAAACTATGTTTCATAATGTTTTCATTAAAAAGTCTTTATCAGTTTGCTAATGCCTAATTTTTACAACCAGCCACCATAGATTTTACAGGATAAATATATTATTTCAGTGGTAATTGAAGCAGAATTTTTGTTGCTCTTCTTACCCTTAGAGATTGTGTATTATCCTCAGACGTAATTCTTTGATTTTTTTTTCTTTTCATGTTGTTACACATAGTTACCAACAATCAACGTGAGAATAACCTTTGAATATTTTCAAGCATTAAGATTTGTTTATACAGCTGCACAATTAGACAACCAACACTCTTGGGTCTTTACCTCTCAGCATACACCTGATTATTAACTTAAAGGTATGATGGGAAAAGTATCAATTTTTGTTGGTCACCTAGATTTGGAAATATGTAATAACTATAAGCTTGGGTCTGCTTCTTCAGAAGCCTAGGAATTGGAGTGATGGTTCTCTGAAGAGGCTGGAAACAAAGTATGTGTTTCCAGAAGGCTTAATAGAATATGTTGAGACATAGGCCATTAACACAAAAGTGAAAGAAATGCAAAAAATGTATGAAAGTAAGGATTTGAGAAGGGAAATTTTATTTTTAAGTCTAAGATTCCTATGAATTATATGAAAATAAATGTCCTATCCTTAAAATTAGCCAAAGGAAGCACTTTACTTATCAATATGATATGACTTTTCATACTCTTATCTAAAGATATCCTAAACTAAGATCCAGTTTTCTAAGTAAAGACCTTTTACTCATGCTTTAAAGCATGTTAGATGATTCCTACCACATCACATCATGTTGTTTACATGTATGATTTAAACTGCATTTATTCTTCAACTCACTGCTTCCTTAGGCTTCTTATCTTTCCTTGCACGCTTAGATAATTTTATGTTAAATTGATTTTTAGAAGTTTAGTTGCTGGGCGTAGTGGCTGTCGCCTGTAAACCCAGTACTTTGGGAATTCAAGGCAGGTGGATTGCTTGAGTCTTGGAGTTTGAGGCCTGCCTGGGAAAGATGACAAACCCCATTGGTACAAAAATAAAAATATTAGCTGGATATGGTGGCACATGCCTGTGGTCCCAGCTACTCCAAGGCTGAGGTGGGAGGATGGCTTGAGTCTGAGAGGCAGAGGTGTGAGCCAAGATCATGCCCTGCTCTTCAGCCTGGGCAACCAAGCCAGACCCTGTTTCAAAAAAAAAAATCTAGTGAGATTTGATTTCTATTTCTATGTGATTCAAAACTAGGAGAGCTTCAAGGCTAATGACTATTAAAAAATGGCCATTGCTACTTGCATTCTCTATGAAGCCAGCATACACAGCAACGTGCAACCTAAAAACCAAGCTAATTAATAAGTAGCTTAGATTTCAGGTTTGATTGTCTTTGAGGTTTGATTATTGCAGAGATCAATTGCCAGACCAAATATAGACTAATTCTGTATTTGGTCTTTTTATCATATGAAACATCCCAGCCTTGGGTATAAATTAAGAGCAAATACGGATGATTATACCGATAGCGGTGCAGATATTTCCATGTTTATACAGATAGCGGTGTAGATATTCCCATGTCTATAGAGATAGCGGTGTAGATATTTCCATGTTTATACAGATAGCGTTGTAGATATTTCCATGTTTATAGAGACAGCGGTGTAGATATTTCTATATTTATAGAGATAGCGGTGTAGATATTTCCATGTTTATAGAGATAGCGGTGTAGATATTTCCATGTTTATACAGATAGCGGTGTAGATATTTCCATGTTTATACAGGTAGCGGTGTAGGTATTTCCATGTTTGTACAGGTAGCGGTGAAGATATTTCCATATTTATACAGATGACGGTGTACATAATTCCATGTTCATACAGATGGCGGTGTAGATATTTCTATGTTTATAGAGATGGCGGTGTAGATAATTAAATGTTTATACAGATAGCTGTGTAGATATTTCCATGTTTATAGAGATGGTGGTGTAGATATTTCCATGTTTCTACAGATGGCGGTGTAGATATTTCCATGTTTATACAGATGGAGGTGTAGATATTTCCATGTTTTTACAGATAGCGTTGCAAATATTTCCATGTTCACACAGATAGCGGTGTAAATATTTCCCCCTTTATACAGATGGTGGTGTAGATTTTTCCATTTCCATACAGATGGCGGTTTAGATATTTCCATTTTTATAGAGATGGCGGTGCAGATATTTCCATTGTGATACAGATGGCGGTGTTGGTATATTCATGTTGATACAGATGGTGGTGTACATAGTTCCCTGTTCATACAGATGGCGGTGTAAATATTTTCATGTTCCTACAGATGGCAGTGTAGATATTTCCATGATCATACAGATGGCGGTGTAGGTATTTCCATGTCTATACAGATAGCAGTGTAGATATTTCCATGTTCATACAGATAGCGGTGTGGATGTTAACAACATTATACAGATGGCGGAGTAGGTATTTCCATGTTCTAACAGATGGCGGTGTAGAAGTTTCCTTGTTTGAGGACATGGTGGTGTAGATATTTCCGTGTTTATACAGACAGCGGTGTAGATATTTCCATGTTGATAGAGATGGCTGTGTAGATATTTCCATGTTTATACCGATAGCGGTGTAGATATTTCCAGGTTCATACAGATGGCGGTAAAGATATTTCCATGTTCATACAGATTTCGGTGTAGATATTTCCATGTTCATACAGATGGTAGTGTAGATATTTCCATGTTTATAGAGATGGCGGTCTAGATATTTCCATGTTTATAGAGATTGCGCTGAAGATACTTCCATGTGTATACCCATAGCGGTGTAGATATTTCCATGTTTATACAGATAGCGGTGTAGATATTTCCATGTTCATAAAGATAGCGGTGTAGATATTTCCATGTTTATACAGATAGCAGTGTAGATATTTCCATGTTAATACAGATAGCGGTGTAGATATCTCCATCTTAATACAGATGGCTGTGTAGATATTTATGTGTTCATACAGATGGCGGTGCCGATATTTCCATGTTCATACAGATGGCGGTGTAGATATTTCCATGTTTATAGAGATAGCGGTGTAGTTATTTCCATGTGTAAAGGGATAGCTTTGTAGATATTTCCATGTATATGCAGATAGCTGTGTAGATATTTCCATTTTCATGCAGATAGCGGTGTAGATATTTCCATGTTCAAACAGATAGCGGTGTAGATATTTCCATGCTCATACAGATAGCGGTGTAGATATTTCCATGTTCATACAGATAGTGGTGTAGATATTTCCATGTTCATACAGATAGCGGTGTAGCTATTTCCATGTTCATACAGATAGCGGTGTAGATATTTCCATGTTCATACAGATAGTGGTGTAGATATTTCCATGTTCATACAGATAGAGGGGCTGATATTTCCATGTTCATACAGATAGCGTTGCTGATATTTCCATGTTTATACAGATAACGGTGTAGATATTTCCATGTTTATACAGATAGCGGTGTAGATATATCCATGTTTATATAGATAGCGGTGTAGATATCTCCATCTTAATACAGATGGCGGTGTAGATATTTATATGTTCATACAGATGGCGGTGCAGATATTTCCATGTTCATACAGATGGCGGTGTAGATATTTCCATGTTTATAGAGATAGCGGTGTAGTTATTTCCATGTGTAAAGAGATAGCTTTGTAGATACTTCCATGTATGTGCAGATAGCTGTGTAGATATTTCCATTTTCATGCAGATAGCGGTGTAGATATTTCCATGTTCAAACAGATAGCGTTGTAGATATTTCCATGTTCACACAGATAGCGGTGTAGATATTTCCATGTTTATACAGATAGCGGTGAAGATGTATGCATGTTTACACAGATAGCGGTGTAGATATTTCCATGTTTATACAGATAGCAGTGCTGATATTACCATGTTTTTACAGGTAGCGGTGTAGATATTTCCATGTTTATACAGATAGCGGTGTAGATATTTCCATGTTTATACAGATAGCGGTGTAGATATTTTCATGTTTATACAGATAGCGGTGTAGATATCTCCATCTTAATACAGTTGGTGGTGTAGATATTTATATGTTCATACGGATGGGGGTGCAGATATTTCTATGTTCATACAGATGGCAGTGTAGATATTTCCATGTTCAAACAGATAGCGGTGTAGATATTTCCATGTTCATACAGATGGCGTTGAAGATATTTCCATGTTCATACAGATAGCGGTGTAGATATTTCCAGTTTCATACAGATAGCGGTGTAGATATTTCCATGTTCATACAGATTGCGGTGCTGATTTTTCCATGTTTATACAGGTAGCGGTGTAGATATTTCCATGATTATACAGATAGCGGTGGAGATATTTCCATGTTTATACAGATAGCGGTGTAGATATTTCCATGTTTATTCAGATAGCGGTGTAGATATCTCCATCTTAATACAGATGGCGGTGTAGATATTTATATGTTCATACAGATGGCGGTGCAGATATTTCCATGTTCATACAGATGGCGGTGTAGACATTTCCATGTTTATAGAGATAGCGGTGTAGCTATTTCCATGTTCATACAGATAGCGGTGTAGATATTTCCATGTTCATACAGATAGTGGTGTAGATATTTCCATGTTCATACAGAAAGCGGTGAAGCTATTTCCATGTTCATACAGATAGCGGTGTAGATAATTCCATGTTCATCCAGATGGCTGTGTAGACATATCCATGTTCATAGAGATGGCGGTGAAGGTAATTCCATGTTCATACAGATAGCAGTGTAGATATTTCCATGTTCAAACAGATAGTGGTGTAGATATTTCCATGTTCATACAGATAGAGGGGCTGATATTTCCATGTTAATACAGATTGCGTTGCTGATATTTCCATGTTTATACAGATAACGGTGTAGATATTTCCATGTTTATACAGATAGCGGTGTAGATATTTCCATGTTTATACAGATAGCGGTGTAGATATCTCCATCTTAATACAGATGGCGGTGTAGATATTTATTTGTTCATACAGATGGCGGTGCAGATATTTCCATGTTTATACAGATAGCGGTGTAGATATTTCCATGTTTATACAGATAGCGGTGTAGATATCTCCATCTTAATACAGATGGCGGTGTAGATATTTATATGTTTATACAGATGGCGGTGCAGATATTTCCATGTTCATACAGATGGCGGTGTAGACATTTCCATGTTTATAGAGATAGCGGTGTAGCTATTTCCATGTTCATACAGATAGCGGTGTAGATATTTCCATGTTCATACAGATAGTGGTGTAGATATTTCCATGTTCATACAGATAGCGGTGTAGCTATTTCCATGTTCATACAGATAGCGGTGTAGATATTTCCATGTTAATCCAGATGGCTTTGTAGACATATCCATGGTCATAGAGATGGCGGTGAAGGTAATTCCATGTTCATACAGATAGCGGTGTAGATATTTCCATGTTCATACAGATGGCGGTGTAGATATTTCCAGGTTTATAGAGATAGCGGTGTAGTTATTTCCATGTGTAAAGAGATAGCTTTGTAGATATTTCCATGTATGTGCAGATAGCTGTGTAGATATTTCCATTTTCATGCAGATAGCGGTGTAGATATTTCCATGTTCAAACAGATAGCGTTGTAGATATTTCCATGTTCACACAGATAGCGGTGTAGATATTTCCATGTTTATACAGATAGCGGTGAAGATGTATGCATGTTTACACAGATAGCGGTGTAGATATTTCCATGTTCATACAGATAGCGGTGCTGATATTACCATGTTTTTACAGGTAGCGGTGTAGATATTTCCATGTTTATACAGATAGCGGTGTAGATATTTCCATGTTTATACAGATAGCGGTGTAGATATTTCCATGTTTATACAGATAGCGGTGTAGATATCTCCATCTTAATACAGTTGGTCGTGTAGATATTTATATGTTCATACGGATGGCGGTGCAGATATTTCTATGTTCATACAGATGGCAGTGTAGATATTTCCATGTTCATACAGAGTGTGGTGTAGATATTTCCATATTCATACAGATAGAGGGGCTGATATTTCCATGTTCATACAGATAGCGGTGCTTATATTTCCATGTTTATACAGATAACGGTATAGATATTTCCATGTTTATACAGATAGCGGTGTAGATATTTCCATGTTTATACAGATAGCGGTGTAGATATTTCCAAGTTTATACCGATAGCGGTGTAGATATCTCCATCTTAATACAGTTGGCGGTGTAGATATTTATATGTTCATACAGATGGCGGTGCAGATATTTCCATGTTCATACAGATGGCGGTGTAGATATTTCCAAGTGTATAGAGATAGCGGTGTAGCTATTTCCATGTTCATACTGATAGCGGTGTAGATATTTCCATGTTCATACAGATAGTGGTGTAGATATTTCCATGTTCATACAGATAGCGGTGTAGATATTTCCATGTTCATCCAGATGGCTGTGTAGACATATCCATGTTCATACAGATGGCGGTGAAGTTAATTCCATGTTCATACAGATACCGGTGTAGATATTTCCATGCTCATACAGATAGCGGTGTTGATATTTCCATCTTCATACAGATAGCGGTGCTAATATTTCCATGTTTATACAGGTAGCGGTGTAGATATTTCCATGTTTATACAGATAGCGGTGTAGATATTTCCATGTTTATTCAGATAGGGTTGTAGATATCTCCATCTTAATACAGATGGCAGTGTAGATATTTATATGTTCATACAGATGGCCGTGCAGATATTTCCATGTTCATACAGATGACGGTGTAGATATTTCCATGTTCATACAGATAACGGTGTAGTTATTTCCATGTGTAAATAGATAGCTGTGTAGATATTTCCATGTATATGCAGATAGCTGTGTAGATATTTCCATTTTCATGCAGATAGCGGTTTAGATATTTCCATGTTCAAACAGATAGCGGTGTAGATATTTCCATGTTCATACAGATAGCGGTGCAGATATTTCCATGTTTATACAGATAGCGGTGAAGATGTATGCATGTTTACACAGATAGCGGTGTAGATATTTCCATGATCATAGAGATAGCGGTGTAGATATTTCCAAGTTCATGCAGATGGCTGTGTAGATATATCCATGTTCATACAGATAGCGGTGAAGATATTTCCATGTTCATACAGATAGCGGTGTAGATATTTCCATGTTCATACAGATAGCAGTGTAGATATTTCCATGTTAATACAGGTAGCGGTGTAGATATTTCCATGTTTATTCAGATAGCGGTGTAGATATCTCCATCTTAATACAGATGGCCGTGTACATATTTATATGTTCATATAGATGGCGGTGCAGATATTTCCATGTTCATACAGATGGCGGTGTAGACATTTCCATGTTTATAGAGATAGCGGTGTAGCTATTTCCATGTTCATACAGATAGCGGTGTAGATATTTCCATGTTCATACAGATAGTGGTGTAGATATTTCCATGTTCATACAGATAGCGGTGTAGCTATTTCCATGTTCATACAGATAGCGGTGTAGATAATTCCATGTTCATCCAGATGGCTGTGTAGACATATCCATGTTCATAGAGATGGCGGTGAAGGTAATTCCATGTTCATACAGATAGCGGTGTAGATATTTCCATGTTCAAACAGATAGTGGTGTAGATATTTCCATGTTCATACAGATAGAGGGGCTGATATTTCCATGTTCATACAGATAGCGTTGCTGATATTTCCATGTTTATACAGATAACGGTGTAGATATTTCCATGTTTATACAGATAGCGGTGTAGATATTTCCATGTTTATACAGATAGCGGTGTAGATATCTCCATCTTAATAAAGATGGCGGTGTAGATATTTATTTGTTCATACAGATGGCGGTGCAGAAATTTCCATGTTTATACAGATAGCGGTGTAGATATTTCCATGTTTATACAGATAGCGGTGTAGATATCTCCATCTTAATACATATGGCGGTGTAGATATTTATATGTTCATACAGATGGCGGTGCAGATATTTCCATGTTCATACAGATGGCGGTGTAGACATTTCCATGTTTATATAGATAGCGGTGTAGCTATTTCCATGTTCATACAGATAGCGGTGTAGATATTTCCATGTTCATACAGATAGTGGTGTAGATATTTCCATGTTCATACAGATAGCGGTGTAGTTATTTCCATGTTCATACAGATAGCGGTGTAGATATTTCCATGTTAATCCAGATGGCTTTGTATACATATCCATGTTCATAGAGATGGCGGTGAAGGTAATTCCATGTTCATACAGATAGCGTTGTAGATATTTCCATGTTCATACAGATAGTGGTGTAGATATTTCCATGTTCATACAGATAGAGGGGCTGATATTTCCATGTTCATACAGATAGCGTTGCTGATATTTCCATGTTTATACAGATAACGGTGTAGATATTTCCATGTTTATACAGATAGCGGTGTAGATATTTCCATGTTTATACAGATAGCGGTGTAGATATCTCCATCTTAATACAGATGGCGGTGTAGATATTTATATGTTCATACAGATGGCGGTGCAGATATTTCCATGTTCATACAGATGGCGGTGTAGATATTTCCATGTTTATAGAGATAGCGGTGTAGTTATTTCCATGTGTAAAGAGATAGCTTTGTAGATATTTCCATGTATGTGCAGATAGCTGTGTAGATATTTCCATTTTCATGCAGATAGCGGTGTAGATATTTCCATGTTCAAACAGATAGCGTTGTAGATATTTCCATGTTCACACAGATAGCGGTGTAGATATTTCCATGTTTATACAGATAGCGGTGAAGATGTATGCATGTTTACACAGATAGCGGTGTAGGTATTTCCATGTTCATACAGATAGCGGTGCTGATATTACCATGTTTTTACAGGTAGCGGTGTAGATATTTCCATGTTTATACAGATAGCGGTGTAGATATTTCCATGTTTATACAGATAGCGGTGTAGATATTTCCATGTTTATACAGATAGCGGTGTAGATATCTCCATCTTAATACAGTTGGTCGTGTAGATATTTATATGTTCATACGGATGGCGGTGCAAATATTTCTATGTTCATACAGATGGCAGTGTAGATATTTCCATGTTCAAACAGATAGCGGTGTAGATATTTCCATGTTCATACAGATGGCGGTGAAGATATTTCCATGTTCATACAGATAGCGGTGTAGATATTTCCAGTTTCATACTGATAGCGGTGTAGATATTTCCATGTTCATACAGATAGCGGTGCTGATTTTTCCATGTTTATACAGGTAGCGGTGTAGCTATTTCCATGTTTATACAGATAGCGGTGTAGATATTTCCATGTTTATACAGATAGCGGTGTAGATATCTCCATCTTATTACAGATGGCGGTGTAGATATTTATATGTTCATACAGATGGCGGTGCAGATATTTCCATGTACATACAGATGGCGGTGTAGACATTTCCATGTTAATAGAGATAGCGGTGTAGCTATTTCCATGTTCATACAGATAGCGGTGAAGATATTTCCATGTTCATACAGATAGTGGTGTAGATATTTCCATGTTCATACAGATAGCGGTGTAGCTATTTCCATGTTCATACAGATAGCGGTGTAGATAATTCCATGTTCATCCAGATGGCTGTGTAGACATATCCATGTTCATAGAGATGGCGGTGAAGTTAATTCCATGTTCATACAGATAGCGGTGTAGATATTTCCATGTTCAAACAGATAGTGGTGTAGATATTTCCATATTCATACAGATAGAGGGGCTGATATTTCCATGTTCATACAGATAGCGTTGCTGATATTTCCATGTTTATACAGATAACGGTGTAGATGTTTCCATGTTTATACAGATAGCGGTGTAGATATTTCCATGTTTATACAGATAGCGGTGTAGATATCTCCATCTTAATACAGATGGCGGTGTAGATATTTATTTGTTCATACAGATGGCGGTGCAGAAATTTCCATGTTTATACAGATAGCGGTGTAGATATTTCCATGTTTATACAGATAGCGGTGTAGATATCTCCATCTTAATACAGATGGCGGTGTAGATATTTATATGTTCATACAGATGGCGGTGCAGATATTTCCATGTTCATACAGATGGCGGTGTAGACATTTCCATGTTTATGGAGATAGCGGTGTATCTATTTCCATGTTCATACAGATAGCGGTGTAGATATTTCCATGTTCATACAGATAGTGGTGTAGATATTTCCATGTTCATACAGATAGCGGTGTAGCTATTTCCATGGTCATACAGATAGCAGTGTAGATATTTCCATGTTAATCCAGATGGCTTTGTAGACATATCCATGTTCATAGAGATGGCGGTGAAGGTAATTCCATGTTCATACAGATAGCGGTGTAGATATTTCCATGTTCATACAGATAGTGGTGTAGATATTTCCATGTTCATACAGATAGAGGGGCTGATATTTCCATGTTCATACAGATAGCGTTGCTGATATTTCCATGTTTATACAGATAACGGTGTAGATATTTCCATGTTTATACAGATAGCGGTGTAGATATTTCCATGTTTATACAGATAGCGGTGTAGATATCTCCATCTTAATACAGATGGCGGTGTAGATATTTATATGTTCATACAGATGGCGGTGCAGATATTTCCATGTTCATACAGATGGCGGTGTAGATATTTCCATGTTTATAGAGATAGCGGTGTAGCTATTTCCATGTTCATACAGATATCGGTGTAGATATTTCCATGTTCATCCAGATGGCTGTGTAGACATATCCATGTTCATACAGATGGCGGTGAAGTTAATTCCGTCTTCATACAGATACCGGTGTAGATATTTCCATGCTCATACAGATAGCGGTGTTGATATTTCCATGTTTATACAGATAGCGGTGTAGATATTTCCATGTTTATACAGATAGCGGTGTAGATATTTCCATGTTTATACAGATAGCGGTGTAGATATCTCCATCTTAATACAGATGGCGGTGTAGATATTTATTTGTTCATACAGATGGCGGTGCAGAAATTTCCAAGTTTATAGAGACAGCGTTGTAGATATTTCCATGTTTATACAGATAGCGGTGTAGATATCTCCATCTTAATACAGATGGCGGTGTAGATATTTATATGTTCATACAGATGGCGGTGCAGATATTTCCATGTTCATACAGATGGCGGTGTAGACATTTCCATGTTTATAGAGATAGCGGTGTAGCTATTTCCATGTTCATACAGATAGCGGTGTAGATATTTCCATGTTCATACAGATTGTGGTGTAGATATTTCCATGTTCATACAGATAGCGGTGTAGCTATTTCCATGTTCATACAGATAGCGGTGTAGATATTTCCATGTTAATCCAGATGGCTTTGTAGACATATCCATGTTCATAGAGATGGCGGTGAAGGTAATTCCATGTTCATACAGATAGCGGTGTAGATATTTCCATGTTCATACAGATAGTGGTGTAGATATTTCCATGTTCATACAGAGAGAGGGGCTGATATTTCCATGTTCATACAGATAGCGTTGCTGATATTTCCATGTTTATACAGATAACGGTGTAGATATTTCCATGTTTATACAGATAGCGGTGTAGATATTTCCATGTTTATTCAGATAGCGGTGTAGATATCTCCATCTTACTACAGATGGCGGTGTAGATTTTTATATGTTCATAAAGATGGCGGTGCAGATATTTCCATGTTCATACAGATGGCGGTGTAGATATTTCCATGTTTATAGAGATAGCGGTGTAGTTATTTCCATGTGTAAAGAGATAGCTTTGTAGATATTTCCATGTATGTGCAGATAGCTGTGTAGATATTTCCATTTTCATGCAGATAGCGGTGTAGATATTTCCATGTTCAAACAGATAGCGTTGTAGATATATCCATGTTCACACAGATAGCGGTGTAGATATTTCCATGTTTATACAGATAGCGGTGAAGATGTATGCATGTTTACACAGATAGCGGTGTAGATATTTCCATGTTCATACAGATAGCGGTGCTGATATTACCATGTTTTTACAGGTAGCGGTGTAGATATTTCCATGTTTATACAGATAGCGGTGTAGATATTTCCATGTTTATACAGATAGCGGTGTAGATATTTCCATGTTTATACAGATAGCGGTGTAGATATCTCCATCTTAATACAGTTGGTCGTGTAGATATTTATTTGTTCATACGGATGGCGGTGCAGATATTTCTATGTTCATACAGATGGCAGTGTAGATATTTCCATGTTCAAACAGATAGCGGTGTAGATATTTCCATGTTCATACAGATGGCGGTGAAGATATTTCCATGTTCATACAGATAGCGGTGTAGATATTTCCAGTTTCATACTGATAGCGGTGTAGATATTTCCATGTTCATACAGATAGCGGTGCTGATTTTTCCATGTTTATACAGGTAGCGGTGTAGCTATTTCCATGTTTATACAGACAGCGGTGTAGATATTTCCATGTTTATACAGATAGCGGTGTAGATATCTCCATCTTAATACAGATGGCGGTGTAGATATTTATATGTTCATACAGATGGCGGTGCAGATATTTCCATGTTCATACAGATGGCGGTGTAGACATTTCCATGTTTATAGAGATAGCGGTGTAGCTATTTCCATGTTCATACAGATAGCGGTGTAGATATTTCCATGTTCATACAGATAGTGGTGTAGATATTTCCATGTTCATACAGAAAGCGGTGTAGCTATTTCCATGTTCATACAGATAGCGTTGTAGATATTTCCATGTTCATCCAGATGGCTGTGTAGACATATCCATGTTCATAGAGATGGCGGTGAAGGTAATTCCATGTTCATACAGATAGCGGTGTAGATATCTCCATCTTAATACAGATGGCGGTGTAGATATTTATATGTTCATACAGATGGCGGTGCAGATATTTCCATGTTCATACAGATGGCGGTGTAGATATTTCCATGTTTATAGAGATAGCGGTGTAGTTATTTCCATGTGTAAAGAGATAGCTTTGTAGATATTTCCATGTATATGCAGATAGCTGTGTAGATATTTCCATTTTCATGCAGATAGCGGTGTAGATATTTCCATGTTCAAACAGATAGCGGTGTAGATATTTACATGTTCATACAGACAGCGGTGCTGATATTTCCATCTTTATACAGGTAGCGGTGTAGATATTACCATGTTCATACAGATAGCGGGGTAGATATTTTCGTGTTTATACAGATAGCGATGTAGATATTTCCAATGTCATACAGATAGCGGTGTAGATATTTCCATGTTCATCCAGATGGCTGTGTAGATATATCCATGTTCATACAGATAGCGGTGTAGATATTTCCATGTTCATACAGAAAATGCTGTAGATATTTCCATGTTCATACAGATAGCGGTGAAGCTATTTCCATGCTCATACAGATAGCTTTGTAGATATTTCCATGTTAGTACAGATAGCGGTGTAGATATTTCCATGTTCGTACAGATAGCGGTGCTTATATTTCCATGTTTATACAGGTAGCGGTGTAGATATTTCCATGTTTATACAGATAGCGGTGTAGATATTTCCATGTTTATACAGATAGCGGTGTAGATATTTCCAAGTTTATACAGAGAGTGGTGTAGATATCTCCATCTTAATACAGTTGGCGGTGTAGATATTTATATGTTCATACAGATGGCGGTGCAGATATTTCCATGTTCATACAGATGGCGGTGTAGATATTTCCATGTTTATAGAGATAGCGGTGTAGCTATTTCCATGTTCATACAGATAGCGGTGTAGATATTTCCATGTTCATACAGATAGTGGTGTAGATATTTCCATGTTCATACAGATAGCGGTGTAGATATTTCCATGTTCATCCAGATGGCTGTGTAGACATATCCATGTTCATACAGATGGCGGTGAAGTTAATTCCGTCTTCATACAGATACCGGTGTAGATATTTCCATGCTCATACAGATAGCGGTGTTGATATTTCCATGTTTATACAGATAGCGGTGTAGATATTTCCATGTTTATACAGATAGCGGTGTAGATATTTCCATGTTTATACAGATAGCGGTGTAGATATCTCCATCTTAATACAGATGGCGGTGTAGATATTTATTTGTTCATACAGATGGCGGTGCAGAAATTTCCATGTTTATACAGATAGCGGTGTAGATATTTCCATGTTCATCCAGATGGCTGTGTAGACATATCCATGTTCATACAGATGGCGGTGAAGTTAATTCCATCTTCATACAGATACCGGTGTAGATATTTCCATGCTCATACAGATAGCGGTGTTGATATTTCCATCTTCATACAGATAGCGGTGCTAATATTTCCATGTTTATACAGGTAGCGGTGTAGATATTTCCATGTTTATACAGATAGCGGTGTAGATATTTCCATGTTTATACAGATAGAGGTGTAGATATCTCCATCTTAATACAGATGGCGGTGTAGATATTTATATGTTCATACAGATGGCCGTGCAGATATTTCCATGTTCATACAGATGACGGTGTAGATATTTCCATGTTCATACAGATAACGGTGTAGTTATTTCCATGTGTAAAGAGATAGCTGTGTAGATATTTCCATGTGTATGCAGATAGCTGTGTAGATATTTCCATTTTCATGCAGATAGCGGTTTAGATATTTCCATGTTCAAACAGATAGCGGTGTAGATATTTCCATGTTCATACAGATAGCGGTGTAGATATTTTCGTGTTTATACAGATAGCGATGTAGATATTTCCAATGTCATACAGATAGCGGTGTAGATATTTCCATGTTCATCCAGATGGCTGTGTAGATATATCCATGTTCATACAGATAGCAGTGTAGATATTTCCATGTTCATACAGAAAATGCTGTAGATATTTCCATGTTCATACAGATAGCGGTGAAGCTATTTCCATGCTCATACAGATAGCGGTGTAGATATTTCCATGTTAGTACAGATAGTGGTGTAGATATTTCCATGTTCGTACAGATAGCGGTGCTGATATTTCCATGTTTATACAGGTAGCGGTGTAGATATTTCCATGTTTATACAGATAGCGGTGTAGATATTTCCATGTTTATACAGATAGCGGTGTAGATATTTCCAAGTTTATACAGAGAGTGGTGTAGATATCTCCATCTTAATACAGTTGGCGGTGTAGATATTTATATGGTCATACAGATGGCGGTGCAGATATTTCCATGTTCATACAGATGGCGGTGTAGATATTTCCATGTTTATAGAGATAGCGGTGTAGCTATTTCCATGTTCATACAGAAAGCGGTGTAGATATTTCCATGTTCATACAGATAGTGGTGTAGATATTTCCATGTTCATACAGATAGCGGTGTAGATATTTCCATGTTCATCCAGATGGCTGTGTAGACATATCCATGTTCATACAGATGGCGGTGAAGTTAATTCCGTCTTCATACAGATACCGGTGTAGATATTTCCATGCTCATACAGATAGCGGTGTTGATATTTCCATGTTTATACAGATAGCGGTGTAGATATTTCCATGTTTATACAGATAGCGGTGTAGATATTTCCATGTTTATACAGATAGCGGTGTAGATATCTCCATCTTAATACAGATGGCGGTGTAGATATTTATTTGTTCATACAGATGGCGGTGCAGAAGTTTCCAAGTTTATAGAGACAGCGTTTTAGATATTTCCATGTTTATACAGATAGCGGTGTAGATATCTCCATCTTAATACAGATGGCGGTGTAGATATTTATATGTTCATACAGATGGCGGTGCAGATATTTCCATGTTCATACAGATGGCGGTGTAGACATTTCCATGTTTATAGAGATAGCGGTGTAGCTATTTCCATGTTCATACAGATAGCGGTGTAGATATTTCCATGTTCATACAGATAGTGGTTTAGATATTTCCATGTTCATACAGATAGCGGTGTAGCTATTTCCATGTTCATACAGATAGCGGTGTAGATATTTCCATGTTAATCCAGATGGCTTTGTAGACATATCCATGTTCATAGAGATGGCGGTGAAGGTAATTCCATGTTCATACAGATAGCGGTGTAGATATTTCCATGTTCATACAGATAGTGGTGTAGATATTTCCATGTTCATACAGATAGAGGGGCTGATATTTCCATGTTTATACAGATAACGGTGTAGATATTTCCATGTTTATACAGATAGCGGTGTAGATATTTCCATGTTTATACAGATAGAGGTGTAGATATCTCCATCTTAATACAGATGGCGGTGTAGATATTTATATGTTCATACAGATGGCCGTGCAGATATTTCCATGTTCATACAGATGACGGTGTAGATATTTCCATGTTCATACAGATAACGGTGTAGTTATTTCCATGTGTAAAGAGATAGCTGTGTAGATATTTCCATGTGTATGCAGATAGCTGTGTAGATATTTCCATTTTCATGCAGATAGCGGTTTAGATATTTCCATGTTCAAACAGATAGCGGTGTAGATATTTCCATGTTCATACAGATAGCGGTGTAGATATTTTCGTGTTTATACAGATAGCGATGTAGATATTTCCAATGTCATACAGATAGCGGTGTAGATATTTCCATGTTCATCCAGATGGCTGTGTAGATATATCCATGTTCATACAGATAGCGGTGTAGATATTTCCATGTTCATACAGAAAATGCTGTAGATATTTCCATGTTCATACAGATAGCGGTGAAGCTATTTCCATGCTCATACAGATAGCGGTGTAGATATTTCCATGTTAGTACAGATAGCGGTGTAGATATTTCCATGTTCGTACAGATAGCGGTGCTGATATTTCCATGTTTATACAGGTAGCGGTGTAGATATTTCCATGTTTATACAGATAGCGGTGTAGATATTTCCATGTTTATACAGATAGCGGTGTAGATATTTCCATGTTTATACAGATAGAGGTGTAGATATCTCCATCTTAATACAGATGGCGGTGTAGATATTTATATGTTCATACAGATGGCCGTGCAGATATTTCCATGTTCATACAGATGGCGGTGTAGATATTTCCATGTTCATACAGATAACGGTGTAGTTATTTCCATGTGTAAAGAGATAGCTGTGTAGATATTTCCATGTGTATGCAGATAGCTGTGTAGATATTTCCATTTTCATGCAGATAGCGGTGTAGATATTTCCATGTTCAAACAGATAGCGTTGTAGATATTTCCATGTTCACACAGATAGCTGTGTAGATATTTCCATGTTTATACAGATAGCGGTGAAGATGTATGCATGTTTACACAGATAGCGGTGTAGATATTTCCATGTTCATACAGATAGCGGTGCTGATATTACGATGTTTTTACAGGTAGCGGTGTAGATATTTCCATGTTTATACAGATAGCGGTGTAGATATTTCCATGTTTATACAGATAGCGGTGTAGATATTTCCAATGTCATACAGATAGCGGTGTAGATATTTCCATGTTCATCCAGATGGCTGTGTAGATATATCCATGTTCATACAGATAGCGGTGTAGATATTTCCATGTTCATACAGAAAATGCTGTAGATATTTCCATGTTCATACAGATAGCGGTGAAGCTATTTCCATGCTCATACAGATAGCGGTGTAGATATTTCCATGTTAGTACAGATAGCGGTGTAGATATTTCCATGTTCGTACAGATAGCGGTGCTGATATTTCCATGTTTATACAGGTAGCGGTGTAGATATTTCCATGTTTATACAGATAGCGGTGTAGATATTTCCATGTTTATACAGATAGCGGTGTAGATATTTCCATGTTTATACAGATAGAGGTGTAGATATCTCCATCTTAATACAGATGGCGGTGTAGATATTTATATGTTCATACAGATGGCCGTGCAGATATTTCCATGTTCATACAGATGGCGGTGTAGATATTTCCATGTTCATACAGATAACGGTGTAGTTATTTCCATGTGTAAAGAGATAGCTGTGTAGATATTTCCATGTGTATGCAGATAGCTGTGTAGATATTTCCATTTTCATGCAGATAGCGGTGTAGATATTTCCATGTTCAAACAGATAGCGTTGTAGATATTTCCATGTTCACACAGATAGCTGTGTAGATATTTCCATGTTTATACAGATAGCGGTGAAGATGTATGCATGTTTACACAGATAGCGGTGTAGATATTTCCATGTTCATACAGATAGCGGTGCTGATATTACGATGTTTTTACAGGTAGCGGTGTAGATATTTCCATGTTTATACAGATAGCGGTGTAGATATTTCCATGTTTATACAGATAGCGTTGTAGATATTTCCATGTTTATACAGATAGCGGTGTAGATATCTCCATCTTAATGCAGTTGGTCGTGTAGATATTTATATGTTCATACGGATGGCGGTGCAGATATTTCTATGTTCATACAGATGGCAGTGTAGATATTTCCATGTTCAAACAGATAGCGGTGTAGATATTTCCATGTTCATACAGATGGCGGTGAAGATATTTCCATGTTCATACAGATAGCGGTGTAGATATTTCCAGTTTCATACGGATAGCGGTGTAGATATTTCCATGTTCATACAGATAGCGGTGCTGATTTTTCCATGTTTATACAGGTAGCGGTGTAGCTATTTCCATGTTTATACAGATAGCGGTGTAGATATTTCCATGTTTATACAGATAGCGGTGTAGATATCTCCATCTTAATACAGATGGCGGTGTAGATATTTATATGTTCATACAGATGGCGGTGCAGATATTTCCATGTTCATACAGATGGCGGTGTAGACATTTCCATGTTTATAGAGATAGCGGTGTAGCTATTTCCATGTTCATACAGATAGCGGTGTAGATATTTCCATGTTCATACAGATAGTGGTGTAGATATTTCCATGTTCATACAGAGAGCGGTGTAGCTATTTCCATGTTCATACAGATAGCGTTGTAGATATTTCCATGCTCATCCAGATGGCTGTGTAGACATATCCATGTTCATAGAGATGGCGGTGAAGGTAATTCCATGTTCATACAGATAGCGGTGTAGATATTTCCATGTTCATACTGATAGTGGTGTAGATATTTCCATGTTCATACAGATAGAGGGGCTGATATTTCCATGTTCATACATATAGCATTGCTGATATTTCCATGTTTATACAGATAACGGTGTAGATATTTCCATGTTTATACAGATAGCGGTGTAGATATTTCCATGTTTATACAGATAGCGGTGTAGATATCTCCATCTTAATACAGATGGCGGTGTAGATATTTATGTGTTCATACAGATGGCGGTGCAGATATTTCCATGTTCATACAGATGGCGGTGTAGATATTTCCATGTTTATAGAGATAGCGGTGTAGTTATTTCCATGTGTAAAGAGATAGCTTTGTAGATATTTCCATGTATATGCAGATAGCTGTGTAGATATTTCCATTTTCATGCAGATAGCGGTGTAGATATTTCCATGTTCAAACAGATAGCGGTGTAGATATTTCCATGTTCATACAGATAGCGGTGCTGATATTTCCATCTTTATACAGGTAGCGGTGTAGTTATTTCCATGATTATACAGATAGCGGTGTAGATATTTCCATGTTCATACAGATAGCGGTGTAGATATTTTCGTGTTTATACAGATAGCGATGTAGATATTTCCATGTTCATACTGATAGCGGTGCAGATATTTCCCTGTTCATCCAGATGGCTGTGTAGATATATCCATGTTCATACAGATAGCGGTGTAGATATTTCCATGTTCATACAGAAAATGCTGTAGATATTTCCATGTTCATACAGATAGCGGTGAAGCTATTTCCATGCTCATACAGACAGCGGTGTAGATATTTCCATGTTCGTACAGATAGCGGTGTAGATATTTCCATGTTCGTACAGATAGCGGTGCTTATATTTCCATGTTTATACAGGTAGCGGTGTAGATATTTCCATGTTTATACAGATAGCGGTGTAGATATTTCCATGTTTATACAGATAGCGGTGTAGATATTTCCAAGTTTATAGAGTTAGTGGTGTAGATATCTCCATCTTAATACAGTTGGCGGTGTAGATATTTATATGTTCATACAGATGGCGGTGAAGATATTTCCATGTTCATACAGATGGCGGTGTAGATATTTCCATGTTTATAGAGATAGCGGTGTAGCTATTTCCATGTTCATACAGATAGCGGTGTAGATATTTCCATGTTCATACAGATAGTGTTGTAGATATTTCCATGTTCATACAGATAGCGGTGTAGATATTTCCATGTTCATCCAGATGGCTGTGTAGACATATCCATGTTCATACAGATGGCGGTGAAGTTAATTCCATCTTCATACAGATACCGGTGTAGATATTTCCATGCTCATACAGATAGCGGTGTTGATATTTCCATCTTCATACAGATAGCGGTGCTAATATTTCCATGTTTATACAGGTAGCGGTGTAGATATTTCCATGTTTATACAGATAGCGGTGTAGATATTTCCATGTTTAAACAGATAGAGGTGTAGATATCTCCATCTTAATACAGATGGCGGTGTAGATATTTATATGTTCATACAGATGGCGGTGCAGATATTTCCATGTTCATACAGATGGCGGTGTAGATATTTCCATGTTTATAGAGATAGCGGTGTAGTTATTTCCATGTGTAAAGAGATAGCTTTGTAGATATTTCCATGTATATGCAGATAGCTGTGTAGATATTTCCATTTTCATGCAGATAGCGGTGTAGATGTTTCCATGCTCAAACAGATAGCGGTGTAGATATTTCCAAGTTCATACAGATAGCGGTGTAGATATTTCCATGTTTATACAGATAGCGGTACTGATATTTCCATGTTTATACAGGTAGCGGAGTAGATATATCGCTGTTCATACAGATGGCGGTGAAGATATTTCCATGTGCATACAGATAGCGGTGTAGATATTTCCATGTTCACACAGATAGCGGTGTATATATTTCCATGTTCATACAGATAGCGGTGCTGATATTTCCATGTTCATCCAGATGGCTGTGTAGATATATCCATGTTCATACAGATGGTGGTGAAGATATTTCCATTTTCATACAGATAGCAGTGTATATATTTCCAGTTTCATACAGATAGCCGTGTAGATATTTCCATGTTCATACAGATAGCGGTGCTGATTTTTCCATGTTTATACAGGTAGCGGTGTAGATATTTCCATGTTTATACAGATAGCGGTGTAGATATTTCCATGTTTATACAGATAGAGGTGTAGATATCTCCATCTTAATACAGATGGCGGTGTAGATATTTATATGTTCATACAGATGGCCGTGCAGATATTTCCATGTTCATACAGATGACGGTGTAGATATTTCCATGTTCATACAGATATCGGTGTAGTTATTTCCATGTGTAAAGAGATAGCTGTGTAGATATTTCCATGTATATGCAGATAGCTGTGTAGATATTTCCATTTTCATGCAGATAGCGGTTTAGATATTTCCATGTTCAAACAGATAGCGGTGTAGATATTTCCATGTTCATACAGATAGCGGTGCAGATATTTCCATGTTTATACAGATAGCGGTGAAGATGTATGCATGTTTACACTGATAGCGGTGTAGATATTTCCATGATCATACAGATAGCGGTGTAGATATTTCCATGTTCATCCAGATGGCTGTGTGGATATATCCATGTTCATACAGATAGCGGTGAAGATATTTCCATGTTCATACAGATAGTGGTGTAGATATTTCCATGTTCATACAGATAGAGGTGTAGCTATTTCCATGTTAATACAGGTAGCGGTGTAGATATTTCCATGTTCGTACATATAGCGGTGCTGATATTTCCATGTTTGTACAGGTAGCAGTGTGGATATTTCCATGTTTATACAGCTAGCGGTGTAGATATTTCCATGTTTATTCAGATAGCGGTGTAGATATTTCCAGGTTTATACAGACAGCAGTGTAGATATCTCCATCTTAATACAGATGGCGGTGTAGATATTTATATGTTCATACAGATGGCGGTGCAGATATTTCCATGTTCATACAGATGGCGGTGTAGATATTTCCATGTTTATAGAGATAGCGGTGTAGTTATTTCCATGTGTAAAGAGATAGCTTTGTAGATATTTCCATGTATATGCAGATAGCTGTGTAGATATTTCCATTTTCATGCAGATAGCGGTGTAGATGTTTCCATGCTCAAACAGATAGCGGTGTAGATATTTCCAAGTTCATACAGATAGCGGTGTAGATATTTCCATGTTTATACAGATAGCGGTACTGATATTTCCATGTTTATACAGGTAGCGGAGTAGATATATCGCTGTTCATACAGATGGCGGTGAAGATATTTCCATGTGCATACAGATAGCGGTGTAGATATTTCCATGTTCACACAGATAGCGGTGTATATATTTCCATGTTCATACAGATAGCGGTGCTGATATTTCCATGTTCATCCAGATGGCTGTGTAGATATATCCATGTTCATACAGATGGTGGTGAAGATATTTCCATTTTCATACAGATAGCAGTGTATATATTTCCAGTTTCATACAGATAGCCGTGTAGATATTTCCATGTTCATACAGATAGCGGTGCTGATTTTTCCATGTTTATACAGGTAGCGGTGTAGATATTTCCATTTTTATACAGATAGCGGTGTAGATATTTCCATGTTTATACAGATAGCGGTGTAGATTTTTCCATGTTTATACAGATAGCGGTGTAGATATCTCCATCTTAATACAGATGGCGGTGTAGATATTTATATGTTCATACAGATGGCAGTGCAGATACTTCCATGTTCATACAGATGGCGGTATAGATATTTCCATGTTTATAGAGATAGCGGTGTAGTTATTTACATGTGTAAAGAGATAGCTTTGTAGATATTTCCATGTATATGCAGATAGCTGTGTAGATATTTCCATTTTCATGCACATAGCGGTTTAGATATTTCCATGTTCAAACAGATAGCGGTGTAGATATTTCCATGTTTATACAGATAGCGGTGTAGATATTTCCAAGTTTATACAGATAGTGGTGTAGATATCTCCATCTTAATACAGTTGGCGGTGTAGATATTTATATGTTCATACAGATGGCGGTGCAGATATTTCCATGTTCATACAGATGGCGGTGTAGATATTTCCATGTTTATAGAGATAGCGGTGTAGCTATTTCCATGTTCATACAGATAGCGGTGTAGATATTTCCATGTTCATACAGATAGTGGTGTAGATATTTCCATGTTCATACAGATAGCGGTGTAGATATTTCCATGTTCATCCAGATGGCTGTGTAGACATATCCATGTTCATACAGATGGCGGTGAAGTTAATTCCGTCTTCATACAGATAGCGGTGTAGATATTTCCATGCTCATACAGATAGCGGTGTTGATATTTCCATCTTCATACAGATAGCGGTGCTAATATTTCCATGTTTATACAGGTAGCGGTGCTGATATTTCCATGTTTGTACAGGTAGCAGTGTGGATATTTCCATGTTTATACAGCTAGCGGTGTAGATATTTCCATGTTTATTCAGATAGCGGTGTAGATATTTCCAGGTTTATACAGACAGCGGTGTAGATATCTCCATCTTAATACAGATGGCGGTGTAGATATTTATATGTTCATACAGATGGCGGTGCAGATATTTCCATGTTCATACAGATGGCGGTGTAGATATTTCCATGTTTATAGAGATAGCGGTGTAGTTATTTCCATGTGTAAAGAGATAGCTTTGTAGATATTTCCATGTATATGCAGATAGTTGTGTAGATATTTCCATTTTCATGCAGATAGCGGTGTAGATGTTTCCATGCTCAAACAGATAGCGGTGTAGATATTTCCAAGTTCATACAGATAGCGGTGTAGATATTTCCATGTTTATACAGATAGCGGTGAAGATGTATGCATGTTTACACAGATAGCGGTGTAGATATTTCCATGTTTATACAGATAGCGGTACTGATATTTCCATGTTTATACAGGTAGCGGTGTAGATATATCGATGTTCATACAGATGGCGGTGAAGATATTTCCATGTGCATACAGATAGCGGTGTAGATATTTCCATGTTCATACAGATAGCGGTGTATATATTTCCATGTTCATACAGATAGCGGTGCTGATATTTCCATGTTCAACCAGATGGCTGTGTAGATATATCCATGTTCATACAGATGGCGGTGAAGATATTTCCATTTTCATACAGATAGCGGTGTAGATATTTCCAGTTTCATACAGATAGCCGTGTAGATATTTCCATGTTCATACAGATAGCGGTGCTGATTTTTCCATGTTTATACAGGTAGCGGTGTAGATATTTCCATGTTTATACAGATAGCGGTGTAGATATTTCCATGTTTATACAGATAGCGGTGTAGATATTTCCATGTTTATACAGATAGCGGTGTAGATATCTCCATCTTAATACAGATGGCGGTGTAGATATTTATTTGTTCATACAGATGGCGGTGCAGAAATTTCCAAGTTTATAGAGACAGCGTTGTAGATATTTCCATGTTTATACAGATAGCGGTGTAGATATCTCCATCTTAATACAGATGGCGGTGTAGATATTTATATGTTCATACAGATGGCGGTGCAGATATTTCCATGTTCATACAGATGGCGGTGTAGACATTTCCATGTTTATAGAGATAGCGGTGTAGCTATTTCCATGTTCATACAGATAGCGGTGTAGATATTTCCATGTTCATACAGATAGTGGTTTAGATATTTCCATGTTCATACAGATAGCGGTGTAGCTATTTCCATGTTCATACAGATAGCGGTGTAGATATTTCCATGTTAATCCAGATGGCTTTGTAGACATATCCATGTTCATAGAGATGGCGGTGAAGGTAATTCCATGTTCATACAGATAGCGGTGTAGATATTTCCATGTTCATACAGATAGTGGTGTAGATATTTCCATGTTCATACAGATAGAGGGGCTGATATTTCCATGTTCATACAGATAGCGTTGCTGATATTTCCATGTTTATACAGATAACGGTGTAGATATTTCCATGTTTATACAGATAGCGGTGTAGATATTTCCATGTTTATACAGATAGAGGTGTAGATATCTCCATCTTAATACAGATGGCGGTGTAGATATTTATATGTTCATACAGATGGCCGTGCAGATATGTCCATGTTCATACAGATGACGGTGTAGATATTTCCATGTTCATACAGATAACGGTGTAGTTATTTCCATGTGTAAAGAGATAGCTGTGTAGATATTTCCATGTGTATGCAGATAGCTGTGTAGATATTTCCATTTTCATGCAGATAGCGGTTTAGATATTTCCATGTTCAAACAGATAGCGGTGTAGATATTTCCATGTTCATACAGATAGCGGTGTAGATATTTTCGTGTTTATACAGATAGCGATGTAGATATTTCCAATGTCATACAGATAGCGGTGTAGATATTTCCATGTTCATCCAGATGGCTGTGTAGATATATCCATGTTCATACAGATAGCGGTGTAGATATTTCCATGTTCATACAGAAAATGCTGTAGATATTTCCATGTTCATACAGATAGCGGTGAAGCTATTTCCATGCTCATACAGATAGCGGTGTAGATATTTCCATGTTAGTACAGATAGCGGTGTAGATATTTCCATGTTCGTACAGATAGCGGTGCTGATATTTCCATGTTTATACAGGTAGCGGTGTAGATATTTCCATGTTTATACAGATAGCGGTGTAGATATTTCCATGTTTATACAGATAGCGGTGTAGATATTTCCATGTTTATACAGATAGAGGTGTAGATATCTCCATCTTAATACAGATGGTGGTGTAGATATTTATATGTTCATACAGATGGCCGTGCAGATATTTCCATGTTCATACAGATGGCGGTGTAGATATTTCCATGTTCATACAGATAACGGTGTAGTTATTTCCATGTGTAAAGAGATAGCTGTGTAGATATTTCCATGTGTATGCAGATAGCTGTGTAGATATTTCCATTTTCATGCAGATAGCGGTGTAGATATTTCCATGTTCAAACAGATAGCGTTGTAGATATTTCCATGTTCACACAGATAGCTGTGTAGATATTTCCATGTTTATACAGATAGCGGTGAAGATGTATGCATGTTTACACAGATAGCGGTGTAGATATTTCCATGTTCATACAGATAGCGGTGCTGATATTACCATGTTTTTACAGGTAGCGGTGTAGATATTTCCATGTTTATACAGATAGCGGTGTAGATATTTCCATGTTTATACAGATAGCGGTGTAGATATTTCCATGTTTATACAGATAGCGGTGTAGATATCTCCATCTTAATGCAGTTGGTCGTGTAGATATTTATATGTTCATACGGATGGCGGTGCAGATATTTCTATGTTCATACAGATGGCAGTGTAGATATTTCCATGTTCAAACAGATAGCGGTGTAGATATTTCCATGTTCATACAGATGGCGGTGAAGATATTTCCATGTTCATACAGACAGCGGTGTAGATATTTCCAGTTTCATACTGATAGCGGTGTAGATATTTCCATGTTCATACAGATAGCGGTGCTGATTTTTCCATGTTTATACAGGTAGCAGTGTAGCTATTTCCATGTTTATACAGATAGCGGTGTAGATATTTCCATGTTTATACAGATAGCGGTGTAGATATCTCCATCTTAATACAGATGGCGGTGTAGATATTTATATGTTCATACAGATGGCGGTGCAGATATTTCCATGTTCATACAGATGGCGGTGTAGACATTTCCATGTTTATAGAGATAGCGGTGTAGCTATTTCCATGTTCATACAGATAGCGGTGTAGATATTTCCATGTTCATACAGATAGTGGTGTAGATATTTCCATGTTCATTCAGAAAGCGGTGTAGCTATTTCCATGTTCATACAGATAGCGTTGTAGATATTTCCATGCTCATCCAGATGGCTGTGTAGACATATCCATGTTCATAGAGATGGCGGTGAAGGTAATTCCATGTTCATACAGATAGCGGTGTAGATATTTCCATGTTCATACTGATAGTGGTGTAGATATTTCCATGTTCATACAGATAGAGGGGCTGATATTTCCATGTTCATACAGATAGCATTGCTGATATTTCCATGTTTATACAGATAACGGTGTAGATATTTCCATGTTTATACAGATAGCGGTGTAGATATTTCCATGTTTATACAGATAGCGGTGTAGATATCTCCATCTTAATACAGATGGCGGTGTAGATATTTATATGTTCATACAGATGGCGGTGCAGATATTTCCATGTTCATACAGATGGCGGTGTAGATATTTCCATGTTTATAGAGATAGCGGTGTAGTTATTTCCATGTGTAAAGAGATAGCTTTGTAGATATTTCCATGTATATGCAGATAGCTGTGTAGATATTTCCATTTTCATGCAGATAGCGGTGTAGATATTTCCATGTTCAAACAGATAGCGGTGTAGATATTTCCATGTTCATATAGATAGCGGTGCTGATATTTCCATCTTTATACAGGTAGCGGTGTAGTTATTTCCATGATTATACAGATAGCGGTGTAGATATTTCCATGTTCATACAGATAGCGGTGTAGATATTTTCGTGTTTATACAGATAGCGATGTAGATATTTCCATGTTCATACTGATAGCGGTGCAGATATTTCCCTGTTCATCCAGATGGCTGTGTAGATATATCCATGTTCATACAGATAGCGGTGTAGATATTTCCATGTTCATACAGAAAATGCTGTAGATATTTCCATGTTCATACAGATAGCGGTGAAGCTATTTCCATGCTCATACAGACAGCGGTGTAGATATTTCCATGTTCGTACAGATAGCGGTGTAGATATTTCCATGTTCGTACAGATAGCGGTGCTTATATTTCCATGTTTATACAGGTAGCGGTGTAGATATTTCCATGTTTATACAGATAGCGGTGTAGATATTTCCATGTTTATACAGATAGCGGTGTAGATATTTCCAAGTTTATACAGATAGTGGTGTAGATATCTCCATCTTAATACAGTTGGCGGTGTAGATATTTATATGTTCATACAGATGGCGGTGAAGATATTTCCATGTTCATACAGATGGCGGTGTAGATATTTCCATGTTTATAGAGATAGCGGTGTAGCTATTTCCATGTTCATACAGATAGCGGTGTAGATATTTCCATGTTCATACAGATAGTGGTGTAGATATTTCCATGTTCATACAGATAGCGGTGTAGATATTTCCATGTTCATCCAGATGGCTGTGTAGACATATCCATGTTCATACAGATGGCGGTGAAGTTAATTCCATCTTCATACAGATACCGGTGTAGATATTTCCATGCTCATACAGATAGCGGTGTTGATATTTCCATCTTCATACAGATAGCGGTGCTAATATTTCCATGTTTATACAGGTAGCGGTGTAGATATTTCCATGTTTATACAGATAGCGGTGTAGATATTTCCATGTTTATACAGATAGAGGTGTAGATATCTCCATCTTAATACAGATGGCGGTGTAGATATTTATATGTTCATACAGATGGCCGTGCAGATATTTCCATGTTCATACAGATGACGGTGTAGATATTTCCATGTTCATACAGATATCGGTGTAGTTATTTCCATGTGTAAAGAGATAGCTGTGTAGATATTTCCATGTATATGCAGATAGCTGTGTAGATATTTCCATTTTCATGCAGATAGCGGTTTAGATATTTCCATGTTCAAACAGATAGCGGTGTAGATATTTCCATGTTCATACAGATAGCGGTGCAGATATTTCCATGTTTATACAGATAGCGGTGAAGATGTATGCATGTTTACACAGATAGCGGTGTAGATATTTCCATGATCATACAGATAGCGGTGTAGATATTTCCATGTTCATCCAGATGGCTGTGTAGATATATCCATGTTCATACAGATAGCGGTGAAGATATTTCCATGTTCATACAGATAGTGGTGTAGATATTTCCATGTTCATACAGATAGAGGTGTAGCTATTTCCATGTTAATACAGGTAGCGGTGTAGATATTTCCATGTTCGTACATATAGCGGTGCTGATATTTCCATGTTTGTACAGGTAGCAGTGTGGATATTTCCATGTTTATACAGCTAGCGGTGTAGATATTTCCATGTTTATTCAGATAGCGGTGTAGATATTTCCAGGTTTATACAGACAGCGGTGTAGATATCTCCATCTTAATACAGATGGCGGTGTAGATATTTATATGTTCATACAGATGGCGGTGCAGATATTTCCATGTTCATACAGATGGCGGTGTAGATATTTCCATGTTTATAGAGATAGCGGTGTAGTTATTTCCATGTGTAAAGAGATAGCTTTGTAGATATTTCCATGTATATGCAGATAGCTGTGTAGATATTTCCATTTTCATGCAGATAGCGGTGTAGATGTTTCCATGCTCAAACAGATAGCGGTGTAGATATTTCCAAGTTCATACAGATAGCGGTGTAGATATTTCCATGTTTATACAGATAGCGGTGAAGATGTATGCATGTTTACACAGATAGCGGTGTAGATATTTCCATGTTTATACAGATAGCGGTACTGATATTTCCATGTTTATACAGGTAGCAGAGTAGATATATCGCTGTTCATACAGATGGCGGTGAAGATATTTCCATGTGCATACAGATAGCGGTGTAGATATTTCCATGTTCACACAGATAGCGGTGTATATATTTCCATGTTCATACAGATAGCGGTGCTGATATTTCCATGTTCATCCAGATGGCTGTGTAGATATATCCATGTTCATACAGATGGTGGTGAAGATATTTCCATTTTCATACAGATAGCGGTGTATATATTTCCAGTTTCATACAGATAGCCGTGTAGATATTTCCATGTTCATACAGATAGCGGTGCTGATTTTTCCATGTTTATACAGGTAGCGGTGTAGATATTTCCATTTTTATACAGATAGCGGTGTAGATATTTCCATGTTTATACAGATAGCGGTGTAGATTTTTCCATGTTTATACAGATAGCGGTGTAGATATCTCCATCTTAATACAGATGGCGGTGTAGATATTTATATGTTCATACAGATGGCAGTGCAGATACTTCCATGTTCATACAGATGGCGGTATAGATATTTCCATGTTTATAGAGATAGCGGTGTAGTTATTTACATGTGTAAAGAGATAGCTTTGTAGATATTTCCATGTATATGCAGATAGCTGTGTAGATATTTCCATTTTCATGCACATAGCGGTTTAGATATTTCCATGTTCAAACAGATAGCGGTGTAGATATTTCCATGTTTATACAGATAGCGGTGTAGATATTTCCAAGTTTATACAGATAGTGGTGTAGATATCTCCATCTTAATACAGTTGGCGGTGTAGATATTTATATGTTCATACAGATGGCGGTGCAGATATTTCCATGTTCATACAGATGGCGGTGTAGATATTTCCATGTTTATAGAGATAGCGGTGTAGCTATTTCCATGTTCATACAGATAGCGGTGTAGATATTTCCATGTTCATACAGATAGTGGTGTAGATATTTCCATGTTCATACAGATAGCGGTGTAGATATTTCCATGTTCATCCAGATGGCTGTGTAGACATATCCATGTTCATACAGATGGCGGTGAAGTTAATTCCGTCTTCATACAGATAGCGGTGTAGATATTTCCATGCTCATACAGATAGCGGTGTTGATATTTCCATCTTCATACAGATAGCGGTGCTAATATTTCCATGTTTATACAGGTAGCGGTGTAGATATTTCCATGTTTATACATATAGCGGTGTAGATATTTCCATGTTTATACAGATAGAGGTGTAGATATCTCCATCTTAATACAGATGGCGGTGTAGATATTTATATGTTCATACAGATGGCCGTGCAGATATTTCCATGTTCATACAGATGACGGTGTAGATATTTCCATGTTCATACAGATAACGGTGTAGTTATTTCCATGTGTAAAGAGATAGCTGTGTAGATATTTCCATGTATATGCAGATAGCTGTGTAGATATTTCCATTTTCATGCAGATAGCGGTTTAGATATTTCCATGTTCAAACAGATAGCGGTGTAGATATTTCCATGTTCATACAGATAGCGGTGCAGATATTTCCATGTTTATACAGATAGCGGTGAAGATGTATGCATGTTTACACAGATAGCGGTGTAGATATTTCCATGATCATACAGATAGCGGTGTAGATATTTCCATGTTCATCCAGTTGGCTGTGTGGATATAACCATGTTCATACAGATAGCGGTGAATATATTTCCATGTTCATACAGATAGTGGTGTAGATATTTCCATGTTCATACAGATAGCGGTGTAGCTATTTCCATGTTAATACAGGTAGCGGTGTAGATATTTCCATGTTCGTACATATAGTGGTGCTGATATTTCCATGTTTGTACAGGTAGCAGTGTGGATATTTCCATGTTTATACAGCTAGCGTTGTAGATATTTCCATGTTTATTCAGATAGCGGTGTAGATATTTCCAGGTTTATACAGACAGCGGTTTAGATATCTCCATCTTAATACAGATGGCGGTGTAGATATTTATATGTTCATACAGATGGCGGTGCAGATATTTCCATGTTCATACAGATGGCGGTGTAGATATTTCCATGTTTATAGAGATAGCGGTGTAGTTATTTCCATGTGTAAAGAGATAGCTTTGTAGATATTTCCATGTATATGCAGATAGTTGTGTAGATTTTTCCATTTTCATGCAGATAGCGGTGTAGATGTTTCCATGCTCAAACAGATAGCGGTGTAGATATTTCCAAGTTCATACAGATAGCGGTGTAGATATTTCCATGTTTATACAGATAGCGGTGAAGATGTATGCATGTTTACACAGATAGCGGTGTAGATATTTCCATGTTTATACAGATAGCGGTACTGATATTTCCATGTTTATACAGGTAGCGGTGTAGATATATCGATGTTCATACAGATGGCGGTGAAGATATTTCCATGTGCATACAGATAGCGGTGTAGATATTTCCATGTTCATACAGATAGCGGTGTATATATTTCCATGTTCATACAGATAGCGGTGCTGATATTTCCATGTTCATCCAGATGGCTGTGTAGATATATCCATGTTCATACAGATGGCGGTGAAGATATTTCCATTTTCATACAGATAGCGGTGTAGATATTTCCAGTTTCATACAGATAGCCGTGTAGATATTTCCATGTTCATACAGATAGCGGTGCTGATTTTTCCATGTTTATACAGGTAGCGGTGTAGATATTTCCATTTTTATACAGATAGCGGTGTAGATATTTCCATGTTTATACAGATAGCGGTGTAGATTTTTCCATGTTTATACAGATAGCGGTGTAGATATCTCCATCTTAATACAGATGGCGGTGTAGATATTTATATGTTCATACAGATGGCAGTGCAGATACTTCCATGTTCATACAGATGGCGGTATAGATATTTCCATGTTTATAGAGATAGCGGTGTAGTTATTTACATGTGTAAAGAGATAGCTTTGTAGATATTTCCATGTATATGCAGATAGTTGTGTAGATATTTCCATTTTCATGCACATAGCGGTTTAGATATTCCCATGTTCAAACAGATAGCGGTGTAGATATTTCCATGTTCATACAGATAGCGGTGTAGGTATTTCCATGTTCATACAGATAGCGGTGCTGATATTTCCATGTTTATACAGGTAGCAGTGTAGATATTTCCATGTTTATACAGATAGCGGTGTAGATATTTCCATGTTTATACAGATAGCGGTGTAGAAATTTCCGTGTTTATACAGATAGCGTTATAGCTATTTCCATGTTCATACAGATAGCGGTGTAGATATTTCCGTGTTCATACAGATAGTGGTGTAGATATTTCCCTGTTCATACAGATAGCGGTGGAGCTATTTCCATGTTCATACAGACAGCGGTGTAGATATTTCCATGTTCATCCAGATGGCTGTGTAGTTATATCCATGTTCATACAGATGGCGGTGAAGATATTTCCATGTTCATACAGATAGCGGTGAACATATTTCCATGTTCATCCAGACGGCTGTGTATATATATCCATGATCATACAGATGGAGGTGAAGATATTTCCATGTTTCTACAGATAGCGGTGAAGATGTATGCATGTTTACACAGATAGCGGTGTATATATTTCCATGTTCATACAGATAGCGGTGTAGATATTTCCATGTTCATACAGAAAATGCTGTAGATATTTCCATGTTCATACAGATAGCGGTGTAGATATCTCCATCTTAATACAGATGGCGGTGTAGATATTTATTTGTTCATACAGATGGCGGTGCAGAAATTTCCATGTTTATACAGATAGCGGTGTAGATATTTCCATGTTCATCCAGATGGCTGTGTAGACATATCCATGTTCATACAGATGGCGGTGAAGTTAATTCCATCTTCATACAGATACCGGTGTAGATATTTCCATGCTCATACAGATAGCGGTGTTGATATTTCCATCTTCATACAGATAGCGGTGCTAATATTTCCATGTTTATACAGGTAGCGGTGTAGATATTTCCATGTTTATACAGATAGCGGTGTAGATATTTCCATGTTTATACAGATAGAGGTGTAGATATCTCCATCTTAATACAGATGGCGGTGTAGATATTTATATGTTCATACAGATGGCAGTGCAGATACTTCCATGTTCATACAGATGGCGGTATAGATATTTCCATGTTTATAGAGATAGCGGTGTAGTTATTTACATGTGTAAAGAGATAGCTTTGTAGATATTTCCATGTATATGCAGATAGCTGTGTAGATATTTCCATTTTCATGCACATAGCGGTTTAGATATTTCCATGTTCAAACAGATAGCGGTGTAGATATTTCCATGTTTATACAGATAGCGGTGTAGATATTTCCAAGTTTATACAGATAGTGGTGTAGATATCTCCATCTTAATACAGTTGGCGGTGTAGATATTTATATGTTCATACAGATGGCGGTGCAGATATTTCCATGTTCATACAGATGGCGGTGTAGATATTTCCATGTTTATAGAGATAGCGGTGTAGCTATTTCCATGTTCATACAGATAGCGGTGTAGATATTTCCATGTTCATACAGATAGTGGTGTAGATATTTCCATGTTCATACAGATAGCGGTGTAGATATTTCCATGTTCATCCAGATGGCTGTGTAGACATATCCATGTTCATACAGATGGCGGTGAAGTTAATTCCGTCTTCATACAGATAGCGGTGTAGATATTTCCATGCTCATACAGATAGCGGTGTTGATATTTCCATCTTCATACAGATAGCGGTGCTAATATTTCCATGTTTATACAGGTAGCGGTGTAGATATTTCCATGTTTATACAGATAGCGGTGTAGATATTTCCATGTTTATACAGATAGAGGTGTAGATATCTCCATCTTAATACAGATGGCGGTGTAGATATTTATATGTTCATACAGATGGCCGTGCAGATATTTCCATGTTCATACAGATGACGGTGTAGATATTTCCATGTTCATACAGATAACGGTGTAGTTATTTCCATGTGTAAAGAGATAGCTGTGTAGATATTTCCATGTATATGCAGATAGCTGTGTAGATATTTCCATTTTCATGCAGATAGCGGTTTAGATATTTCCATGTTCAAACAGATAGCGGTGTAGATATTTCCATGTTCATACAGATAGCGGTGCAGATATTTCCATGTTTATACAGATAGCGGTGAAGATGTATGCATGTTTACACAGATAGCGGTGTAGATATTTCCATGATCATACAGATAGCGGTGTAGATATTTCCATGTTCATCCAGTTGGCTGTGTGGATATAACCAAGTTCATACAGATAGCGGTGAAGATATTTCCATGTTCATACAGATAGTGGTGTAGATATTTCCATGTTCATACAGATAGCGGTGTAGCTATTTCCATGTTAATACAGGTAGCGGTGTAGATATTTCCATGTTCGTACATATAGCGGTGCTGATATTTCCATGTTTGTACAGGTAGCAGTGTGGATATTTCCATGTTTATACAGCTAGCGGTGTAGATATTTCCATGTTTATTCAGATAGTGGTGTAGATATTTCCAGGTTTATACAGACAGCGGTGTAGATATCTCCATCTTAATACAGATGGCGGTGTAGATATTTATATGTTCATACAGATGGCGGTGCAGATATTTCCATGTTCATACAGATGGCGGTGTAGATATTTCCATGTTTATAGAGATAGCGGTGTAGTTATTTCCATGTGTAAAGAGATAGCTTTATAGATATTTCCATGTATATGCAGATAGTTGTGTAGATATTTCCATTTTCATGCAGATAGCGGTGTAGATGTTTCCATGCTCAAACAGATAGCGGTGTAGATATTTCCAAGTTCATACAGATAGCGGTGTAGATATTTCCATGTTTATACAGATAGCGGTGAAGATGTATGCATGTTTACACAGATAGCGGTGTAGATATTTCCATGTTTATACAGATAGCGGTACTGATATTTCCATGTTTATACAGGTAGCGGTGTAGATATATCGCTGTTCATACAGATGGCGGTGAAGATATTTCCATGTGCATACAGATAGCGGTGTAGATATTTCCATGTTCACACAGATAGCGGTGTATATATTTCCATGTTCATACAGATAGCGGTGCTGATATTTCCATGTTCATCCAGATGGCTGTGTAGATATATCCATGTTCATACAGATGGTGGTGAAGATATTTCCATTTTCATACAGATAGCGGTGTATATATTTCCAGTTTCATACAGATAGCCGTGTAGATATTTCCATGTTCATACAGATAGCGGTGCTGATTTTTCCATGTTTATACAGGTAGCGGTGTAGATATTTCCATTTTTATACAGATAGCGGTGTAGATA
This sequence comes from Gorilla gorilla gorilla, assembly GCF_029281585.2. Taxonomy (NCBI): domain Eukaryota; kingdom Metazoa; phylum Chordata; class Mammalia; order Primates; family Hominidae; genus Gorilla; species Gorilla gorilla. The sequence continues at coordinate 7,599,870 of NC_073232.2, read as the reverse complement.
TTTCCATGTTTATACAGATAGCGGTGTAGATTTTTCCATGTTTATACAGATAGCGGTGTAGATATCTCCATCTTAATACAGATGGCGGTGTAGATATTTATATGTTCATACAGATGGCAGTGCAGATACTTCCATGTTCATACAGATGGCGGTATAGATATTTCCATGTTTATAGAGATAGCGGTGTAGTTATTTACATGTGTAAAGAGATAGCTTTGTAGATATTTCCATGTATATGCAGATAGCTGTGTAGATATTTCCATTTTCATGCACATAGCGGTTTAGATATTTCCATGTTCAAACAGATAGCGGTGTAGATATTTCCATGTTTATACAGATAGCGGTGTAGATATTTCCAAGTTTATACAGATAGTGGTGTAGATATCTCCATCTTAATACAGTTGGCGGTGTAGATATTTATATGTTCATACAGATGGCGGTGCAGATATTTCCATGTTCATACAGATGGCGGTGTAGATATTTCCATGTTTATAGAGATAGCGGTGTAGCTATTTCCATGTTCATACAGATAGCGGTGTAGATATTTCCATGTTCATACAGATAGTGGTGTAGATATTTCCATGTTCATACAGATAGCGGTGTAGATATTTCCATGTTCATCCAGATGGCTGTGTAGACATATCCATGTTCATACAGATGGCGGTGAAGTTAATTCCGTCTTCATACAGATAGCGGTGTAGATATTTCCATGCTCATACAGATAGCGGTGTTGATATTTCCATCTTCATACAGATAGCGGTGCTAATATTTCCATGTTTATACAGGTAGCGGTGTAGATATTTCCATGTTTATACATATAGCGGTGTAGATATTTCCATGTTTATACAGATAGAGGTGTAGATATCTCCATCTTAATACAGATGGCGGTGTAGATATTTATATGTTCATACAGATGGCCGTGCAGATATTTCCATGTTCATACAGATGACGGTGTAGATATTTCCATGTTCATACAGATAACGGTGTAGTTATTTCCATGTGTAAAGAGATAGCTGTGTAGATATTTCCATGTATATGCAGATAGCTGTGTAGATATTTCCATTTTCATGCAGATAGCGGTTTAGATATTTCCATGTTCAAACAGATAGCGGTGTAGATATTTCCATGTTCATACAGATAGCGGTGCAGATATTTCCATGTTTATACAGATAGCGGTGAAGATGTATGCATGTTTACACAGATAGCGGTGTAGATATTTCCATGATCATACAGATAGCGGTGTAGATATTTCCATGTTCATCCAGTTGGCTGTGTGGATATAACCATGTTCATACAGATAGCGGTGAATATATTTCCATGTTCATACAGATAGTGGTGTAGATATTTCCATGTTCATACAGATAGCGGTGTAGCTATTTCCATGTTAATACAGGTAGCGGTGTAGATATTTCCATGTTCGTACATATAGTGGTGCTGATATTTCCATGTTTGTACAGGTAGCAGTGTGGATATTTCCATGTTTATACAGCTAGCGGTGTAGATATTTCCATGTTTATTCAGATAGCGGTGTAGATATTTCCAGGTTTATACAGACAGCGGTGTAGATATCTCCATCTTAATACAGATGGCGGTGTAGATATTTATATGTTCATACAGATGGCGGTGCAGATATTTCCATGTTCATACAGATGGCGGTGTAGATATTTCCATGTTTATAGAGATAGCGGTGTAGTTATTTCCATGTGTAAAGAGATAGCTTTGTAGATATTTCCATGTATATGCAGATAGTTGTGTAGATTTTTCCATTTTCATGCAGATAGCGGTGTAGATGTTTCCATGCTCAAACAGATAGCGGTGTAGATATTTCCAAGTTCATACAGATAGCGGTGTAGATATTTCCATGTTTATACAGATAGCGGTGAAGATGTATGCATGTTTACACAGATAGCGGTGTAGATATTTCCATGTTTATACAGATAGCGGTACTGATATTTCCATGTTTATACAGGTAGCGGTGTAGATATATCGATGTTCATACAGATGGCGGTGAAGATATTTCCATGTGCATACAGATAGCGGTGTAGATATTTCCATGTTCATACAGATAGCGGTGTATATATTTCCATGTTCATACAGATAGCGGTGCTGATATTTCCATGTTCATCCAGATGGCTGTGTAGATATATCCATGTTCATACAGATGGCGGTGAAGATATTTCCATTTTCATACAGATAGCGGTGTAGATATTTCCAGTTTCATACAGATAGCCGTGTAGATATTTCCATGTTCATACAGATAGCGGTGCTGATTTTTCCATGTTTATACAGGTAGCGGTGTAGATATTTCCATTTTTATACAGATAGCGGTGTAGATATTTCCATGTTTATACAGATAGCGGTGTAGATTTTTCCATGTTTATACAGATAGCGGTGTAGATATCTCCATCTTAATACAGATGGCGGTGTAGATATTTATATGTTCATACAGATGGCAGTGCAGATACTTCCATGTTCATACAGATGGCGGTATAGATATTTCCATGTTTATAGAGATAGCGGTGTAGTTATTTACATGTGTAAAGAGATAGCTTTGTAGATATTTCCATGTATATGCAGATAGTTGTGTAGATATTTCCATTTTCATGCACATAGCGGTTTAGATATTCCCATGTTCAAACAGATAGCGGTGTAGATATTTCCATGTTCATACAGATAGCGGTGTAGGTATTTCCATGTTCATACAGATAGCGGTGCTGATATTTCCATGTTTATACAGGTAGCAGTGTAGATATTTCCATGTTTATACAGATAGCGGTGTAGATATTTCCATGTTTATACAGATAGCGGTGTAGAAATTTCCGTGTTTATACAGATAGCGTTATAGCTATTTCCATGTTCATACAGATAGCGGTGTAGATATTTCCGTGTTCATACAGATAGTGGTGTAGATATTTCCCTGTTCATACAGATAGCGGTGGAGCTATTTCCATGTTCATACAGACAGCGGTGTAGATATTTCCATGTTCATCCAGATGGCTGTGTAGTTATATCCATGTTCATACAGATGGCGGTGAAGATATTTCCATGTTCATACAGATAGCGGTGAACATATTTCCATGTTCATCCAGACGGCTGTGTATATATATCCATGATCATACAGATGGAGGTGAAGATATTTCCATGTTTCTACAGATAGCGGTGAAGATGTATGCATGTTTACACAGATAGCGGTGTATATATTTCCATGTTCATACAGATAGCGGTGTAGATATTTCCATGTTCATACAGAAAATGCTGTAGATATTTCCATGTTCATACAGATAGCGGTGTAGATATCTCCATCTTAATACAGATGGCGGTGTAGATATTTATTTGTTCATACAGATGGCGGTGCAGAAATTTCCATGTTTATACAGATAGCGGTGTAGATATTTCCATGTTCATCCAGATGGCTGTGTAGACATATCCATGTTCATACAGATGGCGGTGAAGTTAATTCCATCTTCATACAGATACCGGTGTAGATATTTCCATGCTCATACAGATAGCGGTGTTGATATTTCCATCTTCATACAGATAGCGGTGCTAATATTTCCATGTTTATACAGGTAGCGGTGTAGATATTTCCATGTTTATACAGATAGCGGTGTAGATATTTCCATGTTTATACAGATAGAGGTGTAGATATCTCCATCTTAATACAGATGGCGGTGTAGATATTTATATGTTCATACAGATGGCAGTGCAGATACTTCCATGTTCATACAGATGGCGGTATAGATATTTCCATGTTTATAGAGATAGCGGTGTAGTTATTTACATGTGTAAAGAGATAGCTTTGTAGATATTTCCATGTATATGCAGATAGCTGTGTAGATATTTCCATTTTCATGCACATAGCGGTTTAGATATTTCCATGTTCAAACAGATAGCGGTGTAGATATTTCCATGTTTATACAGATAGCGGTGTAGATATTTCCAAGTTTATACAGATAGTGGTGTAGATATCTCCATCTTAATACAGTTGGCGGTGTAGATATTTATATGTTCATACAGATGGCGGTGCAGATATTTCCATGTTCATACAGATGGCGGTGTAGATATTTCCATGTTTATAGAGATAGCGGTGTAGCTATTTCCATGTTCATACAGATAGCGGTGTAGATATTTCCATGTTCATACAGATAGTGGTGTAGATATTTCCATGTTCATACAGATAGCGGTGTAGATATTTCCATGTTCATCCAGATGGCTGTGTAGACATATCCATGTTCATACAGATGGCGGTGAAGTTAATTCCGTCTTCATACAGATAGCGGTGTAGATATTTCCATGCTCATACAGATAGCGGTGTTGATATTTCCATCTTCATACAGATAGCGGTGCTAATATTTCCATGTTTATACAGGTAGCGGTGTAGATATTTCCATGTTTATACAGATAGCGGTGTAGATATTTCCATGTTTATACAGATAGAGGTGTAGATATCTCCATCTTAATACAGATGGCGGTGTAGATATTTATATGTTCATACAGATGGCCGTGCAGATATTTCCATGTTCATACAGATGACGGTGTAGATATTTCCATGTTCATACAGATAACGGTGTAGTTATTTCCATGTGTAAAGAGATAGCTGTGTAGATATTTCCATGTATATGCAGATAGCTGTGTAGATATTTCCATTTTCATGCAGATAGCGGTTTAGATATTTCCATGTTCAAACAGATAGCGGTGTAGATATTTCCATGTTCATACAGATAGCGGTGCAGATATTTCCATGTTTATACAGATAGCGGTGAAGATGTATGCATGTTTACACAGATAGCGGTGTAGATATTTCCATGATCATACAGATAGCGGTGTAGATATTTCCATGTTCATCCAGTTGGCTGTGTGGATATAACCAAGTTCATACAGATAGCGGTGAAGATATTTCCATGTTCATACAGATAGTGGTGTAGATATTTCCATGTTCATACAGATAGCGGTGTAGCTATTTCCATGTTAATACAGGTAGCGGTGTAGATATTTCCATGTTCGTACATATAGCGGTGCTGATATTTCCATGTTTGTACAGGTAGCAGTGTGGATATTTCCATGTTTATACAGCTAGCGGTGTAGATATTTCCATGTTTATTCAGATAGTGGTGTAGATATTTCCAGGTTTATACAGACAGCGGTGTAGATATCTCCATCTTAATACAGATGGCGGTGTAGATATTTATATGTTCATACAGATGGCGGTGCAGATATTTCCATGTTCATACAGATGGCGGTGTAGATATTTCCATGTTTATAGAGATAGCGGTGTAGTTATTTCCATGTGTAAAGAGATAGCTTTGTAGATATTTCCATGTATATGCAGATAGTTGTGTAGATATTTCCATTTTCATGCAGATAGCGGTGTAGATGTTTCCATGCTCAAACAGATAGCGGTGTAGATATTTCCAAGTTCATACAGATAGCGGTGTAGATATTTCCATGTTTATACAGATAGCGGTGAAGATGTATGCATGTTTACACAGATAGCGGTGTAGATATTTCCATGTTTATACAGATAGCGGTACTGATATTTCCATGTTTATACAGGTAGCGGTGTAGATATATCGATGTTCATACAGATGGCGGTGAAGATATTTCCATGTGCATACAGATAGCGGTGTAGATATTTCCATGTTCATACAGATAGCGGTGTATATATTTCCATGTTCATACAGATAGCGGTGCTGATATTTCCATGTTCATCCAGATGGCTGTGTAGATATATCCATGTTCATACAGATGGCGGTGAAGATATTTCCATTTTCATACAGATAGCGGTGTAGATATTTCCAGTTTCATACAGATAGCCGTGTAGATATTTCCATGTTCATACAGATAGCGGTGCTGATTTTTCCATGTTTATACAGGTAGCGGTGTAGATATTTCCATTTTTATACAGATAGCGGTGTAGATATTTCCATGTTTATACAGATAGCGGTGTAGATTTTTCCATGTTTATACAGATAGCGGTGTAGATATCTCCATCTTAATACAGATGGCGGTGTAGATATTTATATGTTCATACAGATGGCAGTGCAGATACTTCCATGTTCATACAGATGGCGGTATAGATATTTCCATGTTTATAGAGATAGCGGTGTAGTTATTTACATGTGTAAAGAGATAGCTTTGTAGATATTTCCATGTATATGCAGATAGCTGTGTAGATATTTCCATTTTCATGCACATAGCGGTTTAGATATTCCCATGTTCAAACAGATAGCGGTGTAGATATTTCCATGTTCATACAGATAGCGGTGTAGGTATTTCCATGTTCATACAGATAGCGGTGCTGATATTTCCATGTTTATACAGGTAGCAGTGTAGATATTTCCATGTTTATACAGATAGCGGTGTAGATATTTCCATGTTTATACAGATAGCGGTGTAGAAATTTCCGTGTTTATACAGATAGCGTTATAGCTATTTCCATGTTCATACAGATAGCGGTGTAGATATTTCCGTGTTCATACAGATAGTGGTGTAGATATTTCCCTGTTCATACAGATAGCGGTGGAGCTATTTCCATGTTCATACAGACAGCGGTGTAGATATTTCCATGTTCATCCAGATGGCTGTGTAGTTATATCCATGTTCATACAGATGGCGGTGAAGATATTTCCATGTTCATACAGATAGCGGTGAACATATTTCCATGTTCATCCAGACGGCTGTGTATATATATCCATGATCATACAGATGGAGGTGAAGATATTTCCATGTTTCTACAGATAGCGGTGAAGATGTATGCATGTTTACACAGATAGCGGTGTATATATTTCCATGTTCATACAGATAGCGGTGTAGATATTTCCATGTTCATACAGAAAATGCTGTAGATATTTCCATGTTCATACAGATAGCGGTGTAGATATCTCCATCTTAATACAGATGGCGGTGTAGATATTTATTTGTTCATACAGATGGCGGTGCAGAAATTTCCATGTTTATACAGATAGCGGTGTAGATATTTCCATGTTCATCCAGATGGCTGTGTAGACATATCCATGTTCATACAGATGGCGGTGAAGTTAATTCCATCTTCATACAGATACCGGTGTAGATATTTCCATGTTCATACAGATGGCGGTGTAGATATTTCCATGTTTATAGAGATAGCGGTGTAGCTATTTCCATGTTCATACAGATAGCGGTGTAGATATTTCCATGTTCATACAGATAGTGGTGTAGATATTTCCATGTTCATACAGATAGCGGTGTAGATATTTCCATGTTCATCCAGATGGCTGTGTAGACATATCCATGTTCATACAGATGGCGGTGAAGTTAATTCCGTCTTCATACAGATAGCGGTGTAGATATTTCCATGCTCATACAGATAGCGGTGTTGATATTTCCATCTTCATACAGATAGCGGTGCTAATATTTCCATGTTTATACAGGTAGCGGTGTAGATATTTCCATGTTTATACAGATAGCGGTGTAGATATTTCCATGTTTATACAGATAGAGGTGTAGATATCTCCATCTTAATACAGATGGCGGTGTAGATATTTATATGTTCATACAGATGGCCGTGCAGATATTTCCATGTTCATACAGATGACGGTGTAGATATTTCCATGTTCATACAGATAACGGTGTAGTTATTTCCATGTGTAAAGAGATAGCTGTGTAGATATTTCCATGTATATGCAGATAGCTGTGTAGATATTTCCATTTTCATGCAGATAGCGGTTTAGATATTTCCATGTTCAAACAGATAGCGGTGTAGATATTTCCATGTTCATACAGATAGCGGTGCAGATATTTCCATGTTTATACAGATAGCGGTGAAGATGTATGCATGTTTACACAGATAGCGGTGTAGATATTTCCATGATCATACAGATAGCGGTGTAGATATTTCCATGTTCATCCAGTTGGCTGTGTGGATATAACCAAGTTCATACAGATAGCGGTGAAGATATTTCCATGTTCATACAGATAGTGGTGTAGATATTTCCATGTTCATACAGATAGCGGTGTAGCTATTTCCATGTTAATACAGGTAGCGGTGTAGATATTTCCATGTTCGTACATATAGCGGTGCTGATATTTCCATGTTTGTACAGGTAGCAGTGTGGATATTTCCATGTTTATACAGCTAGCGGTGTAGATATTTCCATGTTTATTCAGATAGTGGTGTAGATATTTCCAGGTTTATACAGACAGCGGTGTAGATATCTCCATCTTAATACAGATGGCGGTGTAGATATTTATATGTTCATACAGATGTCGGTGCAGATATTTCCATGTTCATACAGTTAGCCGTGTAGATATTTCCATGTTCATACAGATGGCGGTGTAGACATTTACATGTTCATACAGATGGAGGTGTAGATATTTCCATGTTCGTATGGATGGCTGTGTAGATATTTCCATGTTCATACAGGTGGTGGTGTAGATATTTCCATGTTTATACAGATAGCAGTGTAGTTATTTCCACGTTTATAGAGATAGCAGTGTAGATATTTCCATTGATATACAGATAGCTGTGTAGATATTTGCATGTTCGTACAGATAGCGGTGTAGATATTTCCATGTTCATGCAGAGAGCGGTGTAGATATTTCCATGTTCATACGGATAGCGGTGTAGTTATTTCCATGTTCATACAGATAGCGGTGTAGATATTTCCATGTTCATACAGATAGCGTTGTAGATATTTCCATGCTCATACAGTCAGCGATGTAGTTATTTCCATGTTCATACAGATGGCATTGTAGATATTTACATGTTCATACAGTTGGCGGTGTAGATATTTCCATGTTCATACAGTAGGCGGTGTAGATATTTCCATGTTCGTATGGATGGCTGCGTAGATATTTCCATGTTCATACAGGTGGCGGTGTAGATATTTCCATGTTTATACAGATAGCAGTGTAGTTATTTCCGTGTTTATAGAGATAGCAGTGCAGATATTTCCATTGATAAACAGATAGCTGTGTAGATATTTGCATGTTCTTACAGATAGCGGTATAGATATTTCCATGTTCATACTGATAGCGGTGTAGATATTTCCATGTTCATACACATGGCGTTGTAGTTATTTACATGTTCATAGAGATGGCGGTGTAGATATTTCCATGTTTATGCAGATAGCCGTATAGATATTTCCATATTTATACAGATGGTGGTGTAGATATTTCCATGTTTACAGAGATGGCAGTCTAGATATTTCCATGTTTATAGAGATAGTGGTGTAGTTATTTCCAAGTTTATAGAGACAGCGTTGCAGATATTTCCATGTTTATACAGATAGCGGTGAAGATATTTGCATGTTTATACAGATAGCCATGTAGATATTTCCATGTTTATACAGATAGCGTTGTAGATATTTCCATGTTTATAGAGATAGTGGTGTAGATAATTCCAATTTTATACAGATAGCATTGTAGATATTTCCAAGTTCATACAGATAGCGGTGTAGATATTTCCACGTTTATAGAGATGGCGTTGTAGATATTTCCATGTTCATACAGATGGCGGTGTAGATATTTCCATGTTTATAGAGATGGCGGTGTAGATATTTTCATGTTTACACAGATGGCGGTTTAGATAATTCCATGTTTACACAGATAGCAGTGTGGACATTTCCATGTTTACACAGATAGCGGTGTGGATATTTCCATGTTTATGCAGATAGCGCTATAGATATTTCCATGTTTATACAGATAGCGGTGTGGATATTTCCATGTTTATACAGATAGTGGTGCAGATATTTCCATGTTTATAAAGATAGCAGTGTAGATATTTCCAGCTTAATACAGATGGCGGTGCAGATATGTCTATGTTCGTACAGATGGCGGTGTAGATAATTCCAATTTTATACAGATAGCTGTGTAGATATTTCTAAGTTCATACAGATAGCGGTGTAGATATTTCCATGTTTATAGAGATGGCGGTTTAGATATTTCCATGTTCATACAGATGGCGGTGTAGATATTTCCATGCTTATAGAGATGGCGGTGTATATATTTTCATGTTTACAGAGATAGCGGTGTAGACATTTCCATGTTTACACAGATAGCGGTGTGGATATTTCCATGTTTATGCAGATAGCGGTGTAGATATTTCCATGTTTATACAGATAGTGGTGCGGATATTTCCATGTTTATACAGATAGTGGTGCGGATATTTCCATGTTTATACAGATAGTGGTGCAGATATTTCCATGCTTATTCCGATAGCGGTGTAGATATTTCCATCTTAATACAGATGGCGGTGTAGATATGTCCATGTTCGTACAGATGGCGTTGTACATATTTCCATGTTCATACAGATGGCGGTGTAGGTATTTTGAAGTTTATAGAGATAGCGCTGTAGTTATTTCCATATTTATTGAGAAATCTGTGTAGATATTTCCAAGTATATGCAGATAGCTCTGTAGATATTTCCATTTTCATGCAGATAGCGGTGTAGATATTTACATGTTCATCCAGATGCCGGTGTAGATATATCCATGTTCATACAGATGGGGGTGAAGATATTTCCATGTTCATACAGATGGCGGTGTAGATATTTCCATGTTCATGCAGATAACGGTGTAGATATTTCCATGTTCATAGAGATGGCGGTGTAGATATTTCCATGTACATACAAATGGTGGTGTAGATATTTCCATGTTCGTACAGATGGCGGTGCAGATATTTCCATGTTCATACAGTTAGCCGTGTAGATATTTCCATGTTCATACAGATGGCGGTGTAGATATTTCCATGTTCATACAAATGGCAGTGTAGGTATTTCCATGTTCACAGACATGGCGGTTTAGATATTTCCATGTTTATACAGATAGCAGTGTAGATATTTCCATGCTTATAGAGACAGCAGTGTAGATATTTCCATTGATATACAGATAGCTGGGTAGATATTTGCATGTTCATACAGATAGCGGTGTAGATATTTCCATGTTCATACAGATAGCGGTGTAGATATTTCCATGTTCATACAGTTAGCGGTGTAGATATTTCCAAGTTCATACAGATGGCGGTGTAGATATTTCCATTTTCATGCAGATAGCGGTGTAGATATTTCCATGTTCATCCAGATGCCGGTGTAGATATATCCATGTTCATACAGATGGGGGTGAAGATATTTCCATGTTCATACAGATGGCGGTGTAGATATTTCCATGTTCATGCAGATGGCGGTGTAGATAGTTCCATGTTCATAGAGATGGCGGTGTAGATATTTCCATGCACATACAAATGGCGGTGTAGATATTTCCATGTTCGTACAGATGTCGGTGCAGATATTTCCATGTTCATACAGTTAGCCGTGTAGATATTTCCATGTTCATACAGATGGCGGTGTAGACATTTACATGTTCATACAGATGGAGGTGTAGATATTTCCATGTTCGTATGGATGGCTGTGTAGATATTTCCATGTTCATACAGGTGGTGGTGTAGATATTTCCATGTTTATACAGATAGCAGTGTAGTTATTTCCACGTTTATAGAGATAGCAGTGTAGATATTTCCATTGATATACAGATAGCTGTGTAGATATTTGCATGTTCGTACAGATAGCGGTGTAGATATTTCCATGTTCATGCAGAGAGCGGTGTAGATATTTCCATGTTCATACGGATAGCGGTGTAGTTATTTCCATGTTCATACAGATAGCGGTGTAGATATTTCCATGTTCATATAGATAGCGTTGTAGATATTTCCATGCTCATACAGTCAGTGATGTAGTTATTTCCATGTTCATACAGATGGCATTGTAGATATTTACATGTTCATACAGTTGGCGGTGTAGATATTTCCATGTTCATACAGTAGGCGGTGTAGATATTTCCATGTTCGTATGGATGGCTGCGTAGATATTTCCATGTTCATACAGGTGGCGGTGTAGATATTTCCATGTTTATACAGATAGCAGTGTAGTTATTTCCGTGTTTATAGAGATAGCAGTGCAGATATTTCCATTGATAAACAGATAGCTGTGTAGATATTTGCATGTTCTTACAGATAGCGGTATAGATATTTCCATGTTCATACAAATGGCGTTGTAGTTATTTACATGTTCATAGAGATGGCGGTGTAGATATTTCCATGTTTATGCAGATAGCCGTATAGATATTTCCATGTTTATACAGATGGTGGTGTAGATATTTCCATGTTTACAGAGATGGCGGTCTAGATATTTCCATGTTTATAGAGATAGTGGTGTAGTTATTTCCAAGTTTATAGAGACAGCGTTGCAGATATTTCCATGTTTATACAGATAGCGGTGAAGATATTTGCATGTTTATACAGATAGCCATGTAGATATTTCCATGTTTATACAGATAGCGTTGTAGATATTTCCATGTTTATAGAGATAGTGGTGTAGATAATTCCAATTTTATACAGATAGCATTGTAGATATTTCCAAGTTCATACAGATAGCGGTGTAGATATTTCCACGTTTATAGAGATGGCGTTGTAGATATTTCCATGTTCATACAGATGGCGGTGTAGATATTTCCATGTTTATAGAGATGGCGGTGTAGATATTTTCATGTTTACACAGATGGCGGTTTAGATAATTCCATGTTTACACAGATAGCAGTGTGGACATTTCCATGTTTACACAGATAGCGGTGTGGATATTTCCATGTTTATGCAGATAGCGCTATAGATATTTCCATGTTTATACAGATAGCGGTGTGGATATTTCCATGTTTATACAGATAGTGGTGCAGATATTTCCATGTTTATAAAGATAGCAGTGTAGATATTTCCAGCTTAATACAGATGGCGGTGCAGATATGTCTATGTTCGTACAGATGGCGGTGTAGATAATTCCAATTTTATACAGATAGCTGTGTAGATATTTCTAAGTTCATACAGATAGCGGTGTAGATATTTCCATGTTTATAGAGATGGCGGTTTAGATATTTCCATGTTCATACAGATGGCGGTGTAGATATTTCCATGCTTATAGAGATGGCGGTGTATATATTTTCATGTTTACAGAGATAGCGGTGTAGACATTTCCATGTTTACACAGATAGCGGTGTGGATATTTCCATGTTTATGCAGATAGCGGTGTAGATATTTCCATGTTTATACAGATAGTGGTGCGGATATTTCCATGTTTATACAGATAGTGGTGCGGATATTTCCATGTTTATACAGATAGTGGTGCAGATATTTCCATGCTTATTCCGATAGCGGTGTAGATATTTCCATCTTAATACAGATGGCGGTGTAGATATGTCCATGTTCGTACAGATGGCGTTGTACATATTTCCATGTTCATACAGATGGCGGTGTAGGTATTTTGAAGTTTATAGAGATAGCGCTGTAGTTATTTCCATATTTATTGAGAAATCTGTGTAGATATTTCCAAGTATATGCAGATAGCTCTGTAGATATTTCCATTTTCATGCAGATAGCGGTGTAGATATTTACATGTTCATCCAGATGCCGGTGTAGATATATCCATGTTCATACAGATGGGGGTGAAGATATTTCCATGTTCATACAGATGGCGGTGTAGATATTTCCATGTTCATGCAGATAACGGTGTAGATATTTCCATGTTCATAGAGATGGCGGTGTAGATATTTCCATGTACATACAAATGGTGGTGTAGATATTTCCATGTTCGTACAGATGGCGGTGCAGATATTTCCATGTTCATACAGTTAGCCGTGTAGATATTTCCATGTTCATACAGATGGCGGTGTAGATATTTCCATGTTCATACAAATGGCAGTGTAGGTATTTCCATGTTCACAGACATGGCGGTTTAGATATTTCCATGTTTATACAGATAGCAGTGTAGATATTTCCATGCTTATAGAGACAGCAGTGTAGATATTTCCATTGATATACAGATAGCTGGGTAGATATTTGCATGTTCATACAGATAGCGGTGTAGATATTTCCATGTTCATACAGATAGCGGTGTAGATATTTCCATGTTCATACAGTTAGCGGTGTAGATATTTCCAAGTTCATACAGATGGCGGTGTAGATATTTCCATTTTCATGCAGATAGCGGTGTAGATATTTCCATGTTCATCCAGATGCCGGTGTAGATATATCCATGTTCATACAGATGGGGGTGAAGATATTTCCATGTTCATACAGATGGCGGTGTAGATATTTCCATGTTCATGCAGATGGCGGTGTAGATAGTTCCATGTTCATAGAGATGGCGGTGTAGATATTTCCATGCACATACAAATGGCGGTGTAGATATTTCCATGTTCGTACAGATGTCGGTGCAGATATTTCCATGTTCATACAGTTAGCCGTGTAGATATTTCCATGTTCATACAGATGGCGGTGTAGACATTTACATGTTCATACAGATGGAGGTGTAGATATTTCCATGTTCGTATGGATGGCTGTGTAGATATTTCCATGTTCATACAGGTGGTGGTGTAGATATTTCCATGTTTATACAGATAGCAGTGTAGTTATTTCCACGTTTATAGAGATAGCAGTGTAGATATTTCCATTGATATACAGATAGCTGTGTAGATATTTGCATGTTCGTACAGATAGCGGTGTAGATATTTCCATGTTCATGCAGAGAGCGGTGTAGATATTTCCATGTTCATACGGATAGCGGTGTAGTTATTTCCATGTTCATACAGATAGCGGTGTAGATATTTCCATGTTCATATAGATAGCGTTGTAGATATTTCCATGCTCATACAGTCAGTGATGTAGTTATTTCCATGTTCATACAGATGGCATTGTAGATATTTACATGTTCATACAGTTGGCGGTGTAGATATTTCCATGTTCATACAGTAGGCGGTGTAGATATTTCCATGTTCGTATGGATGGCTGCGTAGATATTTCCATGTTCATACAGGTGGCGGTGTAGATATTTCCATGTTTATACAGATAGCAGTGTAGTTATTTCCGTGTTTATAGAGATAGCAGTGCAGATATTTCCATTGATAAACAGATAGCTGTGTAGATATTTGCATGTTCTTACAGATAGCGGTATAGATATTTCCATGTTCATACAAATGGCGTTGTAGTTATTTACATGTTCATAGAGATGGCGGTGTAGATATTTCCATGTTTATGCAGATAGCCGTATAGATATTTCCATGTTTATACAGATGGTGGTGTAGATATTTCCATGTTTACAGAGATGGCGGTCTAGATATTTCCATGTTTATAGAGATAGTGGTGTAGTTATTTCCAAGTTTATAGAGACAGCGTTGCAGATATTTCCATGTTTATACAGATAGCGGTGAAGATATTTGCATGTTTATACAGATAGCCATGTAGATATTTCCATGTTTATACAGATAGCGTTGTAGATATTTCCATGTTTATAGAGATAGTGGTGTAGATAATTCCAATTTTATACAGATAGCATTGTAGATATTTCCAAGTTCATACAGATAGCGGTGTAGATATTTCCACGTTTATAGAGATGGCGTTGTAGATATTTCCATGTTCATACAGATGGCGGTGTAGATATTTCCATGTTTATAGAGATGGCGGTGTAGATATTTTCATGTTTACACAGATGGCGGTGTAGATAATTCCATGTTTACACAGATAGCAGTGTGGACATTTCCATGTTTACACAGATAGCGGTGTGGATATTTTCATGTTTATGCAGATAGCGCTATAGATATTTCCATGTTTATACAGATAGCGGTGTGGATATTTCCATGTTTATACAGATAGTGGTGCAGATATTTCCATGTTTATAAAGATAGCAGTGTAGATATTTCCAGCTTAATACAGATGGCGGTGCAGATATGTCTATGTTCGTACAGATGGCGGTGTAGATAATTCCAATTTTATACAGATAGCTGTGTAGATATTTCTAAGTTCATACAGATAGCGGTGTAGATATTTCCATGTTTATAGAGATGGCGGTTTAGATATTTCCATGTTCATACAGATGGCGGTGTAGATATTTCCATGCTTATAGAGATGGCGGTGTATATATTTTCATGTTTACAGAGATAGCGGTGTAGACATTTCCATGTTTACACAGATAGCGGTGTGGATATTTCCATGTTTATGCAGATAGCGGTGTAGATATTTCCATGTTTATACAGATAGTGGTGCGGATATTTCCATGTTTATACAGATAGTGGTGCGGATATTTCCATGTTTATACAGATAGTGGTGCAGATATTTCCATGCTTATTCCGATAGCGGTGTAGATATTTCCATCTTAATACAGATGGCGGTGTAGATATGTCCATGTTCGTACAGATGGCGTTGTACATATTTCCATGTTCATACAGATGGCGGTGTAGGTATTTTGAAGTTTATAGAGATAGCGCTGTAGTTATTTCCATATTTATTGAGAAATCTGTGTAGATATTTCCAAGTATATGCAGATAGCTCTGTAGATATTTCCATTTTCATGCAGATAGCGGTGTAGATATTTACATGTTCATCCAGATGCCGGTGTAGATATATCCATGTTCATACAGATGGGGGTGAAGATATTTCCATGTTCATACAGATGGCGGTGTAGATATTTCCATGTTCATGCAGATGGCGGTGTAGATAGTTCCATGTTCATAGAGATGGCGGTGTAGATATTTCCATGTACATACAAATGGCGGTGTAGATATTTCCATGTTCGTACAGATGTCGGTGCAGATATTTCCATGTTCATACAGTTAGCCGTGTAGATATTTCCATGTTCATACAGATGGCGGTGTAGACATTTACATGTTCATACAGATGGAGGTGTAGATATTTCCATGTTCGTATGGATGGCTGTGTAGATATTTCCATGTTCATACAGGTGGTGGTGTAGATATTTCCATGTTTATACAGATAGCAGTGTAGTTATTTCCACGTTTATAGAGATAGCAGTGTAGATATTTCCATTGATATACAGATAGCTGTGTAGATATTTGCATGTTCGTACAGATAGCGGTGTAGATATTTCCATGTTCATGCAGAGAGCGGTGTAGATATTTCCATGTTCATACGGATAGCGGTGTAGTTATTTCCATGTTCATACAGATAGCGGTGTAGATATTTCCATGTTCATACAGATAGCGTTGTAGATATTTCCATGCTCATACAGTCAGTGATGTAGTTATTTCCATGTTCATACAGATGGCATTGTAGATATTTACATGTTCATACAGTTGGCGGTGTAGATATTTCCATGTTCATACAGTAGGCGGTGTAGATATTTCCATGTTCGTATGGATGGCTGCGTAGATATTTCCATGTTCATACAGGTGGCGGTGTAGATATTTCCATGTTTATACAGATAGCAGTGTAGTTATTTCCGTGTTTATAGAGATAGCAGTGCAGATATTTCCATTGATAAACAGATAGCTGTGTAGATATTTGCATGTTCTTACAGATAGCGGTATAGATATTTCCATGTTCATACAGATAGCGGTGTAGATATTTCCATGTTCATACAAATGGCGTTGTAGTTATTTACATGTTCATAGAGATGGCGGTGTAGATATTTCCATGTTTATGCAGATAGCCGTATAGATATTTCCATGTTTATACAGATGGTGGTGTAGATATTTCCATGTTTACAGAGATGGCGGTCTAGATATTTCCATGTTTATAGAGATAGTGGTGTAGTTATTTCCAAGTTTATAGAGACAGCGTTGCGGATATTTCCATGTTTATACAGATAGCGGTGAAGATATTTGCATGTTTATACAGATAGCCATGTAGATATTTCCATGTTTATACAGATAGCGGTGTAGATATTTCCATGTTTATAGAGATAGTGGTGTAGATAATTCCAATTTTATACAGATAGCATTGTAGATATTTCCAAGTTCATACAGATAGCGGTGTAGATATTTCCACGTTTATAGAGATGGCGTTGTAGATATTTCCATGTTCATACAGATGGCGGTGTAGATATTTCCATGTTTATAGAGATGGCGGTGTAGATATTTTCATGTTTACACAGATGGCGGTTTAGATAATCCCATGTTTACACAGATAGCAGTGTGGACATTTCCATGTTTACACAGATAGCGGTGTGGATATTTCCATGTTTATGCAGATAGCGCTATAGATATTTCCATGTTTATACAGATAGCGGTGTGGATATTTCCATGTTTATACAGATAGTGGTGCAGATATTTCCATGTTTATAAAGATAGCAGTGTAGATATTTCCAGCTTAATACAGATGGCGGTGCAGATATGTCTATGTTCGTACAGATGGCGGTGTAGATAATTCCAATTTTATACAGATAGCTGTGTAGATATTTCTAAGTTCATACAGATAGCGGTGTAGATATTTCCATGTTTATAGAGATGGCGGTTTAGATATTTCCATGTTCATACAGATGGCGGTGTAGATATTTCCATGCTTATAGAGATGGCGGTGTATATATTTTCATGTTTACAGAGATAGCGGTGTAGACATTTCCATGTTTACACAGATAGCGGTGTGGATATTTCCATGTTTATGCAGATAGCGGTGTAGATATTTCCATGTTTATACAGATAGTGGTGCGGATATTTCCATGTTTATACAGATAGTGGTGCGGATATTTCCATGTTTATACAGATAGTGGTGCAGATATTTCCATGCTTATTCAGATAGCGGTGTAGATATTTCCATCTTAATACAGATGGCGGTGTAGATATGTCCATGTTCGTACAGAGGGCGTTGTACATATTTCCATGTTCATACAGATGGCGGTGTAGGTATTTTGAAGTTTATAGAGATAGCGCTGTAGTTATTTCCATATTTATTGAGAAATCTGTGTAGATATTTCCAAGTATATGCAGATAGCTCTGTAGATATTTCCATTTTCATGCAGATAGCGGTGTAGATATTTACATGTTCATCCAGATGCCGGTGTAGATATATCCATGTTCATACAGATGGGGGTGAAGATATTTCCATGTTCATACAGATGGCGGTGTAGATATTTCCATGTTCATGCAGATGGCGGTGTAGATATTTCCATGTTCATAGAGATGGCGGTGTAGATATTTCCATGTACATACAAATGGTGGTGTAGATATTTCCATGTTCGTACAGATGGCGGTGCAGATATTTCCATGTTCATACAGTTAGCCGTGTAGATATTTCCATGTTCATACAGATGGCGGTGTAGATATTTCCATGTTCATACAAATGGCAGTGTAGATTTTTCCATGTTCACAGACATGGCGGTTTAGATATTTCCATGTTTATACAGATAGCAGTGTAGATATTTCCATGCTTATAGAGATAGCAGTGTAGATATTTCCATTGATATACAGATAGCTGGGTAGATATTTGCATGTTCATACAGATAGCGGTGTAGATATTTCCATGTTCATACAGATAGCGGTGTAGATATTTCCATGTTCATACAGTTAGCGGTGTAGATATTTCCAAGTTCATACAGATGGCGGTGTAGATATTTACATGTTCATACAGATGGCGGTGTAGATATTTCCATGTTCGTACGGATGGCAGTGTAGATATTTCCATGTTCATACAGGTGGCGGTGTAGATATTTCCATGTTTATACAGATAGCAGTGTAGTTATTTCCATGTTTATAGAGGTAGCAGTGTAGATATTTCCATTGTTATACAGATAGCTGTGTAGATATTTGCATGTTAATTCAGGTAGCGGTATAGATATTTCCACGTTCGTACAGATAGAGGTGTAGATATTTCCATGTTCATACAGATAACGGTGTAGATATTTCCATGTTCATACAGATATCGGTGTAGATATTTCCATTTTCCTACAGTTTGCGGTGTATATATTTCCATGTTCATACAGATGGCCGTGTAGATATTTCCATGTTCATAGAGATGGCGGTGTAGATATTTCCATGTTCGTACAGATGGCGGTGTAGATATTTCCATGTTTATAGAGATGGCGGTGTAGATTTTTTCATGTTTACACAGATGGCGGTGTAGATATTTCCATGTTTACACAGATAGCAGTGTGGACATTTCCATGTTTACACAGATAGCATTGTGGACATTTCCATGTTTACACAGATAGCGGTGTGGATATTTCCATGTTTATGCAGATAGCGCTATAGATATTTCCATGTTTATACAGATTGCGGTGCGGATATTTCCATGTTTACAGATAGTGGTGCAGATATTTCCATGTTTATAAAGATAGCAGTGTAGATATTTCCAGCTTAATACAGATGGCGGTGCAGATATGTCTATCTTCGTACAGATGGTGGTGTAGATAATTCCAATTTTATACACATAGCAGTGTAGATATTTCTAAGTTCATACAGATAGCGGTGTAGATATTTCCACGTTTATAGAGATGGCGGTTTAGATATTTCCATGTTCATACAGATGGCGGTGTAGATATTTCCATGCCTATAGAGATGGCGGTGTATATATTTTCATGTTTACACAGATAGCGGTGTAGACATTTCCATGTTTATACAGATAGCGGTGCGGATATTTCCATGCTTATACAGATAGCGGTGTAGATTTTTCCATCTTAATAGAGATGGCGGTGTATATATGTCCATGTTCGTACAGATGGCGGTGTAGATATTTCCATGTTCATACTGATGGCGGTGTAGGTATTTCGAAGTTTATAGAGATAACGCTGTAGTTATTTCCATATTTATAGAGATATCTGTATAGATATTTCCATGTATATGCAGATAGCTGTGTAGATATTTCCATGTTCATCCAGATGCCGGTGTGGATATATCCATGTTCATACAGATGTCGGTGAAGATATTTCCATGTTCTTACAGATGGCGGTGTAGATATTTCCATGTTCATACAAATGGCAGTGTAGGTATTTCCATGTTCGTAGAGATGGCGATGTAGATATTTCCATGTTCATACAAATGGCAGTGTAGGTATTTCCATGTTCACAGACATGGCAGTTTAGATATTTCCATGTTTATACAGATAGCAGTGTAGTTATTTCCATGCTTATAGAGATAGCACTGTAGATATTTCCATTGATATACAGATAGCTGGGTAGATATTTGCATGTTCATACAGATAGCGGTGTAGATACTACAATGTTCATACAGATAGCGGTGTAGATATTTCCATGTTCATACAGTTAGCGGTGTAGATATTTCCAAGTTCATACAGATGGCGGTGTTGATATTTACATGTTCATAAAGATGGCGGTGTAGATATTTCCATGTTCGTACGGATGGCAGTGTAGATATTTCCATGTTCATACAGGTGGCGGTGTAGGTATTTCCATGTTTATACAGATAGCAGTGTAGTTATTTCCATGTTTATAGAGATGGCAGTGTAGATATTTCCATTGTTTTACAGATACCTGTGTAGATATTTGCATGTTAATTCAGATAGCGGTATAGATATTTCAACGTTCGTACAGATAGAGGTGTAGATATTTCCATGTTCATACAGATAACAGTGTAGGTATTTCCATGTTCATACAGATATCGGTGTAGATATTTCCATTTTCCTACAGTTAGCGGTGTATATATTTCCATGTTCATACAGATGGCCGTGTAGATATTTACATGTTCATAGAGATGGCCGTGTAGATATTTACATGTTCATAGAGATGGCGGTGAAGATATTTCCATGTTCGTACAGATGGCGGTGTAGATATTTCCAGGTTCATAGAGATGGCGGTGTAGATATTCCCATGTTTATGCAGATAGCGGTATAAATATTTCCATGTTTATACAGATGGTTGTGTAGATATTTCCATGTTTATAGAGATAGCGGTCAATATATTTCCATGTTTATAGAGATAGTGGGGTAGTTATTTCCAAGTTTATAGAGACAGCGATGTAGATATTTCCATGTTTATACAGATAGCTGTGTAGATATTTGCATGTTTATACAGATAGCTGTGTAGATATTTGCATGTTCATACAGATAGCGGTACAGATATTTCCATGTTCATACAGATAGCGGTGTAGATATTTCCATGTTCATACAGATGGCGGTGTAGATATTTACATGTTCATACAGATGGCGGTGTAGATATTTCCATGTTCGTACAGATGGTGGTGTAGATATTTCCATGTTCATAGAGATGGCGGTGTAGATATTTCCATGTTTATGGAGATAGCGGTATAGATATTTCCATGTTTATACAGATGGTGGTGTAGATATTTCCATGTTTCTAGAGATGGCAGTCTAGTTATTTCCATGGTTATAGAGATAGTGGTGTAGATATTTCCAAGTTCATAGAGACAGCATTGTAGATATTTCCATGTTTATATAGATAGCGGTGAAGATATTTCCATGTTTATGCAGATAGCGGTGTAGATATTTCCATGTTTATACAGATAGCGGTGTAGATATTTCCATGTTTACACAGATAGCGGTGTAGACATTTCCATGTTTACACAGATAGCGGTGTGGATATTTCCATGTTTATGCAGATAGCGGTGTAGATATTTCCATGTTTATACAGATAGTGGTGCAGATATTTCCATCTTTATAGAGATAGCGGTGTAGATATTTCCATCTTTATACAGATGGCGGTGTAGATATGTCCATGTTCGTACCGATGGTGGTGCAGATATTTCCATGTTCATAAAGTTAGCGGTGTAGATATTTCCATGTTCATACAGAGGGCGGTGTAGATATTTCCATGTTCATACAGATGGCGGTGTAGATATTTCCATGTTCATACAGGTGGCGGTGTAGATATTTCCATGTTTATACAGATAGCAGTGTAGTTATTTCCATGTTTATAGAGATAGCAGTGTAGATATTTCCATTGATATACAGATAGCTGTGTAGATATTTGCATGATCATACAGATAGCATTGTAGATATTTCCATGTTCATACAGATAGCGGTGTAGATATATCCATGTTTATACAGATAGTGGTGCGGATATTTCCATGTTTATACAGATAGTTGGGCAGATATTTCCGTGTTTATACAGATAGCGGTGCAGATATTTCCATGTTAAGACAGATGGCGGTGTAGATATGTCCATGTTCGTACAGATGGCGTTGCACATATTTCCTTGTTCATACAGATGGCGGTGTAGATATTTCGAAGTTTATAGAGACAGCGCTGTAGTTATTTCCATATTTATAGAGAAATATGTGTAGATATTTCCATGTACATGCAGATAGCTGTGTAGATATTTCCATGTTCATGCAGATAGCGGTGTAGTTATTTCCATGTTCATCCAGATGCCGGTGTAGTTATATCCATATTCATACAGATGGCGGTGAAGATATTTCCAAGTTCATACAGATGGCGGTGTAGATATTTCCATGTTCATACAAATGGCGGTGAAGATATTTCCATGTTCATAGAGATGGCGGTGTAGATATTTCCAAGTTCATACAAATGGCGGTGTAGATATTTCCATGTTCATAGAGATGGGGGTGTAGATATTTCCATGTTTACACAGATAACAGTGTAGTTATTTCCATGTTTATAGAGATAGCAGTGTAGATATTTCCATTGATATACAGATAGCTGTGAAGAGATTTCCTTGTTCATACACATAGCCGTGTAGATATTTCCATGTTCATACAGATAGTGGTGTAGATATTTCCATGTTCATACTGATAGCGATGCAGATATTTCCATGTTCGTACAGTTAGCGGTGTTGAGATTTCCGTGTTCATACAGATGGCAGTGTAGATATTTACATGTTCATACAGATGGCGGTGTAGATATTTCCATGTTTATAGAGATGGTGGTGTAGATATTTTCATGTTTACACAGATGGCGGTGTAGATATTTCCATGTTTACACAGATAGCGGTGTAGACATTTCCATGTTTACACAGATAGCCGTGTGGATATTTCCATGTTTATGCAGATAGCGGTGTAGATATTTCCATGTTTATACAGATAGCGGTGCGGATATTTCCATGTTTATACAGATAGTGGTGCACATATTTCCATGTTTATACAGATAGTGGTGTAGATATTTCCATCTTATTACAGATGGCGGTGTAGATATGTCTGTGTTCGTACAGATGGTGGTGTAGATATTTCCATGTTCATACAGATGGCGGTGTAGATATTCCGAAGTTTATAGTGATTGCTCTGTAGTTATTTCCATATTTATAGAGAAATGTGTGTAGATATTTCCTTGTATATGCAGATAGCTGTGTAGATATTTCCATGTTCATGCAGATAGCTGTGTAGATATTTCCATGTTCATCCAGATGCCGGTGAAGATATTTCCATGTTCATACAGATGGGGGTGAAGATATTTTCATGTTCATACAGATGGTGTTGTAGATATTTCCAAGTTCATACAAATGGCGGTGCAGATATTTCCATGTTCATACAGATGGCGGTGTAGATATTTCCAAGTACATACAAATGGCGGTGTAGATATTTCCATGTTCATAGAGATGGCGGTGTAGATATTTCCATGTTTATACAGATAGCAGTGTAGTTATTTCCATGTTTATAGAGATAGCAGTGTAGATATTTCCGTTGATATACAGATAGCTGTGTAGATATTTCCATGTTCATACAGATAGCGGTGTAGATATTTCCATATTCAACCAGATAACGGTGTAGATATTTCCATGTTCATACAGATAGCGGTGTAGATATTTCCATGTTCATACAGTTAGCGGTGTAGATATTTCCATGTTCAGACAGATGGCGGTGTAGATATTTACATGTTCATACAGATGACGGTGCAGATATTTCCATGTTCGTACAGATGGCGGTGTAGATATTTCCAGGTTCATAGAGATGGCGGTGTAGATATTTCCAACTTTATGCAGATAGCGGTAGAGATATTTCCATGTTTATACAGATGGTGGTGTAGATATTTCCATGTTTATAGAGATGGGGGTCTAGGTATTTCCATGTTTAAAGAGATAGTGGTGTAGTTATTTCCAAGTTTATAGAGACAGCGTTGTAGATATTTCCATGTTTATACAGATAGTGGTGAAGATATTTCCATGTTTATACAGATAGCGGTGTAGATATTTCCATGTTTATAGAGATAGTGATGTAGATAATTCCAATTTTATACAGATAGCATTGTAGATATTTCCAAGTTCATACAGATAGCGGTGTAGATATTTCCACGTTTATAGAGATGGCGGTGTAGATATTTCCATGTTCATACAGATGGCGGTGTAGATATTTCCATGTTTAGAGAGATGGCGGTGTAGATATTTTCATGTTTACACAGATGGCGGTGTAGATATTTCCATGTTTACACAGATAGCGGTGTAGACATTTCCATGTTTACACAGATAGCAGTGTGGATATTTCCATGTTTATGCAGATAGCGGTGTAGATGTTTCCATGTTTATACAGATAGCAGTGCGGATATTTCCATGCTTATACAGATAGTTGGGCAGATATTTCCATGTTTATACAGATAGCGGTGTAGATATTTCCATGTTAATACAGATGGCGGTGTAGATATTTCGAAGTTTATAGAGATAGCGCTGTAGTTGTTTCCATATTTATAGAGAAATCTGTGTAGATATTTCCATGTATATGCAGATAGCTGTGTAGATATTTCCATGTTCATGCAGATAGCGGTGTAGATATTTCCATGTTCATCCAGATGCCGTTGTAGATATATCCATGTTCATACAGATGGTGGTGAAGGTATTTCCATGTTCATACAGATGGCGGTGTAGATATTTCCATGTTCATACAAATGGCGGTGTAGATATTTCCATGTTCATAGAGATGGCGGTGTAGATATTTCCATGTTCATACAAATGGCGGTGTAGATATTTCCATGTTCATAGAGATGGCGGTGTAGATATTTCCATGTTTATACAGATAGCAGTGTAGTTATTTCCATGTTTATAGAGATAGCTGTTTAGATATTTCCATTGATATATAGATAGCTGTGAAGATATTTGCATGTTCATACAGATAGCGGTGAAGATATTTGCATGTTCATACAGATAGCGATGTAGATATTTCCATGTTCATACAGATAGCGGTGTAGATATTTCCATGTTCATACAGATAACGGTGTAGATATTTCCATGTTCATACAGATAGCGGTGCAGATATTTCCATGTTTGTACAGTTAGCGGTGTAGATATTTCCATGTTCATACAGATGGCGGTGTAGATATTCTCATGTTCATACAGATGGCCGTGTAGATATTTCCATGTTCGTACCGATGGCGGTGTAGATATTTCCATGTTCATAGAGATGGCGGTGTAGATATATCCATGTTTATGCAGATTGCGGTATAGATATTTCCATGTTTATACAGATGGTGGTGCAGATATTTCCATGTTTATAGACATGGCGGTCTGGATATTTCCATGTTTATAGAGATAGTGGTGTAGTTATTTCCAAGTTTATAGAGTCAGTGTTGTAGATATTTCCATGTTTATACAGATAGCGGTGAAGATATTTCCATGTTTATAGAGATAGCGGTGTCGATATTTTCATGTTTATACAGATAGCGGTGTACATCTTTCCATGTTTATAGAGACAGTGGTGTAGATAATTCCAATTTTATACAGATATCAGTGTAGATATTTCCAATTTCATACAGATAGCGGTGTAGATATTTCTACGTTTATAGAGATGGCGGTGTAGATATTTCCATGTTCATACAGATGGCGGTGCAGATATTTCCATGTTTATAGAGATGGCGGTGTAGATATTTTCATGTTTACACAGATGGCGGAGTAGATATTTCCATGTTTACACAGATAGCGGTGTAGACATTTCCATGTTTACAAAGATAGCGGTGTGGATATTTCCATGTTTATGCAGATAGCGGTGTAAATAATTCCATGTTTATACAGATAGCAGTGCGTATATTTCCATGTTTATACAGATAGTGGTGCAGATATTTCCATGTTTATACAGATAGCGGTGTAGATATTTCCATCTTATTACAGATGGCGGTGTAGGTATGTCCATGTTCATACAGATGGCGGTTTAGATATTTCGAAGTTTATAGAGATACCGCTGTAGTTATTTCCATATTTATAGAGAAATCTGTGTAGATATTTCCATGTATATGCAGACAGTAGTGTAGATATTTTCACGTTCATGCAGATAGCGGTGTAGTTATTTCCATGTTCATCCAGATGCCGGTGTAGATATATCCCTGTTCTTACAGATGGCGGTGAAGATATTTCCATGTTCATACAGATGGCGGTGTAGATATTTCCATGTTCATACAAATGGCGGTGTACATATTTCCATGTTCATAGAGATGGCAGTGTAGATATTTCCGTGTTCATACGAATGGCAGTGTAGATATTTCCATGTTCATAGAGATGGCGGTGTAGATATTTCCATGTTTATACAGATAGCAATGTAGTTATTTCCATGTTTATAGAGATAGCAGTGTAGATATTTCCATTGATATACAGATATCTGTGTAGATATTTTCATGTTCATACACATAGCGGTGTAGATATTTCCATGTTCATACAGATAGCGGTGTAGATATTTCCATGTTCATACAAATGGCGTTGTAGTTATTTACATGTTCATAGAGATGGCGGTGTAGATATTTACATGTTCATACAGATTGCGGTGTAGATATTTCCGTGTTCGTACAGATGGCTGTGTAGATATTTCCATGTTCATAGAGATGGCGGTGTAGATATTTCCATGTTTATGCAGATAGCGGTGTAGATATTTCCGTGTTTGTAGACAGAGCGGTGTTGTTATTTCCACATTTATACAGATAACGGTGTAGATATTTCCATGTTTATATGGATAGCGGTGTAAATATTTCCATGTATATACAGATAGCAGTGTAGATACTTCCATGTTTATGCAGATTGCAGTGTAGATATTTCCATGTTTATAGAGATGGCGGTGTAGATATTTCCGTGTTGATACAGATAGCGGTGTAGATATTTCCATGTTTATAGTGATAGCAGTGTAGATATTTCCATGTTTATACAGATAGCGGTGTAGATATTTCCATGTTCATACAGATAGTAGTGTAGATATTTCCATGTTCATACAGATGGCGGTGTAGATATTTCCATGTTCCTAGATATAGCGGTGTAGATATTTCCATGTTCATACAGATGGCGGTGTAGATATTTCCATGTTCATACGGATGGCGGTGTAGATATTTCCACGTTTATAGAGATGGTGGTGTAGATATTTCCATCTTTATTCAGATAGCTGTGTAGATATTTCCATGTTTATACAGATGGCGGTGTTGATATTTCAACCTTTATAGAGATAGCGGTGTAGATATTTCCATGTTCCTTCAGATGGCGGTTTAGATATTTCCATGTTTATAGAGATGGCGGTATAGATTTTTCCATGTTTATACAGATGTCGGTGTAGATATTTCCATTTTTATAGAGATGGCGGTGTTGATATTTCCATGTTTGTACAGGTAGCGGTGAAGACCTTTCCATATTTATACAGGTAGCGGTGCAGATATGTGAATTCATTAAACCTGTTCTTCTTTATAAATTACCCAGTCTTGGGTATGTCTTTATCAGCAGCATGAAAATTGACTAATACACTCACTGTCCATGAATGATTCTCTGTTAGCCCATTTGCATTGTTATAAAGAAATACCTGAGGCTGGGTGGTTTATAAAGAAATGAGGTTTATTTGGCTCCTTGTTCTGAAGGCTGTACGTGTAGCATAGTACTGGCACCTGCTTCCAGGGAGGGCCTCAGGAACCTTCCAAGCCTGGTGGAAGGTGAAGGGAAACCAGCATATCACATGGTGAGAGAGGAAGGAAGAGAGACAGGGAGGAGGTGTCAGTCTCTTTTAAACAACCAGATATCGCATGAACTCACAGGGTAAGAACTCATTCATTACCAAGAGGACAGCACCAAGCCATTCAGGAGGCATCTGTCTCCAACATTGGGGATCACATTTTAACGTGAGATTTGAAGGGGACAAACATCCAAACTATGTCAGATACCAAAGCTGACAATGCTTAGGATCTTTAGCTGTTCCAGGTCCTGGGAAAAGGGAGAGAGTTAGCTTCCCTCGTTTATGCTGTGCTACTGCATATTATATTAGTAATTATTGTTCTCTAAAGGTTCTCAAAAGCAAATAAACAAATGCAAGGCAAAACATATGATATGCAAGGCAAAACATATGATATGCAAGGCAAAACATACGAAATGCAAGGCAAATGCATTAAAAACTTTTGAGTGTAAATATATATATTTTATTTTATCTTTTTAATTTCTTTTGCTTAACCAAATAGATTATGTAGTTTTGATTAACTGGCCATGAAATAGCTCTGCCTACATAGAATTTCCCATGAATAATTATTTGTGGAGACTTTTGTGTGTGACCCAAATCCTCCCTCAAAACTGAAGTTTGCCCAGCTATTGGGAGTGTTGGCAAATCATGCCTCTCAGCTGATTCTCTCTAGAATTTATTCTCAGGAGATCTAATTAATAACTTGTCAAGCTGATGTCCATCCTTGGGGACAACTCGTATCTGAAGAATGGCCAGTGAAAGGTATTAAAACTCCATACTCCTGCCTCAATTTAGGGCAACTCTGAAGGGTCACCCCAGCTTCTCAGCTCCCCCTTGAGATTAGCTGAGGTATTTGTTGTGACTGCGTCACATCTCAACTCCCTTTATCCAATTCAGCTTTTTCGCCACAGTTGTTGGTTCCTAGGGTTTTACCCAGTTAAATGTTCTCTACACAAATCTCTATCTCAAATCTGCTTTACAGGGAATGTGGCCTCAGACAGGTTTTCATTAGGTTCTGGACATAACTCTCATTAGTCATTGATATGATTCGGCTGTCTCTGCCCGAATCTCACCTTGATTGTAATTATCCCCGCATGTCAAGGATGGAGTCAGGTGGAGATAATTGAATCATAGGGGCGGGTTCCCCCTACTGTTCTCCTGGTAGCGAATAAGTCTCACCAGATCTGATGGTTTTCAAATGGGAGTTTCCCTACACAAGCTTTCTTCTCTGCTACCATTTAAGATGTGCCTTTGCTTCTTTTTTGCCTTCTGCCGTGACTGTGAGGCCTCCCCAGCCATGTGGAATTGTGAGTTCATTAAACCTCTTTCTTTTATAAATTACCCGGTCTTGGGTAGGACTTTATTAGCAGCATGAGAACAAACTAGTACAGTCTGTTCTATAAGCCCAAGTCGGATCACAGAGTCCCGCTTTCTGTTTCTTTTTTTTTCTAGCCCATATTTCTACTAAAACTTGACTCATAAAGACTCAAAACAAAATAATTAAGCATGGCTAATATTTATTTAATATTTTATACGTGTCAGGTACTGTATTTTGTAACTTATCTTTTAATAATCTTTCCA
Source organism: Gorilla gorilla gorilla (assembly GCF_029281585.2). Classification (NCBI taxonomy): domain Eukaryota; kingdom Metazoa; phylum Chordata; class Mammalia; order Primates; family Hominidae; genus Gorilla; species Gorilla gorilla. The sequence goes on along the minus strand of NC_073232.2, from coordinate 7,569,718 downwards.
AATCTCTAAAAGGAGAATTCTGCTTTTTTATAGAGAAAATAAGGATGGCTCTGAAAATTTTAGTATTAGGGGAAGCAGGGTGAGGGACATAGGGGGCACTTTGTGTTATTTGTGCATTTTACCATCAGTCTAAAATCAGGTCAAAATGAAAAAAAATGAGAAGTAGAAGCAGGTTGTTAAGATTTTCAGTGTGACTCTAGAATTTTTTTGTTTGTTGTTTGTTTTGGAGTGTAGTGGTAAGATCTCTGCTCACTGCAACCTCCACTTCCCAGGCTCAAGCAATTCTCCTGCCTCAGTCTCCCAAGTAGCTGGGATTATAGGTGCCTGCCACCACACCCAGCTAATTTTTGTATTTTTTTTTTTAGTAGAGATGGGGTTTCAGCATGTTGGCCAGGCCAGTCTCCAACTCCTGACTTCAAGTCATCCGCCCGCCTCAGCCTCCCGAAGTGCTGGGATTATAGGCATGAGCCACCACTCCTGGCCCAAAGTTCATATTTTAACTACTAACCTAAATTATTTTAAAAACAAAAGTCTCCTTGGACTCAAACCAGGTCAGAGTGACATGATCATGTGCCTGTTTTGTGCAGGGTGAAGTGAGATTATTATCTAGGAATTAGCTGAAATGTCTTGTTGTGGGCATAATTATTTCATATAAATTCTAAGCTTCATATTAGCACTTAGATTATAATTATCTAAAGAATAGAGAACAATTTCATATAATTTTCAGTGTATCAGGTGAATCAACAGTATACATACAAGCATGCAGATGAATTTCAGTGAATATAGTGGTGACAATGCTCAACAGAATAAGTGTCCCCCACCCCAACCCTGCATCTTGCTCTTTCACTGTCCTAAAGATAGAACAAAATGGTTCAGGCATCCAGCTTGTCCCCTCCACACTTCACACTTTTACTTAATAGCAGCTTATCTTTAACACTTTGTCATCTTTAAGATGTTGCTAATTCTTTCTGGTAGATCCCAGGACTGAGGATGAGGAAGAATGATTTTATTTAAATAAGGTTGCTTAATTAAAAAACAATTTTTTTAGTTTTAAAATATTTTCATTATTTTATAAAATGTTTGTGGGTACAAAGGAGGTTTACATATTTGTGGGGTACATGAGATGTTTTGATACAGGCATGCAGTGTGAAATAATCACATCATGAGGAATGGGCTTTCCATCCCCTCAAGCATTTATCCTCTGAGTTAAAAACTATTCAATTGGCTGGGCGTGGTGGCTCACGCCTGTAGTCCCAGCTCTTTGGGAGGCCGAGGTGGGCGGATCGCCTGAGGTCAGGAGTTTGAGACCAGCCTGGCCAACATGATGAAACCCCATCTCTACTAAAAATACAAAAATTAGCCAGGTGTGGTGGCGAGTGCCTGTCATCCCAGCTACTCGGGAGGCTGAGACAGGAGAATCATTTGAACCTGGGAGGTGGAGGTTACAGTGAGCTGAGATCATGCCATTGTACTCCAGCCTGAGTGACAAGAGTGAAACTCCATGTCAAAAACAAACAAAAATCAATTACATTCTTTAAGTTATTAAAATTAAACATTGTAAATGATATTTTTTCCCAAAGCTTTTCCAAAGAAAAAAAAAGTAGAAACAAAGACACTTTCTACTGATTTCCAGCATGGTGACTCTGTATTTCTAGCATGTGTTAAGGTGAAAAATTGATTTTATGTTTAATACAAAACATAGCATAATGTAATGAAAAGCAAGATTGTAATGATAAAGGAAAATAACCTAGTGCTAATTTTTTTCAATTTGAAGCATTGGATTAAAATGAATTAGGTTATATTCCAACATGTTTATATTGAATTTCTTTTTTCTCCAATTGGTTTCTTTTTATTAATGGGGGAGTGTTGCATTTGTATAAGGTTTCCCTATTATATTCAATTGTTTTGAGATGCTTTTAATATGAAGTTTTTATGTTTTCTTTTTGATGTATACATGTTATGCTTTTATGCTGAATTTGATAATTGGTGCTGTATGTGCAAAGCAAATGTAATTTCCCAGCTTTTATTTTTTAAAGCCCTGGGAAGCAACATAATAAAGTAGAAATAGTATCAAGACAAGAGTTAGAATACCTGGATTCTAAAATTTAAATTAAATTAGGATCTAGTGACATTATAGGTGTTCCTTGATCTTCTGATGACCTGATTCCTCAAAAGAAAAATAAAATAATCTATAAATTGTTTCTAATTCTAAAACTCTATCAATCCTATTTTTAAAATTGTAATTAGTTGAACTCTGTAAGGTCACAAAAATCCCTATTAAGAAACTAAAATAAAATTTTATCATATCTTAAAAATACTCTGATCTTTTTTATATGCTGACATGAATTCTAATTATTTTTGAGCCCCTAAAAAATATTTAAGATCACAGTTTATGTTTTATTATTGACTTTCAGATAATTAACATTTTACTGATAGATATGAACAAATCTACTCTAACAGAGATAGTCATTAGTTTATTTCTCTCTTTTCAGTATCAGTAAAAAGTATCGATTTACCAATAACAATGAATTAATTGCCTGAAATAAATGAAACGTAAGCAGCAAAAGTGAACCTTTGAGTATAACTCTTCTTGTAAACGTTGACTTAGTTCAAAGGGAGCTTATCTTTAAAAAAAAAGCGCTAATTCATGTCTATTGGTATAGATATAATCTTTTGTTCCTTGAAAATAGATCCTAATATACTCCAGACACTATGCCACTTGGTGCAGATATTAACACAAATAGCAAGTGATCATTGTCCTCATGGAGTTTATTTTAAAGAGAACAAAGTGAGACAAAGGCACACAAGCAAAGAACTACAATACAAAGGGGATGGCATCTGACTCAGCATGGAGGTGTCACGGAAGGTGTTGTTTTGCTTAGGTTTTGAAGTGTGGGTAGGAGATGGCCCATGTTGAGAGTGGGAACTGGGAATTAAAAAGATGAGGAGGTCTCTGCAAATCTACATGGATGGGAAGTAGCATGCTGATGTGGGAAACAACTAAAAAGTTCCAGAATGCATGGTTTATAAAGCGTGAGTCAGAGAGGGCTAGACCAGTAGCCAGATCAAGGATATCTCACATGTTATAGTCATGAATTAGTGCATTGACCTGCAGGCCATGGGAGTCACTGAAGGTTTCAGTCAGGTAAGTGAGCTGATCAGAACAGTCCTTTAGATAGGCCGCTCTTTTGGCTGTAAGGGGGACACGTTTGAAGTAGGGCTATAGCTAAAAATATACAGACACTTCCTCTTGTCTACAGCCCTGCTGGCATCTGTTGTATTTTGACTTTTTAATAATAGCCATTCCAACCGGTATGAAATGGTATCTCATTGTGTTTTGATTTGCAATTTTCTGATGATTAGTGATTCTAACCTTTTTTTTTTGTATTTGTTGGCCATTTGTATGTGCTCTTTTGAGATGAGTTTGTTCATGTCCTTTGCCCATTTTTTAATTGGGTTATTTTTTTTTCTAATTGATTTAAGTTCCCTGTAGATTCTGGATACTAAAAAACAAACAAAAACCAGAAGTAAATAAATTCTCAGGACACACACACCCACACCCACACCCACAGAGAGAGAGAGAGAGCGGTTAGGTAAGAGGCCACCAACCACCAGGGTCTAAACTGGGAACACTTTCTAGTACAGAATGAATGGAAAGGATTCATGAAATATCTAGAAAGTAACGTTAATGAGATTTACATGTATGGAGTGAATGAGGAGAAACAGGGATCATTCAGGATTCTGGTAGGGATAACAGGGGGAGCCATTAGTTGAAATTTTGAAGTGGGAGAAGGAGAGGCAGTTTTAGGGAGAAAGATGAGTTTTTTTTAGGTATTTCAAACCCTTGAAGCTTCTATGTGACATCGAAGTGGAAATAACAGTCTGTGGGTTGGGACAATAAAGAAAGAAATTGGTTGAAGACTAGGGGAAGAGTATAGAGCAAAGAAATATTTAAGATAATAAACATAGAGAGATAGCTGAAAATGTGGGACTGGATTACAAAGGAAGAGTGATTTAGTTATGAAGCCCAAGGGCTGACAGGAATGGGTGACTACTCGAGGAGTTCATATGCATCTGTTATTGTATGAATTAAAAAAATTATCTGTTCCTTCCTAAAGATATCTTCAACCTGTTTTTGGATACATATGGGCACTGCTTTTCATTCTCTTAGCCCCATTTCTTATTTTAGCCTCTGCTGTAGCAATCAGTTCTGCACAGGCTTTGACCCAGGCTTTGACTAGTTGGTGCAGGTGTGATATGACACTTACCTGGAATGGCCCACAGTTTGTGGCTGCTCTCACTTAAGCAGGTGGGATGCTCATGTAGGTGTAACCTAGAAGCTTGGTAGAGTTTATGCCCATGGGGCAACCTGTGACCACTCAAAAATAAAGCCCTTTCCTCCTCCCAGATTGAGGAGTCTTGCATTATGTAATAAAACTCCTTAGAAGGCCTATTAGGTTCCAATACAGCATTAGGCAACTTGATAAGGTATCCCATCATCAGCCTTCCTTTCTTCCCTCATTCCTCTGCCTCTCACTCTTTCTTCCTAAGTTAACTTCTTAGATAAAATGCCAACTTTCTATATTTTGTTTCACATCAGGGAAAATAATTGTATATCCCATTTCAAAAGCACATAAAAAGGTTACTGTATAGAAAATTTGTCTTTAATAGATTAAGGTGTAATTTTCCAAATACTTTAAAATTTTATTTCAGATACGTTTTTCATTTTTATAAGCTTCATCTAAAAGCAGAGTTCACCTAAGAATATACCTAAGAGCATATTACATAGAATATATTTTATATTTCAGTAGTTTAGCTAGGATTCTTTCAAAATTGAGAGGATCTACAAATATTTCTAACACATTAGTTTTCAGTCTTAAGGCTGAATCAAGAACAAAGCTCCTAAACTTTGCATTGGTGATTGAGAACATTTTAAAATTGTTATTTAATTCATTAATTTATTTTTAAAAAATTTTCACATTGTAATCATATAGATTTATAGGATACAATTTGATGTTTCAATGAATATGTATGTTGTCTAATGATCCAATAAGGATAGTTAGTGTATTAATTACCTCATGCATTTATCATTTCTTTTTAATAAGAAATTTCAAAATCCTTTCTTCTAGATACTTTGTAATATACAATACTTTACTTTTAACTATAGTCACCCTGCTTTGCAAAGAACACTTCAACTTATTCTTCCTATATAATTGTGATTTCATAACTGTTAACCAATCTATCTCCATTTTGCCCTCCCCACTTCTTCCTCACTGTTTGGTAACCACTATTCTACTCTATTTCTCTATTAACATTTTTTTTTAAGATTCCACATATGAGAGAGATCATGCGGTATTTGCTTTCTGTGTCTGGCTTATTTCACCTAACATTGTATCCTACAGGGTCATCCATGTTGTTGCAACTGGCAGAATTTCATTCTTTTTTTATTGCTGAATAGTATTTCATTGTGTATGTGTCCATATATATATATTATATATAATAATATGTATAATTATAATTACACATAAAATTATATATAATTATAATTAATTTTATGTATAATTATAATTACACATAAAATTATATATAATTATAATTATAATTATATATAATTATATATATAATAATAATATATATTATATGTAATATATAATATACATAACGTATATTATATATAATATACATAGCGTATATTATATATATTATACATAATATATATTATATATATTATACATGATATATATTATGTATAATATACACGATATATATTATACATAATATACATGATATATATTATATATAATATACATAGTATATATTATGTATAATATACATAATATATATTATATATATATAATTCACTTCTTTGTTTTTAGACACATAGGTTGATTCCATATCTGATTATTAGAAATAGTGCTACAGTAAACATAAGAGTGCAGATATTTTTCAAACACAATGATTTCATTTCCTATGGATATATACCCAGTAGTGGGATTGCTGGGTTATGTGATCGAATAATTGTTTTTTTGTTTTTTTTTTATTTTTTAGCGATCTTCCATAAAGTTTTGCTTAATGGTTGTACTAGTTTACAACTTCATCAACAGTGTGTAAGTGTTCCCTTTTCTCCACTTCCTTGCCAACTCTTGTTATCTTTTACCTTTTTGGTAATAGCCATTCTAATGGGTGAACTGGTATCTCATTGTGGTTTTGATTTGCATTTCCCTGATGGTTAGTGATGTTGAACATGATTTTATTATATATTCGTCTTGACCATTTCTATATTTTCTCTTGTGGCATGTCTTTTAGTTTATTTTGTCCTTTTTTTTTTTTTTTTTTGAGAAGGAGTCTTGCTCTGTTGCCCAAGCTGGAGTACAGTGGTGCAATCGGGGCTCACGGCAACCTCCATCTCCCTCTTTCAAGCAATTCCCCTGCCTCAGCCTGCTGAGTAGCTGGGGTTACAGGCACACGCCATCATGTTTGGCTAAATTTTTGTATTTTTAGTAGAGAAATGATTTCACCATATTGGTCAGGCTGGTCTCAAACTCCTGACCTCAGGCAATCCACCTGCCTCAGCCTCCCAGTTTTGCCCATTTTTAAATAAGTTTTTTATGTTTTTGCTGTTGAGTTGCTTAAGTTTCTTATATAATCTGGGCATTAACTCCTTAGCAGATGTATAGTTTGCAAATATTGTATCCCATTCTGTAAGTTGTTTTTTCACTCTGTTAAGTTTCCTTTGCTGTGCAAAAGCATTTTAGTTTGATGAAACCCCATTTATCTATTTTTGCTTTTGTTGCCTGTGCTTTTGACGTCTCATTTAAAAAATCCTTGTACAACCCAAAGTTATAGAGAATTTCCCACATGTTATCTTCTAGTAGTTTTTCATAGTTTTCAATCTTACCTTTAGGTCTTTAATCGCATTTGAGTTGATTTTGTATAAGGTAAAAGATAGGGATCTAATTTCATTATCCCACATATAAATATCCAATCTTCTCAGTACCATTTAATGAAGACACTGTCTTTACCCCTGTGTGTGCTCTTGACTCCTTTTTTGAAAATCAGTTGACTTTAGGTATGAGAATTTATTTCTGAGCTGTATATTCTCTTCCATTGGTCTATGTGTTTGCTTTATGGCAGTGCCATGCTGTTTTGCTTACTATGGCTTTGTAGTATATTTTGAAGTCAGGTAGTGTGGTGCCTCCAGCTTTGTTATTTTTGCACAGGATTGCTTTGGTTATTTGGGGTCTTTTCTGGTTTCATACAAATTTTAGGGTACTTTTTTCTATTTCTGTGAAGAATTTCATTGTTATTTTGATAGGGATTGCATTGAATCTGTAGGACATTTTGTTAGTATGGTCATTTCAATAGTATCAATTCTTCCATTCCATGAGTATATAGTGTCCATTTTTTGTGTATCGTAAATTTTTCCATCAGTGTGTTATAGTTTTCATTGAAGAGATCTTTCATGACCTTGATTAAATTTATCTGCAGATTTCTTGGTAGCTATTGTAAATGGAATTCCTTTCTTGATGACTTTTTCAGATAGTTCACTATTAGTGTATAGAAACACCACTGAATTTTCTGTGTTGATTTTGTATACTACAACTTTACTGAATTTATTTATGATTTCTAGTAGTTTTTGGTCAAGTCTTTAGGGTTCTCACTCTATATAAGTATATATAGAAAGAACCCTAAAGAGAGAGAGATCATATATATCTATATGATCATATATATAGATGTATACATATGTATGTGAGATCACATTTTCTACAAACAGAAACAATCTGACTTCCTTCTTTCCAGTTTGGATCCCTCTTATTTATTTCTTTTGTCTAATTGCTCTGGTTCTGACCTCCAGTACTATGCTAAATAGAAGTGGTAGAAGTTGACATCCTTGTCTTCCTCCATATCATAGAGGAAAAGCATTTAACTATTCACCATAAATAAGATGTTAGCTGTGGGTTTGTCACATATGGCCTTTACTGCGTTGAGGTGCACTCCTATACCTACTTTCTTGACAGTTTTTATCATAAACGAATGTTGACTTTTGTCAAGTGTTCTTTTTGCATCTGTTGAAATGATCACATGGTTTTTGTTTTTCTTTCTATTGTGGTGGTGTATCATATTTACTGATTTGTGCATGTTAAGCCATCCTTTCATCCCTGGGATGAATCCCACTTGATTATAGTGAATACTCTTTTTACTGTGCTGTCAAAGTCAGTTCACTTGTATCTTGTTGAGAATTTTTGTATCTATGTTCTCCAGGAATATTGGCCTGTTATTTTCATTTTGTGCATGTCTTTGTCTGGTTTTAGAATCAGGATATTGCGAGCCTCATAAGATGAGTATGGAAGTATTCCTTCCTCATTACTTTTGTGGAAAAGTTTGTGGAGAATTGGTAGTTATTCTTTAACTGTTTGGTAGAATTCAGCAGTGAAGACATCAGGTCCTGGGTGTTGGTTGTTGTTGTTGTTGTTTTGATGGAAGATGTTTTATTATTGATTGAATTTCCAAACTCATTATTGATGTGTTCAGATGTTATATTTCCTCACAATTTAATCTGGGTAGTTGTATGTGTGCAGAAATTTATTCATTTTATTCTACATTATCAAATTTGTTGGCATATAGTTATGAGTAATGTCTTACAATCCCTTATATTTCTGTGGTGTATCAGTTGTAATGTCTCCTTTTTCATCTTTTATTTATTTGAATTTTCTCTCCTTTTGTCTTAGTTTAGCTAAAGGTTTGTCAGTTTTACCTTTACACTTTGTCTTATTTATCTTTTGAAATATTTTTTAGTGTCTGTTTCCTTTATATCTGCTGTGAGCTTTATTATTTCCTTCCTTCTACCAATTTTGGGTTTAGTTTGTTTTTGATGTTCTAGTTACTTCAAGTGTATAATTTTGCTTTGTGATTTGAAAATCTTTCTTCATTTTTGGTGTAGGCTTTTATTGCTATAAATTTCCCTCTTAGAACTGCTTTTGCTACGTTCCATAGGTTTGGGTATGTTGGATTTTCATTCTTACTTGTCTCAGCGACTTTTGAAATTTTCCTATTAATGTCTTAATGAGACCTATTGATTTCTTGGGTGCATGCTATTTAATTTCCATGTTTTCATAAAATTTCCAAGGGCTTTCCTGTTGTTGATTTCTGGCTTTATATCACTGTAATCAGAAAAGATACTTCATATGATATCTGTCTTCTTAAGTTTGTTAAGACTTATTATGTGTCATAATGTATGATTGGTCCTAGAGAATGTTTGGTGTACAGTTGAGAATAATTTGTATTCTGCGGCTGCTGGATGATGTATTAGTCTGTTTTCATACTGCTGATAAAGACATACCCGAGACTGGGTAATTTACAGAGAAAAAGAGGTTTAGTGGACTCATAGTTCCACGTGGCTGGGGAGGTCTCCCAATCATGATGGAAGGCGAAAGGCACATCTTACATGGTAGCAAACAAAATGGAATTGAGAACCAAGTGAAAGGGTTCCCCCTTATAAAACCATCAGATCTTGTTAGACGTATTCACTACCACAAGAACAGTATGGGGGAAACCGCCCCCATGATTCAATTATCTCCCACTGGTTCCCTCCCACAACATGTATGAATTATGGGAGCTATAATCAAGATGAGATTTCGGTGGGGATATACAGCCAAACCATATCAGGTGAGATCTTCTTTACCTGCTAGGTCCATTTGGTCTATGGTATAGTTTGAGTCTGTCATTTTTTGGTTGATTTTCTCTTCATATAATCTGTCCATTTTTAAAGTGGAGTGTTGAAATTTCCTACTAATATTGTATTGCAGTCAATCTCTACCTTCAAATCTAATATTTGCTTTATATATCTGGTTGTTCTGGTGTTGGGTACATATATAGTTACACCTAAGTAATATATATGTTATGTCCTCTTATTGAATTGGGCCTTTTTTCATTTCATTATACAGCGACATTCTTTTTTTATATAGTTTTTTTATTTAAAGCCTTTTAAAATATGACATGACTGTGGCTACTCCTGCTTGCTTTTCATTTGTTTGCATAAAATATATTTTTCCATCTCTTCACTTTCAGTCTATTTATCTTTAATAGTGAGGTAAGTATCATGTAGGCAGCATATAGGTGGTTTTGCTATCTGAATCCATTCATCCACTTTATATCTTTTAACTAGAGTTTAATCCACTTCTATTGAAGTTTATTATTGATAAATTAGGACTTCCTTCTACCATTTCATTAGTTGTTTTTTAGATTACTTGTTCACTTCTTCCTTTCTTATTGTTTATCTCTCTAGTTTGGTGGTTTTCTGTGGTGCTAAGCTTTGTTTCTTTTCCCTTTTTTGGTGTGTGTGTGTGTATCTGCTGTAATTTATTTCTTTCTGGTTAGTGAAACTAACATACAGAGTCCTGTATTTGTAACAGACTATTTTACACTGATAACAACTTAACTTCTGTCACATAAAAATACTCTTGACTTCTCCCCCCCACACACACACAATTTATATTTTTGTTACGTTACATTGCATCTTTATGAATGGTAGACTCAATGGAACATAGGATCTATGTCACAACTAAATCAATTATTTAATGGCAGCATTAAAGCAGCCCAAAGAATGTGAAAAACTGGTGTGGGTGTATTTAACTTTTTAAAAACTATGTTTCATAATGTTTTCATTAAAAAGTCTTTATCAGTTTGCTAATGCCTAATTTTTACAACCAGCCACCATAGATTTTACAGGATAAATATATTATTTCAGTGGTAATTGAAGCAGAATTTTTGTTGCTCTTCTTACCCTTAGAGATTGTGTATTATCCTCAGACGTAATTCTTTGATTTATTTCTTTTCATGTTGTTACACATAGTTACCAACAATCAACGTGAGAATAACCTTTGAATATTTTCAAGCATTAAGATTTGTTTATACAGCTGCACAATTAGACAACAAACACTCTTGGGTCTTTACCTCTCAGCATACACCTGATTATTAACTTAAAGGTATGATGGGAAAAGTATCAATTTTTCTTGGTCACCTAGATTTAGAAATATGTAATAACTATAAGCTTGGGTCTGCTTCTTCAGAAGCCTAGGAAGTGGAGTGATGGTTCTCTGAAGAGGCTGGAAACAAAGTATGTGTTTCCAGAAGGCTTAAAAGAATATGTTGAGACATAGGCCATTAACACAAAAGTAAAAGAAATGCAAAAAATGTATGAAAGTAAGGATTTGAGAAGGGAAATTTTATTTTTAAGTCTAAGATTCCTATGAATTATATGAAAGTAAATGTCCTATCCTTAAAATTAGCCAAAGGAAGCACTTTACTTATCAATATGATATGACTTTTCATACTCTTATCTAAAGATATCCTAAACTAAGATCCAGTTTTCTAAGAAAAGACTTTTTACTCATGCTTTAAAGCATGCTAGATGATTCCTACCACATCACATAATGTTGTTTACATGTATGATTTAAACTGCATTTATTCTTCAACTCACTGGTTCCTTAGGCTTCTTATCTTTCCTTGCACGCTTAGATAATTTTATGTAAAATTGATTTTTAGAAGTTTAGTTGCTGGGCGTAGTGGCTGTCACCTGTAAACCCAGTACTTTGGGAATTCAAGGCAGGTGGATTGCTTGAGTCTTGGAGTTTGAGGCCTGCCTGGGAAAGATGACAAACCCTATTTGTACAAAAATAAAAGTATTAGCTGGATATGGTGGCACATGCCTGTGGTCCCAGCTACTCCAAGGCTGAGGTGGGAGGATGGCTTGAGTCCGAGAGGCAGAGGTGTGAGCCAAGATCATGCCCTGCTCTTCAGCCTGGGCAAAGAAGCCAGACCCTGTTTCAAAAAAAAAAATCTAGTGAGATTTGATTTCTATTTCTATGTGATTCAAAACTAGGAGAGCTTCAAGGCTAATGACTATTAAAAAATGGCCATTGCTACTTGCATTTTCTATGAAGCCAGCATACACAGCAACGTGCAACCTAAAAACCAAGCTATTTAATATGTAGCTTAGATTTCAGGTTTGATTGTCTTTGAGGTTTGATTATTGCAGAGATCAATTGCCAGACCAAATATAGACTAATTCTGTATTTGGTCTTTTTATCATATGAAACATCCCAGCCTTGGGTATAAATTAAGAGCAAGTACGGATGTTTATACCGATAGCGGTGTAGATATTTCCATGTTTATACAGATAGCGGTGTAGATATTTTCATGTCTATACAGATAGCGGTGTGGATGTTTCCATGTTTATACAGATAGTGGTGTAGATATTTCCATGTTTATAGAGATAGCGGTGTAGATATTTCCATGTTTCTACAGATAGCGTGGTAGATATTTCCATGTTTATAGAGACAGCGGTGTAGATATTTCTATATTTATAGAGATAGCGGTGTAGTTATTTCCATGTTTGTACAGGTAGCGGTGAAGATATTTCCATATTTATACAGGTAGCGGTGCAGATATGTGAATTCATTAAACCTCTTTTTCTTTATAAATTACCCAGTCTTGGGTATGTCTTTATCAGCAGCATGAAAATTGACTAATACACTCACTGTCCATGAATGATACTCTGTTAGCCCATTTGCATTGTTATAAAGAAATACCTGAGGCTGGGTAATTTATAAAGAAATGAGGTTTATTTGGCTCCTTGTTCTGAAGGCTGTACATGAAGCATAGTACTGGCACCTGCTTCCAGGGAGGGCCTCAGGAACCTTCCAATCATGGTGGAAGGTGAAGGGAAACCAGCATATCACATGGTGAGAGAGGAAGCAAGAGAGACAGGGAGGAGGTGTCAGTCTCTTTTAAACAACCAGATATCGCATGAACTCACAGGGTAAGAACTCATTCATTACCAAGAGGACAGCACCAAGCCATTCAGGAGGCATCTGTCTCCAACATTGGGGATCACATTTTAACGTGAGATTTGAAGGGGACAAACATCCAAACTATGTCAGATACCAAAGCTGACAATGCTTAGGATCTTTAGCTGTTCCAGGTTCTGGGAAAAGGGAGAGAGTTAGCTTCCCTCGTCTATGCTGTGCTACTCCATATTATATTGGTAATTATTGTTCTCTAAAGGTTCTTAAAAGCAAATAAACAAATGCAAGGCAAAACATTTGAAATGGAAGGCAAAACACAAGAAATGCAAGGCAAATGCATTAAAAACTTTTGAGTGTTAATATATAGATTTTATTTTATCTTTTTAATTTCTTTTGCTTAACCAAATAGATTATGTAGTTTTGATTAACTGGCCATGAAATAGCTCTGCCTACATAGAATTTCCCATGAATAATTGGTTGTGGAGACTTTTGTGTGTGACCCAAATCCTCCCTCAAAACTGAAGTTTGCCCAGCTATTGGGAGTGTTGGCAATTCATGCCTCTCAGCTGATTCTCTCTAGAATTTATTCTCAGGAGATCTAATTAATAACTTGTCAAGCTGATGTCCATCCTTGGGGACAACTCGTATCTGAAGAATGGCCAGTGAAAGGTATTAAAACTCCATACTCCTGCCTCAATTTAGGGCAACTCTGAAGGGTCACCCCAGCTTCTCAGCTCCCCCTTGAGATTAGCTGAGGTATTTGTTGTGACTGCCTCACATCTCAACTCCCTTTATCCAATTCAGCTTTTTTGCCACAGTTGTTGGTTCCTAGGATTTTACCCAGTTAAATGTTCTCTACACAAATCTCTATCTCAAATCTGCTTTACAGGGAATGTGGCCTCAGACAGGTTTTCATTAGGTTCTGGACATAACTCTCATTAGTCATTGATATGATTCGGCTGTGTCTCCGGCCGAATCTCACCTTGATTGTAATTATCCCCGCATGTCAAGGATGGAGTCAGGTGGAGATAATTGAATCATAGGGGCGGGTTCCCCCTACTGTTCTCCTGGTAGCGAATAAGTCTCACGAGATCTGATGCTTTTAAAATGGGAGTTTTCCTACACAAGCTTTCTTCTCTGCTACCATTTAAGATGTGCCTTTGCTTCTTTTTTGCCTTCTGCCGTGACTGTGAGGCCTCCCCAGCCATGTGGAATTGTGAGTTCATTAAACCTCTTTCCTTTATAAATTACCCGGTCTTGGGTAGGACTTTATTAGCAGCATGAGAACAAACTAGTACAGTCTGTTCTATAAGCCCAAGTCGGATCACAGAGTCCCGCTTTCTTTTTTTTTTTTCTAGCCCATATTTCTACTAAAACTTGACTCATATAGACTTAAAACAAAATAATTAAGCATGGCTAATATTTATTTAATATTTTATACGTGTCAGGTACTGTATTTTGTAACTTATCTTTTAATAATCTTTCCAAATCTCTAAAAGGAGAATTCTGCTCTTTTATAGAGAAAATAAGGATGGCTCAATCTTTTGATTTTTATTACAAGCTTTATTTTGTATAACATATAATAAACTAAAAATATCGAAAGTTTAGAAACCATCAGCACACAATCGAGGTGATGGAAATATACTTCACCTCCAGTTTCCTGATGCCTCTTTATAATACATTTCTCTGGCCCCTCATTCCTGGCCCTTAAAAACCACCAAACTGCTTTCTGTCACTGGACAGTAATTTATACAGTCAAAAAATATATATAAATACAATTTTACACTATGCACTTTTTTGTCTGACATTTTATGTTTTTTTCTCTGCATGTTTTACCTCTAGAGTCTGCCTTGTTTCACTTAGTATAATTATTTTGAGATTCATTCATGTTATAGTATGTATCCATAATTAATTCGGATAAAGCAAGTTAATTCATTAATGTATTGATTGATATTTAGACTGTTTCTAGTTTGGGCTATTATGAATACATGTGCTATGAACATTTGTGTTGATATCATTATATGAACACCTACTTTTATCTCTCTTGGGTAAATACCCAGGAGTGCAATGGCTGAGTCTTACGGCAGAAGTATGTTTAACATTTTAAGGGACTCTTGAACTGTTTTTCAAAGGTTACACATTTTTGTATTCCCATCAGCAGTGTATGAGAGTTTCAGCTTCTCCACATCCAAGCCAGTGCTTGGCTATTATCAGTCATGCTAATCTTAGCTATTTAAAAATAGATAGTGGCGTCTCATTTTGGTTTTAATTTGCATTGCCCTAAGCATTAATTATGTTGAGCATATGTGCTTATTTACCAAACAAATGTCTACTTTGAAATGTCTGTTCCAGTCTTTCACCCAAGTTTTAAATGGGGTTGTTTGTTTTTCATTATTAAATTTTGAGCTTTTAAAATATATTTTTGATGCAAGCCCTTTATCAGATATATGAGTTGCAAATATTTTCTCCCAGCCTGCAGCTTGTCTTTTCAGTCTCTTAATAGATTCTTTTGAAGAGCAGATTCTTTTTTTTAAATTTGATGAGTTTTTCTTATCAATATATTATTATATAAATCATGCTGTGGGGTCATATCAAAGAAAGCTTTGCCTGACTCAAAGTCCCAAATGTTTTCACATCTTCCCTCTCCTCTCCTTTGGGAACTGAGATTACACGTAAATTCAGTTACTTGAAATGTACTGTCTACTATTGCTCTGTTCATGTTTTTTAAAAATTTATTTTCTCTCTATATTTTATTTTGAGAGGTGTCTATCTTTTCTTCTTTAATGACTAATGTGCTATCAGCCTACCATGTAGCTGGGACTACAGCTGCATGCTACTATGTCCCGCTAATTTTTGTATTTTTAGTAGAGATGGGATTTCACCATATTGGTCAGGCTGGTCCTGAACTCCTGACTTCGTGATCCACCTGCCTCGGCCTCGCAAAATGCTGAGATTACAGGCGTGAGCCACTGCGCCCAGCCTCCTTTAGTGTATCTTGCATGTCTCTATTTTAGAACATATAGAATACTGTTTCAATAAGCATTTTAATGTTCTTAACTGATAACTCTGGCACCTTGATTTACTCTGGATCAGTTCTGACTCAGTGATTTTTCTCCTTATTATGAGCCACGTTCTTCTGTCTTTTGTTGTTACTGTTGCGTCTCTGCTAAACTGTGTCTGGATGTCAGATACGGTGACTTTTATCTTATTGAGTGCTGGAAGTATATATAAATATTCTTGATCTTTGTATTGGTATGTATTTAAGTTTAGTTGGAAAGAGTTTGACTCTTTTTGGTCTTGCTTTAAAAATTCATTAGGTGGGATCAGACCAGTTCTCATTTTAGAGCTAATCACTCCCAACTAGTGAGGCAAGATCCTTCTGGGTATCCCTGGGAATCTTGAGGTGTTTCTGGGTTGGCTGATAAAATAAGCACTATTACTGGACCTTGGTGAGCATGTGTACTGTTACTTTTCATCTTATCTGTGTGTTGTTTCCCCAACCGTAGGTACTTTTCTCTAGGCCTGTCCTAACAATTACTTAGCTATGTACTTTAGGGGGACCCTTTGCAGAGCTCTGGAGTTCTCTTTCTGTGCAGCCCCTTCTTCTCGGAAACCTTGTCCTGAGAGCTCATGTCAACATGGTTTCTGTGGACTCTCAGCTCTGTCCCCTCAGCTCAGGGAGAACAATGGGCTCCTCTTGGGCTCTTCTCCTGGAGTAGTGGGCTGGAAAACTTTCTCCAGGCATAAATTAGGGCAGTTGATAGGCTCACCTTGTTTGAGACTGACTTTACAGGGTCTTGCAAACTTTTGTGGCATACATTTTGGCCATTTTTTTGGTTGTTTCAGGAGGGAGAGAAAGTCTAGTTCTTGTTACTCCATCATGGTCATTGCAGAAGTCAACCTAACTGATATTTATCAATACAGTCTGTTGCTACACATTGAACTTGCTTAAGATAATTTTTAGATGGCACAGAACTTTCTGTCCATTGAATGAGACTCTCTGCTTATTTTGCAAGTGCTCATTTGTATGGAGACATTTGTATGGAGAAACTTCAAAAAGTTTGTGGAAAAATGAAGTTAAAAGATAAACATTGAAAATGTGATCTTCGGTTTTCATCCCTAAAGAACTGATGGTCCTGGGAACTTAACAATGTCAATGCAGTCTCTTATACATTATTAACTTAAGAAAAATGGGTGCCCTTTCCACATTTGTTGAGATTGGGAAACAAAAAGAAGTCAGAAGGAGCCAAATCAGAGCTGTAAGGTGGATGCCTGACAATTTCCCATTGAGACTCTCACAAAATTGCCTTTGCTCGATGACAGGAATGAGCAGAAACATTGTGGTGTTAGAGGACTGTCTGCTAAAGCTTTCCCAGGTATTTTGCCCTAAAACTTTGGCTAACTTATTCAAAACACTCTCATGATATGCAGATATTATTGTTCTTTGACCTTCCACAAAGTCAACAAGCAAAATGCCTGGAATGTCCCCAAAAAACTGTTGCCGTGACCTTTGCTCTTGAGTGATCCCCTTTTGCTTTGACTGGACCACTTCCACCTTTGGTAGCCATTGCTTTGATTGTGTTTTGCCCTCAGGATCACACTGGGAAAGCCATGTTTTATCTTCTGTTACAATTCTTCAAAGAAATCCTTCAGGATCTTGACCCTAGTTCTTTAAAATTTCCATTGAGAGCTCTCCTCTTGTCTGCAGCTGATCTGAGCACAACACTTTTGGCACCCATGCAGTGGAAAGTTGGTTCAACTTTAATTTTTTAGTCAGAACTGTGTAAGCTGAACCAATTAAGATGTCTACGATGTTGGCTATTGTTTGTGCTGTTGATTATCAGTCCTCTTCAATTAGGGCACAAACAAGATTAATTTTTTTCCTTGAAAATTGATATGGATGATCTGTCCCTGTGGACTTCATCTTCCACATCATCTCGTTTCTTCTTTAAAAAAGCTGTCCGCTTGTGAACTACTGATTTCTTTGGTGCATTGTCCCCTCAAGCTTCTTGTAAAGCATCAGTGATTTCACCATTCTTTCACTCAAGCTTCATCATAATCTAATGTTTGTTCTTGCTTCAATTTTAGCAGAATTTACATTGCTCTGCTAGGGGCTCTTTTCAAACTAATGTCTACTCCTTCTTACTGTCTCAAACTAGATCCTGTTCAAACATGCTATAATAAATTAGTATGAGTTTATTTTGCTGCCAATATTGAAACCTTTGCATAGTTTTTTTCATAATATACATTTTCCATGAACTTTTTAAGGCCTCTCACGTGTCCACAGGTAGAGTGCCTTACCTATTCTGACTTCAGTCAATTATTCAAGACCTTTCCTTGTCAGTGACACATTAGAAAGGTAGAGTATTGAAAAATAAGAGTAGCTTCTGCTGATTAAGAAATACTATATCTTTTTCTACTTCTTTCTTTTTTTTTTTTTTTTTCTTGAGACAGCATCTTTCTCTGTCACCCAGGCTGGAGTGCAGTGGTGTGATCTCAGCTCACTGCAACCTCTGCCTCCCAGGGTCAAGTGATTCTCCTGCCTCAGCCTCCCGAGTAGCTGGGACTATAGGTGCCTGCCACCACACCCAGCTAATTTTTGTATTTTTAGTGGAGACAAAGTTTCACCATATTGGCCAGGCTGGTCTTGAACTCCTGACCTTGTGATCTGCCTGACTCGGCCTCCCAAAGCGCTGGGATTACAGTCATGAGCCACTGTACCTAGCTTTCTACTTCTTTCTTATTATTTTCCTCCTCTCTCATTCCTATATTCTCTCCTTTCTCCTACTTTCCTCCCCACTCCCTGTTTCCTTCCTTTCATCTTTCCTATTTTCAGGACTTAATATTTCTTGAACCTCAGATGTTATCATAGTATGTTATTTGTTTAATTTTCACATAACAATAATAGTTTAAATACAAATAATATTTATTTTCATCCCCATGTTATCAGTATAACAGTAAAGATGTGGAGAGGCCAGCTGGGCATGGTGGCTCAAGCCTGTAATCCCAGCACATTGGGAGGCCGAGGTGGGTGGATCACGAGGTCAGGAGATCGAGTCCATCCTGGCTAACACGGTGAAACCCCATCTCTACTAAAAAATAGAAAAAATTAGCTGGTCGTGGTGGCGCGTGCCTGTAGTCCCAGCTACTCGGGAGGCTGAGGCAGGAGAATAGTGTGAACCCGGGAGGCAGAACTTGCAGTGAGCCAAGATCACGCCACTGCACTCCAGCCTTGGTGACAGAGCGAGACTCTGTCTCAAAAAAAATAAATAAATAAATAAATGAAAATAAAATTAAAAAAAATGATGTGGAGAGGCCAAACCAATGGCTCTTATATCCACGTTATTTCTTCTAAATGATTTCACCTTAGTTTTGGTCTGCATCTCTAACCATAGCTAGTTGCAGTAGGACCTTCTATCTGGCCTTGCTGCTCTCATTTTTGGACCTCCTCACTGAAATCAAATTGATCTTTCTAAAATGCAAACCCGGTCTTAGTATTTTATTACTTAAAACCCATTGGTGGCTTTCCATGATTTATGGAATAAAGTCAAAATTCCTGTTTTTGCCCACGTTTCTGTGTGCCTCTCATCCCTACATTTACTGATTCCTGTGTGCCATAAATTGCCAGTTGTCCAGAGTTCATTCTCTTTTTGTACTTGGGAGGACTTCTGCATCCTGCAACTTTTCCCCTGAAACATGCTTGGAAAATACCTACTCATTTTTTTCAGATTCAGGTTAGTTTTTTACTTCAGTTTCTTTTCCTGAAGCTTATACTGACTGCTCCATATGGCTTTGGGGATTAGCTACTCATTCCTTTGTGCCCTTTTGTAGATACACATTTATCATGGAGTCTCTTTTTTTTTTTTTGAGACAGAGTCTCACTCTGTCACCAGGCTGGAGTGCAGTGGTGTGATCTCAGCTCACTGCAACCTTTACCTTCCAGGTTCAATTGATTCTCTTGCCTCAGCCTCCCAAGTAACTAAAGCCATGCACCACCGTGCCCAGCTAATTTTTGTATTTTTAGTAGAGACGGGGTTTCACTATGTTGGCCAGGATGGTCTCGATCTCTTGACCTCGTGATCTGCCCACGTTGGCCTCCCAAAGTGCTGGGATTACAGGCATGAGCCACCACTCCCAATCAGTCATGCAGTCTTCATACTTACTTGTTTACTTGCCTGTGAGCTCACTGAATGCAGGGAATATTTCCTTGTTGCTCTAGCACTTACACCAGTACCTGGTATCCAGAAGCTGTATGCTAAATGTTTGTTGAGTGGCTGTTTGACTGAATGATTGTACTCCTAATTAGTAGATAGAAAGCCATGAACTTCCCAGTTCATCATTCTTTGTGCTCAATTCTGGTTTCTTTATTGTGTTCAAAAGAGTTCCTTAGTGACATAAAACTATGGAGCTAGTATGTCAGCTCATTTAAGCAATGATTGGTTTATGTATATAAGAGGCTTCAATAATTATATATTTTTATTTCAGTTTCAATAAATGATCAATTGATTAATTTTCTCTGTTTTGGCTTATTGTTCACACTTAATATCAAAAGTGTTTTACTTAAAATTATTCATGCCAATTATGACAGTTAGGTGAATATTACTTTGATTTACATTCCAGTAGTAGTTTTGGTTGAACCCTGAATATGCTAAGACGTCACTTTTCTTTTTTCTTATGAACAGGCTACTGTGTTTACATATATTATTAAAATCTTCTTTGAAAATACGAAGTGTTACATTTCTTATATTTAGTTCTCTGTGCTTCAGAATTCCTGTGATACTTGCACTTAAGTCCTTCTGAGCAGTTGATGTTAATATTTATGTGGTTAATTTCATGAAACATGGTGGTTTTCATTTCTATCATTAATTTATACAGGAGATAGACTGTTTTCCAGGTGTAAGCTCAGTCATATAATTAGAAAATTTATAAGCAGAAGGGAGTTATTTGGTCTAACCCATTTATTCTACAGATAGAGAAATTAGAGTCCAGAAACTCTGTCTTCTTTAAAGTCTTACAGGTATTTAAGAAAAAAGAATAGACTTGAGGTTTCTGTGTTCTGAACCCAGTGATCTTGACACTGTAATGATCTTCATCCATATTATTCACAGAAGTAAATATAATCACATATTAAATAAGAAACACAAATACTAAGGAGATATTATACTGAAAAATGAAATAATATTATCTTAATTATTTTGATCAGATTCAATATATAGCAGCTTGAAGGCTAATAATTCCAATGATTCTCTGAATAAACCATTTTTCTAATAAGATTACAGGTTTTAGTAATCTAATTATTTTGACTGATGCAAATGTTACCCCGCCAGTCTGAAAAATGTGTTTATTTATATGTCATAAAGAATAATTTATTCCAAAAAGGCTAATTTTCAAAATATATGTATCTTCTGAAACTGTATCTATTTTTTTCCCACGTTTTCTAAATATAGTTTAGAGGGCGTTTGTAGATTTTCATGGTGCTGAAAAATTAAGGTATAATGGTCTCATGAAGGAGAATAATGTCATTTAGACATTGTAATTTTGGAGGATCACAATACTTTTTGGAATGTGGTTGTTGCAGCACTGGTCACTTATACTAATTATATAATAACATACTATACTAATGCAATAATATACCATATGAAATTATTAAATGGTAAATTTGTCTTAAATCCTCTAGAATACTGCAAAGAAATAGTTTATATAAGAAAGAGTACCATAGCATATGTGAACACAATGTTTCCTATTTTTTTCTTCTTTTTTATTTTTTTGAAGACAAGTTCTCACTCTGTTGCCCAGACTGGAGTTCAGTGCCATGTTCATAGTTCACTGCAACCTCAGACTCCCAAGCTCAAGTGATCCTCTTGATTCAGCCTCTGAAGTAGCTGTGCCTATAGGTGTGCACCACCACACTGGCTAATTTTTAAAATTTTTTATAGATATGTTGCCCAAGCTGGTCTCAAATTCTTGAGCTCAAGAGATCTTCTCACCTTGGCCTCCCAGAGTGTTGGGATTACAGGCATGAGCCACCATACTCAGCCAATATTTCTTTTCTAAAAGACATTTTCTAACATACTTCTCATTTTAACTAACATAATATTCAAAGTGTAGATCTGAGAAAGAGATAGTGCCTGCAGATCTGGGATCCTACATGCTAATATTATGGGATGCATTCAGATTTGATCAGCAGATATTCCATTTATTCTAGAACACCACCAGCAGAAGAATGTAATTACGTCTATCACTAAAACTTTGTGTCAATACAGACTACTGTATTTGTTATCATAGATGGTCCTTGGATGGCAGCCTTAAGCAATTTTAAACCTAGACAGGTGATGTACTTTTTCTTCTTGGATAATTTTCATTGTTTTATCTAATTTGGTTGTAACTAATGTGTTTAATATGGCTTGCTTGTTTTTTAAAAAGTTGTTCAGTATCCTTAGAACTCAGTGCTGATTTCTTTTTCTAGCAGGCCTTTTATATAGGACATCTCACTTTCTCCTGGCTCTCTACTACTAGCATGAGGTCTCTGAAAAAATCAAGACAGCCAAATAATTTGTTATAGAATAGCCTATGTAGAGGGACAGGGGAGGAGTCATATTCCAAGAGGGAAAGACCTTTGAGCCAGGCTCAATTTGTAGAGGCTGTTGAATGAAAATGAGAGAGAGAGAATGCACACTTTATTGCACTATTAAAGCAAAATTCTGACAATAACTTCTAAAAATGATTCCACTCTTATACACTGAGAATATGACAGACCTTCCAAAAGTATAATTTCTTACATGAACGTCCAGGTATATAAGGAAAAATAACTATTTCATACCAATATCTTCAGCCGCCTTTATTGTTGGTTCACCACATAGATTTTTATCAGAATCGCAGAACATTAATTTTTTAAATTAGCTACCATTACAACTAGCTTGAGAAGAACTTTCTTTTTAATAATTCGACCCAGATGCATTCTAGATACTCCAGTGTTATGAATCGATGGCTTCATGAGGAGCCGCTGTTGACTCATGCTATCTCTGGACACACTGACAGGAAATGTTTTCTTACACCTGTTTTCCTCCTGCTTTTCCTTGGTAGGATTTAGTTCCTTGGCATAGTTCAGTATCAATGGCAGTCATAGAGAAGTGTTACAAAAACCCAGCTTATTCCAACTTGTGAATTATTTGGCACCCAGGAACCAGGTCTTACAATCTTCAACCCACTTTTTCCTAACATGGCCCCTTTTCTGAAATGTTTATTTATATATGATGTAGGCCTGGGGAAAGGACATGGACTTTCAAAGAAAATATTCTGCAATAGATCTCTCAACTCCAGAGAACCTTCTGACTAAATCTGAAAGAATTCCACTGTGCTCTGATAACATCCTTTAATAATGAAGGAAAAGATATTTTTCCCCCAGGAGGATTTTGTAGTGAAAGAGATGGCATAATTTTTTTTAAATGTTGTTTATAATCTAATTTGTTTTTTCATTTGTGGGGTGTGTCTTAAATCCTAAATGGTACATCCTTTTTAAAATACTTCTAGTAATAAAATGTTTCTGAAGTTATGTTGTAAATATCATTGGACTATGTTTAATAATGTTAAGTTGATCCCACTTCCCCTGAAATTATATACATAAATGCTGAAAGTATAAATTTACATATACAACTTCATGGAACATTTTTCTTCCAAGTGTGCATTTGCTAGAATTTGCATTGAAAGGTTTTGGAAGGAGCCTGTTGGTATGAATCCTGTGTTAGCAACACTCAGATTTGTTGCATACTGAACAGCATGCTAAATCTCACTTCACAATCTTAGATTTCTCATCTACCATCTTGAGCTGAATTTAAAATATAACTGCAGTTTATTATGTCACCTGTTCGTCAAACACTGATGCAAAGCTTAGTTTTCAGTGTGAAGAACCCATGACTAGAGAAGGGAAGAAGAAAGGGTCAAGCAGACCTCATTAAAGAGTGTATGGGCAAGAAAACACATCAGATGTCTTGATAGGTTTTTTAAAGTCCTGTTAGACTTGTCATGATTTCCAAAACACTAAATGCCATCTAGTATTTTGGACCCTCCAAAATTACAGTAGAATATTATTATGGGTCATCTTAATTGGAAATATACAGGAAAATCCTGATGATTAATGTAGACTAGTGATAGCTCTCACACATTTATATAACCTATGTTGAAAAGAAAGAAGAAAGGCAGGAAGGAAAGAAGGAAAAAGAGCGGAGAGAGAGGAACAAGAAAACACGTGGATTTGTGGAAATGAAAATTTTTAAATTACTAATTTGCAAGAATGGGTAAGAAAAATACCGAGTATGAACATAAGTGCTTTCAATTCCGTTTGTCTCTTAATCCTTCTCAGTCCGTGGCCAGTTTTGAAACTTGGTGTAACTTCCTTCCTTTATTCCTCCCTCCCTTGCTCCCTCCATCCCTTCTTGCCAGCCTCCTTCCCTTCCTCTCTCCTTGAGTTTCCTTCTTCTTTCTTGTTCCCTCCCTCCCTCCCTCTCTCTTTTTTTCCCTTAGTTTCCCCGGAAGCACATATACCAGCCATTTGAATGCTTTCTGCTCATAGATACTGCCAAGCCCCCTCACCCAGACTGCTGACTAGATTTGGTAGAATGGAATGAGAAACATAGACTTTGTGTCTGTGGCGGCCACCTCTGATGTTGCAGATTTTTGCCGTGATTATGCACTCCAGCCGAGGGACGCTAGAGAGGTTGAAATTTCAACGGTGGGATTTGCCATTTTGGAATTTGCAGTAATGTACTGGATATGCTAACAGCAGCCTGGCTAGCCGCCACTTCACAAGGAAGTATTTAAATATACACGTGTAATATGAAGAAAATTGCATTAGATCATAAGGGATGAATTATTTTGTAAATGACTATACCATCAAATACCATACCTGATATCAATCATCTTCATCAGACAGTATCTGTGTATGTAAGTAGATAAACAAAAAAGCAGGAGTTTATTTCTCTCTAATGTATCCTTGACTCTCTAGCGGTGACCTCTGAAATGTCTCTTCTGATCCAGACTTGTTTGAATCATGTGCAACATTTTAGATTTGTCTTTTCTCTGCAAGTTTTTTTTTGTAAGTACCATAACATATTGAACCAAATAGTTTTGCTTGCTTTCTATTGATGACACATGATTTTGGCTTTTATCTTCAGTGGAAAATCAATGTGCCACATGGCGTTCACTAAGAAAAAGGTATGGGGCCTCTTTGTAATTCTTTGTCAGATGGTTGCTTTATCTTGATTTATGCCTTCAAACTTTTTCCCATTCAGCAGAAAATATTGTGTCACTATCTGTGAGAGCAAAGCGATCTATACCAATTTATGCTCTAAGTGTAGCCTCCTTCCAGAACTGCTTATGGAACATATCAACTCACTATAGATTAGGGACATAATGGATTCTTCTTTCTTAAAAGTGGCAGATTGACAATTTTAGTTCATATACAAGCTTTTATATTAACATTAAAACAATATTTCTATGTAAAGTAAAATATTGTAGTTGATTATTATTCGAGGGCCTCCCAGAATTTCAAGGTCTGAAAATAAATTCAATGTTCCTGGTGGTAACAAAATTGCTCCTACTTCCTTGTATCAGGACTGCCATTTGGAACTGCTGGGGAAGCTCTTTTCAGAAATTATTTTCAAAACAGCATTGTTGCCTTTTGCCAAACTGAAATCTGGTTGTAAACTTTTGAAAACTAGTTCCTTGGAATGGAATTCAAGTTGTCTTCTAAGCAATTTTTTTTTAACTCAAACATACATTCTATCTTGCTTTATTATGTCACTATTTGTGTAGGAAACATATTTCTATTTTTACCATTTTCAATTTATTTACATTTACATTTACATTTGTGTGTATATATATACACACATACATACACTTTAAGTTCTGGGATACATATGCAGAACTTGCAGTTTTGTGAAATAGGTATACATGTGCTGTCATGGTTTGCTGCACCCATCAACCCGTCATCTACATTAAGTATTTCTCCTAATGCTATCCCTCCTCTTTCCTTCCTACCCACTGACAGGCCCCAGTGTGTGATGTTCCCCTCCCTGTGTCTATGTGTTCTCTTTGTTCAACTCCCACTTATGAGTGAGAACATGTGGTGTTTGGTTTTCTGTTCTTGTGATAGTTTGCTGAGAATGATGGTTTCCAGCTTCATCCATGTCTCTGCAAAAGACATTAATCCATCCTTTTTTATAGCTGCATAGTATTCCATGGTGTATATGTGCCACATATTCTTTATCCAGTCTATCATTGATGGGCATTTGGGTTGGTTCCTAGTCTTTGCTATTGTGAATAGTGCTGCAATAAACATATGTGTGAATGTGTCTTTATAGTAGAATGATTTATAATCCTTTGGATGTGTACCTAGTAATGAGACTGTTAGGTCAAATGGTATTTCTAGTTCTGGATCCTTGAGGAATTGCTACACTGTCTTCCACAATGGTTGAACTAATTTACACTCCCACCAACAGTGTAAAAGCATTCCTATTTCTCCACATCCTCTCTAGCACCTGTTGTTTCCTGACTTTTTAATGATTGCCATTCTAACTGGCACGAGATGGTATCTCATTGGACCAGGGGTGATGAGCTTTTTTTTTTTTCTTCGAGACAGCCTCACTCTGTCACCCAGGGTGGAGTGCAGTGGCACAATTTCGGCTCACTGCAACCTCCACCTAATGGGTTCAAGCAATTCTCCTGCCTTAGCCTCTTGAGTAGCTGGGATTACAGATATATACCACCACGCCTGGCTAAAGTTTTTTTTGTGTGTGTTTTTGGTAGAGACAGAGTTTCACCGTAGTGGCCAGGCAAGTCTCAAACTCCCGACCTTGTGATCCACTCGCCTTGGCCTCCCAAAGTGATGGGATTACAGGCGTGAGCCACCACGCCCAGCCTATGATGAGCTTTTTTTCATGTGTTTATTGGCCGCATAAATGTCTTCTTTTGAGAAGTGTCTGTTCATATCCTTTTCCCACTTTTTGATGGGGTTGTTTTTTTCTTGTAAATTTGTTTAAGTTCCTTGTAGATTCTGGATATTAGCCCTTTGTTAGATGGATAGATTGCAAAAATTTTCTCCCACTCTGTAGGTTGTGTGTTCACTCCGATGATAGTGTCTTTTGCTGTGCAGAAGCTATCTTTAGTTTAATTAGATCCCGTTTCTCAATTTTGGCTTTTGTTGCCACTGCTTTTGGTGTTTTAGTCATGAAGTCTTTGCCTATGCCTATGTTCTGAATGGTATTGGCTAGGTTTTCTTCTAGAGTTTTTATGGTTTTAGATCTTATGTTTAAGTCTTTAATCCATCTTGAGTTAATTATTTTATAAGGTGTAAGGAAGGGGTCCAGTTTCAGCTTTCTTCATATGGCTAGCCAGTTTTCCCATCACCATTGATTAAATAGTCAATCTTTCCCCATTGTTTGTTTCCGTCAGGTGTGTCAGAGATATGTTGTATATTTCATGGTACAATGCCTTCTGTCAATGGGGAAAAATAACAAGCATATATGGGATGAATGAAGTCTGCTACGGTTAAGGTTGAGAATATTTACTGATCCTTGAGTTCAGTCTCCAGGAATGTTGGAAATAGAGAATGGAGATAATGGAGATAAAGAAAAGTTCTGAAAATGACACTTCCCATAGTGTCAAAATTGTGATCTATTGGAGAATTCTGTGATACATCAAAATCTCTGTTTATACTGATGTTTGTTATTGTGTATGAGCATATCTTTATCAGGTGTAGGCTATTTCTATACTTTCATGTCTTTAAATCAATGTTTCTATTCACATATGTATATGTGCAAATAGAAGCATGCTAATATTATATATATATTTTTTCTGTCATTACCATGATTGCTATGATTATCATTAGCATGTATTATTAGTGTGACCGAAGTATCATCAGTATCAGTTTCTTTCTAACTGCAGTGCTCCTGTAATGCTTCATTTCTACAGAGCCAACCTACACCCACCGTTTCCCTGACTATAACTTTACCTAAAGTATAAGCCCTTATAAAGCCATGAAAGCCTACCAAGAATTGTCAAAGAAGCTAGGCAGCAGCCAGGCTCTGCCTTAGGAAAAGACTTTACTTTTTATTATCATGTGCAGTACTTAACTACTTGTTTTGACCTGTAAGATTTTGCTCTCCTATATTTCTATCCCCTGGCTTTCTGATATTTCATGTGATTATATTTGAAATTTTAACCTTGCTTTTCTTTTTGGAATCTCTGATATCTCTGCTGCCACAGGTAATGACAGGTTCCTCTCTAACTGTTGGTGTTATCCCTGGTCAGATTATTACTGATGACAGAAGTAGATGTTTTACGTGGATTCTCTCGATATCAGAAACAAATACAGATATCACAACTCAAAAATGACAGACTGATAACCATTATGAACTTAGATGCAACATTCTTAATACAATATTAGCAAAGTGAGTCTAGGAATATTTAAAAATGATCATGTGTTTTAACCAAGTGGGGCTTATCTCAAGTTGGTTTCAACAACTGAAAATCTACCATGCTGACAGAAAAAAGAAAAATCACGTGACACTCTCAATAGATGCAAAAAAGGAATTTACAAAATGTAACACATTTTTTAAATTAAAAACTCCCAGCAAACTGAGGATAGAAAAGTACATTTTCAAACTGATTATGTGTTTACAGAAAATCTATAGCAAACATCTTACTTAAAATGGTGAAAGCCTTAATACTTTCTACATAAGATTATGAAAAATGCAATGATGTCCTCTCTCCCTAGTTCTTTAAAGTATTGCATTCAATATTAAATAAGTGGAAATATATACCAAGTTCATTGATAAATATTTAATACTTATGAGATGATAATTCTCCTGAAATTGATCTCTAGATTCAGTGGAATTCCCATGAAACCTTATAGGTCCTTTTGGATAAATTACAAAACTGATTCTAAAACAGGGAGAAAGAAAGAAGGGAAGGAAGGAGGAATGGACAGAAAGAAGAAAGAAATAAAGAGAAAAGAAAAGAAAATAAGAAATAAGTGACACCCAAGTTGGGAAGAAAGAAAAATACTATTCTCACATGATGTAAACATATACACAGAAAATCCTTAGGCATCTGCAGAAGTGTGCTAGAGGTATGAAGTGAATTTAACAAAGTTGTAGGATGAAAGATCAATAAATAAAATCAATTGTGTTTCTATACACAATCAACACCAATTAGAAAATAAAATTATGTAAGCAATTTAACTTATAATAGCCTCAAAAATAATAAAATAATTCAGAATAAATTTGATAAAAGGTATGCTGATCCAAAATTTCTAAATCACTAATACGAGAGATTGAATAGGTAGAAATATGTATCAAGTTCATTGGTAAATATACATGTCATACTTATTAGATGATAATTCTTCTGAAACTGATCTCCAGATTTGGCACAATCCCAATCAAACCTATAGGCCTTTTTGGAGAAATTACAAAGCTGATTCTAATTTTTTTTTTTAAATATGGAAGTCCTAGAATAGCCAGAGCATGTTTTAGAAAGAAGAATAAAGTTGGAAAACTTTCCAAATTTCAAGACATATTGTAAAGCTACACTAACCAGTACAGTAAACTTACTGGCATGAAGAAGACATATATATCAGTGAAAGAGAATAAATAATTTAGAAATATATCCAGCCTTACATGGCCAAAGTTGCCAAAATAATTCAATAAGGAAATCAATGTCTTTATAAAGATGGTACTAATAAAATTGGATATTAAATGGAGAATATGAACTTCAGAATTACCTCACACCATATCCTCAAGTTAACTCAACATGTATTTTATACATAATGTAAATATAAAAAGTATAAAGCTTACTGAATAGGAAAAATTTTTAATAATCTTACTATAGCTAAAAATTTTTTAGATAAGAAAAGGATGGATGAAAATGGAAAAAAATAGTAAGTTGGACTTCATGAAATTAAGACTTTTGCAATTTAAAACATAGCATCAAAAAATGAAAAGGCAAACCACAGATTGGGACAGAATAATTTTAAATATGTCTGATAAAGAACTTTCATCTAGAATGTACACATAACTAAAAAACTAAATAACAAAACACAAATAACTCATTTAACATAATATTTTGACCTAAATGGACCAAATATTTGTACAGATATTTTAATTTAAAAAGAGATGATGTCCAATACACAAATGAAAAGATACTTAACATTACCCGTCATCAGGGAAATGCAAGTTAAAACCACATTGAGGTACCACTGTACACCCACTGGAGTGGCTGACACGAGCAGAACTGACCATACCACATGATGTGAAGAATTGCTATTCACACCTGG
The DNA here is from genome assembly GCF_029281585.2 of Gorilla gorilla gorilla. Taxonomy (NCBI): domain Eukaryota; kingdom Metazoa; phylum Chordata; class Mammalia; order Primates; family Hominidae; genus Gorilla; species Gorilla gorilla. Next base: position 7,539,583 of record NC_073232.2, on the reverse strand, counting down.
CTAGTGGGACTTCAAAATGGTACAGACATTTTGGAAAGCAGTTTGGCAGTTTCTCTTAATGTTAAACTTAGTACTGATCATATAACCAAATAATTCCACTGCGACTCAAAATAAATAAAAACATATCCGTACCAAGCCTCATCCTTGAAGTTCATAGCAGATGTGTCCATCAACTTGTAAATGGATAAACCAGTTGTAGATGGAGTACCACTCAACAATAAAAAGGAGCAAACTGATACAACAGCAATATAAATGAATATCAAAAGCATTATGCTCAGTGAAAGAAGCTAGACATGAAAGACACCAATGTATCATTCCACTAATAGGATACTCTAGAAAATGCAAACTGTAGAAACAGAAGCAGATTAGTGGTTGCCTGTGTTCAGGAATGGAGAAAAGATCAAATGCAAAACAGCAAAAGAAAACATTTTGTGATGATGCAGATTTTCTGTATCTTGATCATGATTGTGGTCAAACGATGATATTCATCTGCCATAACCCATTAAATTGCACATTGAAAAGGGTGAATTTTACTGTGTGTACATTATACTTAAATGGAGCTGTAAATATGTTTGGAGCTTATCTGTGAACATTAGTTGCAGAGCAGGAGTTATTTTTATAGAGTGGAAATCTGCTAAGTGCCAACTTGAGAAGGGTTGAGAAAAATTAGAACCTTCTTCCAACACATTTCAGTTAGAACACTCTTAGGATGTCGTTACAGCTGTGCTCTATATTGGAGTCTCTGATGAAATCACATGTCTAACAATCTCAGCATGCCTTTAATCAACAGAATATACACGTGTTTTCTTTTTTTACTATAAAGGATATACCAAACAACTTTTTCAAGACTTTACTTCAAAAAGGCACGTAGTTTTGCAACATTTTTGGTAAGTCTTTAATTATTTCAAAATGAAAAATTGAAAATAAAATGCAATTATTTACTCAGGCCCCCCACAAAAAAGGCCTGTACGGGGAATGCATGTGGTGTGTGTGTGTGTGTGTGTGTGTGTGTGTGTGTGTGTGTGTGTAAGTGTGTGATTTGAAGAATTGAAAAAATTTTAGTGGGGTTTTGTAGCATCACTTTGATAGCATCCTGTAATTTTGAATTGTGTTAGAAATAAAAATAAAGTGAATACACTGATAAAAGAATTTGAAAAGAATTTGCATTATTGCCTAAATTATGTGTGGTTTCCACAGTGGCATGAATCGAGCATCTTTAACCTACATAACAATATATCAGAATGTATTAGGTAAAAAATAAGTAAACTAGTATAACAAAGTTAAATATTTCTAAAGGAAAATTATAGCTTTATTTTTTTCCTGAACTGTTTTGAGGAGATATTTACACCAAAAGATATTATCATTGATCAATGAAACTTTTTCAGAATTTGCTTGTGTCCCACCAATATTTGATTACATAGTGCTTCTGTGAGTTCCATTTCATTAATTTAGCATTGACAGGAGAGAAGGCAATGGCTCTGCAGCCTCTCTTGATGTGGCATGATCCTGGTTCCGCTGGCTGATATCTATTAGAACCATGGCCTTAATCATGCCTTTCATGCTTCTAACTTGATTTGCATTTGTTGTGTAATCCAAATTTATTCTCTCGTTTAGTCGCTTCCACCCATAGAAAAGCAGGTCTTTTTCATTTCTCCTTCACCATTGCCCCCATTTTTTCTTTTTGTCCTCCCATGATGAAAAACAAGACAGAAACAAACTATAACAACAACAGACACCTTTTGTCTGTGGTCACCAATGCATTGTAGCACTAAACTTTGTTCAAAATCTCTAGATCTGACCTCTATATCTGCTGTTCCCAGAGTTTTTCAATGTATTCTCTAGACTGCTGTGACCCATTGACAGAACGTCTAGCTATATTTAATTGAAAGTTATTACTGTCTGATATGGCTTGGCTGTGTCTGCACCGAAATCTCATCTTGCACTGTAGCTCCCATAATTCACATGTTGTGGGAGGGACCCAGTGAGAGGTAAGTGGATCATGGGGGCAGTTTTCCCCACACTGTTCTAGTGGTAGTGAATAAGTCTCATGAGATCTGATGGTTTTATAAGGGGAAACCCCTTTCGCCTTTCACTTGGTTCTCATTTGCTAAATCATGCCTCTCAGCTGATTCTCTCTAGAATTTATTCTCAGGAGATCTAATTAATAACTTGTCAAGCTGATGTCCATCCTTGGGGACAACTCGTATCTGAAGAATGGCCAGTGAAAGGTATTAAAACTCCATACTCCTGCCTCAATTTAGGGCAACTCTGAAGGGTCACCCCAGCTTCTCAGCTCCCCCTTGAGATTAGCTGAGGTATTTGTTGTGACTGCCTCACATCTCAACTCCCTTTATCCAATTCAGTTTTTTCGCCACAGTTGTTGGTTCCTAGGATTTTACCCAGTTAAATGTTCTCTACAAAAATCTCTATCTCAAATCTGCTTTACAGGGAATGTGGCCTCAGACAGGTTTTCATTAGGTTCTGGACATAACTCTCATTAGTCATTGATATGATTCGGCTGTGTCTCCGGCCGAATCTCACCTTGATTGTAATTATCCCCGCATGTCAAGGATGGAGTCAGGTGGAGATAATTGAATCATAGGGGCGGGTTCCCCCTACTGTTCTCCTGGTAGCGAATAAGTCTCACCAGATCTGATGCTTTTAAAATGGGAGTTTCCCTACACAAGCTTTCTTCTCTGCTACCATTTAAGATGTGCCTTTGCTTCTTTTTTGCCTTCTGCCGTGACTGTGAGGCCTCCGCAGCCATGTGGAATTGTGAGTTCATTAAACCTCTTTCCTTTATAAATTACCCGGTCTTGGGTAGGACTTTATTAGCAGCATGAGAACAAACTAGTACAGTCTGTTCTATAAGCCCAAGTCGGATCACAGAGTCCCGCTTTCTGTTTTTTTTTTCTAGCCCATATTTCTACTAAAACGACTCATATAGACTTAAAACAAAATAATTAAGCATGGCTAATATTTATTTAATATTTTATACGTGTCAGGTACTGTATTTTGTAACTTATCTTTTAATAATCTTTCCAAATCTCTAAAAGGAGAATTCTGCTCTTTTATAGAGAAAATAAGGATGGCTCTGAAAATGTTAGTATTAGGGGAAGTAGGGTGAGGGACATAGGGGGCACTTTGTGTTATTTGTGCATTTTACTATCAATCTAAAATCAGGTCAAAATAAAAATTAAAAAAATGAGTAGTAGAAGCAGGTTGTTAAGATTTTCAGTGTGACTCTAGAATTTTTTTGTTTGTTGTTTGTTTTGGAGTATAGTGGTATTATCTCTGCTCACTGCAACCTCCACTTCCCAGGCTCAAGCAATTCTCCCCCTCAGTCTCCCAAGTAGCTCGGATTATAGGTGCCCCCCCCCCACACCCAGCTAATTTTTGTATTTATTTTTTTAGTAGAGATGGGGTTTCAGCATGTTGGCCAGGCCAGTCTCCAACTCCTGACTTCAAGTCATCCGCACGCCTCAGCCTCCCGAAGTGCTGGGATTATAGGCATGAGCCACCACTCCTGGCCCAAAGTTCATATTTTAACTACTAACCTAAATTATCTTAAAAACAAAAGTCTCCTTGGACTCAAACCAGGTCAGAGTGACATGATCATGTGCCTGTTTTGTGCAGGGTGAAGTGAGATTATTATCTAGGAAATAGCTGAAATGTCTTGTTGTGGGCATAAATATTTCATATAAATTCTAAGCTTCATATTAGCACTTAGATTATAATTATCTAAAGAATAGAGAACAATTTCATATAATTTTCAGTGTATCAGGCGAATCAAAAGTATACATACAAGCATGCAGATGAATTTCAGTGAATATAGTGGTGACAATGCTCAACAGAATATGTGTCCCCCACCCCATCCCTGCTTCTTGCTCTTTCACTGTCCTAAAGATAGAACAAAATGGTTCAGGCATCCAGCTTGTCCCCCCCACACTTCACACTTTTACTTAATAGCAGCTTATCTTTAACACTTTGTCATCTTTAAGATGTTGCTAATTCTTTCTGGTAGATCCCAGGACTGAGGATGAGGAAGAATGATTTTATTTAAATAAAGTTGCTTAATTAAAAACAATTTTTTTTAGTTTTAAAATATTTTCATTATTTTATAAAATTTTTGTGGGTACATAGGAGGTTTATATATTTGTGGGGTACATGAGATGTTTTGATACAGGCATGCAGTGTGAAATAATCACATCATGAGGAATGGGCTTTCCATCCCCTCAAGCATTTATCCTCTGAGTTAAAAACTATTCAATTGGCTGGGCGCGGTGGCTCACGCCTGTAGTCCCAGCTCTTTGGGAGGCCAAGGGGGGCGGATCGCCTGAGGTCAGGAGTTTGAGACCAGCCTGGCCAACATGATGAAACCCCATCTCTACTAAAAATACAAAAATTAGCCAGGTGTGGTGGCGAGTGCCTGTCATCCCAGCTACTCGGGAGGCTGAGACAGAAAAATCATTTGAACCTGGGAGGTGGAGGTTACAGTGAGCCGAGATCATGCCATTGTACTCCAGCCTGAGTGACAAGAGTGAAACTCCATGTCAAAAACAAACAAAAATCAATTACATTCTTTAAGTTATTAAAATTAAACATTGTAAATGATTTTTCTCCCAAAGCTTTTTCAGAGAAAAAAAAAAGTAGAAACAAAGACACTTTCTACTGATTTCCAACATGGTGACTGTATTTCTAGCATGTGTTAAGGTGAAAAATTGATTTTATGTTTAATACAAAACATAGCATAATGTAATGAAAAGCAAGATTGTAATGATGAAGGAAAATAACATTAGTGCTAATTTTTTTCAATTTGAAGCATTGGATTAAAATGAATTAGGTTATATTCCAACATGTTTATATTGAATTTCTTTTTTCTCCAATTGGTTTCTTTTTATTAATGGGGGAGTGTTGCATTTGTATAAGGTTTCCCTATTATATTCAATTGTTTTGAGATGCTTTTAATATGAAGTTTTTATGTTTTCTTTTTGATGTATACATGTTATGCTTTTATGCTGAATTTGATAATTGGTGCTGTATATGCAAAGCAAATGTAATTTCCCAGCTTTTATTTTTTAAAGCCCTGGGAAGCAACATAATGAAGTAGAAATAGTATCAAGACAGGAGTTAGAATACCTGGATTCTAAAATTTAAATTAAATTAGGATCTAGTGACATTATAGGTGTTCCTTGATCTTCTGATGACCTGGTTCCTCAAAAGAAAAATAAAATAATCTATAAATTGTTTCTAATTCTAAAACTCTATCAATCCTATTTTTAAAATTATAATTAGTTGAACTCTATAAGGTCACAAAAATCCCTAAGAAACTAAAATAAAATTTTATCATATCTTAAAAATACTCTGATCTTTTTTTATATGCTGACATGAATTCTAATTATTTTTGAGCCCCTAAAAAACATTTAAGATCACAGTTTATGTTTTATTATTGACTTTCAGATAATTAACATTTTACTGATAGATATGAACAAATCTACTCTAACAGAGATAGTCATTAGTTTATTTCTCTCTTTTCAGTATCAATAAAAAGTATCGATTTACCAATAACAATGAATTAATTGCCTGAAATAAATGAAACGTAAGCAGCAAAAGTGAACCTTTTAGTATAACTCTTCTTGTAAACATTGACTTAGTTGAAAGGGAGCTTATCTTTAAAAAAAAAGCGCTAATTCATGTCTATTGGTATAGATATAATCTTTTGTTCCTTGAAAATAGATCCTACTATACTCCAGACACTATGCCACTTGGTGCAGATATTAACACAAATAGCAGGTGATCATTGTCCTCATGGAGTTTATTTTAAAGAGAACAAAGTGAGACAAAGGCACACAAGCAAAGAACTACAATACAAAGGGGATGGCATCTGACTCAGCATGGAGGTGTCACGGAAGGTGTTGTTTTGCTTAGGTTTTGAAGTGTGGGTAGGAGATGGCCCATGTTGAGAGTGGGAACTGGGAATTAAAAAGATGAGGAGGTCTCTGCAAATCTACATGGATGGGAAGTAGCATGCTGATGTGGGAAACAACTAAAAAGTTCCAGAATGCATGGTTTATAAAGCGTGAGTCAGAGAGGGCTAGACCAGTAGCCAGATCAAGGATATCTCACATGTTATAGTCATGAATTAGTGCATTGACCTGCAGGCCATGGGAGTCACTGAAGGTTTCAGTCAGGTAAGTGAGCTGATCAGAACAGTCCTTTAGATAGGCCGCTCTTTTGGCTGTAATGGGGACACGTTTGAAGTAGGGCTATAGCTAAAAATATACAGACACTTCCTCTTGTCTACAGCCCTGCTGGCATCTGTTGTATTTTGACTTTTTAATAATAGCCATTCCAACCGGTATGAAATGGTATCTCATTGTGTTTTGATTTGCAATTTTCTGATGATTAGTGATTCTAACCTTTTTTTTTTTGTATTTGTTGGCCATTTGTATGTGCTCTTTTGAGATGAGTTTGTTCATGTCCTTTGCCCATTTTTTAATTGGGTTATTTTTTTTCTAATTGATTTAAGTTCCCTGTAGATTCTGGATACTAAAAAACAAACAAAAACCAGAAGTAAATAAATTCTCAGGACACACACACCCACACCCACACCCACAGAGAGAGAGAGAGAGAGAGAGAGAGAGAGCGCACCTAGGTAAGAGGCCACCAACCACCAGGGTCTAAACTGGGAACACTTTCTAGTACAGAATGAATGGAAAGGATTCATGAAATATCTAGAAAGTAACGTTAATGAGATTTACATGTATGGAGTGAATGAGGAGAAACAGGGATCATTCAGGATTCTGGTAGGGATAACAGGGGGAGCCATTAGTTGAAATTTTGAAGTGGGAGAAGGAGAGGCAGTTTTAGGGAGAAAGATGAGTTGTTTTTTAGGTATTTCAAACCCTTGAAGCTTCTATGGGACATCGAAGTGGAAATAACAGTCTGTGGGTTGGGACAATAAAGAAAGAAATTGGTTGAAGACTAGGGGAAGAGTATAGAGCAAAGAAATATTTAAGATAATAAACATAGAGAGATAGCTGAAAATGTGGGACTGGATTACAAAGGAAGAGTGATTTAGTTATGAAGCCCAAGGGCTGACAGGAATGGGTGACTACTCGAGGAGTTCATATGCATCTGTTATTGTATGAATTAAAAAAATTATCTATTCCTTCCTAAAGATATCTTCAACCTGTTTTTGGATACATATGGGCACTGCTTTTCATTCTCTTAGCCCCATTTCTTATTTTAGCCTCTGCTGTAGCAATCAGTTCTGCACAGGCTTTGACCCAGGCTTTGACTAGTTGGTGCAGGTGTGATATGACACTTACCTGGAATGGCCCACAGTTTGTGGCTGCTCTCACTTAAGCAGGTGGGATGCTCATGTAGGTGTAACCTAGAAGCTTGGTAGAGTTTATGCCCATGGGGCAACCTGTGACCACTCAAAAATAAAGCCCTTTCCTCCTCCCAGATTGAGGAGTCTTGCATTATGTAATAAAACTCCTTAGAAGGCCTATTAGGTTCCAATACAGCATTAGGCAACTTGATAAGGTATCCCATCATCAGCCTTCCTTTCTTCCCTCATTCCTCTGCCTCTCACTCTTTCTTCCTAAGTTAACTTCTTAGATAAAATGCCAACTTTCTATATTTTGTTTCACATCAGGGAAAATAATTGTATATCCCATTTCAAAAGCACATAAAAAGGTTACTGTATAGAAAATTTGTCTTTAATAGATTAAGGTGTAATTTTCCAAATACTTTAAAATTTTATTTCAGATACGTTTTTCATTTTTATAAGCTTCATCTAAAAGCAGAGTTCACCTAAGAATATACCTAAGAGCATATTACATAGAATATATTTTATATTTCAGTAGTTTAGCTAGGATTCTTTCAAAATTGAGAGGATCTACAAATATTTCTAACACATTAGTTTTCAGTCTTAAGGCTGAGTCAAGAACAAAGCTCCTAAACTTTGCATTGGTGATTGAGAACATTTTAAAATTGTTATTTAATTCATTAATTTATTTTTAAAAAATTTTCACATTGTAATCATATAGATTTATAGGATACAATTTGATGTTTCAATGAATATGTATGTTGTCTAATGATCCAATAAGGATAGTTAGTGTATTAATTACCTCATGCATTTATCATTTCTTTTTAATAAGAAATTTCAAAATCCTTTCTTCTAGATACTTTGTAATATACAATACTTTACTTTTAACTATAGTCACCCTGCTTTGCAAAGAACACTTCAACTTATTCTTCCTATATAATTGTGATTTCATAACTGTTAACCAATCTATCTCCATTTTGCCCTCCCCACTTCTTCCTCACTGTTTGGTAACCACTATTCTACTCTATTTCTCTATTAACATTTTTTTTTAAGATTCCACATATGAGAGAGATCATGCGGTATTTGCTTTCTGTGTCTGGCTTATTTCACCTAACATTGTATCCTACAGGGTCATCCATGTTGTTGCAACTGGCAGAATTTCATTCTTTTTTTATTGCTGAATAGTATTTCATTGTGTATGTGTCCATATATATATATTATATATAATAATATGTATAATTATAATTACACATAAAATTATATATAATTATAATTAATTTTATGTATAATTATAATTACACATAAAATTATATATAATTATAATTATAATTATAATTATATATAATTATATATATAATAATAATATATATTATATGTAATATATAATATACATAACGTATATTATATATAATATACATAACGTATATTATATATATTATACATAATATACATTATATATATTATACATGACATATATTATGTATAATATACATGATATATATTATACATAATATACATGATATATATTATATATAATATACATAATATATATTATGTATAATATACATAATATATATTATATATATATAATTCACTTCTTTGTTTTTAGACACATAGGTTGATTCCATATCTGATTATTAGAAATAGTGCTACAGTAAACATAAGAGTGCAGATATTTTTCAAACACAATGATTTCATTTCCTATGGATATATACCCAGTAGTGGGATTGCTGGGTTATGTGATCGAATAATTGTTTTTTTGTTTTTTTTTATTTTTTAGCGAACTTCCATAAAGTTTTGCTTAATGGTTGTACTAGTTTACAACTCCATCAACAGTGTGTAAGTGTTCCCTTTTCTCCACTTCCTTGCCAACTCTTGTTATCTTTTACCTTTTTGGTAATAGCCATTCTAATGGGTGAACTGGTATCTCATTGTGGTTTTGATTTGCATTTCCCTGATGGTTAGTGATGTTGAACATGATTTTATTATATATTCGTCTTGACCATTTCTATATTTTCTCTTGTGGCATGTCTTTTTGTTTATTTTGTCCTTTTTTTTTTTTTTTTTTTGAGAAGGAGTCTTGCTCTGTTGCCCAAGCTGGAGTACAGTGGTGCAATCGGGGCTCACGGCAACCTCCATCTCCCTCTTTCAAGCAATTCCCCTGCCTCAGCCTGCTGAGTAGCTGGGGTTACAGGCACACGCCATCATGTTTGGCTAAATTTTTGTATTTTTAGTAGAGAAATGATTTCACCATATTGGTCAGGCTGGTCTCAAACTCCTGACCTCAGGCAATCCACCTGCCTCAGCCTCCCAGTTTTGCCCATTTTTAAATAAGTTTTTTATGTTTTTGCTGTTGAGTTGTTTAAGTTTCTTATATAATCTGGGCATTAACTCCTTAGCAGATGTATAGTTTGCAAATATTGTATCCCATTCTGTAAGTTGTTTTTTCACTCTGTTAAGTTTCCTTTGCTGTGCAAAAGCATTTTAGTTTGATGAAACCCCATTTATCTATTTTTGCTTTTGTTGCCTGTGCTTTTGACGTCTCATTTAAAAAATCCTTGTACAACCCAAAGTTATAGAGAATTTCCCACATGTTATCTTCTAGTAGTTTTTCATAGTTTTCAATCTTACCTTTAGGTCTTTAATCGCATTTGAGTTGATTTTGTATAAGGTAAAAGATAGGGGTCTAATTTCATTATCCCACATATAAATATCCAATCTTCTCAGTACCATTTAATGAAGACACTGTCTTTACCCCTGTGTGTGCTCTTGACTCCTTTTTTGAAAATCAGTTGACTTTAGGTATGAGAATTTATTTCTGAGCTGTATATTCTCTTCCATTGGTCTATGTGTTTGCTTTATGGCAGTGCCATGCTGTTTTGCTTACTATGGCTTTGTAGTATATTTTGAAGTCAGGTAGTGTGGTGCCTCCAGCTTTGTTATTTTTGCACAGGATTGCTTTGGTTATTTGGGGTCTTTTCTGGTTTCATACAAATTTTAGGGTACTTTTTTCTATTTCTGTGAAGAATTTCATTGTTATTTTGATAGGGATTGCATTGAATCTGTAGGACATTTTGTTAGTATGGTCATTTCAATAGTATCAATTCTTCCATTCCATGAGTATATAGTGTCCATTTTTTGTGTATCGTAAATTTTTCCATCAGTGTGTTATAGTTTTCATTGAAGAGATCTTTCATGACCTTGATTAAATTTATCTGCAGATTTCTTGGTAGCTATTGTAAATGGAATTCCTTTCTTGATGACTTTTTCAGATAGTTCACTATTAGTGTATAGAAACACCACTGAATTTTCTGTGTTGATTTTGTATACTACAACTTTACTGAATTTATTTATGATTTCTAGTAGTTTTTGGTCAAGTCTTTAGGGTTCTCACTCTATATAAGTATATATAGAAAGAACCCTAAAGAGAGAGAGATCATATATATCTATATGATCATATATATAGATGTATACATATGTATGTGAGATCACATTTTCTACAAACAGAAACAATCTGACTTCCTTCTTTCCAGTTTGGATCCCTCTTATTTATTTCTTTTGTCTAATTGCTCTGGCTCTGACCTCCAGTACTATGCTAAATAGAAGTGGTAGAAGTTGACATCCTTGTCTTCCTCCATATCATAGAGGAAAAGCATTTAACTATTCACCATAAATAAGATGTTAGCTGTGGGTTTGTCACATATGGCCTTTACTGCGTTGAGGTACACTCCTATACCTACTTTCTTGACAGTTTTTATCATAAAGGAATGTTGACTTTTGTCAAGTGTTCTTTTTGCATCTGTTGAAATGATCACATGGTTTTTGTTTTTCTTTCTATTGTGGTGGTGTATCATATTTACTGATTTGTGCATGTTAAGCCATCCTTTCATCCCTGGGATGAATCCCACTTGATTATAGTGAATACTCTTTTTAGTGTGCTGTGGAAGTCAGTTCACTTGTATCTTGTTGAGAATTTTTGTATCTATGTTCTCCAGGAATATTGGCCTGTTATTTTCATTTTGTGCATGTCTTTGTCTGGTTTTAGAATCAGGATATTGCGAGCCTCATAAGATGAGTATGGAAGTATTCCTTCCTCATTACTTTTGTGGAAAAGTTTGTGGAGAATTGGTAGTTATTCTTTAACTGTTTGGTAGAATTCAGCAGTGAAGACATCAGGTCCTGGGTGTTGGTTGTTGTTGTTGTTGTTTTGATGGAAGATGTTTTATTATTGATTCAATTTCCAAACTCATTATTGATGTGTTCAGATGTAATATTTCCTCACAATTTAATCTGGGTAGTTGTATGTGTGCAGAAATTTATTCATTTTATTCTACATTATCAAATTTGTTGGCATATAGTTATGAGTAATGTCTTACAATCCCTTATATTTCTGTGGTGTATCAGTTGTAATGTCTCCTTTTTCATCTTTTATTTATTTGAATTTTCTCTCCTTTTGTCTTAGTTTAGCTAAAGGTTTGTCAGTTTTACCTTTACACTTTGTCTTATTTATCTTTTGAAATATTTTTTAGTGTCTGTTTCCTTTATATCTGCTGTGAGCTTTATTATTTCCTTCCTTCTACCAATTTTGGGTTTAGTTTGTTTTTGATGTTCTAGTTACTTGAAGTGTATAATTTTGCTTTGTGATTTGAAAATCTTTCTTCATTTTTGGTGTAGGCTTTTATTGCTATAAATTTCCCTCTTAGAACTGCTTTTGCTACGTTCCATAGGTTTGGGTATGTTGGATTTTCATTCTTACTTGTCTCAGCGACTTTTGAAATTTTCCTATTAATGTCTTAATGAGACCTATTGATTTCTTGGGTGCATGCTATTTAATTTCCATGTTTTTATAAAATTTCCAAGGGCTTTCCTGTTGTTGATTTCTGGCTTTATATCACTGTAATCAGAAAAGATACTTCATATGATATCTGTCTTCTTAAGTTTGTTAAGACTTATTATGTGTCATAATGTATGATTGGTCCTAGAGAATGTTTGGTGTACAGTTGAGAATAATTTGTATTCTGCGGCTGCTGGATGATGTATTAGTCTGTTTTCATACTGCTGATAAAGACATACCCGAGACTGGGTAATTTACAGAGAAAAAGAGGTTTAGTGGACTCATAGTTCCACGTGGCTGGGGAGGTCTCCCAATCATGATGGAAGGCGAAAGGCACATCTTACATGGTAGCAAACAAAATAGAATTGAGAACCAAGTGAAAGGGTTCCCCCTTATAAAACCATCAGATCTTGTTAGACGTATTCACTACCACAAGAACAGTATGGGGGAAACCGCCCCCATGATTCAATTATCTCCCACTGGTTCCCTCCCACAACATGTATGAATTATGGGAGCTATAATCAAGATGAGATTTCGGTGGGGATATACAGCCAAACCATATCAGGTGAGATCTTCTTTACCTGCTAGGTCCATTTGGTCTATGGTATAGTTTGAGTCTGTCATTTTTTGGTTGATTTTCTCTTCATATAATCTGTCCATTTTTAAAGTGGAGTGTTGAAATTTCCTACTAATATTGTATTGCAGTCTATCTCTACCTTTAAATCTAATATTTGCTTTACATATCTGGTTGTTCTGGTGTTGGGTACATATATAGTTACACCTAAGTAACATATATGTTACGTCCTCTTATTGAATTGGACCTTTTATCATTTCTTTATACAGTGACATTCTTTTTTTATATAGTTCTTTTATTTAAAGCCTTTTAAAATATGACATGACTGTGGCTACTCCTGCTTGCTTTTCATTTGTTTGCATAAAATATATTTTTCCATCTCTTCACTTTCAGTCTATTTGTCTTTAATAGTGAGGTAAGTATCATGTAGGCAGCACATAGGTGGGTTTTGCTATCTGAATCCATTCATCCACTTTATATCTTTTAAGTAGAGTTTAATCCACTTCTATTGAAGTTTATTATTGATAAATTAGGACTTCCTTCTACCATTTCATTACTTGTTTTTTAGATTACTTGTTCACTTCTTCCTTTCTTATTGTTCATCTCTCTAGTTTGGTGGTTTTCTGTGGTGCTAAGCTTTGTTTCTTTTCCCTTTTTTGGTGTGTGTGTGTGTGTATCTGCTGTAATTTATTTCTTTCTGGTAAGTGAAACTAACATACAGAGTCCTGTATTTGTAACAGACTATTTTACACTGATAACAACTTAACATCTGTCACATAAAAATACTCTTGACTTCTCCCCCTCACACACACAATTTATACTTTTGTTACCTTACATTGCATCTTTATGAATGGTAGACTCAATGGAACATAGGATCTATGTCACAACTAAATCAATTATTTAATGGCAGCATTAAAGCAGCCCAAAGAATTTGAAAAACTGGTGTGGGTGTATTTAACTTTTTAAAAACTATGTTTCATAATGTTTTCATTAAAAAGTCTTTATCAGTTTGCTAATGCCTAATTTTTACAACCAGCCACCATAGATTTTACAGGATAAATATATTATTTCAGTGGTAATTGAAGCAGAATTTTTGTTGCTCTTCTTACCCTTAGAGATTGTGTATTATCCTCAGACGTAATTCTTTGATTTTTTTTCTTTTCATGTTGTTACACATAGTTACCAACAATCAACGTGAGAATAACCTTTGAATATTTTCAAGCATTAAGATTTGTTTATACAGCTGCACAATTAGACAACAAACACTCTTGGGTCTTTACCTCTCAGCATTCACCTGATTATTAACTTAAAGGTATGATGGGAAAAGTATCAATTTTTCTTGGTCACCTAGATTTAGAAATATGTAATAACTATAAGCTTGGGTCTGCTTCTTCAGAAGCCTAGGAAGTGGAGTGATGGTTCTCTGAAGAGGCTGGAAACAAAGTATGTGTTTCCAGAAGGCTTAATAGAATATGTTGAGACATAGGCCATTAACACAAAAGTGAAAGAAATGCAAAAAATGTATGAAAGTAAGGATTTGAGAAGGGAAATTTTATTTTTAAGTCTAAGATTCCTATGAATTATATGAAAGTAAATGTCCTATCCCTAAAATTAGCCAAAGGAAGCACTTCACTTATCAATGTGATGTGACTTTTCATACTCTTATCTAAAGATATCCTAAACTAAGATCCAGTTTTCTAAGAAAAGACCTTTTACTCATGCTTTAAAGCATGTTAGATGATTCCTACCACATCACATCATGTTGTTTACATGTATGATTTAAACTGCATTTATTCTTCAACTCACTGGTTCCTTAGGCTTCTTATCTTTCCTTGCACGCTTAGATAATTTTATGTAAAATTGATTTTTAGAAGTTTAGTTGCTGGGCGTAATGGCTGTCACCTGTAAACCCAGTAGTTTGGGAATTCAAGGCAGGTGGATTGCTTGAGTCTTGGAGTTTGAGGCCTGCCTGGGAAAGATGACAAACCCCATTTGTACAAAAATAAAAATATTAGCTGGATATGGTGGCACATGCCTGTGGTCCCAGCTACCCCAAGTCTGAGGTGGGTGGATGGCTTGAGTCCGAGAGGCAGAGGTGTGAGCCAAGATCATGCCCTGCTCTTCACCCTGGGCAACGAAGCCAGACACTGTTTCAAAAAAAAAAAAAATCTAGTGAGATTAGATTTCTATTTCTATGTGATTAAAAATTAGGAGAACTTCAAGGCTAATGAATATTAAAAAATGGCCATTGCTACGTGCATGTTCTATGAAGCCAGCATACACAGCAACGTGCTACCTAAAAAACCAAGTTATTTAATATGTAGCTTAGATTTCAGATTTGATTGTCTTTGAGGTTTCATTATTGCAGAGATCAATTGCCAGACCAAATATAGACTAATTATGTACTTGGTCTTTTTTCATATGAAACTTCCCAGCCTCGGGTATAAATTAAGAGCAAATACGGATGTTTATACCGATAGCGGTGTAGATATTTCAATGTTTATACAGTTAGCGGTGTAGATATTTCCATGTCTATACAGATAGCGGTGTGGACATTTCCATGTTTATACAGATAGTGGTGTAGATATTTCCATGTATATAGAGATAGCGGTATAGATATTTCCATTTTTATACAGATAGCCTTGTAGATATTTCCATGTTTATACAGATGGCGGTGTAGATATTTCCATGTTTATACAGATGGCGGTGTACGTATTTCCATGTTTATGGAGATGGCGGTCTAGGTATTTTCATGTTTATGGAGATAGCGGTGTAGTTATTTCCGTGTTTAGAGAGATAGCGGAGTTGATATTTCCATGTTCATTCAGATAGCGCTGTAGATATTTCCATGTTCATACAGATAGCGGTGTAGATATTTCCATGTTCATACAGATAGTGTTGTAGATACTTCCATGTTCATTCAGATGGCGGAGTAGTTATTTCCATGTTTATAGAGATAGCGTTGTTGATGCCTCCATGTTTATACAGATGGCGCTGCAGATATTTTCATGTTCATGCAGATAGCGGTGTAGGTGTTTCCAAGTTTATAGAGATGGTGGTGTAGATATTTTCTTGTTTATAGAGATAGCGGTGAAGATATTTCCATGTTCATAGAGATCGCGGTGTAGATATTTCCATGTTTATACAGATAGCAGTGTAGGTATTTCCATGTTCATACAGATAGCGGTGTAGATATTTGCATCTTTATGCAGGTGGCAGTGTAGATATTTAAATGTTGATACAGATGGCAGTGTAGATATTTCCATGATTATAGAGAGGGCGGTGTTGATGTTTCCATGTTTATACAGATGGCGGTGTAGATATTTCCATGTTTATACAGATGGCGGTGTAGATATTTCCATGTTTATAGAGATGGCTGTGTAGGTATTTCCATGTTTATACACATGGCCGTGTAGATATTTCCATGTTCATACAGATGACGGTGTAGATATTTCCATGTTTACACAGATGGCAGTGTAGATATTTCCATGTATACACAGATAGCGTTGTAGATATTTCTATGTTTATTGAGATAGCGGTGTAGATATTTCCATGTTTATACAGATGGCGGTGTACATATTTCCATCTTTATAGAGATGGTGTTGTAGATATTTCCATGTTCATAGAGAGGGCGGTATAGATATATCCGTGTTTATGAAGATGGCGGTGTAGATATTTCCATGTTTATAGAGATGGCGGTTTAGATATTTTCATGTTTATAGAGATAGCCGTGTAGATACTTCCATGTTCATACAGATGGCGCTATAGATATTTTCATGTTCATACAGATAGCTGTGTAGATATTTCCATGTTTATAGAGATGGCGGTGTAGATATTTCCTTGTTTATACAGATAGTTGGGCAGATATTTCCATGTTTTTACAGATAGCAGTGTAGATATTTCCATTGTTATACAGATAGCTGTGTAGATATTTGCATGTTCATACACATAGCGGTGTAGATATTTCCATGTTCATTCAGTTAGCGGTGTAGATATTTCCATGTTCATACAGATAGCACTGTAGATATTTCCATGTTCATACAGATAACGGTGTAGATATATCCATGCTCATACAGATAGCGGTGTAGATATTTCCATGTTCATACAGTTAGCGTTGTAGATATTTCCATGTTCATACAGATGGCGCTATAGATATTTTCATGTTCATACAGATAGCTGTGTAGATATTTCCATGTTTATAGAGATGGCGGTGTAGATATTTCCTTGTTTATACAGATAGCGGTGTAGATATTTCCATGTTTACAGAGGTAGCGGTGTAGATATTTCCATGTTTATGCAGATAGCGGTGTAGATATTTAAATGTTTATACAGATAGTGGTGCAGATATTTCCATGTCCATACTGAATGCGGTGTAGATATTTATTTCCATCTTTACACAGATGGTGGTGTAGATATTTCCATGTTGATACACATAGCGTTGCAGATATTTCCATGTTTATAGAGATAGTGGTGTAGATATTTCCATGTTTCTACAGATAGCGGTATAGATATTTCCATGTTTATACAGATGTTGGTGTTGATATTTCCATGTTTATAGAAATGGCGGTCTAGATATTTCCATGTTTATAGAGATAGTGGTGTAGATATTTCCAAGTTGATAGAGATATCGGTGTAGGTATTTCCATGTTTATATGGATAGCAGTGTAGATATTTCCATGTTTATACAGATAGCGGTGTAGATATTTCCATTTTTATACAGATAGCAGTGTAGATATTTCCATGTACATACAGAGTGCGGTGTAGATATTTCCACATTTATAGAGATGGCGGTGTAGATATTTCCATGTTCATACAGATGGCGATGTAGATATTTCCATGTTTATAGAGATGGCGGTGTAGATATTTCTATGTTTACACAGATAGCGCTGTAGGCATTTCCATGTTTACACAGATAGCGTTGTAGTTATTCGCATGTTTATAGAGATAGAGGTGTAGTTATTTCCATGTTTATACAGATAGCGGTGAAGAGATTTCCATGTTGACACAGATAGCGGTGTGGATATTTACCTGTTTATACAGATAGCGGTGTAGATATTTCCATGTTTATACTTATAGCGGTGCAGATATTTCCATGTTTATACAGATAGCGGTGCAGATATTTCCAAGTTTATACAGATAGCGGTGTAGATATTTCCATGTTTATACAGATAGCGGTGTAGATATTTCCATGTTTATAGAGATAGCGGTGTAGATATTTCCATGTTTATACAGATAGCGGTGTAGATATTTCCATGTTTATACAGATAGTGGTGTAGATATTTACATGTTTATAGAGATGGCGGTCTATATATTATCTCGTTTACACAGATAGCGGTGTAGATATTTCCATGTTTATAGAGATAGCAGTGTAGATATTTCCAATTTTATACAGATAGCAATGTAGATATTTCCATGTTCATGCAGATAGCGGTGTAGATATTTCCACGTTTATAGAGATGGCGGTGTAGATATTTCCGTGTTTATACAGAGAGCGGTGCAGATATTTCCATCTTAATACAGATGGCGCTGTAGATATTTGCATGTTCCTACAGATGGTGGTGTAGATATTTCGAAGTTTATAGCGATAGCAGTGTAGTTATTTCCATGTTTATAGAGAAAGCTGTGTAGATATTTAAATGTATATGCAGATTGCTGTGCAGATATTTCCATGTTAATTCAGATAGCGGTGTAGATATTTCCATGTTCCTGCAGATGCCGGTGTAGATATATCCATGTTCATACAGATGGCGGTGAAGATATTTCCATGTTCATACAGATTGTGGTGTAGTTACTTCCATGTTCATACAAATCACGGTGTAGATATTTCCATGTTCATAGAGATGGAGGTGTAGATATTTCTATGTTCATACAAGTGGCGGTGTAGTGATTTCCATGTTCATAGAGATGGTAGTGTAGATATTTCCATGTTTATACAGATAGAAGTGTAGTTATTGCCATGTTTATAGAGATAGCAGTTTATAAATTTCCATTGATATACAGATAGCTGTGTAGATATTTGCATGTTCATAGAGATAGCGGTGTAGGTATTTCCATGTTCATACAGATAGCGGTGTAGATATTTCCATGCTGATACAGATGGCGTTGTAGATATTTCCATGTTTATAGAGATGGCGGTCTAGATATTTCCAAGTTTATAGAGATAGTGGTGTAGTTATTTCCAAGTTTATAGAGATAGCAGTGTAGATATTTCCATGTTTATACAGATAGCGGTGTAGATATTTCCATGTTTATACAGATAGCGGTGTAGATATTTCCATGTTTATAGAGATGGCGGTCAAGATATTTCCTTGTTTATACAGATAGAGGTGTAGATATTTCCATGTTTATAGAGATAGCGGTGTAGATATTTCCATTTTTATACAGATAGCAATGTACATATTTCCATGTTCATACAGATAGCGGTGTAGATATTTCCATGTTCATACAGATAGCGGTGTAGACTTTTCCATGCGGATACAGATGGTGGTGTAGATATTTCCATGTTTATAGAGATGGCGGTCTAGATATTTCCACGTTTATAGAAATAGTGGTGTTGTTATTTCCAAGTTTATAGAGATAGCAGTTTAGCTATTTCCATGTTTATACAGATAGCGGTGTAGATATTTCCATGTTTATACAGATAGCGGTGTAGATATTTCCATGTTTATACAGATAGCTCTGCCGATATTTCCATGTTTATACAGACAGCAGTGTAGATATTTTATGTTTACGCAGATAGCGGTGTAGATATTTCCATGTTTATACTGATTGTGGTGTAGATATTTCCATGTTTATAGAGATAGGGGTGTAGATATTTCCATGTTAATCCAGATTGCGGTGTACATGCTTCCATGTTCATACAGATGGCCCTGAAGCTAATTCCATGTTCATACAGAAGGCAGTGTGGATATTTCCATGTTCATACAAATGGCGGTGTAGTTATTTCCATGTTCATAGAGATGGCAATGTAGATATTTCCATAATTATAGAGATAGCGGTGTAGTTTTTTCCATGTTCATAGTGAAAGCAGTGTAGATATTTCCATGTATATACAGATAGCTGTGTAGATATTTCCATGTTCATACAGATAGCGGTGTAGATATTTCCATGTTCATACGGATGGCGGTGTAGTTATTTCCATATTTAAAAAGATAGCGGCGTAGTTATTTCCATGTTCATAGAGATAGCGGTGTAGATATTTCCATGTTCATATGGATGGCGGTGTAGATATTTCCATGTTCATACAGATGGCGTTGTAGATATTTCCATGTTTATAGAGATGGCAGTGTAGATATTTCCATGTTTATACAGAGGGCGGTTTAGATAATTCAATGTTTACAGAGACAGCCGTGTAGAAATTTCCATGTTGATACGCATAGCTGTGTAGATTTTTCCATGTTTATACAGATAGCGTTGTAGATATTTACATGTTTAGAGAAATGGCGGTCTAGATATTTTCTGGTTTATACAGATAGCGGTGTAGATATTTCCATGTTCTTAGAGATAGCGGTGTAGATATTCCCAGTTTTATACAGATAGCAGTTTAGATATTTCCATGTTCATACAGATAGCGGTGTCGATATTTCCACGTTTATAGTGATGGTGGTGTAGATATTTCCATGTTCATCCAGATGTCGTTGCAGATATTTCCATCTTTATACAGATGGTGGTGTAGATATTTCCATGTTTACACAGATAGCAGTGTGGATATCTCCATGTTTATACTGATAGCGGTGTAGATAATTCCATGTTTATACAGATAGCGGTGCAGATATTTAAATCTTAATACAGATGGTGGTGTAGATATTTTCATGTTCCTAAAAATGGTGGTGTAGATATTTCCGTGTTCATACAGATGGCGGTGTAGATATTTCCAAGTTTATAGATAGTGGTGTAGTTATTTCCACGTTTATAGAGAAAGCTGTGTAGATATTTCCATGTATATGCAGATTGCTGTGTAGCTATTTCCAAGTTGATACAGAGAGCGGTGTAGATATTTCCACGTTCATCCACATGGCGGTGTAGATATATCCATGTTCATACAGATGGTGGTGTAGATATTTCCGTGTTCATACAGATGGCGATGTAGATATTTCCATGTTCATACAAATGGCGGTGTAGATATTTCCATGTTCGTAGAGATGGCGGTGCAGATATTTCCATGTTCATACAGATAGCGGTGTAGTTATTTCCATGTTTATACAGATAGCAGTGTAGATATTTTCATTGATATACAGATAGCTGTGTAGATATTTCCATGTTCATACAGATAGCGGTGTACATATTTCCATGCTCATACAGATAGCGGTGTAGATATTTGCATGTTCATACAAATTGCGGTGTAGATATTTCCATGTTCATACAGATATCGGTGTAGATATTTCCATGTTAATACAAATGGCGGTGTAGAGATTTCCATGTTCATAGAGATGGCAGTGTAGATATTTCCATGTTTATACGGATAGCAGTGTAGTTATTGCAATGTTTATAGAGATAGCAGTATATATATTTCCATTGATATACAGATAGCTGTGTAGATATTTGCATATTCATACAGATAGTGGTGTAGATAGTTCCATGTTCATACAGATAGCGGTGTAGATATTTCCAAGTTCATACAGATGTTGGTGTAGATATTTCCATGTTTATAGAGATGGCGGTCTGGATATTTCCAAGTTTATAGAGATAGTGGTGTAGTTATTTCCAAGTTTATAGAGATAGCGGTGAAGATATTTCCATGTTCATACAGATGGCGATGTAGATATTTCCATGTTCATACAAACGGCGGTGTAGATATTTCCATGTTCATAGAGATGGCGGTGTAGATATTTCCATGTTTATACGGATAGCAGTGTAGTTATTGCCATGTTTATAGAGATAGCAGTATATATATTTCCATTGATATACAGATAGCTGTGTAGATATTTTCATATTCATACAGATAGTGGTGTAGATACTTCCATGTTCATACAGATAGCGGTGTAGATATTTCCATATTCATACAGATGGCGGTGTAGATATTTCCATGTTTATAGAGATGGCGGTCTAGATATTTCCAAGTTTATAGAGATAGTGGGGTAGTTATTTCCAAGTTTATAGAGATAGCGGTGTAGATATTTCCATGTTTATACAGATAGCAGTGTAGATATATCCATGTTTATATAGATAGCGGTGTAGATATTTCCAGGTTTATACAGATAGCGGTGTAGATATTTCCATGTTTATAGAGATGGCGGTGTAGATATTCCCATTATTATACAGATAGCAATGTACATATTTCCATGTTCATACAGATAGGGGTGTAGATATTTCCATGTTTATAGAGATGGCAGTGTAGATATTTCCATGTTCATACAAAAGGCGGTGTAGATATTTCCATGTTTATGGAGATAGCGGTGTAGTTATTTCCTTGTTTAGGAAGAATGCTGTGTAGATATTTCCATGTATATGCAGTTAGGTGTGTAGATGTTTCCACGTTCATACAGATGGCGGTGTAGATATTTCCATGTTCATACAGATAGCGGTGTAGATATTTCCATGTTCCAACAGATAGCGGTGTAGATATTTCCAAGTTCATACAGGTAGCGGTGTAGATATTTCCATGTTCATACAGATGGCGGTGCAGATATTTCCATGTTTATAGAGATGGCGGTGTAGATATTTCCATGTTCGTACAGATGGCGGTGTAGATATTTCCACGTTTATGCAGATAGCGGTATAGATATTTCCATGTTCATACAAATGATAGCGGTCTAGATATTCCCTCGTTTATACAGATAGCGGTGTAGATATTACCATGTTCATAGAGATAGCGGTGTAGATAATTCCAATTTTATACAGATTGCAGTGTAGTTATTTCCATGTTCATACAGATAGCGGTGTAGATATTTCCACGTTTATCGAGATTGCGGTGTAGATATTTCCATGTTCCTACAGATGCGGTGAAGATATTTCCATGTTCATACAGATGGCGGTGAAAATATTTTGAAGTTTATAGAGATAGCGGTTTAGTTATTTCCATGTTTATAGAGAAAGCTGTGTAGATATTTCCATGTATTTGCAGATGGCTGTGTAGGTATTTCCATGTTCATGCAGATAGCGGAGTAGATATTTCCATGTTTATCCAGATGCCGGTGTAGGTATATCCCTGTTCATACAGATGGCGGTGAAGATATTTCCATGTTTATACAGATGGCGGTGTAGATATTTCCATGTTCATGCAAATGGCGGTGTAGATATTTCCATGTTCTTAGTGATGGCGGTGTAGTTATTTCCATGTTCATACAAATGGCGGTGTAGATATTTCCATGTTCATAGAGATGGCGATGTAGATATTTCCATGTTTATACAGGTAGTAGTGTAGTTATTTCCATGTTTATAGAGATAGCAGTGTAGATATTTCCATTGATATACAGATAGCTGTGTAGATATTTGCATGTTCATAGAGATAGTGGTGTAGATATTTCCATGTTTATATAGATAGCTGTGTAGATATTTCCATGTTCATACAGATATCGGTGTAGATATTTCTATGTTTCTACAGATAGCGGTGCGGATATTTGCATCTTAATACAGATGGCGGTGTAGATATTTCCATGGTGATACAGATGGCGGTGCAGCTATTTCCATGTTCATAGAGATGGCGGTGTATATATTTCCAGTTTTATAGAGATAGCAGTGTAGTTATTTCCATGTTTATAGAGATAGAGGTGTAGAGATTTCCATGTACATACAGATAGCTATGTAGATATTTCCATGGTCATACAGATAGCGATGTAGATATTTCCATGTTCATAGAGATGGCGGTGTAGTTATTTCCATGTTCATAGAGATGGCGGTGTAGATATTTGCAATTCATATGGATGGCGGTGTAGATATTTCCACGTTCATGCAGATGGTGGTGTAGATATTTCCATGTTTATAGAGATGGCAGTGTAGATATTTCCATGTTTATACAGAGGTCAGCTTGGATATTTCCATGTTTCCACAGATAGCGGTGTAGATATTTCCATGTTGATACACATAGCGATGTAGATATTTCGAAGTTTATAGAGATAGCGGAGTAGATATTTCCATGTTTATAGAGATATCGTTGTAGATATTTCCATGTTTATACAGATAGCATTATAGATATTTCCATGTTTGTACAGATAGCGGTGTAGATATTTCCATGTTAATAGAGATAGCGGTGTAGATAATTAAAATTTTATACAGATAGCAGTGTGGTTATTTCCATGTTCATACAGATAGCGGTGTAGATATTTCCATGTTTATACAGATGGCGGTGTAGATATTTCCATATTTATAGAGATGGCAGTGTAGATATGTCCATGTTTAAACAGATATCGGCGTAGATATTTCCATGTTTACGCAGATAGCACTGTAGACATTTCCATGTTTACACAGATAGCGTTGTAGTTATTTACATGTTTGTAGAGAAAGCGGTGAAGTTATTTCCATGTTTATACAGATAGCGGAGAAGATATTTCCATGTAGACACAGATAGCGGTGTGGATATTTCCATGTGTATACAGATAGTGGTGTAGATATTTCCATGTTTATACAGATAGCGGTGCAGATATTTCCATGTTTATACAGATATCGGTGCAGATATTTCCATGTTCATACAGATAGCGATGTAGATATTTCCATGTTCATAAGGATAGCGGTCTAGATATTTCCATGTTCATACAGTTAGCGGTGTAGATATTTCCATGTTCATACAGCTAGCATTGTAGAAATTTCCATGTTCATACAGATGGCGGTGTAGATATTTCCATGCTCATACAGATGGCGGTGTAGATATTTCCATGTTCATTGAGATGGCGGTGAAGATATTTCCATGTTCATATGGATGGCGGGGTAGATATTTCCATGATCATACAGATGGCGTTGTAGATATTTCCATGTTTATAGAGATGGCGGTGTAGATGTTTCCATGTTTATACAGAAAGCGGTGTAGATATTTCCATGTTTACACAGATAGCGGTGTAGACCTTTCCATGTTTACACAGATAGCGTTGTAGATATTTACATGTTTATATAGATAGTGGTGTAGTTATTTCCAAGTTTATACAGATAGCGGTGAAGATATTTCCATGTTTACACAAATAGCGGTGTGGACATTTCCATGATTATACAGATAGCAGTGTAGATATTTCCATGTTTATAAAGATAGTGGTGCAGATATTTCCATGTTTATTCAGATAGCGGTGTGGATATTTCCATGTTTATACAGATAGCGGTGTAGATATTTCCTTGTTTATACAGATAGCGGTGTAGATATTTCCATGTTTATACAGATAGCGGTGTAGATATTTCCACCGTAATACAGATGGCGTTGTAGATTCTTCCATGTTCCTACAGTTGGCAGTGTAGATATTTCCATGTTCCTACAGATGGCATTGTAGATATTTCCATGTTCATACAAATGCCGGTGTAGATATTTCCATGTTCATACAGATAGCGGTGTAGATATTTCCAAGTTGATAGAGATATCGATGTAGGTATTTCCATGTTTATACGGATAGTGGTGTAGATATTTCCATGTTCATACAGATAGCGGTGTAGATATTTCCATGTTCATACAGATAGCGGTGTAGATATTTCCATGTTCATCCAGATGGCGCTGAATATATTTCCATATTCATACAGATTTTGGTGTAGATATTTCCATGTTTATAGAGGTGGTGGTGTAGATATTTTCATGTTTATACAGAGGGCGGTTTAGATATTTCCATGTTTACAGAGATAGCGGTGTAGATGTTTCCTTGTTGATACACATAGCGGTGTAGATATTTCCAAGTTTATAGAGATAGCGGTGTAGATATTTCCAAGTTTATAGAGATAGCAGTGTAGATATTTCCAATTTTGTACAGATAGCAGTGTAGATATTTCCATGTCCATACAGATAGCGGTGTAGATATTTCCACTTTTATAGAGATGGCAGTGTAGATATTTCCATGTTCATCCAGATGGCGTTGTAGACGTTTCCATGTTTATATAGATGGAGGTGTAGATATTTCCATGTTTATACAGATGGCGGTGCAGATATTTCCATGTTTATAGAGATGGCGGTGTAGATATTTCCATGTTTATGCAGAAAGTGGAATAGATATTTCCATCTTAATACAGATGGCGGTGTAGATATTTCCATGTTCCTACAGATGGCGGTGTAGATATTTCCATGTTCATTCAGATGGCGGTGTAGATATTTCCAAGTTCATAGAGATAGCGGTGTAGTTATTTCCATGTGTATAGATAAAGCTGTGTAGATATTTCCATGTATATGTAGATACCTGTGTAGATATTTCCATGTTCATACAGATAGCAGTGTAGATAGTTCTACGTTTATAGAGATGGCGGTGTATATATTTCTATGTTCATACAGATGGTGGTGTAGATATTAACATGTTTATAGAGATGGCGGTGTGGATATTTCCATGTTTATACAGATGGCGGTGTAGATATTTCTATGTTTATAGAGAAGGCAGTGTAGTTATTTCCATGTATATACAGAAAGCGGTGTAGATATTTCCAAGTTTTCACAGACAGCGGTGTAGATCTTTCCATGTTTACACAGATATCGTTGTAGATATTTACATGTTTATAGAGATAGCGGTGTAATTGTTTCCATGTTTTCACAGAGAGCATTGTTGATATTTCCATGTTTATACACATAGCGGTGTAGATATTCACATCTTAGTAGACATGGCGGTGTAGATATATCCATGTTCATATAGGTAGCGGTGTAGATATTTCCATGTTCATTCAGATAGCGGTATAGATATATCCATGTTCATACAGATAGCGTTGTAGATATTTCCATGTTCACATAGATGTCGGTTTAGATATTTCCATGTTTATAGACATGGCGGTGTAGATATTTCCATGTTTATACAGAAAGCGGTGTAGATATTTCCATGTTTACACAGATAGTGGTGTATACTTTTCCGTGTTTACACTGATAGCGTTGTAGATATTTACATGTTTATAGAGATAGTAGTGTAGTTATTTCCATGTTTACACAGATAGCGGTGAAGATATTTCCATGTTTACATAGATAGCGGTGTGGACATTTCCATGATTATACAGATAGCGGTGTAGATATTTCCATGTTTGTACTGATGGCAGTGTAGATATTTCCATGTTCATCCAGATGGCGGTGAAGATATTTCCATGTTCATACAGATGGCGGTGACGATATTTCCATGTTCCTTCAGATGGCGGTGTAGATATTTCCATGTTCATACACATGGCGGTGTAGATATTTCCATGTTCATAGAGATTTCGGGGTAGATATTTCCATTTTCATACGGTTGGCATTGTAGAATTTCCATGTTAATACAGATGGCGGTGTAGATATTTCCATTTTTATAGAGGTGGCGGTGTAGATATTTTCATGTTTACACAGAGGGCGCTTTAGATATTTCCATGTTCATAGAGATGGCGGTGTAGATATTTCCATGTTCATACACATGGTGGTGTAGGTATTTCCATGTTCATAGAGATGGCGGTGTAGATATTTCCATGTTTATACAGATAGCAGTGTAGTTATTTCCATGTTTGTAGAGACAGTGGTGTAGTTATTTCCAAGTTTATAGAGACAGAGTTGTAGATATTTACATGTTTATACAGATAGCGGTGAAGATATTTCCATGTTTATACAGATAGTGGTGTAGATATTTCCATGTTTATGCAGATAGCGGAGTAAATATTTCCATGTTTATAGAGATAGTGGTGTAGATATTTCCAATTTTATACAGATAGCAGTGTAGATATTTCTAAGTTCATACAGATAGGGGTGTAGATATTTCCATGTTCATGCAGATGCCGCTGTACATATATCCATGTTCATAAAGATGGCGGTGAAGATATTTCCATGTTCATACAGATGGCGGTGTAGATATTTCCATGTTCATGCAAATGGCGGTGTAGATATTTTCATGTTCATAGAAATGGCGGTGTAGATATTTCCAGGTTCATACAAATGGTGGTGTAGATATTTCCGTGTTCATAGAGATGGCGGTGTAGATATTTCCATGTTTATACAGATAGCAGTGTAGTTTTTTCCATGTTTATAGAGATAGCAGTGTGGATATTTCCATTGATATACAGATAGCTATGTAGATATTTGCATGTTCATACAGATAGCGGTGTAGATATTTCCATGTTCATACAGATAGCGGTGTAGATATTTCCATGTTCTTACAGATAGCGGTGTAGTTATTTCCATGTTCATTCAGATAGCGGTGTAGATATTTCCATGTTCATACAGATAGCGGTGTAGATATTTCCATGTTCATACAGTTGGCGGTGTAGGTATTTCCATGTTCATACAGATAGCGGTGTAGGTATTTCCATGTTCATACAGATAGCGGTATAGATATTTCCATGTTTATACTGATGGCGGTGTAGATATTTCTATGTTTATAGAGATGGCAGTCTAGATATTTCCATGTTTACAGAGATAGTGTTGTAGTTATTTCCAAGTTTATAGAGACAGCGGTGTAGATATTTCCAAGTTTATACAGATAGCCGTGTAGATATTTCCATGTTTATACAGATAGCGCTGTAGATATTTCCAGGTTTACACAGATAGCGGTGTGGATATCTCCATGTTTATACAGATGGCGGTGTAGATATTTCCATGTTCATACAGATGGCGTTGTAGATATTTCCATGTTCATACAGATGGCGCTGTAGATATTTCCAGGTTTATAGAGATAGCGGTGTACTTATTTCCATGTTTATGGATAAAGCTGTGTAGATATTTCCATGTATATTCAGATAGCTGTGTAGATATTTCCATGTTCATACAGATAGCAGTGTAGATAATTCCACCTTTATAGAGATGGCGGTGTGGATATTTCTACGTTCATTCAGATGGCGGTGTAGATATTAATATGTTTATAGAGATGGCCGTGTGGATATTTCCATGTTTATACAGATAGCGGTGAAGATATTTCCATGTTTATAGAGATAGCGGTGTAGTTATTTCCATGTTTATACAGATATCGCTGAAGGTATTTCCATGTTTACACAGATAGCAGTGTGGATATTTCCATGTTTATACACATAGCAGTGTAGATATTTCCATCTTAATACAGATGGTGGTGTAGATATTTCAATGGTCCTACAGATGGCGGTGTAGATATTTCCATGTTCATACAGATGGTGGTGAAAATATTTTGCAGTTTATAGAGATATCGGTGTAGTTATTTCCATGTTTATAGAGAAAGCTGTGTAGATATTTCCGTGTATATGCAGATAGCTGTGTAGATATTTCCATGTTCATCCAGATGCCGTGTAGATATATCCATGTTCATACAGATGGCGGTGAAGATATTTCCATGTTCATACAGATGGCGGTGTAGATATTTCCATGTTGATACACATGGAGGTGTAGATAATTCCATGTTCTTAGTGATGGCGGTGTAGATATTTCCATGTTCATAGAGATGGCGGTGTAGTTATTTCCATGTTTATACAGATAGCGGTGTAGATATTTCCATGTTTATACAGATAGCAGTATAGATATTTCCATGTTTATACAGATGACGGTGTACATATTTCTATGTTTTTAGAGATGGCGGTCTGGATATTTCCATGTTTAGAGAGATAGTGTTGTAGTTATTTCCAAGTTTATAGAGATAGCGGTGTAGATATTTCCATGTTTATACGGATAGCGGTGTAGATATTTCCATGTTTATACAGATTGCGGTGTAGATATTTACATGTTTATAGAGATGGCGGTCTAGATATTTTCTTGTTTATACAGATAGCGTTGCAGATTTTTCCATGTTTACAGAGATAGCAGTGTAGATATTTCCAATTTTATAGAGATAGCGGTGTAGATGTTTCCAATTTTATACAAATAGAATTGTAGATATTTCCATGTCCATACAGATAGCGGTGTAGATATTTCCACGTTTATAGAGATGGCGGTGTACATATTTCCGTGTTCATACAGAGGGCGTTGTAGACATTTCCATGTTTATAGAGATGGAGGTGTAGATATTTCCATGTTTATACAGATGGTGGTGCAGATATTTCCATGTTTATAGAGATGGCGGTGTAGATATTTCCATGTTTATACAGACAGCGGTGTAGATATTTCCATGTTTACACAGATAGCGGTGTGGATATCTCCATGTTTATACAGATAGCGGTGTAGATATTTCCATGTTTATACAGATAGCGGTGTAGATATTCCATCTTAATACAGATTTCGGTGTAGATATTTCCATGTTCCTACAGATGGCGGTGTAGATATTTCCATGTTCATACAGATGGCGCTGTAGATATTTCCAAGTTTATAGAGATAGCAGTGTAGTTATTTCCATGTTTATAGATAAAGCTGTGTAGATACTTCCATGTACATGCAGATAGCTGTGTAGATATTTCCATGTTCATAGAGATAGCAGTGTAGATAATTCCACCTTTATAGAGATGGCGGTGTAGATATTTCAACATTCATTCAGATTGTGGTGTAGATATTAATATGTTTATAGAAATATCGGTTTGGATATTTCCATGTTTTTACAGATGGCGCTGTAGATATTTCTATGTTTATGGAGAAGTCGGTGTAGATATTTCCATGTTTATACTGAAAGCGTTGTAGATATTTCCATGTTTACACAGACAGCGGTGAAGGCCTTTCCATGTTTGCACAGATATCGTTGTAGATATTTACATGTTCTTAGAGATAGTTGTGTAATAACATCCATGTTTATACAGATAGCGCTGAAGATATTTCCATGTTTACACAGATAGCAGTGTGGATATTTCCATGTTTATACACATAGCGGTGTAGATATTTCCATCTTAATACAGATGGTGGTGTAGATATTTCCATGTTCCTAGAGATGGCGGTGTAGATATTTCCATGTTCATACAGATGGTGGTGTAGACATTTCCATGTTTAGTCATATAGCATTGTAGATATTTACATGTTTATATAGATAGCGTTGTAGTTATTTCCATGTTTATACAGATAGCGGTGAAGATATTTCCATGTTTACACAGATAGCGGTGTGGATATTTCCATCTTTATACAGATAGCGGTGTAGATATTTCCTTGTTTATACTGATAGCGGTGCAGATATTTCCCTGTTTATACAGATAGTGGTGAAGATATTTCCATGTTTATACAGTTAGCGATGTAGATATTTCCAAGTTTATAGAGATAGCGGTGTAAATATTTCCATGTTTATACAGATAGCGGTGTAGATATTTCCATCTTAATACAGATGGCGTTGTAGATATTTCCTTGTTCATACAGATGGCGGTGCAGATATTCCCATGTTCGTACAGATGGCTGTGTAGATATTTCCATGTTTATAGCGATGGCGGTGTAGATATTTCCATGTTTATTCAGATAGCGGTGTAGATATTTCCATCTTTATACAGGTAGCGGTGTGGATATTTCCACGTTTATACAGATGTCTGTGTAGATATTTCCATGTTTATAGAGATGGCGGTGTAGATATTTCTACGTTTATACAGATGGCGCTGTAGATGCTTCCTTCTTTATATACATAGCGGTGTAGATATCTCCATGTTCATACAGATGGCGGTTTAGATATTTCCATCTTTATAGAGATGACGGTATAGGTATTTCCATGTTTATAGAGATGGCAGTGTAGATATTTTCATGATCCTACAGATGGCGGTGTAGATATTTCCATGTTTATAGATATGGCGGTGTAGATATTTCCACGTTTATAGAGATAGTGGTGTAGTTATTTCCAGGTTTATAGAGATAGCAGTGTAGATATTTCCATGTTTATACAGATAGCGGCGAAGTTATTTCCATGTTTATTCACAGAGCAGTGTAGATATTTACATGGTTGTAGAAATTGCGGTCTAGATATTTCGTTGTTCATACAGATAGCGGTGTAGATATTTCCATACTTATAGACATAGCAGTGTAGATATTTCCATTTTTATACTAATAGCAGTGTGAATATTTTCAAGTTCATACAGACAGCGGTGTAGATATTTCCACCTTTATAGATATGGCGGTGTAGATATTTCCATGTTCATACGGTTGGCAGTGTAGATATTTCCATGTTTATACAGATGGCGGTGTAGATATTTCCATGTTTATACAGATGGCGGTGTAATATTTCCATGTTTACACAGATAGCGGTGTAGTTATTTCCAGGTTTACACAGATAGCGGTGTAGACATTTCCATCTTTACACAGATAGCGTTGTAAATATTTACATGTTCATAGAGATAGCGGTGTAGTTATTTCCATGTTTATACAGAGAGCGGTGAAGATATTTCCATGTTTACACAGCTAGCGGTGCGGATATTTCCATGTTTATGCAAATAGCAGTGTAGTTATTTCCATGTTTATAGAGATAGCAGTGTAGATATTACCATTGATATACAGATAGCGGTGTAGATATTTCCATGTTCATACAGATAGCGGTGTAGATATTTCCATGTTCATACAGTTAGCGGTGTAGATATTTCCATGTTCATACAGATGGCGGTGTAGATATTTACATGTTCATACAGATGGCGGTGTAGATATTTACATGTTCATACAGATGGCAGTGTAGATATTTCCACGTTTATAGGTATTGCGGTGTAGATATTTTCATGTTTACACAGATGGCGGTGTAGATATTTCCATGTTTACACAGATAGCGGTGCAGACATTTCCATGTTTACACAGATAGCGATGTGGATATTTCCATGTTCATACAAATGTCGGTGTAGATATTTCCATGTTCATAGAGATGACGGTGTAGATATTTCCATGTTTATACAGATAGCAGTGTAGTTATTACCATGTTTATAGAGATAGCAGTGTAGATATTTCCTTTGATATACAGATAGCTGTGTAGATATTTGCATGTTCATACAGATAGCGGTGTAGATATTTCCATGTTTATTCAGATACCGGTGTAGATATTTCCATATTCATACAGTTAGCGGTGTAGATATTTCCATGTTCATACAAATGGCGGTGTAGATATTTCCATGTTTATACAGATAGCAGTGAAGATGTTTCCATGTTTATAGAGATAGCAGTGTAGATATTTCCATTGATATACAGATAGCTGTGTAGATATTTGCATGTTCATACACATAGCGGTGTAGATATTTCCATGTTCATACAGATAACCGCGTAGATATTTCCATGTTCGTACAGAGAGCGGTGTAGATATTTCCATGCTCATACAGATAGCGGTGTAGATATTTCCATGTTCATACAGATGGCGGTGTAGGTATTTCCATGTTCATACAGTTAGCGGTGTAGATATTTCCATGTTCATACAAATGGCGGTGTAGATATTTCCATCTTCATAGAGATGGCGGTGTAGATATTTCCATGTTCATACAAATGGCGGTGTAGATATTTCCATGTTCATAGAGATGGCGGTGTAGATCTTTCCATGTTTATACAGATAGCAGTGTAGTTATTTCCATGTTTATAGAGATAGCAGTGAAGGTATTTCCATTGATATACAGATAGCTGTGTAGGTATTTGCATGTTCATACAGATAGCGGTGTAGATATTTCCATGTTCGTACAGATAGCTGTGAAGATATTTCCATGTTCATACAGATAGCGGTGTAGATATTTCCATGTTCACACAGATAACGGTGTAGATATATCCATGTTCATACAGATAGCGGTGTAGATATTTCCATGTTCATACAGTTAGCGGTGTAGATATTTCCATGTTCATAGAGATAACGGTGTAGATATTTCCATGTTCATACAGATAGCGGTGTAGATATTTCCATGTTCATACAGTTAGCGGTGTAGATAATTCCATGTTCATACAGACGGCGGTGTAGATATTTACATGTTCATACAGATGGCGGTGTAGATATTTCCATGTTCGTACAGATGGCCGTGTAGATATTTCCATGTTCATAGAGATGGCGGTGTAGATATTTCCATGTTTATGCAGATAGCGGTATAGATATTTCCATGTATATATAGATGGTGGTGTAGATATTTCCATGTTGATAGAGATGGCGGTCTAGATATTTCCATGTTTACAGAGATAGTGGTGTAGTTATTTCCAAGCTTATAGAGACAGCGTTGTAGATATTTCCATGTTTATACAGATAGCGGTGAAGATATTTCCATGTTTATACAGATAGCGGTGTAGATATATTTCCATGTTTATACACATAACAGTGTAGATATTTCCATGTTTATAGAGATAGCGGTGTAGATAATTTCAATTTTTACCGAGAGCAGTGTAGATATTTCCAAGTTCATACAGATAGCGGTGTAGATATTTCCATGTTCATACAAATGGCGGTGTATGTATTTCCATGTTCATGCAGATGGCGGTGTAGATATTTCCATGTTCATACAAATGGCGGTGTAGGTATTTCCATGTTCATAGAGATGGCGGTGTAGATATTTCCATGTTCATACAAATGGCGGTGTAGATGTATCCATGTTCATAGAGATGGCGGTGTAGATATTTCCATGTTTATACAGAGAGCAGTGTAGTTATTTCCATGTTTATAGAGATAGCAGTGTAGATATTTCCATTGATATACAGATAGCTGTGTAGATATTTGCATGTTCATACAGATAGCGGAGTAGATATTTCCATGTTTATAGGGATAGCGGTGTAGATATTTCCATGTTCATACAGATAGCGGTGTAGATATTTCCATGTTCATACAGTAAGCGTTGTAGATATTTCCATGTTCTTACAGATGGCAGTGTAGATATTTACATGTTCATACAGATGGCGTTGTAGATATTTCCATGTTCATACAGATGGCAGTGTAGATATTTCCATGTTCATACAGATAGCGGTGTAGGTATTTCCGTGTCCATACAGATAGCGGTGTAGATATTTCCAGGTTCATACAGTTAGCGGTGTAGATATTTCCATGTTCATATAGATGGCGGTGCAGATATTTCCATGTTCATAGAGATGGCGGTGTAGATATTTCCATGTTTATGCAGATAGCGGTATAGATATTTCCATGTATACATAGACGGTGGTGTAGATATTTCCATGTTGATAGAGATGGCGGTCTAGATATTTCCATGTTTACAGAGATAGTGGTGTAGTTATTTCCAAGCTTATAGAGACAGCGTTGTAGATATTTCCATGTTTATACAGATAGCGGTGAAGATATTTCCATGTTTATACAGATAGCGGTGTAGATATATTTCCATGTTTATACATATAACAGTGTAGATATTTCCATGTTTATAGAGATAGTGGTGTAGATAATTTCAATTTATACCGAGAGCAGTGTAGATATTTCCAAGTTCATACAGATAGCGGTGTAGATATTTCCACGTTTATAGAGATGGCGGTGTAGATATTTCCATGTTCATGCAGATGGCGGTGTAGATATTTCCATGTTCATACAAATGGCGGTGTAGGTATTTCCATGTTCATAGAGATGGCGGTGTAGATATGTCCATGTTCATACAAATGGCGGTGTAGATATTTCCATGTTCATAGAGATGGCGGTGTAGATATTTCCATGTTTATACAGAGAGCAGTGTAGTTATTTCCATGTTTATAGAGATAGCAGTGTAGATATTTCCATTGATATACAGATAGCTGTGTAGATATTTGCATGTTCATACAGATAGCGGAGTAGATATTTCCATGTTTATAGAGATAGCGGTGTAGATATTTCCATGTTCATAGAGATAGCGGTGTAGATATTTCCATGTTCATACAGTTAGCGTTGTAGATATTTCCATGTTCTTAGAGATGGCAGTGTAGATATTTACATGTTCATACAGATGGCGGTGTAGATATTTCCATGTTCTTACAGATGGCGGTGTAGATATTTCCATGTTCATACAGATAGCGGTGTAGATATTTCCATGTTCATACAGATAGCGGTGTAGATATTTCCATGTTCATACAGTTAGCGGTGTAGATATTTCCATGTTCATATAGATGGCGGTGCAGATATTTACATGTTCATACAGATGGCGGCATAGATATTTCCATGTTCGTACGGATGGCAGTGTAGATATTTCCATGTTCATACAGGTGGCGGTGTTGATATTTCCATGTTTATACAGATAGCAGTGTAGTTATTTCCATGTTTATAGAGATAGCATTGTAGATATTTCCACTGATATACAGATAGCTCTGTAGATATTTGCATGTTCATACAGATAGCGGTGTAGATATTTCCATGTTCATACAGTTAGCGGTGTAGATATTTCCATGTTCATACAGATGGCGGTGTAGATATTTACATGTTCATACAGATGGCGGTGTAGATATTTCCATGTTCATACAGATGGCAGTGTAGATATTTCCACGTTTATAGGTATTGCGGTGTAGATATTTTCATGTTTACACAGATGGCGGTGTAGATATTTCCATGTTTACACAGATAGCGGTGCAGACATTTCCATGTTTACACAGATAGCGGTGTGGATATTTCCATGTTCATACAAATGTCGGTGTAGATATTTCCATGTTCATAGAGATGACGGTGTAGATATTTCCATGTTTATACAGATAGCAGTGTAGTTATTACCATGTTTATAGAGATAGCAGTGTAGATATTTCCATTGATATACAGATAGCTGAGTAGATATTTGCATGTTCATACAGATAGCGGTGTAGATATTTCCATGTTTATTCAGATACCGGTGTAGATATTTCCATATTCATACAGTTAGCGGTGTAGATATTTCCATGTTCATACAAATGGCGGTGTAGATATTTCCATGTTTATACAGATAGCAGAGAAGATGTTTCCATGTTTATAGAGATAGCAGTGTAGATATTCCCATTGATATACAGATAGCTGTGTAGATATTTGCATGTTCATACACATAGCGGTGTAGGTATTTCCATATTCATACAGATAACCGTGTAGATATTTCCATGTTCGTACAGAGAGCGGTGTAGATATTTCCATGTTCATACAGATAGCGGTGTAGATATTTCCATGTTCATACAGATGGCGGTGTAGGTATTTCCATGTTCATACAGTTAGCGGTGTAGATATTTCCATGTTCATACAGATAGCGGTGTAGATATTTCCATGTTCACACAGATAACGGTGTAGATATATCCATGTTCATACAGATAGCGGTGTAGATATTTCCATGTTCATACAGTTAGCGGTGTAGATATTTCCATGTTCATAGAGATAACGGTGTAGATATTTCCATGTTCATACAGATAGCGGTGTAGATATTTCCATGTTCATACAGTTAGCGGTGTAGATAATTCCATGTTCATACAGATGGCGGTGTAGATATTTACATGTTCATACAGATGGCGGTGTAGATATTTCCATGTTCGTACAGATGGCGGTGTAGATATTTCCATGTTCATAGAGATGGCGGTGTAGATATTTCCATGTTTATGCAGATAGCGGTATAGATATTTCCATGTATATATACATGGTGGTGTAGATATTTCCATTTTGATAGAGATGGCGGTCTGGATATTTCCATGTTTACAGAGATAGTGGTGTAGTTATTTCCAAGCTTATAGAGACAGCGTTGTTGATATTTCCATGTTTATACAGATAGCGGTGAAGATATTTCCATGTTTATACAGATAGCAGTGTAGATATATTTCCATGTTTATACATATAACAGTGTAGATACTTCCATGTTTATAGAGATAGTGGTGTAGATAATTTCCATTTATACCGAGAGCAGTGTAGATATTTCCAAGTTCATACAGATAGCGGTGTAGATATTTCCACGTTTATAGAGATGGCGGTGTAGATATTTCCATGTTCATGCAGATGGCGGTGTAGATATTTCCATGTTCATACAAATGGCGGTGTAGGTTTTTCCATGTTCATAGAGATGTCGGTGTAGATATTTCCATGTTCATACAAAGGGCGGTGTAGATGTTTCCATGTTCATAGAGATGGCGGTGTAGATATTTCCATGTTTATACAGAGAGCAGTGTAGTTATTTCCATGTTTATAGAGATAGCAGTGTAGATATTTCCATTGATATACAGATAGCTGTGTAGATATTTGCATGTTCATACAGATAGCGGAGTAGATATTTCCATGTTTATAGAGATAGCGGTGTAGATATTTCCATGTTCATACAGATAGCGGTGTAGATATTTCCATGTTCATACAGTTTGCGTTGTAGATATTTCCATGTTCTTACAGATGGCAGTGTAGATATTTCCATGTTCATACAGATGGCGTTGTAGATATTTCCATGTTCATACAGATGGCGGTGTAGATATTTCCATGTTCATACAGATAGCGGTGTAGATATTTCCATGTTCATACAGATAGCGGTGTAGATATTTCCATGTTCATACAGTTAGCGGTGTAGATATTTCCATGTTCATAGAGATGGCGGTGTAGATATTTCCATGTTTATGCAGATAGCGATATAGATATTTCCATGTATATATAGATGGTGGTGTAGATATTTCCATGTTGATAGAGATGGCGGTCTAGATATTTCCATGTTTACAGAGATAGTGGTGTAGTTATTTCCAAGCTTATAGAGACAGCGTTGTAGATATTTCCATGTTTATACAGATAGCGGTGAAGATATTTCCATGTTTATACAGATAGCGGTGTAGATATATTTCCATGTTTATACATATAACAGTGTAGATATTTCCATGTTTATAGAGATAGTGGTGTAGATAATTTCAATTTATACCGAGAGCAGTGTAGATATTTCCAAGTTCATACAGATAGCGGTGTAGATATTTCCACGTTTATGGAGATGGCGGTGTAGATATTTCCATGTTCATGCAGATGGTGGTGTAGATATTTCCATGTTCATACAAATGGCGGTGTAGGTATTTCCATGTTCATAGAGATGGCGGTGTAGATATTTCCATGTTCATACAAATGGCGGTGTAGATATTTCCATGTTCATAGAGATGGCGGTGTAGATATTTCCATGTTTATACAGAGAGCAGTGTAGTTATTTCCATGTTTATAGAGATAGCAGTGTAGATATTTCCATTGATATACAGATAGCTGTGTAGATATTTGCATGTTCATACAGATAGCGGAGTAGATATTTCCATGTTTATAGAGATAGCGGTGTAGATATTTCCATGTTCATACAGATGGCGGTGTAGATATTTCCATGTTCATACAGATGGTGTAGATATTTCCATGTTCATACAGATAGCGGTGTAGATATTTCCATGTTCATACAGGTGGCGGTGTTGATATTTCCATGTTTATACAGATAGCAGTGTAGTTATTTCCATGTTTATAGAGATAGCATTGTAGATATTTCCACTGATATACAGATAGCTCTGTAGATATTTGCATGTTCATACAGATAGCGGTGTAGATATTTCCATGTTCGTACAGATAGCGGTGTAGATATTTCCATGTTCATACAGATAGCGGTGTAGATATTTCCATGTTCATACAGATAACGGTGTAGATATTTCCATGTTCATACAGATAGCGGTGTAGATATTTCCATGTTCATACAGTTAGTGGTGAAGTTATTTCCATGTTCAAACAGATGGCGGTGTAGATATTTCCATGTTCATACAAATGGCGGTGTAGATATTTCCATATTCATAGAGATGGCGGTGTAGATATTTCCATGTTCATACAAATTGCGGTGTAGGTATTTCCATGTTCATAGAGATGGCGGTGTAGATAATTCCATGTTCATACAAATGGCGGTGTGGATATTTCCATGTTCATACAAATGGCGGTGTAGATATTTCCATGTTCATAGAGATGGCGGTGTAGATATTTCCATGTTTATACAGAGAGCAGTGTAGTTATTTCCATGTTTATAGAGATAGCAGTGTAGATATTTCCATTGATATACAGATAGCTGTGTAGATATTTGCATGTTCATACAGATAGCGGAGTAGATATTTCCATGTTTATACAGATAGCGGTGTAGATATTTCCATGTTTATATAGATAGCGGTGTAGATATTTCCATGTTCATACAGATAGCGGTGTAGATATTTCCATGTTCGTACAGATAGCGGTGTAGATATTTCCATGTTCATACAGATAGCGGTGTAGATATTTCCATGTTCATACAGATAACGGTGTAGATATTTCCATGTTCATACAGATAGCGGTGTAGATATTTCCATGTTCATACAGTTAGCGGTGAAGTTATTTCCATGTTCATACAGATGGCGGTGTAGATATTTCCATGTTCATAGAGATGGCGGTGTAGATATTTCCATGTTTATGCAGATAGTGGTATAGATATTTCCATGTTTATACAGATGGTGGTGTAGATATTTCCATGTTGATAGAGATGGCGGTCTAGATATTTCTATGTTTACAGAGATAGTGGTGTAGTTATTTCCAAGTTTATAGAGACAGCGTTGTAGATATTTCCATGTTTATACAGATAGCGGTGAAGATATTTCCATGTTTATACAGATAGCGGTGTAGATATTTCCATGTTTATACAGATAACAGTGTAGATATTTCCATGTTTATAGAGATAGTGGTGTAGATAATTTCAATTTATACCGAGAGCAGTGTAGATATTTCCAAGTTCATACAGATAGCGGTGTAGATATTTCCACGTTTATAGAGATGGCGGTGTAGATATTTCCATGTTCATGCAGATGGCGGTGTAGATATTTCCATGTTCATACAAATGGCGGTGTAGGTATTTCCATGTTCATAGAGATGGCGGTGTAGGTATTTCCATGTTCATACTAATGGCGGTGTGGATATTTCCATGTTCATACAAATGGCGGTGTAGATATTTCCATGTTCATAGAGATGGCGGTGTAGATATTTCCATGTTTATACAGAGAGCAGTGTAGTTATTTCCATGTTTATAGAGATAGCAGTGTAGATATTTCCATTGATATACAGATAGCTGTGTAGATATTTGCATGTTCATACAGATAGCGGAGTAGATATTTCCATGTTTATACAGATAGCGGTGTAGATATTTCCAAGTTCTTACAGATAGCGGTGTAGATATTTCCATGTTCATACAGTTAGCGTTGTAGATATTTCCATGTTCTTTCAGATGGCAGTGTAGATATTTACATGTTCAGAGAGATGGCGGTATAGATATTTCCATGTTTATA
This sequence comes from Gorilla gorilla gorilla, assembly GCF_029281585.2. Classification (NCBI taxonomy): domain Eukaryota; kingdom Metazoa; phylum Chordata; class Mammalia; order Primates; family Hominidae; genus Gorilla; species Gorilla gorilla. Next base: position 7,498,800 of record NC_073232.2, on the reverse strand, counting down.
TAGATAGCGGTGTAGATATTTCCATGTTCATACAGATAGCGGTGTAGATATTTCCATGTTCGTACAGATAGCGGTGTAGATATTTCCATGTTCATACAGATAGCGGTGTAGATATTTCCATGTTCATACATATAACGGTGTAGATATTTCCATGTTCATACAGATAGCGGTGTAGATATTTCCATGTTCATACAGTTAGCGGTGAAGTTATTTCCATGTTCATACAGATGGCGGTGTAGATATTTCCATGTTCATACAGTTAGCGGTGTAGATATTTCCATGGTTATACAGATAGCGGTGAAGATATTTCCATGTTTATACAGATAGCGGTGTAGATATTTCCATGTTTATACAGATAACAGCGCAGATATTTCCATGTTTATAGAGATATTGGTGTAGATAATTTCAATTTATACCGAGAGCAGTGTAGATATTTCCAAGTTCATACAGATAGCGGTGTAGATATTTCCACGTTTATAGAGATGGCGGTGTAGATATTTCCATGTTCATGCAGATGGCGGTGTAGATATTTCCATGTTCATACAAATTGCGGTGTAGGTATTTCCATGTTCATAGAGATGGCGGTGTAGATATTTCCATGTTCATACAAATGGCGGTGTGGATATTTCCATGTTCATACAAATGGCGGTGTAGATATTTCCATGTTCATAGAGATGGCGGTGTAGATATTTCCATGTTTATACAGAGAGCAGTGTAGTTATTTCCATGTTTATAGAGATAGCAGTGTAGAAATTTCCATTGATATACAGATAGCTGTGTAGATATTTGCATGTTCATACAGATAGCGGAGTAGATATTTCCATGTTTATACAGATAGCGGTGTAGATATTTCCAAGTTCATACAGATAGCGGTGTAGATATTTCCATGTTCATACAGTTAGCGTTGTAGATATTTCCATGTTCTTACAGATGGCAGTGTAGATATTTACATGTTCATAGAGATGGCGGTGTAGATATTTCCATGTTTATATAGATAGCGGTGTAGATATTTCCATGTTCATACAGATAGCGGTGTAGATATTTCCATGTTCGTACAGATAGCGGTGTAGATATTTCCATGTTCATACAGATAGCGGTGTAGATATTTCCATGTTCATACAGATAACGGTGTAGATATTTCCATGTTCATACAGATAGCGGTGTAGATATTTCCATGTTCATACAGAAGGCGGTGAAGTTATTTCCATGTTCATACAGATGGCGGTGTAGATATTTCCATGTTCATAGAGATGGTGGTGTAGATATTTCCATGTTTATGCAGATAGTGGTATAGATATTTCCATGTTTATACAGATGGTGGTGTAGATATTTCCATGTTGATAGAGATGGCGGTCTAGATATTTCTATGTTTACAGAGATAGTGGTGTAGTTATTTCCAAGTTTATAGAGACAGCGTTGTAGATATTTCCATGTTTATACAGATAGCGGTGAAGATATTTCCATGTTTATACAGATAGCGGTGTAGATATTTCCATGTTTATACAGATAACAGTGTAGATATTTCCATGTTTATAGAGATAGTGGTGTAGATAATTTCAATTTATACCGAGAGCAGTGTAGATATTTCCAAGTTCATACAGATAGCGGTGTAGATATTTCCACGTTTATAGAGATGGCGGTGTAGATATTTCCATGTTCATGCAGATGGCGGTGTAGATATTTCCATGTTCATACAAATGGCGGTGTAGGTATTTCCATGTTCATAGAGATGGCGGTGTAGATATTTCCATGTTCATACAAATGGCGGTGTGGATATTTCCATGTTCATACAAATGGCGGTGTAGATATTTCCATGTTCATAGAGATGGCAGTGTAGATATTTCCATGTTTATACAGAGAGCAGTGTAGTTATTTCCATGTTTATAGAGATAGAAGTGTAGATATTTCCATTGATATACAGATAGCTGTGTAGATATTGGCATGTTCATACAGATAGCGGAGTAGATATTTCCATGTTTATACAGATAGCGGTGTAGATATTTCCAAGTTCATACAGATAGCGGTGTAGATATTTCCATGTTCATACAGTTAGCGTTGTAGATATTTCCATGTTCTTACAGATGGCAGTGTAGATATTTACATGTTCAGAGAGATGGCGGTATAGATATTTCCATGTTTATATAGATAGCGGTGTAGATATTTCCATGTTCATACAGATAGCGGTGTAGATATTTCCATGTTCGTACAGATAGCGGTGTAGATATTTCCATGTTCATACAGATAGCGGTGTAGTTATTTCCATGTTCATACATATAACGGTGTAGATATTTCCATGTTCATACAGATAGCGGTGTAGATATTTCCATGTTCATACAGTTAGCGGTGAAGTTATTTCCATGTTCATACAGATGGCAGTGTAGATATTTCCATGTTCATACAGTTAGCGGTGTAGATATTTCCATGTTCATACAGATGGCGGTGTAGATATTTACATGTTCATACAGATGGCGGTGTAGATATTTCCATGTTCGTACAGATGGCGGTTTAGATATTTCCATGTTTATAGAGATAGCGGTGTAGATAATTTCAATTTATACCGAGAGCAGTGTAGATATTTCCAAGTTCATACAGATAGCGGTGTAGATATTTCCACGTTTATAGAGATGGCGGTGTAGATATTTCCATGTTCATAGAGATGGCGGTGTAGATATTTCCATGTTTATACAGAGAGCAGTGTAGTTATTTCCATGTTTATAGAGATAGCAGTGTAGATATTTCCATTGATATACAGATAGCTGTGTAGATATTTGCATGTTCATACAGATAGCTTAGTAGATATTTCCATGTTTATACAGATAGCGGTGTAGATATTTCCAAGTTCATACAGATAGCGGTGTAGATATTTCCATGTACATACAGTTAGCGTTGTAGATATTTCCATGTTCTTACAGATGGCAGTGTAGATATTTACATGTTCATAGAGATGGCGGTGTAGATATTTCCATGTTTATATAGATAGCGGTGTAGATATTTCCATGTTCATACAGATAGCGGTGTAGATATTTCCATGTTCGTACAGATAGCGGTGTAGATATTTCCATGTTCATACAGATAGCGGTGTAGATATTTCCATGTTCCTACAGATAACGGTGTAGATATTTCCATGTTCATACAGATAGCGGTGTAGATATTTCCATGTTCATACAGTTAGCGGTGAAGTTATTTCCATGTTCATACAGATGGCGGTGTAGATATTTCCATGTTCATAGAGATGACGGTGTAGATATTTCCATGTTTATGCAGATAGTGGTATAGATATTTCCATGTTTATACAGATGGTGGTGCAGATATTTCCATGTTGATAGAGATGGCGGTCTAGATATTTCTATGTTTACAGAGATAGTGGTGTAGTTATTTCCAAGTTTATAGAGACAGCGTTGTAGATATTTCCATGTTTATACAGATAGCGGTGAAGATATTTCCATGTTTATACAGATAGCGGTGTAGATATTTCCATGTTTATACAGATAACAGTGGAGATATTTCCATGTTTATAGAGATAGTGGTGAAGATAATTTCAATTTATACCGAGAGCAGTGTAGATATTTCCAAGTTCATACAGATAGCGGTGTAGATATTTCCACGTTTATAGAGATGGCGGTGTAGATATTTCCATGTTCATGCAGATGGCGGTGTAGATATTTCCATGTTCATACAAATGGCGGTGTAGGTATTTCCATGTTCATAGAGATGGCGGTGTAGGTATTTCCATGTTCATACAAATGGCAGTGTGGATATTTCCATGTTCATACAAATGGCGGTGTAGATATTTCCATGTTCATAGAGATGGCGTTGTAGATATTTCCATGTTTATACAGAGAGCAGTGTAGTTATTTCCATGTTTATAGAGATAGCAGTGTAGATATTTCCATTGATATACAGATAGCTGTGTAGATATTTGCATGTTCATACAGATAGCGGAGTAGATATTTCCATGTTTATACAGATAGCGGTGTAGATATTTCCAAGTTCATACAGATAGCGGTGTAGATATTTCCATGTTCATACAGTTAGCGTTGTAGATATTTCCATGTTCTTTCAGATGGCAGTGTAGATATTTACATGTTCAGAGAGATGGCGGTATAGATATTTCCATGTTTATATAGATAGCGGTGTAGATATTTCCATGTTCATACAGATAGCGGTGTAGATATTTCCATGTTCGTACAGATAGCGGTGTAGATATTTCCATGTTCTTACAGATAGCGGTGTAGATATTTCCATGTTCATACAGATAGCGGTGTAGATATTTCCATGTTCATACAGTTAGCGGTGAAGTTATTTCCATGTTCATACAGATGGCGGTGTAGATATTTCCATGTTCATACAGTTAGCGGTGTAGATATTTCCATGTTTATACAGATAGCGGTGAAGATATTTCCATGTTTATACAGATAGCGGTGTAGATATTTCCATGTTTATACAGATAACAGCATAGATATTTCCATGTTTATAGAGATAGTGGTGTAGATAATTTCAATTTATACCGAGAGCAGTGTAGATATTTCCAAGTTCATACAGATAGCGGTGTAGATATTTCCACGTTTATAGAGATGGCGGTGTAGATATTTCCATGTTCATGCAGATGGCGGTGTAGATATTTCCATGTTCATACAAATTGCGGTGTAGGTATTTCCATGTTCATAGAGATGGCGGTGTAGATATTTCCATGTTCATACAAATGGCGGTGTGGATATTTCCATGTTCATACAAATGGCGGTGTAGATATTTCCATGTTCATAGAGATGGCGGTGTAGATATTTCCATGTTTATACAGAGAGCAGTGTAGTTATTTCCATGTTTATAGAGATAGCAGTGTAGATATTTCCATTGATATACAGATAGCTGTGTAGATATTTGCATGTTCATACAGATAGCGGAGTAGATATTTCCATGTTTATACAGATAGCGGTGTAGATATTTCCATGTTTATATAGATAGCGGTGTAGATATTTCCATGTTCATACAGATAGCGGTGTAGATATTTCCATGTTCGTACAGATAGCGGTGTAGATATTTCCATGTTCATACAGATAGCGGTGTAGATATTTCCATGTTCATACAGATAACGGTGTAGATATTTCCATGTTCATACAGATAGCGGTGTAGATATTTCCATGTTCATACAGTTAGCGGTGAAGTTATTTCCATGTTCATACAGATGGCGGTGTAGATATTTCCATGTTCATAGAGATGGCGGTGTAGATATTTCCATGTTTATGCAGATAGTGGTATAGATATTTCCATGTTTATACAGATGGTGGTGTAGATATTTCCATGTTGATAGAGATGGCGGTCTAGATATTTCTATGTTTACAGAGATAGTGGTGTAGTTATTTCCAAGTTTATAGAGACAGCGTTGTAGATATTTCCATGTTTATACAGATAGCGGTGAAGATATTTCCATGTTTATACAGATAGCGGTGTAGATATTTCCATGTTTATACAGATAACAGTGTAGATATTTCCATGTTTATAGAGATAGTGGTGTAGATAATTTCAATTTATACCGAGAGCAGTGTAGATATTTCCAAGTTCATACAGATAGCGGTGTAGATATTTCCACGTTTATAGAGATGGCGGTGTAGATATTTCCATGTTCATGCAGATGGCGGTGTAGATATTTCCATGTTCATACAAATGGCGGTGTAGGTATTTCCATGTTCATAGAGATGGCGGTGTAGGTATTTCCATGTTCATACAAATGGCGGTGTGGATATTTCCATGTTCATACAAATGGCGGTGTAGATATTTCCATGTTCATAGAGATGGCGGTGTAGATATTTCCATGTTTATACAGAGAGCAGTGTAGTTATTTCCATGTTTATAGAGATAGCAGTGTAGATATTTCCATTGATATACAGATAGCTGTGTAGATATTTGCATGTTCATACAGATAGCGGAGTAGATATTTCCATGTTTATACAGATAGCGGTGTAGATATTTCCAAGTTCTTACAGATAGCGGTGTAGATATTTCCATGTTCATACAGTTAGCGTTGTAGATATTTCCATGTTCTTTCAGATGGCAGTGTAGATATTTACATGTTCAGAGAGATGGCGGTATAGATATTTCCATGTTTATATAGATAGCGGTGTAGATATTTCCATGTTCATACAGATAGCGGTGTAGATATTTCCATGTTCGTACAGATAGCGGTGTAGATATTTCCATGTTCATACAGATAGCGGTGTAGATATTTCCATGTTCATACATATAACGGTGTAGATATTTCCATGTTCATACAGATAGCGGTGTAGATATTTCCATGTTCATACAGTTAGCGGTGAAGTTATTTCCATGTTCATACAGATGGCGGTGTAGATATTTCCATGTTCATACAGTTAGCGGTGTAGATATTTCCATGTTTATACAGATAGCGGTGAAGATATTTCCATGTTTATACAGATAGCGGTGTAGATATTTCCATGTTTATACAGATAACAGCGCAGATATTTCCATGTTTATAGAGATATTGGTGTAGATAATTTCAATTTATACCGAGAGCAGTGTAGATATTTCCAAGTTCATACAGATAGCGGTGTAGATATTTCCACGTTTATAGAGATGGCGGTGTAGATATTTCCATGTTCATGCAGATGGCGGTGTAGATATTTCCATGTTCATACAAATTGCGGTGTAGGTATTTCCATGTTCATAGAGATGGCGGTGTAGATATTTCCATGTTCATACAAATGGCGGTGTGGATATTTCCATGTTCATACAAATGGCGGTGTAGATATTTCCATGTTCATAGAGATGGCGGTGTAGATATTTCCATGTTTATACAGAGAGCAGTGTAGTTATTTCCATGTTTATAGAGATAGCAGTGTAGAAATTTCCATTGATATACAGATAGCTGTGTAGATATTTGCATGTTCATACAGATAGCGGAGTAGATATTTCCATGTTTATACAGATAGCGGTGTAGATATTTCCAAGTTCATACAGATAGCGGTGTAGATATTTCCATGTTCATACAGTTAGCGTTGTAGATATTTCCATGTTCTTACAGATGGCAGTGTAGATATTTACATGTTCATAGAGATGGCGGTGTAGATATTTCCATGTTTATATAGATAGCGGTGTAGATATTTCCATGTTCATACAGATAGCGGTGTAGATATTTCCATGTTCGTACAGATAGCGGTGTAGATATTTCCATGTTCATACAGATAGCGGTGTAGATATTTCCATGTTCATACAGATAACGGTGTAGATATTTCCATGTTCATACAGATAGCGGTGTAGATATTTCCATGTTCATACAGAAGGCGGTGAAGTTATTTCCATGTTCATACAGATGGCGGTGTAGATATTTCCATGTTCATAGAGATGGCGGTGTAGATATTTCCATGTTTATGCAGATAGTGGTATAGATATTTCCATGTTTATACAGATGGTGGTGTAGATATTTCCATGTTGATAGAGATGGCGGTCTAGATATTTCTATGTTTACAGAGATAGTGGTGTAGTTATTTCCAAGTTTATAGAGACAGTGTTGTAGATATTTCCATGTTTATACAGATAGCGGTGAAGATATTTCCATGTTTATACAGATAGCGGTGTAGATATTTCCATGTTTATACAGATAACAGTGTAGATATTTCCATGTTTATAGAGATAGTGGTGTAGATAATTTCAATTTATACCGAGAGCAGTGTAGATATTTCCAAGTTCATACAGATAGCGGTGTAGATATTTCCACGTTTATAGAGATGGCGGTGTAGATATTTCCATGTTCATGCAGATGGCGGTGTAGATATTTCCATGTTCATACAAATGGCGGTGTAGGTATTTCCATGTTCATAGAGATGGCGGTGTAGATATTTCCATGTTCATACAAATGGCGGTGTGGATATTTCCATGTTCATACAAATGGCGGTGTAGATATTTCCATGTTCATAGAGATGGCAGTGTAGATATTTCCATGTTTATACAGAGAGCAGTGTAGTTATTTCCATGTTTATAGAGATAGAAGTGTAGATATTTCCATTGATATACAGATAGCTGTGTAGATATTGGCATGTTCATACAGATAGCGGAGTAGATATTTCCATGTTTATACAGATAGCGGTGTAGATATTTCCAAGTTCATACAGATAGCGGTGTAGATATTTCCATGTTCATACAGTTAGCGTTGTAGATATTTCCATGTTCTTACAGATGGCAGTGTAGATATTTACATGTTCAGAGAGATGGCGGTATAGATATTTCCATGTTTATATAGATAGCGGTGTAGATATTTCCATGTTCATACAGATAGCGGTGTAGATATTTCCATGTTCGTACAGATAGCGGTGTAGATATTTCCATGTTCATACAGATAGCGGTGTAGTTATTTCCATGTTCATACATATAACGGTGTAGATATTTCCATGTTCATACAGATAGCGGTGTAGATATTTCCATGTTCATACAGTTAGCGGTGAAGTTATTTCCATGTTCATACAGATGGCAGTGTAGATATTTCCATGTTCATACAGTTAGCGGTGTAGATATTTCCATGTTCATACAGATGGCGGTGTAGATATTTACATGTTCATACAGATGGCGGTGTAGTTATTTCCATGTTCGTACAGATGGCGGTTTAGATATTTCCATGTTCATAGAGATGGCGGTGTAGATATTTCCATGTTTATGCAGATAGTGGTATAGATATTTCCAAGTTTATACAGATGGTGGTGTAGATATTTCCATGTTGATAGAGATGGCGGTCTAGATATTTCTATGTTTACAGAGATAGTGGTGTAGTTATTTCCAAGTTTATAGAGACAGCGTTGTAGATATTTCCATGTTTATACAGATAGCGGTGAAGATATTTCCATGTTTATACAGATAGCGGTGTAGATATTTCCATGTTTATACAGATAACAGTGTAGATATTTCCATGTTTATAGAGATAGCGGTGTAGATAATTTCAATTTATACCGAGAGCAGTGTAGATATTTCCAAGTTCATACAGATAGCGGTGTAGATATTTCCACGTTTATAGAGATGGCGGTGTAGATATTTCCATGTTCATGCAGATGGCGGTGTAGATATTTCCATGTTCATACAAATTGCGGTGTAGGTATTTCCATGTTCATAGAGATGGCGGTGTAGATATTTCCATGTTCATACAAATGGCGGTGTGGATATTTCCATGTTCATACAAATGGCGGTGTAGATATTTCCATGTTCATAGAGATGGCGGTGTAGATATTTCCATGTTTATACAGAGAGCAGTGTAGTTATTTCCATGTTTATAGAGATAGCAGTGTAGATATTTCCATTGATATACAGATAGCTGTGTAGATATTTGCATGTTCATACAGATAGCGGAGTAGATATTTCCATGTTTATACAGATAGCGGTGTAGATATTTCCATGTACATACAGTTAGCGTTGTAGATATTTCCATGTTCTTACAGATGGCAGTGTAGATATTTACATGTTCATAGAGATGGCGGTGTAGATATTTCCATGTTTATATAGATAGCGGTGTAGATATTTCCATGTTCATACAGATAGCGGTGTAGATATTTCCATGTTCGTACAGATAGCGGTGTAGATATTTCCATGTTCATACAGATAGCGGTGTAGATATTTCCATGTTCATACAGATAACGGTGTAGATATTTCCATGTTCATACAGATAGCGGTGTAGATATTTCCATGTTCATACAGTTAGCGGTGAAGTTATTTCCATGTTCATACAGATGGCGGTGTAGATATTTCCATGTTCATAGAGATGACGGTGTAGATATTTCCATGTTTATGCAGATAGTGGTATAGATATTTCCATGTTTATACAGATGGTGGTGCAGATATTTCCATGTTGATAGAGATGGCGGTCTAGATATTTCTATGTTTACAGAGATAGTGGTGTAGTTATTTCCAAGTTTATAGAGACAGCGTTGTAGATATTTCCATGTTTATACAGATAGCGGTGAAGATATTTCCATGTTTATACAGATAGCGGTGTAGATATTTCCATGTTTATACAGATAACAGTGTAGATATTTCCATGTTTATAGAGATAGTGGTGAAGATAATTTCAATTTATACCGAGAGCAGTGTAGATATTTCCAAGTTCATACAGATAGCGGTGTAGATATTTCCACGTTTATAGAGATGGCGGTGTAGATATTTCCATGTTCATGCCGATGGCGGTGTAGATATTTCCATGTTCATACAAATGGCGGTGTAGGTATTTCCATGTTCATAGAGATGGCGGTGTAGGTATTTCCATGTTCATACAAATGGCAGTGTGGATATTTCCATGTTCATACAAATGGCGGTGTAGATATTTCCATGTTCATAGAGATGGCGTTGTAGATATTTCCATGTTTATACAGAGAGCAGTGTAGTTATTTCTATGTTTATAGAGATAGCAGTGTAGATATTTCCATTGATATACAGATAGCTGTGTAGATATTTGCATGTTCATACAGATAGCGGAGTAGATATTTCCATGTTTATACAGATAGCGGTGTAGATATTTCCAAGTTCATACAGATAGCGGTGTAGATATTTCCATGTTCATACAGTTAGCGTTGTAGATATTTCCATGTTCTTTCAGATGGCAGTGTAGATATTTACATGTTCAGAGAGATGGCGGTATAGATATTTCCATGTTTATATAGATAGCGGTGTAGATATTTCCATGTTCATACAGATAGCGGTGTAGATATTTCCATGTTCGTACAGATAGCGGTGTAGATATTTCCATGTTCATACAGATAGCGGTGTAGATATTTCCATGTTCATACAGATAGCGGTGTAGATATTTCCATGTTCATACAGTTAGCGGTGAAATTATTTCCATGTTCATACAGATGGCGGTGTAGATATTTCCATGTTCATACAGTTAGCGGTGTAGATATTTCCATGTTTATACAGATAGCGGTGAAGATATTTCCATGTTTATACAGATAGCGGTGTAGATATTTCCATGTTTATACAGATAACAGCGTAGATATTTCCATGTTTATAGAGATAGTGGTGTAGATAATTTCAATTTATACCGAGAGCAGTGTAGATATTTCCAAGTTCATACAGATAGCGGTGTAGATATTTCCACGTTTATAGAGATGGCGGTGTAGATATTTCCATGTTCATGCAGATGGCGGTGTAGATATTTCCATGTTCATACAAATTGCGGTGTAGGTATTTCCATGTTCATAGAGATGGCGGTGTAGATATTTCCATGTTCATACAAATGGCGGTGTGGATATTTCCATGTTCATACAAATGGCGGTGTAGATATTTCCATGTTCATAGAGATGGCGGTGTAGATATTTCCATGTTTATACAGAGAGCAGTGTAGTTATTTCCATGTTTATAGAGATAGCAGTGTAGATATTTCCATTGATATACAGATAGCTGTGTAGATATTTGCATGTTCATACAGATAGCGGAGTAGATATTTCCATGTTTATACAGATAGCGGTGTAGATATTTCCAAGTTCATACAGATAGCGGTGTAGATATTTCCATGTTCATACAGTTAGCGTTGTAGATATTTCCATGTTCTTACAGATGGCAGTGTAGATATTTACATGTTCATAGAGATGGCGGTGTAGATATTTCCATGTTTATATAGATAGCGGTGTAGATATTTCCATGTTCATACAGATAGCGGTGTAGATATTTCCATGTTCGTACAGATAGCGGTGTAGATATTTCCATGTTCATACAGATAGCGGTGTAGATATTTCCATGTTCATACAGATAACGGTGTAGATATTTCCATGTTCATACAGATAGCGGTGTAGATATTTCCATGTTCATACAGAAGGCGGTGAAGTTATTTCCATGTTCATACAGATGGCGGTGTAGATATTTCCATGTTCATAGAGATGGCGGTGTACATATTTCCATGTTTATGCAGATAGTGGTATAGATATTTCCATTTTTATACAGATGGTGGTGTAGATATTTCCATGTTGATAGAGATGGCGGTCTAGACATTTCTATGTTTACAGAGATAGTGGTGTAGTTATTTCCAAGTTTATAGAGACAGCGTTGTAGATATTTCCATGTTTATACAGATAGCGGTGAAGATATTTCCATGTTTATACAGATAGCGGTGTAGATATTTCCATGTTTATACAGATAACAGTGTAGATATTTCCATGTTTATAGAGATAGTGGTGTAGATAATTTCAATTTATACCGAGAGCAGTGTAGATATTTCCAAGTTCATACAGATAGCGGTGTAGATATTTCCACGTTTATAGAGATGGCTGTGTAGATATTTCCATGTTCATGCAGATGGCGGTGTAGATATTTCCATGTTCATACAAATGGCGGTGTAGATATTTCCATGTTCATAGAGATGGCGGTGTAGATATTTCCATGTTCATACAAATGGCGGTGTGGATATTTCCATGTTCATACAAATGGCGGTGTAGATATTTCCATGTTCATAGAGATGGCGGTGTAGATATTTCCATGTTTATACAGAGAGCAGTGTAGTTATTTCCATGTTTATAGAGATAGAAGTGTAGATATTTCCATTGATATACAGATAGCTCTGTAGATATTTGCATGTTCATACAGATAGCGGAGTAGATATTTCCATGTTTATACAGATAGCGGTGTAGATATTTCCAAGTTCATACAGATAGCGGTGTAGATATTTCCATGTTCATACAGTTAGCGTTGTAGATATTTCCATGTTCTTACAGATGGCAGTGTAGATATTTACATGTTCAGAGAGATGGCGGTATAGATATTTCCATGTTTATATAGATAGCGGTGTAGATATTTCCATGTTCATACAGATAGCGGTGTAGATATTTCCATGTTCGTACAGATAGCGGTGTAGATATTTCCATGTTCATACAGATAGCGGTGTAGTTATTTCCATGTTCATACATATAACGGTGTAGATATTTCCATGTTTATACAGATAGTGGTGAAGATATTTCCATGTTTATACAGATAGCGGTGTAGATATTTCCATGTTTATACAGATAACAGCATAGATATTTCCATGTTTATAGAGATAGTGGTGTAGATAATTTCAATTTATACCGAGAGCAGTGTAGATATTTCCAAGTTCATACAGATAGCGGTGTAGATATTTCCACGTTTATAGAGATGGCGGTGTAGATATTTCCATGTTCATGCAGATGGCGGTGTAGATATTTCCATGTTCATACAAATTGCGGTGTAGGTATTTCCATGTTCATAGAGATGGCGGTGTAGATATTTCCATGTTCATACAAATGGCGGTGTGGATATTTCCATGTTCATACAAATGGCGGTGTAGATATTTCCATGTTCATAGAGATGGCGGTGTAGATATTTCCATGTTTATACAGAGAGCATTGTAGTTATTTCCATGTTTATAGAGATAGCAGTGTAGATATTTCCATTGATATACAGATAGCTGTGTAGATATTTGCATGTTCATACAGATAGCGGAGTAGATATTTCCATGTTTATACAGATAGCGGTGTAGATATTTCCAAGTTCATACAGATAGCGGTGTAGATATTTCCATGTTCATACAGTTAGCGTTGTAGATATTTCCATGTTCTTACAGATGGCAGTGTAGATATTTACATGTTCATAGAGATGGCGGTGTAGATATTTCCATGTTTATATAGATAGCGGTGTAGATATTTCCATCTTCATACAGATAGCGGTGTAGATATTTCCATGTTCGTACAGATAGCGGTGTAGATATTTCCATGTTCATACAGATAGCGGTGTAGATATTTCCATGTTCATACAGATAACGGTGTAGATATTTCCATGTTCATACAGATAGCGGTGTAGATATTTCCATGTTCATACAGTTAGCGGTGAAGTTATTTCCATGTTCATACAGATGGCGGTGTAGATATTTCCATGTTCATAGAGATGGCGGTGTACATATTTCCATGTTTATGCAGATAGTGGTATAGATATTTCCATGTTTATACAGATGGTGGTGTAGATATTTCCATGTTGATAGAGATGGCGGTCTAGATATTTCTATGTTTACAGAGATAGTGGTGTAGTTATTTCCAAGTTTATAGAGACAGCGTTGTAGATATTTCCATGTTTATACAGATAGCGGTGAAGATATTTCCATGTTTATACAGATAGCGGTGTAGATATTTCCATGTTTATACATATAACAGTGTAGATATTTCCATGTTTATAGAGATAGTGGTGTAGATAATTTCAATTTATACCGAGAGCAGTGTAGATATTTCCAAGTTCATACAGATAGCGGTGTAGATATTTCCACGTTTATAGAGATGGCGGTGTAGATATTTCCATGTTCATGCAGATGGCGGTGTAGATATTTCCATGTTCATACAAATGGCGGTGTAGGTATTTCCATGTTCATAGAGATGGCGGTGTAGATATTTCCATGTTCATACAAATGGCGGTGTGGATATTTTCATGTTCATACAAATGGCGGTGTAGATATTTCCATGTTCATAGAGATGGCGGTGTAGATATTTCCATGTTTATACAGAGAGCAGTGTAGTTATTTCCATGTTTATAGAGATAGAAGTGTAGATATTTCCATTGATATACAGATAGCTCTGTAGATATTTGCATGTTCATACAGATAGCGGAGTAGATATTTCCATGTTTATACAGATAGCAGTGTAGATATTTCCAAGTTCATACAGATAGCGGTGTAGATATTTCCATGTTCATACAGTTAGCGTTGTAGATATTTCCATGTTCTTACAGATGGCAGTGTAGATATTTACATGTTCAGAGAGATGGCGGTATAGATATTTCCATGTTTATATAGATAGCGGTGTAGATATTTCCATGTTCATACAGATAGCGGCGTAGATATTTCCATGTTCGTACAGATAGCGGTGTAGATATTTCCATGTTCATACAGATAGCGGTGTAGTTATTTCCATGTTCATACATATAACGGTGTAGATATTTCCATGTTCATACAGATAGCGGTGTAGATATTTCCATGTTCATACAGTTAGCGGTGAAGTTATTTCCATGTTCATACAGATGGCGGTGTAGATATTTCCATGTTCATACAGTTAGCGGTGTAGATATTTCCATGTTCATACAGATGGCGGTGTAGATATTTACATGTTCATACAGATGGTGGTGTAGATATTTCCATGTTCGTACAGATGGCGGTTTAGATATTTCCATGTTCATAGAGATGGCGGTGTAGATATTTCCATGTTTTTGCAGATAGTGGTATAGATATTTCCATGTTTATACAGATGGTGGTGTAGATATTTCCATGTTGATAGAGATGGCGGTCTAGATATTTCTATGTTTACAGAGATAGTGGTGTAGTTATTTTCAAGTTTATAGAGACAGCGTTGTAGATATTTCCATGTTTATACAGATAGCGGTGAAGATATTTCCATGTTTATACAGATAGCGGTGTAGATATTTCCATGTTTATACAGATAACAGTGTAGATATTTCCATGTTTATAGAGATAGTGGTGTAGATAATTACAATTTATACCGAGAGCAGTGTAGATATTTCCAAGTTCATACAGATAGCGGTGTAGATATTTCCACGTTTATAGAGATGGCGGTGTAGATATTTCCATGTTCATGCAGATGGCGATGTAGATATTTCCATGTTCATACAAATGGCGGTGTAGGTATTTCCATGTTCATAGAGATGGCGGTGTAGATATTTCCATGTTCATACAAATGGCGGTGTGGATATTTCCATGTTCATACAAATGGCGGTGTAGATATTTCCATGTTCATAGAGATGGCGGTGTAGATATTTCCATGTTGATACAGAGAGCAGTGTAGTTATTTCGATGGTTATAGAGATAGCAGTGTAGATATTTCCATTGATATACAGATAGCTGTGTAGATATTTGCATGTTCATACAGATAGCGGAGTAGATATTTCCATGTTTATACAGATAGCGGTGTAGATATTTCCATGTTCATACAGATAGCGGTGTAGATATTTCCATGTTCATACAGTTAGCGTTGTAGATATTTCCATGTTCTTACAGATGGCAGTGTAGATATTTACATGTTCATACAGATGCCGGTGTAGATATTTCCAAGTTCATACAGATGGCGGTGTAGATATTTCCATGTTCATACAGATAGCGGTGTAGATATTTCCATGTTCATACAGTTAGTGGTGAAGTTATTTCCATGTTCAAACAGATGGCGGTGTAGATATTTCCATGTTCATACAAATGGCGGTGCAGATATTTCCATATTCACAGATATGGCGGTGTAGGTATTTCAATGTTTATACAGATAGTAGTGAAGTTATTTCCATGTTTATAGAGATAGCAGTGTAGATATTTCCATTGATATACAGATTGCTGTGTAGATAATTGCATGTTCATACAGATAGCGGAGTAGATATTTCCATGTTTATACAGATAGCGGTGTAGGTATTTCCATGTTCATACAGATAGTGGTGTAGATATTTCCATGTTCGTACAGATAGCGGTGTAGATATTTCCATGTTCATACAGATAGCGGTGTAGATATTTCCATGTTCGTAGAGATGGCGGTGTAGATCTTTCCATGTTTATACAGATAGCAGTGTAGTTATTTCCATGTTTATAGAGATAGCAGTGTAGATATTTCCATTGATATACAGATAGCTGTGTAGGTATTTGCATGTTCATACAGATAGCGGTGTAGATATTTCCATGTTCGTACAGACAGCTGTGAAGATATTTCCATGTTCGTACAGAGAGCGGTGTAGATATTTCCATGTTCATACAGATAGCGGTGTAGATATTTCCATGTTCATACAGATAGCGGTGTAGGTATTTCCCTGTTCATATAGTTAGCGGTGTAGATATTTCCATGTTCATACAGATG
The DNA here is from genome assembly GCF_029281585.2 of Gorilla gorilla gorilla. Lineage (NCBI taxonomy): Eukaryota > Metazoa > Chordata > Mammalia > Primates > Hominidae > Gorilla > Gorilla gorilla. The sequence goes on along the minus strand of NC_073232.2, from coordinate 7,481,977 downwards.
GCAGTGTACATATTTACATGTTCATACAGATGGCGGTGTAGATATTTCCATGTTGGTACGGATGGCAGTGTAGATATTTCCATGTTCATACATGTGGCGGTGTAGATATTTCCATGTTTATACAGATAGCAGTGTAGTTATTTCCATGTTTATAGAGATAGCAGTGTAGATATTTTCAGTGATATACAGATAGCTCTGTAGATATTTGCATGTTCATACAGATAGCGGTATAGATATTTCCATGTTCATACAGATGGCGGTGTAGATATTTACATGTTCGTAGAGATGGCGGTGTAATTATTTCCATGTTCATGCAGATGGCAGTGTAGATGTTTCCATGTTCATAGAGATGGCGCTGTAGATATTTCCATGTTCATACTGATGGCGGTGTAGATATTTCCATGTTCATACAAATGTCGGTGTAGATATTTATGTGTTCATAGAGAAGGCGGTGTAGATATTTCCATGTTTATACAGATAGCAGTGTATATATTTCCATGTTTATAGAGATAGTTGTGTAGATAATTTCAAGTTTATACCGAGAGCAGTGTAGATATTTCCAAGTTCATGCAGATAGCGGTGTAGATATTTCCACGTTTATAGAGGTGGCGGTGTAGATATTTCCATGTTCATACTTATGGCGGTGTAGATATTTCCATGTTCATACAAATGGGGGTGTAGATATTTCCATGTTCATAGAGAAGGCGGTGTAAATATTTCCATGTTCAAACAAATGGCAGTGTAGACATTTCCATGTTCATAGAGATGGCGGTGAAGATATTTCCATGTTTATACAGATAGCAGGGTAGTTATTTCCATGTTTATAGAGATAGCAGTGTAGATATTTTCATTGATATACAGATAGCTGTGTAGATATTTGCATGCTCATACAGATAGCGGTGTAGATATTTCCATGTTCATACACATAGCGGTGCAGATATTTCCATGTTCATACAGATAGCGGTGTAGATATTTCCATGTTCATACAGATAGCTGTGTAGATATTTCTTTCTTCATACAGATATCGGTGTAGATGTTTCCATGTTCATACAGTTAGCGGTGTAGACATTTCCATGTTCATACAGATGGCGGTGTAGATATTTACATGTTCATACAGATGGCGCTGTAGATATTTCCATGTTTATAGAGATAGCAGTGTAGATATTTCCATTGTTATACAGATAGCTGTGTAGATATTTCCATCTTCATACAGATAGCGGTGTAGATATTTCCATGTTCATACAGATAACGGTGTAGATATTTCCATGTTCATACAGAAAGCGGTGTAGATATTTCCATGTTCATAAACTTAGGGGTGTAGATATTTCCATGTTCATACAAATGGCGGTGTGGATATTTCCATGTTTATACAGATAGTAGTGTAGATATTTCCATGTTTATAGAGATAGCAGTGTAGATATTTCCATTGATATACAGATAGCTGTGTAAATATTTGCATGTTCATACACATTGCGGTGTAGATATTTGCATGTTCATACAGATAGCGGTGTAGATATTTCCATGTTCATACAGATAGCGGTGTAGATATTTCCATGTTCATACAGATGGCGGTGTAGATATTTTCATGTTCATACAGATAGCGGTGTAGATATTTCCATGTTCGTACAGATGGCGTTGTAGATATTTCCTTGTTCATAGAGATGGCGTTGTAGACATTTCCATGTTTATGCAGATAGCGGTATAGATATTTCCATGTTCATAGAAATGGCGAGTGTTGATATTTCCATGTTCATACAAATGGCAGTGTAGATATTTCCATGTTCATAGAGATGGCGGTGTAGATATTTCCATATTTATACAGATAGCAGTGTAGTTATTTCCATGTTTATAGGGATAGCAGTGTAGATATTTTCACTGATATACAGGTAGCTGTGTAGATATTTGCATGTTCATACAGGTAGTGGTCTAGATATTTCCATATTCATACAGATAGCGGTGTAGATATTTCCATGTTCATACAGATAGCGGTGTAGATATTTCCATGTTCATACAGATAGCGGTGTAGATATTTCCATGTTTATACAGATAGCGGTGTATATATTTCCATGTTCATACAGTTAGCGGTGTAGATATTTCCATGTTCATTCAGATGGCGGTGTAGATATTTACATGTTCATACAGATGGCGGTGTAGATATTTCCCTGTTCATACAGATGGCGGTGTAGATATTTCCATGTTCATAGAGATGGCGGTGTAGATATTTCCATGTTCGTACTGATGGCATTGTAGATATTTCCATGTTCATACAGGTGGCGGTGTAGATATTTCCATGTTTATACAGATAGCAGTGTAGTTATTTCCATGTTTATAGAGACTGCTGTGTAGATATTTCCATTGATATACAGATAGCTGTGTAGATATTTGCATGTTCATACAGATAGCGGTGTAGATATTTCCATGTTCATACAGATAGCGGTGTAGATATTTCCATGTTCATACAGATAGCGGTGTAGATATATCCATGTTCATACAGATAGCGGTGTAGATATTTCCATGTTCATACAGATAACGGTGTAGATATTTCCATAGTCATACAGATAGCTGTGTAGATATTTCCATGTTCATACAGTTAGCGGTGTAGATATTTCCATGTTCATACAGATGGTGTAGATATTTCCATGTTCATACAGATGGCGGTATAGATATTTCCATGTTCGTACAGATGGCGGTGTAGATATTTCCATGTTCATAGAGATGGCGGTGTAGATATTTCCATGTTCGTACGGACGGCAGTGTAGATATTTCCATGTTTATACAGACGGTGGTGTAGATATTTCCATGTTTATAGAGATGGCGGTCTAGATATTTCCATGTTTACAGAGATAGTGGTGTAGTTATTTCCAAGTTTATAGAGACAGCGCTGTAGATATTTCCATGTTTATACAGATAGCGGTGAAGATATTTCCATGTTTATACAGATAGCGGTGTAGATATTTCCATGTTTATACAGATAGCAGTGCAGATATTTCCATGTTTATAGAGATAGTGTTGTAGATAATTTCAATTTCATACAGAGAGCGGTGTAGATATTTCCAAGTTCATACAGATAGCGGTGTAGATATTTCCATGTTTATAGAGATTGCGGTGTAGATATTTCCATGTTCATACAGAGGACGGTGTAGATATTTCCATGTTTATAGGGATGGCGGTGTAGATATTTTCATGTTTACACAGCTGGCGGTGTAGATATTTCCATGTTTACACAGATAGCGGTGTAGACATTTCCATGTTTACGTAGATAGCGGTGTGGATATTTCCATGTTTATGCAGATAGCAGTGTAGATATTTCCACGTTTATACTGATAGCGGTGCGGATATTTCCATGTTTATTCAGATAGCGGTGCGGATATTTCCAGGTTTATACAGATAGTTGGGCAGATATTTCCATGTTCATTCAGATGGTGGTGTAGATATTTCGAAGTTTATAGAGATAGCGATGTAGTTATTTCCATATTTATAGAGAAATCTGTGTAGATATTTCCATGTATATTCAGATAGCTGTGTAGATATTTCCATGTTCATGCAGATTACGGTGTAGATATTTACATGTTCATCCAGATGCCGGTGTACATATATCCATGTTCATATAAATGGCGGTGAAGATATTTCCATGTTCATACAGATGGCGGTGTAGGTATTTCCATGTTCATACAAATGGCGGTGTAGATATTTCCAGGTTCATACAAATGGCGGTGTAGATATTTCCATGTTCATAGAGATGGCGGTGTAGATATTTCCATGTTTATACATATAGCAGTGTAGTTATTTCCATGTTTGCAGAGATACCAGTCTGGATATTTCCATTGATATACAGATAGCTGTGTAGATATTTGCATGTTCATACAGTTAGCGGTGTAGATATTTCCATGTTCATACAGATAGCGGTGTAGATATTTCCATGTTTATACAGATAGCGGTGTAGATATTTCCATGTTAATACAGATAGCGGTGTAGATATTTCCATGTTCATACAGATAGCGGTGGAGATATTTAAGTGTTCATACAGTTAGCGGTGTAGATATTTCCATGTTCATACAGATGGCGGTGAAGATATTTACATGTTCATACAGATGGCGGTGTGGATATTTCCATGTTCATACAGATAGCGGTGTAGATATTTCCATGTTCATACAGACAGCGGTGTAGACATTTCCATGTTCATACATTTAGCGGTATAGATATTTCCATGTTCATACAGATGGCGGTGAAGATATTTACATGTTCATACAGATGGTGGTGTAGATATTTCCATGTTTGTACGGATGGCAGTGTAGATATTTCCGTGTTCATACAGTTGGCGGTGTAAATATTTCCATGTTTATACAGATAGCAGTGTAGTTATTTCCATGTTAATAGAGATAGCGGTGTAGATATTTCCATTGATATACAGATAGCTGTGTAGATATTTGCATGTTCATACAGATAGCGCTGTAGATATTTCCATGTTCGTACAGATAGCGGTGTAGCTATTTCCATGTTCATACAGATAGCGGTGTAAATATTTCTATGTTCATACAGATAACGGTGTAGATATTTCCATGTTCATACAGACAGCGGTGTAGATATTTCCATGTTCATACAGTTAGCGGTGTAGATATTTCCATGTTCATACAGATTGCGGTGTAGATATTTGCATGTTCATACAGATGGCGCTATAGATATTTCTATGTTCGTACAGATAGCGGTGTAGATATTTCCATGTTCATAGAGATGGCGGTGTAGATATTTCCATGTTTATGCAGAGAGCGGTATAGATATTTCCATGTTTGTACAGATGGTGGTGTAGATATTTCCATGTTTATAGAGATGGCGGTCTAGATATTTCCATGTTTACAGGGATAGTGGTGTAGTTATTTCCAAGTTTATAGAGACAGCGTTGTAGATATTTCCATGTTTATACAGATAACGGTGAAGATATTTCCATGTTTATACAGATTACGGTGTAGATATTTCCATGTTTATACAGATAGCAGTGTAGATATTACCATGTTTATAGAGATAATGGTGTAGATAATATCAATTTTATACAGAGAGCAGTGTAGATATTTCCAAGTGCATACAGATAGCGGTGTAGATATTTCCACGTTTATAGAGATGGCGGTGTAGATATTTCCATGTTCATACAGATGGCGGTGTAGATATTTCCATGTTTATAGGGATGGCGGTGTAGATATTTTCATGTTTACACAGATGGCGGTGTAGATATTTCCCTGTTTGCACAGATAGCGGTGTAGACATTTCCCTGTTTACACAGATAGCGGTGTGGATATTTCCATGTTTATGCAGATAGCAGTGTAGATATTTCCATGTTTATACACATAGCGGTGCGGATATTTCCATGTTTATACAGATAGTTGGGCAGATATTTCCATGTTTATACAGATAGCGGTGTAGATATTTTCATCTTAATACACATGGCGGTGTAGATATATCCATGTTCATACAGATGGCGGTGTAGATATTTCAAAGTTTATAGAGATAGCGCTTTAGTTATTTCCATATTTATAGAGAAATCTGTGTAGGTATTTCCATGTTTATTCAGATAGCTGTGTAGATATTTCCATGTTCATGAAGATAGCGGTGTAGATATTTCCATGTTCATCCAGATGCCTGTGTACATATATCCATGTTCATACAGATAGCGGTGAAGATATTTCCATGTTCTTACAGATGGCGGTGTAGATATTTCCATGTTCATACAAATGGCGGTGTAGATATTTCCATGTTCATAGAGATGGCGGTGTAGATATTTCCATGTTCATACAAATGGCGGTGTAGATATTTCCATGTTCATAGAGATGGCGGTGTAGATATTTCCATATTTATAGAGATAGCAGTGTATTTATTTCCATGTTTATAGAGATAGCAGTGTAGATATTTACATTGAAATACAGATAGCGGTGTAGATACTTGCATGTTCATAGAGATAGCGGTGTAGATATTTGCATGTTCATACAGATAGCGGTGTAGATATTTCCATGTTCATACAGATAGCGGTGTAGATATTTCCATGTTCATAGAGATAGCGGTGTAGATATTTCCATGTTCATACAGTTAGCGGTGTAGATATTCCCATGTTCATACAGATGGTGGTGTAGATATTTACATGTTCATACACATGGCGGTGTAGATATTCCCATGTTCATACAGATAGCGGTGTAGATATTTCCATTTTCATACGGATAGCGGTGTAGATATTTCCATGTTCATACCAATAGCGGTGTAGACATTTCCATGTTCATACATTTAGCGGAGTAGATATTTCCATGTTCATACAAATGGCGGTGTAGATATTTCCATGTTCATAGAGATGGCAGTGTAGATATTTCCAGGTTCATACAAATGGCGGTGTAGATATTTCCATGTTCATAGAGATGGCCGTGTAGATATTTCCATGTTTATACAGATAGCAGTGTAGTTATTTCCAAGTTTATAGAGATACCAGTCTGGATATTTCCATTGATATACAGATAGCTTTGTAGATATTTGCATGTTCATACAGATAGCTGTGTAGATATTTCCGTGTTCATACAGATAGCGGTGTAGATATTTCCATGTTCATACAGATAGCGGTGTATATATTTCTATGTTAATACAGATAGCGGTGTAGATATTTCCATGTTCATACAGATATTGGTGTAGGTATTTAAATGTTCATACAGTTAGCGGTGTAGATATTTCCATGTTCATACAGATGGCGGTGTAGATATTTCCATGTTTACACAGATAGTGGTGTAGACATTTCCATGTTTACACAGATAGCGGTGTGGATATTTCCATGTTTATGCAGATAGCGGTGTAGATATTTCCATGTTTATACAGAAAGCGGTGCGGATATTTCCATGTTTATACAGATAGTGGTGCAGATATTTCCATGTTTATACAGATAGCGGTGTAGATATTTCCATCTTAATACAGATGGCGGTGTAGATATGTCCATGTTCGTACAGACGGCGATGTAGATATTTCCATGTTCATAGAGATGGCGGTGTATATATTTCGAAGTTTATAGAGATAGCGCTGTAGTTATTTCCATATTTATAGAGAAATCTGTGTAGATATTTCCATGTATATGCAGATAGCTGTGTAGATATTTCCACGTTCATGCAGATAGCGGTGTAGATATTTCCATGTTCATCCAGATGCTGGTGTAGAAGTTTCCATGTACATACAAATGGCGGTGTAGATATTTCCATGTTCATAGAGATGGCGGTGTAGGCATTTCCATGTTTATACAGATAGCAGTGTAGTTATTTCCATGTTTACAGAGATAGCAGTGTAGATATTTCCATTGATATTCAGATAGCTGTGTAGATATTTCCATGTTCGTACAGATAGCGGTGTAGATATTTCCATGTTCATACAGATAGCAGTGTAGATATTTCCATGTTCATACAGTTAACGGTGTAGATATTTCCATGTTCATACAGATTGTGGTGTAGATATTTACATGTTAATACAGATGGCGGTGCAGATATTTCCATGTTCATATAGATGGCGGTGTAGATATTTCCATGTTCATAGAAATTGTGGTGTAGATATTTCCATGTTTATGCAGATAGTGGTATAGATATTTCCATATTTATACAGATGGTGGTGTAGATATTTCCATGTTTATAGATATGGGTTTCTAGATATTTCCATGTTTATAGAGATAGTGGTGTAGTTATTTCCAAGTTTATAGAGACAGCGTTGTAGATATTTCCATGTTTATACAGATAGCGGTGAAGATATTTCCATGTTTAAACAGATAGCGGTGCAGATATTTCCATGTTTATAGAGATAGTGAAGTAGATAATTCCAATTTTATACAGATAGCAGTGTAGATATTTCCAATTTCACACAGATAGCGGTGTAGATATTTCCACGTTTATAGAGATGGCGGTGTAGATATTTCCATGTTCATACATATGGCGGTGTAGATATTTCCATGTTTATAGAGATGGTGGTGTAGATATTTTCATGTTTACACAGATGGCGGTGTAGATATTTCCATGTTTACACAGATAGTGGTGTAGAAATTTCCATGGTTACACAGACAGCGGTGTGGATATTTCCGTGTTTATGCAGATTGCGGTGTAGATATTTCCATGTTTATACAGATAGCGGTGCGGCTATTTTCATGTTTATACAGATAGTTGGGCAGATATTTCCATGTTTATACAGATAGCGGTGTAGATATTTCCATCTTAATACAGATGGCAGTGTAGATATGTCCATGTTCGTAAAGATAGCGTTGTACATATTTCCATGTTCATACAGATGGCGGTGTAGTTATTTTGAAGTTTATAGAGATAGCGCTGTAGTTATTTCCATATTTATAGAGAAATATGTGTAGATATTTCCATGTATATGCAGATAGCTGTGTAGATATTTCCATGTTCATACACATAGCGGTGTAGATATTTCCATGTTCATACGGTTAGCGGTGTAGATATTTCCATGTTCATACAGACGGCGGTGTAGATATTTGCATGTTCATACAGATAGCGGTGTAGATATTTCCATGTTCATATAGATAGCGGTGTAGATATTTCCATGTTCATACAGATAGCGGTGTAGATATTTCCATGTTCATACAGATAGCGGTGTAGATATTTAAATGTTCATACAGATCACAGTGTAGATATTTACATGTTTATACAGATAGCAGTGTAGTTATTTCCATGTTTATAGAGAGAGCAGAGTAGATATTTCCATTGATATACAGATAGCTCTGTAGATATTTACATGTTCATACAGATGGCGGTGTAGATATTTCCAGGTTCGTACAGATGGCGGTGTAGTTATTTCCATGTTCATAGAGATGGCGGTGTAGATATTTTCATGTTTATGCAGATAGCGGTATACATATTTCCATGTTTATACAGATGGTGGTGTAGATATTTCCATGTTTATAGTGATGGCGGTCTAGATATTTCCATGTTTACAGAGATAGTGGTGTAGTTATTTCCAAGTTTACAGAGACAGCGTTGTAGATATTTCCATGTTTATACAGATAGCCGTGAAGATATTTCCATGTTTATACAGATAGCGGTGTAGATATTTCCATGTTTATACAGATAGCAGTGTAGATATTTCCATGTTTATTGAGATAGTGGTGTAGATAATTTCAATTTTATACCGAGAGCCGTGTAGATATTTCCAAGTTCATACAGATAGCGGTGTATATATTTCCATGTTCATACAGATAACGCTGTAGATATTTCCATGTTCATTCAGATATTGGTGTAGATATTTTCATGTTCATAAATTTAGCGGTGTAGATATTTCCATGTTCATACAGATGGTGGTGTATTTACATGTTCATACAGATGGCGGTGTAGATATTTCCATGATCGTACAGATGGCGGTGAAGATATTTCCATGTTCATAGAGATGGTGGTGTAGATATTTCCATGTTTATGCAGATAGCGGTATAGATATTTCCATGTTTATACAGATGGGGGGTAGATATTTCCATGTTTATAGAGATGGCAGTCTAGATATTTCCATGTTTATAGAGACAGTGGTGTAGTTATTTCCAAGTTTATAGAGACAGCGTTGTATACATTTCCATGTTTATACTGATAGCGGTGAAGATATTTCCATGTTTATACAGATAGTGGTGTAGATATTTCCATGTTTATACAGATAGTAGTGTAGATATTTCCAGGTTTATAGAGATAGTGGTGTAGATATTTCCAAGTTCATACAGATAGCAGTGGAGATATTTCCAAATTCATTCAGATAGCGGTGGAGATATTTCCACTTTTATAGAGATGGCGGTGTAGATATTTCCTGTTCATACAGATGGCGGTGTAGATGTTTCCATATTTGTAGAGATGGCGGTGTAGATATTTTCATGTTTACACAGATGGCGGTGTATATATTTCCGTATTTACATAGATAGCGGTGTAGACGTTTCCATGTTTACATGGATAGCGGAGTGGATATTTCAATGTTTATGCATAGAGCGGTGTAGATATTTCCATGTTTATACAGATAGCGGTGCGGATATTTCCATGTTTATACAGATAGTTGGGCAGATATTTCCATGTATATACAGATAGTGGTGTAGATATTTCCATGTTCGTACAGATAGCAGTGTAGATATTTCCATGTTCATATAGTTAGCGGTGTAGATATTTCCATGTTCTTACAGATAACGGTGTAGATATTTCCATGTTCATACAGATAGCCGTGTAGATATTTCCATGTTCATGCAGATAGCGGTGTAGATATTTCCATGTTCATACAGAGGGCGGTGAAGATATTTACAAGTTCATACAGATGGCGGTGTAGATATTTCCATGTTCGTACAGATGGCGGTGTAGATATTTCCATGTTCACAGAGATGGCGGTGTAGATATTTCCATGTTTATGCAGATAGCGGTATAGATATTTCCATGTTTATACAGATGGTGGTGTAGATATTTCCATGTTTATAGAGATGGCGGTCTAGATATTTCCATGTTTACAGAGATAGTGGTTTAGTTATTTCCAAGTTTATAGAGACAGCGTTGTAGATATTTCCATGTTAATACAGATAGCAGTGTAGATATTTCCATGTTCATACAGATAGCGGTGTAGATATTTCCATGTTCATATAGTTAGCGGTGTATATATTTCCATGTTCATACAGATGGCGGTGTAGATATTTCCATGTTCATACAGATGGCAGTGTAGATATTTCCATGTTCATACAGATGGCGCTGTAGATATTTCTATGTTTATACAGATGGCGGTGTAGATATTTCCATGTTCATACAGATAGCGGTGTAGATATTTCCATGTTCATACCAATAGCGGTGTAGATATTTCCATGTTCATACAGTTAGTAGTGTAGATATTTCCATGTTCGTACAGACAGCGGTGTAGATATTTCCATGTTCATACAGATAGTGGTGTAGATATTTCCAGGTTCATACAGATAACATTGTAGATATTTCCATGTTCATGCAGATAGCAGTGTAGATATTTCCATGTTCATACAGTTAGCGGTGTAGATATTTCCATGTTCATACAGATAACGGTGTAGATATTTCCATGTTCATACAGACAGCGGTGTAGATATTTCCATGTTCATACAGATGGCGGTGTAGATATTTACATGTTCATACAGATAGCGGTGTAGATATTTCCAGGTTCATACAGATGACATTGTAGATATTTCCATGTTCATACAGATAGCAGTGTAGATATTTCCATGTTCATACAGTTAGCGGTGTAGATATTTCCATGTTCCTACAGTTAGCAGTGTAGATATTTCCATGTTCGTACAGATAGAGGTGTAGATATTTCCGTGTTCATACAGATAGCGGTGTAGATATTTGTATGTTCATACAGATAACGTTGTAGATATTTCCATGTTCATACAGATAGCATTGTAGATATTTCCATGTTCATACAGTTAGCGGTGTAGACATTTCCATGTTCATACAGATAACGGTGTAGATATTTCCATGTTCACACAGATAGCGGTGTAGATATTTCCATGTTCATACTGTTAGCGGTGTAGATATTTCCATGTTCATACAGAGGGCGGTGTAGATATTTACAAGTTCATACAGATGGCGGTGTAGATATTTCCATGTTCGTACAGATCGCGGTGTAGATATTTCCATGTTCATAGAGATGGCGGTGTAGATATTTCCATGTTTATGCAGATAGCGGTATAGATATTTCCATGTTTATACAGATGGTGGTGTAGATATTTCCATGTTTATAGAGATGGCGGTCTAGATATTTCCATGTTTACAGAGATAGTGGTGTAGTTATTTCCAAGTTTATAGAGACAGCGTTGTAGATATTTCCATGTTTATACAGATAACGGTGAAGATATTTCCATGTTTATACTGATAGCGGTGAAGATATTTCCATGTTTATACAGATAGCAGTGTAGATATTTCCATGGTTATTGAGATAGTGGTGTAGATAATTTCAATTTTATACCGAGAGCCGTGTAGATATTTCCAAGTTCATACAGATAGCGCTGTAGATATTTCCACGTTTATAGAGATGGCGGTGTAGATATTTCCATGTTCATACAGATGGCGGTGTAGATATTTCCATGTTCATAAAAAAGGCGGTGTAGGTATTTCCATGTTCATAGAGATGGCGGTGTAGATATTTCCATGTTCATACAAATGGCGGTGTAGATATTTCCATGTCCATAGAGATGGCAGTGTAGATATTTCCAAGTTTATACAGATAGCAGTGTAGTTATTTCCATGTTTATAGAGATGGCAGTGTAGATATTTCCATTGAAATACAGATAGCCGTGTAGATATTTGCATGTTCATATAGATAGCGGTGTAGATATTTGCATGTTCATTCAGATAGCGGTGTAGATATTTCCATGTTCTTACAGATAGCTGTGTAGATAATTCCATGTTCATACAGATAACGGTGTAGATATTTCCATGTTCATACAGATAGCGGTGTAGATATTTTCTTGTTCATACAGTTAGCGGTGTAGATATTTCCATGTTCATACAGATGGCGGTGTAGATATTTCCATGTTCATACTGATAGCGTTGTAGATATTTCCAAGTTCATACAGAAAGCGGTGTAGGTATTTCCATGTTCATGCAGATAGCGGTGTAGACATTTCCATGTTCATACAGTTAGCGGTGTAGATATTTCCATGTTCATACAGATGGCGGTGTAGATATTTACATGTTCATTCAGATTGCGGTGTAGATATTTAGATGTTCATACAGATGGCGGTGTAGATATTTCCATGTTCATACAGATAGCGGTGTAGATATTTCCATGTTCATACAGATAGCGGTGTAGATATTTCCATGTTCATACCAATAGCGGTGTAGATATTTCCATGTTCATACAGTTAGCGGTGTAGATATTTCCATGTTCATACAGATCACAGTGTAGATATTTACATTTTTATTCAGAGAGCATTGTAGTTATTTCCATGTTTATAGAGAGAGCAGAGTAGATATTTCCATTGATATACAGATATCTCTGTAGATATTTACATGTTCATACAGATGGCGGTGTAGATATTTCCATGTTCGTATGGATGGCAGTGTAGATATTTCCATGTTCATACAGGTGGAGGTGTAGATATTTCCATGTTTATACAGATAGCAGTGTAGTTATTTCCATGTTTATAGAGATAGCAGTGTAGATATATCCATTGATATACAGATAGCTGTGTAGATATTTGCATGTTCATACAGATAGCGGTGTAGATATTTCCATGTTCATACAGATAGCGGTGTAGATATTTCCAAGTTCATACAGTTAGCGGTGTAGATATTCCCATGTTCATACAGATAACGGTGTAGATATTTCCATGTTCATACAGATAGCGGTGTAGATATTTCCATGTTCATACGGTTAGCGGTGTAGATATTTCCATGTTCATACAGAGGGCGGTGTAGATATTTACAAGTTCATACAGATGGCGGTGTAGATATTTCCAGGTTCATACAGATGGCGGTGTAGTTATTTCCATGTTCATAGAGATGGCGGTGTAGATATTTCCATGTTTATGCCGATAGCGGTATAGATATTTCCATGTTTATACAGATGGTGGTGTAGATATTTCCACGTTTATAGTGATGGCGGTCTAGATATTTCCATGTTTACAGAGATAGTGGTGTAGTTATTTCCAAGTTTACAGAGACAGCGTTGTAGATATTTCCATGTTTATACAGATAGCGGTGAAGATATTTCCATGTTTATACAGATAGCGGTGTAGATATTTCCATGTTTATACAGATAGCAGTGTAGATATTTCCATGTTTATTGAGATAGTGGTGTAGATAATTTCAATTTTATAACGAGAGCCCTGTAGATATTTCCAAGTTCATACAGATAGCGGTGTATATATTTCCATATTCATACAGATAACGCTGTAGATATTTCCATGTTCATTCAGATATTGGTGTAGATATTTCCATGTTCATAAATTTAGCGGTGTAGATATTTCCATGTTCATACAGATGGTGGTGTATTTACATGTTCATACAGATGGCGGTGTAGATATTTCCATGATCGTACAGATGGCGGTGAAGATATTTCCATGTTCATAGAGATGGTGGTGTAGATATTTCCATGTTTATGCAGATAGCGGTATAGATATTTCCATGTTTATACAGATGGGTGTGTAGATATTTCCATGTTTATAGAGATGGCAGTCTATATATTTCCATGTTTATAGAGACAGTGGTGTAGTTATTTCCAAGTTTATAGAGACAGCGTTGTATACATTTCCATGTTTATACAGATAGCGGTGAAGATATTTCCATGTTTATACAGATAGTGGTGTAGATATTTCCATGTTTATACAGATAGTAGTGTAGATATTTCCATGTTTATAGAGATAGTGGTGTAGATATTTCCAAGTTCGTACAGATAGCAGTGGAGATATTTCCAAATTCATTCAGATAGCGGTGGAGATATTTCCACGTTTATAGAGATGGCGGTGTAGATATTTCCTGTTCATACAGATGGCGGTGTAGATGTTTCCATGTTTGTAGAGATGGCGGTGTAGATATTTTCATGTTTACACAGATGGCGGTGTATATATTTCCGTATTTACACAGATAGCGGTGTAGACATTTCCATGTTTACATGGATAGCGGAGGGTATATTTCAATGTTTATGCAGAGAGCAGTGTAGATATTTCCATGTTTATACAGATAGCGGTGCGGATATTTCCATGTTTATACAGATAGTTGGGCAGATATTTCCATGTTTATACAGATAGCGGTGTAGATATTTCGATCTTAATACAGATGGCGGTGTAGATATTTCCATGTTCATACAGATGGCGGTGTAGATATTTCCATGTTCATACAGATAACGGTGTAGATATATCCATGTTCATACAGATGGAGGTGTAGATATTTCCATGTTTATATAGATAGCAGTGTAGATATTTCCATTGATATACAGATAGCTGTGTAGATATTTGCATGTTCATACACATAGCGGTGTAGATATTTCCATGTTCATACAGATAGCGATGTAGATATTTTCATGTTCATGCAGATACCGGTGTAGATATTTCCATGTTCATACAGATAGCGGTGTAGATATTTCCATGTTCCTACAGATAGCGGTGTAGATATTTGCATGTTCATACAGATAGCAGTGTAGATATTTCCATGTTCATACAGAGAACGGTGTAGATATTTGCATGTTCATAGAGATAGCCGTGTAGATATTTGCATGTTCATACAGATAGCGGTCTAGATATTTCCATGTTCGTCCAGATGCCAGTGTAGATGTATCCATGTTCATACAGATGGCGGTGAAGATATTTCCATGTTCATACAGATGGCGGTGTAGATATTTCCATGTTCATAAAAATAGCGGTGTAGATATTTCCATGTTCATAGAGATGGCGGTGTAGATATTTCCATGTTCATACAAATGGCGGTGTAGATATTTCCATGTTCATAGAGATCACGGTGTAGATATTTCCATGTTTATTCAGATAGCAGTGTAGTTATTTCCATGTTTGTAGAGATAGCAGTGTAGATATTTCCATTGATATAAAGATAGATGTGTAGATATTTGCATGTTCATACAGATAGCGGTGTAGATATTTGCATGTTCATACAGATAGCGGTGTAGATATTTCCATGTTCATACAGATAGCGGTGTAGATATTTCCATGTTCATACAGATAGCGGTGTAGATATTTCCATGTTCTTACAGATAGCGGTGTAGATATTTCCATGTTCATACAGTTAGCGGTGTAGATATTTCCATGTTCATACAGATGGCGGTGAAGGTATTCACATGTTCATACAGATGGCGGTGTAGATATTTCCATGTTCATACAGATAGCGGTGTAGATATTTCCATGTTCATACAGACAGCGTTGTAGATATTTCCATGCTCATACAGATAGCGGTGTAGATATTTCCATGTTCCTAGCAACAGCGATGTAGATATTTCCATGTTCATACAGTTAGCGGTGTAGACATTTCCACGTTCATACAGATGGCGGTGGAGATATTTACATGTTCATACAGACGGCGGTGTAGATATTTCCATGTTCGTACAGATGGCAGTGTAAATATTTCCATGTTCATAGAGATGGCGGTGTGGATATTTCCATGTTTATGGAGATAGCGGTATAGATATTTCCATGTTTATACAGATGGTGGTGTAGGTATTTCCATGTTTATAGAGATGGCGGTCAAGATATTTCCATGTTTACAGAGATAGTGGTGTAGTTATTTCCAAGTTTATAGAGACAGCGTTGTAGATATTTCCATGTTTACACAGATAGCAGTGAAGATATTTCCATGTTTATACAGATAGCGGTGTAGGTATTTCCATGTTTATACAGATAGCAGTGTAGATATTTCCATGTTTATAGAGATAGTGGTGTAGATAACTTCAATTTTATACCGAGAGCAGTGTAGATATTTCCAAGTTCATACAGTTAGCGGAGTAGATATTTCCACGTTTATAGAGATGGCGGTGTAGATATTTCCATGTTCATACAAATGGCGGTGAAGATATTTCCATGTTCATAGAGATGGTGGTGTTGATATTTCCAAGTTCATACAAATGGCGGTGTAGATATTTCCATGTTCATAGAGATGGTGTTGTAGATATTTCCCTGTTTATACAGAAAGCATTGTAGTTATTTCCATGTTTATAGAGATAGCAGTGTAGATATTTCCATTGATATACAGATAGCTGTGTAGATATTTGCATGTTCATACAGATAGCGGTGTAGATATTTCCATATTCATTCAGATAGCGGTGTAGATATTTCCATGTTCATATAGATAGCGGTGTAGATATTTCCGTGTTCATACAGATGGCGGTGTAGATATTTACATGTTCATACAGATGGTGGTCTAGATATTTCCATGTTCATACAGGTGGCGGTGTAGATATTTCCATGTTCATACAGTTAGTGGTGTAGATATTTCCATGTTCATACAGATAACGGTGTAGATATTTCCATGTTCATGCAGATAGTGGTGTAGATATTTCCATGTTCGTAGAGATAGCGGTGAAGTTAATTCCATGTTCGTAGAGATAGCGGTGTAGTTATTTCCATGTTCAGACAGATAGCGGTGTAGATATTTCCATGTTCATACAGATAATGGTGTAGATATTTCCATGTTCATACAGATAGCAGTGTAGATTTTTCCATGTTCATACAGTTAGTGGTGTAGATATTTCCATGTTCATACAGATAACGGTGTAGATATTTCCATGTTCATGCAGATAGCGGTGTAGATATTTCCATGTTCATACAGTTAGCGGTGTAGATATTTCAATGTTCATACAGATGGCGGTGTAGATATTTACATGTTCATACAGATGGCGGTGTAGATATTTCCATGTTGGTACAGATGGCGGTGTAGATATTTCCATGTTCATAGAGATGGTGGTGTAGATATTTCCATGTTTATGCAGATAGCTGTATAGATATTTCCATGTTTATACAGAGGGTGGTGTAGATATTTCCATGTTTACAGAGATAGTGGTGTAGTTATTTCCAAGTTTATAGAGACAGCGTTGTAGATATTTCCATGTTCATACAAATGGCAGTGTAGATATTTCCATGTTCATAGAGATGGCGGTGTAGATATTTCCATGTTCATACAGATGGCGGTGTAGATATTTCCATGTTAATAGAGATGGCGGTGTAGATATTTTCATGTTTACACAGATGTCGGTGTAGATATTTCCATGTTAACACAGACAGCGGTGTAGATATTTCCATGTTTACACAGATAGCGGTGTGGATATTTCCAAGTTTATGCAGATAGCGGTGTAGATATTTCCATGTTTATACAGATAGCAGTGTAGTTATTTCCATGTTTATAGAGATAGCAGTGGAGATATTTCCACTGATATACAGATAGCTGTGTAGATATTTGCATGTTCATACAGATAGCGGTGTAGATATTTCCATGTTCATACAGATAGGGGTGTAGATATTTCCATGTTGATACAGAGAGCAGTGTAGGTATTTCCATGTTCATACAGATAGCGGTGTAGATATTTCCATGTTCATACAGATAGCGGTGTAGGTATTTCCATGTTCTTACAGTTAGCGGTGTAGATATTTCCATGTTCATACAGATGGCGGTGTAGTTATTTCCATGTTCATTCAGAGAGCGGTGTAGGTATTTCCATGTTCGTACGGATGGCAGTGTAGATATTTCCATGTTCATACAGGTGGCGGTGTAGATATTTCCATGTTTATACAGATAGCAGTGTAGTCATTTCCATTTTTATTGAGATAGCAGTGTAGATATTTCCATTGATATACATATAGCTCTGTAGATATTTGCATGTTCATTCAGATATCAGTGTAGATATTTCCATGTTCGTACAGATAGAGGTGTAGATATTTCCATGTTGATACAGATAGCAGTGTAGATATTTCCATGTTCATACAGATAACGGTGTAGATATTTCCATGTTCATACAGATATCTGTGTAGATATTTCCACATTCATACAGTTAGCGGTGTAGATATTTCCATGTTCATACAGATGGCGGTGTAGATATTTACATGTTCATACAGATGGCGGTGTAGATATTTCCATGTTCGTACAGATGGCGGTGTAGATATTTCCATGTTCATAGAGATGGCGGTGTAGATATTTCCATGTTTATGCAGATAGCGGTATAGATATTTCCATGTTTATACAGATGGTGGTGTAGATATTTCCATGTTTATAGAGATGGCAGTCTAGATATTTCTATGTTTATAGAGATAGTGGTGTAGTTCTTTCCAAGTTTATAGAGTCAGCGTTGTAGATATTTCCATGTTTATACAGATAGCGGTGAAGATATTTCCATGTTTATACAGATAGCGGTGTAGATATTTCAATGTTTATACAGATAGCGGTGTAGATATTTCCACCTTTATAGAGATGGCGGTGTAGATATTTCCATGTTTATACAGATAGTAGTGAAGATATTTCCATGTTTATAGAGATAGTGGTGTAGATAATTTCAATTTTATACAGATAACAGTGTAGATATTTACAAGTTCATACAGATAGCGGTGTAGCTATATCCACGTTTATAGAGATGGCGGTGTAGATATTTCCATGTTTATACAGATGGCGGTGTAGATATTTCCATGTTTATAGAGATGGCGGTGTAGATATTTTCATGTTTACACAGATGGCGGTGTTGATATTTCCATGTTTACACAGATTGCGATGTAGGCATTTCCATGTTTACACAGATAGCGGTGTGGATATTTCCATGTTTATGCAGATAGCGGTGTAGATATTTCCATGTTTATACAGATAGCGGTGCTGATATTTCCATGTTTATACAGATGGGCAGATATTTCCATGTTTATACAGATAGCGGTGTAGATATTTCCATCTTAATAAAGATGGCGGTGTATATATGTCCATGTTCGTACAGATGGCGGTGTAGATATTTCCATGTTCATAGAGATGGCGGTGTAGATATTTCCATGTTTATGCAGATAGCGGTATAGATATTTCCATGTTTATACAGATGGTGGTGTAGTTATTTCCATGTTTATAGAGATGGCGGTCTAGATATTTCCATGTTTATAGAGATAGTGGTGTAGTTATTTCTAAGTTTATAGAGACAGCGTTGTAGATATTTCCAAGTTTATACAGATAGCGGTGAAGATATTTGCATGTTTATACAGACAACGGTGTAGATATTTCCATGTTTATACAGATAACAGTGTAGATATTTCCATGTTTATAGAGACAGTGGTGTAGATAATTTCAATTTTATACAGATAGCAGTGTAGATATTTCCAAGTTCATACAGATAGCAGTGTAGATATTTCCACGTTTATAGAGATGGCGGTGTAGATATTTCCATGCTCATACAGATGGCGGTGTAGATATTTCCATGTTTATAGAGATGGCGGTGTAGATATTTTCATGTTTACACTGATGGCGTTGTAGATATTTCCATGTTTACACAGATTGCGATGTAGGCATTTCCATGTTTACACAGATAGCGGTGTGGATATTTCCATGTTTATGCAGATAGCGGTGTAGATATTTCCATGTTTGTACAGATAGCGGTGCTGATATTTCCATGTTTATACAGATGGGCAGATATTTCCATGTTTATACAGATAGCGGAGTAGATATTTCCATCTTAATACAGATGGCGGTGTAGATATGTCCATGTTCGTACAGATGGCGGTGTATATATTTCCATGTTCATACAGATGGCGGTGTAGATATTTCGAAGTTTATAGAGATAGCGCTGTAGTTATTTCCATATTTATAGAGAAATCTGTGTAGAAATTTCCATGTATATGCAGATAGCTGTGTAGATATTTCCATCTTCATGCAGATAGCCGTGTAGATATTTCCATGTTCATCCAGATACCGGTGTAGATATATCCATATTCATACAGATGGCGGTGAAGACATTTCCAAGTTCATACAGATGGCGGTGTAGATATTTCCATGTTCATACAAATGGCGGTGTAGATATTTCCATGTTCATAGAGATGGCGGTGTAGATATTTCCATGTTCGCACAGATGGCAGTGTAGATATTTCCATGTTCATAGAGATGGTGGTGTAGATATTTCCATGTTTATAGAGATGGCGGTCTAGATATTTCCATGTTTACAGAGATAGTGGTGTAGTTATTTCCAAGTTTATAGAGACAGCGTTGTAGATATTTCCATATTTATACAGATAGCGGTGAAGATATTTCCATGTTTATACAGATAGCGGTGTAGATATTTCCATGTTTATACAGATAGTAGTGTAGATATTTCCATGTTTATAGAGATAGTGGTGTGGATAATTTCAATTTTATACAGAGAGCAGTGTAGTTATTTGCAAGTTCATACAGATAGCGGTGTAGATATTTCCACGTTTATAGAGATGGCGGTGTAGATATTTCCATGTTCATACAGATGGCGGTGTAGATATTTCCATGTTTATAGGGATGGCGGTGTAGATATTTTCATGTTTACACAGATGGCGGTGTAGATATTTCCATGTTTACACAGATAGCGGTGTAGAAATTTCCCTGTTTACGCACATAGCGGTGTGGATATTTCCATGTTTATACAGATAGCAGTGTAGATATTTCCATGTTTATACAGATGGCGGTGCAGTTATTTCCATGTTTATACAGATATTTGGGCTGATATTTCCATGTTTATACAGATAGCGGTGTAGATATTTCCATCTTAATATAGATAGCGGTGTAGATATGTCCATGTTCATACAGATGGCGGTGTAGATATTTCAAAGTTTATAGACATAGCGCTGTAGTTATTTGAAAATATTTATAGAGAAATCTGTGTAGATATTTCCATGTAGATGCAGATAGCTGTGTAGATATTTCCATGTTCATGCAGATAGCTTAGTAGATATTTCCATGTTCATCCAGATGCCGGTGTAGATATATCCATGTTCATACAGATGTCAGTGAAGACATTTCCATGTTCTTACAGATGGCGGTGTAGATATTTCCATGTTCATACAAATGGCAGTGTAGATATTTGCATGTTCATAGAGATGGCGGTGTAGGTTTTTCCATGTTCATACAAATGGCGGTGTAGATATTTCCATGTTCATAGAGATGGCGGTGTAGATATTTCCATGTTTCTACAGATAGCAGTGTAGTTATTTCCATATTTGTAGAGATAGCAGTGTAGATATTTCCATTGATATACATAGAGCTGTGTAGATATTTGCATGTTCATACAGATAGCGGTGTAGATATTTTAAAGTTCATACAGATAGCGGTGTAGATATTTCCATGTTCATAGAGATAGCGGTGTAGATATTTCCATGTTCATACAGTTAGCGGTGTAGATATTTCCATGTTCATACAGATGGCGGTGTAGATATTTACATGTTCATACAGATGGCGGTGTAGATATTTCCATGTTCGTACGGATGGCAGTGTAGATATTTCCATGTTCATACAGGTGGCGGTGTAGATATTTCCATGTTTATACAGATAGCAGCGTAGTTATTTCCATGTTTATAGAGATAGCAGTGTAGATATTTCCATTGTTATACAGATGGCTGTGTAGATATTTGCATGTTCATTCATATAGCGGTTTAGATATTTCCATGTTCGTACAGATAGAGGTGTAGATATTTCCATGTTGATACAGATAGCGGTGTATATATTTCCATGTTCATACAGATAACGGTGTAGATATTTCCTTGTTCATACAGATAGCGGTGTAGATATTTCCATGTTCATAAATTTAGCGGTGTAGATATTCCCATGTTCATACAGATGGTGGTGTATTTACATGTTCATACAGATGGCGGTGTAGGTATTTCCATGATCGTACAGATGGCGGTGTAGATATTTCCATGTTCATAGAGATGTCGGTGTAGATATTTCCATGTTTATACAGATAGCAGTGTAGTTATTTCCTTGTTTGTTGAGATATCAGTGTAGATATCTCCATTGATATTCAGATTGCTGTGTTGATATTTGCATGTTCATAAAGATAGCGGTGTAGATATTTCCATGTTTATACAGATAGCGGTGTAGATATTTCCATGTTCATACTGATAGCGGTGTAGATATTTCCATGTTTATACAGATAGCGGTGTAGATATTTCCATCTTCATACAGATAGCGGTGCAGATATTTCCATGTTCATACAGTAAGCGGTGTAGATATTTCCATGTTCATACAGATGGCGGTGTAGATATTTACATGTTCATACAGATGGCGCTGTAGATATTTCCATGTTCGTATGGATGGCAGTGTTGATATTTCCATGTTCATACAGGTGGCAGTGTAGATATTTCCATGTTTATACAGATAGCAGTGTAGTTATTTCCATGTTTATAGAGATAGCAGTGTAGATATTTCCATTGATATACAGATAGCTGTATAGATATTTGCATGTTCGTACAGATAGCGGTGTAGATATTTCCATGTTCATACAGAGAGTGGTGTAGATATTTCCAAGTTCATGCAGAGAGCGGTGTAGTTATCTCCATGTTCATACAGATAGCGGTGTAGATATTTCCATGTTCATACAGATAGAATTGTAGATATTTCCATGCTCATACAGTCAGCGGTGTAGATATTTCCACGTTCACACAGAAGCATTGTAGGTATTTCCATGTTCATACAGGTGGCGGTGTAGATATTTCCATGTTTATACAGATAGCCGTATAGATATTTCCATGTTCATACAGATAGCGGTGTAGATATTTCCATCTTAATACAGATGGCGGTGTAGATATGTCCATGTTCGTACAGATGGCGGTGTAGATATTTCCATGTTCATACCCATGGTGGTGTAGATATTTCGAAGTTTATAGAGATAGCGCTGTAGTTATTTCCATATTTATAGGGAAATCTTTGTAGATATTTCCAAGTATATGCAGATAGCTGTGTAGATACTTCCATGTTCATGCAGATAGCGGTGTAGATATTTCCATGTTCATCCAGATGCCGGTGTAGATATTTGCATGTTCATAAAGATAGCGGTGTAGATATTTCTATGTTCATACAGATAGCGGTGTAGATATTTCCATGTTCATACAGAGAGCGGTGTAGAGGTTTCCATGTTCATACAGATAGCGGTGTAGATATTTCCTTGTTCATAGAGATAGCGGTGTAGTTATTTCCATGTTCTATCAGTTAGCGGTGTAGATATTTCCATGTTCATACAGATGGCGGTGTAGATATTTCCATGTTCATACAGATGGCAGTGTAGATATTTCCAGGTTCATTGAAATGGCGGTGTAGATATTTAAATGTACATACAAATGGCGGTGTAGATATTTCCATGTTCGTGCAGATGGCGGTGCAGATATTTCCATGTTCATACAGTTAGCGGTGTAGATATTTCCATGTTTATACAGATGGCGGTGTAGATATTTCCATGTTCGTATGGATGGCAGTGTAGATATTTCCATGTTTAATACAGGTGGCGGTGTAGATATTTCCATGTTTATACAGATAGAAATGTAGTTATTTCCACGTTTATAGAGATGGCGGTCTAGATATTTCCATGTTTATAGAGATAGCGGTGTAGTTATTTCCAAGTTTATAGAGACAGAGTTGTAGATATTTCCATTGATATACAGATAGCTGTGTAGATATTTGCATGTTCATACAGATAGCGGTGTAGATATTTCCATGTTCATACAGATAGCGGTGTAGATATTTCCATGTTTATACAGATAGTGGTGCGGATATTTCCATGTTTATACAGATAGTTGGGCAGATATTTCCATGTTTATACAGATAGTAGGGCAGATATTTCCATGTTTATACAGATAGCGGTGTAGATATTTCCATCTTAATACAGATGGCGGTGTAGATATGTCCATGTTCATACAGATGGTGTTGTACATATTTCCGTGTTCATACAGATGGCGGTGTAGATATTTCGAAGTTTATAGAGATAGCGCTGTAGATATTTCCATATTTGTAGAGAAATCTGTGTAGATATTTCCATGTATATGCAGATAGCTGTGTAGATATTTCCATGTTCATGCAGATAGCGGTGTAGTTATTTCCATGTTCATACTGATGCCGGTGTAGGTATATCCATGTTCATACAGATGGTGGTGAAGATATTTCCATGTTCATACAGATGGTGGTGTAGATATTCCCATGATCATATAGATGGCGGTGTAGATATTTCCATGTTCATACAAATGGCGGTGTAGATATTTCCATGTTCATAGAGATGGCGGTGTAGATATTTCCATGTACATACAAATGGCGGTGTAGATATTTCCATGTTCGTACAGATGGCGGTGCAGATATTTCCATGTTCATACAGTTAGCGGTGTAGATATTTCCATGTTCATACAGAGGGCGGTGTAGATATTTACATTTTCATACAGATGGCGGTATAGATATTTCCATGTTCGTATGGATTACAGTGTAGTTATTTCCATGTTCATACAGGTGGCGGTGTAGATATTTCCATGTTTATAAAGATAGCAGTGTAGTTATTTCCATGTTTATAGAGATAGCAGTGCAGATATTCCCATTGATAAACAGATAGCTGTGTAGATATTTGCATGTTCATACAGATAGCGGTATAGATATTTCCATGTTCATACTGATAGCGGTGTAGATATTTCCATGTTCATACAGATGGCGGTGTAGATATTTACATGTTCATAGAGATGGCGGTGTAGATATTTCCATGTTTATGCAGATAGCGGTATAGATATTTCCATGTTTATACAGATGGTGGTGTAGATATTTCCATGTCTATAGAGATGGCAGTCTAGATATATCCATGTTTAAAAAGATATTGGTGTAGTTATTTCCAAGTTTATAGAGACACGGTTGTAGCTATTTCCATGTTTATACAGAGAGCGGTGAAGATATTTCCATGTTTATACAGATAGCGGTGTAGATATTTCCATGATTATACAGATAGCGGTGTAGATATTTCCATGTTGATAGAGATAGTGGTGTTGATATTTCCATGTTCATACAAATGGCGGTGTAGATATTTCCATGTTCATAGAGATGGCGGTGTAGATATTTACATGTTCATACAGATGGTGGTGTAGATATTTCCATGTTCATACAGATAGCGGTGTAGATATTTCCATGTTCATACAGATAGCGGTGTAGATATTTCCATGTTCATACAGATAGCGGTGTAGAAATTTCCATGTTCATACAGTTAGCGGTGTAGATATTTCCATGTTCATACAGGTAGCGGTGTAGATATTTCCATGTTCATACAGATGGCGGTGTAGATATTTCCATGTTCATACAGATGGCGGTGTAGTTATTTCCATGTTCATACAAATAGCGGTGTAGATATTTCCATGTTCATAGAGATGTCGGTGTAGATATTTCCATGTTCTTACTGGTGGCGGTGAAGATATTTCCATGTTTATACAGATAGCAGTGTAGTTATTTCCATGTTTATAGAGATAGCTGTGTAGATATTTCCTTTGTTATACAGATAGCTGTGTAGATATTTGCATGTTCATTGAGATAGCGGTGTAGATATTTCCATTTTCGTACAGATAGAGGTGTAGATATTTCCATGTTGATACAGATAGCGGTCGAGATATTTCCATGTTCATACAGATAACGGTGTAAATATTTCCATGTTCATACAGATGTCGGTGTAGATATTTACATGTTCATACAGATAGCGTTGTAGATATTTCCACGTTCATACAGATGGTGGTGTAGATATTTCCATGTTTATAGAGATGGTGGTCTAGATATTTCCATGTTTATAGAGATAGTGGTGTAGTGATTTCCAGGTTTATAGATACAGCGTTGTAGATATTTCCATGCTTATACAGATAGCGGTGTAGATATTCCCATGTTTATACATTTAGCAGTGTAGATATTTCCATGTTTATAGAGATAGTGGTGTAGATAATTCCAATTTTATACAGATAGCAGTGTAGATATTTCCAAATTCATACAGATAGCGGTGTAGATATTTCTGCGTTTATAGAGATGGCGGTGTAGATATTTCCATGTTCATACAGATGGCGGTGTAGATATTTCCATGTTTAGAGAGATGGCGGTGTAGATATTTTCATGTTTACAAAGATGGTGGTGTAGATATTTCCGTGTTTACACAGATAGCGGTGTAGACAATTCCATGTTTACACAGATAGCGGTGTGGATATTTCCATGTTTATGCAGATAGCGGTGTAGATATTTCCATGTTTATACAGATAGCGGTGTAGATATTTCCATGTTTATAGAGATAGTGGTGTAGATAATTCCTCTTTTCAACAGATAGCAGTGGAGATATTTCCAAGTTCATACAGATAGCGGTGTAGATATTTCCACCTTTATAGAGATGGCGGTGTAGATATTTCCATGTTCATACAGATGGCGGTGTAGTTATTTCCACCTTTATAGAGATGGCGGTGTAGATATTTCCATGTTCATACAGATGGCAGTGTAGATATTTCCATGTTCATACAGGTGGCGGTGTAGATATTTCCATGTTTATACAGAGAGCAGTGTAGTTATTTCCATGTTTATAGAGATAGCAGTGTAGGTATTTCCATTGCTATACAGATAGCTGTATAGATATTTGCATGTTCATACAGATAGCGGTGTAGATATTTCCATGTTCGTACAGATAGCGGTGTAGATATTTCCATGTTCATACAGATTGCGGTGTAGATATATCCATGTTCATACAGATAACGGTGTAGATATTTCCATGTTCATACAGATAGCGGTGTAGATATTTCCATGTTCATACAGATAGCGGTGTAGATATTTCCATGTTTATAGAGATGGTGGTGTAGATAATTCCTTTTTTCAACAGATAGCAGTGGAGATATTTCCAAGTTCATACAGATAGCGGTGTAGATATTTCCACGTTTATAGAGATGGCGGTTTAGATATTTCCATGCTCATACAGATGGCGGTGTAGATATTTCCATGTTTATAGAGATGGCGGTGTAGATATTTTCATGTTTACACAGATAGCGGTGTAGATATTTCCATGTTTACACAGAATGCGATGTAGGCATTTCCATGTTTACACAGATAGCGGTGTGGATATTTCCATGTTTATGCAGATAGCGGTGTAGATATTTCCATGTTTATACAGATAGCGGTGCTGATATTTCCATGTTTATACAGATGGGCAGATATTTCCATGTTTATACAGATAGCGGTGTAGATATTTCCATCTTAATACAGATGGCGGTGTATATATGTCCATGTTCGTACAGATGGCGGTGCAGATATTTCCATGTTCATAGAGATGGCGGTGTAGATATTTCCATGTTTATGCAGATAGCGGTATAGATATTTCCATGTTTATACAGATGGTGGTGTAGGTATTTCCATGTTTATAGAGATGGCGGTCTAGATATTTCCGTGTTTATAGAGACAGTGGTGTAGTGATTTCCAAGTTTATAGAGACAGCGTTGTAGATATTTCCAAGTTTATACAGATAGCGGTGAAGATATTTCCATGTTTATACAGATAGCGGTGTAGATATTTCCATGTTTATATATTTAGCAGTGTAGATATTTCCATGTTTATAGAGATAGTGTTGTAGATAATTCCAATTTTATACAGATAGCAGTGTAGATATTTCCAAATTCATACAGATAGCGGTGTAGATATTTCCCCGTTTATGGAGATGGCGGTGTAGATATTTCCATGTTCATACAGATGGCGGTGTAGATATTTCCATGTTTAGAGAGGTGGCGGTGTAGATATTTTCATGTTTACAAAGATGGCGGTGTAGATATTTCCGTGTTTACACAGATAGCGGTGTAGACAATTCCATGTTTACACAGATAGCGGTGTGGATATTTCCATCTTTATGCAGATAGCGGTGTAGATATTTCCATGTTTATACAGATAGCGGTGTAGATATTTCCATGTTTATAGAGATAGTGGTGTAGATAATTCCTTTTTTCAACAGATAGCAGAGGAGATATTTCCAAGTTCATACAGATAGCGGTGTAGATATTTCCACCTTTATAGAGATGGTGGTGTAGATATTTCCATGTTCATACAGATGGCGGTGTAGTTATTTCCACCTTTATAGAGATGGCGGTGTAGATATTTCCATGTTCATACAGATGGCAGTGTAGATATTTCCATGTTCATACAGGTGGCGGTGTAGATATTTCCATGTTTATACAGAGAGCAGTGTAGTAATTTCCATGTTTATAGAGATAGCAGTGTAGGTATTTCCATTGCTATACAGATAGCTGTATAGATATTTGCATGTTCATACAGATAGCGGTGTAGATATTTCCATGTTCGTACAGATAGCGGTGTAGATATTTCCATGTTTACACAGATGGCGGTGTAGATATTTCCATGTTTACACAGAATGCGATGTAGGCATTTCCATGTTTACACAGATAGCGGTGTGGATATTTCCATGTTTATGCAGATAGCGGTGTAGATATTTCCATGTTTATACAGATAGCGGCACGGATATTTCCATGTTTATACAGATGGGCAGATATTTCCATGTTTATACAGATAGCGGTGTAGATATTTCCATCTTAATACAGATGGCGGTGTATATATGTCCATGTTCGTACAGATGGCGGTGCAGATATTTCCATGTTCATAGATATGGCGGTGTAGATATTTCCATGTTTATGCAGATAGCGGTATAGATATTTCCATGTTTATACTGATGGTGGTGTAGGTATTTCCATGTTTATAGAGATGGCGGTCTAGATATTTCCGTGTTTATAGAGATAGTGGTGTAGTTATTTCTAAGTTTATAGAGACAGCGTTGTAGATATTTCCAAGTTTATACAGATAGTGGTGAAGATATTTGCATGTTTATACAGACAGCGGTGTAGATATTTCCATGTTTATACAGATAACAGTGTAGATATTTCCATGTTTATAGAGATAGAGGTGTAGATAATTTCAATTTTATACAGATAGCAGTGTAGATATTTCCAAGTTTATACAGATAGCGGTGTAGATATTTCCACGTTTATAGAGATGGTGGTGTAGATATTTCCATGCTCAAACAGATGGCGGTGTAGATATTTCCATGTTTATAGAGATGGCGGTGTAGATATTTTCATGTTTACACAGATGGCGGTGTAGATATTTCCATGTTTACACAGATTGCGATGTAGGCATTTCCATGTTTTCATAGATATCGGTGTGCATATTTCCATGTTTATGCAGACAGCGGTGTAGATATTTCCATGTTTATTCAGATAGCGGTGCTGATATTTCCATGTTTATACAGATGGGCAAATATTTCCATGTTTATACAGATAGCGGTGTAGATAGTTCCATCTTAATAGTGATGGAGGTGTAGATATGTCCATGTTCGTACAGATGGCGGTGTATATATTTCCATGTTCATACAGATGGCGGTGTAGATATTTCGAAGTTTATAGAGATAGCGCTGTAGTTATTTCCATATTTATAGAGAAATCTGTGTAGAAATTTCCATGTATATGCAGATAGCTGTGTAGATATTTCCATCTTCATGCAGATAGCCGTGTAGATATTTCCATGTTCATCCAGATGCCGGTGTAGATATATCCATATTCATACAGATGGCGGTGAAGACATTTCCAAGTTCATACAGATGGCGGTGTAGATATTTCCATGTTCATGCAAATGGCGGTGTAGATATTTCCATGTTCATAGAGATGGCGGTGTAGATATTTCCATGTTCGTACAGATGGCGGTGTAGATATTTCCATGTTCATAGAGATGGCGGTGTAGATATTTCCATGTTTATGCAGATAGCGGTATAGATGTTTCCATGTTTATACAGATGGTGGTGTAGATATTTCCATATTTATAGAGATGGCGGTCAAGATATTTCCATGTTTACAGAGATAGTGTTGTAGTTATTTCCAAGTTTATAGAGACAGCATTGTAGATATTTCCATATTTATACAGATAGCGGTGAAGATATTTCCATGTTTATACAGATAGCGGTGTAGATATTTCCATGTTTATACAGATAGTAGTGTAGATATTTCCATGTTTATAGAGATAGTGTTGTAGATAATTTCAATTTTATACAGAGAGCAGTGTAGTTATTTCCAAGTTCATACAGATAGCGGTGTAGATATTTCCACGTTTATAGAGATGGCGGTGTACATATTTCCATGTTCATACAGATGGCGGTGTAGATATTTCCATGTTTATAGGGATGGTGGTGTAGGTATTTTCATGTTTACACAGATGGCAGTGTAGATATTTCCATGTTTACACAGATAGCGGTGTAGAAATTTCCCTGTTTACACAGATAGCGGTGTGGATATTTCCATGTTTATGCAGATAGCAGTGTAGATATTTCCATGTTTATACAGATAGCGGTGTAGAAATTTCCATCTTAATATAGATGGCGGTGTAGATATGTCCATGTTCATACAGATGGCGGTGTAGATATTTCGAAGTTTATAGAGATAGCGCTGTAGTTATTTCCATATTTATAGAGAAATCTGTGTAGATATTTCCATGTAGATGCAGATAGCGGTGCGGTTATTTCCATGTTTATACAGATAGTCGTGCAGATATTTCCATGATCTTACAGATGGCAGTGTAGATATTTCCATGTTCATACAAATGACAGTGTAGATATTTCCATGTTCATAGAGATGGCGGTGTAGATATTTCCATGTTCACAAATGGCGGTGTAGATATTTCCATGTTCATAGAGATGGCGGTGTAGATATTTCCATGTTCATTCAAATGGCGGTGTAGATATTTCCATGTTCATAGAGATGGCGGTGTAGATATTTCCATTGATATACAGATAGCTGTGTAGATATTTCCATGTTCATACAGATAGCGGTGTAGATATTTCCATGTTCATACAGATAGCAGTGTAGGTATTTCCTTGTTCTTACAGTTAGCGGTGTAGATATTTCCATGTTCATACAGAAGGCGGTGTAGATATTTCCATGTTCATACAGATGGCGGTGTAGATATTTCCATGTTCGTACGGATGGCAGTGTAGATATTTCCGTGTTCATACAGGTGGCGGTGTAGATATTTCCATGTTTATACAGATAGCAGTGTAGTTATTTCCACTTTTATTGAGATAGCAGTGTAGATATTTCCATTGATATACATATAGCTCTGTAGATATTTGCATGTTCATTCAGATATCAGTGTAGATATTTCCATGTTCGTACAGATAGAGGTGAAGATATTTCCATGTTGATACAGATAGCAGTGTAGATATTTCCATGTTCATACAGATAACGGTGTAGATATATCCATGTTCATACAGATATCTGTGTAGATATTTGCACATTCATACAGTTAGCGGTGTAGATATTTCCATGTTCATACATATGGCGGTGTAGATATTTACATGTTCATACAGATGGCGGTGTAGATATTTCCATGTTCGTACAGATGGCGGTGTAGATATTTCCATGTTCATAGAGATGGCGGTGTAGATATTTCCATGTTTATGCAGATAGCGGTATAGATATTTCCATGTTTATACAGATGATGGTGTAGATATTTCCATGTTTATAGAGATGGCGGTCTAGATATTTCTATGTTTATAGAGATAGTGGTGTAGATAATTTCAATTTTATACTGATAGCAGTGTAGATATTTCCAAGTTCATACAGATAGCGGTGTAGATATTTCCACGTTTATAGACATGGCGGTGTAGATATTTCCATGCTCATACAGATGGCGGTGTAGATATTTCCATGTTTATAGAGATGGCGGTGTAGATATTTTCATGTTTACACTGACGGCTGTGTAGATATTTCCATGTTTACACAGATTGCGATGTTGGCATTTCCATGTTTACACTGATAGCGGTGTGGATATTTCCATGTTTATGCAGATAGTGGTGTAGATATTTCCATGTTTATACAGGTAGCGGTGCTGATATTTCCATGTTTATACAGATGGGCAGATATTTCCATGTTTATACAGATAGCGGTGTAGATATTTCCATCTTAATTCAGATGGCGGTGTAGATATGTCCATGGTCGTACAAATGGCGGTGTATATATTTCCATGTTCATACAAATGGCGGTGTAGATATTTCGAAGTTTATAGAGATAGCGCTGTAGTTATTTTCATATTTATAGAGAAATCTGTGTAGAAATTTCCATGTATATGCAGATAGCTGTGTAGATATTTCCATCTTCATGCAGATAGCCGTGTAAATATTTCCGTGTTCATCCAGATGCCGGTGTAGATATATCCATATTCATACAGATGGCGGTGAAGACATTTCCAAGTTCATACAGATGGCGGTGTAGATATTTCCATGTTCATACAAATGGCGGTGTAGATATTTCCATGTTCATAGAGATGGCGGTGTAGATATTTCCATGTTTATGCAGATAGCGGTATAGATATTTCCATGTTTATACAGATGGTGGTGTAGATATTTCCATGTATATAGAGATGGCGGTCTAGATTTTTCCATGTTTACAGAGATAGTGGTGTAGTTATTTCCAAGTTTATAGAGACAGCGTTGTAGATATTTCCATATTTATACAGATAGCGGTGAAGATATTTCCATGTTTATACAGATAGCGGTGTAGATATTTCCATGTTTATACAGATTGTAGTGTAGATATTTCCATGTTTATAGAGATAGTGGTGTAGATAATTTCAATTTCATACAGAGAGCAGTGTAGTTATTTCCAAGGTCATACAGATATCGGTGTAGATATTTCCACGTTTATAGAGATGGCGGTGTAGATGTTTCCATGTTCATACAGATGGCGGTGTAGATATTTCCATGTTTATAGGGATGGCGGTGTAGATATTTTCATGTTTACACAGATGGCGGTGTAGATATTTCCATGTTTACACAGATAGCGGTGTAGAAATTTCCCTGTTTACGCAGATAGCTGTGTAGATATTTCCATGTAGATGCAGATAGCTGTGTAGATATTTCCATGTTCATGCAGATAGCGGTGTAGATATTTCCATGTTCATTCGGATGACGGTGCGCATATACCCATGTTCATACAGATGGCTTTGAAGATATTTCCATCTTCATACAGATGGCGGTGTAGATATTTCCATCTTAATATAGATGGCGGTGTAGATATGTCCATGTTCATACAGATGGCGGTGTAGATATTTCGAAGTTTATAGAGATAGCGCTGTAGTTATTTCCATATTTATAGAGAAATCTGTGTAGATATTTCCATGTAGATGCAGATAGCTGTGTGGTTATTTCCATGTTTATACAGATAGTCGTGCAGATATTTCCATGATCTTACAGATGGCGGTGTAGATATTTCCATGTTCATATAAATGACAGTGTAGATATTTCCATGTTCATAGAGATGGCGGTGTAGATATTTCCATGTTCACAAATGGCGGTGTAGATATTTCCATGTTCATAGAGATGGCGGTGTAGATATTTCCATGTTCATACAAATGGCGGTGTATATATTTCCATGTTCATAGAGATGGCGGTGTAGATATTTCCATTGATATACAGATAGCTGTGTAGATATTTGCATGTTCATACAGATAGCGGTGTAGATATTTCCATGTTCATACAGATAGCGGTGTAGATATTTCCATGTTCATACAGACAGCGGTGTAGATATTTCCAGGCTCATACAGATAGCGGTGTAGATATTTCCATGTTCCTACCAATAGCGGTGTAGATATTTCCATGTTCATACAGTTAGCGGTGTAGACATTTCCATGTTCATACAGATGGCGGTGGAGATATTTACATGTTCATACAGATGGCGGTGTAGATATTTCCATGTTCGTACAGATGGCGGTGTTATTTCCATGTTCATAGAGATGGCAGTGTGGATATTTCCATGTTTATGCAGATAGCGGTATAGATATTTCCATGTTTATACAGATGGTGGTGTAGGTATTTCCATGTTGATAGAGATGGCGCTCTAGATATTTCCATGTTTACAGAGATAGTGGTGTAGTTATTTCCAAGTTTATGGAGACAGCGTTGTAGATATTTCCATGTTTACACAGATAGCAGTGAAGATATTTCCATGTTTATACAGATAGCGGTGTAGATATTTCCATGTTTATACAGATAGCAGTGTAGATATTTCCATGTTTATAGAGATAGTGGTGTAGATAACTTCAATTTTATACCGAGAGCTGTGTAGATATTTCCAAGTTCATACAGTTAGCGGAGTAGATATTTCCACGTTTATAGAGATGGCGGTGTAGATATTTCCATGTTCATAAAGATGGCGGTGTAGATATTTCCATGTTCCTACAAATGGCGATGAAGATATTTCCATGTTCATAGAGATGGTGATGTTGATATTTCCATGTTCATACAAATGGCAGTGTAGATATTTCCATGTTCATAGAGATGGCGTTGTAGATATTTCCATGTTTATACAGATAGCAGTGTAGTTATTTCCATGTTTATAGAGATAGCAGTGTAGATATTCCCATTGATACACAGATAGCTGTGTAGATATTTGCATGTTCATACAGATAGCTGTGTAGATATTTCCATGTTCATACAGATAGCGGTGTAGATATTTCCATGTTCATATAGATAGCGGTGTAGATATTTCCATGTTCATACAGATAGCGGTGTAGATATTTCCATGTTTCTACAGATAGCGGTGAAGGTATTTCCATGTTTATACAGATAGCGGTATAGATATTTCAATGTTTATACAGATAGCGGTGTAGATATTTCCATGTTTATAGACATAGTGGTGTAGATAATTCCTTTTTTCAACAGATAGCAGTAGAGATATTTCCAAGTTCATACAGATAGCGGTGTAGATACTTCCACCTTTATAGAGATGGCGGTGTAGATATTTCCATGTTCATACAGATGGCGGTGTAGTTATTTCCACCTTTATAGAGATGGCGGTGTAGATATTTCCATGTTCATACAGATGGCAGTGTAGATATTTCCATGTTCATACAGGTGGCGGTGTAGATATTTCCATGTTTATACAGAGAGCAGTGTAGTTATTTCCATGTTTATAGAGATAGCAGTGTAGGTATTTCCATTGCTATACAGATAGCTGTATAGATATTTGCATGTTCATACAGATAGCGGTGTAGATATTTCCATGTTCGTACAGATAGCGGTGTAGATATTTCCATGTTCATACAGATATCTGTGTAGATATTTCCATGTTCATACAGATAACGGTGTAGATATTTCCGTGTTCATACAGATAGTGGTGTAGATATTTCCTTTTTCATGCAGGTAGCGGTGTAGATATTTCCATGTTCATACTGATGGCGGTGTAGACATTTCCATGTTCATAGAGATGGCGGTGTAGATATTTCCATGTTTATGCAGATAGCGGTATAGATATTTCCATGTTTATACAGATGGTGGTGTAGGTATTTCCATGTTTATACAGATAGCGGTGTAGATATTTCAATGTTTATACAGATAGCGGTGTAGATATTTCCATGTTTATAGACATAGTGGTGTAGATAATTCCTTTTTTCAACAGATAGCTTTGGAGATATTTCCAAGTTCATACAGATAGCGGTGTAGATATTCCACCTTTATAGAGATGGCGGTGTAGATATTTCCATGTTCATAGAGATGGCGGTGTAGTAATTTCCACCTTTATAGAGATGGCGGTGTAGATATTTCCATGTTCATACAGATGGCAGTGTAGATATTTCCATGTTTATACAGAGAGCAGTGTAGTTATTTCCATGTTTATAGAGATAGCAGTGTAGGTATTTCCATTGCTATACAGATAGCTGTATAGATATTTGCATGTTCATACAGATAGCGGTGTAGATATTTCCATGTTCGTACAGATAGCGGTGTAGATATTTCCATGTTCATACAGATATCGGTGTAGATATTTCCATGTTCATACGGATAACGGTGTAGATATTTCCGTGTTCATACAGATAGCGGTGTAGATATTTCCGTTTTCATACAGGTAGCGGTGTAGATATTTCCATGTTCATACTGATGGCGGTGTGGACATTTCCATGTTCATAGAGATGGCGGTGTAGATATTTCAATGTTTATGCAGATAGCGGTATAGATATTTCCATGTTTATACAGATGGTGGTGTAGGTATTTCCATGTTTATAGAGATGGCGGACTAGATATTTCCATGTTTACAGAGATAGTGTTGTATTTATTTCTAAGTTTATAGAGACAGCCTTGTAGATATTTCCAAGTTTATACAGATAGCGGTGAAGATATTTGCATGTTTATACAGACCGCGGTGTAGATATTTCCATGTTTATACAGATAACAGTGTAGATAATTCCATTTTTATAGAGATAGTGGTGTAGATAATTTCAATTTTATACAGATAGCAGTGTAGATATTTCCAAGTTCATACAGATAGCGGTGTAGATATTTCCACGTTTATAGAGATGGCGGTGTAGATATTTCCATGCTCATACAGATGGCGGTGTAGATATTTCCAACTTTATAGAGATGGCCGTGTAGATATTTTCATGTTTACACAGATGGCGGTGTAGATATTTCCGTGTTCATACAGATAGCGGTG
The DNA here is from genome assembly GCF_029281585.2 of Gorilla gorilla gorilla. Taxonomy (NCBI): domain Eukaryota; kingdom Metazoa; phylum Chordata; class Mammalia; order Primates; family Hominidae; genus Gorilla; species Gorilla gorilla. The sequence continues at coordinate 7,445,058 of NC_073232.2, read as the reverse complement.
TAGATATTTCCATGTTCATACCAATAGCGGTGTAGATATTTCCATGTCCATACAGTTAGCGGTATAGATATTTCCATGTTCATACAGATGGCGGTGTAGATATTTACATGTTCATACAGATGGCGGTGTAGATATTTCCATGTTCGTACGGATGGCAGTGTAGATATTTCCATGTTCATACTGGTGGCGGTGTAGATATTTCCATGTTTATACAGATAGCAGTGTAGTTATTTCCATGTTTATTGAGATAGCAGTGTAGATATTTCCATTGATATACAGATAGCTGTGTAGATATTTGCATGTTCATACAGATAGCAGTGTAGATATTTCCATGTTCGTACAGATAGCGGTGTAGATATTTCCATGCTCATACAGATAGCGGTGTAGATATTTCCATGTTCATACAGATAACAGTGTAGATAATTCCATGTTCATACAGATAGCGGTGTAGATAATTCCATGTTCATACAGTTAGCGGTGTAGATAGTTCCATGTTCATACAGATGGCGGTGTAGAAATTTACATGTTCATACAGATGGCGGTGAAGATATTTCCATGTTCGTACAGATGGCGGTGTAGATATTTCCATGTTCATACAAATGGCGGTGTAGATATTTCCATGTTCATAGAGATGGCGGTGTAGATATTTCCATGTTCATACAAATGGCGGTGTAGATATTTCCATGTTCATAGAGATGGCGGTGCAGATATTTCCATGTTTATACAGATGGCAGTGTAGTTATTTCCATGATTATAGAGATACTGGTGTAGAGAATTTCAATTTTGTACAGATAGCTGTGTAGATATTTGCATGTTCATTCAGAGAGCGGTGTAGATATTTCCATGTTCATACAGATAGCGGTGTAGATATTTCCATTTTCATACAGATAGCGGTGTAGATATTTCCATGTTCATACAGATGGCGTTGTAGATATTTACATGTTCATACAGATGTCGGTGTAGATATTTCCATGTTCGTACGGATGGCAGTGTAGATATTTCCATGTTCATACACGTGGAGGTGTAGATATTTCCATGTTTATACAGATAGCAGTGTAGTTATTTCCATGTTTATAGAGACAGCAGTGTAAGTATTTCCATTGATATACAGATAGCTGTATAGATATTTGCATGTTCATACAGATACCGGTGTAGGTATTTCCACGTTCGTACAGATGGCGGTGTAGATATTTCCATGTTCATAGAGATGGCGGTGTAGATATTTCCATGTTTATGCAGATAGCGGTATAGATATTTCCATGTTTATACAGATGGTGGTGTAGGTATTTCCATGTTTATAGAGATGGCGGTCTAGATATTTCCATGTTTATAGAGATAGTGGTGTATTTATTTCTAAGTTTATAGAGACAGCGTTGTAGATATTTCCAAGTTTATGCAGATAGCGGTGAAGATATTTGCATGTTTATACAGACAGCGGTGTAGATTTTTCCATGTTTATACAGATAACAGTGTAGATATTTCCATGTTTATAGAGATAGTGGTGTAGATAATTTCAATTTTATACAGATAGCAGTGTAGATATTTCCAAGTTCATACAGATAGCGGTGTAGATATTTCCACGTTTATAGAGATGGCGGTGTAGATATTTCCATGCTCATATAGATGGCGGTGTAGATATTTCCATGTTTATAGGGATGGCAGTGTAGATATTTTCATGTTTACACAGATGGCGGTGTAGGTATTTCCATGTTTACACAGATAGCGGTGTAGAAATTTCCCTGTTTACGCAGATAGTGGTGTGGATATTTCCATGTTTATGCAGATAGCAGTGTAGATATTTCCATGTTTATACAGATAGCGGTGCAGATACTTCCATGTTTATACAGATATTTGGGCAGATATTTCCATGTTTATACACATAGCGGTGTAGATATTTCCATCTTAATATAGATGGCAGTGTAGATATGCCCATGTTCATACAGATGGTGGTGTAGATATTTCGAAGTTTATAGAGATAGCGCTGTAGTTATTTCCATATTTATAGAGAAATCTGTGTAGATATTTCCATGTATATTCAGATAGCTGTGTAGATATTTCCATGTTCATGCAGATAGCGGTGTAGATATTTCCATGTTCATCTGGATGACGGTGCACATATACCCATGTTCATACAGATGGCGGTGCAGATATTTCCATGTTCATACAGATGGCGGTGTAGATATTTCCATGGTCATACAAATGGCGGTGTAGATATTTCCATGTTCATAGAGATGGCGGTGTAGATATTTCCATGTTCATACAAATGGCGGTGTAGATATTTCCATGTTCATAGAGATGACGGTGTAGATATTTCCATGTTTATACAGATAGCAGTGTAGTTATTTCCATGTTTATAGAGATATCAGTGTAGATATTTCCATTGATATAAAGATAGATGTGTAGATATTTGCATGTTCATACAGATAGCGGTGTAGATATTTCCATGTTCATACAGATAGCGGTGTAGATATTTCCATGTTCATACAGATAGCGGTGTAGATATTTCCATGTTCATACAGATAGCGGTGTAGATATTTCCATGTTCATACAGATAGCGGTGTAGATATTTCCATGTTCATACAGTTAGCGGTGTAGATATTTCCATGTTCATACAGATGGCGGTGTAGATATTTACATGTTCATACAGATGGCGGTGTAGATATTTCCTTGTTCATACAGATAGCGGTGTAGATATTTCCATGTTCATACAGACAGCGGTATAGATATTTCCATGCTCATACAGATAGCGGTGTAGATATTTCCATGTTCCTACCAATAGCGGTGTAGATATTTCCATTTTCATACAGTTAGCGGTGTAGATATTTCCATGTTCATACAGATGGCGGTGAAGATATTTACATGTTCATATAGATGGCGGTGTATATATTTCCATGTTCGTACAGATGGCGGTGTAGATATTTCCATGTTCATAGAGATGGCGTTTTGGATATTTCCATGTTTATGCAGATTGCGGTATAGATATTTCCATGTTTATACAGATGGTGGTGTAGGTATTTCCATGTTTGTAGAGATGGCGGTCTAGATATTTCCATGTTTACAGAGATAGTGGTGTTGTTATTTCCAAGTTTATAGAGACAGCTTTGTAGATATTTCCATGTTTACACAGATAGCAGTGAAGATATTTCCATGTTTACAGATAGCGGTGTAGATATTTCCATGTTTATACAGATAGCAGTGTAGATATTTCCATGTTTATAGAGATAGTGGTGTAGATAACTTCAATTTTATACCGAGAGCAGTGTAGATATTTCCAAGTTCATACAGTTAGCGGAGTAGATATTTCCTTGTTTATAGAGATGGCGGTGTAGATATTTCCATGTTCATAGAGATGGCGGTGTAGATATTTCCATGTTCATTCAAATGGCGGTGAAGATATTTCCATGTTCATAGAGATGGTGGTGTTGATATTTCCATGTTCATACAAATGGCGGTGTAGATATTTCCATGTTCATAGAGATTGCGTTGTGGATATTTCCATGTTTATACAGATAGCAGTGTAGTTATTTCCATGTTTATAGAGATAGCAGTGTAGATATTTCCATTGATATACAGATAGCTGTGTAGATATTTCCATGTTCATACAGATAGCGCTGTAGATATTTCCATGTTCATATAGATAGCGGTGTAGATATTTCCATGTTCATACAGACGGCGGTGTAGATATTTCCATGTTCATACAGATAGCGGTGTAGATATTTCCATGTTCATACCAATACCGGTGTAGATATTTCCATGTTCTTGCAGGTGGCGGTGTAGATATTTCCATGTTTATACAGATAGCAGTGTAGATATTTCCATGTTTATAGAGATATCAGTGTGGATATTTCCATTGATATACAGATAGCTGTGTAGATACTTGCATGATCATGCAGATAGCGGTGTAGATATTTCCATGTTCGTAGAGATAGCGGTGTAGTTATTTCCATGTTCATACAGATAGCGGTGTAGTTATTTCCATGTTCATACAGATAGCGGTGTAGATATTTCCATGTTCTTACAGATAATGGTGTAGATATTTCCCTGTTCATACAGATAGCAGTGTAGATATTTCCATGTTCATACAGTTAGCGGTGTAGATATTTCCATGTTCATACAGATAACGGTGTAGGTATTTCCATGTTCATGCAGATAGCAGTGTAGATATTTCCATGTTCATACAGTTAGCGGTGTAGATATTTCAATGTTCATACAGATGGCGGTGTAGATATTTACATGTTCATGCAGATGGCGGTGTAGATATTTTCATGTTCGTACAGATGGCGGTGTAGATATCTCCATGTTCATAGAGATGGCGGTGTAGCTATTTCCATGTTTATGGAGATAGCGGTATAGATATTTCCACGTTCATACAGATGGCGGTGTAGATATTTACATGTTCATACAGATGGCGGTGTAAATATTTCCATGTTCGTACGGATGGCAGTGTAGATATATCCATGTTCATACAGATGGCGGTGTAGATATTTCCATGTTTATACAGATAGCAGTGTAGTTATTTCCATGTTTATAGTGATAGCAGTGTAGATATTTCCATTGATATACATATAGCTGTGTAGATATTTGCATGTTCATACGGATAGCGGGGTAGATATTTCCATGTTCGTACACATAGCGGTGTAGATATTTCCATGTTCATACAGATAGCGGTGTAGATATTTCCATGTTCATACAGATAACGGTGTAGATATTTCCATGTTCATACAGATAGCGGTGTAGGTATTTCCAAGTTCATACAGTTAGCGGTGTAGATATTTCCATATTCATACAGTTAGCGGTGTAGATATTTCCATGTTCATACAGATGGCGGTGTAGATATTTACATGTTCATACAGATGGCGGTGTAGATATTTCTATGTCCATACATTTAGCGTTGTAGATATTTCCTTGTTCATACAGATGGCGGTGTAGATATTTACATGTTCATACAGATGGCGCTGTAGATATTTCCATGTTCGTACGGATGGCAGTGTAGATATTTCCATGTTCATACAGGTGGCGGCGTAGATATTTTCATGTTTATACAGATAGCAGTGTCGTTATTTCCATGTTTATAGAGATAGCAGTGTAGATATTTCCGTTGATATACAGATAGCTGTGTAGATATTTCCATGTTCATACAGATGGCGGTGTAGATATTTACATGTTCATACAGATGGCGGTGTAGATATTTCCATGTTCGTACAGATGGCGGTGTAGATATTTGAATGTTCATAGAGATGGCGTTGTAGATATTTCCATGTTTATGCAGAGAGCGGTATAGATATTTCCATGTTTATGCAGATGGTGGTGTAGATATTTCCATGTTTATTGACATGGCGGTCTAGATATTTCCATGTTTATAGAGATAGGGGTGTAGTTATTTCCAAGTTTATAGAGACAGCATTGTAGATATTTCCATGTTTATACAGATAGCGGTGAAGATATTTCCACGTTTATAGGGATGGCGGTGTAGGTATTTCCATGTTCATACAGATGGCGGTGTAGATATTTCCATGTTTACAGAGACGGCGGTGTAGATATTTTCATGTTTACACAGATGGCGGTGTAGATATTTCCGTGTTTACACAGATAGCGGTGTAGACATTTCCGTGTTTACACAGATAGTGGTGTGGATATTTCCATGTTTATACAGATAGCGGTGTAGATATTTCCATCTTATTACAGATAGCGGTGTAGATATGTCCATGTTCGTACAGATAGCGGTGTAGATATTTCCATGTTCATACAGATGGCGTTGTAGATATTTCCATGTTCATACAGATGGCGGTGTAGATATTTCGAAGTTTATAGCGATAGCACTGTGGTTATTTCTATATTTACATAGAAATCTGTGTAGATATTTCCATGTATATGCAGATAGCTGTGTAGATGTTTCCATGTTCATGCAGATAGCTGTGTAGTTATTTCCATATTCATCCAGATGCCGGTGTAGATACATCCATGTTCATACAGATGGTGGTGAAGATATTTCCATGTTCATACAAATGGCGGTGTCGATATTTCCATGTTCATAGAGATGGCGGTGTAGGTATTTCCATGTTCATGCAAATGGCGGTGTAGATATTTCCATGTTCATAGAGATGGCGGTGTAGATATTTCCATGTTTATACAGATAGCAGTGTAGTTATTTCCATGTTCATAGAGATAGCAGTGTAGGTATTTCCATTGATATACAGATAGCGGTGTAGATATTTGCATGTTCATACAGATAGCGGTGTAGGTATTTCCATGTTCATACAGATAGCGGGGTAGATATTTCCATGTTCATACAGAGAGCGGTGTAGATATTTCCATGTTCATACGGATAGCGGTGTAGATATTTCCATGTTCATACAGATAACGGTGTAGGTATTTCCATGTTCATACAATTAGCGGTTTAGATATTTCCATGTTCATACAGATGGCGGTTTAGATATTTACATGTTCATACAGATGGCGGTGTAAATATTTCCATGTTCTTACAGATGGCGGTGTAGATATTTAAATGTTCATAGAGATGTCGGTGTAGATATTTCCATGTTTATGCAGATAGCGGTATAGATTTTTCCATGTTTATACTGATGGTGGTGTAGATATTTCCATGTTTATAGAGATAGCAGTCTAGATATTTCCATGTTTATAGAGATAGTGGTGTAGTTATTTCAAAGCTTATATAGACAGCATTGTAGATATTTCCATGTATATACAGATAGCGGTGAAGATATTTCCATGTTTATACAGATAGCGGTGGAGATATTTCCATGTTTATACAGATAGCGGTGTAGATATTTCCATGTTTATAGAGATAGTGGTGTAGATAAATTCAATTTTATACAGATAGCAGTGTAGATATTTCCAAGTTCATACAGATAGCAGTGTAGATAATTCCACTTTTATAGAGATGGCGGTGTAGATATTTCCATGTTCATACAGATGCCGGTGTAGATATTTCCATGTTTATAGAGATGGCCGTGTAGATATTTTCATGTTTACACAGATGGCGGTGTAGATATTTCCATGTTTACACAGATAGCGGTGTACACATTTCCATGTTTACACAGATAGTGGTGTGGATATTTCCATGTTTATGCAGATAGCGGTGTAGATATTCCCATCCTTATGCAGATAGCGGTGCGGTTATTTCCATGTTTATACAGATAGTGGTGCAGATATTTCCATTTTTATACAGATAGCAGTGTAGATATTTCCATCTTAATAAAGATGGCGGTGTAGATATCTCCATGCTCGTACAGATGGCGGTGTAGATATTTCTATGTTCATACAGATGGCGGTGTAGATATTTCGAAGTTTATAGAGATAGCGCTGTAGTTATTTCCATATTTATAGAGAAATCTGTGTAGCTATTTCCATGTATATGCAGATAGCTGTGTAGATATTTCCATGTTCATGCAGAAAGCGGTGTAGATATTTCCATGATAATCCAGATGCCGGTGTAGATATATCCATGTTCATACAGATGGCGGTGAAGATATTTCCATGTTCATTCAGATGGCGGTGTACATATTTCCATGTTCATACAAATGGTGGTGTAGATATTTCCATGTTCATAGAGATGGCGGTGTATATATTTCCATGTTTATACAGATAGCAATGTAGTTATTTCCATGTTTATAGAGATAGCAGTGTAGATATTTCCATTGATATACACATAGCTGTGTAGATATTTGCATGTTCATACAGATAGCGGTGAAGATATTTCCACGTTTATAGGGATGGCGGTGTAGATATTTCCATGTTCATACAGATGGCGGTGTAGATATTTCCATGTTTATAGAGATGGCGGTGTAGATATTTTCATGTTTACGCAGATGGTGGTGTAGATATTTCCGTGTTTACACAGATAGCGGTGTAGACATTTCCGTGTTTACACAGATAGCGTTGTGGATATTTCCATGTTTATGCAGATAGCGGTGTAGATATTTCCATGTTTATACAGATAGCGGTGCGGATATTTCCATGTTTATACAGATAGTGGTGCGGATATTTCCATGTTTATACAGATAGCGGTGTAGATATTTCCATCTTTTTACAGATAGCAGTGTAGGTATTTCCATTGATATACAGATAGCGGTGTAGATATTTGCATGTTCATACAGATAGCGGTGTAGGTATTTCCATGTTCATACAGATAGCGGGGTAGATATTTCCATGTTCATACAGAGAGCGGTGTAGATATTTCCATGTTCATACGGATAGCGGTGTAGATATTTCCATGTTCATACAGATAACGGTGTAGGTATTTCCATGTTCATACAATTAGCGGTTTAGATATTTCCATGTTCATACAGATGGCGGTTTAGATATTTACATGTTCATACAGATGGCGGTGTAAATATTTCCATGTTCTTACAGATGGCGGTGTAGATATTTAAATGTTCATAGAGATGTCGGTGTAGATATTTCCATGTTTATGCAGATAGCGGTATAGATTTTTCCATGTTTATACTGATGGTGGTGTAGATATTTCCATGTTTATAGAGATAGCAGTCTAGATATTTCCATGTTTATAGAGATAGTGGTGTAGTTATTTCAAAGCTTATATAGACAGCATTGTAGATATTTCCATGTATATACAGATAGCGGTGAAGATATTTCCATGTTTATACAGATAGCGGTGTAGATATTTCCATGTTTATACAGATAGCGGTGTAGATATTTCCATGTTTATAGAGATAGTGGTGTAGATAAATTCAATTTTATACAGATAGCAGTGTAGATATTTCCAAGTTCATACAGATAGCAGTGTAGATAATTCCACTTTTATAGAGATGGCGGTGTAGATATTTCCATGTTCATACAGATGCCGGTGTAGATATTTCCATGTTTATAGAGATGGCCGTGTAGATATTTTCATGTTTACACAGATGGCGGTGTAGATATTTCCATGTTTACACAGATAGCGGTGTACACATTTCCATGTTTACACAGATAGTGGTGTGGATATTTCCATGTTTATGCAGATAGCGGTGTAGATATTCCCATCCTTATGCAGATAGCGGTGCGGTTATTTCCATGTTTATACAGATAGTGGTGCAGATATTTCCATTTTTATACAGATAGCAGTGTAGATATTTCCATCTTAATAAAGATGGCGGTGTAGATATCTCCATGCTCGTACAGATGGCGGTGTAGATATTTCTATGTTCATACAGATGGCGGTGTAGATATTTCGAAGTTTATAGAGATAGCGCTGTAGTTATTTCCATATTTATAGAGAAATCTGTGTAGCTATTTCCATGTATATGCAGATAGCTGTGTAGATATTTCCATGTTCATGCAGAAAGCGGTGTAGATATTTCCATGATAATCCAGATGCCGGTGTAGATATATCCATGTTCATACAGATGGCGGTGAAGATATTTCCATGTTCATTCAGATGGCGGTGTAGATATTTCCATGTTCATACAAATGGTGGTGTAGATATTTCCATGTTCATAGAGATGGCGGTGTATATATTTCCATGTTTATACAGATAGCAATGTAGTTATTTCCATGTTTATAGAGATAGCAGTGTAGATATTTCCATTGATATACACATAGCTGTGTAGATATTTGCATGTTCATACAGATAGCGGTGAAGATATTTCCACGTTTATAGGGATGGCGGTGTAGATATTTCCATGTTCATACAGATGGCGGTGTAGATATTTCCATGTTTATAGAGATGGCGGTGTAGATATTTTCATGTTTACGCAGATGGTGGTGTAGATATTTCCGTGTTTACACAGATAGCGGTGTAGACATTTCCGTGTTTACACAGATAGCGTTGTGGATATTTCCATGTTTATGCAGATAGCGGTGTAGATATTTCCATGTTTATACAGATAGCGGTGCGGATATTTCCATGTTTATACAGATAGTGGTGCGGATATTTCCATGTTTATACAGATAGCGGTGTAGATATTTCCATCTTTTTACAGATAGCGGTGTAGATATGTCCATATTCGTACAGATGGTGGTGTAGATATTTCCATGTTCATACAGATGGCGGTGTAGATATTTCCATGTTCATACAGATGGCGGTGTAGATATTTCGAAGTTTATAGAGATAGCGCTGTAGTTATTTCTATATTTACATAGAAATCTGTGTAGATATTTCCATGTATATGCAGATAGCTGTGTAGATGTTTCCATGTTCATGCAGATAGCGGTGTCGTTATTTCCATGTTCATCCAGATGCCGGTGTAGATACATCCATGTTCATACAGATGGCGGTGAAAATATTTCCATGTTCATACAAATGGCGTTGTAGATATTTCCATGTTCATAGAGATGGCGGTGTAGATATTTCCATGTTTATACCGATAGCAGTGTAGTTATTTCCATGTTTATAGAGATAGCAGTGTAGATATTTCCATTGATATACAGATAGAGGTGTAGATATTTGCATGTTCATACAGATAGCGGTGTAGATATTTCCATGTTCATACAGACAGCGGTGTAGATATTTCCATGTTCATACAGATAGCGGTGTAGATATTTCCATGTTCATACAGATAGCGGTGTAGGTATTTCCATGTTCATACAGTTAGCGGTTTAGATATTTCCATGTTCATACAGATGGCGGTTTAGATATTTACATGTTCATACAGATGGCGGTGTAAATATTTCCATGTTCTTACAGACGGCGGTGTAGATATTTCCATCTTCATAGAGATGTCGGTGTAGATATTTCCATGTTTATGCAGATAGCGGTATAGATTTTTCCATGTTTATACAGATGGTGGTGTAGATATTTCCATGTTTATAGAGGTAGCAGTCTAGATATTTCCATGTTTATAGAGATAGTGGTGTAGTTATTTCAAAGTTTATAGAGACAGCATTGTGGATATTTCCATGTATATACAGATAGCGGTGAAGATATTTCCAAGTTTATACAGATAGCGGTGTAGATATTTCCATGTTTATACAGATAGCGGTGTAGATATTTCCATGTTTATAGAGATAGTGGTGTAGATAATTTCAATTTTATACAGATAGCAGTGTAGATATTTCCAAGTTCATACAGAAAGCAGTGTAGATATTTCCACGTTTATAGAGATGGCGGTGTAGATATTTCCATGTTCATACAGATGGCGGTGTAGATATTTCCATGTTTATAGAGATGGCGGTGTAGATATTTTCATGTTTACACAGATGGCGGTGTAGATATTTCCATGTTTACACAGATAGCGGTGTAGACATTTCCATGTTTACACAGATAGTGGTGTGGATATTTCCATGTTTATGCAGATAGCGGTGTAGATATTTCCATCTTTATACAGATAGCGGTGCGGTTATTTCCATGTTTATACAGATAGTGGTGCAGATATTTCCATTTTTATACAGATAGCGGTGTAGATATTTCCATCTTAATACTGATGGCGGTGTAGATATGTCCATGCTCGTACAGATGGCGGTGTAGATATTTCCATGTTCATACAGATGGCGGTGTAGATATTTCCATGTTCGTACAGATGGCGTTGTAGATATTTCCATGTTCATAGAGATGGCGGTGTAGATATTTCGAAGATTATAGAGATAGCGCTGTAGTTATTTCCATATTTATAGAGAAATCTGTGTAGCTATTTCCATGTATATACAGATAGCTGTGTAGATATTTCCATGTTCATGCAGAAAGCGGTGTAGATATTTCCATGTTCATCCAGATGCCGGTGTAGATATATCCATGTTCATACAGATGGCGGTGTATATATTTCCATGTACATACAAATGGTGGTGTAGATATTTCCATGATCATAGAGATGGCGGTGTAGATATTTCCATGTTTTTACAGATAGCAGTGTAGTTATTTCCATGTTTATAGAGATATCAGTGTAGATATTTCCATTGATATACAGATAGCTGTGTAGATATTTGCATGTTCATACAGATAGCGGTGTAGATATTTCCATGTTCATACAGATAGCGGTGTAGATATTTCCATGTTCATAGAGATAGCGGTGTAGATATTTCCATGTTCATAACAATAGCGGTGTAGATATTTCCATGTTCATACAGTTAGCGGTGTAGATATTTCCATGTTCATACAGATGGCGGTGTAGATATTTACATGTTCATACAGATGGCGGTGTAGATATTTCCATGTTCGTACGGATGGCAGTGTAGATATTTCCATGTTCATACATGTGGCGGTGTAGATATTTCCATGTTTATACAGATAACAGTGTAGTTATTTCCATGTTTATAGAGATAGCAGTGTAGATATTTCCATTGATATACAGATAGCTGTGTAGATATTTGCATGGTCATACAGATAGCGGTGTAGATATTTCCATGTTCCTACAGATAGCGGTGTAGATATTTCCATGTTCATAGAGATAGCGGTGTAGATATTTCCATGTTCATAACAATAGCGGTGTAGATATTTCCATGTTCATACAGTTAGCGGTGTAGATATTTCCATGTTCATACAGATGGCGGTGTAGATATTTACATGTTCATACAGATGGCGGTGTAGATATTTCCATGTTCGTACGGATGGCAGTGTAGATATTTCCATGTTCATACATGTGGCGGTGTAGATATTTCCATGTTTATACAGATAACAGTGTAGTTATTTCCATGTTTATAGAGATAGCAGTGTAGATATTTCCATTGATATACAGATAGCTGTGTAGATATTTGCATGTTCATACAGATAGCGGTGTAGATATTTGCATGTTCGTACAGATACCAGTGTAGATATTTCCATGTTCATACAGATAGCGGTGTAGATATTTCCATGTTCATACAGATAGCGGTGTAGATATTTCCATGTTCATACAGATAGCGGTGTAGATATTTCCATGTTCATACAGTTAGTGGTGTAGATATTTCCATGTTCTAACAGATGGGGGTGTAGATATTAACATGTTCATACAGATGGCGGTGTAGATATCTCCATGTTCGTACAGATGGCGGTGTAGATATTTCCATGTTCATAGAGATGGCGGTGAAGATATTTCCATGTTTATGCAGATAGCGGTATAGATATTTCCATGTTTATACAGATGGTGGTGTAGATATTTCCATGTTTATAGACATGGCTGTCTAGATATTTCCATGTTTATAGAGATTGTGGTGTAGTTATTTCCAAGTTTATAGAGACAGCGTTGTAGATAGTTCCAGGTTTATACAGATAGCGGTGAAGATATTTCCACGTTTATAGAGATGGCGGTGTAGATATTTCCATGTTCGTACAGATGGCGGTGTAGATATTTCCATGTTTATAGAGATGGAGGTGTAGATATTTTCATGTTTACACAGATGGCGGTGTAGATATTTCCGTGTTTACACAGATGGTGATGTAGACATTTCCGTGTTTACACAGATAGCGGTGTGGATATTTCCATGTTTATTCAGATAGCGGTGTAGATATTTCCATGTTTATACAGATAGCTGTGCGGATATTTCCTTGTTTATACAGATAGTTGGGAAGATATTTCCATGTTTATACAGATAGCGGTGTAGATATTTCCATCTTAATACAGATGGCGGTGTAGATATGTCCATGTTCGTACAGATGGCGTTGTACATATTTCCATGTTCGTACAGATGGCGGTGTAGATATTTCCGTGTTCATACAGTTGGCGGTGTAGATATTTCCATGTTCATACAGATGGCGGTGTAGATATTTACATGTTCATACAGATGGAGGTGTAGATATTTCCATATTCATACAGATGGCGGTGTAGATATTTTGAAGTTTATAGAGATAGCGCTGTAGTTATTTCCATATTTATAGAGAAAGCTGTGTAGATATTTCCATGTATATGCAGATAGCTGTGTAGATATTTCCATGTTCATGCAGAAAGCGGTGTAGATATTTCCATGTTCATCCGGATGCCAGTGTAGATATATCCATGTTCATACAGATGGCGGTGAAGATATTTCCATGTTCATACAGATGGCGGTGTAGATATTTCCATGTTCATACAAATGGCGGTGTAGATATTTCCATGTTCATATAGATGGCGGTGTAGATATTTCCATGTTCATACAAATGGCGGTGAAGATATTTCCATGTTCATAGAGAAGGCAGTGTTGATGTTTCCATGTTTATACAGATAGCAGTGTAGTTATTTCCATGTTTATAGAGATAGCAGTGTACATATTTCCATTGATATACAGATAGCTGTGTAGATATTTGCATGTTCATACAGATAGCGGTGTAGATATTTCCTTTTTCATGCAGATAGCGGTGTAGATATTTCCATGTTCATACAGATAGCGGTGTAGATATTTCCATGTTAATGCAGATAGCGGTGTAGATATTTCCATGTTCATACCAATAGCGTTGTTGATATTCCCATGTCCACAGTTAGCGTTGTAGATATTTCCATGTTCATACAGATGGCGGTGTAGATATTTACATGTTCATACAGATGGCGGTGTAGATATTTCCATGTTCATACGGATGGCAGTTTAGGTATTTCCATGTTCATACAGGTGGCGGTGTAGATATTTCCATGTTTATACAGATAGCAGTGTAGTTATTTCCATTTTTATAGAGATAGCAGTGTAGATATTTCCACTGATATACAGAAAGCTGTGTAGATATTTGCATTTTCATACAGATAGCGGTGTAGATATTTCCATTTTCGTACAGATAGCGGTGAAGATATTTCCATGTTCATACAGATATCGGTGTAGATATTTCCATGTTCATACAGATAACGGTGTAGATATTTCCATGTTCATACAGATAGCCGTGTAGATATTTCCATGTTCATACAGTTAGCGGTGTAGATATTTCCACGTTCATACAGATGGCGGTGTAGATATTTACATGTTCATACAGATGGCGGTGTAGATATTTCCAAGTTTATGCAGATAGCGGTAAAGATATTTCCATGTTTATACAGATGGTGGTGTAGGTATTTCCATGTTTATAGAGATGGCGGTCTAGATATTTCCATGTTTATACAGATAGCGGTGAAGATTTTCCATGTTTATACAGATAGCGGTGTAGATATTTCCATGTTTATTCAGATAGCAGTGTAGATATTTCCATGTTTATAGAGATAGTGGTGTAGATAATTTCAATTTCATACGGAGAGCAGTGTAGTTATTTCCAAGTTCTTACAGATAGCGATGTAGATATTTCCACGTTTATACAGATGGCGGTCTAGATATTTCCATGTTCATACAGATAGCGGTGTAGATATTTCCATGTTCATACAGATAACGGTGTAGATATTTCCATGTTCATACAGATAGCGGTGTAGATAATTCCATGTTCATACAGTTAGCGGTGTAGATATTTCCATGTTCGTACAGATGGCCGTGTAGATATTTCCATGTTCATAGAGATGTTGGTGTAGATATTTCCATGTACATACAGATAGCAGTGTAGTTATTTCCATGTTTATACAGATAGCAATGTAGATATTTCCATTGATATACAGATAGCGGTGTAGATATTTCCATGTTCATACAGATGGCGGTGTAGATATTTCCATGTTCATACAGTTAGCGGTGTAGATATTTCCATGTTCATACAGATGGTGGTGTAGATATTTACATGTTCATAAAGATGGCGGTGCAGATATTTCCATGTTCGTATGGATGGCAGTGTAGATATTTCCATGTTCATACAGGTGGTGGTGTAGATATTTCCATGTTTATACAGATAGCAGTGTAGTTCTTTCCATGTTTACAGAGATAGCAGTGTAGATATTTCCATTGATATACAGATAGCTGTGTAGATATTTGCATGTTCATACTGATAGCGGTGTAGATATTTCCATGTTCATACAGATAGCGGTGTAGATATTTCCATGTTCATACAGATAGCAGTGTAGATATTTCCATGTTCATACCGTTAGCGGTGTAGATATTTCCATGTTCGTACAGGTGGCCGTGTAGATATTTCCATGTTCATAGAGATGGTGGTGTAGATATTTCCATGTTTATGCAGATAGCGGTATAGATATTTACATTTTTATACAGATGGTGGGGTAGATATTTCCATGTTTATAGAGATGGCGGTCGAGATATTTCCATGTTTATAGAGATAGTGGTGTAGTTATTTCCAAGTTTATAGAGACAGCGTTGTAGATATTTCCATGTTTATACAGATAGCGGTGAAGTTATTTCTATGTTTATACAGATAGCGGTGTAGATATTTTCATGTTCATACAGATAACAGTGTAGATATTTCCATGTTAATTGAGGTGGCAGTGTAGGTATTTCCATGTTTATACAGATAGCAGTGTAGTTATTTCCATGTATACGCAGATAGCAGTGTAGATATTTCCATTGTTATACAGATAGCGGTGTAGATATTCCCATGTTCATACAGATGGCGGTTTAAATATTTACGTGTTCATACAGATGGCGGTGTAAATATTTCCATGTTCTTACAGATGGCGGTGTAGATATTTCCATGTTCATAGAGATGGCGGTGTAGATATTTCCATGTTTATGCAGATAGCGGTATAGCTTTTTCCATGTTTATACAGATGGTGGTGTAGATATTTCCATGTTTATAGAGATGGCAGTCTAGATATTTCCATGTTTATAGAGATAGATGTGTAGCTATTTCAAAGTTTATAGAGACAGCATTGTAGATATTTCCATGTATATACAGATAGCGGTGAAGATATTTCCATGTTTATACAGATAGTGGTGTAGATATTTCCATGTTTATACAGATAGCGGTGTAGATATTTCCATGTTTGTAGAGATACTGGTGTAGATAATTTCAATTTTATACAGATAGCAGTGTAGATATTTCCAAGTTCATACAGATAGAAGTGTAGATATTTCCACGTTTATAGAGATGGCGGGGTAGATATTTCCATATTCATACAGATGGTGGTGTAGATATTTCCATGTTTATAGAGATGGCGGTGTAGATATTTTCATGTTTACACAGATGGCGGTGTAGATATTTCCATGTTTACACAGATAGCGGTGTAGACATTTCCATGTTTACACAGATAGTGGTGTGGATATTTCCATGTTTATGCAGAAAGCGGTGTAGATATTTCCATCTTTATACAGATAGTGGTGCGGTTATTTCCATGTTTATAGAGATATTGGTGCAGATATTTCCATGTTTATACAGATAGCGGTGTAGATATTTCCATCTTAATACAGATGGCGGTGCAGGTATGTCCATGGCCGTACAGATGTCGGTGTAGATATTTCCATGTTTATACAGATAGCGGTGTAGATATTTCCATGTTTATAGAGATAGTGGTGTAGATAATTTCAATTTTATACAGATAGCAGTGTAGATATTTCCAAGTTCATACAGATAGCAGTGTAGATATTTCCACGTTTATAGAGATGGCAGTGTAGATATTTCCATGTTTATACAGGTAGCGGTGCGGATATTTCCATGTTTATATAGATAGTTGGGCAGATATTTCCATGTTTATACAGATATCGGTGTAGATATTTCCATCTTAATACAGATGGCGGTGTAGATATGTCCATGTTTGTACAGATGGCAGTGTAGATATTTCCATGTTCATACAGATGGCGGTGTAGATATTTCGAAGTTTATACAGATAGTGCTGTAGTTATTTCCATATTTATAGAGAAATCTGAGTAGATATTTCCATGTATATTCAGATTGCCCTGTAGATATTTCCATGTTCATGCAGATAGCGGTGAAGATATTTCCATGTTCATCCAGATGCCGGTGTACATATATCCATGTTAATACAGATGGCGGTGAAGATATTTCCATGTTCATACAGATGGCGGTGTAGATATTTCCATGTACATACAAGTGTCGGTGTAGATATTTCCACGTTCATAGAGATGGCGGTGTAGATATTTCCATGTTCGTACAGATAACGGTGTAGATATTTCCATGTTCATTCCGAGAGCGGTGTAGATATTTCCATGTTCATACAGATAGCGGTGTATATATTTCCATGTTTATACAGATAGCGGTGTAGATATTTCCATCTTAATACAGATGGCGGTGTAGATATGTCCATGTTCGTACAGATGGCGTTGTACATATTTCCATGTTCGTACAGATGGCGGTGTAGATATTTCGAAGTTTATAGAGATAGCGCTGTAGTTATTTCCATATTTATAGAGAAAGCTGTGTAGATATTTCCATGTATATGCAGATAGCTGTGTAGATATTTCCATGTTCATGCAGAAAGCGGTGTAGATATTTCCATGTTCATCCGGATGCCAGTGTAGATATATCCATGTTCATACAGATGGCGGTGAAGATATTTCCATGTTCATACAGATGGCGGTGTAGATATTTCCATGTTCATACAAATGGCGGTGTAGATATTTCCATGTTCATATAAATGGCGGTGTAGATATTTCCATGTTCATACAAATGGCGGTGAAGATATTTCCATGTTCATAGAGATGGCAGTGTTGATGTTTCCATGTTTATACAGATAGCAGTGTAGTTATTTCCATGTTTATAGAGATAGCAGTGTACATATTTCTATTGATATACAGATAGCTGTGTAGATATTTGCATGTTCATACAGATAGCGGTGTAGATATTTCCTTTTTCATGCAGATAGCGGTGTAGATATTTCCATGTTCATACAGATAGCGGTGTAGATATTTCCATGTTAATGCAGATAGCGGTGTAGATATTTCCATGTTCATACCAATAGCGTTGTTGATATTCCCATGTCCACAGTTAGCGTTGTAGATATTTCCATGTTCATACAGATGGCGGTGTAGATATTTACATGTTCATACAGATGGCGGTGTAGATATTTCCATGTTCATACGGATGGCAGTTTAGGTATTTCCATGTTCATACAGGTGGCGGTGTAGATATTTCCATGTTTATACAGATAGCAGTGTAGTTATTTCCATTTTTATAGAGATAGCAGTGTAGATATTTCCACTGATATACAGAAAGCTGTGTAGATATTTGCATTTTCATACAGATAGCGGTGTAGATATTTCCATTTTCGTACAGATAGCGGTGAAGATATTTCCATGTTCATACAGATAGCGGTGTAGATATTTCCATGTTCATACAGATAACGGTGTAGATATTTCCATGTTCATACAGATAGCCGTGTAGATATTTCCATGTTCATACAGTTAGCGGTGTAGATATTTCCACGTTCATACAGATGGCGGTGTAGATATTTTTTCATGTTCATACAGATGGCGGTGTAGATATTTCCATGTTCGTACAGATGGCGGTGTAGATATTTCCATGTTCATAGAGATGGCGGTGTAGATATTTCCAAGTTTATGCAGATAGCGGTAAAGATATTTCCATGTTTATACAGATGGTGGTGTAGGTATTTCCATGTTTATAGAGATGGCGGTCTAGATATTTCCATGTTTATACAGATAGCGGTGAAGATTTTCCATGTTTATACAGATAGCGGTGTAGATATTTCCATGTTTATTCAGATAGCAGTGTAGATATTTCCATGTTTATAGAGATAGTGGTGTAGATAATTTCAATTTCATACCGAGAGCAGTGTAGTCATTTCCAAGTTCTTACAGATAGCGATGTAGATATTTCCACGTTTATACAGATGGCGGTCTAGATATTTCCATGTTCATACAGATAGCGGTGTAGATATTTCCATGTTCATACAGATAACGGTGTAGATATTTCCATGTTCATACAGATAGCGGTGTAGATAATTCCATGTTCATACAGTTAGCGGTGTAGATATTTCCATGTTCGTACAGATGGCCGTGTAGATATT
Organism: Gorilla gorilla gorilla; assembly: GCF_029281585.2. Classification (NCBI taxonomy): domain Eukaryota; kingdom Metazoa; phylum Chordata; class Mammalia; order Primates; family Hominidae; genus Gorilla; species Gorilla gorilla. The sequence goes on along the minus strand of NC_073232.2, from coordinate 7,425,376 downwards.
TCCATGTTCATAGAGATGTTGGTGTAGATATTTCCATGTTCATACAGATAGCAGTGTAGTTATTTCCATGTTTATACAGATAGCAATGTAGATATTTCCATTGATATACAGATAGCGGTGTAGATATTTCCATGTTCATACAGATGGCGGTGTAGATATTTCCATGTTCATACCGTTAGCGGTGTAGATATTTCCATGTTCATACAGATGGTGGTGTAGATATTTACATGTTCATAAAGATGGCGGTGCAGATATTTCCATGTTCGTATGGATGGCAGTGTAGATATTTCCATGTTCATACAGGTGGTGGTGTAGATATTTCCATGTTTATACAGATAGCAGTGTAGTTCTTTCCATGTTTACAGAGATAGCAGTGTAGATATTTCCATTGATATACAGATAGCTGTGTAGATATTTGCATGTTCATACTGATAGCGGTGTAGATATTTCCATGTTCATACAGATAGCGGTGTAGATATTTCCATGTTCATACAGATAGCAGTGTAGATATTTCCATGTTCATACCGTTAGCGGTGTAGATATTTCCATGTTCGTACAGGTGGCCGTGTAGATATTTCCATGTTCATAGAGATGGTGGTGTAGATATTTCCATGTTTATGCAGATAGCGGTATAGATATTTACATGTTTATACAGATGGTGGGGTAGATATTTCCATGTTTATAGAGATGGCGGTCTAGATATTTCCATGTTTATAGAGATAGTGGTGTAGTTATTTCCAAGTTTATAGAGACAGCGTTGTAGATATTTCCATGTTTATACAGATAGCGGTGAAGTTATTTCTATGTTTATACAGATAGTGGTGTAGATATTTTCATGTTCATACAGATAACAGTGTAGATATTTCCATGTTAATTGAGGTGGCAGTGTAGGTATTTCCATGTTTATACAGATAGCAGTGTAGTTATTTCCATGTATACGCAGATAGCAGTGTAGATATTTCCATTGTTATACAGATAGCGGTGTAGATATTCCCATGTTCATACAGATGGCGGTTTAAATATTTACGTGTTCATACAGATGGCGGTGTAAATATTTCCATGTTCTTACAGATGGCGGTGTAGATATTTCCATGTTCATAGAGATGGCGGTGTAGATATTTCCATGTTTATGCAGATAGCGGTATAGCTTTTTCCATGTTTATACAGATGGTGGTGTAGATATTTCCATGTTTATAGAGATGGCAGTCTAGATATTTCCATGTTTATAGAGATAGATGTGTAGCTATTTCAAAGTTTATAGAGACAGCATTGTAGATATTTCCATGTATATACAGATAGCGGTGAAGATATTTCCATGTTTATACAGATAGCGGTGTAGATATTTCCATGTTTATACAGATAGCGGTGTAGATATTTCCATGTTTGTAGAGATACTGGTGTAGATAATTTCAATTTTATACAGATAGCAGTGTAGATATTTCCAAGTTCATACAGATAGAAGTGTAGATATTTCCACGTTTATAGAGATGGCGGGGTAGATATTTCCATATTCATACAGATGGTGGTGTAGATATTTCCATGTTTATAGAGATGGCGGTGTAGATATTTTCATGTTTACACAGATGGCGGTGTAGATATTTCCATGTTTACACAGATAGCGGTGTGGATATTTCCATGTTTATGCAGAAAGCGGTGTAGATATTTCCATCTTTATACAGATAGTGGTGCGGTTATTTCCATGTTTATACAGATATTGGTGCAGATATTTCCATGTTTATACAGATAGCGGTGTAGATATTTCCATCTTAATACAGATGGCGGTGCAGGTATGTCCATGGCCGTACAGATGTCGGTGTAGATATTTCCATGTTTATACAGATAGCGGTGTAGATATTTCCATGTTTATAGAGATAGTGGTGTAGATAATTTCAATTTTATACAGATAGCAGTGTAGATATTTCCAAGTTCATACAGATAGCAGAGTAGATATTTCCACGTTTATAGAGATGGCAGTGTAGATATTTCCATGTTTATACAGGTAGCGGTGCGGATATTTCCATGTTTATACAGATAGTTGGGCAGATATTTCCATGTTTATACAGATGTCGGTGTAGATATTTCCATCTTAATACAGATGGCGGTGTAGATATGTCCATGTTTGTACAGATGGCAGTGTAGATATTTCCATGTTCATACAGATGGCGGTGTAGATATTTCGAAGTTTATACAGATAGTGCTGTAGTTATTTCCATATTTATAGAGAAATCTGAGTAGATATTTCCATGTATATTCAGATTGCCCTGTAGATATTTCCATGTTCATGCAGATAGCGGTGAAGATATTTCCATGTTCATCCAGATGCCGGTGTACATATATCCATGTTAATACAGATGGCGGTGAAGATATTTCCATGTTCATACAGATGGCGGTGTAGATATTTCCATGTACATACAAGTGTCGGTGTAGATATTTCCACGTTCATAGAGATGGCGGTGTAGATATTTCCATGTTCGTACAGATAACGGTGTAGATATTTCCATGTTCATTCCGAGAGCGGTGTAGATATTTCCATGTTCATACAGATAGCGGTGTATATATTTCCATGTTCATACAGTTAGCGGTGTAGATATTTCCATGTTCATACAGATGGCGGTGTAGATATTTACATGTTCATATAGATGGCGGTGTAGATATTTCCATGTTCGTACTGATGGCGGTGTAGATATTTCCATGTTCAGAGAGAGGGCGGTGTAGATATTTAAATGTTTATACAGATAGCAGTGTAGTTATTTCCATGCTTACGGAGATAGTGGTGTAGATAGTTTCAATTTTATACAGATAGCTGTGTAGATATTTGCATGTTCATACAGACTCCGCTGTAGATATTTCCATGTTCATTCAGATAGCGGTGTAGATATTTCCATGTTCATACAGATAGCGGTGTAGATATTTCCATGTTAATGCAGATAGTGGTGTAGATATTTCCATGTTCATACCAATAGCGGTGTAGATATTTCCATGTCCACAGTTAGCGTTGTAGATATTTCCATGTTCATACAGATGGCGGTTTAGATATTTACATGTTCATACAGATGGCGGTATAGATATTTCCATGTTCATACGGATGGCAGTTTAGATATTTCCATGTTCATACAGGTGGCGGTGTAGATATTTCCATGTTCATCCAGATGCCGGTGTACATATATCCATGTTAATACAGATGGCGGTGAAGATATTTCCATGTTCATACAGATGGCGGTGTAGATATTTCCATGTTCATACAAATGGCGGTGTAGATATTTCCATGTTCATACAGGTGGCGGTGTAGATATTTCCATGTATATACAGATATCAGTGTAGTTATTTCCATGTTTATAGAGATAGTGGTGTAGATAATTTCAATTTTATACAGATAGCTGTGTAGATATTTGCATGTTCATACAGACTCCGTTGTAGATATTTCCATGTTCATACAGATAGCGGTGTAGATATTTCCATGTTCATACAGATAGCGGTGTAGATATTTCCATGTTAATGCAGATAGCGGTGTAGATATTTCCATGTTCATACCAGTAGCGGTGTTGATATTCCCATGTCCACAGTTAGCGTTGTAGATATTTCCATGTTCATACAGACTGCGGTGTAGATATTTACATGTTCATACAGATGGCGGTGTAGATATTTCCATGTTCATACGGATGGCAGTTTAGGTATTTCCATGTTCATACAGGTGGCGGTGTAGATATTTCCATGTTTATACAGATAGCAGTGTAGTTATTTCCATGTTTATAGAGATAGCAGTTTAGATATTTCCACTGATATACAGAAAGCTGTGTAGATATTTGCATTTTCATACAGATAGCGGTGTAGATATTTCCATTTTCGTACAGATAGCGGTGAAGATATTTCCATGTTCATACAGATAGCGGTGTAGATATTTCCATGTTCATGCAGATAACGGTGTAGATATTTCCATGTTCATACAGATAGCCGTGTAGATATTACCATGTTCATACAGTTAGCGGTGTAGATATTTCCACGTTCATACAGATGGCGGTGTAGATATTTACATGTTCATACAGATGGCGGTGTAGATATTTCCATGTTAGTACAGATGGCGGTGTAGATATTTCCATGTTCATGGAGATGGCGGTGTAGATATTTCCAAGTTGATGCAGATAGCGGTATAGATATTTCCATGTTTATACAGATGGTGGTATAGAAATTTCCTTGTTTATAGAGATGGCGGTCTTGATATTTCCATGTTTATACAGATAGCGGTGAAGATTTTCCATGTTTATACAGATAGCGGTGTAGATATTTCCATGTTCTTACAGATGGCCGTGTAGATATTTCCATGTTCATAGAGATGGTGGTGTAGATATTTCCATGTTTATGCAGATAGCGGTATAGATATTTACATATTTATACAGATGGTAGTGTAGGTATTTCCATGTTTATAGAGATGGCAGTCTAGATATTTCCATGTTTATAGAGATAGTGGTGTACATATTTCGAAGTTTATAGAGACAGCATTGCAGATATTTCCATGTTTATACAGATAGCGGTGAAGTTATTTCCATGTTTATACAGATAGCGGTGTAGATATTTTCATGTTTATACAGATAACAGTGTAGATATTTCCATGTTAATTGAGATGGCGGTGTAGATATTTCCATGTTCATACAGATAGCAGTGTAGTTATTTCCATGTTTATACAGATAGCAATGTAGATATTTCCATTGATATACAGATAGCGGTGTAGATATTTACATGTTCATACAGATGGCGGTGTAGATATTTCCATGTTCATACAGTTAGCGGTGTAGATATTTCCATGTTCATACAGATGGTGGTGTAGATATTTACATGTTCATAAAGATGGCGGTGCAGATATTTCCATGTTCGTATGGATGGCAGTGTAGATATTTCCATGTTCATACAGGTGGCGGTGTAGATATTTCCATGTTTATACAAATGGCGGTGTAGATATTTCCATGTTGATACAGGTGGCGGTGTAGATATTTCCATGTATATACAGATAGCAGTGTAGTTATTTCCATGTTTATAGAGATAGCAGTGTAGATATTTCCATTGATATACAGATAGCTGTGCAGATATTTGCATGTTAATACAGATAGCGGTGTAGATATTTCCATGTTCGTACAGATAACGGTGTAGATATTTCCATGTTCATTCCGAGAGCGGTGTAGATATTTCCATGTTCATACCAATAGCGGTGTTGATATTCCCATGTCCACATTTAGCGTTGTAGATATTTCCATGTTCATACAGATGGCGGTGTAGATATTTATATGTTCATACAGATGGCGGTGTAGATATTTCCATGTTCATACCGGTGTAGACATTTCCATGTTTACCCAGATAGAGGTGTGGATATTTCCATGTTTATGTAGATAGCGGTGTAGATATTTCCATGTTTATACAGATAGCGGTGCGGATATTTCCATGTTTATATCGATAGTTGGGCAGATATTTCCATATATATACAGATAGCGGTGTAGATATTTCCACCTTAATACAGAAGGTTTGCAGATATGTCCATGTTTGTACAGATGGCGGTGTAGATATTTCCATGTTCATACAGATGGCGGTGTAGATAAGATATTTCGAAGTTTATAGAGATAGCGCTGTAGTTATTTCCATATTTATAGAGAAATCTTTGTAGATATTTCCATGTATATGCAGATAGCTGTGTAGATATTTCCATGTTCATGCAGACAGCGGTGTAGATATTTCCATGTTCATCTAGATGCCGGTGTAGATATATCCATGTTCATACAGATGGCGGTGAAGATATTTCCATGTTCATACAGATGGCGGCGTAGATATTTCCATGTTCATACAAATGGCGGTGTAGATATTTCCTTGTTCATAGAGATGGCGGTGTAGATATTTCCGTGTTCATACAAATGGCGGTGTAGATATTTCCATGTTCATAGAGATGGCGGTGTAGATATTTCCATGTTTATAGAGATGGCGGTGTAGATATTTACATGTACATACAGATGGTGGTGTAGATATTTCCATGTTCGTACGGATGGCAGTGTGGATATTTCCATGTTCGTACAGGTGGCGGTGTAGATATTTCCATGTTTATACAGATAGCAGTGTAGATATTTCCATGTTTATAGAGATAGCAATGTAGATATTTCCATTGATATACAGATAGCTGTGTAGATATTTGCATGCTCATACAGATAGCGGTGTAGATATTTCCATGTTCATACAGATAGCGGTGTAGATATTTCCATGTTCATACAGATAGCGGTGTAGATATTTCCATGTTCATAACAATAGCGGTGTAGATATTTCCATGTTCATACAGATAGCGGTGTAGATATTTCCATGTTCGTACAGATGGCGGTGTAGATATTTACATGTTCTTACAGATGGCGGTGTAGATATTTCCATGTTCGTACGGATGGCATTGTAGATATTTCCATGTTCATACAGGTGGCGGTGTAGATATTTCCATGTTCATTCAGATAGCGGTGTAGATATTTCCCCGTTTATAGAGATGGCGGTGTAGATATTTCCATGTTCATTCAGATGGCGGTGTAGATATTTCCATGTTTATGGGGAAGGCGGTGTAGATATTTTCATGTTTATACAGATAGCGGTGTGGATATTTCCATGTTTATGCAGATAGCAGTGTAGATATTTCCATGTTTATACAGGTAGCGGTGCGGATATTTCCATGTTTATACAGATAGTTGGGCAGATATTTCCATGTTTATACAGATATCGGTGTAGATATTTCCATCTTAATACAGATGGCGGTGTAGATATGTCCATGTTTGTACAGATGGCAGTGTAGATATTTCCATGTTCATACAGATGGCGGTGTAGATATTTCGAAGTTTATACAGATAGTGCTGTAGTTATTTCCATATTTATAGAGAAATCTGAGTAGATATTTCCATGTATATTCAGATTGCCCTGTAGATATTTCCATGTTCATGCAGATAGCGGTGAAGATATTTCCATGTTCATCCAGATGCCGGTGTACATATATCCATGTTAATACAGATGGCGGTGAAGATATTTCCATGTTCATACAGATGGCGGTGTAGATATTTCCATGTACATACAAGTGTCGGTGTAGATATTTCCACGTTCATAGAGATGGCGGTGTAGATATTTCCATGTTCGTACAGATAACGGTGTAGATATTTCCATGTTCATTCCGAGAGCGGTGTAGATATTTCCATGTTCATACAGATAGCGGTGTATATATTTCCATGTTCATACAGTTAGCGGTGTAGATATTTCCATGTTCATACAGATGGCGGTGTAGATATTTACATGTTCATATAGATGGCGGTGTAGATATTTCCATGTTCGTACAGATGGCGGTGTAGATATTTCCATGTTCAGAGAGAGGGCGGTGTAGATATTTAAATGTTTATACAGATAGCAGTGTAGTTATTTCCATGCTTACGGAGATAGTGGTGTAGATAGTTTCAATTTTATACAGATAGCTGTGTAGATATTTGCATGTTCATACAGACTCCGGTGTAGATATTTACATGTTCATTCAGATAGCGGTGTAGATATTTCCATGTTCATACAGATAGCGGTGTAGATATTTCCATGTTAATGCAGATAGCGGTGTAGATATTTCCATGTTCATACCAATAGCGGTGTAGATATTTCCATGTCCACAGTTAGCGTTGTAGATATTTCCATGTTCATACAGATGGCGGTTTAGATATTTACATGTTCATACAGATGGCGGTATAGATATTTCCATGTTCATACGGATGGCAGTTTAGATATTTCCATGTTCATACAGGTGGCGGTGTAGATATTTCCATGTTCATCCAGATGCCGGTGTACATATATCCATGTTAATACAGATGGCGGTGAAGATATTTCCATGTTCATACAGATGGCGGTGTAGATATTTCCATGTTCATACAAATGGCAGTGTAGATATTTCCATGTTCATACAGGTGGCGGTGTAGATATTTCCATGTATATACAGATATCAGTGTAGTTATTTCCATGTTTATAGAGATAGTGGTGTAGATAATTTCAATTTTATACAGATAGCTGTGTAGATATTTGCATGTTCATACAGTCTCCGTTGTAGATATTTCCATGTTCATACAGATAGCGGTGTAGATATTTCCATGTTCATACAGATAGCGGTGTAGATATTTCCATGTTAATGCAGATAGCGGTGTAGATATTTCCATGTTCATACCAATAGCGGTGTTGATATTCCCATGTCCACAGTTAGCGTTGTAGATATTTCCATGTTCATACAGATGGCGGTGTAGATATTTACATGTTCATACAGATGGCGGTGTAGATATTTCCATGTTCATACGGATGGCAGTTTAGGTATTTCCATGTTCATACAGGTGGCGGTGTAGATATTTCCATGTTTATACAGATAGCAGTGTAGTCATTTCCATGTTTATAGAGATAGTAGTTTAGATATTTCCACTGATATACAGAAAGATGTGTAGATATTTGCATTTTCATACAGATAGCGGTGTAGATATTTCCATTTTCCTACAGATAGCGGTGAAGATATTTCCATGTTCATACAGATAGCGGTGTAGATATTTCCATGTTCATGCAGATAACGGTGTAGATATTTCCATGTTCATACAGATAGCCGTGTAGATATTACCATGTTCATACAGTTAGCGGTGTAGATATTTCCACGTTCATACAGATGGCGGTGTAGATATTTACATGTTCATACAGATGGCGTTGTAGATATTTCCATGTTCGTACAGATGGCGGTGTAGATATTTCCATGTTCATGGAGATGGCGGTGTAGATATTTCCAAGTTTATGCAGATAGCGGTATAGATATTTCCATGTTTATACAGATGGTGGTATAGATATTTCCTTGTTTATAGAGATGGCGGTCTAGATATTTCCATGTTTATACAGATAGCGGTGAAGATTTTCCATGTTTATACAGATAGCGGTGTAGACATTTCCATTTTTATACAGATAGCAGTGTAGATATTTCCATGTTTATAGAGATAGTGGTGTAGATAATTTCAATTTTATACCGAGAGCAGTGTAGATATTTCCAAGTTCTTACAGATAGCGATGTAGATATTTCCACGTTTATACAGATGGCGGTCTAGATATTTCCATGTTCATACAGATAGCGGTGTAGATATTTCCATGTTCATGCAGATAACGGTGTAGATATTTCCATGTTCATACAGATAGCGGTGTAGATAATTCCATGTTCATACAGTTAGCGGTGTAGATATTTCCATGTTCGTACAGATGGCCGTGTAGATATTTCCATGTTCATAGAGATGGTGGTGTAGATATTTCCATGTTTATGCAGATAGCGGTATAGTTATTTACATATTTATACAGATGGTAGTGTAGGTATTTCCATGTTTATAGAGATGGCAGTCTAGATATTTCCATGTTTATAGAGATAGTGGTGTACATATTTCGAAGTTTATAGAGACAGCGTTGCAGATATTTCCATGTTTATACAGATAGCGGTGAAGTTATTTCCATGTTTATACAGATAGCGGTGTAGATATTTTCATGTATATACAGATAACAGTGTAGATATTTCCATGTTAATTGAGATGGCGGTGTAGATATTTCCATGTTCATACAGATAGCAGTGTAGTTATTTCCATGTTTATACAGATAGCAATGTAGATATTTCCATTGATATACAGATAGCGGTGTAGATATTTCCATGTTCATACAGATGGCGGTGTAGATATTTCCATGTTCATACAGTTAGCGGTGTAGATATTTCCATGTTCATACAGATGGTGGTGTAGATATTTACATGTTCATAAAGATGGCGGTGCAGATATTTCCATGTTCGTATGGATGGCAGTGTAGATATTTCCATGTTCATACAGGTGGCGGTGTAGATATTTCCATGTTTATACAAATGGTGGTGTAGATATTTCCATGTTCATACAGGTGGCGGTGTAGATATTTCCATGTATATACAGATAGCAGTGTAGTTATTTCCATGTTTATAGAGATAGCAGTGTAGATATTTCCATTGATATGCAGATAGCTGTGCAGATATTTGCATGTTAATACAGATAGCGGTGTAGATATTTCCTTGTTCGTACAGATAGCTTTGTAGATATTTCCATGTTCATACAGATAGCGGTGTAGATATTTTGATGTTCATACAGATAACGGTGTAGGTATTTCCATGTTCATACAGATAGCGGTGTAGATATTTCCATGTTCATACAGTTAGCGGTGTAGATATTTCCATGTTCATACAGATGGCGGTGTAGATATTTACATGTTCATACTGATGGCGGTGTAGATATTTCCATGTTCGTACATATGGCGGTGTAGATATTTCCATGTTTATGCAGATAGCGGTATAGATATTTCCATTTTTATACAGATGGTGGTGTAGATATTTCCATCTTTATAGAGATGGCGGTCTAGGTATTTCCATGTTTACAGAGATAGTGGTGTAGTTATTTCCAAATTTATAGAGACAGCGCTGTAGATATTTCCATGTTTATACAGATAGCGGTGAAGATATTTCCATGTTTATACAGATAGCGGTGTAGATATTTTCATCTTTATACAGATAGAAGAGTAGATATTTCCATGTTTATAGAGATAGTGGTGTAGATAATTTCAATTTTATACCGAGAGCAGTGTAGATATTTCCAAGTTCATAAAGATAGCGGTGTGGATATTTCTACGTTTATTGAGATGGCCGTGTAGATATTTCCATGTTCATACAGATGGCGGTGTAGATATTTCCATGATTATAGAGATGGCGGTGTAGATATTTTCATGTTTACACAGATGGCGGTGTAGATATTTCCATGTTTAATCAGATAGCGGTGTAGACATTTCCATGTTTACACAGATAGCGGTGCGGATATTTCCATGTTTATACAGATAGCGGTGTAGATATTTCCATCTTAATATAGATGGCATTGTAGATATGTCCATGTTTGTACAGATGGCGGTGTAGATACTTCCATGTTCATACAGATGGCGGTGTAGATATTTCGAAGTTTATAGAGATAGCGCTGTAGTTATTTCCATATTTATAGAGAAATCTCTGAAGTTATTTCCATGAATATGCAGATAGCTGTGTAGATATTTCCATGTTCATGCAGATAGCGGTGTAGATATTTCCATGTTCATCCAGATTCTGATATAGATATATCCATGTTCATTCAGATGGCGGTGAAGGTATTTCCATGTTCATACAGATGGCGGTGTAGATATTTCCATGTTCATACAAATGGCGGTGTAGATATTTCCATGTTCATACAGATGGCGGTGTAGATATTTCCGTGTTCATACAAATGGCGGTGTAGATATTTCCATGTTAATAGAGATGGGGGTGTAGATATTTCCATGTTTATACAGATAGCAATGTAGTTATTTCCATGTTTAGAGAGATAGCGGATTAGATATTTCCATTGATATACTGATAGCTCTATAGATATTTGCATCTTCATACGGAGAGCGGTGTAGATATTTCCATGTTCGTACAGATAGCGGTGTAGATATTTCCATGTTCATACAGATAGCGGTGTAGATATTTCCATGTTCATACAGATAGCGGTGTAGATATTTCCATGTTCATACCAATAGCGGTGTATATATTTCCATGTTCATACAGTTAGCGGTGTAGATATTTCCATGTTCATACAGATGGCGGTGTAGATATTTACATGTTCATACAGATGGCGGTGTAGATATTTCCATGTTCGTACGGATGGCAATTTAGATATTTCCATGTTCATACAGGTGGCGGTGTAGATATTTCCATGTTTATACAGATAGCAGTGTAGTTCTTTCCATGTTTACAGAGATAGCAGTGTAGAAATTTCCATTGATAAACAGACAGCTTTGTAGATATTTGCATGTTCATACAGATAGCGCTGTAGATATTTCCATGTTCATACAGATAGCGGTGTAGATATTTCCATGTTCATACAGAGAGCGGTGTAGATATTTCCATGTTCAGACAGATTGCGTTGTAGATATTTCCATTTTCATACAGATAGCGGTGTAGGTATTTCCATGTTCATACAGTTAGCGGTGTAGATATTTCCATGTTCATACAGATGGCGGTTTAGATATTTACATGTTCATACTGATGGCGGTGTAAATATTTCCATGTTCTTACAGATGGCGGTGTAGATATTTCCATGTTCACAGAGATGGCGGTGTAGATATTTCCATGTTTATTCAGAGAGCGGTATAGATATTTTCATGTTTATACAGATGGTGGTGTAGATGTTTCCATGTTTATAGAGATGGCCGTCTAGATATTTCCATGTTTATAGAAATAGTGGTGTAGTTATTTCAAAGTTTATAGAGACAGCATTGTAGATATTTCCATGTATATACAGATAGCAGTGAAGATATTTCCATGTTTATACAGATAGCGGTGTAGATATTCCCATGTTTATACAGATAGTGGTGTAGATATTTCCATGTTATTGAGATAGTGGTGTAGATAATTTCAATTTTATACAGATAGCAGTGTAGATATTTCCAAGTTCATACAGATAGCAGTGTAGATATTTCCACGTTTATAGAGATGGCGGTGTAGATATTTCCATGTTCATACAGATGGCGGTGTAGATATTTCCATGTTTATAGAGATGCCGGTGTAGATATTTTCATGTTTACACAGATGGTGGTGTAGATATTTCCATGTTTACACAGATAGTGGTGTGGATATTTCCATGTTTATGCAGATAGCGGTGTAGATATTTCCATCTTAATACAGATGGCGGTGTAGATATGTCCATGTTCGTACAGATGGCGGTGTAGATATTTCCATGTTCATACAGATGGCGGTGTAGATATTTCGAAGTTTAAAGAGATAGCGCTGTAGTTATTTCCATATTTATAGAGAAATCTGTGTAGATATTTCCATACATATGCAGACAGCTGTGTAGATGTTTCCATGTTCATGCAGATAGCGGTGTAGATATCTCCATGTTCATCCAGATGCCGGTGTAGATATATCCATGTTCATAGAGATGGCGGTGAAGATATTTCCATGTTCATACAGATGGCGGTGTAGATATTTCCATGTTCACACAAATGGCGTTGTAGATATTTCCATGTTCATAGAGATGGCGGTGTAGATATTTCCATGTATATACAGATAGCAGTGTAGTTATTTCCATGTTTATAGAGAGAGCGGTGTAGATAATTTCAATTATATACAGATAGCTGGGTAGATATTTGCATGTTCATATAGATAGCGGTGTAGATATTTCCATGTTCATACAGCTATCGGTGTAGATATTTCCATGTTCATACAGATAGCGGTGTAGATATTTCCATGTTCATACAGATAGCAGTGTAGATATTTCCATGTTCATACCAATAGCGATGTGGATATTTCCATGTGCATACAGTTAGCAGTGTAGATATTTCCATGTTTATACAGATGGCGGTGTAGATATTTCCATGTTTATACAGATAGCGGTGTAGATATTTCCATGTTTATAGAGATAGTGGTGTAGATAATTTCAAATTTATACAGATAGCAGCGTAGATATTTCCAAGTTCATACAGATAGCGGTGTAGATATTTCCATGTTTATAGAGATGGTGGTGTAGATATTTTCATGTTTACACAGATGGCGGTGTAGATATTTCCATCTTTACACAAGAAGCGGTGTAGACGTTTCCATGTTTACACAGATAGCGGTGTGGATATTTCGATGTTTATGCAGATAGCGGTGTAGATATTTCCATGTTTATACAGATAGCGGTCCGGTTATTTCCATGTTTATACAGATAGTGGTGCAGATATTTCCATGTTTATACAGACATCGGTGTAGATATTTCCATCTTAATACAGATGGAGGTGTAGATATATCCATGCTCGTACAGATGGCGGTGTAGATATTTCCATGTTCATACAGATGGCGGTGTAGATATTTTGCAGTTTATAGAGAGAGCGCTGTAGTTATTTCCATATTTATAGAGAAATCTGTGTAGCTATTTCCATGTATTTGCAGATAGCTGTGTAGATATTTCCGTGTTCATGCAGAAAGCGGTGTAGATATTTCCATGTTCATTAAGATGCCGGTGTAGATATATCCATGTTCATACAGATGGCGGTGAAGGTATTTCCATGTTCATACAAATGGCGGTGTAGATATTTCCATGTTCACAAATGGCGGTGTAGATATTTCCATGTTCATAGAGATGGCGGTGTAGATATTTCCAGGTTTATACAGATAGCAGTGTAGTTATTTCCATGTTTACAGAGATAGCAGTGGAGATATTTCCATTGATATACAGATAGCTGTGTAGATATTTCCATGTTCATACAGATGGCGGTGTAGATATTTCCATGTTCATACAAATGGCGGTGTAGATATTTCCGTGTTCATAGAGATGGCGGTGTAGATATTTCCATGTTCATACAAATGGCGTTGTTGATATTTCCATGTTTATAGAGATGGTGGTGTAGATATTTCCATGTTTATACAGATAGCAGTGTAGATATTTCCATGTTTATTGTGATAGCAGTGTAGATATTTCCATTGATATACTGATAGCTGTGTAGATATTTGCATGTTCATACAGATAGCGGTGTAGATATTTCCATGTTCATACAGATAGCGGTGTAGATATTTCCATGTTCATACAGATAGCGGTGTAGATATTTCCATGTTCATACAGTTAGCGTTGTAGGTATTTCCATGTTCATACACATGGCGGTGTAGATATTTACATGTTCATGCAGATGGCGGTGTAGATATTTCCATGTTCGTACAGATGGCGGTGTAGATATTTCCATGTTCTTAGAGATGGTGGTGTAGATATTTCCATCTTTATGCAGATAGCGGTATAGATATTTCCATGTTTATAAAGATGGTGCTGTAGATACTTCCATGTTTATAGAGATGGCGGTCTAGATATTTCCATGTTTATAGAGATAGTGTTGCAGTTATTTCCAAGTTTATAGGGACAGCGTTGTAGATATTTCCATGTTTATACAGATAGCGGTGAATATATTTCCATGTTTATACAGATAGTGGTGTAGATATTTCGATGTTTATACAGATAGCAGTGTAGGTATTTCCATGTTTATAGAGATAGTGGTGTAGATAATTTCAATTTTATACCGAGAGCAGTGTAGATATTTCCAAGTTCAAAGAGATAGCGGTGTAGATATTTCCAAGTTTATAGAGATGGCGGTGTAGATATTTCCATGTTCATACAGATGGCGGTGTAGATATTTCCATGTTTACAGAGATGGTGGTGTAGATATTTTCATGTTTACACAGATGGCGGTGTAGATATTTCCATGTTTACACAGATAGCGGTGTAGACATTTCCATGTTTACACAGATAGCGGTGTGGATATTTCCATGTTTATGTAGATAGCGGTGTAGATATTTCCATGTTTATACAGATAGTTGGGCAGATATTTCCATGTTTATACAGATAGCGGTGAAGATATTTCCATCTTAATATAGATGGCTTTGTAGATATGTCCATGTTTGTTCAGATGGCGGTGTAGATATTTCCATGTTCATACAGATGGCGGTGTAGATATTTCGAAGTTTATAGAGATAGCGCTGTAGTTATTTCCATATTTATAGAGAAATCTGTGTAGATACTTCCATGTATATGCAGATAGCTGTGTAGATATTTCCATGTTCATGCATATTGCGGTGTAGATATTTCCATGTTCATCCATATGCTGGTGTAGATATATCCATGTTCCTAAAGATGGCGGTGAAGGTATTTCCATGTTCATACAGATGGCGGTGTAGATATTTCCATGTTCATACAAATGGCGGTGTAGGTATTTCCATGTTCATAGAGATGGCGGTGTAGATATATCCATGTTCATACAAATGGCGGTGTAGATATTTCCATGCTCATAGAGATGGGGGTGTAGATATTTCCAGGTTTATACAGATAGCAATGTAGTTATTTCCGTCTTTAGAGAGATAGCGGTGTAGATATTTCCATTGATATACAGATAGCTCTGTAGATATTTCCATCTTCATACAGATAGTGTTGTAGATATTTCCGTGTTCATACAGATGGCGGTGTAGATATTTACATGTTCATACAGATGGCAGTGTAGATATTTCCATGTTCGAACGAATGGCAGTGTAGGTATTTCCATGTTCATACAGGTGGCGGTGTAGATATTTCCATGTTTATACAGGTAGCAGTGTAGTTATTTCCATGTTTATAGAGATAGCAGTGTAGATATTTCCATTGATATACAGATAGCTTTGTAGATATTTGATTGTTCATACAGATAGCGGTGTAGATATTTCCATGTTCGTACAGATACGGTGTAGATATTTCCATGTTCATAGAGATAGCGGTGTAGATATTTCCATGTTTATGCAGATAGCGGTATAGATATTTCCATGTTTATACAGTTGGTGGTGTAGATATTTCCATGTTTATAGAGATGGCGGTCTAGATATTTCCATGTTTATAGAGATAGTGGTGTAGTTATTTCCAAGTTTGCAGAGACAGCGTTGTAGATATTTCCATGTTTATACAGAGAGTGGTGTAGGTATTTCCATGTTTATACAGATAGCGGTGTAGATATTTCCATGTTCATACAGTTAGCGGTGTAGATATTTCCATGTTCATACAGATGGCGGTGTAGATATTTACATGTTCATACAGATGGCGGTGTAGATATTTCCATGTTCGTACAGATGGCGGTGTAGATATTTCCAAGTTCATAGAGATGGCGGTGTAGATATTTCCATGTTTATGCAGATAGCGGTATAGATATTTCCATGTTTATACAGATGGTGGTGTAGATATTTCCATGTTTATAGAGATGGCGGTCTAGATATTTCCATGTTTATAGAGATAGGGGTGTAGTTATTTCCAAGTTTGCAGAGACAGCGTTGTAGATATTTCCATGTTTATACAGATAGCGGTGTAGGTATTTCCATGTTAATACATATAGCACTGTAGATATTTCCATGTTCATACAGATAGCGGTGTAGATATTTCCATGTTCGTACGGATGGCAGTGTAGATATTTCCATGTTCGTACAGGTGGCGGTGTAGATATTTCCATGTTTATACAGATAGCAGTGTAGTTATTTCCATGTTTATAGACATAGCAATGTATATATTTCCATTGATATACAGATAGCTGTGTATATATTTGCATGTTCAAACAGATAGCCCTGTAGATATTTCCATGTTCGTACAGACAGCGGTGTAGATATTTCCATGTTCATACAGATAGCAGTGTAGATATTTCCATGTTCATACTGATAATGGTGTAGATATTTCCATGTTCATACAGATAGCGGTGTAGATATATCCATGTTCGTACAGTTAGCGGTGTAGATATTTCCATGTTCATACAGATGGGTGTGTAGATATTTACATGTTCATACAGATGGCGTTGTAGATATTTCCATGTTCGTACAGATGGCGGTGTAGATATTTCCATGTTCATTCCGAGAGCGGTGTAGATATTTCCATGTTCATACCAATAGCGGTGTTGATATTCCCATGTCCACATTTAGCGTTGTAGATATTTCCATGTTCATACAGATGGCGGTGTAGATATTTACATGTTCATACAGATGGCGGTGTAGATATTTCCATGTTCATACCGGTGTAGACATTTCCATGTTTACCCAGATAGAGGTGTGGATATTTCCATGTTTATGCAGATAGCAGTGTAGATATTTCCATGTTTATACAGATAGTGGTGCGGATATTTCCATGTTTATACCGATAGTTGGGCAGATATTTCCATATATATACAGATACCGGTGTAGATATTTCCACCTTAATACAGAATGTTTGTAGATATGTCCATGTTTGTACAGATGGCGGTGTAGATATTTCTATGTTCATACAGATGGCGGTGTAGATAAGATATTTCGAAGTTTATAGAGATAGCGCTGTAGTTATTTCCATATTTATAGAGAAATCTTTGTAGATATTTCCATGTATATGCAGATAGCTGTGTAGATATTTCCATGTTCATACAGATGGCGGTGTAGATATTTCCATGTTTATAGAGATGGCGGTGTAGATATTTTCATGTTTACGCAGATGGTGGTGTAGATATTTCCGTGTTTACACAGATAGCGGTGTAGACATTTCCGTGTTTACACAGATAGCGGTGTGGATATTTCCATGTTTATGCAGATAGCGGTGTGGATATTTCCATGTTTATTCAGATAGCGGTGCGGATATTTCCATGTTTATACAGATAGTGGTGCGGATATTTCCATGTTTATACAGATAGCGGTGTAGATATTTCCATCTTATTACAGATAGCGGTGTAGATATGTCCATGTTCGTACAGATGGTGGTGTAGTTATTTCCATGTTCATACAGATGGCGGTGTAGATATTTCCATGTTCATACAGATGGCGGTGTAGATATTTCGAAG
This sequence comes from Gorilla gorilla gorilla, assembly GCF_029281585.2. Lineage (NCBI taxonomy): Eukaryota > Metazoa > Chordata > Mammalia > Primates > Hominidae > Gorilla > Gorilla gorilla. The sequence continues at coordinate 7,406,992 of NC_073232.2, read as the reverse complement.
TTTATAGAGATAGCGCTGTAGTTATTTCTATATTTACATAGAAATCTGTGTAGATATTTCCATGTATATGCAGATAGCTGTGTAGATGTTTCCATGTTCATGCAGATAGCGGTGTAGTTATTTCCATGTTCATCCAGATGCCGGTGTAGATACATCCATGTTCATACAGATGGCGGTGAAGATATTTCCATGTTCATACAAATGGCGGTGTAGATATTTCCATGTTCATAGAGATGGCGGTGTAGATATTTCCATGTTTATACCGATAGCAGTGTAGTTATTTCCATGTTTATAGAGATAGCAGTGTAGATATTTCCATTGATATACAGATAGCGGTGTAGATATTTGCATGTTCATACAGATAGCGGTGTAGATATTTCCATGTTCATACAGATAGCGGTGTAGATATTTCCATGTTCATACAGAGAGCGGTGTAGATATTTCCATGTTCATACAGATAGCGGTGTAGATATTTCCATGTTCATACAGATAGCGGTGTAGGTATTTCCATGTTCATACAGTTAGCGGTTTAGATATTTCCATGTTCATACAGATGGCGGTTTAGATATTTACATGTTCATACAGATGGCGGTGTAAATATTTCCATGTTCTTACAGACGGCGGTGTAGATATTTCCATCTTCATAGAGATGTCGGTGTAGATATTTCCATGTTTATGCAGATAGCGGTATAGATTTTTCCATGTTTATACAGATGGTGGTGTAGATATTTCCATGTTTATAGAGGTAGCAGTCTAGATATTTCCATGTTTATAGAGATAGTGGTGTAGTTATTTCAAAGTTTATAGAGACAGCATTGTGGATATTTCCATGTATATACAGATAGCGGTGAAGATATTTCCATGTTTATACAGATAGCGGTGTAGATATTTCCATGTTTATACAGATAGCGGTGTAGATATTTCCATGTTTATAGAGATAGTGGTGTAGATAATTTCAATTTTATACAGATAGCAGTGTAGATATTTCCAAGTTCATACAGAAAGCAGTGTAGATATTTCCACGTTTATAGAGATGGCGGTGTAGATATTTCCATGTTCATACAGATGGCGGTGTAGATATTTCCATGTTTATAGAGATGGCGGTGTAGATATTTTCATGTTTACACAGATGGCGGTGTAGATATTTCCATGTTTACACAGATAGCGGTGTAGACATTTCCATGTTTACACACATAGTGGTGTGGATATTTCCATGTTTATGCAGATAGCGGTGTAGATATTTCCATCTTTATACAGATAGCGGTGTAGATATTTCCATCTTAATACTGATGGCGGTGTAGATATGTCCATGCTCGTTCAGATGGCGGTGTAGATATTTCCATGTTCATACAGATGGCGGTGTAGATATTTCCATGTTCGTACAGATGGCGTTGTAGATATTTCCATGTTCATAGAGATGGCGGTGTAGATATTTCGAAGTTTATAGAGATAGCGCTGTAGTTATTTCCATATTTATAGAGAAATCTGTGTAGGTATTTCCATGTATATACAGATAGCTGTGTAGATATTTCCATGTTCATGCAGAAAGCGGTGTAGATATTTCCATGTTCATCCAGATGCCGGTGTAGATATATCCATGTTCATACAGATGGCGGTGAAGATATTTCCATGTTCATACAGATGGCGGTGTATATATTTCCATGTACATACAAATGGTGGTGTAGATATTTCCATGATCATAGAGATGGCGGTGTAGATATTTCCATGTTTTTACAGATAGCAGTGTAGTTATTTCCATGTTTATAGAGATAGCAGTGTAGATATTTCCATTGATATACAGATAGCTGTGTAGATATTTGCATGTTCATACAGATAGCGGTGTAGATATTTCCATGTTCATACAGATAGCGGTGTAGATATTTCCATGTTCATAGAGATAGTGGTGTAGATATTTCCATGTTCATAACAATAGCGGTGTAGATATTTCCATGTTCATACAGTTAGCGGTGTAAATATTTCCATGTTCATACAGATGGCGGTGTAGATATTTACATGTTCATACAGATGGCGGTGTAGATATTTCCATGTTCGTACGGATGGCAGTGTAGATATTTCCATGTTCATACATGTGGCGGTGTAGATATTTCCATGTTTATACAGATAACAGTGTAGTTATTTCCATGTTTATAGAGATAGCAGTGTAGATATTTCCATTGATATACAGATAGCTGTGTAGATATTTGCATGTTCATACAGATAGCGGTGTAGATATTTGCATGTTCGTACAGATAGCGGTGTAGATATTTCCATGTTCATACAGATAGCGGTGTAGATATTTCCATGTTCATACAGATAACGGTGTAGATATTTCCATGTTCATACAGATAGCGGTGTAGATATTTCCAAGTTCATACAGTTAGTGGTGTAGATATTTCCATGTTCTAACAGATGGCGGTGTAGATATTAACATGTTCATATAGATGGCGGTGTAGATATCTCCATGTTCGTACAGATGGCGGTGTAGATATTTCCATGTTCATAGAGATGGCGGTGAAGATATTTCCATGTTTATGCAGATAGCGGTATAGATATTTCCATGTTTATACAGATGGTGGTGTAGATATTTCCATGTTTATAGACATGGCTGTCTAGATATTTCCATGTTTATAGAGATAGTGGTGTAGTTATTTCCAAGTTTATAGAGACAGCGTTGTAGATAGTTCCATGTTTATACAGATAGCGGTGAAGATATTTCCACGTTTATAGAGATGGCGGTGTAGATATTTCCACGTTCATACAGATGGCGGTGTAGATATTTCCATGTTTATAGAGATGGCGGTGTAGATATTTTCATGTTTACACAGATGGCGGTGTAGATATTTCCGTGTTTACACAGATAGTGGTGTAGACATTTCCGTGTTTACACAGATAGCGGTGTGGATATTTCCATGTTTATGCAGATAGCGGTGTAGATATTTCCATGTTTATACAGATAGCTGTGCGGATATTTCCTTGTTTATACAGATAGTTGGGAAGATATTTCCATGTTTATACAGATAGCGGTGTAGATATTTCCATCTTAATACAGATGGCGGTGTAGATATGTCCATGTTCGTACAGATGGCGTTGTACATATTTCCATGTTCGTACAGATGGCGGTGTAGATATTTCGAAGTTTATAGAGATAGCGCTGTAGTTATTTCCATATTTATAGAGAAATCTGTGTAGATATTTCCATGTATATGCAGACAGCTGTGTAGATATTTCCATGTTCATGCAGAAAGCGGTGTAGATATTTCCATGTTCATCCGGATGCCGGTGTAGATATATCCATGTTCATACAGATGGCGGTGAAGATATTTCCATGTTCATATAGATGGCGGTGTAGATATTTCCATGTTCATACAAATGGCGGTGTAGATATTTCCATGTTCATATAGATGGCGGTGTAGATATTTCCATGTTCATACAAATGGCGGTGAAGATATTTCCATGTTCATAGAGATGGCAGTGTTGATGTTTCCATGTTTATACAGATAGCAGTGTAGTTATTTCCATGTTTATAGAGATAGCAGTGTACATATTTCCATTGATATACAGATAGCTGTGTAGATATTTGCATGTTCATACAGATAGCGGTGTAGATATTTCCTTTTTCATGCAGATAGCGGTGTAGATATTTCCATGTTCATACAGATAGCGGTGTAGATATTTCCATGTTAATGCAGATAGCGGTGTAGATATTTCCATGTTCATACCAATAGCGGTGTTGATATTCCCATGTCCACAGTTACCGTTGTAGATATTTCCATGTTTATACAGATGGCGGTGTAGATATTTACATGTTCATACAGATGGCGGTGTAGATATTTCCATGTTCATACGGATGGCAGTTTAGGTATTTCCATGTTCATACAGGTGGCGGTGTAGATATTTCCATGTTTATACAGATAGCAGTGTAGTTATTTCCATGTTTATAGAGATAGCAGTGTAGATATTTCCACTGATATACAGAAAGCTGTGTAGATATTTGCATTTTCATACAGATAGCGGTGTAGATATTTCCATTTTCGTACAGATAGCGGTGAAGATATTTCCATGTTCATACAGATAGCGGTGTAGATATTTCCATGCTCATACAGAAAACGGTGTAGATATTTCCATGTTCATACAGATAGCCGTGTAGATATTTCCATGTTCATACAGTTAGCGGTGTAGATATTTCCACGTTCATACAGATGGCGGTGTAGATATTTACATGTTCATACAGATGGCGGTGTAGATATTTCCATGTTCGTACAGATGGCGGTGTAGATATTTCCATGTTCATAGGGATGGCGGTGTAGATATTTCCAAGTTTATGCAGATAGCGGTATAGATATTTCCATGTTTATACAGATGGTGGTGTAGGTATTTCCATGTTTATAGAGATGGCGGTCTAGATATTTCCATGTTTATACAGATAGCGGTGAAGATTTTCCATGTTTATAAAGATAGCGGTGTAGATATTTCCATGTTTATTCAGATAGCAGTGTAGATATTTCCATGTTTATAGAGATAGTGGTGTAGATAATTTCAATTTTATACCGAGAGCAGTGTAGTTATTTCCAAGTTCTTACAGATAGCGATGTAGATATTTCCACGTTTATACAGATGGCGGTCTAGATATTTCCATGTTCATACAGATAGCGGTGTAGATATTTCCATGTTCATACAGATAACGGTGTAGATATTTCCATGTTCATACAGATAGCGGTGTAGATAATTCCATGTTCATACAGTTAGCGGTGTAGATATTTCCATGTTCGTACAGATGGCCGTGTAGATATTTCCATGTTCATAGAGATGTTGGTGTAGATATTTCCATGTTCATACAGATAGCAGTGTAGTTATTTCCATGTTTATACAGATAGCAATGTAGATATTTCCATTGATATACAGATAGCGGTGTAGATATTTCCATGTTCATACAGTTAGCGGTGTAGATATTTCCATGTTCATACAGATGGTGGTGTAGATATTTACATGTTCATAAAGATGGCGGTGCAGATATTTCCATGTTCGTATGGATGGCAGTGTAGATATTTCCATGTTCATACAGGTGGTGGTGTAGATATTTCCATGTTTATACAGATAGCAGTGTAGTTCTTTCCACGTTTACAGAGATAGCAGTGTAGATATTTCCATTGATATACAGATAGCTGTGTAGATATTTGCATGTTCATACTGATAGCGGTGTAGATATTTCCATGTTCATACAGATAGCGGTGTAGATATTTCCATGTTCATACAGATAGCAGTGTAGATATTTCCATGTTCATACCGTTAGCGGTGTAGATATTTCCATGTTCGTACAGGTGGCCGTGTAGATATTTCCATGTTCATAGAGATGGTGGTGTAGATATTTCCATGTTTATGCAGATAGCGGTATAGCTTTTTCCATGTTTATACAGATGGTGGTGTAGATATTTCCATGTTTATAGAGATGGCAGTCTAGATATTTCCATGTTTATAGAGATAGATGTGTAGCTATTTCAAAGTTTATAGAGACAGCATTGTAGATATTTCCATGTATATACAGATAGCGGTGAAGATATTTCCATGTTTATACAGATAGCGGTGTAGATATTTCCATGTTTATACAGATAGCGGTGTAGATATTTCCATGTTTATAGAGATACTGGTGTAGATAATTTCAATTTTATACAGATAGCAGTGTAGATATTTCCAAGTTCATACAGATAGAAGTGTAGATATTTCCACGTTTATAGAGATGGCGGGGTAGATATTTCCATATTCATACAGATGGTGGTGTGGATATTTCCATGTTTATAGAGATGGCGGTGTAGATATTTTCATGTTTACACAGATGGCGGTGTAGATATTTCCATGTTTACACAGATAGCGGTGTAGACATTTCCATGTTTACACAGATAGTGGTGTGGATATTTCCATGTTTATGCAGAAAGCGGTGTAGATATTTCCATCTTTATACAGATAGTGGTGCGGTTATTTCCATGTTTATACAGATATTGGTGCAGATATTTCCATGTTTATACAGATAGCGGTGTAGATATTTCCATCTTAATACAGATGGCAGTGCAGGTATGTCCATGGCCGTACAGATGTCGGTGTAGATATTTCCATGTTTATACAGATAGCGGTGTAGATATTTCCATGTTTATAGAGATAGTGGTGTAGATAATTTCAATTTTATACAGATAGCAGTGTAGATATTTCCAAGTTCATACAGATAGCAGTGTAGATATTTCCACGTTTATAGAGATGGCGGTGTAGATATTTCCATGTTCATACAGATGGCGGTGTAGATGTTTCCATGTTTATAGAGATGGCGGTTTAGATATTTTCATGTTTACACAGATGGCGGTGTAGATATATCCATGTTTACACAGATAGCGGTGAAGACATTCTCATGTTTACACAGATAGTGGTGTGGATATTTCCATGTTTATGCAGATAGCGGTGTAGATATTTCCATCTTTATACAGACAGCGGTGCGGTTATTTCCATGTTTATGCAGATAGTGGTGCAGATATTTCCATGTTTATACAGATAGCAGTGTAGATATTTCCATCTTAATACAGATGGCGGTGTAGATATGTCCATGCTCGAACAGATGGCAGTGTAGATATTTCCATGTTCATACAGATGGCGGTGTAGATATTTCGAAGTTTATACTGATAGCGCTGTAGTTATTTCCATATTTATAGAGAAATCTGTGTAGCTATTTCCATGTATATGCAGATAGCTGTGTAGATATTTCCATGTTCATGCAGAAAGCGGTGTAGATATTTCCATGTTCATCCAGATGCCGGTGTAGATATATCCATGTTCATACAGATGGCGTTGAAGATATTTCCGTGTTCATACAGATGGCGGTGGAGATATTTCCATGTTCATACAAAGGGCTGTGTAGATATTTCCATGTTCATAGAGATGGCGGTGTAGATATTTCCTTGTTTATACAGATGGCAGTGTAGTTCTTTCCACGTTTACAGAGATAGCAGTGTAGATATTTCCATTGATATACAGATAGCTGTGTAGATATTTGCATGTTCATACTGATAGCGGTGTAGATATTTCCATGTTCATACAGATAGCGGTGTAGATATTTCCATGTTCATACAGATAGCAGTGTAGATATTTCCATGTTCATACCGTTAGCGGTGTAGATATTTCCATGTTCGTACAGGTGGCCGTGTAGATATTTCCATGTTCATAGAGATGGTGGTGTAGATATTTCCATGTTTATGCAGATAGCGGTATAGATATTTGCATGTTTATACAGATGGTGGGGTAGATATTTCCATGTTTATAGAGATGGCGGTCTAGATATTTCCATGTTTATAGAGATAGTGGTGTAGTTATTTCCAAGTTTATAGAGACAGCGTTGTAGATATTTCCATGTTTATACAGATAGCGGTGAAGTTATTTCTATGTTTATACAGATAGCGGTGTAGATATTTTCATGTTCATACAGATAACAGTGTAGATATTTCCATGTTAATTGAGGTGGCAGTGTAGGTATTTCCATGTTTATACAGATAGCAGTGTAGTTATTTCCATGTTTACGCAGATAGCAGTGTAGATATTTCCATTGTTATACAGATAGCGGTGTAGATATTCCCATGTTCATACAGATGGCGGTTTAAATATTTACGTGTTCATACAGATGGCGGTGTAAATACTTCCATGTTCTTACAGATGGCGGTGTAGATATTTCCATGTTAATAGAGATGGCGGTGTAGATATTTCCATGTTTATGCAGATAGCGGTATAGCTTTTTCCATGTTTATACAGATGGTGGTGTAGATATTTCCATGTTTATAGAGATGGCAGTCTAGATATTTCCATGTTTATAGAGATAGATGTGTAGCTATTTCAAAGTTTATAGAGACAGCATTGTAGATATTTCCATGTATATACAGATAGCGGTGAAGATATTTCCATGTTTATACAGATAGCGGTGTAGATATTTCCATGTTTATACAGATAGCGGTGTAGATATTTCCATGTTTATAGAGATACTGGTGTAGATAATTTCAATTTTATACAGATAGCAGTGTAGATATTTCCAAGTTCATACAGATAGAAGTGTAGATATTTCCACGTTTATAGAGATGGCGGGGTAGATATTTCCATATTCATACAGATGGTGGTGTAGATATTTCCATGTTTATAGAGATGGCGGTGTAGATATTTTCATGTTTACACAGATTGCGGTGTAGATATTTCCATGTTTACACAGATAGCGGTGTAGACATTTCCATGTTTACACAGATAGTGGTGTGGATATTTCCATGTTTATGCAGAAAGCGGTGTAGATATTTCCATCTTTATACAGATAGTGGTGCGGTTATTTCCATGTTTATACAGATATTGGTGCAGATATTTCCATGTTTATACAGATAGCGGTGTAGATATTTCCATCTTAATACAGATGGCGGTGCAGGTATGTCCATGGCCGTACAGATGTCGGTGTAGATATTTCCATGTTTATACAGATAGCGGTGTAGATATTTCCATGTTTATAGAGATAGTGGTGTAGATAATCTCAATTTTATACAGATAGCAGTGTAGATATTTCCAAGTTCATACAGATAGCAGTGTAGATATTTCCACGTTTATAGAGATGGCGGTGTAGATATTTCCATGTTCATACAGATGGCGGTGTAGATGTTTCCATGTTTATATAGATGGCTTTTTAGATATTTTCATGTTTACACAGATGGCGGTGTAGATATATCCATGTTTACACAGATAGCGGTGAAGACATTCTCATGTTTACACAGATAGTGGTGTGGATATTTCCATGTTTATGCAGATAGCGGTGTAGATATTTCCATCTTTATACAGACAGCGGTGCGGTTATTTCCATGTTTATGCAGATAGTGGTGCAGATATTTCCATGTTTATACAGATAGCAGTGTAGATATTTCCATCTTAATACAGATGGCGGTGTAGATATATCCATGCTCGAACAGATGGCAGTGTAGATATTTCCATGTTCATACAGATGGCGGTGTAGATATTTCGAAGTTTATACTGATAGCGCTGTAGTTATTTCCATATTTATAGAGAAATCTGTGTAGCTATTTCCATGTATATGCAGATAGCTGTGTAGATATTTCCATGTTCATGCAGAAAGCGGTGTAGATATTTCCATGTTCATCCAGATGCCGGTGTAGATATATCCATGTTCATACAGATGGCTTTGAAGATATTTCCGTGTTCATACAGATGGTGGTGGAGATATTTCCATGTTCATACAAAGGGCTGTGTAGATATTTCCATGTTCATAGAGATGGCGGTGTAGATATTTCCTTGTTTATACAGATGGCAGTGTAGTTATTTCCATGTTTATAGAGATAGCAGTGTAGATATTTCCATTGATATACAGATAGCTGTGTAGATATTTGCATGCTCATACAGATAGCGGTGTAGATATTTCCATGTTCATACAGATAGCGGTGTAGATATTTCCATGTTCATACAGATAGCGGTGTAGATATTTCCATGTTCATAACAATAGCGGTGTAGATATTTCCATGTTCATACAGTTAGCGGTGTAGATATTTCCATGTTCGTACAGATGGCGGTGTAGATATTTACATGTTCTTACAGATGGCGGTGTAGATATTTCCATGTTCGTACGGATGGCAGTGTAGATATTTCCATGTTCATACAGGTGGCGGTGTAGATATTTCCATGTTCATTCAGATAGCGGTGTAGATATTTCCACGTTTATAGAGATGGCGGTGTAGATATTTCCATGTTCATTCAGATGGCGGTGTAGATATTTCCATGTTTATGGGGAAGGCGGTGTAGATATTTTCATGTTTACACAGGTGGCAGTGTAGATATTTCCATGTTTACACAAATAGCGGTGTAGACATTTCCATGTTTACACAGATAGCGGTGTGGATATTTCCAAGTTTATGCAGATAGCAGTGTAGATATTTCCATGTTTACACAGGTAGCGGTGCGGATATTTCCATGTTTATACAGATAGTTGGGCAGATATTTCCATGTTTATACAGATATCGGTGTAGATATTTCCATCTTAATACAGATGGCGGTGTAGATATGTCCATGTTTGTACAGATGGCAGTGTAGATATTTCCATGTTCATACAGATGGCGGTGTAGATATTTCGAAGTTTATACAGATAGTGCTGTAGTTATTTCCATATTTATAGAGAAATCTGAGTAGATATTTCCATGTATATTCAGATTGCCCTGTAGATATTTCCATGTTCATGCAGATAGCGGTGAAGATATTTCCATGTTGATCCAGATGCCGGTGTACATATATCCATGTTAATACAGATGGCGGTGAAGATATTTCCATGTTCATACAGATGGCGGTGTAGATATTTCCATGTACATACAAGTGTCGGTGTAGATATTTCCACGTTCATAGAGATGGCGGTGTAGCTATTTCCATGTTCGTACAGATAACGGTGTAGATATTTCCATGTTCATTCCGAGAGCGGTGTAGATATTTCCATGTTCATACAGATAGCGGTGTATATATTTCCATGTTCATACAGTTAGCGGTGTAGATATTTCCATGTTCATACAGATGGCGGTGTAGATATTTACATGTTCATATAGATGGCGGTGTAGATATTTCCATGTTCGTACAGATGGCGGTGTAGATATTTCCATGTTCAGAGAGAGGGCGGTGTAGATATTTAAATGTTTATACAGATAGCAGTGTAGTTATTTCCATGCTTACGGAGATAGTGGTGTAGATAGTTTCAATTTTATACAGATAGCTGTGTAGATATTTGCATGTTCATACAGACTCCGGTGTAGATATTTCCATGTTCATTCAGATAGCGGTGTAGATATTTCCATGTTCATACAGATAGCGGTGTAGATATTTCCATGTTAATGCAGATAGCGGTGTAGATATTTCCATGTTCATACCAATAGCGGTGTAGATATTTCCATGTCCACAGTTAGCGTTGTAGATATTTCCATGTTCATACAGATGGCGGTTTAGATATTTACATGTTCATACAGATGGCGGTATAGATATTTCCATGTTCATAGGGATGGCAGTTTAGATATTTCCACTGATATACAGAAAGCTGTGTAGATATTTGCATTTTCATACAGATAGCGGTGTAGATATTTCCATTTTCGTACAGATAGCGGTGAAGATATTTCCATGTTCATACAGATAGCGGTGTAGATATTTCCATGTTCATGCAGATAACGGTGTAGATATTTCCATGTTCATACAGATAGCCGTGTAGATATTACCATGTTCATACAGTTAGCGGTGTAGATATTTTCACGTTCATACAGATGGCGGTGTAGATATTTCCATGTTCGTACAGATGGCGGTGTAGATATTTCCATGTTCATAGAGATGGCGGTGTAGATATTTCCAAGTTTATGCAGATAGCGGTATAGATATTTCCATGTTTATACAGATGGTGGTATAGATATTTGCTTGTTTATAGAGATGGCGGTCTAGATATTTCCATGTTTATACAGATAGCGGTGAAGATTTTCCATGTTTATACAGATAGCGGTGTAGATATTTCCATGTTTATACAGATAGCAGTGTAGATATTTCCATGTTTATAGAGATAGTGGTGTAGATAATTTCAATTTATACTGAGAGCAGTGTAGATATTTCCATGTTTATACAGATAGCGGTGAAGATTTTCCATATTTATACAGATAGCGGTGTAGATATTTCCATGTTCGTACAGATGGCCGTGTAGATATTTCCATGTTCATAGAGATGGTGGTGTAGATATTTCCATGTTTATGCAGATAGCGGTATAGATATTTACATATTTATACAGATGGTAGTGTGGGTATTTCCATGTTTATAGAGATGGCAGTCTAGATATTTCCATGTTTATAGAGATAGTGGTGTACATATTTCGAAGTTTATAGAGACAGCGTTGCAGATATTTCCATGTTTATACAGATAGCGGTGAAGTTATTTCCATGTTTATACAGATAGCGGTGTAGATATTTTCATGTTTATACAGATAACAGTGTAGATATTTCCATGTTAATTGAGATGGCGGTGTAGATATTTCCATGTTCATACAGATAGCAGTGTAGTTATTTCCATGTTTATACAGATAGCAATGTAGATATTTCCATTGATATACAGATAGCGGTGTAGATATTTCCATGTTCATACAGATGGCGGTGTAGATATTTCCATGTTCATACAGTTAGCGGTGTAGATATTTCCATGTTCATACAGATGGTGGTGTAGATATTTACATGTTCATAAAGATGGCGGTGCAGATATTTCCATGTTCGTATGGATGGCAGTGTAGATATTTCCATGTTCATACAGGTGGCGGTGTAGATATTTCCATGTTTATACAAATGGCGGTGTAGATATTTCCATGTTCATACAGGTGGCGGTGTAGATATTTCCATGTATATACAGATAGCAGTGTAGTTATTTCCATGTTTATAGAGATAGCAGTGTAGATATTTCCATTGATATACAGATAGCTGTGCAGATATTTGCATGTTAATACAGATAGCGGTGTAGATATTTCCATGTTCGTACAGATAACGGTGTAGATATTTCCATGTTCATTCCGAGAGCGGTGTAGATATTTCCATGTTCATACCAATAGCGGTGTTGATATTCCCATGTCCACATTTAGCGTTGTAGATATTTCCATGTTCATACAGATGGCGGTGTAGATATTTACATGTTCATACAGATGGCGGTGTAGATATTTCCATGTTCATACCGGTGTAGACATTTCCATGTTTACCCAGATAGAGGTGTGGATATTTCCATGTTTATGCAGATAGTGGTGTAGATACTTCCATGTTTATACAGATAGCGGTGCGGATATTTCCATGTTTATACCGATAGTTGGGCAGATATTTCCATATATATACAGATAGCGGTGTAGATATTTCCACCTTAATACAGAAGGTTTGTAGATATGTCCATGTTTGTACAGATGGCGGTGTAGATATTTCCATGTTCATACAGATGGCGGTGTAGATATTTCGAAGTTTAAAGAGATAGCGCTGTAGTTATTTCCATATTTATAGAGAAATCTGTGTAGATATTTCCATACATATGCAGACAGCTCTGTAGATGTTTCCATGTTCATGCAGATAGCGGTGTAGATATCTCCATGTTCATCCAGATGCCGGTGTAGATATATCCATGTTCATAGAGATGGCGGTGAAGATATTTCCATGTTCATACAGATGGCGGTGTAGATATTTCCATGTTCACACAAATGGCGTTGTAGATATTTCCATGTTCATAGAGATGGCGGTGTAGATATTTCCATGTATATACAGATAGCAGTGTAGTTATTTCCATGTTTATAGAGATAGCGGTGTAGATAATTTCAATTATATACAGATAGCTGGGTAGATATTTGCATGTTCATACAGATAGCGGTGTAGATATTTCCATGTTCATACAGCTATCGGTGTAGATATTTCCATGTTCATACAGATAGCGGTGTAGATATTTCCATGTTCATACAGATAGCAGTGTAGATATTTCCATGTTCATACCAATAGCGATGTGGATATTTCCATGTGCATACAGTTAGCAGTGTAGATATTTCCATGTTTATACAGATGGCGGTGTAGATATTTCCATGTTTATAGAGATAGCGGTGTAGATATTTCCATGTTTATAGAGATAGTGGTGTAGATAATTTCAAATTTATACAGATAGCAGCGTAGATATTTCCAAGTTCATACAGATAGCGGTGTAGATATTTCCATGTTTATAGAGATGGTGGTGTAGATATTTTCATGTTTACACAGATGGCGGTGTAGATATTTCCATGTTTACACAAGAAGCGGTGTAGACGTTTCCATGTTTACACAGATAGCGGTGTGGATATTTCGAAGTTTATGCAGATAGCGGTGTAGATATTTCCATGTTTATACAGATAGCGGTGCGGATATTTCCGTGTTTATACAGATAGTGGTGCAGATATTTCCATGTTTATACAGACATCGGTGTAGATATTTCCATCTTAATACAGATGGCGGTGTAGATATATCCATGCTCGTACAGATGGCGGTGTAGATATTTCCATGTTCATACAGATGGCGGTGTAGATATTTTGAAGTTTATAGAGAGAGCGCTGTAGTTATTTCCATATTTATAGAGAAATCTGTGTAGCTATTTCCATGTATTTGCAGATAGCTGTGTAGATATTTCCATGTTCATGCAGAAAGCGGTGTAGATATTTCCATGTTCATTAAGATGCCGGTGTAGATATATCCATGTTCATACAGATGGCGGTGAAGTTATTTCCATGTTCATACAGATGGCGGTGTATATATTTCCATGTTCACAAATGGCGGTGTAGATATTTCCATGTTCATAGAGATGGCGGTGTAGATATTTCCAGGTTTATACAGATAGCAGTGTAGTTATTTCCATGTTTACAGAGATAGCAGTGGAGATATTTCCATTGATATACTGATAGCTGTGTAGATATTTGCATGTTCATACAGATAGCGGTGTAGATATTTCCATTTTCATACAGATAGCGGTGTAGATATTTCCATGTTCATACAGATAGCGGTGTAGATATATCCATGTTCATACCAATAGCGGTGTAGATATTTCCATGTTCATACAGTTAGCAGTGTAGTTATTTCCATGTTCATACAGATGGCGGTGTTGATATTTACATGTTCATGCAGATGGCGGTGTAGATATTTCCGTGTTCGTACGGATGGCAGTGTAAATATTTCCATGTTCATACAGGTGGTGGTGTAGATATTTCCATGTTTATACAGATTGCAATGTATTTATTTCCATGTTTATAGAGATAGCAGTGTAGATATTTCCATTGATATACAGATAGCTGTGTAGATATTTGCATGTTCCTGCAGATAGCGGTGTAGATATTTCCATGTTCGTACAGATAGCGGTGTAGATATTTCCACGTTCATACAGATAGCGGTGTAGATATTTCCATGTTCATACAGATAGCGGTGTAGATATTTCCAAGTTCCTACAGATAGCGGTGCAGATATTTCCATGTGCGTACATATTGCGGTGTAGACGTTTCCATGTTCATAGAGAAGGCGGTGTAGATATTTCCATGTTTATAGAGATGGCGGTCTAGATATTTCCATGTTTACAGAGATAGAGGTGTAGTTATTTCCAAGTTTATAGGGACAGCGTTGTAGATATTTCCATGTTTATACAGATAGCGGTGAAGATATTTCCATGTTTATACAGATAGCGGTGTAGATATTTCCATGTTTATACAGATAGCAGTGTAGATATTTCCATGTTTATAGAGATAGTGGTGTAGATAATTTCAATTTTATTCAGAGAGCACTGTAGATATTTCCAAGTTCATACAGATAGCGGTGTAGATATTTCCACGTTTATAGAGATGGCGGTGTAGATATTTCCATGTTCATACAGATGGCGGTGTAGATATTTCCATGTTTATGGGGATGGCAGTGTAGATATTTTCATGTTTACACAGATGGCGGTGTAGGTATTTCCATGTTTATGCAGATAGCAGTGTAGATATTTCCATGTTTATACAGATAGCGGTGCGGATATTTCCATGTTTATACAGATAGTTGGGCAGATATTTCCATGTTTATACAGATATCGGTGTAGATATTTCCATCTTAATACAGATGGCTGTGTAGATATGTCCATGTTTTTACAGATGGCAGTGTAGATATTTCCTTTTTCATACAGATGGCGGTGTAGATATTTTGAAGTTTATACAGATAGCGCTGTAGTAATTTCCATATTTATAGAGAAATCTGTGTTAGACATTTCCATGTATATTCAGATAGCTGTGTAGATATTTCCATGTTCATGCAGATACCGGTGTAGATATTTCCATGTTCATCTAGATGCCGGTGTACATATATCCATGTTAATACAGATGGCGGTGAAGATATTTCTATGTTCATACAGATGGCGGTGTAGATATTTCCATGTTCATACAAATGGAGGTGTAGATATTTCCATGTTCATAGAGATGGCGGTGTAGATATTTCCTTGTTCATACAAATGGCGGTGTAGATATTTCCATGTTCATAGAGATGGCGGTGTAGATATTTCCATGTTTATACAGATAGCAGTGTAGTTATTTCCATTTTTATAGAGATAGTGGTGTAGATAATTTCAATTTTATACAGATAGCTGTGTAGGTATTTGCATGTTCATACAGATAGCGGTTTAGCTATTTCTATGTTCATACAGATAGCGGTGTAGATATTTCCATGTTCATACAGATAGCGGTGTAGATATTTCCATGTTCATGCAGATAGCGGTGTAGATATTTCCATGTTCATACCTATAGCGGTGTTGATATTTCCATGTCCACATTTAGCGTTGTAGATATTTCCATGTTCATACAGATGGCGGTGTAGATATTTACATGTTCATACATATAGCGGTGTAGATATTTCCATGTTCGTACGGATGGCAGTGTAGATATTTCAATGTTCATACAGGTGGCGGTGTAGATATTTCCATGTTCATACAGATAACGGTGTAGATTTTTCCATGTTCATACAGATAACGGTGTAGATATTTCCATGTTCATACAGATGGCGGTGTAGGTATTTCCATGTCCGTACACATGGCGGTGTAGATATTTCCATGGTCACAGAGATGGCGGTGAAGATTTTCCATGTTTATGCAGATAGCGGTATAGATATTTCCATGTTTATACAGATGGTGGTGTAGATATTTCCATGTTTATAGAGATGGCGGCCTAGATATTTCCATGTTTATACAGATAGCGGTGAAGGTATTTCCATGTTTATACAGATAGTGGTGTAGATATTTCCATGTTTATACAGATAGAAGTGTAGATATATCCATGTTGATAGAGATAGTGGTGTAGATAATTCCAATTTTATACAGATAGCAGTGTAGATATTTCCAAGTTCATACAGATAGCGGTGTAGGTATTTCCACGTTTATAGACATGGCGGTGTAGATATTTCCATGTTCATACAGATGGCAGTGTAGATATTTCCATGTTTATAGAGATGGCGGTGTAGATATTTTCATGTCTACACAGATGGCGGTGTAGATATTTTTATGTTTACACAGATAGCGGTGTAGACATTTAAATGTTTACACAGATAGCGGTGTGGATATTTCCATGTTTATGCTGATAGCGGTGTAGATATTTCCATGTTTATACAGATAGCGGTGCGGATATTTCCATGTTTATACAGATAGTTGTGCACATATTTCCATGTTTATACAGATAGCGGTGTAGATATTTCCATCATATTACAGATGGCGTTGTAGATATGTCCGTGTTCGTACAGATGGCGGTGTAGATATTTCCATGTTCATACAGATGGCGGTGTAGATATTTCGAAGTTTATAGTGATAGAGCTGTAGTTATTTCCATATTTATAGAGAAATCTGTGTAGATATTTCCATGTATATGCAGATAGCTGTGTAGATATTTCCATGTTCATGCAGATAGCGGTGTAGATATTTCCATGTTCATCCAGATGCCGGTGTAGATATATCCACGTTCATAGAGATGGCGGTGAAGATATTTCCATGTTCATACAGATGGTGGTGTAGATATTTCCATGTTCAAACAAATGGCGGTGTAGATATTTCCATGTTCATACAGATGGCGGTGTAGATATTTCCATGTACATACAATGGCGGTGTAGATATTTCCATGTTCATAGAGATGGCGGTGTAGATATTTCCATGTTTATACAGATAGCAGTGTTGTTATTTTCATGTTTATAGAGATAGCAGTGTAGATATTTCCACTGACATACAGATAGCTGTGTAGATATTTCCATGTTCGTACAGATAGCGGTGTAGATTTTTCCATGTTCATACAGATAACGGTGTAGATATTTCCATGTTCATACAGATAGCGGTGTAGATATTTCCATGTTCATACAGTTAGCGGTGTAGATATTTCCATGTTCATACAGATGGCGGTGTAGATATTTACATGTTCATACAGATGACGGTGCAGATATTTCCATGTTCGTACAGATGGCGGTGTAGATATTTCCATTTTCATAGAGATGGCGGTGAAGATATTTCCAACTTTATGCAGAAAGCGGTATAGATATTTCCATGTTTATAGAGATCGCGGTCTAGGTATTTCCATGTTTATAGAGATGGTGGTGTAGTTATTTCCAAGTTTATAGAGACAGCGTTGTAGATATCTCCATGTTTATACAGATAGCGGTGAAGATATTTCCATGTTTATACAGATAGTTGTGTAGATATTTCCATGTTTATAGAGATAGTGATGTAGATAATTCCAAATTTATACAGATAGCAGTGTAGATATTTCCAAGTTCATACAGATAGCGGTGTAGATATTTCCACTTTTATAGAGATGGCGGTGTAGATATTTCCATGTTCATACAGATGGCGGTGTAGATATTTCCATGTTTATAGAGATGGCGGTGTAGATATTTTCATGTTTACACAGATTGCGGTGTAGATATTTCCATGTTTACACAGATAGCGGTGTAGACATTTCCATGTTTACACAGATAGCGGTGTGGATATTTCCATGTTTATGCAGATAGCGGTGTAGATATTTCCATGTTTATACAGATAGCAGTGCGGGTATCTCCATGCTTATACAGATAGTTGGGCAGATATTTCCATGTTTATACAGATAGCGGTGTAGATATTTCCATCTTAATACAGATGGCGGTGTAGATATGTCCAGGTTCGTACAGATACCGTTGTACATATTTCCATGTTCATACAGATGGCGGTGTAGATATTTCCGAGTTTATAGAGATAGCGCTGTAGTTATTTCCATATTTATAGAGAAATCTGTGTAGATATTTCCATGTATATATAGATAGCTGTGTAGATATTTCCATGTTCATGCAGATAATGGTGTAGATATTTCCATGTTCATCCACATGCCGTTGTAGATATATCCATGTTCATGCAGATGGCGGTGAAGGTATTTCCATGTTCATACAGATGGCGGTGTAGATATTTCCATGTTCATACAAATGGCGGTGTAGATATTTCCATGTTCATAGAGATGGCGGTGTAGATATTTCCATGTTCATACAAATGGCGGTGTAGATATTTCCATGTTCATAGAGATGGCAGAGTAGATATTTCCATGTTTATACAGATAGCAGTGTAGTTATTTCCATGTTTATAGAGATAGCAGTGTAGATATTTCCATTGATATATAGATAGCTGTGAAGATATTTGCATGTTCATACAGTTAGCGGTGAAGATATTTCCATGTTCATACAGATAGCGGTGTAGATATTTCCATGTTCATACAGATAGCGGTGTAGATATTTCCATGTTCATACAGATAACGGTGTAGGTATTTCCATGTTCCTACAGATTGCGGTGCAGATATTTCCATGTTCATACAGATAACGGTGTAGATATTTCCATTTTCATACAGATAGCGGTGCAGATATTTCCATGTTTGTACAGTTAGCGGTGTAGATATTTCCATATTCATACAGATGGCGGTGTAGATATTCCCATGTTCTTACAGATGGCCGTGTAGATATTTCCATATTCGTACAGATGGCGGTGTAGATATTTCCATGTTCATAGAGATGGCGGTGTAGATATATCCATGTTTATGCAGATTGCGTTATAGATATTTCCATTTTTATATAGATGGTGGTGCAGATATTTCCATGTTTATAGAGATGGCGGTCTAGATATTTCCATGTTTATAGAGATAGTGGTGTAGTTATTTCCAAGTTTATAGAGACAGTGTTGTAGATATTTCCATGTTTATACAGATAGCGGTGAAGATATTTCCATGTTTATAGAGATAGCGGTGTCGATATTTCCATGTTTATACAGATAGCGGTGTAGATATTTCCATGTTTATAGAGACAGTGGTGTAGATAATTCCAATTTTATACAGATGGCAGTGTAGATATTTCCCTGTTCATACAAATGGCGGTGTAGATATTTCCATGTTGATACAGATAGCGGTGCAGATATTTCCATGTTCATACAGATAGCGGTGTAGATATTTCCATGTTTACACAGATAGCGGTGTAGGTATTTCCATCTTAATACAGATGGCGGTGTAGATATTTATGTGTTCATACAGATGGCGGTGCAGATATTTCCATGTTCATACAGATGGCGGTGTAGATATTTCCATGTTCGTACAGATGGCGATGTAGATATTTCCACGTTCATAGAGATGGCGGTGCAGATATTTCCATGTTTATGCAGATAGCGTTATAGATATTTCCATGTTTATACAGATGGTGGTGTAGATATTTCCATGTTTATAGAGATGGCGGTCTAGATATTTCCAGGTTTATAGAGATAGTGGTGTAGTTATTTCCAAGTTTATAGAGACAGCGTTGTAGATATTTCCATGTTTATACAGATAGCGGTGTAGATATTTCCATCTTAATACAGACGGCGGTGTAGATATGTCCATATTCGTACAGATGGCGGTACAGATATTTCCATGTTCATACAGTTAGCGGTGTAGATATTTCCATGTTCATACAGAGGGCTGTGTAGATATTTACTTGTTCTTACAGATGGCGGTGTAGGTATTTCCATGTTCGTATGGATGGCAGTGTAGATATTTCCATGTACCTACAGGTGGCGGTGTATATATTTCCATGTTTATACAGATAGCAGTGTAGTTATTTCCATGTTTATAGAGATAGCAGTGTAGACATTTCCATTGATATACAGATAGCTGTGTAGATATTTGCATGTTCATACAGATAGCGGTGTAGTTATTTCCATGTTCATACAGATAGCGGTGTATATATTTTCATGTTCATACAGATAGCGGTGTAGATATTTCCATTTTCATACAGGTGGCGGTGTAGATATTTCCATGTTTATACAGATAGCAGTGTAGTTATTTCCATATTTATAGAGAAATCTGTGTAGATAATTCCATGTATATTCAGATAGCTGTTTAGATATTTCCATGTTCATGCAGATAGCGGTGTAGATATTTCCATGTTCATCCAGATGCCGGTGTACATATATCCATGTTTATACAGATGGCGGTGAAGATATTTCCATGTTCATACAGATGGCGGTGTAGATAGTTCCATGTTCATACAAATCGCGGTGTAGATATTTCCATGTTCATAGACATGGCGGTGTAGATATTTCCATGTTCATAGAGATGGCGGTGTAGATATTTCCATGTTTATACAGATAGCATTGTAGTTATTTCCATGTTTATAGAGATAGCAGTGTAGATATTTCCATTGATATACAGAAAGCTGTGTAGATATTTGCATGTTCATACAGATAGCGGTGTAGATATTTCCATATTCATACAGATAGCGCTGTAGATATTTCTATGTTCATACAGATAGCAGTGTAGATATTTTCATGTTCATACAGATAGCGGTGTAGATATTTCCATTTTCATACAGATCGCGGTGTAGATATTTCCATGTTCATACAGTTAGCGGTGTAGATATTTCCATGTTCATACAGATGGCGGTGTAGATATTTACATGTTCATACAGATGGCGGTTTAGATATTTCCATGTTCGTACGGATGACAGTGTAGATATTTCCATGTTCATACAGGTGGCGGTGTAGATATTTCCATGTTTATACAGATAGCAGTGTAGTTCTTTCCATGTTTATAGTGATAGCAGTGTAGATATTTCCGTTGATATACAGATAGCTGTGTAGATATTTGCATGTTCACACCGATAGCGGGGTAGATTTTTCCATGTTCGTACAGATAGCGGTGTAGATATTTCCATGTTCAGATAGCGGTGTAGATATTTCCATGTTCATACAGTTAGCGGTGTAGATATTTCCATGTACATACAGATGGCGGTGTAGATATTTCCATGTTTATAGAGATGTCGGTTTAGATATTTTCATGTTTACACAGATGGCGGTGTAGATATTTCCATGTTTACACAGATAGCGGTGAAGATATTTCCATGTTTGCACAGATAGTGGTGTGGGTATTTCCATGTTTATGCAGGTACCGGTGTAGATATTTCCATGTTTATACAGACAGCGGTGTGGTTATTTCCATGTTTATGCAGATAGTGGTGCAGATATTTCCATGTTTATACAGATAGCGGTGTAGATATTTCCATCTTAATACAGATGGCGGTGTAGATATGTCCATGCTCGTACAGATGGCGGTGTAGATATTTCCATGTTCATACAGATGGCGGTGTAGATATTTCGAAGTTTATACTGATAGCGCTGTAGTTATTTCCATATTTATACAGAAATCTGTGAAGCTATTTCCATGTATATGCAGATAGCTGTGTAGATATTTCCATGTTCATGCAGAAAGCGGTGAAGATATTTCCATGTTCATCCAGATGACGGTGTAGATATATCCATGTTCATAAAGATGGCGGTGAAGATATTTCCATGTTCATACAGATGGCGGTGGAGATATTTCCATGTTCATACAAATGGCGGTGTAGATATTTCCATGTTCATAGAGATGGCGGTGTAGATATTTCCATGTTTACACAGATAGCAGTGTAGTTATTTCCATGTTTATAGAGATAGCAGTGTAGATATTTCCATTGATATACAGATAGCTGTGTAGATATTTGCATGTTCTTACAGATAGCAGTGTAGATATTTCCATGTTCATACAGATAGCGGTGTAGATATTTCCATGTTCATACAGTTAGCGGTGTAGATATTTCCATGTTCATACAGATGGCGGTGTAGATATTTACATGTTCATACAGATAGCGGTGTAGATATTTCCATGTTTATAGAGATAGTGGTGTAGATAATTTCAATTTTATACAGATAGCAGTGTAGATATTTCCAAGTTCATACAGATAGCAGTGTAGATATTTCCACGTTTATAGAGATGGCGGTGTAGATATTTCCATGTTCATACTGATGGCGGTGTAGATATTTCCATGTTTATAGAGATGGCGGTGTAGATATTTTCATGTTTACACGGATGGCGGTGTAGATATTTCCATGTTTACACAGATAGCAGTGTAGGTATTTCCATGTTTACACAGATAGTTGTGTGGATATTTCCATCTTTATGCAGATAGCGGTGTAGATATTTCCATCTTTATACAGATGGCGGTGCGGTTATTTCCATGTTTATACAGATAGTTGGGCAGATATTTCCATGTTTATACAGATAGCGGTGTAGATATTTCCATCTTAATACAGATGGCGGTGTAGATATGTCCATGGCCGTAAAGATGGCAGTGTACATATTTCCATGTTCATACAGATGGCGGTGTAGATATTTCGAAGTTTATAGAGATAGCGCTCTAGTTAATTCCATATTTATAGAGAAATCTGTGTAGGTATTTCCATGTATATGCAGATAGCTGTGTAGTTATTTCCATGTTCATGCAGAAAGCGGTGTAGATATTTCCATGTTCATCCAGATGCCGGTGTAGATATATCCATGTTCATACAGATGGCGGTGAAGATATTTCCATGTTCATACAGATGGCGGTGTAGATATATCCATGTTCATACAGATGGCGGTGAAGATATTTCCATGTTCATACAAATGGCGGTGTAGATATTTCCATGTTCATAGAGATGGCGGTGTAGATATTTCCATGTTTATGCAGACAGCAGTTTAGTTATTTCCATGTTTATAGAGATAGCAGTGTAGATATTTCCATTGATATACAGATAGCTGTGTAGATATTTGCATGTTCATACAGATAGCGGTGTAGATATTTCCATTTTCATACAGATAGCGGTGTAGATATTTCCATGTTCATACAGATAGCGGTGTAGATATATCCATGTTCATACCAATAGCGGTGTAGATATTTCCATGTTCATACAGTTAGCGGTGTAGTTATTTCCATGTTCATACAGATGGCGGTGTTGATATTTACATGTTCATGCAGATGGCGGTGTAGATATTTCCGTGTTCGTACGGATGGCAGTGTAGATATTTCCATGTTCATACAGGTGGTGGTGTAGATATTTCCATGTTTATACAGATTGCAGTGTATTTATTTCCATGTTTATAGAGATAGCAGTGTAGATATTTCCATTGATATACAGATAGCTGTGTAGATATTTGCATGTTCCTACAGATAGCGGTGTAGATATTTCCATGTTCGTACAGATAGCGGTGTAGATATTTCCACGTTCATACAGATAGCGGGGTAGATATTTCCTTGTTCATACAGATGGCGGTGTAGATATTTCCATGTTTATAGAGATGGCGGTGTAGATATTTTCATGTTTACACAGATTGCGGTGTAGATATTTCCATGTTTACACAGATAGCGGTGTAGACATTTCCATGTTTACACAGATAGCGGTGTGGATATTTCCATGTTTATGCAGATAGCGGTGTAGATATTTCCATGTTTATACAGATAGCAGTGCGGGTATCTCCATGCTTATACAGATAGTTGGGCAGATATTTCCATGTTTATACAGATAGCGGTGTAGATATTTCCATCTTAATACAGATGGCGGTGTAGATATGTCCAGGTTCCTACAGATACCGTTGTACATATTTCCATGTTCATACAGATGGCGGTGTAGATATTTCCGAGTTTATTGAGATAGCGCTGTAGTTATTTCCATATTTATAGAGAAATCTGTGTAGATATTTCCATGTATATATAGATAGCTGTGTAGATATTTCCATGTTCATGCAGATAATGGTGTAGATATTTCCATGTTCATCCACATGCCGTTGTAGATATATCCATGTTCATGCAGATGGCGGTGAAGGTATTTCCATGTTCATACAGATGGCGGTGTAGATATTTCCATGTTCATACAAATGGCGGTGTAGATATTTCCATGTTCATAGAGATGGCGGTGTAGATATTTCCATGTTCATACAAGTGGCGGTGTAGATATTTCCATGTTCATAGAGATGGCAGAGTAGATATTTCCATGTTTATACAGATAGCAGTGTAGTTATTTCCATGTTTATAGAGATAGCAGTGTAGATATTTCCATTGATATATAGATAGCTGTGAAGATATTTGCATGTTCATACAGTTAGCGGTGAAGCTATTTCCATGTTCATACAGATAGCGGTGTAGATATTTCCATGTTCATACAGATAACGGTGTAGGTATTTCCATGTTCCTACAGATTGCGGTGCAGATATTTCCATGTTCATACAGATAACGGTGTAGATATTTACATTTTCATACAGATAGCGGTGCAGATATTTCCATGTTTGTACAGTTAGCGGTGTAGATATTTCCATGTTCATACAGATGGCGGTGTAGATATTCCCATGTTCTTACAGATGGCCGTGTAGATATTTCCATATTCGTACAGATGGCGGTGTAGATATTTCCATGTTCATAGAGATGGCGGTGTAGATATATCCATGTTTATGCAGATTGCGTTATAGATATTTCCATTTTTATATAGATGGTGGTGCAGATATTTCCATGTTTATAGAGATGGCGGTCTAGATATTTCCATGTTTATAGAGATAGTGGTGTAGTTATTTCCAAGTTTATAGAGACAGTGTTGTAGATATTTCCATGTTCATACAGATAGCGGTGTAGATATTTCCATGTTCATACAGATACCGGTGTAGATATTTCCATGTTCATAGAGATAGCGGTGCTGATATTTCCATCTTTATACAGGTAGCGGTGTAGATATTTCCATGTTTATACAAATAGCGGTGTAGATATTTCCATGTTTATACTGATAGCGGTGTAGATATTTCCATGTTTATACAGATAGCGGTGTAGATATCTCCATCTTAATACAGATGGTGGAGTAGATATTTATATGTACATACAGATGGCGGTGCAGATATTTCCATGTTCATACAGATAGCGGTGTAGCTATTTCCATGTTCATACAGATAGCGGTGAAGATATTTCCATGTTTATAGAGATAGCGGTGTCGATATTTCCATGTTTATACAGATAGCGGTGTAGATATTTCCATGTTTATAGAGACAGTGGTGTAGATAATTCCAATTTTATACAGATGGCAGTGTAGATATTTCCGTGTTCATACAAATGGCGGTGTAGATATTTCCATGTTGATACAGATAGCGGTGTAGATATTTCCATGTTTACACAGATTGCGGTGTAGATATTTCCATGTTTACACAGATAGCGGTGTAGACATTTCCATGTTTACACAGATAGCGGTGTGGATATTTCCATGTTTATGCAGATAGCGGTGTAGATATTTCCATGTTTATACAGATAGCGGTGCGGATATTTCCATGTTTATACCGATAGTTGGGCAGATATTTCCATATATATACAGATAGCGGTGTAGATATTTCCACCTTAATACAGAAGGTTTGTAGATATGTCCATGTTTGTACAGATGGCGGTGTAGATATTTCCATGTTCATACAGATGGCGGTGTAGATAAGATATTTCGAAGTTTATAGAGATAGCGCTGTAGTTATTTCCATATTTATAGAGAAATCTTTGTAGATATTTCCATGTATATGCAGATAGCTGTGTAGATATTTCCATGTTCATGCAGACAGCGGTGTAGATATTTCCATGTTCATCTAGATGCCGGTGTAGATATATCCATGTTCATACAGATGGCGGTGAAGATATTTCCATGTTCATACAGATGGCGGCGTAGATATTTCCATGTTCATACAAATGGCGGTGTAGATATTTCCTTGTTCATAGAGATGGCGGTGTAGATATTTCCGTGTTCATACAAATGGCGGTGTAGATATTTCCATGTTCATAGAGATGGCAGTGTAGATATTTCCATGTTTATAGAGATGGCGGTGTAGATATTTACATGTACATACAGATGGTGGTGTAGATATTTCCATGTTCGTACGGATGGCAGTGTAGATATTTCCATGTTCGTACAGGTGGCGGTGTAGATATTTCCATGTTTATACAGATAGCAGTGTAGATATTTCCATGTTTATAGAGATAGCAATGTAGATATTTCCATTTATATACAGATAGCTGTGTAGATATTTGCATGTTCATACAGATAGCGGTGTAGATATTTCCATTTTCGTAGAGATAGCGCTGTAGATATTTCCATGTTCATACAGATAGCGGTGTAGATATTTCCATGTTCATACAGATGACGGTGTAGATATTTCCATGTTCATACAGATAGCGGTGTAGATACTTCCATGTTCATACAGTTAGCGGTGTAGATATTTCCATGTTCATACAGATGGCGGTGAAGATATTTACATGTTCATACAGATGGCGGTGTAGATATTTCCATGTTCGTACAGATAGCGGTGTAGATATATCCATGTTCATAGAGATGGCGGTGTAGATATTTCCATGTTTATCCAGATAGCGGTATAGATATTTCAATGTTTATACAGATGATGGTGTAGGTACTTCCATGTTTACGGGGATGGCGGTGTAGATATTTTCATGTTTACACGGATGGCGGTGTAGATATTTCCATGTTTACACAGATAGCGGTGTAGACATTTCCATGTTTACACAGATAGCGGTGTGGATATTTCCATGTTTATGCAGATAGCGGTGTAGATATTTCCATGTTCATCCAGATGCCGGTGTACATATATCCATGTTCATACAGATGGCGGTGAAGATATTTCCATGTTTATAGAGATGGCGGTGTAGATATTTTCATGTTCATACAGATGGCGGTGTAGATATTTCCATGTTTATAGAGATGGCGGTGTAGATATTTTCATGTTTACACAGATGGCGGTGTAGATATTTCCATGTTTACAAAAATAGCGGTGTAGACATTTCCATCTTTACACAGATAGCGCTGTGGATATTTCCATGTTTATGCAGATAGCGGTGTAGATATTTCCATGTTTATACAGATAGAGGTGCGGATATTTCCATGTTTATACAGATAGGCAGATATTTCCATGTTTATACAGATGGCGGTGTAGATATTTCCATCTTAATACAGATGGAGGTGTAGATATGTCCATGTTCGTACTGATGGCGGTGTGGATATTTCCATGTTCATAGAGATGGCGGTGTAGATATTTGAAAGTTTATAGAGATAGCACTGCAGTTATTTCCATATTTATAGAGAAATATGTGTAGATATTTCCATGTATATGCAGATAGCTGTGTAGATATTTCCATGTTCATGCAGATAGCGGTGTAGATATTTCCATGTTCAACCAGATGACGGTGTAGATATATCCATGTTCATACAGATGGCGGTGAAGATATTTCCATGTTCATACAGATGGCGGTGTAGATATTTCCAGGTTCATACAAATGGCGGTGTAGATATTTCCATGTTCTTAGAGATGGCGGTGTAGATATTTCCATGTTCATACAAATGGCGGTGTAGATATTTCCATGTTCATAGAGATGGCGGTGTAGATATTTCCATGTTTTTACAGATAGCAGTGTAGTTATTTCCATGTTTATAGAGATAGTGGTGTAGATAATTTCAATTTTATACAGATAGCTGTGAAGATATTTGCATGTTCATACAGATAGCGGTGTAGATATTTCCATGTTCATACAGATAGCATTGTAGATATTTCCATGTTCATACAGAGAGCGGTGTAGATATTTCCATGTTCATGCAGATAGCGGTGTAGATATTTCCATGTTCATACAGATAGCGGTGCAGATATTTCCATGTTCATACAGTTAGCAGTGTAGATATTTCCATGTTCATACAGATGGCGGTGTAGATATTTAAATGTTCATACAGATGGCCGTGTAGATATTTCCATGTTCGTACAGATGGCGGTGTAGATATTTCCATGTTCATAGAGATGGCGGTGTAGATATTTCCATGTTTATGCAGATATCGGTATAGATATTTCCATGTTTATACAGATGGTGGTGTAGATATTTCCATGTTTATAGAGATGGCGGTCTAGATATTTCCATGTTTATAGAGATAGTGGTGTAGTTATTTCCAAGTTTATAGAGACAGCGTTGTAGATATTTCCATGTTTATACAGATAGCAGTGAAGATATTTAAACGTTTATACAGATAGCGGTGTAGATATTTACATGTTTATAAAGACAGCAGTGTAGGTATTTCCATGTTGATAGAGATAGTGGTGCAGATAATTCCAATTTTATACAGATAGCAGTGTAGATATTTCCAAGTTCATACAGATAGCGGTGTAGATATTTCCACGTTTATAGAGATGGCGGTGTAGATATTTCCAAGTTCATACAGATAGCGGTGTAGATATTTCCATATTCATAGAGATAACGGTGTAGATATTTCCATGTTCATACAGATAGCGGTGTAGATATTTCCATGTTCATACAGTTAGCGGTGTAGATATTTGCATGTTCATACAGATGGCGGTGTAGATATTTCGAAGTTTATAGAGATAGCACTGTAGTTATTTCCATATTTATAGAGAAATCTGTGTAGCTATTTCCATGTATATGCAGATAGCTGTGTAGATATTTCCATGTTCATGTAGAAAGCGGTGTAGATATTTCCATGTTCATCCAGATGCCGGTGTAGATATATCCATGATCATACAGATGGCGGTGAAGATATTTGCATGTTCATACAGATGGCGGTGTAGATATTTCCATGTTTGTACGGATGGCATTGTAGATATTTCCATGTTCATACAGGTGGCGGTGTAGATATTTCCATGTTTATACAAATAGCAGTGTAGTTATTTCCATGTTTATAGAGATAGCAGTGTAGCTATTTCCATTGATATACAGAAAGCTGTGTAGATATTTGCATGTTCATACATATAGCGGTGTAGATATTTCCATGTTCGTACAGATAGCTTTGTAGATATTTCCATGTTCATACAGATAGCGGTGTAGATATTTTGATGTTCATACAGATAACGGTGTAGGTATTTCCATGTTCATACAGATAGCGGTGTAGATATTTCCATGTTCATACAGTTAGCGGTGTAGATATTTCCATGTTCATACAGATGGCGGTGTAGATATTTACATGTTCATACTGATGGCGGTGTAGATATTTCCATGTTCGTACATATGGCGGTGTAGATATTTCCATGTTTATGCAGATAGCGGTATAGATATTTCCATTTTTATACAGATGGTGGTGTAGATATTTCCATCTTTATAGAGATGGCGGTCTAGGTATTTCCATGTTTACAGAGATAGTGGTGTAGTTATTTCCAAGTTTATAGAGACAGCGCTGTAGATATTTCCATGTTTATACAGATAGCAGTGAAGATATTTCCATGTTTATACAGATAGCGGTGTAGATATTTCCATCTTTATACAGATAGCAGAGTAGATATTTCCATGTTTATAGAGATAGTGGTGTAGATAATTTCAATTTTATACCGAGAGCAGTGTAGATATTTCCAAGTTCATAAAGATAGCGGTGTGGATATTTCTACGTTTATAGAGATGGCCGTGTAGATATTTCCATGTTCATACAGATGGCGGTGTAGATATTTCCATGATTATAGAAATGGCGGTGTAGATATTTTCATGTTTACACAGATGGCGGTGTAGATATTTCCATGTTTAATCAGATAGCGGTGTAGACATTTCCATGTTTACACAGATAGCGGTGCGGATATTTCCATGTTTATACAGATAGCGGTGTAGATATTTCCATCTTAATATAGATGGCATTGTAGATATGTCCATGTTTGTACAGATGGCGGTGTAGATACTTCCATGTTCATACAGATGGCGGTGTAGATATTTCGAAGTTTATAGAGATAGCGCTGTAGTTATTTCCATATTTATAGAGAAATCTCTGAAGTTATTTCCATGAATATGCAGATAGCTGTGTAGATATTTCCATGTTCATGCAGATAGCGGTGTAGATATTTTCATGTTCATCCAGATGCTGATATAGATATATCCATGTTCATTCAGATGGCGGTGAAGGTATTTCCATGTTCATACAGATGGCGGTGTAGATATTTCCATGTTCATACAAATGGCGGTGTAGATATTTCCATGTTCATACAGATGGCGGTGTAGATATTTCCGTGTTCATACAGATGGCGGTGTAGATATTTCCATGTTAATAGAGATGGGGGTGTAGATATTTCCATGTTTATACAGATAGCAATGTAGTTATTTCCATGTTTAGAGAGATAGCGGAGTAGATATTTCCATTGATATACTGATAGCTCTATAGATATTTGCATCTTCATACAGAGAGCGGTGTAGATATTTCCATGTTCGTACAGATAGCGGTGTAGATATTTCCATGTTCATACAGATAGCGGTGTAGATATTTCCATGTTCATACAGATAGCGGTGTAGATATTTCCATGTTCATACCAATAGCGGTGTAGATATTTCCATGTTCATACAGTTAGCGGTGTAGGTATTTCCATGTTCATACAGATGGCGGTGTAGATATTTACATGTTCATACAGATGGCGGTGTAGATATTTCCATGTTCGTACGGATGGCAATTTAGATATTTCCATGTTCATACAGGTGGCGGTGTAGATATTTCCATGTTTATACAGATAGCAGTGTAGTTCTTTCCATGTTTACAGAGATAGCAGTGTAGAAATTTCCATTGATAAACAGACAGCTTTGTAGATATTTGCATGTTCATACAGATAGCGCTGTAGATATTTCCATGTTCATACCAATAGCGGTGTAGATATTTCCATGTTCATACAGTTAGCGGTGTAGATATTTCCATGTTCATACAGATGGCGGTTTAGATATTTACATGTTCATACAGATGGCGGTGTAAATATTTCCATGTTCTTACAGATGGCGGTGTAGATATTTCCATGTTCATAGAGATGGCGGTGTAGATATTTCCATGTTTATTCAGAGAGCGGTATAGATATTTTCATGTTTATACAGATGGTGGTGTAGATGTTTCCATGTTTATAGAGATGGCCGTCTAGATATTTCCATGTTTATATAAATAGTGGTGTAGTTATTTCAAAGTTTATAGAGACAGCATTGTAGATATTTCCATGTATATACAGATAGCGGTGAAGATATTTCCATGTTTATACAGATAGCGGTGTAGATATTTCCATGTTTATACAGATAGCGGTGTAGATATTTCCATGTTATTGAGATAGTGGTGTAGACAATTTCAATTTTATACAGATAGCAGTGTAGATATTTCCAAGTTCATACAGATAGCAGTGTAGATATTTCCACGTTTATAGAGATGGCGGTGTAGATATTTCCATGTTAATACAGATGGCGGTGTAGATATTTCCATGTTTATAGAGATGCCGGTGTAGATATTTTCATGTTTACACAGATGGTGGTGTAGATATTTCCATGTTTACACAGATAGTGTTGTGGATATTTCCATGTTTATGCAGATAGCGGTGTAGATATTTCCATCTTAATACAGATGGCGGTGTAGATATGTCCATGTTCGTACAGATGGCGGTGTAGATATTTCCATGTTCATACAGATGGCGGTGTAGATATTTCGAAGTTTAAAGAGATAGCGCTGTAGTTATTTCCATATTTATAGAGAAATCTGTGTAGATATTTCCATACATATGCAGACAGCTGTGTAGATGTTTCCATGTTCATGCAGATAGCGGTGTAGATATCTCCATGTTCATCCAGATGCCGGTGTAGATATATCCATGTTCATAGAGATGGCGGTGAAGATATTTCCATGTTCATACAGATGGCGGTGTAGATATTTCCATGTTCACACAAATGGCGTTGTAGATATTTCCATGTTCATAGAGATGGCGGTGTAGATATTTCCATGTATATACAGATAGCAGTGTAGTTATTTCCATGTTTATAGAGATAGCGGTGTAGATAATTTCAATTATATACAGATAGCTGGGTAGATATTTGCATGTTCATACAGATAGCGGTGTAGATATTTCCATGTTCATACAGCTATCGGTGTAGATATTTCCATGTTCATACAGATAGCGGTGTAGATATTTCCATGTTCATACAGATAGCAGTGTAGATATTTCCATGTTCATACCAATAGCGATGTGGATATTTCCATGTGCATACAGTTAGCAGTGTAGATATTTCCATGTTTATACAGATGGCGGTGTAGATATTTCCATGTTTATACAGATAGCGGTGTAGATATTTCCATGTTTATAGAGATAGTGGTGTAGATAATTTCAAATTTATACAGATAGCAGCGTAGATATTTCCAAGTTCATACAGATAGCGGTGTAGATATTTCCATGTTTATAGAGATGGTGGTGTAGATATTTTCATGTTTACACAGATGGCGGTGTAGATATTTCCATGTTTACACAAGAAGCGGTGTAGACGTTTCCATGTTTACACAGATAGCGGTGTGGATATTTCGATGTTTATGCAGATAGCGGTGTAGATATTTCCATGTTTATACAGATAGCGGTGCGGATATTTCCATGTTTATACAGATAGTGGTGCAGATATTTCCATGTTTATACAGACATCGGTGTAGATATTTCCATCTTAATACAGATGGCGGTGTAGATATATCCATGCTCGTACAGAAGGCGGTGTAGATATTTCCATGTTCATACAGATGGCGGTGTAGATATTTTGAAGTTTATAGAGAGAGCGCTGTAGTTATTTTCATATTTATAGAGAAATCTGTGTAGCTATTTCCATGTATTTGCAGATAGCTGTTTAGATATTTCCATGTTCATGCAGAAAGCGGTGTAGATATTTCCATGTTCATCCAGATGCCGGTGTAGATATATCCATGTTCATACAGATGGCGGTGAAGGTATTTCCATGTTCATACAGATGGCGGTGTAGATATTTCCATGTTCACAAATGGCGGTGTAGATATTTCCATGTTCATAGAGATGGCGGTGTAGATATTTCCAGGTTTATACAGATAGCAGTGTAGTTATTTCCATGTTTACAGAGATAGCAGTGGAGATATTTCCATTGATATACAGATAGCTGTGTAGATATTTCCATGTTCATACAGATAGCGGTGTAGATATTTCCATGTTCATACAGATAGCGGTGTAGATATTTCCATGTTCATACAGATAGCGGTGTAGATATTTCCATGTTCATAACAATAGCGGTGTAGATATTTCCATGTTCATACAGTAAGCGGTGTAGATATTTCCATGTTCATACAGATGGCGGTGTAGATATTTACATGTTCATACAGATGGCGGTGTAGATATATCCATGTTCGTACGGATGGCAGTGTAGATATTTCCATGTTCATATAGGTGGCGGTGTAGGTATTTCCATGTTTATACAGATAGCAGTGCGGTTATTTCCATGTTTATATAGATAGCAGTGTAGATATTTCCATTGATATACAGATAGCTGTGTAGATATTTGCATGTTCATACAGATAGCGGGGTAGATATTTCCATGTTCATACAGATAACGGTGTAGATATTTCCATGTTCATACAGTTAGCGGTGCAGATATTTCCATGTTCATACAGTTAGCGGTGTAGATATTTCCATGTTCATACAGATGGCGGTGTAGATATTTACATGTTCATACAGATGGCGGTGTAGATATTTCCATGTTCGTACAGATGGCTGTGTAGATATTTCCATGTTCATAGAGATGGCGGTGTAGATATTTCCATGTTTATACAGATAGCAGTGTAGATATTTCCATGTTTATAGAGATAGCGGTGTAGATAATTTCAATTTTATACATATAGCTGTGTAGATATTTGCATGTTCATGCAGATAGCGGTGTAGATATTTCCATGTTCATACAGATAGCGGGGTAGATATTTCCATGTTCCTACAGATAGCGGTGTAGATATTTCCATGTTCGTACAGATGGCGCTGTAGACATTTCCATGTTCATAGAGAAGGCGGTGTAGATATTTCCATGTTTATGCAGATAGCGGTATAGATATTTGCATGTTTATACAGATGGTGGTGTAGATATTTCCATGTTTATAGAGATGGCGGTCTAGATATTTCCATGTTTACAGAGATAGTGGTGTAGTTATTTCCAAGTTTATAGAGACAGCATTGTAGATATTTCCATGTTCATACAGATAGCGGTGTACATATTTCCATGTTCATCCAGATGCCGTTGTACATATATCCATGTTAATACAGATGGCGGTGAAGATATTTCCATGTTTATACAGATAGCGGTGTAGATATTTCCATGTTCCTGCAGATAGTGGTGTAGATATTTCCACGTTCATCCTGATGCCGTTGTACATATATCCATGTTAATACAGATGGCGGTGAAGATATTTCCATGTTCATACAGATGGCGGTGTAGATATTTCCATGTTCATAGAGATGGCGGTGTAGATAATTCCGTGTTCATACATATGGCGGTGTAGATATTTCCATGTTCATAGAGATGGCGGTGTGGATATTTCCATGTTTATACAGATAGCAGTGTAGTTATTTCCATGTTTATAGCGATAGCAGTGTAGATATTTCCATTGATATACAGATAGCTGTGTAGATATTTGCATGTACATACAGATAGCGGTGTAGATATTTCCATGTTCATACAGATAGCGGTGTAGATATTTCCATGTTCATCCAGATGCCGTTGTACATATATCCATGTTAATACAGATGGCGTTGAAGATATTTCCATGTTCATACAGATGGCGGTGTAGATATTTCCATGTTCATACAAATGGCGGTGTAGATATTTCCATGTTCATAGAGATGGCGGTGTAGATAATTCCATGTTCATACAAATGGCGGTGTAGATACTTCCATGTTCATAGAGATGGCGGTGTAGATATTTCCATGTTTATACAGATAGCAGTGTAGTTATTTCCATGTTTATAGAGATAGCAGTGTGGATATTTCCATTGATATACAGATAGCTGTGTAGATATTTCCATGTTCATACAGATAGCGGTGTAGATATTTCCATGTTCATGCAGATGCCGGTGTACATATATCCATGTTCATACAGATGGCGGTGAAGATATTTCCATGTTCATACAGATGGCGGTGTAGATATTTCCATGTTCATACAAATGGCGGTGTAGATATTTTCATGTTCATAGAAATGGCGGTGTAGATATTTCCAGGTTCATACAAATGGCGGTGTAGATATTTCCGTGTTCATAGAGATGGCGGTGTAGATATTTCCATGTTTATTCAGATAGCAGTGTAGTTTTTTCCATGTTTATAGAGATAGCAGTGTGGATATTTCCATTGATATACAGATAGCTATGTAGATATTTGCATGTTCATACAGATAGCGGTGTAGATATTTCCATGTTCATACAGATAGCGGTGTAGATATTTCCATGTTCTTTCAGATAGCGGTGTAGTTATTTCCATGTTCATTCAGATAGCGGTGTAGATATTTCCATGTTCATACAGATAGCGGTGTAGATATTTCCATGTTCATACAGTTGGCGGTGTAGATATTTCCATGTTCATACAGATGGCGGTGTAGATATTTACATGTTCATACAGATGGCTGTGTAGATATTTCCATGTTCATACAGATGGCGGTGTAGATATTTACATGTTCATACAGATGGCGGTGTAGATATTTCCATGTTCATACAGATGGCGGTGTAGATATTTCCATGTTCATACAGATGGCGGTGTAGATATTTCGAAGTTTATAGAGATAGCGCTGTAGTTATTTCCATATTTACAGAGAAATCTGTGTAGATATTTCCATGTATATTCAGATAGCTGTGTAGATATTTCCATGTTCATACAGGTAGCGGTGTAGATATTTCCATGTTCATCCAGATTCCGGTGTACATATATCCATGTTCATACAGATGGCGGTGAAGATATTTCCATGTTCATACAGATGGCGGTGTAGATATTTCCATGTTCATACGAATGGCGGTGGAGAGATTTCCATGTTCATAGAGATGGCGGTGTAGATATTTCCATGTTCATACAAATGGAGGTGTAGATATTTCCATGTTCGTAGAGATGGCGGTGTAGATATTTCCATGCTTATACAGATAGCAGTGTAGTTATTTCCATGTTTATAGAGATAGCAGTGTAGATATTTCCATTGATATACAGATAGCTGTGTAGATATTTGCATGTACATACAGATAGCGGTGTAGATATTTCCATGTTCATACAGATAGCGGTTTAGTTATTTCCATGTTCAAACAGATAGCGGTGTAGATATTTCCATGTTCATACCGATAGCGGTGTAGATATTTCCATGTTCATACAGTTAGCGGTGTAGATATTTCCATGTTCATACAGATGGCGGTGTAGATATTTACATGTTCATACAGATGGCGGTATAGATATTTCCATGTTCGTAGAGATGGCGGTGTAGATATTTACATGTACATAGAGATGGCGGTGTAGACATTTCCATGTTTATGCAGATAGCGGTATAGATATTTCCATGTTTATACAGATGGTGGTGTAGATATTTCCATGTTTATAGAGATGGCGGTCTAGATAATTCCATGTTTACAGAGATAGTGGTGTAGTTATTTCCAAGTTTAAAGAGACAGCATTGTAGATATTTCCATGTTTATACAGATAGCGGTGAAGATATTTCCATGTTTATACAGATAGCGGTGTAGATATTTCCATGTTTATACAGATAGCAGTGTAGATATTTCCATGTTTATAGAGATAGTTGTGTAAATAATTTCAATTTTATACAGAGAGCAGTGTAGATATTTCCAAGTTCATACAGATAACGGTGTAGATATTTCCACGTTTATACAGATGGCGATGTAGATATTTCCATGTTCATACAGATGGCGGTGTAGATATTTCCATGTTTATAGGGATGACGGTGTAGATATTTTCATGTTTACACAGATGGCGTTGTAGATATTTCCATGTTTACACAGATAGCGGTGTAGACATTTCCATGTTTACACAGATAGCGGTGTGGATATTTCCATGTTTATACAGATAGTTGGGCAGATATTTCCATGTTTATACAGATAGCGGTGTAGATATTTCCATCTTAATACAGATGGCGGTGTAGATGTGTCCGTATTCGTACAGACGGCGGTGTAGATATTTCCATGTTCATACAGATGGCGGTGTAGATATTTCGAAGTTTATAGAGATAGTGCTGTAGTTATTTCCATATTTATAGAGAAATCTGTGTAGATATTCCCATGTATTTTCAGATAGCTGTGTAGATATTTCCATGTTCATGCAGATAGCGGTGTAGATATTTCCATGTTCATCCAGATGCCGGTGTACATATATCCAAGTTCATACAGATGGCGGTGAAGGTATTTCCATGTTCATACAGATGGCGGTGTAGATATTTCCATGTTCATACAAATGTCGGTGTAGATATTTCCATGTTCATAGAGATGGCGGTGTAGATATTTCCAGGTTCATACAAATGGCGGTGTAGATATTTCGAAGTTTATAGAGATAGCACTGTAGTTATTTCCATATTTATAGAGAAATCTGTGTAGCTATTTCCATGTATATGCAGATAGCTGTGTAGATATTTCCATGTTCATGTAGAAAGCGGTGTAGATATTTCCATGTTCATCCAGATGCCGGTGTAGATATATCCATGATCATACAGATGGCGGTGAAGATATTTGCATGTTCATACAGATGGCGGTGTAGATATTTCCATGTTTGTACGGATGGCATTGTAGATATTTCCATGTTCATACAGGTGGCGGTGTAGATATTTCCATGTTTATACAAATAGCAGTGTAGTTATTTCCATGTTTATAGAGATAGCAGTGTAGCTATTTCCATTGATATACAGAAAGCTGTGTAGATATTTGCATGTTCATACATATAGCGGTGTAGATATTTCCATGTTCGTACAGATAGCTTTGTAGATATTTCCATGTTCATACAGATAGCGGTGTAGATATTTTGATGTTCATACAGATAACGGTGTAGGTATTTCCATGTTCATACAGATAGCGGTGTAGATATTTCCATGTTCATACAGTTAGCGGTGTAGATATTTCCATGTTCATACAGATGGCGGTGTAGATATTTACATGTTCATACTGATGGCGGTGTAGATATTTCCATGTTCGTACATATGGCGGTGTAGATATTTCCATGTTTATGCAGATAGCGGTATAGATATTTCCATTTTTATACAGATGGTGGTGTAGATATTTCCATCTTTATAGAGATGGCGGTCTAGGTAT
The DNA here is from genome assembly GCF_029281585.2 of Gorilla gorilla gorilla. NCBI lineage: Eukaryota > Metazoa > Chordata > Mammalia > Primates > Hominidae > Gorilla > Gorilla gorilla. Next base: position 7,368,052 of record NC_073232.2, on the reverse strand, counting down.
TTCCATGTTTACAGAGATAGTGGTGTAGTTATTTCCAAGTTTATAGAGACAGCGCTGTAGATATTTCCATGTTTATACAGATAGCAGTGAAGATATTTCCATGTTTATACAGATAGCGGTGTAGATATTTCCATCTTTATACAGATAGCAGAGTAGATATTTCCATGTTTATAGAGATAGTGGTGTAGATAATTTCAATTTTATACCGAGAGCAGTGTAGATATTTCCAAGTTCATAAAGATAGCGGTGTGGATATTTCTACGTTTATAGAGATGGCCGTGTAGATATTTCCATGTTCATACAGATGGCGGTGTAGATATTTCCATGATTATAGAAATGGCGGTGTAGATATTTTCATGTTTACACAGATGGCGGTGTAGATATTTCCATGTTTAATCAGATAGCGGTGTAGACATTTCCATGTTTACACAGATAGCGGTGCGGATATTTCCATGTTTATACAGATAGCGGTGTAGATATTTCCATCTTAATATAGATGGCATTGTAGATATGTCCATGTTTGTACAGATGGCGGTGTAGATACTTCCATGTTCATACAGATGGCGGTGTAGATATTTCGAAGTTTATAGAGATAGCGCTGTAGTTATTTCCATATTTATAGAGAAATCTCTGAAGTTATTTCCATGAATATGCAGATAGCTGTGTAGATATTTCCATGTTCATGCAGATAGCGGTGTAGATATTTTCATGTTCATCCAGATGCTGATATAGATATATCCATGTTCATTCAGATGGCGGTGAAGGTATTTCCATGTTCATACAGATGGCGGTGTAGATATTTCCATGTTCATACAAATGGCGGTGTAGATATTTCCATGTTCATACAGATGGCGGTGTAGATATTTCCGTGTTCATACAAATGGCGGTGTAGATATTTCCATGTTAATAGAGATGGGGGTGTAGATATTTCCATGTTTATACAGATAGCAATGTAGTTATTTCCATGTTTAGAGAGATAGCGGAGTAGATATTTCCATTGATATACTGATAGCTCTATAGATATTTGCATCTTCATACAGAGAGCGGTGTAGATATTTCCATGTTCGTACAGATAGCGGTGTAGATATTTCCATGTTCATACAGATAGCGGTGTAGATATTTCCATGTTCATACCAATAGCGGTGTAGATATTTCCATGTTCATACAGTTAGCGGTGTAGATATTTCCATGTTCATACAGATGGCGGTGTAGATATTTACATGTTCATACAGATGGCGGTGTAGATATTTCCATGTTCGTACGGATGGCAATTTAGATATTTCCATGTTCATACAGGTGGCGGTGTAGATATTTCCATGTTTATACAGATAGCAGTGTAGTTCTTTCCATGTTTACAGAGATAGCAGTGTAGAAATTTCCATTGATAAACAGACAGCTTTGTAGATATTTGCATGTTCATACAGATAGCGCTGTAGATATTTCCATGTTCATACCAATAGCGGTGTAGATATTTCCATGTTCATACAGTTAGCGGTGTAGATATTTCCATGTTCATACAGATGGCGGTTTAGATATTTACATGTTCATACAGATGGCGGTGTAAATATTTCCATGTTCTTACAGATGGCGGTGTAGATATTTCCATGTTCATAGAGATGGCGGTGTAGATATTTCCATGTTTATTCAGAGAGCGGTATAGATATTTTCATGTTTATACAGATGGTGGTGTAGATGTTTCCATGTTTATAGAGATGGCCGTCTAGATATTTCCATGTTTATATAAATAGTGGTGTAGTTATTTCAAAGTTTATAGAGACAGCATTGTAGATATTTCCATGTATATACAGATAGCGGTGAAGATATTTCCATGTTTATACAGATAGCGGTGTAGATATTTCCATGTTTATACAGATAGCGGTGTAGATATTTCCATGTTATTGAGATAGTGGTGTAGACAATTTCAATTTTATACAGATAGCAGTGTAGATATTTCCAAGTTCATACAGATAGCAGTGTAGATATTTCCACGTTTATAGAGATGGCGGTGTAGATATTTCCATGTTAATACAGATGGCGGTGTAGATATTTCCATGTTTATAGAGATGCCGGTGTAGATATTTTCATGTTTACACAGATGGTGGTGTAGATATTTCCATGTTTACACAGATAGTGTTGTGGATATTTCCATGTTTATGCAGATAGCGGTGTAGATATTTCCATCTTAATACAGATGGCGGTGTAGATATGTCCATGTTCGTACAGATGGCGGTGTAGATATTTCCATGTTCATACAGATGGCGGTGTAGATATTTCGAAGTTTAAAGAGATAGCGCTGTAGTTATTTCCATATTTATAGAGAAATCTGTGTAGATATTTCCATACATATGCAGACAGCTGTGTAGATGTTTCCATGTTCATGCAGATAGCGGTGTAGATATCTCCATGTTCATCCAGATGCCGGTGTAGATATATCCATGTTCATAGAGATGGCGGTGAAGATATTTCCATGTTCATACAGATGGCGGTGTAGATATTTCCATGTTCACACAAATGGCGTTGTAGATATTTCCATGTTCATAGAGATGGCGGTGTAGATATTTCCATGTATATACAGATAGCAGTGTAGTTATTTCCATGTTTATAGAGATAGCGGTGTAGATAATTTCAATTATATACAGATAGCTGGGTAGATATTTGCATGTTCATACAGATAGCGGTGTAGATATTTCCATGTTCATACAGCTATCGGTGTAGATATTTCCATGTTCATACAGATAGCGGTGTAGATATTTCCATGTTCATACAGATAGCAGTGTAGATATTTCCATGTTCATACCAATAGCGATGTGGATATTTCCATGTGCATACAGTTAGCAGTGTAGATATTTCCATGTTTATACAGATGGCGGTGTAGATATTTCCATGTTTATACAGATAGCGGTGTAGATATTTCCATGTTTATAGAGATAGTGGTGTAGATAATTTCAAATTTATACAGATAGCAGCGTAGATATTTCCAAGTTCATACAGATAGCGGTGTAGATATTTCCATGTTTATAGAGATGGTGGTGTAGATATTTTCATGTTTACACAGATGGCGGTGTAGATATTTCCATGTTTACACAAGAAGCGGTGTAGACGTTTCCATGTTTACACAGATAGCGGTGTGGATATTTCGATGTTTATGCAGATAGCGGTGTAGATATTTCCATGTTTATACAGATAGCGGTGCGGATATTTCCATGTTTATACAGATAGTGGTGCAGATATTTCCATGTTTATACAGACATCGGTGTAGATATTTCCATCTTAATACAGATGGCGGTGTAGATATATCCATGCTCGTACAGAAGGCGGTGTAGATATTTCCATGTTCATACAGATGGCGGTGTAGATATTTTGAAGTTTATAGAGAGAGCGCTGTAGTTATTTTCATATTTATAGAGAAATCTGTGTAGCTATTTCCATGTATTTGCAGATAGCTGTTTAGATATTTCCATGTTCATGCAGAAAGCGGTGTAGATATTTCCATGTTCATCCAGATGCCGGTGTAGATATATCCATGTTCATACAGATGGCGGTGAAGGTATTTCCATGTTCATACAGATGGCGGTGTAGATATTTCCATGTTCACAAATGGCGGTGTAGATATTTCCATGTTCATAGAGATGGCGGTGTAGATATTTCCAGGTTTATACAGATAGCAGTGTAGTTATTTCCATGTTTACAGAGATAGCAGTGGAGATATTTCCATTGATATACAGATAGCTGTGTAGATATTTCCATGTTCATACAGATAGCGGTGTAGATATTTCCATGTTCATACAGATAGCGGTGTAGATATTTCCATGTTCATACAGATAGCGGTGTAGATATTTCCATGTTCATAACAATAGCGGTGTAGATATTTCCATGTTCATACAGTAAGCGGTGTAGATATTTCCATGTTCATACAGATGGCGGTGTAGATATTTACATGTTCATACAGATGGCGGTGTAGATATTTCCATGTTCGTACGGATGGCAGTGTAGATATTTCCATGTTCATATAGGTGGCGGTGTAGGTATTTCCATGTTTATACAGATAGCAGTGCGGTTATTTCCATGTTTATATAGATAGCAGTGTAGATATTTCCATTGATATACAGATAGCTGTGTAGATATTTGCATGTTCATACAGATAGCGGGGTAGATATTTCCATGTTCATACAGATAACGGTGTAGATATTTCCATGTTCATACAGTTAGCGGTGCAGATATTTCCATGTTCATACAGTTAGCGGTGTAGATATTTCCATGTTCATACAGATGGCGGTGTAGATATTTACATGTTCATACAGATGGCGGTGTAGATATTTCCATGTTCGTACAGATGGCTGTGTAGATATTTCCATGTTCATAGAGATGGCGGTGTAGATATTTCCATGTTTATACAGATAGCAGTGTAGATATTTCCATGTTTATAGAGATAGCGGTGTAGATAATTTCAATTTTATACATATAGCTGTGTAGATATTTGCATGTTCATGCAGATAGCGGTGTAGATATTTCCATGTTCATACAGATAGCGGGGTAGATATTTCCATGTTCCTACAGATAGCGGTGTAGATATTTCCATGTTCGTACAGATGGCGCTGTAGACATTTCCATGTTCATAGAGAAGGCGGTGTAGATATTTCCATGTTTATGCAGATAGCGGTATAGATATTTGCATGTTTATACAGATGGTGGTGTAGATATTTCCATGTTTATAGAGATGGCGGTCTAGATATTTCCATGTTTACAGAGATAGTGGTGTAGTTATTTCCAAGTTTATAGAGACAGCATTGTAGATATTTCCATGTTCATACAGATAGCGGTGTACATATTTCCATGTTCATCCAGATGCCGTTGTACATATAACCATGTTAATACAGATGGCGGTGAAGATATTTCCATGTTTATACAGATAGCGGTGTAGATATTTCCATGTTCCTGCAGATAGTGGTGTAGATATTTCCACGTTCATCCTGATGCCGTTGTACATATATCCATGTTAATACAGATGGCGGTGAAGATATTTCCATGTTCATACAGATGGCGGTGTAGATATTTCCATGTTCATAGAGATGGCGGTGTAGATAATTCCGTGTTCATACATATGGCGGTGTAGATATTTCCATGTTCATAGAGATGGCGGTGTGGATATTTCCATGTTTATACAGATAGCAGTGTAGTTATTTCCATGTTTATAGCGATAGCAGTGTAGATATTTCCATTGATATACAGATAGCTGTGTAGATATTTGCATGTACATACAGATAGCGGTGTAGATATTTCCATGTTCATACAGATAGCGGTGTAGATATTTCCATGTTCATCCAGATGCCGTTGTACATATATCCATGTTAATACAGATGGCGTTGAAGATATTTCCATGTTCATACAGATGGCGGTGTAGATATTTCCATGTTCATACAAATGGCGGTGTAGATATTTCCATGTTCATAGAGATGGCGGTGTAGATAATTCCATGTTCATACAAATGGCGGTGTAGATACTTCCATGTTCATAGAGATGGCGGTGTAGATATTTCCATGTTTATACAGATAGCAGTGTAGTTATTTCCATGTTTATAGAGATAGCAGTGTGGATATTTCCATTGATATACAGATAGCTGTGTAGATATTTCCATGTTCATACAGATAGCGGTGTAGATATTTCCATGTTCATGCAGATGCCGGTGTACATATATCCATGTTCATACAGATGGCGGTGAAGATATTTCCATGTTCATACAGATGGCGGTGTAGATATTTCCATGTTCATACAAATGGCGGTGTAGATATTTTCATGTTCATAGAAATGGCGGTGTAGATATTTCCAGGTTCATACAAATGGCGGTGTAGATATTTCCGTGTTCATAGAGATGGCGGTGTAGATATTTCCATGTTTATTCAGATAGCAGTGTAGTTTTTTCCATGTTTATAGAGATAGCAGTGTGGATATTTCCATTGATATACAGATAGCTATGTAGATATTTGCATGTTCATACAGATAGCGGTGTAGATATTTCCATGTTCATACAGATAGCGGTGTAGATATTTCCATGTTCTTTCAGATAGCGGTGTAGTTATTTCCATGTTCATTCAGATAGCGGTGTAGATATTTCCATGTTCATACAGATAGCGGTGTAGATATTTCCATGTTCATACAGTTGGCGGTGTAGATATTTCCATGTTCATACAGATGGCGGTGTAGATATTTACATGTTCATACAGATGGCTGTGTAGATATTTCCATGTTCATACAGATGGCGGTGTAGATATTTACATGTTCATACAGATGGCGGTGTAGATATTTCCATGTTCATACAGATGGCGGTGTAGATATTTCCATGTTCATACAGATGGCGGTGTAGATATTTTGAAGTTTATAGAGATAGCGCTGTAGTTATTTCCATATTTACAGAGAAATCTGTGTAGATATTTCCATGTATATTCAGATAGCTGTGTAGATATTTCCATGTTCATACAGGTAGCGGTGTAGATATTTCCATGTTCATCCAGATTCCGGTGTACATATATCCATGTTCATACAGATGGCGGTGAAGATATTTCCATGTTCATACAGATGGCGGTGTAGATATTTCCATGTTCATACGAATGGCGGTGGAGAGATTTCCATGTTCATAGAGATGGCGGTGTAGATATTTCCATGTTCATACAAATGGAGGTGTAGATATTTCCATGTTCGTAGAGATGGCGGTGTAGATATTTCCATGCTTATACAGATAGCAGTGTAGTTATTTCCATGTTTATAGAGATAGCAGTGTAGATATTTCCATTGATATACAGATAGCTGTGTAGATATTTGCATGTACATACAGATAGCGGTGTAGATATTTCCATGTTCATACAGATAGCGGTTTAGTTATTTCCATGTTCAAACAGATAGCGGTGTAGATATTTCCATGTTCATACCGATAGCGGTGTAGATATTTCCATGTTCATACAGTTAGCGGTGTAGATATTTCCATGTTCATACAGATGGCGGTGTAGATATTTACATGTTCATACAGATGGCGGTATAGATATTTCCATGTTCGTAGAGATGGCGGTGTAGATATTTACATGTACATAGAGATGGCGGTGTAGACATTTCCATGTTTATGCAGATAGCGGTATAGATATTTCCATGTTTATACAGATGGTGGTGTAGATATTTCCATGTTTATAGAGATGGCGGTCTAGATAATTCCATGTTTACAGAGATAGTGGTGTAGTTATTTCCAAGTTTAAAGAGACAGCATTGTAGATATTTCCATGTTTATACAGATAGCGGTGAAGATATTTCCATGTTTATACAGATAGCGGTGTAGATATTTCCATGTTTATACAGATAGCAGTGTAGATATTTCCATGTTTATAGAGATAGTTGTGTAAATAATTTCAATTTTATACAGAGAGCAGTGTAGATATTTCCAAGTTCATACAGATAACGGTGTAGATATTTCCACGTTTATACAGATGGCGATGTAGATATTTCCATGTTCATACAGATGGCGGTGTAGATATTTCCATGTTTATAGGGATGACGGTGTAGATATTTTCATGTTTACACAGATGGCGTTGTAGATATTTCCATGTTTACACAGATAGCGGTGTAGACATTTCCATGTTTACACAGATAGCGGTGTGGATATTTCCATGTTTATACAGATAGTTGGGCAGATATTTCCATGTTTATACAGATAGCGGTGTAGATATTTCCATCTTAATACAGATGGCGGTGTAGATGTGTCCGTATTCGTACAGACGGCGGTGTAGATATTTCCATGTTCATACAGATGGCGGTGTAGATATTTCGAAGTTTATAGAGATAGTGCTGTAGTTATTTCCATATTTATAGAGAAATCTGTGTAGATATTCCCATGTATTTTCAGATAGCTGTGTAGATATTTCCATGTTCATGCAGATAGCGGTGTAGATATTTCCATGTTCATCCAGATGCCGGTGTACATATATCCAAGTTCATACAGATGGCGGTGAAGGTATTTCCATGTTCATACAGATGGCGGTGTAGATATTTCCATGTTCATACAAATGTCGGTGTAGATATTTCCATGTTCATAGAGATGGCGGTGTAGATATTTCCAGGTTCATACAAATGGCGGTGTAGATATTTCCATGTTCATAGAGATGGCGGTGTAGATATTTAAATGTTTATACAGATAGCAGTGTAGTTATTTCCATGTTTATAGAGATAGCAGTGTAGATATTTCCATGTTCATAGAGATGGCGGTGTAGATATTTCCATGTTTATACAGATAGCAGTGTAGATATTTCCATGTTTATAGAGATAGCAGTGTAGATATTTTCATTGATATACAGATAGCTGTGTAGATATTTGCATGTTCATACAGATAGCGGTGTAGATATTTCCATGTTCATACAGATAGCGGTGTAGATATTTCCATGTTTATACAGATAGCGGTGTAGATATTTCCATGTTCATACCGATAGCGGTGTAGATATTTCTTTGTTCATACAGAAAGCGGTGTAGATATTTCCATGTTCATACAGTTAGCGGTGTAGATATTTCCATGTTCATACAGATAGCGGTGTAGATATTTACATGTTCATACAGATGGCGGTGTAGATATTTCCATGTTCGTACGGATGGCAGTGTAGATATTTCCATGTACATACAGGTGGCGGTGTATATATTTTCATGTTTATACAGATAGCAGTGTAGTTATTTCCATATTTATAGAGATAGCAGTGTAGATATTTCCATTGATATGCAGATAGCTGTGTAGATATTTCCATGTTCATACAGATAGCGGTGTAGATATTTCCATGTTCATGCAGATAACGGTGTAGATAATTCCATGTTCCTACAGATAGCGGTGTAGATATTTCCATGTTCGTACAGTTAGCGGTGTAGATATTTCCATGTTCATACAGTTAGCGGTGTAGATATTTCCATGTTCATACAGATGGCGGTGTAGATATTTACATGTTCATACAGATGGCGGTATAGGTATTTCCATGTTCGTACAGATGGCGGCGTGGATATTTCCATGTTCATATAGATGGCGGTGTAGATATTTCCATGTTTATGCAGATAGCGGTATAGATATTTCCATGTTTATACAGATGGTGCTGTAGATATTTCCATGTTTATAGAGATGGCGGTCTAAATATTTCCATGTTTACAGAGATAGTGGTGTAGTTATTTCGAAGTTTATAGAGACAGCGTTGTAGATATTTAAATGTTTATACAGATAGCGGTGAAGATAATTCCATGTTTATACAGATAGCGGTGTTGATATTTCCATGTATATACAGATAGCAGTGTAGATATTTCCATGTTTATAGAGATAGTGGTGTAGATAATTTCAATTTTATACAGAGAGCAGTGTAGATATTTCCAAGTTCATACACATAGCGGTGTAGATATTTCCACATTTATAGAGATGGCGGTGTAGATATTTCCATGTTCATACAGATGGCGGTGTAGATATTTCCATGTTTATAGGGATGGCGGTGTAGATATTTTCATGTTTACACAGATGGCGGTGTTGGTATTTCCATGTTTACACAGAGAGCGGTATAGACATTTCCATGTTTACACAGATAGCGGTGTGGATATTTCCATGTTTATGCAGATAGCGGTGTAGATATTTCCATGTTTATACAGATATCGGTGCGGATATTTCCATGTTTATTCAGGTAGTTGGGCAGATATTTCCGTGTTTATACAGATCGCGGTGTAGATATTTCCATCTTAATACAGATGGCGGTTTAGATATGTCCATGTTTGTACAGAAGGCGGTGTACTTATTTCCATGTTCATACAGATGGCGGTGTAGATATTTCGAAGTTTATAGAGATAGTGCTGTCGTTATTTCCATATTTATAGAGAAATCTGTGTAGATATTTCCATGTATATTCAGATAGCTGTGTAGATATTTCCATGTTCATGCAGATAGCGGTGTAGATATTTCCATGTTCATCCAGATGCCGGTGTAGATATCTCCATGTTCATACAGATGGCGGTGAAGATATTTCCATGTTCATACAGATAGCGGTGTAGATATTTCCAAGTTCATACAGATGGCGGTGCAGATATTTACATGTTCATACAGATGGCGGTGTATGTATTTCCATGTTCGTACAGATGGTGGTGTAGATATTTACATGTTCATACAGATGGCGGTGCAGATATTTCCATGTTTATGCAGATAGCGGTATAGATATTTCCATGCTTATACAGATGGTGGTGTAGATATTTCCATGTTTATAGAGATGGCGGTCTAGATATTTCCATGTTTATAGAGATAGTAGTGTAGTTATTTCCAAGTTTATAGAGACAGTGTTGTTGATATTTCCATGTTTATAGAGACAGCGTTGTAGATATTTCCATGTTTATAGAGACAGCGGTGAAGATATTTGCATGTTGATACAGATAGCGGTGTAGATATTTCCATGTTTATACAGATAGCGGTGTAGATATTTCCATGTTGATAGAGATAGTGGTGTAGATAATTCCAATTTTATACAGATAGCAGTGTAGATATTTCCAAGTTCAAACAGACAGCGGTGTAGATATTTCCATGTTTATAGAGATGGCGGTGTATATATTTCCATGTTCATACAGATGGCAGTGTAGATATTTCCATGTTTATAGAGATGCCGGTGTAGATATTTTCATGTTTACACAGATGGCGGTGTAGATATTTCCATGTTTACACAGATAGCGGTGCAGACATTTCCATGTTTGCACAGATGGCGGTGTTTATATTTCCATGTTTATGCAGATAGCGGTGTAGATATTTCCATGTTTATACAGATAGCGGTGCGGATATTTCCATGTTTATACAGATAGTGGTGCAGATATTTCCATGTTTATACAGATAGCGGTGTAGATATTTCCATCTTAATACAGATAGCGGTATAGATATTTCCATGTTTATACAGATGGTGTTGTAGATATTTCCATGTTTATGCAGATGGCGGTATAGATATTTCCATGTTTATACAGATGGTGGTGTAGATATTTCCATCTTCATACAGATGGCGGTGTAGATATTTCGAAGTTTATAGAGATAGCGCTGAAGTTATTTCTATATTTCTTTAGAAATCTGTGTGGATACTTCCATGTGTATGCAGATAGCTGTGTAGATATTTCCATGTTCCTGCAGATAGCGGTGTAGTTATTTCCATGTTCATCCAGATGCCGGTATAGATACATCCATGTTCATACAGATGGCGGTGAAGATATTTCCATGTTCATACAGATGTCTGTGTAGATATTTCCATGTTCATACAAATGGCGGTGTAGATATTTCCATGTTGATACAGATAGCAGTGTAGTTATTTAAATGTTTATAGAGATAGCAGTGTAGATTTTCCATAGATATACAGATAGCGGTGTAGATATTTCCATGTTCATGCAGAAAGCGGTGTAGATATTTCCATGTTCATCCAGATGCCTGTGTAGATATATCCATGTTCATAGAGATGGCGGTGAAGATATTTCCATGTTCATACAGATGGCGGTGTAGATATTTCCATGTTCATACAAATGGCGGTGTAGATATTTCCATGTTCATAGAGATGGCGGTGTAGATATTTCCATGTTCATACAAATGGCGGTGTAGATATTTCCATGTTCATAGAGATGGCGGTGTAGATATTTCCATGTTTATACAGATAGCAGTGTAGTTATTTCCATGTTTATAGAGATAGCAGTGAAGATATTTCCATTGATATACAGATAGCTGTGTAGATATTCGCATGTTCATACAGATAGCGGTGTAGATATTTCCATGTTCATACAGATAGCGGTGAAGATATTTCCATGTTCATACAGATAGCGGTGTAGATATTCCCATGTTCATACAGATAGCGGTGTAGATATTTCCAAGTTCATACCGATAGCGGTGTAGATATTTCGAAGTTCATACAGTGAGCGGTATAGATATTTCCATGTTTATACAGATGGTGTTGTAGATATTTCCATGTTTATAGAGATGGCGGTCTAGATATTTCCATGTTTATAGAGATAGTGGTGTAGTTATTTCCAAGTTTATAGAGACAGCGTTGTAGATATTTCCATGTTTTTACAGATAGCGGTGTAGATAATTCCATGTTCATAGAGATGGCGGTGTAGATATTTCCATGTTTATACAGATAGCAGTGTAGTTATTTCCATGTTTATAGAGATAGAGGTGTAGATAATTTCAATTTTATGCAGATAGCTGTGTACATATTTGCATGTTCATACAGATAGCCGTGTAGATATTTCCATGTTCATACAGTTGGCGGTGTAGATATTTCCATGTTCATAGAGATGGCGGTGTAGATATTTCCATGTTCATGCAGATGGCGATGTAGATATTTCGAAGTTTGTAGAGATAGCACTGTAGTTATTTCCATATATATAGAGAAATCTGTGTAGATATTTCCATGTATATTCAGATAGCTGTGTAGATATTTCCATGTTCATACAGATAGCGGTGTAGATATTTCCATGTTCATCCAGATGTCGGTGTACATATATCCATGTTCAAACAGAAGGCGGTGAAGGTACTTCCATGTTCATACAGATAGCGGTGTAGATAGTTCCATGTTCATACAAATGGCGGTGTAGATATTTCCATGTTCATAGAGATGGCCGTGAAGATATTTCCATGTTCATACAAATGGCGGTGTAGATATTTCCATGTTCATAGAAATGGCGGTGTAGGTATTTCCATGTTTATACAGATAGCAGTGTAGTTAATTCCATGTTTATAGAGATAGCAGTGTAGATATTTCCATTGATATACAGATAGCTTTGTAGATATTTGCAAGTTCATACAGATAGCGGTGTAGAAATTTCCATGTTCATACAGATAGCGGTGTATATATTTCCAAGTTCATACCGATAGCGGTGTAGATATTTCCATGTTCATACATATAGCGGTGTGGATATTTCCATGTTCATACAGATGGCGGTATAGATATTTCCATGTTCATACAGATTGCGGTGTAGATATTTCCATGTTCATACAGTTAGCGGTGTAGATATTTCCATGTTCATACAGATGGCGGTGTAGATATTTACACGTTCATACAGATGGCGGAATAGATATTTCCATGTTCATACAGATGGCGGTGTAGATATTTACACGTTCATACAGATGGCGGAATAGATATTTCCATGTTCGTACAGATGGCGGTGTAGATATTTCCATGTTCATAGAGATGGCGGTGTAGATATTTCCATGTTTATGCAGATAGCAGTATAAATATTTCCATATTTATACAGATGGTGGTGTACATATTTCCATGTTTATAGAGATGGCTGTCTAGATATTTCCATGTTTACAGATATAGTGGTGTAGTTATTTCCAAGTTTATAGAGACAGCGTTGTAGATATTTCCATGATTATTCAGATAGCGGTGAAGATATTTCCATGTTTATACAGATAGCGGTGTAGATATTTCCATGTTTATACAGATAGCAGTGTAGATATTAACATGTTTATAGAGATAGTGGTGTAGATAATTTCAATTTTATACCGAGAGCAGTGTAGATATTTCCAAGTTCATACAGATAGCGGTGTAGATATTTCCACGTTTATAGAGATGGCGGTGTAGATATTTCCATGTTCATACAGATGGCGGTGTAGATATTTCCATGTTTATAGGGATGGCGGTGTAGATATTTTCAAGTTTACACAGATGGCGGTGTAGATATTTCCATGTTTACATACATAACGGTGTAGAGATTTCCATGTTTACACAGATAGCGGTGTGGATATTTCCATGTTTATGCAGATAGCAGTGTAGATATTTCCATGTTTATACAGATAGCAGTGCGGATATTTCCATGTTTATACAGATAGTTGGGCAGATATTTCCATGTTTATACAGATAGCGGTGTAGATATTTCCATCTTAGTACAGATGGCGGTGTAGATATGTCCATGTTCGTACAGATGGCGGTGTAGATATTTCCATGTTCATACAGATGGCGGGGTAAATATTTCGATGTTTATAGAGATAGCGCTGTAGTTATTTCCATATTTATAGAGAAATCTGTGTAGATATTTCCATGTATATTCAGATAGCTGTGTAGATATTTGCATGTTCATGCAGATAGCGGTGTAGATATTTCCATGTTCATACAGATAGCGGTGTAGATATTTCCATGTTCATACTGATAGAGGTGTAGATATTTCCATGTTCATACAGATAGCGGTGTAGATATTTCCATGTTCATACAGATGGCGGTGTAGATATTTCCATGTTCATACAGATGGCGGTGTAGATATTTCCATGTTCATACAGATAGCGGTGTAGATATTTCCATGTTCATACAGATGGCGGTGTAGATATTTCCATGTTCATACAGTTAGCGGTGTAGATATTTCCATGTTCATACAGATGGCGTTGTAGATATTTACAAGTTCATACAGATGGCGGAATAGATATTTCCATGTTCGTACAGATGGCGGTGTAGATATTTCCATGTTCATAGAGATGGCGGAGTAGATATTTCCATGTTTATGCAGATAGCGTATAGATACTTCCATATTTAAACAGATGGTGGTGTACATATTTCCATGTTTATAGAGATAGCGGTCTAGATATTTCCACGTTTACAGAGATAGTGGTGTAGTTATTTCCAAGTTTATAGAGACAGCGTTGTAGATATTTCCATGTTTATTCAGATAGCGGTGAAGATATTTCCATGTTTATACAGGTAGCGGTGTAGATATTTCCATGTTTATACAGATAGCAGTGTAGATATTTCCATGTTTATAGAGATAGTGGTGTAGATAATTTCAATTTTATACAGAGAGCAGTGTAGATATTTCCAAGTTCATACAGATAGCGGTGTAGATATTTCCATTTTCATACAGATAGCGGTGTAGATATTTCCATGTTCATACAAATGGCGGTGTAGATATTTTCATGTTCATAGAAATGGCGGTGTAGATATTTCCAGGTTCATACAAATGGCGGTGTAGATATTTCCATGTTCATAGAGATGGTGGTGTAGATATTTCCATGTTTATACAGAGAGCAGTGTAGTTATTTCCATGTTTATAGAGATAGCGGTGTGGATATTTCCATTGATATACAGATAGCTGTGTAGATATTTGCATGTTCATACAGATAGCGGTGTAGATATTTCCATGTTCATACAGATAGCCGTGTAGATATTTCCATGTTCATTCAGATAGCGGTGTAGTTATTTCCATGTTCATACAGATAGCGGTGTAGATATTTCCATGTTCATACAGATAGCGGTGTAGATATTTCCATGTTCATACAGTTAGCGGTGTAGATATTTCCATGTTCATTCAGATGGCTTTGTAGATATTTACATGTTCATACAGATGGCGGTGTAGATATTTCCATGTTCATACAGATAGCCGTGTAGATATTTCCATGTTCAAACAGATAGCGGTGTAGATATTTCCATGTTCATACAGATAGCGGTGTAGATATTTCCATGTTCATACCCATAGCGGTGTAGACATTTCCATGTTCATACATTTAGCGGTGTAGATATTTCCATGTTCCTACAGATGGCGGTGAAGATATTTACTTGTTCATACAGATGGCGGTGTAGATATTTACATGTTCATACAGAGGGCAGTATAGATATTTCCATGTTCGTACAGATGGCGGTGTAGATATTTCCATGTTCATAGAGATGGCGGTGTAGATATTTCCATGTTTATGCAGATAGCGGTATAGATATTTCCAAGTTCATACAGTTAGCGGTGTAGATATTTCCATGTTCATACAGATGGCGGTGTAGATATTTCCATGTTCATACAGATGGCAGTGTAGATATTTCCATGTTCATACAGATGGCGGTGTAGATATTTCGAAGTTTATAGAGATAGCGCTGTAGTTATTTCCATATTTATAGAGAAAACTGTGTGGTTAATTCCATGTATATTCAGATAGCTGTGTAGATATTTCCATGTTCATGCAGATAGCGGTGTAGATATTTCCATGTTCATCCAGATGCCGGTGTACATATATCCATGTTCATACAGATGGCAGTGGAGATATTTCCATGTTCATAGAGATGGCGGTGTAGATATTTCCATGTTCATACAAATGGTGGTGTAGATATTTCCATGTTCATAGAGATGGCGGTGTAGATATTTCCATGTTTATACAGATAGCGGTGTAGATATTTCCATGTTCATACAAATGGTGGTGAAGATATTTCCATGTTCATAGAGATGGCGGTGTAGATATTTCCATGTTCATACAGTTAGCGGTGTAGATATTTCCATGTTCATACAGATGGCGGTGTAGATATTTACATGTTCATACAGATGGCGGTGTAGATATTTCCATGTTCATACAGATAGCGGTGTAGATATTTCCATGTTCATACAGATAGCGGTGTAGATATTTCCATGTTCATACAGATGGCGGTGTAGATATTTCCATGTTCATACCGATAGCGGTGTAGATATTTCCATGTTCATACAGTTAGCGGTGTAGATATTTCCATGTTCATACAGATGGCGGTGTAGATATTTACATGTTCATACAGATGGCGGTGTAGATATTTCCATGTTCGTACGGATGGCAGTGTGGATATTTCCATGTTCATACAGGTGGTGGTGTAGATATTTCCATGTTTATACAGATAGCAGTGTAGTTATTTACATGTTTATAGAGATAGCTGTGTAGATATTTCCATGGATATACAGATACCTGTGTAGATATTTGCATGTTCATACAGATAGCGGTGTAGATATTTCCATGTTCGTACAGATAGCGGTGTAGATATTTCCATGTTCATACAGATAGCACTGTAGATATTTCCATGTTCATACAGATAACGGTGTAGATATTTCCATGTTCATACAGATAGCGGTGTATATATTTCCCTGTTCATACAGTTAGTGGAGTAGATATTTCCATCTTCATACAGATGGCGGTGTAGATATTTACATGTTCATACAGATGGCGGTGTAGATATTTCCATGTTCATAGAGATGGCGGTGTAGACATTTCCATGTTTATACAGATAGCAGTGTAGTTATTTCCATGTTTATAGAGATAGAGGTGTAGATAATTTCAATTTTATACAGATAGCTGTGTACATATTTGCATGTTCATACAGATAGCCGTGTAGATATTTCCATGTTCATACAGTTGGCGGTGTAGATATTTCCATGTTCATAGAGATGGCGGTGTAGATATTTCCATGTTCATGCAGATGGCGATGTAGATATTTCGAAGTTTGTAGAGATAGCACTGTAGTTATTTCCATATATATAGAGAAATCTGTGTAGATATTTCCATGTATATTCAGATAGCTGTGTAGATATTTCCATGTTCATACAGATAGCGGTGTAGATATTTCCATGTTCATCCAGATGTCGGTGTACATATATCCATGTTCAAACAGAAGGCGGTGAAGGTACTTCCATGTTCATACAGATAGCGGTGTAGATAGTTCCATGTTCATACAAATGGCGGTGTAGATATTTCCATGTTCATAGAGATGGCCGTGAAGATATTTCCATGTTCATACAAATGGCGGTGTAGATATTTCCATGTTCATAGAAATGGCGGTGTAGGTATTTCCATGTTTATACAGATAGCAGTGTAGTTAATTCCATGTTTATAGAGATAGCAGTGTAGATATTTCCATTGATATACAGATAGCTTTGTAGATATTTGCAAGTTCATACAGATAGCGGTGTAGAAATTTCCATGTTCATACAGATAGCGGTGTATATATTTCCAAGTTCATACCGATAGCGGTGTAGATATTTCCATGTTCATACATATAGCGGTGTAGATATTTCCATGTTCATACAGATGGCGGTGTAGATATTTCCATGTTCATACAGATTGCGGTGTAGATATTTCCATGTTCATACAGTTAGCGGTGTAGATATTTCCATGTTCATACAGATGGCGGTGTAGATATTTACACGTTCATACAGATGGCGGAATAGATATTTCCATGTTCATACAGATGGCGGTGTAGATATTTACACGTTCATACAGATGGCGGAATAGATATTTCCATGTTCGTACAGATGGCGGTGTAGATATTTCCATGTTCATAGAGATGGCGGTGTAGATATTTCCATGTTTATGCAGATAGCAGTATAAATATTTCCATATTTATACAGATGGTGGTGTACATATTTCCATGTTTATAGAGATGGCTGTCTAGATATTTCCATGTTTACAGATATAGTGGTGTAGTTATTTCCAAGTTTATAGAGACAGCGTTGTAGATATTTCCATGATTATTCAGATAGCGGTGAAGATATTTCCATGTTTATACAGATAGCGGTGTAGATATTTCCATGTTTATACAGATAGCAGTGTAGATATTAACATGTTTATAGAGATAGTGGTGTAGATAATTTCAATTTTATACCGAGAGCAGTGTAGATATTTCCAAGTTCATACAGATAGCGGTGTAGATATTTCCACGTTTATAGAGATGGCGGTGTAGATATTTCCATGTTCATACAGATGGCGGTGTAGATATTTCCATGTTTATAGGGATGGCGGTGTAGATATTTTCAAGTTTACACAGATGGCGGTGTAGATATTTCCATGTTTACATACATAACGGTGTAGAGATTTCCATGTTTACACAGATAGCGGTGTGGATATTTCCATGTTTATGCAGATAGCAGTGTAGATATTTCCATGTTTATACAGATAGCAGTGCGGATATTTCCATGTTTATACAGATAGTTGGGCAGATATTTCCATGTTTATACTGATAGCGGTGTAGATATTTCCATCTTAGTACAGATGGCGGTGTAGATATGTCCATGTTCGTACAGATGGCGGTGTAGATATTTCCATGTTCATACAGATGGCGGTGTAAATATTTCGATGTTTATAGAGATAGCGCTGTAGTTATTTCCATATTTATAGAGAAATCTGTGTAGATATTTCCATGTATATTCAGATAGCTGTGTAGATATTTGCATGTTCATGCAGATAGCGGTGTAGATATTTCCATGTTCATACAGATAGCGGTGTAGATATTTCCATGTTCATACTGATAGAGGTGTAGATATTTCCATGTTCATACAGATAGCGGTGTAGATATTTCCATGTTCATACAGATGGCGGTGTAGATATTTCCATGTTCATACAGATGGCGGTGTAGATATTTCCATGTTCATACAGATAGCGGTGTAGATATTTCCATGTTCATACAGATGGCGGTGTAGATATTTCCATGTTCATACAGTTAGCGGTGTAGATATTTCCATGTTCATACAGATGGCGTTGTAGATATTTACAAGTTCATACAGATGGCGGAATAGATATTTCCATGTTCGTACAGATGGCGGTGTAGATATTTCCATGTTCATAGAGATGGCGGAGTAGATATTTCCATGTTTATGCAGATAGCGTATAGATACTTCCATATTTAAACAGATGGTGGTGTACATATTTCCATGTTTATAGAGATAGCGGTCTAGATATTTCCACGTTTACAGAGATAGTGGTGTAGTTATTTCCAAGTTTATAGAGACAGCGTTGTAGATATTTCCATGTTTATTCAGATAGCGGTGAAGATATTTCCATGTTTATACAGGTAGCGGTGTAGATATTTCCATGTTTATACAGATAGCAGTGTAGATATTTCCATGTTTATAGAGATAGTGGTGTAGATAATTTCAATTTTATACAGAGAGCAGTGTAGATATTTCCAAGTTCATACAGATAGCGGTGTAGATATTTCCATTTTCATACAGATAGCGGTGTAGATATTTCCATGTTCATACAAATGGCGGTGTAGATATTTTCATGTTCATAGAAATGGCGGTGTAGATATTTCCAGGTTCATACAAATGGCGGTGTAGATATTTCCATGTTCATAGAGATGGTGGTGTAGATATTTCCATGTTTATACAGAGAGCAGTGTAGTTATTTCCATGTTTATAGAGATAGCGGTGTGGATATTTCCATTGATATACAGATAGCTGTGTAGATATTTGCATGTTCATACAGATAGCGGTGTAGATATTTCCATGTTCATACAGATAGCCGTGTAGATATTTCCATGTTCATTCAGATAGCGGTGTAGTTATTTCCATGTTCATACAGATAGCGGTGTAGATATTTCCATGTTCATACAGATAGCGGTGTAGATATTTCCATGTTCATACAGTTAGCGGTGTAGATATTTCCATGTTCATTCAGATGGCTTTGTAGATATTTACATGTTCATACAGATGGCGGTGTAGATATTTCCATGTTCATACAGATAGCCGTGTAGATATTTCCATGTTCAAACAGATAGCGGTGTAGATATTTCCATGTTCATACAGATAGCGGTGTAGATATTTCCATGTTCATACCCATAGCGGTGTAGACATTTCCATGTTCATACATTTAGCGGTGTAGATATTTCCATGTTCCTACAGATGGCGGTGAAGATATTTACTTGTTCATACAGATGGCGGTGTAGATATTTACATGTTCATACAGAGGGCAGTATAGATATTTCCATGTTCGTACAGATGGCGGTGTAGATATTTCCATGTTCATAGAGATGGCGGTGTAGATATTTCCATGTTTATGCAGATAGCGGTATAGATATTTCCAAGTTCATACAGTTAGCGGTGTAGATATTTCCATGTTCATACAGATGGCGGTGTAGATATTTCCATGTTCATACAGATGGCAGTGTAGATATTTCCATGTTCATACAGATGGCGGTGTAGATATTTCGAAGTTTATAGAGATAGCGCTGTAGTTATGTCCATATTTATAGAGAAAACTGTGTGGTTAATTCCATGTATATTCAGATAGCTGTGTAGATATTTCCATGTTCATGCAGATAGCGGTGTAGATATTTCCATGTTCATCCAGATGCCGGTGTACATATATCCAGGTTCATACAGATGGCAGTGGAGATATTTCCATGTTCATAGAGATGGCGGTGTAGATATTTCCATGTTCATACAAATGGTGGTGTAGATATTTCCATGTTCATAGAGATGGCGGTGTAGATATTTCCATGTTTATACAGATAGCGGTGTAGATATTTCCATGTTCATACAAATGGTGGTGAAGATATTTCCATGTTCATAGAGATGGCGGTGTAGATATTTCCATGTTCATACAGTTAGCGGTGTAGATATTTCCATGTTCATACAGATGGCGGTGTAGATATTTACATGTTCATACAGATGGCGGTGTAGATATTTCCATGTTCATACAGATAGCGGTGTAGATATTTCCATGTTCATACAGATAGCGGTGTAGATATTTCCATGTTCATACAGTTGGCGGTGTAGATATTTCCATGTTCATAGAGATGGCGGTGTAGATATTTCCATGTTCATGCAGATGGCGATGTAGATATTTCGAAGTTTGTAGAGATAGCACTGTAGTTATTTCCATATATATAGAGAAATCTGTGTAGATATTTCCATGTATATTCAGATAGCTGTGTAGATATTTCCATGTTCATACAGATAGCGGTGTAGATATTTCCATGTTCATCCAGATGTCGGTGTACATATATCCATGTTCAAACAGAAGGCGGTGAAGGTACTTCCATGTTCATACAGATAGCGGTGTAGATAGTTCCATGTTCATACAAATGGCGGTGTAGATATTTCCATGTTCATAGAGATGGCCGTGAAGATATTTCCATGTTCATACAAATGGCGGTGTAGATATTTCCATGTTCATAGAAATGGCGGTGTAGGTATTTCCATGTTTATACAGATAGCAGTGTAGTTAATTCCATGTTTATAGAGATAGCAGTGTAGATATTTCCATTGATATACAGATAGCTTTGTAGATATTTGCAAGTTCATACAGATAGCGGTGTAGAAATTTCCATGTTCATACAGATAGCGGTGTATATATTTCCAAGTTCATACCGATAGCGGTGTAGATATTTCCATGTTCATACATATAGCGGTGTGGATATTTCCATGTTCATACAGATGGCGGTATAGATATTTCCATGTTCATACAGATTGCGGTGTAGATATTTCCATGTTCATACAGTTAGCGGTGTAGATATTTCCATGTTCATACAGATGGCGGTGTAGATATTTACACGTTCATACAGATGGCGGAATAGATATTTCCATGTTCATACAGATGGCGGTGTAGATATTTACACGTTCATACAGATGGCGGAATAGATATTTCCATGTTCGTACAGATGGCGGTGTAGATATTTCCATGTTCATAGAGATGGCGGTGTAGATATTTCCATGTTTATGCAGATAGCAGTATAAATATTTCCATATTTATACAGATGGTGGTGTACATATTTCCATGTTTATAGAGATGGCTGTCTAGATATTTCCATGTTTACAGATATAGTGGTGTAGTTATTTCCAAGTTTATAGAGACAGCGTTGTAGATATTTCCATGATTATTCAGATAGCGGTGAAGATATTTCCATGTTTATACAGATAGCGGTGTAGATATTTCCATGTTTATACAGATAGCAGTGTAGATATTAACATGTTTATAGAGATAGTGGTGTAGATAATTTCAATTTTATACCGAGAGCAGTGTAGATATTTCCAAGTTCATACAGATAGCGGTGTAGATATTTCCACGTTTATAGAGATGGCGGTGTAGATATTTCCATGTTCATACAGATGGCGGTGTAGATATTTCCATGTTTATAGGGATGGCGGTGTAGATATTTTCAAGTTTACACAGATGGCGGTGTAGATATTTCCATGTTTACATACATAACGGTGTAGAGATTTCCATGTTTACACAGATAGCGGTGTGGATATTTCCATGTTTATGCAGATAGCAGTGTAGATATTTCCATGTTTATACAGATAGCAGTGCGGATATTTCCATGTTTATACAGATAGTTGGGCAGATATTTCCATGTTTATACAGATAGCGGTGTAGATATTTCCATCTTAGTACAGATGGCGGTGTAGATATGTCCATGTTCGTACAGATGGCGGTGTAGATATTTCCATGTTCATACAGATGGCGGGGTAAATATTTCGATGTTTATAGAGATAGCGCTGTAGTTATTTCCATATTTATAGAGAAATCTGTGTAGATATTTCCATGTATATTCAGATAGCTGTGTAGATATTTGCATGTTCATGCAGATAGCGGTGTAGATATTTCCATGTTCATACAGATAGCGGTGTAGATATTTCCATGTTCATACTGATAGAGGTGTAGATATTTCCATGTTCATACAGATAGCGGTGTAGATATTTCCATGTTCATACAGATGGCGGTGTAGATATTTCCATGTTCATACAGATGGCGGTGTAGATATTTCCATGTTCATACAGATAGCGGTGTAGATATTTCCATGTTCATACAGATGGCGGTGTAGATATTTCCATGTTCATACAGTTAGCGGTGTAGATATTTCCATGTTCATACAGATGGCGTTGTAGATATTTACAAGTTCATACAGATGGCGGAATAGATATTTCCATGTTCGTACAGATGGCGGTGTAGATATTTCCATGTTCATAGAGATGGCGGAGTAGATATTTCCATGTTTATGCAGATAGCGTATAGATACTTCCATATTTAAACAGATGGTGGTGTACATATTTCCATGTTTATAGAGATAGCGGTCTAGATATTTCCACGTTTACAGAGATAGTGGTGTAGTTATTTCCAAGTTTATAGAGACAGCGTTGTAGATATTTCCATGTTTATTCAGATAGCGGTGAAGATATTTCCATGTTTATACAGGTAGCGGTGTAGATATTTCCATGTTTATACAGATAGCAGTGTAGATATTTCCATGTTTATAGAGATAGTGGTGTAGATAATTTCAATTTTATACAGAGAGCAGTGTAGATATTTCCAAGTTCATACAGATAGCGGTGTAGATATTTCCATTTTCATACAGATAGCGGTGTAGATATTTCCATGTTCATACAAATGGCGGTGTAGATATTTTCATGTTCATAGAAATGGCGGTGTAGATATTTCCAGGTTCATACAAATGGCGGTGTAGATATTTCCATGTTCATAGAGATGGTGGTGTAGATATTTCCATGTTTATACAGAGAGCAGTGTAGTTATTTCCATGTTTATAGAGATAGCGGTGTGGATATTTCCATTGATATACAGATAGCTGTGTAGATATTTGCATGTTCATACAGATAGCGGTGTAGATATTTCCATGTTCATACAGATAGCCGTGTAGATATTTCCATGTTCATTCAGATAGCGGTGTAGTTATTTCCATGTTCATACAGATAGCGGTGTAGATATTTCCATGTTCATACAGATAGCGGTGTAGATATTTCCATGTTCATACAGTTAGCGGTGTAGATATTTCCATGTTCATTCAGATGGCTTTGTAGATATTTACATGTTCATACAGATGGCGGTGTAGATATTTCCATGTTCATACAGATAGCCGTGTAGATATTTCCATGTTCAAACAGATAGCGGTGTAGATATTTCCATGTTCATACAGATAGCGGTGTAGATATTTCCATGTTCATACCCATAGCGGTGTAGACATTTCCATGTTCATACATTTAGCGGTGTAGATATTTCCATGTTCCTACAGATGGCGGTGAAGATATTTACTTGTTCATACAGATGGCGGTGTAGATATTTACATGTTCATACAGAGGGCAGTATAGATATTTCCATGTTCGTACAGATGGCGGTGTAGATATTTCCATGTTCATAGAGATGGCGGTGTAGATATTTCCATGTTTATGCAGATAGCGGTATAGATATTTCCAAGTTCATACAGTTAGCGGTGTAGATATTTCCATGTTCATACAGATGGCGGTGTAGATATTTCCATGTTCATACAGATGGCAGTGTAGATATTTCCATGTTCATACAGATGGCGGTGTAGATATTTCGAAGTTTATAGAGATAGCGCTGTAGTTATTTCCATATTTATAGAGAAAACTGTGTGGTTAATTCCATGTATATTCAGATAGCTGTGTAGATATTTCCATGTTCATGCAGATAGCGGTGTAGATATTTCCATGTTCATCCAGATGCCGGTGTACATATATCCATGTTCATACAGATGGCAGTGGAGATATTTCCATGTTCATAGAGATGGCGGTGTAGATATTTCCATGTTCATACAAATGGTGGTGTAGATATTTCCATGTTCATAGAGATGGCGGTGTAGATATTTCCATGTTTATACAGATAGCGGTGTAGATATTTCCATGTTCATACAAATGGTGGTGAAGATATTTCCATGTTCATAGAGATGGCGGTGTAGATATTTCCATGTTCATACAGTTAGCGGTGTAGATATTTCCATGTTCATACAGATGGCGGTGTAGATATTTACATGTTCATACAGATGGCGGTGTAGATATTTCCATGTTCATACAGATAGCGGTGTAGATATTTCCATGTTCATACAGATAGCGGTGTAGATATTTCCATGTTCATACAGATGGCGGTGTAGATATTTCCATGTTCATACCGATAGCGGTGTAGATATTTCCATGTTCATACAGTTAGCGGTGTAGATATTTCCATGTTCATACAGATGGCGGTGTAGATATTTACATGTTCATACAGATGGCGGTGTAGATATTTCCATGTTCGTACGGATGGCAGTGTGGATATTTCCATGTTCATACAGGTGGTGGTGTAGATATTTCCATGTTTATACAGATAGCAGTGTAGTTATTTACATGTTTATAGAGATAGCTGTGTAGATATTTCCATGGATATACAGATACCTGTGTAGATATTTGCATGTTCATACAGATAGCGGTGTAGATATTTCCATGTTCGTACAGATAGCGGTGTAGATATTTCCATGTTCATACAGATAGCACTGTAGATATTTCCATGTTCATACAGATAACGGTGTAGATATTTCCATGTTCATACAGATAGCGGTGTATATATTTCCCTGTTCATACAGTTAGTGGAGTAGATATTTCCATCTTCATACAGATGGCGGTGTAGATATTTACATGTTCATACAGATGGCGGTGTAGATATTTCCATGTTCATAGAGATGGCGGTGTAGACATTTCCATGTTTATACAGATAGCAGTGTAGTTATTTCCATGTTTATAGAGATAGAGGTGTAGATAATTTCAATTTTATACAGATAGCTGTGTACATATTTGCATGTTCATACAGATAGCCGTGTAGATATTTCCATGTTCATACAGTTGGCGGTGTAGATATTTCCATGTTCATAGAGATGGCGGTGTAGATATTTCCATGTTCATGCAGATGGCGATGTAGATATTTCGAAGTTTGTAGAGATAGCACTGTAGTTATTTCCATATATATAGAGAAATCTGTGTAGATATTTCCATGTATATTCAGATAGCTGTGTAGATATTTCCATGTTCATACAGATAGCGGTGTAGATATTTCCATGTTCATCCAGATGTCGGTGTACATATATCCATGTTCAAACAGAAGGCGGTGAAGGTACTTCCATGTTCATACAGATAGCGGTGTAGATAGTTCCATGTTCATACAAATGGCGGTGTAGATATTTCCATGTTCATAGAGATGGCCGTGAAGATATTTCCATGTTCATACAAATGGCGGTGTAGATATTTCCATGTTCATAGAAATGGCGGTGTAGGTATTTCCATGTTTATACAGATAGCAGTGTAGTTAATTCCATGTTTATAGAGATAGCAGTGTAGATATTTCCATTGATATACAGATAGCTTTGTAGATATTTGCAAGTTCATACAGATAGCGGTGTAGAAATTTCCATGTTCATACAGATAGCGGTGTATATATTTCCAAGTTCATACCGATAGCGGTGTAGATATTTCCATGTTCATACATATAGCGGTGTAGATATTTCCATGTTCATACAGATGGCGGTGTAGATATTTCCATGTTCATACAGATTGCGGTGTAGATATTTCCATGTTCATACAGTTAGCGGTGTAGATATTTCCATGTTCATACAGATGGCGGTGTAGATATTTACACGTTCATACAGATGGCGGAATAGATATTTCCATGTTCATACAGATGGCGGTGTAGATATTTACACGTTCATACAGATGGCGGAATAGATATTTCCATGTTCGTACAGATGGCGGTGTAGATATTTCCATGTTCATAGAGATGGCGGTGTAGATATTTCCATGTTTATGCAGATAGCAGTATAAATATTTCCATATTTATACAGATGGTGGTGTACATATTTCCATGTTTATAGAGATGGCTGTCTAGATATTTCCATGTTTACAGATATAGTGGTGTAGTTATTTCCAAGTTTATAGAGACAGCGTTGTAGATATTTCCATGATTATTCAGATAGCGGTGAAGATATTTCCATGTTTATACAGATAGCGGTGTAGATATTTCCATGTTTATACAGATAGCAGTGTAGATATTAACATGTTTATAGAGATAGTGGTGTAGATAATTTCAATTTTATACCGAGAGCAGTGTAGATATTTCCAAGTTCATACAGATAGCGGTGTAGATATTTCCACGTTTATAGAGATGGCGGTGTAGATATTTCCATGTTCATACAGATGGCGGTGTAGATATTTCCATGTTTATAGGGATGGCGGTGTAGATATTTTCAAGTTTACACAGATGGCGGTGTAGATATTTCCATGTTTACATACATAACGGTGTAGAGATTTCCATGTTTACACAGATAGCGGTGTGGATATTTCCATGTTTATGCAGATAGCAGTGTAGATATTTCCATGTTTATACAGATAGCAGTGCGGATATTTCCATGTTTATACAGATAGTTGGGCAGATATTTCCATGTTTATACTGATAGCGGTGTAGATATTTCCATCTTAGTACAGATGGCGGTGTAGATATGTCCATGTTCGTACAGATGGCGGTGTAGATATTTCCATGTTCATACAGATGGCGGTGTAAATATTTCGATGTTTATAGAGATAGCGCTGTAGTTATTTCCATATTTATAGAGAAATCTGTGTAGATATTTCCATGTATATTCAGATAGCTGTGTAGATATTTGCATGTTCATGCAGATAGCGGTGTAGATATTTCCATGTTCATACAGATAGCGGTGTAGATATTTCCATGTTCATACTGATAGAGGTGTAGATATTTCCATGTTCATACAGATAGCGGTGTAGATATTTCCATGTTCATACAGATGGCGGTGTAGATATTTCCATGTTCATACAGATGGCGGTGTAGATATTTCCATGTTCATACAGATAGCGGTGTAGATATTTCCATGTTCATACAGATGGCGGTGTAGATATTTCCATGTTCATACAGTTAGCGGTGTAGATATTTCCATGTTCATACAGATGGCGTTGTAGATATTTACAAGTTCATACAGATGGCGGAATAGATATTTCCATGTTCGTACAGATGGCGGTGTAGATATTTCCATGTTCATAGAGATGGCGGAGTAGATATTTCCATGTTTATGCAGATAGCGTATAGATACTTCCATATTTAAACAGATGGTGGTGTACATATTTCCATGTTTATAGAGATAGCGGTCTAGATATTTCCACGTTTACAGAGATAGTGGTGTAGTTATTTCCAAGTTTATAGAGACAGCGTTGTAGATATTTCCATGTTTATTCAGATAGCGGTGAAGATATTTCCATGTTTATACAGGTAGCGGTGTAGATATTTCCATGTTTATACAGATAGCAGTGTAGATATTTCCATGTTTATAGAGATAGTGGTGTAGATAATTTCAATTTTATACAGAGAGCAGTGTAGATATTTCCAAGTTCATACAGATAGCGGTGTAGATATTTCCATTTTCATACAGATAGCGGTGTAGATATTTCCATGTTCATACAAATGGCGGTGTAGATATTTTCATGTTCATAGAAATGGCGGTGTAGATATTTCCAGGTTCATACAAATGGCGGTGTAGATATTTCCATGTTCATAGAGATGGTGGTGTAGATATTTCCATGTTTATACAGAGAGCAGTGTAGTTATTTCCATGTTTATAGAGATAGCGGTGTGGATATTTCCATTGATATACAGATAGCTGTGTAGATATTTGCATGTTCATACAGATAGCGGTGTAGATATTTCCATGTTCATACAGATAGCCGTGTAGATATTTCCATGTTCATTCAGATAGCGGTGTAGTTATTTCCATGTTCATACAGATAGCGGTGTAGATATTTCCATGTTCATACAGATAGCGGTGTAGATATTTCCATGTTCATACAGTTAGCGGTGTAGATATTTCCATGTTCATTCAGATGGCTTTGTAGATATTTACATGTTCATACAGATGGCGGTGTAGATATTTCCATGTTCATACAGATAGCCGTGTAGATATTTCCATGTTCAAACAGATAGCGGTGTAGATATTTCCATGTTCATACAGATAGCGGTGTAGATATTTCCATGTTCATACCCATAGCGGTGTAGACATTTCCATGTTCATACATTTAGCGGTGTAGATATTTCCATGTTCCTACAGATGGCGGTGAAGATATTTACTTGTTCATACAGATGGCGGTGTAGATATTTACATGTTCATACAGAGGGCAGTATAGATATTTCCATGTTCGTACAGATGGCGGTGTAGATATTTCCATGTTCATAGAGATGGCGGTGTAGATATTTCCATGTTTATGCAGATAGCGGTATAGATATTTCCAAGTTCATACAGTTAGCGGTGTAGATATTTCCATGTTCATACAGATGGCGGTGTAGATATTTCCATGTTCATACAGATGGCAGTGTAGATATTTCCATGTTCATACAGATGGCGGTGTAGATATTTCGAAGTTTATAGAGATAGCGCTGTAGTTATGTCCATATTTATAGAGAAAACTGTGTGGTTAATTCCATGTATATTCAGATAGCTGTGTAGATATTTCCATGTTCATGCAGATAGCGGTGTAGATATTTCCATGTTCATCCAGATGCCGGTGTACATATATCCAGGTTCATACAGATGGCAGTGGAGATATTTCCATGTTCATAGAGATGGCGGTGTAGATATTTCCATGTTCATACAAATGGTGGTGTAGATATTTCCATGTTCATAGAGATGGCGGTGTAGATATTTCCATGTTTATACAGATAGCGGTGTAGATATTTCCATGTTCATACAAATGGTGGTGAAGATATTTCCATGTTCATAGAGATGGCGGTGTAGATATTTCCATGTTCATACAGTTAGCGGTGTAGATATTTCCATGTTCATACAGATGGCGGTGTAGATATTTACATGTTCATACAGATGGCGGTGTAGATATTTCCATGTTCATACAGATAGCGGTGTAGATATTTCCATGTTCATACAGATAGCGGTGTAGATATTTCCATGTTCATACAGATGGCGGTGTAGATATTTCCATGTTCATACCGATAGCGGTGTAGATATTTCCATGTTCATACAGTTAGCGGTGTAGATATTTCCATGTTCATACAGATGGCGGTGTAGATATTTACATGTTCATACAGATGGCGGTGTAGATATTTCCATGTTCGTACGGATGGCAGTGTGGATATTTCCATGTTCATACAGGTGGTGGTGTAGATATTTCCATGTTTATACAGATAGCAGTGTAGTTATTTACATGTTTATAGAGATAGCTGTGTAGATATTTCCATGGATATACAGATACCTGTGTAGATATTTGCATGTTCATACAGATAGCGGTGTAGATATTTCCATGTTCGTACAGATAGCGGTGTAGATATTTCCATGTTCATACAGATAGCACTGTAGATATTTCCATGTTCATACAGATAACGGTGTAGATATTTCCATGTTCATACAGATAGCGGTGTATATATTTCCCTGTTCATACAGTTAGTGGAGTAGATATTTCCATCTTCATACAGATGGCGGTGTAGATATTTACATGTTCATACAGATGGCGGTGTAGATATTTCCATGTTCATAGAGATGGCGGTGTAGACATTTCCATGTTTATACAGATAGCAGTGTAGTTATTTCCATGTTTATAGAGATAGAGGTGTAGATAATTTCAATTTTATACAGATAGCTGCGTACATATTTGCATGTTCATACAGATAGCCGTGTAGATATTTCCATGTTCATACAGTTGGCGGTGTAGATATTTCCATGTTCATAGAGATGGCGGTGTAGATATTTCCATGTTCATGCAGATGGCGATGTAGATATTTCGAAGTTTGTAGAGATAGCACTGTAGTTATTTCCATATATATAGAGAAATCTGTGTAGATATTTCCATGTATATTCAGATAGCTGTGTAGATATTTCCATGTTCATACAGATAGCGGTGTAGATATTTCCATGTTCATCCAGATGTCGGTGTACATATATCCATGTTCAAACAGAAGGCGGTGAAGGTACTTCCATGTTCATACAGATAGCGGTGTAGATAGTTCCATGTTCATACAAATGGCGGTGTAGATATTTCCATGTTCATAGAGATGGCCGTGAAGATATTTCCATGTTCATACAAATGGCGGTGTAGATATTTCCATGTTCATAGAAATGGCGGTGTAGGTATTTCCATGTTTATACAGAGAGCAGTGTAGTTAATTCCATGTTTATAGAGATAGCAGTGTAGATATTTCCATTGATATACAGATAGCTTTGTAGATATTTGCAAGTTCATACAGATAGCGGTGTAGAAATTTCCATGTTCATACAGATAGCGGTGTATATATTTCCAAGTTCATACCGATAGCGGTGTAGATATTTCCATGTTCATACATATAGCGGTGTAGATATTTCCATGTTCATACAGATGGCGGTGTAGATATTTCCATGTTCATACAGATTGCGGTGTAGATATTTCCATGTTCATACAGTTAGCGGTGTAGATATTTCCATGTTCATACAGATGGCGGTGTAGATATTTACACGTTCATACAGATGGCGGAATAGATATTTCCATGTTCATACAGATGGCGGTGTTGATATTTACACGTTCATACAGATGGCGGAATAGATATTTCCATGTTCGTACAGATGGCGGTGTAGATATTTCCATGTTCATAGAGATGGCGGTGTAGATATTTCCATGTTTATGCAGATAGCAGTATAAATATTTCCATATTTATACAGATGGTGGTGTACATATTTCCATGTTTATAGAGATGGCTGTCTAGATATTTCCATGTTTACAGATATAGTGGTGTAGTTATTTCCAAGTTTATAGAGACAGCGTTGTAGATATTTCCATGATTATTCAGATAGCGGTGAAGATATTTCCATGTTTATACAGATAGCGGTGTAGATATTTCCATGTTTATACAGATAGCAGTGTAGATATTAACATGTTTATAGAGATAGTGGTGTAGATAATTTCAATTTTATACCGAGAGCAGTGTAGATATTTCCAAGTTCATACAGATAGCGGTGTAGATATTTCCACGTTTATAGAGATGGCGGTGTAGATATTTCCATGTTCATACAGATGGCGGTGTAGATATTTCCATGTTTATAGGGATGGCGGTGTAGATATTTTCAAGTTTACACAGATGGCGGTGTAGATATTTCCATGTTTACATACATAACGGTGTAGAGATTTCCATGTTTACACAGATAGCGGTGTGGATATTTCCATGTTTATGCAGATAGCAGTGTAGATATTTCCATGTTTATACAGATAGCAGTGCGGATATTTCCATGTTTATACAGATAGTTGGGCAGATATTTCCATGTTTATACAGATAGCGGTGTAGATATTTCCATCTTAGTACAGATGGCGGTGTAGATATGTCCATGTTCGTACAGATGGCGGTGTAGATATTTCCATGTTCATACAGATGGCGGTGTAAATATTTCGATGTTTATAGAGATAGCGCTGTAGTTATTTCCATATTTATAGAGAAATCTGTGTAGATATTTCCATGTATATTCAGATAGCTGTGTAGATATTTGCATGTTCATGCAGATAGCGGTGTAGATATTTCCATGTTCATACAGATAGCGGTGTAGATATTTCCATGTTCATACTGATAGAGGTGTAGATATTTCCATGTTCATACAGATAGCGGTGTAGATATTTCCATGTTCATACAGATGGCGGTGTAGATATTTCCATGTTCATACAGATGGCGGTGTAGATATTTCCATGTTCATACAGATAGCGGTGTAGATATTTCCATGTTCATACAGATGGCGGTGTAGATATTTCCATGTTCATACAGTTAGCGGTGTAGATATTTCCATGTTCATACAGATGGCGTTGTAGATATTTACAAGTTCATACAGATGGCGGAATAGATATTTCCATGTTCGTACAGATGGCGGTGTAGATATTTCCATGTTCATAGAGATGGCGGAGTAGATATTTCCATGTTTATGCAGATAGCGTATAGATACTTCCATATTTAAACAGATGGTGGTGTACATATTTCCATGTTTATAGAGATAGCGGTCTAGATATTTCCACGTTTACAGAGATAGTGGTGTAGTTATTTCCAAGTTTATAGAGACAGCGTTGTAGATATTTCCATGTTTATTCAGATAGCGGTGAAGATATTTCCATGTTTATACAGGTAGCGGTGTAGATATTTCCATGTTTATACAGATAGCAGTGTAGATATTTCCATGTTTATAGAGATAGTGGTGTAGATAATTTCAATTTTATACAGAGAGCAGTGTAGATATTTCCAAGTTCATACAGATAGCGGTGTAGATATTTCCATTTTCATACAGATAGCGGTGTAGATATTTCCATGTTCATACAAATGGCGGTGTAGATATTTTCATGTTCATAGAAATGGCGGTGTAGATATTTCCAGGTTCATACAAATGGCGGTGTAGATATTTCCATGTTCATAGAGATGGTGGTGTAGATATTTCCATGTTTATACAGAGAGCAGTGTAGTTATTTCCATGTTTATAGAGATAGCGGTGTGGATATTTCCATTGATATACAGATAGCTGTGTAGATATTTGCATGTTCATACAGATAGCGGTGTAGATATTTCCATGTTCATACAGATAGCCGTGTAGATATTTCCATGTTCATTCAGATAGCGGTGTAGTTATTTCCATGTTCATACAGATAGCGGTGTAGATATTTCCATGTTCATACAGATAGCGGTGTAGATATTTCCATGTTCATACAGTTAGCGGTGTAGATATTTCCATGTTCATTCAGATGGCTTTGTAGATATTTACATGTTCATACAGATGGCGGTGTAGATATTTCCATGTTCATACAGATAGCCGTGTAGATATTTCCATGTTCAAACAGATAGCGGTGTAGATATTTCCATGTTCATACAGATAGCGGTGTAGATATTTCCATGTTCATACCCATAGCGGTGTAGACATTTCCATGTTCATACATTTAGCGGTGTAGATATTTCCATGTTCCTACAGATGGCGGTGAAGATATTTACTTGTTCATACAGATGGCGGTGTAGATATTTACATGTTCATACAGAGGGTAGTATAGATATTTCCATGTTCGTACAGATGGCGGTGTAGATATTTCCATGTTCATAGAGATGGCGGTGTAGATATTTCCATGTTTATGCAGATAGCGGTATAGATATTTCCAAGTTCATACAGTTAGCGGTGTAGATATTTCCATGTTCATACAGATGGCGGTGTAGATATTTCCATGTTCATACAGATGGCAGTGTAGATATTTCCATGTTCATACAGATGGCGGTGTAGATATTTCGAAGTTTATAGAGATAGCGCTGTAGTTATTTCCATATTTATAGAGAAAACTGTGTGGTTAATTCCATGTATATTCAGATAGCTGTGTAGATATTTCCATGTTCATGCAGATAGCGGTGTAGATATTTCCATGTTCATCCAGATGCCGGTGTACATATATCCATGTTCATACAGATGGCAGTGGAGATATTTCCATGTTCATAGAGATGGCGGTGTAGATATTTCCATGTTCATACAAATGGTGGTGTAGATATTTCCATGTTCATAGAGATGGCGGTGTAGATATTTCCATGTTTATACAGATAGCGGTGTAGATATTTCCATGTTCATACAGATGGCGGTGTAGATATTTACATGTTCATACAGATGGCGGTGTAGATATTTCCATGTTCATACAGATAGCGGTGTAGATATTTCCATGTTCATACAGATAGCGGTGTAGATATTTCCATGTTCATACAGATGGCGGTGTAGATATTTCCATGTTCATACAGTTAGCGGTGTAGATATTTCCATGTTCATACAGATGGCGGTGTAGATATTTCCATGTTCATACCGATAGCGGTGTAGATATTTCCATGTTCATACAGTTAGCGGTGTAGATATTTCCATGTTCATACAGATGGCGGTGTAGATATTTACATGTTCATACAGATGGCGGTGTAGATATTTCCATGTTCGTACGGATGGCAGTGTGGATATTTCCATGTTCATACAGGTGGTGGTGTAGATATTTCCATGTTTATACAGATAGCAGTGTAGTTATTTACATGTTTATAGAGATAGCTGTGTAGATATTTCCATGGATATACAGATACCTGTGTAGATATTTGCATGTTCATACAGATAGCGGTGTAGATATTTCCATGTTCGTACAGATAGCGGTGTAGATATTTCCATGTTCATACAGATAGCACTGTAGATATTTCCATGTTCATACAGATAACGGTGTAGATATTTCCATGTTCATACAGATAGCGGTGCATATATTTCCCTGTTCATACAGTTAGTGGAGTAGATATTTCCATCTTCATACAGATGGCGGTGTAGATATTTACATGTTCATACAGATGGCGGTGTAGATATTTCCATGTTCATAGAGATGGCGGTGTAGACATTTCCATGTTTATGCAGATAGCAGTATAAGTATTTCCATGTTTATACAGATGTTGGTGTAGGTATTTCCATGTTTATAGAGATGGCGGTCTAGATATTTGTATGTTTATAGAGATAGTGGTGTAGTTAATGCCAAGTTTATAGAGACAGCGTTGCAGATATTTCCATGTTTATACAGATAGCGGTGAAGATATTTCCATGCTTATACAGATAGCGGTGTAGATATTTCCATTTTTATACAGATAACAGTGTAGATATTTCCATGTTTATAGAGATAGTGGTGTAGATAATTTCAATTTTATACAGATAGCAGTGTAGATATTTCCATGTTCAAACAGATAGCGGTGTAGATATTTCCATGTTCATACAGATAGCGGTGTAGATATTTCCATGTTCATACCCATAGCGGTGTAGACATTTCCATGTTCATACATTTAGCGGTGTAGATATTTCCATGTTCTTACAGATGGCGGTGAAGATATTTACTTGTTCATACAGATGGCGGTGTAGAGATTTCCATGTTTGTGCGGATGGCATTGCAGATATTTCCATGTTCATACAGGTGGCGGTGTAGATATTTCCATGTTTATACAGATAGCAGTGTAGTTATTTCCATGTTAATAGAGATAGCTGTGTAGATATTTCCATTGATATACTGATAGCTGTGTAGATGTTTGCATGTTCATACACATAGTGGTGTAGATATTTCCATGTTCATACATAGCGGTGTAGATATTTCCATGTTCATACAGATAGCGGTATAGATATTTCCATGTTCATAAGATAACGGTGTAGATATTTCCATGTTCATACAGACAGCGGTTTAGATATTTCCATGTTCATACAGTTAGCGGTGTAGATATTTCCATGTTCATACAGATGGCGGTGTAGATATTTACATGTCCATACAGAGGGCAGTATAGATATTTCCATGTTCATACAGATGGCGGTGTAGATATTTCCATGTTCATAGAGATGGCGGTGTAGATATTTCCATGTTTATGCAGATAGCGGTATAGATATTTCCAAGTTCATACAGTTAGCGGTGTAGATATTTCCATGTTCATACAGATGGCGGTGTAGATATTTCCATGTTCATACAGATGGCAGTGTAGATATTTCCATGTTCATACAGATGGCGGTGTAGATATTTCGAAGTTTATAGAGATAGCGCTGTAGTTATTTCCATATTTATAGAGAAAACTCTGTAGATAATTCCATGTATATTCAGATAGCTCTGTAGATATTTCCATGTTCATGCAGATAGCGGTGTAGATATTTCCATGTTCATCCAGATGGCGGTGTACATATTTCCATGTTCATACAGATGGCGGTGAAGATATTTCCATGTTCATACAGATGGCGGTGTAGATATTTCCTTGTTCATAGGAATGGCAGTGGAGATATTTCCATGTTCATAGAGATGGCGGTGTAGATATTTCCATGTTCATACAAATGGTGGTGTAGATATTTCCATGTTCATAGAGATGGCGGTGTAGATATTTCCATGTTTATACAGATAGCGGTGTAGATATTTCCATGTTCATACAAATGGTGGTGTAGATATTTCCATGTTCATACAGATGGCGGTGTAGATATTTCCATGTTCATACAGAAAGCGGTGTAGATATTTCCATGTTCATACAGATGGCGGTGTAGATATTTCCATGTTCATACAGTTAGCGGTGTAGATATTTCCATGTTCATACAGATGGCGTTGTAGATATTTACATGTTCATACAGATGGCGGAATAGATATTTCCATGTTCGTACAGATGGCGGTGTAGATATTTCCATGTTCATAGAGATGGCGGAGTAGATATTTCCATGTTTATGCAGATAGCGGTATAGATACTTCCATATTTAAACAGATGGTGGTGTACATATTTCCATGTTTATAGAGATGGCGGTCTAGATATTTCCACGTTTACAGAGATAGTGGTGTAGTTATTTCCAAGTTTATAGAGACAGCGTTGTAGATATTTCCATGTTTATTCAGATAGCGGTGAAGATATTTCCATGTTTATACAGATGGCGGTGTAGATATTTCCATGTTTATACAGATAGCAGTGTAGATATTTCCATGTTTATAGAGATAGTGGTGTAGATAATTTCAATTTTATACAGACAGCAGTGTAGATATTTCCAAGTTCATACAGATAGCGGTGTAGATATTTCCATTTTCATACAGATAGCGGTGTAGATATTTCCATGTTCATACAATTGGCGGTGTAGATATTTTCATGTTCATAGAAATGGCGGTGTAGATATTTCCAGGTTCATACAAATGGCGGTGTAGATATTTCCATGTTCATAGAGATGGTGGTGTAGATAATTCCATGTTTATACAGATAGCAGTGTAGTTATTTCCATGTTTATAGAGATAGCGGTGTGGATATTTCCATTGATATACAGATAGCTGTGTAGATATTTGCATGTTCATACAGATAGCGGTGTAGATATTTCCATGTTCATACAGATAGCCGTGTAGATATTTCCATGTTCATTCAGATAGCGGTGTAGTTATTTCCATGTTCATACAGATAGCGGTGTAGATATTTCCATGTTCATACAGATAGCGGTGTAGATATTTCCATGTTCATACAGTTAGCGGTGTAGATATTTCCATGTTCATTCAGATGGCTTTGTAGATATTTACATGTTCATACAGATGGCGGTGTAGATATTTCCATGTTCATACAGATAGCCGTGTAGATATTTCCATGTTCAAACAGATAGCGGTGTAGATATTTCCATGTTCATACAGATAGCGGTGTAGATATTTCCATGTTCATACCCATAGCGGTGTAGACATTTCCATGTTCATACATTTAGCGGTGTAGATATTTCCATGTTCCTACAGATGGCGGTGAAGATATTTACTTGTTCATACAGATGGCGGTGTAGATATTTACATGTTCATACAGAGGGCAGTATAGATATTTCCATGTTCGTACAGATGGCGGTGTAGATATTTCCATGTTCATAGAGATGGCGGTGTAGATATTTCCATGTTTATGCAGATAGCGGTATAGATATTTCCAAGTTCATACAGTTAGCGGTGTAGATATTTCCATGTTCATACAGATGGCGGTGTAGGTATTTCCATGTTCATACAGATGGCAGTGTAGATATTTCCATGTTCATACAGATGGCGGTGTAGATATTTCGAAGTTTATAGAGATAGCGCTGTAGTTATTTCCATATTTATAGAGAAAACTGTGTAGTTAATTCCATGTATATTCAGATAGCTGTGTAGATATTTCCATGTTCATGCAGATAGAGGTGTAGATATTTCCATGTTCATCCAGATGCCGGTGTACATATATCCATGTTCATACAGATGGCGGTGAAGATATTTCCATGTTCATACAGATGGCGGTGTAGATATTTCCATGTTCATACGAATGGCGGTGGAGATATTTCCATGTTCATAGAGATGGCGGTGTAGATATTTCCATGTTCATACAAATGGTGGTGTAGATATTTCCATGTTCATAGAGATGGCGGTGTAGATATTTCCATGTTTATACAGATAGCGGTGTAGATATTTCCATGTTCATACAAATGGTTGTGTAGATATTTCCATGTTCATAGAGATGGCGGTGTAGATATTTCCATGTTCATACAGTTAGCGGTGTAGATATTTCCATGTTCATACAGATGGCGGTGTATTTACGTGTTCATACAGATGGCGGTGTAGATATTTCCATGTTCATACAGATAGCGGTGTAGATATTTCCATGTTCATACAGATAGCGGTGTAGATATTTCCATGTTCATACAGATAGCGGTGTAGATATTTCCATGTTCATACCGATAGCGGTGTAGATATTTCCATGTTCATACAGTTAGCGGTGTAGATATTTCCATGTTCATACAGATGGCGGTGTAGTTATTTACATGTTCATACAGATGGCGGTGTAGATATTTCCATGTTCGTACGGATGGCAGTGTGGATATTTCCATGTTCATACAGGTGGTGGTGTAGATATTTCCATGTTTATACAGATAGCAGTGTAGTTATTTACATGTTTATAGAGATAGCTGTGTAGATATTTCCATGGATATACAGATACCTGTGTAGATATTTGCATGTTCATACAGATAGCGGTGTAGATATTTCCATGTTCGTACAGATAGCGGTGTAGATATTTCCATGTTCATACAGATAGCACTGTAGATATTTCCATGTTCATACAGATAACGGTGTAGATATTTCCATGTTCATACAGATAGCGGTGTAGATATTTCCCTGTTCATACAGTTAGTGGAGTAGATATTTCCATCTTCATACAGATGGCGGTGTAGATATTTACATGTTCATACAGATGGCGGTGTAGATATTTCCATGTTCATAGAGATGGCGGTGTAGACATTTCCATGTTTATGCAGATAGCAGTATAGGTATTTCCATGTTTATACAGATGGTGGTGTAGGTATTTCCATGTTTATAGAGATGGCGGTCTAGATATTTTCATGTTTATAGAGATAGTGGTGTAGTTAATGCCAAGTTTATAGAGACAGCGTTGCAGATATTTCCATGTTTATACAGATAGCGGTGAAGGTATTTCCATGTTTTTACAGATAGCGGTGTAGATATTTCCATTTTTATACAGATAACAGTGTAGATATTTCCATGTTTATAGAGATAGTTTTGTAG
This sequence comes from Gorilla gorilla gorilla, assembly GCF_029281585.2. Classification (NCBI taxonomy): domain Eukaryota; kingdom Metazoa; phylum Chordata; class Mammalia; order Primates; family Hominidae; genus Gorilla; species Gorilla gorilla. The sequence goes on along the minus strand of NC_073232.2, from coordinate 7,327,720 downwards.
ATAATTTCAATTTTATACAGATAGCAGTGTAGATATTTCCATGTTCAAACAGATAGCGGTGTAGATATTTCCATGTTCATACAGATAGCGGTGTAGATATTTCCATGTTCATACCCATAGCGGTGTAGACATTTCCATGTTCATATATTTAGCGGTGTAGATATTTCCATGTTCTTACAGATGGCAGTGAAGATATTTACTTGTTCATACAGATGGCGGTGTAGATATTTCCATGTTTGTGCGGATGGCATTGCAGATATTTCCATGTTCATACAGGTGGCGGTGTAGATATTTCCATGTTTATACAGATAGCAGTGTAGTTATTTCCATGTTAATAGAGATAGCTGTGTAGATATTTCCATTGATATACTGATAGCTGTGTAGATATTTGCATGTTCATACACATAGTGGTGTAGATATTTCCATGTTCATACATAGCGGTGTAGATATTTCCATGTTCATACAGATAGCGGTATAGATATTTCCATGTTCATACAGATAACGGTGTAGATATTTCCATGTTCATACAGAGAGCGGTTTAGATATTTCCATGTTCATACAGTTAGCGGTGTAGATATTTCCATGTTCATACAGATGGCCGTGTAGATATTTACATGTTCATACAGAGGGCAGTATAGATATTTCCATGTTCGTACAGATGGCGGTGTAGATATTTCCATGTTCATAGAGATGGCGGTGTAGATATTTCCATTTTTATGCACATAGCGGTATAGATATTTCCAAGTTCATACAGTTAGCGGTGTAGATATTTCCATGTTCATACAGATGGCGGTGTAGATATTTCCATGTTCATACAGATGGCAGTGTAGATATTTCCATGTTCATACAGATGGCGGTGTAGATATTTCGAAGTTTATAGAGATAGCGCTGTATTTATTTCCATATTTATAGAGAAAACTGTGTAGATAATTCCATGTGTATTCAGATAGCTGTGTAGATATTTCCATGTTCATGCAGATAGCGGTGTAGATATTTCCATGTTCATCCAGATGCCGGTGTACATATATCCATGTTCATACAGATGGCGGTGAAGATATTTCCATGTTTATACAGATGGCGGTGTAGATATTTCCATGTTCATACGAATGGCGGTGGAGATATTTCCATGTTCATAGAGATGGCGGTGTAGATATTTCCATGTTTATACAGATAGCGGTGTAGATATTTCCATGTTCATACAAATGGTTGTGTAGATATTTCCATGTTCATAGAGATGGCGGTGTAGATATTTCCATGTTCATACAGTTAGCGGTGTAGATATTTCCATGTTCATACAGATGGCGGTGTAGATATTTACATGTTCATACAGATGGCGGTGTAGATATTTCCATGTTCATACAGATAACGGTGTAGATATTTCCATGTTCATACAGATAGCGGTGTAGATATTTCCATGTTCATACAGATAGCAGTGTAGATATTTCCATGTTCATACCGATAGCGGTGTAGATATTTCCATGTTAATGCAGATGCCGGTGTACATATATCCATGTTCATACAGATGGCGGTGAAGATATTTCCATGTTCATACAGATGGCGGTGTAGATATTTCCATGTTCATACAAATGGCGGTGTAGATATTTTCATGTTCTTAGAAATGGCGGTGTAGATATTTCCAGGTTCATACAAATGGCGGTGTAGATATTTCTGTGTTCATAGAGATGGCGGTGTAGATATTTCCATGTTTATACAGATAGCAGTGTAGTTTTTTCCATGTTTATAGAGATAGCAGTGTGGATATTTCCATTGATATACAGATAGCTATGTAGATATTTGCATGTTCATACAGATAGCGGTGAAGATATTTCCATGTTCATACAGATAGCGGTGTAGATATTTCCATGTTCTTACAGATAGCGGTGTAGTTATTTCCATGTTCATTCAGATAGCGGTGTAGATATTTCCATGTTCATACAGATAGCGGTGTAGATATTTCCATGTTCATACAGTTGGCGGTGTAGATATTTCCATGTTCATACAGATGGTGGTGTAGATATTTACATGTTCATACAGATGGCGGTGTAGGTATTTCCATGTTCATACAGATGGCGGTGTAGATATTTCCATGTTCATACAGATGGCGGTGTAGATATTTCGAAGTTTATAGAGATAGCGCTGTAGTTATTTCCATATTTATAGAGAAATCTGTGTAGATATTTCCATGTATATTCAGATAGCTGTGTAGATATTTCCATGTTAATGCAGGTAGCGGTGTAGATATTTCCATGTTCATCCAGATACCGGTGTACATATATCCATGTTCATACAGATGGCGGTGAAGATATTTCCATGTTCATACAGATGGCGGTGTAGATATTTCCATGTTCATACGAATGGTGGTGTAGATATTTCCATGTTCATAGAGATGGCGGTGTAGTTATTTCCATGTTCATTCAGATAGCGGTGTAGATATTTCCATGTTCATACAGATAGCAGTGTAGATATTTCCATGTTCATACAATTGGCGGTGTAGGTATCTCCATGTTCATACAGATGGCGGTGGAGATATTTCCATGTTCATACAGATGGCGGTGTAGATATTTCCATGTTCATACACTTGGTGGTGTAGATATTTCCATGTTCATAGAGATGGCGGTGTAGATATTTCCATGTTTATACAGATAGCAGTGTCGTTATTTCCATGTTTATAGAGATAGCAGTGTAGATATTTCCATTGATATACCGATAGCGGTGTAGATATTTGCATGTACATACAGATAGCGGTGTAGATATTTCCATGTTGATACAGATAGCCGTGTACATATTTCAATGTTCATAGAGATAGCGGTGTAGATATTTCCATGTTCCTACAGATGGCGGTGAAGATATTTACTTGTTCATACAGATGGCGGTGTAGATATTTACATGTTCATACAGAGGGCAGTATAGATATTTCCATGTTCGTACAGATGGCGGTGTAGATATTTCCATGTTCATAGAGATGGCGGTGTAGATATTTCCATGTTCATAGAGATGGCGGTGTAGACATTTCCATGTTTATGCAGATAGCAGTATAGGTATTTCCATGTTTATACAGATGGTGGTGTAGGTATTTCCATGTTTATAGAGATGGCGGTCTAGATATTTGCATGTTTATAGAGATAGTGGTGTAGTTAATGCCAAGTTTATAGAGACAGCGTTGCAGGTATTTCCATGTTTATACAGATAGCGGTGAAGGTATTTCCATGTTTATACAGATAGCGGTGTAGATATTTCCATTTTTATACAGATAACAGTGTAGATATTTCCATGTTTATAGAGATAGTGGTGTAGATAATTTCAATTTTATACAGATAGCAGTGTAGATATTTCCATGTTCAAACAGATAGCGGTGTAGATATTTCCATGTTCATACAGATAGCAGTGTAGATATTTCCATGTTCATACCCATAGCGGTGTAGACATTTCCATGTTCATACATTTAGCGGTGTAGATATTTCCATGTTCTTACAGATGGCGGTGAAGATATTTACTTGTTCATACAGATGGCGGTGTAGATATTTCCATGTTTGTGCGGATGGCATTGCAGATATTTCCATGTTCATACAGGTGGCGGTGTAGATATTTCCATGTTTATACAGATAGCAGTGTAGTTATTTCCATGTTTATAGAGATAGCAGTGTAGATATTTCCATTGATATACAGATAGCTGTGTAGATATTTGCATGTTCATACAGATAGCGGTGTAGATATTTCCATGTTCATACAGATAGCGGTGTAGATATTTCCATGTTCATACGGATAGCGGTGTTGATATTTCATTGTTCATAGAAATAACGGTGTAGATATTTCCATGTTCATACAGATAGCGGTGTAGATATTTCCATGTCCATACAGATAGCGGTGTAGATATTTCCATGTTGAAACAGATGACGGTGTAGATATTTTCATGTTCATAGACATAGCTGTGTAGATATTTCCATGTTCATACCCATAGCGGTGTAGACATTTCCATGTTCATACATTTAGCTGTGTAGATATTTCATGTTCTTACAGATTGCGGTGAAGATATTTACGTGTTCATACAGATGGCGGTGTAGATATTTCCATGTTTGTACGGATGGCAGTGTAGATATTTCCATGTTCATACAGGTGGCGGTGTAGATATTTCCATGTTCATACAGATGGCGGTGTAGATATTTCCATGTTCATACAGATGGCGGTGTAGATATTTCCATGTTCATACAGATGGCGGTGTAGATATTTCAAAGTTTATAGAGATAGCGCTGTAGTTATTTCCATATTTATAGAGAAATCTGTGTAGATATTTCCATGTATATTCAGATAGCTGTGTAGATATTTCCATGTTCATGCAGGTAGTGGTGTAGATATTTCCATGTTCATCCAGATGCCGGTGTACATATATCCATGTTCATACAGATGGCGGTGAAGATATTTCCATGTTCATACAGATGGCGGTGTAGATATTTCCATGTTCATACGAATGGCGGTGGAGATATTTCCATGTTCATAGAGATGGCGGTGTAGATATTTCCATGTTCATACAAATGGTGGTGTAGATATTTCCATGTTCATAGAGATGGCGGTGTAGATATTTCCATGCTTATACACATAGCAGTGTAGTTATTTCCATGTTTATAGAGATAGCAGTGTAGATATTTCCATTGATATACAGATAGCTGTGTAGATATTTGCATGTACATACAGATAGTGGTGTAGATATTTCCATGTTCATACAGATAGCGGTGTAGATATTTCCATGTTCATACAGATAGCGGTGTAGATATTTCCATGTTCATACAGATAGCGGAGTAGATATTTCCATGTTCATGCAGATGCCGGTGTACATATATCCATGTTCATACAGATGGCGGTGAAGATATTTCCATGTTCATACAGTTAGCGGTGTAGATATTTCCATATTCATACAGATGGCGGTGTAGATATTTACATGTTCATACCGATGGCAGTGTAGATATTTCCATGTTCATAAAGATAGCGGTGTAGATATTTCCATGTTCAAACAGATAGCGGTGTAGATATTTCCATGTTCATACAGATAGCGGTGTAGATATTTCCATGTTCATACCCTTAGCGGTGGAGACATTTCCATGTTCATACATTTAGCGGTGTAGATATTTCCATGATCTTACAGATGGCGGTGAAGATATTTACATGTTCATACAGATGGCGGTGTAGATATTTCCATGTTTGTACGGATGGCAGTGCAGATATTTCCATGTTCATACACGTGGCAGTGTAGATATTTCCATGTTTATACAGATAGCAGTGTAGATATTTCCATGTTAATAGAGATAGCTGTGTAGATATTTCCATTGATATACTGATAGCTGTGTAGATATTTGCATGTTCATACAGATAGCGGTGTAGATATTTTCATGTTCGTACAGATAGCGGTGTAGATATTTCCATGTTCATACAGATAACGGTGTAGATATTTCCTTGTTCATACAGACAGCGGTGTAGATATTTCCATGTTCATACAGTTAGCGGTGTAGATATTTCCATCTTCATACAGATGGCGGTGTATATATTTCCATGTTCATACAGATGGCGGTGTAGATATTTCGAAGTTTATAGAGATAGCGCTGTAGTTATTTCCATATTTATAGAGAAATCTGTGTAGATATTTCCATGTATATTCAGATAGCTGTGTAGATATTTTCATGTTTATAGAGATAGCAGTGAAGATATTTCCATTGATATACAGATAGCTGTGTAGATATTTGCATGTTCATACAGATAGCTGTGTAGATATTTCCATGTTCATACAAATGGCGGTGTAGATATTTTCATGTTCAAAGAGATGGCGGTGTAGATATTTCCAGGTTCATACAAATGGCGGTGTAGATATTTCCATGTTCATAGAGATGGCGGTGTAGATATTTCCAAGTTTATACAGATAGCAGTGTAGTTATTTCCATGTTTATAGAGATAGCAGTGAAGATATTTCCATTGATATACAGATAGCTGTGTAGATATTTGCATGTTCATACAGATTGCTGTGTAGATATTTCCATGTTCATACAGATAGCGGTGTAGATATTTCCATGTTCATACAGATAGCGGTTTAGTTATTTCCATGTTCAAACAGATAGCGGTGTAGATATTTCCATGTTCATACAGATAGCGGTGTAGATATTTCCATGTTCATACAGTTAGCGGTGTAGATATTTCCATATTCATACAGATGGCGGTGTAGATATTTACATGTTCATACCGATGGCGGTGTAGATATTTCCATGTTCATAAAGATAGCGGTGTAGATATTTCCATGTTCAAACAGATAGCGGTGTAGATATTTCCATGTTCATACAGATAGCGGTGTAGATATTTCCATGTTCATACCCTTTGCGGTGGAGACATTTCCATGTTCATACATTTAGCGGTGTAGATATTTCCATGATCTTACAGATGGCGGTGAAGATATTTACATGTTCATACAGATGGCGGTGTAGATATTTCCATGTTTGTACGGATGGCAGTGCAGATATTTCCATGTTCATACACGTGGCAGTGTAGATATTTCCATGTTTATACAGATAGCAGTGTAGATATTTCCATGTTAATAGAGATAGCTGTGTAGATATTTCCATTGATATACTGATAGCTGTGTAGATATTTGCATGTTCATACAGATAGCGGTGTAGATATTTTCATGTTCGTACAGATAGCGGTGTAGATATTTCCATGTTCATACAGATAACGGTGTAGATATTTCCATGTTCATACAGACAGCGGTGTAGATATTTCCATGTTCATACAGTTAGCGGTGTAGATATTTCCATGTTCATACAGATGGCGGTGTATATATTTCCATGTTCATACAGATGGCGGTGTAGATATTTCGAAGTTTATAGAGATAGCGCTGTAGTTATTTCCATATTTATAGAGAAATCTGTGTAGATATTTCCATGTATATTCAGATAGCTGTGTAGATATTTCCATGTTCATGCAGGTAGCGGTGTAGATATTTCCATGTTCATCCAGATGCCGGTGTACAAATATCCATGTTCATACAGATGGCGGTGAAGATATTTCCATGTTCATACAGATGGCGGTGAAGATATTTCCATGTTCATACAGATGGCGGTGTAGATATTTCCATGTTTATACAAATGGCGGTGTAGATATTTTCATATTCATAGAGATGGCGGTGTAGGTATTTCCAGGTTAATACAAATGGCGGTGTAGATATTTCCAAGTTCATAGAGATGGCGGTGTAGATATTTCCATGTTTATACAGATAGCAGTGTAGTTATTTCCATGTTTATAGAGATAGCAGTGTGGATATTTCCATTGATATACAGATAGCTGTGTAGATATTTGCATGTTCATACAGATAGCGGTGTAGATATTTGCATGTTCATAGAGATAGCGGTGTAGTTATTTCCATGTTCATACAGATACCGGTGTAGTTATTTCCATGTTAATACAGATAGCGGTGTAGATATATCCATGTTCATACAGATAGCGGTGTAGATAATTACATGTTCATACAGATGGCGGTGTAGATATTTCCATGTTCATACGAATGGCAGTGGAGATATTTCCATGTTCATAGAGATGGCGGTGTAGATATTTCCATGTTCATACACATGGTGGTGTAGATATTTCCATGTTCAAAGAGATGGCGGTGTAGATATTTCCATGTTCATACAGATAGCGGTGTAGATATTTCCATGTTTATACAGATAGTGGTGTAGGTATTTCCATGTTCATGCAGATGCCGGTGTACATATATCCATGTTCATACAGATGGCGGTGAAGATATTTCCATGTTCATACAGATGACGGTGTAGATATTTCCATGTTCATACAAATGGCGGTGTAGATATTTTCAAGTTCAAAGAGATGGCGGTGTAGATATTTCCAGGTTAATACAAATGGCGGTGTAGATATTTCCATGTTCATAGAGATGGCGGTGTAGATATTTCCAAGTTTATACAGATAGCAGTGTAGTTATTTCCATGTTTATAGAGGTAGCAGTGTGGATATTTCCATTGATATACAGATAGCTGTGTAGATATTTGCATGTTCATACAGATAGCTGTGTAGATATTTCCATGTTCATACAGATAGCGGTGTAGATATTTCCATGTTCATACAGATAGCGGTTTAGTTATTTCCATGTTCAAACAGATAGCGGTGTAGATATTTCCATGTTCATACAGATAGCGGTGTAGATATTTCCATGTTCATACAGTTAGCGGTGTAGATATTTCCATATTCATACAGATGGCGGTGTAGATATTTACATGTTCATACCGATGGCGGTGTAGATATTTCCATGTTCATACAGATAGCGGTGTAGATATTTCCATGTTCAAACAGATAGCGGTGTAGATATTTCCATGTTCATACAGATAGCGGTGTAGATATTTCCATGTTCATACCCATAGCGGTGGAGACATTTCCATGTTCATACATTTAGCGGTGTAGATATTTCCATGATCTTACAGATGGCGGTGAAGATATTTACATGTTCATACAGATGGCGGTGTAGATATTTCCATGTTTGTACGGATGGCAGTGTAGATACTTCCATGTTAATAGAGATAGCTGTGTAGATATTTCCATTGATATACTGATAGCTGTGTAGATATTTGCATGTTCATACAGATAGCGGTGTAGATATTTTCATGTTCGTACAGATAGCGGTGTAGATATTTCCATGTTCATACAGATAACGGTGTAGATATTTCCATGTTCATACAGACAGCGGTGTGGATATTTCCATGTTCATACAGTTAGCGGTGTAGATATTTCCATGTTCATACAGATGGCGGTGTAGATATTTACATGTTCATACAGAGGGCGGTATAGATATTTCCATGTTCGTACAGATGGCGGTGTAGTTATTTCCATGTTCATAGAGATGGCGGTGTAGATATTTCCATGTTTATGCAGATAGCGGTATAGATATTTCCAAGTTCATACAGATAGCGGTGTAGATATTTCCATGTTCATACAGATGGCGGTGTATATATTTCCATGTTCATACAGATGGCGGTGTAGATATTTCGAAGTTTATAGAGATAGCGCTGTAGTTATTTCCATATTTATAGAGAAATCTGTGTAGATATTTCCATGTATATTCAGATAGCTCTGTAGATATTTCCATGTTCATGCAGGTAGCGGTGTAGATATTTCCATGTTCATCCAGATGCCGGTGTACAAATATCCATGTTCATACAGATGGCGGTGAAGATATTTCCATGTTCATACAGATGGCGGTGTAGATATTTCCATGTTCATACGAATGGCGGTGGAGATATTTCCATGTTTATAGAGATGACGGTGTAGATATTTCCATGTTCATACAAATGGTGGTGTAGATATTTCCATGTACATAGAGATGGCGGTGTAGATATTTCCATGCTTATACAGATAGCAGTGTAGTTATTTCCATGTTTATAGAGATAGCAGTGTAGATATTTCCATTGATATACAGATAGCTGTGTAGATATTTGCATGTAGATACAGATAGCGGTGTAGATATTTCCATGTTCATACAGATAGCGGTGTAGATATTTCCATGTTCATACAGATAGCGGTGTAGATATTTCCATGTTCATACAGATAGCGGTGTAGATATTTCCATGTTCATGCAGATGCCGGTGTACATATATCCATGTTCATACAGATGGCGGTGAAGATATTTCCATGTTCATACAGATGGCGGTGTAGATATTTCCATGTTTATACAAATGGCGGTGTAGATATTTTCATATTCATAGAGATGGCGGTGTAGGTATTTCCAGGTTAATACAAATGGCGATTTAGATATTTCCAAGTTCATAGAGATAGCGGTGTAGATATTTCCATGTTTATACAGATAGCAGTGTAGTTATTTCCATGTTTATAGAGATAGCAGTGTGGATATTTCCATTAATATACAGATAGCTGTGTAGATATTTGCATGTTCATACAGATAGCGGTGAAGATATTTGCATGTTCATACAGATAGCGGTGTAGTTATTTCCATGTTCATACAGATAGCGGTGTAGTTATTTCCATGTTCATACAGATAGCGGTGTAGATATATCCATGTTCATACAGATAGCGGTGTAGATATTTCCATGTTCATACAGTTAGCGGTGTAGATATTTCCGTGTTCATACTGATGGCGGTGTAGATATTTACATGTTCATACAGATGGCGGTGTAGATATTTCCATGTTCACACGAATGGCAGTGGAGATATTTCCATGTTCATAGAGATGGCGGTGTAGATATTTAAATGTTCATACACATGGTGGTGTAGATATTTCCATGTTCAAAGAGATGGCGGTGTAGATATTTCCATGTTTATACAGATAGCAGTGTAGTTATTTCCATGTTTATAGAGATAGCAGTGTAGATATTTCCATTGATATACAGATAGCGGTGTAGATATTTGCATGTACATACAGATAGCGGTGTAGATATTTCCATGTTCATACAGATAGCCGTGTATATCCATGTTCATACAGATAGCGGTGTAGATATTTCCATGTTCATACAGATAGCGGTGTAGATATTTCCATGTTCATGCAGATGCCGGTGTACATATATCGATGTTCATACAGATGGCGGTGAAGATATTTCCATGTTCATACAGATGACGGTGTAGATATTTCCATGTTCATACAAATGGCGGTGTAGATATTTTCATGTTCATAGAAATGGCGGTGTAGATATTTCCAGGTTCATACAAATGGCGGTGTAGATATTTCCGTGTTCATAGAGATGGCGGTGTAGATATTTCCATGTTTATACAGATAGCAGTGTAGTTTTTTCCATGTTTATAGAGATAGCAGTGTGGATATTTCCATTGATATACAGATAGCTATGTAGATATTTGCATGTTCATACAGATAGCGGTGAAGATATTTCCATGTTCATACAGATAGCGGTGTAGATATTTCCATGTTCTTACAGATAGCGGTGTAGATATTTCCATGTTCATTCAGATAGCGGTGTAGATATTTCCATGTTCATACAGATAGCGGTGTAGATATTTCCATGTTCATACAGATAGCGGTGAAGATATTTGCATGTTCATACAGATAGCGGTGTAGTTATTTCCATGTTCATACAGATAGCGGTGTAGATATTTCCATGTTCTTACAGATAGCGGTGTAGATATTTCCATGTTCATTCAGATAGCGGTGTAGATATTTCCATGTTCATACAGATAGCGGTGTAGATATTTCCATGTTCATACAGATAGCGGTGTAGATATTTCCATGTTCATACCCATAGCGGTGGAGACATTTCCATGTTCATACATTTAGCGGTGTAGATATTTCCATGATCTTACAGATGGCGGTGAAGTTATTTACATGTTCATACAGATGGCGGTGTAGATATTTCCATGTTTGTACGGATGGCAGTGTAGATACTTCCATGTTAATAGAGATAGCTGTGTAGATATTTCCATTGATATACTGATAGCTGTGTAGATATTTGCATGTTCATACAGATAGCGGTGTAGATATTTTCATGTTCGTACAGATAGCGGTGTAGATATTTCCATGTTCATACAGATAACGGTGTAGATATTTCCATGTTCATACAGACAGCGGTGTGGATATTTCCATGTTCATACAGTTAGCGGTGTAGATATTTCCATGTTCATACAGATGGCGGTGTAGATATTTACATGTTCATACAGAGGGCGGTATAGATATTTCCATGTTCGTACAGATGGCGGTGTAGTTATTTCCATGTTCATAGAGATGGCGGTGTAGATATTTCCATGTTTATGCAGATAGCGGTATAGATATTTCCAAGTTCATACAGATAGCGGTGTAGATATTTCCATGTTCATACAGATGGCGGTGTATATATTTCCATGTTCATACAGATGGCGGTGTTGATATTTCGAAGTTTATAGAGATAGCGCTGTAGTTATTTCCATATTTATAGAGAAATCTGTGTAGATATTTCCATGTATATTCAGATAGCTCTGTAGATATTTCCATGTTCATGCAGGTAGCGGTGTAGATATTTCCATGTTCATCCAGATGCCGGTGTACAAATATCCATGTTCATACAGATGGCGGTGAAGATATTTCCATGTTCATACAGATGGCGGTGTAGATATTTCCATGTTCATACGAATGGCGGTGGAGATATTTCCATGTTTATAGAGATGACGGTGTAGATATTTCCATGTTCATACAAATGGTGGTGTAGATATTTCCATGTACATAGAGATGGCGGTGTAGATATTTCCATGCTTATACAGATAGCAGTGTAGTTATTTCCATGTTTATAGAGATAGCAGTGTAGATATTTCCATTGATATACAGATAGCTGTGTAGATATTTGCATGTAGATACAGATAGCGGTGTAGATATTTCCATGTTCATACAGATAGCGGTGTAGATATTTCCATGTTCATACAGATAGCGGTGTAGATATTTCCATGTTCATACAGATAGCGGTGTAGATATTTCCATGTTCATGCAGATGCCGGTGTACATATATCCATGTTCATACAGATGGCGGTGAAGATATTTCCATGTTCATACAGATGGCGGTGTAGATATTTCCATGTTTATACAAATGGCGGTGTAGATATTTTCATATTCATAGAGATGGCGGTGTAGGTATTTCCAGGTTAATACAAATGGCGATTTAGATATTTCCAAGTTCATAGAGATAGCGGTGTAGATATTTCCATGTTTATACAGATAGCAGTGTAGTTATTTCCATGTTTATAGAGATAGCAGTGTGGATATTTCCATTAATATACAGATAGCTGTGTAGATATTTGCATGTTCATACAGATAGCGGTGAAGATATTTGCATGTTCATACAGATAGCGGTGTAGTTATTTCCATGTTCATACAGATAGCGGTGTAGTTATTTCCATGTTCATACAGATAGCGGTGTAGATATATCCATGTTCATACAGATAGCGGTGTAGATATTTCCATGTTCATACAGTTAGCGGTGTAGGTATTTCCATGTTCATACTGATGGCGGTGTAGATATTTACATGTTCATACAGATGGCGGTGTAGATATTTCCATGTTCATACGAATGGCAGTGGAGATATTTCCATGTTCATAGAGATGGCGGTGTAGATATTTAAATGTTCATACACATGGTGGTGTAGATATTTCCATGTTCAAAGAGATGGCGGTGTAGATATTTCCATGTTTATACAGATAGCAGTGTAGTTATTTCCATGTTTATAGAGATAGCAGTGTAGATATTTCCATTGATATACAGATAGCGGTGTAGATATTTGCATGTACATACAGATAGCGGTGTAGATATTTCCATGTTCATACAGATAGCCGTGTAGATATATCCATGTTCATACAGATAGCGGTGTAGATATTTCCATGTTCATACAGATAGCGGTGTAGATATTTCCATGTTCATGCAGATGCCGGTGTACATATATCGATGTTCATACAGATGGCGGTGAAGATATTTCCATGTTCATACAGATGACGGTGTAGATATTTCCATGTTCATACAAATGGCGGTGTAGATATTTTCATGTTCATAGAAATGGCGGTGTAGATATTTCCAGGTTCATACAAATGGCGGTGTAGATATTTCCGTGTTCATAGAGATGGCGGTGTAGATATTTCCATGTTTATACAGATAGCAGTGTAGTTTTTTCCATGTTTATAGAGATAGCAGTGTGGATATTTCCATTGATATACAGATAGCTATGTAGATATTTGCATGTTCATACAGATAGCGGTGAAGATATTTCCATGTTCATACAGATAGCGGTGTAGATATTTCCATGTTCTTACAGATAGCGGTGTAGATATTTCCATGTTCATTCAGATATCGGTGTAGATATTTCCATGTTCATACAGATAGCGGTGTAGATATTTCCATGTTCATACAGATAGTGGTGAAGATATTTGCATGTTCATACAGATAGCGGTGTAGTTATTTCCATGTTCATACAGATAGCAGTGTAGATATTTCCATGTTCTTACAGATAGCGGTGTAGATATTTCCATGTTCATTCAGATAGCGGTGTAGATATTTCCATGTTCATACAGATAGCGGTGTAGATATTTCCATGTTCATACAGATAGCGGTGTAGATATTTCCATGTTCATACCCATAGCGGTGGAGACATTTCCATGTTCATACATTTAGCGGTGTAGATATTTCCATGATCTTACAGATGGCGGTGAAGATATTTACATGTTCATACAGATGGCGGTGTAGATATTTCCATGTTTGTACGGATGGCAGTGTAGATACTTCCATGTTAATAGAGATAGCTGTGTAGATATTTCCATTGATATACTGATTGCTGTGTAGATATTTGCATGTTCATACAGATAGCGGTGTAGATATTTTCATGTTCGTACAGATAGCGGTGTAGATATTTCCATGTTCATACAGATAACGGTGTAGATATTTCCATGTTCATACAGACAGCGGTGTGGATATTTCCATGTTCATACAGTTAGCGGTGTAGATATTTCCATGTTCATACAGATGGCGGTGTAGATATTTGCATGTTCATACAGAGGGCGGTATAGATATTTCCATGTTCGTACAGATGGCGGTGTAGTTATTTCCATGTTCATAGAGATGGCGGTGTAGATATTTCCATGTTTATGCAGATAGCGGTATAGATATTTCCAAGTTCATACAGATAGCGGTGTAGATATTTCCATGTTCATACAGATGGCGGTGTATATATTTCCATGTTCATACAGATGGCGGTGTTGATATTTCGAAGTTTATAGAGATAGCGCTGTAGTTATTTCCATATTTATAGAGAAATCTGTGTAGATATTTCCATGTATATTCAGATAGCTCTGTAGATATTTCCATGTTCATGCAGGTAGCGGTGTAGATATTTCCATGTTCATCCAGATGCCGGTGTACAAATATCCATGTTCATACAGATGGCGGTGAAGATATTTCCATGTTCATACAGATGGCGGTGTAGATATTTCCATGTTCATACGAATGGCGGTGGAGATATTTCCATGTTTATAGAGATGACGGTGTAGATATTTCCATGTTCATACAAATGGTGGTGTAGATATTTCCATGTACATAGAGATGGCGGTGTAGATATTTCCATGCTTATACAGATAGCAGTGTAGTTATTTCCATGTTTATAGAGATAGCAGTGTAGATATTTCCATTGATATACAGATAGCTGTGTAGATATTTGCATGTAGATACAGATAGCGGTGTAGATATTTCCATGTTCATACAGATAGCGGTGTAGATATTTCCATGTTCATACAGATAGCGGTGTAGATATTTCCATGTTCATACAGATAGCGGTGTAGATATTTCCATGTTCATGCAGATGCCGGTGTACATATATCCATGTTCATACAGATGGCGGTGAAGATATTTCCATGTTCATACAGATGGCGGTGTAGATATTTCCATGTTTATACAAATGGCGGTGTAGATATTTTCATATTCATAGAGATGGCGGTGTAGGTATTTCCAGGTTAATACAAATGGCGATTTAGATATTTCCAAGTTCATAGAGATAGCGGTGTAGATATTTCCATGTTTATACAGATAGCAGTGTAGTTATTTCCATGTTTATAGAGATAGCAGTGTGGATATTTCCATTGATATACAGATAGCTGTGTAGATATTTGCATGTTCATACAGATAGCGGTGAAGATATTTGCATGTTCATACAGATAGCGGTGTAGTTATTTCCATGTTCATACAGATAGCGGTGTAGTTATTTCCATGTTCATACAGATAGCGGTGTAGATATATCCATGTTCATACAGATAGCGGTGTAGATATTTCCATGTTCATACAGTTAGCGGTGTAGATATTTCCATGTTCATACTGATGGCGGTGTAGATATTTACATGTTCATACAGATGGCGGTGTAGATATTTCCATGTTCATACGAATGGCAGTGGAGATATTTCCATGTTCATAGAGATGGCGGTGTAGATATTTAAATGTTCATACACATGGTGGTGTAGATATTTCCATGTTCAAAGAGATGGCGGTGTAGATATTTCCATGTTTATACAGATAGCAGTGTAGTTATTTCCATGTTTATAGAGATAGCAGTGTAGATATTTCCATTGATATACAGATAGCGGTGTAGATATTTGCATGTACATACAGATAGCGGTGTAGATATTTCCATGTTCATACAGATAGCCGTGTAGATATATCCATGTTCATACAGATAGCGGTGTAGATATTTCCATGTTCATACAGATAGCGGTGTAGATATTTCCATGTTCATGCAGATGCCGGTGTACATATATCGATGTTCATACAGATGGCGGTGAAGATATTTCCATGTTCATACAGATGACGGTGTAGATATTTCCATGTTCATACAAATGGCGGTGTAGATATTTTCATGTTCATAGAAATGGCGGTGTAGATATTTCCAGGTTCATACAAATGGCGGTGTAGATATTTCCGTGTTCATAGAGATGGCGGTGTAGATATTTCCATGTTTATACAGATAGCAGTGTAGTTTTTTCCATGTTTATAGAGATAGCAGTGTGGATATTTCCATTGATATACAGATAGCTATGTAGATATTTGCATGTTCATACAGATAGCGGTGAAGATATTTCCATGTTCATACAGATAGCGGTGTAGATATTTCCATGTTCTTACAGATAGCGGTGTAGATATTTCCATGTTCATTCAGATAGCGGTGTAGATATTTCCATGTTCATACAGATAGCGGTGTAGATACTTCCATGTTCATACAGTTGGCGGTGTAGATATTTCCATGTTCATACAGATGGTGGTGTAGATATTTACATGTTCATACAGATGGCGGTGTAGATATTTCCATGTTCATACAGATGGCGGTGTAGATATTTCCATGTTCATACAGATGGCGGTGTAGATATTTCGAAGTTTATAGAGATAGCGCTGTAGTTATTTCCATATTTATAGAGAAATCTGTGTAGATATTTCCATGTATATTCAGATAGCTGTGTAGATATTTCCATGTTCATGCAGGTAGCGGTGTAGATATTTCCATGTTCATCCAGATGCCGGTGTACATATATCCATGTTCATACAGATGGCGGTGAAGATATTTCCATGTTCATACAGATGGCGGTGTAGATATTTCCATGTTCATACGAATGGCGCTGGAGATATTTCCATGTTCATAGAGATGGCGGTGTAGATATTTCCATGTTCATACAAATGGTGGTGTAGATATTTCCATGTTCATAGAGATGGCGGTGTAGATATTTCCATGCTTATACAGATAGCAGTGTAGTTATTTCCATGTTTATAGAGATAGCAGTGTAGATATTTCCATTGATATACAGATAGCTGTGTAGATATTTGCATGTACATACAGATAGCGGTGTAGATATTTCCATGTTCATACAGATAGCGGTGTAGATATTTCCATGTTCATACAGATAGCGGTGTAGATATTTCCATGTTCATACAGATAGCGGTGTAGATATTTCCATGTTCATGCAGATGCCGGTGTACATATATCCATGTTAATACAGATGGCGGTGAAGATATTTCCATGTTCATACAGATGGCGGTGTAGATATTTCCATGTTCATACAAATGGCGGTGTAGATATTTTGATGTTCATAGAGATGGCGGTGTAGATATTTCCAGGTTAATACAAATGGCGGTGTAGATATTTCCATGTTCATAGAGATGGCGGTGTAGATATTTCCATGTTTATACAGATAGCAGTGTAGTTATTTCCATGTTTATAGAGATAGCAGTGTGGATATTTCCATTGATATACAGATAGCTGTGTAGATATTTGCATGTTCATACAGATAGCGGTGTAGATATTTGCATGTTCATACACATAGCGGTGTAGTTATTTCCATGTTCATACAGATAGCGGTGTAGTTATTTCCATGTTCATACAGATAGCGGTGTAGATATTTCCATGTTCATACAGTTAGCGGTGTAGATATTTCCATGTTCATACAGATGGCGGTGTAGATATTTCCATGTTCATACAGATGGCGGTGTAGATATTTCCATGTTCATACGAATGGCGGTGGAGATATTTCCATGTTCATAGAGAAGGCGGTGTAGATATTTCCATGTTCATACACATGGTGGTGTAGATATTTCCATGTTCATAGAGATGGCGGTGTAGATATTTCAATGTTTATGCAGATAGTAGTGTAGTTATTTCCATGTTTATAGAGATAGCAGTGTAGATATTTCCATTGATATACAGATAGCGGTGTAGATATTTGCATGTACATACAGATAGCGGTGTAGATATTTCCATGTTCATACAGATAGCCGTGTAGATATTTCCATGTTCATACAGATAGCGGTGTAGATATTTCCATGTTCATACAGATAGCGGTGTAGATATTTCCATGTTCATGCAGATGCCGGTGTACATATATCCATGTTCATACAGATGGCGGTGAAGATATTTCCATGTTCATACAGATGGCGGTGTAGATATTTCCATGTTCATACAAATGGCGGTGTAGATATTTTCATGTTCATAGAAATGGCGGTGTTGATATTTCCAGGTTCATACAAATGGCGGTGTAGATATTTCCGTGTTCATAGAGATGGCGGTGTAGATATTTCCATGTTTATTCAGATAGCAGTGTAGTTTTTTCCATGTTTATAGAGAAAGCAGTGTGGATATTTCCATTGATATACAGATAGCTATGTAGATATTTGCATGTTTACAGATAGCGGTGTAGATATTTCCATGTTCATACAGATAGCGGTGTAGATATTTCCATGTTCTTTCAGATAGCGGTGTAGTTATTTCCATGTTCATTCAGATAGCGGTGTAGATATTTCCATGTTCATACAGATAGCGGTGTAGATATTTCCATGTTCATACAGTTGGCGGTGTAGATATTTCCATGTTCATACAGATGGCGGTGTAGATATTTACATGTTCATACAGATGGCTGTGTAGATATTTCCATGTTCATACAGATGGCGGTGTAGATATTTACATGTTCATACAGATGGCGGTGTAGATATTTCCATGTTCATACAGATGGCGGTGTAGATATTTCCATGTTCATACAGATGGCGGTGTAGATATTTCGAAGTTTATAGAGATAGCGCTGTAGTTATTTCCATATTTATAGAGAAATCTGTGTAGATATTTCCATGTATATTCAGATAGCTGTGTAGATATTTCCATGTTCATACAGGTAGCGGTGTAGATATTTCCATGTTCATCCAGATGCCGGTGTACATATATCCATGTTCATACAGATGGCGATGAAGATATTTCCATGTTCATACAGATGGCGGTGTAGATATTTCCATGTTCATACGAATGGCGGTGGAGATATTTCCATGTTCATAGAGATGGCGGTGTAGTTATTTCCATGTTCATACAAATGGAGGTGTAGATATTTCCATGTTCGTAGAGATGGCGGTGTAGATATTTCCATGCTTATACAGATAGCAGTGTAGTTATTTCCATGTTTATACAGATAGCAGTGTAGATATTTCCATTGATATACAGATAGCTGTGTAGATATTTGCATGTACATACAGATAGCGGTGTAGATATTTCCATGTTCATACAGATAGCGGTGTAGATATTTCCATGTTCATACAGATAGCGGTTTAGTTATATCCATGTTCAAACAGATAGCGGTGTAGATATTTCCATGTTCATACCGATAGCGGTGTAGATATTTCCATGTTCATACAGTTAGCGGTGTAGATATTTCCATGTTCATACAGATGGCGGTGTAGATATTTACATGTTCATACAGATGGCGGTATAGATATTTCCATGTTCGTACAGATGGCGGTGTAGATATTTACATGTACATAGAGATGGCGGTGTAGACATTTCCATGTTTATGCAGATAGCGGTATAGATATTTCCATGTTTATACAGATGGTGGTGTAGATATTTCCATGTTTATAGAGATGGCGGTCTAGATAATTCCATGTTTACAGAGATAGTGGTGTAGTTATTTCCAAGTTTAAAGAGACAGCATTGTAGATATTTCCATGTTTATACAGATAGCGGTGAAGATATTTCCATGTTTATACAGATAGCGGTGTAGATATTTCCATGTTTATACAGATAGCAGTGTAGATATTTCCATGTTTATAGAGATAGTGGTGTAGATAATTTCAATTTTATACAGAGAGCAGTGTAGATATTTCCACGTTCATACAGATAACGGTGTAGATATTTCCACGTTTATACAGATGGCGATGTAGATATTTCCATGTTCATACAGATGGCGGTGTAGATATTTCCATGTTTATAGGGATGACGGTGTAGATATTTTCATGTTTACACAGATGGCGTTGTAGATATTTCCATGTTTACACAGATAGCGGTGTAGACATTTCCATGTTTACACAGATAGCGGTGTGGATATTTCCATGTTTATACAGATAGTTGGGCAGATATTTCCATGTTTATACAGATAGCGGTGTAGATATTTCCATCTTAATACAGATGGCGGTGTAGATGTGTCCATATTCGTACAGACGGCGGTGTAGATATTTCCATGTTCATACAGATGGCGGTGTAGATATTTCGAAGTTTATAGAGATAGTGCTGTAGTTATTTCCATATTTATAGAGAAATCTGTGTAGATATTCCCATGTATTTTCAGATAGCTGTGTAGATATTTCCATGTTCATGCAGATAGCGGTGTAGATATTTCCATGTTCATCCAGATGCCGGTGTACATATATCCAAGTTCATACAGATGGCGGTGAAGGTATTTCCATGTTCGTACAGATGGCGGTGTAGATATTTCCATGTTCATACAAATGTCGGTGTAGATATTTCCATGTTCGTAGAGATGGCGGTGTAGATATTTCCAGGTTCATACAAATGGCGGTGTAGATATTTCCATGTTCATAGAGATGGCGGTGTAGATATTTAAATGTTTATACAGATAGCAGTGTAGTTATTTCCATGTTTATAGAGATAGCAGTGTAGATATTTCCATGTTCATAGAGATGGCGGTGTAGATATTTCCATGTTTATACAGATAGCAGTGTAGATATTTCCATGTTTATAGAGATAGCAGTGTAGATATTTTCATTGATATACAGATAGCTGTGTAGATATTTGCATGTTCATACAGATAGCGGTGTAGATATTTCCATGTTCATACAGATAGCGGTGTAGATATTTCCATGTTCATACAGATAGCGGTGTAGATATTTCCATGTTCATACCGATAGCGGTGTAGATATTTCTTTGTTCATACAGAAACGGTGTAGATATTTCCATGTTCATACAGTTAGCGGTGTAGATATTTCCATGTTCATACAGATAGCGGTGTAGATATTTACATGTTCATACAGATGGCGGTGTAGATATTTCCATGTTCGTACGGATGGCAGTGTAGATATTTCCATGTACATACAGGTGGCGGTGTATATATTTTCATGTTTATACAGATAGCAGTGTAGTTATTTCCATATTTATAGAGATAGCAGTGTAGATATTTCCATTGATATGCAGATAGCTGTGTAGATATTTCCATGTTCATACAGATAGCGGTGTAGATATTTCCATGTTCATGCAGATAACGGTGTAGATAATTCCATGTTCCTACAGATAGCGGTGTAGATATTTCCATGTTCGTACAGTTAGCGGGTAGATATTTCCATGTTCATACAGTTAGCGGTGTAGATATTTCCATGTTCATACAGATGGCGGTGTAGATATTTACATGTTCATACAGATGGCGGTATAGGTATTTCCATGTTCGTACAGATGGCGGCGTGGATATTTCCATGTTCATATAGATGGCGGTGTAGATATTTCCATGTTTATGCAGATAGCGGTTTAGATAATTCCATGTTTATACAGATGGTGCTGTAGATATTTCCATGTTTATAGAGATGGCGGTCTAAATATTTCCATGTTTACAGAGATAGTGGTGTAGTTATTTCGAAGTTTATAGAGACAGCGTTGTAGATATTTAAATGTTTATACAGATAGCGGTGAAGATAATTCCATGTTTATACAGATAGCGGTGTTGATATTTCCATGTTTATACAGATAGCAGTGTAGATATTTCCATGTTTATAGAGATAGTGGTGTAGATAATTTCAATTTTATACAGAGAGCAGTGTAGATATTTCCAAGTTCATACAGATAGCGGTGTAGATATTTCCACATTTATAGAGATGGCGGTGTAGATATTTCCATGTTCATACAGATGGCGGTGTAGATATTTCCATGTTTATAGGGATGGCGGTGTAGATATTTTCATGTTTACACAGATGGCGGTGTTGGTATTTCCATGTTTACACAGAGAGCGGTGTAGACATTTCCATGTTTACACAGATAGCGGTGTGGATATTTCCATGTTTATGCAGATAGCGGTGTAGATATTTCCATGTTTATACAGATATCGGTGCGGATATTTCCATGTTTATTCAGGTAGTTGGGCAGATATTTCCGTGTTTATACAGATCGCGGTGTAGATATTTCCATCTTAATACAGATGGCGGTTTAGATATGTCCATGTTTGTACAGAAGGCGGTGTACATATTTCCATGTTCATACAGATGGCGGTGTAGATATTTCGAAGTTTATAGAGATAGTGCTGTCGTTATTTCCATATTTATAGAGAAATCTGTGTAGATATTTCCATGTATATTCAGATAGCTGTGTAGATATTTCCATGTTCATGCAGATAGCGGTGTAGATATTTCCATGTTCATCCAGATGCCGGTGTAGATATCTCCATGTTCATACAGATGGCGGTGAAGATATTTCCATGTTCATACAGATAACGGTGTAGATATTTCCACGTTTATACAGATGGCGATGTAGATATTTCCATGTTCATACAGATGGCGGTGTAGATATTTCCATGTTTATAGGGATGACGGTGTAGATATTTTCATGTTTACACAGATGGCGTTGTAGATATTTCCATGTTTACACAGATAGCGGTGTAGACATTTCCATGTTTACACAGATAGCGGTGTGGATATTTCCATGTTTATACAGATAGTTGGGCAGATATTTCCATGTTTATACAGATAGCGGTGTAGATATTTTGAAGTTCATACAGTGAGCGGTATAGATATTTCCATGTTTATACAGATGGTGTTGTAGATATTTCCATGTTTATAGAGATGGCGGTCTAGATATTTCCATGTTTATAGAGATATTGGTGTAGTTATTTCCAAGTTTATAGAGACAGCGTTGTAGATATTTCCATGTTTATACAGATAGCGGTGTAGATATTTCCATGTTCATAGAGATGGCGGTGTAGATATTTCCATGTTTATACAGATAGCAGTGTAGTTATTTCCATGTTTATAGAGATAGAGGTGTAGATAATTTCAATTTTATACAGATAGCTGTGTACATATTTGCATGTTCATAGAGATAGCCGTGTAGATATTTCCATGTTCATACAGTTGGCGGTGTAGATATTTCCATGTTCATAGAGATGGCGGTGTAGATATTTCCATGTTCATGCAGATGGCGATGTAGATATTTCGAAGTTTGTTGAGATAGCACTGTAGTTATTTCCATATTTATAGAGAAATCTGTGTAGATATTTCCATGTATATTCAGATAGCTGTGTAGATATTTCCATGTTCATACAGATAGCGGTGTAGATATTTCCATGTTCATCCAGATGTCGGTGTACATATATCCATGTTCAAACAGATGGCGGTGAAGGTACTTCCATGTTCATACAGATAGCGGTGTAGATAGTTCCATGTTCATACAAATAGCGGTGTAGATATTTCCATGTTCATAGAGATGGCCGTGTAGATATTTCCATGTTCATACAAATGGCGGTATAGATATTTCCATGTTCATAGAAATGGCGGTGTAGGTATTTCCAAGTTTATACAGATAGCAGTGTAGTTAATTCCATGTTTATAGAGATAGCAGTGTAGATATTTCCAATGATATACAGATAGCTTTGTAGATATTTGCAAGTTCATACAGATAGCGGTGTAGATATTTCCATGTTCATACAGATAGCGCTGTATATATTTCCAAGTTCATACCGATAGCGGTGTAGATATTTCCATGTTCATACATATAGCGGTGTAGATATTTCCATGTTCATACAGATGGCGGTGTAGATATTTCCATGTTCATACAGATTGCGGTGTAGATATTTCCATGTTCATACAGATAGCGGTGTAGATATTTCCATGTTCATACAGATAGCCGTGTAGATATTTCCATGTTCATACAATTAGCGGTGTAGATATTTCCATGTTCATACAGATGGCGGTGTAGATATTTACACGTTCATACAGATGGCGGAATAGATATTTCCATGTTCGTACAGATGGCGGTGTAGATATTTCCATGTTCATAGAGATGGCGGTGTAGATATTTCCATGTTTATGCAGATAGCAGTATAAATATTTCCATATTTATACAGATGGTGGTGTACATATTTCCATGTTTATAGAGATGGCTGTCTAGATATTTCCATGTTTACAGATATAGTGGTGTAGTTATTTCCAAGTTTATAGAGACAGCGTTGTAGATATTTCCATGATTATTCAGATAGCGGTGAAGATATTTCCATGTTTATACAGATAGCGGTGTAGATATTTCCATGTTTATACAGATAGCAGTGTAGATATTAACATGTTTATAGAGATAGTGTTGTAGATAATTTCAATTTTATACCGAGAGCAGTGTAGATATTTCCAAGTTCATACAGATAGCGGTGTAGATATTTCCACGTTTATAGAGATGGCGGTGTACATATATCGATGTTCATACAGATGGCGGTGAAGATATTTCCATGTTCATACAGATGACGGTGTAGATATTTCCATGTTCATACAAATGGCGGTGTAGATATTTTCATGTTCATAGAAATGGCGGTGTAGGTATTTCCAGGTTCATACAAATGGCGGTGTAGATATTTCCGTGTTCATAGAGATGGCGGTGTAGATATTTCCATGTTTATACAGATAGCAGTGTAGTTTTTTCCATGTTTATAGAGATAGCAGTGTGGATATTTCCATTGATATACAGATAGCTATGTAGATATTTGCATGTTCATACAGATAGCGGTGAAGATATTTCCATGTTCATACAGATAGCGGTGTAGATATTTCCATGTTCTTACAGATAGCGGTGTAGATATTTCCATGTTCATTCAGATAGCGGTGTAGATATTTCCATGTTCATACAGATAGCGGTGTAGATATTTCCATGTTCATACAGTTGGCGGTGTAGATATTTCCATGTTCATACAGATGGTGGTGTAGATATTTACATGTTCATACAGATGGCGGTGTAGATATTTCCATGTTCATACAGATGGCGGTGTAGATATTTCCATGTTCATACAGATGGCGGTGTAGATATTTCGAAGTTTATAGAGATAGCGCTGTAGTTATTTCCATATTTATAGAGAAATCTGTGTAGATATTTCCATGTATATTCAGATAGCTGTGTAGATATTTCCATGTTCATGCAGGTAGCGGTGTAGATATTTCCATGTTCATCCAGATGCCGGTGTACATATATCCATGTTCATACAGATGGCGGTGAAGATATTTCCATGTTCATACAGATGGCGGTGTAGATATTTCCATGTTCATACGAATGGCGCTGGAGATATTTCCATGTTCATAGAGATGGCGGTGTAGATATTTCCATGTTCATACAAATGGTGGTGTAGATATTTCCATGTTCATAGAGATGGCGGTGTAGATATTTCCATGCTTATACAGATAGCAGTGTAGTTATTTCCATGTTTATAGAGATAGCAGTGTAGATATTTCCATTGATATACAGATAGCTGTGTAGATATTTGCATGTACATACAGATAGCGGTGTAGATATTTCCATGTTCATACAGATAGCGGTGTAGATATTTCCATGTTCATACAGATAGCGGTGTAGATATTTCCATGTTCATACAGATAGCGGTGTAGATATTTCCATGTTCATGCAGATGCCGGTGTACATATATCCATGTTCATACAGATGGCGGTGAAGATATTTCCATGTTCATACAGATGGCGGTGTAGATATTTCCATGTTCATACAAATGGCGGTGTAGATATTTTGATGTTCATAGAGATGGCGGTGTAGATATTTCCAGGTTACTACAAATGGCGGTGTAGATATTTCCATGTTCATAGAGATGGCGGTGTAGATATTTCCATGTTTATACAGATAGCAGTGTAGTTATTTCCATGTTTATAGAGATAGCAGTGTGGATATTTCCATTGATATACAGATAGCTGTGTAGATATTTGCATGTTCATACAGATAGCGGTGTAGATATTTGCATGTTCATACACATAGCGGTGTAGTTATTTCCATGTTCATACAGATAGCGGTGTAGTTATTTCCATGTTCATACAGATAGCGGTGTAGTTATTTCCATGTTCATACAGTTAGCGGTGTAGATATTTCCATGTTCATACAGATAGCGGTGTAGATATTTCCATGTTCATACAGATAGCGGTGTAGATATTTCCATGTTCATGCAGATGCCGGTGTACATATATCCATGTTCATACAGATGGCGGTGAAGATATTTCCATGTTCATACAGATGGCGGTGTAGATATTTCCATGTTTATACAAATGGCGGTGTAGATATTTTCATATTCATAGAGATGGCGGTGTAGGTATTTCCAGGTTAATACAAATGGCGGTGTAGATATTTCCAAGTTCATAGAGATGGCGGTGTAGATATTTCCATGTTTATACAGATAGCAGTGTAGTTATTTCCATGTTTATAGAGATAGCAGTGTGGATATTTCCATTGATATACAGATAGCTGTGTAGATATTTGCATGTTCATACAGATAGCGGTGTAGATATTTGCATGTTCATAGAGATAGCGGTGTAGTTATTTCCATGTTCATACAGATACCGGTGTAGTTATTTCCATGTTAATACAGATAGCGGTGTAGATATATCCATGTTCATACAGATAGCGGTGTAGATATTTACATGTTCATACAGATGGCGGTGTAGATATTTCCATGTTCATACGAATGGCAGTGGAGATATTTCCATGTTCATAGAGATGGCGGTGTAGATATTTCCATGTTCATACACATGGTGGTGTAGATATTTCCATGTTCAAAGAGATGGCGGTGTAGATATTTCCATGTTCATACAGATAGCGGTGTAGATATTTCCATGTTTATACAGATAGTGGTGTAGGTATTTCCATGTTCATGCAGATGCCGGTGTACATATATCCATGTTCATACAGATGGCGGTGAAGATATTTCCATGTTCATACAGATGACGGTGTAGATATTTCCATGTTCATACAAATGGCGGTGTAGATATTTTCAAGTTCAAAGAGATGGCGGTGTAGATATTTCCAGGTTAATACAAATGGCGGTGTAGATATTTCCATGTTCATAGAGATGGCGGTGTAGATATTTCCAAGTTTATACAGATAGCAGTGTAGTTATTTCCATGTTTATAGAGGTAGCAGTGTGGATATTTCCATTGATATACAGATAGCTGTGTAGATATTTGCATGTTCATACAGATAGCTGTGTAGATATTTCCATGTTCATACAGATAGCGGTGTAGATATTTCCATGTTCATACAGATAGCGGTTTAGTTATTTCCATGTTCAAACAGATAGCGGTGTAGATATTTCCATGTTCATACAGATAGCGGTGTAGATATTTCCATGTTCATACAGTTAGCGGTGTAGATATTTCCATATTCATACAGATGGCGGTTTAGATATTTACATGTTCATACCTATGGCGGTGTAGATATTTCCATGTTCATACAGATAGCGGTGTAGATATTTCCATGTTCAAACAGATAGCGGTGTAGATATTTCCATGTTCATACAGATAGCGGTGTAGATATTTCCATGTTCATACCCATAGCGGTGGAGACATTTCCATGTTCATACATTTAGCGGTGTAGATATTTCCATGATCTTACAGATGGCGGTGAAGATATTTACATGTTCATACAGATGGCGGTGTAGATATTTCCATGTTTGTACGGATGGCAGTGTAGATACTTCCATGTTAATAGAGATAGCTGTGTAGATATTTCCATTGATATACTGATAGCTGTGTAGATATTTGCATGTTCATACAGATAGCGGTGTAGATATTTTCATGTTCGTACAGATAGCGGTGTAGATATTTCCATGTTCATACAGATAACGGTGTAGATATTTCCATGTTCATACAGACAGCGGTGTGGATATTTCCATGTTCATACAGTTAGCGGTGTAGATATTTCCATGTTCATACAGATGGCGGTGTAGATATTTACATGTTCATACAGAGGGCGGTATAGATATTTCCATGTTCGTACAGATGGCGGTGTAGTTATTTCCATGTTCATAGAGATGGCGGTGTAGATATTTCCATGTTTATGCAGATAGCGGTATAGATATTTCCAAGTTCATACAGATAGCGGTGTAGATATTTCCAAGTTCATACAGATGGCGGTGTATATATTTCCATGTTCATACAGATGGCGGTGTAGATATTTCGAAGTTTATAGAGATAGCGCTGTAGTTATTTCCATATTTATAGAGAAATCTGTGTAGATATTTCCATGTATATTCAGATAGCTCTGTAGATATTTCCATGTTCATGCAGGTAGCGGTGTAGATATTTCCATGTTCATCCAGATGCCGGTGTACAAATATCCATGTTCATACAGATGGCGGTGAAGATATTTCCATGTTCATACAGATGGCGGTGTAGATATTTCCATGTTCATACGAATGGCGGTGGAGATATTTCCATGTTTATAGAGATGACGGTGTAGATATTTCCATGTTCATACAAATGGTGGTGTAGATATTTCCATGTACATAGAGATGGCGGTGTAGATATTTCCATGCTTATACAGATAGCAGTGTAGTTATTTCCATGTTTATAGAGATAGCAGTGTAGATATTTCCATTGATATACAGATAGCTGTGTAGATATTTGCATGTAGATACAGATAGCGGTGTAGATATTTCCATGTTCATACAGATAGCGGTGTAGATATTTCCATGTTCATACAGATAGCGGTGTAGATATTTCCATGTTCATACAGATAGCGGTGTAGATATTTCCATGTTCATGCAGATGCCGGTGTACATATATCCATGTTCATACAGATGGCGGTGAAGATATTTCCATGTTCATACAGATGGCGGTGTAGATATTTCCATGTTTATACAAATGGCGGTGTAGATATTTTCATATTCATAGAGATGGCGGTGTAGGTATTTCCAGGTTAATACAAATGGCGATTTAGATATTTCCAAGTTCATAGAGATAGCGGTGTAGATATTTCCATGTTTATACAGATAGCAGTGTAGTTATTTCCATGTTTATAGAGATAGTAGTGTGGATATTTCCATTAATATACAGATAGCTGAGTAGATATTTGCATGTTCATACAGATAGCGGTGAAGATATTTGCATGTTCATACAGATAGCGGTGTAGTTATTTCCATGTTCATACAGATAGCGGTGTAGTTATTTCCATGTTCATACAGATAGCGGTGTAGATATATCCATGTTCATACAGATAGCGGTGTAGATATTTCCATGTTCATACAGTTAGCGGTGTAGATATTTCCATGTTCATACTGATGGCGGTGTAGATATTTACATGTTCATACAGATGGCGGTGTAGATATTTCCATGTTCATACGAATGGCAGTGGAGATATTTCCATGTTCATAGAGATGGCGGTGTAGATATTTAAATGTTCATACACATGGTGGTGTAGATATTTCCATGTTCAAAGAGATGGCGGTGTAGATATTTCCATGTTTATACAGATAGCAGTGTAGTTATTTCCATGTTTATAGAGATAGCAGTGTAGATATTTCCATTGATATACAGATAGCGGTGTAGATATTTGCATGTACATACAGATAGCGGTGTAGATATTTCCATGTTCATACAGATAGCCGTGTAGATATATCCATGTTCATACAGATAGCGGTGTAGATATTTCCATGTTCATACAGATAGCGGTGTAGATATTTCCATGTTCATGCAGATGCCGGTGTACATATATCGATGTTCATACAGATGGCGGTGAAGATATTTCCATGTTCATACAGATGACGGTGTAGATATTTCCATGTTCATACAAATGGTGGTGTAGATATTTTCATGTTCATAGAAATGGCGGTGTAGATATTTCCAGGTTCATACAAATGGCGGTGTAGATATTTCCGTGTTCATAGAGATGGCGGTGTAGATATTTCCATGTTTATACAGATAGCAGTGTAGTTTTTTCCATGTTTATAGAGATAGCAGTGTGGATATTTCCATTGATATACAGATAGCTATGTAGATATTTGCATGTTCATACAGATAGCGGTGAAGATATTTCCATGTTCATACAGATAGCGGTGTAGATATTTCCATGTTCTTACAGATAGCGGTGTAGATATTTCCATGTTCATTCAGATAGCGGTGTAGATATTTCCATGTTCATACAGATAGCGGTGTAGATATTTCCATGTTCATACAGATAGCGGTGAAGATATTTGCATGTTCATACAGATAGCGGTGTAGTTATTTCCATGTTCATACAGATAGCGGTGTAGATATTTCCATGTTCATACAGATAGCGGTGTAGATATTTCCATGTTCATACCCATAGCGGTGGAGACATTTCCATGTTCATACATTTAGCGGTGTAGATATTTCCATGATCTTACAGATGGCGGTGAAGATATTTACATGTTCATACAGATGGCGGTGTAGATATTTCCATGTTTGTACGGATGGCAGTGTAGATACTTCCATGTTAATAGAGATAGCTGTGTAGATATTTCCATTGATATACTGATATCTGTGTAGATATTTGCATGTTCATACAGATAGCGGTGTAGATATTTTCATGTTCGTACAGATAGCGGTGTAGATATTTCCATGTTCATACAGATAACGGTGTAGATATTTCCATGTTCATACAGGCAGCGGTGTGGATATTTCCATGTTCATACAGTTAGCGGTGTAGATATTTCCATGTTCATACAGATGGCGGTGTAGATATTTACATGTTCATACAGAGGGCGGTATAGATATTTCCATGTTCGTACAGATGGCGGTGTAGTTATTTCCATGTTCATAGAGATGGCGGTGTAGATATTTCCATGTTTATGCAGATAGCGGTATAGATATTTCCAAGTTCATACAGATAGCGGTGTAGATATTTCCATGTTCATACAGATGGCGGTGTATATATTTCCATGTTCATACAGATGGCGGTGTTGATATTTCGAAGTTTATAGAGATAGCGCTGTAGTTATTTCCATATTTATAGAGAAATCTGTGTAGATATTTCCATGTATATTCAGATAGCTCTGTAGATATTTCCATGTTCATGCAGGTAGCGGTGTAGATATTTCCATGTTCATCCAGATGCCGGTGTACAAATATCCATGTTCATACAGATGGCGGTGAAGATATTTCCATGTTCATACAGATGGCGGTGTAGATATTTCCATGTTCATACGAATGGCGGTGGAGATATTTCCATGTTTATAGAGATGACGGTGTAGATATTTCCATGTTCATACAAATGGTGGTGTAGATATTTCCATGTACATAGAGATGGCGGTGTAGATATTTCCATGCTTATACAGATAGCAGTGTAGTTATTTCCATGTTTATAGAGATAGCAGTGTAGATATTTCCATTGATATACAGATAGCTGTGTAGATATTTGCATGTAGATACAGATAGCGGTGTAGATATTTCCATGTTCATACAGATAGCGGTGTAGATATTTCCATGTTCATACAGATAGCGGTGTAGATATTTCCATGTTCATACAGATAGCGGTGTAGATATTTCCATGTTCATGCAGATGCCGGTGTACATATATCCATGTTCATACAGATGGCGGTGAAGATATTTCCATGTTCATACAGATGGCGGTGTAGATATTTCCATGTTTATACAAATGGCGGTGTAGATATTTTCATATTCATAGAGATGGCGGTGTAGGTATTTCCAGGTTAATACAAATGGCGATTTAGATATTTCCAAGTTCATAGAGATAGCGGTGTAGATATTTCCATGTTTATACAGATAGCAGTGTAGTTATTTCCATGTTTATAGAGATAGCAGTGTGGATATTTCCATTAATATACAGATAGCTGTGTAGATATTTGCATGTTCATACAGATAGCGGTGAAGATATTTGCATGTTCATACAGATAGCGGTGTAGTTATTTCCATGTTCATACAGATAGCGGTGTAGTTATTTCCATGTTCATACAGATAGCGGTGTAGATATATCCATGTTCATACAGATAGCGGTGTAGATATTTCCATGTTCATACAGTTAGCGGTGTAGGTATTTCCATGTTCATACTGATGGCGGTGTAGATATTTACATGTTCATACAGATGGCGGTGTAGATATTTCCATGTTCATACGAATGGCAGTGGAGATATTTCCATGTTCATAGAGATGGCGGTGTAGATATTTAAATGTTCATACACATGGTGGTGTAGATATTTCCATGTTCAAAGAGATGGCGGTGTAGATATTTCCATGTTTATACAGATAGCAGTGTAGTTATTTCCATGTTTATAGAGATAGCAGTGTAGATATTTCCATTGATATACAGATAGCGGTGTAGATATTTGCATGTACATACAGATAGCGGTGTAGATATTTCCATGTTCATACAGATAGCCGTGTAGATATATCCATGTTCATACAGATAGCGGTGTAGATATTTCCATGTTCATACAGATAGCGGTGTAGATATTTCCATGTTCATGCAGATGCCGGTGTACATATATCGATGTTCATACAGATGGCGGTGAAGATATTTCCATGTTCATACAGATGACGGTGTAGATATTTCCATGTTCATACAAATGGTGGTGTAGATATTTTCATGTTCATAGAAATGGCGGTGTAGATATTTCCAGGTTCATACAAATGGCGGTGTAGATATTTCCGTGTTCATAGAGATGGCGGTGTAGATATTTCCATGTTTATACAGATAGCAGTGTAGTTTTTTCCATGTTTATAGAGATAGCAGTGTGGATATTTCCATTGATATACAGATAGCTATGTAGATATTTGCATGTTCATACAGATAGCGGTGAAGATATTTCCATGTTCATACAGATAGCGGTGTAGATATTTCCATGTTCTTACAGATAGCGGTGTAGATATTTCCATGTTCATTCAGATAGCGGTGTAGATATTTCCATGTTCATACAGATAGCGGTGTAGATATTTCCATGTTCATACAGATAGTGGTGAAGATATTTGCATGTTCATACAGATAGCGGTGTAGTTATTTCCATGTTCATACAGATAGCGGTGTAGATATTTCCATGTTCATACAGATAGCGGTGTAGATATTTCCATGTTCATACCCATAGCGGTGGAGACATTTCCATGTTCATACATTTAGCGGTGTAGATATTTCCATGATCTTACAGATGGCGGTGAAGATATTTACATGTTCATACAGATGGCGGTGTAGATATTTCCATGTTTGTACGGATGGCAGTGTAGATACTTCCATGTTAATAGAGATAGCTGTGTAGATATTTCCATTGATATACTGATATCTGTGTAGATATTTGCATGTTCATACAGATAGCGGTGTAGATATTTTCATGTTCGTACAGATAGCGGTGTAGATATTTCCATGTTCATACAGATAACGGTGTAGATATTTCCATGTTCATACAGACAGCGGTGTGGATATTTCCATGTTCATACAGTTAGCGGTGTAGATATTTCCATGTTCATACAGATGGCGGTGTAGATATTTACATGTTCATACAGAGGGCGGTATAGATATTTCCATGTTCGTACAGATGGCGGTGTAGTTATTTCCATGTTCATAGAGATGGCGGTGTAGATATTTCCATGTTTATGCAGATAGCGGTATAGATATTTCCAAGTTCATACAGATAGCGGTGTAGATATTTCCATGTTCATACAGATGGCGGTGTATATATTTCCATGTTCATACAGATGGCGGTGTTGATATTTCGAAGTTTATAGAGATAGCGCTGTAGTTATTTCCATATTTATAGAGAAATCTGTGTAGATATTTCCATGTATATTCAGATAGCTCTGTAGATATTTCCATGTTCATGCAGGTAGCGGTGTAGATATTTCCATGTTCATCCAGATGCCGGTGTACAAATATCCATGTTCATACAGATGGCGGTGAAGATATTTCCATGTTCATACAGATGGCGGTGTAGATATTTCCATGTTCATACGAATGGCGGTGGAGATATTTCCATGTTTATAGAGATGACGGTGTAGATATTTCCATGTTCATACAAATGGTGGTGTAGATATTTCCATGTACATAGAGATGGCGGTGTAGATATTTCCATGCTTATACAGATAGCAGTGTAGTTATTTCCATGTTTATAGAGATAGCAGTGTAGATATTTCCATTGATATACAGATAGCTGTGTAGATATTTGCATGTAGATACAGATAGCGGTGTAGATATTTCCATGTTCATACAGATAGCGGTGTAGATATTTCCATGTTCATACAGATAGCGGTGTAGATATTTCCATGTTCATACAGATAGCGGTGTAGATATTTCCATGTTCATGCAGATGCCGGTGTACATATATCCATGTTCATACAGATGGCGGTGAAGATATTTCCATGTTCATACAGATGGCGGTGTAGATATTTCCATGTTTATACAAATGGCGGTGTAGATATTTTCATATTCATAGAGATGGCGGTGTAGGTATTTCCAGGTTAATACAAATGGCGATTTAGATATTTCCAAGTTCATAGAGATAGCGGTGTAGATATTTCCATGTTTATACAGATAGCAGTGTAGTTATTTCCATGTTTATAGAGATAGCAGTGTGGATATTTCCATTAATATACAGATAGCTGTGTAGATATTTGCATGTTCATACAGATAGCGGTGAAGATATTTGCATGTTCATACAGATAGCGGTGTAGTTATTTCCATGTTCATACAGATAGCGGTGTAGTTATTTCCATGTTCATACAGATAGCGGTGTAGATATATCCATGTTCATACAGATAGCGGTGTAGATATTTCCATGTTCATACAGTTAGCGGTGTAGGTATTTCCATGTTCATACTGATGGCGGTGTAGATATTTACATGTTCATACAGATGGCGGTGTAGATATTTCCATGTTCATACGAATGGCAGTGGAGATATTTCCATGTTCATAGAGATGGCGGTGTAGATATTTAAATGTTCATACACATGGTGGTGTAGATATTTCCATGTTCAAAGAGATGGCGGTGTAGATATTTCCATGTTTATGCAGATAGCAGTGTAGTTATTTCCATGTTTATAGAGATAGCAGTGTAGATATTTCCATTGATATACAGATAGCGGTGTAGATATTTGCATGTACATACAGATAGCGGTGTAGATATTTCCATGTTCATACAGATAGCCGTGTAGATATATCCATGTTCATACAGATAGCGGTGTAGATATTTCCATGTTCATACAGATAGCGGTGTAGATATTTCCATGTTCATGCAGATGCCGGTGTACATATATCGATGTTCATACAGATGGCGGTGAAGATATTTCCATGTTCATACAGATGACGGTGTAGATATTTCCATGTTCATACAAATGGCGGTGTAGATATTTTCATGTTCATAGAAATGGCGGTGTAGATATTTCCAGGTTCATACAAATGGCGGTGTAGATATTTCCGTGTTCATAGAGATGGCGGTGTAGATATTTCCATGTTTATACAGATAGCAGTGTAGTTTTTTCCATGTTTATAGAGATAGCAGTGTGGATATTTCCATTGATATACAGATAGCTATGTAGATATTTGCATGTTCATACAGATAGCGGTGAAGATATTTCCATGTTCATACAGATAGCGGTGTAGATATTTCCATGTTCTTACAGATAGCGGTGTAGATATTTCCATGTTCATTCAGATAGCGGTGTAGATATTTCCATGTTCATACAGATAGCGGTGTAGATATTTCCATGTTCATACAGATAGCGGTGAAGATATTTGCATGTTCATACAGATAGCGGTGTAGTTATTTCCATGTTCATACAGATAGCGGTGTAGATATTTCCATGTTCTTACAGATAGCGGTGTAGATATTTCCATGTTCATTCAGATAGCGGTGTAGATATTTCCATGTTCATACAGATAGCGGTGTAGATATTTCCATGTTCATACAGATAGCGGTGTAGATATTTCCATGTTCATACCCATAGCGGTGGAGACATTTCCATGTTCATACATTTAGCGGTGTAGATATTTCCATGATCTTACAGATGGCGGTGAAGATATTTACATGTTCATACAGATGGCGGTGTAGATATTTCCATGTTTGTACGGATGGCAGTGTAGATACTTCCATGTTAATAGAGATAGCTGTGTAGATATTTCCATTGATATACTGATAGCTGTGTAGATATTTGCATGTTCATACAGATAGCGGTGTAGATATTTTCATGTTCGTACAGATAGCGGTGTAGATATTTCCATGTTCATACAGATAGCGGTGTAGATATTTCCATGTTCATACAGACAGCGGTGTGGATATTTCCATGTTCATACAGTTAGCGGTGTAGATATTTCCATGTTCATACAGATGGCGGTGTAGATATTTACATGTTCATACAGAGGGCGGTATAGATATTTCCATGTTCGTACAGATGGCGGTGTAGTTATTTCCATGTTCATAGAGATGGCGGTGTAGATATTTCCATGTTTATGCAGATAGCGGTATAGATATTTCCAAGTTCATACAGATAGCGGTGTAGATATTTCCATGTTCATACAGATGGCGGTGTTGATATTTCGAAGTTTATAGAGATAGCGCTGTAGTTATTTCCATATTTATAGAGAAATCTGTGTAGATATTTCCATGTATATTCAGATAGCTCTGTAGATATTTCCATGTTCATGCAGGTAGCGGTGTAGATATTTCCATGTTCATCCAGATGCCGGTGTACAAATATCCAT
This sequence comes from Gorilla gorilla gorilla, assembly GCF_029281585.2. Taxonomy (NCBI): domain Eukaryota; kingdom Metazoa; phylum Chordata; class Mammalia; order Primates; family Hominidae; genus Gorilla; species Gorilla gorilla. Next base: position 7,290,793 of record NC_073232.2, on the reverse strand, counting down.
GTTCATACAGATGGCGGTGAAGATATTTCCATGTTCATACAGATGGCGGTGTAGATATTTCCATGTTCATACGAATGGCGGTGGAGATATTTCCATGTTTATAGAGATGACGGTGTAGATATTTCCATGTTCATACAAATGGTGGTGTAGATATTTCCATGTACATAGAGATGGCGGTGTAGATATTTCCATGCTTATACAGATAGCAGTGTAGTTATTTCCATGTTTATAGAGATAGCAGTGTAGATATTTCCATTGATATACAGATAGCTGTGTAGATATTTGCATGTAGATACAGATAGCGGTGTAGATATTTCCATGTTCATACAGATAGCGGTGTAGATATTTCCATGTTCATACAGATAGCGGTGTAGATATTTCCATGTTCATACAGATAGCGGTGTAGATATTTCCATGTTCATGCAGATGCCGGTGTACATATATCCATGTTCATACAGATGGCGGTGAAGATATTTCCATGTTCATACAGATGGCGGTGTAGATATTTCCATGTTTATACAAATGGCGGTGTAGATATTTTCATATTCATAGAGATGGCGGTGTAGGTATTTCCAGGTTAATACAAATGGCGATTTAGATATTTCCAAGTTCATAGAGATAGCGGTGTAGATATTTCCATGTTTATACAGATAGCAGTGTAGTTATTTCCATGTTTATAGAGATAGCAGTGTGGATATTTCCATTGATATACAGATAGCTGTGTAGATATTTGCATGTTCATACAGATAGCGGTGAAGATATTTGCATGTTCATACAGATAGCGGTGTAGTTATTTCCATGTTCATACAGATAGCGGTGTAGTTATTTCCATGTTCATACAGATAGCGGTGTAGATATATCCATGTTCATACAGATAGCGGTGTAGATATTTCCATGTTCATACAGTTAGCGGTGTAGATATTTCCATGTTCATACAGATGGCGGTGTAGATATTTACATGTTCATACAGATGGCGGTGTAGATATTTCCATGTTCATACGAATGGCAGTGGAGATATTTCCATGTTCATAGAGATGGCGGTGTAGATATTTAAATGTTCATACACATGGTGGTGTAGATATTTCCATGTTCAAAGAGATGGCGGTGTAGATATTTCCATGTTTATACAGATAGCAGTGTAGTTATTTCCATGTTTATAGAGATAGCAGTGTAGATATTTCCATTGATATACAGATAGCGGTGTAGATATTTGCATGTACATACAGACAGCGGTGTAGATATTTCCATGTTCATACAGATAGCCGTGTAGATATATCCATGTTCATACAGATAGCGGTGTAGATATTTCCATGTTCATACAGATAGCGGTGTAGATATTTCCATGTTCATGCAGATGCCGGTGTACATATATCGATGTTCATACAGATGGCAGTGAAGATATTTCCATGTTCATACAGATGACGGTGTAGATATTTCCATGTTCATACAAATGGCGGTGTAGATATTTTCATGTTCATAGAAATGGCGGTGTAGATATTTCCAGGTTCATACAAATGGCGGTGTAGATATTTCCGTGTTCATAGAGATGGCGGTGTAGATATTTCCATGTTTATACAGATAGCAGTGTAGTTTTTTCCATGTTTATAGAGATAGCAGTGTGGATATTTCCATTGATATACAGATAGCTATGTAGATATTTGCATGTTCATACAGATAGCGGTGAAGATATTTCCATGTTCATACAGATAGCGGTGTAGATATTTCCATGTTCTTACAGATAGCGGTGTAGATATTTCCATGTTCATTCAGATAGCGGTGTAGATATTTCCATGTTCATACAGATAGCGGTGTAGATATTTCCATGTTCATACAGTTGGCGGTGTAGATATTTCCATGTTCATACAGATGGTGGTGTAGATATTTACATGTTCATACAGATGGCGGTGTAGATATTTCCATGTTCATACAGATGGCGGTGTAGATATTTCCATGTTCATACAGATGGCGGTGTAGATATTTCGAAGTTTATAGAGATAGCGCTGTAGTTATTTCCATATTTATAGAGAAATCTGTGTAGATATTTCCATGTATATTCAGATAGCTGTGTAGATATTTCCATGTTCATGCAGGTAGCGGTGTAGATATTTCCATGTTCATCCAGATGCCGGTGTACATATATCCATGTTCATACAGATGGCGGTGAAGATATTTCCATGTTCATACAGATGGCGGTGTAGATATTTCCATGTTCATACGAATGGCGCTGGAGATATTTCCATGTTCATAGAGATGGCGGTGTAGATATTTCCATGTTCATACAAATGGTGGTGTAGATATTTCCATGTTCATAGAGATGGCGGTGTAGATATTTCCATGCTTATACAGAGAGCAGTGTAGTTATTTCCATGTTTATAGAGATAGCAGTGTAGATATTTCCATTGATATACAGATAGCTGTGTAGATATTTGCATGTACATACAGATAGCGGTGTAGATATTTCCATGTTCATACAGATAGCGGTGTAGATATTTCCATGTTCATACAGATAGCGGTGTAGATATTTCCATGTTCATACAGATAGCGGTGTAGATATTTCCATGTTCATGCAGATGCCGGTGTACATATATCCATGTTCATACAGATGGCGGTGAAGATATTTCCATGTTCATACAGATGGCGGTGTAGATATTTCCATGTTCATACAAATGGCGGTGTAGATATTTTGATGTTCATAGAGATGGCGGTGTAGATATTTCCAGGTTAATACAAATGGCGGTGTAGATATTTCCATGTTCATAGAGATGGCGGTGTAGATATTTCCATGTTTATACAGATAGCAGTGTAGTTATTTCCATGTTTATAGAGATAGCAGTGTGGATATTTCCATTGATATACAGATAGCTGTGTAGATATTTGCATGTTCATACAGATAGCGGTGTAGATATTTGCATGTTCATACACATAGCGGTGTAGTTATTTCCATGTTCATACAGATAGCGGTGTAGTTATTTCCATGTTCATACAGATAGCGGTGTAGATATTTCCATGTTCATACAGTTAGCGGTGTAGATATTTCCATGTTCATACAGATGGCGGTGTAGATATTTCCATGTTCATACAGATGGCGGTGTAGATATTTCCATGTTCATACGAATGGCGGTGGAGATATTTCCATGTTCATAGAGATGGCGGTGTAGATATTTCCATGTTCATACACATGGTGGTGTAGATATTTCCATGTTCATAGAGATGGCGGTGTAGATATTTCAATGTTTATGCAGATAGTAGTGTAGTTATTTCCATGTTTATAGAGATAGCAGTGTAGATATTTCCATTGATATACAGATAGCGGTGTAGATATTTGCATGTACATACAGATAGCGGTGTAGATATTTCCATGTTCATACAGATAGCCGTGTAGATATTTCCATGTTCATACAGATAGCGGTGTAGATATTTCCATGTTCATACAGATAGCGGTGTAGATATTTCCATGTTCATGCAGATGCCGGTGTACATATATCCATGTTCATACAGATGGCGGTGAAGATATTTCCATGTTCATACAGATGGCGGTGTAGATATTTCCATGTTCATACAAATGGCGGTGTAGATATTTTCATGTTCATAGAAATGGCGGTGTTGATATTTCCAGGTTCATACAAATGGCGGTGTAGATATTTCCGTGTTCATAGAGATGGCGGTGTAGATATTTCCATGTTTATTCAGATAGCAGTGTAGTTTTTTCCATGTTTATAGAGAAAGCAGTGTGGATATTTCCATTGATATACAGATAGCTATGTAGATATTTGCATGTTTACAGATAGCGGTGTAGATATTTCCATGTTCATACAGATAGCGGTGTAGATATTTCCATGTTCTTTCAGATAGCGGTGTAGTTATTTCCATGTTCATTCAGATAGCGGTGTAGATATTTCCATGTTCATACAGATAGCGGTGTAGATATTTCCATGTTCATACAGTTGGCGGTGTAGATATTTCCATGTTCATACAGATGGCGGTGTAGATATTTACATGTTCATACAGATGGCTGTGTAGATATTTCCATGTTCATACAGATGGCGGTGTAGATATTTACATGTTCATACAGATGGCGGTGTAGATATTTCCATGTTCATACAGATGGCGGTGTAGATATTTCCATGTTCATACAGATGGCGGTGTAGATATTTCGAAGTTTATAGAGATAGCGCTGTAGTTATTTCCATATTTATAGAGAAATCTGTGTAGATATTTCCATGTATATTCAGATAGCTGTGTAGATATTTCCATGTTCATACAGGTAGCGGTGTAGATATTTCCATGTTCATCCAGATGCCGGTGTACATATATCCATGTTCATACAGATGGCGATGAAGATATTTCCATGTTCATACAGATGGCGGTGTAGATATTTCCATGTTCATACGAATGGCGGTGGAGATATTTCCATGTTCATAGAGATGGCGGTGTAGATATTTCCATGTTCATACAAATGGAGGTGTAGATATTTCCATGTTCGTAGAGATGGCGGTGTAGATATTTCCATGCTTATACAGATAGCATTGTAGTTATTTCCATGTTTATACAGATAGCAGTGTAGATATTTCCATTGATATACAGATAGCTGTGTAGATATTTGCATGTACATACAGATAGCGGTGTAGATATTTCCATGTTCATACAGATAGCGGTGTAGATATTTCCATGTTCATACAGATAGCGGTTTAGTTATTTCCATGTTCAAACAGATAGCGGTGTAGATATTTCCATGTTCATACCGATAGCGGTGTAGATATTTCCATGTTCATACAGTTAGCGGTGTAGATATTTCCATGTTCATACAGATGGCGGTGTAGATATTTACATGTTCATACAGATGGCGGTGTAGATATTTCCATGTTCATACGAATGGCAGTGGAGATATTTCCATGTTCATAGAGATGGCGGTGTAGATATTTAAATGTTCATACACATGGTGGTGTAGATATTTCCATGTTCAAAGAGATGGCGGTGTAGATATTTCCATGTTTATACAGATAGCAGTGTAGTTATTTCCATGTTTATAGAGATAGCAGTGTAGATATTTCCATTGATATACAGATAGCGGTGTAGATATTTGCATGTACATACAGATAGCGGTGTAGATATTTCCATGTTCATACAGATAGCCGTGTAGATATATCCATGTTCATACAGATAGCGGTGTAGATATTTCCATGTTCATACAGATAGCGGTGTAGATATTTCCATGTTCATGCAGATGCCGGTGTACATATATCGATGTTCATACAGATGGCAGTGAAGATATTTCCATGTTCATACAGATGACGGTGTAGATATTTCCATGTTCATACAAATGGCGGTGTAGATATTTTCATGTTCATAGAAATGGCGGTGTAGATATTTCCAGGTTCATACAAATGGCGGTGTAGATATTTCCGTGTTCATAGAGATGGCGGTGTAGATATTTCCATGTTTATACAGATAGCAGTGTAGTTTTTTCCATGTTTATAGAGATAGCAGTGTGGATATTTCCATTGATATACAGATAGCTATGTAGATATTTGCATGTTCATACAGATAGCGGTGAAGATATTTCCATGTTCATACAGATAGCGGTGTAGATATTTCCATGTTCTTACAGATAGCGGTGTAGATATTTCCATGTTCATTCAGATAGCGGTGTAGATATTTCCATGTTCATACAGATAGCGGTGTAGATATTTCCATGTTCATACAGTTGGCGGTGTAGATATTTCCATGTTCATACAGATGGTGGTGTAGATATTTACATGTTCATACAGATGGCGGTGTAGATATTTCCATGTTCATACAGATGGCGGTGTAGATATTTCCATGTTCATACAGATGGCGGTGTAGATATTTCGAAGTTTATAGAGATAGCGCTGTAGTTATTTCCATATTTATAGAGAAATCTGTGTAGATATTTCCATGTATATTCAGATAGCTGTGTAGATATTTCCATGTTCATGCAGGTAGCGGTGTAGATATTTCCATGTTCATCCAGATGCCGGTGTACATATATCCATGTTCATACAGATGGCGGTGAAGATATTTCCATGTTCATACAGATGGCGGTGTAGATATTTCCATGTTCATACGAATGGCGCTGGAGATATTTCCATGTTCATAGAGATGGCGGTGTAGATATTTCCATGTTCATACAAATGGTGGTGTAGATATTTCCATGTTCATAGAGATGGCGGTGTAGATATTTCCATGCTTATACAGAGAGCAGTGTAGTTATTTCCATGTTTATAGAGATAGCAGTGTAGATATTTCCATTGATATACAGATAGCTGTGTAGATATTTGCATGTACATACAGATAGCGGTGTAGATATTTCCATGTTCATACAGATAGCGGTGTAGATATTTCCATGTTCATACAGATAGCGGTGTAGATATTTCCATGTTCATACAGATAGCGGTGTAGATATTTCCATGTTCATGCAGATGCCGGTGTACATATATCCATGTTCATACAGATGGCGGTGAAGATATTTCCATGTTCATACAGATGGCGGTGTAGATATTTCCATGTTCATACAAATGGCGGTGTAGATATTTTGATGTTCATAGAGATGGCGGTGTAGATATTTCCAGGTTAATACAAATGGCGGTGTAGATATTTCCATGTTCATAGAGATGGCGGTGTAGATATTTCCATGTTTATACAGATAGCAGTGTAGTTATTTCCATGTTTATAGAGATAGCAGTGTGGATATTTCCATTGATATACAGATAGCTGTGTAGATATTTGCATGTTCATACAGATAGCGGTGTAGATATTTGCATGTTCATACACATAGCGGTGTAGTTATTTCCATGTTCATACAGATAGCGGTGTAGTTATTTCCATGTTCATACAGATAGCGGTGTAGATATTTCCATGTTCATACAGTTAGCGGTGTAGATATTTCCATGTTCATACAGATGGCGGTGTAGATATTTCCATGTTCATACAGATGGCGGTGTAGATATTTCCATGTTCATACGAATGGCGGTGGAGATATTTCCATGTTCATAGAGATGGCGGTGTAGATATTTCCATGTTCATACACATGGTGGTGTAGATATTTCCATGTTCATAGAGATGGCGGTGTAGATATTTCAATGTTTATGCAGATAGTAGTGTAGTTATTTCCATGTTTATAGAGATAGCAGTGTAGATATTTCCATTGATATACAGATAGCGGTGTAGATATTTGCATGTACATACAGATAGCGGTGTAGATATTTCCATGTTCATACAGATAGCCGTGTAGATATTTCCATGTTCATACAGATAGCGGTGTAGATATTTCCATGTTCATACAGATAGCGGTGTAGATATTTCCATGTTCATGCAGATGCCGGTGTACATATATCCATGTTCATACAGATGGCGGTGAAGATATTTCCATGTTCATACAGATGGCGGTGTAGATATTTCCATGTTCATACAAATGGCGGTGTAGATATTTTCATGTTCATAGAAATGGCGGTGTTGATATTTCCAGGTTCATACAAATGGCGGTGTAGATATTTCCGTGTTCATAGAGATGGCGGTGTAGATATTTCCATGTTTATTCAGATAGCAGTGTAGTTTTTTCCATGTTTATAGAGAAAGCAGTGTGGATATTTCCATTGATATACAGATAGCTATGTAGATATTTGCATGTTTACAGATAGCGGTGTAGATATTTCCATGTTCATACAGATAGCGGTGTAGATATTTCCATGTTCTTTCAGATAGCGGTGTAGTTATTTCCATGTTCATTCAGATAGCGGTGTAGATATTTCCATGTTCATACAGATAGCGGTGTAGATATTTCCATGTTCATACAGTTGGCGGTGTAGATATTTCCATGTTCATACAGATGGCGGTGTAGATATTTACATGTTCATACAGATGGCTGTGTAGATATTTCCATGTTCATACAGATGGCGGTGTAGATATTTACATGTTCATACAGATGGCGGTGTAGATATTTCCATGTTCATACAGATGGCGGTGTAGATATTTCCATGTTCATACAGATGGCGGTGTAGATATTTCGAAGTTTATAGAGATAGCGCTGTAGTTATTTCCATATTTATAGAGAAATCTGTGTAGATATTTCCATGTATATTCAGATAGCTGTGTAGATATTTCCATGTTCATACAGGTAGCGGTGTAGATATTTCCATGTTCATCCAGATGCCGGTGTACATATATCCATGTTCATACAGATGGCGATGAAGATATTTCCATGTTCATACAGATGGCGGTGTAGATATTTCCATGTTCATACGAATGGCGGTGGAGATATTTCCATGTTCATAGAGATGGCGGTGTAGATATTTCCATGTTCATACAAATGGAGGTGTAGATATTTCCATGTTCGTAGAGATGGCGGTGTAGATATTTCCATGCTTATACAGATAGCATTGTAGTTATTTCCATGTTTATACAGATAGCAGTGTAGATATTTCCATTGATATACAGATAGCTGTGTAGATATTTGCATGTACATACAGATAGCGGTGTAGATATTTCCATGTTCATACAGATAGCGGTGTAGATATTTCCATGTTCATACAGATAGCGGTTTAGTTATTTCCATGTTCAAACAGATAGCGGTGTAGATATTTCCATGTTCATACCGATAGCGGTGTAGATATTTCCATGTTCATACAGTTAGCGGTGTAGATATTTCCATGTTCATACAGATGGCGGTGTAGATATTTACATGTTCATACAGATGGCGGTATAGATATTTCCATGTTCGTACAGATGGCGGTGTAGATATTTACATGTACATAGAGATGGCGGTGTAGACATTTCCATGTTTATGCAGATAGCGGTATAGATATTTCCATGTTTATACAGATGGTGGTGTAGATATTTCCATGTTTATAGAGATGGCGGTCTAGATAATTCCATGTTTACAGAGATAGTGGTGTAGTTATTTCCAAGTTTAAAGAGACAGCATTGTAGATATTTCCATGTTTATACAGATAGCGGTGAAGATATTTCCATGTTTATACAGATAGCGGTGTAGATATTTCCATGTTTATACAGATAGCAGTGTAGATATTTCCATGTTTATAGAGATAGTGGTGTAGATAATTTCAATTTTATACAGAGAGCAGTGTAGATATTTCCACGTTCATACAGATAACGGTGTAGATATTTCCACGTTTATACAGATGGCGATGTAGATATTTCCATGTTCATACAGATGGCGGTGTAGATATTTCCATGTTTATAGGGATGACGGTGTAGATATTTTCATGTTTACACAGATGGCGTTGTAGATATTTCCATGTTTACACAGATAGCGGTGTAGACATTTCCATGTTTACACAGATATCGGTGTGGATATTTCCATGTTTATACAGATAGTTGGGCAGATATTTCCATGTTTATACAGATAGCGGTGTAGATATTTCCATCTTAATACAGATGGCGGTGTAGATGTGTCCATATTCGTACAGACGGCGGTGTAGATATTTCCATGTTCATACAGATGGCGGTGTAGATATTTCGAAGTTTATAGAGATAGTGCTGTAGTTATTTCCATATTTATAGAGAAATCTGTGTAGATATTCCCATGTATTTTCAGATAGCTGTGTAGATATTTCCATGTTCATGCAGATAGCGGTGTAGATATTTCCATGTTCATCCAGATGCCGGTGTACATATATCCAAGTTCATACAGATGGCGGTGAAGGTATTTCCATGTTCGTACAGATGGCGGTGTAGATATTTCCATGTTCATACAAATGTCGGTGTAGATATTTCCATGTTCGTAGAGATGGCGGTGTAGATATTTCCAGGTTCATACAAATGGCGGTGTAGATATTTCCATGTTCATAGAGATGGCGGTGTAGATATTTAAATGTTTATACAGATAGCAGTGTAGTTATTTCCATGTTTATAGAGATAGCAGTGTAGATATTTCCATGTTCATAGAGATGGCGGTGTAGATATTTCCATGTTTATACAGATAGCAGTGTAGATATTTCCATGTTTATAGAGATAGCAGTGTAGATATTTTCATTGATATACAGATAGCTGTGTAGATATTTGCATGTTCATACAGATAGCGGTGTAGATATTTCCATGTTCATACAGATAGCGGTGTAGATATTTCCATGTTCATACAGATAGCGGTGTAGATATTTCCATGTTCATACCGATAGCGGTGTAGATATTTCTTTGTTCATACAGAAACGGTGTAGATATTTCCATGTTCATACAGTTAGCGGTGTAGATATTTCCATGTTCATACAGATAGCGGTGTAGATATTTACATGTTCATACAGATGGCGGTGTAGATATTTCCATGTTCGTACGGATGGCAGTGTAGATATTTCCATGTACATACAGGTGGCGGTGTATATATTTTCATGTTTATACAGATAGCAGTGTAGTTATTTCCATATTTATAGAGATAGCAGTGTAGATATTTCCATTGATATGCAGATAGCTGTGTAGATATTTCCATGTTCATACAGATAGCGGTGTAGATATTTCCATGTTCATGCAGATAACGGTGTAGATAATTCCATGTTCCTACAGATAGCGGTGTAGATATTTCCATGTTCGTACAGTTAGCGGGTAGATATTTCCATGTTCATACAGTTAGCGGTGTAGATATTTCCATGTTCATACAGATGGCGGTGTAGATATTTACATGTTCATACAGATGGCGGTATAGGTATTTCCATGTTCGTACAGATGGCGGCGTGGATATTTCCATGTTCATATAGATGGCGGTGTAGATATTTCCATGTTTATGCAGATAGCGGTTTAGATAATTCCATGTTTATACAGATGGTGCTGTAGATATTTCCATGTTTATAGAGATGGCGGTCTAAATATTTCCATGTTTACAGAGATAGTGGTGTAGTTATTTCGAAGTTTATAGAGACAGCGTTGTAGATATTTAAATGTTTATACAGATAGCGGTGAAGATAATTCCATGTTTATACAGATAGCGGTGTTGATATTTCCATGTTTATACAGATAGCAGTGTAGATATTTCCATGTTTATAGAGATAGTGGTGTAGATAATTTCAATTTTATACAGAGAGCAGTGTAGATATTTCCAAGTTCATACAGATAGCGGTGTAGATATTTCCACATTTATAGAGATGGCGGTGTAGATATTTCCATGTTCATACAGATGGCGGTGTAGATATTTCCATGTTTATAGGGATGGCGGTGTAGATATTTTCATGTTTACACAGATGGCGGTGTTGGTATTTCCATGTTTACACAGAGAGCGGTGTAGACATTTCCATGTTTACACAGATAGCGGTGTGGATATTTCCATGTTTATGCAGATAGCGGTGTAGATATTTCCATGTTTATACAGATATCGGTGCGGATATTTCCATGTTTATTCAGGTAGTTGGGCAGATATTTCCGTGTTTATACAGATCGCGGTGTAGATATTTCCATCTTAATACAGATGGCGGTTTAGATATGTCCATGTTTGTACAGAAGGCGGTGTACATATTTCCATGTTCATACAGATGGCGGTGTAGATATTTCGAAGTTTATAGAGATAGTGCTGTCGTTATTTCCATATTTATAGAGAAATCTGTGTAGATATTTCCATGTATATTCAGATAGCTGTGTAGATATTTCCATGTTCATGCAGATAGCGGTGTAGATATTTCCATGTTCATCCAGATGCCGGTGTAGATATCTCCATGTTCATACAGATGGCGGTGAAGATATTTCCATGTTCATACAGATAACGGTGTAGATATTTCCACGTTTATACAGATGGCGATGTAGATATTTCCATGTTCATACAGATGGCGGTGTAGATATTTCCATGTTTATAGGGATGACGGTGTAGATATTTTCATGTTTACACAGATGGCGTTGTAGATATTTCCATGTTTACACAGATAGCGGTGTAGACATTTCCATGTTTACACAGATAGCGGTGTGGATATTTCCATGTTTATACAGATAGTTGGGCAGATATTTCCATGTTTATACAGATAGCGGTGTAGATATTTTGAAGTTCATACAGTGAGCGGTATAGATATTTCCATGTTTATACAGATGGTGTTGTAGATATTTCCATGTTTATAGAGATGGCGGTCTAGATATTTCCATGTTTATAGAGATATTGGTGTAGTTATTTCCAAGTTTATAGAGACAGCGTTGTAGATATTTCCATGTTTATACAGATAGCGGTGTAGATATTTCCATGTTCATAGAGATGGCGGTGTAGATATTTCCATGTTTATACAGATAGCAGTGTAGATATTAACATGTTTATAGAGATAGTGGTGTAGATAATTTCAATTTTATACCGAGAGCAGTGTAGATATTTCCAAGTTCATACAGATAGCGGTGTAGATATTTCCATGTTCATGCAGATGCCGGTGTACATATATCCATGTTCATACAGATGGCGGTGAAGATATTTCCATGTTCATACAGATGGCGGTGTAGATATTTCCATGTTCATACAAATGGCGGTGTAGATATTTTCATGTTCATAGAAATGGCGGTGTTGATATTTCCAGGTTCATACAAATGGCGGTGTAGATATTTCCGTGTTCATAGAGATGGCGGTGTAGATATTTCCATGTTTATTCAGATAGCAGTGTAGTTTTTTCCATGTTTATAGAGAAAGCAGTGTGGATATTTCCATTGATATACAGATAGCTATGTAGATATTTGCATGTTTACAGATAGCGGTGTAGATATTTCCATGTTCATACAGATAGCGGTGTAGATATTTCCATGTTCTTTCAGATAGCGGTGTAGTTATTTCCATGTTCATTCAGATAGCGGTGTAGATATTTCCATGTTCATACAGATAGCGGTGTAGATATTTCCATGTTCATACAGTTGGCGGTGTAGATATTTCCATGTTCATACAGATGGCGGTGTAGATATTTACATGTTCATACAGATGGCTGTGTAGATATTTCCATGTTCATACAGATGGCGGTGTAGATATTTACATGTTCATACAGATGGCGGTGTAGATATTTCCATGTTCATACAGATGGCGGTGTAGATATTTCCATGTTCATACAGATGGCGGTGTAGATATTTCGAAGTTTATAGAGATAGCGCTGTAGTTATTTCCATATTTATAGAGAAATCTGTGTAGATATTTCCATGTATATTCAGATAGCTGTGTAGATATTTCCATGTTCATACAGGTAGCGGTGTAGATATTTCCATGTTCATCCAGATGCCGGTGTACATATATCCATGTTCATACAGATGGCGATGAAGATATTTCCATGTTCATACAGATGGCGGTGTAGATATTTCCATGTTCATACGAATGGCGGTGGAGATATTTCCATGTTCATAGAGATGGCGGTGTAGATATTTCCATGTTCATACAAATGGAGGTGTAGATATTTCCATGTTCGTAGAGATGGCGGTGTAGATATTTCCATGCTTATACAGATAGCAGTGTAGTTATTTCCATGTTTATACAGATAGCAGTGTAGATATTTCCATTGATATACAGATAGCTGTGTAGATATTTGCATGTACATACAGATAGCGGTGTAGATATTTCCATGTTCATACAGATAGCGGTGTAGATATTTCCATGTTCATACAGATAGCGGTTTAGTTATTTCCATGTTCAAACAGATAGCGGTGTAGATATTTCCATGTTCATACCGATAGCGGTGTAGATATTTCCATGTTCATACAGTTAGCGGTGTAGATATTTCCATGTTCATACAGATGGCGGTGTAGATATTTACATGTTCATACAGATGGCGGTATAGATATTTCCATGTTCGTACAGATGGCGGTGTAGATATTTACATGTACATAGAGATGGCGGTGTAGACATTTCCATGTTTATGCAGATAGCGTTATAGATATTTCCATGTTTATACAGATGGTGGTGTAGATATTTCCATGTTTATAGAGATGGCGGTCTAGATAATTCCATGTTTACAGAGATAGTGGTGTAGTTATTTCCAAGTTTAAAGAGACAGCATTGTAGATATTTCCATGTTTATACAGATAGCGGTGAAGATATTTCCATGTTTATACAGATAGCGGTGTAGATATTTCCATGTTTATACAGATAGCAGTGTAGATATTTCCATGTTTATAGAGATAGTGGTGTAGATAATTTCAATTTTATACAGAGAGCAGTGTAGATATTTCCACGTTCATACAGATAACGGTGTAGATATTTCCACGTTTATACAGATGGCGATGTAGATATTTCCATGTTCATACAGATGGCGGTGTAGATATTTCCATGTTTATAGGGATGACGGTGTAGATATTTTCATGTTTACACAGATGGCGTTGTAGATATTTCCATGTTTACACAGATAGCGGTGTAGACATTTCCATGTTTACACAGATAGCGGTGTGGATATTTCCATGTTTATACAGATAGTTGGGCAGATATTTCCATGTTTATACAGATAGCGGTGTAGATATTTCCATCTTAATACAGATGGCGGTGTAGATGTGTCCATATTCGTACAGACGGCGGTGTAGATATTTCCATGTTCATACAGATGGCGGTGTAGATATTTCGAAGTTTATAGAGATAGTGCTGTAGTTATTTCCATATTTATAGAGAAATCTGTGTAGATATTCCCATGTATTTTCAGATAGCTGTGTAGATATTTCCATGTTCATGCAGATAGCGGTGTAGATATTTCCATGTTCATCCAGATGCCGGTGTACATATATCCAAGTTCATACAGATGGCGGTGAAGGTATTTCCATGTTCGTACAGATGGCGGTGTAGATATTTCCATGTTCATACAAATGTCGGTGTAGATATTTCCATGTTCGTAGAGATGGCGGTGTAGATATTTCCAGGTTCATACAAATGGCGGTGTAGATATTTCCATGTTCATAGAGATGGCAGTGTAGATATTTAAATGTTTATACAGATAGCAGTGTAGTTATTTCCATGTTTATAGAGATAGCAGTGTAGATATTTCCATGTTCATAGAGATGGCGGTGTAGATATTTCCATGTTTATACAGATAGCAGTGTAGATATTTCCATGTTTATAGAGATAGCAGTGTAGATATTTTCATTGATATACAGATAGCTGTGTAGATATTTGCATGTTCATACAGATAGCGGTGTAGATATTTCCATGTTCATACAGATAGCGGTGTAGATATTTCCATGTTCATACAGATAGCGGTGTAGATATTTCCATGTTCATACCGATAGCGGTGTAGATATTTCTTTGTTCATACAGAAACGGTGTAGATATTTCCATGTTCATACAGTTAGCGGTGTAGATATTTCCATGTTCATACAGATAGCGGTGTAGATATTTACATGTTCATACAGATGGCGGTGTAGATATTTCCATGTTCGTACGGATGGCAGTGTAGATATTTCCATGTACATACAGGTGGCGGTGTATATATTTTCATGTTTATACAGATAGCAGTGTAGTTATTTCCATATTTATAGAGATAGCAGTGTAGATATTTCCATTGATATGCAGATAGCTGTGTAGATATTTCCATGTTCATACAGATAGCGGTGTAGATATTTCCATGTTCATGCAGATAACGGTGTAGATAATTCCATGTTCCTACAGATAGCGGTGTAGATATTTCCATGTTCGTACAGTTAGCGGGTAGATATTTCCATGTTCATACAGTTAGCGGTGTAGATATTTCCATGTTCATACAGATGGCGGTTTAGATATTTACATGTTCATACAGATGGCGGTATAGGTATTTCCATGTTCGTACAGATGGCGGCGTGGATATTTCCATGTTCATATAGATGGCGGTGTAGATATTTCCATGTTTATGCAGATAGCGGTTTAGATAATTCCATGTTTATACAGATGGTGCTGTAGATATTTCCATGTTTATAGAGATGGCGGTCTAAATATTTCCATGTTTACAGAGATAGTGGTGTAGTTATTTCGAAGTTTATAGAGACAGCGTTGTAGATATTTAAATGTTTATACAGATAGCGGTGAAGATAATTCCATGTTTATACAGATAGCGGTGTTGATATTTCCATGTTTATACAGATAGCAGTGTAGATATTTCCATGTTTATAGAGATAGTGGTGTAGATAATTTCAATTTTATACAGAGAGCAGTGTAGATATTTCCAAGTTCATACAGATAGCGGTGTAGATATTTCCACATTTATAGAGATGGCGGTGTAGATATTTCCATGTTCATACAGATGGCGGTGTAGATATTTCCATGTTTATAGGGATGGCGGTGTAGATATTTTCATGTTTACACAGATGGCGGTGTTGGTATTTCCATGTTTACACAGAGAGCGGTGTAGACATTTCCATGTTTACACAGATAGCGGTGTGGATATTTCCATGTTTATGCAGATAGCGGTGTAGATATTTCCATGTTTATACAGATATCGGTGCGGATATTTCCATGTTTATTCAGGTAGTTGGGCAGATATTTCCGTGTTTATACAGATCGCGGTGTAGATATTTCCATCTTAATACAGATGGCGGTTTAGATATGTCCATGTTTGTACAGAAGGCGGTGTACATATTTCCATGTTCATACAGATGGCGGTGTAGATATTTCGAAGTTTATAGAGATAGTGCTGTCGTTATTTCCATATTTATAGAGAAATCTGTGTAGATATTTCCATGTATATTCAGATAGCTGTGTAGATATTTCCATGTTCATGCAGATAGCGGTGTAGATATTTCCATGTTCATCCAGATGCCGGTGTAGATATCTCCATGTTCATACAGATGGCGGTGAAGATATTTCCATGTTCATACAGATAACGGTGTAGATATTTCCACGTTTATACAGATGGCGATGTAGATATTTCCATGTTCATACAGATGGCGGTGTAGATATTTCCATGTTTATAGGGATGACGGTGTAGATATTTTCATGTTTACACAGATGGCGTTGTAGATATTTCCATGTTTACACAGATAGCGGTGTAGACATTTCCATGTTTACACAGATAGCGGTGTGGATATTTCCATGTTTATACAGATAGTTGGGCAGATATTTCCATGTTTATACAGATAGCGGTGTAGATATTTTGAAGTTCATACAGTGAGCGGTATAGATATTTCCATGTTTATACAGATGGTGTTGTAGATATTTCCATGTTTATAGAGATGGCGGTCTAGATATTTCCATGTTTATAGAGATATTGGTGTAGTTATTTCCAAGTTTATAGAGACAGCGTTGTAGATATTTCCATGTTTATACAGATAGCGGTGTAGATATTTCCATGTTCATAGAGATGGCGGTGTAGATATTTCCATGTTTATACAGATAGCAGTGTAGTTATTTCCATGTTTATAGAGATAGAGGTGTAGATAATTTCAATTTTATACAGATAGCTGTGTACATATTTGCATGTTCATAGAGATAGCCGTGTAGATATTTCCATGTTCATACAGTTGGCGGTGTAGATATTTCCATGTTCATAGAGATGGCGGTGTAGATATTTCCATGTTCATGCAGATGGCGATGTAGATATTTCGAAGTTTGTTGAGATAGCACTGTAGTTATTTCCATATTTATAGAGAAATCTGTGTAGATATTTCCATGTATATTCAGATAGCTGTGTAGATATTTCCATGTTCATACAGATAGCGGTGTAGATATTTCCATGTTCATCCAGATGTCGGTGTACATATATCCATGTTCAAACAGATGGCGGTGAAGGTACTTCCATGTTCATACAGATAGCGGTGTAGATAGTTCCATGTTCATACAAATAGCGGTGTAGATATTTCCATGTTCATAGAGATGGCCGTGTAGATATTTCCATGTTCATACAAATGGCGGTATAGATATTTCCATGTTCATAGAAATGGCGGTGTAGGTATTTCCAAGTTTATACAGATAGCAGTGTAGTTAATTCCATTTTTATAGAGATAGCAGTGTAGATATTTCCAATGATATACAGATAGCTTTGTAGATATTTGCAAGTTCATACAGATAGCGGTGTAGATATTTCCATGTTCATACAGATAGCGCTGTATATATTTCCAAGTTCATACCGATAGCGGTGTAGATATTTCCATGTTCATACATATAGCGGTGTAGATATTTCCATGTTCATACAGATGGCGGTGTAGATATTTCCATGTTCATACAGATTGCGGTGTAGATATTTCCATGTTCATACAGATAGCGGTGTAGATATTTCCATGTTCATACAGATAGCCGTGTAGATATTTCCATGTTCATACAATTAGCGGTGTAGATATTTCCATGTTCATACAGATGGCGGTGTAGATATTTACACGTTCATACAGATGGCGGAATAGATATTTCCATGTTCGTACAGATGGCGGTGTAGATATTTCCATGTTCATAGAGATGGCGGTGTAGATATTTCCATGTTTATGCAGATAGCAGTATAAATATTTCCATATTTATACAGATGGTGGTGTACATATTTCCATGTTTATAGAGATGGCTGTCTAGATATTTCCATGTTTACATATATAGTGGTGTAGTTATTTCCAAGTTTATAGAGACAGCGTTGTAGATATTTCCATGATTATTCAGATAGCGGTGAAGATATTTCCATGTTTATACAGATAGCGGTGTAGATATTTCCATGTTTATACAGATAGCAGTGTAGATATTAACATGTTTATAGAGATAGTGGTGTAGATAATTTCAATTTTATACCGAGAGCAGTGTAGATATTTCCAAGTTCATACAGATAGCGGTGTAGATATTTCCACGTTTATAGAGATGGCGGTGTAGATATTTCCATGTTCATACAGATGGCGGTGTAGATATTTCCATGTTTATAGGGATGGCGGTGTAGATATTTTCAAGTTTACACAGATGGCGGTGTAGATATTTCCATGTTTACATACATAGCGGTGTAGAGATTTCCATGTTTACACAGATAGCGGTGTGGATATTTCCATGTTTATGCAGATAGCAGTGTAGATATTTCCATGTTTATACAGATAGCAGTGCGGATATTTCCATGTTTATACAGATAGTTGGGCAGATATTTCCATGTTTATACAGATAGCGGTGTAGATATTTCCATCTTAGTACAGATGGCGGTGTAGATATGTCCATGTTCGTACAGATGGCGGTGTAGTTATTTCCATGTTCATACAGATGGCGGTGTAAATATTTCGAAGATTATAGAGATAGCGCTGTAGTTATTTCCATATTTATAGAGAAATCTGTGTAGATATTTCCATGTATATTCAGATAGCTGTGTAGATATTTCCATGTTCATGCAGATAGCGGTGTAGATATTTCCATGTTCATCCAGATGCCGGTGTACATATATCCATGTTCATACAGATGGCGGTGAAGATAATTCCATGTTCATACAGATGGCGGTGTAGATATTTCCATGTTCATACGAATGGCGGTGGAGATATTTCCATGTTCTTAGAGATGGCGGTGTAGATATTTCCATGTTCATACAAATGGTGGTGTAGATATTTCCATGTTCATAGAGATGGCGGTGTAGATATTTCCATGTTTATACAGATAGCAGTGTAGTTATTTCCATGTTATAGAGATAGCAGTGTAGATATTTCCATTGATATACAGATAGCTGTGTAGATATTTGCATGTACATACAGATAGCGGTGTAGATATTTCCATGTTCATACAGATAGCGGTGTAGATATTTCCATGTTCATACAGATAGAGGTGTAGATATTTCCATGTTCATACAGATAGCGGTGTAGATATTTCCATGTTCATACAGATGGTGGTGTAGATATTTCCATGTTCATACAGATGGCGGTGTAGATATTTCCATGTTCATACAGATAGCGGTGTAGATATTTCCATGTTCATACAGATGGCGGTGTAGATATTTCCATGTTCATACAGTTAGCGGTGTAGATATTTCCATGTTCATACAGATGGCGTTGTAGATATTTACATGTTCATACAGATGGCGGAATAGATATTTCCTTGTTCGTACAGATGGCGGTGTAGATATTTCCATGTTCATAGAGATGGCGGTGTAGACATTTCCATGTTTATGTAGATAGCAGTATAAGTATTTCCATGTTTATACAGATGGTGGTGTAGGTATTTCCATGTTTATAGAGATGGCGGTCTAGATATTTGTATGTTTATAGAGATAGTGGTGTAGTTATTGCCTAGTTTATAGAGACAGCGTTGCAGATATTTCCATGTTTATACAGATAGCGGTGAAGATATTTCCATGTTTATACAGATAGCGGTGTAGATATTTCCATTTTTATACAGATAACAGTGTAGATATTTCCATGTTTATAGAGATAGTGGTGTAGATAATTTCAATTTTATACAGATAGCAGTGTAGATATTTCCATGTTCAAACAGATAGCGGTGTAGATATTTCCATGTTCATACAGATAGCGGTGTAGATATTTCCATGTTCATACCCATAGCGGTGTAGACATTTCCATGTTCATACATTTAGCGGTGTAGATATTTCCATGTTCTTACAGATGGCGGTGAAGATATTTACTTGTTCATACAGATGGCGGTGTAGATATTTCCATGTTTGTGCGGATGGCATTGCAGATATTTCCATGTTCATACAGGTGGCGGTGTAGATATTTCCATGTTTATACAGATAGCAGTGTAGTTATTTCCATGTTAATAGAGATAGCTGTGTAGATATTTCCATTGATATACTGATAGCTGTGTAGATGTTTGCATGTTCACACACATAGTGGTGTAGATATTTCCATGTTCATACATAGCGGTGTAGATATTTCCATGTTCATACAGATAGCGGTATAGATATTTCCATGTTCATACAGATAACGGTGTAGATATTTCCATGTTCATACAGACAGCGGTTTAGATATTTCCATGTTCATACAGTTAGCGGTGTAGATATTTCCATGTTCATACAGATGGCGGTGTAGATATTTACATGTTCATACAGAGGGCAGTATAGATATTTCCATGTTCGTACAGATGGCGGTGTAGATATTTCCATGTTCATAGAGATGGCAGTGTAGATATTTCCATGTTTATGCAGAAAGCGGTATAGATATTTCCAAGTTCATACAGTTAGCGGTGTACATATATCCATGTTCATACAGATGGCGGTGAAGATATTTCCCTGTTCATACAGATGGCGGTGTAGATATTTCCATGTTCATAGGAATCGCGGTGGAGATATTTCCATGTTCATAGAGATGGCGGTGTAGATATTTCCATGTTCATACAAATGGTGGTGTAGATATTTCCATGTTCATAGAGATGGCGGTGTAGATATTTCCATGTTTATACAGATAGCGGTGTAGATATTTCCATGTTCATACAAATGGTGGTGTAGATATTTCCATGTTCATAAAGATGGCGGTGTAGATATTTCCATGTTCATACAGTTAGCGGTGTAGATATTTCCATGTTCATACAGATGGCGGTGTAGATATTTACATGTTCATACAGATGGCGGTGTAGATATTTCCATGTTCATACAGATGGCGGTGTAGATATTTCCATGTTCATACAGATGGCGGTGTAGATATTTCCATGTTCATACAGATAGCGGTGTAGATATTTCCATGTTCATACAGATAGCCGTGTAGATATTTCCATGTTCATACAGTTAGCGGTGTAGATATTTCCATGTTCATACAGATGGCGTTGTAGATATTTACATGTTCATACAGATGGCGGAATAGATATTTCCATGTTCGTACAGATGGCGGTGTAGATATTTCCATGTTCATAGAGATGGCGGAGTAGATATTTCCATGTTTATGCAGATAGCGGTATAGATACTTCCATATTTAAACAGATGGTGGTGTACATATTTCCATGTTTATAGAGATGGCGGTCTAGATATTTCCACGTTTACAGAGATAGTGGTGTAGTTATTTCCAAGTTTATAGAGACAGCGTTGTAGATATTTCCATGTTTATTCAGATAGCGGTGAAGATATTTCCATGTTTATACAGATAGCGGTGTAGATATTTCCATGTTTATACAGATAGCAGTGTAGATATTTCCATGTTTATAGAGATAGTGGTGTAGATAATTTCAATTTTATACAGAGAGCAGTGTAGATATTTCCAAGTTCATACAGATAGCGGTGTAGATATTTCCATTTTCATACAGATAGCGGTGTAGATATTTCCATGTTCATACAAATGGCGGTGTAGATATTTTCATGTTCATAGAAATGGCGGTGTAGATATTTCCAGGTTCATACAAATGGTGGTGTAGATATTTCCATGTTCATAGAGATGGTGGTGTAGATATTTCCATGTTTATACAGATAGCAGTGTAGTTATTTCCATGTTTATTGAGATAGCGGTGTGGATATTTCCATTGATATACAGATAGCTGTGTAGATATTTGCATGTTCATACAGATAGCGGTGTAGATATTTCCATGTTCATACAGATAGCCGTGAAGATATTTCCATGTTCATTCAGATAGCGGTGTAGTTATTTCCATGTTCATACAGATAGCGGTGTAGATATTTCCATGTTCATACAGATAGCGGTGTAGATATTTCCATGTTCATACAGTTAGCGGTGTAGATATTTCCATGTTCATTCAGATGGCTTTGTAGATATTTACATGTTCATACAGATGGCGGTGTAGATATTTCCATGTTCATACAGATAGCCGTGTAGATATTTCCATGTTCAAACAGATAGCGGTGTAGATATTTCCATGTTCATACAGATAGCGGTGTAGATATTTCCATGTTCATACCCATAGCGGTGTAGACATTTCCATGTTCATACATTTAGCGGTGTAGATATTTCCATGTTAATACAGATGGCGGTGAAGATATTTACGTGTTCATACAGATGGCGGTGTAGATATTTACATGTTCATACAGAGGGCAGTATAGATATTTCCATGTTCGTACAGATGGCGGTGTAGATATTTCCATGTTCATAGAGATGGCGGTGTAGATATTTCCATGTTTATGCAGATAGCGGTATAGATATTTCCAAGTTCATACAGTTAGCGGTGTAGATATTTCCATGTTCATACAGATGGCGGTGTAGATATTTCCATGTTCATACAGATGGCAGTGTAGGTATTTCCATGTTCATACAGATGGCGGTGTAGATATTTCGAAGTTTATAGAGATAGCGCTGTAGTTATTTCCATATTTATAGAGAAAACTGTGTAGTTAATTCCATGTATATTCAGATAGCTGTGTAGATATTTCCATGTTCATGCAGATAGCGGTGTAGGTATTTCCATGTTCATCCAGATGCCGGTGTACATATATCCATGTTCATACAGATGGCGGTGAAGATATTTCCAAGTTCATAGAGATGGCGGTGTAGATATTTCCATATTCATACAAATGGTGGCGTAGATATTTCCATGTTCATAGAGATGGCGGTGTAGATATTTCCATGTTTATACAGATAGCGGTGTAGATATTTCCATGTTCATACAAATGGTTGTGTAGATATTTCCATGTTCATAGAGATGGCGGTGTAGATATTTCCATGTTCATACAGTTAGCGGTGTAGATATTTCCATGTTCATACCGATAGCGGTGTAGATATTTCCATGTTCATACAGTTAGCGGTGTAGATATTTCAATGTTCATACAGATGGCGGTGTAGTTATTTACATGTTCATACAGATGGAGGTGTAGATATTTCCATGTTCATAAAGATGGCGGTGTAGATATTTCCATGTTCATACAGATAGCAGTGTAGATATTTCCATGTTCATACAGATAGCGGTGTAGATATTTCCATGTTCATACAGATAGCGGTGTAGATATTTCCATGTTCATACCGATAGCGGTGTAGATATTTCCATGTTCATACAGTTAGCGGTGTAGATATTTCCATGTTCATACAGATGGCGGTGTAGTTATTTACATGTTCATACAGATGGCGGTGTAGATATTTCCATGTTCGTACGGATGGCAGTGTGGATATTTCCATGTTCATACAGGTGGTGGTGTAGATATTTCCATGTTTATTCAGATAGCAGTGTAGTTATTTACATGTTTATAGAGATAGCTGTGTAGATATTTCCATGGATATACAGATACCTGTGTAGATATTTGCATGTTCATACAGATAGCGGTGTAGATATTTCCATGTTCGTACAGATAGCGGTGTAGATATTTCCATGTTCATACAGATAGCACTGTAGATATTTCCATGTTCATACAGATAACGGTGTAGATATTTCCATGTTCATACAGATAGCGGTGTAGATATTTCCCTGTTTAATCAGTTAGTGGAGTAGATATTTCCATCTTCATACAGATGGCTGTGTAGATATTTACATGTTCATACAGATGGCGTTGTAGATATTTCCATGTTCATAGAGATGGCGGTGTAGACATTTCCATGTTTATGCAGATAGCAGTATAGGTATTTCCATGTTTATACAGATGGTGGTGTAGGTATTTCCATGTTTATAGAGATGGCGGTCTAGATATTTGCATGTTTATAGAGATAGTGGTGTAGTTAATGCCAAGTTTATAGAGACAGCGTTGCAGATATTTCCATGTTTATACAGATAGCGGTGAAGGTATTTCCATGTTTATACAGATAGCGGTGTAGATATTTCCATTTTTATACAGATAACAGTGTAGATATTTCCATGTTTATAGAGATAGTGGTGTAGATAATTTCAATTTTATACAGATAGCAGTGTAGATATTTCCATGTTCAAACAGATAGCGGTGTAGATATTTCCATGTTCATACAGATAGCGGTGTAGATATTTCCATGTTCATACCCATAGCGGTGTAGACATTTCCATGTTCATACATTTAGCGGTGTAGATATTTCCATGTTCTTACAGATGGCAGTGAAGATATTTACTTGTTCATACAGATGGCGGTGTAGATATTTCCATGTTTGTGCGGATGGCATTGCAGATATTTCCATGTTCATACAGGTGGCGGTGTAGATATTTCCATGTTTATACAGATAGCAGTGTAGTTATTTCCATGTTAATAGAGATAGCTGTGTAGATATTTCCATTGATATACTGATAGCTGTGTAGATATTTGCATGTTCATACACATAGTGGTGTAGATATTTCCATGTTCATACATAGCGGTGTAGATATTTCCATGTTCATACAGATAGCGGTATAGATATTTCCATGTTCATACAGATAACGGTGTAGATATTTCCATGTTCATACAGACAGCGGTTTAGATATTTCCATGTTCATACAGTTAGCGGTGTAGATATTTCCATGTTCATACAGATGGCCGTGTAGATATTTACAAGTTCATACAGAGGGCAGTATAGATATTTCCATGTTCGTACAGATGGCGGTGTAGATATTTCCATGTTCATAGAGATGGCGGTGTAGATATTTCCATTTTTATGCACATAGCGGTATAGATATTTCCAAGTTCATACAGTTAGCGGTGTAGATATTTCCATGTTCATACAGATGGCGGTGTAGATATTTCCATGTTCATACAGATGGCAGTGTAGATATTTCCATGTTCATACAGATGGCGGTGTAGATATTTCGAAGTTTATAGAGATAGCGCTGTATTTATTTCCATATTTATAGAGAAAACTGTGTAGATAATTCCATGTGTATTCAGATAGCTGTGTAGATATTTCCATGTTCATGCAGATAGCGGTGTAGATATTTCCATGTTCATCCAGATGCCGGTGTACATATATCCATGTTCATACAGATGGCGGTGAAGATATTTCCATGTTCATACAGATGGCGGTGTAGATATTTCCATGTTCATACGAATGGCGGTGGAGATATTTCCATGTTCATAGAGATGGCGGTGTAGATATTTCCATGTTCATACAAATGGTGGTGTAGATATTTCCATGTTCATAGAGATGGCGGTGTAGATATTTCCATGTTTATACAGATAGCGGTGTAGATATTTCCATGTTCATACAAATGGTTGTGTAGATATTCCCATGTTCATAGAGATGGCGGTGTAGATATTTCCATGTTTATGCAGATAGCGGTATAGATATTTCCAAGTTCATACAGATAGCGGTGTAGATATTTCCATGTTCATACAGATGGCGGTGTATATATTTCCATGTTCATACAGATGGCGGTGTTGATATTTCGATGTTTATAGAGATAGCGCTGTAGTTATTTCCATATTTATAGAGAAATCTGTGTAGATATTTCCATGTATATTCAGATAGCTCTGTAGATATTTCCATGTTCATGCAGGTAGCGGTGTAGATATTTCCATGTTCATCCAGATGCCGGTGTACAAATATCCATGTTCATACAGATGGCGGTGAAGATATTTCCATGTTCATACAGATGGCGGTGTAGATATTTCCATGTTCATACGAATGGCGGTGGAGATATTTCCATGTTTATAGAGATGACGGTGTAGATATTTCCATGTTCATACAAATGGTGGTGTAGATATTTCCATGTACATAGAGATGGCGGTGTAGATATTTCCATGCTTATACAGATAGCAGTGTAGTTATTTCCATGTTTATTGAGATAGCAGTGTAGATATTTCCATTGATATACAGATAGCTGTGTAGATATTTGCATGTAGATACAGATAGCGGTGTAGATATTTCCATGTTCATACAGATAGCGGTGTAGATATTTCCATGTTCATACAGATAGCGGTGTAGATATTTCCATGTTCATACAGATAGCGGTGTAGATATTTCCATGTTCATGCAGATGCCGGTGTACATATATCCATGTTCATACAGATGGCGGTGAAGATATTTCCATGTTCATACAGATGGCGGTGTAGATATTTCCATGTTTATACAAATGGCGGTGTAGATATTTTCATATTCATAGAGATGGCGGTGTAGGTATTTCCAGGTTAATACAAATGGCGATTTAGATATTTCCAAGTTCATAGAGATAGCGGTGTAGATATTTCCATGTTTATACAGATAGCAGTGTAGTTATTTCCATGTTTATAGAGATAGCAGTGTGGATATTTCCATTAATATACAGATAGCTGTGTAGATATTTGCATGTTCATACAGATAGCGGTGAAGATATTTGCATGTTCATACAGATAGCGGTGTAGTTATTTCCATGTTCATACAGATAGCGGTGTAGTTATTTCCATGTTCATACAGATAGCGGTGTAGATATATCCATGTTCATACAGATAGCGGTGTAGATATTTCCATGTTCATACAGTTAGCGGTGTAGTTATTTCCATGTTCATACTGATGGCGGTGTAGATATTTACATGTTCATACAGATGGCGGTGTAGATATTTCCATGTTCATACGAATGGCAGTGGAGATATTTCCATGTTCATAGAGATGGCGGTGTAGATATTTAAATGTTCATACACATGGTGGTGTAGATATTTCCATGTTCAAAGAGATGGCGGTGTAGATATTTCCATGTTTATACAGATAGCAGTGTAGTTATTTCCATGTTTATAGAGATAGCAGTGTAGATATTTCCATTGATATACAGATAGCGGTGTAGATATTTGCATGTACATACAGATAGCGGTGTAGATATTTCCATGTTCATACAGATAGCCGTGTAGATATATCCATGTTCATACAGATAGCGGTGTAGATATTTCCATGTTCATACAGATAGCGGTGTAGATATTTCCATGTTCATGCAGATGCCGGTGTACATATATCGACGTTCATACAGATGGCGGTGAAGATATTTCCATGTTCATACAGATGACGGTGTAGATATTTCCATGTTCATACAAATGGCGGTGTAGATATTTTCATGTTCATAGAAATGGCGGTGTAGATATTTCCAGGTTCATACAAATGGCGGTGTAGATATTTCCGTGTTCATAGAGATGGCGGTGTAGATATTTCCATGTTTATACAGATAGCAGTGTAGTTTTTTCCATGTTTATAGAGATAGCAGTGTGGATATTTCCATTGATATACAGATAGCTATGTAGATATTTGCATGTTCATACAGATAGCGGTGAAGATATTTCCATGTTCATACAGATAGCGGTGTAGATATTTCCATGTTCTTACAGATAGCGGTGTAGATATTTCCATGTTCATTCAGATAGCGGTGTAGATATTTCCATGTTCATACAGATAGCGGTGTAGATATTTCCATGTTCATACAGATAGCGGTGAAGATATTTGCATGTTCATACAGATAGCGGTGTAGTTATTTCCATGTTCATACAGATAGCGGTGTAGATATTTCCATGTTCTTACAGATAGCGGTGTAGATATTTCCATGTTCATTCAGATAGCGGTGTAGATATTTCCATGTTCATACAGATAGCGGTGTAGATATTTCCATGTTCATACAGATAGCGGTGTAGATATTTCCATGTTCATACCCATAGCGGTGGAGACATTTCCATGTTCATACATTTAGCGGTGTAGATATTTCCATGATCTTACAGATGGCGGTGAAGATATTTACATGTTCATACAGATGGCGGTGTAGATATTTCCATGTTTGTACGGATGGCAGTGTAGATACTTCCATGTTAATAGAGATAGCTGTGTAGATATTTCCATTGATATACTGATAGCTGTGTAGATATTTGCATGTTCATACAGATAGCGGTGTAGATATTTTCATGTTCGTACAGATAGCGGTGTAGATATTTCCATGTTCATACAGATAGCGGTGTAGATATTTCCATGTTCATACAGACAGCGGTGTGGATATTTCCATGTTCATACAGTTAGCGGTGTAGATATTTCCATGTTCATACAGATGGCGGTGTAGATATTTACATGTTCATACAGAGGGCGGTATAGATATTTCCATGTTCGTACAGATGGCGGTGTAGTTATTTCCATGTTCATAGAGATGGCGGTGTAGATATTTCCATGTTTATGCAGATAGCGGTATAGATATTTCCAAGTTCATACAGATAGCGGTGTAGATATTTCCATGTTCATACAGATGGCGGTGTATATATTTCCATGTTCATACAGATGGCGGTGTTGATATTTCGAAGTTTATAGAGATAGCGCTGTAGTTATTTCCATATTTATAGAGAAATCTGTGTAGATATTTCCATGTATATTCAGATAGCTCTGTAGATATTTCCATGTTCATGCAGGTAGCGGTGTAGATATTTCCATGTTCATCCAGATGCCGGTGTACAAATATCCATGTTCATACAGATGGCGGTGAAGATATTTCCATGTTCATACAGATGGCGGTGTAGATATTTCCATGTTCATACGAATGGCGGTGGAGATATTTCCATGTTTATAGAGATGACGGTGTAGATATTTCCATGTTCATACAAATGGTGGTGTAGATATTTCCATGTACATAGAGATGGCGGTGTAGATATTTCCATGCTTATACAGATAGCAGTGTAGTTATTTCCATGTTTATAGAGATAGCAGTGTAGATATTTCCATTGATATACAGATAGCTGTGTAGATATTTGTATGTAGATACAGATAGCGGTGTAGATATTTCCATGTTCATACAGATAGCGGTGTAGATATTTCCATGTTCATACAGATAGCGGTGTAGATATTTCCATGTTCATACAGATAGCGGTGTAGATATTTCCATGTTCATGCAGATGCCGGTGTACATATATCCATGTTCATACAGATGGCGGTGAAGATATTTCCATGTTCATACAGATGGCGGTGTAGATATTTCCATGTTTATACAAATGGCGGTGTAGATATTTTCATATTCATAGAGATGGCGGTGTAGGTATTTCCAGGTTAATACAAATGGCGATTTAGATATTTCCAAGTTCATAGAGATAGCGGTGTAGATATTTCCATGTTTATACAGATAGCAGTGTAGTTATTTCCATGTTTATAGAGATAGCAGTGTGGATATTTCCATTGATATACAGATAGCTGTGTAGATATTTGCATGTTCATACAGATAGCGGCGAAGATATTTGCATGTTCATACAGATAGCGGTGTAGTTATTTCCATGTTCATACAGATAGCGGTGTAGTTATTTCCATGTTCATACAGATAGCGGTGTAGATATATCCATGTTCATACAGTTAGCGGTGTAGATATTTCCATGTTCATACAGATGGCGGTGTAGATATTTACATGTTCATACAGATGGCGGTGTAGATATTTCCATGTTCATACGAATGGCAGTGGAGATATTTCCATGTTCATAGAGATGGCGGTGTAGATATTTAAATGTTCATACACATGGTTGTGTAGATATTTCCATGTTCAAAGAGATGGCGGTGTAGATATTTCCATGTTTATACAGATAGCAGTGTAGTTATTTCCATGTTTATAGAGATAGCAGTGTAGATATTTCCATTGATATACAGATAGCGGTGTAGATATTTGCATGTACATACAGATAGCGGTGTAGATATTTCCATGTTCATACAGATAGCCGTGTAGATATATCCATGTTCATACAGATAGCGGTGTAGATATTTCCATGTTCATACAGATAGCGGTGTAGATATTTCCATGTTCATGCAGATGCCGGTGTACATATATCGATGTTCATACAGATGGCGGTGAAGATATTTCCATGTTCATACAGATGACGGTGTAGATATTTCCATGTTCATACAAATGGCGGTGTAGATATTTTCATGTTCATAGAAATGGCGGTGTAGATATTTCCAGGTTCATACAAATGGCGGTGTAGATATTTCCGTGTTCATAGAGATGGCGGTGTAGATATTTCCATGTTTATACAGACAGCAGTGTAGTTTTTTCCATGTTTATAGAGATAGCAGTGTGGATATTTCCATTGATATACAGATAGCTATGTAGATATTTGCATGTTCATACAGATAGCGGTGAAGATATTTCCATGTTCATACAGATAGCGGTGTAGATATTTCCATGTTCTTACAGATAGCGGTGTAGATATTTCCATGTTCATTCAGATAGCGGTGTAGATATTTCCATGTTCATACAGATAGCTGTGTAGATATTTCCATGTTCATACAGTTGGCGGTGTAGATATTTCCATGTTCATACAGATGGTGGTGTAGATATTTACATGTTCATACAGATGGCGGTGTAGATATTTCCATGTTCATACAGATGGCGGTGTAGATATTTCCATGTTCATACAGATGGCGGTGTAGATATTTCGAAGTTTATAGAGATAGCGCTGTAGTTATTTCCATATTTATAGAGAAATCTGTGTAGATATTTCCAAGTATATTCAGATAGCTGTGTAGATATTTCCATGTTCATGCAGGTAGCGGTGTAGATATTTCCATGTTCATCCAGATGCCGGTGTACATATATCCATGTTCATACAGATGGCGGTGAAGATATTTCCATGTTCATACAGATGGCGGTGTAGATATTTCCATGTTCATACGAATGGCGCTGGAGATATTTCCATGTTCATAGAGATGGCGGTGTAGATATTTCCATGTTCATACAAATGGTGGTGTAGATATTTCCATGTTCATAGAGATGGCGGTGTAGATATTTCCATGCTTATACAGAGAGCAGTGTAGTTATTTCCATGTTTATAGAGATAGCAGTGTAGATATTTCCATTGATATACAGATAGCTGTGTAGATATTTGCATGTACATACAGATAGCGGTGTAGATATTTCCATGTTCATACAGATAGCGGTGTAGATATTTCCATGTTCATACAGATAGCGGTGTAGATATTTCCATGTTCATACAGATAGCGGTGTAGATATTTCCATGTTCATGCAGATGCCGGTGTACATATATCCATGTTCATACAGATGGCGGTGAAGATATTTCCATGTTCATACAGATGGCGGTGTAGATATTTCCAT
Source organism: Gorilla gorilla gorilla (assembly GCF_029281585.2). NCBI lineage: Eukaryota > Metazoa > Chordata > Mammalia > Primates > Hominidae > Gorilla > Gorilla gorilla. The sequence goes on along the minus strand of NC_073232.2, from coordinate 7,259,160 downwards.
GTTCATACAAATGGCGGTGTAGATATTTTGATGTTCATAGAGATGGCGGTGTAGATATTTCCAGGTTAATACAAATGGCGGTGTAGATATTTCCATGTTCATAGAGATGGCGGTGTAGATATTTCCATGTTTATACAGATAGCAGTGTAGTTATTTCCATGTTTATAGAGATAGCAGTGTGGATATTTCCATTGATATACAGATAGCTGTGTAGATATTTGCATGTTCATACAGATAGCGGTGTAGATATTTGCATGTTCATACACATAGCGGTGTAGTTATTTCCATGTTCATACAGATAGCGGTGTAGTTATTTCCATGTTCATACAGATAGCGGTGTAGATATTTCCATGTTCATACAGTTAGCGGTGTAGATATTTCCATGTTCATACAGATGGCGGTGTAGATATTTCCATGTTCATACAGATGGCGGTGTAGATATTTCCATGTTCATACGAATGGCGGTGGAGATATTTCCATGTTCATAGAGATGGCGGTGTAGATATTTCCATGTTCATACACATGGTGGTGTAGATATTTCCATGTTCATAGAGATGGCGGTGTAGATATTTCAATGTTTATGCAGATAGTAGTGTAGTTATTTCCATGTTTATAGAGATAGCAGTGTAGATATTTCCATTGATATACAGATAGCGGTGTAGATATTTGCATGTACATACAGATAGCGGTGTAGATATTTCCATGTTCATACAGATAGCCGTGTAGATATTTCCATGTTCATACAGATAGCGGTGTAGATATTTCCATGTTCATACAGATAGCGGTGTAGATATTTCCATGTTCATGCAGATGCCGGTGTACATATATCCATGTTCATACAGATGGCGGTGAAGATATTTCCATGTTCATACAGATGGCGGTGTAGATATTTCCATGTTCATACAAATGGCGGTGTAGATATTTTCATGTTCATAGAAATGGCGGTGTTGATATTTCCAGGTTCATACAAATGGCGGTGTAGATATTTCCGTGTTCATAGAGATGGCGGTGTAGATATTTCCATGTTTATTCAGATAGCAGTGTAGTTTTTTCCATGTTTATAGAGAAAGCAGTGTGGATATTTCCATTGATATACAGATAGCTATGTAGATATTTGCATGTTTACAGATAGCGGTGTAGATATTTCCATGTTCATACAGATAGCGGTGTAGATATTTCCATGTTCTTTCAGATAGCGGTGTAGTTATTTCCATGTTCATTCAGATAGCGGTGTAGATATTTCCATGTTCATACAGATAGCGGTGTAGATATTTCCATGTTCATACAGTTGGCGGTGTAGATATTTCCATGTTCATACAGATGGCGGTGTAGATATTTACATGTTCATACAGATGGCTGTGTAGATATTTCCATGTTCATACAGATGGCGGTGTAGATATTTACATGTTCATACAGATGGCGGTGTAGATATTTCCATGTTCATACAGATGGCGGTGTAGATATTTCCATGTTCATACAGATGGCGGTGTAGATATTTCGAAGTTTATAGAGATAGCGCTGTAGTTATTTCCATATTTATAGAGAAATCTGTGTAGATATTTCCATGTATATTCAGATAGCTGTGTAGATATTTCCATGTTCATACAGGTAGCGGTGTAGATATTTCCATGTTCATCCAGATGCCGGTGTACATATATCCATGTTCATACAGATGGCGATGAAGATATTTCCATGTTCATACAGATGGCGGTGTAGATATTTCCATGTTCATACGAATGGCGGTGGAGATATTTCCATGTTCATAGAGATGGCGGTGTAGATATTTCCATGTTCATACAAATGGAGGTGTAGATATTTCCATGTTCGTAGAGATGGCGGTGTAGATATTTCCATGCTTATACAGATAGCAGTGTAGTTATTTCCATGTTTATACAGATAGCAGTGTAGATATTTCCATTGATATACAGATAGCTGTGTAGATATTTGCATGTACATACAGATAGCGGTGTAGATATTTCCATGTTCATACAGATAGCGGTGTAGATATTTCCATGTTCATACAGATAGCGGTTTAGTTATTTCCATGTTCAAACAGATAGCGGTGTAGATATTTCCATGTTCATACCGATAGCGGTGTAGATATTTCCATGTTCATACAGTTAGCGGTGTAGATATTTCCATGTTCATACAGATGGCGGTGTAGATATTTACATGTTCATACAGATGGCGGTATAGATATTTCCATGTTCGTACAGATGGCGGTGTAGATATTTACATGTACATAGAGATGGCGGTGTAGACATTTCCATGTTTATGCAAATAGCGGTATAGATATTTCCATGTTTATACAGATGGTGGTGTAGATATTTCCATGTTTATAGAGATGGCGGTCTAGATAATTCCATGTTTACAGAGATAGTGGTGTAGTTATTTCCAAGTTTAAAGAGACAGCATTGTAGATATTTCCATGTTTATACAGATAGCGGTGAAGATATTTCCATGTTTATACAGATAGCGGTGTAGATATTTCCATGTTTATACAGATAGCAGTGTAGATATTTCCATGTTTATAGAGATAGTGGTGTAGATAATTTCAATTTTATACAGAGAGCAGTGTAGATATTTCCACGTTCATACAGATAACGGTGTAGATATTTCCACGTTTATACAGATGGCGATGTAGATATTTCCATGTTCATACAGATGGCGGTGTAGATATTTCCATGTTTATAGGGATGACGGTGTAGATATTTTCATGTTTACACAGATGGCGTTGTAGATATTTCCATGTTTACACAGATAGCGGTGTAGACATTTCCATGTTTACACAGATAGCGGTGTGGATATTTCCATGTTTATACAGATAGTTGGGCAGATATTTCCATGTTTATACAGATAGCGGTGTAGATATTTCCATCTTAATACAGATGGCGGTGTAGATGTGTCCATATTCGTACAGACGGCGGTGTAGATATTTCCATGTTCATACAGATGGCGGTGTAGATATTTCGAAGTTTATAGAGATAGTGCTGTAGTTATTTCCATATTTATAGAGAAATCTGTGTAGATATTCCCATGTATTTTCAGATAGCTGTGTAGATATTTCCATGTTCATGCAGATAGCGGTGTAGATATTTCCATGTTCATCCAGATGCCGGTGTACATATATCCAAGTTCATACAGATGGCGGTGAAGGTATTTCCATGTTCGTACAGATGGCGGTGTAGATATTTCCATGTTCATACAAATGTCGGTGTAGATATTTCCATGTTCGTAGAGATGGCGGTGTAGATATTTCCAGGTTCATACAAATGGCGGTGTAGATATTTCCATGTTCATAGAGATGGCGGTGTAGATATTTAAATGTTTATACAGATAGCAGTGTAGTTATTTCCATGTTTATAGAGATAGCAGTGTAGATATTTCCATGTTCATAGAGATGGCGGTGTAGATATTTCCATGTTTATACAGATAGCAGTGTAGATATTTCCATGTTTATAGAGATAGCAGTGTAGATATTTTCATTGATATACAGATAGCTGTGTAGATATTTGCATGTTCATACAGATAGCGGTGTAGATATTTCCATGTTCATACAGATAGCGGTGTAGATATTTCCATGTTCATACAGATAGCGGTGTAGATATTTCCATGTTCATACCGATAGCGGTGTAGATATTTCTTTGTTCATACAGAAACGGTGTAGATATTTCCATGTTCATACAGTTAGCGGTGTAGATATTTCCATGTTCATACAGATAGCGGTGTAGATATTTACATGTTCATACAGATGGCGGTGTAGATATTTCCATGTTCGTACGGATGGCAGTGTAGATATTTCCATGTACATACAGGTGGCGGTGTATATATTTTCATGTTTATACAGATAGCAGTGTAGTTATTTCCATATTTATAGAGATAGCAGTGTAGATATTTCCATTGATATGCAGATAGCTGTGTAGATATTTCCATGTTCATACAGATAGCGGTGTAGATATTTCCATGTTCATGCAGATAACGGTGTAGATAATTCCATGTTCCTACAGATAGCGGTGTAGATATTTCCATGTTCGTACAGTTAGCGGGTAGATATTTCCATGTTCATACAGTTAGCGGTGTAGATATTTCCATGTTCATACAGATGGCGGTGTAGATATTTACATGTTCATACAGATGGCGGTATAGGTATTTCCATGTTCGTACAGATGGCGGCGTGGATATTTCCATGTTCATATAGATGGCGGTGTAGATATTTCCATGTTTATGCAGATAGCGGTTTAGATAATTCCATGTTTATACAGATGGTGCTGTAGATATTTCCATGTTTATAGAGATGGCGGTCTAAATATTTCCATGTTTACAGAGATAGTGGTGTAGTTATTTCGAAGTTTATAGAGACAGCGTTGTAGATATTTAAATGTTTATACAGATAGCGGTGAAGATAATTCCATGTTTATACAGATAGCAGTGTTGATATTTCCATGTTTATACAGATAGCAGTGTAGATATTTCCATGTTTATAGAGATAGTGGTGTAGATAATTTCAATTTTATACAGAGAGCAGTGTAGATATTTCCAAGTTCATACAGATAGCGGTGTAGATATTTCCACATTTATAGAGATGGCGGTGTAGATATTTCCATGTTCATACAGATGGCGGTGTAGATATTTCCATGTTTATAGGGATGGCGGTGTAGATATTTTCATGTTTACACAGATGGCGGTGTTGGTATTTCCATGTTTACACAGAGAGCGGTGTAGACATTTCCATGTTTACACAGATAGCGGTGTGGATATTTCCATGTTTATGCAGATAGCGGTGTAGATATTTCCATGTTTATACAGATATCGGTGCGGATATTTCCATGTTTATTCAGGTAGTTGGGCAGATATTTCCGTGTTTATACAGATCGCGGTGTAGATATTTCCATCTTAATACAGATGGCGGTTTAGATATGTCCATGTTTGTACAGAAGGCGGTGTACATATTTCCATGTTCATACAGATGGCGGTGTAGATATTTCGAAGTTTATAGAGATAGTGCTGTCGTTATTTCCATATTTATAGAGAAATCTGTGTAGATATTTCCATGTATATTCAGATAGCTGTGTAGATATTTCCATGTTCATGCAGATAGCGGTGTAGATATTTCCATGTTCATCCAGATGCCGGTGTAGATATCTCCATGTTCATACAGATGGCGGTGAAGATATTTCCATGTTCATACAGATAACGGTGTAGATATTTCCACGTTTATACAGATGGCGATGTAGATATTTCCATGTTCATACAGATGGCGGTGTAGATATTTCCATGTTTATAGGGATGACGGTGTAGATATTTTCATGTTTACACAGATGGCGTTGTAGATATTTCCATGTTTACACAGATAGCGGTGTAGACATTTCCATGTTTACACAGATAGCGGTGTGGATATTTCCATGTTTATACAGATAGTTGGGCAGATATTTCCATGTTTATACAGATAGCGGTGTAGATATTTCGAAGTTCATACAGTGAGCGGTATAGATATTTCCATGTTTATACAGATGGTGTTGTAGATATTTCCATGTTTATAGAGATGGCGGTCTAGATATTTCCATGTTTATAGAGATATTGGTGTAGTTATTTCCAAGTTTATAGAGACAGCGTTGTAGATATTTCCATGTTTATACAGATAGCGGTGTAGATATTTCCATGTTCATAGAGATGGCGGTGTAGATATTTCCATGTTTATACAGATAGCAGTGTAGTTATTTCCATGTTTATAGAGATAGAGGTGTAGATAATTTCAATTTTATACAGATAGCTGTGTACATATTTGCATGTTCATAGAGATAGCCGTGTAGATATTTCCATGTTCATACAGTTGGCGGTGTAGATATTTCCATGTTCATAGAGATGGCGGTGTAGATATTTCCATGTTCATGCAGATGGCGATGTAGATATTTCGAAGTTTGTTGAGATAGCACTGTAGTTATTTCCATATTTATAGAGAAATCTGTGTAGATATTTCCATGTATATTCAGATAGCTGTGTAGATATTTCCATGTTCATACAGATAGCGGTGTAGATATTTCCATGTTCATCCAGATGTCGGTGTACATATATCCATGTTCAAACAGATGGCGGTGAAGGTACTTCCATGTTCATACAGATAGCGGTGTAGATAGTTCCATGTTCATACAAATAGCGGTGTAGATATTTCCATGTTCATAGAGATGGCCGTGTAGATATTTCCATGTTCATACAAATGGCGGTATAGATATTTCCATGTTCATAGAAATGGCGGTGTAGGTATTTCCAAGTTTATACAGATAGCAGTGTAGTTAATTCCATTTTTATAGAGATAGCAGTGTAGATATTTCCAATGATATACAGATAGCTTTGTAGATATTTGCAAGTTCATACAGATAGCGGTGTAGATATTTCCATGTTCATACAGATAGCGCTGTATATATTTCCAAGTTCATACCGATAGCGGTGTAGATATTTCCATGTTCATACATATAGCGGTGTAGATATTTCCATGTTCATACAGATGGCGGTGTAGATATTTCCATGTTCATACAGATTGCGGTGTAGATATTTCCATGTTCATACAGATAGCGGTGTAGATATTTCCATGTTCATACAGATAGCCGTGTAGATATTTCCATGTTCATACAATTAGCGGTGTAGATATTTCCATGTTCATACAGATGGCGGTGTAGATATTTACACGTTCATACAGATGGCGGAATAGATATTTCCATGTTCGTACAGATGGCGGTGTAGATATTTCCATGTTCATAGAGATGGCGGTGTAGATATTTCCATGTTTATGCAGATAGCAGTATAAATATTTCCATATTTATACAGATGGTGGTGTACATATTTCCATGTTTATAGAGATGGCTGTCTAGATATTTCCATGTTTACATATATAGTGGTGTAGTTATTTCCAAGTTTATAGAGACAGCGTTGTAGATATTTCCATGATTATTCAGATAGCGGTGAAGATATTTCCATGTTTATACAGATAGCGGTGTAGATATTTCCATGTTTATACAGATAGCAGTGTAGATATTAACATGTTTATAGAGATAGTGGTGTAGATAATTTCAATTTTATACCGAGAGCAGTGTAGATATTTCCAAGTTCATACAGATAGCGGTGTAGATATTTCCACGTTTATAGAGATGGCGGTGTAGATATTTCCATGTTCATACAGATGGCGGTGTAGATATTTCCATGTTTATAGGGATGGCGGTGTAGATATTTTCAAGTTTACACAGATGGCGGTGTAGATATTTCCATGTTTACATACATAGCGGTGTAGAGATTTCCATGTTTACACAGATAGCGGTGTGGATATTTCCATGTTTATGCAGATAGCAGTGTAGATATTTCCATGTTTATACAGATAGCAGTGCGGATATTTCCATGTTTATACAGATAGTTGGGCAGATATTTCCATGTTTATACAGATAGCGGTGTAGATATTTCCATCTTAGTACAGATGGCGGTGTAGATATGTCCATGTTCGTACAGATGGCGGTGTAGATATTTCCATGTTCATACAGATGGCGGTGTAAATATTTCGAAGTTTATAGAGATAGCGCTGTAGTTATTTCCATATTTATAGAGAAATCTGTGTAGATATTTCCATGTATATTCAGATAGCTGTGTAGATATTTCCATGTTCATGCAGGTAGCGGTGTAGATATTTCCATGTTCATCCAGATGCCGGTGTACATATATCCATGTTCATACAGATGGCGGTGAAGATAATTCCATGTTCATACAGATGGCGGTGTAGATATTTCCATGTTCATACGAATGGCGGTGGAGATATTTCCATGTTCTTAGAGATGGCGGTGTAGATATTTCCATGTTCATACAAATGGTGGTGTAGATATTTCCATGTTCATAGAGATGGCGGTGTAGATATTTCCATGTTTATACAGATAGCAGTGTAGTTATTTCCATGTTTATAGAGATAGCAGTGTAGATATTTCCATTGATATACAGATAGCTGTGTAGATATTTGCATGTACATACAGATAGCGGTGTAGATATTTCCATGTTCATACAGATAGCGGTGTAGATATTTCCATGTTCATACAGATAGAGGTGTAGATATTTCCATGTTCATACAGATAGCGGTGTAGATATTTCCATGTTCATACAGATGGTGGTGTAGATATTTCCATGTTCATACAGATGGCGGTGTAGATATTTCCATGTTCATACAGATAGCGGTGTAGATATTTCCATGTTCATACAGATGGCGGTGTAGATATTTCCATGTTCATACAGTTAGCGGTGTAGATATTTCCATGTTCATACAGATGGCGTTGTAGATATTTACATGTTCATACAGATGGCGGAATAGATATTTCCTTGTTCGTACAGATGGCGGTGTAGATATTTCCATGTTCATAGAGATGGCGGTGTAGACATTTCCATGTTTATGTAGATAGCAGTATAAGTATTTCCATGTTTATACAGATGGTGGTGTAGGTATTTCCATGTTTATAGAGATGGCGGTCTAGATATTTGTATGTTTATAGAGATAGTGGTGTAGTTATTGCCAAGTTTATAGAGACAGCGTTGCAGATATTTCCATGTTTATACAGATAGCGGTGAAGATATTTCCATGTTTATACAGATAGCGGTGTAGATATTTCCATTTTTATACAGATAACAGTGTAGATATTTCCATGTTTATAGAGATAGTGGTGTAGATAATTTCAATTTTATACAGATAGCAGTGTAGATATTTCCATGTTCAAACAGATAGCGGTGTAGATATTTCCATGTTCATACAGATAGCGGTGTAGATATTTCCATGTTCATACCCATAGCGGTGTAGACATTTCCATGTTCATACATTTAGCGGTGTAGATATTTCCATGTTCTTACAGATGGCGGTGAAGATATTTACTTGTTCATACAGATGGCGGTGTAGATATTTCCATGTTTGTGCGGATGGCATTGCAGATATTTCCATGTTCATACAGGTGGCGGTGTAGATATTTCCATGTTTATACAGATAGCAGTGTAGTTATTTCCATGTTAATAGAGATAGCTGTGTAGATATTTCCATTGATATACTGATAGCTGTGTAGATGTTTGCATGTTCACACACATAGTGGTGTAGATATTTCCATGTTCATACATAGCGGTGTAGATATTTCCATGTTCATACAGATAGCGGTATAGATATTTCCATGTTCATACAGATAACGGTGTAGATATTTCCATGTTCATACAGACAGCGGTTTAGATATTTCCATGTTCATACAGTTAGCGGTGTAGATATTTCCATGTTCATACAGATGGCGGTGTAGATATTTACATGTTCATACAGAGGGCAGTATAGATATTTCCATGTTCGTACAGATGGCGGTGTAGATATTTCCATGTTCATAGAGATGGCAGTGTAGATATTTCCATGTTTATGCAGATAGCGGTATAGATATTTCCAAGTTCATACAGTTAGCGGTGTACATATATCCATGTTCATACAGATGGCGGTGAAGATATTTCCCTGTTCATACAGATGGCGGTGTAGATATTTCCATGTTCATAGGAATCGCGGTGGAGATATTTCCATGTTCATAGAGATGGCGGTGTAGATATTTCCATGTTCATACAAATGGTGGTGTAGATATTTCCATGTTCATAGAGATGGCGGTGTAGATATTTCCATGTTTATACAGATAGCGGTGTAGATATTTCCATGTTTATAGAGATGGCGGTCTAGATAATTCCATGTTTACAGAGATAGTGGTGTAGTTATTTCCAAGTTTAAAGAGACAGCATTGTAGATATTTCCATGTTTATACAGATAGCGGTGAAGATATTTCCATGTTTATACAGATAGCGGTGTAGATATTTCCATGTTTATACAGATAGCAGTGTAGATATTTCCATGTTTATAGAGATAGTGGTGTAGATAATTTCAATTTTATACAGAGAGCAGTGTAGATATTTCCACGTTCATACAGATAACGGTGTAGATATTTCCACGTTTATACAGATGGCGATGTAGATATTTCCATGTTCATACAGATGGCGGTGTAGATATTTCCATGTTTATAGGGATGACGGTGTAGATATTTTCATGTTTACACAGATGGCGTTGTAGATATTTCCATGTTTACACAGATAGCGGTGTAGACATTTCCATGTTTACACAGATAGCGGTGTGGATATTTCCATGTTTATACAGATAGTTGGGCAGATATTTCCATGTTTATACAGATAGCGGTGTAGATATTTCCATCTTAATACAGATGGCGGTGTAGATGTGTCCATATTCGTACAGACGGCGGTGTAGATATTTCCATGTTCATACAGATGGCGGTGTAGATATTTCGAAGTTTATAGAGATAGTGCTGTAGTTATTTCCATATTTATAGAGAAATCTGTGTAGATATTCCCATGTATTTTCAGATAGCTGTGTAGATATTTCCATGTTCATGCAGATAGCGGTGTAGATATTTCCATGTTCATCCAGATGCCGGTGTACATATATCCAAGTTCATACAGATGGCGGTGAAGGTATTTCCATGTTCGTACAGATGGCGGTGTAGATATTTCCATGTTCATACAAATGTCGGTGTAGATATTTCCATGTTCGTAGAGATGGCGGTGTAGATATTTCCAGGTTCATACAAATGGCGGTGTAGATATTTCCATGTTCATAGAGATGGCGGTGTAGATATTTAAATGTTTATACAGATAGCAGTGTAGTTATTTCCATGTTTATAGAGATAGCAGTGTAGATATTTCCATGTTCATAGAGATGGCGGTGTAGATATTTCCATGTTTATACAGATAGCAGTGTAGATATTTCCATGTTTATAGAGATAGCAGTGTAGATATTTTCATTGATATACAGATAGCTGTGTAGATATTTGCATGTTCATACAGATAGCGGTGTAGATATTTCCATGTTCATACAGATAGCGGTGTAGATATTTCCATGTTCATACAGATAGCGGTGTAGATATTTCCATGTTCATACCGATAGCGGTGTAGATATTTCTTTGTTCATACAGAAACGGTGTAGATATTTCCATGTTCATACAGTTAGCGGTGTAGATATTTCCATGTTCATACAGATAGCGGTGTAGATATTTACATGTTCATACAGATGGCGGTGTAGATATTTCCATGTTCGTACGGATGGCAGTGTAGATATTTCCATGTACATACAGGTGGCGGTGTATATATTTTCATGTTTATACAGATAGCAGTGTAGTTATTTCCATATTTATAGAGATAGCAGTGTAGATATTTCCATTGATATGCAGATAGCTGTGTAGATATTTCCATGTTCATACAGATAGCGGTGTAGATATTTCCATGTTCATGCAGATAACGGTGTAGATAATTCCATGTTCCTACAGATAGCGGTGTAGATATTTCCATGTTCGTACAGTTAGCGGGTAGATATTTCCATGTTCATACAGTTAGCGGTGTAGATATTTCCATGTTCATACAGATGGCGGTGTAGATATTTACATGTTCATACAGATGGCGGTATAGGTATTTCCATGTTCGTACAGATGGCGGCGTGGATATTTCCATGTTCATATAGATGGCGGTGTAGATATTTCCATGTTTATGCAGATAGCGGTTTAGATAATTCCATGTTTATACAGATGGTGCTGTAGATATTTCCATGTTTATAGAGATGGCGGTCTAAATATTTCCATGTTTACAGAGATAGTGGTGTAGTTATTTCGAAGTTTATAGAGACAGCGTTGTAGATATTTAAATGTTTATACAGATAGCGGTGAAGATAATTCCATGTTTATACAGATAGCAGTGTTGATATTTCCATGTTTATACAGATAGCAGTGTAGATATTTCCATGTTTATAGAGATAGTGGTGTAGATAATTTCAATTTTATACAGAGAGCAGTGTAGATATTTCCAAGTTCATACAGATAGCGGTGTAGATATTTCCACATTTATAGAGATGGCGGTGTAGATATTTCCATGTTCATACAGATGGCGGTGTAGATATTTCCATGTTTATAGGGATGGCGGTGTAGATATTTTCATGTTTACACAGATGGCGGTGTTGGTATTTCCATGTTTACACAGAGAGCGGTGTAGACATTTCCATGTTTACACAGATAGCGGTGTGGATATTTCCATGTTTATGCAGATAGCGGTGTAGATATTTCCATGTTTATACAGATATCGGTGCGGATATTTCCATGTTTATTCAGGTAGTTGGGCAGATATTTCCGTGTTTATACAGATCGCGGTGTAGATATTTCCATCTTAATACAGATGGCGGTTTAGATATGTCCATGTTTGTACAGAAGGCGGTGTACATATTTCCATGTTCATACAGATGGCGGTGTAGATATTTCGAAGTTTATAGAGATAGTGCTGTCGTTATTTCCATATTTATAGAGAAATCTGTGTAGATATTTCCATGTATATTCAGATAGCTGTGTAGATATTTCCATGTTCATGCAGATAGCGGTGTAGATATTTCCATGTTCATCCAGATGCCGGTGTAGATATCTCCATGTTCATACAGATGGCGGTGAAGATATTTCCATGTTCATACAGATAACGGTGTAGATATTTCCACGTTTATACAGATGGCGATGTAGATATTTCCATGTTCATACAGATGGCGGTGTAGATATTTCCATGTTTATAGGGATGACGGTGTAGATATTTTCATGTTTACACAGATGGCGTTGTAGATATTTCCATGTTTACACAGATAGCGGTGTAGACATTTCCATGTTTACACAGATAGCGGTGTGGATATTTCCATGTTTATACAGATAGTTGGGCAGATATTTCCATGTTTATACAGATAGCGGTGTAGATATTTCGAAGTTCATACAGTGAGCGGTATAGATATTTCCATGTTTATACAGATGGTGTTGTAGATATTTCCATGTTTATAGAGATGGCGGTCTAGATATTTCCATGTTTATAGAGATATTGGTGTAGTTATTTCCAAGTTTATAGAGACAGCGTTGTAGATATTTCCATGTTTATACAGATAGCGGTGTAGATATTTCCATGTTCATAGAGATGGCGGTGTAGATATTTCCATGTTTATACAGATAGCAGTGTAGTTATTTCCATGTTTATAGAGATAGAGGTGTAGATAATTTCAATTTTATACAGATAGCTGTGTACATATTTGCATGTTCATAGAGATAGCCGTGTAGATATTTCCATGTTCATACAGTTGGCGGTGTAGATATTTCCATGTTCATAGAGATGGCGGTGTAGATATTTCCATGTTCATGCAGATGGCGATGTAGATATTTCGAAGTTTGTTGAGATAGCACTGTAGTTATTTCCATATTTATAGAGAAATCTGTGTAGATATTTCCATGTATATTCAGATAGCTGTGTAGATATTTCCATGTTCATACAGATAGCGGTGTAGATATTTCCATGTTCATCCAGATGTCGGTGTACATATATCCATGTTCAAACAGATGGCGGTGAAGGTACTTCCATGTTCATACAGATAGCGGTGTAGATAGTTCCATGTTCATACAAATAGCGGTGTAGATATTTCCATGTTCATAGAGATGGCCGTGTAGATATTTCCATGTTCATACAAATGGCGGTATAGATATTTCCATGTTCATAGAAATGGCGGTGTAGGTATTTCCAAGTTTATACAGATAGCAGTGTAGTTAATTCCATTTTTATAGAGATAGCAGTGTAGATATTTCCAATGATATACAGATAGCTTTGTAGATATTTGCAAGTTCATACAGATAGCGGTGTAGATATTTCCATGTTCATACAGATAGCGCTGTATATATTTCCAAGTTCATACCGATAGCGGTGTAGATATTTCCATGTTCATACATATAGCGGTGTAGATATTTCCATGTTCATACAGATGGCGGTGTAGATATTTCCATGTTCATACAGATTGCGGTGTAGATATTTCCATGTTCATACAGATAGCGGTGTAGATATTTCCATGTTCATACAGATAGCCGTGTAGATATTTCCATGTTCATACAATTAGCGGTGTAGATATTTCCATGTTCATACAGATGGCGGTGTAGATATTTACACGTTCATACAGATGGCGGAATAGATATTTCCATGTTCGTACAGATGGCGGTGTAGATATTTCCATGTTCATAGAGATGGCGGTGTAGATATTTCCATGTTTATGCAGATAGCAGTATAAATATTTCCATATTTATACAGATGGTGGTGTACATATTTCCATGTTTATAGAGATGGCTGTCTAGATATTTCCATGTTTACATATATAGTGGTGTAGTTATTTCCAAGTTTATAGAGACAGCGTTGTAGATATTTCCATGATTATTCAGATAGCGGTGAAGATATTTCCATGTTTATACAGATAGCGGTGTAGATATTTCCATGTTTATACAGATAGCAGTGTAGATATTAACATGTTTATAGAGATAGTGGTGTAGATAATTTCAATTTTATACCGAGAGCAGTGTAGATATTTCCAAGTTCATACAGATAGCGGTGTAGATATTTCCACGTTTATAGAGATGGCGGTGTAGATATTTCCATGTTCATACAGATGGCGGTGTAGATATTTCCATGTTTATAGGGATGGCGGTGTAGATATTTTCAAGTTTACACAGATGGCGGTGTAGATATTTCCATGTTTACATACATAGCGGTGTAGAGATTTCCATGTTTACACAGATAGCGGTGTGGATATTTCCATGTTTATGCAGATAGCAGTGTAGATATTTCCATGTTTATACAGATAGCAGTGCGGATATTTCCATGTTTATACAGATAGTTGGGCAGATATTTCCATGTTTATACAGATAGCGGTGTAGATATTTCCATCTTAGTACAGATGGCGGTGTAGATATGTCCATGTTCGTACAGATGGCGGTGTAGATATTTCCATGTTCATACAGATGGCGGTGTAAATATTTCGAAGTTTATAGAGATAGCGCTGTAGTTATTTCCATATTTATAGAGAAATCTGTGTAGATATTTCCATGTATATTCAGATAGCTGTGTAGATATTTCCATGTTCATGCAGGTAGCGGTGTAGATATTTCCATGTTCATCCAGATGCCGGTGTACATATATCCATGTTCATACAGATGGCGGTGAAGATAATTCCATGTTCATACAGATGGCGGTGTAGATATTTCCATGTTCATACGAATGGCGGTGGAGATATTTCCATGTTCTTAGAGATGGCGGTGTAGATATTTCCATGTTCATACAAATGGTGGTGTAGATATTTCCATGTTCATAGAGATGGCGGTGTAGATATTTCCATGTTTATACAGATAGCAGTGTAGTTATTTCCATGTTTATAGAGATAGCAGTGTAGATATTTCCATTGATATACAGATAGCTGTGTAGATATTTGCATGTACATACAGATAGCGGTGTAGATATTTCCATGTTCATACAGATAGCGGTGTAGATATTTCCATGTTCATACAGATAGAGGTGTAGATATTTCCATGTTCATACAGATAGCGGTGTAGATATTTCCATGTTCATACAGATGGTGGTGTAGATATTTCCATGTTCATACAGATGGCGGTGTAGATATTTCCATGTTCATACAGATAGCGGTGTAGATATTTCCATGTTCATACAGATGGCGGTGTAGATATTTCCATGTTCATACAGTTAGCGGTGTAGATATTTCCATGTTCATACAGATGGCGTTGTAGATATTTACATGTTCATACAGATGGCGGAATAGATATTTCCTTGTTCGTACAGATGGCGGTGTAGATATTTCCATGTTCATAGAGATGGCGGTGTAGACATTTCCATGTTTATGTAGATAGCAGTATAAGTATTTCCATGTTTATACAGATGGTGGTGTAGGTATTTCCATGTTTATAGAGATGGCGGTCTAGATATTTGTATGTTTATAGAGATAGTGGTGTAGTTATTGCCAAGTTTATAGAGACAGCGTTGCAGATATTTCCATGTTTATACAGATAGCGGTGAAGATATTTCCATGTTTATACAGATAGCGGTGTAGATATTTCCATTTTTATACAGATAACAGTGTAGATATTTCCATGTTTATAGAGATAGTGGTGTAGATAATTTCAATTTTATACAGATAGCAGTGTAGATATTTCCATGTTCAAACAGATAGCGGTGTAGATATTTCCATGTTCATACAGATAGCGGTGTAGATATTTCCATGTTCATACCCATAGCGGTGTAGACATTTCCATGTTCATACATTTAGCGGTGTAGATATTTCCATGTTCTTACAGATGGCGGTGAAGATATTTACTTGTTCATACAGATGGCGGTGTAGATATTTCCATGTTTGTGCGGATGGCATTGCAGATATTTCCATGTTCATACAGGTGGCGGTGTAGATATTTCCATGTTTATACAGATAGCAGTGTAGTTATTTCCATGTTAATAGAGATAGCTGTGTAGATATTTCCATTGATATACTGATAGCTGTGTAGATGTTTGCATGTTCACACACATAGTGGTGTAGATATTTCCATGTTCATACATAGCGGTGTAGATATTTCCATGTTCATACAGATAGCGGTATAGATATTTCCATGTTCATACAGATAACGGTGTAGATATTTCCATGTTCATACAGACAGCGGTTTAGATATTTCCATGTTCATACAGTTAGCGGTGTAGATATTTCCATGTTCATACAGATGGCGGTGTAGATATTTACATGTTCATACAGAGGGCAGTATAGATATTTCCATGTTCGTACAGATGGCGGTGTAGATATTTCCATGTTCATAGAGATGGCAGTGTAGATATTTCCATGTTTATGCAGATAGCGGTATAGATATTTCCAAGTTCATACAGTTAGCGGTGTACATATATCCATGTTCATACAGATGGCGGTGAAGATATTTCCCTGTTCATACAGATGGCGGTGTAGATATTTCCATGTTCATAGGAATCGCGGTGGAGATATTTCCATGTTCATAGAGATGGCGGTGTAGATATTTCCATGTTCATACAAATGGTGGTGTAGATATTTCCATGTTCATAGAGATGGCGGTGTAGATATTTCCATGTTTATACAGATAGCGGTGTAGATATTTCCATGTTTATAGAGATGGCGGTCTAGATAATTCCATGTTTACAGAGATAGTGGTGTAGTTATTTCCAAGTTTAAAGAGACAGCATTGTAGATATTTCCATGTTTATACAGATAGCGGTGAAGATATTTCCATGTTTATACAGATAGCGGTGTAGATATTTCCATGTTTATACAGATAGCAGTGTAGATATTTCCATGTTTATAGAGATAGTGGTGTAGATAATTTCAATTTTATACAGAGAGCAGTGTAGATATTTCCACGTTCATACAGATAACGGTGTAGATATTTCCACGTTTATACAGATGGCGATGTAGATATTTCCATGTTCATACAGATGGCGGTGTAGATATTTCCATGTTTATAGGGATGACGGTGTAGATATTTTCATGTTTACACAGATGGCGTTGTAGATATTTCCATGTTTACACAGATAGCGGTGTAGACATTTCCATGTTTACACAGATAGCGGTGTGGATATTTCCATGTTTATACAGATAGTTGGGCAGATATTTCCATGTTTATACAGATAGCGGTGTAGATATTTCCATCTTAATACAGATGGCGGTGTAGATGTGTCCATATTCGTACAGACGGCGGTGTAGATATTTCCATGTTCATACAGATGGCGGTGTAGATATTTCGAAGTTTATAGAGATAGTGCTGTAGTTATTTCCATATTTATAGAGAAATCTGTGTAGATATTCCCATGTATTTTCAGATAGCTGTGTAGATATTTCCATGTTCATGCAGATAGCGGTGTAGATATTTCCATGTTCATCCAGATGCCGGTGTACATATATCCAAGTTCATACAGATGGCGGTGAAGGTATTTCCATGTTCGTACAGATGGCGGTGTAGATATTTCCATGTTCATACAAATGTCGGTGTAGATATTTCCATGTTCGTAGAGATGGCGGTGTAGATATTTCCAGGTTCATACAAATGGCGGTGTAGATATTTCCATGTTCATAGAGATGGCGGTGTAGATATTTAAATGTTTATACAGATAGCAGTGTAGTTATTTCCATGTTTATAGAGATAGCAGTGTAGATATTTCCATGTTCATAGAGATGGCGGTGTAGATATTTCCATGTTTATACAGATAGCAGTGTAGATATTTCCATGTTTATAGAGATAGCAGTGTAGATATTTTCATTGATATACAGATAGCTGTGTAGATATTTGCATGTTCATACAGATAGCGGTGTAGATATTTCCATGTTCATACAGATAGCGGTGTAGATATTTCCATGTTCATACAGATAGCGGTGTAGATATTTCCATGTTCATACCGATAGCGGTGTAGATATTTCTTTGTTCATACAGAAACGGTGTAGATATTTCCATGTTCATACAGTTAGCGGTGTAGATATTTCCATGTTCATACAGATAGCGGTGTAGATATTTACATGTTCATACAGATGGCGGTGTAGATATTTCCATGTTCGTACGGATGGCAGTGTAGATATTTCCATGTACATACAGGTGGCGGTGTATATATTTTCATGTTTATACAGATAGCAGTGTAGTTATTTCCATATTTATAGAGATAGCAGTGTAGATATTTCCATTGATATGCAGATAGCTGTGTAGATATTTCCATGTTCATACAGATAGCGGTGTAGATATTTCCATGTTCATGCAGATAACGGTGTAGATAATTCCATGTTCCTACAGATAGCGGTGTAGATATTTCCATGTTCGTACAGTTAGCGGGTAGATATTTCCATGTTCATACAGTTAGCGGTGTAGATATTTCCATGTTCATACAGATGGCGGTGTAGATATTTACATGTTCATACAGATGGCGGTATAGGTATTTCCATGTTCGTACAGATGGCGGCGTGGATATTTCCATGTTCATATAGATGGCGGTGTAGATATTTCCATGTTTATGCAGATAGCGGTTTAGATAATTCCATGTTTATACAGATGGTGCTGTAGATATTTCCATGTTTATAGAGATGGCGGTCTAAATATTTCCATGTTTACAGAGATAGTGGTGTAGTTATTTCGAAGTTTATAGAGACAGCGTTGTAGATATTTAAATGTTTATACAGATAGCGGTGAAGATAATTCCATGTTTATACAGATAGCAGTGTTGATATTTCCATGTTTATACAGATAGCAGTGTAGATATTTCCATGTTTATAGAGATAGTGGTGTAGATAATTTCAATTTTATACAGAGAGCAGTGTAGATATTTCCAAGTTCATACAGATAGCGGTGTAGATATTTCCACATTTATAGAGATGGCGGTGTAGATATTTCCATGTTCATACAGATGGCGGTGTAGATATTTCCATGTTTATAGGGATGGCGGTGTAGATATTTTCATGTTTACACAGATGGCGGTGTTGGTATTTCCATGTTTACACAGAGAGCGGTGTAGACATTTCCATGTTTACACAGATAGCGGTGTGGATATTTCCATGTTTATGCAGATAGCGGTGTAGATATTTCCATGTTTATACAGATATCGGTGCGGATATTTCCATGTTTATTCAGGTAGTTGGGCAGATATTTCCGTGTTTATACAGATCGCGGTGTAGATATTTCCATCTTAATACAGATGGCGGTTTAGATATGTCCATGTTTGTACAGAAGGCGGTGTACATATTTCCATGTTCATACAGATGGCGGTGTAGATATTTCGAAGTTTATAGAGATAGTGCTGTCGTTATTTCCATATTTATAGAGAAATCTGTGTAGATATTTCCATGTATATTCAGATAGCTGTGTAGATATTTCCATGTTCATGCAGATAGCGGTGTAGATATTTCCATGTTCATCCAGATGCCGGTGTAGATATCTCCATGTTCATACAGATGGCGGTGAAGATATTTCCATGTTCATACAGATAACGGTGTAGATATTTCCACGTTTATACAGATGGCGATGTAGATATTTCCATGTTCATACAGATGGCGGTGTAGATATTTCCATGTTTATAGGGATGACGGTGTAGATATTTTCATGTTTACACAGATGGCGTTGTAGATATTTCCATGTTTACACAGATAGCGGTGTAGACATTTCCATGTTTACACAGATAGCGGTGTGGATATTTCCATGTTTATACAGATAGTTGGGCAGATATTTCCATGTTTATACAGATAGCGGTGTAGATATTTCGAAGTTCATACAGTGAGCGGTATAGATATTTCCATGTTTATACAGATGGTGTTGTAGATATTTCCATGTTTATAGAGATGGCGGTCTAGATATTTCCATGTTTATAGAGATATTGGTGTAGTTATTTCCAAGTTTATAGAGACAGCGTTGTAGATATTTCCATGTTTATACAGATAGCGGTGTAGATATTTCCATGTTCATAGAGATGGCGGTGTAGATATTTCCATGTTTATACAGATAGCAGTGTAGTTATTTCCATGTTTATAGAGATAGAGGTGTAGATAATTTCAATTTTATACAGATAGCTGTGTACATATTTGCATGTTCATAGAGATAGCCGTGTAGATATTTCCATGTTCATACAGTTGGCGGTGTAGATATTTCCATGTTCATAGAGATGGCGGTGTAGATATTTCCATGTTCATGCAGATGGCGATGTAGATATTTCGAAGTTTGTTGAGATAGCACTGTAGTTATTTCCATATTTATAGAGAAATCTGTGTAGATATTTCCATGTATATTCAGATAGCTGTGTAGATATTTCCATGTTCATACAGATAGCGGTGTAGATATTTCCATGTTCATCCAGATGTCGGTGTACATATATCCATGTTCAAACAGATGGCGGTGAAGGTACTTCCATGTTCATACAGATAGCGGTGTAGATAGTTCCATGTTCATACAAATAGCGGTGTAGATATTTCCATGTTCATAGAGATGGCCGTGTAGATATTTCCATGTTCATACAAATGGCGGTATAGATATTTCCATGTTCATAGAAATGGCGGTGTAGGTATTTCCAAGTTTATACAGATAGCAGTGTAGTTAATTCCATTTTTATAGAGATAGCAGTGTAGATATTTCCAATGATATACAGATAGCTTTGTAGATATTTGCAAGTTCATACAGATAGCGGTGTAGATATTTCCATGTTCATACAGATAGCGCTGTATATATTTCCAAGTTCATACCGATAGCGGTGTAGATATTTCCATGTTCATACATATAGCGGTGTAGATATTTCCATGTTCATACAGATGGCGGTGTAGATATTTCCATGTTCATACAGATTGCGGTGTAGATATTTCCATGTTCATACAGATAGCGGTGTAGATATTTCCATGTTCATACAGATAGCCGTGTAGATATTTCCATGTTCATACAATTAGCGGTGTAGATATTTCCATGTTCATACAGATGGCGGTGTAGATATTTACACGTTCATACAGATGGCGGAATAGATATTTCCATGTTCGTACAGATGGCGGTGTAGATATTTCCATGTTCATAGAGATGGCGGTGTAGATATTTCCATGTTTATGCAGATAGCAGTATAAATATTTCCATATTTATACAGATGGTGGTGTACATATTTCCATGTTTATAGAGATGGCTGTCTAGATATTTCCATGTTTACATATATAGTGGTGTAGTTATTTCCAAGTTTATAGAGACAGCGTTGTAGATATTTCCATGATTATTCAGATAGCGGTGAAGATATTTCCATGTTTATACAGATAGCGGTGTAGATATTTCCATGTTTATACAGATAGCAGTGTAGATATTAACATGTTTATAGAGATAGTGGTGTAGATAATTTCAATTTTATACCGAGAGCAGTGTAGATATTTCCAAGTTCATACAGATAGCGGTGTAGATATTTCCACGTTTATAGAGATGGCGGTGTAGATATTTCCATGTTCATACAGATGGCGGTGTAGATATTTCCATGTTTATAGGGATGGCGGTGTAGATATTTTCAAGTTTACACAGATGGCGGTGTAGATATTTCCATGTTTACATACATAGCGGTGTAGAGATTTCCATGTTTACACAGATAGCGGTGTGGATATTTCCATGTTTATGCAGATAGCAGTGTAGATATTTCCATGTTTATACAGATAGCAGTGCGGATATTTCCATGTTTATACAGATAGTTGGGCAGATATTTCCATGTTTATACAGATAGCGGTGTAGATATTTCCATCTTAGTACAGATGGCGGTGTAGATATGTCCATGTTCGTACAGATGGCGGTGTAGATATTTCCATGTTCATACAGATGGCGGTGTAAATATTTCGAAGTTTATAGAGATAGCGCTGTAGTTATTTCCATATTTATAGAGAAATCTGTGTAGATATTTCCATGTATATTCAGATAGCTGTGTAGATATTTCCATGTTCATGCAGGTAGCGGTGTAGATATTTCCATGTTCATCCAGATGCCGGTGTACATATATCCATGTTCATACAGATGGCGGTGAAGATAATTCCATGTTCATACAGATGGCGGTGTAGATATTTCCATGTTCATACGAATGGCGGTGGAGATATTTCCATGTTCTTAGAGATGGCGGTGTAGATATTTCCATGTTCATACAAATGGTGGTGTAGATATTTCCATGTTCATAGAGATGGCGGTGTAGATATTTCCATGTTTATACAGATAGCAGTGTAGTTATTTCCATGTTTATAGAGATAGCAGTGTAGATATTTCCATTGATATACAGATAGCTGTGTAGATATTTGCATGTACATACAGATAGCGGTGTAGATATTTCCATGTTCATACAGATAGCGGTGTAGATATTTCCATGTTCATACAGATAGAGGTGTAGATATTTCCATGTTCATACAGATAGCGGTGTAGATATTTCCATGTTCATACAGATGGTGGTGTAGATATTTCCATGTTCATACAGATGGCGGTGTAGATATTTCCATGTTCATACAGATAGCGGTGTAGATATTTCCATGTTCATACAGATGGCGGTGTAGATATTTCCATGTTCATACAGTTAGCGGTGTAGATATTTCCATGTTCATACAGATGACGTTGTAGATATTTACATGTTCATACAGATGGCGGAATAGATATTTCCTTGTTCGTACAGATGGCGGTGTAGATATTTCCATGTTCATAGAGATGGCGGTGTAGACATTTCCATGTTTATGTAGATAGCAGTATAAGTATTTCCATGTTTATACAGATGGTGGTGTAGGTATTTCCATGTTTATAGAGATGGCGGTCTAGATATTTGTATGTTTATAGAGATAGTGGTGTAGTTATTGCCAAGTTTATAGAGACAGCGTTGCAGATATTTCCATGTTTATACAGATAGCGGTGAAGATATTTCCATGTTTATACAGATAGCGGTGTAGATATTTCCATTTTTATACAGATAACAGTGTAGATATTTCCATGTTTATAGAGATAGTGGTGTAGATAATTTCAATTTTATACAGATAGCAGTGTAGATATTTCCATGTTCAAACAGATAGCGGTGTAGATATTTCCATGTTCATACAGATAGCGGTGTAGATATTTCCATGTTCATACCCATAGCGGTGTAGACATTTCCATGTTCATACATTTAGCGGTGTAGATATTTCCATGTTCTTACAGATGGCGGTGAAGATATTTACTTGTTCATACAGATGGCGGTGTAGATATTTCCATGTTTGTGCGGATGGCATTGCAGATATTTCCATGTTCATACAGGTGGCGGTGTAGATATTTCCATGTTTATACAGATAGCAGTGTAGTTATTTCCATGTTAATAGAGATAGCTGTGTAGATATTTCCATTGATATACTGATAGCTGTGTAGATGTTTGCATGTTCACACACATAGTGGTGTAGATATTTCCATGTTCATACATAGCGGTGTAGATATTTCCATGTTCATACAGATAGCGGTATAGATATTTCCATGTTCATACAGATAACGGTGTAGATATTTCCATGTTCATACAGACAGCGGTTTAGATATTTCCATGTTCATACAGTTAGCGGTGTAGATATTTCCATGTTCATACAGATGGCGGTGTAGATATTTACATGTTCATACAGAGGGCAGTATAGATATTTCCATGTTCGTACAGATGGCGGTGTAGATATTTCCATGTTCATAGAGATGGCAGTGTAGATATTTCCATGTTTATGCAGATAGCGGTATAGATATTTCCAAGTTCATACAGTTAGCGGTGTACATATATCCATGTTCATACAGATGGCGGTGAAGATATTTCCCTGTTCATACAGATGGCGGTGTAGATATTTCCATGTTCATAGGAATCGCGGTGGAGATATTTCCATGTTCATAGAGATGGCGGTGTAGATATTTCCATGTTCATACAAATGGTGGTGTAGATATTTCCATGTTCATAGAGATGGCGGTGTAGATATTTCCATGTTTATACAGATAGCGGTGTAGATATTTCCATGTTCATACAAATGGTGGTGTAGATATTTCCATGTTCATAAAGATGGCGGTGTAGATATTTCCATGTTCATACAGTTAGCGGTGTAGATATTTCCATGTTCATACAGATGGCGGTGTAGATATTTACATGTTCATACAGATGGCGGTGTAGATATTTCCATGTTCATACAGATGGCGGTGTAGATATTTCCATGTTCATACAGATGGCGGTGTAGATATTTCCATGTTCATACAGATAGCGGTGTAGATATTTCCATGTTCATACAGATAGCCGTGTAGATATTTCCATGTTCATACAGTTAGCGGTGTAGATATTTCCATGTTCATACAGATGGCGTTGTAGATATTTACATGTTCATACAGATGGCGGAATAGATATTTCCATGTTCGTACAGATGGCGGTGTAGATATTTCCATGTTCATAGAGATGGCGGAGTAGATATTTCCATGTTTATGCAGATAGCGGTATAGATACTTCCATATTTAAACAGATGGTGGTGTACATATTTCCATGTTTATAGAGATGGCGGTCTAGATATTTCCACGTTTACAGAGATAGTGGTGTAGTTATTTCCAAGTTTATAGAGACAGCGTTGTAGATATTTCCATGTTTATTCAGATAGCGGTGAAGATATTTCCATGTTTATACAGATAGCGGTGTAGATATTTCCATGTTTATACAGATAGCAGTGTAGATATTTCCATGTTTATAGAGATAGTGGTGTAGATAATTTCAATTTTATACAGAGAGCAGTGTAGATATTTCCAAGTTCATACAGATAGCGGTGTAGATATTTCCATTTTCATACAGATAGCGGTGTAGATATTTCCATGTTCATACAAATGGCGGTGTAGATATTTTCATGTTCATAGAAATGGCGGTGTAGATATTTCCAGGTTCATACAAATGGTGGTGTAGATATTTCCATGTTCATAGAGATGGTGGTGTAGATATTTCCATGTTTATACAGATAGCAGTGTAGTTATTTCCATGTTTATTGAGATAGCGGTGTGGATATTTCCATTGATATACAGATAGCTGTGTAGATATTTGCATGTTCATACAGATAGCGGTGTAGATATTTCCATGTTCATACAGATAGCCGTGAAGATATTTCCATGTTCATTCAGATAGCGGTGTAGTTATTTCCATGTTCATACAGATAGCGGTGTAGATATTTCCATGTTCATACAGATAGCGGTGTAGATATTTCCATGTTCATACAGTTAGCGGTGTAGATATTTCCATGTTCATTCAGATGGCTTTGTAGATATTTACATGTTCATACAGATGGCGGTGTAGATATTTCCATGTTCATACAGATAGCCGTGTAGATATTTCCATGTTCAAACAGATAGCGGTGTAGATATTTCCATGTTCATACAGATAGCGGTGTAGATATTTCCATGTTCATACCCATAGCGGTGTAGACATTTCCATGTTCATACATTTAGCGGTGTAGATATTTCCATGTTAATACAGATGGCGGTGAAGATATTTACGTGTTCATACAGATGGCGGTGTAGATATTTACATGTTCATACAGAGGGCAGTATAGATATTTCCATGTTCGTACAGATGGCGGTGTAGATATTTCCATGTTCATAGAGATGGCGGTGTAGATATTTCCATGTTTATGCAGATAGCGGTATAGATATTTCCAAGTTCATACAGTTAGCGGTGTAGATATTTCCATGTTCATACAGATGGCGGTGTAGATATTTCCATGTTCATACAGATGGCAGTGTAGATATTTCCATGTTCATACAGATGGCGGTGTAGATATTTCGAAGTTTATAGAGATAGCGCTGTAGTTATTTCCATATTTATAGAGAAAACTGTGTAGTTAATTCCATGTATATTCAGATAGCTGTGTAGATATTTCCATGTTCATGCAGATAGCGGTGTAGATATTTCCATGTTCATCCAGATGCCGGTGTACATATATCCATGTTCATACAGATGGCGGTGAAGATATTTCCAAGTTCATAGAGATGGCGGTGTAGATATTTCCATATTCATACAAATGGTGGCGTAGATATTTCCATGTTCATAGAGATGGCGGTGTAGATATTTCCATGTTTATACAGATAGCGGTGTAGATATTTCCATGTTCATACAAATGGTTGTGTAGATATTTCCATGTTCATAGAGATGGCGGTGTAGATATTTCCATGTTCATACAGTTAGCGGTGTAGATATTTCCATGTTCATACCGATAGCGGTGTAGATATTTCCATGTTCATACAGTTAGCGGTGTAGATATTTCAATGTTCATACAGATGGCGGTGTAGTTATTTACATGTTCATACAGATGGAGGTGTAGATATTTCCATGTTCATAAAGATGGCGGTGTAGATATTTCCATGTTCATACAGATAGCAGTGTAGATATTTCCATGTTCATACAGATAGCGGTGTAGATATTTCCATGTTCATACAGATAGCGGTGTAGATATTTCCATGTTCATACCGATAGCGGTGTAGATATTTCCATGTTCATACAGTTAGCGGTGTAGATATTTCCATGTTCATACAGATGGCGGTGTAGTTATTTACATGTTCATACAGATGGCGGTGTAGATATTTCCATGTTCGTACGGATGGCAGTGTGGATATTTCCATGTTCATACAGGTGGTGGTGTAGATATTTCCATGTTTATTCAGATAGCAGTGTAGTTATTTACATGTTTATAGAGATAGCTGTGTAGATATTTCCATGGATATACAGATACCTGTGTAGATATTTGCATGTTCATACAGATAGCGGTGTAGATATTTCCATGTTCGTACAGATAGCGGTGTAGATATTTCCATGTTCATACAGATAGCACTCTAGATATTTCCATGTTCATACAGATAACGGTGTAGATATTTCCATGTTCATACAGATAGCGGTGTAGATATTTCCCTGTTTAATCAGTTAGTGGAGTAGATATTTCCATCTTCATACAGATGGCTGTGTAGATATTTACATGTTCATACAGATGGCGTTGTAGATATTTCCATGTTCATAGAGATGGCGGTGTAGACATTTCCATGTTTATGCAGATAGCAGTATAGGTATTTCCATGTTTATACAGATGGTGGTGTAGGTATTTCCATGTTTATAGAGATGGCGGTCTAGATATTTGCATGTTTATAGAGATAGTGGTGTAGTTAATGCCAAGTTTATAGAGACAGCGTTGCAGATATTTCCATGTTTATACAGATAGCGGTGAAGGTATTTCCATGTTTATACAGATAGCGGTGTAGATATTTCCATTTTTATACAGATAACAGTGTAGATATTTCCATGTTTATAGAGATAGTGGTGTAGATAATTTCAATTTTATACAGATAGCAGTGTAGATATTTCCATGTTCAAACAGATAGCGGTGTAGATATTTCCATGTTCATACAGATAGCGGTGTAGATATTTCCATGTTCATACCCATAGCGGTGTAGACATTTCCATGTTCATACATTTAGCGGTGTAGATATTTCCATGTTCTTACAGATGGCAGTGAAGATATTTACTTGTTCATACAGATGGCGGTGTAGATATTTCCATGTTTGTGCGGATGGCATTGCAGATATTTCCATGTTCATACAGGTGGCGGTGTAGATATTTCCATGTTTATACAGATAGCAGTGTAGTTATTTCCATGTTAATAGAGATAGCTGTGTAGATATTTCCATTGATATACTGATAGCTGTGTAGATATTTGCATGTTCATACACATAGTGGTGTAGATATTTCCATGTTCATACATAGCGGTGTAGATATTTCCATGTTCATACAGATAGCGGTATAGATATTTCCATGTTCATACAGATAACGGTGTAGATATTTCCATGTTCATACAGACAGCGGTTTAGATATTTCCATGTTCATACAGTTAGCGGTGTAGATATTTCCATGTTCATACAGATGGCCGTGTAGATATTTACAAGTTCATACAGAGGGCAGTATAGATATTTCCATGTTCGTACAGATGGCGGTGTAGATATTTCCATGTTCATAGAGATGGCGGTGTAGATATTTCCATTTTTATGCACATAGCGGTATAGATATTTCCAAGTTCATACAGTTAGCGGTGTAGATATTTCCATGTTCATACAGATGGCGGTGTAGATATTTCCATGTTCATACAGATGGCAGTGTAGATATTTCCATGTTCATACAGATGGCGGTGTAGATATTTCGAAGTTTATAGAGATAGCGCTGTATTTATTTCCATATTTATAGAGAAAACTGTGTAGATAATTCCATGTGTATTCAGATAGCTGTGTAGATATTTCCATGTTCATGCAGATAGCGGTGTAGATATTTCCATGTTCATCCAGATGCCGGTGTACATATATCCATGTTCATACAGATGGCGGTGAAGATATTTCCATGTTCATACAGATGGCGGTGTAGATATTTCCATGTTCATACGAATGGCGGTGGAGATATTTCCATGTTCATAGAGATGGCGGTGTAGATATTTCCATGTTCATACAAATGGTGGTGTAGATATTTCCATGTTCATAGAGATGGCGGTGTAGATATTTCCATGTTTATACAGATAGCGGTGTAGATATTTCCATGTTCATACAAATGGTTGTGTAGATATTCCCATGTTCATAGAGATGGCGGTGTAGATATTTCCATGTTCATACAGTTAGCGGTGTAGATATTTCCATGTTCATACAGATGGCGGTGGAGATATTTACATGTTCATACAGATGGCGGTGTAGATATTTCCATGTTCATACAGATAGCGGTGTAGATATTTCCATGTTCATACAGATAGCGGTGTAGATATTTCCATGTTCATACAGATAGCGGTGTAGATATTTCCATGTTCATACCGATAGCGGTGTAGATAATTCCGTGTTCATACAGTTAGCGGTGTAGATATTTCCATGTTCATACAGATGGCGGTGTAGTTATTTACATGTTCATACAGATGGCGGTGTAGATATTTCCATGTTCGTACGGATGGCAGTGTGGATATTTCCATGTTCATACAGGTGGTGGTGTAGATATTTCCATGTTTATACAGATAGCAGTGTAGTTATTTACATGTTTATAGAGATAGCTGTGTAGATATTTCCATGGATATACAGATACCTGTGTAGATATTTGCATGTTCATACAGATAGCGGTGTAGATATTTCCATGTTCGTACAGATAGCGGTGTAGATATTTCCATGTTCATACAGATAGCACTGTAGATATTTCCATGTTCATACAGATAACGGTGTAGATATTTCCATGTTCATACAGATAGCGGTGTAGATATTTCCCTGTTCATACAGTTAGTGGAGTAGATATTTCCATCTTCATACAGATGGCGGTGTAAATATTTACATGTTCATACAGATGGCGGTGTAGATATTTCCATGTTCATAGAGATGGCGGTGTAGACATTTCCATGTTTATGCAGATAGCAGTATAGGTATTTCCATGTTTATACAGATGGTGGTGTAGGTATTTCCATGTTTATAGAGATGGCGGTCTAGATATTTGCATGTTTATAGAGATAGCGGTGTAGTTAATGCCAAGTTTATAGAGACAGCGTTGCAGATATTTCCATGTTTATACAGATAGCGGTGAAGGTATTTCCATGTTTATACAGATAGCGGTGTAGATATTTCCATTTTTATACAGATAACAGTGTAGATATTTCCATGTTTATAGAGATAGTGGTGTAGATAGTTTCAATTTTATACAGATAGCAGTGTAGATATTTCCATGTTCAAACAGATAGCGGTGTAGATATTTCCATGTTCATACAGATAGCGGTGTAGATATTTCCATGTTCATACCCATAGCGGTGTAGACATTTCCATGTTCATACATTTAGCGGTGTAGATATTTCCATGTTCTTACAGATGGCAGTGAAGATATTTACTTGTTCATACAGATGGCGGTGTAGATATTTCCATGTTTGTGCGGATGGCATTGCAGATATTTCCATGTTCATACAGGTGGCGGTGTAGATATTTCCATGTTTATACAGATAGCAGTGTAGTTATTTCCATGTTAATAGAGATAGCTGTGTAGATATTTCCATTGATATACTGATAGCTGTGTAGATATTTGCATGTTCATACACATAGTGGTGTAGATATTTCCATGTTCATACATAGCGGTGTAGATATTTCCATGTTCATACAGATAGCGGTATAGATATTTCCATGTTCATACAGATAACGGTGCAGATATTTCCATGTTCATACAGACAGTGGTTTAGATATTTCCATGTTCATACAGTTAGCGGTGTAGATATTTCCATGTTCATACAGATGGCGGTGTAGATATTTACATGTTCATACAGAGGGCAGTATAGATATTTCCATGTTCGTACAGATGGCGGTGTAGATATTTCCATGTTCATAGAGATGGCGGTGTAGATATTTCCATTTTTATGCACATAGCGGTATAGATATTTCCAAGTTCATACAGTTAGCGGTGTAGATATTTCCATGTTCATACAGATGGCG
The DNA here is from genome assembly GCF_029281585.2 of Gorilla gorilla gorilla. Classification (NCBI taxonomy): domain Eukaryota; kingdom Metazoa; phylum Chordata; class Mammalia; order Primates; family Hominidae; genus Gorilla; species Gorilla gorilla. The sequence continues at coordinate 7,228,282 of NC_073232.2, read as the reverse complement.
GTGTAGATATTTCCATGTTCATACAGATGGCAGTGTAGATATTTCCATGTTCATACAGATGGCGGTGTAGATATTTCGAAGTTTATAGAGATAGCGCTGTATTTATTTCCATATTTATAGAGAAAACTGTGTAGATAATTCCATGTGTATTCAGATAGCTGTGTAGATATTTCCATGTTCATGCAGATAGCGGTGTAGATATTTCCATGTTCATCCAGATGCCGGTGTACATATATCCATGTTCATACAGATGGCGGTGAAGATATTTCCATGTTCATACGAATGGCGGTGGAGATATTTCCATGTTCATAGAGATGGCGGTGTAGATATTTCCATGTTCATACAAATGGTGGTGTAGATATTTCCATGTTCATAGAGATGGCGGTGTAGATATTTCCATGTTTATACAGATAGCGGTGTAGGTATTTCCATGTTCATACAAATGGTGGTGTAGATATTTCCATGTTCATAGAGATGGCGGTGTAGATATTTCCATGTTCATACAGTTAGCGGTGTAGATATTTCCATGTTCATACAGATGGCGGTGTAGATATTTACATGTTCATACAGATGGCGGTGTAGATATTTCCATGTTAATACAGATAGCGGTGTAGATATTTCCATGTTCATACAGATAGCGGTGTAGATATTTCCATGTTCATACAGATAGCGGTGTAGATATTTCCATGTTCATACCGATAGCGGTGTAGATATTTCCATGTTCATACAGATAGCGGTGTAGATATTTCCATGTTCATACCGATAGCGGTGTAGATATTTCCATGTTCATACAGTTAGCGGTGTAGATATTTCCATGTTCATACAGATGGCGGTGTAGATATTTACATGTTCATACAGATGGCGGTGTAGGTATTTCCATGTTCGTACGGATGGCAGTGTGGATATTTCCATGTTCATACAGGTGGTGGTGTAGATATTTCCATGTTTATACAGATAGCAGTGTAGTTATTTACATGTTTATAGAGATAGCTGTGTAGATATTTCCATGGATATACAGATACCTGTGTAGATATTTGCATGTTCATACAGATAGCGGTGTAGATATTTCCATGTTCGTACAGATAGCGGTGTAGATATTTCCATGTTCATACAGATAGCACTGTAGATATTTCCATGTTCATACAGATAACGGTGTAGATATTTCCATGTTCATACAGATAGCGGTGTAGATATTTCCCTGTTCATACAGTTAGTGGAGTAGATATTTCCATCTTCATACAGATGGCGGTGTAGATATTTACATGTTCATACAGATGGCGGTGCAGATATTTCCATGTTCATAGAGATGGCGGTGTAGACATTTCCATGTTTATGCAGATAGCAGTATTGGTATTTCCATGTTTATACAGATGGTGGTGTAGGTATTTCCATGTTTATAGAGATGGCGGTCTAGATATTTGCATGTTTATAGAGATAGTGGTGTAGTTAATGCCAAGTTTATAGAGACAGCGTTGCAGATATTTCCATGTTTATACAGATAGCGGTGAAGATATTTCCATGTTTATACAGATAGCGGTGTAGATATTTCCATTTTTATACAGATAACAGTGTAGATATTTCCATGTTTATAGAGATAGTGGTGTAGATAATTTCAATTTTATACAGATAGCAGTGTAGATATTTCCATGTTCAAACAGATAGCGGTGTACATATTTCCATGTTCATACAGATAGCGGTGTAGATATTTCCATGTTCATACCCATAGCGGTGTTGACATTTCCATGTTCATACATTTAGTGGTGTAGATATTTCCATGTTCTTACAGATGGCAGTGAAGATATTTACTTGTTCATACAGATGGCGGTGTAGATATTTCCATGTTTGTGCGGATGGCATTGCAGATATTTCCATGTTCATACAGGTGGCGGTGTAGATATTTCCATGTTTATACAGATAGCAGTGTAGTTATTTCCATGTTAATAGAGATAGCTGTGTAGATATTTCCATTGATATACTGATAGCTGTGTAGATATTTGCATGTTCATACACATAGTGGTGTAGATATTTCCATGTTCATACATAGCGGTGTAGATATTTCCATGTTCATACAGATAGCGGTATAGATATTTCCATGTTCATACAGATAACGGTGTAGATATTTCCACGTTTATGCAGATAGCGGTATAGATATTTCCAAGTTCATACAGTTAGCGGTGTAGATATTTCCATGTTCATACAGATGGCGGTGTAGATATTTCCATGTTCATACAGATGGCAGTGTAGATATTTCCATGTTCATACAGATGGCGGTGTAGATATTTCGAAGTTTATAGAGATAGCGCTGTATTTATTTCCATATTTATAGAGAAAACTGTGTAGATAATTCCATGTATATTCAGATAGCTGTGTAGATATTTCCATGTTCATGCAGATAGCGGTGTAGATATTTCCATGTTCATCCAGATGCCGGTGTACATATATCCATGTTCATACAGATGGCGGTGACGATATTTCCATGTTCATACAGATGGCGGTGTAGATATTTCCATGTTCATACGAATGGCGGTGGAGATATTTCCATGTTCATAGAGATGGCGGTGTAGATATTTCCATGTTCATACAAATGGTGGTGTAGATATTTCCATGTTCATAGAGAAGGCGGTGTAGATATTTCCATGTTTATATAGATAGCGGTGTAGATATTTCCATGTTCTTACAAATGGTGGTGTAGATATTTCCATGTTCATAGAGATGGCGGTGTAGATATTTCCATGTTCATACAGTTAGCGGTGTAGATATTTCCATGTTCATACAGATGGCAGTGTAGATATTTACATGTTCATACAGATGGCGGTGTAGATATTTCCATGTTCATACAGATAGCGGTGTAGATATTTCCATGTTCATACAGATAGCGGTGTAGATATTTCCATGTTCATACAGATAGCGGTGTAGATATTTCCATGTTCATACCGATAGCGGTGTAGATATTTCCATGTTCATACAGTGAGCGGTGTAGATATTTCCATGTTCATACAGATGGCGGTGTAGATATTTACATGTTCATAAAGATGGCGGTGTAGATATTTCCATGTTCGTACGGATGGCTGTGTGGATATTTCCATGTTCATACAGGTGGTGGTGTAGATATTTCCATGTTTATACAGATAGCAGTGTAGTTATTTACATGTTTATAGAGATAGCTGTGTAGATATTTCCATGGATATACAGATAAATGTGTAGATATTTGCATGTTCATACAGATAGCGGTGTAGATATTTCCATGTTCGTACAGATAGCGGTTTAGATATTTCCATGTTCATACAGATAGCACTGTAGATATTTCCATGTTCATACAGATAACGGTGTAGATATTTCCATGTTCATACAGATAGCGGTGTAGATATTTCCCTGTTCATACAGTTAGTGGAGTAGATATTTCCATCTTCATACAGATGGCGGTGTAGATATTTACATGTTCATACAGATGGCGGTGTAGATATTTCCATGTTCATAGAGATGGCGGTGTAGACATTTCCATGTTTATGCAGATAGCAGTATAGGTATTTCCATGTTTATACAGATGGTGGTGTAGGTATTTCCATGTTTATAGAGATGGCGGTCTAGATATTTGCATGTTTATAGAGATAGTGGTGTAGTTAATGCCAAGTTTGTAGAGACATCGTTGCAGATATTTCCATGTTTATACAGATAGCGGTGTAGATATTTCCATGTTAATACAGATAGCGGTGTAGATATTTCCATTTTTATACAGATAACAGTGTAGATATTTCCATGTTTATAGAGATAGTGGTGTAGATAATTTCAATTTTATACAGATAGCAGTGTAGATATTTCCAAGTTCATGCAGATAGCGGTGTAGATATTTCCACGTTTATAGAGATGGCGGTGTAGATATTCCCATGTTCATACAGACGACGTTGTAGATATTTCCATGTTTATAGAGATGGCGGTGTAGATATTTCCACGTTTGCACAGATGGCGCTGTAGATATTTCCATGTTTACACAGATCGCGGTGTAGACATTTCCATGTTTACGCCGATAGCGGTGTGGATATTTCCATGTTTATGCAGATAGCGGTGTAGATATTTCCATGTTTATACAGATAGCGGTGCGGATATTTCCATGTTTATACAGATAGTCGGGCAGATATTTCCATGTTTATACAGATAGCGGTGTAGATATTTCCATCTTAATACAGATGGCGGTGTAGATATGTCCATGTTCGTACAGAGGGCGGCGTAGATATTTCAATGTTCATACAGATGGCGGTGTAGATATTTCGAAGTTTATAGAGATAGTGCTGTAGTTATTTCCATATTTATAGAGAAAACTGTGTAGATATTTCCATGTATATGAAGATAGATGTGTAGATATTTCCATGTTCATGCAGATAGCGGTGTAGATATTTCCATGTTCAGAGGGCGGTGTAGATATTTCCATGTTCATACAGATACCGGTGTAGATATTTCCATGTTCATACAGATAGCGGTGTATATATTTCCATGTTCATCCAGATGCCGGTGTAGATATATCCATGCTCATACAGATGGCGGTGAAGATATTTCCATGTTCATACAGATGGCGGTGTAGATATTTCCATGTTCATACAAATGGCGTTGTAGATATTTCCATGTTCATTAAGATGGCGGTGCTGATATTTCCATGTTTGTACAGATAGCAGTGTAGTTATTTCCATGTTTATAGAGATAGCAGTGTAGATATTGCCATTGATATACAGATAGCTGTGTAGATATTTGCATGTTCATACAGTTAGCAGTGTAGATATTTCCATGTTCGTACAGATAGCGGTGTAGATATTTCCATGTTCTTACAGATAGCGGTGTAGATATTTCCATGTTCATTCAGATAATGGTGTAGATATTTCCATGTTCATACAGATAGCGGTGTAGATATTTCCATGTTCATACAGTTAGCGTTGTAGATATTTCCATGTTCATACAGATGGCGGTGTAGATATTTAAATGTTCATGCAGATGGCGGTGTAGATATTTCCAAGGTCGTACAGATGTCGGTGTAGATATTTCCATGTTCATAGAGATGGCGGAGTAGATATTTCCATGTTTATGCAGATAGCGGTATAGATATTTCCATGTTCATGCAGATGGTGGTGTAGATATTTCCATGTTTATAGAGATGGCCGTCTAGATATTTCCATGTTTATAGAGATAGTGGTGTAGTTATTTCCACGTTTAGAGAGACAGCGCTGTAGATATTTCCATGTTTATACAGATAGCAGTGAAGATATTTCCATGTTTATACAGATAGCGGTGTAGATATTTCCATGTTTATACAGATAGCAGTGTAGATATTTCCATGTTTATAGAGATAGTGGTGTAGATAATTTCAATTTTATACCGAGAGCAGTGTAGGTATTTCCAAGTTCATACAGATAGCGGTGTAGATATTTCCACGTTTATAGAGATGGCGGTGTAGATATATCCATGTTCATGCAGACAGCTGTGTAGATATTTGCATGTTCATCCAGATGCCGGTGTAGATAAATCCTTGTTCATACAGATGGCGGTGAAGATATTTCCATGTTCATACAGATGGAGGTGTAGATATTTCCATGTTCATACAAATGGCGGTGTAGATATTTCCATGTTCATAGAGATGTCGGTGTAGATATTTCCATGTTCATACAAATGGCCGTGTAGATATTTCCATGTTCATAGAGATGACGGTGTAGATATTTCCATATTTATACAGATAGCAGTGTAGTTATTTCCATCTTTATAGAGATGGCAGTGTAGATACTTCCAGTGATATAGATAGCTGTGTAGATATTTGCATGTTCATACAGATAGCGGTGTAGATATTTCCATGTTCATACAGATAGCGGTGTAGATAATTCCATGTTCATACAGATAGCGGTGTAGATATTTCCATGTTCATACAGATAGCGGTGTAGATATTTCCATGTTCATACAGATATCGGTGTAGATATTTCCATGTTCATACAGTTAACGGTGTAGATATTTCCATGTTCATACAGATGGCGGTGTAGATATTTCTATGTTCATACAGATGGCGGTGTAGATATTTCCATGTTCATTCAGATAGCGGTGTAGATATTCCCATGTTCATACAGACAGCGGTGTAGATATTTCCATGTTCATACCAATAGCGGTGTAGATATTTCCATGTTCATACAGTTAGCGGTGTAGATATTTCCATGTTCATACAGTTAGCGTTGTAGATATTTCCAAGTTCATACAGATGGCGGTGTAGATATTTAAATGTTCATGCAGATGGCGGTGTAGATATTTCCAAGGTCGTACACATGGCGGTGTAGATATTTCCATGTTCATAGAGATGGCGGTGTAGATATTTCCATGTTTATGCAGATAGCGGTATAGATATTTCCATGTTTATGCAGATGGTGGTGTAGATATTTCCATGTTTATAGAGATGGCCGTCTAGATATTTCCATGTTTATAGAGATAGTGGTGTAGTTATTTCCACGTTTATAGAGACAGCGTTGTAGATATTTCCATGTTTATACAGATAGCAGTGAAGATATTTCCATGTTTATACAGATAGCGGTGTAGATATTTCCAAGTTTATACAGATAGCAGTGTAGATATTTCCATGTTTATAGAGATAGTGGTGTAGATAATTTCAATTTTATACCGAGAGCAGTGTAGATATTTCCAAGTTCATACAGATAGCGGTGTAGATATTTCCACGTTTATAGAGATGGCGGTGTAGATATATCCATGTTCATGCAGATAGGTGTGTAGATATTTGCATGTTCATCCAGATGCCGGTGTAGATAAATCCTTGTTCATACAGATGGCGGTGAAGATATTTCCATGTTCATACAGATGGAGGTGTAGATATTTCCATGTTCATACAAATGGCGGTGTAGATATTTCCATGTTCATAGAGATGTCGGTGTAGATATTTCCATGTTCATACAAATGGCCGTGTAGATATTTCCATGTTCATAGAGATGACGGTGTAGATATTTCCATATTTATACAGATAGCAGTGTAGTTATTTCCATCTTTATAGAGATGGCAGTGTAGATACTTCCAGTGATATAGATAGCTGTGTAGATATTTGCATGTTCATACAGATAGCGGTGTAGATATTTCCATGTTCATACAGATAGCGGTGTAGATATTTCCATGTTCATACAGATAGCGGTGTAGATATTTCCATGTTCATACAGATAGCGGTGTAGATATTTCCATGTTCATACAGATAGCGGTGTAGATATTTCCATGTTCATACAGATATCGGTGTAGATATTTCCATGTTCATACATTTAACGGTGTAGATATTTCCATGTTCATACAGATGGCGGTGTAGATATTTCTATGTTCATACAGATGGCGGTGTAGATATTTCCATGTTCATTCAGATAGCGGTGTAGATATTCCCATGTTCATACAGATAGCGGTGTAGATATTTCCATGTTCATACCAATAGCGGTGTAGATATTTCCATGTTCATACAGTTAGCGGTGTAGATATTTCCATGTTCATACAGTTAGCATTGTAGATATTTCCAAGTTCACACAGATGGCGGTGTAGATATTTAAATGTTCATGCAGATGGCGGTGTAGATATTTCCAAGGTCGTACAGATGGCGGTGTAGATATTTCCATGTTCATAGAGATGGCGGTGTAGATATTTCCATGTTTATGCAGATAGCGGTATAGATATTTCCATGTTTATGCAGATAGTGGTGTAGATATTTCCATGTTTATAGAGATGGCCGTCTAGATATTTCCATGTTTATAGAGATGGTGGTGTAGTTATTTCCACGTTTATAGAGACAGCGTTGTAGATATTTCCATGTTTATACAGATAGCAGTGAAGATATTTCCATGTTTATACAGATAGCGGTGTAGATATTTCCAAGTTTATACAGATAGCAGTGTAGATATTTCCATGTATATAGAGATAGTGGTGTAGATAATTTCAATTTTATACCGAGAGCAGTGTAGATATTTCCATGTTCATACAGATAGCGGTGTAGATATTTCCACGTTTATAGAGATGGCGGTGTAGATATATCCATGTTCATGCAGATAGCTGTGTAGATATTTGCATGTTCATCCAGATGCCGGTGTAGATAAATCCTTGTTCATACAGATGGCGGTGAAGATATTTCCATGTTCATACAGATGGAGGTGTAGATATTTCCATGTTCATACAAATGGCGGTGTAGATATTTCCATGTTCATAGAGATGTCGGTGTAGATATTTCCATGTTCATACAAATGGCCGTGTAGATATTTCCATGTTCATAGAGATGACGGTGTAGATATTTCCATATTTATACAGATAGCAGTGTAGTTATTTCCATGTTTATAGAGATAGCAGTGTAGATATTTCCAGTGATATAGATAGCTGTGTAGATATTTGCATGTTCATACAGATAGCGGTGTAGATATTTCCATGTTCATACAGATAGCGGTGTAGATATTTCCATGTTCATACAGATAGCGGTGTAGATATTTCCATTTTTATACAGATAACAGTGTAGATATTTCCATGTTTATAGAGATAGTGGTGTAGATAATTTCAATTTTATACAGATAGCAGTGTAGATATTTCCAAGTTCATGCAGATAGCGGTGTAGATATTTCCACGTTTATAGAGATGGCGGTGTAGATATTCCCATGTTCATACAGACGACGTTGTAGATATTTCCATGTTTATAGAGATGGCGGTGTAGATATTTCCACGTTTGCACAGATGGTGCTGTAGATATTTCCATGTTTACACAGATCGCGGTGTAGACATTTCCATGTTTACGCCGATAGCGGTGTGGATATTTCCATGTTTATGCAGATAGCGGTGTAGATATTTCCATGTTTATACAGATAGCGGTGCGGATATTTCCATGTTTATACAGATAGTCGGGCAGATATTTCCATGTTTATACAGATAGCGGTGTAGATATTTCCATCTTAATACAGATGGCGGTGTAGATATGTCCATGTTCGTACAGAGGGCGGCGTAGATATTTCAATGTTCATACAGATGGCGGTGTAGATATTTCGAAGTTTATAGAGATAGTGCTGTAGTTATTTCCATATTTATAGAGAAAACTGTGTAGATATTTCCATGTATATGAAGATAGATGTGTAGATATTTCCATGTTCATGCAGATAGCGGTGTAGATATTTCCATGTTCAGAGGGCGGTGTAGATATTTCCATGTTCATACAGATACCGGTGTAGATATTTCCATGTTCATACAGATAGCGGTGTAGATATTTCCATGTTCATCCAGATGCCGGTGTAGATATATCCATGCTCATACAGATGGCGGTGAAGATATTTCCATGTTCATACAGATGGCGGTGTAGATATTTCCATGTTCATACAAATGGCGTTGTAGATATTTCCATGTTCATTAAGATGGCGGTGCTGATATTTCCATGTTTATACAGATAGCAGTGTAGATATTTCCATGTTTATAGAGATAGCAGTGTAGATATTTCCATTGATATACAGATAGCTGTGTAGATATTTGCATGTTCATACAGATAGCGGTGTAGATATTTCCATGTTCAGAGGGCGGTGTAGATATTTCCATGTTCATACAGATACCGGTGTAGATATTTCCATGTTCATACAGATAGCGGTATAGATATTTCCATGTTCATACAGATAGCGGTGTAGATATTTCCATGTTCATTCAGTTAGTGGTGTAGATATTTCCATGTTCATACAGATGGCGGTGTAGATATTTACATGTTCATACAGATGGCGGTGTAGATACTTCCATGTTCGTACGGATGGCAGTGTAGATATTTCCATGTTCATACAGGTGGCGGTGTAGATATTTCCATGTTTGTACAGATAGCAGTGTAGTTATTTCCATGTTTATAGAGATAGCAGTGTAGATATTGCCATTGATATACAGATAGCTGTGTAGATATTTGCATGTTCATACAGTTAGCAGTGTAGATATTTCCATGTTCGTACAGATAGCGGTGTAGATATTTCCATTTTCTTACAGATAGCGGTGTAGATATTTCCATGTTCATTCAGATAATGGTGTAGATATTTCCATGTTCATACAGATAGCGGTGTAGATATTTCCATGTTCATACAGTTAGCGTTGTAGATATTTCCATGTTCATACAGATGGCGGTGTAGATATTTAAATGTTCATGCAGATGGCGGTGTAGATATTTCCAAGGTCGTACAGATGGCGGTGTAGATATTTCCATGTTCATAGAGATGGCGGAGTAGATATTTCCATGTTTATGCAGATAGCGGTATAGATATTTCCATGTTTATGCAGATGGTGGTGTAGATATTTCCATGTTTATAGAGATGGCCGTCTAGATATTTCCATGTTTATAGAGATAGTGGTGTAGTTATTTCCACGTTTATAGAGACAGCGCTGTAGATATTTCCATGTTTATACAGATAGCAGTGAAGATATTTCCATGTTTATACAGATAGCGGTGTAGATATTTCCATGTTTATACAGATAGCAGTGTAGATATTTCCATGTTTATAGAGATAGTGGTGTAGATAATTTCAATTTTATACCGAGAGCAGTGTAGGTATTTCCAAGTTCATACAGATAGCGGTGTAGATATTTCCACGTTTATAGAGATGGCGGTGTAGATATATCCATGTTCATGCAGATAGCTGTGTAGATATTTGCATGTTCATCCAGATGCCGGTGTAGATAAATCCTTGTTCATACAGATGGCGGTGAAGATATTTCCATGTTCATACAGATGGAGGTGTAGATATTTCCATGTTCATACAAATGGCGGTGTAGATATTTCCATGTTCATAGAGATGTCGGTGTAGATATTTCCATGTTCATACAAATGGCCGTGTAGATATTTCCATGTTCATAGAGATGACGGTGTAGATATTTCCATATTTATACAGATAGCAGTGTAGTTATTTCCATCTTTATAGAGATGGCAGTGTAGATACTTCCAGTGATATAGATAGCTGTGTAGATATTTGCATGTTCATACAGATAGCGGTGTAGATATTTCCATGTTCATACGGATAGCGGTGTAGATAATTCCATGTTCATACAGATAGCGGTGTAGATATTTCCATGTTCATACAGATAGCGGTGTAGATATTTCCATGTTCATACAGATATCGGTGTAGATATTTCCATGTTCATACAGTTAACGGTGTAGATATTTCCATGTTCATACAGATGGCGGTGTAGATATTTCTATGTTCATACAGATGGCGGTGTAGATATTTCCATGTTCATTCAGATAGCGGTGTAGATATTCCCATGTTCATACAGACAGCGGTGTAGATATTTCCATGTTCATACCAATAGCGGTGTAGATATTTCCATGTTCATACAGTTAGCGGTGTAGATATTTCCATGTTCATACAGTTAGCGTTGTAGATATTTCCAAGTTCATACAGATGGCGGTGTAGATATTTAAATGTTCATGCAGATGGCGGTGTAGATATTTCCAAGGTCGTACACATGGCGGTGTAGATATTTCCATGTTCATAGAGATGGCGGTGTAGATATTTCCATGTTTATGCAGATAGCGGTATAGATATTTCCATGTTTATGCAGATGGTGGTGTAGATATTTCCATGTTTATAGAGATGGCCGTCTAGATATTTCCATGTTTATAGAGATAGTGGTGTAGTTATTTCCACGTTTATAGAGACAGCGTTGTAGATATTTCCATGTTTATACAGATAGCAGTGAAGATATTTCCATGTTTATACAGATAGCGGTGTAGATATTTCCAAGTTTATACAGATAGCAGTGTAGATATTTCCATGTTTATAGAGATAGTGGTGTAGATAATTTCAATTTTATACCGAGAGCAGTGTAGATATTTCCAAGTTCATACAGATAGCGGTGTAGATATTTCCACGTTTATAGAGATGGCGGTGTAGATATATCCATGTTCATGCAGATAGGTGTGTAGATATTTGCATGTTCATCCAGATGCCGGTGTAGATAAATCCTTGTTCATACAGATGGCGGTGAAGATATTTCCATGTTCATACAGATGGAGGTGTAGATATTTCCATGTTCATACAAATGGCGGTGTAGATATTTCCATGTTCATAGAGATGTCGGTGTAGATATTTCCATGTTCATACAAATGGCCGTGTAGATATTTCCATGTTCATAGAGATGACGGTGTAGATATTTCCATATTTATACAGATAGCAGTGTAGTTATTTCCATCTTTATAGAGATGGCAGTGTAGATACTTCCAGTGATATAGATAGCTGTGTAGATATTTGCATGTTCATACAGATAGCGGTGTAGATATTTCCATGTTCATACAGATAGCGGTGTAGATATTTCCATGTTCATACAGATAGCGGTGTAGATATTTCCATGTTCATACAGATAGCGGTGTAGATATTTCCATGTTCATACAGATAGCGGTGTAGATATTTCCATGTTCATACAGATATCGGTGTAGATATTTCCATGTTCATACATTTAACGGTGTAGATATTTCCATGTTCATACAGATGGCGGTGTAGATATTTCTATGTTCATACAGATGGCGGTGTAGATATTTCCATGTTCATTCAGATAGCGGTGTAGATATTCCCATGTACATACAGATAGCGGTGTAGATATTTCCATGTTCATACCAATAGCGGTGTAGATATTTCCATGTTCATACAGTTAGCGGTGTAGATATTTCCATGTTCATACAGTTAGCATTGTAGATATTTCCAAGTTCATACAGATGGCGGTGTAGATATTTAAATGTTCATGCAGATGGCGGTGTAGATATTTCCAAGGTCGTACAGATGGCGGTGTAGATATTTCCATGTTCATAGAGATGGCGGTGTAGATATTTCCATGTTTATGCAGATAGCGGTATAGATATTTCCATGTTTATGCAGATCGTGGTGTAGATATTTCCATGTTTATAGAGATGGCCGTCTAGATATTTCCATGTTTATAGAGATGGTGGTGTAGTTATTTCCACGTTTATAGAGACAGCGTTGTAGATATTTCCATGTTTATACTGATAGCAGTGAAGATATTTCCATGTTTATACAGATAGCGGTGTAGATATTTCCAAGTTTATACAGATAGCAGTGTAGATATTTCCATGTATATAGAGATAGTGGTGTAGATAATTTCAATTTTATACCGAGAGCAGTGTAGATATTTCCAAGTTCATACAGATAGCGGTGTAGATATTTCCACGTTTATAGAGATGGCGGTGTAGATATATCCATGTTCATGCAGATAGCTGTGTAGATATTTGCATGTTCATCCAGATGCCGGTGTAGATAAATCCTTGTTCATACAGATGGCGGTGAAGATATTTCCATGTTCATACAGATGGAGGTGTAGATATTTCCATGTTCATACAAATGGCGGTGTAGATATTTCCATGTTCATAGAGATGTCGGTGTAGATATTTCCATGTTCATACAAATGGCCGTGTAGATATTTCCATGTTCATAGAGATGACGGTGTAGATATTTCCATATTTATACAGATAGCAGTGTAGTTATTTCCATGTTTATAGAGATAGCAGTGTAGATATTTCCAGTGATATAGATAGCTGTGTAGATATTTGCATGTTCATACAGATAGCGGTGTAGATATTTCCATGTTCATACAGATAGCGGTGTAGATATTTCCATGTTCATACAGATAGCGGTGTAGATATTTCCATGTTCATACAGATAGCGGTGTAGATATTTCCATGTTCATACAGATATCGGTGTAGATATTTCCATGTTCATACAGTTAACGGTGTAGATATTTCCATGTTCATGCAGATGGCGGTGTAGATATTTACATGTTCATACAGATGGCGGTGTAGATATTTCCATGTTCATAGAGATGGCGGTCTAGATATTTCCATGTTTACATAGATAGTGTTGTAGTTATTTCCAAGTTTATAGAGACAGCGTTGTAGATATTTCCATGTTTATACAGATAGCGGTATAGATATTTCCATGTTTATACAGATGGCGGTGTAGATATTTCCATGTTCGTAGAGATGGCGGTGTAGATATTTCCATGTTCATAGAGATGGCGGTCTAGATATTTCCATGTTTACAGAGATAGTGTTGTAGTTATTTCCAAGTTTATAGAGACAGCGTTGTAGATATTTCCATGTTTATACAGATAGCGGTGAAGATATTTCCATTTTTATACAGATAGCGGTGTAGATATTTCCATGTTTATACAGATAGCAGTGTAGATATTTCCATGTTTATAGAGATAGTGGTGTAGATAATTTCAATTTTATACCAAGAGCAGTGTAGATATTTCCAAGTTCATACAGATAGCGGTGTAGATATTTCCACGTTTATAGAGATGGCGGTGTAGATATTTCCGTGTTCATACAGATGGCGGTGTAGATATTTCCATGTTCATACAAATGGCGTGTAGATATTTCCATGTTCATAGAGATGGCGGTGTAGATATTTCCATGTTCTTTCAAATGGCGGTGTAGATATTTCCATGTTCATAGAGATGGCGGTGTAGATATTTCCATGTTTATACAGATAGCAGTGTAGTTATTTCCATGTTCATAGAGATAGCAGTGTAGATATTTCCATTGATATACAGATAGCTGTGTAGATATTTGCATGTTCGTACACATAGCGGTGTAGATATTTCCATGTTCATACAGATAGCGGTGTAGATATTTCCATTTTCGTACAGAGAGCGGTGTAGATATTTCCATGTTCATACAGTTAGCGGTGTAGATATTTCCATGTTCATACAGATAGCGATGTAGATATTTCCATGTTCATACAGATAGCGGTGTAGATATTTCCATTTTCGTACAGAGAGCGGTGTAGATATTTCCATGTTCATACAGTTAGCGGTGTAGGTGTTTCCATGTTCATACAGATAGCGGTGTAGATATTTCTTTGTTCATACAGATAGCGGTGTAGATATTTCCATGTTTATATAGATAGCAGTGTAGTTATTTCCATGTTTATAGAGATAGCAGTGTGGATATTTCCATTGATATACAGATAGCTGTGTAGATATCTGCATGTTCATACAGATAGCGGTGTAGATATTTCCATGTTCATACAGATAGCGGTGTAGATATCTCCATGTTCATACAGATAGCCCTGTAGATATTTCCATGTTCATACAGTTAATGGTGTAGATATTTCCATGTTCATACAGATGGCGGTGTTGATATTTCCACGTTCGTACAGAGAGCGGTGTAGATATTTCCATGTTCATACAGTTAGCGGTGCAGATATTTCCATGTTCATACAGATAGCGGTGTAGATATTTCCATGTTCATAGAGATGGCGGTGTAGATATTTCCATGTTTATACAGATAGCAGTGTAGTTATTTCCATGTTTATAGAGATTGCAGTTTAGATATTTTCATTGATATACAGATAGCTGTGTAGATATTTGCATGTTCATACAGATAGCGGTGTAGATATTTCCATGTTCATACAGATAGCGGTGTAGATATTTCCATGTTCATACAGATAGCGGTGTAGATGTTTCCATGTTCATACAGATAGCGGTGTAGATATTTCTTTGTTCATACAGATAGCGGTGTAGATATGTCCATGTTTATACAGATAGCAGTGTAGTTATTTCCATGTTTATAGAGATAGCAGTGTGGATATTTCCATTGATATACAGATAGCTGTGTAGATATCTGCATGTTCATACAGATAGCGGTGTAGGTATTTCCATGTTCATACAGTTAGCGGTGTAGATATTTCCATGATCATACAGATGGCGGTGTAGTTATTTACATGTTCATACAGATGGCGGTGTAGATATTTCCATGTTCATACAGATGGCGGTGCAGATATTTCCATGTTCATACAGATAGCGGTGTAGATATTTCCATGTTCATACCATTAGCGGTGTAGATATTTCCATGTTCATACAGTTAGCGGTGTAGATATTTCCATGTTCATACAGATGGCGGTGTAGATATTTACATGTTCAAAAAGATCGCAGTGTAGATATTTCCATGTTCTTACGGATGGTAGTGTAGATATTTCCATGTTCATACAGGTGGCAGTGTAGACATTTCCATGTTTATACAGATAGCAGTGTAGTTATTTCCATGTTTATAGAGACAGCAGTGTGGATATTTCCATTGATATACAGATAGCTGTGTAGATATCTGCATGCTCATACAGATAGCGGTGTAGATATTTCCATGTTCGTACAGATAGCGGTGTAGATATTTCCATGTTCATACAGATAGCGGTGTAGATATTTCCATGTTCATACAGATAACGGTGTAGATATTTCCATGTTCATACAGATAGCGGTGTAGATATTTCCATGTTCATAGAGATGGCGGTGTAGATATTTCCATGTTTATGCAGATAGCGGTATAGATATTTCCATGTTTATACAGATGGTGCTGTAGATATTTCCAGGTTTATAGAGATGGCAGTCTAGATATTTCCATGTTTATAGAGACAGTGGTGTAGTTATTTCCAAGTTTATAGAGACAGAGTTGTAGATATTTCCATGTTTATACAGATAGCGGTGAAGATATTTCCATGTTTATACAGATAGTTGTGTAGATATTTCCATGTTTATACAGATAGCGGGGTAAATATTTCCATGTTTATAGAGATAGTGGTGTAGATATTTCCAATTTTATACAGATAGCAGTGTAGATATTTCTAAGTTCATACAGATAGGGGTGTAGATATTTCCATGTTCATACAGATGGCGGTGTAGATATTTCCATTTTCGTACAGAGAGCGGTGTAGATATTTCCATGTTCATACAGTTAGCGGTGTAGATATTTCCATGTTCATAGAGATGGCGGTGTAGATATTTCCATGTTTATACAGATAGCAGTGTAGTTATTTCCATGTTCATAGAGATAGCAGTGTAGATATTTCCATTGATATACAGATAGCTGTGTAGATATTTGCATGTTCGTACACATAGCGGTGTAGATATTTCCATGTTCATACAGATAGCGGTGTAGATATTTCCATTTTCGTACAGAGAGCGGTGTAGATATTTCCATGTTCATACAGTTAGCGGTGTAGATATTTCCATGTTCATACAGATAGCGATGTAGATATTTCCATGTTCATACAGATAGCGGTGTAGATATTTCCATTTTCGTACAGAGAGCGGTGTAGATATTTCCATGTTCATACAGTTAGCGGTGTAGGTGTTTCCATGTTCATACAGATAGCGGTGTAGATATTTCTTTGTTCATACAGATAGCGGTGTAGATATTTCCATGTTTATACAGATAGCAGTGTAGTTATTTCCATGTTTATAGAGATAGCAGTGTGGATATTTCCATTGATATACAGATAGCTGTGTAGATATCTGCATGTTCATACAGATAGCGGTGTAGATATTTCCATGTTCATACAGATAGCGGTGTAGATATCTCCATGTTCATACAGATAGCCCTGTAGATATTTCCATGTTCATACAGTTAATGGTGTAGATATTTCCATGTTCATACAGATGGCGGTGTTGATATTTCCACGTTCGTACAGAGAGCGGTGTAGATATTTCCATGTTCATACAGTTAGCGGTGCAGATATTTCCATGTTCATACAGATAGCGGTGTAGATATTTCCATGTTCATAGAGATGGCGGTGTAGATATTTCCATGTTTATACAGATAGCAGTGTAGTTATTTCCATGTTTATAGAGATTGCAGTTTAGATATTTTCATTGATATACAGATAGCTGTGTAGATATTTGCATGTTCATACAGATAGCGGTGTAGATATTTCCATGTTCATACAGATAGCGGTGTAGATATTTCCATGTTCATACAGATAGCGGTGTAGATGTTTCCATGTTCATACAGATAGCGGTGTAGATATTTCTTTGTTCATACAGATAGCGGTGTAGATATGTCCATGTTTATACAGATAGCAGTGTAGTTATTTCCATGTTTATAGAGATAGCAGTGTGGATATTTCCATTGATATACAGATAGCTGTGTAGATATCTGCATGTTCATACAGATAGCGGTGTAGATATTTCCATGTTCGTACAGATAGCGGTGTAGATATTTCCATGTTCATAGAGTTAGCGGTGTAGATATTTCCATGATCATACAGATGGCGGTGTAGTTATTTACATGTTCATACAGATGGCGGTGTAGATATTTCCATGTTCATACAGATGGCGGTGCAGATATTTCCATGTTCATACAGATAGCGGTGTAGATATTTCCATGTTCATACCATTAGCGGTGTAGATATTTCCATGTTCATACAGTTAGCGGTGTAGATATTTCCATGTTCATACAGATGGCGGGGTAGATATTTACATGTTCAAAAAGATCGCAGTGTAGATATTTCCATGTTCTTACGGATGGTAGTGTAGATATTTCCATGTTCATACAGGTGGCAGTGTAGACATTTCCATGTTTATACAGATAGCAGTGTAGTTATTTCCATGTTTATAGAGACAGCAGTGTGGATATTTCCATTGATATACAGATAGCTGTGTAGATATCTGCATGCTCATACAGATAGCGGTGTAGATATTTCCATGTTCGTACAGATAGCGGTGTAGATATTTCCATGTTCATACAGATAGCGGTGTAGATATTTCCATGTTCATACAGATAACGGTGTAGATATTTCCATGTTCATACAGATAGCGGTGTAGATATTTCCATGTTCATAGAGATGGCGGTGTAGATATTTCCATGTTTATGCAGATAGCGGTATAGATATTTCCATGTTTATACAG
This sequence comes from Gorilla gorilla gorilla, assembly GCF_029281585.2. Taxonomy (NCBI): domain Eukaryota; kingdom Metazoa; phylum Chordata; class Mammalia; order Primates; family Hominidae; genus Gorilla; species Gorilla gorilla. Next base: position 7,209,595 of record NC_073232.2, on the reverse strand, counting down.
ATGGTGCTGTAGATATTTCCAGGTTTATAGAGATGGCAGTCTAGATATTTCCATGTTTATAGAGACAGTGGTGTAGTTATTTCCAAGTTTATAGAGACAGAGTTGTAGATATTTCCATGTTTATACAGATAGCGGTGAAGATATTTCCATGTTTATACAGATAGTTGTGTAGATATTTCCATGTTTATACAGATAGCGGGGTAAATATTTCCATGTTTATAGAGATAGTGGTGTAGATATTTCCAATTTTATACAGATAGCAGTGTAGATATTTCTAAGTTCATACAGATAGGGGTGTAGATATTTCCATGTTCATACAGATGGCGGTGTAGATATTTCCATTTTCGTACAGAGAGCGGTGTAGATATTTCCATGTTCATACAGTTAGCGGTGTAGATATTTCCATGTTCATACAGATAGCGGTGTAGATATTTCCATGTTCATACAGATAGCGGTGTAGATATTTCCATTTTCGTACAGAGAGCGGTGTAGATATTTCCATGTTCATACAGTTAGAGGTGTAGATGTTTCCATGTTCATACAGATAGTGGTGTAGATATTTCTTTGTTCATACAGATAGCGGTGTAGATATTTCCATGTTTATACAGGTAGCAGTGTAGTTATTTCCATGTTTATAGAGATAGCAGTGTGGATATTTCCATTGATATACAGATAGCTGTGTAGATATCTGCATGTTCATACAGATAGCGGTGTAGATATTTCCATGTTCATACAGATAGCGGTGTAGATATTTCCATGTTCATACAGATAGCGGTGTAAATATTTCCATGTTCATACAGTTAATGGTGTAGATATTTCCATGTTCATACAGATGGCGGTGTAGATATTTCCACGTTCGTACAGAGAGCGGTGTAGATATTTCCATGTTCATACAGTTAGCGGTGCAGATATTTCCATGTTCATACAGATAGCGGTGTAGATATTTCCATGTTCATAGAGATGGCGGTGTAGATATTTCCATGTTTATACAGATAGCAGTGTAGTTATTTCCATGTTTATAGAGATAGCAGTTTAGATATTTTCATTGATATACAGATAGCTGTGTAGATATTTGCATGTTCATACAGATAGCGGTGTAGATATTTCCATGTTCATACAGATAGCGGTGTAGATATTTCCATGTTCATACAGATAGCGGTGTAGATGTTTACATGTTCATACAGATAGCGGTGTAGATATTTCTTTGTTCATACAGATAGCGGTGTAGATATTTCCATGTTTATACAGATAGCAGTGTAGTTATTTCCATGTTTATAGAGATAGCAGTGTGGATATTTCCATTGATATACAGATAGCTGTGTAGATATCTGCATGTTTATACAGATAGCGGTGTAGATATTTCCATGTTCGTACAGATAGCGGTGTAGATATTTCCATGTTCATACAGTTAGCGGTGTAGATATTTCCATGATCATACAGATGGCGGTGTAGTTATTTACATGTTCATACAGATGGCGGTGTAGATATTTCCATGTTCATACAGATGGCGGTGCTGATATTTCCATGTTCATACAGATAGTGGTGTAGATATTTCCATGTTCATACCATTAGCGGTGTAGATATTTCCATGTTCATACAGTTAGCGGTGAAGATATTTCCATGTTCATACAGATGGCGGTGTAGATATTTACATGTTCATAAAGATCGCAGTGTAGATATTTCCATGTTCTTACGGATGGCAGTGTAGATATTTCCATGTTCATACAGGTGGCAGTGTAGACATTTCCATGTTTATACAGATAGCAGTGTAGTTATTTCCATGTTTATAGAGACAGCAGTGTGGATATTTCCATTGATATACAGATAGCTGTGTAGATATCTGCATGCTCATACAGATAGCGGTGTAGATATTTCCATGTTCGTACAGATAGCGGTGTAGATATTTCCATGTTCATACAGATAGCGGTGTAGATATTTCCATGTTCATACAGATAACGGTGTAGATATTTCCATGTTCATGCAGATAGCGGTGTAGATATTTCCATGTTCATAGAGATGGCGGTGTAGATATTTCCATGTTTATGCAGATAGCGGTATAGATATTTCCATGTTTACACAGATGGTGCTGTAGATATTTCCAGGTTTATAGAGATGGCAATCTAGATATTTCCATGTTTATAGAGACAGTGGTGTAGTTATTTCCAAGTTTATAGAGACAGAGTTGTAGATATTTCCATGTTTATACAGATAGCGGTGAAGATATTTCCATGTTTATACAGATAGTTGTGTAGATATTTCCATGTTTATACAGATAGCGGGGTAAATATTTCCATGTTTATAGAGATAGTGGTGTAGATATTTCCAATTTTATACAGATAGCAGTGTAGATATTTCTAAGTTCATACAGGTAGGGGTGTAGATATTTCCATGTTCATACAGATGGCGGTGTAGATATTTCCGTGTTTATAGAGATGGCGGTGTAGATATTTTCATGTTTAAAAAGATGGCGGTGTAGATATTTCCATGTTTACACAGATCGCGGTGTAGATATTTGCATGTTTACACAGATAGCGGTGTGGATATTTCCATGTTTATGCAGATAGTGGTGTAGATATTTCAATGTTTATACTGATAGCGGTGCGGTTATTTCAATGTTTATACAGATAGATGTGGAGATATTTCCATGTTTATACAGATAGCGGTGTAGATATTTCCATCTTATTACAGATGGCGGTGTAGATATGTCCATGTTCATACAGATGGCGGTGTAGATATTTACATGTTCATACAGAGGGCGGTGTAGATATTTCCATGTTCGTACAGATGGCGGTGTAGATATTTCCATGTTCATAGAGATGGCGGTGTAGATATTTCCATGTTTATGCAGATAGCAGTATAGATATTTCCAAGTTCATACAGATAGCTGTGTAGATATTTCCATGTTCATACAGATGGCGGTGTAGATACTTCCATGTTCATACAGATGGCGGTGTAGATATTTCGAAGTTTATTGGGATAGCGCTGTAGTTATCTCCATATTTATAGAGAAATCTGTGTAGATATTTCCATGTATATTCAGATAGCTGTGTAGATATTTCCATGTTCATGCAGATAGCGGTGTAGATATTTCCATGTTCATCCAGATGCCGGTGTACATATATCCATGTTCATACAGATGGCGGTGAAGATATTTCCATGTTCATACAGATGGCGGTGTAGATATTTCCATGTTCATACGAATGGCGGTGGAGATATTTCCATGTTCATAGAGATGGCGGTGTAGATATTTCCATTTTCATACAAATGGTGGTGTAGATATTTCCATGTTCATAGAGATGGCGGTGTAGCTATTTCCATGTTTATGCAGATAGCAGTATAGATATTTCCAAGTTCATACAGAGGGCGGTGTAGATATTTCCATGTTCATACAGACGGCGGTGTAGATATTTCCATGTTCATACAGATGGCGGTGTAGATATTTCGAAGTTTATAGAGCTAACGCTGTAGATATTTCCATATTTATAGAGAAATCTGTGTAGATATTTCCATGTATATTCAGATAGCTGTGTAGATATTTCCATGTTCATGCATATAGCGGTGTAGATATTTCCATGTTCATCCAGATGCCGGTGTACATATATCCATGTTCATACAGATTTCGGTGAAGATATTTCCATGTTCATACAGATGGCGGTGTAGATATTTCCATGTTCATACGAATGGCGGTGGAGATATTTCCATGTTCATAGAGATGGCGGTGAAGATATTTCCATTTTCATACAAATTGTGTTGTAGATATTTCCATGTTCATAGAGATGGCGGTGTAGGTATTTCCATGTTGATACAGATAGCAGTGTAGTTATTTCCATGTTTATAGAGATAGCAGTGTAGATATTTCCATTGATATACAGATAGCTGTGTAGATATTTGCATGTACATACAGATAGTGGTGTAGATATTCCATGTTCATACATATAGCGGTGTAAATATTTCCATGTTCATACAGATAGCGGGGTAGATATTTCCATGTTCATACAGATGGCGGTGTAGATATTTCCATGTTCGTGCAAATGCCGGTGTACATATATCCATGTTCATGCAGATGGCGGTGAAGATATTTCCATGTTCATACAGATGGTGGTGTAGATATTTCCATGTTCATACAAATGGCGGTGTAGATATTTTCATGTTCATAGAGATGGCGGTGTAGGTATTTCCAGGTTCATACAAATGGCGGTGTAGATATTTCCATGTTCTTAGAGATGGCGGTGTAGATATTTCCATGTTTATACAGATTGCAGTGTAGTTATTTCCATGTTCATAGAGATAGCAGTGTGGATATTTCCATTGACATACAGATAGTTGTGTAGATATTTGCATGTTCATACAGATAGCGGTGTAGATATTTCCATGTTCATACAGATAGCGGTGTTGATATTTCCATGTTCATACAAATAGCGGTGTAGTTATTTCCATGTTCATACAGATAGCGGTGTAGATATTTCCATGTTAATACAGATAGCGGTGTAGATATTTCCATGTTCATACAGTTAGCGGTGTAGATATTTCCATGTTCATACAAATGGCGGTGTAGATATTTTCATGTTCATACAGAAGGCGGTGTAGATATTTCCATGTTCATACAGATAGCGGTGTAGATATTTCCATGTTCAAACACATAGCGGTGTAGATATTTCCATGTTCATACAGATAGCTGTGTAGATATTTCCATGTTCATACCCATAGCGGTGTAGACATTTCCATGTTCATACATTTAGCGGTGTAGATATTTCCATGTTCTTACACATGACGGTGAAGATATTTACATGTTTATACAGATGGCGGTGTAGATATTTCCATGTTTGTACGGATGGCAGAGTAGATATTTCCATGTTCATACAGGTGGCGGTGTAGATATTTCCATGTTTATACTGATAGCAGTGTAGTTATTTCCATGTTAATAGAGCTAGCTGTGTAGATATTTCCATTGATATACTCATAGCTGTGTAGATATTTGCATGTTCATACACATAGCGGTGTAGATATTTCCATGTTCATGCAGATAGCGGTGTAGATATTTCCATTTTCGTACCCAGAGCGGTGTAGTTATTTCCATGTTCATACAGATAGCGGTGTAGATATTTCCATGTTCATACAGATAGCGGTGTAGATATTTCCATGTTCATACAGTTAGCGGTGTAGATATTTCCATGTTCATACAAATGGCGGTGTAGATATTTTCATGTTCATAGAAATGGCGGTGTAGATATTTCCAGGTTCATACAAGTGGCGGTGTAGATATTTCCATGTTCATAGAGATGGCGGTGTAGATATTTCCATGTTTATACATATAGCAGTGTAGTTATTTCCATGTTTATATTGATAGCAGTGTGGATATTTCCATTGATATACAGATAGCTGTGTAGATATTTGCATGTTCATACAGATAGCTGTGTAGATATTTCCATGTTCATACAGATAGCGGTGTAGATATTTCCATGTTCATACCCATAGCGGTGTAGACATTTCCATGTTCATACATTTAGCGGTGTAGATATTTCCATGTTCTTACACATGACGGTGAAGATATTTACATGTTTATACAGATGGCGGTGTAGATATTTCCATGTTTGTACGGATGGCAGTGTAGATATTTCCATGTTCATACAGGTGGCGGTGTAGATATTTCCATGTTTATACATATAGCAGTGTAGTTATTTCCATGTTAATAGAGATAGCTGTTTAGATATTTCCATTGATATACTGATAGCTGTGTAGATATTTGCATGTTCATACACATAGCGGTGTAGATATTTCCATGTTCATGCAGATAGCGGTGTACATATTTCCATTTTCGTACACAGAGCGGTGTAGATATTTCCATGTTCATACAGTTAGCGGTGTAGATATTTCCATGTTCATACAGATAGCGGTGTAGGTATTTCCATGTTTATAGAGATGGCGGTGTAGATATTTCCATGTTTATGCAGATAGCGGTATAGATATTTCCAAGTTCATACAGATAGCGGTGTAGATATTTCCATGTTCATACAGATGGCGGTTTAGATATTTCCATGTTCATACAGATGGTGGTGTAGATATTTCCATGTTCATACAGTTGGCGGTGTAGATATTTCGAAGTTTATAGAGATAGCGCTGTAGTTATTTCCATATTTATAGAGAAATCTCTGTAGATATTTCCATGTATATTCAGATAGCTGTGTAGATATTTCCATGTTCATGCAGATAGCGGTGTAGATATTTCCATGTTCATCCAGATGCTTGTGTACATATATCCATGTTCATACAGATGGCGGTGAAGATATTTCCATGTTCATACAGATGGCGGTGTATATATTTCCATGTTCATACGAATGGCGGTGGAGCTATTTCCATGTTCATAGAGATGGCGGTGTAGATATTTACATGTTCATACAAATGGTGGTGTAGATATTTCCATGTTCATAGAGATGGCGGTGTAGATATTTCCATGTTTATACAGATAGCAGTGTAGTTATTTCCATGTTTATAGAGATAGCAGTGTAGATATTTCCATTGATATACGGATAGCTGTGTAGATATTTGCATGTACATACAGATAGCGGTGTAGATATTTCCATGTCCATACAGATAGCGGTGTAGATATTTCCATGTTCATGCAGATAGCGGTGTAGATATTTCCATGTTCATACAGATAGCGGTGTAGATATTTCCATGTTCATACAGATAGCGGTGTAGATATGTCCATGTTCATACAGTTAGCGGTGTAGATATTTCCATGTTCATACAGATGGCGGCGTAGATATTTACATGTTCATACAGAGGGCCGTGTAGAGATTTCCATGTTCATACAGATAGCGGTGTAGATATTTCCATGTTCATACAGACAGCGGTGTAGATATTTCCATGTTCATACAGATAACGGTGTAGATATTTCCATGTTCATACAGATTGCGGTGTAGATATTTCCATGTTCAAACAGTTAGCAGTGTAGATATTTCCATGTTCATACAAATGGTGGTGTAGGTATTTAAATGTTTATACAGATAGCAGTGTAGATATTTCCATGTTTATAGAGATAGCAGTGTAGATATTTCCGTTGATATACAGATAGCTGTGTAGATATTTGCATGTTCATACACATAGCGGTGTAGTTATTTCCATGTTCATGCAGATAGCGGTTTAGATATTTCCATTTTCGTACAGAGAGCGGTGTAGATATTTCCATGTTCATACAGTTAGCGGTGTAGATATTTCCATGTTCCTACAGATAGCGGTGAAGGTATTTACATGTTCATAGAGATGGCGGTGTAGATATTTCCATGTTTATACAGATAGCAGTGTAGTTATTTCTATGTTTATAGAGATAGCAGTTTAGATATTTTCATTGATATACAGATAGCTGTGTAGATATTTGCATGTTCATACAGATAGCGGTGTAGATATTTCCATGTTCATACAGATAGCGGTGTAGATGTTTCCATATTCATACAGATAGCGGTGTAGATATTTCTTTGTTCATACAGATAGCTGTGTAGATATTTCCATGTTCATACAGTTAGCGGTGTAGATATATCCATGTTCATACAGATGGCGGTGTAGATATTTACATGTCCATACAGATGGCGGTGTAGAGATTTCCATGTTCGTACTGATGGCAGTGTAGTTATTTCCATGTTCATACAGGTGGCAGTGTATATATTTCCATGTTTATACAGATAGCAGTGTAGTTATTTCCATGTTTATAGAGATAGCAGTGTAGATATTTCCATTGATATACAGATAGCTGTGTAGATATTTCCATGTTCATACAGATAGCGGAGTAGATATTTCCATGTTCATACAGATAACAGTGTAGATATTTCCATGTTCATACAGATAGCGGTGAAGATATTTCCATGTTCATACAGTTAGCGGTGTAGATATTTCCATGTTCATAGAGATGGCGGTGTAGATATTTCCATGTTTATACTGATAGCAGTGTAGATATTTCCATGTTTATAGAGATAGCAGTGTAGATATTTCCACTGATATACAGATAGCTGTGTAGATATTCGCATGTTCATACACATAGCGGTGTAGATATTTCCATGTTCATACAGATAACGGTGTAGATATTTCCATGTTCGTACAGAGAGCGGTGTAGATATTTCCTTGTTCATACAGATAGCGGTGTAGATATTTCCATGTTCATACAGATAGCGATGTAGGTATTTACCTGTTCATACAGTTAGCGGTGTAGATATTTCCATGTTCATACAGATGGCGGTGTAGGTATTTCCCTGTTCCTACAGTTAGCGGTGTAGATATTTCCATGTTCATACAGATGGCAGTGTAGATATTTACATGTTCATACAGATGGCGGTGTAGATATTTCCATGTTCGTACGGATGGCGGTTTAGATATTTCCATGTTCATACAGGTGGTGGTGTAGATATTTCCATGTTTATACAGATAGCAGTGTAGTTATTTCCATGTTTATAGAGATAGCAGTGTAGATATTTCCATTGATATACAGATTGCTGTGTAGATATTTGCATGTTCATACAGATAGCAGTGTAGATATTTCCATGTTCATACAGATAGCGGTGTAGATATTTCCATGTTCATACAGATGGTGGTGTAGATATTTCCACGTTCATACAAATGGCGGTGTAGATATTTCCATGTTCATAGAGATGGCGGTGTAAATATTTCCATGTTCATACAGATGGCGGTGTAGATATTTACATGTTCATACAGATGGCGGTGTAGATATTTCCATGTTCATACAGATGGCGGTGCAGATATTTCCATGTTCATACCGATAGCGGTGTAGATATTTCCATGTTCATACCATTAGCGGTGTAGATATTTCCATGTTCATACAGTTAGCGGTGTAGATATTTCCATGTTCATACAGATGGCGGTGTAGATATTTACATGTTCATAAAGATCGCAGTGTAGATATTTCCATGTTCTTACGGATGGCAGTGTAGATATTTCCATGTTCATACAGGTGGCAGTGTAGACATTTCCATGTTTATACAGATAGCAGTGTAGTTATTTCCTTGTTTATAGAGACAGCAGTGTGGATATTTCCATTGATATACAGATAGCTGTGTAGATATCTGCATGCTCATACAGATAGCGGTGTAGATATTTCCATGTTCGTACAGATTGCAGTGTAGATATTTCCATGTTCATACAGATAGCGGTGTAGATATTTCCATGTTCATACAGATAACGGTGTAGATATTTCCATGTTCATACAGATAGCGGTGTAGATATTTCCATGTTCATACAGATGGCGGTGTAGATATTTCCATGTTTATGCAGATAGCGGTATAGATATTTCCATGTTTATACAGATGGTGCTGTAGATATTTCCAGGTTTATAGAGATGGCAGTCTAGATATTTCCATGTTTATAGAGACAGTGGTGTAGTTATTTCCAAGTTTATAGAGACAGAGTTGTAGATATTTCCATGTTTATACAGATAGCGGTGAAGATATTTCCATGTTTATACAGATAGTTGTGTAGATATTTCCATGTTTATACAGATAGCGGGGTAAATATTTCCATGTTTACAGAGATACTGGTGTAGATATTTCCAATTTTATACAGATAGCAGTGTAGATATTTCTAAGTTCATACAGATAGGGGTGTAGATATTTCCATGTTCATACAGATGGCGGTGTAGATATTTCCGTGTTTATAGAGATGGCGGTGTAGATATTTTCATGTTTACACAGATAGCGGTGTAGATATTTCCATGTTTACACAGATAGCGGTGTGGATATTTCCATGTTTATGCAGATAGCGGTGTAGATATTTCCATGTTTATACTGATAGCGGTGCGGTTATTTCCATGTTTATACAGATAGATGTGGAGATATTTCCATGCTTATACAGATAGCGGTGTAGATATTTCCATCTTATTACAGATGGCGGTGTAGATATGTCCATGTTCATACAGATGGCAGTGTAGATATTTCCATGTTCCTACAGATGGCGGTGTAGATATTTTGAAGTTTATGGAGATAGCGCTGTAGTTATTTCCATATTTATAGAGAAATCTGTGTAGATATTTCCATGTATATTCAGATAGCTGTGTAGATATTTCCATGTTCATGCAGATGCCGGTGTACATATATCCATGTTCATACAGATGGCGGTGAAGATATTTCCATGTTCACACAGATGTCGGTGTAGATATTTCCATGTTCATACAAATGGCGGTGTAGATATTTTCATGTTCATAGAGATGGCGGTGTAGATATTTCCAGGTTCATACAAATGGCGGTGTAGATATTTCCATGTTCATAGAGATGGCGGTGTAGATATTTCCATGTTTATACAGATAGCAGTGTATTTATTTCCATGTTTATAGAGATAGCAGTGTGGATATTTCCATTGATATACAGATAGCTGTGTAGATATTTGCATGTTCATACAGATAGTGGTGTAGATATTTGCATGTTCATACAGATAGCGGTGTAGATATTTCCATGTTCATACAGATAGCGGTGTAGATATTTCCATGTTCATACAGTAAGCGGTGTAGATATTTCCATGTTCATACAGATGGCGGTGTAGATATTTCCATGTTCATAGAGATGGCGGTGTAGATATTTCCATGTTCAAACAGATAGCGGTGTAGATATTTCCATGTTCATACAGATAGCGGTTTAGATATTTCCATGTTCATACCCATAGCGGTGTAGACATTTCCATGTTCATACATTTAGTGGTGTAGATATTTCCATGTTCTTACAGATGGCGGTGAAGATATTTACATGTTCATACAGATGGCGGTGTAGATATTTCCATGTTTGTACGGATGGGAGTGTAGATATTTAAATGTTCATACAGGTGGCGGTGTAGATATTTCCATTTTTATACAGATAGCAGTGTAGTTATTTCCATGTTAATAGAGAAAGCTGTGTAGATATTTCCATTGATATACTGATAGCAGTGTAGATATTTGCATGTTCATACAGATAGCGGTGTAGATATTTCCATGTTCGTACAGATAGCGGTGTAGATATTTCCATGTTCATACAGATAGCGGAGTAGATACTTCCATGTTCATAGAGATAACGGTGTAGATATTTCCATGTTCATACAGACAGCGGTGTAGATATTTCCATGTTCATACAGTTAGCGGTGTAGATATTTCCATGTTCATACAGATGGCGGTGTAGATATTTACATGTTCATACAGAGGGCGGTGTAGATATTTCCATGTTCGTACAGATGGCGGTGTAGATATTTCCATGTTCATAGAGATGGCGGTGTAGATATTTCCATGTTTATGCAGATAGCAGTATAGATATTTCCAAGTTCATACAGATAGCTGTGTAGATATTTCCATGTTCATACAGATGGCGGTGTAGATATTTCCATGTTCATACAGATGGTGGTGTAGATATTTCGAAGTTTATAGGGATAGTGCTGTAGTTATTTCCATATTTATAGAGAAATCTGTGTAGATATTTCCATGTATATTCAGATACCTGTGTAGATATTTCCATGTTCATGCAGATAGCGGTGTAGATATTTCCATGTTCATCCAGATGTCGGTGTACGTATATCCATGTTCATACAGATGGCGGTGAAGATATTTCCATGTTCATACAGATGGCGGTGTAGATATTTCCATGTTCATACGAATGGCGGTGGAGATATTTCCATGTTCATAGAGATGGCGGTGTAGATATTTCCATTTTCATACAAATGGTGGTGTAGATATTTCCATGTTCGTAGAGATGGCGGTGTAGATATTTCCATGTTTATGCAGATAGCAGTATAGATATTTCCAAGTTCATACAGAGGGCGGTGTAGATATTTCCATGTTCATACAGATGGCGGTGTAGATATTTCCATGTTCATACAGATGGCGGTGTAGATATTTCGAAGTTTATAGAGATAGCGCTGTAGTTATTTCCATATTTATAGAGAAATCTGTGTAGATATTTCCATGTATATTCAGATAGCTGTGTAGATATTTCCATGTTCATGCAGATAGCGGTGTAGATATTTCCATGTTCATCCAGATGCCGGTGTACATATATCCATGTTCATACAGATTTCGGTGAAGATAATTCCATGTTCATTCAGATAGCGGTGTAGATATTTCCATGTTCATATGAATGGCGGAGGGGATATTTCCATGTTCATAGAGATGGCGGTGAAGATATTTCCATTTTCATTCAAATGGTGGTGTAGATATTTCCATGTTCATAGAGATAGCGGTGTAGGTATTTCCATGTTGATACAGATAGCAGTGTAGTTATTTCCATGTTTATAGAGATAGCAGTGTAGATATTTCCATTGATATACAGATAGCTATGTAGATATTTGCATGTACATACAGATAGTGCTGTAGATTTTCCATGTTCATACAGATAGCGGTGTAGATATTTCCATGTTCATACAGATAGCGGGGTAGATATTTCCATGTTCATACAGATGGCGGTGTAGATATTTCCATGTTCGTGCAAATGCCGGTGTACATATATCCATGTTCATGCAGATGGCGGTGAAGATATTTCCATGTTCATACAGATGATGGTGTAGATATTTCCATGTTCATACAAATGGCATTGTAGATATTTTCATGTTCATAGAGATGGCGGTGTAGGTATTTCCAGGTTCATACAAATGGCGGTGTAGATATTTCCATGTTCATAGAGATGGCGGTGTAGATATTTCCATGTTTATACAGATTGCAGTGTAGTTATTTCCATGTTTATAGAGATAGCAGTGTGGATATTTCCATTGATATACAGATAGCTGTGTAGATATTTGCATGTTCATACAGATAGCGGTGTAGATATTTCCATGTTCATATAGATAGCGGTGTAGTTATTTCCATGTTCATACAGATAGCGGTGTAGATATTTCCATGTTCATACAGATAGCGGTGTAGATATTTCCATGTTCATACAGTTAGCGGTGTAGATATTTCCATGTTCATACAGATGGCGGTGAAGATATTTCCATGTTCATACAGATGGCGGTGTAAATATTTCCATGTTCATACAGATAGCGGTGTAGATATTTCCATGTTCAAACAGATGGCTGTGTAGATATTTCCATGTTTATGCAGATAGCAGTATAGATATTTCCAAGTTCATACAGATAGCTGTGTAGATATTTCCATGTTCATACAGATGGCGGTGTAGATATTTCCATGTTCATACAGATGGTGGTGTAGATATTTCGAAGTTTATAGGGATAGCGCTGTAGTTATTTCCATATTTATAGAGAAATCTGTGTAGATATTTCCATGTATATTCAGATAGCTGTGTAGATATTTCCATGTTCATGCAGATAGCGGTGTAGATATTTCCATGTTCATCCAGATGCCGGTGTACGTATATCCATGTTCATACAGATGGCGGTGAAGATATTTCCATGTTCATACAGATGGCGGTGTAGATATTTCCATGTTCATACGAATGGCGGTGGAGATATTTCCATGTTCATAGAGATGGCGGTGTAGATATTTCCATTTTCATACAAATGGTGGTGTAGATATTTCCATGTTCGTAGAGATGGCGGTGTAGATATTTCCATGTTTATGCAGATAGCAGTATAGATATTTCCAAGTTCATACAGAGGGCGGTGTAGATATTTCCATGTTCATACAGATGGCGGTGTAGATATTTCCATGTTCATACAGATGGCGGTGTAGATATTTCGAAGTTTATGGAGATAGCGCTGTAGTTATTTCCATATTTATAGAGAAATCTGTGTAGATATTTCCATGTATATTCAGATAGCTGTGTAGATATATCCAGGTTCATGCAGATAGCGGTGTAGATATTTCCATGTTCATCCAGATGCCGGTGTACATATATCCATGTTCATACAGATTTCGGTGAAGATAATTCCATGTTCATTCAGATAGCGGTGTAGATATTTCCATGTTCATATGAATGGCGGAGGGGATATTTCCATGTTCATAGAGATGGCGGTGAAGATATTTCCATTTTCATACAAATGGTGGTGTAGATATTTCCATGTTCATAGAGATAGCGGTGTAGGTATTTCCATGTTGATACAGATAGCAGTGTAGTTATTTCCATGTTTATAGAGATAGCAGTGTAGATATTTCCATTGATATACAGATAGCTATGTAGATATTTGCATGTACATACAGATAGTGGTGTAGATTTTCCATGTTCATACAGATAGCGGTGTAGATATTTCCATGTTCATACAGATAGCGGGGTAGATATTTCCATGTTCATACAGATGGCGGTGTAGATATTTCCATGTTCGTGCAAATGCCGGTGTACATATATCCATGTTCATGCAGATGGCGGTGAAGATATTTCCATGTTCATACAGATGGTGGTGTAGATATTTCCATGTTCATACAAATGGCAGTGTAGATATTTTCATGTTCATAGAGATGGCGGTGTAGGTATTTCCAGGTTCATACAAATGGCGGTGTAGATATTTCCATGTTCATAGAGATGGCGGTGTAGATATTTCCATGTTTATACAGATTGCAGTGTAGTTATTTCCATGTTTATAGAGATAGCAGTGTGGATATTTCCATTGATATACAGATAGCTGTGTAGATATTTGCATGTTCATACAGATAGCGGTGTAGATATTTCCATGTTCATACAGATAGCGGTGTAGTTATTTCCATGTTCATACAGATAGCGGTGTAGATATTTCCATGTTCATACAGATAGCGGTGTAGATATTTCCATGTTCATACAGTTAGCGGTGTAGATATTTCCATGTTCATACAGATGGCGGTGTAGATATTTACATGTTCATACAGATGGCGGTGTAAATATTTCCATGTTCATACAGATAGCGGTGTAGATATTTCCATGTTCAAACAGATGGCGGTGTAGATATTTCCATGTTCATACAGATAGCGGTGTAGATATTTCCATGTTCATACCCATAGCAGTGTAGACATTTCCATGTTCATACATTTAGCGGTGTAGATATTTCCATGTTCTTACAGATGGCGGTGAAGATATTTACATGCTCATACAGATGGCGGTGTAGATAATTCCATGTTTGTACGGATGGCAGTGTAGGTATTTCCATGTTCATACAGGTGGCAGTGTAGATATTTCCATGTTTATACAGATAGCAGTGTAGTTATTTCCATGTTAATAGAGATAGCTGTGTAGATATTTCCATTGATATACTGATAGCTGTGTAGATATTGGCATGTTCATACAGATAGCGTTGTAGATATTTCCATGTTCATACAGATAGCGGTGTAGATATTTCCATGTTCATACAGATAGCGGGGTAGATATTTCCATGTTCATACAGATAACGGTGTAGATATTTCCGTGTTCATACAGACAGCGGTGTAGATATTTCCATGTTCATACAGTTAGCGGTGTAGATATTTCCATGTTCATATAGATGGCGGTGTAGATATTTACATGTTCATACAGAGGGCGGTATAGATATTTCCATGTTCGTACAGATGGCGGTGTAGATATTTCCATGTTCATAGAGATGCCGGTGTAGATATTTCCATGTTTATGCAGATAGCGGTATAGATATTTCCAAGTTCATACAGATAGCGGTGTAGATATTTCCATGTACATACAAATGGCCGTTTAGATATTTCCATGTTCATACAGATAGCGGTGTAGATATTTACATGTTCATAAAGATGGCAGTGTAGATATTTCCATGTTCGTACGGATGGCAGTGTAGATATTTCCATGTTCATACAGGTGGCATTGTAGATATTTCCATGTTTATACAGATAGCAGTGTAGTTATTTCCATGTTTATAGAGATAGCAGTGTGGATATTTCCATTGATATACAGATAGCTGTGTAGATATTTCCATTTTCATACAGATAGCGGTGTAGATATTTCCATGTTCATACCAATAGCGGTGTAGATATTTCCATGTTCATACAGTTAGCGGTGTAGATATTTCCATGTTCATACAGATGGCGGTGTAGATATTTACATGTTCATGAAGATTTCGGTGTAGATATTTCCATGTTTGTACAGATGGCGGTGTAGATATTTCCATGTTCATAGAGATGGCGGTGTAGATATTTCCATGTTTATGCAGATAGCAGTGTAGATATTTCCATGTTTGTAGAGATAGTGGTGTAGAAAATTTCCATGTTTATACAGATAGCAGTGTAGATATTTCCATGTTTATAGAGATAGTGGTGTAGAAAATTTCAATTTTATACCGAGAGCCGTGTAGATATTTCCAAGTTCATACAGATAGCGGTGTAGGTATTTCCCCGTTTAAGGAGATGGCAGTGTAGATATTTCCATGTTCATACAGATGGCGGTGTAGATATTTCCACGTTCATACAAATGGCGGTGTAGATATTTCCATGTTCATAGAGATGGCGGTGTAGATATTTCCATGTTCATACAAATGGCGGTGTAGATATTTCCATGTTCATAGAGATGGCAGTGTAGATATTTCCATGTTTATACAGATAGCAGTGTAGTTATTTCCATGTTTATAGAGACTGTGGTGTAGTTATTTCCAAGTTTATAGAGACAGAGTTGTAGATATTTCCATGTTTATACAGATAGCGGTGAAGATATTTCCATGTTTATACAGATAGTGGTGTAGATATTTCCATGTTTATGCAGATAGCGGGGTAAATATTTCCATGTTTATAGAGATAGTGGTGTAGATATTTCCAATTTTATACACATAGCAGTGTAGATATTTCTAAGTTCATACAGATAGGGGTGTAGATATTTCCATGTTCATACAGATGGCGCTGTAGATATTTCCTTGTTTATAGAGATGGCGGTGTAGATATTTTCATGTTTACACAGATGGCGGTGTAGATATTTCCATGTTTACACAGATAGCGGTGTAGATATTTCCATGTTTACACAGATAGTGGTGTGGATATTTCCATGTTTATGCAGATAGCGGTATAGATATTTCCAAGTTCATACAGATAGCGGTGTAGATATTTCCATGTTCATACAGATGGCGGTGTAGATATTTCCATGTTCATACAGATGGCGGTGTAGATATTTCAAAGTTTATAGAGATAGCGCTGTAGTTATTTCCATATTTATAGAGAAATCTGTGTAGATATTTCCATGTATATTCAGATAGCTGTGTAGATATTTCCATGTTCATGCAGGTAGCGGTGTAGATATTTCCATGTTCATCCAGAAGCCGGTGTACATACATCCTTGTTCATACAGATGGCGGTGAAGATATTTCCATGTTCATACACATGGCGGTGTAGATATTTCCAGGTTCATACGAATGGCGGTGGAGATATTTCCATGTTCATAGAGATGGCGGTGTAGATATTTCCATGTTCATAGAGATGGCGGTGTAGATATTTCCATGCTTATACAGATAGCAGTGTAGTTATTTCCATGTTTATAGAGATAGCAGTGTAGATATTTCCACTGATATACAGATAGCTGTGTAGATATTTGCATGTACATACAGATAGCGGTGTAGATATTTCCATGTTCATACAGATAGCGGTGTAGATATTTCCATGTTCATACAGATAGCGGTGTAGATATTTCCATGTTCATACAGATAGCGGTGTAGATATTTCCATGTTCATGCAGATGCCAGTGTACATATATCCATGTTCATACAGATGGCGGTGAAGATATTTCCATGTTCATACAGATGGCGGTGTAGATATTTCCATGTTCATACAAATGGCGGTGTAGATATTTTCATATTCATAGAGATGGCGGTGTAGATATTTCCTGGTTAATTCAAATGGCGGTGTAGATATTTCCATGTTCATAGAGATGGCGGTGTAGATAATTCCATGTTTATACAGATAGCAGTGTAGTTATTTCCATCTTTATAGAGATAGCAGTGTGGATATTTCCATTGATATACAGATAGCTGTGTAGATATTTGCATGTTCATACAGATAGCGGTGTAGTTATTTCCATGTTCATACAGATAGCGGTGTAGTTATTTCCATGTTCATACAGATAGCGGTGTAGATATTTCCATGTTCATACAGATAGCGGTGTAGGTATTTCCATGTTCATACAGTTCGTGGTGTAGATATTTCCATGTTCATACAGATGGCGGTGTAGATATTTACATGTTCATACAGATGGCGGTGTAGATATTTCCATGTTCATACGAATGGCGGTGGAGATATATCCATGTTCATAGAGATGGCGGTGTAGATATTTCCATGTTCATACACATGGTGGTGTAGATACTTCCATATTCATAGAGATGGCGGTGTAGATATTTCCATGTTTATACAGATAGCAGTGTAGTTATTTCCATGTTTATAGAGATAGCAGTGTAGATATTTCCATTGATATACAGATAGCGGTGTAGATATTTGCATGTACATACAGATAGCGGTGTAGATATTTCCATGTTCATACAGATAGCCGTGTAGATATTTCCATGTTCATACAGATAGCGGTGTAGATATTTCCATGTTCATACAGATAGCGGTGTAGATATTTCCATGTTCATGCAGATGCCGCTGTACATATATCCATCTTCACACAGATGGCGGTGAAGATATTTCCATGTTCATACAGAAAACGGTGTAGATATTTCCATGTTCATACAAATGGCGGTGTAGATATTTTCATGTTCATAGAAATGGCGGTGTAGATATTTCCAGGTTCATACAAATGGCGGTGTAGATATTTCCGTGTTCATAGAGATGGCGGTGTAGATATTTCCATGTTTATACAGATAGCAGTGTAGTTTTTTCCATGTTTATAGAGATAGCAGTGTGGATATTTCCATTGATATACAGATAGCTATGTAGATATTTGCATGTTCATACAGATAGCGGTGTAGATATTTCCATGTTCATACAGATAGCGGTGTAGATATTTCCATGTTCTTACAGATAGCGGTGTAATTATTTCCATGTTCATTCAGATAGCGGTTTAGATATTTCCATGTTCATACAGATAGCGGTGTAGATATTTCCATGTTCATACAGTTGGCGGTGTAGATATTTCCATGTTCATACAGATGGCGGTGTAGATATTTACATGTTCATACAGATGGCGGTGTAGATATTTCCATGTTCATACAGATGGCGGTGTAGATATTTCCAGGTTCATACAGATGGCGGTGAAGATATTTCGAAGTTTATAGAGATAGCGCTGTAGTTATTTCCATAATTATAGAGAAATCTGTGTAGATATTTCCATGTATATTCAGATAGCTGTGAAGATATTTCCATGTTCATGCAGGTAGCGGTGTAGATATTTCCATGTTCATCCAGATGCCGGTGTACATATTTCCAAGTTCATACAGATTTCAGTGAAGATATTTCCATGTTCATACAGATGGCGGTGTAGATATTTCCATGTTCATACGAATGGCGGTGGAGATATTTCCATGTTAATAGAGATGGCGGTGTAGATAGTTCCATGTTCATACAAATGGTGGTGTAGATATTTCCATGTTCATAGAGATGGCGGTGTAGATATTTCCATGCTTATACAGATAGCAGTGTAGTTATTTCCATGTTTTTAGAGATAGCAGTGTAGATATTTCCATTGATATACAGATAGCTGTGTAGATATTTGCATGTACATACAGATAGTGGTGTAGATATTTCCATGTTCATACAGATAACGGTGTAGATATTTCCATGTTCATACAGATAGCGGTGTAGATATTTCCATGTTCATACAGATAGCGGTGTAGATATTTCCATGTTCATGCAGATGCCGGTGTACATATATCCATGTTCATGCAGATGGCGGTGAAGATATTTCCATGTTCATACAGATGGCGGTGTAGATATTTCCATGTTCATACAAATGGCGGTGTAGATATTTTCATGTTCATAGAGTTGGCGGTGTAGATATTTCCAGGTTAATACAAATGGCGGTGTAGATATTTCCATGTTCAGAGAGATGGCGGTGTAGATATTTCCATGTTTATACAGATAGCAGTGTAGTTATTTCCATGTTTATAGAGATAGCAGTGTGGATATTTCCATTGATATACAGATAGCTGTGTAGATATTTGCATGTTCATACAGATAGCGGTGTAGATATTTGCATGTTCATACAGATAGCGGTGTAGTTATTTCCATGTTCATACAGACAGCGGTGTAGTTATTTCCATGTTCATACTGATAGCGGTGTAGATATTTCCATGTTCATACAGATAGCGGTGTAGATATCTCCATGTTCATACAGTTAGCGGTGTAGATATTTCCATGTTCATACAGATGGCGGTGTAGATATTTACATGTTCATACAGATGGCGGTGTAGATATTTCCATGTTCATACGAATGGCGGTGGAGATATTTCCATGTTCATAGAGATGGCGGTGTAGATATTTCCATGTTCATACACATGGTGGTGTAGATATTTCCATGTTCATAGAGATGGCGGTGTAGATATTTCCATGTTTATACAGATAGCAGTGTAGTTATTAACATGTTTATAGAGATAGCAGTGTAGATATTTCCATTGATATACAGATAGCGGTGTAGATATTTGCATATACATACAGATAGCGGTGTAGATATTTCCATGTTCATACAGATAGCCGTGTAGATATTTCCATGTTCATACAGATAGCGGTGTAGTTATTTCCATGTTCATACAGATAGCGGTGTAGATATTTCCATGTTCATGCAGATGCCGGTGTACATATATCCATGTTCATACAGATGACGGTGAAGATATTTCCATGTTCATACAGATGGCTTTGTAGATATTTCCATGTCAATACAAATGGCGGTGTAGATATTTTCATGTTCATAGAAATGGCGGTGTAGATATTTCCAGGTTCATACAAATGGCGGTGTAGATATTTCCGTGTTCATAGAGATGGCGGTGTAGATATTTCCATGTTTATTCAGATAGAAGTGTAGTTTTTTCCATGTTCATAGAGAAAACAGTGTGGATATTTCCATTGATATACAGATAGCTATGTAGATATTTGCATGTTCATACAGATAGCGGTGTAGATATTTCCATGTTCATACAGATAGCGGTGTAGTTATTTCCATGTTCATTCAGATAGCGGTGTAGATATTTCCATGTTCATACAGATAGCGGTGTAGATATTTCCATGTTCATACAGTTGGCGGTGTAGATATTTCCATGTTCATACAGATGGCGGTGTAGATATTTACATGTTCATACAGATGGCGGTGTAGATATTTCCATGTTCATACAGATGGCGGTGTAGATATTTCCATGTTCATACAGATGGCGGTGTAGATATTTCGATGTTTATAGAGATAGCGCTGTAGTTATTTCCATATTTATAGAGAAATCTGTGTAGATATTTCCATGTATATTCAGATAGCTGTGTAGATATTTCCATGTTCATACAGGTAGCGGTTTAGATATTTCCATGTTCATCCAGATGCCGGGGTACATATATCCATGTTCATACAGATGGCAGTGAAGATATTTCCATGTTCATACAGATGGCGGTGTAGATATTTCCATGTTAATACGAATGGCGGTGGAGATATTTCCATGTTCATAGAGATGGCGGTGTAGATATTTCCATGTTCATACAAATGGTGGTGTAGATATTTCCATGTTCATAGAGATGGCGGTGTAGATATTTCCATGCTTATACAGATAGCAGTGTAGTTATTTCCATGTTTATAGAGATAGCAGTGTAGATATTTCCATTGATATACAGATAGCTGTGTAGATATTTGCATGTACATACAGATAGCGGTGTAGATATTTCCATGTTCATACAGATAGTGGTGTAGATATTTCCATGTTCATACAGATAGCGGTGTAGATATTTCCATGTTCATACAGATAGCGGTGTAGATATTTCCATGTTCATGCAGATGCCGGTGTACATATATCCATGTTCATGCAGATGGCGGTGAAGATATTTCCATGTTCATACAGATGGCGGTGTAGATATTTCCATGTTCATACAAATGGCGGTGTAGATATTTTCATGTTCATAGAGATGGCGGTGTAGATATTTCCAGGTTAATACAAATGGCGGTGTAGATATTTCCATGTTCATAGAGATGGCTGTGTAGATATTTCCATGTTTATACAGATAGCAGTGTAGTTATTTCCATGTTTATAGAGATAGCAGTGTAGATATTTCCATTGATATACAGATAGCTGTGTAGATATTTGCATGTACATACAGATAGCGGTGTAGATATTTCCATGTTCATACAGGTAGCGGTGTAGATATTTCCATGTTCATGCAGATGCCAGTGTACATATATCGATGTTCATACAGATGGCGGTGAAGATATTTCCATGTTCATACAGATGGCGGTGTAGATATTTCCATGTTCATACAAATGGCAGTGTAGATATTTTCATGTTCATAGAGATGGCGGTGTAGATATTTCCAGGTTCATACAAATGGCGGTGTAGATATTTCCATGTTCATAGAGATGGCGGTGTAGATATTTCCAAGTTTATACAGATAGCAGTGTAGTTATTTCCATGTTTATAGAGATAGCAGTGTGGATATTTCCATTGATATACAGATAGCTGTGTAGATATTTGCATGTTCATACAGATAGCGGTGAAGATATTTCCATGTTCATACAAATAGCGGTGTAGATATTTCCATGTTCATACAGATGGCGGTTTAGTTATTTCCATGTTCAAACAAATAGCGGTGTAGATATTTCCATGTTCATACAGATAGCGGTGTAGATATTTCCATGTTCATACAGTTAGCGGTGTAGATATTTCCATATTCATACAGATGGCGGTGTAGATATTTACATGTTCATACCGATGGCGGTGTAGATATTTCCATGTTCATACAGATAGCGGTGTAGATATTTCCATGTTCAAACAGATAGAGGTGTAGATATTTCCATGTTCATACAGATAGCGGTGTAGATATATCCATGTTCATACCCGTAGCGGTGTAGACATTTCCATGTTCATACATTTAGCGGGGTAGATATTTCCATGATCTTACAGATGGCCGTGAAGATATTTACATGTTCATACAAATGGCCGTGTAGATATTTCCATGTTTGTACGGATGGCAGTGTAGATATTTTCATGTTCATACAGGTGGCAGTGTGGATATTTCCATTGATATACAGATAGCTGTGTAGATATTTGCATGTTCATACAGATAGCGGTGTAGATATTTGCATGTTCATACAGATAGCGGTGTAGTTATTTCCATGTTCATACAGATAGAGGTGTAGTTATTTCCATGTTCATACAGATAGCGGTGTAGATATTTCCATGTTCATACAGGTATCGGTGTAGATATTTCCATGTTCATACAGTTAGCGGTGTAGATATTTCCATGTTCATACAGATGGCCGTGTAGATATTTACATGTTCATACAGATGGCGGTGTAGATATTTCCATGTTCATACGAATGGCGGTGGAGATATTTCCATGTTCATAGAGATGGCGGTGTAGATATTTCCATGTTCATACACATGGTGGTGTAGATATTTCCATGTTCATAGAGATGGCGGTGTAGATATTTCCATGTTTATACAGATAACAGTGTAGTTATTTCCATGTTTATTGAGATAACAGTGTAGATATTTCCATTGATATACAGATAGCGGTGTAGATATTTGCATGTACATACAGATAGCGGTGTAGATATTTCCATGTTCATACAGATAGCCGTGTAGATATTTCCATGTTCATACAGAGAGCGGTGTAGATATTTCCATGTTCATACAGATAGCGGTGTAGATATTTCCATGTTCATGCAGATGTCGGTGTACATATATCCATGTTCATACAGATGGCGGTGAAGATCTTTCCATGTTCATACAGATGGCGGTGTAGATATTTCCATGTTCATACAGATGGCGGTGTAGATATTTTCATGTTCATAGAAATGGCAGTGTAGATATTTCCAGGTTCATACAAATGGCGGTGTAGATATTTCCGTGTTCATAGAGATGGCAGTGTAGATATTTCCATGTTTATGCAGATAGCAGTGTAGTTTTTTCCATGTTTATAGAGATAGCAGTGTGGATATTTCCATTGATATACAGATAGCTATGTAGATATTTGCATGTTCATACAGATAGCGGTGTAGATATTTCCATGTTCATACAGATAGCGGTGTAGATATTTCCATGTTCATACAGATAGCGGTGTAGTTATTTCCATGTTCATTCAGATAGCGGTGTAGATATTTCCATGTTCATACAGATAGCGGTGTAGATATTTCCATGTTCATACAGTTGGCGGTGTATATATTTCCATGTTTATACAGATAGCAGTGTAGTTATTTCCATGTTTACAGAGATAGCAGTGTAGATATTTCCATTGATATACAGATAGCTGTGTAGATATTTCCATGTTCATAGAGATAGCGGAGTAGATATTTCCATGTTCATACAGATAACAGTGTAGATATTTCCATGTTCATACAGATAGCGGTGTAGATATTTCCATGTTCATACAGTTAGCGGTGTAGATATTTCCTTGTACATACAAATGGCGGTGTAGATATTTCCATGTTTATACAGATAGCAGTGTAGGTATTTCCATGTTTATAGAGATAGCAGTGTAGATATTTCCACTGATATACAGATAGCTGTGTAGATATTTGCATGTTCATACACTTGGCGGTGTAGATATTTCCATGTTCATACAGATAATGGTGTAGATGTTTCCTTGTTCGTACAGAGAGCGGTGTAGATATTTCCATGTTCATACAGATAGCGGTGTAGATATTTCTATGTTCATACAGATATCGGTGTAAGTATTTCCCTGTTCATACAGTTAGCGGTGTAGATATTTCCATGTTCATACAGATGGCGGTGTAGATATTTACATGTTCATACAGATGGCGGTGTAGATATTTCCATGTTCGTACGGATGGCGGTTTAGATATTTCCATGTTCATACAGGTGGCGGTGTAGATATTTCCATGTTTATACAGATAGCAGTGTAGTTATTTCCATGTTTATAGAGATAGCAGTGTAGATATTTCCATTGATATACAGATAGCTGTGTAGATATTTGCATGTTCATACAGATAGCGGTGTATATATTTCCATGTTCATACAGATAGCGGTGTAGATATTTCCATGTTCATACGGATAGCGGTGTAGATATTTCCATGTTCATAGAGATAACGGTGTAGATATTTCCATGTTCATACAGATAGCGGTGTAGATATTTCCATGTTCATACAGATAGCGGTGTAGATATTTCCATGTTCTTACAGTTAGCGGTGTAGATATTTCCATGTTCATACAGATGGCGGTGTAGATATTTCCATGTCCATACAGATAGCGGTGTAGATATTTCCATGTTGAAACAGATGACGGTGTAGATATTTTCATGTTCATAGACATAGCGGTGTAGATATTTCCATGTTCATACCCATAGCGGTGTAGACATTTCCATGTTCATACATTTAGCTGTGTAGATATTTCATGTTCTTACAGATTGCGGTGAAGATACTTACATGTTCATACAGATGGCGGTGTAGATATTTCCATGTTTGTACGGATGGCAGTGTAGATATTTCCATGTTCATACAGGTGGCGGTGTAGATATTTCCATGTTCATACAGATGGCGGTGTAGATATTTCCATGTTCATACAGATGGCGGTGTAGATATTTCCATGTTCATACAGATGGCGGTGTAGATATTTCGAAGTTTATAGAGATAGCGCTGTAGTTATTTCCATATTTATAGAGAAATCTGTGTAGATATTTCCATGTATATTCAGATAGCTGTGTAGATATTTCCATGTTCATGCAGGTAGTGGTGTAGATATTTCCATGTTCATCCAGATGCCGGTGTACATATATCCAAGTTCATACAGATGGCGGTGAAGATATTTCCATGTTCATACAGATGGCGGTGTAGATATTTCCATGTTCATACGAATGGCGGTGGAGATATTTCCATGTTCATAGAGATGGCGGTGTAGATATTTCCATTTTCATACAAATGGTGGTGTAGATATTTCCATGTTCATAGAGATGGCGGTGTAGATATTTCCATGCTTATACACATAGCAGTGTAGTTATTTCCATGTTTATAGAGATAGCAGTGTAGATATTTCCATTGATATACAGATAGCTGTGTAGATATTTGCATGTACATACAGATAGTGGTGTAGATATTTCCATGTTCATACAGATAGCGGTGTAGATATTTCCATGTTCATACAGATAGCGGTGTAGATATTTCCTTGTTCATACAGATAGCGGTGTAGATATTTCCATGTTCATGCAGATGCCGGTGTACATATATCCATGTTCATACAGATGGCGGTGAAGATATTTCCATGTTCATACAGATGGCGGTGTAGATATTTCCATGTTCATACAAATGGCGGTTTAGATATTTTCATGTTCATAGAGATGGCGGTGTAGATATTTCCAGGTTAATACAAATGGCGGTGTAGATATTTCCATGTTCATAGAGATGGCGGTGTAGATATTTCCATGTTTATACAGATAGCAGTGTAGTTATTTCCATGTTTATAGAGATAGCAGTGTGGATATTTCCATTGATATACAGATAGCTGTGTAGATATTTGCATGTTCATACAGATAGCGGTGTAGATATTTGCCTGTTCGTACAGATAGCGGTGTAGTTATTTCCATGTTCATACAGATAGCGGTGTAGTTATTTCCATGTTCATACAGATAGCGGTGTAGATATTTCCATGTTCATACAGATAGCGGTGTAGATGTCTCCATGTTCATACAGTTATCGGTGTAGATATTTCCATGTTCAAACAGATGGCGGTGTAGATATTTACAGGTTCATACAGATGGCGGTGTAGATATTTCCATGTTCATACGAATGGCGGTGGAGATATTTCCATGTTCATAGAGATGGCGGTGTAGATATTTCCATGTTCATACACATGGTGGTGTAGATATTTCCATGTTCATAGAGATGGCGGTGTAGATATTTCCATGTTTATACAGATAGCAGTGTAGTTATTTCCATGTTTATAGAGATAGCAGTGTAGATATTTCCATTGATATACAGATAGCGGTGTAGATATTTGCATGTACATACAGATAGCGGTTTAGATATTTCCATGTTCATACAGATAGCCGTGTAGTTATTTCCATGTTCATACAGATAGCGGTGTAGATATTTCCATGTTCATACAGATAGCGGTGTAGATATTTCCATGTTCATGCAGATGCCGGTGTACATATATCCATGTTCATACAGATGGCGGTGAAGATATTTCCATGTTCATGCAGATGGCGGTGTAGATATTTCCATGTTCATACAGATGGCGTTGTAGATATTTTCATGTTCATAGAAATGGCGGGGTAGATATTTCCAGGTTCATACAAATGGCGGTGTAGATATTTCCGTGTTCATAGAGATGGCGGTGTAGATATTTCCATGTTTATTCAGATAGCAGTGTAGTTTTTTCCATGTTTATAGAGATAGCAGTGTGGATATTTCCATTGATATACAGATAGCTATATAGATATTTCCATGTTCATACAGATAGCGGTGTAGATATTTCCATGTTCATACAGATAGCGGTGTAGATATTTCCATGTTCTTACAGATAGCGTTGTAGTTATTTCCATGTTCATTCAGATAGCGGTGTAGATATTTCCATGTTCATACAGATAGCGGTGTAGATATTTCCATGTTCATACAGATGGCGTTGTAGATATTTACATGTTCATACAGATGGCGCTGTAGATATTTCCATGTTCATACAGATGGCGGTGTAGATATTTCCATGTTCATACACATGGCGGTGTAGATATTTCGAAGTTTATAGAGATAGCGCTGTAGTTATTTCCATATTTATAGAGAAATCTGTGTAGATATTTCCATGTATATTCAGATAGCTGTGTAGATATTTCCATGTTCATACAGGTAGCGGTGTAGATATTTCCATGTTCATCCAGATGCCGGTGTACATATATCGATGTTCATACAGATGGCGGTGAAGATATTTCCATGTTCATACAGATGGCGGTGTAGATATTTCCATGTTCATACGAATGGCGGTGGAGATATTTCCATGTTCATAGAGATGGCGGTGTAGATATTTCCATGTTCATAGAAATGGTGGTGTAGATATTTCCATGTTCATAGAGATGGCGGTGCAGATATTTCCATGCTTATACAGATAGCAGTGTAGTTATTTCCATGTTTATAGAGATAGCAGTGTAGATATTTCCATTGATATACAGATAGCTGTGTAGATATTTGCATGTACATACAGATAGCAGTGTAGATATTTCCATGTTCACACAGATAGCGGTGTAGATATTTCCATGTTCATACAGATAGAGGTGTAGATATTTCCATGTTCATACAGATAGCGGTGTAGATATTTCCATGTTCATGCAGATGCCGGTGTACATATATCCATGTTCATACAGATGGCGGTGAAGATATTTCCATGTTCATACAGATGGCGGTGTAGATATTTCCATGTTCATACAAATGGCAGTGTAGATATTTTCATGTTCATAGAGATGGCGGTGTAGATATTTCCAGGTTAATACAAATGGCGGTGTAGATATTTCCATGTTCATAGAGATGGCGGTGTAGATATTTCTATGTTTATACAGATAGCAGTGTAGTTATTTCCATGTTTATAGAGATAGCAGTGTAGATATTTCCATTGATATACAGATAGCTGTGTAGATATTTGCATGTACATACAGATAGCGGTGTAGATATTTCCATGTTCATACAGATAGCGGTGTAGATATTTCCATGTTCATACAGATAGCGGTGTAGATATTTCCATGTTCGTACAGATAGTGGTGTAGGTATTTCCATGTTCATGCAGATGCCGGTGTACATATATCCATGTTCATACAGATGGCGGTGAAGATATTTCCATGTTCATACAGATGACGGTGTAGATATTTCCATGTTCATACAAATGGCGGTGTAGATATTTTCATGTTCAAAGAGATGGCGGTGTAGATATTTCCAGGTTCATACAAATGGCGGTGTAGATATTTCCATGTTCATAGAGATGGCGGTGTAGATATTTCCAAGTTTATACAGATAGCAGTGTAGTTATTTCCATGTTTATAGAGATAGCAGTGTGGATATTTCCATTGATATACAGATAGCTGTGTAGATATTTGCATGTTCATACAGATAGCTGTGTAGATATTTCCATGTTCATACAGATAGCGGTGTAGATATTTCCATGTTCATACAGATAGCGGTTTAGTTATTTCCATGTTCAAACAGATAGCGGTGTAGATATTTCCATGTTCATACAGATAGCGGTGTAGATATTTCCATATTCATACAGATGGCGGTGTAGATATTTCCATGTTCATACAGATAGCGGTGTAGATATTTCCATGTTCATACAGATGGCGGTGTAGATATTTCCATGTTCATACAGTTAGCGGTGTAGATATTTCCATGTTCATACAGATGGCGTTGTAGATATTTACATGTTCATACAGATGGCGGAATAGATATTTCCATGTTCGTACAGATGGCGGTGTAGATATTTCCATGTTCATAGAGATGGCGGAGTAGATATTTCCATGTTTATGCAGATAGCGGTATAGATACTTCCATATTTAAACAGATGGTGGTGTACATATTTCCATGTTTATAGAGATGGCGGTCTAGATATTTCCACGTTTACAGAGATAGTGGTGTAGTTATTTCCAAGTTTATAGAGACAGCGTTGTAGATATTTCCATGTTTATTCAGATAGCGGTGAAGATATTTCCATGTTTATACAGATGGCGGTGTAGATATTTCCATGTTTATACAGATAGCAGTGTAGATATTTCCATGTTTATAGAGATAGTGGTGTAGATAATTTCAATTTTATACAGACAGCAGTGTAGATATTTCCAAGTTCATACAGATAGCGGTGTAGATATTTCCATTTTCATACAGATAGCGGTGTAGATATTTCCATGTTCATACAATTGGCGGTGTAGATATTTTCATGTTCATAGAAATGGCGGTGTAGATATTTCCAGGTTCATACAAATGGCGGTGTAGATATTTCCATGTTCATAGAGATGGTGGTGTAGATAATTCCATGTTTATACAGATAGCAGTGTAGTTATTTCCATGTTTATAGAGATAGCGGTGTGGATATTTCCATTGATATACAGATAGCTGTGTAGATATTTGCATGTTCATACAGATAGCGGTGTAGATATTTCCATGTTCATACAGATAGCCGTGTAGATATTTCCATGTTCATTCAGATAGCGGTGTAGTTATTTCCATGTTCATACAGATAGCGGTGTAGATATTTCCATGTTCATACAGATAGCGGTGTAGATATTTCCATGTTCATACAGTTAGCGGTGTAGATATTTCCATGTTCATTCAGATGGCTTTGTAGATATTTACATGTTCATACAGATGGCGGTGTAGATATTTCCATGTTCATACAGATAGCCGTGTAGATATTTCCATGTTCAAACAGATAGCGGTGTAGATATTTCCATGTTCATACAGATAGCGGTGTAGATATTTCCATGTTCATACCCATAGCGGTGTAGACATTTCCATGTTCATACATTTAGCGGTGTAGATATTTCCATGTTCCTACAGATGGCGGTGAAGATATTTACTTGTTCATACAGATGGCGGTGTAGATATTTACATGTTCATACAGAGGGCAGTATAGATATTTCCATGTTCGTACAGATGGCGGTGTAGATATTTCCATGTTCATAGAGATGGCGGTGTAGATATTTCCATGTTTATGCAGATAGCGGTATAGATATTTCCAAGTTCATACAGTTAGCGGTGTAGATATTTCCATGTTCATACAGATGGCGGTGTAGGTATTTCCATGTTCATACAGATGGCAGTGTAGATATTTCCATGTTCATACAGATGGCGGTGTAGATATTTCGAAGTTTATAGAGATAGCGCTGTAGTTATTTCCATATTTATAGAGAAAACTGTGTAGTTAATTCCATGTATATTCAGATAGCTGTGTAGATATTTCCATGTTCATGCAGATAGAGGTGTAGATATTTCCATGTTCATCCAGATGCCGGTGTACATATATCCATGTTCATACAGATGGCGGTGAAGATATTTCCATGTTCATACAGATGGCGGTGTAGATATTTCCATGTTCATACGAATGGCGGTGGAGATATTTCCATGTTCATAGAGATGGCGGTGTAGATATTTCCATGTTCATACAAATGGTGGTGTAGATATTTCCATGTTCATAGAGATGGCGGTGTAGATATTTCCATGTTTATACAGATAGCGGTGTAGATATTTCCATGTTCATACAAATGGTTGTGTAGATATTTCCATGTTCATAGAGATGGCGGTGTAGATATTTCCATGTTCATACAGTTAGCGGTGTAGATATTTCCATGTTCATACAGATGGCGGTGTATTTACGTGTTCATACAGATGGCGGTGTAGATATTTCCATGTTCATACAGATAGCGGTGTAGATATTTCCATGTTCATACAGATAGCGGTGTAGATATTTCCATGTTCATACAGATAGCGGTGTAGATATTTCCATGTTCATACCGATAGCGGTGTAGATATTTCCATGTTCATACAGTTAGCGGTGTAGATATTTCCATGTTCATACAGATGGCGGTGTAGTTATTTACATGTTCATACAGATGGCGGTGTAGATATTTCCATGTTCGTACGGATGGCAGTGTGGATATTTCCATGTTCATACAGGTGGTGGTGTAGATATTTCCATGTTTATACAGATAGCAGTGTAGTTATTTACATGTTTATAGAGATAGCTGTGTAGATATTTCCATGGATATACAGATACCTGTGTAGATATTTGCATGTTCATACAGATAGCGGTGTAGATATTTCCATGTTCGTACAGATAGCGGTGTAGATATTTCCATGTTCATACAGATAGCACTGTAGATATTTCCATGTTCATACAGATAACGGTGTAGATATTTCCATGTTCATACAGATAGCGGTGTAGATATTTCCCTGTTCATACAGTTATTGGAGTAGATATTTCCATCTTCATACAGATGGCGGTGTAGATATTTACATGTTCATACAGATGGCGGTGTAGATATTTCCATGTTCATAGAGATGGCGGTGTAGACATTTCCATGTTTATGCAGATAGCAGTATAGGTATTTCCATGTTTATACAGATGGTGGTGTAGGTATTTCCATGTTTATAGAGATGGCGGTCTAGATATTTTCATGTTTATAGATTTAGTGGTGTAGTTAATGCCAAGTTTATAGAGACAGCGTTGCAGATATTTCCATGTTTATACAGATAGCGGTGAAGGTATTTCCATGTTTATACAGATAGCGGTGTAGATATTTCCATTTTTATACAGATAACAGTGTAGATATTTCCATGTTTATAGAGATAGTTTTGTAGATAATCTCAATTTTATACAGATAGCAGTGTAGATATTTCCATGTTCAAACAGATAGCGGTGTAGATATTTCCATGTTCATACAGATAGCGGTGTAGATATTTCCATGTTCATACCCATAGCGGTGTAGACATTTCCATGTTCATATATTTAGCGGTGTAGATATTTCCATGTTCTTACAGATGGCAGTGAAGATATTTACTTGTTCATACAGATGGCGGTGTAGATATTTCCATGTTTGTGCGGATGGCATTGCAGATATTTCCATGTTCATACAGGTGGCGGTGTAGATATTTCCATGTTTATACAGATAGCAGTGTAGTTATTTCCATGTTAATAGAGATAGCTGTGTAGATATTTCCATTGATATACTGATAGCTGTGTAGATATTTGCATGTTCATACACATAGTGGTGTAGATATTTCCATGTTCATACATAGCGGTGTAGATATTTCCATGTTCATACAGATAGCGGTATAGATATTTCCATGTTCATACAGATAACGGTGTAGATATTTCCATGTTCATACAGAGAGCGGTTTAGATATTTCCATGTTCATACAGTTAGCGGTGTAGATATTTCCATGTTCATACAGATGGCCGTGTAGATATTTACATGTTCATACAGAGGGCAGTATAGATATTTCCATGTTCGTACAGATGGTGGTGTAGATATTTCCATGTTCATAGAGATGGCGGTGTAGATATTTCCATTTTTATGCACATAGCGGTATAGATATTTCCAAGTTCATACAGTTAGCGGTGTAGATATTTCCATGTTCATACAGATGGCGGTGTAGATATTTCCATGTTCATACAGATGGCAGTGTAGATATTTCCATGTTCATACAGATGGCGGTGTAGATATTTCGAAGTTTATAGAGATAGCGCTGTATTTATTTCCATATTTATAGAGAAAACTGTGTAGATAATTCCATGTGTATTCAGATAGCTGTGTAGATATTTCCATGTTCATGCAGATAGCGGTGTAGATATTTCCATGTTCATCCAGATGCCGGTGTACATATATCCATGTTCATACAGATGGCGGTGAAGATATTTCCATGTTTATACAGATGGCAGTGTAGATATTTCCATGTTCATACGAATGGCGGTGGAGATATTTCCATGTTCATAGAGATGGCGGTGTAGATATTTCCATGTTTATACAGATAGCGGTGTAGATATTTCCATGTTCATACAAATGGTTGTGTAGATATTTCCATGTTCATAGAGATGGCGGTGGAGATATTTCCATGTTCATACAGTTAGCGGTGTAGATATTTCCATGTTCATACAGATGGCGGTGTAGATATTTACATGTTCATACAGATGGCGGTGTAGATATTTCCATGTTCATACAGATAACGGTGTAGATATTTCCATGTTCATACAGATAGCGGTGTAGATATTTCCATGTTCATACAGATAGCAGTGTAGATATTTCCATGTTCATACCGATAGCGGTGTAGATATTTCCATGTTAATGCAGATGCCGGTGTACATATATCCATGTTCATACAGATGGCGGTGAAGATATTTCCATGTTCATACAGATGGCGGTGTAGATATTTCCATGTTCATACAAATGGCGGTGTAGATATTTTCATGTTCTTAGAAATGGCGGTGTAGATATTTCCAGGTTCATACAAATGGCGGTGTAGATATTTCTGTGTTCATAGAGATGGCGGTGTAGATATTTCCATGTTTATACAGATAGCAGTGTAGTTTTTTCCATGTTTATAGAGATAGCAGTGTGGATATTTCCATTGATATACAGATAGCT
Source organism: Gorilla gorilla gorilla (assembly GCF_029281585.2). Lineage (NCBI taxonomy): Eukaryota > Metazoa > Chordata > Mammalia > Primates > Hominidae > Gorilla > Gorilla gorilla. The sequence goes on along the minus strand of NC_073232.2, from coordinate 7,175,550 downwards.
ATGTAGATATTTGCATGTTCATACAGATAGCGGTGAAGATATTTCCATGTTCATACAGATAGCGGTGTAGATATTTCCATGTTCTTACAGATAGCGGTGTAGTTATTTCCATGTTCATTCAGATAGCGGTGTAGATATTTCCATGTTCATACAGATAGCGGTGTAGATATTTCCATGTTCATACAGTTGGCGGTGTAGATATTTCCATGTTCATACAGATGGTGGTGTAGATATTTACATGTTCATACAGATGGCGGTGTAGGTATTTCCATGTTCATACAGATGGCGGTGTAGATATTTCCATGTTCATACAGATGGCGGTGTAGATATTTCGAAGTTTATAGAGATAGCGCTGTAGTTATTTCCATATTTATAGAGAAATCTGTGTAGATATTTCCATGTATATTCAGATAGCTGTGTAGATATTTCCATGTTCATGCAGATAGCGGTGTAGATATTTCCATGTTCATCCAGATGCCGGTGTACATATATCCATGTTCATACAGATTTCGGTGAAGATAATTCCATGTTCATTCAGATAGCGGTGTAGATATTTCCATGTTCATATGAATGGCGGAGGGGATATTTCCATGTTCATAGAGATGGCGGTGAAGATATTTCCATTTTCATACAAATGGTGGTGTAGATATTTCCATGTTCATAGAGATAGCGGTGTAGGTATTTCCATGTTGATACAGATAGCAGTGTAGTTATTTCCATGTTTATAGAGATAGCAGTGTAGATATTTCCATTGATATACAGATAGCTATGTAGATATTTGCATGTACATACAGATAGTGGTGTAGATTTTCCATGTTCATACAGATAGCGGTGTAGATATTTCCATGTTCATACAGATAGCGGGGTAGATATTTCCATGTTCATACAGATGGCGGTGTAGATATTTCCATGTTCGTGCAAATGCCGGTGTACATATATCCATGTTCATGCAGATGGCGGTGAAGATATTTCCATGTTCATACAGATGATGGTGTAGATATTTCCATGTTCATACAAATGGCAGTGTAGATATTTTCATGTTCATAGAGATGGCGGTGTAGGTATTTCCAGGTTCATACAAATGGCGGTGTAGATATTTCCATGTTCATAGAGATGGCGGTGTAGATATTTCCATGTTTATACAGATTGCAGTGTAGTTATTTCCATGTTTATAGAGATAGCAGTGGGGATATTTCCATTGATATACAGATAGCTGTGTAGATATTTGCATGTTCATACAGATAGCGGTGTAGATATTTCCATGTTCATATAGATAGCGGTGTAGTTATTTCCATGTTCATACAGATAGCGGTGTAGATATTTCCATGTTCATACAGATAGCGGTGTAGATATTTCCATGTTCATACAGTTAGCGGTGTAGATATTTCCATGTTCATACAGATGGCGGTGAAGATATTTCCATGTTCATACAGATGGCAGTGTAAATATTTCCATGTTCATACAGATAGCGGTGTAGATATTTCCATGTTCAAACAGATGGCTGTGTAGATATTTCCATGTTTATGCAGATAGCAGTATAGATATTTCCAAGTTCATACAGATAGCTGTGTAGATATTTCCATGTTCATACAGATGGCGGTGTAGATATTTCCATGTTCATACAGATGGTGGTGTAGATATTTCGAAGTTTATAGGGATAGCGCTGTAGTTATTTCCATATTTATAGAGAAATCTGTGTAGATATTTCCATGTATATTCAGATAGCTGTGTAGATATTTCCATGTTCATGCAGATAGCGGTGTAGATATTTCCATGTTCATCCAGATGCCGGTGTACGTATATCCATGTTCATACAGATGGCGGTGAAGATATTTCCATGTTCATACAGATGGCGGTGTAGATATTTCCATGTTCATACGAATGGCGGTGGAGATATTTCCATGTTCATAGAGATGGCGGTGTAGATATTTCCATTTTCATACAAATGGTGGTGTAGATATTTCCATGTTCGTAGAGATGGCGGTGTAGATATTTCCATGTTTATGCAGATAGCAGTATAGATATTTCCAAGTTCATACAGAGGGCGGTGTAGATATTTCCATGTTCATACAGATGGCGGTGTAGATATTTCCATGTTCATACAGATGGCGGTGTAGATATTTCGAAGTTTATGGAGATAGCGCTGTAGTTATTTCCATATTTATAGAGAAATCTGTGTAGATATTTCCATGTATATTCAGATACCTGTGTAGATATATCCAGGTTCATGCAGATAGCGGTGTAGATATTTCCATGTTCATCCAGATGCCGGTGTACATATATCCATGTTCATACAGATTTCGGTGAAGATAATTCCATGTTCATTCAGATAGCGGTGTAGATATTTCCATGTTCATATGAATGGTGGAGGGGATATTTCCATGTTCATAGAGATGGCGGTGAAGATATTTCCATTTTCATACAAATGGTGGTGTAGATATTTCCATGTTCATAGAGATAGCGGTGTAGGTATTTCCATGTTGATACAGATAGCAGTGTAGTTATTTCCATGTTTATAGAGATAGCAGTGTAGATATTTCCATTGATATACAGATAGCTATGTAGATATTTGCATGTACATACAGATAGTGGTGTAGATTTTCCATGTTCATACAGATAGCGGTGTAGATATTTCCATGTTCATACAGATAGCGGGGTAGATATTTCCATGTTCATACAGATGGCGGTGTAGATATTTCCATGTTCGTGCAAATGCCGGTGTACATATATCCATGTTCATGCAGATGGCGGTGAAGATATTTCCATGTTCATAGAGATGGTGGTGTAGATATTTCCATGTTCATACAAATGGCAGTGTAGATATTTTCATGTTCATAGAGATGGCGGTGTAGGTATTTCCAGGTTCATACAAATGGCGGTGTAGATATTTCCATGTTCATAGAGATGGCGGTGTAGATATTTCCATGTTTATACAGATTGCAGTGTAGTTATTTCCATGTTTATAGAGATAGCAGTGTGGATATTTCCATTGATATACAGATAGCTGTGTAGATATTTGCATGTTCATACAGATAGCGGTGTAGATATTTCCATGTTCATACAGATAGCGGTGTAGTTATTTCCATGTTCATACAGATAGCGGTGTAGATATTTCCATGTTCATACAGATAGCGGTGTAGATATTTCCATGTTCATACAGTTAGCGGTGTAGATATTTCCATGTTCATACAGATGGCGGTGTAGATATTTACATGTTCATACAGATGGCGGTGTAAATATTTCCATGTTCATACAGATAGCGGTGTAGATATTTCCATGTTCAAACAGATGGCGGTGTAGATATTTCCATGTTCATACAGATAGCGGTGTAGATATTTCCATGTTCATACCCATAGCAGTGTAGACATTTCCATGTTCATACATTTAGCGGTGTAGATATTTCCATGTTCTTACAGATGGCGGTGAAGATATTTACATGCTCATACAGATGGCGGTGTAGATAATTCCATGTTTGTACGGATGGCAGTGTAGGTATTTCCATGTTCATACAGGTGGCAGTGTAGATATTTCCATGTTTATACAGATAGCAGTGTAGTTATTTCCATGTTAATAGAGATAGCTGTGTAGATATTTCCATTGATATACTGATAGCTGTGTAGATATTGGCATGTTCATACAGATAGCGTTGTAGATATTTCCATGTTCATACAGATAGCGGTGTAGATATTTCCATGTTCATACAGATAGCGGGGTAGATATTTCCATGTTCATACAGATAACGGTGTAGATATTTCCGTGTTCATACAGACAGCGGTGTAGATATTTCCATGTTCATACAGTTAGCGGTGTAGATATTTCCATGTTCATATAGATGGCGGTGTAGATATTTACATGTTCATACAGAGGGCGGTATAGATATTTCCATGTTCGTACAGATGGCGGTGTAGATATTTCCATGTTCATAGAGATGCCGGTGTAGATATTTCCATGTTTATGCAGATAGCGGTATAGATATTTCCAAGTTCATACAGATAGCGGTGTAGATATTTCCATGTACATACAAATGGCCGTTTAGATATTTCCATGTTCATACAGATAGCGGTGTAGATATTTACATGTTCATAAAGATGGCAGTGTAGATATTTCCATGTTCGTACGGATGGCAGTGTAGATATTTCCATGTTCATACAGGTGGCATTGTAGATATTTCCATGTTTATACAGATAGCAGTGTAGTTATTTCCATGTTTATAGAGATAGCAGTGTGGATATTTCCATTGATATACAGATAGCTGTGTAGATATTTCCATTTTCATACAGATAGCGGTGTAGATATTTCCATGTTCATACCAATAGCGGTGTAGATATTTCCATGTTCATACAGTTAGCGGTGTAGATATTTCCATGTTCATACAGATGGCGGTGTAGATATTTACATGTTCATGAAGATTTCGGTGTAGATATTTCCATGTTTGTACAGATGGCGGTGTAGATATTTCCATGTTCATAGAGATGGCGGTGTAGATATTTCCATGTTTATGCAGATAGCAGTGTAGATATTTCCATGTTTGTAGAGATAGTGGTGTAGAAAATTTCCATGTTTATACAGATAGCAGTGTAGATATTTCCATGTTTATAGAGATAGTGGTGTAGAAAATTTCAATTTTATACCGAGAGCCGTGTAGATATTTCCAAGTTCATACAGATAGCGGTGTAGGTATTTCCCCGTTTAAGGAGATGGCAGTGTAGATATTTCCATGTTCATACAGATGGCGGTGTAGATATTTCCACGTTCATACAAATGGCGGTGTAGATATTTCCATGTTCATAGAGATGGCGGTGTAGATATTTCCATGTTCATACAAATGGCGGTGTAGATATTTCCATGTTCATAGAGATGGCAGTGTAGATATTTCCATGTTTATACAGATAGCAGTGTAGTTATTTCCATGTTTATAGAGACTGTGGTGTAGTTATTTCCAAGTTTATAGAGACAGAGTTGTAGATATTTCCATGTTTATACAGATAGCGGTGAAGATATTTCCATGTTTATACAGATAGTGGTGTAGATATTTCCATGTTTATGCAGAGAGCGGGGTAAATATTTCCATGTTTATAGAGATAGTGGTGTAGATATTTCCAATTTTATACACATAGCAGTGTAGATATTTCCAAGTTCATACAGATAGCGGTGTAGATATTTCCATGTTCATACAGATGGCGGTGTAGATATTTCCATGTTCATACAGATGGCGGTGTAGATATTTCAAAGTTTATAGAGATAGCGCTGTAGTTATTTCCATATTTATAGAGAAATCTGTGTAGATATTTCCATGTATATTCAGATAGCTGTGTAGATATTTCCATGTTCATGCAGGTAGCGGTGTAGATATTTCCATGTTCATCCAGAAGCCGGTGTACATATATCCATGTTCATACAGATGGCGGTGAAGATATTTCCATGTTCATACACATGGCGGTGTAGATATTTCCAGGTTCATACGAATGGCGGTGGAGATATTTCCATGTTCATAGAGATGGCGGTGTAGATATTTCCATGTTCATAGAGATGGCGGTGTAGATATTTCCATGCTTATACAGATAGCAGTGTAGTTATTTCCATGTTTATAGAGATAGCAGTGTAGATATTTCCACTGATATACAGATAGCTGTGTAGATATTTGCATGTACATACAGATAGCGGTGTAGATATTTCCATGTTCATACAGATAGCGGTGTAGATATTTCCATGTTCATACAGATAGCGGTGTAGATATTTCCATGTTCATACAGATAGCGGTGTAGATATTTCCATGTTCATGCAGATGCCAGTGTACATATATCCATGTTCATACAGATGGCGGTGAAGATATTTCCATGTTCATACAGATGGCGGTGTAGATATTTCCATGTTCATACAAATGGCGGTGTAGATATTTTCATATTCATAGAGATGGCGGTGTAGATATTTCCTGGTTAATTCAAATGGCGGTGTAGATATTTCCATGTTCATAGAGATGGCGGTGTAGATAATTCCATGTTTATACAGATAGCAGTGTAGTTATTTCCATCTTTATAGAGATAGCAGTGTGGATATTTCCATTGATATACAGATAGCTGTGTAGATATTTGCATGTTCATACAGATAGCGGTGTAGTTATTTCCATGTTCATACAGATAGCGGTGTAGTTATTTCCATGTTCATACAGATAGCGGTGTAGATATTTCCATGTTCATACAGATAGCGGTGTAGGTATTTCCATGTTCATACAGTTCGTGGTGTAGATATTTCCATGTTCATACAGATGGCGGTGTAGATATTTACATGTTCATACAGATGGCGGTGTAGATATTTCCATGTTCATACGAATGGCGGTGGAGATATATCCATGTTCATAGAGATGGCGGTGTAGATATTTCCATGTTCATACACATGGTGGTGTAGATACTTCCATATTCATAGAGATGGCGGTGTAGATATTTCCATGTTTATACAGATAGCAGTGTAGTTATTTCCATGTTTATAGAGATAGCAGTGTAGATATTTCCATTGATATACAGATAGCGGTGTAGATATTTGCATGTACATACAGATAGCGGTGTAGATATTTCCATGTTCATACAGATAGCCGTGTAGATATTTCCATGTTCATACAGATAGCGGTGTAGATATTTCCATGTTCATACAGATAGCGGTGTAGATATTTCCATGTTCATGCAGATGCCGCTGTACATATATCCATCTTCACACAGATGGCGGTGAAGATATTTCCATGTTCATACAGAAAACGGTGTAGATATTTCCATGTTCATACAAATGGCGGTGTAGATATTTTCATGTTCATAGAAATGGCGGTGTAGATATTTCCAGGTTCATACAAATGGCGGTGTAGATATTTCCGTGTTCATAGAGATGGCGGTGTAGATATTTCCATGTTTATACAGATAGCAGTGTAGTTTTTTCCATGTTTATAGAGATAGCAGTGTGGATATTTCCATTGATATACAGATAGCTATGTAGATATTTGCATGTTCATACAGATAGCGGTGTAGATATTTCCATGTTCATACAGATAGCGGTGTAGATATTTCCATGTTCTTACAGATAGCGGTGTAATTATTTCCATGTTCATTCAGATAGCGGTTTAGATATTTCCATGTTCATACAGATAGCGGTGTAGATATTTCCATGTTCATACAGTTGGCGGTGTAGATATTTCCATGTTCATACAGATGGCGGTGTAGATATTTACATGTTCATACAGATGGCGGTGTAGATATTTCCATGTTCATACAGATGGCGGTGTAGATATTTCCAGGTTCATACAGATGGCGGTGTAGATATTTCGAAGTTTATAGAGATAGCGCTGTAGTTATTTCCATAATTATAGAGAAATCTGTGTAGATATTTCCATGTATATTCAGATAGCTGTGAAGATATTTCCATGTTCATGCAGGTAGCGGTGTAGATATTTCCATGTTCATCCAGATGCCGGTGTACATATTTCCAAGTTCATACAGATTTCGGTGAAGATATTTCCATGTTCATACAGATGGCGGTGTAGATATTTCCATGTTCATACGAATGGCGGTGGAGATATTTCCATGTTAATAGAGATGGCGGTGTAGATAGTTCCATGTTCATACAAATGGTGGTGTAGATATTTCCATGTTCATAGAGATGGCGGTGTAGATATTTCCATGCTTATACAGATAGCAGTGTAGTTATTTCCATGTTTTTAGAGATAGCAGTGTAGATATTTCCATTGATATACAGATAGCTGTGTAGATATTTGCATGTACATACAGATAGTGGTGTAGATATTTCCATGTTCATACAGATAACGGTGTAGATATTTCCATGTTCATACAGATAGCGGTGTAGATATTTCCATGTTCATACAGATAGCGGTGTAGATATTTCCATGTTCATGCAGATGCCGGTGTACATATATCCATGTTCATGCAGATGGCGGTGAAGATATTTCCATGTTCATACAGATGGCGGTGTAGATATTTCCATGTTCATACAAATGGCGGTGTAGATATTTTCATGTTCATAGAGTTGGCGGTGTAGATATTTCCAGGTTAATACAAATGGCGGTGTAGATATTTCCATGTTCAGAGAGATGGCGGTGTAGATATTTCCATGTTTATACAGATAGCAGTGTAGTTATTTCCATGTTTATAGAGATAGCAGTGTGGATATTTCCATTGATATACAGATAGCTGTGTAGATATTTGCATGTTCATACAGATAGCGGTGTAGATATTTGCATGTTCATACAGATAGCGGTGTAGTTATTTCCATGTTCATACAGACAGCGGTGTAGTTATTTCCATGTTCATACTGATAGCGGTGTAGATATTTCCATGTTCATACAGATAGCGGTGTAGATATCTCCATGTTCATACAGTTAGCGGTGTAGATATTTCCATGTTCATACAGATGGCGGTGTAGATATTTACATGTTCATACAGATGGCGGTGTAGATATTTCCATGTTCATACGAATGGCGGTGGAGATATTTCCATGTTCATAGAGATGGCGGTGTAGATATTTCCATGTTCATACACATGGTGGTGTAGATATTTCCATGTTCATAGAGATGGCGGTGTAGATATTTCCATGTTTATACAGATAGCAGTGTAGTTATTAACATGTTTATAGAGATAGCAGTGTAGATATTTCCATTGATATACAGATAGCGGTGTAGATATTTGCATATACATACAGATAGCGGTGTAGATATTTCCATGTTCTTACAGATAGCCGTGTAGATATTTCCATGTTCATACAGATAGCGGTGTAGTTATTTCCATGTTCATACAGATAGCGGTGTAGATATTTCCATGTTCATGCAGATGCCGGTGTACATATATCCATGTTCATACAGATGACGGTGAAGATATTTCCATGTTCATACAGATGGCTTTGTAGATATTTCCATGTCCATACAAATGGCGGTGTAGATATTTTCATGTTCATAGAAATGGCGGTGTAGATATTTCCAGGTTCATACAAATGGCGGTGTAGATATTTCCGTGTTCATAGAGATGGCGGTGTAGATATTTCCATGTTTATTCAGATAGAAGTGTAGTTTTTTCCATGTTCATAGAGAAAACAGTGTGGATATTTCCATTGATATACAGATAGCTATGTAGATATTTGCATGTTCATACAGATAGCGGTGTAGATATTTCCATGTTCATACAGATAGCGGTGTAGTTATTTCCATGTTCATTCAGATAGCGGTGTAGATATTTCCATGTTCATACAGATAGCGGTGTAGATATTTCCATGTTCATACAGTTGGCGGTGTAGATATTTCCATGTTCATACAGATGGCGGTGTAGATATTTACATGTTCATACAGATGGCGGTGTAGATATTTCCATGTTCATACAGATGGCGGTGTAGATATTTCCATGTTCATACAGATGGCGGTGTAGATATTTCGAAGTTTATAGAGATAGCGCTGTAGTTATTTCCATATTTATAGAGAAATCTGTGTAGATATTTCCATGTATATTCAGATAGCTGTGTAGATATTTCCATGTTCATACAGGTAGCGGTTTAGATATTTCCATGTTCATCCAGATGCCGGGGTACATATATCCATGTTCATACAGATGGCAGTGAAGATATTTCCATGTTCATACAGATGGCGGTGTAGATATTTCCATGTTAATACGAATGGCGGTGGAGATATTTCCATGTTCATAGAGATGGCGGTGTAGATATTTCCATGTTCATACAAATGGTGGTGTAGATATTTCCATGTTCATAGAGATGGCGGTGTAGATATTTCCATGCTTATACAGATAGCAGTGTAGTTATTTCCATGTTTATAGAGATAGCAGTGTAGATATTTCCATTGATATACAGATAGCTGTGTAGATATTTGCATGTACATACAGATAGCGGTGTAGATATTTCCATGTTCATACAGATAGTGGTGTAGATATTTCCATGTTCATACAGATAGCGGTGTAGATATTTCCATGTTCATACAGATAGCGGTGTAGATATTTCCATGTTCATGCAGATGCCGGTGTACATATATCCATGTTCATGCAGATGGCGGTGAAGATATTTCCATGTTCATACAGATGGCGGTGTAGATATTTCCATGTTCATACAAATGGCGGTGTAGATGTTTTCATGTTCATAGAGATGGCGGTGTAGATATTTCCAGGTTAATACAAATGGCGGTGTAGATATTTCCATGTTCATAGAGATGGCTGTGTAGATATTTCCATGTTTATACAGATAGCAGTGTAGTTATTTCCATGTTTATAGAGATAGCAGTGTAGATATTTCCATTGATATACAGATAGCTGTGTAGATATTTGCATGTACATACAGATAGCGGTGTAGATATTTCCATGTTCATACAGGTAGCGGTGTAGATATTTCCATGTTCATGCAGATGCCAGTGTACATATATCGATGTTCATACAGATGGCGGTGAAGATATTTCCATGTTCATACAGATGGCGGTGTAGATATTTCCATGTTCATACAAATGGCAGTGTAGATATTTTCATGTTCATAGAGATGGCGGTGTAGATATTTCCAGGTTCGTACAAATGGCGGTGTAGATATTTCCATGTTCATAGAGATGGCGGTGTAGATATTTCCAAGTTTATACAGATAGCAGTGTAGTTATTTCCATGTTTATAGAGATAGCAGTGTGGATATTTCCATTGATATACAGATAGCTGTGTAGATATTTGCATGTTCATACAGATAGCGGTGAAGATATTTCCATGTTCATACAAATAGCGGTGTAGATATTTCCATGTTCATACAGATGGCGGTTTAGTTATTTCCATGTTCAAACAAATAGCGGTGTAGATATTTCCATGTTCATACAGATAGCGGTGTAGATATTTCCATGTTCATACAGTTAGCGGTGTAGATATTTCCATATTCATACAGATGGCGGTGTAGATATTTACATGTTCATACCGATGGCGGTGTAGATATTTCCATGTTCATACAGATAGCGGTGTAGATATTTCCATGTTCAAACAGATAGAGGTGTAGATATTTCCATGTTCATACAGATAGCGGTGTAGATATATCCATGTTCATACCCGTAGCGGTGTAGACATTTCCATGTTCATACATTTAGCGGGGTAGATATTTCCATGATCTTACAGATGGCCGTGAAGATATTTACATGTTCATACAAATGGCCGTGTAGATATTTCCATGTTTGTACGGATGGCAGTGTAGATATTTTCATGTTCATACAGGTGGCAGTGTGGATATTTCCATTGATATACAGATAGCTGTGTAGATATTTGCATGTTCATACAGATAGCGGTGTAGATATTTGCATGTTCATACAGATAGCGGTGTAGTTATTTCCATGTTCATACAGATAGAGGTGTAGTTATTTCCATGTTCATACAGATAGCGGTGTAGATATTTCCATGTTCATACAGGTATCGGTGTAGATATTTCCATGTTCATACAGTTAGCGGTGTAGATATTTCCATGTTCATACAGATGGCCGTGTAGATATTTACATGTTCATACAGATGGCGGTGTAGATATTTCCATGTTCATACGAATGGCGGTGGAGATATTTCCATGTTCATAGAGATGGCGGTGTAGATATTTCCATGTTCATACACATGGTGGTGTAGATATTTCCATGTTCATAGAGATGGCGGTGTAGATATTTCCATGTTTATACAGATAACAGTGTAGTTATTTCCATGTTTATTGAGATAACAGTGTAGATATTTCCATTGATATACAGATAGCGGTGTAGATATTTGCATGTACATACAGATAGCGGTGTAGATATTTCCATGTTCATACAGATAGCCGTGTAGATATTTCCATGTTCATACAGAGAGCGGTGTAGATATTTCCATGTTCATACAGATAGCGGTGTAGATATTTCCATGTTCATGCAGATGCCGGTGTACATATATCCATGTTCATACAGATGGCGGTGAAGATCTTTCCATGTTCATACAGATGGCGGTGTAGATATTTCCATGTTCATACAGATGGCGGTGTAGATATTTTCATGTTCATAGAATTGGCAGTGTAGATATTTCCAGGTTCATACAAATGGCGGTGTAGATATTTTCGTGTTCATAGAGATGGCAGTGTAGATATTTCCATGTTTATGCAGATAGCAGTGTAGTTTTTTCCATGTTTATAGAGATAGCAGTGTGGATATTTCCATTGATATACAGATAGCTATGTAGATATTTCCATGTTCATACAGATAGCGGTGTAGATATTTCCATGTTCATACAGATAGCGGTGTAGTTATTTCCATGTTCATTCAGATAGCGGTGTAGATATTTCCATGTTCATACAGATAGCGGTGTAGATATTTCCATGTTCATACAGTTGGCGGTGTATATATTTCCATGTTTATACAGATAGCAGTGTAGTTATTTCCATGTTTACAGAGATAGCAGTGTAGATATTTCCATTGATATACAGATAGCTGTGTAGATATTTCCATGTTCATAGAGATAGCGGAGTAGATATTTCCATGTTCATACAGATAACAGTGTAGATATTTCCATGTTCATACAGATAGCGGTGTAGATATTTCCATGTTCATACAGTTAGCGGTGTAGATATTTCCTTGTACATACAAATGGCGGTGTAGATATTTCCATGTTTATACAGATAGCAGTGTAGGTATTTCCATGTTTATAGAGATAGCAGTGTAGATATTTCCACTGATATACAGATAGCTGTGTAGATATTTGCATGTTCATACACTTGGCGGTGTAGATATTTCCATGTTCATACAGATAATGGTGTAGATGTTTCCTTGTTCGTACAGAGAGCGGTGTAGATATTTCCATGTTCATACAGATAGCGGTGTAGATATTTCTATGTTCATACAGATATCGGTGTAAGTATTTCCCTGTTCATACAGTTAGCGGTGTAGATATTTCCATGTTCATACAGATGGCGGTGTAGATATTTACATGTTCATACAGATGGCGGTGTAGATATTTCCATGTTCGTACGGATGGCGGTTTAGATATTTCCATGTTCATACAGGTGGCGGTGTAGATATTTCCATGTTTATACAGATAGCAGTGTAGTTATTTCCATGTTTATAGAGATAGCAGTGTAGATATTTCCATTGATATACAGATAGCTGTGTAGATATTTGCATGTTCATACAGATAGCGGTGTAGATATTTCCATGTTCATACAGATAGCGGTGTAGATATTTCCATGTTCATACGGATAGCGGTGTAGATATTTCCATGTTCATAGAGATAACGGTGTAGATATTTCCATGTTCATACAGATAGCGGTGTAGATATTTCCATGTTCATACAGATAGCGGTGTAGATATTTCCATGTTCTTACAGTTAGCGGTGTAGATATTTCCATGTTCATACAGATGGCGGTGTAGATATTTCCATGTCCATACAGATAGCGGTGTAGATATTTCCATGTTGAAACAGATGACGGTGTAGATATTTTCATGTTCATAGACATAGCGGTGTAGATATTTCCATGTTCATACCCATAGCGGTGTAGACATTTCCATGTTCATACATTTAGCTGTGTAGATATTTCATGTTCTTACAGATTGCGGTGAAGATACTTACATGTTCATACAGATGGCGGTGTAGATATTTCCATGTTTGTACGGATGGCAGTGTAGATATTTCCATGTTCATACAGGTGGCGGTGTAGATATTTCCATGTTCATACAGATGGCGGTGTAGGTATTTCCATGTTCATACAGATGGCGGTGTAGATATTTCCATGTTCATACAGATGGCCGTGTAGATATTTCGAAGTTTATAGAGATAGCGCTGTAGTTATTTCCATATTTATAGAGAAATCTGTGTAGATATTTCCATGTATATTCAGATAGCTGTGTAGATATTTCCATGTTCATGCAGGTAGTGGTGTAGATATTTCCATGTTCATCCAGATGCCGGTGTACATATATCCAAGTTCATACAGATGGCGGTGAAGATATTTCCATGTTCATACAGATGGCGGTGTAGATATTTCCATGTTCATACGAATGGCGGTGGAGATATTTCCATGTTCATAGAGATGGCGGTGTAGATATTTCCATGTTCATACAAATGGTGGTGTAGATATTTCCATGTTCATAGAGATGGCGGTGTAGATATTTCCATGCTTATACACATAGCAGTGTAGTTATTTCCATGTTTATAGAGATAGCAGTGTAGATATTTCCATTGATATACAGATAGCTGTGTAGATATTTGCATGTACATACAGATAGTGGTGTAGATATTTCCATGTTCATACAGATAGCGGTGTAGATATTTCCATGTTCATACAGATAGCGGTGTAGATATTTCCTTGTTCATACAGATAGCGGTGTAGATATTTCCATGTTCATGCAGATGCCGGTGTACATATATCCATGTTCATACAGATGGCGGTGAAGATATTTCCATGTTCATACAGATGGCGGTGTAGATATTTCCATGTTCATACAAATGGCGGTTTAGATATTTTCATGTTCATAGAGATGGCGGTGTAGATATTTCCAGGTTAATACAAATGGCGGTGTAGATATTTCCATGTTCATAGAGATGGCGGTGTAGATATTTCCATGTTTATACAGATAGCAGTGTAGTTATTTCCATGTTTATAGAGATAGCAGTGTGGATATTTCCATTGATATACAGATAGCTGTGTAGATATTTGCATGTTCATACAGATAGCAGTGTAGATATTTGCCTGTTCGTACAGATAGTGGTGTAGTTATTTCCATGTTCATACAGATAGCGGTGTAGTTATTTCCATGTTCATACAGATAGCGGTGTAGATATTTCCATGTTCATACAGATAGCGGTGTAGATATTTCCATGTTCATACAGTTGGCGGTGTATATATTTCCATGTTTATACAGATAGCAGTGTAGTTATTTCCATGTTTACAGAGATAGCAGTGTAGATATTTCCATTGATATACAGATAGCTGTGTAGATATTTCCATGTTCATAGAGATAGCGGAGTAGATATTTCCATGTTCATACAGATAACAGTGTAGATATTTCCATGTTCATACAGATAGCGGTGTAGATATTTCCATGTTCATACAGTTAGCGGTGTAGATATTTCCTTGTACATACAAATGGCGGTGTAGATATTTCCATGTTTATACAGATAGCAGTGTAGGTATTTCCATGTTTATAGAGATAGCAGTGTAGATATTTCCACTGATATACAGATAGCTGTGTAGATATTTGCATGTTCATACACTTGGCGGTGTAGATATTTCCATGTTCATACAGATAATGGTGTAGATGTTTCCTTGTTCGTACAGAGAGCGGTGTAGATATTTCCATGTTCATACAGATAGCGGTGTAGATATTTCTATGTTCATACAGATATCGGTGTAAGTATTTCCCTGTTCATACAGTTAGCGGTGTAGATATTTCCATGTTCATACAGATGGCGGTGTAGATATTTACATGTTCATACAGATGGCGGTGTAGATATTTCCATGTTCGTACGGATGGCGGTTTAGATATTTCCATGTTCATACAGGTGGCGGTGTAGATATTTCCATGTTTATACAGATAGCAGTGTAGTTATTTCCATGTTTATAGAGATAGCAGTGTAGATATTTCCATTGATATACAGATAGCTGTGTAGATATTTGCATGTTCATACAGATAGCGGTGTAGATATTTCCATGTTCATACAGATAGCGGTGTAGATATTTCCATGTTCATACGGATAGCGGTGTAGATATTTCCATGTTCATAGAGATAACGGTGTAGATATTTCCATGTTCATACAGATAGCGGTGTAGATATTTCCATGTTCATACAGATAGCGGTGTAGATATTTCCATGTTCTTACAGTTAGCGGTGTAGATATTTCCATGTTCATACAGATGGCGGTGTAGATATTTCCATGTCCATACAGATAGCGGTGTAGATATTTCCATGTTGAAACAGATGACGGTGTAGATATTTTCATGTTCATAGACATAGCGGTGTAGATATTTCCATGTTCATACCCATAGCGGTGTAGACATTTCCATGTTCATACATTTAGCTGTGTAGATATTTCATGTTCTTACAGATTGCGGTGAAGATACTTACATGTTCATACAGATGGCGGTGTAGATATTTCCATGTTTGTACGGATGGCAGTGTAGATATTTCCATGTTCATACAGGTGGCGGTGTAGATATTTCCATGTTCATACAGATGGCGGTGTAGATATTTCCATGTTCATACAGATGGCGGTGTAGATATTTCCATGTTCATACAGATGGCGGTGTAGATATTTCGAAGTTTATAGAGATAGCGCTGTAGTTATTTCCATATTTATAGAGAAATCTGTGTAGATATTTCCATGTATATTCAGATAGCTGTGTAGATATTTCCATGTTCATGCAGGTAGTGGTGTAGATATTTTCATGTTCATCCAGATGCCGGTGTACATATATCCAAGTTCATACAGATGGCGGTGAAGATATTTCCATGTTCATACAGATGGCGGTGTAGATATTTCCATGTTCATACGAATGGCGGTGGAGATATTTCCATGTTCATAGAGATGGCGGTGTAGATATTTCCATGTTCATACAAATGGTGGTGTAGATATTTCCATGTTCATAGAGATGGCGGTGTAGATATTTCCATGCTTATACACATAGCAGTGTAGTTATTTCCATGTTTATAGAGATAGCAGTGTAGATATTTCCATTGATATACAGATAGCTGTGTAGATATTTGCATGTACATACAGATAGTGGTGTAGATATTTCCATGTTCATACAGATAGCGGTGTAGATATTTCCATGTTCATACAGATAGCGGTGTAGATATTTCCTTGTTCATACAGATAGCGGTGTAGATATTTCCATGTTCATGCAGATGCCGGTGTACATATATCCATGTTCATACAGATGGCGGTGAAGATATTTCCATGTTCATACAGATGGCGGTGTAGATATTTCCATGTTCATACAAATGGCGGTTTAGATATTTTCATGTTCATAGAGATGGCGGTGTAGATATTTCCAGGTTAATACAAATGGCGGTGTAGATATTTCCATGTTCATAGAGATGGCGGTGTAGATATTTCCATGTTTATACAGATAGCAGTGTAGTTATTTCCATGTTTATAGAGATAGCAGTGTGGATATTTCCATTGATATACAGATAGCTGTGTAGATATTTGCATGTTCATACAGATAGCGGTGTAGATATTTGCCTGTTCGCACAGATAGTGGTGTAGTTATTTCCATGTTCATACAGATAGCGGTGTAGTTATTTCCATGTTCATACAGATAGCGGTGTAGATATTTCCATGTTCATACAGATAGCGGTGTAGATGTCTCCATGTTCATACAGTTATCGGTGTAGATATTTCCATGTTCAAACAGATGGCGGTGTAGATATTTACAGGTTCATACAGATGGCGGTGTAGATATTTCCATGTTCATACGAATGGCGGTGGAGATATTTCCATGTTCATAGAGATGGCGGTGTAGATATTTCCATGTTCATACACATGGTGGTGTAGATATTTCCATGTTCATAGAGATGGCGGTGTAGATATTTCCATGTTTATACAGATAGCAGTGTAGTTATTTCCATGTTTATAGAGATAGCAGTGTAGATATTTCCATTGATATACAGATAGCGGTGTAGATATTTGCATGTACATACAGATAGCGGTGTAGATATTTCCATGTTCATACAGATAGCCGTGTAGTTATTTCCATGTTCATACAGATAGCGGTGTAGATATTTCCATGTTCATACAGATAGCGGTGTAGATATTTCAATGTTCATGCAGATGCCGGTGTACCTATATCCATGTTCATACAGATGGCGGTGAAGATATTTCCATGTTCATACAGATGGCGGTGTAGATATTTCCATGTTCATACAAATGGCGTTGTAGATATTTTCATGTTCATAGAAATGGCGGGGTAGATATTTCCAGGTTCATACAAATGGCGGTGTAGATATTTCCGTGTTCATAGAGATGGCGGTGTAGATATTTCCATGTTTATTCAGATAGCAGTGTAGTTTTTTCCATGTTTATAGAGATAGCAGTGTGGATATTTCCATTGATATACAGATAGCTATGTAGATATTTCCATGTTCATACAGATAGCGGTGTAGATATTTCCATGTTCATACAGATAGCGGTGTAGATATTTCCATGTTCTTACAGATAGCGTTGTAGTTATTTCCATGTTCATTCAGATAGCGGTGTAGATATTTCCATGTTCATACAGATAGCGGTGTAGATATTTCCATGTTCATACAGATGGCGTTGTAGATATTTACATGTTCATACAGATGGCGCTGTAGATATTTCCATGTTCATACAGATGGCGGTGTAGATATTTCCATGTTCATACACATGGCGGTGTAGATATTTCGAAGTTTATAGAGATAGCGCTGTAGTTATTTCCATATTTATAGAGAAATCTGTGTAGATATTTCCATGTATATTCAGATAGCTGTGTAGATATTTCCATGTTCATACAGGTAGCGGTGTAGATATTTCCATGTTCATCCAGATGCCGGTGTACATATATCGATGTTCATACAGATGGCGGTGAAGATATTTCCATGTTCATACAGATGGCGGTGTAGATATTTCCATGTTCATACGAATGGCGGTGGAGATATTTCCATGTTCATAGAGATGGCGGTGTAGATATTTCCATGTTCATAGAAATGGTGGTGTAGATATTTCCATGTTCATAGAGATGGCGGTGCAGATATTTCCATGCTTATACAGATAGCAGTGTAGTTATTTCCATGTTTATAGAGATAGCAGTGTAGATATTTCCATTGATATACAGATAGCTGTGTAGATATTTCCATGTACATACAGATAGCAGTGTAGATATTTCCATGTTCACACAGATAGCGGTGTAGATATTTCCATGTTCATACAGATAGAGGTGTAGATATTTCCATGTTCATACAGATAGCGGTGTAGATATTTCCATGTTCATGCAGATGCCGGTGTACATATATCCATGTTCATACAGATGGCGGTGAAGATATTTCCATGTTCATACAGATGGCGGTGTAGATATTTCCATGTTCATACAAATGGCAGTGTAGATATTTTCATGTTCATAGAGATGGCGGTGTAGATATTTCCAGGTTAATACAAATGGCGGTGTAGATATTTCCATGTTCATAGAGATGGCGGTGTAGATATTTCTATGTTTATACAGATAGCAGTGTAGTTATTTCCATGTTTATAGAGATAGCAGTGTAGATATTTCCATTGATATACAGATAGCTGTGTAGATATTTGCATGTACATACAGATAGCGGTGTAGATATTTCCATGTTCATACAGATAGCGGTGTAGATATTTCCATGTTCATACAGATAGCGGTGTAGATATTTCCATGTTCATACAGATAGTGGTGTAGGTATTTCCATGTTCATGCAGATGCCGGTGTACATATATCCATGTTCATACAGATGGCGGTGAAGATATTTCCATGTTCATACAGATGACGGTGTAGATATTTCCATGTTCATACAAATGGCGGTGTAGATATTTTCATGTTCAAAGAGATGGCGGTGTAGTTATTTCCAGGTTCATACAAATGGCGGTGTAGATATTTCCATGTTCATAGAGATGGCGGTGTAGATATTTCCAAGTTTATACAGATAGCAGTGTAGTTATTTCCATGTTTATAGAGATAGCAGTGTGGATATTTCCATTGATATACAGATAGCTGTGTAGATATTTGCATGTTCATACAGATAGCTGTGTAGATATTTCCATGTTCATACAGATAGCGGTGTAGATATTTCCATGTTCATACAGATAGCGGTTTAGTTATTTCCATGTTCAAACAGATAGCGGTGTAGATATTTCCATGTTCATACAGATAGCGGTGTAGATATCTCCATGTTCATACAGTTAGCGGTGTAGATATTTCCATATTCATACAGATGGCGGTGTAGATATTTACATGTTCATACCGATGGCGGTGTAGATATTTCCATGTTCATACAGATAGCGGTGTAGATATTTCCATGTTCAAACAGATAGAGGTGTAGATATTTCCATGTTCATACAGATAGCGGTGTATATATTTCCATGTTCATACCCATAGCGGTGGAGACATTTCCATGTTCATACATTTAGCGGTGTAGATATTTCCATGATCTTACAGATGGCGGTGAAGATATTTACATGTTCATACAGATGGCGGTGTAGATATTTCCATGTTTGTACGGATGGCAGTGTAGATATTTCCATGTTCATACAGGTGGCAGTGTAGATATTTCCATGTTTATACAGATAGCAGTGTAGTTATTTCCATGTTAATAGAGATAGCTGTGTAAATATTTCCATTGATATACTGATAGCTGTGTAGATATTTGCATGTTCATACAGATAGCGGTGTAGATATTTTCATGTTCGTACAGATAGCGGTGTAGATATTTCCATGTTCATACAGATAACGGTGTAGATATTTCCATGTTCATACAGACAGCGGTGTAGATATTTCCATGTTCATACAGTTAGCGGTGTAGATATTTCCATGTTCATACAGATGGCGGTGTAGATATTTACATGTTCATACAGAGGGCGGTATAGATATTTCCATGTTCGTACAGATGGCGGTGTAGTTATTTCCATGTTCATAGAGATGGCGGTGTAGATATTTCCATGTTTATGCAGATAGCGGTATAGATATTTCCAAGTTCATACAGATAGCGGTGTAGATATTTCCATGTTCATACAGATGGCGGTGTAGATATTTCCATGTTCATACAGATGGCGGTGTAGATATTTCGAAGTTTATAGAGATAGCGCTGTAGTTATTTCCATATTTATAGAGAAATCTGTGTAGATATTTCCATGTATATTCAGATAGCTGTGTAGATATTTCCATGTTCATGCAGGTAGCGGTGTAGATATTTCCATGTTCATCCAGATGCCGGTGTACAAATATCCATGTTCATACAGATGGCGGTGAAGATATTTCCATGTTCATACAGATGGCGGTGTAGATATTTCCATGTTCATACGAATGGCGGTGGAGATATTTCCATGTTTATAGAGATGACGGTGTAGATATTTCCATGTTCATACAAATGGTGGTGTAGAGATTTCCATGTTCATAGAGATGGCGGTGTAGATATTTCCATGCTTATACAGATAGCAGTGTAGTTATTTCCATGTTTATAGAGATAGCAGTGTAGATATTTCCATTGATATACAGATAGCTGTGTAGATATTTGCATGTAGATACAGATAGCGGTGTAGATATTTCCATGTTCATACAGATAGCGGTGTAGATATTTCCATGTTCATACAGATAGCGGTGTAGATATTTCCATGTTCATACAGATAGCGGTGTAGATATTTCCATGTTCATGCAGATGCCGGTGTACATATATCCATGTTCATACAGATGGCGGTGAAGATATTTCCATGTTCATACAGATGGCGGTGTAGATATTTCCATGTTTATACAAATGGCGGTGTAGATATTTTCATATTCATAGAGATGGCGGTGTAGGTATTTCCAGGTTAATACAAATGGCGGTGTAGATATTTCCAAGTTCATAGAGATGGTGGTGTAGATATTTCCATGTTTATACAGATAGCAGTGTAGTTATTTCCATGTTTATAGAGATAGCAGTGTGGATATTTCCATTGATATACAGATAGCTGTGTAGATATTTGCATGTTCATACAGATAGCGGTGTAGATATTTGCATGTTCATACAGATAGCGGTGTAGTTATTTCCATGTTCATACAGATAGCGGTGTAGTTATTTCCATGTTCATACAGATAGCGGTGTAGATATATCCATGTTCATACAGATAGCGGTGTAGATATTTCCATGTTCATACAGTTAGCGGTGTAGATATTTCCATGTTCATACTGATGGCGGTGTAGATATTTACATGTTCATACAGATGGCGGTGTAGTTATTTCCATGTTCATACGAATGGCGGTGGAGATATTTCCATGTTCATAGAGATGGCGGTGTAGATATTTCCATGTTCATACACATGGTGGTGTAGATATTTCCATGTTCAAAGAGATGGCGGTGTAGATATTTCCATGTTTATACAGATAGCAGTGTAGTTATTTCCATGTTTATAGAGATAGCAGTGTAGATATTTCCATTGATATACAGATAGCGGTGTAGATATTTGCATGTACATACAGATAGCGGTGTAGATATTTCCATGTTCATACAGATAGCGGTGTAGATATTTCCATGTTCATACAGATAGCGGTGTAGATATTTCCATGTTCTTACAGATAGCGGTGTAGATATTTCCATGTTCATGCAGATGCCGGTGTACATATATCCATGTTCATACAGATGGCGGTGAAGATATTTCCATGTTCATACAGATGGCGGTGTAGATATTTCCATGTTCATACAAATGGCGGTGTAGATATTTTCATGTTCATAGAGATGGCGGTGTAGTTATTTCCATGCTCATACAGATTGAGGTGTTGTTGTTTCCATGTTCATACAGATAGCGGTGTAGATATTTCCATGTTCATACAGATATCGGTGTAGATATTTCCATGTTCATACAGTTAGCAGTGCAGATATTACCATGTTCATACAGATGGCGGTGTAGATATTTACATGTTCATACAGATGGCGGTGTAGATATTTCCATGTTCATACGAATGGCGGTGGAGATATTTCCATGTTCATAGAGATGGCGGTGTAGATATTTCCATGTTCATACACATGGTGGTGTAGATATTTCCATGTTCATAGAGATGGCGGTGTAGATATTTCCATGTTTATACAGATAACAGTGTAGTTATTTCCATGTTTATAGAGATAGCAGTGTAGATATTTCCATTGATGTACAGATAGCTATGTAGATATTTGCATGTTCATACAGATAGCGGTGTAGATATTTCCATGTTCATACAGATAGCGGTGTAGATATTTCCATGTTCATACAGATAGCGGTGTAGATATTTCCATGTTCATACAGTTGGCGGTGTAGATATTTCCATGTTCATACAGATGGCGGTGTAGATATTTACATGTTCATACAGATGGCGGTGTAGATATTTCCATGTTCGTACGGATGGAAGTGTAGATATTTCCATGTTCATACAGGTGGTGGTGTAGTTATTTCCATGTTTATACAGATAGCAGTGTAGTTATTTCCATGTTTATAGAGATAGCTGTGTAGATATTTCCATTGATATACAGACACCTGTGTAGATATTTGCATGTTCATACAGATAGCGGTGTAGATATTTCCATGTTCATACAGATAGCGGTGTAGATACTTCCATGTTCATACAGATAGCAGTGTAGACATTTCCATGTTCATACAGATAACGGTGCAGATATTTCCATGTTCATACAGATAGCGGTGTAGATATTTCCCTGTTCATACAGTTAGTGGAGTAGATATTTCCATGTTCATACAGATGGCGGTGTAGATATTTACATGTTCATACAGATGGCGGTGTAGATATTTCCGTGTTCATAGAGATGGCGGTGTAGACATTTCCATGTTTATGCAGATAGCGGTATAGTTATTTCCATGTTTATACAGATGGTGGTGTACCTATTTCCATGTTTATAGAGATGGCGGTCTAGATATTTGCATGTTTATAGAGATAGTGGTGTAGTTATTGCCAAGTTTATAGAGACAGCGTTGCAGATATTTCCATGTTTATACAGATAGCGGTGAAGATATTTCCATGTTTATACAGATAGCGGTGTAGATATTTCCATGTTTATACAGATAGCGGTGTAAATATTTCCATGTTTATAGAGATAGTGGTGTAGATAATTTCAATTTTATACAGATAGCAGTGTAGATATTTCCATGTTCATACAAATGGCGGTGTAGATATTTCCATGTTCATACAGTTAGCGGTGTAGATATTTCCATGTTCCTACAGATAGCGGTGTAGGTATTTCCATGTTCATAGAGATGGCGGTGTAGATATTTCCATGTTTATACAGATAGCAGTGTAGTTATTTCCATGTTTATAGAGATAGCAGTGTAGATATTTCCACTGATATACAGATAGCTGTGTAGATATTTGCATGTTCATTCAGATAGCGGTGTAGATATTTCCATGTTCATACAGATAGCGGTGTAGATATTTCCAAGTTCATAGAGATAGCGGTGTAGATATTTCCATGTTCATACAGATAGCAGTGTAGATATTTCCATGTTCATACAGATAGCGTTGTAGATATTTACATGTTCATACAGTTAGAGGTGTAGATATTTCCATGTTCATACAGATGGCGGTGTAGATATTTACATGTTTATACAGATGGCGGTGTAGAGATTTCCATGTTCGTACGGATGGCAGTGTAGATATTTCCATGTTCATACAGGTGGCGGTGTATATATTTCCATGTTTATACAGATAGCAGTGTAGTTATTTCCATGTTTATAGAGATAGCAGTGTAGATATTTCCATTGATATACAGATAGCTGTGTAGATATTTGCATGTTCATACAGATAGCGGAGTAGATATTTCCATGTTCATACAGATAACAGTGTAGATATTTCCATGTTCATACAGATAGCGGTGTAGATATTTCCATGTTCATACAGTTAGCGGTGTAGATATTTCCATGTTCATACAGATGGCGGTGTAGATATTTCCATGTTCATACAGATGGCGGTGTAGATATTTCGAAGTTTATAGAGATAGCGCAGTAGTTATTTCCATATTTATAGCGAAATCTGTGTAGATATTTCCATGTATATTCAGATAGCTGTGTAGATATTTCCATGTTCATGCAGGTAGCGGTGTAGATATTTCCATGTTCATCCAGATGCCGGTGTACAAATATCCATGTTCATACAGATGGCGGTGAAGATATTTCCATGTTCATACAGATGGCGGTGTAGATATTTCCATGTTCATACGAATGGCGGTGGAGATATTTCCATGTTCATAGAGATGGCGGTGTAGATATTTCCATGTTCATACAAATGGTGGTGTAGATATTTCCATGTTCATAGAGATGGCGGTGTAGATATTTCCATGCTTATACAGATAGCAGTGTAGTTATTTCCATGTTTATAGAGATAGCAGTGTAGATATTTCCATTGATATACAGATAGCTGTGTAGATATTTGCATGTACATACAGATAGCGGTGGAGATATTTCCATGTTCATACAGATAGCGGTGTAGATATTTCCATGTTCATACAGATAGCGGTGTAGATACTTCCATGTTCATACAGATAGCGGTGTAGATATTTCCATGTTCATGCAGATGCCGGTGTACATATATCCATGTTCATACAGATGGCGGTGTAGATATTTCCATGTTCATACAAATGGCGGTGTAGATATTTTCATATTCATAGAGATGGCGGTGTAGATATTTCCAGGTTAATACAAATGGCGGTGTAGATATTTCCATGTTCATAGAGATAGCGGTGTAGATATTTCCACGTTTATACAAATAGCAGTGTAGTTATTTCCATGTTTATAGAGATAGCAGTGTGGATATTTCCATTGATATACAGATAGCTGTGTAGATATTTGCATGTTCATACAGATAGCGGTGTAGATATTTGCATGTTCATACAGATAGCGGTGTAGTTATTTCCATGTTCATACAGATAGCGGTGTAGTTATTTCCATGTTCATACAGATAGCGGTGTAGATATTTCCATGTTCATACAGATAGCGGTGTAGATATTTCCATGTTCATACAGTTAGCGGTGTAGATATTTCCATGTTCATACTGATGGCGGTGTAGACATTTACAGGTTCATACAGATGGCGGTTTAGATATTTCCATGTTCATACGAATGGCGGTGGAGATATTTCCATGTTCATAGAGATGGCGGTGTAGGTATTTCCATGTTCATACACATGGTGGTGTAGATATTTCCATGTTTAAAGAGATGGCGGTGTAGATATTTCCATGTTTATACAGATAGCAGTGTAGTTATTTCCATGTTTATAGAGATAGCAGTGTAGATATTTCCATTGATATACAGATAGCGGTGTAGATATTTGCATGTACATACAGATAGCGGTGTAGATATTTCCATGTTCATACAGATAGCCGTGTAGATATATCCATGTTCATACAGATAGCGGTGTAGATATTTCCATGTTCATACAGATAGCGGTGTAGATATTTCCATGTTCATGCAGATGCCGGTGTACATATATCGATGTTCATACAGATGGCGGTGAAGATATTTCCATGTTCATACAGATGACGGTGTAGATATTTCCATGTTCATACAAATGGCGGTGTAGATATTTTCATGTTCATAGAAATGGCGGTGTAGATATTTCCAGGTTCATACAAATGGCGGTGTAGATATTTCCGAGTTCATAGAGATGGCGGTGTAGATATTTCCATGTTTGTACAGATTGCAGTGTAGTTTTTTCCATGTTTATAGAGATAGCAGTGTGGATATTTCCATTGATATACAGATAGCTATGTAGATATTTGCATGTTCATACAGATAGCGGTGTAGATATTTCCATGTTCATACAGATAGCGGTGTAGATATTTCCATGTTCATACAGATAGCGGTGTAGTTATTTCCATGTTCATTCAGATAGCGGTATAGATATTTCCATGTTCATACAGATAGCGGTGTAGTTATTTCCATGTTCATACAGTTGGCGGTGTAGATATTTCCATGTTCATACAGATGGCGGTGTAGATATTTCCAAGTTCATACAGATGGCGGTGTAGATATTTCCATGTTCATACAGATGGCGGTGTAGATATTTCCATGTTCATACAGATGGCGGTGTAGATATTTCGAAGTTTATAGAGATAGCGCTGTAGTTATTTCCATATTTATAGAGAAATCTGTGTATATATTTCCATGTATATTCAGATAGCTGTGTAGATATTTCCATGTTCATGCAGGTAGCGGTGTAGATATTTCCATGTTCATCCAGATGCCGGTGTACATATATCCATGTTCATACAGATGGCGGTGAAGATATTTCCATGCTCATACAGATGGCGGTGTAGATATTTCCATGTTCATACGAATGGCGGTGGAGATATTTCCATGTTCATAGAGATGGCGGTGTAGATATTTCCATGTTCATACAAATGGTGGTGTAGATATTTCCATGTTCATAGAGGTGGCGGTGTAGATATTTCCATGCTTATACAGATAGCAGTGTAGTTATTTCCATGTTTATAGAGATAGCAGTGTAGATATTTCCATTGATATACAGATAGCTGTGTAGATATTAGCATGTACATACAGATAGCGGTGTAGATATTTCCATGTTCATACAGATAGCGGTGTAGATATTTCCATGTTCATACAGATAGCGGTGTAGATATTTCCATGTTCATACAGATAGCGGTGTAGATATTTCCATGTTCATGCAGATGCCGGTGTACATATATCCATGTTCATACAGATGGCGGTGAAGTTATTTCCATGTTCATACAGATGGCGGTGTAGATATTTCCATGTTCATACAAATGGCGTTGTAGATATTTTCATGTTCATAGAGATGGCGGTGTAGTTATTCCCATGTTCATACAGATTGAGGTGTAGTTATTTCCATGTTCATACAGATAGCGGTGTAGATATTTCCATGTTCATACAGATATCGGTGTAGATATTTCCATGTTCATACAGTTAGCGGTGTAGATATTTCCATGTTCATACAGATGGCATTGTAGATATTTACATGTTCATACAGATGGCGGTGTAGATATTTCCATGTTCATACGAATGGCGGTGGAGATATTTCCATGTTCATAGAGATGGCGGTGTAGATATTTCCATGTTCATACACATGGTGGTGTAGATATATCCATGTTGATAGAGATGGCGGTGTAGATATTTCCATGTTTATACAGATAACAGTGTAGTTATTTCCATGTTTATAGAGATAGCTGTGTAGATATTTCCATTGATATACAGATAGCTATGTAGATATTTGCATGTTCATACAGATAGCGGTGTAGATATTTCCATGTTCATACAGATAGCGGTGTAGATATTTCCATGTTCATACAGATAGCGGTGTAGATATTTCCATGTTCATACAGTTGGCGGTGTAGATATTTCCATGTTCATACAGATGGCGGTGTAGATATTTACAAGTTCATACAGATGGCGGTGTAGATATTTCCATGTTCGTACGGATGGAAGTGTAGATATTTCCATGTTCATACTGGTGGTGGTGTAGTTATTTCCATGTTTATACAGATAGCAGTTTAGTTATTTCCATGTTTATAGAGATAGCTGTGTAGATATTTCCATTGATATACAGATACCTGTGTAGATATTTGCATGTTCATACAGATAGCGGTGTAGATATTTCCATGTTCATACAGATAGCGGTGTAGATACTTCCATGTTCATACAGATAGCAGTGTAGATATTTCCATGTTCATACAGATAACGGTGTAGATATTTCCATGTTCATAAAGATAGCGGTGTAGATATTTCCCTGTTCATACAGTTATTGGAGTAGATATTTCCATGTTCATACAGATGGCGGTGTAGATATTTACATGTTCATACAGATGGCGGTGTAGATATTTCCGTGTTCATAGAGATGGCGGTGTGGACATTTCCATTTTTATGCAGATAGCGGTATAGGTATTTCCATGTTTATACACATGGTGGTGTACCTATTTCCATGTTTATAGAGATGGCGGTCTAGATATTTGCATGTTTATAGAGATAGTGGTGTAGTTATTGCCAAGTTTATAGAGACAGCGTTGCAGATATTTCCATGTTTATACAGATAGTGGTGAAGATATTTCCATGTTTATACAGATAGCGGTGTAGATATTTCCATGTTTATACAGATAGCGGTGTAAATATTTCCATGTTTATAGAGATAGTGGTGTAGATAATTTCAATTTTATACAGATAGCAGTGTAGATATTTCCATGTTCATACAAATGGCGGTGTAGATATTTCCATGTTCATAGAGATGGCGGTGTAGATATTTTCATGTTCATACAAATGGCGGTGTAGATATTTCCATGATCATAGAGATGGCGGTGTAGATATTTCCATGTTTATACAGATAGCAGTGTAGTTTTTTCCATGTTTATAGAGATAGCAGTGTAGATATTTTCATTGATATACAGATAGCTGTGTAGATATTTGCATGTTCATACAGATAGCGGTGTAGCTATTTCCATGTTCCTACAGTTAGCGGTGTAGATATTTCCATCTTCATACAAATGGCCGTGTAGGTATTTCCATGTTTATACAGATAGCAGTGTAGATAATTCCATGTTTATAGAGAAAGCAGTGTAGATATTTCCGTTGATATACAGATAGCTGTGTAGATATTTGCATGTTCATACACATTGCGGTGTAGATATTTCCATGTTCATACAGATAGCGGTGTAGATATTTCCATTTTCGTACAGAGAGCGGTTTAGATATTTCCATGTTCACACAGTTAGCGGTGTAGATATTTCCATGTTCCTACAGATAGCGGTGTAGGTATTTCCATGTTCATAGAGATGGCGGTGTAGATATTTCCATGTTTATAAAGATAGCAGTGTAGTTATTTCCATGTTTATAGAGATAGCAGTGTAGATATTTCCACTGATATGCAGATAGCTGTGTAGATATTTGCATGTTCATTCAGATAGCGGTGTAGATATTTCCATGTTCATACACATAGCGGTGTAGATATTTCCAAGTTCATAGAGATAGCGGTGTAGATATTTCCATGTTCATACAGATAGCGGTGTAGATATTTCCATGTTCATACAGATAGCGGTGTAGATATTTCCATGTTCATACAGATAGCGGTGTAGATATTTCCATGTTCATACAGATGGCGGTGTAGATATTTACATGTTCATACAGATGGCGGTGTAGAGATTTCCATGTTCGTACGGATGGCATTGTAGGTATTTCCATGTTCATACAGGTGGCGGTGTATATATTTCCATGTTTAAACTGATAGCAGTGTAGTTATTTCCATGTTTATAGAGATAGCAGTGTAGATATTTCCATTGATATACAGATAGCTGTGTAGATATTTCCATGTTCATAGAGATAGCGGAGTAGATATTTCCATGTTCATACAGATAACAGTGTAGATATTTCCATGTTCATACAGATAGCAGTGTAGATATTTCCATGTTCATACAGTTAGCGGTGTAGATATTTCCTTGTTCATACAAATGGCGGTGTAGATATTTCCATGTTTATACAGATAGCAGTGTAGATATTTCCATGTTTATAGAGATAGCAGTGTAGATATTTCCACTGATATACAGATAGCTGTGTAGATATTTGCATGTTCATACACTTAGCGGTGTAGATATTTCCATGTTCATACAGATAATGGTGTAGATGTTTCCATGTTCGTACAGAGAGCGGTGTAGATATTTCCATGTTCATACAGATAGCGGTGTAGATATTTCCATGTTCATACAGATAGCGGTGTAAGTATTTCCCTGTTCATACAGTTAGCGGTGTAGATATTTCCATGTTCATAGAGATGGCGGTGTAGATATTTACATGTTCATACAGATGGCGGTGTAGATATTTCCATGTTCGTACGGATGGCGGTTTAGATATTTCCATGTTCATACAGGTGGCGGTGTAGATATTTCCATGTTTATACAGATAGCAGTGTAGTTATTTCCATGTTTATAGAGATAGCAGTGTAGATATTTCCATTGATATACAGATAGCTGTGTAGATATTTGCATGTTCATACAGATAGCGGTGTAGATATTTCCATGTTCATACGGATAGCGGTGTAGATATTTCCATGTTCATACGGATAGCGGTGTAGATATTTCCATGTTCATAGAGATAACGGTGTAGATATTTCCATGTTCATACGGATAGCGGTGTAGATATTTCCATGTTCATACAGATAGCGGTGTAGATATTTCCATGTTCATACAGTTAGCGGTGTAGATATTTCCATGTTCATACAGATGGCGGTGTAGATATTTCCATGTCCATACAGATAGCGGTGTAGATATTTCCATGTTGAAACAGATGACGGTGTAGATATTTTCATGTTCATAGACATAGCGGTGTAGATATTTCCATGTTCATACCCATAGTGGTGTAGACATTTCCATGTTCATACATTTAGCGGTGTAGATATTTCATGTTCTTACAGATTGCGGTGAAGATATTTACATGTTCATACAGATGTCGGTGTAGATATTTCCATGTTTGTACGGATGGCAGTGTAGATATTTCCATGTTCATACAGGTGGCGGTGTAGATATTTCCATGTTCATACAGATGGCGGTGTAGATATTTCCATGTTCATACAGATGGCGGTGTAGATATTTCCATGTTCATACAGATGGCGGTGTAGATATTTCGAAGTTTATAGAGATAGCGCTGTAGTTATTTCCATATTTATAGAGAAATCTGTGTAGATATTTCCATGTATATTCAGATAGCTGTGTAGATACTTCCATGTTCATGCAGATAGCGGTGTTGATATTTCCATGTTCATCCAGATGCCGGTGTACATATATCCATGTTCATACAGATGGCGGTGAAGATATTTCCATCTTCATACAGATGGCGGTGAAGATATTTCCATGTTCATAAAGATGGCGGTGTAGATATTTCCATGTTCATACGAATGGCGGTGGAGATATTTCCATGTTCATAGAGATGGCGGTGTAGATATTTCCATGTTTATACAGATAGCAGTGTAGTTATTTCCATGTTTATAGAGATAGCAGTGTGGATATTTCCATTGATATACAGATAGCTGTGTAGATATTTGCATGTTCATACAGATAGCGGTGTAGATATTTGCATGTTCATACAGATAGCGGTGTAGATATTTCCATGTTCATACAGATAGTGGTTTAGTTATTTCCATGTTCAAACAGATAGCGGTGTAGGTATTTCCATGTTCATACAGATAGCGGTGTAGATGTTTCCATGTTCATACAGATAGCGGTGTAGATATTTCCAGGTTCATACCCATAGCGGTGTAAACATTTCCATGTTCATTCATTTAGCGGTGTAGATATTTCCATGTTCTTACAGATGGCTGTGAAGGTATTTACATGTTCATACAGATGGCGGTGTAGATATTTCCATGTTTGTACGGATGGCAGTGTAGATATTTCCATGTTCATACAGGTGGCGGTGTAGATATTTCCATGTTTATACAGATAGCAGTGTAGTTATTTCCATGTTAATAGAGATAGCTGTGTAGATATTTGCATTGATATACTGATAGCTCTGTAGATATTTGCATGTTAATACAGATAGCGGTGTAGATATTTTCATGTTCGTACAGATAGCGGTGTAGATATTTCCATCTTCATACAGATAACGGTGTAGATATTTCCACGTTCATACAGACAGCGGTGTAGATATTTCCATGTTCATAAAGTTAGCGGTGTAGATACTTCCATGTTCATACAGATGGCGGTGTAGTTATTTACATGTTCATACAGAGGGCGGTATATATATTTCCATGTTCGTACAGATGTCGGTGTAGATATTTCCATGTTCATAGAGATGGCGGTGTAGATATTTCCATGTTTATGCAGATAGCGGTATAGATATTTCCAAGTTCATAGAGATAGCGGTGTAGATATTTCCATGTTCATACAGATGGCGGTGTAGATATTTCCATGTTCATACAGATGGCGGTGTAGATATTTCGAAGTTTATAGAGATAGTGCTGTAGTTATTTCCATATTTATAGAGAAATCTGTGTAGATATTTCCATGTATATTCAGATAGCTGTGTGGATATTTCCATTTTCATGCAAGTAGCGGTGTAGATATTTCCATGTTCATCCAGATGCCGGTGTACATATGTCCATGTTCATACAGATGGCGGTGAAGATATTTCCATGTTCATACAGATGGCGGTGTAGATATTTCCATGTTCATATGAATGGCGGTGGAGATATTTCCATGTTCATAGAGATGGCGGTGTAGATATTTCCATGTTTATACAGATAGCAGTGTAGTTATTTCCATGTTTATAGAGATAGCAGTGTAGATATTTCCATTGATATACAGATAGCTGTGTAGATATTTGCATGTACATACAGATAGCGGTGTAGATATTTCCATGTTCATACAGATAGGGGTGTAGATATTTCCATGTTCATACAGACAGCGGTGTAGATATTTCCATGTTCATGCAGAAGGCGGTGTAGATATTTACATGTTCATACAGAGGGCGGTATAGATATATCCATGTTCGTACAGATGGTGGTGTAGATATTTCCATGTTCATAGAGATGGCAGTGTAGATATTTCCATGTTCATAGAGATGGCGGTGTAGATATTTCCAGGTTCATAGAAAGTGTGGTGTAGATATTTCCATGTTCATAGAGATGGCGGTGTAGATATTTCCATGTTTATACAGATAGCAGTGTAGTTATTTCCATGTTTATAGAGATAGCAGTGTGTATATTTCCATTGATATACAGATAGCTGTGTAGATATTTGCATGTTCATACAGATAGCGGTGTAGATATTTGCATGTTCATACAGATAGCGGTGTAGATATTTCCATGTTCATACAGATAGTGGTTTAGTTATTTCCATGTTCAAACAGATAGCGGTGTAGGTATTTCCATGTTCATACAGATAGTGGTGTAGATATTTCCATGTTCATACAGTTAGCGGTGTAGATATTTCCATGTTCATACAGATGGCGGTGTACATATTTACATGTTCATACAGATGGCGGTGTAGATATTTCCATGTTCATACAGATAGCGGTGTAGATATTTCCATGTTAAAACAGATAGCGGTGTAGATATTTCCATGTTCATACAGATAGCGGTGTAGATATTTCCAGGTTCATACCCATAGCGGTGTAGACATTTCCATGTTCATTCATTTAGCGGTGTAGATATTTCCATGTTCTTACAGATGGCGGTGAAGATATTTACATGTTCATACAGATGGCGGTGTAGATATCTCCATGTTTGTACGGATGGCAGTGTAGATATTTCCATGTTCATACAGGTGGCGGTGTAGATATTTCCATGTTTATACAGATAGCAGTGTAGTTCTTTTCATGTTAATAGAGATAGCTGTGTAGATATTTCCATTGATATACTGATAGCTCTGTAGATATTTGCATGTTCATACAGATAGCGGTGTAGATATTTTCATGTTCGTACAGATAGCGGTGTAGATATTTCCATGTTCATACAGTTGGCGGTGTAGATATTTCCATGTTCATACAGATGGCGGTGTAGATATTTACAAGTTCATACAGATGGCGGTGTAGATATTTACAAGTTCATACAGATGGCGGTGTAGATATTTCCATGTTCGTACGGATGGAAGTGTAGATATTTCCATGATCATACTGGTGGTGGTGTAGTTATTTCCATGTTTATACAGATAGCAGTTTAGTTATTTCCATGTTTATAGAGATAGCTGTGTAGATATTTCCATTGATATACAGATACCTGTGTAGATATTTGCATGTTCATACAGATAGCGGTGTAGATATTTCCATGTTCATACAGATAGCGGTGTAGATACTTCCATGTTCATACAGATAGCAGTGTAGATATTTCCATGTTCATACAGATAACGGTGTAGATATTTCCATGTTCATAAAGATAGCGGTGTAGATATTTCCCTGTTCATACAGTTATTGGAGTAGATATTTCCATGTTCATACAGATGGCGGTGTAGATATTTACATGTTCATACAGATGGCGGAGTAGATATTTCCGTGTTCATAGAGATGGCGGTGTAGACATTTCCATTTTTATGCAGATAGCGGTATAGGTATTTCCATGTTTATACACATGGTGGTGTACCTATTTCCATGTTTATAGAGATGGCGGTCTAGATATTTGCATGTTTATAGAGATAGTGGTGTAGTTATTGCCAAGTTTATAGAGACAGCGTTGCAGATATTTCCATGTTTATACAGATAGTGGTGAAGATTTTTCCATGTTTATACAGATAGCGGTGTAGATATTTCCATGTTTATACAGATAGCGGTGTAGATATTTCCATGTTTATAGAGATAGTGGTGTAGATAATTTCAATTTTATACAGATAGCAGTGTAGATATTTCCATGTTCATACAAATGGCGGTGTAGATATTTCCATGTTCATAGAGATGGCGGTGTAGATATTTTCATGTTCATACAAATGGCGGTGTAGATATTTCCATGATCATAGAGATGGCGGTGTAGATATTTCCATGTTTATACAGATAGCAGTGTAGTTTTTTCCATGTTTATAGAGATAGCAGTGTAGATATTTTCATTGATATACAGATAGCTGTGTAGATATTTGCATGTTCATACAGATAGCGGTGTAGCTATTTCCATGTTCCTACAGTTAGCGGTGTAGATATTTCCATCTTCATACAAATGGCCGTGTAGGTATTTCCATGTTTATACAGATAGCAGTGTAGATAATTCCATGTTTATAGAGAAAGCAGTGTAGATATTTCCGTTGATATACAGATAGCTGTGTAGATATTTGCATGTTCATACACATTGCGGTGTAGATATTTCCATGTTCATACAGATAGCGGTGTAGATATTTCCATTTTCGTACAGAGAGCGGTTTAGATATTTCCATGTTCATACAGTTAGCGGTGTAGATATTTCCATGTTCCTACAGATAGCGGTGTAGGTATTTCCATGTTCATAGAGATGGCGGTGTAGATATTTCCATGTTTATAAAGATAGCAGTGTAGTTATTTCCATGTTTATAGAGATAGCAGTGTAGATATTTCCACTGATATGCAGATAGCTGTGTAGATATTTGCATGTTCATTCAGATAGCGGTGTAGATATTTCCATGTTCATACACATAGCGGTGTAGATATTTCCAAGTTCATAGAGATAGCGGTGTAGATATTTCCATGTTCATACAGATAGCGGTGTAGATATTTCCATGTTCATACAGATAGCGGTGTAGATATTTCCATGTTCATACAGATAGCGGTGTAGATATTTCCATGTTCATACAGATGGCGGTGTAGATATTTACATGTTCATACAGATGGCGGTGTAGAGATTTCCATGTTCGTACGGATGGCATTGTAGGTATTTCCATGTTCATACAGGTGGCGGTGTATATATTTCCATGTTTATACTGATAGCAGTGTAGTTATTTCCATGTTTATAGAGATAGCAGTGTAGATATTTCCATTGATATACAGATAGCTGTGTAGATATTTCCATGTTCATAGAGATAGCGGAGTAGATATTTCCATGTTCATACAGATAACAGTGTAGATATTTCCATGTTCATACAGATAGCGGTGTAGATATTTCCATGTTCATACAGTTAGCGGTGTAGATATTTCCTTGTTCATACAAATGGCGGTGTAGATATTTCCATGTTTATACAGATAGCAGTGTAGATATTTCCATGTTTATAGAGATAGCAGTGTAGATATTTCCACTGATATACAGATAGCTGTGTAGATATTTGCATGTTCATACACTTAGCGGTGTAGATATTTCCATGTTCATACAGATAATGGTGTAGATGTTTCCATGTTCGTACAGAGAGCGGTGTAGATATTTCCATGTTCATACAGATAGCGGTGTAGATATTTCCATGTTCATACAGATAGCGGTGTAAGTATTTCCCTGTTCATACAGTTAGCGGTGTAGATATTTCCATGTTCATAGAGATGGCGGTGTAGATATTTACATGTTCATACAGATGGCGGTGTAGATATTTCCATGTTCGTACGGATGGCGGTTTAGATATTTCCATGTTCATACAGGTGGCGGTGTAGATATTTCCATGTTTATACAGATAGCAGTGTAGTTATTTCCATGTTTATAGAGATAGCAGTGTAGATATTTCCATTGATATACAGATAGCTGTGTAGATATTTGCATGTTCATACAGATAGCGGTGTAGATATTTCCATGTTCATACGGATAGCGGTGTAGATATTTCCATGTTCATACGGATAGCGGTGTAGATATTTCCATGTTCATAGAGATAACGGTGTAGATATTTCCATGTTCATACGGATAGCGGTGTAGATATTTCCATGTTCATACAGATAGCGGTGTAGATATTTCCATGTTCATACAGTTAGCGGTGTAGATATTTCCATGTTCATACAGATGGCGGTGTAGATATTTCCATGTCCATACAGATAGCGGTGTAGATATTTCCATGTTGAAACAGATGACGGTGTAGATATTTTCATGTTCATAGACATAGCGGTGTAGATATTTCCATGTTCATACCCATAGTGGTGTAGACATTTCCATGTTCATACATTTAGCGGTGTAGATATTTCATGTTCTTACAGATTGCGGTGAAGATATTTACATGTTCATACAGATGTCGGTGTAGATATTTCCATGTTTGTACGGATGGCAGTGTAGATATTTCCATGTTCATACAGGTGGCGGTGTAGATATTTCCATGTTCATACAGATGGCGGTGTAGATATTTCCATGTTCATACAGATGGCGGTGTAGATATTTCCATGTTCATACAGATGGCGGTGTAGATATTTCGAAGTTTATAGAGATAGCGCTGTAGTTATTTCCATATTTATAGAGAAATCTGTGTAGATATTTCCATGTATATTCAGATAGCTGTGTAGATACTTCCATGTTCATGCAGATAGCGGTGTTGATATTTCCATGTTCATCCAGATGCCGGTGTACATATATCCATGTTCATACAGATGGCGGTGAAGATATTTCCATCTTCATACAGATGGCGGTGAAGATATTTCCATGTTCATAAAGATGGCGGTGTAGATATTTCCATGTTCATACGAATGGCGGTGGAGATATTTCCATGTTCATAGAGATGGCGGTGTAGATATTTCCATGTTTATACAGATAGCAGTGTAGTTATTTCCATGTTTATAGAGATAGCAGTGTGGATATTTCCATTGATATACAGATAGCTGTGTAGATATTTGCATGTTCATACAGATAGCGGTGTAGATATTTGCATGTTCATACAGATAGCGGTGTAGATATTTCCATGTTCATACAGATAGTGGTTTAGTTATTTCCATGTTCAAACAGATAGCGGTGTAGGTATTTCCATGTTCATACAGATAGCGGTGTAGATGTTTCCATGTTCATACAGATAGCGGTGTAGATATTTCCAGGTTCATACCCATAGCGGTGTAAACATTTCCATGTTCATTCATTTAGCGGTGTAGATATTTCCATGTTCTTACAGATGGCTGTGAAGGTATTTACATGTTCATACAGATGGCGGTGTAGATATTTCCATGTTTGTACGGATGGCAGTGTAGATATTTCCATGTTCATACAGGTGGCGGTGTAGATATTTCCATGTTTATACAGATAGCAGTGTAGTTATTTCCATGTTAATAGAGATAGCTGTGTAGATATTTGCATTGATATACTGATAGCTCTGTAGATATTTGCATGTTAATACAGATAGCGGTGTAGATATTTTCATGTTCGTACAGATAGCGGTGTAGATATTTCCATCTTCATACAGATAACGGTGTAGATATTTCCACGTTCATACAGACAGCGGTGTAGATATTTCCATGTTCATAAAGTTAGCGGTGTAGATACTTCCATGTTCATACAGATGGCGGTGTAGTTATTTACATGTTCATACAGAGGGCGGTATATATATTTCCATGTTCGTACAGATGTCGGTGTAGATATTTCCATGTTCATAGAGATGGCGGTGTAGATATTTCCATGTTTATGCAGATAGCGGTATAGATATTTCCAAGTTCATAGAGATAGCGGTGTAGATATTTCCATGTTCATACAGATGGCGGTGTAGATATTTCCATGTTCATACAGATGGCGGTGTAGATATTTCGAAGTTTATAGAGATAGTGCTGTAGTTATTTCCATATTTATAGAGAAATCTGTGTAGATATTTCCATGTATATTCAGATAGCTGTGTGGATATTTCCATTTTCATGCAAGTAGCGGTGTAGATATTTCCATGTTCATCCAGATGCCGGTGTACATATATCCATGTTCATACAGATGGCGGTGAAGATATTTCCATGTTCATACAGATGGCGGTGTAGATATTTCCATGTTCATATGAATGGCGGTGGAGATATTTCCATGTTCATAGAGATGGCGGTGTAGATATTTCCATGTTTATACAGATAGCAGTGTAGTTATTTCCATGTTTATAGAGATAGCAGTGTAGATATTTCCATTGATATACAGATAGCTGTGTAGATATTTGCATGTACATACAGATAGCGGTGTAGATATTTCCATGTTCATACAGATAGGGGTGTAGATATTTCCATGTTCATACAGACAGCGGTGTAGATATTTCCATGTTCATGCAGAAGGCGGTGTAGATATTTACATGTTCATACAGAGGGCGGTATAGATATATCCATGTTCGTACAGATGGTGGTGTAGATATTTCCATGTTCATAGAGATGGCAGTGTAGATATTTCCATGTTCATAGAGATGGCGATGTAGATATTTCCAGGTTCATAGAAAGGGTGGTGTAGATATTTCCATGTTCATAGAGATGGCGGTGTAGATATTTCCATGTTTATACAGATAGCAGTGTAGTTATTTCCATGTTTATAGAGATAGCAGTGTGTATATTTCCATTGATATACAGATAGCTGTGTAGATATTTGCATGTTCATACAGATAGCGGTGTAGATATTTGCATGTTCATACAGATAGCGGTGTAGATATTTCCATGTTCATACAGATAGTGGTTTAGTTATTTCCATGTTCAAACAGATAGCGGTGTAGGTATTTCCATGTTCATACAGATAGTGGTGTAGATATTTCCATGTTCATACAGTTAGCGGTGTAGATATTTCCATGTTCATACAGATGGCGGTGTAGATATTTACATGTTCATACAGATGGCGGTGTAGATATTTCCATGTTCATACAGATAGCGGTGTAGATATTTCCATGTTAAGACAGATAGCGGTGTAGATATTTCCATGTTCATACAGATAGCGGTGTAGATATTTCCAGGTTCATACCCATAGCGGTGTAGACATTTCCATGTTCATTCATTTAGCGGTGTAGATATTTCCATGTTCTTACAGATGGCGGTGAAGATATTTACATGTTCATACAGATGGCGGTGTAGATATCTCCATGTTTGTACGGATGGCAGTGTAGATATTTCCATGTTCATACAGGTGGCGGTGTAGATATTTCCATGTTTATACAGATAGCAGTGTAGTTCTTTTCATGTTAATAGAGATAGCTGTGTAGATATTTCCATTGATATACTGATAGCTCTGTAGATATTTGCATGTTCATACAGATAGCGGTGTAGATATTTTCATGTTCGTACAGATAGCGGTGTAGATATTTCCATGTTCATACAGATAACGGTGTAGATATTTCCATGTTCATACAGACAGCGGTGTAGATATTTCCATGTTCATACAGTTAGCAGTGTAGATATTTCCCTGTTCATACAGATGGCGGTGTAGTTATTTACATGTTCATACAGAGGGCGGTATATATATTTCCATGTTCGTACAGATGGCGGTGTAGATATTTCCATGTTCATACAGACAGCGGTGTAGATATTTCCATGTTCATACAGTTAGCGGTGTAGATATTTCCATGTTCATACAGATGGCGGTGTAGTTATTTACATGTTCATACAGAGGGCGGTATATATATTTCCATGTTCGTACAGATGGCGGTGTAGATATTTCCGTGTTCATAGAGATGGCGGTGTAGATATTTCCATGTTTATGCAGATAGCGGTATAGATATTTCCAAGTTCATAAAGATAGCGGTGTAGATATTTCCATGTTCATAGAGATGGCGGTGTAGATATTTCCATGCTTATACAGATAGCAGTGTAGTTATTTCCATGTTTATAGAGATAGCAGTGTAGATATTTCCATTGATATACAGATAGCTGTGTAGATATTTGCATGTACATACAGATAGCGGTGTAGATATTTCCATGTTCATACAGATAGCGGTGTAGATATTTCCATGTTCATACAGATAGCGGTGTAGATATTTCCATGTTCATACAGATAGCGGTGTAGATATTTCCATGTTCATGCAGATGCCAGTGTGCATATATCCATGTTCATACAGATGGCGGTGAAGATATTTCCATGTTCATACAGATGGCGGTGTAGATATTTCCATTTTCATACACATGGCGGTGTAGATATTTTCATGTTCATAGAGATAGCGGTGTAGATATCTCCAGGTTCATACAAATGGCGGTGTAGATATTTCCATGTTCATAGAGATGGAGGTGTAGATATTTCCTTGTTTATACTGATAGCAGTGTAGTTATTTCCATGTTTATAGAGATATTAGTGTGGATATTTCCATTGATATACAGATAGCTGTGTAGATATTTACATGTTCATACAGATAGCGGTGTAGATATTTGCATGTTCATACAGATAGCAGTGTAGTTATTTCCATGTTCATACAGATAGCGGTGTAGTTATTTCCAAGTCATACAGATAGCGGTGTAGATATTTGCATGTTCATACAGATAGCGGTGTAGATATTTCCATGTTGTACAGATAGCGGTGTAGATATTTCCATGTTCATACAGATAACGGCGTAGATATTTCCATGTTCATACAGACAGCGGTGTAGATATTTCCATGTTCATGCAGATGGCGGTGTAGATATTTACATGTTCATACAGAGGGCGGTATAGATATTTCCATGTTCGTACAGATGGCGGTGTAGATATTTCCATGTTCATAGAGATGGCGGTGTAGTTATTTCCATGTTTATGCAGATAGCGGTATAGATATTTCCAAGTTCATACAGATAGCGGTGTAGATATTTCCATGTTTATAGAGATGGCGGTGTAGATATTTCCATGTTCATACAGATGGCGGTGTAGATATTTCCATGTTCATACAGATGGCGGTGTAGATATTTAGAAGTTTATAGAGATAGCGCTGTAGTTATTTCCATATTTATAGAGAAATCTGTGTAGATATTTCCATGTATATTCAGATAGCTGTGTAGATATTTCCATGTTCATGCAGATAGCGGTGTAGATATTTCCATGTTCAAACAGATAGCGGTGTAGACATTTCCATGTTCATAGAGATGGCGGTGTAGATATTTCCATGTTTATACAGATAGCAGTGTAGTTATTTCCATGTTTATAGAGATAGCAGTGTAGATATTTCCATTGATATACAGATAGCTGTGTAGATATTTCCATGTTCATACAGATAGCGGTGTAGATATTTCCATGTGTAAAGAGATAGCTGTGTAGATATTTCCATGTATATGCAGATAGCTGTGTAGATATTTCCATTTTCATGCAGATAGCGGTTTAGAGATTTCCAAGTTCAAACAGATAGAGGTGTAGATATTTCCATGTTCATACAGATAGCGGTGTGGATATTTCCATTTTCATTCAGATGGCTGTGTAGATATTTCCATGTTCATACAGATAGCGGTGTAGATATTCCCATGTTCATTCAGATGGCTGTGTAGATATATCCATGTTCATACAGATACTGGTGTAGATATTTCCATGTTCATACAGATAGCTGTGTAGATATTTCCATGTACATACAGATAGCAGTGTAGCTGTTTCCATGTTCATGCAGATAGCGGTGTAGATATTTCCATGTTCATCCAGATGGCTGTGTAGATATATCCATGTTCATACAGATGGCGGTGAAGATATTTCCATGTTCATACAGATAGCGGTGTAGATATTTCCATGTTCATACAGATAGTGGTGTAGATATTTCCGTGTTCATACTGATAGAGGGGCTGATATTTCCATGTTCATACAGATAGCGGTCCTGATGTTTCCATGTTTATACAGGTAGCGGTGTAGATATTTCCATGTTTATACAGATAGCGGTGTAGATATCTCCATGTTTATACAGATAGCGGTGTAGATATTTCCATGTTTATACAGATAGCGGTTTAGATATCTCCATCTTAAAACAGATGGCGGTGTAGATATTTATATGTTCATACAGATGGCCGTGCAGCTATTTCCATGTTCATACAGATGGCGGTGTAGATATTTCCATGTTTATAGAGATAGCGGTGTAGTTTTTCCATGTTAATACAGATGGCGGTGTAGATATTTCCATGTTCATACAGATAGTTGTGTAGATATTTCCATGTTCATACAGATATCGGTGTAGTTATTTCCATGTTCATACAGATAGCGGTGTAGATATTTCCATGTTCATCCAGATGGCTGTGTAGACATATCCAAGTTCTTACAGATGGCGGTGAAAATAATTCCATGTTCATACAGATAGCGGTGTAGATATTTCCATGTTCATACTGATAGTGGTGTAGATATTTTCATGTTCATACAGATAGATGGGCTGATATTTCCATGTTCATACAGATAGCGGTGCTTATATTTCCTTGTTTATACAGGTAGCGGTGTATATATTTCCATGTTTATACAGATAGCGGTGTAGATATTTCCATGTTTATACAGATAGCTGTGTAGATATCTCCATCTTAATACACATGGCGGTGTAGATATT
The DNA here is from genome assembly GCF_029281585.2 of Gorilla gorilla gorilla. Lineage (NCBI taxonomy): Eukaryota > Metazoa > Chordata > Mammalia > Primates > Hominidae > Gorilla > Gorilla gorilla. Next base: position 7,132,123 of record NC_073232.2, on the reverse strand, counting down.
TATATGTTCATACAGATGGCCGTGCAGAGATTTCCATGTTCATACAGATAGCGGTGTAGTTATTTCCATGTGTAAAGAGATAGCTGTGTAGATATTTCCATGTATATGCAGATAGCTGTGTAGATATTTCCATTTTCATGCAGATAACGGTGTAGATATTTCCATGTTCAAACAGATAGCGGTGTAGATATTTCCATGTTCATCCAGATAGCGGTGTAGATATTTCCATGTTTATACAGATAGCGGTTTAGATATCTCCATCTTAAAACAGATGGCGGTGAAGATATTTACATGTTCATACAGATGGCGGTGTTGATATTTCCATGCTTTTACGGATGGCAGTGTAGATATTTCCATGTTCATACAGGTGGCGGTGTAGATATTTCCATGTTTATACAGATAGCAGTGTAGTTATTTCCATGTTTATAGAGATAGCTGTGTAGATATTTCCATTGATATACTGATAGCTGTGTAGATATTTGCATGTTCATACAGATAGCGGTGTAGATATTTTCATGTTCGTACAGATAGCGGTGTAGATATTTCCATGTTCTTACAGATAACGGTGTAGATATTTCCATGTTCATACAGACAGCGGTGTAGATATTTCCATGTTCATACAGTTAGCAGTGTAGATATTTCCATGTTCATACAGATGGCGGTGTAGATATTTACATGTTCATACAGAGGGCGGTATAGATATTTCCATGTTCGTACAGATGGTGGTGTAGATATTTCCATGTTCATAGAGATGGCGGTGTAGATATTTCCATGTTTATGCAGATAGCGGTATAGATATTTCCAAGTTCATACAGATAGCGGTGTAGATATTTCCATGTTCATACAGATGGCGGTGTAGATATTTCCATGTTCATACAGATGGCGGTGTAGATATTTCGAAGTTTATTGAGATAGCGCTGTAGTTATTTCCATATTTATAGAGAAATCTGTGTAGATATTTCCATGTATATTCAGATAGCTGTGTAGATATTTCCATGTTCATGCAGGTAGCGGTGTAGATATTTCCATGTTCATCCAGATGCCGGTGTACATATATCCATGTTCATACAGATGGCGGTGTAGATATTTCCATGTTCATACAGATGGCGGTGTAGATATTTCCATATTCATAGAGATGGAGGCGTAGATATTTCCATGTTTATGCAGATAGCGGTATAGATATTTCCATGTTGATTCAGATGGTGGTGTAGATATTTCCACGTTTATAGAGAAGGCGGTCTAGATATTTCCATGTTTATAGAGTCAGTGGTGTAGATCTTTCCAAGTTTATAGAGACAGCGTTGTAGATATTTCCATGTTTATACAGATAGCATTGAAGATATTTCCAAGTTTATACAGATAGCGGTGTAGATATTTCCATGTTTATACAGATAGCGGTGTAGATATTTCCGTGTTTATAGAGATAGTGGTTTAGATAATTCCAATTTTATACAGATAGCAGTGTAGATATTTCCAAGTTCATACAGATAGCGGTGTAGATATTTCCACGTTTATAGGGATGGCGGTGTAGATATTTCCATGTTCATACAGATGGCAGTGTAGATATTTTCATGTTTATTGAGATGGCAGTGTAGATATTTTCATGATTACACAGATGGCGGTGTAGATATTTCCATGTTTACACAGATAGCGGTGTGGATATTTCCATGTTTATGCAGATAGCGGTGTAGATATTTCCATGTTTATACAGATAGCGGTGCGGATATTTCTATGTTTATACGGATAGTGGTGCAGATATTTCCATGTTTATACATATAGCGGTGTAGATATTCCATCTTAATAGAGATGGCGGCGTAGATATCTCCATGTTCGTACAGATGGCGGTGTAGATATTTCGATGTTCATACAGATGGCGGTGTAGATATTTCGAAGTTTATAGAGATAGCGCTGTAGTTATTTCCATATTTATAGAGAAATCTGTGTAGATATTTCCATGTATATGCAGAGAGCTGTGTAGATATTTCCATGTTCATGCAGATAGCGGTGTAGATATTTCCATGTTCATACAGATGCCGGTGTAGATATATCCATGTTCATACAGATGGCGGTGAAGATATTTCCTTGTTCATACAGATGGCGGTGTAGATATTTCCATGTTCATACAAATGGCGGTGTAGCTATTTCCATCTTCATAGAGATGGTGGTGTAGATATTTCCATGTTCATACAAATGGCGGTGTAGATATTTCCATGTTCATAGAGATGGCGGGGTAGATATTTCCATGTTTATACAGATAGCAGTGTAGTTATTTCCATGTTTATAGAGATAGCAGTGTACATATTTCCATTGATAAACAGATAGCTGTGTAGATATTTGCATGTTCATACAGATAGTGTTGTAGATATTTCCATGTTCATACAGATAGCGGTGTAGATATTTCCATGTTCATACAGATAGCGGTGTAGGTATTTCCATGTTCATACAGATAGCGGTGTAGGTATTTCCATATTCATACAGGTGGCAGTGTAGATATTCACATGTTTTTACAGATAGCAGTGTAGTTATTTCCATGTTTATAGAGATGGCAGTGTACATATTTCCGTTGATATACAGATAGCTTTGTAGATATTTGCATGTTCATACAGATAGCGGTGTAGTTATTTCCATGTTCATACAGATAGCGGTGTAGATATTTCCATGTTCATACAGATGGCCGTGTAGTTATTTACATGTTCATACAGATGGCGGTGTAGATATTTCCATGTTCGTGCAGATGGCGGTGTAGATATTTCCATGTTTATACAGAGGGCGCTTTAGATATTTCCATGTTCGTGCAGATGGCGGTGTAGATATTTCCATGTTTATACAGAGGGCGCTTTAGATATTTCCATGTTTACAGACATAGCAGTGTAGATATTTCCATGTTGATAAACATAGCGGTGTAGATATTTCCAAGGTTATAGAGATAGCGGTGTAGATATTTCCATGTTTATAGAGATAGTGTTGTAGATATGTTCATGTTTATACAGATAGTGGTATAGATATTTCCATGTTTGTAGAGATGGTGGTGTAGATATTTCCATGTTTAAAGATATGGCGGTCTAGACATTTCCATGTTTATAGAGATAGCGGTGCAGTTATTTCCATGTTTATTGAGATAGCGGTCTAGATATTTCCATGTTTATACAGATAGTGGTGCAGATACTTCCATGTTTATACAGATAGCGGTGTAGATGTTTCCACGTTTATAGAGATAGCGGTGCAGATATTTCCATGTTTATGCTGATAGCGGTGTGGATATTTCCATGTTCACACAGATAGTGGTGAAGATATTTCCACCTTTATACAGATGGTGGCGAAGATATTTCCATATTCATGCAGATGGTGGTGTAGATATTTCCATGTTCATGCAGATAGCGGTGTAGATATTTCCATGTTCAAACAGATAGCGGTGTAGACATTTCCATGTTCATAGAGATGGCGGTGTAGATATTTCCATGTTTATACAGATAGCAGTGTAGTTATTTCCATGTTTATAGAGATAGCAGTGTAGATATTTCCATTGATATACAGATAGCTGTGTAGATATTTCCATGTTCATACAGATAGCGGTGTAGATATTTCCATGTGTAAAGAGATAGCTGTGTAGATGTTTCCATGTATATGCAGATAGCTGTGTAGATATTTCCATTTTCATGCAGATAGCGGTTTAGAGATTTCCAAGTTCAAACAGATAGAGGTGTAGATATTTCCATGTTCATACAGATAGCGGTGTAGATATTTCCATTTTCATTCAGATGGCTGTGTAGATATTTCCATGTTCATACAGATAGCGGTGTAGATATTCCCATGTTCATTCAGATGGCTTTGTAGATATATCCATGTTCATACAGATACTGGTGTAGATATTTCCATGTTCATACAGATAGCTGTGTAGGTATTTCCATGTACATACAGATAGCAGTGTAGCTGTTTCCATGTTCATGCAGATAGCGGTGTAGATATTTCCATGTTCATCCAGATGGCTGTGTAGATATATCCATGTTCATACAGATGGCGGTGAAGATATTTCCATGTTCATACAGATAGCGGTGTAGATATTTCCATGTTCATACAGATAGTGGTGTAGATATTTCCATGTTCATACTGATAGAGGGGCTGATATTTCCATGTTCATACAGATAGCGGTCCTGATGTTTCCATGTTTATACAGGTAGCGGTGTAGATATTTCCATGTTTATACAGATAGCGGTGTAGATATCTCCATGTTTATACAGATAGCGGTGTAGATATTTCCATGTTTATACAGATAGCGGTTTAGATATCTCCATCTTAAAACAGATGGCGGTGTAGATATTTATATGTTCATACAGATGGCCGTGCAGATATTTCCATGTTCATACAGATGGCGGTGTAGATATTTCCATGTTTATAGAGATAGCGGTGTAGTTTTTCCATGTTAATACAGATGGCGGTGTAGATATTTCCATGTTCATACAGATAGTTGTGTAGATATTTCCATGTTCATACAGATATCGGTGTAGTTATTTCCATGTTCATACAGATAGCGGTGTAGATATTTCCATGTTCATCCAGATGGCTGTGTAGACATATCCAAGTTCTTACAGATGGCGGTGAAAATAATTCCATGTTCATACAGATAGCGGTGTAGATATTTCCATGTTCATACTGATAGTGGTGTAGATATTTTCATGTTCATACAGATAGATGGGCTGATATTTCCATGTTCATACAGATAGCGGTGCTTATATTTCCTTGTTTATACAGGTAGCGGTGTATATATTTCCATGTTTATACAGATAGCGGTGTAGATATTTCCATGTTTATACAGATAGCTGTGTAGATATCTCCATCTTAATACACATGGCGGTGTAGATATTTATATGTTCATACAGATGGCCGTGCAGAGATTTCCATGTTCATACAGATAGCGGTGTAGTTATTTCCATGTGTAAAGAGATAGCTGTGTAGATATTTCCATGTATATGCAGATAGCTGTGTAGATATTTCCATTTTCATGCAGATAACGGTGTAGATATTTCCATGTTCAAACAGATAGCGGTGTAGATATTTCCATGTTCATCCAGATAGCGGTGTAGATATTTCCATGTTTATACAGATAGCGGTTTAGATATCTCCATCTTAAAACAGATGGCGGTGAAGATATTTACATGTTCATACAGATGGCGGTGTTGATATTTCCATGTTTTTACGGATGGCAGTGTAGATATTTCCATGTTCATACAGATGGCGGTGTAGATATTTCCATGTTTATACAGATAGCAGTGTAGTTATTTCCATGTTTATAGAGATAGCTGTGTAGATATTTCCATTGATATACTGATAGCTGTGTAGATATTTGCATGTTCATACAGATAGCGGTGTAGATATTTTCATGTTCGTACAGATAGCGGTGTAGATATTTCCATGTTCTTACAGATAACGGTGTAGATATTTCCATGTTCATACAGACAGCGGTGTAGATATTTCCATGTTCATACAGTTAGCGGTGTAGATATTTCCATGTTCATACAGATGGCGGTGTAGATATTTACATGTTCATACAGAGGGCGGTATAGATATTTCCATGTTCGTACAGATGGCGGTGTAGATATTTCCATGTTCATAGAGATGGCGGTGTAGATATTTCCATGTTTATGCAGATAGCGGTATAGATATTTCCAAGTTCATACAGATAGCGGTGTAGATATTTCCATGTTCATACAGATGGCGGTGTAGATATTTCGAAGTTTATTGAGATAGCGCTGTAGTTATTTACATATTTATAGAGAAATCTGTGTAGATATTTCCATGTATATTCAGATAGCTGTGTAGATATTTCCATGTTCATGCAGGTAGCGGTGTAGATATTTCCATGTTCATCCAGATGCCGGTGTACATATATCCATGTTCATACAGATGGCGGTGTAGATATTTCCATGTTCATACAGATGGCGGTGTAGATATTTCCATATTCATAGAGATGGCGGCGTAGATATTTCCATGTTTATGCAGATAGCGGTATAGATATTTCCATGTTGATTCAGATGGTGGTGTAGATATTTCCACGTTTATAGAGATGGCGGTCTAGATATTTCCATGTTTATAGAGTCAGTGGTGTAGATCTTTCCAAGTTTATAGAGACAGCGTTGTAGATATTTCCATGTTTATACAGATAGCATTGAAGATATTTCCAAGTTTATACAGGTAGCGGTGTAGATATTTCCATGTTTATACAGATAGCGGTGTAGATATTTCCGTGTTTATAGAGATAGTGGTTTAGATAATTCCAATTTTATACAGATAGCAGTGTAGATATTTCCAAGTTCATACAGATAGCGGTGTAGATATTTCCACGTTTATAGGGATGGCGGTGTAGATATTTCCATGTTCATACAGATGGCAGTGTAGATATTTTCATGTTTATTGAGATGGCAGTGTAGATATTTTCATGTTTACACAGATGGCGGTGTAGATATTTCCATGTTTACACAGATAGCGGTGTGGATATTTCCATGTTTATGCAGATAGCGGTGTAGATATTTCCATGTTTATACAGATAGCGGTGCGGATATTTCTATGTTTATACAGATAGTGGTGCAGATATTTCCATGTTTATACATATAGCGGTGTAGATATTCCATCTTAATAGAGATGGCGGCGTAGATATCTCCATGTTCGTACAGATGGCGGTGTAGATATTTCGATGTTCATACAGATGGCGGTGTAGATATTTCGAAGTTTATAGAGATAGCGCTGTATTAATTTCCATATTTATAGAGAAATCTGTGTAGATATTTCCATGTATATGCAGAGAGCTGTGTAGATATTTCCATGTTCATGCAGATAGCGGTGTAGATATTTCCATGTTCATACAGATGCCGGTGTAGATATATCCATGTTCATACAGATGGCGGTGAAGATATTTCCATGTTCATACAGATGGCGATGTAGATATTTCCATGTTCATACAAATGGCGGTGTAGCTATTTCCATGTTCATAGAGATGGTGGTGTAGATATTTCCATGTTCATACAAATGGCGGTGTAGATATTTCCATGTTCATAGAGATGGCGGGGTAGATATTTCCATGTTTATACAGATAGCAGTGTAGTTATTTCCATGTTTATAGAGATAGCAGTGTACATATTTCCATTGATAAACAGATAGCTGTGTAGATATTTGCATGTTCATACAGATAGTGTTGTAGATATTTCCATGTTCATACAGATAGCGGTGTAGATATTTCCATGTTCATACAGATAGCGGTGTAGGTATTTCCATGTTCATACAGATAGCGGTGTAGGTATTTCCATATTCATACAGGTGGCAGTGTAGATATTCACATGTTTTTACAGATAGCAGTGTAGTTATTTCCATGTTTATAGAGATGGCAGTGTACATATTTCCGTTGATATACAGATAGCTTTGTAGATATTTGCATGTTCATACAGATAGCGGTGTAGTTATTTCCATGTTCATACAGATAGCGGTGTAGATATTTCCATGTTCATACAGATGGCCGTGTAGTTATTTACATGTTCATACAGATGGCGGTGTAGATATTTCCATGTTCGTGCAGATGGCGGTGTAGATATTTCCATGTTTATACAGAGGGCGCTTTAGATATTTCCATGTTCGTGCAGATGGCGGTGTAGATATTTCCATGTTTATACAGAGGGCGCTTTAGATATTTCCATGTTTACAGACATAGCAGTGTAGATATTTCCATGTTGATAAACATAGCGGTGTAGATATTTCCAAGGTTATAGAGATAGCGGTGTAGATATTTCCATGTTTATAGAGATAGTGTTGTAGATATGTTCATGTTTATACAGATAGTGGTATAGATATTTCCATGTTTGTAGAGATGGTGGTGTAGATATTTCCATGTTTAAAGATATGGCGGTCTAGACATTTCCATGTTTATAGAGATAGCGGTGCAGTTATTTCCATGTTTATTGAGATAGCGGTCTAGATATTTCCATGTTTATACAGATAGTGGTGCAGATACTTCCATGTTTATACAGATAGCGGTGTAGATGTTTCCACGTTTATAGAGATAGCGGTGCAGATATTTCCATGTTTATGCTGATAGCGGTGTGGATATTTCCATGTTCACACAGATAGTGGTGAAGATATTTCCACCTTTATACAGATGGTGGCGAAGATATTTCCATATTCATGCAGATGGTGGTGTAGATATTTCCATGTTTATGCAGATAGCGGTGTAGATATTTCCAAGTTTATAGGGATAGCGGTGTAGATATTTCCATGATCATACAGATGGCGGTGTAGATATTTCCATGTTTACACAGGTAGCGTTGTAGATATTACATGTTTATAGAGATAGCGGTGTAGTTATTTCCATGTTTATACAGATAGCAGTGAATATATTTCCATGTTTACACAGATAGCGCTGTGGGTATTTCCATGTTTATAGAGATAGCGGTGTAGATATTTCCATGTATATACAGATAGCAGTGTCGATATTTCCATGTTTATACAGATAGCGGTGTAGATATTTCCATCTTAATACAGATGGCGGTGTAGGTATTTCCATGTTCATACAGATGGTGGTGCAGATATTTCCATGTTCATACATATGGCGGTGTAGATAATTCCATGTTCATAGAGATAGCGGTGTAGATATTTCCATGTGTATAGAGACAGCGGGGTAGATATTTTCAAGTATATTCAGATAGCTGTGTAGATATTTCCATGTTCATAGAGATGGAGGTGTAGATATTTCCATGTTCGTACAGATAGCGGTGTAGATATTACCATGTTCATACAGGTAGCGGTGTAGATATTTCCATGTCCATACAGATAGCGGTGTAGGTATTTCCACCTTTATAGAGATGGCGGTGTAGATATCCCCATGTTCATACAGATGGCGGTGTAGATATTTCCAATTTCATAAGGGATTGTGGTGCAGATATTTCCATGTTCATACAGATGGCGGTGTATATTTTTCCAGGTTTATAGAGATAGAGGTGTAGATATTTCCATGTTTATAGAGATAGCGGTGTAGAGTTTTCCACGTATGTACAGAAATCTGTGTAGTTATCTCCATGTTTATACTGATATCGATGTAGATATTTACATGTTCTTACAGATAGCGGTGTAGGTATTTCCATGATTATACAGATAGCGGTGTAGATATTTCCATGTTCATACCGATAGCGGTGTAGATATTTCCACCTTTATAGAGATGGCGGTGTAGATATTTCCATGTTCATACACATGGTGGTGTAGATATTTCCATGTTTATACAGATGGCGGTGTAGATATTTCCATGTTTATAAAGATGGCGGTGTAGATACATTCATGTTTACGCAGATAGCGGTGTAGACGTTTCCATGTTTACACAGATAGCGTTGTAGATATTTACACGTTTGTAGATATAGCGGTGTAGTTATTTCCATGTTTATACAGATAACGGTGAAGATATTTCCATGTTTACACAGATATCGGTGTTGATATTTCCATGTTTATACAGATAACGGTGTAGATATTTCCATGTTTATATGGATAGCGGTGCAGATATTTCCATGTTTATACAGATAGCGGTGTAGATATTTCCGTGTTTATACAGGTAGCGATGTAGATATTTCCATGTTTACACAGATAGCGGTGCAGATATTTCCATGTGTATACAGATAGCGGTGTAGATATTCCCATGTTTATAGAGTTGGCGGTGTAGATATTTCCATGTTCATACAAATGGTGGTGTAGATGTTTCCATGTTCATAGAGATGGCGGTGTAGATATTTCCATGTTTATACAAATAGCAGTGTAGTTATTTCCATGTTTACAGAGATAGCAGTGTAGATATTTCCATTGATATACAGATAGCTGTGTAGATATTTGCATGTTCATACAGATAGCAGTGTAGATAATCCATGTTGATACAGATAGCGGTGTAGATATTTCCATGTTCATACAGATAGCTGTGTAGATATTTCCATGTTCATACAGATAGCGGTGTAGATATTTCCATGTTCATCCAGATGCCGGTGTAGATATATCCATGTTCATACAGATAGCGGTGAAGATATTTCCATGTTCATACAGATGGCATTGTAGATATTTCCATGTTCATACAAATGGCGGTGTAGGTATTTCCATGTTCATAGAGATGGCGGTGTAGATATTTCCATGTTCATACAAATGGTGGTGTAGAAATTTCCATGTTCATAGAGATGGCGGTGTAGATATTTCCATGTTTATACAGATAGCAGTGTAGTTATTTCCATGTTTATAGAGATAGCAGTGTAGATATTTCCATTGATATACAGATAGCTGTGTAGATATTTGCATGTTCATACAGATAGCTGTGTAGATATTTCCATGTTCATAAAGATAGCGGTGTAGATATTTCCATGTTCATACAGATAGCGGTGTAGATATTTCCATGTTCATACAGATAGCTGTGTAGATATTTTCATGTTCATACAGATAGCGGTGTAGATATTTCCATGTTCATACTGATAGCGGTGTAGATATTTCCATGTTCATACAGATGGCGGTTAGATATTTACATGTTCATACAGATGGCGGTGTAGATATATCCATGTTGGTACGGATGGCAGTGGAGATATTTCCATGTTCGTTCAGGTGGCGGTGTATATATTTCCATGTTTATACAGATAGCAGTGTAGCTATTTCCATGTTTATAGAGATAGCAGTGTAAATATTTCCATTGATATACAGATAGCTGTGTAGATATTTGCATGTTCATACAGATAGCGGTGTAGATATTTCCATGTTCATACAGATAACGGTGTAGATATTTCCTTGGTCGTACAGATAGCGGTGAAGATATTTCCATGTTCATACAGTTAGCGGTGTAGATATTTCCATGTTCATACAGATGGCGGTGTAGATATTTACATGTTCATACAGATGGTGGTGTAAATATTTCCATGTTCGTACAGATGGCGGTGTTGTTATTTCCATGTTCATAGAGAAGGCGGCATAGATATTTCTATGTTTATGCAGATAGCGGTATAGATATTTCCATGTTTATACAGATGGTGGTGTAGATATTTCCATGTTTATAGAGATGGCTGTCTAGATATTTCCATGTTTATGGAGATAGTGGTGTAGTTATTTCCAAGTTTATAGAGACAGCGTTGTAGATATTTCCATGTTTATACAGATAGCGGTGAAGATATTTCCATGTTTATACAGATAGCGGTGTAGATATTTAAATGTTTATACAGATAGCGGTGTAGTTATTTCCATGTTTATAGAGATAGTGGTGTAGATAATTCCAATTTTATACAGATGGCAGTGTAGATATTTCCAAGATCATACAGATAGCGGTGTAGATATTTCCACGTTTATACAGATGGCGGTGTAGATATTTCCACGTTCATACAGATGGCGCTGTTCATAATTCCATGTTTATAGAGATGGCGGTGTAGATATTTTCATGTTTACACAGATGGCAATGTAGATATTTCCATGTTTACACAGAAAGCGGTGTAGACATTTCCATGTTTACACAGATAGCGGAGTGGATATTTCCATGTTTATGCAGATGGCGGTGTAGATATTTCCATGTTTATACAGATAGCGGTGAGGATATTTCCATGTTTATACATATATTTGGGCAGATATTTCCATGTTTATACAGATAGCGGTGTAGATATTTCCATCTAAATATAGATGGCGGTGTAGATATCTCCATGTTCTTACAGATGGCGGTGTAGATATTTCCATGTTCATACAGATGGCAGTGTAGATATTTCGAAGTTTATAGAGATAGCACAGTAGTTATTTCCAAATTTATAGAGAAATCTGTGTAGATATTTCCATGTATATGCAGATAGCTGTGTAGATATTTCCATGTTCATGCAGATAGCGGTGTAGATATTTCCATGTTCATCCAGATGCCAGTGTAGATATATCCATGTTCATACAGATGGCGGTGAAGATATTTCCATCTTCATAGAGATGGCGGTGTAGATATTTCCATGTTCATAGAGATGGCGCTGTAGATATTTCCATGTTCATAGGGATGGCGGTGTAGATATTTTCATGCTCATACAAATGGCGGTGTAGATATTTCCATGGTCATAGAGATGGCGGTGTAGATATTTCCATGTTTATACAGATAGCAGTGTAGTTATTTCCATGGTTATAGAGATAGCATTGTAGATATTTCCATTGATATACAGATAGCTCTGTAGATATTTGCATGTTCATACAGATAGCTGTGTAGATATTTCCATGTTGATACAGATAGCGGTGTAGATATTTCCATGTTCATACAGATAGCGGTGTAGATATTTACTTGTTCATACAGATGGCGGTGTAGATATTTCCATGTTCGTACGGATGGCAGTGTTGATATTTCCATGTTCATACTGGTGGCGGTGTAGATATTTCCATGTTTATAGAGATAGCAGTGTAGTTATTTCCATGTTTATAGAGATAGCAGTGTAGATATTTCATTGATATACAGATAGCTGTGTAGATATTTGCATGTTCATACAGATAGCGGTGTAGATATTTCCATGTTCATACAGATAGCGGTGTAGATATTTCCATGTTCATCCAGATGCCGGTGTAGATATATCCATGTTCATACAGATAGCGGTGAAGATATTTCCATGTTCATACAGATGGCATTGTAGATATTTCCATGTTCATACAAATGGCGGTGTAGATATTTCCATGTTCAAAGAGATGGCGGTGTACATATTTCCATGTTCATACAAATGGTGGTGTAGATATTTCCATGTTCATAGAGATGGCAGTGTAGATATTTCCATGTTTATACAGATATCAGTGTAGATATTTCCATGTTTATAGAGATAGCAGTGTAGATATTTCCATTGATATACAGATAGCTGTGTAGATATTTGCATGTTCATACAGATAGCTGTGTAGATATTTCCATGTTCATAAAGATAGCGGTGTAGATATTTCCATGTTCATACAGATAGCGGTGTAGATATTTCCATGTTCATACAGATAGCTGTGTAGATATTTCCATGTTCATACAGATAGCGGTGTAGATATTTCCATGTTCATACTGATAGCGGTGTAGATATTTCCATGTTCATACAGATGGCGGTTAGATATTTACATGTTCATACAGATGGCGGTGTAGATATTTCCATGTTCGTACGGATGGCAGTGGAGATGTTTCCATGTTCATACAGGTGGCGGTGTAGATATTTCCATGTTTATACAGATAGCAGTGTAGTTATTTCCATGTTTATAGAGATAGCAGTGTAGATACTTACATGTTCATACAGGTGGCAGTGTAGATATTTCCATGTTCGTACAGATGGCGGTGTAGATATTTCCATGTTCATACAGTTAGCGGTGTAGATATTTCCATGTTCCTACAGATGGCGGTGTAGATACTTACATGTTCATACAGATGGCGGTGTAGATATTTCCATGTTCGTACAGATGGCGGTGTAGGTATTTCCATGTTCATACAGATGGCAGTGTAGGTATTTCCATGTTTATAGACATGGCGTTGTTGATATTTTCATGTTTACACAGATTGCGGTGTAGATATTTCCATGTTTGCAAAGATAGCGGTGTAGACATTTCCATGTTTACACAGATAGCGGTGTGGATATTTCCATGTTTATGCAGATAGCGGTGTAGATATTTCCATGTTTATACAGATAGCGGTGCGGATATTTCCGTGTTTATACAGATAGTTGGGCAGATATTTCCATTTTTATACAGATAGCGGTGTTGATATTTTCATCTTAATACAGATGGCGGTGTAGATATGTCCATGTTCGTACAGATTGTGGTGTAGATGTTTCCATGTTCATACAGATCGCGGTGTAGATATTTCGAAGTTTATAGAGATAGCGCTGCAGTTATTTCCATATTTATAGAGGAACCTGTGTAGATATTTCCATGTATATGCAGATAGCTCTGTAGATATTTCCATGTTCATGCAGATAGCAGTGTAGATATTTCCATGTTCATCCAGATGCTGGTGTAGATATATCCATGTTCATACAGATGGCGGTGAAGATATTTCCAAGTTCATACAGATGGCGGTGTAGATATTTCCATGTTCATGCAAATGGCGGTGTAGATATTTCCATGTTTATACAGATAGCGGTGTAGATATTTCCATGTTTATACAGATAGCAGTGTAGATATTTTCATGTTTATAGAGATAGTGGTGTAGATAATTCCAATTTTATACAGATAGCAGTGTAGATATTTCCAAGTTCATACAGATAGCGGTGTAGATATTTCCACGTTTATAGTGATGGCGGTGTAGATATTTAGATGTTCATACAGATGGCAGTGTAGATATTTCCATATTTACACAGATAGCGGTGTAGACATTTCCATGTTTACACAGATAGTGGTGTGGAAGTTTCCATGTTTATGCAACTAGCGGTGTAGATATTTCCATGTTTATACAGATAGTTCGGCAGATATGTCCATGTTTATACAGACAGCGGTGTAGATATTTCCATCTTAATACAGATGTCGGTGTAGATATATCCATGTTCGTACAGATTGCGGTGTAGATATTTCCATGTTCATACAGATGGCGGTGTAGATATGTAAATGTTCCTACAGATGGCGGTGTAGATATTTCCATGTTCATACTGATGGCGGTGTAGATATTTCGAAGTTTATAGAGATAGCGCTTTAGTCACTTCCATATTTATAGAGAAATCTGTGTAGATATTTCCATGTATATGCAGATAGCTGTGTAGATATTTCCATGTTCATGCAGATAGCTGTGTAGATATTTCCATGTTCATGCCGATAGCGGTGTAGATATTTCCATGTTCATCCAGATGCCGGTGTATGTATATCCATGTTCATACAGATAGCGGTGAAGATATTTCCATGTTCATACAGATGGCATTGTAGATAATTCCATGTTCATACAAATGGCGGTGTAGATATTTCCATGTTCATAGAGATGGCTGTGTAGATATTTCCATGTTCGTACAAATGGTGGTGTAGATATTTCCATGTTCATAGAGATGGCGGTGTAGATATTTCCATGTTTATACAGATAGCAGTATAGTTATTTCCATGTTTATAGAGATAGCAGTGTAGATATTTCCATTGATATACAGATAGCTGTGTAGATATTTGCATGTTCATACAGATAGCTGTGTAGATATTTCCATGTTCATAAAGATAGCGGTGTAGATATTTCCATGTTCATACAGATAGCGGTGTAGATATTTCCATGTTCATACAGATAGCTGTGTAGATATTTCCATGTTCATACAGATAGCGGTGTAGATATTTCCATGTTCATACTGATAGCGGTGTAGATATTTCCATGTTCATACAGATGGCGGTTAGATATTTACATGTTCATACAGATGGCGGTGTAGATATTTCCATGTTCGTACGGATGGCAGTGGAGATGTTTCCATGTTCATACAGGTGGCGGTGTAGATATTTCCATGTTTATACAGATAGCAGTGTAGTTATTTCCATGTTAATAGAGATAGCAGTGTAGATACTTACATGTTCATACAGGTGGCAGTGTAGATATTTCCATGTTCGTACAGATGGCGGTGTAGATATTTCCATGTTCATACAGTTAGCGGTGTAGCTATTTCCATGTTCCTACAGATGGCGGTGTAGATACTTACATGTTCATACAGATGGCGGTGTAGATATTTCCATGTTCGTACAGATGGCGGTGTAGGTATTTCCATGTTCATACAGTTGGCAGTGTAGGTATTTCCATGTTTATAGACATGGCGTTGTTGATATTTTCATGTTTACACAGATTGCGGTGTAGATATTTCCATGTTTGCAAAGATAGCGGTGTAGACATTTCCATGTTTACACAGATAGCGGTGTGGATATTTCCATGTTTATGCAGATAGCGGTGTAGATATTTCCATGTTTATACAGATAGCGGTGCGGATATTTCCGTGTTTATACAGATAGTTGGGCAGATATTTCCATTTTTATACAGATAGCGGTGTTGATATTTTCATCTTAATACAGATGGCGGTGTAGATATGTCCATGTTCGTACAGATTGTGGTGTAGATGTTTCCATGTTCATACAGATCGCGGTGTAGATATTTCGAAGTTTATAGAGATAGCGCTGCAGTTATTTCCATATTTATAGAGGAACCTGTGTAGATATTTCCATGTATATGCAGATAGCTCTGTAGATATTTCCATGTTCATGCAGATAGCAGTGTAGATATTTCCATGTTCATCCAGATGCTGGTGTAGATATATCCATGTTCATACAGATGGCGGTGAAGATATTTCCAAGTTCATACAGATGGCGGTGTAGATATGTCCATGTTCATGCAAATGGCGGTGTAGATATTTCCATGTTTATACAGATAGCGGTGTAGATATTTCCATGTTTATACAGATAGCAGTGTAGATATTTTCATGTTTATAGAGATAGTGGTGTAGATAATTCCAATTTTATACAGATAGCAGTGTAGATATTTCCAAGTTCACACAGATAGCGGTGTAGATATTTGCACGTTTATAGAGATGGCGGTGTAGATATTTCCATGTTCAAAAGATGGCGGTGTAGATATTTCCATGTTTATAGAGATGGTGGTGTAGATATTTTCATGTTTACACAGATGGCGGTGTAGATATTTCCATGTTTACACTGATAGCGGTGTAGACATTTCCATGTTTACACAGATAGCGGTGTGGATATTTCCAAGTTTATGCAGATAGCGGTGTAGATATTTCCATGTTTATACAGATAGCGGTGCGGTTATTTCCATGTTTATACAGATAGTGGTGCAGATATTTCCATGTTTATACAGATAGCGGTGTAGTCATTTCCATCTTAATACAGATGGCGGTGTAGATATTTCCATGTTCGTACAGATGGCGGTGTAGATATTTCCATGTTCATACAGATGGCGGTGTAGATATTTCGAAGCTTATAGAGATAGCGCTGTAGTTATTTCCATATTTATAGAGAAATCTGTGTAGATATTTCCATGTATATGCAGATAGCTGTGTAGATAATTCTATGTTCATGCAGATTGCGGTGTAGATATTTCCATGTTCATCCAGATGCCGGTGTAGATATATCCATGTTAATACAGATGGCGGCGATGAGATTTCCATGTTCATACAGATGGCGGTGTAGATATTTCCATGTTCATACAAATGGCAATGTAGATATTTCCATGTTCATAGAGATGGCAGTGTAGATATTTCCATGTTCATAGAGATGGCCGTGTAGATATTTCCATGTTCATACAGATGGCGGTGTAGATATTTCCATGTTCATACTGATAGCGGTGTAGTTATTTCCATGTTCATACAGATGGCGGTTAGATATTTACATGTTCATACAGATGGCGGTGTAGATATTTCCATGTTCGTACGGATGGCAGTGGAGATGTTTCCATGTTCATACAGGTGGCGGTGTATATATTTCCATGTTTATACAGATAGCAGTGTAGTTATTTCCATGTTTATAGAGATAGCAGTGTAGATACTTACATGTTCATACAGGTGGCAGTGTAGATATTTCCATGTTCGTACAGATGGCGGTGTAGATATTTCCATGTTCATACAGTTAGCGGTGTAGATATTTCCATGTTCCTACAGATGGCGGTGTAGATACTTACATGTTCATACAGATGGCGGTGTAGATATTTCCATGTTCGTACAGATGGCGGTGTAGGTATTTCCATGTTCATACAGATGGCAGTGTAGGTATTTCCATGTTTATAGACATGGCGTTGTTGATATTTTCATGTTTACACAGATTGCGGTGTAGATATTTCCATGTTTGCAAAGATAGCGGTGTAGACATTTCCATGTTTATGCAGATAGCGGTGTAGATATTTCCATGTTTATACAGATAGCGGTGCGGATATTTCCGTGTTTATACAGATAGTTGGGCAGATATTTCCATTTTTATACAGATAGCGGTGTTGATATTTTCATCTTAATACAGATGGCGGTGTAGATATGTCCATGTTCGTACAGATTGTGGTGTAGATGTTTCCATGTTCATACAGATCGCGGTGTAGATATTTCGAAGTTTATAGAGATAGCGCTGCAGTTATTTCCATATTTATAGAGGAACCTGTGTAGATATTTCCATGTATATGCAGATAGCTCTGTAGATATTTCCATGTTCATGCAGATAGCAGTGTAGATATTTCCATGTTCATCCAGATGCTGGTGTAGATATATCCATGTTCATACAGATGGCGGTGAAGATATTTCCAAGTTCATACAGATGGCGGTGTAGATATGTCCATGTTCATGCAAATGGCGGTGTAGATATTTCCATGTTTATACAGATAGCGGTGTAGATATTTCCATGTTTATACAGATAGCAGTGTAGATATTTTCATGTTTATAGAGATAGTGGTGTAGATAATTCCAATTTTATACAGATAGCAGTGTAGATATTTCCAAGTTCACACAGATAGCGGTGTAGATATTTGCACGTTTATAGAGATGGCGGTGTAGATATTTCCATGTTCAAAAGATGGCGGTGTAGATATTTCCATGTTTATAGAGATGGTGGTGTAGATATTTTCATGTTTACACAGATGGCGGTGTAGATATTTCCATGTTTACACTGATAGCGGTGTAGACATTTCCATGTTTACACAGATAGCGGTGTGGATATTTCCAAGTTTATGCAGATAGCGGTGTAGATATTTCCATGTTTATACAGATAGCGGTGCGGTTATTTCCATGTTTATACAGATAGTGGTGCAGATATTTCCATGTTTATACAGATAGCGGTGTAGACATTTCCATCTTAATACAGATGGCGGTGTAGATATTTCCATGTTCGTACAGATGGCGGTGTAGATATTTCCATGTTCATACAGATGGCGGTGTAGATATTTCGAAGCTTATAGAGATAGCGCTGTAGTTATTTCCATATTTATAGAGAAATCTGTGTAGATATTTCCATGTATATGCAGATAGCTGTGTAGATAATTCTATGTTCATGCAGATTGCGGTGTAGATATTTCCATGTTCATCCAGATGCCGGTGTAGATATATCCATGTTAATACAGATGGCGGCGATGAGATTTCCATGTTCATACAGATGGCGGTGTAGATATTTCCATGTTCATACAAATGGCAATGTAGATATTTCCATGTTCATAGAGATGGCAGTGTAGATATTTCCATGTTCATAGAGATGGCCGTGTAGATATTTCCATGTTTATACAGATAGCAGTGTAGTTATTTCCATGTTTATAGAGATAGCAGTGTAGATATTTCCATTGATATACAGATAGCTGTGTAGATATTTGCATGTTCATACAGATAGCCGTGTAGGTATTTGAATGTTCATACAGATAGCGGTGTAGATATTTCCATGTTTATACAGATAGCAGTGTAGTTATTTCCATGTTTATACAGATAGCAGTGTAGATATTTCCATTGATATACAGATAGCTGTGAAGATATTTCCATGCTCATACAAATGGCGGTGTAGATATTTCCATGTTCCTAGAGATGGCGGTGTAGATATTTCCATGTTTATAAAGATAGCAGTGTAGTTATTTCCATGTTTATGGAGATAGCAGTGTAGATATTTCCATTGATATATAGATAGCTGTGTAGATATTTGCATGTTCCTTCAGATAGCGGTGTAGATATTTCCATGTCCATACAGAGAGTGGTGTAGATATTTCCATGTTCATACAGATAGCGGTGTAGATATTTCCATATTCATACAGACAGCGGTGTAGATATTTCCATGTTCATACAGATAGCAGTGTAGATATTTCCATGTTCATACAGTTAGCGGTATAGATATTTCCATGATCATACAGATAACGGTGTAGATATTTCCATGTTCATACAGATAGCGGTGAAGATATTTCCATGTTCATACTGTTAGCGGTGTAGATATTTCCATGTTCATACAGACGGCGGTGTAGATATTTACATGTTAATACAGATAGCGGTGTATATAATTCAATGTTCATACAGTTAGCGGTGTAGATATTTCCACGTTCATACAGATGGCGGTGTAGATATTTACACGTTCCTACAGATGGCGGTGTAAATATTTCCATGTTCGTACAGATGGCGGTGTAGATATTTCCATGTTCATAGAGATGGCGGTATAGATATTTCCATGTTTATGCAGATAGCGGTGTAGATATTTCCATGTTTATACAGATGGTGGTGTAGATATTTCCATGTTTATAGAGATGGCAGTCTAGATATTTCCATGTTTATAGAGAGAGTGGTGTAGTTATTTCCAAGTTTATAGAGACAGCGTTGTAGATATTTCCGTGTTTATACAGATAGCAGTGAAGATATTTCCACGTTTATACAGATAGCGGTGTAGATATTTCCATGTTTATACAGATAGCAGTGTAGATATTTCCATGTTTCTAGAGATAGTGGTGTAGATAATTCCAATTTTATACAGATAGCAGTGTAGATATTTCCAAGTTCATACAGATAGCGGTGTAGATCTTTGCACCTTTATAGAGATAGCGGTGTAGATACTTCCATGTTCATACAGATGACGGTGTAGATATTTCCATGTTTATAGAGATGGCGGTTTAGATATTTCCATGTTTACACTGATAGCGGTGTAGACATTTCCATGTTTATACAGATAGCAGTGTGGATATTTCCATGTTTATTCAGATAGCGGTGTAGATATTTCCATGTTTATACAGATAGCGGTGCGGTTATTTCCATGTTTATACTGATAGTGGTGCAGATATTTCCATGTTTATACAGATAGCGGTGTAGACATTTCCATCTTAATACAGATGGCGGTGTAGATATCTCCATGTTCGTACAGATGGCGGGGTAGATATTTCCATGTTCATACAGATGGCAGTGTAGATATTTCGAAGTTTATAGAGATAGCGCTGTAGTTATTTCCATATTAATTGAGAAATCTGTGTAGATATTTCCATGTATATGCAGATTGCTGTGTAGATAATTCTATGTTCATGCAGATGGCAGTGTAGATATTTCCATGTTCATCCAGATGCCGGTGTAGATATTTCCATGTTCATACAGATGGCAGTGATGATATTTCCATGTTCATACAGATGGCGGTGTAGATATTTCCATCTTCATACAAATGGCGGTGTAGATATTTCCATGTTCATAGAGATGGCGGTGTAGATATTTCCATGTTTATACAGATAGCAGTGTAGTTATTTCCATGTTTATACAGATAGCAGTGTAGATATTTCCATTGATATACAGATAGCTGTGTAGATATTTGCATGTTCATACAGATAGCGGTGTAGATATTTCCATGTTCATACAGATAGCGGTGTAGATATTTCCATGTTCATACAGATAGCCGTGTAGATATTTCCATGTTCATACAGATAGCGGTGTAGATATTTCCATGTTCAGACAGATAGCAGTGTAGTTATTTCCATGTTCATACAGATAGCGGTGTAGATATTTCCATGTTCATACAGTTAGCGGTGTAGATATTTCCATGTTCATACAGATGGCGGTGTAGATATTTACATGTTCATACAGATGGCGGTGTAGATATTTCCATGTTCGTACGGATGGCAGTGTAGATATTTCCATGTTCATACAGGTGGCGGTGTAGATATTTGCATGTTTTTACAAATAGCAGTGTAGTTATCTCCATGTTTATAGAGATAGCAGTGTAGATATTTCCGTTGATATACAGATAGCTTTGTAGATATTTGCATGTTCATACAGATAGCCGTGTAGACATTTCCATATTCATACAGATAGTGGTGTAGATATTTCCATGTTCATACAGATTGCGGTGAAGATATTTCCATGTTCATACAATTAACGGTGTAGATATTTCCATGTTCATACAGATAGCGGTGTAGGTATTATCATGTTCATTCAGTTAGCGGTGTAGATATTTCCATGTTCATACAGATGGCGGTGTAGATATTTACATGTTCATACAGATGGCGGTGTAAATATTTCCATGTTCATACAGATGGCGGTGTAGATATTTCCATGTTCGTACGGATGGCAGTGCAGATATTTCCATGTTCATACAGGTGGCGGTGTAGATATTTCCATGTTTATACTGATAGCAGTGTAGTTATTTCCATGGTTATAGAGATAGCAGTGTAGATATTTCCATTGATATACAGATAGCTGTGTAGATATTTGCATGTTCATACAGATAGCTTTGTAGATATTTCCATGTTCTTACAGATAGCGGTGTAGATATTTCCATGTTCATACAGATAGCGGTGTAGATATTTCCATTCTCATACAGATAACGGTATAGATATTTCCATGTTCATACAGATTGCGGTGTAGATATTTCCATGTTCATACAGTTAACGGTGTAGATATTTCCATGTTCATACAGATGGCGGTGTAGATATTTCCATGTTCATACAGATGGCGATGTAGATATTTCCATGTTCGTACAGACGGCGGTGTAGATATTTCCATGTTCATAGAGATGGCGGTGTAGATATTTCCATGTTTATGCAGATAGCGGTATAGATAGTTCCATGTTTATGCAGATGGTGGTGTAGATATTTCCATGTTTATAGAGATGGCGGTCTAGATATTTCCATGTTTATAGAGATAGTGGTGTAGTTTTTTCCAAGTTTATAGAGACAGCGTTGTAGATATTTCCACGTTTATACAGATAGCGGTGAAGATATTTCCATGTTTATACAGATAGCGGTGTAGATATTTCCATGTTTATACTGATAGCGGTGTAGATATTTCCATGTTTATAGAGATAGTGGTGTAGATAATTCCAATTTTATACAGATAGCAGTGTAGATATTTCCAAGTTCATACAGATAGCGGTGTAGATATTTCCACGTTTATAGGGATGGCGGTGTAGGTATTTCCATGTTCATACAGATGGCAGTGTAGATATTTCCATTTTTATAGACTTGGCGTTGTTGATATTTTCATGTTTACACAGATTGCGGTGTAGATATTTCCATGTTTGCAAAGATAGCGGTGTAGACATTTCCATGTTTACACAGATAGCGGTGTGGATATTTTCATGTTTATGCAGATAGCGGTGTAGATATTTCCATGTTTATACATATAGCGGTGCGGATATTTCCGTGTTTATACAGATAGTTGGGCAGATATTTGTATGTTTATACAGATAGCGGTGTAGATATTTCCATCTTAATACAGATGGCGGTGTAGATATGTCCATGTTCGTGCAGATCGCGGTGTAGATATTTCCATGTTCATACAGATCGTGGTGTAGATATTTCGAAGTTTATAGAGATAGCGCTGCAGTTATTTCCATATTTATAGAGAAATCTGTGTAGATATTTCCATGTATATGAAGATAGCTCTGTAGATATTTCCATGTTCATGCAGATAGCAGTGTAGATATTTCCATGTTCATCCGGATGCTGGTGTGGATATATCCATGTTCATACAGATGGCGGTGAAGATATTTCCATGTTCATACAGATGGCGGTGTAGATATTTCCATGTTCATACAAATGGCGGTGTAGATATTTCAATGTTTATACAGATAGCGGTGTAGGTATTTCCATGTTTATAGAGATAGAAGTGTAGATATTTCCATGTTTATAGAGATAGTGGTGTAGATAATTCCAATTTTATACAGATAGCAGTGTAGATATTTCCAAGTTCATAGAGATAGCGGTGTAGATATTTCCACGTTTATAGGGATGGCGGTGTAGATATTTCCATGTTCATACAGATGGCAGTGTAGATATTTCCATGTTTATAGACTTGGCGTTGTTGATATTTTCATGTTTACACAGATTGCGGTGTAGATATTTCCATGTTTGCAAAGATAGCGGTGTAGACATTTCCATGTTTACACAGATAGCGGTGTGGATATTTCCATGTTTATGCAGATAGCGGTGTAGATATTTCCAAGTTTATACAGATAGCGGTGCGGATATTTCCGTGTTTATACAGATAGTTGGGCAGATATTTCCATGTTTATACAGATAGCGATGTAGACATTTCCATGTTTATACAGATATCGGTGTAGATATTTCCATGTTTCTTCAGATAGTGGTGTGGATATTTGCATCTTAATACAGATGGCGGTGTAGATATTTCCATGTTCATACAGATGGCGGTGCAGGTATTTCCTTTTTCATACAGATGGCGGTGTATATATTTCCAGTTTTATAGAGATAGCGGTGTAGTTATTTCCATATTTATAGAGATAGCGGTGTAGATATTTCCATGTTCATACAGATAGCGGTGTAGATATTTGCATGGTCATACGGATAGCAGTGTAGATATTTCCATGTCATACAGTTAGCGGTGTAGATATTTCCTTGTTCATAGAGATGGCGGTGTAGATATTTACATGTTCATACAGATGGCGGTGTAGATATTTCCATGTTCGTACGGATGGCAGTGTAGATATTTCCATGTTCATACAGGTGGCAGTGTAGATATTTGCATGTTTTTACAGATAGCAGTGTAGTTATTTCCATGTTTATAGAGAAAGCAGTGTAGATATTTCCGTTGATATACAGATAGCTTTGTAGATATTTGCATGTTCATACAGATATCCGTGTAGATATTTCCATGTTCATACAGATAGCGGTGTAGATATTTCCATGTTCATACAGATAGCGGTGTACATATTTCCATGTTCATACAGATAACGGTGTAGATATTTTCATGTTCATACAGATAGCGGTGTAGGTATTTCCATGTTAACAGTTAGCGGTGTAGATATTTCCATGTTCATGCAGATGGCGGTGTAGATATTTACATGTTCATACAGATGGCGGTGTAAATATTTCCATGTTCATACAGATGGCGGTGTAGATATTTCCATGTTCATAGAGATGGCGGTGTAGATATTTGCATGTTTATGCAGTTAGCGGTATAGATATTTCCATGTTTATACAGATGGTGGTGTAGATATTTCCATGTTTATAGAGATGTCAGTGTACATATTTCCATGTTTATGGAGATAGTGGTGTAGTTATTTAAAAGTTTATAGAGACAGCGTTGTAGATATTTCCATGTTTATACAGGTAGCGGTGAAGATATTTCCATGTTTATACAGATAGCGGTGTAGATATTTCCATGTTTATACAGATAGCGGTGTAGATATTTCCAAGTTCATACAGATAGCGGTGTAGATATTTCCACGTTTATAGGGATGGCGGTGTAGATATTTCCATGTTCATACAGATGGCAGTGTAGATATTTCCATGTTTATAGACATGGCGTTGTTGATATTTTCATGTTTACACAGATTGCCGTGTAGATATTTCCATGTTTGCAAACATAGCGGTGTAGACATTTCCATGTTTACACAGATAGCGGTGTGGATTTTTCCATGTTTATGCAGATAGCGGTGTAGATATTTCCATGTTTATACAGATAGCGGTGCGGATATTTCCGTGTTTAAACAGATAGTTGGGCAGATATTTCCATGTTTATACAGATAGCGGTGTAGATATTTCCATCTTAATACAGATGGCGGTGTAGATATGTCCATGTTCGTACAGATGGCGGTGTAGATATTTCCATGTTCATACAGGTCGCGGTGTAGATATTTCGAAGTTTATAGGGATAGCGCTGCCGTTAATTCCACATTTATAGAGGAATCTGTGTATATATTTCCATGTATATGCAGATAGCTCTGTAGATATTTCCATGTTCATGCAGATAGCAGTGTAGATATTTCCATGTTCATCCAGATGCTGGTGTAGATATATCGATGTTCATACAGATGGCGGTGAAGATATTTCCAAGTTCATACAGATGGCGGTGTAGATATTTCCATGTTCATACAAATGGCGGTGTAGATATTTCCATGTTTATACAGATAGCGGTGTAGATATTTCCATGTTTATACAGATAGCAGTGTAGATATTTCCATGTTTATAGAGATAGTGGTGTAGATAATTCCAATTTTATACAGATGGCAGTGTAGATATTTCCAAGTTCATACAGATAGCGGTGTAGATATTTGCACGTTTATATAGATGGCGGTGTAGATATTTCCATGTTCATACAGATGGCGGTGTAGATATTTCCATGTTTATAGAGATGGTGGTGTAGATATTTTCATGTTTACACAGATGGCGGTGTAGATATTTCCATGTTTACACTGATAGCGGTGTAGACATTTCCATGTTTACACAGAAAGCGGTGTGGATATTTCCATGTTTATGCAGATAGCAGTGTAGATATTTCCATGTTTATACAGATAGCGGTGCGGTTATTTCCATGTTTATACAGATAGTGGTGCAGATATTTCCATGTTTATACAGATAGCGGTGTAGACATTTCCACCTTAATACAGATGGCGGTGTAGACATGTCCATGTTCGTACAGATGGCGGTGTAGATATTTCCACGTTTATAGAGATGGCGGTGTAGATATTTCCATGTTCATACAGATGGCGGTGATGATATTTCCATGTTCATACAGATGGCGGTGTAGATATTTCCATGTTCATACAAATGGCGTTGTAGATATTTCCATGTTCATAGACATGGCGGTGTAGATGTTTCCATGTTCATAGAGATGGCGGTGTAGATATTTCCATGTTTATACAGATAGCAGTGCAGTTATTTCCATGTATTTAGAGATAGCAGTGTAGTTATTTCCATGGATATACAGATAGCTGTGTAGATATTTGCATGCTCATACAGATAGCGGATAGATATTTCCATGTTGATACAGATAGCGGTGTAGATGTTTCCATGTTCATACAGATAGCTTTGTAGATATTTCCATGTTCATTCAGATAGCGGTGTAGATATTTCCATGTTCATACAGATAGTGGTGTAGATATTTCCATGTTTATACATATACCAGTGTAGTTATTTCCATGTTTATAGAGATAGCAGTGTAGATATTTCCATTGATATACAGATAGCTGTGTAGGTATTTGCATATTCATTCAGATAGCGGTGTAGATATTTCCATGTTCATACAGACAGTGGTGTAGATATTTCCAAGTTCATACAGATAGCGGTGTAGATATTTCCATGTTCATACAGACAGCGGTGTAGATATTTCCATGTTCATACAGATAGCATTGTAGATATTTCCATGTTCATACAGTTAGCGGTATAGATATTTCCATGTTCATCCAGATGCCGGTGTAGATATATCCATGTTCATACAGATGGCGGTTAAGATATTTCCATGTTCATACAGATGGCGGTGTAGATATTTCCATGTTCATGCAAATGGTGGTGTAGATATTTCCATGTTCATAGACATGGCGGTGTAGATATATCCATGTTCATACAAATGGCGGTGTAGATATTTCCATGTTCCTAGAGATGGCGGTGTAGATATTTCCATGTTTATACAGATAACAGTGTAGTTATTTCCATGTTTATAGAGATAGCAGTGTAGATATTTCCATTGATATACAGATAGCTGTGTAGATATTTGCATGTTCATACAGATAGCGGTGTAGATATTTCCATGTTCATACAGACAGTGGTGTAGATATTTCCATGTTCATACAGATAGCGGTGTACATATTTTCATGTTCATACAGATAGCGGTGTGGATATTTCCATGTTCATACAGATAGCGGTGTAGATATTTCCATGTTCATACCGTTAGCGGTGTAGATATTTCCATGTTCGTACGGATGGCAGTGTAGTGATTTCCATGTTTATAGAGATAGCAGTGTAGATATTTCCATTGATATACAGATGGCTGTGTAGATATTTGCATGTTCACACAGATAGCGGTGTAGATATTTCCATATTCATACAGATAGCGGTGTAGATATTTCCATGTTCATACAGATAGCGGTGTAGATATTTCCATGTTCATACAGATAGCGGTGAAGATATTTCCATGTTCATACAGTTAGTGGTGTAGATATTTCCATGTTCATACAGATGGTGGTGTAGATATTTACATGTTCATACAGGTGGCGGTGTAGATATTTCCCTGTTCGTACGGATGGCAGTGTAGATATTTCCATGTTCATGCAGGTTGCGGTGTAGATATTTCCATGTTTATACAGATAGCAGTGTAGTTATTTCCATGATTTTAGAGATAGCAGTGTAGATATTTCCACTGATATACAGAAAGCTGTGTAGATATTTGCATGTTCATACAGATAGGCGTGTAGATATTTCCATGTTCCTACAGATAGCGGTGTAGATATTTCCATGTTAATACAGATAGCGGTGTAGATATTTCCATGTTCACAGAGATAACGGTGTAGGTATTTCCATGTTCATACAGATAGGGGTGTAAATATTTCCAAGTTTATATAGATAGCGGTGTAGATATTTCCTTGTTTATAGAGATAGCAGTGTAGATATTTCCAGTGATATGCAGATAGCGGTGGAGATATTTCCATGTTCAAACAGATAGCGGTGTAGATATTTCCATGTTCATACAGATAGCAGTGTAGATATTTCCAAGTTCATACAGATAGCGGTGTAGATATTTCCACGTTTATACAGATGGCGGTGTAGATATTTCCATGTTCATACGGATGGCGCTGTAGATATTTCCATGTTTATATCGATGGCGGTGTAGATATTTTCATGTTTACACAGATGGCGGTGTAGATATTTCCATGTTTACACAGAAAGCGGTGTAGACATTTACATGTTTACACAGATAGCGGTGTGGATAGTTCCATGCTTATGCAGATAGCGGTGTACATATTTCCATGTTTATACAGATAGCGATGCGGATATTTCCATGTTTATACAGATAGTGGGGCAGATATTTCCATGTTTATACAGATAGCAGTGTAGTTATTTCCATCTTAATACAGATGGCGGTGTAGATATCTCCATGTTCGTAGAGATGGCGGTGTAGATATTTCCATGTTCATACAGATGGCAGTGTAGATATTTCTAAGTTTATAGAGATAGCTCTGTAGTTATTTCCATATTTATAGAGAAATCTGTGTAGATATTTCCATGTACATGCAGATAGCTGTGTAGATATTTCCATGTTCATGCAGATAGCGGTGTAGATATGTCCATGTTCATCCAGATGCCGGTGTAGATATATCCATGTTCATACAGATCGCAGTGAACATATTTCCATGTTCATACAGATGGCGGTGTAGATATTTCCATGTTCTTACAAATGGCGGTGTAGATATTTCCATGTTCATAGAGATGGCAGTGTAGATATTTCCATGTTCATACAAATGACGGTGTAGGTATTTCCATGTTCATTGAGATGGCGGTGTAGATATTTCCATGTTTATACAGATAGCAGTGTAGTTATTTCCATGTTTATAGAGATAGCAGTGTAGATATTTCCATTGATATACATATAGCTGTGTAGATATTTGCATGTTCATACAGATAGCTGTGTAGATATTTCTATGTTCATAAAGATAGCGGTGTAGATATTTCCATGTTCATACAGATGGCAGTGTAGATATTTCGAAGATTATAGAGATAGCGCTGTAGTTATTTCCATAATAATTGAGAAACCTGTGTAGATATTTCCATGTATATGCAGATAGCAGTGTAGATATTTCTATGTTCATGCAGATGGCGGTGTAGATATTTCCTTGTTCATCCAGATGCCGGTGTAGATATTTCCATGTTCATACAGATGGCGGTGATGATATTTCCATGTTCATACAGATGGCGGTGTAGATATTTCCATGTTCATACAAATGGCGTTGTAGATATTTCCATGTTCATAGACATGGCGGTGTAGATGTTTCCATGTTCATAGAGATGGCGGTGTAGATATTTCCATGTTTATACAGATAGCAGTGCAGTTATTTCCATGTATTTAGAGATAGCAGTGTAGTTATTTCCATGGATATACAGATAGCTGTGTAGATATTTGCATGCTCATACAGATAGCGGATAGATATTTCCATGTTGATACAGATAGCGGTGTAGATGTTTCCATGTTCATACAGATAGCTTTGTAGATATTTCCATGTTCATTCAGATAGCGGTGTAGATATTTCCATGTTCATACAGATAGTGGTGTAGATATTTCCATGTTTATACATATACCAGTGTAGTTATTTCCATGTTTATAGAGATAGCAGTGTAGATATTTCCATTGATATACAGATAGCTGTGTAGGTATTTGCATATTCATTCAGATAGCGGTGTAGATATTTCCATGTTCATACAGACAGTGGTGTAGATATTTCCAAGTTCATACAGATAGCGGTGTAGATATTTCCATGTTCATACAGACAGCGGTGTAGATATTTCCATGTTCATACAGATAGCATTGTAGATATTTCCATGTTCATACAGTTAGCGGTATAGATATTTCCATGTTCATCCAGATGCCGGTGTAGATATATCCATGTTCATACAGATGGCGGTTAAGATATTTCCATGTTCATACAGATGGCGGTGTAGATATTTCCATGTTCATGCAAATGGTGGTGTAGATATTTCCATGTTCATAGACATGGCGGTGTAGATATATCCATGTTCATACAAATGGCGGTGTAGATATTTCCATGTTCCTAGAGATGGCGGTGTAGATATTTCCATGTTTATACAGATAACAGTGTAGTTATTTCCATGTTTATAGAGATAGCAGTGTAGATATTTCCATTGATATACAGATAGCTGTGTAGATACTTACATGTTCATACAGATAGCGGTGTAGATATTTCCATGTTCATACAGACAGTGGTGTAGATATTTCCATGTTCATACAGATAGCGGTGTACATATTTTCATGTTCATACAGATAGCGGTGTGGATATTTCCATGTTCATACAGATAGCGGTGTAGATATTTCCATGTTCATACCGTTAGCGGTGTAGATATTTCCATGTTCGTACGGATGGCAGTGTAGTGATTTCCATGTTTATAGAGATAGCAGTGTAGATATTTCCATTGATATACAGATGGCTGTGTAGATATTTGCATGTTCACACAGATAGCGGTGTAGATATTTCCATGTTCATACAGATAGCGGTGTAGATATTTCCATGTTCATACAGATAGCGGTGTAGATATTTCCATGTTCATACAGATAGCGGTGAAGATATTTCCATGTTCATACAGTTAGTGGTGTAGATATTTCCATGTTCATACAGATGGTGGTGTAGATATTTACATGTTCATACAGGTGGCGGTGTAGATATTTCCATGTTCGTACGGATGGCAGTGTAGATATTTCCATGTTCATGCAGGTTGCGGTGTAGATATTTCCATGTTTATACAGATAGCAGTGTAGTTATTTCCATGATTTTAGAGATAGCAGTGTAGATATTTCCACTGATATACAGAAAGCTGTGTAGATATTTGCATGTTCATACAGATAGGCGTGTAGATATTTCCATGTTCCTACAGATAGCGGTGTAGATATTTCCATGTTAATACAGATAGCGGTGTAGATATTTCCATGTTCACAGAGATAACGGTGTAGGTATTTCCATGTTCATACAGATAGGGGTGTAAATATTTCCAAGTTTATATAGATAGCGGTGTAGATATTTCCTTGTTTATAGAGATAGCAGTGTAGATATTTCCAGTGATATGCAGATAGCGGTGGAGATATTTCCATGTTCAAACAGATAGCGGTGTAGATATTTCCATGTTCATACAGATAACGGTGTAGATATTTCCAAGTTCATACAGATAGCGGTGTAGATATTTCCACGTTTATACAGATGGCGGTGTAGATATTTCCATGTTCATACGGATGGCGCTGTAGATATTTCCATGTTTATATCGATGGCGGTGTAGATATTTTCATGTTTACACAGATGGCGGTGTAGATATTTCCATGTTTACACAGAAAGCGGTGTAGACATTTACATGTTTACACAGATAGCGGTGTGGATAGTTCCATGCTTATGCAGATAGCGGTGTAGATATTTCCATGTTTATACAGATAGCGATGCGGATATTTCCATGTTTATACAGATAGTGGGGCAGATATTTCCATGTTTATACAGATAGCAGTGTAGATATTTCCATCTTAATACAGATGGCGGTGTAGATATCTCCATGTTCGTAGAGATGGCGGTGTAGATATTTCCATGTTCATACAGATGGCAGTGTAGATATTTCTAAGTTTATAGAGATAGCTCTGTAGTTATTTCCATATTTATAGAGAAATCTGTGTAGATATTTCCATGTACATGCAGATAGCTGTGTAGATATTTCCATGTTCATGCAGATAGCGGTGTAGATATGTCCATGTTCATCCAGATGCCGGTGTAGATATATCCATGTTCATACAGATCGCAGTGAACATATTTCCATGTTCATACAGATGGCGGTGTAGATATTTCCATGTTCTTACAAATGGCGGTGTAGATATTTCCATGTTCATAGAGATGGCAGTGTAGATATTTCCATGTTCATACAAATGACGGTGTAGGTATTTCCATGTTCATTGAGATGGCGGTGTAGATATTTCCATGTTTATACAGATAGCAGTGTAGTTATTTCCATGTTTATAGAGATAGCAGTGTAGATATTTCCATTGATATACATATAGCTGTGTAGATATTTGCATGTTCATACAGATAGCTGTGTAGATATTTCTATGTTCATAAAGATAGCGGTGTAGATATTTCCATGTTCATACAGATAGCGGTGTAGATATTTCCATGTTCATACAGATAGCGGTGTAGATATTTCCATGTTCATACAGTTAGCGGTGTAGATATTTCCATGTTCATATAGATGGCGGTGTAGATATTTCCATGTTCATACAGATGGCGGTGTAGATATTTCCATGTTCGTACGGATGGCAGTGTGGATATTTCCATGTTCATACTGGTGGCGGTGTAGACATTTCCATGTTTATACAGATAGCAGTGCATTTATTTCCATGTTTATAGAGATAGCAGTGTAGATGTTTCCATTGATATACAGATAGCTGTGTAGATATTTGAATGTTCATACAGATAGCGCTGTAGATATTTCCATGTTCATACAGATAGCGGTGTAGATATTTCCATGTTCATACAGATAGCGGTGTATATATTTCCATGTTCATACAGATAACGGTGTAGATATTTCCATGTTCATTCAGATAGCGGCGTAGATATTTCCATGTTAATATAGTTAGCGGTGTAGATATTTCCATGTTCGTACTGATGGCAGTGTAGATATTTCCATGTTCACAGAGATGGCGGCGTAGATATTTCCATGTTTATGCAGATAGCGGTATAGGTATTTCCATGTTTATACAGATGGTGGTGTAGATATTTCCATGTTTATAGAGATGGCAGTCTAGATATTTCCATGTTTATAGAGATAGTGGTGTAGTTATTTCCAAGTTTATAGAGACGGCGTTTTAGATATTTCCATGTTTATACAGATAGCGATGAAGATATTTCCATGTTTATACAGATAGCGGTGTAGATATTTCCATGTTTATAAAGATAGCGGTGTATATATTTCCATGTTTCTAGAGATAGTGGTGTAGATAATTCCAAATTTATACAGATAGCAGTGTAGCTATTTCCAAGTTCATACAGATAGCAGTGTAGATATTTCCACGTTTATACAGATGGCGGTGTAGATATTTCCATGTTCATACAGATGGCGCTGTAGATATTTCCATGTTTATATCGATGGCGGTGTAGATATTTTCATGTTTACACAGCTGGCGGTGTAGATATTTCCATGTTTACACAGAAAGCGGTGTAGACATTTCCATGTTTACACTGATAGCGGTGTGGATATTTCCATGTTTATGCAGATAGCGGTGTAGATATTTCCATGTTTATACAGATAGCGATGCGGATATTCCCATATTTATACAGATAGTTGGGCAGATATTTCCATGTTTATACAGATAGCAGTGTAGATATTTCCATCTTAATACAGATGGCAGTGTAGATATCTCCATGTTCGTACAGATGGCGGTGTACATATTTCCATGTTCATACAGATGGCAGAGTGGATATTTCGAAGTTTATAGAGATAGCGCTCTAGTTATTTCCATATTTATAGAGAAATCTGTGTAGATATTTCCATGTATATGCAGATAGCTGTGTAGATATTTCCATGTTCATGCAGATACCGGTGTAGATATGTCCATGTTCACCCAGATGCCGGTGTAGATATATCCATGTTCTTACAGATGGCGGTGAAGATATTTCCATGTTCATACAAATGGCGGTGTAGATATTTCCATGTTCATAGAAATGGCAGTGTAGATGTTTCCATGTTCATACAAATGACGGTGTCGATATTTCCATGTTCATAGAGATGGCGGTGTAGATATTTCCATGTTTATACAGATAGCAGTGTAGTTATTTCCATGTTTATAGAGATAGCAGTGTAGATATTTCCATTGATATACAGATAGCTGTGTAGATATTTGCATGTTCATACAGATAGCGGTGTAGATATATCCATGTTCATACAGATAGCGGTGTAGATATTTCCATGTTCATACAGATAGCGGTGTAGATATTTCCATGTTCATACAGATAGCGGTGTAGATATTTCCATGTTCATACAGATACCGATGTAGATATTTCCATGTTCATACAGATAGCGGTGTAGATATTTCCATGTTCATACAGTTAGCGGTGTAGATATTTCCATGTTCATACAGATGGCGGTGTAGATATTTACATGTTCATTCAGATGGCGGTGTAAATATTTCCATGTTCGTACAGATGGTGGTGTAGATATTTCCATGTTCATAGAGATGGCAGTGTAGATATTTCCATGTTTACAGAGATGGCGGTGTAGATATTTTCATGTTTACACAGATGGCGGGGTAGATATTTCCATGTTTGCTCTGATAGCAGTGTAGACATTTCCATGTTTACACAGATAGCGGTGTGGATATTTCCACGTTTATGCAGATAGCGGTGTAGATATTTCCATGTTTATACAGATAGCGGTGTAGCTATTTCCATCTTAATTCAGATGGCGGTGTAGATATGTAAATGTTCGTACAGATGGCGGTGTAAATATTTCCATGTTCATACTGATGGCGGTGTAGATATTTCGAAGTTTATAGAGATAGCGCTTTAGTCACTTCCATATTTATAGAGAAATCTGTGTAGATATTTCCATGTATATGCAGATAGCTGTGTAGATATTTCCACGTTCATGCAGAGAGCGGTGTAGATATTTCCATGTTCATCCAGATGCCGGTGTATATATATCCATGTTCATACAGATAGCGGTGAAGATATTTCCATGTTCATACACATGGCATTGTAGATATTTCCATGTTCATACAAATGGTGGTGTAGATATTTCCATGTTAATAGAGATGGCGGTGTAGATATTTCCATGTTCATACAAATGGTGGTGTAGATATTTCCATGTTCATAGAGATGGCGGTGTAGATATTTCCATGTTTATACAGATAGCAGTGTAGTTATTTCCATGTTTATAGAGATAGCAGTGAAGATATTTCCATTGATATACAGATAGCTGTGTAGATATTTGCATGTTCATACAGATAGCGGTGTAGATAATCCATGTTGATACAGATAGCGGTGTAGATATTTCCATGTTCATACAGATAGCTGTGTAGATATTTCCATGTTCATGCAGATAGCGGTGTAGATATGTCCATGTTCATCCAGATGCCGGTGTGGATATATCCATGTTCATACAGATCGCGGTGAACATATTTCCATGTTCATACAGATGGCGGTGTAGATATTTCCATGTTCATACAAATGGCGGTGTAGATATTTCCATGTTCATAGAGATGGCAGTGTAGATATTTCCATGTTCATACAAATGACGGTGTAGATATTTCCATGTTCATAGAGATGGCTGTGTAGATATTTCCATGTTTATACAGATAGCAGTGTAGTTATTTCCATCTTTATAGAGATAGCAGTATAGATATTTCCATTGATATACAGATAGCTGTGTAGATATTTTCATGTTCATACAGATATCTGTGTAGATATTTCAATGTTCATAAAGATAGCGGTGTAGATATTTCCATGTTCATACAGATAGCGGTGTAGATATTTCCATGTTCATACAGATAGCGGTGTAGATATTTCCATGTTCATACAGTTAGCGGTGTAGATATTTCCATGTTCATATAGATGGCGGTGTAGATATTTCCATGTTCGTACAGATGGCGGTGTAGATATTTCCATGTTCATGCAGGTTGCGGTGTAGATATTTCCATGTTTATACAGATAGCAGTGTAGTTATTTCCATGATTTTAGAGATAGCAGTGTAGATATTTCCACTGATATACAGAAAGCTGTGTAGATATTTGCATGTTCATACAGATAGGCGTGTAGATATTTCCATGTTCATACAGATAGCGGTGTAGATATTTCCATGTTCATACAGATAGCGGTGTAGATATTTCCATGTTCATAGAGATAACGGTGTAGGTATTTCCATGTTCATACAGATAGGGGTGTAAATATTTCCAAGTTTATATAGATAGCGGTGTAGATATTTCCTTGTTTATAGAGATAGCAGTGTAGATATTTCCAGTGATATGCAGATAGCGGTGGAGATATTTCCATGTTCAAACAGATAGCGGTGTAGATATTTCCATGTTCATACAGATAGCGGTGTAGATATTTCCACGTTTATACAGATGGCGGTGTAGATATTTCCATGTTCATACAGATGGCGCTGTAGATATTTCCATGTTTATATCGATGGCGGTGTAGATATTTTCATGTTTACACAGATGGCGGTGTAGATATTTCCATGTTTACACAGAAAGCGGTGTAGACATTTACATGTTTACACAGATAGCGGTGTGGATAGTTCCATGCTTATGCAGATAGCGGTGTAGATATTTCCATGTTTATACAGATAGCGATGCGGATATTTCCATGTTTATACAGATAGTGGGGCAGATATTTCCATGTTTATACAGATAGCAGTGTAGATATTTCCATCTTAATACAGATGGCGGTGTAGATATCTCCATGTTCGTAGAGATGGCGGTGTAGATATTTCCATGTTCATACAAATGGCAGTGTAGATATTTCGAAGTTTATAGAGATAGCTCTGTAGTTATTTCCATATTTATAGAGAAATCTGTGTAGATATTTCCATGTACATGCAGATAGCTGTGTAGATATTTCCATGTTCATGCAGATAGCGGTGTAGATATGTCCATGTTAATCCAGATGCCGGTGTAGATATATCCATGTTCATACAGATCGCAGTGAACATATTTCCATGTTCATACAGATGGCGGTGTAGATATTTCCATGTTCATACAAATGGCGGTGTAGATATTTCCATGTTCATAGAGATGGCAGTGTAGATATTTCCATGTTCATACAAATGACGGTGTAGGTATTTCCATGTTCATTGAGATGGCGGTGTAGATATTTCCATGTTTATACAGATAGCAGTGTAGTTATTTCCATGTTTATAGAGATAGCAGTGTAGATATTTCCATTGATATACAGATAGCTGTGTAGATATTTGCATGTTCATACAGATAGCTGTGTAGATATTTCTATGTTCATAAAGATAGCGGTGTAGATATTTCCATGTTCATACAGATAGCGGTGTCGATATTTCCATGTTCAAACAGATAGCGGTGTAGATATTTCCATGTTCATACAGTTAGCGGTGTAGATATTTCCATGTTCATATAGATGGCGGTGTAGATATTTCCATGTTCATACAGATGGCGGTGTAGATATTTCCATGTTCGTACGGATGGCAGTGTGGATATTTCCATGTTCATACTGGTGGCGGTGTAGACATTTCCATGTTTATACAGATAGCAGTGCAGTTATTTCCATGTTTATAGAGATAGCAGTGTAGATGTTTCCATTGATATACAGATAGCTGTGTAGATATTTGCATGTTCATACAGATAGCGCTGTAGATATTTCCATGTTCATACAGATAGCGGTGTAGATATTTCCATGTTGATACAGATAGCGGTGTATATATTTCCATGTTCATACAGACAACGGTGTAGAAATTTCCATGTTCATTCAGATAGCGGCGTAGATATTTCCATGTTAATACAGTTAGCGGTGTAGATATTTCCATGTTCGTACAGATGGCCGTGTAGATAATTCCATGTTCATAGAGATGGCGGCGTGGATATTTCCATGTTTATGCAGATAGCGGTATAGATATTTCCATGTTTATACAGATGGTGGTGTAGATATTTCCATGTTTATACAGATGGCAGTCTAGATATTTCCATGTATATAGAGATAGTGGTGTAGTTATTTCCAGGTTTATAGAGACGGCGTGGTAGATATTTCCATGTTTATACAGATAGTGATGAAGATATTTCCATGTTTATACAGATAGCGGTGTAGATATTTCCATGTTTATACAGATAGCGGTGTATATATTTCCATGTTTCTAGAGATAGTGGTGTAGATAATTCCAAATTTATACAGATAGCAGTGTAGATATTTCCAAGTTCATACAGATAGCAGTGTACATATTTCCACGTTTATACAGATGGCGGTGTAGATATTTCCATGTTCATACAGATGGCGCTGTAGATATTTCCGTGTTTATATCGATGGCGGTGTAGATATTTTCATGTTTACACAGGTGACGGTGTAGATATTTCCATGTTTACACAGAAAGCGGTGTA
Source organism: Gorilla gorilla gorilla (assembly GCF_029281585.2). Classification (NCBI taxonomy): domain Eukaryota; kingdom Metazoa; phylum Chordata; class Mammalia; order Primates; family Hominidae; genus Gorilla; species Gorilla gorilla. Next base: position 7,093,682 of record NC_073232.2, on the reverse strand, counting down.
GACATTTCCATGTTTACACTGATAGCGGTGTGGATATTTCCATGTTTATGCAGATAGCGGTGTAGATATTTCCATGTTTATACAGATAGCGATGCGGATATTCCCATATTTATACAGATAGTTGGGCAGATATTTCCATGTTTATACAGATAGCAGTGTAGATATTTCCATCTTAATACAGATGGCAGTGTAGATATCTCCATGTTCGTACAGATGGCGGTGTACATATTTCCATGTTCATACAGATGGCAGAGTAGATATTTCGAAGTTTATAGAGATAGCGCTCTAGTTATTTCCATATTTATAGAGAAATCTGTGTAGATATTTCCATGTATATGCAGATAGCTGTGTAGATATTTCCATGTTCATGCAGATACCGGTGTAGATATGTCCATGTTCACCCAGATGCCGGTGTAGATATATCCATGTTCTTACAGATGGCGGTGAAGATATTTCCATGTTCATACAAATGGCGGTGTAGATATTTCCATGTTCATAGAAATGGCAGTGTAGATGTTTCCATGTTCATACAAATGACGGTGTCGATATTTCCATGTTCATAGAGATGGCGGTGTAGATATTTCCATGTTTATACAGATAGCAGTGTAGTTATTTCCATGTTTATAGAGATAGCAGTGTAGATATTTCCATTGATATACAGATAGCTGTGTAGATATTTGCATGTTCATACAGATAGCGGTGTAGATATATCCATGTTCATACAGATAGCGGTGTAGATATTTCCATGTTCATACAGATAGCGGTGTAGATATTTCCATGTTCATACAGATAGCGGTGTAGATATTTCCATGTTCATACAGATACCGATGTAGATATTTCCATGTTCATACAGATAGCGGTGTAGATATTTCCATGTTCATACAGTTAGCGGTGTAGATATTTCCATGTTCATACAGATGGCGGTGTAGATATTTACATGTTCATACAGATGGCGGTGTAAATATTTCCATGTTCGTACAGATGGTGGTGTAGATATTTCCATGTTCATAGAGATGGCAGTGTAGATATTTCCATGTTTACAGAGATGGCGGTGTAGATATTTTCATGTTTACACAGATGGCGGGGTAGATATTTCCATGTTTGCTCTGATAGCAGTGTAGACATTTCCATGTTTACACAGATAGCGGTGTGGATATTTCCACGTTTATGCAGATAGCGGTGTAGATATTTCCATGTTTATACAGATAGCGGTGTAGCTATTTCCATCTTAATTCAGATGGCGGTGTAGATATGTAAATGTTCGTACAGATGGCGGTGTAAATATTTCCATGTTCATACTGATGGCGGTGTAGATATTTCGAAGTTTATAGAGATAGCGCTTTAGTCACTTCCATATTTATAGAGAAATCTGTGTAGATATTTCCATGTATATGCAGATAGCTGTGTAGATATTTCCACGTTCATGCAGATAGCGGTGTAGATATTTCCATGTTCATCCAGATGCCGGTGTATATATATCCATGTTCATACAGATAGCGGTGAAGATATTTCCATGTTCATACAGATGGCATTGTAGATATTTCCATGTTCATACAAATGGTGGTGTAGATATTTCCATGTTCATAGAGATGGCGGTGTAGATATTTCCATGTTCATACAAATGGTGGTGTAGATATTTCCATGTTCATAGAGATGGCGGTGTAGATATTTCCATGTTTATACAGATAGCAGTGTAGTTATTTCCATGTTTATAGAGATAGCAGTGAAGATATTTCCATTGATATACAGATAGCTGTGTAGATATTTGCATGTTCATACAGATAGCGGTGTAGATAATCCATGTTGATACAGATAGCGGTGTAGATATTTCCATGTTCATACAGATAGCTGTGTAGATATTTCCATGTTCATGCAGATAGCGGTGTAGATATGTCCATGTTCATCCAGATGCCCGTGTGGATATATCCATGTTCATACAGATCGCGGTGAACATATTTCCATGTTCATACAGATGGCGGTGTAGATATTTCCATGTTCATACAAATGGCGGTGTAGATATTTCCATGTTCATAGAGATGGCAGTGTAGATATTTCCATGTTCATACAAATGACGGTGTAGATATTTCCATGTTCATAGAGATGGCTGTGTAGATATTTCCATGTTTATACAGATAGCAGTGTAGTTATTTCCATCTTTATAGAGATAGCAGTATAGAAATTTCCATTGATATACAGATAGCTGTGTAGATATTTGCATGTTCATACAGATATCTGTGTAGATATTTCAATGTTCATAAAGATAGCGGTGTAGATATTTCCATGTTCATACAGATAGCGGTGTAGATATTTCCATGTTCATACAGATAGCGGTGTAGATATTTCCATGTTCATACAGTTAGCGGTGTAGATATTTCCATGTTCATATAGATGGCGGTGTAGATATTTCCATGTTCGTACAGATGGCGGTGTAGATATTTCCATGTTCATGCAGGTTGCGGTGTAGATATTTCCATGTTTATACAGATAGCAGTGTAGTTATTTCCATGATTTTAGAGATAGCAGTGTAGATATTTCCACTGATATACAGAAAGCTGTGTAGATATTTGCATGTTCATACAGATAGGCGTGTAGATATTTCCATGTTCATACAGATAGCGGTGTAGATATTTCCATGTTCATACAGATAGCGGTGTAGATATTTCCATGTTCATAGAGATAACGGTGTAGGTATTTCCATGTTCATACAGATAGGGGTGTAAATATTTCCAAGTTTATATAGATAGCGGTGTAGATATTTCCTTGTTTATAGAGATAGCAGTGTAGATATTTCCAGTGATATGCAGATAGCGGTGGAGATATTTCCATGTTCAAACAGATAGCGGTGTAGATATTTCCATGTTCATACAGATAGCGGTGTAGATATTTCCAAGTTCATACAGATAGCGGTGTAGATATTTCCACGTTTATACAGATGGCGGTGTAGATATTTCCATGTTCATACAGATGGCGCTGTAGATATTTCCATGTTTATATCGATGGCGGTGTAGATATTTTCATGTTTACACAGATGGCGGTGTAGATATTTCCATGTTTACACAGAAAGCGGTGTAGACATTTACATGTTTACACAGATAGCGGTGTGGATAGTTCCATGCTTATGCAGATAGCGGTGTAGATATTTCCATGTTTATACAGATAGCGATGCGGATATTTCCATGTTTATACAGATAGTGGGGCAGATATTTCCATGTTTATACAGATAGCAGTGTAGATATTTCCATCTTAATACAGATGGCGGTGTAGATATCTCCATGTTCGTAGAGATGGCGGTGTAGATATTTCCATGTTCATACAGATGGCAGTGTAGATATTTCGAAGTTTATAGAGATAGCTCTGTAGTTATTTCCATATTTATAGAGAAATCTGTGTAGATATTTCCATGTACATGCAGATAGCTGTGTAGATATTTCCATGTTCATGCAGATAGCGGTGTAGATATGTCCATGTTAATCCAGATGCCGGTGTAGATATATCCATGTTCATACAGATCGCAGTGAACATATTTCCATGTTCATACAGATGGCGGTGTAGATATTTCCATGTTCATACAAATGGCGGTGTAGATATTTCCATGTTCATAGAGATGGCAGTGTAGATATTTCCATGTTCATACAAATGACGGTGTAGGTATTTCCATGTTCATTGAGATGGCGGTGTAGATATTTCCATGTTTATACAGATAGCAGTGTAGTTATTTCCATGTTTATAGAGATAGCAGTGTAGATATTTCCATTGATATACAGATAGCTGTGTAGATATTTGCATGTTCATACAGATAGCTGTGTAGATATTTCTATGTTCATAAAGATAGCGGTGTAGATATTTCCATGTTCATACAGATAGCGGTGTAGATATTTCCATGTTCATACAGATAGCGGTGTAGATATTTCCATGTTCATACAGATAGCGGTGTAGATATTTCCAAGTTCATACAGATAGCGGTGTAGATATTTCCACGTTTATACAGATGGCGGTGTAGATATTTCCATGTTCATACAGATGGCGCTGTAGATATTTCCATGTTTATATCGATGGCGGTGTAGATATTTTCATGTTTACACAGATGGCGGTGTAGATATTTCCATGTTTACACAGAAAGCGGTGTAGACATTTACATGTTTACACAGATAGCGGTGTGGATAGTTCCATGCTTATGCAGATAGCGGTGTAGATATTTCCATGTTTATACAGATAGCGATGCGGATATTTCCATGTTTATACAGATAGTGGGGCAGATATTTCCATGTTTATACAGATAGCAGTGTAGATATTTCCATCTTAATACAGATGGCGGTGTAGATATCTCCATGTTCGTAGAGATGGCGGTGTAGATATTTCCATGTTCATACAGATGGCAGTGTAGATATTTCGAAGTTTATAGAGATAGCTCTGTAGTTATTTCCATATTTATAGAGAAATCTGTGTAGATATTTCCATGTACATGCAGATAGCTGTGTAGATATTTCCATGTTCATGCAGATAGCGGTGTAGATATGTCCATGTTAATCCAGATGCCGGTGTAGATATATCCATGTTCATACAGATCGCAGTGAACATATTTCCATGTTCATACAGATGGCGGTGTAGATATTTCCATGTTCATACAAATGGCGGTGTAGATATTTCCATGTTCATAGAGATGGCAGTGTAGATATTTCCATGTTCATACAAATGACGGTGTAGGTATTTCCATGTTCATTGAGATGGCGGTGTAGATATTTCCATGTTTATACAGATAGCAGTGTAGTTATTTCCATGTTTATAGAGATAGCAGTGTAGATATTTCCATTGATATACAGATAGCTGTGTAGATATTTGCATGTTCATACAGATAGCTGTGTAGATATTTCTATGTTCATAAAGATAGCGGTGTAGATATTTCCATGTTCATACAGATAGCGGTGTAGATATTTCCATGTTCATACAGATAGCGGTGTAGATATTTCCATGTTCATACAGTTAGCGGTGTAGATATTTCCATGTTCATATAGATGGCGGTGTAGATATTTCCATGTTCATACAGATGGCGGTGTAGATATTTCCATGTTCGTACGGATGGCAGTGTGGATATTTCCATGTTCATACTGGTGGCGGTGTAGACATTTCCATGTTTATACAGATAGCAGTGCAGTTATTTCCATGTTTATAGAGATAGCAGTGTAGATGTTTCCATTGATATACAGATAGCTGTGTAGATATTTGAATGTTCATACAGATAGCGCTGTAGATATTTCCATGTTCATACAGATAGCGGTGTAGATATTTCCATGTTCATACAGATAGCGGTGTATATATTTCCATGTTCATACAGATAACGGTGTAGATATTTCCATGTTCATTCAGATAGCGGCGTAGATATTTCCATGTTAATATAGTTAGCGGTGTAGATATTTCCATGTTCGTACTGATGGCAGTGTAGATATTTCCATGTTCATAGAGATGGCGGCGTAGATATTTCCATGTTTATGCAGATAGCGGTATAGGTATTTCCATGTTTATACAGATGGTGGTGTAGATATTTCCATGTTTATAGAGATGGCAGTCTAGATATTTCCATGTTTATAGAGATAGTGGTGTAGTTATTTCCAAGTTTATAGAGACGGCGTGGTAGATATTTCCATGTTTATACAGATAGCGATGAAGATATTTCCATGTTTATACAGATAGCGGTGTAGATATTTCCATGTTTATACAGATAGCGGTGTATATATTTCCATGTTTCTAGAGATAGTGGTGTAGATAATTCCAAATTTATACAGATAGCAGTGTAGGTATTTCCAAGTTCATACAGATAGTAGTGTAGATATTTCCACGTTTATACAGATGGCGGTGTAGATATTTCCATGTTCATACAGATGGCGCTGTAGATATTTCCATGTTTATATCGATGGCGGTGTAGATATTTTCATGTTTACACAGCTGGCGGTGTAGATATTTCCATGTTTACACAGAAAGCGGTGTAGACATTTCCATGTTTACACTGATAGCGGTGTGGATATTTCCATGTTTATGCAGATAGCGGTGTAGATATTTCCATGTTTATACAGATAGCGATGCGGATATTCCCATATTTATACAGATAGTTGGGCAGATATTTCCATGTTTATACAGATAGCAGTGTAGATATTTCCATCTTAATACAGATGGCAGTGTAGATATCTCCATGTTCGTACAGATGGCGGTGTACATATTTCCATGTTCATACAGATGGCAGAGTAGATATTTCGAAGTTTATAGAGATAGCGCTCTAGTTATTTCCATATTTATAGAGAAATCTGTGTAGATATTTCCATGTATATGCAGATAGCTGTGTAGATATTTCCATGTTCATGCAGATACCGGTGTAGATATGTCCATGTTCACCCAGATGCCGGTGTAGATATATCCATGTTCTTACAGATGGCGGTGAAGATATTTCCATGTTCATACAAATGGCGGTGTAGATATTTCCATGTTCATAGAAATGGCAGTGTAGATGTTTCCATGTTCATACAAATGACGGTGTCGATATTTCCATGTTCATAGAGATGGCGGTGTAGATATTTCCATGTTTATACAGATAGCAGTGTAGTTATTTCCATGTTTATAGAGATAGCAGTGTAGATATTTCCATTGATATACAGATAGCTGTGTAGATATTTGCATGTTCATACAGATAGCGGTGTAGATATATCCATGTTCATACAGATAGCGGTGTAGATATTTCCATGTTCATACAGATAGCGGTGTAGATATTTCCATGTTCATACAGATAGCGGTGTAGATATTTCCATGTTCATACAGATACCGATGTAGATATTTCCATGTTCATACAGATAGCGGTGTAGATATTTCCATGTTCATACAGTTAGCGGTGTAGATATTTCCATGTTCATACAGATGGCGGTGTAGATATTTACATGTTCATACAGATGGCGGTGTAAATATTTCCATGTTCGTACAGATGGTGGTGTAGATATTTCCATGTTCATAGAGATGGCAGTGTAGATATTTCCATGTTTACAGAGATGGCGGTGTAGATATTTTCATGTTTACACAGATGGCGGGGAAGATATTTCCATGTTTGCTCTGATAGCAGTGTAGACATTTCCATGTTTACACAGATAGCGGTGTGGATATTTCCACGTTTATGCAGATAGCGGTGTAGATATTTCCATGTTTATACAGATAGCGGTGTAGCTATTTCCATCTTAATTCAGATGGCGGTGTAGATATGTAAATGTTCGTACAGATGGCGGTGTAAATATTTCCATGTTCATACTGATGGCGGTGTAGATATTTCGAAGTTTATAGAGATAGCGCTTTAGTCACTTCCATATTTATAGAGAAACCTGTGTAGATATTTCCATGTATATGCAGATAGCTGTGTAGATATTTCCACGTTCATGCAGATAGCGGTGTAGATATTTCCATGTTCATCCAGATGCCGGTGTATATATATCCATGTTCATACAGATAGCGGTGAAGATATTTCCATGTTCATACAGATGGCATTGTAGATATTTCCATGTTCATACAAATGGTGGTGTAGATATTTCCATGTTCATAGAGATGGCGGTGTAGATATTTCCATGTTCATACAAATGGTGGTGTAGATATTTCCATGTTCATAGAGATGGCGGTGTAGATATTTCCATGTTTATACAGATAGCAGTGTAGTTATTTCCATGTTTATAGAGATAGCAGTGAAGATATTTCCATTGATATACAGATAGCTGTGTAGATATTTGCATGTTCATACAGATAGCGGTGTAGATAATCCATGTTGATACAGATAGCGGTGTAGATATTTCCATGTTCATACAGATAGCTGTGTAGATATTTCCATGTTCATGCAGATAGCGGTGTAGATATGTCCATGTTCATCCAGATGCCGGTGTGGATATATCCATGTTCATACAGATCGCGGTGAACATATTTCCATGTTCATACAGATGGCGGTGTAGATATTTCCATGTTCATACAAATGGCGGTGTAGATATTTCCATGTTCATAGAGATGGCAGTGTAGATATTTCCATGTTCATACAAATGACGGTGTAGATATTTCCATGTTCATAGAGATGGCTGTGTAGATATTTCCATGTTTATACAGATAGCAGTGTAGTTATTTCCATCTTTATAGAGATAGCAGTGTAGATATTTCCATTGATATACAGATAGCTGTGTAGATATTTGCATGTTCATACAGATATCTGTGTAGATATTTCAATGTTCATAAAGATAGCGGTGTAGATATTTCCATGTTCATACAGATAGCGGTGTAGATATTTCCATGTTCATACAGATAGCGGTGTAGATATTTCCATGTTCATACAGTTAGCGGTGTAGATATTTCCATGTTCATATAGATGGCGGTGTAGATATTTCCATGTTCGTACAGATGGCGGTGTAGATATTTCCATGTTCGTACGGATGGCAGTGTGGATATTTCCATGTTCATACTGGTGGCGGTGTAGACATTTCCATGTTTATACAGATAGCAGTGCAGTTATTTCCATGTTTATAGAGATAGCAGTGTAGATGTTTCCATTGATATACAGATAGCTGTGTAGATATTTGCATGTTCATACAGATAGCGCTGTAGATATTTCCATGTTCATACAGATAGCGGTGTAGATATTTCCATGTTGATACAGATAGCGGTGTATATATTTCCATGTTCATACAGACAACGGTGTAGATATTTCCATGTTCATTCAGATAGCGGCGTAGATATTTCCATGTTAATACAGTTAGCGGTGTAGATATTTCCATGTTCGTACAGATGGCCGTGTAGATATTTCCATGTTCATAGAGATGGCGGCGTAGATATTTCCATGTTTATGCAGATAGCGGTATAGATATTTCCATGTTTATACAGATGGTGGTGTAGATATTTCCATGTTTATACAGATGGCAGTCTAGATATTTCCATGTATATAGAGATAGTGGTGTAGTTATTTCCAGGTTTATAGAGACGGCGTGGTAGATATTTCCATGTTTATACAGATAGCGATGAAGATATTTCCATGTTTATACAGATAGCGTTGTAGATATTTCCATGTTTATACAGATAGCGGTGTATATATTTCCATGTTTCTAGAGATAGTGGTGTAGATAATTCCAAATTTATACAGATAGCAGTGTAGATATTTCCAAGTTCATACAGATAGCAGTGTAGATATTTCCACGTTTATACAGATGGCGGTGTAGATATTTCCATGTTCATACAGATGGCGCTGTAGATATTTCCGTGTTTATATCGATGGCGGTGTAGATATTTTCATGTTTACACAGGTGACGGTGTAGATATTTCCATGTTTACACAGAAAGCGGTGTAGACATTTCCATGTTTACACTGATAGCGGTGTGGATATTTCCATGTTTATGCAGATAGCGGTGTAGATATTTCCATGTTTATACAGATAGCGATGCGGATATTCCCATATTTATACAGATAGTTGGGCAGATATTTCCATGTTTATACAGATAGCAGTGTAGATATTTCCATCTTAATACAGATGGCAGTGTAGATATCTCCATGTTCGTACAGATGGCGGTGTAGATATTTCCATGTTCATACAGATGGCAGGGTAGATATTTCGAAGTTTATAGAGATAGCGCTGTAGTTAATTCCATATTTATAGAGAAATCTGTGTAGATATTTCCATGTATATGCAGATAGCTGTGTAGATATTTCCATGTTCATGCAGATAGCGGTGTAGATATGTCCATGTTCATCCAGATGCCGGTGTAGATATATCCATGTTCTTACAGATGGCGGTGAAGATATTTCCATGTTCATACAAATGGCGGTGTAGATATTTCCATGTTCATAGAGATGGCAGTGTAGATGTTTCCATGTTCATACAAATGACGGTGTAGATATTTCCATGTTCATAGAGATGGCGGTGTAGATATTTCCATGTTTATACAGATAGCAGTGTAGTTATTTCCATGTTTATAGAGATAGCAGTGTAGATATTTCCATTGATATACAGATAGCTGTGTAGATATTTGCATGTTCATACAGATAGCGGTGTAGATATATCCATGTTCATACAGATAGCGGTGTAGATATTTCCATGTTCATACAGATAGCGGTGTAGATATTTCCATGTTCATACAGATAGCGGTGTAGATATTTCCATGTTCATACAGATACCGATGTAGATATTTCCATGTTCATAGAGATAGCGGTGTAGATATTTCCATGTTCATACAGTTAGCGGTGTAGATATTTCCATGTTCATACAGATGGCGGTGTAGATATTTACATGTTCATACAGATGGCGGTGTAAATATTTCCATGTTCGTACAGATGGTGGTGTAGATATTTCCATGTTCATAGAGATGGCAGTGTAGATATTTCCATGTTTACAGAGATGGCGGTGTAGATATTTTCATGTTTACACAGATGGCGGTGTAGATATTTCCATGTTTGCACTGATAGCAGTGTAGACATTTCCATGTTTACACAGATAGCGGTGTGGATATTTCCACGTTTATGCTGATAGCGGTGTAGATATTTCCATGTTTATACAGATAGCGGTGTAGCTATTTCCATCTTAATACAGATGGCGGTGTAGATATGTAAATGTTCGTACAGATGGCGGTGTAAATATTTCCATGTTCATACTGATGGCGGTGTAGATATTTCGAAGTTTATAGAGATAGCGCTTTAGTCACTTACATATTTATAGAGAAATCTGTGTAGATATTTCCATGTATTTGCAGATAGCTGTGTAGATATTTCCATGTTCATGCAGATAGCGGTGTAGTTATTTCCATGTTCATCCAGATGCCGGTGAATATATATCCATGTTCATACAGATAGCGGTGAAGATATTTCCATGTTCATACAGATGGCATTGTAGATATTTCCATGTTCATACCAATGGCGGTGTAGATATTTCCATGTTCATAGAGATGGCGGTGTAGATATTTCCATGTTCATACAAATGGTGGTGTAGATATTTCCATGTTCATAGAGATGGCGGTGTAGATATTTCCATGTTTATACGGATAGCAGTGTAGTTATTTCCATGTTTACAGAGATAGCAGTGTAGATATTTCCATTGATATACAGATAGCTGTGTAGATATTTGCATGTTCATACAGATAGCAGTGTAGATAATCCATGATGATACAGATAGCGGTGTAGATATTTCCATGTTCATACAGATAGCTGTGTAGATATTTCCATGTTCATACAGATAGCGGTGTAGATATTTCCATGTTAATCCAGATGCCGGTGTAGATATATCCATGTTCATACAGATAGTGGTGAAGATATTTCCATGTTCATACAGATGGCATTGTAGATATTTCCATGTTCATACAAATGGCGGTGTAGATATTTCCATGTTCATAGAGATGGCGGTGTAGATATTTCCATGTTCATACAAATGGTGGTGTAGATATTTCCATGTTCATAGAGATGGCGGTGTAGATATTTCCATGTTTATACAGATAGCAGTGTAGTTATTTCCATGTTTAAAGAGATAGCAGTGTAGATATTTCCATTGATATACAGATAGCTGTGTAGATATTTGCATGTTCATACAGATAGCTGTGTAGATATTTCCATGTTCATAAAGATAGCGGTGTAGATATTTCCATGTTCATACAGATAGCGGTGTAGATATTTCCATGTTCATACAGATAGCGGTGTAGATATTTCCATGTTCATACAGATAGCGGTGTAGATATTTCCATGTTCATACAGTTAGCGGTGTAGATATTTCCATGTTCATATAGATGGCGGTGTAGATATTTCCATGTTCGTACAGATGGCGGTGTAGATATTTCCATGTTCGTACGGATGGCAGTGTGGATATTTCCATGTTCATACTGGTGGCGGTGTAGACATTTCCATGTTTATACAGATAGCAGTGCAGTTATTTCCATGTTTATAGAGATAGCAGTGTAGATGTTTCCATTGATATACAGATAGCTGTGTAGATATTTGCATGTTCATACAGATAGCGCTGTAGATATTTCCATGTTCATACAGATAGCGGTGTAGATATTTCCATGTTGATACAGATAGCGGTGTATATATTTCCATGTTCATACAGACAACGGTGTAGATATTTCCATGTTCATTCAGATAGCGGCGTAGATATTTCCATGTTAATACAGTTAGCGGTGTAGATATTTCCATGTTCGTACAGATGGCCGTGTAGATATTTCCATGTTCATAGAGATGGCGGCGTAGATATTTCCATGTTTATGCAGATAGCGGTATAGATATTTCCATGTTTATACAGATGGTGGTGTAGATATTTCCATGTTTATACAGATGGCAGTCTAGATATTTCCATGTATATAGAGATAGTGGTGTAGTTATTTCCAGGTTTATAGAGACGGCGTGGTAGATATTTCCATGTTTATACAGATAGCGATGAAGATATTTCCATGTTTATACAGATAGCGCTGTAGATATTTCCATGTTTATACAGATAGCGGTGTATATATTTCCATGTTTCTAGAGATAGTGGTGTAGATAATTCCAAATTTATACAGATAGCAGTGTAGATATTTCCAAGTTCATACAGATAGCAGTGTAGATATTTCCACGTTTATACAGATGGCGGTGTAGATATTTCCATGTTCATACAGATGGCGCTGTAGATATTTCCGTGTTTATATCGATGGCGGTGTAGATATTTTCATGTTTACACAGGTGACGGTGTAGATATTTCCATGTTTACACAGAAAGCGGTGTAGACATTTCCATGTTTACACTGATAGCGGTGTGGATATTTCCATGTTTATGCAGATAGCGGTGTAGATATTTCCATGTTTATACAGATAGCGATGCGGATATTCCCATATTTATACAGATAGTTGGGCAGATATTTCCATGTTTATACAGATAGCAGTGTAGATATTTCCATCTTAATACAGATGGCAGTGTAGATATCTCCATGTTCGTACAGATGGCGGTGTAGCTATTACCATGTTCATACAGATGGCAGGGTAGATATTTCGAAGTTTATAGAGATAGCGCTGTAGTTAATTCCATATTTATAGAGAAATCTGTGTAGATATTTCCATGTATATGCAGATAGCTGTGTAGATATTTCCATGTTCATGCAGATAGCGGTGTAGATATGTCCATGTTCATCCAGATGCCGGTGTAGATATATCCATGTTCTTACAGATGGCGGTGAAGATATTTCCATGTTCATACAAATGGCGGTGTAGATATTTCCATGTTCATAGAGATGGCAGTGTAGATGTTTCCATGTTCATACAAATGACGGTGTAGATATTTCCATGTTCATTGAGATGGCGGTGTAGATATTTCCATGTTTATACAGATAGCAGTGTAGTTATTTCCATGTTTATAGAGATAGCAGTGTAGATATTTCCATTGATATACAGATAGCTGTGTAGATATTTGCATGTTCATACAGATAGCGGTGTAGATATATCCATGTTCATACAGATAGCGGTGTAGATATTTCCATGTTCATACAGATAGCGGTGTAGATATTTCCATGTTCATACAGATAGCGGTGTAGATATTTCCATGTTCATACAGATACCGATGTAGATATTTCCATGTTCATAGAGATAGCGGTGTAGATATTTCCATGTTCATACAGTTAGCGGTGTAGATATTTCCATGTTCATACAGATGGCGGTGTAGATATTTACATGTTCATACAGATGGCGGTGTAAATATTTCCATGTTCGTACAGATGGTGGTGTAGATATTTCCATGTTCATAGAGATGGCAGTGTAGATATTTCCATGTTTACAGAGATGGCGGTGTAGATATTTTCATGTTTACACAGATGGCGGTGTAGATATTTCCATGTTTGCACTGATAGCAGTGTAGACATTTCCATGTTTACACAGATAGCGGTGTGGATATTTCCACGTTTATGCTGATAGCGGTGTAGATATTTCCATGTTTATACAGATAGCGGTGTAGCTATTTCCATCTTAATACAGATGGCGGTGTAGATATGTAAATGTTCGTACAGATGGCGGTGTAAATATTTCCATGTTCATACTGATGGCGGTGTAGATATTTCGAAGTTTATAGAGATAGCGCTCTAGTCACTTACATATTTATAGAGAAATCTGTGTAGATATTTCCATGTATTTGCAGATAGCTGTGTAGATATTTCCATGTTCATGCAGATAGCGGTGTAGTTATTTCCATGTTCATCCAGATGCCGGTGAATATATATCCATGTTCATACAGATAGCGGTGAAGATATTTCCATGTTCATACAGATGGCATTGTAGATATTTCCATGTTCATACAAATGGCGGTGTAGATATTTCCATGTTCATAGAGATGGCGGTGTAGATATTTCCATGTTCATACAAATGGTGGTGTAGATATTTCCATGTTCATAGAGATGGCGGTGTAGATATTTCCATGTTTATACGGATAGCAGTGTAGTTATTTCCATGTTTACAGAGATAGCAGTGTAGATATTTCCATTGATATACAGATAGCTGTGTAGATATTTGCATGTTCATACAGATAGCAGTGTAGATAATCCATGATGATACAGATAGCGGTGTAGATATTTCCATGTTCATACAGATAGCTGTGTAGATATTTCCATGTTCATACAGATAGCGGTGTAGATATTTCCATGTTAATCCAGATGCCGGTGTAGATATATCCATGTTCATACAGATAGTGGTGAAGATATTTCCATGTTCATACAGATGGCATTGTAGATATTTCCATGTTCATACAAATGGCGGTGTAGATATTTCCATGTTCATAGAGATGGCGGTGTAGATATTTCCATGTTCATACAAATGGTGGTGTAGATATTTCCATGTTCATAGAGATGGCGGTGTAGATATTTCCATGTTTATACAGATAGCAGTGTAGTTATTTCCATGTTTAAAGAGATAGCAGTGTAGATATTTCCATTGATATACAGATAGCTGTGTAGATATTTGCATGTTCATACAGATAGCTGTGTAGATATTTCCATGTTCATACAGATAGCTGTGTAGATATTTGCATGTTCATACAGATAGCGGTGTAGATATATCCATGTTCATACAGATAGCGGTGTAGATATTTCCATGTTCATACAGATAGCGGTGTAGATATTTCCATGTTCATACAGATAGCGGTGTAGATATTTCCATGTTCATACAGATACCGATGTAGATATTTCCATGTTCATAGAGATAGCGGTGTAGATATTTCCATGTTCATACAGTTAGCGGTGTAGATATTTCCATGTTCATACAGATGGCGGTGTAGATATTTACATGTTCATACAGATGGCGGTGTAAATATTTCCATGTTCGTACAGATGGTGGTGTAGATATTTCCATGTTCATAGAGATGGCAGTGTAGATATTTCCATGTTTACAGAGATGGCGGTGTAGATATTTTCATGTTTACACAGATGGCGGTGTAGATATTTCCATGTTTGCACTGATAGCAGTGTAGACATTTCCATGTTTACACAGATAGCGGTGTGGATATTTCCACGTTTATGCTGATAGCGGTGTAGATATTTCCATGTTTATACAGATAGCGGTGTAGCTATTTCCATCTTAATACAGATGGCGGTGTAGATATGTAAATGTTCGTACAGATGGCGGTGTAAATATTTCCATGTTCATACTGATGGCGGTGTAGATATTTCGAAGTTTATAGAGATAGCGCTTTAGTCACTTACATATTTATAGAGAAATCTGTGTAGATATTTCCATGTATTTGCAGATAGCTGTGTAGATATTTCCATGTTCATGCAGATAGCGGTGTAGTTATTTCCATGTTCATCCAGATGCCGGTGAATATATATCCATGTTCATACAGATAGCGGTGAAGATATTTCCATGTTCATACAGATGGCATTGTAGATATTTCCATGTTCATACCAATGGCGGTGTAGATATTTCCATGTTCATAGAGATGGCGGTGTAGATATTTCCATGTTCATACAAATGGTGGTGTAGATATTTCCATGTTCATAGAGATGGCGGTGTAGATATTTCCATGTTTATACGGATAGCAGTGTAGTTATTTCCATGTTTACAGAGATAGCAGTGTAGATATTTCCATTGATATACAGATAGCTGTGTAGATATTTGCATGTTCATACAGATAGCAGTGTAGATAATCCATGATGATACAGATAGCGGTGTAGATATTTCCATGTTCATACAGATAGCTGTGTAGATATTTCCATGTTCATACAGATAGCGGTGTAGATATTTCCATGTTAATCCAGATGCCGGTGTAGATATATCCATGTTCATACAGATAGTGGTGAAGATATTTCCATGTTCATACAGATGGCATTGTAGATATTTCCATGTTCATACAAATGGCGGTGTAGATATTTCCATGTTCATAGAGATGGCGGTGTAGATATTTCCATGTTCATACAAATGGTGGTGTAGATATTTCCATGTTCATAGA
This sequence comes from Gorilla gorilla gorilla, assembly GCF_029281585.2. NCBI lineage: Eukaryota > Metazoa > Chordata > Mammalia > Primates > Hominidae > Gorilla > Gorilla gorilla. The sequence continues at coordinate 7,077,251 of NC_073232.2, read as the reverse complement.
GATGGCGGTGTAGATATTTCCATGTTTATACAGATAGCAGTGTAGTTATTTCCATGTTTAAAGAGATAGCAGTGTAGATATTTCCATTGATATACAGATAGCTGTGTAGATATTTGCATGTTCATACAGATAGCTGTGTAGATATTTCCATGTTCATAAAGATAGCGGTGTAGATATTTCCATGTTCATACAGATAGCGGTGTAGATATTTCCATGTTCATACAGATAGCTGTGTAGATATTTCCATGTTCATACAGATAGCGGTGTAGATATTTCCATGTTCATACCGATAGCGGTGTAGATATTTCCATGTTCATACAGATGGCGGTTAGATATTTACATGTTCATACAGATGGCGGTGTAGATATATCCATGTTCGTACGGATGGCAGTGGAGATATTTCCATGTTCGTTCAGGTGGCGGTGTATATATTTCCATGTTTATACTGATAGCAGTGTAGCTATTTCCATGTTTATAGAGATAGCAGTGTAAATATTTCCATTGATATACAGATAGCTGTGTAGATATTTGCATGTTCATACAGATAGCGGTGTAGATATTTCCATGTTCATACAGATAACGGTGTAGATATTTCCTTGGTCATACAGATAGCGGTGAAGATATTTCCATGTTCATACAGTTAGCGGTGTAGATATTTCCATGTTCATACAGATGGCGGTGTAGATATTTACATGTTCATACAGATGGTGGTGTAAATATTTCCATGTTCGTACAGATGGCGGTGTTGATATTTCCATGTTCATAGAGAAGGCGGCGTAGATATTTCTATGTTTATGCAGATAGCGGTATAGATATTTCCATGTTTATACAGATGGTGGTGTAGATATTTCCATGTTTATACAGATGGCAGTCTAGATATTTCCATGTATATAGAGATAGTGGTGTAGTTATTTCCAGGTTTATAGAGACGGCGTGGTAGATATTTCCATGTTTATACAGATAGCGATGAAGATATTTCCATGTTTATACAGATAGCGCTGTAGATATTTCCATGTTTATACAGATAGCGGTGTATATATTTCCATGTTTCTAGAGATAGTGGTGTAGATAATTCCAAATTTATACAGATAGCAGTGTAGATATTTCCAAGTTCATACAGATAGCAGTGTAGATATTTCCACGTTTATACAGATGGCGGTGTAGATATTTCCATGTTCATACAGATGGCGCTGTAGATATTTCCGTGTTTATATCGATGGCGGTGTAGATATTTTCATGTTTACACAGGTGACGGTGTAGATATTTCCATGTTTACACAGAAAGCGGTGTAGACATTTCCATGTTTACACTGATAGCGGTGTGGATATTTCCATGTTTATGCAGATAGCGGTGTAGATATTTCCATGTTTATACAGATAGCGATGCGGATATTCCCATATTTATACAGATAGTTGGGCAGATATTTCCATGTTTATACAGATAGCAGTGTAGATATTTCCATCTTAATACAGATGGCAGTGTAGATATCTCCATGGTCGTACAGATGGCGGTGTAGCTATTACCATGTTCATACAGATGGCAGGGTAGATATTTCGAAGTTTATAGAGATAGCGCTGTAGTTAATTCCATATTTATAGAGAAATCTGTGTAGATATTTCCATGTATATGCAGATAGCTGTGTAGATATTTCCATGTTCATGCAGATAGCGGTGTAGATATGTCCATGTTCATCCAGATGCCGGTGTAGATATATCCATGTTCTTACAGATGGCGGTGAAGATATTTCCATGTTCATACAAATGGCGGTGTAGATATTTCCATGTTCATAGAGATGGCAGTGTAGATGTTTCCATGTTCATACAAATGACGGTGTAGATATTTCCATGTTCATTGAGATGGCGGTGTAGATATTTCCATGTTTATACAGATAGCAGTGTAGTTATTTCCATGTTTATAGAGATAGCAGTGTAGATATTTCCATTGATATACAGATAGCTGTGTAGATATTTGCATGTTCATACAGATAGCGGTGTAGATATATCCATGTTCATACAGATAGCGGTGTAGATATTTCCATGTTCATACAGATAGCGGTGTAGATATTTCCATGTTCATACAGATAGCGGTGTAGATATTTCCATGTTCATACAGATACCGATGTAGATATTTCCATGTTCATAGAGATAGCGGTGTAGATATTTCCATGTTCATACAGTTAGCGGTGTAGATATTTCCATGTTCATACAGATGGCGGTGTAGATATTTACATGTTCATACAGATGGCGGTGTAAATATTTCCATGTTCGTACAGATGGTGGTGTAGATATTTCCATGTTCATAGAGATGGCAGTGTAGATATTTCCAAGTTTACAGAGATGGCGGTGTAGATATTTTCATGTTTACACAGATGGCGGTGTAGATATTTCCATGTTTGCACTGATAGCAGTGTAGACATTTCCATGTTTACACAGATAGCGGTGTGGATATTTCCACGTTTATGCTGATAGCGGTGTAGATATTTCCATGTTTATACAGATAGCGGTGTAGCTATTTCCATCTTAATACAGATGGCGGTGTAGATATGTAAATGTTCGTACAGATGGCGGTGTAAATATTTCCATGTTCATACTGATGGCGGTGTAGATATTTCGAAGTTTATAGAGATAGCGCTTTAGTCACTTACATATTTATAGAGAAATCTGTGTAGATATTTCCATGTATTTGCAGATAGCTGTGTAGATATTTCCATGTTCATGCAGATAGCTGTGTAGTTATTTCCATGTTCATCCAGATGCCGGTGAATATATATCCATGTTCATACAGATAGCGGTGAAGATATTTCCATGTTCATACAGATGGCATTGTAGATATTTCCATGTTCATACAAATGGCGGTGTAGATATTTCCATGTTCATAGAGATGGCGGTGTAGATATTTCCATGTTCATACAAATGGTGGTGTAGATATTTCCATGTTCATAGAGATGGCGGTGTAGATATTTCCATGTTTATACGGATAGCAGTGTAGTTATTTCCATGTTTACAGAGATAGCAGTGTAGATATTTCCATTGATATACAGATAGCTGTGTAGATATTTGCATGTTCATACAGATAGCAGTGTAGATAATCCATGATGATACAGATAGCGGTGTAGATATTTCCATGTTCATACAGATAGCTGTGTAGATATTTCCATGTTCATACAGATAGCGGTGTAGATATTTCCATGTTAATCCAGATGCCGGTGTAGATATATCCATGTTCATACTGATAGTGGTGAAGATATTTCCATGTTCATACAGATGGCATTGTAGATATTTCCATGTTCATACAAATGGCGGTGTAGATATTTCCATGTTCATAGAGATGGCGGTGTAGATATTTCCATGTTCATACAAATGGTGGTGTAGATATTTCCATGTTCATAGAGATGGCGGTGTAGATATTTCCATGTTTATACAGATAGCAGTGTAGTTATTTCCATGTTTAAAGAGATAGCAGTGTAGATATTTCCATTGATATACAGATAGCTGTGTAGATATTTGCATGTTCATACAGATAGCTGTGTAGATATTTCCATGTTCATAAAGATAGCGGTGTAGATATTTCCATGTTCATACAGATAGCGGTGTAGATATTTCCATGTTCATACAGATAGCTGTGTAGATATTTCCATGTTCATACAGATAGCGGTGTAGATATTTCCATGTTCATACCGATAGCGGTGTAGATATTTCCATGTTCATACAGATGGCGGTTAGATATTTACATGTTCATACAGATGGCGGTGTAGATATATCCATGTTCGTACGGATGGCAGTGGAGATATTTCCATGTTCGTTCAGGTGGCGGTGTATATATTTCCATGTTTATACTGATAGCAGTGTAGCTATTTCCATGTTTATAGAGATAGCAGTGTAAATATTTCCATTGATATACAGACAGCTGTGTAGATATTTGCATGTTCATACAGATAGCGGTGTAGATATTTCCATGTTCATACAGATAACGGTGTAGATATTTCCTTGGTCGTACAGATAGCGGTGAAGATATTTCCATGTTCATACAGTTAGCGGTGTAGATATTTCCATGTTCATACAGATGGCGGTGTAGATATTTACATGTTCATACAGATGGTGGTGTAAATATTTCCATGTTCGTACAGATGGCGGTGTTGATATTTCCATGTTCATAGAGAAGGCGGCGTAGATATTTCTATGTTTATGCAGATAGCGCTATAGATATTTCCATGTTTATACAGATGGTGGTGTAGATATTTCCATGTTTATAGAGATGGCTGTCTAGATATTTCCATGTTTATGGAGATAGTGGTGTAGTTATTTCCAAGTTTATAGAGACAGCGTTGTAGATATTTCCATGTTTATACAGATAGCGGTGAAGATATTTCCATGTTTATACAGATAGCGGTGTAGATACTTAAATGTTTATACCGATAGCGGTGTAGTTATTTCCATGTTTATAGAGATAGTGGTGTAGATAATTCCAATTTTATACAGATGGCAGTGTAGATATTTCCATGTTCATAAAGATAGCGGTGTAGATATTTCCATGTTCATACAGATAGCGGTGTAGATATTTCCTTGGTCGTACAGATAGCGGTGGAGATATTTCCATGTTCATACAGTTAGCGGTGTAGATATTTCCATGTTCATACAGATGGCGGTGTAGATATTTACATGTTCATACAGATGGTGGTGTAAATATTTCCATGTTCGTACAGATGGCGGTGTTGATATTTCCATGTTCATAGAGAAGGCGGCATAGATATTTCTATGTTTATGCAGATAGCGGTATAGATATTTCCATGTTTATACAGATGGTGGTGTAGATATTTCCATGTTTATAGAGATGGCTGTCTAGATATTTCCATGTTTATGGAGATAGTGGTGTAGTTATTTGCAAGTTTATAGAGACAGCGTTGTAGATATTTCCATGTTTATACAGATAGCGGTGAAGATATTTCCATGTTTATACAGATAGCGGTGTAGATATTTAAATGTTTATACCGATAGCGGTGTAGTTATTTCCATGTTTATAGAGATAGTGGTGTAGATAATTCCAATTTTATACAGATGGCAGTGTAGATATTTCCATGTTCATACAGATAGCGGTGTAGATATTCCCTTGGTCGTACAGATAGCGGTGGAGATATTTCCATGTTCATACAGTTAGCGGTGTAGATATTTCCATGTTCATACAGATGGCGGTGTAGATATTTACATGTTCATACAGATGGTGGTGTAAATATTTCCATGTTCGTACAGATGGCGGTGTTGATATTTCCATGTTCATAGAGAAGGCGGCATAGATATTTCTATGTTTATGCAGATAGCGGTGTAGATATTTCCATGTTTATACAGATGGTGGTGTAGATATTTCCATGTTTATAGAGATGGCTGTCTAGATATTTCCATGTTTATGGAGATAGTGGTGTAGTTATTTCCAAGTTTATAGAGACAGCGTTGTAGATATTTCCATGTTTATACAGATAGCGGTGAAGATAATTCCATGTTTATACAGATAGCGGTGTAGATATTTAAATGTTTATACAGATAGCGGTGTAGTTATTTCCATGTTTATAGAGATAGTGGTGTAGATAATTCCAATTTTATACAGATGGCAGTGTAGATATTTCCAAGGTCATACAGATAGCGGTGTAGATATTTCCACGTTTATACAGATGGCGGTGTAGATATTTCCACGTTCATACAGATGGCGCTGTTCATAATTCCATGTTTATAGAGATGGCGGTGTAGATATTTTCATGTTTACACAGATGGCAATGTAGATATTTCCATGTTTACACAGAAAGCGGTGTAGACATTTCCATATTTACACAGATAGCGGAGTGGATATTTCCATGTTTATGCAGATGGCGGTGTAGATATTTCCATGTTTATACAGATAGCGGTGAGGATATTTCCATGTTTATACATATATTTCGGCAGATATTTCCATGTTTATACAGATAGCGGTGTAGATATTTCCATCTAAATATAGATGGCGGTGTAGATATCTCCATGTTCTTACAGATGGCGGTGTAGATATTTCCATGTTCATACAGATGGCAGTGTAGATATTTCGAAGTTTATAGAGATAGCACAGTAGTTATTTCCATATTTATAGAGAAATCTGTGTAGATATTTCCATGTATATGCAGATAGCTGTGTAGATATTTCCATGTTCATGCAGATAGCGGTGTAGATATTTCCATGTTCATCCAGATGCCAGTGTAGATATATCCATGTTCATACAGATGGCGGTGAAGATATTTCCATCTTCATAGAGATGGCGGTGTAGATATTTCCATGTTCATAGAGATGGCGCTGTAGATATTTCCATGTTCATAGGGATGGCGGTGTAGATATTTTCATGCTCATACAAATGACGGTGTAGATATTTCCATGTTCATAGAGATGGCGGTGTACATATTTCCATGTTTACACAGATAGCAGTGTAGTTATTTCCATGGTTATAGAGATAGCATTGTAGATATTTCCATTGATATACAGATAGCTCTGTAGATATTTGCATGTTCATACAGATAGCTGGGTAGATATTTCCATGTTGATACAGATAGCGGTGTAGATATTTCCATGTTTATACAGATAGCGGTGTAGGTATTTACGTGTTCATACAGATGGCGGTGTAGATATTTCCATGTTCGTACGGATGGCAGTGTTGATATTTCCATATTCATACTGGTGGCGGTGTAGATATTTCCATGTTTATAGAGATAGCAGTGTAGTTATTTCCATGTTTATAGAGATAGCAGTGTAGATATTTCATTGATATACAGATATCTGTGTAGATATTTGCATGCTCATACAGATAGCGGTGTAGATATTTCCATGTTCATACAGATAGCGGTGTAGATATTTCCATGTTCATACAGAAAGCGGTGTAGATATTTCCATGTTCATACAGTTAGCGGTGTAGATATTTCCATGTTCATAGAGATGGCGGTGTAGATATTAACATGTTCATACAGATGGCGGTGTAGATATTTCCATGTTTGTACGGATGGCAGTGTAGATATTTCCGTGTCCATAGAGGTGGCGGTGTAGATATTTCCATGTTTATACAGATGGCAGTGTAGTTGTTTCCATGTTTATAGAGATAGCAGTGTAGATATTACCATTGATATAAAGATAGCTGTGTAGATATTTCCATGTTCATACAGATAGCGGTGTAGATATTTCCATGTTCATACAGATAGCGGTGTAGATATTTCCATTTTCATACAGATACCAGTGTAGATATTTCCATGCTCATACAGATAGCGGTGTAGATATTTCCATGTTCATACAGTTAGCTGTGTAGATATTTCCATGTTCATACAGATGGCAGTGTAGATATTTACATGTTCATACAGATGGCGGTGTAGATATTTCCATGTTCGTACAGATGGTGGTGTAGATATTTCCATGCTCATAGAGATGGCCGTGTAGATATCTCCATGTTTATGCAGATAGCGGTATAGATATTTCCATGTTTATTCAGATGGCGGTGTATATATTTCCAAGTTTATAGAGATGACAGTCTAGATATTGCCATGTTTATAGAAATAGTGGTGTAGCTTTTTCCAAGTTTATAGAGACAGCGTTGTATATATTTCCATGATTATACAGATAGCGGTGAAGATATTTCCATGTTTATACAGATAGCGGTGTAGATATTTCCATGTTTATACAGATAGCGGTGTAGGTATTTCCATGTTTATAGAGATAGTGGTGTAGATAATTCCAATTTTATACTGATAGCAGTGTAGATATTTCCAAGTTCATACAGATAGCGGTGTAGATATTTCCACGTTTATAGGGATGGCGGTGTAGGTATTTAGATGTTCATACAGATGGCAGTGTAGATATTTTCATGTTTACACAGATAGCGGTGTAGACATTTCCATGTTTACACAGATAGTGGTGTGGATGTTTCCATGTTTATGCAACTAGCGGTGTAGATATTTCCATGTTTATACAGATAGCGGTGCGGATATTTCCATGTTTATACAGATAGCGGTGCGGATATTTGCATGTTTATACAGATAGTTCGGCAGATATGTCCATGTTTATACAGACAGCGGTGTAGATATTTCCATCTTAATACAGATGTCGGTGTAGATATATCCATGTTCGTACAGATTGCGGTGTAGATATTTCCATGTTCATACAGATGGCGGTGTAGATATTTCGAAGTTTATAGAGATAGCGCTGTAGTTATTTCCATATTTATAGAGAAATCTGTGTAGATATTTCCGTGTATATGCAGATAGCTGTGTAGATATTTCCATGTTCATGCAGATAGCGGTGTAGATATTTCCATGTTCATCCAGATGCCGGTGTAGATATATCCACGTTCATACAGACGGTGGTGAAGATATTTCCATGTTCATACAGATGGCGGTGTAGATATTTCCATGTTCATACAAATGGCGGTGTAGATATTTCCATGTTCATAGAGATGGCGGTGTAGATATTGCCATGTTCATACAAAAGGCGGTGTAGATATTTCCATTTTCTTAGAGATGGCGGTGTAGATATTTCCATGTTTATACAGATAGCAGTGTAGTTATTTCCATGTTTATAGAGATGACAGTCTATATATTGCCATGTTTATAGAAATAGTGGTGTAGCTTTTTCCAAGTTTATAGAGACAGCGTTGTATATATTTCCATGATTATACAGATAGTGGTGAAGATATTTCCATGTTTATACAGATAGCGGTGTAGATATTTCCATGTTTATACAGATAGCGGTGTAGGTATTTCCATGTTTATAGAGATAGTGGTGTAGATAATTCCAATTTTATACAGATAGCAGTGTAGATATTTCCAAGTTCATACAGATAGCGGTGTAGATATTTCCACGTTTATAGGGATGGCGGTGTAGATATTTAGATGTTCATACAGATGGCAGTGTAGATATTTCCATGTTTACACAGATAGCGGTGTAGACATTTCCATGTTTACACAGATAGTGGTGTGGATGTTTCCATGTTTATGCAACTAGCGGTGTAGATATTTCCATGTTTATACAGATAGCGGTGCGGATATTTCCATGTTTATACAGATAGTTCGGAAGATATGTCCATGTTTATACAGACAGCGGTGTAGATATTTCCATCTTAATACAGATGTCGGTGTAGATATGTCCATGTTCGTACAGATTGCGGTGTAGATATTTCCATGTTCATACAGATGGCGGTGTAGATATTTCGAAGTTTATAAAGATAGCGCTGTAGTTATTTCCATATTTACAGAGAAATCTGTGTTGATATTTCCGTGTATATGCAGAGAGCTGTGTAGATATTTCCATGTTCATCCAGTTGCCGGTGTAGATATATCCATGTTCATACAGACGGTGGTGAAGATATTTCCATGTTCATACAGATGGCGGTGTAGATATTTCCATGTTCATACAAATGGCGGTGTAGATATTTCCATGTTCATAGAGATGGCGGTGTAGATATTTCCATGTTCATACAAATGGCGGTGTAGATATTTCCATGTTCATAGAGATGGCGTTGTAGTTATTTCCATGTTTATACAGATAGCAGTGTAGATATTTCCATTGATATACAGATAGCAGTGTAGATATTTGCATGTTCATACAGATAGCGGTGTAGATATTTAAATGTTCATACAGATAGCGGTGTAGATATTTCCATGTTCATACAGATAGTGGTGTAGTTATTTCCATGTTCATACAGATAGCTGTGTAGTTATTTCCATGTTCATTCAGTTGGCGGTGTAGATATTTCCATGTTCATACAGATGGCGGTGTAGATATTTCCATGTTCGTACAGATGGCGGTGTAGATATTTCCATATTCATAGAGATGGCGGCGTAGATATTTCCATGTTTATGCAGATAGCGGTATAGATATTTCCATGTTGATTCAGATGGTGGTGTAGATATTTCCACGTTTATAGAGATGGCGGTCTAGATATTTCCATGTTTATAGAGACAGTGGTGTTGATCTTTCCAAGTTTATAGAGACAGCGTTGTAGATATTTCCATGTTTATACAGATAGCAATGAAGATATTTCCAAGTTTATACAGATAGCGGTGTAGATATTTCCATGTTTATACAGACAGCGGTGTAGATATTCCCGTGTTTATAGAGATAGTGGTGTAGATAATTCCAATTTTATACAGATAGCAGTGTAGATATTTCCAAGTTCATACAGATAGCGGTGTAGATATTTCCACGTTTATAGGGATGGCGGTGTAGATATTTCCATGTTCATACAGATGGCAGTGTAGATATTTTCATGTTTATTGAGATGGCAGTGTAGATATTTTCATGTTTACACAGATGGCGGTGTAGCTATTTCCATGTTTACACAGATAGCGGTGTGGATATTTCCATGTTTATGCAGATAGCGGTGTAGATATTTCCATGTTTATACAGATAGCGGTGCGGATATTTCTATGTTTATACAGATAGTGGTGCAGATATTTCCATGTTTATACATATAGCGGTGTAGATATTCCATCTTAATAGAGATGGCGGCGTAGATATCTCCATGTTCGTACAGATGGCGGTGTAGATATTTCGATGTTCATACAGATGGCGGTGTAGATATTTCAAAGTTTATAGAGATAGCGCTGTAGTTATTTCCATATTTATAGAGAAATCTGTGTAGATATTTCCATGTATATGCAGATAGCTGTGTAGATATTTCCATGTTCATGCAGATAGCGGTGTAGATATTTCCATGTTCATCCAGATGCCGGTGTAGATATATCCATGTTCATACAGATGGCGGTGAAGATATTTCCATGTTCATACAGATGGCGGTGTAGATATTTCCATGTTCATACAAATTACTGTGTAGCTATTTCCATGTTCATAGAGATGGTGGTGTAGATATTTCCATGTTCATACAAATGGCGTTGTAGATATTTCCATGTTCATAGAGATGGCGGGGTAGATATTTCCATGTTTATACAGATAGCAGTGTAGTTATTTCCATGTTTATAGAGATAGCAGTGTACATATTTCCATTGATAAACAGATAGCTGTGTAGATATTTGCATGTTCATACAGATAGCGTTGTAGATATTTCCATGTTCATACAGATAGCGGTGTAGATATTTCCATGTTCATACAGATAGCGGTGTAGGTATTTCCATGTTCATACAGATAGCTGTGTAGGTATTTCCATATTCATACAGGTGGCAGTGTAGATATTTACATGTTTTTACAGATGGCCGTGTAGTTATTTACATGTTCATACAGATGGCGGTGTAGATATTTCCATGTTCGTGCAGATGGCGGTGTAGATAATTCCATGTTTATACAGAGGGCGCTTTAGATATTTCCATGTTTACAGACATAGCAGTGTAGATATTTCCATGTTGATAAACATAGCGGTGTAGATATTTCCAAGGTTATAGAGATAGCGGTGTAGATATTTCCATGTTTATAGAGATAGTGTTGTAGATATGTTCATGTTTATACAGATAGTGGTATAGATATTTCCATGTTTATAGAGATGGTGGTGTAGATATTTCCATGTTTAAAGATATGGCGGTCTAGACATTTCCATGTTTATAGAGATAGCGGTGCAGTTATTTCCATGTTTATTGAGATAGCGGTCTAGATATTTCCATGTTTATACAGATAGTGGTGCAGATACTTCCATGTTTATACAGATAGCGGTGTAGATGTTTCCAAGTTTATAGAGATAGCGGTGCAGATATTTCCATGTTTATGCTGATAGCGGTGTGGATATTTCCATGTTCACACAGATAGTGGTGAAGATATTTCCACCTTTATACAGATGGTGGCGAAGATATTTCCATATTCATGCAGATGGTGGTGTAGATATTTCCATGTTTATGTAGATATTTCCAAGTTTATAGGGATGGCGGTGTAGATATTTCCATGATCATACAGATGGCGGTGTAGATATTTCCATGTTTACACAGGTAGCGTTTTAGATATTACATGTTTATAGAGATAGCGGTGTAGTTATTTCCATGTTTATACAGATAGCAGTGAATATATTTCCATGTTTACACAGATAGCGCTGTGGGTATTTCCATGTTTATAGAGATAGCGGTGTAGATATTTCCATGTTTATACAAATAGCAGTGTCGATATTTCCATGTTTATACAGATAGCGGTGTAGATATTTCCGTCTTAATACAGATGGCGGTGTAGGTATTTCCAGGTTCATACAGATGGTGGTGCAGATATTTCCATGTTCATACAGATGGCGGTGTAGATAATTCCATGTTCATAGAGATAGCGGTGTAGATATTTCCATGTGTATAGAGATAGCGGGGTAGATATTTTCATGTGTATTCAGATAGCTGTGTAGATATTTCCATGTTCATAGAGATGGAGGTGTAGATATTTCCATGTTCATACAGATAGCGGTGTAGATATTACCATGTTCATACAGGTAGCGGTGTAGATATTTCCATGTCCATACAGATAGCGGTGTAGGTATTTCCACATTTATAGAGATGGCGGTGTAGATATCCCCATGTTCATACAGATGGCGGTGTAGATATTTCCAATTTCATAAGGGATTGTGGTGCAGATATTTCCATGTTCATACAGATGGCGGTGTATATTTTTCCAGGTTTATAGAGATAGCGGTGTAGATATTTCCATGTTTATAGAGATAGCGGTGTAGAGTTTTCCACGTATGTACAGAAATCTTTGTAGTTATCTCCATGTTTATACTGATATCGATGTAGATATTTACATGTTCTTACAGATAGCGGTGTAGGTATTTCCATGTTTATACAGATAGCGGTGTAGATATTTCCATGTTCATACCGATAGCGGTGTAGATATTTCCACCTTTATAGAGATGGCGGTGTAGATATTTCCATGTTCATACAGATGGTGGTGTAGATATTTCCATGTTTATACAGATGGCGGTGTAGATATTTCCATGTTTATAAAGATGGCGGTGTAGATACATTCATGTTTACGCAGATAGCGGTGTAGACGTTTCCATGTTTACACAGATAGCGTTGTAGATATTTACACGTTTGTAGATATAGCGGTGTAGTTATTTCCATGTTCATACAGATAACGGTGAAGATATTTCCATGTTTACACAGATAGCGGTGTGGATATTTCCATGTTTATACAGATAACGGTGTAGATATTTCCATGTTTATACGGATAGCGGTGTAGATATTTCCATGTTCATAGAGATGGCGGTGTAGATATTTCCATGTTTATACAGATAGCAGTGTAGTTATTTCCATGTTTACAGAGATAGCAGTGTAGATATTTCCATTGATATACAGATAGCTGTGTAGATATTTGCATGTTCATACAGATAGCAGTGTAGAAAATCCATGTTGATACAGATAGCGGTGTATATATTTCCATGTTCATACAGATAGCTGTGTAGATATTTCCATGTTCATACAGATAGCGGTGTAGATATTTCCATGTTCATCCAGATGCCGGTGTAGATATATCCATGTTCATACAGATAGCGGTGTAGATATTTCCATGTTCATACAGATAGCGGTGTAGATATTTCCATGATCGTACACATAGCGGTGTAGATATTTCCATGTTCATACAGATGGCGGTGTAGATATTTCCATGTTTGTACGGATGGCAGTGTAGATATTTCCATGTTCATACAGATGGCGGTGTAGATATTTCCATGTTTATACAGATAGCAGTGTAGTGATTTCCATGTTTATAGAGATAGCAGTGTAGATATTTCCATTGATATACAGATAGCTGTGTAGATATTTGCATGTTCATACAGATAGCGGTGTACATATTTCCATGTTCATACAGATAACGGTGTAGATATATCCATGTTCATACAGATAGCGGTGAAGATATTTCCATGTTCATACAGTTAACGGTGTAGATATTTCCATGTTCATACAGATGGCGGTGTAGATATTTCCATGTTCGTACAGATGGCGGTGTTGGTATTTCCATGTTCATAGAGATGGCGGTGTAGATATTTCTATGTTTATGCAGATAGCGGTATAGATATTTCCATGTTTATACAGATGGCGGTGTAGGTATTTCCATGTTTATAGAGATGGCCGTGTAGATATTTTCATGTTTACACAGATGGCGGTGTAGATATTCCCATGTTTACACAGATAGAGGTGTGGATATTTCCATGTTTATGCTGACAGCGGTGTAGATATTTCCATATTTATACAGATAGAGGTGAGGATATTTCCATTTTTATACAGATAGTGGTGCAGATATTTCCATGTTTATACAGATAGCGGTGTAGATATTTCCATCTTAATACAGATGGCGGTGTACATATCTCCATGTTCGTTCAGATGGCGGTGCAGATATTTCCATGTTCATACAGATGGAGGTGTAGATATTTCAAAGTTTATAGAGATAGCACTGTAGATATTTCCATATTTATAGAGAAATCTTTGTAGATATTTCCATGTACATGCAGATAGCTGTGTAGATATTTCCATGTTCATGCAGATAGCGCTGTAGATATTTCCATGTTCATCCAGATGCCGGTGTAGATATATCCATGTTCATACAGATGGTGCTGGAGATATTTCCATGTTCATACAGATGGCGGTGTAGATATTTCCATGTTCATACAAATGGCGGTGTAGATATTTCCATGTTCATAGAGATGGCGGTGTAGATTTTTCCATGTTCATACAAATGGCGGTGTAGATATTTCCATGTTCATAGAGATGGCGGTGTAGATATTTCCATGTTTATACAGATAGCAGTGTAGTTATTTCCATGTTTATAGAGATAGCAGTGTAGATATTTCCATTGATATACAGATAGCTGTGTAGATATTTGCATGTTCATACAGATAGCGGTGTAGATATTTCCATGTTCATAGAGATTACGGTGTAGATATTTCCATGTTCATACAGATAGCGGTGTAGATATTTCCATGTTCATACAGATAGCGGTGTAGATATTTCCATGTTCATACAGATAGCGGTGTAGATATTTGCATGTTCATTCATATAGCGGTGTAGATATTTCCATGTTCATACAGTTAGCGGTGTAGATATTTCCATGTTCATACAGATGGCGGTGTAGATATTTACATGTTCATAGAGATGGCGGTGTAGATATTTCCATGTTCGTACGGATGGCAGTGTAGATATTTCCATGTTCATACAGGTGGCGGTGTAGATATTTGCATGTTTTTACAGTTAGCATTGTAGTTATTTCCTTGTTTATAGAGATAGCAGTGTAGATATTTCCGTTGATATACTGATAGCTTTGTAGATATTTGCACGTTCATACAGATATCCGTGTAGATATTTCCATGTTCATACAGATAGCGGTGTAGATAATTCCATGTTTATACAGATAGCAGTGTAGATATTTCCATGTTCATACAGATGGCGGTGTAGATATTTCCATGTTCATAGAGATGGCGGTGTAGATATTTGCATGTTTATGCAGTTAGCGGTATAGATATTTCCATGTTTATACAGATGGCGGTGTAAATATTTCCATGTTCATACAGATGTCGGTGTAGATATTTCCATGTTCATGCCAATGGCGGTGTAGATTTTTCCATGTTTATACAGATAGCGGTGTAGATATTTCCATGTTTATACAGATAGCAGTGTAGATATTTCCATGTTTATAGAGATAGTGGTGTAGATAATTCCAATTTTATGCAGATAGCAGTGTAGATATTTGCAAGTTCATACAGATAGCGGTGTAGATATTTGCACGTTTATAGAGATGGCGGTGTAGATATTTCCATGTTCATACAGATGGCGGTGTAGATATTTCCATGTTTATAGAGATGGTGGTGTAGTTATTTTCATGTTTACACAGATGGCGGTGTAGATATTTCCATGTTTACACTGATAGCGGTGTAGACATTTCCATGTTTACAGAGATAGCGGTGTGGATATTTCCATGTTTATGCAGATAGCGGTGTAGATATTTCCATGTCTATACAGATAGCGGTGCGGTTATTTCCATGTTTATACAGATAGTGGTGCAGATATTTCCATGTTTATACAGATAGCGGTGTAGACATTTCCATCTTAATACAGATGGCGGTGTAGACATGTCCATGTTCATACAGATGGCGGTGTAGATATTTCCATGTTCATACAGATGGCGGTGTAGATATTTCGAAGCTTATAGAGATAGCGCTGTAGTTATTTCCATATTTATAGAGAAATCTGTGTAGATATTTCCATGTATATGCAGAGAGCTGTGTAGATATTTTTATGTTCATGCAGATGGTGGTGTAGATATTTCCATGTTCATCCAGATGCCGGTGTAGATATATCCATGTTCATACAGATGGCGGTGATGATATTTCCATGTTCATACAGATGGCGGTGTAGATATTTCCATGTTCATACAAATGGCAGTGTAGATATTTCCATGTTCATAGATATGGCAGTGTAGATATTTCCATGTTCACAGAGATGGCCGTGTAGATATTTCCATGTTTATACAGATAGCAGTGTAGTTTTTTCCATGTTTATAGAGATAGCAGTGTAGATATTTCCACTGATATACAGATAGCTGTGTAGATATTTGCATGTTCATACAGATAGCGGTGTAGATATTTCCATGTTGATACAGATAGCGGTGTAGATATTTCCATGTTCATACAGATACTGGTGTAGATATTTCCATGCTCATACAAATGGCGGTGTAGATATTTCCATGTTCCTAGTGATGGCGGTGTAGATATTTCCATGTTTATACAGATAGCAGTGTAGTTATTTCCATGTTTATGGAGATAGCAGTGTAGATATTTCCATTGATATATAGATAGCTGTGTAGATATTTGCATGTTCCTTCAGATAGCGGTGTAGATATTTCCATGTTCATACAGACAGTGGTGTAGATATTTCCATGTTCATACAGATAGCGGTGTAGATATTTCCATGTTCATACAGACAGCGGTGTAGATATTTCCATGTTCATACAGATAGCAGTGTAGATATTTCCATGTTCATACAGTTAGCGGTATAGATATTTCCATGTTCATATAGATGGCGGTGAAGATACTTACATGTTCATACAGATGGCGTTGTAGATATTTCCATGTTCTTACGGATGGCAATGTAGATATTTCCATGTTCATACAGGTGGCGGTGTAGATATTTCCATGTTTATACAGATAGCAGTATAGTTATTTCCATGTTTATAGAGATAGCAGTGTAGATATTTCTATTGATGTACAGATAGCTGTGTAGATATTTCCATGTTTATACAGACAGTTGTGTAGATATTTCCAAGTTCATACAGATAGCAGTGTAGATATTTCCATGCTCATACAGATAGCGGTGTTGATATTTCCATTTTCACACAGATAACGGTGTAGATATTTCCATGTTCTTACAGATAGCAGTGAAGATATTTCCATGTTCATACTGTTAGCGGTGTAGATATTTCCATATTCATACGGATGGCGGTGTAGATATTTACATGTTCATACAGATAGCGGTGTATATATTTCAATGTTCATACAGTTAGCGGTGTAGATATTTCCATGTTCATACAGATGGCGGTGTAGATATTTACATGTTCATACAGATGGCGGTGTAAATATTTCCATGTTCGTACAGATGGCGGTGTAGATATTTCCATGTTCATAGAGATGGCGGTGTAGATATTTCCATGCTTATGGAGATAGCGGTGTAGATATTTCCATGTTTATACAGATGGTGGTGTAGATATTTCCATGTTTATAGAGATGGCAGTCTAGATATTTCCATGTTTATAGAGATAGTGGTGTAGTTATTTCCAAGTTTATAGAGACAGCGTTGTAGATATTTCCGTGTTTATACAGATAGCAGTGAAGATATTTCCACGTTTATACAGATAGCGGTGTAGATATTTCCATGTTTATACAGATAGCAGTGTAGATATTTCCATGTTTCTAGAGATAGTGGTGTAGATAATTCCAATTTTATACAGATAGCAGTGTAGATATTTCCAAGTTCATACAGATAGCGGTGTAGATATTTGCACGTTTATAGAGATGGCGGTGTAGATATTTCCATGTTCATACAGATGACGGTGTAGATATTTCCATGTTTATAGAGATAGCGGTTTAGATATTTCCATGTTTACACTGATAGCGGTGTAGACATTTCCATGTTTATGCAGATAGCAGTGTGGATATTTCCATGTTTATTCAGATAGCGGTGTAGATATTTCCATGTTTATACAGATAGCGGTGCGGTTATTTCCATGTTTATACAGATAGCGGTGCAGATATTTCCATGTTTATACATATAGCGGTGTGGACATTTCCATCTTAATACAGATGGCAGTGTAGATATCTCCATGTTCGTACAGATGGCGGTGTAGATATTTCCATGTTCATACAGATGGCAGCGTAGTTATTTCGTAGTTTATAGAGATAGCGCTGTAGTTATTTCCATATTAATTCAGAAATGTGTGTAGATATTTCCATGTATATGCAGATTGCTGTGTAGATATTTCTATGTTCATGCAGATGGCGGTGTAGATATTTCCATGTTCATCCAGATGCCGGTGTAGATATTTCCATGTTCATACAGATGGCAGTGATGATATTTCCATGTTCATACAGTTGGCGGTGTAGATATTTCCATCTTCATACACATGGTGGTGTAGATATTTCCGTGTTCATAGAGATGGCGGTGTAGATATTTCCATGTTTATACAGATAGCAGTGTAGTTATTTCCATGTTTATACAGATAGCAGTGTAGATATTTCCATTGATATACAGATAGCTGTGTAGATATTTGCATGTTCATACAGATAGCGGTGTAGATATTTCCATGTTCATACAGATAGCGGTGTAGATATTTCCATGTTCATACAGATAGCGGTGTAGATATTTCCATGTTCATACAGATAGCGGTGTAGATATTTCCATGTTCATACAGATAGCGGTGTAGATATTTCCATGTTCATTCAGATAGCGGTGTAGATATTTCCATGTTCAAACAGTTAGCCGTGTAGATATTTCCATGTTCATACAGATGGCGGTGTAGATATTTACATGCTCATACCGATGACGGTGTAGATATTTCCATGTTCGTATGGATGGCAGTGTAGATATTTCCATGTTCATACAGGTGGCGGTGTAGATATTTGCATGTTTTTACAGATAGCAGTGTAGTTATTTCCATGTTTATAGAGATAGCAGTGTAGATTTTTCCGTTGATATACAGATAGCTTTGTAGATATTTCCATGTTCATACAGATAGCCGTGTAGATATTTCCATGCTCATACAGATAGCGGTGTAGATATTTCCATGTTCATACAGATAGCGGTGTAGTTATTTCCATGTTCATTCAGATAGCGGTGTAGATATTTCCATGTTCATACAGGTAGTGGTGTAGGTATTATCATGTTCATACAGTTAGCGGTGTAGATATTTCCATGTTCATACAGATGGCGGTGTAGATATTTACAAGTTCATACAGATGGCGGTGTAAATATTTCCATGTTCATACAGATGGCGGTGTAGATATTTCCATGTTCGTACGGATGGCAGTGTAGATATTTCCATGTTCATACAGGTGGCGGTGTAGATATTTCCATGTTTATACAGATAGCAGTGTAGTTATTTCCATAGTTATAGAGATAGCAGTGTAGATATTTCCATTGATATACATATAGCTGTGTAGATGTTTGCATGTTCATACTGATAGCGGTGTACATATTTCCATGTTCATACAGATAGCGGTGTAGATATTTCCATGTTCATACAGATAGTGGTGTAGATATTTCCATGTTTATACAGATAGCAGTGTAGTTATTTCCATGTTTATAGAGATAGCAGTGTAGATATTTCCATTGATATACAGATCGCTGTGTAGATATTTGCATATTCATTCAGATAGCGGTGTAGACATTTCCATGTTCATACAGACAGTGGTGTAGATATTTCCATGTTCATACAGATAGCGGTGTAGATATTTCCATGTTCATACATATAGCGGTGTAGATATTTCCATGTTCATACAGATAGCATTGTAGATATTTCCATGTTCATACAGTTAGCGGTATAGATATTTCCATGTTCATCCAGATGCCGGTGTAGATATATCCATGTTCATACAGATGGCGGTTAAGATATTTCCATGTTCATACAGATGGCGGTGTAGATATTTCCATGTTCATGCAAATGGCGGTGTAGATATTTCCATGTTCATAGACATGGCGGAGTAGATATATCCATGTTCATACAAATGGCGGTGTAGATATTTCCATGTTCCTAGAGATGGCGGTGTAGATATTTCCATGTTTATACAGATAGCAGTGTAGTTATTTCCATGTTTATAGAGATAGCAGTGTAGATATTTCCATTGATATACAGATAGCTGTGTAGATATTTGCATGTTCATACAGATAGCGGTGTAGATATTTCCATGTTCCTACAGACAGTGGTGTAGATATTTCCATGTTCATACAGATAGCGGTGTAGATATTTTCATGTTCATACAGATAGCGGTGTGGATATTTCCATGTTCATACAGATAGCGGTGTAGATATTTCCATGTTCATACAGTTAGCTGTGTAGATATTTCCATGTTCATACAGATGGCGCTGTAGATATTTACATGTTGATACAGATGGCGGTGTAGATATTTCCATGTTCGTACGGATGGCAGTGTAGTTATTTCCATGTTTATAGAGATAGCAGTGTAAATATTTCCATTGATATACTGATGGCTGTGTAGATATTTGCATGTTCACACAGATAGCGGTGTAGATATTTCCATGTTCATACAGATAGCGGTGTAGATATTTCCATGTTCATACAGATAGCGGTGTAGATATTTCCTTGTTCATACAGATAGCGGTGAAGATATTTCCATGTTCATACAGTTAGTGGTGTAGATATTTCCATGTTCATACAGATGGCGGTGTAGATATTTCCTTGTTCGTACGGATGGCAGTGTAGTTATTTCCATGTTTATAGAGATAGCAGTGTAGATATTTCCATTGATATACAGATGGCTGTGTAGATATTTGCATGTTCTCACAGATAGCGGTGTTGTTATTTCCATGTTCATACAGATAGCGGTGTAGATATTTCCATGTTCATACAGATAGCCGTGTAGATATTTCCATGTTCATACAGATAGCGGTGTAGATATTTCCATGTTCATACAGATAACGGTGTAGATATTTCCATGTTCCTACAGATAGGGGTGTAAATATTTCCAAGTTTATATAGATAGCGGTGTAGATATTTCCATGTTTATAGAGATAGCAGTGTAGATATTTCCAGTGATATGCAGATAGCGGTGGAGATATTTCCATGTTCAAACAGATAGCGGTGTAGATATTTCCATGTTCATACAGATAGCGGTGTAGATATTTCCATGTTCATACAGATAGCGGTGTAGATATTTCCATGTTTATACAGATGGCAGTGTAGTTATTTCCATGTTTATCGAGATGGCGGTGTAAATATTTCCATGTTTATAGAGATAGTGCTGTAGTTATTTCCAAGTTTATAGAGAGATCGGTGTCGATATTTCCATGTTTATACTGATAGCGGTGTAGATATTTACATGTTTATAGAGATGGCGGTCTAGATATTTTCTTGTTTATACCGAAAGCGGTTTAGATATTTCCATGTTTATGGAGATAGCGGTGTAGATATTTCCAATTTTATAAAGATGTCAGTGTAGATATTTCCATGTTCATACAGATAGCAGTGTAGACATTTCCATGTTTACACAGATAGCGTTGTAGATATTTACATGTTTATAGAGATAGCGGTGTAATTATTTCCATGTTTATTCAGATAGCGGTGTAGATATTTCCATGTTCATACAGATAGCGGTGAAGATATTTCCATGTTCATACAGATGGCGGTGTAGATATTTCCATGTTCATGCAAATGGCGGTGTAGATATTTCCATGTTCATAGACATGGCGGAGTAGATATATCCATGTTCATACAAATGGCGGTGTAGATATTTCCATGTTCCTAGAGATGGCGGTGTAGATATTTCCATGTTTATACAGATAGCAGTGTAGTTATTTCCATGTTTATAGAGATAGCAGTGTAGATATTTCCATTGATATACAGATAGCTGTGTAGATATTTGCATGTTCATACAGATAGCGGTGTAGATATTTCCATGTTCCTACAGACAGTGGTGTAGATATTTCCATGTTCATACAGATAGCGGTGTAGATATTTTCATGTTCATACAGATAGCGGTGTGGATATTTCCATGTTCATACAGATAGCGGTGTA
The DNA here is from genome assembly GCF_029281585.2 of Gorilla gorilla gorilla. NCBI lineage: Eukaryota > Metazoa > Chordata > Mammalia > Primates > Hominidae > Gorilla > Gorilla gorilla. The sequence goes on along the minus strand of NC_073232.2, from coordinate 7,055,049 downwards.
GATATTTCCATGTTCATACAGTTAGCTGTGTAGATATTTCCATGTTCATACAGATGGCGCTGTAGATATTTACATGTTGATACAGATGGCGGTGTAGATATTTCCATGTTCGTACGGATGGCAGTGTAGTTATTTCCATGTTTATAGAGATAGCAGTGTGAATATTTCCATTGATATACAGATGGCTGTGTAGATATTTGCATGTTCACACAGATAGCGGTGTAGATATTTCCATGTTCATACAGATAGCGGTGTAGATATTTCCATGTTCATACAGATAGCGGTGTAGATATTTCCTTGTTCATACAGATAGCGGTGAAGATATTTCCATGTTCATACAGTTAGTGGTGTAGATATTTCCATGTTCATACAGATAGCGGTGTAGATATTTCCATGTTTATACAGATGGCAGTGTAGTTATTTCCATGTTTATCGAGATGGCGGTGTAGATATTTCCATGTTTATAGAGATAGTGCTGTAGTTATTTCCAAGTTTATAGAGAGATCGGTGTTGATATTTCCATGTTTATACTGATAGCGGTGTAGATATTTACATGTTTATAGAGATGGCGGTCTAGATATTTTCTTGTTTATACCGAAAGCGGTTTAGATATTTCCATGTTTATGGAGATAGCGGTGTAGATATTTCCAATTTTATAAAGATGTCAGTGTAGATATTTCCATGTTCATACAGATAGCAGTGTAGACATTTCCATGTTTACACAGATAGCGTTGTAGATATTTACATGTTTATAGAGATAGCGGTGTAATTATTTCCATGTTTATTCAGATAGCGGTGTAGATATTTCCATGTTCATACAGATAGCGGTGAAGATATTTCCATGTTCATACAGTTAGTAGTGCAGATATTTCCATGTTCGTACGGATGGCAGTGTAGTTATTTCCATGTTTATAGAGATGGCAGTGTAGTTATTTCCATGTTTATAGAGATGGCGGTGTAGATATTTCCATGTTTATAGAGATAGTGCTGTAGTTAATTCCAAGTTTATAGAGAGATCGGTGTAGATATTTCCATGTTTATACTGATAGCGGTGTAGATATTTACATGTTTATAGAGATGGCGGTCTAGATATTTTCTTGTTTATACCGAAAGCGGTTTAGATATTTCCTTGTTTATGGAGATAGCGGTGTAGATATTTCCAATTTTATAAAGATGTCAGTGTAGATATTTCCATGTTCATACAGATAGCAGTGTAGACATTTCCATGTTTACACAGATAGCGTTGTAGATATTTACATGTTTATAGAGATAGCGGTGTAATTATTTCCAAGTTTATACAGATAGTGGTGTAGATATTTCCATGTTTACACAGATAGCGGTGTGGATATTTCCAAGTTTATACAGAGAGCGGAGTAGATATTTCCATGTTTATACAGATTGCGGTGTAGATATTTAAATGTTTATACAGATGGCGGTGTATATATTTCCATGTTCATACAGATGGCGGTGCAGATATTTCCATGTTCATACAGATGGTGATGTAGATATTTCCATGTTTATAGAGATAGCGTTATAGTTATTTCCATGTTTATAGAGATAGCGCTGTAGATATGTCCATGTATATAAAGATAGCTGTGTGGATATTTCCATGTTCCTACAGATAGCGGTGTAGATATTTCCATGTTCATACAGATAGCGGTGTAGATATTTCCACCTTCATAGTGATGGCGGTGTAGATATTTCTATGTTCATACAGAGGGCGGTGTAGATATTTCCATGTTCATACAGATAGTGGTGTAGATATTTCCATGTTCATACAGATGGCGGTGTAGATATTTACATGTTCATACAGATGGCGGTGTAGATATTTCCATGTTCGTACGGATGGCAGTGGAGATATGTCCATGTTCATACAGGTGGCAGTGTAGATATTTCCATGTTTATACAGATGGCAGTGAAGTTATTTCCATGTTTATAGAGATAGCAGTGTAGATATTTCCACTGATATACAGATAGCTGTGTAGATATTTGCATGTTCATACAGATAGCGCTGTAGATATTTCCATGTTCATACAGATAGCGGTGTAGATATTTCCATGTTCATACAGATAGCGGGGTAGATATTTCCATGTTCATACAGTTAGCGGTGTAGATATTTCCATGTTCATACAGATGGCGGTGTAGATATTTACATGTTCATACAGATGGCGTTGTAGATATTTCCATGTTCGTACTGATGGCTGTGTAGATATTTCCATGTTCATAGAGATATCGGTATAGATATTTCCATGCTCATACAAATGGCGGTGTAGATAATTCCATGTTCATAGAGATGGCGGTGTAGATATTTCGAAGTTTACAGAGATAGCGCTGTAGTTATTTTCATATTTATAGAGAAATCTGTGTAGATATTTCCATGTATATGCAGATAGCAGTGTAGATATTTCCATGTTCATCCAGATGCCGGTGTAGATATATCCATGTTCATACAGATGGCGGTGAAGATATTTCCATGATCATACAGATGGCGGTGTAGATAATTCCATGTTCATACGGATGGCAGTGTGGATATTTCCATGTTCATACTGGTGGCGGCGTAGGCATTTCCATGTTTATACAGATAGCAGTGCAGTTATTTCCATGTTTATAGAGATAGCAGTGTAGATATTTCCATTGATATACAGATAGCTGTGTAGATATTTGCATGTTCATACAGATAGCGCTGTTGATATTTCCATGTTCATACAGATAGCGGTGTAGATATTTCCATGTTCATACAGATAGCGGTGTATATATTTCCATGTTCATACAGATAACGGTGTAGATATTTCCATGTTCATTCAGATAGCATTGTAGATATTTCCATGTTCATACAGTTAGCGGTGTAGATATTTCCATGTTCATACAGATGGCGGTGTAGATATTTACATGTTCATACAGATGGCGGTGTAGATATTTCCATGTTCGTACAGATGACGGTGTAGATATTTCCATGTTCATAGAGATGGTGGCGTAGATATTTCCATGTTTATGCAGATAGCGTTATAGATATTTCCATGTTTATACAGATGGTGGTGTAGATATTTCCATGTTTATAGAGATGGCGGTCTAGATATTTCCATGTTTATAGAGATAGTGGTGTAGTTATTTCCAAGTTTATAGAGACGGCGTGGTAGATATTTCCATGTTTATACAGATAGCGATGAAGATATTTCCATGTTTATACAGATAGCGGTGTAGATATTTCCATGTTTATACAGATAGCGGTGTAGATATTTCCATGTTTCTAGAGATAGTGGTGAAGATAATTCCAAATTTATACAGATAGCAGTGTAGATATTTCCAAGTTCATACAGATAGCAGTGTAGATATTTCCACGTTTATACAGATGGCGGTGTAGATATTTCCATGTTCATACAGATGGCGCTGTAGATATTTCCATGTTTATATCGATGGCGGGGTAGATATTTTCATGTTTACACAGGTGGCGGTGGAGATATTTCCACATTTACGCAGAAAGCGGTGTAGACATTTCCATGTTTACACTGATAGCGGTGTGGATATTTCCATGTTTATGCAGATAGCGGTGTAGATATTTCCATGTTTATACAGCTAGCGATGCGGTTATTCCCATGTTTATACAGATAGTTGGGCAGATATTTCCATGTTTATACAGATAGCAGTGTAGATATTTCCATCTTAATACAGATGGCAGTGTAGATATCTCCATGTTCGTACAGATGGCGGTGTAGATATTTCCATGTTCATACAGATGGCAGGGTACATATTTCGAAGTTTATAGAGATAGCGCTGTAGTTATTTCCATATTTATAGAGAAATCTGTGTAGATATTTCCATGTATATGCAGATAGCTGTGTAGATATTTCCATGTTCATGCAGATAGCGGTGTAGATATGTCCATGTTCATCCAGATGCCGGTGTAGGTATATCCATGTTCTTACAGATGGCGGTGAAGATATTTCCATGTTCATACAAATGGCGGTGTAGATATTCCCATGTTCATAGAGATGGCAGTGTAGATATTTCCATGTTCATACAAATGACGGTGTAGATATTTCCATGTTCATAGAGATGGCGGTGTAGATATTTCCATGTTTATACAGATAGCAGTGTAGTTATTTCCATGTTTATAGAGATAGCAGTGTAGATATTTCCATTGATATACAGATAGCTGTGTAGATATTTGCATGTTCATACAGATAGCGGTGTAGATATTTCCATGTTGATACAGATAGCGGTGTAGATATTTCCATGTTCATACAGATAGCGGTGTAGATATTTCCATGTTCATACAGATAGCGGTGTAGGTATTTCCATGTTCATGCAGATACCGGTGTAGATATTTCCATGTTCATACAGATAGCGGTGTAGATATTTCCATGTTCATACAGTTAGCGGTGTAGATATTTCCATGTTCATACAGATGGCGGTGTAGATATTTTCATGTTCATACAGATGGCGGTGTAAATATTTCCAAGTTCGTACAGATGGTGGTGTAGATATTTCCATGTTCATAGAGATGGCAGTGTAGATATTTCCATGTTTACAGAGATGGCGGTGTAGATATTTTCATGTTTACACAGATGGCGGTGTAGATATTTCCATGTTTGCACTGATAGCAGTGTAGACATTTCCATGTTTACACAGATAGCGGTGTGGATATTTCCACGTTTATGCAGATAGCGGTGTAGATATTTCCATGTTTATACAGATAGCGGTGTATCTATTTCCATCTTAATACAGATGGCGGTGTAGATATGTAAATGTTCGTACAGATGGCGGTGTAGATATTTCCATGTTCATACTGATGGCGGTGTAGATATTTCGAAGTTTATAGAGATAGCGCTTTAGTCACTTCCATATTTATAGAGAAATCTGTGTAGATATTTCCATGTATATGCAGATAGCTGTGTAGATATTTCCATGTTCATGCAGATAGCGGTGTAGATATTTCCATGTTCATCCAGATGCCGGTGTATATATATCCATGTTCATAGAGATAGCGGTGAAGATATTTCCATGTTCATACAGATGGCATTGTAGATAATTCCATGTTCATACAAATGGCGGTGTAGATATTTCCATGTTCATAGAGATGGCGGTGTAGATATTTCCATGTTCGTAGAAATGGTGGTGTAGATATTTCCATGTTCATAGAGATGGCGGTGTAGATATTTCCATGTTTATACAGATAGCAGTATAGTTATTTCCATGTTTATAGAGATAGCAGTGTAGATATTTCCATTGATATACAGATAGCTGTGTAGATATTTGCATGTTCATACAGATAGTGGTGTAGATAATCCATGTTGATACAGATAGCGGTGTAGATATTTCCATGTTCATACAGATAGCTGTGTAGATATTTCCATGTTCATACAGATAGCGGTGTAGATATTTCCATGTTCATCCAGATGCCGGTGTAGATATATCCATGTTCATACAGATAGCGGTGAAGATATTTCCATGTTCATACAGATGGCATTGTAGATATTTCCATGTTCATACAAATGGCGGTGTAGATATTTCCATGTTCAAAGAGATGGCGGTGTAGATATTTCCATGTTCATACAAATGGTGGTGTAGATATTTCCATGTTCATAGAGATGGCAGTGTAGATATTTCCATGTTTATACAGATAGCAGTGTAGTTATTTCCATGTTTATAGAGATAGCAGTTTAGATATTTCCATTGATATACAGATAGCTGTGTAGATATTTGCATGTTCATACAGATAGCTGTGTAGATATTTCCATGTTCATAAAGATAGCGGTGTAGATATTTCCATGTTCATACAGATAGCGGTGTAGATATTTCCATGTTCATACAGATAGCTGTGTAGATATTTCCATGTTCATACAGATAGCGGTGTAGATATTTCCATGTTCATACTGATAGCGGTGTAGATATTTCCATGTTCATACAGATGGCGGTGTAGATATTTCCATGTTCATACGGATGGCAGTGGAGATGTTTCCATGTTCATACAGGTGGCGGTGTAGATATTTCCATGTTTATACAGATAGCAGTGTAGTTATTTCCATGTTTATAGAGATAGCAGTGTAGATACTTACATGTTCATACAGGTGGCAGTGTAGATATTTCCATGTTCGTACAGATGGCGGTGTAGATATTTCAATGTTCATACAGTTAGCGGTGTAGATATTTCCATGTTCCTACAGATGGCGGTGTAGATACTTACATGTTCATACAGATGGCGGTGTAGATATTTCCATGTTCATACAGATGGCGGTGTAGATATTTCCATGTTTATGCAGATAGCGGTATAGATACTTCCATGTTTATACAGATGGTGGTGTAGATATTTCCATGTTCATACAGATGGCAGTGTAGATATTTCCATGTTTATAGACTTGGCGTTGTTGATATTTTCATGTTTACACAGATTGCGGTGTAGATATTTGCATGTTTGCAAAGATAGCGGTGTAGACATTTCCATGTTTACACAGATAGCGGTGTGGATATTTCCATGTTTATGCAGATAGCGGTGTAGATATTTCCATGTTTATACAGATAGCGGTGCGGATATTTCCGTGTTTATACAGATAGTTGGGCAGATATTTCCATGTTTATACAGATAGCGGTGTTGATATTTCCATCTTAATACAGATGGCGGTCTAGATATGTCCATGTTCGTACAGATTGGGGTGTAGATGTTTCCAAGTTCATACAGATCGCGGTGTAGATATTTCGAAGTTTATAGAGATAGCGCTGCAGTTATTTCCATATTTATAGAGGAACCTGTGTAGATATTTCCATGTATATGCAGATAGCTCTGTAGATATTTTCATGTTCATGCAGATAGCAGTGTAGATATTACCATGTTCATCCAGATGATGGTGTAGATATATCCATGTTCATACAGATGGTGGTGAAGATATTTCCAAGTTCATACAGATGGCGGTTTAGATATTTCCATGTTCATGCAAATGGCGGTGTAGATATTTCCATGTTTATACAGATAGCGGTGTAGATATTTCCAAGTTTATACAGATAACAGTGTAGATATTTCCATGTTTATAGAGATAGTGGTGTAGATGATTCCAATTTTATACAGATAGCAGTGTAGATATTTCCAAGTTCATACAGATAGCGGTGTAGATATTTGCACGTTTATAGAGATGGCGGTGTAGATATTTCCATGTTCATACAGATGGCAGTGTAGATATTTCCATGTTTATAGAGATGGTGGTGTAGATATTTTCATGTTTACACAGATGGCGGTGTAGATATTTCCATGTTTACACTGATAGCGGTGTAGACATTTCCATGTTTACACAGATAGCGGTGTGGATATTTCCATGTTTATGCAGATAGCGGTGTAGATATTTCCTTGTTTATACAGATAGCGTTGCGGTTATTTCCATGTTTATACAGATAGTGGTGCAGATATTTCCATGTTTATACAGATAGCGGTGTACACATTTCCATCTTAATACAGATGGCGGTGTAGATACGTCCATGTTCGTACAGATGGCGTTGTAGATATTTCCATGTTCATACAGATGGCGTTGTAGATATTTCGAAGCTTATAGAGATAGCGCTGTAGTTATTTCCATATTTATAGAGAAATCTGTGTAGATATTTCCATGTATATGCAGATAGCTGTGTAGATATTTCTATGTTCATGCAGATGGCGGTGTAGATATTTCCATGTTCATCCAGATGCCGGTGTAGATATATCCATGTTCATACAGATGGCGGAGATGACATTTCCATGTTCATACAGATGGCGGTGTAGATATTTCCATGTTCATACAAATGGCAGTGTAGATATTTCCATGTTCATAGAGATGGCAGTGTAGATATTTCCATGTTCATAGAGATGGCCGTGTAGATATTTCCATGTTTATACAGATAGCAGTGTAGTTATTTCCATGTTTATAGAGATAGCAGTGTAGATATTTCCATTGATATGCAGATGGCTGTGTAGATATTTGCATGTTCACACAGATAGCGGTGTAGATATTTCCATGTTCATACAGATAGCGGTGTAGATATTTCCATGTTCATACAGATAGCGGTGTAGATATTTCCATGTTCATACAGATAGCGGTGTAGATATTTCCATGTTCATACAGATAGCGGTGTAGATATTTCCATGTTCATACAGATAACGGTGTAGATATTTCCATGTTCATACAGATAGGGGTGTAAATATTTCCAAGTTTATATAGATAGTGGTGTAGATATTTCCATGTTTATAGAGATAGCAGTGTAGATATTTCCAGTGATATGCAGATAGCGGTGGAGATATTTCCATGTTCAAACAGACAGCGGTGTAGATATTTCCATGTTCATACAGATAGCGGTGTAGATATTTCCAAGTTCATACAGATAGCGGTGTAGATATTTCCATGTTTATACAGATGGCAGTGTAGTTATTTCCATGTTTATAGAGATGGCGGTGTATATATTTCCATGTTTATAGAGATAGTGGTGTAGTTACTTCCAAGTTTATAGAGAGATCGGTGTAGATATTTCCATGTTTATACTGATAGCGGTGTAGATATTTACATGTTTCTAGAGATGGCGGTCTAGATTTTTTCTTGTTTATACCGAAAGCGGTTTAGATATTTCCATGTTTATGGAGATAGCGGTGTAGATATTTCCAATTTTATAAAGATGTCAGTGTAGATATTTCCATGTTCATACAGATAGCAGTGTAGACATTTCCATGTTTACACAGATGGCGTTGTAGATATTTACATGTTTATAGAGATAGCGGTGTAATTATTTCCATGTTTATACAGATAGCGGAGTAGATATTTCCATGTTTATACAGATTGCGGTGTCGATATTTAGATGTTTATACAGATGGCGGTGTAGATATTTCCATGTTCATACAGATGGTGATGTAGATATTTCCATGTTTATAGAGATAGCGTTATAGTTATTTCCATGTTTATAGAGATATCGCTGTAGATATGTCCATGTATATAAAGATAGCTGTGTGGATATTTCCATGTTCCTACAGATAGCGGTGTAGATATTTCCATGTTCATACAGATAACGGTGTAGATATTTCCATGTTCATACAGATAGCGGTGTAGATAATTCCACCTTCATAGTGATGGCCGTGTAGATATTTCTATGTTCATACAGAGGGCGGTGAAGATATTTCCATGTTCATACAGATGGCGGTGTAGATATTTCCATGTTCATACAGATGGCGGTGTAGATATTTCCATGTTCGTACGGATGGCAGTGGAGATATGTCCATGTTCATACAGGTGGCAGTGTAGATATTTCCATGTTTATACAGATGGCAGTGCAGTTATTTCCATGTTTATAGAGATAGCAATGTAGATATTTCCACTGATATACAGATAGCTGTGTAGATATCTGCATGTTCATACAGATAGCGCTGTAGATATTTCCATGTTCATACAGATAGCGGTGTAGATATTTCCATGTTCATACAGATAGTGGTGTAGATATTTCGATGTTCATACAGTTAGCGGTGTAGATATTTCCATGTTCATACAGATGGCGGTGTAGATATTTACATGTTCATACAGATGGCGGTGTAGATATTTCCATGTTCGTACAGATGGCGGTGTAGAGATTTCCATGTTCATAGAGATATCGGTGTAGATATTTCCATGCTCATACAAATGGTGGTGTAGATATTTCCATGTTCATAGAGATGGCGCTGTGGATATTTCCATGTTTATACAGATAGCAGTGTAGTTATTTCCATGTTTATAGAGATAGCAGTGTAGATATTTCCATTGATATACAGATAGCTGTGTAGATATTTGCATGTTCATACAGATAGCGGTGTAGATATTTCCATGTTCATACAGATAGCGGTGTAGATATTTCCATGTTCATACAGTTAGCGGTGTAGATATTTCCATGTTCGTACGGATGGCAGTGTGGATATTTCCATGTTCATACTGGTGGCGGTGTAGACATTTCCATGTTTATACAGATAGCAGTGCAGTTATTTCCATGTTTATAGAGAAAGCAGTGTAGATGTTTCCATTGATATACAGATAGCTGTGTAGATATTTGCATGTTCATACAGATAGAGCTGTAGATATTTCCATGTTCATACAGATAGCGGTGTAGATATTCCATGTTCATACAGATAGCGGTGTATATATTTCCATGTTCATACACATAACGGTGTAGATATTTCCATGTTCATTCAGATAGCGGCGTAGATATTTCCATGTTAACACAGTTAGCGGTGTAGATATTTCCATGTTCGTACAGATGGCAGTGTAGATATTTCCATGTTCATAGAGATGGCGGCGTAGATATTTCCATGTTTATGCAGATAGCGGTATAGATATTTCCATGTTTATACAGATGGTGGTGTAGATATTTCCATGTTTATAGAGACGGCAGTCTAGATATTTCCATGTTTATAGAGATAGTGGTGTAGTTATTTCCAAGTTTATAGAGACGGCGTGGTAGATATTTCCATGTTTATACAGATAGCGATGAAGATATTTCCATGTTTATACAGATAGCGGTGTAGATATTTCCATGTTTATACAGATAGCGGTGTAGATATTTCCATGTTTCTAGAGATAGTGGTGTAGATGATTCCAATTTTATACAGATAGCAGTGTAGATATTTCCAAGTTCATACAGATAGCAGTGTAGATATTTCCACGTTTATACAGATGGCGGTGTAGATATTTCCATGTTCATACAGATGGCGCTGTAGATATTTCCATGTTTATATCGATGGCGGTGTAGATATTTTCATGTTTACACAGGTGGCGGTGTAGATATTTCCATGTTTACACAGAAAGCGGTGTAGACATTGCCATGTTTACACTGATAGCGGTGTGGATATTTCCATGTTTATGCAGATAGCAGTGTAGATATTTCCATGTTTATACAGATAGCGATGCGGATATTCCCATATTTATACAGATAGTTGGGCAGATATTTCCATGTTTATACAGATAGCAGTGTAGATATTTCCATCTTAATACAGATGGCAGTGTAGATATCTCCATGTTCGTACAGATGGCGGTGTAGATATTTCCATGTTCATACAGATGGCAGAGTAGATATTTCGAAGTTTATAGAGATAGCTCTGTAGTTATTTCCATATTTATAGAGAAAACTGTGTAGATATTTCCATGTATATGCAGATAGCTGTGTAGATATTTCCATGTTCATGCAGATACCGGTGTAGATATGTCCATGTTCATCCAGATGCCGGTGTAGATATATCCATGTTTTTACAGATGGCGGTGAAGGTATTTCCATGTACATACAAATGGCGGTGTAGATATTTCCATGTTCATAGAGATGGCAGTGTAGATGTTTCCATGTTCATACAAATGACGGTGTAGATATTTCCATGTTCATAGAGATGGCGGTGTAGATATTTCCATGTTTATACAGATAGCAGTGTAGTTATTTCCATGTTTATAGAGATAGCAGTGTAGATATTTCCATTGATATACAGATAGCTGTGTAGATATTTGCATGTTCATACAGATAGCGGTGTAGATATCTCCATGTTTATGCAGATAGCGGTATAGATATTTCCATGTTTATTCAGATGGCGGTGTAGATATTTCCATGTTTATAGAGATGACAGTCTAGATATTGCCATGTTTATAGAAATAGTAGTGTAGCTTTTTCCAAGTTTATAGAGACAGCGTTGTATATATTTCCATGATTATACAGATAGCGTTGAAGATATTTCCATGTTTATACAGATAGCGGTGTATATATTTCCATGTTTATACAGATAGCAGTGTAGCTATTTCCATGTTTATAGAGATAGCAGTGTAAATATTTCCATTGATATACAGATAGCTGTGTAGATATTTGCATGTTCATACAGATACCGGTGTAGATATTTCCATGTTCATACAGATAACGGTGTAGATATTTCCTTGGTCGTACAGATAGCGGTGAAGATATTTCCATGTTCATACAGTTAGCGGTGTAGATATTTCCATGTTCATACAGATGGCGGTGTAGATATTTACATGTTCATACAGATGGTGGTGTAAATATTTCCATGTTCGTACAGATGGCGGTGTTGATATTTCCATGTTCATAGAGAAGGCGGCGTAGATATTTCTATGTTTATGCAGATAGCGGTATAGATATTTCCATGTTTATACAGATGGTGGTGTAGATATTTCCATGTTTATAGAGATGGCTGTCTAGATATTTCCATGTTTATGGAGATAGTGGTGTAGTTATTTCCAAGTTTATAGAGACAGCGTTGTAGATATTTCCATGTTTATACAGATAGCGGTGAAGATATTTCCATGTTTATACAGATAGCGGTGTAGATATTTAAATGTTTATACAGATAGCGGTGTAGTTATTTCCATGTTTATAGAGATAGTGGTGTAGATAAATCCAATTTTATACAGATGGCAGTGTAGATATTTCCAAGATCATACAGATAGCGGTGTAGATAGTTCCACGTTTATACAGATGGCGGTGTAGATATTTCCACGTTCATACAGATGGCGCTGTTCATAATTCCATGTTTATAGAGATGGCGGTGTAGATATTTTCATGTTTACACAGATGGCAATGTAGATATTTCCATGTTTACACAGAAAGCGGTGTAGACATTTCCATGTTTACACAGATAGCGTAGTGGATATTTCCATGTTTACGCAGATGGCGGTGAAGATATTTCCATGTTTATACAGATAGCGGTGAGGATATTTCCATGTTTATACAGTTAGCGGTGAGGATATTTCCATGTTTATACTTATATTTGGGCAGATATTTCCATGTTTATACAGATAGCGGTGTAGATATTTCCATCTAAACATAGATGGCGGTGTAGATATCTCCATGTTCTTACAGATGGCGGTGTAGATATTTCCATGTTCATACAGATGGCAGTGTAGATATTTCGAAGTTTATAGAGATAGCACAGTAGTTATTTCCATATTTATTGAGAAATCTGTGTAGATATTTCCATGTATATGCAGATAGCTGTGTAGATATTTCCATGTTCATGCAGATACCGGTGTAGATATGTCCATGTTCATCCAGATGCCGGTGTAGATATATCCATGTTCTTACAGATGGCGGTGAAGATATTTCCATGTACATACAAATGGCGGTGTAGATATTTCCATGTTCATAGAGATGGCAGTGTAGATGTTTCCATGTTCATACAAATGACGGTGTAGATATTTCCATGTTCATAGAGATGGCGGTGTAGATATTTCCATGTTTATACAGATAGCAGTGTAGTTATTTCCATGTTTATAGAGATAGCAGTGTAGATATTTCCATTGATATACAGATAGCTGTGTAGATATTTGCATGTTCATACAGATAGCGGTGTAGATATCTCCATGTTTATGCAGATAGCGGTATAGATATTTCCATGTTTATTCAGATGGCGGTGTAGATATTTCCATGTTTATAGAAATGACAGTCTAGATATTGCCATGTTTATAGAAATAGTAGTGTAGCTTTTTCCAAGTTTATAGAGACAGCGTTGTATATATTTCCATGATTATACAGATAGCGTTGAAGATATTTCCATGTTTATACAGATAGCGGTGTATATATTTCCATGTTTATACAGATAGCAGTGTAGCTGTTTCCATGTTTATAGGGATAGCAGTGTAAATATTTCCATTGATATACAGATAGCTGTGTAGATATTTGCATGTTCATACAGATAGCGGTGTAGATATTTCCATGTTCATACAGATAACGGTGTAGATATTTCCTTGGTCGTACAGATAGCGGTGAAGATATTTCCATGTTCATACAGTTAGCGGTGTAGATATTTCCATGTTCATACAGATGGCGGTGTAGATATTTACATGTTCATACAGATGGTGGTGTAAATATTTCCATGTTCGTACAGATGGCGGTGTTGATATTTCCATGTTCATAGAGAAGGCGGCGTAGATATTTCTATGTTTATGCAGATAGCGGTATAGATATTTCCATGTTTATACAGATGGTGGTGTAGGTATTTCCATGTTTATAGAGATGGCTGTCTAGATATTTCCATGTTTATGGAGATAGTGGTGTAGTTATTTCCAAGTTTATAGAGATAGCGTTGTAGATATTTCCATGTTTATACAGATAGCGGTGAAGATATTTCCATGTTTATACAGATAGCGGTGTAGATATTTAAATGTTTATACAGATAGCGGTGTAGTTATTTCCATGTTTATAGAGATAGTGGTGTAGATAAATCCAATTTTATACAGATGGCAGTGTAGATATTTCCAAGATCATACAGATAGCGGTGTAGATATTTCCACGTTTATACAGATGGCGGTGTAGATATTTCCACGTTCATACAGATGGCGCTGTTCATAATTCCATGTTTATAGAGATGGCGGTGTAGATATTTTCATGTTTACACAGAAAGCGGTGTAGACATTTCCATGTTTACACAGATAGCGGAGTGGATATTTCCATGTTTATGCAGATGGCGGTGTAGATATTTCCATGTTTATACAGATAGCGGTGAGGATATTTCCATGTTTATACTTATATTTGGGCAGATATTTCCATGTTTATACAGATAGCGGTGTAGATATTTCCATCTAAATATAGATGGCGGTGTAGATATCTCCATGTTCTTACAGATGGCGGTGTAGATATTTCCATGTTCATACAGATGGCAGTGTAGATATTTCGAAGTTTATAGAGATAGCACAGTAGTTATTTCCATATTTATTGAGAAATCTGTGTAGATATTTCCATGTATATGCAGATAGCTGTGTAGATATTTCCATGTTCATGCAGATAGCGGTGTAGATATTTCCATGTTCATCCAGATGCCAGTGTAGATATATCCATGTTCATACAGATGGCGGTGAAGATATTTCCATCTTCATAGAGATGGCGGTGTAGATATTTCCATGTTCATAGAGATGGCGCTGTAGATATTTCCATGTTCATAGGGATGGCGGTGTAGATATTTTCATGCTCATACAAATGGCGGTGTATATATTTCCATGTTCATAGAGATGGCGGTGTACATATTTCCATGTTTATACAGATAGCAGTGTAGTTATTTCCATGGTTATAGAGATAGCATTGTAGGTATTTCCATTGATATACAGATAGCTCTGTAGATATTTGCATGTTCATACAGATAGCTGTGTAGATATTTCCATGTTGATACAGATAGCGTTGTAGATATTTCCATGTTCATACAGATAGCGGTGTAGATATTTACGTGTTCATACAGATGGCGGTGTAGATATTTCCATGTTCGTACGGATGGCAGTGTTGATATTTCCATGTTCATACTGGTGGCGGTGTAGATATTTCCATGTTTATACAGATAGCAGTGTAGTTATTTCCATGTTTATATAGATAGCAGTGTAGATATTTCATTGATATACAGATATCTGTGTAGATATTTGCATGTTCATACAGTTAGCGGTGTAGATATTTCCATGTTCGTACAGATGGCGGTGTAGATATTTCCATGTTCATAGAGATGGCGGCGTAGATATTTCCATGTTTATGCAGATAGCGGTATAGATATTTCCATGTTTATACAGATGGTGGTGTAGATATTTCCATGTTTATAGAGACGGCAGTCTAGATATTTCCATGTTTATAGAGATAGTGGTGTAGTTATTTCCAAGTTTATAGAGACGGCGTGGTAGATATTTCCATGTTTATACAGATAGCGATGAAGATATTTCCAT
Organism: Gorilla gorilla gorilla; assembly: GCF_029281585.2. NCBI lineage: Eukaryota > Metazoa > Chordata > Mammalia > Primates > Hominidae > Gorilla > Gorilla gorilla. Next base: position 7,039,393 of record NC_073232.2, on the reverse strand, counting down.
GTTTATACAGATAGCGGTGTAGATATTTCCATGTTTATACAGATAGCGGTGTAGATATTTCCATGTTTCTAGAGATAGTGGTGTAGATGATTCCAATTTTATACAGATAGCAGTGTAGATATTTCCAAGTTCATACAGATAGTAGTGTAGATATTTCCACGTTTATACAGATGGCGGTGTAGATATTTCCATGTTCATACAGATGGCGCTGTAGATATTTCCATGTTTATATCGATGGCGGTGTAGATATTTTCATGTTTACACAGGTGGCGGTGTAGATATTTCCATGTTTACACAGAAAGCGGTGTAGACATTGCCATGTTTACACTGATAGCGGTGTGGATATTTCCATGTTTATGCAGATAGCAGTGTAGATATTTCCATGTTTATACAGATAGCGATGCGGATATTCCCATATTTATACAGATAGTTGGGCAGATATTTCCATGTTTATACAGATAGCAGTGTAGATATTTCCATCTTAATACAGATGGCAGTGTAGATATCTCCATGTTCGTACAGATGGCGGTGTAGATATTTCCATGTTCATACAGATGGCAGAGTAGATATTTCGAAGTTTATAGAGATAGCTCTGTAGTTATTTCCATATTTATAGAGAAAACTGTGTAGATATTTCCATGTATATGCAGATAGCTGTGTAGATATTTCCATGTTCATGCAGATACCGGTGTAGATATGTCCATGTTCATCCAGATGCCGGTGTAGATATATCCATGTTTTTACAGATGGCGGTGAAGGTATTTCCATGTACATACAAATGGCGGTGTAGATATTTCCATGTTCATAGAGATGGCAGTGTAGATGTTTCCATGTTCATACAAATGACGGTGTAGATATTTCCATGTTCATAGAGATGGCGGTGTAGATATTTCCATGTTTATACAGATAGCAGTGTAGTTATTTCCATGTTTATAGAGATAGCAGTGTAGATATTTCCATTGATATACAGATAGCTGTGTAGATATTTGCATGTTCATACAGATAGCGGTGTAGATATCTCCATGTTTATGCAGATAGCGGTATAGATATTTCCATGTTTATTCAGATGGCGGTGTAGATATTTCCATGTTTATAGAGATGACAGTCTAGATATTGCCATGTTTATAGAAATAGTAGTGTAGCTTTTTCCAAGTTTATAGAGACAGCGTTGTATATATTTCCATGATTATACAGATAGCGTTGAAGATATTTCCATGTTTATACAGATAGCGGTGTATATATTTCCATGTTTATACAGATAGCAGTGTAGCTATTTCCATGTTTATAGAGATAGCAGTGTAAATATTTCCATTGATATACAGATAGCTGTGTAGATATTTGCATGTTCATACAGATACCGGTGTAGATATTTCCATGTTCATACAGATAACGGTGTAGATATTTCCTTGGTCGTACAGATAGCGGTGAAGATATTTCCATGTTCATACAGTTAGCGGTGTAGATATTTCCATGTTCATACAGATGGCGGTGTAGATATTTACATGTTCATACAGATGGTGGTGTAAATATTTCCATGTTCGTACAGATGGCGGTGTTGATATTTCCATGTTCATAGAGAAGGCGGCGTAGATATTTCTATGTTTATGCAGATAGCGGTATAGATATTTCCATGTTTATACAGATGGTGGTGTAGATATTTCCATGTTTATAGAGATGGCTGTCTAGATATTTCCATGTTTATGGAGATAGTGGTGTAGTTATTTCCAAGTTTATAGAGACAGCGTTGTAGATATTTCCATGTTTATACAGATAGCGGTGAAGATATTTCCATGTTTATACAGATAGCGGTGTAGATATTTAAATGTTTATACAGATAGCGGTGTAGTTATTTCCATGTTTATAGAGATAGTGGTGTAGATAAATCCAATTTTATACAGATGGCAGTGTAGATATTTCCAAGATCATACAGATAGCGGTGTAGATATTTCCACGTTTATACAGATGGCGGTGTAGATATTTCCACGTTCATACAGATGGCGCTGTTCATAATTCCATGTTTATAGAGATGGCGGTGTAGATATTTTCATGTTTACACAGATGGCAATGTAGATATTTCCATGTTTACACAGAAAGCGGTGTAAACATTTCCATGTTTACACAGATAGCGGAGTGGATATTTCCATGTTTATGCAGATGGCGGTGTAGATATTTCCATGTTTATACAGATAGCGGTGAGGATATTTCCATGTTTATACTTATATTTGGGCAGATATTTCCATGTTTATACAGATAGCGGTGTAGATATTTCCATCTAAATATAGATGGCGGTGTAGATATCTCCATGTTCTTACAGATGGCGGTGTAGATATTTCCATGTTCATACAGATGGCAGTGTAGATATTTTGAAGTTTATAGAGATAGCACAGTAGTTATTTCCATATTTATTGAGAAATCTGTGTAGATATTTCCATGTATATGCAGATAGCTGTGTAGATATTTCCATGTTCATGCAGATAGCGGTGTAGATATTTCCATGTTCATCCAGATGCCAGTGTAGATATATCCATGTTCATACAGATGGCGGTGAAGATATTTCCATCTTCATAGAGATGGCGGTGTAGATATTTCCATGTTCATAGAGATGTCGCTGTAGATATTTCCATGTTCATAGGGATGGCGGTGTAGATATTTTCATGCTCATACAAATGGCGGTGTATATATTTCCATGTTCATAGAGATGGCGGTGTACATATTTCCATGTTTATACAGATAGCAGTGTAGTTATTTCCATGGTTATAGAGATAGCATTGTAGGTATTTCCATTGATATACAGATAGCTCTGTAGATATTTGCATGTTCATACAGATAGCTGTGTAGATATTTCCATGTTGATACAGATAGCGTTGTAGATATTTCCATGTTCATACAGATAGCGGTGTAGATATTTACGTGTTCATACAGATGGCGGTGTAGATATTTCCATGTTCGTACGGATGGCAGTGTTGATATTTCCATGTTCATACTGGTGGCGGTGTAGATATTTCCATGTTTATACAGATAGCAGTGTAGTTATTTCCATGTTTATATAGATAGCAGTGTAGATATTTCATTGATATACAGATATCTGTGTAGATATTTGCATGTTCATACAGATAGCGGTGTAGATATTTCCATGTTCATACAGATAGCGGTGTAGATATTTCCATGTTCATACAGAACGCGGTGTAGATATTTCCATGTTCATACAGTTATCGGTGTAGATATTTCCATGTTCATAGAGATGGCGGTGTAGATATTTACATGTTCATACAGATGGCGGTGTAGGTATTTCCATGTTTGTACGGATGGCAGTGTAGGTATTTCCGTGTTCATAGAGGTGGCGGTGTAGATATTTCCATGTTTATACAGATAGCAGTGTAGTTGTTTCCATGTTTATAGAGATAGCAGTGTAGATATTACCATTGATATAAAGATAGCTGTGTAGATATTTCCATGTTCATACAGATAGCGGTGTAGATATTTCCATGTTCATACAGATAGCGGTGTAGATATTTCCATTTTCATACAGATACCGGTGTAGATACTTCCATGTTCATACAGATAGCGGTGTAGATATTTCCATGTGCATACAGTTAGCGGTGTAGATATTTCCATGTTCATACAGATGGCAGTGTAGATATTTACATGTTCATACAGATGGTGGTGTAGATATTTCCAAGTTCGTACAGATGGTGGTGTAGATATTTCCATGTTCATACAGATGGCCGTGTAGATATCTCCATGTTTATGCAGATAGCGGTATAGATATTTCCATGTTTATTCAGATGGCGGTGAAAATATTTCCATGTTTATAGAGATGACAGTCTAGATATTGCCATGTTTATAGAAATAGTGGTGTAGCTTTTTCCAAGTTTATAGAGACAGCGTTGTATATATTTCCATGATTATACAGATAGCGTTGAAGATATTTCCATGTTTATACAGATAGCGGTGTAGATATTTCCATGTTTATACAGATAGCGGTGTAGGTATTTCCATGTTTATAGAGATAGTGGTGTAGATAATTGCAATTTTATACAGATAGCAGTGTAGATATTTCCAAGTTCATACAGATAGCGGTGTAGATATTTCCACGTTTATAGGGATGGCGGTGTAGATATTTAGATGTTCATACAGATGGCAGTGTAGATATTTCCATGTTTACACAGATAGCGGTGTAGACATTTCCATGTTTACACAGATAGTGGTGTGGATGTTTCCATGTTTATGCAACTAGCGGTGTAGATATTTCCATGTTTATACAGATAGCGGTGCGGATATTTCCATGTTTATACAGATAGTTCGGCAGATATGTCCATGTTTATACAGACAGCGGTGTAGATATTTCCATCTTAATTCAGATGTCGGTGTAGATATGTCCATGTTCGTACAGATTGCGGTGTAGATATTTCCATGTTCATACAGATGGCGGTGTAGATATTTCGAAGTTTATAGAGATAGCGCTGTAGATATTTCCATATTTATAGAGAAATCTGTGTAGATATTTCCGTGTATATGCAGATAGCTGTGTAGATATTTCCATGTTCATGCAGATAGCGGTGTAGATATTTCCATGTTCATCCAGATGCCGGTGGAGATATATCCATGTTCATACAGACGGTGGTGAAGATATTTCCATGTTCATACAGATGGCGGTGTAGATATTTCCATGTTCATACAAATGGTGGTGTAGATATTTCCATGTTCATAGAGATGGCGGTGTAGATATTTCCATTTTCATACAAAAGGCGGTGTAGATATTTCCATGTTCATAGAGATGGCGGTGTAGATATTTCCATGTTTATACAGATAGCAGTGTAGTTATTTCCATGTTTATAGAGATAGCAGTGTAGATGTTTCCATTGATATACAGATAGCTGTGTAGATATTTGCATGTTCATACAGATAGCGGTGTAGATATTTAAATGTTCATACAGATAGCGGTGTAGATATTTCCATGTTCATACAGATAGTGGTGTAGTTATTTCCATGTTCATACAGATAGCTGTGTAGTTATTTCCATGTTCATTCAGCTGGCGGTGTAGATATTTCCATGTTCATACAGATGGCGGTGTAGATATTTCCATGTTCGTACAGATGGCGGTGTAGATATTTCCATATTCATAGAGATGGCGGCGTAGATATTTCCATTTTTATGCTGATAGCGGTATAGATATTTCCATGTTGATTCAGATGGTGGTGTAGATATTTCCACGTTTATAGAGATGGCGGTCTAGATATTTCCATGTTTATAGAGACAGTGGTGTAGATCTTTCCAAGTTTATAGAGAGAGCGTTGTAGATATTTCCATGTTTATACAGATAGCAATGAAGATATTTCCTAGTTTATACAGATAGCGGTGTAGATATTTCCATGTTTATACAGATAGCGGTGTAGATATTTCCGTGTTTATAGAGATAGTGGTGTAGATAATTCCAATTTTATACAGAAAGCAGTGTAGATATTTCCAAGTTCATACAGATAGCGGTGTAGATATTTCCACGTTTATAGGGATGGCGGTGTAGATATTTCCATGTTCATACAGATGGCAGTGTAGATATTTTCATGTTTATTGAGATGGCAGTGTAGATATTTTCATGGTTACACAGATGGCGGTGTAGATATTTCCATGTTTACACAGATAGCGGTGTGGATATTTCCATGTTTATGCAGATAGCGGTGTAGATATTTCCATGTTTATACAGATAGCGGTGCGGATATTTCTATGCTTATACAGATAGTGGTGCAGATATTTCCATGTTTATACATATAGCGGTGTAGATATTCCATCTTAATAGAGATGGCGGCGTAGATATCTCCATGTTCGTACAGATGGCGTTTTAGATATTTCTGTGTTTATACATATAACGGTGTAGATATTTCCATGATCATACAGATGGCGGTGTGGATATTTCCATTTTGATACAGATTGGGTGTAGATATTTTCATGTTTATACAGATGACGGTGTAGATATTTACATGTTTATAGACATGGCGGTGTAGATATTTCCATGTTTTTACACATAGCAGTGTCGATATTTCCATGTTTATGGAGATATCGGTGTAGGTATTTCCATGTTTATAGAGAGAGCGTTGTGGATATTCCCATGTTTATACAGATAGCGGTGTAGATATTTCCCTGTTTTACAGAGAGCAGTGTAGATATTTCCATGTTTATTCAGATAGCGGTGTAGATATTTCCATGTACATACAGATAGCGGTGTAGATATTCCCATGTTTATTCAGATGGCAATGTAGATATTTACATGTTTATAGGGATGGCGGTGTAGATATTTCCTTGTATTGACAGATATCTGTGTAGATATTTCCATTTTTATACAGATAGCGCTGATGATATTTCCATGATTATACAGATAGTTGTGTAGATATTTCCATGTTTATACAGATAGCGGTGTAGGTACTTCCATGTTTATACAGATAGCGGTGTAGATATTTCCATGTTTATGGAGATGGCATTATAGTTATTTACTTGTTTATACAGATGGTGGTGTAGTTATTTCCATGTTCATACAAATAGCGGTGTAGATATTTCCATATTTATACACATGACGGTGTAGATATTTCCATGTTTATACAGATCGCGGTGTAGATATTTCCATGTTTATACAGATAGCGCTGTAAATATTTTCATGTTTATACAGATAGCGGTGTAGATATTTCCATGTTTATACAGATAGCGCTGTAGATATTTCCATCTTTATACAGATGGCGGTGTAGATATTTCCATGTTTGTACAGAAGGCTGTGTAGATATTTCCATGCTTATACAGATGGCAGTGTAGATATTTCCATGTTTATAGAGATGAAGGTCTAGATATTTCCATGTTTATACAGATAGCGGTGTAGTTATTTCCATGTTTATTGAGATAGCATTGAAGATATTTCCATGTTTATACAGATAGCGGGGTAGATATTTCCATGTTCAAATGGATAGCGGTGTAGATATTTCCATGTTCATACAGATAGCGGTGTAGATTTTTCCATTTTCATACAGATGGCAGTACAGATATTTCCAGGTTCATACGGATGGCGGTGAAGATATTTCCATGTTGATACAGAAGGCGGTGTATATATTTCCATGTTGATACAGATGGCGGTGTAGATAATTCCATGTTCTTACTGATGGCGGTGTAGATATTTACATGTTTATACTGATAGCGGTGAAGATATTTCCATGTTTATACAGAGAGCAGTGTAGTCATTTCCAAGTTTTTACTGATAGCGGTGTAGATATTTCCATGTTTATAGAGATAGCAGTGTAGTTATTTCCATGTTTAAACAGATATCAGTGTAGATATTTCCATGTTTATGCAGATAGAGGTGTAGATATTTCTCTGTTTACACAGATAACAGTGTAGATATTTCCATGATCATACAGATGGCGGTGTAGATAATTCCATTTTGATACAGATGGCGGTGTAGATGTTTCCATGTTTATACAGATGACGGTGTAGATATTTCCATGTTTATACAGATGGCGGTGTATATATTTCCATGTTTATAGAGATAGCGATGTCGATATTTCCTTGTTTACACAGATAGCGGTGTAGATATTTCCATGTTTATATAGATAGCGGTGTAGATATTTCCATGTTTATTCAGATAGCGGTGTAGATATTTCCATGTTTATATAGATAGCGGTGAAGATATTTCCCTGTTTTACAGATAGCAGTGTAGATATTTCCATGTTCATACAGATAGAGGTGTACATTTTTCCATGTTCCTACAGATGTCGGTGAAGTTATTTCCATGTTGATACAGATGGCGGTGTATATATTTCCATGTTGATACAGATGGCAGTGTAGATAATTCCATGTTCTTACAGATGGCTGTGTAGATATTTCCATGTTCATGCAGATGGCGGTGTAGATATTTCCATGTTTATACAGATAGCGGTGTATATATTTAAATGTTCAAACAGATAGCGGTGTAGATATTTCCATGTTTACAGAGATGGCGGTGTAGATATTTCCTTCTTTATAGAGATTGTGTTGTAGATATTTCCATGTTTATACAGATAGCAGAGTAGATATTGCCATGCTTCTACAGATAGCGGTGTAGGTAGTTCCATGTTTATACAGATGGCATTGTGGATATTTCCATGTTTATAGATATAGCGGGGTAGATATTTCAGTGTTTATAGAGATAGCGATGTAGATATTTCCATGTTTTTACAGATAGCGGTGCAGATATTTCCATGTTTATACAGATAGCAATGTAGATATTTCCATGTTTATAGAGATAGCGGTGTCAATATTTCCATGTTTACATAGATAGCAGTGAAGATATTTACAAGTTTATACAGATAGCGGTGTAGATATTTCCATCTTTATACAGATAGCGGTGTAGATATTTCCATGTTTATACAGATAGCGTTATAGATATTTCCATGTTTGTAGAGATAGCAGGGTATTTATTTCCATGTTTATACAGATATCGGTGTAGATATTTCCTTGTTTATACATATAGCAGTGCAGATATTTCTGTGTTTATACAGAAAGCCGTGTAGATATTTCCATCATCATTCAGCTGGCGGTGTAGATATTTGCAAGCTGATACAGATGGCGGTGTAGATATTTCCAAGTTTATAGAGATGGCGTACAGATATTTCCATGTTCTCACCGACGGCGGTGTAGATATTTCCATGTTTATAGAGATGGCGGAGTAGATATTTCCATGTTTATACACTTAACGCTGTAGATATTTCCATGTTTATTCAGATAGCAGTGTAGATATTTCCATGTTTATACAAATAGCGGTGTAGATATTTCCGTGTTTATAGAGATAGTGGTGTAGATATTTCCATGTTTATAGAGATAGTGGTGTACATATTTCCATGTTTATAGAGATAGTGGTGTAGTTATTTCCATGTTTATAGAGGTAGCGGTGTAGATATTTCCCTGTTTCACAGAAAGCATTGTAGATATTTCCATGTTTATACAGATAGCGGTGTAGATATTTCCATGTTTATACAGATGGCAGTGTAGATATTTCCATGTTTATAGAGATGGCGGTGTAGATATTTCCTTGTTTATACAGATAGCGGTGTAAATATTTCGATGTTTATAGAGATAGGGTTGTAGGTATTTCCATGTTCATACAGATAGCGGTGTAGATATTTCCATGTTCATACAGAAGGCGGTGTAGATATTTTCATCTTCATACAGATGGCGGTGAAGATATTTGCATGTTCATACAGATGGCGGTGTAGATATTTCCATGTTCATACAGATGTCGGTGTAGATATTTCCATGTTCACACAGATGTCTGTGTAGATATTTCCATGTTCATACAGATGACGTTGTTGATATTTCCATGTTCATACGGAGGGCGGTGTAGATATTTCCATGTTTATAGAGATGGCGGTGTAGATATTTCCAAGTTTATACAGATGGCAGTGTAGATATTTCCATGTTCATACAGATAGCGGTGTGGATATTTCCAAGTTTATGGAGATATCAGTGTAGATATTTCCATGTTTATACAGATAGCGGTGTAGATATTTCCATCATTACACAGACAGCGGTGTAGATATTTCCATGTTTATTCAGAGAGCATTGTAGATATTTCCATATTTATTGAGTTAGCGGTGTAGATATTTCCATGTTTTACAGATAGCAGAGTAGATATTTCCATGTTTATACAGATAGCAGTGTAGACATTTCCATGTTTATACCGATAGCGGTGTAGATATTTCTGTGTTTATACATATAACGGTGTAGATATTTCCATGATCATACAGATGGCGGTGTGGATATTTCCATTTTGATACAGATTGGGTGTAGATATTTTCATGTTTATACAGATGACGGTGTAGATATTTACATGTTTATAGACATGGCGGTGTAGATATTTCCATGTTTTTACACATAGCAGTGTCGATATTTCCATGTTTATGGAGATATCGGTGTAGGTATTTCCATGTTTATAGAGAGAGCGTTGTGGATATTCCCATGTTTATACAGATAGCGGTGTAGATATTTCCCTGTTTTACAGAGAGCAGTGTAGATATTTCCATGTTTATTCAGATAGCGGTGAAGATATTTCCATGTACATACAGATAGCGGTGTAGATATTCCCATGTTTATTCAGATGGCAATGTAGATATTTACATGTTTATAGGGATGGCGGTGTAGATATTTCCTTGTATTGACAGATAGCTGTGTAGATATTTCCATTTTTATACAGATAGCGCTGATGATATTTCCATGATTATACAGATAGTGGTGTAGATATTTCCATGTTTATACAGATAGCGGTGTAGTTACTTCCATGTTTATACAGATAGCGGTGTAGATATTTCCATGTTTATGGAGATGGCATTATAGTTATTTACTTGTTTATACAGATGGTGGTGTAGATATTTCCATCTTCATACAAATAGCGGTGTAGATATTTCCATATTTATACACATGACGGTGTAGATATTTCCATGTGCATACAGATGGCGGTGTAGATATTTCAATGTGTATAGAGATGACGGTGTAGATATTTCCATGTTTATACAGATCGCGGTGTAGATATTTCCATGTTTATACAGATAGCGCTGTAAATATTTTCATGTTTATACAGATAGCGGTGTAGATATTTCCATGTTTATGCAGATAGCGCTGTAGATATTTCCATCTTTATACAGATGGCGGTGTAGATATTTCCATGTTTGTACAGAAGGCCGTGTAGATATTTCCATGCTTATACAGATGGCAGTGTAGATATTTCCATGTTTATAGAGATGAAGGTCTAGATATTTCCATGTTTATACAGATAGCGGTGTAGATATTTCCATGTTTATACACATAGCGGTGTAGATATTTCCATGTTTATACACATAGCGGTATAGATATTTCTATGTTTACAGAAAGATTGGTGTAGATATTTCCATGTTTATAGAGATAGTCGTGTAGATATTTCCATGTTTATAGAGATAGCGGTGTAGATAATTCCCTGTTTCACAGACAGCAGTGTAGATATTGCCATGTTTATTCAGATAGAGGTGTAGATATATCCATGTTTATAGAGATAGCGGTGTAATTATTTCCATGTTTATAGAGATGGCGGTGGAGATATTTCCATGTTTATAGAGATGGCGGTGTAGATATTTCCATGTTTATACAGATGGCGGTGTAGGTATTTCCATGTTTATAGAGATAGCGGTGTAGGTATTTCCATGCTTATACAGATAGCGGTGTAGATATTTCCATGTTCATACAGATAGCGTTGTAAATATTTCCATGTTTATACTGATAGCGGTGTAGATATTTCCATGTTTATAGAGATAGCGTTTTAGATATTTCCATGTTTATACATATAGCGGTATAGATATTTCCATGTTTAAACAGATGGCAGTGTAGATATTTCCATGTTTATACAGGTGGCGGTGTAGTTATTTCCATATTCATACAGATGGCATTGTAGATATTTCAATGTTTATAGAGATGGCGGTGTAGATATTTCCATGTTTATACAGATGGTGCTGTAGATATTTCCATGTTTATAGAGATAGCGGTATAGATATTTCCATGTTGATACACATAGCGGTGTAGATATTTCCATGTTCATAGAGATAGCGGTGTAGATATTTCCATGTTTATAGAGATAGCGTTGTAGATATTTCCATGTTTATAGAGATAGCGTTGTAGATATTTCCATGTTTATACAAATAGCAGTGTAGGTATTTCAATGTTTATAAAGATTGCAGTGTAGATATTTCAATGTTTATAGAGATAGCAGTGTAGATATTTCCCTGTTTTACAGGTAGCAGTTTAGATATTTCCATGTTTATAGAGATAGCGGTGTAGATATTTCCATGTATATGCAGATAGCTGTGTAGATATTTCCATGTTCATACAGATGGCGGTGTAGATATTTCCATCTTTATAGAGATGGCAGTGTAGATATTTCCATCTTAATACAGATAGAGTTGTAGATATTTCCATGTTTAAACAGATTGCGGTGTAGATATTTCCATCTTTATAGAAATTGCGCTGTAGATATTTCCATGTTCATACAGATGGCGGTGTAGATATTTCCATGTTTATACAGATGGCGGTGTAGATATTTTCATGTCGATACAGATGGCGGTGTAGGTATTTCCATGATTATAGAGATAGCGTTGTATATATTTCCATGTTGATAGAGATAGCGGTGTTGATATTTCCATGTATATACAGATAGCCGTGTAGATATTTCCATGTTTATACAGATAGCGGTGAAGATATTTCAATGTTCATACAGATGGCGTTGTAGATAATTCCATGTTCTTACAGATGGTGGTGTAGATATTTCCACGTTTATAGAGATAGCGGTTTAGATATTTCCATGTTTATACAAATAGCAGTGTAAGTATTTCAATGTTTATAAAGATAGCAGTGTAGATGTTTCAATGTTTATAGAGATAGCGGTGTAGATATTTCCCTGTTTTACAGGTAGCGGTTTAGATATTTCCATGTTTATGCAGATAGCAGTGTAGGTATTTCCATGTTTATAGAGATAGAGGTGTAGTTATTTCCATGTTTATACAGATAACGGTGTAGATCTTTCCATGTTTATAGAGATAGCGGTGTATATATTTCCATGTATATACAGATAGCGGTGTAGTTATTTCCTTGTTTATACAGATAGCGGTGTAGATATTTCCTTGTTCATACGGATAGCGGTGTAGATATTTCCATGTTTATAGAGATAGCGGTGTAGATATTTCCATGTTTATTCAGATAGCGGTGTAGATATTTCCATGTTTATACAGGTAGCGCTGTAGATATTTCCATATTTATACAGCTATCGGTGCAGATATGTGAATTCATTAAACCTCTTTTTCTTTATAAATGACCCAGTCTTGGGTATGTCTTTATCAGCAGCATGAAAATTGACTAATACACTCACTGTCCATGAATGATACTCTGTTAGCCCATTTGCATTGTTATAAAGAAATACCTGAGGTTGGGTAATTAATAAAGAAATGAGGTTTATTTGGCTCCTTGTTCTGAAGGCTGTACGTGAAGCATAGTACTGGCACCTGCTTCCAGGGAGGGCCTCAGGAACCTTCCAATCATGGTGGAAGGTGAAGGGAAACCAGCATATCACATGGTGAGAGAGGAAGCAAGAGAGACAGGGAGGAGGTGTCAGTCTCTTTTAAACAACCAGATATCGCATGAACTCACAGGGTAAGAACTCATTCATTACCAAGAGGACAGCACCAAGCCATTCAGGAGGCATCTATCTCCAACATTGGGGATCACATTTTAACGTGAGATTTGAAGGGGACAAACATCCAAACTATGTCAGATACCAAAGCTGACAATGCTTAGGATCTTTAGCTGTTCCAGGTTCTGGGAAAAGGGAGAGAGTTAGCTTCCCTCGTCTATGCTGTGCTACTCCATATTATATTAGTAATTATTGTTCTCTAAAGGTTCTTGAAAGCAAATAAACAAATGCAAGGCAAAACATATGAAATGCAAGGCAAAACATACGAAATGCAAGGCAAATGCATTAAAAACTTTTGAGTGTTAATATATAGGTTTTATTTTATCTTTTTAATGTCTTTTGCTTAACCAAATAGATTATGTAGTTTTGATTAACTGGCCATGAAATAGCTCTGCCTACATAGAATTTCCCATGAATAATTGGTTGTGGATACTTTTGTGTGTGACCCAAATCCTCCCTCAAAACTGAAGTTTGCCCAGCTATTGGGAGTGTTGGCAAATCATGCCTCTCAGCTGATTCTCTCTAGAATTTATTCTCAGGAGATCTAATTAATAACTTGTCAAGCTGATGTCCATCCTTGGGGACAACTCTTATCTGAAGAATGGCCAGTGAAAGGTATTAAAACTCCATACTCCTGCCTCAATTTAGGGCAACTCTGAAGGGTCACCCCTGCTTCTCAGCTCCCCCTTGAGATTAGCTGAGGTATTTGTTGTGACTGCCTCACATCTCAACTCCCTTTGTCCAATTCAGCTTTTTCGCCACAGTTGTTGGTTCCTAGGATTTTACCCAGTTAAATGTTCTCTACACAAATCTCTATCTCAAATCTGCTTTACAGGGAATGTGGCCTCAGACAGGTTTTCATTAGGTTCTGGACGTAACTCTCATTAGTCATTGATATGATTCGGCTGTGTCTCCACCCGAATCTCACCTTGATTGTAATTATCCCCGCATGTCAAGGATGGAGTCAGGTGGAGATAATTGAATCATAGGGGCGGGTTCCCCCTACTGTTCTCCTGGTAGCGAATAAGTCTCACGAGATCTGATGCTTTTAAAATGGGAGTTTCCCTACACAAGCTTTCTTCTCTGCTACCATTTAAGATGTGCCTTTGCTTCTTTTTTGCCTTCTGCTGTGACTGTGAGGCCTCCCCAGCCATGTGGAATTGTGAGTTCATTAAACCTCTTTCCTTTCTAAATTACCCGGTCTTGGGTATGACTTTATTAGCAGCATGAGAACAAACTAGTGCAGTCTGTTCTATAAGCCCAAGTCGGATCACAGAGTCCCGCTTTCCGTTTTTTTTTTCTAGCCCATATTTCTACTAAAACTTGACTCATATAGACTTAAAACAAAATAATTAAGCATGGCTAGTATTTATTTAATATTTTATACGTGTCAGGTACTGTATTTTGTAACTTATCTTTTAATAATCTTTCCAAATCTCTAAAAGGAGAATTCTGCTCTTTTATAGAGAAAATAAGGATGGCTCAATCTTTTGATTTTTATTACAAGCTTTATTTTGTATAACATATAATAAACTAAAAATATTGAAAGTTTAGAAACCATCAGCACACAATCGAGGTGATGGAAATATACTTCACCTCCAGTTTCCTGATGCCTCTTTATAATACATTTCTCTGGCCCCTCATTCCTGGCCCTTAAAAACCACCAAACTGCTTTCTGTCACTGGACAGTAATTTATACAGTCAAAAAATGTATATAAATAAAATTTTACACTATGCACTTTTTTGTCTGACATTTTATGTTTTTTTCTCTGCATGTTTTACCTCTAGAGTCTGCCTTGTTTCACTTAGTATAGTTATTTTGAGATTCATTCATGTTATAGTATGTATCCATAATTAATTCGGATAAAGCAAGTTAATTCATTAATGTATTGATTGATATTTAGACTGTTTCTAGTTTGGGCTATTATGAATACATGTGCTATGAACATTTGTGTTGATATCATTATATGAACACCTACTTTTATCTCTCTTGGGTAAATACCCAGGAGTGCAATGGCTGAGTCTTACGGCAGAAGTATGTTTAACTTTTTAAGGGACTCTTAAACTGTTTTTCAAAGGTTACACTTTTTTGTATTCCCATCAGCAGTGTATGAGAGTTTCAGCTTCTCCACATCCAAGCCAGTGCTTGGCTGTTATCAGTCATGCTAATCTTAGCTATTTAAAAATAGATAGTGGCGTCTCATTTTGGTTTTAATTTGCATTGCCCTAAGCATTAATTATGTTGAGCATATGTGCTTATTTACCAAACAAATGTCTACTTTGTAATGTCTGTTCCAGTCTTTCACCCAAGTTTTAAATGGGGTTGTTTGTTTTTCATTATTAAATTTTGAGCTTTTAAAATATATTTTTGATGCAAGCCTTTCATCAGATATATGAATTGCAAATATTTTCTCCCAGCCTGCAGCTTGTCTTTTCAGTCTCTTAATAGATTCTTTTGAAGAGCAGATTCTTTTTTTTAAATTTGATGAGTTCTTCTTATCAATATATTATTATATAAATCATGCTGTGGGGTCATATCAAAGAAAGCTTTGCCTGACTCAAAGTCCCAAATGTTTTCACATCTTCCCTCTCCTCTCCTTTGGGAACTGAGATTACATGTAAATTCAGTTACTTGAAATTTACTGTCTACTATTGCTCTGTTCATGTTTTTTAAAAATTTATTTTCTCTCTCTATTTTATTTTGAGAGGTGTCTATCTTTTCTTCTTTAATGACTAATGTGCTATCAGCCTACCATGTAGCTGGGACTACAGCCACATGCTACTATGCCCCGCTAATTTTTGTATTTTTAGTAGAGATGGGATTTCACCATATTGGTCAGGCTGGTCCTGAACTCCTGACTTCGTGATCCACCTGCCTCGGCCTCGCAAAATGCTGAGATTACAGGCGTGAGCCACTGCGCCCAGCCTCCTTTAGTGTATCTTGCATGTCTCTATTTTAGAACATATAGAATACTGTTTCAATAAGCATTTTAATGTTCTTAACTGATAACTCTGGCACCTTGATTTACTCTGGATCAGTTCTGACTCAGTGATTTTTCTCCTTATTATGAGCCACGTTCTTCTGTCTTTTGTTGTTACTGTTGTGTCTCTGCTAAACTGTGTCTGGATGTCAGATATGGTGACTTTTACCTTATTGAGTGCTGGAAGTATATATAAATATTCTTGATCTTTGTATTGGTATGTATTTAAGTTTAGTTGGAAAGAGTTTGACTCTTTTTGGTCTTGCTTTAAAAATTCATTAGGTGGGATCAGACCAGTTCTCATTTTAGAGCTAATCACTCCCAACTAGTGAGGCAAGATCCTTCTGGGTATCCCTGGGAATCTTGAGGTGTTTCTGGTTTGGCTGATAAAATAAGCACTATTACTGGACCTTGGTGAGCATGTGTACTGTTACTTTTCATCTTATCTGGGTGTTGTTTCCCCAACCGTAGGTACTTTTCTCTAGGCCTGTCCTAATAATTACTTAGCTATGTACTTTAGGGGGACCCTTTGCAGAGCTCTGGAGTTCTCTTTCTGTGCAGCCCCTTCTTCTCGGAAACCTTGTCCTGAGAGCTCATGTCAACATGGTTTCTGTGGACTCTCAGCTCTGTCCCCTCAGCTCAGGGAGAACAATGGGCTCCTCTTGGGCTTTTCTCCTGCAGTAGTGGGCTGGAAAACTTTCTCCAGGCATAAATTAGGGCAGTTGATAGGCTCACCTTGTTTGAGACTGACTTTACAGGGTCTTGCAAACTTTTGTGGCATACATTTTGGCCATTTTTTTGGTTGTTTCAGGAGGGAGAGAAAGTCTAGTTCTTGTTACTCCATCATGGTCATTGCAGAAGTCAAACTAACTGATATTTATCAATACAGTCTGTTGCTACACATTGAACTTGCTTAAGATAATTTTTAGATGGCACAGAACTTTCTGTCCATTGAATGAGACTCTCTGCTTATTTTGCAAGTGCTCATTTGTATGGAGACATTTGTATGGAGAAACTTCAAAAAGTTTGTGGAAAAATGAAGTTAAAAGATAAACATTGAAAATGTGATCTTCAGTTTTCATCCCTAAAGAACTGATGGTCCTGGGAACTTAACAATGTCAATGCAGTCTCTTATACATTATTAACTTAAGAAAAATGGGTGCCCTTTCCACATTTGTTGAGATTGGGAAACAAAAAGAAGTCAGAAGGAGCCAAATCAGAGCTGTAAGGTGGATGCCTGACAATTTCCCATTGAGACTCTCACAAAATTGCCTTTGCTTGATGACAGGAATGAGCAGAAACATTGTGGTGTTAGAGGAGTGTCTGCTAAAGCTTTCCCAGGTATTTTGCCCTAAAACTTTGGCTAACTTATTCAAAACACTCTCATGATATGCAGATATTATTGTTCTTTGACCTTCCACAAAGTCAACAAGCAAAATGCCTGGAATGTCCCCAAAAAACTGTTGCCGTGACCTTTGCTCTTGAGTGATCCCCTTTAGCTTTGACTGGACCACTTCCACCTTTGGCAGCCATTGCTTTGATTGTGTTTTGCCCTCAGGATCATACTGGGAAAGCCATGTTTTATCTTCTGTTACAATTCTTCAAAGAAATCCTTCAGGATCTTGACCCTAGTTCTTTAAAATTTCCATTGAGAGCTCTCCTCTTGTCTGCAGCTGATCTGAGCACAACACTTTTGGCACCCATGCAGTGGAAAGTTGGTTCAACTTTAATTTTTTAGTCAGAACTGTGTAAGCTGAACCAATTAAGATGTCTACGATGTTGGCTATTGTTTGTGCTGTTGATTTTCAGTCCTCTTCAATTAGGGCACAAACAAGATTAATTTTTTTCCTTGCAAATTGATATGGATGATCTGTCCCTGTGGACTTCATCTTCCACATCATCTCGTTTCTTCTTTAAAAAAGCTGTCCGCTTGTGAACTACTGATTTCTTTGGTGCAGTGTCCCCTCAAGCTTCTTGTAAAGCATCAGTGATTTCACCATTCTTTCACTCAAGCTTCATCATAATCTAATGTTTGTTCTTGCTTCAATTTTAGCAGAATTTACATTGCTCTGCTAGGGGCTCTTTTCAAACTAATGTCTACTCCTTCTTACTGTCTCAAACTAGATCCTGTTCAAACATGCTATAATAAATTAGTATGAGTTTATTTTGCTGCCAAAATTGAAACCTTTGCATAGTTTTTTTCATAATATACATTTTCCATGAACTTTTTAAGGCCTCTCATGTATCCACAGGTAGAGTGCCTTACCTATTCTGACTTCAGTCAATTATTCAAGACCTTTCCTTGTCAGTGATACATTAGAAAGGTAGAGTATTGAAAAATAAGAGTAGCTTCTGCTGATTAAGAAATACTATATCTTTTTCTACTTCTTTCTTTTTTTTTTTCTTTTTTTTTTTTTTTTGAGACAGCATCTTTCTCTGTCACCCAGGCTGGAGTGCAGTGGTGTGATCTCAGCTCACTGCAACCTCTGCCTCCCAGGGTCAAGTGATTCTCCTGCCTCAGCCTCCCGAGTAGCTGGGACTATAGGTGCCTGCCACCACACCCAGCTAATTTTTGTATTTTTAGTGGAGACAAGGTTTCACCATATTGGCCAGGCTGGTCTTGAACTCCTGACCTTGTGATCTGCCTGACTCGGCCTCCCAAAGCACTGGGATTACAGTCATGAGCCACCGTAACTAGCTTTCTACTTCTTTCTTATTATTTTCCTCCTCTCTCATTCCTATATTCTCTCCTTTCTCCTACTTTCCTCCCCACTCCCTGTTTCCTTCCTTTCATCTTTCCTATTTTCAAGACTTAATATTTCTTGAACCTCCGATGTTATCATAGTATGTTATTTGTTTAATTTTCACATAACAATAATTGTTTAAATACAAATAATATTTATTTTCATCCCCATGTTATCAGTATAACAGTAAAGATGTGGAGAGGCCAGCTGGGCATGGTGGCTCAAGCCTGTAATCCCAGCACATTGGGAGGCCGAGGTGGGTGGATCACGAGGTCAGGAGATTGAGACCATCCTGGCTAACACGGTGAAACCCCATCTCTACTAAAAAATAGAAAAAATTAGCTGGGCGTGGTGGCGCGTGCCTGTAGTCCCAGCTACTCGGGAGGCTGAGGCAGGAGAATAGTGTGAACCCGGGAGGCAGAACTTGCAGTGAGCCAAGATCACACCACTGCACTCCAGCCTGGGTGACAGAGCGAGACTCTGTCTCAAAAAATAAATAAATAAATAAATGAAAATAAAATTAAAAAAATGATGTGGAGAGGCCAAACCAATGGCTCTTATATCCACGTTCTTTCTTCTAAATGATTTCACCTTAGTTTTGGTCTGCATCTCTAACCATAGCTAGTTGCAGTAGGACCTTCTATCTGGCCTTGCTGCTCTCATTTTTGGACCTCCTCACTGAAATCAAATTGATCTTTCTAAAATGCAAACCTGGTCTTAGTATTTTATTACTTAAAACCCATTGGTGGCTTTCCATGATTTATGGAATAAAGTCAAAATTCCTGTTTTTGCCCATGTTTCTGTGTGCCTCTCATCCCTACATTTACTGATTCCTGTGTGCCATAAATTGCCAGTTGTCCAGAGTTCATTCTCTTTTTGTACTTGGGAGGACTTCTGCATCCTGCAACTTTTCCCCTGAAACGTGCTTGGAAAATACCTACTCATTTTTTTCAGATTCAGGTTAGCTTTTTACTTCAGTTTCTTTTCCTGAAGCTTATACTGACTGCTCCATATGGCTTTGGGGATTAGCTACTCATTCCTTTGTGCCCTTTGTAGATACACATTTATCATGGAGTCTTTTTTTTTTTTTTTTTGAGACAGAGTCTCACTCTGTCACCAGGCTGGAGTGCAGTGGTGTGATCTCAGCTCACTGCAACCTTTACCTTCCAGGTTCAACTGATTCTCTTGCCTCAGCCTCCCAAGTAACTACAGGCGTGCACCACCGTGCCCAGCTAATTTTTGTATTTTTAGTAGAGACGGGATTTCACTATGTTGGCCAGGATGGTCTCGATCTCTTGACCTCGTGATCTGCCCACGTTGGCCTCCCAAAGTGCTGGGATTACAGGCATGAACCACCGCTCCCAATCAGTCATGCAGTCTTTATACTTACTTGTTTACTTGCCTGTGAGCTCACTGAATGCAGGGAATATTTCCTTGTTGCTCTAGCACCTACACCAGTACCTGGTATCCAGAAGCTGTATGCTAAATGTTTGTTGAGTGGCTGTTTGACTGAATGATTGTACTCCTAATTAGTAGATAGAAAGCCATGAACTTCCCAGTTCATCATTCTTTGTGCTCAATTCTGGTTTCTTTATTGTGTTCAAAAGAGTTCCTTAGTGACATAAAACTATGGAGCTAGTATGTCAGCTCATTTAAGCAATGATTGGTTTATGTATATAAGAGGCTTCAATAATTATATATTTTTATTTCAGTTTCAATAAATGATCAATTTATTAATTTTCTCTGTTTTGGCTTATTGTTCACATTTAATATCAAATAAAAGTGTTTTACTTAAAATTATTCATGCCAATTATGACAGTTAGGTGAATATTACTTTGATTTACATTCCAGTAGTAGTTTTGGTTGAACCCTGAATATGCTAAGACGTCCCTTTTCTTTTTTCTTATGAACAGGCTACTGTGTTTACATATATTATTAAAATCTTCTTTGAAAATACGAAGAGTGTTACATTTCTTATATTTAGTTCTCTGTGCTTCAGAATTCCTGTGATACTTGCACTTAAGTCCTTCTGAGCAGTTGATGTTGATATTTATGTGGTTAATTTCATGAAACGTGGTGGTTTTCATTTCTATCATTAATTTATACAGGAGATAGACTGTTTTCCAGGTGTAAGCTCAGTCATATAATTAGAAAATTTATAAGCAGAAAGGAGTTATTTGGTCTAACCCATTTATTCTACAGATAGAGAAATTAGAGTCCAGAAACTCTGTCTTCTTTAAAGTCTTACAGGTATTTAAGAAAAAAGAATAGACTTGAGGTTTCTGTGCTCTGAACCCAGTGATCTTGACACTGTAATGATCTTCATCCATATTATTCACAGAAGTAAATATAATCACATATTAAATAAGAAACAAAAATACTAAGGAGATATTATACTGAAAAATGAAATAATATTATCTTAATTATTTTGATCAGATTCAATCTATAGCAGCTTGAAGGCTAATAATTCCAATGATTCTCTGAATAAACCATTTTTCTAATAAGATTACAGGTTTTAGTAATCTAATTATTTTGACTGATGCAAATGTTGCCCCGCCAGTCTGAAAAATGTGTTTATTTATATGTCATAAAGAATAATTTATTCCAAAAAGGCTAATTTCCAAAATATATGTATCTTCTGAAACTGTATCTATTTTTTCCCCACGTTTTCTAAATATATTTTAGAGGGCATTTGTAGATTTTCATGGTGCTGAAAAATTAAGGTATAATGGTCTCATGAAGGAGAATAATGTCATTTAGACATTGTAATTTTGGAGGATCACAATACTTTTTGGAATGTGGTTGTTGCAGCACTGGTCACTTATACTAAATATATAATAACATATTATACTAATGCAATAATATACCATATGAAATTATTCAGTGGTAAATTTGTCTTAAATCCTCTAGAATACTGCAAAGAAATAGTTTATATAAGAAAGAGTACCATAGCATATGTGAACACAATATTTCCTATTTTTTTCTTCTTTTTTATTTTTTTGAAGACAAGTTCTCACTCTGTTGCCCAGACTGGAGTTCAGTGCCATGTTCATAGTTCACTGCAACCTCAAACTCCCAAGCTCAAGTGATCCTCTTGATTCAGCCTCTGAAGTAGCTGTGCCTATAGGTGTGCACCACCACACCGGCTAAGTTTTAAAATTTTTTATAGATATGTTGCCCAAGCTGGTCTCAAATTCTTGAGCTCAAGAGATCTTCTCACCTTGGCCTCCCAGAGTGTTGGGATTACAGGCATGAGCCACCATACTCAGCCAATATTTCTTTTGTAAAAGACATTTTCTAACATACTTCTCATTTTAACTAACATAATATTCAAAGTGTAGATCTGAGAAAGAGATAGTGCCTGCAGATCTGGGATCCTACATGCTAATATTATGGGATGCATTCAGATTTGATCAGCAGATATTCCATTTATTCTAGAACACCACCAGCAGAAGAATGTAATTACGTCTATCACTAAAACTTTGTGTCAATACAGACTACTGTATTTGTTATCATAGATGGTCCTTGGATGGCAGCCTTAAGCAATTTTAAACCTAGACAGGTGATGTACTTTTTCTTCTTGGATAATTTTCATGGTTTTATCTAATTTGGTTGTAACTAATGTGTTTAATATGGCTTGCTTGTTTTTTAAAAAGTTGTTCAGTATCCTTAGAACTCAGTGCTGATTTCTTTTTCTAGCAGGCCTTTTATATAGGACATCTCACTTTCTCCTGGCTCTCTACTACTAGCATGAGGTCTCTGAAAAATCAAGACAGCAAAATAATTTGTTATAGAACAGCCTATGTAGAGGGACAGGGGAGGAGTCATATTCCAAGAGGGAAAGACCTTTGAGCCAGGCTCAATTTGTAGAGGCTGTTGAATGAAAATGAGAGAGAGAGAATGCACACTTTATTGCACTATTAAAGCAAAATTCTGACAATAACTTCTAAAAATGATTCAACTCTTATACACTGAGAATATGACAGACCTTCCAAAAGTATAATTTCTTACATGAACGTCCAGGTATATAAGGAAAAATAACTATTTCATACCAATATCTCCAGCCGCCTTTATTGTTGGTTCACCACATAGGTTTTTATCAGAATCGCAGAACATTAATTTTTTAAATTAGCTACCATTACAACTAGCTTGAGAAGAACTTTCTTTTTAATAATTCGACCCAGATGCATTCTAGATACTCCAGTGTTACGAATCGATGGCTTCATGAGGAGCCGCTGTTGACTCATGCTATCTCTGGACACACTGACAGGAAATGTTTTCTTACACCTGTTTTCCTCCTGCTTTTCCTTGGTAGGACTTAGTTCCTTGGCATAGTTCAGTATCAATGGCAGTCATAGAGAAGTGTTACAGAAACCCAGCTTATTCCAACTTGTGAATTATTTGGCACCCAGGAACCAGGTCTTACAATCTTCAACCCACTTTTTCTTAACATGGCCCCTTTTCTGAAATGTTTATTTATATATGATGTAGGCCTGGGGAAAGGACATGGACTTTCAAAGAAAATATTCTCCAATAGATCTGTCAACTCCAGAGAACCTTCTGACTAAATCTGAAAGAATTCCACTGTGCTCTGATAACATCCTTTAATAATGAAGGAAAAGAAATTTTTCCCCCAGGAGGATTTTGTAGTGAAAAGATGGCATAATTTTTTTAAAAATGTTGTTTATAATCTCATTTGTTTTTTCATTTGTGGGGTGTGTCTTAAATCCTAAATGGTACATCCTTTTTAAAATACTTCTAGTAATAAAATGTTTCTGAAGTTATGTTGTAAATATCATTGGACTATGTTTAATAATGTTAAGTTGATCCCACTTCCCCTGAAATTATATACATAAATGCTGAAAGTATAAATTTACATATACAACTTCATGGAACATTTTTCTTCCAAGTGTGCATTTGCTAGAATTTGCATTGAAAGGTTTTGGAAGGAGCCTGTTGGTATGAATCCTGTGTGAGCAACACTCAGATTTGTTGCATACTGAACAGCATGCTAAATCTCACTTCACAATCTTAGATTTCTCATCTACCATCTTGAGCTGAATTTAAAATGTAACTGCAGTTTATTATGTCACCTGTTCGTCAAACACTGATGCAAAGCTTAGTTTTCAGTGTGAAGAACCCATGACTAGAGAAGGGAAGAAGAAAGGGTCAAGCAGACCTCATTAAAGAGTGTATGGGCAAGAAAACACATCAGATGTCTTGATAGGTTTTTTAAAGTCCTGTTAGACTTGTCATGATTTCCAAAACACTAAATGCCATCTAGTATTTTGGACCCTCCAAAATTACAGTAGAATATTATTATGGGTCATCTTAATTGGAAATATACAGGAAAATCCTGATGATTAATGTAGACTAGTGATAGCTCTCACACATTTATATAACCTATGTTGAAAAGAAAGAAGAAAGGCAGGAAGGAAAGAAGGAAAAAGAGCGGAGAGAGAGGAACAAGAAAACACGTGGATTTGTGGAAATGAAAATTTTTAAATTACTAATTTGCAAGAATGGGTAAGAAAAATACCGAGTATGAACATAAATGCTTTCAATTCCGTTTGTCTCTTAATCCTTCTCAGTCCGTGGCCAGTTTTGAAACTTGGTGTAACTTCCTTCCTTTATTCCTCCCTCCCTTGCTCCCTCCATCCCTTCTTGCCAGCCTCCTTCCCTTCCTCTCTCCTTGAGTTTCCTTCTTCTTTCTTGTTCCCTCCCTCCCTCCCTCTCTCTTTCTTCCCCTTAGTTTCCCCGGAAGCACATATACCAGCCATTTGAATGCTTTCTGCTCATAGATACTGCCAAGCCCCCTCACCCAGACTGCTGAATAGATTTGGTAGAATGGAATGAGAAACACAGACTTTGTGTCTGTGGCGGCCACCTCTGATGTTGCAGACTTTTGCCGTGATTATGCACTCCAGCCGAGGGACGCTAGAGAGGTTGAAATTTCAACTGTGGGATTTGCCATTTTGGAATTTGCAGAAATGTACTGGATATGCTAACAGCAGCCTGGCTAGCCTCCACTTCACAAGGAAGTATTTAAATATACACGTGTAATATGAAGAAAATTGCATTAGATCATAAGGGATGAATTATTTTGTAAATGACTATACCATCAAATACCATACCTGATATCAATCATCTTCATCAGACAGTATCTGTGTATGTAAGTAGATAAACAAAAAAGCAGGAGTTTATTTCTCTCTAATGTATCCTTGACTCTCTAGCAGTGACCTCTGAAATGTCTCTTCTGATCCAGACTTGTTTGAATCATGTGCAACATTTTAGATTTGTCTTTTCTCTGCAAGTTTTTTTTGTTAAGTACCATAACATATTGAACCAAATAGTTTTGCTTGCTTTCTATTGATGACACATGATTTTGGCTTTTATCTTCAGTGGAAAATCAATGTGTCACATGGAGTTCACTAAGAAAAAGGTATGGGGCCTCTTTGTAATTCTTTGTCAGATGATTGCTTTATCTTGATTTATGCCTTCAAACTTTTTCCCATTCAGCAGAAAATATTGTGTCGCTATCTGTGAGAGCAAAGCGATCTATACCAATTTATGCTCTAAGTGTAGCCTCCTTCCAGAACTGCTTATGGAACATATCAACTCACTATAGATTAGGGACATAATGGATTCTTCTTTCTTAAAAGTGGCAGATTGACAATTTTAGTTCATATACAAGCTTTTATATTAACATTAAAACAATATTTCTATGTAAAGTAAAATATTGTAGTTGATTATTCTTCGAGGGCCTCCCAGAATTTCAAGGTCTGAAAATAAATTCAGTGTTCCTGGTGGTAACAAAATTGCCCCTACTTCCTTGTATCAGGACTGCCATTTGGAACTGCTGGGGAAGCTCTTTTCAGAAATTATTTTCAAAACAGCATTGTTGCCTTTTGCCAAACTGAAATCTGGTTGTAAACTTTTGAAAACTAGTTCCTTGGAATGGAATTCAAGTTGTCTTCTAAGCAATTTTTTTTAACTCAAACATACATTCTATCTTGCTTTATTATGTCACTATTTGTGTAGGAAACATATTTCTATTTTTACCATTTTCAATTTATTTACATTTACATTTACATTTGTGTGTATATATATATACACACATACATACACTTTAAGTTCTGGGATACATTTGCAGAACTTGCAGTTTTGTGAAATAGGTATACATGTGCTGTCGTGGTTTGCTGCACCCATCAACTCGTCATCTACATTAAGTATTTCTCCTAATGCTATCCCTCCTCTTTCCTTCCTACCCACTGACAGGCCCCAGTGTGTGATGTTCCCCTCCCTGTGTCTATGTGTTCTCATTGTTCAACTCCCACTTATGAGTGAGAACATGTGGTGTTTGGTTTTCTGTTCTTGTGATAGTTTGCTGAGAATGATGGTTTCCAGCTTCATCCATGTCTCTGCAAAAGACATTAATCCATCCTTTTTTATAGCTGCATGGTATTCCATGGTGTATATGTGCCACATATTCTTTATCCAGTCTATCATTGATGGGCATTTGGGTTGGTTCCTAGTCTTTGCTATTGTGAATAGTGCTGCAATAAACATATGTGTGAATGTGTCTTTATAGTAGAATGATTTATAATCCTTTGGATGTGTACCTAGTAATGAGACTGTTAGGTCAAATGATATTTCTAGTTCTGGATCCTTGAGGAATTGCTACACTGTCTTCCACAATGGTTGAACTAATTTACACTCCCACCAGCAGTGTAAAAGCATTCCTATTTCTCCACATCCTCTCTAGCACCTGTTGTTTCCTGACTTTTTAATGATTGCCATTCTAACTGGCGTGAGATGGTATCTCATTGGACCAGGGGTGATGAGCTTTTTTTTTTTTTTTCTTCGAGACAGCCTCACTCTGTCACCCAGGGTGGAGTGCAGTGGCACAATTTCGGCTCACTGCAACCTCCACCTAATGGGTTCAAGCAATTCTCCTGCCTTAGCCTCTTGAGTAGCTGGGATTACAGATATATACCACCACGCCTGGCTAAAGTTTTTTTGTGTGTTTTTGGTAGAGACAGAGTTTCACCATAGTGGCCAGGCAAGTCTCAAACTCCTGACCTTGTGATCCACTCGCCTTGGCCTCCCAAAGTGATGGGATTACAGGCGTGAGCCACCACGCCCAGCCTATGATGAGCTTTTTCTCATGTGTTTATTGGCCGCATAAATGTCTTCTTTTGAGAAGTGTCTGTTCATATCCTTTTCCCACTTTTTGATGGGGTTGTTTTTTTCTTGTAAATTTGTTTAAGTTCCTTGTAGATTCTGGATATTAGCCCTTTGTTAGATGGATAGATTGCAAAAATTTTCTCCCACTCTGTAGGTTGTGTGTTCACTCCGATGATAGTGTCTTTTGCTGTGCAGAAGCTATCTTTAGTTTAATTAGATCCCATTTCTCAATTTTGGCTTTTGTTGCCACTGCTTTTGGTGTTTTAGTCGTGAAGTCTTTGCCTATGCCTATGTTCTGAATGGTATTGGCTAGGTTGTCTTCTAGAGTTTTTATGGTTTTAGATCTTATGTTTAAGTCTTTAATCCACCTTGAGTTAATTATTTTATAAGGTGTAAGGAAGGGGTCCACTTTCAGCTTTCTTCATTTGGCTAGCCAGTTTTCCCATCACCATTTATTAAATAGTCAATCTTTCCCCATTGTTTGTTTTCATCAGGTGTGTCAGAGATATGTTGTATATTTCATGGTACAATGCCTTCTGTCAATGGGGAAAAATAACAAGCATATATGGGATGAATGAAGTCTGCTATGGTTAAGGTTGAGAATATTTACTGATCCTTGAGTTCAGTCTCCAGGAATGTTGGAAATAGAGAATGGAGATAATGGAGATAAAGAAAAGTTCTGAAAATGACACTTCCCATAGTGTCAAAATTGTGATCTATTGCAGAATTCTGTGATACATCAAAATCTCTGTCTATACTGAGGTTTGTTATTGTGTATGAGCATATCTTTATCAGGTGTAGGCTATTTCTATACTTTCATGTCTTTAAATCAATGTTTCTATTCACATATGTATATGTGCAAATAGAAGCATGTTAATATTATATATATATATTTTCTGTCATTACCATGATTGCTATGATTATCATTAGCATGTATTATTAGTGTGACCGAAGTATCATCAGTATCAGTTTCTTTCTCACTGCAGTGCTCCTGTAATGCTTCATTTCTACAGAGCCAACCTACACCCACCGTTTCCCTGACTATAACTTTACCTAAAGTATAAGCCCTTATAAAGCCATGAAAGCCTACCAAGAATTGTCAAAGAAGCTAGGCAGCAGCCAGGCTCTGCCTTAGGAAAAGATTTTACTTTTTATTATCATGTGCAGTACTTAACTACTTGTTTTGACCTCTAAGATTTTGCTCTCCTATATTTCTATCCCCTGGCTTTCTGATATTTCATGTGATTATATTTGAAATTTTAACCTTGCTTTTCTTTTTGGAATCTCTGATATCTCTGCTGCCACAGGTAATGACAGGTTCCTCTCTAACTGTTGGTGTTATCCCTGGTCAGATTATTACTGATGACAGAAGTAGATGTTTTACGTGGATTCTCTCGATATCAGAAACAAATACAGATATCACAACTCAAAAATGACAGACTGATAACCATTATGAACTTAGATGCAACATTCTTAATACAATATTAGCAAATTGAGTCTAGGAATATTTAAAAATGATCATGTGTTTTAACCAAGTGGGGTTTATCTCAAGTTGGTTTCAACAACTGAAAATCTACCATGCTGACAGAAAAAAGAAAAATCACGTGACACTCTCAATAGATGCAAAAAAGGAATTTACAAAATGTAACACATTTTTTAAATTAAAAACTCCCAGCAAACTGAGGATAGAAAAGTACATTTTCAAACTGATTATGTGTTTACAAAAAATCTATAGCAAACATCTTACTTAAAATGGTGAAAGCCTTAATACTTTCTACATAAGATTATGAAAAATGCAATGATGTCCTCTCTCCCTAGTTCTTTAAAGTATTGCATTCAATATTAAATAAGTGGAAATATATACCAAGTTCATTGATAAATATTTAATACTTATGAGATGATAATTCTCCTGAAATTGATCTCTAGATTCAGTGGAATTCCCATGAAACCTTATAGGTCCTTTTGGATAAATTACAAAACTGATTCTAAAACAGGGAGAAAGAAAGAAGGGAAGGAAGGAGGAATGGACAGAAAGAAGAAAGAAATAAAGAGAAAAGAAAAGAAAATAAGAAATAAGTGACACCCAAGTTGGGAAGAAAGAAAAATACTATTCTCACGTGATGTAAACATATACATAGAAAATCCTTAGGCATCTGCAGAAGTGTGCTAGAGGCATGAAGTGAATTTAACAAAGTTGTAGGATGAAAGATCAATAAATAAAATCAATTGTGTTTCTATACACAATCAACACCAATTAGAAAATAAAATTATGTAAGCAATTTAACTTATAATAGCCTCAAAAATAATAAAATAATTCAGAATAAATTTAATAAAAGGTATGCTGATCCAAAATTTCTAAATCACTAATACGAGAGATTGAATAGGTAGAAATATGTATCAAGTTCATTGGTAAATATACATGTCATACTTATTAGATGATAATTCTTCTGAAACTGATCTCCAGATTTGGCACAATCCCAGTCAAACCTATAGGCCTTTTTGGAGAAATTACAAAGCTGATTCTAATTTTTTTTTTTAAATGCAGAAGTCCTAGAATAGCCAGAGCATGTTTTAGAAAGAAGAATAAAGTTGGAAAACTTTCCAAATTTCAAGACATATTGTAAAGCTACACTAAACAGTACAGTAAACTTACTGGCATGAAGAAGACATATATATCAGTGAAACAGAATAAATAATTTAGAAATATATCCTGCCTTACATGGCCAAAGTTGCCAAAATATTTCAATAAGGAAATCAATGCCTTTATAAAGATGGTACTATTAAAATTGGATATTAAATGGAGAATATGAACTTCAGAATTACCTCACACCATAATCCTCAAATTAACTCAACATGTATTTTATACATAATGTAAATATAAAATGTATAAAGCTTACTGAATAGGAAAAATTTTTAATAATCTTACTATAGCTAAAAATTTTTTAGATAAGAAAAGGATGGATGAAAATGGAAAAAAATAGTAAGTTGGACTTCATGAAATTAAGACTTTTGCAACTTAAAACATAGCATCAAAAAATGAAAAGGCAAACCACAGATTGGGACAGAATAATTTTAAATATGTCTGATAAAGAACTTTCATCTAGAATGTACACATAACTAAAAAACTAAATAACAAAACACAGATAACTCATTTAACGTAATATTTTGACCTAAATGGGCCAAATATTTGTACAGATATTTTAATTTAAAAAGAGATGATGTCCAATACACAAATGAAAAGATACTTAACATTACCCGTCATCAGGGAAATGCAAGTTAAAACCACATTGAGGTACCACTGTACACCCACTGGAGTGGCTGACACGAGCAGAACTGACCATACCACATGATGTGAAGAATTGCTATTCACACCTGGCTAGTGGGACTTCAAAATGGTACAGACATTTTGGAAAGCAGTTTGGCAGTTTCTTTTAATGTTAAACTTAGTACTGATCATATAGCCAAATAATTCCACTGCGACTCAAAATAAATAAAAACATATCCGTACCAAGCCTCATCCTTGAAGTTCATAGCAGATGTGTCCATCAACTTGTAAATGGATAAACCAGTTGTAGATGGAGTACCACTCAACAATAAAAAGGAGCAAACTGATACAACAGCAATATAAATGAATATCAAGAGCATTATGCTCAGTGAAAGAAGCTAGACATGAAAGACACCAATGTATCATTCCACTAATAGGATACTCTAGAAAATGCAAACTGTAGAAACAGAAGCAGATTAGCGGTTGCCTGTGTTCAGGAATGGAGAAAAGATCAAATGCAAAACAGCAAAAGAAAACATTTTGTGATGATGCAGATTTTCTGTATCTTGATCATGATTGTGGTCAAATGATGATATTCATCTGCCATAACCCATTAAATTGCACATTGAAAAGGGTGAATTTTACTGTGTGTACATTATACTTAAATGGAGCTGTAAATATGTTTGGAGCTTATCTGTGAACATTAGTTGCAGAGCAGGAGTTATTTTTATAGAGTGGAAATCTGCTGAGTGCCAACTTGAGAAGGGGTGAAAAAAATTAGAACCTTCTTCCAACACATTTCAGTTAGAACACTCTTAGGATGTCGTTACAGCCGCGCTCTATATTGGAGTCTCTGATGAAATCACATGTCTGACGATCTCAGCATGCCTTTAATCAACAGAATATACACGTGTTTTCTTTTTTTACTATAAAGGATATACCAAACAACTTTTTCAAGACTTTACTTCAAAAAGGCACGTAGTTTTGCAACATTTTTGGTAAGTCTTTAATTATTTCAAAATGAAAAATTGAAAATAAAATGCAATTATTTACTCAGGCCCCCCAAAAAAAGGTCTGTACGGGGAATGCATGTGGTGTGTGTGTGTGTGTGTGTG
The DNA here is from genome assembly GCF_029281585.2 of Gorilla gorilla gorilla. Classification (NCBI taxonomy): domain Eukaryota; kingdom Metazoa; phylum Chordata; class Mammalia; order Primates; family Hominidae; genus Gorilla; species Gorilla gorilla. The sequence goes on along the minus strand of NC_073232.2, from coordinate 7,007,878 downwards.
TTTGTGTGTAAGTGTGTGATTTGAAGAATTGAAAAAATTTTAGTGGGGTTTTGTAGCATCACTTTGATAGCATCCTGTAATTTTGTATTGTGTTTGAAATAAAAATAAAGTGAATACACTGATAAAAGAATTTGAAAAGAATTTGCATTATTGCCTAAATTATGTGTGGTTTCCACAGTGGCATGAATCGAGCATCTTTAACCTACATAACAATATATCAGAATGTATTAGGTAAAAAATAAGTAAACTAGTATAACAAAGTTAAATATTTCTAAAGGAAAATTATAGCTTTATTTTTTTTTCCTGAAATGTTTTGAGGAGATATTTACACCAAAAGGTATTATCACTGATCAATGAAACTTTTTCAGAATTTGCTTGTGTCCCACCAATATTTGATTACATAGTGCTCCTGTGAGTTCCATTTCATTAATTTAGCTTTGACAGGAGAGAAGGCAATGGCTCTGCAGCCTCTCTCGGTGTGGCATGATCCTGGTTCCGCTGGCTGATCTCCATTAGAACCATGGCCTTAATCATGCCTTTCATGCTTCTAACTTGATTTGCATTTGTTGTGTGATCCAAATTTATTCTCTCGTTTAGTCGCTTCCACCCATAGAAAAGCAGGTCTTTTTCATTTCTCCTTCACCATTGCCCCATTTTTTCTTTTTGTCCTCCCATGATGAAAAACAAGACAGAAAACAAACTATAACAACAACAGACACCTTTTGTCTGTGGTCACCAATGCATTGTAGCACTAAACTTTGTTCAAAATCTCTAGATCTGACCTCTATATCTGCTGTTCCCAGAGTTTTTCAATGTATTCTCTAGACTGCTGTGACCCACTGACAGAAAGTCTAGCTATATTTAATTGAAAGTTATTACTGTCTGATATGGTTTGGCTGTGTCCCCACTGAAATCTCATCTTGCACTGTAGCTCCCATAATTCACATGTTGTGGGAGGGACCCAGTGAGAGGTAAGTGGATCATGGGGGCAGTTTTCCCCACACTGTTCTAGTGGTAGTGAATAAGTCTCATGAGATCTGATGGTTTTATAAGGGGAAACCCCTTTCGCCTTTCACTTGGTTCTCATTTGCTGTTTGCCTGCTGCCATGTAAGATGCGCCTTTCGCCTTCTGCCATAACTGTGAGGCCTCCTCAGCCATGTGGAACTGTGAATTCATTAAACCTCTTTTTCTTTATAAATGACCCAGTCTTGGGTATGTCTTTATCAGCAGCATGAAAATTGACTAATACACTCACTGTCCATGAATGATACTCTGTTAGCCCATTTGCATTGTTATAAAGAAATACCTGAGGCTGGGTAATTTATAAAGAAATGCGGTTTATTTGGCTCCTTGTTGTGAAGGCTGTACATGAAGCATAGTACTGGCACCTGCTTCCAGGGAGGGCCTCAGGAACCTTCCAATCATGGTGGAAGGTGAAGGGAAACCAGCATATCACATGGTGAGAGAGGAAGCAAGAGAGACAGGGAGGAGGTGTCAGTCTCTTTTAAACAACCAGATATCGCATGAACTCACAGGGTAAGAACTCACTCATTACCAAGAGGACAGCACCAAGCCATTCAGGAGGCATCTATCTCCAACATTGGGGATCACATTTTAACGTGAGATTTGAAGGGGACAAACATCCAAACTATGTCAGATACCAAAGCTGACAATGCTTAGGATCTTTAGCTGTTCCAGGTTCTGGGAAAAGGGAGAGAGTTAGCTTCCCTCGTCTATGCTGTGCTACTCCATATTATATTAGTAATTATTGTTCTCTAAAGGTTCTTAAAAGCAAATAAACAAATGCAAGGCAAAACATATAAAAGGCAAGGCAAAACATACGAAATGCAAGGCAAATGCATTAAAAAACTTTTGAGTGTTAATACATAGATTTTATTTTATCTTTTTCATTTCTTTTGCTTAACCAAATAGATTATGTAGTTTTGATTAACTGGCCATGAAATAGCTCTGCCTACATAGAATTTCCCATGAATAATTGGTTGTGGATACTTTTGTGTGTGACCCAAATCCTCCCTCAAAACTGAAGTTTGCCCAGCTATTGGGAGTGTTGGCAAATCATGCCTCTCAGCTGATTCTCTCTAGAATTTATTCTCAGGAGATCTAATTAATAACTTGTCAAGCTGATGTCCATCCTTGGGGACAACTCTTATCTGAAGAATGGCCAGTGAAAGGTATTAAAACTCCATACTCCTGCCTCAATTTAGGGCAACTCTGAAGGGTCGCCCCAGCTTCTCAGCTCCCCCTTGAGATTAGCTGAGGTATTTGTTGTGACTGCCTCACATCTCAACTCCCTTTATCCAATTCAGCTTTTTCGCCACAGTTGTTGGTTCCTAGGATTTTACCCAGTTAAATGTTCTCTACACAAATCTCTATCTCAAATCTGCTTTACAGGGAATGTGGCCTCAGACAGGTTTTCATTAGGTTCTGGACGTAACTCTCATTAGTCATTGATATGATTCGGCTGTGTCTCCACCCGAATCTCACCTTGATTGTAATTATCCCCGCATGTCAAGGATGGAGTCAGGTGGAGATAATTGAATCATAGGGGCGGGTTCCCCCTACTGTTCTCCTGGTAGCGAATAAGTCTCACGAGATCTGATGCTTTTAAAATGGGAGCTTCCCTACACAAGCTTTCTTCTCTGCTACCATTTAAGATGTGCCTTTGCTTCTTTTTTGCCTTCTGCCGTGACTGTGAGACCTCCCCAGCCATGTGGAATTGTGAGTTCCTTAAACCTCTTTCCTTTCTAAATTACCCGGTCTTGGGTATGACTTTATTAGCAGCATGAGAACAAACTAGTGCAGTCTGTTCTATAAGCCCAAGTCGGATCACAGAGTCCCGCTTTCTGTTTTTTTTTTCTAGCCCATATTTCTACTAAAACTTGACTCATATAGACTTAAAACAAAATAATTAAGCATGGCTAGTATTTATTTAATATTTTATACGTGTCAGGTACTGTATTTTATAACTTATCTTTTAATAATCTTTCCAAATCTCTAAAAGGAGAACTCTGCTCTTTTATAGAGAAAATAAGGATGGCTCTGAAAATGTTAGCATTAGGGGAAGTAGGGTGAGGGACAAAGGGGGCACTTTGTGTTATTTGTGCATTTTGCTATCAATCTAAAATCAGGTCAAAATAAAAATTAAAAAAATGGGTAGTAGAAGCAGGTTGTTAAGATTTTCAGTGTGACTCTAGAATTTTTTTGTTTGTTGTTTGTTTTGGAGTGTAGTGGTAAGATCTCTGCTCACTGCAACCTCCACTTCCCAGGCTCAAGCAATTCTCCTGCCTCAGTCTCCCAAGTAGCTGGGATTATAGGTGCCCGCCACCACACCCAGCTAAGTTTTCTATTTTTTTTTTTTTTTTTAGTAGAGATGGGGTTTCAGCATGTTGGCCAGTCCAGTCTCCTACTCCTGACTTCAAGTCATCCGCCCGCCTCAGCCTCCCGAAGTGCTGGGATTATAGGCATGAGCTCCCACTCCTGGCCCAAAGTTCATATTTTAACTACTAACCTAAATTATTTTAAAAACAAAAGCCTCCTTGGACTCAAACCAGGTCAGAGTGACATGATCATGTGCCTGTTTTGTGCAGGGTGAAGTGAGATTATTATCTAGGAAATAGCTGAAATGTCTTGTTGTGGGCATACATATTTCATATAAATTCTAAGCTTCATATTAGCACTTAGATTATAATTATCTAAAGAATAGAGAACAATTTCATATAATTTTCAGTGTATCAGGCGAATCAAAAGTATACATACAAGCATGCAGATGAATTTCAGTGAATATAGTGGTGACAATGCTCAACAGAATATGTGTCCCCCACCCAACCCTGCTTCTTGCTCTTTCACTGTCCTAAAGATAGAACAAAATGGTTCAGGCATCCAGCTTGTCCCCTCCACACTTCACACTTTTACTTAATAGCAGCTTATCTTTAACACTTTGTCATCTTTAAGATGTTGCTAATTCTTTCTGGTAGATCCCAGGACTGAGGATGAGGAAGAATGATTTTATTTAAATAAAGTTGCTTAATTAAAAAACACTTTTTTTAGTTTTAAAATATTTTCATTATTTTATAAAATTTTTGTGGGTACATAGGAGGTTTATATATTTGTGGGGTACATGAGATGTTTTGATACAGGCATGCAGTGTGAAATAATCACGTCATGAGGAATGGGCTTTCCATCCCCTCAAGCATTTATCCTCTGAGTTAAAAACTATTCAATTGTCTGGGCACGGTGGCTCACGCCTGTAGTCCCAGCTCTTTGGGAGGCCGAGGTTGGCGGATCGCCTGAGGTCAGGAGTTTGAGACCAGCCTGGCCAACATGATGAAACCCCATCTCTACTAAAAATACAAAAATTAGCCGGGTGTGGTGGCGAGTGCCTGTCATCCCAGCTACTCGGGAGGCTGAGACAGGAGAATCATTTGAACCTGGGAGGTGGAGGTTACAGTGAGCCGAGATCATGCCATTGTACTCCAGCCTGAGTGACAAGAGTGAAACTCCATGTCAAAAACAAACAAAAATCAATTACATTCTTTAAGTTATTAAAATTAAACATTGTAAATGATTTTTTTTCCCAAAGCTTTTTCAAAGAAAAAAAAGTAGAAACAAAGACACTTTCTACTGATTTCCAATATGGTGACTCTGTATTTCTAGCATGTGTTAAGGTGAAAAATTGATTTTATGTTTAATACAAAACATAGCATAATGTAATGAAAAGCAAGATTGTAATGATAAAGGAAAATAACACTAGTGCTAATTTTTTTCAATTTGAAGCATTGGATTAAAATGAATTAGGTTATATTCCAACATGTTTATATTGAATTTCTTTTTTCTCCAATTGGTTTCCTTTTATTAATGGGGGAGTGTTGCATTTGTATAAGGTTTCCCTATTATATTCAATTGTTTTGAGATGCTTTTAATTTGAAGTTTTTATGTTTTCTTTTTGATGTATACATGTTATGCTTTTATGCTGAATTTGATAATTGGTGCTGTATATGCAAAGCAAATGTAATTTCCCAGCTTTTATTTTTTAAAGCCCTGGGAAGCAACATAATAAAGTAGAAATAGTATCAAGACAGGAGTTAGAATACCTGGATTCTAAAATTTAAATTAAATTAGGATCTAGTGACATTATAGGTGTTCCTTGATCTTCTGATGACCTGATTCCTCAAAAGAAAAATAAAATAATCTATAAATTGTTTCTAATTCTAAAACTCTATCAATCCTATTTTTAAAATTATAATTAGTTGAACTCTATAAGGTCACAAAAATCCCTATTAAGAAACTAAAATAAAATTTTATCATATCTTAAAAATACTCTGATCTTTTTTTATATGCTGACATGAATTCTAATTATTTTTGAGCCCCTAAAAAACATTTAAGATCACAGTTTATGTTTTATTATTGACTTTCAGATAATTCACATTTTACTGATAGATATGAACAAATCTACTCTAACAGAGATAGTCATTAGTTTATTTCTCTCTTTTCAGTATCAATAAAAAGTATCGATTTACCAATAACAATGAATTAATTGCCTGAAATAAATGAAACGTAAGCAGCAAAAGTGAACTTTTTAGTATAACTCTTCTTGTAAACATTGACTTAGTTCAAAGGGAGCTTATCTTTAAAAAAAAAGCGCTAATTCATGTCTATTGGTATAGATATAATCTTTTTTTCCTTGAAAATAGATCCTACTATACTCCAGACACTATGCCACTAGGTGCAGATATTAACACAAATAGCAGGTGATCATTGTCCTCATGGAGTTTATTTTAAAGAGAACAAAGTGAGACAAAGGCACACAAGCAAAGAACTACAATACAAAGGGGATGGCATCTGACTCAGCATGGAGGTGTCACGGAAGGTGTTGTTTTGCTTAGGTTTTGAAGTGTGGGTAGGAGATGGCCCATGTTGAGAGTGGGAACTGGGAATTAAAAAGATGAGGAGGTCTCTGCAAATCTACATGGATGGGAAGTAGCATGCTGATGTGGGAAACAACTAAAAAGTTCCAGAATGCATGGTTTATAAAGCGTGAGTCAGAGAGGGCTAGACCAGTAGCCAGATCAAGGATATCTCAGATGTTATAGTCATGAATTAGTGCATTGACCTGCAGGCCATGGGAGTCACTGAAGGTTTCAGTCAGGTAAGTGAGCTGATCAGAACAGTCCTTTAGATAGGCCGCTCTTTTGGCTGTAATGGGGACACGTTTGAAGTAGGGCTATAGCTAAAAATATACAGACACTTCCTCTTGTCTACAGCCCTGCTGGCATCTGTTGTATTTTGACTTTTTAATAATAGCCATTCCAACCGGTATGAAATGGTATCTCATTGTGTTTTGATTTGCATTTTTCTGATGATTAGTGATTCTAAGCATTTTTTTTTCGTGTATTTGTTGGCCGTTTGTATGTGTTCTTTTGAGAAGTGTTTGTTCATGTCCTTTGCCCATTTTTTAATTGGGTTATTTTTTTTCTAATTGATTTAAGTTCCCTGTAGATTCTGGATACTAAAAAACAAACAAAAACCAGAAGTAAATAAATTCTCAGGACACACACACCCACACCCACACCCACAGAGAGAGAGAGAGAGAGAGAGAGAGCGCACCTAGGTAAGAGGCCACCAACCACCAGGGTCTAAACTGGGAACACTTTCTAGTACAGAATGAATGGAAAGGATTCATGAAATATCTAGAAAGTAACGTTAATGAGATTTACATGTATGGAGTGAATGAGGAGAAACAGGGATCATTCAGGATTCTGGTGGGAATAACAGGGGGAGCCATTAGTTGAAATTTTGAAGTGGGAGAAGGAGAGGGAGTTTTAGGGAGAAAGATGAGTTGTTTTTTTAGGTATTTCAAACCCTTGAAGCTTCTATGGGACATCGAAGTGGAAATAACAGTCTGTGGGTTTGGACAATAAAGAAAGAAATTGGTTGAAGACTAGGGGAAGAGTATAGAGCAAAGAAATATTTAAGATAATAAACATATAGAGATAGCTGAAAATGTGGGACTGGATTACAAAGGAAGAATGATTTAGTTATGAAGCCCAAGGGCTGACAGGAATGGGTGACTAGTCGAGGAGTTCATATGCATCTGTTATTGTATGAATAAAAAAAATTATCTGTTCCTTCCTAAAGATATCTTCAACCTGTTTTTGGATACATATGGGCACTGCTTTTCACTCTCTTAGCCCCATTTCTTATTTTAGCCTCTGCTGTAGCGATCAGTTCTGCACAGGCTTTGACCCAGGCTTTGACTAGTTGGTGCAGGTGTGAAATGACACTTACCTGGAATGGCCCACAGTTTGTGGCTGCTCTTACTTAAGCAGGTGGGATGCTCATGTAGGTGTAACCTAGCAGCTTGGTAGAGTTTATGCCCATGGGGCAACCTGTGACCACTCAAAAATAAAGCCCTTTCCTCCTCCCAGATTGAGGAGTCTTGCATTATGTAATAAAACTCCTTAGAAGGCCTATTAGGTTCCAATACAGCATTAGGCAACTTGATAAGGTATCCCATCATCAGCCTTCCTTTCTTCCCTCATTCCTCTGCCTCTCACTCTTTCTTCCTAAGTTAACTTCTTAGATAGAATGCCAACTTTCTATATTTTGTCTCACATCAGGGAAAATAATTGTATATCCCATTTCAAAAGCACATAAAAAGGTTACTGTATAGAAAATTTGTCTTTAAGAGATTAAGCTGTAATTTTCCAAATACTTTAAAATTTTATTTCAGATACGTTTTTCATTTTTATAAGCTTCATCTAAAAGCAGAGTTCACCTAAGAATATACCTAAGAGCATATTACATAGAATATATTTTATATTTCAGTAGTTTAGCTAGGATTCTTTCAAAATTGAGAGGATCTACAAATATTTCTAACACATTAGTTTTCAGTCTTAAGGCTGAGTCAAGAACAAAGCTCCTAAACTTTGCATTGGTGATTGAGAACATTTTAAAATTGTTATTTAATTCATTAATTTATTTTTAAAAAATTTTCACATTGTAATTATATAGATTTATAGGATACAATTTGATGTTTCAATGAATATGTATGTTGTCTAATGATCCAATAAGGATACTTAGTGTATTAATTACCTCATGCATTCATCATTTCTTTTTAATAAGAAATTTCAAAATCCTTTCTTCTAGATACTTTGTAATATACAATACTTTACTTTTAACTATAGTCACCCTGCTTTGCAAAGAACAGTACAACTTATTCTTCCTATATAATTGTGATTTCATAACTGTTAACCAATCTATCTCCATTTTGCCCTCCCCACTTCTTCCTCACTGTTTGGTAACCACTATTCTACTCTACTTCTCTATTAACATTTTTTTTTTAAGATTCCACATATGAGCGAGATCATGCGGTATTTGCTTTCTGTGTCTGGCTTATTTCACTTAACATTGTATCCTACAGGGTCATCCATGTTGTTGCAACTGGCAGAATTTCATTCTTTTTTTATGGCTGAATAGTATTTCATTCTGTGTGTGTCCATATATATATATATATATATATATATATATATACATATATAATTTTATGTATAATTATAATTACACATAAAATTATATATAATTATAATTAATTTTATGCATAATTATAATTACACATAAAATTATATATAATTATAATTATAATTATATATAATTATATATAATAATAATATATATTATATGTAATATATAATATACATAACATACATAATGTATATTATATATAATATACATAACGTATATTATATACATTATACATTATATATATTATAATATACATAATATATATTATGTATATAATATACATAATATGTATTATATATAAAATATACATAATATGTATTATATATAAAATATACATAATATATAATGTATATTATACATATAATATATTATATATTAATAATATATCAATATTAATATGAATTATTATTAATTATTAATAATTATTAATTAATAATTATTATTTATTATTAATATAATTAATATTAATATATAATATATTAATATTAATAATATATTAATATATAATATATTATATATTATACATAATATATTATATATAATATACATAATATGTATTATATATAATATACATAATGTATATTATATATATATAATTCACTTGTTTGTTTTTATACACATAGGTTGATTCCATATCTGATTATTAGAAATAGTGCTACAGTAAACATAAGAGTGCAGATATTTTTCAAACACAATGATTTCATTTCCTATGGATATATACCCAGTAGTGGGATTGCTGGGTTATGTGATCGAATGATTGTTTTTTTTTTTTATTTTTTATTTTTTAGCGAACTTCCATAAAGTTTTGCTTAATGGTTGTACTAGTTTACAACCCCATCAACAGTGCGTAAGTGTTCCATTTTCTCCACTTCCTTGCCAACTCTTGTTATCTTTTACCTTTTTGCTAATAGCCATTCTAATGGGTGAACTGGTATCTCATTGCGGTTTTGATTTGCATTTCCCTGATGGTTAGTGATGTTGAACATGATTTTATTATATATTCGTCTTGACCCTTTCTATATTTTCTCTTGTGGCATTTCTTTTAGTTTATTTTGTCCTTTTTTTTTTTTTTTTTTTTTTTGCGAAGGAGTCTTGCTCTGTTGCCCAAGCTGGAGTGCAGTGGTGCAATCGGGGCTCACGGCAACCTCCATCTCCCTGTTTCAAGCAATTCCCCTGCCTCAGCCTGCTGAGTAGCTGGGGTTACAGGCACACGCCATCATGTTTGGCTAAATTTTTGTATTTTTAGTAGAGAAATGATTTCACCATATTGGTCAGGCTGGTCTCAAACTCCTGACCTCAGGCAATCCGCCTGCCTCAGCCTCCCAGTTTTGCCCATTTTTAAATAAGTTATTTATGTTTTTGCTGTTGAGTTGTTTAAGTTTGTTATATAATCTGGGCATTAACTCCTTAGCAGATGTATAGTTTGCAAATATTGTATCCCATTCTGTAAGTTGTTTTTTCACTCTGTTAAGTTTCCTTTGCTGTGCAAAAGCATTTTAGTTTGATGAAACCCCATTTATCTATTTTTGCTTTTGTTGCCTGTGCTTTTGACGTCTCATTTTAAAAATCCTTGTAGAACCCAAAGTTATAGAGAATTTCCCACATGTTATCTTCTAGTAGTTTTTCATAGTTTTCAATCTTACCTTTAGGTCTTTAATCGCATTTGAGTTGATTTTTGTATAAGGTAAAAGATAGGGGTCTAATTTCATTATCCCACATGTAGATATCCAATCTTCTCAGTACCATTTAATGAAGAGACTGTCTTTACCCCTGTGTGTGCTCTTGACTCCTTTTTGGAAAATCAGTTGACTTTAGGTATGAGAATTTATTTCTGAGCTGTATATTCTCTTCCATTGGTCTATGTGTTTGCTTTATGGCAGTGCCATGCTGTTTTGCTTACTATGGCTTTGTAGTATATTTTGAAGTCAGGTAGTGTGGTGCCTCCAGCTTTGTTATTTTTGCACAGGATTGCTTTGGTTATTTGGGGTCTTTTCTGGTTTCATACAAATTTTAGGGTATTTTTTTCTATTTCTGTGAAGAATTTCATTGGTATTTTGATAGGGATTGCATTGAATCTGTAGGACATTTTGTTAGTATGGTCATTTCAATAGTATCAGTTCTTCCATTCCATGAGTATATAGTGTCCATTTTTTGTGGATCGTAAATTTTTCCATCAGTGTGTTATAGTTTTCATTGTAGAGATCTTTCACGACCTTGATTAAATTTATCTGCAGATTTCTTGGTAGCTATTGTAAATGGAATTCCTTTCTTGATGACTTTTTCAGATAGTTCACTATTAGTGTATAGAAACACCACTGAATTTTCTGTGTTGATTTTGTATACTACAACTTTACTGAATTTATTTATGATTTCTAGTAGTTTTTGGTCAAGTCTTTAGGGTTCTCACTCTATATAAGTATATATAGAAAGAACCCTAAAGAGAGAGAGATCATATATATCTATATGATCATATATATAGATGTATACATATGTATGTGAGATCACATTTTCTACAAACAGAAACAATCTGACTTCCTTCTTTCCAGTTTGGATCCCTCTTATTTATTTCTTTTGTCTAATTGCTCTGGCTCTGACCTCCAGTACTATGCTAAATAGAAGTGGTAGAAGTTGACATCCTTGTCTTCCTCCATATCATAGAGGAAAAGCATTTAACTATTCACCATAAATAAGATGTTAGCTGTGGGTTTGTCACATATGGCCTTTACTGCGTTGAGGTACACTCCTATACCTACTTTCTTGACAGTTTTTATCATAAAGGAATGTTGACTTTTGTCAAGTGTTCTTTTTGCATCTGTTGAAATGATCACATGGTTTTTCTTCTTCTTTCTATTGTGGTGGTGTATCATATTTACTGATTTGTGCATGTTAAGCCATCCTTTCATCCCTGGGATGAACCCCACTTGATTATAGTGAATACTCTTTTTAGTGTGCTGTCGAAGTCAGTTCACTTGTATCTTGTTGAGAATTTTTGTATCTATGTTCTTCAGGAATATTGGCCTGTTATTTTCATTTTGTGCGTGTCTTTGTCTGGTTTTAGAATCAGGATGTTGCGAGCCTCATAAGATGAGTATGGAAGTATTCCTTCCTCATTACTTTTGTGGAAAAGTTTGTGGAGAATTGGTAGTTATTCTTTAACTGTTTGGTAGAATTCAGCAGTGAAGACATCAGGTCCTGGGTGTTGGTTGTTGTTGTTGTTGTTTTGATGGAAGATGTTTTATTATTGATTCAATTTCCAAACTCATTCTTGATGTGTTCAGATGTTATATTTCCTCACAACTTAATCTGGGTAGTTGTATGTGTGCAGAAATTTATTCATTTTATTCTACATTATCAAATTTGTTGGCATATAGTTATGAGTAATGTCTTACAATCCCTTCTATTTCTGTGGTGTATCAGTTGTAATGTCTCCTTTTTCATCTTTTATTTATTTGAATTTTCTCTCCTTTTGTCTTAGTTTAGCTAAAGGTTTGTCAGTTTTACCTTTACACTTTGTCTTATTTATGTTTTGAAATATTTTTTAGTGTCTGTTTCATTTATATCTGCTGTGAGCTTTATTATTTCCTTCCTTCTACCAATTTTGGGTTTAGTTTGTTTTTGATGTTCTAGTTACTTGAAGTGTATAATTTTGCTTTGTGATTTGAAAATCTTTCTTCTTTTTTGGTGTAGGCTTTTATTGCTATAAATTTCCCTCTTAGAACTGCTTTTGCTACGTTCCATAGGTTTGGGTATGTTGGATTTTCATTCTTACTTGTCTCAGTGACTTTTGAAATTTTCCTATTAATGTCTTAATGAGACCTATTGATTTCTTGGGTGCGTGCTATTTAATTTCCATGTTTTTATAAAATTTCCAAGGGCTTTCCTGTTGTTGATTTCTGACTTTATATCCCTGTAATCAGAAAAGATACTTCATATGATATCTGTCTTCTTAAGTTTGTTAAGACTTATTATGTGTCATAATGTATGATTGGTCCTAGAGAATGTTTGGTGTACAGTTGAGAATAATTTGTATTCTGCAGCTGTTGGACGATGTATTAGTCTGTTTTCATACTGCTGATAAAGACATACCCGAGACTGGGTAATTTACAGAGAAAAAGAGGTTTAGTGGACTCATAGTTCCACGTGGCTGGGGAGGTCTCCCAATCATGATGGAAGGCGAAAGACACATCTTACATGGTAGCAAACAAAATAGAATTGAGAACCAAGTGAAAGGGTTCCCCCTTATAAAACCATCAGATCTTGTTAGACGTATTCACTACCACAAGAACAGTATGGGGGAACCGCCCCCATGATTCAATTATCTCCCACTGGTTCCCTCCCACAACATGTATGAATTATGGGAGCTATAATCAAGATGAGATTTGGGTGGGGATGTACAGCCAAACCATATCAGGTGAGATCTTCTTTACCTGCTAGGTCCATTTGGTCTATGGTATAGTTTGAGTCTGTCATTTTTTGGTTGATTTTCTCTTCATAGAATCTGTCCATTTTTAAAGTGGAGTGTTGAAATTTCCTACTAATATTGTATTGCAGTCTATCTCTACCTTTAAATCTAATATTTGCTTTATATATCTGGTTGTTCTGGTGTTGGGTACATATATAGTTACACCTAAGTAATATATATGTTATGTCCTCGTATTGAATTGGGCCTTTTATCATTTCATTATACAGTGACATTCTTTTTTTATATAGTTTTTTTATTTAAAGCCTTTTAAAATATGACATGACTGTGGCTACTCCTGCTTGCTTTTCATTTGTTTGCATAAAATATATTTTTCCATCTCTTCACTTTCAGTCTATTTGTCTTTAATAGTGAGGTAAGTATCATGTAGGCAGCATATAGGTGGGTTTTGCTATCTGAATCCATTCATCCACTTTATATCTTTTAAGTAGAGTTTAATCCACTTCCATTCAAGTTTATTATTGATAAATTAGGACTTCCTTCTACCATTTCATTAGTTGTTTTTTAGATTACTTGTTCACTTCTTCCTTTCTTATTGTTTATCCCTCTAGTTTGGTGGTTTTCTGTGGTGCTAAGCTTTGTTTCTTTTCCCTTTTTTGGTGTGTGTGTGTGTATCTGCTGTAATTTCTTTCTTTCTGGTTAGTGAAACTAACATACAGAGTCCTGTATTTGTAACAGACTATTTTACACTGATAACAACTTAACTTCTGTCACATAAAAATACTCTTGACTTCTCCCCCCCACACACATAATTTATATTTTTGTTACCTTACATTGCATCTTTATGAATGGTAGACTCCATGGAACATAGGATCTATGTCACAACTAAATCAATTATTTAATGGCAGCATTAAAGCAGCCCAAAGAATGTGAAAAACTGGTGTGGGTGTATTTAACTTTTTAAAAACTATGTTTCATAATGTTTTCATTAAAAAGTCTTTATCAGTTTGCTAATGCCTAATTTTTACAACCAGCCACCATAGATTTTACAGGATAAATATATTATTTCAGTGGTAATTGAAGCAGAATTTTTGTTGCTCTTCTTACCCTTAGAGATTGTGTATTATCCTCAGACGTAATTCTTTGATTTTTTTTCTTTTCATGTTGTTACACATAGTTACCAACAATCAACGTGAGAATAACCTTTGAATATTTTCAAGCATTAAGATTTGTTTATACAGCTGCACAATTAGACAACCAACACTCTTGGGTCTTTACCTCTCAGCATACACCTGATTATTAACTTAAAGGTATGATGGGAAAAGTATCAATTTTTGTTGGTCACCTAGATTTGGAAATATGTAATAACTATAAGCTTGGGTCTGCTTCTTCAGAAGCCTAGGAATTGGAGTGATGGTTCTCTGAAGAGGCTGGAAACAAAGTATGTGTTTCCAGAAGGCTTAATAGAATATGTTGAGACATAGGCCATTAACACAAAAGTGAAAGAAATGCAAAAAATGTATGAAAGTAAGGATTTGAGAAGGGAAATTTTATTTTTAAGTCTAAGATTCCTATGAATTATATGAAAATAAATGTCCTATCCTTAAAATTAGCCAAAGGAAGCACTTTACTTATCAATATGATATGACTTTTCATACTCTTATCTAAAGATATCCTAAACTAAGATCCAGTTTTCTAAGTAAAGACCTTTTACTCATGCTTTAAAGCATGTTAGATGATTCCTACCACATCACATCATGTTGTTTACATGTATGATTTAAACTGCATTTATTCTTCAACTCACTGCTTCCTTAGGCTTCTTATCTTTCCTTGCACGCTTAGATAATTTTATGTTAAATTGATTTTTAGAAGTTTAGTTGCTGGGCGTAGTGGCTGTCGCCTGTAAACCCAGTACTTTGGGAATTCAAGGCAGGTGGATTGCTTGAGTCTTGGAGTTTGAGGCCTGCCTGGGAAAGATGACAAACCCCATTGGTACAAAAATAAAAATATTAGCTGGATATGGTGGCACATGCCTGTGGTCCCAGCTACTCCAAGGCTGAGGTGGGAGGATGGCTTGAGTCCGAGAGGCAGAGGTGTGAGCCAAGATCATGCCCTGCTCTTCAGCCTGGGCAACCAAGCCAGACCCTGTTTCAAAAAAAAAATCTAGTGAGATTTGATTTCTATTTCTATGTGATTCAAAACTAGGAGAGCTTCAAGGCTAATGACTATTAAAAAATGGCCATTGCTACTTGCATTCTCTATGAAGCCAGCATACACAGCAACGTGCAACCTAAAAACAAAGCTATTTAATAAGTAGCTTAGATTTCAGGTTTGATTGTCTTTGAGGTTTGATTATTGCAGAGATCAATTGCCAGACCAAATATAGACTAATTCTGTATTTGGTCTTTTTATCATATGAAACATCCCAGCCTTGGGTATAAATTAAGAGCAAATACGGATGATTATACCGATAGCGGTGCAGATATTTCCATGTTTATACAGATAGCGGTGTAGATATTCCCATGTCTATAGAGATAGCGGTGTAGATATTTCCATGTTTATACAGATAGCGTTGTAGATATTTCCATGTTTATAGAGACAGCGGTGTAGATATTTCTATATTTATAGAGATAGCGGTGTAGATATTTCCATGTTTATAGAGATAGCGGTGTAGATATTTCCATGTTTATACAGATAGCGGTGTAGATATTTCCATGTTTATACAGGTAGCGGTGTAGGTATTTCCATGTTTGTACAGGTAGCGGTGAAGATATTTCCATATTTATACAGATGACGGTGTACATATTTCCATGTTCATACAGATGGCGGTGTAGATATTTCTATGTTTATAGAGATGGCGGTGTAGATAATTAAATGTTTATACAGATAGCTGTGTAGATATTTCCATGTTTATAGAGATGGTGGTGTAGATATTTCCATGTTTCTACAGATGGCGGTGTAGATATTTCCATGTTTATACAGATGGAGGTGTAGATATTTCCATGTTTTTACAGATAGCGTTGCAAATATTTCCATGTTCACACAGATAGCGGTGTAAATATTTCCCCCTTTATACAGATGGTGGTGTAGATTTTTCCATTTCCATACAGATGGCGGTTTAGATATTTCCATTTTTATAGAGATGGCGGGGCAGATATTTCCATTGTGATACAGATGGCGGTGTTGGTATATTCATGTTGATACAGATGGTGGTGTACATAGTTCCCTGTTCATACAGATGGCGGAGTAGATATTTATATGTTCATACAGATGGCGGTGCAGATATCTCCATGTTCATACAGATGGCGGTGTAGACATTTCCATGTTTATAGAGATAGCGGTGTAGCTATTTCCATGTTCATACAGATAGCGGTGTAGATATTTCCATGTTCATACAGATAGTGGTGTAGATATTTCCATGTTCATACAGAAAGCGGTGTAGCTATTTCCATGTTCATACAGATAGCGGTGTAGATAATTCCATGTTCATCCAGATGGCTGTGTAGACATATCCATGTTCATAGAGATGGCGGTGAAGGTAATTCCATGTTCATACAGATAGCAGTGTAGATATTTCCATGTTCAAACAGATAGTGGTGTAGATATTTCCATGTTCATACAGATAGAGGGGCTGATATTTCCATGTTCATACAGATAGCGTTGCTGATATTTCCATGTTTATACAGATAACGGTGTAGATATTTCCATGTTTATACAGATAGCGGTGTAGATATTTCCATGTTTATACAGATAGCGGTGTAGATATCTCCATCTTAATACAGATGGCGGTGTAGATATTTATTTGTTCATACAGATGGCGGTGCAGATATTTCCATGTTTATACAGATAGCGGTGTAGATATTTCCATGTTTATACAGATAGCGGTGTAGATATCTCCATCTTAATACAGATGGCGGTGTAGATATTTATATGTTTATACAGATGGCGGTGCAGATATTTCCATGTTCATACAGATGGCGGTGTAGACATTTCCATGTTTATAGAGATAGCGGTGTAGCTATTTCCATGTTCATACAGATAGCGGTGTAGATATTTCCATGTTCATACAGATAGTGGTGTAGATATTTCCATGTTCATACAGATAGCGGTGTAGCTATTTCCATGTTCATACAGATAGCGGTGTAGATATTTCCATGTTAATCCAGATGGCTTTGTAGACATATCCATGTTCATAGAGATGGCGGTGAAGGTAATTCCATGTTCATACAGATAGCGGTGTAGATATTTCCATGTTCATACAGATGGCGGTGTAGATATTTCCAGGTTTATAGAGATAGCGGTGTAGTTATTTCCATGTGTAAAGAGATAGCTTTGTAGATATTTCCATGTATGTGCAGATAGCTGTGTAGATATTTCCATTTTCATGCAGATAGCGGTGTAGATATTTCCATGTTCAAACAGATAGCGTTGTAGATATTTCCATGTTCACACAGATAGCGGTGTAGATATTTCCATGTTCATACAGATAGCGGTGCTGATATTACCATGTTTTTACAAGTAGCGGTGTAGATATTTCCATGTTTATACAGATAGCGGTGTAGATATTTCCATGTTTATACAGATAGCGGTGTAGATATTTCCATGTTTATACAGATAGCGGTGTAGATATCTCCATCTTAATACAGTTGGTCGTGTAGATATTTATATGTTCATACGGATGGCGGTGCAGATATTTCTATGTTCATACAGATGGCAGTGTAGATATTTCCATGTTCAAACAGATAGCGGTGTAGATATTTCCAGTTTCATACTGATAGCGGTGTAGATATTTCCATGTTCATACAGATAGCGGTGCTGATTTTTCCATGTTTATACAGGTAGCGGTGTAGATATTTCCATGATTATACAGATAGCGGTGTAGATATTTCCATGTTTATTCAGATAGCGGTGTAGATATCTCCATCTTAATACAGATGGCGGTGCAGATATTTATATGTTCATACAGATGGCGGTGCAGATATTTCCATGTTCATACAGATGGCGGTGTAGACATTTCCATGTTTATAAAGATAGCGGTGTAGCTATTTCCATGTTCATACAGATAGCGGTGTAGATATTTCCATGTTCATACAGATAGTGGTGTAGATATTTCCATGTTCATACAGAAAGCGGTGTAGCTATTTCCATGTTCATACAGATAGCGGTGTAGATATTTCCATGTTCATCCAGATGGCTGTGTAGACATATCCATGTTCATAGAGATGGCGGTGAAGGTAATTCCATGTTCATACAGATAGCGGTGTAGATATTTCCATGTTCATACTGATAGTGGTGTAGATATTTCCATGTTCATACAGATAGAGGGGCTGATATTTCCATGTTCATACAGATAGCGTTGCTGATATTTCCATGTTTATACAGATAACGGTGTAGATATTTCCATGTTTATACAGATAGCGGTGTAGATATTTCCATGTTTATACAGATAGCGGTGTAGATATCTCCATCTTAATACAGATGGCGGTGTAGATATTTATATGTGCATACAGATGGCGGTGCAGATATTTCCATGTTCATACAGATGGCGGTGTAGATATTTCCATGTTTATAGAGATAGCGGTGTAGTTATTTCCATGTGTAAAGAGATAGCTTTGTAGATATTTCCATGTATATGCAGATAGCTGTGTAGATATTTCCATTTTCATGCAGATAGCGGTGTAGATATTTCCATGTTCAAACAGATAGCGGTGTAGATATTTCCATGTTCATACAGATAGCGGTGCTGATATTTCCATCTTTATACAGGTAGCGGTGTAGTTATCTCCATGTTTATACATATAGCGGTGTAGATATTTCCATGTTCATACAGATAGCGGTGTAGATATTTTCGTGTTTATACAGATAGCGATGTAGATATTTCCATGTTCATACAGATAGCGGTGTAGTTATTTCCATGTTCATCCAGATGGCTGTGTAGATATATCCATGTTCATACAGATAGCGGTGTAGATATTTCCATGTTCATACAGAAAATGCTGTAGATATTTCCATGTTCATACAGATAGCGGTGAAGCTATTTCCATGCTCATACAGATAGCGGTGTAGATATTTCCATGTTCGTACAGATAGCGGTGTAGATATTTCCATGTTCGTACAGATAGCGGTGCTTATATTTCCATGTTTATACAGGTAGCGGTGTAGATATTTCCATGATTATACAGATAGCGGTGGAGATATTTCCATGTTTATACAGATAGCGGTGTAGATATTTCCATGTTTATTCAGATAGCGGTGTAGATATCTCCATCTTAATACAGATGGCGGTGTAGATATTTATATGTTCATACAGATGGCGGTGCAGATATTTCCATGTTCATACAGATGGCGGTGTAGACATTTCCATGTTTATAGAGATAGCGGTGTAGCTATTTCCATGTTCATACAGATAGCGGTGTAGATATTTCCATGTTCATACAGATAGTGGTGTAGATATTTCCATGTTCATACAGAAAGCGGTGTAGCTATTTCCATGTTCATACAGATAGCGGTGTAGATATTTCCATGTTCATCCAGATGGCTGTGTAGACATATCCATGTTCATAGAGATGGCGGTGAAGGTAATTCCATGTTCATACAGATAGCGGTGTGGATATTTCCATGTTCATACTGATAGTGGTGTAGATATTTCCATGTTCATACAGATAGAGGGGCTGATATTTCCATGTTCATACAGATAGCGTTGCTGATATTTCCATGTTTATACAGATAACGGTGTAGATATTTCCATGTTTATACAGATAGCGGTGTAGATATTTCCATGTTTATACAGATAGCGGTGTAGATATCTCCATCTTAATACAGATGGCAGTGTAGATATTTATATGTTCATACAGATGGCGGTGCAGATATTTCCATGTTCATACAGATGGCGGTGTAGATATTTCCATGTTTATAGAGATAGCGGTGTAGTTATTTCCATGTGTAAAGAGATAGCTTTGTAGATATTTCCATGTATATGCAGATAGCGGTGTAGATATTTCCATGTTCATACAGATGGCGGTGAAGATATTTCCATGTTCATACAGATAGCGGTGTAGATATTTCCAGTTTCATACTGATAGCGGTGTAGATATTTCCATGTTCATACAGATAGCGGTGTAGATATTTCCAGTTTCATACAGATAGCGGTGTAGATATTTCCATGTTTATACAGATGGCGGTGTAGATATCTCCATCTTAATACAGATGGCGGTGTAGATATTTATCTGTTCATACAGATGGCGGTGCAGATATTTCCATGTTTATACAGATAGCGGTGTAGATATTTCCATGTTTATACAGATAGCGGTGTAGATATCTCCATCTTAATACAGATGGCGGTGTAGATATTTATATGTTTATACAGATGGCGGTGCAGATATTTCCATGTTCATACAGATGGCGGTGTAGACATTTCCATGTTTATAGAGATAGCGGTGTAGCTATTTCCATGTTTATACAGATAGCGGTGTAGATATCTCCATGTTTATACAGATAGCGGTGTAGATATTTCCAAGTTTATACAGATAGTGGTGTAGATATCTCCATCTTAATACAGTTGGCGGTGTAGATATTTATATGTTCATACAGATGGCGGTGCAGATATTTCCATGTTCATACAGATGGCGGTGTAGATATTTCCATGTTTATAGAGATAGCGGTGTAGCTATTTCCATGTTCATACAGATAGTGGTGTAGATATTTCCATGTTCATACAGATAGTGATGTAGATATTTCCATGTTCATACAGATAGCGGTGTAGATATTTCCATGTTCATTCTGATGGCTGTGTAGACATATCCATGTTCATACAGATGGCGGTGAAGTTAATTCCATGTTCATACAGATACCAGTGTAGATATTTCCATGCTCATACAGATAGCGGTGTTGATATTTCCATCTTCATACAGATAGCGGTGCTAATATTTCCATGTTTATACAGGTAGCGGTGTAGATATTTCCATGTTTATACAGATAGCGGTGTAGATATTTCCATGTTTATACAGATAGAGGTGTAGATATCTCCATCTTAATACAGATGGCGGTGTAGATATTTATATGTTCATACAGATGGCCGTGCAGATATTTCCATGTTCATACAGATGACGGTGTAGATATTTCCATGTTCATACAGATAACGGTGTAGTTATTTCCATGTGTAAAGAGATAGCTGTGTAGATATTTCCATGTATATGCAGATAGCTGTGTAGATATTTCCATTTTCATGCAGATAGCGGTTTAGATATTTCCATGTTCAAACAGATAGCGGTGTAGATATTTCCATGTTCATACAGATAGCGGTGCTGATATTTCCATCTTTATACAGGTAGCGGTGTAGTTATTTCCATATTTATACAGATAGCGGTGTAGATATTTCCATGTTCATACAGATAGCGGTGTAGATATTTTCGTGTTTATACAGATAGCGATGTAGATATTTCCATGTTCATACAGATAGCGGTGTAGATATTTCCATGTTCATCCAGATGGCTGTGTAGATATATCCATGTTCATACAGATAGCGGTGTAGATATTTCCATGTTCATACAGAAAATGCTGTAGATATTTCCATGTTCATACAGATAGCGGTGAAGCTATTTCCATGCTCATACAGATAGCGGTCTAGATATTTCCATGTTCGTACAGATAGCGGTGTAGATATTTCCATGTTCGTACAGATAGCGGTGCTTATATTTCCATGTTTATACAGGTAGCGGTGTAGATATTTCCATGTTTATACAGATAGCGGTGTAGATATTTCCATGTTTATACAGATAGCGGTGTAGATATTTCCAAGTTTATACAGATAGTGGTGTAGATATCTCCATCTTAATACAGTTGGCGGTGTAGATATTTATATGTTCATACAGATGGCGGTGCAGATATTTCCATGTTCATACAGATGGCGGTGTAGATATTTCCATGTTTATAGAGATAGCGGTGTAGCTATTTCCATGTTCATACAGATAGCGGTGTAGATATTTCCATGTTCATACAGATAGTGGTGTAGATATTTCCATGTTCATACAGATAGCGGTGTAGATATTTCCATGTTCATCCAGATGGCTGTGTAGACATATCCATGTTCATACAGATGGCGGTGAAGTTAATTCCATCTTCATACAGATACCGGTGTAGATATTTCCATGCTCATACAGATAGCGATGTTGATATTTCCATCTTCATACAGATAGCGGTGTTGATTTTTCCATGTTTATACAGGTAGCGGTGTAGATATTTCCATGATTATACAGATAGCGGTGGAGATATTTCCATGTTTATACAGATAGCGGTGTAGATATTTCCATGTTTATTCAGATAGCGGTGTAGATATCTCCATCTTAATACAGATGGCGGTGTAGATATTTATATGTTCATACAGATGGCGGTGCAGATATTTCCAAGTTCATACAGATGGCGGTGTAGACATTTGCATGTTTATAGAGATAGCGGTGTAGCTATTTCCATGTTCATACAGATAGCGGTGTAGATATTTCCATGTTCATACAGATAGTGGTGTAGATATTTACATGTTCATACAGATAGCGGTGTAGCTATTTCCATGTTCATACAGATAGCGGTGTAGATAATTCCATGTTCATCCAGATGGCTGTGTAGACATATCCATGTTCATAGAGATGGCGGTGAAGGTAATTCCATGTTAATACAGATAGCGGTGTAGATATTTCCATGTTCAAACAGATAGTGGTGTAGATATTTCCATGTTTATACAGATAGAGGGGCTGATATTTCCATGTTCATACAGATAGCGTTGCTGACATTTCCATGTTTATACAGATAACGGTGTAGATATTTCCATGTTTATACAGATAGCAGGTGTAGATATTTCCATGTTTATACAGATAGCGGTGTAGATATCTCCATCTTAATACAGATGGCGGTGTAGATATTTATTTGTTCATACAGATGGCGGTGCAGATATTTCCATGTTTATACAGATAGCGGTGTAGATATTTCCATGTTTATACAGATAGCGGTGTAGATATCTCCATCTTAATCCAGATGGCGGTGTAGATATATCCATGTTCATAGAGATGGCGGTGAAGGTAATTCCATGTTCATACAGATAGCGGTGTAGATATTTCCATGTTCATACAGATAGTGGTGTAGATATTTCCATGTTCATACAGATAGAGGGGCTGATATTTCCATGTTCATACAGATAGCGTTGCTGATATTTCCATGTTTATACAGATAACGGTGTAGATATTTCCATGTTTATACATATAGCGGTGTAGATATTTCCATGTTCATACAGATAGCGGTGTAGATAATTCCATGTTCATCCAGATGGCTGTGTAGACATATCCATGTTCATAGAGATGGCGGTGAAGGTAATTCCATGTTCATACAGATAGCGGTGTAGATATTTCCATGTTCTAACAGATAGTGGTGTAGATATTTCCATGTTCATACAGATAGAGGGGCTGATATTTCCATGTTCATACAGATAGCGTTGCTGATATTTCCATGTTTATACAGATAACGGTGTAGATATTTCCATGTTTATACAGATAGCGGTGTAGATATTTCCATGTTTATACAGATAGCGGTGTAGACATCTCCATCTTAATACAGATGGCGGTATAGATATTTATTTGTTCATACAGATGGCGGTGCAGATATTTCCATGTTTATACAGATAGCGGTGAAGCTATTTCCATGTTCATACAGATAGCGGTGTAGATATTTCCATGTTAATCCAGATGGCTTTGTTGACATATCCATGTTCATAGAGATGGCGGTGAAGGTAATTCCATGTTCATACAGATAGCGGTGTAGATATTTCCATGTTCATACAGATAGTGGTGTAGATATTTCCATGTTCATACAGATAGAGGGGCTGATATTTCCATGTTCATACAGATAGCGTTGCTGATATTTCCATGTTTATACAGATAACGGTGTAGATATTTCCATGTTTATACAGATAGCGGTGCAGATATTTCCATGTTTATACAGATAGCGGTGTAGATATCTCCATCTTAATACAGATGGCGGTGTAGATATTTATATGTTCATACAGATGGCGGTGCAGATATTTCCATGTTCATACAGATGGCGGTGTAGATATTTCCATGTTTATAGAGATAGCGGTGTAGTTATTTCCATGTGTAAAGAGATAGCTTTGTAGATATTTCCATGTATGTGCAGATAGCTGTGTAGATATTTCCATTTTCATGCAGATAGCGGTGTAGATATTTCCATGTTCAAACAGATAGCGTTGTAGATATTTCCATGTTCACACAGATAGCGGTGTAGATATTTCCATGTTTATACAGATAGCGGTGAAGATGTATGCATGTTTACACAGATAGCGGTGTAGATATTTCCATGTTCATACAGGTAGCGGTGCTGATATTACCATGTTTTTACAGGTAGCGGTGTAGATATTTCCATGTTTATACAGATAGCGGTGTAGATATTTCCATGTTTATACAGATAGCGGTGTAGATATTTCCATGTTTATACAGATAGCGGTGTAGATATCTCCATCTTAATACAGTTGGTCGTGTAGATATTTATATGTTCATACGGATGGCGGTGCAGATATTTCTATGTTCATACAGATGGCAATGTAGATATTTCCATGTTCAAACAGATAGCGGTGTAGATATTTCCATGTTCATACAGATGGCGGTGAAGATATTTCCATGTTCATACAGATAGCGGTGTAGATATTTCCAGTTTCATACTGATAGCGGTGTAGATATTTCCATGTTCATACAGATAGCGGTGCTGATATTTCCATGTTTATACAGGTAGCGGTGTAGATATTTCCATGATTATACAGATAGCGGTGGAGATATTTCCATGTTTATACAGATAGCGGTGTAGATATTTCCATGTTTATTCAGATAGCGGTGTAGATATCTCCATCTTAATACAGATGGCGGTGTAGATATTTATATGTTCATACAGATGGCGGTGCAGATATTTCCATGTTCATACAGATGGCGGTGTAGACATTTCCATGTTTATAGAGATAGCGGTGTAGCTATTTCCATGTTCATACAGATAGCAGTGTAGATATTTCCATGTTCATACAGATAGTGGTGTAGATATTTCCATGTTCATACAGAAAGCGGTGTAGCTATTTCCATGTTCATACAGATAGCGGTGTAGATATTTCCATGTTCATCCAGATGGCTGTGTAGACATATCCATGTTCATAGAGATGGCGGTGAAGGTAATTCCATGTTCATACAGGTAGCGGTGTAGATATTTCCATGTTCATACTGATAGTGGTGTAGATATTTCCATGTTCATACAGATAGAGGGGCTGATATTTCCATGTTCATACAGATAGTGTTGCTGATATTTCCATGTTTATACAGATAACGGTGTAGATATTTCCATGTTTATACAGATAGCGGTGTAGATATTTCCATGTTTATACAGATAGCGGTGTAGATATCTCCATCTTAATACAGATGGCGGTGTAGATATTTATATGTTCATACAGATGGCGGTGCAGATATTTCCATGTTCATACAGATGGCGGTGTAGATATTTCCATGTTTATAGAGATAGAGGTGTAGTTATTTCCATGTGTAAAGAGATAGCTCTGTAGATATTTCCATGTATATGCAGATAGCTGTGTAGATATTTCCATTTTCATGCAGATAGCGGTGTAGATATTTCCATGTTCAAACAGATAGCGGTGTAGATATTTCCATGTTTATACAGATAGCGGTGCTGATATTTCCATCTTTATACAGGTAGCGGTGTAGTTATTTCCATGTTTATACAGATAGCGGTGTAGATATTTCCATGTTCATACAGATAGCGGTGTAGATATTTTCGTGTTTATACAGATAGCGATGCAGATATTTCCATGTTCATACAGATAGCGGTGTAGATATTTCCATGTTCATCCAGATGGCTGTGTAGATATATCCATGTTCATACAGATAGCGGTGTAGATATTTCCATGTTCATACAGAAAATGCTGTAGATATTTCCATGTTCATACAGATAGCGGTGAAGCAATTTCCATGCTCATACAGATAGCGGTGTAGATATTTCCATGTTCGTACAGATAGCGGTGTAGATATTTCCATGTTCGTACAGATAGCGGTGCTTATATTTCCATGTTTATACAGGTAGCGGTGTAGATATTTCCATGTTTATACAGATAGCGGTGTAGATATTTCCATGTTTATACAGATAGCGGTGTAGATATTTCCAAGTTTATACAGATAGTGGTGTAGATATCTCCATCTTAATACAGTTGGCGGTGTAGATATTTATATGTTCATACAGATGTCTGTGCAGATATTTCCATGTTCATACAGATGGCGGTGTAGATATTTCCATGTTTATAGAGATAGCGGTGTAGCTATTTCCATGTTCATACAGATAGCGGTGTAGATATTTCCATGTTCATACAGATAGTGGTGTAGATATTTCCATGTTCATACAGATAGCGGTGTAGATATTTCCATGTTCATCCAGATGGCTGTGTAGACATATCCATGTTCATACAGATGGCGGTGAAGTTAATTCCATGTTCATACAGATACCGGTGTAGATATTTCCATGCTCATACAGATAGCGGTGTTGATATTTCCATCTTCATACAGATAGCGGTGCTAATATTTCCATGTTTATACAGGTAGCGGTGTAGATATTTCCATGTTTACACAGATAGCGGTGTAGATATTTCCATGTTTATACAGATAGAGGTGTAGATATCTCCATCTTAATACAGATGGCGGTGTAGATATTTATATGTTCATACAGATAGCGATGTAGATATTTCCATGTTCATACAGATAGCGGTGTAGATATTTCCATGTTCATCCAGATGGCTGTGTAGATATATCCATGTTCATACAGATAGCGGTGTAGATATTTCCATGTTCATACAGAAAATGCTGTAGATATTTCCATGTTCATACAGATAGCGGTGTAGATAATTCCATGTTCATCCAGATGTCTGTGTAGACATATCCATGTTCATAGAGATGGCGGTGAAGGTAATTCCATGTTCATACAGATAGCGGTGTAGATATTTCCTTGTTCAAACAGATAGTGGTGTAGATATTTCCATGTTCATACAGATAGAGGGGCTGATATTTCCATGTTCATACAGATAGCGTTGCTGATATTTCCATGTTTATACAGATAACGGTGTAGATATTTCCATGTTTATACAGATAGCGGTGTAGATATTTCCATGTTTATACAGATAGCGGTGTAGACATCTCCATCTTAATACAGATGGCGGTATAGATATTTATTTGTTCATACAGATGGCGGTGCAGATATTTCCATGTTTATACAGATAGCGGTGAAGCTATTTCCATGTTCATACAGATAGTGGTGTAGATATTTCCATGTTAATCCAGATGGCTTTGTAGACATATCCATGTTCATAGAGATGGCGGTGAAGGTAATTCCATGTTCATACAGATAGCGGTGTAGATATTTCCATGTTCATACAGATAGTGGTGTAGATATTTCCATGTTCATACAGATAGAGGGGCTGATATTTCCATGTTCATACAGATAGCGTTGCTGATATTTCCATGTTTATACAGATAACGGTGTAGATATTTCCATGTTTATACAGATAGCGGTGTAGATATTTCCATGTTTATACAGATAGCGGTGTAGATATCTCCATCTTAATACAGATGGCGGTGTAGATATTTATATGTTCATACAGATGGCGGTGCAGATATTTCCATGTTCATACAGATGGCGGTGTAGATATTTCCATGTTTATAGAGATAGCGGTGTAGTTATTTCCATGTGTAAAGAGATAGCTTTGTAGATATTTCCATGTATGTGCAGATAGCTGTGTAGTTATTTCCATTTTCATGCAGATAGCGGTGTAGATATTTCCATGTTCAAACAGATAGCGTTGTAGATATTTCCATGTTCACACAGATAGCGGTGTAGATATTTCCATGTTCATACAGATAGCGGCGTAGATATTTCTATGTTCATCCAGATGGCTGTGTAGTTATTTCCATGTTCATACTGATAGTGGTGTAGATATTTCCATGTTCATACAGATAGCGGTGTAGATATTTCCATGTTCATACAGGTTACGGTGCTGATATTTCCATGTTTATACAGATAGCGGTGTAGATATCTCCATCTTAATACAGATGGCGGTGTTGATATTTATATGTTCATACAGATGGCGGTGTAGATATTTCCATGTTTATAGAGATAGCGGTGTAGTTATTTCCATGTGTAAAGAGATAGCTTTGTAGATATTTCCATGTATATGCAGATAGCTGTGTAGATATTTCCATTTTGATGCAGATATCGGTGTAGATATTTCCATGTTCATACAGATAGCCGTGTAGATATTTCCATGTTCATACAGATAGCGGTGTAGCTATTTCCATGTTCATACATATAGCGGTGTAGATATTTCCATGTCCATCCAGATGGCTGTGTAGATATATCCATGTTCATACAGATGGCGGTGAAGAGATTTCCATGTTCATACAGATAGTGGTGTAGATATTTCCATGTTCATGCAGATAGTGGTGTAGATATTTCCATGTTCATACAGATAGCGGTGTAGCTATTTCCATGTTCATTCAGATATCGGTGTAGATATTTCCATGTTCATCCTAATGGCTGTGTAGATATTTCCATGTTCATACAGATAGCGGTGCTGATATTTCCATGTTTATACAGATAGCGGTGAAGATGTATGCATGTTTACACAGATAGCGGTGTAGATATTTCCATGTTCATACAGGTTGCGGTGCTGATATTACCATGTTTTTACAGGTAGCGGTGTCGATATTTCCATGTTTATACAGATAGCGGTGTAGATATTTCCATGTTTATACAGATAGCGGTGTAGATATTTCCATGTTTATACAGATAGCGGTGTAGATATCTCCATCTTAATACAGTTGGTCGTGTAGATATTTATATGTTCATACGGATGGCGGTGCAGATATTTCTATGTTCATACAGATGGCAATGTAGATATTTCCATGTTCAAACAGATAGCGGTGTAGATATTTCCATGTTCATACAGATGGCGGTGAAGATATTTCCATGTTCATACAGATAGCGGTGTAGATATTTCCAGTTTCATACTGATAGCGGTGTAGATATTTCCATGTTCATACAGATAGCGGTGCTGATATTTCCATGTTTATACAGGTAGCGGTGTAGATATTTCCATGATTATACAGATAGCGGTGGAGATATTTCCATGTTTATACAGATAGCGGTGTAGATATTTCCATGTTTATTCAGATAGCGGTGTAGATATCTCCATCTTAATACAGATGGCGGTGTAGATATTTATATGTTCATACAGATGGCGGTGCAGATATTTCCATGTTCATACAGATGGCGGTGTAGACATTTCCATGTTTATAGAGATAGCGGTGTAGCTATTTCCATGTTCATACAGATAGCAGTGTAGATATTTCCATGTTCATACAGATAGTGGTGTAGATATTTCCATGTTCATACAGAAAGCGGTGTAGCTATTTCCATGTTCATACAGATAGCGGTGTAGATATTTCCATGTTCATCCAGATGGCTGTGTAGACATATCCATGTTCATAGAGATGGCGGTGAAGGTAATTCCATGTTCATACAGATAGCGGTGTAGATATTTCCATGTTCATACTGATAGTGGTGTAGATATTTCCATGTTCATACAGATAGAGGGGCTGATATTTCCATGTTCATACAGATAGTGTTGCTGATATTTCCATGTTTATACAGATAACGGTGTAGATATTTCCATGTTTATACAGATAGCGGTGTAGATATTTCCATGTTTATACAGATAGCGGTGTAGATATCTCCATCTTAATACAGATGGCGGTGTAGATATTTATATGTTCATACAGATGGCGGTGCAGATATTTCCATGTTCATACAGATGGCGGTGTAGATATTTCCATGTTTATAGAGATAGCGTTGTAGTTATTTCCATGTGTAAAGACATAGCTCTGTAGATATTTCCATGTATATGCAGATAGCTTTGTAGATATTTCCATTTTCATGCAGATAGCGGTGTAGATATTTCCATGTTCAAACAGATAGCGGTGTAGATATTTCCATGTTCATACAGATAGCGGTGCTGATATTTCCATCTTTATACAGGTAGCGGTGTAGTTATTTCCATGTTTATACAGATAGCCGTGTAGATATTTCCATGTTCATACAGATAGTGGTGTAGATATTTTCGTGTTTATACAGATAGCGATGCAGATATTTCCATGTTCATACAGATAGCGGTGTAGATATTTCCATGTTCATCCAGATGGCTGTGTAGATATATCCATGTTCATACAGATAGCGGTGTAGATATTTCCATGTTCATACAGAAAATGCTGTAGATATTTCCATGTTCATACAGATAGCGGTGAAGCAATTTCCATGCTCATACAGATAGCGGTGTAGATATTTCCATGTTCGTACAGATAGCGGTGTAGATATTTCCATGTTCGTACAGATAGCGGTGCTTATATTTCCATGTTTATACAGGTAGCGGTGTAGATATTTCCATGTTTATACAGATAGCGGTGTAGATATTTCCATGTTTATACAGAGAGCGGTGTAGATATTTCCAAGTTTATACAGATAGTGGTGTAGATATCTCCATCTTAATACAGTTGGCGGTGTAGATATTTATATGTTCATACAGATGGCGGTGCAGATATTTCCATGTTCATACAGATGGCGGTGTAGATATTTCCATGTTTATAGAGATAGCGGTGTAGCTATTTCCATGTTCATACAGATAGCGGTGTAGATATTTCCATGTTCATACAGATAGTGGTGTAGATATTTCCATGTTCATACAGATAGCGGTGTAGATATTTCCATGTTCATCCAGATGGCTGTGTAGACATATCCATGTTCATACAGATGGCGGTGAAGTTAATTCCATGTTCATACAGATACCGGTGTAGATATTTCCATGCTCATACAGATAGCGGTGTTGATATTTCCATCTTCATACAGATAGCGGTGCTAATATTTCCATGTTTATACAGGTAGCGGTGTAGATATTTCCATGTTTATACAGATAGCGGTGTAGATATTTCCATGTTTATACAGATAGAGGTGTAGATATCTCCATCTTAATACAGATGGCGGTGTAGATATTTATATGTTCATACAGATAGCGATGTAGATATTTCCATGTTCATACAGATAGCGGTGTAGATATTTCCATGTTCATCCAGATGGCTGTGTAGATATATCCATGTTCATACAGATAGCGGTGTAGATATTTCCATGTTCATACAGAAAATGCTGTAGATATTTCCATGTTCATACAGATAGCGGTGAAGCTATTTCCATGCTCATACAGATAGCGGTGTAGATATTTCTATGTTCGTACAGATAGCGGTGCTTATATTTCCATGTTTATACAGGTAGCGGTGTAGATATTTCCATGTTTATACAGATAGCGGTGTAGATATTTCCATGTTTATACAGATAGCGGTGTAGATATTTCCAAGTTTATACAGATAGTGGTGTAGATATCTCCATCTTAATACAGTTGGCGGTGTAGATATTTATATGGTCATACAGATGGCGGTGCAGATATTTCCATGTTCATACAGATGGCGGTGTAGATATTTCCATGTTTATAGAGATAGCGGTGTAGCTATTTCCATGTTCATACAGATAGCGGTGTAGATATTTCCATGTTCATACAGATAGTGGTGTAGATATTTCCATGTTCATACAGATAGCGGTGTAGATATTTCCATGTTCATCCAGATGGCTGTGTAGACATATCCATGTTCATACAGATGGCGGTGAAGTTAATTCCATGTTCATACAGATACCGGTGTAGATATTTCCATGCTCATACAGATAGCGGTGTTGATATTTCCATCTTCATACAGATAGCGGTGCTAATATTTCCATGTTTATACAGGTAGCGGTGTAGATATTTCCATGTTTATACAGATAGCGGTGTAGATATTTCCATGTTTATACAGATAGAGGTGTAGATATCTCCATCTTAATACAGATGGCGGTGTAGATATTTATATGTTCATACAGATGGCCGTGCAGATATTTCCATGTTCATACAGATGACGGTGTAGATATTTCCATGTTCATACAGATAACGGTGTAGTTATTTCCATGTGTAAAGAGATAGCTGTGTAGATATTTCCATGTAAATGCAGATAGCTGTGTAGATATTTCCATTTTCATGCAGATAGCGGTTTAGATATTTCCATGTTCAAACAGATAGCGGTGTAGATATTTCCATGTTCATACAGATAGCGGTGCAGATATTTCCATGTTTATACAGATAGCGGTGAAGATGTATGCATGTTTACACAGATAGCGGTGTAGATATTTCCATGATCATACAGTTAGCGGTGTAGATATTTCCATGTTCATCCAGATGGCTGTGTAGATATATCCATGTTCATACAGATAGCGGTGAAGATATTTCCATGTTCATACAGATAGTGGTGTAGATATTTCCATGTTCATACAGATAGCGGTGTAGCTATTTCCATGTTAATACAGGTAGCGGTGTAGATATTTCCATGTTTATTCAGATAGCGGTGTAGATATCTCCATCTTAATACAGATGGCGGTGTAGATATTTATATGTTCATACAGATAGCGGTGTAGATAATTCCATGTTCATCCAGATGGCTGTGTAGACATATCCATGCTCATAGAGATGGCGGTGAAGGTAATTCCATGTTCATACAGATAGCGGTGTAGATATTTCCATGTTCAAACAGATAGTGGTGTAGATATTTCCATGTTCATACAGATAGAGGGGCTGATATTTCCATGTTCATACAGATAGCGTTGCTGATATTTCCATGTTTATACAGATAACGGTGTAGATATTTCCATGTTTATACAGATAGCGGTGTAGATACTTCCATGTTTATACAGATAGCGGTGTAGATATCTCCATCTTAATACAGATGGCGGTGTAGATATTTATTTGTTCATACAGATGGCGGTGCAGATATTTCCATGTTTATACAGATAGCGGTGTAGATATTTCCATGTTTATACAGATAGCGGTGTAGATATCTCCATCTTAATACAGATGGCGGTGTAGATATTTATATGTTCATACAGATGGCGGTGCAGATATTTCCATGTTCATACAGATGGCGGTGTAGATATTTCCATGTTTATAGAGATAGCGGTGTAGTTATTTCCATGTGTAAAGAGATAGCTTTGTAGATATTTCCATGTATGTGCAGATAGCTGTGTAGGTATTTCCATTTTCATGCAGATAGCGGTGTAGATATTTCCATGTTCAAACAGATAGCGTTGTAGATATTTCCATGTTCACACAGATAGCGGTGTAGATATTTCCATGTTTATACAGATAGCGGTGAAGATGTATGCATGTTTACACAGATAGCGGTGTAGATATTTCCATGTTCATACAGATAGCGGTGCTGATATTACCATGTTTTTACAGGTAGTGGTGTAGATATTTCCATGTTTATACAGATAGCGGTGTAGATATTTCCATGTTTATACAGATAGCGGTGTAGATATTTCCATGTTTATAGAGATAGCGGTGTAGATATCTCCATCTTAATACAGTTGGTCGTGTAGATATTTATATGTTCATACGGATGGCGGTGCAGATATTTCTATGTTCATACAGATGGCAGTGTAGATATTTCCATGTTCAAACAGATAGCGGTGTAGATATTTCCATGTTCATACAGATGGCGGTGAAGATATTTCCATGTTCATACAGATAGCGGTGCTGATTTTTCCATGTTTATACAGGTAGCGGTGTAGATATTTCCATGATTATACAGATAGCGGTGGAGATATTTCCATGTTTATACAGATAGCGGTGTAGATATTTCCATGTTTATTCAGATAGCGGTGTAGATATCTCCATCTTAATACAGATGGCGGTGTAGATATTTATATGTTCATACAGATGGCGGTGCAGATATTTCCATGTTCATAATGATGGCGGTGTAGACATTTCCATGTTTATAGAGATAGCGGTGTAGCTATTTCCATGTTCATACAGATAGCGGTGTAGATATTTCCATGTTCATACAGATAGTGGTGTAGATATTTCCATGTTCATACAGAAAGCGTTGTAGCTATTTCCATGTTCATACAGATAGCGGTGTAGATATTTCCATGTTCATCCAGATGGCTGTGTAGACATATCCATGTTCATAGAGATGGCGGTGAAGGTAATTCCATGTTCATACAGATAGCGGTGTTGATATTTCCATGTTCATACTGATAGTGGTGTAGATATTTCCATGTTCATACAGATAGAGGGGCTGATATTTCCATGTTCATACAGATAGCGTTGCTGATATTTCCATGTTTATACAGATAACGGTGTAGATATTTCCATGTTTATACAGATAGCGGTGTAGATATTTCCATGTTTATACAGATAGCGGTGTAGATATCTCCATCTTAATACAGATGGCGGTGTAGTTATTTATATGCTCATACAGATGGCGGTGCAGATATTTCCATGTTCATACAGATGGCGGTGTAGATATTTCCATGTTTATAGAGATAGCGGTGTAGTTATTTCCATGTGTAAAGAGATAGCTTAGTAGATATTTCCATGTATATGCAGATAGCTGTGTAGATATTTCCATTTTCATGCAGATAGCGGTGTAGATATTTCCATGTTCATACAGATAGCGGTGTAGATATTTCCATGTTCATCCAGATGGCTGTGTAGATATATCCATGTTCATACAGATAGCAGTGTAGATATTTCCATGTTCATACAGAAAATGCTGTAGATATTTCCATGTTCATACAGATAGCGGTGAAGCTATTTCCATGCTCATACAGATAGCGGTGTAGATATTTCCATGTACGTACAGATAGCGGTGTAGATATTTCCATGTTCGTACAGATAGCGGTGCTTATATTTCCATGTTTATACAGGTAGCGGTGTAGATATTTCCATGTTTATACAGATAGAGGTGTAGATATCTCCATCTTAATACAGATGGCGGTGTAGATATTTATATGTTCATACAGATGGCCGTGCAGATATTTCCATGTTCATACAGATGACGGTGTAGATATTTCCATGTTCATACAGATAACGGTGTAGTTATTTCCATGTGTAAAGAGATAGCTGTGTAGATATTTCCATGTATATGCAGATAGCTGTGTGGATATTTCCATTTTCATGCAGATAGCGGTTTAGATATTTCCATGTTCAAACAGATAGCGGTGTAGATATTTCCATGTTCATACAGATACCGGTGCTGATATTTCCATCTTTATACAGGTAGCGGTGTAGTTATTTCCATGTTTATACAGATAGCGGTGTAGATATTTCCATGTTCATACAGATAGCGGTGTAGATATTTTCGTGTTTATACAGATAGCGATGTAGATATTTCCATGTTCATACAGATAGCGGTGTAGATATTTCCATGATCATCCAGATGGCTGTGTAGATATATCCACGTTCATACAGATAGCGGTGTAGATATTTCCATGTTCATACAGAAAATTCTGTAGATATTTCCATGTTCATACAGATAGCGGTGAAGCTATTTCCATGCTCATACAGATACCGGTGTAGATATTTCCATGTTCGTACAGATAGCGGTGTAGATATTTCCGTGTTCGTACAGATAGCGGTGCTTATATTTCCATGTTTATACAGGTAGCGGTGTAGATATTTCCATGTTTATACAGATAGCGGTGTAGATATTTCCATGTTTATACAGATAGCGGTGTAGATATTTCCAAGTTTATACAGATAGTGGTGTAGGTATCTCCATCTTAACACAGGTGGCGGTGTAGATATTTATATGTTCATACAGATGGCGGTGCAGATATTTCCATGTTCATACAGATGGCGGTGTAGATATTTCCATGTTCATACAGATAGTGGTGTAGATATTTCCATGTTCATACAGATAGCGGTGTAGATATTTCCATGTTCATCCAGATGGCTGTGTAGACATATCCATGTTCATACAGATGGCGGTGAAGTTAATTCCATGTTCATACAGATACCGGTGTAGATATTTCCATGCTCATACAGATAGCGGTGTTGATATTTCCATCTTCATACAGATAGCGGTGCTAATATTTCCATGTTTATACAGGTAGCGGTGTAGATATTTCCATGTTTATACAGATAGCGGTGTAGATATTTCCATGTTTATACAGATAGAGGTGTAGATATCTCCATCTTAATACAGATGGCGGTGTAGATATTTATATGTTCATACAGATGGCCGTGCAGATATTTCCATGTTCATACAGATGACGGTGTAGATATTTCCATGTTCATACAGATAACGGTGTAGTTATTTCCATGTGTAAAGAGATAGCTGTGTAGATATTTCCATGTAAATGCAGATAGCTGTGTAGATATTTCCATTTTCATGCAGATAGCGGTTTAGATATTTCCATGTTCAAACAGATAGCGGTGTAGATATTTCCATGTTCATACAGATAGCGGTGCAGATATTTCCATGTTTATACAGATAGCGGTGAAGATGTATGCATGTTTACACAGATAGCGGTGTAGATATTTCCATGATCATACAGTTAGCGGTGTAGATATTTCCATGTTCATCCAGATGGCTGTGTAGATATATCCATGTTCATACAGATAGCGGTGAAGATATTTCCATGTTCATACAGATAGTGGTGTAGATATTTCCATGTTCATACAGATAGCGGTGTAGCTATTTCCATGTTAATACAGGTAGCGGTGTAGATATTTCCATGTTTATTCAGATAGCGGTGTAGATATCTCCATCTTAATACAGATGGCGGTGTAGATATTTATATGTTCATACAGATAGCGGTGTAGATAATTCCATGTTCATCCAGATGGCTGTGTAGACATATCCATGCTCATAGAGATGGCGGTGAAGGTAATTCCATGTTCATACAGATAGCGGTGTAGATATTTCCATGTTCAAACAGATAGTGGTGTAGATATTTCCATGTTCATACAGATAGAGGGGCTGATATTTCCATGTTCATACAGATAGCGTTGCTGATATTTCCATGTTTATACAGATAACGGTGTAGATATTTCCATGTTTATACAGATAGCGGTGTAGATATTTCCATGTTTATACAGATAGCTGTGTAGATATCTCCATTTTAATACAGATGGCGGTGTAGATATTTATTTGTTCATACAGATGGCGGTGCAGATATTTCCATGTTTATACAGATAGCGGTGTAGATATTTCCATGTTTATACAGATAGCGGTGTAGATATCTCCATCTTAATACAGATGGCGGTGTAGATATTTATATGTTCATACAGATGGCGGTGCAGATATTTCCATGTTCATACAGATGGCGGTGTAGATATTTCCATGTTTATAGAGATAGCGGTGTAGTTATTTCCATGTGTAAAGAGATAGCTTTGTAGATATTTCCATGTATGTGCAGATAGCTGTGTAGGTATTTCCATTTTCATGCAGATAGCGGTGTAGATATTTCCATGTTCAAACAGATAGCGTTGTAGATATTTCCATGTTCACACAGATAGCGGTGTAGATATTTCCATGTTTATACAGATAGCGGTGAAGATGTATGCATGTTTACACAGATAGCGGTGTAGATATTTCCATGTTCATACAGATAGCGGTGCTGATATTACCATGTTTTTACAGGTAGTGGTGTAGATATTTCCATGTTTATACAGATAGCGGTGTAGATATTTCCATGTTTATACAGATAGCGGTGTAGATATTTCCATGTTTATACAGATAGCGGTGTAGATATCTCCATCTTAATACAGTTGGTCGTGTAGATATTTATATGTTCATACGGATGGCGGTGCAGATATTTCTATGTTCATACAGATGGCAGTGTAGATATTTCCATGTTCAAACAGATAGCGGTGTAGATATTTCCATGTTCATACAGATGGCGGTGAAGATATTTCCATGTTCATACAGATAGCGGTGCTGATTTTTCCATGTTTATACAGGTAGCGGTGTAGATATTTCCATGATTATACAGATAGCGGTGGAGATATTTCCATGTTTATACAGATAGCGGTGTAGATATTTCCATGTTTATTCAGATAGCGGTGTAGATATCTCCATCTTAATACAGATGGCGGTGTAGATATTTATATGTTCATACAGATGGCGGTGCAGATATTTCCATGTTCATAATGATGGCGGTGTAGACATTTCCATGTTTATAGAGATAGCGGTGTAGCTATTTCCATGTTCATACAGATAGCGGTGTAGATATTTCCATGTTCATACAGATAGTGGTGTAGATATTTCCATGTTCATACAGAAAGCGGTGTAGCTATTTCCATGTTCATACAGATAGCGGTGTAGATATTTCCATGTTCATCCAGATGGCTGTGTAGACATATCCATGTTCATAGAGATGGCGGTGAAGGTAATTCCATGTTCATACAGATAGCGGTGTTGATATTTCCATGTTCATACTGATAGTGGTGTAGATATTTCCATGTTCATACAGATAGAGGGGCTGATATTTCCATGTTCATACAGATAGCGTTGCTGATATTTCCATGTTTATACAGATAACGGTGTAGATATTTCCATGTTTATACAGATAGCGGTGTAGATATTTCCATGTTTATACAGATAGCGGTGTAGATATCTCCATCTTAATACAGATGGCGGTGTAGTTATTTATATGCTCATACAGATGGCGGTGCAGATATTTCCATGTTCATACAGATGGCGGTGTAGATATTTCCATGTTTATAGAGATAGCGGTGTAGTTATTTCCATGTGTAAAGAGATAGCTTAGTAGATATTTCCATGTATATGCAGATAGCTGTGTAGATATTTCCATTTTCATGCAGATAGCGGTGTAGATATTTCCATGTTCATACAGATAGCGGTGTAGATATTTCCATGTTCATCCAGATGGCTGTGTAGATATATCCATGTTCATACAGATAGCAGTGTAGATATTTCCATGTTCATACAGAAAATGCTGTAGATATTTCCATGTTCATACAGATAGCGGTGAAGCTATTTCCATGCTCATACAGATAGCGGTGTAGATATTTCCATGTACGTACAGATAGCGGTGTAGATATTTCCATGTTCGTACAGATAGCGGTGCTTATATTTCCATGTTTATACAGGTAGCGGTGTAGATATTTCCATGTTTATACAGATAGAGGTGTAGATATCTCCATCTTAATACAGATGGCGGTGTAGATATTTATATGTTCATACAGATGGCCGTGCAGATATTTCCATGTTCATACAGATGACGGTGTAGATATTTCCATGTTCATACAGATAACGGTGTAGTTATTTCCATGTGTAAAGAGATAGCTGTGTAGATATTTCCATGTATATGCAGATAGCTGTGTAGATATTTCCATTTTCATGCAGATAGCGGTTTAGATATTTCCATGTTCAAACAGATAGCGGTGTAGATATTTCCATGTTCATACAGATACCGGTGCTGATATTTCCATCTTTATACAGGTAGCGGTGTAGTTATTTCCATGTTTATACAGATAGCGGTGTAGATATTTCCATGTTCATACAGATAGCGGTGTAGATATTTTCGTGTTTATACAGATAGCGATGTAGATATTTCCATGTTCATACAGATAGCGGTGTAGATATTTCCATGTTCATCCAGATGGCTGTGTAGATATATCCACGTTCATACAGATAGCGGTGTAGATATTTCCATGTTCATACAGATAGCGGTGAAGCTATTTCCATGCTCATACAGATAGCGGTGTAGATATTTCCATGTTCGTACAGATAGCGGTGTAGATATTTCCGTGTTCGTACAGATAGCGGTGCTTATATTTCCATGTTTATACAGGTAGCGGTGTAGATATTTCCATGTTTATACAGATAGCGGTGTAGATATTTCCATGTTTATACAGATAGCGGTGTAGATATTTCCAAGTTTATACAGATAGTGGTGTAGGTATCTCCATCTTAACACAGGTGGCGGTGTAGATATTTATATGTTCATACAGATGGCGGTGCAGATATTTCCATGTTCATACAGATGGCGGTGTAGATATTTCCATGTTCATACAGATAGTGGTGTAGATATTTCCATGTTCATACAGATAGCGGTGTAGATATTTCCATGTTCATCCAGATGGCTGTGTAGACATATCCATGTTCATACAGATGGCGGTGAAGTTAATTCCATGTTCATACAGATACCGGTGTAGATATTTCCATGCTCATACAGATAGCGGTGTTGCTATTTCCATCTTCATACAGATAGCGGTGCTAATATTTCCATGTTTATACAGGTAGCGGTGTAGATATTTCCATGTTTATACAGATAGCGGTATAGATATTTCCATGTTTATACAGATACAGGTGTAGGTATCTCCATCTTAATACAGATGGCGGTGTAGATATTTATATGTTCATACAGATGGCCGTGCAGATATTTCCATGTTCATACAGATGACGGTGTAGATATTTCCATGTTCATACAGATAGCGGTGTAGTTATTTCCATGTGTAAAGAGATAGCTGTGTCGATATTTCCATGTATATGCAGATAGCTGTGTAGATATTTCCATTTTCATGCAGATAGCGGTTTAGATATTTCCATGTTCAAACAGATAGCGGTGTAGATATTTCCATGTTCATACAGATAGCGGTGCAGATATTTCCATGTTTATACAGATAGCGGTGAAGATGTATGCATGTTTACACAGATAGCGGTGTAGATATTTCCATGATCATACAGATAGCGGTGTAGATATTTCCATGTTCATCCAGATGGCTGTGTAGATATATCCATGTTCATACAGATAGCGGTGAAGATATTTCCATGTTCATACAGATAGTGGTGTAGATATTTCCATGTTCATACAGATAGCGGTGTAGCTATTTCCATGTTAATACAGGTAGCGGTGTAGATATTTCCATGTTTATTCAGATAGCGGTGTAGATATCTCCATCTTAATACAGATGGCGGTGTAGATATTTATATGTTCATACAGATGGCGGTGCAGATATTTCCATGTTCATACAGATGGCGGTGTAGACATTTCCATGTTTATAGAGATACCGGTGTAGCTATTTCCATGTTCATACAGATAGCGGTGTAGATATTTCCATGTTCATACAGATAGTGGTGTAGATATTTCCATGTTCATACAGATAGCGGTGTAGCTATTTCCATGTTCATACAGATAGTGGTGTAGATATTTCCATGTTCATACAGATAGCGGTGTAGCTATTTCCATGTTCATACAGATAGCGGTGTAGATAATTCCATGTTCATCCAGATGGCTGTGTAGACATATCCATGTTCATAGAGATGGCGGTGAAGGTAATTCCATGTTCATACAGATAGCGGTGTAGATATTTCCATGTTCAAACAGATAGTGGTGTAGATATTTCCATGTTCATACAGATAGAGGGGCTGATATTTCCATGTTCATCCAGATAGCGTTGCTGATATTTCCATGTTTATACAGATAACGGTGTAGATATTTCCATGTTTATACAGATAGCGGTGTAGATACTTCCATGTTTATACAGATAGCGGTGTAGATATCTCCATCTTAATATAGATGGCGGTGTAGGTATTTATTTGTTCATACAGATGGCGGTGCAGATATTTCCATGTTTATACAGATAGCGGTGTAGATATTTCCATGTTTATACAGATAGCGGTGTAGATATCTCCATCTTAATACAGATGGCGGTGTAGATATTTATATGTTCATACAGATGGCGGTGCAGATATTTCCATGTTCATACAGATGGCGGTGTAGATATTTCCATGTTTATAGAGATAGCGGTGTAGTTATTTCCATGTGTAAAGAGATAGCTTTGTAGATATTTCCATGTATGTGCAGATAGCTGTGTAGATATTTCCATTTTCATGCAGATAGCGGTGTAGATATTTCCATGTTCAAACAGATAGCGTTGTAGATATTTCCATGTTCACACAGATAGCGGTGTAGATATTTCCATGTTTATACAGATAGCGGTGAAGATGTATGCATGTTTACACAGATAGCGGTGTAGATATTTCCATGTTCATACAGATAGCGGTGCTGATATTACCATGTTTTTACAGGTAGCGGTGTAGATATTTCCATGTTTATACAGATAGCGGTGTAGATATTTCCATGGTTATACAGATGGCGGTGTAGATATTTCCATGTTTATACAGATAGCGGTGTAGATATCTCCATCTTAATACTGTTGGTCGTGTAGATATTTATATGTTCATACGGATGGCGGTGCAGATATTTCTATGTTCATACAGATGGCAGTGTAGATATTTCCATGTTCAAACAGATAGCGGTGTAGATATTTCCTGTTTCATACTGATAGCGGTGTAGATATTTCCATGTTCATACAGATAGCGGTGCTGATTTTTCCATGTTTATACAGGTAGCGGTGTAGATATTTCCATGATTATACAGATAGCGGTGGAGATATTTCCATGTTTATACAGATAGCGGTGTAGATATTTCCATGTTTATTCAGATAGCGGTGTAGATATCTCCATCTTAATACAGATGGCGGTGTAGATATTTATATGTTCATACAGATGGCGGTGCAGATATTTCCATGTTCATACAGATGGCGGTGTAGACATTTCCATGTTTATAGAGATAGCGGTGTAGCTATTTCCATGTTCATACAGATAGCGGTGTAGATATTTCCATGTTCATACAGATAGTGGTGTAGATATTTCCATGTTCATACAGATAGCGGTGTAGCTATTTCCATGTTCATACAGATAGCGGTGTAGATAATTCCATGTTCATCCAGATGGCTGTGTAGACATATCCATGTTCATAGAGATGGCGGTGAAGGTAATTCCATGTTCATACAGATAGCGGTGTAGATATTTCCATGTTCAAACAGATAGTGGTGTAGATATTTCCATGTTCATACAGATAGAGGGGATGATATTTCCATGTTCATACAGATAGCGTTGCTGATATTTCCATGTTTATACAGATAACGGTGTAGATATTTCCATGTTTATAGAGATAGCGGTGTAGATATTTCCATGTTTATACAGATAGCGGTGTAGATATCTCCATCTTAATAAAGATGGCGGTGTAGATATTTATTTGTTCAAACAGATGGCGGTGCAGAAATTTCCATGTTTATACAGATAGCGGTGTAGATATTTCCATGTTTATACAGATAGCGGTGTAGATATCTCCATCTTAATACAGATGGCGGTGTAGATATTTATATGTTCATACAGATGGCGGTGCAGATATTTCCATGTTCATACAGATGGCGGTGTAGACATTTCCATGTTTATAGAGATAGCGGTGTAGCTATTTCCATGTTCATACAGATAGCGGTGTAGATATTTCCATGTTCATACAGATAGTGGTGTAGATATTTCCATGTTCATACAGATAGCGGTGTAGCTATTTCCATGTTCATACAGATAGCGGTGTAGATATTTCCATGTTAATCCAGATGGCTTTGTAGACATATCCATGTTCATAGAGATGGCGGTGAAGGTAATTCCATGTTCATACAGATAGCGTTGTAGATATTTCCATGTTCATACAGATAGTGGTGTAGATATTTCCATGTTCATACAGATAGAGGGGCTGATATTTCCATGTTCATACAGATAGCGTTGCTGATATTTCCATGTTTATACAGATAACGGTGTAGATATTTCCATGTTTATACAGATAGCGGTGTAGATATTTCCATGTTTATAGAGATAGCGGTGTAGATATCTCCATCTTAATACAGATGGCGGTGTAGATATTTATATGTTCATACAGATGGCGGTGCAGATATTTCCATGTTCATACAGATGGCGGTGTAGATATTTCCATGTTTATAGAGAT
Organism: Gorilla gorilla gorilla; assembly: GCF_029281585.2. NCBI lineage: Eukaryota > Metazoa > Chordata > Mammalia > Primates > Hominidae > Gorilla > Gorilla gorilla. The sequence goes on along the minus strand of NC_073232.2, from coordinate 6,964,091 downwards.
AGCGGTGTAGTTATTTCCATGTGTAAAGAGATAGCTTTGTAGATATTTCCATATATGTGCAGATAGCTGTGTAGATATTTCCATTTTCATGCCGATAGCGGTGTAGATATTTCCATGTTCAAACAGATAGCGTTGTAGATATTTCCATGTTCACACAGATAGCGGTGTAGATATTTCCATGTTTATACAGATAGCGGTGAAGATGTATGCATGTTTACACAGATAGCGGTGTAGATATTTCCATGTTCATACAGATAGCAGTGCTGATATTACCATGTTTTTACAGGTAGCGGTGTAGATATTTCCATGTTTATACAGATAGCGGTGTAGATATTTCCATGTTTATACAGATAGCGGTGTAGATATTTCCATGTTTATACAGATAGCGGTGTAGATATCTCCATCTTAATACAGTTGGTCGTGTAGATATTTATATGTTCATACGGATGGCGGTGCAAATATTTCTATGTTCATACAGATGGCAGTGTAGATATTTCCATGTTCAAACAGATAGCGGTGTAGATATTTCCATGTTCATACAGATGGCGGTGAAGATATTTCCATGTTCATACAGATAGCGGTGTAGATATTTCCAGTTTCATACTGATAGCGGTGTAGATATTTCCATGTTCATACAGATAGCGGTGCTGATTTTTCCATGTTTATACAGGTAGCGGTGTAGCTATTTCCATGTTTATACAGATAGCGGTGTAGATATTTCCATGTTTATACAGATAGCGGTGTAGATATCTCCATCTTATTACAGATGGCGGTGTAGATATTTATATGTTCATACAGATGGCGGTGCAGATATTTCCATGTTCATACAGATGGCGGTGTAGACATTTCCATGTTTATAGAGATAGCGGTGTAGCTATTTCCATGTTCATACAGATAGCGGTGAAGATATTTCCATGTTCATACAGATAGTGGTGTAGATATTTCCATGTTCATACAGATAGCGGTGTAGCTATTTCCATGTTCATACATATAGCGGTGTAGATAATTCCATGTTCATCCAGATGGCTGTGTAGACATATCCATGTTCATAGAGATGGCGGTGAAGTTAATTCCATGTTCATACAGATAGCGGTGTAGATATTTCCATGTTCAAACAGATAGTGGTGTAGATATTTCCATGTTCATACAGATAGAGGGGCTGATATTTCCATGTTCATACAGATAGCGTTGCTGATATTTCCATGTTTATACAGATAACGGTGTAGATATTTCCATGTTTATACAGATAGCGGTGTAGATATTTCCATGTTTATACAGATAGCGGTGTAGATATCTCCATCTTAATACAGATGGCGGTGTAGATATTTATTTGTTCATACAGATGGCGGTGCAGAAATTTCCATGTTTATACAGATAGCGGTGTAGATATTTCCATGTTTATACAGATAGCGGTGTAGATATCTCCATCTTAATACAGATGGCGGTGTAGATATTTATATGTTCATACAGATGGCGGTGCAGATATTTCCATGTTCATACAGATGGCGGTGTAGACATTTCCATGTTTATGGAGATAGCGGTGTAGCTATTTCCATGTTCATACAGATAGCGGTGTAGATATTTCCATGTTCATACAGATAGTGGTGTAGATATTTCCATGTTCATACAGATAGCGGTGTAGCTATTTCCATGGTCATACAGATAGCGGTGTAGATATTTCCATGTTAATCCAGATGGCTTTGTAGACATATCCATGTTCATAGAGATGGCGGTGAAGGTAATTCCATGTTCATACAGATAGCGGTGTAGATATTTCCATGTTCATACAGATAGTGGTGTAGATATTTCCATGTTCATACAGATAGAGGGGCTGATATTTCCATGTTCATACAGATAGCGTTGCTGATATTTCCATGTTTATACAGATAACGGTGTAGATATTTCCATGTTTATACAGATAGCGGTGTAGATATTTCCATGTTTATACAGATAGCGGTGTAGATATCTCCATCTTAATACAGATGGCGGTGTAGATATTTATATGTTCATACAGATGGCGGTGCAGATATTTCCATGTTCATACAGATGGCGGTGTAGATATTTCCATGTTTATAGAGATAGCGGTGTAGTTATTTCCATGTGTAAAGAGATAGCTTTGTAGATATTTCCATGTATGTGCAGATAGCTGTGTAGATATTTCCATTTTCATGCAGATAGCGGTGTAGATATTTCCATGTTCAAACAGATAGCGTTGTAGATATTTCCATGTTCACACAGATAGCGGTGTAGATATTTCCATGTTTATACAGATAGCGGTGAAGATGTATGCATGTTTACACAGATTGCGGTGTAGATATTTCCATGTTCATACAGATAGCGGTGCTGATATTACCATGTTTTTACAGGTAGCGGTGTAGATATTTCCATGTTTATACAGATAGCGGTGTAGATATTTCCATGTTTATACAGATAGCGGTGTAGATATTTCCATGTTTATACAGATAGCGGTGTAGATATCTCCATCTTAATACAGTTGGTCGTGTAGATATTTATATGTTCATACGGATGGCGGTGCAAATATTTCTATGTTCATACAGATGGCAGTGTAGATGTTTCCATGTTCAAACAGATAGCGGTGTAGATATTTCCATGTTCATACAGATGGCGGTGAAGATATTTCCATGTTCATACAGATAGCGGTGTAGATATTTCCAGTTTCATACTGATAGCGGTGTAGATATTTCCATGTTCATACAGATAGCGGTGCTGATTTTTCCATGTTTATACAGGTAGCGGTGTAGCTATTTCCATGTTTATACAGATAGCGGTGTAGATATTTCCATGTTTATACAGATAGCGATGTAGATATCTCCATCTTATTACAGATGGCGGTGTAGATATTTATATGTTCATACAGATGGCGGTGCAGATATTTCCATGTTCATACAGATGGCGGTGTAGACATTTCCATGTTTATAGAGATAGCGGTGTAGCTATTTCCATGTTCATACAGATAGCGGTGAAGATATTTCCATGTTCATACAGATAGTGGTGTAGATATTTCCATGTTCATACAGATAGCGGTGTAGCTATTTCCATGTTCATACAGATAGCGGTGTAGATAATTCCATGTTCATCCAGATGGCTGTGTAGACATATCCATGTTCATAGAGATGGCGGTGAAGTTAATTCCATGTTCATACAGATAGCGGTGTAGATATTTCCATGTTCAAACAGATAGTGGTGTAGATATTTCCATGTTCATACAGATAGAGGGGCTGATATTTCCATGTTCATACAGATAGCGTTGCTGATATTTCCATGTTTATACAGATAACGGTGTAGATATTTCCATGTTTATACAGATAGCGGTGTAGATATTTCCATGTTTATACAGATAGCGGTGTAGATATCTCCATCTTAATACAGATGGCGGTGTAGATATTTATTTGTTCATACAGATGGCGGTGCAGAAATTTCCATGTTTATACAGATAGCGGTGTAGATATTTCCATGTTTATACAGATAGCGGTGTAGATATCTCCATCTTAATACAGATGGCGGTGTAGATATTTATATGTTCATACAGATGGCGGTGCAGATATTTCCATGTTCATACAGATGGCGGTGTAGACATTTCCATGTTTATGGAGATAGCGGTGTAGCTATTTCCATGTTCATACAGATAGCGGTGTAGATATTTCCATGTTCATACAGATAGTGGTGTAGATATTTCCATGTTCATACAGATAGCGGTGTAGCTATTTCCATGGTCATACAGATAGCGGTGTAGATATTTCCATGTTAATCCAGATGGCTTTGTAGACATATCCATGTTCATAGAGATGGCGGTGAAGGTAATTCCATGTTCATACAGATAGCGGTGTAGATATTTCCATGTTCATACAGATAGTGGTGTAGATATTTCCATGTTCATACAGATAGAGGGGCTGATATTTCCATGTTCATACAGATAGCGTTGCTGATATTTCCATGTTTATACAGATAACGGTGTAGATATTTCCATGTTTATACAGATAGCGGTGTAGATATTTCCATGTTTATACAGATAGCGGTGTAGATATCTCCATCTTAATACAGATGGCGGTGTAGATATTTATATGTTCATACAGATGGCGGTGCAGATATTTCCATGTTCATACAGATGGCGGTGTAGATATTTCCATGTTTATAGAGATAGCGGTGTAGTTATTTCCATGTGTAAAGAGATAGCTTTGTAGATATTTCCATGTATGTGCAGATAGCTGTGTAGATATTTCCATTTTCATGCAGATAGCGGTGTAGATATTTCCATGTTCAAACAGATAGCGTTGTAGATATTTCCATGTTCACACAGATAGCGGTGTAGATATTTCCATGTTTATACAGATAGCGGTGAAGATGTATGCATGTTTACACAGATTGCGGTGTAGATATTTCCATGTTCATACAGATAGCGGTGCTGATATTACCATGTTTTTACAGGTAGCGGTGTAGATATTTCCATGTTTATACAGATAGCAGTGTAGATATTTCCATGTTTATACAGATAGCGGTGTAGATATTTCCATGTTTATACAGATAGCGGTGTAGATATCTCCATCTTAATACAGTTGGTCGTGTAGATATTTATATGTTCATACGGATGGCGGTGCAGATATTTCTATGTTCATACAGATGGCAGTGTAGATATTTCCATGTTCAAACAGATAGCGGTGTAGATATTTCCATGTTCATACAGATGGCGGTGAAGATATTTCCATGTTCATACAGATAGCTGTGTAGATATTTCCAGTTTCATACTGATAGCGGTGTAGATATTTCCATGTTCATACAGATAGCGGTGCTGATTTTTCCATGTTTACACAGGTAGCGGTGTAGCTATTTCCATGTTTATACAGATAGCGGTGTAGATATTTCCATGTTTATACAGATAGCGGTGTAGACATCTCCATCTTATTACAGATGGCGGTGTAGATATTTATATGTTCATACAGATGGCGGTGCAGATATTTCCATGTTCATACAAATGGCGGTGTAGACATTTCCATGTTTATAGAGATAGCGGTGTAGCTATTTCCATGTTCATACAGATAGCGGTGTAGATATTTCCATGTTCATACAGATAGTGGTGTAGATATTTCCATGTTCATACAGAAAGCGGTGTAGCTATTTCCATGTTCATACAGATAGCGGTGTAGATATTTCCATGTTCATCCAGATGGCTGTGTAGACATATCCATGTTCATAGAGATGGCGGTGAAGGTAATTCCATGTTCATACAGATAGCGGTGTAGATATTTCCATGTTCATACTGATAGTGGTGTAGATATTTCCATGTTCATACAGATAGAGGGGCTGATATTTCCATGTTCATACAGATAGCGTTGCTGATATTTCCATGTTTATACAGATAATGGTGTAGATATTTCCATGTTTATACAGATAGCGGTGTAGATATTTCCATGTTTATACAGATAGCGGTGTAGATATCTCCATCTTAATACAGATGGCGGTGTAGATATTTATATGTTCATACAGATGGCGGTGCAGATATTTCCATGTTCATACAGATGGCGGTGTAGATATTTCCATGTTTATAGAGATAGCGGTGTACTTATTTCCATGTGTAAAGAGATAGCTTTGTAGATATTTCCATGTATATGCAGATAGCTGTGTAGATATTTCCATTTTCATGCAGATAGCGGTGTAGATATTTCCATGTTCAAACAGATAGCGGTGTAGATATTTCCATGTTCATACAGATAGCGGTGCTGATATTTCCATCTTTATACAGGTAGCGGTGTAGTTATTTCCATGTTTATGCAGATAGCGGTATAGATATTTCCATGTTCATACAGATAGCGGGGTAGATATTTTCGTGTTTATACAGATAGCGATGTAGATATTTCCATGTTCATAGAGATAGCGGTGTAGATATTTCCCTGTTCATCCAGATGGCTGTGTAGATATATCCATGTTCATACAGATAGCGGTGTAGATATTTCCATGTTCATACAGAAAATGCTGTAGATATTTCCATGTTCATACAGATAGCGGTGTAGATATTTCCATGTTCATCCAGATGGCTGTGTAGACATATCCATGTTCATACAGATGGCGGTGAAGTTAATTCCATCTTCATTCAGACACCAGTGTAGATATTTCCATGCTCATACAGATAGCGGTGTTGATATTTCCATCTTCATACAGATAGCGGTGCTAATATTTCCATGTTTATACAGGTAGCGGTGTAGATATTTCCATGTTTATACAGATAGCGGTGTAGATATTTCCATGTTTATACAGATAGAGGTGTAGATATCTCCATCTTAATACAGATGGCGGTGTAGATATTTATATGTTCATACACATGGCCGTGCAGATATTTCCATGTTCATACAGATGACGGTGTAGATATTTCCATGTTCATGCAGATAACGGTGTAGTTATTTCCATGTGTAAAGAGATAGCTGTGTAGATATTTCCATGTATATGCAGATAGCTGTGTAGATATTTCCATTTTCATGCAGATAGCGGTTTAGATATTTCCATGTTCAAACAGATAGCGGTGTAGATATTTCCATGTTCATACAGATAGCGGTGTAGATATTTTCGTGTTTATACAGATAGCGATGTAGATATTTCCAATGTCATACAGATAGCGGTGTAGATATTTCCATGTTCATCCAGATGGCTGTGTAGATATATCCATGTTCATACAGATAGCGGTGTAGATATTTCCATGTTCATACAGAAAATGCTGTAGATATTTCCATGTTCATACAGATAGCGGTGAAGCTATTTCCATGCTCATACAGATAGCGGTGTAGATATTTCCATGTTAGTACAGATAGCGGTGTAGATATTTCCATGTTCGTACAGAAAGCGGTGCTTATATTTCCATGTTTATACAGGTAGCGGTGTAGATATTTCCATGTTTATACAGATAGCGGTGTAGATATTTCCATGTTTATACAGATAGCGGTGTAGATATTTCCAAGTTTAATCAGATAGTGGTGTAGATATCTCCATCTTAATACAGTTGGCGGTGTAGATATTTATATGTTCATACAGATGGCGGTGCAGATATTTCCATGTTCATACAGATGGCGGTGTAGATATTTCCATGTTTATAGAGATAGCGGTGTAGCTATTTCCATGTTCATACAGATAGCGGTGTAGATATTTCCATGTTCATACAGATAGTGGTGTAGATATTTCCATGTTCATAAAGATAGCGGTGTAGATATTTCCATGTTCATCCAGATGGCTGTGTAGACATATCCATGTTCATACAGATGGCGGTGAAGTTAATTCCGTCTTCATACAGATACCGGTGTAGATATTTCCATGCTCATACAGATAGCGGTGTAGATATTTCCATGTTCAAACAGATAGTGGTGTAGATATTTCCATGTTCATACAGATAGAGGGGCTGATATTTCCATGTTCATACAGATAGCGTTGCTGATATTTCCATGTTTATACAGATAACGGTGTAGATATTTCCATGTTTATACAGATAGCGGTGTAGATATTTCCATGTTTATACAGATAGCGGTGTAGATATCTCCATCTTAATACAGATGGCGGTGTAGATATTTATTTGTTCATACAGATGGCGGTGCAGAAATTTCCATGTTTATACAGATAGCGGTGTAGATATTTCCATGTTTATACAGATAGCGGTGTAGATATCTCCATCTTAATACAGATGGCGGTGTAGATATTTATATGTTCATACAGATGGCGGTGCAGATATTTCCATGTTCATACAGATGGCGGTGTAGACATTTCCATGTTTATGGAGATAGCGGTGTAGCTATTTCCATGTTCATACAGATAGCGGTGTAGATATTTCCATGTTCATACAGATAGTGGTGTAGATATTTCCATGTTCATACAGATAGCGGTGTAGCTATTTCCATGGTCATACAGATAGCGGTGTAGATATTTCCATGTTAATCCAGATGGCTTTGTAGACATATCCATGTTCATAGAGATGGCGGTGAAGGTAATTCCATGTTCATACAGATAGCGGTGTAGATATTTCCATGTTTATACAGATAGCGGTGCAGATATCTCCATCTTAATACAGATGGCGGTGTAGATATTTATATGTTCATACAGATGGCGGTGCAGATATTTCCATGTTCATACAGATGGCGGTGTAGATATTTCCATGTTTATAGAGATAGCGGTGTAGTTATTTCCATGTGTAAAGAGATAGCTTTGTAGATATTTCCATGTATATGCAGATAGCTGTGTAGATATTTCCATTTTCATGCAGATAGCGGTGTAGATATTTCCATGTTCAAACAGATAGCGGTGTAGATATTTCCATGTTCATACAGATAGCGGTGCTGATATTTCCATCTTTATACAGGTAGCGGTGTAGTTATTTCCATGTTTATACAGATAGCGGTATAGATATTTCCATGTTCATACAGATAGCGGGGTAGATATTTTCGTGTTTATACAGATAGCGATGTAGATATTTCCATGTTGATAGAGATAGCGGTGTAGATATTTCCCTGTTCTTCCAGATGGCTGTGTAGATATATCCATGTTCATACAGATAGCGGTGTAGATATTTCCATGTTCATACAGAAAATGCTGTAGATATTTCCATGTTCATACAGATAGCGGTGTAGATATTTCCATGTTCATCCAGATGGCTGTGTAGACATATCCATGTTCATACAGATGGCGGTGAAGTTAATTCCATCTTCATTCAGACACCGGTGTAGATATTTCCATGCTCATACAGATAGCGGTGTTGATATTTCCATCTTCATACAGATAGCGGTGCTAATATTTCCATGTTTATACAGGTAGCGGTGTAGATATTTCCATGTTTATACAGATAGCGGTGTAGATATTTCCATGTTTATACAGATAGAGGTGTAGATATCTCCATCTTAATACAGATGGCGGTGTAGATATTTATATGTTCATACACAAGGCCGTGCAGATATTTCCATGTTCATACAGATGACGGTGTAGATATTTCCATGTTCATGCAGATAACGGTGTAGTTATTTCCATGTGTAAAGAGATAGCTGTGTAGATATTTCCATGTATATGCAGATAGCTGTGTAGATATTTCCATTTTCATGCAGATAGCGGTTTAGATATTTCCATGTTCAAACAGATAGCGGTGTAGATATTTCCATGTTCATACAGATAGCGGTGTAGATATTTTCGTGTTTATACAGATAGCGATGTAGATATTTCCAATGTCATACAGATAGCGGTGTAGATATTTCCATGTTCATCCAGATGGCTGTGTAGATATATCCATGTTCATACAGATAGCGGTGTAGATATTTCCATGTTCATACAGAAAATGCTGTAGATATTTCCATGTTCATACAGATAGCGGTGAAGCTATTTCCATGCTCATACAGATAGCGGTGTAGATATTTCCATGTTAGTACAGATAGCGGTGTAGATATTTCCATGTTCGTACAGAAAGCGGTGCTTATATTTCCATGTTTATACAGGTAGCGGTGTAGATATTTCCATGTTTATACAGATAGCGGTGTAGATATTTCCATGTTTATACAGATAGCGGTGTAGATATTTCCAAGTTTAATCAGATAGTGGTGTAGATATCTCCATCTTAATACAGTTGGCGGTGTAGATATTTATATGTTCATACAGATGGCGGTGCAGATATTTCCATGTTCATACAGATGGCGGTTTAGATATTTCCATGTTTATAGAGATAGCGGTGTAGCTATTTCCATGTTCATACAGATAGCGGTGTAGATATTTCCATGTTCATACAGATAGTGGTGTAGATATTTCCATGTTCATAAAGATAGCGGTGTAGATATTTCCATGTTCATCCAGATGGCTGTGTAGACATATCCATGTTCATACAGATGGCGGTGAAGTTAATTCCGTCTTCATACAGATACCGGTGTAGATATTTCCATGCTCATACAGATAGCGGTGTAGATATTTCCATGTTCAAACAGATAGTGGTGTAGATATTTCCATGTTCATACAGATAGAGGGGCTGATATTTCCATGTTCATACAGATAGCGTTGCTGATATTTCCATGTTTATACAGATAACGGTGTAGATATTTCCATGTTTATACAGATAGCGGTGTAGATATTTCCATGTTTATACAGATAGCGGTGTAGATATCTCCATCTTAATACAGATGGCGGTGTAGATATTTATTTGTTCATACAGATGGCGGTGCAGAAATTTCCATGTTTATACAGATAGCGGTGTAGATATTTCCATGTTTATACAGATAGCGGTGTAGATATCTCCATCTTAATACAGATGGCGGTGTAGATATTTATATGTTCATACAGATGGCGGTGCAGATATTTCCATGTTCATACAGATGGCGGTGTAGACATTTCCATGTTTATGGAGATAGCGGTGTAGCTATTTCCATGTTCATACAGATAGCGGTGTAGATATTTCCATGTTCATACAGATAGTGGTGTAGATATTTCCATGTTCATACAGATAGCGGTGTAGCTATTTCCATGGTCATACAGATAGCGGTGTAGATATTTCCATGTTAATCCAGATGGCTTTGTAGACATATCCATGTTCATAGAGATGGCGGTGAAGGTAATTCCATGTTCATACAGATAGCGGTGTAGATATTTCCATGTTCATACAGATAGTGGTGTAGATATTTCCATGTTCATACAGATAGAGGGGCTGATATTTCCATGTTCATACAGATAGCGTTGCTGATATTTCCATGTTTATACAGATAACGGTGTAGATATTTCCATGTTTATACAGATAGCGGTGTAGATATTTCCATGTTTATACAGATAGCGGTGTAGATATCTCCATCTTAATACAGATGGCGGTGTAGATATTTATATGTTCATACAGATGGCGGTGCAGATATTTCCATGTTCATACAGATGGCGGTGTAGATATTTCCATGTTTATAGAGATAGCGGTGTAGTTATTTCCATGTGTAAAGAGATAGCTTTGTAGATATTTCCATGTATGTGCAGATAGCTGTGTAGATATTTCCATTTTCATGCAGATAGCGGTGTAGATATTTCCATGTTCAAACAGATAGCGTTGTAGATATTTCCATGTTCACACAGATAGCGGTGTAGATATTTCCATGTTTATACAGATAGCGGTGAAGATGTATGCATGTTTACACAGATAGCGGTGTAGATATTTCCATGTTCATACAGATAGCGGTGCTGATATTACCATGTTTTTACAGGGAGCGGTGTAGGTATTTCCATGTTTATACAGATAGCAGTGTAGATATTTCCATGTTTATACAGATAGCGGTGTAGATATTTCCATGTTTATACAGATAGCGGTGTAGATATCTCCATCTTAATACAGTTGGTCGTGTAGATATTTATATGTTCATACGGATGGCGGTGCAGATATTTCTATGTTCATACAGATGGCAGTGTAGATATTTCCATGTTCAAACAGATAGCGGTGTAGATATTTCCATGTTCATACAGATGGCGGTGAAGATATTTCCATGTTCATACAGATAGCTGTGTAGATATTTCCAGTTTCATACTGATAGCGGTGTAGATATTTCCATGTTCATACAGATAGCGGTGCTGATTTTTCCATGTTTACACAGGTAGCGGTGTAGCTATTTCCATGTTTATACAGATAGCGGTGTAGATATTTCCATGTTTATACAGATAGCGGTGTAGATATCTCCATCTTATTACAGATGGCGGTGTAGATATTTATATGTTCATACAGATGGCGGTGCAGATATTTCCATGTTCATACAGATGGCGGTGTAGATATTTCCATGTTAATACGGATAGCGGTGTAGTTATTTCCATGTTCATACAGATAGCAGTGTAGATATTTCCATGTTTATACAGATAGCGGTGAAGATGTATGCATGTTTACACAGATAGCGGTGTGGATATTTCCATGTTCATCCAGAGGGCTGTGTAGATATTTCCATGTTCATACAGATGGCGGTGAAGATATTTCCATGTTCATACAGATAGCAGTGTAGATATTTCCATGTTCATACAGATAGCGGTGTAGATATTTCCATGTTCATACATGTGGCGGTGTAGACATTTCCATGTTTATAGAGATAGCGGTGTAGCTATTTCCATGTTCATACAGATAGCGGTGTAGATATTTCCATGTTTATACAGATAGCGGTGAAGATGTATGCATGTTTACACAGATAGCGGTGTAGATATTTCCATGTTTATACAGATAGCGGTACTGATATTTCCATGTTTATACAGGTAGCGGTGTAGATATATCGATGTTCATACAGATGGCGGTGAAGATATTTCCATGTGCATACAGATAGCGGTGTAGATATTTCCATGTTCATACAGATAGCGGTGTATATATTTCCATGTTCATACAGATAGCGGTGCTGATATTTCCATGTTCATCCAGATGGCTGTGTAGATATATCCATGTTCATACAGATGGCGGTGAAGATATTTCCATTTTCATACAGATAGCGGTGTAGATATTTCCAGTTTCATACAGATAGCCGTGTAGATATTTCCATGTTCATACAGATAGCGGTGCTGATTTTTCCATGTTTATACAGGTAGCGGTGTAGATATTTCCATTTTTATACAGATAGCGGTGTAGATATTTCATGTCTATACAGATAGCGGTGTAGATTTTTCCATGTTTATACAGATAGCGGTGTAGATATCTCCATCTTAATACAGATGGCGGTGTAGATATTTATATGTTCATACAGATGGCAGTGCAGATACTTCCATGTTCATACAGATGGCGGTATAGATATTTCCATGTTTATAGAGATAGCGGTGTAGTTATTTACATGTGTAAAGAGATAGCTTTGTAGATATTTCCATGTATATGCAGATAGCTGTGTAGATATTTCCATTTTCATGCACATAGCGGTTTAGATATTCCCATGTTCAAACAGATAGCGGTGTAGATATTTCCATGTTCATACAGATAGCGGTGTAGATATTTCCATGTTCATACAGATAGCGGTGCTGATATTTCCATGTTTATACAAGTAGCAGTGTAGATATTTCCATGTTTATACAGATAGCGGTGTAGATATTTCCATGTTTATACAGATAGCGGTGTAGAAATTTCCGTGTTTATACAGATAGCGTTGTAGCTATTTCCATGTTCATACAGATAGCGGTGTAGATATTTCCGTGTTCATACAGATAGTGGTGTAGATATTTCCCTGTTCATACAGATAGCGGTGTAGCTATTTCCATGTTCATACAGACAGCGGTGTAGATATTTCCATGTTCATCCAGATGGCTGTTTAGTTATATCCATGTTCATACAGATGGCGGTGAAGATATTTCCATGTTCATACAGATAGCGGTGAACATATTTCCATGTTCATCCAGACGGCTGTGTAGATATATCCATGATCATACAGATGGCGGTGAAGATATTTCCATGTTTCTACAGATAGCGGTGAAGATGTATGCATGTTTACACAGATAGCGGTGTATATATTTCCATGTTCATACAGATAGCGGTGCTGATTTTTCCATGTTTATACAGGTAGCGGTGTAGATATTTCCATTTTTATACAGATAGCGGTGTAGATATTTCCATGTTTATACAGATAGCGGTATAGATTTTTCCATGTTTATACAGATAGCGGTGTAGATATCTCCATCTTAATACAGATGGCGGTGTAGATATTTATACGTTCATACAGATGGCAGTGCAGATACTTCCATGTTCATACAGATCGCGGTATAGATATTTCCATGTTTATAGAGATAGCGGTGTAGTTATTTCCATGTTCATACAGATAGCGGTGTAGATATTTCCATGTTCATCCAGATGGCTGTGTAGTTATATCCATGTTCATACAGATGGCGGTGAAGATATTTCCATGTTCATACAGATAGCGGTGAACATATTTCCATGTTCATCCAGACGGCTGTGTAGATATATCCATGATCATACAGATGGCGGTGAAGATATTTCCATGTTTCTACAGATAGCGGTGAAGATGTATGCATGTTTACACAGATAGCGGTGTATATATTTCCATGTTCATACAGATAACGGTGTAGATATTTCCATGTTCATCCAGATGGCTGTGTAGATATATCCATGTTCATACAGATAGCGGTGCAGATATTTCCATGTTTGTACAGATAGCGGTGAAGTTGTATGCATGTTTACACAGATAGCGGTGTAGATATTTCCATGTTCATACAGATAGCGGTGCTGATATTTCCACGTTTATACAGGTAGCGGTGTAGATATTTCCATGTTTATACAGATAGCAGTGTAGATATTTCCATGTTTATACAGATACCGGTGTAGATATTTCCATGTTTATTCAGATAGCGGTGTAGATATCTCCATCTTTATACAGATGGCGGTGTAGATATTTATATGTTCATACAGATGGCGGTGCAGATATTTCCATGTTCATACAGATGGCGGTGTAGATATTTCCATGTTTATAGAGATAGCGGTGTAGTTATTTCCATGTGTAAAGAGATAGCTTTGTAGATATTTCCATGTATATGCAGATAGCTGTGCAGATATTTCCATTTTCATGCAGATAGAGGTGTAGATATTTCCATGTTCAAACAGATATCGGTGTAGATATTTCCATGTTCATACAGATAGCGGTGTAGATATTTCCATGTTTTTACAGATAGCAGTGAAGATGCATGCATGTTTACACCGATAGCGGTGTAGATATTTCCATGTTAATACAGATAGCGGTGTAGATATTTCCATGTTCATCCAGGTGGCTGTGTAGATATATCCATGTTCATACAGATGGCGGTGAAGATATTTCCATGTTAGTACAGATAGCGGTGTAGATATTTCCATGTTCATACAGATATTGGTGTAGATATTTCCATGTTCATACAGATAGCGGTGTAGCTATTTCCATGTTCATGCAGATAGCGGTGTAGATATTTCCATGTTCATCCAGATGGCTGTGAAGATATATCCATGTTCATACAGATGGCGGTGAAGATATTTCCATGTTCATACAGATAGCGGTGTAGATATTTCCAAGTTCATACAGATAATGGCGTAGATATTTCCATGTTCATACAGATAGCGGTGTAGCTATTTCCATGTTCATACAGATAGCGGTGTAGATATTTCCAAGTTCATCCAGATGGCTGTGTAGACAAATCCATGTTCATACAGGTGGCGGTGAAGATAATTCCATGTTCATACAGATAGCGGTGTAGATATTTCCATGTTCATACAGATAGTGGTGTAGGTATTTCCATGTTCATACAGATAGAGGGGCTGATATTTCCATGTTCATACAGATAGCGGTGCTGATATTTCCATGTTTATACAGGTTGCGGTTTAGATATTTCCATGTTTATACAGATAGCGGTGTAGATATTTCCATGTTTATACATATAGCGGTGTAGATATCTCCATCTTAATACAGATGGCGGTTTAGATATTCATATGTTCATACAGATGGCCGTGCAGATATTTCCATCTTCATACAGATGACGGTGTAGATATTTCCATGTTCATACAGATAGCGGTTTAGTTATATCCATGTGTAAAGAGATAGCTGTGTAGATATTTCCATGTATATACAGATAGCTGTGTAGATATTTCCATTTTCATGCAGATAGCGGTTTAGATATTTCCATGTTCAAACAGATAGCAGTGTAGACATTTCCATGTTCATACAGATGGCGGTGCTGATATTTCCATGTTTATACAGGTAGAGGTGTAGATTTTTCCATGTTTATACAGATAGCGGTGTAGTTATTTCCATGTCTATGCAGATAGCGGTGTAGTTATTTCCATGTTTATACAGATAGCGGTGTAGATATTTCCATGTTTATACAGATAGCGGTGTAGATATCTCCATCTTAATACAGATGGCGGTGTAGATATTTATATGTTCATACAGATGGCGGTGCAGATATTTCCATGTTCATACAGATGGCGGTGTAGATATTTCCATGTTTATAGAGATAGCGGTGTAGTTATTTCCATGTGTAAAGAGATAGCTTTGTAGATATTTCCATGTATATGCAGATAGCTGTGCAGATATTTCCATTTTCATGCAGATAGAGGTGTAGATATTTCCATATTCAAACAGATATCGGTGTAGATATTTCCATGTTCATACAGATAGCGGTGTAGATATTTCCATGTTTTTACAGATAGCAGTGAAGATGCATGCATGTTTACACCGGTAGCGGTGTAGATATTTCCATGTTCATACAGATAGCGGTGTAGATATTTCCATGTTCATCCAGGTGGCTGTGTAGATATATCCATGTTCATACAGATGGCGGTGAAGATATTTCCATGTTAGTACAGATAGTGGTGTAGATATTTCCATGTTCATACAGATATTGGTGTAGATATTTCCATGTTCATACAGATAGCGGTGTAGCTATTTCCATGTTCATGCAGATAGCGGTGTAGATATTTCTATGTTCATCCAGATGGCTGTGAAGATATATCCATGTTCATACAGATGGCGGTGAAGATATTTCCATGTTCATACAGATAGCGGTGTAGATATTTCCAAGTTCATACAGATAGTGGCGTAGATATTTCCATGTTCATACAGATAGCGGTGTAGCTATTTCCATGTTCATACAGATAGCGGTGTAGATATTTCCAAGTTCATCCAGATGGCTGTGTAGACAAATCCATGTTCATACAGATGGCGGTGAAGATAATTCCATGTTCATACAGATAGCGGTGTAGATATTTCCATGTTCATACAGATAGTGGTGTAGGTATTTCCATGTTCATACAGATAGAGGGGCTGATATTTCCATGTTCATACAGATAGCGGTGCTGATATTTCCATGTTTATACAGGTAGCGGTTTAGATATTTCCATGTTTATACAGATAGCGGTGTAGATATTTCCATGTTTATACATATAGCGGTGTAGATATCTCCATCTTAATACAGATGGCGGTTTAGATATTCATATGTTCATACAGATGGCCGTGCAGATATTTCCATCTTCATACAGATGACGGTGTAGATATTTCCATGTTCATACAGATAGCGGTGTAGTTATATCCATGTGTAAAGAGATAGCTGTGTAGATATTTCCATGTATATACAGATAGCTGTGTAGATATTTCCATTTTCATGCAGATAGCGGTTTAGATATTTCCATGTTCAAACAGATAGCAGTGTAGACATTTCCATGTTCATACAGATGGCGGTGCTGATATTTCCATGTTTATACAGGTAGAGGTGTAGATTTTTCCATGTTTATACAGATAGCGGTGTAGTTATTTCCATGTCTATGCAGATAGCGGTGTAGTTATTTCCATGTTTATACAGATAGCGGTGTAGATATTTCCATGTTTATACAGATAGCGGTGTAGATATCTCCATCTTAATACAGAAGGCGGTGAAGATATTTCCACGTTCATACAGATAGCGGTGTAGATATGTCCATGTTTATACAGATAGCGGTGTAGATATTTCCATGTTCATACAGATAGCGGTATAGATATTTCCATGTTCATCCAGGTGGCTGTGTAGATATATCCATGTTCATACAGATAGCGGTGTTTATATTTCCATGTTCATACAGATAGTGGTGTAGGTATTTCCATGTTCATACAGATAGCGGTGTAGCTATTTCCATGTTCATACAGATAGCGGTGTAGATCTTTCCATGTTCGTAAGGATAGCGGTGTAGATATTTCCATGTTTATACAGATAACGGTGCTGATATTTCCATGTTTATACAGGTAGCGGTGCAGATATTTCCATGTTTATACAGATTGCGGTGTAGATATTTCCATGTTTATACAGATAGCGGTGTAGATATTTCCAGGTTTATACAGATAGCGGTGTAGATATTTCCATGTTCATCCAGATGGCTGTGTTGATATATCCATGTTCATACAGATAGCGGTGAAGATATTTCCATGTTCATACAGATAGCGGTGTAGATATTTAAATGTTCATCCACATGGCTGTGCAGACATATCCATGTTCATACAGATAGCGGTGTAGATATTTCCATGTTCATGCAGATAGCGGTGTAGATATGTCCCTGTTCATACAGATAGTGGTGTAGATATTTCCATGTTCATACAGATAGAGGGGCTGATATTTCCATGTTCATACAGATAGCGGTGTAGATATTTCCATGTTCATACAGATAGTGGTGAAGTTGTATGCATGTTTACACAGATAGCGGTGTAGATATTTCCATGTTCGTACAGATAGCGGTGTAGATATTTCCATGTTCATCCAGATGGCTGTGTAGATATTTCCATGTTCATACAGATAGTTGTGTAGATATTTCCATGTTCATACAGATAGCGGTGTAGCTATTTCCATATTCATACAGATAGCGGTGTGGATATTTCCATGTTCGTACAGATAGCGTTGCTGATATTTCCATGTTTATACAGATAGCAGTGTAGATATTTCCATGTTTATACAAATAGCGGTGTAGATATTTCCAGGTTTATACAGATAGCGGTGTAGATATCTCCATCTTAATACTGATGGCGGTGTAGATATTTATAAGTTCATACAGATGGCGGTGCAGATATATCCATGTTCATACAGATGGCGGTGTAGATATTTCCTTGTTCATACAGATAGCGGTGTAGCTATTTCCATGTTCATGCAGATAGCGGTGTAGATATTTCCATGTTCATCCAGATGGCTGTGTAGATATATCCATGTTCATACAGATGGCGGTGAAGATATTTCCATGTTCATAGAGATAGCGGTGTAGATATTTCCATGTTCATACAGATAGTGGTGTAGATATTTCCATGTTCATATAGATAGCGGTGTAGCTATTTCCATGTTCATACAGATGGCGGTGTAGATATTTCCATGTTCATCCAGATGGCTTTGTAGGTATATCCATGTTCATACAGATGGCGGTGTAGATATTTCCATGTTCATACAGATAGCGGTGTAGTTATTTCCATGTGTAAAGAGATAGATGTGTAGAAATTTCCATGTATATGCAGATTGCTGTGTAGATATTTCCATTTTCATGAAGATAGCAGTTTAGATATTTCCATGTTCAAACAGATATCGGTGTAGATATTTCCATGTTCATTCAGATAGCGGTGAGGAAGTATGCATGTTTACACAGATAGCGGTGTAGTTATTCCCATGTTCATCCGGATGGCTGTGTAGATATGTCCATGTTCATACAGATAGCGTTGTAGCTATTTCCACGTTCATACAGATAGCTGTGTACATATTTCCAAGTTCGTACAGATAGCGGTGCTCATATTTCCATGTTTATACTGGTAGCGGTGTGGATATTTCCATGTTTATACAGATAGCTGTGTAGATATTTCCATGTTCATACAGATAGCGGTGTAGATATTTCCATGCTCATACAGATAGCGGTGTAGCTATTTCCATGTTCATACAGATAGCGGTGTAGGTATTTCCATGTTCATCCAGATGGCTGTGTAGATATATCCATGTTCATACAGATGGCTGTGAAGATATTTCCATGTTCATACAGATAGCGGTGTATATATTTCCATGTTCATACAGATAGTGGTGTAGATATTTCCATGTTCATACAGATTGCGGTGTAGCTATTTCCATGTTCATCCAGATGGCTGTGCAGATGTATCCATGTTCATACAGATTGCGGTGAAGGTATTTCCATGTTCATTCGGATAGCGGTGTAGATATTTCCATGTTCATACAGATAGCGGTGTAGTTATTTCCGTGTATAAAGAGATAGCTGTGTAGATATTTCCATGTATATGCAGATAGCTCTGTAGATATTTCCATTTTCATGCAGATACCGGTGTAGATATTTCCATGTTCAAACAGATAGCGGTGTAGATATTTCCATGTTCATTCAGATAGCGGTGTAGATATTTCCATGTTTATATTGATTGCGGTGAAGATGTGTGCATATTTACACAGATAGCGGTGTAGATATTTCCAAGTTCATACTGATAGCGGTGTAGGTATTTCCATGTTCATCGAGATGGCTGTGTAGATATGTCCATGTTCATACAGATAGCGGTGTAGATATTTCCATGTTCATACAGGTAGTGGTGTAGATATTTCCATGTTCATACAGATAGCGGAGTAGCTATTTCCATGTTCATACAGATAACGGTGTAGATATTCCCATGTTCATATATATAGCGGTGTAGATATTTCCATGTTCATCCAGACGGCTGTGTAGATATATCAATCTGTATACAGACGGCGGTGAAGATATTTCCATGTTCATACAGATAGCGGTGTAGATATTTCCAAGTTCATACAGATAGCGGTGTAGACATTTCCATGTTCATACAGATGGCGGTGCTGATATTTCCATGTTTATACAGGTAGAGGTGTAGATATTTCCATGTTTATACAGATAGCGGTGTAGTTATTTCCATGTTTATACAGATAGCGGTGTAGTTATTTCCATGTCTATACAGATAGCGGTGTAGATATTTCCATGTTTGTTCAGATAGCGGTGTAGATATCTCCATCTAAATACAGATGGCGGTGAAGATATTTCCATGTTCATACAGATAGCGGTGTAGATATTTCCATGTTCATACAGATAGCGGTGTAGATATTTCCATGTTCGTACAGATTGCGGTGTAGATATTCCCATGTTCATACATATAGCGGTGTAGATATTTCCATTTTCATCCAGATGGCTGTGTAGATATCTCCATTTTCGTACAGATGGCGGTGAAGATATTTCCATGTTCATACAGATGGCGGTATAGATATTTCTGTGTTCATACAGATAGCGGTGCTGATATTTCCATGTTTATACAGGTAGCGGTGTAGATATTTCCATCTTTATACAGATAGCGGTGTACATATTTCCATGTTTAAACAGATAGAGGTGTAGATAACTCCATCTTAATACAGATGGCAGTGTAGGTATTTACATGTTCATACAGATGTCGTTGCAGATATTTCCATGTTTATACAGATAGCGGTGAAGATGTATGCATGTTTACACAGATAGCGGTGTAGATATTTCCTTGTTCATCCAGATGCCTGTGTAGATATATCCATGTTCATACAGATAGTGGAGTAGATATTTCCATGTTCATACAGATAGTGGTGTAGATATTTCCATGTTCATACAGATAGCGGTGTAGCTATTTCCATGTCCATGCAGATAGCGGTGTAGATATTTCCATGTTCATGCAGATGGCTGTGTAGATATATCCATGTTCATACAGATGGCGGTGAAGATATTTCCAAGTTCATACAGATAGCAGTGCAGATATTTCCATGTTCATACACATAGTGGTGAAGATAATTCCATGTTCATACAGATAGCGGTGTAGTTATTTCCATGTGTAAAGAGATAGCTGTGTAGATATTTAAATGAATATTCAGATAGCTGTGTAGATATTTCCATTTTCATGCAGATAGCGGCGTAGATATTTCTAAGTTCAAAAAGACAGCCGTGTGGATATTTCCATGTTCATACAGATAGCGGTGTAAAAATTTCCATGTTTATACAGATAGCGGTGAAGATGTGTGCCTGTTTACACAGATAGAGGTGTAGATATTTCCATGTTCATACAGATAGCGGTGTAGATATTTCCATGTTCATCTACATGGCTGTGTAGATATATCCATGTTCATACAGATGGCGTTGAAGATATTTCCATGTTCATACAGATAGCGGTGTAAATATTTCCATGTTCATACAGATAGCGGTTTAGATATTTCCATGTTCATACAGATAGCGGTGTAGATATTTCCATGTTCATACAGATAGCGGTGTATTTGTTTCCATGTTCATCCATATGGCGGTGTAGATATATCCATGTTCATACAGATGGCGGTGAAGATATTTCCATGTTCATACAGATAGCGGTGTAGATATTTCCATGTTCATACAGATAGCGGTGTAGATATTTCCATGTTCATACAGATAGTTGTGTAGATATTTCCAAGTTCATACAGATAGCGGTGTAGCTATTTCCATATTCATACAGATAGCGGTGTAGATATTTCCATGTTCGTACAGATAGCGTTGCTGATATTTCCATGTTTATACAGGTAGCGGTGTGGATATTTCCATGTTTATACAGATAGCAGTGTAGATATTTCCATGTTTATACAGATAGCGGTGTAGATATTTCCAGGTTTATACAGATAGCGGTGTAGGTATCTCCATCTTAATACTGATGGCGGTGTAGATATTTATAAGTTCATACAGATGGCGGTGCAGATATATCCATGTTCATACAGATGGCGGTGTAGATATTTCCATGTTCATACAGATAGCGGTGTAGCTATTTCCATGTTCATGCAGATAGCGGTGTCGATATTTCCATGTTCATCCAGATGGCTGTTTAGATATATCCATGTTCATACAGATGGCGGTGAAGATATTTCCATGTTCATACAGATAGCGGTGTAGATATTTCCATGTTCATACAGATAGTGGTGTAGATATTTCCATGTTCAGACAGATAGCGGTGTAGCTATTTCCATGTTCATACAGATAGCGTTGTAGATATTTCCATGTTCATCCACATGGCTGTGTAGATATATCCATGTTCATACAGATCGCGGTGAAGATATTTCCATGTTCATACAGATAGCGGTGTAGATATTTCCATGTTCATACAGGTAGAGGGGCTGATATTTCCATGTTCATACAGATAGCGGTTCTGATATTTCCATGTTTATACAGGTAGCGGTGTAGATATTTCCATGTTTATACAGATAGCGGTGTAGATATTTCCATGTTCATACAGATAGCGGTGTAGATATTTCCATGTTTATACAGATAGCGGTGTAGGTATCTCCACCTTAATACAGATGGCGGTCTAGATATTTATATGTTCATACAGATGGCCGTGCAGATATTTCCATGTTCATACAGATGGCGGTGTAGATATTTCCATGTTCATACAGATAGCGGTGTAGTTATTTCCATGTGTAAAGAGATAGCTGCGTAGATATTTCCATGTATATGCAGATAGCTGTGTAGATATTTCCATTTTCATACAGATAGCTGTTTAGATATTTCCATGTTCAAACAGATAGCGGTGTAGATATTTCCATGTTCATACAGAAAGCGGTGTAGGTATTTCCATGTTCATCCAGATGGCTGTGTAGATATATACATGTTAATACAGATAGCGGTGTAGATATTTCCATGTTCATACAGATAGTGCTGTAGATATTTCCATCTTCATACAGATAGCGGTGAAGCTATTTCGATGTTCATACAGATAGCGGTGAAGCTATTTCAATCTTCGTACAGATAGCGGTGTAGATATTTCCATGTTCGTACAGATAGCGGTGTAGATATTTCCATGTTCATACAGATAGCGGTGCTTATATTTCCATGTTTATACAGGTAGCGGTGTAGATATTTCCATGTTTATACAGATAGCGGTGTAGATATTTCCATGTTTATACAGATAGCTGTGTAGATATTTCCAGGTTCAAACAGATATCGGTTTAATTTCCATGTTCATACAGATAGCGGTGTAGATATTTCCATGTTTATACAGATAGCGGTGAAGATGTATGCATGTTTACACAGATAGCGGTGTAGATATTTCCATGTTCATACAGATAGCGGTGTAGATATTTCCAAGTTCATCCAGATGGCTGTGTAGATATATCCATGTTCATACAGATAGCGGTGTTTATATTTCCATGTTCATACAGATAGTGGTGTAGGTATTTCCATGTTCATACAGATAGCGGTGTAGCTATTTCCATGTTCATACAGATAGCGGTGTAGATCTTTCCATGTTCGTACAGATAGCGGTGTAGACATTTCCATGTTCATACAGATAGCGGTGCTGATATTTCCATGTTTATACAGGTAGCGGTGCAGAGATTTCCATGTTTATACAGATTGCGGTGTAGATATTTCCATGTTTATACAGATAGCGGTGTAGATATTTCCAGGTTTATACAGATAGCGGTGTAGATATTTCCATGTTCATCCAGATGGCTGTGATGATATATCCATGTTCATACAGATAGCGGTGAAGATATTTCCATGTTCATACAGATAGCGGTGTAGATATTTAAATGTTCATCCACATGGCTGTGTAGACATATCCATGTTCATACAGATAGCGGTGTAGATATTTCCATGTTCATGCAGATAGCGGTGTAGATATGTCCCTGTTCATACAGATAGTGGTGTAGATATTTCCATGTTCATACAGATAGAGGGGCTGATATTTCCATGTTCATACAGATAGCGGTGTAGATATTTCCATGTTCATACAGATAGCGGTGTAGATATTTCCATGTTCATACAGATAGCGGTGTAGATATTTCCATGTTCATCCAGATGGCTGTGTAGATATATCCATGTTCATACAGATAGCGGTGTAGATATTTCCATGTTCATACAGATAGTTGTGTAGATATTTCCATGTTCATAGAGATAGCGGTGTAGATATTTCCATGTTCATACAGATAGTGGTGTAGATATTTCCATGTTCATATAGATAGCGGTGTAGCTATTTCCATGTTCATACAGATGGCGGTGTAGACATTTCCATGTTCATCCAGATGGCTTTGTAGGTATATCCATGTTCATACAGATGGCGGTGTAGATATTTCCATGTTCATACAGATAGCGGTGTAGTTATTTCCATGTGTAAAGAGATAGCTGTGTAGAAATTTCCACGTATATGCAGATTGCTGTGTAGATATTTCCATTTTCATGAAGATAGCAGTTTAGATATTTCCATGTTCAAACATATAGCGGTGTAGATATTTCCATGTTCATTCAGATAGCGGTGAGGAAGTATGCATGTTTACACAGATAGCGGTGTTGATATTTCCATGTTCATACAGATTGCGGTGTAGTTATTCCCATGTTCATCCGGATGGCTGTGTAGATATGTCCATGTTCATACAGATAGCGTTGTAGCTATTTCCATGTTCATACAGATAGCTGTGTACATATTTCCAAGTTCGTACAGATAGCGGTGCTGATATTTCCATGTTTATACTGGTAGCGGTGTGGATATTTCCATGTATATACAGATAGCAGTGTAGATATTTCCATGTTTATACAGATAGCGGTGTAGATATTTCCATGTTCATCCAGATGGCTGTGTTGATAAATCCATGTTCATACAGATAGCGGTGTAGATATTTCCACGTTCATACAGATAGTGGTGTAGATATTTCCATGTTCATCCAGATGGCTGTGTAGCTATTTCCATGTTCATGCAGATAGCGGTGTAGATATTTCCATGTTCATCCAGATGGCTGTGTAGATATGTCCATGTTCATACAGATGGCGGTGAAGATATTTCCATGTTCATACAGATAGCGGTGCTAATATTTCCAAGTTCATACAGATAGTGGTGTAGATATTTCCATGTTCATACTGATAGCGGTGTAGCTATTTCCATGTTCATACAGATAGCGGTGTAGATATTTCCATGTTCATCCAGATGGCTGTGTAGATATATCCATGTTCATACAGATGGTGGTGTAGATATTTCCATGTTCATACAGATAGCGGCGTAGTTATTTCCATGTGTAAAGGGATAGCTGTGTAGATATTTCCATGTATATGCAGATTGCTGTGTAGATATTTCCATTTTCATGCAGATAGCGGTTTAGATATTTCCATGTTCAAACAGATAGCGGTGTAGATATTTCCATGTTCATACAGATAGCGGTGAAGATGTATGCATGTTTACACAGATAGCGGTGTAGATATTTCCATGTTCATACAGATAGCGGTGTAGATATTTCCATGTTCATCCAGTTGGCTGTGTAGATATATCCATGTTCATACAGATAGCGGTGAAGATATTTCCATGTTCATACAGATAGCGGTGTAGATATTTCCATGTTCATACAGATAGTGGTGTAGATATTTCCATGTTCAGACAGATAGCAGTGTAGCTATTTCCATGTTCATACAGATAGCGTTGTAGATATTTCCATGTTCATCCAGATGGCTGTGTAGATATATCCATGTTCATACAGATGGCGGTGAAGATATTTCCATGTTCATACAGATAGCGGTGTAGATATTTCCATGTTCATACAGGTAGAGGGGCTGATATTTCCATGTTCTTACAGATAGCGGTGCTGATATTTCCGTGTTTATACAGGTAGCGGTGTAGATATTTCCATGTTTATACAGATAGCGGTGTAGATATTTCCATGTTCATACAGATAGCGGTGTAGATATTTCCATGTTTATACAGACAGCGGGGTAGATATCTCCACCTTAATACAGATGGCGCTGTAGATATTTATATGTTCATACAGATGGCCGTGCAGATATTTACATGTTCATACAGATGGCGGTGTAGATATTTCCATGTTCATACAGATAGCGGTGTAGTTATTTCCATGTGTAAAGAGATAGCTGCGTAGATATTTCCATGTATATGCAGATAGCTGTGTAGATATTTCCATTTTCATACAGATTGCGGTTTAGATATTTCCATGTTCAAACAGATAGCGGTGTAGATATTTCCATGTTCATACTGATAGCGGTGTAGATATTTCCATGTTCATACAGATATCGGTGTAGCTATTTCCATATTCATACAGATAGCGGTGTAGATATTTCCATGTTCGTACAGATAGGGTTGCTGATATTTCCATGTTTATACAGGTAGCGGTGTGGATATTTCCATGTTTATACAGATAGCGGTGTAGATATTTCCAGGTTTATACAGATAGCGGTGTAGATATCTCCATCTTAATACTGATGGCGGTGTAGATATTTATAAGTTCATACAGATGGCGGTGCAGATATATCCATGTTCATACAGATGGCGGTGTAGATATTTCCATGTTCATACAGATAGAGGTGTAGCTATTTCCATGTTCATGTAGATAGCGGTGTAGATATTTCCATGTTCATCCAGATGGCTGTGTAGATATATCCATTTTCATACAGATGGCGGTGAAGATATTTCCATGTTCATACAGATAGCGGTGTAGATATTTAAATGTTCATCCACATGGCTGTGTAGACATATCCATGTTCATACAGATAGCGGTGTAGATATTTCCATGTTCATGCAGATAGCGGTGTAGATATGTCCCTGTTCATACAGATAGTGGTGTAGATATTTCCATGTTCATACAGATAGAGGGGCTGATATTTCCATGTTCATACAGATAGCGGTGTATATATTTCCATGTTCATACAGATAGCGGTGAAGATGTATGCATGTTTACACAGATAGCAGTGTAGATATTTCCATGTTCATACAGATAGCGGTGTAGATATTTCCATGTTCATCCAGATGGCTGTGTAGATATATCCATGTTCATAAAGATAGCGGTGTAGATATTTCCATGTTCATACAGATAGTTGTGTAGATATTTCCATGTTCATACAGATATCGGTGTAGCTATTTCCATATTCATACAGATAGCGGTGTAGATATTTCCATGTTCGTACAGATAGGGTTGCTGATATTTCCATGTTTATACAGGTAGCGGTGTGGATATTTCCATGTTTATACAGATAGCAGTGTAGATATTTCCATGTTTATACAGATAGCGGTGTAGATATTTCCATGTTCATACAGATAGCGGTGCTTATTTTTCCATGTTTATACAGGTAGCGGTGTAGATATTTCCATGTTTATACAGATAGCGGTGTAGATATTTCCAGGTTTATACAGATAGCGGTGTAGATATCTCCATCTTAATACTGATGGCGGTGTAGATATTTATAAGTTCATACAGATGGCGGTGCAGATATATCCATGTTCATACAGATGGGGGTGTAGATATTTCCATGTTCATACAGATAGAGGTGTAGCTATTTCCATGTTCATGTAGATAGCGGTGTAGATATTTCCATGTTCATCCAGATGGCTGTGTAGATATATCCATGTTCATACAGATGGCGGTGAAGATATTTCCATGTTCATACAGATAGCGGTGTAGATATTTAAATGTTCATCCACATGGCTGTGTAGACATATCCATGTTCATACAGATAGCGGTGTAGATATTTCCATGTTCATGCAGATAGCGGTGTAGATATGTCCCTGTTCATACAGATAGTGGTGTAGATATTTCCATGTTCATACAGATAGAGGGGCTGATATTTCCATGTTCATACAGATAGCGGTGTAGATATTTCCATGTTCATACAGATAGCGGTGAAGATGTATGCATGTTTACACAGATAGCAGTGTAGATATTTCCATGTTCATACAGATAGCGGTGTAGATATTTCCATGTTCATCCAGATGGCTGTGTAGATATATCCATGTTCATACAGATAGCGGTGTAGATATTTCCATGTTCATACAGATAGTTGTGTAGATATTTCCATGTTCATACAGATATCGGTGTAGCTATTTCCATATTCATACAGATAGCGGTGTAGATATTTCCATGTTCGTACAGATAGGGTTGCTGATATTTCCATGTTTATACAGGTAGCGGTGTGGATATTTCCATGTTTATACAGATAGCAGTGTAGATATTTCCATGTTTATACAGATAGCGGTGTAGATATTTCCATGTTCATACAGATAGCGGTGCTTATTTTTCCATGTTTATACAGGTAGCGGTGTAGATATTTCCATGTTTATACAGATAGCGGTGTAGGTATTTCCATGTTTATACAGATAGCTGTGTAGATATTTCCAGGTTCAAACAGATATCGGTTTAATTTCCATGTTCATAAAGATAGCAGTGTAGATATTTCCATGTTTATACAGATAGCGGTGAAGATGTATGCATGTTTACACAGATAGCGGTGTCGATATTTCCATGTTCATACAGATAGCGGTATAGATATTTCCATGTTCATCCAGATGGCTGTGTAGATATATCCATGTTCATACAGATAGCGATGTTTATATTTCCATGTTCATACAGATAGTGGTGTAGGTATTTCCATGTTCATACAGATATCGGTGTAGCTATTTCCATGTTCATACAGATAGCGGTGTAGATCTTTCCATGTTCGTACAGATAGCGGTGTAGATATTTCCATGTTTATACAGATAGCGGTGCTGATATTTCCATGTTTATACAGGTAGCGGTGCAGATATTTCCATGTTTATACAGATTGCGGTGTAGATATTTCCATGTTTATACAGATAGCGGTGTAGATATTTCCAGGTTTATACAGATAGAGGTGTAGATATTTCCATGTTCATCCAGATGGCTGTGTTGATATATCCATGTTCATACAGACAGCGGTGAAGATATTTCCATGTTCATACAGATAGAGGTGTAGATATTTAAATGTTCATCCACATGGCTGTGTAGACATATCCATGTTCATACAGATAGCGGTGTAGATATTTCCATGTTCATGCAGATAGCGGTGTAGATATGTCCCTGTTCATACAGATAGTGGTGTAGATATTTCCATGTTCATACAGATAGAGGGGCTGATATTTCCATGTTCATACAGATAGCGGTGTAGATATTTCCATGTTCATACAGATAGCGGTGAAGTTTTATGCATGTTTACACAGATAGCGGTGTAGATATTTCCATGTTCGTACAGATAGCGGTGTAGATATTTCAATGTTCATCCACATGGCTGTGTAGACATATCCATGTTCATACAGATAGCGGTGTAGCTATTTCCATATTCATACAGATAGCGGTGTAGATATTTCCATGTTCGTACAGATAGGGTTGCTGATATTTCCATGTTTATACAGGTAGCGGTGTGGATATTTCCATGTTTATACAGATAGCAGTGTAGATATTTCCATGTTTATACAGATAGCGGTGTAGATATTTCCAGGTTTATACAGATAGCGGTGTAGATATCTCCATCTTAATACTGATGGCAGTGTAGATATTTATAAGTTCATACAGATGGCGGTGCAGATATATCCATGTTCATACAGATGGCGGTGTAGATATTTCCATGTTCATACAGATAGCGGTGTAGCTATTTCCATGTTCATGCAGATAGCGGTGTAGATATTTCCATGTTCATCCAGACGGCTGTGTAGATATATCCATGTTCATACAGATGGCGGTGAAGATATTTCCATGTTCATACAGATAGCGGTGTAGATATTTCCATGTTCATACAGATAGTGGTGTAGATATTTCCATGTTCAGACTGATAGCGGTGTAGCTATTTCCATGTTCATACAGATAGCGTTGTAGATATTTGCATGTTCATCCAGATGGCTGTGTAGATATATCCATGTTCATACAGATGGCGGTGAAGATATTTCCATGTTCATACAGATAGCGGTGTAGATATTTCCATGTTCATACAGGTAGAGGGGCTGATATTTCCATGTTCATACAGATAGCGGTGCTGATATTTCCATGTTTATACAGGTAGCGGTGTAGATATTTCCATGTTTATACAGATAGCGGTGTAGATATTTCCATGTTCATACAGATAGCGGTGTAGATATTTCCATGTTTATACAGATAGCGGTGTAGATATCTCCACCTTAATACAGATGGCGGTGTAGATATTTATATGTTCATACAGATGGCCGTGCAGATATTTCCATGTTCATACAGATCGCGGTGTAGATATTTCCATGTTCATACAGATAGCTGTGTAGTTATTTCCATGTGTAAAGAGATAGCTGTGTAGATATTTCCATGTATATGCCGATAGCTGTGTAGATATTTCCATTTTCATACAGATTGCGGTTTAGATATTTCCATGTTCAAACAGATAGCGGTGTAGATATTTCCATGTTCATACAGAAAGCGGTGTAGGTATTTGCATGTTCATCCAGATGGCTGTGTAGGTATATCCATGTTAATACAGATAGCGGTGTAGATATTTCCATGTTCATACAGATAGTGCTGTAGATATTTCCATCTTCATACAGATAGCGGTGAAGCTATTTCCATGTTCATACAGATAGCGGTGAAGCTATTTCCATGTTCGTACAGATAGCGGTGTAGATATTTCCATGTTCGTACAGATAGCGGTGTAGATATTTCCATGTTCATACAGATAGCGGTGCTTATATTTCCATGTTTATACAGGTAGCGGTGTAGATATTTCCATGTTTATACAGATAGCGGTGTAGATATTTCCATGTTTATACAGATAGCTGTGTAGATATTTCCAGGTTCAAACAGATATCGGTTTAATTTCCATGTTCATAAAGATAGCGGTGTAGATATTTCCATGTTTATACAGATAGCGGTGAAGATGTATGCATGTTTACACAGATAGCGGTGTCGATATTTCCATGTTCATACAGATAGCGGTATAGATATTTCCATGTTCATCCAGATGGCTGTGTAGATATATCCATGTTCATACAGATAGCGATGTTTATATTTCCATGTTCATACAGATAGTGGTGTAGGTATTTCCATGTTCATACAGATATCGGTGTAGCTATTTCCATGTTCATACAGATAGCGGTGTAGATCTTTCCATGTTCGTACAGATAGCGGTGTAGATATTTCCATGTTTATACAGATAGCGGTGCGGATATTTCCATGTTTATACAGGTAGCGGTGCAGATATTTCCATGTTTATACAGATTGCGGTGTAGATATTTCCATGTTTATACAGATAGCGGTGTAGATATTTCCAGGTTTATACAGATAGAGGTGTAGATATTTCCATGTTCATCCAGATGGCTGTGTTGATATATCCATGTTCATACAGACAGCGGTGAAGATATTTCCATGTTCATACAGATAGCGGTGTAGATATTTAAATGTTCATCCACATGGCTGTGTAGACATATCCATGTTCATACAGATAGCGGTGTAGATATTTCCATGTTCATGCAGATAGCGGTGTAGATATGTCCCTGTTCATACAGATAGTGGTGTAGATATTTCCATGTTCATACAGATAGAGGGGCTGATATTTCCATGTTCATACAGATAGCGGTGTAGATATTTCCATGTTCATACAGATAGCGGTGAAGTTTTATGCATGTTTACACAGATAGCGGTGTAGATATTTCCATGTTCGTACAGATAGCGGTGTAGATATTTCAATGTTCATCCACATGGCTGTGTAGACATATCCATGTTCATACAGATAGCGGTGTAGCTATTTCCATATTCATACAGATAGCGGTGTAGATATTTCCATGTTCGTACAGATAGGGTTGCTGATATTTCCATGTTTATACAGGTAGCGGTGTGGATATTTCCATGTTTATACAGATAGCAGTGTAGATATTTCCATGTTTATACAGATAGCGGTGTAGATATTTCCAGGTTTATACAGATAGCGGTGTAGATATCTCCATCTTAATACTGATGGCAGTGTAGATATTTATAAGTTCATACAGATGGCGGTGCAGATATATCCATGTTCATACAGATGGCGGTGTAGATATTTCCATGTTCATACAGATAGCGGTGTAGCTATTTCCATGTTCATGCAGATAGCGGTGTAGATATTTCCATGTTCATCCAGACGGCTGTGTAGATATATCCATGTTCATACAGATGGCGGTGAAGATATTTCCATGTTCATACAGATAGCGGTGTAGATATTTCCATGTTCATACAGATAGTGGTGTAGATATTTCCATGTTCAGACTGATAGCGGTGTAGCTATTTCCATGTTCATACAGATAGCGTTGTAGATATTTGCATGTTCATCCAGATGGCTGTGTAGATATATCCATGTTCATACAGATGGCGGTGAAGATATTTCCATGTTCATACAGATAGCGGTGTAGATATTTCCATGTTCATACAGGTAGAGGGGCTGATATTTCCATGTTCATACAGATAGCGGTGCTGATATTTCCATGTTTATACAGGTAGCGGTGTAGATATTTCCATGTTTATACAGATAGCGGTGTAGATATTTCCATGTTCATACAGATAGCGGTGTAGATATTTCCATGTTTATACAGATAGCGGTGTAGATATCTCCACCTTAATACAGATGGCGGTGTAGATATTTATATGTTCATACAGATGGCCGTGCAGATATTTCCATGTTCATACAGATGGCGGTGTAGATATTTCCATGTTCATACAGATAGCTGTGTAGTTATTTCCATGTGTAAAGAGATAGCTGTGTAGATATTTCCATGTATATGCCGATAGCTGTGTAGATATTTCCATTTTCATACAGATTGCGGTTTAGATATTTCCATGTTCAAACAGATAGCGGTGTAGATATTTCCATGTTCATACAGAAAGCGGTGTAGGTATTTGCATGTTCATCCAGATGGCTGTGTAGGTATATCCATGTTAATACAGATAGCGGTGTAGATATTTCCATGTTCATACAGATAGTGCTGTAGATATTTCCATCTTCATACAGATAGCGGTGAAGCTATTTCCATGTTCATACAGATAGCGGTGAAGCTATTTCCATGTTCGTACAGATAGCGGTGTAGATATTTCCATGTTCGTACAGATAGCGGTGTAGATATTTCCATGTTCATACAGATAGCGGTGCTTATATTTCCATGTTTATACAGGTAGCGGTGTAGATATTTCCATGTTTATACAGATAGCGGTGTAGATATTTCCATGTTTATACAGATAGCTGTGTAGATATTTCCAGGTTCAAACAGATATCGGTTTAATTTCCATGTTCATAAAGATAGCGGTGTAGATATTTCCATGTTTATACAGATAGCGGTGAAGATGTATGCATGTTTACACAGATAGCGGTGTAGATATTTCCATGTTCATACAGATAGCGGTATAGATATTTCCATGTTCATCCAGATGGCTGTGTAGATATATCCATGTTCATACAGATAGCGATGTTTATATTTCCATGTTCATACAGATAGTGGTGTAGGTATTTCCATGTTCATACAGATAGCGGTGTAGCTTTTTCCATGTTCATACAGATAGCGGTGTAGATCTTTCCATGTTCGTACAGATAGCGGTGTAGATATTTCCATGTTTATACAGATAGCGGTGCTGATATTTCCATGTTTATACAGGTAGCGGTGCAGATATTTCCATGTTTATACAGATTGCGGTGTAGATATTTCCATGTTTATACAGATAGCGGTGTAGATATTTCCAGGTTTATACAGATAGCGGTGTAGATATTTCCATGTTCATCCAGATGTCTGTGTTGATATATCCATGTTCATACAGACAGCGGTGAAGATATTTCCATGTTCATACAGATAGCGGTGTAGATATTTAAATGTTCATCCACATGGCTGTGTAGACATATCCATGTTCATACAGATAGCGGTGTAGATATTTCCATGTTCATGCAGATAGCGGTGTAGATATGTCCCTGTTCATACAGATAGTGGTGTAGATATTTCCATGTTCATACAGATAGAGGGGCTGATATTTCCATGTTCATACAGATAGCGGTGTAGATATTTCCATGTTCATACAGATAGCGGTGAAGTTGTATGCATGTTTACACAGATAGCGGTGTAGATATTTCCATGTTCGTACAGATAGCGGTGTAGATATTTCCATGTTCATCCAGAAGGCTGTGTAGATATATCCATGTTCATACAGATAGCGGTGTAGATATTTCCATGTTCATACAGATAGTTGTGTAGATATTTCAATGTTCATACAGATAGCGGTGTAGCTATTTCCATATTCATACAGATAGCGGTGTGGATATTTCCATGTTCGTACAGATAGCGTTGCTGATATTTCCATGTTTATACAGGTAGCGGTGTGGATATTTCCATGTTTATACAGATAGCGGTGTAGATATTTCCATGTTTATACAGATAGCGGTGTAGATATCTCCATCTTAATACAGATGGCGGTGTAGATCTTTATATGTTTATACAGATAGCGGTGTAGATATCTCCATCTTAATACTGATGGCGGTGTAGATATTTATAAGTTCATCCAGAAGGCTGTGTAGATATATCCATGTTCATACAGATAGCGGTGTAGATATTTCCATGTTCATACAGTTAGCGGTGTAGATATTTCCATGGTTATAGAGATAGCGGTGTAGTTATTTCCAAGTTTATAGAGACAGCGTTGTAGATATTTCCATGTTTATGCAGATAGCGGTGAAGATATTTCCATGTTTATACACATAGCGGTGTAGATATTTCCATGTTTATACAGATAGCAGTGTAGATATTTCCATGTTTATAGAGATAGTGGTGTAGATAATTTCAATTTTATACCGAGAGCAGTGTAGATATTTCCAAGTTCATACAGATAGCCGTGTAGATATTTCCACGTTTATAGAGATGGCGGTGTGGATATTTCCATGTTTATACAGATAGCAGTGTAGATATTTCCATGTTTATACAGATAGCGGTGTAGTTATTTCCAAGTTTATAGAGACAGCGTTGTAGATATTTCCATGTTTATAGAGATGGCGGTGTAGATATTTTCATGTTTATACAGATGGCGGTGTAGATATTTCCATGTTTACACAGATAGCGGTGTAGACATTTCCATGTTTACACAGATATTGGTGTGGATACTTCCATGTTTATGCAGATAGCGGTGTAGATATTTCCATGTTTATAAAGATAGCGGTGCGGATATTTCCATATTTATACAGATAGTTGGGCAGATATTTCCATGTTTATACAGATAGCAGTGTAGATATTTCCATCTTAATACAGATGGCGGTGTTGATATGTCCATGTTCATACAGATGGCGGTGTAGATATTTCCATGTTCGTACAGATGGCGGTGTAGATATTATGAAGTTTATAGAGACAGCGCTGTATTTATTTCCATATTTATAGAGAAATCTGTGTAGATATTTCCATGCATATGCAGACAGCTGTGTAGATATTTCCATGTTCATGCAGATAGCGGTGTAGATATTTCCATGTTCATCCAGATGCCGGTGCAGATATATCCATGTTCATACAGATGGCGGTGAAGATATTTCCATGTTCATACAGATGGCGGTGTAGATATTTCCATGTTCATAGAGATGGCGTTGTAGATATTTCCATGTTTATACAGATAGCAGTGTAGTTATTTCCATGTTTATAGAGATAGCGGTGTAGATAATTTCAATTTTATACAGATACATGGGTAGATATTTGCATGTTCATACAGATAGCGGTGTAGATATATCCATTTTCATACAAATAGCGTGGTAGATATTTCTATGTTCATACATATAGCGGTGTAGATATTTCCATGTTCATACAGATAGCGGTGTAGGTATTTCCATGTTCATACCAATAGCGGTGTGGATATTTCCATGTCCATACAGTTAGCGGTGTAGATATTTCCATGTTCATACAGATGTCGGTGTAGATATTTACATGTTCAAACAGATGGCGGTGCAGATATTTCCATGTTCATACAGGTGCCGGTGTAGATATTTCCATGTTTATACAGATAACAGTGTAGTTATTTCCATGTTTATACTGATAGCAGTGTAGATATTTCCATTGATATACAGATAGCTTTGAAGATATTTGCATGTTCATACAGATATCGGTGTAGATTTTTCCATGTTCGTACAGTTAGCGGTGTAGATATTTCCATGTTCATACAGATAGCGGTGTAGATATTTCGATCTTCATACAGATAACGATGTAGATATTTCCATGTTCATACAGATGGCGGTGTAGATATTTCCATGTTCATACAAATGTCGGTGTAGATATTTCCATCTTCATAGAGATGGCGTTGTAGATATTTCCGTGTTCATACAAATGGCTGTGTAGATTTTTCCATGTTCATAGAGATGTGGGTGTAGATATTTCCATGTTTATACAGATAGCAATGTAGTTATTTCCATGTTTATACAGATAGCGGTGTAGATATTTCCATGTTCATACAGATAGCGGTGTAGAGATTTCCATGTTCATACAGTTAGCGGTGTAGATATTTCCATGTTCATATAGATGGCGGTGTAGATAGTTACATGTTCAAACAGATGGCAGTGTAGATGTTTCCATGTTCGTACGAATGGCAGTGTAGATATTTCGATGTTCATACAGGTGGCGGTGTAGATATTTCCATGTTTATACAGATAGCAGTGTAGTTATTTCCATTTTTACAGAGATTGCAGTGTAGATATTTCCATTGATATACAGATAGCTGTGTAGATATTTGCATGTTCATACAGATAGCGGTGTAGATATTTCCATGTTCGTACAGATAGCTGTTTAGATATTTGCATGTTCATACAGATAGCGGTGTAGATATTTCCATGTTCATACAGTTAGCGGTGTAGATATTTCCATGTTCGTACAGATGGCGGTGAATATATTTCCATGTTCATAGGGATGGCGGTGTAGATATTTCCATGTTTATGCAGATAGCGGTGTAGATATTTCCATGTTTATACAGATAACAGTGTAGATATTTCCATGTTTATAGAGATAGTGGTGTAGATAATTTGAATTTTATACAGATAGCAGTGTAGATATTTCCAAGTTCATACAGACAGCAGTGTAGATATTTCCACGTTTATGGAGATGGCGGTGTAGATATTTCCATGTTCATACAGGTGGCGGTGTAGATATTTCCATGTTTATAGAGATGGCAGTGTAGATATTTTCATGTTTACACACATGGCGGTGTAGATATTTCCATGTTTACAGAGGTAGCGGTGTAGACATTTCCATGTTTACACAGATAGTGGTGTGGATATTTCCATGTTTAGGCAGATAGCAGTGTAGATATTTCCATGTTTATACAGATAGCGGTGCGGATATTTCCATGTTTATACAGATAGTTGGGCAGATATTTCCATGTTTATACAGATAACGGTGTAGATATTTCCATCTTAATACAGATGGCTTTGTTGATATGTCCATGTTTGTACAGATGGCGGTGTAGATATTTCCATGTTCATACAGATGGCGGTGTAGATATTTCGAAGTTTACAGAGATAGCGCTGTAGTTATTTCCATATTTATAGAGAAATCTGTGTAGATATTTCCATGTGTATGCAGATAGCAGTGTAGATATTTCCATGTTCATGCAGATAGCGTTGTAGATATTTCCATGTTCATCTAGATGCCGGTGTAGATATATCCATGTTCATGCAGATGGCGGTGAAGATATTTCCATGTTCATAGAGATGGCGGTGTAGATATTTCCATGTTCATACAAATGGCGGTGTAGATATTTCCAAGTTCGTACGGATGGCAGTGTAGATATTTCCAAGTTCGTACAGGTGGCGGTGTAGATATTTCCATGTTCGTACAGATATCGGTGTAGATATTTCCATGTTCATACAGATAGCGGTGTAGGTATTTCCATGTTCATACAGATGACGGTGTAGATATTTCCATGTTCATACAGATGGCGGTGTAGATATTTCCATGTTCATACAGTTAGCGGTGTAGATATTTCCATGTTCATACACATGGCGGTGTAGATATTTCCATGTTCATACAGATGGCGGTGTAGATATTTCCAAGTTCATACAGATGGCGGTGTAGATATATCCATGTTCATAGAGATGGCGGTGTAGATATTTCCATGTTTATGCAGATAGCGATATAGATATTTCCATGTTTATTCAGATGGTGGTGTAGATATTTCCAAGTTTATGGGGATGGCGGTGTAGATATTTTCATGTTTACACAGATGGCAGTGCATATATTTCTATGTTTACAGAGATAGCGGTGTAGACATTTCCATGTTTACACAGATAGCGTTGTGGATATTTCCATGTTTATGCAGATAGCGGTGTAGATATTTCCATGTTTTTACAGATTGCGGTGCGGATATTTCCATGTTTATACAGATAGGCAGATATTTCCATGTTTATACAGATAGCGGTGTAGTTACTTCCATGTTCATACCAATAGCGGTGTAGATATTTCCATGTTCATACAGTTAGCGGTGTAGATATTTCCATGTTCATACAGATGGTGGTGTAGATATTTACATGTTCATACAGATGGCGGTGTAGATATTTCCATGTTCGTACGAATGGCAGTGTAGATATTTCCATGTTCATACAGGTGGTGGTGTAGATATTTCCATGTTTATACAGATAGCAGTGTAGTTATTTCCATGTTTATAGAGATAGCAATGTGGATATTTCCATTGATATACAGATAGCTGTGTAGGTATTTGCATCTTCATACAGATAGCGGTGTAGATATTTCCATGTTCGTACAGATAGTGGTGTAGATATTTCCATGTTTACACGGATAGCGGTGTAGACATTTCCATGTTTACACAGATAGCGGTGTGGATATTTCCATGTTTATGCAGATAGTTGGGCAGATATTTCCATGTTTATACAGATAACGGTGTAGATATTTCCATCTTAATACAGATGGCTTTGTTGATATGTCCATGTTTGTACAGATGGCGGTGTAGATATTTCCATGTTCATACAGATGGCGGTGTAGATATTTCGAAGTTTACAGAGATAGCGCTGTAGTTATTTCCATATTTATAGAGAAATCTTTGTAGATATTTCCATGTATATGCAGATAGCTGTGTAGATATTTCCATGTTCATGCAGATAGCGGTGTAGATATTTCCATGTTCATCCAGATGCCGGTGTAGCTATATCCATGTTCATACAGATGGCGGTGAAGATATTTCCATGTTCATAGAGATGGCGGTGTAGATATTTCCAAGTTCATACAAATGGCGGTGTAGATATTTCCATGTTCATAGAGATGGCACTGTAGATATTTCCATGTTTATACAGATAGCAGTGTAGTTATTTCCATGTTTACAGAGATAGCAGTTTAGATATTTCCATTGATATACAGATAGCTGTGTAGATATTTGCATGTTCATACAGATAGCGGTGTAGATATTTCCATGTTCATACAGATAGCGGTGTAGATATTTCCATGTTCATACAGATAGCGGTGTAAATATTTCCATGTTCATACAGATAGCGGTGTAGATATTTCCATGTTCATACAGATAGCGGTGTAGGTATTTCCATGTTCATACAGATAACGGTGTAGATATTTCCATGTTCATACCAATAGCGGTGTGGATATTTCCATGCTCATACAGATGGCGGTGTAGATATTTACATGTTCATACAGATGGCAGTGTAGATATTTCCAAGTTCGTACGGATGGCGGTGTGGATATTTGCATGTTCGTACAGGTGGCGGTGTAGATATTTCCATGTTTATACAGATAGCAGTGTAGATATTTCCATGTTTATAGAGATAGCAACGAAGATATTTCCAGTGATATACAGATAGCTGTGTAGATATTTGCATGTTCACACAGATAGTCGTGTAGATATTTCCATGTTCATACAGATATCGGTGTAGATATTTCCATGTTCATACAGATAGCGGTGTAGATATTTCCATGTTCATACAGATGACGGTGTAGATATTTCCATGTTCATACAGGTGGCGGTGTAGATATTTCCATGTTCATACAGATGGCGGTGTAGATATTTACATGTTCATACAGATGGCGGTGTAGATATTTCCACATTCGTACAGATGGCGGTGTAGATATTTCCATGCTCATAGAGATGGCGGTGTAGATATTTCCATGTTTATGCAGATAGCGGTATAGATATTTCCATGTTTATACAGATGGTGGTGTAGATATTTCCATGTTTATAGAGATGGCGGTCTAGATATTTCCATGTTTACAGAGATAGTGGTGTAGTTATTTCCAAGCTTATAGAGACAGCGTTGTAGATATTTCCATCTTCAAACAGATAGCGGTGTAGATATTTCCATGTTTATAGAGATAGCAATGTAGATATTTCCATTGATATACAGACAGCTGTGTAGATATTTGCATGTTCACACAGATAGTGGTGTAGATATTTCCATGTTCGTACAGATATCGGTGTAGATATTTCCATGTTCATACAGATAGCGGTGTAGATATTTCCATGTTCATACAGATGACTGTGTAGATATTTCCATGTTCATACAGATGGCGGTGTAGATATTTCCATGTTCATACAGTTAGCGGTGTAGATATTTCCATGTTCATACAGATGGCGGTGAAGATATTTACATGTTCATACAGATGGCGGTGTAGATATTTCCATGTTCATACAGATGGCGGTGTAGATATATCCATGTTCATAGAGATGGCGGTGTAGATATTTCCATGTTTATGCAGATAGCGATATAGATATTTCCATGTTTATACAGATGGTGGTGTAGATATTTCCAAGTTTATGGGGATGGCGGTGTAGATATTTTCATGTTTACACTGATGGCGGTGCATATATTTCCATGTTTACACAGATAGCGGTGTAGACATTTCCATGTTTACACAGATAGCCTTGTGGATATTTCCATGTTTATGCAGATAGCGGTGTAGATATTTCCATGTTTATACAGATTGCAGTGCGGATATTTCCATGTTTATACAGATAGGCAGATATTTCCATGTTTATACAGATAGCGGTGTAGTTATTTCCATGTTCATACCAATAGCGGTGTAGGTATTTTCATGTTCATACAGTTAGCGGTGTAGATATTTCCATGTTCATACAGATGGCGGTGTAGATATTTACATGTTCATACAGATGGCAGTGAAGATAATTCCATTGATATACAGATAGCTGTGTAGGTATTTGCATGTTCATACATATAGCGGTGTAGATATTTCCATGTTCATACAGATAGCGGTGAAGATATTTCCATGTTCATACAGATAGTGGTGTAGATATTTCCATGTTCGTACCAATAGAGGTGTAGATATTTCCATGTTCATACAGTTAGCGGTGTAGATATTTCCATGTTCGTACGGATGGCGGTGTAGATATTTACATGTTCATACAGATGGCGGTGTAGATATTTCCATGTTCGTACGGATGGCAGTGTAGATATTTCCATGTTCATACAGGTGTCGGTGTAGATATTTCCCTGTTTATACAGATAGCAGTGTAGTTATTTCCATGTTTATAGAGATAGCAGTGTTGGTATTTCCATTGATATACAGATAGCTGTGTAGATATTTGTATGTTCATACAGATAGCGGTGTAGATATTTCCATGTTCGTACAGATAGCGGTGTAGATATTTCCATGTTCATACAGATAACGGTGTAGATATTTGCAAGTTCATACAGATAGCGGTGTAGATATTTCCATGTTCATACAGTTAACAGTGTAGATATTTCCATGCTCAAACAGTTGGCGGTGTAGATATTTCCATGTTCATACAGTTAACGGTGTAGATATTTCCATGCTCATACAGATGGCGGTGTAGATATTTACATGTTCATACAGATGGCAGTGTAGATATTTCCATGTTCGTACAGATGGCGGTGTAGATATTTCCATGTTTATACAGATAGCGGTGTAGATATTTCCATGTTTATACAGATAACCATGTAGTTATTTCCATGTTTATTGAGATAGTGGTGTAGATAATTTCAATTTTATACAGATAGCAGTGTACATATTTCCAAGTTCATATAGATAGTGGTGTAGATATTTTCACGTTTATAGAGATGGCGGTGTAGATATTTCCATGTTCATCCAGATGGCGGTGTAGATATTTCCATGTTCATACAGATGGCGGTTAAGATATTTCCATGTTCATACAGATGGCGGTGTAGATATTTCCATGTTCATACAAATGGCGGTGTAGATATTTCCATGTTCATAGAGATGGCGGTGTAGATATTTCCATGTTCATAGCAATGGCGGTGTAGATATTTCCATGTTCATATAAATGTCGGTGTAGATATTTCCATGTTTATACAGATAGCAGTGTAATTATTTCCATGTTTATAGAGATAGCAGTGTAGATATTTCCATTGATATAAAGATAGCATTGTAGATATTTGCATGTTCATAGAGATAGTGGTGTAGATATTTCCATGTTCATAGAGATAGCAGTGTAGATATTTCCATGTTCATACAGATAGCGGTGTAGATATTTGCATGTTCACACAGATAGCGGTGTAGATATTTCCATGTTCATACAGATAGCTGTGCAGATATTTCCATGTTCATACAGTTAGCGGTGTAGATATTTCCATGTTTATAGAGATAGTGGTGTAGTTATTTCCAAGTTTATAGAGACAGCGTTGTAGATATTTCCATGTTTATAAAGATAGCGGTGAAGATATTTCCACGTTTATACAGATAGCGGTGTAGATATTTCCATGTTTATACAGATAGCAGTGTAGATATTTCCATGTTTATAGAGATAGTGGTGTAGATAATTTCAATTTATACCGAGAGCAGTGTAGATATTTCCAAGTTCATACAGTTAGCGGTGTAGATTTTTCCACGTTTATAGAGATGGCGTTGTAGATATTTCCATGTTCATGCAGATGGCGGTGTAGATATTTCCATGTTCATACAGATAGCGGTGTAGATATTTCCATGTTCATACAGTTATCGGTGTAGATATTTCCATGTTCATACAGATGGCGGTGCAGATATTTACATGTTCAAACAGATGGCAGTGTAGATATTTCCATCTTCATACGGATGGCCGTGTAGATATTTCCATGTTCATACAGGTGGCGGTGTAGATATTTCCATGTTTATACAGATAGCTGTGTAGTTATTTCCATGTTTATAGAGATAGCACTGTAGATATTTCCATGTATATTCAGATAGTTGTGTAGATATTTGCATGTTCATACAGATAGCGGTGTAGATATTTCCATGTTCGTACAGATAGCGGTGTAGATATTTCCGTGTTTATACAGATGGCAGTGTAGATATTTACATGTTCATACAGATGGCGGTGAAGATATTTCCATGTTCATAGAGATGGCGGTGTAGATATTTCCATGTTCATACAAATAGCGGTGTAGTTATTTCCATGTTCATACCAATAGCGGTGTAGATATTTCCATGTTCATACAGTGAGCGGTGTAGATATTTCCATGTTCATACAGATGGCTGTGTAGATATTTACATGTTCATGCAGATGGCGGT
The DNA here is from genome assembly GCF_029281585.2 of Gorilla gorilla gorilla. NCBI lineage: Eukaryota > Metazoa > Chordata > Mammalia > Primates > Hominidae > Gorilla > Gorilla gorilla. Next base: position 6,920,427 of record NC_073232.2, on the reverse strand, counting down.
GTAGATATTTCCATGTTCGTACGGATGGCAGTGTAGATATTTCCATGTTCATACAGGTGGCGGTGTAGATATTTCCATGTTTATACAGATAGCAGTGTAGTTATTTCCATGTTTATAGAGATAGCAGTGTGGATATTTCCATTGATATACAGATAGCTGTGTAGGTGTTTGCATGTTCATACAGATAGCGGTGTAGATATTTCCATGTTCGTACAGATAGCGGTGTAGATATTTCCATGTTCATACAGATAGCGGTGTAGATATTTCCATGTTCATACAGATAACGGTGTAGATATTTCCATGTTCATACAGATAGCGGTGTAGATATTTCCATGTTCATACAGTTAGCGGTGTAGATATTTCCATGTTCATAGAGATAACGGTGTAGATATTTCCATGTTAATACAGATAGCGGTGTAGATATTTCCATGTTCATACAGTTAGCGTTGTAGATATTTGCATGTTCATACAGATGGCGGTGTAGATATATACATGTTCATACAGATGGCGGTGTAGATATTTCCATGTTCGTACAGATGGCGGTGTAGATATTTCCATGTTCATAGAGATGGCGGTGTAGATATTTCCATGTTTATGCAGATAGCGGTATAGATATTTCCATGTTTATACAGATGGTGGTGTAGATATTTCCATTTTTATAGAGATGGCGGTCTAGATAATTCCATGTTTACAGAGATAGTGGTGTAGTTATTTCCAAGTTTATAGAGACAGCGTTGTAGATATTTCCATGTTTATACAGATAGCGGTGAAGATATTTCCATGTTTATACACATAGCGGTGTAGATATTTCCATGTTTACACAGATAGCAGTGTAGATATTTCCATGTTTATAGAGATAGTGGTGTAGATAATTTCAATTTTATACCAAGAGCAGTGTAGATATTTCCAAGTTCATACAGATAGCGGTGTAGATATTTCCACGTTTATAGAGATGGCGGTGTAGATATTTCCCTGTTCATACTGATGGCGGTGTAGATATTTCCATGTTTATAGAGATGGCGGTGTAGATATTTTCATGTTTATACAGATGGCGGTGTAGATATTTCCATGTTTACACAGATAGCGGTGTAGATATTTCCATGTTTTTACAGATTGCGGTGCGGATATTTCCATGTTTATACAGATGGGCAGATATTTCCATGTTTATACAGATTGCGGTGTAGTTACTTCCATGTTCATACCAATAGCGGTGTAGATATTTCCATGTTCATACAGATGGTGGTGTAGATATTTACATGTTCATACAGATGGCGGTGTAGATATTTCCATGTTCGTACGAATGGCAGTGTAGATATTTCCATGTTCATACAGGTGGCGGTGTAGAGATTTCCATGTTTATACAGATAGCAGTGTAGTTATTTCCATGTTTATAGAGATAGCAGTGTGGATATTTCCATTGATATACAGATAGCTGTGTAGGTATTTGCATCTTCATACAGATAGCGGTGTAGATATTTCCATGTTCGTACAGATAGTGGTGTAGATATTTCCATGTTTACACGGATAGCGGTGTAGACATTTCCATGTTTACACAGATAGCGGTGTGGATATTTCCATGTTCATACAGATAGCAGTGTAGATATTTCCATATTCATACAGTTAGCGGTGTAGAAATTTCCATGTTCATAGAGATAACGGTGTAGATATTTCCATGTTCATACAGATAGCGGTGTAGATATTTCCATGTTCATACAATTAGCGGTGTAGATATTTCCATGTTCATACAGATGGCGGTGTAGGTATTTACATGTTCATACAGATGGCGGTGTAGTTATTTCCATGTTCTTACAGATGGCGGTGCAGATATTTCCATGTTCATAGAGATGGCGGTGTAGATATTTCTATGTTTATGCAGATAGCGGTATAGATATTTCCATGTTCGTACAGATGGCGGTGAATATATTTCCACGTTCATAGGGATGGCAGTGTAGATATTTCCATGTTTATGCAGATAGCGGTGTAGATATTTCCATGTTTATACAGATAACAGTGTAGATATTTCCATGTTTATAGAGATAGTGGTGTAGATAATTTGAATTTTATACAGATAGCAGTGTAGATATTTCCAAGTTCATACAGACAGCAGTGTAGATATTTCCACGTTTATGGAGATGGCGGTGTAGATATTTCCATGTTCATACAGGTGGCGGTGTAGATATTTCCATGTTTATAGAGATGGCAGTGTAGATATTTTCATGTTTACACACATGGCGGTGTAGATATTTCCATGTTTACAGAGATAGCGGTGTAGACATTTCCATGTTTACACAGATAGTGGTGTGGATATTTCCATGTTTAGGCAGATAGCAGTGTAGATATTTCCATGTTTATACAGATAGCGGTGCGGATATTTCCATGTTTATACAGATAGTTGGGCAGATATTTCCATGTTTATACAGATAACGGTGTAGATATTTCCATCTTAATACAGATGGCTTTGTTGATATGTCCATGTTTGTACAGATGGCGGTGTAGATATTTCCATGTTCATACAGATGGCGGTGTAGATATTTCGAAGTTTACAGAGATAGCGCTGTAGTTATTTCCATATTTATAGAGAAATCTGTGTAGATATTTCCATGTGTATGCAGATAGCAGTGAAGATATTTCCATGTTCATGCAGATAGCGTTGTAGATATTTCCATGTTCATCTAGATGCCGGTGTAGATATATCCATGTTCATGCAGATGGCGGTGAAGATATTTCCATGTTCATAGAGATGGCGGTGTCGATATTTCCATGTTCATACAAATGGCGGTGTAGATATTTCCAAGTTCGTACGGATGGCAGTGTAGATATTTCCAAGTTCGTACAGGTGGCGGTGTAGATATTTCCATGTTTTTACAGATAGCAGTGTAGATATTTCCATGTTTATAGAGATAGCAATGTAGATATTTCCATTGATATACAGATAGCTGTGTAGATATTTGCATGTTCATACAGATAGTGGTGTAGATATTTCCATGTTCGTACAGATATCGGTGTAGATATTTCCATGTTCATACAGATAGCGGTGTAGGTATTTCCATGTTCATACAGATGACGGTGTAGATATTTCCATGTTCATACAGATGGCGGTGTAGATATTTCCATGTTCATACAGTTAGCGGTGTAGATATTTCCATGTTCATACACATGGCGGTGTAGATATTTCCATGTTCATACAGATGGCGGTGTAGATATTTCCATGTTCATACAGATGGCGGTGTAGATATATCCATGTTCATAGAGATGGCGGTGTAGATATTTCCATGTTTATGCAGATAGCGATATAGATATTTCCATGTTTATACAGATGGTGGTGTAGATATTTCCAAGTTTATGGGGATGGCGGTGTAGATATTTTCATGTTTACACAGATGGCGGTGCATATATTTCCATGTTTACAGAGATAGCGGTGTAGACATTTCCATGTTTACACAGATTGCGTTGTGGATATTTCCATGTTCATACAGTTAGCGGTGTAGATATTTCCATGTTCATACAGATGGCGGTGTAGATATTTACATGTTCATACAGATGGCGGTGTAGATATTTCCATGTTTATGCAGATAGCGATATAGATATTTACGTGTTTATACAGACGGTGGTGTAGATATTTCCAAGTTTATGGGGATGGCGGTGTAGATATTTTCATGTTTATACAGATGGCGGTGCATATATTTCCTTGTTTACACAGATAGCGGTGTAGACATTTCCATGTTTACACAGATAGCGTTGTGGATATTTCCATGTTTATGCAGACAGCAGTGTAGATATTTCCATGTTTATACAGATTGCGGTGCGGATATTTCCATGTTTATACATATAGGCAGATATTTCCATGTTTATACAGATAGCGGTGTAGTTATTTCCATGTTCATACCAATAGCGGTGTAGATATTTCCATGTTCATACAGTTAGCGGTGTAGATATTTACATGTTCATACAGATGGCGGTGTAGATATTTCCATGTTCATACAGATGGCGGTGTAGATATATCCATGTTCATAGAGATGGCGGTGTAGATATTTCCATGTTTATGCAGATAGCGATATAGATATTTCCATGTTTATGCAGATGGTGGTGTAGATATTTCCAAGTCTATGGGGATGGCGGAGTAGATATTTTCATGTTTACACAGATGGCGGTGCCTATATTTCCATGTTTACAGAGATAGCGGTGTAGACTTTTCCATGTTTACACAGATAGCATTGTGGATATTTCCATGTTTATGCAGATAGCGGTGTAGATATTTCCATGTTTATAGAGATTGCGGTGCGGATATTTCCATGTTTATACAGATAGGCAGATATTTCCATGTTTATACAGATAGCGGTGTAGTTACTTCCATGTTCATACCAATAGCGGTGTAGATATTTCCAAGTTCATACAGTTAGCGGTGTAGATATTTCCATGTTCATACAGATGGCGGTGTAGATATTTACATGTTCATACAGATGGCGGTGTAGATATTTCCATGTTCGTATGGATGGCTGTGTAGATATTTCCATGTTCATACAGGTGGCGGTGTAGATATTTCCATGTTTATACAGATAGCAGTGTAGTTATTTCCATGTTTATAGAGATAGCAGTGTGGATATTTCCATTGATATACAGATAGCTGTGTAGGTATTTGCATCTTCATACAGATAGCGGTGTAGATATTTCCATGTTCGTACAGATAGTGGTGTAGATATTTCCATGTTCATACAGATAGCGGTGTAGATATTTCCATGTTCATACAGATAACGGTGTAGATATTTCCGTGTTCATACAGATGGCGATGTAGATATTTCCATGTTAGTACAGATGGCGGTGTAGATATTTCCATATTCATAGAGATGGCGTTGTAGATATTTCCATGTTTATGCAGATAGCGGTATAGATATTTCCATGTTTATACAGATCGTGGTGTAGATATTTCCATGTTTATAGAGATGGCGGTCTAGATATTTCCATGTTTACAGAGATAGTGGTGTAGTTATTTGCAAGTTTTTAGAGACAGCGTTGTAGATATTTCCATGTTTATACAGATAGCGGTGAATATATTTCCACGTTTATACAGATAGCGGTGTAGATATTTCCATGTTTATAAAGATAGCAGTGTAGATATTTCCATGTTTATAGAGATAGTGGTGTAGATAATTTCAATTTATACCGAGAGCAGTGTAGATATTTCCAAGTTCATAAAGATAGCGGTGTAGATTTTTCCACGTTTATAGAGATGGCGGTGTAGATATTTCCATGTTCATGAGGATGGCGGTGTAGATATTTCCATGTTCATACAGATAGCGGTTTAGATATTTCCATGTTCATACAGTTAGCGGTGTAGATATTTCCATGTTCATACAGATGGCGGTGCAGATATTTACATGTTGAAACAGATGGCAGTGTAGATATTTCCATCTTCATATGGATGGCCGTGTAGATATTTCCATGTTCATACAGGTGGCGGTGTAGATATTTCCATGTTTATACAGATAGCTGTGTAGTTATTTCCATGTTTATAGAGATAGCACTGTAGATATTTCCATGTATATTCAGATAGTTGTGTAGATATTTGCATGTTCATACAGATAGCGGTGTAGATATTTCCATGTTCGTACAGATAGCGGTGTAGATATTTCCGTGTTTATACAGATGGCGGTGTAGATATTTACATGTTCATACAGATGGCGGTGTAGATATTTCCATGTTCATACAGATGGCGGTGTAGATATTTCCATGTTCATACAAATAGCGGTGTAGTTATTTCCATGTTCATACCAATAGCGGTGTAGATATTTCCATGTTCATACAGTTAGCGGTGTAGATATTTCCATGTTCATACAGATGGCGGTGTAGATATTTACATGTTCATACAGATGGCGGTGAAGATATTTCCATGTTCATACGGATGGCAGTGTAGATATTTCCATGTTCATACAGGTGGCGGTGTAGATATTTCCATGTTTATACAGATAGCAGTGTAGTTATTTCCATGTTTATAGAGATAGCAGTGTGGATATTTCCATTGATATACAGATAGCTGTTTAGGTGTTTGCATGTTCATACAGATAGCGGTGTAGATATTTCCATGTTCGTACAGATAGCGGTGTAGATATTTCCATGTTCATACAGATAGCGGTGTAGATATTTCCATGTTCATACAGTTAGCGGTGTAGATATTTCCATGTTCATAGAGATAACGGTGTAGATATTTCCATGTTCATACAGATAGCGGTGTAGATATTTCCATGTTCATACAGTTAGCGTTGTAGATATTTCCATGTTCATACAGATGGCGGTGTAGATGTTTACATGTTCATACAGATGGCGGTGTAGATATTTCCATGTTCGTACAGATGGCGGTGTAGATATTTCCATGTTCATAGAGATGGCGGTGTAGATATTTCCATGTTTATGCAGATAGCGGTATAGATATTTCCATGTTTATACAGATGGTGGTGTAGATATTTCCATTTTTATAGAGATGGCGTTCTAGATAATTCCATGTTTACAGAGATAGTGGTGTAGTTATTTCCAAGTTTATAGAGACAGCGTTGTAGATATTTCCATGTTTATACAGATAGCGGTGGAGATATTTCCATGTTTATACACATAGCTGTGTAGATATTTCCATGTTTACACAGATAGCGGTGTAGATATTTCCATGTTCGTACAGATAGCGGTGTAGATATTTCCATGTTCATCCAGAAGGCTGTGTAGATATATCCATGTTCATACAGATAGCGGTGTAGATATTTCCATGTTCATACAGATAGTTGTGTAGATATTTCAATGTTCATACAGATAGCGGTGTAGCTATTTCCATATTCATACAGATAGCGGTGTGGATATTTCCATGTTCGTACAGATAGCGTTGCTGATATTTCCATGTTTATACAGGTAGCGGTGTGGATATTTCCATGTTTATACAGATAGCAGTGTAGATATTTCCATGTTTATACAGATAGCGGTGTAGATATTTCCAGGTTTATACAGATAGCGGTGTAGATATCTCCATCTTAATACTGATGGCGGTGTAGATATTTATAAGTTCATCCAGAAGGCTGTGTAGATATATCCATGTTCATACAGATAGCGGTGTAGATATTTCCATGTTCATACAGTTAGCGGTGTAGATATTTCCATGGTTATAGAGATAGCGGTGTAGTTATTTCCAAGTTTATAGAGACAGCGTTGTAGATATTTCCATGTTTATGCAGATAGCGGTGAAGATATTTCCATGTTTATACACATAGCGGTGTAGATATTTCCATGTTTATACAGATAGCAGTGTAGATATTTCCATGTTTATAGAGATAGTGGTGTAGATAATTTCAATTTTATACCGAGAGCAGTGTAGATATTTCCAAGTTCATACAGATAGCCGTGTAGATATTTCCACGTTTATAGAGATGGCGGTGTGGATATTTCCATGTTTATACAGATAGCAGTGTAGATATTTCCATGTTTATACAGATAGCGGTGTAGTTATTTCCAAGTTTATAGAGACAGCGTTGTAGATATTTCCATGTTTATAGAGATGGCGGTGTAGATATTTTCATGTTTATACAGATGGCGGTGTAGATATTTCCATGTTTACACAGATAGCGGTGTAGACATTTCCATGTTTACACAGATATTGGTGTGGATACTTCCATGTTTATGCAGATAGCGGTGTAGATATTTCCATGTTTATAAAGATAGCGGTGCGGATATTTCCATATTTATACAGATAGTTGGGCAGATATTTCCATGTTTATACAGATAGCAGTGTAGATATTTCCATCTTAATACAGATGGCGGTGTTGATATCTCCATGTTCATACAGATGGCGGTGTAGATATTTCCATGTTCGTACAGATGGCGGTGTAGATATTACGAAGTTTATAGAGACAGCGCTGTAGTTATTTCCATATTTATAGAGAAATCTGTGTAGATATTTCCATGCATATGCAGACAGCTGTGTAGATATTTCCATGTTCATGCAGATAGCGGTGTAGATATTTCCATGTTCATCCAGATGCCGGTGTAGATATATCCATGTTCATACAGATGGCGGTGAAGATATTTCCATGTTCATACAGATGGCGGTGTAGATATTTCCATGTTCATAGAGATGGCGTTGTAGATATTTCCATGTTTATACAGATAGCAGTGTAGTTATTTCCATGTTTATAGAGATAGCGGTGTAGATAATTTCAATTTTATACAGATACATGGGTAGATATTTGCATGTTCATACAGATAGCGGTGTAGATATATCCATTTTCATACAAATAGCGTGGTAGATATTTCTATGTTCATACAGATAGCGGTGTAGATATTTCCATGTTCATACAGATAGCGGTGTAGGTATTTCCATGTTCATACCAATAGCGGTGTGGATATTTCCATGTCCATACAGTTAGCGGTGTAGATATTTCCATGTTCATACAGATGGCGGTGTAGATATTTACATGTTCAAACAGATGGCGGTGCAGATATTTCCATGTTCATACAGGTGCCGGTGTAGATATTTCCATGTTTATACAGATAACAGTGTAGTTATTTCCATGTTTATACTGATAGCAGTGTAGATATTTCCATTGATATGCAGATAGCTTTGAAGATATTTGCATGTTCATACAGATATCGGTGTAGATTTTTCCATGTTCGTACAGTTAGCGGTGTAGATATTTCCATGTTCATACAGATAGCGGTGTAGATATTTCGATCTTCATACAGATAACGATGTAGATATTTCCATGTTCATACAGATGGCGGTGTAGATATTTCCATGTTCATACAAATGTCGGTGTAGATATTTCCATCTTCATAGAGATGGCGTTGTAGATATTTCCGTGTTCATACAAATGGCTGTGTAGATTTTTCCATGTTCATAGAGATGTGGGTGTAGATATTTCCATGTTTATACAGATAGCAATGTAGTTATTTCCATGTTTATACAGATAGCGGTGTAGATATTTCCATGTTCATACAGATAGCGGTGTAGAGATTTCCATGTTCATACAGTTAGCGGTGTAGATATTTCCATGTTCATATAGATGGCGGTGTAGATAGTTACATGTTCAAACAGATGGCAGTGTAGATGTTTCCATGTTCGTACGAATGGCAGTGTAGATATTTCGATGTTCATACAGGTGGCGGTGTAGATATTTCCATGTTTATACAGATAGCAGTGTAGTTATTTCCATTTTTACAGAGATTGCAGTGTAGATATTTCCATTGATATACAGATAGCTGTGTAGATATTTGCATGTTCATACAGATAGCGGTGTAGATATTTCCATGTTCGTACAGATAGCTGTTTAGATATTTGCATGTTCATACAGATAGCGGTGTAGATATTTCCATGTTCATACAGTTAGCGGTGTAGATATTTCCATGTTCGTACAGATGGCGGTGAATATATTTCCATGTTCATAGGGATGGCGGTGTAGATATTTCCATGTTTATGCAGATAGCGGTGTAGATATTTCCATGTTTATACAGATAACAGTGTAGATATTTCCATGTTTATAGAGATAGTGGTGTAGATAATTTGAATTTTATACAGATAGCAGTGTAGATATTTCCAAGTTCATACAGACAGCAGTGTAGATATTTCCACGTTTATGGAGATGGCGGTGTAGATATTTCCATGTTCATACAGGTGGCGGTGTAGATATTTCCATGTTTATAGAGATGGCAGTGTAGATATTTTCATGTTTACACACATGGCGGTGTAGATATTTCCATGTTTACAGAGGTAGCGGTGTAGACATTTCCATGTTTACACAGATAGTGGTGTGGATATTTCCATGTTTAGGCAGATAGCAGTGTAGATATTTCCATGTTTATACAGATAGCGGTGCGGATATTTCCATGTTTATACAGATAGTTGGGCAGATATTTCCATGTTTATACAGATAACGGTGTAGATATTTCCATCTTAATACAGATGGCTTTGTTGATATGTCCATGTTTGTACAGATGGCGGTGTAGATATTTCCATGTTCATACAGATGGCGGTGAAGATATTTCGAAGTTTACAGAGATAGCGCTGTAGTTATTTCCATATTTATAGAGAAATCTGTGTAGATATTTCCATGTGTATGCAGATAGCAGTGTAGATATTTCCATGTTCATGCAGATAGCGTTGTAGATATTTCCATGTTCATCTAGATGCCGGTGTAGATATATCCATGTTCATGCAGATGGCGGTGAAGATATTTCCATGTTCATAGAGATGGCGGTGTAGATATTTCCATGTTCATACAAATGGCGGTGTAGATATTTCCAAGTTCGTACGGATGGCAGTGTAGATATTTCCAAGTTCGTACAGGTGGCGGTGTAGATATTTCCATGTTCGTACAGATATCGGTGTAGATATTTCCATGTTCATACAGATAGCGGTGTAGGTATTTCCATGTTCATACAGATGACGGTGTAGATATTTCCATGTTCATACAGATGGCGGTGTAGATATTTCCATGTTCATACAGTTAGCAGTGTAGATATTTCCATGTTCATACACATGGCGGTGTAGATATTTCCATGTTCATACAGATGGCGGTGTAGATATTTCCAAGTTCATACAGATGGCGGTGTAGATATATCCATGTTCATAGAGATGGCGGTGTAGATATTTCCATGTTTATGCAGATAGCGATATAGATATTTCCATGTTTATTCAGATGGTGGTGTAGATATTTCCAAGTTTATGGGGATGGCGGTGTAGATATTTTCATGTTTACACAGATGGCAGTGCATATATTTCCATGTTTACAGAGATAGCGGTGTAGACATTTCCATGTTTACACAGATAGCGTTGTGGATATTTCCATGTTTATGCAGATAGCGGTGTAGATATTTCCATGTTTTTACAGATTGCGGTGCGGATATTTCCATGTTTATACAGATAGGCAGATATTTCCATGTTTATACAGATAGCGGTGTAGTTACTTCCATGTTCATACCAATAGCGGTGTAGATATTTCCATGTTCATACAGTTAGCGGTGTAGATATTTCCATGTTCATACAGATGGTGGTGTAGATATTTACATGTTCATACAGATGGCGGTGTAGATATTTCCATGTTCGTACGAATGGCAGTGTAGATATTTCCATGTTCATACAGGTGGTGGTGTAGATATTTCCATGTTTATACAGATAGCAGTGTAGTTATTTCCATGTTTATAGAGATAGCAATGTGGATATTTCCATTGATATACAGATAGCTGTGTAGGTATTTGCATCTTCATACAGATAGCGGTGTAGATATTTCCATGTTCGTACAGATAGTGGTGTAGATATTTCCATGTTTACACGGATAGCGGTGTAGACATTTCCATGTTTACACAGATAGCGGTGTGGATATTTCCATGTTTATGCAGATAGTTGGGCAGATATTTCCATGTTTATACAGATAACGGTGTAGATATTTCCATCTTAATACAGATGGCTTTGTTGATATGTCCATGTTTGTACAGATGGCGGTGTAGATATTTCCATGTTCATACAGATGGCGGTGTAGATATTTCGAAGTTTACAGAGATAGCGCTGTAGTTATTTCCATATTTATAGAGAAATCTTTGTAGATATTTCCATGTATATGCAGATAGCTGTGTAGATATTTCCATGTTCATGCAGATAGCGGTGTAGATATTTCCATGTTCATCCAGATGCCGGTGTAGCTATATCCATGTTCATACAGATGGCGGTGAAGATATTTCCATGTTCATAGAGATGGCGGTGTAGATATTTCCAAGTTCATACAAATGGCGGTGTAGATATTTCCATGTTCATAGAGATGGCACTGTAGATATTTCCATGTTTATACAGATAGCAGTGTAGTTATTTCCATGTTTACAGAGATAGCAGTTTAGATATTTCCATTGATATACAGATAGCTGTGTAGATATTTGCATGTTCATACAGATAGCGGTGTAGATATTTCCATGTTCATACAGATAGCGGTGTAGATATTTCCATGTTCATACAGATAGCGGTGTAGATATTTCCATGTTCATACAGATAGCGGTGTAGATATTTCCATGTTCATACAGATAGCGGTGTAGGTATTTCCATGTTCATACAGATAACGGTGTAGATATTTCCATGTTCATACCAATAGCGGTGTGGATATTTCCATGCTCATACAGATGGCGGTGTAGATATTTACATGTTCATACAGATGGCAGTGTAGATATTTCCAAGTTCGTACGGATGGCGGTGTGGATATTTGCATGTTCGTACAGGTGGCGGTGTAGATATTTCCATGTTTATACAGATAGCAGTGTAGATATTTCCATGTTTATAGAGATAGCAACGAAGATATTTCCAGTGATATACAGATAGTTGTGTAGATATTTGCATGTTCACACAGATAGTCGTGTAGATATTTCCATGTTCATACAGATATCGGTGTAGATATTTCCATGTTCATACAGATAGCGGTGTAGATATTTCCATGTTCATACAGATGACGGTGTAGATATTTCCATGTTCATACAGGTGGCGGTGTAGATATTTCCATGTTCATACAGATGGCGGTGTAGATATTTACATGTTCATACAGATGGCGGTGTAGATATTTCCACATTCGTACAGATGGCGGTGTAGATATTTCCATGCTCATAGAGATGGCGGTGTAGATATTTCCATGTTTATGCAGATAGCGGTATAGATATTTCCATGTTTATACAGATGGTGGTGTAGATATTTCCATGTTTATAGAGATGGCGGTCTAGATATTTCCATGTTTACAGAGATAGTGGTGTAGTTATTTCCAAGCTTATAGAGACAGCGTTGTAGATATTTCCATCTTCAAACAGATAGCGGTGTAGATATTTCCATGTTTATAGAGATAGCAATGTAGATATTTCCATTGATATACAGACAGCTGTGTAGATATTTGCATGTTCACACAGATAGTGGTGTAGATATTTCCATGTTCGTACAGATATCGGTGTAGATATTTCCATGTTCATACAGATAGCGGTGTAGATATTTCCATGTTCATACAGATGACTGTGTAGATATTTCCATGTTCATACAGATGGCGGTGTAGATATTTCCATGTTCATACAGTTAGCGGTGTAGATATTTCCATGTTCATACAGATGGCGGTGAAGATATTTACATGTTCATACAGATGGCGGTGTAGATATTTCCATGTTCATACAGATGGCGGTGTAGATATATCCATGTTCATAGAGATGGCGGTGTAGATATTTCCATGTTTATGCAGATAGCGATATAGATATTTCCATGTTTATACAGATGGTGGTGTAGATATTTCCAAGTTTATGGGGATGGCGGTGTAGATATTTTCATGTTTACACTGATGGCGGTGCATATATTTCCATGTTTACACAGATAGCGGTGTAGACATTTCCATGTTTACACAGATAGCCTTGTGGATATTTCCATGTTTATGCAGATAGCGGTGTAGATATTTCCATGTTTATACAGATTGCAGTGCGGATATTTCCATGTTTATACAGATAGGCAGATATTTCCATGTTTATACAGATAGCGGTGTAGTTATTTCCATGTTCATACCAATAGCGGTGTAGGTATTTTCATGTTCATACAGTTAGCGGTGTAGATATTTCCATGTTCATACAGATGGCGGTGTAGATATTTACATGTTCATACAGATGGCAGTGAAGATAATTCCATTGATATACAGATAGCTGTGTAGGTATTTGCATGTTCATACATATAGCGGTGTAGATATTTCCATGTTCATACAGATAGCGGTGAAGATATTTCCATGTTCATACAGATAGTGGTGCAGATATTTCCATGTTCGTACCAATAGAGGTGTAGATATTTCCATGTTCATACAGTTAGCGGTGTAGATATTTCCATGTTCGTACGGATGGCGGTGTAGATATTTACATGTTCATACAGATGGCGGTGTAGATATTTCCATGTTCGTACGGATGGCAGTGTAGATATTTCCATGTTCATACAGGTGTCGGTGTAGATATTTCCCTGTTTATACAGATAGCAGTGTAGTTATTTCCATGTTTATAGAGATAGCAGTGTTGGTATTTCCATTGATATACAGATAGCTGTGTAGATATTTGTATGTTCATACAGATAGCGGTGTAGATATTTCCATGTTCGTACAGATAGCGGTGTAGATATTTCCATGTTCATACAGATAACGGTGTAGATATTTGCAAGTTCATACAGATAGCGGTGTAGATATTTCCATGTTCATACAGTTAACAGTGTAGATATTTCCATGCTCAAACAGTTGGCGGTGTAGATATTTCCATGTTCATACAGTTAACGGTGTAGATATTTCCATGCTCATACAGATGGCGGTGTAGATATTTACATGTTCATACAGATGGCAGTGTAGATATTTCCATGTTCGTACAGATGGCGGTGTAGATATTTCCATGTTTATACAGATAGCGGTGTAGATATTTCCATGTTTATACAGATAACCGTGTAGTTATTTCCATGTTTATTGAGATAGTGGTGTAGATAATTTCAATTTTATACAGATAGCAGTGTACATATTTCCAAGTTCATATAGATAGTGGTGTAGATATTTTCACGTTTATAGAGATGGCGGTGTAGATATTTCCATGTTCATCCAGATGGCGGTGTAGATATTTCCATGTTCATACAGATGGCGGTTAAGATATTTCCATGTTCATACAGATGGCGGTGTAGATATTTCCATGTTCATACAAATGGCGGTGTAGATATTTCCATGTTCATAGAGATGGCGGTGTAGATATTTCCATGTTCATACCAATGGCGGTGTGGATATTTCCATGTTCATATAAATGTCGGTGTAGATATTTCCATGTTTATACAGATAGCAGTGTAATTATTTCCATGTTTATAGAGATAGCAGTGTAGATATTTCCATTGATATAAAGATAGCATTGTAGATATTTGCATGTTCATAGAGATAGTGGTGTAGATATTTCCATGTTCATAGAGATAGCAGTGTAGATATTTCCATGTTCATACAGATAGCGGTGTAGATATTTCCATGTTCACACAGATAGCGGTGTAGATATTTCCATGTTCATACAGATAGCTGTGCAGATATTTCCATGTTCATACAGTTAGCGGTGTAGATATTTCCATGTTTATAGAGATAGTGGTGTAGTTATTTCCAAGTTTATAGAGACAGCGTTGTAGATATTTCCATGTTTATAAAGATAGCGGTGAAGATATTTCCACGTTTATACAGATAGCGGTGTAGATATTTCCATGTTTATACAGATAGCAGTGTAGATATTTCCATGTTTATAGAGATAGTGGTGTAGATAATTTCAATTTATACCGAGAGCAGTGTAGATATTTCCAAGTTCATACAGTTAGCGGTGTAGATTTTTCCACGTTTATAGAGATGGCGGTGTAGATATTTCCATGTTCATGCAGATGGCGGTGTAGATATTTCCATGTTCATACAGATAGCGGTGTAGATATTTCCATGTTCATACAGTTATCGGTGTAGATATTTCCATGTTCATACAGATGGCGGTGCAGATATTTACATGTTCAAACAGATGGCAGTGTAGATATTTCCATCTTCATACGGATGGCCGTGTAGATATTTCCATGTTCATACAGGTGGCGGTGTAGATATTTCCATGTTTATACAGATAGCTGTGTAGTTATTTCCATGTTTATAGAGATAGCACTGTAGATATTTCCATGTATATTCAGATAGTTGTGTAGATATTTGCATGTTCATACAGATAGCGGTGTAGATATTTCCATGTTCGTACAGATAGCGGTGTAGATATTTCCGTGTTTATACAGATGGCAGTGTAGATATTTACATGTTCATACAGATGGCGGTGAAGATATTTCCATGTTCATAGAGATGGCGGTGTAGATATTTCCATGTTCATACAAATAGCGGTGTAGTTATTTCCATGTTCATACCAATAGCGGTGTAGATATTTCCATGTTCATACAGTGAGCGGTGTAGATATTTCCATGTTCATACAGATGGCGGTGTAGATATTTACATGTTCATGCAGATGGCGGTGTAGATATTTCCATGTTCGTACGGATGGCAGTGTAGATATTTCCATGTTCATACAGGTGGCGGTGTAGATATTTCCATGTTTATACAGATAGCAGTGTAGTTATTTCCATGTTTATAGAGATAGCAGTGTGGATATTTCCATTGATATACAGATAGCTGTGTAGGTGTTTGCATGTTCATACAGATAGCGGTGTAGATATTTCCATGTTCGTACAGATAGCGGTGTAGATATTTCCATGTTCATGCAGATAGCGGTGTAGATATTTCCATGTTCATACAGATAACGGTGTAGATATTTCCATGTTCATACAGATAGCGGTGTAGATATTTCCATGTTCATACAGTTAGCGGTGTAGATATATCCATGTTCATAGAGATAACGGTGTAGATATTTCCATGTTCATACAGATAGCGGTGTAGATATTTCCATGTTCATACAGTTAGCGTTGTAGATATTTGCATGTTCATACAGATGGCGGTGTAGATATATACATGTTCATACAGATGGCGGTGTAGATATTTCCATGTTCGTACAGATGGCGGTGTAGATATTTCCATGTTCATAGAGATGGCGGTGTAGATATTTCCATGTTTATGCAGATAGCGGTATAGATATTTCCATGTTTATACAGATGGTGGTGTAGATATTTCCATTTTTATAGAGATGGCGGTCTAGATAATTCCATGTTTACAGAGATAGTGGTGTAGTTATTTCTGAGTTTATAGAGACAGCGTTGTAGATATTTCCATGTTTATACAGATAGCGGTGAAGATATTTCCATGTTTATACACATAGCGGTGTAGATATTTCCATGTTTACACAGATAGCAGTGTAGATATTTCCATGTTTATAGAGATAGTGGTGTAGATAATTTCAATTTTATACCGAGAGCAGTGTAGATATTTCCAAGTTCATACAGATAGCGGTGTAGATATTTCCACGTTTATAGAGATGGCGGTGTAGATATTTCCCTGTTCATACTGATGGCGGTGTAGATATTTCCATGTTTATAGAGATGGCGGTGTAGATATTTTCATGTTTATACAGATGGCGGTGTAGATATTTCCATGTTTACACAGATAGCGGTGTAGATATTTCCATGTTTTTACAGATTGCGGTGCGGATATTTCCATGTTTATACAGATGGGCAGATATTTCCATGTTTATACAGATTGCGGTGTAGTTACTTCCATGTTCATACCAATAGCGGTGTAGATATTTCCATGTTCATACAGATGGTGGTGTAGATATTTACATGTTCATACAGATGGCGGTGTAGATATTTCCATGTTCGTACGAATGGCAGTGTAGATATTTCCATGTTCATACAGGTGGCGGTGTAGAGATTTCCATGTTTATACAGATAGCAGTGTAGTTATTTCCATGTTTATAGAGATAGCAGTGTGGATATTTCCATTGATATACAGATAGCTGTGTAGGTATTTGCATCTTCATACAGATAGCGGTGTAGATATTTCCATGTTCGTACAGATAGTGGTGTAGATATTTCCATGTTTACACGGATAGCGGTGTAGACATTTCCATGTTTACACAGATAGCGGTGTGGATATTTCCATGTTCATACAGATAGCAGTGTAGATATTTCCATATTCATACAGTTAGCGGTGTAGAAATTTCCATGTTCATAGAGATAACGGTGTAGATATTTCCATGTTCATACAGATAGCGGTGTAGATATTTCCATGTTCATACAATTAGCGGTGTAGATATTTCCATGTTCATACAGATGGCGGTGTAGGTATTTACATGTTCATACAGATGGCGGTGTAGTTATTTCCATGTTCGTACAGATGGCGGTGCAGATATTTCCATGTTCATAGAGATGGCGGTGTAGATATTTCTATGTTTATGCAGATAGCGGTATAGATATTTCCATGTTCGTACAGATGGCGGTGAATATATTTCCACGTTCATAGGGATGGCAGTGTAGATATTTCCATGTTTATGCAGATAGCGGTGTAGATATTTCCATGTTTATACAGATAACAGTGTAGATATTTCCATGTTTATAGAGATAGTGGTGTAGATAATTTGAATTTTATACAGATAGCAGTGTAGATATTTCCAAGTTCATACAGACAGCAGTGTAGATATTTCCACGTTTATGGAGATGGCGGTGTAGATATTTCCATGTTCATACAGGTGGCGGTGTAGATATTTCCATGTTTATAGAGATGGCAGTGTAGATATTTTCATGTTTACACACATGGCGGTGTAGATATTTCCATGTTTACAGAGATAGCGTTGTAGACATTTCCATGTTTACACAGATAGTGGTGTGGATATTTCCATGTTTAGGCAGATAGCAGTGTAGATATTTCCATGTTTATACAGATAGCGGTGCGGATATTTCCATGTTTATACAGATAGTTGGGCAGATATTTCCATGTTTATACAGATAACGGTGTAGATATTTCCATCTTAATACAGATGGCTTTGTTGATATGTCCATGTTTGTACAGATGGCGGTGTAGATATTTCCATGTTCATACAGATGGCGGTGTAGATATTTCGAAGTTTACAGAGATAGCGCTGTAGTTATTTCCATATTTATAGAGAAATCTGTGTAGATATTTCCATGTGTATGCAGATAGCAGTGAAGATATTTCCATGTTCATGCAGATAGCGTTGTAGATATTTCCATGTTCATCTAGATGCCGGTGTAGATATATCCATGTTCATGCAGATGGCGGTGAAGATATTTCCATGTTCATAGAGATGGCGGTGTCGATATTTCCATGTTCATACAAATGGCGGTGTAGATATTTCCAAGTTCGTACGGATGGCAGTGTAGATATTTCCAAGTTCGTACAGGTGGCGGTGTAGATATTTCCATGTTTTTACAGATAGCAGTGTAGATATTTCCATGTTTATAGAGATAGCAATGTAGATATTTCCATTGATATACAGATAGCTGTGTAGATATTTGCATGTTCATACAGATAGTGGTGTAGATATTTCCATGTTCGTACAGATATCGGTGTAGATATTTCCATGTTCATACAGATAGCGGTGTAGGTATTTCCATGTTCATACAGATGACGGTGTAGATATTTCCATGTTCATACAGATGGCGGTGTAGATATTTCCATGTTCATACAGTTAGCGGTGTAGATATTTCCATGTTCATACACATGGCGGTGTAGATATTTCCATGTTCATACAGATGGCGGTGTAGATATTTCCATGTTCATACAGATGGCGGTGTAGATATATCCATGTTCATAGAGATGGCGGTGTAGATATTTCCATGTTTATGCAGATAGCGATATAGATATTTCCATGTTTATACAGATGGTGGTGTAGATATTTCCAAGTTTATGGGGATGGCGGTGTAGATATTTTCATGTTTACACAGATGGCGGTGCATATATTTCCATGTTTACAGAGATAGCGGTGTAGACATTTCCATGTTTACACAGATTGCGTTGTGGATATTTCCATGTTCATACAGTTAGCGGTGTAGATATTTCCATGTTCATACAGATGGCGGTGTAGATATTTACATGTTCATACAGATGGCGGTGTAGATATTTCCATGTTTATGCAGATAGCGATATAGATATTTACGTGTTTATACAGACGGTGGTGTAGATATTTCCAAGTTTATGGGGATGGCGGTGTAGATATTTTCATGTTTATACAGATGGCGGTGCATATATTTCCTTGTTTACACAGATAGCGGTGTAGACATTTCCATGTTTACACAGATAGCGTTGTGGATATTTCCATGTTTATGCAGACAGCAGTGTAGATATTTCCATGTTTATACAGATTGCGGTGCGGATATTTCCATGTTTATACATATAGGCAGATATTTCCATGTTTATACAGATAGCGGTGTAGTTATTTCCATGTTCATACCAATAGCGGTGTAGATATTTCCATGTTCATACAGTTAGCGGTGTAGATATTTACATGTTCATACAGATGGCGGTGTAGATATTTCCATGTTCATACAGATGGCGGTGTAGATATATCCATGTTCATAGAGATGGCGGTGTAGATATTTCCATGTTTATGCAGAGAGCGATATAGATATTTCCATGTTTATGCAGATGGTGGTGTAGATATTTCCAAGTCTATGGGGATGGCGGAGTAGATATTTTCATGTTTACACAGATGGCGGTGCCTATATTTCCATGTTTACAGAGATAGCGGTGTAGACTTTTCCATGTTTACACAGATAGCATTGTGGATATTTCCATGTTTATGCAGATAGCGGTGTAGATATTTCCATGTTTATAGAGATTGCGGTGCGGATATTTCCATGTTTATACAGATAGGCAGATATTTCCATGTTTATACAGATAGCGGTGTAGTTACTTCCATGTTCATACCAATAGCGGTGTAGATATTTCCAAGTTCATACAGTTAGCGGTGTAGATATTTCCATGTTCATACAGATGGCGGTGTAGATATTTACATGTTCATACAGATGGCGGTGTAGATATTTCCATGTTCGTATGGATGGCTGTGTAGATATTTCCATGTTCATACAGGTGGCGGTGTAGATATTTCCATGTTTATACAGATAGCAGTGTAGTTATTTCCATGTTTATAGAGATAGCAGTGTGGATATTTCCATTGATATACAGATAGCTGTGTAGGTATTTGCATCTTCATACAGATAGCGGTGTAGATATTTCCATGTTCGTACAGATAGTGGTGTAGATATTTCCATGTTCATACAGATAGCAGTGTAGATATTTCCATGTTCATACAGATAACGGTGTAGATATTTCCGTGTTCATACAGATGGCGATGTAGATATTTCCATGTTAGTACAGATGGCGGTGTAGATATTTCCATATTCATAGAGATGGCGTTGTAGATATTTCCATGTTTATGCAGATAGCGGTATAGATATTTCCATGTTTATACAGATCGTGGTGTAGATATTTCCATGTTTATAGAGATGGCGGTCTAGATATTTCCATGTTTACAGAGATAGTGGTGTAGTTATTTGCAAGTTTTTAGAGACAGCGTTGTAGATATTTCCATGTTTATACAGATAGCGGTGAATATATTTCCACGTTTATACAGATAGCGGTGTAGATATTTCCATGTTTATAAAGATAGCAGTGTAGATATTTCCATGTTTATAGAGATAGTGGTGTAGATAATTTCAATTTATACCGAGAGCAGTGTAGATATTTCCAAGTTCATACAGATAGCGGTGTAGATTTTTCCACGTTTATAGAGATGGCGGTGTAGATATTTCCATGTTCATGAGGATGGCGGTGTAGATATTTCCATGTTCATACAGATAGCGGTTTAGATATTTCCATGTTCATACAGTTAGCGGTGTAGATATTTCCATGTTCATACAGATGGCGGTGCAGATATTTACATGTTGAAACAGATGGCAGTGTAGATATTTCCATCTTCATACGGATGGCCGTGTAGATATTTCCATGTTCATACAGGTGGCGGTGTAGATATTTCCATGTTTATACAGATAGCTGTGTAGTTATTTCCATGTTTATAGAGATAGCACTGTAGATATTTCCATGTATATTCAGATAGTTGTGTAGATATTTGCATGTTCATACAGATAGCGGTGTAGATATTTCCATGTTCGTACAGATAGCGGTGTAGATATTTCCGTGTTTATACAGATGGCGGTGTAGATATTTACATGTTCATACAGATGGCGGTGTAGATATTTCCATGTTAATACAGATGGCGGTGTAGATATTTCCATGTTCATACAAATAGCGGTGTAGTTATTTCCATGTTCATACCAATAGCGGTGTAGATATTTCCATGTTCATACAGTTAGCGGTGTAGATATTTCCATGTTCATACAGATGGCGGTGTAGATATTTACATGTTCATACAGATGGCGGTGAAGATATTTCCATGTTCATACGGATGGCAGTGTAGATATTTCCATGTTCATACAGGTGGCGGTGTAGATATTTCCATGTTTATACAGATAGCAGTGTAGTTATTTCCATGTTTATAGAGATAGCAGTGTGGATATTTCCATTGATATACAGATAGCTGTTTAGGTGTTTGCATGTTCATACAGATAGCGGTGTAGATATTTCCATGTTCGTACAGATAGCGGTGTAGATATTTCCATGTTCATACAGATAGCGGTGTAGATATTTCCATGTTCATACAGTTAGCGGTGTAGATATTTCCATGTTCATAGAGATAACGGTGTAGATATTTCCATGTTCATACAGATAGCGGTGTAGATATTTCCATGTTCATACAGTTAGCGTTGTAGATATTTCCATGTTCATACAGATGGCGGTGTAGATGTTTACATGTTCATACAGATGGCGGTGTAGATATTTCCATGTTCGTACAGATGGCGGTGTAGATATTTCCATGTTCATAGAGATGGCGGTGTAGATATTTCCATGTTTATGCAGATAGCGGTATAGATATTTCCATGTTTATACAGATGGTGGTGTAGATATTTCCATTTTTATAGAGATGGCGGTCTAGATAATTCCATGTTTACAGAGATAGTGGTGTAGTTATTTCCAAGTTTATAGAGACAGCGTTGTAGATATTTCCATGTTTATACAGATAGCGGTGAAGATATTTCCATGTTTATACACATAGCTGTGTAGATATTTCCATGTTTACACAGATAGCAGTGTAGATATTTCCATGTTTATAGAGATAGTGGTGTAGATAATTTCAATTTTATACCGAGAGCAGTGTAGATATTTCCAAGTTCATACAGATAGCGGTGTAGATATTTCCACGTTTATAGAGATGGCGGTGTAGATATTTCCCTGTTCATACTGATGGCGGTGTAGATATTTCCATGTTTATAGAGATTGCGGTGTAGATATTTTCATGTTTATACAGATGGCGGTGTAGATATTTCCGTGTTTACACAGATAGCGGTGTAGTCATTTCCATGTTTACACAGAGAGTGGTGTGGATATTTCCATGTTTATGCAGATAGCGGTGTAGATATTTCCATGTTTATAAAGATAGCGGTGCGGACATTTCCATATTTATACAGATAGTCGGGAAGATATTTCCATGTTTATACAGATAGCAGTGTAGATATTTCCATCTTAATACAGATGGCGGTGTAGATATGTCCATGTTCATACAGATGGCGGTGTAGATATTTCCATGTTCGTACAGATGGCGGTGTAGATATTACGAAGTTTATAGAGACAGCGCTGTAGTTATTTCCATATTTATAGAGAAATCTGTGTAGATATTTCCATGCATATGCAGACAGCTGTGTAGATATTTCCATGTTCATACAAATGGCGGTGTAGATATTTCCATGTTCATAGAGATGGCGTTGTAGATATTTCCATGTTTATACAGATAGCAGTGTAGTTATTTCCATGTTTATAGAGACAGCGGTGTAGATAATTTCAATTTTATACAGATACATGGGTAGATATTTCCATGTTCATACAGATATCGGTGTAGATATTTCCATGTTCATACAGATAGCGGTGTAGATATTTCCATGTTCATACAGATGACGGTGTAGATATTTCCATGTTCATACAGGTGGCGGTGTAGATATTTCCATGTTCATACAGATGGCGGTGTAGATATTTACATGTTCATACAGATGGCGGTGTAGATATTTCCACATTCGTACAGATGGCGGTGTAGATATTTCCATGCTCATAGAGATGGCGGTGTAGATATTTCCATGTTTATGCAGATAGCGGTATAGATATTTCCATGTTTATACAGATGGTGGTGTAGATATTTCCATGTTTATAGAGATGGCGGTCTAGATATTTCCATGTTTACAGAGATAGTGGTGTAGTTATTTCCAAGCTTATAGAGACAGCATTGTAGATATTTCCATCTTCAAACAGATAGCGGTGTAGATATTTCCATGTTTACAGAGATAGCAATGTAGATATTTCCATTGATATACAGACAGCTGTGTAGATATTTGCATGTTCACACAGATAGTGGTGTAGATATTTCCATGTTCGTACAGATATCGGTGTAGATATTTCCATGTTCATACAGATAGCGGTGTAGATATTTCCATGTTCATACAGATGACTGTGTAGATATTTCCATATTCATACAGATGGCGGTGTAGATATTTCCATGTTCATACAGTTAGCGGTGTAGATATTTCCATGTTCATACAGATGGCGGTGAAGATATTTACATGTTCATACAGATGGCGGTGTAGATATTTCCATGTTCATACAGATGGCGGTGTAGATATATCCATGTTCATAGAGATGGCGGTGTAGATATTTCCATGTTTATGCAGATAGCGATATAGATATTTCCATGTTTATACAGATGGTGGTGTAGATATTTCCAAGTTTATGGGGATGGCGGTGTAGATATTTTCATGTTTACACAGATGGCGGTGCATATATTTCCATGTTTACACAGATAGCGGTGTAGACATTTCCATGTTTACACAGATAGCGTTGTGGATATTTCCATGTTTATGCAGATAGCGGTGTAGATATTTCCATGTTTATACAGATTGCGGTGCGGATATTTCCATGTTTATACAGATAGGCAGATATTTCCGTGTTTATACAGATAGCGGTGTAGTTATTTCCATGTTCATACCAATAGCGGTGTAGATATTTTCATGTTCATACAGTTAGCGGTGTAGATATTTCCATGTTCATACAGATCGCGGTGTAGATATTTACATGTTCATACAGATGGCAGTGAAGATAATTCCATTGATATACAGATAGCTGTGTAGGTATTTGCATGTTCATACATATAGCGGTGTAGATATTTCCATGTTCATACAGATAGCGGTGAAGATATTTCCATGTTCATACAGATAGTGGTGTAGATATTTCCATGTTCGTACCAATAGCGGTGTAGATATTTCCATGTTCATACAGTTAGCGGTGTAGATATTTCCATGTTCGTACGGATGGCGGTGTAGATATTTACATGTTCATACAGATGGCGGTGTAGATATTTCCATGTTCGTACGGATGGCAGTGTAGATATTTCCATGTTCATACAGGTGTCGGTGTAGATATTTCCCTGTTTATACAGATAGCAGTGTAGTTATTTCCATGTTTATAGAGATAGCAGTGTTGGTATTTCCATTGATATACAGATAGCTGTGTAGATATTTGTATGTTCATACAGATAGCGGTGTAGATATTTCCATGTTCGTACAGATAGCGGTGTAGATATTTCCATGTTCATACAGATAACGGTGTAGATATTTGCAAGTTCATACAGATAGCGGTGTAGATATTTCCATGTTCATACAGTTAACAGTGTAGATATTTCCATGCTCAAACAGTTGGCGGTGTAGATATTTCCATGTTCATACAGTTAACGGTGTAGATATTTCCATGCTCATACAGATGGCGGTGTAGATATTTACATGTTCATACAGATGGCAGTGTAGATATTTCCATGTTCGTACAGATGGCGGTGTAGATATTTCCATGTTTATACAGATAACCGTGTAGTTATTTCCATGTTTATTGAGATAGTGGTGTAGAAAATTTCAATTTTATACAGATAGCAGTGTACATATTTCCAAGTTCATATAGATAGTGGTGTAGATATTTTCACGTTTATAGAGATGGCGGTGTAGATATTTCCATGTTCATCCAGATGGCGGTGTAGATATTTCCATGTTCATACAGATGGCGGTTAAGATATTTCCATGTTCATACAGATGGCGGTGTAGATATTTCCATGTTCATACAAATGGCGGTGTAGATATTTCCATGTTCATAGAGATGGCGGTGTAGATATTTCCATGTTCATACCAATGGCGGTTTAGATATTTCCATGTTCATATAAATGTCGGTGTAGATATTTCCATGTTCATACAGTTAGCGTTGTAGATATTTCCATGTTCATACAGATGGCGGTGTAGATGTTTACATGTTCATACAGATGGCGGTGTAGATATTTCCATGTTCGTACAGATGGCGGTGTAGATATTTCCATGTTCATAGAGATGGCGGTGTAGATATTTCCATGTTTATGCAGATAGCGGTATAGATATTTCCATGTTTATACAGATGGTGGTGTAGATATTTCCATTTTTATAGAGATGGCGGTCTAGATAATTCCATGTTTACAGAGATAGTGGTGTAGTTATTTCCAAGTTTATAGAGACAGCGTTGTAGATATTTCCATGTTTATACAGATAGCGGTGAAGATATTTCCATGTTTATACACATAGCTGTGTAGATATTTCCATGTTTACACAGATAGCAGTGTAGATATTTCCATGTTTATAGAGATAGTGGTGTAGATAATTTCAATTTTATACCGAGAGCAGTGTAGATATTTCCAAGTTCATACAGATAGCGGTGTAGATATTTCCACGTTTATAGAGATGGCGGTGTAGATATTTCCCTGTTCATACTGATGGCGGTGTAGATATTTCCATGTTTATAGAGATTGCGGTGTAGATATTTTCATGTTTATACAGATGGCGGTGTAGATATTTCCGTGTTTACACAGATAGCGGTGTAGTCATTTCCATGTTTACACAGAGAGTGGTGTGGATATTTCCATGTTTATGCAGATAGCGGTGTAGATATTTCCATGTTTATAAAGATAGCGGTGCGGATATTTCCATATTTATACAGATAGTCGGGAAGATATTTCCATGTTTATACAGATAGCAGTGTAGATATTTCCATCTTAATACAGATGGCGGTGTAGATATGTCCATGTTCATACAGATGGCGGTGTAGATATTTCCATGTTCGTACAGATGGCGGTGTAGATATTACGAAGTTTATAGAGACAGCGCTGTAGTTATTTCCATATTTATAGAGAAATCTGTGTAGATATTTCCATGCATATGCAGACAGCTGTGTAGATATTTCCATGTTCATACAAATGGCGGTGTAGATATTTCCATGTTCATAGAGATGGCGTTGTAGATATTTCCATGTTTATACAGATAGCAGTGTAGTTATTTCCATGTTTATAGAGACAGCGGTGTAGATAATTTCAATTTTATACAGATACATGGGTAGATATTTCCATGTTCATACAGATATCGGTGTAGATATTTCCATGTTCATACAGATAGCGGTGTAGATATTTCCATGTTCATACAGATGACGGTGTAGATATTTCCATGTTCATACAGGTGGCGGTGTAGATATTTCCATGTTCATACAGATGGCGGTGTAGATATTTACATGTTCATACAGATGGCGGTGTAGATATTTCCACATTCGTACAGATGGCGGTGTAGATATTTCCATGCTCATAGAGATGGCGGTGTAGATATTTCCATGTTTATGCAGATAGCGGTATAGATATTTCCATGTTTGTACAGATGGTGGTGTAGATATTTCCATGTTTATAGAGATGGCGGTCTAGATATTTCCATGTTTACAGAGATAGTGGTGTAGTTATTTCCAAGCTTATAGAGACAGCGTTGTAGATATTTCCATCTTCAAACAGATAGCGGTGTAGATATTTCCATGTTTATAGAGATAGCAATGTAGATATTTCCATTGATATACAGACAGCTGTGTAGATATTTGCATGTTCACACAGATAGTGGTGTAGATATTTCCATGTTCGTACAGATATCGGTGTAGATATTTCCATGTTCATACAGATAGCGGTGTAGATATTTCCATGTTCATACAGATGACTGTGTAGATATTTCCATATTCATACAGATGGCGGTGTAGATATTTCCATGTTCATACAGTTAGCGGTGTAGATATTTCCATGTTCATACAGATGGCGGTGAAGATATTTACATGTTCATACAGATGGCGGTGTAGATATTTCCATGTTCATACAGATGGCGGTGTAGATATATCCATGTTCATAGAGATGGCGGTGTAGATATTTCCATGTTTATGCAGATAGCGATATAGATATTTCCATGTTTATACAGATGGTGGTGTAGATATTTCCAAGTTTATGGGGATGGCGGTGTAGATATTTTCATGTTTACACAGATGGCGGTGCATATATTTCCATGTTTACACAGATAGCGGTGTAGACATTTCCATGTTTACACAGATAGCGTTGTGGATATTTCCATGTTTATGCAGATAGCGGTGTAGATATTTCCATGTTTATACAGATTGCGGTGCAGATATTTCCATGTTTATACAGATAGGCAGATATTTCCATGTTTATACAGATAGCGGTGTAGTTATTTCCATGTTCATACCAATAGCGGTGTAGATATTTTCATGTTCATACAGTTAGCGGTGTAGATATTTCCATGTTCATACAGATCGCGGTGTAGATATTTACATGTTCATACAGATGGCAGTGAAGATAATTCCATTGATATACAGATAGCTGTGTAGGTATTTGCATGTTCATACATATAGCGGTGTAGATATTTCCATGTTCATACAGATAGCGGTGAAGATATTTCCATGTTCATACAGATAGTGGTGTAGATATTTCCATGTTCGTACCAATAGCGGTGTAGATATTTCCATGTTCATACAGTTAGCGGTGTAGATATTTCCATGTTAGTACGGATGGCGGTGTAGATATTTACATGTTCATACAGATGGCGGTGTAGATATTTCCATGTTCGTACGGATGGCAGTGTAGATATTTCCATGTTCATACAGGTGTCGGTGTAGATATTTCCCTGTTTATACAGATAGCACTGTAGTTATTTCCATGTTTATAGAGATAGCAGTGTTGGTATTTCCATTGATATACAGATAGCTGTGTAGATATTTGTATGTTCATACAGATAGCGGTGTAGATATTTCCATGTTCGTACAGATAGCGGTGTAGATATTTCCATGTTCATACAGATAACGGTGTAGATATTTGCAAGTTCATACAGATAGCGGTGTAGATATTTCCATGTTCATACAGTTAACAGTGTAGATATTTCCATGCTCAAACAGTTGGCGGTGTAGATATTTCCATGTTCATACAGTTAACGGTGTAGATATTTCCATGCTCATACAGATGGCGGTGTAGATATTTACATGTTCATACAGATGGCAGTGTAGATATTTCCATGTTCGTACAGATGGCGGTGTAGATATTTCCATGTTTATACAGATAGCGGTGTAGATATTTCCATGTTTATACAGATAACCGTGTAGTTATTTCCATGTTTATTGAGATAGTGGTGTAGAAAATTTCAATTTTATACAGATAGCAGTGTACATATTTCCAAGTTCATATAGATAGTGGTGTAGATATTTTCACGTTTATAGAGATGGCGGTGTAGATATTTCCATGTTCATCCAGATGGCGGTGTAGATATTTCCATGTTCATACAGATGGCGGTTAAGATATTTCCATGTTCATACAGATGGCGGTGTAGATATTTCCATGTTCATACAAATGGCGGTGTAGATATTTCCATGTTCATAGAGATGGCGGTGTAGATATTTCCATGTTCATACCAATGGTGGTTTAGATATTTCCATGTTCATATAAATGTCGGTGTAGATATTTCCATGTTTATACAGATAGCAGTGTAATTATTTCCATGTTTATAGAGATTGCAGTGTAGATATTTCCATTGATATAAAGATAGCATTGTAGATATTTGCATGTTCATAGAGATAGTGGTGTAGATATTTCCATGTTCATAGAGATAGCAGTGTAGATATTTCCATGTTCATACAGATAGCGGTGTAGATATTTCCATGTTCATACAGATAGCGGTGTAGATATTTCCATGTTCATACAGATAGCTGTGCAGATATTTCCATGTTCATACAGTTAGCGGTGTAGATATTTCCATGTTTATAGAGATAGTGGTGTAGTTATTTCCAAGTTTATAGAGACAGCGTTGTAGATATTTCCATGTTTATAAAGATAGCGGTGAAGATATTTCCACGTTTATACAGATAGCGGTGTAGATATTTCCATGTTTATACAGATAGCAGTGTAGATATTTCCATGTTTATAGAGATAGTGGTGTAGATAATTTCAATTTATACCGAGAGCAGTGTAGATATTTCCAAGTTCATACAGTTAGCGGTGTAGATTTTTCCACGTTTATAGAGATGGCGGTGTAGATATTTCCATGTTCATGCAGATGGCGGTGTAGATATTTCCATGTTCATACAGATAGCGGTGTAGATATTTCCATGTTCATACAGTTATCGGTGTAGATATTTCCATGTTCATACAGATGGCGGTGCAGATATTTACATGTTCAAACAGATGGCAGTGTAGATATTTCCATCTTCATACGGATGGCCGTGTAGATATTTCCATGTTCATACAGGTGGCGGTGTAGATATTTCCATGTTTATACAGATAGCTGTGTAGTTATTTCCATGTTTATAGAGATAGCACTGTAGATATTTCCATGTATATTCAGATAGTTGTGTAGATATTTGCATGTTCATACAGATAACGGTGTAGATATTTCCATGTTCATACAGATAGCGGTGTAGATATTTCCATGTTCATACAGTTAGCGGTGTAGATATTTCCATGTTCATAGAGATAACGGTGTAGATATTTCCATGTTCATACAGATAGCGGTGTAGATATTTCCATGTTCATACAGTTAGCGTTGTAGCTATTTCCATGTTCATATAGATGGCGGTGTAGATATTTACATGTTCATACAGATGGCTGTGTAGATATTTCCATGTTCGTACAGATGGCGGTGTAGATATTTCCATGTTCATAGAGATGGCGGTGTAGATATTTCCATGTTTATGAAGATAGCGGTATAGATATTTCCATGTTTATACAGATGGTGGTGTAGATATTTCCATTTTTATAGAGATGGCGGTCTCGATAATTCCATGTTTACAGAGATAGTGGTGTAGTTATTTCCAAGTTTATAGAGACAGCGTTGTAGATATTTCCATGTTTATACAGATAGCGGTGAAGATATTTCCATGTTTATACACATAGCGGTGTAGATATTTCCATGTTTACACAGATAGCAGTGTAGATATTTCCATGTTTATAGAGATAGTGGTGTAGATAATTTCAATTTTATACCGAGAGCAGTGTAGATATTTCCAAGTTCATACAGATAGCGGTGTAGATATTTCCACGTTTATAGAGATGGCGGTGTAGATATTTCCCTGTTCATACTGATGGTGGTGTAGATATTTCCATGTTTATAGAGATGGCGGTGTAGATATTTTCATGTTTATACAGATGGCGGTGTAGATATTTCCATGTTTACACAGATAGCGGTGTAGATATTTCCATGTTTTTACAGATTGCGGTGCGGATATTTCCATGTTTATACAGATGGGCAGATATTTCCATGTTTATACAGATAGCGGTGTAGTTACTTCCATGTTCATACCAATAGCGGTGTAGATATTTCCATGTTCATACAGTTAGCAGTGTAGATATTTCCATGTTCATACAGATGGTGGTGTAGATATTTACATGTTCATACAGATGGCGGTGTAGATATTTCCATGTTCGTACGAATGGCAGTGTAGATATTTCCATGTTCATACAGGTGGCGGTGTAGATATTTCCATGTTTATACAGATAGCAGTGTAGTTATTTCCATGTTTATAGAGATAGCAGTGTGGATATTTCCATTGATATACAGATAGCTGTGTAGGTATTTGCATCTTCATACAGATAGCGGTGTAGATATTTCCATGTTCGTACAGATAGTGGTGTAGATATTTCCATGTTTACACGGATAGCGGTGTAGACATTTCCATGTTTACACAGATAGCGGTGTGGATATTTCCATGTTCATACAGATAGCAGTGTAGATATTTCCATATTCATACAGTTAGCGGTGTAGAAATTTCCATGTTCATAGAGATAACGGTGTAGATATTTCCATGTTCATACAGATAGCGGTGTAGATATTTCCATGTTCATACAATTAGCGGTGTAGATATTTCCATGTTCATACAGATGGCGGTGTAGGTATTTACATGTTCATACAGATGACGGTGTAGTTATTTCCATGTTCGTACAGATGGCGGTGCAGATATTTCCATGTTCATAGAGATGGCGGTGTAGATATTTCTATGTTTATGCAGATAGCGGTATAGATATTTCCATGTTCGTACAGATGGCGGTGAATATATTTCCACGTTCATAGGGATGGCGGTGTAGATATTTCCATGTTTATGCAGATAGCGGTGTAGATATTTCCATGTTTATACAGATAACAGTGTAGATATTTCCATGTTTATAGAGATAGTGGTGTAGATAATTTGAATTTTATACAGATAGCAGTGTAGATATTTCCAAGTTCATACAGACAGCAGTGTAGATATTTCCACGTTTATGGAGATGGCGGTGTAGATATTTCCATGTTCATACAGGTGGCGGTGTAGATATTTCCATGTTTATAGAGATGGCAGTGTAGATATTTTCATGTTTACACACATGGCGGTGTAGATATTTCCATGTTTACAGAGATAGCGGTGTAGACATTTCCATGTTTACACAGATAGTGGTGTGGATATTTCCATGTTTAGGCAGATAGCAGTGTAGATATTTCCATGTTTATACAGATAGCGGTGCGGATATTTCCATGTTTATACAGATAGTTGGGCAGATATTTCCATGTTTATACAGATAACGGTGTAGATGTTTCCATCTTAATACAGATGGCTTTGTTGATATGTCCATGTTTGTACAGATGGCGGTGTAGATATTTCCATGTTCATACAGATGGCGGTGTAGATATTTCGAAGTTTACAGAGATAGCGCTGTAGTTATTTCCATATTTATAGAGAAATCTGTGTAGATATTTCCATGTGTATGCAGATAGCAGTGAAGATATTTCCATGTTCATGCAGATAGCGTTGTAGATATTTCCATGTTCATCTAGATGCCGGTGTAGATATATCCATGTTCATGCAGATGGCGGTGAAGATATTTCCATGTTCATAGAGATGGCGGTGTCGATATTTCCATGTTCATACAAATGGCGGTGTAGATATTTCCAAGTTCGTACGGATGGCAGTGTAGATATTTCCAAGTTCGTACAGGTGGCGGTGTAGATATTTCCATGTTTTTACAGATAGCAGTGTAGATATTTCCATGTTTATAGAGATAGCAATGTAGATATTTCCATTGATATACAGATAGCTTTGTAGATATTTGCATGTTCATACAGATAGTGGTGTAGCTATTTCCATGTTCGTACAGATATCGGTGTAGATATTTCCATGTTCATACAGATGACGGTGTAGATATTTCCATGTTCATATAGATGGCGGTGTAGATATTTCCATGTTCATACAGTTAGCGGTGTAGATATTTCCATGTTCATACACATGGCGGTGTAGATATTTCCATGTTCATTCAGATGGCGGTGTAGATATTTCCATGTTCATACAGATGGCGGTGTAGATATATCCATGTTCATAGAGATGGCGGTGTAGATATTTCCATGTTTATGCAGATAGCGATATAGATATTTCCATGTTTATACAGATGGTGGTGTAGATATTTCCAAGTTTATGGGGATGGCGGTGTAGATATTTTCATGTTTACACAGATGGCGGTGCATATATTTCCATGTTTACAGAGATAGCGGTGTAGACATTTCCATGTTTACACAGATAGCGTTGTGGATATTTCCATGTTCATACAGTTAGCGGTGTAGATATTTCCATGTTCATACAGATGGCGGTGTAGATATTTACATGTTCATACAGATGGCGGTGTAGATATTTCCATGTTTATGCAGATAGCGATATAGATATTTACGTGTTTATACAGACGGTGGTGTAGATATTTCCAAGTTTATGGGGATGGCGGTGTAGATATTTTCATGTTTATACAGATGGCGGTGCATATATTTCCTTGTTTACACAGATAGCGGTGTAGACATTTCCATGTTTACACAGATAGCGTTGTGGATATTTCCATGTTTATGCAGACAGCACTGTAGATATTTCCATGTTTATACAGATTGCGGTGCAGATATTTCCATGTTTATACATATAGGCAGATATTTCCATGTTTATACAGATAGCGGTGTAGTTATTTCCATGTTCATACCAATAGCGGTGTAGATATTTCCATGTTCATACAGTTAGCGGTGTAGATATTTACATGTTCATACAGATGGCGGTGTAGATATTTCCATGTTCATACAGATGGCGGTGTAGATATATCCATGTTCATAGAGATGGCGGTGTAGATATTTCCATGTTTATGCAGATAGCGATATAGATATTTCCATGTTTATACAGATGGTGGTGTAGATATTTCCAAGTCTATGGGGATGGCGGAGTAGATATTTTCATGTTTACACAGATGGCGGTGCCTATATTTCCATGTTTACAGAGATAGCGGTGTAGACTTTTCCATGTTTACACAGATAGCATTGTGGATATTTCCATGTTTATGCAGATAGCGGTGTAGATATTTCCATGTTTATACAGATTGCGGTGCGGATATTTCCATGTTTATACAGATAGGCAGATATTTCCATGTTTATACAGATAGCGGTGTAGTTACTTCCATGTTCATACCAATAGCGGTGTAGATATTTCCAAGTTCATACAGTTAGCGGTGTAGATATTTCCATGTTCATACAGATGGCGGTGTAGATATTTACATGTTCATACAGATGGCGGTGTAGATATTTCCATGTTCGTATGGATGGCTGTGTAGATATTTCCATGTTCATAC
This sequence comes from Gorilla gorilla gorilla, assembly GCF_029281585.2. NCBI lineage: Eukaryota > Metazoa > Chordata > Mammalia > Primates > Hominidae > Gorilla > Gorilla gorilla. The sequence goes on along the minus strand of NC_073232.2, from coordinate 6,885,837 downwards.
AGGTGGCGGTGTAGATATTTCCATGTTTATACAGATAGCAGTGTAGTTATTTCCATGTTTATAGAGATAGCAGTGTGGATATTTCCATTGATATACAGATAGCTGTGTAGGTATTTGCATCTTCATACAGATAGCGGTGTAGATATTTCCATGTTCGTACAGATAGTGGTGTAGATATTTCCATGTTCATACAGATAGCGGTGTAGATATTTCCATGTTCATACAGATAACGGTGTAGATATTTCCGTGTTCATACAGATGGCGATGTAGATATTTCCATGTTAGTACAGATGGCGGTGTAGATATTTCCATATTCATAGAGATGGCGTTGTAGATATTTCCATGTTTATGCAGATAGCGGTATAGATATTTCCATGTTTATACAGATCGTGGTGTAGATATTTCCATGTTTATAGAGATGGCGGTCTAGATAATTCCATGTTTACAGAGATAGTGGTGTAGTTATTTCCAAGTTTATAGAGACAGCGTTGTAGATATTTCCATGTTTATACAAATAGCGGTGAATATATTTCCACGTTTATACAGATAGCGGTGTAGATATTTCCATGTTTATACAGATAGCAGTGTAGATATTTCCATGTTTATAGAGATAGTGGTGTAGATAATTTCAATTTATACCGAGAGCAGTGTAGATATTTCCAAGTTCATACAGATAGCGGTGTAGATTTTTCCACGTTTATAGAGATGGCGGTGTAGATATTTCCATGTTCATGAGGATGGCGGTGTAGATATTTCCATGTTCATACAGATAGCGGTTTAGATATTTCCATGTTCATACAGTTAGCGGTGTAGATATTTCCATGTTCATACAGATGGCGGTGCAGATATTTACATGTTGAAACAGATGGCAGTGTAGATATTTCCATCTTCATACGGATGGCCGTGTAGATATTTCCATGTTCATACAGGTGGCGGTGTAGATATTTCCATGTTTATACAGATAGCTGTGTAGTTATTTCCATGTTTATAGAGATAGCACTGTAGATATTTCCATGTATATTCAGATAGTTGTGTAGATATTTGCATGTTCATACAGATAGCGGTGTAGATATTTCCGTGTTCGTACAGATAGCGGTGTAGATATTTCCGTGTTTATACAGATGGCGGTGTAGATATTTACATGTTCATACAGATGGCGGTGTAGATATTTCCATGTTCAAACAGATGGCGGTGTAGATATTTCCATGTTCATACAAATAGCGGTGTAGTTATTTCCATGTTCATACCAATAGCGGTGTAGATATTTCCATGTTCATACAGTTAGCGGTGTAGATATTTCCATGTTCATACAGATGGCGGTGTAGATATTTACATGTTCATACAGATGGCGGTGTAGATATTTCCACGTTCGTACGGATGGCAGTGTAGATATTTCCATGTTCATACAGGTGGCGGTGTAGATATTTCCATGTTTATACAGATAGCAGTGTAGTTATTTCCATGTTTATAGAGATAGCAGTGTGGATATTTCCATTGATATACAGATAGCTGTTTAGGTGTTTGCATGTTCATACAGATAGCGGTGTAGATATTTCCATGTTCGTACAGATAGCGGTGTAGATATTTCCATGTTCATACAGATAGCGGTGTAGATATTTCCATGTTCATACAGTTAGCGGTGTAGATATTTCCATGTTCATAGAGATAACGGTGTAGATATTTGCATGTTCATACAGATAGCGGTGTAGATAATTCCATGTTCATACAGTTAGCGTTGTAGATATTTCCATGTTCATACAGATGGCGGTGTAGGTATTTACATGTTCATACAGATGGCGGTGTAGATATTTCCATGTTCGTACAGATGGCGGTGTAGATATTTCCATGTTTATACAGATGGTGGTGTAGATATTTCCATTTTTATAGAGATGGCGGTCTAGATAATTCCATGTTTACAGAGATAGTGGTGTAGTGATTTCCAAGTTTATAGAGACAGCGTTGTAGATATTTCCATGTTTATACAGATAGCGGTGAAGATATTTCCATGTTTATACACATAGCGGTGTAGATATTTCCATGTTTACACAGATAGCAGTGTAGATATTTCCATGTTTATAGAGATAGTGGTGTAGATAATTTCAATTTTATACCGAGAGCAGTGTAGATATTTCCAAGTTCATACAGATAGCGGTGTAGATATTTCCACGTTTATAGAGATGGCGGTGTAGATATTTCCCTGTTCATACTGATGGCGGTGTAGATATTTCCATGTTTATAGAGATTGCGGTGTAGATATTTTCATGTTTATACAGATGGCGGTGTAGATATTTCCATGTTTACACAGATAGCGGTGTAGTCATTTCCATGTTTACACAGAGAGTGGTGTGGATATTTCCATGTTTATGCAGATAGCGGTGTAGATATTTCCATGTTTATAAAGATAGCGGTGCGGATATTTCCATATTTATACAGATAGTTGGGCAGATATTTCCATGTTTATACAGATAGCAGTGTAGATATTTCCATCTTAATACAGATGGCGGTGTAGATATGTCCATGTTCATACAGATGGCGGTGTAGATATATCCATGTTCATAGAGATGGCGGTGTAGATATTTCCATGTTTATGCAGATAGCGATATAGATATTTCCATGTTTATACAGATGGTGGTGTAGATATTTCCAAGTCTATGGGGATGGCGGAGTAGATATTTTCATGTTTACACAGATGGCGGTGCCTATATTTCCATGTTTACAGAGATAGCGGTGTAGACTTTTCCATGTTTACACAGATAGCATTGTGGATATTTCCATGTTTATGCAGATAGCGGTGTAGATATTTCCATGTTTATACAGATTGCGGTGCGGATATTTCCATGTTTATACAGATAGGCAGATATTTCCATGTTTATACAGATAGCGGTGTAGTTACTTCCATGTTCATACCAATAGCGGTGTAGATATTTCCAAGTTCATACAGTTAGCGGTGTAGATATTTCCATGTTCATACAGATGGCGGTGTAGATATTTACATGTTCATACAGATAACGGTGTAGATATTTCCGTGTTCATACAGATGGCGATGTAGATATTTCCATGTTAGTACAGATGGCGGTGTAGATATTTCCATATTCATAGAGATGGCGTTGTAGATATTTCCATGTTTATGCAGATAGCGGTATAGATATTTCCCTGTTTATACAGATCGTGGTGTAGATATTTCCATGTTTATAGAGATGGCGGTCTAGATAATTCCATGTTTACAGAGATAGTGGTGTAGTTATTTCCAAGTTTATAGAGACAGCGTTGTAGATATTTCCATGTTTATACAGATAGCGGTGAATATATTTCCACGTTTATACAGATAGCGGTGTAGATATTTCCATGTTTATACAGATAGCAGTGTAGATATTTCCATGTTTATAGAGATAGTGGTGTAGATAATTTCAATTTATACCGAGAGCAGTGTAGATATTTCCAAGTTCATACAGATAGCGGTGTAGATTTTTCCACGTTTATAGAGATGGCGGTGTAGATATTTCCATGTTCATGAGGATGGCGGTGTAGATATTTCCATGTTCATACAGATAGCGGTTTAGATATTTCCATGTTCATACAGTTAGCGGTGTAGATATTTCCATGTTCATACAGATGGCGATGCAGATATTTACATGTTGAAACAGATGGCATTGTAGATATTTCCATCTTCATACGGATGGCCGTGTAGATATTTCCATGTTCATACAGGTGGCGGTGTAGATATTTCCATGTTTATACAGATAGCTGTGTAGTTATTTCCATGTTTATAGAGATAGCACTGTAGATATTTCCATGTATATTCAGATAGTTGTGTAGATATTTGCATGTTCATACAGATAGCGGTGTAGATATTTCCGTGTTCGTACAGATAGCGGTGTAGATATTTCCGTGTTTATACAGATGGCGGTGTAGATATTTACATGTTCATACAGATGGCGGTGTAGATATTTCCATGTTCAAACAGATGGCGGTGTAGATATTTCCATGTTCATACAAATAGCGGTGTAGTTATTTCCATGTTCATACCAATAGCGGTGTAGATATTTCCATGTTCATACAGTTAGCGGTGTAGATATTTCCATGTTCATACAGATGGCGGTGTAGATATTTACATGTTCATACAGATGGCGGTGTAGATATTTCCATGTTCGTACGGATGGCAGTGTAGATATTTCCATGTTCATACAGGTGGCGGTGTAGATATTTCCATGTTTATACAGATAGCAGTGTAGTTATTTCCATGTTTATAGAGATAGCAGTGTGGATATTTCCATTGATATACAGATAGCTGTTTAGGTGTTTGCATGTTCATACAGATAGCGGTGTAGATATTTCCATGTTCGTACAGATAGCGGTGTAGATATTTCCATGTTCATACAGATAGCGGTGTAGATATTTCCATGTTCATACAGTTAGCGGTGTAGATATTTCCATGTTCATAGAGATAACGGTGTAGATATTTCCATGTTCATACAGATAGCGGTGTAGATAATTCCATGTTCATACAGTTAGCGTTGTAGATATTTCCATGTTCATACAGATGGCGGTGTAGATATTTACATGTTCATACAGATGGCGGTGTAGATATTTCCATGTTCGTACAGATGGCGGTGTAGATATTTCCATGTTTATACAGATGGTGGTGTAGATATTTCCATTTTTATAGAGATGGCGGTCTAGATAATTCCATGTTTACAGAGATAGTGGTGTAGTGATTTCCAAGTTTATAGAGACAGCGTTGTAGATATTTCCATGTTTATACAGATAGCGGTGAAGATATTTCCATGTTTATACACATAGCGGTGTAGATATTTCCATGTTTACACAGATAGCAGTGTAGATATTTCCATGTTTATAGAGATAGTGGTGTAGATAATTTCAATTTTATACCGAGAGCAGTGTAGATATTTCCAAGTTCATACAGATAGCGGTGTAGATATTTCCACGTTTATAGAGATGGCGGTGTAGATATTTCCCTGTTCATACTGATGGCGGTGTAGATATTTCCATGTTTATAGAGATTGCGGTGTAGATATTTTCATGTTTATACAGATGGCGGTGTAGATATTTCCATGTTTACACAGATAGCGGTGTAGTCATTTCCATGTTTATACAGAGAGTGGTGTGGATATTTCCATGTTTATGCAGATAGCGGTGTAGATATTTCCATGTTTATAAAGATAGCGGTGCGGATATTTCCATATTTATACAGATAGTTGGGCAGATATTTCCATGTTTATACAGATAGCAGTGTAGATATTTCCATCTTAATACAGATGGCGGTGTAGATATGTCCATGTTCATACAGATGGCGGTGTAGATATTTCCATGTTCGTACAGATGGCGGTGTAGATATTACGAAGTTTATAGAGACAGCGCTGTAGTTATTTCCATATTTATAGAGAAATCTGTGTAGATATTTCCATGCATATGCAGACAGCTGTGTAGATATTTCCATGTTCATACAAATGGCGGTGTAGATATTTCCATGTTCATAGAGATGGCGTTGTAGATATTTCCATGTTTATACAGATAGCAGTGTAGTTATTTCCATGTTTATAGAGACAGCGGTGTAGATAATTTCAATTTTATACAGATACATGGGTAGATATTTGCATGTTCATACAGATAGCGGTGTAGATATATCCATTTTCATACAAATAGCGTGGTAGATATTTCTATGTTCATACAGATAGCGGTGTAGATATTTCCATGTTCATACAGATAGCGGTGTAGGTATTTCCATGTTCATACCAATAGCGGTGTGGATATTTCCATGTCCATACAGTTAGCGGTGTAGATATTTCCATGTTCATACAGAAGGCGGTGTAGATATTTACATGTTCAAACAGATGGCGGTGTAGATATTTCCATGTTCGTACGGATGGCATTGTAGATATTTCCATGTTCATACAGGTGCCGGTGTAGATATTTCCATGTTTATACAGATAACAGTGTAGTTATTTCCATGTTTATAGAGATAACAGTGTAGATATTTCCATTGATATGCAGATAGCTTTGTAGATATTTGCATGTTCATACAGATAGCGGTGTAGATTTTTCCATGTTCGTACAGTTAGCGGTGTGTATATTTCCATGTTCATACAGATAGCGGTGTAGATATTTCGATCTTCATACAGATAACGGTGTAGATATTTCCATGTTTATACAGATGGCGGTATAGATATTTCCATGTTCATACAGATAGCGGTATAGATATTTCCATGTTCATCCAGATGGCTGTGTAGATATATCCATGTTCATACAGATAGCGGTGTTTATATTTCCATGTTCATACAGATAGTGGTGCGGATATTTCCATGTTTATACAGATAGTTGGGCAGATATTTCCATGTTTATACAGATAACGGTGTAGATATTTCCATCTTAATACAGATGGCTTTGTTGATATGTCCATGTTTGTACAGATGGCGGTGTAGATATTTCCATGTTCATACAGATGACGGTGTAGATATTTCGAAGTTTACAGAGATAGCGCTGTAGTTATTTCCATATTTATAGAGAAATCTGTGTAGATATTTCCATGTATATGCAGATAGCTGTGTAGATATTTCCATGTTCATGCAGATAGCGTTGTAGATATTTCAATGTTCATCTAGATGCCGGTGTAGATATATCCATGTTCATACAGATGGCGGTGAAGATATTTCCATGTTCATAGAGATGGCGGTGTCGATATTTCCATGTTCATACAAATGGCGGTGTAGATATTTCCAAGTTCGTACAGGTGGCGGTGTAGATATTTCCATGTTTTTACAGATAGCAGTGTAGATATTTCCATGTTTATAGAGATAGCAATGTAGATATTTCCATTGATACACAGATAGTTGTGTAGATATTTGCATGTTCATACAGATAGTGGTGTAGATATTTCCATGTTCGTACAGATATCGGTGTAGATATTTCCATGTTGATACAGATGGCGGTGTAGATATTTCCATGTTCATACAGATGACGGTGTAGATATTTCCATGTTCATACAGATGGCGGTGTAGATATTTCCATGTTCATACAGTTAGCGGTGTAGATATTTCCATGTTCATACAGATGGCGGTGTAGTTATTTACATGTTCATACAGATGGCGGTGTAGATATTTCCATGTTCATACAGATGGCGGTGTAGATATATCCATGTTCATAGAGATGGCGGTGTAGATATTTCCATGTTCATGCAGATAGCGATATAGATATTTCCATGTTTATACAGATGGTGGTGTAGATATTTCCAAGTTTATCGGGATGGCGGTGTAGATATTTTCATGTTTACACAGATGGCGGTGCATATATTTCCATGTTTACAGAGATAGCGGTGTAGACATTTCCATGTTTACACAGATAGCATTGTGGATATTTCCATGTTTATGCAGATAGGGGTGTAGATATTTCCATGTTTATACAGATTGTGGTGCGGATATTTCCATGTTTATGCAGATATTTCCATGTTTATACAGATAACGGTGTAGTTACTTCCATGTTCATACCAATAGCGGTGTAGATATTTCCATGTTCATACAGTTAGCGGTGTAGATATTTCCATGTTCATACAGATGGCGGTGTAGATATTTACATGTTCATACAGATGGCGGTGTAGATATTTCCATGTTCGTATGGATGGCAGTGTAGATATTTCCATGTTCATACAGGTGGCGGTGTAGATATTTCCATGTTTATACAGATAGCAGTGTAGTTATTTCCATGTTTATAAAGATAGCACTGTAGATATTTCCATGTATATTCAGATAGTTGTGTAGATATTTGCATGTTCATACAGATAGCGGTGTAGATATTTCCATGTTCGTACAGATAGCGGTGTAGATATTTCCGTGTTTATACAGATGGCGGTGTAGATATTTACATGTTCATACAGAAGGCGGTGTAGATATTTCCATGTTCTTACAGATGGCGGTGTAGATATTTCCATGTTCATACAAATAGCGGTGTAGTTATTTCCACGTTCATACCAATAGCGGTGTAGATATTTCCATGTTCATACAGTTAGCGGTGTAGATATTTCCATGTTCATACAGATGGCGGTGTAGATATTTACATGTTCATACAGATGGCGGTGTAGATATTTCCATGTTCGTACGGATGGCAGTGTAGATATTTCCATGTTCATACAGGTGGCGGTGTAGATGTTTCCATGTTTATACAGATAGCAGTGTAGTTATTTCCATGTTTATAGAGATAGCAGTGTGGATATTTCCATTGATATACAGATAGCTGTGAAGGTGTTTGCATGTTCATACAGATAGTGGTGTAGATATTTCCATGTTCGTACAGATAGCGGTGTAGATATTTCCATGTTCATACAGATAGCGGTGTAGATATTTCCATGTTCATAGAGATGGCAGTGTAGATATTTCCATGTTTATACAAATGGCGGTGTAGATATTTCCATGTTCATAGAGATGGTGGTGTAGATATTTCCATGTTTATACAGATAGCAGTGTAGTTATTTCCGTGTTTATAGAGATAGCAGTGTAGATATTTCCATTGATATACAGATAACTGTGTAGATATTTGCATGTTCATACAGATAGCGGTGTAGATATTTCTATGTTTATACAGATAGCGGTGTAGATATTTCCATGTTCATACAGATAGCGGTGTAGATATTTCCATGTTCATACAGTTAGCGGTGTAGATATTTCCATGTTCTTACAGATGGCCGTGTAGATATTTACATGTTCATACAGATGGCGGTGTATATATTTCCATGTTCATACAGATAGCGGTGTAGATATTTCCATGTTCATACAGATAGCGGTGTATGTATTTCCATGTTCATACAGTTAGCGGTGTAGATATTTCCATGTTCATACAGATAGCGGTGCAGATATTTACATGTTCATACAGATGGCGGTGTAGATATTTCCATGTTCGTACGGATGGCAGTGTAGATATTTCCATGTTCATACAGGTGGCGGCGTAGATATTTCCATGTTTATACAGATAGCAGTGTAGTTATTTCCATGTTTATAGAGATAGCATTGTAGATATTTCCATTGATATACAGATAGCTGTGTAGATATTTGCATGTTCATACAGATAGCGGTGTAGATATTTCCATGTTCGTACAGATAGCGGTGTAGATATTTCCATGTACATACAGATAGCGGTGTAGATATTTCCATGTTCATACAGATAACGGTGTAGATATTTCCATGTTCATACAGATAGCGGTGTAGATATTTCCATGTTCATACAGTTAGCGGTGAAGATATTTCCATGTTCATACAGATGGCGGTGTAGATATTTACATGTTCATAGAGATGGCGGTATAGATATTTCCATGTTCGTACAGATGGCGGTGTAGATATTTCCATGTTCATAGAGATGGCGGTGTAGATATTTCCATGTTTATGCAGATAGCGGTATAGATATCTCCATGTTTATACAGATGGTGGTGTAGATATTTCCATGTTTATAGAGATGGCGGTCTAGATATTTCCATGTTTACAGAGATAGTGGTGTAGTTATTTCCAAGTTTATAGAGACAGCGTTGTTGATATTTCCATGTTTATACAGATAGCGGTGAAGATATTTCCATGTTTATAAAGATAGCAGTGTAGATATTTCAATGTTTATACAGATAGCAGTGTAGATGTTTCCATGTTTATAGACATAGTGGTGTAGATAATTTCAAATTTATACAGAGAGCAGTGTAGATATTTGCAAGTTCATACAGATAGCGGTGTAGATATTTCCACGTTTATAGAGATGGCGGTGTAGATATTTCCATGTTCATACAGATGGCAGTGTAGATATTTCCACGTTTATAGGGATGGCGGTGCAGATATTTTCATGTTTACACAGATGGCGGTGTACATATTTCCATGTTTACACGGATAGCGGTTTAGACATTTCCATGTTTAAACAGATAGTGGTGTGGATATTTCCATGTTCATACAAATGGCGGTGTAGATATTTCCATGTTCATAGAGATGGCGGTGTAGATATTTCCATGTACATACAAACGGCGGTGTAGATATTTCCATGTTCGTACAGATGGCGGTGCAGATATTTCCATGTTCATACAGTTAGCCGTGTAGATATTTCCATGTTCATACAGAGGGCGGTGTAGATATTTACATGTTCATACAGATGACGTTGTAGATATTTCCATGTTTGTACGGATGGCAGTGTGGATATTTCCATGTTCATACATGTGGCGGTGTAGATATTTCCATGTTTATACAGATAGCAGTGTAGTTATTTCCATGTTTATAGAGATAGCAGTGTAGATATTTCCATTGATATACAGATAGCTGTGTAGATATTTGCATGTTCATACAGATAGCGGTGTAGATATTTCCATGTTCGTACAGATAGCGGTGTAGATATTTCCATGTTCATACAGATAGCGGTGTAGATATTTCCATGTTCATAGAGATGGCGGTGTAGATATTTCCATGTTTATACAAATGGCGGTGTAGATATTTCCATGTTCATAGAGATGGTGGTGTAGATATTTCCATGTTTATACAGATAGCAGTGTAGTTATTTCCGTGTTTATAGAGATAGCAGTGTAGATATTTCCATTGATATACAGATAACTGTGTAGATATTTGCATGTTCATACAGATAGCGGTGTAGATATTTCTATGTTTATACAGATAGCGGTGTAGATATTTCCATGTTCATACAGATAGCGGTGTAGATATTTCCATGTTCATACAGTTAGCGGTGTAGATATTTCCATGTTCTTACAGATGGCCGTGTAGATATTTACATGTTCATACAGATGGCGGTGTATATATTTCCATGTTCATACAGATAGCGGTGTAGATATTTCCATGTTCATACAGATAGCGGTGTATGTATTTCCATGTTCATACAGTTAGCGGTGTAGATATTTCCATGTTCATACAGATAGCGGTGCAGATATTTACATGTTCATACAGATGGCGGTGTAGATATTTCCATGTTCGTACGGATGGCAGTGTAGATATTTCCATGTTCATACAGGTGGCGGCGTAGATATTTCCATGTTTATACAGATAGCAGTGTAGTTATTTCCATGTTTATAGAGATAGCATTGTAGATATTTCCATTGATATACAGATAGCTGTGTAGATATTTGCATGTTCATACAGATAGCGGTGTAGATATTTCCATGTTCGTACAGATAGCGGTGTAGATATTTCCATGTACATACAGATAGCGGTGTAGATATTTCCATGTTCATACAGATAACGGTGTAGATATTTCCATGTTCATACAGATAGCGGTGTAGATATTTCCATGTTCATACAGTTAGCGGTGAAGATATTTCCATGTTCATACAGATGGCGGTGTAGATATTTACATGTTCATAGAGATGGCGGTGTAGATATTTCCATGTTCGTACAGATGGCGGTGTAGATATTTCCATGTTCATAGAGATGGCGGTGTAGATATTTCCATGTTTATGCAGATAGCGGTATAGATATCTCCATGTTTATACAGATGGTGGTGTAGATATTTCCATGTTTATAGAGATGGCGGTCTAGATATTTCCATGTTTACAGAGATAGTGGTGTAGTTATTTCCAAGTTTATAGAGACAGCGTTGTTGATATTTCCATGTTTATACAGATAGCGGTGAAGATATTTCCATGTTTATAAAGATAGCAGTGTAGATATTTCAATGTTTATACAGATAGCAGTGTAGATGTTTCCATGTTTATAGACATAGTGGTGTAGATAATTTCAAATTTATACAGAGAGCAGTGTAGATATTTGCAAGTTCATACAGATAGCGGTGTAGATATTTCCACGTTTATAGAGATGGCGGTGTAGATATTTCCATGTTCATACAGATGGCAGTGTAGATATTTCCACGTTTATAGGGATCGCGGTGCAGATATTTTCATGTTTACACAGATGGCGGTGTAGATATTTCCATGTTTACACGGATAGCGGTGTAAACATTTCCATGTTTAAACAGATAGTGGTGTGGATATTTCCATGTTCATACAAATGGCGGTGTAGATATTTCCATGTTCATAGAGATGGCGGTGTAGATATTTCCATGTACATACAAACGGCGGTGTAGATATTTCCATGTTCGTACAGATGGCGGTGCAGATATTTCCATGTTCATACAGTTAGCCGTGTAGATATTTCCATGTTCATACAGAGGGCGGTGTAGATATTTACATGTTCATACAGATGACGTTGTAGATATTTCCATGTTTGTACGGATGGCAGTGTGGATATTTCCATGTTCATACATGTGGCGGTGTAGATATTTCCATGTTTATACAGATAGCAGTGTAGTTATTTCCATGTTTATAGAGATAGCAGTGTAGATATTTCCATTGATATACAGATAGCTGTGTAGATATTTGCATGTTCATACAGATAGCGGTGTAGATATTTCCATGTTCGTACAGATAGCGGTGTAGATATTTACATGTTCATACAGATAGCGGTGCGGATATTTCCATGTTTATACAGATAGTGGTGCAGATATTTCCATGTTTATAAAGATAGCGGTGTAGATATTTCCATTGATATACAGACAGCTGTGTAGATATTTGCATGTTCATACAGATAGCGGTGTAGTTATTTCCATGTTCATACAGATAGCGGTGTAGATATTTCCATGTTCATACAGATAGCGGTGTAGATATTTCCATGTTCATACAGATGGCCGTGTAGATATTTACATGTTCATAGAGATGGCGGTGTAGATATTTCCATGTTCATACAGATAGCGGTGTAGAGATTTCCATGTTCATACAGATAGCGGAGTAGATATTTCCATGTTCATACAGATAGCGGTCTAGATATTTCTAGGTTCATACCAATAGCGGTGTAGTCATTTCCATGTTCATACAGTTAGCGGTGTAGATATTTCCATGTACATACAGATGGCGTTGTAGATATTTACATGTTCATACAGGTGGCGGTGTAGATATTTCCATGTTCGTACGGAGGGCAGTGCAGATATTTCCATGTTCATACAGGTGGCGGTGTAGATATTTCCATGAATATACAGATAGCAGTGTAGTTATTTCCATGTTTATAGAGATAGCAGTGTACATATTTCCATTGATATACAGATAGCTGTGTAGATACTTGCATGGTCATACAGATAGCGGTGTAGATATTTCCATGTTCGTACAGATAACGGTGTAGATATTTCCATGTTTATACAGATAGTGGTGTAGATATTTCCATGTTTATAGAGATGGCGGTGTAGATATTTCCATGTTCATACTGATGGCGGTGTAAATATTTCCATGTTTATAGGGATGGTGGTGTAGATATTTTCATGTTTACACAGATGGCGGTGTAGATATTTCCATGTTTACACAGATAGCGCTGTAGACATTTCCATGTTTACACAGATAGCGGTGTGGAAATTTCCATGTTTATGCAGATAGCAGTGTAGATATTTCCATGTTTATACAGATAGCGGTGGGGATATATCCATGTTTATACAGATAGTTGGGCAGATATTTCCATGTTTATACAGATAGCAGTGTAGATATTTCCATCTTAATACAGATGGCCGTGTAGATATGTCCATGTTTGTACAGATGGCGGTGTAGATATTTCCATGTTCATACAGATGGCGGTGTAGATATTTCCAAGTTTATAGAGATAGCGCTGTAGTTATTTCCATATTTATAGATAAATCTGTGTAGGTATTTCAGTGTATATTCAGATGGCCGTGTAGATATTTCCATGTTTATACAGATAGCAGTGTAGTTGTTTCCATGTTTATAGAGTTACCAGTGTGGATATTTCCATTGATATACAGATAGCTGTGTAGACATTTACATGTTCATACAGATAGCGGTGTAGATATTTCCATGTTCTTACAGATAGCGCTGTAGCTATTTCCATGTTCATACAGATAGCGGTGTAGATATTTCCATGTTCATACCGATAGCGGTGTAGATATTTCCATATTCATACCGATAGCTGTGTAGATATTTCCATGTTCATAGAGATGGCGGTGTAGATATTTCCATGTTTATGCAGATAGCGGTATAGATATTTCCATGTTTATAGAGATGGCGGTCTAGATATTTCCATGTTTACAGAGATAGTGGTGTAGTTATTTCCAAGTTTATAGAGACAGCGTTGTAGATATTTCCATGTTTATACAGATAGCGGTGAAGATATTTCCATGTTTATACAGATAGCGGTGTAGATATTTCCATGTTTATACAGATAGCAGTGTAGATATTTCCATGTTTATGCAGATAGCGGTGTAGATATTTCCATGTTTATACAGATAGCGGTGCGGATATTCCCATGTTTATACAGATAGTTGGGCAGATATTTCCATGTTTATACACATAACGGTGTAGATATTTCCATCTTAATACAGATGGCTTTGTTGATATGTCCATGTTTGTACAGATGGCGGTGTAGATATTTCCATGTTCATAGAGATGGCGGTGTAGATATTTCCGAGTTCATACAAATGGCGGTGTAGATATTTCCATGTTCATAGAGATGGCACTGTAGATATTTCCATGTTTATACAGATAGCAGTGTAGATATTTCCATGTTTATAGAGATAGCAGTGTAGATATTTCCATTGATATACAGATAGCTGTGTAGATATTTGCATGTTCATACAGATAGCGGTGTAGATATTTCCATGTTCATACAGATAGCGGTCTAGATATTTCCATGTTCATACAGTTAGCGGTGTAGATATTTCCATGTTCATACAGATAGCGGTGCAGATATTTACATGTTCATACAGATGGCGGTGTAGATATTTCCATGTTCGTACGGATGGCAGTGTAGATATTTCCATGTTCATACAGGTGGCGGCGTAGATATTTCCATGTTTATACAGATAGCAGTGTAGTTATTTCCATGTTTATAGAGATAGCATTGTAGATATTTCCATTGATATACAGATAGCTGTGTAGATATTTGCATGTTCATACAGATAGCGGTGTAGATATTTCCATGTTCGTACAGATAGCGGTGTAGATATTTCCATGTACATACAGATAGCGGTGTAGATATTTCCATGTTCATACAGATAACGGTGTAGATATTTCCATGTTCATACAGATAGCGGTGTAGATATTTCCATGTTCATACAGTTAGCGGTGAAGATATTTCCATGTTCATACAGATGGCGGTGTAGATATTTACATGTTCATAGAGATGGCGGTGTAGATATTTCCATGTTCGTACAGATGGCGGTGTAGATATTTCCATGTTCATAGAGATGGCGGTGTAGATATTTCCATGTTTATGCAGATAGCGGTATAGATATCTCCATGTTTATACAGATGGTGGTGTAGATATTTCCATGTTTATAGAGATGGCGGTCTAGATATTTCCATGTTTACAGAGATAGTGGTGTAGTTATTTCCAAGTTTATAGAGACAGCGTTGTTGATATTTCCATGTTTATACAGATAGCGGTGAAGATATTTCCATGTTTATAAAGATAGCAGTGTAGATATTTCAATGTTTATACAGATAGCAGTGTAGATGTTTCCATGTTTATAGACATAGTGGTGTAGATAATTTCAAATTTATACAGAGAGCAGTGTAGATATTTGCAAGTTCATACAGATAGCGGTGTAGATATTTCCACGTTTATAGAGATGGCGGTGTAGATATTTCCATGTTCATACAGATGGCAGTGTAGATATTTCCACGTTTATAGGGATCGCGGTGCAGATATTTTCATGTTTACACAGATGGCGGTGTAGATATTTCCATGTTTACACGGATAGCGGTGTAAACATTTCCATGTTTAAACAGATAGTGGTGTGGATATTTCCATGTTCATACAAATGGCGGTGTAGATATTTCCATGTTCATAGAGATGGCGGTGTAGATATTTCCATGTACATACAAACGGCGGTGTAGATATTTCCATGTTCGTACAGATGGCGGTGCAGATATTTCCATGTTCATACAGTTAGCCGTGTAGATATTTCCATGTTCATACAGAGGGCGGTGTAGATATTTACATGTTCATACAGATGACGTTGTAGATATTTCCATGTTTGTACGGATGGCAGTGTGGATATTTCCATGTTCATACATGTGGCGGTGTAGATATTTCCATGTTTATACAGATAGCAGTGTAGTTATTTCCATGTTTATAGAGATAGCAGTGTAGATATTTCCATTGATATACAGATAGCTGTGTAGATATTTGCATGTTCATACAGATAGCGGTGTAGATATTTCCATGTTCGTACAGATAGCGGTGTAGATATTTACATGTTCATACAGATAGCGGTGCGGATATTTCCATGTTTATACAGATAGTGGTGCAGATATTTCCATGTTTATAAAGATAGCGGTGTAGATATTTCCATTGATATACAGACAGCTGTGTAGATATTTGCATGTTCATACAGATAGCGGTGTAGTTATTTCCATGTTCATACAGATAGCGGTGTAGATATTTCCATGTTCATACAGATAGCGGTGTAGATATTTCCATGTTCATACAGATGGCCGTGTAGATATTTACATGTTCATAGAGATGGCGGTGTAGATATTTCCATGTTCATACAGATAGCGGTGTAGAGATTTCCATGTTCATACAGATAGCGGAGTAGATATTTCCATGTTCATACAGATAGCGGTCTAGATATTTCTAGGTTCATACCAATAGCGGTGTAGTCATTTCCATGTTCATACAGTTAGCGGTGTAGATATTTCCATGTACATACAGATGGCGTTGTAGATATTTACATGTTCATACAGGTGGCGGTGTAGATATTTCCATGTTCGTACGGAGGGCAGTGCAGATATTTCCATGTTCATACAGGTGGCGGTGTAGATATTTCCATGAATATACAGATAGCAGTGTAGTTATTTCCATGTTTATAGAGATAGCAGTGTACATATTTCCATTGATATACAGATAGCTGTGTAGATACTTGCATGTTCATACAGATAGCGGTGTAGATATTTCCATGTTCGTACAGATAACGGTGTAGATATTTCCATGTTTATACAGATAGTGGTGTAGATATTTCCATGTTTATAGAGATGGCGGTGTAGATATTTCCATGTTCATACTGATGGCGGTGTAAATATTTCCATGTTTATAGGGATGGTGGTGTAGATATTTTCATGTTTACACAGATGGCGGTGTAGATATTTCCATGTTTACACAGATAGCGCTGTAGACATTTCCATGTTTACACAGATAGCGGTGTGGAAATTTCCATGTTTATGCAGATAGCAGTGTAGATATTTCCATGTTTATACAGATAGCGGTGGGGATATATCCATGTTTATACAGATAGTTGGGCAGATATTTCCATGTTTATACAGATAGCAGTGTAGATATTTCCATCTTAATACAGATGGCCGTGTAGATATGTCCATGTTTGTACAGATGGCGGTGTAGATATTTCCATGTTCATACAGATGGCGGTGTAGATATTTCCAAGTTTATAGAGATAGCGCTGTAGTTATTTCCATATTTATAGATAAATCTGTGTAGGTATTTCAGTGTATATTCAGATGGCCGTGTAGATATTTCCATGTTTATACAGATAGCAGTGTAGTTGTTTCCATGTTTATAGAGTTACCAGTGTGGATATTTCCATTGATATACAGATAGCTGTGTAGACATTTACATGTTCATACAGATAGCGGTGTAGATATTTCCATGTTCTTACAGATAGCGCTGTAGCTATTTCCATGTTCATACAGATAGCGGTGTAGATATTTCCATGTTCATACCGATAGCGGTGTAGATATTTCCATATTCATACCGATAGCTGTGTAGATATTTCCATGTTCATAGAGATGGCGGTGTAGATATTTCCATGTTTATGCAGATAGCGGTATAGATATTTCCATGTTTATAGAGATGGCGGTCTAGATATTTCCATGTTTACAGAGATAGTGGTGTAGTTATTTCCAAGTTTATAGAGACAGCGTTGTAGATATTTCCATGTTTATACAGATAGCGGTGAAGATATTTCCATGTTTATACAGATAGCGGTGTAGATATTTCCATGTTTATACAGATAGCAGTGTAGATATTTCCATGTTTATGCAGATAGCGGTGTAGATATTTCCATGTTTATACAGATAGCGGTGCGGATATTCCCATGTTTATACAGATAGTTGGGCAGATATTTCCATGTTTATACACATAACGGTGTAGATATTTCCATCTTAATACAGATGGCTTTGTTGATATGTCCATGTTTGTACAGATGGCGGTGTAGATATTTCCATGTTCATAGAGATGGCGGTGTAGATATTTCCGAGTTCATACAAATGGCGGTGTAGATATTTCCATGTTCATAGAGATGGCACTGTAGATATTTCCATGTTTATACAGATAGCAGTGTAGATATTTCCATGTTTATAGAGATAGCAGTGTAGATATTTCCATTGATATACAGATAGCTGTGTAGATATTTGCATGTTCATACAGATAGCGGTGTAGATATTTCCATGTTCATACAGATAGCGGTCTAGATATTTCCATGTTCATACAGATGGCTGTGTAGATATTTCCATGTTCCTACAGTTAGCGGTGTAGATATTTCCATGTTCATACAGATGGCGTTGTAGATATTTCCAAGTTCGTACAGGTGGCGGTGTAGATATTTCCATGTTTTTACAGATAGCAGTGTAGATATTTCCATGTTTATAGAGATAGCAATGTAGATATTTCCATTGATACACAGATAGTTGTGTAGATATTTGCATGTTCATACAGATAGTGGTGTAGATATTTCCATGTTCGTACAGATATCGGTGTAGATATTTCCATGTTGATACAGATGGCGGTGTAGATATTTCCATGTTCATACAGATGACGGTGTAGATATTTCCATGTTCATACAGATGGCGGTGTAGATATTTCCATGTTCATACAGTTAGCGGTGTAGATATTTCCATGTTCATACAGATGGCGGTGTAGTTATTTACATGTTCATACAGATGGCGGTGTAGATATTTCCATGTTGATACAGATGGCGGTGTAGATATTTCCATGTTCATACAGATGACGGTGTAGATATTTCCATGTTCATACAGATGGCGGTGTAGATATATCCATGTTCATAGAGATGGCGGTGTAGATATTTCCATGTTCATGCAGATAGCGATATAGATATTTCCATGTTTATACAGATGGTGGTGTAGATATTTCCAAGTTTATCGGGATGGCGGTGTAGATATTTTCATGTTTACACAGATGGCGGTGCATATATTTCCATGTTTACAGAGATAGCGGTGTAGACATTTCCATGTTTACACAGATAGCGTTGTGGATATTTCCATGTTTATGCAGATAGGGGTGTAGATATTTCCATGTTTATACAGATTGTGGTGCGGATATTTCCATGTTTATGCAGATATTTCCATGTTTATACAGATAACGGTGTAGTTACTTCCATGTTCATACCAATAGCGGTGTAGATATTTCCATGTTCATACAGTTAGCGGTGTAGATATTTCCATGTTCATACAGATGGCGGTGTAGATATTTACATGTTCATACAGATGGCGGTGTAGATATTTCCATGTTCTTATGGATGGCAGTGTAGATATTTCCATGTTCATACAGGTGGTGGTGTAGATATTTCCATGTTTATACAGATAGCAGTGTAGTTATTTCCATGTTTATAAAGATAGCACTGTAGATATTTCCATGTATATTCAGATAGATGTGTAGATATTTGCATGTTCATACAGATAGCGGTGTAGATATTTCCATGTTCGTACAGATAGCGGTGTAGATATTTCCGTGTTTATACAGATGGCGGTGTAGATATTTACATGTTCATACAGATGGCGGTGTAGATATTTCCATGTTCTTACAGATGGCGGTGTAGATATTTCCATGTTCATACAAATAGCGGTGTAGTTATTTCCACGTTCATACCAATAGCGGTGTAGATATTTCCATGTTCATACAGTTAGCGGTGTAGATATTTCCATGTTCATACAGATGGCGGTGTAGATATTTACATGTTCATACAGATGGCGGTGTAGATATTTCCATGTTCGTACGGATGGCAGTGTAGATATTTCCATGTTCATACAGGTGGCGGTGTAGATGTTTCCATGTTTATACAGATAGCAGTGTAGTTATTTCCATGTTTATAGAGATAGCAGTGTGGATATTTCCATTGATATACAGATAGCTGTGAAGGTGTTTGCATGTTCATACAGATAGTGGTGTAGATATTTCCATGTTCGTACAGATAGCGGTGTAGATATTTCCATGTTCATACAGATAGCGGTGTAGATATTTCCATGTTCATAGAGATGGCGGTGTAGATATTTCCATGTTTATACAAATGGCGGTGTAGATATTTCCATGTTCATAGAGATGGTGGTGTAGATATTTCCATGTTTATACAGATAGCAGTGTAGTTATTTCTGTGTTTATAGAGATAGCAGTGTAGATATTTCCATTGATATACAGATAACTGTGTAGATATTTGCATGTTCATACAGATAGCGGTGTAGATATTTCTATGTTTATACAGATAGCGGTGTAGATATTTCCATGTTCATACAGATAGCGGTGTAGATATTTCCATGTTCATACAGTTAGCGGTGTAGATATTTCCATGTTCTTACAGATGGCCGTGTAGATATTTACATGTTCATACAGATGGCGGTGTATATATTTCCATGTTCATACAGATAGCGGTGTAGATATTTCCATGTTCATACAGATAGCGGTGTATGTATTTCCATGTTCATACAGTTAGCGGTGTAGATATTTCCATGTTCATACAGATAGCGGTGCAGATATTTACATGTTCATACAGATGGCGGTGTAGATATTTCCATGTTCGTACGGATGGCAGTGTAGATATTTCCATGTTCATACAGGTGGCGGCGTAGATATTTCCATGTTTATACAGATAGCAGTGTAGTTATTTCCATGTTTATAGAGATAGCATTGTAGATATTTCCATTGATATACAGATAGCTGTGTAGACATTTGCATGTTCATACAGATAGCGGTGTAGATATTTCCATGTTCGTACAGATAGCGGTGTAGATATTTCCATGTACATACAGATAGCGGTGTAGATATTTCCATGTTCATACAGATAACGGTGTAGATATTTCCATGTTCATACAGATAGCGGTGTAGATATTTCCATGTTCATACAGTTAACGGTGAAGATATTTCCATGTTCATACAGATGGCGGTGTAGATATTTACATGTTCATAGAGATGGCGGTATAGATATTTCCATGTTCGTACAGATGGCGGTGTAGATATTTCCATGTTCATAGAGATGGTGGTGTAGATATTTCCATGTTTATGCAGATAGCGGTATAGATATCTCCATGTTTATACAGATGGTGGTGTAGATATTTCCATGTTTATAGAGATGGCGGTCTAGATATTTCCATGTTTACAGAGATAGTGGTGTAGTTATTTCCAAGTTTATAGAGACAGCGTTGTTGATATTTCCATGTTTATACAGATAGCGGTGAAGATATTTCCATGTTTATAAAGATAGCAGTGTAGATATTTCAATGTTTATACAGATAGCAGTGTAGATGTTTCCATGTTTATAGACATAGTGGTGTAGATAATTTCAAATTTATACAGAGAGCAGTGTAGATATTTGCAAGTTCATACAGATAGCGGTGTAGATATTTCCACGTTTATAGAGATGGCGGTGTAGATATTTCCATGTTCATACAGATGGCAGTGTAGATATTTCCACGTTTATAGGGATGGCGGTGCAGATATTTTCATGTTTACACAGATGGCGGTGTAGATATTTCCATGTTTACACGGATAGCGGTGTAGACATTTCCATGTTTAAACAGATAGTGGTGTGGATATTTCCATGTTCATACAAATGGCGGTGTAGATATTTCCATGTTCATAGAGATGGCGGTGTAGATATTTCCATGTACATACAAACGGCGGTGTAGATATTTCCATGTTCGTACAGATGGCGGTGCAGATATTTCCATGTTCATACAGTTAGCCGTGTAGATATTTCCATGTTAATACAGAGGGCGGTGTAGATATTTACATGTTCATACAGATGACGTTGTAGATATTTCCATGTTTGTACGGATGGCAGTGTGGATATTTCCATGTTCATACATGTGGCGGTGTAGATATTTCCATGTTTATACAGATAGCAGTGTAGTTATTTCCATGTTTATAGAGATAGCAGTGTAGATATTTCCATTGATATACAGATAGCTGTGTAGATATTTGCATGTTCATACAGATAGCGGTGTAGATATTTCCATGTTCGTACAGATAGCGGTGTAGATATTTACATGTTCATACAGATAGCGGTGCGGATATTTCCATGTTTATACAGATAGTGGTGCAGATATTTCCATGTTTATAAAGATAGCGGTGTATATATTTCCATTGATATACAGACAGCTGTGTAGATATTTGCATGTTCATACAGATAGCGGTGTAGTTATTTCCATGTTCATACAGATAGCGGGGTAGATATTTCCATGTTCATACAGATAGCGGTGTAGATATTTCCATGTTCATACAGATGGCCGTGTAGATATTTACATGTTCATAGAGATGGCGGTGTAGATATTTCCATGTTCATACAGATAGCGGTGTAGAGATTTCCATGTTCATACAGATAGCGGAGTAGATATTTCCATGTTCATACAGATAGCGGTCTAGATATTTCTAGGTTCATATCAATAGCGGTGTAGTCATTTCCATGTTCATACAGTTAGCGGTGTAGATATTTCCATGTACATACAGATGGCGTTGTAGATATTTACATGTTCATACAGGTGGCGGTGTAGATATTTCCATGTTCGTACGGAGGGCAGTGCAGATAATTCCATGTTCATACAGGTGGCGGTGTAGATATTTCCATGTTTATACAGATAGCAGTGTAGTTATTTCCATGTTTATAGAGATAGCAGTGTAGATATTTCCATTGATATACAGATAGCTGTGTAGATACTTGCATGGTCATACAGATAGCGGTGTAGATATTTCCATGTTCGTACAGATAACGGTGTAGATATTTCCATGTTTATACAGATAGTGGTGTAGATATTTCCATGTTTATAGAGATGGCGGTGTAGATATTTCCATGTTCATACTGATGGCGGTGTAAATATTTCCATGTTTATAGGGATGGTGGTGTAGATATTTTCATGTTTACACAGATGGCGGTGTAGATATTTCCATGTTTACACAGATAGCGCTGTAGACATTTCCATGTTTACACAGATAGCGGTGTGGAAATTTCCATGTTTATGCAGATAGCAGTATAGATATTTCCATGTTTATACAGATAGCGGTGGGGATATATCCATGTTTATACAGATAGTTGGGCAGATATTTCCATGTTTATACAGATAGCAGTGTAGATATTTCCATCTTAATACAGATGGCCGTGTAGATATGTCCATGTTTGTACAGATGGAGGTGTAGATATTTCCATGTTCATACAGATGGCGGTGTAGATATTTCCAAGTTTATAGAGATAGCGCTGTAGTTATTTCCATATTTATAGATAAATCTGTGTAGGTATTTCAGTGTATATTCAGATGGCCGTGTAGATATTTCCATGTTTATACAGATAGCAGTGTAGTTGTTTCCATGTTTATAGAGTTACCAGTGTGGATATTTCCATTGATATACAGATAGCTGTGTAGACATTTACATGTTCATACAGATAGCAGTGTAGATATTTCCATGTTCTTACAGATAGCGCTGTAGATATTTCCATGTTCATACAGATAGCGGTGTAGATATTTCCATGTTCATACCGATAGCGGTGTAGATATTTCCATATTCATACCGATAGCTGTGTAGATATTTCCATGTTCATAGAGATGGCGGTGTAGATATTTCCATGTTTATGCAGATAGCGGTATAGATATTTCCATGTTTATAGAGATGGCGGTCTAGATATTTCCATGTTTACAGAGATAGTGGTGTAGTTATTTCCAAGTTTATAGAGACAGCGTTGTAGATATTTCCATGTTTATACAGATAGCGGTGAAGATATTTCCATGTTTATACAGATAGCGGTGTAGATATTTCCATGTTTATACAGATAGCAGTGTAGATATTTCCATGTTTATGCAGATAGCGGTGTAGATATTTCCATGTTTATACAGATAGCGGTGCGGATATTCCCATGTTTATACAGATAGTTGGGCAGATATTTCCATGTTTATACACATAACGGTGTAGATATTTCCATCTTAATACAGATGGCTTTGTTGATATGTCCATGTTTGTACAGATGGCGGTGTAGATATTTCCATGTTCATAGAGATGGCGGTGTAGATATTTCCGAGTTCATACAAATGGCGGTGTAGATATTTCCATGTTCATAGAGATGGCACTGTAGATATTTCCATGTTTATACAGATAGCAGTGTAGATATTTCCATGTTTATAGAGATAGCAGTGTAGATATTTCCATTGATATACAGATAGCTGTGTAGATATTTGCATGTTCATACAGATAGCGGTGTAGATATTTCCATGTTCATACAGATAGCGGTCTAGATATTTCCATGTTCATACAGATGGCTGTGTAGATATTTCCATGTTCCTACAGTTAGCGGTGTAGATATTTCCATGTTCATACAGATGGCGGTGTAGATATTTCCAAGTTCGTAGAGGTGGCGGTGTAGATATTTCCATGTTTTTACAGATAGCAGTGTAGATATTTCCATGTTTATAGAGATAGCAATGTAGATATTTCCATTGATACACAGATAGTTGTGTAGATATTTGCATGTTCATACAGATAGTGGTGTAGATATTTCCATGTTCGTACAGATATCGGTGTAGATATTTCCATGTTGATACAGATGGCGGTGTAGATATTTCCATGTTCATACAGATGACGGTGTAGATATTTCCATGTTCATACAGATGGCGGTGTAGATATTTCCATGTTCATACAGTTAGCAGTGTAGATATTTCCATGTTCATACAGATGGCGGTGTAGTTATTTACATGTTCATACAGATGGCGGTGTAGATATTTCCATGTTCATACAGATGGCGGTGTAGATATATCCATGTTCATAGAGATGGCGGTGTAGATATTTCCATGTTCATGCAGATAGCGATATAGATATTTCCATGTTTATACAGATGGTGGTGTAGATATTTCCAAGTTTATCGGGATGGCGGTGTAGATATTTTCATGTTTACACAGATGGCGGTGCATATATTTCCATGTTTACAGAGATAGCGGTGTAGACATTTCCATGTTTACACAGATAGCGTTGTGGATATTTCCATGTTTATGCAGATAGGGGTGTAGATATTTCCATGTTTATACAGATTGTGGTGCGGATATTTCCATGTTTATGCAGATATTTCCATGTTTATACAGATAACGGTGTAGTTACTTCCATGTTCATACCAATAGCGGTGTAGATATTTCCATGTTCATACAGTTAGCGGTGTAGATATTTCCATGTTCATACAGATGGCGGTGTAGATATTTACATGTTCATACAGATGGCGGTGTAGATATTTCCATGTTCTTATGGATGGCAGTGTAGATATTTCCATGTTCATACAGGTGGCGGTGTAGATATTTCCATGTTTATACAGATAGCAGTGTAGTTATTTCCATGTTTATAAAGATAGCACTGTAGATATTTCCATGTATATTCAGATAGTTGTGTAGATATTTGCATGTTCATACAGATAGCGGTGTAGATATTTCCATGTTCGTACAGATAGCGGTGTAGATATTTCCGTGTTTATACAGATGGCGGTGTAGATATTTACATGTTCATACAGATGGCGGTGTAGATATTTCCATGTTCTTACAGATGGCGGTGTAGATATTTCCATGTTCATACAAATAGCGGTGTAGTTATTTCCACGTTCATACCAATAGCGGTGTAGATATTTCCATGTTCATACAGTTAGCGGTGTAGATATTTCCATGTTCATACAGATGGCGGTGTAGATATTTACATGTTCATACAGATGGCGGTGTAGATATTTCCATGTTCGTACGGATGGCAGTGTAGATATTTCCATGTTCATACAGGTGGCGGTGTAGATGTTTCCATGTTTATACAGATAGCAGTGTAGTTATTTCCATGTTTATAGAGATAGCAGTGTGGATATTTCCATTGATATACAGATAGCTGTGAAGGTGTTTGCATGTTCATACAGATAGTGGTGTAGATATTTCCATGTTCGTACAGATAGCGGTGTAGATATTTCCATGTTCATACAGATAGCGGTGTAGATATTTCCATGTTCATAGAGATGGCGGTGTAGATATTTCCATGTTTATACAAATGGCGGTGTAGATATTTCCATGTTCATAGAGATGGTGGTGTAGATATTTCCATGTTTATACAGATAGCAGTGTAGTTATTTCCGTGTTTATAGAGATAGCAGTGTAGATATTTCCATTGATATACAGATAACTGTGTAGATATTTGCATGTTCATACAGATAGCGGTGTAGATATTTCTATGTTTATACAGATAGCGGTGTAGATATTTCCATGTTCATACAGATAGCGGTGTAGATATTTCCATGTTCATACAGTTAGCGGTGTAGATATTTCCATGTTCTTACAGATGGCCGTGTAGATATTTACATGTTCATACAGATGGCGGTGTATATATTTCCATGTTCATACAGATAGCGGTGTAGATATTTCCATGTTCATACAGATAGCGGTGTATGTATTTCCATGTTCATACAGTTAGCGGTGTAGATATTTCCATGTTCATACAGATAGCGGTGCAGATATTTACATGTTCATACAGATGGCGGTGTAGATATTTCCATGTTCGTACGGATGGCAGTGTAGATATTTCCATGTTCATACAGGTGGCGGCGTAGATATTTCCATGTTTATACAGATAGCAGTGTAGTTATTTCCATGTTTATAGAGATAGCATTGTAGATATTTCCATTGATATACAGATAGCTGTGTAGACATTTGCATGTTCATACAGATAGCGGTGTAGATATTTCCATGTTCGTACAGATAGCGGTGTAGATATTTCCATGTACATACAGATAGCGGTGTAGATATTTCCATGTTCATACAGATAACGGTGTAGATATTTCCATGTTCATACAGATAGCGGTGTAGATATTTCCATGTTCATACAGTTAACGGTGAAGATATTTCCATGTTCATACAGATGGCGGTGTAGATATTTACATGTTCATAGAGATGGCGGTATAGATATTTCCATGTTCGTACAGATGGCGGTGTAGATATTTCCATGTTCATAGAGATGGTGGTGTAGATATTTCCATGTTTATGCAGATAGCGGTATAGATATCTCCATGTTTATACAGATGGTGGTGTAGATATTTCCATGTTTATAGAGATGGCGGTCTAGATATTTCCATGTTTACAGAGATAGTGGTGTAGTTATTTCCAAGTTTATAGAGACAGCGTTGTTGATATTTCCATGTTTATACAGATAGCGGTGAAGATATTTCCATGTTTATAAAGATAGCAGTGTAGATATTTCAATGTTTATACAGATAGCAGTGTAGATGTTTCCATGTTTATAGACATAGTGGTGTAGATAATTTCAAATTTATACAGAGAGCAGTGTAGATATTTGCAAGTTCATACAGATAGCGGTGTAGATATTTCCACGTTTATAGAGATGGCGGTGTAGATATTTCCATGTTCATACAGATGGCAGTGTAGATATTTCCACGTTTATAGGGATGGCGGTGCAGATATTTTCATGTTTACACAGATGGCGGTGTAGATATTTCCATGTTTACACGGATAGCGGTGTAGACATTTCCATGTTTAAACAGATAGTGGTGTGGATATTTCCATGTTCATACAAATGGCGGTGTAGATATTTCCATGTTCATAGAGATGGCGGTGTAGATATTTCCATGTACATACAAACGGCGGTGTAGATATTTCCATGTTCGTACAGATGGCGGTGCAGATATTTCCATGTTCATACAGTTAGCCGTGTAGATATTTCCATGTTAATACAGAGGGCGGTGTAGATATTTACATGTTCATACAGATGACGTTGTAGATATTTCCATGTTTGTACGGATGGCAGTGTGGATATTTCCATGTTCATACATGTGGCGGTGTAGATATTTCCATGTTTATACAGATAGCAGTGTAGTTATTTCCATGTTTATAGAGATAGCAGTGTAGATATTTCCATTGATATACAGATAGCTGTGTAGATATTTGCATGTTCATACAGATAGCGGTGTAGATATTTCCATGTTCGTACAGATAGCGGTGTAGATATTTACATGTTCATACAGATAGCGGTGCGGATATTTCCATGTTTATACAGATAGTGGTGCAGATATTTCCATGTTTATAAAGATAGCGGTGTATATATTTCCATTGATATACAGACAGCTGTGTAGATATTTGCATGTTCATACAGATAGCGGTGTAGTTATTTCCATGTTCATACAGATAGCGGGGTAGATATTTCCATGTTCATACAGATAGCGGTGTAGATATTTCCATGTTCATACAGATGGCCGTGTAGATATTTACATGTTCATAGAGATGGCGGTGTAGATATTTCCATGTTCATACAGATAGCGGTGTAGAGATTTCCATGTTCATACAGATAGCGGAGTAGATATTTCCATGTTCATACAGATAGCGGTCTAGATATTTCTAGGTTCATATCAATAGCGGTGTAGTCATTTCCATGTTCATACAGTTAGCGGTGTAGATATTTCCATGTACATACAGATGGCGTTGTAGATATTTACATGTTCATACAGGTGGCGGTGTAGATATTTCCATGTTCGTACGGAGGGCAGTGCAGATAATTCCATGTTCATACAGGTGGCGGTGTAGATATTTCCATGTTTATACAGATAGCAGTGTAGTTATTTCCATGTTTATAGAGATAGCAGTGTAGATATTTCCATTGATATACAGATAGCTGTGTAGATACTTGCATGGTCATACAGATAGCGGTGTAGATATTTCCATGTTCGTACAGATAACGGTGTAGATATTTCCATGTTTATACAGATAGTGGTGTAGATATTTCCATGTTTATAGAGATGGCGGTGTAGATATTTCCATGTTCATACTGATGGCGGTGTAAATATTTCCATGTTTATAGGGATGGTGGTGTAGATATTTTCATGTTTACACAGATGGCGGTGTAGATATTTCCATGTTTACACAGATAGCGCTGTAGACATTTCCATGTTTACACAGATAGCGGTGTGGAAATTTCCATGTTTATGCAGATAGCAGTATAGATATTTCCATGTTTATACAGATAGCGGTGGGGATATATCCATGTTTATACAGATAGTTGGGCAGATATTTCCATGTTTATACAGATAGCAGTGTAGATATTTCCATCTTAATACAGATGGCCGTGTAGATATGTCCATGTTTGTACAGATGGAGGTGTAGATATTTCCATGTTCATACAGATGGCGGTGTAGATATTTCCAAGTTTATAGAGATAGCGCTGTAGTTATTTCCATATTTATAGATAAATCTGTGTAGGTATTTCAGTGTATATTCAGATGGCCGTGTAGATATTTCCATGTTTATACAGATAGCAGTGTAGTTGTTTCCATGTTTATAGAGTTACCAGTGTGGATATTTCCATTGATATACAGATAGCTGTGTAGACATTTACATGTTCATACAGATAGCAGTGTAGATATTTCCATGTTCTTACAGATAGCGCTGTAGATATTTCCATGTTCATACAGATAGCGGTGTAGATATTTCCATGTTCATACCGATAGCGGTGTAGATATTTCCATATTCATACCGATAGCTGTGTAGATATTTCCATGTTCATAGAGATGGCGGTGTAGATATTTCCATGTTTATGCAGATAGCGGTATAGATATTTCCATGTTTATAGAGATGGCGGTCTAGATATTTCCATGTTTACAGAGATAGTGGTGTAGTTATTTCCAAGTTTATAGAGACAGCGTTGTAGATATTTCCATGTTTATACAGATAGCGGTGAAGATATTTCCATGTTTATACAGATAGCGGTGTAGATATTTCCATGTTTATACAGATAGCAGTGTAGATATTTCCATGTTTATGCAGATAGCGGTGTAGATATTTCCATGTTTATACAGATAGCGGTGCGGATATTCCCATGTTTATACAGATAGTTGGGCAGATATTTCCATGTTTATACACATAACGGTGTAGATATTTCCATCTTAATACAGATGGCTTTGTTGATATGTCCATGTTTGTACAGATGGCGGTGTAGATATTTCCATGTTCATAGAGATGGCGGTGTAGATATTTCCGAGTTCATACAAATGGCGGTGTAGATATTTCCATGTTCATAGAGATGGCACTGTAGATATTTCCATGTTTATACAGATAGCAGTGTAGATATTTCCATGTTTATAGAGATAGCAGTGTAGATATTTCCATTGATATACAGATAGCTGTGTAGATATTTGCATGTTCATACAGATAGCGGTGTAGATATTTCCATGTTCATACAGATAGCGGTCTAGATATTTCCATGTTCATACAGATGGCTGTGTAGATATTTCCATGTTCCTACAGTTAGCGGTGTAGATATTTCCATGTTCATACAGATGGCGGTGTAGATATTTCCAAGTTCGTAGAGGTGGCGGTGTAGATATTTCCATGTTTTTACAGATAGCAGTGTAGATATTTCCATGTTTATAGAGATAGCAATGTAGATATTTCCATTGATACACAGATAGTTGTGTAGATATTTGCATGTTCATACAGATAGTGGTGTAGATATTTCCATGTTCGTACAGATATCGGTGTAGATATTTCCATGTTGATACAGATGGCGGTGTAGATATTTCCATGTTCATACAGATGACGGTGTAGATATTTCCATGTTCATACAGATGGCGGTGTAGATATTTCCATGTTCATACAGTTAGCAGTGTAGATATTTCCATGTTCATACAGATGGCGGTGTAGTTATTTACATGTTCATACAGATGGCGGTGTAGATATTTCCATGTTCATACAGATGGCGGTGTAGATATATCCATGTTCATAGAGATGGCGGTGTAGATATTTCCATGTTCATGCAGATAGCGATATAGATATTTCCATGTTTATACAGATGGTGGTGTAGATATTTCCAAGTTTATCGGGATGGCGGTGTAGATATTTTCATGTTTACACAGATGGCGGTGCATATATTTCCATGTTTACAGAGATAGCGGTGTAGACATTTCCATGTTTACACAGATAGCGTTGTGGATATTTCCATGTTTATGCAGATAGGGGTGTAGATATTTCCATGTTTATACAGATTGTGGTGCGGATATTTCCATGTTTATGCAGATATTTCCATGTTTATACAGATAACGGTGTAGTTACTTCCATGTTCATACCAATAGCGGTGTAGATATTTCCATGTTCATACAGTTAGCGGTGTAGATATTTCCATGTTCATACAGATGGCGGTGTAGATATTTACATGTTCATACAGATGGCGGTGTAGATATTTCCATGTTCTTATGGATGGCAGTGTAGATATTTCCATGTTCATACAGGTGGCGGTGTAGATATTTCCATGTTTATACAGATAGCAGTGTAGTTATTTCCATGTTTATAAAGATAGCACTGTAGATATTTCCATGTATATTCAGATAGTTGTGTAGATATTTGCATGTTCATACAGATAGCGGTGTAGATATTTCCATGTTCGTACAGATAGCGGTGTAGATATTTCCGTGTTTATACAGATGGCGGTGTAGATATTTACATGTTCATACAGATGGCGGTGTAGATATTTCCATGTTCTTACAGATGGCGGTGTAGATATTTCCATGTTCATACAAATAGCGGTGTAGTTATTTCCACGTTCATACCAATAGCGGTGTAGATATTTCCATGTTCATACAGTTAGCGGTGTAGATATTTCCATGTTCATACAGATGGCGGTGTAGATATTTACATGTTCATACAGATGGCGGTGTAGATATTTCCATGTTCGTACGGATGGCAGTGTAGATATTTCCATGTTCATACAGGTGGCGGTGTAGATGTTTCCATGTTTATACAGATAGCAGTGTAGTTATTTCCATGTTTATAGAGATAGCAGTGTGGATATTTCCATTGATATACAGATAGCTGTGAAGGTGTTTGCATGTTCATACAGATAGTGGTGTAGATATTTCCATGTTCGTACAGATAGCGGTGTAGATATTTCCATGTTCATACAGATAGCGGTGTAGATATTTCCATGTTCATAGAGATGGCGGTGTAGATATTTCCATGTTTATACAAATGGCGGTGTAGATATTTCCATGTTCATAGAGATGGTGGTGTAGATATTTCCATGTTTATACAGATAGCAGTGTAGTTATTTCCGTGTTTATAGAGATAGCAGTGTAGATATTTCCATTGATATACAGATAACTGTGTAGATATTTGCATGTTCATACAGATAGCGGTGTAGATATTTCTATGTTTATACAGATAGCGGTGTAGATATTTCCATGTTCATACAGATAGCGGTGTAGATATTTCCATGTTCATACAGTTAGCGGTGTAGATATTTCCATGTTCTTACAGATGGCCGTGTAGATATTTACATGTTCATACAGATGGCGGTGTATATATTTCCATGTTCATACAGATAGCGGTGTAGATATTTCCATGTTCATACAGATAGCGGTGTATGTATTTCCATGTTCATACAGTTAGCGGTGTAGATATTTCCATGTTCATACAGATAGCGGTGCAGATATTTACATGTTCATACAGATGGCGGTGTAGATATTTCCATGTTCGTACGGATGGCAGTGTAGATATTTCCATGTTCATACAGGTGGCGGCGTAGATATTTCCATGTTTATACAGATAGCAGTGTAGTTATTTCCATGTTTATAGAGATAGCATTGTAGATATTTCCATTGATATACAGATAGCTGTGTAGACATTTGCATGTTCATACAGATAGCGGTGTAGATATTTCCATGTTCGTACAGATAGCGGTGTAGATATTTCCATGTTCATACAGATAGCGGTGTAGATATTTCCATGTTCATACAGATAGCGGTGTAGATATTTCCATGTTCATACAGTTAGCGGTGAAGATATTTCCATGTTCATACAGATGGCGGTGTAGATATTTACATGTTCATAGAGATGGCGGTATAGATATTTCCATGTTCGTACAGATGGCGGTGTAGATATTTCCATGTTCATAGAGATGGTGGTGTAGATATTTCCATGTTTATGCAGATAGCGGTATAGATATCTCCATGTTTATACAGATGGTGGTGTAGATATTTCCATGTTTATAGAGATGGCGGTCTAGATATTTCCATGTTTACAGAGATAGTGGTGTAGTTATTTCCAAGTTTATAGAGACAGCGTTGTTGATATTTCCATGTTTATACAGATAGCGGTGAAGATATTTCCATGTTTATAAAGATAGCAGTGTAGATATTTCAATGTTTATACAGATAGCAGTGTAGATGTTTCCATGTTTATAGACATAGTGGTGTAGATAATTTCAAATTTATACAGAGAGCAGTGTAGATATTTGCAAGTTCATACAGATAGCGGTGTAGATATTTCCACGTTTATAGAGATGGCGGTGTAGATATTTCCATGTTCATACAGATGGCAGTGTAGATATTTCCACGTTTATAGGGATGGCGGTGCAGATATTTTCATGTTTACACAGATGGCGGTGTAGATATTTCCATGTTTACATGGATAGCGGTGTAGACATTTCCATGTTTAAACAGATAGTGGTGTGGATATTTCCATGTTCATACAAATGGCGGTGTAGATATTTCCATGTTCATAGAGATGGCGGTGTAGATATTTCCATGTACATACAAACGGCGGTGTAGATATTTCCATGTTCGTACAGATGGCGGTGCAGATATTTCCATGTTCATACAGTTAGCCGTGTAGATATTTCCA
Source organism: Gorilla gorilla gorilla (assembly GCF_029281585.2). Classification (NCBI taxonomy): domain Eukaryota; kingdom Metazoa; phylum Chordata; class Mammalia; order Primates; family Hominidae; genus Gorilla; species Gorilla gorilla. The sequence goes on along the minus strand of NC_073232.2, from coordinate 6,851,948 downwards.
TGTTCATACAGAGGGTGGTGTAGATATTTACATGTTCATACAGATGACGTTGTAGATATTTCCATGTTTGTACGGATGGCAGTGTGGATATTTCCATGTTCATACATGTGGCGGTGTAGATATTTCCATGTTTATACAGATAGCAGTGTAGTTATTTCCATGTTTATAGAGATAGCAGTGTAGATATTTCCATTGATAAACAGATAGCTGTGTAGATATTTGCATGTTCATACAGATAGCGGTGTAGATATTTCCATGTTCGTACAGATAGCGGTGTAGATATTTACATGTTCATACAGATAGCGGTGCGGATATTTCCATGTTTATACAGATAGTGGTGCAGATATTTCCATGTTTATAAAGATAGCGGTGTAGATATTTCCATTGATATACAGACAGCTGTGTAGATATTTGCATGTTCATACAGATAGCGGTGTAGTTATTTCCATGTTCATACAGATAGCGGTGTAGATATTTCCATGTTCATACAGATAGCGGTGTAGATATTTCCATGTTCATACAGATGGCCGTGTAGATATTTACATGTTCATAGAGATGGCGGTGTAGATATTTCCATGTTCATACAGATAGCGGTGTAGAGATTTCCATGTTCATACAGATAGCGGAGTAGATATTTCCATGTTCATACAGATAGCGGTCTAGATATTTCTAGGTTCATACCAATAGCGGTGTAGTCATTTCCATGTTCATATAGTTAGCGGTGTAGATATTTCCATGTACATACAGATGGCGGTGTAAATATTTCCATGTTTATAGGGATGGTGGTGTAGATATTTTCATGTTTACACAGATGGCGGTGTAGATATTTCCATGTTTACACAGATAGCGCTGTAGACATTTCCATGTTTACACAGATAGCGGTTTGGAAATTTCCATGTTTATGCAGATAGCAGTGTAGATATTTCCATGTTTATACAGATAGCGGTGGGGATATATCCATGTTTATACAGATAGTTGGGCAGATATTACCATGTTTATACAGATAGCAGTGTAGATATTTCCATCTTAATACAGATGGCCGTGTAGATATGTCCATGTTTGTACAGATGGCGGTGTAGATATTTCCATGTTCATACAGATTGCGGTGTAGATATGTCCAAGTTTATAGAGATAGCGCTGTAGTTATTTCCATATTTATAGATAAATCTGTGTAGGTATTTCAGTGTATATTCAGATGGCCGTGTAGATATTTCCATGTTTATACAGATAGCAGTGTAGTTGTTTCCATGTTTATAGAGTTACCAGTGTGGATATTTCCATTGATATACAGATAGCTGTGTAGACATTTACATGTTCATACAGATAGCGGTGTAGATATTTCCATGTTCTTACAGATAGCGCTGTAGATATTTCCATGTTCATACAGATAGCGGTGTAGATATTTCCATGCTCATACCGATAGCGGTGTAGGTATTTCCATATTCATACCGATAGCTGTGTAGATATTTCCATGTTCATAGAGATGGCGGTGTAGATATTTCCATGTTTATGCAGATAGTGGTATAGATATTTCCATGTTTATAGAGATGGCGGTCTAGATATTTCCATGTTTACAGAGATAGTGGTGTAGTTATTTCCAAGTTTATAGAGACAGCGTTGTAGATATTTCCATGTTTATACAGATAGCGGTGAAGATATTTCCATGTTTATACAGATAGCGGTGTAGATATTTCCATGTTTATACAGATAGCAGTTTAGATATTTCCATGTTTATGCAGATAGCGGTGTAGATATTTCCATGTTTATACAGATAGCGGTGCGGATATTCCCATGTTTATACAGATAGTTGGGCAGATATTTCCATGTTTATACACATAACGGTGTAGATATTTCCATCTTAATACAGATGGCTTTGTTGATATGTCCATGTTTGTACAGATGGCGGTGTAGATATTTCCATGTTCATAGAGATGGCGGTGTAGATATTTCCGAGTTCATACAAATGGCGGTGTAGATATTTCCATGTTCATAGAGATGGCACTGTAGATATTTCCATGTTTATACAGATAGCAGTGTAGATATTTCCATGTTTATAGAGATAGCAGTGTAGATATTTCCATTGATATACAGATAGCTGTGTAGATATTTGCATGTTCATACAGATAGCGGTGTAGATATTTCCATGTTCATACAGATAGCGGTCTAGATATTTCCATGTTCATACAGATGGCTGTGTAGATATTTCCATGTTCCTACAGTTAGCGGTGTAGATATTTCCATGTTCATACAGATGGCGGTGTAGATATTTCCAAGTTCGTACGGATGGCAGTGTAGATATTTCCATGTTCGTACAGGTGGCGGTGTAGATATTTCCATGTTTGTACAGATAGCAGTGTAGATATTTCCATGTTTATAGAGATAGCAATGTAGATATTTCCATTGATATACAGATAGCTGTGTAGATATTTGCATGTTCATACAGATAGCGGTGTAGATATTTCCATGTTCATACAGTTGACGGTGTAGATATTTCCATGTTCATACAGATGGCTGTGTAGATATTTCCATGTTCCTACTGTTAGCGGTGTAGATATTTCCATGTTCATACAGATGGCGGTGTAGATATTTACATGTTCATACAGATGGCGGTGTAGATATTTCCATGTTCATACAGATGGCTGTGTAGATATATCCATGTTCATAGAGATGGCGGTGTGGATATTTCCATGTTTATGCAGATAGCGATATAGATATTTGCATGTTTATAAAGATGGTGGTGTAGATATTTCCAAGTTTATGGGGATGGCGGTGTAGATATTTTCATGTTTACACAGATGGCGGTGCATATATTTCCATGTTTACACAGATAGCGTTGTGGATATTTCCATGTTTATGCAGATAGCGGTGTAGATATTTCCATGTTTATACAGATTGCGGTGCGGATATTTCCATGATTATACAGATAGGCAGATATTTCCATGTTTATACAGATAGCGGTGTAGATATTTCCATCTTAATACAGATGGCGGTGTAGATATGTCCATGTTCGTACAGATGGCTGTGTAGATATTTCCATGTTCATACAGATGGCGGTGTTGATGTTTCGAAGTTTATAGAGATAGCGCCATAGTTATTTCCATATTTATAGAGAAATATGTGTAGCTATTTCCATGTATATGCAGATAGCTGTGTAGATATTTCCATGTTCATGCAGATAGTGGTGTAGATATTTCCATGTTCATCCAGATGCCGGTGTAGATATATCCAAGTTCATACAGATGGCGGTGAAGATATTTCAATGTTCATACAGATGGTGGTGTAGATATTTCCAGGTTCATACAAATGGCGGTGTAGATATTTCCATGTTCATAGAGATGGCGGTGTAGATATTTCCATGTTCATACAAATGGCGGTGTAGTTATTTCCATGTTCATAGAGATGGCGGTTTAGATATTTCCATGTTTATACAGATAGCGGTGTAGATATTTCCATGTTTATACAGATAGCAGTGTAGATATTTCCATGTTTATAGAGATTGTGTTGTAAATAATTTCAATTTTATACAGAGAGCAGTGTAGATATTTCCACGTTTATAGAGATGGCGTTGCAGATATTTCCATGTTCATACAGAGGACGGTGTAGATATTTCCATGTTTATAGCGATGGCGGTGTAGATATTTTCATGTTTATACAGATGGCGGTGTAGATATTTCCACGTTTACACAGATAGCGGTGCGGATATTTCCATGTTTATACAGATAGTTGGGCAGATATTTCCATGTTTATACAGATAGCGGTATAGATATTTCCATTTTAATACAGATGGCGGTGTAGATATGTCCATGTTTGTACAGATGGCGGTGTGGATATTTCCATGTTCATACAGATGGCGGTGTAGATATTTCGAAGTTTATGGAGATAGCGCTGTAGTTATTTCCATATTTATAGAGAAATCTGTTTAGATATTTCCGTGTATATTCAGATATCTGTGTAGATATTTCCATGTTCTTGTAGATAGCGGTGTAGATATTTCCATGTTCATCCAGATGCCGGTGTACATATATCCATATTCATACAAATGGCGGAGAAGATATTTCCATGTTCATACAGATGGCGGTGTAGGTATTTCCATGTTCATACAAATGGCGGTGTAGATATTTCCATGTTCATAGAGATGGCGGTGTAGATATTTCCAGGTTCATACAAATGGCGGTGTAGATATTTCCATGTTCATAGAGATGGCGGTGTAGATATTTCAATGTTTATACAGATAGCAGTGTAGTTATTTCCATGTTTATTGAGATAGCGGTGTAGATAATTTCAATTTTATACAGATACATGGGTAGATATTTGCATGTTCATACAGATAGCGGTGTAGATATATCCATTTTCATACAAATAGCGTGGTAGATATTTCTATGTTCATACAGATAGCGGTGTAGATATTTCCATGTTCATACAGATAGCGGTGTAGGTATTTCCATGTTCATACCAATAGCGGTGTGGATATTTCCATGTCCATACAGTTAGCGGTGTAGATATTTCCATGTTCGTACAGATGGCGGTGTAGATATTACGAAGTTTATAGAGACAGCGCTGTAGTTATTTCCATATTTATAGAGAAATCTGTGTAGATATTTCCATGCATATGCAGACAGCTGTGTAGATATTTCCATGTTCATGCAGATAGCGGTGTAGATATTTCCATGTTCATCCAGATGCCGGTGTAGATATATCCATGTTCATACAGATGGCGGTGAAGATATTTCCATGTTCATACAGATGGCAGTGTAGATATTTCCATGTTCATACAAATGGGGGTGTAAATATTTCCATGTTCATAGAGATGGCGGTGTAGATATTTCCATGTTCATACAAATGGCGGTGTAGATATTTCCATGTTCATAGAGATGGCGTTGTAGATATTTCCATGTTTATACAGATAGCAGTGTAGTTATTTCCATGTTTATAGAGACAGCGGTGTAGATAATTTCAATTTTATACAGATACATGGGTAGATATTTGCATGTTCATACAGATAGCGGTGTAGATATATCGATTTTCATACAAATAGCGTGGTAGATATTTCTATGTTCATACAGATAGCGGTGTAGATATTTCCATGTTCATACACATAGCGGTGTAGGTATTTCCATGTTCATACCAATAGCGGTGTGGATATTTCCATGTCCATACAGTTAGCGGTGTAGATATTTCCATGTTCATACAGATGGCGGTGTAGATATTTACATGTTCAAACAGATGGCGGTGTAGATATTTCCATGTTCGTACGGATGGCATTGTAGATATTTCCATGTTCATACAGGTGCCGGTGTAGATATTTCCATGTTTATACAGATAACAGTGTAGTTATTTCCATGTTTATAGAGATAGCAGTGTAGATACTTCCATTGATATGCAGATAGCTGTGTAGATATTTGCATGTTCATACAGATAGCGGTGTAGATTTTTCCATGTTCGTACAGTTAGCGGTGTGGATATTTCCATGTTCATACAGATAGCGGTGTAGATATTTCGATCTTCATACAGATATCGGTGTAGACATTTCCATGTTTATACAGATGGCGGTGTAGATATTTCCATGTTCATACAAATGGCGGTGTAGATATTTCCATCTTCATAGAGATGGCGTTGTAGATATTTCCGTGTTCATACAAATGGCGGTGTAGATATTTCCATGTTCATAGAGATGAGGGTGTAGATATTTCCATGTTTATACAGATAGCAATGTAGTTATTTCCATGTTTATACAGATAGAGGTGTAGATATTTCCATGTTCATACAGATAGCGTTGTATATATTTCCATGTTCATACAGATAGCGGTGTAGATATTTCCATGTTCATACAGATAGCGGTGTAGAGATTTCCATGTTCATACAGTTAGCGGTGTAGATATTTCCATGTTCATATAGATGGCGGTGTAGATAGTTACATGTTCAAACAGATGGCAGTGTAGATATTTCCATGTTCGTACGAATGGCAGTGTAGATATTTCCATGTTTATACAGATAGCAGTGTAGTTATTTCCATTTTTACAGAGATTGCAGTGTAGATATTTCCATTGATATACAGATAGCTGTGTAGATATTTGCATGTTCATACAGATAGCGGTGTAGATATTTCCATGTTCGTACAGATAGCTGTTTAGATATTTCCATGTTCATACAGATAGCGGTGTAGATATTTCCATGTTAATACAGTTAGCGTTGTAGATATTTCCATGTTCATACAGATGGCGGTGAAGATATTTCCATTTTCATACAGATGGCGGTGTAGATATTTCCATGTTCGTACAGATGGCGGTGAAGATATTTCCATGTTCATAGGGATGGCGGTGTAGATATTTCCATGTTTATGCAGATAGCGGTGTAGATATTTCCATGTTTATACAGATGGTGCTGTAGATATTTCCATGTTTATAGAGATAGTGGTGTAGATAATTTCAATTTTATACAGATAGCAGTGTAGATATTTCCAAGTTCATACAGACAGCAGTGTAGATATTTCCACGTTTATGGAGATGGCGGTGTAGATATTTCCATGTTCATACAGACGGCGGTGTAGATATTTCCATGTTTATAGAGATGGCAGTGTAGATATTTTCATGTTTACACACATGGCGGTGTAGATATTTCCGTGTTTACAGAGATAGCGGTGTAGACATTTCCATGTTTACACAGATAGTGGTGTGGATATTTCCATGTTTATGCAGATAGCGGTGTAGATATTTCCATGTTTATACAGATAGCGGTGCGGATATTTCCATGTTTATACAGATAGTTGGGCAGATATTTCCATGTTTATACAGATAACGGTGTAGATATTTCCATCTTAATACAGATGGGTTTGTTGATATGTCCATGTTTTTACAGATGGCGGTGTAGATATTTCCATGTTCATACAGATGGCGGTGTAGATATTTCGAAGTTTACAGAGATAGCGCTGTAGTTATTTCCATATTTATAGAGAAATCTGTGTAGATATTTTCATGTATATGCAGATAGCTGTGTAGATATTTCCATGTTCATGCAGATAGCGTTGTAGATATTTCCATGTTCATCTAGATGCCGGTGTAGATATATCCATGTTCATACAGATGGCGGTGAAGATATTTCCATGTTCATAGAGATGGCGGTGTCGATATTTCCATGTTCATACAAATGGCGGTGTAGTTATTTCCAAGTTCGTACGGATGGCAGTGTAGATATTTCCAAGTTCGTACAGGTGGCGGTGTAGATATTTCCATGTTTTTACAGATAGCAGTGTAGATATTTCCATGTTTATAGAGATAGCAATGTAGATATTTCCATTGATATACAGATAGTTGTGTAGATATTTGCATGTTCATACAGATAGTGGTGTAGATATTTCCATGTCCGTACAGATATCGGTGTAGATATTTCCATGTTCATACAGATAGCGGTGTAGGTATTTCCATGTTCATACAGATGACGGTGTAGATATTTCCATGTTCAAACAGATGGCGGTGTAGTTGTTTCCATGTTCATACAGTTAGCGGTGTAGATATTTCCATGTTCATACAGATGGCGGTGTAGATATTTACATGTTCATACAGATGGCGGTGTAGATATTTCCATGTTCATACAGATGGCGGTGAAGTTATATCCATGTTCATAGAGATGGCGGTGTAGATATTTCCATGTTTATGCAGATAGCGATATAGATATTTCCATGTTTATACAGATGGTGGTGTAGATATTTCCAAGTTTATGGGGATGGCGGTGTAGATATTTTCATGTTTACACAGATGGCGGTGCATATATTTCCATGTTTACACAGATAGCGGTGTAGACATTTCCATGTTTACACAGATAGCGTTGTGGATATTTCCATGTTTATGCAGATAGCGGTGTAGATATTTCCATGTTTATACAGATTGCGGTGCGGATATTTCCATTTTATACAGATAGGCAGATATTTCCATGTTTATACAGATAGCGGTGTAGTTATTTCCATGTTCATACCAATAGAGATGTAGATATTTTCATGTTCATACAGTTAGCGGTGTAGATATTTCCATGTTCATACAGATGGCGGTGTAGATATTTACATGTTCATACAGATGGCAGTGAAGATAATTCCTTTGACATACAGATAGCTGTGTAGGTATTTGCATGTTCATACATATAGCGGTGTAGATATTTCCATGTTCATACAGATAGTGGTGTAGATATTTCCATGTTCGTACCAATAGCGGTGTAGATATTTCCATGTTCATACAGTTAGCGGTGTAGATATTTCCATGTTCGTACGGATGGCGGTGTAGATATTTACATGTTCATACAGATGGCGGTGTAGATATTTCCATGTTCGTACGGATGGCGGTGTAGATATTTCCATGTTCATACAGATGGCGGTGTAGATATTTTCATGTTCATAGAAATGGCGGTGTAGATATTTCCAGGTTCATACAAATGGCGGTGTAGATATTTCCGTGTTCATAGAGATGGCGGTGTAGATATTTCCATGTTTATACAGATAGCAGTGTAGTTATTTCCATGTTTATAGAGATAGCAGTGTGGATATTTCCATTGATATACAGATAGCTTGTAGATATTTGCATGTTCATACAGATAGCGGTATAAATATTTCCATGTTCATACAGATAGCGGTGTAGATATTTCCATGTTCACACAGTTGGCGGTGTAGATATTTCCATGTTCATACAGATGGCGGTGTAGATATTTACATGTTCATACAGATGGTGGTGTAGATATTTCCATGTTCATACAGATGGCGGTGTAGATATTTCCATGTTCATACAGATGGCGATGTAGATATTTTGAAGTTTATAGAGATAGCGCTGTAGTTATTTCCATATTTATAGAGAAATCTGTGTAGATATTTCCATGTATATTCAGATAGATGTGTAGATATTACCATGTTCATGCAGGTAGCGGTGTAGATATTTCCATGTTCATCCAGATGGCGGTGTACATATATCCATGTTCATACAGATGGCGGTGAAGATATTTCCATGTTCATACAGATGGCGGTGTAGATATTTCCATGTTCATACGAATGGTGGTGTAGATATTTCCATGTTCATAGAGATGGCGGTGTAGATATTTCCATGCTTATACAGATAGCAGTGTACTTATTTCCATGTTTATAGAGATAGCAGTGTAGATATTTCCATTGATATACAGATAGCTGTGTAGATATTTGCATGTACATACAGATAGCGGTGTAGATATTTCCATGTTCATACAGATAGCGGTGTAGATATTTCCATGTTCATACAGATAGCGGTGTAGATATTTCCATGTTCATACAGATAGCGGTGTAGATATTTCCATGTTCATGCAGATGCCGGTGTACATATATCCATGTTCATACAGATGGCGGTGAAGATATTTCCATGTTCATACAGATGGCGGTGTAGATATTTCCATGTTCATACAAATGGCGGTGTAGATATTTTGATGTTCATAGAGATGGCGGTGTAGATATTTCCAGGTTAATACAAATGGCGGTGTAGATATTTCCATGTTCATAGAGATGGCGGTGTAGATATTTCCATGTTTCTACAGATAGCAGTGTGGTTATTTCCATGTTTATAGAGATAGCAGTGTGGATATTTCCATTGATATACAGATAGCTGTGTAGATATTTGCATGTTCATACAGATAGCGGTGTAGATATTTGCATGTTCATACAGATAGCGGTGTAGTTATTTCCATGTTCATACAGATAGCGGTGTAGTTATTTCCATGTTCATACAGATAGCGGTGTAGATATTTCCATGTTCATACAGATAGCGGTGTAGATATTTCCATGTTCATACAGTTAGCGGTGTAGATATTTCCATGTTCATACAGATGGTAGTGTAGATATTTCCATGTTCATACAGATGGCGGTGTAGATATTTCCATGTTCATACAGATGGCAGTGTAGATATTTACATGTTCATACAGATGGCGGTGTAGATATTTCCATGTTCATACGAATGGCGGTGGAGATATTTCCATGTTCATAGAGATGGCGGTGTAGATATTTCCATGTTCATACACATGGTGGTGTAGATATTTCCATGTTCATAGAGATGGCGGTGTAGATATTTCCATGTTTATACAGATAGCAGTGTAGTTATTTCCATGTTTATAGAGATAGCAGTGTAGATATTTCCATTGATATACAGATAGCGGTGTAGATATTTGCATGTACATACAGATAGCGGTGTAGATATTTCCATGTTCATACAGATAGCCGTGTAGACATTTCCATGTTCATACAGATAGCGGTGTAGATATTTCCATGTTCATACAGATAGCGGTGTAGATATTTCCATGTTCATGCAGATGCCGGTGTACATATATCCATGTTCATACAGATGGCGGTGAAGATACTTCCATGTTCATACAGATGGCGGTGTAGATATTTCCATGTTCATACAAATGGCGGTTTAGATATTTTCATGTTCATAGAAATGGCAGTGTAGATATTTCCAGGTTCATACAAATGGCGGTGTAGATATTTCTGTGTTCATAGAGATGTCGGTGTAGATATTTCCATGTTTATACAGATAGCAGTGTAGTTTTTTCCATGTTTATGGAGATAGCAGTGTGGATATTTCCATTGATATACAGATAGCTATGTAGATATTTGCATGTTCACACAGATAGCGGTGAAGATATTTCCATGTTCATACAGATTGCGGTGTAGATATTTCCATGTTCTTACAGATAGCGGTGTAGTTATTTCCATGTTCATTCACATAGCGGTGTAGATATTTCCATGTTCATACAGATAGCGGTGTAGATATTTCCATGTTCATACAGTTGGCGGTGTAGATATTTCCATGTTCATACAGATGGTGGTGTAGATATTTACATGTTCATACAGATGGCGGTGTAGACATTTCCATGTTCATACAGATGGCGGTGTAGATATTTCCATGTTCATACACATGGCGGTGTAGATATTTTCATGTTCATAGAAATGGCGGTGTAGATATTTCCAGGTTCATACAAATGGCGGTGTAGATATTTCCGTGTTCATAGAGATGGCGGTGTAGATATTTCCATGTTTATACAGATAGCAGTGTAGTTATTTCCATGTTTATAGAGATAGCAGTGTGGATATTTCCATTGATATACAGATAGCTTGTAGATATTTGCATGTTCATTCAGATAGCGGTATAGATATTTCCATGTTCATACAGATAGCGGTGTAGATATTTCCATGTTCACACAGTTGGCGGTGTAGATATTTCCATGTTCATACAGATGGCGGTGTAGATATTTACATGTTCATACAGATGGCGGTGTAGATATTTCCATCTTCATACAGATGGCGGTGTAGATATTTCCATGTTCATACAGATGGCGATGTAGATATTTTGAAGTTTATAGAGATAGCGCTGTAGTTATTTCCATATTTATAGAGAAATCTGTGTAGATATTTCCATGTATATTCAGATAGCTGTGTAGATATTTCCATGTTCATGCAGGTAGCGGTGTAGATATTTCCATGTTCATCCAGATGCCGGTGTACATATATCCATGTTCATACAGATGGCGGTGAAGATATTTCCATGTTCATACAGATGGCGGTGTAGATATTTCCATGTTCATACGAATGGTGGTGTAGATATTTCCATGTTCATAGAGATGGCGGTGTAGATATTTCCATGCTTATACAGATAGCAGTGTACTTATTTCCATGTTTATAGAGATAGCAGTGTTGATATTTCCATTGATATACAGATAGCTGTGTAGATATTTGCATGTACATACAGATAGCGGTGTAGATATTTCCATGTTCATACAGATAGCGGTGTAGATATTTCCATGTTCATACAGATAGCGGTGTAGATATTTCCATGTTCATACAGATAGCGGTGTAGATATTTCCATGTTCATGCAGATGCCGGTGTACATATATCCATGTTCATACAGATGGCGGTGAAGATATTTCCATGTTCATACAGATGGCGGTGTAGATATTTCCATGTTCATAAATATGGCGGTGTAGATATTTTGATGTTCATAGAGATGGCGGTGTAGATATTTCCAGGTTAATACAAATGGCGGTGTAGATATTTCCATGTTCATAGAGATGGCGGTGTAGATATTTCCATGTCTCTACAGATAGCAGTGTAGTTATTTCCATGTTTATAGAGATAGCAGTGTGGATATTTCCATTGATATACAGATAGCTGTGTAGATATTTGCATGTTCATACAGATAGCGGTGTAGATATTTGCATGTTCATACAGATAGCGGTGTAGTTATTTCCATGTTCATACAGATAGCGGTGTAGTTATTTCCATGTTCATACAGATAGCGGTGTAGATATTTCCATGTTCATACAGATAGCGGTGTAGATATTTCCATGTTCATACAGTTAGCGGTGTAGATATTTCCAGGTTCATACAAATGGTAGTGTAGATATTTCCATGTTCATACAGATGGCGGTGTAGATATTTCCATGTTCATACAGATGGCAGTGTAGATATTTACATGTTCATACAGATGGCGGTGTAGATATTTCCATGTTCATACGAATGGCGGTGGAGATATTTCCATGTTCATAGAGATGGCGGTGAAGATATTTGCATGTTCATACAAATGGTGGTGTAGATATTTCCATGTTCATAGAGATGGCGGTGTAGATATTTCCATGTTTATACAGGTAGCAGTGTAGTTATTTCCATGTTTATAGAGATAGCAGTGTAGATATTTCCATTGATATACAGATAGCGGTGTAGATATTTGCATGTACATACAGATAGCGGTGTAGATATTTCCATGTTCATACAGATAGCCGTGTAGATATTTCCATGTTCATACAGATAGCGGTGTAGATATTTCCATGTTCATACAGATAGCGGTGTAGATATTTCCATGTTCATGCAGATGCCGGTGTACATATATCCATGTTCATACAGATGGCGGTGAAGATATTTCCATGTTCATACAGATGGCGGTGTAGATATTTCCATGTTCATACAAATGGCGGTTTAGATATTTTCATGTTCATAGAAATGGCAGTGTAGATATTTCCAGGTTCATACAAATGGCGGTGTAGATATTTCTGTGTTCATAGAGATGGCGGTGTAGATATTTCCATGTTTATACAGATAGCAGTGTAGTTTTTTCCATGTTTATGGAGATAGCAGTGTGGATATTTCCATTGATATACAGATAGCTATGTAGATATTTGCATGTTCATACAGATAGCGGTGAAGATATTTCCATGTTCATACAGATAGCGGTGCAGATATTTCCATGTTCTTACAGATAGCGGTGTAGTTATTTCCATGTTCATTCAGATAGCGGTGTAGATATTTCCATGTTCATACAGATAGCGGTGTAGATATTTCCATGTTCATACAGTAGGCGGTGTAGATATTTCCATGTTCATACAGATGATGGTGTAGATATTTACATGTTCATACAGATGGCGGTGTAGACATTTCCATGTTCATACAGATGGCGGTGTAGATATTTCCATGTTCATACAGATGGCGGTGTAGATATTTCGAAGTTTATAGAGATAGCGCTGTAGTTATTTCCATATTTATAGAGAAATCTGTGTAGATATTTCCATGTATATTCAGATAGCTGTGTAGATATTTCCATTTTCATGCAGGTAGCGGTGTAGATATTTCCATGTTCATCCAGATGCCGGTGTACATATATCCATGTTCATACAGATGGCGGTGAAGGTATTTCCATGTTCATACAGATGGCGGTGTAGATATTTCCATGTTCATACGAATGGCGGTGGAGATATTTCCATGTTCTTAGAGATGGCGGTGTAGATATTTCCATGTTCATACAAATGGTGGTGTAGATATTTCCTTGTTCATAGAGATGGCTGTGTAGATATTTCCATGCTTATACAGATAGCAGTGTAGTTATTTCCATGTTCATAGAGATAGCAGTGTAGATATTTCCATTGATATACAGATAGCTGTGTAGATATTTGCATGTTCATACAGATAGCGGTGTAGATATTTGCATGTTCATACAGATAGCGGTGTAGTTATTTCCATGTTCATACAGATAGCGGTGTAGATATTTCCATGTTCATACAGATAGCGGTGTAGATATTTCCATGTTCATACAGATAGCGGTGTAGATATTTCCATGTTCATACAGTTAGCGGTGTAGATATTTCCATGTTCATACAGATGGCAGTGTAGATATTTCCATGTTCATACAGATGGCGGTGTAGATATTTCCATGTTCATACGAATGGCGGTGGAGATATTTCCATGTTCATAGAGATGGCGGTGTAGATATTTCCATGTTCATACACATGGTGGTGTAGATATTTCCATGTTCTTAGAGATGGCGGTGTAGATATTTCCATGTTTATACAGATAGCAGTGTAGTTATTTCCATATTTATAGAGATAGCAGTGTAGATATTTCCATTGATATACAGATAGCGGTGTAGATATTTGCATGTACATACAGATAGCGGTGTAGATATTTCCATGTTCATACAGATAGCCGTGTAGATATTTCCATGTTCATACAGATAGCGGTGTAGATATTTCCATATTCATACAGATAGCGGTGTAGATATTTCCATGTTCATGCAGATGCCGGTGAACATATATCCATGTTCATACAGATGGCGGTGAAGATATTTCCATGTTCATACAGATGGCGGTGTAGATATTTCCATGTTCATACAAATGGCGGTGTAGATATTTTCATGTTCATAGAAATGGTTGTGTAGATATTTCCAGGTTCATACAAATGGCGGTGTAGATATTTCCGTGTTCATAGAGATGGCGGTGTAGATATTTCCATGTTTATACAGATAGCAGTGTAGTTTTTTCCATGTTTATAGAGATAGCAGTGTGGATATTTCCATTGATATACAGATAGCTATGTAGATATTTGCATGTTCATACAGATAGCGGTGAAGATATTTCCATGTTCATACAGATAGCGGTGTAGATATTTCCATGTTCTTACAGATAGCGGTGTAGATATTTCCATGTTCTTACAGATAGCGGTGTAGTTATTTCCATGTTTATAGAGATAGCAGTGTAGATATTTCCATTGATATACAGATAGCTGTGTTGATATTTGCATGTACATACAGATAGCGGTGTAGATATTTCAATGTTCATACAGATAGCGGTGTAGATATTTCCATGTTCATACAGATAGCGGTGTAGATATTTCCATGTTCATACAGATAGCGGTGTAGATATTTCCATGTTCATGCAGATGCCGGTGTACATATATCCATGTTCATACAGATGGCGGTGAAGGTATTTCCATGTTCATACAGATGGCGGTGTAGATATTTCCATGTTCATACAAATGGCGGTGTAGATATTTTCATGTTCATAGAGATGGCGGTGTAGATATTTCCAGGTTAATACAAATGGCGGTGTAGATATTTCCATGTTCATAGAGATGGCGGTGTAGATATTTCCATGTTTATACAGATAGCAGTGTAGTTATTTCCATGTTTATAGAGATAGCAGTGTTGATATTTCCATTGATATACAGATAGCTGTGTAGATATTTGCATGTTCATACAGATAGCGGTGTAGATATTTGCATGTTCATACAGATAGCGGTGTAGTTATTTCCATGTTCATACAGATAGCGGTGTAGTTATTTCCATGTTCATACAGATAGCGGTGTAGATATTTCCATGTTCTTACAGATAGCGGTGTAGATATCTCCATGTTCATACAGTTAGCGGTGTAGATATTTCCATGTTCATACAGATGGCGGTGTAGATATTTACATGTTCATACAGATGGCGGTGTAGATGTTTCCATGTTCATACGAATGGCGGTGGAGATATTTCCATGTTCATAGAGATGGCGGTGTAGATATTTCCATGTTCATACACATGGCGGTGTAGATATTTCCATGTTCATAGAGATGGCGGTGTAGATATTTCCATGTTTATACAGATAGCAGTGTAGTTATTTCCATGTATATAGAGATAGCAGTGTAGATATTTCCATTGATATACAGATAGCGGTGTAGATATTTGCATGTACATACAGATAGCGGTGTAGATATTTCCATGTTCATACAGATAGCGGTGTAGATATTTCCATGTTCATACAGATAGCGGTGTAGATATTTCCATGTTCATACAGATAGCGGTGTAGATATTTCCATGTTCATGCAGATGCCGGTGTACATATATCCATGTTCATACAGATGGCGGTGAAGATATTTCCATGTTCATACAGATGGCGGTGTAGATATTTCCATGTTCATACAAATGGCGGTTTAGATATTTTCATGTTCATAGAAATGGCAGTGTAGATATTTCCAGGTTCATACAAATGGCGGTGTAGATATTTCTGTGTTCATAGAGATGGCGGTGTAGATATTTCCATGTTTATACAGATAGCAGTGTAGTTTTTTCCATGTTTATGGAGATAGCAGTGTGGATATTTCCATTGATATACAGATAGCTATGTAGATATTTGCATGTTCATACAGATAGCGGTGAAGATATTTCCATGTTCATACAGATAGCGGTGCAGATATTTCCATGTTCTTACAGATAGCGGTGTAGTTATTTCCATGTTCATTCAGATAGCGGTGTAGATATTTCCATGTTCATACAGATAGCGGTGTAGATATTTCCATGTTCATACAGTAGGCGGTGTAGATATTTCCATGTTCATACAGATGATGGTGTAGATATTTACATGTTCATACAGATGGCGGTGTAGACATTTCCATGTTCATACAGATGGCGGTGTAGATATTTCCATGTTCATACAGATGGCGGTGTAGATATTTCGAAGTTTATAGAGATAGCGCTGTAGTTATTTCCATATTTATAGAGAAATCTGTGTAGATATTTCCATGTATATTCAGATAGCTGTGTAGATATTTCCATTTTCATGCAGGTAGCGGTGTAGATATTTCCATGTTCATCCAGATGCCGGTGTACATATATCCATGTTCATACAGATGGCGGTGAAGGTATTTCCATGTTCATACAGATGGCGGTGTAGATATTTCCATGTTCATACGAATGGCGGTGGAGATATTTCCATGTTCTTAGAGATGGCGGTGTAGATATTTCCATGTTCATACAAATGGTGGTGTAGATATTTCCTTGTTCATAGAGATGGCTGTGTAGATATTTCCATGCTTATACAGATAGCAGTGTAGTTATTTCCATGTTCATAGAGATAGCAGTGTAGATATTTCCATTGATATACAGATAGCTGTGTAGATATTTGCATGTTCATACAGATAGCGGTGTAGATATTTGCATGTTCATACAGATAGCGGTGTAGTTATTTCCATGTTCATACAGATAGCGGTGTAGATATTTCCATGTTCATACAGATAGCGGTGTAGATATTTCCATGTTCATACAGATAGCGGTGTAGATATTTCCATGTTCATACAGTTAGCGGTGTAGATATTTCCATGTTCATACAGATGGCAGTGTAGATATTTCCATGTTCATACAGATGGCGGTGTAGATATTTCCATGTTCATACGAATGGCGGTGGAGATATTTCCATGTTCATAGAGATGGCGGTGTAGATATTTCCATGTTCATACACATGGTGGTGTAGATATTTCCATGTTCTTAGAGATGGCGGTGTAGATATTTCCATGTTTATACAGATAGCAGTGTAGTTATTTCCATATTTATAGAGATAGCAGTGTAGATATTTCCATTGATATACAGATAGCGGTGTAGATATTTGCATGTACATACAGATAGCGGTGTAGATATTTCCATGTTCATACAGATAGCCGTGTAGATATTTCCATGTTCATACAGATAGCGGTGTAGATATTTCCATATTCATACAGATAGCGGTGTAGATATTTCCATGTTCATGCAGATGCCGGTGAACATATATCCATGTTCATACAGATGGCGGTGAAGATATTTCCATGTTCATACAGATGGCGGTGTAGATATTTCCATGTTCATACAAATGGCGGTGTAGATATTTTCATGTTCATAGAAATGGTTGTGTAGATATTTCCAGGTTCATACAAATGGCGGTGTAGATATTTCCGTGTTCATAGAGATGGCGGTGTAGATATTTCCATGTTTATACAGATAGCAGTGTAGTTTTTTCCATGTTTATAGAGATAGCAGTGTGGATATTTCCATTGATATACAGATAGCTATGTAGATATTTGCATGTTCATACAGATAGCGGTGAAGATATTTCCATGTTCATACAGATAGCGGTGTAGATATTTCCATGTTCTTACAGATAGCGGTGTAGATATTTCCATGTTCTTACAGATAGCGGTGTAGTTATTTCCATGTTTATAGAGATAGCAGTGTAGATATTTCCATTGATATACAGATAGCTGTGTTGATATTTGCATGTACATACAGATAGCGGTGTAGATATTTCAATGTTCATACAGATAGCGGTGTAGATATTTCCATGTTCATACAGATAGCGGTGTAGATATTTCCATGTTCATACAGATAGCGGTGTAGATATTTCCATGTTCATGCAGATGCCGGTGTACATATATCCATGTTCATACAGATGGCGGTGAAGGTATTTCCATGTTCATACAGATGGCGGTGTAGATATTTCCATGTTCATACAAATGGCGGTGTAGATATTTTCATGTTCATAGAGATGGCGGTGTAGATATTTCCAGGTTAATACAAATGGCGGTGTAGATATTTCCATGTTCATAGAGATGGCGGTGTAGATATTTCCATGTTTATACAGATAGCAGTGTAGTTATTTCCATGTTTATAGAGATAGCAGTGTTGATATTTCCATTGATATACAGATAGCTGTGTAGATATTTGCATGTTCATACAGGTAGCGGTGTAGATATTTGCATGTTCATACAGATAGCGGTGTAGTTATTTCCATGTTCAAACAGATAGCGGTGTAGTTATTTCCATGTTCATACAGATAGCGGTGTAGATATTTCCATGTTCTTACAGATAGCGGTGTAGATATCTCCATGTTCATACAGTTAGCGGTGTAGATATTTCCATGTTCATACAGATGGCGGTGTAGATATTTACATGTTCATACAGATGGCGGTGTAGATGTTTCCATGTTCATACGAATGGCGGTGGAGATATTTCCATGTTCATAGAGATGGCGGTGTAGATATTTCCATGTTCATACACATGGCGGTGTAGATATTTCCATGTTCATAGAGATGGCGGTGTAGATATTTCCATGTTTATACAGATAGCAGTGTAGTTATTTCCATGTATATAGAGATAGCAGTGTAGATATTTCCATTGATATACAGAGAGCGGTGTAGATATTTGCATGTACATACAGATAGCGGTGTAGATATTTCCATGTTCATACAGATAGCCGTGTAGATATTTCCATGTTCATACAGATAGCATTGTAGATATTTCCATGTTCATACAGATAGCGGTGTAGATATTTCCATGTTCATGCAGATGCCGGTGTACGTATATCCATGTTCATACAGATGGCGGTGAAGATATTTCCATGTTCATACAGATGGCGGTGTAGATATTTCCATGTTCATACAAATGGCGGTGTAGATATTTTCATGTTCATAGAAATGGCGGTGTAGATATTTCCAGGTTCATACAAATGGCGGTGTAGATATTTCCGTGTTCATAGAGATGGCGGTGTAGATATTTCCATGTTTATACAGATAGCAGTGTAGTTATTTCCATGTTTATAGAGATAGCAGTGTGGATATTTCCATTGATATACAGATAGCTGTGTAGATATTTGCATGTTCATACAGATAGCGGTGTAGATATTTGCATGTTCATACAGATAGCGGTGTAGTTATTTCCATGTTCATACAGATAGCGGTGTAGTTATTTCCATGTTCATACAGATAGCGGTGTAGATATTTCCATGTTCATACAGATAGCGGTGTAGATATTTCCATGTTCATACAGTTAGCGGTGTAGATATTTCCATGTTCATACAGATGGTAGTGTAGATATTTCCAGGTTCATACAAATGGCGGTGTAGATATTTCCGTGTTCATAGAGATGGCGGTGTAGATATTTCCATGTTTATACAGATAGCAGTGTAGTTTTTCCATGTTTATAGAGATAGCAGTTTGGATATTTCCATTGATATACAGATAGCTATGTAGATATTTGCATGTTCATACAGATAGCGGTGAAGATATTTCCATGTTCATACAGATAGCGGTGTAGATATTTCCATGTTCTTACAGATAGTGGTGTAGTTATTTCCATGTTCATTCAGATAGCGGTGTAGATATTTCCATGTTCCTACAGATAGCGGTGTAGATATTTCCATGTTCATACAGTTGGCGGTGTAGATATTTCCATGTTCATACAGATGGTGGTGTAGATATTTCCATGTTCATGCAGATGCCAGTGTACATATATCCATGTTCATACAGATGGCGGTGAAGGTATTTCCATGTTCATACAGATGGCGGTGTAGATATTTCCATGTTCATACAAATGGCGGTGTAGATATTTTCATGTTCATAGAGATGGCGGTGTAGATATTTCCAGGTTAATACAAATGGCGGTGTAGATATTTCCATGTTCATAGAGATGGCGGTGTAGATATTTCCATGTTTATACAGATAGCAGTGTAGTTATTTCCATGTTTATAGAGATAGCAGTGTTGATATTTCCATTGATATACAGATAGCTGTGTAGATATTTGCATGTTCATACAGATAGCGGTGTAGATATTTGCATGTTCATACAGATAGCGGTGTAGTTATTTCCATGTTCATACAGATAGCGGTGTAGTTATTTCCATGTTCATACAGATAGCGGTGTAGATATTTCCATGTTCTTACAGATAGCGGTGTAGATATCTCCATGTTCATACAGTTAGCGGTGTAGATATTTCCATGTTCATACAGATGGCGGTGTAGATATTTACATGTTCATACAGATGGCGGTGTAGATGTTTCCATGTTCATACGAATGGCGGTGGAGATATTTCCATGTTCATAGAGATGGCGGTGTAGATATTTCCATGTTCATACACATGGCGGTGTAGATATTTCCATGTTCATAGAGATGGCGGTGTAGATATTTCCATGTTTATACAGATAGCAGTGTAGTTATTTCCATGTATATAGAGATAGCAGTGTAGATATTTCCATTGATATACAGATAGCGGTGTAGATATTTGCATGTACATACAGATAGCGGTGTAGATATTTCCATGTTCATACAGATAGCGGTGTAGATATTTCCATGTTCATACAGATAGCGGTGTAGATATTTCCATGTTCATACAGATAGCGGTGTAGATATTTCCATGTTCATGCAGATGCCGGTGTACATATATCCATGTTCATACAGATGGCGGTGAAGATATTTCCATGTTCATACAGATGGCGGTGTAGATATTTCCATGTTCATACAAATGGCGGTTTAGATATTTTCATGTTCATAGAAATGGCAGTGTAGATATTTCCAGGTTCATACAAATGGCGGTGTAGATATTTCTGTGTTCATAGAGATGGCGGTGTAGATATTTCCATGTTTATACAGATAGCAGTGTAGTTTTTTCCATGTTTATGGAGATAGCAGTGTGGATATTTCCATTGATATACAGATAGCTATGTAGATATTTGCATGTTCATACAGATAGCGGTGAAGATATTTCCATGTTCATACAGATAGCGGTGCAGATATTTCCATGTTCTTACAGATAGCGGTGTAGTTATTTCCATGTTCATTCAGATAGCGGTGTAGATATTTCCATGTTCATACAGATAGCGGTGTAGATATTTCCATGTTCATACAGTAGGCGGTGTAGATATTTCCATGTTCATACAGATGATGGTGTAGATATTTACATGTTCATACAGATGGCGGTGTAGACATTTCCATGTTCATACAGATGGCGGTGTAGATATTTCCATGTTCATACAGATGGCGGTGTAGATATTTCGAAGTTTATAGAGATAGCGCTGTAGTTATTTCCATATTTATAGAGAAATCTGTGTAGATATTTCCATGTATATTCAGATAGCTGTGTAGATATTTCCATTTTCATGCAGGTAGCGGTGTAGATATTTCCATGTTCATCCAGATGCCGGTGTACATATATCCATGTTCATACAGATGGCGGTGAAGGTATTTCCATGTTCATACAGATGGCGGTGTAGATATTTCCATGTTCATACGAATGGCGGTGGAGATATTTCCATGTTCTTAGAGATGGCGGTGTAGATATTTCCATGTTCATACAAATGGTGGTGTAGATATTTCCTTGTTCATAGAGATGGCTGTGTAGATATTTCCATGCTTATACAGATAGCAGTGTAGTTATTTCCATGTTCATAGAGATAGCAGTGTAGATATTTCCATTGATATACAGATAGCTGTGTAGATATTTGCATGTTCATACAGATAGCGGTGTAGATATTTGCATGTTCATACAGATAGCGGTGTAGTTATTTCCATGTTCATACAGATAGCGGTGTAGATATTTCCATGTTCATACAGATAGCGGTGTAGATATTTCCATGTTCATACAGATAGCGGTGTAGATATTTCCATGTTCATACAGTTAGCGGTGTAGATATTTCCATGTTCATACAGATGGCAGTGTAGATATTTCCATGTTCATACAGATGGCGGTGTAGATATTTCCATGTTCATACGAATGGCGGTGGAGATATTTCCATGTTCATAGAGATGGCGGCGTAGATATTTCCATGTTCATACACATGGTGGTGTAGATATTTCCATGTTCTTAGAGATGGCGGTGTAGATATTTCCATGTTTATACAGATAGCAGTGTAGTTATTTCCATATTTATAGAGATAGCAGTGTAGATATTTCCATTGATATACAGATAGCGGTGTAGATATTTGCATGTACATACAGATAGCGGTGTAGATATTTCCATGTTCATACAGATAGCCGTGTAGATATTTCCATGTTCATACAGATAGCGGTGTAGATATTTCCATATTCATACAGATAGCGGTGTAGATATTTCCATGTTCATGCAGATGCCGGTGAACATATATCCATGTTCATACAGATGGCGGTGAAGATATTTCCATGTTCATACAGATGGCGGTGTAGATATTTCCATGTTCATACAAATGGCGGTGTAGATATTTTCATGTTCATAGAAATGGTTGTGTAGATATTTCCAGGTTCATACAAATGGCGGTGTAGATATTTCCGTGTTCATAGAGATGGCGGTGTAGATATTTCCATGTTTATACAGATAGCAGTGTAGTTTTTTCCATGTTTATAGAGATAGCAGTGTGGATATTTCCATTGATATACAGATAGCTATGTAGATATTTGCATGTTCATACAGATAGCGGTGAAGATATTTCCATGTTCATACAGATAGCGGTGTAGATATTTCCATGTTCTTACAGATAGCGGTGTAGATATTTCCATGTTCTTACAGATAGCGGTGTAGTTATTTCCATGTTTATAGAGATAGCAGTGTAGATATTTCCATTGATATACAGATAGCTGTGTTGATATTTGCATGTACATACAGATAGCGGTGTAGATATTTCAATGTTCATACAGATAGCGGTGTAGATATTTCCATGTTCATACAGATAGCGGTGTAGATATTTCCATGTTCATACAGATAGCGGTGTAGATATTTCCATGTTCATGCAGATGCCGGTGTACATATATCCATGTTCATACAGATGGCGGTGAAGGTATTTCCATGTTCATACAGATGGCGGTGTAGATATTTCCATGTTCATACAAATGGCGGTGTAGATATTTTCATGTTCATAGAGATGGCGGTGTAGATATTTCCAGGTTAATACAAATGGCGGTGTAGATATTTCCATGTTCATAGAGATGGCGGTGTAGATATTTCCATGTTTATACAGATAGCAGTGTAGTTATTTCCATGTTTATAGAGATAGCAGTGTTGATATTTCCATTGATATACAGATAGCTGTGTAGATATTTGCATGTTCATACAGGTAGCGGTGTAGATATTTGCATGTTCATACAGATAGCGGTGTAGTTATTTCCATGTTCAAACAGATAGCGGTGTAGTTATTTCCATGTTCATACAGATAGCGGTGTAGATATTTCCATGTTCTTACAGATAGCGGTGTAGATATCTCCATGTTCATACAGTTAGCGGTGTAGATATTTCCATGTTCATACAGATGGCGGTGTAGATATTTACATGTACATACAGATGGCGGTGTAGATGTTTCCATGTTCATACGAATGGCGGTGGAGATATTTCCATGTTCATAGAGATGGCGGTGTAGATATTTCCATGTTCATACACATGGCGGTGTAGATATTTCCATGTTCATAGAGATGGCGGTGTAGATATTTCCATGTTTATACAGATAGCAGTGTAGTTATTTCCATGTATATAGAGATAGCAGTGTAGATATTTCCATTGATATACAGATAGCGGTGTAGATATTTGCATGTACATACAGATAGCGGTGTAGATATTTCCATGTTCATACAGATAGCCGTGTAGATATTTCCATGTTCATACAGATAGCATTGTAGATATTTCCATGTTCATACAGATAGCGGTGTAGATATTTCCATGTTCATGCAGATGCCGGTGTACGTATATCCATGTTCATACAGATGGCGGTGAAGATATTTCCATGTTCATACAGATGGCGGTGTAGATATTTCCATGTTCATACAAATGGCGGTGTAGATATTTTCATGTTCATAGAAATGGCGGTGTAGATATTTCCAGGTTCATACAAATGGCGGTGTAGATATTTCCGTGTTCATAGAGATGGCGGTGTAGATATTTCCATGTTTATACAGATAGCAGTGTAGTTATTTCCATGTTTATAGAGATAGCAGTGTGGATATTTCCATTGATATACAGATAGCTGTGTAGATATTTGCATGTTCATACAGATAGCGGTGTAGATATTTGCATGTTCATACAGATAGCGGTGTAGTTATTTCCATGTTCATACAGATAGCGGTGTAGTTATTTCCATGTTCATACAGATAGCGGTGTAGATATTTCCATGTTCATACAGATAGCGGTGTAGATATTTCCATGTTCATACAGTTAGCGGTGTAGATATTTCCATGTTCATACAGATGGTAGTGTAGATATTTCCAGGTTCATACAAATGGCGGTGTAGATATTTCCGTGTTCATAGAGATGGCGGTGTAGATATTTCCATGTTTATACAGATAGCAGTGTAGTTTTTCCATGTTTATAGAGATAGCAGTTTGGATATTTCCATTGATATACAGATAGCTATGTAGATATTTGCATGTTCATACAGATAGCGGTGAAGATATTTCCATGTTCATACAGATAGCGGTGTAGATATTTCCATGTTCTTACAGATAGTGGTGTAGTTATTTCCATGTTCATTCAGATAGCGGTGTAGATATTTCCATGTTCCTACAGATAGCGGTGTAGATATTTCCATGTTCATACAGTTGGCGGTGTAGATATTTCCATGTTCATACAGATGGTGGTGTAGATATTTCCATGTTCATACAGATGGCGGTGTAGATATTTCCATGTTCATACGAATGGCGGTGGAGATATTTCCATGTTCATAGAGATGGCGGTGTAGATATTTCCATGTTCATAGAAATGGTGGTGTAGATATTTCCATGTTCATAGAGATGGCGGTGTAGATATTTCCATGCTTATACAGATAGCAGTGTAGTTATTTCCATGTTTATAGAGATAGCAGTGTAGATATTTCCATTGATATACAGATAGCGGTGTAGATATTGGCATGTACATACAGATAGCGGTGTAGATATTTCCATGTTCATACAGATAGCGGTGTAGATATTTCCATGTTCATGCAGATGCCGGTGTACATATATCCATGTTCATACAGATGGCGGTGAAGATATTTCCATGTTCATACAGATGGCGGTGTAGATATTTCCATGTTCATACAAATGGCGGTGTAGATATTTTCATGTTCATAGACATGGCGGTGTAGATATTTCCAGGTTCATACAAATGGCGGTGTAGATATTTCCGTGTTCATAGAGATGGCGGTGTAGATATTTCCATGTTTATACAGATAGCAGTGTAGTTATTTCCATGTTTATAGAGATAGCAGTGTGGATATTTCCATTGATATACAGATAGCTTTGTAGATATTTGCATGTTCATACAGATAGCGGTATAGATATTTCCATGTTCATACAGATAGCGGTGTAGATATTTCCGTGTTCATACAGTTGGCGGTGTAGATATTTCCATGTTCATACAGATGGCGGTGTAGATATTTACATGTTCATACAGATGGAGGTGTAGATATTTCCATGATCATACAGATGGCGGTGTAGATATTTTGAAGTTTATAGAGATAGCGCTGTAGTTATTTCCATATTTATAGAGAAATCTGTGTAGATATTTCCATGTATATTCAGATAGCTGTGTAGATATTTCCATGTTCATGCAGGTAGCGGTGTAGATATTTCCATGTTCATCCAGATGCCGGTGTACATATGTCCATGTTCATACATATGGCGGTGAAGATATTTCCATGTTCATACAGATGGCGGTGTAGATATTTCCATGTTTATACGAATGGTGGTGTAGATATTTCCATGTTCATAGAGATGGCGGTGTAGATATTTCCATGCTTATACAGATAGCAGTGTACATATTTCCATGTTTATAGAGATAGCAGTGTAGATATTTCCATTGATATACAGATAGCTGTGTAGATATTTGCATGTACATACAGATAGCGGTGTAGATATTTCCATGTTCATACAGATAGCGGTGTAGATATTTCCATGTTCATACAGATAGCGGTGTAGATATTTCCATGTTCATACAGATAGCAGTGTAGATATTTCCATGTTCATGCAGATGCTGGTGTACATATATCCATGTTCATACAGATGGCGGTGAAGATATTTCCATGTTCATACAGATGGCGGTGTAGATATTTCCATGTTCATACAAATGGCGGTGTAGATATTTTGATGTTCATAGAGATGGCGGTGTAGATATTTCCAGGTTAATACAAATGGCGGTGTAGATATTTCCATGTTCATAGAGATGGCGGTGTAGATATTTCCATGTTTCTACAGATAGCAGTGTAGTTATTTCCATGTTTATAGAGATAGCAGTGTGGATATTTCCATTGATATACAGATAGCTGTGTAGATATTTGCATGTTCATACAGATAGCGGTGTAGATATTTGCATGTTCATACAGATAGCGGTGTAGTTATTTCCATGTTCATACAGATAGCGGTGTAGTTATTTCCATGTTCATACAGATAGCGGTGTAGATATTTCCATGTTCATACAGATAGCGGTGTAGATATTTCCATGTTCATACAGATAGCGGTGTAGATATTTCCATGTTCATACAGATAGCGGTGTAGATATTTCCATGTTCATGCAGATGCCGGTGTACATATATCTATGTTCATACAGATGGCGGTGAAGATATTTCCATGTTCATACAGATGGCGGTGTAGATATTTCCACGTTCATACAAATGGCGGTGTAGATATTTTGATGTTCATAGAGATGGCGGTGTAGATATTTCCAGGTTAATACAAATGGCGGTGTAGATATTTCCATGTTCATAGAGATGGCGGTGTAGATATTTCCATGTTTATACAGATAGCAGTGTAGTTATTTCCATGTTTATAGAGATAGCAGTGTGGATATTTCCATTGATATACAGATAGCTGTGTAGATATTTGCATGTTCATACAGATAGCGGTGTAGATATTTGCATGTTCATACAGATAGCGGTGTAGTTATTTCCATGTTCATACAGATAGCGGTGTAGTTATTTCCATGTTCATACAGATAGCGGTGTAGATATTTCCATGTTCATACAGATAGCGTTGTAGATATTTCCATGTTCATACAGTTAGCGGTGTAGATATTTCCATGTTCATACAGATGGCAGTGTAGATATTTCCATGTTCATACAGATGGCGGTGTAGATATTTCCATGTTCATACGAATGGCGGTGGAGTTATTTCCATGTTCATAGAGATGGCGGTGTAGATACTTCCATGTTCATACACATGGTGGTGTAGATATTTCCATGTTCATAGAGATGGCGGTGTAGATATTTCCATGTTTATACAGATAGCAGTGTAGTTATTTCCATGTTTATAGAGATAGCAGTGTATATATTTCCATTGATATACAGATAGCAGTGTAGATATTTGCATGTACATACAGATAGCGGTGTAGATATTTCCATGTTCATACAGATAGCCGTGTAGATATTTCCATGTTCATACAGATAGCGGTGTAGATATTTCCATGTTCATACAGATAGCGGTGTAGATATTTCCATGTTCATGCAGATGCCGGTGTACATATATCCATGTTCATACAGATGGCGGTGAAGATATTTCCATGTTCATACAGATGGTGGTATAGATATTTCCAAGTTCATACAAATGGCGGTGTAGATATTTTCATGTTCATAGAAATGGCGGTGTAGATATTTCCAGGTTCATACAAATGGCGGTGTAGATATTTCCGTGTTCATAGAGATGGCAGTGTAGATATTTCCATGTTTATACAAATAGCAGTGTAGTTTTTCCATGTTTATAGAGATAGCAGTTTGGATATTTCCATTGATATACAGATATCTATGTAGATATTTGCATGTTCATACAGATAGCGGTGAAGATATTTCCATGTTCATACAGATAGCGGTGTAGATATTTCCATGTTCTTACAGATAGCGGTGTAGTTATTTCCATGTTCATTCAGATAGCGGTGTAGATATTTCCATGTTCCTACAGATAGCGGTGTAGATATTTCCATGTTCATACAGTTGGCGGTGTAGATATTTCCATGTTCATACAGATGGTGGTGTAGATATTTCCATGTTCATACAGATGGCGGTGTAGATATTTCCATGTTCATACGAATGGCGGTGGAGATATTTCCATGTTCATAGAGATGGCGGTGTAGATATTTCCATGTTCATAGAAATGGTGGTGTAGATAATTCCATGTTCATAGAGATGGCGGTGTAGATATTTCCATGCTTATACATATAGCAGTGTAGTTATTTCCATGTTTATAGAGATAGCAGTGTAGATATTTCCATTGATATACATATAGCGGTGTAGATATTTGCATGTACATACAGATAGCGGTGTAGATATTTCCATGTTCATACAGATAGTGGTGTAGATATTTCCATGTTCATGCAGATGCCGGTGTACATATATCCATGTTCATACAGATAGCGGTGTAGATATTTCCATGTTCATACAGATAGCGGTGTAGATATTTCCATGTTCATGCAGATGCCGGTGTACATATATCTATGTTCATACAGATGGCGGTGAAGATATTTCCATGTTCATACAGATGGCGGTGTAGATATTTCCACGTTCATACAAATGGCGGTGTAGATATTTTGATGTTCATAGAGATGGCGGTGTAGATATTTCCAGGTTAATACAAATGGCGGTGTAGATATTTCCATGTTCATAGAGATGGCGGTGTAGATATTTCCATGTTTATGCAGATAGCAGTGTAGTTATTTCCATGTTTATAGAGATAGCAGTGTGGATATTTCCATTGATATACAGATAGCTGTGTAGATATTTGCATGTTCATACAGATAGCGGTGTAGATATTTGCATGTTCATACAGATAGCGGTGTAGTTATTTCCATGTTCATACAGATAGCGGTGTAGTTATTTCCATGTTCATACAGATAGCGGTGTAGATATTTCCATGTTCATACAGATAGCGTTGTAGATATTTCCATGTTCATACAGTTAGCGGTGTAGATATTTCCATGTTCATACAGATGGCAGTGTAGATATTTCCATGTTCATACAGATGGCGGTGTAGATATTTCCATGTTCATACGAATGGCGGTGGAGTTATTTCCATGTTCATAGAGATGGCGGTGTAGATACTTCCATGTTCATACACATGGTGGTGTAGATATTTCCATGTTCATAGAGATGGCGGTGTAGATATTTCCATGTTTATACAGATAGCAGTGTAGTTATTTCCATGTTTATAGAGATAGCAGTGTATATATTTCCATTGATATACAGATAGCAGTGTAGATATTTGCATGTACATACAGATAGCGGTGTAGATATTTCCATGTTCATACAGATAGCCGTGTAGATATTTCCATGTTCATACAGATAGCGGTGTAGATATTTCCATGTTCATACAGATAGCGGTGTAGATATTTGCATGTTCATACAGATAGCGGTGTAGTTATTTCCATGTTCATACAGATAGCGGTGTAGTTATTTCCATGTTCATACAGATAGCGGTGTAGATATTTCCATGTTCATACAGATAGCGGTGTAGATATTTCCATGTTCATACAGATAGCGGTGTAGATATTTCCATGTTCATACAGATAGCGGTGTAGATATTTCCATGTTCATGCAGATGCCGGTGTACATATATCTATGTTCATACAGATGGCGGTGAAGATATTTCCATGTTCATACAGATGGCGGTGTAGATATTTCCACGTTCATACAAATGGCGGTGTAGATATTTTGATGTTCATAGAGATGGCGGTGTAGATATTTCCAGGTTAATACAAATGGCGGTGTAGATATTTCCATGTTCATAGAGATGGCGGTGTAGATATTTCCATGTTTATACAGATAGCAGTGTAGTTATTTCCATGTTTATAGAGATAGCAGTGTGGATATTTCCATTGATATACAGATAGCTGTGTAGATATTTGCATGTTCATACAGATAGCGGTGTAGATATTTGCATGTTCATACAGATAGCGGTGTAGTTATTTCCATGTTCATACAGATAGCGGTGTAGTTATTTCCATGTTCATACAGATAGCGGTGTAGATATTTCCATGTTCATACAGATAGCGTTGTAGATATTTCCATGTTCATACAGTTAGCGGTGTAGATATTTCCATGTTCATACAGATGGCAGTGTAGATATTTCCATGTTCATACAGATGGCGGTGTAGATATTTCCATGTTCATACGAATGGCGGTGGAGTTATTTCCATGTTCATAGAGATGGCGGTGTAGATACTTCCATGTTCATACACATGGTGGTGTAGATATTTCCATGTTCATAGAGATGGCGGTGTAGATATTTCCATGTTTATACAGATAGCAGTGTAGTTATTTCCATGTTTATAGAGATAGCAGTGTATATATTTCCATTGATATACAGATAGCAGTGTAGATATTTGCATGTACATACAGATAGCGGTGTAGATATTTCCATGTTCATACAGATAGCCGTGTAGATATTTCCATGTTCATACAGATAGCGGTGTAGATATTTCCATGTTCATACAGATAGCGGTGTAGATATTTCCATGTTCATGCAGATGCCGGTGTACATATATCCATGTTCATACAGATGGCGGTGAAGATATTTCCATGTTCATACAGATGGTGGTATAGATATTTCCAAGTTCATACAAATGGCGGTGTAGATATTTTCATGTTCATAGAAATGGCGGTGTAGATATTTCCAGGTTCATACAAATGGCGGTGTAG
Organism: Gorilla gorilla gorilla; assembly: GCF_029281585.2. NCBI lineage: Eukaryota > Metazoa > Chordata > Mammalia > Primates > Hominidae > Gorilla > Gorilla gorilla. The sequence continues at coordinate 6,820,515 of NC_073232.2, read as the reverse complement.
ATATTTCCGTGTTCATAGAGATGGCAGTGTAGATATTTCCATGTTTATACAAATAGCAGTGTAGTTTTTCCATGTTTATAGAGATAGCAGTTTGGATATTTCCATTGATATACAGATATCTATGTAGATATTTGCATGTTCATACAGATAGCGGTGAAGATATTTCCATGTTCATACAGATAGCGGTGTAGATATTTCCATGTTCTTACAGATAGCGGTGTAGTTATTTCCATGTTCATTCAGATAGCGGTGTAGATATTTCCATGTTCCTACAGATAGCGGTGTAGATATTTCCATGTTCATACAGTTGGCGGTGTAGATATTTCCATGTTCATACAGATGGTGGTGTAGATATTTCCATGTTCATACAGATGGCGGTGTAGATATTTCCATGTTCATACGAATGGCGGTGGAGATATTTCCATGTTCATAGAGATGGCGGTGTAGATATTTCCATGTTCATAGAAATGGTGGTGTAGATAATTCCATGTTCATAGAGATGGCGGTGTAGATATTTCCATGCTTATACATATAGCAGTGTAGTTATTTCCATGTTTATAGAGATAGCAGTGTAGATATTTCCATTGATATACATATAGCGGTGTAGATATTTGCATGTACATACAGATAGCGGTGTAGATATTTCCATGTTCATACAGATAGCGGTGTAGATATTTCCATGTTCATGCAGATGCCGGTGTACATATATCCATGTTCATACAGATGGCGGTGAAGATATTTCCATGTTCATACAGATGGCGGTGTAGATATTTCCATGTTCATACAAATGGCGGTGTGGATATTTTCATGTTCATAGAAATGGCGGTGTAGATATTTCCAGGTTCGTACAAATGGCGGTGTAGATATTTCCGTGTTCATAGAGATGGCGGTGTAGATATTTCCATGTTTATACAGATAGCAGTGTAGTTATTTCCATGTTTATAGAGATAGCAGTGTGGATATTTCCATTGATATACAGATAGCTTTGTAGATATTTGCATGTTCATACAGATAGCGGTATAGATATTTCCATGTTCATACAGATAGCGGTGTAGATATTTCCGTGTTCATACAGTTGGCGGTGTAGATATTTCCATGTTCATACAGATGGCGGTGTAGATATTTACATGTTCATACAGATGGAGGTGTAGATATTTCCATATTCATACAGATGGCGGTGTAGATATTTTGAAGTTTATAGAGATAGCGCTGTAGTTATTTCCATATTTATAGAGAAATCTGTGTAGATATTTCCATGTATATTCAGATAGCTGTGTAGATATTTCCATGTTCATGCAGGTAGCGGTGTAGATATTTCCATGTTCATCCAGATGCTGGTGTACATATATCCATGTTCATACAGATGGCGGTGAAGATATTTCCATGTTCATACAGATAGCGGTGTAGATATTTCCATGTTCATGCAGATGCCGGTGTACATATATCTATGTTCATACAGATGGCGGTGAAGATATTTCCATGTTCATACAGATGGCGGTGTAGATATTTCCATGTTCATACAAATGGCGGTGTAGATATTTTGATGTTCATAGAGATGGCGGTGTAGATATTTCCAGGTTAATACAAATGGCGGTGTAGATATTTCCATGTTCATAGAGATGGCGGTGTAGATATTTCCATGTTTATACAGATAGCAGTGTAGTTATTTCCATGTTTATAGAGATAGCAGTGTGGATATTTCCATTGATATACAGATAGCTGTGTAGATATTTGCATGTTCATACAGATAGCGGTGTAGATATTTGCATGTTCATACAGATAGCGGTGTAGTTATTTCCATGTTCATACAGATAGCGGTGTAGTTATTTCCATGTTCATACAGATAGCGTTGTAGATATTTCCATGTTCATACAGTTAGCGGTGTAGATATTTCCATGTTCATACAGATGGCAGTGTAGATATTTCCATGTTCATACAGATGGCGGTGTAGATATTTCCATGTTCATACGAATGGCGGTGGAGATATTTCCATGTTCATAGAGATGGCGGTGTAGATACTTCCATGTTCATACACATGGTGGTGTAGATATTTCCATGTTCATAGAGATGGCGGTGTAGATATTTCCATGTTTATACAGATAGCAGTGTAGTTATTTCCATGTTTATAGAGATAGCAGTGTATATATTTCCATTGATATACAGATAGCAGTGTAGATATTTGCATGTACATACAGATAGCGGTGTAGATATTTCCATGTTCATACAGATAGCCGTGTAGATATTTCCATGTTCATACAGATAGCGGTGTAGATATTTCCATGTTCATACAGATAGCGGTGTAGATATTTCCATGTTCATGCAGATGCCGGTGTACATATATCCATGTTCATACAGATGGCGGTGAAGATATTTCCATGTTCATACAGATGGTGGTATAGATATTTCCATGTTCATACAAATGGCGGTGTAGATATTTTCATGTTCATAGAAATGGCGGTGTAGATATTTCCAGGTTCATACAAATGGCGGTGTAGATATTTCCGTGTTCATAGAGATGGCGGTGTAGATATTTCCATGTTTATACAGATAGCAGTGTAGTTTTTCCATGTTTATAGAGATAGCAGTTTGGATATTTCCATTGATATACAGATATCTATGTAGATATTTGCATGTTCATACAGATAGCGGTGAAGATATTTCCATGTTCATACAGATAGCGGTGTAGATATTTCCATGTTCTTACAGATAGCGGTGTAGTTATTTCCATGTTCATTCAGATAGCGGTGTAGATATTTCCATGTTCCTACAGATAGCGGTGTAGATATTTCCATGTTCATACAGTTGGCGGTGTAGATATTTCCATGTTCATACAGATGGTGGTGTAGATATTTCCATGTTCATACAGATGGCGGTGTAGATATTTCCATGTTCATACGAATGGCGGTGGAGATATTTCCATGTTCATAGAGATGGCGGTGTAGATATTTCCATGTTCATAGAAATGGTGGTGTAGATATTTCCATGTTCATAGAGATGGCGGTGTAGATATTTCCATGCTTATACAGGTAGCAGTGTAGTTATTTCCATGTTTATAGAGATAGCAGTGTAGATATTTCCATTGATATACATATAGCGGTGTAGATATTTGCATGTACATACAGATAGCGGTGTAGATATTTCCATGTTCATACAGATAGCGGTGTAGATATTTCCATGTTCATGCAGATGCCGGTGTACATATATCCATGTTCATACAGATGGCGGTGAAGATATTTCCATGTTCATACAGATGGCGGTGTAGATATTTCCATGTTCATACAAATGGCGGTGTAGATATTTTCATGTTCATAGAAATGGCGGTGAAGATATTTCCAGGTTCATACAAATGGCGGTGTAGATATTTCCGTGTTCATAGAGATGGCGGTGTAGATATTTCCATGTTTATACAGATAGCAGTGTAGTTATTTCCATGTTTATAGAGATAGCAGTGTGGATATTTCCATTGATATACAGATAGCTGTGTAGATATTTGCATGTTCATACAGATAGCGGTATAGATATTTCCATGTTCATACAGATAGCGGTGTAGATATTTCCGTGTTCATACAGTTGGCGGTGTAGATATTTCCATGTTCATACAGATGGCGGTGTAGATATTTACATGTTCATACAGATGGAGGTGTAGATATTTCCATATTCATACAGATGGCGGTGTAGATATTTTGAAGTTTATAGAGATAGCGCTGTAGTTATTTCCATATTTATAGAGAAATCTGTGTAGATATTTCCATGTATATTCAGATAGCTGTGTAGATATTTCCATGTTCATGCAGGTAGCGGTGTAGATATTTCCATGTTCATCCAGATGCCGGTGTACATATATCCATGTTCATACAGATGGCGGTGAAGATATTTCCATGTTCATACAGATGGCGGTGTAGATATTTCCATGTTCATACGAATGGTGGTGTAGATATTTCCATGTTCATAGAGATGGCGGTGTAGATATTTCCATGCTTATACAGATAGCAGTGTACTTATTTCCATGTTTATAGAGATAGCAGTGTAGATATTTCCATTGATATACAGATAGCTGTGTAGATATTTGCATGTACATACAGATAGCGGTGTAGATATTTCCATGTTCATACAGATGGTGGTGTAGATATTTCCATGTTCATACAGATGGCGGTGTAGATATTTCCATGTTCATACGAATGGCGGTGGAGATATTTCCATGTTCATAGAGATGGCGGTGTAGATATTTCCATGTTCATAGAAATGGTGGTGTAGATATTTCCATGTTCATAGAGATGGCGGTGTAGATATTTCCATGCTTATACAGATAGCAGTGTAGTTATTTCCATGTTTATAGAGATAGCAGTGTAGATATTTCCATTGATATACAGATAGCGGTGTAGATATTTGCATGTACATACAGATAGCGGTGTAGATATTTCCATGATCATACAGATAGCGGTGTAGATATTTCCATGTTCATGCAGATGCCGGTGTACATATATCCATGTTCATACAGATGGCGGTGAAGATATTTCCATGTTCATACAGATGGCGGTGTAGATATTTCCATGTTCATACAAATGGCGGTGTAGATATTTTCATGTTCATAGAAATGGCGGTGTAGATATTTCCAGGTTCATAAAAATGGCGGTGTAGATATTTCCATGTTCATAGAGATGGCGGTGTAGATATTTCCATGTTTATACAGATAGCAGTGTAGTTATTTCCATGTTTATAGTGATAGCAGTGTGGATATTTCCATTGATATACAGATAGCTTTGTAGATATTTGCATGTTCATACAGATAGCGGTATAGATATTTCCATGTTCATACAGATAGCGGTGTAGATATTTCCGTGTTCATACAGTTGGCGGTGTAGATATTTCCATGTTCATACAGATGGCGGTGTAGATATTTACATGTTCATACAGATGGAGGTGTAGATATTTCCATGTTCATACAGATGGCGGTGTAGATATTTTGAAGTTTATAGAGATAGCGCTGTAGTTATTTCCATATTTATAGAGAAATCTGTGTAGATATTTCCATGTATATTCAGATAGCTGTGTAGATATTTCCATGTTCATGCAGGTAGCGGTGTAGATATTTCCATGTTCATCCAGATGCCGGTGTACATATATCCATGTTCATACAGATGGCGGTGAAGATATTTCCATGTTCATACAGATGGCGGTGTAGATATTTCCATGTTCATACGAATGGTGGTGTAGATATTTCCATGTTCATAGAGATGGCGGTGTAGATATTTCCATGCTTATACAGATAGCAGTGTACTTATTTCCATGTTTATAGAGATAGCAGTGTAGATATTTCCATTGATATACAGATAGCTGTGTAGATATTTGCATGTACATACAGATAGCGGTGTAGATATTTCCATGTTCATACAGATAGCGGTGTAGATATTTCCATGTTCATACAGATAGCGGTGTAGATATTTCCATGTTCATACAGATAGCAGTGTAGATATTTCCATGTTCATGCAGATGCTGGTGTACATATATCCATGTTCATACAGATGGCGGTGAAGATATTTCCATGTTCATACATATGGCGGTGTAGATATTTCCATGTTCATACAAATGGCGGTGTAGATATTTTGATGTTCATAGAGATGGCGGTGTAGATATTTCCAGGTTAATACAAATGGCGGTGTAGATATTTCCATGTTCATAGAGATGGCGGTGTAGATATTTCCATGTTTCTACAGATAGCAGTGTAGTTATTTCCATGTTTATGGAGATAGCAGTGTGGATATTTCCATTGATATACAGATAGCTGTGTAGATATTTGCATGTTCATACAGATAGCGGTGTAGATATTTGCATGTTCATACAGATAGCGGTGTAGTTATTTCCATGTTCATACAGATAGCGGTGTAGTTATTTCCATGTTCATACAGATAGCGGTGTAGATATTTCCATGTTCATACAGATAGCGGTGTAGATATTTCCATGTTCATACAGATAGCGGTGTAGATATTTCCATGTTCATACAGATAGCGGTGTAGATATTTCCATGTTCATGCAGATGCCGGTGTACATATATCTATGTTCATACAGATGGCGGTGAAGATATTTCCATGTTCATACAGATGGCGGTGTAGATATTTCCATGTTCATACAAATGGCGGTGTAGATATTTTGATGTTCATAGAGATGGCGGTGTAGATATTTCCAGGTTAATACAAATGGCGGTGTAGATATTTCCATGTTCATAGAGATGGCGGTGTAGATATTTCCATGTTTATACAGATAGCAGTGTAGTTATTTCCATGTTTATAGAGATAGCAGTGTGGATATTTCCATTGATATACAGAAAGCTGTGTGGATATTTGCATGTTCATACAGATAGCGGTGTAGATATTTGCATGTTCATACAGATAGCGGTGTAGTTATTTCCATGTTCATACAGATAGCGGTGTAGTTATTTCCATGTTCATACAGATAGCGGTGTAGATATTTCCATGTTCATACAGTTAGCGGTGTAGATATTTCCATGTTCATAAAGATGGCAGTGTAGATATTTCCATGTTCATACAGATGGCGGTGTAGATATTTCCATGTTCATACGAATGGCGGTGGAGATATTTCCATGTTCATAGAGATGGCGGTGTAGATACTTCCATGTTCATACACATGGTGGTGTAGATATTTCCATGTTCATAGAGATGGCGGTGTAGATATTTCCATGTTTATACAGATAGCAGTGTAGTTATTTCCATGTTTATAGAGATAGCAGTGTATATATTTCCATTGATATACAGATAGCAGTGTAGATATTTGCATGTACATACAGATAGCGGTGTAGATATTTCCATGTTCATACAGATAGCCGTGTAGATATTTCCATGTTCATACAGATAGCGGTGTAGATATTTCCATGTTCATACAGATAGCGGTGTAGATATTTCCATGTTCATGCAGATGCCGGTGTACATATATCCATGTTCATACAGATGGCGGTGAAGATATTTCCATGTTCATACAGATGGTGGTATAGATATTTCCATGTTCATACAAATGGCGGTGTAGATATTTTCATGTTCATAGAAATGGCGGTGTAGATATTTCCAGGTTCATACAAATGGCGGTGTAGATATTTCCGTGTTCATAGAGATGGCGGTGTAGATATTTCCATGTTTATACAGATAGCAGTGTAGTTTTTCCATGTTTATAGAGATAGCAGTTTGGATATTTCCATTGATATACAGATAGCTATGTAGATATTTGCATGTTCATACAGATAGCGGTGAAGATATTTCCATGTTCATACAGATAGCGGTGTAGATATTTCCATGTTCTTACAGATAGCGGTGTAGTTATTTCCATGTTCATTCAGATAGCGGTGTAGATATTTCCATGTTCCTACAGATAGCGGTGTAGATATTTCCATGTTCATACAGTTGGCGGTGTAGATATTTCCATGTTCATACAGATGGTGGTGTAGATATTTCCATGTTCATACAGATGGCGGTGTAGATATTTCCATGTTCATACGAATGGCGGTGGAGATATTTCCATGTTCATAGAGATGGCGGTGTAGATATTTCCATGTTCATAGAAATGGTGGTGTAGATATTTCCATGTTCATAGAGATGGCGGTGTAGATATTTCCAGGCTTATACAGATAGCAGTGTAGTTATTTCCATGTTTATAGAGATAGCAGTGTAGATATTTCCATTGATATACATATAGCGGTGTAGATATTTGCATGTACATACAGATAGCGGTGTAGATATTTCCATGTTCATACAGATAGCGGTGTAGATATTTCCATGTTCATGCAGATGCCGGTGTACATATATCCATGTTCATACAGATGGCGGTGAAGATATTTCCATGTTCATACAGATGGCGGTGTAGATATTTCCATGTTCATACAAATGGCGGTGCAGATATTTTCATGTTCATAGAAATGGCGGTGTAGATATTTCCAGGTTCATACAAATGGCGGTGTAGATATTTCCGTGTTCATAGAGATGGCGGTGTAGGTATTTCCATGTTTATACAGATAGCAGTGTAGTTATTTCCATGTTTATAGAGATAGCAGTGTGGATATTTCCATTGATATACAGATAGCTTTGTAGATATTTGCATGTTCATACAGATAGCGGTATAGATATTTCCATGTTCATACAGATAGCGGTGTAGATATTTCCGTGTTCATACAGTTGGCGGTGTAGATATTTCCATGTTCATACAGATGGCGGTGTAGATATTTACATGTTCATACAGATGGAGGTGTAGATATTTCCATATTCATACAGATGGCGGTGTAGATATTTTGAAGTTTATAGAGATAGCGCTGTAGTTATTTCCATATTTATAGAGAAATCTGTGTAGATATTTCCATGTATATTCAGATAGCTGTGTAGATATTTCCATGTTCATGCAGGTAGCGGTGTAGATATTTCCATGTTCATCCAGATGCCGGTGTACATATATCCATGTTTATACAGATGGCGGTGAAGATATTTCCATGTTCATACAGATGGCGGTGTAGATATTTCCATGTTCATACGAATGGTGGTGTAGATATTTCCATGTTCATAGAGATGGCGGTGTAGATATTTCCATGCTTATACAGATAGCAGTGTACTTATTTCCATGTTTATAGAGATAGCAGTGTAGATATTTCCATTGATATACAGATAGCTGTGTAGATATTTGCATGTACATACAGATAGCGGTGTAGATATTTCCATGTTCATACAGATAGCGGTGTAGATATTTCCATGTTCATACAGATAGCGGTGTAGATATTTCCATGTTCATGCAGATGCCGGTGTACATATATCTATGTTCATACAGATGGCGGTGAAGATATTTCCATGTTCATACAGATGGCGGTGTAGATATTTCCATGTTCATACAAATGGCGGTGTAGATATTTTGATGTTCATAGAGATGGCGGTGTAGATATTTCCAGGTTAATACAAATGGCGGTGTAGATATTTCCATGTTCATAGAGATGGCGGTGTAGATATTTCCATGTTTATACAGATAGCAGTGTAGTTATTTCCATGTTTATAGAGATAGCAGTGTGGATATTTCCATTGATATACAGATAGCTGTGTAGATATTTGCATGTTCATACAGATAGCGGTGTAGATATTTGCATGTACATACAGATAGCGGTGTAGATATTTCCATGTTCATACAGATAGCCGTGTAGATATTTCCATGTTCATACAGATAGCGGTGTAGATATTTCCATGTTCATACAGATAGCGGTGTAGATATTTCCATGTTCATGCTGATGCCGGTGTACATATATCCATGTTCATACAGATGGCGGTGAAGATATTTCCATGTTCATACAGATGGTGGTATAGATATTTCCATGTTCATACAAATGGCGGTGTAGATATTTTCATGTTCATAGAAATGGCGGTGTAGATATTTCCAGGTTCATACAAATGGCGGTGTAGATATTTCCGTGTTCATAGAGATGGCGGTGTAGATATTTCCATGTTTATACAGATAGCAGTGTAGTTTTTCCATGTTTATAGAGATAGCAGTTTGGATATTTCCATTGATATACAGATAGCTATGTAGATATTTGCATGTTCATACAGATAGCGGTGAAGATATTTCCATGTTCATACAGATAGCTGTGTAGATATTTCCATGTTCTTACAGATAGCGGTGTAGTTATTTCCATGTTCATTCAGATAGCGGTGTAGATATTTCCATGTTCCTACAGATAGCGGTGTAGATATTTCCATGTTCCTACAGATAGCGGTGTAGATATTTCCATGTTCATACGAATGGCGGTGGAGATATTTCCATGTTCATAGAGATGGCGGTGTAGATATTTCCATGTTCATAGAAATGGTGGTGTAGATATTTCCATGTTCATAGAGATGGCGGTGTAGATATTTCCATGCTTATACAGATAGCAGTGTAGTTATTTCCATGTTTATAGAGATAGCAGTGTAGATATTTCCATTGATATACATATAGCGGTGTAGATATTTGCATGTACATACAGATAGCGGTGTAGATATTTCCATGTTCATACAGATAGCGGTGTAGATATTTCCATGTTCATGCAGATGCCGGTGTACATATATCCAAGTTCATACAGATGGCGGTGAAGATATTTCCATGTTCATACAGATGGCTGTGTAGATATTTCCATGTTCATACAAATGGCGGTGTAGATATTTTGATGTTCATAGAGATGGCGGTGTAGATATTTCCAGGTTAATACAAATGGCGGTGTAGATATTTCCATGTTCATAGAGATGGCGGTGTAGATATTTCCATGTTTCTACAGATAGCAGTGTAGTTATTTCCATGTTTATAGAGATAGCAGTGTGGATATTTCCATTGATATACAGATAGCTGTGTAGATATTTGCATGTTCATACAGATAGCGGTGTAGATATTTGCATGTTCATACAGATAGCGGTGTAGTTATTTCCATGTTCATACAGATAGCGGTGTAGTTATTTCCATGTTCATACAGATAGCGGTGTAGATATTTCCATGTTCATACAGATAGCGGTGTAGATATTTCCATGTTCATACAGTTAGCGGTGTAGATATTTCCATGTTCATACAGATGGTAGTGTAGATATTTCCATGTTCATACAGATGGCGGTGTAGATATTTCCATGTTCATACAGATGGCAGTGTAGATATTTACATGTTCATACAGATGGCGGTGTAGATATTTCCATGTTCATACGAATGGCGGTGGATATATTTCCATGTTCATAGAGATGGCGGTGTAGATATTTCCATGTTCATACACATGGTGGTGTAGATATTTCCATGTTCATAGAGATGGCGGTGTAGATATTTCCATGTTTATACAGATAGCAGTGTAGTTATTTCCATGTTTATAGAGATAGCAGTGTAGATATTTCCATTGATATACAGATAGCGGTGTAGATATTTGCATGTACATACAGATAGCGGTGTAGATATTTCCATGTTCACACAGATAGCCGTGTAGATATTTCCATGTTCATACAGATAGCGGTGTAGATATTTCCATGTTCATACAGATAGCGGTGTAGATATTTCCATGTTCATGCAGATGCCGGTGTACATATATCCATGTTCATACAGATCGCGGTGAAGATATTTCCATGTTCATACAGATGGCGGTGTAGATATTTCCATGTTCATACAAATGGCGGTTTAGATATTTTCATGTTCATAGAAATGGCAGTGTAGATATTTCCAGTTTCATACAAATGGCGGTGTAGATATTTCTGTGTTCATAGAGATGGCGGTGTAGATATTTCCATGTTTATACAGATAGCAGTGTAGTTTTTTCCATGTTTATGGAGATAGCAGTGTGGATATTTCCATTGATATACAGAAAGCTATGTAGATATTTGCATGTTCATACAGATAGCGGTGAAGATATTTCCATGTTCATACAGATAGCGGTGTAGATATTTCCATGTTCTTACAGATAGCGTTGTAGTTATTTCCATGTTCATTCAGATAGCGGTGTAGATATTTCCATGTTCATACAGATAGCGGTGTAGATATTTCCATGTTCATACAGTAGGCGGTGTAGATATTTCCATGTTCATACAGATGGCGGTGTAGATATTTACATGTTCATACAGATGGCGTTGTAGACATTTCCATGTTCATACAGATGGCGGTGTAGATATTTCCATGTTCATAAAAATAGCGGTGTAGATATTTTCATGTTCATAGAAATGGCGGTGTAGATATTTCCAGGTTCATACAAATGGCGGTGTAGATATTTCCGTGTTCATAGAGATGGCGGTGTAGATATTTCCATGTTTATACAGATAGCAGTGTAGTTATTTCCATGTTTATAGAGATAGCAGTGTGGATATTTCCATTGATATACAGATAGCTTGTAGATATTTGCATTTTCATACAGATAGCGGTATAGATATTTCCATGTTCATACAGATAGCGGTGTAGATATTTCCATGTTCACACAGTTGGCGGTGTAGATATTTCCATGTTCATACAGATGGCGGTGTAGATATTTACATGTTCATACAGATGGCGGTGTAGATATTTCCATGTTCATACAGATGGCGGTGTAGATATTTCCATGTTCATACAGATGGCGATGTAGATATTTTGAAGTTTATAGAGATAGCGCTGTAGTTATTTCCATATTTATAGAAAAATCTGTGTAGATATTTCCATGTATATTCAGATAGCTGTGTAGATTTTTCCATGTTCATGCAGGTAGCGGTGTAGATATTTCCATGTTCATCCAGATGCCGGTGTACATATATCCATGTTCATACAGATGGCGGTGAAGATATTTCCATGTTAATACAGATGGCGCTGTAGATATTTCCATGTTCATACGAATGGTGGTGTAGATATTTCCATGTTCATAGAGATGGCGGTGTAGATATTTCCATGCTTATACAGATAGCAGTGTAGTTATTTCCATGTTTATAGAGATAGCAGTGTAGATATTTCCATTGATATACAGATAGCTGTGTAGGTATTTGCATGTACATACAGATAGCGGTGTAGATATTTCCATGTTCATACAGATAGCGGTGTAGATATTTCCATGTTCATACACATAGCGGTGTAGATATTTCCATGTTCATACAGATAGCGGTGTAGATATTTCCATGTTCATGCAGATGCCGGTGTACATATATCCATGTTCATACAGATGGCGGTGAAGATATTTCCATGTTCATACAGATGGCGGTGTAGATATTTCCATGTTCATAAATATGGCGGTGTGGATATTTTGATGTTCATAGAGATGGCGGTGTAGATATTTCCAGGTTAATACAAATGGCGGTGTAGATATTTCCATGTTCATAGAGATGGCGGAGTAGATATTTCCATGTTTCTACAGATAGCAGTGTAGTTATTTCCATGTTTATAGAGATAGCAGTGTGGATATTTCCATTGATATACAGATAGCTGTGTAGATATTTGCATGTTCATACAGATAGCGGTGTAGATATTTGCATGTTCATACAGATAGCGGTGTAGTTATTTCCATGTTCATACAGATAGCGGTGTAGTTATTTCCATGTTCATACAGATAGCGGTGTAGATATTTCCATGTTCATACAGATAGCCGTGTAGATATTTCCATGTTCATACAGATAGCCGTGTAGATATTTCCATGTTCATACAGATGGTAGTGTAGATATTTCCATGTTCATACAGATGGCGGTGTAGATATTTCCATGTTCATACAGATGGCAGTGTAGATATTTACATGTTCATACAGATGGCGGTGTAGATATTTCCATGTTCATACGTATGGCGGTGGAGATACTTCCATGTTCATAGAGATGGCGGTGTAGATATTTCCATGTTCATACACATGGTGGTGTAGATATTTCCATGTTCATAGAGATGGCGGTGTAGATATTTCCATGTTTATACAGATAGCAGTGTAGTTATTTCCATGTTTATAGAGATAGCAGTGTAGATATTTCCATTGATATACAGATAGCGGTGTAGATATTTGCATGTACATACAGATAGCGGTGTAGATATTTCCATGTTCATACAGATAGCCGTGTAGACATTTCCATGTTCATACAGATAGCGGTGTAGATATTTCCATGTTCATACAGATAGCGGTGTAGATATTTCCATGTTCATGCAGATGCCGGTGTACATATATCCATGTTCATACAGATGGCGGTGAAGATACTTCCATGTTCATACAGATGGCGGTGTAGATATTTCCATGTTCATACAAATGGCGGTTTAGATATTTTCATGTTCATAGAAATGGCAGTGTAGATATTTCCAGTTTCATACAAATGGCGGTGTAGATATTTCTGTGTTCATAGAGATGGCGGTGTAGATATTTCCATGTTTATACAGATAGCAGTGTAGTTTTTTCCATGTTTATGGAGATAGCAGTGTGGATATTTCCATTGATATACAGATAGCTATGTAGATATTTGCATGTTCATACAGATAGCGGTGAAGATATTTCCATGTTCATACAGATAGCGGTGTAGATATTTCCATGTTCTTACAGATAGCGTTGTAGTTATTTCCATGTTCATTCAGATAGCGGTGTAGATATTTCCATGTTCATACAGATAGCGGTGTAGATATTTCCATGTTCATACAGTAGGCGGTGTAGATATTTCCATGTTCATACAGATGGCGGTGTAGATATTTACATGTTCATACAGATGGCGTTGTAGACATTTCCATGTTCATACAGATGGCGGTGTAGATATTTCCATGTTCGTGCAAATAGCGGTGTAGATATTTTCATGTTCATAGAAATGGCGGTGTAGATATTTCCAGGTTCATACAAATGGCGGTGTAGATATTTCCGTGTTCATAGAGATGGCGGTGTAGATATTTCCATGTTTATACAGATAGCAGTGTAGTTATTTCCATGTTTATAGAGATAGCAGTGTGGATATTTCCATTGATATACAGATAGCTTGTAGATATTTGCATTTTCATACAGATAGCGGTATAGATATTTCCATGTTCATACAGATAGCGGTGTAGATATTTCCATGTTCACACAGTTGGCGGTGTAGATATTTCCATGTTCATACAGATGGCGGTGTAGATATTTACATGTTCATACAGATGGCGGTGTAGATATTTCCATGTTCATACAGATGGCGGTGTAGATATTTCCATGTTCATACAGATGGCGATGTAGATATTTTGAAGTTTATAGAGATAGCGCTGTAGTTATTTCCATATTTATAGAAAAATCTGTGTAGATATTTCCATGTATATTCAGATAGCTGTGTAGATTTTTCCATGTTCATGCAGGTAGCGGTGTAGATATTTCCATGTTCATCCAGATGCCGGTGTACATATATCCATGTTCATACAGATGGCGGTGAAGATATTTCCATGTTAATACAGATGGCGCTGTAGATATTTCCATGTTCATACGAATGGTGGTGTAGATATTTCCATGTTCATAGAGATGGCGGTGTAGATATTTCCATGCTTATACAGATAGCAGTGTAGTTATTTCCATGTTTATAGAGATAGCAGTGTAGATATTTCCATTGATATACAGATAGCTGTGTAGGTATTTGCATGTACATACAGATAGCGGTGTAGATATTTCCATGTTCATACAGATAGCGGTGTAGATATTTCCATGTTCATACAGATAGCGGTGTAGATATTTCCATGTTCATACAGATAGCGGTGTAGATATTTCCATGTTCATGCAGATGCCGGTGTACATATATCCATGTTCATACAGATGGCGGTGAAGATATTTCCATGTTCATACAGATGGCGGTGTAGATATTTCCATGTTCATAAATATGGCGGTGTGGATATTTTGATGTTCATAGAGATGGCGGTGTAGATATTTCCAGGTTAATACAAATGGCGGTGTAGATATTTCCATGTTCATAGAGATGGCGGAGTAGATATTTCCATGTTTCTACAGATAGCAGTGTAGTTATTTCCATGTTTATAGAGATAGCAGTGTGGATATTTCCATTGATATACAGATAGCTGTGTAGATATTTGCATGTTCATACAGATAGCGGTGTAGATATTTGCATGTTCATACAGATAGCGGTGTAGTTATTTCCATGTTCATACAGATAGCGGTGTAGTTATTTCCATGTTCATACAGATAGCGGTGTAGATATTTCCATGTTCATACAGATAGCGGTGTAGATATTTCCATGTTCATACAGATAGCCGTGTAGATATTTCCATGTTCATACAGATGGTAGTGTAGATATTTCCATGTTCATACAGATGGCGGTGTAGATATTTCCATGTTCATACAGATGGCAGTGTAGATATTTACATGTTCATACAGATGGCGGTGTAGATATTTCCATGTTCATACGAATGGCGGTGGAGATATTTCCATGTTCATAGAGATGGCGGTGTAGATATTTCCATGTTCATACACATGGTGGTGTAGATATTTCCATGTTCATAGAGATGGCGGTGTAGATATTTCCATGTTTATACAGATAGCAGTGTAGTTATTTCCATGTTTATAGAGATAGCAGTGTAGATATTTCCATTGATATACAGATAGCGGTGTAGATATTTGCATGTACATACAGATAGCGGTGTAGATATTTCCATGTTCATACAGATAGCCGTGTAGACATTTCCATGTTCATACAGATAGCGGTGTAGATATTTCCATGTTCATACAGATAGCGGTGTAGATATTTCCATGTTCATGCAGATGCCGGTGTACATATATCCATGTTCATACAGATGGCGGTGAAGATACTTCCATGTTCATACAGATGGCGGTGTAGATATTTCCATGTTCATACAAATGGCGGTTTAGATATTTTCATGTTCATAGAAATGGCAGTGTAGATATTTCCAGGTTCATACAAATGGCGGTGTAGATATTTCTGTGTTCATAGAGATGGCGGTGTAGATATTTCCATGTTTATACAGATAGCAGTGTAGTTTTTTCCATGTTTATGGAGATAGCAGTGTGGATATTTCCATTGATATACAGATAGCTATGTAGATATTTGCATGTTCACACAGATAGCGGTGAAGATATTTCCATGTTCATACAGATTGCGGTGTAGATATTTCCATGTTCTTACAGATAGCGGTGTAGTTATTTCCATGTTCATTCACATAGCGGTGTAGATATTTCCATGTTCATACAGATAGCGGTGTAGATATTTCCATGTTCATACAGTTGGCGGTGTAGATATTTCCATGTTCATACAGATGGTGGTGTAGATATTTACATGTTCATACAGATGGCGGTGTAGACATTTCCATGTTCATACAGATGGCGGTGTAGATATTTCCATGTTCATACACATGGCGGTGTAGATATTTTCATGTTCATAGAAATGGCGGTGTAGATATTTCCAGGTTCATACAAATGGCGGTGTAGATATTTCCGTGTTCATAGAGATGGCGGTGTAGATATTTCCATGTTTATACAGATAGCAGTGTAGTTATTTCCATGTTTATAGAGATAGCAGTGTGGATATTTCCATTGATATACAGATAGCTTGTAGATATTTGCATGTTCATACAGATAGCGGTATAGATATTTCCATGTTCATACAGATAGCGGTGTAGATATTTCCATGTTCACACAGTTGGCGGTTTAGATATTTCCATGTTCATACAGATGGCGGTGTAGATATTTACATGTTCATACAGATGGCGGTGTAGATATTTCCATCTTCATACAGATGGCGGTGTAGATATTTCCATGTTCATACAGATGGCGATGTAGATATTTTGAAGTTTATAGAGATAGCGCTGTAGTTATTTCCATATTTATAGAGAAATCTGTGTAGATATTTCCATGTATATTCAGATAGCTGTGTAGATATTTCCATGTTCATGCAGGTAGCGGTGTAGATATTTCCATGTTCATCCAGATGCCGGTGTACATATATCCATGTTCATACAGATGGCGGTGAAGATATTTCCATGTTCATACAGATGGCGGTGTAGATATTTCCATGTTCATACGAATGGTGGTGTAGATATTTCCATGTTCATAGAGATGGCGGTGTAGATATTTCCATGCTTATACAGATAGCAGTGTACTTATTTCCATGTTTATAGAGATAGCAGTGTTGATATTTCCATTGATATACAGATATCTGTGTAGATATTTGCATGTACATACAGATAGCGGTGTAGATATTTCCATGTTCATACAGATAGCGGTGTAGATATTTCCATGTTCATACAGATAGCGGTGTAGATATTTCCATGTTCATACAGATAGCGGTGTAGATATTTCCATGTTCATGCAGATGCCGGTGTACATATATCCATGTTCATACAGATGGCGGTGAAGATATTTCCATGTTCATACAGATGGCGGTGTAGATATTTCCATGTTCATAAATATGGCGGTGTAGATATTTTGATGTTCATAGAGATGGCGGTGTAGATATTTCCAGGTTAATACAAATGGCGGTGTAGATATTTCCATGTTCATAGAGATGGCGGTGTAGATATTTCCATGTCTCTACAGATAGCAGTGTAGTTATTTCCATGTTTATAGAGATAGCAGTGTGGATATTTCCATTGATATACAGATAGCTGTGTAGATATTTGCATGTTCATACAGATAGCGGTGTAGATATTTGCATGTTCATACAGATAGCGGTGTAGTTATTTCCATGTTCATACAGATAGCGGTGTAGTTATTTCCATGTTCATACAGATAGCGGTGTAGATATTTCCATGTTCATACAGATAGCGGTGTAGATATTTCCATGTTCATACAGTTAGCGGTGTAGATATTTCCATGTTCATACAGATGGTAGTGTAGATATTTCCATGTTCATACAGATGGCGGTGTAGATATTTCCATGTTCATACAGATGGCAGTGTAGATATTTACATGTTCATACAGATGGCGGTGTAGATATTTCCATGTTCATACGAATGGCGGTGGAGATATTTCCATGTTCATAGAGATGGCGGTGAAGATATTTCCATGTTCATACACATGGTGGTGTAGATATTTCCATGTTCATAGAGATGGCGGTGTAGATATTTCCATGTTTATACAGATAGCAGTGTAGTTATTTCCATGTTTATAGAGATAGCAGTGTAGATATTTCCATTGATATACAGATAGCGGTGTAGATATTTGCATGTACATACAGATAGCGGTGTAGATATTTCCATGTTCATACAGATAGCCGTGTAGATATTTCCATGTTCATACAGATAGCGGTGTAGATATTTCCATGTTCATACAGATAGCGGTGTAGATATTTCCATGTTCATGCAGATGCCGGTGTACATATATCCATGTTCATACAGATGGCGGTGAAGATATTTCCATGTTCATACAGATGGCGGTGTAGATATTTCCATGTTCATACAAATGGCGGTTTAGATATTTTCATGTTCATAGAAATGGCAGTGTAGATATTTCCAGGTTCATACAAATGGCGGTGTAGATATTTCTGTGTTCATAGAGATGGCGGTGTAGATATTTCCATGTTTATACAGATAGCAGTGTAGTTTTTTCCATGTTTATGGAGATAGCAGTGTGGATATTTCCACTGATATACAGATAGCTATGTAGATATTTGCATGTTCATACAGATAGCGGTGAAGATATTTCCATGTTCATACAGATAGCGGTGTAGATATTTCCATGTTCTTACAGATAACGGTGTAGTTATTTCCATGTTCATTCAGATAGCGGTGTAGATATTTCCATGTTCATACAGATAGCGGTGTAGATATTTCCATGTTCATACAGTAGGCGGTGTAGATATTTCCATGTTCATACAGATGGCAGTGTAGATATTTACATGTTCATACAGATGGCGGTGTAGATATTTCCATGTTCATACGAATGGCGGTGGAGATATTTCCATGTTCATAGAGATGGCGGTGTAGATATTTCCATGTTCATACACATGGTGGTGTAGATATTTCCATGTTCATAGAGATGGCGGTGTAGGTATTTCCATGTTTATACAGATAGCAGTGTAGTTATTTCCATGTTTATAGAGATAGCAGTGTAGATATTTCCATTGATATACAGATAGCGGTGTAGATATTTGCATGTACATACAGATAGTGGTGTAGATATTTCCATGTTCATGCAGATGCCGGTGTACATATATCCATGTTCATACAGATGGCGGTGAAGATATTTCCATGTTCATACAGATGGCGGTGTAGATATTTCCATGTTCATACAAATGGCGGTTTAGATATTTTCATGTTCATAGAAATGGCAGTGTAGATATTTCCAGGTTCATACAAATGGCGGTGTAGATATTTCTGTGTTCATAGAGATGGCAGTGTAGATATTTCCATGTTTATACAGATAGCAGTGTAGTTTTTTCCATGTTTATGGAGATAGCAGTGTGGATATTTCCACTGATATACAGATAGCTATGTAGATATTTGCATGTTCATACAGATAGCGGTGAAGATATTTCCATGTTCATACAGATAGCGGTGTAGATATTTCCATGTTCTTACAGATAGCGGTGTAGTTATTTCCATGTTCATTCAGATAGCGGTGTAGATATTTCCATGTTCATACAGTAGACGGTGTAGATATTTCCATGTTCATACAGATGATGGTGTAGATATTTACATGTTCATACAGATGGCGGTGTAGACATTTCCATGTTCATACAGATGGCGGTGTAGATATTTCCATGTTCATACAGATGGCGGTGTAGATATTTCGAAGTTTATAGAGATAGCGCTGTAGTTATTTCCATATTTATAGAGAAATCTGTGTAGATATTTCCATGTATATTCAGATAGCTGTGTAGGTATTTCCATGTTCATGCAGGTAGCGGTGTAGATATTTCCATGTTCATCCAGATGCCGGTGTACATATATCCATGTTCATACAGATGGCGGTGAAGGTATTTCCATGTTCATACAGATGGCGGTGTAGATATTTCCATGTTCATACGAATGGCGGTGGAGATATTTCCATGTTCTTAGAGATGGCGGTGTAGATATTTCCATGTTCATACAAATGGTGGTGTAGATATTTCCATGTTCATAGAGATGGCGGTGTAGATATTTCCATGCTTATACAGATAGCAGTGTAGTTATTTCCATGTTCATAGAGATAGCAGTGTAGATATTTCCATTGATATACAGATAGCTGTGTAGATATTTGCATGTTCATACAGATAGCGGTGTAGATATTTGCATGTTCATAAAGATAGCGGTGTAGTTATTTCCATGTTCATACAGATAGCGGTGTAGATATTTCCATGTTCATACAGATAGCGGTGTAGATATTTCCATGTTCATACAGATAGCGGTGTAGATATTTCCATGTTCATACAGTTAGCGGTGTAGATATTTCCATGTTCATACAGATGGCAGTGTAGATATTTCCATGTTCATACAGATGGCGGTGTAGATATTTCCATGTTCATACGAATGGCGGTGGAGATATTTCCATGTTCATAGAGATGGCGGTGTAGATATTTCCATGTTCATAAACATGGTGGTGTAGATATTTCCATGTTCATAGAGATGGCGGTGTAGATATTTCCATGTTTATACAGATAGCAGTGTAGTTATTTCCATATTTATAGAGATAGCAGTGTAGATATTTCCATTGATATACAGATAGCGGTGTAGATATTTGCATGTACATACAGATAGCGGTGTAGATATTTCCATGTTCATACAGATAGCCGTGTAGATATTTCCATGTTCATACAGATAGCGGTGTAGATATTTCCATATTCATACAGATAGCGGTGTAGATATTTCCATGTTCATGCAGATGCCGGTGAACATATATCCATCTTCATACAGATGGCGGTGAAGATATTTCCATGTTCATACAGATGGCGGTGTAGATATTTCCATGTTCATACAAATGGCGGTGTAGATATTTTCATGTTCATAGAAATGGTGGTGTAGATATTTCCAGGTTCATACAAATGGCGGTGTAGATATTTCCGTGTTCATAGAGATGGCGGTGTAGATATTTCCATGTTTATACAGATAGCAGTGTAGTTTTTTCCATGTTTATAGAGATAGCAGTGTGGATATTTCCATTGATATACAGATAGCTATGTAGATATTTGCATGTTCATACAGATAGCGGTGAAGATATTTCCATGTTCATACAGATAGCGGTGTAGATATTTCCATGTTCTTACAGATTGCGGTGTAGATATTTCCATGTTCTTACAGATAGCGGTGTAGTTATTTCCATGTTTATAGAGATAGCAGTGTAGATATTTCCATTGATATACAGATAGCTGTGTTGATATTTGCATGTACATACAGATAGCGGTGTAGATATTTCAATGTTCATACAGATAGCGGTGTAGATATTTCCATGTTCATACAGATAGCGGTGTAGATATTTCCATGTTCATACAGATAGCGGTGTAGATATTGCCATGTTCATGCAGATGCCGGTGTACATATATCCATCTTCATACAGATGGCGGTGAAGGTATTTCCATGTTCATACAGATGGCGGTGTAGATATTTCCATGTTCATACAAATGGCGGTGTAGATATTTTCATGTTCATAGAGATGGCGGTGTAGATATTTCCAGGTTAATACAAATGGCGGTGTAGATATTTCCATGTTCATAGAGATGGCGGTGTAGATATTTCCATGTTTATACAGATAGCAGTGTAGTTATTTCCATGTTTATAGAGATAGCAGTGTGGATATTTCCATTGATATACAGATAGCTGTGTAGATATTTGCATGTTCATACAGATAGCGGTGTAGATATTTGCATGTTCATACAGATAGCGGTGTAGTTATTTCCATGTTCATACAGATAGCAGTGTAGTTATTTCCATGTTCATACAGATAGCGGTGTAGATATTTCCATGTTCTTACAGATAGCGGTGTAGATATCTCCATGTTCATACAGTTAGCGGTGTAGATATTTCCATGTTCATACAGATGGCGGTGTAGATATTTACATGTTCATACAGATGGTGGTGTAGATATTTCCATGTTCATACGAATGGCGGTGGAGATATTTCCATGTTCATAGAGATGGCGGTGTAGATATTTCCATGTTCATACACATGGCGGTGTAGATATTTCCATGTTCATAGAGATGGCGGTGTAGATATTTCCATGTTTATACAGATAGCAGTGTAGTTATTTCCATGTATATAGAGATAGCAGTGTAGATATTTCCATTGATATACAGATAGCGGTGTAGATATTTGCATGTACATACAGATAGCGGTGTAGATATTTCCATGTTCATACAGATAGCCGTGTAGATATTTCCATGTTCATACAGATAGCATTGTAGATATTTCCATGTTCATACAGATAGCGGTGTAGATATTTCCATGTTCATGCAGATGCCGGTGTACATATATCCATGTTCATACAGATGGCGGTGAAGATATTTCCATGTTCATACAGATGGCGGTGTAGATATTTCCATGTTCATACAAATGGCGGTGTAGATATTTTCATGTTCATAGAAATGGCGGTGTAGATATTTCCAGGTTCATACAAATGGCGGTGTAGATATTTCCGTGTTCATAGAGATGGCGGTGTAGATATTTCCATGTTTATACAGATAGCAGTGTAGTTTTTTCCATGTTTATAGAGATAGCAGTGTGGATATTTCCATTGATATACAGATAGCTTTGTAGATATTTGCATGTTCATACAGATAGCGGTGAAGATATTTCCATGTTCATACAGATAGCGGTGTAGATATTTCCATGTTCTTACAGATAGCGGTGTAGTTATTTCCATGTTCATTCAGATAGCGGTGTAGATATTTCCATGTTCATACAGATAGCGGTGTAGATATTTCCATGTTCATACAGTTGGCGGTGTAGATATTTCCATGTTCATACAGATGGCGGTGTAGATATTTACATGTTCATACAGATGGCGGTGTAGATATTTCCATGTTCATACAGATGGCGGTTTAGATATTTCCATGTTCATACAGATGGCGGTGTAGATATTTCGAAGTTTATAGAGATAGCGCTGTAGTTATTTCCATATTTATAGAGAAATCTGTGTAGATATTTCCATGTATATTCAGATAGCTGTGTAGATATTTCCATGTTCATGCAGGTAGCGGTGTAGATATTTCCATGTTCATCCAGATGCCGGTGTACATATATCCATGTTCATACAGATGGCGGTGAAGATATTTCCATGTTCATACAGATGGCGGTGTAGATATTTCCATGTTCATACGAATGGCGGTGGAGATATTTCCATGTTCAAAGACATGGCGGTGTAGATATTTCCATGTTCATACAAATTGTGGTGTAGATATTTCCATGTTCATAGAGATGGCGGTGTAGATATTTCCATGCTTATACAGATAGCAGTGTAGTTATTTCCATGTTTATAGAGATAGCAGTGTAGATATTTCCATTGATATACAGATAGCGGTGTAGATATTTGCATGTACATACAGATAGCGGTGTAGATATTTCCATGTTCATACAGATAGCGGTGTAGATATTTCCATGTCCATGCAGATGCCGGTGTACATATATCCATGTTCATACAGATGGCGGTGAAGATATTTCCATGTTCATACAGATGGCGGTGTAGATATTTCCATGTTCATACAAATGGCGGTGTAGATATTTTCATGTTCATAGAAATGGCGGTGTAGATATTTCCAGGTTCATACAAATGGCGGTGTAGATATTTCCGTGTTCATAGAGATGGCGGTGTAGATATTTCCATGTTTATACAGATAGCAGTGTAGTTATTTCCATGTTTATAGAGATAGCATTGTGGATATTTCCATTGATATACAGATAGCTTTGTAGATATTTGCATGTTCATACAGATAGCGGTATAGATATTTCCATGTTCATACAGATAGCGGTGTAGATATTTCCATGTTCATACAGTTGGCGGTGTAGATATTTCAATGTTCATACAGATGGCGGTGTAGATATTTACATGTTCATACAGATGGCGGTGTAGATATTTCCATGTTCATACAGATGGCGGTGTAGATATTTCCATGTTCATACAGATGGCGGTGTAGATATTTTGAAGTTTATAGAGATAGCGCTGTAGTTATTTCCATATTTATAGAGAAATCTGTGTAGATATTTCCATGTATATTCAGATAGCTGTGTAGATATTTCCATGTTCATGCAGGTAGCGGTGTAGATATTTCCATGTTCATCCAGATGCCGGTGTACATATATCCATGTTCATACAGATGGCGGTGAAGATATTTCCATGTTCATACAGATGGCGGTGTAGATATTTCCATGTTTATACAGATAGCAGTGTACTTATTTCCATGTTTATAGAGATAGCAGTGTAGATATTTCCATTGATATACAGATAGCTGTGTAGATATTTGCATGTACATACAGATAGCGGTGTAGATATTTCCATGTTCATACAGATAGCGGTGTAGATATTTCCATGTTCATACAGATAGCGGTGTAGATATTTCCATGTTCATACAGATAGCGGTGTAGATATTTCCATGTTCATGCAGATGCCGGTGTACATATATCCATGTTCATACAGATGGCGGTGAATATATTTCCATGTTCATACAGATGGCGGTGTAGATATTTCCATGTTCATACAAATGGCGGTGTAGATATTTTGATGTTCGTAGAGATGGCGGTGTAGATATTTCCAGGTTAATACAAATGGCGGTGTAGATATTTCCATGTTCATAGAGATGGCGGTGTAGATATTTCCATGTTTCTACAGATAGCAGTGTAGTTATTTCCATGTTTATAGAGATAGCAGTGTGGATATTTCCATTGATATACAGATAGCTGTGTAGATATTTGCATGTTCATACAGATAGCGGTGTAGATATTTGCATGTTCATACAGAGAGCGGTGTAGTTATTTCCATGTTCATACAGATAGCGGTGTAGTTATTTCCATGTTCATACAGATAGCGGTGTAGATATTTCCATGTTCATACAGATAGCGGTGTAGATATTTCCATGTTCATACAGTTAGCGGTGTAGATATTTCCATGTTCATACAGATGGTAGTGTAGATATTTCCATGTTCATACAGATGGCGGTGTAGATATATCCATGTTCAGACAGATGGCAGTGTAGATATTTACATGTTCATACAGATGGCGGTGTAGATATTTCCATGTTCATACGAATGGCGGTGGAGATATTTCCATGTTCATAGAGATGGCGGTGTAGATATTTCCATGTTCATACACATGGTGGTGTAGATATTTCCATGTTCATAGAGATGGCGGTGTAGATATTTCCATGTTTATACAGATAGCAGTGTAGTTATTTCCATGTTTATAGAGATAGCAGTGTAAATATTTCCATTGATATACAGATAGCGGTGTAGATATTTGCATGTACATACAGATAGCGGTGTAGATATTTCCATGTTCTTACAGATAGCGGTGTAGTTATTTCCATGTTCATTCAGATAGCGGTGAAGATATTTCCATGTTCATACAGATAGCGGTGTAGATATTTCCATGTTCTTACAGATAGCGGTGTAGTTATTTCCATGTTCATTCAGATAGCGGTGTAGATATTTCCATGTTCATACAGATAGCGGTGTAGATATTTCCATGTTCATACAGTTGGCGGTGAAGATATTTCCATGTTCATACAGATGGTGGTGTAGATATTTACATGTTCATACAGATGGCGGTGTAGACATTTCCATGTTCATACAGATGGCGGTGTAGATATTTCCATGTTCATACAGATGGCGGTGTAGATATTTCGAAGTTTATAGAGATAGCGCTGTAGTTATTTCCATATTTATAGAGAAATCTGTGTAGATATTTCCATGTATATTCAGATAGCTGTGTAGATATTTCGATGTTCATGCAGGTAGCGGTGTAGATATTTCCATGTTCATCCAGATGCCGGTGTACATATATCCATGTTCATACAGATGGCGGTGAAGGTATTTCCATGTTCATGCAGATGCCGGTGTACATATATCCATGTTCATACAGATGGCGGTGAAGATATTTCCATGTTCATGCAGATGGCGGTGTAGATATTTCCATGTTCATACAAATGGCGGTGTAGATATTTTCATGTTCATAGAAATGGCGGTGTAGATATTTCCAGCTTCATACAAATGGTGGTGTAGATATTTCCGTGTTCATAGAGATGGCGGTGTAGATATTTCCATGTTTATACAGATAGCAGTGTAGTTATTTCCATGTTTATAGAGATAGCAGTGTGGATATTTCCATTGATATACAGATAGCTTTGTAGATATTTGCATGTTCATACAGATAGCGGTATAGATATTTCCATGTTCATACAGATAGCGGTGTAGATATTTCCGTGTTCATACAGTTGGCGGTGTAGATATTTCCATGTTCATACAGATGGCGGTGTAGATATTTACATGTTCATACAGATGGAGGTGCAGATATTTCCATGTTCATACAGATGGCGGTGTAGATATTTTGAAGTTTATAGAGATAGCGCTGTAGTTATTTCCATATTTATAGAGAAATCTGTGTAGATATTTCCATGTATATTCAGATAGCTGTGTAGATACTTCCATGTTCATGCAGGTAGCGGTGTAGATATTTCCATGTTCATCCAGATGCCGGTGTACATATATCCATGTTCATACAGATGGCGGTGAAGATATTTCCATGTTCATACAGATGGCGGTGTAGATATTTCCATGTTCATACGAATGGTGGTGTAGATATTTCCATGTTCATAGAGATGGCGGTGTAGATATTTCCATGCTTATACAGATAGCAGTGTACTTATTTCCATGTTTATAGAGATAGCAGTGTAGATATTTCCATTGATATACAGATAGCTGTGTAGATATTTGCATGTACATTCAGATAGCGGTGTAGATATTTCCATGTTCATACAGATAGCGGTGTAGATATTTCCATGTTCATACAGATAGCGGTGTAGATATTTCCATGTTCATACAGATAGCAGTGTAGATATTTCCATGTTCATGCAGATGCTGGTGTACATATATCCATGTTCATACAGATGGCGGTGAAGATATTTCCATGTTAATACAGATGGCGGTGTAGATATTTCCATGTTCATACAAATGGCGGTGTAGATATTTTGATGTTCATAGAGATGGCGGTGTAGATATTTCCAGGTTAATACAAATGGCGGTGTAGATATTTCCATGTTCATAGAGATGGCGGTGTAGATATTTCCATGTTTCTACAGATAGCAGTGTAGTTATTTCCATGTTTATAGAGATAGCAGTGTGGATATTTCCATTGATATACAGATAGCTGTGTAGATATTTGCATGTTCATACAGATAGCGGTGTAGATATTTGCATGTTCATACAGATAGCGGTGTAGTTATTTCCATGTTCATACAGATAGCGGTGTAGTTATTTCCATGTTCATACAGATAGCAGTGTAGATATTTCCATGTTCATACAGATAGCGGTGTAGATATTTCCATGTTCATACAGATAGCGGTGTAGATATTTCCATGTTCATACAGATAGCGGTGTAGATATTTCCATGTTCATGCAGATGCCGGTGTACATATATCTATGTTCATACAGATGGCGGTGAAGATATTTCCATGTTCATACAGATGGCGGTGTAGATATTTCCATGTTCATACAAATGGCGGTGTAGATATTTTGATGTTCATAGAGATGGCGGTGTAGATATTTCCAGGTTAATACAAATGGCGGTGTAGATATTTCCATGTTCATAGAGATGGCGGTGTAGATATTTCCATGTTTATACAGATAGCAGTGTAGTTATTTCCATGTTTATAGAGATAGCAGTGTGGATATTTCCATTGATATACAGATAGCTGTGTAGATATTTGCATGTTCATACAGATAGCGGTGTAGATATTTGCATGTTCATACAGATAGCGGTGTAGTTATTTCCATGTTCATACAGATAGCGGTGTAGTTATTTCCATGTTCATACAGATAGCGGTGTAGATATTTCCATGTTCATACAGATAGCGTTGTAGATATTTCCATGTTCATACAGTTAGCGGTGTAGATATTTCCATGTTCATACAGATGGCAGTGTAGATATTTCCATGTTCATACAGATGGCGGTGTAGATATTTCCATGTTCATACGAATGGCGGTGGAGATATTTCCATGTTCATAGAGATGGCGGTGTAGATACTTCCATGTTCATACACATGGTGGTGTAGATATTTCCATGTTCATAGAGATGGCGGTGTAGATATTTCCATGTTTATACAGATAGCAGTGTAGTTATTTCCATGTTTATAGAGATAGCAGTGTATATATTTCCATTGATATACAGATAGCAGTGTAGATATTTGCATGTACATACAGATAGCGGTGTAGATATTTCCATGTTCATACAGATAGCCGTGTAGATATTTCCATGTTCATACAGATAGCGGTGTAGATATTTCCATGTTCATACAGATAGCGGTGTAGATATTTCCATGTTCATGCAGATGCCGGTGTACATATATCCATGTTCATACAGATGGCGGTGAAGATATTTCCATCTTCATACAGATGGTGGTATAGATATTTCCATGTTCATACAAATGGCGGTGTAGATATTTTCATGTTCATAGAAATGGCGGTGTAGATATTTCCAGGTTCATACAAATGGCGGTGTAGATATTTCCGTGTTCATAGAGATGGCGGTGTAGATATTTCCATGTTTATACAGATAGCAGTGTAGTTTTTCCATGTTTATAGAGATAGCAGTTTGGATATTTCCATTGATATACAGATAGCTATGTAGATATTTGCATGTTCATACAGATAGCGGTGAAGATATTTCCATGTTCATACAGATAGCGGTGTAGATATTTCCATGTTCTTACAGATAGCGGTGTAGTTATTTCCATGTTCATTCAGATAGCGGTGTAGATATTTCCATGTTCCTACAGATAGCGTTGTAGATATTTCCATGTTCATACAGTTGGCGGTGTAGATATTTCCATGTTCATACAGATGGTGGTGTACATATTTCCATGTTCATACAGATGGCGGTGTAGATATTTCCATGTTCATACGAATGGCGGTGGAGATATTTCCATGTTCATAGAGATGGCGGTGTAGATATTTCCATGTTCATAGAAATGGTGGTGTAGATATTTCCATGTTCATAGAGATGGCGGTGTAGATATTTCCATGCTTATACAGATAGCAGTGTAGTTATTTCCATGTTTATAGAGATAGCAGTGTGGATATTTCCATTGATATACAGATAGCTGTGTAGATATTTGCATGTTCATACAGATAGCGGTGTAGATATTTGCATGTTCATACAGATAGCGGTGTAGTTATTTCCATGTTCATACAGATAGCGGTGTAGTTATTTCCATGTTCATACAGATAGCGGTGTAGATATTTCCATGTTCATACAGATAGCGGTGTAGATATTTCCATGTTCATGCAGATGCCGGTGTACATATATCTATGTTCATACAGATGGCGGTGAAGATATTTCCATGTTCATACAGATGGCGGTGTAGATATTTCCATGTTCATACACATGGCGGTGTAGATATTTTGATGTTCATAGAGATGGCGGTGTAGATATTTCCAGGTTAATACACATGGCGGTGTAGATATTTCCATGTTCATAGAGATGGCGGTGTAGATATTTCCATGTTTATACAGATAGCAATGTAGTTATTTCCATGTTTATAGAGATAGCAGTGTGGATATTTCCATTGATATACAGATAGCTGTGTAGATATTTGCATGTTCATACAGATAGCGGTGTAGATATTTGCATGTTCATACAGATAGCGGTGTAGTTATTTCCATGTTCATACAGATAGCGGTGTAGTTATTTCCATGTTCATACAGATAGCGGTGTAGATATTTCCATGTTCATACAGATAGCGTTGTAGATATTTCCATGTTCATACAGTTAGCGGTGTAGATATTTCCATGTTCATACAGATGGCAGTGTAGATATTTCCATGTTCATACAGAAGGCGGTGTAGATATTTCCATGTTCATACGAATGGCGGTGGAGATATTTCCATGTTCATAGAGATGGCGGTGTAGATACTTCCGTGTTCATACACATGGTGGTGTAGATATTTCCATGTTCATAGAGATGGCGGTGTAGATATTTCCATGTTTATACAGATAGCAGTGTAGTTATTTCCATGTTTATAGAGATAGCAGTGTATATATTTCCATTGATATACAGATAGCAGTGTAGATATTTGCATGTACATACAGATAGCGGTGTAGATATTTCCATGTTCATACAGATAGCCGTGTAGATATTTCCATGTTCATACAGATAGCGGTGTAGATATTTCCATGTTCATACAGATAGCGGTGTAGATATTTCCATGTTCATGCAGATGCCGGTGTACATATATCCATGTTCATACAGATGGCGGTGAAGATATTTCCATGTTCATACAGATGGTGGTATAGATATTTCCATGTTCATACAAATGGCGGTGTAGATATTTTCATGTTCATAGAAATGGCGGTGTAGCTATTTCCAGGTTCATACAAATGGCGGTGTAGATATTTCCGTGTTCATAGAGATGGCGGTGTAGATATTTCCATGTTTATACAGATAGCAGTGTAGTTTTTCCATGTTTATAGAGATAGCAGTTTGGATATTTCCATTGATATACAGATAGCTATGTAGATATTTGCATGTTCATACAGATAGCGGTGAAGATATTTCCATGTTCATACAGATAGTGGTGTAGATATTTCCATGTTCTTACAGATAGCGGTGTAGTTATTTCCATGTTCATTCAGATAGCGGTGTAGATATTTACATGTTCCTACAGATAGCGGTGTAGATATTTCCATGCTCATACAGTTGGCGGTGTAGATATTTCCATGTTCATACAGATGGTGGTGTAGATATTTCCATGTTCATACAGATGGCGGTGTAGATATTTCCATGTTCATACGAATGGCGGTGGAGATATTTCCATGTTCATAGAGATGGCGGTGTAGATATTTCCATGTTCATACGAATGGTGGTGTAGATATTTCCATGTTCATAGAGATGGCGGTGTAGATATTTCCATGCTTATACAGATAGCAGTGTAGTTATTTCCATGTTTATAGAGATAGCAGTGTAGATATTTCCATTGATATACATATAGCGGTGTAGATATTTGCATGTACATACAGATAGCGGTGTAGATATTTCCATGTTCATACAGATAGCGGTGTAGATATTTCCATGTTCATGCAGATGCCGGTGTACATATATCCATGTTCATACAGATGGCGGTGAAGATATTTCCATGTTCATACAGATGGCGGTGTAGATATTTCCATGTTCATACAAATGGCGGTGTAGATATTTTCATGTTCATAGAAATGGCGGTGTAGATATTTCCAGGTTCATACAAATGGCGGTGTAGATATTTCCGTGTTCATAGAGATGGCGGTGTAGATATTTCCATGTTTATACAGATAGCAGTGTAGTTATTTCCATGTTTATAGAGATAGCAGTGTGGATATTTCCATTGATATACAGATAGCTTTGTAGATATTTGCATGTTCATACAGATAGCGGTATAGATATTTCCATGTTCATACAGATAGCGGTGTAGATATTTCCGTGTTCATACAGTTGGCGGTGTAGATATTTCCATGTTCATACAGATGGCGGTGTAGATATTTACATGTTCATACAGATGGAGGTGTAGATATTTCCATGTTCATACAGATGGCGGTGTAGATATTTTGAAGTTTATAGAGATAGCGCTGTAGTTATTTCCATATTTATAGAGAAATCTGTGTAGATATTTCCATGTATATTCAGATAGCTGTGTAGATATTTCCATGTTCATGCAGGTAGCGGTGTAGATATTTCCATGTTCATCCAGATGCCGGTGTACATATATCCATGTTCATACAGATGGCGGTGAAGATATTTCCATGTTCATACAGATGGCGGTGTAGATATTTCCATGTTCATACGAATGGTGGTGTAGATATTTCCATGTTCATAGAGATGGCGGTGTAGATATTTCCATGCTTATACAGATAGCAGTGTACTTATTTCCATGTTTATAGAGATAGCAGTGTAGATATTTCCATTGATATACAGATAGCTGTGTAGATATTTGCATGTACATACAGATAGCGGTGTAGATATTTCCATGTTCATACAGATAGCGGTGTAGATATTTCCATGTTCATACAGATAGCGGTGTAGATATTTCCATGTTCATACAGATAGCAGTGTAGATATTTCCATGTTCATGCAGATGCTGGTGTACATATATCCATGTTCATACAGATGGCGGTGAAGATATTTCCATGTTCATACAGATGGCGGTGTAGATATTTCCATGTTCATACAAATGGCGGTGTAGATATTTTGATGTTCATAGAGATGGCGGTGTAGATATTTCCAGGTTAATACAAATGGCGGTGTAGATATTTCCATGTTCATAGAGATGGCGGTGTAGATATTTCCATGTTTCCACAGATAGCAGTGTAGTTATTTCCATGTTTATAGAGATAGCAGTGTGGATATTTCCATTGATATACAGATAGCTGTGTAGATATTTGCATGTTCATACAGATAGCGGTGTAGATATTTGCATGTTCATACAGATAGCGGTGTAGTTATTTCCATGTTCATACACATAGCGGTGTAGTTACTTCCATGTTCATACAGATAGCGGTGTAGATATTTCCATGTTCATACAGATAGCGGTGTAGATATTTCCATGTTCATACAGTTAGCGGTGTAGATATTTCCATGTTCATACAGATGGTAGTGTAGATATTTCCATCTTCATACAGATGGCGGTGTAGATATTTCCATGTTCATACAGATGGCAGTGTAGATATTTACATGTTCATACAGATGGCGGTGTAGATATTTCCATGTTCATACGAATGGCGGTGGAGATATTTCCATGTTCATAGAGATGGCGGTGTAGATATTTCCATGTTCATACACATGGTGGTGTAGATATTTCCATGTTCATAGAGATGGCGGTGTAGATATTTCCATGTTTATACAGATAGCAGTGTAGTTATTTCCATGTTTATAGAGATAGCAGTGTAGATATTTCCATTGATATACAGATAGCGGTGTAGATATTTGCATGTACATACAGATAGCGGTGTAGATATTTCCATGTTCATACAGATAGCCGTGTAGATATTTCCATGTTCATACAGATAGCGGTGTAGATATTTCCATGTTCATACAGATAGCGGTGTAGATATTTCCATGTTCATGCAGATGCCGGTGTACATATATCCATGTTAATACAGATGGAGGTGAAGATATTTCCATGTTCATACAGATGGCGGTGTAGATATTTCCATGTTCATACAAATGGCGGTTTAGATATTTTCATGTTCATAGATATGGCGGTGTAGATATTTCCAGGTTCATACAAATGGCGGTGTAGATATTTCTGTGTTCATAGAGATGGTGGTGTAGATATTTCCATGTTTATACAGATAGCAGTGTAGTTTTTTCCATGTTTATGGAGATAGCAGTGTGGATATTTCCATTGATATACAGATAGCTATGTAGATATTTGCATGTTCATACAGATAGCGGTGAAGATATTTCCATGTTCATACAGATAGCGGTGTAGATATTTCCATGTTCTTACAGATAGCGGTGTAGTTATTTCCATGTTCATTCAGATAGCGGTGTAGATATTTCCATGTTCATACAGATAGCGGTGTAGATATTTCCATGTTCATACAGTTGGCGGTGTAGATATTTCCATGTTCATACAGATGGTGGTGTAGATATTTACATGTTCATACAGATGGCGGTGTAGACATTTCCATGTTCATACAGATGGCGGTGTAGATATTTCCATGTTCATACAGATGGCGGTGTAGATATTTCGAAGTTTATAGAGATAGCGCTGTAGTTATTTCCATATTTATAGAGAAATCTGTGTAGATATTTCCATGTATATTCAGATAGCTGTGTAGATATTTCCATGTTCATGCAGGAAGCGGTGTAGATATTTCCATGTTCATCCAGATGCCGGTGTACATATATCCATCTTCATACAGATGGTGGTGAAGGTATTTCCATGTTCATACAGATGGCGGTGTAGATATTTCCATGTTCATACGAATGGCGGTGGAGATACTTCCATGTTCTTAGAGATGGCGGTGTAGATATTTCCATGTTCATACAAATGGTGGTGTAGATATTTCCATGTTCATAGAGATGGCGGTGTAGATATTTCCATGCTTATACAGATAGCAGTGTAGTTATTTCCATGTTCATAGAGATAGCAGTGTAGATATTCCCATTGATATACAGATAGCTGTGTAGATATTTGCATGTACATACAGATAGCGGTGTAGATATTTCCATGTTCATACAGATAGCGGTGTAGATATTTCCATGTTCATACAGATAGCGGTGTAGATATTTCCATGTTCATACAGATAGCGGTGTAGATATTTCCATGTTCATGCAGATGCCGGTGTACATATATCTATGTTCATACAGATGGCGGTGAAGATATTTCCATGTTCATACAGATGGCGGTGTAGATATTTCCATGTTCATACAAATGGCCGTGTAGATATTTTGATGTTCATAGAGATGGCGGTGTAGATATTTCCAGGTTAATACAAATGGCGGTGTAGATATTTCCATTTTCATAGAGATGGCGGTGTAGATATTTCCATGTTTATACAGATAGCAGTGTAGTTATTTCCATGCTTATAGAGATAGCAGTGTGGATATTTCCATTGATATACAGATAGCTGTGTAGATATTTGCATGTTCATACAGATAGCGGTGTAGATATTTGCATGTTCATACAGATAGCGGTGTAGTTATTTCCATGTTCATACAGATAGCGGTGTAGTCATTTCCATGTTCATACAGATAGCGGTGTAGATATTTCCATGTTCATACAGATAGCGTTGTAGATATTTCCATGTTCATACAGTTAGCGGTGTAGATATTTCCATGTTCATACAGATGGCAGTGTAGATATTTCCATGTTCATACAGATGGCGGTGTAGATATTTCCATGTTCATTCGAATGGCGGTGGAGATATTTCCATGTTCATAGAGATGGCGGTGTAGATATTTCCATGTTCATACACATGGTGGTGTAGATATTTCCATGTTCATAGAGATGGCGGTGTAGATATTTCCATGTTTATACAGATAGCAGTGTAGTTATTTCCATGTTTATAGAGATAGCAGTGTAGATATTTCCATTGATATACAGATAGCGGTGAAGATATTTGCATGTACATACAGATAGCGGTGTAGATATTTCCATGTTCATACAGATAGCCGTGTAGATATTTCCATGTTCATGCAGATGCCGTTGTACATATATCCATGTTCATACAGATGGCGGTGAAGATATTTCCATGTTCATACAGATGGCGGTGTAGATATTTCCATGTTCATACAAATGGCGGTGTAGATATTTTCATGTTCATAGAAATGGCGGTGTAGATATTTCCAGGTTCATACAAATGGCGGTGTAGATATTTCCGTGTTCATAGAGATGGCGGTGTAGATATTTCCATGTTTATACAGATAGCAGTGTAGTTATTTCCAAGTTTATAGAGATAGCAGTGTGGATATTTCCATTGATATACAGATAGCTTTGTAGATATTTGCATGTTCATACAGATAGCGGTATAGATATTTCCATGTTCATACAGATAGCGGTGTAGATATTTCCGTGTTCATACAGTTGGCGGTGTAGATATTTCCATGTTCATACAGATGGCGGTGTAGATATTTACATGTTCATACAGATGGAGGTGTAGATATTTCCATGTTCATACAGATGGCGGTGTAGATATTTTGAAGTTTATAGAGATAGCGCTGTAGTTATTTCCATATTTATAGAGAAATCTGTGTAGATATTTCCATGTATATTCAGATAGCTGTGTAGATATTTCCATGTTCATGCAGGTAGCGGTGTAGATATTTCCATGTTCATCCAGATGCCGGTGTACATATATCCATGTTCATACAGATGGCGGTGAAGATATTTCCATGTTCATACAGATGGCGGTGTAGATATTTCCATGTTCATACGAATGGTGGTGTAGATATTTCCATGTTCATAGAGATGGCGGTGTAGATATTTCCATGCTTATACAGATAGCAGTGTACTTATTTCCATGTTTATAGAGATAGCAGTGTAGATATTTCCATTGATATACAGATAGCTGTGTAGATATTTGCATGTACATACAGATAGCGGTGTAGATATTTCCATGTTCATACAGATAGCGGTGTAGATATTTCCATGTTCATACAGATAGCGGTGTAGATATTTCCATGTTCATACAGATAGCAGTGTAGATATTTCCATGTTCATGCAGATGCTGGTGTACATATATCCATGTTCATACAGATGGCGGTGAAGATATTTCCATGTTCATACAGATGGCGGTGTAGATATTTCCATGTTCATACAAATGGCGGTGTAGATATTTTGATGTTCATAGAGATGGCGGTGTAGATATTTCCAGGTTAATACAAATGGCGGTGTAGATATTTCCATGTTCATAGAGATGGCGGTGTAGATATTTCCATGTTTCTACAGATAGCAGTGTAGTTATTTCCATGTTTATAGAGATAGCAGTGTGGATATTTCCATTGATATACAGATAGCTGTGTAGATATTTGCATGTTCATACAGATAGCGGTGTAGATATTTGCATGTTCATACAGATAGCGGTGTAGTTATTTCCATGTTCATACAGATAGCGGTGTAGTTATTTCCATGTTCATACAGATAGCGGTGTAGATATTTCCATGTTCATACAGATAGCGGTGTAGATATTTCCATGTTCATGCAGATGCCGGTGTACATATATCTATGTTCATACAGATGGCGGTGAAGATATTTCCATGTTCATACAGATGGCGGTGTAGATATTTCCATGTTCATACAAATGGCGGTGTAGATATTTTGATGTTCATAGAGATGGCGGTGTAGATATTTCCAGGTTAATACAAATGGCGGTGTAGATATTTCCATGTTCATAGAGATGGCGGTGTAGATATTTCCATGTTTATACAGATAGCAGTGTAGTTATTTCCATGTTTATAGAGATAGCAGTGTGGATATTTCCATTGATATACAGATAGCTGTGTAGATATTTGCATGTTCATACAGATAGCGGTGTAGATATTTGCATGTTCATACAGATAGCGGTGTAGTTATTTCCATGTTCATACAGATAGCGGTGTAGTTATTTCCATGTTCATACAGATAGCGGTGTAGATATTTCCATGTTCATACAGATAGCGTTGTAGATATTTCCATGTTCATACAGTTAGCGGTGTAGATATTTCCATGTTCATACAGATGGCAGTGTAGATATTTCCATGTTCATACAGAAGGCGGTGTAGATATTTCCATGTTCATACGAATGGCGGTGGAGATATTTCCATGTTCATAGAGATGGCGGTGTAGATACTTCCGTGTTCATACACATGGTGGTGTAGATATTTCCATGTTCATAGAGATGGCGGTGTAGATATTTCCATGTTTATACAGATAGCAGTGTAGTTATTTCCATGTTTATAGAGATAGCAGTGTATATATTTCCATTGATATACAGATAGCAGTGTAGATATTTGCATGTACATACAGATAGCGGTGTAGATATTTCCATGTTCATACAGATAGCCGTGTAGATATTTCCATGTTCATACAGATAGCGGTGTAGATATTTCCATGTTCATACAGATAGCGGTGTAGATATTTCCATGTTCATGCAGATGCCGGTGTACATATATCCATGTTCATACAGATGGCGGTGAAGATATTTCCATGTTCATACAGATGGTGGTATAGATATTTCCATGTTCATACAAATGGCGGTGTAGATATTTTCATGTTCATAGAAATGGCGGTGTAGATATTTCCAGGTTCATACAAATGGCGGTGTAGATATTTCCGTGTTCATAGAGATGGCGGTGTAGATATTTCCATGTTTATACAGATAGCAGTGTAGTTTTTCCATGTTTATAGAGATAGCAGTTTGGATATTTCCATTGATATACAGATAGCTATGTAGATATTTGCATGTTCATACAGATAGCGGTGAAGATATTTCCATGTTCATACAGATAGCGGTGTAGATATTTCCATGTTCTTACAGATAGCGGTGTAGTTATTTCCATGTTCATTCAGATAGCGGTGTAGATATTTCCATGTTCCTACAGATAGCGGTGTAGATATTTCCATGCTCATACAGTTGGCGGTGTAGATATTTCCATGTTCATACAGATGGTGGTGTAGATATTTCCATGTTCATACAGATGGCGGTGTAGATATTTCCATGTTCATACGAATGGCGGTGGAGATATTTCCATGTTCATAGAGATGGCGGTGTAGATATTTCCATGTTCATACGAATGGTGGTGTAGATATTTCCATGTTCATAGAGATGGCGGTGTAGATATTTCCATGCTTATACAGATAGCAGTGTAGTTATTTCCATGTTTATAGAGATAGCAGTGTAGATATTTCCATTGATATACATATAGCGGTGTAGATATTTGCATGTACATACAGATAGCGGTGTAGATATTTCCATGTTCATACAGATAGCGGTGTAGATATTTCCATGTTCATGCAGATGCCGGTGTACATATATCCATGTTCATACAGATGGCGGTGAAGATATTTCCATGTTCATACAGATGGCGGTGTAGATATTTCCATGTTCATACAAATGGCGGTGTAGATATTTTCATGTTCATAGAAATGGCGGTGTAGATATTTCCAGGTTCATACAAATGGCGGTGTAGATATTTCCGTGTTCATAGAGATGGCGGTGTAGATATTTCCATGTTTATACAGATAGCAGTGTAGTTATTTCCATGTTTATAGAGATAGCAGTGTGGATATTTCCATTGATATACAGATAGCTTTGTAGATATTTGCATGTTCATACAGATAGCGGTATAGATATTTCCATGTTCATACAGATAGCGGTGTAGATATTTCCGTGTTCATACAGTTGGCGGTGTAGATATTTCCATGTTCATACAGATGGCGGTGTAGATATTTACATGTTCATACAGATGGAGGTGTAGATATTTCCATGTTCATACAGATGGCGGTGTAGATATTTTGAAGTTTATAGAGATAGCGCTGTAGTTATTTCCATATTTATAGAGAAATCTGTGTAGATATTTCCATGTATATTCAGATAGCTGTGTAGATATTTCCATGTTCATGCAGGTAGCGGTGTAGATATTTCCATGTTCATCCAGATGCCGGTGTACATATATCCATGTTCATACAGATGGCGGTGAAGATATTTCCATGTTCATACAGATGGCGGTGTAGATATTTCCATGTTCATACGAATGGTGGTGTAGATATTTCCATGTTCATAGAGATGGCGGTGTAGATATTTCCATGCTTATACAGATAGCAGTGTACTTATTTCCATGTTTATAGAGATAGCAGTGTAGATATTTCCATTGATATACAGATAGCTGTGTAGATATTTGCATGTACATACAGATAGCGGTGTAGATATTTCCATGTTCATACAGATAGCGGTGTAGATATTTCCATGTTCATACAGATAGCGGTGTAGATATTTCCATGTTCATACAGATAGCAGTGTAGATATTTCCATGTTCATGCAGATGCTGGTGTACATATATCCATGTTCATACAGATGGCGGTGAAGATATTTCCATGTTCATACAGATGGCGGTGTAGATATTTCCATGTTCATACAAATGGCGGTGTAGATATTTTGATGTTCATAGAGATGGCGGTGTAGATATTTCCAGGTTAATACAAATGGCGGTGTAGATATTTCCATGTTCATAGAGATGGCGGTGTAGATATTTCCATGTTTCCACAGATAGCAGTGTAGTTATTTCCATGTTTATAGAGATAGCAGTGTGGATATTTCCATTGATATACAGATAGCTGTGTAGATATTTGCATGTTCATACAGATAGCGGTGTAGATATTTGCATGTTCATACAGATAGCGGTGTAGTTATTTCCATGTTCATACACATAGCGGTGTAGTTACTTCCATGTTCATACAGATAGCGGTGTAGATATTTCCATGTTCATACAGATAGCGGTGTAGATATTTCCATGTTCATACAGTTAGCGGTGTAGATATTTCCATGTTCATACAGATGGTAGTGTAGATATTTCCATCTTCATACAGATGGCGGTGTAGATATTTCCTTGTTCATACAGATGGCAGTGTAGATATTTACATGTTCATACAGATGGCGGTGTAGATATTTCCATGTTCATACGAATGGCGGTGGAGATATTTCCATGTTCATAGAGATGGCGGTGTAGATATTTCCATGTTCATACACATGGTGGTGTAGATATTTCCATGTTCATAGAGATGGCGGTGTAGATATTTCCATGTTTATACAGATAGCAGTGTAGTTATTTCCATGTTTATAGAGATAGCAGTGTAGATATTTCCATTGATATACAGATAGCGGTGTAGATATTTGCATGTACATACAGATAGCGGTGTAGATATTTCCATGTTCATACAGATAGCCGTGTAGATATTTCCATGTTCATACAGATAGCGGTGTAGATATTTCCATGTTCATACAGATAGCGGTGTAGATATTTCCATGTTCATGCAGATGCCGGTGTACATATATCCATGTTAATACAGATGGAGGTGAAGATATTTCCATGTTCATACAGATGGCGGTGTAGATATTTCCATGTTCATACAAATGGCGGTTTAGATATTTTCATGTTCATAGATATGGCGGTGTAGATATTTCCAGGTTCATACAAATGGCGGTGTAGATATTTCTGTGTTCATAGAGATGGTGGTGTAGATATTTCCATGTTTATACAGATAGCAGTGTAGTTTTTTCCATGTTTATGGAGATAGCAGTGTGGATATTTCCATTGATATACAGATAGCTATGTAGATATTTGCATGTTCATAGAGATAGCGGTGAAGATATTTCCATGTTCATACAGATAGCGGTGTAGATATTTCCATGTTCTTACAGATAGCGGTGTAGTTATTTCCATGTTCATTCAGATAGCGGTGTAGATATTTCCATGTTCATACAGATAGCGGTGTAGATATTTCCATGTTCATACAGTTGGCGGTGTAGATATTTCCATGTTCATACAGATGGTGGTGTAGATATTTACATGTTCATACAGATGGCGGTGTAGACATTTCCATGTTCATACAGATGGCGGTGTAGATATTTCCATGTTCATACAGATGGCGGTGTAGATATTTCGAAGTTTATAGAGATAGCGCTGTAGTTATTTCCATATTTATAGAGAAATCTGTGTAGATATTTCCATGTATATTCAGATAGCTGTGTAGATATTTCCATGTTCATGCAGGAAGCGGTGTAGATATTTCCATGTTCATCCAGATGCCGGTGTACATATATCCATCTTCATACAGATGGTGGTGAAGGTATTTCCATGTTCATACAGATGGCGGTGTAGATATTTCCATGTTCATACGAATGGCGGTGGAGATACTTCCATGTTCTTAGAGATGGCGGTGTAGATATTTCCATGTTCATACAAATGGTGGTGTAGATATTTCCATGTTCATAGAGATGGCGGTGTAGATATTTCCATGCTTATACAGATAGCAGTGTAGTTATTTCCATGTTCATAGAGATAGCAGTGTAGATATTCCCATTGATATACAGATAGCTGTGTAGATATTTGCATGTACATACAGATAGCGGTGTAGATATTTCCATGTTCATACAGATAGCGGTGTAGATATTTCCATGTTCATACAGATAGCGGTGTAGATATTTCCATGTTCATACAGATAGCGGTGTAGATATTTCCATGTTCATGCAGATGCCGGTGTACATATATCTATGTTCATACAGATGGCGGTGAAGATATTTCCATGTTCATACAGATGGCGGTGTAGATATTTCCATGTTCATACAAATGGCCGTGTAGATATTTTGATGTTCATAGAGATGGCGGTGTAGATATTTCCAGGTTAATACAAATGGCGGTGTAGATATTTCCATTTTCATAGAGATGGCGGTGTAGATATTTCCATGTTTATACAGATAGCAGTGTAGTTATTTCCATGCTTATAGAGATAGCAGTGTGGATATTTCCATTGATATACAGATAGCTGTGTAGATATTTGCATGTTCATACAGATAGCGGTGTAGATATTTGCATGTTCATACAGATAGCGGTGTAGTTATTTCCATGTTCATACAGATAGCGGTGTAGTCATTTCCATGTTCATACAGATAGCGGTGTAGATATTTCCATGTTCATACAGATAGCGTTGTAGATATTTCCATGTTCATACAGTTAGCGGTGTAGATATTTCCATGTTCATACAGATGGCAGTGTAGATATTTCCATGTTCATACAGATGGCGGTGTAGATATTTCCATGTTCATTCGAATGGCGGTGGAGATATTTCCATGTTCATAGAGATGGCGGTGTAGATATTTCCATGTTCATACACATGGTGGTGTAGATATTTCCATGTTCATAGAGATGGCGGTGTAGATATTTCCATGTTTATACAGATAGCAGTGTAGTTATTTCCATGTTTATAGAGATAGCAGTGTAGATATTTCCATTGATATACAGATAGCGGTGAAGATATTTGCATGTACATACAGATAGCGGTGTAGATATTTCCATGTTCATACAGATAGCCGTGTAGATATTTCCATGTTCATGCAGATGCCGGTGTACATATATCCATGTTCATACAGATGGCGGTGAAGATATTTCCATGTTCATACAGATGGCGGTGTAGATATTTCTATGTTCATACAAATGGCGGTGTAGATATTTTCATGTTCATAGAAATGGCGGTGTAGATATTTCCAGGTTCATACAAATGGCGGTGTAGATATTTCCGTGTTCATAGAGATGGCGGTGTAGATATTTCCATGTTTATACAGATAGCAGTGTAGTTATTTCCAAGTTTATAGAGATAGCAGTGTGGATATTTCCATTGATATACAGATAGCTTTGTAGATATTTGCATGTTCATACAGATAGCGGTATAGATATTTCCATGTTCATACAGATAGCGGTGTAGATATTTCCGTGTTCATACAGTTGGCGGTGTAGATATTTCCATGTTCATACAGATGGCGGTGTAGATATTTACATGTTCATACAGATGGAGGTGTAGATATTTCCATGTTCATACAGATGGCGGTGTAGATATTTTGAAGTTTATAGAGATAGCGCTGTAGTTATTTCCATATTTATAGAGAAATCTGTGTAGATATTTCCATGTATATTCAGATAGCTGTGTAGATATTTCCATGTTCATGCAGGTAGCGGTGTAGATATTTCCATGTTCATCCAGATGCCGGTGTACATATATCCATGTTCATACAGATGGCGGTGAAGATATTTCCATGTTCATACAGATGGCGGTGTAGATATTTCCATGTTCATACGAATGGTGGTGTAGATACTTCCATGTTCATAGAGATGGCGGTGTAGATATTTCCAT
Organism: Gorilla gorilla gorilla; assembly: GCF_029281585.2. Taxonomy (NCBI): domain Eukaryota; kingdom Metazoa; phylum Chordata; class Mammalia; order Primates; family Hominidae; genus Gorilla; species Gorilla gorilla. Next base: position 6,776,611 of record NC_073232.2, on the reverse strand, counting down.
GCTTATACAGATAGCAGTGTACTTATTTCCATGTTTATAGAGATAGCAGTGTAGATATTTCCATTGATATACAGATAGCTGTGTAGATATTTGCATGTACATACAGATAGCGGTGTAGATATTTCCATGTTCATACAGATAGCGGTGTAGATATTTCCATGTTCATACAGATAGCGGTGTAGATATTTCCATGTTCATGCAGATGCCGGTGTACATATATCTATGTTCATACAGATGGCGGTGAAGATATTTCCATGTTCATACAGATGGCGGTGTAGATATTTCCATGTTCATACAAATGGCGGTGTAGATATTTTGATGTTCATAGAGATGGCGGTGTAGATATTTCCAGGTTAATACAAATGGCGGTGTAGATATTTCCATGTTCATAGAGATGGCGGTGTAGATATTTCCATGTTTATACAGATAGCAGTGTAGTTATTTCCATGTTTATAGAGATAGCAGTGTGGATATTTCCATTGATATACAGATAGCTGTGTAGATATTTGCATGTTCATACAGATAGCGGTGTAGATATTTGCATGTTCATACAGATAGCGGTGTAGTTATTTCCATGTTCATACAGATAGCGGTGTAGTTATTTCCATGTTCATACAGATAGCGGTGTAGATATTTCCATGTTCATACAGATAGCGTTGTAGATATTTCCATGTTCATACAGTTAGCGGTGTAGATATTTCCATGTTCATACAGATGGCAGTGTAGATATTTCCATGTTCATACAGAAGGCGGTGTAGATATTTCCATGTTCATACGAATGGCGGTGGAGATATTTCCATGTTCATAGAGATGGCGGTGTAGATACTTCCGTGTTCATACACATGGTGGTGTAGATATTTCCATGTTCATAGAGATGGCGGTGTAGATATTTCCATGTTTATACAGATAGCAGTGTAGTTATTTCCATGTTTATAGAGATAGCAGTGTATATATTTCCATTGATATACAGATAGCAGTGTAGATATTTGCATGTACATACAGATAGCGGTGTAGATATTTCCATGTTCATACAGATAGCCGTGTAGATATTTCCATGTTCATACAGATAGCGGTGTAGATATTTCCATGTTCATACAGATAGCGGTGTAGATATTTCCATGTTCATGCAGATGCCGGTGTACATATATCCATGTTCATACAGATGGCGGTGAAGATATTTCCATGTTCATACAGATGGTGGTATAGATATTTCCATGTTCATACAAATGGCGGTGTAGATATTTTCATGTTCATAGAAATGGCGGTGTAGATATTTCCAGGTTCATACAAATGGCGGTGTAGATATTTCCGTGTTCATAGAGATGGCGGTGTAGATATTTCCATGTTTATACAGATAGCAGTGTAGTTTTTCCATGTTTATAGAGATAGCAGTTTGGATATTTCCATTGATATACAGATAGCTATGTAGATATTTGCATGTTCATACAGATAGCGGTGAAGATATTTCCATGTTCATACAGATAGCGGTGTAGATATTTCCATGTTCTTACAGATAGCGGTGTAGTTATTTCCATGTTCATTCAGATAGCGGTGTAGATATTTCCATGTTCCTACAGATAGCGGTGTAGATATTTCCATGCTCATACAGTTGGCGGTGTAGATATTTCCATGTTCATACAGATGGTGGTGTAGATATTTCCATGTTCATACAGATGGCGGTGTAGATATTTCCATGTTCATACGAATGGCGGTGGAGATATTTCCATGTTCATAGAGATGGCGGTGTAGATATTTCCATGTTCATACGAATGGTGGTGTAGATATTTCCATGTTCATAGAGATGGCGGTGTAGATATTTCCATGCTTATACAGATAGCAGTGTAGTTATTTCCATGTTTATAGAGATAGCAGTGTAGATATTTCCATTGATATACATATAGCGGTGTAGATATTTGCATGTACATACAGATAGCGGTGTAGATATTTCCATGTTCATACAGATAGCGGTGTAGATATTTCCATGTTCATGCAGATGCCGGTGTACATATATCCATGTTCATACAGATGGCGGTGAAGATATTTCCATGTTCATACAGATGGCGGTGTAGATATTTCCATGTTCATACAAATGGCGGTGTAGATATTTTCATGTTCATAGAAATGGCGGTGTAGATATTTCCAGGTTCATACAAATGGCGGTGTAGATATTTCCGTGTTCATAGAGATGGCGGTGTAGATATTTCCATGTTTATACAGATAGCAGTGTAGTTATTTCCATGTTTATAGAGATAGCAGTGTGGATATTTCCATTGATATACAGATAGCTTTGTAGATATTTGCATGTTCATACAGATAGCGGTATAGATATTTCCATGTTCATACAGATAGCGGTGTAGATATTTCCGTGTTCATACAGTTGGCGGTGTAGATATTTCCATGTTCATACAGATGGCGGTGTAGATATTTACATGTTCATACAGATGGAGGTGTAGATATTTCCATGTTCATACAGATGGCGGTGTAGATATTTTGAAGTTTATAGAGATAGCGCTGTAGTTATTTCCATATTTATAGAGAAATCTGTGTAGATATTTCCATGTATATTCAGATAGCTGTGTAGATATTTCCATGTTCATGCATGTAGCGGTGTAGATATTTCCATGTTCATCCAGATGCCGGTGTACATATATCCATGTTCATACAGATGGCGGTGAAGATATTTCCATGTTCATACAGATGGCGGTGTAGATATTTCCATGTTCATACGAATGGTGGTGTAGATATTTCCATGTTCATAGAGATGGCGGTGTAGATATTTCCATGCTTATACAGATAGCAGTGTACTTATTTCCATGTTTATAGAGATAGCAGTGTAGATATTTCCATTGATATACAGATAGCTGTGTAGATATTTGCATGTACATACAGATAGCGGTGTAGATATTTCCATGTTCATACAGATAGCGGTGTAGATATTTCCATGTTCATACAGATAGCGGTGTAGATATTTCCATGTTCATACAGATAGCAGTGTAGATATTTCCATGTTCATGCAGATGCTGGTGTACATATATCCATGTTCATACAGATGGCGGTGAAGATATTTCCATGTTCATACAGATGGCGGTGTAGATATTTCCATGTTCATACAAATGGCGGTGTAGATATTTTGATGTTCATAGAGATGGCGGTGTAGATATTTCCAGGTTAATACAAATGGAGGTGTAGATATTTCCATGTTCATAGAGATGGCGGTGTAGATATTTCCATGTTTCCACAGATAGCAGTGTAGTTATTTCCATGTTTATAGAGATAGCAGTGTGGATATTTCCATTGATATACAGATAGCTGTGTAGATATTTGCATGTTCATACAGATAGCGGTGTAGATATTTGCATGTTCATACAGATAGCGGTGTAGTTATTTCCATGTTCATACACATAGCGGTGTAGTTACTTCCATGTTCATACAGATAGCGGTGTAGATATTTCCATGTTCATACAGATAGCGGTGTAGATATTTCCATGTTCATACAGTTAGCGGTGTAGATATTTCCATGTTCATACAGATGGTAGTGTAGATATTTCCATCTTCATACAGATGGCGGTGTAGATATTTCCTTGTTCATACAGATGGCAGTGTAGATATTTACATGTTCATACAGATGGCGGTGTAGATATTTCCATGTTCATACGAATGGCGGTGGAGATATTTCCATGTTCATAGAGATGGCGGTGTAGATATTTCCATGTTCATACACATGGTGGTGTAGATATTTCCATGTTCATAGAGATGGCGGTGTAGATATTTCCATGTTTATACAGATAGCAGTGTAGTTATTTCCATGTTTATAGAGATAGCAGTGTAGATATTTCCATTGATATACAGATAGCGGTGTAGATATTTGCATGTACATACAGATAGCGGTGTAGATATTTCCATGTTCATACAGATAGCCGTGTAGATATTTCCATGTTCATACAGATAGCGGTGTAGATATTTCCATGTTCATACAGATAGCGGTGTAGATATTTCCATGTTCATGCAGATGCCGGTGTACATATATCCATGTTAATACAGATGGAGGTGAAGATATTTCCATGTTCATACAGATGGCGGTGTAGATATTTCCATGTTCATACAAATGGCGGTTTAGATATTTTCATGTTCATAGATATGGCGGTGTAGATATTTCCAGGTTCATACAAATGGCGGTGTAGATATTTCTGTGTTCATAGAGATGGTGGTGTAGATATTTCCATGTTTATACAGATAGCAGTGTAGTTTTTTCCATGTTTATGGAGATAGCAGTGTGGATATTTCCATTGATATACAGATAGCTATGTAGATATTTGCATGTTCATAGAGATAGCGGTGAAGATATTTCCATGTTCATACAGATAGCGGTGTAGATATTTCCATGTTCTTACAGATAGCGGTGTAGTTATTTCCATGTTCATTCAGATAGCGGTGTAGATATTTCCATGTTCATACAGATAGCGGTGTAGATATTTCCATGTTCATACAGTTGGCGGTGTAGATATTTCCATGTTCATACAGATGGTGGTGTAGATATTTACATGTTCATACAGATGGCGGTGTAGACATTTCCATGTTCATACAGATGGCGGTGTAGATATTTCCATGTTCATACAGATGGCGGTGTAGATATTTCGAAGTTTATAGAGATAGCGCTGTAGTTATTTCCATATTTATAGAGAAATCTGTGTAGATATTTCCATGTATATTCAGATAGCTGTGTAGATATTTCCATGTTCATGCAGGAAGCGGTGTAGATATTTCCATGTTCATCCAGATGCCGGTGTACATATATCCATGTTCATACAGATGGTGGTGAAGGTATTTCCATGTTCATACAGATGGCGGTGTAGATATTTCCATGTTCATACGAATGGCGGTGGAGATACTTCCATGTTCTTAGAGATGGCGGTGTAGATATTTCCATGTTCATACAAATGGTGGTGTAGATATTTCCATGTTCATAGAGATGGCGGTGTAGATATTTCCATGCTTATACAGATAGCAGTGTAGTTATTTCCATGTTCATAGAGATAGCAGTGTAGATATTCCCATTGATATACAGATAGCTGTGTAGATATTTGCATGTACATACAGATAGCGGTGTAGATATTTCCATGTTCATACAGATAGCGGTGTAGATATTTCCATGTTCATACAGATAGCGGTGTAGATATTTCCATGTTCATACAGATAGCGGTGTAGATATTTCCATGTTCATGCAGATGCCGGTGTACATATATCTATGTTCATACAGATGGCGGTGAAGATATTTCCATGTTCATACAGATGGCGGTGTAGATATTTCCATGTTCATACAAATGGCCGTGTAGATATTTTGATGTTCATAGAGATGGCGGTGTAGATATTTCCAGGTTAATACAAATGGCGGTGTAGATATTTCCATTTTCATAGAGATGGCGGTGTAGATATTTCCATGTTTATACAGATAGCAGTGTAGTTATTTCCATGCTTATAGAGATAGCAGTGTGGATATTTCCATTGATATACAGATAGCTGTGTAGATATTTGCATGTTCATACAGATAGCGGTGTAGATATTTGCATGTTCATACAGATAGCGGTGTAGTTATTTCCATGTTCATACAGATAGCGGTGTAGTCATTTCCATGTTCATACAGATAGCGGTGTAGATATTTCCATGTTCATACAGATAGCGTTGTAGATATTTCCATGTTCATACAGTTAGCGGTGTAGATATTTCCATGTTCATACAGATGGCAGTGTAGATATTTCCATGTTCATACAGATGGCGGTGTAGATATTTCCATGTTCATTCGAATGGCGGTGGAGATATTTCCATGTTCATAGAGATGGCGGTGTAGATATTTCCATGTTCATACACATGGTGGTGTAGATATTTCCATGTTCATAGAGATGGCGGTGTAGATATTTCCATGTTTATACAGATAGCAGTGTAGTTATTTCCATGTTTATAGAGATAGCAGTGTAGATATTTCCATTGATATACAGATAGCGGTGAAGATATTTGCATGTACATACAGATAGCGGTGTAGATATTTCCATGTTCATACAGATAGCCGTGTAGATATTTCCATGTTCATGCAGATGCCGGTGTACATATATCCATGTTCATACAGATGGCGGTGAAGATATTTCCATGTTCATACAGATGGCGGTGTAGATATTTCTATGTTCATACAAATGGCGGTGTAGATATTTTCATGTTCATAGAAATGGCGGTGTAGATATTTCCAGGTTCATACAAATGGCGGTGTAGATATTTCCGTGTTCATAGAGATGGCGGTGTAGATATTTCCATGTTTATACAGATAGCAGTGTAGTTATTTCCAAGTTTATAGAGATAGCAGTGTGGATATTTCCATTGATATACAGATAGCTTTGTAGATATTTGCATGTTCATACAGATAGCGGTATAGATATTTCCATGTTCATACAGATAGCGGTGTAGATATTTCCGTGTTCATACAGTTGGCGGTGTAGATATTTCCATGTTCATACAGATGGCGGTGTAGATATTTACATGTTCATACAGATGGAGGTGTAGATATTTCCATGTTCATACAGATGGCGGTGTAGATATTTTGAAGTTTATAGAGATAGCGCTGTAGTTATTTCCATATTTATAGAGAAATCTGTGTAGATATTTCCATGTATATTCAGATAGCTGTGTAGATATTTCCATGTTCATGCAGGTAGCGGTGTAGATATTTCCATGTTCATCCAGATGCCGGTGTACATATATCCATGTTCATACAGATGGCGGTGAAGATATTTCCATGTTCATACAGATGGCGGTGTAGATATTTCCATGTTCATACGAATGGTGGTGTAGATATTTCCATGTTCATAGAGATGGCGGTGTAGATATTTCCATGCTTATACAGATAGCAGTGTACTTATTTCCATGTTTATAGAGATAGCAGTGTAGATATTTCCATTGATATACAGATAGCTGTGTAGATATTTGCATGTACATACAGATAGCGGTGTAGATATTTCCATGTTCATACAGATAGCGGTGTAGATATTTCCATGTTCATACAGATAGCGGTGTAGATATTTCCATGTTCATACAGATAGCAGTGTAGATATTTCCATGTTCATGCAGATGCTGGTGTACATATATCCATGTTCATACAGATGGCGGTGAAGATATTTCCATGTTCATACAGATGGTGGTGTAGATATTTCCATGTTCATACAAATGGCGGTGTAGATATTTTGATGTTCATAGAGATGGCGGTGTAGATATTTCCAGGTTAATACAAATGGCGGTGTAGATATTTCCATGTTCATAGAGATGGCGGTGTAGATATTTCCATGTTTCTACAGATAGCAGTGTAGTTATTTCCATGTTTATAGAGATAGCAGTGTGGATATTTCCATTGATATACAAATAGCTGTGTAGATATTTGCATGTTCATACAGATAGCGGTGTAGATATTTGCATGTTCATACAGATAGCGGTGTAGTTATTTCCATGTTCATACAGATAGCGGTGTAGTTATTTCCATGTTCATACAGATAGCGGTGTAGATATTTCCATGTTCATACAGATAGCGGTGTAGATATTTCCATGTTCATGCAGATGCCGGTGTACATATATCTATGTTCATACAGATGGCGGTGAAGATATTTCCATGTTCATACAGATGGCGGTGTAGATATTTCCATGTTCATACAAATGGCGGTGTAGATATTTTGATGTTCATAGAGATGGCGGTGTAGATATTTCCAGGTTAATACAAATGGCGGTGTAGATATTTCCATGTTCATAGAGATGGCGGTGTAGATATTTCCATGTTTATACAGATAGCAGTGTAGTTATTTCCATGTTTATAGAGATAGCAGTGTGGATATTTCCATTGATATACAGATAGCTGTGTAGATATTTGCATGTTCATACAGATAGCGGTGTAGATATTTGCATGTTCATACAGATAGCGGTGTAGTTATTTCCATGTTCATACAGATAGCGGTGTAGTTATTTCCATGTTCATACAGATAGCGGTGTAGATATTTCCATGTTCATACAGATAGCGTTGTAGATATTTCCATGTTCATACAGTTAGCGGTGTAGATATTTCCATGTTCATACAGATGGCAGTGTAGATATTTCCATGTTCATACAGAAGGCGGTGTAGATATTTCCATGTTCATACGAATGGCGGTGGAGATATTTCCATGTTCATAGAGATGGCGGTGTAGATACTTCCGTGTTCATACACATGGTGGTGTAGATATTTCCATGTTCATAGAGATGGCGGTGTAGATATTTCCATGTTTATACAGATAGCAGTGTAGTTATTTCCATGTTTATAGAGATAGCAGTGTATATATTTCCATTGATATACAGATAGCAGTGTAGATATTTGCATGTACATACAGATAGCGGTGTAGATATTTCCATGTTCATACAGATAGCCGTGTAGATATTTCCATGTTCATACAGATAGCGGTGTAGATATTTCCATGTTCATACAGATAGCGGTGTAGATATTTCCATGTTCATGCAGATGCCGGTGTACATATATCCATGTTCATACAGATGGCGGTGAAGATATTTCCATGTTCATACAGATGGTGGTATAGATATTTCCATGTTCATACAAATGGCGGTGTAGATATTTTCATGTTCATAGAAATGGCGGTGTAGATATTTCCAGGTTCATACAAATGGCGGTGTAGATATTTCCGTGTTCATAGAGATGGCGGTGTAGATATTTCCATGTTTATACAGATAGCAGTGTAGTTTTTCCATGTTTATAGAGATAGCAGTTTGGATATTTCCATTGATATACAGATAGCTATGTAGATATTTGCATGTTCATACAGATAGCGGTGAAGATATTTCCATGTTCATACAGATAGCGGTGTAGATATTTCCATGTTCTTACAGATAGCGGTGTAGTTATTTCCATGTTCATTCAGATAGCGGTGTAGATATTTCCATGTTCCTACAGATAGCGGTGTAGATATTTCCATGCTCATACAGTTGGCGGTGTAGATATTTCCATGTTCATACAGATGGTGGTGTAGATATTTCCATGTTCATACAGATGGCGGTGTAGATATTTCCATGTTCATACGAATGGCGGTGGAGATATTTCCATGTTCATAGAGATGGCGGTGTAGATATTTCCATGTTCATACGAATGGTGGTGTAGATATTTCCATGTTCATAGAGATGGCGGTGTAGATATTTCCATGCTTATACAGATAGCAGTGTAGTTATTTCCATGTTTATAGAGATAGCAGTGTAGATATTTCCATTGATATACATATAGCGGTGTAGATATTTGCATGTACATACAGATAGCGGTGTAGATATTTCCATGTTCATACAGATAGCGGTGTAGATATTTCCATGTTCATGCAGATGCCGGTGTACATATATCCATGTTCATACAGATGGCGGTGAAGATATTTCCATGTTCATACAGATGGCGGTGTAGATATTTCCATGTTCATACAAATGGCGGTGTAGATATTTTCATGTTCATAGAAATGGCGGTGTAGATATTTCCAGGTTCATACAAATGGCGGTGTAGATATTTCCGTGTTCATAGAGATGGCGGTGTAGATATTTCCATGTTTATACAGATAGCAGTGTAGTTATTTCCATGTTTATAGAGATAGCAGTGTGGATATTTCCATTGATATACAGATAGCTTTGTAGATATTTGCATGTTCATACAGATAGCGGTATAGATATTTCCATGTTCATACAGATAGCGGTGTAGATATTTCCGTGTTCATACAGTTGGCGGTGTAGATATTTCCATGTTCATACAGATGGCGGTGTAGATATTTACATGTTCATACAGATGGAGGTGTAGATATTTCCATGTTCATACAGATGGCGGTGTAGATATTTTGAAGTTTATAGAGATAGCGCTGTAGTTATTTCCATATTTATAGAGAAATCTGTGTAGATATTTCCATGTATATTCAGATAGCTGTGTAGATATTTCCATGTTCATGCAGGTAGCGGTGTAGATATTTCCATGTTCATCCAGATGCCGGTGTACATATATCCATGTTCATACAGATGGCGGTGAAGATATTTCCATGTTCATACAGATGGCGGTGTAGATATTTCCATGTTCATACGAATGGTGGTGTAGATATTTCCATGTTCATAGAGATGGCGGTGTAGATATTTCCATGCTTATACAGATAGCAGTGTACTTATTTCCATGTTTATAGAGATAGCAGTGTAGATATTTCCATTGATATACAGATAGCTGTGTAGATATTTGCATGTACATACAGATAGCGGTGTAGATATTTCCATGTTCATACAGATAGCGGTGTAGATATTTCCATGTTCATACAGATAGCGGTGTAGATATTTCCATGTTCATACAGATAGCAGTGTAGATATTTCCATGTTCATGCAGATGCTGGTGTACATATATCCATGTTCATACAGATGGCGGTGAAGATATTTCCATGTTCATACAGATGGCGGTGTAGATATTTCCATGTTCATACAAATGGCGGTGTAGATATTTTGATGTTCATAGAGATGGCGGTGTAGATATTTCCAGGTTAATACAAATGGCGGTGTAGATATTTCCATGTTCATAGAGATGGCGGTGTAGATATTTCCATGTTTCCACAGATAGCAGTGTAGTTATTTCCATGTTTATAGAGATAGCAGTGTGGATATTTCCATTGATATACAGATAGCTGTGTAGATATTTGCATGTTCATACAGATAGCGGTGTAGATATTTGCATGTTCATACAGATAGCGGTGTAGTTATTTCCATGTTCATACACATAGCGGTGTAGTTACTTCCATGTTCATACAGATAGCGGTGTAGATATTTCCATGTTCATACAGATAGCGGTGTAGATATTTCCATGTTCATACAGTTAGCGGTGTAGATATTTCCATGTTCATACAGATGGTAGTGTAGATATTTCCATCTTCATACAGATGGCGGTGTAGATATTTCCTTGTTCATACAGATGGCAGTGTAGATATTTACATGGTCATACAGATGGCGGTGTAGATATTTCCATGTTCATACGAATGGCGGTGGAGATATTTCCATGTTCATAGAGATGGCGGTGTAGATATTTCCATGTTCATACACATGGTGGTGTAGATATTTCCATGTTCATAGAGATGGCGGTGTAGATATTTCCATGTTTATACAGATAGCAGTGTAGTTATTTCCATGTTTATAGAGATAGCAGTGTAGATATTTCCATTGATATACAGATAGCGGTGTAGATATTTGCATGTACATACAGATAGCGGTGTAGATATTTCCATGTTCATACAGATAGCCGTGTAGATATTTCCATGTTCATACAGATAGCGGTGTAGATATTTCCATGTTCATACAGATAGCGGTGTAGATATTTCCATGTTCATGCAGATGCCGGTGTACATATATCCATGTTAATACAGATGGAGGTGAAGATATTTCCATGTTCATACAGATGGCGGTGTAGATATTTCCATGTTCATACAAATGGCGGTTTAGATATTTTCATGTTCATAGATATGGCGGTGTAGATATTTCCAGGTTCATACAAATGGCGGTGTAGATATTTCTGTGTTCATAGAGATGGTGGTGTAGATATTTCCATGTTTATACAGATAGCAGTGTAGTTTTTTCCATGTTTATGGAGATAGCAGTGTGGATATTTCCATTGATATACAGATAGCTATGTAGATATTTGCATGTTCATAGAGATAGCGGTGAAGATATTTCCATGTTCATACAGATAGCGGTGTAGATATTTCCATGTTCTTACAGATAGCGGTGTAGTTATTTCCATGTTCATTCAGATAGCGGTGTAGATATTTCCATGTTCATACAGATAGCGGTGTAGATATTTCCATGTTCATACAGTTGGCGGTGTAGATATTTCCATGTTCATACAGATGGTGGTGTAGATATTTACATGTTCATACAGATGGCGGTGTAGACATTTCCATGTTCATACAGATGGCGGTGTAGATATTTCCATGTTCATACAGATGGCGGTGTAGATATTTCGAAGTTTATAGAGATAGCGCTGTAGTTATTTCCATATTTATAGAGAAATCTGTGTAGATATTTCCATGTATATTCAGATAGCTGTGTAGATATTTCCATGTTCATGCAGGAAGCGGTGTAGATATTTCCATGTTCATCCAGATGCCGGTGTACATATATCCATCTTCATACAGATGGTGGTGAAGGTATTTCCATGTTCATACAGATGGCGGTGTAGATATTTCCATGTTCATACGAATGGCGGTGGAGATACTTCCATGTTCTTAGAGATGGCGGTGTAGATATTTCCATGTTCATACAAATGGTGGTGTAGATATTTCCATGTTCATAGAGATGGCGGTGTAGATATTTCCATGCTTATACAGATAGCAGTGTAGTTATTTCCATGTTCATAGAGATAGCAGTGTAGATATTCCCATTGATATACAGATAGCTGTGTAGATATTTGCATGTACATACAGATAGCGGTGTAGATATTTCCATGTTCATACAGATAGCGGTGTAGATATTTCCATGTTCATACAGATAGCGGTGTAGATATTTCCATGTTCATACAGATAGCGGTGTAGATATTTCCATGTTCATGCAGATGCCGGTGTACATATATCTATGTTCATACAGATGGCGGTGAAGATATTTCCATGTTCATACAGATGGCGGTGTAGATATTTCCAGGTTCATACAAATGGCGGTGTAGATATTTCCGTGTTCATAGAGATGGCGGTGTAGATATTTCCATGTTTATACAGATAGCAGTGTAGTTATTTCCAAGTTTATAGAGATAGCAGTGTGGATATTTCCATTGATATACAGATAGCTTTGTAGATATTTGCATGTTCATACAGATAGCGGTATAGATATTTCCATGTTCATACAGATAGCGGTGTAGATATTTCCGTGTTCATACAGTTGGCGGTGTAGATATTTCCATGTTCATACAGATGGCGGTGTAGATATTTACATGTTCATACAGATGGAGGTGTAGATATTTCCATGTTCATACAGATGGCGGTGTAGATATTTTGAAGTTTATAGAGATAGCGCTGTAGTTATTTCCATATTTATAGAGAAATCTGTGTAGATATTTCCATGTATATTCAGATAGCTGTGTAGATATTTCCATGTTCATGCAGGTAGCGGTGTAGATATTTCCATGTTCATCCAGATGCCGGTGTACATATATCCATGTTCATACAGATGGCGGTGAAGATATTTCCATGTTCATACAGATGGCGGTGTAGATATTTCCATGTTCATACGAATGGTGGTGTAGATATTTCCATGTTCATAGAGATGGCGGTGTAGATATTTCCATGCTTATACAGATAGCAGTGTACTTATTTCCATGTTTATAGAGATAGCAGTGTAGATATTTCCATTGATATACAGATAGCTGTGTAGATATTTGCATGTACATACAGATAGCGGTGTAGATATTTCCATGTTCATACAGATAGCGGTGTAGATATTTCCATGTTCATACAGATAGCGGTGTAGATATTTCCATGTTCATACAGATAGCAGTGTAGATATTTCCATGTTCATGCAGATGCTGGTGTACATATATCCATGTTCATACAGATGGCGGTGAAGATATTTCCATGTTCATACAGATGGCGGTGTAGATATTTCCATGTTCATACAAATGGCGGTGTAGATATTTTGATGTTCATAGAGATGGCGGTGTAGATATTTCCAGGTTAATACAAATGGCGGTGTAGATATTTCCATGTTCATAGAGATGGCGGTGTAGATATTTCCATGTTTCTACAGATAGCAGTGTAGTTATTTCCATGTTTATAGAGATAGCAGTGTGGATATTTCCATTGATATACAGATAGCTGTGTAGATATTTGCATGTTCATACAGATAGCGGTGTAGATATTTGCATGTTCATACAGATAGCGGTGTAGTTATTTCCATGTTCATACAGATAGCGGTGTAGTTATTTCCATGTTCATACAGATAGCGGTGTAGATATTTCCATGTTCATACAGATAGCGGTGTAGATATTTCCATGTTCATGCAGATGCCGGTGTACATATATCTATGTTCATACAGATGGCGGTGAAGATATTTCCATGTTCATACAGATGGCGGTGTAGATATTTCCATGTTCATACAAATGGCGGTGTAGATATTTTGATGTTCATAGAGATGGCGGTGTAGATATTTCCAGGTTAATACAAATGGCGGTGTAGATATTTCCATGTTCATAGAGATGGCGGTGTAGATATTTCCATGTTTATACAGATAGCAGTGTAGTTATTTCCATGTTTATAGAGATAGCAGTGTGGATATTTCCATTGATATACAGATAGCTGTGTAGATATTTGCATGTTCATACAGATAGCGGTGTAGATATTTGCATGTTCATACAGATAGCGGTGTAGTTATTTCCATGTTCATACAGATAGCGGTGTAGTTATTTCCATGTTCATACAGATAGCGGTGTAGATATTTCCATGTTCATACAGATAGCGTTGTAGATATTTCCATGTTCATACAGTTAGCGGTGTAGATATTTCCATGTTCATACAGATGGCAGTGTAGATATTTCCATGTTCATACAGAAGGCGGTGTAGATATTTCCATGTTCATACGAATGGCGGTGGAGATATTTCCATGTTCATAGAGATGGCGGTGTAGATACTTCCGTGTTCATACACATGGTGGTGTAGATATTTCCATGTTCATAGAGATGGCGGTGTAGATATTTCCATGTTTATACAGATAGCAGTGTAGTTATTTCCATGTTTATAGAGATAGCAGTGTATATATTTCCATTGATATACAGATAGCAGTGTAGATATTTGCATGTACATACAGATAGCGGTGTAGATATTTCCATGTTCATACAGATAGCCGTGTAGATATTTCCATGTTCATACAGATAGCGGTGTAGATATTTCCATGTTCATACAGATAGCGGTGTAGATATTTCCATGTTCATGCAGATGCCGGTGTACATATATCCATGTTCATACAGATGGCGGTGAAGATATTTCCATGTTCATACAGATGGTGGTATAGATATTTCCATGTTCATACAAATGGCGGTGTAGATATTTTCATGTTCATAGAAATGGCGGTGTAGATATTTCCAGGTTCATACAAATGGCGGTGTAGATATTTCCGTGTTCATAGAGATGGCGGTGTAGATATTTCCATGTTTATACAGATAGCAGTGTAGTTTTTCCATGTTTATAGAGATAGCAGTTTGGATATTTCCATTGATATACAGATAGCTATGTAGATATTTGCATGTTCATACAGATAGCGGTGAAGATATTTCCATGTTCATACAGATAGCGGTGTAGATATTTCCATGTTCTTACAGATAGCGGTGTAGTTATTTCCATGTTCATTCAGATAGCGGTGTAGATATTTCCATGTTCCTACAGATAGCGGTGTAGATATTTCCATGCTCATACAGTTGGCGGTGTAGATATTTCCATGTTCATACAGATGGTGGTGTAGATATTTCCATGTTCATACAGATGGCGGTGTAGATATTTCCATGTTCATACGAATGGCGGTGGAGATATTTCCATGTTCATAGAGATGGCGGTGTAGATATTTCCATGTTCATACGAATGGTGGTGTAGATATTTCCATGTTCATAGAGATGGCGGTGTAGATATTTCCATGCTTATACAGATAGCAGTGTAGTTATTTCCATGTTTATAGAGATAGCAGTGTAGATATTTCCATTGATATACATATAGCGGTGTAGATATTTGCATGTACATACAGATAGCGGTGTAGATATTTCCATGTTCATACAGATAGCGGTGTAGATATTTCCATGTTCATGCAGATGCCGGTGTACATATATCCATGTTCATACAGATGGCGGTGAAGATATTTCCATGTTCATACAGATGGCGGTGTAGATATTTCCATGTTCATACAAATGGCGGTGTAGATATTTTCATGTTCATAGAAATGGCGGTGTAGATATTTCCAGGTTCATACAAATGGCGGTGTAGATATTTCCGTGTTCATAGAGATGGCGGTGTAGATATTTCCATGTTTATACAGATAGCAGTGTAGTTATTTCCATGTTTATAGAGATAGCAGTGTGGATATTTCCATTGATATACAGATAGCTTTGTAGATATTTGCATGTTCATACAGATAGCGGTATAGATATTTCCATGTTCATACAGATAGCGGTGTAGATATTTCCGTGTTCATACAGTTGGCGGTGTAGATATTTCCATGTTCATACAGATGGCGGTGTAGATATTTACATGTTCATACAGATGGAGGTGTAGATATTTCCATGTTCATACAGATGGCGGTGTAGATATTTTGAAGTTTATAGAGATAGCGCTGTAGTTATTTCCATATTTATAGAGAAATCTGTGTAGATATTTCCATGTATATTCAGATAGCTGTGTAGATATTTCCATGTTCATGCAGGTAGCGGTGTAGATATTTCCATGTTCATCCAGATGCCGGTGTACATATATCCATGTTCATACAGATGGCGGTGAAGATATTTCCATGTTCATACAGATGGCGGTGTAGATATTTCCATGTTCATACGAATGGTGGTGTAGATATTTCCATGTTCATAGAGATGGCGGTGTAGATATTTCCATGCTTATACAGATAGCAGTGTACTTATTTCCATGTTTATAGAGATAGCAGTGTAGATATTTCCATTGATATACAGATAGCTGTGTAGATATTTGCATGTACATACAGATAGCGGTGTAGATATTTCCATGTTCATACAGATAGCGGTGTAGATATTTCCATGTTCATACAGATAGCGGTGTAGATATTTCCATGTTCATACAGATAGCAGTGTAGATATTTCCATGTTCATGCAGATGCTGGTGTACATATATCCATGTTCATACAGATGGCGGTGAAGATATTTCCATGTTCATACAGATGGCGGTGTAGATATTTCCATGTTCATACAAATGGCGGTGTAGATATTTTGATGTTCATAGAGATGGCGGTGTAGATATTTCCAGGTTAATACAAATGGCGGTGTAGATATTTCCATGTTCATAGAGATGGCGGTGTAGATATTTCCATGTTTCCACAGATAGCAGTGTAGTTATTTCCATGTTTATAGAGATAGCAGTGTGGATATTTCCATTGATATACAGATAGCTGTGTAGATATTTGCATGTTCATACAGATAGCGGTGTAGATATTTGCATGTTCATACAGATAGCGGTGTAGTTATTTCCATGTTCATACACATAGCGGTGTAGTTACTTCCATGTTCATACAGATAGCGGTGTAGATATTTCCATGTTCATACAGATAGCGGTGTAGATATTTCCATGTTCATACAGTTAGCGGTGTAGATATTTCCATGTTCATACAGATGGTAGTGTAGATATTTCCATCTTCATACAGATGGCGGTGTAGATATTTCCTTGTTCATACAGATGGCAGTGTAGATATTTACATGGTCATACAGATGGCGGTGTAGATATTTCCATGTTCATACGAATGGCGGTGGAGATATTTCCATGTTCATAGAGATGGCGGTGTAGATATTTCCATGTTCATACACATGGTGGTGTAGATATTTCCATGTTCATAGAGATGGCGGTGTAGATATTTCCATGTTTATACAGATAGCAGTGTAGTTATTTCCATGTTTATAGAGATAGCAGTGTAGATATTTCCATTGATATACAGATAGCGGTGTAGATATTTGCATGTACATACAGATAGCGGTGTAGATATTTCCATGTTCATACAGATAGCCGTGTAGATATTTCCATGTTCATACAGATAGCGGTGTAGATATTTCCATGTTCATACAGATAGCGGTGTAGATATTTCCATGTTCATGCAGATGCCGGTGTACATATATCCATGTTAATACAGATGGAGGTGAAGATATTTCCATGTTCATACAGATGGCGGTGTAGATATTTCCATGTTCATACAAATGGCGGTTTAGATATTTTCATGTTCATAGATATGGCGGTGTAGATATTTCCAGGTTCATACAAATGGCGGTGTAGATATTTCTGTGTTCATAGAGATGGTGGTGTAGATATTTCCATGTTTATACAGATAGCAGTGTAGTTTTTTCCATGTTTATGGAGATAGCAGTGTGGATATTTCCATTGATATACAGATAGCTATGTAGATATTTGCATGTTCATAGAGATAGCGGTGAAGATATTTCCATGTTCATACAGATAGCGGTGTAGATATTTCCATGTTCTTACAGATAGCGGTGTAGTTATTTCCATGTTCATTCAGATAGCGGTGTAGATATTTCCATGTTCATACAGATAGCGGTGTAGATATTTCCATGTTCATACAGTTGGCGGTGTAGATATTTCCATGTTCATACAGATGGTGGTGTAGATATTTACATGTTCATACAGATGGCGGTGTAGACATTTCCATGTTCATACAGATGGCGGTGTAGATATTTCCATGTTCATACAGATGGCGGTGTAGATATTTCGAAGTTTATAGAGATAGCGCTGTAGTTATTTCCATATTTATAGAGAAATCTGTGTAGATATTTCCATGTATATTCAGATAGCTGTGTAGATATTTCCATGTTCATGCAGGAAGCGGTGTAGATATTTCCATGTTCATCCAGATGCCGGTGTACATATATCCATCTTCATACAGATGGTGGTGAAGGTATTTCCATGTTCATACAGATGGCGGTGTAGATATTTCCATGTTCATACGAATGGCGGTGGAGATACTTCCATGTTCTTAGAGATGGCGGTGTAGATATTTCCATGTTCATACAAATGGTGGTGTAGATATTTCCATGTTCATAGAGATGGCGGTGTAGATATTTCCATGCTTATACAGATAGCAGTGTAGTTATTTCCATGTTCATAGAGATAGCAGTGTAGATATTCCCATTGATATACAGATAGCTGTGTAGATATTTGCATGTACATACAGATAGCGGTGTAGATATTTCCATGTTCATACAGATAGCGGTGTAGATATTTCCATGTTCATACAGATAGCGGTGTAGATATTTCCATGTTCATACAGATAGCGGTGTAGATATTTCCATGTTCATGCAGATGCCGGTGTACATATATCTATGTTCATACAGATGGCGGTGAAGATATTTCCATGTTCATACAGATGGCGGTGTAGATATTTCCATGTTCATACAAATGGCTGTGTAGATATTTTGATGTTCATAGAGATGGCGGTGTAGATATTTCCAGGTTAATACAAATGGCGGTGTAGATATTTCCATTTTCATATAGATGGCGGTGTAGATATTTCCATGTTTATACAGATAGCAGTGTAGTTATTTCCATGCTTATAGAGATAGCAGTGTGGATATTTCCATTGATATACAGATAGCTGTGTAGATATTTGCATGTTCATACAGATAGCGGTGTAGATATTTGCATGTTCATACAGATAGCGGTGTAGTTATTTCCATGTTCATACAGATAGCGGTGTAGTCATTTCCATGTTCATACAGATAGCGGTGTAGATATTTCCATGTTCATACAGATAGCGTTGTAGATATTTCCATGTTCATACAGTTAGCGGTGTAGATATTTCCATGTTCATACAGATGGCAGTGTAGATATTTCCATGTTCATACAGATGGCGGTGTAGATATTTCCATGTTCATTCGAATGGCGGTGGAGATATTTCCATGTTCATAGAGATGGCGGTGTAGATATTTCCATGTTCATACACATGGTGGTGTAGATATTTCCATGTTCATAGAGATGGCGGTGTAGATATTTCCATGTTTATACAGATAGCAGTGTAGTTATTTCCATGTTTATAGAGATAGCAGTGTAGATATTTCCATTGATATACAGATAGCGGTGTAGATATTTGCATGTACATACAGATAGCGGTGTAGATATTTCCATGTTCATACAGATAGCGGTGTAGATATTTCCATGTTCATGCAGATGCCGGTGTACATATATCCATGTTCATACAGATGGCGGTGAAGATATTTCCATGTTCATACAGATGGCGGTGTAGATATTTCCATGTTCATACAAATGGCGGTGTAGATATTTTCATGTTCATAGAAATGGCGGTGTAGATATTTCCAGGTTCATACAAATGGCGGTGTAGATATTTCCGTGTTCATAGAGATGGCGGTGTAGATATTTCCATGTTTATACAGATAGCAGTGTAGTTATTTCCAAGTTTATAGAGATAGCAGTGTGGATATTTCCATTGATATACAGATAGCTTTGTAGATATTTGCATGTTCATACAGATAGCGGTATAGATATTTCCATGTTCATACAGATAGCGGTGTAGATATTTCCGTGTTCATACAGTTGGCGGTGTAGATATTTCCATGTTCATACAGATGGCGGTGTAGATATTTACATGTTCATACAGATGGAGGTGTAGATATTTCCATGTTCATACAGATGGCGGTGTAGATATTTTGAAGTTTATAGAGATAGCGCTGTAGTTATTTCCATATTTATAGAGAAATCTGTGTAGATATTTCCATGTATATTCAGATAGCTGTGTAGATATTTCCATGTTCATGCAGGTAGCGGTGTAGATATTTCCATGTTCATCCAGATGCCGGTGTACATATATCCATGTTCATACAGATGGCGGTGAAGATATTTCCATGTTCATACAGATGGCGGTGTAGATATTTCCATGTTCATACGAATGGTGGTGTAGATATTTCCATGTTCATAGAGATGGCGGTGTAGATATTTCCATGCTTATACAGATAGCAGTGTACTTATTTCCATGTTTATAGAGATAGCAGTGTAGATATTTCCATTGATATACAGATAGCTGTGTAGATATTTGCATGTACATACAGATAGCGGTGTAGATATTTCCATGTTCATACAGATAGCGGTGTAGATATTTCCATGTTCATACAGATAGCGGTGTAGATATTTCCATGTTCATACAGATAGCAGTGTAGATATTTCCATGTTCATGCAGATGCTGGTGTACACATATCCATGTTCATACAGATGGCGGTGAAGATATTTCCATGTTCATACAGATGGCGGTGTAGATATTTCCATGTTCATACAAATGGCGGTGTAGATATTTTGATGTTCATAGAGATGGCGGTGTAGATATTTCCAGGTTAATACAAATGGCGGTGTAGATATTTCCATGTTCATAGAGATGGCGGTGTAGAAATTTCCATGTTTCTACAGATAGCAGTGTAGTTATTTCCATGTTTATAGAGATAGCAGTGTGGATATTTCCATTGATATACAGATAGCTGTGTAGATATTTGCATGTTCATACAGATAGCGGTATAGATATTTGCATGTTCATACAGATAGCGGTGTAGTTATTTCCATGTTCATACAGATAGCGGTGTAGTTATTTCCATGTTCATACAGATAGCGGTGTAGATATTTCCATGTTCATACAGATAGCGGTGTAGATATTTCCATGTTCATGCAGATGCCGGTGTACATATATCTATGTTCATACAGATGGCGGTGAAGATATTTCCATGTTCATACAGATGGCGGTGTAGATATTTCCATGTTCATACAAATGGCGGTGTAGATATTTTGATGTTCATAGAGATGGCGGTGTAGATATTTCCAGGTTAATACAAATGGCGGTGTAGATATTTCCATGTTCATAGAGATGGCGGTGTAGATATTTCCATGTTTATACAGATAGCAGTGTAGTTATTTCCATGTTTATAGAGATAGCAGTGTGGATATTTCCATTGATATACAGATAGCTGTGTAGATATTTGCATGTTCATACAGATAGCGGTGTAGATATTTGCATGTTCATACAGATAGCGGTGTAGTTATTTCCATGTTCATACAGATAGCGGTGTAGTTATTTCCATGTTCATACAGATAGCGGTGTAGATATTTCCATGTTCATACAGATAGCGTTGTAGATATTTCCATGTTCATACAGTTAGCGGTGTAGATATTTCCATGTTCATACAGATGGCAGTGTAGATATTTCCATGTTCATACAGAAGGCGGTGTAGATATTTCCATGTTCATACGAATGGCGGTGGAGATATTTCCATGTTCATAGAGATGGCGGTGTAGATACTTCCGTGTTCATACACATGGTGGTGTAGATATTTCCATGTTCATAG
This sequence comes from Gorilla gorilla gorilla, assembly GCF_029281585.2. NCBI lineage: Eukaryota > Metazoa > Chordata > Mammalia > Primates > Hominidae > Gorilla > Gorilla gorilla. Next base: position 6,754,494 of record NC_073232.2, on the reverse strand, counting down.
AGATGGCGGTGTAGATATTTCCATGTTTATACAGATAGCAGTGTAGTTATTTCCATGTTTATAGAGATAGCAGTGTATATATTTCCATTGATATACAGATAGCAGTGTAGATATTTGCATGTACATACAGATAGCGGTGTAGATATTTCCATGTTCATTCAGATAGCGGTGTAGATATTTCCATGTTCCTACAGATAGCGGTGTAGATATTTCCATGCTCATACAGTTGGCGGTGTAGATATTTCCATGTTCATACAGATGGTGGTGTAGATATTTCCATGTTCATACAGATGGCGGTGTAGATATTTCCATGTTCATACGAATGGCGGTGGAGTTATTTCCATGTTCATAGAGATGGCGGTGTAGATATTTCCATGTTCATACGAATGGTGGTGTAGATATTTCCATGTTCATATAGATGGCGGTGTAGATATTTCCATGCTTATACAGATAGCAGTGTAGTTATTTCCATGTTTATAGAGATATCAGTGTAGATATTTCCATTGATATACATATAGCGGTGTAGATATTTGCATGTACATACAGATAGCGGTGTAGATATTTCCATGTTCATACAGATAGCGGTGTAGATATTTCCATGTTCATGCAGATGCCGGTGTACATATATCCATGTTCATACAGATGGCGGTGAAGATATTTCCATGTTCATACAGATGGCGGTGTAGATATTTCCATGTTCATACAAATGGCGGTGTAGATATTTTCATGTTCATAGAAATGGCGGTGTAGATATTTCCAGGTTCATACAAATGGCGGTGTAGATATTTCCGTGTTCATAGAGATGGCGGTGTAGATATTTCCATGTTTATACAGATAGCAGTGTAGTTATTTCCATGTTTATAGAGATAGCAGTGTGGATATTTCCATTGATATACAGATAGCTTTGTAGATATTTGCATGTTCATACAGATAGCGGTATAGATATTTCCATGTTCATACAGATAGCGGTGTAGATATTTCCGTGTTCATACAGTTGGCGGTGTAGATATTTCCATGTTCATACAGATGGCGGTGTAGATATTTACATGTTCATACAGATGGAGGTGTAGATATTTCCATGTTCATACAGATGGCGGTGTAGATATTTTGAAGTTTATAGAGATAGCGCTGTAGTTATTTCCATATTTATAGAGAAATCTGTGTAGATATTTCCATGTATATTCAGATAGCTGTGTAGATATTTCCATGTTCATGCAGGTAGCGGTGTAGATATTTCCATGTTCATACAGATAGCGGTGTAGATATTTCCATGTTCATGCAGATGCCGGTGTACATATATCCATGTTAATACAGATGGAGGTGAAGATATTTCCATGTTCATACAGATGGCGGTGTAGATATTTCCATGTTCATACAAATGGCGGTTTAGATATTTTCATGTTCATAGATATGGCGGTGTAGATATTTCCAGGTTCATACAAATGGCGGTGTAGATATTTCTGTGTTCATAGAGATGGTGGTGTAGATATTTCCATGTTTATACAGATAGCAGTGTAGTTTTTTCCATGTTTATGGAGATAGCAGTGTGGATATTTCCATTGATATACAGATAGCTATGTAGATATTTGCATGTTCATACAGATAGCGGTGAAGATATTTCCATGTTCATACAGATAGCGGTGTAGATATTTCCATGTTCTTACAGATAGCGGTGTAGTTATTTCCATGTTCATTCAGATAGCGGTGTAGATATTTCCATGTTCATACAGATAGCGGTGTAGATATTTCCATGTTCATACAGTTGGCGGTGTAGATATTTCCATGTTCATACAGATGGTGGTGTAGATATTTACATGTTCATACAGATGGCGGTGTAGACATTTCCATGTTCATACAGATGGCGGTGTAGATATTTCCATGTTCATACAGATGGCGGTGTAGATATTTCGAAGTTTATAGAGATAGCGCTGTAGTTATTTCCATATTTATGGAGAAATCTGTGTAGATATTTCCATGTATATTCAGATAGCTGTGTAGATATTTCCATGTTCATGCAGGAAGCGGTGTAGATATTTCCATGTTCATCCAGATGCCGGTGTACATATATCCATCTTCATACAGATGGTGGTGAAGGTATTTCCATGTTCATACAGATGGCGGTGTAGATATTTCCATGTTCATACGAATGGCGGTGGAGATACTTCCATGTTCTTAGAGATGGCGGTGTAGATATTTCCATGTTCATACAAATGGTGGTGTAGATATTTCCATGTTCATAGAGATGGCGGTGTAGATATTTCCATGCTTATACAGATAGCAGTGTAGTTATTTCCATGTTCATAGAGATAGCAGTGTAGATATTCCCATTGATATACAGATAGCTGTGTAGATATTTGCATGTACATACAGATAGCGGTGTAGATATTTCCATGTTCATACAGATAGCGGTGTAGATATTTCCATGTTCATACAGATAGCGGTGTAGATATTTCCATGTTCATACAGATAGCGGTGTAGATATTTCCATGTTCATGCAGATGCCGGTGTACATATATCTATGTTCATACAGATGGCGGTGAAGATATTTCCATGTTCATACAGATGGCGGTGTAGATATTTCCATGTTCATACAAATGGCCGTGTAGATATTTTGATGTTCATAGAGATGGCGGTGTAGATATTTCCAGGTTAATACAAATGGCGGTGTAGATATTTCCATTTTCATAGAGATGGCGGTGTAGATATTTCCATGTTTATACAGATAGCAGTGTAGTTATTTCCATGCTTATAGAGATAGCAGTGTGGATATTTCCATTGATATACAGATAGCTGTGTAGATATTTGCATGTTCATACAGATAGCGGTGTAGATATTTGCATGTTCATACAGATAGCGGTGTAGTTATTTCCATGTTCATACAGATAGCGGTGTAGTCATTTCCATGTTCATACAGATAGCGGTGTAGATATTTCCATGTTCATACAGATAGCGTTGTAGATATTTCCATGTTCATACAGTTAGCGGTGTAGATATTTCCATGTTCATACAGATGGCAGTGTAGATATTTCCATGTTCATACAGATGGCGGTGTAGATATTTCCATGTTCATTCGAATGGCGGTGGAGATATTTCCATGTTCATAGAGATGGCGGTGTAGATATTTCCATGTTCATACACATGGTGGTGTAGATATTTCCATGTTCATAGAGATGGCGGTGTAGATATTTCCATGTTTATACAGATAGCAGTGTAGTTATTTCCATGTTTATAGAGATAGCAGTGTAGATATTTCCATTGATATACAGATAGCGGTGTAGATATTTGCATGTACATACAGATAGCGGTGTAGATATTTCCATGTTCATACAGATAGCCGTGTAGATATTTCCATGTTCATAGAGATAGCGGTGTAGATATTTCCATGTTCATACAGATAGCGGTATAGATATTTCCATGTTCATGCAGATGCCGGTGTACATATATCCATGTTCATACAGATGGCGGTGAAGATATTTCCATGTTCATACAGATGGCGGTGTAGATATTTCCATGTTCATACAAATGGCGGTGTAGATATTTTCTTGTTCATAGAAATGGCGGTGTAGATATTTCCAGGTTCATACAAATGGCGGTGTAGATATTTCCATGTTCATAGAGATGGCGGTGTAGATATTTCCATGTTTATACAGATAGCAGTGTAGTTTTTTCCATGTTTATAGAGATAGCAGTGTGGATATTTCCATTGATATACAGATAGCTATGTAGATATTTGCATGTCCATACAGATAGCGGTGAAGATATTTCCATGTTCATACAGATAGCGGTGTAGATATTTCCATGTTCTTACAGATAGCGGTGTAGATATTTCCATGTTCATGCAGATGCCGGTGTACATATATCCATGTTCATACAGATGGCGGTGAAGGTATTTCCATGTTCATACAGATGGCGGTGTAGATATTTCCATGTTCATACAAATGGCGGTGTAGATATTTTCATGTTTATAGAGATGGCGGTGTAGATATTTCCAGGTTAATACAAATGACGGTGTAGATATTTCCATGTTCATAGAGATGGCGGTGTAGATATTTCCATGTTTATACAGATAGCAGTGTAGTTATTTCCATGTTTATTGAGATAGCTGTGTAGATATTTCCATTGATATACAGATAGCGGTGTAGATATTTGCATGTACATACAGATAGCGGTGTAGATATTTCCATGTTCATACAGATAGCCGTGTAGATATTTCCATGTTCATACAGATAGCGGTGTAGATATTTCCATGTTCATACAGATAGCGGTGTAGATATTTCCATGTTCATGCAGATGCCGGTGTACATATATCCATGTTCATAGAGATGGCGGTGAAGATATTTCCATGTTCATACAGATGGCGGTGTAGATATTTCCATGTTCATACAGATGGCGGTGTAGATATTTCCATGTTCATACAGTTGGCGGTGTAGATATTTCCATGTTCATAGAAATGGCGGTGTAGATATTTCCAGGTTCATACAAATGGCGGTGTAGATATTTCCGTGTTCATAGAGATGGCGGTGTAGATATTTTCATGTTTATACAGATAGCAGTGTAGCTTTTTCCATGTTTATAGAGATAGCAGTGTGGATATTTCCATTGATATACAGATAGCTATGTAGATATTTGCATGTTCATACAGATAGCGGTGTAGATATTTCCATGTTCATACAGATAGCGGTGTAGATATTTCCATGTTCTTACAGATAGCGGTGTAGTTATTTCCATGTTCATTCAGATAGCGGTGTAGATATTTCCATGTTCATACAGATAGCGGTGTAGATATTTCCATGTTCATACAGTTTGCGGTGTAGATATTTCCATGTTCATACAGATGGCGGTGGAGATATTTCCATGTTCATACCCATGGCGGTGTAGATATTTCCATGTTCATACAAATGGCGGTGTAGATATTTTCATGTTTAGAGAGATGGCGGTGTAGATATTTCCAGGTTAATACAAATGGCGGTGTAGATATTTCCATGTTCATAGAGATGGCGGTGTAGATATTTCCATGTTTATACAGATAGCAGTGTAGTTATTTCCATGTTTATAGAGATAGCAGTGTGGATATTTCCATTGATATACAGATAGCTGTGTAGATATTTGCATGTTCATACAGATAGCGGTGTAGATATTTGCATGTTCATACAGATAGCGGTGTAGTTATTTCCATGTTCATACAGATAGCGGTGTAGATATTTCCATGTCCATGCAGATACCGGTGTACATATATCCATGTTCATACAGATGGCGGTGAAGATATTTCCATGTTCATACAGATGGCGGTGTAGATATTTCCATGTTCATACAAATGGCGGTGTAGATATTTTCATGTTCATAGAAATGGCGGTGTAGATATTTCCAGGTTCATACAAATGGCGGTGTAGATATTTCCGTGTTCATAGAGATGGCGGTGTAGATATTTCCATGTTTATACAGATAGCAGTGTAGTTATTTCCATGTTTATAGAGATAGCAGTGTGGATATTTCCATTGATATACAGATAGCTTTGTAGATATTTGCATGTTCATACAGATAGCGGTATAGATATTTCCATGTTCATACAGATAGCGGTGTAGATATTTCCATGTTCATACAGTTGGCGGTGTAGATATTTCAATGTTCATACAGATGGCGGTGTAGATATTTACATGTTCATACAGATGGCGGTGTAGATATTTCCATGTTCATACAGATGGAGGTGTAGATATTTCCATGTTCATACAGATGGCGGTGTAGATATTTTGAAGTTTATAGAGATAGCGCTGTAGTTATTTCCATATTTATAGAGAAATCTGTGTAGATATTTCCATGTATATTCAGATAGCTGTGTAGATATTTCCATGTTCATGCAGGTAGCGGTGTAGATATTTCCATGTTCATCCAGATGCCGGTGTACATATATCCATGTTCATACAGATGGCGGTGAAGATATTTCCATGTTCATACAGATGGCGGTGTAGATATTTCCATGTTCATACGAATGGTGGTGTAGATATTTCCATGTTCATAGAGATGGCGGTGTAGATATTTCCATGCTTATACAGATAGCAGTGTACTTATTTCCATGTTTATAGAGATAGCAGTGTAGATATTTCCATTGATATACAGATAGCTGTGTAGATATTTGCATGTACATACAGATAGCGGTGTAGATATTTCCATGTTCATACAGATAGCGGTGTAGATATTTCCATGTTCATACAGATAGCGGTGTAGATATTTCCATGTTCATACAGATAGCGGTGTAGATATTTCCATGTTCATGCAGATGCCGGTGTACATATATCCATGTTCATACAGATGGCGGTGAAGATATTTCCATATTCATACAGATGGCGGTGTAGATATTTCCATGTTCATACAAATGGCGGTGTAGATATTTTGATGTTCATAGAGATGGCGGTGTAGATATTTCCAGGTTAAAACAAATGGCGGTTTAGATATTTCCATGTTCATAGAGATGGCTGTGTAGATATTTCCATGTTTCTACAGATAGCAGTGTAGTTATTTCCATGTTTATAGAGATAGCAGTGTGGATATTTCCATTGATATACAGATAGCTGTGTAGATATTTGCATGTTCATACAGATAGCGGTGTAGATATTTGCATGTTCATACAGATAGCGGTGTAGTTATTTCCATGTTCATACAGATAGCGGTGTAGTTATTTCCATGTTCATACAGATAGCGGTGTAGATATTTAAATGTTCATACAGATAGCGGTGTAGATATTTCCATGTTCATACAGTTAGCGGTGTAGATATTTCCATGTTCATACAGATGGTAGTGTAGATATTTCCATGTTCATACAGATGGCGGTGTAGATATATCCATGTTCAGACAGATGGCAGTGTAGATATTTACATGTTCATACAGATGGCGGTGTAGATATTTACATGTTCATACGAATGGCGGTGGAGATATTTCCATGTTCATAGAGATGGCGGTGTAGATATTTCCATGTTCATACACATGGTGGTGTAGATATTTCCATGTTCATAGAGATGGCGGTGTAGATATTTCCATGTTTATACAGATAGCAGTGTAGTTATTTCCATGTTTATAGAGATAGCAGTGTAGATATTTCCATTGATATACAGATAGCGGTGTAGATATTTGCATGTACATACAGATAGCGGTGTAGATATTTCCATGTTCATACAGATAGCCGTGTAGATATTTCCATGTTCATACAGATAGCGGTGTAGATATTTCCATGTTCATACAGATAGCGGTGTAGATATTTCCATGTTCATACAGATAGCGGTGTAGATATTTAAATGTTCATACAGATAGCGGTGTAGATATTTCCATGTTCATACAGTTAGCGGTGTAGATATTTCCATGTTCATACAGATGGCGGTGTAGATATTTCCATGTTCATACAGATGGCGGTGTAGATATTTCCATCTTCATACAGATGGCGGTGTAGATATTTCCATGTTCATACAGATGGCGGTGTAGATATTTCCATGTTCATACAGATGGCGGTGTAGATATTTTGAAGTTTATAGAGATAGCGCTGTAGTTATTTCCATATTTATAGAGAAATCTGTGTAGATATTTCCATGTATATTCAGATAGCTGTGTAGATATTTCCATGTTCATGCAGGTAGCGGTGTAGATATTTCCATGTTCATCCAGATGCCGGTGTACATATATCCATGTTCATACAGATGGCGGTGAAGATATTTCCATGTTCATACAGATGGCGGTGTAGATATTTCCATGTTCATACGAATGGTGGTGTAGATATTTCCATGTTCATAGAGATGGCGGTGTAGTTATTTCCATGTTCATTCAGATAGCGGTGTAGATATTTCCATGTTCATACAGATAGCGGTGTAGATATTTCCATGTTCATACAGTTGGCGGTGTAGATATTTCCATGTTCATACAGATGGCGGTGGAGATATTTCCATGTTCATACAGATGGCGGTGTAGATATTTCCATGTTCATACACATGGTGGTGTAGATATTTCCATGTTCATAGAGATGGCGGTGTAGATATTTCCATGTTTATACAGATAGCAGTGTCGTTATTTCCATGTTTATAGAGATAGCAGTGTAGATATTTCCATTGATATACAGATAGCGGTGTAGATATTTGCATGTACATACAGATATCGGTGTAGATATTTCCATGTTCATACAGATAGCCGTGTACATATATCAATGTTCATAGAGATAGCGGTGTAGATATTTCCATGTTCATACAGATGGCGGTGTAGATATTTCCATGTTCATACAAATGGCGGTGTAGATATTTTCATGTTCATAGAAATGGCGGTGCAGATATTTCCAGGTTCATAGAAATGGCGGTGTAGATATTTCCGTGTTCATAGAGATGGCGGTGTAGATATTTCCATGTTTATACAGATAGCAGTGTAGTTATTTCCATGTTTATAGAGATAGCAGTGTGGATATTTCCATTGATATACAGATAGCTTTGTAGATATTTGCATGTTCATACAGATAGCGGTATAGATATTTCCATGTTCATACAGATAGCGGTGTAGATATTTCCATGTTCATACAGTTGGCGGTGTAGATATTTCCATGTTCATACAGATGGCGGTGTAGATATTTACATGTTCATACAGATGGCGGTGTAGATATTTCCATGTTCATACAGATGGCGGTGTAGATATTTCCATGTTCATACAGATGGCGGTGTAGATATTTTGAAGTTTATAGAGATAGCGCTGTAGTTATTTCCATATTTATAGAGAAATCTGTGTAGATATTTCCATGTATATTCAGATAGCTGTGTAGATATTTCCATGTTCATGCAGGTAGCGGTGTAGATATTTCCATGTTCATCCAGATGCCGGTGTACATATATCCATGTTCATACAGATGGCGGTGAAGATATTTCCATGTTCATACAGATGGCGGTGTAGATATTTCCATGTTCATACGAATGGTGGTGTAGATATTTCCATGTTCATAGAGATGGCGGTGTAGATATTTCCATGCTTATACAGATAGCAGTGTACTTATTTCCATGTTTATAGAGATAGCAGTGTAGATATTTCCATTGATATACAGATAGCTGTGTAGATATTTGCATGTACATACAGATAGCGGTGTAGATATTTCCATGTTCATACAGATAGCGGTGTAGATATTTCCATGTTCATACAGATAGCGGTGTAGATATTTCCATGTTCATACAGATAGCAGTGTAGATATTTCCATGTTCATGCAGATGCTGGTGTACATATATCCATGTTCATACAGATGGCGGTGAAGATATTTCCATGTTCATACAGATGGCGGTGTAGATATTTCCATGTTCATACAAATGGCGGTGTAGATATTTTGATGTTCATAGAGATGGCGGTGTAGATATTTCCAGGTTAATACAAATGGCGGTGTAGATATTTCCATGTTCATAGAGATGGCGGTGTAGATATTTCCATGTTTATACAGATAGCAGTGTAGTTATTTCCATGTTTATTGAGATAGCTGTGTAGATATTTCCATTGATATACAGATAGCGGTGTAGATATTTGCATGTACATACAGATAGCGGTGTAGATATTTCCATGTTCATACAGATAGCCGTGTAGATATTTCCATGTTCATACAGATAGCGGTGTAGATATTTCCATGTTCATACAGATAGCGGTGTAGATATTTCCATGTTCATGCAGATGCCGGTGTACATATATCCATGTTCATAGAGATGGCGGTGAAGATATTTCCATGTTCATACAGATGGCGGTGTAGATATTTCCATGTTCATACAGATGGCGGTGTAGATATTTCCATGTTCATACAGTTGGCGGTGTAGATATTTCCATGTTCATAGAAATGGCGGTGTAGATATTTCCAGGTTCATACAAATGGCGGTGTAGATATTTCCGTGTTCATAGAGATGGCGGTGTAGATATTTTCATGTTTATACAGATAGCAGTGTAGCTTTTTCCATGTTTATAGAGATAGCAGTGTGGATATTTCCATTGATATACAGATAGCTATGTAGATATTTGCATGTTCATACAGATAGCGGTGTAGATATTTCCATGTTCATACAGATAGCGGTGTAGATATTTCCATGTTCTTACAGATAGCGGTGTAGTTATTTCCATGTTCATTCAGATAGCGGTGTAGATATTTCCATGTTCATACAGATAGCGGTGTAGATATTTCCATGTTCATACAGTTTGCGGTGTAGATATTTCCATGTTCATACAGATGGCGGTGGAGATATTTCCATGTTCATACCCATGGCGGTGTAGATATTTCCATGTTCATACAAATGGCGGTGTAGATATTTTCATGTTTAGAGAGATGGCGGTGTAGATATTTCCAGGTTAATACAAATGGCGGTGTAGATATTTCCATGTTCATAGAGATGGCGGTGTAGATATTTCCATGTTTATACAGATAGCAGTGTAGTTATTTCCATGTTTATAGAGATAGCAGTGTGGATATTTCCATTGATATACAGATAGCTGTGTAGATATTTGCATGTTCATACAGATAGCGGTGTAGATATTTGCATGTTCATACAGATAGCGGTGTAGTTATTTCCATGTTCATACAGATAGCGGTGTAGATATTTCCATGTCCATGCAGATACCGGTGTACATATATCCATGTTCATACAGATGGCGGTGAAGATATTTCCATGTTCATACAGATGGCGGTGTAGATATTTCCATGTTCATACAAATGGCGGTGTAGATATTTTCATGTTCATAGAAATGGCGGTGTAGATATTTCCAGGTTCATACAAATGGCGGTGTAGATATTTCCGTGTTCATAGAGATGGCGGTGTAGATATTTCCATGTTTATACAGATAGCAGTGTAGTTATTTCCATGTTTATAGAGATAGCAGTGTGGATATTTCCATTGATATACAGATAGCTTTGTAGATATTTGCATGTTCATACAGATAGCGGTATAGATATTTCCATGTTCATACAGATAGCGGTGTAGATATTTCCATGTTCATACAGTTGGCGGTGTAGATATTTCAATGTTCATACAGATGGCGGTGTAGATATTTACATGTTCATACAGATGGCGGTGTAGATATTTCCATGTTCATACAGATGGAGGTGTAGATATTTCCAGGTTCATACAGATGGCGGTGTAGATATTTTGAAGTTTATAGAGATAGCGCTGTAGTTATTTCCATATTTATAGAGAAATCTGTGTAGATATTTCCATGTATATTCAGATAGCTGTGTAGATATTTCCATGTTCATGCAGGTAGCGGTGTAGATATTTCCATGTTCATCCAGATGCCGGTGTACATATATCCATGTTCATACAGATGGCGGTGAAGATATTTCCATGTTCATACAGATGGCGGTGTAGATATTTCCATGTTCATACGAATGGTGGTGTAGATATTTCCATGTTCATAGAGATGGCGGTGTAGATATTTCCATGCTTATACAGATAGCAGTGTACTTATTTCCATGTTTATAGAGATAGCAGTGTAGATATTTCCATTGATATACAGATAGCTGTGTAGATATTTGCATGTACATACAGATAGCGGTGTAGATATTTCCATGTTCATACAGATAGCGGTGTAGATATTTCCATGTTCATACAGATAGCGGTGTAGATATTTCCATGTTCATACAGATAGCGGTGTAGATATTTCCATGTTCATGCAGATGCCGGTGTACATATATCCATGTTCATACAGATGGCGGTGAAGATATTTCCATATTCATACAGATGGCGGTGTAGATATTTCCATGTTCATACAAATGGCGGTGTAGATATTTTGATGTTCATAGAGATGGCGGTGTAGATATTTCCAGGTTAAAACAAATGGCGGTGTAGATATTTCCATGTTCATAGAGATGGCTGTGTAGATATTTCCATGTTTCTACAGATAGCAGTGTAGTTATTTCCATGTTTATAGAGATAGCAGTGTGGATATTTCCATTGATATACAGATAGCTGTGTAGATATTTGCATGTTCATACAGATAGCGGTGTAGATATTTGCATGTTCATACAGATAGCGGTGTAGTTATTTCCATGTTCATACAGATAGCGGTGTAGTTATTTCCATGTTCATACAGATAGCGGTGTAGATATTTAAATGTTCATACAGATAGCGGTGTAGATATTTCCATGTTCATACAGTTAGCGGTGTAGATATTTCCATGTTCATACAGATGGTAGTGTAGATATTTCCATGTTCATACAGATGGCGGTGTAGATATATCCATGTTCAGACAGATGGCAGTGTAGATATTTACATGTTCATACAGATGGCGGTGTAGATATTTACATGTTCATACGAATGGCGGTGGAGATATTTCCATGTTCATAGAGATGGCGGTGTAGATATTTCCATGTTCATACACATGGTGGTGTAGATATTTCCATGTTCATAGAGATGGCGGTGTAGATATTTCCATGTTTATACAGATAGCAGTGTAGTTATTTCCATGTTTATAGAGATAGCAGTGTAGATATTTCCATTGATATACAGATAGCGGTGTAGATATTTGCATGTACATACAGATAGCGGTGTAGATATTTCCATGTTCATACAGATAGCCGTGTAGATATTTCCATGTTCATACAGATAGCGGTGTAGATATTTCCATGTTCATACAGATAGCGGTGTAGATATTTCCATGTTCATACAGATAGCGGTGTAGATATTTAAATGTTCATACAGATAGCGGTGTAGATATTTCCATGTTCATACAGTTAGCGGTGTAGATATTTCCATGTTCATACAGATGGCGGTGTAGATATTTCCATGTTCATACAGATGGCGGTGTAGATATTTCCATGTTCATACAGATGGCGGTGTAGATATTTCCATGTTCATACAGATGGCGGTGTAGATATTTCCATGTTCATACAGATGGCGGTGTAGATATTTCGAAGTTTATAGAGATAGCGCTGTAGTTATTTCCATATTTATAGAGAAATCTGTGTAGATATTTCCATGTATATTCAGATAGCTGTGTAGATATTTCCATGTTCATGCAGGTAGCGGTGTAGATATTTCCATGTTCATCCAGATGCCGGTGTACATATATCCATGTTCATACAGATGGCGGTGAAGATATTTCCATGTTCATACAGATGGCGGTGTAGATATTTCCATGTTCATACGAATGGTGGTGTAGATATTTCCATGTTCATAGAGATGGCGGTGTAGTTATTTCCATGTTCATTCAGATAGCGGTGTAGATATTTCCATGTTCATACAGATAGCGGTGTAGATATTTCCATGTTCATACAGTTGGCGGTGTAGATATTTCCATGTTCATACAGATGGCGGTGGAGATATTTCCATGTTCATACAGATGGCGGTGTAGATATTTCCATGTTCATACACATGGTGGTGTAGATATTTCCATGTTCATAGAGATGGCGGTGTAGATATTTCCATGTTTATACAGATAGCAGTGTCGTTATTTCCATGTTTATAGAGATAGCAGTGTAGATATTTCCATTGATATACAGATAGCGGTGTAGATATTTGCATGTACATACAGATAGCGGTGTAGATATTTCCATGTTCATACAGATAGCCGTGTACATATATCAATGTTCATAGAGATAGCGGTGTAGATATTTCCATGTTCATACAGATGGCGGTGTAGATATTTCCATGTTCATACAAATGGCGGTGTAGATATTTTCATGTTCATAGAAATGGCGGTGCAGATATTTCCAGGTTCATAGAAATGGCGGTGTAGATATTTCCGTGTTCATAGAGATGGCGGTGTAGATATTTCCATGTTTATACAGATAGCAGTGTAGTTATTTCCATGTTTATAGAGATAGCAGTGTGGATATTTCCATTGATATACAGATAGCTTTGTAGATATTTGCATGTTCATACAGATAGCGGTATAGATATTTCCATGTTCATACAGATAGCGGTGTAGATATTTCCATGTTCATACAGTTGGCGGTGTAGATATTTCCATGTTCATACAGATGGCGGTGTAGATATTTACATGTTCATACAGATGGCGGTGTAGATATTTCCATGTTCATACAGATGGCGGTGTAGATATTTCCATGTTCATACAGATGGCGGTGTAGATATTTTGAAGTTTATAGAGATAGCGCTGTAGTTATTTCCATATTTATAGAGAAATCTGTGTAGATATTTCCATGTATATTCAGATAGCTGTGTAGATATTTCCATGTTCATGCAGGTAGCGGTGTAGATATTTCCATGTTCATCCAGATGCCGGTGTACATATATCCATGTTCATACAGATGGCGGTGAAGATATTTCCATGTTCATACAGATGGCGGTGTAGATATTTCCATGTTCATACGAATGGTGGTGTAGATATTTCCATGTTCATAGAGATGGCGGTGTAGATATTTCCATGCTTATACAGATAGCAGTGTACTTATTTCCATGTTTATAGAGATAGCAGTGTAGATATTTCCATTGATATACAGATAGCTGTGTAGATATTTGCATGTACATACAGATAGCGGTGTAGATATTTCCATGTTCATACAGATAGCGGTGTAGATATTTCCATGTTCATACAGATAGCGGTGTAGATATTTCCATGTTCATACAGATAGCAGTGTAGATATTTCCATGTTCATGCAGATGCTGGTGTACATATATCCATGTTCATACAGATGGCGGTGAAGATATTTCCATGTTCATACAGATGGCGGTGTAGATATTTCCATGTTCATACAAATGGCGGTGTAGATATTTTGATGTTCATAGAGATGGCGGTGTAGATATTTCCAGGTTAATACAAATGGCGGTGTAGATATTTCCATGTTCATAGAGATGGCGGTGTAGATATTTCCATGTTTCTACAGATAGCAGTGCAGTTATTTCCATGTTTATAGAGATAGCAGTGTGGATATTTCCATTGATATACAGATAGCTGTGTAGATATTTGCATGTTCATACAGATAGCGGTGTAGATATTTGCATGTTCATACAGATAGCGGTGTATTTATTTCCATGTTCATACACATAGCGGTGTAGTTATTTCCATGTTCATACAGATAGCGGTGTAGATATTTCCATGTTCATACAGATAGCGGTGTAGATATTTCCATGTTCATACAGTTAGCGGTGTAGATATTTCCATGTTCATACAGATGGTAGTGTAGATATTTCCATGTTCATACAGATGGCGGTGTAGATATTTTCATGTTCATACAGATGGCAGTGTAGATATTTACATGTTCATACAGATGGCGGTGTAGATATTTCCATGTTCATACGAATGGCGGTGGAGATATTTCCATGTTCATAGAGATGGCGGTGTAGATATTTCCATGTTCATACACATGGTGGTGTAGATATTTCCATGTTCATAGAGATGGCGGTGTAGATATTTCCATGTTTATACAGATAGCAGTGTAGTTATTTCCATGTTTATAGAGATAGCAGTGTAGATATTTCCATTGATATACAGATAGCGGTGTAGATATTTGCATGTACATACAGATAGCGGTGTAGATATTTCCATGTTCATACAGATAGCCGTGTAGATATTTCCATGTTCATACAGATAGCGGTGTAGATATTTCCATGTTCATACAGATAGCGGTGTAGATATTTCCATGTTCATGCAGATGCCGGTGTACATATATCCATGTTAATACAGATGGAGGTGAAGATATTTCCATGTTCATACAGATGGCGGTGTAGATTTTTCCATGTTCATACAAATGGCGGTTTAGATATTTTCATGTTCATAGATATGGCGGTGTAGATATTTCCAGGTTCATACAAATGGCGGTGTAGATATTTCTGTGTTCATAGAGATGGTGGTGTAGATATTTCCATGTTTATACAGATAGCAGTGTAGTTTTTTCCATGTTTATGGAGATAGCAGTGTGGATATTTCCATTGATATACAGATAGCTATGTAGATATTTGCATGTTCATACAGATAGCGGTGAAGATATTTCCATGTTCATACAGATAGCGGTGTAGATATTTCCATGTTCTTACAGATAGCGGTGTAGTTATTTCCATGTTCATTCAGATAGCAGTGTAGATATTTCCATGTTCATACAGATAGCGGTGTAGATATTTCCATGTTCATACAGTTGGCGGTGTAGATATTTCCATGTTCATACAGATGGTGGTGTAGATATTTACATGTTCATACAGATGGCGGTGTAGACATTTCCATGTTCATACAGATGGCGGTGTAGATATTTCCATGTTCATACAGATGGCGGTGTAGATATTTCGAAGTTTATAGAGATAGCGCTGTAGTTATTTCCATATTTATAGAGAAATCTGTGTAGATATTTCCATGTATATTCAGATAGCTGTGTAGATATTTCCATGTTCATGCAGGTAGCGGTGTAGATATTTCCATGTTCATCCAGATGCCGGTGTACATATATCCATCTTCATACAGATGGCGGTGAAGGTATTTCCAAGTTCATACAGATGGCGGTGTAGATATTTCCATGTTCATACGAATGGCGGTGGAGATACTTCCATGTTCTTAGAGATGGCGGGGTAGATATTTCCATGTTCATACAAATGGCCTTGTAGATATTTTGATGTTCATAGAGATGGCGGTGTAGATATTTCCAGGTTAATACAAATGGCGGTGTAGATATTTCCATGTTCATAGAGATGGCGGTGTAGATATTTCCATGTTTATACAGATAGCAGTGTAGTTATTTCCATGCTTATAGAGATAGCAGTGTGGATATTTCCATTGATATACAGATAGCTGTGTAGATATTTGCATGTTCATACAGATAGCGGTGTAGATATTTGCATGTTCATACAGATAGCGGTGTAGTTATTTCCATGTTCATACAGATAGCGGTGTAGTCATTTCCATGTTCATACAGATAGCGGTGTAGATATTTCCATGTTCATACAGATAGCGTTCTAGATATTTCCATGTTCATACAGTTAGCGGTGTAGATATTTCCATGTTCATACAGATGGCGGTGTAGATATTTCCATGTTCATACAGATGGCGGTGTAGATATTTCCATGTTCATACGAAAGGCGGTGGAGATATTTCCATGTTCATAGAGATGGCGGTGTAGATATTTCCATGTTCATACACATGGTGGTGTAGATATTTCCATGTTCATAGAGATGGCGGTGTAGATATTTCCATGTTTATACAGATAGCAGTGTAGTTTTTTCCATGTTTATAGAGATAGCAGTGTAGATATTTCCATTGATATACAGATAGCGGTGTAGATATTTGCATGTACATACAGATAGCGGTGTAGATATTTCCATGTTCATACAGATAGCCGTGTAGATATTTCCATGTTCATACAGATAGCGGTGTAGATATTTCCATGTTCATACAGATAGCGGTGTAGATATTTCCATGTTCATGCAGATGCCGGTGTACATATATCCATGTTCATACAGATGGCGGTGAAGTTATTTCCATGTTCATACAGATGGCGGTGTAGATATTTCCATGTTCATACAAATGGCGGTGTAGATATTTTCATGTTCATAGAAATGGCGGTGTAGATATTTCCAGGTTCATACAAATGGCGGTGTAGATATTTCCGTGTTCATAGAGATGGCGGTGTAGATATTTCCATGTTTATACAGATAGCAGTGTAGTTTTTTCCATGTTTATAGAGATAGCAGTGTGGATATTTCCATTCATATACAGATAGCTATGTAGATTTTTGCATGTCCATACAGATAGCGGTGAAGATATTTCCATGTTCATACAGATAGCGGTGTAGATATTTCCATGTTCTTACAGATAGCGGTGTAGATATTTCCATGTTCATGCAGATGCCGGTGTACATATATCCATGTTCATACAGATGGCGGTGAAGGTATTTCCATGTTCATACAAATGGCGGTGTAGATATTTTCATGTTTATAGAAATGGCGGTGTAGATATTTCCAGGTTAATACAAATGGCGGTGTAGATATTTCCATGTTCATAGAGATGGCGGTGTAGATATTTCCATGTTTATACAGATAGCAGTGTAGTTATTTCCATGTTTATAGAGATAGCAGTGTAGATATTTCCATTGATATACAGATAGCGGTGTAGATATTTGCATGTACATACAGATAGCGGTGTAGATATTTCCATGTTCATACAGATAGCCGTGTAGATATTTCCATGTTCATACACATAGCGGTGTAGTTATTTCCATGTTCATACAGATAGCGGTGTAGATATTTCCATGTTCATACAGATAGCGGTGTAGATATTTCCATGTTCATACAGTTAGCGGTGTAGATATTTCCATGTTCATACAGATGGTAGTGTAGATATTTCCATGTTCATACAGATGGCGGTGTAGATATTTTCATGTTCATACAGATGGCAGTGTAGATATTTACATGTTCATACAGATGGCGGTGTAGATATTTCCATGTTCATACGAATGGCGGTGGAGATATTTCCATGTTCATAGAGATGGCGGTGTAGATATTTCCATGTTCATACACATGGTGGTGTAGATATTTCCATGTTCATAGAGATGGCGGTGTAGATATTTCCATGTTTATACAGATAGCAGTGTAGTTATTTCCATGTTTATAGAGATAGCAGTGTAGATATTTCCATTGATATACAGATAGCGGTGTAGATATTTGCATGTACATACAGATAGCGGTGTAGATATTTCCATGTTCATACAGATAGCCGTGTAGATATTTCCATGTTCATACAGATAGCGGTGTAGATATTTCCATGTTCATACAGATAGCGGTGTAGATATTTCCATGTTCATGCAGATGCCGGTGTACATATATCCATGTTAATACAGATGGAGGTGAAGATATTTCCATGTTCATACAGATGGCGGTGTAGATATTTCCATGTTCATACAAATGGCGGTTTAGATATTTTCATGTTCATAGATATGGCGGTGTAGATATTTCCAGGTTCATACAAATGGCGGTGTAGATATTTCTGTGTTCATAGAGATGGTGGTGTAGATATTTCCATGTTTATACAGATAGCAGTGTAGTTTTTTCCATGTTTATGGAGATAGCAGTGTGGATATTTCCATTGATATACAGATAGCTATGTAGATATTTGCATGTTCATACAGATAGCGGTGAAGATATTTCCATGTTCATACAGATAGCGGTGTAGATATTTCCATGTTCTTACAGATAGCGGTGTAGTTATTTCCATGTTCATTCAGATAGCAGTGTAGATATTTCCATGTTCATACAGATAGCGGTGTAGATATTTCCATGTTCATACAGTTGGCGGTGTAGATATTTCCATGTTCATACAGATGGTGGTGTAGATATTTACATGTTCATACAGATGGCGGTGTAGACATTTCCATGTTCATACAGATGGCGGTGTAGATATTTCCATGTTCATACAGATGGCGGTGTAGATATTTCGAAGTTTATAGAGATAGCGCTGTAGTTATTTCCATATTTATAGAGAAATCTGTGTAGATATTTCCATGTATATTCAGATAGCTGTGTAGATATTTCCATGTTCATGCAGGTAGCGGTGTAGATATTTCCATGTTCATCCAGATGCCGGTGTACATATATCCATCTTCATACAGATGGCGGTGAAGGTATTTCCAAGTTCATACAGATGGCGGTGTAGATATTTCCATGTTCATACGAATGGCGGTGGAGATACTTCCATGTTCTTAGAGATGGCGGGGTAGATATTTCCATGTTCATACAAATGGCCTTGTAGATATTTTGATGTTCATAGAGATGGCGGTGTAGATATTTCCAGGTTAATACAAATGGCGGTGTAGATATTTCCATGTTCATAGAGATGGCGGTGTAGATATTTCCATGTTTATACAGATAGCAGTGTAGTTATTTCCATGCTTATAGAGATAGCAGTGTGGATATTTCCATTGATATACAGATAGCTGTGTAGATATTTGCATGTTCATACAGATAGCGGTGTAGATATTTGCATGTTCATACAGATAGCGGTGTAGTTATTTCCATGTTCATACAGATAGCGGTGTAGTCATTTCCATGTTCATACAGATAGCGGTGTAGATATTTCCATGTTCATACAGATAGCGTTCTAGATATTTCCATGTTCATACAGTTAGCGGTGTAGATATTTCCATGTTCATACAGATGGCGGTGTAGATATTTCCATGTTCATACAGATGGCGGTGTAGATATTTCCATGTTCATACGAAAGGCGGTGGAGATATTTCCATGTTCATAGAGATGGCGGTGTAGATATTTCCATGTTCATACACATGGTGGTGTAGATATTTCCATGTTCATAGAGATGGCGGTGTAGATATTTCCATGTTTATACAGATAGCAGTGTAGTTTTTTCCATGTTTATAGAGATAGCAGTGTAGATATTTCCATTGATATACAGATAGCGGTGTAGATATTTGCATGTACATACAGATAGCGGTGTAGATATTTCCATGTTCATACAGATAGCCGTGTAGATATTTCCATGTTCATACAGATAGCGGTGTAGATATTTCCATGTTCATACAGATAGCGGTGTAGATATTTCCATGTTCATGCAGATGCCGGTGTACATATATCCATGTTCATACAGATGGCGGTGAAGTTATTTCCATGTTCATACAGATGGCGGTGTAGATATTTCCATGTTCATACAAATGGCGGTGTAGATATTTTCATGTTCATAGAAATGGCGGTGTAGATATTTCCAGGTTCATACAAATGGCGGTGTAGATATTTCCGTGTTCATAGAGATGGCGGTGTAGATATTTCCATGTTTATACAGATAGCAGTGTAGTTTTTTCCATGTTTATAGAGATAGCAGTGTGGATATTTCCATTCATATACAGATAGCTATGTAGATTTTTGCATGTCCATACAGATAGCGGTGAAGATATTTCCATGTTCATACAGATAGCGGTGTAGATATTTCCATGTTCTTACAGATAGCGGTGTAGATATTTCCATGTTCATGCAGATGCCGGTGTACATATATCCATGTTCATACAGATGGCGGTGAAGGTATTTCCATGTTCATACAAATGGCGGTGTAGATATTTTCATGTTTATAGAAATGGCGGTGTAGATATTTCCAGGTTAATACAAATGGCGGTGTAGATATTTCCATGTTCATAGAGATGGCGGTGTAGATATTTCCATGTTTATACAGATAGCAGTGTAGTTATTTCCATGTTTATAGAGATAGCAGTGTAGATATTTCCATTGATATACAGATAGCGGTGTAGATATTTGCATGTACATACAGATAGCGGTGTAGATATTTCCATGTTCATACAGATAGCCGTGTAGATATTTCCATGTTCATACACATAGCGGTGTAGTTATTTCCATGTTCATACAGATAGCGGTGTAGATATTTCCATGTTCATACAGATAGCGGTGTAGATATTTCCATGTTCATACTGTTAGCGGTGTAGATATTTCCATGTTCATACAGATGGTAGTGTAGATATTTCCATGTTCATACAGATGGCGGTGTAGATATTTTCATGTTCATACAGATGGCAGTGTAGATATTTACATGTTCATACAGATGGCGGTGTAGATATTTCCATGTTCATACGAATGGCGGTGGAGATATTTCCATGTTCATAGAGATGGCGGTGTAGATATTTCCATGTTCATACACATGGTGGTGTAGATATTTCCATGTTCATAGAGATGGCGGTGTAGATATTTCCATGTTTATACAGATAGCAGTGTAGTTATTTCCATGTTTATAGAGATAGCAGTGTAGATATTTCCATTGATATACAGATAGCGGTGTAGATATTTGCATGTACATACAGATAGCGGTGTAGATATTTCCATGTTCATACAGATAGCCGTGTAGATATTTCCATGTTCATACAGATAGCGGTGTAGATATTTCCATGTTCATACAGATAGCGGTGTAGATATTTCCATGTTCATGCAGATGCCGGTGTACATATATCCATGTTAATACAGATGGAGGTGAAGATATTTCCATGTTCATACAGATGGCGGTGTAGATATTTCCATGTTCATACAAATGGCGGTTTAGATATTTTCATGTTCATAGATATGGCGGTGTAGATATTTCCAGGTTCATACAAATGGCGGTGTAGATATTTCTGTGTTCATAGAGATGGTGGTGTAGATATTTCCATGTTTATACAGATAGCAGTGTAGTTTTTTCCATGTTTATGGAGATAGCAGTGTGGATATTTCCATTGATATACAGATAGCTATGTAGATATTTGCATGTTCATACAGATAGCGGTGAAGATATTTCCATGTTCATACAGATAGCGGTGTAGATATTTCCATGTTCTTACAGATAGCGGTGTAGTTATTTCCATGTTCATTCAGATAGCAGTGTAGATATTTCCATGTTCATACAGATAGCGGTGTAGATATTTCCATGTTCATACAGTTGGCGGTGTAGATATTTCCATGTTCATACAGATGGTGGTGTAGATATTTACATGTTCATACAGATGGCGGTGTAGACATTTCCATGTTCATACAGATGGCGGTGTAGATATTTCCATGTTCATACAGATGGCGGTGTAGATATTTCGAAGTTTATAGAGATAGCGCTGTAGTTATTTCCATATTTATAGAGAAATCTGTGTAGATATTTCCATGTATATTCAGATAGCTGTGTAGATATTTCCATGTTCATGCAGGTAGCGGTGTAGATATTTCCATGTTCATCCAGATGCCGGTGTACATATATCCATCTTCATACAGATGGCGGTGAAGGTATTTCCAAGTTCATACAGATGGCGGTGTAGATATTTCCATGTTCATACGAATGGCGGTGGAGATACTTCCATGTTCTTAGAGATGGCGGGGTAGATATTTCCATGTTCATACAAATGGCCTTGTAGATATTTTGATGTTCATAGAGATGGCGGTGTAGATATTTCCAGGTTAATACAAATGGCGGTGTAGATATTTCCATGTTCATAGAGATGGCGGTGTAGATATTTCCATGTTTATACAGATAGCAGTGTAGTTATTTCCATGCTTATAGAGATAGCAGTGTGGATATTTCCATTGATATACAGATAGCTGTGTAGATATTTGCATGTTCATACAGATAGCGGTGTAGATATTTGCATGTTCATACAGATAGCGGTGTAGTTATTTCCATGTTCATACAGATAGCGGTGTAGTCATTTCCATGTTCATACAGATAGCGGTGTAGATATTTCCATGTTCATACAGATAGCGTTCTAGATATTTCCATGTTCATACAGTTAGCGGTGTAGATATTTCCATGTTCATACAGATGGCGGTGTAGATATTTCCATGTTCATACAGATGGCGGTGTAGATATTTCCATGTTCATACGAAAGGCGGTGGAGATATTTCCATGTTCATAGAGATGGCGGTGTAGATATTTCCATGTTCATACACATGGTGGTGTAGATATTTCCATGTTCATAGAGATGGCGGTGTAGATATTTCCATGTTTATACAGATAGCAGTGTAGTTTTTTCCATGTTTATAGAGATAGCAGTGTAGATATTTCCATTGATATACAGATAGCGGTGTAGATATTTGCATGTACATACAGATAGCGGTGTAGATATTTCCATGTTCATACAGATAGCCGTGTAGATATTTCCATGTTCATACAGATAGCGGTGTAGATATTTCCATGTTCATACAGATAGCGGTGTAGATATTTCCATGTTCATGCAGATGCCGGTGTACATATATCCATGTTCATACAGATGGCGGTGAAGTTATTTCCATGTTCATACAGATGGCGGTGTAGATATTTCCATGTTCATACAAATGGCGGTGTAGATATTTTCATGTTCATAGAAATGGCGGTGTAGATATTTCCAGGTTCATACAAATGGCGGTGTAGATATTTCCGTGTTCATAGAGATGGCGGTGTAGATATTTCCATGTTTATACAGATAGCAGTGTAGTTTTTTCCATGTTTATAGAGATAGCAGTGTGGATATTTCCATTCATATACAGATAGCTATGTAGATTTTTGCATGTCCATACAGATAGCGGTGAAGATATTTCCATGTTCATACAGATAGCGGTGTAGATATTTCCATGTTCTTACAGATAGCGGTGTAGATATTTCCATGTTCATGCAGATGCCGGTGTACATATATCCATGTTCATACAGATGGCGGTGAAGTTATTTCCATGTTCATACAAATGGCGGTGTAGATATTTTCATGTTTATAGAAATGGCGGTGTAGATATTTCCAGGTTAATACAAATGGCGGTGTAGATATTTCCATGTTCATAGAGATGGCGGTGTAGATATTTCCATGTTTATACAGATAGCAGTGTAGTTATTTCCATGTTTATTGAGATAGCAGTGTAGATATTTCCATTGATATACAGATAGCGGTGTAGATATTTGCATGTACATACAGATAGCGGTGTAGATATTTCCATGTTCATACAGATAGCCGTGTAGATATTTCCATGTTCATACAGATAGCGGTGTAAATGTTTCCATGTTCATACAGATAGCGGTGTAGATATTTCCATGTTCATGCAGATGCCGGTGTACATATATCCATGTTCATAGAGATGGCGGTGAAGATATTTCCATGTTCATACAGATGGCGGTGTAGATATTTCCATGTTCATACAGATGGCGGTGTAGATATTTCCATGTTCATACAGTTGGCGGTGTAGATATTTCCATGTTCATAGAAATGGCGGTGTAGATATTTCCAGGTTCATACAAATGGCGGTGTAGATATTTCTGTGTTCATAGAGATGGCGGTGTAGATATTTCCATGTTTATACAGATAGCAGTGTAGCTTTTTCCATGTTTATAGAGATAGCAGTGTGGATATTTCCATTGATATACAGATAGCTATGTAGATATTTGCATGTTCATACAGATAGCGGTGTAGATATTTCCATGTTCATACAGATAGCGGTGTAGATATTTCCATGTTCTTACAGATAGCGGTGTAGTTATTTCCATGTTCATTCAGATAGCGGTGTAGATATTTCCATGTTCATACAGATAGCGGTGTAGATATTTCCATGTTCATACAGTTTGCGGTGTAGATATTTCCATGTTCATACAGATGGCGGTGGAGATACTTCCATGTTCATACAGATGGCGGTGTAGATATTTCCATGTTCATACAAATGGCGGTGTAGATATTTTCATGTTTATAGAGATGGCGGTGTAGATATTTCCAGGTTAATACAAATGGCGGTGTAGATATTTCCATGTTCATAGAGATGGCGGTGTAGATATTTCCATGTTTATACAGATAGCAGTGTAGTTATTTCCATGTTTATAGAGATAGCAGTGTGGATATTTCCATTGATATACAGATAGCTGTGTAGATATTTGCATGTTCATACAGATAGCGGTGTAGATATTTGCATGTTCATACAGATAGCGGTGTAGTTATTTCCATGTTCATACAGATAGCGGTGTAGTTATTTCCATGTTCATACAGATAGCGGTGTAGATATTTCCATGTTCATACAGATAGCGGTGTAGATATCTCCATGTTCATACAGTTAGCGGTGTAGATATTTCCATGTTCATACAGATGGCGGTGTAGATATTTCGAAGTTTATAGAGATAGCGCTGTAGTTATTTCCATATTTATAGAGAAATCTGTGTAGATATTTACATGTATATTCAGATAGCTGTGTAGATATTTCCATGTTCATGCAGGTAGCGGTGTAGATATTTCCATGTTCATCCAGATGCCGGTGTACATATATCCATGTTCATACAGATGGCGGTGAAGATATTTCCATGTTCATACAGATGGCGGTGTAGATATTTCCATGTTCATACGAATGGCGCTGGAGATATTTCCATGTTCATAGAGATGGCGGTGTAGATATTTCCATGTTCATACAAATGGTGGTGTAGATATTTCCATGTTCATAGAGATGGCGGTGTAGATATTACCATGCTTATACAGATAGCAGTGTAGTTATTTCCATGTTTATAGAGATAGCAGTGTAGATATTTCCGTTGATATACAGATAGCTGTGTAGATATTTGCATGTACATACAGATAGCGGTGTAGATATTTCCATGTTCATACAGATAGCGGTGTAGATATTTCCATGTTCATACAGATAGCGGTGTAGATATTTCCATGTTCATACAGATAGCGGTGTAGATATTTCCATGTTCATGCAGATGCCGGTGTACATATATCCATGTTCATACAGATGGCGGTGAAGATATTTCCATGTTCATACAGATGGCGGTGTAGATATTTCCATGTTCATACAAATGGCGGTGTAGATATTTTGATGTTCATAGAGATGGCGGTGTAGATATTTCCAGGTTAATACAAATGGCTGTGTAGATATTTCCATGTTCATAGAGATGGCGGTGTAGATATTTCCATGTTTATACAGATAGAAGTGTAGTTATTTCCATGTTTATACAGATAGCAGTGTGGATATTTCCATTGATATACAGATAGCTGTGTAGATATTTGCATGTTCATACAGATAGCGGTGTAAATATTTGCATGTTCATACAGATAGCGGTGTAGTTATTTCCATGTTCATACAGATAGCGGTGTAGTTATTTCCATGTTCATACAGATAGCGGTGTAGATATTTCCATGTTCATACAGATAGCGGTGTAGATATTTCCATGTTCATACAGTTAGCGGTGTAGATATTTCCATGTTCATACGGATGGCGGTGTAGATATTTCCATGTTCATACAGATAGCGGTGTAGATATTTCCATGTTCATACGAATGGCGGTGGAGATATTTCCATGTTCATAGAGATGGCGGTGTAGATAATTCCATGTTCATACACATGGTGGTGTAGATATTTCCATGTTCATAGAGATGGCGGTGTAGATATTTCCATGTTTATACAGATAGCAGTGTAGTTATTTCCATGTTTATTGAGATAGCAGTGTAGATATTTCCATTGATATACAGATAGCGGTGTAGATATTTGCATGTACATACAGATAGCGGTGTAGATATTTCCATGTTCATACAGATAGCCGTGTAGATATTTCCATGTTCATACAGATAGCGGTGTAGATATTTCCATGTTCATACAGATAGCGGTGTAGATATTTCCATGTTCATGCAGATGCCGGTGTACATATATCCATGTTCATGGAGATGGCGGTGAAGATATTTCCATGTTCATACAGATGGCGGTGTAGATATTTCCATGTTCATACAGATGGCGGTGTAGATATTTCCATGTTCATACAGTTGGCGGTGGAGATATTTCCATGTTCATAGAAATGGCGGTGTAGATATTTCCAGGTTCATACAAATGGCGGTATAGATATTTCCGTGTTCATAGAGATGGCGGTGTAGATATTTCCATGTTTATACAGATAGCAGTGTAGCTTTTTCCATGTTTATAGAGATAGCAGTGTGGATATTTCCATTGATATACAGATAGCTATGTAGATATTTGCATGTTCATACAGATAGCGGTGTAGATATTTCCATGTTCATACAGTTTGCGGTGTAGATATTTCCATGTACATACAGATGGCGGTGGAGATATTTCCATGTTCATACAGATGGCGGTGTAGATATTTCCATGTTCATACAAATGGCGGTGTAGATATTTTCATGTTTATAGAGATGGCGGTGTAGATATTTCCAGGTTAATACAAATGGCGGTGTAGATATTTCCATGTTCATAGAGATGGCGGTGTAGATATTTCCATGTTTATACAGATAGCAGTGTAGTTATTTCCATGTTTATAGAGATAGCAGTGTGGATATTTCCATTGATATACAGATAGCTGTGTAGATATTTGCATGTTCATACAGATAGCGGTGTAGATATTTGCATGTTCATACAGATAGCGGTGTAGTTATTTCCATGTTCATACAGATAGCGGTGTAGTTATTTCCATGTTCATACAGATAGCGGTGTAGATATTTCCATGTTCATACAGATAGCGGTGTAGATATCTCCATGTTCATACAGTTAGCGGTGTAGATATTTCCATGTTCATACAGATGGCGGTGTAGATATTTCGAAGTTTATAGAGATAGCGCTGTAGTTATTTCCATATTTATAGAGAAATCTGTGTAGATATTTCCATGTATATTCAGATAGCTGTGTAGATATTTCCATGTTCATGCAGGTAGCGGTGTAGATATTTCCATGTTCATCCAGATGCCGGTGTACATATATCCATGTTCATACAGATGGCGGTGAAGATATTTCCATGTTCATACAGATGGCGGTGTAGATATTTCCATGTTCATACGAATGGCGCTGGAGATATTTCCATGTTCATAGAGATGGCGGTGTAGATATTTCCATGTTCATACAAATGGTGGTGTAGATATTTCCATGTTCATAGAGATGGCGGTGTAGATATTACCATGCTTATACAGATAGCAGTGTAGTTATTTCCATGTTTATAGAGATAGCAGTGTAGATATTTCCGTTGATATACAGATAGCTGTGTAGATATTTGCATGTACATACAGATAGCGGTGTAGATATTTCCATGTTCATACAGATAGCGGTGTAGATATTTCCATGTTCATACAGATAGCGGTGTAGATATTTCCATGTTCATACAGATAGCGGTGTAGATATTTCCATGTTCATGCAGATGCCGGTGTACATATATCCATGTTCATACAGATGGCGGTGAAGATATTTCCATGTTCATACAGATGGCGGTGTAGATATTTCCATGTTCATACAAATGGCGGTGTAGATATTTTGATGTTCATAGAGATGGCGGTGTAGATATTTCCAGGTTAATACAAATGGCTGTGTAGATATTTCCATGTTCATAGAGATGGCGGTGTAGATATTTCCATGTTTATACAGATAGAAGTGTAGTTATTTCCATGTTTATACAGATAGCAGTGTGGATATTTCCATTGATATACAGATAGCTGTGTAGATATTTGCATGTTCATACAGATAGCGGTGTAAATATTTGCATGTTCATACAGATAGCGGTGTAGTTATTTCCATGTTCATACAGATAGCGGTGTAGTTATTTCCATGTTCATACAGATAGCGGTGTAGATATTTCCATGTTCATACAGATAGCGGTGTAGATATTTCCATGTTCATACAGTTAGCGGTGTAGATATTTCCATGTTCATACGGACGGCGGTGTAGATATTTCCATGTTCATACAGATAGCGGTGTAGATATTTCCATGTTCATACGAATGGCGGTGGAGATATTTCCATGTTCATAGAGATGGCGGTGTAGATATTTCCATGTTCATACACATGGTGGTGTAGATATTTCCATGTTCATAGAGATGGCGGTGTAGATATTTCCATGTTTATACAGATAGCAGTGTAGTTATTTCCATGTTTATTGAGATAGCAGTGTAGATATTTCCATTGATAAACAGATAGCGGTGTAGTTATTTGCATGTACATACAGATAGCGGTGTAGATATTTCCATGTTCATACAGATAGCCGTGTAGATATTTCCATGTTCATACAGATAGCGGTGTAGATATTTCCATGTTCATACAGATAGCGGTGTAGATATTTCCATGTTCATGCAGATGCCGGTGTACATATATCCATGTTCATGGAGATGGCGGTGAAGATATTTCCATGTTCATACAGATGGCGGTGTAGATATTTCCATGTTCATACAGATGGCGGTGTAGATATTTCCATGTTCATACAGTTGGCGGTGGAGATATTTCCATGTTCATAGAAATGGCGGTGTAGATATTTCCAGGTTCATACAAATGGCGGTGTAGATATTTCCGTGTTCATAGAGATGGCGGTGTAGATATTTCCATGTTTATACAGATAGCAGTGTAGCTTTTTCCATGTTTATAGAGATAGCAGTGTGGATATTTCCATTGATATACAGATAGCTATGTAGATATTTGCATGTTCATACAGATAGCGGTGTAGATATTTCCATGTTCATACAGATAGCGGTGTAGATATTTCCATGTTCTTACAGATAGCGGTGTAGTTATTTCCATGTTCATTCAGATAGCGGTGTAGATATTTCCATGTTCATACAGATAGCGGTGTAGATATTTCCATGTTCATACAGTTGGCGGTGTAGATATTTCCATGTTCATACAGATGGCGGTGGAGATATTTCCATGTTCATACAGATGGCGGTGTAGATATTTCCATGTTCATACACATGGTGGTGTAGATATTTCCATGTTCATAGAGATGGCGGTGTAGATATTTCCATGTTTATACAGATAGCAGTGTCGTCATTTCCATGTTTATAGAGATAGCAGTGTAGATATTTCCATTGATATACAGATAGCGGTGTAGATATTTGCATGTACATACAGATAGCGGTGTAGATATTTCCATGTTCATACAGATAGCCGTGTAGATATTTCCATGTTCATAGAGATAGCGGTGTAGATATTTCCATGTTCATACAGATAGCCGGGTACATATATCAATGTTCATAGAGATAGCGGTGTAGATATTTCCATGTTCATACAGATAGCGTTGTAGATATTTCCATGTTCATACAGATAGCGGTGTAGTTATTTCCATGTTCATACAGATAGCGGTGTAGTTATTTCCATGTTCATACAGATAGCGGTGTAGATATTTCCATGTTCATACAGATAGCGGTGTAGATATTTCCATGTTCATACAGTTAGCGGTGTAGATATTTCCATGTTCATACGGATGGCGGTGTAGATATTTCCATGTTCATACAGATAGCGGTGTAGATATTTCCATGTTCATACGAATGGCGGTGTAGATATTTCCAGGTTAATACAGATGGCGGTGAAGGTATTTCCATGTTCATACAGATGGCGGTGTAGATATTTCCATGTTCATACGAATGGTGGTGTAGATATTTTGATGTTCATAGAGATGGCGGTGTAGATATTTCCAGGTTAATACAAATGGCGGTGTAGATATTTCCATGTTCATAGAGATGGCGGTGTAGATATTTCCATGTTTCTACAGATAGCAGTGTAGTTATTTCCATGTTTATAGAGATAGCAGTGTGGATATTTCCATTGATATACAGATAGCTGTGTAGATATTTGCATGTTCATACAGATAGCGGTGTAGATATTTGCATGTTCATACAGATAGCGGTGTAGTTATTTCCATGTTCATACACATAGCGGTGTAGTTATTTCCATGTTCATACAGATAGCGGTGTATATATTTCCATGTTCATACAGATAGCGGTGTAGATATTTCCATGTTCATACAGTTAGCGGTGTAGAT
The DNA here is from genome assembly GCF_029281585.2 of Gorilla gorilla gorilla. Classification (NCBI taxonomy): domain Eukaryota; kingdom Metazoa; phylum Chordata; class Mammalia; order Primates; family Hominidae; genus Gorilla; species Gorilla gorilla. Next base: position 6,723,374 of record NC_073232.2, on the reverse strand, counting down.
ATTTCCATGTTCATACAGATGGTAGTGTAGATATTTCCATGTTCATACAGATGGCGGTGTAGATATTTTCATGTTCATACAGATGGCAGTGTAGATATTTACATGTTCATACAGATGGCGGTGTAGATATTTCCATGTTCATACGAATGGCGGTGGAGATATTTCCATGTTCATAGAGATGGCGGTGTAGATATTTCCATGTTCATACACATGGTGGTGTAGATATTTCCATGTTCATAGAGATGGCGGTGTAGATATTTCCATGTTTATACAGATAGCAGTGTAGTTATTTCCATGTTTATAGAGATAGCAGTGTAGATATTTCCATTGATATACAGATAGCGGTGTAGATATTTGCATGTACATACAGATAGCGGTGTAGATATTTCCATGTTCATACAGATAGCCGTGTAGATATTTCCATGTTCATACAGATAGCGGTGTAGATATTTCCATGTTCATACACATAGCGGTGTAGATATTTCCATGTTCATGCAGATGCCGGTGTACATATATCCATGTTAATACAGATGGAGGTGAAGATATTTCCATGTTCATACAGATGGCGGTGTAGATATTTCCATGTTCATACAAATGGCGGTTTAGATATTTTCATGTTCATAGATATGGCGGTGTAGATATTTCCAGGTTCATACAAATGGCGGTGTAGATATTTCTGTGTTCATAGAGATGGTGGTGTAGATATTTCCATGTTTATACAGATAGCAGTGTAGTTTTTTCCATGTTTATGGAGATAGCAGTGTGGATATTTCCATTGATATACAGATAGCTATGTAGATATTTGCATGTTCATACAGATAGCGGTGAAGATATTTCCATGTTCATACAGATAGCGGTGTAGATATTTCCATGTTCTTACAGATAGCGGTGTAGTTATTTCCATGTTCATTCAGATAGCGGTGTAGATATTTCCATGTTCATACAGATAGCGGTGTAGATATTTCCATGTTCATACAGTTGGCGGTGTAGATATTTCCATGTTCATACAGATGGTGGTGTAGATATTTACATGTTCATACAGATGGCGGTGTAGACATTTCCATGTTCATACAGATGGCGGTGTAGATATTTCCATGTTCATACAGATGGCGGTGTAGATATTTCGAAGTTTATAGAGATAGCGCTGTAGTTATTTCCATATTTATAGAGAAATCTGTGTAGATATTTCCATGTATATTCAGATAGCTGTGTAGATATTTCCATGTTCATGCAGGTAGCGGTGTAGATATTTCCATGTTCATCCAGATGCCGGTGTACATATATCCATCTTCATACAGATGGCGGTGAAGGTATTTCCATGTTCATACAGATGGCGGTGTAGATATTTCCATGTTCATACGAATGGCGGTGGAGATACTTCCATGTTCTTAGAGATGGCGGGGTAGATATTTCCATGTTCATACAAATGGTGGTGTAGATATTTCCATGTTCATAGAGATGGCGGTGTAGATATTTCCATGCTTATACAGATAGCAGTGTAGTTATTTCCATGTTCATAGAGATAGCAGTGTAGATATTTCCATTGATATACAGATAGCTGTGTAGATATTTGCATGTACATACAGATAGCGGTGTAGATATTTCCATGTTCATACAGATAGCGGTGTAGATATTTCCATGTTCATACAGATAGCGGTGTAGATATTTCCATGTTCATACAGATAGCGGTGTAGATATTTCCATGTTCATGCAGATGCCGGTGTACATATATCTATGTTCATACAGATGGCGGTGAAGATATTTCCATGTTCATACAGTTAGCGGTGTAGATATTTCCATGTTCATACAAATGGCCGTGTAGATATTTTGATGTTCATAGAGATGGCGGTGTAGATATTTCCAGGTTAATACAAATGGCGGTGTAGATATTTCCATGTTCATAGAGATGGCGGTGTAGATATTTCAATGTTTATACAGATAGCAGTGTAGTTATTTCCATGCTTATAGAGATAGCAGTGTGGATATTTCCATTGATTTACAGATAGCTGTGTAGATATTTGCATGTTCATACAGATAGCGGTGTAGATATTTGCATGTTCATACAGATAGCGGTGTAGTTATTTCCATGTTCATACAGATAGCGGTGTAGTCATTTCCATGTTCATACAGATAGCGGTGTAGATATTTCCATGTTCATACAGATAGCGTTGTAGATATTTCCATGTTCATACAGTTAGCGGTGTAGATATTTCCATGTTCATACAGATGGCAGTGTAGATATTTCCATGTTCATACAGATGGCGGTGTAGATATTTCCATGTTCATACGAATGGCGGTGGAGATATTTCCATGTTCATAGAGATGGCGGTGTAGATATTTCCATGTTCATACACATGGTGGTGTAGATATTTCCATGTTCATAGAGATGGCGGTGTAGATATTTCCATGTTTATACAGATAGCAGTGTAGTTTTTTCCATGTTTATAGAGATAGCAGTGTAGATATTTCCATTGATATACAGATAGCGGTGTAGATATTTGCATGTACATACAGATAGCGGTGTAGATATTTCCATGTTCATACAGATAGCCGTGTAGATATTTCCATGTTCATACAGATAGCGGTGTAGATATTTCCATGTTCATACAGATAGCGGTGTAGATATTTCCATGTTCATGCAGATGCCGGTGTACATATATCCATGTTCATACAGATGGCGGTGAAGATATTTCCATGTTCATACAGATGGCGGTGTAGATATTTCCATGTTCATACAAATGGCGGTGTAGATATTTTCATGTTCATAGAAATGGCGGTGTAGATATTTCCAGGTTCATACAAATGGCGGTGTAGATATTTCCGTGTTCATAGAGATGGCGGTGTAGATATTTCCATGTTTATACAGATAGCAGTGTAGTTTTTTCCATGTTTATAGAGATAGCAGTGTGGATATTTCCATTGATATACAGATAGCTATGTAGATTTTTGCATGTCCATACAGATAGCGGTGAAGATATTTCCATGTTCATACAGATAGCGGTGTAGATATTTCCATGTTCTTACAGATAGCGGTGTAGATATTTCCATGTTCATGCAGATGCCGGTGTACATATATCCATGTTCATACAGATGGCGGTGAAGGTATTTCCATGTTCATACAGATGGCGGTGTAGATATTTCCATGTTCATACAAATGGCGGTGTAGATATTTTCATGTTTATAGAAATGGCGGTGTAGATATTTCCAGGTTAATACAAATGGCGGTGTAGATATTTCCATGTTCATAGAGATGGCGGTGTAGATATTTCCATGTTTATACAGATAGCAGTGTAGTTATTTCCATGTTTATTGAGATAGCAGTGTAGATATTTCCATTGATATACAGATAGCGGTGTAGATATTTGCATGTACATACAGATAGCGGTGTAGATATTTCCATGTTCATACAGATAGCGGTGTAGATATTTCCATGTTCTTACAGATGCCGGTGTACATATATCCATGTTCATAGAGATGGCGGTGAAGATATTTCCATGTTCATACAGATGGCGGTGTAGATATTTCCATGTTCATACAGATGGCGGTGTAGATATTTCCATGTTCATACATTTGGCGGTGTAGATATTTCCATGTTCATAGAAATGGCGGTGTAGATATTTCCAGGTTCATAGAAATGGCGGTGTAGATATTTCTGTGTTCATAGAGATGGCGGTGTAGATATTTCCATGTTTATACAGATAGCAGTGTAGCTTTTTCCATGTTTATAGAGATAGCAGTGTGGATATTTCCATTGATATACAGATAGCTATGTAGATATTTGCATGTTCATACAGATAGCGGTGTAGATATTTCCATGTTCATACAGATAGCGGTGTAGATATTTCCATGTTCTTACAGATAGCGGTGTAGTTATTTCCATGTTCATTCAGATAGCGGTGTAGATATTTCCATGTTCATACAGATAGCGGTGTAGATATTTCCATGTTCATACAGTTTGCGGTGTAGATATTTCCATGTTCATACAGATGGCGGTGGAGATATTTCCATGTTCATACAGATGGCGGTGTAGATATTTCCATGTTCATACAAATGGCGGTGTAGATATTTTCATGTTTATAGAGATGGCGGTGTAGATATTTCCAGGTTAATACAAATGACGGTGTAGATAATTCCATGTTCATAGAGATGGCGGTGTAGATATTTCCATGTTTATACAGATAGCAGTGTAGTTATTTCCATGTTTATAGAGATAGCAGTGTGGATATTTCCATTGATATACAGATAGCTGTGTAGATATTTGCATGTTCATACAAATAGCGGTGTAGATATTTGCATGTTCATACAGATAGCGGTGTAGTTATTTCCATGTTCATACAGATAGCGGTGTAGTTATTTCCATGTTCATACAGATAGCGGTGTAGATATTTCCATGTTCATACAGATAGCGGTGTAGATATCTCCATGTTCATACAGTTAGCGGTCTAGATATTTCCATGTTCATACAGATGGCGGTGTAGATATTTCGAAGTTTATAGAGATAGCGCTGTAGTTATTTCCATATTTATAGAGAAATCTGTGTAGATATTTACATGTATATTCAGATAGCTGTGTAGATATTTCCATGTTCATGCAGGTAGCGGTGTAGATATTTCCATGTTCATCCAGATGCCGGTGTACAAATATCCATGTTCATACAGATGGCGGTGAAGATATTTCCATGTTCATACAGATGGCGGTGTAGATATTTCCATGTTCATACGAATGGCGCTGGAGATATTTCCATGTTAATAGAGATGGCGGTGTAGATATTTCCATGTTCATACAAATGGTGGTGTAGATATTTCCATGTTCATAGAGATGGCGGTGTAGATATTACCATGCTTATACAGATAGCAGTGTAGTTATTTCCATGTTTATAGAGATAGCAGTGTAGATATTTCCGTTGATATACAGATAGCTGTGTAGATATTTGCATGTACATACAGATAGCGGTGTAGATATTTCCATGTTCATACAGATAGCGGTGTAGATATTTCCATGTTCATACAGATAGCGGTGTAGATATTTCCATGTACATACAGATAGCGGTGTAGATATTTCCATGTTCATGCAGATGCCAGTGTACATATATCCATGTTCATACAGATGGCGGTGTAGATATTTCCATGTTCATACAAATGGCGGTGTAGATATTTTGATGTTCATAGAGATGGCGGTGTAGATATTTCCAGGTTAATACAAATGGCTGTGTAGATATTTCCATGTTCATAGAGAAGGCGGTTTAGATATTTCCATGTTTATACAGATAGAAGTGTAGTTATTTCCATGTTTATAGAGATAGCAGTGTGGATATTTCCATTGATATACAGATAGCTGTGTAGATATTTGCATGTTCATACAGATAGCGGTGTAAATATTTGCATGTTCATACAGATAGCGGTGTAGTTATTTCCATGTTCATACAGATAGCGGTGTAGTTATTTCCATGTTCATACAGATAGCGGTGTAGATATTTCCATGTTCATACAGATAGCGGTGTAGATATTTCCATGTTCATACAGTTAGCGGCGTAGATATTTCCATGTTCATACGGATGGCGGTGTAGATATTTCCATGTTCATACAGATAGCGGTGTAGATATTTCCATGTTCATACGAATGGCGGTGGAGATATTTCCATGTTCATAGAGATGGCGGTGTAGATATTTCCATGTTCATACACATGGTGGTGTAGATATTTCCATGTTCATAGAGATGGCGGTGTAGATATTTCCATGTTTATACAGATAGCAGTGTAGTTATTTCCATGTTTATTGAGATAGCAGTGTAGATATTTCCATTGATATACAGATAGCGGTGTAGATATTTGCATGTACATACAGATAGCGGTGTAGATATTTCCATGTTCATACAGATAGCCGTGTAGATATTTCCATGTTCATACAGATAGCGGTGTAGATATTTCCATGTTCATACAGATAGCGGTGTAGATATTTCCATGTTCATGCAGATGCCGGTGTACATATATCCATGTTCATGGAGATGGCGGTGAAGATATTTCCATGTTCATACAGATGGTGGTGTAGATATTTCCATGTTCATACAGATGGCGGTGTAGATATTTCCATGTTCATACAGTTGGCGGTGTAGATATTTCCATGTTCATAGAAATGGCGGTGTAGATATTTCCAGGTTCATACAAATGGCGGTGTAGATATTTCCGTGTTCATAGAGATGGCGGTGTAGATATTTCCATGTTTATACAGATAGCAGTGTAGCTTTTTCCATGTTTATAGAGATAGCAGTGTGGATATTTCCATTGATATACAGATAGCTATGTAGATATTTGCATGTTCATACAGATAGCGGTGTAGATATTTCCATGTTCATACAGATAGCGGTGTAGATATTTCCATGTTCTTAGAGATAGCGGTGTAGTTATTTCCATGTTCATTGAGATAGCGGTGTAGATATTTCCATGTTCATACAGATAGCGGTGTAGATATTTCCATGTTCATACAGTTGGCGGTGTAGATATTTCCATGTTCATACAGATGGCGGTGGAGATATTTCCATGTTCATACAGATGGCGGTGTAGATATTTCCATGTTCATACACATGGTGGTGTAGATATTTCCATGTTCATAGAGATGGCGGTGTAGATATTTCCATGTTTATACAGATAGCAGTGTCGTCATTTCCATGTTTATAGAGATAGCAGTGTAGATATTTCCATTGATATACAGATAGCGGTGTAGATATTTGCATGTACATACAGATAGCGGTGTAGATATTTCCATGTTCATACAGATAGCCGTGTAGATATTTCCATGTTCATAGAGATAGCGGTGTAGATATTTCCATGTTCATACAGATAGCGGTGTAGATATTTCCATGTTAATGCAGATGCCGGTGTACATATATCCATGTTCATACAGATGGAGGTGAAGATATTTCCATGTTCATACAGATGGCGGTGTAGATATTTCCATGTTCATACAAATGGCGGTGTAGATATTTTCATGTTCTTAGAAATGGCGGTGTAGATATTTCCAGGTTCATACAAATGGCGGTGTAGATATTTCTGTGTTCATAGAGATGGCGGTGTAGTTTTTTCCATGTTTATAGAGATAGCAGTGTGGATATTTCCATTGATATACAGATAGCTATGTAGATATTTGCATGATCATACAGATAGCGGTGAAGATATTTCCATGTTCATACAGATAGCGGTGTAGATATTTCCATGTTCTTACAGATAGCGGTGTAGTTATTTCCATGTTCATTCAGATAGCGGTGTAGATATTTCCATGTTCATACAGATAGCGGTGTATATATTTCCATGTTCATACAGTTGGCGGTGTAGATATTTCCATGTTCATACAGATGGTGGTGTAGATATTTACATGTTCATACAGATGGCGGTGTAGATATTTCCATGTTCATACAGATGGCGGTGTAGATATTTCCATGTTCATACGAATGGTGGTGTAGATATTTCATGTTCATAGAGATGGCGGTGTAGTTATTTCCATGTTCATTCAGATAGCGGTGTAGATATTTCCATGTTCATACAGATAGCGGTGTAGATATTTCCATGTTCATACAGTTGGCGGTGTAGATATTTCCATGTTCATACAGATGGCGGTGTAGATATTTCCATGTTCATACGAATGGTGGTGTAGATATTTCCATGTTCATAGAGATGGCGGTGTAGTTATTTCCATGTTCATTCAGATAGCGGTGTAGATATTTCCATGTTCATACAGATAGCGGTGTAGATATTTCCATGTTCATACAGTTGGCGGTGTAGATATTTCCATGTTCATACAGATGGCGGTGGAGATATTTCCATGTTCATACAGATGGCGGTGTAGATATTTCCATGTTCATACACATGGTGGTGTAGATATTTCCATGTTCATAGAGATGGCGGTGTAGATATTTCCATGTTTATACAGATAGCAGTGTCGTTATTTCCATGTTTATAGAGATAGCAGTGTAGATATTTCCATTGATATACAGATAGCGGTGTAGATATTTGCATGTACATACAGATAGCGGTGTAGATATTTCCATGTTCATACAGATAGCCGGGTACATATATCCATGTTCATAGAGATAGCGGTGTAGATATTTCCATGTTCATACAGATAGCGGTGTAGATATTTCCATGTTCATACAGATAGCGGTGTAGTTATTTCCATGTTCATACAGATAGCGGTGTAGTTATTTCCATGTTCATACAGATAGCGGTGTAGATATTTCCATGTTCATACAGATAGCGGTGTAGATATTTCCATGTTCATACAGTTAGCGGTGTAGATATTTCCATGTTCATACGGATGGCGGTGTAGATATTTCCATGTTCATAGAGATGGCGGTGTAGATATTTCCATGTTCATACACATGGTGGTGTAGATATTTCCATGTTCATAGAGATGGCGGTGTAGATATTTCCATGTTTATACAGATAGCAGTGTAGTTATTTCCATGTTTATTGAGATAGCAGTGTAGATATTTCCATTGATATACAGATAGCGGTGTAGATATTTGCATGTACATACAGATAGCGGTGTAGATATTTCCATGTTCATACAGATAGCCGTGTAGATATTTCCATGTTCATACAGATAGCGGTGTAGATATTTCCATGTTCATGCAGATGCCGGTGTACATATATCCATGTTCATAGAGATGGCGGTGAAGATATTTCCATGTTCATACAGATGGCGGTGTAGATATTTCCATGTTCATACAGATGGCGGTGTAGATATTTCCATGTTCATACAGTTGGCGGTGTAGATATTTCCATGTTCATAGAAATGGCGGTGTAGATATTTCCAGGTTCATACAAATGGCGGTGTAGATATTTCCGTGTTCATAGAGATGGCGGTGTAGATATTTCCATGTTTATACAGATAGCAGTGTAGCTTTTTCCATGTTTATAGAGATAGCAGTGTGGATATTTCCATTGATATACAGATAGCTATGTAGATATTTGCAGGTTCATACAGATAGCGGTGTAGATATTTCCATGTTCATACAGATAGCGGTGTAGATATTTCCATGTTCTTAGAGATAGCGGTGTAGTTATTTCCATGTTCATTCAGATAGCGGTGTAGATATTTCCATGTTCATACAGATAGCGGTGTAGATATTTCCATGTTCATACAGTTGGCGGTGTAGATATTTCCATGTTCATACAGATGGCGGTGGAGATATTTCCATGTTCATACAGATGGCGGTGTAGATATTTCCATGTTCATACACATGGTGGTGTAGATATTTCCATGTTCATAGAGATGGCGGTGTAGATATTTCCATGTTTATACAGATAGCAGTGTCGTCATTTCCATGTTTATAGAGATAGCAGTGTAGATATTTCCATTGATATACAGATAGCGGTGTAGATATTTGCATGTACATACAGATAGCGGTGTAGATATTTCCATGTTCATACAGATAGCCGTGTAGATATTTCCATGTTCATAGAGATAGCGGTGTAGATATTTCCATGTTCATACAGATAGCGGTGTAGATATTTCCATGTTAATGCAGATGCCGGTGTACATATATCCATGTTCATACAGATGGAGGTGAAGATATTTCCATGTTCATACAGATGGCGGTGTAGATATTTCCATGTTCATACAAATGGCGGTGTAGATATTTTCATGTTCTTAGAAATGGCGGTGTAGATATTTCCAGGTTCATACAAATGGCGGTGTAGATATTTCTGTGTTCATAGAGATGGCGGTGTAGATATTTCCATGTTTATACAGATAGCAGTGTAGTTTTTTCCATGTTTATAGAGATAGCAGTGTGGATATTTCCATTGATATACAGATAGCTATGTAGATATTTGCATGTTCATACAGATAGCGGTGAAGATATTTCCATGTTCATACAGATAGCGGTGTAGATATTTCCATGTTCTTACAGATAGCGGTGTATTTATTTCCATGTTCATTCAGATAGCGGTGTAGATATTTCCATGTTCATACAGATAGCGGTGTAGATATTTCCATGTTCATACAGATGGCGGTGTAGATATTTCCATGTTCATACAGATGGCGGTGTAGATATTTCGAAGTTTATAGAGATAGCGCTGTAGTTATTTCTATATTTATAGAGAAATCTGTGTAGATATTTCCATGTATATTCAGATAGCTGTGTAGATATTTCCATGTTCATGCAGGTAGCGGTGTAGATATTTCCATGTTCATCCAGATGCCGGTGTACATATATCCATGTTCATACAGATGGCGGTGAAGATATTTCCATGTTCATACAGATGGCGGTGTAGATATTTCCATGTTCATACGAATGGTGGTGTAGATATTTCCATGTTCATAGAGATGGCGGTGTAGTTATTTCCATGTTCATTCAGATAGCGGTGTAGATATTTCCATGTTCATACAGATAGCGGTGTAGATATTTCCATGTTCATACAGTTGGCGGTGTAGATATTTCCATGTTCATACAGATGGCGGTGGAGATATTTCCATGTTCATACAGATGGCGGTGTAGATATTTCCATGTTCATACACATGGTGGTGTAGATATTTCCATGTTCATAGAGATGGCGGTGTAGATATTTCCATGTTTATACAGATAGCAGTGTCGTTATTTCCATGTTTATAGAGATAGCAGTGTAGATATTTCCATTGATATACAGATAGCGGTGTAGATATTTGCATGTACATACAGATAGCGGTGTAGATATTTCCATGTTCATACAGATAGCCGTGTACATATATCAATGTTCATAGAGATAGCGGTGTAGATATTTCCATGTTCATACAGACAGCGGTGTAGATATTTCCATGTTCATGCAGATGCCGGTGTACATATATCCATGTTCATACAGATGGCGGTGAAGATATTTCCATGTTCATACAGATGTCGGTGTAGATATTTCCATGTTCATACAAATGGCGGTGTAGATATTTTCATGTTCATAGAAATGGCGGTGTAGATATTTCCAGGTTCATACAAATGGCGGTGTAGATATTTCTGTGTTCATAGAGATGGCGGTGTAGATATTTCCATGTTTATACAGATAGCAGTGTAGTTTTTTCCATGTTTATAGAGATAGCAGTGTGGATATTTCCATTGATATACAGAATGCTATGTACATATTTGCATGTTCGTACAGATAGCGGTGAAGATATTTCCATGTTCATACAGATAGCGGTGTAGATATTTCCATGTTCTTACAGATAGCGGTGTAGTTATTTCCATGTTCATTCAGATAGCGGTGTAGATATTTCCATGTTCATACAGATAGCGGTGTAGATATTTCCATGTTCATACAGTTGGCGGTGTAGATATTTCCATGTTCATACAGATGGTGGTGTAGATATTTACATGTTCATACAGATGGCGGTGTAGATATTTCCATGTTCATACAGATGGCGGTGTAGATATTTCCATGTTCATACAGATGGCGGTGTAGATATTTCGAAGTTTATAGAGATAGCGCTGTAGTTATTTCCATATTTATAGAGAAATCTGTGTAGATATTTCCTTGTATATTCAGATAGCAGTGTAGATATTTCCATGTTCATGCAGGTAGCGGTGTAGGTATTTCCATGTTCATCCAGATGCCGGTGTACATATATCCATGTTCATACAGATGGCGGTGAAGATATTTCCATGTTCATACAGATGGCGGTGTAGATATTTCCATGTTCATACGAATGGTGGTGTAGATATTTCCACGTTCATAGAGATGGCGGTGTAGATATTTCCATGCTTATACACATAGCAGTGTAGTTATTTCCATGTTTATAGAGATAGCAGTGTAGATATTTCCATAGATATACAGATAGCTGTGTAGATATTTGCATGTACATACAGATAGCGGTGAAGATATTTCCATGTTCATACAGATAGCGGTGTAGATATTTCCATGTTCATACAGATAGCGGTGTAGATATTTCCATGTTCATACAAATGGCGGTGTAGATATTTTGATGTTCATAGAGATGGCGGTGTAGATATTTCCAGGTTAATACAAATGGCGGTGTAGATATTTCCATGTTCATAGAGATGGCGGTGTAGATATTTCCATGTTTCTACAGATAGCAGTGAAGTTATTTCCATGTTTATAGAGATAGCAGTGTGGATATTTCCATTGATATACAGATAGCTGTGTAGATATTTCCATGTTCATACAGATGGCGGTGTAGATATTTACATGTTCATACAGATGGCGGTGTAGATATTTCCATGTTCATACGAATGGCGGTGGAGATATTTCCATGTTCATAGAGATGGCGGTGTAGATATTTCCATGTTCATACACATGGTGGTGTAGATATTTCCATGTTCATAGAGATGGCGGTGTAGATATTTCCATGTTTATACAGATAGCAGTGTCGTTATTTCCATGTTAATAGAGATAGCAGTGTAGATATTTCCATTGATATACAGATAGCTGTGTAGATATTTGCATGTACATACAGATAGCGGTGTAGATATTTCCATGTTCATACAGATAGCCGTGTAGATATTTCCATGTTCATACAGATAGCGGTGTAGATATTTCCATGTTCATACAGATAGCGGTGTAGATATTTCCATGTTCATGCAGATGCCGGTGTACATATATCCATGTTCATACAGATGGCGGTGAAGATATTTCCATGTTCATACAGATGGCGGTGTAGATATTTCCATGTTCATACAAATGGCGGTTTAGATATTTTCATGTTCATAGAAATGGCAGTGTAGATATTTCCAGGTTCATACAAATGGCGGTGTAGGTATTTCTGTGTTCATAGAGATGGCGGTGTAGATATTTCCATGTTTATACAGATAGCAGTGTAGTTATTTCCATGTTTATAGAGATAGCAGTGTGGATATTTCCATTGATATACAGATAGCTATGTAGATATTTGCATGTTCATACAGATAGCGGTGAAGATATTTCCATGTTCATACAGATAGCGGTGTAGATATTTCCATGTTCTTACAGATAACGGTGTAGTTATTTCCATGTTCATTCAGATAGCGGTGTAGATATTTCCATGTTCATACAGATAGCGGTGTAGATATTTCCATGTTCATACAGATAGCGGTGTAGATATTTCCATGTTCATACAGTTAGCGGTGTAGATATTTCCATGTTCATACAGATGGCGGTGTAGATATTTCCATGTTCACACAGATGGCGGTGTAGATATTTCCATGTTCATACGAATGGCGGTGGAGATATTTCCATGTTCATAGAGATGGCGGTGTAGATATTTCCATGTTCATACACATGGTGGTGTAGATATTTCCATGTTCATAGAGATGGCGGTGTAGATATTTCCATGTTTATGCAGATAGCAGTGTAGTTATTTCCGTGTTTATAGAGATAGCAGTGTGGATATTTCCATTGGTATACAGATAGCGGTGTAGATATTTGCATGTACATACAGATAGCGGTGTAGATATTTCCATGTTCATACAGATAGCCGTGTAGATATTTCCATGTTCATACAGATAGCGGTGTAGATATTTCCATGTTCATACAGATAGCGGTGTAGATATTTCCATGTTCATGCAGATGCCGGTGTACATATATCCATGTTCATACAGATGGCGGTGAAGATATTTCCATGTTCATACAGATGGCGGTGTAGATATTTTCATGTTCATAGAAATGGCGGTGTAGATATTTACAGGTTCATACAAATGGCGGTGTAGATATTTCCATGTTCATAGAGATGGCGGTGTAGATATTTACATGTTCATACAGATGGCGGTGTAGATATTTCCATGTTCATACAGATGGCGGTGTAGATATTTCCATGTTCATACAGATGGCGGTGTAGATATTTCGAAGTTTATAGAGATAGCGCTGTAGTTATTTCCATATTTATAGAGAAATCTGTGTAGATATTTCCATGTATATTCAGATAGCTGTGTAGATATTTCCATGTTCATGCAGGTAGCGGTGTAGATATTTCCATGTTCATCCAGATGCCGGTGTACATATATCCATGTTCATACAGATGGCGGTGAAGATATTTCCATGTTCATACAGATGGCGGTGTAGATATTTCCATGTTCATACGAATGGTGGTGTAGATATTTCCATGTTCATAGAGATGGCGGTGTAGTTATTTCCATGTTCATTCAGATAGCGGTGTAGATATTTCCATGTTCATACAGATAGCGGTGTAGATATTTCCATGTTCATACAGTTGGCGGTGTAGATATTTCCATGTTCATACAGATGGCGGTGGAGATATTTCCATGTTCATACAGATGGCGGTGTAGATATTTCCATGTTCATACACATGGTGGTGTAGATATTTCCATGTTCATAGAGATGGCGGTGTAGATATTTCCATGTTTATACAGATAGCAGTGTCGTTATTTCCATGTTTATAGAGATAGCAGTGTAGATATTTCCATTGATATACAGATAGCGGTGTAGATATTTGCATGTACATACAGATAGCGGTGTAGATATTTCCATGTTCATACAGATAGCCGTGTACATATATCAATGTTCATAGAGATAGCGGTGTAGATATTTCCATGTTCATACAGATAGCGGTGTAGATATTTCCATGTTCATGCAGATGCCGGTGTACATATATCCATGTTCATACAGATGGCGGTGAAGATATTTCCATGTTCATACAGATGGCGGTGTAGATATTTCCATGTTCATACAAATGGCGGTGTAGATATTTTCATGTTCATAGAAATGGCGGTGTAGATATTTCCAGGTTCATACAAATGGCGGTGTAGATATTTCTGTGTTCATAGAGATGGCGGTGTAGATATTTCCATGTTTATACAGATAGCAGTGTAGTTTTTTCCATGTTTATAGAGATAGCAGTGTGGATATTTCCATTGATATACAGATAGCTATGTACATATTTGCATGTTCGTACAGATAGCGGTGAAGATATTTCCATGTTCATACAGATAGCGGTGTAGATATTTCCATGTTCTTACAGATAGCGGTGTAGTTATTTCCATGTTCATTCAGATAGCGGTGTAGATATTTCCATGTTCATACAGATAGCGGTGTAGATATTTCCATGTTCATACAGTTGGCGGTGTAGATATTTCCATGTTCATACAGATGGTGGTGTAGATATTTACATGTTCATACAGATGGTGGTGTAGATATTTCCATGTTCATACAGATGGCGGTGTAGATATTTCCATGTTCATACAGATGGCGGTGTAGATATTTCGAAGTTTATAGAGATAGCGCTGTAGTTTTTTCCATATTTATAGAGAAATCTGTGTAGATATTTCCATGTATATTCAGATAGCAGTGTAGATATTTCCATGTTCATGCAGGTAGCGGTGTAGGTATTTCCATGTTCATCCAGATGCCGGTGTACATATATCCATGTTCATACAGATGGCGGTGAAGATATTTCCATGTTCATACAGATGGCGGTGTAGATATTTCCATGTTCATACGAATGGTGGTGTAGATATTTCCACGTTCATAGAGATGGCGGTGTAGATATTTCCATGCTTATACAGATAGCAGTGTAGTTATTTCCATGTTTATAGAGATAGCAGTGTAGATATTTCCATAGATATACAGATAGCTGTGTAGATATTTGCATGTACATACAGATAGCGGTGAAGATATTTCCATGTTCATACAGATAGCGGTGTAGATATTTCCATGTTCATACAGATAGCGGTGTAGATATTTCCATGTTCATACAAATGGCGGTGTAGATATTTTGATGTTCATAGAGATGGCGGTGTAGATATTTCCAGGTTAATACAAATGGCGGTGTAGATATTTCCATGTTCATAGAGATGGCGGTGTAGATATTTCCATGTTTCTACAGATAGCAGTGAAGTTATTTCCATGTTTATAGAGATAGCAGTGTGGATATTTCCATTGATATACAGATAGCTGTGTAGATATTTCCATGTTCATACAGATGGCGGTGTAGATATTTACATGTTCATACAGATGGCGGTGTAGATATTTCCATGTTCATACGAATGGCGGTGGAGATATTTCCATGTTCATAGAGATGGCGGTGTAGATATTTCCATGTTCATACACATGGTGGTGTAGATATTTCCATGTTCATAGAGATGGCGGTGTAGATATTTCCATGTTTATACAGATAGCAGTGTCGTTATTTCCATGTTAATAGAGATAGCAGTGTAGATATTTCCATTGATATACAGATAGCTGTGTAGATATTTGCATGTACATACAGATAGCGGTGTAGATATTTCCATGTTCATACAGATAGCCGTGTAGATATTTCCATGTTCATACAGATAGCGGTGTAGATATTTCCATGTTCATACAGATAGCGGTGTAGATATTTCCATGTTCATGCAGATGCCAGTGTACATATATCCATGTTCATACAGATGGCGGTGAAGATATTTCCATGTTCATACAGATGGCGGTGTAGATATTTCCATGTTCTTACAGATAGCGGTGTATTTATTTCCATGTTCATTCAGATAGCGGTGTAGATATTTCCATGTTCATACAGATAGCGGTGTAGATATTTCCATGTTCATACAGTTGGCGGTGTAGATATTTCCATGTTCATACAGATGGCGGTGTAGATATTTACATGTTCATACAGATGGCGGTGTAGATATTTCCATGTTCATACAGATGGCGGTGTAGATATTTCCATGTTCATACAGATGGCGGTGTAGATATTTCGAAGTTTATAGAGATAGCGCTGTAGTTATTTCCATATTTATAGAGAAATCTGTGTAGATATTTCCATGTATATTCAGATAGCTGTGTAGATATTTCCATGTTCATGCAGGTAGCGGTGTAGATATTTCCATGTTCATCCAGATGCCGGTGTACATATATCCATGTTCATACAGATGGCGGTGAAGATATTTCCATGTTCATACAGATGGCGGTGTAGATATTTCCATGTTCATACGAATGGTGGTGTAGATATTTCCATGTTCATAGAGATGGCGGTGTAGTTATTTCCATGTTCATTCAGATAGCGGTGTAGATATTTCCATGTTCATACAGATAGCGGTGTAGATATTTCCATGTTCATACAGTTGGCGGTGTAGATATTTCCATGTTCATACAGATGGCGGTGGAGATATTTCCATGTTCATACAGATGGCGGTGTAGATATTTCCATGTTCATACACATGGTGGTGTAGATATTTCCATGTTCATAGAGATGGCGGTGTAGATATTTCCATGTTTATACAGATAGCAGTGTCGTTATTTCCATGTTTATAGAGATAGCAGTGTAGATATTTCCATTGATATACAGATAGCGGTGTAGATATTTGAATGTACATACAGATAGCGGTGTAGATATTTCCATGTTCATACAGATAGCCGTGTACATATATCAATGTTCATAGAGATAGCGGTGTAGATATTTCCATGTTCATACAGACAGCGGTGTAGATATTTCCATGTTCATTCAGATAGCGGTGTAGATATTTCCATGTTCATACAGATAGCGGTGTAGATATTTCCATGTTCATACAGTTAGCGGTGTAGATATTTCCATGTTCATACAGATGGCGGTGTAGATATTTCCATGTTCACACAGATGGCGGTGTAGATATTTCCATGTTCATATGAATGGCGGTGTAGATATTTCCATGTTCATAGAGATGGCGGTGTAGATATTTACATGTTCATACAGATGGCGGTGTAGATATTTCCATGTTCATACAGATGGCGGTGTAGATATTTCCATGTTCATACAGATGGCGGTGTAGATATTTCGAAGTTTATAGAGATAGCGCTGTAGTTATTTCCATATTTATAGAGAAATCTGTGTAGATATTTCCATGTATATTCAGATAGCTGTGTAGATATTTCCATGTTCATGCAGGTAGCGGTGTAGATATTTCCATGTTCATCCAGATGCCGGTGTACATATATCCATGTTCATACAGATGGCGGTGAAGATATTTCCATGTTCATACAGATGGCGGTGTAGATATTTCCATGTTCATACGAATGGTGGTGTAGATATTTCCATGTTCATAGAGATGGCGGTGTAGTTATTTCCATGTTCATTCAGATAGCGGTGTAGATATTTCCATGTTCATACAGATAGCGGTGTAGATATTTCCATGTTCATACAGTTGGCGGTGTAGATATTTCCATGTTCATACAGATGGCGGTGGAGATATTTCCATGTTCATACAGATGGCGGTGTAGATATTTCCATGTTCATACACATGGTGGTGTAGATATTTCCATGTTCATAGAGATGGCGGTGTAGATATTTCCATGTTTATACAGATAGCAGTGTCGTTATTTCCATGTTTATAGAGATAGCAGTGTAGATATTTCCATTGATATACAGATAGCGGTGTAGATATTTGCATGTACATACAGATAGCGGTGTAGATATTTCCATGTTCATACAGATAGCCGTGTACATATATCATTGTTCATAGAGATAGCGGTGTAGATATTTCCATGTTCATACAGATAGCGGTGTAGATATTTCCATGTTCATGCAGATGCCGGTGTACATATATCCATGTTCATACAGATGGCGGTGAAGATATTTCCATGTTCATACAGATGTCGGTGTAGATATTTCCATGTTCATACAAATGGCGGTGTAGATATTTTCATGTTCATAGAAATGGCGGTGTAGATATTTCCAGGTTCATACAAATGGCGGTGTAGATATTTCTGTGTTCATAGAGATGGCGGTGTAGATATTTCCATGTTTATACAGATAGCAGTGTAGTTTTTTCCATGTTTATAGAGATAGCAGTGTGGATATTTCCATTGATATACAGATAGCTATGTACATATTTGCATGTTCGTACAGATAGCGGTGAAGATATTTCCATGTTCATACAGATAGCGGTGTAGATATTTCCATGTTCTTACAGATAGCGGTGTAGTTATTTCCATGTTCATTCAGATAGCGGTGTAGATATTTCCATGTTCATACAGATAGCGGTGTAGATATTTCCATGTTCATACAGTTGGCGGTGTAGATATTTCCATGTTCATACAGATGGTGGTGTAGATATTTACATGTTCATACAGATGGCGGTGTAGATATTTCCATGTTCATACAGATGGCGGTGTAGATATTTCCATGTTCATACAGATGGCGGTGTAGATATTTCGAAGTTTATAGAGATAGCGCTGTAGTTATTTCCATATTTATAGAGAAATCTGTGTAGATATTTCCATGTATATTCAGATAGCAGTGTAGATATTTCCATGTTCATGCAGGTAGCGGTGTAGGTATTTCCATGTTCATCCAGATGCCGGTGTACATATATCCATGTTCATACAGATGGCGGTGAAGATATTTCCATGTTCATACAGATGGCGGTGTAGATATTTCCATGTTCATACGAATGGTGGTGTAGATATTTCCACGTTCATAGAGATGGCGGTGTAGATATTTCCATGCTTATACAGATAGCAGTGTAGTTATTTCCATGTTTATAGAGATAGCAGTGTAGATATTTCCATAGATATACAGATAGCTGTGTAGATATTTGCATGTACATACAGATAGCGGTGAAGATATTTCCATGTTCATACAGATAGCGGTGTAGATATTTCCATGTTCATACAGATAGCGGTGTAGATATTTCCATGTTCATACAAATGGCGGTGTAGATATTTTGATGTTCATAGAGATGGCGGTGTAGATATTTCCAGGTTAATACAAATGGCGGTGTAGATATTTCCATGTTCATAGAGATGGCGGTGTAGATATTTCCATGTTTCTACAGATAGCAGTGAAGTTATTTCCATGTTTATAGAGATAGCAGTGTGGATATTTCCATTGATATACAGATAGCTGTGTAGATATTTCCATGTTCATACAGATGGCGGTGTAGATATTTACATGTTCATACAGATGGCGGTGTAGATATTTCCATGTTCATACGAATGGCGGTGGAGATATTTCCATGTTCATAGAGATGGCGGTGTAGATATTTCCATGTTCATACACATGGTGGTGTAGATATTTCCATGTTCATAGAGATGGCGGTGTAGATATTTCCATGTTTATACAGATAGCAGTGTCGTTATTTCCATGTTAATAGAGATAGCAGTGTAGATATTTCCATTGATATACAGATAGCTGTGTAGATATTTGCATGTACATACAGATAGCGGTGTAGATATTTCCATGTTCATACAGATAGCCGTGTAGATATTTCCATGTTCATACAGATAGCGGTGTAGATATTTCCATGTTCATACAGATAGCGGTGTAGATATTTCCATGTTCATGCAGATGCCGGTGTACATATATCCATGTTCATACAGATGGCGGTGAAGATATTTCCATGTTCATACAGATGGCGGTGTAGATATTTCCATGTTCATACAAATGGCGGTTTAGATATTTTCATGTTCATAGAAATGGCAGTGTAGATATTTCCAGGTTCATACAAATGGCGGTGTAGGTATTTCTGTGTTCATAGAGATGGCGGTGTAGATATTTCCATGTTTATACAGATAGCAGTGTAGTTTTTTCCATGTTTATAGAGATAGCAGTGTGGATATTTCCATTGATATACAGATAGCTATGTAGATATTTGCATGTTCATACAGATAGTGGTGAAGATATTTCCATGTTCATACAGATAGCGGTGTAGATATTTCCATGTTCTTACAGATAACGGTGTAGTTATTTCCATGTTCATTCAGATAGCGGTGTAGATATTTCCATGTTCATACAGATAGCGGTGTAGATATTTCCATGTTCATACAGTTAGCGGTGTAGATATTTCCATGTTCATACAGATGGCGGTGTAGATATTTCCATGTTCACACAGATGGCGGTGTAGATATTTCCATGTTCATACGAATGGCGGTGGAGATATTTCCATGTTCATAGAGATGGCGGTGTAGATATTTCCATGTTCATACACATGGTGGTGTAGATATTTCCATGTTCATAGAGATGGCGGTGTAGATATTTCCATGTTTATGCAGATAGCAGTGTAGTTATTTCCATGTTTATAGAGATAGCAGTTTGGATATTTCCATTGGTATACAGATAGCGGTGTAGATATTTGCATGTACATACAGATAGCGGTGTAGATATTTCCATGTTCATACAGATAGCCGTGTAGATATTTCCATGTTCATACAGATAGCGGTGTAGATATTTCCATGTTCATACAGATGGCGGTGTAGATATTTACATGTTCATACAGATGGCGGTGTAGATATTTCCATGTTCATACGAATGGCGGTGGAGATATTTCCATGTTCATAGAGATGGCGGTGTAGATATTTCCATGTTCATACACATGGTGGTGTAGATATTTCCATGTTCATAGAGATGGCGGTGTAGATATTTCCATGTTTATACAGATAGCAGTGTCGTTATTTCCATGTTAATAGAGATAGCAGTGTAGATATTTCCATTGATATACAGATAGCTGTGTAGATATTTGCATGTACATACAGATAGCGGTGTAGATATTTCCATGTTCATACAGATAGCCGTGTAGATATTTCCATGTTCATACAGATAGCGGTGTAGATATTTCCATGTTCATACAGATAGCGGTGTAGATATTTCCATGTTCATGCAGATGCCAGTGTACATATATCCATGTTCATACAGATGGCGGTGAAGATATTTCCATGTTCATACAGATGGCGGTGTAGATATTTCCATGTTCATACAAATGGCGGTTTAGATATTTTCATGTTCATAGAAATGGCAGTGTAGATATTTCCAGGTTCATACAAATGGCGGTGTAGGTATTTCTGTGTTCATAGAGATGGCGGTGTAGATATTTCCATGTTTATACAGATAGCAGTGTAGTTTTTTCCATGTTTATAGAGATAGCAGTGTGGATATTTCCATTGATATACAGATAGCTATGTAGATATTTGCATGTTCATACAGATAGCGGTGAAGATATTTCCATGTTCATACAGATAGCGGTGTAGATATTTCCATGTTCTTACAGATAACGGTGTAGTTATTTCCATGTTCATTCAGATAGCGGTGTAGATATTTCCATGTTCATACAGATAGCGGTGTAGATATTTCCATGTTCATACAGTTAGCGGTGTAGATATTTCCATGTTCATACAGATGGCGGTGTAGATATTTCCAAGTTCACACAGATGGCGGTGTAGACATTTCCATGTTCATACGAATGGCGGTGGAGATATTTCCATGTTCATAGAGATGGCGGTGTAGATATTTCCATGTTCATACACATGGTGGTGTAGATATTTCCATGTTCATAGAGATGGCGGTGTAGATATTTCCATGTTTATGCAGATAGCAGTGTAGTTATTTCCATGTTTATAGAGATAGCAGTTTGGATATTTCCATTGGTATACAGATAGCGGTGTAGATATTTGCATGTACATACAGATAGCGGTGTAGATATTTCCATGTTCATACAGATAGCCGTGTAGATATTTCCATGTTCATACAGATAGCGGTGTAGATATTTCCATGTTCATACAGATAGCGGTGTAGATATTTCCATGTTCATGCAGATGCCGGTGTACATATATCCATGTTCATACAGATGGCGGTGAAGATATTTCCATGTTCATACAGATGGCGGTGTAGATATTTCCATGTTCTTACAGATAGCGGTGTATTTATTTCCATGTTCATTCAGATAGCGGTGTAGATATTTCCATGTTCATACAGATAGCGGTGTAGATATTTCCATGTTCATACAGTTGGCGGTGTAGATATTTCCATGCTCATACAGATGGCGGTGTAGATATTTACATGTTCATACAGATGGCGGTGTAGATATTTCCATGTTCATACAGATGGCGGTGTAGATATTTCCATGTTCATACAGATGGCGGTGTAGATATTTCGAAGTTTATAGAGATAGCGCTGTAGTTATTTCCATATTTATAGAGAAATCTGTGTAGATATTTCCATGTATATTCAGATAGCTGTGTAGATATTTCCATGTTCATGCAGGTAGCGGTGTAGATATTTCCATGTTCATCCAGATGCCGGTGTACATATATCCATGTTCATACAGATGGCGGTGAAGATATTTCCATGTTCATACAGATGGCGGTGTAGATATTTCCATGTTCATACGAATGGTGGTGTAGATATTTCCATGTTCATAGAGATGGCGGTGTAGTTATTTCCATGTTCATTCAGATAGCGGTGTAGATATTTCCATGTTCATACAGATAGCGGTGTAGATATTTCCATGTTCATACAGTTGGCGGTGTAGATATTTCCATGTTCATACAGATGGCGGTGGAGATATTTCCATGTTCATACAGATGGCGGTGTAGATATTTCCATGTTCATACACATGGTGGTGTAGATATTTCCATGTTCATAGAGATGGCGGTGTAGATATTTCCATGTTTATACAGATAGCAGTGTCGTTATTTCCATGTTTATAGAGATAGCAGTGTAGATATTTCCATTGATATACAGATAGCGGTGTAGATATTTGAATGTACATACAGATAGCGGTGTAGATATTTCCATGTTCATACAGATAGCCGTGTACATATATCAATGTTCATAGAGATAGCGGTGTAGATATTTCCATGTTCATACAGACAGCGGTGTAGATATTTCCATGTTCATTCAGATAGCGGTGTAGATATTTCCATGTTCATACAGATAGCGGTGTAGATATTTCCATGTTCATACAGTTAGCGGTGTAGATATTTCCATGTTCATACAGATGGCGGTGTAGATATTTCCATGTTCACACAGATGGCGGTGTAGATATTTCCATGTTCATATGAATGGCGGTGTAGATATTTCCATGTTCATAGAGATGGCGGTGTAGATATTTACATGTTCATACAGATGGCGGTGTAGATATTTCCATGTTCATACAGATGGCGGTGTAGATATTTCCATGTTCATACAGATGGCGGTGTAGATATTTCGAAGTTTATAGAGATAGCGCTGTAGTTATTTCCATATTTATAGAGAAATCTGTGTAGATATTTCCATGTATATTCAGATAGCTGTGTAGATATTTCCATGTTCATGCAGGTAGCGGTGTAGATATTTCCATGTTCATCCAGATGCCGGTGTACATATATCCATGTTCATACAGATGGCGGTGAAGATATTTCCATGTTCATACAGATGGCGGTGTAGATATTTCCATGTTCATACGAATGGTGGTGTAGATATTTCCATGTTCATAGAGATGGCGGTGTAGTTATTTCCATGTTCATTCAGATAGCGGTGTAGATATTTCCATGTTCATACAGATAGCGGTGTAGATATTTCCATGTTCATACAGTTGGCGGTGTAGATATTTCCATGTTCATACAGATGGCGGTGGAGATATTTCCATGTTCATACAGATGGCGGTGTAGATATTTCCATGTTCATACACATGGTGGTGTAGATATTTCCATGTTCATAGAGATGGCGGTGTAGATATTTCCATGTTTATACAGATAGCAGTGTCGTTATTTCCATGTTTATAGAGATAGCAGTGTAGATATTTCCATTGATATACAGATAGCGGTGTAGATATTTGCATGTACATACAGATAGCGGTGTAGATATTTCCATGTTCATACAGATAGCCGTGTACATATATCAATGTTCATAGAGATAGCGGTGTAGATATTTCCATGTTCATACAGATAGCGGTGTAGATATTTCCATGTTCATGCAGATGCCGGTGTACATATATCCATGTTCATACAGATGGCGGTGAAGATATTTCCATGTTCATACAGATGTCGGTGTAGATATTTCCATGTTCATACAAATGGCGGTGTAGATATTTTCATGTTCATAGAAATGGCGGTGTAGATATTTCCAGGTTCATACAAATGGCGGTGTAGATATTTCTGTGTTCATAGAGATGGCGGTGTAGATATTTCCATGTTTATACAGATAGCAGTGTAGTTTTTTCCATGTTTATAGAGATAGCAGTGTGGATATTTCCATTGATATACAGATAGCTATGTACATATTTGCATGTTCGTACAGATAGCGGTGAAGATATTTCCATGTTCATACAGATAGCGGTGTAGATATTTCCATGTTCTTACAGATAGCGGTGTAGTTATTTCCATGTTCATTCAGATAGCGGTGTAGATATTTCCATGTTCATACAGATAGCGGTGTAGATATTTCCATGTTCATACAGTTGGCGGTGTAGATATTTCCATGTTCATACAGATGGTGGTGTAGATATTTACATGTTCATACAGATGGCGGTGTTGATATTTCCATGTTCATACAGATGGCGGTGTAGATATTTCCATGTTCATACAGATGGCGGTGTAGATATTTCGAAGTTTATAGAGATAGCGCTGTAGTTATTTCCATATTTATAGAGAAATCTGTGTAGATATTTCCATGTATATTCAGATAGCAGTGTAGATATTTCCATGTTCATGCAGGTAGCGGTGTAGGTATTTCCATGTTCATCCAGATGCCGGTGTACATATATCCATGTTCATACAGATGGCGGTGAAGATATTTCCATGTTCATACAGATGGCGGTGTAGATATTTCCATGTTCATACGAATGGTGGTGTAGATATTTCCACGTTCATAG
Organism: Gorilla gorilla gorilla; assembly: GCF_029281585.2. Classification (NCBI taxonomy): domain Eukaryota; kingdom Metazoa; phylum Chordata; class Mammalia; order Primates; family Hominidae; genus Gorilla; species Gorilla gorilla. Next base: position 6,697,887 of record NC_073232.2, on the reverse strand, counting down.
AGATGGCGGTGTAGATATTTCCATGCTTATACAGATAGCAGTGTAGTTATTTCCATGTTTATAGAGATAGCAGTGTAGATATTTCCATAGATATACAGATAGCTGTGTAGATATTTGCATGTACATACAGATAGCGGTGAAGATATTTCCATGTTCATACAGATAGCGGTGTAGATATTTCCATGTTCATACAGATAGCGGTGTAGATATTTCCATGTTCATACAAATGGCGGTGTAGATATTTTGATGTTCATAGAGATGGCGGTGTAGATATTTCCAGGTTAATACAAATGGCGGTGTAGATATTTCCATGTTCATAGAGATGGCGGTGTAGATATTTCCATGTTTCTACAGATAGCAGTGAAGTTATTTCCATGTTTATAGAGATAGCAGTGTGGATATTTCCATTGATATACAGATAGCTGTGTAGATATTTCCATGTTCATACAGATGGCGGTGTAGATATTTACATGTTCATACAGATGGCGGTGTAGATATTTCCATGTTCATACGAATGGCGGTGGAGATATTTCCATGTTCATAGAGATGGCGGTGTAGATATTTCCATGTTCATACACATGGTGGTGTAGATATTTCCATGTTCATAGAGATGGCGGTGTAGATATTTCCATGTTTATACAGATAGCAGTGTCGTTATTTCCATGTTAATAGAGATAGCAGTGTAGATATTTCCATTGATATACAGATAGCTGTGTAGATATTTGCATGTACATACAGATAGCGGTGTAGATATTTCCATGTTCATACAGATAGCCGTGTAGATATTTCCATGTTCATACAGATAGCGGTGTAGATATTTCCATGTTCATACAGATAGCGGTGTAGATATTTCCATGTTCATGCAGATGCCGGTGTACATATATCCATGTTCATACAGATGGCGGTGAAGATATTTCCATGTTCATACAGATGGCGGTGTAGATATTTCCATGTTCATACAAATGGCGGTTTAGATATTTTCATGTTCATAGAAATGGCAGTGTAGATATTTCCAGGTTCATACAAATGGCGGTGTAGGTATTTCTGTGTTCATAGAGATGGCGGTGTAGATATTTCCATGTTTATACAGATAGCAGTGTAGTTTTTTCCATGTTTATAGAGATAGCAGTGTGGATATTTCCATTGATATACAGATAGCTATGTAGATATTTGCATGTTCATACAGATAGCGGTGAAGATATTTCCATGTTCATACAGATAGCGGTGTAGATATTTCCATGTTCTTACAGATAACGGTGTAGTTATTTCCATGTTCATTCAGATAGCGGTGTAGATATTTCCATGTTCATACAGATAGCGGTGTAGATATTTCCATGTTCATACAGTTAGCGGTGTAGATATTTCCATGTTCATACAGATGGCGGTGTAGATATTTCCATGTTCACACAGATGGCGGTGTAGATATTTCCATGTTCATACGAATGGCGGTGGAGATATTTCCATGTTCATAGAGATGGCGGTGTAGATATTTCCATGTTCATACACATGGTGGTGTAGATATTTCCATGTTCATAGAGATGGCGGTGTAGATATTTCCATGTTTATGCAGATAGCAGTGTAGTTATTTCCATGTTTATAGAGATAGCAGTTTGGATATTTCCATTGGTATACAGATAGCGGTGTAGATATTTGCATGTACATACAGATAGCGGTGTAGATATTTCCATGTTCATACAGATAGCCGTGTAGATATTTCCATGTTCATACAGATAGCGGTGTAGATATTTCCATGTTCATACAGATAGCGGTGTAGATATTTCCATGTTCATGCAGATGCCGGTGTACATATATCCATGTTCATACAGATGGCGGTGAAGATATTTCCATGTTCATACAGATGGCGGTGTAGATATTTCCATGTTCATACAAATGGCGGTGTAGATATTTTCATGTTCTTAGAAATGGCGGTGTAGATATTTCCAGGTTCATACAAATGGCGGTGTAGATATTTCTGTGTTCATAGAGATGGCGGTGTAGATATTTCCATGTTTATACAGATAGCAGTGTAGTTTTTTCCATGTTTATAGAGATAGCAGTGTGGATATTTCCATTGATATACAGATAGCTATGTAGATATTTGCATGTTCATACAGATAGCGGTGAAGATATTTCCATGTTCATACAGATAGCGGTGTAGATATTTCCATGTTCTTACAGATAGCGGTGTAGTTATTTCCATGTTCATTCAGATAGCGGTGTAGATATTTCCATGTTCATACAGATAGCGGTGTATATATTTCCATGTTCATACAGTTGGCGGTGTAGATATTTCCATGTTCATACAGATGGTGGTGTAGATATTTACATGTTCATACAGATGGCGGTGTAGATATTTCCATGTTCATACAGATGGCGGTGTAGATATTTCCATGTTCATACAGATGGCGGTGTAGATATTTCGAAGTTTATAGAGATAGCGCTGTAGTTATTTCCATATTTATAGAGAAATCTGTGTAGATATTTCCATGTATATTCAGATAGCTGTGTAGATATTTCCATGTTCATGCAGGTAGCGGTGTAGATATTTCCATGTTCATCCAGATGCCGGTGTACATATATCCATGTTCATACAGATGGCGGTGAAGATATTTCCATGTTCATACAGATGGCGGTGTAGATATTTCCATGTTCATACGAATGGTGGTGTAGATATTTCATGTTCATAGAGATGGCGGTGTAGTTATTTCCATGTTCATTCAGATAGCGGTGTAGATATTTCCATGTTCATACAGATAGCGGTGTAGATATTTCCATGTTCATACAGTTGGCGGTGTAGATATTTCCATGTTCATACAGATGGCGGTGTAGATATTTCCATGTTCATACGAATGGTGGTGTAGATATTTCCATGTTCATAGAGATGGCGGTGTAGTTATTTCCATGTTCATTCAGATAGCGGTGTAGATATTTCCATGTTCATACAGATAGCGGTGTAGATATTTCCATGTTCATACAGTTGGCGGTGTAGATATTTCCATGTTCATACAGATGGCGGTGGAGATATTTCCATGTTCATACAGATGGCGGTGTAGATATTTCCATGTTCATACACATGGTGGTGTAGATATTTCCATGTTCATAGAGATGGCGGTGTAGATATTTCCATGTTTATACAGATAGCAGTGTCGTTATTTCCATGTTTATAGAGATAGCAGTGTAGATATTTCCATTGATATACAGATAGCGGTGTAGATATTTGCATGTACATACAGATAGCGGTGTAGATATTTCCATGTTCATACAGATAGCCGGGTACATATATCAATGTTCATAGAGATAGCGGTGTAGATATTTCCATGTTCATACAGATAGCGGTGTAGATATTTCCATGTTCATACAGATAGCGGTGTAGTTATTTCCATGTTCATACAGATAGCGGTGTAGTTATTTCCATGTTCATACAGATAGCGGTGTAGATATTTCCATGTTCATACAGATAGCGGTGTAGATATTTCCATGTTCATACAGTTAGCGGTGTAGATATTTCCATGTTCATACGGATGGCGGTGTAGATATTTCCATGTTCATACAGATAGCGGTGTAGATATTTCCATGTTCATACGAATGGCGGTGGAGATATTTCCATGTTCATAGAGATGGCGGTGTAGATATTTCCATGTTCATACACATGGTGGTGTAGATATTTCCATGTTCATAGAGATGGCGGTGTAGATATTTCCATGTTTATACAGATAGCAGTGTCGTTATTTCCATGTTAATAGAGATAGCAGTGTAGATATTTCCATTGATATACAGATAGCTGTGTAGATATTTGCATGTACATACAGATAGCGGTGTAGATATTTCCATGTTCATACAGATAGCCGTGTAGATATTTCCATGTTCATACAGATAGCGGTGTAGATATTTCCATGTTCATACAGATAGCGGTGTAGATATTTCCATGTTCATGCAGATGCCAGTGTACATATATCCATGTTCATACAGATGGCGGTGAAGATATTTCCATGTTCATACAGATGGCGGTGTAGATATTTCCATGTTCATACAAATGGCGGTTTAGATATTTTCATGTTCATAGAAATGGCAGTGTAGATATTTCCAGGTTCATACAGATGGCGGTGTAGATATTTCGAAGTTTATAGAGATAGCGCTGTAGTTATTTCCATATTTATAGAGAAATCTGTGTAGATATTTCCATGTATATTCAGATAGCTGTGTAGATATTTCCATGTTCATGCAGGTAGCGGTGTAGATATTTCCATGTTCATCCAGATGCCGGTGTACATATATCCATGTTCATACAGATGGCGGTGAAGATATTTCCATGTTCATACAGATGGCGGTGTAGATATTTCCATGTTCATACGAATGGTGGTGTAGATATTTCCATGTTCATAGAGATGGCGGTGTAGTTATTTCCATGTTCATTCAGATAGCGGTGTAGATATTTCCATGTTCATACAGATAGCGGTGTAGATATTTCCATGTTCATACAGTTGGCGGTGTAGATATTTCCATGTTCATACAGATGGCGGTGGAGATATTTCCATGTTCATACAGATGGCGGTGTAGATATTTCCATGTTCATACACATGGTGGTGTAGATATTTCCATGTTCATAGAGATGGCGGTGTAGATATTTCCATGTTTATACAGATAGCAGTGTCGTTATTTCCATGTTTATAGAGATAGCAGTGTAGATATTTCCATTGATATACAGATAGCGGTGTAGATATTTGAATGTACATACAGATAGCGGTGTAGATATTTCCATGTTCATACAGATAGCCGTGTACATATATCAATGTTCATAGAGATAGCGGTGTAGATATTTCCATGTTCATACAGACAGCGGTGTAGATATTTCCATGTTCATTCAGATAGCGGTGTAGATATTTCCATGTTCATACAGATAGCGGTGTAGATATTTCCATGTTCATACAGTTAGCGGTGTAGATATTTCCATGTTCATACAGATGGCGGTGTAGATATTTCCATGTTCACACAGATGGCGGTGTAGATATTTCCATGTTCATATGAATGGCGGTGTAGATATTTCCATGTTCATAGAGATGGCGGTGTAGATATTTACATGTTCATACAGATGGCGGTGTAGATATTTCCATGTTCATACAGATGGCGGTGTAGATATTTCCATGTTCATACAGATGGCGGTGTAGATATTTCGAAGTTTATAGAGATAGCGCTGTAGTTATTTCCATATTTATAGAGAAATCTGTGTAGATATTTCCATGTATATTCAGATAGCTGTGTAGATATTTCCATGTTCATGCAGGTAGCGGTGTAGATATTTCCATGTTCATCCAGATGCCGGTGTACATATATCCATGTTCATACAGATGGCGGTGAAGATATTTCCATGTTCATACAGATGGCGGTGTAGATATTTCCATGTTCATACGAATGGTGGTGTAGATATTTCCATGTTCATAGAGATGGCGGTGTAGTTATTTCCATGTTCATTCAGATAGCGGTGTAGATATTTCCATGTTCATACAGATAGCGGTGTAGATATTTCCATGTTCATACAGTTGGCGGTGTAGATATTTCCATGTTCATACAGATGGCGGTGGAGATATTTCCATGTTCATACAGATGGCGGTGTAGATATTTCCATGTTCATACACATGGTGGTGTAGATATTTCCATGTTCATAGAGATGGCGGTGTAGATATTTCCATGTTTATACAGATAGCAGTGTCGTTATTTCCATGTTTATAGAGATAGCAGTGTAGATATTTCCATTGATATACAGATAGCGGTGTAGATATTTGCATGTACATACAGATAGCGGTGTAGATATTTCCATGTTCATACAGATAGCCGTGTACATATATCAATGTTCATAGAGATAGCGGTGTAGATATTTCCATGTTCATACAGATAGCGGTGTAGATATTTCCATGTTCATGCAGATGCCGGTGTACATATATCCATGTTCATACAGATGGCGGTGAAGATATTTCCATGTTCATACAGATGTCGGTGTAGATATTTCCATGTTCATACAAATGGCGGTGTAGATATTTTCATGTTCATAGAAATGGCGGTGTAGATATTTCCAGGTTCATACAAATGGCGGTGTAGATATTTCTGTGTTCATAGAGATGGCGGTGTAGATATTTCCATGTTTATACAGATAGCAGTGTAGTTTTTTCCATGTTTATAGAGATAGCAGTGTGGATATTTCCATTGATATACAGATAGCTATGTACATATTTGCATGTTCGTACAGATAGCGGTGAAGATATTTCCATGTTCATACAGATAGCGGTGTAGATATTTCCATGTTCTTACAGATAGCGGTGTAGTTATTTCCATGTTCATTCAGATAGCGGTGTAGATATTTCCATGTTCATACAGATAGCGGTGTAGATATTTCCATGTTCATACAGTTGGCGGTGTAGATATTTCCATGTTCATACAGATGGTGGTGTAGATATTTACATGTTCATACAGATGGCGGTGTTGATATTTCCATGTTCATACAGATGGCGGTGTAGATATTTCCATGTTCATACAGATGGCGGTGTAGATATTTCGAAGTTTATAGAGATAGCGCTGTAGTTATTTCCATATTTATAGAGAAATCTGTGTAGATATTTCCATGTATATTCAGATAGCAGTGTAGATATTTCCATGTTCATGCAGGTAGCGGTGTAGGTATTTCCATGTTCATCCAGATGCCGGTGTACATATATCCATGTTCATACAGATGGCGGTGAAGATATTTCCATGTTCATACAGATGGCGGTGTAGATATTTCCATGTTCATACGAATGGTGGTGTAGATATTTCCACGTTCATAGAGATGGCGGTGTAGATATTTCCATGCTTATACAGATAGCAGTGTAGTTATTTCCATGTTTATAGAGATAGCAGTGTAGATATTTCCATAGATATACAGATAGCTGTGTAGATATTTGCATGTACATACAGATAGCGGTGAAGATATTTCCATGTTCATACAGATAGCGGTGTAGATATTTCCATGTTCATACAGATAGCGGTGTAGATATTTCCATGTTCATACAAATGGCGGTGTAGATATTTTGATGTTCATAGAGATGGCGGTGTAGATATTTCCAGGTTAATACAAATGGCGGTGTAGATATTTCCATGTTCATAGAGATGGCGGTGTAGATATTTCCATGTTCATACACATGGTGGTGTAGATATTTCCATGTTCATAGAGATGGCGGTGTAGATATTTCCATGTTTATGCAGATAGCAGTGTAGTTATTTCCATGTTTATAGAGATAGCAGTTTGGATATTTCCATTGGTATACAGATAGCGGTGTAGATATTTGCATGTACATACAGATAGCGGTGTAGATATTTCCATGTTCATACAGATAGCCGTGTAGATATTTCCATGTTCATACAGATAGCGGTGTAGATATTTCCATGTTCATACAGATAGCGGTGTAGATATTTCCATGTTCTTGCAGATGCCGGTGTACATATATCCATGTTCATACAGATGGCGGTGAAGATATTTCCATGTTCATACAGATGGCGGTGTAGATATTTCCATGTTCATACAAATGGCGGTGTAGATATTTTCATGTTCTTAGAAATGGCGGTGTAGATATTTCCAGGTTCATACAAATGGCGGTGTAGATATTTCTGTGTTCATAGAGATGGCGGTGTAGATATTTCCATGTTTATACAGATAGCAGTGTAGTTTTTTCCATGTTTATAGAGATAGCAGTGTGGATATTTCCATTGATATACAGATAGCTATGTAGATATTTGCATGTTCATACAGATAGCGGTGAAGATATTTCCATGTTCATACAGATAGCGGTGTAGATATTTCCATGTTCTTACAGATAGCGGTGTAGTTATTTCCATGTTCATTCAGATAGCGGTGTAGATATTTCCATGTTCATACAGATAGCGGTGTATATATTTCCATGTTCATACAGTTGGCGGTGTAGATATTTCCATGTTCATACAGATGGTGGTGTAGATATTTACATGTTCATACAGATGGCGGTGTAGATATTTCCATGTTCATACAGATGGCGGTGTAGATATTTCCATGTTCATACAGATGGCGGTGTAGATATTTCCATGTTCATACAGATGGCGGTGTAGATATTTCGAAGTTTATAGAGATAGCGCTGTAGTTATTTCCATATTTATAGAGAAATCTGTGTAGATATTTCCATGCATATTCAGATAGCTGTGTAGATATTTCCATGTTCATGCAGGTAGCGGTGTAGATATTTCCATGTTCATCCAGATGCCGGTGTACATATATCCATGTTCATACAGATGGCGGTGAAGATATTTCCATGTTCATACAGATGGCGGTGTAGATATTTCCATGTTCATACGAATGGTGGTGTAGATATTTCATGTTCATAGATATGGCGGTGTAGTTATTTCCATGTTCATTCAGATAGCGGTGTAGATATTTCCATGTTCATACAGATAGCGGTGTAGATATTTCCATGTTCATACAGTTGGCGGTGTAGATATTTCCATGTTCATACAGATGGCGGTGTAGATATTTCCATGTTCATACGAATGGTGGTGTAGATATTTCCATGTTCATAGAGATGGCGGTGTAGTTATTTCCAAGTTCATTCAGATAGCGGTGTAGATATTTCCATGTTCATACAGATAGCGGTGTAGATATTTCCATGTTCATACAGTTGGCGGTGTAGATATTTCCATGTTCATACAGATGGCGGTGGAGATATTTCCATGTTCATACAGATGGCGGTGTAGATATTTCCATGTTCATACACATGGTGGTGTAGATATTTCCATGTTCATAGAGATGGCGGTGTAGATATTTCCATGTTTATACAGATAGCAGTGTCGTTATTTCCATGTTTATAGAGATAGCAGTGTAGATATTTCCATTGATATACAGATAGCGGTGTAGATATTTGCATGTACATACAGATAGCGGTGTAGATATTTCCATGTTCATACAGATAGCCGGGTACATATATCAATGTTCATAGAGATAGCGGTGTAGATATTTCCATGTTCATACAGATAGCGGTGTAGATATTTCCATGTTCATACAGATAGCGGTGTAGTTATTTCCATGTTCATACAGATAGCGGTGTAGTTATTTCCATGTTCATACAGATAGCGGTGTAGATATTTCCATGTTCATACAGATAGCGGTGTAGATATTTCCATGTTCATACAGTTAGCGGTGTAGATATTTCCATGTTCATACGGATGGCGGTGTAGATATTTCCATGTTCATACAGATAGCGGTGTAGATATTTCCATGTTCATACGAATGGCGGTGGAGATATTTCCATGTTCATAGAGATGGCGGTGTAGATATTTCCATGTTCATACACATGGTGGTGTAGATATTTCCATGTTCATAGAGATGGCGGTGTAGATATTTCCATGTTTATACAGATAGCAGTGTCGTTATTTCCATGTTAATAGAGATAGCAGTGTAGATATTTCCATTGATATACAGATAGCTGTGTAGATATTTGCATGTACATACAGATAGCGGTGTAGATATTTCCATGTTCATACAGATAGCCGTGTAGATATTTCCATGTTCATACAGATAGCGGTGTAGATATTTCCATGTTCATACAGATAGCGGTGTAGATATTTCCATGTTCATGCAGATGCCAGTGTACATATATCCATGTTCATACAGATGGCGGTGAAGATATTTCCATGTTCATACAGATGGCGGTGTAGATATTTCCATGTTCATACAAATGGCGGTTTAGATATTTTCATGTTCATAGAAATGGCAGTGTAGATATTTCCAGGTTCATACAAATGGCGGTGTAGGTATTTCTGTGTTCATAGAGATGGCGGTGTAGATATTTCCATGTTTATACAGATAGCAGTGTAGTTTTTTCCATGTTTATAGAGATAGCAGTGTGGATATTTCCATTGATATACAGATAGCTATGTAGATATTTGCATGTTCATACAGATAGCGGTGAAGATATTTCCATGTTCATACAGATAGCGGTGTAGATATTTCCATGTTCTTACAGATAACGGTGTAGTTATTTCCATGTTCATTCAGATAGCGGTGTAGATATTTCCATGTTCATACAGATAGCGGTGTAGATATTTCCATGTTCATACAGTTAGCGGTGTAGATATTTCCATGTTCATACAGATGGCGGTGTAGATATTTCCAAGTTCACACAGATGGCGGTGTAGACATTTCCATGTTCATACGAATGGCGGTGGAGATATTTCCATGTTCATAGAGATGGCGGTGTAGATATTTCCATGTTCATACACATGGTGGTGTAGATATTTCCATGTTCATAGAGATGGCGGTGTAGATATTTCCATGTTTATGCAGATAGCAGTGTAGTTATTTCCATGTTTATAGAGATAGCAGTTTGGATATTTCCATTGGTATACAGATAGCGGTGTAGATATTTGCATGTACATACAGATAGCGGTGTAGATATTTCCATGTTCATACAGATAGCCGTGTAGATATTTCCATGTTCATACAGATAGCGGTGTAGATATTTCCATGTTCATACAGATAGCGGTGTAGATATTTCCATGTTCATGCAGATGCCGGTGTACATATATCCATGTTCATACAGATGGCGGTGAAGATATTTCCATGTTCATACAGATGGCGGTGTAGATATTTCCATGTTCTTACAGATAGCGGTGTATTTATTTCCATGTTCATTCAGATAGCGGTGTAGATATTTCCATGTTCATACAGATAGCGGTGTAGATATTTCCATGTTCATACAGTTGGCGGTGTAGATATTTCCATGTTCATACAGATGGCGGTGTAGATATTTACATGTTCATACAGATGGCGGTGTAGATATTTCCATGTTCATACAGATGGCGGTGTAGATATTTCCATGTTCATACAGATGGCGGTGTAGATATTTCGAAGTTTATAGAGATAGCGCTGTAGTTATTTCCATATTTATAGAGAAATCTGTGTAGATATTTCCATGTATATTCAGATAGCTGTGTAGATATTTCCATGTTCATGCAGGTAGCGGTGTAGATATTTCCATGTTCATCCAGATGCCGGTGTACATATATCCATGTTCATACAGATGGCGGTGAAGATATTTCCATGTTCATACAGATGGCGGTGTAGATATTTCCATGTTCATACGAATGGTGGTGTAGATATTTCCATGTTCATAGAGATGGCGGTGTAGTTATTTCCATGTTCATTCAGATAGCGGTGTAGATATTTCCATGTTCATACAGATAGCGGTGTAGATATTTCCATGTTCATACAGTTGGCGGTGTAGATATTTCCATGTTCATACAGATGGCGGTGGAGATATTTCCATGTTCATACAGATGGCGGTGTAGATATTTCCATGTTCATACACATGGTGGTGTAGATATTTCCATGTTCATAGAGATGGCGGTGTAGATATTTCCATGTTTATACAGATAGCAGTGTCGTTATTTCCATGTTTATAGAGATAGCAGTGTAGATATTTCCATTGATATACAGATAGCGGTGTAGATATTTGAATGTACATACAGATAGCGGTGTAGATATTTCCATGTTCATACAGATAGCCGTGTACATATATCAATGTTCATAGAGATAGCGGTGTAGATATTTCCATGTTCATACAGACAGCGGTGTAGATATTTCCATGTTCATTCAGATAGCGGTGTAGATATTTCCATGTTCATACAGATAGCGGTGTAGATATTTCCATGTTCATACAGTTAGCGGTGTAGATATTTCCATGTTCATACAGATGGCGGTGTAGATATTTCCATGTTCACACAGATGGCGGTGTAGATATTTCCATGTTCATATGAATGGCGGTGTAGATATTTCCATGTTCATAGAGATGGCGGTGTAGATATTTACATGTTCATACAGATGGCGGTGTAGATATTTCCATGTTCATACAGATGGCGGTGTAGATATTTCCATGTTCATACAGATGGCGGTGTAGATATTTCGAAGTTTATAGAGATAGCGCTGTAGTTATTTCCATATTTATAGAGAAATCTGTGTGGATATTTCCATGTATATTCAGATAGCTGTGTAGATATTTCCATGTTCATGCAGGTAGCGGTGTAGATATTTCCATGTTCATCCAGATGCCGGTGTACATATATCCATGTTCATACAGATGGCGGTGAAGATATTTCCATGTTCATACAGATGGCGGTGTAGATATTTCCATGTTCATACGAATGGTGGTGTAGATATTTCCATGTTCATAGAGATGGCGGTGTAGTTATTTCCATGTTCATTCAGATAGCGGTGTAGATATTTCCATGTTCATACAGATAGCGGTGTAGATATTTCCATGTTCATACAGTTGGCGGTGTAGATATTTCCATGTTCATACAGATGGCGGTGGAGATATTTCCATGTTCATACAGATGGCGGTGTAGATATTTCCATGTTCATACACATGGTGGTGTAGATATTTCCATGTTCATAGAGATGGCGGTGTAGATATTTCCATGTTTATACAGATAGCAGTGTCGTTATTTCCATGTTTATAGAGATAGCAGTGTAGATATTTCCATTGATATACAGATAGCGGTGTAGATATTTGCATGTACATACAGATAGCGGTGTAGATATTTCCATGTTCATACAGATAGCCGTGTACATATATCAATGTTCATAGAGATAGCGGTGTAGATATTTCCATGTTCATACAGATAGCGGTGTAGATATTTCCATGTTCATGCAGATGCCGGTGTACATATATCCATGTTCATACAGATGGCGGTGAAGATATTTCCATGTTCATACAGATGTCGGTGTAGATATTTCCATGTTCATACAAATGGCGGTGTAGATATTTTCATGTTCATAGAAATGGCGGTGTAGATATTTCCAGGTTCATACAAATGGCGGTGTAGATATTTCTGTGTTCATAGAGATGGCGGTGTAGATATTTCCATGTTTATACAGATAGCAGTGTAGTTTTTTCCATGTTTATAGAGATAGCAGTGTGGATATTTCCATTGATATACAGATAGCTATGTACATATTTGCATGTTCGTACAGATAGCGGTGAAGATATTTCCATGTTCATACAGATAGCGGTGTAGATATTTCCATGTTCTTACAGATAGCGGTGTAGTTATTTCCATGTTCATTCAGATAGCGGTGTAGATATTTCCATGTTCATACAGATAGCGGTGTAGATATTTCCATGTTCATACAGTTGGCGGTGTAGATATTTCCATGTTCATACAGATGGTGGTGTAGATATTTACATGTTCATACAGATGGCGGTGTAGATATTTCCATGTTCATACAGATGGCGGTGTAGATATTTCCATGTTCATACAGATGGCGGTGTAGATATTTCGAAGTTTATAGAGATAGCGCTGTAGTTATTTCCATATTTATAGAGAAATCTGTGTAGATATTTCCATGTATATTCAGATAGCAGTGTAGATATTTCCATGTTCATGCAGGTAGCGGTGTAGGTATTTCCATGTTCATCCAGATGCCGGTGTACATATATCCATGTTCATACAGATGGCGGTGAAGATATTTCCATGTTCATACAGATGGCGGTGTAGATATTTCCATGTTCATACGAATGGTGGTGTAGATATTTCCACGTTCATAGAGATGGCGGTGTAGATATTTCCATGCTTATACAGATAGCAGTGTAGTTATTTCCATGTTTATAGAGATAGCAGTGTAGATATTTCCATAGATATACAGATAGCTGTGTAGATATTTGCATGTACATACAGATAGCGGTGAAGATATTTCCATGTTCATACAGATAGCGGTGTAGATATTTCCATGTTCATACAGATAGCGGTGTAGATATTTCCATGTTCATACAAATGGCGGTGTAGATATTTTGATGTTCATAGAGATGGCGGTGTAGATATTTCCAGGTTAATACAAATGGCGGTGTAGATATTTCCATGTTCATAGAGATGGCGGTGTAGATATTTCCATGTTTCTACAGATAGCAGTGAAGTTATTTCCATGTTTATAGAGATAGCAGTGTGGATATTTCCATTGATATACAGATAGCTGTGTAGATATTTCCATGTTCATACAGATGGCGGTGTAGATATTTACATGTTCATACAGATGGCGGTGTAGATATTTCCATGTTCATACGAATGGCGGTGGAGATATTTCCATGTTCATAGAGATGGCGGTGTAGATATTTCCATGTTCATACACATGGTGGTGTAGATATTTCCATGTTCATAGAGATGGCGGTGTAGATATTTCCATGTTTATACAGATAGCAGTGTCGTTATTTCCATGTTAATAGAGATAGCAGTGTAGATATTTCCATTGATATACAGATAGCTGTGTAGATATTTGCATGTACATACAGATAGCGGTGTAGATATTTCCATGTTCATACAGATAGCCGTGTAGATATTTCCATGTTCATACAGATAGCGGTGTAGATATTTCCATGTTCATACAGATAGCGGTGTAGATATTTCCATGTTCATGCAGATGCCGGTGTACATATATCCATGTTCATACAGATGGCGGTGAAGATATTTCCATGTTCATACAGATGGCGGTGTAGATATTTCCATGTTCATACAGATGGCGGTGTAGATATTTTCATGTTCATAGAAATGGCGGTGTAGATATTTACAGGTTCATACAAATGGCGGTGTAGATATTTCCATGTTCATAGAGATGGCGGTGTAGGTATTTCCACGTTTATACAGATAGCAGTGTAGTTTTTTCCATGTTTATAGAGATAGCAGTGTGGATATTTCCATTGATATACAGATAGCTATGTAGATTTTTGCATGTTCATACAGATAGCGGTGAAGATATTTCCATGTTCATACAGATAGCGGTGTAGATATTTCCATGTTCTTACAGATAACGGTGTAGTTATTTCCATGTTCATTCAGATAGCGGTGTAGATATTTCCATGTTCATACAGATAGCGGTGTAGATATTTCCATGTTCATACAGTTGGCGGTGTAGATATTTCCATGTTCATACAGATGATGGTGTAGATATTTACATGTTCATACAGATGGCGGTGTAGATATTTCCATGTTCATACAGATGGCGGTGTAGATATTTCCATGTTCATACAGATGGCGGTGTAGATATTTCGAAGTTTATAGAGATAGCGCTGTAGTTATTTCCATATTTATAGAGAAATCTGTGTAGATATTTCCATGTATATTCAGATAGCTGTGTAGATATTTCCATGTTCATGCAGGTAGCGGTGTAGATATTTCCATGTTCATCCAGATGCCGGTGTACATATATCCATGTTCATACAGATGGCGGTGAAGATATTTCCATGTTCATACAGATGGCGGTGTAGATATTTCCATGTTCATACGAATGGCGGTGGAGATATTTCCATGTTCATAGAGATGGCGGTGTAGATATTTCCATGTTCATACACATGGTGGTGTAGATATTTCCATGTTCATAGAGATGGCGGTGTAGATATTTCCATGTTTATACAGATAGCAGTGTCGTTATTTCCATGTTAATAGAGATAGCAGTGTAGATATTTCCATTGATATACAGATAGCTGTGTAGATATTTGCATGTACATACAGATAGCGGTGTAGATATTTCCATGTTCATACAGATAGCCGTGTAGATATTTCCATGTTCATACAGATAGCGGTGTAGATATTTCCATGTTCATACAGATATCGGTGTAGATATTTCCATGTTCATGCAGATGCCGGTGTACATATATCCATGTTCATACAGATGGCGGTGAAGATATTTCCATGTTCATACAGATGGCGGTGTAGATATTTCCATGTTCATACAAATGGCGGTTTAGATATTTTCATGTTCATAGAAATGGCAGTGTAGATATTTCCAGGTTCATACAAATGGCGGTGTAGGTATTTCTGTGTTCATAGAGATGGCGGTGTAGATATTTCCATGTTTATACAGATAGCAGTGTAGTTTTTTCCATGTTTATAGAGATAGCAGTGTGGATATTTCCATTGATATACAGATAGCTATGTAGATATTTGCATGTTCATACAGATAGCGGTGAAGATATTTCCATGTTCATACAGATAGCGGTGTAGATATTTCCATGTTCTTACAGATAACGGTGTAGTTATTTCCATGTTCATTCAGATAGCGGTGTAGATATTTCCATGTTCATACAGATAGCGGTGTAGATATTTCCATGTTCATACAGATAGCGGTGTAGATATTTCCATGTTCATACAGTTAGCGGTGTAGATATTTCCATGTTCATACAGATGGCGGTGTAGATATTTCCATGTTCACACAGATGGCGGTGTAGATATTTCCATGTTCATACGAATGGCGGTGGAGATATTTCCATGTTCATAGAGATGGCGGTGTAGATATTTCCATGTTCATACACATGGTGGTGTAGATATTTCCATGTTCATAGAGATGGCGGTGTAGATATTTCCATGTTTATGCAGATAGCAGTGTAGTTATTTCCATGTTTATAGAGATAGCAGTGTGGATATTTCCATTGGTATACAGATAGCGGTGTAGATATTTGCATGTACTTACAGATAGCGGTGTAGATATTTCCATGTTCATACAGATAGCCGTGTAGATATTTCCATGTTCATACAGATAGCGGTGTAGATATTTCCATGTTCATACAGATAGCGGTGTAGATATTTCCATGTTCATGCAGATGCCGGTGTACATATATCCATGTTCATACAGATGGCGGTGAAGATATTTCCATGTTCATACAGATGGCGGTGTAGATATTTTCATGTTCATAGAAATGGCGGTGTAGATATTTACAGGTTCATACAAATGGCGGTGTAGATATTTCCATGTTCATAGAGATGGCGGTGTAGGTATTTCCACGTTTATACAGATAGCAGTGTAGTTTTTTCCATGTTTATAGAGATAGCAGTGTGGATATTTCCATTGATATACAGATAGCTATGTAGATTTTTGCATGTTCATACAGATAGCGGTGAAGATATTTCCATGTTCATACAGATAGCGGTGTAGATATTTCCATGTTCTTACAGATAACGGTGTAGTTATTTCCATGTTCATTCAGATAGCGGTGTAGATATTTCCATGTTCATACAGATAGCGGTGTAGATATTTCCATGTTCATACAGTTGGCGGTGTAGATATTTCCATGTTCATACAGATGATGGTGTAGATATTTACATGTTCATACAGATGGCGGTGTAGATATTTCCATGTTCATACAGATGGCGGTGTAGATATTTCCATGTTCATACAGATGGCGGTGTAGATATTTCGAAGTTTATAGAGATAGCGCTGTAGTTATTTCCATATTTATAGAGAAATCTGTGTAGATATTTCCATGTATATTCAGATAGCTGTGTAGATATTTCCATGTTCATGCAGGTAGCGGTGTAGATATTTCCATGTTCATCCAGATGCCGGTGTACATATATCCATGTTCATACAGATGGCGGTGAAGATATTTCCATGTTCATACAGATGGCGGTGTAGATATTTCCATGTTCATACGAATGGCGGTGGAGATATTTCCATGTTCATAGAGATGGCGGTGTAGATATTTCCATGTTCATACAAATGGTGGTGTAGATATTTCCATGTTCATAGAGATGGCGGTGTAGATATTTCCATGCTTATACAGATAGCAGTGTAGTTATTTCCATGTTTATAGAGATAGCAGTGTAGATATTTCCATTGATATACAGATAGCTGTGTAGATATTTGCATGTACATACAGATAGCGGTGTAGATATTTCCATGTTCATACAGATAGCGGTGTAGATATTTCCATGTTCATACAGATAGCGGTGTAGATATTTCCATGTTCATACAGATAGCGGTGTAGATATTTCCGTGTTCATGCAGATGCCGGTGTACATATATCCATGTTCATACAGATGGCGGTGAAGATATTTCCATGTTCATACAGATGGCGGTGTAGATATTTCCATGTTCATACAAATGGCGGTGTAGATATTTTGATGTTCATAGAGATGGCGGTGTAGATATTTCCAGGTTAATACAAATGGCGGTGTAGATATTTCCATGTTCATAGAGATGGCGGTGTAGATATTTCCATGTTTATACAGATAGCAGTGTAGTTATTTCCATGTTTATAGAGATAGCAGTGTGGATATTTCCATTGATATACAGATAGCTGTGTAGATATTTGCATGTTCATACAGATAGCGGTGTAGATATTTGCATGTTCATACACATAGCGGTGTAGTTATTTCCATGTTCATACAGATAGCGGTGTAGTTATTTCCATGTTCATACAGATAGCGGTGTAGATATTTCCATGTTCATACAGATAGCGGTGTAGATATTTCCATGTTCATACAGTTAGCGGTGTAGATATTTCCATGTTCATACAGATGGCGGTGTAGATATTTCCATGTTCATACAGATGGCGGTGTAGATATTTCCATGTTCATACGAATGGCGGTGGAGATATTTCCATGTTCATAGAGATGGCGGTGTAGATATTTCCATGTTCATACACATGGTGGTGTAGATATTTCCATGTTCATAGAGATGGCGGTGTAGATATTTCCATGTTTATGCAGATAGCAGTGTAGTTATTTCCATGTTTATAGAGATAGCAGTGTGGATATTTCCATTGATATACAGATAGCTGTGTAGATATTTGCATGTTCATACAGATAGCGGTGTAGATATTTGCATGTTCATACAGATAGCGGTGTAGTTATTTCCATGTTCATACAGATAGCGGTGTAGATATTTCCATGTTCATGCAGATGCCGGTGTACATATATCCATGTTCATACAGATGGCGGTGGAGATATTTCCATGTTCATAGAGATGGCGGTGTAGATATTTCCATGTTCATACACATGGTGGTGTAGATATTTCCATGTTCATAGAGATGGCGGTGTAGATATTTCCATGTTTATGCAGATAGCAGTGTAGTTATTTCCATGTTTATAGAGATAGCAGTGTGGATATTTCCATTGATATACAGATAGCTGTGTAGATATTTGCATGTTCATACAGATAGCGGTGTAGATATTTACATGTTCATACAGAGGGCAGTATAGATATTTGCATGTACATACAGATAGCGGTGTAGATATTTCCATGTTCATACAGATAGCCGTGTAGATATTTCCATGTTCATACAGATAGCGGTGTAGATATTTCCATGTTCATACAGATAGCGGTGTAGATATTTCCATGTTCATGCAGATGCCGGTGTACATATATCCATGTTCATACAGATGGCGGTGAAGATATTTCCATGTTCATACAGATGGCGGTGTAGATATTTTCATGTTCATAGAAATGGCGGTGTAGATATTTCCAGGTTCACACAAATGGAGGTGTAGATATTTCCATGTTCATAGAGATGGCGCTGTAGATATTTCCATGTTCATCCACATGGTGGTTTAGATATTTCCATGTTCATAGAGATGGCGGTGTAGATATTTCCATGTTTATGCAGATAGCAGTGTAGTTATTTCCATGTTTATAGAGATTGCAGTGTAGATATTTCCATTGATATACAGATATCTGTGTAGATATTTGCATGTACATACAGATAGCGGTGTAGATATTTCCATGTTCATACAGATAGCCGTGTAGATATTTCCATGTTCATACAGATAGCGGTGTAGATATTTCCATGTTCATACAGATAGCGGTGTAGATATTTCCGTGTTCATGCAGATGCCGGTGTACATATATCCATGTTCATACAGATGGCGGTGAAGATATTTCCATGTTCATACAGATGGCGGTGTAGATATTTCCATGTTCATACAAATGGCGGTGTAGATATTTTCATGTTCATAGAAATGGCGGTGTAGATATTTCCAGGTTCATACAAATGGCGGTGTAGATATTTCCGTGTTCATAGAGATGGAGGTGTAGATATTTCCATGTTTATACAGATAGCAGTGTAGTTTTTTCCGTGTTTATAGAGATAGCAGTGTGGAAAATTCCGTTGATATACAGATAGCTATGTAGATATTTGCATGTTCATACAGATAGCGGTGAAGATATTTCCATGTTCATACAGATAGCGGTGTAGATATTTCCATGTTCTTACAGATAGCGGTGTAGTTATTTCCATGTTCATTCAGATAGCGGTGTAGATATTTCCATGTTCATACAGATAGCGGTGTAGATATTTCCATGTTCATACAGTTGGCGGTGTAGATATTTCCATGTTCATACAGATGGCGGTGTAGATATTTACATGTTCATACAGATGGCGGTGTAGATATTTCCATGTTCATACAGATGGCGGTGTAGATATTTCCATGTTCATACAGATGGCGGTGTACATATTTCGAAGTTTATAGAGATAGCGCTGTAGTTATTTCCATATTTATAGAGAAATCTGTGTAGATATTTCCATGTATATTCAGATAGCTGTGTAGATATTTGCATGTACATACAGATAGCGGTGTAGATATTTCCATGTTCATTCAGATAGCGGTGTAGATATTTCCATGTTCATACAGATAGCGGTGTAGATATTTCCATGTTCATACAGATGGCGGTGAAGATATTTCCATGTTCATACAGATGGCGGTGTAGATATTTCCATGTTCATACAAATGGCGGTGTAGATATTTTGATGTTCATAGAGATGGCGGTGTAGATATTTCCAGGTTAATACAAATGGCGGTGTAGATATTTTCATGTTCATAGAGATGGCGGTGTATATATTTCCATGTTTATACAGATAGCAGTGTAGATATTTCCATGCTTATAGAGATAGCAGTGTGGATATTTCCATTGATATACAGATAGCTGTGTAGATATTTGCATGTTCATACAGATAGCGGTGTAGATATTTGCATGTTCATACAGATAGCGGTGTAGTTATTTCCATGTTCATACAGATAGCGGTGTAGTTATTTCCATGTTCATACAGATAGCGGTGTAGATATTTCCATGTTCATACAGATAGCGTTGTAGATATTTCCATGTTCATACAGTTAGCGGTGTAGATATTTCCATGTTCATACAGATGGCAGTGTAGATATTTCCATGTTCATACAGATGGCGGTGTAGATATTTCCATGTTCATACGAATGGCGGTGGAGATATTTCCATGTTCATAGAGATGGCGGTGTAGATATTTCCATGTTCATACAAATGGTGGTGTAGATATTTCCATGTTCATAGAGATGGCGGTGTAGATATTTCCATGTTTATGCAGATAGCAGTGTAGTTATTTCCATGTTTATAGAGATAGCAGTGTAGATATTTCCATTGAAATACAGATAGCGGTGTAGATATTTGCATGTACATACAGATAGCGGTGTAGATATTTCCATGTTCATACAGATAGCCGTGTAGATATTTCCATGTTCATACAGATAGCGGTGTAGATATTTCCATGTTCATACAGATAGCGGTGTAGATATTTCCATGTTCATGCAGATGCCGGTGTACATATATCCATGTTCATACAGATGGCGGTGAAGATATTTCCATGTTCATACAGATGGCGGTGTAGATATTTCCATGTTCATAGAAATGGCGGTGTAGATATTTCCAGGTTCATACAAATGGCGGTGTAGATATTTCCGTGTTCATAGAGATGGCGGTGTAGATATTTCCATGTTTATTCAGAGAGCAGTGTAGTTTTTTCCATGTTTATAGAGATAGCAGTGTGGATATTTCCACTGATATACAGATAGCTATGTAGATATTTGCATGTTCATACAGATAGCGGTGTAGATATTTCCATGTTCATACAGATAGCGGTGTAGATATTTCCATGTTCTTTCAGATAGCGGTGTAGTTATTTCCATGTTCATTCAGATAGCGGTGTAGATATTTCCATGTTCATACAGATAGCCATGTAGATATTTCCATGTTCATACATTTGGCGGTGTAGATATTTCCATGTTCATACAGATGGCGGTGTAGATATTTACATGTTCATACAGATGGCTGTGTAGATATTTCCATGTTCATACAAATGGCGGTGTAGATATTTACATGTTCATACAGATGGCGGTGTAGATATTTCCATGTTCATACAGATGGCGGTGTAGATATTTCCATGTTCATACAGATGGCGGTGTAGGTATTTCGAAGTTTATAGAGATAGCGCTGTAGTTATTTCCATATTTATAGAGAAATCTGTGTAGATATTTCCATGTATATTCAGATAGCTGTGTAGATATTTCCATGTTCACACAGGTAGCGGTGTAGATATTTCCATGTTCATCCAGATGCCGGTGTACATATATCCATGTTCATACAGATGGCGGTGAAGATATTTCCATGTTCATACAGATGGCGGTGTAGATATTTCCATGTTCATACGAATGGCGGTGGAGATATTTCCATGTTCATAGAGATGGCGGTTTAGATATTTCCATGTTCATACAAATGGAGGTGTAGATATTTCCAAGTTCGTAGAGATGGCGGTGTAGATATTTCCATGCTTATACAGATAGCAGTGTAGTTATTTCCATGTTTATAGAGATAGCAGTGTAGATATTTCCATTGATATACAGATAGCTGTGTAGATATTTGCATGTACATACAGATAGCGGTGTAGATATTTCCATGTTCATACAGATAGCGGTGTAGATATTTCCATCTTCATACAGATAGCGGTTTAGTTATTTCCATGTTCAAACAGATAGCGGTGTAGATATTTCCATGTTCATACCGATAGCGGTGTAGATATTTCCATGTTCATACAGTTAGCGGTGTAGATATTTCCATGTTCATACAGATGGCGGTGTAGATATTTACATGTTCATACAGATGGCGGTATAGATATTTCCATGTTCGTACAGATGGCGGTGTAGATATTTACATGTACATAGAGATGGCGGTGTAGACATTTCCATGTTTATGCAGATAGCGGTATAGATATTTCCATGTTTATACAGATGGTGGTGTAGATATTTCCATGTTTATAGAGATGGCGGTCTAGATAATTCCATGTTTACAGAGATAGTGGTGTAGTTATTTCCAAGTTTAAAGAGACAGCATTGTAGATATTTCCATGTTTATACAGATAGCGGTGAAGATATTTCCATGTTTATTCAGATAGCGGTGTAGATATTTCCATGTTTATACAGATAGCAGTGTAGATATTTCCATGTTTATAGAGATAGTGGTGTAGATAATTTCAATTTTATACAGAGAGCAGTGTAGATATTTCCAAGTTCATACAGATAACGGTGTAGATATTTCCACGTTTATACAGATGGCGATGTAGATATTTCCATGTTCATACAGATGGCGGTGTAGATATTTCCATGTTTATAGGGATGACGGTGTAGATATTTTCATGTTTACACAGATGGCGTTGTAGATATTTCCATGTTTATACAGATAGCGGTGTAGACATTTCCATGTTTACACAGATAGCGGTGTGGATATTTCCATGTTTATACAGATAGTTGGGCAGATATTTCCATGTTTATACAGATAGCGGTGTAGATATTTCCATCTTAATACAGATGGCGTTGTAGATGTGTCCATATTCGTACAGACGGCGGTGTAGATATTTCCATGTTCATACAGATGGCGGTGTAGATATTTCGAAGTTTATAGAGATAGTGCTGTAGTTATTTCCATATTTATAGAGAAATCTGTGTAGATATTCCCATGTATTTTCAGATAGCTGTGTAGATATTTCCATGTTCATGCAGATAGCGGTGTAGATATTTCCATGTTCATCCAGATGCCGGTGTACATATATCCAAGTTCATACAGATGGCGGTGAAGGTATTTCCATGTTCATACAGATGGTGGTGTAGATATTTCCATGTTCATACAAATGTCGGTGTAGATATTTCCATGTTCGTAGAGATGGCGGTGTAGATATTTCCAGGTTCATACAAATGGCGGTGTAGATATTTCCATGTTCATAGAGATGGCGGTGTAGATATTTAAATGTTTATACAGATAGCAGTGTAGTTATTTCCATGTTTATAGAGATAGCAGTGTAGATATTTCCATGTTCATAGAGATGGCGGTGTAGATATTTCCATGTTTATACAGATAGCAGTGTAGATATTTCCATGTTTATAGAGATAGCAGTGTAGATATTTTCACTGATATACAGATAGCTGTGTAGATATTTGCATGTTCATACAGATAGCGGTGTAGATATTTCCATGTTCATACAGATAGCGGTGTAGATATTTCCATGTTTATACAGATAGCGGTGTAGATATTTCCATGTTCATACCGATAGCGGTGTAGATATTTCTTTGTTCATACAGAAAGCGGTGTAGATATTTCCATTTTCATACAGTTAGCGGTGTAGATATTTCCATGTTCATACAGATAGCGGTGTAGATATTTACATGTTCATACAGATGGCGGTGTAGATATTTCCATGTTTTTACGGATGGCAGTGTAGATATTTCCATGTACATACAGGTGGCGGTGTATATATTTTCATGTTTATACAGATAGCAGTGTAGTTATTTCCATATTTATAGAGATAGCAGTGTAGATATTTCCATTGATATGCAGATAGCTGTGTAGATATTTCCATGTTCATACAGATAGCGGTGTAGATATTTCCATGTTCATGCAGATAACGGTGTAGATAATTCCATGTTCCTACAGATAGCGGTGTAGATATTTCCATGTTCGTACAGTTAGCGGTGTAGATATTTCCATGTTCATACAGTTAGCGGTGTAGATATTTCCATGTTCATACAGATGGCGGTGTAGATATTTACATGTTCATACAGATGGCGGTATAGGTATTTCCATGTTCGTACAGATGGCGGCGTGGATATTTCCATGTTCATATAGATGGCGGTGTAGATATTTCCATGTTTATGCAGATAGCGGTATAGATATTTCCATGTTTATACAGATGGTGCTGTAGATATTTCCATGTTTATAGAGATGGCGGTCTAAATATTTCCATGTTTACAGAGATAGTGGTGTAGTTATTTCGAAGTTTATAGAGACAGCGTTGTAGATATTTAAATGTTTATACAGATAGCGGTGAAGATAATTCCATGTTTATACAGATAGCGGTGTTGATATTTCCATGTTTATACAGATAGCAGTGTAGATATTTCCATGTTTATTCAGATAGCGGTGTAGATATCTCCACATTAATACAGATGGCGGTGTAGTTATTTATATGTTTATACAGAAGGCGGTGCAGATATTTCCATGTTCATACAGATGGCGGTGAAGTTAATTCCATGTTCATACAGATAGCGGTGTAGATATTTACATGTTGAAACAGATAGCGGTGTAGATATTTCCATGTTCATCCAGATGGCTGTGTAGATATATCCATGTTCATACAGATAGCGGTGTAGATATGTCCATGTTCATCCAGATGCCGGTGTAGATATCTCCATGTTCATACAGATGGCGGTGAAGATATTTCCATGTTCATACAGATAGCGGTGTAGATATTTCCAAGTTCATACAGATGGCGGTGTAGATATTTACATGTTCATACAGATGGCGGTGTAGGTATTTCCATGTTCGTACAGATGGTGGTGTAGATATTTACATGTTCATACAGATGGCGGTGCAGATATTTCCATGTTTATGCAGATAGCGGTATAGATATTTCCATGCTTATACAGATGGTGGTGTAGATATTTCCATGTTTATAGAGATGGCGGTCTAGATATTTCCATGTTTAAAGAGATAGTAGTGTAGTTATTTCCAAGTTTATAGAGACAGTGTTGTTGATATTTCCATGTTTATAGAGACAGCGTTGTAGATATTTCCATGTTTATAGAGACAGCGGTGAAGATATTTGCATGTTTATACAGATAGCGGTGTAGATATTTCCATGTTTATACAGATAGCGGTGTAGATATTTCCATGTTGATAGAGATAGTGGTGTAGATAATTCCAATTTTATACAGATAGCAGTGTAGATATTTCCAAGTTCAAACAGATAGCGGTGTAGATATTTCCACGTTTATAGAGATGGCGGTGTATATATTTCCATGTTGATACAGATGGCGGTGTAGATATTTCCATGTTTATAGAGATGCCAGTGTAGATATTTTCATGTTTACACAGATGGCGGTGTAGATATTTCCATGTTTACACAGATAGCGTTGCAGACATTTCCATGTTTACACAGATAGCGGTGTTTATATTTCCATGTTTATGCAGATAGCGGTGTAGATATTTCCATGTTTATACAGGTAGCGGTGCGGATATTTCCATGTTTATACAGATAGTGGTGCAGATATTTCCATGTTTATACAGATAGCGGTGTAGATATTTCCATCTTAATACAGATAGCGGTATAGATATTTCCATGTTTATACAGATGGTGTTGTAGATATTTCCATGTTTATGCAGATGGCGGTATAGATATTTCCATGTTTATACAGATGGTGGTGTAGATATTTCCATCTTCATACAGATGGCGGTGTAGATATTTCGAAGTTTATAGAGATAGCGCTGAAGTTATTTCTATATTTCTTTAGAAATCTGTGTGGATACTTCCATGTGTATGCAGATAGCTGTGTAGATATTTCCATGTTCCTGCAGATAGCGGTGTAGTTATTTCCATGTTCATCCAGATGCCGGTGTAGATACATCCATGTTCATACAGATGGCGGTGAAGATATTTCCATGTTCATACAGATGTCTGTGTAGATATTTCCATGTTCATACAAATGGCGGTGTAGATATTTCCATGTTGATACAGATAGCAGTGTAGTTATTTAAATGTTTATAGAGATAGCAGTGTAGATTTTCCATAGATATACAGATAGCGGTGTAGATATTTCCATGTTCATGCAGAAAGCGGTGTAGATATTTCCATGTTCATCCAGATGCCTGTGTAGATATATCCATGTTCATAGAGATGGCGGTGAAGATATTTCCATGTTCATACAGATGGCGGTGTAGATATTTCCATGTTCATACAAATGGCGGTGTAGATATTTCCATGTTCATAGAGATGGCGGTGTAGATATTTCCATGTTCATACAAATGGCGGTGTAGATATTTCCATGTTCATAGAGATGGCGGTGTAGATATTTCCATGTTTATACAGATAGCAGTGTAGTTATTTCCATGTTTATACAGATAGCAGTGTAGATATTTCCATTGATATACAGATAGCTGTGTAGATATTCGCATGTTAATACAGATAGCGGTGTAGATATTTCCATGTTCATACAGATAGCGGTGAAGATATTTCCATGTTCATACAGATAGCGCTGTAGATATTCCCATGTTCATACAGATAGCGGTGTAGATATTTCCAAGTTCATACTGATAGCGGTGTAGATATTTCGAAGTTCATACAGTGAGCGGTATAGATATTTCCATGTTTATACAGATGGTGTTGTAGATATTTCCATGTTTATAGAGATGGCGGTCTAGATATTTCCATGTTTATAGAGATAGTGGTGTAGTTATTTCCAAGTTTATAGAGACAGCATTGTAGATATTTCCATGTTTTTACAGATAGCGGTGTAGATATTTCCATGTTCATAGAGATGGCGGTGTAGATATTTCCATGTTTATACAGATAGCAGTGTAGTTATTTCCATGTTTATAGAGATAGAGGTGTAGATAATTTCAATTTTATACAGATAGATGTGTACATATTTGCATGTTCATACAGATAGCCGTGTAGATATTTCCATGTTCATACAGTTGGCGGTGTAGATATTTCCATGTTCATAGAGATGGCGGTGTAGATATTTCCATGTTCATGCAGATGGCGATGTAGATATTTCGAAGTTTGTAGAGATAGCACTGTAGTTATTTCCATATTTATAGAGAAATCTGTGTAGATATTTCCATGTATATTCAGATAGCTGTGTAGATATTTCCATGTTCATACAGATAGCGGTGTAGATATTTCCATGTTCATCCAGATGTCGGTGTACATATATCCATGTTCAAACAGATGGCGGTGAAGGTACTTCCATGTTCATACAGATAGCGGTGTAGATAGTTCCATGTTCATACAAATGGCGGTGTAGATATTTCCATGTTCATAGAGATGGCCGTGTAGATATTTCCATGTTCATACAAATGGCGGTGTAGATATTTCCATGTTCATAGAAATGGCGGTGTAGGTATTTCCATGTTTATACAGATAGCAGTGTAGTTAATTCCATGTTTATAGAGATAGCAGTGTAGATATTTCCATTGATATACAGATAGCTTTGTAGATATTTGCAAGTTCATACAGATAGCGGTGTAGAAATTTCCATGTTCATACAGATAGCGGTGTATATATTTCCAAGTTCATACCGATAGCGGTGTAGATATTTCCATGTTCATACATATAGCGGTGTAGATATTTCCATGTTCATACAGATGGCGGTGTAGATATTTCCATGTTCATACAGATTGCGGTGTAGATATTTCCATGTTCATACAGATAGCGGTGTAGATATTTCCGTGTTCATACAGATAGCCGTGTAGATATTTCCGTGTTCATACAGTTAGCGGTGTAGATATTTCCATGTTCATACAGACGGCGGTGTAGATATTTACACGTTCATACAGATGGCGGAATAGATATTTCCATGTTCGTACAGATGGCGGTGTAGATATTTCCATGTTCATAGAGATGGCGGTGTAGATATTTCCATGTTTATGCAGATAGCAGTATAAATATTTCCATATTTATACAGATGGTGGTGTACATATTTCCATGTTTATAGAGATGGCTGTCTAGATATTTCCATGTTTACAGATATAGTGGTGTAGTTATTTCCAAGTTTATAGAGACAGCGTTGTAGATATTTCCATGATTATTCAGATAGCGGTGAAGATATTTCCATGTTTATACAGATAGCGGTGTAGATATTTCCATGTTTATACAGATAGCAGGGTAGATATTAACATGTTTATAGAGATAGTGGTGTAGATAATTTCAATTTTATACCGAGAGCAGTGTAGATATTTCCAAGTTCATACAGATAGCGGTGTAGATATTTCCACGTTTATAGAGATGGCGGTGTAGATATTTCCATGTTCATACAGATGGCGGTGTAGATATTTCCATGTTTATAGGGATGGCGGTGTAGATATTTTCAAGTTTACACAGATGGCGGTGTAGATATTTCCATGTTTACATACATAACGGTGTAGAGATTTCCATGTTTACACAGATAGCGGTGTGGATATTTCCATGTTTATGCAGATAGCAGTGTAGATATTTCCATGTTTATACAGATAGCAGTGCGGATATTTCCATGTTTATACAGATAGTTGGGCAGATATTTCCATGTTTATACAGATAGCGGTGTAGATATTTCCATCTTAGTACAGATGGCGGTGTAGATATGTCCATGTTCGTACAGATGGCGGTGTAGATATTTCCATGTTCATACAGATGGCGGTGTAAATATTTCGAAGTTTATAGAGATAGCGCTGTAGTTATTTCCATATTTATAGAGAAATCTGTGTAGATATTTCCATGTATATTCAGATAGCTGTGTAGATATTTCCATGTTCATGCAGATAGCGGTGTAGATATTTCCATGTTCATCCAGATGCCGGTGTACATATATCCATGTTCATACAGATGGCGGTGAAGATAATTCCATGTTCATAGAGATGGCGGTGTAGATATTTCCATGTTCATACGAATGGCGGTGGAGATATTTCCATGTTCTTAGAGATGGCGGTGTAGATATTTCCATGTTCATACAAATGGTGGTGTAGATATTTCCATGTTCATAGAGATGGCGGTGTAGATATTTCCATGTTTATACAGATAGCAGTGTAGTTATTTCCATGTTTATAGAGATAGCAGTGTAGATATTTCCATTGATATACAGATAGCTGTGTAGATATTTGCATGTACATACAGATAGCGGTGTAGATATTTCCATGTTCATACAGATAGCGGTGTAGATATTTCCATGTTCATACAGATAGAGGTGTAGATATTTCCATGTTCATACAGATAGCGGTGTAGATATTTCCATGTTCATACAGATGGCGGTGTAGATATTTCCATGTTCATACAGATGGCGGTGTAGATATTTCCATGTTCATACAGATAGCGGTGTAGATATTTCCATGTTCATACAGATGGCGGTGTAGATATTTCCATGTTCATACAGTTAGCGGTGTAGATATTTCCATGTTCATACAGATGGCGTTGTAGATATTTACATGTTCATACAGATGGCGGAATAGATATTTCCATGTTCGTACAGATGGCGGTGTAGATATTTCCATGTTCATAGAGATGGCGGAGTAGATATTTCCATGTTTATGCAGATAGCGTATAGATACTTCCATATTTAAACAGATGGTGGTGTACATATTTCCATGTTTATAGAGATGGCGGTCTAGATATTTCCACGTTTATAGAGATAGTGGTGTAGTTATTTCCAAGTTTATAGAGACAGCGTTGTAGATATTTCCATGTTTATTCAGATAGCGGTGAAGATATTTCCATGTTTATACAGGTAGCGGTGTAGATATTTCCATGTTTATACAGATAGCAGTGTAGATATTTCCATGTTTATAGAGATAGTGGTGTAGATAATTTCAATTTTATACAGAGAGCAGTGTAGATATTTCCAAGTTCATACAGATAGCGGTGTAGATATTTCCATTTTCATACAGATAGCGGTGTAGATATTTCCATGTTCATACAAATGGCGGTGTAGATATTTTCATGTTCATAGAAATGGCGGTGTAGATATTTCCAGGTTCATACAAATGGCGGTGTAGATATTTCCATGTTCATAGAGATGGTGGTGTAGATATATCCATGTTTATACAGAGAGCAGTGTAGTTATTTCCATGTTTATAGAGATAGCGGTGTGGATATTTCCATTGATATACAGATAGATGTGTAGATATTTGCATGTTCATACAGATAGCGGTGTAGATATTTCCATGTTCATACAGATAGCCGTGTAGATATTTCCATGTTCATTCAGATAGTGGTGTAGTTATTTCATTGTTCATACAGATAGCGGTGTAGATATTTCCATGTTCATACAGATAGCGGTGTAGATATTTCCATGTTCATACAGTTAGCGGTGTAGATATTTCCATGTTCATTCAGATGGCTTTGTAGATATTTACATGTTCATACAGATGGCGGTGTAGATATTTCCATGTTCATACAGATAGCCGTGTAGATATTTCCATGTTCAAACAGATAGCGGTGTAGATATTTCCATGTTCATACAGATAGCGGTGTAGATATTTCCATGTTCATACCCATAGCGGTGTAGACATTTCCATGTTAATACATTTAGCGGTGTAGATATTTCCATGTTCCTACAGATGGCGGTGAAGATATTTACTTGTTCATACAGATGGCGGTGTAGATATTTACATGTTCATAGAGAGGGCAGTATAGATATTTCCATGTTCGTACAGATGGCGGTGTAGATATTTCCATGTTCATAGAGATGGCGGTGTAGATATTTCCATGTTTATGCAGATAGCGGTATAGATATTTCCAAGTTCATACAGTTAGCGGTGTAGATATTTCCATGTTCATACAGATGGCGGTGTAGATATTTCCATGTTCATACAGATGGCAGTGTAGATATTTCCATGTTCATACAGATGGCGGTGTAGATATTTCGAAGTTTACAGAGATAGCGCTGTAGTTATTTCCATATTTATAGAGAAAACTGTGTAGTTAATTCCATGTATATTCAGATAGCTGTGTAGATATTTCCATGTTCATGCAGATAGCGGTGTAGATATTTCCATGTTCATCCAGATGCCGGTGTACATATATCCATGTTCATACGAATGGCAGTGGAGATATTTCCATGTTCATAGAGATGGCGGTGTAGATATTTCCATGTTCATACAAATGGTGGTGTAGATATTTCCATGTTCATAGAGATGGCGGTGTAGATATTTCCATGTTTATACAGATAGCGGTGTAGATATTTCCATGTTCATACAAATGGTGGTGTAGATATTTCCATGTTCATAGAGATGGCCGTGTAGATATTTCCATGTTCATACACTTAGCGGTGTAGATATTTCCATGTTCATACAGATGGCGGTGTAGATATTTACATGTTCATACAGATGGCGGTGTAGATATTTCCATGTTCATACAGATAGCGGTGTAGATATTTCCATGTTCATACAGATAGCGGTGTAGATATTTCCATGTTCATACAGATGGCGGTGTAGATATTTACATGTTCATACAGATGGCGGTGTAGATATTTCCATGTTCATACAGATAGCGGTGTAGATATTTCCATGTTCATACAGTTAGCGGTGTAGATATTTCCATGTTCATACAGATGGCGGTGTAGATATTTACATGTTCATACAGATGGCGGTGTAGATATTTCCATGTTCGTACGGATGGCAGTGTGGATATTTCCATGTTCATACAGGTGGTGGTGTAGATATTTCCATGTTTTTACAGATAGCAGTGTAGTTATTTACATGTTTATAGAGATAGCTGTGTAAATATTTCCATGGATATACAGATACCTGTGTAGATATTTGCATGTTCATACAGATAGCGGTGTAGATATTTCCATGTTCGTACAGATAGCGGTGTAGATATTTCCATGTTCATACAGATAGCACTGTAGATATTTCCATGTTCATACAGATAACGGTGTAGATATTTCCATGTTCATACAGATAGCGGTGTAGATATTTCCCTGTTCATACAGTTAGTGGAGTAGATATTTCCATCTTCATACAGATGGCGGTGTAGATATTTACATGTTCATACAGATGGCGGTGTAGATATTTCCATGTTCATAGAGATGGCGGTGTAGACATTTCCATGTTTATGCAGATAGCAGTATAAGTATTTCCATGTTTATACAGATGGTGGTGTAGGTATTTCCATGTTTATAGAGATGGCGGTCTAGATATTTGTATGTTTATAGAGATAGTGGTGTAGTTAATGCCAAGTTTATAGAGACAGCGTTGCAGATATTTCCATGTTTATACAGATAGCGGTGAAGATATTTCCATGTTTATACAGATAGCGGTGTAGATATTTCCATTTTTATACAGATAACAGTGTAGATATTTCCATGTTTATAGAGATAGTGGTGTAGATAATTTCAATTTTATACAGATAGCAGTGTAGATATTTCCATGTTCAAACAGATAGCGGTGTAGATATTTCCATGTTCATACAGATAGCGGTGTAGATATTTCCATGTTCATACCCATAGCGGTGTAGACATTTCCATGTTCATACATTTAGCGGTGTAGATATTTCCATGTTCTTACAGATGGCGGTGAAGATATTTACTTGTTCATACAGATGGCGGTGTAGAGATTTCCATGTTTGTGCGGATGGCATTGCAGATATTTCCATGTTCATACAGGTGGCGGTGTAGATATTTCCATGTTTATACAGATAGCAGTGTAGTTATTTCCATGTTAATAGAGATAGCTGTGTAGATATTTCCATTGATATACTGATAGCTGTGTAGATGTTTGCATGTTCATACACATAGTGGTGTAGATATTTCCGTGTTCATACATAGCGGTGTAGATATTTCCATGTTCATACAGATAGCGGTATAGATATTTCCATGTTCATACAGATAACGGTGTAGATATTTCCATGTTCATACAGACAGCGGTTTAGATATTTCCATGTTCATACAGTTAGCGGTGTAGATATTTCCATGTTCATACAGATGGCGGTGTAGATATTTACATGTTCATACAGAGGGCAGTATAGATATTTCCATGTTCGTACAGATGGCGGTGTAGATATTTCCATGTTCATAGAGATGGTGGTGTAGATATTTCCATGTTTATGCAGATAGCGGTATAGATATTTCCAAGTTCATACAGTTAGCGGTGTAGATATTTCCATGTTCATACAGATGGCGGTGTAGATATTTCCATGTTCATACAGATGGCAGTGTGGATATTTCCATGTTCATACAGATGGCGGTGTAGATATTTCGAAGTTTATAGAGATAGCGCTGTAGTTATTTCCATATTTATAGAGAAAACTGTGTAGATAATTCCATGTATATTCAGATAGCTGTGTAGATATTTCCATGTTCATGCAGATAGCGGTGAAGATATTTCCATGTTCATCCAGATGGCGGTGTACATATATCCATGTTCATACAGAAGGCGGTGAAGATATTTCCATGTTCATACAGATGGCGGTGTAGATATTTCCATGTTCATAAGAATGGCGGTGGAGATATTTCCAAGTTCATAGAGATGGCGGTGTAGATATTTCCATGTTCATACAAATGGTGGTGTAGATATTTCCATGTTCATAGAGATGGCGGTGTAGATATTTCCATGTTTATACAGATAGCGGTGTAGATATTTCCATGTTCATACAAATGGTGGTGTAGATATTTCCATGTTCATAGAGATGGCGGTGTAGATATTTCCATGTTCATACAGTTAGCGGTGTAGATATTTCCATGTTCATACAGATGGCGGTGTAGATATTTACATGTTCATACAGATGGCGGTGTAGATATTTCCATGTTCATACAGATGGCGGTGTAGATATTTCCATGTTCATACAGATGGCGGTGTAGGTATTTCCATGTTCATACAGATAGCGGTGTAGATATTTCCATGTTCATACAGATGGCGGTGTAGATATTTCCATGTTCATACAGTTAGCGGTGTAGATATTTCCATGTTCATACAGATGGCGTTGTAGATATTTACATGTTCATACAGATGGCGGAATAGATATTTCCATGTTCGTACAGATGGCGGTGTAGATATTTCCATGTTCATAGAGATGGCGGAGTAGATATTTCCATGTTTATGCAGATAGCGGTATAGATAATTCCATATTTAAACAGATGGTGGTGTACATATTTCCATGTTTATAGAGATGGCGGTCTAGATATTTCCACGTTTACAGAGATAGTGGTGTAGTTATTTCCAAGTTTATAGAGACAGCGTTGTAGATATTTCCATGTTTATTCAGATAGCGGTGAAGATATTTCCATGTTTATACAGATGGCGGTGTAGATATTTCCATGTTTATACAGATAGCAGTGTAGATATTTCCATGTTTATAGAGATAGTGGTGTAGATAATTTCAATTTTATACAGAGAGCAGTGTAGATATTTCCAAGTTCATACAGATAGCGGTGTAGATATTTCCATTTTCATACAGATAGCGGTGTAGATATTTCCATGTTCATACAAATGGCGGTGTAGATATTTTCATGTTCATAGAAATGGCAGTGTAGATATTTCCAGGTTCATACAAATGGCGGTGTAGATATTTCTGTGTTCATAGAGATGGCGGTGTAGATATTTCCATGTTTATACAGATAGCAGTGTAGTTTTTTCCATGTTTATAGAGATAGCAGTGTG
Source organism: Gorilla gorilla gorilla (assembly GCF_029281585.2). Classification (NCBI taxonomy): domain Eukaryota; kingdom Metazoa; phylum Chordata; class Mammalia; order Primates; family Hominidae; genus Gorilla; species Gorilla gorilla. The sequence continues at coordinate 6,662,648 of NC_073232.2, read as the reverse complement.
GATATTTCCATTGATATACAGATAGCTATGTAGATATTTGCATGTTCATACAGATAGCGGTGAAGATATTTCCATGTTCATACAGATAGCGGTGTAGATATTTCCATGTTCTTACAGATAGCGGTGTAGTTATTTCCATGTTCATTCAGATAGCGGTGTAGATATTTCCATGTTCATACAGATAGCGGTGTAGATATTTCCATGTTCATACAGTTGGCGGTGTAGATATTTCCATGTTCATACAGATGGTGGTGTAGATATTTACATGTTCATACAGATGGCGGTGTAGATATTTCCATGTTCATACAGATGGCGGTGTAGATATTTCCATGTTCATACAGATGGCGGTGTAGATATTTCGAAGTTTATAGAGATAGCGCTGTAGTTATTTCCATATTTATAGAGAAATCTGTGTAGATATTTCCATGTATATTCAGATAGCTGTGTAGATATTTCCATGTTAATGCAGGTAGCGGTGTAGATATTTCCATGTTCATCCAGATACCGGTGTACATATATCCATGTTCATACAGATGGCGGTGAAGATATTTCCATGTTCATACAGATGGCGGTGTAGATATTTCCATGTTCATACGAATGGTGGTGTAGATATTTCCATGTTCATAGAGATGGCGGTGTAGTTATTTCCATGTTCATTCAGATAGTGGTGTAGATATTTCCATGTTCATACAGATAGCGGTGTAGATATTTCCATGTTCATACAGATGGCGGTGTAGATATTTCCATGTTCATACAGTTAGCGGTGTAGATATTTCCATGTTCATACAGATGGCGTTGTAGATATTTACATGTTCATACAGATGGCGGAATAGATATTTCCATGTTCGTACAGATGGCGGTGTAGATATTTCCATGTTCATAGAGATGGCGGAGTAGATATTTCCATGTTTATGCAGATAGCGGTATAGATACTTCCATATTTAAACAGATGGTGGTGTACATATTTCCATGTTTATAGAGATGGCGGTCTAGATATTTCCACGTTTACAGAGATAGTGGTGTAGTTATTTCCAAGTTTATAGAGACAGCGTTGTAGATATTTCCATGTTTATTCAGATTGCGGTGAAGATATTTCCATGTTTATACAGATGGCGGTGTAGATATTTCCATGTTTATACAGATAGCAGTGTAGATATTTCCATGTTTATAGAGATAGTGGTGTAGATAATTTCAATTTTATACAGAGAGCAGTGTAGATATTTCCAAGTTCATACAGATAGCGGTGTAGATATTTCCATTTTCATACAGATAGCGGTGTAGATATTTCCATGTTCATACAAATGGCGGTGTAGATATTTTCATGTTCATAGAAATGGCAGTGTAGATATTTCCAGGTTCATACAAATGGCGGTGTAGATATTTCTGTGTTCATAGAGATGGCGGTGTAGATATTTCCATGTTTATACAGATAGCAGTGTAGTTTTTTCCATGTTTATAGAGATAGCAGTGTGGATATTTCCATTGATATACAGATAGCTATGTAGATTTTTGCATGTTCATACAGATAGCGGTGAAGATATTTCCATGTTCATACAGATAGCGGTGTAGATATTTCCATGTTCTTACAGATAGCGGTGTAGTTATTTCCATGTTCATTCAGATAGCGGTGTAGATATTTCCATGTTCATACAGATAGCGGTGTAGATATTTCCATGTTCATACAGTTGGCGGTGTAGATATTTCCATGTTCATACAGATGGTGGTGTAGATATTTACATGTTCATACAGATGGCGGTGTAGATATTTCCATGTTCATACAGATGGCGGTGTAGATATTTCCATGTTCATACAGATGGCGGTGTAGATATTTCGAAGTTTATAGAGATAGCGCTGTAGTTATTTCCATATTTATAGAGAAATCTGTGTAGATATTTCCATGTATATTCAGATAGCTGTGTAGATATTTCCATGTTAATGCAGGTAGCGGTGTAGATATTTCCATGTTCATCCAGATACCGGTGTACATATATCCATGTTCATACAGATGGCGGTGAAGATATTTCCATGTTCATACAGATGGCGGTGTAGATATTTCCATGTTCATACGAATGGTGGTGTAGATATTTCCATGTTCATAGAGATGGCGGTGTAGTTATTTCCATGTTCATTCAGATAGCGGTGTAGATATTTCCATGTTCATACAGATAGCGGTGTAGATATTTCCATGTTCATACAGTTGGCGGTGTAGATATCTCCATGTTCATACAGATGGTGGTGGAGATATTTCCATGTTCATACAGATGGCGGTGTAGATATTTCCATGTTCATACACATGGTGGTGTAGATATTTCCATGTTCATAGAGATGGCGGTGTAGATATTTCCATGTTTATACAGATAGCAGTGTCGTTATTTCCATGTTTATAGAGATAGCAGTGTAGATATTTCCATTGATATACAGATAGCGGTGTAGATATTTGCATGTACATACAGATAGCGGTGTAGATATTTCCATGTTCATACAGATAGCCGTGTACATATTTCAATGTTCATAGAGATAGCGGTGTAGATATTTCCATGTTCCTACAGATGGCGGTGAAGATATTTACTTGTTCATACAGATGGCGGTGTAGATAATTACATGTTCATACAGAGGGCAGTATAGATATTTCCATGTTCGTACAGATGGCGGTGTAGATATTTCCATGTTCATAGAGATGGCGGTGTAGATATTTCCATGTTTATGCAGATAGCGGTATAGATATTTCCAAGTTCATACAGTTAGCGGTGTAGATATTTCCATGTTCATACAGATGGCGGTGTAGATATTTCCATGTTCATACAGATGGCAGTGTAGATATTTCCATGTTCATACAGATGGCGGTGTAGATATTTCGAAGTTTATAGAGATAGCGCTGTAGTTATTTCCATATTTATAGAGAAAACTCTGTAGTTAATTCCATGTATATTCAGATAGCTGTGTAGATATTTCCATGTTCATGCAGATAGCGGTGTAGATATTTCCATGTTCATCCAGATGCCGGTGTACATATATCCATGTTCATACAGATGGCGGTGAAGATATTTCCATGTTCATACAGATGGCGGTGTAGATATTTCCATGTTCATACAAATGGTGGTGTAGATATTTCCATGTTCATAGAGATGGCGGTGTAGATATTTACATGTTTATACAGATAGCGGTGTAGATATTTCCATGTTCATACAAATGGTTGTGTAGATATTTCCATGTTCATAGAGATGGCGGTGTAGATATTTCCATGTTCATACAGTTAGCGGTGTAGATATTTCCATGTTCATACAGATGGCGGTGTAGATATTTACGTGTTCATACAGATGGCGGTGTAGATATTTCCATGTTCATACAGATGGCGGTGTAGATATTTCCATGTTCATACAGATAGCGGTGTAGATATTTCCATGTTCATACAGATAGCGGTGTAGATATTTCCATGTTCATACCGATAGCGGTGTAGATATTTCCATGTTCATACAGTTAGCGGTGTAGATATTTCCATGTTCATACAGATGGCGGTGTAGATATTTCCATGTTCGTACGGATGGCAGTGTGGATATTTCCATGTTCATACAGGTGGTGGTGTAGATATTTCCATGTTTATACAGATAGCAGTGTAGTTATTTACATGTTTATAGAGATAGCTGTGTAGATATTTCCATGGATATACAGATACCTGTGTAGATATTTGCATGTTCATACAGATAGCGGTGTAGATATTTCCATGTTCGTACAGATAGCGGTGTAGATATTTCCATGTTCATACAGATAGCACTGTAGATATTTCCATGTTCATACAGATAACGGTGTAGATATTTCCATGTTCATACAGATAGCGGTGTAGATATTTCCCTGTTCATACAGTTAGTGGAGTAGATATTTCCATCTTCATACAGATGGCGGTGTAGATATTTACATGTTCATACAGATGGCGGTGTAGATATTTCCATGTTCATAGAGATGGCGGTGTAGACATTTCCATGTTTATGCAGATAGCAGTATAGGTATTTCCATGTTTATACAGATGGTGGTGTAGGTATTTCCATGTTTATAGAGATGGCGGTCTAGATATTTGCATGTTTATAGAGATAGTGGTGTAGTTAATGCCAAGTTTATAGAGACAGCGTTGCAGATATTTCCATGTTTATACAGATAGCGGTGAAGGTATTTCCATGTTTATACAGATAGCGTTGTAGATATTTCCATTTTTAAACAGATAACAGTGTAGATATTTCCATGTTTATAGAGATAGTGGTGTAGATAATTTCAATTTTATACAGATAGCAGTGTAGATATTTCCATGTTCAAACAGATAGCGGTGTAGATATTTCCATGTTCATACAGATAGCGGTGTAGATATTTCCATGTTCATACCCATAGCGGTGTAGACATTTCCATGTTCATACATTTAGCGGTGTAGATATTTCCATGTTCTTACAGATGGCAGTGAAGATATTTACTTGTTCATACAGATGGCGGTGTAGATATTTCCATGTTTGTGCGGATGGCATTGCAGATATTTCCATGTTCATACAGGTGGCGGTGTAGATATTTCCATGTTTATACAGATAGCAGTGTAGTTATTTCCATGTTAATAGAGATAGCTGTGTAGATATTTCCATTGATATACTGATAGCTGTGTAGATATTTGCATGTTCATACACATAGTGGTGTAGATATTTCCATGTTCATACATAGCGGTGTAGATATTTCCATGTTCATACAGATAGCGGTATAGATATTTCCATGTTCATACAGATAACGGTGTAGATATTTCCATGTTCATACAGACAGCGGTTTAGATATTTCCATGTTCATACAGTTAGCGGTGTAGATATTTCCATGTTCATACAGATGGCGGTGTAGATATTTACATGTTCATACAGAGTGCAGTATAGATATTTCCATGTTCGTACAGATGGCGGTGTAGATATTTCCATGTTCATAGAGATGGCGGTGTAGATATTTCCATTTTTATGCACATAGCGGTATAGATATTTCCAAGTTCATACAGTTAGCGGTGTAGATATTTCCATGTTCATACAGATGGCGGTGTAGATATTTCCATGTTCATACAGATGGCAGTGTAGATATTTCCATGTTCATACAGATGGCGGTGTAGATATTTCGAAGTTTATAGAGATAGCGCTGTATTTATTTCCATATTTATAGAGAAAACTGTGTAGATAATTCCATGTGTATTCAGATAGTTGTGTAGATATTTCCATGTTCATGCAGATAGCGGTGTAGATATTTCCATGTTCATCCAGATGCCGGTGTACATATATCCATGTTCATACAGATGGCGGTGAAGATATTTCCATGTTCATAGAGATGGCGGTGTAGATATTTCCATGTTCATACAAATGGTGGTGTAGATATTTCCATGTTCATAGAGATGGCGGTGTAGATATTTCCATGTTTATACAGATAGCGGTGTAGATATTTCCATGTTCATACAAATGGTTGTGTAGATATTTCCATGTTCATAGAGATGGAGGTGTAGATATTTCCATGTTCATACAAATGGCGGTGTAGATATTTTCATGTTCATAGAAATGGCGGTGTAGATATTTCCAGGTTCATACAAATGGCGGTGTAGATATTTCTGTGTTCATAGAGATGGCGGTGTAGATATTTCCATGTTTATACAGATAGCAGTGTAGTTTTTTCCATGTTTATAGAGAGAGCAGTGTGGATATTTCCATTGATATACAGATAGCTATGTAGATATTTGCATGTTCATACAGATTGCGGTGAAGATATTTCCATGTTCATACAGATAGTGGTGTAGATATTTCCATGTTCTTACAGATAGCGGTGTAGTTATTTCCATGTTCATTCAGATAGCGGTGTAGATATTTCCATGTTCATACAGATAGCGGTGTAGATATTTCCATGTTCATACAGTTGGCGGTGTAGATATTTCCATGTTCATACAGATGGTGGTGTAGATATTTACATGTTCATACAGATGGCGGTGTAGATATTTCCATGTTCATACAGATGGCGGTGTAGATATTTCCATGTTCATACAGATGGCGGTGTAGATATTTCGAAGTTTATAGAGATAGCGCTGTAGTTATTTCCATATTTATAGCGAAATCTGTGTAGATATTTCCATGTATATTCAGATAGCTGTGTAGATATTTCCATGTTCATGCAGGTAGCGGTGTAGATATTTCCATGTTCATCCAGATGCCAGTGTACATATATCCATGTTCATACAGATGGCGGTGAAGATATTTCCATGTTCATACAGATGGCGGTGTAGATATTTCCATGTTCATACGAATGGTGGTGTAGATATTTCCATGTTCATAGAGATGGCGGTGTAGATATTTCCATGCTTATACAGATAGCAGTGTAGTTATTTCCATGTTTATAGAGATAGCAGTGTAGATATTTCCATTGATATACAGATAGCTGTGTAGATATTTGCATGTACATACAGATAGCGGTGAAGATATTTCCATGTTCATACAGATAGAGGTGTAGATATTTCCATGTTCATACAGATAGCGGTGTAGATATTTCCATGTTCATACAGATAGCGGTGTAGATATTTCCATGTTCATGCAGATGCCGGTGTACATATATCCATGTTCATACAGATGGCGGTGAAGATATTTCCATGTTCATACAGATGGCGGTGTAGATATTTCCATGTTCATACAAATGGCGGTGTAGATATTTTGATGTTCATAGAGATGGCGGTGTAGATATTTCCAGGTTAATACAAATGGCGGTGTAGATATTTCCATGTTCATAGAGATGGCGGTGTAGATATTTCCATGTTTCTACAGATAGCAGTGTAGTTATTTCCATGTTTATAGAGATAGCAGTGTGGATATTTCCATTGATATACAGATAGCTGTGTAGATATTTGCATGTTCATACAGATAGCGGTGTAGATATTTGCATGTTCATACAGATAGCGGTGTAGATATTTCCATGTTCATACAGATAGCGGTGTAGTTATTTCCATGTTCATACAGATAGCGGTGTAGATATTTCCATGTTCATACAGATAGCGGTGTAGATATTTCCATGTTCATACAGTTAGCGGTGTAGATATTTCCATGTTCATACAGATGGCAGTGTAGATATTTCCATGTTCATACAGATGGCGGTGTAGATATTTCCATGTTCATACAGATGGCGGTGTAGATATTTACATGTTCATACAGATGGCGGTGTAGATATTTCCATGTTCATACGAATGGCTGTGGAGATATTTCCATGTTCATAGAGATGGCGGTGTAGATATTTCCATGTTCATACACATGGTGGTGTAGATATTTCCATGTTCATAGAGATGGCGGTGTAGATATTTCCATGTTTATACAGATAGCAGTGTCGTTATTTCCATGTTTATAGAGATAGCAGTGTAGATATTTCCATTGGTATACAGAAAGCGGTGTAGATATTTGCATGTACATACAGATAGCGGTGTAGATATTTCCATGTTCATACAGATAGCCGTGTAGATATTTCCATGTTCATACAGATAGCGGTGTAGATATTTCCATGTTCATACAGATAGCGGTGTAGATATTTCCATGTTCATGCAGATGCCGGTGTACATATATCCATGTTCATACAGATGGCGGTGAAGATATTTCCATGTTCATACAGATGGCGGTGTAGATATTTCCATGTTCATACAAATGGCGGTGTAGATATTTTGATGTTCATAGAGATGGCGGTGTAGATATTTCCAGGTTAATACAAATGGCGGTGTAGATATTCCCATGTTCATAGAGATGGTGGTGTAGATATTTCCATGTTTATACAGATAGCAGTGTAGTTATTTCCATGTTTATAGAGATAGCAGTGTGGATATTTCCATTGATATACAGATAGCTGTGTAGATATTTGCATGTTCATACAGATAGCGGTGTAGATATTTGCATGTTCATACACATAGCGGTGTAGTTATTTCCATGTTCATACAGATAGCGGTGTAGTTATTTCCATGTTCATACAGATAGCGGTGTAGATATTTCCATGTTCATACAGATAGCGGTGTAGATATTTCCATGTTCATACAGTTAGCGGTGTAGATATTTCCATGTTCATACAGATGGCAGTGTAGATATTTCCATGTTCATACAGATGGCGGTGTAGATATTTCCATGTTCATACGAATGGCGGTGGAGATATTTCCATGTTCATAGAGATGGCGGTGTAGATATTTCCATGTTCATACACATGGTGGTGTAGATATTTCCATGTTCATAGAGATGGCGGTGTAGATATTTCCATGTTTATGCAGATAGCAGTGTAGTTATTTCCATGTTTATAGAGATAGCAGTGTAGATATTTCCATTGATATACAGATGGCGGTGTAGATATTTGCATGTACATACAGATAGCGGTGTAGATATTTCCATGTTCATACAGATAGCCGTGTAGATATTTCCATGTTCATACAGATAGCGGTGTAGATATTTCCATGTTCATACAGATAGCGGTGTAGATATTTCCGTGTTCATGCAGATGCCGGTGTACATATATCCATGTTCATACAGATGGCGGTGAAGATATTTCCATGTTCATACAGATGGCGGTGTAGATATTTCCATGTTCATACAAATGGCGGTGTAGATATTTTCATGTTCATAGAAATGGCGGTATAGATATTTCCAGGTTCATACAAATGGCGGTGTAGATATTTCCGTGTTCATAGAGATGGCAGTGGAGATATTTCCATGTTTATACAGATAGCAGTGTAGTTTTTTCCGTGTTTATAGAGATAGCAGTGTGGATATTTCCGTTGATATACAGATAGCTATGTAGATATTTGCATGTTCATACAGATAGCGGTGAAGATATTTCCATGTTCATACAGATAGCGGTGTAGATATTTCCATGTTCTTACAGATAGCGGTGTAGTTATTTCCATGTTCATTCAGATAGCGGTGTAGATATTTCCATGTTCATACAGATAGCGGTGTAGATATTTCCATGTTCATACAGTTGGCGGTGTAGATATTTCCATGTTCATACAGATGGTGGTGTAGATATTTACATGTTCATACAGATGGCGGTGTAGATATATCCATGTTCATACAGATGGCGGTGTAGATATTTCCATGTTCATACAGATGGCGGTGTAGATATTTCGAAGTTTATAGAGATAGCGCTGTAGGTATTTCCATATTTATAGAGAAATCTGTGTAGATATATCCATGTATATTCAGATAGCTGTGTAGATATTTCCATGTTCATGCAGGTAGCGGTGTAGATATTTCCATGTTCATCCAGATGCCGGTGTACATATATCCATGTTCATACAGATGGCGGTGAAGATATTTCCATGTTCATACAGATGGCGGTGTAGATATTTCCATGTTCATACGAATGGCGCTGGAGATATTTCCATGTTCATAGAGATGGCGGTGTAGATATTTCCATGCTTATACAGATAGCAGTGTAGTTATTTCCATGTTTATAGAGATAGCAGTGTAGATATTTCCATTGATATACAGATAGCTGTGTAGATATTTGCATGTACATACAGATAGCGGTGTAGATATTTCCATGTTCATACAGATAGCGGTGTAGATATTTCCATGTTCATACAGATAGCGGTGTAGATATTTCCATGTTCATACAGATAGCGGTGTAGATATTTCCATGTTCATGCAGATGCCGGTGTACATATATCCATGTTCATACAGATGGCGGTGAAGATATTTCCATGTTCATACAGATGGCGGTGTAGATATTTCCATGTTCATACAAATGGCGGTGTAGATATTTTGATGTTCATAGAGATGGCGGTGTAGATATTTCCAGGTTAATACAAATGGCGGTGTAGATATTTCCATGTTCATAGAGATGGCGGTGTAGATATTTCCATGTTTATACAGATAGCAGTGTAGTTATTTCCATGTTTATACAGATAGCAGTGTGGATATTTCCATTGATATACAGATAGCTGTGTAGATATTTGCATGTTCATACACATAGCGGTGTAGATATTTGCATGTTCATACAGATAGCGGTGTAGTTATTTCCATGTTCATACAGATAGCGGTGTAGTTATTTCCATGTTCATACAGATAGCGGTGTAGATATTTCCATGTTCATACAGATAGCGGTGTAGATATTTCCATGTTCATACAGTTAGCGGTGTAGATATTTCCATGTTCATACAGATGGCAGTGTAGATATTTCCATGTTCATACAGATGGCGGTGTAGATATTTCCATGTTCATACAGATGGCGGTGTAGATATTTACATGTTCATACAGATGGCGGTGTAGATATTTCCATGTTCATACGAATGGCTGTGGAGATATTTCCATGTTCATAGAGATGGCGGTGTAGATATTTCCATGTTCATACAGATAGCGGTGTAGATATTTCCATGTTCATGCAGATGCCGGTGTACATATATCCATGTTCATACAGATGGCGGTGAAGATATTTCCATGTTCATACAGATGGCGGTGTAGATATTTCCATGTTCATACAAATGGCGGTGTAGATATTTTGATGTTCATAGAGATGGCGGTGTAGATATTTCCAGGTTAATACAAATGGCGGTGTAGATATTTCCATGTTCATAGAGATGGTGGTGTAGATATTTCCATGTTTATACAGATAGCAGTGTAGTTATTTCCATGTTTATAGAGATAGCAGTGTGGATATTTCCATTGATATACAGATAGCTGTGTAGATATTTGCATGTTCATACAGATAGCGGTGTAGATATTTGCATGTTCATACACATAGCGGTGTAGTTATTTCCATGTTCATACAGATAGCGGTGTAGTTATTTCCATGTTCATACAGATAGCGGTGTAGATATTTCCATGTTCATACAGATAGCGGTGTAGATATTTCCATGTTCATACAGTTAGCGGTGTAGATATTTCCATGTTCATACAGATGGCAGTGTAGATATTTCCATGTTCATACAGATGGCGGTGTAGATATTTCCATGTTCATACGAATGGCGGTGGAGATATTTCCATGTTCATAGAGATGGCGGTGTAGATATTTCCATGTTCATACACATGGTGGTGTAGATATTTCCATGTTCATAGAGATGGCGGTGTAGATATTTCCATGTTTATGCAGATAGCAGTGTAGTTATTTCCATGTTTATAGAGATAGCAGTGTAGATATTTCCATTGATATACAGATAGCGGTGTAGATATTTGCATGTACATACAGATAGCGGTGTAGATATTTCCATGTTCATACAGATAGCCGTGTAGATATTTCCATGTTCATACAGATAGCGGTGTAGATATTTCCATGTTCATACAGATAGCGGTGTAGATATTTCCGTGTTCATGCAGATGCCGGTGTACATATATCCATGTTCATACAGATGGCGGTGAAGATATTTCCATGTTCATACAGATGGCGGTGTAGATATTTCCATGTTCATACAAATGGCGGTGTAGATATTTTCATGTTCATAGAAATGGCGGTATAGATATTTCCAGGTTCATACAAATGGCGGTGTAGATATTTCCGTGTTCATAGAGATGGCGGTGGAGATATTTCCATGTTTATACAGATAGCAGTGTAGTTTTTTCCGTGTTTATAGAGATAGCAGTGTGGATATTTCCGTTGATATACAGATAGCTATGTAGATATTTGCATGTTCATACAGATAGCGGTGTAGATATTTCCATGTTCATACAGTTGGCGGTGTAGATATTTCCATGTTCATACAGATGGTGGTGTAGATATTTACATGTTCATACAGATGGCGGTGTAGATATTTCCATGTTCAAACAGATGGCGGTGTAGATATTTCCATGTTCATACAGATGGCGGTGTAGATATTTCGAAGTTTATAGAGATAGCGCTGTAGGTATTTCCATATTTATAGAGAAATCTGTGTAGATATTTCCATGTATATTCAGATAGCAGTGTAGATATTTCCATGTTCATGCAGGTAGCGGTGTAGATATTTCCATGTTCATCCAGATGCCGGTGTACATATATCCATGTTCATACAGATGGCGGTGAAGATATTTCCATGTTCATACAGATGGCGGTGTAGATATTTCCATGTTCATACGAATGGCGCTGGAGATATTTCCATGTTCATAGAGATGGCGGTGTAGATATTTCCATGCTTATACAGATAGCAGTGTAGTTATTTCCATGTTTATAGAGATAGCAGTGTAGATATTTCCATTGATATACAGATAGCTGTGTAGATATTTGCATGTACATACAGATAGCGGTGTAGATATTTCCATGTTCATACAGATAGCGGTGTAGATATTTCCATGTTCATACAGATAGCGGTGTAGATATTTCCATGTTCATACAGATAGCGGTGTAGATATTTCCATGTTCATGCAGATGCCGGTGTACATATATCCATGTTCATACAGATGGCGGTGTAGATATTTCCATGTTCATACAGATGGCGGTGTAGATATTTACATGTTCATACAGATGGCGGTGTAGATATTTCCATGTTCATACGAATGGCTGTGGAGATATTTCCATGTTCATAGAGATGGCGGTGTAGATATTTCCATGTTCATAGAGATGGTGGTGTAGATATTTCCATGTTCATAGAGATGGCGGTGTAGATATTTCCATGTTTATACAGATAGCAGTGTCGTTATTTCCATGTTTATAGAGATAGCAGTGTAGATATTTCCATTGGTATACAGAAAGCGGTGTAGATATTTGCATGTACATACAGATAGCGGTGTAGATATTTCCATGTTCATACAGATAGCCGTGTAGATATTTCCATGTTCATACAGATAGCGGTGTAGATATTTCCATGTTCATACAGATAGCGGTGTAGATATTTCCATGTTCATGCAGATGCCGGTGTACATGTATCCATGTTCATACAGATGGCGGTGAAGATATTTCCATGTTCATACAGATGGCGGTGTAGATATTTCCATGTTCATACAAATGGCGGTGTAGATATTTTGATGTTCATAGAGATGGCGGTGTAGATATTTCCAGGTTAATACAAATGGCGGTGTAGATATTTCCATGTTCATAGAGATGGTGGTGTAGATATTTCCATGTTTATACAGATAGCAGTGTAGTTATTTCCATGTTTATAGAGATAGCAGTGTGGATATTTCCATTGATATACAGATAGCTGTGTAGATATTTGCATGTTCATACAGATAGCGGTGTAGATATTTGCATGTTCATACACATAGCGGTGTAGTTATTTCCATGTTCATACAGATAGCGGTGTAGTTATTTCCATGTTCATACAGATAGCGGTGTAGATATTTCCATGTTCATACAGATAGCGGTGTAGATATTTCCATGTTCATACAGTTAGCGGTGTAGATATTTCCATGTTCATACAGATGGCAGTGTAGATATTTCCATGTTCATACAGATGGCGGTGTAGATATTTCCATGTTCATACGAATGGCGGTGGAGATATTTCCATGTTCATAGAGATGGCGGTGTAGATATTTCCATGTTCATACACATGGTGGTGTAGATATTTCCATGTTCATAGAGATGGCGGTGTAGATATTTCCATGTTTATGCAGATAGCAGTGTAGTTATTTCCATGTTTATAGAGATAGCAGTGTAGATATTTCCATTGATATACAGATAGCGGTGTAGATATTTGCATGTACATACAGATAGCGGTGTAGATATTTCCATGTTCATACAGATAGCCGTGTAGATATTTCCATGTTCATACAGATAGCGGTGTAGATATTTCCATGTTCATACAGATAGCGGTGTAGATATTTCCGTGTTCATGCAGATGCCGGTGTACATATATCCATGTTCATACAGATGGCGGTGAAGATATTTCCATGTTCATACAGATGGCGGTGTAGATATTTCCATGTTCATACAAATGGCGGTGTAGATATTTTCATGTTCATAGAAATGGCGGTATAGATATTTCCAGGTTCATACAAATGGCGGTGTAGATATTTCCGTGTTCATAGAGATGGCGGTGGAGATATTTCCATGTTTATACAGATAGCAGTGTAGTTTTTTCCGTGTTTATAGAGATAGCAGTGTGGATATTTCCGTTGATATACAGATAGCTATGTAGATATTTGCATGTTCATACAGATAGCGGTGAAGATATTTCCATGTTCATACAGATAGCGGTGTAGAAATTTCCATGTTCTTACAGATAGCGGTGTAGTTATTTCCATGTTCATTCAGATAGCGGTGTAGATATTTCCATGTTCATACAGATAGCGGTGTAGATATTTCCATGTTCATACAGTTGGCGGTGTAGATATTTCCATGTTCATACAGATGGTGGTGTAGATATTTACATGTTCATACAGATGGCGGTGTAGATATTTCCATGTTCATACAGATGGCGGTGTAGATATTTCCATGTTCATACAGATGGCGGTGTAGATATTTCGAAGTTTATAGAGATAGCGCTGTAGGTATTTCCATATTTATAGAGAAATCTGTGTAGATATTTCCATGTATATTCAGATAGCTGTGTAGATATTTCCATGTTCATGCAGGTAGCGGTGTAGATATTTCCATGTTCATCCAGATGCCGGTGTACATATATCCATGTTCATACAGATGGCGGTGAAGATATTTCCATGTTCATACAGATGGCGGTGTAGATATTTCCATGTTCATACGAATGGCGCTGGAGATATTTCCATGTTCATAGAGATGGCGGTGTAGATATTTCCATGTTCATACACATGGTGGTGTAGATATTTCCATGTTCATAGAGATGGCGGTGTAGATATTTCCATGTTTATACAGATAGCAGTGTCGTTATTTCCATGTTTATAGAGATAGCAGTGTAGATATTTCCATTGATATACAGAAAGCGGTGTAGATATTTGCAGGTACATACAGATAGCGGTGTAGATATTTCCATGTTCATACAGATAGCCGTGTAGATATTTCCATGTTCATACAGATAGCGGTGTAGATATTTCCATGTTCATACAGATAGCGGTGTAGATATTTCCATGTTCATGCAGATGCCGGTGTACATATATCCATGTTCATACAGATGGCGGTGAAGATATTTCCATGTTCATACAGATGGCGGTGTAGATATTTCCATGTTCATACAAATGGCGGTGTAGATATTTTGATGTTCATAGAGATGGCGGTGTAGATATTTCCAGGTTAATACAAATGGCGGTGTAGATATTTCCATGTTCATAGAGATGGTGGTGTAGATATTTCCATGTTTATACAGATAGCAGTGTAGTTATTTCCATGTTTATAGAGATAGCAGTGTGGATATTTCCATTGATATACAGATAGCTGTGTAGATATTTGCATGTTCATACAGATAGCGGTGTAGATATTTGCATGTTCATACACATAGCGGTGTAGTTATTTCCATGTTCATACAGATAGCGGTGTAGTTATTTCCATGTTCATACAGATAGCGGTGTAGATATTTCCATGTTCATACAGATAGCGGTGTAGATATTTCCATGTTCATACAGTTAGCGGTGTAGATATTTCCATGTTCATACAGATGGCAGTGTAGATATTTCCATGTTCATACAGATGGCGGTGTAGATATTTCCATGTTCATACGAATGGCGGTGGAGATATTTCCATGTTCATAGAGATGGCGGTGTAGATATTTCCATGTTCATACACATGGTGGTGTAGATATTTCCATGTTCATAGAGATGGCGGTGTAGATATTTCCATGTTTATGCAGATAGCAGTGTAGTTATTTCCATGTTTATAGAGATAGCAGTGTAGATATTTCCATTGATATACAGATAGCGGTGTAGATATTTGCATGTACATACAGATAGCGGTGTAGATATTTCCATGTTCATACAGATAGCCGTGTAGATATTTCCATGTTCATACAGATAGCGGTGTAGATATTTCCATGTTCATACAGATGGCGGTGTAGATATTTCCATGTTCATACAAATGGCGGTGTAGATATTTTCATGTTCATAGAAATGGCGGTATAGATATTTCCAGGTTCATACAAATGGCGGTGTAGATATTTCCGTGTTCATAGAGATGGCGGTGGAGATATTTCCATGTTTATACAGATAGCAGTGTAGTTTTTTCCGTGTTTATAGAGATAGCAGTGTGGATATTTCCGTTGATATACAGATAGCTATGTAGATATTTGCAGGTTCATACAGATAGCGGTGAAGATATTTCCATGTTCATACAGATAGCGGTGTAGAAATTTCCATGTTCTTACAGATAGCGGTGTAGTTATTTCCATGTTCATTCAGATAGCGGTGTAGATATTTCCATGTTCATACAGATAGCGGTGTAGATATTTCCATGTTCATACAGTTGGCGGTGTAGATATTTCCATGTTCATACAGATGTTGGTGTAGATATTTACATGTTCATACAGATGGCGGTGTAGATATTTCCATGTTCATACAGATGGCGGTGTAGATATTTCCATGTTCATACAGATGGCGGTGTAGATATTTCGAAGTTTATAGAGATAGCGCTGTAGGTATTTCCATATTTATAGAGAAATCTGTGTAGATATTTCCATGTATATTCAGATAGCTGTGTAGATATTTCCATGTTCATGCAGGTAGCGGTGTAGATATTTCCATGTTCATCCAGATGCCGGTGTACATATATCCATGTTCATACAGATGGCGGTGAAGATATTTCCATGTTCATACAGATGGCGGTGTAGATATTTCCATGTTCATACGAATGGCGCTGGAGATATTTCCATGTTCATAGAGATGGCGGTGTAGATATTTCCATGCTTATACAGATAGCAGTGTAGTTATTTCCATGTTTATAGAGATAGCAGTGTAGATATTTCCATTGATATACAGATAGCTGTGTAGATATTTGCATGTACATACAGATAGCGGTGTAGATATTTCCATGTTCATACAGATAGCGGTGTAGATATTTCCATGTTCATACAGATAGCGGTGCAGATATTTCCATGTTCATACAGATAGCGGTGTAGATATTTCCATGTTCATGCAGATGCCGGTGTACATATATCCATGTTCATACAGATGGCGGTGTAGATATTTCCATGTTCATACAGATGGCGGTGTAGATATTTACATGTTCATACAGATGGCGGTGTAGATATTTCCATGTTCATACGAATGGCTGTGGAGATATTTCCATGTTCATAGAGATGGCGGTGTAGATATTTCCATGTTCATACACATGGTGGTGTAGATATTTCCATGTTCATACGAATGGCGCTGGAGATATTTCCATGTTCATAGAGATGGCGGTGTAGATATTTCCATGCTTATACAGATAGCAGTGTAGTTATTTCCATGTTTATAGAGATAGCAGTGTAGATATTTCCATTGGTATACAGAAAGCGGTGTAGATATTTGCATGTACATACAGATAGCGGTGTAGATATTTCCATGTTCATGTAGGTAGCGGTGTAGATATTTCCATGTTCATCCAGATGCCGGTGTACATATATCCATGTTCATACAGATGGCGGTGTAGATATTTCCATGTTCATACAAATGGCGGTGTAGATATTTTCATGTTCATAGAAATGGCGGTATAGATATTTCCAGGTTCATACAAATGGCGGTGTAGATATTTCCGTGTTCATAGAGATGGCGGTGGAGATATTTCCATGTTTATACAGATAGCAGTGTAGTTTTTTCCGTGTTTATAGAGATAGCAGTGTGGATATTTCCGTTGATATACAGATAGCTATGTAGATATTTGCATGTTCATACAGATAGCGGTGAAGATATTTCCATGTTCATACAGATAGCGGTGTAGATATTTCCATGTTCTTACAGATAGCGGTGTAGTTATTTCCATGTTCATTCAGATAGCGGTGTAGATATTTCCATGTTCATACAGATAGCGGTGTAGATATTTCCATGTTCATACAGTTGGCGGTGTAGATATTTCCATGTTCATACAGATGGTGGTGTAGATATTTACATGTTCATACAGATGGCGGTGTAGATATTTCCATGTTCATACAGATGGCGGTGTAGATATTTCCATGTTCATACAGATGGCGGTGTAGATATTTCGAAGTTTATAGAGATAGCGCTGTAGGTATTTCCATATTTATAGAGAAATCTGTGTAGATATTTCCATGTATATTCAGATAGCTGTGTAGATATTTCCATGTTCATGCAGGTAGCGGTGTAGATATTTCCATGTTCATCCAGATGCCGGTGTACATATATCCATGTTCATACAGATGGCGGTGAAGATATTTCCATGTTCATACAGATGGCGGTGTAGATATTTCCATGTTCATACGAATGGCGCTGGAGATATTTCCATGTTCATAGAGATGGCGGTGTAGATATTTCCATGTTCATACACATGGTGGTGTAGATATTTCCATGTTCATAGAGATGGCGGTGTAGATATTTCCATGTTTATACAGATAGCAGTGTCGTTATTTCCATGTTTATAGAGATAGCAGTGTAGATATTTCCATTGATATACAGAAAGCGGTGTAGATATTTGCATGTACATACAGATAGCGGTGTAGATATTTCCATGTTCATACAGATAGCCGTGTAGATATTTCCATGTTCATACAGATAGCGGTGTAGATATTTCCATGTTCATACAGATAGCGGTGTAGATATTTCCATGTTCATGCAGATGCCGGTGTACATATATCCATGTTCATACAGATGGCGGTGAAGATATTTCCATGTTCATACAGATGGCGGTGTAGATATTTCCATGTTCATACAAATGGCGGTGTAGATATTTTGATGTTCATAGAGATGGCGGTGTAGATATTTCCAGGTTAATACAAATGGCGGTGTAGATATTTCCATGTTCATAGAGATGGTGGTGTAGATATTTCCATGTTTATACAGATAGCAGTGTAGTTATTTCCATGTTTATAGAGATAGCAGTGTGGATATTTCCATTGATATACAGATAGCTGTGTAGATATTTGCATGTTCATACAGATAGCGGTGTAGATATTTGCATGTTCATACACATAGCGGTGTAGTTATTTCCATGTTCATACAGATAGCGGTGTAGTTATTTCCATGTTCATACAGATAGCGGTGTAGATATTTCCATGTTCATACAGATACCGGTGTAGATATTTCCATGTTCATACAGTTAGCGGTGTAGATATTTCCATGTTCATACAGATGGCAGTGTAGATATTTCCATGTTCATACAGATGGCGGTGTAGATATTTCCATGTTCATACGAATGGCGGTGGAGATATTTCCATGTTCATAGAGATGGCGGTGTAGATATTTCCATGTTCATACACATGGTGGTGTAGATATTTCCATGTTCATAGAGATGGCGGTGTAGATATTTCCATGTTTATGCAGATAGCAGTGTAGTTATTTCCATGTTTATAGAGATAGCAGTGTAGATATTTCCATTGATATACAGATAGCGGTGTAGATATTTGCATGTACATACAGATAGCGGTGTAGATATTTCCATGTTCATACAGATAGCCGTGTAGATATTTCCATGTTCATACAGATAGCGGTGTAGATATTTCCATGTTCATACAGATGGCGGTGTAGATATTTCCATGTTCATACAAATGGCGGTGTAGATATTTTCATGTTCATAGAAATGGCGGTATAGATATTTCCAGGTTCATACAAATGGCGGTGTAGATATTTCCGTGTTCATAGAGATGGCGGTGGAGATATTTCCATGTTTATACAGATAGCAGAGTAGTTTTTTCCGTGTTTATAGAGATAGCAGTGTGGATATTTCCGTTGATATACAGATAGCTATGTAGATATTTGCATGTTCATACAGATAGCGGTGAAGATATTTCCATGTTCATACAGATAGCGGTGTAGAAATTTCCATGTTCTTACAGATAGCGGTGTAGTTATTTCCATGTTCATTCAGATAGCGGTGTAGATATTTCCATGTTCATACAGATAGCGGTGTAGATATTTCCATGTTCATACAGTTGGCGGTGTAGATATTTCCATGTTCATACAGATGGTGGTGTAGATATTTACATGTTCATACAGATGGCGGTGTAGATATTTCCATGTTCATACAGATGGCGGTGTAGATATTTCCATGTTCATACAGATGGCGGTGTAGATATTTCGAAGTTTATAGAGATAGCGCTGTAGGTATTTCCATATTTATAGAGAAATCTGTGTAGATATTTCCATGTATATTCAGATAGCTGTGTAGATATTTCCATGTTCATGCAGGTAGCGGTGTAGATATTTCCATGTTCATCCAGATGCCGGTGTACATATATCCATGTTCATACAGATGGCGGTGAAGATATTTCCATGTTCATACAGATGGCGGTGTAGATATTTCCATGTTCATACGAATGGCGCTGGAGATATTTCCATGTTCATAGAGATGGCGGTGTAGATATTTCCATGCTTATACAGATAGCAGTGTAGTTATTTCCATGTTTATAGAGATAGCAGTGTAGATATTTCCATTGATATACAGATAGCTGTGTAGATATTTGCATGTACATACAGATAGCGGTGTAGATATTTCCATGTTCATACAGATAGCGGTGTAGATATTTCCATGTTCATACAGATAGCGGTGTAGATATTTCCATGTTCATACAGATAGCGGTGTAGATATTTCCATGTTCATGCAGATGCCGGTGTACATATATCCATGTTCATACAGATGGCGGTGTAGATATTTCCATGTTCATACAGATGGCGGTGTAGATATTTACATGTTCATACAGATGGCGGTGTAGATATTTCCATGTTCATACGAATGGCTGTGGAGATATTTCCATGTTCATAGAGATGGCGGTGTAGATATTTCCATGTTCATACACATGGTGGTGTAGATATTTCCATGTTCATACGAATGGCGCTGGAGATATTTCCATGTTCATAGAGATGGCGGTGTAGATATTTCCATGCTTATACAGATAGCAGTGTAGTTATTTCCATGTTTATAGAGATAGCAGTGTAGATATTTCCATTGGTATACAGAAAGCGGTGTAGATATTTGCATGTACATACAGATAGCGGTGTAGATATTTCCATGTTCATACAGATAGCCGTGTAGATATTTCCATGTTCATACAGATAGCGGTGTAGATATTTCCATGTTCATACAGATAGCGGTGTAGATATTTCCATGTTCATGCAGATGCCGGTGTACATATATCCATGTTCATACAGATGGCGGTGAAGATATTTCCATGTTCATACAGATGGCGGTGTAGATATTTCCATGTTCATACAAATGGCGGTGTAGATATTTTGATGTTCATAGAGATGGCGGTGTAGATATTTCCAGGTTAATACAAATGGCGGTGTAGATATTTCCATGTTCATAGAGATGGTGGTGTAGATATTTCCATGTTTATACAGATAGCAGTGTAGTTATTTCCATGTTTATAGAGATAGCAGTGTGGATATTTCCATTGATATACAGATAGCTGTGTAGATATTTGCATGTTCATACAGATAGCGGTGTAGATATTTGCATGTTCATACACATAGCGGTGTAGTTATTTCCATGTTCATACAGATAGCGGTGTAGTTATTTCCATGTTCATACAGATAGCGGTGTAGATATTTCCATGTTCATACAGATAGCGGTGTAGATATTTCCATGTTCATACAGTTAGCGGTGTAGATATTTCCATGTTCATACAGATGGCAGTGTAGATATTTCCATGTTCATACAGATGGCGGTGTAGATATTTCCATGTTCATACGAATGGCGGTGGAGATATTTTCATGTTCATAGAGATGGCGGTGTAGATATTTCCATGTTCATACACATGGTGGTGTAGATATTTCCATGTTCATAGAGATGGCGGTGTAGATATTTCCATGTTTATGCAGATAGCAGTGTAGTTATTTCCATGTTTATAGAGATAGCAGTGTAGATATTTCCATTGATATACAGATAGCGGTGTAGATATTTGCATGTACATACAGATAGCGGTGTAGATATTTCCATGTTCATACAGATAGCCGTGTAGATATTTCCATGTTCATACAGATAGCGGTGTAGATATTTCCATGTTCATACAGATAGCGGTGTAGATATTTCCGTGTTCATGCAGATGCCGGTGTACATATATCCATGTTCATACAGATGGCGGTGAAGATATTTCCATGTTCATACAGATGGCGGTGTAGATATTTCCATGTTCATACAAATGGCGGTGTAGATATTTTCATGTTCATAGAAATGGCGGTATAGATATTTCCAGGTTCATACAAATGGCGGTGTAGATATTTCCGTGTTCATAGAGATGGCGGTGGAGATATTTCCATGTTTATACAGATAGCAGTGTAGTTTTTTCCGTGTTTATAGAGATAGCAGTGTGGATATTTCCGTTGATATACAGATAGCTATGTAGATATTTGCATGTTCATACAGATAGCGGTGAAGATATTTCCATGTTCATACAGATAGCGGTGTAGATATTTCCATGTTCTTACAGATAGCGGTGTAGTTATTTCCATGTTCATTCAGATAGCGGTGTAGATATTTCCATGTTCATACAGATAGCGGTGTAGATATTTCCATGTTCATACAGTTGGCGGTGTAGATATTTCCATGTTCATACAGATGGTGGTGTAGATATTTACATGTTCATACAGATGGCGGTGTAGATATATCCATGTTCATACAGATGGCGGTGTAGATATTTCCATGTTCATACAGATGGCGGTGTAGATATTTCGAAGTTTATAGAGATAGCGCTGTAGGTATTTCCATATTTATAGAGAAATCTGTGTAGATATTTCCATGTATATTCAGATAGCTGTGTAGATATTTCCATGTTCATGCAGGTAGCGGTGTAGATATTTCCATGTTCATCCAGATGCCGGTGTACATATATCCATGTTCATACAGATGGCGGTGAAGATATTTCCATGTTCATACAGATGGCGGTGTAGATATTTCCATGTTCATACGAATGGCGCTGGAGATATTTCCATGTTCATAGAGATGGCGGTGTAGATATTTCCATGCTTATACAGATAGCAGTGTAGTTATTTCCATGTTTATAGAGATAGCAGTGTAGATATTTCCATTGATATACAGATAGCTGTGTAGATATTTGCATATACATACAGATAGCGGTGTAGATATTTCCATGTTCATACAGATAGCGGTGTAGATATTTCCATGTTCATACAGATAGCGGTGTAGATATTTCCATGTTCATACAGATAGCGGTGTAGGTATTTCCATGTTCATGCAGATGCCGGTGTACATATATCCATGTTCATACAGATGGCGGTGAAGATATTTCCATGTTCATACAGATGGCGGTGTAGATATTTCCATGTTCATACAAATGGCGGTGTAGATATTTTGATGTTCATAGAGATGGCGGTGTAGATATTTCCAGGTTAATACAAATGGCGGTGTAGATATTTCCATGTTCATAGAGATGGCGGTGTAGATATTTCCATGTTTATACAGATAGCAGTGTAGTTATTTCCATGTTTATAGAGATAGCAGTGTGGATATTTCCATTGATATACAGATAGCTGTGTAGATATTTGCATGTTCATACAGATAGCGGTGTAGATATTTGCATGTTTATACAGATAGCGGTGTAGTTATTTCCATGTTCATACAGATAGCGGTGTAGTTATTTCCATTTTCATACAGATAGCGGTGTAGATATTTCCATGTTCATACAGATAGCGGTGTAGATATTTCCATGTTCATACAGTTAGCGGTGTAGATATTTCCATGTTCATACAGATGGCAGTGTAGATATTTCCATGTTCATACAGATGGCGGTGTAGATATTTCCATGTTCATACAGATGGCGGTGTAGATATTTACATGTTCATACAGATGGCGGTGTAGATATTTCCATGTTCATACGAATGGCTGTGGAGATATTTCCATGTTCATAGAGATGGCGGTGTAGATATTTCCATGTTCATACACATGGTGGTGTAGATATTTCCATGTTCATAGAGATGGCGGTGTAGATATTTCCATGTTTATACAGATAGCAGTGTCGTTATTTCCATGTTTATAGAGATAGCAGTGTAGATATTTCCATTGATATACAGAAAGCGGTGTAGATATTTGCATGTACATACAGATAGCGGTGTAGATATTTCCATGTTCATACAGATAGCCGTGTAGATATTTCCATGTTCATACAGATAGCGGTGTAGATATTTCCATGTTCAAACAGATAGCGGTGTAGATATTTCCATGTTCATGCAGATGCCGGTGTACATATATCCATGTTCATACAGATGGCGGTGAAGATATTTCCATGTTCATACAGATGGCGGTGTAGATATTTCCATGTTCATACAAATGGCGGTGTAGATATTTTGATGTTCATAGAGATGGCGGTGTAGATATTTCCAGGTTAATACAAATGGCGGTGTAGATATTTCCATGTTCATAGAGATGGTGGTGTAGTTATTTAAATGTTTATACAGATAGCAGTGTAGTTATTTCCATGTTTATAGAGATAGCAGTGTGGATATTTCCATTGATATACAGATAGCTGTGTAGATATTTGCATGTTCATACAGATAGCGGTGTAGATATTTGCATGTTCATACACATAGCGGTGTAGTTATTTCCATGTTCATACAGATAGCGGTGTAGTTATTTCCATGTTCATACAGATAGCGGTGTAGATATTTCCATGTTCATACAGATAGCGGTGTAGATATTTCCATGTTCATACAGTTAGCGGTGTAGATATTTCCATGTTCATACAGATGGCAGTGTAGATATTTCCATGTTCATACAGATGGCGGTGTAGATATTTCCATGTTCATACGAATGGCGGTGGAGATATTTCCATGTTCATAGAGATGGCGGTGTAGATATTTCCATGTTCATACACATGGTGGTGTAGATATTTCCATGTTCATAGAGATGGTGGTGTAGATATTTCCATGTTTATGCAGATAGCAGTGTAGTTATTTCCATGTTTATAGAGATAGCAGTGTAGATATTTCCATTGATATACAGATAGCGGTGTAGATATTTGCATGTACATACAGATAGCGGTGTAGATATTTCCATGTTCATACAGATAGCCGTGTAGATATTTCCATGTTCATACAGATAGCGGTGTAGATATTTCCATGTTCATACAGATAGCGGTGTAGATATTTCCGTGTTCATGCAGATGCCGGTGTACATATATCCATGTTCATACAGATGGCGGTGAAGATATTTCCATGTTCATACAGATGGCGGTGTAGATATTTCCGTGTTCATAGAGATGGCGGTGGAGATATTTCCATGTTTATACAGATAGCAGTGTAGTTTTTTCCGTGTTTATAGAGATAGCAGTGTGGATATTTCCGTTGATATACAGATAGCTATGTAGATATTTGCATGTTCATACAGATAGCGGTGAAGATATTTCCATGTTCATACAGATAGCGGTGTAGATATTTCCATGTTCTTACAGATAGCGGTTTAGTTATTTCCATGTTCATTCAGATAGCGGTGTAGATATTTCCATGTTCATACAGATAGCAGTGTAGATATTTCCATGTTCATACAGTTGGCGGTGTAGATATTTCCATGTTCATACAGATGGTGGTGTAGATATTTACATGTTCATACAGATGGCGGTGTAGATATTTCCATGTTCATACAGATGGCGGTGTAGATATTTCCATGTTCATACAGATGGCGGTGTAGATATTTCGAAGTTTATAGAGATAGCGCTGTAGGTATTTCCATATTTATAGAGAAATCTGTGTAGATATTTCCATGTATATTCAGATAGCTGTGTAGATATTTCCATGTTCATGCAGGTAGCGGTGTAGATATTTCCATGTTCATCCAGATGCCGGTGTACATATATCCATGTTCATACAGATGGCGGTGAAGATATTTCCATGTTCATACAGATGGCGGTGTAGATATTTCCATGTTCATACGAATGGCGCTGGAGATATTTCCATGTTCATAGAGATGGCGGTGTAGATATTTCCATGCTTATACAGATAGCAGTGTAGTTATTTCCATGTTTATAGAGATAGCAGTGTAGATATTTCCATTGATATACAGATAGCTGTGTAGATATTTGCATGTACATACAGATAGCGGTGTAGATATTTCCATGTTCATACAGATAGCGGTGTAGATATTTCCATGTTCATACAGATAGCGGTGTAGATATTTCCATGTTCATACAGATAGCGGTGTAGATATTTCCATGTTCATGCAGATGCCGGTGTACATATATCCATGTTCATACAGATGGCGGTGAAGATATTTCCATGTTCATACAGATGGCGGTGTAGATATTTCCATGTTCATACAAATGGCGGTGTAGATATTTCCATGTTCATACAGATAGCGGTGTAGATATTTCCATGTTCATGCAGATGCCGGTGTACATATATCCATGTTCATACAGATGGCGGTGTAGATATTTCCATGTTCATACAGATGGCGGTGTAGATATTTACATGTTCATACAGATGGCGGTGTAGATATTTCCATGTTCATACGAATGGCTGTGGAGATATTTCCATGTTCATAGAGATGGCGGTGTAGATATTTCCATGTTCATACACATGGTGGTGTAGATATTTCCATGTTCATAGAGATGGCGGTGTAGATATTTCCATGTTTATACAGATAGCAGTGTCGTTATTTCCATGTTTATAGAGATAGCAGTGTAGATATTTCCATTGGTATACAGAAAGCGGTGTAGATATTTGCATGTACATACAGATAGCGGTGTAGATATTTCCATGTTCATACAGATAGCAGTGTAGATATTTCCATGTTCATACAGATAGCGGTGTAGATATTTCCATGTTCATACAAATAGCGGTGTAGATATTTCCATGTTCATGCAGATGCCGGTGTACATATATCCATGTTCTTACAGATGGCAGTGAAGATATTTCCATGTTCATACAGATGGCGGTGTAGATATTTCCATGTTCATACAAATGGCGGTGTAGATATTTTGATGTTCATAGAGATGGCGGTGTAGATATTTCCAGGTTAATACAAATGGCGGTGTAGATATTTCCATGTTCATAGAGATGGTGGTGTAGATATTTCCATGTTTATACAGATAGCAGTGTAGTTATTTCCATGTTTATAGAGATAGCAGTGTGGATATTTCCATTGATATACAGATAGCTGTGTAGATATTTGCATGTTCATACAGATAGCGGTGTAGATATTTGCATGTTCATACACATAGCGGTGTAGTTATTTCCATGTTCATACAGATAGCGGTGTAGTTATTTCCATGTTCATACAGATAGCGGTGTAGATATTTCCATGTTCATACAGATAGCGGTGTAGATATTTCCATGTTCATACAGTTAGCGGTGTAGATATTTCCATGTTCATACAGATGGCAGTGTAGATATTTCCATGTTCATACAGATGGCGGTGTAGATATTTCCATGTTCATACGAATGGCGGTGGAGATATTTCCATGTTCATAGAGATGGCGGTGTAGATATTTCCATGTTCATACACATGGTGGTGTAGATATTTCCATGTTCATAGAGATGGCGGTGTAGATATTTCCATGTTTATGCAGAGAGCAGTGTAGTTATTTCCATGTTTATAGAGATAGCAGTGTAGATATTTCCATTGATATACAGATAGCGGTGTAGATATTTGCATGTACATACAGATAGCGGTGTAGATATTTCCATGTTCATACAGATAGCCGTGTAGATATTTCCATGTTCATACAGATAGCGGTGTAGATATTTCCATGTTCATACAGATAGCGGTGTAGATATTTCCGTGTTCATGCAGATGCCGGTGTACATATATCCATGTTCATACAGATGGCGGTGAAGATATTTCCATGTTCATACAGATGGCGGTGTAGATATTTCCATGTTCATACAAATGGCGGTGTAGATATTTTCATGTTCATGGAAATGGCGGTATAGATATTTCCAGGTTCATACAAATGGCGGTGTAGATATTTCCGTGTTCATAGAGATGGCGGTGGAGATATTTCCATGTTTATACAGATAGCAGTGTAGTTTTTTCCGTGTTTATAGAGATAGCAGTGTGGATATTTCCGTTGATATACAGATAGCTATGTAGATATTTGCATGTTCATACAGATAGCGGTGAAGATATTTCCATGTTCATACAGATAGCGGTGTAGATATTTCCATGTTCTTACAGATAGCGGTGTAGTTATTTCCATGTTCATTCAGATAGCGGTGTAGATATTTCCATGTTCATACAGATAGCGGTGTAGATATTTCCATGTTCATACAGTTGGCGGTGTAGATATTTCCATGTTCATACAGATGGTGGTGTAGATATTTACATGTTCATACAGATGGCGGTGTAGATATATCCATGTTCATACGGATGGCGGTGTAGATATTTCCATGTTCATACAGATGGCGGTGTAGATATTTCGAAGTTTATAGAGATAGCGCTGTAGGTATTTCCATATTTATAGAGAAATCTGTGTAGATATTTCCATGTATATTCAGATAGCTGTGTAGATATTTCCATGTTCATGCAGGTAGCGGTGTAGATATTTCCATGTTCATCCAGATGCCGGTGTACATATATCCATGTTCATACAGATGGCGGTGAAGATATTTCCATGTTCATACAGATGGCGGTGTAGATATTTCCATGTTCATACGAATGGCGCTGGAGATATTTCCATGTTCATAGAGATGGCGGTGTAGATATTTCCATGCTTATACAGATAGCAGTGTAGTTATTTCCATGTTTATAGAGATAGCAGTGTAGATATTTCCATTGATATACAGATAGCTGTGTAGATATTTGCATGTACATACAGATAGCGGTGTAGATATTTCCATGTTCATACAGATAGCGGTGTAGATATTTCCATGTTCATACAGATAGCGGTGTAGATATTTCCATGTTCATACAGATAGCGGTGTAGATATTTCCATGTTCATGCAGATGCCGGTGTACATATATCCATGTTCATACAGATGGCGGTGAAGATATTTCCATGTTCATACAGATGGCGGTGTAGATATTTCCATGTTCATACAAATGGCGGTGTAGATATTTTGATGTTCATAGAGATGGCGGTGTAGATATTTCCAGGTTAATACAAATGGCGGTGTAGATATTTCCATGTTCATAGAGATGGCGGTGTAGATATTTCCATGTTTATACAGATAGCAGTGTAGTTATTTCCATGTTTATAGAGATAGCAGTGTGGATATTTCCATTGATATACAGATAGCTGTGTAGATATTTGCATGTTCATACAGATAACGGTGTAGATATTTGCATGTTCATACAGATAGCGGTGTAGTTATTTCCATGTTCATACAGATAGCGGTGTAGTTATTTCCATGTTCATACAGATAGCGGTGTAGATATTTCCATGTTCATACAGATAGTGGTGTAGATATTTCCATGTTCATACAGTTAGCGGTGTAGATATTTCCATGTTCATACAGATGGCGGTGTAGATATTTCCATGTTCATACAGATGGCGGTGTAGATATTTCCATGTTCATACAGATGGCGGTGTAGATATTTACATGTTCATACAGATGGCGGTGTAGATATTTCCATGTTCATACGAATGGCTGTGGAGATATTTCCATGTTCATAGAGATGGCGGTGTAGATATTTCCATGTTCATACACATGGTGGTGTAGATATTTCCATGTTCATAGAGATGGCGGTGTAGATATTTCCATGTTTATACAGATAGCAGTGTCGTTATTTCCATGTTTATAGAGATAGCAGTGTAGATATTTCCATTGATATACAGAAAGCGGTGTAGATATTTGCATGTACATACAGATAGCGGTGTAGATATTTCCATGTTCATACAGATAGCCGTGTAGATATTTCCATGTTCATACAGATAGCGGTGTAGATATTTCCATGTTCATACAGATAGCGGTGTAGATATTTCCATGTTCATGCAGATGCCGGTGTACATATATCCATGTTCATACAGATGGCGGTGAAGATATTTCCATGTTCATACAGATGGCGGTGTAGATATTTCCATGTTCATACAAATGGCGGTGTAGATATTTTGATGTTCATAGAGATGGCGGTGTAGATATTTCCAGGTTAATACAAATGGCGGTGTAGATATTTCCATGTTCATAGAGATGGTGGTGTAGATATTTCCATGTTTATACAGATAGCAGTGTAGTTATTTCCATGTTTATAGAGATAGCAGTGTGGATATTTCCATTGATATACAGATAGCTGTGTAGATATTTGCATGTTCATACAGATAGCGGTGTAGATATTTGCATGTTCATACACATAGCGGTGTAGTTATTTCCATGTTCATACAGATAGCGGTGTAGTTATTTCCATGTTCATACAGATAGCGGTGTAGATATTTCCATGTTCATACAGATAGCGGTGTAGATATTTCCATGTTCATACAGTTAGCGGTGTAGATATTTCCATGTTCATACAGATGGCAGTGTAGATATTTCCATGTTCATACAGATGGCGGTGTAGATATTTCCATGTTCATACGAATGGCGGTGGAGATATTTCCATGTTCGTAGAGATGGCGGTGTAGATATTTCCATGTTCATACACATGGTGGTGTAGATATTTCCATGTTCATAGAGATGGCGGTGTAGATATTTCCATGTTTATGCAGATAGCAGTGTAGTTATTTCCATGTTTATGGAGATAGCAGTGTAGATATTTCCATTGATATACAGATAGCGGTGTAGATATTTGCATTTACATACAGATAGCGGTGTAGATATTTCCATGTTCATACAGATTGCCGTGTAGATATTTCCATGTTCATACAGATAGCGGTGTTGATATTTCCATGTTCATACAGATAGCGGTGTAGATATTTCCATGTTCATACAGATAGCGGTGTAGATATTTCCGTGTTCATGCAGATGCCGGTGTACATATATCCATGTTTATAAAGATGGCGGTGAAGATATTTCCATGTTCATACAGATGGCGGTGTAGATATTTCCATGTTCATACAAATGGCGGTGTAGATATTTTCATGTTCATAGAAATGGCGGTATAGATATTTCCAGGTTCATACAAATGGCGGTGTAGATATTTCCGTGTTCATAGAGATGGCGGTGGAGATATTTCCATGTTTATACAGATAGCAGTGTAGGTTTTCCGTGTTTATAGAGATAGCAGTGTGGATATTTCCGTTGATATACAGATAGCTATGTAGATATTTGCATGTTCATACAGATAGCGGTGAAGATATTTCCATGTTCATACAGATAGCGGTGTAGATATTTCCATGTTCTTACAGATAGCGGTGTAGTTATTTCCATGTTCATTCAGATAGCGGTGTAGATATTTCCATGTTCATACAGATAGCGGTGTAGATATTTCCATGTTCATACAGTTGGCGGTGTAGATATTTCCATGTTCATACAGATGGTGGTGTAGATATTTACATGTTCATACAGATGGCGGTGTAGATATTTACATGTTCATACAGATGGCGGTGTAGATATTTCCATGTTCATACAGATGGCGGTGTAGATATTTCCATGTTCATACAGATGGCGGTGTAGATATTTCGAAGTTTATAGAGATAGCGCTGTAGGTATTTCCATATTTATAGAGAAATCTGTGTAGATATTTCCATGTATATTCAGATAGCTGTGTAGATATTTCCATGTTCATGCAGGTAGCGGTGTAGATATTTCCATGTTCATCCAGATGCCGGTGTACATATATCCATGTTCATACAGATGGCGGTGAAGATATTTCCATGTTCATACAGATGGCGGTGTAGATATTTCCATGTTCATACGAATGGCGCTGGAGATATTTCCATGTTCATAGAGATGGCGGTGTAGATATTTCCATGCTTATACAGATAGCAGTGTAGTTATTTCCATGTTTATAGAGATAGCAGTGTAGATATTTCCATTGATATACAGATAGCTGTGTAGATATTTGCATGTACATACAGATAGCGGTGTAGATATTTCCATGTTCATACAGATAGCGGTGTAGATATTTCCATGTTCATACAGATAGCGGTGTAGATATTTCCATGTTCATACAGATAGCGGTATAGATATTTCCATGTTCATGCAGATAGCGGTGTACATATATCCATGTTCATACAGATGGCGGTGAAGATATTTCCATGTTCATACAGATGGCGGTGTAGATATTTCCATGTTCATACAAATGGCGGTGTAGATATTTTGATGTTCATAGAGATGGCGGTGTAGATATTTCCAGGTTAATACAAATGGCGGTGTAGATATTTCCATGTTCATAGAGATGGCGGTGTAGATATTTCCATGTTTATACAGATAGCAGTGTAGTTATTTCCATGTTTATAGAGATAGCAGTGTGGATATTTCCATTGATATACAGATAGCTGTGTAGATATTTGCATGTTCATACAGATAGCGGTGTAGATATTTGCATGTTCATACAGATAGCGGTGTAGTTATTTCCATGTTCATACAGATAGCGGTGTAGTTATTTCCATGTTCATACAGATAGCGGTGTAGATATTTCCATGTTCATACAGATAGCGGTGTAGATATTTCCATGTTCATACAGATAGCGGTGTAGATATTTCCATGTTCATACAGATTGCAGTGTAGATATTTCCATGTTCATACAGATGGCGGTGTAGATATTTCCATGTTCATACGAATGGCGGTGGAGATATTTCCATGTTCATAGAGATGGCGGTGTAGATATTTCCATGTTCATACACATGGTGGTGTAGATATTTCCATGTTCATAGAGATGGCGGTGTAGATATTTCCATGTTTATGCAGATAGCAGTGTAGTTATTTCCATGTTTATAGAGATAGCAGTGTAGATATTTCATTGATATACAGATAGCGGTGTAGATATTTGCATGTACATACAGATAGCGGTGTAGATATTTCCATGTTCATACAGATAGCCGTGTAGATATTTCCATGTTCATACAGATAGCGGTGTAGATATTTCCATGTTCATACAGATAGCGGTGTAGATATTTCCGTGTTCATGCAGATGCCAGTGTACATATATCCATGTTCATACAGATGGCGGTGAAGATATTTCCATGTTCATACAGATGGCGGTGTAGATATTTCCATGTTCATACAAATGGCGGTGTAGATATTTTCATGTTCATAGAAATGGCGGTGTAGATATTTCCAGGTTCATACAAATGGCGGTGTAGATATTTCCGTGTTCATAGAGATGGCGGTGTAGATATTTCCATGTTTATACAGATAGCAGTGTAGTTTTTTCCGTGTTTATAGAGATAGCAGTGTGGATATTTCCGTTGATATACAGATAGCTATGTAGATATTTGCATGTTCATACAGATAGCGGTGAAGATATTTCCATGTTCATACAGATAGCGGTGTAGATATTTCCATGTTCTTACAGATAGCGGTGTAGTTATTTCCATGTTCATTCAGATAGCGGTGTAGATATTTCCATGTTCATACAGATAGCGGTGTAGATATTTCCATGTTCATACAGTTGGCGGTGTAGATATTTCCATGTTCATACAGATGGTGGTGTAGATATTTACATGTTCATACAGATGGCGGTGTAGATATTTCCATGTTCATACAGATGGCGGTGTAGATATTTCCATGTTCATACAGATGGCGGTGTAGATATTTCGAAGTTTATAGAGATGGCGCTGTAGTTATTTCCATATTTATAGAGAAATCTGTGTAGATATTTCCATGTATATTCAGATAGCTGTGTAGATATTTCCATGTTCATGCAGGTAGCGGTGTAGATATTTCCATGTTCATCCAGATGCCGGTGTACATATATCCATGTTCATACAGATGGCGGTGAAGATATTTCCATGTTCATACAGATGGCGGTGTAGATATTTCCATGTTCATACGAATGGCGCTGGAGATATTTCCATGTTCATAGAGATGGCGGTGTAGATATTTCCATGTTCATACAAATGGTGGTGTAGATATTTCCATGTTCATAGAGATGGCGGTGTAGATATTTCCATGCTTATACAGATAGCAGTGTAGTTATTTCCATGTTTATAGAGATAGCAGTGTAGATATTTCCATTGATATACAGATAGCTGTGTAGATATTTGCATGTACATACAGATAGCGGTGTAGATATTTCCACGTTCATACAGATAGCGGTGTAGATATTTCCATGTTCATACAGATAGCGGTGTAGATATTTCCATGTTCATACAGATGGCGGTGAAGATATTTCCATGTTCATACAGATGGCGGTGTAGATATTTCCATGTTCATACAAATGCCGGTTTAGATATTTTGATGTTCATAGAGATGGCGGTGTAGATATTTCCAGGTTAATACAAATGGCGGTGTAGATATTTCCATGTTCATAGAGATGGCGGTGTAGATATTTCCATGTTTATACAGATAGCAGTGTAGTTATTTCCATGCTTATAGAGATAGCAGTGTGGATATTTCCATTGATATACAGATAGCTGTGTAGATATTTGCACGTTCATACAGATAGCGGTGTAGATATTTGCATGTTCAAACAGATAGCGGTGTAGTTATTTCCATGTTCATACAGATAGCGGTGTAGTTATTTCCATGTTCATACAGATAGCGGTGTAGATATTTCCATGTTCATACAGATAGCGTTGTAGATATTTCCATGTTCATACAGTTAGCGGTGTAGATATTTCCATGTTCATACAGATGGCAGTGTAGATATTTCCATGTTCATACAGATGGTGGTGTAGATATTTCCATGTTCATACGAATGGCGGTGGAGATATTTCCATGTTCATAGAGATGGCGGTGTAGATATTTCCATGTTCATACACATGGTGGTGTAGATATTTCCATATTCATAGAGATGGCGGTGTAGATATTTCCATGTTTATGCAGATAGCAGTGTAGTTATTTCCATGTTTATAGAGATAGCAGTGTAGGTATTTCCATTGATATACAGATAGCGGTGTAGATATTTGCATGTACATACAGATAGCGGTGTAGATATTTCCATGTTCATACAGATAGCCGTGTAGATATTTCCATGTTCATACAGATAGCGGTGTAGATATTTGCATGTTCATACAGATAGCGGTGTAGATATTTCCATGTTCATGCAGATGCCGGTGTACATATATCCATGTTCATACAGATGGCGGTGAAGATATTTCCATGTTCATACAGATGGCGGTGTAGATATTTCCATGTTCATACAAATGGCGGTGTAGATATTTTCATGTTCATAGAAATGGCGGTGTAGATATTTCCAGGTTCATACAAATGGCGGTGTAGATATTTCCGTGTTCATAGAGATGGCGGTGTAGATATTTCCATGTTTATTCAGATAGCAGTGTAGTTTTTTCCATGTTTATAGAGATAGCAGTGTGGATATTTCCATTGATATACAGATAGCTATGTAGATATTTGCATTTTCATACAGATAGCGGTGTAGATATTTCCATGTTCATACAGATAGCGGTGTAGATATTTCCATGTTCTTTCAGATAGCGGTGTAGTTATTTCCATGTTCATTCAGATAGCGGTGTAGATATTTCCATGTTCATACAGATAGCGGTGTAGATATTTCCATGTTCATACAGTTGGCGGTGTAGATATTTCCATGTTCATTCAGATGGCGGTGTAGATATTTACATGTTCATACAGATGGCTGTGTAGATATTTCCATGTTCATACAGATGGCGGTGTAGATATTTACATGTTCATACAGATGGCGGTGTAGATATTTCCATGTTCATACAGATGGCGGTGTAGATATTTCCATGTTCATACAGATGGCGGTGTAGATATTTCGAAGTTTATAGAGATAGCGCTGTAGTTATTTCCATATTTATAGAGAAATCTGTGTAGATATTTCCATGTATATTCAGATAGCTGTGTAGATATTTCCATGTTCATACAGGTAGCGGTGTAGATATTTCCATGTTCATCCAGATGCCGGTGTACATATATCCATGTTCATACAGATGGCGGTGAAGATATTTCCATGTTCATACAGATGGCGGTGTAGATATTTCCATGTTCATACGAATGGCGGTGGAGATATTTCCATGTTCGTAGAGATGGCGGTGTAGATATTTCCATGCTTATACAGATAGCAGTGTAGTTATTTCCATGTTTATAGAGATAGCAGTGTAGATATTTCCATTGATATACAGATAGCTGTGTAGATATTTGCATGTACATACAGATAGCGGTGTAGATATTTCCATGTTCATACAGATAGCGGTGTAGATATTTCCATGTTCATACTGATAGCGGTTTAGTTATTTCCATGTTCAAACAGATAGCGGTGTAGATATTTCCATGTTCATACAGTTAGCGGTGTAGATATTTCGATGTTCATACAGATGGCAGTGTAGATATTTACATGTTCATACAGATGGCGGTATAGATATTTCCATGTTCGTACAGATGGCGGTGTAGGTATTTACATGTACATAGAGATGGCGGTGTAGACATTTCCATGTTTATGCAGATAGCGGTATAGATATTTCCATGTTTATACAGATGGTGGTGTAGATATTTCCATGTTTATAGAGATGGCGGTCTAGATAATTCCATGTTTACAGAGATAGTGGTGTAGTTATTTCCAAGTTTAAAGAGACAGCATTGTAGATATTTCCATGTTTATACAGATAGCGGTGAAGATATTTCCATGTTTATACAGATAGCGGTGTAGATATTTCCATGCTTATACAGATAGCAGTGTAGATATTTCCATGTTTATAGAGATAGTGGTGTAGATAATTTCAATTTTATACAGAGAGCAGTGTAGATATTTCCAAGTTCATACAGATAACGGTGTAGATATTTCCACGTTTATACAGATGGCGATGTAGATATTTCCATGTTCATACAGATGGCGGTGTAGATATTTCCATGTTTATAGGGATGACGGTGTAGATATTTTCATGTTTACACAGATGGCGTTGTAGATATTTCCATGTTTACACAGATAGCGGTGTGGATATTTCCATGTTTATACAGATAGTTGGGCAGATATTTCCATGTTTATACAGATAGCGGTGTAGATATTTCCATGTTCATACAGATAGCGGTGTAGATATTTCCATGTTCATACAGTTGGCGGTGTAGATATTTCCATGTTCATTCAGATGGCGGTGTATATATTTACATGTTCATACAGATGGCTGTGTAGATATTTCCATGTTCATACACATGGTGGTGTAGATATTTCCATGTTCATAGAGATGGCGGTGTAGATATTTCCATGTTTATGCAGATAGCAGTGTAGTTATTTCCATGTTTATAGAGATAGCAGTGTAGGTATTTCCATTGATATACAGATAGCGGTGTAGATATTTGCATGTACATACAGATAGCGGTGTAGATATTTCCATGTTCATACAGATAGCCGTGTAGATATTTCCATGTTCATACAGATAGCGGTGTAGATATTTGCATGTTCATACAGATAGCGGTGTAGATATTTCCATGTTCATGCAGATGCCGGTGTACATATATCCATGTTCATACAGATGGCGGTGAAGATATTTCCATGTTCATACAGATGGCGGTGTAGATATTTCCATGTTCATACAAATGGCGGTGTAGATATTTTCATGTTCATAGAAATGGCGGTGTAGATATTTCCAGGTTCATACAAATGGCGGTGTAGATATTTCCGTGTTCATAGAGATGGCGGTGTAGATATTTCCATGTTTATTCAGATAGCAGTGTAGTTTTTTCCATGTTTATAGAGATAGCAGTGTGGATATTTCCATTGATATACAGATAGCTATGTAGATATTTGCATTTTCATACAGATAGCGGTGTAGATATTTCCATGTTCATACAGATAGCGGTGTAGATATTTCCATGTTCTTTCAGATAGCGGTGTAGTTATTTCCATGTTCATTCAGATAGCGGTGTAGATATTTCCATGTTCATACAGATAGCGGTGTAGATATTTCCATGTTCATACAGTTGGCGGTGTAGATATTTCCATGTTCATTCAGATGGCGGTGTAGATATTTACATGTTCATACAGATGGCTGTGTAGATATTTCCATGTTCATACAGATGGCGGTGTAGATATTTACATGTTCATACAGATGGCGGTGTAGATATTTCCATGTTCATACAGATGGCGGTGTAGATATTTCCATGTTCATACAGATGGCGGTGTAGATATTTCGAAGTTTATAGAGATAGCGCTGTAGTTATTTCCATATTTATAGAGAAATCTGTGTAGATATTTCCATGTATATTCAGATAGCTGTGTAGATATTTCCATGTTCATACAGGTAGCGGTGTAGATATTTCCATGTTCATCCAGATGCCGGTGTACATATATCCATGTTCATACAGATGGCGGTGAAGATATTTCCATGTTCATACAGATGGCGGTGTAGATATTTCCATGTTCATACGAATGGCGGTGGAGATATTTCCATGTTCGTAGAGATGGCGGTGTAGATATTTCCATGCTTATACAGATAGCAGTGTAGTTATTTCCATGTTTATAGAGATAGCAGTGTAGATATTTCCATTGATATACAGATAGCTGTGTAGATATTTGCATGTACATACAGATAGCGGTGTAGATATTTCCATGTTCATACAGATAGCGGTGTAGATATTTCCATGTTCATACTGATAGCGGTTTAGTTATTTCCATGTTCAAACAGATAGCGGTGTAGATATTTCCATGTTCATACAGTTAGCGGTGTAGATATTTCGATGTTCATACAGATGGCAGTGTAGATATTTACATGTTCATACAGATGGCGGTATAGATATTTCCATGTTCGTACAGATGGTGGTGTAGGTATTTACATGTACATAGAGATGGCGGTGTAGACAT
This sequence comes from Gorilla gorilla gorilla, assembly GCF_029281585.2. Lineage (NCBI taxonomy): Eukaryota > Metazoa > Chordata > Mammalia > Primates > Hominidae > Gorilla > Gorilla gorilla. The sequence goes on along the minus strand of NC_073232.2, from coordinate 6,623,927 downwards.
TTCCATGTTTATGCAGATAGCGGTATAGATATTTCCATGTTTATACAGATGGTGGTGTAGATATTTCCATGTTTATAGAGATGGCGGTCTAGATAATTCCATGTTTACAGAGATAGTGGTGTAGTTATTTCCAAGTTTAAAGAGACAGCATTGTAGATATTTCCATGTTTATACAGATAGCGGTGAAGATATTTCCATGTTTATACAGATAGCGGTGTAGATATTTCCATGCTTATACAGATAGCAGTGTAGATATTTCCATGTTTATAGAGATAGTGGTGTAGATAATTTCAATTTTATACAGAGAGCATTGTAGATATTTCCAAGTTCATACAGATAACGGTGTAGATATTTCCACGTTTATACAGATGGCGATGTAGATATTTCCATGTTCATACAGATGGCGGTGTAGATATTTCCATGTTTATAGGGATGACGGTGTAGATATTTTCATGTTTACACAGATGGCGTTGTAGATATTTCCATGTTTACACAGATAGCGGTGTGGATATTTCCATGTTTATACAGATAGTTGGGCAGATATTTCCATGTTTATACAGATAGCGGTGTAGATATTTCCATGTTCATACAGATAGCGGTGTAGATATTTCCATGTTCATACAGTTGGCGGTGTAGATATTTCCATGTTCATTCAGATGGCGGTGTATATATTTACATGTTCATACAGATGGCTGTGTAGATATTTCCATGTTCATACAGATGGCGGTGTAGATATTTACATGTTCATACAGATGGCGGTGTAGATATTTCCATGTTCATACAGATGGCGGTGTAGATATTTCCATGTTCATACAGATGGCGGTGTAGATATTTCGAAATTTATAGAGATAGCACTGTAGTTATTTCCATATTTATAGAGAAATCTGTGTAGATATTTCCATGTATATTCAGATAGCTGTGTAGATATTTCCATGTTCATACAGGTAGCGGTGTAGATATTTCCATGTTCATCCAGATGCCGGTGTACATATATCCATGTTCATACAGATGGCGGTGAAGATATTTCCATGTTCATACAGATGGCGGTGTAGATATTTCCATGTTCATACGAATGGCGGTGGAGATATTTCCATGTTCATAGAGATGGCGGTGTAGATATTTCCATGTTCATACAAATGGAGGTGTAGATATTTCCATGTTCGTAGAGATGGCGGTGTAGATATTTCCATGCTTATACAGATAGCAGTGTAGTTATTTCCATGTTTATAGAGATAGCAGTGTAGATATTTCCATTGATATACAGATAGCTGTGTAGATATTTGCATGTACATACAGATAGCGGTGTAGATATTTCCATGTTCATACAGATAGCGGTGTAGATATTTCCATGTTCATACAGATAGCGGTTTAGTTATTTCCATGTTCAAACAGATAGCGGTGTAGATATTTCCATGTTCATACAGTTAGCGGTGTAGATATTTCCATGTTCATACAGATGGCAGTGTAGATATTTACATGTTCATACAGATGGCGGTATAGATATTTCCATGTTCGTACAGATGGCGGTGTAGATATTTACATGTACATAGAGATGGCGGTGTAGACATTTCCATGTTTATGCAGATAGCGGTATAGATATTTCCATGTTTATACAGATGGTGGTGTAGATATTTCCATGTTTATAGAGATGGCGGTCTAGATAATTCCATGTTTACAGAGATAGTGGTGTAGTTATTTCCAAGTTTAAAGAGACAGCATTGTAGATATTTCCATGTTTATACAGATAGCGGTGAAGATATTTCCATGTTTATACAGATAGCGGTGTAGATATTTCCATGTTTATACAGATAGCAGTGTAGATATTTCCATGTTTATAGAGATAGTGGTGTAGATAATTTCAATTTTATACAGAGAGCAGTGTAGATATTTCCAAGTTCATACAGATAACGGTGTAGATATTTCCACGTTTATACAGATGGCGATGTAGATATTTCCATGTTCATACAGATGGCGGTGTAGATATTTCCATGTTTATAGGGATGACGGTGTAGATATTTTAATGTTTACACAGATGGCGTTGTAGATATTTCCATGTTTACACAGATAGCGGTGTAGACATTTCCATGTTTACACAGATAGCGGTGTGGATATTTCCATGTTTATACAGATAGTTGGGCAGATATTTCCATGTTTATACAGATAGCGGTGTAGATATTTCCATCTTAATACAGATGGCGTTGTAGATGTGTCCATATTCGTACAGACGGCGGTGTAGATATTTCCATGTTCATACAGATGGCGGTGTAGATATTTCGAAGTTTATAGAGATAGTGCTGTAGTTATTTCCATATTTATAGAGAAATCTGTGTAGATATTCCCATGTATTTTCAGATAGCGGTGTAGATATTTGCATGTTCATGCAGATAGCGGTGTAGATATTTCCATGTTCATCCAGATGCCGGTGTACATATATCCAAGTTCATACAGATGGCGGTGAAGGTATTTCCATGTTCATACAGATGGCGGTGTAGATATTTCCATGTTCATACAGATGTCGGTGTAGATATTTCCATGTTCGTAGAGATGGCGGTGTAGATATTTCCAGGTTCATACAAATGGCGGTGTAGATATTTCCATGTTCATAGAGATGGCAGTGTAGATATTTAAATGTTTATACAGATAGCAGTGTAGTTATTTCCATGTTTATAGAGATAGCAGTGTAGATATTTCCATGTTCATAGAGATGGCGGTGTAGATATTTCCATGTTTATACAGATAGCAGTGTAGATATTTCCATGTTTATAGAGATAGCAGTGTAGATATTTTCATTGATATACAGATAGCTGTGTAGATATTTGCATTTTCATACAGATAGCGGTGTAGATATTTCCATGTTCATACAGATAGCAGTGTAGATATTTCCATGTTTATACAGATAGCGGTGTAGATATTTCCATGTTCATACCGATAGCGGTGTAGATATTTCTTTCTTCATACAGAAAGCGGTGTAGATATTTCCATGTTCATACAGTTAGCGGTGTAGATATTTCCATGTTCATACAGATTGCGGTGTAGATATTTACATGTTCATACAGATGGCGGTGTAGATATTTCCATGTTCGTACGGATGGCAGTGTAGATATTTCCATGTACATACAGGTGGCGGTGTATATATTTTCATGTTTATACAGATAGTAGTGTAGTTATTTCCATATTTATAGAGATAGCAGTGTAGATATTTCCATTGATATGCAGATAGCTGTGTAGATATTTCCACGTTCATACAGATAGCGGTGTAGATATTTCCATGTTCATGCAGATAACGGTGTAGATAATTCCATGTTCCTACAGATAGCGGTGTAGATATTTCCATGTTCGTACAGTTAGCGGTGTAGATATTTCCATGTTCATACAGTTAGCGGTGTAGATATTTCCATGTTCATACAGATGGCGGTGTAGATATTTACATGTTCATACAGATGGCGGTATAGGTATTTCCATGTTCGTACAGATGGCGGCGTGGATATTTCCATGTTCATATAGATGGCGGTGTAGATATTTCCATGTTTATGCAGATAGCTGTATAGATATTTCCATGTTTATACAGATGGTGCTGTAGATATTTCCATGTTTATAGAGATGGCGGTCTAAATATTTCCATGTTTACAGAGATGGTGGTGTAGTTATTTCGAAGTTTATAGAGACAGCGTTGTAGATATTTAAATGTTTATACAGATAGCGGTGAAGATAATTCCATGTTTATACAGATAGCGGTGTTGATATTTCCATGTTTATACAGATAGCAGTGTAGATATTTCCATGTTTATAGAGATAGTGGTGTAGATAATTTCAATTTTATACAGAGAGCAGTGTAGATATTTCCAAGTTCATACAGATAGCGGTGTAGATATTTCCACATTTATAGAGATGGCGGTGTAGATATTTCCATGTTCATACAGATGGCGGTGTAGATATTTCCATGTTTATAGGGATGGCGGTGTAGATATTTTCATGTTTACACAGATGGCGGTGTTGGTATTTCCATGTTTACACAGAGAGCGGTGTAGACATTTCCATGTTTACACAGATAGCGGTGTGGATATTTCCATGTTTATGCAGATAGCGGTGTAGATATTTCCATGTTTATACAGATATCGGTGCGGATATTTCCATGTTTATTCAGGTAGTTGGGCAGATATTTCCGTGTTTATACAGATCGCGGTGTAGATATTTCCATCTTAATACAGATGGCGGTTTAGATATGTCCATGTTTGTACAGAAGGCGGTGTACATATTTCCATGTTCATACAGATGGCGGTGTAGATATTTCGAAGTTTATAGAGATAGTGCTGTCGTTATTTCCATATATATAGAGAAATCTGTGTAGATATTTCCATGTATATTCAGATAGCTGTGAAGATATTTCCATGTTCATGCAGATAGCGGTGTAGATATTTCCATGTTCATCCAGATGCCGGTGTAGATATCTCCATGTTCATACAGATGGCGGTGAAGATATTTCCATGTTCATACAGATAGCGGTGTAGATATTTCCAAGTTCATACAGATGGCGGTGCAGATATTTACATGTTCATACAGATGGCGGTGTAGGTATTTCCATGTTCGTACAGATGGTGGTGTAGATATTTACATGTTCATACAGATGGCGGTGCAGATATTTCCATGTTTATGCAGATAGCGGTATAGATATTTCCATGCTTATACAGATGGTGGGGTAGATATTTCCATGTTTATAGAGATGGCGGTCTAGATATTTCCATGTTTATAGAGATAGTAGTGTAGTTATTTCCAAGTTTATAGAGACAGTGTTGTTGATATTTCCATGTTTATAGAGACAGCGTTGTAGATATTTCCATGTTTATAGAGACAGCGATGAAGATATTTGCATGTTTATACAGATAGCGGTGTAGATATTTCCATGTTTATATAGATAGCGGTGTAGATATTTCCATGTTGATAGAGATAGTGGTGTAGATAATTCCAATTTTATACAGATAGCAGTGTAGATATTTCCAAGTTCAAACAGATAGCGGTGTAGATATTTCCACGTTTATAGAGATGGCGGTGTATATATTTCCATGTTCATACAGATGGCGCTGTAGATATTTCCATGTTTATAGAAATGCCAGTGTAGATATTTTCATGTTTACACAGATGGCGGTGTAGATATTTCCATGTTTACACAGATAGCGGTGCAGACATTTCCATGTTTACACAGATAGCGGTGTTTATATTTCCATGTTTATGCAGATAGCGGTGTAGATATTTCCATGTTTATACAGATAGCGGTGCGGATATTTCCATGTTTATACAGATAGTGGTGCAGATATTTCCATGTTTATACAGATAGCGGTGTAGATATTTCCATCTTAATACAGATAGCGGTATAGATATTTCCATGTTTATACAGATGGTGTTGTAGATATTTCCATGTTTATGCAGATGGCGGTATAGATATTTCCATGTTTATACAGATGGTGGTGTAGATATTTCCATCTTCATACAGATGGCGGTGTAAATATTTCGAAGTTTATAGAGATAGCGCTGAAGTTATTTCTATATTTCTTTAGAAATCTGTGTGGATACTTCCATGTGTATGCAGATAGCTGTGTAGATATTTCCATGTTCCTGCAGATAGCGGTGTAGTTATTTCCACGTTCATCCAGATGCCGGTGTAGATACATCCATGTTCATACAGATGGCGGTGAAGATATTTCCATGTTCATACAGATGTCTGTGTAGATATTTCCATGTTCATACAAATGGCGGTGTAGATATTTCCATGTTGATACAGATAGCAGTGTAGTTATTTAAATGTTTATAGAGATAGCAGTGTAGATTTTCCATAGATATACAGATAGCAGTGTAGATATTTCCGTGTTCATGCAGAAAGCGGTGTAGATATTTCCATGTTCATCCAGATGCCTGTGTAGGTATATCCATGTTCATAGAGATGGCGGTGAAGATATTTCCATGTTCATACAGATGGCGGTGTAGATATTTCCATGTTCATACAAATGGCGGTGTAGATATTTCCATGTTCATAGAGATGGCGGTGTAGATATTTCCATGTTCATACAAATGGCGGTGTAGATATTTCCATGTTCATAGAGATGGCGGTGTAGATATTTCCATGTTTATACAGATAGCAGTGTAGTTATTTCCATGTTTATACAGATAGCAGTGTAGATATTTCCATTGATATACAGATAGCTGTGTAGATATTTGCATGTTCATACAGATAGCGGTGTAGATATTTCCATGTTCATACAGATAGCGGTGAAGATATTTCCATGTTCATACAGATAGCGGTGTAGATATTCCCATGTTCATACAGATAGCGGTGTAGATATTTCCAAGTTCATACCGATAGCAGTGTAGATATTTCGAAGTTCATACAGTGAGCGGTATAGATATTTCCATGTTTATACAGATGGTGTTGTAGATATTTCCATGTTTATAGAGATGGCGGTCTAGATATTTCCATGTTTATAGAGATAGTGGTGTAGTTATTTCCAAGTTTATAGAGACAGCGTTGTAGATATTTCCATGTTTTTACAGATAGCGGTGTAGATATTTCCATGTTCATAGAGATGGCGGTGTAGATATTTCCATGTTTATACAGATAGCAGTGTAGTTATTTCCATGTTTATAGAGATAGAGGTGTAGATAATTTCAATTTTATACAGATAGCTGTGTACATATTTGCATGTTCATACAGATAGCCGTGTAGATATTTCCATGTTCATACAGTTGGCGGTGTAGATATTTCCATGTTCATAGAGATGGCGGTGTAGATATTTCCATGTTCATGCAGATGGCGATGTAGATATTTCGAAGTTTGTAGAGATAGCACTGTAGTTATTTCCATATTTATAGAGAAATCTGTGTAGATATTTCCATGTATATTCAGATAGCAGTGTAGATATTTCCATGTTCATACAGATAGCGGTGTAGATATTTCCATGTTCATCCAGATGTCGGTGTACATATATCCATGTTCAAACAGATGGCGGTGAAGGTACTTCCATGTTCATACAGATAGCGGTGTAGATAGTTCCATGTTCATACAAATGGCGGTGTAGATATTTCCATGTTCATAGAGATGGCCGTGTAGATATTTCCATGTTCATACAAATGGCGGTGTAGATATTTCCATGTTCATAGAAATGGCGGTGTAGGTATTTCCATGTTTATACAGATAGCAGTGTAGTTAATTCCATGTTTATAGAGATAGCAGTGTAGATATTTCCATTGATATACAGATAGCTTTGTAGATATTTTCAAGTTCATACAGATAGCGGTGTAGAAATTTCCATGTTCATACAGATAGCGGTGTATATATTTCCAAGTTCATACCGATAGCGGTGTAGATATTTCCATGTTCATACATATAGCGGTGTAGATATTTCCATGTTCATACAGATGGCGGTGTAGATATTTCCATGTTCATACAGATTGCGGTGTAGATATTTCCATGTTCATACAGATAGCGGTGTAGATATTTCCATGTTCATACAGATAGCCGTGTAGATATTTCCATGTTCATACAGTTAGCGGTGTAGATATTTCCATGTTCATACAGATGGCGGTGTAGATATTTACACATTCATACAGATGGCGGAATAGATATTACCATGTTCGTACAGATGGTGGTGTAGATATTTCCATGTTCATAGAGATGGCGGTGTAGATGTTTCCATGTTTATGCAGATAGCAGTATAAATATTTCCATATTTATACAGATGGTGGTGTACATATTTCCATGTTTATAGAGATGGCTGTCTAGATATTTCCATGTTTACAGATATAGTGGTGTAGTTATTTCCAAGTTTATAGAGACAGCGTTGTAGATATTTCCATGATTATTCAGATAGCGGTGAAGATATTTCCATGTTTATACAGATAGCGGTGTATTTATTTCCATGTTCATACAGATAGCAGTGTAGATATTAACATGTTTATAGAGATAGTGGTGTAGATAATTTCAATTTTATACCGAGAGCAGTGTAGATATTTCCAAGTTCATACAGATAGCGGTGTAGATATTTCCACGTTTATAGAGATGGCGGTGTAGATATTTCCATGTTCATACAGATGGCGGTGTAGATATTTCCATGTTTATAGGGATGGCGGTGTAGATATTTTCAAGTTTACACAGATGGCGGTGTAGATATTTCCATGTTTACATACATAGCGGTGTAGAGATTTGCATGTTTACACAGATAGCGGTGTGGATATTTCCATGTTTATGCAGATAGCAGTGTAGATATTTCCATGTTTATACAGATAGCAGTGCGGATATTTCCATGTTTATACAGATAGTTGGGCAGATATTTCCATGTTTATACAGATAGCGGTGTAGATATTTCCATCTTAGTACAGATGGCGGTGTAGATATGTCCATGTTCGTACAGATGGCGGTGTAGATATTTCCATGTTCATACAGATGGCGGTGTAAATATTTCGAAGTTTATAGAGATAGCGCTGTAGTTATTTCCATATTTATAGAGAAATCTGTGTAGATATGTCCATGTATATTCAGATAGCTGTGTAGATATTTCCATGTTCATAGAGATGGCGGAGTAGATATTTCCACGTTTATGCAGATAGCGTATAGATACTTCCATATTTAAACAGATGGTGGTGTACATATTTCCATGTTTATAGAGATGGCGGTCTAGATATTTCCACGTTTACAGAGATAGTGGTGTAGTTATTTCCAAGTTTATAGAGACAGCGTTGTAGATATTTCCATGTTTATTCAGATAGCGGTGAAGATATTTCCATGTTTATACAGATAGCGGTGTAGATATTTCCATGTTTATACAGATAGCAGTGTAGATATTTCCATGTTTATAGAGATAGTGGTGTAGATAATTTCAATTTTATACAGAGAGCAGAGTAGATATTTCCAAGTTCATACAGATAGCGGTGTAGATATTTCCATTTTCATACAGATAGCGGTGTAGATATTTCCATGTTCATACAAATGGCGGTGTAGATATTTTCATGTTTTAGAAATGGCGGTGTAGATATTTCCAGGTTCATACAAATGGCGGTGTAGATATTTCCATGTTCATAGAGATGGTGGTGTAGATATTTCCATGTTTATACAGAGAGCAGTGTAGTTATTTCCATGTTTATAGAGATAGCGGTGTGGATATTTCCATTGATATACAGATAGCTGTGTAGATATTTGCATGTTCATACAGATAGCGGTGTAGATATTTCCATGTTCATACAGATAGCCGTGTAGATATTTCCATGTTCATTCAGATAGCGGTGTAGTTATTTCCATGTTCATACAGATAGCGGTGTAGATATTTCCATGTTCATACAGATAGCGGTGTAGATATTTCCATGTTCATACAGTTAGCGGTGTAGATATTTCCATGTTCATTCAGATGGCTTTGTAGATATTTACATGTTCATACAGATGGCGGTGTAGATATTTCCATGTTCATACAGATAGCCGTGTAGATATTTCCATGTTCAAACAGATAGCGGTGTAGATATTTCCATGTTCATACAGATAGCGGTGTAGATATTTCCATGTTCATACCCATAGTGGTGTAGACATTTCCATGTTCATACATTTAGCGGTGTAGATATTTCCATGTTCCTACAGATGGCGGTGAAGATATTTACTTGTTCATACAGATGGTTGTGTAGATATTTACATGTTCATACAGAGGGCAGTATAGATATTTCCATGTTCGTACAGATGGCGGTGTAGATATTTCCATGTTCATAGAGATGGCGGTGTAGATATTTCCATGTTTATGCAGATAGCGGTATAGATATTTCCAAGTTCATACAGTTAGCGGTGTAGATATTTCCATGTTCATACAGATGGCAGTGTAGATATTTCCATGTTCATACAGATGGCAGTGTAGATATTTCCATGTTCATACAGACGGCGGTGTAGATATTTCGAAGTTTATAGAGATAGCGCTGTAGTTATTTCCATATTTATAGAGAAAACTGTGTAGTTAATTCCATGTATATTCAGATAGCTGTGTAGATATTTCCATGTTCATACAGATAGCGGTGTAGATATTTCCATGTCCATCCAGATGCCGGTGTACATATATCCATGTTCATACAGATGGCGGAGAAGATATTTCCATGTTCATACTGTTGGCGGTGTAGATATTTCCATGTTCATACGAATGGCAGTGGAGATATTTCCATGTTCATAGAGATGGCGGTGTAGATATTTCCATGTTCATACTAATGGTGGTGTAGATATTTCCATGTTCATAGAGATGGCGGTGTAGATATTTCCATGTTTATACAGATAGTGGTGTAGATATTTCCATGTTCATACAAATGGTGGTGTAGATATTTCCATGTTCATAGAGATGGCGGTGTAGATATTTAAATGTTCATACAGTTAGCGGTGTAGATATTTCCATGTTCATACAGATGGCGGTGTAGATATTTACATGTTCATACAGATGGCGGTGTAGATATTTCCATGTTCATACAGATAGCGGTGTAGATATTTCCATGTTCATACAGATAGCGGTGTAGATATTTCCATGTTCATACAGATGGCGGTGTAGATATTTCCATGTTCATACCGATAGCGGTGTAGATATTTCCATGTTCATACAGTTAGCGGTGTAGTTATTTCCATGTTCATACAGATGGCGGTGTAGATATTTACATGTTCATACAGATGGCGGTGTAGATATTTCCATGTTCGTATGGATGGCAGTGTGGATATTTCCATGTTCATACAGGTGGTGGTGTAGATATTTCAATGTTTATACAGATAGCAGTGTAGTTATTTACATGTTTATAGACATAGCTGTGTAGATATTTCCATGGATATACAGATACCTGTGTAGATATTTGCATGTTCATACAGATAGCGGTGTAGATATTTCCATGTTCGTACAGATAGCGGTGTAGATATTTCCATGTTCATACAGATAGCACTGTAGATATTTCCATGTTCATACAGATAACGGTGTAGATATTTCCATGTTCATACAGATAGCGGTGTAGATATTTCCCTGTTCATACAGTTAGTGGAGTAGATATTTCCATCTTCATACAGATGGCGGTGTAGATATTTACATGTTCATACAGATGGCGGTGTAGATATTTCCATGTTCATAGAGATGGCGGTGTAGACATTTCCATGTTTATGCAGATAGCAGTATAAGTATTTCCATGTTTATACAGATGGTGGTGTAGGTATTTCCATGTTTATAGAGATGGCGGTCTAGATATTTGTATGTTTATAGAGATAGTGGTGTAGTTAATGCCAAGTTTATAGAGACAGCGTTGCAGATATTTCCATGTTTATACAGATAGCGGTGAAGATATTTCCATGTTTATACAGATAGCGGTGTAGATATTTCCATTTTTATACAGATAACAGTGTAGATATTTCCATGTTTATAGAGATAGTGGTGTAGATAATTTCAATTTTATACAGATAGCAGTGTAGATATTTCCATGTTCAAACAGATAGCGGTGTAGATATTTCCATGTTCATACAGATAGCGGTGTAGATATTTCCATGTTCATACCCATAGCGGTGTAGACATTTCCATGTTCATACATTTAGCGGTGTAGTTATTTCCATGTTCTTACAGATGGCGGTGAAGATATTTACTTGTTCATACAGATGGCGGTGTAGAGATTTCCATGTTTGTGCGGATGGCATTGCAGATATTTCCATGTTCATACAGGTGGCGGTGTAGATATTTCCATGTTTATGCAGATAGCAGTGTAGTTATTTCCATGTTAATAGAGATAGCTGTGTAGATATTTCCATTGATATACTGATAGCTGTGTAGATGTTTGCATGTTCATACAGATAGTGGTGTAGATATTTCCATGTTCATACATAGCGGTGTAGATATTTCCATGTTCATACAGATATCGGTATAGATATTTCCATGTTCATACAGATAACGGTGTAGATATTTCCATGTTCATACAGACAGCGGTTTAGATATTTCCATGTTCATACAGTTAGCGGTGTAGATATTTCCATGTTCATACAGATGGCGGTGTAGATATTTACATGTTCATACAGAGGGCAGTATAGATATTTCCATGTTCGTACAGATGGCGGTGTAGATATTTCCATGTTCATAGAGATGGCGGTGTAGATATTTCCATGTTTATGCAGATAGCGGTATAGATATTTCCAAGTTCATACAGTTAGCGGTGTAGATATTTCCATGTTCATACAGATGGCGGTGTAGATATTTCCATGTTCATACAGATGGCAGTGTAGATATTTCCATGTTCATACAGATGGGGGTGTAGATATTTCGAAGTTTATAGAGATAGCGCTGTAGTTATTTCCATATTTATAGAGAAAACTGTGTAGATAATTCCATGTATATTCAGATAGCTGTGTAGATATTTCCATGTTCATGCAGATAGCGGTGTAGATAGTTCCATGTTCATCCAGATGGCGGTGTACATATATCCATGTTCATACAGATGGCGGTGAAGATATTTCCATGTTCATACAGATGGCGGTGTAGATATTTCCATGTTCATAGGAATGGCGGTGGAGATATTTCCATGTTCATAGAGATGGCGGTGTAGATATTTCCATGTTCATACAAATGGTGGTGTAGATATTTCCATGTTCATAGAGATGGCGGTGTAGATATTTCCATGTTTATACAGATAGTGGTGTAGATATTTCCATGTTCATACAAATGGTGGTGTAGATATTTCCATGTTCATAGAGATGGCGGTGTAGATATTTCCATGTTCATACAGTTAGCGGTGTAGATATTTCCATGTTCATACAGATGGCGGTGTAGATATTTACATGTTCATACAGATGGCGGTGTAGATATTTCCATGTTCATACAGATGGCGGTGTAGATATTTCCATGTTCATACAGATGGCGGTGTAGTTATTTCCATGTTCATACCGATAGCGGTGTAGATATTTCCATGTTCATACAGATGGCGGTGTAGATATTTCCATGTTCATACAGTTAGCGGTGTAGATATTTCCATGTTCATACAGATGGCGTTGTAGATATTTACATGTTCATACAGATGGCGGAATAGATATTTCCATGTTCGTACAGATGGCGGTGTAGATATTTCCATGTTCATAGAGATGGCGGAGTAGATATTTCCATGTTTATGCAGATAGCGGTATAGATACTTCCATATTTAAACAGATGGTGGTGTACATATTTCCATGTTTATAGAGATGGCGGTCTAGATATTTCCACGTTTACAGAGATAGTGGTGTAGTTATTTCCAAGTTTATAGAGACAGCGTTGTAGATATTTCCATGTTTATTCAGATAGCGGTGAAGATATTTCCATGTTTATACAGATAGCGGTGTAGATATTTCCATGTTTATACAGATAGCAGTGTAGATATTTCCATGTTTATAGAGATAGTGGTGTAGATAATTTCAATTTTATACAGAGAGCAGTGTAGATATTTCCAAGTTCATACAGATAGCGGTGTAGATATTTCCATTTTCATACAGATAGCGGTGTAGATATTTCCATGTTCATACAAATGGCGGTGTAGATATTTTCATGTTCATAGGAATGGCGGTGTAGATATTTCCAGGTTCATAAAAATGGCGGTGTAGATATTTCCATGTTCATAGAGATGGTGGTGTAGATATTTCCATGTTTATACAGATAGCAGTGTAGTTATTTCCATGTTTATAGAGATAGCGGTGTGGATATTTCCATTGATATACAGATAGCTGTGTAGATATTTGCATGTTCATACAGATAGCGGTGTAGATATTTCCATGTTCATACAGATAGCCGTGTAGATATTTCCATGTTCATTCAGATAGCGGTGTAGTTATTTCCATGTTCATACAGATAGCGGTGTAGATATTTCCATGTTCATACAGATAGCGGTGTAGATATTTCCATGTTCATACAGTTAGCGGTGTAGATATTTCCATGTTCATTCAGATGGCTTTGTAGATATTTACATGTTCATACAGATGGCGGTGTAGATATTTCCATGTTCATACAGATAGCCGTGTAGATATTTCCATGTTCAAACAGATAGCGGTGTAGATATTTCCATGTTGATACAGATAGCGGTGTAGATATTTCCATGTTCATACCCATAGCGGTGTAGACATTTCCATGTTCATACATTTAGCGGTGTAGATATTTCCATGTTCTTACAGATGGCAGTGAAGATATTTACTTGTTCATACAGATGGCGGTGTAGATATTTCCATGTTTGTGCGGATGGCATTGCAGATATTTCCATGTTCATACAGGTGGCGGTGTAGATATTTCCATGTTTATACAGATAGCAGTGTAGTTATTTCCATGTTAATAGAGATAGCTGTGTAGATATTTCCATTGATATACTGATAGCTGTGTAGATATTTGCATGTTCATACACATAGTGGTGTAGATATTTCCATGTTCATACATAGCGGTGTAGATATTTCCATGTTCATACAGATAGCGGTATAGAAATTTCCATGTTCATACAGATAACGGTGTAGATATTTCCATGTTCATACAGACAGCGGTTTAGATATTTCCATGTTCATACAGTTAGCGGTGTAGATATTTCCATGTTCATACAGATGGCGGTGTAGATATTTACATGTTCGTACAGAGGGCAGTATAGATATTTCCATGTTCGTACAGATGGCGGTGTAGATATTTCCATGTTCATAGAGATGGCGGTGTAGATATTTCCATTTTTATGCACATAGCGGTATAGATATTTCCAAGTTCATACAGTTAGCGGTGTAGATATTTCCATGTTCATACAGATGGCGGTGTAGATATTTCCATGTTCATACAGATGGCAGTGTAGATATTTCCATGTTCATACAGATGGCGGTGTAGATATTTCGAAGTTTATAGAGATAGCGCTGTATTTATTTCCAAATTTATAGAGAAAACTGTGTAGATAATTCCATGTGTATTCAGATAGCTGTGTAGATATTTCCATGTTCATGCAGTTAGCGGTGTAGATATTTCCATGTTCATCCAGATGCCGGTGTACATATATCCATGTTCATACAGATGGCGGTGAAGATATTTCCACGTTCAAACAGATGGCGGTGTAGATATTTCCATGTTCATACGAATGGCGGTGGAGATATTTCCATGTTCATAGAGATGGCGGTGTAGATATTTCCATGTTCATACAAATGGTGGTGTAGATATTTCCATGTTCATAGAGATGGCGGTGTAGATATTTCCATGTTTATACAGATAGCGGTGTAGATATTTCCATGTTCATACAAATGGTGGTGTAGATATTTCCATGTTCATAGAGATGGCGGTGTAGATATTTCCATGTTCATACAGTTAGCGGTGTAGATATTTCCATGTTCATAAAGATGGCGGTGTAGATATTTACGTGTTCATACAGATGGCGGTGTAGATATTTCCATGTTCATACAGATAGCGGTGTAGATATTTCCATGTTCATACAGATAGCGGTGTAGATATTTCCATGTTCATACAGATAGCGGTGTAGATATTTCCATGTTCATACCGATAACGGTGTCGATATTTCCATGTTCATACAGTTAGCGGTGTAGATATTTCCATGTTCATACAGATGGCGGTGTAGATATTTACATGTTCATACAGATGGCGGTGTAGATATTTCCATGTTCGTACGGATGGCAGTGTGGATATTTCCATGTTCATACAGGTGGTGGTGTAGATATTTCCATGTTTATACAGATAGCAGTGTAGTTATTTACATGTTTATAGAGATAGCTGTGTAGATATTTCCATGGATATACAGATACCTGTGTAGATATTTGCATGTTCATACAGATAGCGGTGTAGATATTTCCATGTTCGTACAGATAGCGGTGTAGATATTTCCATGTTCATACAGATAGCACTGTAGATATTTCCATGTTCATACAGATAACGGTGTAGATATTTCCATGTTCATACAGATAGCGGTGTAGATATTTCCCTGTTCATACAGTTAGTGGAGTAGATATTTCCATCTTCATACAGATGGCGGTGTAGATATTTACATGTTCATACAGATGGCGGTGTAGATATTTCCATGTTCATAGAGATGGCGGTGTAGACTTTTCCATGTTTATGCAGATAGCAGTATAGGTATTTCCATGTTTATACAGATGGTGGTGTAGGTATTTCCATGTTTATAGAGATGGCGGTCTAGATATTTGCATGTTTATAGAGATAGTGGTGTAGTTAATGCCAAATTTATAGAGACAGCGTTGCAGATATTTCCGTGTTTATACAGATAGCGGTGAAGATATTTCCATGTTTATACAGATAGCGGTGTAGATATTTCCATTTTTATACAGATAACAGTGTAGATATTTCCATGTTTATAGAGATAGTGGTGTAGATAATTTCAATTTTATACAGATAGCAGTGTAGATATTTCCATGTTCAAACAGATAGCGGTGTAGATATTTCCATGTTCATACAGATAGCGGTGTAGATATTTCCATGTTCATACCCATAGCGGTGTAGACATTTCCATGTTCATACATTTAGCGGTGTAGATATTTCCATGTTCTTACAGATGGCAGTGAAGATATTTACTTGTTCATACAGATGGCGGTGTAGATATTTCCATGTTTGTGCGGATGGCATTGCAGATATTTCCATGTTCATACAGGTGGCGGTGTAGATATTTCCATGTTTATATAGATAGCAGTGTAGTTATTTCCATGTTAATAGAGATAGCTGTGTAGATATTTCCATTGATATACTGATAGCTGTGTAGATATTTGCATGTTCATACACATAGTGGTGTAGATATTTCCATGTTCATACATAGCGGTGTAGATATTTCCATGTTCATACAGATAGCGGTATAGATATTTCCATGTTCATACAGATAACGGTGTAGATATTTCCATGTTTATGCAGATAGCGGTATAGATATTTCCAAGTTCATACAGTTAGCGGTGTAGATATTTCCATGTTCATACAGATGGCGGTGTAGGTATTTCCATGTTCATACAGATGGCAGTGTAGATATTTCCATGTTCATACAGATGGCGGTGTAGATATTTCGAAGTTTATAGAGATAGCACTGTATTTATTTCCATATTTATAGAGAAAACTGTGTAGATAATTCCATGTATATTCAGATAGCTGTGTAGATATTTCCATGTTCATGCAGATATCGGTGTAGATATTTCCATGTTCATCCAGATGCCGGTGTACATATATCCATGTTCATACAGATGGCGGTGAAGATATTTCCATGTTCATACAGATGGCGGTGTAGATATTTCCATGTTCATACGAATGGCGGTGGAGTTATTTCCTTGTTCATAGAGATGGCGGTGTAGATATTTCCATGTTCATACAAATGGTGGTGTATATATTTCCATGTTCATAGAGATGGCGGTGTAGATATTTCCATGTTTATACAGATAGCGGTGTAGATATTTCCATGTTCATACAAATGGTGGTGTAGATATTTCCATGTTCATAGAGATGGCGGTGCAGATATTTCCATGTTCATACAGTTAGCGGTGTGGATATTTCCATGTTCATACAGGTGGTGGTGTAGATATTTCCATGTTTATACAGATAGCAGTGTAGTTATTTACATGTTTGTAGAGATAGCTGTGTAGATATTTCCATGGATATACAGATAAATGTGTAGATATTTGCATGTTCATACAGATAGCGGTGTAGATATTTCCATGTTCGTACAGATAGCGGTTTAGATATTTCCATGTTCATACAGATGGCGGTGTAGATATTTCCATGTTCATACGAATGGCGGTGGAGATATTTCCATGTTCATAGAGATGGCGGTGTAGATATTTCCATGTTCATACAAATGGTGGTGTATATATTTCCATGTTCATAGAGATGGCGGTGTAGATATTTCCATGTTTATACAGATAGCGGTGTAGATATTTCCATGTTCATACAAATGGTGGTGTAGATATTTCCATGTTCATAGAGATGGCGGTGTAGATATTTCCATGTTCATACAGTTAGCGGTGTGGAGATTTCCATGTTCATACAGGTGGTGGTGTAGATATTTCCATGTTTATACAGATAGCAGTGTAGTTATTTACATGTTTATAGAGATAGCTGTGTAGATATTTCCATGGATATACAGATAAATGTGTAGATATTTGCATGTTCATACAGATAGCGGTGTAGATATTTCCATGTTCGTACAGATAGCGGTTTAGATATTTCCATGTTCATACAGATAGCACTGTAGATATTTCCATGTTCATACAGATAACGGTGTAGATATTTCCATGTTCATACAGATAGCGGTGTAGATATTTCCCTGTTCATACAGTTAGTGGAGTAGATATTTCCATCTTCATACAGATGGCGGTGTAGATATTTACATGTTCATACAGATGGCGGTGTAGATATTTCCATGTTCATAGAGATGGCGGTGTAGACTTTTCCATGTTTATGCAGATAGCAGTATAGGTGTTTCCATGTTTATACAGATGGTGGTGTAGGTATTTCCATGTTTATAGAGATGGCGGTCTAGATATTTGCATGTTTATAGAGATAGTGGTGTAGTTAATGCCAAGTTTGTAGAGACAGCGTTGCAGATATTTCCATGTTTATACAGATAGCGGTGAAGATATTTCCATGTTTATACAGATAGCGGTGTAGATATTTCCATTTTTATACAGATAACAGTGTAGATATTTCCATGTTTATAGAGATAGTGGTGTAGATAATTTCAATTTTATACAGATAGCAGTGTAGATATTTCCAAGTTCATACAGATAGCGGTGTAGATATTTCCACGTTTATAGAGATGGCGGTGTAGATATTCCCATGTTCATACAGACGACGTTGTAGATATTTCCATGTTTATAGAGATGGCGGTGTAGATATTTCCACGTTTGCACAGATGGCGCTGTAGATATTTCCATGTTTATGCAGATAGCGGTGTAGATATTTCCATGTTTATACAGATAGCGGTGCGGATATTTCCATGTTTATACAGATAGTCGGGCAGATATTTCCATGTTTATACAGATAGCGGTGTAGATATTTCCATCTTAATACAGATGGCGGTGTAGATATGTCCATGTTCGTACAGAGGGCGGCGTAGATATTCCCATGTTCATTCAGATAGCGGTGTAGATATTTCCATGTTCATACAGTTAATGGTGTAGATATTTCCATGTTCATACAGATGGCGGTGTAGATATTTCCACGTTCGTACAGAGAGCGGTGTAGATATTTCCATGTTCATACAGTTAGCGGTGCAGATATTTCCATGTTCATACAGATAGCGGTGTAGATATTTCCATGTTCATAGAGATGGCGGTGTAGATATTTCCATGTTTATACAGATAGCAGTGTAGTTATTTCCATGTTTATAGAGATAGCAGTTTAGATATTTTCATTGATATACAGATAGCTGTGTAGATATTTGCATGTTCATACAGATAGCGGTGTAGATATTTCCATGTTCATACAGATAGCGGTGTAGATATTTCCATTTTCATACAGATAGCGGTGTAGATGTTTCCATGTTCATACAGATAGCGGTGTAGATATTTCTTTGTTCATACAGATAGCGGTGTAGATATTTCCATGTTTATACAGATAGCAGTGTAGTTATTTCCATGTTTATAGAGATAGCAGTGTGGATATTTCCATTGATATACAGATAGCTGTGTAGATATCTGCATGTTCATACAGATAGCGGTGTAGATATTTCCATGTTCGTACAGATAGCGGTGTAGATATTTCCATGTTCATACAGTTAGCGGTGTAGATATTTCCATGTTCATACAGATGGCGTTGTAGTTATTTACATGTTCATACAGATGGCGGTGCAGATATTTCCTTGTTCATACAGATGGCGGTGCAGATATTTCCATGTTCATACAGATAGCGGTGTAGATATTTCCATGTTCATACCATTAGCGGTGTAGATATTTCCATGTTCATACAGTTAGCGGTGTAGATATTTCCGTGTTCATACAGATGGCGGTGTAGAAATTTACATGTTCATAAAGATCGCAGTGTAGATATTTCCATGTTCTTACGGATGGCAGTGTAGATATTTCCATGTTCATACAGGTGGCAGTGTAGACATTTCCATGTTCATACAGATAGCAGTGTAGTTATTTCCATGTTTATAGAGACAGCAGTGTGGATATTTCCATTGATATACAGATAGCTGTGTAGATATCTGCATGCTCATACAGATAGCGGTGTAGATATTTCCATGTTCGTACAGATAGCGGTGTAGATATTTCCATGTTCATACAGATAGCGGTGTAGATATTTCCATGTTCATACAGATAACGGTGTAGATATTTCCATGTTCATTCAGATAGCGGTGTAGATATTTCCATGTTCATAGAGATGGCGGTGTAGATATTTCCATGTTTATGCAGATAGCGGTATAGATATTTCCATGTTTATACAGATGGTGCTGTAGATATTTCCAGGTTTATAGAGATGGCAGTCTAGATATTTCCATGTTTATAGAGACAGTGGTGTAGTTATTTCCAAGTTTATAGAGACAGAGTTGTAGATATTTCCATGTTTATACAGATAGCGGGGTAAATATTTCCATGTTTATAGAGATAGTGGTGT
Organism: Gorilla gorilla gorilla; assembly: GCF_029281585.2. Taxonomy (NCBI): domain Eukaryota; kingdom Metazoa; phylum Chordata; class Mammalia; order Primates; family Hominidae; genus Gorilla; species Gorilla gorilla. Next base: position 6,603,366 of record NC_073232.2, on the reverse strand, counting down.
AGATATTTCCAATTTTATACAGATAGCAGTGAAGATATTTCTAAGTTCATACAGATAGGGGTGTAGATATTTCCATGTTCATACAGATGGCGGTGTAGATATTTCCGTGTTTATAGAGATGGCGGTGTAGATATTTTCATGTTTACAAAGATGGCGGTGTAGATATTTCCATGTTTACACAGATCGCGGTGTAGATATTTCCATGTTTACACAGATAGCGGTGTGGATATTTCCATGTTTATGCAGATAGCGGTGTAGATATTTCCATGTTTATACTGATAGCGGTGCGGTTATTTCCATGTTTATACTGATAGATGTGGAGATATTTCCATGTTTATACAGATAGCGGTGTAGATATTTCCATGTTTATGCAGATAGCGGTGTAGATATTTCCATGTTTATACAGATAGCGGTGCGTATATTTCCATGTTTATACAGATAGTCGGGCAGATATTTCCATGTTTATACAGATAGCGGTGTAGATATTTCCATGTTCATACCATTAGCGGTGTAGATATTTCCATGTTCATACAGTTAGCGGCGTAGATATTTCCATGTTCATACAGATGGCGGTGGAGATATTTCCATGTTCATAGAGATGGCGGTGTAGATATTTCCATGTTCATACAAATGGTGGTGTAGATATTTCCATGTTCATAGAGATGGCGGTGTAGATATTTCCATGTTTATACAGATAGCGGTGTAGATATTTCCATGTTCATACAAATGGTGGTGTAGATATTTCCATGTTCATAGAGATGGCGGTGTAGATATTTCCATGTTTATACAGATAGCGGTATAGATATTTCCATGTTTATACAGATGGCGGTTTAGATATTTCCATGTTCGTACAGATGGCGGTGTAGATATTTCCATGTTCATAGAGATGGCGGTCTAGATATTTCCATGTTTACAGAGATAGTGTTGTAGTTATTTCCAAGTTTATAGAGACAGCGTTGTAGATATTTCCATGTTTATACAGATAGCGGTGAAGATATTTCCATTTTTATACAGATAGCGGTGTAGATATTTCCATGTTTATACAGATAGCAGTGTAGATATTTCCATGTTTATAGAGATAGTGGTGTAGATAATTTCAATTTTATACCAAGAGCAGTGTAGATATTTCCAAGTTCATACAGATAGCGGTGTAGATATTTTCACGTTTATAGAGATGGCGGTGTAGATATTTCCGTGTTCATACAGATGGCGGTGTAGATATTTCCATGTTCATACAAATGGCGTGTAGATATTTCCATGTTCATAGAGATGGCGGTGTAGATATTTCCATGTTCATACAAATGGCGGTGTAGATATTTCCATGTTCATAGAGATGGCGGTGTAGATATTTCCATGTTTATACAGATAGCAGTGTAGTTATTTCCATGTTTATGGAGATAGCAGTGTATATATTTTCATTGATATACAAATAGCTGTGTAGATATTTGCATGTTCATACAGATAGCGGTGTAGATATTTCCATGTTCATACAGATAGCGGTGTAGATATTTCCATGCTCATACAGATAGCGGTGTAGATATTTCCATGTTCATACTGATAGCGGTGTAGATATTTCTTTGTTCATACAGATAGCGGTGTAGATATTTCCATGTTCATACTGTTAGCGGTGTAGATATTTCCATGTTCATACAGATGGCGGTGTAGATATTTACATGTTCATACAGATGGCGGTGTAGATATTTCCATGTTCGTACGGATGGCAGTGTAGATATTTCCATGTTCATACAGGTGGCGGTGTATAGATTTCCATGTTTATACAGATAGCAGTGTAGTTATTTCCATGTTTATAGAGATAGCAGCGTAGATATTTCCATTGATATACAGATAGCTGTGTAGATATTTGCATGTTCGTACACATAGCGGTGTAGATATTTCCATGTTCATACAGATAGCGGTGTAGATATTTCCATTTTCGTACAGATAGCGGTGTAGATATTTCCATGTTCATACAGATAGCGGTGTAGATATTTCCATGTTCATACAGATAACGGTGTAGATATTTCCATGTTCATTCAGATAGCGGTGTAGATATTTCCATGTTCATAGAGATGGCGGTGTAGATATTTCCATGTTTATGCAGATAGCGGTATAGATATTTCCATGTTTATACAGATGGTGCTGTAGATATTTCCAGGTTTATAGAGATGGCAGTCTAGATATTTCCATGTTTATAGAGACAGTGGTGTAGTTATTTCCAAGTTTATAGAGACAGAGTTGTAGATATTTCCATGTTTATACAGATAGCGGGGTAAATATTTCCATGTTTATAGAGATAGTGGTGTAGATATTTCCAATTTTATACAGATAGCAGTGAAGATATTTATAAGTTCATACAGATAGGGGTGTAGATATTTCCATGTTCATACAGATGGCGGTGTAGATATTTCCGTGTTTATAGAGATGGCGGTGTAGATATTTTCATGTTTACAAAGATGGCGGTGTAGATATTTCCATGTTTACACAGATCGCGGTGTAGATATTTCCATGTTTACACAGATAGCGGTGTGGATATTTCCATGTTTATGCAGATAGCGGTGTAGATATTTCCATGTTTATACTGATAGCGGTGCGGTTATTTCCATGTTTATACTGATAGATGTGGAGATATTTCCATGTTTATACAGATAGCGGTGTAGATATTTCCATGTTTATGCAGATAGCGGTGTAGATATTTCCATGTTTATACAGATAGCGGTGCGGATATTTCCATGTTTATACAGATAGTCGGGCAGATATTTCCATGTTTATACAGATAGCGGTGTAGATATTTCCATCTTAATACAGATGGCGGTGTAGATATGTCCATGTTCGTACAGAGGGCGGCGTAGATATTTCCATGTTCATACAGATGGCGGTGTAGATATTTCGAAGTTTATAGAGATAGCGCTGTAGTTACTTCCATATTTATAGAGAAAACTGTGTAGATATTTCCATGTATATGAAGATAGATGTCTAGATATTTCCATGTTCATGCAGATAGCGGTGTAGATATTTCCATGTTCAGAGGGCGGTGTAGATATTTCCATGTTCATACAGATACCGGTGTAGATATTTCCATGTTCATACAGATAGCGGTGTAGATATTTCCATGTTCATCCAGATGCCGGTGTAGATATATCCATGCTCATACAGATGGCGGTGAAGATATTTCCATGTTCATACAGATGGCGGTGTAGATATTTACATGTTCATACAAATGGCGTTGTAGATATTTCCATGTTCATAGAGATGGCGGTGCTGATATTTCCATGTTTATACAGATAGCAGTGTAGATATTTCCATGTTTATAGAGATAGCAGTGTAGATATTTCCATTGATATACAGATAGCTGTGTAGATATTTGCATGTTCATACAGATAGCGGTGTAGATATTTCCATGTTCAGAGGGCGGTGTAGATATTTCCATGTTCATACAGATACCGGTGTAGATATTTCCATGTTCATACAGATAGCGGTATAGATATTTCCATTTTCATACAGATAGCGGTGTAGATATTTCCATGTTCATACAGTTCGTGGTGTAGTTATTTCCATGTTCATACAGATGGCGGTGTAGATATTTACATGTTCATACAGATGGCGGTGTAGATATTTCCATGTTCGTACGGATGGCAGTGTAGATATTTCCATGTTCATACAGGTGGCGGTGTAGATATTTCCATGTTTGTACAGATAGCAGTGTAGTTATTTCCATGTTTATAGAGATAGCAGTGTAGATATTGCCATTGATATACAGACAGCTGGGTAGATATTTGCATGTTCATACAGTTAGCAGTGTAGATATTTCCATGTTCGTACAGATAGCGGTGTAGATATTTCCATGTTCTTACAGATAGCGGTGTAGATATTTCCATGTTCATTCAGATAATGGTGTAGATATTTCCATGTTCATACAGATAGCGGTGTAGATATTTCCATGTTCATACAGTTAGTGTTGTAGATATTTCCATGTTCATACAGATGGCGGTGTAGATATTTAAATGTTCATGCAGATGGCGGTGTAGATATTTCCAAGGTCGTACAGATGGCGGTGTAGATATTTCCATGTTCATAGAGATGGCGGTGTAGATATTTCCATGTTTATGCAGATAGCGGTATAGATATTTCCATGTTTATGCAGATGGTGGTGTAGATATTTCCATGTTTATAGAGATGGCCGTCTAGATATTTCCATGTTTATAGAGATAGTGGTGTAGTTATTTCCACGTTTATGGAGACAGCGTTGTAGATATTTCCATGTTTATACAGATAGCAGTGAAGATATTTCCATGTTTATACAGATAGCGGTGTAGATATTTCCATGTTTATACAGATAGCAGTGTAGATATTTCCATGTTTATAGAGATAGTGGTGTAGATAATTTCAATTTTATACCGAGAGCAGTGTAGGTATTTCCAAGTTCATACAGATAGCGGTGTAGATATTTCCACGTTTGTAGAGATGGCGGTGTAGATATATCCATGTTCATGCAGATAGCTGTGTAGATATTTGCATGTTCATCCAGATGCCGGTGTAGATAAATCCTTGTTCATACAGATGGCGGTGAAGATATTTCCATGTTCATACAGATGGAGGTGTAGATATTTCCATGTTCATACAAATGGCGGTGTAGATATTTCCATGTTCATAGAGATGTCGGTGTAGATATTTCCAAGTTCATACAAATGGCCGTGTAGATATTTCCATGTTCATAGAGATGACGGTGTAGATATTTCCATATTTATACAGATAGCAGTGTAGTTATTTCCATCTTTATAGAGATGGCAGTGTAGATACTTCCAGTGATATAGATAGCTGTGTAGATATTTGCATGTTCATACAGATAGCGGTGTAGATATTTCCATGTTCATACAGATAGCGGTGTAGATGTTTCCATGTTCATACAGATAGCGGTGTAGATATTTCCATGTTCATACAGATAGCGGTGTAGATATTTCCATGTTCATACAGATATCGGTGTAGATATTTCCATGTTCATACAGTTAACGGTGTAGATATTTCCATGTTCTTACAGATGGCGGTGTAGATATTTCTATGTTCATACAGATGGCGGTGTAGATATTTCCATGTTCATTCAGATAGCGGTGTAGATATTCCCATGTTCATACAGATAGCGGTGTAGATATTTCCATGTTCAAACCAATAGCGGTGTAGATATTTCCATGTTTTACAGTTAGCGGTGTAGATATTTCCATGTTCATACAGTTAGCGTTGTAGATATTTCCAAGTTCATACAGATGGCGGTGTAGATATTTAAATGTTCATGCAGATGGCGGTGTAGATATTTCCAAGGTCGTACAGATGGCGGTGTAGATATTTCCATGTTCATAGAGATGGCGGTGTAGATATTTCCATGTTTATGCAGATAGCGGTATAGATATTTCCATGTTTATGCAGATGGTGGTGTAGATATTTCCATGTTTATAGAGATGGCCGTCTAGATATTTCCATGTTTATAGAGATAGTGGTGTTGTTATTTCCACGTTTATAGAGACAGCGTTGTAGATATTTCCATGTTTATACAGATAGCAGTGAAGATATTTCCATGTTTATACAGATAGCGGTGTAGATATTTCCAAGTTTATACAGATAGCAGTGTAGATATTTCCATGTTTATAGAGATAGTGGTGTAGATAATTTCAATTTTATACCGAGAGCAGTGTAGATATTTCCAAGTTCATACAGATAGCGGTGTAGATATTTCCACGTTTATAGAGATGGCGGTGTAGATATATCCATGTTCATGCAGATTGCTGTGTAGATATTTGCATGTTCATCCAGATGCCGGTGTAGATAAATCCTTGTTCATACAGATGGCGGTGAAGATATTTCCATGTTCATACAGATGGAGGTGTAGATATTTCCATGTTCATACAAATGGCGGTGTAGATATTTCCATGTTCATAGAGATGTCGGTGTAGATATTTCCATGTTCATACAAATGGCCGTGTAGATATTTCCATGTTCATAGAGATGACGGTGTAGATATTTCCATATTTATACAGATAGCAGTGTAGTTATTTCCATGTTTATAGAGATAGCAGTGTAGACATTTCCAGTGATATAGATAGCTGTGTAGATATTTGCATGTTCATACAGATAGCGGTGTAGATATTTCCATGTTCATACAGATAGCGGTGTAGATATTTCCATATTCATAAAGATAGCGGTGTAGATATTTCCATGTTCATACAGATAGCGGTGTAGATATTTCCATGTTCATACAGATATCGTTGTAGATATTTCCATGTTCATACAGTTAACGGTGTAGATATTTCCATGTTCATACAGATGGCGGTGTAGATATTTCTATGTTCATACAGATGGCGGTGTAGATATTTCCATGTTCATTCAGATAGCGGTGTAGATATTCCCATGTTCATACAGATAGCGGTGTAGATATTTCCATGTTTATGCAGATAGCAGTATAGATATTTCCAAGTTCGTACAGATAGCTGTGTAGATATTTCCATGTTCATACAGATGGCGGTGTAGATACTTCCATGTTCATACAGATGGCGGTGTAGATATTTCGAAGTTTATTGGGATAGCGCTGTAGTTATTTCCATATTTATAGAGAAATCTGTGTAGATATTTCCATGTATATTCAGATAGCTGTGTAGATATTTCCATGTTCATGCAGATAGCGGTGTAGATATTTCCATGTTCATCCAGATGCCGGTGTACATATATCCATGTTCATACAGATGGCGGTGAAGATATTTCCATGTTCCTACAGATGGCGGTGTATATATTTCCATGTTCATACGAATGGCGGTGGAGATATTTCCATGTTCATAGAGATGGCGGTGTAGATATTTCCATTTTCATACAAATGGTGGTGTAGATATTTCCATGTTCATAGAGATGGCGGTGTAGCTATTTCCATGTTTATGCAGATAGCAGTATAGATATTTCCAAGTTCATACAGAGGGCGGTGTAGATATTTCCATGTTCATACAGACGGCGGTGTAGATATTTCCATGTTCATACAGATGGCGGTGTAGATATTTCGAAGTTTATAGAGATAACGCTGTAGATATTTCCATATTTATAGAGAAATCTGTGTAGATATTTCCATGTATATTCAGATAGCTGTGTAGATATTTCCATGTTCATGCATATAGCGGTGTAGATATTTCCTTGTTCATCCAGATGCCGGTGTACATATATCCATGTTCATACAGATTTCGGTGAAGATATTTCCATGTTCATACAGATAGCGGTGTAGATATTTCCATGTTCATACGAATGGCGGTGGAGATATTTCCATGTTCATAGAGATGGCGGTGAAGATATTTCCATTTTCATACAAATTGTGTTGTAGATATTTCCATGTTCATAGAGATGGCGGTGTAGGTATTTCCATGTTGATACAGATAGCAGTGTAGTTATTTCCATGTTTATAGAGATAGCAGTGTAGATATTTCCATTGATATACAGATAGCTGTGTAGATATTTGCATGTACATACAGATAGTGGTGTAGATATTCCATGTTCATACATATAGCGGTTTAGATATTTCCATGTTCATACAGATAGCGGGGTAGATATTTCCATGTTCATACAGATGGCGGTGTAGATATTTCCATGTTCGTGCAAATGCCGGTGTACATATATCCATGTTCATGCAGATGGCAGTGAAGATATTTCCATGTTCATACAGATGGTGGTGTAGATATTTCCATGTTCATACACATGGCGGTGTAGATATTTTCATGTTCATAGAGATGGCGGTGTAGGTATTTCCAGGTTCATACAAATGGCGGTGTAGATATTTCCATGTTCTTAGAGATGGCGGTGTAGATATTTCCATGTTTATAAAGATTGCAGTGTAGTTATTTCCATGTTTATAGAGATAGCAGTGTGGATATTTCCATTGATATACAGATAGCTGTGTAGATATTTGCATGTTCATACAGATAGCGGTGTAGATATTTCCATGTTCATACAGATAGCGGGGTTGATATTTCCATGTTCATACAAATAGCGGTGTAGTTATTTCCATGTTCATACAGATAGCGGTGTAGATATTTCCATGTTCATACAGATAGCGGTGTAGATATTTCCATGTTCATACAGTTAACGGTGTAGATATTTCCATGTTCATACAGATGGCGGTGTAGATATTTACATGTTCATACAGAGGGCGGTGTAGATATTTCCATGTTCGTACAGATGGCGGTGCAGATATTTCCATGTTCATAGAGATGGCGGTGTAGATATTTCCATGTTTATGCAGATAGCAGTATAGATATTTCCAAGTTCATACACATAGCTGTGTAGATATTTCCATGTTCATACAGATGGCGGTGTAGATACTTCCATGTTCATACAGATGGCGGTGTAGATATTTCGAAGTTTATTGGGATAGCGCTGTAGTTATTTCCATATTTATAGAGAAATCTGTGTAGATATTTCCATGTATATTCAGATAGCTGTGTAGATATTTCCATGTTCATGCAGATAGCGGTGTAGATATTTCCATGTTCATCCAGATGCCGGTGTACATATATCCATGTTCATACAGATGGCGGTTAAGATATTTCCATGTTCATACAGATGGCGGTGTAGATATTTCCATGTTCATACGAATGGCGGTGGAGATATTTCCATGTTCATAGAGATGGCGGTGTAGATATTTCCATTTTCATACAAATGGTGGTGTAGATATTTCCATGTTCATAGAGATGGCGGTGTTGCTATTTCCATGTTTATGCAGATAGCAGTATAGATATTTCCAAGTTCATACAGAGGGCGGTGTAGATATTTCCATGTTCATACAGACGGCGGTGTAGATATTTCCATGTTCATACAGATGGCGGTGTAGATATTTCGAAGTTTATAGAGATAACGCTGTAGATATTTCCATATTTATAGAGAAATCTTTGTAGATATTTCCATGTATATTCAGATAGCTGTGTAGATATTTCCATGTTCATGCATATAGCGGTGTAGATATTTCCATGTTCATCCAGATGCCGGTGTACATATATCCATGTTCATACAGATTTCGGTGAAGATATTTCCATGTTCATACAGATGGCGGTGTAGATATTTCCATGTTCATACGAATGGCGGTGGAGATATTTCCATGTTCATAGAGATGGCGGTGAAGATATTTCCATTTTCATACAAATTGTATTGTAGATATTTCCATGTTCATAGAGATGGCGGTGTAGGTATTTCCATGTTGATACAGATAGCAGTGTAGTTATTTCCATGTTTATAGAGATAGCAGTGTAGATATTTCCATTGATATACAGATAGCTGTGTAGATATTTGCATGTACATACAGATAGTGGTGTAGATATTCCATGTTCATACATATAGCGGTGTAGATATTTCCATGTTCATACAGATAGCGGGGTAGATATTTCCATGTTCATACAGATGGCGGTGTAGATATTTCCATGTTCGTGCAAATGCCGGTGTACATATATCCATGTTCATGCAGATGGCGGTGAAGATATTTCCATGTTCATACAGATGGTGGTGTAGATATTTCCATGTTCATACAAATGGCGGTGTAGATATTTTCATGTTTATAGAGATGGCGGTGTAGGTATTTCCAGGTTCATACAAATGGCGGTGTAGATATTTCCATGTTCTTAGAGATGGCGGTGTAGATATTTCCATGTTTATAAAGATTGCAGTGTAGTTATTTCCATGTTTATAGAGATAGCAGTGTGGATATTTCCATTGATATACAGATAGCTGTGTAGATATTTGCATGTTCATACAGATAGCGGTGTAGATATTTCCATGTTCATACAGATAGCGGTGTAGATATTTCCATGTTCATACAGATAGTGGTGTAGTTATTTCCATGTTCATACAGATGGCGGTGTAGATATTTCCATGTTCATACAGATAGCGGTGTAGATATTTCCATGTTCATACAGTTAGCGGTGTAGGTATTTCCATGTTCATAAAGATGGCGGTGTAGATATTTACATGTTCATACAGAAGGCGGTGTAGATATTTCCATGTTCATACAGATAGCGGTGTAGATATTTCCATGTTCAAACACATAGCGGTGTAGACATTTCCATGTTCATACATTTATCGGTGTAGATATTTCCATGTTCTTACACATGACGGTGAAGATATTTACATGTTTATACAGATGGCGGTGTAGATATTTACATGTTTGTACGGATGGCAGTGTAGATATTTCCATGTTCATACAGGTGGCGGTGTAGATATTTCCATGTTTATACATATAGCAGTGTAGTTATTTCCATGTTAATAGAGATAGCTGTGTAGATATTTCCATTGATATACTGATAGCTGTGTAGATATTTGCATGTTCATACACATAGCGGTGTAGATATTTCCATGTTCATGCAAATAGCGGTGTAGATATTTCCATTTTCGTGCACAGAGCGGTGTAGATATTTCCATGTTCATACAGTTAGCGGTGTAGATATTTCCATGTTCATACAGATAGCGGTGTAGGTATTTCCATGTTTATAGAGATGGCGGTGTAGATATTTCCATGTTTATGCAGATAGCGGTATAGATATTTCCAAGTTCATACAGATAGCGGTGTAGATATTTCCATGTTCATACAGATGGCGGTTTAGATATTTCCATGTTTATACAGATGGCGGTGTAGATATTTCCATGTTCATACAGTTGGCGGTGTAGATATTTCGAAGTTTATAGAGATAGCGCTGTAGTTATTTCCATATTTATAGAGAAATCTCTGTAGATATTTCCATGTATATTCAGATAGCTGTGTAGATATTTCCATGTTCATGCAGATAGCGGTGTAGATATTTCCATGTTCATCCAGATGCCGGTGTACATATATCCATGTTCATACAGATGGCGGTGAAGATATTTCCATGTTCATACAGATGGCGGTGTATATATTTCCATGTTCATACGAATGGCGGTGTAGCTATTTCCATGTTCATAGAGATGGCGGTGTAGATATTTCCATTTTCATACAAATGGTGGTGTAGATATTTCCATGTTCATAGAGATGGCGGTGTAGATATTTCCATGTTTATACAGATAGCAGTGTAGTTATTTCCATGTTTATAGAGATAGCAGTGTAGATATTTCCATTGATATACAGATAGCTGTGTAGATATTTGCATGTACATACAGATAGCGGTGTAGATATTTCCATGTCCATACAGATAGCGGTGTAGATATTTCCATGTTCATGCAGATAGCGGTGTAGATATTTCCATGTTCATACAGATAGCGGTGTAGATATTTCCATGTTCATACAGATAGCGGTGTAGATATTTCCATGTTCATACAGTTAGCGGTGTAGATATTTCCATGTTCATACAGATGGCGGTGTAGATATTTACATGTTCATACAGAGGGCCGTGTAGATATTTCCATGTTCATACAGATAGCGGTGTAGATATTTCCATGTTCATACAGACATCGGTGTAGATATTTCCATGTTCATACAGATAACGGTGTAGATATTTCCATGTTCATACAGATTGCGGTGTAGATATTTCCATGTTCAAACAGTTAGCGGTGTAGATATTTCCATGTTCATACAAATGGCGGTGTAGGTATTTAAATGTTTATACAGATAGCAGTGTAGATATTTCCATGTTTATAGAGATAGCAGTGTAGATATTTCCGTTGATATACAGATAGCTGTGTAGATATTTGCATGTTCATACACATAGCGGTGTAGATATTTCCATGTTCATGCAGATAGCGGTTTAGATATTTCCATTTTCGTACAGAGACCGGTGTAGATATTTCCATGTTCATACAGTTAGCGGTGTAGATATTTCCATGTTCCTACAGATAGCGGTGAAGGTATTTCCATGTTCATAGAGATGGCGGTGTAGATATTTCCATGTTTATACAGATAGCAGTGTAGTTATTTCTATGTTTATAGAGATAGCAGTTTAGATATTTTCATTGATATACAGATAGCTGTGTAGATATTTGCATGTTCATACAGATAGCGGTGTAGATATTTCCATGTTCATACAGATAGCGGTGTAGATGTTTCCATATTCATACAGATAGCGGTGTAGATATTTCTTTGTTCATACAGATAGCGGTGTAGATATTTCCATGTTCATACAGTTAGCGGTGTAGATATTTCCATGTTCATACAGATGGCGGTGTAGATATTTACATGTTCATACAGATGGCGGTGTAGAGATTTCCATGTTCATACTGATGGCAGTGTAGTTATTTCCATGTTCATACAGGTGGCAGTGTATATATTTCCATGTTTATACAGATAGCAGTGTAGTTATTTCCATGTTTATAGAGATAGCAGTGTAGATATTTCCATTGATATACAGATAGCTGTGTAGATATTTCCATGTTCATACAGATAGCGGAGTAGATATTTCCATGTTCATACAGATAACAGTGTAGATATTTCCATGTTCATACAGATAGCGGTGAAGATATTTCCATGTTCATACAGTTAGCGGTGTAGATATTTCCATGTTCATAGAGATGGCGGTGTAGATATTTCCATGTTTATACTGATAGCAGTGTAGATATTTCCATGTTTATAGAGATAGCAGTGTAGATATTTCCACTGATATACAGATAGCTGTGTAGATATTCGCATGTTCATACACATAGCGGTGTAGATATTTCCATGTTCATACAGATAACGGTGTAGATATTTCCATGTTCGTACAGAGAGCGGTGTAGATATTTCCTTGTTCATACAGATAGCGGTGTAGATATTTCCATGTTCATACAGATAGCGATGTAGGTATTTCCCTGTTCATACAGTTAGCGGTGTAGATATTTCCATGTTCATACAGATGGCGGTGTAGGTATTTCCCTGTTCCTACAGTTAGCGGTGTAGATATTTCCATGTTCATACAGATGGCAGTGTAGATATTTACATGTTCATACAGATGGCGGTGTAGATATTTCCATGTTCGTACGGATGGCGGTTTAGATATTTCCATGTTCATACAGGTGGTGGTGTAGATATTTCCATGTTTATACAGATAGCAGTGTAGTTATTTCCATGTTTATAGAGTTAGCAGTGTAGATATTTCCATTGATATACAGATAGCTGTGTAGATATTTGCATGTTCATACAGATAGCGGTGTAGATATTTCCATGTTCATACAGATAGCGGTGTAGATATTTCCATGTTCATACAGATGGCGGTGTAGATATTTCCACGTTCATACAAATGGCGGTGTAGATATTTCCATGTTCATAGAGATGGCGGTGTAAATATTTCCATGTTCATACAAATGGGGGTGTAGATATTTCCATGTTCCTAGAGATGGCAGTGTAGATATTTCCATGTTTATACAGATAGCAGTGTAGTTATTTCCATGTTTATAGTGATAGCAGTGAAGATATTTCCATTGATATATAGATAGCTGTGTAGATATTTGCATGTTCATACAGATAGCGGTGTAGATATTTCCATGTCGATACAGAGAGCGGTGTAGATATTTCCATGTTCATACAGATAGCGGTGTAGATATTTCCATGTTCATACAGATAGCGGTGTAGATATTTCCATGTTCATACAGATAGCGGTGTAGATATTTCCATGTTCATACAGTTAGCGGTGTAGATATTTCCATGTTCATACAGATGGCGGTGTAGATATTTACATGTTCATACAGATGGCGGTGTAGATATTTCCATGTTCATACAGATGGCGGTGCAGATATTTCCATGTTCATACCGATAGCGGTGTAGATATTTCCATGTTCATACCATTTGCGGTGTAGATATTTCCATGTTCATACAGTTAGCGGTGTAGATATTTCCATGTTCATACAGATGGCGGTGTAGATATTTACATGTTCATAAAGATCGCGGTGTAGATATTTCCATGTTCTTACGGATGGCAGTGTAGATATTTCCATGTTCATTCAGGTGGCAGTGTAGACATTTCCATGTTTATACAGATAGTAGTGTAGTTATTTCCTTGTTTATAGAGACAGCAGTGTGGATATTTCCATTGATATACAGATAGCTGTGTAGATATCTGCATGCTCATACAGATAGCGGTGTAGATATTTCCATGTTCGTACAGATAGCGGTGAAGATATTTCCATGTTCATACAGATAGCGGTGTAGATATTTCCATGTTCATACAGATAACGGTGTAGATATTTCCATGTTCATACAGATAGCGGTGTAGGTATTTCCATGTTCATACAGATTGCGGTGTAGACATTTCCATGTTTATGCAGATAGCGGTATAGATATTTCCATGTTTATACAGATGGTGCTGTAGGTATTTCCAGGTTTATAGAGATGGCAGTCTACATATTTCCATGTTTATAGAGACAGTGGTGTAGTTATTTCCAAGTTTATAGAGACAGAGTTGTAGATATTTCCATGTTTATACAGATAGCGGTGAAGATATTTCCATGTTTATACAGATAGTTGTGTAGATATTTCCATGTTTATACAGATAGCGGGGTAAATATTTCCATGTTTATAGAGATAGTGGTGTAGATATTTCCTATTTTATACTGATAGCAGTGTATATATTTCTAAGTTCATACAGATAGGGGTGTAGATATTTCCATGTTCATACAGATGGCGGTGTAGATATTTCCGTGTTTATAGAGATGGCGGTGTAGATATTTTCATGTTTACACAGATAGCGGTGTAGATATTTCCATGTTTACACAGATAGCGGTGTGGATATTTCCATGTTTATGCAGATAGCGGTGTAGATATTTCCATGTTTATACTGATAGCGGTGCGGTTATTTCCATGTTTATACAGATAGATGTGGAGATATTTCCATGCTTATACAGATAGCGGTGTAGATATTTCGATCTTATTACAGATGGCGGTGTAGATATGTCCATGTTCGTACAGATGGCAGTGTAGATATTTCCATGTTCCTACAGATGGCGGTGTAGATATTTTGAAGTTTATGGAGATAGCGCTGTAGTTATTTCCATATTTATAGAGAAATCTGTGTAGATATTTCCATGTATATTCAGATAGCTGTGTAGATATTTCCATGTTCATGCAGATGCCGGTGTACATATATCCAAGTTCATACAGATGGCGGTGAAGGTATTTCCATGTTCACACAGATGTCGGTGTAGATAATTCCATGTTCATTCAGATAGCGGTGTAGATATTTCCATGTTCATATGAATGGCGGAGGGGATATTTCCATGTTCATAGAGATGGCGGTGAAGATATTTCCATTTTCATACAAATGGTGGTGTAGATATTTCCATGTTCATAGAGATAGCGGTGTAGTTATTTCCATGTTGATACAGATAGCAGTGTAGTTATTTCCATGTTTATAGAGATAGCAGTGTAGATATTTCCATTGATATACAGATAGCTATGTAGATATTTGCATGTACATACAGATAGCGGTGTAGATATTTGCATGTTCATACAGATAGCGGTGTAGTTATTTCCATGTTCATACAGATAGCGGTGTAGTTATTTCCATGTTCATACAGATAGCGGGGTAGATATTTCCATGTTCATACAGATAACGGTGTAGATATTTCCATGTTCATACAGACAGCGGTGTAGATATTTCCATGTTCATACAGTTAGCGGTGTAGATATTTCCATGTTCATATAGATGGCGGTGTAGATATTTACATGTTCATACAGAGGGCGGTATAGATATTTCCATGTTCGTACAGATTGCGGTGTAGATATTTCCATGTTCATAGAGATGCCGGTGTAGATATTTCCATGTTTATGCAGATAGCGGTATAGATATTTCCAAGTTCATACAGATAGCGGTGTAGATATTTCCATCTACATACAAATGGCCGTTTAGATATTTCCATGTTCATACAGATAGCGGTGTAGATATTTACATGTTCATAAAGATGGCAGTGTAGATATTTCCATGTTCGTACGGATGGCAGTGTAGATATTTCCATGTTCATACAGGTGGCATTGTAGATATTTCCATGTTTATACAGATAGCAGTGTAGTTATTTCCATGTTTATAGAGATAGCAGTGTGGATATTTCCATTGATATACAGATAGCTGTGTAGATATTTCCATTTTCATACAGATAGCGGTGTAGATATTTCCTTGTTCATACCAATAGCAGTGTAGATATTTCCATGTTCATACAGTTAGCGGTGTAGATATTTCCATGTTCAAACAGATGGCGGTGTAGATATTTACATGTTCATGAAGATTTCGGTGTAGATATTTCCATGTTTGTACAGATGGCGGTGTAGATATTTCCATGTTCATAGAGATGGCAGTGTAGATATTTCCATGTTTATGCAGATAGCAGTGTAGATATTTCCATGTTTATAGAGATAGTGGTGTAGAAAATTTCCATGTTTATACAGATAGCAGTGTAGATATTTCCATGTTTATAGAGATAGTGGTGTAGAAAATTTCAATTTTATACCGAGAGCCGTGTAGATATTTCCAAGTTCATACAGATAGCGGTGTAGGTATTTCCCCGTTTAAGGAGATGGCCGTGTAGATATTTCCATGTTCATACAGATGGCGGTGTAGATATTTCCACGTTCATACAAATGGCGGTGTAGATATTTCCATGTTCATAGAGATGGCGGTGTAGATATTTCCATGTTCATACAAATGGCGGTGTAGATATTTCCATGTTCATAGAGATGGCAGTGTAGATATTTCCATGTTTATACAGATAGCAGTGTAGTTATTTCCATGTTTATAGAGACAGTGGTGTAGTTATTTCCAAGTTTATAGAGACAGAGTTGTAGATATTTCCATGTTTATACAGATAGCGGTGAAGATATTTCCATGTTTATACAGATAGTGGTGTAGATATTTCCATGTTTATGCAGATAGCGGGGTAAATATTTCCATGTTTATAGAGATAGTGGTGTAGATATTTCCAATTTTATACACATAGCAGTGTAGATATTTCTAAGTTCATACAGATAGGGGTGTAGATATTTCCATGTTCATACAGATGGCGCTGTAGATATTTCCAAGTTTATAGAGATGGCGGTGTAGATATTTTCATGTTTACACAGATGGCGGTGTAGATATTTCCATGTTTACACAGATAGCGGTGTAGATATTTCCATGTTTACACAGATAGTGGTGTGGATATTTCCATGTTTATGCAGATAGCGGTATAGATATTTCCAAGTTCATACAGATAGCGGTGTAGATATTTCCATGTTCATACAGATGGCGGTGTAGATATTTCCATGTTCATACAGATGGCGGTGTAGATATTTCGAAGTTTATAGAGATAGCGCTGTAGTTATTTCCATATTTATAGAGAAATCTGTGTAGATATTTCCATGTATATTCAGATAGCTGTGTAGATATTTCCATGTTCATGCAGGTAGCGGTGTAGATATTTCCATGTTCATCCAGAAGCCGGTGTACATATATCCATGTTCATACAGATGGCGGTGAAGATATTTCCATGTTCATACACATGGCGGTGTAGATATTTCCATGTTCATACGAATGGCGGTGGAGATATTTCCATGTTCATAGAGATGGCGGTGTAGATATTTCCATGTTCATAGAGATGGCGGTGTAGATATTTCCATGCTTATACAGATAGCAGTGTAGTTATTTCCATGTTTATAGAGATAGCAGTGTAGATATTTCCATTGATATACAGATAGCTGTGTAGATATTTGCATGTACATACAGATAGCGGTGTAGATATTTCCATGTTCATACAGATAGCGGTGTAGATATTTCCATGTTCATACAGATAGCGGTGTAGATATTTCCATGTTCATACAGATAGCGGTGTAGATATTTCCATGTTCATGCAGATGCCAGTGTACATATATCCATGTTCATACAGATGGCGGTGAAGATATTTCCATGTTCATACAGATGGCGGTGTAGATATTTCCATGTTCATACAAATGGCGGTGTAGATATTTTCATATTCATAGAGATGGCGGTGTAGATATTTCCAGGTTAATACAAATGGCGGTGTAGATATTTCCATGTTCATAGAGATGGCGGTGTAGATAATTCCATGTTTATACAGATAGCAGTGTAGTTATTTCCATCTTTATAGAGATAGCAGTGTGGATATTTCCATTGATATACAGATAGCTGTGTAGATATTTGCATGTTCATACAGATAGCGGTGTAGTTATTTCCATGTTCATACAGATAGCGGTGTAGTTATTTCCATGTTCATACAGATAGCGGTGTAGATATTTCCATGTTCATACAGATAGCGGTGTAGATATTTCCATGTTCATACAGTTAGTGGTGTAGATATTTCCATGTTCATACAGATGGCGGTGTAGATATTTACATGTTCATACAGATGGCGGTGTAGATATTTCCATGTTCATACAAATGGCGGTGGAGATATATCCATGTTCATAGAGATGGTGGTGTAGATATTTCCATGTTCATACACATGGTGGTGTAGATACTTCCATATTCATAGAGATGGCGGTGTAGATATTTCCATGTTTATACAGATAGCAGTGTAGTTATTTCCATGTTTATAGAGATAGCAGTGTAGATATTTCCATTGATATACAGATAGCGGTGTAGATATTTGCATGTACATACAGATAGCGGTGTAGATATTTCCATGTTCATACAGATAGCCGTGTAGATATTTCCATGTTCATACAGATAGCGGTGTAGTTATTTCCATGTTCATACAGATAGCGGTGTAGGTATTTCCATGTTCATGCAGATGCTGGTGTACATATATCCATGTTCATACAGATGACGGTGAAGATATTTCCATGTTCATACAGATTGCTTTGTAGATATTCCCATGTTCATACAAATGGCGGTGTAGATATTTTCATGTTCATAGAAATGGCGGTGTAGATATTTCCAGGTTCATACAAATGGCGGTGTAGATATTTCCGTGTTCATAGAGATGGCGGTGTAGATATTTCCATGTTTATTCAGATAGAAGTGTAGATTTTTCCATGTTTATAGAGATAGCAGTGTGGATATTTCCATTGATATACAGATAGCTATGTAGATATTTGCATGTTCATACAGATAGCGGTGAAGATATTTCCATGTTCATAAAGATAGCGGTGTAGATATTTCCATGTTCTTACAGATAGCGGTGTAGTTATTTCCATGTTCATTCAGATAGCGGTGTAGATATTTCCATGTTCATACAGATAGCGGTGTAGATATTTGCATGTTCATACAGTTGGCGGTGTAGATATTTCCATGTTCATACAGATGGCGGTGTAGATATTTACATGTTCATACAGATGGCGGTGTAGATATTTCCATGTTCATACAGATGGCGGTGTAGATATTTCCATGTTCATACAGATGGCGGTGTAGATATTTCGAAGTTTATAGAGATAGCGCTGTAGTTATTTCCATATTTATAGAGAAATCTGTGTAGATATTTCCATGTATATTCAGATAGCTGTGTAGATATTTCCATGTTCATACAGGTAGCGGTTTAGATATTTCCATGTTCATCCAGATGCCGGGGTACATATATCCATGTTCATACAGATGGCAGTGAAGATATTTCCATGTTCATACAGATGGCGGTGTAGATATTTCCATGTTCATACGAATGGCGGTGGAGATATTTCCATGTTCATAGAGATGGCGGTGTAGATATTTCCATGTTCATACAAATGGTGGTGTAGATATTTCCATGTTCATAGAGATGGCGGTGTAGATATTTCCATGCTTATACAGATAGCAGTGTAGTTATTTCCATGTTTATAGAGATAGCAGTGTAGATATTTCCATTGATATACAGATAGCTGTGTAGAAATTTGCATGTACATACAGATAGCGGTGTAGATATTTCCATGTTCATACAGATAGTGGTGTAGATATTTCCATGTTCATACAGATAGCGGTGTAGATATTTCCATGTTCATACTGATAGCGGTGTAGATATTTCCATGTTCATGCAGATGCCGGTGTACATATATCCATGTTCATGCAGATGGCGGTGAAGATATTTCC
Source organism: Gorilla gorilla gorilla (assembly GCF_029281585.2). Taxonomy (NCBI): domain Eukaryota; kingdom Metazoa; phylum Chordata; class Mammalia; order Primates; family Hominidae; genus Gorilla; species Gorilla gorilla. The sequence goes on along the minus strand of NC_073232.2, from coordinate 6,583,435 downwards.
ATGTTCATACAGATGGCGGTGTAGATATTTCCATGTTCATACAAATGGCGGTGTATTTATTTTCATGTTCATAGAGATGGCAGTGTAGATATTTCCAGGTTCACACAAATGGCGGTGTAGATATTTCCATGTTCATAGAGATGGCGGTGTAGATATTTCCAAGTTTATACAGATAGCAGTGTAGTTATTTCCATGTTTATAGATATAGCAGTGTGGATATTTCCATTGATATACAGATAGCTGTGTAGATATTTGCATGTTCATACAGATAGCGGTGTAGATATTTCCATGTTCATACAAATAGCGGTGTAGATATTTCCAAGTTCATACAGATAGCGGTTTAGTTATTTCCATGTTCAAACAGATAGCGGTGTAGATATTTCCATGTTCATACAGATAGCGGTGTAGATATTTCTATGTTCATACAGTTAGCGGTGTAGATATTTCCATATTCATACAGATGGCGGTGTAGATATTTACATGTTGATACCGATGGCGGTGTAGATATTTCCATGTTCATACAGATAGCGGTGTAGATATTTCCATGTTCATACAGATAGCGGTGTAGATATATCCATGTTCATACCCATAGCGGTGTAGACATTTCCATATTCATACATTTAGCGGGGTAGATATTTCCATGATCTTACAGATGGCGGTGAAGATATTTACATGTTCATACAAATGGCCGTGTAGATATTTCCATGTTTGTACGAATGGCAGTGTAGATATTTTCATGTTCATACAGGTGGCAGTGTGGATATTTCCATTGATATACAGATAGCTGTGTAGATATTTGCATGTTCATACAGATAGCGGTGTAGATATTTGCATGTTCATACAGATAGCGGTGTAGTTATTTCCATGTTCATACAGATAGAGGTGTAGTTATTTCCATGTTCATACAGATAGCGGTGTAGATATTTCCATGTTCGTACAGGTATCGGTGTAGATATTTCCATGTTCATACAGTTAGCGGTGTAGATATTTCCATGTTCATACAGATGGCGGTGTAGATATTTACATGTTCATACAGATGGCGGTGTAGATATTTCCATGTTCATACGAATGGCGGTGGAGATATTTCCATGTTCATAGAGATGGCGGTGTAGATATTTCCATGTTCATACACATGGTGGTGTAGATATTTCCATGTTCATAGAGATGGCGGTGTAGATATTTCCATGTTTATACAGATAACAGTGTAGTTATTTCCATGTTTATAGAGATAACAGTGTAGATATTTCCATTGATATACAGATAGCGGTGTAGATATTTGCATGTACATACAGATAGCGGTGTAGATATTTCCATGTTCATACAGATAGCCGTGTAGATATTTCCATGTTCATACAGAGAGCGGTGTAGATATTTCCATGTTCATACAGATAGCGGTGTAGATATTTCCATGTTCATGCAGATGCCGGTGTACATATATCCATGTTCATACAGATGGCGGTGAAGATCTTTCCATGTTCATACAGATGGCGGTGTAGATATTTCCATGTTCATACAGATGGCGGTGTAGATATTTTCATGTTCATAGAAATGGCAGTGTAGATATTTCCAGGTTCATACAAATGGCGGTGTAGATATTTCCGTGTTCATAGAGATGGCAGTGTAGATATTTCCATGTTTATGCAGATAGCAGTGTAGTTTTTTCCATGATTATAGAGATAGCAGTGTGGATATTTCCATTGATATACAGATAGCTATGTAGATATTTCCATGTTCATACAGATAGCGGTGTAGATATTTCCATGTTCATACAGATAGCGGTGTAGATATTTCCATGTTCATACAGATAGCGGTGTAGTTATTTCCATGTTCATTCAGATAGCGGTGTAGATATTTCCATGTTCATACAGATAGCGGTGTAGATATTTCCATGTTCATACAGTTGGCGGTGTATATATTTCCATGTTTATACAGATAGCGGTGTAGTTATTTCCATGTTTACAGAGATAGCAGTGTAGATATTTCCATTGATATACAGATAGCTGTGTAGATATTTCCATGTTCATAGAGATAGCGGAGTATATATTTCCATGTTCATACAGATAACAGTGTAGATATTTCCATGTTCATACAGATAGCGGTGTAGATATTTCAATGTTCATACAGTTAGCGGTGTAGATATTTCCTTGTACATACAAATGGCGGTGTAGATATTTCCATGTTTATACAGATAGCAGTGTAGGTATTTCCATGTTTATAGAGATAGCAGTGTAGATATTTCCACTGATATACAGATAGCTGTGTAGATATTTGCATGTTCATACACTTAGCGGTGTAGATATTTCCATGTTCATACAGATAATGGTGTAGATGTTTCCTTGTTCGTACAGGGAGCGGTGTAGATATTTCCATGTTCATACAGATAGCGGTGTAGATATTTCTATGTTCATACAGATATCGGTGTAAGTATTTCCCTGTTCATACAGTTAGCGGTGTAGATATTTCCATGTTCATACAGATGGCGGTGTAGATATTTACATGTTCATACAGATGGCGGTGTAGATATTTCCATGTTCGTACGGATGGCGGTTTAGATATTTCCATGTTCATACAGGTGGCGGTGTAGATATTTCCATGTTTATACAGATAGCAGTGTAGTTATTTCCATGTTTATAGAGATAGCAGTGTAGATATTTCCATTGATATACAGATAGCGGTGTAGATATTTCCATGTTCATACAGATAGTGGTGTAGATATTTCCATGTTCATACGGATAGCGGTGTAGATATTTCCATGTTCTTAGAGATAACGGTGTAGATATTTCCATGTTCATACAGATAGCGGTGTAGATATTTCCATGTTCATACAGATAGCGGTGTAGATATTTCCATGTTCATACAGTTAGAGGTGTAGATATTTCCATGTTCATACAGATGGCGGTGTAGATATTTCCATGTCCATACAGATAGCGGTGTAGATATTTCCATGTTGAAACAGATGACGGTGTAGATATTTTCATGTTCATAGACATAGCGGTGTAGATATTTCCATGTTCATACCCATAGCGGTGTAGACATTTCCATGTTCATACATTTAGCTGTGTAGATATTTCATGTTCTTACAGATTGCGGTGAAGATATTTACATGTTCATACAGATGGCGGTGTAGATATTTCCATGTTCATACAGATAGCGGTGTAGATATTTCCATGTTCATGCAGATGCCGGTGTACATATATCCATGTTCATACAGATGGCGGTGAAGATATTTGCATGTTCATACAGATGGCGGTGTAGATATTTCCATGTTCATACAAATGGCGTTGTAGATATTTTCATGTTCATAGAAATGGCGGTGTAGATATTTCCAGGTTCATACAAATGGCGGTGTAGATATTTCCGTGTTCATAGAGATGGCGGTGTAGATATTTCCATGTTTATTCAGATAGCAGTGTAGTTTTTTCCATATTTATAGAGATAGCAGTGTGGATATTTCCATTGATATACAGATAGCTATGTTGATATTTCCATGTTCATACAGATAGCGGTGTAGATATTTCCATGTTCATACATATAGCGGTGTAGATATTTCCATGTTCTTACAGATAGCGTTGTAGTTATTTCCATGTTCATTCAGATAGCGGTGTAGATATTTCCATGTTCATACAGATAGCGGTGTAGATATTTCCATGTTCATACAGATGGCGTTGTAGATATTTACATGTTCATACTGATGGCGGTGTAGATATTTCCATGTTCATACAGATGGCGGTGTAGATATTTCCATGTTCATACACATGGCGGTGTAGATATTTCGAAGTTTATAGAGATAGCGCTGTAGTTATTTCCATATTTATAGAGAAATCTGTGTAGATATTTCCATGTATATTCAGATAGCTGTGTAGATATTTCCATGTTCATACAGGTAGCGGTGTAGATATTTCCATGTTCATCCAGATGCCGGTGTACATATATCGATGTTCATACAGATGGCGGTGAAGATATTTCCATGTTCATACAGATGGCGGTGTAGATATTTCCATGTTCATACGAATGGCGGTGGAGATATTTCCATGTTCATAGAGATGGCGGTGTAGATATTTCCATGTTCATACAAATGGTGGTGTAGATATTTCCATGTTCATAGAGATGGCGGTGCAGATATTTCCATGCTTATACAGATAGCAGTGTAGTTATTTCCATGTTTATAGAGATAGCAGTGTAGATATTTCCATTGATATACAGATAGCTGTGTAGATATTTGCATGTACATACAGATAGCGGTGTAGATATTTCCATGTTCATACAGATAGCGGTGTAGATATTTCCATGTTCATACAGATAGCGGTGTAGATATTTCCATGTTCATACAGATAGCGGTGTAGATATTTCCATGTTCATGCAGATGCCGGTGTACATATATCCATGTTCATACAGATGGCGGTGAAGATATTTCCATGTTCATACAGATGGCGGTGTAGATATTTCCATGTTCATACAAATGGCAGTGTAGATATTTTCATGTTCATAGAGAAGGCGGTGTAGATATTTCCAGGTTAATACAAATGGCGGTGTAGATATTTCCATGTTCATAGAGATGGCGGTGTAGATATTTCTATGTTTATACAGATAGCAGTGTAGTTATTTCCATGTTTATAGAGATAGCAGTGTAGATATTTCCATTGATATACAGATAGCTGTGTAGATATTTGCATGTACATACAGATAGCGGTGTAGATATTTCCATGTTCATACAGATAGCGGTGTAGATATTTCCATGTTCATACAGATAGCGGTGTAGATATTTCCATGTTCATACAGATAGTGGTGTAGGTATTTCCATGTTCATGCAGATGCCGGTGTACATATATCCATGTTCATACAGATGGCGGTGAAGATATTTCCATGTTCATACAGATGACGGTGTAGATATTTCCATGTTCATACAAATGGCGGTGCAGATATTTTCATGTTCAAAGAGATGGCGGTGTAGATATTTCCAGGTTCATACAAATGGCGGTGTAGATATTTCCATGTTCATAGAGATGGCGGTGTAGATATTTCCAAGTTTATACAGATAGCAGTGTAGTTATTTCCATGTTTATAGAGATAGCAGTGTGGATATTTCCATTGATATACAGATAGCTGTGTAGATATTTGCATGTTCATACAGATAGCTGTGTAGATATTTCCATGTTCATACAGATAGCGGTGTAGATATTTCCATGTTCATACAGATAGCGGTTTAGTTATTTCCATGTTCAAACAGATAGCGGTGTAGATATTTCCATGTTCATACAGATAGCGGTGTAGATATTTCCATGTTCATACAGTTAGCGGTGTAGATATTTCCATATTCATACAGATGGCGGTGTAGATATTTACATGTTCATACCGATGGCGGTGTAGATATTTCCATGTTCATACAGATAGCGGTGTAGATATTTCCATGTTCAAACAGTTAGCGGTGTAGATATTTCCATGTTCATACAGATAGCGGTGTAGATATTTCCATGTTCATACCCATAGCGGTGGAGACATTTCCATGTTCATACATTTAGCGGTGTAGATATTTCCATGATCTTACAGATGGCGGTGAAGATATTTACTTTTTCATACAGATGGCGGTGTAGATATTTCCATGTTTGTACGGATGGCAGTGTAGATATTTCCATGTTCATACAGGTGGCAGTGTAGATATTTCCATGTTTATACAGATAGCAGTGTAGTTATTTCCATGTTAATAGAGATAGCTGTGTAGATATTTCCATTGATATACTGATAGCTGGGTAGATATTTGCATGTTCATACAGATAGCGGTGTGGATATTTTCATGTTCGTACAGATAGCGGTGTAGATATTTCCATGTTCATACAGATAACGGTGTAGATATTTCCATGTTCATACAGACAGCGGTGTAGATATTTCCATGTTCATACAGTTAGCGGTGTAGATATTTCCATGTTCATACAGATGGCGGTGTAGATATTTACATGTTCATACAGAGGGCGGTATAGATATTTCCATGTTCGTACAGATGGCGGTGTAGTTATTTCCATGTTCATAGAGATGGCGGTGTAGATATTTCCATGTTTATGCAGATAGCTGTATAGATATTTCCAAGTTCATACAGATAGCGGTGTAGATATTTCCATGTTCATACAGATGGCGGTGTAGATATTTCCATGTTCATACAGATGGCGGTGTAGATATTTCGAAGTTTATAGAGATAGCGCTGTAGTTATTTCCATATTTATAGAGAAATCTGTGTAGATATTTCCATGTATATTCAGATAGCTGTGTAGATATTTCCATGTTCATCCAGATGCCGGTGTACAAATATCCATGTTCATACAGATGGCGTTGAAGATATTTCCATGTTCATACAGATGGCGGTGTAGATATTTCCATGTTCATACGAATGGCGGTGGAGATATTTCCATGTTTATAGAGATGACGGTGTAGATATTTCCATGTTCATACAAATGGTGGTGTAGATATTTCCATGTTCATAGAGATGGCGGTGTAGATATTTCCATGCTTATACAGATAGCAGTGTAGTTATTTCCATGTTTATAGAGATAGCAGTGTAGATATTTCCATTGATATACAGATAGCTGTGTAGATATTTGCATGTAGATACAGATAGCGGTGTAGATATTTCCATGTTCATACAGATAGCGGTGTAGATATTTCCATGTTCATACAGATAGCGGTGTAGATATTTCCATGTTCATACAGATAGGGGTGTAGATATTTCCATGTTCATGCAGATGCCGGTGTACATATATCCATGTTCATACAGATGGCGGTGAAGATATTTCCATGTTCATACAGATGGCGGTGTAGATATTTCCATGTTTATACAAATGGCGGTGTAGATATTTTCATATTCATAGAGATGGCGGTGTAGGTATTTCCAGATTAATACAAATGGCGGTGTAGATATTTCCAAGTTCATAGAGATTGTGGTGTAGATATTTCCATGTTTATACAGATAGCAGTGTAGTTATTTCCATGTTTATAGAGATAGCAGTGTGGATATTTCCATTGATATACAGATAGCTGTGTAGATATTTGCATGTTCATACAGATAGCGGTGTAGATATTTGCATGTTCATACAGATAGCGGTGTAGTTATTTCCATGTTCATACAGATAGCGGTGTAGTTATTTCCATGTTCATACAGATAGCGGTGTAGATATATCCATGTTCATACAGATAGCGGTGTAGATATTTCCATGTTCATACAGTTAGCGGTGTAGATATTTCCATGTTCATACTGATGGCGGTGTAGATATTTACATGTTCATACAGATGGCGGTGTAGATATTTCCATGTTCATACGAATGGCGGTGGAGATATTTCCATGTTCATAGAGATGGCGGTGTAGGTATTTCCATGTTCATACACATGGTGGTTTAGATATTTCCATGTTCAAAGAGATGGCGGTGTAGATATTTCCATGTTTATACAGATAGCAGTGTAGTTATTTCCATGTTTATAGAGATAGCAGTGTAGATATTTCCATTGATATACAGATAGCGGTGTAGATATTTGCATGTACATACAGATAGCGGTGTAGATATTTCCATGTTCATACAGATAGCCGTGTAGATATATCCATGTTCATACAGATAGCGGTGTAGATATTTCCATGTTCATACAGATAGCGGTGTAGATATTTCCATGTTCATGCAGATGCCGGTGTACATATATCGATGTTCATACAGATGGCGGTGAAGATATTTCCATGTTCATACAGATGACGGTGTAGATATTTCCATGTTCATACAAATGGCGGTGTAGATATTTTCATGTTCATAGAAATGGCGGTGAAGATATTTCCAGGTTCATACAAATGGCGGTGTAGATATTTCCGTGTTCATAGAGATGGCGGTGTAGATATTTCCATGTTTATACAGATAGCAGTGTAGTTTTTTCCATGTTTATAGAGATAGCAGTGTGGATATTTCCATTGATATACAGATAGCTATGTAGATATTTCCATGTTCATACAGATAGCGGTGTAGATATTTCCATCTTCATACAGATAGCGGTGTAGATATTTCCATGTTCATACAGATAGCGGTGTAGTTATTTCCATGTTCATTCAGATAGCGGTGTAGATATTTCCATGTTCATACAGATAGCGGTGTAGTTATTTCCATGTTCATACAGTTGGCGGTGTAGATACTTCCATGTTCATACAGATGGCGGTGTAGATATTTACATGTTCATACAGATGGCGGTGTAGATATTTCCATGTTCATACAGATGGCGGTGTAGATATTTCCATGTTCATACAGATGGCGGTGTAGATATTTCGAAGTTTATAGAGATAGCGCTGTAGTTATTTCCATATTTAGAGAGAAATCTGTGTAGATATTTCCATGTATATTCAGATAGCTGTGTAGATATTTCCATGTTCATGCAGGTAGCGGTGTAGATATTTCCATGTTCATGCAGATGCCGGTGTACATATGTCCATGTTCATACAGATGGTGGTGAAGATATTTCCATGTTCATACAGATGGCGGTGTAGATATTTCCATGTTCATACGAATGGCGGTGGAGTTATTTCCATGTTCATAGAGATGGCGGTGTAGATATTTCCATGTTCATACAAATGGTGGTGTAGATATTTCCATGTTCATAGAGATGGCGGTGTAGATATTTCCATGCTTATACAGATAGCAGTGTAGTTATTTCCATGTTTATAGAGATAGCAGTGTAGATATTTCCATTGATATACAGATAGCTGTGTAGATATTTGCATGTACATACAGATAGCGGTGTAGATATTTCCATGTTCATACAGATAGCGGTGTAGATATTTCCATGTTCATTCAGATAGCGGTGTAGATATTTCCATGTTCTTACAGATAGCGGTGTAGATATTTCCATGTTCATGCAGATGCCGGTGTACATATATCCATGTTCATACAGATGGCGGTGAAGATATTTCCGTGTTCATACAGATGGCGGTGTAGATATTTCCATGTTCATACAAATGGCGGTGTGGATATTTTCATGTTCATAGAGATGGCGGTGTAGTTATTTCCTTGTTCATACAGATTGAGGTGTAGTTGTTTCCATGTTCATACAGATAGCGGTGTAGATATTTCCATGTTCATACAGATATCGGTGTAGATATTTCCATGTTCATACAGTTAGCGGTGTAGTTATTACCATGTTCATACAGATGGCGGTGTAGATATTTACATGTTCATACAGATGGCGGTGTAGATATTTCCATGTTCATACGAATGGCGGTGGAGATATTTCCATGTTCATAGAGATGGCGGTGTAGATATTTCCATGTTCATACACATGTTGGTGTAGATATTTCCATGTTCATAGAGATGGCGGTGTAGATATTTCCATGTTCATACAGATAGCGGTGTAGATATTTCCATGTTCATACAGATAGCGGTGTAGATATTTCCATGTTCATACAGTTGGCGGTGTAGATATTTCCATGTTCATACAGATGGCGGTGTAGATATTTACATGTTCATACAGATGGCGGTGTAGATATTTCCATGTTCGTACGGATGGAAGTGTAGATATTTCCATGTTCATACAGGTGGTGGTGTAGTTATTTCCATGTTTATACAGATAGCAGTGTAGTTATTTCCATGTTTATAGAGATAGCTGTGTAGATATTTCCATTGATATACAGATACCTGTGTAGATATTTGCATGTTCATACAGATAGCGGTGTAGATATTTCCATGTTCATACAGATAGCGGTGTAGATACTTCCATGTTCATACAGATAGCAGTGTAGATATTTCCATGTTCATACAGATAACGGTGTAGATATTTCCATGTTTATACAGATAGCGGTGTAGATATTTCCCTGTTCATACAGTTAGTGGAGTAGATATTTCCATGTTCATACAGATGGCGGTGTAGATATTTACATGTTCATACAGATGGCGGTGTAGATATTTCCGTGTTCATAGAGATGGCGGTGCAGACATTTCCATGTTTATGCAGATAGCGGTATAGGTATTTCCATGTTTATACAGATGGTGGTGTACCTATTTCCATGTTTATAGAGATGGCGGTCTAGATATTTGTATGTTTATAGAGATAGTGGTGTAGTTATTGCCAAGTTTATAGAGACAGCGTTGCAGATATTTCCATGTTTATACAGATAGCGGTGAAGATATTTCCATGTTTATACAGATAGCGGTGTAGATATTTCCATGTTTATACAGATAGCGGTGTAGATATTTCCATGTTTATAGAGATAGTGGTGTAGATAATTTCAATTTTATACAGATAGCAGTGTAGATATTTCCATGTTCATACAAATGGCGGTGTAGATATTTCCATGTTCATAGAGATGGCGGTGTAGATATTTCCATGTTCATACAAATGGCGGTGTAGATATTTCCATGTTCATAGAGATGGCGGTGTAGATATTTCCATGTTTATACAGATAGCAGTGTAGTTATTTCCATGTTTATAGAGATAGCAGTGTAGATATTTTCATTGATATACAGATAGCTGTGTAGATATTTGCATGTTCATACAGATAGCGGTGTAGATATTTCCATGTTCATACAGATAATGGTGTAGATATTTCCATGTTCATACAGATAGCGGTGTAGCTATTTCCATGTTCATACAGTTAGCGGTGTAGATATTTCCATGTTCCTACAGATAGCGGTGTAGGTATTTCCATGTTCATAGAGATGGCGGTGTAGATATTTCCATGTTTATACAGATAGCAGTGTAGTTATTTCCATGTTTATAGAGATAGCAGTGTAGATATTTCCACTGATATACAGATAGCTGTGCAGATATTTGCATGTTCATTCAGATAGCGGTGTAGATATTTCCTTGTTCATACAGATGGCGGTGTAGATATTTACATGTTCATACAGAGGGCGGTATAGATATTTCCATGTTCATACAGATGGCGGTGTAGTTATTTCCATGTTCATAGAGATGGTGGTGTAGATATTTCCATGTTTATGCAGATAGCGGTATAGATATTTCCTAGTTCATACAGATAGCGGTGTAGATATTTCCATGTTCATACAGATGGCGGTGTATATATTTCCATGTTCATACAGATGGCGGTGTAGATATTTCGAAGTTTATAGAGATAGCGCTGTAGTTATTTCCATATTTATAGAGAAATCTGTGTAGATATTTCCATGTATATTCAGATAGCTGTGTAGATATTTCCATGTTCATGCAGGTAGCGGTGTAGATATTTCCATGTTCATCCAGATGCCGGTGTACAAATATCCATGTTCATACAGATGGCGGTGAAGATATTTCCATGTTCATACAGATGGCGGTGTAGATATTTCCATGTTCATACGAATGGCGGTGGAGATATTTCCATGTTCATAGAGACGACGGTGTAGATATTTCCATGTTCATACAAATGGTGGTGTAGATATTTCCATGTTCATAGAGATGGCGGTGTAGATATTTCCATGCTTATACTGATAGCAGTGTAGTTATTTCCATGTTTATAGAGATAGCAGTGTAGATATTTCCATTGATATACAGATAGCTGTGTAGATATTTGCATGTAGATACAGATAGCGGTGTAGATATTTCCATGTTCATACAGATAGCGGTGTTGATATTTCCATATTCATACAGATAGCGGTGTAGATATTTCCATGTTCATACAGATAGCGGTGTAGATATTTCCATGTTCATGCAGATGCCGGTGTACATATATCCATGTTCATAAAGATGGCGCTGAAGATATTTCCATGTTCATACAGATGGCGGTGTAGATATTTCCATGTTTATACAAATGGCGGTGTAGATATATTCATATTCATAGAGATGGCGGTGTAGGTATTTCCAGGTTAATACAAATGGCGGTGTAGATATTTCCATGTTCATAGAGATGGCGGTGTAGATATTTCCATGTTTATACAGATAGCAGTGTAGTTATTTCCATGTTTATAGAGATAGCAGTGTGGATATTTCCATTGATATACAGATAGCTGTGTAGCTATTTGCATGTTCATACAGATAGCGGTGTAGATATTTGCATGTTCATACAGATAGCGGTGTAGTTATTTCCATGTTCATACAGATAGCGGTGTAGTTATTTCCATGTTCATACAGATAGCGGTGTAGATATATCCATGTTCATACAGATAGCGGTGTAGATATTTCCATGTTCATACATATAGCGGTGTAGATATTTCCATGTTCTTACAGATAGCGTTGTAGTTATTTCCATGTTCATTCAGATAGCGGTGTAGATATTTCCATGTTCATACAGATAGCGGTGTAGATATTTCCATGTTCATACAGATGGCGTTGTAGATATTTCCATGTTCATACTGATGGCGGTGTAGATATTTCCATGTTCATACAGATGGCGGTGTAGATATTTCCATGTTCATACACATGGCGGTGTAGATATTTCAAAGTTTATAGAGATAGCGCTGTAGTTATTTCCATATTTATAGAGAAATCTGTGTAGATATTTCCATGTATATTCAGATAGCTGTGTAGATATTTCCATGTTCATACAGGTAGCGGTGTAGATATTTCCATGTTCATCCAGATGCCGGTGTACATATATCGATGTTCATACAGATGGCGGTGAAGATATTTCCATGTTCATACAGATGGCGGTGTAGATATTTCCATGTTCATACGAATGGCGGTGGAGATATTTCCATGTTCATAGAGATGGCGGTGTAGATATTTCCATGTTCATACAAATGGTGGTGTAGATATTTCCATGTTCATAGAGATGGCGGTGCAGATATTTCCATGCTTATACAGATAGCAGTGTAGTTATTTCCATGTTTATAGAGATAGCAGTGTAGATATTTCCATTGATATACAGATAGCTGTGTAGATATTTGCATGTACATACAGATAGCGGTGTAGATATTTCCATGTTCATACAGATAGCGGTGTAGATATTTCCATGTTCATACAGATAGCGGTGTAGATATTTCCATGTTCATACAGATAGCGGTGTAGATATTTCCATGTTCATGCAGATGCCGGCGTACATATATCCATGTTCATACAGATGGCGGTGAAGATATTTCCATGTTCATACAGATGGCGGTGTAGATATTTCCATATTCATACAAATGGCAGTGTAGATATTTTCATGTTCATAGAGATGGCGGTGTAGATATTTCCAGGTTAATACAAATGGCGGTGTAGATATTTCCATGTTCATAGAGATGGCGGTGTAGATATTTCTATGTTTATACAGATAGCAGTGTAGTTATTTCCATGTTTATAGAGATAGCAGTGTAGATATTTCCATTGATATACAGATAGCTGTGTAGATATTTGCATGTACATACAGATAGCGGTGTAGATATTTCCATGTTCATACAGATAGCGGTGTAGATATTTCCATGTTCATACAGATAGCGGTGTAGATATTTCCATGTTCATACAGATAGTGGTGTAGGTATTTCCATGTTCATGCAGATGCCGGTGTACATATATCCATGTTCATACAGATGGCGGTGAAGATATTTCCATGTTCATACAGATGACGGTGTAGATATTTCCATGTTCATACAAATGGCGTTGTAGATATTTTCATGTTCAAAGAGATGGCGGTGTAGATATTTCCAGGTTCATACAAATGGCGGTGTAGATATTTCCATGTTCATAGAGATGGCGGTGTAGATATTTCCAAGTTTATACAGATAGCAGTGTAGTTATTTCCATGTTTATAGAGATAGCAGTGTGGATATTTCCATTGATATACAGATAGCTGTGTAGATATTTGCATGTTCATACAGATAGCTGTGTAGATATTTCCATGTTCATACAGATAGCGGTGTAGATATTTCCATGTTCATACAGATAGCGGTTTAGTTATTTCCATGTTCAAACAGATAGCGGTGTAGATATTTCCATGTTCATACAGATAGCGGTGTAGATATTTCCATGTTCATACAGTTAGCGGTGTAGATATTTCCATATTCATACAGATGGCGGTGTAGATATTTACATGTTCATACCGATGGCGGTGTAGATATTTCCATGTTCATACAGATAGCGGTGTAGATATTTCCATGTTCAAACAGATAGCGGTGTAGATATTTCCATGTTCATACAGATAGCGGTGTAGATATTTCCATGTTCATACCCATAGCGGTGGAGACATTTCCATGTTCATACATTTAGCGGTGTAGATATTTCCATGATCTTACAGATGGCGGTGAAGATATTTACATGTTCATACAGATGGCGGTGTAGATATTTCCATGTTTGTACGGATGGCAGTGTAGATATTTCCATGTTCATACAGGTGGCAGTGTAGATATTTCCATGTTTATACAGATAGCAGTGTAGTTATTTCCATGTTAATAGAGATAGCTGTGTAGATATTTCCATTGATATACTGATAGCTGGGTAGATATTTGCATGTTCATACAGATAGCGGTGTGGATAATTTCATGTTCGTACAGATAGCGGTGTAGATATTTCCATGTTCATACAGATAACGGTGTAGATATTTCCATGTTCATACAGACAGCGGTGTAGATATTTCCATGTTCATACAGTTAGCGGTGTAGATATTTCCATGTTCATACAGATGGCGGTGTAGATATTTACATGTTCATACAGAGGGCGGTATAGATATTTCCATGTTCGTACAGATGGCGGTGCAGTTATTTCCATGTTCATAGAGATGGCGGTGTAGATATTTCCATGTTTATGCAGATAGCGGTATAGATATTTCCAAGTTCATACAGATAGCGGTGTAGATATTTCCATGTTCATACAGATGGCGGTGTAGATATTTCCATGTTCATACAGATGGCGGTGTAGATATTTCGAAGTTTATAGAGATAGCGCTGTAGTTATTTCCATATTTATAGAGAAATCTGTGTAGATATTTCCATGTATATTCAGATAGCTGTGTAGATATTTCCATGTTCATGCAGGTAGCGGTGTAGATATTTCCATGTTCATCCAGATGCCGGTGTACAAATATCCATGTTCATACAGATGGCGTTGAAGATATTTCCATGTTCATACAGATGGCGGTGTAGATATTTCCATGTTCATACGAATGGCGGTGGAGATATTTCCCTGTTTATAGAGATGACGGTGTAGATATTTCCATGTTCATACAAATGGTGGTGTAGATATTTCCATGTTCATAGAGATGGCGGTGTAGATATTTCCATGCTTATACAGATAGCAGTGTAGTTATTTCCATGTTTATAGAGATAGCAGTGTAGATATTTCCATTGATATACAGATAGCTGTGTAGATATTTGCATGTAGATACAGATAGCGGTGTAGATATTTCCATGTTCATACAGATAGCGGTGTAGATATTTCCATGTTCATACAGATAGCGGTGTAGATATTTCCATGTTCATACAGATAGCGGTGTAGATATTTCCATGTTCATGCAGATGCCGGTGTACATATATCCATGTTCATACAGATGGCGGTGAAGATATTTCCATGTTCATACAGATGGCGGTGTAGATATTTCCATGTTTATACAAATGGCGGTGTAGATATTTTCATATTCATAGAGATGGCGGTGTAGGTATTTCCAGATTAATACAAATGGCGGTGTAGATATTTCCAAGTTCATAGAGATGGTGGTGTAGATATTTCCATGTTTATACAGATAGCAGTGTAGTTATTTCCATGTTTATAGAGATAGCAGTGTGGATATTTCCATTGATATACAGATAGCTGTGTAGATATTTGCATGTTCATACAGATAGCGGTGTAGATATTTGCATGTTCATACAGATAGCGGTGTAGTTATTTCCATGTTCATACAGATAGCGGTGTAGATATTTCCATGTTCATACAGTTGGCGGTGTATATATTTCCATGTTTATACAGATAGCAGTGTAGTTATTTCCATGTTTACAGAGATAGCAGTGTAGATATTTCCATTGATATACAGATAGCTGTGTAGATATTTCCATGTTCATAGAGATAGCGGAGTAGATATTTCCATGTTCATACAGATAACAGTGTAGATATTTCCATGTTCATACAGATAGCGGTGTAGATATTTCCATGTTCATACAGTTAGCGGTGTAGATATTTCCTTGTACATACAAATGGCGGTGTAGATATTTCCATGTTTATACAGACAGCAGTGTAGGTATTTCCATGTTTATAGAGATAGCAGTGTAGATATTTCCACTGATATACAGATAGCTGTGTAGATATTTGCATGTTCATACACTTAGCGGTGTAGATATTTCCATGTTCATACAGATAATGGTGTAGATGTTTCCTTGTTCGTACAGAGAGCGGTGTAGATATTTCCATGTTCATACAGATAGCGGTGTAGATATTTCTATGTTCATACAGATATCGGTGTAAGTATTTCCCTGTTCATACAGTTAGCGGTGTAGATATTTCCATGTTCATACAGATGGCGGTGTAGATATTTACATGTTCATACAGATGGCGGTGTAGATATTTCCATGTTCGTACGGATGGCGGTTTAGATATTTCCATGTTCATACAGGTGGCGGTGTAGATATTTCCATGTTTATACAGATAGCAGTGTAGTTATTTCCATGTTTATAGAGATAGCAGTGTAGATATTTCCATTGATATACAGATAGCGGTGTAGATATTTCCATGTTCATACAGATAGCGGTGTAGATATTTCCATGTTCATACGGATAGCGGTGTAGATATTTCCATGTTCATAGAGATAACGGTGTAGATATTTCCATGTTCATACAGATAGCGGTGTAGATATTTCCATGTTCATACAGATAGCGGTGTAGATATTTCCATGTTCATACAGTTAGCGGTGTAGATATTTCCATGTTCATACAGATGGCGGTGTAGATATTTCCATGTCCATACAGATAGCGGTGTAGATATTTCCATGTTGAAACAGATGACGGTGTAGATATTTTCATGTTCATATACATAGCGGTGTAGATATTTCCATGTTCATACCCATAGCGGTGTAGACATTTCCATGTTCATACATTTAGCTGTGTAGATATTTCATGTTCTTACAGATTGCGGTGAAGATATTTACATGTTCATACAGATGGCGGTGTAGATATTTCCATGTTTGTACGGATGGCAGTGTAGATATTTCCATGTTCATACAGGTGGCGGTGTAGATATTTCCATGTTCATCCAGATGGCGGTGTAGATATTTCCATGTTCATACAGATGGCGGTGTAGATATTTCCATGTTCATACAGATGGCGGTGTAGATATTTCGAAGTTTATAGAGATAGCGCTGTAGTTATTTCCATATTTATAGAGAAATCTGTGTAGATATTTCCATGTATATTCAGATAGCTGTGTAGACATTTCCATGTTCATGCAGGTAGTGGTGTAGATATTTCCATGTTCATCCAGATGCCGGTGTACATATATCCATGTTCATACAGATGGCGGTGAAGATATTTCCATGTTCATACAGATGGCGGTGTAGATATTTCCATGTTCATACGAATGGCGGTGGAGATATTTCCATGTTCATAGAGATGGCGGTGTAGATATTTCCATGTTCATACAAATGGTGGTGTAGATATTTCCATGTTCATAGAGATGGCGGTGTAGATATTTCCATGCTTATACACATAGCAGTGTAGTTATTTCCATGATTATAGGGATAGCAGTGTAGATATTTCCATTGATATACAGATAGCTGTGTAGATATTTGCATGTACATACAGATAGTGGTGTAGATATTTCCATGTTCATACAGATAGCGGTGTAGATATTTCCATGTTCATACAGATAGCGGTGTAGATATTTCCATGTTCATACAGATAGCGGTGTAGATATTTCCATGTTCATGCAGATGCCGGTGTACATATATCCATGTTCATACAGATGGCGGTGAAGATATTTCCATGTTCATACAGATGGCGGTGTAGATATTTCCATGTTCATACAAATGGCGGTTTAGATATTTTCATGTTCATAGAGATGGCGGTGTAGATATTTCCAGGTTAATACAAATGGCGGTGTAGATATTTCCATGTTCATAGAGATGGCGGTGTAGATATTTCCATGTTTATACAGATAGCAGTGTAGTTATTTCCATGTTTATAGAGATAGCAGTGTGGATATTTCCATTGATATACAGATAGCTGTGTAGATATTTGCATGTTCATACAGATAGCGGTGTAGATATTTGCCTGTTCATACAGATAGCGGTGTAGTTATTTCCATGTTCATACAGATAGCGGTGTAGTTATTTCCATGTTCATAAAGATAGCGGTGTAGATATTTCCATGTTCATACAGATAGCGGTGTAGATGTCTCCATGTTCATACAGTTAGCGGTGTAGATATTTCCATGTTCATACAGATGGCGGTGTAGATATTTACAGGTTCATACAGATGGCGGTGTAGATATTTCCATGTTCATACGAATGGCGGTGGAGATATTTCCATGTTCATAGAGATGGCGGTGTAGATATTTCCATGTTCATACACATGGTGGTGTAGATATTTCCATGTTCATAGAGATGGCGGTGTAGATATTTCCATGTTTATACAGATAGCAGTGTAGTTATTTCCATGTTTATAGAGATAGCAGTGTAGATATTTCCATTGATATACAGATAGCGGTGTAGATATTTGCATGTACATACAGATAGCGGTGTAGATATTTCCATGTTCATACAGATAGCCGTGTAGTTATTTCCATGTTCATACAGATAGCGGTGTAGATATTTCCATGTTCATACAGATAGCGGTGTAGATATTTCCATGTTCATTCAGATGCCGGTGTGCATATATCCATGTTCATACAGATGGCGGTGAAGATATTTGCATGTTCATACAGATGGCGGTGTAGATATTTCCATGTTCATACAAATGGCGTTGTAGATATTTTCATGTGCATAGAAATGGCGGTGTAGATATTTCCAGGTTCATACAAATGGCGGTGTAGATATTTCCGTGTTCATAGAGATGGCGGTGTAGATATTTCCATGTTTATTCAGATAGCAGTGTAGTTTTTTTCCATATTTATAGAGATAGCAGTGTGGATATTTCCATTCATATACAGATAGCTATGTTGATATTTCCATGTTCATACAGATAGCGGTGTAGATATTTCCATGTTCATACATATAGCGGTGTAGATATTTCCATGTTCTTACAGATAGCGTTGTAGTTATTTCCATGTTCATTCAGATAGCGGTGTAGATATTTCCATGTTCATACAGATAGCGGTGTAGATATTTCCATGTTCATACAGATGGCGTTGTAGATATTTACATGTTCATACTGATGGCGGTGTAGATATTTCCATGTTCATACAGATGGCGGTGTAGATATTTCCATGTTCATACACATGGCGGTGTAGATATTTCGAAGTTTATAGAGATAGCGCTGTAGTTATTTCCATATTTATAGAGAAATCTGTGTAGATATTTCCATGTATATTCAGATAGCTGTGTAGATATTTCCATGTTCATACAGGTAGCGGTGTAGATATTTCCATGTTCATCCAGATGCCGGTGTACATATATCGATGTTCATACAGATGGCGGTGAAGATATTTCCATGTTCATACAGATGGCGGTGTAGATATTTCCATGTTCATACGAATGGCGGTGGAGATATTTCCATGTTCATAGAGATGGCGGTGTAGATATTTCCATGTTCATACAAATGGTGGTGTAGATATTTCCATGTTCATAGAGATGGCGGTGCAGATATTTCCATGCTTATACAGATAGCAGTGTAGTTATTTCCATGTTTATAGAGATAGCAGTGTAGATATTTCCATTGATATACAGATAGCTGTGTAGATATTTGCATGTACATACAGATAGCGGTGTAGATATTTCCATGTTCATACAGATAGCGGTGTAGATATTTCCATGTTCATACAGATAGCGGTGTAGATATTTCCATGTTCATACAGATAGCGGTGTAGATATTTCCATGTTCATGCAGATGCCGGTGTACATATATCCATGTTCATACAGATGGCGGTGAAGATATTTCCATGTTCATACAGATGGCGGTGTAGATATTTCCATGTTCATACAAATGGCAGTGTAGATATTTTCATGTTCATAGAGAAGGCGGTGTAGATATTTCCAGGTTAATACAAATGGCGGTGTAGATATTTCCATGTTCATAGAGATGGCGGTGTAGATATTTCTATGTTTATACAGATAGCAGTGTAGTTATTTCCATGTTTATAGAGATAGCAGTGTAGATATTTCCATTGATATACAGATAGCTGTGTAGATATTTGCATGTACATACAGATAGCGGTGTAGATATTTCCATGTTCATACAGATAGCGGTGTAGATATTTCCATGTTCATACAGATAGCGGTGTAGATATTTCCATGTTCATACAGATAGTGGTGTAGGTATTTCCATGTTCATGCAGATGCCGGTGTACATATATCCATGTTCATACAGATGGCGGTGAAGATATTTCCATGTTCATACAGATGACGGTGTAGATATTTCCATGTTCATACAAATGGCGGTGTAGATATTTTCATGTTCAAAGAGATGGCGGTGTAGATATTTCCAGGTTCATACAAATGGCGGTGTAGATATTTCCATGTTCATAGAGATGGCGGTGTAGATATTTCCAAGTTTATACAGATAGCAGTGTAGTTATTTCCATGTTTATAGAGATAGCAGTGTGGATATTTCCATTGATATACAGATAGCTGTGTAGATATTTGCATGTTCATACAGATAGCTGTGTAGATATTTCCATGTTCATACAGATAGCGGTGTAGATATTTCCATGTTCATACAGATAGCGGTTTAGTTATTTCCATGTTCAAACAGATAGCGGTGTAGATATTTCCATGTTCATACAGATAGCGGTGTAGATATTTCCATGTTCATACAGTTAGCGGTGTAGATATTTCCATATTCATACAGATGGCGGTGTAGATATTTACATGTTCATACCGATGGCGGTGTAGATATTTCCATGTTCATACAGATAGCGGTGTAGATATTTCCATGTTCAAACAGATAGCGGTGTAGATATTTCCATGTTCATACAGATAGCGGTGTAGATATTTCCATGTTCATACCCATAGCGGTGGAGACATTTCCATGTTCATACATTTAGCGGTGTAGATATTTCCATGATCTTACAGATGGCGGTGAAGATATTTACTTTTTCATACAGATGGCGGTGTAGATATTTCCATGTTTGTACGGATGGCAGTGTAGATATTTCCATGTTCATACAGGTGGCAGTGTAGATATTTCCATGTTTATACAGATAGCAGTGTAGTTATTTCCATGTTAATAGAGATAGCTGTGTAGATATTTCCATTGATATACTGATAGCTGGGTAGATATTTGCATGTTCATACAGATAGCGGTGTGGATATTTTCATGTTCGTACAGATAGCGGTGTAGATATTTCCATGTTCATACAGATAACGGTGTAGATATTTCCATGTTCATACAGACAGCGGTGTAGATATTTCCATGTTCATACAGTTAGCGGTGTAGATATTTCCATGTTCATACAGATGGCGGTGTAGATATTTACATGTTCATACAGAGGGCGGTATAGATATTTCCATGTTCGTACAGATGGCGGTGTAGTTATTTCCATGTTCATAGAGATGGCGGTGTAGATATTTCCATGTTTATGCAGATAGCGGTATAGATATTTCCAAGTTCATACAGATAGCGGTGTAGATATTTCCATGTTCATACAGATGGCGGTGTAGATATTTCCATGTTCATACAGATGGCGGTGTAGATATTTCGAAGTTTATAGAGATAGCGCTGTAGTTATTTCCATATTTATAGAGAAATCTGTGTAGATATTTCCATGTATATTCAGATAGCTGTGTAGATATTTCCATGTTCATGCAGGTAGCGGTGTAGATATTTCCATGTTCATCCAGATGCCGGTGTACAAATATCCATGTTCATACAGATGGCGTTGAAGATATTTCCATGTTCATACAGATGGCGGTGTAGATATTTCCATGTTCATACGAATGGCGGTGGAGATATTTCCATGTTTATAGAGATGACGGTGTAGATATTTCCATGTTCATACAAATGGTGGTGTAGATATTTCCATGTTCATAGAGATGGCGGTGTAGATATTTCCATGCTTATACAGATAGCAGTGTAGTTATTTCCATGTTTATAGAGATAGCAGTGTAGATATTTCCATTGATATACAGATAGCTGTGTAGATATTTGCATGTAGATACAGATAGCGGTGTAGATATTTCCTTGTTCATACAGATAGCGGTGTAGATATTTCCATGTTCATACAGATAGCGGTGTAGATATTTCCATGTTCATACAGATAGGGGTGTAGATATTTCCATGTTCATGCAGATGCCGGTGTACATATATCCATGTTCATACAGATGGCGGTGAAGATATTTCCATGTTCATACAGATGGCGGTGTAGATATTTCCATGTTTATACAAATGGCGGTGTAGATATTTTCATATTCATAGAGATGGCGGTGTAGGTATTTCCAGATTAATACAAATGGCGGTGTAGATATTTCCAAGTTCATAGAGATTGTGGTGTAGATATTTCCATGTTTATACAGATAGCAGTGTAGTTATTTCCATGTTTATAGAGATAGCAGTGTGGATATTTCCATTGATATACAGATAGCTGTGTAGATATTTGCATGTTCATACAGATAGCGGTGTAGATATTTGCATGTTCATACAGATAGCGGTGTAGTTATTTCCATGTTCATACAGATAGCGGTGTAGTTATTTCCATGTTCATACAGATAGCGGTGTAGATATATCCATGTTCATACAGATAGCGGTGTAGATATTTCCATGTTCATACAGTTAGCGGTGTAGATATTTCCATGTTCATACTGATGGCGGTGTAGATATTTACATGTTCATACAGATGGCGGTGTAGATATTTCCATGTTCATACGAATGGCGGTGGAGATATTTCCATGTTCATAGAGATGGCGGTGTAGATATTTCCATGTTCATACACATGGTGGTTTAGATATTTCCATGTTCAAAGAGATGGCGGTGTAGATATTTCCATGTTTATACAGATAGCAGTGTAGTTATTTCCATGTTTATAGAGATAGCAGTGTAGATATTTCCATTGATATACAGATAGCGGTGTAGATATTTGCATGTACATACAGATAGCGGTGTAGATATTTCCATGTTCATACAGATAGCCGTGTAGATATATCCATGTTCATACAGATAGCGGTGTAGATATTTCCATGTTCATACAGATAGCGGTGTAGATATTTCCATGTTCATGCAGATGCCGGTGTACATATATCGATGTTCATACAGATGGCGGTGAAGATATTTCCATGTTCATACAGATGACGGTGTAGATATTTCCATGTTCATACAAATGGCGGTGTAGATATTTTCATGTTCATAGAAATGGCGGTGAAGATATTTCCAGGTTCATACAAATGGCGGTGTAGATATTTCCGTGTTCATAGAGATGGCGGTGTAGATATTTCCATGTTTATACAGATAGCAGTGTAGTTTTTTCCATGTTTATAGAGATAGCAGTGTGGATATTTCCATTGATATACAGATAGCTATGTAGATATTTCCATGTTCATACAGATAGCGGTGTAGATATTTCCATGTTCATACAGATAGCGGTGTAGATATTTCCATGTTCATACAGATAGCGGTGTAGTTATTTCCATGTTCATTCAGATAGCGGTGTAGATATTTCCATGTTCATACAGATAGCGGTGTAGTTATTTCCATGTTCATACAGTTGGCGGTGTAGATACTTCCATGTTCATACAGATGGCGGTGTAGATATTTACATGTTCATACAGATGGCGGTGTAGATATTTCCATGTTCATACAGATGGCGGTGTAGATATTTCCATGTTCATACAGATGGCGGTGTAGATATTTCGAAGTTTATAGAGATAGCGCTGTAGTTATTTCCATATTTAGAGAGAAATCTGTGTAGATATTTCCATGTATATTCAGATAGCTGTGTAGATATTTCCATGTTCATGCAGGTAGCGGTGTAGATATTTCCATGTTCATGCAGATGCCGGTGTACATATGTCCATGTTCATACAGATGGTGGTGAAGATATTTCCATGTTCATACAGATGGCGGTGTAGATATTTCCATGTTCATACGAATGGCGGTGGAGTTATTTCCATGTTCATAGAGATGGCGGTGTAGATATTTCCATGTTCATACAAATGGTGGTGTAGATATTTCCATGTTCATAGAGATGGCGGTGTAGATATTTCCATGCTTATACAGATAGCAGTGTAGTTATTTCCATGTTTATAGAGATAGCAGTGTAGATATTTCCATTGATATACAGATAGCTGTGTAGATATTTGCATGTACATACAGATAGCGGTGTAGATATTTCCATGTTCATACAGATAGCGGTGTAGATATTTCCATGTTCATTCAGACAGCGGTGTAGATATTTCCATGTTCTTACAGATAGCGGTGTAGATATTTCCATGTTCATGCAGATGCCGGTGTACATATATCCATGTTCATACAGATGGCGGTGAAGATATTTCCGTGTTCATACAGATGGCGGTGTAGATATTTCCATGTTCATACAAATGGCGGTGTAGATATTTTCATGTTCATAGAGATGGCGGTGTAGTTATTTCCTTGTTCATACAGATTGAGGTGTAGTTGTTTCCATGTTCATACAGATAGCGGTGTAGATATTTCCATGTTCATACAGATATCGGTGTAGATATTTCCATGTTCATACAGTTAGCGGTGTAGTTATTACCATGTTCATACAGATGGCGGTGTAGATATTTACATGTTCATACAGATGGCGGTGTAGATATTTCCATGTTCATACGAATGGCGGTGAAGATATTTCCATGTTCATAGAGATGGCGGTGTAGATATTTCCATGTTCATACACATGTTGGTGTAGATATTTCCATGTTCATAGAGATGGCGGTGTAGATATTTCCATGTTCATACAGATAGCGGTGTAGATATTTCCATGTTCATACAGATAGCGGTGTAGATATTTCCATGTTCATACAGTTGGCGGTGTAGATATTTCCATGTTCATACAGATGGCGGTGTAGATATTTACATGTTCATACAGATGGCGGTGTAGATATTTCCATGTTCGTACGGATGGAAGTGTAGATATTTCCATGTTCATACAGGTGGTGGTGTAGTTATTTCCATGTTTATACAGATAGCAGTGTAGTTATTTCCATGTTTATAGAGATAGCTGTGTAGATATTTCCATTGATATACAGATACCTGTGTAGATATTTGCATGTTCATACAGATAGCGGTGTAGATATTTCCATGTTCATACAGATAGCGGTGTAGATACTTCCATGTTCATACAGATAGCAGTGTAGATATTTCCATGTTCATACAGATAACGGTGTAGATATTTCCATGTTTATACAGATAGCGGTGTAGATATTTCCCTGTTCATACAGTTAGTGGAGTAGATATTTCCATGTTCATACAGATGGCGGTGTAGATATTTACATGTTCATACAGATGGCGGTGTAGATATTTCCGTGTTCATAGAGATGGCGGTGCAGACATTTCCATGTTTATGCAGATAGCGGTATAGGTATTTCCATGTTTATACAGATGGTGGTGTACCTATTTCCATGTTTATAGAGATGGCGGTCTAGATATTTGTATGTTTATAGAGATAGTGGTGTAGTTATTGCCAAGTTTATAGAGACAGCGTTGCAGATATTTCCATGTTTATACAGATAGCGGTGAAGATATTTCCATGTTTATACAGATAGCGGTGTAGATATTTCCATGTTTATACAGATAGCGGTGTAGATATTTCCATGTTTATAGAGATAGTGGTGTAGATAATTTCAATTTTATACAGATAGCAGTGTAGATATTTCCATGTTCATACAAATGGCGGTGTAGATATTTCCATGTTCATAGAGATGGCGGTGTAGATATTTCCATGTTCATACAAATGGCGGTGTAGATATTTCCATGTTCATAGAGATGGCGGTGTAGATATTTCCATGTTTATACAGATAGCAGTGTAGTTATTTCCATGTTTATAGAGATAGCAGTGTAGATATTTTCATTGATATACAGATAGCTGTGTAGATATTTGCATGTTCATACAGATAGCGGTGTAGATATTTCCATGTTCATACAGATAATGGTGTAGATATTTCCATGTTCATACAGATAGCGGTGTAGCTATTTCCATGTTCATACAGTTAGCGGTGTAGATATTTCCATGTTCCTACAGATAGCGGTGTAGGTATTTCCATGTTCATAGAGATGGCGGTGTAGATATTTCCATGTTTATACAGATAGCAGTGTAGTTATTTCCATGTTTATAGAGATAGCAGTGTAGATATTTCCACTGATATACAGATAGCTGTGCAGATATTTGCATGTTCATTCAGATAGCGGTGTAGATATTTCCTTGTTCATACAGATGGCGGTGTAGATATTTACATGTTCATACAGAGGGCGGTATAGATATTTCCATGTTCATACAGATGGCGGTGTAGTTATTTCCATGTTCATAGAGATGGTGGTGTAGATATTTCCATGTTTATGCAGATAGCGGTATAGATATTTCCTAGTTCATACAGATAGCGGTGTAGATATTTCCATGTTCATACAGATGGCGGTGTATATATTTCCATGTTCATACAGATGGCGGTGTAGATATTTCGAAGTTTATAGAGATAGCGCTGTAGTTATTTCCATATTTATAGAGAAATCTGTGTAGATATTTCCATGTATATTCAGATAGCTGTGTAGATATTTCCATGTTCATGCAGGTAGCGGTGTAGATATTTCCATGTTCATCCAGATGCCGGTGTACAAATATCCATGTTCATACAGATGGCGGTGAAGATATTTCCATGTTCATACAGATGGCGGTGTAGATATTTCCATGTTCATATGAATGGCGGTGGAGATATTTCCATGTTCATAGAGACGACGGTGTAGATATTTCCATGTTCATACAAATGGTGGTGTAGATATTTCCATGTTCATAGAGATGGCGGTGTAGATATTTCCATGCTTATACTGATAGCAGTGTAGTTATTTCCATGTTTATAGAGATAGCAGTGTAGATATTTCCATTGATATACAGATAGCTGTGTAGATATTTGCATGTAGATACAGATAGCGGTGTAGATATTTCCATGTTCATACAGATAGCGGTGTTGATATTTCCATATTCATACAGATAGCGGTGTAGATATTTCCATGTTCATACAGATAGCGGTGTAGATATTTCCATGTTCATGCAGATGCCGGTGTACATATATCCATGTTCATAAAGATGGCGCTGAAGATATTTCCATGTTCATACAGATGGCGGTGTAGATATTTCCATGTTTATACAAATGGCGGTGTAGATATATTCATATTCATAGAGATGGCGGTGTAGGTATTTCCAGGTTAATACAAATGGCGGTGTAGATATTTCCATGTTCATAGAGATGGCGGTGTAGATATTTCCATGTTTATACAGATAGCAGTGTAGTTATTTCCATGTTTATAGAGATAGCAGTGTGGATATTTCCATTGATATACAGATAGCTGTGTAGCTATTTGCATGTTCATACAGATAGCGGTGTAGATATTTGCATGTTCATACAGATAGCGGTGTAGTTATTTCCATGTTCATACAGATAGCGGTGTAGTTATTTCCATGTTCATACAGATAGCGGTGTAGATATATCCATGTTCATACAGATAGCGGTGTAGATATTTCCATGTTCATACATATAGCGGTGTAGATATTTCCATGTTCTTACAGATAGCGTTGTAGTTATTTCCATGTTCATTCAGATAGCGGTGTAGATATTTCCATGTTCATACAGATAGCGGTGTAGATATTTCCATGTTCATACAGATGGCGTTGTAGATATTTCCATGTTCATACTGATGGCGGTGTAGATATTTCCATGTTCATACAGATGGCGGTGTAGATATTTCCATGTTCATACACATGGCGGTGTAGATATTTCGAAGTTTATAGAGATAGCGCTGTAGTTATTTCCATATTTATAGAGAAATCTGTGTAGATATTTCCATGTATATTCAGATAGCTGTGTAGATATTTCCATGTTCATACAGGTAGCGGTGTAGATATTTCCATGTTCATCCAGATGCCGGTGTACATATATCGATGTTCATACAGATGGCGGTGAAGATATTTCCATGTTCATACAGATGGCGGTGTAGATATTTCCATGTTCATACGAATGGCGGTGGAGATATTTCCATGTTCATAGAGATGGCGGTGTAGATATTTCCATGTTCATACAAATGGTGGTGTAGATATTTCCATGTTCATAGAGATGGCGGTGCAGATATTTCCATGCTTATACAGATAGCAGTGTAGTTATTTCCATGTTTATAGAGATAGCAGTGTAGATATTTCCATTGATATACAGATAGCTGTGTAGATATTTGCATGTACATACAGATAGCGGTGTAGATATTTCCATGTTCATACAGATAGCGGTGTAGATATTTCCATGTTCATACAGATAGCGGTGTAGATATTTCCATGTTCATACAGATAGCGGTGTAGATATTTCCATGTTCATGCAGATGCCGGTGTACATATATCCATGTTCATACAGATGGCGGTGAAGATATTTCCATGTTCATACAGATGGCGGTGTAGATATTTCCATATTCATACAAATGGCAGTGTAGATATTTTCATGTTCATAGAGATGGCGGTGTAGATATTTCCAGGTTAATACAAATGGCGGTGTAGATATTTCCATGTTCATAGAGATGGCGGTGTAGATATTTCTATGTTTATACAGATAGCAGTGTAGTTATTTCCATGTTTATAGAGATAGCAGTGTAGATATTTCCATTGATATACAGATAGCTGTGTAGATATTTGCATGTACATACAGATAGCGGTGTAGATATTTCCATGTTCATACAGATAGCGGTGTAGATATTTCCATGTTCATACAGATAGCGGTGTAGATATTTCCATGTTCATACAGATATTGGTGTAGGTATTTCCATGTTCATGCAGATGCCGGTGTACATATATCCATGTTCATACAGATGGCGGTGAAGATATTTCCATGTTCATACAGATGACGGTGTAGATATTTCCATGTTCATACAAATGGCGGTGTAGATATTTTCATGTTCAAAGAGATGGCGCTGTAGATATTTCCAGGTTCATACAAATGGCGGTGTAGATATTTCCATGTTCATAGAGATGGCGGTGTAGATATTTCCAAGTTTATACAGATAGCAGTGTAGTTATTTCCATGTTTATAGAGATAGCAGTGTGGATATTTCCATTGATATACAGATAGCTGTGTAGATATTTGCATGTTCATACAGATAGCTGTGTAGATATTTCCATGTTCATACAGATAGCGGTGTAGATATTTCCATGTTCATACAGATAGCGGTTTAGTTATTTCCATGTTCAAACAGATAGCGGTGTAGATATTTCCATGTTCATACAGATAGCGGTGTAGATATTTCCATGTTCATACAGTTAGCGGTGTAGATATTTCCATATTCATACAGATGGCGGTGTAGATATTTACATGTTCATACCGATGGCGGTGTAGATATTTCCATGTTCATACAGATAGCGGTGTAGATATTTCCATGTTCAAACAGATAGCGGTGTAGATATTTCCATGTTCATACAGATAGCGGTGTAGATATTTCCATGTTCATACCCATAGCGGTGGAGACATTTCCATGTTCATACATTTAGCGGTGTAGATATTTCCATGATCTTACAGATGGCGGTGAAGATATTTACATGTTCATACAGATGGCGGTGTAGATATTTCCATGTTTGTACGGATGGCAGTGTAGATATTTCCATGTTCATACAGGTGGCAGTGTAGATATTTCCATGTTTATACAGATAGCAGTGTAGTTATTCCCATGTTAATAGAGATAGCTGTGTAGATATTTCCATTGATATACTGATAGCTGGGTAGATATTTGCATGTTCATACAGATAGCGGTGTGGATAATTTCATGTTCGTACAGATAGCGGTGTAGATATTTCCATGTTCATACAGATAACGGTGTAGATATTTCCATGTTCATACAGACAGCGGTGTAGATATTTCCATGTTCATACAGTTAGCGGTGTAGATATTTCCATGTTCATACAGATGGCGGTGTAGATATTTACATGTTCATACAGAGGGCGGTATAGATATTTCCATGTTCGTACAGATGGCGGTGCAGTTATTTCCATGTTCATAGAGATGGCGGTGTAGATATTTCCATGTTTATGCAGATAGCGGTATAGATATTTCCAAGTTCATACAGATAGCGGTGTAGATATTTCCATGTTCTTACAGATGGCGGTGTAGATATTTCCATGTTCATACAGATGGCGGTGTAGATATTTCGAAGTTTATAGAGATAGCGCTGTAGTTATTTCCATATTTATAGAGAAATCTGTGTAGATATTTCCATGTATATTCAGATAGCTGTGTAGATATTTCCATGTTCATGCAGGTAGCGGTGTAGATATTTCCATGTTCATCCAGATGCCGGTGTACAAATATCCATGTTCATACAGATGGCGTTGAAGATATTTCCATGTTCATACAGATGGCGGTGTAGATATTTCCATGTTCATACGAATGGCGGTGGAGATATTTCCATGTTTATAGAGATGACGGTGTAGATATTTCCATGTTCATACAAATGGTGGTGTAGATATTTCCATGTTCATAGAGATGGCGGTGTAGATATTTCCATGCTTATACAGATAGCAGTGTAGTTATTTCCATGTTTATAGAGATAGCAGTGTAGATATTTCCATTGATATACAGATAGCTGTGTAGATATTTGCATGTAGATACAGATAGCGGTGTAGATATTTCCATGTTCATACAGATAGCGGTGTAGATATTTCCATGTTCATACAGATAGCGGTGTAGATATTTCCATGTTCATACAGATAGCGGTGTAGATATTTCCATGTTCATGCAGATGCCGGTGTACATATATCCATGTTCATACAGATGGCGGTGAAGATATTTCCATGTTCATACAGATGGCGGTGTAGATATTTCCATGTTTATACAAATGGCGGTGTAGATATTTTCATATTCATAGAGATGGCGGTGTAGGTATTTCCAGATTAATACAAATGGCGGTGTAGATATTTCCAAGTTCATAGAGATGGTGGTGTAGATATTTCCATGTTTATACAGATAGCAGTGTAGTTATTTCCATGTTTATAGAGATAGCAGTGTGGATATTTCCATTGATATACAGATAGCTGTGTAGATATTTGCATGTTCATACAGATAGCGGTGTAGATATTTGCATGTTCATACAGATAGCGGTGTAGTTATTTCCATGTTCATACAGATAGCGGTGTAGTTATTTCCATGTTCATACAGATAGCGGTGTAGATATATCCATGTTCATACAGATAGCGGTGTAGATATTTCCATGTTCATACAGTTAGCGGTGTAGATATTTCCATGTTCATACTGATGGCGGTGTAGATATTTACATGTTCATACAGATGGCGGTGTAGATATTTCCATGTTCATACGAATGGCGGTGGAGATATTTCCATGTTCATAGAGATGGCGGTGTAGATATTTCCATGTTCATACACATGGTGGTTTAGATATTTCCATGTTCAAAGAGATGGCGGTGTAGATATTTCCATGTTTATACAGATAGCAGTGTAGTTATTTCCATGTTTATAGAGATAGCAGTGTAGATATTTCCATTGATATACAGATAGCGGTGTAGATATTTGCATGTACATACAGATAGCGGTGTAGATATTTCCATGTTCATACAGATAGCCGTGTAGATATATCCATGTTCATACAGATAGCGGTGTAGATATTTCCATGTTCATACAGATAGCGGTGTAGATATTTCCATGTTCATGCAGATGCCGGTGTACATATATCGATGTTCATACAGATGGCGGTGAAGATATTTCCATGTTCATACAGATGACGGTGTAGATATTTCCATGTTCATACAAATGGCGGTGTAGATATTTTCATGTTCATAGAAATGGCGGAGTAGATATTTCCAGGTTCATACAAATGGCGGTGTAGATATTTCCGTGTTCATAGAGATGGCGGTGTAGATATTTCCATGTTTATACAGATAGCAGTGTAGTTTTTTCCATGTTTATAGAGATAGCAGTGTGGATATTTCCATTGATATACAGATAGCTATGTAGATATTTCCATGTTCATACAGATAGCGGTGTAGATATTTCCATGTTCATACAGATAGCGGTGTAGATATTTCCATGTTCATACAGATAGCGGTGTAGTTATTTCCATGTTCATTCAGATAGCGGTGTAGATATTTCCATGTTCATACAGATAGCGGTGTAGTTATTTCCATGTTCATACAGTTGGCGGTGTAGATACTTCCATGTTCATACAGATGGCGGTGTAGATATTTACATGTTCATACAGATGGCGGTGTAGATATTTCCATGTTCATACAGATGGCGGTGTAGATATTTCCATGTTCATACAGATGGCGGTGTAGATATTTCGAAGTTTATAGAGATAGCGCTGTAGTTATTTCCATATTTAGAGAGAAATCTGTGTAGATATTTCCATGTATATTCAGATAGCTGTGTAGATATTTCCATGTTCATGCAGGTAGCGGTGTAGATATTTCCATGTTCATGCAGATGCCGGTGTACATATGTCCATGTTCATACAGATGGCGGTGAAGATATTTCCATGTTCATACAGATGGCGGTGTAGATATTTCCATGTTCATACGAATGGCGGTGGAGTTATTTTCATGTTCATAGAGATGGCGGTGTAGATATTTCCATGTTCATACAAATGGTGGTGTAGATATTTCCATGTTCATAGAGATGGCGGTGTAGATATTTCCATGCTTATACAGATAGCAGTGTAGTTATTTCCATGTTTATAGAGATAGCAGTGTAGATATTTCCATTGATATACAGATAGCTGTGTAGATATTTGCATGTACATACAGATAGCGGTGTAGATATTTCCATGTTCATACAGATAGCGGTGTAGATATTTCCATGTTCATTCAGATAGCGGTGTAGATATTTCCATGTTCTTACAGATAGCGGTGTAGATATTTCCATGTTCATGCAGATGCCGGTGTACATATATCCAAGTTCATACAGATGGCGGTGAAGATATTTCCGTGTTCATACAGATGGCGGTGTAGATATTTCCATGTTCATACAAATGGCGGTGTAGATATTTTCATGTTCATAGAGATGGCGGTGTAGTTATTTCCTTGTTCATACAGATTGAGGTGTAGTTGTTTCCATGTTCATACAGATAGCGGTGTAGATATTTCCATGTTCATACAGATATCGGTGTAGATATTTCCATGTTCATACAGTTAGCGGTGTAGTTATTACCATGTTCATACAGATGGCGGTGTAGATATTTACATGTTCATACAGATGGCGGTGTAGATATTTCCATGTTCATACGAATGGCGGTGGAGATATTTCCATGTTCATAGAGATGGCGGTGTAGATATTTCCATGTTCATACACATGTTGGTGTAGATATTTCCATGTTCATAGAGATGGCGGTGTAGATATTTCCATGTTTATACAGATAACAGTGTAGTTATTTCCATGTTTATAGAGATAGCAGTGTAGATATTTCCATTGATATACAGATATCTATGTAGATATTTGCATGTTCATACAGATAGCGGTGTAGATATTTCCATGTTCATACAGATAGCGGTGTAGATATTTCCATGTTCATACAGATAGCGGTGTAGATATTTCCATGTTCATACAGTTGGCGGTGTAGATATTTCCATGTTCATACAGATGGCGGTGTAGATATTTACGTGTTCATACAGATGGCGGTGTAGATATTTCCATGTTCGTACGGATGGAAGTGTAGATATTTCCATGTTCATACAGGTGGTGGTGTAGTTATTTCCATGTTTATACAGATAGCAGTGTAGTTATTTCCATGTTTATAGAGATAGCTGTGTAGATATTTCCATTGATATACAGATACCTGTGTAGATATTTGCATGTTCATACAGATAGCGGTGTAGATATTTCCATGTTCATACAGATAGCGGTGTAGATACTTCCATGTTCATACAGATAGCAGTGTAGATATTTCCATGTTCATACAGATAACGGTGTAGATATTTCCATGTTTATACAGATAGCGGTGTAGATATTTCCCTGTTCATACAGTTAGTGGAGTAGATATTTCCATGTTCATACAGATGGCGGTGTAGATATTTACATGTTCATACAGATGGCGGTGTAGATATTTCCGTGTTCATAGAGATGGCGGTGCAGACATTTCCATGTTTATGCAGATAGCGGTATAGGTATTTCCATGTTTATACAGATGGTGGTGTACCTATTTCCATGTTTATAGAGATGGCGGTCTAGATATTTGTATGTTTATAGAGATAGTGGTGTAGTTATTGCCAAGTTTATAGAGACAGCGTTGCAGATATTTCCATGTTTATACAGATAGCGGTGAAGATATTTCCATGTTTATACAGATAGCGGTGTAGATATTTCCATGTTTATACAGATAGCGGTGTAGATATTTCCATGTTTATAGAGATAGTGGTGTAGATAATTTCAATTTTATACAGATAGCAGTGTAGATATTTCCATGTTCATACAAATGGCGGTGTAGATATTTCCATGTTCATAGAGATGGCGGTGTAGATATTTCCATGTTCATACAAATGGCGGTGTAGATATTTCCATGTTCATAGAGATGGCGGTGTAGATATTTCCATGTTTATACAGATAGCAGTGTAGTTATTTCCATGTTTATAGAGATAGCAGTGTAGATATTTTCATTGATATACAGATAGCTGTGTAGATATTTGCATGTTCATACAGATAGCGGTGTAGATATTTCCATGTTCATACAGATAATGGTGTAGATATTTCCATGTTCATACAGATAGCGGTGTAGCTATTTCCATGTTCATACAGTTAGCGGTGTAGATATTTCCATGTTCCTACAGATAGCGGTGTAGGTATTTCCATGTTCATAGAGATGGCGGTGTAGATATTTCCATGTTTATACAGATAGCAGTGTAGTTATTTCCATGTTTATAGAGATAGCAGTGTAGATATTTCCACTGATATACAGATAGCTGTGCAGATATTTGCATGTTCATTCAGATAGCGGTGTAGATATTTCCTTGTTCATACAGATGGCGGTGTAGATATTTACATGTTCATACAGAGGGCGGTATAGATATTTCCATGTTCATACAGATGGCGGTGTAGTTATTTCCATGTTCATAGAGATGGTGGTGTAGATATTTCCATGTTTATGCAGATAGCGGTGTAGATATTTCCTAGTTCATACAGATAGCGGTGTAGATATTTCCATGTTCATACAGATGGCGGTGTATATATTTCCATGTTCATACAGATGGCGGTGTAGATATTTCGAAGTTTATAGAGATAGCGCTGTAGTTATTTCCATATTTATAGAGAAATCTGTGTAGATATTTCCATGTATATTCAGATAGCTGTGTAGATATTTCCATGTTCATGCAGGTAGCGGTGTAGATATTTCCATGTTCATCCAGATGCCGGTGTACAAATATCCATGTTCATACAGATGGCGGTGAAGATATTTCCATGTTCATACAGATGGCGGTGTAGATATTTCCATGTTCATACGAATGGCGGTGGAGATATTTCCATGTTCATAGAGACGACGGTGTAGATATTTCCATGTTCATACAAATGGTGGTGTAGATATTTCCATGTTCATAGAGATCGCGGTGTAGATATTTCCATGCTTATACTGATAGCAGTGTAGTTATTTCCATGTTTATAGAGATAGCAGTGTAGATATTTCCATTGATATACAGATAGCTGTGTAGATAGTTGCATGTAGATACAGATAGCGGTGTAGATATTTCCATGTTCATACAGATAGCGGTGTTGATATTTCCATATTCATACAGATAGCGGTGTAGATATTTCCATGTTCATACAGATAGCGGTGTAGATATTTCCATGTTCATGCAGATGCCGGTGTACATATATCCATGTTCATAAAGATGGCGCTGAAGATATTTCCATGTTCATACAGATGGCGGTGTAGATATTTCCATGTTTATACAAATGGCGGTGTGGATATTTTCATATTCATAGAGATGGCGGTGTAGGTATTTCCAGGTTAATACAAATGGCGGTGTAGATATTTCCATGTTCATAGAGATGGCGGTGTAGATATTTCCATGTTTATACAGATAGCAGTGTAGTTATTTCCATGTTTATAGAGATAGCAGTGTGGATATTTCCATTGATATACAGATAGCTGTGTAGATATTTGCATGTTCATACAGATAGCGGTGTAGATATTTGCATGTTCATACAGATAGCGGTGTAGTTATTTCCATGTTCATACAGATAGCGGTGTAGTTATTTCCATGTTCATACAGATAGCGGTGTAGATATTTCCATGTTCATACTGATGGCGGTGTAGATATTTACATGTTCATACAGATGGCGGTGTAGATATTTCCATGTTCATACGAATGGCGGTGGAGATATTTCCATGTTCATAGAGATGGCGGTGTAGATATTTCCATGTTCATACACATGGTGGTGTAGATATTTCCATGTTCAAAGAGATGGCGGTGTAGATATTTCCATGTTTATACAGATAGCACTGTAGTTATTTCCATGTTTATAGAGATAGCAGTGTAGATATTTCCATTGATATACAGATAGCGGTGTAGATATTTGCAT
The DNA here is from genome assembly GCF_029281585.2 of Gorilla gorilla gorilla. Lineage (NCBI taxonomy): Eukaryota > Metazoa > Chordata > Mammalia > Primates > Hominidae > Gorilla > Gorilla gorilla. The sequence continues at coordinate 6,546,730 of NC_073232.2, read as the reverse complement.
GTACATACAGATAGCGGTGTAGATATTTCCATGTTCATACAGATAGCCGTGTAGATATATCCATGTTCATACAGATAGCAGTGTAGATATTTCCATGTTCATACAGATAGCGGTGTAGATATTTCCATGTTCATGCAGATGCCGGTGTACATATATCGATGTTCATACAGATGGCGGTGAAGATATTTCCATGTTCATACAGATGACGGTGTAGATATTTCCATGTTCATACAAATGGCGGTGTAGATATTTTCATGTTCATAGAAATGGCGGTGTAGATATTTCCAGGTTCATACAAATGGCGGTGTAGATATTTCCGTGTTCATAGAGATGGCGGTGTAGATATTTCCATGTTTATACAGATAGCAGTGTAGTTTTTTCCATGTTTATAGAGATAGCAGTGTGGATATTTCCATTGATATACAGATAGCTATGTAGATATTTGCATGTTCATACAGATAGCGGTGTAGATATTTCCATGTTCATACAGATAGCGGTGTATATATTTCCATGTTCATACAGATAGCGGTGTAGTTATTTCCATGTTCATTCAGATAGCGGTGTAGATATTTCCATTTTCATACAGATAGCAGTGTAGTTATTTCCATGTTCATACAGTTGGCGGTGTAGATATTTCCATGTTCATACAGATGGCGGTGTAGATATTTCCATGTTCATACAGATGGCGGTGTAGATATTTCCATGTTCATACAGATGGCGGTGTAGATATTTCCATGTTCATACAGATGGCGGTGTAGATATTTCGAAGTTTATAGAGATAGCGCTGTAGTTATTTCCATATTTATAGAGAAATCTGTGTAGATATTTCCATGTATATTCAGATAGCTGTGTAGATATTTCCATGTTCATGCAGGTAGCGGTGTAGATATTTCCATGTTCATCCAGATGCCGGTGTACATATGTCCATGTTCATACAGATGGCGGTGAAGATATTTCCATGTTCATACAGATGGCGGTGTAGATATTTCCATGTTCATACGAATGGCAGTGGAGTTATTTCCATGTTCATAGAGATGGCGGTGTAGATATTTCCATGTTCATACAAATGGTGGTTTAGATATTTCCATGTTCATAGAGATGGCGGTGTAGATATTTCCATGCTTATACAGATAGCAGTGTAGTTATTTCCATGTTTATAGAGATAGCAGTGTAGATATTTCCATTGATATACAGATAGCTGTGTAGATATTTGCATGTACATACAGATAGCGGTGTAGATATTTCCATGTTCATACAGATAGCGGTGTAGATATTTCCATGTTCATACAGATAGCGGTGTAGATATTTCCATGTTCTTACAGATAGCGGTGTAGATATTTCCATGTTCATGCAGATGCCGGTGTACATATATCCATGTTCATACAGATGGCGGTGAAGATATTTCCATGTTCATACAGATGGCGGTGTAGATATTTCCATGTTCATAGAGATAGCGGAGTAGATATTTCCATGTTCATACAGATAACAGTGTAGATATTTCCATGTTCATACAGATAGCGGTGTAGATATTTCCATGTTCATACAGTTAGCGGTGTAGATATTTCCATGTTCATACAGATGGCGGTGTAGATATTTCCATGTTCATACAGATGGCGGTGTAGATATTTCGAAGTTTATAGAGATAGCGCTGTAGTTATTTCCATATTTATAGAGAAATCTGTGTAGATATTTCCATGTATATTCAGATAGCTGTGTAGATATTTCCATGTTCATGCAGGTAGCGGTGTAGATATTTCCATGTTCATCCAGATGCCGGTGTACAAATATCCATGTTCATACAGATGGCGGTGAAGATATTTCCATGTTCATACAGATGGCGGTGTAGATATTTCCATGTTCATACGAATGGCGGTGGAGATATTTCCATGTTCATAGAGATGGCGGTGTAGATATTTCCATGTTCATACAAATGGTGGTGTAGATATTTCCATGTTCATAGAGATGGCGGTGTAGATATTTCCATGCTTATACAGATAGCAGTGTAGTTATTTCCATGTTTATAGAGATAGCAGTGTAGATATTTCCATTGATATACAGATAGCTGTGTAGATATTTGCATGTACATACAGATAGCGGTGTAGATATTTCCATGTTCATACAGATAGCGGTGTAGATATTTCCATGTTCATACAGATAGCGGTGTAGATATTTCCATGTTCTTACAGATAGCGGTGTAGATATTTCCATGTTCATGCAGATGCCGGTGTACATATATCCATGTTCATACAGATGGCGGTGAAGATATTTCCATGTTCAAACAGATGGCGGTGTAGATATTTCCATGTTCATAAAAATGGCGGTGTAGATATTTTCATGTTCATAGAGATGGCGGTGTAGTTATTTCCATGCTCATACAGATTGAGGTGTTGTTGTTTCCATGTTCATACAGATAGCGGTGTAGATATTTCCATGTTCATACAGATATCGGTGTAGATATTTCCATGTTCATACAGTTAGCGGTGCAGATATTACCATGTTCATACAGATGGCGGTGTAGATATTTACATGTTCATATAGATGGCGGTGTAGATATTTCCATGTTCATACGAATGGCGGTGGAGATATTTCCATGTTCATAGAGATGGCGGTGTAGATGTTTCCATGTTCATACACATGGTGGTGTAGATATTTCCATGTTCATAGAGATGGCGGTGTAGATATTTCCATGTTTATACAGATAACAGTGTAGTTATTTCCATGTTTATAGAGATAGCAGTGTAGATATTTCCATTGATATACAGATAGCTATGTAGATATTTGCATGTTCATACAGATAGCGGTGTAGATATTTCCATGTTCATACAGATAGCGGTGTAGATATTTCCATGTTCATACAGATAGCGGTGTAGATATTTCCATGTTCATACAGTTGGCGGTGTAGATATTTCCATGTTCATACAGATGGCGGTGTAGATATTTACATGTTCATACAGATGGCGGTGTAGATATTTCCATGTTCGTACGGATGGAAGTGTAGATATTTCCATGTTCATACAGGTGGTGGTGTAGTTATTTCCATGTTTATACAGATAGCAGTGTAGTTATTTCCATGTTTATAGAGATAGCTGTGAAGATATTTCCATTGATATACAGATACCTGTGTAGATATTTGCATGTTCATACAGATAGCGGTGTAGATATTTCCATGTTCATACAGATAGCGGTGTAGATACTTCCATGTTCATACAGATAGCAGTGTAGATATTTCCATGTTCATACAGATAACGGTTTAGATATTTCCATGTTCATACAGATAGCGGTGTAGATATTTCCCTGTTCATACAGTTAGTGGAGTAGATATTTCCATGTTCATACAGATGGCGGTGTAGATATTTACATGTTCATACAGATGGCGGTGTAGATATTTCCGTGTTCATAGAGATGGCGGTGTAGACATTTCCATGTTTATGCAGATAGGGGTATAGGTATTTCCATGTTTATACAGATGGTGGTGTACCTATTTCCATGTTTATAGAGATGGCGGTCTAGATATTTGCATGTTTATAGAGATAGTGGTGTAGTTATTGCCAAGTTTATAGAGACAGCGTTGCAGATATTTCCATGTTTATACAGATAGCGGTGAAGATATTTCCATGTTTATACAGATAGCGGTGTAGATATTTCCATGTTTATACAGATAGCGGTGTAGATATTTCCATGTTTATAGAGATAGTGGTGTAGATAATTTCAATTTTATACAGATAGCAGTGTAGATATTTCCATGTTCATACAAATGGCGGTGTAGATATTTCCATGTTCATACAGTTAGCGGTGTAGATATTTCCATGTTCCTACAGATAGCGGTGTAGGTATTTCCATGTTCATAGAGATGGCGGTGTAGATATTTCCATGTTTATACAGATAGCAGTGTAGTTATTTCCATGTTTATAGAGATAGTAGTGTAGATATTTCCACTGATATACAGATAGCTGTGTAGATATTTGCATGTTCATTCAGATAGCGGTGTAGATATTTCCATGTTCATACAGATAGCGGTGTAGATATTTCCAAGTTCATAGAGATAGCGGTGTAGATATTTCCATGTTCATACAGATAGCAGTGTAGATATTTCCATGTTCATACAGATAGCGTTGTAGATATTTCCATGTTCATACAGTTAGAGGTGTAGATATTTCCATGTTCATACAGATGGCGGTGTAGATATTTACATGTTCATACAGATGGCGGTGTAGAGATTTCCATGTTCGTACGGATGGCAGTGTAGATATTTCCATGTTCATACAGGTGGCGGTGTATATATTTCCATGTTTATACAGATAGCAGTGTAGTTATTTCCATGTTTATAGAGATAGCAGTGTAGATATTTCCATTGATATACAGATAGCTGTGTAGATATTTCCATGTTCATAGAGATAGCGGAGTAGATATTTCCATGTTCATACAGATAACAGTGTAGATATTTCCATGTTCATACAGATAGCGGTGTAGATATTTCCATGTTCATACAGTTAGCGGTGTAGATATTTCCATGTTCATACAGATGGCGGTGTAGATATTTCCATGTTCATACAGATGGCGGTGTAGATATTTCGAAGTTTATAGAGATAGCGCTGTAGTTATTTCCATATTTATAGAGAAATCTGTGTAGATATTTCCATGTATATTCAGATAGCTGTGTAGATATTTCCATGTTCATGCAGGTAGCGGTGTAGATATTTCCATGTTCATCCAGATGCCGGTGTACAAATATCCATGTTCATACAGATGGCGGTGAAGATATTTCCATGTTCATACAGATGGCGGTGTAGATATTTCCATGTTCATACGAATGGCGGTGGAGATATTTCCATGTTCATAGAGATGGCGGTGTAGATATTTCCATGTTCATACAAATGGTGGTGTAGATATTTCCATGTTCATAGAGATGGCGGTGTAGATATTTCCATGCTTATACAGATAGCAGTGTAGTTATTTCCATGTTTATAGAGATAGCAGTGTAGATATTTCCATTGATATACAGATAGCTGTGTAGATATTTGCATGTACATACAGATAGCGGTGGAGATATTTCCATGTTCATACAGATAGCGGTGTAGATATTTCCATGTTCATACAGATAGCGGTGTAGATACTTCCATGTTCATACAGATAGCGGTGTAGATATTTCCATGTTCATGCAGATGCCGGTGTACATATATCCATGTTCATACAGATGGCGGTGTAGATATTTCCATGTTCATACAAATGGCGGTGTAGATATTTTCATATTCATAGAGATGGCGGTGTAGATATTTCCAGGTTAATACAAATGGCGGTGTAGATATTTCCATGTTCATAGAGATGGCGGTGTAGATATTTCCACGTTTATACAGATAGCAGTGTAGTTATTTCCATGTTTATAGAGATAGCAGTGTGGATATTTCCATTGATATACAGATAGCTGTGTAGATATTTGCATGTTCATACAGATAGCGGTGTAGATATTTGCATGTTCATACAGATAGCGGTGTAGTTATTTCCATGTTCATACAGATAGCGGTGTAGTTATTTCCATGTTCATACAGATAGCGGTGTAGATATTTCCATGTTCATACAGATAGCGGTGTAGATATTTCCATGTTCATACAGTTAGCGGTGTAGATATTTCCATGTTCATACTGATGGCGGTGTAGATATTTACATGTTCATACAGATGGCGGTTTAGATATTTCCATGTTCATACGAATGGCGGTGGAGATATTTCCATGTTCATAGAGATGGCGGTGTAGGTATTTCCATGTTCATACACATGGTGGTGTAGATATTTCCATGTTTAAAGAGATGGCTGTGTAGATATTTCCATGTTTATACAGATAGCAGTGTAGTTATTTCCATGTTTATAGAGATAGCAGTGTAGATATTTCCATTGATATACAGATAGCGGTGTAGATATTTGCATGTACATACAGATAGCGGTGTAGATATTTCCATGTTCATACAGATAGCCGTGTAGATATATCCATGTTCATACAGATAGCGGTGTAGATATTTCCATGTTCATACAGATAGCGGTGTAGATATTTCCATGTTCATGCAGATGCCGGTGTACATATATCGATGTTCATACAGATGGCGGTGAAGATATTTCCATGTTCATACAGATGACGGTGTAGATATTTCCATGTTCATACAAATGGCGGTGTAGATATTTTCATGTTCATAGAAATGGCGGTGTAGATATTTCCAGGTTCATACAAATGGCGGTGTAGATATTTCCGAGTTCATAGAGATGGCGGTGTAGATATTTCCATGTTTATACAGATAGCAGTGTAGTTTTTTCCATATTTATAGAGATAGCAGTGTGGATATTTCCATTGATATACAGATAGCTATGTAGATATTTGCATGTTCATACAGATAGCGGTGTAGATATTTCCATGTTCATACAGATAGCGGTGTAGATATTTCCATGTTCATACAGATAGCGGTGTAGTTATTTCCATGTTCATTCAGATAGCGGTATAGATATTTCCATGTTCATACAGATAGCGGTGTAGTTATTTCCATGTTCATACAGTTGGCGGTGTAGATATTTCCATGTTCATACAGATGGCGGTGTAGATATTTACAAGTTCATACAGATGGCGGTGTAGATATTTCCATGTTCATACAGATGGCGGTGTAGATATTTCCATGTTCATACAGATGGCGGTGTAGATATTTCGAAGTTTATAGAGATAGCCCTGTAGTTATTTCCATATTTATAGAGAAATCTGTGTACATATTTCCATGTATATTCAGATAGCTGTGTAGATATTTCCATGTTCATGCAAGTAGCGGTGTAGATATTTCCATGTTCATCCAGATGCCGGTGTACATATATCCATGTTCATACAGATGGCGGTGAAGATATTTCCATGCTCATACAGATGGCGGTGTAGATATTTCCATGTTCATACGAATGGCGGTGGAGATATTTCCATGTTCATAGAGGTGGCGGTGTAGATATTTCCATGCTTATACAGATAGCAGTGTAGTTATTTCCATGTTTATAGAGATAGCAGTGTAGATATTTCCATTGATATACAGATAGCTGTGTAGATATTTGCATGTACATACAGATAGCGGTGTAGATATTTCCATGTTCATACAGATAGCGGTGTAGATATTTCCATGTTCATACTGATGGCGGTGTAGATATTTCCATGTTCATACAGATAGCGGTGTAGATATTTCCATGTTCATGCAGATGCCGGTGTACATATATCCATGTTCATACAGATGGCGGTGAAGTTATTTCCATGTTCATACAGATGGCGGTGTAGATATTTCCATGTTCATACAAATGGCGGTGTAGATATTTTCATGTTCATAGAGATGGCGGTGTAGTTATTTCCATGTTCATACAGATTGAGGTGTAGTTATTTCCATGTTCATACAGATAGCGGTGTAGATATTTCCATGTTCATACAGATATCGGTGTAGATATTTCCATGTTCATACAGTTAGCGGTGTAGATATTTCCATGTTCATACAGATGGCATTGTAGATATTTACATGTTCATACAGATGGCGGTGTAGATATTTCCATGTTCATACGAATGGCGGTGGAGATATTTCCATGTTCATAGAGATGGCGGTGTAGATATTTCCATGTTCATACACATGGTGGTGTAGATATTTCCATGTTGATAGAGATGGCGGTGTAGATATTTCCATGTTTATACAGATAACAGTGTAGTTATTTCCATGTTTATAGAGATAGCAGTGTAGATATTTCCATTGATATACAGATAGCTATGTAGATATTTGCATGTTCATACAGATAGCGGTGTAGATATTTCCATGTTCATACAGATAGCGGTGTAGATATTTCCATGTTCATACAGATAGCGGTGTAGATATTTCCATGTTCATACAGTTGGCGGTGTAGATATTTCCATGTTCATACAGATGGCGGTGTAGATATTTACAAGTTCATACAGATGGCGGTGTAGATATTTCCATGTTCGTACAGATGGAAGTGTAGATATTTCCATGTTCATACAGGTGGTGGTGTAGTTATTTCCATGTTTATACAGATAGCAGTTTAGTTATTTCCATGTTTATAGAGATAGCTGTGTAGATATTTCCATTGATATACAGATAGCTGTGTAGATATTTGCATGTTCATACAGATAGCGGTGTAGATATTTCCATGTTCATACAGATAGCGGTGTAGATACTTCCATGTTCATACAGATAGCAGTGTAGATATTTCCATGTTCATACAGATAACGGTGTAGATATTTCCATGTTCATAAAGATAGCGGTGTAGATATTTCCCTGTTCATACAGTTATTGGAGTAGATATTTCCATGTTCATACAGATGGCCGTGTAGATATTTACATGTTCATACAGATGGCGGTGTAGATATTTCCGTGTTCATAGAGATGGCGGTGTAGACATTTCCATTTTTATGCAGATAGCGGTATAGGTATTTCCATGTTTATACAGATGGTGGTGTACCTATTTCCATGTTTATAGAGATGGCGGTCTAGATATTTGCATGTTTATAGAGATAGTGGTGTAGTTATTGCCAAGTTTATAGAGACAGCGTTGCAGATATTTCCATGTTTATACAGATAGCGGTGAAGATATTTCCATGTTTATACAGATAGCGGTGTAGATATTTCCATGTTTATACAGATAGCGGTGTAGATATTTCCATGTTTATAGAGATAGTGGTGTAGATAATTTCAATTTTATACAGATAGCAGTGTAGATATTTCCATGTTCATTCAAATGGCGGTGTAGATATTTCCATGTTCATAGAGATGGCGGTGTAGATATTTTAATGTTCATACAAATGGCGGTGTAGATATTTCCATGTTCATAGAGATGGCGGTGTAGATATTTCCATGTTTATACAGATAGCAGTGTAGTTTTTTCCATGTTTATAGAGATAGCAGTGTAGATATTTTCATTGATATACAGATAGCTGTGTAGATATTTGCATGTTCATACAGATAGCGGTGTAGATATTTCCATGTTCATACAGATAATGGTGTAGATATTTCCATGTTCATACGGATAGCGGTGTAGCCATTTCCATGTTCCTACAGTTAGCGGTGTAGATATTTCCATCTTCATACAAATGGCCGTGTAGGTATTTCCATGTTTATACAGATAGCAGTGTAGATAATTCCATGTTTATAGAGAAAGCAGTGTAGATATTTCCGTTGATATACAGATAGCTGTGTAGATATTTGCATGTTCATACACATTGCGGTGTAGATATTTCCATGTTCATACAGATAGCGGTGTAGATATTTCCATTTTCGTACAGAGAGCGGTGTAGATATTTCCATGTTCATACAGTTAGCGGTGTAGATATTTCCATGTTCCTACAGATAGCGGTGTAGGTATTTCCATGTTCATAGAGATGGCGGTGTAGATATTTCCATGTTTATAAAGATAGCAGTGTAGTTATTTCCATGTTTATAGAGATAGCAGTGTAGATATTTCCACTGATATACAGATAGCTGTGTAGATATTTGCATGTTCATTCAGATAGCGGTGTAGATATTTCCATGTTCATTCACATAGCGGTGTAGATATTTCCAGGTTCATAGAGATAGCGGTGTAGATATTTCCATGTTCATACAGATAGCGGTGTAGATATTTCCATGTTCATACAGATAGCGGTGTAGATATTTCCATGTTCATACAGTTAGCGGTGTAGATATTTCCATGTTCATACAGATGGCGGTGTAGATATTTACATGTTCATATAGATGGCGGTGTAGAGATTTCCATGTTCGTACGGATGGCATTGTAGGTATTTCCATGTTCATACAGGTGGCGGTGTATATATTTCCATGTTTATAAAGATAGCAGTGTAGTTATTTCCATGTTTATAGAGATAGCAGTGTAGATATTTCCATTGATATACAGATAGCTGTGTAGATATTTCCATGTTCATAGAGATAGCGGAGTAGATATTTCCATGTTCATACAGATAACAGTGTAGATATTTCCATGTTCATACAGATAGCGGTGTAGATATTTCCATGTTCATACAGTTAGCGGTGTAGATATTTCATTGTTCATACAAATGGCGGTGTAGATATTTCCATGTTTATACAGATAGCAGTGTAGATATATCCATGTTTATAGAGATAGCAGTGTAGATATTTCCACTGATATACAGATAGCTGTGTAGATATTTGCATGTTCATACACTTAGCGGTGTAGATATTTCCATGTTCATACAGATAATGGTGTAGATGTTTCCATGTTCGTACAGAGAGCGGTGTAGATATTTCCATGTTCATACAGATAGCGGTGTAGATATTTCCATGTTCATACAGATAGCGGTGTAAGTATTTCCCTGTTCATACAGTTAGCGGTGTAGATATTTCCATGTTCATAGAGATGGCGGTGTAGATATTTACATGTTCATACAGATGGCGGTGTAGATATTTCCATGTTCGTACGGATGGCGGTTTAGATATTTCCATGTTCATACAGGTGGCGGTGTAGATATTTCCATGTTTATACAGATAGCAGTGTAGTTATTTCCATGTTTATAGAGATAGCAGTGTAGATATTTCCATTGATATACAGATAGCTGTGTAGATATTTGCATGTTCATACAGATAGCGGTGTAGATATTTCCATGTTCATACGGATAGCGGTGTAGATATTTCCATGTTCATACGGATAGCGGTGTAGATATTTCCATGTTCATAGAGATAACGGTGTAGATATTTCCATGTTCATACGGATAGCGGTGTAGATATTTCCATGTTCATACAGATAGCGGTGTAGATATTTCCATGTTCATACAGTTAGCGGTGTAGATATTTCCATGTTCATACAGATGGCGGTGTAGATATTTCCATGTCCATACAGATAGCGGTGTAGATATTTCCATGTTGAAACAGATGACGGTGTAGATATTTTCATGTTCATAGACATAGCGGTGTAGATATTTCCATGTTCATACCCATAGTGGTGTAGACATTTCCATGTTCATACATTTAGCGGTGTAGATATTTCATGTTCTTACAGATTGCGGTGAAGATATTTACATGTTCATACAGATGTCGGTGTAGATATTTCCATGTTTGTACGGATGGCAGTGTAGATATTTCCATGTTCATACAGGTGGCGGTGTAGATATTTCCATGTTCATACAGATGGCGGTGTAGATATTTCCATGTTCATACAGATGGCGTTGTAGATATTTCCATGTTCATACAGATGGCGGTGTAGATATTTCGAAGTTTATAGAGATAGCGCTGTAGTTATTTCCATATTTATAGAGAAATCTGTGTAGATATTTCCATGTATATTCAGATAGCTGTGTAGATACTTCCATGTTCATGCAGATAGCGGTGTTGATATTTCCATGTTCATCCAGATGCCGGTGTACATATATCCATGTTCATACAGATGGCGGTGAAGATATTTCCATCTTCATACAGATGGCGGTGAAGATATTTCCATGTTCATAAAGATGGCGGTGTAGATATTTCCATGTTCATACGAATGGCGGTGGAGATATTTCCATGTTCATAGAGATGGCGGTGTAGATATTTCCATGTTTATACAGATAGCAGTGTAGTTATTTCCATGTTTATAGAGATAGCAGTGTGGATATTTCCATTGATATACAGATAGCTGTGTAGATATTTGCATGTTCATACAGATAGCGGTGTAGATATTTGCATGTTCATACAGATAGCGGTGTAGATATTTCCATGTTCATACAGATAGTGGTTTAGTTATTTCCAAGTTCAAACAGATAGCGGTGTAGGTATTTCCATGTTCATACAGATAGCGGTGTAGATGTTTCCATGTTCATACAGATAGCGGTGTAGATATTTCCATGTTCATGCAGATGCCGGTGTACATATATCGATGTTCATACAGATGGCGGTGAAGATATTTCCATGTTCATACAGATGACGGTGTAGATATTTCCATGTTCATACAAATGGCGGTGTAGATATTTTCATGTTCATAGAAATGGCGGTGTAGATATTTCCAGGTTCATACAAATGGCGGTGTAGATATTTCCGAGTTCATAGAGATGGCGGTGTAGATATTTCCATGTTTATACAGATAGCAGTGTAGTTTTTTCCATATTTATAGAGATAGCAGTGTGGATATTTCCATTGATATACAGATAGCTATGTAGATATTTGCATGTTCATACAGATAGCGGTGTAGATATTTCCATGTTCATACAGATAGCGGTGTAGATATTTCCATGTTCATACAGATAGCGGTGTAGTTATTTCCATGTTCATTCAGATAGCGGTATAGATATTTCCATGTTCATACAGATAGCGGTGTAGTTATTTCCATGTTCATACAGTTGGCGGTGTAGATATTTCCATGTTCATACAGATGGCGGTGTAAATATTTACAAGTTCATACAGATGGCGGTGTAGATATTTCCATGTTCATACTGATGGCGGTGTAGATATTTCCATGTTCATACAGATGGCGATGTAGATATTTTGAAGTTTATAGAGATAGCCCTGTAGTTATTTCCATATTTATAGAGAAATCTGTGTATATATTTCCATGTATATTCAGATAGCTGTGTAGATATTTCCATGTTCATGCAGGTAGCGGTGTAGATATTTCCATGTTCATCCAGATGCCGGTGTACATATATCCATGTTCATACAGATGGCGGTGAAGATATTTCCATGCTCATACAGATGGCGGTGTAGATATTTCCATGTTCATACGAATGGCGGTGGAGATATTTCCATGTTCATAGAGGTGGCGGTGTAGATATTTCCATGCTTATACAGATAGCAGTGTAGTTATTTCCATGTTTATAGAGATAGCAGTGTAGATATTTCCATTGATATACAGATAGCTGTGTAGATATTTGCATGTACATACAGATAGCGGTGTAGATATTTCCATGTTCATACAGATAGCGGTGTAGATATTTCCATGTTCATACTGATGGCGGTGTAGATATTTCCATGTTCATACAGATAGCGGTGTAGATATTTCCATGTTCATGCAGATGCCGGTGTACATATATCCATGTTCATACAGATGGCGGTGAAGTTATTTCCATGTTCATACAGATGGCGGTGTAGATATTTCCATGTTCATACAAATGGCGGTGTAGATATTTTCATGTTCATAGAGATGGCGGTGTAGTTATTTCCATGTTCATACAGATAGCGGTGTAGATATTTCCATGTTCATACAGATATCGGTGTAGATATTTCCATGTTCATACAGTTAGCGGTGTAGATATTTCCATGTTCATACAGATGGCATTGTAGATATTTACATGTTCATACAGATTTCGGTGTAGATATTTCCATGTTCATACGAATGGCGGTGGAGATATTTCCATGTTCATAGAGATGGCGGTGTAGATATTTCCATGTTCATACACATGGTGGTGTAGATATTTCCATGTTGATAGAGATGGCGGTGTAGATATTTCCATGTTTATACAGATAACAGTGTAGTTATTTCCATGTTTATAGAGATAGCAGTGTAGATATTTCCATTGATATACAGATAGCTATGTAGATATTTGCATGTTCATACAGATAGCGGTGTAGATATTTCCATGTTCATACAGATAGCGGTGTAGATATTTCCATGTTCATACAGATAGCGGTGTAGATATTTCCATGTTCATACAGTTGGCGGTGTAGATATTTCCATGTTCATACAGATGGCGGTGTAGATATTTACAAGTTCATACAGATGGCGGTGTAGATATTTCCATGTTCGTACGGATGGAAGTGTAGATATTTCCATGTTCATACAGGTGGTGGTGTAGTTATTTCCATGTTTATACAGATAGCAGTTTAGTTATTTCCATGTTTATAGAGATAGCTGTGTAGATATTTCCATTGATATACAGATACCTGTGTAGATATTTGCATGTTCATACAGATAGCGGTGTAGATATTTCCATGTTCATACAGATAGCGGTGTAGATACTTCCATGTTCATACAGATAGCAGTGTAGATATTTCCATGTTCATACAGATAACGGTGTAGATATTTCCATGTTCATAAAGATAGCGGTGTAGATATTTCCCTGTTCATACAGTTATTGGAGTAGATATTTCCATGTTCATACAGATGGCCGTGTAGATATTTACATGTTCATACAGATGGCGGTGTAGATATTTCCGTGTTCATAGAGATGGCGGTGTAGACATTTCCATTTTTATGCAGATAGCGGTATAGGTATTTCGATGTTTATACAGATGGTGGTGTACCTATTTCCATGTTTATAGAGATGGCGGTCTAGATATTTGCATGTTTATAGAGATAGTGGTGTAGTTATTGCCAAGTTTATAGAGACAGCGTTGCAGATATTTCCATGTTTATACAGATAGCGGTGAAGATATTTCCATGTTTATACAGATAGCGGTGTAGATATTTCCATGTTTATACAGATAGCGGTGTAGATATTTCCATGTTTATAGAGATAGTGGTGTAGATAATTTCAATTTTATACAGATAGCAGTGTAGATATTTCCATGTTCATTCAAATGGCGGTGTAGATATTTCCATGTTCATAGAGATGGCGGTGTAGATATTTTAATGTTCATACAAATGGCGGTGTAGATATTTCCATGTTCATAGAGATGGCGGTGTAGATATTTCCATGTTTATACAGATAGCAGTGTAGTTTTTTCCATGTTTATAGAGATAGCAGTGTAGATATTTTCATTGATATACAGATAGCTGTGTAGATATTTGCATGTTCATACAGATAGCGGTGTAGATATTTCCATGTTCATACAGATAATGGTGTAGATATTTCCATGTTCATACGGATAGCGGTGTAGCTATTTCCATGTTCCTACAGTTAGCGGTGTAGATATTTCCATCTTCATACAAATGGCCGTGTAGGTATTTCCATGTTTATACAGATAGCAGTGTAGATAATTCCATGTTTATAGAGAAAGCAGTGTAGATATTTCCGTTGATATACAGATAGCTGTGTAGATATTTGCATGTTCATACACATTGCGGTGTAGATATTTCCATGTTCATACACATAGCGGTGTAGATATTTCCATTTTCGTACAGAGAGCGGTGTAGATATTTCCATGTTCATACAGTTAGCGGTGTAGATATTTCCATGTTCCTACAGATAGCGGTGTAGGTATTTCCATGTTCATAGAGATGGCGGTGTAGATATTTCCATGTTTATAAAGATAGCAGTGTAGTTATTTCCATGTTTATAGAGATAGCAGTGTAGATATTTCCACTGATATACAGATAGCTGTGTAGATATTTGCATGTTCATTCAGATAGCGGTGTAGATATTTCCATGTTCATACACATAGCGGTGTAGATATTTCCAAGTTCATAGAGATAGCGGTGTAGATATTTCCATGTTCATACAGATAGCGGTGTAGATATTTCCATGTTCATACAGATAGCGGTGTAGATATTTCCATGTTCATACAGTTAGCGGTGTAGATATTTCCATGTTCATACAGATGGCGGTGTAGATATTTACATGTTCATACAGATGGCGGTGTAGAGATTTCCATGTTCGTACGGATGGCATTGTAGGTATTTCCATGTTCATACAGGTGGCGGTGTATATATTTCCATGTTTATACAGATAGCAGTGTAGTTATTTCCATGTTTATAGAGATAGCAGTGTAGATATTTCCATTGATATACAGATAGCTGTGTAGATATTTCCATGTTCATAGAGATAGCGGAGTAGATATTTCCATGTTCATACAGATAACAGTGTAGATATTTCCATGTTCATACAGATAGCGGTGTAGATATTTCCATGTTCATACAGTTAGCGGTGTAGATATTTCATTGTTCATACAAATGGCGGTGTAGATATTTCCATGTTTATACAGATAGCAGTGTAGATATATCCATGTTTATAGAGATAGCAGTGTAGATATTTCCACTGATATACAGATAGCTGTGTAGATATTTGCATGTTCATACACTTAGCGGTGTAGATATTTCCATGTTCATACAGATAATGGTGTAGATGTTTCCATGTTCGTACAGAGAGCGGTGTAGATATTTCCATGTTCATACAGATAGCGGTGTAGATATTTCCATGTTCATACAGATAGCGGTGTAAGTATTTCCCTGTTCATACAGTTAGCGGTGTAGATATTTCCATGTTCATAGAGATGGCGGTGTAGATATTTACATGTTCATACAGATGGCGGTGTAGATATTTCCATGTTCGTACGGATGGCGGTTTAGATATTTCCATGTTCATACAGGTGGCGGTGTAGATATTTCCATGTTTATACAGATAGCAGTGTAGTTATTTCCATGTTTATAGAGATAGCAGTGTAGATATTTCCATTGATATACAGATAGCTGTGTAGATATTGGCAAGTTCATACAGATAGCGGTGTAGATATTTCCATGTTCATATGGATAGCGGTGTAGATATTTCCATGTTCATACGGATAGCGGTGTAGATATTTCCATGTTCATAGAGATAACGGTGTAGATATTTCCATGTTCATATGGATAGCGGTGTAGATATTTCCATGTTCATACAGATAGCGGTGTAGATATTTCCATGTTCATACAGTTAGCGGTGTAGATATTTCCATGTTCATACAGATGGCGGTGTAGATATTTCCATGTCCATACAGATAGCGGTGTAGATATTTCCATGTTGAAACAGATGACGGTGTAGATATTTTCATGTTCATAGACATAGCGGTGTAGATATTTCCATGTTCATACCCATAGTGGTGTAGACATTTCCATGTTCATACATTTAGCGGTGTAGATATTTCGAAGTTTATAGAGATAGCGCTGTAGTTATTTCCATATTTATAGAGAAATCTGTGTAGATATTTCCATGTATATTCAGATAGCTCTGTAGATACTTCCATGTTCATGCAGATAGCGGTGTTGATATTTCCATGTTCATCCAGATGCCGGTGTACATATATCCATGTTCATACAGATGGCGGTGAAGATATTTCCATCTTCATACAGATGGCGGTGAAGATATTTCCATGTTCATAAAGATGGCGGTGTAGATATTTCCATGTTCATACGAATGGCGGTGGAGATATTTCCATGTTCATAGAGATGGCGGTGTAGATATTTCCATGTTTATACAGATAGCAGTGTAGTTATTTCCATGTTTATAGAGATAGCAGTGTGGATATTTCCATTGATATACAGATAGCTGTGTAGATATTTGCATGTTCATACAGATAGCGGTGTAGATATTTGCATGTTCATACAGATAGCGGTGTAGATATTTCCATGTTCATACAGATAGTGGTTTAGTTATTTCCAAGTTCAAACAGATAGCGGTGTAGGTATTTCCATGTTCATACAGATAGCAGTGTAGATGTTTCCATGTTCATACAGATAGCGGTGTAGATATTTCCAGGTTCATACCCATAGCGGTGTAGACATTTCCATGTTCATTCATTTAGCGGTGTAGATATTTCCATGTTCTTACAGATGGCTGTGAAGGTATTTACATGTTCATACAGATGGCGGTGTAGATATTTCCATGTTTGTACGGATGGCAGTGTAGATATTTCCATGTTCATAGAGATGGCGGTGTAGATATTTCCATGTTTATACAGATAGCAGTGTAGTTATTTCCATGTTAATAGAGATAGCTGTGTAGATATTTGCATTGATATACTGATAGCTCTGTAGATATTTGCATGTTCATACAGATAGCGGTGTAGATATTTTCATGTTTGTACAGATAGCGGTGTAGATATTTCCATCTTCATACAGATAACGGTGTAGATATTTCCATGTTCATACAGACAGCGGTGTAGATATTTCCATGTTCATAAAGTTAGCGGTGTAGATACTTCCATGTTCATACAGATGGCGGTGTAGTTATTTACATGTTCATACAGAGGGCGGTATATATATTTCCATGTTCGTACAGATGTCGGTGTAGATATTTCCATGTTCATAGAGATGGCGGTGTAGATATTTCCATGTTTATGCAGATAGCGGTATAGATATTTCCAAGTTCATAGAGATAGCGGTGTAGATATTTCCATGTTCATACAGATGGCGGTGTAGATATTTCCATGTTCATACAGATGGCGGTGTAGATATTTCGAAGTTTATAGAGATAGTGCTGTAGTTATTTCCATATTTATAGAGAAATCTGTGTAGATATTTCCATGTATATTCAGATAGCTGTGTTGATATTTCCATTTTCATGCAAGTAGCGGTGTAGATATTTCCATGTTCATCCATATGCCGCTGTACATATATCCATGTTCATACAGATGGCGGTGAAGATATTTCCATGTTCATACAGATGGCGGTGTAGATATTTCCATGTTCATATGAATGGCGGTGGAGATATTTCCATGTTCATAGAGATGGCGGTGTAGATATTTCCATGTTTATACAGATAGCAGTGTAGTTATTTCCATGTTTATAGAGATAGCAGTGTAGATATTTCCATTGATATACAGATAGCTGCGTAGATATTTGCATGTACATACAGATAGCGGTGTAGATATTTCCATGTTCATACAGATAGGGGTGTAGATATTTCCATGTTCATACAGACAGCGGTGTAGATATTTCCATGTTCATGCAGAAGGCGGTGTAGATATTTACATGTTCATACAGAGGGCGTTATAGATATATCCATGTTCGTACAGATGGTGGTGTAGATATTTCCATGTTCATAGAGATGGCAGTGTAGATATTTCCATGTTCATAGAGATGGCGGTGTAGATATTTCCAGGTTCATACAAAGGGTGGTGTAGATATTTCCATGTTCATAGAGATGGCGGTGTAGATATTTCCATGTTTATACAGATAGCAGTGTAGTTATTTCCATGTTTATAGAGATAGCAGTGTGTATATTTCCATTGATATACAGATAGCTGTGTAGATATTTGCATGTTCATACAGATAGCGGTGTAGATATTTGCATGTTCATACAGATAGCGGTGTAGATATTTCCATGTTCATACAGATAGTGGTTTAGTTATTTCCATGTTCAAACAGATAGCGGTGTAGGTATTTCCATGTTCATACAGATAGCGGTGTAAATATTTCCATGTTCATTCAGTTAGCGGTGTAGATATTTCCATGTTCATACAGATGGCGGTGTAGATATTTACATGTTCATACAGATGGCGGTGTAGATATTTCCATGTTCATACAGATAGCGGTGTAGATATTTCCATGTTGAAACAGATAGCGGTGTAGATATTTCCATGTTCATACAGATAGCGGTGTAGATATTTCCAGGTTCATACCCATAGCGGTGTAGACATTTCCATGTTCATTCATTTAGCGGTGTAGATATTTCCATGTTCTTACAGATGGCGGTGAAGATATTTACATGTTCATACAGATGGCGGTGTAGATATCTCCATGTTTGTACGGATGGCAGTGTAGATATTTCCATGTTCATACAGGTGGCGGTGTAGATATTTCCATGTTTATACAGATAGCAGTGTAGTTCTTTTCATGTTAATAGAGATAGCTGTGTAGATATTTCCATTGATATACTGATAGCTCTGTAGATATTTGCATGTTCATACAGATAGCGGTGTAGATATTTTCGTGTTCGTACAGATAGCGGTGTAGATATTTCCATGTTCATACAGATAACGGTGTAGATATTTCCATGTTCATACAGACAGCGGTGTAGATATTTCCATGTTCATACAGTTAGCGGTGTAGATATTTCCCTGTTCATACAGATGGCGGTGTAGTTATTTACATGTTCATACAGAGGGCGGTATATATATTTCCATGTTCGTACAGATGGCGGTGTAGATATTTCCATGTTCATACAGACAGCGGTGTAGATATTTCCATGTTCATACAGTTGGCGGTGTAGATATTTCCATGTTCATACAGATGGCGGTGTAGTTATTTACATGTTCATACAGAGGGCGGTATATATATTTCCATGTTCGTACAGATGGCGGTGTAGATATTTCCATGTTCATAGAGATGGCGGTGTAGATATTTCCATGTTTATGCAGATAGCGGTATAGATATTTCCAAGTTCATAAAGATAGCGGTGTAGATATTTCCATGTTCATAGAGATGGCGGTGTAGATATTTCCATGCTTATACAGATAGCAGTGTAGTTATTTCCATGTTTATAGAGATAGCAGTGTAGATATTTCCATTGATATACAGATAGCTGTGTAGATATTTGCATGTACATACAGATAGCGGTGTAGATATTTCCATGTTCATACAGATAGCGGTGTAGATATTTCCATGTTCATACAGATAGCGGTGTAGATATTTCCATGTTCATACAGATAGCGGTGTAGATATTTCCATGTTCATGCAGATGCCAGTGTGCATATATCCATGTTCATACAGATGGCGGTGAAGATATTTCCATGTTCATACAGATGGCGGTGTAGATATTTCCATTTTCATACACATGGCGGTGTGGATATTTTCATGTTCATAGAGATAGCGGTGTAGATATTTCCAGGTTCATACAAATGGCGGTGTAGATATTTCCATGTTCATAGAGATGGCGGTGTAGATATTTCCTTGTTTATACAGATAGCAGTGTAGTTATTTCCAAGTTTATAGAGATATTAGTGTGGATATTTCCATTGATATACAGATAGCTGTGTAGATATTTACATGTTCATACAGATAGCGGTGTAGATATTTGCGTGTTCATACAGATAGCAGTGTAGTTATTTCCATGTTCATACAGTTAACGGTGTAGTTATTTCCATGTTCATACAGATAGCGGTGTAGATATTTGCATGTTCATACAGATAGCGGTGTAGATATTTCCATGTTCGTACAGATAGCGGTGTAGATATTTCCATGTTCATACAGATAACGGTGTAGATATTTCCATGTTCATACAGACAGCGGTGTAGATATTTCCATGTTCATGCAGATAGCGGTGTAGATATTTACATGTTCATACAGAGGGCGGTATAGATATTTCCATGTTCGTACAGATGGCGGTGTAGATATTTCCATGTTCATAGAGATGGCGGTGTAGGTATTTCCATGTTTATGCAGATAGCGGTATAGATATTTCCAAGTTCATACAGATAGCGGTGTAGATATTTCCATGTTCATACAGATGGCGGTGTAGATATTTCCATGTTCATACAGATGGCGGTGTAGATATTTCCATGTTCATACAGATGGCGGTGTAGATATTTCGAAGTTTATAGAGATAGCGCTGTAGATATTTCCATATTTATAGAGAAATCTGTGTAGATATTTCCATGTATATTCAGATAGCTGTGTAGATATTTGCATGTTCATTCAGATAGCGGTGTAGATATTTCCATGTTCATACGGATAGCGGTGTAGATATTTCCATGTTCATACAGATAGCGGTGTAGATATTTCCATGTTCATAGAGATAACGGTGTAGATATTTCCATGTTCATACGGATAGCGGTGTAGATATTTCCATGTTCATACAGATAGCGGTGTAGATATTTCCATGTTCATACAGTTAGCGGTGTAGATATTTCCATGTTCATACAGATGGCGGTGTAGATATTTCCATGTCCATACAGATAGCGGTGTAGATATTTCCATGTTGAAACAGATGACGGTGTAGATATTTTCATGTTCATAGACATAGCGGTGTAGATATTTCCATGTTCATACCCATAGTGGTGTAGACATTTCCATGTTCATACATTTAGCGGTGTAGATATTTCATGTTCTTACAGATTGCGGTGAAGATATTTACATGTTCATACAGATGTCGGTGTAGATATTTCCATGTTTGTACGGATGGCAGTGTAGATATTTCCATGTTCATACAGGTGGCGGTGTAGATATTTCCATGTTCATACAGATGGCGGTGTAGGTATTTCCATGTTCATACAGATGGCGGTGTAGATATTTCCATGTTCATACAGATGGCGGTGTAGATATTTCGAAGTTTATAGAGATAGCGCTGTAGTTATTTCCATATTTATAGAGAAATCTGTGTAGATATTTCCATGTATATTCAGATAGCTGTGTAGATACTTCCATGTTCATGCAGATAGCGGTGTTGATATTTCCATGTTCATCCAGATGCCGGTGTACATATATCCATGTTCATACAGATGGCGGTGAAGATATTTCCATCTTCATACAGATGGCGGTGAAGATATTTCCATGTTCATAAAGATGGCGGTGTAGATATTTCCATGTTCATACGAATGGCGGTGGAGATATTTCCATGTTCATAGAGATGGCGGTGTAGATATTTCCATGTTTATACAGATAGCAGTGTAGTTATTTCCATGTTTATAGAGATAGCAGTGTGGATATTTCCATTGATATACAGATAGCTGTGTAGATATTTGCATGTTCATACAGATAGCGGTGTAGATATTTGCATGTTCATACAGATAGCGGTGTAGATATTTCCATGTTGATACAGATAGTGGTTTAGTTATTTCCATGTTCAAACAGATAGCGGTGTAGGTATTTCCATGTTCATACAGATAGCGGTGTAGATGTTTCCATGTTCATACAGATAGCGGTGTAGATATTTCCAGGTTCATACCCATAGCGGTGTAGACATTTCCATGTTCATTCATTTAGCGGTGTAGTTATTTCCATGTTCTTACAGATGGCTGTGAAGGTATTTCCATGTTCATACAGATGGCGGTGTAGATATTTCCATGTTTGTACGGATGGCAGTGTAGATATTTCCATGTTCATACAGGTGGCGGTGTAGATATTTCCATGTTTATACAGATAGCAGTGTAGTTATTTCCATGTTAATAGAGATAGCTGTGTAGATATTTGCATTGATATACTGATAGCTCTGTAGATATTTGCATGTTCATACAGATAGCGGTGTAGATATTTTCATGTTCGTACAGATAGCGGTGTAGATATTTCCATCTTCATACAGATAACGGTGTAGATATTTCCATGTTCATACAGACAGCGGTGTAGATATTTCCATGTTCATAAAGTTAGCGGTGTAGATACTTCCATGTTCATACAGATGGCGGTGTAGTTATTTACATGTTCATACAGAGGGCGGTATATATATTTCCATGTTCGTACAGATGTCGGTGTAGATATTTCCATGTTCATAGAGATGGCGGTGTAGATATTTCCATGTTTATGCAGATAGCGGTATAGATATTTCCAAGTTCATAGAGATAGCGGTGTAGATATTTCCATGTTCATACAGATGGCGGTGTAGATATTTCCATGTTCATACAGATGGCGGTGTAGATATTTCGAAGTTTATAGAGATAGTGCTGTAGTTATTTCCATATTTATAGAGAAATCTGTGTAGATATTTCCATGTATATTCAGATAGCTGTGTTGATATTTCCATTTTCATGCAAGTAGCGGTGTAGATATTTCCATGTTCATCCATATGCCGGTGTACATATATCCATGTTCATACAGATGGCGGTGAAGATATTTCCATGTTCATACAGATGGCGGTGTAGATATTTCCATGTTCATATGAATGGCGGTGGAGATATTTCCATGTTCATAGAGATGGCGGTGTAGATATTTCCATGTTTATACAGATAGCAGTGTAGTTATTTCCATGTTTATAGAGATAGCAGTGTAGATATTTCCATTGATATACAGATAGCTGTGTAGATATTTGCATGTACATACAGATAGCGGTGTAGATATTTCCATGTTCATACAGATAGGGGTGTAGATATTTCCATGTTCATACAGACAGCGGTGTAGATATTTCCATGTTCATGCAGAAGGCGGTGTAGATATTTACATGTTCATACAGAGGGCGGTATAGATATATCCATGTTCGTACAGATGGTGGTGTAGATATTTCCATGTTCATAGAGATGGCAGTGTAGATATTTCCATGTTCATAGAGATGGCGGTGTAGATATTTCCAGGTTCATACAAAGGGTGGTGTAGATATTTCCATGTTCATAGAGATGGCGGTGTAGATATTTCCATGTTTATACAGATAGCAGTGTAGTTATTTCCATGTTTATAGAGATAGCAGTGTGTATATTTCCATTGATATACAGATAGCTGTGTAGATATTTGCATGTTCATACAGATAGCGGTGTAGATATTTGCATGTTCATACAGATAGCGGTGTAGATATTTCCATGTTCATACAGATAGTGGTTTAGTTATTTCCATGTTCAAACAGATAGCGGTGTAGGTATTTCCATGTTCATACAGATAGCGGTGTAGATATTTCCATGTTCATTCAGTTAGCGGTGTAGATATTTCCATGTTCATACAGATGGCGGTGTAGATATTTCCATGTTCATACAGATGGCGGTGTAGATATTTCCATGTTCATACAGATAGCGGTGTAGATATTTCCATGTTGAAACAGATAGCGGTGTAGATATTTCCATGTTCATACAGATAGCGGTGTAGATATTTCCAGGTTCATACCCATAGCGGTGTAGACATTTCCATGTTCATTCATTTAGCGGTGTAGGTATTTCCATGTTCTTACAGATGGCGGTGAAGATATTTACATGTTCATACAGATGGCGGTGTAGATATCTCCATGTTTGTACGGATGGCAGTGTAGATATTTCCATGTTCGTACAGGTGGCGGTGTAGATATTTCCATGTTTATACAGATAGCAGTGTAGTTCTTTTCATGTTAATAGAGATAGCTGTGTAGATATTTCCATTGATATACTGATAGCTCTGTAGATATTTGCATGTTCATACAGATAGCGGTGTAGATATTTTCATGTTCGTACAGATAGCGGTGTAGATATTTCCATGTTCATACAGATAACGGTGTAGATATTTCCATGTTCATACAGACAGCGGTGTAGATATTTCCATGTTCATACAGTTAGCGGTGTAGATATTTCCCTGTTCATACAGATGGCGGTGTAGTTATTTACATGTTCATACAGAGGGCGGTATATATATTTCCATGTTCGTACAGATGGTGGTGTAGATATTTCCATGTTCATACAGACAGCGGTGTAGATATTTCCATGTACATACAGTTAGCGGTGTAGATATTTCCATGTTCATACAGATGGCGGTGTAGTTATTTACATGTTCATACAGAGGGCGGTATATATATTTCCATGTTCGTACAGATGGCGGTGTAGATATTTCAATGTTCATAGAGATGGCGGTGTAGATATTTCCATATTTAAGCAGATAGCGGTATAGATATTTCCAAGTTCATAAAGATAGCGGTGTAGATATTTCCATGTTCATAGAGATGGCGGTGTAGATATTTCCATGCTTATACAGATAGCAGTGTAGTTATTTCCATGTTTATAGAGATAGCAGTGTAGATATTTCCATTGATATACAGATAGCTGTGTAGATATTTGCATGTACATACAGATAGCGGTGTAGATATTTCCATGTTCATACAGATAGCGGTGTAGATATTTCCATGTTCATACAGATAGCGGTGTAGATATTTCCATGTTCATACAGATAGCGGTGTAGATATTTCCATGTTCATGCAGATGCCAGTGTGCATATATCCATGTTCATACAGATGGCGGTGAAGATATTTCCATGTTCATACAGATGGCGGTGTAGATATTTCCATTTTCATACACATGGCGGTGTAGATATTTTCATGTTCATAGAGATAGCGGTGTAGATATTTCCAGGTTCATACAAATGGCGGTGTAGATATTTCCATGTTCATAGAGATGGCGGTGTAGATATTTCCTTGTTTATACAGATAGCAGTGTAGTTATTTCCATGTTTATAGAGATATTAGTGTGGATATTTCCATTGATATACAGATAGCTGTGTAGATATTTACATGTTCATACAGATAGCGGTGTAGATATTTGCATGTTCATACAGATAGCAGTGTAGTTATTTCCATGTTCATACAGATAGCGGTGTAGTTATTTCCATGTTCATACAGATAGCGGTGTAGATATTTGCATGTTCATACAGATAGCGGTGTAGATATTTCCATGTTCGTACAGATAGCGGTGTAGATATTTCCATGTTCATACAGATAACGGTGTAGATATTTCCATGTTCATACAGACAGCGGTGTAGATATTTCCATGTTCATGCAGATGGCGGTGTAGATATTTACATGTTCATACAGAGGGCGGTATAGATATTTCCATGTTCGTACAGATGGCGGTGTAGATATTTCCATGTTCATAGAGATGGCGGTGTAGGTATTTCCATGTTTATGCAGATAGCGGTATAGATATTTCCAAGTTCATACAGATAGCGGTGTAGATATTTCCATGTTCATACAGATGGCGGTGTAG
Organism: Gorilla gorilla gorilla; assembly: GCF_029281585.2. Classification (NCBI taxonomy): domain Eukaryota; kingdom Metazoa; phylum Chordata; class Mammalia; order Primates; family Hominidae; genus Gorilla; species Gorilla gorilla. The sequence goes on along the minus strand of NC_073232.2, from coordinate 6,520,534 downwards.
ATATTTCCATGTTCATACAGATGGCGGTGTAGATATTTCCATGTTCATACAGATGGCGGTGTAGATATTTCGAAGTTTATAGAGATAGCGCTGTAGTTATTTCCATATTTGTAGAGAAATCTGTGTAGATATTTCCATGTATATTCAGATAGCTGTGTAGATATTTCCATTTTCATGCAGATAGCGGTGTAGATATTTCCATGTTCAAACAGATAGCGGTGTAGACATTTCCATGTTCATAGAGATGGCGGTGTAGATATTTCCATGTTTATACAGATAGCAGTGTAGTTATTTCCATGTTTATAGAGATAGCAGTGTAGATATTTCCATTGATATACAGATAGCTGTGTAGATATTTCCATGTTCATACAGATAGCGGTGTAGATATTTCCATGTGTAAAGAGATAGCTGTGTAGATATTTCCATGTATATGCAGATAGCTGTGTAGATATTTCCATTTTCATGCAGATAGCGGTTTAGAGATTTCCAAGTTCAAACAGATAGAGGTGTAGATATTTCCATGTTCATACAGATAGCGGTGTAGATATTTCCATGTTTATGCAGATAGCGGTATAGATATTTCCAAGTTCATACAGATAGCGGTGTAGATATTTCCATGTTCATCCAGATGGCTGTGTAGATATATCCATGTTCATACAGATGGCGGTGAAGATATTTCCATGTTCATACAGATAGCGGTGTAGATATTTCCATGTTCATACAGATAGTGGTGTAGATATTTCCATGTTCATACTGATAGAGGGGCTGATATTTCCATGTTCATACAGATAGCGGTCCTGATGTTTCCATGTTTATACAGGTAGCGGTGTAGATATTTCCATGTTTATACAGATAGCGGTGTAGATATCTCCATGTTTATACAGATAGCGGTGTAGATATTTCCATGTTTATACAGATAGCGGTTTAGATATCTCCATCTTAAAACAGATGGCGGTGTAGATATTTATATGTTCATACAGATGGCCTTGCAGATATTTCCATGTTCATACAGATGGCGGTGTAGATATTTCCATGTTTATAGAGATAGCGGTGTAGCTATTTCCATGTTAATACAGATGGCGGTGTAGATATTTCCATGTTCATACAGATAGTTGTGTAGATATTTCCATGTTCATACAGATATCGGTGTAGTTATTTCCATGTTCATACAGATAGCGGTGTAGATATTTCCATGTTCATCCAGATGGCTGTGTAGACATTTCCAAGTTCTTACAGATGGCGGTGAAAATAATTCCATGTTCATACAGATAGCGGTGTAGATATTTCCATGTTCATACTGATAGTGGTGTAGATATTTTCATGTTCATACAGATAGATGGGCTGATATTTCCATGTTCATACAGATAGCGGTGCTTATATTTCCTTGTTTATACAGGTAGCGGTGTAGATATTTCCATGTTTATACAGATAGCGGTGTAGATATTTCCATGTTTATACAGATAGCTGTGTAGATATCTCCATCTTAATACACATGGCGGTGTAGATATTTATATGTTCATACAGATGGCCGTGCAGAGATTTCCATGTTCATACAGATAGCGGTGTAGTTATTTCCATGTGTAAAGAGATAGCTGTGTAGATATTTCCATGTATATGCAGATAGCTGTGTAGATATTTCCATTTTCATGCAGATAACGGTGTAGATATTTCCATGTTCAAACAGATAGCGGTGTAGATATTTCCATGTTCATCCAGATAGCGGTGTAGATATTTCCATGTTTATACAGATAGCGGTGAAAATGTATGCATGTGTACACAGATAGCGGTGTAGATATTTCCATGTTCATCCAGATGGCTGTGTTGATATATCCATGTTCATACAGATTGCGGTGTAGATATTTCCATGTTCATACAGATAGCGGTGTAGATATTTCCATGTTCATACAGATAGCGGTGTAGATATTTCCATGGTCATACAGATAGCGGTGTAGATATTTCCATGTTCATCCAGATGGCTATGTAGACATATCCATGTTCATACAGATGGCGGTGAAGATAATTCCATGTTCATACTGATAGCGGTGTAGATATTTCCATGTTCATACAGATAGTGGTGTAGATATTTCCATGTTCATACCGATGGCGGTGTAGATATTTCCATGTTCATACAGATGGCGGTGTAGATATTTCCATGTTCATACAAATGGCGGTGTAGATATTTTCATGTTCATAGAGATGGCGGTGTAGATATTTCCAGGTTCATACAAATGGCGGTGTAGATATTTCCATGTTCATAGAGATGGCGGTGTAGATATTTCCATGTTTATACAGATAGCAGTGTAGTTATTTCCATGTTTATAGAGATAGCAGTGTGGATATTTCCATTGATATACAGATAGCTGTGTAGATATTTGCATGTTCATACAGATAGCGGTGTAGATATTTCCATGTTCATACAGATAGCGGTGTAGATATTTCCATGTTCATACAGATAGCGGTTTAGTTATTTCCATGTTCAAACAGATAGCGGTGTAGATATTTCCATGTTCATACAGATAGCGGTGTAGATATTTCCATGTTCATACAGTTAGCGCTGTCGATATTTCCATATTCATACAGATGGCGGTGTAGATATTTACATGTTCATACCGATGGCGGTGTAGATATTTCCATGTTCATACAGATAGCGGTGTAGATATTTCCATGTTCAAACAGATAGCGGTGTAGATATTTCCATGTTCATACAGATAGCGGTGTAGATATTTCCATGTTCCTACCCATAGCGGTGTAGACATTTCCATGTTCATACATTTAGCGGTGTAGATATTTCGATGATCTTACAGATGGCGGTGAAGATATTTACATGTTCATACAGATGGCGGTGTAGATATTTCCATGTTTTTACGGATGGCAGTGTAGATATTTCCATGTTCATACAGGTGGCGGTGTAGATATTTCCATGTTTATACAGATAGCAGTGTAGTTATTTCCATGTTTATAGAGATAGCTGTGTAGATATTTCCATTGATATACTGATAGCTGTGTAGATATTTGCATGTTCATACAGATAGCGGTGTAGATATTTTCATATTCGTACAGATAGCGGTGTAGATATTTCCATGTTCTTACAGATAACGGTGTAGATATTTCCATGTTCATACAGACAGCGGTGTAGATATTTCCATGTTCATACAGTTAGCGGTGTAGATATTTCCATGTTCATACAGATAGCGGTGTAGATATTTCCATGTTCATACAGATAGTGGTTTAGTTATTTCCATGTTCAAACAGATAGCGGTGTAGGTATTTCCATGTTCATACAGATAGCGGTGTAGATATTTCCATGTTCATTCAGTTAGCGGTGTAGATATTTCCATGTTCATACAGATGGCGGTGTAGATATTTACATGTTCATACAGATGGCGGTGTAGATATTTCCATGTTCATACAGATAGCGGTGTAGATATTTCCATGTTGAAACAGATAGCGGTGTAGATATTTCCATGTTCATACAGATAGCGGTGTAGATATTTCCAGGTTCATACCCATAGCGGTGTAGACATTTCCATGTTCATTCATTTAGCGGTGTAGATATTTCCATGTTCTTACAGATGGCGGTGAAGATATTTACATGTTCATACAGATGGCGGTGTAGATATCTCCATGTTTGTACGGATGGCAGTGTAGATATTTCCATGTTCATACAGGTGGCGGTGTAGATATTTCCATGTTTATACAGATAGCAGTGTAGTTCTTTTCATCTTAATAGAGATAGCTGTGTAGATATTTCCATTGATATACTGATAGCTCTGTAGATATTTGCATGTTCATACAGATAGCGGTGTAGATATTTTCATGTTCGTACAGATAGCGGTGTAGATATTTCCATGTTCATACAGATAACGGTGTAGATATTTCCATGTTCATACAGACAGCGGTGTAGATATTTCCATGTTCATACAGTTAGCGGTGTAGATATTTCCCTGTTCATACAGATGGCGGTGTAGTTATTTACATGTTCATACAGAGGGCGGTATATATATTTCCATGTTCGTACAGATGGCGGTGTAGATATTTCCATGTTCATACAGACAGCGGTGTAGATATTTCCATGTACATACAGTTAGCGGTGTAGATATTTCCATGTTCATACAGATGGCGGTGTAGTTATTTACATGTTCATACAGAGGGCGGTATATATATTTCCATGTTCGTACAGATGGCGGTGTAGATATTTCAATGTTCATAGAGATGGCGGTGTAGATATTTCCATGTTTATGCAGATAGCGGTATAGATATTTCCAAGTTCATAAAGATAGCGGTGTAGATATTTCCATGTTCATAGAGATGGCGGTGTAGATATTTCCATGCTTATAAATATAGCAGTGTAGTTATTTCCATGTTTATAGAGATAGCAGTGTAGATATTTCCATTGATATACAGATAGCTGTGTAGATATTTGCATGTACATACAGATAGCGGTGTAGATATTTCCATGTTCATACAGATAGCGGTGTAGATATTTCCATGTTCATACAGATAGCGGTGTAGATATTTCCATGTTCATACAGATAGCGGTGTAGATATTTCCATGTTCATGCAGATGCCAGTGTGCATATATCCATGTTCATACAGATGGCGGTGAAGATATTTCCATGTTCATACAGATGGCGGTGTAGATATTTCCATTTTCATACACATGGCAGTGTAGATATTTTCATGTTCATAGAGATAGCGGTGTAGATATTTCCAGGTTCATACAAATGGCGGTGTAGATATTTCCATGTTCATAGAGATGGCGGTGTAGATATTTCCTTGTTTATACAGATAGCAGTGTAGTTATTTCCATGTTTATAGAGATATTAGTGTGGATATTTCCATTGATATACAGATAGCTGTGTAGATATTTACATGTTCATACAGATAGCGGTGTAGATATTTGCATGTTCATACAGATAGCAGTGTAGTTATTTCCATGTTCATACAGATAGCGGTGTAGTTATTTCCATGTTCATACAGATAGCGGTGTAGATATTTGCATGTTCATACAGATAGCGGTGTAGATATTTCCATGTTCGTACAGATAGCGGTGTAGATATTTCCATGTTCATACAGATAACGGTGTAGATATTTCCATGTTCATACAGACAGCGGTGTAGATATTTCCATGTTCATGCAGATGGCGGTGTAGATATTTACATGTTCATACAGAGGGCGGTATAGATATTTCCATGTTCGTACAGATGGCGGTGAAGATATTTCCATGTTCATAGAGATGGCGGTGTAGGTATTTCCATGTTTATGCAGATAGCGGTATAGATATTTCCAAGTTCATACAGATAGCGGTGTAGATATTTCCATGTTCATACAGATGGCGGTGTAGATATTTCCATGTTCATACAGATGGCGGTGTAGATATTTCCATGTTCATACAGATGGCGGTGTAGATATTTCGAAGTTTATAGAGATAGCGCTGTAGTTATTTCCATATTTGTAGAGAAATCTGTGTAGATATTTCCATGTATATTCAGATAGCTGTGTAGATATTTCCATTTTCATGCAGATAGCGGTGTAGATATTTCCATGTTCAAACAGATAGCGGTGTAGACATTTCCATGTTCATAGAGATGGCGGTGTAGATATTTCCATGTTTATACAGATAGCAGTGTAGTTATTTCCATGTTTATAGAGATAGCAGTGTAGATATTTCCATTGATATACAGATAGCTGTGTAGATATTTCCATGTTCATACAGATAGCGGTGTAGATATTTCCATGTGTAAAGAGATAGCTGTGTAGATATTTCCATGTATATGCAGATAGCTGTGTAGATATTTCCATTTTCATGCAGATAGCGGTTTAGAGATTTCCAAGTTCAAACAGATAGAGGTGTAGATATTTCCATGTTCATACAGATAGCGGTGTAGATATTTCCATGTTTATGCAGATAGCGGTATAGATATTTCCAAGTTCATACAGATAGCGGTGTAGATATTTCCATGTTCATCCAGATGGCTGTGTAGATATATCCATGTTCATACAGATGGCGGTGAAGATATTTCCATGTTCATACAGATAGCGGTGTAGATATTTCCATGTTCATACAGATAGTGGTGTAGATATTTCCATGTTCATACTGATAGAGGGGCTGATATTTCCATGTTCATACAGATAGCGGTCCTGATGTTTCCATGTTTATACAGGTAGCGGTGTAGATATTTCCATGTTTATACAGATAGCGGTGTAGATATCTCCATGATTATACAGATAGCGGTGTAGATATTTCCATGTTTATACAGATAGCGGTTTAGATATCTCCATCTTAAAACAGATGGCGGTGTAGATATTTATATGTTCATACAGATGGCCGTGCAGATATTTCCATGTTCATACAGATGGCGGTGTAGATATTTCCATGTTTATAGAGATAGCGGTGTAGCTATTTCCATGTTAATACAGATGGCGGTGTAGATATTTCCATGTTCATACAGATAGTTGTGTAGATATTTCCATGTTCATACAGATATCGGTGTAGTTATTTCCATGTTCATACAGATAGCGGTGTAGATATTTCCATGTTCATCCAGATGGCTGTGTAGACATATCCAAGTTCTTACAGATGGCGGTGAAAATAATTCCATGTTCATACAGATAGCGGTGTAGATATTTCCATGTTCATACTGATAGTGGTGTAGATATTTTCATGTTCATACAGATAGATGGGCTGATATTTCCATGTTCATACAGATAGCGGTGCTTATATTTCCTTGTTTATACAGGTAGCGGTGTAGATATTTCCATGTTTATACAGATAGCGGTGTAGATATTTCCATGTTTATACAGATAGCTGTGTAGATATCTCCATCTTAATACACATGGCGGTGTAGATATTTATATGTTCATACAGATGGCCGTGCAGAGATTTCCATGTTCATACAGATAGCGGTGTAGTTATTTCCATGTGTAAAGAGATAGCTGTGTAGATATTTCCATGTATATGCAGATAGCTGTGTAGATATTTCCATTTTCATGCAGATAACGGTGTAGATATTTCCATGTTCAAACAGATAGCGGTGTAGATATTTCCATGTTCATCCAGATAGCGGTGTAGATATTTCCATGTTTATACAGATAGCGGTGAAAATGTATGCATGTTTACACAGATAGCGGTGTAGATATTTCCATGTTCATCCAGATGGCTGTGTTGATATATCCATGTTCATACAGATTGCGGTGTAGATATTTCCATGTTCATACAGATAGCGGTGTAGATATTTCCATGTTCATACAGATAGCGGTGTAGATATTTCCATGGTCATACAGATAGCGGTGTAGATATTTCCATGTTCATCCAGATGGCTATGTAGACATATCCATGTTCATACAGATGGCGGTGAAGATAATTCCATGTTCATACTGATAGCGGTGTAGATATTTCCATGTTCATACAGATAGTGGTGTAGATATTTCCATGTTCATACCGATGGCGGTGTAGATATTTCCATGTTCATACAGATGGCGGTGTAGATATTTCCATGTTCATACAAATGGCGGTGTAGATATTTTCATGTTCATAGAGATGGCGGTGTAGATATTTCCAGGTTCATACAAATGGCGGTGTAGATATTTCCATGTTCATAGAGATGGCGGTGTAGATATTTCCATGTTTATACAGATAGCAGTGTAGTTATTTCCATGTTTATAGAGATAGCAGTGTGGATATTTCCATTGATATACAGATAGCTGTGTAGATATTTGCATGTTCATACAGATAGCGGTGTACATATTTCCATGTTCATACAGATAGCGGTGTAGATATTTCCATGTTCATACAGATAGCGGTTTAGTTATTTCCATGTTCAAACAGATAGCGGTGTAGATATTTCCATGTTCATACAGATAGCGGTGTAGATATTTCCATGTTCATACAGTTAGCGCTGTCGATATTTCCATATTCATACAGATGGCGGTGTAGATATTTACATGTTCATACCGATGGCGGTGTAGATATTTCCATGTTCATACAGATAGCGGTGTAGATATTTCCATGTTCAAACAGATAGCGGTGTAGATATTTCCATGTTCATACAGATAGCGGTGTAGATATTTCCATGTTCCTACCCATAGCGGTGTAGACATTTCCATGTTCATACATTTAGCGGTGTAGATATTTCGATGATCTTACAGATGGCGGTGAAGATATTTACATGTTCATACAGATGGCGGTGTAGATATTTCCATGTTTTTACGGATGGCAGTGTAGATATTTCCATGTTCATACAGGTGGCGGTATAGATATTTCCATGTTTATACAGATAGCAGTGTAGTTATTTCCATGTTTATAGAGATAGCTGTGTAGATATTTCCATTGATATACTGATATCTGTGTAGATATTTGCATGTTCATACAGATAGCGGTGTAGATATTTTCATATTCGTACAGATAGCGGTGTAGATATTTCCATGTTCTTACAGATAACGGTGTAGATATTTCCATGTTCATACAGACAGCGGTGTAGATATTTCCATGTTCATACAGTTAGCGGTGTAGATATTTCCATGTTCATACAGATGGCGGTGTAGATATTTACATGTTCATACAGAGGGCGGTATAGATATTTCCATGTTCGTACAGATGGCGGTGTAGATATTTCCATGTTCATAGAGATGGCGGTGTAGATATTTCCATGTTTATGCAGATAGCGGTATAGATATTTCCAAGTTCATACAGATAGCGGTGTAGATATTTCCATGTTCATACAGATGGCGGTGTAGATATTTCCATGTTCATACAGATGGCGGTGTAGATATTTCGAAGTTTATTGAGATAGCGCTGTAGTTATTTCCATATTTATAGAGAAATCTGTGTAGATATTTCCATGTATATTCAGATAGCTGTGTAGATATTTCCATGTTCATGCAGGTAGCGGTGTAGATATTTCCATATTCATCCAGATGCCGGTGTACATATATCCATGTTCATACAGATGGCGGTGTAGATATTTCCATGTTCATACAGATGGCGGTGTAGATATTTCCATATTCATAGAGATGGCGGCGTAGATATTTCCATGTTTATGCAGATAGCAGTATAGATATTTCCATGTTGATTCAGATGGTGGTGTAGATATTTCCACGTTTATAGAGATGGCGGTCTAGATATTTCCATGTTTATAGAGTCAGTGGTGTAGATCTTTCCAAGTTTATAGAGACAGCGTTGTAGATATTTCCATGTTTATACAGATAGCATTGAAGATATTTCCAAGTTTATACAGATAGCGGTGTAGATATTTCCATGTTTATACAGATAGCGGTGTAGATATTTCCGTGTTTATAGAGATAGTGGTTTAGATAATTCCAATTTTATACAGATAGCAGTGTAGATATTTCCAAGTTCATACAGATAGCGGTGTAGATATTTCCACGTTTATAGGGATGGCGGTGTAGATATTTCCATGTTCATACAGATGGCAGTGTAGATATTTTCATGTTTATTGAGATGGCAGTGTAGATATTTTCATGTTTACACAGATGGCGTTGTAGATATTTCCATGTGTACACAGATAGCGGTGTGGATATTTCCATGTTTATGCAGATAGCGGTGTAGATATTTCCATGTTTATACAGATAGCGGTGCGGATATTTCTATGTTTATACAGATAGTGGTGCAGATATTTCCATGTTTATACATATAGCGGTGTAGATATTCCATCTTAATAGAGATGGCGGCGTAGATATCTCCATGTTCGTACAGATGGCGGTGTAGATATTTCGATGTTCATACAGATGGCGGTGTAGATATTTCGAAGTTTATAGAGATAGCGCTGTAGTTATTTCCATATTTATAGAGAAATCTGTGTAGATATTTCCATGTATATGCAGAGAGCTGTGTAGATATTTCCATGTTCATGCAGATAGCGGTGTAGATATTTCCATGTTCATACAGATGCCGGTGTAGATATATCCATGTTCATACAGATGGCGGTGAAGATATTTCCATGTTCATACAGATGGCGGTGTAGATATTTCCATGTTCATACAAATGGCGGTGTAGCTATTTCCATGTTCATAGAGATGGTGGTGTAGATATTTCCATGTTCATACAAATGGCGGTGTAGATATTTCCATGTTCATAGAGATGTCGGGGTAGATATTTCCATGTTTATACAGATAGCAGTGTAGTTATTTCCATGTTTATAGAGATAGCAGTGTACATATTTCCATTGATAAACAGATAGCTGTGTAGATATTTGCATGTTCATACAGATAGTGTTGTAGATATTTCCATGTTCATACAGATAGCGGTGTAGATATTTCCATGTTCATACAGATAGCGGTGTAGGTATTTCCATGTTCATACAGATAGCGGTGTAGGTATTTCCATATTCATACAGGTGGCAGTGTAGATATTCACATGTTTTTACAGATAGCAGTGTAGTTATTTCCATGTTTATAGAGATGGCAGTGTACATATTTCCGTTGATATACAGATAGCTTTGTAGATATTTGCATGTTCATACAGATAGCGGTGTAGTTATTTCCATGTTCATACAGATAGCGGTGTAGATATTTCCATGTTCATACAGATGGCCGTGTAGTTATTTACATGTTCATACAGATGGCGGTGTAGATATTTCCATGTTCGTGCAGATGGCGGTGTAGATATTTCCATGTTTATACAGAGGGCGCTTTAGATATTTCCATGTTCGTGCAGATGGCGGTGTAGATATTTCCATGTTTATACAGAGGGCGCTTTAGATATTTCCATGTTTACAGACATAGCAGTGTAGATATTTCCATGTTGATAAACATAGCGGTGTAGAAATTTCCAAGGTTATAGAGATAGCGGTGTAGATATTTCCATGTTTATAGAGATAGTGTTGTAGATATGTTCATGTTTATACAGATAGTGGTATAGATATTTCCATGTTTGTAGAGATGGTGGTGTAGATATTTCCATGTTTAAAGATATGGCGGTCTAGACATTTCCATGTTTATAGAGATAGCGGTGCAGTTATTTCCATGTTTATTGAGATAGCGGTCTAGATATTTCCATGTTTATACAGATAGTGGTGCAGATACTTCCATGTTTATACTGATAGCGGTGTAGATGTTTCCACGTTTATAGAGATAGCAGTGCAGATATTTCCATGTTTATGCTGATAGCGGTGTGGATATTTCCATGTTCACACAGATAGTGGTGAAGATATTTCCACCTTTATACAGATGGTTGCGAAGATATTTCCATATTCATGCAGATAGTGGTGTAGATATTTCCATGTTTATGCAGATAGCGGTGTAGATATTTCCAAGTTTATAGGGATAGCGGTGTAGATATTTCCATGATCATACAGATGGCGGTGTAGATATTTCCATGTTTACACAGGTAGCGTTGTAGATATTACATGTTTATAGAGATAGCGGTGTAGTTATTTCCATGTTTATACAGATAGCAGTGAATATATTTCCATGTTTACACAGATAGCGCTGTGGGTATTTCCATGTTTATAGAGATAGCGGTGTAGATATTTCCATGTATATACAGATAGCAGTGTCGATATTTCCATGTTTATACAGATAGCGGTGTAGATATTTCCATCTTAATACAGATGGCGGTGTAGGTATTTCCATGTTCATACAGATGGTGGTGCAGATATTTCCATGTTCATACAGATGGCGGTGTAGATAATTCCATGTTCATAGAGATAGCGGTGTAGATATTTCCATGTGTATAGAGATAGCGGGGTAGATATTTTCAAGTATATTCAGATAGCTGTGTAGATATTTCCATGTTCATAGAGATGGAGGTGTAGATATTTCCATGTTCGTACAGATAGCGGTGTAGATATTACCACGTTCATACAGGTAGCGGTGTAGATATTTCCATGTCCATACAGATAGCGGTGTAGGTATTTCCACCTTTATAGAGATGGCGGTGTAGATATCCCCATGTTCATACAGATGGCGGTGTAGATATTTCCAATTTCATAAGGGATTGTGGTGCAGATATTTCCATGTTCATACAGATGGCGGTGTAGATATTTCCATGTTTATAAAGATGGCGGTGTAGATACATTCATGTTTACGCAGATAGCGGTGTAGACGTTTCCATGTTTACACAGATAGCGTTGTAGATATTTACACGTTTGTAGATATAGCGGTGTAGTTATTTCCATGTTTATACAGATAACGGTGAAGATATTTCCATGTTTACACAGATAGCGGTGTGGATATTTCCAGGTTTATACAGATAACGGTGTAGATATTTCCATGTTTATATGGATAGCGGTGCAGATATTACCATGTTTATACAGATAGCGGTGTAGATATTTCCATGTTTATACAGATAGCGGTGTAGATATTTCCTTGTTCATAGAGATGGCGGTGTAGATATTTACATGTTCATACAGATGGCGGTGTAGATATTTCCATGTTCGTACGGATGGCAGTGTAGATATTTCCATGTTCATACAGGTGGCGGTGTAGATATTTGCATGTTTTTACAGATAGCAGTGTAGTTATTTCCATGTTTATAGAGAAAGCAGTGTAGATATTTCCGTTGATATACAGATAGCTTTGTAGATATTTGCATGTTCATACAGATATCCGTGTAGATATTTCCATGTTCATACAGATAGCGGAGTAGATATTTCCATGTTCATACAGATAGCGGTGTACATATTTCCATGTTCATACAGATAACGGTGTAGATATTTTCATGTTCATACAGATAGCGGTGTAGGTATTTCCATGTTAACACAGTTAGCGGTGTAGATATTTCCATGTTCATGCAGATGGCGGTGTAGATATTTACATGTTCATACAGATGGCGGTGTAAATATTTCCATGTTCATACAGATGGCGGTGTAGATATTTCCATGTTCATAGAGATGGCGGTGTAGATATTTGCATGTTTATGCAGTTAGCGGTATAGATATTTCCATGTTTATACAGATGGTGGTGTAGATATTTCCATGTTTATAGAGATGTCAGTGTACATATTTCCATGTTTATGGAGATAGTGGTGTAGTTATTTAAAAGTTTATAGAGACAGCGTTGTAGATATTTCCATGTTTATACAGGTAGCGGTGAAGATATTTCCATGTTTATACAGATAGCGGTGTAGATATTTCCATGTTTATACAGATAGCGGTGTAGATATTTCCAAGTTCATACAGATAGCGGTGTAGATATTTCCACGTTTATAGGGATGGCGGTGTAGATATTTCCATGTTCATACAGATGGCAGTGTAGATATTTCCATGTTTATAGACATGGCGTTGTTGATATTTTCATGTTTACACAGATTGCCGTGTTGATATTTCCATGTTTGCAAACATAGCGGTGTAGACATTTCCATGTTTACACAGATAGCGGTGTGGATTTTTCCATGTTTATGCAGATAGCGGTGTAGATATTTCCATGTTTATACAGATAGCGGTGCGGATATTTCCGTGTTTAAACAGATAGTTGGGCAGATATTTCCATGTTTATACAGATAGCGGTGTAGATATTTCCATCTTAATACAGATGGCTTTGCAGATATGTCCATGTTCGTACAGATTGCGGTGTAGATATTTCCATGTTCATACAGGTCGCGGTGTAGATATTTCGAAGTTTATAGGGATAGCGCTGCCGTTATTTCCATATTTATAGAGGAATCTGTGTAGATATTTCCATGTATATGCAGATAGCTCTGTAGATATTTCCATGTTCATGCAGATAGCAGTGTAGATATTTCCATGTTCATCCAGATGCTGGTGTAGATATATCGATGTTCATACAGATGGCGGTGAAGATATTTCCAAGTTCATACAGATGGCGGTGTAGATATTTCCATGTTCATACAAATGGCGGTGTAGATATTTCCATGTTTATACAGATAGCGGTGTAGATATTTCCATGTTTATACAGATAGCAGTGTAGATATTTCCATGTTTATAGAGATAGTGGTGTAGATAATTCCAATTTTATACAGATGGCAGTGTAGATATTTCCAAGTTCATACAGATAGCGGTGTAGATATTTGCACGTTTATATAGATGGCGGTGTAGATATTTCCATGTTCATACAGATGGCGGTGTAGATATTTCCATGTTTATAGAGATGGTGTTGTAGATATTTTCATGTTTACACAGATGGCGGTGTAGATATTTCCATGTTTACACTGATAGCGGTGTAGACATTTCCATGTTTACACAGATAGCGGTGTGGATATTTCCATGTTTATGCAGATAGCAGTGTAGATATTTCCATGTTTATACAGATAGCGGTGCGGTTATTTCCATGTTTATACAGATAGTGGTGCAGATATTTCCATGTTTATACAGATAGCGGTGTAGACATTTCCACCTTAATACAGATGGCGGTGTAGACATGTCCATGTTCGTACAGATGGCGGTGTAGATATTTCCACGTTTATAGAGATGGCGGTGTAGATATTTCCATGTTCATACAGATGGCAGTGTAGATATTTCGAAGATTATAGAGATAGCGCTGTAGTTATTTCCATAATAATTGAGAAACCTGTGTAGATATTTCCATGTATATGCAGATAGCAGTGTAGATATTTCTATGTTCATGCAGATGGCGGTGTAGATATTTCCTTGTTCATCCAGATGCCGGTGTAGATATTTCCATGTTCATACAGATGGCGGTGATGATATTTCCATGATCATACAGATGGCGGTGTAGATATTTCCATGTTCATACAAATGGCGGTATAGATATTTCCATCTTCATAGACATGGCGGTGTAGATGTTTCCATGTTCATAGAGATGGCGGTGTAGATATTTCCATGTTTATACAGATAGCAGTGCAGTTATTTCCATGTATATAGAGATAGCAGTGTAGTTATTTCCATGGATATACAGATAGCTGTGTAGATATTTGCATGCTCATACAGATAGCGGATAGATATTTCCATGTTGATAAAGATAGCGGTGTAGATGTTTCCATGTTCATACAGATAGCTTTGTAGATATTTCCATGTTCATTCAGATAGCGGTGTAGATATTTCCATGTTCATACAGATAGTGGTGTAGATATTTCCATGTTTATACATATACCAGTGTAGTTATTTCCATGTTTATAGAGATAGCAGTGTAGATATTTCCATTGATATACAGATAGCTGGGTAGGTATTTGCATATTCATTCAGATAGCGGTGTAGATATTTCCATGTTCATACAGACAGTGGTGTAGATATTTCCAAGTTCATACAGATAGCGGTGTAGATATTTCCATGTTCATACAGACAGCGGTGTAGATATTTCCATGTTCATACAGATAGCATTGTAGATATTTCCATGTTCATACAGTTAGCGGTATAGGTATTTCCATGTTCATCCAGATGCCGGTGTAGATATATCCATGTTCATACAGATGGCGGTTAAGATATTTCCATGTTCATACAGATGGCGGTGTAGATATTTCCATGTTCATGCAAATGGTGGTGTAGATATTTCCATGTTCATAGACATGGCGGTGTAGATATATCCATGTTCATACAAATGGCGGTGTAGATATTTCCATGTTCCTAGAGATGGCGGTGTAGATATTTCCATGTTTATACAGATAACAGTGTAGTTATTTCCATGTTTATAGAGATAGCAGTGTAGATATTTCCATTGATATACAGATAGCTGTGTAGATATTTGCATGTTCATACAGATAGCGGTGTAGATATTTCCATGTTCATACAGACAGTGGTGTAGATATTTCCATGTTCATACAGATAGCGGTGTACATATTTTCATGTTCATACAGATAGCGGTGTGGATATTTCCATGTTCATACAGATAGCGGTGTAGATATTTCCATGTTCATGCAGGTTGCGTTGTAGATATTTCCATGTTTATACAGATAGCAGTGTAGTTATTTCCATGATTTTAGAGATAGCAGTGTAGATATTTCCACTGATATACAGAAAGCTGTGTAGATATTTGCATGTTCATACAGATAGGCGTGTAGATATTTCCATGTTCATACAGATAGCGGTGTAGATATTTCCATGTTCATACAGATAGCGGTGTAGATATTTCCATGTTCATAGAGATAACGGTGTAGGTATTTCCATGTTCATACAGATAGGGGTGTAAATATTTCCATGTTTATATAGATAGCGGTGTAGATATTTCCTTGTTTATAGAGATAGCAGTGTAGATATTTCCAGTGATATGCAGATAGCGGTGGAGATATTTCCATGTTCAAACAGATAGCGGTGTAGATATTTCCATGTTCATACAGATAGCGGTGTAGATATTTCCAAGTTCATACAGATAGTGGTGTAGATATTTCCACGTTTATACAGATGGCGGTGTAGATATTTCCAAGTTCATACAGATGGCGCTGTAGATATTTCCATGTTTATATCGATGGCGGTGTAGATATTTTCATGTTTACACAGATGGCGGTGTAGATATTTCCATGTTTACACAGAAAGCCGTGTAGACATTTACATGTTTACACAGATAGCGGTGTAGATATTTCCATGTTTATACAGATAGCGATGCGGATATTTCCATGTTTATACAGATAGTGGGGCAGATATTTCCATGTTTATACAGATAGCAGTGTAGATATTTCCATCTTAATACAGATGGCGGTGTAGATATCTCCATGTTCGTAGAGATGGCGGTGTAGATATTTCCATGTTCATACAGATGGCAGTGTAGATATTTCGAAGTTTATAGAGATAGCTCTGTAGTTATTTCCATATTTATAGAGAAATCTGTGTAGATATTCCCATGTACATGCAGATAGCTGTGTAGATATTTCCATGTTCATGCAGATAGCGGTGTAGATATGTCCATGTTCATCCAGATGCCGGTGTAGATATATCCATGTTCATACAGATCGCAGTGAACATATTTCCATGTTCATACAGATGGCGGTGTAGATATTTCCATGTTCATACAAATGGCGGTGTAGATATTTCCATGTTCATAGAGATGGCAGTGTAGATATTTCCATGTTCATACAAATGACGGTGTAGGTATTTCCATGTTCATTGAGATGGCGGTGTAGATATTTCCATGTTTATACAGATAGCAGTGTAGTTATTTCCATGTTTATAGAGATAGCAGTGTAGATATTTCCATTGATATACAGATAGCTGTGTAGATATTTGCATGTTCATACAGATAGCTGTGTAGATATTTCTATGTTCATAAAGATAGCGGTGTAGATATTTCCATGTTCATACAGATAGCGGTGTAGATATTTCCATGTTCATACAGATAGCGGTGTAGATATTTCCATGTTCATACAGTTAGCGGTGTAGATATTTCCATGTTCATACAGATGGCGGTGTAGATATTTCCATGTTCGTACGGATGGCAGTGTGGATATTTCCATGTTCATAATGGTGGCGGTGTAGACATTTCCATGTTTTTACAGATAGCAGTGCAGTTATTTCCATGTTTATAGAGATAGCAGTGTAGATGTTTCCATTGATATACAGATAGCTGTGTAGATATTTGAATGTTCATACAGATAGCGCTGTAGATATTTCCATGTTCATACAGATAGCAGTGTAGATATTTCCATGTTCATACAGATAGCGGTGTATATATTTCCATGTTCATACAGATAACGGTGTAGATATTTCCATGTTCATTCAGATAGCGGCGTAGATATTTCCATGTTAATATAGTTAGCGGTGTAGATATTTCCATGTTCGTACTGATGGCAGTGTAGATATTTCCATGTTCATAGAGATGGCGGCGTAGATATTTCCATGTTTATCCAGATAGCGGTATAGGAATTTCCATGTTTATACAGATGGTGGTGTAGATATTTCCATGTTTATAGAGATGGCAGTCTAGATATTTCCATGTTTATAGAGATAGTGGTGTAGTTATTTCCAAGTTTATAGAGACGGCGTGGTAGATATTTCCATGTTTATACAGATAGCGATGAAGATATTTCCATGTTTATACAGATAGCGGTGTAGATATTTCCATGTTTATACAGATAGCGGTGTATATATTTCCATGTTTCTAGAGATAGTGGTGTAGATAATTCCAAATTTATACAGATAGCAGTGTAGATATTTCCACGTTTATACAGATGGCGGTGTAGATATTTCCATGTTCATACAGATGGCGCTGTAGATATTTCCATGTTTATATCGATGGCGGTGTAGATATTTTCATGTTTACACAGCTGGCGGTGTAGATATTTCCATGTTTACACAGAAAGCGGTGTAGACATTTCCATGTTTACACTGATAGCGGTGTGGATATTTCCATGTTTATGCAGATAGCGGTGTAGATATTTCCATGTTTATACAGATAGCGATGCGGATATTCCCATATTTATACAGATAGTTGGGCAGATATTTCCATGTTTATACAGATAGCAGTGTAGATATTTCCACCTTAATACAGATGGCAGTGTAGATATCTCCATGTTCGTACAGATGGCGGTGTACATATTTCCATGTTCATACAGATGGCAGAGTAGATATTTCGAAGTTTATAGAGATAGCGCTCTAGTTATTTCCATATTTATAGAGAAATCTGTGTAGATATTTCCATGTATATGCAGATAGCTGTGTAGATATTTCCATGTTCATGCAGATACCGGTGTAGATATGTCCATGTTCACCCAGATGCCGGTGTAGATATATCCATGTTCTTACAGATGGCGGTGAAGATATTTCCATGTTCATACAAATGGCGGTGTAGATATTTCCATGTTCATAGAAATGGCAGTGTAGATGTTTCCATGTTCATACAAATGACGGTGTCGATATTTCCATGTTCATAGAGATGGCGGTGTAGATATTTCCATGTTTATACAGATAGCAGTGTAGTTATTTCCATGTTTATAGAGATAGCAGTGTAGATATTTCCATTGATATACAGATAGCTGTGTAGATATTTGCATGTTCATACAGATAGCGGTGTAGTTATACCCATGTTCATACAGATAGCGGTGTAGATATTTCCATGTTCATACAGATAGCGGTGTAGATATTTCCATGTTCATACAGATAGCGGTGTAGATATTTCCATGTTCATACAGATACCGATGTAGATATTTCCATGTTCATACAGATAGCGGTGTAGATATTTCCATGTTCATACAGTTAGCGGTGTAGATATTTCCATGTTCATACAGATGGCGGTGTAGATATTTACATGTTCATACAGATGGCGGTGTAAATATTTCCATGTTCATACAGATGGTGGTGTAGATATTTCCATGTTCACAGAGATGGCAGTGTAGATATTTCCATGTTTACAGAGATGGCGGTGTAGATATTTTCATGTTTACACAGATGGCGGGGTAGATATTTCCATGTTTGCTCTGATAGCAGTGTAGACATTTCCATGTTTACACAGATAGCGGTGTGGATATTTCCACGTTTATGCAGATAGCGGTGTAGATATTTCCATGTTTATACAGATAGCGGTGTAGCTATTTCCATCTTAATTCAGATGGCGGTGTAGATATGTAAATGTTCGTACAGATGGCGGTGTAAATATTTCCATGTTCATACTGATGGCGGTGTAGATATTTCGAAGTTTATAGAGATAGCGCTTTAGTCACTTCCATATTTATAGAGAAATCTGTGTAGATATTTCCATGTATATGCAGATAGCTGTGTAGATATTTCCATGTTCATCCAGATGCCGGTGTATATATATCCATGTTCATACAGATAGCGGTGAAGATATTTCCATGTTCATACAGATGGCATTGTAGATATTTCCATGTTCATACAAATGGTGGTGTAGATATTTCCATGTTCATAGAGATGGCGGTGTAGATATTTCCATGTTCATACAAATGGTGGTGTAGATATTTCCATGTTCATAGAGATGGCGGTGTAGATATTTCCATGTTTATACAGATAGCAGTGTAGTTATTTCCATGTTTATAGAGATAGCAGTGAAGATATTTCCATTGATATACAGATAGCTGTGTAGATATTTGCATGTTCATACAGATAGCGGTGTAGATAATCCATGTTGATACAGATAGCGGTGTAGATATTTCCATGTTCATACAGATAGCTGTGTAGATATTTCCATGTTCAAACAGATAGCGGTGTAGATATGTCCATGTTCATCCAGATGCCGGTATGGATATATCCATGTTCATACAGATCGCGGTGAACATATTTCCATGTTCATACAGATGGCGGTGTAGATATTTCCATGTTCATACAAATGGCGGTGTAGATATTTCCATGTTCATAGAGATGGCAGTGTAGATATTTCCATGTTCATACAAATGACGGTGTAGATATTTCCATGTTCATAGAGATGGCTGTGTAGATATTTCCATGTTTATACAGATAGCAGTGTAGTTATTTCCATCTTTATAGAGATAGCAGTGTAGATATTTCCATTGATATACAGATAGCTGTGTAGATATTTGCATGTTCATACAGATATCTGTGTAGATATTTCAATGTTCATAAAGATAGCGGTGTAGATATTTCCATGTTCATACAGATAGCGGTGTAGATATTTCCATGTTCATACAAATAGCGGTGTAGATATTTCCATGTTCATACAGTTAGCGGTGTAGATATTTCCATGTTCATATAGATGGCGGTGTAGATATTTCCATGTTCGTTCAGATGGCGGTGTAGATATTTCCATGTTCGTACGGATGGCAGTGTGGATATTTCCATGTTCATACTGGTGGCGGTGTAGACATTTCCATGTTTATACAGATAGCAGTGCAGTTATTTCCATGTTTATAGAGATAGCAGTGTAGATGTTTCCATTGATATACAGATAGCTGTGTAGATATTTGCATGTTCATACAGATAGCGCTGTAGATATTTCCATGTTCATACAGATAGCGGTGTAGATATTTCCATGATCATACAGATAGCGGTGTATATATTTCCATGTTCATACAGACAACGGTGTAGATATTTCCATGTTCATTCAGATAGCGGCGTAGATATTTCCATGTTAATACAGTTAGCGGTGTAGATATTTCCATGTTCGTACAGATGGCCGTGTAGATATTTCCATGTTCATAGAGATGGCGGCGTAGATATTTCCATGTTTATGCAGATAGCGGTATAGATATTTCCATGTTTATACAGATGGTGGTGTAGATATTTCCATGTTTATACAGATGGCAGTCTAGATATTTCCATGTATATAGAGATAGTGGTGTAGTTATTTCCAGGTTTATAGAGACGGCGTGGTAGATATTTCCATGTTTATACAGATAGCGATGAAGATATTTCCATGTTTATACAGATAGCGGTGTAGATATTTCCATGTTTATACAGATAGCGGTGTATATATTTCCATGTTTCTAGAGATAGTGGTGTAGATAATTCCAAATTTATACAGATAGCAGTGTAGATATTTCCAAGTTCATACAGATAGCAGTGTAGATATTTCCACGTTTATACAGATGGCGGTGTAGATATTTCCATGTTCATACAGATGGCGCTGTAGATATTTCCGTGTTTATATCGATGGCGGTGTAGATATTTTCATGTTTGCACAGGTGACGGTGTAGATATTTCCATGTTTACACAGAAAGCGGTGTAGACATTTCCATGTTTACACTGATAGCGGTGTGGATATTTCCATGTTTATGCAGATAGCGGTGTAGATATTTCCATGTTTATACAGATAGCGATGCGGATATTCCCATATTTATACAGATAGTTGGGCAGATATTTCCATGTTTATACAGATAGCAGTGTAGATATTTCCATCTTAATACAGATGGCAGTGTAGATATCTCCATGTTCGTACAGATGGCGGTGTAGATATTTCCATGTTCATACAGATGGCAGGGTAGATATTTCGAAGTTTATAGAGATAGCGCTGTAGTTAATTCCATATTTATAGAGAAATCTGTGTAGATATTTCCATGTATATGCAGATAGCTGTGTAGATATTTCCATGTTCATGCAGATAGCGGTGTAGATATGTCCATGTTCATCCAGATGCCGGTGTAGATATATCCATGTTCTTACAGATGGCGGTGAAGATATTTCCATGTTCATACAAATGGCGGTGTAGATATTTCCATGTTCATAGAGATGGCAGTGTAGATGTTTCCATGTTCATACAAATGACGGTGTAGATATTTCCATGTTCATAGAGATGGCGGTGTAGATATTTCCATGTTTACAGATAGCAGTGTAGTTATTTCCATGTTTATAGAGATAGCAGTGTAGATATTTCCATTGATATACAGATAGCTGTGTAGATATTTGCATGTTCATACAGATAGCGGTGTAGATATATCCATGTTCATACAGATAGCGGTGTAGATATTTCCATGTTCATACAGATAGCGGTGTAGATATTTCCATGTTCATACAGATAGTGGTGTAGATATTTCCATGTTCATACAGATACCGATGTAGATATTTCCATGTTCATAGAGATAGCGGTGTAGATATTTCCATGTTCATACAGTTAGCGGTGTAGATATTTCCATGTTCATACAGATGGCGGTGTAGATATTTACATGTTCATACAGATGGCGGTGTAAATATTTCCATGTTCGTACAGATGGTGGTGTAGATATTTCCATGTTCATAGAGATGGCAGTGTAGATATTTCCATGTTTACAGAGATGGCGGTGTAGATATTTTCATGTTTACACAGATGGCGGTGTAGATATTTCCATGTATGCACTGATAGCAGTGTAGACATTTCCATGTTTACACAGATAGCGGTGTGGATATTTCCACGTTTATGCAGATAGCGGTGTAGATATTTCCATGTTTATACAGATAGCGGTGTAGCTATTTCCATCTTAATACAGATGGCGGTGTAGATATGTAAATGTTCGTACAGATGGCGGTGTAAATATTTCCATGTTCATACTGATGGCGGTGTAGATATTTCGAAGTTTATAGAGATAGCGCTTTAGTCACTTACATATTTATAGAGAAATCTGTGTAGATATTTCCATGTATATGCAGATAGCTGTGTAGATATTTCCATGTTCATGCAGATAGCGGTGTAGATATTTCCATGTTCATCCAGATGCCGGTGAATATATATCCATGTTCATACAGATAGCGGTGAAGATATTTCCATGTTCATACAGATGGCATTGTAGAGATTTCCATGTTCATACAAATGGCGGTGTAGATATTTCCATGTTCATAGAGATGGCGGTGTAGATATTTCCATGTTCATACAAATGGTGGTGTAGATATTTCCATGTTCATAGAGATGGCGGTGTAGATATTTCCATGTTTATACGGATAGCAGTGTAGTTATTTCCATGTTTACAGAGATAGCAGTGTAGATATTTCCATTGATATACAGATAGCTGTGTAGATATTTGCATGTTCATACAGATAGCAGTGTAGATAATCCATGATGATACAGATAGCGGTGTAGATATTTCCATGTTCATACAGATAGCTGTGTAGATATTTCCATGTTCATACAGATAGCGGTGTAGATATTTCCATGTTAATCCAGATGACGGTGTAGATATATCCATGTTCATACAGATAGTGGTGAAGATATTTCCATGTTCATACAGATGGCATTGTAGATATTTCCATGTTCATACAAATGGCGGTGTAGATATTTCCATGTTCATAGAGATGGCGGTGTAGATATTTCCATGTTCATACAAATGGTGGTGTAGATATTTCCATGTTCATAGAGATGGCGGTGTAGATATTTCCATGTTTATACAGATAGCAGTGTAGTTATTTCCATGTTTAAAGAGATAGCAGTGTAGATATTTCCATTGATATACAGATAGCTGTGTAGATATTTGCATGTTCATACAGATAGCTGTGTAGATATTTCCATGTTCATAAAGATAGCGGTGTAGATATTTCCATGTTCATACAGATAGCGGTGTAGATATTTCCATGTTCATACAGATAGCTGTGTAGATATTTCCATGTTCATACAGATAGCGGTGTAGATATTTCCATGTTCATACCGATAGCGGTGTAGATATTTCCATGTTCATACAGATGGCGGTTAGATATTTACATGTTCATACAGATGGCGGTGTAGATATATCCATGTTCGTACGGATGGCAGTGGAGATATTTCCATGTTCGTTCAGGTGGCGGTGTATATATTTCCATGTTTATACTGATAGCAGTGTAGCTATTTCCATGTTTATAGAGATAGCAGTGTAAATATTTCCATTGATATACAGATAGCTGTGTAGATATTTGCATGTTCATACAGATAGCGGTGTAGATATTTCCATGTTCATACAGATAACGGTGTAGATATTTCCTTGGTCGTACAGATAGCGGTGAAGATATTTCCATGTTCATACAGTTAGCGGTGTAGATATTTCCATGTTCATACAGATGGCGGTGTAGATATTTACATGTTCATACAGATGGTGGTGTAAATATTTCCATGTTCGTTCAGATGGCGGTGTTGATATTTCCATGTTCATAGAGAAGGCGGCGTAGATATTTCTATGTTTATGCAGATAGCGCTATAGATATTTCCATGTTTATACAGATGGTGGTGTAGATATTTCCATGTTTATAGAGATGGCTGTCTAGATATTTCCATGTTTATGGAGATAGTGGTGTAGTTATTTCCAAGTTTATAGAGACAGCGTTGTAGATATTTCCATGTTTATACAGATAGCGGTGAAGATATTTCCATGTTTATACAGATAGCGGTGTAGATATTTAAATGTTTATACAGATAGCGGTGTAGTTATTTCCATGTTTATAGAGATAGTGGTGTAGATAATTCCAATTTTATACAGATGACAGTGTAGATATTTCCAAGATCATACAGATAGCGGTGTAGATATTTCCACGTTTATACAGATGGCTGTGTAGATATTTCCACGTTCATACAGATGGCGCTGTTCATAATTCCATGTTTATAGAGATGGCGGTGTAGATATTTTCATGTTTACACAGATGGCAATGTAGGTATTTCCATGTTTACACAGAAAGCGGTGTAGACATTTCCATGTTTACACAGATAGCGGAGTGGATATTTCCATGTTTATGCAGATGGCGGTGTAGATATTTCCATGTTTATACAGATAGCGGTGAGGATATTTCCATGTTTATACATATATTTGGGCAGATATTTCCATGTTTATACAGATAGCGGTGTAGATATTTCCATCTAAATATAGATGGCGGTGTAGATATCTCCACGTTCTTACAGATGGCGGTGTAGATATTTCCATGTTCATACAGATGGCAGTGTAGATATTTCGAAGTTTATAGAGATAGCACAGTAGTTATTTCCATATTTATAGAGAAATCTGTGTAGATATTTCCATGTATATGCAGATAGTTGTGTAGATATTTCCATGTTCATGCAGATAGCGGTGTAGATATTTCCATGTTCATCCAGATGCCAGTGTAGATATATCCATGTTCATACAGATGGCGGTGTAGATATTTTCATGCTCATACAAATGGCGGTGTAGATATTTCCATGTTCATAGAGATGGCGGTGTACATATTTCCATGTTTATACAGATAGCAGTGTAGTTATTTCCATGGTTATAGAGATAGCATTGTAGATATTTCCACCGATATACAGATAGCTCTGTAGATATTTGCATGTTCATACAGATAGCTGGGTAGATATTTCCATGTTGATACAGATAGCGGTGTAGATGTTTCCATGTTCATACAGATAGCGGTGTAGATATTTACGTGTTCATACAGATGGCGGTGTAGATATTTCCATGTTCGTACGGATGGCAGTGTTGATATTTCCATGTTCATACTGGTGGCGGTGTAGATATTTCCATGTTTATACAGATAGCAGTGTAGTTATTTCCATGTTTATAGAGATAGCAGTGTAGATATTTCATTGATATGCAGATATCTGTGTAGATATTTGCATGTTCATACAGATAGCGGTGTAGATATTTCCATGTTCATACAGATAGCGGTGTAGATATTTCCATGTTCATACAGAAAGCGGTGTAGATATTTCCATGTTCATACAGTTAGCGGTGTAGATATTTCCATGTTCATAGAGATGGCGGTGTAGATATTTACATGTTCATACAGATGGCGGTGTAGATATTTCCATGTTTGTACGGATGGCAGTGTAGATATTTCCGTGTTCATAGAGGTGGCGGTGTTGATATTTCCATGTTTATACAGATAGCAGTGTAGTTGTTTCCATGTTTATAGAGATAGCAGTGTAGATATTACCATTGATATAAAGATAGCTGTGTAGATATTTCCATGTTCATACAGATAGCGGTGTAGATATTTCCATGTTCATACAGATAGCGGTGTAGATATTTCCATTTTCATACAGATACCGGTGTAGATATTTCCATGTTCATACAGATAGCGGTGTAGATATTTCCATGTTCATACAGTTAGCGGTGTAGATATTTCCATGTTCATACAGATGGCAGTGTAGATATTTACATGTTCATACAGATGGCGGTGTAGATATTTCCATGTTCGTTCAGATGGTGGTGTAGATATTTCCATGTTCATAGAGATGGCCGTGTAGATATCTCCATGTTTATGCAGATAGCGGATTAGATATTTCCATGTTTTTTCAGATGGCGGTGTAGATATTTCCATGTTTATAGAGATGTCAGTCTAGATATTGCCATGTTTATAGAAATAGTGGTGTAGCTTTTTCCAAGTTTATAGAGACAGCGTTGTATATATTTCCATGATTATACAGATAGCGTTGAAGATATTTCCATGTTTATACAGATAGCGGTGTAGATATTTCCATGTTTATACAGATAGCGGTGTAGGTATTTCCATGTTTATAGAGATAGTGGTGTAGATAATTCCAATTTTATACAGATAGCAGTGTAGATATTTCCAAGTTCATACAGATAGCGGTGTAGATATTTCCACGTTTATAGGGATGGCGTTGTAGATATTTAGATGTTCATACAGATGGCAGTGTAGATATTTCCATGTTTACACAGATAGCGGTGTAGACATTTCCATGTTTACACAGATAGTGGTGTGGATGTTTCCATGTTTATGCAACTAGCGGTGTAGATATTTCCATGTTTATACAGATAGCGGTGCGGATATTTCCATGTTTATACAGATAGTTCGGCAGATATTTCCATGTTTATACAGACAGCGGTGCAGATATTTCCATCTTAATACAGATGTCGGTGTAGATATGTCCATGTTCGTATAGATTGCGGTGTAGATATTTCCATGTTCATACAGATGGCGGTGTAGATATTTCGAAGTTTATAGAGATAGCGCTGTAGTTATTTCCATATTTATAGAGAAATCTGTGTAGATATTTCCGTGTATATGCAGATAGCTGTGTAGATATTTCCATGTTCATGCAGATAGCGGTGTAGATATTTCCATGTTCATCCAGATGCCGGTGTAGATATATCCATGTTCATACAGACGGTGGTGAAGATATTTCCATGTTCATACAGATGGCGGTGTAGATATTTCCATGTTCATTCAAATGGCGGTGTAGATATTTCCATGTTCATAGAGATGGCGGTGTAGATATTTCCATGTTCATACAAAAGGCGGTGTAGATATTTCCATGTTCATAGAGATGGCGGTGTAGATATTTCCATGTTTATACAGATAGCAGTGTAGTTATTTCCATGTTTATAGAGATAGCAGTGTAGATATTTCCATTGATATACAGATAGCAGTGTAGATATTTGCATGTTCATACAGATAGCGGTGTAGATATTTAAATGTTCATACAGATAGCGGTGTAGATATTTCCATGTTCATACAGATAGTGGTGTAGTTATTTCCATGTTCATACAGATAGCTGTGTAATTATTTCCATGTTCATTCCGTTGGCGGTGTAGATATTTCCATGTTCATACAGATGGCGGTGTAGATATTTCCATGTTCGTACAGATGGCGGTGTAGATATTTCCATATTCATAGAGATGGCGGCGTGGATATTTCCATGTTTATGCAGATAGCGGTATAGATATTTACATGTTGATTCAGATGGTGGTGTAGATATTTCCACGTTTATAGAGATGGCGGTCTAGATATTTCCATGTTTATAGAGTCAGTGGTGTAGATCTTTCCAAGTTTATAGAGACAGCGTTGTAGATATTTCCATGTTTATACAGATAGCATTAAAGATATTTCCAAGTTTATACAGATAGCGGTGTAGATATTTCCATGTTTATACAGATAGCGGTGTAGATATTTCCGTGTTTATAGAGATAGTGGTTTAGATAATTCCAATTTTATACAGATAGCAGTGTAGATATTTCCAAGTTCATACAGATAGCGGTGTAGATATTTCCACGTTTATAGGGATGGCGGTGTAGATATTTCCATGTTCATACAGATGGCAGTGTAGATATTTTCATGTTTATTGAGATGGCAGTATAGATATTTTCAAGTTTACACAGATGGCGGTGTAGATATTTCCATGTTTACACAGAAAGCGGTGTGGATATTTCCATGTTTATGCAGATAGCGGTGTAGATATTTCCATGTTTATACAGATAGCGGTGCGGATATTTCTATGTTTATACAGATAGCGGTGCAGATATTTCCATGTTTATACATATAGCGGTGTAGATATTCCATCTTAATAGAGATGGCGGCGTAGATATCTCCATGTTCGTACAGATGGCGGTGTAGATATTTCGATGTTCATACAGATGGCGGTGTAGATATTACGAAGTTTATAGAGATAGCGCTGTAGTTATTTCCATATTTATAGAGAAATCTGTGTAGATATTTCCATGTATATGCAGATAGCTGTGTAGATATTTCCATGTTCATGCAGATAGCGGTGTAGATATTTCCATGTTCATCCAGATGCCGGTGTAGATATATCCATGTTCATACAGATGGCGGTGAAGATATTTCCATGTTCATGCAGATGGCGGTGTAGATATTTCCATGTTCATACAAATGGCGGTGTAGCTATTTCCATGTTCATAGAGATGGTGGTGTAGATATTTCCATGTTCATACAAATGGCGGTGTTGATATTTCCATGTTCATAGAGATGGCGGGGTAGATATTTCCATGTTTATACAGATAGCAGTGTAGTTATTTCCATGTTTATAGAGATAGCAGTGTACATATTTGCATTGATAAACAGATAGCTGTGTAGATATTTGCATGTTCATACAGATAGCGTTGTAGATATTTCCATGTTCATACAGATAGCGGTGTAGATATTTCCATGTTCATACAGATAGCGGTGTAGGTATTTCCATGTTCATACAGATAGCGGTGTAGGTATTTCCATATTCATACAGGTGGCAGTGTAGATATTTACATGTTTTTACAGATAGCAGTGTAGTTATTTCCATGTTTATAGAGATGGCAGTGTACATATTTCCGTTGATATACAGATAGCTTTGTAGATATTTGCATGTTCATACAGATAGCGGTGTAGTTATTTCCATGTTCATACAGATAGCGGTGTAGATATTTCCATGTTCATACAGATGGCCGTGTAGTTATTTACATGTTCATATAGATGGCGGTGTAGATATTTCCATGTTCGTGCAGATGGCGGTGTAGATATTTCCATCTTTATACAGAGGGCGCTTTAGATATTTCCATGTTCGTGCAGATGGCGGTGTAGATATTTCCATGTTTATACAGAGGGCGCTTTAGATATTTCCATGTTTACAGACATAGCAGTGTAGATATTTCCATGTTGATAAACATAGCGGTGTAGATATTTCCAAGGTTATAGAGATAGCGGTGTAGATATTTCCATGTTTATAGAGATAGTGTTGTAGATATGTTCATGTTTATACAGATAGTGGTATAGATATTTAAATGTTTATAGAGATGGTGGTGTAGATATTTCCATGTTTAAAGATATGGCGGTCTGGACATTTCCATGTTTATAGAGATAGCGGTGCAGTTATTTCCATGTTTATTGAGATAGCGGTCTAGATATTTCCATGTTTATACAGATAGTGGTGCAGATACTTCCATGTTTATACAGATAGCGGTGTAGATGTTTCCACGTTTATAGAGATAGCGGTGCAGATATTTCCATGTTTATGCTGATAGCGGTGTGGATATTTCCATGTTCACACAGATAGTGGTGAAGATATTTCCACCTTTATACAGATGGTGGCGAAGATATTTCCTTATTCATGCAGATGGTGGTGTAGATATTTCCATGTTTATGCAGATTGCGGTGTAGATATTTCCAAGTTTATAGGGATAGCGGTGTAGATATTTCCATGATCATACAGATGGCGGTGTAGATATTTCCATGTTTACACAGGTAGCGTTGTAGATATTACATGTTTATAGAGATAGCGGTGTAGTTATTTCCATGTTTATACAGATAGCAGTGAATATATTTCCATGTTTACACAGATAGCGCTGTGGGTATTTCCATGTTTATAGAGATAGCGGTGTAGATATTTCCATGTTTATACAGATAGCAGTGTCGATATTTCCATGTTTATACAGATAGCGGTGTAGATATTTCCATCTTAATACAGATGGCGGTGTAGGTATTTCCATGTTCATACAGATGGTGGTGCAGATATTTCCATGTTCATACAGATGGCGGTGTAGATAATTCCATGTTCATAGAGATAGCGGTGTAGATATTTCCATGTGTATAGAGATAGCGGGGTAGATATTTTCAAGTATATTCAGATAGCTGTGTAGATATTTCCATGTTCATAGAGATGGAGGTGTAGATATTTCCATGTTCATACAGATAGCGGTGTAGATATTACCATGTTCATACAGGTAGCGGTGTAGATATTTCCATGTCCATACAGATAGCGGTGTAGGTATTTCCACGTTTATAGAGATGGCGGTGTAGATATCCCCATGTTCATATAGATGGCGGTGTAGGTATTTCCAATTTCATAAGGGATTGTGGTGCAGATATTTCCATGTTCATACAGATGGCGGTGTATATTTTTCCAGGTTTATAGAGATAGCGGTGTAGATATTTCCATGTTTATAGAGATAGCGGTGTAGAGTTTTCCACGTATGTACAGAAATCTGTGTAGTTATCTCCATGTTTATACTGATATCGATGTAGATATTTACATGTTCTTACAGATAGCGGTGTAGGTATTTCCATGTTTATACAGATAGCGGTGTAGATATTTCCATGTTCATACCGATAGCGGTGTAGATATTTCCACCTTTATAGAGATGGCGGTGTAGATATTTCCATGTTCATACACATGGTGGTGTAGATATTTCCATGTTTATACAGATGGCGGTGTAGATATTTCCATGTTTATAAAGATGGCGGTGTAGATACATTCATGTTTACGCAGATAGCGGTGTAGACGTTTCCATGTTTACACAGATAGCGTTGTAGATATTTACACGTTTGTAGATATAGCGGTGTAGTTATTTCCATGTTTATACAGATAACGGTGAAGATATTTCCATGTTTACACAGATAGCGGTGTGGATATTTCCATGTTTATACAGATAACGGTGTAGATATTTCCATGTTTATATGGATAGCGGTGCAGATATTTCCATGTTTATACAGATAGCGGTGTAGATATTTCCGTGTTTATACAGGTAGCGATGTAGATATTTCCATGTTTACACAGATAGCGGTGCAGATATTTCCATGTGTATACAGATAGCGGTGTAGATATTCCCATGTTTATAGAGTTGGCGGTGTAGATATTTCCACGTTCATACAAATGGTGGTGTAGATATTTCCATGTTCATAGAGATGGCGGTGTAGATATTTCCATGTTTATACAGATAGCAGTGTAGTTATTTCCATGTTTACAGAGATAGCAGTGTAGATATTTCCATTGACATACAGATAGCTGTGTAGATATTTGCATGTTCATACAGATAGCTGTGTAGATATTTCCATGTTCATAAAGATAGCGGTGTAGATATTTCCATGTTCATACAGATAGCGGTGTAGATATTTCCATGTTCATACAGATAGCTGTGTAGATATTTCCATGTTCATACAGATAGCGGTGTAGATATTTCCATGTTCATACCGATAGCGGTGTAGATATTTCCATGTTCATACAGATGGCGGTTAGATATTTACATGTTCATACAGATGGCGGTGTAGATATATCCATGTTCGTACGGATGGCAGTGGAGATATTTCCATGTTCGTTCAGGTGGCGGTGTATATATTTCCATGTTTATACTGATAGCAGTGTAGCTATTTCCATGTTTATAGAGATAGCAGTGTAAATATTTCCATTGATATACAGATAGCTGTGTAGATATTTGCATGTTCATACAGATAGCGGTGTAGATATTTCCATGTTCATACAGATAACGGTGTAGATATTTCCTTGGTCGTACAGATAGCGGTGAAGATATTTCCATGTTCATACAGTTAGCGGTGTAGATATTTCCATGTTCATACAGATGGCGGTGTAGATATTTACATGTTCATACAGATGGTGGTGTAAATATTTCCATGTTCGTTCAGATGGCGGTGTTGATATTTCCATGTTCATAGAGAAGGCGGCGTAGATATTTCTATGTTTATGCAGATAGCGCTATAGATAGTTCCATGTTTATACAGATGGTGGTGTAGATATTTCCATGTTTATAGAGATGGCTGTCTAGATATTTCCATGTTTATGGAGATAGTGGTGTAGTTATTTCCAAGTTTATAGAGACAGCGTTGTAGATATTTCCATGTTTATACAGATAGCGGTGAAGATATTTCCATGTTTATACAGATAGCGGTGTAGATATTTAAATGTTTATACAGATAGCGGTGTAGTTATTTCCATGTTTATAGAGATAGTGGTGTAGATAATTCCAATTTTATACAGATGACAGTGTAGATATTTCCAAGATCATACAGATAGCGGTGTAGATATTTCCACGTTTATACAGATGGCTGTGTAGATATTTCCACGTTCATACAGATGGCGCTGTTCATAATTCCATGTTTATAGAGATGGCGGTGTAGATATTTTCATGTTTACACAGATGGCAATGTAGGTATTTCCATGTTTACACAGAAAGCGGTGTAGACATTTCCATGTTTACACAGATAGCGGAGTGGATATTTCCATGTTTATGCAGATGGCGGTGTAGATATTTCCATGTTTATACAGATAGCGGTGAGGATATTTCCATGTTTATACATATATTTGGGCAGATATTTCCATGTTTATACAGATAGCGGTTTAGATATTTCCATCTAAATATAGATGGCGGTGTAGATATCTCCACGTTCTTACAGATGGCGGTGTAGATATTTCCATGTTCATACAGATGGCAGTGTAGATATTTCGAAGTTTATAGAGATAGCACAGTAGTTATTTCCATATTTATAGAGAAATCTGTGTAGATATTTCCATGTATATGCAGATAGTTGTGTAGATATTTCCATGTTCATGCAGATAGCGGTGTAGATATTTCCATGTTCATCCAGATGCCAGTGTAGATATATCCATGTTCATACAGATGGCGGTGAAGATATTTCCATCTTCATAGAGATGGCGGTGTAGATATTTCCATGTTCATAGAGATGGCGCTGTAGATATTTCCATGTTCATAGGGATGGCGGTGTAGATATTTTCATGCTCATACAAATGGCGGTGTAGATATTTCCATGTTCATAGAGATGGCGGTGTACATATTTCCATGTTTATACAGATAGCAGTGTAGTTATTTCCA
This sequence comes from Gorilla gorilla gorilla, assembly GCF_029281585.2. Lineage (NCBI taxonomy): Eukaryota > Metazoa > Chordata > Mammalia > Primates > Hominidae > Gorilla > Gorilla gorilla. Next base: position 6,486,999 of record NC_073232.2, on the reverse strand, counting down.
TGGTTATAGAGATAGCATTGTAGATATTTCCACTGATATACAGATAGCTCTGTAGATATTTGCATGTTCATACAGATAGCGGGGTAGATATTTCCATGTTGATACAGATAGCGGTGTAGATGTTTCCATGTTCATACAGATAGCGGTGTAGATATTTACGTGTTCATACAGATGGCGGTGTAGATATTTCCATGTTCGTACGGATGGCAGTGTTGATATTTCCATGTTCATACTGGTGGCGGTGTAGATATTTCCATGTTTATACAGATAGCAGTGTAGTTATTTCCATGTTTATAGAGATAGCAGTGTAGATATTTCATTGATATGCAGATATCTGTGTAGATATTTGCATGTTCATACAGATAGCGGTGTAGATATTTCCATGTTCATACAGATAGCGGTGTAGATATTTCCATGTTCATACAGAAAGCGGTGTAGATATTTCCATGTTCATACAGTTAGCGGTGTAGATATTTCCATGTTCATAGAGATGGCGGTGTAGATATTTACATGTTCATACAGATGGCGGTGTAGATATTTCCATGTTTGTACGGATGGCAGTGTAGATATTTCCGTGTTCATAGAGGTGGCGGTGTTGATATTTCCATGTTTATACAGATAGCAGTGTAGTTGTTTCCATGTTTATAGAGATAGCAGTGTAGATATTACCATTGATATAAAGATAGCTGTGTAGATATTTCCATGTTCATACAGATAGCGGTGTAGATATTTCCATGTTCATACAGATAGCGGTGTAGATATTTCCATTTTCATACAGATACCGGTGTAGATATTTCCATGTTCATACAGATAGCGGTGTAGATATTTCCATGTTCATACAGTTAGCGGTGTAGATATTTCCATGTTCATACAGATGGCAGTGTAGATATTTACATGTTCATACAGATGGCGGTGTAGATATTTCCATGTTCGTTCAGATGGTGGTGTAGATATTTCCATGTTCATAGAGATGGCCGTGTAGATATCTCCATGTTTATGCAGATAGCGGATTAGATATTTCCATGTTTTTTCAGATGGCGGTGTAGATATTTCCATGTTTATAGAGATGTCAGTCTAGATATTGCCATGTTTATAGAAATAGTGGTGTAGCTTTTTCCAAGTTTATAGAGACAGCGTTGTATATATTTCCATGATTATACAGATAGCGTTGAAGATATTTCCATGTTTATACAGATAGCGGTGTAGATATTTCCATGTTTATACAGATAGCGGTGTAGGTATTTCCATGTTTATAGAGATAGTGGTGTAGATAATTCCAATTTTATACAGATAGCAGTGTAGATATTTCCAAGTTCATACAGATAGCGGTGTAGATATTTCCACGTTTATAGGGATGGCGTTGTAGATATTTAGATGTTCATACAGATGGCAGTGTAGATATTTCCATGTTTACACAGATAGCGGTGTAGACATTTCCATGTTTACACAGATAGTGGTGTGGATGTTTCCATGTTTATGCAACTAGCGGTGTAGATATTTCCATGTTTATACAGATAGCGGTGCGGATATTTCCATGTTTATACAGATAGTTCGGCAGATATGTCCATGTTTATACAGACAGCGGTGTAGATATTTCCATCTTAATACAGATGTCGGTGTAGATATGTCCATGTTCGTATAGATTGCGGTGTAGATATTTCCATGTTCATACAGATGGCGGTGTAGATATTTCGAAGTTTATAGAGATAGCGCTGTAGTTATTTCCATATTTATAGAGAAATCTGTGTAGATATTTCCGTGTATATGCAGATAGCTGTGTAGATATTTCCATGTTCATGCAGATAGCGGTGTAGATATTTCCATGTTCATCCAGATGCCGGTGTAGATATATCCATGTTCATACAGACGGTGGTGAAGATATTTCCATGTTCATACAGATGGCGGTGTAGATATTTCCATGTTCATTCAAATGGCGGTGTAGATATTTCCATGTTCATAGAGATGGCGGTGTAGATATTTCCATGTTCATACAAAAGGCGGTGTAGATATTTCCATGTTCATAGAGATGGCGGTGTAGATATTTCCATGTTTATACAGATAGCAGTGTAGTTATTTCCATGTTTATAGAGATAGCAGTGTAGATATTTCCATTGATATACAGATAGCAGTGTAGATATTTGCATGTTCATACAGATAGCGGTGTAGATATTTAAATGTTCATACAGATAGCGGTGTAGATATTTCCATGTTCATACAGATAGTGGTGTAGTTATTTCCATGTTCATACAGATAGCTGTGTAATTATTTCCATGTTCATTCCGTTGGCGGTGTAGATATTTCCATGTTCATACAGATGGCGGTGTAGATATTTCCATGTTCGTACAGATGGCGGTGTAGATATTTCCATATTCATAGAGATGGCGGCGTGGATATTTCCATGTTTATGCAGATAGCGGTATAGATATTTACATGTTGATTCAGATGGTGGTGTAGATATTTCCACGTTTATAGAGATGGCGGTCTAGATATTTCCATGTTTATAGAGTCAGTGGTGTAGATCTTTCCAAGTTTATAGAGACAGCGTTGTAGATATTTCCATGTTTATACAGATAGCATTGAAGATATTTCCAAGTTTATACAGATAGCGGTGTAGATATTTCCATGTTTATACAGATAGCGGTGTAGATATTTCCGTGTTTATAGAGATAGTGGTTTAGATAATTCCAATTTTATACAGATAGCAGTGTAGATATTTCCAAGTTCATACAGATAGCGGTGTAGATATTTCCACGTTTATAGGGATGGCGGTGTAGATATTTCCATGTTCATACAGATGGCAGTGTAGATATTTTCATGTTTATTGAGATGGCAGTATAGATATTTTCAAGTTTACACAGATGGCGGTGTAGATATTTCCATGTTTACACAGAAAGCGGTGTGGATATTTCCATGTTTATGCAGATAGCGGTGTAGATATTTCCATGTTTATACAGATAGCGGTGCGGATATTTCTATGTTTATACAGATAGCGGTGCCGATATTTCCATGTTTATACATATAGCGGTGTAGATATTCCATCTTAATAGAGATGGCGGTGTAGATATCTCCATGTTCGTACAGATGGCGGTGTAGATATTTCGATGTTCATACAGATGGCGGTGTAGATATTTCGAAGTTTATAGAGATAGCGCTGTAGTTATTTCCATATTTATAGAGAAATCTGTGTAGATATTTCCATGTATATGCAGATAGCTGTGTAGATATTTCCATGTTCATGCAGATAGCGGTGTAGATATTTCCATGTTCATCCAGATGCCGGTGTAGATATATCCATGTTCATACAGATGGCGGTGAAGATATTTCCATGTTCATGCAGATGGCGGTGTAGATATTTCCATGTTCATACAAATGGCGGTGTAGCTATTTCCATGTTCATAGAGATGGTGGTGTAGATATTTCCATGTTCATACAAATGGCGGTGTAGATATTTCCATGTTCATAGAGATGGCGGGGTAGATATTTCCATGTTTATACAGATAGCAGTGTAGTTATTTCCATGTTTATAGAGATAGCAGTGTACATATTTGCATTGATAAACAGATAGCTGTGTAGATATTTGCATGTTCATACAGATAGCGTTGTAGATATTTCCATGTTCATACAGATAGCGGTGTAGATATTTCCATGTTCATACAGATAGCGGTGTAGGTATTTCCATGTTCATACAGATAGCGGTGTAGGTATTTCCATATTCATACAGGTGGCAGTGTAGATATTTACATGTTTTTACAGATAGCAGTGTAGTTATTTCCATGTTTATAGAGATGGCAGTGTACATATTTCCGTTGATATACAGATAGCTTTGTAGATATTTGCATGTTCATACAGATAGCGGTGTAGTTATTTCCATGTTCATACAGATAGCGGTGTAGATATTTCCATGTTCATACAGATGGCCGTGTAGTTATTTACATGTTCATATAGATGGCGGTGTAGATATTTCCATGTTCGTGCAGATGGCGGTGTAGATATTTCCATCTTTATACAGAGGGCGCTTTAGATATTTCCATGTTCGTGCAGATGGCGGTGTAGATATTTCCATGTTTATACAGAGGGCGCTTTAGATATTTCCATGTTTACAGACATAGCAGTGTAGATATTTCCATGTTGATAAACATAGCGGTGTAGATATTTCCAAGGTTATAGAGATAGCGGTGTAGATATTTCCATGTTTATAGAGATAGTGTTGTAGATATGTTCATGTTTATACAGATAGTGGTATAGATATTTAAATGTTTATAGAGATGGTGGTGTAGATATTTCCATGTTTAAAGATATGGCGGTCTGGACATTTCCATGTTTATAGAGATAGCGGTGCAGTTATTTCCATGTTTATTGAGATAGCGGTCTAGATATTTCCATGTTTATACAGATAGTGGTGCAGATACTTCCATGTTTATACAGATAGCGGTGTAGATGTTTCCACGTTTATAGAGATAGCGGTGCAGATATTTCCATGTTTATGCTGATAGCGGTGTGGATATTTCCATGTTCACACAGATAGTGGAGAAGATATTTCCACCTTTATACAGATGGTGGCGAAGATATTTCCTTATTCATGCAGATGGTGGTGTAGATATTTCCATGTTTATGCAGATTGCGGTGTAGATATTTCCAAGTTTATAGGGATAGCGGTGTAGATATTTCCATGATCATACAGATGGCGGTGTAGATATTTCCATGTTTACACAGGTAGCGTTGTAGATATTACATGTTTATAGAGATAGCGGTGTAGTTATTTCCATGTTTATACAGATAGCAGTGAATATATTTCCATGTTTACACAGATAGCGCTGTGGGTATTTCCATGTTTATAGAGATAGCGGTGTAGATATTTCCATGTTTATACAGATAGCAGTGTCGATATTTCCATGTTTATACAGATAGCGGTGTAGATATTTCCATCTTAATACAGATGGCGGTGTAGGTATTTCCATGTTCATACAGATGGTGGTGCAGATATTTCCATGTTCATACAGATGGCGGTGTAGATAATTCCATGTTCATAGAGATAGCGGTGTAGATATTTCCATGTGTATAGAGATAGCGGGGTAGATATTTTCAAGTATATTCAGATAGCTGTGTAGATATTTCCATGTTCATAGAGATGGAGGTGTAGATATTTCCATGTTCATACAGATAGCGGTGTAGATATTACCATGTTCATACAGGTAGCGGTGTAGATATTTCCATGTCCATACAGATAGCGGTGTAGGTATTTCCACGTTTATAGAGATGGCGGTGTAGATATCCCCATGTTCATATAGATGGCGGTGTAGGTATTTCCAATTTCATAAGGGATTGTGGTGCAGATATTTCCATGTTCATACAGATGGCGGTGTATATTTTTCCAGGTTTATAGAGATAGCGGTGTAGATATTTCCATGTTTATAGAGATAGCGGTGTAGAGTTTTCCACGTATGTACAGAAATCTGTGTAGTTATCTCCATGTTTATACTGATATCGATGTAGATATTTACATGTTCTTACAGATAGCGGTGTAGGTATTTCCATGTTTATACAGATAGCGGTGTAGATATTTCCATGTTCATACCGATAGCGGTGTAGATATTTCCACCTTTACAGAGATGGCGGTGTAGATATTTCCATGTTCATACACATGGTGGTGTAGATATTTCCATGTTTATACAGATGGCGGTGTAGATATTTCCATATTTATAAAGATGGCGGTGTAGATACATTCATGTTTACGCAGATAGCGGTGTAGACGTTTCCATGTTTACACAGATAGCGTTGTAGATATTTACACGTTTGTAGATATAGCGGTGTAGTTATTTCCATGTTTATACAGATAACGGTGAAGATATTTCCATGTTTACACAGATAGCGGTGTGGATATTTCCATGTTTATACAGATAACGGTGTAGATATTTCCATGTTTATATGGATAGCGGTGCAGATATTTCCATGTTTATACAGATAGCGGTGTAGATATTTCCGTGTTTATACAGGTAGCGATGTAGATATTTCCATGTTTACACAGATAGCGGTGCAGATATTTCCATGTGTATACAGATAGCGGTGTAGATATTCCCATGTTTATAGAGTTGGCGGTGTAGATATTTCCACGTTCATACAAATGGTGGTGTAGATATTTCCATGTTCATAGAGATGGCGGTGTAGATATTTCCATGTTTATACAGATAGCAGTGTAGTTATTTCCATGTTTACAGAGATAGCAGTGTAGATATTTCCATTGATATACAGATAGCTGTGTAGATATTTGCATGTTCATACAGATAGCAGTGTAGATAATCCATGTTGATACAGATAGCGGTGTAGATATTTCCATGTTCATACAGATAGCTGTGTAGATATTTCCATGTTCATACAGATAGCGGTGTAGATATTTCCATGTTCATCCAGATGCCGGTGTAGATATATCCATGTTCATACAGATAGCGGTGAAGATATTTCCATGTTCATACAGATGGCATTGTAGATATTTCCATGTTCATACAAATGGCGGTGTAGGTATTTACATATTCATAGAGATGGCGGTGTAGATATTTCCATGTTCATACAAATGGTGGTGTAGATATTTCCATGTTCATAGAGATGGCGGTGTAGATATTTCCCTGTTTATACAGATAGCAGTGTAGTTATTTCCATGTTTATGGAGATAGCAGTGTAGATATTTCCATTGATATACAGATAGCTGTGTAGATATTTGCATGTTCATACAGATAGCGGTGTAGATATTTCCATGTTCATACAGATAACGGTGTAGATATTTCCTTGGTCGTACAGATAGCGGTGGAGATATTTCCATGTTCATACAGTTAGCGGTGTAGATATTTCCATGTTCATACAGATGGCGGTGTAGATATTTACATGTTCATACAGATGGTGGTGTAAATATTTCCATGTTCGTACAGATGGCGGTGTTGATATTTCCATGTTCATAGAGAAGGCGGCATAGATATTTCTATGTTTATGCAGATAGCGGTATAGATATTTCCATGTTTATACAGATGGTGGTGTAGATAATTCCATGTTTATAGAGATGGCTGTCTCGATATTTCCATGTTTATGGAGATAGTGGTGTAGTTATTTCCAAGTTTATAGAGACAGCGTTGTAGATATTTCCATGTTTATACAGATAGCGGTGAAGATATTTCCATGTTTATACAGATAGCGGTGTAGATATTTAAATGTTTATACAGATAGCGGTGTAGTTATTTCCATGTTTATAGAGATAGTGGTGTAGATAATTCCAATTTTATACAGATGGCAGTGTAGATATTTCCATGTTCATAAAGATAGCGGTGTAGATATTTCCATGTTCATACAGATAGCGGTGTAGATATTTCCTTGGTCGTACAGATAGCGGTGGAGATATTTCCATGTTCATACAGTTAGCGGTGTAGATATTTCCATGTTCATACAGATGGCGGTGTAGATATTTACATGTTCATACAGATGGTGGTGTAAATATTTCCATGTTCGTACAGATGGCGGTGTTGATATTTCCATGTTCATCGAGAAGGCGGATAGATATTTCTATGTTTATGCAGATAGCGGTGTAGATATTTCCATGTTTATACAGATGGTGGTGTAGATATTTCCATGTTTATAGAGATGGCTGTCTAGATATTTCCATGTTTATGGAGATAGTGGTGTAGTTATTTCCAAGTTTATAGAGACAGCGTTGTAGATATTTCCATGTTTATACAGATAGCGGTGAAGATATTTCCATGTTTATACAGATAGCGGTGTAGATATTTAAATGTTTATACAGATAGCGGTGTAGTTATTTCCATGTTTATAGAGATAGTGGTGTAGATAATTCCAATTTTATACAGATGGCAGTGTAGATATTTCCAAGATCATACAGATAGCGGTGTAGATATTTCCACGTTTATACAGATGGCGGTGTAGATATTTCCACGTTCATACAGATGGCGCTGTTCATAATTCCATGTTTATAGAGATGGCGGTGTAGATATTTTCATGTTTACACAGATGGCAATGTAGATATTTCCATGTTTACACAGAAAGCGGTGTAGACATTTCCATGTTTACACAGATAGCGGAGTGGATATTTCCATGTTTATGCAGATGGCGGTGTAGATATTTCCGTGTTTATACAGATAGCGGTGAGGATATTTCCATGTTTATACATGTATTTGGGCAGATATTTCCATGTTTATACAGATAGCGGTGTAGATATTTCCATCTAAATATAGATGGCGGTGTAGATATCTCCATGTTCTTACAGATGGCGGTGTAGATATTTCCATGTTCATACAGATGGCAGTGTAGATATTTCGAAGTTTATAGAGATAGCACAGTAGTTATTTCCATATTTATAGAGAAATCTGTGTAGATATTTCCATGTATATGCAGATAGCTGTGTAGATACTTCCATGTTCATGCAGATAGCGGTGTAGATATTTCCATGTTCATCCAGATGCCAGTGTAGATATATCCATGTTCATACAGATGGCGGTGAAGATATTTCCATCTTCATAGAGATGGCGGTGTAGATATTTCCATGTTCATAGAGATGGCGCTGTAGATATTTCCATGTTCATAGGGATGGCGGTGTAGATATTTTCATGCTCATACAAATGACGGTGTAGATATTTCCATGTTCATAGAGATGGCGGTGTACATATTTCCATGTTTACACAGATAGCAGTGTAGTTATTTCCATGGTTATAGAGATAGCATTGTAGATATTTCCATTGATATACAGATAGCTCTGTAGATATTTGCATGTTCATACAGATAGCTGGGTAGATATTTCCATGTTGATACAGATAGCGGTGTAGATATTTCCATGTTTATACAGATAGCGGTGTAGATATTTACGTGTTCATACAGATGGCGGTGTAGATATTTCCATGTTCGTACGGATGGCAGTGTTGATATTTCCATGTTCATTCTGGTGGCGGTGTAGATATTTCCATGTTTATAGAGATAGCAGTGTAGTTATTTCCATGTTTATAGAGATAGCAGTGTAGATATTTCATTGATATACAGATATCTGTGTAGATATTTGCATGCTCATACAGATAGCGGTGTAGATATTTCCATGTTCATACAGATAGCGGTGTAGATATTTCCATGTTCATACAGAAAGCGGTGTAGATATTTCCATGTTCATACAGTTAGCGGTGTAGATATTTCCATGTTCATAGAGATGGCGGTGTAGATATTTACATGTTCATACAGATGGCGGTGTAGATATTTCCATGTTTGTACGGATGGCAGTGTAGATATTTCCGTGTTCATAGAGGTGGCGGTGTAGATATTTCCATGTTTATACAGATGGCAGTGTAGTTGTTTCCATGTTTATAGAGATAGCAGTGTAGATATTACCATTGATATAAAGATAGCTGTGTAGATATTTCCATGTTCATACAGATAGCGGTGTAGATATTTCCATGTTCATACAGATAGCGGTGTAGATATTTCCATTTTCATACAGATACCAGTGTAGATATTTCCATGCTCATACAGATAGCGGTGTAGATATTTCCATGTTCATACAGTTAGCGGTGTAGATATTTCCATGTTCATACAGATGGCAGTGTAGATATTTACATGTTCATACAGATGGCGGTGTAGATATTTCCATGTTCGTACAGATGGTGGTGTAGATATTTCCATGCTCATAGAGATGGCCGTGTAGATATCTCCATGTTTATGCAGATAGCGGTATAGATATTTCCATGTTTATTCAGATGGCGGTGTATATATTTCCATGTTTATAGAGATGACAGTCTAGATATTGCCATGTTTATAGAAATAGTGGTGTAGCTTTTTCCAAGTTTATAGAGACAGCGTTGTATATATTTCCATGAATATACAGATAGCGGTGAAGATATTTCCATGTTTATACAGATAGCGGTGTAGATATTTCCATGTTTATACAGATAGCGGTGTAGGTATTTCCATGTTTATAGAGATAGTGGTGTAGATAATTCCAATTTTATACAGATAGCAGTGTAGATATTTCCAAGTTCATACAGATAGCGGTGTAGATATTTCCACGTTTATAGGGATGGCGGTGTAGGTATTTAGATGTTCATACAGATGGCAGTGTAGATATTTCCATGTTTACACAGATAGCGGTGTAGACATTTCCATGTTTACACAGATAGTGGTGTGGATGTTTCCATGTTTATGCAACTAGCGGTGTAGATATTTCCATGTTTATACAGATAGCGGTGCGGATATTTGCATGTTTATACAGATAGTTCGGCAGATATGTCCATGTTTATACAGACAGCGGTGTAGATATTTCCATCTTAATACAGATGTCGGTGTAGATATATCCATGTTCGTACAGATTGCGGTGTAGATATTTCCATGTTCATACAGATGGCGGTGTAGATATTTCGAAGTTTATAGAGATAGCGCTGTAGTTATTTCCATATTTATAGAGAAATCTGTGTAGATATTTCCGTGTATATGCAGATAGCTGTGTAGATATTTCCATGTTCATGCAGATAGCGGTGTAGATATTTCCATGTTCATCCAGATGCCGGTGTAGATATATCCACGTTCATACAGACGGTGGTGAAGATATTTCCATGTTCATACAGATGGCGGTGTAGATATTTCCATGTTCATACAAATGGCGGTGTAGATATTTCCATTTTCATAGAGATGGCGGTGTAGATATTTCCATGTTCATACAAAAGGCGGTGTAGATATTTCCATTTTCATAGAGATGGCGGTGTAGATATTTCCATGTTTATACAGATAGCAGTGTAGTTATTTCCATGTTTATAGAGATGACAGTCTAGATATTGCCATGTTTATAGAAATAGTGGTGTAGCTTTTTCCAAGTTTATAGAGACAGCGTTGTATATATTTCCATGATTATACAGATAGTGGTGAAGATATTTCCATGTTTATACAGATAGCGGTGTAGATATTTCCATGTTTATACAGATAGCGGTGTAGGTATTTCCATGTTTATAGAGATAGTGGTGTAGATAATTCCAATTTTATACAGATAGCAGTGTAGATATTTCCAAGTTCATACAGATAGCGGTGTAGATATTTCCACGTTTATAGGGATGGCGGTGTAGATATTTAGATGTTCATACAGATGGCAGTGTAGATATTTCCATGTTTACACAGATAGCGGTGTAGACATTTCCATGTTTACACAGATAGTGGTGTGGATGTTTCCATGTTTATACAGATAGTTCGGCAGATATGTCCATGTTTATACAGACAGCGGTGTAGATATTTCCATCTTAATACAGATGTCGGTGTAGATATGTCCATGTTCGTACAGATTGCGGTGTAGATATTTCCATGTTCATACAGATGGCGGTGTAGATATTTCGAAGTTTATAAAGATAGCGCTGTAGTTATTTCCATATTTATAGAGAAATCTGTGTTGATATTTCCGTGTATATGCAGAGAGCTGTGTAGATATTTCCATGTTCATCCAGATGCCGGTGTAGATATATCCATGTTCATACAGACGGTGGTGAAGATATTTCCATGTTCATACAGATGGCGGTGTAGATATTTCCATGTTCATACAAATGGCAGTGTAGATATTTCCATGTTCATAGAGATGGCGGTGTAGATATTTCCATGTTCATACAAATGGCGGTGTAGATATTTCCATGTTCATAGAGATGGCGTTGTAGTTATTTCCATGTTTATACAGATAGCAGTGTAGATATTTCCATTGATATACATATAGCTGTGTAGATATTTGCATGTTCATACAGATAGCGGTGTAGATATTTAAATGTTCATACAGATAGCGGTGTAGATATTTCCATGTTCATACAGATAGTGGTGTAGTTATTTCCATGTTCATACAGATAGCTGTGTAGTTATTTCCATGTTCATTCAGTTGGCGGTGTAGATATTTCCATCTTCATACAGATGGCGGTGTAGATATTTCCATGTTCGTACAGATGGCGGTGTAGATATTTCCATATTCATAGAGATGGCGGCGTAGATATTTCCATGTTTATGCAGATAGCGGTATAGATATTTCCATGTTGATTCAGATGGTGGTGTAGATATTTCCACGTTTATAGAGATGGCGGTCTAGATATTTCCATGTTTATAGAGACAGTGGTGTTGATCTTTCCAAGTTTATAGAGACAGCGTTGTAGATATTTCCATGTTTATACAGATAACGGTGTAGATATATCCATGTTCATACAGATAGCGGTGAAGATATTTCCATGTTCATACAGTTAACGGTGTAGATATTTCCATGCTCATACAGATGGCGGTGTAGATATTTCCATGTTCGTACAGATGGCGGTGTTGATATTTCCATGTTCATAGAGATGGCGGTGTAGATATTTCTATGTTTATGCAGATAGCGGTATAGATATTTCCATGTTTATACAGATGGCGGTGTAGGTATTTCCATGTTTATAGAGATGGCCGTGTAGATATTTTCATGTTTACACAGATGGCGGTGTAGATATTCCCATGTTTACACAGATAGAGGTGTGGATATTTCCATGTTTATGCAGACAGCGGTGTAGATATTTCCATATTTATACAGATAGAGGTGAGGATATTTCCATTTTTATACAGATAGTGGTGCAGATATTTCCATGTTTATACAGATAGCGGTGTAGATATTTCCATCTTAATACAGATGGCGGTGTAGATATCTCCATGTTCGTACAGATGGCGGTGCAGATATTTCCATGTTCATACAGATGGAGGTGTAGATATTTCGAAGTTTATAGAGATAGCGCTGTAGATATTTCCATATTTATAGAGAAATCTGTGTAGATATTTCCATGTACATGCAGATAGCTGTGTAGATATTTCCATGTTCATGCAGATAGCGCTGTAGATATTTCCATGTTCATCCAGATGCCGGTGTAGATATATCCATGTTCATACAGATGGCGCTGGAGATATTTCCATGTTCATACAGATGGCGGTGTAGAGATTTCCATGTTCATACAAATGGTGGTGTAGACATTTCCATGTTCATAGAGATGGCGGTGTAGGTTTTTCCATGTTCATACAAATGGCGGTGTAGATATTTCCATGTTCATAGAGATGGCGGTGTAGATATTTCCATGTTTATACAGATAGCAGTGTAGTTATTTCCATGTTTATAGAGATAGCAGTGTAGATATTTCCATTGATATACAGATAGCTGTGTAGATATTTGCATGTTCATACAGATAGCGGTGTAGATATTTCCATGTTCATAGAGATTACGGTGTAGATATTTCCATGTTCATACAGATAGCGGTGTAGATATTTCCATGTTCATACAGATAGCGGTGTAGATATTTCCATGTTCATACAGATAGCGGTGTAGATATTTGCATGTTCATTCAGATAGCGGTGTAGATATTTCCATGTTCATACAGTTAGCGGTGTAGATATTTCCATGTTCATACAGATGGCGGTGTAGATATTTACATGTTCATAGAGATGGCGTTGTAGATATTTCCATGTTCGTACGGATGGCAGTGTAGATATTTCCATGTTCATACAGGTGGCGGTGTAGATATTTGCATATTTTTACAGTTAGCATTGTAGTTATTTCCATGTTTATAGAGATAGCAGTGTAGATATTTCCGTTGATATACTGATAGCTTTGTAGATATTTGCACGTTCATACAGATATCCGTGTAGATATTTCCATGTTCATACAGATAGCGGTGTAGATAATTCCATGTTCATACAGATAGCGGTGTAGATATTTCCATGTTCATACAGATAACGGTGTGGATATTTCCATGTTCATACAGATAGCGGTGTAGGTATTTCCATGTTCACACAGTTAGCGGTTTAGATATTTCCATGTTCATGCAGATGGCGGTGTAGATATTTCCATGTTCATAGAGATGGCGGTGTAGATATTTGCATGTTTATGCAGTTAGCGGTATAGATATTTCCATGTTTATACAGATGGCGGTGTAAATATTTCCATGTTCATACAGATGTCGGTGTAGATATTTCCATGTTCATGCCAATGGCGGTGTAGATGTTTCCATGTTTATACAGATAGCGGTGTAGATATTTCCATGTTTATACAGATAGCAGTGTAGATATTTCCATGTTTATAGAGATAGTGGTGTAGATAATTCCAATTTTATACAGATAGCAGTGTAGATATTTCCAAGTTCATACAGATAGCGGTGTAGATATTTGCACGTTTATAGAGATGGCGGTGTAGATATTTCCATGTTCATACAGATGGCGGTGTAGATATTTCCATGTTTATAGAGATGGTGGTGTAGATATTTTCATGTTTACACAGATGGCAGTGTAGATATTTCCATGTTTACACTGATTGCGGTGTAGACATTTCCATGTTTACAGAGATAGCGGTGTGGATATTTCCATGTTTATGCAGATAGCGGTGTAGATATTTCCATGTATATACAGATAGCGGTGCGGTTATTTCCATGTTTATACAGATAGTGGTGCAGATATTTCCATGTTTATACAGATAGCGGTGTAGACATTTCCATCTTAATACAGATGGCGGTGTAGACATGTCCAAGTTCATACAGATGGCGGTGTAGATATTTCCATGTTCATACAGATGGCGGTGTAGATATTTCGAAGCTTATAGAGATAGCGCTGTAGTTATTTCCATATTTATAGAGAAATCTGTGTAGATATTTCCATGTATATGCAGAGAGCTGTGTAGATATTTTTATGTTCATGAAGATGGTGGTGTAGATATTTCCATGTTCATCCAGATGCGGGTGTAGATATATCCATGTTCATTCAGATGGCGGTGATGATATTTCCATGTTCATACAGATGGCGGTGTAGATATTTCCATGTTCATACAAATGGCAGTGTAGATATTTCCATGTTCATAGATATGGCAGTGTAGATATTTCCATGTTCACAGAGATGGCCGTGTAGATATTTCCATGTTTATACAGATAGCAGTGTAGTTTTTTCATGTTTATAGAGATAGCAGTGTAGATATTTCCACTGATATACAGATAGCTGTGTTGATATTTGCATGTTCATACAGATAGCGGTGTAGATATTTCCATGTTGATACAGATAGCGGTGTAGATATTTCCATGTTCATACAGATACTGGTGTAGATATTTCCATGCTCATACAAATGGCGGTGTAGATATTTCCATGTTCCTAGTGATGGCGGTGTAGATATTTCCATGTTTATACAGATAGCAGTGTAGTTATTTCCATGTTTATGGAGATAGCAGTGTAGATATTTCCATTGATATATAGATAGCTGTGTAGATATTTGCATGTTCCTTCAGATAGCGGTGTAGATATTTCCATGTTCATACAGACAGTGGTGTAGATATTTCAATGTTCATACAGATAGCGGTGTAGATATTTCCATGTTCATACAGACAGCGGTGTAGATATTTCCATGTTCATACAGATAGCAGTGTAGATATTTCCATGTTCATACAGTTAGCGGTAAAGATATTTCCATGTTCATATAGATGGCGGTGAAGATACTTACATGTTCATACAGATGGCGTTGTAGATATTTCCATGTTCTTACGGATGGCAATGTAGATATTTCCATGTTCATACAGGTGGCGGTGTAGATATTTCCATGTTTATACAGATAGCAGTATAGTTATTTCCATGTTTATAGAGATAGCAGTGTAGATATTTCTATTGATGTACAGATAGCTGTGTAGATATTTCCATGTTTATACAGACAGTTGTGTAGATATTTCCAAGTTCATACAGATAGCAGTGTAGATATTTCCATGCTCATACAGATAGCGGTGTAGATATTTCCATTTTCACACAGATAACGGTGTAGATATTTCCATGTTCTTACAGATAGCAGTGAAGATATTTCCATGTTCATACTGTTAGCGGTGTAGATATTTCCATATTCATACGGATGGCGGTGTAGATATTTACATGTTCATACAGATAGCGGTGTATATATTTCAATGTTCATACAGTTAGCGGTGTAGATATTTCCATGTTCATACAGAAGGCGGTGTAGATATTTACATGTTCATACAGATGGCGGTGTAAATATTTCCATGTTCGTACAGATGGCGGTGTAGATATTTCCATGTTCATAGAGATGGCGGTGTAGATATTTCCATGCTTATGGAGATAGCGGTGTAGATATTTCCATGTTTATACAGATGGTGGTGTAGATATTTCCATGTTTAAAGAGATGGCAGTCTAGATATTTCCATGTTTATAGAGATAGTGGTGTAGTTATTTCCAAGTTTATAGAGACAGCGTTGTAGATATTTCCGTGTTTATACAGATAGCAGAGAAGATATTTCCACGTTTATACAGATAGCGGTGTAGATATTTCCATGTTTATACAGATAGCAGTGTAGATATTTCCATGTTTCTAGAGATAGTGGTGTAGATAATTCCAATTTTATACAGATAGCAGTGTAGATATTTCCAAGTTCATACAGATAGCGGTGTAGATATTTGCACGTTTATAGAGATGGCGGTGTAGATATTTCCATGTTCATACAGATGACGGTGTAGATATTTCCATGTTTATAGAGATAGCGGTTTAGATATTTCCATGTTTACACTGATAGCGGTGTAGACATTTCCATGTTTATGCAGATAGCAGTGTGGATATTTCCATGTTTATTCAGATAGCGGTGTAGATATTTCCATGTTTATACAGATAGCGGTGCGGTTATTTCCATGTTTATACAGATAGCGGTGCAGATATTTCCATGTTTATACATATAGCGGTGTGGACATTTCCATCTTAATACAGATGGCAGTGTAGATATCTCCATGTTCGTACAGATGGCGGTGTAGATATTTCCATGTTCATACAGATGGCAGCGTAGTTATTTCGTAGTTTATAGAGATAGCGCTGTAGTTATTTCCATATTAATTCAGAAATGTGTGTACATATTTCCATGTATATGCAGATTGCTGTGTAGATATTTCTATGTTCATGCAGATGGCGGTGTAGATATTTCAATGTTCATCCAGATGCCGGTGTAGATATTTCCATGTTCATACAGATGGCAGTGATGATATTTCCATGTTCATACAGTTGGCGGTGTAGATATTTCCATCTTCATACACATGGTGGTGTAGATATTTCCGTGTTCATAGAGATGCGCGGTGTAGATATTTCCATGTTTATACAGATAGCAGTGTAGTTATTTCCATGTTTATACAGATAGCAGTGTAGATATTTCCATTGATATACAGATAGCTGTGTAGATATTTGCATGTTCATACAGATAGCGGTGTAGATATTTCCATGTTCATACAGATAGCGGTGTAGATATTTCCATGTTCATACAGATAGCGGTGTAGATATTTCCATGTTCATACAGATAGCGGTGTAGATATTTCCATGTTCATTCAGATAGCGGTGTAGTTATTTCCATGTTCAAACAGTTAGCCGTGTAGATATTTCCATGTTCATACAGATGGCGGTGTAGATATTTACATGCTCATACCGATGACGGTGTAGATATTTCCATGTTCGTACGGATGGCAGTGTAGATATTTCCATGTTCATACAGGTGGCGGTGTAGATATTTGCATGTTTTTACAGATAGCAGTGTAGTTATTTCCATGTTTATAGAGATAGCAGTGTAGATTTTTCCGTTGATATACAGATAGCTTTGTAGATATTTGCATGTTCATACAGATAGCCGTGTAGATATTTCCATGCTCATACAGATAGCGGTGTAGATATTTCCATGTTCATACAGATAGCGGTGTAGGTATTTCCATGTTCATTCAGATAGCGGTGTAGATATTTCCATGTTCATACAGGTAGTGGTGTAGGTATTATCATGTTCATACAGTTAGCGGTGTAGATATTTCCATGTTCATACAGATGGCGGTGTAGATATTTACAAGTTCATACAGATGGCGGTGTAAATATTTCCATGTTCATACAGATGGCGGTGTAGATATTTCCATGTTCGTACGGATGGCAGTGTAGATATTTCCATGTTCATACAGGTGGCGGTGTAGATATTTCCATGTTTATACAGATAGCAGTGTAGTTATTTCCATAGTTATAGAGATAGCAGTGTAGATATTTCCATTGATAAACATATAGCTGTGTAGATGTTTGCATGTTCATACTGATAGCGGTGTACATATTTCCATGTTCATACAGATAGCGGTGTAGATATTTCCATGTTCATACAGATAGTGGTGTAGATATTTCCATGTTTATACAGATAGCAGTGTAGTTATTTCCATGTTTATAGAGATAGCAGTGTAGATATTTCCATTGATATACAGATCGCTGTGTAGATATTTGCATATTCATTCAGATAGCAGTGTAGACATTTCCATGTTCATACAGACAGTGGTGTAGATATTTCCATGTTCATACAGATAGCGGTGTAGATATTTCCATGTTCATACATATAGCGGTGTAGATATTTCCATGTTCATACAGATAGCATTGTAGATATTTCCATGTTCATACAGTTAGCGGTATAGATATTTCCATGTTCATCCAGATGCCGGTGTAGATATATCCATGTTCATACAGATGGCGGTTAAGATATTTCCATGTTCATACAGAT
Organism: Gorilla gorilla gorilla; assembly: GCF_029281585.2. Taxonomy (NCBI): domain Eukaryota; kingdom Metazoa; phylum Chordata; class Mammalia; order Primates; family Hominidae; genus Gorilla; species Gorilla gorilla. Next base: position 6,468,463 of record NC_073232.2, on the reverse strand, counting down.
GGCGGTGTAGATATTTCCATGTTCATGCAAATGGCGGTGTAGATATTTCCATGTTCATAGACATGGCGGAGTAGATATATCCATGTTCATACAAATGGCGGTGTAGATATTTCCATGTTCCTAGAGATGGCGGTGTAGATATTTCCATGTTTATACAGATAGCAGTGTAGTTATTTCCATGTTTATAGAGATAGCAGTGTAGATATTTCCACTGATATACAGATAGCTGTGTAGATATTTGCATGTTCATACAGATAGCGGTGTAGATATTTCCATGTTCCTACAGACAGTGGTGTAGATATTTCCATGTTCATACAGATAGCGGTGTAGATATTTTCATGTTCATACAGATAGCGGTGTGGATATTTCCATGTTCATACAGATAGCGGTGTAGATATTTCCATGTTCATACAGTTAGCTGTGTAGATATTTCCATGTTCATACAGATGGCGCTGTAGATATTTACATGTTGATACAGATGGCGGTGTAGATATTTCCATGTTCGTACGGATGGCAGTGTAGTTATTTCCATGTTTATAGAGATAGCAGTGTAAATATTTCCATAGATATACAGATGGCTGTGTAGATATTTGCATGTTCACACAGATAGCGGTGTAGATATTTCCATGTTCATACAGATAGCGGTGTAGATATTTCCATGTTCATACAGATAGCGGTGTAGATATTTCCTTGTTCATACAGATAGCGGTGAAGATATTTCCATGTTCATACAGTTAGTGGTGTAGGTATTTCCATGTTCATACAGATGGCGGTGTAGATATTTCCTTGTTCGTACGGATGGCAGTGTAGTTATTTCCATGTTTATAGAGATAGCAGTGTAGATATTTCCATTGATATACAGATGGCTGTGTAGATATTTGCATGTTCTCACAGATAGCGGTGTTGTTATTTCCATGTTCATACAGATAGCGGTGTAGATATTTCCATGTTCATACAGATAGCCGTGTAGATATTTCCATGTTCATACAGATAGCGGTGTAGATATTTCCATGTTCATACAGATAACGGTGTAGATATTTCCATGTTCCTACAGATAGGGGTGTAAATATTTCCACGTTTATATAGATAGCGGTGTAGATATTTCCATGTTTATAGAGATAGCAGTGTAGATATTTCCAGTGATATGCAGATAGCGGTGGAGATATTTCCATGTTCAAACAGATAGCGGTGTAGATATTTCCATGTTCATACAGATAGCGGTGTAGATATTTCCATGTTCATACAGATAGCGGTGTAGATATTTCCATGTTTATACAGATGGCAGTGTAGTTATTTCCATGTTTATCGAGATGGCCGTGTAAATATTTCCATGTTTATAGAGATAGTGCTGTAGTTATTTCCAAGTTTATAGAGAGATCGGTGTCGATATTTCCATGTTTATACTGATAGCGGTGTAGATATTTACATGTTTATAGAGATGGCGGTCTAGGTATTTTCTTGTTTATACCGAAAGCGGTTTAGATATTTCCATGTTTATGGAGATAGCGGTGTGGATATTTCCAATTTTATAAAGATGTCAGTGTAGATATTTCCATGTTCATACAGATAGCAGTGTAGACATTTCCATGTTTACACAGATAGCGTTGTAGATATTTACATGTTTATAGAGATAGCGGTGTAATTATTTCCATGTTTATTCAGATAGCGGTGTAGATATTTCCATGTTCATACAGATAGCGGTGAAGATATTTCCATGTTCATACAGATGGCGGTGTAGATATTTCCATGTTCATGCAAATGGCGGTGTAGATATTTCCATGTTCATAGACATGGCGGAGTAGATATATCCATGTTCATACAAATGGCGGTGTAGATATTTCCATGCTCCTAGAGATGGCGGTGTAGATATTTCCATGTTTATACAGATAGCAGTGTAGTTATTTCCATGTTTATAGAGATAGCAGTGTAGATATTTCCATTGATATACAGATAGCTGTGTAGATATTTGCATGTTCATACAGATAGCGGTGTGGATATTTCCATGTTCATACAGATAGCGGTGTAGATATTTCCATGTTCATACAGTTAGCTGTGTAGATATTTCCATGTTCATACAGATGGCGCTGTAGATATTTACATGTTGATACAGATGGCGGTGTAGATATTTCCATGTTCGTACGGATGGCAGTGTAGTTATTTCCATGTTTATAGAGATAGCAGTGTAAATATTTCCATTGATATACAGATGGCTGTGTAGATATTTGCATGTTCACACAGATAGCGGTGTAGATATTTCCATGTTCATACAGATAGCGGTGTAGATATTTCCATGTTCATACAGATAGCGGTGTAGATATTTCCTTGTTCATACAGATAGCGGTGAAGATATTTCCATGTTCATACAGTTAGTGGTGTAGATATTTCCATGTTCATACAGATGGCGGTGTAGATATTTCCTTGTTCGTACGGATGGCAGTGTAGTTATTTCCATGTTTATAGAGATAGCAGTGTAGATATTTCCATTGTTATACAGATGGCTGTGTAGATATTTGCATGTTCTCACAGATAGCGGTGTAGATATTTCCATGTTCATACAGATAGCGGTGTAGATATTTCCATGTTCATACAGATAGCCGTGTAGATATTTCCATGTTCATACAGATAGCGGTGTAGATATTTCCATGTTCATACAGATAACGGTGTAGATATTTCCATGTTCCTACAGATAGGGGTGTAAATATTTCCAAGTTTATATAGATAGCGGTGTAGATATTTCCATGTTTATAGAGATAGCAGTGTAGATATTTCCAGTGATATGCAGATAGCGGTGGAGATATTTCCATGTTCAAACAGATAGCGGTGTAGATATTTCCATGTTCATACAGATAGCGGTGTAGATATTTCCATGTTCATACAGATAGCGGTGTAGATATTTCCATGTTTATACAGATGGCAGTGTAGTTATTTCCATGTTTATCGAGATAGTGCTGTAGTTATTTCCAAGTTTATAGAGAGATCGGTGTAGATATTTCCATGTTTATACTGATAGCGGTGTAGATATTTACATGTTTATAGAGATGGCGGTCTAGATATTTTCTTGTTTATACCGAAAGCGGTTTAGATATTTCCTTGTTTATGGAGATAGCGGTGTAGATATTTCCAATTTTATAAAGATGTCAGTGTAGATATTTCCATGTTCATACAGATAGCAGTGTAGACATTTCCATGTTTACACAGATAGCGTTGTAGATATTTACATGTTTATAGAGATAGCGGTGTAATTATTTCCAAGTTTATACAGATAGTGGTGTAGATATTTCCATGTTTACACAGATAGCGGTGTGGATATTTCCAAGTTTATACAGAGAGCGGAGTAGATATTTCCATGTTTATACAGATTGCGGTGTAGATATTTAAATGTTTATACAGATGGCGGTGTAGATATTTCCATGTTCATACAGATGGCGGTGCAGATATTTCCATGTTCATACAGATGGTGATGTAGATATTTCCATGTTTATAGAGATAGCGTTATAGTTATTTCCATGTTTATAGAGATAGCGCTGTAGATATGTCCATGTATATAAAGATAGCTGTGTGGATATTTCCATGTTCCTACAGATAGCGGTGTAGATATTTCCATGTTCATACAGATAGCGGTGTAGACATTTCCACCTTCATAGTGATGGCGGTGTAGATATTTCTATGTTCATACAGAGGGCGGTGTAGATATTTCCATGTTCATACAGATAGCGGTGTAGATATTTCCATGTTCATACAGATGGCGGTGTAGATATTTACATGTTCATACAGATGGCGGTGTAGATATTTCCATTTTCGTACGGATGGCAGTGGAGATATGTCCATGTTCATACAGGTGGCAGTGTAGATATTTCCATGTTTATACAGATGGCAGTGTAGTTATTTCCATGTTTATAGAGATAGCAGTGTAGTTATTTCCACTGATATACAGATAGCTGTGTAGATATTTGCATGTTCATACAGATAGCGCTGTAGATATTTCCATGTTCATACAGATAGCGGTGTAGATATTTCCATGTTCATACAGATAGCGGGGTAGATATTTCCATGTTCATACAGTTAGCGGTGTAGATATTTCCATGTTCATACAGATGGCGGTGTAGATATTTACATGTTCATACAGATGGCGGTGTAGATATTTCCATGTTCGTACTGATGGCTGTGTAGATATTTCCATGTTCATAGAGATATCGGTATAGATATTTCCATGCTCATACAAATGGCGGTGTAGATAATTCCATGTTCATAGAGATGGCAGTGTAGATATTTCGAAGTTTACAGAGATAGCGCTGTAGTTATTTTCATATTTATAGAGAAATCTGTGTAGATATTTCCATGTATATGCAGATAGCAGTGTAGATATTTCCATGTTCATCCAGATGCCGGTGTAGATATATCCATGTTCATACAGATGGCGGTGAAGATATTTCCATGATCATACAGATGTCGGTGTAGATAATTCCATGTTCATACAAATGGCGGTGTAGATATTTCCATGTTCATAGAGATGGCGGTGTAGATATTTCCCTGCTCATACAAATGGCGGTGTAGATATTTCCATGTTCATAGAGATGGCGGTGTAGATATTTCCATGTTTATACAGATAGCAGTGTAGTTATTTCCATGGTTATAGGGATAGCAGTGTAGATATTTCCATTGATATACAGATAGCTGTGTAGATATTTGCATGTTCATACAGATAGCTGTGTAGATATTTCCATGTTCATAGAGATAGCGGTGTAGATATTTCCATGTTCATACAGATAGCGGTGTAGATATTTCCATGTTCATACAGATAGCTGTGTAGATATTTCCATGTTCATACAGATAGCGGTGTAGATATTTCCATGTTCATAATGATAGCGGTGTAGATATTTCCATGTTCATACAGATGGCGGTTAGATATTTACATGTTCATACAGATGGCGGTGTAGATATTTCCATGTTCGTACGGATGGCAGTGGAGATATTTCCATGTTCATACAGGTGGCGGTGTAGATATTTCCATGTTTATACAGATAGCAGTGTAGTTATTTCCAAGTTTATAGAGATAGCAGTGTAGATACTTACATGTTCATACAGATGGCGGTGTAGATATTTCCATGTTCGTACAGATGGCGGTGTAGATATTTCCATGTTCATTCAGTTAGCGGTGTAGATATTTCCATGTTCATACAGATGGCGGTGTAGATACTTACATGTTCATACAGATGGCGGTGTAGATATTTCCATGTTCGTACAGATGGTGGTGTAGATATTTCCATGTTCCTAGAGATGGCGGCGTAGATATTTCCATGTTTAGGCAGTTAGCGTTATAGATATTTCCATGTTTATACAGATGTTGGTGTAGACATTTCCATGTTTATAGAGATGGCGGTCTAGATATTTCCATGTTTATAGAGATAGTGGTGTAGTTATTTCCAAGTTTATAGAGACGGCGTGGTAGATATTTCCATGTTTATACAGATAGCGGTGAAGATATTTCCATGTTTATACAGATAGCGGTGTAGATATTTCCATGTTTATACAGATAGCGGTGTAGATATTTCCATGTTTCTAGAGATAGTGGTGTAGATAATTCCAATTTTATACAGATAGCAGTGTAGATATTTCCAAGTTCATACAGATAGCAGTGTAGATATTTCCACGTTTATACCGATGGCGGTGTAGATATTTCCATGTTCATACAGATGGCGCTGTAGATATTTCCATGTTTATATCGATGGCGGTGTAGATATTTTCATGTTTACACAGGTGGCGGTGTAGATATTTCCATGTTTACACAGAAAGCGGTGTAGACATTTCCATGTTTACACAGATAGCGGTGTGGATAGTTCCATGCTTATGCAGACAGCGGTGTAGATATTTCCATATTTATACAGATAGCGATGCGGATATTTCCATGTTTATACAGATAGTTGGGCAGATATTTCCATATTTATACAGATAGCAGTGTAGATATTTCCATCTTAATACAGATGGCGGTGTAGATATCTCCATGTTCGTAGAGATGGCGGTGTAGATATTTCCATGTTCATACAGATGGCAGTGTAGATATTTCGAAGTTTATAGAGATAGCTCTGTAGTTATTTCCATATTTATACAGAAATCTTTGTAGATATTTCCATGTATATGCAGATAGCTGTGTAGATATTTCCATGTTCATGCAGATAGCGGTGTAGATATGTCCATGTTCATCCAGATGCCGGTGTAGATATATCCATGTTCATACAGATGGCGGTGAAGGTATTTCCATGTTCATACAGATGGCGGTGTAGATATTTCCATGTTCATACAAATGGCGGTGTAGATATTTCCAGGTTCACAGAGATGGCAGTGTAGATATTTCCATGTTCATACAAATGACGGTGTAGCTATTTCCATGTTCATAGAGAAGGCGGTGTAGATATTTCCATGTTTATGCACATAACAGTGTAGTTATTTCCATGTTTATAGAGATAGCAGTGTAGATATTTCCATTGATATACAGATAGCTGTGTAGATATTTGCATGTTCATACAGATAGCGCTGTTGATATTTCCATGTTCATACAGATAGCGGTGTAGATATTTCCATGTTCATACAGATAGCGGTGTAGATATTTCCATGTTCATACAGATAGCGGTGTAGATATTTCCATGTTCTTACAGTTAGCGGTGTAGATATTTCCATGTTCATATAGATGGCGGTGTAGATATTTACATGTTCATACAGATGGCGGTGTAGATATTTCCATGTTCATACGGATGGCAGTGTGGATATTTCCATGTTCATACTGGTGGCGGAGTAGGCATTTCCATGTTTATACAGATAGCAGTGCAGTTATTTCCATGTTTATAGAGATAGCAGTGTAGATATTTCCATTGATATACAGATAGCTGTGTAGATATTTGCATGTTCATACAGATAGCGCTGTTGATATTTCCATGTTCATACAGATAGCGGTGTAGATATTTCCATGTTCATACAGATAGCGGTGTATATATTTCCATGTTCATACAGATAACGGTGTAGATATTTCCATGTTCATTCAGATAGCGGTGTAGATATTTCCATGTTCATACAGTTAGCGGTGTAGATATTTCCATGTTCATACAGATGGCGGTGTAGATATTTACATGTTCATACAGATGGCGGTGTAGATATTTCCATGTTCGTACAGATGACGGTGTAGATATTTCCATGTTCATAGAGATGGTGGCGTAGATATTTCCATGTTTATGCAGATAGCGTTATAGATATTTCCATGTTTATACAGATGGTGGTGTAGATATTTCCATGTTTATAGAGATGGCGGTCTAGATATTTCCATGTTTATAGAGATAGTGGTGTACTTATTTCCAAGTTTATAGAGACGGCGTGGTAGATATTTCCATGTTTATACAGATAGCGATGAAGATATTTCCATGTTTATACAGATAGCGGTGTAGATATTTCCATGTTTATACAGATAGCGGTGTAGATATTTCCATGTTTCTAGAGATAGTGGTGAAGATAATTCCAAATTTATACAGATAGCAGTGTAGATATTTCCAAGTTCATACAGATAGCAGTGTTGATATTTCCACGTTTATACAGATGGCGGTGTAGATATTTCCATGTTCATACAGATGGCGCTGTAGATATTTCCATGTTTATATCGATGGCGGGGTAGATATTTTCATGTTTACACAGGTGGCGGTGGAGATATTTCCACATTTACGCAGAAAGCGGTGTAGACATTTCCATGTTTACACTGATAGCGGTGTGGATATTTTCATGTTTATGCAGATAGCGGTGTAGATATTTCCATGTTTATACAGCTAGCGATGCGGATATTCCCATGTTTATACAGATAGTTGGGCAGATATTTCCATGTTTATACAGATAGCAGTGTAGATATATCCATGTTCATACAGATAGCGGTGTAGATATTTCCTTGTTCATAGTGATGGCGGTGTAGATATTTCCATATTCATACAGATAGCGGTGTAGATATTTCCATGTTCATACAGATGGCGGTGTAGATATTTCCATGTTCATACAGATGGCAGGGTACATATTTCGAAGTTTATAGAGATAGCGCTGTAGTTATTTCCATATTGATAGAGAAATATGTGTAGATATTTCCATGTATATGCAGATAGCTGTGTAGATATTTCCATGTTCATGCAGATAGCGGTGTAGATATGTCCATGTTCATCCAGATGCCGGTGTAGGTATATCCATGTTCTTACAGATGGCGGTGAAGATATTTCCATGTTCATACAAATGGCGGTGTAGATATTCCCATGTTCATAGAGATGGCAGTGTAGATATTTCCATTTTCATACAAATGACGGTTTAGATATTTCCATGTTCATACAGATGGCGGTGTAGATATTTCCATGTTCATACAGATGGCAGGGTACATATTTCGAAGTTTATAGAGATAGCGCTGTAGTTATTTCCATATTGATAGAGAAATATGTGTAGATATTTCCATGTATATGCAGATAGCTGTGTAGATATTTCCATGTTCATGCAGATAGCGGTGTAGATATGTCCATGTTCATCCAGATGCCGGTGTAGGTATATCCATGTTCTTACAGATGGCGGTGAAGATATTTCCATGTTCATACAAATGGCGGTGTAGATATTCCCATGTTCATAGAGATGGCAGTGTAGATATTTCCATATTCATACAAATGACGGTTTAGATATTTCCATGTTCATAGAGATGGCGGTGTAGATATTTCCATGTTTATACAGATAGCAGTGTAGTTATTTCCATGTTTATAGGGATAGCAGTGTAGATATTTCCATTGATATACAGATAGCTGTGTAGATATTTGCATGTTCATACAGATAGCGGTGTAGATATTTCCATGTTGATACAGATAGCGGTGTAGATATTTCCATGTTCATACAGATAGCGGTGTAGATATTTCCATGTTCATACAGATAGCGGTGTAGGTATTTCCATGTTCATGCAGATACCCGTGTAGATATTTCCATGTTCATACAGATAGCGGTGTAGATATTTCCATGTTCATACAGTTAGCGGTGTAGATATTTCCATGTTCATACAGATGGCGGTGTAGATATTTTCATGTTCATACAGATGGCGGTGTAAATATTTCCAAGTTCGTACAGATGGTGGTGTAGATATTTCCATGTTCATAGAGATGGCAGTGTAGATATTTCCATGTTTACAGAGATGGCGGTGTAGATATTTTCATGTTTACACAGATGGCGGTGTAGATATTTCCATGTTTGCACTGATAGCAGTGTAGACATTTCCATGTTTACACAGATAGCGGTGTGGATATTTCCACGTTTATGCAGATAGCGGTGTAGATATTTCCATGTTTATACAGATAGCGGTGTATCTATTTCCATCTTAATACAGATGGCGGTGTAGATATGTAAATGTTCGTACAGATGGCGGTGTAGATATTTCCATGTTCATACTGATGGCGGTGTAGATATTTCGAAGTTTATAGAGATAGCGCTTTAGTCACTTCCATATTTATAGAGAAATCTGTGTAGATATTTCCATGTATATGCAGATAGCTGTGTAGATATTTCCATGTTCATGCAGATAGCGGTGTAGATATTTCCATGTTCATCCAGATGCCGGTGTATATATATCCATGTTCATACAGATAGCAGTGAAGATATTTCCATGTTCATACAGATGGCATTGTAGATAATTCCATGTTCATACAAATGGCGGTGTAGATATTTCCATGTTCATAGAGATGGCGGTGTAGATATTTCCATGTTCGTAGAAATGGTGGTGTAGATATTTCCATGTTCATAGAGATGGCGGTGTAGATATTTCCATGTTTATACAGATTGCAGTATAGTTATTTCCATGTTTATAGAGATAGCAGTGTAGATATTTCCATTGATATACATATAGCTGTGTAGATATTTGCATGTTCATACAGATAGCGGTGTAGATAATCCATGTTGATACAGATAGCGGTGTAGATATTTCCATGTTCATACAGATAGCTGTGTAGATATTTCCATGTTCATACAGATAGCGGTGTAGATATTTCCATGTTCATCCAGATGCCGGTGTAGATATATCCATGTTCATACAGATAGCGGTGAAGATATTTCCATGTTCATACAGATGGCATTGTAGATATTTCCATGTTCATACAAATGGCGGTGTAGATATTTCCATGTTCAAAGAGATGGCGGTGTAGATATTTCCATGTTCATACAAATGGTGGTGTAGATATTTCCATGTTCATAGAGATGGCAGTGTAGATATTTCCATGTTTATACAGATAGCAGTGTAGTTATTTCCATGTTTATAGAGATAGCAGTTTAGATATTTCCATTGATATACAGATAGCTGTGTAGATATTTGCATGTTCATACAGATAGCTGTGTAGATATTTACATGTTCATAAAGATAGCGGTGTAGATATTTCCATGTTCATACAGATAGCGGTGTTGATATTTCCATGTTCATACAGATAGCTGTGTAGATATTTCCATGTTCATACAGATAGAGGTGTAGATATTTCCATGTTCATACTGATAGCGGTGTAGATATTTCCATGTTCATACAGATGGCGGTTAGATATTTACATGTTCATACAGATGGCGGTGTAGATATTTCCATGTTCATACGGATGGCAGTGGAGATGTTTCCATGTTCATACAGGTGGCGGTGTAGATATTTCCATGTTTATACAGATAGCAGTGCAGTTATTTCCATGTTTATAGAGATAGCAGTGTAGATACTTACATGTTCATACAGGTGGCAGTGTAGATATTTCCATGTTCGTACAGATGGCGGTGTAGATATTTCAATGTTCATACAGTTAGCGGTGTAGATATTTCCATGTTCCTACAGATGGCGGTGTAGATACTTACATGTTCATACAGATGGCGGTGTAGATATTTCCATGTTCATACAGATGGCGGTGTAGATATTTCCATGTTTATGCAGATAGCGGTATAGATACTTCCATGTTTATACAGATGGTGGTGTAGATATTTCCATGTTCATACAGATGGCAGTGTAGATATTTCCATGTTTATAGACTTGGCGTTGTTGATATTTTCATGTTTACACAGATTGCGGTGTAGATATTTCCATGTTTGCAAAGATAGCGGTGTAGACATTTCCATGTTTACACAGATAGCGGTGTGGATATTTCCATGTTTATGCAGATAGCGGTGTAGATATTTCCATGTTTATACAGATAGCGGTGCGGATATTTCCGTGTTTATACAGATAGTTGGGCAGATATTTCCATGTTTATACAGATAGCGGTGTTGATATCTCCATCTTAATACAGATGGCGGTCTAGATATGTCCATGTTCGTACAGATTGGGGTGTAGATGTTTCCAAGTTCATACAGATCGCGGTGTAGATATTTCGAAGTTTATAGAGATAGCGCTGCAGTTATTTCCATATTTATAGAGGAACCTGTGTAGATATTTCCATGTATATGCAGATAGCTCTGTAGATATTTTCATGTTCATGCAGATAGCAGTGTAGATATTACCATGTTCATCCAGATGATGGTGTAGATATATCCATGTTCATACAGATGGTGGTGAAGATATTTCCAAGTTCATACAGATGGCGGTTTAGATATTTCCATGTTCATGCAAATGGCGGTGTAGATATTTCCATGTTTATACAGATAGCGGTGTAGATATTTCCAAGTTTATACAGATAACAGTGTAGATATTTCCATGTTTATAGAGATAGTGGTGTAGATGATTCCAATTTTATACAGATAGCAGTGTAGATATTTCCAAGTTCATACAGATAGCGGTGTAGATATTTGCACGTTTATAGAGATGGCGGTGTAGATATTTCCATGTTCATACAGATGGCAGTGTAGATATTTCCATGTTTATAGAGATGGTGGTGTAGATATTTTCATGTTTACACAGATGGCGGTGTAGATATTTCCATGTTTACACTGATAGCGGTGTAGAAATTTCCATGTTTACACAGATAGCGGTGTGGATATTTCCATGTTTATGCAGATAGCGGTGTAGATATTTCCATGTTTATACAGATAGCGGTGCGGTTATTTCCATGTTTATACAGATAGTGGTGCAGATATTTCCATGTTTATACAGATAGCGGTGTACACATTTTCATCTTAATACAGATGGCGGTGTAGATATTTCCATGTTCGTACAGATGGCGTTGTAGATATTTCCATGTTCATACAGATGGCGGTGTAGATATTTCGAAGCTTATAGAGATAGCGCTGTAGTTATTTCCATATTTATAGAGAAATCTGTGTAGATATTTCCATGTATATGCAGATAGCTGTGTAGATATTTCTATGTTCATGCAGATGGCGGTGTAGATATTTCCATGTTCATCCAGATGCCGGTGTAGATATATCCATGTTCATACAGATGGCGGAGATGACATTTCCATGTTCATACAGATGGCGGTGTAGATATTTCCATGTTCATACAAATGGCAGTGTAGATATTTCCATGTTCATAGAGATGGCAGTGTAGATATTTCCATGTTCATAGAGATGGCCGTGTAGATATTTCCATGTTTATACAGATAGCAGTGTAGTTATTTCCATGTTTATAGAGATAGCAGTGTAGATATTTCCATTGATATACAGATGGCTGTGTAGATATTTGCATGTTCACACAGATAGCGGTGTAGATATTTCCATGTTCATACAGATAGCGGTGTAGATATTTCCATGTTCATACAGATAGCGGTGTAGATATTTCCATGTTCATACAGATAGCGGTGTAGATATTTCCATGTTCATACAGATAGCGGTGTAGATATTTCCATGTTCATACAGATAACGGTGTAGATATTTCCATGTTCATACAGATAGGGGTGTAAATATTTCCAAGTTTATATAGATAGTGGTGTAGATATTTCCATGTTTATAGAGATAGCAGTGTAGATATTTCCAGTGACATGCAGATAGCTGTGTAGATATTTCCATGTTCATACAGATAGCAGTGTAGATATTTCCATGTTCATAATGATAGCGGTGTAGATATTTCCATGTTCATACAGATGGCGGTTAGATATTTACATGTTCATACAGATGGCGGTGTAGATATTTCCATGTTCGTACGGATGGCAGTGGAGATATTTCCATGTTCATACAGGTGGCGGTGTAGATATTTCCATGTTTATACAGATAGCAGTGTAGTTATTTCCATGTTTATAGAGATAGCAGTGTAGATACTTACATGTTCATACAGATGGCGGTGTAGATATTTCCATGTTCGTACAGATGGCGGTGTAGATATTTCCATGTTCATTCAGTTAGCGGTGTAGATATTTCCATGTTCATACAGATGGCGGTGTAGATACTTACATGTTCATACAGATGGCGGTGTAGATATTTCCATGTTCGTACAGATGGTGGTGTAGATATTTCCATGTTCCTAGAGATGGCGGCGTAGATATTTCCATGTTTAGGCAGTTAGCGTTATAGATATTTCCATGTTTATACAGATGTTGGTGTAGACATTTCCATGTTTATAGAGATGGCGGTCTAGATATTTCCATGTTTATAGAGATAGTGGTGTAGTTATTTCCAAGTTTATAGAGACGGCGTGGTAGATATTTCCATGTTTATACAGATAGCGGTGAAGATATTTCCATGTTTATACAGATAGCGGTGTAGATATTTCCATGTTTATACAGATAGCGGTGTAGATATTTCCATGTTTCTAGAGATAGTGGTGTAGATAATTCCAATTTTATACAGATAGCAGTGTAGATATTTCCAAGTTCATACAGATAGCAGTGTAGATATTTCCACGTTTATACCGATGGCGGTGTAGATATTTCCATGTTCATACAGATGGCGCTGTAGATATTTCCATGTTTATATCGATGGCGGTGTAGATATTTTCATGTTTACACAGGTGGCGGTGTAGATATTTCCATGTTTACACAGAAAGCGGTGTAGACATTTCCATGTTTACACAGATAGCGGTGTGGATAGTTCCATGCTTATGCAGACAGCGGTGTAGATATTTCCATATTTATACAGATAGCGATGCGGATATTTCCATGTTTATACAGATAGTTGGGCAGATATTTCCATATTTATACAGATAGCAGTGTAGATATTTCCATCTTAATACAGATGGCGGTGTAGATATCTCCATGTTCGTAGAGATGGCGGTGTAGATATTTCCATGTTCATACAGATGGCAGTGTAGATATTTCGAAGTTTATAGAGATAGCTCTGTAGTTATTTCCATATTTATACAGAAATCTTTGTAGATATTTCCATGTATATGCAGATAGCTGTGTAGATATTTCCATGTTCATGCAGATAGCGGTGTAGATATGTCCATGTTCATCCAGATGCCGGTGTAGATATATCCATGTTCATACAGATGGCGGTGAAGGTATTTCCATGTTCATACAGATGGCGGTGTAGATATTTCCATGTTCATACAAATGGCGGTGTAGATATTTCCAGGTTCACAGAGATGGCAGTGTAGATATTTCCATGTTCATACAAATGACGGTGTAGCTATTTCCATGTTCATAGAGAAGGCGGTGTAGATATTTCCATGTTTATGCACATAACAGTGTAGTTATTTCCATGTTTATAGAGATAGCAGTGTAGATATTTCCATTGATATACAGATAGCTGTGTAGATATTTGCATGTTCATACAGATAGCGCTGTTGATATTTCCATGTTCATACAGATAGCGGTGTAGATATTTCCATGTTCATACAGATAGCGGTGTAGATATTTCCATGTTCATACAGATAGCGGTGTAGATATTTCCATGTTCTTACAGTTAGCGGTGTAGATATTTCCATGTTCATATAGATGGCGGTGTAGATATTTACATGTTCATACAGATGGCGGTGTAGATATTTCCATGTTCATACGGATGGCAGTGTGGATATTTCCATGTTCATACTGGTGGCGGCGTAGGCATTTCCATGTTTATACAGATAGCAGTGCAGTTATTTCCATGTTTATAGAGATAGCAGTGTAGATATTTCCATTGATATACAGATAGCTGTGTAGATATTTGCATGTTCATACAGATAGCGCTGTTGATATTTCCATGTTCATACAGATAGCGGTGTAGATATTTCCATGTTCATACAGATAGCGGTGTATATATTTCCATGTTCATACAGATAACGGTGTAGATATTTCCATGTTCATTCAGATAGCGGTGTAGATATTTCCATGTTCATACAGTTAGCGGTGTAGATATTTCCATGTTCATACAGATGGCGGTGTAGATATTTACATGTTCATACAGATGGCGGTGTAGATATTTCCATGTTCGTACAGATGACGGTGTAGATATTTCCATGTTCATAGAGATGGTGGCGTAGATATTTCCATGTTTATGCAGATAGCGTTATAGATATTTCCATGTTTATACAGATGGTGGTGTAGATATTTCCATGTTTATAGAGATGGTGGTCTAGATATTTCCATGTTTATAGAGATAGTGGTGTACTTATTTCCAAGTTTATAGAGACGGCGTGGTAGATATTTCCATGTTTATACAGATAGCGATGAAGATATTTCCATGTTTATACAGATAGCGGTGTAGATATTTCCATGTTTATACAGATAGCGGTGTAGATATTTCCATGTTTCTAGAGATAGTGGTGAAGATAATTCCAAATTTATACAGATAGCAGTGTAGATATTTCCAAGTTCATACAGATAGCAGTGTTGATATTTCCACGTTTATACAGATGGCGGTGTAGATATTTCCATGTTCATACAGATGGCGCTGTAGATATTTCCATGTTTATATCGATGGCGGGGTAGATATTTTCATGTTTACACAGGTGGCGGTGGAGATATTTCCACATTTACGCAGAAAGCGGTGTAGACATTTCCATGTTTACACTGATAGCGGTGTGGATATTTTCATGTTTATGCAGATAGCGGTGTAGATATTTCCATGTTTATACAGCTAGCGATGCGGATATTCCCATGTTTATACAGATAGTTGGGCAGATATTTCCATGTTTATACAGATAGCAGTGTAGATATTTCCATCTTAATACAGATGGCAGTGTAGATATCTCCATGTTCGTACAGATGGCGGTGTAGATATTTCCATGTTCATACAGATGGCAGGGTACATATTTCGAAGTTTATAGAGATAGCGCTGTAGTTATTTCCATATTGATAGAGAAATATGTGTAGATATTTCCATGTATATGCAGATAGCTGTGTAGATATTTCCATGTTCATGCAGATAGCGGTGTAGATATGTCCATGTTCATCCAGATGCCGGTGTAGGTATATCCATGTTCTTACAGATGGCGGTGAAGATATTTCCATGTTCATACAAATGGCGGTGTAGATATTCCCATGTTCATAGAGATGGCAGTGTAGATATTTCCATTTTCATACAAATGACGGTGTAGATATTTCCATGTTCATAGAGATGGCGGTGTAGATATTTCCATGTTTATACAGATAGCAGTGTAGTTATTTCCATGTTTATAGGGATAGCAGTGTAGATATTTCCATTGATATACAGATAGCTGTGTAGATATTTGCATGTTCATACAGATAGCGGTGTAGATATTTCCATGTTGATACAGATAGCGGTGTAGATATTTCCATGTTCATACAGATAGCGGTGTAGATATTTCCATGTTCATACAGATAGCGGTGTAGGTATTTCCATGTTCATGCAGATACCCGTGTAGATATTTCCATGTTCATACAGATAGCGGTGTAGATATTTCCATGTTCATACAGTTAGCGGTGTAGATATTTCCATGTTCATACAGATGGCGGTGTAGATATTTTCATGTTCATACAGATGGCGGTGTAAATATTTCCAAGTTCGTACAGATGGTGGTGTAGATATTTCCATGTTCATAGAGATGGCAGTGTAGATATTTCCATGTTTACAGAGATGGCGGTGTAGATATTTTCATGTTTACACAGATGGCGGTGTAGATATTTCCATGTTTGCACTGATAGCAGTGTAGACATTTCCATGTTTACACAGATAGCGGTGTGGATATTTCCACGTTTATGCAGATAGCGGTGTAGATATTTCCATGTTTATACAGATAGCGGTGTATCTATTTCCATCTTAATACAGATGGCGGTGTAGATATGTAAATGTTCGTACAGATGGCGGTGTAGATATTTCCATGTTCATACTGATGGCGGTGTAGATATTTCGAAGTTTATAGAGATAGCGCTTTAGTCACTTCCATATTTATAGAGAAATCTGTGTAGATATTTCCATGTATATGCAGATAGCTGTGTAGATATTTCCATGTTCATGCAGATAGCGGTGTAGATATTTCCATGTTCATCCAGATGCCGGTGTATATATATCCATGTTCATACAGATAGCGGTGAAGATATTTCCATGTTCATACAGATGGCATTGTAGATAATTCCATGTTCATACAAATGGCGGTGTAGATATTTCCATGTTCATAGAGATGGCGGTGTAGATATTTCCATGTTCGTAGAAATGGTGGTGTAGATATTTCCATGTTCATAGAGATGGCGGTGTAGATATTTCCATGTTTATACAGATTGCAGTATAGTTATTTCCATGTTTATAGAGATAGCAGTGTAGATATTTCCATTGATATACATATAGCTGTGTAGATATTTGCATGTTCATACAGATAGCGGTGTAGATAATCCATGTTGATACAGATAGCGGTGTAGATATTTCCATGTTCATACAGATAGCTGTGTAGATATTTCCATGTTCATACAGATAGCGGTGTAGATATTTCCATGTTCATCCAGATGCCGGTGTAGATATATCCATGTTCATACAGATAGCGGTGAAGATATTTCCATGTTCATACAGATGGCATTGTAGATATTTCCATGTTCATACAAATGGCGGTGTAGATATTTCCATGTTCAAAGAGATGGCGGTGTAGATATTTCCATGTTCATACAAATGGTGGTGTAGATATTTCCATGTTCATAGAGATGGCAGTGTAGATATTTCCATGTTTATACAGATAGCAGTGTAGTTATTTCCATGTTTATAGAGATAGCAGTTTAGATATTTCCATTGATATACAGATAGCTGTGTAGATATTTGCATGTTCATACAGATAGCTGTGTAGATATTTACATGTTCATAAAGATAGCGGTGTAGATATTTCCATGTTCATACAGATAGCGGTGTTGATATTTCCATGTTCATACAGATAGCTGTGTAGATATTTCCATGTTCATACAGATAGCGGTGTAGATATTTCCATGTTCATACTGATAGCGGTGTAGATATTTCCATGTTCATACAGATGGCGGTTAGATATTTACATGTTCATACAGATGGCGGTGTAGATATTTCCATGTTCATACGGATGGCAGTGGAGATGTTTCCATGTTCATACAGGTGGCGGTGTAGATATTTCCATGTTTATACAGATAGCAGTGCAGTTATTTCCATGTTTATAGAGATAGCAGTGTAGATACTTACATGTTCATACAGGTGGCAGTGTAGATATTTCCATGTTCGTACAGATGGCGGTGTAGATATTTCAATGTTCATACAGTTAGCGGTGTAGATATTTCCATGTTCCTACAGATGGCGGTGTAGATACTTACATGTTCATACAGATGGCGGTGTAGATATTTCCATGTTCATACAGATGGCGGTGTAGATATTTCCATGTTTATGCAGATAGCGGTATAGATACTTCCATGTTTATACAGATGGTGGTGTAGATATTTCCATGTTCATACAGATGGCAGTGTAGATATTTCCATGTTTATAGACTTGGCGTTGTTGATATTTTCATGTTTACACAGATTGCGGTGTAGATATTTCCATGTTTGCAAAGATAGCGGTGTAGACATTTCCATGTTTACACAGATAGCGGTGTGGATATTTCCATGTTTATGCAGATAGCGGTGTAGATATTTCCATGTTTATACAGATAGCGGTGCGGATATTTCCGTGTTTATACAGATAGTTGGGCAGATATTTCCATGTTTATACAGATAGCGGTGTTGATATTTCCATCTTAATACAGATGGCGGTCTAGATATGTCCATGTTCGTACAGATTGGGGTGTAGATGTTTCCAAGTTCATACAGATCGCGGTGTAGATATTTCGAAGTTTATAGAGATAGCGCTGCAGTTATTTCCATATTTATAGAGGAACCTGTGTAGATATTTCCATGTATATGCAGATAGCTCTGTAGATATTTTCATGTTCATGCAGATAGCAGTGTAGATATTACCATGTTCATCCAGATGATGGTGTAGATATATCCATGTTCATACAGATGGTGGTGAAGATATTTCCAAGTTCATACAGATGGCGGTTTAGATATTTCCATGTTCATGCAAATGGCGGTGTAGATATTTCCATGTTTATACAGATAGCGGTGTAGATATTTCCAAGTTTATACAGATAACAGTGTAGATATTTCCATGTTTATAGAGATAGTGGTGTAGATGATTCCAATTTTATACAGATAGCAGTGTAGATATTTCCAAGTTCATACAGATAGCGGTGTAGATATTTGCACATTTATAGAGATGGCGGTGTAGATATTTCCATGTTCATACAGATGGCAGTGTAGATATTTCCATGTTTATAGAGATGGTGGTGTAGATATTTTCATGTTTACACAGATGGCGGTGTAGATATTTCCATGTTTACACTGATAGCGGTGTAGACATTTCCATGTTTACACAGATAGCGGTGTGGATATTTCCATGTTTATGCAGATAGCGGTGTAGATATTTCCATGTTTATACAGATAGCGGTGCGGTTATTTCCATGTTTATACAGATAGTGGTGCAGATATTTCCATGTTTATACAGATAGCGGTGTACACATTTTCATCTTAATACAGATGGCGGTGTAGATATTTCCATGTTCGTACAGATGGCGTTGTAGATATTTCCATGTTCATACAGATGGCGGTGTAGATATTTCGAAGCTTATAGAGATAGCGCTGTAGTTATTTCCATATTTATAGAGAAATCTGTGTAGATATTTCCATGTATATGCAGATAGCTGTGTAGATATTTCTATGTTCATGCAGATGGCGGTGTAGATATTTCCATGTTCATCCAGATGCCGGTGTAGATATATCCATGTTCATACAGATGGCGGAGATGACATTTCCATGTTCATACAGATGGCGGTGTAGATATTTCCATGTTCATACAAATGGCAGTGTAGATATTTCCATGTTCATAGAGATGGCAGTGTAGATATTTCCATGTTCATAGAGATGGCCGTGTAGATATTTCCATGTTTATACAGATAGCAGTGTAGTTATTTCCATGTTTATAGAGATAGCAGTGTAGATATTTCCATTGATATACAGATGGCTGTGTAGATATTTGCATGTTCACACAGATAGCGGTGTAGATATTTCCATGTTCATACAGATAGCGGTGTAGATATTTCCATGTTCATACAGATAGCGGTGTAGATATTTCCATGTTCATACAGATAGCGGTGTAGATATTTCCATGTTCATACAGATAGCGGTGTAGATATTTCCATGTTCATACAGATAACGGTGTAGATATTTCCATGTTCATACAGATAGGGGTGTAAATATTTCCAAGTTTATATAGATAGTGGTGTAGATATTTCCATGTTTATAGAGATAGCAGTGTAGATATTTCCAGTGATATGCAGATAGCGGTGGAGATATTTCCATGTTCAAACAGACAGCGGTGTAGATATTTCCATGTTCATACAGATAGCGGTGTAGATATTTCCAAGTTCATACAGATAGCGGTGTAGATATTTCCATGTTTATACAGATGGCAGTGTAGTTATTTCCATGTTTATAGAGATGGCGGTGTATATATTTCCATGTTTATAGAGATAGTGGTGTAGTTACTTCCAAGTTTATAGAGAGATCGGTGTAGATATTTCCATGTTTATACTGATAGTGGTGTAGATATTTACATGTTTATAGAGATGGCGGTCTAGATATTTTCTTGTTTATACCGAAAGCGGTTTAGATATTTCCATGTTTATGGAGATAGCGGTGTAGATATTTCCAATTTTATAAAGATGTCAGTGTAGATATTTCCATGTTCATACAGGTAGCAGTGTAGACATTTCCATGTTTACACAGATGGCGTTGTAGATATTTACATGTTTATAGAGATAGCGGTGTAATTATTTCCATGTTTATACAGATAGCGGAGTAGATATTTCCATGTTTATACAGATTGCGGTGTCGATATTTAGATGTTTATACAGATGGCGGTGTAGATGTTTCCATGTTCATACAGATGGCGGTGCAGATATTTCCATGTTCATACAGATGGTGATGTAGATATTTCCATGTTTATAGAGATAGCGTTATAGTTATTTCCATGTTTATAGAGATATCGCTTTAGATATGTCCATGTATATAAAGATAGCTGTGTGGATATTTCCATGTTCCTACAGATAGCGGTGTAGATATTTCCATGTTCATACAGATAGCGGTGTAGATATATCCATGTTCATACAGATAGCGGTGTAGATAATTCCACCTTCATAGTGATGGCCGTGTAGATATTTCTATGTTCATACAGAGGGCGGTGAAGATATTTCCATGTTCATACAGATAGCGGTGTAGATATTTCCATGTTCATACAGATGGCGGTGTAGATATTTACATGTTCATACAGATGGCGGTGTAGATATTTCCATGTTCATACGGATGGCAGTGGAGATATGTCCATGTTCATACAGGTGGCAGTGTAGATATTTCCATGTTTATACAGATGGCAGTGCAGTTATTTCCATGTTTATAGAGATAGCAATGTAGATATTTTCACTGATATACAGATACCTGTGTAGATATTTGCATGTTCATACAGATAGCGCTGTAGATATTTCCATGTTCATACAGATAGCGGTGTAGATATTTCCATGTTCATACAGATAGTGGTGTAGATATTTCGATGTTCATACAGTTAGCGGTGTAGATATTTCCATGTTCATACAGATGGCGGTGTAGATATTTACATGTTCATACAGATGGCGGTGTAGATATTTCCATGTTCGTACAGATGGCGGTGTAGAGATTTCCATGTTCATAGAGATATCGGTGTAGATATTTCCATGCTCATACAAATGGCGGTGTAGATATTTCCATGTTCATAGAGATGGCGGTGTAGATATTTCGAAGTTTATAGAGATAGCGCTGTAGTTATTTTCATATTTATAGAGAAATCTGTGTAGATATTTCCATGTATATTCAGATAGCAGTGTAGATATTTCCATGTTCATCCAGATGCCGGTGTAGATATATCCATGTTCATACAGATAGCGGTGAAGATATTTCCATGTTCATACAGATGGCGGTGTAGATATTTCCATGTTCATACAAATGGCGGTGTAGATATTTCCATGTTCATAGAGATGGCGGTGTAGATATTTCCCTGCTCATACAAATGGCGATGTAGATATTTCCATGTTCATAGAGATGGCGGTGTAGATATTTCCATGTTTATACAGATAGCAGTGTAGTTATTTCCATGGTTATAGAGATAGCAGTGTAGATATTTCCATTGATATACAGATAGCTGTGTAGATATTTGCATGTTCATACAGATAGCTGTGTAGATATTTCCATGTTCATAAAGATTGCGGTGTAGATATTTCCATGTTCATACAGATAGCGGTGTAGATATTTCCATATTCATACAGATATCTGTGTATATATTTCCATGTTCATACAGATAGCGGTGTAGATATTTCCATGTTCATACTGATAGCGGTGTAGATATTTCCATGTTCATACAGATGGCGGTTAGATATTTACGTGTTCATACAGATGGCGGTGTAGATATTTCCATGTTCGTACGGATGGCAGTGGAGATATTTCCATGTTCATACAGGTGGCGGTGTAGATATTTCCATGTTTAAACAGATAGCAGTGTAGTTATTTCCATGTTTATAGAGATAGCAGTGTAGATACTTACATGTTCACACAGATGGCGGTGTAGATATTTACATGTTCGTAGAGATGGCGGTGTAGATATCTCCATGTTCATACAGTTAGTGGTGTTGATATTTCCATGTTCATACAGATGGCGGTGTAGATACTGATATGTTCATACAGATGGCGGTGTAGATATTTCCATGTTCGTACAGATGGCGGTGTAGATATTTCCATGTTCATAGAGATGGCGGCGTAGATATTTCCATGTTTATGCAGTAAGCGGTATAGATATTTCCATGTTTATACAGATGTTGGTGTAGACATTTCCATGTTTATAGAGATGGCGGTCTAGATATTTCCATGTTTATAGAGATAGTGGTGTAGTTATTTCCAAGTTTATAGAGACGGCATGGTAGATATTTCCATGTTTATACAGATAGCGGTGTAGATATTTCCATGTTTATACAGATAGCGGTGTAGATATTTCCATGTTTCTAGAGATAGTGGTGTAGATAATTCCAATTTTATACAGATAGCAGTGTAGATATTTCCAAGTTCATACAGATAGCAGTGTAGATATTTCCACGTTTATACAGATGGCGGTGTAGATATTTCCATGTTCATACAGATGGCGCTCTAGATATTTCCATGTTTATATCGATGGCGGTGTAGATATTTTCATGTTTACACAGGTGGCGGTGTAGATATTTCCATGTTTACACAGAAAGCGGTGTAGACATTTCCATGTTTACACAGATAGCGGTGTGGATAGTTCCATGCTTATGCAGATAGCGGTGTAGATATTTCCATGTTCATACAGATGGCAGTGTAGATATTTCGAAGTTTATAGAGATAGCTCTGTAGTTATTTCCATATTTATAGAGAAATCTGTGTAGATATTTCCATGTACATGCAGATAGCTGTGTAGATATTTCCATGTTCATGCAGATAGCGGTGTAGATATGTCCATGTTCATCCAGATGCCCGTGTAGATATATCCATGTTCATACAGATCGCGGTGAACATATTTCCATGTTCATACAGATGGCGGTGTAGATATTTCCATGTTCATACTAATGGCGGTGTAGATATTTCCATGTTCATAGAGATGGCAGTGTAGATATTTCCATGTTCATACAAATGACGGTGTAGGTATTTCCATGTTCATAGAGATGGCGGTGTAGATATTTCCATGTTTATACAGATAGCAGTGTAGTTATTTCCATGTTTATAGAGATAGCAGTGTAGATATTTCCATTGATATACAGATAGCTGTGTAGATATTTGCATGTTCATACAGATAGTGGTGTAGATATTTCCATGTTCATACAGATAGCGGTGTAGATATTTCCATGTTCATACAGTTAGCGATGTAGATATTTCCATGTTCGTACGGATGGCAGTGTGGATATTTCCATGTTCATACTGGTGACGGTGTTGACATTTCCATGTTTATACAGATAGCAGTGCAGTTATTTCCATGTTTATAAAGATAGCAGTGTAGAGGTTTCCATTGATATACAGATAGCTGTGTAGATATTTGCATGTTCACACAGATAGAGCTGTAGATATTTCCATGTTCATACAGATAGCGGTGTAGATATTTCCATGTTCATACAGATAGCGGTGTATATATTTCCATGTTCATACACATAACTGTGTAGATATTTCCATGTTCATTCAGATAGCGGCGTAGATATTTCCATGTTAATACAGTTAGCGGTGTAGATATTTCCATGTTCGTACAGATGGCAGCGTAGATATTTCCATGTTTATGCAGATAGCGGTATAGATATTTCCATGTTTATACAGATGGTGGTGTAGATATTTCCATGTTTATAGAGACGGCAGTCTAGATATTTCCATGTTTATAGTGATAGTGGTGTAGTTATTTCCAAGTTTATAGAGACGGCGTGGTAGATATTTCCATGTTTATACAGATAGCGATGAAGATATTTCCATGTTTATACAGATAGCGGTGTAGATATTTCCATGTTTATACAGATAGCGGTGTAGATATTTCCATGTTTCTAGAGATAGTGGTGTAGATGATTTCAATTTTATACAGATAGCAGTGTAGATATTTCCAAGTTCATACAGATAGCAGTGTAGATATTTCCACGTTTATACAGATGGCGGTGTAGATATTTCCATGTTCATACAGATGGCGCTGTAGATATTTCCATGTTTATATCGATGGCGGTGTAGATATTTTCATGTTTACACAGGTGGCGTTGTAGATATTTCCATGTTTACACAGAAAGCGGTGTAGACATTGCCATGTTTACACTGATAGCGGTGTGGATATTTCCATGTTTATGCAGATAGCAGTGTAGATATTTCCATGTTTATACAGATAGCGATGCGGATATTCCCATATTTATACAGATAGTTGGGCAGATATTTCCATGTTTATACAGATAGCAGTGTAGATATTTCCATCTTAATACAGATGGCAGTGTAGATATCTCCATGTTCGTACAGATGGCGCTGTAGATATTTCCATGTTCATACAGATGGCAGAGTAGATATTTCGAAGTTTATAGAGATAGCTCTGTAGTTATTTCCATATTTATAGAGAAATCTGTGTAGATATTTCCATGTATATGCAGATAGCTGTGTAGATATTTCCATGTTCATGCAGATACCGGTGTAGATATGTCCATGTTCATCCAGATGCCGGTGTAGATATATCCATGTTTTTACAGATGGCGGTGAAGATATTTCCATGTACATACAAATGGCGGTGTAGATATTTCCATGTTCATAGAGATTGCAGTGTAGATGTTTCCATGTTCATACAAATGACGGTGTAGATATTTCCATGTTCATAGAGATGGCGGTGTAGATATTTCCATGTTTATACAGATAGCAGTGTAGTTATTTCCATGTTTATAGAGATAGCAGTGTAGATATTTCCATTGATATACAGATAGCTGTGTAGATATTTGCATGTTCATACAGATAGCGGTGTAGATATCTCCATGTTTATGCAGATAGCGGTATAGATATTTCCATGTTTATTCAGATGGCGGTGTAGATATTTCCATGTTTATAGAGATGACAGTCTAGATATTGCCATGTTTATAGAAATAGTAGTGTAGCTTTTTCCAAGTTTATAGAGACAGCGTTGTATATATTTCCATGATTATACAGATAGCGTTGAAGATATTTCCATGTTTATACAGATAGCGGTGTATATATTTCCATGTTTATACAGATAGCAGTGTAGCTATTTCGATGTTTATAGAGATAGCAGTGTAAATATTTCCATTGATATACAGATAGCTGTGTAGATATTTGCATGTTCATACAGATACCGGTGTAGATATTTCCATGTTCATACAGATAACGGTGTAGATATTTCCTTGGTCGTACAGATAGCGGTGAAGATATTTCCATGTTCATACAGTTAGCGGTGTAGATATTTACATGTTCATACAGATGGCGGTGTAGATATTTACATGTTCATACAGATGGTGGTGTAAATATTTCCATGTTCGTACAGATGGCGGTGTTGATATTTCCATGTTCATAGAGAAGGCGGCGTAGATATTTCTATGTTTATGCAGATAGCGGTATAGATATTTCCATGTTTATACAGATGGTGGTGTAGATATTTCCATGTTTATACAGATGGCTGTCTAGATATTTCCATGTTTATGGAGATAGTGGTGTAGTTATTTCCAAGTTTATAGAGACAGCGTTGTAGGTATTTCCATGTTTATACAGATAGCGGTGAAGATATTTCCATGTTTATACAGATAGCGGTGTAGATATTTAAATGTTTATACAGATAGCGGTGTAGTTATTTCCATGTTTATAGAGATAGTGGTGTAGATAAATCCAATTTTATACTGATGGCAGTGTAGATATCTCCAAGATCATACAGATAGCGGTGTAGATAGTTCCACGTTTATACAGATGGCGGTGTAGATATTTCCACGTTCATACAGATGGCGCTGTTCATAATTCCATGTTTATAGAGATGGCGGTGTAGATATTTTCATGTTTACACAGATGGCAATGTAGATATTTCCATGTTTACACAGAAAGCGGTGTAGACATTTCCATGTTTACACAGATAGCGTAGTGGATATTTCCATGTTTACGCAGATGGCGGTGTAGATATTTCCATGTTTATACAGATAGCGGTGAGGATATTTCCATGTTTATACAGTTAGCGGTGAGGATATTTCCATGTTTATACTTATATTTGGGCAGATATTTCCATGTTTATACAGATAGCGGTGTAGATATTTCCATCTAAATATAGATGGCGGTGTAGATATCTCCATGTTCTTACAGATGGCGGTGTAGATATTTCCATGTTCATACAGATGGCAGTGTAGATATTTCGAAGTTTATAGAGATAGCACAGTAGTTATTTCCATATTTATTGAGAAATCTGTGTAGATATTTCCATGTATATGCAGATAGCTGTGTAGATATTTCCATGTTCATGCAGATACCGGTGTAGATATGTCCATGTTCATCCAGATGCCGGTGTAGATATATCCATGTTCTTACAGATGGCGGTGAAGATATTTCCATGTACATACAAATGGCGGTGTAGATATTTCCATGTTCATAGAGATGGCAGTGTAGATGTTTCCATGTTCATACAAATGACGGTGTAGATATTTCCATGTTCATAGAGATGGCGGTGTAGATATTTCCATGTTTATACAGATAGGAGTGTAGTTATTTCCATGTTTATAGAGATAGCAGTGTAGATATTTCCATTGATATACAGATAGCTGTGTAGATATTTGCATGTTCATACAGATAGCGGTGTAGATATCTCCATGTTTATGCAGATAGCGGTATAGATATTTCCATGTTTATTCAGATGGCGGTGTAGATATTTCCATGTTTATAGAGATGACAGTCTAGATATTGCCATGTTTATAGAAATAGTAGTGTAGCTTTTTCCAAGTTTATAGAGACAGCGTTGTATATATTTCCATGATTATACAGATAGCGTTGAAGATATTTCCATGTTTATACAGATAGCGGTGTATATATTTCCATGTTTATACAGATAGCAGTGTAGCTATTTCGATGTTTATAGAGATAGCAGTGTAAATATTTCCATTGATATACAGATAGCTGTGTAGATATTTGCATGTTCATACAGATAGCGGTGTAGATATTTCCATGTTCATACAGATAACGGTGTAGATATTTCCTTGGTCGTACAGATAGCGGTGAAGATATTTCCATGTTCATACAGTTAGCGGTGTAGATATTTCCATGTTCATACAGATGGCGGTGTAGATATTTACATGTTCATACAGATGGTGGTGTAAATATTTCCATGTTCGTACAGATGGAGGTGTTGATATTTCCATGTTCATAGAGAAGGCGGCGTAGATATTTCTATGTTTATGCAGATAGCGGTATAGATATTTCCATGTTTATACAGATGGTGGTGTAGATATTTCCATGTTTATAGAGATGGCTGTCTAGATATTTCCATGTTTATGGAGATAGTGGTGTAGTTATTTCCAAGTTTATAGAGATAGCGTTGTAGATATTTCCATGTTTATACAGATAGCGGTGAAGATATTTCCATGTTTATACAGATAGCGGTGTAGATATTTAAATGTTTATACAGATAGCGGTGTAGTTATTTCCATGTTTATAGAGATAGTGGTGTAGATAAATCCAATTTTATACAGATGGCAGTGTAGATATTTCCAAGATCATACAGATAGCGGTGTAGATATTTCCACGTTTATACAGATGGCGGTGTAGATATTTCCACGTTCATACAGATGGCGCTGTTCATAATTCCATGTTTATAGAGATGGCGGTGTAGATATTTTCATGTTTACACAGATGGCAATGTAGATATTTCCATGTTTACACAGAAAGCGGTGTAGACATTTCCATGTTTACACAGATAGCGGAGTGGATATTTCCATGTTTATGCAGATGGCGGTGTAGATATTTCCATGTTTATACAGATAGCGGTGAGGATATTTCCATGTTTATACTTATATTTGGGCAGATATTTCCATGTTTATACAGATAGCGGTGTAGATATTTCCATCTAAATATAGATGGCGGTGTAGATATCTCCATGTTCTTACAGATGGCGGTGTAGATATTTCCATGTTCATACAGATGGCAGTGTAGAGATTTCGAAGTTTATAGAGATAGCACAGTAGTTATTTCCATATTTATTGAGAAATCTGTGTAGATATTTCCATGTATATGCAGATAGCTGTGTAGATATTTCCATGTTCATGCAGATAGCGGTGTAGATATTTCCATGTTCATCCAGATGCTAGTGTAGATATATCCATGTTCATACAGATGGCGGTGAAGATATTTCCATCTTCATAGAGATGGCGGTGTAGATATTTCCATGTTCATAGAGATGGCGCTGTAGATATTTCCATGTTTATACAGATAGCAGTGTAGTTATTTCCATGTTTATAGAGATGACAGTCTAGATATTGCAATGTTTATAGAAATAGTGGTGTAGCTTTTTCCAAGTTTATAGAGACAGCGTTGTATATATTTCCATGATTATACAGATAGTGGTGAAGATATTTCCATGTTTATACAGATAGCGGTGTAGATATTTCCATGTTTATACAGATAGCGGTGTAGGTATTTCCATGTTTATAGAGATAGTGGTGTAGATAATTCCAATTTTATACAGATAGCAGTGTAGATATTTCCAAGTTCATACAGATAGCGGTGTAGATATTTCCACGTTTATAGGGATGGCGGTGTAGATATTTAGATGTTCATACAGATGGCAGTGTAGATATTTCCATGTTTACACAGATAGCGGTGTAGACATTTCCATGTTTACACAGATAGTGGTGTGGACGTTTCCATGTTTATGCAACTAGCGGTGTAGATATTTCCATGTTTATACAGATAGCTGTGCGGATATTTCCATGTTTATACAGATAGTTCGGCAGATATGTCCATGTTTATACAGACAGCGGTGTAGATATTTCCATCTTAATTCAGATGTCGGTGTAGATATGTCCATGTTCGTACAGATTGCGGTGTAGATATTTCCATGTTCATACAGATGGCGGTGTAGATATTTCGAAGTTTATAGAGATAGCGCTGTAGATATTTCCATATTTATAGAGAAATCTGTGTAGATATTTCCGTGTATATGCAGATAGCTGTGTAGATATTTCCATGTTCATGCAGATAGCGGTGAAGATATTTCCATGTTCATCCAGATGCCGGTGGAGATATATCCATGTTCATACAGACGGTGGTGAAGATATTTGCATGTTCATACAGATGGCGGTGTAGATATTTCCATGTTCATACAAATGGTGGTGTAGATATTTCCATGTTCATAGAGATGGCGGTGTAGATATTTCCATTTTCATACAAAAGGCGGTGTAGATATTTCCATGTTCATAGAGATGGCGGTGTAGATATTTCCATGTTTATACAGATAGCAGTGTAGTTATTTCCATGTTTATAGAGATAGCAGTGTAGATGTTTCCATTGATATACAGATAGCTGTGTAGATATTTGCATGTTCATACAGATAGCGGTGTAGATATTTAAATGTTCATACAGATAGCGGTGTAGATATTTCCATGTTCATACTGATAGTGGTGTAGTTATTTCCATGTTCATACAGATAGCTGTGTAGTTATTTCCATGTTCATTCAGTTGGCGGTGTAGATATTTCCATGTTCATACAGATGGCGGTGTAGATATTTCCATGTTCGTACAGATGGCGGTGTAGATATTTCCATATTCATAGAGATGGCGGCGTAGATATTTCCATTTTTATGCAGATAGCGGTATAGATATTTCCATGTTGATTCAGATGGTGGTGTAGATATTTCCACGTTTATAGAGATGGCGGTCTAGATATTTCCATGTTTATAGAGACAGTGGTGTAGATCTTTCCAAGTTTATAGAGAGAGCGTTGTAGATATTTCCATGCTTATACAGATAGCAATGAAGTTATTTCCTAGTTTATACAGATAGCGGTGTAGATATTTCCATGTTTATACAGATAGCGGTGTAGATATTTCCGTGTTTATAGAGATAGTGGTGTAGATAATTCCAATTTTATACAGAAAGCAGTGTAGATATTTCCAAGTTCATACAGATAGCGGTGTAGATATTTCCACGTTTATAGGGATGGCGGTGTAGATATTTCCATGTTCATACAGATGGCAGTGTAGATATTTTCATGTTTATTGAGATGGCAGTGTAGATATTTTCATGGTTACACAGATGGCGGTGTAGATATTTCCATGTTTACACAGATAGCGGTGTGGATATTTCCATGTTTATGCAGATAGCGGTGTAGATATTTCCATGTTTATACAGATAGCGGTGCGGATATTTCTATGCTTATACAGATAGTGGTGCAGATATTTCCATGTTTATACATATAGCGGTGTAGATATTCCATCTTAATAGAGATGGCGGCGTAGATATCTCCATGTTCGTACAGATGGCGGTGTAGATATTTCTGTGTTTATACATATAACGGTGTAGATATTTCCATGATCATACAGATGGCGGTGTGGATATTTCCATTTTGATACAGATTGGGTGTAGATATTTTCATGTTTATAGAGATGACGGTGTAGATATTTACATGTTTATAGACATGGCGGTGTAGATATTTCCATGTTTTTACACATAGCAGTGTCGATATTTCCATGTTTATGGAGATATCGGTGTAGGTATTTCCATGTTTATAGAGAGAGCGTTGTGGATATTCCCATGTTTATACAGATAGCGGTGTAGATATTTCCCTGTTTTACAGAGAGCAGTGTAGATATTTCCATGTTTATTCAGATAGCGGTGTAGATATTTCCATGTACATACAGATAGCGGTGTAGATATTCCCATGTTTATTCAGATGGCAATGTAGATATTTACATGTTTATAGGGATGGCGGTGTAGATATTTCCTTGTATTGACAGATATCTATGTAGATATTTCCATTTTTATACAGATAGCGCTGATGATATTTCCATGATTATACAGATAGTTGTGTAGATATTTCCATGTTTATACAGATAGCGGTGTAGGTACTTCCATGTTTATACAGATAGCGGTGTAGATATTTCCATGTTTATGGAGATGTCATTATAGTTATTTACTTGTTTATACAGATGGTGGTGTAGATATTTCCATGTTCATACAAATAGCGGTGTAGATATTTGCATATTTATACACATGACGGTGTAGATATTTCCATGTTTATACAGATCGCGGTGTAGATATTTCCATGTTTATACAGATAGCGCTGTAAATATTTTCATGTTTATACAGATAGCGGTGTAGATATTTCCATGTTTATACAGATAGCGCTGTAGATATTTCCATCTTTATACAGATGGCGGTGTAGATATTTCCATGTTTGTACAGAAGGCCGTGTAGATATTTCCATGCTTATACAGATGGCAGTGTAGATATTTCCATGTTTATAGAGATGAAGGTCTAGATATTTCCATGTTTATACAGATAGCGGTTTAGTTATTTCCATGTTTATTGAGATAGCATTGAAGATATTTCCATGTTTATACAGATAGCGGGGTAGATATTTCCATGTTCAAATGGATAGCGGTGTAGATATTTCCATGTTCATACAGATAGCGGTGTAGATTTTTCCATTTTCATACAGATGGCAGTACAGATATTTCCAGGTTCATACGGATGGCGGTGAAGATATTTCCATGTTGATACAGAAGGCGGTGTATATATTTCCATGTTGATACAGATGACGGTGTAGATAATTCCATGTTCTTACTGATGGCGGTGTAGATATTTACATGTTTATACAGATAGCGGTGAAGATATTTCCATGTTTATACAGAGAGCAGTGTAGTCATTTCCAAGTTTTTACTGATAGCGGTGTAGATATTTCCACGTTTATAGAGATAGCAGTGTAGTTATTTCCATGTTTAAACAGATAACAGTGTAGATATTTCCATGTTTATGCAGATAGAGGTGTAGATATTTCTCTGTTTACACAGATAACAGTGTAGATATTTCCATGATCATACAGATGGCGGTGTAGATAATTCCATTTTGATACAGATGGCGGTGTAGATGTTTCCATGTTTATACAGATGACGGTGTAGATATTTCCATGTTTATACAGATGGCGGTGTAGATATTTCCATGTTTATAGAGATAGCGATGTCGATATTTCCTTGTTTACACAGATAGCGGTGTAGATATTTCCATGTTTATATAGATAGCGGTGAAGATATTTCCCTGTTTTACAGATAGCAGTGTAGATATTTCCATGTTCATACAGATAGAGGTGTACATTTTTCCATGTTCCTACAGATGTCGGTGAAGATATTTCCATGTTGATACAGATGGCGGTGTATATATTTCCATGTTGATACAGATGGCAGTGTAGATAATTCCATGTTCTTACAGATGGCTGTGTAGATATTTCCATGTTCATGCAGATGGCGGTGTAGATATTTCCATGTTTATACAGATAGTGGTGTATATATTTAAATGTTCAAACAGATAGCGGTGTAGATATTTCCATGTTTACAGAGATGGCGGTGTAGATATTTCCTTCTTTATAGAGATAGTGTTGTAGATATTTCCATGTTTATACAGATAGCAGAGTAGATATTGCCATGCTTCTACAGATAGCGGTGTAGGTAGTTCCATGTTTATACAGATGGCATTGTGGATATTTCCATGTTTATAGATATAGCGGGGTAGATATTTCAGTGTTTATAGAGATAGCGATGTAGATATTTCCATGTTTTTACAGATAGCGGTGCAGATATTTCCATGTTTATACAGATAGCAATGTAGATATTTCCATGTTTATAGGGATAGCGGTGTCAATATTTCCATGTTTACACAGATAGCAGTGAAGATATTTACAAGTTTATACAGATAGCGGTGTAGATATTTCCATCTTTATACAGATAGCGGTGTAGATATTTCCATGTTTATACAGATAGCGTTATAGATATTTCCATGTTTGTAGAGATAGCAGGGTATTTATTTCCATGTTTATACAGATATCGGTGTAGATATTTCCTTGTTTATACATATAGCAGTGCAGATATTTCTGTGTTTATACAGATAGCCGTGTAGATATTTCCATCATCATTCAGCTGGCGGTGTAGATATTTGCAAGCTGATACAGATGGCGGTGTAGATATTTCCAAGTTTATAGAGATGGCGTACAGATATTTCCATGTTCTCACCGACGGCGGTGTAGATATTTCCATGTTTATAGAGATGGCGGAGTAGATATTTCCATGTTTATACACTTAACGCTGTAGATATTTCCATGTTTATTCAGATAGCAGTGTAGATATTTCCATGTTGATACAAATAGCGGTGTAGATATTTCCGTGTTTATAGAGATAGTGGTGTAGATATTTCCATGTTTATAGAGATAGTGGTGTACATATTTCCATGTTTATAGAGATAGTGGTGTAGTTATTTCCATGTTTATAGAGGTAGCGGTGTAGATATTTCCCTGTTTCACAGAAAGCATTGTAGATATTTCCATGTTTATACAGATAGCGGTGTAGATATTTCCATGTTTATACAGATGGCAGTGTAGATATTTCCATGTTTATAGAGATGGCGGTGTAGATATTTCCTTGTTTATACAGATAGCGGTGTAAATATTTCGATGTTTATAGAGATAGGGTTGTAGGTATTTCCATGTTCATACAGATAGCGGTGTAGATATTTCCATGTTCATACAGAAGGCGGTGTAGATATTTTCATCTTCATACAGATGGCGGTGAAGATATTTGCATGTTCATACAGATGGCGGTGTAGATATTTCCATGTTCATACAGATGTCGGTGTAGATATTTCCATGTTCACACAGATGTCTGTGTAGATATTTCCATGTTCATACAGATGACGTTGTTGATATTTCCATGTTCATACGGAGGGCGGTGTAGATATTTCCATGTTTATAGAGATGGCGGTGTAGATATTTCCAAGTTTATACAGATGGCAGTGTAGATATTTCCATGTTCATACAGATAGCGGTGTGGATATTTCCAAGTTTATGGAGATATCAGTGTAGATATTTCCATGTTTATACAGATAGCGGTGTAGATATTTCCATCGTTACACAGACAGCGGTGTAGATATTTCCATGTTTATTCAGAGAGCATTGTAGATATTTCCATATTTATTGAGTTAGCGGTGTAGATATTTCCATGTTTTACAGATAGCAGAGTAGATATTTCCATGTTTATACAGATAGCAGTGTAGACATTTCCATGTTTATACCGATAGCGGTGTAGATATTTCTGTGTTTATACATATAACGGTGTAGATATTTCCATGATCATACAGATGGCGGTGTGGATATTTCCATTTTGATACAGATTGGGTGTAGATATTTTCATGTTTATACAGATGACGGTGTAGATATTTACATGTTTATAGACATGGCGGTGTAGATATTTCCATGTTTTTACACATAGCAGTGTCGATATTTCCATGTTTATGGAGATATCGGTGTAGGTATTTCCATGTTTATAGAGAGAGCGTTGTGGATATTCCCATGTTTATACAGATAGCGGTGTAGATATTTCCTTGTTTTACAGAGAGCAGTGTAGATATTTCCATGTTTATTCAGATAGCGGTGAAGATATTTCCATGTACATACAGATAGCGGTGTAGATATTCCCATGTTTATTCAGATGGCAATGTATATATTTACATGTTTATAGGGATGGCGGTGTAGATATTTCCTTGTATTGACAGATAGCTGTGTAGATATTTCCATTTTTATACAGATAGCGCTGATGATATTTCCATGATTATACAGATAGTGGTGTAGATATTTCCATGTTTATACAGATAGCGGTGTAGGTACTTCCATGTTTATACAGATAGCGGTGTAGATATTTCCATGTTTATGGAGATGGCATTATAGTTATTTACTTGTTTATACAGATGGTGGTGTAGATATTTCCATGTTCATACAAATAGCGGTGTAGATATTTCCATATTTATACACATGACGGTGTAGATATTTCCATGTGCATACAGATGGCGGTGTAGATATTTCAATGTGTATAGAGATGACGGTGTAGATATTTCCATGTTTATACAGATCGCGGTGTAGATATTTCCATGTTTATACAGATAGCGCTGTAAATATTTTCATGTTTATACAGATAGCGGTGTAGATATTTCCATGTTTATACAGATAGCGCTGTAGATATTTCCATCTTTATACAGATGGCGGTGTAGATATTTCCATGTTTGTACAGAAGGCCGTGTAGATATTTCCATGCTTATACAGATGGCAGTGTAGATATTTCCATGTTTATAGAGATGAAGGTCTAGATATTTCCATGTTTATACAGATAGCGGTGTAGATATTTCCATGTTTATACACATAGCGGTGTAGATATTTCCATGTTTATACACATAGCGGTATAGATATTTCTATGTTTACAGAAATATTGGTGTAGATATTTCCATGTTTATAGAGATAGTCGTGTAGATATTTCCATGTTTATAGAGATAGCGGTGTAGATAATTCCCTGTTTCACAGACAGCAGTGTAGATATTGCCATGTTTATTCAGATAGACGTGTAGATATATCCATGTTTATAGAGATAGCGGTGTAATTATTTCCATGTTTATAGAGATGGCGGTGGAGATATTTCCATGTTTATAGAGATGGCGGTGTAGATATTTCCATGTTTATACAGATGGCGGTGTAGGTATTTCCATGTTTATAGAGATAGCGGTGTAGGTATTTCCATGCTTATACAGATAGCGGTGTAGATATTTCCATGTTCATACAGATAGCGTTGTAAATATTTCCATGTTTATACTGATAGCGGTGTAGATATTTCCATGTTTATAGAGATAGCGTTTTAGATATTTCCATGTTTATACATATAGCGGTATAGATATTTCCATGTTTAAACAGATGGCAGTGTAGATATTTCCATGTTTATACAGGTGGTGGTGTAGTTATTTCCATATTCATACAGATGGCATTGTAGATATTTCAATGTTTATAGAGATGGCGGTGTAGATATTTCCATGTTTATACAGATGGTGCTGTAGATATTTCCATGTTTATAGAGATAGCGGTATAGATATTTCCATGTTGATACACATAGCGGTGTAGATATTTCCATGTTTATAGAGATAGCGTTGTAGATATTTCCATGTTTATAGAGATAGCGTTGTAGATATTTCCATGTTTATACAAATAGCAGTGTAGGTATTTCAATGTTTATAAAGATTGCAGTGTAGATATTTCAATGTTTATAGAGATAGCAGTGTAGATATTTCCCTGTTTTACAGGTAGCAGTTTAGATATTTCCATGTTTATAGAGATAGCGGTGTAGATATTTCCATGTATATACAGATAGCTGTGTAGATATTTCCATGTTCATACAGATGGCGGTGTAGATATTTCCATCTTTATAGAGATGGCAGTGTAGATATTTCCATCTTAATACAGATAGAGTTGTAGATATTTCCATGTTTAAACAGATTGCGGTGTAGATATTTCCATCTTTATAGAAATTGCGCTGTAGATATTTCCATGTTCATACAGATGGCGGTGTAGATATTTCCATGTTTATACAGATGGCGGTGTAGATATTTTCATGTCGATACAGATGGCGGTGTAGGTATCTCCATGATTATAGAGATAGCGTTGTATATATTTCCATGTTGATAGAGATAGCGGTGTTGATATTTCCATGTATATACAGATAGCCGTGTAGATATTTCCATGTTTATACAGATAGCGGTGAAGATATTTCAATGTTCATACAGATGGCGTTGTAGATAATTCCATGTTCATACAGATGGTGGTGTAGATATTTCCACGTTTATAGAGATAGCGGTTTAGATATTTCCATGTTTATACAAATAGCAGTGTAGGTATTTCAATGTTTATAAAGATAGCAGTGTAGATGTTTCAATGTTTATAGAGATA
The DNA here is from genome assembly GCF_029281585.2 of Gorilla gorilla gorilla. Classification (NCBI taxonomy): domain Eukaryota; kingdom Metazoa; phylum Chordata; class Mammalia; order Primates; family Hominidae; genus Gorilla; species Gorilla gorilla. The sequence continues at coordinate 6,430,624 of NC_073232.2, read as the reverse complement.
GCGGTGTAGATATTTCCCTGTTTTACAGGTAGCTGTTTAGATATTTCCATGTTTATGCAGATAGCAGTGTAGGTATTTCCATGTTTATAGAGATAGAGGTGTAGTTATTTCCATGTTTATACAGATAACGGTGTAGATATTTCCATGTTTATAGAGATAGCGGTGTATATATTTCCATGTATATACAGATAGCGGTGTAGTTATTTCCTTGTTTATACAGATAGCGGTGTAGATATTTCCTTGTTCATACGGATAGCGGTGTAGATATTTCCATGTTTATAGAGATAGCGGTGTAGATATTTCCATGTTTATTCAGATAGCGGTGTAGATATTTCCATGTTTATACAGGTAGCGCTGTAGATATTTCCATATTTATACAGCTATCGGTGCAGATATGTGAATTCATTAAACCTCTTTTTCTTTATAAATGACCCAGTCTTGGGTATGTCTTTATCAGCAGCATGAAAATTGACTAATACACTCACTGTCCATGAATGATACTCTGTTAGCCCATTTGCATTGTTATAAAGAAATACCTGAGGTTGGGTAATTAATAAAGAAATGAGGTTTATTTGGCTCCTTGTTCTGAAGGCTGTACGTGAAGCATAGTACTGTCACCTGCTTCCAGGGAGGGCCTCAGGAACCTTCCAATCATGGTGGAAGGTGAAGGGAAACCAGCATATCACATGGTGAGAGAGGAAGCAAGAGAGACAGGGAGGAGGTGTCAGTCTCTTTTAAACAACCAGATATCGCATGAACTCACAGGGTAAGAACTCACTCATTACCAAGAGGACAGCACCAAGCCATTCAGGAGGCATCTATCTCCAACATTGGGGATCACATTTTAACGTGAGATTTGAAGGGGACAAACATCCAAACTATGTCAGATACCAAAGCTGACAATGCTTAGGATCTTTAGCTGTTCCAGGTTCTGGGAAAAGGGAGAGAGTTAGCTTCCCTCGTCTATGCTGTGCTACTCCATATTATATTAGTAATTATTGTTCTCTAAAGGTTCTTGAAAGCAAATAAACAAATGCAAGGCAAAACATATGAAATGCAAGGCAAAACATACGAAATGCAAGGCAAATGCATTAAAAACTTTTGAGTGTTAATATATAGGTTTTATTTTATCTTTTTAATGTCTTTTGCTTAACCAAATAGATTATGTAGTTTTGATTAACTGGCCATGAAATAGCTCTGCCTACATAGAATTTCCCATGAATAATTGGTTGTGGATACTTTTGTGTGTGACCCAAATCCTCCCTCAAAACTGAAGTTTGCCCAGCTATTGGGAGTGTTGGCAAATCATGCCTCTCAGCTGATTCTCTCTAGAATTTATTCTCAGGAGATCTAATTAATAACTTGTCAAGCTGATGTCCATCCTTGGGGACAACTCTTATCTGAAGAATGGCCAGTGAAAGGTATTAAAACTCCATACTCCTGCCTCAATTTAGGGCAACTCTGAAGGGTCACCCCTGCTTCTCAGCTCCCCCTTGAGATTAGCTGAGGTATTTGTTGTGACTGCCTCACATCTCAACTCCCTTTGTCCAATTCAGCTTTTTCGCCACAGTTGTTGGTTCCTAGGATTTTACCCAGTTAAATGTTCTCTACACAAATCTCTATCTCAAATCTGCTTTACAGGGAATGTGGCCTCAGACAGGTTTTCATTAGGTTCTGGACGTAACTCTCATTAGTCATTGATATGATTCGGCTGTGTCTCCACCCGAATCTCACCTTGATTGTAATTATCCCCGCATGTCAAGGATGGAGTCAGGTGGAGATCATTGAATCATAGGGGCGGGTTCCCCCTACTGTTCTCCTGGTAGCGAATAAGTCTCACGAGATCTGATGCTTTTAAAATGGGAGTTTCCCTACACAAGCTTTCTTCTCTGCTACCATTTAAGATGTGCCTTTGCTTCTTTTTTGCCTTCTGCTGTGACTGTGAGGCCTCCCCAGCCATGTGGAATTGTGAGTTCATTAAACCTCTTTCCTTTCTAAATTACCCGGTCTTGGGTATGACTTTATTAGCAGCATGAGAACAAACTAGTGCAGTCTGTTCTATAAGCCCAAGTCGGATCACAGAGTCCCGCTTTCCGTTTTTTTTTTCTAGCCCATATTTCTACTAAAACTTGACTCATATAGACTTAAAACAAAATAATTAAGCATGGCTAGTATTTATTTAATATTTTATACGTGTCAGGTACTGTATTTTGTAACTTATCTTTTAATAATCTTTCCAAATCTCTAAAAGGAGAATTCTGCTCTTTTATAGAGAAAATAAGGATGGCTCAATCTTTTGATTTTTATTACAAGCTTTATTTTGTATAACATATAATAAACTAAAAATATTGAAAGTTTAGAAACCATCAGCACACAATCGAGGTGATGGAAATATACTTCACCTCCAGTTTCCTGATGCCTCTTTATAATACATTTCTCTGGCCCCTCATTCCTGGCCCTTAAAAACCACCAAACTGCTTTCTGTCACTGGACAGTAATTTATACAGTCAAAAAATGTATATAAATAAAATTTTACACTATGCACTTTTTTGTCTGACATTTTATGTTTTTTTCTCTGCATGTTTTACCTCTAGAGTCTGCCTTGTTTCACTTAGTATAGTTATTTTGAGATTCATTCATGTTATAGTATGTATCCATAATTAATTCGGATAAAGCAAGTTAATTCATTAATGTATTGATTGATATTTAGACTGTTTCTAGTTTGGGCTATTATGAATACATGTGCTATGAACATTTGTGTTGATATCATTATATGAACACCTACTTTTATCTCTCTTGAGTAAATACCCAGGAGTGCAATGGCTGAGTCTTACGGCAGAAGTATGTTTAACTTTTTAAGGGACTCTTAAACTGTTTTTCAAAGGTTACACTTTTTTGTATTCCCATCAGCAGTGTATGAGAGTTTCAGCTTCTCCACATCCAAGCCAGTGCTTGGCTGTTATCAGTCATGCTAATCTTAGCTATTTAAAAATAGATAGTGGCGTCTCATTTTGGTTTTAATTTGCATTGCCCTAAGCATTAATTATGTTGAGCATATGTGCTTATTTACCAAACAAATGTCTACTTTGTAATGTCTGTTCCAGTCTTTCACCCAAGTTTTAAATGGGGTTGTTTGTTTTTCATTATTAAATTTTGAGCTTTTAAAATATATTTTTGATGCAAGCCTTTCATCAGATATATGAATTGCAAATATTTTCTCCCAGCCTGCAGCTTGTCTTTTCAGTCTCTTAATAGATTCTTTTGAAGAGCAGATTCTTTTTTTTAAATTTGATGAGTTCTTCTTATCAATATATTATTATATAAATCATGCTGTGGGGTCATATCAAAGAAAGCTTTGCCTGACTCAAAGTCCCAAATGTTTTCACATCTTCCCTCTCCTCTCCTTTGGGAACTGAGATTACATGTAAATTCAGTTACTTGAAATTTACTGTCTACTATTGCTCTGTTCATGTTTTTTAAAAATTTATTTTCTCTCTCTATTTTATTTTGAGAGGTGTCTATCTTTTCTTCTTTAATGACTAATGTGCTATCAGCCTACCATGTAGCTGGGACTACAGCCACATGCTACTATGCCCCGCTAATTTTTGTATTTTTAGTAGAGATGGGATTTCACCATATTGGTCAGGCTGGTCCTGAACTCCTGACTTCGTGATCCACCTGCCTCGGCCTCGCAAAATGCTGAGATTACAGGCGTGAGCCACTGCGCCCAGCCTCCTTTAGTGTATCTTGCATGTCTCTATTTTAGAACATATAGAATACTGTTTCAATAAGCATTTTAATGTTCTTAACTGATAACTCTGGCACCTTGATTTACTCTGGATCAGTTCTGACTCAGTGATTTTTCTCCTTATTATGAGCCACGTTCTTCTGTCTTTTGTTGTTACTGTTGTGTCTCTGCTAAACTGTGTCTGGATGTCAGATATGGTGACTTTTACCTTATTGAGTGCTGGAAGTATATATAAATATTCTTGATCTTTGTATTGGTATGTATTTAAGTTTAGTTGGAAAGAGTTTGACTCTTTTTGGTCTTGCTTTAAAAATTCATTAGGTGGGATCAGACCAGTTCTCATTTTAGAGCTAATCACTCCCAACTAGTGAGGCAAGATCCTTCTGGGTATCCCTGGGAATCTTGAGGTGTTTCTGGTTTGGCTGATAAAATAAGCACTATTACTGGACCTTGGTGAGCATGTGTACTGTTACTTTTCATCTTATCTGGGTGTTGTTTCCCCAACCATAGGTACTTTTCTCTAGGCCTGTCCTAATAATTACTTAGCTATGTACTTTAGGGGGACCCTTTGCAGAGCTCTGGAGTTCTCTTTCTGTGCAGCCCCTTCTTCTCGGAAACCTTGTCCTGAGAGCTCATGTCAACATGGTTTCTGTGGACTCTCAGCTCTGTCCCCTCAGCTCAGGGAGAACAATGGGCTCCTCTTGGGCTTTTCTCCTGCAGTAGTGGGCTGGAAAACTTTCTCCAGGCATAAATTAGGGCAGTTGATAGGCTCACCTTGTTTGAGACTGACTTTACAGGGTCTTGCAAACTTTTGTGGCATACATTTTGGCCATTTTTTTGGTTGTTTCAGGAGGGAGAGAAAGTCTAGTTCTTGTTACTCCATCATGGTCATTGCAGAAGTCAAACTAACTGATATTTATCAATACAGTCTGTTGCTACACATTGAACTTGCTTAAGATAATTTTTAGATGGCACAGAACTTTCTGTCCATTGAATGAGACTCTCTGCTTATTTTGCAAGTGCTCATTTGTATGGAGACATTTGTATGGAGAAACTTCAAAAAGTTTGTGGAAAAATGAAGTTAAACGATAAACATTGAAAATGTGATCTTCAGTTTTCATCCCTAAAGAACTGATGGTCCTGGGAACTTAACAATGTCAATGCAGTCTCTTATACATTATTAACTTAAGAAAAATGGGTGCCCTTTCCACATTTGTTGAGATTGGGAAACAAAAAGAAGTCAGAAGGAGCCAAATCAGAGCTGTAAGGTGGATGCCTGACAATTTCCCATTGAGACTCTCACAAAATTGCCTTTGCTTGATGACAGGAATGAGCAGAAACATTGTGGTGTTAGAGGAGTGTCTGCTAAAGCTTTCCCAGGTATTTTGCCCTAAAACTTTGACTAACTTATTCAAAACACTCTCATGATATGCAGATATTATTGTTCTTTGACCTTCCACAAAGTCAACAAGCAAAATGCCTGGAATGTCCCCAAAAAACTGTTGCCATGACCTTTGCTCTTGAGTGATCCCCTTTAGCTTTGACTGGACCACTTCCACCTTTGGCAGCCATTGCTTTGATTGTGTTTTGCCCTCAGGATCATACTGGGAAAGCCATGTTTTATCTTCTGTTACAATTCTTCAAAGAAATCCTTCAGGATCTTGACCCTAGTTCTTTAAAATTTCCATTGAGAGCTCTCCTCTTGTCTGCAGCTGATCTGAGCACAACACTTTTGGCACCCATGCAGTGGAAAGTTGGTTCAACTTTAATTTTTTAGTCAGAACTGTGTAAGCTGAACCAATTAAGATGTCTACGATGTTGGCTATTGTTTGTGCTGTTGATTTTCAGTCCTCTTCAATTAGGGCACAAACAAGATTAATTTTTTTCCTTGCAAATTGATATGGATGATCTGTCCCTGTGGACTTCATCTTCCACATCATCTCGTTTCTTCTTTAAAAAAGCTGTCCGCTTGTGAACTACTGATTTCTTTGGTGCAGTGTCCCCTCAAGCTTCTTGTAAAGCATCAGTGATTTCACCATTCTTTCACTCAAGCTTCATCATAATCTAATGTTTGTTCTTGCTTCAATTTTAGCAGAATTTACATTGCTCTGCTAGGGGCTCTTTTCAAACTAATGTCTACTCCTTCTTACTGTCTCAAACTAGATCCTGTTCAAACATGCTATAATAAATTAGTATGAGTTTATTTTGCTGCCAAAATTGAAACCTTTGCATAGTTTTTTTCATAATATACATTTTCCATGAACTTTTTAAGGCCTCTCATGTATCCACAGGTAGAGTGCCTTACCTATTCTGACTTCAGTCAATTATTCAAGACCTTTCCTTGTCAGTGATACATTAGAAAGGTAGAGTATTGAAAAATAAGAGTAGCTTCTGCTGATTAAGAAATACTATATCTTTTTCTACTTCTTTCTTTTTTTTTTTCTTTTTTTTTTTTTTTGAGACAGCATCTTTCTCTGTCACCCAGGCTGGAGTGCAGTGGTGTGATCTCAGCTCACTGCAACCTCTGCCTCCCAGGGTCAAGTGATTCTCCTGCCTCAGCCTCCCGAGTAGCTGGGACTATAGGTGCCTGCCACCACACCCAGCTAATTTTTGTATTTTTAGTGGAGACAAGGTTTCACCATATTGGCCAGGCTGGTCTTGAACTCCTGACCTTGTGATCTGCCTGACTCGGCCTCCCAAAGCACTGGGATTACAGTCATGAGCCACCGTAACTAGCTTTCTACTTCTTTCTTATTATTTTCCTCCTCTCTCATTCCTATATTCTCTCCTTTCTCCTACTTTCCTCCCCACTCCCTGTTTCCTTCCTTTCATCTTTCCTATTTTCAAGACTTAATATTTCTTGAACCTCCGATGTTATCATAGTATGTTATTTGTTTAATTTTCACATAACAATAATTGTTTAAATACAAATAATATTTATTTTCATCCCCATGTTATCAGTATAACAGTAAAGATGTGGAGAGGCCAGCTGGGCATGGTGGCTCAAGCCTGTAATCCCAGCACATTGGGAGGCCGAGGTGGGTGGATCACGAGGTCAGGAGATTGAGACCATCCTGGCTAACACGGTGAAACCCCATCTCTACTAAAAAATAGAAAAAATTAGCTGGGCGTGGTGGCGCGTGCCTGTAGTCCCAGCTACTCGGGAGGCTGAGGCAGGAGAATAGTGTGAACCCGGGAGGCAGAACTTGCAGTGAGCCAAGATCACACCACTGCACTCCAGCCTGGGTGACAGAGCGAGACTCTGTCTCAAAAAATAAATAAATAAATAAATGAAAATAAAATTAAAAAAATGATGTGGAGAGGCCAAACCAATGGCTCTTATATCCACGTTCTTTCTTCTAAATGATTTCACCTTAGTTTTGGTCTGCATCTCTAACCATAGCTAGTTGCAGTAGGACCTTCTATCTGGCCTTGCTGCTCTCATTTTTGGACCTCCTCACTGAAATCAAATTGATCTTTCTAAAATGCAAACCTGGTCTTAGTATTTTATTACTTAAAACCCATTGGTGGCTTTCCATGATTTATGGAATAAAGTCAAAATTCCTGTTTTTGCCCATGTTTCTGTGTGCCTCTCATCCCTACATTTACTGATTCCTGTGTGCCATAAATTGCCAGTTGTCCAGAGTTCATTCTCTTTTTGTACTTGGGAGGACTTCTGCATCCTGCAACTTTTCCCCTGAAACGTGCTTGGAAAATACCTACTCATTTTTTTCAGATTCAGGTTAGCTTTTTACTTCAGTTTCTTTTCCTGAAGCTTATACTGACTGCTCCATATGGCTTTGGGGATTAGCTACTCATTCCTTTGTGCCCTTTGTAGATACACATTTATCATGGAGTCTTTTTTTTTTTTTTTTTGAGACAGAGTCTCACTCTGTCACCAGGCTGGAGTGCAGTGGTGTGATCTCAGCTCACTGCAACCTTTACCTTCCAGGTTCAACTGATTCTCTTGCCTCAGCCTCCCAAGTAACTACAGGCGTGCACCACCGTGCCCAGCTAATTTTTGTATTTTTAGTAGAGACGGGATTTCACTATGTTGGCCAGGATGGTCTCGATCTCTTGACCTCGTGATCTGCCCACGTTGGCCTCCCAAAGTGCTGGGATTACAGGCATGAACCACCGCTCCCAATCAGTCATGCAGTCTTTATACTTACTTGTTTACTTGCCTGTGAGCTCACTGAATGCAGGGAATATTTCCTTGTTGCTCTAGCACCTACACCAGTACCTGGTATCCAGAAGCTGTATGCTAAATGTTTGTTGAGTGGCTGTTTGACTGAATGATTGTACTCCTAATTAGTAGATAGAAAGCCATGAACTTCCCAGTTCATCATTCTTTGTGCTCAATTCTGGTTTCTTTATTGTGTTCAAAAGAGTTCCTTAGTGACATAAAACTATGGAGCTAGTATGTCAGCTCATTTAAGCAATGATTGGTTTATGTATATAAGAGGCTTCAATAATTATATATTTTTATTTCAGTTTCAATAAATGATCAATTTATTAATTTTCTCTGTTTTGGCTTATTGTTCACATTTAATATCAAATAAAAGTGTTTTACTTAAAATTATTCATGCCAATTATGACAGTTAGGTGAATATTACTTTGATTTACATTCCAGTAGTAGTTTTGGTTGAACCCTGAATATGCTAAGACGTCCCTTTTCTTTTTTCTTATGAACAGGCTACTGTGTTTACATATATTATTAAAATCTTCTTTGAAAATACGAAGAGTGTTACATTTCTTATATTTAGTTCTCTGTGCTTCAGAATTCCTGTGATACTTGCACTTAAGTCCTTCTGAGCAGTTGATGTTGATATTTATGTGGTTAATTTCATGAAACGTGGTGGTTTTCATTTCTATCATTAATTTATACAGGAGATAGACTGTTTTCCAGGTGTAAGCTCAGTCATATAATTAGAAAATTTATAAGCAGAAAGGAGTTATTTGGTCTAACCCATTTATTCTACAGATAGAGAAATTAGAGTCCAGAAACTCTGTCTTCTTTAAAGTCTTACAGGTATTTAAGAAAAAAGAATAGACTTGAGGTTTCTGTGCTCTGAACCCAGTGATCTTGACACTGTAATGATCTTCATCCATATTATTCACAGAAGTAAATATAATCACATATTAAATAAGAAACAAAAATACTAAGGAGATATTATACTGAAAAATGAAATAATATTATCTTAATTATTTTGATCAGATTCAATCTATAGCAGCTTGAAGGCTAATAATTCCAATGATTCTCTGAATAAACCATTTTTCTAATAAGATTACAGGTTTTAGTAATCTAATTATTTTGACTGATGCAAATGTTGCCCCGCCAGTCTGAAAAATGTGTTTATTTATATGTCATAAAGAATAATTTATTCCAAAAAGGCTAATTTCCAAAATATATGTATCTTCTGAAACTGTATCTATTTTTTCCCCACGTTTTCTAAATATATTTTAGAGGGCATTTGTAGATTTTCATGGTGCTGAAAAATTAAGGTATAATGGTCTCATGAAGGAGAATAATGTCATTTAGACATTGTAATTTTGGAGGATCACAATACTTTTTGGAATGTGGTTGTTGCAGCACTGGTCACTTATACTAATTATATAATAACATATTATACTAATGCAATAATATACCATATGAAATTATTCAGTGGTAAATTTGTCTTAAATCCTCTAGAATACTGCAAAGAAATAGTTTATATAAGAAAGAGTACCATAGCATATGTGAACACAATATTTCCTATTTTTTTCTTCTTTTTTATTTTTTTGAAGACAAGTTCTCACTCTGTTGCCCAGACTGGAGTTCAGTGCCATGTTCATAGTTCACTGCAACCTCAAACTCCCAAGCTCAAGTGATCCTCTTGATTCAGCCTCTGAAGTAGCTGTGCCTATAGGTGTGCACCACCACACCGGCTAAGTTTTAAAATTTTTTATAGATATGTTGCCCAAGCTGGTCTCAAATTCTTGAGCTCAAGAGATCTTCTCACCTTGGCCTCCCAGAGTGTTGGGATTACAGGCATGAGCCACCATACTCAGCCAATATTTCTTTTGTAAAAGACATTTTCTAACATACTTCTCATTTTAACTAACATAATATTCAAAGTGTAGATCTGAGAAAGAGATAGTGCCTGCAGATCTGGGATCCTACATGCTAATATTATGGGATGCATTCAGATTTGATCAGCAGATATTCCATTTATTCTAGAACACCACCAGCAGAAGAATGTAATTACGTCTATCACTAAAACTTTGTGTCAATACAGACTACTGTATTTGTTATCATAGATGGTCCTTGGATGGCAGCCTTAAGCAATTTTAAACCTAGACAGGTGATGTACTTTTTCTTCTTGGATAATTTTCATGGTTTTATCTAATTTGGTTGTAACTAATGTGTTTAATATGGCTTGCTTGTTTTTTAAAAAGTTGTTCAGTATCCTTAGAACTCAGTGCTGATTTCTTTTTCTAGCAGGCCTTTTATATAGGACATCTCACTTTCTCCTGGCTCTCTACTACTAGCATGAGGTCTCTGAAAAATCAAGACAGCAAAATAATTTGTTATAGAACAGCCTATGTAGAGGGACAGGGGAGGAGTCATATTCCAAGAGGGAAAGACCTTTGAGCCAGGCTCAATTTGTAGAGGCTGTTGAATGAAAATGAGAGAGAGAGAATGCACACTTTATTGCACTATTAAAGCAAAATTCTGACAATAACTTCTAAAAATGATTCAACTCTTATACACTGAGAATATGACAGACCTTCCAAAAGTATAATTTCTTACATGAACGTCCAGGTATATAAGGAAAAATAACTATTTCATACCAATATCTCCAGCCGCCTTTATTGTTGGTTCACCACATAGGTTTTTATCAGAATCGCAGAACATTAATTTTTTAAATTAGCTACCATTACAACTAGCTTGAGAAGAACTTTCTTTTTAATAATTCGACCCAGATGCATTCTAGATACTCCAGTGTTACGAATCGATGGCTTCATGAGGAGCCGCTGTTGACTCATGCTATCTCTGGACACACTGACAGGAAATGTTTTCTTACACCTGTTTTCCTCCTGCTTTTCCTTGGTAGGACTTAGTTCCTTGGCATAGTTCAGTATCAATGGCAGTCATAGAGAAGTGTTACAGAAACCCAGCTTATTCCAACTTGTGAATTATTTGGCACCCAGGAACCAGGTCTTACAATCTTCAACCCACTTTTTCTTAACATGGCCCCTTTTCTGAAATGTTTATTTATATATGATGTAGGCCTGGGGAAAGGACATGGACTTTCAAAGAAAATATTCTCCAATAGATCTGTCAACTCCAGAGAACCTTCTGACTAAATCTGAAAGAATTCCACTGTGCTCTGATAACATCCTTTAATAATGAAGGAAAAGAAATTTTTCCCCCAGGAGGATTTTGTAGTGAAAAGATGGCATAATTTTTTTAAAAATGTTGTTTATAATCTCATTTGTTTTTTCATTTGTGGGGTGTGTCTTAAATCCTAAATGGTACATCCTTTTTAAAATACTTCTAGTAATAAAATGTTTCTGAAGTTATGTTGTAAATATCATTGGACTATGTTTAATAATGTTAAGTTGATCCCACTTCCCCTGAAATTATATACATAAATGCTGAAAGTATAAATTTACATATACAACTTCATGGAACATTTTTCTTCCAAGTGTGCATTTGCTAGAATTTGCATTGAAAGGTTTTGGAAGGAGCCTGTTGGTATGAATCCTGTGTGAGCAACACTCAGATTTGTTGCATACTGAACAGCATGCTAAATCTCACTTCACAATCTTAGATTTCTCATCTACCATCTTGAGCTGAATTTAAAATGTAACTGCAGTTTATTATGTCACCTGTTCGTCAAACACTGATGCAAAGCTTAGTTTTCAGTGTGAAGAACCCATGACTAGAGAAGGGAAGAAGAAAGGGTCAAGCAGACCTCATTAAAGAGTGTATGGGCAAGAAAACACATCAGATGTCTTGATAGGTTTTTTAAAGTCCTGTTAGACTTGTCATGATTTCCAAAACACTAAATGCCATCTAGTATTTTGGACCCTCCTAAATTACAGTAGAATATTATTATGGGTCATCTTAATTGGAAATATACAGGAAAATCCTGATGATTAATGTAGACTAGTGATAGCTCTCACACATTTATATAACCTATGTTGAAAAGAAAGAAGAAAGGCAGGAAGGAAAGAAGGAAAAAGAGCGGAGAGAGAGGAACAAGAAAACACGTGGATTTGTGGAAATGAAAATTTTTAAATTACTAATTTGCAAGAATGGGTAAGAAAAATACCGAGTATGAACATAAATGCTTTCAATTCCGTTTGTCTCTTAATCCTTCTCAGTCCGTGGCCAGTTTTGAAACTTGGTGTAACTTCCTTCCTTTATTCCTCCCTCCCTTGCTCCCTCCATCCCTTCTTGCCAGCCTCCTTCCCTTCCTCTCTCCTTGAGTTTCCTTCTTCTTTCTTGTTCCCTCCCTCCCTCCCTCTCTCTTTCTTCCCCTTAGTTTCCCCGGAAGCACATATACCAGCCATTTGAATGCTTTCTGCTCATAGATACTGCCAAGCCCCCTCACCCAGACTGCTGAATAGATTTGGTAGAATGGAATGAGAAACACAGACTTTGTGTCTGTGGCGGCCACCTCTGATGTTGCAGACTTTTGCCGTGATTATGCACCCCAGCCGAGGGACGCTAGAGAGGTTGAAATTTCAACTGTGGGATTTGCCATTTTGGAATTTGCAGAAATGTACTGGATATGCTAACAGCAGCCTGGCTAGCCTCCACTTCACAAGGAAGTATTTAAATATACACGTGTAATATGAAGAAAATTGCATTAGATCATAAGGGATGAATTATTTTGTAAATGACTATACCATCAAATACCATACCTGATATCAATCATCTTCATCAGACAGTATCTGTGTATGTAAGTAGATAAACAAAAAAGCAGGAGTTTATTTCTCTCTAATGTATCCTTGACTCTCTAGCAGTGACCTCTGAAATGTCTCTTCTGATCCAGACTTGTTTGAATCATGTGCAACATTTTAGATTTGTCTTTTCTCTGCAAGTTTTTTTTGTTAAGTACCATAACATATTGAACCAAATAGTTTTGCTTGCTTTCTATTGATGACACATGATTTTGGCTTTTATCTTCAGTGGAAAATCAATGTGTCACATGGAGTTCACTAAGAAAAAGGTATGGGGCCTCTTTGTAATTCTTTGTCAGATGATTGCTTTATCTTGATTTATGCCTTCAAACTTTTTCCCATTCAGCAGAAAATATTGTGTCGCTATCTGTGAGAGCAAAGCGATCTATACCAATTTATGCTCTAAGTGTAGCCTCCTTCCAGAACTGCTTATGGAACATATCAACTCACTATAGATTAGGGACATAATGGATTCTTCTTTCTTAAAAGTGGCAGATTGACAATTTTAGTTCATATACAAGCTTTTATATTAACATTAAAACAATATTTCTATGTAAAGTAAAATATTGTAGTTGATTATTCTTCGAGGGCCTCCCAGAATTTCAAGGTCTGAAAATAAATTCAGTGTTCCTGGTGGTAACAAAATTGCCCCTACTTCCTTGTATCAGGACTGCCATTTGGAACTGCTGGGGAAGCTCTTTTCAGAAATTATTTTCAAAACAGCATTGTTGCCTTTTGCCAAACTGAAATCTGGTTGTAAACTTTTGAAAACTAGTTCCTTGGAATGGAATTCAAGTTGTCTTCTAAGCAATTTTTTTTAACTCAAACATACATTCTATCTTGCTTTATTATGTCACTATTTGTGTAGGAAACATATTTCTATTTTTACCATTTTCAATTTATTTACATTTACATTTACATTTGTGTGTATATATATATACACACATACATACACTTTAAGTTCTGGGATACATTTGCAGAACTTGCAGTTTTGTGAAATAGGTATACATGTGCTGTCGTGGTTTGCTGCACCCATCAACTCGTCATCTACATTAAGTATTTCTCCTAATGCTATCCCTCCTCTTTCCTTCCTACCCACTGACAGGCCCCAGTGTGTGATGTTCCCCTCCCTGTGTCTATGTGTTCTCATTGTTCAACTCCCACTTATGAGTGAGAACATGTGGTGTTTGGTTTTCTGTTCTTGTGATAGTTTGCTGAGAATGATGGTTTCCAGCTTCATCCATGTCTCTGCAAAAGACATTAATCCATCCTTTTTTATAGCTGCATGGTATTCCATGGTGTATATGTGCCACATATTCTTTATCCAGTCTATCATTGATGGGCATTTGGGTTGGTTCCTAGTCTTTGCTATTGTGAATAGTGCTGCAATAAACATATGTGTGAATGTGTCTTTATAGTAGAATGATTTATAATCCTTTGGATGTGTACCTAGTAATGAGACTGTTAGGTCAAATGATATTTCTAGTTCTGGATCCTTGAGGAATTGCTACACTGTCTTCCACAATGGTTGAACTAATTTACACTCCCACCAGCAGTGTAAAAGCATTCCTATTTCTCCACATCCTCTCTAGCACCTGTTGTTTCCTGACTTTTTAATGATTGCCATTCTAACTGGCGTGAGATGGTATCTCATTGGACCAGGGGTGATGAGCTTTTTTTTTTTTTTTCTTCGAGACAGCCTCACTCTGTCACCCAGGGTGGAGTGCAGTGGCACAATTTCGGCTCACTGCAACCTCCACCTAATGGGTTCAAGCAATTCTCCTGCCTTAGCCTCTTGAGTAGCTGGGATTACAGATATATACCACCACGCCTGGCTAAAGTTTTTTTGTGTGTTTTTGGTAGAGACAGAGTTTCACCATAGTGGCCAGGCAAGTCTCAAACTCCTGACCTTGTGATCCACTCGCCTTGGCCTCCCAAAGTGATGGGATTACAGGCGTGAGCCACCACGCCCAGCCTATGATGAGCTTTTTCTCATGTGTTTATTGGCCGCATAAATGTCTTCTTTTGAGAAGTGTCTGTTCATATCCTTTTCCCACTTTTTGATGGGGTTGTTTTTTTCTTGTAAATTTGTTTAAGTTCCTTGTAGATTCTGGATATTAGCCCTTTGTTAGATGGATAGATTGCAAAAATTTTCTCCCACTCTGTAGGTTGTGTGTTCACTCCGATGATAGTGTCTTTTGCTGTGCAGAAGCTATCTTTAGTTTAATTAGATCCCATTTCTCAATTTTGGCTTTTGTTGCCACTGCTTTTGGTGTTTTAGTCGTGAAGTCTTTGCCTATGCCTATGTTCTGAATGGTATTGGCTAGGTTGTCTTCTAGAGTTTTTATGGTTTTAGATCTTATGTTTAAGTCTTTAATCCACCTTGAGTTAATTATTTTATAAGGTGTAAGGAAGGGGTCCACTTTCAGCTTTCTTCATTTGGCTAGCCAGTTTTCCCATCACCATTTATTAAATAGTCAATCTTTCCCCATTGTTTGTTTTCGTCAGGTGTGTCAGAGATATGTTGTATATTTCATGGTACAATGCCTTCTGTCAATGGGGAAAAATAACAAGCATATATGGGATGAATGAAGTCTGCTATGGTTAAGGTTGAGAATATTTACTGATCCTTGAGTTCAGTCTCCAGGAATGTTGGAAATAGAGAATGGAGATAATGGAGATAAAGAAAAGTTCTGAAAATGACACTTCCCATAGTGTCAAAATTGTGATCTATTGCAGAATTCTGTGATACATCAAAATCTCTGTCTATACTGAGGTTTGTTATTGTGTATGAGCATATCTTTATCAGGTGTAGGCTATTTCTATACTTTCATGTCTTTAAATCAATGTTTCTATTCACATATGTATATGTGCAAATAGAAGCATGTTAATATTATATATATATATTTTCTGTCATTACCATGATTGCTATGATTATCATTAGCATGTATTATTAGTGTGACCGAAGTATCATCAGTATCAGTTTCTTTCTCACTGCAGTGCTCCTGTAATGCTTCATTTCTACAGAGCCAACCTACACCCACCGTTTCCCTGACTATAACTTTACCTAAAGTATAAGCCCTTATAAAGCCATGAAAGCCTACCATGAATTGTCAAAGAAGCTAGGCAGCAGCCAGGCTCTGCCTTAGGAAAAGATTTTACTTTTTATTATCATGTGCAGTACTTAACTACTTGTTTTGACCTCTAAGATTTTGCTCTCCTATATTTCTATCCCCTGGCTTTCTGATATTTCATGTGATTATATTTGAAATTTTAACCTTGCTTTTCTTTTTGGAATCTCTGATATCTCTGCTGCCACAGGTAATGACAGGTTCCTCTCTAACTGTTGGTGTTATCCCTGGTCAGATTATTACTGATGACAGAAGTAGATGTTTTACGTGGATTCTCTCGATATCAGAAACAAATACAGATATCACAACTCAAAAATGACAGACTGATAACCATTATGAACTTAGATGCAACATTCTTAATACAATATTAGCAAATTGAGTCTAGGAATATTTAAAAATGATAATGTGTTTTAACCAAGTGGGGTTTATCTCAAGTTGGTTTCAACAACTGAAAATCTACCATGCTGACAGAAAAAAGAAAAATCACGTGACACTCTCAATAGATGCAAAAAAGGAATTTACAAAATGTAACACATTTTTTAAATTAAAAACTCCCAGCAAACTGAGGATAGAAAAGTACATTTTCAAACCGATTATGTGTTTACAAAAAATCTATAGCAAACATCTTACTTAAAATGGTGAAAGCCTTAATACTTTCTACATAAGATTATGAAAAATGCAATGATGTCCTCTCTCCCTAGTTCTTTAAAGTATTGCATTCAATATTAAATAAGTGGAAATATATACCAAGTTCATTGATAAATATTTAATACTTATGAGATGATAATTCTCCTGAAATTGATCTCTAGATTCAGTGGAATTCCCATGAAACCTTATAGGTCCTTTTGGATAAATTACAAAACTGATTCTAAAACAGGGAGAAAGAAAGAAGGGAAGGAAGGAGGAATGGACAGAAAGAAGAAAGAAATAAAGAGAAAAGAAAAGAAAATAAGAAATAAGTGACACCCAAGTTGGGAAGAAAGAAAAATACTATTCTCACGTGATGTAAACATATACATAGAAAATCCTTAGGCATCTGCAGAAGTGTGCTAGAGGCATGAAGTGAATTTAACAAAGTTGTAGGATGAAAGATCAATAAATAAAATCAATTGTGTTTCTATACACAATCAACACCAATTAGAAAATAAAATTATGTAAGCAATTTAACTTATAATAGCCTCAAAAATAATAAAATAATTCAGAATAAATTTAATAAAAGGTATGCTGATCCAAAATTTCTAAATCACTAATACGAGAGATTGAATAGGTAGAAATATGTATCAAGTTCATTGGTAAATATACATGTCATACTTATTAGATGATAATTCTTCTGAAACTGATCTCCAGATTTGGCACAATCCCAGTCAAACCTATAGGCCTTTTTGGAGAAATTACAAAGCTGATTCTAATTTTTTTTTTTAAATGCAGAAGTCCTAGAATAGCCAGAGCATGTTTTAGAAAGAAGAATAAAGTTGGAAAACTTTCCAAATTTCAAGACATATTGTAAAGCTACACTAAACAGTACAGTAAACTTACTGGCATGAAGAAGACATATATATCAGTGAAACAGAATAAATAATTTAGAAATATATCCTGCCTTACATGGCCAAAGTTGCCAAAATATTTCAATAAGGAAATCAATGTCTTTATAAAGATGGTACTATTAAAATTGGATATTAAATGGAGAATATGAACTTCAGAATTACCTCACACCATAATCCTCAAATTAACTCAACATGTATTTTATACATAATGTAAATATAAAATGTATAAAGCTTACTGAATAGGAAAAATTTTTAATAATCTTACTATAGCTAAAAATTTTTTAGATAAGAAAAGGATGGATGAAAATGGAAAAAAATAGTAAGTTGGACTTCATGAAATTAAGACTTTTGCAACTTAAAACATAGCATCAAAAAATGAAAAGGCAAACCACAGATTGGGACAGAATAATTTTAAATATGTCTGATAAAGAACTTTCATCTAGAATGTACACATAACTAAAAAACTAAATAACAAAACACAGATAACTCATTTAACGTAATATTTTGACCTAAATGGGCCAAATATTTGTACAGATATTTTAATTTAAAAAGAGATGATGTCCAATACACAAATGAAAAGATACTTAACATTACCCGTCATCAGGGAAATGCAAGTTAAAACCACATTGAGGTACCACTGTACACCCACTGGAGTGGCTGACACGAGCAGAACTGACCATACCACATGATGTGAAGAATTGCTATTCACACCTGGCTAGTGGGACTTCAAAATGGTACAGACATTTTGGAAAGCAGTTTGGCAGTTTCTCTTAATGTTAAACTTAGTACTGATCATATAGCCAAATAATTCCACTGCGACTCAAAATAAATAAAAACATATCCGTACCAAGCCTCATCCTTGAAGTTCATAGCAGATGTGTCCATCAACTTGTAAATGGATAAACCAGTTGTAGATGGAGTACCACTCAACAATAAAAAGGAGCAAACTGATACAACAGCAATATAAATGAATATCAAGAGCATTATGCTCAGTGAAAGAAGCTAGACATGAAAGACACCAATGTATCATTCCACTAATAGGATACTCTAGAAAATGCAAACTGTAGAAACAGAAGCAGATTAGCGGTTGCCTGTGTTCAGGAATGGAGAAAAGATCAAATGCAAAACAGCAAAAGAAAACATTTTGTGATGATGCAGATTTTCTGTATCTTGATCATGATTGTGGTCAAATGATGATATTCATCTGCCATAACCCATTAAATTGCACATTGAAAAGGGTGAATTTTACTGTGTGTACATTATACTTAAATGGAGCTGTAAATATGTTTGGAGCTTATCTGTGAACATTAGTTGCAGAGCAGGAGTTATTTTTATAGAGTGGAAATCTGCTGAGTGCCAACTTGAGAAGGGGTGAAAAAAATTAGAACCTTCTTCCAACACATTTCAGTTAGAACACTCTTAGGATGTCGTTACAGCTGCGCTCTATATTGGAGTCTCTGATGAAATCACATGTCTGACGATCTCAGCATGCCTTTAATCAACAGAATATACACGTGTTTTCTTTTTTTACTATAAAGGATATACCAAACAACTTTTTCAAGACTTTACTTCAAAAAGGCACGTAGTTTTGCAACATTTTTGGTAAGTCTTTAATTATTTCAAAATGAAAAATTGAAAATAAAATGCAATTATTTACTCAGGCCCCCCAAAAAAAGGTCTGTACGGGGAATGCATGTGGTGTGTGTGTGTGTGTGTGTTTGTGTGTAAGTGTGTGATTTGAAGAATTGAAAAAATTTTAGTGGGGTTTTGTAGCATCACTTTGATAGCATCCTGTAATTTTGTATTGTGTTTGAAATAAAAATAAAGTGAATACACTGATAAAAGAATTTGAAAAGAATTTGCATTATTGCCTAAATTATGTGTGGTTTCCACAGTGGCATGAATCGAGCATCTTTAACCTACATAACAATATATCAGAATGTATTAGGTAAAAAATAAGTAAACTAGTATAACAAAGTTAAATATTTCTAAAGGAAAATTATAGCTTTATTTTTTTTTCCTGAAATGTTTTGAGGAGATATTTACACCAAAAGGTATTATCACTGATCAATGAAACTTTTTCAGAATTTGCTTGTGTCCCACCAATATTTGATTACATAGTGCTCCTGTGAGTTCCATTTCATTAATTTAGCTTTGACAGGAGAGAAGGCAATGGCTCTGCAGCCTCTCTCGGTGTGGCATGATCCTGGTTCCGCTGGCTGATCTCCATTAGAACCATGGCCTTAATCATGCCTTTCATGCTTCTAACTTGATTTGCATTTGTTGTGTGATCCAAATTTATTCTCTCGTTTAGTCGCTTCCACCCATAGAAAAGCAGGTCTTTTTCATTTCTCCTTCACCATTGCCCCATTTTTTCTTTTTGTCCTCCCATGATGAAAAACAAGACAGAAAACAAACTATAACAACAACAGACACCTTTTGTCTGTGGTCACCAATGCATTGTAGCACTAAACTTTGTTCAAAATCTCTAGATCTGACCTCTATATCTGCTGTTCCCAGAGTTTTTCAATGTATTCTCTAGACTGCTGTGACCCACTGACAGAAAGTCTAGCTATATTTAATTGAAAGTTATTACTGTCTGATATGGTTTGGCTGTGTCCCCACTGAAATCTCATCTTGCACTGTAGCTCCCATAATTCACATGTTGTGGGAGGGACCCAGTGAGAGGTAAGTGGATCATGGGGGCAGTTTTCCCCACACTGTTCTAGTGGTAGTGAATAAGTCTCATGAGATCTGATGGTTTTATAAGGGGAAACCCCTTTCGCCTTTCACTTGGTTCTCATTTGCTGTTTGCCTGCTGCCATGTAAGATGCGCCTTTCGCCTTCTGCCATAACTGTGAGGCCTCCTCAGCCATGTGGAACTGTGAATTCATTAAACCTCTTTTTCTTTATAAATGACCCAGTCTTGGGTATGTCTTTATCAGCAGCATGAAAATTGACTAATACACTCACTGTCCATGAATGATACTCTGTTAGCCCATTTGCATTGTTATAAAGAAATACCTGAGGCTGGGTAATTTATAAAGAAATGCGGTTTATTTGGCTCCTTGTTGTGAAGGCTGTACATGAAGCATAGTACTGGCACCTGCTTCCAGGGAGGGCCTCAGGAACCTTCCAATCATGGTGGAAGGTGAAGGGAAACCAGCATATCACATGGTGAGAGAGGAAGCAAGAGAGACAGGGAGGAGGTGTCAGTCTCTTTTAAACAACCAGATATCGCATGAACTCACAGGGTAAGAACTCACTCATTACCAAGAGGACAGCACCAAGCCATTCAGGAGGCATCTATCTCCAACATTGGGGATCACATTTTAACGTGAGATTTGAAGGGGACAAACATCCAAACTATGTCAGATACCAAAGCTGACAATGCTTAGGATCTTTAGCTGTTCCAGGTTCTGGGAAAAGGGAGAGAGTTAGCTTCCCTCGTCTATGCTGTGCTACTCCATATTATATTAGTAATTATTGTTCTCTAAAGGTTCTTAAAAGCAAATAAACAAATGCAAGGCAAAACATATAAAAGGCAAGGCAAAACATACGAAATGCAAGGCAAATGCATTAAAAAACTTTTGAGTGTTAATACATAGATTTTATTTTATCTTTTTCATTTCTTTTGCTTAACCAAATAGATTATGTAGTTTTGATTAACTGGCCATGAAATAGCTCTGCCTACATAGAATTTCCCATGAATAATTGGTTGTGGATACTTTTGTGTGTGACCCAAATCCTCCCTCAAAACTGAAGTTTGCCCAGCTATTGGGAGTGTTGGCAAATCATGCCTCTCAGCTGATTCTCTCTAGAATTTATTCTCAGGAGATCTAATTAATAACTTGTCAAGCTGATGTCCATCCTTGGGGACAACTCTTATCTGAAGAATGGCCAGTGAAAGGTATTAAAACTCCATACTCCTGCCTCAATTTAGGGCAACTCTGAAGGGTCGCCCCAGCTTCTCAGCTCCCCCTTGAGATTAGCTGAGGTATTTGTTGTGACTGCCTCACATCTCAACTCCCTTTATCCAATTCAGCTTTTTCGCCACAGTTGTTGGTTCCTAGGATTTTACCCAGTTAAGTGTTCTCTACACAAATCTCTATCTCAAATCTGCTTTACAGGGAATGTGGCCTCAGACAGGTTTTCATTAGGTTCTGGACGTAACTCTCATTAGTCATTGATATGATTCGGCTGTGTCTCCATCCGAATCTCACCTTGATTGTAATTATCCCCGCATGTCAAGGATGGAGTCAGGTGGAGATCATTGAATCATAGGGGCGGGTTCCCCCTACTGTTCTCCTGGTAGCGAATAAGTCTCACGAGATCTGATGCTTTTAAAATGGGAGTTTCCCTACACAAGCTTTCTTCTCTGCTACCATTTAAGATGTGCCTTTGCTTCTTTTTTGCCTTCTGCCGTGACTGTGAGACCTCCCCAGCCATGTGGAATTGTGAGTTCCTTAAACCTCTTTCCTTTCTAAATTACCCGGTCTTGGGTATGACTTTATTAGCAGCATGAGAACAAACTAGTGCAGTCTGTTCTATAAGCCCAAGTCGGATCACAGAGTCCCGCTTTCTGTTTTTTTTTTCTAGCCCATATTTCTACTAAAACTTGACTCATATAGACTTAAAACAAAATAATTAAGCATGGCTAGTATTTATTTAATATTTTATACGTGTCAGGTACTGTATTTTATAACTTATCTTTTAATAATCTTTCCAAATCTCTAAAAGGAGAACTCTGCTCTTTTATAGAGAAAATAAGGATGGCTCTGAAAATGTTAGCATTAGGGGAAGTAGGGTGAGGGACAAAGGGGGCACTTTGTGTTATTTGTGCATTTTGCTATCAATCTAAAATCAGGTCAAAATAAAAATTAAAAAAATGGGTAGTAGAAGCAGGTTGTTAAGATTTTCAGTGTGACTCTAGAATTTTTTTGTTTGTTGTTTGTTTTGGAGTGTAGTGGTAAGATCTCTGCTCACTGCAACCTCCACTTCCCAGGCTCAAGCAATTCTCCTGCCTCAGTCTCCCAAGTAGCTGGGATTATAGGTGCCCGCCACCACACCCAGCTAAGTTTTCTATTTTTTTTTTTTTTTTAGTAGAGATGGGGTTTCAGCATGTTGGCCAGTCCAGTCTCCTACTCCTGACTTCAAGTCATCCGCCCGCCTCAGCCTCCCGAAGTGCTGGGATTATAGGCATGAGCTCCCACTCCTGGCCCAAAGTTCATATTTTAACTACTAACCTAAATTATTTTAAAAACAAAAGCCTCCTTGGACTCAAACCAGGTCAGAGTGACATGATCATGTGCCTGTTTTGTGCAGGGTGAAGTGAGATTATTATCTAGGAAATAGCTGAAATGTCTTGTTGTGGGCATACATATTTCATATAAATTCTAAGCTTCATATTAGCACTTAGATTATAATTATCTAAAGAATAGAGAACAATTTCATATAATTTTCAGTGTATCAGGCGAATCAAAAGTATACATACAAGCATGCAGATGAATTTCAGTGAATATAGTGGTGACAATGCTCAACAGAATATGTGTCCCCCACCCAACCCTGCTTCTTGCTCTTTCACTGTCCTAAAGATAGAACAAAATGGTTCAGGCATCCAGCTTGTCCCCTCCACACTTCACACTTTTACTTAATAGCAGCTTATCTTTAACACTTTGTCATCTTTAAGATGTTGCTAATTCTTTCTGGTAGATCCCAGGACTGAGGATGAGGAAGAATGATTTTATTTAAATAAAGTTGCTTAATTAAAAAACACTTTTTTTAGTTTTAAAATATTTTCATTATTTTATAAAATTTTTGTGGGTACATAGGAGGTTTATATATTTGTGGGGTACATGAGATGTTTTGATACAGGCATGCAGTGTGAAATAATCACGTCATGAGGAATGGGCTTTCCATCCCCTCAAGCATTTATCCTCTGAGTTAAAAACTATTCAATTGTCTGGGCACGGTGGCTCACGCCTGTAGTCCCAGCTCTTTGGGAGGCCGAGGTTGGCGGATCGCCTGAGGTCAGGAGTTTGAGACCAGCCTGGCCAACATGATGAAACCCCATCTCTACTAAAAATACAAAAATTAGCCGGGTGTGGTGGCGAGTGCCTGTCATCCCAGCTACTCGGGAGGCTGAGACAGGAGAATCATTTGAACCTGGGAGGTGGAGGTTACAGTGAGCCGAGATCATGCCATTGTACTCCAGCCTGAGTGACAAGAGTGAAACTCCATGTCAAAAACAAACAAAAATCAATTACATTCTTTAAGTTATTAAAATTAAACATTGTAAATGATTTTTTTTCCCAAAGCTTTTTCAAAGAAAAAAAAGTAGAAACAAAGACACTTTCTACTGATTTCCAATATGGTGACTCTGTATTTCTAGCATGTGTTAAGGTGAAAAATTGATTTTATGTTTAATACAAAACATAGCATAATGTAATGAAAAGCAAGATTGTAATGATAAAGGAAAATAACACTAGTGCTAATTTTTTTCAATTTGAAGCATTGGATTAAAATGAATTAGGTTATATTCCAACATGTTTATATTGAATTTCTTTTTTCTCCAATTGGTTTCCTTTTATTAATGGGTGAGTGTTGCATTTGTATAAGGTTTCCCTATTATATTCAATTGTTTTGAGATGCTTTTAATTTGAAGTTTTTATGTTTTCTTTTTGATGTATACATGTTATGCTTTTATGCTGAATTTGATAATTGGTGCTGTATATGCAAAGCAAATGTAATTTCCCAGCTTTTATTTTTTAAAGCCCTGGGAAGCAACATAATAAAGTAGAAATAGTATCAAGACAGGAGTTAGAATACCTGGATTCTAAAATTTAAATTAAATTAGGATCTAGTGACATTATAGGTGTTCCTTGATCTTCTGATGACCTGATTCCTCAAAAGAAAAATAAAATAATCTATAAATTGTTTCTAATTCTAAAACTCTATCAATCCTATTTTTAAAATTATAATTAGTTGAACTCTATAAGGTCACAAAAATCCCTATTAAGAAACTAAAATAAAATTTTATCATATCTTAAAAATACTCTGATCTTTTTTTATATGCTGACATGAATTCTAATTATTTTTGAGCCCCTAAAAAACATTTAAGATCACAGTTTATGTTTTATTATTGACTTTCAGATAATTCACATTTTACTGATAGATATGAACAAATCTACTCTAACAGAGATAGTCATTAGTTTATTTCTCTCTTTTCAGTATCAATAAAAAGTATCGATTTACCAATAACAATGAATTAATTGCCTGAAATAAATGAAACGTAAGCAGCAAAAGTGAACTTTTTAGTATAACTCTTCTTGTAAACATTGACTTAGTTCAAAGGGAGCTTATCTTTAAAAAAAAAAGCGCTAATTCATGTCTATTGGTATAGATATAATCTTTTTTTCCTTGAAAATAGATCCTACTATACTCCAGACACTATGCCACTAGGTGCAGATATTAACACAAATAGCAGGTGATCATTGTCCTCATGGAGTTTATTTTAAAGAGAACAAAGTGAGACAAAGGCACACAAGCAAAGAACTACAATACAAAGGGGATGGCATCTGACTCAGCATGGAGGTGTCACGGAAGGTGTTGTTTTGCTTAGGTTTTGAAGTGTGGGTAGGAGATGGCCCATGTTGAGAGTGGGAACTGGGAATTAAAAAGATGAGGAGGTCTCTGCAAATCTACATGGATGGGAAGTAGCATGCTGATGTGGGAAACAACTAAAAAGTTCCAGAATGCATGGTTTATAAAGCGTGAGTCAGAGAGGGCTAGACCAGTAGCCAGATCAAGGATATCTCAGATGTTATAGTCATGAATTAGTGCATTGACCTGCAGGCCATGGGAGTCACTGAAGGTTTCAGTCAGGTAAGTGAGCTGATCAGAACAGTCCTTTAGATAGGCCGCTCTTTTGGCTGTAATGGGGACACGTTTGAAGTAGGGCTATAGCTAAAAATATACAGACACTTCCTCTTGTCTACAGCCCTGCTGGCATCTGTTGTATTTTGACTTTTTAATAATAGCCATTCCAACCGGTATGAAATGGTATCTCATTGTGTTTTGATTTGCATTTTTCTGATGATTAGTGATTCTAAGCATTTTTTTTTCGTGTATTTGTTGGCCGTTTGTATGTGTTCTTTTGAGAAGTGTTTGTTCATGTCCTTTGCCCATTTTTTAATTGGGTTATTTTTTTTCTAATTGATTTAAGTTCCCTGTAGATTCTGGATACTAAAAAACAAACAAAAACCAGAAGTAAATAAATTCTCAGGACACACACACCCACACCCACAGAGAGAGAGAGAGAGAGAGAGAGAGAGAGCGCACCTAGGTAAGAGGCCACCAACCACCAGGGTCTAAACTGGGAACACTTTCTAGTACAGAATGAATGGAAAGGATTCATGAAATATCTAGAAAGTAACGTTAATGAGATTTACATGTATGGAGTGAATGAGGAGAAACAGGGATCATTCAGGATTCTGGTGGGAATAACAGGGGGAGCCATTAGTTGAAATTTTGAAGTGGGAGAAGGAGAGGGAGTTTTAGGGAGAAAGATGAGTTGTTTTTTTAGGTATTTCAAACCCTTGAAGCTTCTATGGGACATCGAAGTGGAAATAACAGTCTGTGGGTTTGGACAATAAAGAAAGAAATTGGTTGAAGACTAGGGGAAGAGTATAGAGCAAAGAAATATTTAAGATAATAAACATATAGAGATAGCTGAAAATGTGGGACTGGATTACAAAGGAAGAATGATTTAGTTATGAAGCCCAAGGGCTGACAGGAATGGGTGACTAGTCGAGGAGTTCATATGCATCTGTTATTGTATGAATAAAAAAAATTATCTGTTCCTTCCTAAAGATATCTTCAACCTGTTTTTGGATACATATGGGCACTGCTTTTCACTCTCTTAGCCCCATTTCTTATTTTAGCCTCTGCTGTAGCGATCAGTTCTGCACAGGCTTTGACCCAGGCTTTGACTAGTTGGTGCAGGTGTGAAATGACACTTACCTGGAATGGCCCACAGTTTGTGGCTGCTCTTACTTAAGCAGGTGGGATGCTCATGTAGGTGTAACCTAGCAGCTTGGTAGAGTTTATGCCCATGGGGCAACCTGTGACCACTCAAAAATAAAGCCCTTTCCTCCTCCCAGATTGAGGAGTCTTGCATTATGTAATAAAACTCCTTAGAAGGCCTATTAGGTTCCAATACAGCATTAGGCAACTTGATAAGGTATCCCATCATCAGCCTTCCTTTCTTCCCTCATTCCTCTGCCTCTCACTCTTTCTTCCTAAGTTAACTTCTTAGATAGAATGCCAACTTTCTATATTTTGTCTCACATCAGGGAAAATAATTGTATATCCCATTTCAAAAGCACATAAAAAGGTTACTGTATAGAAAATTTGTCTTTAAGAGATTAAGCTGTAATTTTCCAAATACTTTAAAATTTTATTTCAGATACGTTTTTCATTTTTATAAGCTTCATCTAAAAGCAGAGTTCACCTAAGAATATACCTAAGAGCATATTACATAGAATATATTTTATATTTCAGTAGTTTAGCTAGGATTCTTTCAAAATTGAGAGGATCTACAAATATTTCTAACACATTAGTTTTCAGTCTTAAGGCTGAGTCAAGAACAAAGCTCCTAAACTTTGCATTGGTGATTGAGAACATTTTAAAATTGTTATTTAATTCATTAATTTATTTTTAAAAAATTTTCACATTGTAATTATATAGATTTATAGGATACAATTTGATGTTTCAATGAATATGTATGTTGTCTAATGATCCAATAAGGATACTTAGTGTATTAATTACCTCATGCATTCATCATTTCTTTTTAATAAGAAATTTCAAAATCCTTTCTTCTAGATACTTTGTAATATACAATACTTTACTTTTAACTATAGTCACCCTGCTTTGCAAAGAACAGTACAACTTATTCTTCCTATATAATTGTGATTTCATAACTGTTAACCAATCTATCTCCATTTTGCCCTCCCCACTTCTTCCTCACTGTTTGGTAACCACTATTCTACTCTACTTCTCTATTAACATTTTTTTTTTAAGATTCCACATATGAGCGAGATCATGCGGTATTTGCTTTCTGTGTCTGGCTTATTTCACTTAACATTGTATCCTACAGGGTCATCCATGTTGTTGCAACTGGCAGAATTTCATTCTTTTTTTATGGCTGAATAGTATTTCATTCTGTGTGTGTCCATATATATATATATATATATATATATATATATACATATATAATTTTATGTATAATTATAATTACACATAAAATTATATATAATTATAATTAATTTTATGCATAATTATAATTACACATAAAATTATATATAATTATAATTATAATTATATATAATTATATATAATAATAATATATATATTATATGTAATATATAATATACATAACATACATAATGTATATTATATATAATATACATAACGTATATTATATACATTATACATTATATATATTATAATATACATAATATATATTATGTATATAATATACATAATATGTATTATATATAAAATATACATAATATGTATTATATATAAAATATACATAATATATAATGTATATTATACATATAATATATTATATATTAATAATATATCAATATTAATATGAATTATTATTAATTATTAATAATTATTAATTAATAATTATTATTTATTATTAATATAATTAATATTAATATATAATATATTAATATTAATAATATATTAATATATAATATATTATATATTATACATAATATATTATATATAATATACATAATATGTATTATATATAATATACATAATGTATATTATATATATATAATTCACTTGTTTGTTTTTATACACATAGGTTGATTCCATATCTGATTATTAGAAATAGTGCTACAGTAAACATAAGAGTGCAGATATTTTTCAAACACAATGATTTCATTTCCTATGGATATATACCCAGTAGTGGGATTGCTGGGTTATGTGATCGAATGATTGTTTTTTTTTTTTATTTTTTATTTTTTAGCGAACTTCCATAAAGTTTTGCTTAATGGTTGTACTAGTTTACAACCCCATCAACAGTGCGTAAGTGTTCCATTTTCTCCACTTCCTTGCCAACTCTTGTTATCTTTTACCTTTTTGCTAATAGCCATTCTAATGGGTGAACTGGTATCTCATTGCGGTTTTGATTTGCATTTCCCTGATGGTTAGTGATGTTGAACATGATTTTATTATATATTCGTCTTGACCCTTTCTATATTTTCTCTTGTGGCATTTCTTTTAGTTTATTTTGTCCTTTTTTTTTTTTTTTTTTTTTTTGCGAAGGAGTCTTGCTCTGTTGCCCAAGCTGGAGTGCAGTGGTGCAATCGGGGCTCACGGCAACCTCCATCTCCCTGTTTCAAGCAATTCCCCTGCCTCAGCCTGCTGAGTAGCTGGGGTTACAGGCACACGCCATCATGTTTGGCTAAATTTTTGTATTTTTAGTAGAGAAATGATTTCACCATATTGGTCAGGCTGGTCTCAAACTCCTGACCTCAGGCAATCCGCCTGCCTCAGCCTCCCAGTTTTGCCCATTTTTAAATAAGTTATTTATGTTTTTGCTGTTGAGTTGTTTAAGTTTGTTATATAATCTGGGCATTAACTCCTTAGCAGATGTATAGTTTGCAAATATTGTATCCCATTCTGTAAGTTGTTTTTTCACTCTGTTAAGTTTCCTTTGCTGTGCAAAAGCATTTTAGTTTGATGAAACCCCATTTATCTATTTTTGCTTTTGTTGCCTGTGCTTTTGACGTCTCATTTTAAAAATCCTTGTAGAACCCAAAGTTATAGAGAATTTCCCACATGTTATCTTCTAGTAGTTTTTCATAGTTTTCAATCTTACCTTTAGGTCTTTAATCGCATTTGAGTTGATTTTTGTATAAGGTAAAAGATAGGGGTCTAATTTCATTATCCCACATGTAGATATCCAATCTTCTCAGTACCATTTAATGAAGAGACTGTCTTTACCCCTGTGTGTGCTCTTGACTCCTTTTTGGAAAATCAGTTGACTTTAGGTATGAGAATTTATTTCTGAGCTGTATATTCTCTTCCATTGGTCTATGTGTTTGCTTTATGGCAGTGCCATGCTGTTTTGCTTACTATGGCTTTGTAGTATATTTTGAAGTCAGGTAGTGTGGTGCCTCCAGCTTTGTTATTTTTGCACAGGATTGCTTTGGTTATTTGGGGTCTTTTCTGGTTTCATACAAATTTTAGGGTATTTTTTTCTATTTCTGTGAAGAATTTCATTGGTATTTTGATAGGGATTGCATTGAATCTGTAGGACATTTTGTTAGTATGGTCATTTCAATAGTATCAGTTCTTCCATTCCATGAGTATATAGTGTCCATTTTTTGTGGATCGTAAATTTTTCCATCAGTGTGTTATAGTTTTCATTGTAGAGATCTTTCACGACCTTGATTAAATTTATCTGCAGATTTCTTGGTAGCTATTGTAAATGGAATTCCTTTCTTGATGACTTTTTCAGATAGTTCACTATTAGTGTATAGAAACACCACTGAATTTTCTGTGTTGATTTTGTATACTACAACTTTACTGAATTTATTTATGATTTCTAGTAGTTTTTGGTCAAGTCTTTAGGGTTCTCACTCTATATAAGTATATATAGAAAGAACCCTAAAGAGAGAGAGATCATATATATCTATATGATCATATATATAGATGTATACATATGTATGTGAGATCACATTTTCTACAAACAGAAACAATCTGACTTCCTTCTTTCCAGTTTGGATCCCTCTTATTTATTTCTTTTGTCTAATTGCTCTGGCTCTGACCTCCAGTACTATGCTAAATAGAAGTGGTAGAAGTTGACATCCTTGTCTTCCTCCATATCATAGAGGAAAAGCATTTAACTATTCACCATAAATAAGATGTTAGCTGTGGGTTTGTCACATATGGCCTTTACTGCGTTGAGGTACACTCCTATACCTACTTTCTTGACAGTTTTTATCATAAAGGAATGTTGACTTTTGTCAAGTGTTCTTTTTGCATCTGTTGAAATGATCACATGGTTTTTCTTCTTCTTTCTATTGTGGTGGTGTATCATATTTACTGATTTGTGCATGTTAAGCCATCCTTTCATCCCTGGGATGAACCCCACTTGATTATAGTGAATACTCTTTTTAGTGTGCTGTCGAAGTCAGTTCACTTGTATCTTGTTGAGAATTTTTGTATCTATGTTCTTCAGGAATATTGGCCTGTTATTTTCATTTTGTGCGTGTCTTTGTCTGGTTTTAGAATCAGGATGTTGCGAGCCTCATAAGATGAGTATGGAAGTATTCCTTCCTCATTACTTTTGTGGAAAAGTTTGTGGAGAATTGGTAGTTATTCTTTAACTGTTTGGTAGAGTTCAGCAGTGAAGACATCAGGTCCTGGGTGTTGGTTGTTGTTGTTGTTGTTTTGATGGAAGATGTTTTATTATTGATTCAATTTCCAAACTCATTCTTGATGTGTTCAGATGTTATATTTCCTCACAACTTAATCTGGGTAGTTGTATGTGTGCAGAAATTTATTCATTTTATTCTACATTATCAAATTTGTTGGCATATAGTTATGAGTAATGTCTTACAATCCCTTCTATTTCTGTGGTGTATCAGTTGTAATGTCTCCTTTTTCATCTTTTATTTATTTGAATTTTCTCTCCTTTTGTCTTAGTTTAGCTAAAGGTTTGTCAGTTTTACCTTTACACTTTGTCTTATTTATCTTTTGAAATATTTTTTAGTGTCTGTTTCATTTATATCTGCTGTGAGCTTTATTATTTCCTTCCTTCTACCAATTTTGGGTTTAGTTTGTTTTTGATGTTCTAGTTACTTGAAGTGTATAATTTTGCTTTGTGATTTGAAAATCTTTCTTCTTTTTTGGTGTAGGCTTTTATTGCTATAAATTTCCCTCTTAGAACTGCTTTTGCTACGTTCCATAGGTTTGGGTATGTTGGATTTTCATTCTTACTTGTCTCAGTGACTTTTGAAATTTTCCTATTAATGTCTTAATGAGACCTATTGATTTCTTGGGTGCATGCTATTTAATTTCCATGTTTTTATAAAATTTCCAAGGGCTTTCCTGTTGTTGATTTCTGACTTTATATCCCTGTAATCAGAAAAGATACTTCATATGATATCTGTCTTCTTAAGTTTGTTAAGACTTATTATGTGTCATAATGTATGATTGGTCCTAGAGAATGTTTGGTGTACAGTTGAGAATAATTTGTATTCTGCAGCTGTTGGACGATGTATTAGTCTGTTTTCATACTGCTGATAAAGACATACCCGAGACTGGGTAATTTACAGAGAAAAAGAGGTTTAGTGGACTCATAGTTCCACGTGGCTGGGGAGGTCTCCCAATCATGATGGAAGGCGAAAGACACATCTTACATGGTAGCAAACAAAATAGAATTGAGAACCAAGTGAAAGGGTTCCCCCTTATAAAACCATCAGATCTTGTTAGACGTATTCACTACCACAAGAACAGTATGGGGGAACCGCCCCCATGATTCAATTATCTCCCACTGGTTCCCTCCCACAACATGTATGAATTATGGGAGCTATAATCAAGATGAGATTTGGGTGGGGATGTACAGCCAAACCATATCAGGTGAGATCTTCTTTACCTGCTAGGTCCATTTGGTCTATGGTATAGTTTGAGTCTGTCATTTTTTGGTTGATTTTCTCTTCATAGAATCTGTCCATTTTTAAAGTGGAGTGTTGAAATTTCCTACTAATATTGTATTGCAGTCTATCTCTACCTTTAAATCTAATATTTGCTTTATATATCTGGTTGTTCTGGTGTTGGGTACATATATAGTTACACCTAAGTAATATATATGTTATGTCCTCGTATTGAATTGGGCCTTTTATCATTTCATTATACAGTGACATTCTTTTTTTATATAGTTTTTTTATTTAAAGCCTTTTAAAATATGACATGACTGTGGCTACTCCTGCTTGCTTTTCATTTGTTTGCATAAAATATATTTTTCCATCTCTTCACTTTCAGTCTATTTGTCTTTAATAGTGAGGTAAGTATCATGTAGGCAGCATATAGGTGGGTTTTGCTATCTGAATCCATTCATCCACTTTATATCTTTTAAGTAGAGTTTAATCCACTTCCATTCAAGTTTATTATTGATAAATTAGGACTTCCTTCTACCATTTCATTAGTTGTTTTTTAGATTACTTGTTCACTTCTTCCTTTCTTATTGTTTATCCCTCTAGTTTGGTGGTTTTCTGTGGTGCTAAGCTTTGTTTCTTTTCCCTTTTTTGGTGTGTGTGTGTGTATCTGCTGTAATTTCTTTCTTTCTGGTTAGTGAAACTAACATACAGAGTCCTGTATTTGTAACAGACTATTTTACACTGATAACAACTTAACTTCTGTCACATAAAAATACTCTTGACTTCTCCCCCCCACACACATAATTTATATTTTTGTTACCTTACATTGCATCTTTATGAATGGTAGACTCCATGGAACATAGGATCTATGTCACAACTAAATCAATTATTTAATGGCAGCATTAAAGCAGCCCAAAGAATGTGAAAAACTGGTGTGGGTGTATTTAACTTTTTAAAAACTATGTTTCATAATGTTTTCATTAAAAAGTCTTTATCAGTTTGCTAATGCCTAATTTTTACAACCAGCCACCATAGATTTTACAGGATAAATATATTATTTCAGTGGTAATTGAAGCAGAATTTTTGTTGCTCTTCTTACCCTTAGAGATTGTGTATTATCCTCAGACGTAATTCTTTGATTTTTTTTCTTTTCATGTTGTTACACATAGTTACCAACAATCAACGTGAGAATAACCTTTGAATATTTTCAAGCATTAAGATTTGTTTATACAGCTGCACAATTAGACAACCAACACTCTTGGGTCTTTACCTCTCAGCATACACCTGATTATTAACTTAAAGGTATGATGGGAAAAGTATCAATTTTTGTTGGTCACCTAGATTTGGAAATATGTAATAACTATAAGCTTGGGTCTGCTTCTTCAGAAGCCTAGGAATTGGAGTGATGGTTCTCTGAAGAGGCTGGAAACAAAGTATGTGTTTCCAGAAGGCTTAATAGAATATGTTGAGACATAGGCCATTAACACAAAAGTGAAAGAAATGCAAAAAATGTATGAAAGTAAGGATTTGAGAAGGGAAATTTTATTTTTAAGTCTAAGATTCCTATGAATTATATGAAAATAAATGTCCTATCCTTAAAATTAGCCAAAGGAAGCACTTTACTTATCAATATGATATGACTTTTCATACTCTTATCTAAAGATATCCTAAACTAAGATCCAGTTTTCTAAGTAAAGACCTTTTACTCATGCTTTAAAGCATGTTAGATGATTCCTACCACATCACATCATGTTGTTTACATGTATGATTTAAACTGCATTTATTCTTCAACTCACTGCTTCCTTAGGCTTCTTATCTTTCCTTGCACGCTTAGATAATTTTATGTTAAATTGATTTTTAGAAGTTTAGTTGCTGGGCGTAGTGGCTGTCGCCTGTAAACCCAGTACTTTGGGAATTCAAGGCAGGTGGATTGCTTGAGTCTTGGAGTTTGAGGCCTGCCTGGGAAAGATGACAAACCCCATTGGTACAAAAATAAAAATATTAGCTGGATATGGTGGCACATGCCTGTGGTCCCAGCTACTCCAAGGCTGAGGTGGGAGGATGGCTTGAGTCCGAGAGGCAGAGGTGTGAGCCAAGATCATGCCCTGCTCTTCAGCCTGGGCAACCAAGCCAGACCCTGTTTCAAAAAAAAAATCTAGTGAGATTTGATTTCTATTTCTATGTGATTCAAAACTAGGAGAGCTTCAAGGCTAATGACTATTAAAAAATGGCCATTGCTACTTGCATTCTCTATGAAGCCAGCATACACAGCAACGTGCAACCTAAAAACAAAGCTATTTAATAAGTAGCTTAGATTTCAGGTTTGATTGTCTTTGAGGTTTGATTATTGCAGAGATCAATTGCCAGACCAAATATAGACTAATTCTGTATTTGGTCTTTTTATCATATGAAACATCCCAGCCTTGGGTATAAATTAAGAGCAAATACGGATGATTATACCGATAGCGGTGCAGATATTTCCATGTTTATACAGATAGCGGTGTAGATATTCCCATGTCTATAGAGATAGCGGTGTAGATATTTCCATGTTTATACAGATAGCGTTGTAGATATTTCCATGTTTATAGAGACAGCGGTGTAGATATTTCTATATTTATAGAGATAGCGGTGTAGATATTTCCATGTTTATAGAGATAGCGGTGTAGATATTTCCATGTTTATACAGATAGCGGTGTAGATATTTCCATGTTTATACAGGTAGCGGTGTAGGTATTTCCATGTTTGTACAGGTAGCGGTGAAGATATTTCCATATTTATACAGATGACGGTGTACATATTTCCATGTTCATACAGATGGCGGTGTAGATATTTCTATGTTTATAGAGATGGCGGTGTAGATAATTAAATGTTTATACAGATAGCTGTGTAGATATTTCCATGTTTATAGAGATGGTGGTGTAGATATTTCCATGTTTCTACAGATGGCGGTGTAGATATTTCCATGTTTATACAGATGGAGGTGTAGATATTTCCATGTTTTTACAGATAGCGTTGCAAATATTTCCATGTTCACACAGATAGCGGTGTAAATATTTCCACCTTTATACAGATGGTGGTGTAGATTTTTCCATTTCCATACAGATGGCGGTTTAGATATTTCCATTTTTATAGAGATGGCGGTGCAGATATTTCCATTGTGATACAGATGGCGGTGTTGGTATATTCATGTTGATACAGATGGTGGTGTACATAGTTCCCTGTTCATACAGATGGCGGTGTAAATATTTTCATGTTCCTACAGATGGCAGTGTAGATATTTCCATGATCATACAGATGGCGGTGTAGGTATTTCCATGTTTATACAGATAGCAGTGTAGATATTTCCATGTTCATACAGATAGCGGTGTGGATGTTTACAACATTATACAGATGGCGGAGTAGGTATTTCCATGTTCTAACAGATGGCGGTGTAGAAGTTTCCTTGTTTGTAGACATGGTGGTGTAGATATTTCCGTGTTTATACAGACAGCGGTGTAGATATTTCCATGTTGATAGAGATGGCTGTGTAGATATTTCCATGTTTATACCGATAGCGGTGTAGATATTTCCAGGTTCATACAGATGGCGGTAAAGATATTTCCATGTTCATACAGATTTCGGTGTAGATATTTCCATGTTCATACAGATGGTAGTGTAGATATTTCCATGTTTATAGAGATGGCGGTCTAGATATTTCCATGTTTATAGAGATTGCGCTGAAGATACTTCCATGTGTATACCCATAGCGGTGTAGATATTTCCATGTTTATACAGATAGCGGTGTAGATATTTCCATGTTCATAAAGATAGTGGTGTAGATATTTCCATGTTTATACAGATAGCAGTGTAGATATTTCCATGTTAATACAGATAGCGGTGTAGATATCTCCATCTTAATACAGATGGCTGTGTAGATATTTATGTGTTCATACAGATGGCGGTGCCGATATTTCCATGTTCATACAGATGGCGGTGTAGATATTTCCATGTTTATAGAGATAGCGGTGTAGTTATTTCCATGTGTAAAGGGATAGCTTTGTAGATATTTCCATGTATATGCAGATAGCTGTGTAGATATTTCCATTTTCATGCAGATAGCGGTGTAGATATTTCCATGTTCAAACAGATAGCGGTGTAGATATTTCCATGCTCATACAGATAGCGGTGTAGATATTTCCATGTTCATACAGATAGAGGGGCTGATATTTCCATGTTCATACAGATAGCGTTGCTGATATTTCCATGTTTATACAGATAACGGTGTAGATATTTCCATGTTTATACAGATAGCGGTGTAGATATTTCCATGTTTATATAGATAGCGGTGTAGATATCTCCATCTTAATACAGATGGCGGTGTAGATATTTATATGTTCATACAGATGGCGGTGCAGATATTTCCATGTTCATACAGATGGCGGTGTAGATATTTCCATGTTTATAGAGATAGCGGTGTAGTTATTTCCATGTGTAAAGAGATAGCTTTGTAGATACTTCCATGTATGTGCAGATAGCTGTGTAGATATTTCCATTTTCATGCAGATAGCGGTGTAGATATTTCCATGTTCAAACAGATAGCGTTGTAGATATTTCCATGTTCACACAGATAGTGGTGTAGATATTTCCATGTTTATACAGATAGCGGTGAAGATGTATGCATGTTTACACAGATAGCGGTGTAGATATTTCCATGTTTATACAGATAGCAGTGCTGATATTACCATGTTTTTACAGGTAGCGGTGTAGATATTTCCATGTTTCTACAGATAGCGGTGTAGATATTTCCATGTTTATACAGATAGCGGTGTAGATATTTCCATGTTTATACAGATAGCGGTGTAGATATCTCCATCTTAATACAGTTGGTCGTGTAGATATTTATATGTTCATACGGATGGCGGTGCAGATATTTCTATGTTCATACAGATGGCAGTGTAGATATTTCCATGTTCAAACAGATAGCGGTGTAGATATTTCCATGTTCATACAGATGGCGTTGAAGATATTTCCATGTTCATACAGATAGCGGTGTAGATATTTCCAGTTTCATACAGATAGCGGTGTAGATATTTCCATGTTCATACAGATAGCGGTGCTGATTTTTCCATGTTTATACAGGTAGCGGTGTAGACATTTCCATGATTATACAGATAGCGGTGGAGATATTTCCATGTTTATACAGATAGCGGTGTAGATATTTCCATGTTTATTCAGATAGCGGTGTAGATATCTCCATCTTAATACAGATGGCGGTGTAGATATTTATATGTTCATACAGATGGCGGTGCAGATATTTCCATGTTCATACAGATGGCGGTGTAGACATTTCCATGTTTATAGAGATAGCGGTGTAGCTATTTCCATGTTCATACAGATAGCGGTGTAGATATTTCCATGTTCATACAGATAGTGGTGTAGATATTTCCATGTTCATACAGAAAGCGGTGTAGCTATTTCCATGTTCATACAGATAGCGGTGTAGATAATTCCATGTTCATCCAGATGGCTGTGTAGACATATCCATGTTCATAGAGATGGCGGTGAAGGTAATTCCGTGTTCATACAGATAGCAGTGTAGATATTTCCATGTTCAAACAGATAGTGGTGTAGATATTTCCATGTTCATACAGATAGAGGGGCTGATATTTCCATGTTCATACAGATAGCGTTGCTGATATTTCCATGTTTATACAGATAACGGTGTAGATATTTCCATGTTTATACTGATAGCGGTGTAGATATTTCCATGTTTATACAGATAGCGGTGTAGATATCTCCATCTTAATACAGATGGCGGTGTAGATATTTATTTGTTCATACAGATGGCGGTGCAGATATTTCCATGTTTATACAGATAGCGGTGTAGATATTTCCATGTTTATACAGATAGCGGTGTAGATATCTCCATCTTAATACAGATGGCGGTGTAGATATTTATATGTTTATACAGATGGCGGTGCAGATATTTCCTTGTTCATACAGATGGCGGTGTAGACATTTCCATGTTTATAGAGATAGCGGTGTAGCTATTTCCATGTTCATACAGATAGCGGTGTAGATATTTCCATGTTCATACAGATAGTGGTGTAGATATTTCCATGTTCATACAGATAGCGGTGTAGCTATTTCCATGTTCATACAGATAGCGGTGTAGATATTTCCATGTTAATCCAGATGGCTTTGTAGACATATCCATGTTCATAGAGATGGCGGTGAAGGTAATTCCATGTTCATACAGATAGCGGTGTAGATATTTCCATGTTCATACAGATGGCGGTGTAGATATTTCCAGGTTTATAGAGATAGCGGTGTAGTTATTTCCATGTGTAAAGAGATAGCTTTGTAGATATTTCCATGTATGTGCAGATAGCTGTGTAGATATTTCCATTTTCATGCAGATAGCGGTGTAGATATTTCCATGTTCAAACAGATAGCGTTGTAGATATTTCCATGTTCACACAGATAGCGGTGTAGATATTTCCATGTTTATACAGATAGCGGTGAAGATGTATGCATGTTTACACAGATAGCAGTGTAGATATTTCCATGTTCATACAGATAGCGGTGCTGATATTACCATGTTTTTACAGGTAGCGGTGTAGATATTTCCATGTTTATACAGATAGCGGTGTAGATATTTCCATGTTTATACAGATAGCGGTGTAGATATTTCCATGTTCATACAGATGGCGTTGAAGATATTTCCATGTTCATACAGATAGCGGTGTAGATATTTCCAGTTTCATACAGATAGCGGTGTAGATATTTCCATGTTCATACAGATAGCGGTGCTGATTTTTCCATGTTTATACAGGTAGCGGTGTAGATATTTCCATGATTATACAGATAGCGGTGGAGATATTTCCATGTTTATACAGATAGCGGTGGAGATATTTCCATGTTTATTCAGATAGCGGTGTAGATATCTCCATCTTAATACAGATGGCGGTGTAGATATTTATATGTTCATACAGATGGCGGTGCAGATATTTCCATGTTCATACAGATGGCGGTGTAGACATTTCCATGTTTATAGACATAGCGGTGTAGCTATTTCCATGTTCATACAGATAGCGGTGTAGATATTTCCATGTTCATACAGATAGTGGTGTAGATATTTCCATGTTCATACAGATAGCGGTGTAGCTATTTCCATGTTCATACAGATAGCGGTGTAGATAATTCCATGTTCATCCAGATGGCTGTGTAGACATATCCATGTTCATAGAGATGGCGGTGAAGGTAATTCCATGTTCATACAGATAGCGGTGTAGTTATTTCCATGTTCAAACAGATAGTGGTGTAGATATTTCCATGTTCATACAGATAGAGGGGCTGATATTTCCATGTTCATACAGATAGCGTTGCTGATATTTCCATGTTTATACAGATAACGGTGTAGATATTTCCATGTTTATACAGATAGCGGTGTAGATATCTCCATCTTAATAGAGATGGCGGTGTAGATATTTCCATGTTTATAGAGATAGCGGTGTAGTTATTTCCATGTGTAAAGAGATAGCTTTGTAGATATTTCCATGTATATGCAGATAGCGGTGTAGATATTTCCATGTTCATACAGATGGCGTTGAAGATATTTCCATGTTCATGCAGATAGCGGTGTAGATATCTCCAGTTTCATACAGATAGCGGTGTAGATATTTCCATGTTTATACAGATGGCGGTGAAGATATCTCCATCTTAATACAGATGGCGGTGTAGATATTTATCTGTTCATACAGATGGCGGTGCAGTTATTTCCATGTTTATACAGATAGCGGTGTAGATATTTCCATGTTTATACAGATAGCGGTGTAGATATCTCCATCTTAATACAGATGGCGGTGTAGATATTTATATGTTTATACAGATGGCGGTGCAGATATTTCCATGTTCATACAGATGGCGGTGTAGACATTTCCATGTTTATAGAGATAGCGGTGTAGCTATTTCCATGTTTATACAGATAGCGGTGTAGATATTTCCATGTTTATACAGATAGCGGTGTAGATATTTCCAAGTTTATACAGATAGTGGTGTAGATATCTCCATCTTAATACAGTTGGCGGTGTAGATATTTACATGTTCATACAGATGGCGGTGCAGATATTTCCATGTTCATACAGATGGCGGTGTAGATATTTCCATGTTTATAGAGATAGCGGTGTAGCTATTTCCATGTTCATACAGATAGTGGTGTAGATATTTCCATGTTCATACAGATAGTGATGTAGATATTTCCATGTTCATACAGATAGCGGTGTAGATATTTCCATGTTCATTCTGATGGCTGTGTAGACATATCCATGTTCATACAGATGGCGGTGAAGTTAATTCCATGTTCATACAGATACCAGTGTAGATATTTCCATGCTCATACAGATAGCGGTGTTGATATTTCCATCTTCATACAGATAGCGGTGCTAATATTTCCATGTTTATACAGGTAGCGGTGTAGATATTTCCATGTTTATACAGATAGCGGTGTAGATATTTCCATGTTTATACAGATAGAGGTGTAGATATCTCCATCTTAATACAGATGGCGGTGTAGATATTTATATGTTCATACAGATGGCCGTGCAGATATTTCCATGTTCATACAGATGACGGTGTAGATATTTCCATGTTCATACAGATAACGGTGTAGTTATTTCCATGTTTAAAGAGATAGCTGTGTAGATATTTCCATGTATATGCAGATAGCTGTGTAGATATTTCCATTTTCATGCAGATAGCGGTTTAGATATTTGCATGTTCAAACAGATAGCGGTGTAGATATTTCCATGTTCATACAGATAGCGGTGCTGATATTTCCATCTTTATACAGGTAGCGGTGTAGTTATTTCCATGTTTATACAGATAGCGGTGTAGATATTTCCATGTTCATACAGATAGCGGTGTAGATATTTTCGTGTTTATACAGATAGCGTTGTAGATATTTCCATGTTCATACAAATAGCGGTGTGGATATTTCCATGTTCATCCAGATGGCTGTGTAGATATATCCATGTTCATACAGATAGCGG
The DNA here is from genome assembly GCF_029281585.2 of Gorilla gorilla gorilla. Classification (NCBI taxonomy): domain Eukaryota; kingdom Metazoa; phylum Chordata; class Mammalia; order Primates; family Hominidae; genus Gorilla; species Gorilla gorilla. The sequence continues at coordinate 6,389,530 of NC_073232.2, read as the reverse complement.
TGTAGATATTTCCATGTTCATACAGAAAATGCTGTAGATATTTCCATGTTCATACAGATAGCGGTGAAGCTATTTCCATTCTCATACAGATAGCGGTCTAGATATTTCCATGTTCGTACAGATAGCGGTGTAGATATTTCCATGTTCGTACAGATAGCGGTGCTTATATTTCCATGTTTATACAGGTAGCGGTGTAGATATTTCCATGTTTATACAGATAGCGGTGTAGATATTTCCATGTTTATACAGATAGCGGTGTAGATATTTCCAAGTTTATACAGATAGTGGTGTAGATATCTCCATCTTAATACAGTTGGCGGTGTAGATATTTATATGTTCATACAGATGGCGGTGCAGATATTTCCATGTTCATACAGATGGCGGTGTAGATATTTCCATGTTTATAGAGATAGCGGTGTAGCTATTTCCATGTTCATACAGATAGCGGTGTAGATATTTCCATGTTCATACAGATAGTGGTGTAGATATTTCCATGTTCATACAGATAGCGGTGTAGATATTTCCATGTTCATCCAGATGGCTGTGTAGACATATCCATGTTCATACAGATGGCGGTGAAGTTAATTCCATCTTCATACAGATACCGGTGTAGATATTTCCATGCTCATACAGATAGCGATGTTGATATTTCCATCTTCATACAGATAGCGGTGCTGATTTTTCCAGGTTTATACAGGTAGCGGTGTAGATATTTCCATGATTATACAGATAGCGGTGGAGATATTTCCATGTTTATACAGATAGCGGTGTAGATATTTCCATGTTTATTCAGATAGCGGTGTAGATATCTCCATCTTAATACAGATGGCGGTGTAGATATTTATATGTTCATACAGATGGCGGTGCAGATATTTCCAAGTTCATACAGATGGCGGTGTAGACATTTGCATGTTTATAGAGATAGCGGTGTAGCTATTTCCATGTTCATACAGATAGCGGTGTAGATATTTCCATGTTCATACAGATAGTGCTGTAGATATTTACATGTTCATACAGATAGCGGTGTAGCTATTTCCATGTTCATACAGATAGCGGTGTAGATAATTCCATGTTCATCCAGATGGCTGTGTAGACATATCCATGTTCATAGAGATGGCGGTGAAGGTAATTCCATGTTAATACAGATAGCGGTGTAGATATTTCCATGTTCAAACAGATAGTGGTGTAGATATTTCCATGTTTATACAGATAGAGGGGCTGATATTTCCATGTTCATACAGATAGCGTTGCTGATATTTCCGTGTTTATACAGATAACGGTGCAGATATTTCCATGTTTATACAGATAGCGGTGTAGATATTTCCATGTTTATACAGATAGCGATGTAGATATCTCCATCTTTATACAGATGGCGGTGTAGATATTTATTTGTTCATACAGATGGCGGTGCAGATATTTCCATGTTTATACAGATAGCGGTGTAGATATTTCCATGTTTATACAGATAGCGGTGTAGATATCTCCATCTTAATACAGATGGCGGTGTAGATATATCCATGTTCATAGAGATGGCGGTGAAGGTAATTCCATGTTCATACAGATAGCGGTGTAGATATTTCCATGTTCATACAGATAGTGGTGTAGATATTTCCATGTTCATACAGATAGAGGGGCTGATATTTCCATGTTTATACAGATAGCGTTGCTGATATTTCCATGTTTATACAGATAACGGTGTAGATATTTCCATGTTTATACAGATAGCGGTGTAGATATTTCCATGTTCATACAGATAGCGGTGTAGATAATTCCATGTTCATCCAGATGGCTGTGTAGACATATCCATGTTCATAGAGATGGCGGTGAAGGTAATTCCATGTTCATACAGATAGCGGTGTAGATATTTTCATGTTCAAACAGATAGTGGTGTAGATATTTCCATGTTCATACAGATAGAGGGGCTGATATTTCCATGTTCATACAGATAGCGTTGCTGATATTTCCATGTTTATACAGATAACGGTGTAGATATTTCCATGTTTATACAGATAGCGGTGTAGATATTTCCATGTTTATACAGATAGCGGTGTAGACGTCTCCATCTTAATACAGATGGCGGTATAGATATTTATTTGTTCATACAGATGGCGGTGCAGATATTTCCATGTTTATACAGATAGCGGTGAAGCTATTTCCATGTTCATACAGATAGCGGTGTAGATATTTCCATGTTAATCCAGATGGCTTTGTAGACATATCCATGTTCATAGAGATGGCGGTGAAGGTAATTCCATGTTCATACAGATAGCGGTGTAGATATTTCCATGTTCATACAGATAGTGGTGTAGATATTTCCATGTTCATACAGATAGAGGGGCTGATATTTCCATGTTCATACAGATAGCGTTGCTGATATTTCCATGTTTATACAGATAACGGTGTAGATATTTCCATGTTTATACAGATAGCGGTGTAGATATTTCCATGTTTATACAGATAGCGGTGTAGATATCTCCATCTTAATACAGATGGCGGTGTAGATATTTATATGTTCATACAGATGGCGGTGCAGATATTTCCATGTTCATACAGATGGCGGTGTAGATATTTCCATGTTTATAGAGATAGCGGTGTAGTTATTTCCATGTGTAAAGAGATAGCTTTGTAGATATTTCCATGTATGTGCAGATAGCTGTGTAGATATTTCCATTTTCATGCAGATAGCGGTGTAGATATTTCCATGTTCAAACAGATAGCGTTGTAGATATTTCCATGTTCACACAGATAGCGGTGTCGATATTTCCATGTTTATACAGATAGCGGTGAAGATATTTCCATGTTCATACAGGTAGCGGTGCTGATATTACCATGTTTTTACAGGTAGCGGTGTAGATATTTCCATGTTCACACAGATAGCGGTGTCGATATTTCCATGTTTATACAGATAGCGGTGAAGATATTTCCATGTTCATACAGGTAGCGGTGCTGATATTACCATGTTTTTACAGGTAGCGGTGTAGATATTTCCATGTTTATACAGATAGCGGTGTAGATATTTCCATGTTTATACAGATAGCGGTGTAGATATCTCCATCTTAATACAGTTGGTCGTGTAGATATTTATATGTTCATACGGATGGCGGTGCAGATATTTCTATGTTCATACAGATGGCAATGTAGATATTTCCATGTTCAAACAGATAGCGGTGTAGATATTTCCATGTTCATACAGATGGCGGTGAAGATATTTCCATGTTCATACAGATAGCGGTGTAGATATTTCCAGTTTCATACTGATAGCGGTGTAGATATTTCCATGTTCATACAGATAGCGGTGTAGATATTTCCATGTTCATACAGATAGTGGTGTAGATATTTCCATGTTCATACAGAAAGCGGTGTAGCTATTTCCATGTTCATACAGATAGCGGTGTAGATATTTCCATGTTCATCCAGATGGCTGTGTAGACATATCCATGTTCATAGAGATGGCGGTGAAGGTAATTCCATGTTCATACAGATAGCGGTGTAGATATTTCCATGTTCATACTGATAGTGGTGTAGATATTTCCATGTTCATACAGATAGAGGGGCTGATATTTCCATGTTCATACAGATAGTGTTGCTGATATTTCCATGTTTATACAGATAACGGTGTAGATATTTCCATGTTTAAACAGATAGCGGTGTAGATATTTCCATGTTTATACAGATAGCGGTGTAGATATCTCCATCTTAATACAGATGGCGGTGTAGATATTTATATGTTCATACAGATGGCGGTGCAGATATTTCCATGTTCATACAGATGGCGGTGTAGATATTTCCATGTTTATAGAGATAGCGGTGTAGTTATTTCCATGTGTAAAGAGATAGCTCTGTAGATATTTCCATGTATATGCAGATAGCTGTGTAGATATTTCCATTTTCATGCAGATAGCGGTGTAGATATTTCCATGTTCAAACAGATAGCGGTGTAGATATTTCCATGTTCATACAGATAGCGGTGCTGATATTTCCATCTTTATACAGGTAGCGGTGTAGTTATTTCCATGTTTATACAGATAGCGGTGTAGATATTTCCATGTTCATACAGATAGCGGTGTAGATATTTTCGTGTTTATACAGATAGCGATGCAGATATTTCCATGTTCATACAGATAGCGGTGTAGATATTTCCATGTTCATCCAGATGGCTGTGTAGATATATCCATGTTCATACAGATAGCGGTGTAGATATTTCCATGTTCATACAGAAAATGCTGTAGATATTTCCATGTTCATACAGATAGCGGTGAAGCAATTTCCATGCTCATACAGATAGCGGTGTAGATATTTCCATGTTCGTACAGATAGCGGTGTAGATATTTCCATGTTCGTACAGATAGCGGTGCTTATATTTCCATGTTTATACAGGTAGCGGTGTAGATATTTCCATGTTTATACAGATAGCGGTGTAGATATTTCCATGTTTATACAGATAGCGGTGTAGATATTTCCATGTTTATACAGATAGCGGTGTAGATATTTCCAAGTTAATACAGATAGTGGTGTAGATATCTCCATCTTAATACAGTTGGCGGTGTAGATATTTATATGTTCATACAGATGGCGGTGCAGATATTTCCATGTTCATACAGATGGCGGTGTAGATATTTCCATGTTTATAGAGATAGCGGTGTAGCTATTTCCATGTTCATACAGATAGCGGTGTAGATATTTCCATGTTCATACAGATAGTGGTGTAGATATTTCCATGTTCATACAGATAGCGGTGTAGATATTTCCATGTTCATCCAGATGGCTGTGTAGACATATCCATGTTCATACAGATGGCGGTGAAGTTAATTCCATGTTACTACAGATACCGGTGTAGATATTTCCATGCTCATACAGATAGCGGTGTTGATATTTCCATCTTCATACAGATAGCGGTGCTAATATTTCCATGTTTATACAGGTAGCGGTGTAGATATTTCCATGTTTATACAGATAGCAGTGTAGATATTTCCATGTTTATACAGATAGAGGTGTAGATATCTCCATCTTAATACAGATGGCGGTGTAGATATTTATATGTTCATACAGATAGAGATGTAGATATTTCCATGTTCATACAGATAGCGGTGTAGATATTTCCATGTTCATCCAGATGGCTGTGTAGATATATCCATGTTCATACAGATAGCGGTGTAGATATTTCCATGTTCATACAGAAAATGCTGTAGATATTTCCATGTTCATACAGATAGCGGTGAAGCTATTTCCATACTCATACAGATAGCGGTGTAGATATTTCCATGTTCATACAGATAGCGGTGTAGATATTTCTATGTTCGTACAGATAGCGGTGCTTATATTTCCATGTTTATACAGGTAGCGGTGTAGATATTTCCATGTTTATACAGATAGCGGTGTAGATATTTCCATGTTTATACAGATAGCGGTGTAGATATTTCCAAGTTTATACGGATAGTGGTGTAGATATCTCCATCTTAATACAGTTGGCGGTGTAGATATTTATATGGTCATACAGATGGCGGTGCAGATATTTCCATGTTCATACAGATGGCGGTGTAGATATTTCCATGTTTATAGACATAGCGGTGTAGCTATTTCCATGTTCATACAGATAGCGGTGTAGATATTTCCATGTTCATACAGATAGTGGTGTAGATATTTCCATGTTCATACAGATAGCGGTGTAGCTATTTCCATGTTCATACAGATAGCGGTGTAGATAATTCCATGTTCATCCAGATGGCTGTGTAGACATATCCATGTTCATAGAGATGGCGGTGAAGGTAATTCCATGTTCATACAGATAGCGGTGTAGTTATTTCCATGTTCAAACAGATAGTGGTGTAGATATTTCCATGTTCATACAGATAGAGGGGCTGATATTTCCATGTTCATACAGATAGCGTTGCTGATATTTCCATGTTTATACAGATAACGGTGTAGATATTTCCATGTTTATACAGATAGCGGTGTAGATATCTCCATCTTAATAGAGATGGCGGTGTAGATATTTCCATGTTTATAGAGATAGCGGTGTAGTTATTTCCATGTGTAAAGAGATAGCTTTGTAGATATTTCCATGTATATGCAGATAGCGGTGTAGATATTTCCATGTTCATACAGATGGCGTTGAAGATATTTCCATGTTCATGCAGATAGCGGTGTAGATATCTCCAGTTTCATACAGATAGCGGTGTAGATATTTCCATGTTTATACAGATGGCGGTGAAGATATCTCCATCTTAATACAGATGGCGGTGTAGATATTTATCTGTTCATACAGATGGCGGTGCAGTTATTTCCATGTTTATACAGATAGCGGTGTAGATATTTCCATGTTTATACAGATAGCGGTGTAGATATCTCCATCTTAATACAGATGGCGGTGTAGATATTTATATGTTTATACAGATGGCGGTGCAGATATTTCCATGTTCATACAGATGGCGGTGTAGACATTTCCATGTTTATAGAGATAGCGGTGTAGCTATTTCCATGTTTATACAGATAGCGGTGTAGATATTTCCATGTTTATACAGATAGCGGTGTAGATATTTCCAAGTTTATACAGATAGTGGTGTAGATATCTCCATCTTAATACAGTTGGCGGTGTAGATATTTACATGTTCATACAGATGGCGGTGCAGATATTTCCATGTTCATACAGATGGCGGTGTAGATATTTCCATGTTTATAGAGATAGCGGTGTAGCTATTTCCATGTTCATACAGATAGTGGTGTAGATATTTCCATGTTCATACAGATAGTGATGTAGATATTTCCATGTTCATACAGATAGCGGTGTAGATATTTCCATGTTCATTCTGATGGCTGTGTAGACATATCCATGTTCATACAGATGGCGGTGAAGTTAATTCCATGTTCATACAGATACCAGTGTAGATATTTCCATGCTCATACAGATAGCGGTGTTGATATTTCCATCTTCATACAGATAGCGGTGCTAATATTTCCATGTTTATACAGGTAGCGGTGTAGATATTTCCATGTTTATACAGATAGCGGTGTAGATATTTCCATGTTTATACAGATAGAGGTGTAGATATCTCCATCTTAATACAGATGGCGGTGTAGATATTTATATGTTCATACAGATGGCCGTGCAGATATTTCCATGTTCATACAGATGACGGTGTAGATATTTCCATGTTCATACAGATAACGGTGTAGTTATTTCCATGTTTAAAGAGATAGCTGTGTAGATATTTCCATGTATATGCAGATAGCTGTGTAGATATTTCCATTTTCATGCAGATAGCGGTTTAGATATTTGCATGTTCAAACAGATAGCGGTGTAGATATTTCCATGTTCATACAGATAGCGGTGCTGATATTTCCATCTTTATACAGGTAGCGGTGTAGTTATTTCCATGTTTATACAGATAGCGGTGTAGATATTTCCATGTTCATACAGATAGCGGTGTAGATATTTTCGTGTTTATACAGATAGCGTTGTAGATATTTCCATGTTCATACAAATAGCGGTGTGGATATTTCCATGTTCATCCAGATGGCTGTGTAGATATATCCATGTTCATACAGATAGCGGTGTAGATATTTCCATGTTCATACAGAAAATGCTGTAGATATTTCCATGTTCATACAGATAGCGGTGAAGCTATTTCCATTCTCATACAGATAGCGGTCTAGATATTTCCATGTTCGTACAGATAGCGGTGTAGATATTTCCATGTTCGTACAGATAGCGGTGCTTATATTTCCATGTTTATACAGGTAGCGGTGTAGATATTTCCATGTTTATACAGATAGCGGTGTAGATATTTCCATGTTTATACAGATAGCGGTGTAGATATTTCCAAGTTTATACAGATAGTGGTGTAGATATCTCCATCTTAATACAGTTGGCGGTGTAGATATTTATATGTTCATACAGATGGCGGTGCAGATATTTCCATGTTCATACAGATGGCGGTGTAGATATTTCCATGTTTATAGAGATAGCGGTGTAGCTATTTCCATGTTCATACAGATAGCGGTGTAGATATTTCCATGTTCATACAGATAGTGGTGTAGATATTTCCATGTTCATACAGATAGCGGTGTAGATATTTCCATGTTCATCCAGATGGCTGTGTAGACATATCCATGTTCATACAGATGGCGGTGAAGTTAATTCCATCTTCATACAGATACCGGTGTAGATATTTCCATGCTCATACAGATAGCGATGTTGATATTTCCATCTTCATACAGATAGCGGTGCTGATTTTTCCAGGTTTATACAGGTAGCGGTGTAGATATTTCCATGATTATACAGATAGCGGTGGAGATATTTCCATGTTTATACAGATAGCGGTGTAGATATTTCCATGTTTATTCAGATAGCGGTGTAGATATCTCCATCTTAATACAGATGGCGGTGTAGATATTTATATGTTCATACAGATGGCGGTGCAGATATTTCCAAGTTCATACAGATGGCGGTGTAGACATTTGCATGTTTATAGAGATAGCGGTGTAGCTATTTCCATGTTCATACAGATAGCGGTGTAGATATTTCCATGTTCATACAGATAGTGCTGTAGATATTTACATGTTCATACAGATAGCGGTGTAGCTATTTCCATGTTCATACAGATAGCGGTGTAGATAATTCCATGTTCATCCAGATGGCTGTGTAGACATATCCATGTTCATAGAGATGGCGGTGAAGGTAATTCCATGTTAATACAGATAGCGGTGTAGATATTTCCATGTTCAAACAGATAGTGGTGTAGATATTTCCATGTTTATACAGATAGAGGGGCTGATATTTCCATGTTCATACAGATAGCGTTGCTGATATTTCCGTGTTTATACAGATAACGGTGCAGATATTTCCATGTTTATACAGATAGCGGTGTAGATATTTCCATGTTTATACAGATAGCGATGTAGATATCTCCATCTTTATACAGATGGCGGTGTAGATATTTATTTGTTCATACAGATGGCGGTGCAGATATTTCCATGTTTATACAGATAGCGGTGTAGATATTTCCATGTTTATACAGATAGCGGTGTAGATATCTCCATCTTAATACAGATGGCGGTGTAGATATATCCATGTTCATAGAGATGGCGGTGAAGGTAATTCCATGTTCATACAGATAGCGGTGTAGATATTTCCATGTTCATACAGATAGTGGTGTAGATATTTCCATGTTCATACAGATAGAGGGGCTGATATTTCCATGTTTATACAGATAGCGTTGCTGATATTTCCATGTTTATACAGATAACGGTGTAGATATTTCCATGTTTATACAGATAGCGGTGTAGATATTTCCATGTTCATACAGATAGCGGTGTAGATAATTCCATGTTCATCCAGATGGCTGTGTAGACATATCCATGTTCATAGAGATGGCGGTGAAGGTAATTCCATGTTCATACAGATAGCGGTGTAGATATTTTCATGTTCAAACAGATAGTGGTGTAGATATTTCCATGTTCATACAGATAGAGGGGCTGATATTTCCATGTTCATACAGATAGCGTTGCTGATATTTCCATGTTTATACAGATAACGGTGTAGATATTTCCATGTTTATACAGATAGCGGTGTAGATATTTCCATGTTTATACAGATAGCGGTGTAGACATCTCCATCTTAATACAGATGGCGGTATAGATATTTATTTGTTCATACAGATGGCGGTGCAGATATTTCCATGTTTATACAGATAGCGGTGAAGCTATTTCCATGTTCATACAGATAGCGGTGTAGATATTTCCATGTTAATCCAGATGGCTTTGTAGACATATCCATGTTCATAGAGATGGCGGTGAAGGTAATTCCATGTTCATACAGATAGCGGTGTAGATATTTCCATGTTCATACAGATAGTGGTGTAGATATTTCCATGTTCATACAGATAGAGGGGCTGATATTTCCATGTTCATACAGATAGCGTTGCTGATATTTCCATGTTTATACAGATAACGGTGTAGATATTTCCATGTTTATACAGATAGCGGTGTAGATATTTCCATGTTTATACAGATAGCGGTGTAGATATCTCCATCTTAATACAGATGGCGGTGTAGATATTTATATGTTCATACAGATGGCGGTGCAGATATTTCCATGTTCATACAGATGGCGGTGTAGATATTTCCATGTTTATAGAGATAGCGGTGTAGTTATTTCCATGTGTAAAGAGATAGCTTTGTAGATATTTCCATGTATGTGCAGATAGCTGTGTAGATATTTCCATTTTCATGCAGATAGCGGTGTAGATATTTCCATGTTCAAACAGATAGCGTTGTAGATATTTCCATGTTCACACAGATAGCGGTGTCGATATTTCCATGTTTATACAGATAGCGGTGAAGATATTTCCATGTTCATACAGGTAGCGGTGCTGATATTACCATGTTTTTACAGGTAGCGGTGTAGATATTTCCATGTTCACACAGATAGCGGTGTCGATATTTCCATGTTTATACAGATAGCGGTGAAGATATTTCCATGTTCATACAGGTAGCGGTGCTGATATTACCATGTTTTTACAGGTAGCGGTGTAGATATTTCCATGTTTATACAGATAGCGGTGTAGATATTTCCATGTTTATACAGATAGCGGTGTAGATATCTCCATCTTAATACAGTTGGTCGTGTAGATATTTATATGTTCATACGGATGGCGGTGCAGATATTTCTATGTTCATACAGATGGCAATGTAGATATTTCCATGTTCAAACAGATAGCGGTGTAGATATTTCCATGTTCATACAGATGGCGGTGAAGATATTTCCATGTTCATACAGATAGCGGTGTAGATATTTCCAGTTTCATACTGATAGCGGTGTAGATATTTCCATGTTCATACAGATAGCGGTGTAGATATTTCCATGTTCATACAGATAGTGGTGTAGATATTTCCATGTTCATACAGAAAGCGGTGTAGCTATTTCCATGTTCATACAGATAGCGGTGTAGATATTTCCATGTTCATCCAGATGGCTGTGTAGACATATCCATGTTCATAGAGATGGCGGTGAAGGTAATTCCATGTTCATACAGATAGCGGTGTAGATATTTCCATGTTCATACTGATAGTGGTGTAGATATTTCCATGTTCATACAGATAGAGGGGCTGATATTTCCATGTTCATACAGATAGTGTTGCTGATATTTCCATGTTTATACAGATAACGGTGTAGATATTTCCATGTTTAAACAGATAGCGGTGTAGATATTTCCATGTTTATACAGATAGCGGTGTAGATATCTCCATCTTAATACAGATGGCGGTGTAGATATTTATATGTTCATACAGATGGCGGTGCAGATATTTCCATGTTCATACAGATGGCGGTGTAGATATTTCCATGTTTATAGAGATAGCGGTGTAGTTATTTCCATGTGTAAAGAGATAGCTCTGTAGATATTTCCATGTATATGCAGATAGCTGTGTAGATATTTCCATTTTCATGCAGATAGCGGTGTAGATATTTCCATGTTCAAACAGATAGCGGTGTAGATATTTCCATGTTCATACAGATAGCGGTGCTGATATTTCCATCTTTATACAGGTAGCGGTGTAGTTATTTCCATGTTTATACAGATAGCGGTGTAGATATTTCCATGTTCATACAGATAGCGGTGTAGATATTTTCGTGTTTATACAGATAGCGATGCAGATATTTCCATGTTCATACAGATAGCGGTGTAGATATTTCCATGTTCATCCAGATGGCTGTGTAGATATATCCATGTTCATACAGATAGCGGTGTAGATATTTCCATGTTCATACAGAAAATGCTGTAGATATTTCCATGTTCATACAGATAGCGGTGAAGCAATTTCCATGCTCATACAGATAGCGGTGTAGATATTTCCATGTTCGTACAGATAGCGGTGTAGATATTTCCATGTTCGTACAGATAGCGGTGCTTATATTTCCATGTTTATACAGGTAGCGGTGTAGATATTTCCATGTTTATACAGATAGCGGTGTAGATATTTCCATGTTTATACAGATAGCGGTGTAGATATTTCCATGTTTATACAGATAGCAGTGTAGATATTTCCAAGTTAATACAGATAGTGGTGTAGATATCTCCATCTTAATACAGTTGGCGGTGTAGATATTTATATGTTCATACAGATGGCGGTGCAGATATTTCCATGTTCATACAGATGGCGGTGTAGATATTTCCATGTTTATAGAGATAGCGGTGTAGCTATTTCCATGTTCATACAGATAGCGGTGTAGATATTTCCATGTTCATACAGATAGTGGTGTAGATATTTCCATGTTCATACAGATAGCGGTGTAGATATTTCCATGTTCATCCAGATGGCTGTGTAGACATATCCATGTTCATACAGATGGCGGTGAAGTTAATTCCATGTTAATACAGATACCGGTGTAGATATTTCCATGCTCATACAGATAGCGGTGTTGATATTTCCATCTTCATACAGATAGCGGTGCTAATATTTCCATGTTTATACAGGTAGCGGTGTAGATATTTCCATGTTTATACAGATAGCAGTGTAGATATTTCCATGTTTATACAGATAGAGGTGTAGATATCTCCATCTTAATACAGATGGCGGTGTAGATATTTATATGTTCATACAGATAGAGATGTAGATATTTCCATGTTCATACAGATAGCGGTGTAGATATTTCCATGTTCATCCAGATGGCTGTGTAGATATATCCATGTTCATACAGATAGCGGTGTAGATATTTCCATGTTCATACAGAAAATGCTGTAGATATTTCCATGTTCATACAGATAGCGGTGAAGCTATTTCCATACTCATACAGATAGCGGTGTAGATATTTCCATGTTCATACAGATAGCGGTGTAGATATTTCTATGTTCGTACAGATAGCGGTGCTTATATTTCCATGTTTATACAGGTAGCGGTGTAGATATTTCCATGTTTATACAGATAGCGGTGTAGATATTTCCATGTTTATACAGATAGCGGTGTAGATATTTCCAAGTTTATACGGATAGTGGTGTAGATATCTCCATCTTAATACAGTTGGCGGTGTAGATATTTATATGGTCATACAGATGGCGGTGCAGATATTTCCATGTTCATACAGATGGCGGTGTAGATATTTCCATGTTTATAGAGATAGCGGTGTAGCTATTTCCATGTTCATACAGATAGCGGTGTAGATATTTCCATGTTCATACAGATAGCGGTGTAGATATTTCCATGTTCATACAGATAGTGGTGTAGATATTTCCATGCTCATACAGATAGCGGTGTTGATATTTCCATCTTCATACAGATAGCGGTGCTAATATTTCCATGTTTATACAGGTAGCGGTGTAGATATTTCCATGTTTATACAGATAGCGGTGTAGATATTTCCATGTTTATACAGATAGAGGTGTAGATATCTCCATCTTAATACAGATGGCGGTGTAGATATTTATATGTTCATACAGATGGCCGTGCAGATATTTCCATGTTCATACAGATGACGGTGTAGATATTTCCATGTTCATACAGATAGCGGTGTAGTTATTTCCATGTGTAAAGAGATAGCTGTGTAGATATTTCCATCTATATGCAGATAGCTGTGTAGATATTTCCATTTTCATGCAGATAGCGGTTTAGATATTTCCATGTTCAAACAGATAGCGGTGTAGATATTTCCATGTTCATACAGATAGCGGTGCAGATATTTCCATGTTTATACAGATAGCGGTGAAGATGTATGCATGTTTACACAGATAGCGGTGTAGATATTTCCATGATCATACAGATAGCGGTGTAGATATTTCCATGTTCATCCAGATGGCTGTGTAGATATATCCATGTTCATACAGATAGCGGTGTAGATATTTCCATGTTCATACAGATAGCGGTGTAGATATTTCCATGTTCATACAGATAGCGGTGTAGATATTTCCATGTTTATACAGATAGCGGTGAAGATGTATGCATGTTTACACAGATAGCGGTGTAGATATTTCCATGTTCATACAGATAGCGGTGCTGATATTACCATGTTTTTACAGGTAGTGGTGTAGATATTTCCATGTTTATACAGATAGCGGTGTAGATATTTCCATGTTTATACAGATAGCGGTGTAGATATTTCCATGTTTATACAGATAGCGGTGTAGACATCTCCATCTTAATACAGTTGGTCGTGTAGATATTTATATGTTCATACGGATGGCGGTGCAGATATTTCTATGTTCATACAGATGGCAGTGTAGATATTTCCATGTTCAAACAGATAGCGGTGTAGATATTTCCATGTTCATACAGATGGCGGTGAAGATATTTCCATGTTCATACAGATAGCGGTGCTGATTTTTCCATGTTTATACAGGTAGCGGTGTAGATATTTCCATGATTATACAGATAGCGGTGGAGATATTTCCATGTTTATACAGATAGCGGTGTAGATATTTCCATGTTTATTCAGATAGCGATGTAGATATCTCCATCTTAATACAGATGGCGGTGTAGATATTTATATGTTCATACAGATTGCGGTGCAGATATTTCCATGTTCATAAAGATGGCGGTGTAGACATTTCCATGTTTATAGAGATAGCGGTGTAGCTATTTCCATGTTCATACAGATAGCGGTGTAGATATTTCCATGTTCATACAGATAGTGGTGTAGATATTTCCATGTTCATACAGAAAGCGGTGTAGCTATTTCCATGTTCATACAGATAGCGGTGTAGATATTTCCATGTTCATCCAGATGGCTGTGTAGACATATCCATGTTCATAGAGATGGCGGTGAAGGTAATTCCATGTTCATACAGATAGCGGTGTTGATATTTCCATGTTCATACTGATAGTGGTGTAGATATTTCCATGTTCATACAGATAGAGGGGCTGATATTTCCATGTTCATACAGATAGCGTTGCTGATATTTCCATGTTTATACAGATAACGGTGTAGATATTTCCATGTTTATACAGATAGCGGTGTAGATATTTCCATGTTTATACAGATAGCGGTGTAGATATCTCCATCTTAATACAGATGGCGGTGTAGATATTTATATGCTCATACAGATGGCGGTGCAGATATTTCCATGTTCATACAGATGGCGGTGTAGATATTTCCATGTTTATAGAGATAGCGGTGTAGTTATTTCCATGTGTCAAGAGATAGCTTAGTAGATATTTCCATGTATATGCAGATAGCTGTGTAGATATTTCCATTTTCATGCAGATAGCGGTGTAGATATTTCCATGTTCATACAGATAGCGGTGTAGATATTTCCATGTTCATCCAGATGGCTGTGTAGATATATCCATGTTCATACAGATAGCGGTGTAGATATTTCCATGTTCATACAGAAAATGCTGTAGATATTTCCATGTTCATACAGATAGCGGTGAAGCTATTTCCATGCTCATACAGATAGCGGTGTAGATATTTCCATGTACGTACAGATAGCGGTGTAGATATTTCCATGTTCGTACAGATAGCGGTGCTTATATTTCCATGTTTATACAGGTAGCGGTGTAGATATTTCCATGTTTATACAGATAGCGGTGTAGATATTTCCATGTTTATACAGATAGCGGTGTAGATATTTCCAAGTTTATACAGATAGTGGTGTAGATATCTCCATCTTAATACAGTTGGCGGTGTAGATATTTATATGTTCATACAGATGGCGGTGCAGATATTTCCATGTTCATACAGATGGCGGTGTAGATATTTCCATGTTTATAGAGATAGCGGTGTAGCTATTTCCATGTTCATACAGATAGCGTTGTAGATATTTCCATGTTCATACAGATAGTGGTGTAGATATTTCCATGTTCATACAGATAGCGGTGTAGATATTTCCATGTTCATCCAAATGGCTGTGTAGACATATCCATGTTCATACAGATGGCGGTGAAGTTAATTCCATGTTCATACAGATACCGGTGTAGATAATTCCATGCTCATACAGATAGCGGTGTTGATATTTCCATCTTCATACAGATAGCGGTGCTAATATTTCCATGTTTATACAGGTTGCGGTGTAGATATTTCCATGTTTATAAAGATTGCGGTGTAGATATTTCCATGTTTATACAGATAGAGGTGTAGATATCTCATTCTTAATACAGATGGCGGTGTAGATATTTATATGTTCATACAGATGGCCGTGCAGATATTTCCATGTTCATACAGATGACGGTGTAGATATTTCCATGTTCATACAGATAACGGTGTAGTTATTTCCATGTGTAAAGAGATAGCTGTGTAGATATTTCCATGTATACGCAGATAGCTGTGTAGATATTTCCATTTTCATGCAGATAGCGGTTTAGATATTTCCATGTTCAAACAGATAGCGGTGTAGATATTTCCATGTTCATACAGATACCGGTGCTGATATTTCCATCTTTATACAGGTAGCGGTGTAGTTATTTCCATGTTTATACAGATAGCGGTGTAGATATTTCCATGTTCATACAGATAGCGGTGTAGATATTTTCGTGTTTATACAGATAGCGATGTAGATATTTCCATGTTCATACAGATAGCGGTGTAGATATTTCCATGTTCATCCAGATGGCTGTGTAGATATATCCATGTTCATACAGATAGCGGTGTAGATATTTCCATGTTCATACAGAAAATTCTGTAGATATTTCCATGTTCATACAGATAGCGGTGAAGCTATTTCCATGCTCATACAGATAGCGGTGTAGATATTTCCATGTTCGTACAGATAGCGGTGTAGATATTTCCATGTTCGTACAGATAGCGGTGCTTATATTTCCATGTTTATACAGGTAGCGGTGTAGATATTTCCATGTTTATACAGATAGCGGTGTAGATATTTCCATGTTTATACAGATAGCGGTGTAGATATTTCCAAGTTTATACAGATAGTGGTGTAGATATCTCCATCTTAACACAGGTGGCGGTGTAGATATTTATATGTTCATACAGATGGCGGTGCAGATATTTCCATGTTCATACAGATGGCGGTGTAGATATTTCCATGTTTATAGAGATCGCGGTGTAGCTATTTCCATGTTCATACAGATAGCGGTGTAGATATTTCCATGTTCATACAGATAGTGGTGTAGATATTTCCATGTTCATACAGATAGCGGTGTAGATATTTCCATGTTCATCCAGATGGCTGTGTAGACATATCCATGTTCATACAGATGGCGGTGAAGTTAATTCCATGTTCATACAGATACCGGTGTAGATATTTCCATGCTCATACAGATAGCGGTGTTGATATTTCCATCTACATACAGATAGCGGTGCTAATATTTCCATGTTTATACAGGTAGCGGTGTAGATATTTCCATGTTTATACAGATAGCGGTATAGATATTTCCATGTTTATACAGATAGAGGTGTAGATATCTCCATCTTAATACAGATGGCGGTGTAGATATTTATATGTTCATACAGATGGCCGTGCAGATATTTCCATGTTCATACAGATGACGGTGTAGATATTTCCATGTTCATACAGAGAGCGGTGTAGTTATTTCCATGTGTAAAGAGATAGCTGTGTAGATATTTCCATGTATATGCAGATAGCTGTGTAGATATTTCCATTTTCATGCAGATAGCGGTTTAGATATTTCCATGTTCAAACAGATAGCGGTGTAGATATTTCCATGTTCATACAGATAGCGGTGCAGATATTTCCATGTTTATACAGATAGCGGTGAAGATGTATGCATGTTTACACAGATAGCGGTGTAGATATTTCCATGATCATACAGATAGCGGTGTAGATAATTCCATGTTCATCCAGATGGCTGTGTAGATATATCCATGTTCATACAGATAGCGGTGAAGATATTTCCATGTTCATACAGATAGTGGTGTAGATATTTCCATGTTCATACAGATAGCGGTGTAGCTATTTCCATGTTAATACAGGTAGCGGTGTAGATATTTCCATGTTTATTCAGATAGCGGTGTAGATATCTCCATCTTAATACAGATGGCGGTGTAGATATTTATATGTTCATACAGATGGCGGTGCAGATATTTCCATGTTCATACAGATGGCGGTGTAGACATTTCCATGTTTATAGAGATACCGGTGTAGCTATTTCCATGTTCATACAGATAGCGGTGTAGATATTTCCATGTTCATACAGATAGTGGTGTAGATATTTCCATGTTCATACAGATAGCGGTGTAGCTATTTCCATGTTCATACAGATAGCGGTGTAGATAATTCCATGTTCATCCAGATGGCTGTGTAGACATATCCATGTTCATAGAGATGGCGGTGAAGGTAATTCCATGTTCATACAGATAGCGGTGTAGATATTTCCATGTTCAAACAGATAGTGGTGTAGATATTTCCATGTTCATACAGATAGAGGGGCTGATATTTCCATGTTCATACAGATAGCGTTGCTGATATTTCCATGTTTATACAGATAACGGTGTAGATATTTCCATGTTTATACAGATAGCGGTGTAGATACTTCCATGTTTATACAGATAGCGGTGTAGATATCTCCATCTTAATACAGATGGCGGTGTAGATATTTATTTGTTCATACAGATGGCGGTGCAGATATTTCCATGTTTATACAGATAGCGGTGTAGATATTTCCATGTTTATACAGATAGCGGTGTAGATATCTCCATCTTAATACAGATGGCGGTGTAGATATTTATATGTTCATACAGATGGCGGTGGAGATATTTCCATGTTCATACAGATGGCGGTGTAGATATTTCCATGTTTATAGAGATAGCGGTGTAGTTATTTCCATGTGTAAAGAGATAGCTTTGTAGATATTTCCATGTATGTGCAGATAGCTGTGTAGATATTTCCATTTTCATGCAGATAGCGGTGTCGATATTTCCATGTTCAAACAGATAGCGTTGTAGATATTTCCATGTTCACACAGATAGCGGTGTAGATATTTCCATGTTTATACAGATAGCGGTGAAGATGTATGCATGTTTACACAGATAGCGGTGTAGATATTTCCATGTTCATACAGATAGCGGTGCTGATATTACCATGTTTTTACAGGTAGCGGTGTAGATATTTCCATGTTTATACAGATAGCGGTGTAGATATTTCCATGTTTATACAGATGGCGGTGTAGATATTTCCATGTTTATACAGATAGCGGTGTAGATATCTCCATCTTAATACTGTTGGTCGTGTAGATATTTATATGTTCATACGGATGGCGGTGCAGATATTTCTATGTTCATACAGATGGCAGTGTAGATATTTCCATGTTCAAACAGATAGCGGTGTAGATATTTCCATGTTCATACAGATGGCGGTGAAGATATTTCCATGTTCATACAGATAGCGGTGCTGATTTTTCCATGTTTATACAGGTAGCGGTGTAGATATTTCCATGATTATACAGATAGCGGTGGAGATATTTCCATGTTTATACAGATAGCGGTGTAGATATTTCCATGTTTATTCAGATAGCGGTGTAGATATCTCCATCTTAATACAGATGGCGGTGTAGATATTTATATGTTCATACAGATGGCAGTGCAGATATTTCCATGTTCATAAAGATGGCGGTGTAGACATTTCCATGTTTATAGAGATAGCGGTGTAGCTATTTCCATGTTCATACAGATAGCGGTGTAGATATTTCCATGTTCATACAGATAGTGGTGTAGATATTTCCATGTTCATACAGAAAGCGGTGTAGCTATTTCCATGTTCATACAGATAGCGGTGTAGATATTTCCATGTTCATCCAGATGGCTGTGTAGACATATCCATGTTCATAGAGATGGCGGTGAAGGTAATTCCATGTTCATACAGATAGCGGTGTTGATATTTCCATGTTCATACTGATAGTGGTGTAGATATTTCCATGTTCATACAGATAGAGGGGCTGATATTTCCATGTTCATACAGATAGCGTTGCTGATATTTCCATGTTTATAAAGATAACGGTGTAGATATTTCCATGTTTATACAGATAGCGGTGTAGATATTTCCATGTTTATACAGATAGCGGTGTAGATATCTCCATCTTAATACAGATGGCGGTGTAGATATTTATATGTTCATACAGATGGCGGTGCAGATATTTCCATGTTCATACAGATGGCTGTGTAGATATTTCCATGTTTATAGAGATAGCGGTGTAGTTATTTCCATGTGTAAAGAGATAGCTTTGTAGATATTTCCATGTATATGCAGATAGCTGTGTAGATATTTCCATTTTCATGCAGATAGCGGTGTAGATATTTCCATGTTCATACAGATAGCGGTGTAGATATTTCCATGTTCATCCAGATGGCTGTGTAGATATATCCATGTTCATACAGATAGCGGTGTAGATATTTCCACGTTCATACAGAAAATGCTGTAGATATTTCCATGTTCATACAGATAGCGGTGAAGCTATTTCCATGCTCATACAGATAGCGGTGTAGATATTTCCATGTTCGTAGAGATAGCGGTGTAGATATTTCCATGTTCGTACAGATAGCGGTGCTTATATTTCCATGTTTATACAGGTAGCGGTGTAGATATTTCCATGTTTATACAGATAGCGGTGTAGATATTTCCATGTTTATACAGATAGCGGTGTAGATATTTCCAAGTTTATACAGATAGTGGTGTAGATATCTCCATCTTAATACAGTTGGCGGTGTAGATATTTATATGTTCATACAGATGGCGGTGCAGATATTTCCATGTTCATACAGATGGAGGTGTAGATATTTCCATGTTTATAGAGATAGCGGTGTAGCTATTTCCATGTTCATACAGATAGCGTTGTAGATATTTCCATGTTCATACAGATAGTGGTGTAGATATTTCCATGTTCATACAGATAGCGTTGTAGATATTTCCATGTTCATCCAGATGGCTGTGTAGACATATCCATGTTCATACAGATGGCGGTGAAGTTAATTCCATGTTCATACAGATACCGGTGTAGATATTTCCATGCTCATACAGATAGCGGTGTTGGTATTTCCATCTTCATACAGATAGCGGTGCTAATATTTCCATGTTTATACAGGTTGCGGTGTAGATATTTCCATGTTTATACAGATAGCGGTGTAGATATTTCCATGTTTATACAGATAGAGGTGTAGATATCTCCATCTTAATACAGATGGCGGTGTAGATATTTATATGTTCATACAGATGGCCGTGCAGATATTTCCATGTTCATACAGATGACGGTGTAGATATTTCCATGTTCATACAGATAACGGTGTAGTTATTTCCATGTGTAAAGAGATAGCTTTGTAGATATTTCCATGTATATGCAGATAGCTGTGTAGATATTTCCATTTTCATGCAGATAGCGGTGTAGATATTTCCATGTTCAAACAGATAGCGGTGTAGATATTTCCATGTTCATACAGATAGCGGTGCTGATATTTCCATCTTTATACAGGTAGCGGTGTAGTTATTTCCATGTTTATACAGATAGCGGTGTAGATATTTCCATGTTCATACAGATAGCGGTGTAGATATTTTCGTGTTTATACAGATAGCGATATAGATATTTCCATGTTCATACAGATAGCGGTGTAGATATTTCCATGTTCATCCAGATGGCTGTGTAGATATATCCATGTTCATACAGATAGCGGTGTAGATATTTCCATGTTCATACAGAAAATGCTGTAGATATTTCCATGTTCATACAGATAGCGGTGAAGCTATTTCCATGCTCATACAGATAGCGGTGTAGATATTTCCATGTTCGTACAGATAGCGGTGTAGATATTTCCATGTTCGTACAGATAGCGGTGCTTATATTTCCATGTTTATACAGGTAGCGGTGTAGATATTTCCATGTTTATACAGATAGCGGTGTAGATATTTCCAAGTTTATACAGATAGTGGTGTAGATATCTCCATCTTAATACAGGTGGCGGTGTAGATATTTATATGTTCATACAGATGGCGGTGCAGATATTTCCATGTTCATACAGATGGCGGTGTAGATATTTCCATGTTTATAGAGATAGCGGTGTAGCTATTTCCATGTTCATACAGATAGCGGTGTAGATATTTCCATGTTCATACAGATAGTGGTGTAGGTATTTCCATGTTCATAGAGATAGCGGTGTAGATATTTCCATGTTCATACAGATACCGGTGTAGATATTTCCATGCTCATACAGATAGCGGTGTTGATATTTCCATCTTCATACAGATAGCGGTGCTAATATTTCCATGTTTATACAGGTAGCGGTGTAGATATTTCCATGTTTACACAGATAGCGGTGTAGATATTTCCATGTTTATACAGATAGAGTTGTAGATATCTCCATCTTAATACAGAAGGCAGTGTAGATATTTATATGTTCATAAAGATGGCCGTGCAGATATTTCCATGTTCATACAGATGACTGTGTAGATATTTCCATGTTCATACAGATAACGGTGTAGTTATTTCCATGTGTAAATAGATAGCTGTGTAGATATTTCCATGTATATGCAGATAGCTGTGTAGATATTTCCATTTTCATGCAGATAGCGGTTTAGATATTTCCATGTTCAAACAGATAGCGGTGTAGATATTTCCATGTTCATACAGATAGCGGTGCAGATATTTCCATGTTTATACAGATAGCGGTGAAGATGTATGCATGTTTACACAGATAGCAGTGTAGATATTTCCATGATCATAGAGATAGCGGTGTAGATATTTCCAAGTTCATCCAGATGGCTGTGTAGATATATCCATGTTCATACAGATAGCGGTGAAGATATTTCCATGTTCATACAGATAGTGGTGTAGATATTTCCATGTTCATACAGATAGCGGTGTAGCTATTTCCATGTTAATACAGGTAGCTGTGTAGATATTTCCATGTTTATTCAGATAGCGGTGTAGATATCTCCATCTTAATACAGATGGCGGTGTAGATATTTATATGTTCATACAGATGGCGGTGCAGATATTTCCATGTTCATACTGATGGCGGTGTAGACATTTCCATGTTTATAGAGATAGCGGTGTAGCTATTTCCATGTTCATACAGATAGTGGTGTAGATATTTCCATGTTCATACAGATAGCGGTGTAGCTATTTCCATGTTCATACAGATAGCGGTGTAGATAATTCCATGTTCATCCAGATGGCTGTGTAGACATATCCATGTTCATAGAGATGGCGGTGAAGGTAATTCCATGTTCATACAGATAGCGGTGTAGATATTTCCATGTTCAAACAGATAGTGGTGTAGATATTTCCATGTTCATACAGATAGAGGGGCTGATATTTCCATGTTCATACAGATAGCGTTGCTGATATTTCCATGTTTATACAGATAACGGTGTAGATATTTCCATGTTTATACAGATAGCGGTGTAGATATTTCCATGTTTATACAGATAGCGGTGTAGATATCTCCATCTTAATAAAGATGGCGGTGTAGATATTTATTTGTTCATACAGATGGCGGTGCAGAAATTTCCATGTTTATACAGATAGCGGTGTAGATATTTCCATGTTTATACAGATAGCGGTGTAGATATCTCCATCTTAATACAGATGGCGGTGTAGATATTTATATGTTCATACAGATGGCGGTGCAGATATTTCCATGTTCATACAGATGGCGGTGTAGACATTTCCATGTTTATAGAGATAGCGGTGTAGCTATTTCCATGTTCATACAGATAGCGGTGTAGATATTTCCATGTTCATACAGATAGTGGTGTAGATATTTCCATGTTCATACAGATAGCGGTGTAGCTATTTCCATGTTCATACAGATAGCGGTGTAGATATTTCCATGTTAATCCAGATGGCTTTGTAGACATATCCATGTTCATAGAGATGGCGGTGAAGGTAATTCCATGTTCATACAGATAGCGTTGTAGATATTTCCATGTTCATACAGATAGTGGTGTAGATATTTCCATGTTCATACAGATAGAGGGGCTGATATTTCCATGTTCATACAGATAGCGTTGCTGATATTTCCATGTTTATACAGATAACGGTGTAGATATTTCCATGTTTGTACAGATAGCGGTGTAGATATTTCCATGTTTATACAGATAGCGGTGTAGATATCTCCATCTTAATACAGATGGCGGTGTAGATATTTATATGTTCATACAGATGGCGGTGCAGATATTTCCATGTTCGTACAGATGGCGGTGTAGATATTTCCATGTTTATAGAGATAGCGGTGTAGTTATTTCCATGTGTAAAGAGATAGCTTTGTAGATATTTCCATGTATGTGCAGATAGCTGTGTAGATATTTCCATTTTCATGCCGATAGCGGTGTAGATATTTCCATGTTCAAACAGATAGCGTTGTAGATATTTCCATGTTCACACAGATAGCGGTGTAGATATTTCCATGTTTATACAGATAGCGGTGAAGATGTATGCATGTTTACACAGATAGCGGTGTAGATATATCCATGTTCATACAGATAGCGGTGCTGATATTACCATGTTTTTACAGGTAGCGGTGTAGATATTTCCATGTTTATACAGATAGCGGTGTAGATATTTCCATGTTTATACAGATAGCGGTGTAGATATTTCCATGTTTATACAGATAGCGGTGTAGATATCTCCATCTTAATACAGTTGGTCGTGTAGATATTTATATGTTCATACGGATGGCGGTGCAAATATTTCTATGTTCATACAGATGGCAGTGTAGATATTTCCATGTTCAAACAGATAGCGGTGTAGATATTTCCATGTTCATACAGATGGCGGTGAAGATATTTCCATGTTCATACAGATAGCGGTGTAGATATTTCCAGTTTCATACTGATAGCGGTGTAGATATTTCCATGTTCATACAGATAGCGGTGCTGATTTTTCCATGTTTATACAGGTAGCGGTGTAGCTATTTCCATGTTTATACAGATAGCGGTGTAGATATTTCCATGTTTATAGAGATAGCGGTGTAGATATCTCCATCTTATTACAGATGGCGGTGTAGATATTTATATGTTCATACAGATGGCGGTGCAGATATTTCCATGTTCATACAGATGGCGGTGTAGACATTTCCATGTTTATAGAGATAGCGGTGTAGCTATTTCCATGTTCATACAGATAGCGGTGAAGATATTTCCATGTTCATACAGATAGTGGTGTAGATATTTCCATGTTCATACAGATAGCGGTGTAGCTATTTCCATGTTCATACAGATAGCGGTGTAGATAATTCCATGTTCATCCAGATGGCTGTGTAGACATATCCATGTTCACAGAGATGGCGGTGAAGTTAATTCCATGTTCATACAGATAGCGGTGTAGATATTTCCATGTTCAAACAGATAGTGGTGTAGATATTTCCATGTTCATACAGATTGAGGGGCTGATATTTCCATGTTCATACAGATAGCGTTGCTGATATTTCCATGTTTATACAGATAACGGTGTAGATATTTCCATGTTTATACAGATAGCGGTGTAGATATTTCCATGTTTATACAGATAGCGGTGTAGATATCTCCATCTTAATAAAGATGGCGGTGTAGATATTTATTTGTTCATACAGATGGCGGTGCAGAAATTTCCATGTTTATACAGATAGCGGTGTAGATATTTCCATGTTTATACAGATAGCGGTGTAGATATCTCCATCTTAATACAGATGGCGGTGTAGATATTTATATGTTCATACAGATGGCGGTGCAGATATTTCCATGTTCATACAGATGGCGGTGTAGACATTTCCATGTTTATAGAGATAGCGGTGTAGCTATTTCCATGTTCATACAGATAGCGGTGTAGATATTTCCATGTTCATACAGATAGTGGTGTAGATATTTCCATGTTCATACAGATAGCGGTGTAGCTATTTCCATGTTCATACAGATAGCGGTGTAGATATTTCCATGTTAATCCAGATGGCTTTGTAGACATATCCATGTTCATAGAGATGGCGGTGAAGGTAATTCCATGTTCATACAGATAGCGTTGTAGATATTTCCATGTTCATACAGATAGTGGTGTAGATATTTCCATGTTTATACAGATAGCGGTGAAGATGTATGCATGTTTACACAGATAGCGGTGTAGATATTTCCATGTTCATACAGATAGCGGTGCTGATATTACCATGTTTTTACAGGTAGCGGTGTAGATATTTCCATGTTTATACAGATAGCGGTGTAGATATTTCCATGTTTATACAGATAGCGGTGTAGATATTTCCATGTTTATTCAGATAGTGGTGTAGATATCTCCATCTTAATACAGTTGGTCGTGTAGATATTTATATGTTCATACGGATGGCGGTGCAAATATTTCTATGTTCATACAGATGGCAGTGTAGATATTTCCATGTTCAAACAGATAGCGGTGTAGATATTTCCATGTTCATACAGATGGCGGTGAAGATATTTCCATGTTCATACAGATAGCGGTGTAGATATTTCCAGTTTCATACTGATAGCGGTGTAGATATCTCCATGTTCATACAGATAGTGGTGCTGATTTTTCCATGTTTATACAGGTAGCGGTGTAGCTATTTCCATGTTTATACAGATAGCGGTGTAGATATTTCCATGTTTATACAGATAGCGGTGTAGATATCTCCATCTTATTACAGATGGCAGTGTAGATATTTATATGTTCATACAGATGGCGGTGCAGATATTTCCATGTTCATACAGATGGCGGTGTAGACATTTCCATGTTTATAGAGATAGCGGTGTAGCTATTTCCATGTTCATACAGACAGCGGTGAAGATATTTCCATGTTCATACAGATAGTGGTGTAGATATTTCCATGTTCATACAGATAGCGGTGTAGCTATTTCCATGTTCATACAGATAGCGGTGTAGATAATTCCATGTTCATCCAGATGGCTGTGTAGACATATCCATGTTCATAGAGATGGCGGTGAAGTTAATTCCATGTTCATACAGATAGCGGTGTAGATATTTCCATGTTCAAACAGATAGTGGTGTAGATATTTCCATGTTCATACAGATAGAGGGGCTGATATTTCCATGTTCATACAGATAGCGTTGCTGATATTTCCATGTTTATACAGATAACGGTGTAGATATTTCCATGTTTATACAGATAGCGGTGTAGATATTTCCATGTTTATACAGATAGCGGTGTAGATATCTCCATCTTAATACAGATGGCGGTGTAGATATTTATATGTTCATACAGATGGCGGTGCAGATATTTCCATGTTCATACAGATGGCGGTGTAGATATTTCCATGTTTATAGAGATAGCGGTGTAGTTATTTCCATGTGTAAAGAGATAGCTTTGTAGATATTTCCATGTATATGCAGATAGCTGTGTAGATATTTCCATTTTCATGCAGATAGCGGTGTAGATATTTCCATGTTCAAACAGATAGCGGTGTAGATATTTCCATGTTCATACAGATAACGGTGCTGATATTTCCATCTTTATACAGGTAGCGGTGTAGTTATTTCCATGTTTATACAGATAGCGGTGTAGATATTTCCATGTTCATACAGATAGCGGGGTAGATATTTTCGTGTTTATACAGATAGCGATGTAGATATTTCCATGTTCATAGAGATAGCGGTGTAGATATTTCCCTGTTCATCCAGATGGCTGTGTAGATATATCCATGTTCATACAGATAGCGGTGTAGATATTTCCATGTTCATACAGAAAATGCTGTAGATATTTCCATGTTCATACAGATAGCGGTGTAGATATTTCCATGTTCATGCAGATGGCTGTGTAGACATATCCATGTTCATACAGATGGCGGTGAAGTTAATTCCATCTTCATACAGATACCGGTGTAGATATTTCCATGCTCATACAGATAGCGGTGTTGATATTTCCATCTTCATACAGATAGCGTTGCTAATATTTCCATGTTTATACAGGTAGCGGTGTAGATATTTCCATGTTTATACAGATAGCGGTGTAGATATTTCCATGTTTATACAGATAGAGGTGTAGATATCTCCATCTTAATACAGATGGCGGTGTAGATATTTATATGTTCATACAGATGGCCGTGCAGATATTTCCATGTTCATACAGATGACGGTGTAGATATTTCCATGTTCATACAGATAACGGTGTAGTTATTTCCATGTGTAAAGAGATAGCTGTGTAGATATTTCCATGTATATGCAGATAGCTGTGTAGATATTTCCATTTTCATGCAGATAGCGGTTTAGATATTTCCATGTTCAAACAGATAGCGGTGTAGATATTTCCATGTTCATACAGATAGCGGTGTAGATATTTTCGTGTTTATACAGATAGCGATGTAGATATTTCCAATGTCATACAGATAGCGGTGTAGATATTTCCATGTTCATCCAGATGGCTGTGTAGATATATCCATGTTCATACAGATAGCGGTGTAGATATTTCCATGTTCATACAGAAAATGCTGTAGATATTTCCATGTTCATACAGATAGCGGTGAAGCTATTTCCATGCTCATACAGATAGCGGTGTAGATATTTCCATGTTAGTACAGATAGCGGTGTAGATATTTCCATGTTCGTACAGATAGTGGTGCTTATATTTCCATGTTTATACAGGTAGCGGTGTAGATATTTCCATGTTTATACAGATAGCGGTGTAGATATTTCCATGTTTATACAGATAGCGGTGTAGATATTTCCAAGTTTATACAGATAGTGGTGTAGATATCTCCATCTTAATACTGTTGGCGGTGTAGATATTTATATGTTCATACAGATGGCGGTGCAGATATTTCCATGTTCATACAGATGGCGGTGTAGATATTTCCATGTTTATAGAGATAGCGGTGTAGCTATTTCCATGTTCATACAGATAGCGGTGTAGATATTTCCATGTTCATACAGATAGTGGTGTAGATATTTCCATGTTCATACAGATAGCGGTGTAGATATTTCCATGTTCATCCAGATGGCTGTGTAGACATATCCATGTTCATACAGATGGCGGTGAAGTTAATTCCGTCTTCATACAGATACCGGTGTAGATATTTCCATGCTCATACAGATAGCGGTGTTGATATTTCCATGTTTATACAGATAGCGGTGTAGATATTTCCATGTTTATACAGATAGCGGTGTAGATATTTCCATGTTTATACAGATAGCGGTGTAGATATCTCCATCTTAATACAGATGGCGGTGTAGATATTTATTTGTTCATACAGATGGCGGTGCAGAAATTTCCATGTTTATACAGATAGCGGTGTAGATATTTCCATGTTCATCCAGATGGCTGTGTAGACATATCCATGTTCATACAGATGGCGGTGAAGTTAATTCCATCTTCATACAGATACCGGTGTAGATATTTCCATGCTCATACAGATAGCGGTGTTGATATTTCCATCTTCATACAGATAGCGGTGCTAATATTTCCATGTTTATACAGGTAGCGGTGTGGATATTTCCATGTTTATACAGATAGCGGTGTAGATATTTCCATGTTTATACAGATAGAGGTGTAGATATCTCCATCTTAATACAGATGGCGGTGTAGATATTTATATGTTCATACAGATGGCCGTGCAGATATTTCCATGTTCATACAGATGACGGTGTAGATATTTCCATGTTCATACAGATAACGGTGTAGTTATTTCCATGTGTAAAGAGATAGCTGTGTAGATATTTCCATGTATATGCAGATAGCTGTGTAGATATTTCCATTTTCATGCAGATAGCGGTTTAGATATTTCCATGTTCAAACAGATAGCGGTGTAGATATTTCCATGTTCATACAGATAGCGGTGTAGATATTTCCATGTTCATCCAGATGGCTGTGTAGATATATCCATGTTCATACAGATAGCGGTGTAGATATTTCCATGTTCATACAGAAAATGCTGTAGATATTTCCATGTTCATACAGATAGCGGTGAAGCTATTTCCATGCTCATACAGATAGCGGTGTAGATATTTCCATGTTAGTACAGATAGCGGTGTAGATATTTCCATGTTCGTACAGATAGCGGTGCTTATATTTCCATGTTTATACAGGTAGCGGTGTAGATATTTCCATGTTTATACAGATAGCGGTGTAGATATTTCCATGTTTATACAGATAGCGGTGTAGATATTTCCAAGTTTATACAGAGAGTGGTGTAGATATCTCCATCTTAATACAGTTGGCGGTATAGATATTTATATGTTCATACAGATGGCGGTGCAGATATTTCCATGTTCATACAGATGGCGGTGTAGATATTTCCATGTTTATAGAGATAGCGGTGTAGCTATTTCCATGTTCATACAGATAGCGGTGTAGATATTTCCATGTTCATCCAGATGGCTGTGTAGACATATCCATGTTCATACAGATGGCGGTGAAGTTAATTCCGTCTTCATACAGATACCGGTGTAGATATTTCCATGCTCATACAGATAGCGGTGTTGATATTTCCATGTTTATACAGATAGCGGTGTAGATATTTCCATGTTTATACAGATAGCGGTGTAGATATTTCCATGTTTATACAGATAGCGGTGTAGATATCTCCATCTTAATACAGATGGCGGTGTAGATATTTATTTGTTCATACAGATGGCGGTGCAGAAATTTCCAAGTTTATAGAGACAGCGTTGTAGATATTTCCATGTTTATACAGATAGCGGTGTAGATATCTCCATCTTAATACAGATGGCGCTGTAGATATTTATATGTTCATACAGATGGCGGTGCAGATATTTCCATGTTCATACAGATGGCGGTGTAGACATTTCCATGTTTATAGAGATAGCGGTGTAGCTATTTCCATGTTCATACAGATAGCGGTGTAGATATTTCCATGTTCATACAGATAGTGGTGTAGATATTTCCATGTTCATACAGATAGCGGTGTAGCTATTTCCATGTTCATACAGATAGCGGTGTAGATATTTCCATGTTAATCCAGATGGCTTTGTAGACATATCCATGTTCATAGAGATGGCGGTGAAGGTAATTCCATGTTCATACAGATAGCGGTGTAGATATTTCCATGTTCATACAGATAGTGGTGTAGATATTTCCATGTTCATACAGATAGAGGGGCTGATATTTCCATGTTCATACAGATAGCGTTGCTGATATTTCCATGTTTATACAGATAACGGTGTAGATATTTCCATGTTTATACAGATAGCGGTGTAGATATTTCCATGTTTATACAGATAGCGGTGTAGATATCTCCATCTTACTACAGATGGCGGTGTAGATATTTATATGTTCATACAGATGGCGGTGAAGATATTTCCATGTTCATACAGATGGCGGTGTAGATATTTCCATGTTTATAGAGATAGCGGTGTAGTTATTTCCATGTGTAAAGAGATAGCTTTGTAGATATTTCCATGTATGTGCAGATAGCTGTGTAGATATTTCCATTTTCATGCCTATAGCGGTGTAGATATTTCCATGTTCAAACAGATAGCATTGTAGATATTTCCATGTTCACACAGATAGCGGTGTAGATATTTCCATGTTTATACAGATAGCGGTGAAGATGTATGCATGTTTACACAGATAGCGGTGTAGATATTTCCATGTTCATACAGATAGCGGTGCTGATATTACCATGTTTTTACAGGTAGCGGTGTAGATATTTCCATGTTTCTACAGATAGCGGTGTAGATATTTCCATGTTTATACAGATAGCGGTGTAGATATTTCCATGTTTATACAGATAGCGGTGTAGATATCTCCATCTTAATACAGTTGGTCGTGTAGATATTTATATGTTCATACGGATGGCGGTGCAGATATTTCTATGTTCATACAGATGGCAGTGTAGATATTTCCATGTTCAAACAGATAGCGGTGTAGATATTTCCATGTTCATACAGATGGCGGTGAAGATATTTCCATGTTCATACAGATAGCGGTGTAGATATTTCCAGTTTCATACTGATAGCGGTGTAGATATTTCCATGTTCATACAGATAGCGGTGCTGATTTTTCCATGTTTATACAGGTAGCGGTGTAGCTATTTCCATGTTTATAGAGACAGCGGTGTAGATATTTCCATGTTTATACAGATAGCGGTGTAGATATCTCCATCTTAATACAGATGGCGGTGTAGATATTTATATGTTCATACAGATGGCGGTGCAGATATTTCCATGTTCATACAGATGGCGGTGTAGACATTTCCATGTTTATAGAGATAGCGGTGTAGCTATTTCCATGTTCATACAGATAGCGGTGTAGATATTTCCATGTTCATACAGATAGTGGTGTAGATATTTCCATGTTCATACAGAAAGCGGTGTAGCTATTTCCATGTTCATACAGATAGCGTTGTAGATATTTCCATGTTCATCCAGATGGCTGTGTAGACATATCCATGTTCATAGAGATGGCGGTGAAGGTAATTCCATGTTCATACAGATAGCGGTGTAGATATTTCCATGTTCATACTGATAGTGGTGTAGATATTTCCATGTTCATACAGATAGAGGGGCTGATATTTCCATGTTCATACAGATAGCGTTGCTGATATTTCCATGTTTATACAGATAACGGTGTAGATATTTCCATGTTTATACAGATAGCGGTGTAGATATTTCCATGTTTATACAGATAGCGGTGTAGATATCTCCATCTTAATACAGATGGCGGTGTAGATATTTATATGTTCATACAGATGGCGGTGCAGATATTTCCATGTTCATACAGATGGCGGTGTAGATATTTCCATGTTTATAGAGATAGCGGTGTAGTTATTTCCATGTGTAAAGAGATAGCTTTGTAGATATTTCCATGTATATGCAGATAGCTGTGTAGATATTTCCATTTTCATGCAGATAGCGGTGTAGATATTTCCATGTTCAAACAGATAGCGGTGTAGATATTTATATGTTCATACAGACAGCGGTGCTGATATTTCCATTTTTATACAGGTAGCGGTGTAGTTATTTCCATGTTTATACAGATAGCGGTGTAGATATTTCCATGTTCATACAGATAGCGGTGTAGATATTTTCGTGTTTATACAGATAGCGGTGTAGATATTTCCATGTTTATACAGATAGCGGTGTAGATATCTCCATCTTAATACAGATGGCGGTGTAGATATTTATATGTTCATACAGATAGCGGTGTAGATATCTCCATCTTAATACAGATGGCGGTGTAGATATTTATTTGTTCATACAGATGGCGGTGCAGAAATTTCCATGTTTATACAGATAGCGGTGTAGATATTTCCATGTTCATCCAGATGGCTGTGTAGACATATCCATGTTCATACAGATGGCGGTGAAGTTAATTCCATCTTCATACAGATACCGGTGTAGATATTTCCATGCTCATACAGATAGCGGTGTTGATATTTCCATCTTCATACAGATAGCGGTGCTAATATTTCCATGTTTATACAGGTAGCGGTGTAGATATTTCCATGTTTATACAGATAGCGGTGTAGATATTTCCATGTTTATACAGATAGAGGTGTAGATATCTCCATCTTAATACAGATGGCGGTGTAGATATTTATATGTTCATACAGATGGCCGTGCAGATATTTCCATGTTTATACAGATGACGGTGTAGATAATTAAATGTTCATACAGATAACGGTGTAGTTATTTCCATGTGTAAAGAGATAGCTGTGTAGATATTTCCATGTATATGCAGATAGCTGTGTAGATATTTCCATTTTCATGCAGATAGCGGTTTAGATATTTCCATGTTCAAACAGATAGCGGTGTAGATATTTCCATGTTCATACAGATAGCGGTGTAGATATTTTCGTGTTTATACAGATAGCGATGTAGATATTTCCAATGTCATACAGATAGCGGTGTAGATATTTCCATGTTCATCCAGATGGCTGTGTAGATATATCCATGTTCATACAGATAGCGGTGTAGATATTTCCATGTTCATACAGAAAATGCTGTAGATATTTCCATGTTCATACAGATAGCGGTGAAGCTATTTCCATGCTCATACAGATAGCGGTGTAGATATTTCCATGTTAGTACAGATAGCGGTGTAGATATTTCCATGTTCGTACAGATAGCGGTGCTTATATTTCCATGTTTATACAGGTAGCGGTGTAGATATTTCCATGTTTGTACAGATAGCGGTGTAGATATTTCCATGTTTATACAGATAGCGGTGTAGATATTTCCAAGTTTATACAGAGAGTGGTGTAGATATCTCCATCTTAATACAGTTGGCGGTGTAGATATTTATATGGTCATACAGATGGCGGTGCAGATATTTCCATGTTCATACAGATGGCGGTGTAGATATTTCCATGTTTATAGAGATAGCGGTGTAGCTATTTCCATGTTCATACAGATAGCGGTGTAGATATTTCCATGTTCATACAGATAGTGGTGTAGATATTTCCATGTTCATACAGATAGCGGTGTAGCTATTTCCATGTTCATCCAGATGGCTGTGTAGACATATCCATGTTCATACAGATGGCGGTGAAGTTAATTCCGTCTTCATACAGATACCGGTGTAGATATTTCCATGCTCATACAGATAGCGGTGTTGATATTTCCATGTTTATACAGATAGCGGTGTAGATATTTCCATGTTTATACAGATAGCGGTGTAGATATTTCCATGTTTATACAGATAGCGGTGTAGATATCTCCATCTTAATACAGATGGCGGTGTAGATATTTATTTGTTCATACAGATGGCGGTGCAGAAATTTCCTAGTTTATAGAGACAGCGTTGTAGATATTTCCATGTTTATACAGATAGCGGTGTAGATATCTCCATCTTAATACAGATGGCGGTGTAGATATTTATATGTTCATACAGATGGCGGTGCAGATATTTCCATGTTCATACAGATGGCGGTGTAGACATTTCCATGTTTATAGAGATAGCGGTGTAGCTATTTCCATGTTCATACAGATAGCGGTGTAGATATTTCCATGTTCATACAGATAGTGGCTTAGATATTTCCATGTTCATACAGATAGCGGTGTAGCTATTTCCATGTTCATACAGATAGCGGTGTAGATATTTCCATGTTAATCCAGATGGCTTTGTAGACATATCCATGTTCATAGAGATGGCGGTGAAGGTAATTCCATGTTCATACAGATAGCGGTGTAGATATTTCCATGTTCATACAGATAGTGGTGTAGATATTTCCATGTTCATACAGATAGAGGGGCTGATATTTCCATGTTCATACAGATAGCGTTGCTGATATTTCCATGTTTATACAGATAACGGTGTAGATATTTCCATGTTTATACAGATAGCGGTGTTGATATTTCCATGATTATACAGATAGCGGTGTAGATATCTCCATCTTAATACAGATGGCGGTGTAGATATTTATATGTTCATACAGATGGCGGTGCAGATATTTCCATGTTCATACAGATGGCGGTGTAGATATTTCCATGTTTATAGAGAAAGCGGTGTAGTTATTTCCATGTGTAAAGAGATAGCTTTGTAGATATTTCCATGTATGTGCAGATAGCTGTGTAGATATTTCCATTTTCATGCCGATAGCGGTGTAGATATTTCCATGTTCAAACAGATAGCGTTGTAGATATTTCCATGTTCACACAGATAGCTGTGTAGATATTTCCATGTTTATACAGATAGCGGTGAAGATGTATGCATGTTTACACAGATAGCGGTGTAGATATTTCCATGTTCATACAGATAGCGGTGCTGATATTACCATGTTTTTACAGGTAGCGGTGTAGATATTTCCATGTTTATACAGATAGCGGTGTAGATATTTCCATGTTTATACAGATAGCGGTGTAGATATCTCCATCTTAATACAGTTGGTCGTGTAGATATTTATATGTTCATACGGATGGCGGTGCAGATATTTATATGTTCATACGGATGGCGGTGCAGATATTTCTATGTTCATACAGATGGCAGTGTAGACATTTCCATGTTCAAACAGATAGCGGTGTAGATATTTCCATGTTCATACAGATGGCGGTGAAGATATTTCCATGTTCATACAGATAGCGGTGTAGATATTTCCAGTTTCATACTGATAGCGGTGTAGATATTTCCATGTTCATACAGATAGCGGTGCTGATTTTTCCATGTTTATACAGGTAGCGGTGTAGCTATTTCCATGTTTATACAGATAGCGGTGTAGATATTTCCATGTTTATACAGATAGTGGTGTAGATATCTCCATCTTAATACAGATGGCGGTGTAGATATTTATATGTTCATACAGATGGCGGTGCAGATATTTCCATGTTCATACAGATGGCGGTGTAGACATTTCCATGTTTATAGAGATAGCGGTGTAGCTATTTCCATGTTCATACAGATAGCGGTGTAGATATTTCCATGTTCATACAGATAGTGGTGTAGATATTTCCATGTTCATACAGAAAGCGGTGTAGCTATTTCCATGTTCATACAGATAGCGTTGTAGATATTTCCATGTTCATCCAGATGGCTGTGTAGACATATCCATGTTCATAGAGATGGCGGTGAAGGTAATTCCATGTTCATAGAGATAGCGGTGTAGATATTTCCATGTTCATACTGATAGTGGTGTAGATATTTCCATGTTCATACAGATAGAGGGGCTGATATTTCCATGTTCATACAGATAGCGTTGCTGATATTTCCATGTTTATACACATAACGGTGTAGATATTTCCATGTTTATACAGATAGCAGTGTAGATATTTCCATGTTTATACTCATAGCGGTGTAGATATCTCCATCTTAATACAGATGGCGGTGTAGATATTTATATGTTCATACAGATGGCGGTGCAGATATTTCCATGTTCATACAGATGGCGGTGTAGATATTTCCATGTTTATAGAGATAGCGGTGTAGTTATTTCCATGTGTAAAGAGATAGCTTTGTAGATATTTCCATGTATATGCAGATAGCTGTGTAGATATTTCCATTTTCATGCAGATAGTGGTGTAGATATTTCCATGTTCAAACAGATAGCGGTGTACATATTTCCATGTTCATACAGATAGCGGTGCTGATATTTCCATCTTTATACGGGTAGCGGTGTAGTTATTTCCATGATTATACAGATAGTGGTGTAGATATTTCCATGTTCATACAGATAGCGGTGTAGATATTTTCGTGTTTATACAGATAGCGATGTAGATATTTCCATGTTCATACTGATAGCGGTGCAGATATTTCCCTGTTCATCCAGATGGCTGTGTAGATATATCCATGTTCATACAGATAGCGGTGTAGATATTTCCATGTTCATACAGAAAATGCTGTAGATATTTCCATATTCATACAGATAGCGGTGAAGCTATTTCCATGCTCATACAGACAGCGGTGTAGATATTTCCATGTTCGTACAGATAGCGGTGTAGATATTTCCATGTTCGTACAGATAGCGGTGCTTATATTTCCATGTTTATACAGGTAGCGGTGTAGATATTTCCATGTTTATACAGATAGCGGTGTAGATATTTCCATGTTTATACAGATAGCGGTGTAGATATTTCCAAGTTTATACAGATAGTGGTGTAGATATCTCCATCTTAATACAGTTGGCGGTGTAGATATTTATATGTTCATACAGATGGCGGTGAAGATATTTCCATGTTCATACAGATGGCGGTGTAGATATTTCCATGTTTATAGAGATAGCGGTGTAGCTATTTCCATGTTCATACAGATAGCGGTGTAGATATTTCCATGTTCATACAGATAGTGGTGTAGATATTTCCATGTTCATACAGATAGCGGTGTAGATATTTCCATGTTCATCCAGATGGCTGTGTAGACATATCCATGTTCATACAGATGGCGGTGAAGTTAATTCCATCTTCATACAGATACCGGTGTAGATATTTCCATGCTCATACAGATAGCGGTGTTGATATTTCCATCTTCATACAGATAGCGGTGCTAATATTTCCATATTTATACAGGTAGCGGTGTAGATATTTCCATGTTTATACAGATAGCGGTGTTTATATTTCCATGTTCATACAGATAGTGGTGCGGATATTTCCATGTTCATACAGATGGCGGTGTAGATATTTACATGTTCATACAGATGGCGGTGTAGATATTTCCATGTTCATAGAGATGGCGGTGTAGATATTTCCATGTTTATGCAGATAGCGGTATAGATATTTCCATGTTTATAAAGATGGTGGTGTAGATATTTCCATTTTTATAGAGATGGCGGTCTAGATAATTCCATGTTTACAGAGATAGTGGTGTAGTTATTTCCAAGTTTATAGAGACAGCGTTGTAGATATTTCCATGTTTATACAGATAGTGGTGAAGATATTTCCATGTTTATACACATAGCGGTGTAGATATTTCCATGTTTACACAGATAGTAGTGTAGATATTTCCATGTTTATAGAGATAGTGGTGTAGATAATTTCAATTTTATACCGAGAGCAGTGTAGATATTTCCAAGTTCATACAGATAGCGGTGTAGATATTTCCACGTTTATAGAGATGGCGGTGTAGATATTTCCCTGTTCATACTGATGGCGGTGTAGATATTTCCATGTTTATAGAGATTGCGGTGTAGATATTTTCATGTTTATACAGATGGCGGTGTAGATATTTCCATGTTTACACAGATAGCGGTGTAGTCATTTCCATGTTTACACAGAGAGTGGTGTGGATATTTCCATGTTTATGCAGATAGCGGTGTAGATATTTCCATGTTTATAAAGATAGCGGTGCGGATATTTCCATATTTATACAGATAGTTGGGCAGATATTTCCATGTTTATACAGATAGCAGTGTAGATATTTCCATCTTAATACAGATGGCGGTGTAGATATGTCCATGTTCATACAGATGGCGGTGTAGATATTTCCATGTTCGTACAGATGGCGGTGTAGATATTACGAAGTTTATAGAGACAGCGCTGTAGTTACTTCCATATTTATAGAGAAATCTGTGTAGATATTTCCATGCATATGCAGACAGCTGTGTAGATATTTCCATGTTCATACAAATGGCGGTGTAGATATTTCCATGTTCATAGAGATGGCGTTGTAGATATTTCCATGTTTATACAGATAGCAGTGTAGTTATTTCCATGTTTATAGAGACAGCGGTGTAGATAATTTCAATTTTATACAGATACATGGGTAGATATTTGCATGTTCATACAGATAGCGGTGTAGATATATCCATTTTCATACAAATAGCGTGGTAGATATTTCTATGTTCATACAGATAGCGGTGTAGATATTTCCATGTTCATACAGATAGCGGTGTAGGTATTTCCATGTTCATACCAATAGCGGTGTGGATATTTCCATGTCCATACAGTTAGCGGTGTAGATATTTCCATGTTCATACAGATGGCGGTGTAGATATTTACATGTTCAAACAGATGGCAGTGTAGATATTTCCATGTTCGTACGGATGGCATTGTAGATATTTCCATGTTCATACAGGTGCCGGTGTAGATATTTCCATGTTTATACAGATAACAGTGTAGTTATTTCCATGTTTATAGAGATAACAGTGTAGATATTTCCATTGATATGCAGATAGCTTTATAGATATTTGCATGTTCATACAGATAGCGGTGTAGATTTTTCCATGTTCGTACAGTTAGCGGTGTGGATATTTCCATGTTCATACAGATAGCGGTGTAGATATTTCGATCTTCATACAGATAACGGTGTAGATATTTCCATGTTTATACAGATGGCGGTGTAGATATTTCCATGTTCATTCACATAGCGGTATAGATATTTCGATGTTCATCCAGATGGCTGTGTAGATATATCCATGTTCATACAGATAGCGGTGTTTATATTTCCATGTTCATACAGATAGTGGTGCGGATATTTCCATGTTTATACAGATAGTTGGGCAGATATTTCCATGTTTATACAGATAACGGTGTAGATATTTCCATCTTAATACAGATGGCTTTGTTGATATGTCCATGTTTGTACAGATGGCGGTGTAGATATTTCCATGTTCATACAGATGGCGGTGTAGATATTTCGAAGTTTACAGAGATAGCGCTGTAGTTATTTCCATATTTATAGAGAAATCTGTGTAGATATTTCCATGTATATGCAGATAGCTGTGTAGATATTTCCATGTTCATGCAGATAGCGTTGTAGATATTTCAATGTTCATCTAGATGCCGGTGTAGATATATCCATGTTCATACAGATGGCGGTGAAGATATTTCCATGTTCATAGAGATGGCGGTGTCGATATTTCCATGTTCATACAAATGGCGGTGTAGATATTTCCAAGTTCGTACAGGTGGCGGTGTAGATATTTCCATGTTTTTACAGATAGCAGTGTAGATATTTCCATGTTTATAGAGATAGCAATGTAGATATTTCCATTGATACACAGATAGTTGTGTAGATATTTGCATGTTCATACAGATAGTGGTGTAGATATTTCCATGTTCGTACAGATATCGGTGTAGATATTTCCATGTTGATACAGATGGCGGTGTAGATATTTCCATGTTCATACAGATGACGGTGTAGATATTTCCATGTTCGTACAGATGGCGGTGTAGATATTTCCATGTTCATACAGTTAGCAGTGTAGATATTTCCATGTTCATACAGATGGCGGTGTAGTTATTTACATGTTCATACAGATGGCGGTGTAGATATTTCCATGTTCATACAGATGGCGGTGTAGATATATCCATGTTCATAGAGATGGCGGTGTAGATATTTCCATGTTCATGCAGATAGCGATATAGATATTTCCATGTTTATACAGATGGTGGTGTAGATATTTCCAAGTTTATGGGGATGGCGTTGTAGATATTTTCATGTTTACACAGATGGCGGTGCATATATTTCCATGTTTACAGAGATAGCGGTGTAGACATTTCCATGTTTACACAGATAGCGTTGTGGATATTTCCATGTTTATGCAGATAGGGGTGTAGATATTTCCATGTTTATACAGATTGTGGTGCGGATATTTCCATGTTTATGCAGATATTTCCATGTTTATACAGATAACGGTGTAGTTACTTCCATGTTCATACCAATAGCGGTGTAGATATTTCCATGTTCATACAGTTAGCGGTGTAGATATTTCCATGTTCATACAGATGGCGGTGTAGATATTTACATGTTCATACAGATGGCGGTGTAGATATTTCCATGTTCGTATGGATGGCAGTGTAGATATTTCCATGTTCATACAGGTGGCGGTGTAGATATTTCCATGTTTATACAGATAGCAGTGTATTTATTTCCATGTTTATAAAGATAGCACTGTAGATATTTCCATGTATATTCAGATAGTTGTGTAGATATTTGCATGTTCATACAGATAGCGGTGTAGATATTTCCATGTTCGTACAGATAGCGGTGTAGATATTTCCGTGTTTATACAGATGGCGGTGTAGATATTTACATGTTCATACAGATGGCGGTGTAGATATTTCCATGTTCTTACAGATGGCGGTGTAGATATTTCCATGTTTATGCAGATAGCGGTATAGATATTTCCATGTTTATAAAGATGGTGGTGTAGATATTTCCATTTTTATAGAGATGGCGGTCTAGATAATTCCATGTTTACAGAGATAGTGGTGTAGTTATTTCCAAGTTTATAGAGACAGCGTTGTAGATATTTCCATGTTTATACAGATAGTGGTGAAGATATTTCCATGTTTATACACATAGCGGTGTAGATATTTCCATGTTTACACAGATAGCAGTGTAGATATTTCCATGTTTATAGAGATAGTGGTGTAGATAATTTCAATTTTATACCGAGAGCAGTGTAGATATTTCCAAGTTCATACAGATAGCGGTGTAGATATTTCCACGTTTATAGAGATGGCGGTGTAGATATTTCCCTGTTCATACTGATGGCGGTGTAGATATTTCCATGTTTATAGAGATTGCGGTGTAGATATTTTCATGTTTATACAGATGGCGGTGTAGATATTTCCATGTTTACACAGATAGCGGTGTAGTCATTTCCATGTTTACACAGAGAGTGGTGTGGATATTTCCATGTTTATGCAGATAGCGGTGTAGATATTTCCATGTTTATAAAGATAGCGGTGCGGATATTTCCATATTTATACAGATAGTTGGGCAGATATTTCCATGTTTATACAGATAGCAGTGTAGATATTTCCATCTTAATACAGATGGCGGTGTAGATATGTCCATGTTCATACAGATGGCGGTGTAGATATTTCCATGTTCGTACAGATGGCGGTGTAGATATTACGAAGTTTATAGAGACAGCGCTGTAGTTACTTCCATATTTATAGAGAAATCTGTGTAGATATTTCCATGCATATGCAGACAGCTGTGTAGATATTTCCATGTTCATACAAATGGCGGTGTAGATATTTCCATGTTCATAGAGATGGCGTTGTAGATATTTCCATGTTTATACAGATAGCAGTGTAGTTATTTCCATGTTTATAGAGACAGCGGTGTAGATAATTTCAATTTTATACAGATACATGGGTAGATATTTGCATGTTCATACAGATAGCGGTGTAGATATATCCATTTTCATACAAATAGCGTGGTAGATATTTCTATGTTCATACAGATAGCGGTGTAGATATTTCCATGTTCATACAGATAGCGGTGTAGGTATTTCCATGTTCATACCAATAGCGGTGTGGATATTTCCATGTCCATACAGTTAGCGGTGTAGATATTTCCATGTTCATACAGATGGCGGTGTAGATATTTACATGTTCAAACAGATGGCGGTGTAGATATTTCCATGTTCGTACGGATGGCATTGTAGATATTTCCATGTTCATACAGGTGCCGGTGTAGATATTTCCATGTTTATACAGATAACAGTGTAGTTATTTCCATGTTTATAGAGATAACAGTGTAGATATTTCCATTGATATACAGACAGCTGTGTAGATATTTGCATGTTCATACAGATAGCGGTGTAGTTATTTCCATGTTCATACAGATAGCGGTGTAGATATTTCCATGTTCATACAGATAGCGGTGTAGCTATTTCCATGTTCATACAGATAGCGGTGTAGATATTTCCATGTTAATCCAGATGGCTTTGTAGACATATCCATGTTCATAGAGATGGCGGTGAAGGTAATTCCATGTTCATACAGATAGCGGTGTAGATATTTCCATGTTCATACAGATAGTGGTGTAGATATTT
This sequence comes from Gorilla gorilla gorilla, assembly GCF_029281585.2. Classification (NCBI taxonomy): domain Eukaryota; kingdom Metazoa; phylum Chordata; class Mammalia; order Primates; family Hominidae; genus Gorilla; species Gorilla gorilla. Next base: position 6,346,523 of record NC_073232.2, on the reverse strand, counting down.
CCATGTTCATACAGATAGAGGGGCTGATATTTCCATGTTCATACAGATAGCGTTGCTGATATTTCCATGTTTATACAGATAACGGTGTAGATATTTCCATGTTTATACAGATAGCGGTGTAGATATTTCCATGTTTATACAGATAGCGGTGTAGATATCTCCATCTTACTACAGATGGCGGTGTAGATATTTATATGTTCATACAGATGGCGGTGAAGATATTTCCATGTTCATACAGATGGCGGTGTAGATATTTCCATGTTTATAGAGATAGCGGTGTAGTTATTTCCATGTGTAAAGAGATAGCTTTGTAGATATTTCCATGTATGTGCAGATAGCTGTGTAGATATTTCCATTTTCATGCCGATAGCGGTGTAGATATTTCCATGTTCAAACAGATAGCATTGTAGATATTTCCATGTTCACACAGATAGCGGTGTAGATATTTCCATGTTTATACAGATAGCGGTGAAGATGTATGCATGTTTACACAGATAGCGGTGTAGATATTTCCATGTTCATACAGATAGCGGTGCTGATATTACCATGTTTTTACAGGTAGCGGTGTAGATATTTCCATGTTTCTACAGATAGCGGTGTAGATATTTCCATGTTTATACAGATAGCGGTGTAGATATTTCCATGTTTATACAGATAGCGGTGTAGATATCTCCATCTTAATACAGTTGGTCGTGTAGATATTTATATGTTCATACGGATGGCGGTGCAGATATTTCTATGTTCATACAGATGGCAGTGTAGATATTTCCATGTTCAAACAGATAGCGGTGTAGATATTTCCATGTTCATACAGATGGCGGTGAAGATATTTCCATGTTCATACAGATAGCGGTGTAGATATTTCCAGTTTCATACTGATAGCGGTGTAGATATTTCCATGTTCATACAGATAGCGGTGCTGATTTTTCCATGTTTATACAGGTAGCGGTGTAGCTATTTCCATGTTTATAGAGACAGCGGTGTAGATATTTCCATGTTTATACAGATAGCGGTGTAGATATCTCCATCTTAATACAGATGGCGGTGTAGATATTTATATGTTCATACAGATGGCGGTGCAGATATTTCCATGTTCATACAGATGGCGGTGTAGACATTTCCATGTTTATAGAGATAGCGGTGTAGCTATTTCCATGTTCATACAGATAGCGGTGTAGATATTTCCATGTTCATACAGATAGTGGTGTAGATATTTCCATGTTCATACAGAAAGCGGTGTAGCTATTTCCATGTTCATACAGATAGCGTTGTAGATATTTCCATGTTCATCCAGATGGCTGTGTAGACATATCCATGTTCATAGAGATGGCGGTGAAGGTAATTCCATGTTCATACAGATAGCGGTGTAGATATTTCCATGTTCATACTGATAGTGGTGTAGATATTTCCATGTTCATACAGATAGAGGGGCTGATATTTCCATGTTCATACAGATAGCGTTGCTGATATTTCCATGTTTATACAGATAACGGTGTAGATATTTCCATGTTTATACAGATAGCGGTGTAGATATTTCCATGTTTATACAGATAGCGGTGTAGATATCTCCATCTTAATACAGATGGCGGTGTAGATATTTATATGTTCATACAGATGGCGGTGCAGATATTTCCATGTTCATACAGATGGCGGTGTAGATATTTCCATGTTTATAGAGATAGCGGTGTAGTTATTTCCATGTGTAAAGAGATAGCTTTGTAGATATTTCCATGTATATGCAGATAGCTGTGTAGATATTTCCATTTTCATGCAGATAGCGGTGTAGATATTTCCATGTTCAAACAGATAGCGGTGTAGATATTTATATGTTCATACAGACAGCGGTGCTGATATTTCCATTTTTATACAGGTAGCGGTGTAGTTATTTCCATGTTTATACAGATAGCGGTGTAGATATTTCCATGTTCATACAGATAGCGGTGTAGATATTTTCGTGTTTATACAGATAGCGGTGTAGATATTTCCATGTTTATACAGATAGCGGTGTAGATATCTCCATCTTAATACAGATGGCGGTGTAGATATTTATATGTTCATACAGATAGCGGTGTAGATATCTCCATCTTAATACAGATGGCGGTGTAGATATTTATTTGTTCATACAGATGGCGGTGCAGAAATTTCCATGTTTATACAGATAGCGGTGTAGATATTTCCATGTTCATCCAGATGGCTGTGTAGACATATCCATGTTCATACAGATGGCGGTGAAGTTAATTCCATCTTCATACAGATACCGGTGTAGATATTTCCATGCTCATACAGATAGCGGTGTTGATATTTCCATCTTCATACAGATAGCGGTGCTAATATTTCCATGTTTATACAGGTAGCGGTGTAGATATTTCCATGTTTATACAGATAGCGGTGTAGATATTTCCATGTTTATACAGATAGAGGTGTAGATATCTCCATCTTAATACAGATGGTGGTGTAGATATTTATATGTTCATACAGATGGCCGTGCAGATATTTCCATGTTTATACAGATGACGGTGTAGATAATTAAATGTTCATACAGATAACGGTGTAGTTATTTCCATGTGTAAAGAGATAGCTGTGTAGATATTTCCATGTATATGCAGATAGCTGTGTAGATATTTCCATTTTCATGCAGATAGCGGTTTAGATATTTCCATGTTCAAACAGATAGCGGTGTAGATATTTCCATGTTCATACAGATAGCGGTGTAGATATTTTCGTGTTTATACAGATAGCGATGTAGATATTTCCAATGTCATACAGATAGCGGTGTAGATATTTCCATGTTCATCCAGATGGCTGTGTAGATATATCCATGTTCATACAGATAGCGGTGTAGATATTTCCATGTTCATACAGAAAATGCTGTAGATATTTCCATGTTCATACAGATAGCGGTGAAGCTATTTCCATGCTCATACAGATAGCGGTGTAGATATTTCCATGTTAGTACAGATAGCGGTGTAGATATTTCCATGTTCGTACAGATAGCGGTGCTTATATTTCCATGTTTATACAGGTAGCGGTGTAGATATTTCCATGTTTGTACAGATAGCGGTGTAGATATTTCCATGTTTATACAGATAGCGGTGTAGATATTTCCAAGTTTATACAGAGAGTGGTGTAGATATCTCCATCTTAATACAGTTGGCGGTGTAGATATTTATATGGTCATACAGATGGCGGTGCAGATATTTCCATGTTCATACAGATGGCGGTGTAGATATTTCCATGTTTATAGAGATAGCGGTGTAGCTATTTCCATGTTCATACAGATAGCGGTGTAGATATTTCCATGTTCATACAGATAGTGGTGTAGATATTTCCATGTTCATACAGATAGCGGTGTAGCTATTTCCATGTTCATCCAGATGGCTGTGTAGACATATCCATGTTCATACAGATGGCGGTGAAGTTAATTCCGTCTTCATACAGATACCGGTGTAGATATTTCCATGCTCATACAGATAGCGGTGTTGATATTTCCATGTTTATACAGATAGCGGTGTAGATATTTCCATGTTTATACAGATAGCGGTGTAGATATTTCCATGTTTATACAGATAGCGGTGTAGATATCTCCATCTTAATACAGATGGCGGTGTAGATATTTATTTGTTCATACAGATGGCGGTGCAGAAATTTCCTAGTTTATAGAGACAGCGTTGTAGATATTTCCATGTTTATACAGATAGCGGTGTAGATATCTCCATCTTAATACAGATGGCGGTGTAGATATTTATATGTTCATACAGATGGCGGTGCAGATATTTCCATGTTCATACAGATGGCGGTGTAGACATTTCCATGTTTATAGAGATAGCGGTGTAGCTATTTCCATGTTCATACAGATAGCGGTGTAGATATTTCCATGTTCATACAGATAGTGGCTTAGATATTTCCATGTTCATACAGATAGCGGTGTAGCTATTTCCATGTTCATACAGATAGCGGTGTAGATATTTCCATGTTAATCCAGATGGCTTTGTAGACATATCCATGTTCATAGAGATGGCGGTGAAGGTAATTCCATGTTCATACAGATAGCGGTGTAGATATTTCCATGTTCATACAGATAGTGGTGTAGATATTTCCATGTTCATACAGATAGAGGGGCTGATATTTCCATGTTCATACAGATAGCGTTGCTGATATTTCCATGTTTATACAGATAACGGTGTAGATATTTCCATGTTTATACAGATAGCGGTGTTGATATTTCCATGATTATACAGATAGCGGTGTAGATATCTCCATCTTAATACAGATGGCGGTGTAGATATTTATATGTTCATACAGATGGCGGTGCAGATATTTCCATGTTCATACAGATGGCGGTGTAGATATTTCCATGTTTATAGAGAAAGCGGTGTAGTTATTTCCATGTGTAAAGAGATAGCTTTGTAGATATTTCCATGTATGTGCAGATAGCTGTGTAGATATTTCCATTTTCATGCTGATAGCGGTGTAGATATTTCCATGTTCAAACAGATAGCGTTGTAGATATTTCCATGTTCACACAGATAGCTGTGTAGATATTTCCATGTTTATACAGATAGCGGTGAAGATGTATGCATGTTTACACAGATAGCGGTGTAGATATTTCCATGTTCATACAGATAGCGGTGCTGATATTACCATGTTTTTACAGGTAGCGGTGTAGATATTTCCATGTTTATACAGATAGCGGTGTAGATATTTCCATGTTTATACAGATAGCGGTGTAGATATCTCCATCTTAATACAGTTGGTCGTGTAGATATTTATATGTTCATACGGATGGCGGTGCAGATATTTATATGTTCATACGGATGGCGGTGCAGATATTTCTATGTTCATACAGATGGCAGTGTAGACATTTCCATGTTCAAACAGATAGCGGTGTAGATATTTCCATGTTCATACAGATGGCGGTGAAGATATTTCCATGTTCATACAGATAGCGGTGTAGATATTTCCAGTTTCATACTGATAGCGGTGTAGATATTTCCATGTTCATACAGATAGCGGTGCTGATTTTTCCATGTTTATACAGGTAGCGGTGTAGCTATTTCCATGTTTATACAGATAGCGGTGTAGATATTTCCATGTTTATACAGATAGTGGTGTAGATATCTCCATCTTAATACAGATGGCGGTGTAGATATTTATATGTTCATACAGATGGCGGTGCAGATATTTCCATGTTCATACAGATGGCGGTGTAGACATTTCCATGTTTATAGAGATAGCGGTGTAGCTATTTCCATGTTCATACAGATAGCGGTGTAGATATTTCCATGTTCATACAGATAGTGGTGTAGATATTTCCATGTTCATACAGAAAGCGGTGTAGCTATTTCCATGTTCATACAGATAGCGTTGTAGATATTTCCATGTTCATCCAGATGGCTGTGTAGACATATCCATGTTCATAGAGATGGCGGTGAAGGTAATTCCATGTTCATAGAGATAGCGGTGTAGATATTTCCATGTTCATACTGATAGTGGTGTAGATATTTCCATGTTCATACAGATAGAGGGGCTGATATTTCCATGTTCATACAGATAGCGTTGCTGATATTTCCATGTTTATACACATAACGGTGTAGATATTTCCATGTTTATACAGATAGCAGTGTAGATATTTCCATGTTTATACTCATAGCGGTGTAGATATCTCCATCTTAATACAGATGGCGGTGTAGATATTTATATGTTCATACAGATGGCGGTGCAGATATTTCCATGTTCATACAGATGGCGGTGTAGATATTTCCATGTTTATAGAGATAGCGGTGTAGTTATTTCCATGTGTAAAGAGATAGCTTTGTAGATATTTCCATGTATATGCAGATAGCTGTGTAGATATTTCCATTTTCATGCAGATAGTGGTGTAGATATTTCCATGTTCAAACAGATAGCGGTGTACATATTTCCATGTTCATACAGATAGCGGTGCTGATATTTCCATCTTTATACGGGTAGCGGTGTAGTTATTTCCATGATTATACAGATAGTGGTGTAGATATTTCCATGTTCATACAGATAGCGGTGTAGATATTTTCGTGTTTATACAGATAGCGATGTAGATATTTCCATGTTCATACTGATAGCGGTGCAGATATTTCCCTGTTCATCCAGATGGCTGTGTAGATATATCCATGTTCATACAGATAGCGGTGTAGATATTTCCATGTTCATACAGAAAATGCTGTAGATATTTCCATGTTCATACAGATAGCGGTGAAGCTATTTCCATGCTCATACAGACAGCGGTGTAGATATTTCCATGTTCGTACAGATAGCGGTGTAGATATTTCCATGTTCGTACAGATAGCGGTGCTTATATTTCCATGTTTATACAGGTAGCGGTGTAGATATTTCCATGTTTATACAGATAGCGGTGTAGATATTTCCATGTTTATACAGATAGCGGTGTAGATATTTCCAAGTTTATACAGATAGTGGTGTAGATATCTCCATCTTAATACAGTTGGCGGTGTAGATATTTATATGTTCATACAGATGGCGGTGAAGATATTTCCATGTTCATACAGATGGCGGTGTAGATATTTCCATGTTTATAGAGATAGCGGTGTAGCTATTTCCATGTTCATACAGATAGCGGTGTAGATATTTCCATGTTCATACAGATAGTGGTGTAGATATTTCCATGTTCATACAGATAGCGGTGTAGATATTTCCATGTTCATCCAGATGGCTGTGTAGACATATCCATGTTCATACAGATGGCGGTGAAGTTAATTCCATCTTCATACAGATACCGGTGTAGATATTTCCATGCTCATACAGATAGCGGTGTTGATATTTCCATCTTCATACAGATAGCGGTGCTAATATTTCCATATTTATACAGGTAGCGGTGTAGATATTTCCATGTTTATACAGATAGCGGTGTTTATATTTCCATGTTCATACAGATAGTGGTGCGGATATTTCCATGTTCATACAGATGGCGGTGTAGATATTTACATGTTCATACAGATGGCGGTGTAGATATTTCCATGTTCATAGAGATGGCGGTGTAGATATTTCCATGTTTATGCAGATAGCGGTATAGATATTTCCATGTTTATAAAGATGGTGGTGTAGATATTTCCATTTTTATAGAGATGGCGGTCTAGATAATTCCATGTTTACAGAGATAGTGGTGTAGTTATTTCCAAGTTTATAGAGACAGCGTTGTAGATATTTCCATGTTTATACAGATAGTGGTGAAGATATTTCCATGTTTATACACATAGCGGTGTAGATATTTCCATGTTTACACAGATAGTAGTGTAGATATTTCCATGTTTATAGAGATAGTGGTGTAGATAATTTCAATTTTATACCGAGAGCAGTGTAGATATTTCCAAGTTCATACAGATAGCGGTGTAGATATTTCCACGTTTATAGAGATGGCGGTGTAGATATTTCCCTGTTCATACTGATGGCGGTGTAGATATTTCCATGTTTATAGAGATTGCGGTGTAGATATTTTCATGTTTATACAGATGGCGGTGTAGATATTTCCATGTTTACACAGATAGCGGTGTAGTCATTTCCATGTTTACACAGAGAGTGGTGTGGATATTTCCATGTTTATGCAGATAGCGGTGTAGATATTTCCATGTTTATAAAGATAGCGGTGCGGATATTTCCATATTTATACAGATAGTTGGGCAGATATTTCCATGTTTATACAGATAGCAGTGTAGATATTTCCATCTTAATACAGATGGCGGTGTAGATATGTCCATGTTCATACAGATGGCGGTGTAGATATTTCCATGTTCGTACAGATGGCGGTGTAGATATTACGAAGTTTATAGAGACAGCGCTGTAGTTACTTCCATATTTATAGAGAAATCTGTGTAGATATTTCCATGCATATGCAGACAGCTGTGTAGATATTTCCATGTTCATACAAATGGCGGTGTAGATATTTCCATGTTCATAGAGATGGCGTTGTAGATATTTCCATGTTTATACAGATAGCAGTGTAGTTATTTCCATGTTTATAGAGACAGCGGTGTAGATAATTTCAATTTTATACAGATACATGGGTAGATATTTGCATGTTCATACAGATAGCGGTGTAGATATATCCATTTTCATACAAATAGCGTGGTAGATATTTCTATGTTCATACAGATAGCGGTGTAGATATTTCCATGTTCATACAGATAGCGGTGTAGGTATTTCCATGTTCATACCAATAGCGGTGTGGATATTTCCATGTCCATACAGTTAGCGGTGTAGATATTTCCATGTTCATACAGATGGCGGTGTAGATATTTACATGTTCAAACAGATGGCAGTGTAGATATTTCCATGTTCGTACGGATGGCATTGTAGATATTTCCATGTTCATACAGGTGCCGGTGTAGATATTTCCATGTTTATACAGATAACAGTGTAGTTATTTCCATGTTTATAGAGATAACAGTGTAGATATTTCCATTGATATGCAGATAGCTTTATAGATATTTGCATGTTCATACAGATAGCGGTGTAGATTTTTCCATGTTCGTACAGTTAGCGGTGTGGATATTTCCATGTTCATACAGATAGCGGTGTAGATATTTCGATCTTCATACAGATAACGGTGTAGATATTTCCATGTTTATACAGATGGCGGTGTAGATATTTCCATGTTCATTCACATAGCGGTATAGATATTTCCATGTTCATCCAGATGGCTGTGTAGATATATCCATGTTCATACAGATAGCGGTGTTTATATTTCCATGTTCATACAGATAGTGGTGCGGATATTTCCATGTTTATACAGATAGTTGGGCAGATATTTCCATGTTTATACAGATAACGGTGTAGATATTTCCATCTTAATACAGATGGCTTTGTTGATATGTCCATGTTTGTACAGATGGCGGTGTAGATATTTCCATGTTCATACAGATGGCGGTGTAGATATTTCGAAGTTTACAGAGATAGCGCTGTAGTTATTTCCATATTTATAGAGAAATCTGTGTAGATATTTCCATGTATATGCAGATAGCTGTGTAGATATTTCCATGTTCATGCAGATAGCGTTGTAGATATTTCAATGTTCATCTAGATGCCGGTGTAGATATATCCATGTTCATACAGATGGCGGTGAAGATATTTCCATGTTCATAGAGATGGCGGTGTCGATATTTCCATGTTCATACAAATGGCGGTGTAGATATTTCCAAGTTCGTACAGGTGGCGGTGTAGATATTTCCATGTTTTTACAGATAGCAGTGTAGATATTTCCATGTTTATAGAGATAGCAATGTAGATATTTCCATTGATACACAGATAGTTGTGTAGATATTTGCATGTTCATACAGATAGTGGTGTAGATATTTCCATGTTCGTACAGATATCGGTGTAGATATTTCCATGTTGATACAGATGGCGGTGTAGATATTTCCATGTTCATACAGATGACGGTGTAGATATTTCCATGTTCGTACAGATGGCGGTGTAGATATTTCCATGTTCATACAGTTAGCGGTGTAGATATTTCCATGTTCATACAGATGGCGGTGTAGTTATTTACATGTTCATACAGATGGCGGTGTAGATATTTCCATGTTCATACAGATGGCGGTGTAGATATATCCATGTTCATAGAGATGGCGGTGTAGATATTTCCATGTTCATGCAGATAGCGATATAGATATTTCCATGTTTATACAGATGGTGGTGTAGATATTTCCAAGTTTATGGGGATGGCGTTGTAGTTATTTTCATGTTTACACAGATGGCGGTGCATATATTTCCATGTTTACAGAGATAGCGGTGTAGACATTTCCATGTTTACACAGATAGCGTTGTGGATATTTCCATGTTTATGCAGATAGGGGTGTAGATATTTCCATGTTTATACAGATTGTGGTGCGGATATTTCCATGTTTATGCAGATATTTCCATGTTTATACAGATAACGGTGTAGTTACTTCCATGTTCATACCAATAGCGGTGTAGATATTTCCATGTTCATACAGTTAGCGGTGTAGATATTTCCATGTTCATACAGATGGCGGTGTAGATATTTACATGTTCATACAGATGGCGGTGTAGATATTTCCATGTTCGTATGGATGGCAGTGTAGATATTTCCATGTTCATACAGGTGGCGGTGTAGATATTTCCATGTTTATACAGATAGCAGTGTATTTATTTCCATGTTTATAAAGATAGCACTGTAGATATTTCCATGTATATTCAGATAGTTGTGTAGATATTTGCATGTTCATACAGATAGCGGTGTAGATATTTCCATGTTCGTACAGATAGCGGTGTAGATATTTCCGTGTTTATACAGATGGCGGTGTAGATATTTACATGTTCATACAGATGGCGGTGTAGATATTTCCATGTTCTTACAGATGGCGGTGTAGATATTTCCATGTTTATGCAGATAGCGGTATAGATATTTCCATGTTTATAAAGATGGTGGTGTAGATATTTCCATTTTTATAGAGATGGCGGTCTAGATAATTCCATGTTTACAGAGATAGTGGTGTAGTTATTTCCAAGTTTATAGAGACAGCGTTGTAGATATTTCCATGTTTATACAGATAGTGGTGAAGATATTTCCATGTTTATACACATAGCGGTGTAGATATTTCCATGTTTACACAGATAGCAGTGTAGATATTTCCATGTTTATAGAGATAGTGGTGTAGATAATTTCAATTTTATACCGAGAGCAGTGTAGATATTTCCAAGTTCATACAGATAGCGGTGTAGATATTTCCACGTTTATAGAGATGGCGGTGTAGATATTTCCCTGTTCATACTGATGGCGGTGTAGATATTTCCATGTTTATAGAGATTGCGGTGTAGATATTTTCATGTTTATACAGATGGCGGTGTAGATATTTCCATGTTTACACAGATAGCGGTGTAGTCATTTCCATGTTTACACAGAGAGTGGTGTGGATATTTCCATGTTTATGCAGATAGCGGTGTAGATATTTCCATGTTTATAAAGATAGCGGTGCGGATATTTCCATATTTATACAGATAGTTGGGCAGATATTTCCATGTTTATACAGATAGCAGTGTAGATATTTCCATCTTAATACAGATGGCGGTGTAGATATGTCCATGTTCATACAGATGGCGGTGTAGATATTTCCATGTTCGTACAGATGGCGGTGTAGATATTACGAAGTTTATAGAGACAGCGCTGTAGTTACTTCCATATTTATAGAGAAATCTGTGTAGATATTTCCATGCATATGCAGACAGCTGTGTAGATATTTCCATGTTCATACAAATGGCGGTGTAGATATTTCCATGTTCATAGAGATGGCGTTGTAGATATTTCCATGTTTATACAGATAGCAGTGTAGTTATTTCCATGTTTATAGAGACAGCGGTGTAGATAATTTCAATTTTATACAGATACATGGGTAGATATTTGCATGTTCATACAGATAGCGGTGTAGATATATCCATTTTCATACAAATAGCGTGGTAGATATTTCTATGTTCATACAGATAGCGGTGTAGATATTTCCATGTTCATACAGATAGCGGTGTAGGTATTTCCATGTTCATACCAATAGCGGTGTGGATATTTCCATGTCCATACAGTTAGCGGTGTAGATATTTCCATGTTCATACAGATGGCGGTGTAGATATTTACATGTTCAAACAGATGGCGGTGTAGATATTTCCATGTTCGTACGGATGGCATTGTAGATATTTCCATGTTCATACAGGTGCCGGTGTAGATATTTCCATGTTTATACAGATAACAGTGTAGTTATTTCCATGTTTATAGAGATAACAGTGTAGATATTTCCATTGATATACAGACAGCTGTGTAGATATTTGCATGTTCATACAGATAGCGGTGTAGTTATTTCCATGTTCATACAGATAGCGGTGTAGATATTTCCATGTTCATACAGATAGCGGTGTAGATATTTCCATGTTCATACAGATGGCCGTGTAGATATTTACATGTTCATAGAGATGGCGGTGTAGATATTTCCATGTTCATACAGATAGCGGTGTAGAGATTTCCATGTTCATACAGATAGCGGAGTAGATATTTCCATGTTCATACAGATAGCGGTCTAGATATTTCTAGGTTCATACCAATAGCGGTGTAGTCATTTCCATGTTCATACAGTTAGCGGTGTATATATTTCCATGTACATACAGATGGCGTTGTAGATATTTACATGTTCATACAGGTGGCGGTGTAGATATTTCCATGTTCGTACGGAGGGCAGTGCAGATATTTCCATGTTCATACAGGTGGCGGTGTAGATATTTCCATGTTTATACAGATAGCAGTGTAGTTATTTCCATGTTTATAGAGATAGCAGTGTAGATATTTCCATTGATATACAGATAGCTGTGTAGATACTTGCATGGTCATACATATAGCGGTGTAGATATTTCCATGTTCGTACAGATAGCGGTGTAGATATTTCCATGTTTATACAGATAGTGGTGTAGATATTTCCATGTTTATAGAGATGGCGGTGTAGATATTTCCATGTTCATACTGATGGCGGTGTAAATATTTCCATGTTTATAGGGATGGTGGTGTAGATATTTTCATGTTTACACAGATGGCGGTGTAGATATTTCCATGTTTACACAGATAGCGCTGTAGACATTTCCATGTTTACACAGATAGCGGTGTGGAAATTTCCATGTTTATGCAGATAGCAGTGTAGATATTTCCATGTTTATACAGATAGCGGTGGGGATATATCCATGTTTATACAGATAGTTGGGCAGATATTTCCATGTTTATACAGATAGCAGTGTAGATATTTCCATCTTAATACAGATGGCCGTGTAGATATGTCCATGTTTGTACAGATGGCGGTGTAGATATTTCCATGTTCATACAGATGGCGGTGTAGATATTTCCAAGTTTATAGAGATAGCGCTGTAGTTATTTCCATATTTATAGATAAATCTGTGTAGGTATTTCAGTGTATATTCAGATGGCCGTGTAGATATTTCCATGTTTATACAGATAGCAGTGTAGTTGTTTCCATGTTTATAGAGTTACCAGTGTGGATATTTCCATTGATATACAGATAGCTGTTTAGACATTTACATGTTCATACAGATAGCGGTGAAGATATTTCCATGTTCTTACAGATAGCGCTGTATATATTTCCATGTTCATACAGATAGCGGTGTAGATATTTCCATGTTCATACCGATAGCGGTGTAGATATTTCCATATTCATACCGATAGCTGTGTAGATATTTCCATGTTCATAGAGATGGCGGTGTAGATATTTCCATGTTTATGCAGATAGCGGTATAGATATTTCCATGTTTATAGAGATGGCGGTCTAGATATTTCCATGTTTACAGAGATAGTGGTGTAGTTATTTCCAAGTTTATAGAGACAGCGTTGTAGATATTTCCATGTTTATACAGATAGCTGTGAAGATATTTCCATGTTTATACAGATAGCGGTGTAGATATTTCCATGTTTATACAGATAGCAGTGTAGATATTTCCATGTTTATGCAGATAGCGGTGTAGATATTTCCATGTTTATACAGATAGCGGTGCGGATATTCCCATGTTTATACAGATAGTTGGGCAGATATTTCCATGTTTATACACATAACGGTGTAGATATTTCCATCTTAATACAGATGGCTTTGTTGATATGTCCATGTTTGTACAGATGGCGGTGTAGATATTTCCATATTCATAGAGATGGCGGTGTAGATATTTCCGAGTTCATACAAATGGCGGTGTAGATATTTCCATGTTCATAGAGATGGCACTGTAGATATTTCCATGTTTATACAGATAGCAGTGTAGATATTTCCATGTTTATAGAGATAGCAGTGTAGATATTTCCATTGATATACAGATAGCTGTGTAGATATTTGCATGTTCATACAGATAGCGGTGTAGATATTTCCATGTTCATACAGATAGCGGTCTAGATATTTCCATGTTCATACAGATGGCTGTGTAGATATTTCCATGTTCCTACAGTTAGCGGTGTAGATATTTCCATGTTCATACAGATGTCGGTGTAGATATTTCCAAGTTCGTACGGATGGCAGTGTAGATATTTCCATGTTCGTACAGGTGGCGGTGTAGATATTTCCATGTTTGTACAGATAGCAGTGTAGATATTTCCATGTTTATAGAGATAGCAATGTAGATATTTCCATTGATATACAGATAGCTGTGTAGATATTTGCATGTTCATACAGATAGCGGTGTAGATATTTCCATGTTCATACAGTTGACGGTGTAGATATTTCCATGTTCATACAGATGGCTGTGTAGATATTTCCATGTTCCTACTGTTAGCGGTGTAGATATTTCCATGTTCATACAGATGGCGGTGTAGATATTTACATGTTCATACAGATGGCGGTGTAGATATTTCCATGTTCATACAGATGGCTGTGTAGATATATCCATGTTCATAGAGATGGCGGTGTGGATATTTCCATGTTTATGCAGATAGCGATATAGATATTTGCATGTTTATAAAGATGGTGGTGTAGATATTTCCAAGTTTATGGGGATGGCGGTGTAGATATTTTCATGTTTACACAGATGGCGGTGCATATATTTCCATGTTTACACAGATAGCGTTGTGGATATTTCCATGTTTATGCAGATAGCGGTGTAGATATTTCCATGTTTATACAGATTGCGGTGCGGATATTTCCATGATTATACAGATAGGCAGATATTTCCATGTTTATACAGATAGCGGTGTAGATATTTCCATCTTAATACAGATGGCGGTGTAGATATGTCCATGTTCGTACAGATGGCTGTGTAGATATTTCCATGTTCATACAGATGGCGGTGTTGATGTTTCGAAGTTTATAGAGATAGCGCCATAGTTATTTCCATATTTATAGAGAAATATGTGTAGCTATTTCCATGTATATGCAGATAGCTGTGTAGATATTTCCATGTTCATGCAGATAGTGGTGTAGATATTTCCATGTTCATCCAGATGCCGGTGTAGATATATCCAAGTTCATACAGATGGCGGTGAAGATATTTCAATGTTCATACACATGGTGGTGTAGATATTTCCAGGTTCACACAAATGGCGGTGTAGATATTTCCATGTTCATAGAGATGGCGGTGTAGATATTTCCATGTTCATACAAATGGCGGTGTAGTTATTTCCATGTTCATAGAGATGGCGGTTTAGATATTTCCATGTTTATACAGATAGCGGTGTAGATATTTCCATGTTTATACAGATAGCAGTGTAGATATTTCCATGTTTATAGAGATAGTGTTGTAGATAATTTCAATTTTTTACAGAGAGCAGTGTAGATATTTCCACGTTTATAGAGATGGCGGTGCAGTTATTTCCATGTTCATACAGAGGACGGTGTAGATATTTCCATGTTTATAGCGATGGCGGTGTAGATATTTTCATGTTTATACAGATGGCGGTGTAGATATTTCCACGTTTACACAGATAGCGGTGCGGATATTTCCATGTTTATACAGATAGTTGGGCAGATATTTCCATGTTTATACAGATAGCGGTATAGATATTTCCATTTTAATACAGATGGTGGTGTAGATATGTCCATGTTTGTACAGATGGCGGTGTGGATATTTCCATGTTCATACAGATGGCGGTGTAGATATTTCGAAGTTTACAGAGATAGCGCTGTAGTTATTTCCATATTTATAGAGAAATCTGTGTAGATATTTCCATGTATATGCAGATAGCTGTGTAGATATTTCCATGTTCTTGTAGATTGCGGTGTAGATATTTCCATGTTCATCCAGATGCCGGTGTACATATATCCATATTCATACAAATGGCGGAGAAGATATTTCCATGTTCATACAGATGGCGGTGTAGGTATTTCCATGTTCATACAAATGGCGGTGTAGATATTTCCATGTTCATAGAGATGGCGGTGTAGATATTTCCAGGTTCATACAAATGGCGGTGTAGATATTTCCATGTTCATAGAGATGGCGGTGTAGATATTTCCATGTTTATACAGATAGCAGTGTAGTTATTTCCATGTTTATAGAGATACCAGTCTGGATATTTCCATTGATATACAGATAGCTGTATAGATATTTGCATGTTCATACAGATAGCGGTGTAGATATTTCCATGTTCATACAGATAGCGGTGTAGATATTTCCATGTTCATACAGATAGCGGTGTAAATATTTCCATGTTAATTCAGATAGCGGTGTAGATATTTCCATGTTCATACAGATAGCAGTGTAGATATTTAAATGTTCATACAGTTAGCGTTGTAGATATTTCCATGTTCATACAGATGGCGGTGTAGATATTTACATGTTGATACAGATGGCGGTGTAGATATTTCCATGTTCATACAGGTGGCGGTGTAGATATTTCCATGTTTATAGAGATGGCAGTGTAGATATTCTCATGTTTACACAGATAGCGGTGTGGATATTTCCATGTTTATGCAGATAGCGGTGTAGATATTTCCATGTTTATACAGATAGCGGTGCGGATATTCCCATGTTTATACAGATAGTTGGGCAGATATTTCCATGTTTATACACATAACGGTGTAGATATTTCCATCTTAATACAGATGGCTTTGTTGATATGTCCATGTTTGTACAGATGGCGGTGTAGATATTTCCATGTTCATACAGATGGCGGTGTAGATATTTCGAAGTTTATAGAGATAGCGCTGTAGTTATTTCCATATTTATAGAGAAATCTGTGTAGATATTTCCATGTATATGCAGATAGCTGTGTAGATATTTCCATGTTCATGCAGATAGCGGTGTAGATATTTCCATGTTCATCTAGATGCCGGTGTAGATATATCCATATTCATACAGATGGCGGTGAAGATATTTCCATGTTCATACAAATGGCGGTGTAGATATTTCCATGTTCATATAGATGGCGGTGTAGATATTTCCGAGTTCATACAAATGGCGGTGTAGATATTTCCATGTTCATAGAGATGGCACTGTAGATATTTCCATGTTTATACAGATAGCCGTGTAGTTATTTCCATGTTTATAGAGATAGCAGTGTAGATATTTCCATTGATATACAGATAGCTGTGTAGATATTTGCATGTTCATACAGATAGCGGTGTAGATATTTCCATGTTCATACAGATAGCGGTCTAGATATTTCCATGTTCATACAGATAGCGGTGTAGATATTTCCATGTTCATACAGATAGCGGTGTAGGTATTTCCATGTTCATACAGATAACGGTGTAGATATTTCCATGTTCATACTAATAGCGGTGTGGATATTTCCATGTTCATACAGATGGCGGTGTAGATATTTACATGTTCATACAGATGGCGGTGTAGATATTTCCAAGTTCGTACGGATGGCTGTGTAGATATTTCCATGTTCGTACAGGTGGCGGTGTAGATATTTCCATGTTTGTACAGATAGCAGTGTAGATATTTCCATGTTTATAGAGATAGCAATGTAGATATTTCCATTGATATACAGATAGCTGTGTAGATATTTGCATGTTCATACAGATAGCGGTGTAGATATTTCCATGTTCGTACAGATAGCGGTGTAGATATTTCCATATTTATACAGATAGTGGTGTAGATATTTCCATGTTTATAGAGATGGCGGTGTAGATATTTCCATGTTCATACTGATGGCGGTGTAAATATTTCCATGTTTATAGGGATGGTGGTGTAGATATTTTCATGTTTACACAGATGGCGGTGTAGATATTTCCATGTTTACACAGATAGCGCTGTAGACATTTCCATGTTTACACAGATAGCGGTGTGGAAATTTCCATGTTTATGCAGATAGCAGTGTAGATATTTCCATGTTTATACAGATAGCGGTGGGGATATATCCATGTTTATACAGATAGTTGGGCAGATATTTCCATGTTTATACAGATAGCAGTGTAGATATTTCCATCTTAATACAGATGGCCGTGTAGATATGTCCATGTTTGTACAGATGGCGGTGTAGATATTTCCATGTTCATACAGATGGCGGTGTAGATATTTCCAAGTTTATAGAGATAGCGCTGTAGTTATTTCCATATTTATAGATAAATCTGTGTAGGTATTTCAGTGTATATTCAGATGGCCGTGTAGATATTTCCATGTTTATACAGATAGCAGTGTAGTTGTTTCCATGTTTATAGAGTTACCAGTGTGGATATTTCCATTGATATACAGATAGCCGTTTAGACATTTACATGTTCATACAGATAGCGGTGAAGATATTTCCATGTTCTTACAGATAGCGCTGTAGATATTTCCATGTTCATACAGATAGCGGTGTAGATATTTCCATGTTCATACCGATAGCGGTGTAGATATTTCCATATTCATACCGATAGCTGTGTAGATATTTCCATGTTCATAGAGATGGCGGTGTAGATATTTCCATGTTTATGCAGATAGCGGTATAGATATTTCCATGTTTATAGAGATGGCGGTGTAGATATTTCCATGTTTACAGAGATAGTGGTGTAGTTATTTCCAAGTTTATAGAGACAGCGTTGTAGATATTTCCATGTTTATACAGATAGCGGTGAAGATATTTCCATGTTTATACAGATAGCGGTGTAGATATTTCCATGTTTATACAGATAGCAGTGTAGATATTTCCATGTTTATGCAGATAGCGGTGTAGATATTTCCATGTTTATACAGATAGCGGTGCGGATATTCCCATGTTTATACAGATAGTTGGGCAGATATTTCCATGTTTATACACATAACGGTGTAGATATTTCCATCTTAATACAGATGGCTTTGTTGATATGTCCATGTTTGTACAGATGGCGGTGTAGATATTTCCATGTTCATAGAGATGGCGGTGTAGATATTTCCGAGTTCATACAAATGGCGGTGTAGATATTTCCATGTTCATAGAGATGGCACTGTAGATATTTCCATGTTTATACAGATAGCAGTGTAGATATTTCCATGTTTATAGAGATAGCAGTGTAGATATTTCCATTGATATACAGATAGCTGTGTAGATATTTGCATGTTCATACAGATAGCGGTGTAGATATTTCCATGTTCATACAGATAGCGGTCTAGATATTTCCATGTTCATACAGATGGCTGTGTAGATATTTCCATGTTCCTACAGTTAGCGGTGTAGATATTTCCATGTTCATACAGATGGCGGTGTAGATATTTCCAAGTTCGTACGGATGGCAGTGTAGATATTTCCATGTTCGTACAGGTGGCGGTGTAGATATTTCCATGTTTGTACAGATAGCAGTGTAGATATTTCCATGTTTATAGAGATAGCAATGTAGATATTTCCATTGATATACAGATAGCTGTGTAGATATTTGCATGTTCATACAGATAGCGGTGTAGATATTTCCATGTTCATACAGTTGACGGTGTAGATATTTCCATGTTCATACAGATGGCTGTGTAGATATTTCCATGTTCCTACTGTTAGCGGTGTAGATATTTCCATGTTCATACAGATGGCGGTGTAGATATTTACATGTTCATACAGATGGCGGTGTAGATATTTCCATGTTCATACAGATGGCTGTGTAGATATATCCATGTTCATAGAGATGGCGGTGTGGATATTTCCATGTTTATGCAGATAGCGATATAGATATTTGCATGTTTATAAAGATGGTGGTGTAGATATTTCCAAGTTTATGGGGATGGCGGTGTAGATATTTTCATGTTTACACAGATGGCGGTGCATATATTTCCATGTTTACACAGATAGCGTTGTGGATATTTCCATGTTTATGCAGATAGCGGTGTAGATATTTCCATGTTTATACAGATTGCGGTGCGGATATTTCCATGATTATACAGATAGGCAGATAATTCCATGTTTATACAGATAGCGGTGTAGATATTTCCATCTTAATACAGATGGCGGTGTAGATATGTCCATGTTCGTACAGATGGCTGTGTAGATATTTCCATGTTCATACAGATGGCGGTGTTGATGTTTCGAAGTTTATAGAGATAGCGCCATAGTTATTTCCATATTTACAGAGAAATATGTGTAGCTATTTCCATGTATATGCAGATAGCTGTGTAGATATTTCCATGTTCATGCAGATAGTGGTGTAGATATTTCCATGTTCATCCAGATGCCGGTGTAGATATATCCAAGTTCATACAGATGGCGGTGAAGATATTTCAATGTTCATACACATGGTGGTGTAGATATTTCCAGGTTCACACAAATGGCGGTGTAGATATTTCCATGTTCATAGAGATGGCGGTGTAGATATTTCCATGTTCATACAAATGGCGGTGTAGTTATTTCCATGTTCATAGAGATGGCGGTTTAGATATTTCCATGTTTATACAGATAGCGGTGTAGATATTTCCATGTTTATACAGATAGCAGTGTAGATATTTCCATGTTTATAGAGATAGTGTTGTAGATAATTTCAATTTTATACAGAGAGCAGTGTAGATATTTCCACGTTTATAGAGATGGCGGTGCAGATATTTCCATGTTCATACAGAGGACGGTGTAGATATTTCCATGTTTATAGCGATGGCGGTGTAGATATTTTCATGTTTATACAGATGGCGGTGTAGATATTTCCACGTTTACACAGATAGCGGTGCGGATATTTCCATGTTTATACAGATAGTTGGGCAGATATTTCCATGTTTATACAGATAGCGGTATAGATATTTCCATTTTAATACAGATGGCGGTGTAGATATGTCCATGTTTGTACAGATGGCGGTGTGGATATTTCCATGTTCATACAGATGGCGGTGTAGATATTTCGAAGTTTACAGAGATAGCGCTGTAGTTATTTCCATATTTATAGAGAAATCTGTGTAGATATTTCCATGTATATGCAGATAGCTGTGTAGATATTTCCATGTTCTTGTAGATTGCGGTGTAGATATTTCCATGTTCATCCAGATGCCGGTGTACATATATCCATATTCATACAAATGGCGGAGAAGATATTTCCATGTTCATACAGATGGCGGTGTAGGTATTTCCATGTTCATACAAATGGCGGTGTAGATATTTCCATGTTCATAGAGATGGCGGTGTAGATATTTCCAGGTTCATACAAATGGCGGTGTAGATATTTCCCTGTTCATAGAGATGGCGGTGTAGATATTTCCATGTTTATACAGATAGCAGTGTAGTTATTTCCATGTTTATAGAGATAGCAGTGTGGATATTTCCATTGATATACAGATAGCTGTGTAGATATTTGCATGTTCATACAGATAGCGGTGTAGATATTTGCATGTTCATACAGATAGCGGTGTAGTTATTTCCATGTTCATACAGATAGCGGTGTAGTTATTTCCATGTTCATACAGATAGCGGTGTAGATATTTCCATGTTCATACAGATAGCGTTGTAGATATTTCCATGTTCATACAGTTAGCGGTGTAGATATTTCCATGTTCATACAGATGGCAGTGTAGATATTTCCATGTTCATACAGATGGCGGTGTGGATATTTCCATGTTCATACGAATGGCGGTGGAGATATTTCCATGTTCATAGAGATGGCGGTGTAGATATTTCCATGTTCATACACATGGTGGTGTAGATATTTCCATGTTCATAGAGATGGCGGTGTAGATATTTCCATGTTTATACAGATAGCAGTGTAGTTATTTCCATGTTTATAGAGATAGCAGTGTATATATTTCCATTGATATACAGATAGCAGTGTAGATATTTGCATGTACATACAGATAGCGGTGTAGATATTTCCATGTTCATACAGATAGCCGTGTAGATATTTCCATGTTCATACAGATAGCGGTGTAGATATTTCCATGTTCATACAGATAGCGGTGTAGATATTTCCATGTTCATGCAGATGCCGGTGTACATATATCCATGTTCATACAGATGGCGGTGAAGATATTTCCATGTTCATACAGATGGTGGTGTAGATATTTCCATGTTCATACAAATGGCGGTGTAGATATTTTCATGTTCATAGAAATGGCGGTGTAGATATTTCCAGGTTCATACAAATGGCGGTGTAGATATTTCCGTGTTCATAGAGATGGCGGTGTAGATATTTCCATGTTTATACAGATAGCAGTGTAGTTTTTCCATGTTTATAGAGATAGCAGTGTGGATATTTCCATTGATATACAGATAGCTATGTAGATATTTGCATGTTCATACAGATAGCGGTGAAGATATTTCCATGTTCATACAGATAGCGGTGTAGATATTTCCATGTTCTTACAGATAGCGGTGTAGTTATTTCCATGTTCATTCAGATAGCGGTGTAGATATTTCCATGTTCCTACAGATAGCGGTGTAGATATTTCCATGTTCATACAGTTGGCGGTGTAGATATTTCCATGTTCATACAGATGGTGGTGTAGATATTTCCATGTTCATACAGATGGCGGTGTAGATATTTCCATGTTCATACGAATGGCGGTGGAGATATTTCCATGTTCATAGAGATGGCGGTGTAGATATTTCCATGTTCATAGAAATGGTGGTGTAGATATTTCCATGTTCATAGAGATGGCGGTGTAGATATTTCCATGCTTATACAGATAGCAGTGTAGTTATTTCCATGTTTATAGAGATAGCAGTGTAGATATTTCCATTGATATACAGATAGCGGTGTAGATATTTGCATGTACATACAGATAGCGGTGTAGATATTTCCATGTTCATACAGATAGCGGTGTAGATATTTCCATGTTCATGCAGATGCCGGTGTACATATATCCATGTTCATACAGATGGCGGTGAAGATATTTCCATGTTCATACAGATGGCGGTGTAGATATTTCCATGTTCATACAAATGGCGGTGTAGATATTTTCATGTTCATAGAAATGGCGGTGTAGATATTTCCAGGTTCATACATATGGCGGTGTAGATATTTCCGTGTTCATAGAGATGGCGTTGTAGATATTTCCATGTTTATACAGATAGCAGTGTAGTTTTTTCCATGTTTATAGAGATAGCAGTGTGGATATTTCCATTGATATACAGATATCTATGTAGATATTTGCATGTCCATACAGATAGCGGTGAAGATATTTCCATGTTCATACAGATAGCGGTGTAGATATTTCCATGTTCTTACAGATAGCGGTGTAGATATTTCCATGTTCATGCAGATGCCGGTGTACATATATCCATGTTCATACAGATGGCGGTGAAGGTATTTCCCTGTTCATACAGATGGCGGTGTAGATATTTCCATGTTCATATAAATGGCGGTGTAGATATTTTCATGTTTATAGAGATGGCGGTGTAGATATTTCCAGGTTAATACAAATGGCGGTGTAGATATTTCCATGTTCATAGAGATGGCGGTGTAGATATTTCCATGTTTATACAGATAGCAGTGTAGTTATTTCCCTGTTTATTGAGATAGCAGTGTAGATATTTCCATTGATATACAGATAGCGGTGTAGATATTTGCATGTACATACAGATAGCGGTGTAGATATTTCCATGTTCATACAGATAGCCGTGTAGATATTTCCATGTTCATACAGATAGCAGTGTAGATATTTCCATGTTCATACAGATAGCGGTGTAGATATTTCCATGTTCATGCAGATGCCGGTGTACATATATCCATGTTCATAGAGATGGCGGGGAAGATATTTCCATGTTCATACAGATGGCGGTGTAGATATTTCCATGTTCATACAGATGGCGGTGTAGATATTTCCATGTTCAGTTGGCGGTGTAGATATTTCCATGTTCATAGAAATGGCGGTGTAGATATTTCCATGTTCATACAAATGGCGGTGTAGATATTTCCGTGTTCATAGAGATGGCGGTGTAGATATTTCCATGTTTATACAGATAGCAGTGTAGCTTTTTCCATGTTTATAGAGATAGCAGTGTGGATATTTCCATTGATATACAGATAGCTATGTAGATATTTGCATGTTCATACAGATAGCGGTGTAGATATTTCCATGTTCATACAGATAGCGGTGTAGATATTTCCATGTTCTTACAGATAGCGGTGTAGTTATTTCCATGTTCATTCAGATAGCGGTGTAGATATTTCCATGTTCATACAGATAGCGGTGTAGATATTTCCATGTTCATACAGTTTGCGGTGTAGATATTTCCATGTTCATACAGATGGCGGTGTAGATATTTCCATGTTCATACAGATGGCGGTGTAGATATTTCCATGTTCATACAAATGGCGATGTAGATATTTTCATGTTTATAGAGATGGCGGTGTAGATATTTCCAGGTTAATACAAATGGCGGTGTAGATATTTCCATGTTCATAGAGATGGCGGTGTAGATATTTCCATGTTTATACAGATAGCAGTGTAGTTATTTCCATGTTTATAGAGATAGCAGTGTGGATATTTCCATTGATATACAGATAGCTGTGTAGATATTTGCATGTTCATACAGATAGCGGTGTAGGTATTTGCATGTTCATACAGATAGCGGTGTAGTTATTTCCATGTTCATACAGATAGCGGTGTAGTTATTTCCATGTTCATACAGATAGCGGTGTAGATATCTCCATGTTCATACAGATAGCGGTGTAGATATCTCCATGTTCATACAGTTAGCGGTGTAGATATTTCCATGTTCATACAGATGGCGGTGTAGATATTTCGAAGTTTATAGAGATAGCGCTGTAGTTATTTCCATATTTATAGAGAAATCTGTGTAGATATTTACATGTATATTCAGATAGCTGTGTAGATATTTCCATGTTCATGCAGGTAGCGGTGTAGATATTTCCATGTTCATCCAGATGCCGGTGTACATATATCCATGTTCATACAGATGGCGGTGAAGATATTTCCATGTTCATACAGATGGCGGTGTAGATATTTCCATGTTCATACGAATGGCGCTGGAGATATTTCCATGTTCATAGAGATGGCGGTGTAGATATTTCCATGTTCATACAAATGGTGGTGTAGATATTTCCATGTTCATAGAGATGGCGGTGTAGATATTTCCATGCTTATACAGATAGCAGTGTAGTTATTTCCATGTTTATAGAGATAGCAGTGTAGATATTTCCGTTGATATACAGATAGCTGTGTAGATATTTGCATGTACATACAGATAGCGGTGTAGATATTTCCATGTTCATACAGACAGCGGTGTAGATATTTCCATGTTCATACAGATAGCGGTGTAGATATTTCCATGTTCATACAGATAGCGGTGTAGATATTTCCATGTTCATGCAGATGCCGGTGTACATATATCCATGTTCATACAGATGGCGGTGAAGATATTTCCATGTTCATACAGATGGCGGTGTAGATATTTCCATGTTCATACAAATGGCGGTGTAGATATTTTCATGTTCATAGAGATGGCGGTGTAGATATTTCCAGGTTAATACAAATGGCTGTGTAGATATTTCCATGTTCATAGAGATGGCGGTGTAGATATTTCCATGTTTATACAGATAGAAGTGTAGTTATTTCCATGTTTATAGAGATAGCAGTGTGGATATTTCCATTGATATACAGATAGCTGTGTAGATATTTGCATGTTCATACAGATAGCGGTGTAAATATTTGCATGTTCATACAGATAGCGGTGTAGTTATTTCCATGTTCATACAGATAGCGGTGTAGTTATTTCCATGTTCATACAGATAGCGGTGTAGATATTTCCATGTTCATACAGATAGCGGTGTAGATATTTCCATGTTCATACAGTTAGCGGTGTAGATATTTCCATGTTCTTACGGATGGCGGTGTAGATATTTCCATGTTCATACAGATAGCGGTGTAGATATTTCCATGTTCATACGAATGGCGGTGGAGATATTTCCATGTTCATAGAGATGGCGGTGTAGATATTTCCATGTTCATACACATGGTGGTGTAGATATTTCCATGTTCATAGAGATGGCGGTGTAGATATTTCCATGTTTATACAGATAGCAGTGTAGTTATTTCCATGTTTATTGAGATAGCAGTGTAGATATTTCCATTGATATACAGATAGCGGTGTAGATATTTGCATGTACATACAGATAGCGGTGTAGATATTTCCATGTTCATACAGATAGCCGTGTAGATATTTCCATGTTCATACAGATAGCGGTGTAGATATTTCCATGTTCATACAGATAGCGGTGTAGATATTTCCATGTTCATGCAGATGCCGGTGTACATATATCCATGTTCATAGAGATGGCGGTGAAGATATTTCCATGTTCATACAGATGGCGGTGTAGATATTTCCATGTTCATACAGATGGCGGTGTAGATATTTCCATGTTCATACAGTTGGCGGTGTAGATATTTCCATGTTCATAGAAATGGCGGTGTAGATATTTCCAGGTTCATACAAATGGCGGTGTAGATATTTCCGTGTTCATAGAGATGGCGGTGTAGATATTTCCATGTTTATACAGATAGCAGTGTAGCTTTTTCCATGTTTATAGAGATAGCAGTGTGGATATTACCATTGATATACAGATAGCTATGTAGATATTTGCATGTTCATACAGATAGCGGTGTAGATATTTCCATGTTCATATAGATAGCGGTGTAGATATTTCCATGTTCTTACAGATAGCGGTGTAGTTATTTCCATGTTCATTCAGATAGCGGTGAAGATATTTCCATGTTCATACAGATAGCGGTGTAGATATTTCCTTGTTCATACAGTTGGCGGTGTAGATATTTCCATGTTCATACAGATGGCGGTGGAGATATTTCCATGTTCATACAGATGGCGGTGTAGATATTTCCATGTTCATACACATGGTGGTGTAGATATTTCCATGTTCATAGAGATGGCGGTGTAGATATTTCCATGTTTATACAGATAGCAGTGTCGTCTTTTCCATGTTAATAGAGATAGCAGTGTAGATATTTCCATTGATATACAGATAGCGGTGTAGATATTTGCATGTACATACAGATAGCGGTGTAGATATTTCCATGTTCATATAGATAGCCGTGTAGATATTTCCATGTTCATAGAGATAGCGGTGTAGATATTTCCATGTTCATACAGATAGCGGTGTAGATATTTCCATGTTAATGCAGATGCCGGTGTACATATATCCATGTTCATACAGATGGAGGTGAAGATATTTCCATCTTCATACAGATGGCGGTGTAGATATTTCCATGTTCATACAAATGGCGGTTTAGATATTTTCATGTCCTTAGAAATGGCGGTGTAGATATTTCCAGGTTCATACAAATGGCGGTGTAGATATTTCCGTGTTCATAGAGATGGCGGTGTAGATATTTCCATGTTTATACAGATAGCAGTGTAGTTTTTTCCATGTTTATAGAGATAGCAGTGTGGATATTTCCATTGATATACAGATAGCTATGTAGATATTTGCATGTTCATACAGATAGCGGTGAAGATATTTCCATGTTCATACAGATAGCGGTGTAGATATTTCCATGTTCTTACAGATAGCGGTGTAGTTATTTCCATGTTCATTCAGATAGCGGTGTAGATATTTCCATGTTCATACAGATAGCGGTGTAGATATTTCCATGTTCATACAGTTGGCGGTGTAGATATTTCCATGTTCATACAGATGGTGGTGTAGATATTTACATGTTCATACAGATGGCGGTGTAGATATTTCCATGTTCATACAGATGGCGGTGTAGATATTTCCATGTTCATACAGATGGCGGTGTAGATATTTCGAAGTTTATTGAGATAGCGCTGTAGTTATTTCCATATTTATAGAGAAATCTGTGTAGATATGTCCATGTATATTCAGATAGCTGTGTAGATATTTCCATGTTCATGCAGGTAGCGGTGTAGATATTTCCATGTTCATCCAGATGCCGGTGTACATATAACCATGTTCATACAGATGGCGGTGAAGATATTTCCATGTTCATACAGATGGCGGTGTAGATATTTCCATGTTCATACGAATGGTGGTGTAGATATTTCCATGTTCATAGAGATGGCGGTGTAGTTATTTCCATGTTCATTCAGATAGCGGTGTAGATATTTCCATGTTCATACAGATAGCGGTGTAGATATTTCCATGTTCATACAGTTGGCGGTGTAGATATTTCCATGTTCATACAGATGGCGGTGGAGATATTTCCATGTTCATACAGATGGCGGTGTAGATATTTCCATGTTCATACACATGGTGGTGTAGATATTTCCATGTTCATAGAGATGGCGGTGTAGATATTTCCATGTTTATACAGATAGCAGTGTCGTTATTTCCATGTTTATAGAGATAGCAGTGTAGATATTTCCATTGATATACAGATAGCGGTGTAGATATTTGCATGTACATACAGATAGCGGTGTAGATATTTCCATGTTCATACAGATAGCCGTGTACATATATCAATGTTCATAGAGATAGCGGTGTAGATATTTCCATGTTCATACAGATAGCGGTGTAGATATTTCCATGTTCATGCAGATGCCGGTGTACATATATCCATGTTCATACAGATGGCGGTGTAGATATTTCCATGTTCATACAGATGGCGGTGTAGATATTTCCATGTTCATACAAATGGCGGTGTAGATATTTTCATGTTCATAGAAATGGCGGTGTAGATATTTCCAGGTTCATACAAATGGCGGTGTAGATATTTCCGTGTTCATAGAGATGGCGGTGTAGATATTTCCATGTTTATACAGATAGCAGTGTAGTTTTTTCCATGTTTATAGAGATAGCAGTGTGGATATTTCCATTGATATACAGATAGCTATGTAGATATTTGCATGTTCATACAGATAGCGGTGAAGATATTTCCATGTTCATACAGATAGCGGTGTAGATATTTCCATGTTCTTACAGATAGCGGTGTAGTTATTTCCATGTTCATTCAGATAGCGGTGTAGATATTTCCATGTTCATACAGATAGCGGTGTAGATATTTCCATGTTCATACAGTTGGCGGTGTAGATATTTCCATGTTCATACAGATGGTGGTGTAGATATTTACATGTTCATACAGATGGCGGTGTAGATATTTCCATGTTCATACAGATGGCGGTGTAGATATTTCCATGTTCATACAGATGGCGGTGTAGATATTTCGAAGTTTATAGAGATAGCGCTGTAGTTATTTCCATATTTATAGAGAAATCTGTGTAGATATTTCCATGTATATTCAGATAGCTGTGTAGATATTTCCATGTTCATGCAGGTAGCGGTGTAGATATTTCCATGTTCATCCAGATGCCGGTGTACATATATCCATGTTCATACAGATGGCGGAGAGGATATTTCCATGTTCATACAGATGGCGGTGTAGATATTTCCATGTTCATACGAATGGTGGTGTAGATATTTCCATGTTCATAGAGATGGCGGTGTAGTTATTTCCATGTTCATTCAGATAGCGGTGTAGATATTTCCATGTTCATACAGATAGCGGTGTAGATATTTCCATGTTCATACTGTTGGCGGTGTAGATATTTCCATGTACATACAGATGGCGGTGGAGATATTTCCATGTTCATACAGATGGCGGTGTAGATATTTCCATGTTCATACACATGGTGGTGTAGATATTTCCATGTTCATAGAGATGGCGGTGTAGATATTTCCATGTTTATACAGATAGCAGTGTCGTTATTTCCATGTTTATAGAGATAGCAGTGTAGATATTTCCATTGATATACAGATAGCGGTGTAGATATTTGCATGTACATACAGTTAGCGGTGTAGATATTTCCATGTTCATACAGATAGCCGTGTACATATATCAATGTTCATAGAGATAGCGGTGTAGATATTTCCATGTTCATACAGATAGCGGTGTAGATATTTCCATGTTCATTCAGATGCCGGTGTACATATATCCATGTTCATACAGATGGCGGTGAAGATATTTCCATGTTCATACAAATGGCGGTGTAGATATTTTCATGTTCATAGAAATGGCGGTGTAGATATTTCCAGGTTCATACAAATGGCGGTGTAGATATTTCTGTGTTCATAGAGATGGCGGTGTAGATATTTCCATGTTTATACAGATAGCAGTGTAGTTTTTTCCATGTTTATAGAGATAGCAGTGTGGATATTTCCATTGATATACAGATAGCTATGTAGATATTTGCATGTTCATACAGATAGCGGTGAAGATATTTCCATGTTCATACAGATAGCGGTGTAGATATTTCCATGTTCTTACAGATAGCGGTGTAGTTATTTCCATGTTCATTCAGATAGCGGTGTAGATATTTCCATGTTCATACAGTTGGCGGTGTAGATATTTCCATGTTCATACAGATGGTGGTGTAGATATTTACATGTTCATACAGATGGCGGTGTAGATATTTCCATGTTCATACAGATGGCGGTGTAGATATTTCCATGTTCATACAGATGGCGGTGTAGATATTTCGAAGCTTATAGAGATAGCGCTCTAGTTATTTCCATATTTATAGAGAAATCTGTGTAGATATTTCCATGTATATTCAGATAGCTGTGTAGATATTTCCATGTTCATGCAGGTAGCGGTGTAGATATTTCCATGTTCATCCAGATGCCGGTGTACATATATCCATGTTCATACAGATGGCGGTGAAGATATTTCCATGTTCATACAGATGGCGGTGTAGATATTTCCATGTTCATACGAATGGTGGTGTAGATATTTCCATGTTCATAGAGATGGCGGTGTAGATATTTCCATGCTTATACAGATAGCAGTGTAGTTATTTCCATGTTTATAGAGATAGCAGTGTAGATATTTCCATTGATATACTGATAGCTGTGTAGATATTTGCATGTACATACAGATAGCGGTGAAGATATTTCCATGTGCATACACATAGCGGTGTAGATATTTCCATGTTCATACAGATAGCGGTGTAGATATTTCCATGTTCATACAGATAGCGGTGTAGATATTTCCATGTTCATGCAGATGCCGGTGTACATATATCCATGTTCATACAGATGGCGGTGAAGATATTTCCATGTTCATACAGATGGCGGTGTAGATATTTCCATGTTCATACAAATGGCGGTGTAGATATTTTGATGTTCATAGAGATGGCGGTGTAGATATTTCCAGGTTAATACAAATGGCGGTGTAGATATTTCCATGTTCATAGAGATGGCGGTGTAGGTATTTCCATGTTTCTACAGATAGCAGTGAAGTTATTTCCATGTTTATAGAGATAGCAGTGTGGATATTTCCATTGATATACAGATAGCTGTGTAGATATTTGCATGTTCATACAGATAGCGGTGTAGATATTTGCATGTTGATACAGATAGCGGTGTAGTTATTTCCATGTTCATACAGATAGCGGTGTAGTTATTTCCATGTTCATACAGATAGCGGTGTAGATATTCCCATGTTCATACAGATAGCGGTGAAGATATTTCCATGTTCATACAGTTAGCGGTGTAGATATTTCCATGTTCATACAGATAGCGGTGTAGATATTTCCATGTTCATACAGATGGCGGTGTAGATATTTCCATGTTCATACAGATGGCGGTGTAGATATTTCCATGTTCATACAGATGGCGGTGTAGATATTTCCATGTTTATACGAATGGCTGTGGAGATATTTCCATGTTCATAGAGATGGCGGTGTAGATATTTCCATGTTCATACACATGGTGGTGTAGATATTTCCATGTTCATAGATATGGCGGTGTAGATATTTCCATGTTTATACAGATAGCAGTGTCGTTATTTCCATGTTAATAGAGATAGCAGTGTAGATATTTCCATTGATATACAGATAGCGGTGTAGATATTTCCATGTACGTACAGATAGCGGTGTAGATATTTCCATGTTCATACAGATAGCCGTGTAGATATTTCCATGTTCATACAGATAGCGGTGTAGATATTTCCATGTTCATACAGATAGCGGTGTAGATATTTCCATGTTCATGCAGATGCCGGTGTACATATATCCATGTTCATACAGATGGCGGTGAAGATATTTCCATGTTCATACAGATGGCGGTGTAGATATTTCCATGTTCATACAAATGGCGGTTTAGATATTTTCATGTTCATAGAAATGGCAGTGTAGATATTTCCAGGTTCATACAAATGGCGGTGTAGGTATTTCTGTGTTCAGAGAGATGGCGGTGTAGATATTTCCATGTTTATACAGATAGCAGTGTAGTTTTTTCCATGTTTATAGAGATAGCAGTGTGGATATTTCCATTGAAATACAGATAGCTATGTAGATATTTGCATGTTCATACAGACAGCGGTGTAGATATTTCCATGTTCATACAGATAGCGGTGTAGATATTTCCATGTTCTTACAGATAACGGTGTAGTTATTTCCATGTTCATTCAGATAGCGGTGTAGATATTTCCATGTTCATACAGATAGCGGTGTAGATATTTCCATGTTCATACAGTTGGCGGTGTAGATATTTCCATGTTCATACAGATGATGGTGTAGATATTTACATGTTCATACAGATGGCGGTGTAGATATTTCCATGTTCATACAGATGGCGGTGTAGATATTTCCATGTTCATACAGATGGCGGTGTAGATATTTCGAAGTTTATAGAGATAGCGCTGTAGTTATTTCCATATTTATAGAGAAATCTGTGTAGATATTTCCATGTATATTCAGATAGCTCTGTAGATATTTCTATGTTCATGCAGGTAGCGGTGTAGATATTTCCATGTTCATCCAGATGCCGGTGTACATATATCCATGTTCATACAGATGGGGGTGAAGATATTTCCATGTTCATACAGATGGCGGTGTAGATATTTCCATGTTCATACGAATGGCGGTGGAGATATTTCCATGTTCATAGAGATGGCGGTGTAGATATTTCCAGGATAATACAAATGGCTGTGTAGATATTTCCATGTTCATAGAGATGGCGGTGTAGATATTTCCATGTTTATACAGATAGAAGTGTAGTTATTTCCATGTTTATAGAGATAGCAGTGTGGATATTTCCATTGATATACAGATAGCTGTGTAGATATTTGCATGTTCATACAGATAGCGGTGGAAATATTTGCATGTTCATACAGATAGCGGTGTAGTTATTTCCATGTTCATACAGATAGCGGTGTAGTTATTTCCATGTTCATACAGATAGCGGTGTAGATATTTCCATGTTCATACAGATAGCGGTGTAGATATTTCCATGTTCATACAGTTAGCGGTGTAGATATTTCCATGTTCATACGGATGGCGATGTAGATATTTCCATGTTCATACAGATAGCGGTGTAGATATTTCCATGTTCATACGAATGGCGGTGGAGATATTTCCATGTTCATAGAGATGGCGGTGTAGATATTTCCATGTTCATACACATGGTGGTGTAGATATTTCCATGTTCATAGAGATGGCGGTGTAGATATTTCCATGTTTATACAGATAGCAGTGTAGTTATTTCCATGTTTATTGAGATAGCAGTGTAGATATTTCCATTGATATACAGATAGCGGTGTAGATATTTGCATGTACATACAGATAGCGGTGTAGATATTTCCATGTTCATACAGATAGCCGAGTAGATATTTCCATGTTCATACAGATAGCGGTGTAGATATTTCCATGTTCATACAGATAGCGGTGTAGTTATTTCCATGTTCATGCAGATGCCGGTGTACATATATCCATGTTCATAGAGATGGCGGTGAAGATATTTCCATGTTCATACAGATGGCGGTGTAGATATTTCCATGTTCATACAGATGGCGGTGTAGATATTTCCATGTTCATACAGTTGGCGGTGTAGATATTTCCATGTTCATAGAAATGGCGGTGTAGATATTTCCAGGTTCATACAAGTGGCGGTGTAGATATTTCCGTGTTCATAGAGATGGCGGTGTAGATATTTCCATGTTTATACAGATAGCAGTGTAGCTTTTTCAATGTTTATAGAGATAGCAGTGTGGATATTTCCATTGATATACATATAGCTATGTAGATATTTGCATGTTCTTACAGATAGCGGTGTAGATATTTCCATGTTCATACAGATAGCTGTGTAGATATTTCCATGTTCTTACAGATAGCGGTGTAGTTATTTCCATGTTCATTCAGATAGCGGTGTAGATATTTCCATGTTCATACAGATAGCGGTGTAGATATTTCCATGTTCATACAGTTGGCGGTGTAGATATTTCCATGTTCATACAGATGGCGGTGGAGATATTTCCATGTTCATACAGATGGCGGTGTAGATATTTCCATGTTCATACACATGGTGGTGTAGATATTTCCATGTTCATAGAGATGGCGGTGTAGATATTTCCATGTTTATACAGATAGCAGTGTCGTCATTTCCATGTTTATAGAGATAGCAGTGTAGATATTTCCATTGATATACAGATAGCGGTGTAGATATTTGCATGTACATACAGATAGCGGTGTAGATATTTCCATGTTCATACAGATAGCCGTGTAGATATTTCCATGTTCATAGAGATAGCG
This sequence comes from Gorilla gorilla gorilla, assembly GCF_029281585.2. Lineage (NCBI taxonomy): Eukaryota > Metazoa > Chordata > Mammalia > Primates > Hominidae > Gorilla > Gorilla gorilla. Next base: position 6,312,160 of record NC_073232.2, on the reverse strand, counting down.
GTGTAGATATTTCCATGTTCATACAGATAGCGGTGTAGATATTTCCATGTTAATGCAGATGCCGGTGTACATATATCCATGTTCATACAGATGGAGGTGAAGATATTTCCATCTTCATACAGATGGCGGTGTAGATATTTCCATGTTCATACAAATGGCGGTGTAGATATTTTCATGTCCTTAGAAATGGCGGTGTAGTTATTTCCAGGTTCATACAAATGGCGGTGTAGATATTTCTGTGTTCATAGAGATGGCGGTGTAGATATTTCCATGTTTATACAGATAGCAGTGTAGTTTTTTCCATGTTTATAGAGATAGCAGTGTGGATATTTCCATTGATATACAGATAGCTATGTAGATATTTGCATGTTCATACAGATAGCGGTGAAGATATTTCCATGTTCATACAGATAGCGGTGTAGATATTTCCATGTTCTTACAGATAGCGGTGTAGTTATTTCCATGTTCATTCAGATAGCGGTGTAGATATTTCCATGTTCATACAGATAGCGGTGTAGATATTTCCATGTTCATACAGTTGGCGGTGTAGATATTTCCATGTTCATACAGATGGTGGTGTAGATATTTACATGTTCATACAGATGGCGGTGTAGATATTTCCATGTTCATACAGATGGCGGTGTAGATATTTCCATGTTCATACAGATGGCGGTGTAGATATTTCGAAGTTTATAGAGATAGCGCTGTAGTTATTTCCATATTTATAGAGAATTCTGTGTAGATATGTCCATGTATATTCAGATAGCTGTGTAGATATTTCCATGTTCATGCAGGTAGCGGTGTAGATATTTCCATGTTCATCCAGATGCCGGTGTACATATATCCATGTTCATACAGATGGCGGTGAAGATATTTCCATGTTCATACAGATGGCGGTGTAGATATTTCCATGTTCATACGAATGGTGGTGTAGATATTTCCATGTTCATAGAGATGGCGGTGTAGTTATTTCCATGTTCATTCAGATAGCGGTGTAGATATTTCCATGTTCATACAGATAGCGGTGTAGATATTTCCATGTTCATACAGTTGGCGGTGTAGATATTTCCATGTTCATACAGACGGCGGTGGAGATATTTCCATGTTCATACAGATGGCGGTGTAGATATTTCCATGTTCATACACATGGTGGTGTAGATATTTCCATGTTCATAGAGATGGCGGTGTAGATATTTCCATGTTTATACAGATAGCAGTGTCGTTATTTCCATGTTTATAGAGATAGCAGTGTAGATATTTCCATTGATATACAGATAGCGGTGTAGATATTTGCATGTACATACAGATAGCGGTGTAGATATTTCCATGTTCATACAGATAGCCGTGTACAAATATCAATGTTCATAGAGATAGCGGTGTAGATATTTCCATGTTCATACAGATAGCGGTGTAGATATTTCCATGTTCATGCAGATGCCGGTGTACATATATCCATGTTCATACAGATGGCGGTGAAGATATTTCCATGTTCATACAGATGGCGGTGTAGATATTTCCATGTTCATACAAATGGCGGTGTAGATATTTTCATGTTCATAGAAATGGCGGTGTAGATATTTCCAGGTTCATACAAATGGCGGTGTAGATATTTCTGTGTTCATAGAGATGGCGGTGTAGATATTTCCATGTTTATACAGATAGCAGTGTAGTTTTTTCCATGTTTATAGAGATAGCAGTGTGGATATTTCCATTGATATACAGATAGCTATGTAGATATTTGCATGTTCATACAGATAGCGGTGAAGATATTTCCATGTTCATACAGATAGCGGTGTAGATATTTCCATGTTCTTACAGATAGCGGTGTAGTTATTTCCATGTTCATTCAGATAGCGATGTAGATATTTCCATGTTCATACAGATAGCGGTGTAGATATTTCCTTGTTCATACAGTTGGTGGTGTAGATATTTCCATGTTCATACAGATGGTGGTGTAGATATTTACATGTTCATACAGATGGCGGTGTAGATATTTCCATGTTCATACAGATGGCGGTGTAGATATTTCCATGTTCATACAGATGGCGGTGTAGATATTTCGAAGTTTATAGAGATAGCGCTGTAGTTATTTCCATATTTATAGAGAAATCTGTGTAGATATTTCCATGTATATTCAGATAGCTGTGTAGATATTTCCATGTTCATGCAGGTAGCGGTGTAGATATTTCCATGTTCATCCAGATGCCGGTGTACATATATCCATGTTCATACAGATGGCGGTGAAGATATTTCCATGTTCATACAGATGGCGGTTTAGATATTTCCATGTTCATACGAATGGTGGTGTAGATATTTCCATGTTCATAGAGATGGCGGTGTAGTTATTTCCATGTTCATTCAGATAGCGGTGTAGATATTTCCATGTTCATACAAATAGCGGTGTAGATATTTCCATGTTCATACAGTTGGCGGTGTAGATATTTCCATGTTCATACAGATGGCGGTGGAGATATTTCCATGTTCATACAGATGGCGGTGTAGATATTTCCATGTTCATACACATGGTGGTGTAGATATTTCCATGTTCATAGAGATGGCGGTGTAGATATTTCCATGTTTATACAGATAGCAGTGTCGTTATTTCCATGTTTATAGAGATAGCAGTGTAGATATTTCCATTGATATACAGATAGCGGTGTAGATATTTGCATGTACATACAGTTAGCGGTGTAGATATTTCCATGTTCATACAGATAGCCGTGTACATATATCAATGTTCATAGAGATAGCGGTGTAGATATTTCCATGTTCATACAGATAGCGGTGTAGATATTTCCATGTTCATGCAGATGCCGGTGTACATATATCCATGTTCATACAGATGGCGGTGAAGATATTTCCATGTTCATACAGATTGCGGTGTAGATATTTCCATGTTCATACAAATGGCGGTGTAGATATTTTCATGTTCATTGAAATGGCGGTGTAGATATTTCCAGGTTCATACAAATGGCGGTGTAGATATTTCTGTGTTCATACAGATGGCGGTGTAGATATTTCCATGTTTATACAGATAGCAGTGTAGTTTTTTCCATGTTTATAGAGATAGCAGTGTGGATATTTCCATTGATATACAGATAGCTATGTAGATATTTGCATGTTCATACAGATAGCGGTGAAGATATTTCCATGTTCATACAGATAGCGGTGTAGATATTTCCATGTTCTTACAGATAGCGGTGTAGTTATTTCCATGTTCATTCTGATAGCGGTGTAGATATTTCCATGTTCATACAGATAGCGGTGTAGATATTTCCATGTTCATACAGTTGGCGGTGTAGATATTTCCATGTTCATACAGATGGTGGTGTAGATATTTACATGTTCATACAGATGGCGGTGTAGATATTTCCATGTTCATACAGATGGCGGTGTAGATATTTCCATGTTCATACAGATGGCGGTGTAGATATTTCGAAGTTTATAGAGATAGCGCTGTAGTTATTTCCATATTTATAGAGAAATCTGTGTAGATATTTCCATGTATATTCAGATAGCTGTGTAGATATTTCCATGTTCATGCAGGTAGCGGTGTAGATATTTCCATGTTCATCCAGATGCCGGTGTACATATATCCATGTTCATACAGATGGCGGTGAAGATATTTCCATGTTCATACAGATGGCGGTGTAGACATTTCCATGTTCATACGAATGGTGGTGTAGATATTTCCATGTTCATAGAGATGGCGGTGTAGATATTTCCATGCTTATACAGATAGCAGTGTAGTTATTTCCATGTTTATAGAGATAGCAGTGTAGATATTTCCATTGATATACAGATAGCTGTGTAGATATTTGCATGTACATACAGATAGCGGTGAAGATATTTCCATGTTCATACACATAGCGGTGTAGATATTTCCATGTTCATACAGATAGCGGTGTAGATATTTCCATGTTCATACAGATAGCGGTGTAGATATTTCCATGTTCATGCAGATGCCGGTGTACATATATCCATGTTCATACAGATGGCGGTGAAGATATTTCCATGTTCATACAGATGGCGGTGTAGATATTTCCATGTTCATACAAATGGCGGTGTAGATATTTTGATGTTCATAGAGATGGCGGTGTAGATATTTCCAGGTTAATACAAATGGCGGTGTAGATATTTCCATGTTCATAGAGATGGCGGTGTAGATATTTCCATGTTTCTACAGATAGCAGTGAAGTTATTTCCATGTTTATAGAGATAGCAGTGTGGATATTTCCATTGATATACAGATAGCTGTGTAGATATTTGCATGTTCATACAGATAGTGTTGTAGATATTTCCATGTTCATACAGATAGAGGTGTAGATATTCCCATGTTCATACAGATAGCGGTGTAGATATTTCCATGTTCATACAGTTAGCGGTGTAGATATTTCCATGTTCATACAGATGGCAGTGTAGATATTTCCATGTTCATACAGATGGCGGTGTATATATTTCCATGTTCATACAGATGGCGGTGTAGATATTTACATGTTCATACAGATGGCGGTGTAGATATTTCCATGTTTATACGAATGGCGGTGGAGATATTTCCATGTTCATAGAGATGGCGGTGTAGATATTTCCATGTTCATACACATGGTGGTGTTGATATTTCCATGTTCATAGAGATGGCGGTGTAGATATTTCCATGTTTATACAGATAGCAGTGTCGTTATTTCCATGTTAATAGAGATAGCAGTGTAGATATTTCCATTGATATACAGATAGCAGTGTAGATATTTGCATGTACATACAGGTAGCGGTGTAGATATTTCCATGTTCATACAGATAGCCGTGTAGATATTTCCATGTTCATACAGATAGCGGTGTAGATATTTCCATGTTCATACAGATAGCGGTGTAGATATTTCCATGTTCTTGCAGATGCCGGTGTACATATATCCATGTTCATACAGATGGCGGTGAAGATATTTCCATGTTCATACAGATGGCGGTGTAGATATTTCCATGTTCATACGAATGGCGGTGGAGATATTTCCATGTTCATAGAGATGGCGGTGTAGATATTTCCATGTTCATACAAATGGTGGTGTAGATATTTCCATGTTCATAGAGATGGCGGTGTAGATATTTCCATGCTTATACAGATAGCAGTGTAGTTATTTCCATGTTTATAGAGATAGCAGTGTAGATATTTCCATTGATATACAGATAGCTGTGTAGATATTTGCATGTACATACAGATAGCGGTGTAGATATTTCCATGTTCATACAGATAGCGGTGTAGATATTTCCATGTTCATACAGATAGCGGTGTAGATATTTCCATGTTCATACAGATAGCGGTGTAGATATTTCCATGTTCATGCAGATGCCGGTGTACATATATCCATGTTCATACAGATGGCGGTGAAGATATTTCCATGTTCATACAGATGGCGGTGTAGATATTTCCATGTTCATACAAATGGCGGTGTAGATATTTTGATGTTCATAGAGATGGCGGTGTAGATATTTCCAGGTTAATACAAATGGCGGTGTAGATATTTCCATATTCATAGAGATGGCGGTGTAGATATTTCCATGTTTATACAGATAGCAGTGTAGTTATTTCCATGTTTATAGAGATAGCAGTGTGGATATTTCCATTGATATACAGATAGCTGTGTAGATATTTGCATGTTCATACAGATAGCGGTGTAGATATTTGCATGTTCATACACATAGCGGTGTAGTTATTTCCATGTTCATACAGATAGCGGTGTAGTTATTTCCATGTTCATACAGATAGCGGTGTAGATATTTCCATGTTCATACAGATAGCGGTGTAGATATTTCCATGTTCATACAGTTAGCGGTGTAGATATTTCCATGTTCATACAGATGGCGGTGTAGATATTTCCATGTTCATACAGATGGCGGTGTAGATATTTCCATGTTCATACGAATGGCGGTGGAGATATTTCCATGTTCATAGAGATGGCGGTGTAGATATTTCCATGTTCATACACATGGTGGTGTAGATATTTCCATGTTCATAGAGATGGCGGTGTAGATATTTCCATGTTTATGCAGATAGCAGTGTAGTTATTTCCATGTTTATAGAGATAGCAGTGTGGATATTTCCATTGATATACAGATAGCGGTGTAGATATTTGCATGTACATACAGATAGCGGTGTAGATATTTCCATGTTCATACAGATAGCCGTGTAGATATTTCCATGTTCATACAGATAGCGGTGTAGATATTTCCATGTTCATACAGATAGCGGTGTAGATATTTCCATGTTCATGCAGATGCCGGTGTACATATATCCATGTTCATACAGATGGCGGTGAAGATATTTCCATGTTGATACAGATGGCGGTGTAGATATTTTCATGTTCATAGAAATGGCGGTGTAGATATTTCCAGGTTCATACAGATGGCGGTGTAGATATTTCGAAGTTTATAGAGATAGCGCTGTAGTTATTTCCATATTTATAGAGAAATCTGTGTAGATATTTCCATGTATATTCAGATAGCTGTGTAGATATTTCCATGTTCATGCAGGTAGCGGTGTAGATATTTCCATGTTCATCCAGATGCTGGTGTACATATATCCATGTTTATACAGATGGCGGTGAAGATATTTCCATGTTCATACAGATGGCGGTGTAGATATTTCCATGTTCATACGAATGGCGCTGGAGATATTTCCATGTTCATAGAGATGGCGGTGTAGATATTTCCATGTTCATACAGATAGCGGTGTAGATATTTCCATGTTCATACAGTTAGCGGTGTAGATATTTCCATGTTCATACAGATAGCGGTGTAGATATTTCCATGTTCATACAGTTAGCGGTGTAGATATTTCCATGTTCATACGGATGGCGGTGTAGGTATTTACATGTTCATACAGATGGCGGTGTAGATATTTCCATGTTCATACGAATGGCGGTGGAGATATTTCCATGTTCATACAGATGGCGGTGTAGATATTTCCATGTTCATACACATGGTGGTGTAGATATTTCCATGTTCATAGAGATGGCGGTGTAGATATTTCCATGTTTATACAGATAGCAGTGTCGTTATTTCCATGTTTATAGAGATAGCAGTGTAGATATTTCCATTGATATACAGATAGCGGTGTAGATATTTGCATGTACATACAGATAGCGGTGTAGATATTTCCATGTTCATACAGATAGCCGTGTAGATATTTCCATGTTCATACAGATAGCGGTGTAGATATTTCCATGTTCATACAGATAGCGGTGTAGATATTTCCATGTTCATGCAGATGCCGGTGTACATATATCCATGTTCATACAGATGGCGGTGAAGATATTTCCATGTTCATACAGATGGCGGTGTAGATATTTCCATGTTCATACAAATGGCGGTTTAGATATTTTCATGTTCATAGAAATGGCAGTGTAGATATTTCCAGGTTCATACAAATGGCGGTGTAGGTATTTCTGTGTTCATAGAGATGGCGGTGTAGATATTTCCATGTTTATACAGATAGCAGTGTAGTTTTTTCCATGTTTATAGAGATAGCAGTGTGGATATTTCCATTGATATACAGATAGCTATGTAGATATTTGCATGTTCATACAGATAGCGGTGAAGATATTTCCATGTTCATACAGATAGCGGTGTAGATATTTCCATGTTCTTACAGATAACGGTGTAGTTATTTCCATGTTCATTCAGATAGCGGTGTAGATATTTCCATGTTCATACAGATAGCGGTGTAGATATTTCCATGTTCATACAGTTGGCGGTGTAGATATTTCCATGTTCATACAGATGACGGTGTAGATATTTTCATGTTCATACAGATGGCGGTGTAGATATTTCCATGTTCATACAGATGGCGGAGTAGGTATTTCCATGTTCATACAGATGGCGGTGTAGATATTTCGAAGTTTATAGAGATAGCGCTGTAGTTATTTCCATATTTATAGAGAAATCTGTGTAGATATTTCCATGTATATTCAGAGAGCTGTGTAGATATTTCCATGTTCATGCAGGTAGCGGTGTAGATATTTCCATGTTCATCCAGATGCCGATGTACATATATCCATGTTCATACAGATGGCGGTGAAGATATTTCCATGTTCATACAGATGGCGGTGTAGATATTTCCATGTTCATACGAATGGCGGTGGAGATATTTCCATGTTCATAGAGATGGCGGTGTAGATATTTCCATGTTCATACAAATGGTGGTGTAGATATTTCCATGTTCATAGAGATGGCGGTGTAGATATTTCCATGCTTATACAGATAGCAGTGTAGTTATTTCCATGTTTATAGAGATAGCAGTGTAGATATTTCCATTGATATACAGATAGCTGTGTAGATATTTGCATGTACATACAGATAGCGGTGTAGATATTTGCATGTTCATACACATAGCGGTGTAGTTATTTCCATGTTCATACAGATAGCGGTGTAGTTATTTCCATGTTCATACAGATAGCGGTGTAGATATTTCCATGTTCATACAGATAGCGGTGTAGATATTTCCATGTTCATACAGTTAGCGGTGTAGATATTTCCATGTTCATACAGATGGCGGTGTAGATATTTCCATGTTCATACAGATGGCGGTGTGGATATTTCCATGTTCATACGAATGGCGGTGGAGATATTTCCATGTTCATAGAGATGGCGGTGTAGATATTTCCATGTTCATACACATGGTGGTGTAGATATTTCCATGTTCATAGAGATGGCGGTGTAGATATTTCCATGTTTATGCAGATAGCAGTGTAGTTATTTCCATGTTTATAGAGATAGCAGTGTGGATATTTCCATTGATATACAGATAGCGGTGTAGATATTTGCATGTACATACAGATAGCGGTGTAGATATTTCCATGTTCATACAGATAGCCGTGTAGATATTTCCATGTTCATACAGATAGCGGTGTAGATATTTCCATGTTCATACAGATAGCGGTGAAGATATTTCCATGTTCATGCAGATGCCGGTGTACATATATCCATGTTCATACAGATGTCGGTGAAGATATTTCCATGTTCATACAGATGGCGGTGTAGATATTTCCATGTTCATACAAATGGCGGTGTAGATATTTTCATGTTCATTGAAATGGAGGTGTAGATATTTCCAGGTTCATACAAATGGCGGAGTAGATATTTCCGTGTTCATAGAGATGGCGGTGTAGATATTTCCATGTTTATACAGATAGCAGTGTAGTTTTTTCCATGTTTATAGAGATAGCAGTGTGGATATTTCCATTGATATACAGATTGCTATGTAGATATTTGCATGTTCATACAGATAGCGGTGAAGATATTTCCATGTTCATACAGATAGCGGTGTATATATTTCCATGTTCTTACAGATAGCGGTGTAGTTATTTCCATGTTCATTCAGATAGCGGTGTAGATATTTCCATGTTCATACAGATAGCGGTGTAGATATTTCCATGTTCATACAGTTGGCGGTGTAGATATTTCCATGTTCATACAGATGGTGGTGTAGATATTTACATGTTCATACAGATGGCGGTGTAGATATTTCCATGTTCATACAGATGGCGGTGTAGATATTTCCATCTTCATACAGATGGCGGTGTAGATATTTCGAAGTTTATAGAGATAGCGCTGTAGTTATTTCCATATTTATAGAGAAATCTGTGTAGATATTTCCATGTATATTCAGATAGCTGTGTAGATATTTCCATGTTCATGCAGGTAGCGGTGTAGATATTTCCATGTTCATCCTGATGCCAGTGTACATATATCCATGTTCATACAGATGGCGGTGAAGATATTTCCATGTTCATACAGATGGCGGTGTACATATTTCCATGTTCATACGAATGGCGCTCGAGATATTTCCATGTTCATAGAGATGGCGGTGTAGATATTTCCATGTTCATACAAATGGTGGTGTAGATATTTCCATGTTCATAGAGATGGCGGTGTAGATATTTCCATGCTTATACAGATAGCAGTGTAGTTATTTCCATGTTTATAGAGATAGCAGTGTAGATATTTCCATTGATATACAGATAGCTGTGTAGATACTTGCATGTACATACAGATAGCGGTGTAGATATTTCCATGTTCATAGAAATGGCGGTGTAGGTATTTCCATGTTTATACAGATAGCAGTGTAGTTAATTCCATGTTTATAGAGATAGCAGTGTAGATATTTCCATTGATATACAGATAGATTTGTAGATATTTGCAAGTTCATACAGATAGCGGTGTAGAAATTTCCATGTTCATACAGATAGCGGTGTATATATTTCCAAGTTCATACCGATAGCGGTGTAGATATTTCCATGTTCATACATATAGCGGTGTAGATATTTCCATGTTCATACAGATGGCGGTGTAGATATTTCCATGTTCATACAGATTGCGGTGTAGATATTTCCATGTTCATACAGATAGCGGTGTAGATATTTCCGTGTTCATACAGATAGCCGTGTAGATATTTCCATGTTCATACAGTTAGCGGTGTAGATATTTCCATGTTCATACAGATGGCGGTGTAGATATTTACACGTTCATACAGATGGCGGAATAGATATTTCCATGTTCGTACAGATGGCGGTGTAGATATTTCCATGTTCATAGAGATGGCGGTGTAGATATTTCCATGTTTATGCAGATAGCAGTATAAATATTTCCATATTTATACAGATGGTGGTGTACATATTTCCATGTTTATAGAGATGGCTGTCTAGATATTTCGATGTTTACAGATATAGTGGTGTAGTTATTTCCAAGTTTATAGAGACAGCGTTGTAGATATTTCCATGATTATTCAGATAGCGGTGAAGATATTTCCATGTTTATACAGATAGCGGTGTAGATATTTCCATGTTTATACAGATAGCAGGGTAGATATTAACATGTTTATAGAGATAGTGGTGTAGATAATTTCAATTTTATACCGAGAGCAGTGTAGATATTTCCAAGTTCATACAGATAGCGGTGTAGATATTTCCACGATAATAGAGATGGCGTTGTAGATATTTCCATGTTCATACAGATGGCGGTGTAGATATTTCCATGTTTATAGGGATGGCGGTGTAGATATTTTCAAGTTTACACAGATGGCGGTGTAGATATTTCCATATTTACATACATAACGGTGTAGAGATTTCCATGTTTACACAGATAGCGGTGTGGATATTTCCATGTTTATGCAGATAGCAGTGTAGATATTTCCATGTTTATACAGATAGCAGTGCGGATATTTCCATGTTTATACAGATAGTTGGGCAGATATTTCCATGTTTATACAGATAGCGGTGTAGATATTTCCATCTTTGTACAGATGGAGGTGTAGATATGTCCATGTTCGTACAGATGGCGGTGTAGATATTTCCATGTTCATACAGATGGCGGTGTAAATATTTCGAAGTTTATAGAGATAGCGCTGTAGTTATTTCCATATTTATAGAGAAATCTGTGTAGATATTTCCATGTATATTCAGATAGCTGTGTAGATATTTCCATGTTCATGCAGATAGCGGTGTAGATATTTCCATGTTCATCCAGATGCCGGTGTACATATATCCATGTTCATACAGATGGCGGTGAAGATAATTCCATGTTCATAGAGATGGCGGTGTAGATATTTCCATGTTCATACGAATGGTGGTGTAGATATTTCCATGTTCATAGAGATGGCGGTGTAGATATTTCCATGTTTATACAGATAGCAGTGTAGTTATTTCCATGTTTATAGAGATAGCAGTGTAGATATTTCCATTGATATACAGATAGCTGTGTAGATATTTGCATGTACATACAGATAGCGGTGTAGATATTTCCATGTTCATAGAAATGGCGGTGTAGGTATTTCCATGTTTATACAGATAGCAGTGTAGTTAATTCCATGTTTATAGAGATAGCAGTGTAGATATTTCCATTGATATACAGATAGATTTGTAGATATTTGCAAGTTCATACAGATAGCGGTGTAGAAATTTCCATGTTCATACAGATAGCGGTGTATATATTTCCAAGTTCATACCGATAGCGGTGTAGATATTTCCATGTTCATACATATAGCGGTGTAGATATTTCCATGTTCATACAGATGGCGGTGTAGATATTTCCATGTTCATACAGATTGCGGTGTAGATATTTCCTTGTTCATACAGATAGCGGTGTAGATATTTCCGTGTTCATACAGATAGCCGTGTAGATATTTCCATGTTCATACAGTTAGCGGTGTAGATATTTCCATGTTCATACAGATGGCGGTGTAGATATTTACACGTTCATACAGATGGCGGAATAGATATTTCCATGTTCGTACAGATGGCGGTGTAGATATTTCCATGTTCATAGAGATGGCGGTGTAGATATTTCCATGTTTATGCAGATAGCAGTATAAATATTTCCATATTTATACAGATGGTGGTGTACATATTTCCATGTTTATAGAGATGGCTGTCTAGATATTTCGATGTTTACAGATATAGTGGTGTAGTTATTTCCAAGTTTATAGAGACAGCGTTGTAGATATTTCCATGATTATTCAGATAGCGGTGAAGATATTTCCATGTTTATACAGATAGCGGTGTAGATATTTCCATGTTTATACAGATAGCAGTGTAGATATTAACATGTTTATAGAGATAGTGGTGTAGATAATTTCAATTTTATACCGAGAGCAGTGTAGATATTTCCAAGTTCATACAGATAGCGGTGTAGATATTTCCACGATAATAGAGATGGCGGTGTAGATATTTCCATGTTCATACAGATGGCGGTGTAGATATTTCCATGTTTATAGGGATGGCGGTGTAGATATTTTCAAGTTTACACAGATGGCGGTGTAGATATTTCCATGTTTACATACATAACGGTGTAGAGATTTCCATGTTTACACAGATAGCGGTGTGGATATTTCCATGTTTATGCAGATAGCAGTGTAGATATTTCCATGTTTATACAGATAGCAGTGCGGATATTTCCATGTTTATACAGATAGTTGGGCAGATATTTCCATGTTTATACAGATAGCGGTGTAGATATTTCCATCTTTGTACAGATGGAGGTGTAGATATGTCCATGTTCGTACAGATGGCGGTGTAGATATTTCCATGTTCATACAGATGGCGGTGTAAATATTTCGAAGTTTATAGAGATAGCGCTGTAGTTATTTCCATATTTATAGAGAAATCTGTGTAGATATTTCCATGTATATTCAGATAGCTGTGTAGATATTTCCATGTTCATGCAGATAGAGGTGTAGATATTTCCATGTTCATCCAGATGCCGGTGTACATATATCCATGTTCATACAGATGGCGGTGAAGATAATTCCATGTTCATAGAGATGGCGGTGTAGATATTTCCATGTTCATACGAATGGTGGTGTAGATATTTCCATGTTCATAGAGATGGCGGTGTAGATATTTCCATGTTTATACAGATAGCAGTGTAGTTATTTCCATGTTTATAGAGATAGCAGTGTAGATATTTCCATTGATATACAGATAGCTGTGTAGATATTTGCATGTACATACAGATAGTGGTGTAGATATTTCCATGTTCATACAGATGGCGGTGTAGATATTTCCATGTTCATACAGATGGCGGTGTAGATATTTACATGTTCATACAGATAGCGGTGTAGATATTTCCATGTTCATACAGATGGCGGTGTAGATATTTCCATGTTCATACAGTTAGCGGTGTAGATATTTCCATGTTCATACTGATGGCGTTGTAGATATTTACATGTTCATACAGATGGCGGAATAGATATTTCCATGTTCGTACAGATGGCGGTGTAGATATTTCCATGTTCATAGAGATGGCGGAGTAGATATTTCCATGTTTATGCAGATAGCGTATAGATACTTCCATATTTAAACAGATGGTGGTGTACATATTTCCATGTTTATAGAGATGGCGGTCTAGATATTTCAACGTTTACAGAGATAGTGGTGTAGTTATTTCCAAGTTTATAGAGACAGCGTTGTAGATATTTCCATGTTTATTCAGATAGCGGTGAAGATATTTCCATGTTTATACAGGTAGCGGTGTAGATATTTCCATGTTTATACAGATAGCAGTGTAGATATTTCCATGTTTATAGAGATAGTGGTGTAGATAATTTCAATTTTATACAGAGAGCAGTGTAGATATTTCCAAGTTCATACAGATAGCGGAGTAGATATTTCCATTTTCATACAGATAGCGGTGTAGATATTTCCATGTTCATACAAATGGCGGTGTAGATATTTTCATGTTCATAGAAATGGCGGTGTAGATATTTCCAGGTTCATAGAAATGGCGGTGTAGATATTTCCATGTTCATAGGGATGGTGGTGTAGATATTTCCATGTTTATACAGAGAGCAGTGTAGTTATTTCCATGTTTATAGAGATAGCGGTGTGGATATTTCCATTGATATACAGATAGCTGTGTAGATATTTGCATTTGCATGTTCATACAGATAGCGGTGTAGATATTTCCATGTTCATACAGATAGCCGTGTAGATATTTCCATGTTCATTCAGATAGCGGTGTAGTTATTTCCATGTTCATACAGATAGCGGTGTAGATATTTCCATGTTCATACAGATAGCGGTGTAGATATTTCCATGTTCATACAGTTAGCGGTGTAGATATTTCCATGTTCATTCAGATGGCTTTGTAGATATTTACATGTTCATACAGATGGCGGTGTAGATATTTCCATGTTCATACAGATAGCCGTGTAGATATTTCCATGTTCAAACAGATAGCGGTGTAGATATTTCCATGTTCATACAGATAGCGGTGTAGATATTTCCATGTTCATACCCATAGCGGTGTAGACATTTCCATGTTCATACATTTAGCGGTGTAGATATTTCCATGTTCCTACAGATGGCGGTGAAGATATTTACTTGTTCATACAGATGGCGGTGTAGATATTTACATGTTCATACAGAGGGCAGTATAGATATTTCCATGTTCGTACAGATGGCGGTGTAGATATTTCCATGTTCATAGAGATGGCGGTGTAGATATTTCCATGTTTATGCAGATAGCGGTATAGATATTTCCAAGTTCATACAGTTAGCGGTGTAGATATTTCCATGTTCATACAGATGGCGGTGTAGATATTTCCATGTTCATACAGATGGCAGTGTAGATATTTCCATGTTCATACAGATGGCGGTGTAGATATTTCGAAGTTTACAGAGATAGCGCTGTAGTTATTTCCATATTTATAGAGAAAACTGAGTAGTTAATTCCATGTATATTCAGATAGCTGTGTAGATATTTCCATGTTCATGCAGATAGCGGTGTAGATATTTCCATGTTCATCCAGATGCCGGTGTACATATATCCATGTTCATACAGATGGCGGTGAAGATATTTCCATGTTCATACAGATGGCGGTGTAGATATTTCCATGTTCATACGAATGGCAGTGGAGATATTTCCATGTTCATAGAGATGGCGGTGTAGATATTTCCATGTTCATACAAATGGTGGTGTAGATATTTCCATGTTCATAGAGATGGCGGTGTAGATATTTCCATGTTTATACAGATAGCGGTGTAGATATTTCCATGTTCATACAAATGGTGGTGTAGATATTTCCATGTTCATAGAGATGGCGGTGTAGATATTTCCATGTTCATACAGTTAGCGGTGTAGATATTTCCATGTTCATACAGATGGCGGTGTAGATATTTACATGTTCATACAGATGGCGGTGTAGATATTTCCATGTTCATACAGATAGCGGTGTAGATATTTCCATGTTCATACAGATGGCGGTGTAGATATTTCCATGTTCATACAGATGGCGGTGTAGATATTTCCATGTTCATACCGATAGCGGTGTAGATATTTCCATGTTCATACAGTTAGCGGTGTAGATATTTCCATGTTCATACAGATGGCGGTGTAGATATTTACATGTTCATACAGATGGCGGTGTAGATATTTCCATGTTCGTACGGATGGCAGTGTGGATATTTCCATGTTCATACAGGTGGTGGTGTAGGTATTTCCATGTTTATACAGATAGCAGTGTAGTTATTTACATGTTTATAGAGATAGCTGTGTAGATATTTCCATGGATATACAGATACCTGTGTAGATATTTGCATGTTCATACAGATAGCGGTGTAGATATTTCCATGTTCGTACAGATAGCGGTGTAGATATTTCCATGTTCATACAGATAGCACTGTAGATATTTCCATGTTCATACAGATAACGGTGTAGATATTTCCATGTTCATACAGATAGCGGTGTAGATATTTCCCTGTTCATACAGTTAGTGGAGTAGATATTTCCATCTTCATACAGATGGCGGTGTAGATATTTACATGTTCATACAGATGGCGGTGTAGATATTTCCATGTTCATAGAGATGGCGGTGTAGACATTTCCATGTTTATGCAGATAGCAGTATAAGTATTTCCATGTTTATACAGATGGTGGTGTAGGTATTTCCATGTTTATAGAGATGGCGGTCTAGATATTTGTATGTTTATAGAGATAGTGGTGTAGTTAATGCCAAGTTTATAGAGACAGCGTTGCAGATATTTCCATGTTTATACAGATAGCGGTGAAGATATTTCCATGTTTATACAGATAGCGGTGTATATATTTCCATTTTTATACAGATAACAGTGTAGATATTTCCATGTTTATAGAGATAGTGTTGTAGATAATTTCAATTTTATACAGATAGCAGTGTAGATATTTCCATGTTCAAACAGATAGCGGTGTAGATATTTCCATGTTCATACAGATAGCGGTGTAGATATTTCCATGTTCATACCCATAGCGGTGTAGACATTTCCATGTTCATACATTTAGCGGTGTAGATATTTCCATGTTCTTACAGATGGCGGTGAAGATATTTACTTGTTCATACAGATGGCGGTGTAGAGATTTCCATGTTTGTGCGGATGGCATTGCAGATATTTCCATGTTCATACAGGTGGCGGTGTAGATATTTCCATGTTTATACAGATAGCAATGTAGTTATTTCCATGTTAATAGAGATAGCTGTGTAGATATTTCCATTGATATACTGATAGCTGTGTAGATGTTTGCATGTTCATACACATAGTGGTGTAGATATTTCCATGTTCATACATAGCGGTGTAGATATTTCCATGTTCATACAGATAGCGGTATAGATATTTCCATGTTCATACAGATAACGGTGTAGATATTTCCATGTTCATACAGACAGCGGTTTAGATATTTCCATGTTCATACAGTTAGCGGTGTAGATATTTCCATGTTCATACAGATGGCGGTGTAGATATTTACATGTTCATACAGAGGGCAGTATAGATATTTCCATGTTCGTACAGATGGCGGTGTAGGTATTTCCATGTTCATAGAGATGGCGGTGTAGATATTTCCATGTTTATGCAGATAGCGGTATAGATATTTCCAAGTTCATACAGTTAGCGGTGTAGATATTTCCATGTTCATACAGATGGCGGTGTAGATATTTCCATGTTCATACAGATGGCAGTGTAGATATTTCCATGTTCATACAGATGGCGGTGTAGATATTTCGAAGTTTATAGAGATAGCGCTGTAGTTATTTCCATATTTACAGAGAAAACTGTGTAGATAATTCCATGTATATTCAGATAGCTGTGTAGATATTTCCATGTTCATGCAGATAGCGGTGTAGATATTTCCATGTTCATCCAGATGGCGGTGTACATATATCCATGTTCATACAGATGGCGGTGAAGATATTTCCATGTTCATACAGATGGCGGTGTAGATATTTCCATGTTCATAGGAATGGCGGTGGAGATATTTCCATGTTCATAGAGATGGCGGTGTAGATATTTCCATGTTCATACAAATGGTGGTGTAGATATTTCCATGTTCATAGAGATGGCGGTGTAGATATTTCCATGTTTATACAGATAGCGGTGTAGATATTTCCATGTTCATACAAATGGTGGTGTAGATATTTCCATGTTCATAGAGATGGCGGTGTAGATATTTCCATGTTCATACAGTTAGCGGTGTAGATATTTCCATGTTCATACAGATGGCGGTGTAGATATTTACATGTTCATACAGATGGCGGTGTAGATATTTCCATGTTCATACAGATGGCGGTGTAGATATTTCCATGTTCATACATATAGCGGTGTAGATATTTCCATGTTCATACAGATGGCGGTGTAGATATTTCCATGTTCATACAGATTGCGGTGTAGATATTTCCTTGTTCATACAGATAGCGGTGTAGATATTTCCGTGTTCATACAGATAGCCGTGTAGATATTTCCATGTTCATACAGTTAGCGGTGTAGATATTTCCATGTTCATACAGATGGCGGTGTAGATATTTACACGTTCATACAGATGGCGGAATAGATATTTCCATGTTCGTACAGATGGCGGTGTAGATATTTCCATGTTCATAGAGATGGCGGTGTAGATATTTCCATGTTTATGCAGATAGCAGTATAAATATTTCCATATTTATACAGATGGTGGTGTACATATTTCCATGTTTATAGAGATGGCTGTCTAGATATTTCGATGTTTACAGATATAGTGGTGTAGTTATTTCCAAGTTTATAGAGACAGCGTTGTAGATATTTCCATGATTATTCAGATAGCGGTGAAGATATTTCCATGTTTATACAGATAGCGGTGTAGATATTTCCATGTTTATACAGATAGCAGTGTAGATATTAACATGTTTATAGAGATAGTGGTGTAGATAATTTCAATTTTATACCGAGAGCAGTGTAGATATTTCCAAGTTCATACAGATAGCGGTGTAGATATTTCCACGATAATAGAGATGGCGGTGTAGATATTTCCATGTTCATACAGATGGCGGTGTAGTTATTTCCATGTTTATAGGGATGGCGGTGTAGATATTTTCAAGTTTACACAGATGGCGGTGTAGATATTTCCACGATAATAGAGATGGCGGTGTAGATATTTCCATGTTCATACAGTTAGCGGTGTAGATATTTCCATGTTCATTCAGATGGCTTTGTAGATATTTACATGTTCATACAGATGGCGGTGTAGATATTTCCATGTTCATACAGATAGCCGTGTAGATATTTCCATGTTCAAACAGATAGCGGTGTAGATATTTCCATGTTCATACAGATAGCGGTGTAGATATTTCCATGTTCATACCCATAGCGGTGTAGACATTTCCATGTTCATACATTTAGCGGTGTAGATATTTCCATGTTCCTACAGATGGCGGTGAAGATATTTACTTGTTCATACAGATGGCGGTGTAGATATTTACATGTTCATACAGAGGGCAGTATAGATATTTCCATGTTCGTACAGATGGCGGTGTAGATATTTCCATGTTCATAGAGATGGCGGTGTAGATATTTCCATGTTTATGCAGATAGCGGTATAGATATTTCCAAGTTCATACAGTTAGCGGTGTAGATATTTCCATGTTCATACAGATGGCGGTGTAGATATTTCCATGTTCATACAGATGGCAGTGTAGATATTTCCATGTTCATACAGATGGCGGTGTAGATATTTCGAAGTTTACAGAGATAGCGCTGTAGTTATTTCCATATTTATAGAGAAAACTGAGTAGTTAATTCCATGTATATTCAGATAGCTGTGTAGATATTTCCATGTTCATGCAGATAGCGGTGTAGATATTTCCATGTTCATCCAGATGCCGGTGTACATATATCCATGTTCATACTGATGGCGGTGAAGATATTTCCATGTTCATACAGATGGCGGTGTAGATATTTCCATGTTCATACGAATGGCAGTGGAGATATTTCCATGTTCATAGAGATGGCGGTGTAGATATTTCCATGTTCATACAAATGGTGGTGTAGATATTTCCATGTTCATAGAGATGGCGGTGTAGATATTTCCATGTTTATACAGATAGCGGTGTAGATATTTCCATGTTCATACAAATGGTGGTGTAGATATTTCCATGTTCATAGAGATGGCGGTGTAGATATTTCCATGTTCATACAGTTAGCGGTGTAGATATTTCCATGTTCATACAGATGGCGGTGTAGATATTTACATGTTCATACAGATGGCGGTGTAGATATTTCCATGTTCATACAGATAGCGGTGTAGATATTTCCATGTTCATACAGATGGCGGTGTAGATATTTCCATGTTCATACAGATGGCGGTGTAGATATTTCCATGTTCATACCGATAGCGGTGTAGATATTTCCATGTTCATACAGTTAGCGGTGTAGATATTTCCATGTTCATACAGATGGCGGTGTAGATATTTACATGTTCATACAGATGGCGGTGTAGATATTTCCATGTTCGTACGGATGGCAGTGTGGATATTTCCATGTTCATACAGGTGGTGGTGTAGGTATTTCCATGTTTATACAGATAGCAGTGTAGTTATTTACATGTTTATAGAGATAGCTGTGTAGATATTTCCATGGATATACAGATACCTGTGTAGATATATGCATGTTCATACAGATAGCGGTGTAGATATTTCCATGTTCGTACAGATAGCGGTGTAGATATTTCCATGTTCATACAGATAGCACTGTAGATATTTCCATGTTCATACAGATAACGGTGTAGATATTTCCATGTTCATACAGATAGCGGTGTAGATATTTCCCTGTTCATACAGTTAGTGGAGTAGATATTTCCATCTTCATACAGATGGCGGTGTAGATATTTACATGTTCATACAGATGGCGGTGTAGATATTTCCATGTTCATAGAGATGGCGGTGTAGACATTTCCATGTTTATGCAGATAGCAGTATAAGTATTTCCATGTTTATACAGATGGTGGTGTAGGTATTTCCATGTTTATAGAGATGGCGGTCTAGATATTTGTATGTTTATGGAGATAGTGGTGTAGTTAATGCCAAGTTTATAGAGACAGCGTTGCAGATATTTCCATGTTTATACAGATAGCGGTGAAGATATTTCCATGTTTATACAGATAGCGGTGTATATATTTCCATTTTTATACAGATAACAGTGTAGATATTTCCATGTTTATAGAGATAGTGTTGTAGATAATTTCAATTTTATACAGATAGCAGTGTAGATATTTCCATGTTCAAACAGATAGCGGTGTAGATATTTCCATGTTCATACAGATAGCGGTGTAGATATTTCCATGTTCATACCCATAGCGGTGTAGACATTTCCATGTTCATACATTTAGCGGTGTAGATATTTCCATGTTCTTACAGATGGCGGTGAAGATATTTACTTGTTCATACAGATGGCGGTGTAGAGATTTCCATGTTTGTGCGGATGGCATTGCAGATATTTCCATGTTCATACAGGTGGCGGTGTAGATATTTCCATGTTTATACAGATAGCAGTGTAGTTATTTCCATGTTAATAGAGATAGCTGTGTAGATATTTCCATTGATATACTGATAGCTGTGTAGATGTTTGCATGTTCATACACATAGTGGTGTAGATATTTCCATGTTCATACATAGCGGTGTAGATATTTCCATGTTCATACAGATAGCGGTATAGATATTTCCATGTTCATACAGATAACGGTGTAGATATTTCCATGTTCATACAGACAGCGGTTTAGATATTTCCATGTTCATACAGTTAGCGGTGTAGATATTTCCATGTTCATACAGATGGCGGTGTAGATATTTACATGTTCATACAGAGGGCAGTATAGATATTTCCATGTTCGTACAGATGGCGGTGTAGGTATTTCCATGTTCATAGAGATGGCGGTGTAGATATTTCCATGTTTATGCAGATAGCGGTATAGATATTTCCAAGTTCATACAGTTAGCGGTGTAGATATTTCCATGTTCATACAGATGGCGGTGTAGATATATCCATGTTCATACAGATGGCAGTGTAGATATTTCCATGTTCATACAGATGGCGGTGTAGATATTTCGAAGTTTATAGAGATAGCGCTGTAGTTATTTCCATATTTATAGAGAAAACTGTGTAGATAATTCCATGTATATTCAGATAGCTGTGTAGATATTTCCATGTTCATGCAGATAGCGGTGTAGATATTTCCATGTTCATCCAGATGGCGGTGTACATATATCCATGTTCATACAGATGGCGGTGAAGATATTTCCATGTTCATACAGATGGCGGTGTAGATATTTCCATGTTCATAGGAATGGCGGTGGAGATATTTCCATGTTCATAGAGATGGCGGTGTAGATATTTCCATGTTCATACAAATGGTGGTGTAGATATTTCCATGTTCATAGAGATGGCGGTGTAGATATTTCCATGTTTATACAGATAGCGGTGTAGATATTTCCATGTTCATACAAATGGTGGTGTAGATATTTCCATGTTCATAGAGATGGCGGTGTAGATATTTCCATGTTCATACAGTTAGCGGTGTAGATATTTCCATGTTCATACAGATGGCGGTGTAGATATTTACATGTTCATACAGATGGCGGTGTAGATATTTCCATGTTCATACAGATGGCGGTGTAGATATTTCCATGTTCATACAGATGGCGGTGTAGATATTTCCATGTTCATACAGATAGCGGTGTAGATATTTCCATGTTCATACAGATGGCGGTGTAGATATTTCCATGTTCATACAGTTAGCGGTGTAGATATTTCCATGTTCATACAGATGGCGTTGTAGATATTTACATGTTCATACAGATGGCGGAATAGATATTTCCATGTTCGTACAGATGGCGGTGTAGATATTTCCATGTTCATAGAGATGGCGGAGTAGATATTTCCATGTTTATGCAGATAGCGGTATAGATACTTCCATATTTAAACAGATGGTGGTGTACATATTTCCATGTTTATAGAGATGGCGGTCTAGATATTTCCACGTTTACAGAGATAGTGGTGTAGTTATTTCCAAGTTTATAGAGACAGCGTTGTAGATATTTCCATGTTTATTCAGATAGCGGTGAAGATATTTCCATGTTTATACAGATGGCGGTGTAGATATTTACATGTTCATACAAATGGTGGTGTAGATATTTCCATGTTCATAGAGATGGCGGTGTAGATATTTCCATGTTTATACAGATAGCGGTGTAGATATTTCCATGTTCATACAAATGGTGGTGTAGATATTTCCATGTTCATAGAGATGGCGGTGTAGATATTTCCAGGTTCATACAAATGGCGGTGTAGATATTTCCGTGTTCATAGTGATGGCGGTGTAGATATTTCCATGTTTATACAGATAGCAGTGTAGTTTTTTCCATGTTTATAGAGATAGCAGTGTGGATATTTCCATTGATATACAGATAGCTATGTAGATATTTGCATGTTCATACAGATAGCGGTGTAGATATTTCCATGTTCTTACAGATAGCGGTGTAGTTATTTCCATGTTCATTCAGATAGCGGTGTAGATATTTCCATGTTCATACAGATAGCGGTGTAGATATTTCCATGTTCATACAGTTGGCGGTGTAGATATTTCCATGTTCATACAGATGGTGGTGTAGATATTTACATGTTCATACAGATGGCGGTGTAGATATTTCCATGTTCATACAGATGGCGGTGTAGATATTTCCATGTTCATACAGATGGCGGTGTAGATATTTCGAAGTTTATAGAGATAGCGCTGTAGTTATTTCCATATTTATAGAGAAATCTGTGTAGATATTTCAATGTATATTCAGATAGCTGTGTAGGTATTTCCATGTTAATGCAGGTAGCGGTGTAGATATTTCCATGTTCATCCAGATACCGGTGTACATATATCCATGTTCATACAGATGGCGGTGAAGATATTTCCATGTTCATACAGATGGCGGTGTAGATATTTCCATGTTCATACGAATGGTGGTGTAGATATTTCCATGTTCATAGAGATGGCGGTGTAGTTATTTCCATGTTCATTCAGATAGCGGTGTAGATATTTCCATGTTCATACAGATAGCGGTGTAGATATTTCCATGTTCATACACATGGTGGTGTAGATATTTCCATGTTCATAGAGATGGCGGTGTAGATATTTCCATGTTTATACAGATAGCAGTGTCGTTATTTCCATGTTTATAGAGATAGCAGTGTAGATATTTCCATTGATATACAGATAGCGGTGTAGATATTTGCATGTACATACAGATAGCGGTGTAGATATTTCCATGTTCATACAGATAGCCGTGTACATATTTCAATGTTCATAGAGATAGCGGTGTAGATATTTCCATGTTCCTACAGATGGCGGTGAAGATATTTACTTGTTCATACAGATGGCGGTGTAGATATTTACATGTTCATACAGAGGGCAGTATAGATATTTCCATGTTCTTACAGATGGCGGTGTAGATATTTCCATGTTCATAGAGATGGCGGTGTAGATATTTACATGTTTATGCAGATAGCGGTATAGGTATTTCCAAGTTCATACAGTTAGCGGTGTAGATATTTCCATGTTCATACAGATGGCGGTGTAGATATTTCCATGTTCATACAGATGGCAGTGTAGATATTTCCATGTTCATACAGATGGCGGTGTAGATATTTCGAAGTTTATAGAGATAGCGCTGTAGTTATTTCCATATTTATAGAGAAAACTGTGTAGTTAATTCCATGTATATTCAGATAGCGGTGTAGATATTTCCATGTTCATCCAGATGCCGGTGTACATATATCCATGTTCATACAGATGGCGGTGAAGTTATTTCCATGTTCATACAGATGGCGGTGTAGATATTTCCATGTTCATACGAATGGCGGTGGAGATATTTCCATGTTCATAGAGATGGCGGTGTAGATATTTCCATGTTCATACAAATGGTGGTGTAGATATTTCCATGTTCATAGAGATGGCGGTGTAGATATTTCCATGTTTATACAGATAGCGGTGTAGATATTTCCATGTTCATACAAATGGTTGTGTAGATATTTCCATGTTCATAGAGATGGCGGTGTAGATATTTCCATGTTCATACAGTTAGCGGTGTAGATATTTCCATGTTCATACAGATTGCGGTGTAGATATTTACGTGTTCATACAGATGGCGGTGTAGATATTTCCATGTTCATACAGATAGCGGTGTAGATATTTCCAGGTTCATACAGATAGCGGTGTAGATCTTTCCATGTTCATACAGATAGCGGTGTAGATATTTCCATGTTCATACCGATAGCGGTGTAGATATTTCCATGTTCATACAGTTAGCGGTGTAGATATTTCCATGTTCATACAGATGTCGGTGTAGTTATTTACATGTTCATACAGATGGCGGTGTAGATATTTCCATGTTCGTACGGATGGCAGTGTGGATATTTCCATGTTCATACAGGTGGTGGTGTAGATATTTCCATGTTTATACAGATAGCAGTGTAGTTAATTACATGTTTATAGAGATAGCTGTGTAGATATTTCCATGGATATACAGATACCTGTGTAGATATTTGCATGTTCATACAGATAGCGGTGTAGATATTTCCATGTTCGTACAGATAGCGGTGTAGATATTTCCATGTTCATACAGATAGCACTGTAGATATTTCCATGTTCATACAGATAACGGTGTAGATATTTCCATGTTCATACAGATAGCGGTGTAGATATTTCCCTGTTCATACAGTTAGTGGAGTAGATATTTCCATCTTCATACAGATGGCGGTGTAGATATTTCCATGTTCATACAGATGGCGGTGTAGATATTTCCATGTTCATAGAGATGGCGGTGTAGACATTTCCATGTTTATGCAGATAGCAGTATAGGTATTTCCATGTTTATACAGATGGTGGTGTAGGTATTTACATGGTTATAGAGATGGCGGTCTAGATATTTGCATGTTTATAGAGATAGTGGTGTAGTTATTGCCAAGTTTATAGAGACAGCGTTGCAGATATTTCCATGTTTATACAGATAGCGGTGAAGGTATTTCCATGTTTATACAGATAGCGGTGTAGATATTTCCATTTTTATACAGATAACAGTGTAGATATTTCCATGTTTATAGAGATAGTGGTGTAGATAATTTCAATTTATACAGATAGCAGTGTAGATATTTCCATGCTCAAACAGATAGCGGTGTAGATATTTCCATGTTCATACAGATAGCGGTGTAGATATTTCCATGTTCATACCCATAGCGGTGTATACATTTCCATGTTCATACATTTAGCGGTGTAGATATTTCCATGTTCTTACAGATGGCAGTGAAGATATTTACTTGTTCATACTGATGGCGGTGTAGAGATTTCCATGTTTGTGCGGATGGCATTGCAGATATTTCCATGTTCATACAGGTGGCGGTGTAGATATTTCCATGTTTATACAGATAGCAGTGTAGTTATTTCCATGTTAATAGAGATAGCTGTGTAGATATTTCCATTGATATACTGATAGCTGTGTAGATATTTGCATGTTCATACACATAGTGGTGTAGATATTTCCATGTTCATACATAGCGGTGTAGATATTTCCATGTTCATACAGATAGCGGTATAGATATTTCCATGTTCATACAGATAACGGTGTAGATATTTCCATGTTCATACAGACAGCGGTTTAGATATTTCCATGTTCATACAGTTATCGGTGTAGATATTTCCATGTTCATACAGATGGCGGTGTAGATATTTACATGTTCATACAGAGGGCAGTATAGATATTTCCATGTTCGTACAGATGGCGGTGTAGATATTTCCATGTTCATAGAGATGGCGGTGTAGATATTTCCATTTTTATGCACATAGCGGTATAGATATTTCCAAGTTCATACAGTTAGCGGTGTAGATATTTCCATGTTCATACAGATGGCGGTGTAGATATTTCCATGTTCATACAGATGGCAGTGTAGATATTTCCATGTTCATACAGATGGCAGTGTAGATATTTCGAAGTTTATAGAGATAGCGCTGTATTTATTTCCATATTTATAGAGAAAACTGTGTAGGTAATTCCATGTGTATTCAGATAGCTGTGTAGATATTTCCATGTTCATGCAGATAGCGGTGTAGATATTTCCATGTTCATCCAGATGCCGGTGTACATATATCCATGTTCATACAGATGGCGGTGAAGATATTTCCATGTTCATACAGATGGCGGTGTAGATATTTCCATGTTCATACGAATGGCGGTGGAGATATTTCCATGTTCATAGAGATGGCGTTGTAGATATTTCCATGTTCATACGAATGGTGGTGTAGATATTTCCATGTTCATAGAGATGGCGGTGTAGATATTTCCATGTTTATACAGATAGCGGTGTAGATATTTCCATGTTCATACAAATGGTTGTGTAGATATTTCCATGTTCATAGAGATGGCGGTGTAGATATTTCCATGTTCATACAAATGGCGGTGTAGATATTTTCATGTTCATAGAAATGGCGGTGTAGATATTTCCAGGTTCATACAAATGGCGGTGTAGATATTTCTGTGTTCATAGAGATGGCGGTGTAGATATTTCCATGTTTATACAGATAGCAGTGTAGTTTTTTCCATGTTTATAGAGAGAGCAGTGTGGATATTTCCATTGATATACAGATAGCTATGTAGATATTTGCATGTTCATACAGATTGCGGTGAAGATATTTCCATGTTCATACAGATAGTGGTGTAGATATTTCCATGTTCTTACAGATAGCGGTGTAGTTATTTCCATGTTCATTCAGATAGCGGTGTAGATATTTCCATGTTCATACAGATAGCGGTGTAGATATTTCCATGTTCATACAGTTGGCGGTGTAGATATTTGCATGTTCATACAGATGGTGGTGTAGATATTTACATGTTCATACAGATGGCGTTGTAGATATTTCCATGTTCATACAGATGGCGGTGTAGATATTTCCATGTTCATACAGATGGCGGTGTAGATATTTCGAAGTTTATAGAGATAGCGCTGTAGTTATTTCCATATTTATAGCGAAATCTGTGTAGATATTTCCATGTATATTCAGATAGCTGTGTAGATATTTCCATGTTCATGCAGGTAGTGGTGTAGATATTTCCATGTTCATCCAGATGCCAGTGTACATATATCCATGTTCATACAGATGGCAGTGAAGATATTTCCATGTTCATACAGATGGCGGTGTAGATATTTCCATGTTCATACGAATGGTGGTGTAGATATTTCCATGTTCATAGAGATGGCGGTGTAGATATTTCCATGCTTATACAGATAGCAGTGTAGTTATTTTCATGTTTATAGAGATAGCAGTGTAGATATTTCCATTGATATACAGATAGCTGTGTAGATATTTGCATGTACATACAGATAGCGGTGAAGATATTTCCATGTTCATACAGATAGCGGTGTAGATATTTCCATGTTCATACAGATACCGGTGTAGATATTTCCATGTTCATACAGATAGCGGTGTAGATATTTCCATGTTCATGCAGATGCCGGTGTACATATATCCATGTTCATACAGATGGCGGTGAAGATATTTCCATGTTCATACAGATGGCGGTGTAGATATTTCCATGTTCATACAAATGGCGGTGTAGATATTTTGATGTTCATAGAGATGGCGGTGTAGATATTTCCAGGTTAATACAAATGGCGGTGTAGATATTTCCATGTTCATAGAGATGGCGGTGTAGATATTTCCATGTTTCTACAGATAGCAGTGTAGTTATTTCCATGTTTATAGAGATAGCAGTGTGGATATTTCCATTGATATACAGATAGCTGTGTAGATATTTGCATGTTCATACAGATAGCGGTGTAGATATTTGCATGTTCATACAGATAGCGGTGTAGTTATTTCCATGTTCATACAGATAGCGGTGTAGTTATTTCCATGTTCATACAGATAGCGGTGTAGATATTTCCATGTTCATACAGATAGCGGTGTAGATATTTCCATGTTCATACAGTTAGCGGTGTAGATATTTCCATGTTCATACAGATGGCAGTGTAGATATTTCCATGTTCATGCAGATGGCGGTTTAGATATTTCCATGTTCATACAGATATCGGTGTAGATATTTCCATGTTCATAGAGATGGCGGTGTAGATATTTCCATGTTCATACACATGGTGGTGTAGATATTTCCATGTTCATAGAGATGGCGGTGTAGATATTTCCATGTTTATACAGATAGCAGTGTCGTTATTTCCATGTTTATAGAGATAGCAGTGTAGATATTTCCATTGATATACAGATAGAGGTGCAGATATTTGCATGTACATACAGATAGCGGTGTAGATATTTCCATGTTCATACAGATAGCCGTGTAGATATTTCCATGTTCATAGAGATAGCGGTGTAGATATTTCCATGTTCATACAGATAGCGGTGTAGATATTTCCATGTTCATGCATATGCCGGTGTACATATATCCATGTTCATACAGATGGCGGTGAAGATATTTCCATGTTCATACAGATGGCGGTGTAGATATTTCCATGTTCATACAAATGGCGGTGTAGATATTTTGATGTTCATAGAGATGGCGGTGCAGATATTTCCAGGTTAATACAAATGGCGGTGTAGATATTTCCATGTTCATAGAGATGGTGGTGTAGATATTTCCATGTTTATACAGATAGCAGTGTAGTTATTTCCATGTTTATAGAGATAGCAGTGTGGATATTTCCATTGATATACAGATAGCTCTGTAGATATTTGCATGTTCATACAGATAGCGGTGTAGATATTTGCATGTTCATACACATAGCGGTGTAGTTATTTCCATGTTCATACAGATAGCGGTGTAGTTATTTCCATGTTCATACAGATAGCGGTGTAGATATTTCCATGTTCATACAGATAGCGGTGTAGATATTTCCATGTTCATACAGTTAGCGGTGTAGATATTTCCATGTTCATACAGATGGCAGTGTAGATATTTCCATGTTCATACAGATGGCGGTGTAGATATTTCCATGTTCATACGAATGGCGGTGGAGATATTTCCATGTTCATAGAGATGGCGGTGTAGATATTTCCATGTTCATACACATGGTGGTGTAGATATTTCCATGTTCATAGAGATGGCTGTGTAGATATTTCCATGTTTATGCAGATAGCAGTGTAGTTATTTCCATGTTTATAGAGATAGCAGTGTAGATATTTCCATTGATATACAGATAGCGGTGTAGATATTTGCATGTACATACAGATAGCGGTGTAGATATTTCCATGTTCATACAGATAGACGTGTAGATATTTCCATGTTCATACAGATAGCGGTGTAGATATTTCCATGTTCATACAGATAGCGGTGTAGATATTTCCGTGTTCATGCAGATGCCGGTGTACATATATCCATGTTCATACAGATGGCGGTGAAGATATTTCCATGTTCATACAGATGGCGGTGTAGATATTTCCATGTTCATACAAATGGCGGTGTTGATATTTTCATGTTCATAGAAATGGCGGTGTAGATATTTCCAGGTTCATACAAATGGCGGTGTAGATATTTCCGTGTTCATAGAGATGGCGGTGGAGATATTTCCATGTTTATACAGATAGCAATGTAGTTTTTTCCGTGTTTATAGAGATAGCAGTGTGGATATTTCCGTTGATATACAGATAGCTATGTAGATATTTGCATGTTCATACAGATAGCGGTGAAGATATTTCCATGTTCATACAGATAGCGGTGTAGATATTTCCATGTTCTTACAGATAGCGGTGTAGTTATTTCCATGTTCATTCAGATAGCGGTGTAGATATTTCCATGTTCATACAGATAGCGGTGTAGATATTTCCATGTTCATACAGTTGGCGGTGTAGATATTTCCATGTTCATACAGATGGTGGTGTAGATATTTACATGTTCATACAGATGGCGGTGTAGATATTTCCATGTTCATACAGATGGCGGTGTAGATATTTCCATGTTCATACAGATGGCGGTGTAGATATTTCGAAGTTTATAGAGATAGCGCTGTAGTTATTTCCATATTTATAGAGAAATCTGTGTAGATATTTCCATGTATATTCAGATAGCTGTGTAGATATTTCCATGTTCATGCAGGTAGCGGTGTAGATATTTCCATGTTCATCCAGATGCCGGTGTACATATATCCATGTTCATACAGATGGCGGTGAAGATATTTCCATGTTCATACAGATGGCGGTGTAGATATTTCCATGTTCATACGAATGGCGCTGGAGATATTTCCATGTTCATAGAGATGGCGGTGTAGATATTTCCATGTTCATACACATGGTGGTGTAGATATTTCCATGTTCATAGAGATGGCGGTGTAGATATTTCCATGCTTATACAGATAGCAGTGTAGTTATTTCCATGTTTATAGAGATAGCAGTGTAGATATTTCCATTGATATACAGATAGCTGTGTAGATATTTGCATGTACATACAGATAGCGGTGTAGATATTTCCATGTTCATACAGATAGCGGTGTAGATATTTCCATGTTCATACAGATAGCGGTGTACATATTTCCATGTTCATACAGATAGCGGTGTAGATATTTCCATGTTCATGCAGATGCCGGTGTACATATATCCATGTTCATACAGATGGCGGTGAAGATATTTCCATGTTCATACAGATGGCGGTGTAGATATTTCCATGTTCATACAAATGGCGGTGTAGATATTTTGATGTTCATAGAGATGGCGGTGTAGATATTTCCAGGTTAATACAAATGGCGGTGTAGATATTTCCATGTTCATAGAGATGGCGGTGTAGATATTTCCATGTTTATACAGATAGCAGTGTAGTTATTTCCATGTTTATAGAGATAGCAGTGTGGATATTTCCATTGATATACACATAGCTGTGTAGATATTTGCATGTTCATACAGATAGCGGTGTAGATATTTGCATGTTCATACACATAGCGGTGTAGTTATTTCCATGTTCCTACACATAGCGGTGTAGTTATTTCCATGTTCATACAGATAGCGGTGTAGATATTTTCATGTTCATACAGATAGCGGTGTAGATATTTCCATGTTCATACAGTTAGCGGTGTAGATATTTCCATGTTCATACAGATGGCAGTGTAGATATTTCCATGTTCATACAGATGGCGTTGTAGATATTTCCATGTTCATACGAATGGCGGTGGAGATATTTCCATGTTCATAGAGATGGCGGTGTAGATATTTCCATGTTCATACACATGGTGGTGTAGATATTTCCATGTTCATAGAGATGGCGGTGTAGATATTTCCATGTTTATGCAGATAGCAGTGTAGTTATTTCCATGTTTATAGAGATAGCAGTGTAGATATTTCCATTGATATACAGATAGCAGTGTAGATATTTGCATGTACATACAGATAGCGGTGTAGATATTTCCATGTTCATACAGATAGCCGTGTAGATATTTCCATGTTCATACAGATAGCGGTGTAGATATTTCCATGTTCATACAGATAGCGGTGTAGATATTTCCGTGTTCATGCAGATGCCGGTGTACATATATCCATGTTCATACAGATGGCGGTGAAGATATTTCCATGTTCATACAGATGGCGGTGTAGATATTTCCATGTTCATACAAATGGCGGTGTAGATATTTCCGTGTTCATAGAGATGGCGGTGTAGATATTTCCATGTTTATACAGATAGCAGTGTAGTTCTTTCCGTGTTTATAGAGATAGCAGTGGGGATATTTCCGTTGATATACAGATAGCTATGTAGATATTTGCATGTTCATACAGATAGCGGTGAAGATATTTCCATGTTCATACAGATAGCGGTGTAGATATTTCCATGTTCTTACAGATAGCGGTGTAGTTATTTCCATGTTCATTCAGATAGCGGTGTAGATATTTCCATGTTCATACAGATAGCGGTGTAGATATTTCCATGTTCATACAGTTGGCGGTGTAGATATTTCCATGTTCATACAGATGGTGGTGTAGATATTTACATGTTCATACAGATGGCGGTGTAGATATT
Source organism: Gorilla gorilla gorilla (assembly GCF_029281585.2). Taxonomy (NCBI): domain Eukaryota; kingdom Metazoa; phylum Chordata; class Mammalia; order Primates; family Hominidae; genus Gorilla; species Gorilla gorilla. The sequence continues at coordinate 6,279,351 of NC_073232.2, read as the reverse complement.
TCCATGTTCATACACATGGTGGTGTAGATATTTCCATGTTCATAGAGATGGCGGTGTAGATATTTCCATGTTTATGCAGATAGCAGTGTAGTTATTTCCATGTTTATAGAGATAGCAGTGTAGATATTTCCATTGATATACAGATAGCAGTGTAGATATTTGCATGTACATACAGATAGCGGTGTAGATATTTCCATGTTCATACAGATAGCCGTGTAGATATTTCCATGTTCATACAGATAGCGGTGTAGATATTTCCATGTTCATACAGTTGGCGGTGTAGATATTTCCATGTTCATACAGACGGTGGTGTAGATATTTACATGTTCATACAGATGGCGGTGTAGATATTTCCATGTTCATACAGATGGCGGTGTAGATATTTCCATGTTCATACAGATGGCGGTGTAGATATTTCGAAGTTTATAGAGATAGCGCTGTAGTTATTTCCATATTTATAGAGAAATCTGTGTAGATATTTCCATGTATATTCAGATAGCTGTGTAGATATTTCCATGTTCATGCAGGTAGCGGTGTAGATATTTCCATGTTCATCCAGATGCCGGTGTACATATATCCATGTTCATACAGATGGCGGTGAAGATATTTCCATGTTCATACAGATGGCGGTGTAGATATTTCCATGTTCATACGAATGGCGCTGGAGATATTTCCATGTTCATAGAGATGGCGGTGTAGATATTTCCATGTTCATACACATGGTGGTGTAGATATTTCCATGTTCATAGAGATGGCGGTGTAGATATTTCCATGCTTATACAGATAGCAGTGTAGTTATTTCCATGTTTATAGAGATAGCAGTGTAGATATTTCCATTGATATACAGATAGCTGTGTAGATATTTGCATGTACATACAGATAGCGGTGTAGATATTTCCATGTTCATACAGATAGCGGTGTAGATATTTCCATGTTCATACAGATAGCGGTGTAGATATTTCCATGTTCATACAGATAGCGGTGTAGATATTTCCATGTTCATGCAGATGCCGGTGTACATATATCCATGTTCATACAGATGGCGGTGAAGATATTTCCATGTTCATACAGATGGCGGTGTAGATATTTCCATGTTCATACAAATGGCGGTGTAGATATTTTGATGTTCATAGAGATGGCGGTGTAGATATTTCCAGGTTAATACAAATGGCGGTGTAGATATTTCCATGTTCATAGAGATGGCGGTGTAGATATTTCCATGTTTATACAGATAGCAGTGTAGTTATTTCCATGTTTATAGAGATAGCAGTGTGGATATTTCCATTGATATACACATAGCTGTGTAGATATTTGCATGTTCATACAGATAGCGGTGTAGATATTTGCATGTTCATACACATAGCGGTGTAGTTATTTCCATGTTCATACACATAGCGGTGTAGTTATTTCCATGTTCATACAGATAGCGGTGTAGATATTTCCATGTTCATACAGATAGCGGTGTAGATATTTCCATGTTCATACAGTTAGCGGTGTAGATATTTCCATGTTCATACAGATGGCAGTGTAGATATTTCCATGTTCATACAGATGGCGTTGTAGATATTTCCATGTTCATACGAATGGCGGTGGAGATATTTCCATGTTCATAGAGATGGCGGTGTAGATATTTCCATGTTCATACACATGGTGGTGTAGATATTTCCATGTTCATAGAGATGGCGGTGTAGATATTTCCATGTTTATGCAGATAGCAGTGTAGTTATTTCCATGTTTATAGAGATAGCAGTGTAGATATTTCCATTGATATACAGATAGCAGTGTAGATATTTGCATGTACATACAGATAGCGGTGTAGATATTTCCATGTTCATACAGATAGCCGTGTAGATATTTCCATGTTCATACAGATAGCGGTGTAGATATTTCCATGTTCATACAGATAGCGGTGTAGATATTTCCGTGTTCATGCAGATGCCGGTGTACATATATCCATGTTCATACAGATGGCGGTGAAGATATTTCCATGTTCATACAGATGGCGGTGTAGATATTTCCATGTTCATACAAATGGCGGTGTAGATATTTCCGTGTTCATAGAGATGGCGGTGTAGATATTTCCATGTTTATACAGATAGCAGTGTAGTTTTTTCCGTGTTTATAGAGATAGCAGTGGGGATATTTCCGTTGATATACAGATAGCTATGTAGATATTTGCATGTTCATACAGATAGCGGTGAAGATATTTCCATGTTCATACAGATAGCGGTGTAGATATTTCCATGTTCTTACAGATAGCGGTGTAGTTATTTCCATGTTCATTCAGATAGCGGTGTAGATATTTCCATGTTCATACAGATAGCGGTGTAGATATTTCCATGTTCATACAGTTGGCGGTGTAGATATTTCCATGTTCATACAGATGGTGGTGTAGATATTTACATGTTCATACAGATGGCGGTGTAGATATTTCCATGTTCATACACATGGTGGTGTAGATATTTCCATGTTCATAGAGATGGCGGTGTAGATATTTCCATGTTTATGCAGATAGCAGTGTAGTTATTTCCATGTTTATAGAGATAGCAGTGTAGATATTTCCATTGATATACAGATAGCAGTGTAGATATTTGCATGTACATACAGATAGCGGTGTAGATATTTCCATGTTCATACAGATAGCCGTGTAGATATTTCCATGTTCATACAGATAGCGGTGTAGATATTTCCATGTTCATACAGTTGGCGGTGTAGATATTTCCATGTTCATACAGATGGTGGTGTAGATATTTACATGTTCATACAGATGGCGGTGTAGATATTTCCATGTTCATACAGATGGCGGTGTAGATATTTCCATGTTCATACAGATGGCGGTGTAGATATTTCGAAGTTTATAGAGATAGCGCTGTAGTTATTTCCATATTTATAGAGAAATCTGTGTAGATATTTCCATGTATATTCAGATAGCTGTGTAGATATTTCCATGTTCATGCAGGTAGCGGTGTAGATATTTCCATGTTCATCCAGATGCCGGTGTACATATATCCATGTTCATACAGATGGCGGTGAAGATATTTCCATGTTCATACAGATGGCGGTGTAGATATTTCCATGTTCATACGAATGGCGCTGGAGATATTTCCATGTTCATAGAGATGGCGGTGTAGATATTTCCATGTTCATACACATGGTGGTGTAGATATTTCCATGTTCATAGAGATGGCGGTGTAGATATTTCCATGCTTATACAGATAGCAGTGTAGTTATTTCCATGTTTATAGAGATAGCAGTGTAGATATTTCCATTGATATACAGATAGCTGTGTAGATATTTGCATGTACATACAGATAGCGGTGTAGATATTTCCATGTTCATACAGATAGCGGTGTAGATATTTCCATGTTCATACAGATAGCGGTGTAGATATTTCCATGTTCATACAGATAGCGGTGTAGATATTTCCATGTTCATGCAGATGCCGGTGTACATATATCCATGTTCATACAGATGGCGGTGAAGATATTTCCATGTTCATACAGATGGCGGTGTAGATATTTCCATGTTCATACAAATGGCGGTGTAGATATTTTGATGTTCATAGAGATGGCGGTGTAGATATTTCCAGGTTAATACAAATGGCGGTGTAGATATTTCCATGTTCATAGAGATGGCGGTGTAGATATTTCCATGTTTATACAGATAGCAGTGTAGTTATTTCCATGTTTATAGAGATAGCAGTGTGGATATTTCCATTGATATACACATAGCTGTTTAGATATTTGCATGTTCATACAGATAGCGGTGTAGATATTTGCATGTTCATACACATAGCGGTGTAGTTATTTCCATGTTCATACACATAGCGGTGTAGTTATTTCCATGTTCATACAGATAGCGGTGTAGATATTTCCATGTTCATACAGATAGCGGTGTAGATATTTCCATGTTCATACAGTTAGCGGTGTAGATATTTCCATGTTCATACAGATGGCAGTGTAGATATTTCCATGTTCATACAGATGGCGTTGTAGATATTTCCATGTTCATACGAATGGCGGTGGAGATATTTCCATGTTCATAGAGATGGCGGTGTAGATATTTCCATGTTCATACACATGGTGGTGTAGATATTTCCATGTTCATAGAGATGGCGGTGTAGATATTTCCATGTTTATGCAGATAGCAGTGTAGTTATTTCCATGTTTATAGAGATAGCAGTGTAGATATTTCCATTGATATACAGATAGCAGTGTAGATATTTGCATGTACATACAGATAGCGGTGTAGATATTTCCATGTTCATACAGATAGCCGTGTAGATATTTCCATGTTCATACAGATAGCGGTGTAGATATTTCCATGTTCATACAGATAGCGGTGTAGATATTTCCGTGTTCATGCAGATGCCGGTGTACATATATCCATGTTCATACAGATGGCGGTGAAGATATTTCCATGTTCATACAGATGGCGGTGTAGATATTTCCATGTTCATACAAATGGCGGTGTAGATATTTCCGTGTTCATAGAGATGGCGGTGTAGATATTTCCATGTTTATACAGATAGCAGTGTAGTTTTTTCCGTGTTTATAGAGATAGCAGTGGGGATATTTCCGTTGATATACAGATAGCTATGTAGATATTTGCATGTTCATACAGATAGCGGTGAAGATATTTCCATGTTCATACAGATAGCGGTGTAGATATTTCCATGTTCTTACAGATAGCGGTGTAGTTATTTCCATGTTCATTCAGATAGCGGTGTAGATATTTCTATGTTCATACAGATAGCGGTGTAGATATTTCCATGTTCATACAGTTGGCGGTGTAGATATTTCCATGTTCATACACATGGTGGTGTAGATATTTCCATGTTCATAGAGATGGCGGTGTAGATATTTCCATGTTTATGCAGATAGCAGTGTAGTTATTTCCATGTTTATAGAGATAGCAGTGTAGATATTTCCATTGATATACAGATAGCAGTGTAGATATTTGCATGTACATACAGATAGCGGTGTAGATATTTCCATGTTCATACAGATAGCCGTGTAGATATTTCCATGTTCATACAGATAGCGGTGTAGATATTTCCATGTTCATACAGATAGCGGTGTAGATATTTCCGTGTTCATGCAGATGCCGGTGTACATATATCCATGTTCATACAGATGGCGGTGAAGATATTTCCATGTTCATACAGATGGCGGTGTAGATATTTCCATGTTCATACAAATGGCGGTGTAGATATTTCCGTGTTCATAGAGATGGCGGTGTAGATATTTCCATGTTTATACAGATAGCAGTGTAGTTTTTTCCGTGTTTATAGAGATAGCAGTGTGGATATTTCCGTTGATATACAGATAGCTATGTAGATATTTGCATGTTCATACAGATAGCGGTGAAGATGTTTCCATGTTCATACAGATAGCGGTGTAGATATTTCCATGTTCTTACAGATAGCGGTGTAGTTATTTCCATGTTCATTCAGATAGCAGTGTAGATATTTCCATGTTCATACAGATAGCGGTGTAGATATTTCCATGTTCATACAGTTGGCGGTGTAGATATTTCCATGTTCATACAGATGGTGGTGTAGATATTTACATGTTCATACAGATGGCGGTGTAGATATTTCCATGTTCATACAGATGGCGGTGTAGATATTTCCATGTTCATACAGATGGCGGTGTAGATATTTCGAAGTTTATAGAGATAGCGCTGTAGTTATTTCCATATTTATAGAGAAATCTGTGTAGATATTTCCATGTATATTCAGATAGCTGTGTAGATATTTCCATGTTCATGCAGGTAGCGGTGTAGATATTTCCATGTTCATCCAGATGCCGGTGTACATATATCCATGTTCATACAGATGGCGGTGAAGATATTTCCATGTTCATACAGATGGCGGTGTAGATATTTCCATGTTCATACGAATGGCGCTGGAGATATTTCCATGTTCATAGAGATGGCGGTGTAGATATTTCCATGTTCATACAAATGGTGGTGTAGATATTTCCATGTTCATAGAGATGGCGGTGTAGATATTTCCATGCTTATACAGATAGCAGTGTAGTTATTTCCATGTTTATAGAGATAGCAGTGTAGATATTTCCATTGATATACAGATAGCTGTGTAGATATTTGCATGTACATACAGATAGCGGTGTAGATATTTCCATGTTCATACAGATAGCGGTGTAGATATTTCCATGTTCATACAGATAGCGGTGTAGATATTTCCATGTTCATACAGATAGCGGTGTAGATATTTCCATGTTCATGCAGATGCCGGTGTACATATATCCATGTTCATACAGATGGCGGTGAAGATATTTCCATGTTCATACAGATGGCGGTGTAGATATTTCCATGTTCATACAAATGGCGGTGTAGATATTTTGATGTTCATAGAGATGGCGGTGTAGATATTTCCAGGTTAATACAAATGGCGGTGTAGATATTTCCATGTTCATAGAGATGGCGGTGTAGATATTTCCATGTTTATACAGATGGCAGTGTAGTTATTTCCATGTTTATAGAGATAGCAGTGTTGATATTTCCATTGATATACAGATAGCTGTGTAGATATTTGCATGTTCATACAGATAGCGGTGTAGATATTTGCATGTTCATACACATAGCGGTGTAGTTATTTCCATGTTCATACACATAGCGGTGTAGTTATTTCCATGTTCATACAGATAGCGGTGTAGATATTTCCATGTTCATACAGATAGCGGTGTAGATATTTCCATGTTCATACAGTTAGCGGTGTAGATATTTCCATGTTCATACAGATGGCAGTGTAGATATTTCCATGTTCATACAGATGGCGGTGTAGATATTTCCATGTTCATACGAATGGCGGTGGAGATATTTCCATGTTCATAGAGATGGCGGTGTAGATATTTCCATGTTCATACACATGGTGGTGTAGATATTTCCATGTTCATAGAGATGGCGGTGTAGATATTTCCATGTTTATGCAGATAGCAGTGTAGTTATTTCCATGTTTATAGAGATAGCAGTGTAGATATTTCCATTGATATACAGATAGCAGTGTAGATATTTCCATGTTCATACAGATAGCGGTGTAGATATTTCCGTGTTCATGCAGATGCCGGTGTACATATATCCATGTTCATACAGATGGCGGTGAAGATATTTCCATGTTCATACAGATGGCGGTGTAGATATTTCCATGTTCATACAAATGGCGGTGTAGATATTTCCGTGTTCATAGAGATGGCGGTGTAGATATTTCCATGTTTATACAGATAGCAGTGTAGTTTTTTCCATGTTTATAGAGATAGCAGTGTGGATATTTCCGTTGATATACAGATAGCTATGTAGATATTTGCATGTTCATACAGATAGCGGTGAAGATATTTCCATGTTCATACAGATAGCGGTGTAGATATTTCCATGTTCTTACAGATAGCGGTGTAGTTATTTCCATGTTCATACAGATGGCGATGTAGATATTTCCATGTTCATACAGATGGCGGTGTAGATATTTCGAAGTTTATAGAGATAGCGCTGTAGTTATTTCCATATTTATAGAGAAATCTGTGTAGATATTTCCATGTATATTCAGATAGCTGTGTAGATATTTCCATGTTCATGCAGGTAGCGGTGTAGATGTTTCCATGTTCATCCAGATGCCGGTGTACATATATCCATGTTCATACAGATGGCGGTGAAGATATTTCCATGTTCATACAGATGGCGGTGTAGATATTTCCATGTTCATACGAATGGCGCTGGAGATATTTCCATGTTCATAGAGATGGCGGTGTAGATATTTCCATGTTCATACAAATGGTGGTGTAGATATTTCCATGTTCATAGAGATGGCGGTGTAGATATTTCCATGCTTATACAGATAGCAGTGTAGTTATTTCCATGTTTATAGAGATAGCAGTGTAGATATTTCCATTGATATACAGATAGCTGTGTAGATATTTGCATGTACATACAGATAGCGGTGTAGATATTTCCATGTTCATACAGATAGCGGTGTAGATATTTCCATGTTCATACAGATAGCGGTGTAGATATTTCCATGTTCATACAGATGGCGGTGAAGATATTTCCATGTTCATACAGATGGCGGTGTAGATATTTCCATGTTTATAGGGATGACGGTGTAGATATTTTCATGTTTACACAGATGGCGTTGTAGATATTTCCATGTTTACACAGATAGCGGGGTAGACATTTCCATGTTTACACAGATAGCGGTGTGGATATTTCCATGTTTATACAGATAGTTGGGCAGATATTTCCATGTTTATACAGATAGCGGTGTAGATATTTCCATCTTAATACAGATGGCGTTGTAGATGTGTCCATATTCGTACAGACGGCGGTGTAGATATTTCCATGTTCATACAGATGGCGGTGTAGATATTTCGAAGTTTATAGAGATAGTGCTGTAGTTATTTCCATATTTATAGAGAAATCTGTGTAGATATTCCCATGTATTTTCAGATAGCGGTGTAGATATTTCCATGTTCATGCAGATAGCGGTGTAGATATTTCCATGTTCATCCAGATGCCGGTGTACATATATCCAAGTTCATACAGATGGCGGTGAAGGTATTTCCATGTTCATACAGATGGCGGTGTAGATATTTCCATGTTCATACAGATGTCGGTGTAGATATTTCCATGTTCGTAGAGATGGCGGTGTAGATATTTCCAGGTTCATACAAATGGCGGTGTAGATATTTCCATGTTCATAGAGATGGCGGTGTAGATATTTAAATGTTTATACAGAAAGCAGTGTAGTTATTTCCATGTTTATAGAGATAGCAGTGTAGATATTTCCATGTTCATAGAGATGGCGGTGTAGATATTTCCATGTTTATACAGATAGCAGTGTAGATATTTCCATGTTTATAGAGATAGCAGTGTAGATATTTTCATTGATATTCAGATAGCTGTGTAGATATTTGCATGTTCATACAGATAGCGGTGTAGATATTTCCATGTTCATACAGATAGCGGTGTAGATATTTCCATGTTTATACAGATAGCGGTGTAGATATTTCCATGTTCATACCGATAGCGGTGTAGATATTTCTTTGTTCATACAGAAAGCGGTGTAGATATTTCCATGTTCATACAGTTAGCGGTGTAGATATTTCCATGTTCATACAGATAGCGGTGTAGATATTTACATGTTCATACAGATGGCGGTGTAGCTATTTCCATGTTCGTACGGATGGCAGTGTAGATATTTCCATGTACATACAGGTGGCGGTGTATATATTTTCATGTTTATACAGATAGCAGTGTAGTTATTTCATTATTTATAGAGATAGCAGTGTAGATATTTCCATTGATATGCAGATAGCTGTGTAGATATTTCCATGTTCATACAGATAGCGGTGTAGATATTTCCATGTTCATGCAGATAACGGTGTAGATAGTTCCATGTTCCTACAGATAGCGGTGTAGATATTTCCATGTTCGTACAGTTAGCGGTGTAGATATTTCCATGTTCATACAGTTAGCGGTGTAGATATTTCCATGTTCATACAGATGGCGGTGTAGATATTTACATGTTCATACAGATGGCGGTATAGGTATTTCCATGTTCGTACAGATGGCGGCGTGGATATTTCCATGTTCATATAGATGGCGGTGTAGATATTTCCATGTTTATGCAGATTGCTGTATAGATATTTCCATGTTTATACAGATGGTGCTGTAGATATTTCCATGTTTATAGAGATGGCGGTCTAAATATTTCCATGTTTACAGAGATAGTGGTGTAGTTATTTCGAAGTTTATAGAGACAGCGTTGTAGATATTTAAATGTTTATACAGATAGCGGTGAAGATAATTCCATGTTTATACAGATAGCGGTGTTGATATTTCCATGTTTATACAGATAGCAGTGTAGATATTTCCATGTTTATAGAGATAGTGGTGTAGATAATTTCAATTTTATACAGAGAGCAGTGTAGATATTTCCAAGTTCATACAGATAGCGGTGTAGATATTTCCACATTTATAGAGATGGCGGTGTAGATATTTCCATGTTCATACAGATGGCGGTGTAGATATTTCCATGTTTATAGGGATGGCGGTGTAGATATTTTCATCTTTACACAGATGGCGGTGTTGGTATTTCCATGTTTACACAGAGAGCGGTGTAGACATTTCCATGTTTACACAGATAGCGGTGTGGATATTTCCATGTTTATGCAGATAGCGGTGTAGATATTTCCATGTTTATACAGATATCGGTGCGGATATTTCCATGTTTATTCAGGTAGTTGGGCAGATATTTCCGTGTTTATACAGATCACGGTGTAGATATTTCCATCTTAATACAGATGGCGGTTTAGATATGTCCATGTTTGTACAGAAGGCGGTGTACATATTTCCATGTTCATACATATGGCGGTGTAGATATTTCGAAGTTTATAGAGATAGTGCTGTCGTTATTTCCATATTTATAGAGAAATCTGTGTAGATATTTCCATGTATATTCAGATAGCTGTGTAGATATTTCCATGTTCATGCAGATAGCGGTGTAGATATTTTCATGTTCATCCAGATGCCGGTGTAGATATCTCCATGTTCATACAGATGGCGGTGAAGATATTTCCATGTTCATACAGATAGCGGTGTAGATATTTCCAAGTTCATACAGATGGCGGTGCAGATATTTACATGTTCATACAGATGGCGGTGTAGGTATTTCCATGTTCGTACAGATGGTGGTGTAGATATTTACATGTTCATACAGATGGCGGTGCAGATATTTCCATGTTTATGCAGATAGCGGTATAGATATTTCCATGCTTATACAGATGGTGGTGTAGATATTTCCATGTTTATAGAGATGGCGGTCTAGATATTTCCATGTTTATAGAGATAGTAGTGTAGTTATTTCCAAGTTTATAGAGACAGTGTTGTTGATATTTCCATGTTTATAGAGACAGCGTTGTAGATATTTCCATGTTTATAGAGACAGCGGTGAAGATATTTGCATGTTTATACAGATAGCGGTGTAGATATTTCCATGTTTATATAGATAGCGGTGTAGATATTTCCATGTTGATAGAGATAGTGGTGTAGATAATTCCAATTTTATACAGATAGCAGTGTAGATATTTCCAAGTTCAAACAGATAGCGGTGTAGATATTTCCACGTTTATAGAGATGGCGGTGTATATATTTCCATGTTCATACAGATGGCGGTGTAGATATTTCCATGTTTATAGAGATGCCAGTGTAGATATTTTCATGTTTACACAGATGGCGGTGTAGATATTTCCATGTTTACACAGATAGCGGTGCAGACATTTCCATGTTTACACAGATAGCGGTGTTTATATTTCCATGTTTATGCAGATAGCGGTGTAGATATTTCCATGTTTATACAGATAGCGGTGCGGATATTTCCATGTTTATACAGATAGTGGTGAAGATATTTCCATGTTTATACAGATAGCGGTGTAGATATTTCCATCTTTATACAGATAGCGGTATAGATATTTCCATGTTTATACAGATGGTGTTGTAGATATTTCCATGTTTATGCAGATGGCGGTATAGATATTTCCATGTTTATACAGATGGTGGTGTAGATATTTCCATCTTCATACAGATGGCCGTTTAGATATTTCAAAGTTTATAGAGATAGCGCTGAAGTTATTTCTATATTTCTTTAGAAATCTGTGTGGATACTTCCATGTGTATGCAGATAGCTGTGTAGATATTTCCATGTTCCTGCAGATAGCGGTGTAGTTATTTCCATGTTCATCCAGATGCCGGTGTAGATACATCCATGTTCATACAGATGGCGGTGAAGATATTTCCATGTTCATACAGATGTCTGTGTAGATATTTCCATGTTCATACAAATGGCGGTGTAGATATTTCCATGTTGATACAGATAGCAGTGTAGTTATTTAAATGTTTATAGAGATAGCAGTGTAGATTTTCCATAGATATACAGATAGCGGTGTAGATATTTCCATGTTCATGCAGAAAGCGGTGTAGATATTTCCATGTTCATCCAGATGCCTGTGTAGATATATCCATGTTCATAGAGATGGCGGTGAAGATATTTCCATGTTCATACAGATGGCGGTGTAGATATTTCCATGTTCATACAAATGGCGGTGTAGATATTTCCATGTTCATAGAGATGGCGGTGTAGATATTTCCATGTTCATACAAATGGCGGTGTAGATATTTCCATGTTCATAGAGATGGCGGTGTAGATATTTCCATGTTTATACAGATAGCAGTGTAGTTATTTCCATGTTTATACAGATAGCAGTGTAGATATTTCCATTGATATACAGATAGCTGTGTAGATATTCGCATGTTCATACAGATAGCGGTGTAGATATTTCCATGTTCATACAGATAGCGGTGAAGATATTTCCATGTTCATACAGATAGCGGTGTAGATATTCCCATGTTCATACAGATAGCGGTGTAGATATTTCCAAGTTCATACCGATAGCGGTGTAGATATTTCGAAGTTCATACAGTGAGCGGTATAGATATTTCCATGTTTATACAGATGGTGTTGTAGATATTTCCACGTTTATAGAGATGGCGGTCTAGATATTTCCATGTTTATAGAGATAGTGGTGTAGTTATTTCCAAGTTTATAGAGACAGCGTTGTAGATATTTCCATGTTTTTACAGATAGCGGTGTAGATATTTCCATGTTCATAGAGATGGCGGTGTAGATATTTCCATGTTTATACAGATAGCAGTGTAGTTATTTCCATGTTTATAGAGATAGAGTTGTAGATAATTTCAATTTTATACAGATAGCTGTGTACATATTTGCATGTTCATACAGATAGCCGTGTAGATATTTCCATGTTCATACAGTTGGCGGTGTAGATATTTCCATGTTCATAGACATGGCGGTGTAGATATTTCCATGTTCATGCAGATGGCGATGTAGATATTTCGAAGTTTGTAGAGATAGCACTGTAGTTATTTCCATATTTATAGAGAAATCTGTGTAGATATTTCCATGTATATTCAGATAGCAGTGTAGATATTTCCATGTTCATACAGATAGCGGTGTAGATATTTCCATGTTCATCCAGATGTCGGTGTACATATATCCATGTTCAAACAGATGGCGGTGAAGGTACTTCCATGTTCATACAGATAGCGGTGTAGATATTTCCATGTTCATACAAATGGCGGTGTAGATATTTCCATGTTCATAGAAATGGCGGTGTAGGTATTTCCATGTTTATACAGATAGCAGTGTAGTTAATTCCATGTTTATAGAGATAGCAGTGTAGATATTTCCATTGATATACAGATAGCTTTGTAGATATTTGCAAGTTCATACAGATAGCGGTGTAGAAATTTCCATGTTCATACAGATAGCGGTGTATATATTTCCAAGTTCATACCGATAGCGGTGTAGATATTTCCATGTTCATACATATAGCGGTGTAGATATTTCCATGTTCATACAGATGGCGGTGTAGATATTTCCATGTTCATACAGATTGCGGTGTAGATATTTCCATGTTCATACAGATAGCGGTGTAGATATTTCCATGTTCATACAGATAGCCGTGTAGATATTTCCATGTTCATACAGTTAGCGGTGTAGATATTTCCATGTTCATACAGATGGCGGTGTAGATATTTACACGTTCATACAGATGGCGGAATAGATATTCCCATGTTCGTACAGATGGCGGTGTAGATATTTCCTTGTTCATAGAGATGGCGGTGTAGATATTTCCATGTTTATGCAGATAGCAGTATAAATATTTCCATATTTATACAGATGGTGGTGTACATATTTCCATGTTTATAGAGATGGCTGTCTAGATATTTCCATGTTTACAGATATAGTGGTGTAGTTATTTCCAAGTTTATAGAGACAGCGTTGTAGATATTTCCATGATTATTCAGATAGCAGTGAAGATATTTCCATGTTTATACAGATAGCGGTGTAGATATTTCCATGTTCATACAGATAGCAGTGTAGATATTAATATGTTTACAGAGATAGTGGTGTAGATAATTTCAATTTTATACCGAGAGCAGTGTAGATATTTCCAAGTTCATACAGATAGCGGTGTAGATATTTCCACGTTTATAGAGATGGCGGTGTAGATATTTCCATGTTCATACAGATGGCGGTGTAGATATTTCCATGTTTATAGGGATGGCGGTGTAGATATTTTCAAGTTTACACAGATGGCGGTGTAGATATTTCCATGTTTACATACATAGCGGTGTAGAGATTTCCATGTTTACACAGATAGCGGTGTGGATATTTCCATGTTTATGCAGATAGCAGTGTAGATATTTCCATGTTTATACAGATAGCAGTGCGGATATTTCCATGTTTATACAGATAGTTGGGCAGATATTTCCATGTTTATACAGATAGCGGTGTAGATATTTCCATCTTAGTACAGATGGCGGTGTAGATATGTCCATGTTCGTACAGATGGCGGTGTAGATATTTCCATGTTCATACAGATGGTGGTGTAAATATTTCGAAGTTTATAGAGATAGCGCTGTAGTTATTTCCATATTTATAGAGAAATCTGTGTAGATATTTCCATGTATATTCAGATAGCTGTGTAGATATTTCCATGTTCATGCAGATAGCGGTGTAGATATTTCCATGTTCATCCAGATGCCGGTGTACATATATCCATGTTCATACAGATGGCGGTGAAGATAATTCCATGTTCATACAGATGGCGGTGTAGATATTTCCATGTTCATACGAATGGCGGTGGAGATATTTCCATGTTCTTAGAGATGGCGGTGTAGATATTTCCATGTTCATACAAATGGTGGTGTAGATATTTCCATGTTCATAGAGATGGCGGTGTAGATATTTCCATGAATATACAGATAGCAGTGTAGTTATTTCCATGTTTATAGAGATAGCAGTGTAGATATTTCCATTGATATACAGATAGCTGTGTAGATATTTGCATGTACATACAGATAGCGGTGTAGATATTTCCATGTTCATACAGATAGAGGTGTAGATATTTCCATGTTCATACAGATAGAGGTGTAGATATTTCCATGTTCATACAGATAGCGGTGTAGATATTTCCATGTTCATACAGATGGCGGTGTAGATATTTCCATGTTCATACAGATGGCGGTGTAGATATTTCCATGTTCATACAGATGGCGGTGTAGATATTTCCATGTTCATACAGATGGCGGTGTAGATATTTCCATGTTCATACAGTTAGCGGTGTAGATATTTCCATGTTCATACAAATGGCGTTGTAGATATTTACATGTTCATACAGATGGCGGAATAGATATTTCCATGTTCGTACAGATGGCGGCGTAGATATTTCCATGTTCATAGAGATGGCGGAGTAGATATTTCCATGTTTATGCAGATAGCGTATAGATACTTCCATATTTAAACAGATGGTGGTGTACATATTTCCATGTTTATAGAGATGGCGGTCTAGATATTTCCACGTTTACAGAGATAGTGGTGTAGTTATTTCCAAGTTTATAGAGACAGCGTTGTAGATATTTCCATGTTTATTCAGATAGCGGTGAAGATATTTCCATGTTTATACAGATAGCGGTGTAGATATTTCCATGTTTATACAGATAGCAGTGTAGATATTTCCATGTTTATAGAGATAGTGGTGTAGATAATTTCAATTTTATACAGACAGCAGTGTAGATATTTCCAAGTTCATACAGATAGCGGTGTAGATATTTCCATTTTCATACAGATAGCGGTGTAGATATTTCCATGTTCATACAAATGGCGGTGTAGATATTTTCATGTTCATAGAAATGGCGGTGTAGATATTTCCAGGTTCATACAAATGGCGGTGTAGATATTTCCATGTTCATAGAGATGGTGGTGTAGATATTTCCATGTTTATACAGAGAGCAGTGTAGTTATTTCCATGTTTATAGAGATAGCGGTGTGGATATTTCCATTGATATACAGATAGCTGTGTAGATATTTGCATGTTCATACAGATAGCGGTGTAGATATTTCCATATTCATACAGATAGCCGTGTAGATATTTCCATGTTCATTCAGATAGCGGTGTAGTTATTTCCATGTTCATACAGATAGCGGTGTAGATATTTCCATGTTCATACAGATAGCGGTGTAGATATTTCCATGTTCATACAGTTAGCGGTGTAGATATTTCCATGTTCATTCAGATGGCTTTGTAGATATTTACATGTTCATACAGATGGCGGTGTAGATATTTCCATGTTCATACAGATAGCCGTGTAGATATTTCCATGTTCAAACAGATAGCGGTGTAGATATTTCCATGTTCATACAGATAGCGGTGTAGATATTTCCATGTTCATACCCATAGCGGTGTAGACATTTCCATGTTCATACATTTAGCGGTGTAGATATTTCCATGTTCCTACAGATGGCGGTGAAGATATTTACTTGTTCATACAGATGGCAGTGTAGATATTTACATGTTCATACAGAGGGCAGTATAGATATTTCCATGTTCGTACAGATGGCGGTGTAGATATTTCCATGTTCATAGAGATGGCGGTGTAGATATTTCCATGTTTATGCAGATAGCGGTATAGATATTTCCATGTTCATACAGTTAGCGGTGTAGATATTTCCATGTTCATACAGATGGCAGTGTAGATATTTCCATGTTCATACAGATGGCAGTGTAGATATTTCCATGTTCATACAGATGGCGGTGTAGATATTTCGAAGTTTATAGAGATAGCGCTGTAGTTATTTCCATATTTATAGAGAAAACTGTGTAGTTAATTCCATGTATATTCAGATAGCTGTGTAGATATTTCCATGTTAATGCAGATAGCGGTGCAGATATTTCCATGTTCATCCAGATGCCGGTGTACATATATCCATGTTCATACAGATGGCGGTGAAGATATTTCCATGTTCATACAGTTGGCGGTGTAGATATTTCCATGTTCATACGAATGGCAGTGGAGATATTTCCATGTTCATAGAGATGGCGGTGTAGATATTTCCATGTTCATACAAATGGTGGTGTAGATATTTCCATGTTCATAGAGATGGCGGTGTAGATATTTCCATGTTTATACAGATAGCGGTGTAGATATTTCCATGTTCATACAAATGGTGGTGTAGATATTTCCATGTTCATAGAGATGGTGGTGTAGATATTTCCATGTTCATACAGTTAGCGGTGTAGATATTTCCATGTTCATACAGATGGCGGTGTAGATATTTACATGTTCATACAGATGGCGGTGTAGATATTTCCATGTTCATACAGATAGCGGTGTAGATATTTCCATGTTCATACAGATAGCGGTGTAGATATTTCCATGTTCATACAGATGGCGGTGTAGATATTTCCATGTTCATACCGATAGCGGTGTAGATATTTCCATGTCCATACAGTTAGCGGTGTACATATTCCCATGTTCATACAGATGGCGGTGTAGATATTTACATGTTCATACAGATGGCGGTGTAGATATTCCCATGTTCGTACGGATGGCAGTGTGGATATTTCCATGTTCATACAGGTGGTGGTGTAGATATTTCCATGTTTATACAGATAGCAGTGTAGTTATTTACATGTTTATAGACATAGCTGTGTAGATATTTCCATGGATATACAGATACCTGTGTAGATATTTGCATGTTCATACAGATAGCGGTGTAGATATTTCCATGTTCGTACAGATAGCGGTGTAGATATTTCCATGTTCATACAGATAGCACTGTAGATATTTCCATGTTCATACAGATAACGGTGTAGATATTTCCATGTTCATACAGATAGCGGTGTAGATATTTCCCTGTTCATACAGTTAGTGGAGTAGATAATTCCATCTTCATACAGATGGCGGTGTAGATATTTACATGTTCATACAGATGGCGGTGTAGATATTTCCATGTTCATAGAGATGGCGGTGTAGACATTTCCATGTTTATGCAGATAGCAGTATAAGTATTTCCATGTTTATACAGATGGTGGTGTAGGTATTTCCATGTTTATAGAGATGGCGGTCTAGATATTTGTATGTTTATAGAGATAGTGGTGTAGTTAATGCCAAGTTTATAGAGACAGCGTTGCAGATATTTCCATGTTTATACAGATAGCGGTGAAGATATTTCCATGTTTATACAGATAGCGGTGTAGATATTTCCATTTTTATACAGATAACAGTGTAGATATTTCCATGTTTATAGAGATAGTGGTGTAGATAATTTCAATTTTATACAGATAGCAGTGTAGATATTTCCATGTTCAAACAGATAGCGGTGTAGATATTTCCATGTTCATACAGATAGCGGTGTAGATATTTCCATGTTCATACAGTTAGCGGTGTAGACATTTCCATGTTCATACATTTAGCGGTGTAGATATTTCCATGTTGTTACAGATGGCGATGAAGATATTTACTTGTTCATACAGATGGCGGTGTAGAGATTTCCATGTTTGTGCGGATGGCATTGCAGATATTTCCATGTTCATACAGGTGGCGGTGTAGATATTTCCATGTTTATACAGATAGCAGTGTAGTTATTTCCATGTTAATAGAGATAGCTGTGTAGATATTTCCATTGATATACTGATAGCTGTGTAGATGTTTGCATGTTCATACACATAGTGGTTTAGATATTTCCATGTTCATACATAGCGGTGTAGATATTTCCATGTTCATACAGATATCGGTATAGATATTTCCATGTTCATACAGATAACGGTGTAGATATTTCCATGTTCATACAGACAGCGGTTTAGATATTTCCATGTTCATACAGTTAGCGGTGTAGATATTTCCATGTTCATACAGATGGCGGTGTAGATATTTACATGTTCATACAGAGGGCAGTATAGATATTTCCATGTTCGTACAGATGGCGGTGTAGATATTTCCATGTTCATAGAGATGGCGGTGTAGATATTTCCATGTTTATGCAGATAGCGGTATAGATATTTCCAAGTTCATACAGTTAGCGGTGTAGATATTTCCATGTTCATACAGATGGCGGTGTAGATATTTCCATGTTCATACAGATGGCAGTGTAGATATTTCCATGTTCATACAGATGGGGGTGTAGATATTTCGAAGTTTATAGAGATAGCGCGGTAGTTATTTCCATATTTATAGAGAAAACTGTGTAGATAATTACATGTATATTCAGATAGCTGTGTAGATATTTCCATGTTCATGCAGATAGCGGTGTAGATATTTCCATGTTCATCCAGATGGCGGTGTACATATATCCATGTTCATACAGATGGCGGTGAAGATATTTCCATGCTCATACAGATGGCGGTGTAGATATTTACATGTTCATACAGATGGCGGTGTAGATATTTCCATGTTCATACAGATGGCGGTGTAGATATTTCCATGTTCATAGAGATGGCGGTGTAGATATTTCCATGTTCATACAGATGGCGGTGTAGATATTTCCATGTTCATACAGATAGCGGTGTAGATATTTCCATGTTCATACAGTTAGCGGTGTAGATATTTCCATGTTCATTCAGATGGCTTTGTAGATATTTACATGTTCATACAGATGGCGGTGTATATATTTCCATGTTCATACAGATAGCCGTGTAGATATTTCCATGTTCAAACAGATAGCGGTGTAGATATTTCCATGTTCATACAGATAGCGGTGTAGATATTTCCATGTTCATACCCATAGCGGTGTAGACATTTCCATGTTCATACATTTAGCGGTGTAGATATTTCCATGTTCCTACAGATGGCGGTGAAGATATTTACTTGTTCATACAGATGGCGGTGTAGATATTTACATGTTCATACAGAGGGCAGTATAGATATTTCCATGTTCGTACAGATGGCGGTGTAGATATTTCCATGTTCATAGAGATGGCGGTGTAGATATTTCCATGTTTATGCAGATAGCGGTATAGATATTTCCAAGTTCATACAGTTAGCGGTGTAGATATTTCCATGTTCATACAGATGGCAGTGTAGATATTTCCATGTTCATACAGATGGCAGTGTAGATATTTCCATGTTCATATAGATGGCGGTGTAGATATTTCGAAGTTTATAGAGATAGCGCTGTAGTTATTTCCATATTTATAGAGAAAACTGTGTAGTTAATTCCATGTATATTCAGATAGCTGTGTAGATATTTCCATGTTCATGCAGATAGCGGTGTAGATATTTCCATGTTCATCCAGATGCCGGTGTACATATATCCATGTTCATACAGATGGCGGTGAAGATATTTCCATGTTCATACAGTTGGCGGTGTAGATATTTCCATGTTCATACGAATGGCAGTGGAGATATTTCCATGTTCATAGAGATGGCGGTGTAGATATTTCCATGTTCATACAAATGGTGGTGTAGATATTTCCATGTTCATAGAGATGGCGGTGTAGATATTTCCATGTTTATACAGATAGCGGTGTAGATATTTCCATGTTCATACAAATGGTGGTGTAGATATTTCCATGTTCATAGAGATGGCGGTGTAGATATTTCCATGTTCATACAGTTAGCGGTGTAGATATTTCCATGTTCATACAGATGGCGGTGTAGATATTTACATGTTCATACAGATGGCGGTGTAGATATTTCCATGTTCATACAGATAGCGGTGTAGATATTTCCATGTTCATACAGATAGCGGTGTAGATATTTCCATGTTCATACAGATGGCGGTGTAGATATTTCCATGTTCATACCGATAGCGGTGTAGATATTTCCATGTTCATACAGTTAGCGGTGTAGATATTTCCATGTTCATACAGATGGCGGTGTAGATATTTCCATGTTCATACAGATGGCGGTGTAGATATTTCCATGTTCATACGGATGGCAGTGTGGATATTTCCATGTTCATACAGGTGGTGGTGTAGATATTTCCATGTTTATACAGATAGAAGTGTAGTTATTTACATGTTTATAGACATAGCTGTGTAGATATTTCCATGGATATACAGATACCTGTGTAGATATTTGCATGTTCATACAGATAGCGGTGTAGATATTTCCATGTTCGAACAGATAGCGGTGTAGATATTTCCATGTTCATACAGATAGCACTGTAGATATTTCCATGTTCATACAGATAACGGTGTAGATATTTCCATGTTCATACAGATAGCGGTGTAGATATTTCCCTGTTCATACAGTTAGTGGAGTAGATATTTCCATCTTCATACAGATGGCGGTGTAGATATTTACATGTTCATACAGATGGCGGTGTAGATATTTTCATGTTCATAGAAATGGCAGTGTAGATATTTCCAGGTTCATACTAATGGCGGTGTAGATATTTCTGTGTTCATAGAGATGGCGGTGTAGATATTTCCATGTTTATACAGATAGAAGTGTAGTTTTTTCCATGTTTATGGAGATAGCAGTGTGGATATTTCCATTGATGTACAGATAGCTATGTAGATATTTGCATGTTCATACAGATAGCGGTGAAGATATTTCCATGTTCATACAGATAGCGGTGTAGATATTTCCATGTTCTTACAGATAGCGGTGTAGTTATTTCCATGTTCATTCAGATAGCGGTGTAGATATTTCCATGTTCATACAGATAGCGGTGTAGATATTTCCATGTTCATACAGTTGGCGGTGTAGATATTTCCATGTTCATACAGATGGTGGTGTAGATATTTACATGTTCATACAGATGGCGGTGTAGACATTTCCATGTTCATACAGATGGCGGTGTAGATATTTCCATGTTCATACAGATGGCGGTGTAGATATTTCGAAGTTTATAGAGATAGCGCTGTAGTTATTTCCATATTTATAGAGAAATCTGTGTAGATATTTCCATGTATATTCAGATAGCTGTGTAGATATTTCCATGTTCATGCAGGTAGCGGTGTAGATATTTCCATGTTCATCCAGATGCCGGTGTACATATATCCATGTTCATACAGATGGCGGTGAAGGTATTTCCATGTTCATACAGATGGCGGTGTAGATATTTCCATGTTCATACGAATGGCGGTGGAGATATTTCCATGTTCTTAGAGATGGCGGTGTAGATATTTCCATGTTCATACAAATGGTGGTGTAGATATTTCCATGTTCATAGAGATGGCGGTGTAGATATTTCCATGCTTATACAGATAGCAGTGTAGTTATTTCCATGTTCATAGAGATAGCAGTGTAGATATTTCCATTGATATACAGATATCTGTGTAGATATTTGCATGTACATACAGATAGCGGTGTAGATATTTCCATGTTCATACAGATAGCGGTGTAGATATTTCCATGTTCATACAGATAGCGGTGTAGATATTTCCATGTTCATACAGATAGCGGTGTAGATATTTCCATGTTCATGCAGATGCTGGTGTAGATATATCTATGTTCATACAGATGGCGGTGAAGATATTTCCATGTTCATACAGATGGCGGTGTAGATATTTCCATGTTCATACAAATGGCGGTGTAGATATTTTGATGTTCATAGAGATGGCGGTGTAGATATTTCCAGGTTAATACAAATGGCGGTGTAGATATTTCCATGTTCATAGAGATGGCGGTGTAGATATTTCCATGTTTATACAGATAGCAGTGTAGTTATTTCCATGTTTATAGAGATAGCAGTGTGGATATTTCCATTGATATACAGAAAGCTGTGTAGATATTTGCATGTTCATACAGATAGCGGTGTAGATATTTGCATGTTCATACAGATAGCGGTGTAGTTATTTCCATGTTCATACAGATAGCGGTGTAGTTATTTCCATGTTCATACAGATAGCGGTGTAGATATTTCCATGTTCATACAGATAGCGTTGTAGATATTTCCATGTTCATACAGTTAGCGGTGTAGATATTTCCATGTTCATACAGATGGCAGTGTAGATATTTCCATGTTCATACAGATGGCGGTGTGGATATTTCCATGTTCATACGAATGGCGGTGGAGATATTTCCATGTTCATAGAGATGGCGGTGTAGATATTTCCATGTTCATACACATGGTGGTGTAGATATTTCCATGTTCATAGAGATGGCGGTGTAGATATTTCCATATTTATACAGATAGCAGTGTAGTTATTTCCATGTTTATAGAGATAGCAGTGTATATATTTCCATTGATATACAGATAGCAGTGTAGATATTTGCATGTACATACAGATAGCGGTGTAGATATTTCCATGTTCATACAGATAGCCGTGTAGATATTTCCATGTTCATACAGATAGCGGTGTAGATATTTCCATGTTCATACAGATAGCGGTGTAGATATTTCCATGTTCATGCAGATGCCGGTGTACATATATCCATGTTCATACAGATGGCGGTGAAGATATTTCCATGTTCATACAGATGGTGGTGTAGATATTTCCATGTTCATACAAATGGCGGTGTAGATATTTTCATGTTCATAGAAATGGCGGTGTAGATATTTCCAGGTTCATACAAATGGCGGTGTAGATATTTCCGTGTTCATAGAGATGGCGGTGTAGATATTTCCATGTTTATACAGATAGCAGTGTAGTTTTTCCATGTTTATAGAGATAGCAGTGTGGATATTTCCATTGATATACAGATAGCTATGTAGATATTTGCATGTTCATACAGATAGAGGTGAAGATATTTCCATGTTCATACAGATAGCGGTGTAGATATTTCCATGTTCTTACAGATAGCGGTGTAGTTATTTCCATGTTCATTCAGATAGCGGTGTAGATATTTCCATGTTCCTACAGATAGCGGTGTAGATATTTCCATGTTCATACAGTTGGCGGTGTAGATATTTCCATGTTCATACAGATGGTGGTGTAGATATTTCCATGTTCATACAGATGGCGGTGTAGATATCTCCATGTTCATACGAATGGCGGTGGAGATATTTCCATGTTCATAGAGATGGCGGTGTAGATATTTCCATGTTCATAGAAATGGTGGTGTAGATATTTCCATGTTCATAGAGATGGCGGTGTAGATATTTCCATGCTTATACAGATAGCAGTGTAGTTATTTCCATGTTTATAGAGATAGCAGTGTAGATATTTCCATTGATATACAGATAGCGGTGTAGATATTTGCATGTACATACAGATAGCGGTGTAGATATTTCCATGTTCATACAGATAGCGGTGTAGATATTTCCATGTTCATGCAGATGCCGGTGTACATATATCCATGTTCATACAGATGGCGGTGAAGATATTTCCATGTTCATACAGATGGCGGTGTAGATATTTCCATGTTCATACAAATGGCGGTGTAGATATTTTCATGTTCATAGAAATGGCGGTGTAGATATTTCCAGGTTCATACAAACGGCTGTGTAGATATTTCCGTGTTCATAGAGATGGCGGTGTAGATATTTCCATGTTTATACAGATAGCAGTGTAGTTTTTCCATGTTTATAGAGATAGCAGTGTGGATATTTCCATTGATATACAGATATCTATGTAGATATTTGCATGTCCATACAGATAGCGGTGAAGATATTTCCATGTTCATACAGATAGCGGTGTAGATATTTCCATGTTCTTACAGATAGCGGTGTAGATATTTCCATGTTCATGCAGATGCCGGTGTACATATATCCATGTTCATACAGATGGCGGTGAAGTTATTTCCATGTTCATACAGATGGCGGTGTAGATATTTCCATGTTCATATAAATGGCGGTGTAGATATTTTCATGTTTATAGAGATGGCGGTGTAGATATTTCCAGGTTAATACAAATGGCGGTGTAGATATTTCCATGTTCATAGAGATGGCGGTGTAGATATTTCCATGTTTATACAGATAGCAGTGTAGTTATTTCCATGTTTATTGAGATAGCCGTGTAGATATTTCCATTGATATACAGATAGCGGTGTAGATATTTGCATGTACATACAGATAGCGGTGTAGATATTTCCATGTTCATACAGATAGCCGTGTAGATATTTCCATGTTCATACAGATAGCAGTGTAGATATTTCCATGTTCATACAGATAGCGGTGTAGATATTTCCATGTTCATGCAGATGCCGGTGTACATATATCCATGTTCATAGAGATGGCGGTGAAGATATTTCCATGTTCATACAGATGGCGGTGTAGATATTTCCATGTTCATACAGATGGCGGTGTAGATATTTCCATGTTCAGTTGGCGGTGTAGATATTTCCATGTTCATAGAAATGGCGGTGTAGATATTTCCAGGTTCATACAAATGGCGGTGTAGATATTTCCGTGTTCATAGAGATGGCGGTGTAGATATTTCCATGTTTATACAGATAGCAGTGTAGCTTTTTCCATGTTTATAGAGATAGCAGTGTGGATATTTCCATTGATATACAGATAGCTATGTAGATATTTGCATGTTCATACAGATAGCGGTGTAGATATTTCCATGTTCATACAGATAGCGGTGTAGATATTTCCATGTTCTTACAGATAGCGGTGTAGTTATTTCCATGTTCATTCAGATAGCGGTGTAGATATTTCCATGTTCATACAGATAGCGGTGTAGATATTTCCATGTTCATACAGTTTGCGGTGTAGATATTTCCATGTTCATACAGATGGCCGTGGAGATATTTCCATGTTCATACAGATGGCGGTGTAGATATTTCCATGTTCATACAAATGGCGGTGTAGATATTTTCATGTTTATAGAGATGGCGGTGTAGATATTTCCAGGTTAATACAAATGGCGGTGTAGATATTTCCATGTTCATAGAGATGGCGGTGTAGATATTTCCATGTTTATACAGATAGCAGTGTAGTTATTTCCATGTTTATAGAGATAGCAGTGTGGATATTTCCATTGATATACAGATAGCTGTGTAGATATTTGCATGTTCATACAGATAGCGGTGTAGGTATTTGCATGTTCATACAGATAGCGGTGTAGTTATTTCCATGTTCATACAGATAGCGGTGTAGTTATTTCCATGTTCATACAGATAGCGGTGTAGATATTTCCATGTTCATACAGATAGCGGTGTAGATATCTCCATGTTCATACAGTTAGCGGTGTAGATATTTCCATGTTCATACAGATGGCGGTGTAGATATTTCGAAGTTTATAGAGATAGCGCTGTAGTTATTTCCATATTTATAGAGAAATCTGTGTAGATATTTACATGTATATTCAGATAGCTGTGTAGATATTTCCATGTTCATGCAGGTAGCGGTGTAGATATTTCCATGTTCATCCAGATGCCGGTGTACATATATCCATGTTCATACAGATGGCGGTGAAGATATTTCCATGTTCATACAGATGGCGGTGTAGATATTTCCATGTTCATACGAATGGCGGTGGAGATATTTCCATGTTCATAGAGATGGCGGTGTAGATATTTCCATGTTCATACGAATGGTGGTGTAGATATTTCCATGTTCATAGAGATGGCGGTGTAGATATTTCCAAGTTTATACAGATAGCGGTGTAGATATTTCCATGTTCATACAAATGGTGGTGTAGATATTTCCATGTTCATAGAGATGGCGGTGTAGATATTTCCATGTTAATACAGTTAGCGGTGTAGATATTTCCATGTTCATACAGATGGCGGTGTAGATATTTACGTGTTCATACAGATGGCGGTGTAGATATTTCCATGTTCATACAGATAGCGGTGTAGATATTTCCATGTTCATACAGATAGCGGTGTAGATATTTCCATGTTCATACAGATGGCGGTGTAGATATTTCCATGTTCATACCGATAGCGGTGTAGATATTTCCATGTTCATACAGTTAGCGGTGTAGATATTTCCATGTTCATACAGATGGCGGTGTAGATATTTCCATGTTCATACAGATGGCGGTGTAGATATTTCCATGTTCGTACGGATGGCAGTGTGGATATTTCCATGTTCATACAGGTGGTGGTGTAGATATTTCCATGTTTATACAGATAGAAGTGTAGTTATTTACATGTTTATAGACATAGCTGTGTAGATATTTCCATGGATATACAGATACCTGTGTAGATATTTGCATGTTCATACAGATAGCGGTGTAGATATTTCCATGTTCGAACAGATAGCGGTGTAGATATTTCCATGTTCATACAGATAGCACTGTAGATATTTCCATGTTCATACAGATAACGGTGTAGATATTTCCATGTTCATACAGATAGCGGTGTAGATATTTCCCTGTTCATACAGTTAGTGGAGTAGATATTTCCATCTTCATACAGATGGCGGTGTAGATATTTACATGTTCATACAGATGGCGGTGTAGATATTTTCATGTTCATAGAAATGGCAGTGTAGATATTTCCAGGTTGATACTAATGGCGGTGTAGATATTTCTGTGTTCATACAGATGGCGATGTAGATATTTCCATGTTTATACAGATAGCGGTGTAGATATTTCCATGTTCATACAGTTAGCGGTGTAGATATTTCCATGTTTATACAGATAGCGGTGTAGATATTTCCATGTTCATACCAATAGCGGTGTAGATATTTCCATGTTCATACAGTTAGCGGTGTAGATATTTCCATGTTCATACAGTTAGCGTTGTAGATATTTCCAAGTTCATACAGATGGCGGTGTAGATATTTAAATGTTCATGCAGATGGCGGTGTAGATATTTCCAAGGTCGTACAGATGGCGGTGTAGATATTTCCATGTTCATAGAGATGGCGGTGTAGATATTTCCATGTTTATGCAGATAGCGGTATAGATATTTCCATGTTTATGCAGATCGTGGTGTAGATATTTCCATGTTCATAGAGATGGCGGTCTAGATATTTCCATGTTTACATAGATAGTGTTGTAGTTATTTCCAAGTTTATAGAGACAGCGTTGTAGATATTTCCATGTTTATACAGATAGCGGTATAGATATTTCCATGTTTATACAGATGGCGGTGTAGATATTTCCATGTTCGTACAGATGGCGGTGTAGATATTTCCATGTTCATAGAGATGGCGGTCTAGATATTTCCATGTTTACAGAGATAGTGTTGTAGTTATTTCCAAGTTTATAGAGACAGCGTTGTAGATATTTCCATGTTTATACAGATAGCGGTGAAGATATTTCCATTTTTATACAGATAGCGGTGTAGATATTTCCATGTTTATACAGATAGCAGTGTAGATATTTCCATGTTTATAGAGATAGAGGTGTAGATAATTTCAATTTTATACCAAGAGCAGTGTAGATATTTCCAAGTTCATACAGATAGCGGTGTAGATATTTCCACGTTTATAGACATGGCCGTGTAGATATTTCCGTGTTCATACAGATGGCGGTGAAGATATTTACATGTTCATACAGATGGCGGTGTAGATATTTCCATGTTTGTACGGATGGCAGTGTAGATATTTAAATGTTCATACAGGTGGCGGTGTAGATATTTCCATGTTTATACAGATAGCAGTGTAGTTATTTCCATGTTAATAGAGAAAGCTGTGTAGATATTTCCATTGATATACTGATAGCAGTGTAGATATTTGCATGTTCATACAGATAGCGGTGTAGATATTTCCATGTTCGTATAGATAGCGGTGTAGATATTTCCATGTTCATACAGATAGCGGTGTAGATATTTCCATGTTCATACAGATAGCGGTGTAGATATTTCCATGTTCATACAGTTAGCGGTGTAGATATTTCCATGTTCATACAGATGGCGGTGTAGATATTTACATGTTCATACAGAGGGCGGTGTAGATATTTCCATGTTCGTACAGATGGCGGTGTAGATATTTCCATGTTCATAGAGATGGCGGTGTAGATATTTCCATGTTTATGCAGATAGCAGTATAGATACTTCCAAGTTCATACAGATAGCTGTGTAGATATTTCCATGTTCATACAGATGGCGGTGTAGATATTTCCATGTTCATACAGATGGCGGTGTAGATATTTCGAAGTTTATTGGGATAGCGCTGTAGTTATTTCCATATTTATAGAGAAATCTGTGTAGATGTTTCCATGTATATTCAGATAGCTGTGTAGATATTTCCATGTTCATGCAGATAGCGGTGTAGATATTTCCATGTTCATCCAGATGCCGGTGTACATATATCCATGTTCATACAGATGGCGGTGAAGATATTTCCATGTTCATACAGATGGCGGTGTAGATATTTCCATGTTCATACGACTGGCGGTGGAGATATTTCCATGTTCATAGAGATGGCGGTGTAGATATTTCCATTTTCATACAAATGGTGGTGTAGATATTTCCATGTTCATAGAGATGGCGGTGTAGCTATTTCCATGTTTATGCAGATAGCAGTATAGATATTTCCAAGTTCATACAGAGGGCGGTGTAGATATTTCCATGTTCATACAGACGGCGGTGTAGATATTTCCATGTTCATACAGATGGCGGTGTAGATATTTCGAAGTTTATAGAGCTAACGCTGTAGATATTTCCATATTTATAGAGAAATCTGTGTAGATATTTCCATGTATATTCAGATAGCTGTGTAGATATTTCCATGTTCATGCATATAGCGGTGTAGATATTTCCATGTTCATCCAGATGCCGGTGTACATATATCCATGTTCATACAGATTTCGGTGAAGATATTTCCATGTTCATACAGATGGCGGTGTAGATATTTCCATGTTCATACGAATGGCGGTGGAGATATTTCCATGTTCATAGAGATGGCGGTGAAGATATTTCCATTTTCATACAAATTGTGTTGTAGATATTTCCATGTTCATAGAGATGGCGGTGTAGGTATTTCCATGTTGATACAGATAGCAGTGTAGTTATTTCCATGTTTATAGAGATAGCAGTGTAGATATTTCCATTGATATACAGATAGCTGTGTAGATATTTGCATGTACATACAGATAGTGGTGTAGATATTCCATGTTCATACATATAGCGGTGTAAATATTTCCATGTTCATACAGATAGCGGGGTAGATATTTCCATGTTCATACAGATGGCGGTGTAGATATTTCCATGTTCGTGCAAATGCCGGTGTACATATATCCATGTTCATGCAGATGGCGGTGAAGATATTTCCATGTTCATACAGATGGTGGTGTAGATATTTCCATGTTCATACAAATGGCGGTGTAGATATTTTCATGTTCATAGAGATGGCGGTGTAGGTATTTCCAGGTTCATACAAATGTCGGTGTAGATATTTCCATGTTCTTAGAGATGGCGGTGTAGATATTTCCATGTTTATACAGATTGCAGTGTAGTTATTTCCATGTTTATAGAGATAGCAGTGTGGATATTTCCATTGATATACAGATAGCTGTGTAGATATTTGCATGTTCATACAGATAGCGGTGTAGATATTTCCATGTTCATACAGATAGCGGTGTTGATATTTCCATGTTCATACAGATAGCGGTGTAGTTATTTCCATGTTCATACAGATAGCGGTGTAGATATTTCCATGTTCATACAGATAGCGGTGTATATATTTCCATGTTCATACAGTTAGCGGTGTAGATATTTCCATGTCATTACAAATGGCGGTGTAGATATTTTCATGTTCATAGAAATGGCGGTGTAGATATTTCCAGGTTCATACAAGTGGCGGTGTAGATATTTCCATGTTCATAGAGATGGCGGTGTAGATATTTCCATGTTTATACATATAGCAGTGTAGTTATTTCCATGTTTATAGAGATAGCAGTGTGGATATTTCCATTGATATACAGATAGCTGTGTAGATATTTGCATGTTCATACAGATAGCGGTGAAGATATTTCCATGTTCATACAGATAGCGGTGTAGATATTTCCATGTTCATACAGATAGTGGTGTAGTTATTTCCATGTTCATACAGATGGCGGTGTAGATATTTCCATGTTCATACAGATAGCGGTGTAGATATTTCCATGTTCATACAGTTAGCGGTGTAGATATTTCCATGTTCATAAAGATGGCGGTGTAGATATTTACATGTTCATACAGAAGGCGGTGTAGATATTTCCATGTTCATACAGATAGCGGTGTAGATATTTCCATGTTCAAACACATAGCGGTGTAGATATTTCCATGTTCATACAGATAGCGGTGTAGATATTTCCATGTTCATACCCATTGCGGTGTAGACATTTCCATGTTCATACATTTAGCGGTGTAGATATTTCCATGTTCTTACACATGACGGTGAAGATATTTACATGTTTATACAGATGGCGGTGTAGATATTTCCATGTTTGTACGGATGGCAGTGTAGATATTTCCATGTTCATACAGGTGGCGGTGTAGATATTTCCATGTTTATACAGATAGCAGTGTAGTTATTTCCATGTTAATAGAGATAGCTGTGTAGATATTTCCATTGATATACTCATAGCTGTGTAGATATTTGCATGTTCATACACATAGCGGTGTAGATATTTCCATGTTCATGCAGATAGCGGTGTAGATATTTCCATTTTCGTACCCAGAGCGGTGTAGTTATTTCCATGTTCATACAGATAGCGGTGTAGATATTTCCATGTTCATACAGATAGCGGTGTAGATATTTCCATGTTCATACAGTTAGCGGTGTAGATATTTCCATGTTCATACAAATGGCGGTGTAGATATTTTCATGTTCATAGAAATGGCGGTGTAGATATTTCCAGGTTCATACAAGTGGCGGTGTAGATATTTCCATGTTCATAGAGATGGCGGTGTAGATATTTCCATGTTTATACATATAGCAGTGTAGTTATTTCCATGTTTATATTGATAGCAGTGTGGATATTTCCATTGATATACAGATAGCTGTGTAGATATTTGCATGTTCATACAGATAGCTGTGTAGATATTTCCATGTTCATACAGATAGCGGTGTAGATATTTCCATGTTCATACCCATAGCAGTGTAGACATTTCCATGTTCATACATTTAGCGGTGTAGATATTTCCATGTTCTTACACATGACGGTGAAGATATTTACATCTTTATACAGATGGCGGTGTAGATATTTCCATGTTTGTACGGATGGCAGTGTAGATATTTCCATGTTCATACAGGTGGCGGTGTAGATATTTCCATGTTTATACATATAGCAGTGTAGTTATTTCCATGTTAATAGAGATAGCTGTGTAGATATTTCCATTGATATACTGATAGGTGTGTAGATATTTGCATGTTCATACACATAGCGGTGTAGATATTTCCATGTTCATGCAGATAGCGGTGTAGATATTTCCATTTTCGTACACAGAGCGGTGTAGATATTTCCATGTTCATACAGTTAGCGGTGTAGATATTTCCATGTTCATACAGATAGCGGTGTAGGTATTTCCATGTTTATAGAGATGGCGGTGTAGATATTTCCATGTTTATGCAGATAGCGGTATAGATATTTCCAAGTTCATACAGATAGCGGTGTAGATATTTCCATGTTCATACAGATGGCGGTTTAGATATTTCCATGTTCATACAGATGGCGGTGTAGATATTTCCATGTTCATACAGTTGGCGGTGTAGATATTTCGAAGTTTATAGAGATAGCGCTGTAGTTATTTCCATATTTATACAGAAATCTCTGTAGATATTTCCATGTATATTCAGATAGCTGTGTAGATATTTCCATGTTCATGCAGATAGCGGTGTAGATATTTCCATGTTCATCCAGATGCCGGTGTACATATATCCATGTTCATACAGATGGCGGTGAAGATATTTCCATGTTCATACAGATTGCGGTGTATATATTTCCATGTTCATACGAATGGCGGTGGAGCTATTTCCATGTTCATAGAGATGGCGGTGTAGATATTTCCATGTTCATACAAATGGTGGTGTAGATATTTCCATGTTCATAGAGATGGCGGTGTAGATATTTCCATGTTTATACAGATAGCAGTGTAGTTATTTCCATGTTTATAGAGATAGCAGTGTAGATATTTCCATTGATATACAGATAGCTGTGTAGATATTTGCATGTACATACAGATAGCGGTGTAGATATTTCCATGTCCATACAGATAGCGGTGTAGATATTTCCATGTTCATGCAGATAGTGGTGTAGATATTTCCATGTTCATACAGATAGCGGTGTAGATATTTCCATGTTCATACAGATAGCGGTGTAGATATTTCCATGTTCATACAGTTAGCGGTGTAGATATTTCCATGTTCATACAGATGGCGGTGTAGATATTTACATGTTCATACAGAGGGCCGTGTAGAGATTTCCATGTTCATACAGATAGCGGTGTAGATATTTCCATGTTCATACAGACAGCGGTGTAGATATTTCCATGTTCATACAGATAACGGTGTAGATATTTCCATGTTCATACAGATTGCGGTGTAGATATTTCCATGTTCAAACAGTTAGCGGTGTAGATATTTCCATGTTCATACAAATGACGGTGTAGGTATTTAAATGTTTATACAGATAGCAGTGTAGATATTTCCATGTTTATAGAGATATCAGTGTAGATATTTCCGTTGATATACAGATAGCTGTGTAGATATTTGCATGTTCATACACATAGCGGTGTAGTTATTTCCATGTTCATTCAGATAGCGGTTTAGATATTTCCATTTTCGTACAGAGAGCGGTGTAGATATTTCCATGTTCATACAGTTAGCGGTGTAGATATTTCCATGTTCCTACAGATAGCGGTGAAGGTATTTCCATGTTCATAGAGATGGCGGTGTAGATATTTCCATGTTTATACAGATAGCAGTGTAGTTATTTCTATGTTTATAGAGATAGCAGTTTAGATATTTTCATTGATATACAGATAGCTGTGTAGATATTTGCATGTTCATACATATAGCGGTGTAGATATTTCCATGTTCATACAGATAGCGGAGTAGATGTTTCCATATTCATACAGATAGCGGTGTAGATATTTCTTTGTTCATACAGATAGCGGTGTAGATATTTCCAAGTTCATACAGTTAGCGGTGTAGATATTTCCATGTTCATACAGATGGCGGTGTAGATATTTACATGTCCATACAGATGGCGGTGTAGAGATTTCCATGTTCGTACTGATGGCAGTGTAGTTATTTCCATGTTCATACAGGTGGCAGTGTATATATTTCCATGTTTATACAGATAGCAGTGTAGTTATTTCCATGTTTATAGAGATAGCAGTGTAGGTATTTCCACTGATATACAGATAGTTGTGTAGATATTTCCATGTTCATACAGATAGCGGAGTAGATATTTCCATGTTCATACAGATAACAGTGTAGATATTTCCATGTTCATACAGATAGCGGTGAAGATATTTCCATGTTCATACAGTTAGCGGTGTAGATATTTCCATGTTCATAGAGATGGCGGTGTAGATATTTCCATGTTTATACTGATAGCAGTGTAGATATTTCCATGTTTATAGAGATAGCAGTGTAGATATTTCCACTGATATACAGATAGCTGTGTAGATATTCGCATGTTCATACACATAGCGGTGTAGATATTTCCATGTTCATACAGATAACGGTGTAGATATTTCCATGTTCGTACAGAGAGCGGTGTAGATATTTCCTTGTTCATACAGATAGCGGTGTAGATATTTCCGTGTTCATACAGATAGCGATGTAGGTATTTCCCTGTTCATACAGTTAGCGGTGTAGATATTTCCATGTTCATACAGATGGCGGTGTAGGTATTTCCCTGTTCCTACAGTTAGCGCTGTAGATATTTCCATGTTCATACAGATGGCAGTGTAGATATCTACATGTTCATACAGATGGCGGTGTAGATATTTCCATCTTCGTACGGATGGAGGTTTAGATATTTCCATGTTCATACAGGTGGTGGTGTAGATATTTCCATGTTTATACAGATAGCAGTGTAGATATTTCCATCTTTATAGAGATAGCAGTGTGGATATTTCCATTGATATACAGATAGCTGTGTAGATATTTCCATGTTCGTACAGATAGCGGTGTAGATATTTCTTTGTTCATACAGATAGCGGTGTAGATATTTCCAAGTTCATACAGTTAGCGGTGTAGATATTTCCATGTTCATACAGATGGCGGTGTAGATATTTACATGTCCATACAGATGGCGGTGTAGAGATTTCCATGTTCGTACTGATGGCAGTGTAGTTATTTCCATGTTCATACAGGTGGCAGTGTATATATTTCCATGTTTATACAGATAGCAGTGTAGTTATTTCCATGTTTATAGAGATAGCAGTGTAGATATTTCCATTGATATACAGATAGTTGTGTAGATATTTCTATGTTCATACAGATAGCGGAGTAGATATTTCCATGTTCATACAGATAACAGTGTAGATATTTCCATGTTCATACAGATAGCGGTGAAGATATTTCCATGTTCATACAGTTAGCGGTGTAGATATTTCCATGTTCATAGAGATGGCGGTGTAGATATTTCCATGTTTATACTGATAGCAGTGTAGATATTTCCATGTTTATAGAGATAGCAGTGTAGATATTTCCACTGATATACAGATAGCTGTGTAGATATTCGCATGTTCATACACATAGCGGTGTAGATATTTCCATGTTCATACAGATAACGGTGTAGATATTTCCATGTTCGTACAGAGAGCGGTGTAGATATTTCCTTGTTCATACAGATAGCGGTGTAGATATTTCCATGTTCATACAGATAGCGATGTAGGTATTTCCCTGTTCATACAGTTAGCGGTGTAGATATTTCCATGTTCATACAGATGGCGGTGTAGGTATTTCCCTGTTCCTACAGTTAGCGGTGTAGATATTTCCATGTTCATACAGATGGCAGTGTAGAGATTTACATGTTCATACAGATGGTGGTGTAGATATTTCCATGTTCGTACGGATGGCGGTTTAGATATTTCCATGTTCATACAGGTGGTGGTGTAGATATTTCCATGTTTATACAGATAGCAGTGTAGATATTTCCATCTTTATAGAGATAGCAGTGTGGATATTTCCATTGATATACAGATAGCTGTGTAGATATTTTCATGTTCGTACAGATGGCGGTGTAGATATTTCCATGTTCATAGAGATGGCGGTGTAGATATTTCCATGTTTATGCAGATAGCAGTATAGATATTTCCAAGTTCATACAGATAGCGGTGTAGATATTTCCATGTTCATACAGATAGCTTTGTAGATATTTCCATGTTCATACAGATAGCGGTGTAGTTATTTCCATGTTCAAACAGATAGAAGTGTAGATATTTCAATTTTCATACAGATAGCGGTGTAGATATTTCCATGTTCATACAGTTAGCGGTGTAGGTATTTCCATATTCATACAGATGGCGGTGTAGATATTTACATGTTCATACCGATGGCGGTGTAGATATTTCCATGTTCATACAGATAGCGGTGTAGATATTTCCAAGTTCAAACAGATAGCGGTGTAGATGTTTCCATGTTCATACAGATAGCGGTGAAGGTATTTCCATGTTCATACCCATAGCGGTGTAGACATTTCCATGTTCATACATTTAGCGGTGTAGATATTTCCATGATCTTACAGATGGCGGTGAAGATATTTACATGTTCATACAGATTCCGGTGTAGATATTTCCATGTTTGTACGGATGGCAGTGTAGATATTTTCATGTTCATACAGGTGGCAGTGTGGATATTTCCATTGATATACAGATAGCTGTGTAGATATTTGCATGTTCATACAGATAGCGGTGTAGATATTTGCATGTTCATACAGATAGCGGTGTAGTTATTTCCATGTTCATACAGATAGAGGTGTAGTTATTTCCATGTTCATACAGATAGCGGTTTAGATATTTCCATGTTCATACAGGTATCGGTGTAGATATTTCCATGTTCATACAGTTAGCGGTGTAGATATTTCCATGTTCATACAGATGGCGGTGTAGATATTTACATGTTCATACAGATGGCGGTGTAGATATTTCCATGTTCATACGAATGGCGGTGGAGATATTTCCATGTTCATAGAGATGGCGGTGTAGATATTTCCATGTTCACACACATGGTGGTGTAGATATTTCCATGTTCATAGAGATGGCGGTGTAGATATTTCCATGTTTATACAGATAACAGTGTAGTTATTTCCATGTTTATAGAGATTACAGTGTAGATATTTCCATTGATATACAGATAGCGGTGTAGATATTTGCATGTACATACAGATAGCGGTGTAGATATTTCCATGTTCATACAGATAGCCGTGTAGATATTTCCATGTTCATACAGAGAGCGGTGTAGATATTTCCATATTCATACAGATAGCGGTGTAGATATTTTCATGTTCATGCAGACGCCGGTGTACATATATCCATGTTCATACAGATGGCGGTGAAGATCTTTCCATGTTCATACAGATGGCGGTGTAGATATTTCCATGTTCATACAGATGGCGGTGTAGATATTTTCATGTTCATAGAAATGGCAGTGTAGATATTTCCAGGTTCATACAAATGGCGGTGTAGATATTTCCGTGTTCATAGAGATGGCAGTGTAGATATTTCCATGTTTATGCAGATAGCAGTGTAGTTTTTTCCATGTTTATAGAGCTAGCAGTGTGGATATTTCCATTGATATACAGATAGCTATGTAGATATTTCCATGTTCATACAGATAGCGGTGTAGTTATTTCCATGTTCATTCAGATAGCGGTGTAGATATTTCCATGTTCATACAGATAGCGGTGTAGATATTTCCATGTTCATACAGTTGGCGGTGTATATATTTCCATGTTTATACAGATAGCAGTGTAGTTATTTCCATGTTTACAGAGATAGCAATGTAGATATTTCCATTGATATACAGATAGCTGTGAAGATATTTCCATGTTCATAGAGATAGCGGAGTAGATATTTCCATGTTCATACAGATAACAGTGTAGATATTTCCATGTTCATACAGATAGCGGTGTAGATATTTCCATGTTCATACAGTTAGCGGTGTAGATATTTCCTTGTTCATACAAATGGCGGTGTAGATATTTCCATGTTTATACAGATAGCAGTGTAGGTATTTCCATGTTTATAGAGATAGCAGTGTAGATATTTCCACTGATATACAGATAGCTGTGTAGATATTTCCATGTTCATACAGATAATGGTGTAGATGTTTCCTTGTTCGTACAGAGAGCGGTGTAGATATTTCCATGTTCATACAGATAGCGGTGTAGATATTTCCATGTTCATACAGATAGCGGTGTAAGTATTTCCCTGTTCATACAGTTAGCGGTGTAGATATTTCCATGTTCATAGAGATGGCGGTGTAGATATTTACATGTTCATACAGATGGCAGTGTAGATATTTCCATGTTCGTACGGATGGCGGTTTAGATATTTCCATGTTCATACAGGTGGCGGTGTAGATATTTCCATGTTTATACAGATAGCAGTGTAGTTATTTCCATGTTTATTGAGATAGCAGTGTAGATATTTCCATTGATATACAGATAGCTGTGTAGATATTTGCATGTTCATACAGATAGCGGTGTAGATATTTCCATGTTCATACAGATAGCGGTGTAGATATTTCCATGTTCATACGGATAGCGGTGTAGATATTTCCATGTTCATAGAGATAACGGTGTAGATATTTCCATGTTCATACAGATAGCGGTGTAGATATTTCCATGTTCATACAGACAGCGGTGTAGATATTTCCATGTTCTTACAGTTAGCGGTGTAGATATTTCCATGTTCATACAGATGGCGGTGTAGATATTTCCCTGTCCATACAGATGGCGGTGTAGATATTTCCATGTTGAAACAGATGACGGTGTAGATATTTTCATGTTCATAGACATAGCGGTGTAGATATTTCCATGTTCATACCCATAGCAGTGTAGACATTTCCATGTTCATACATTTAGCTGTGTAGATATTTCATGTTCTTACAGATTGCGGTGAAGATATTTACATGTTCATACAGATGGCGGTGTAGATATTTCCATGTTTGTATGGATGGCAGTGTAGATATTTCCATGTTCATACAGGTGGCGGTGTAGATATTTCCATGTTCATACAGATGGCGGTGTAGATATTTCCATGTTCATACAGATGGCGGTGTAGATATTTCCATGTTCATACAGATGGCGGTGTAGATATTTCGAAGTTTATAGAGATAGCGCTGTAGTTATTTCCATGTTTATAGAGAAATCTGTGTAGATATTTCCATGTATATTCAGATAGCTGTGTAGATATTTCCATGTTCATGCAGGTAGTGGTGTAGATATTTCCATGTTCATCAAGATGCCGGTGTACATATATCCATGTTCATACAGATGGCGGTGAAGATATTTCCATGTTCATACAGATGGCGGTGTAGATATTTCCATGTTCATACGAATGGCGGTGGAGATATTTCCATGTTCATAGAGATGGCGGTGTAGATATTTCCATGTTCATACAAATGGTGGTGTAGATATTTCCATGTTCATAGAGATGGCGGTGTAGATATTTCCATGCTTATACACATAGCAGTGTAGTTATTTCCATGTTTATAGAGATAGCAGTGTAGATATTTCCATTGATATACAGATAGCTGTGTAGATATTTGCATGTACATACAGATAGTGGTGTAGATATTTCCATGTTCATACAGATAGCGGTGTAGATATTTCCATGTTCATACAGATAGCGGTGTAGATATTTCCATGTTCATACAGATAGCGGTGTAGATATTTCCATGTTCATGCAGATGCCGGTGTACATATATCCATGTTCATACAGATGGCGGTGAAGATATTTCCATGTTCATACAGATGGCGGTGTAGATATTTCCATGTTCATACAAATGGCGGTTTAGATATTTTCATGTTCATAGAGATGGCGGTGTAGATATTTCCAGGTTAATACAAATGGCGGTGTAGATATTTCCATGTTCATAGAGATGGCGGTGTAGATATTTCCATGTTTATACAGATAGCAGTGTAGTTATTTCCATGTTTATAGAGATAGCAGTGTGGATATTTCCATTGATATACAGATAGCTGTGTAGATATTTGCATGTTCATACAGATAGCGGTGTAGATATTTGCCTGTTCATACAGATAGCGGTGTAGTTATTTCCATGTTCATACATATAGCGGTGTAGTTATTTCCATGTTCATACAGATAGCGGTGTAGATATTTCCATGTTCATACAGATAGCGGTGTAGATGTCTCCATGTTCATACAGTTAACGGTGTAGATATTTCCATGTTCATACAGATGGCGGTGTAGATATTTACAGGTTCATACAGATGGCGGTGTAGATATTTCCATGTTCATACGAATGGCGGTGGAGATATTTCCATGTTCATAGAGATGGCGGTGTAGATATTTCCATGTTCATACACATGGTGGTGTAGATATTTCCATGTTCATAGAGATGGCGGTGTAGATATTTCCATGTTTATACAGATAGCAGTGTAGTTATTTCCATGTTCATAGAGATAGCAGTGTAGATATTTCCATTGATATACAGATAGCGGTGTAGATATTTCCATGTTCATACAGATAGCCGTGTAGTTATTTCCATGTTCATACAGATAGCGGTGTAGATATTTCCATGTTCATACAGATAGCGGTGTAGATATTTCCATGTTCATGCAGATGCCGGTGTACATATATCCATGTTCATACAGATGGCGGTGAAGATATTTCCATGTTCATACAGATGGCGGTGTAGATATTTCCATGTTCATACAAATGGCGTTGTAGATATTTTCATGTTCATAGAAATGGCGGTGTAGATATTTCCAGGTTCATACAAATGGCGGTGTAGATATTTCCGTGTTCATAGAGATGGCGGTGTAGATATTTCCATGTTTATTCAGATAGCAGTGTAGTTTTTTCAATGTTTATAGAGATAGCAGTGTGGATATTTCCATTGATATACAGATAGCTATGTAGATATTTCCATGTTCATACAGATAGCGGTGTAGATATTTCCATGTTCATACAGATAGCGGTGTAGATATTTCCATGTTCTTACAGATAGCGTTGTAGTTATTTCCATGTTCATTCAGATAGCGGTGTAGATATTTCCATGTTCATACAGATAGCGGTGTAGAT
The DNA here is from genome assembly GCF_029281585.2 of Gorilla gorilla gorilla. Lineage (NCBI taxonomy): Eukaryota > Metazoa > Chordata > Mammalia > Primates > Hominidae > Gorilla > Gorilla gorilla. Next base: position 6,238,470 of record NC_073232.2, on the reverse strand, counting down.
ATTTCCATGTTCATACAGATGGCGTTGTAGATATTTACATGTTCATACAGATGGCGGTGTAGATATTTCCATGTTCATACAGATGGCGGTGGAGATATTTCCATGTTCATACACATGGCGGTGTAGATATTTCGAAGTTTATAGAGATAGCGCTGTAGTTATTTCCATATTTATAGAGAAATCTGTGTAGATATTTCCATGTATATTCAGATAGCTGTGTAGATATTTCCATGTTCATACAGGTAGCGGTGTAGATATTTCCATGTTCATCCAGATGCCGGTGTACATATATCGATGTTCATACAGATGGCGGTGAAGATATTTCCATGTTCATTCAGATGGCGGTGTAGATATTTCCATGTTCATACGAATGGCGGTGGAGATATTTCCATGTTCATAGAGATGGCGGTGTAGATATTTCCATGTTCATACAAATGGTGGTGTAGATATTTCCATGTTCATAGAGATGGCGGTGCAGATATTTCCATGCTTATACAGATAGCAGTGTAGTTATTTCCATGTTTATAGAGATAGCAGTGTAGATATTTCCATTGATGTACAGAGAGCTGTGTAGATATTTGCATGTACATACAGATAGCGGTGTAGATATTTCCATGTTCATACAGATAGCGGTGTAGATATTTCCATGTTCATAAAGATAGCGGTGTAGATATTTCCATGTTCATAGAGATGGCGGTGTAGATATTTCTATGTTTATACAGATAGCAGTGTAGTTATTTCCATGTTTATACAGATAGCAGTGTAGATATTTCCATTGATATACAGATAGCAGTGTAGATATTTGCATGTACATACAGATAGCGGTGTAGATATTTCCATGTTCATACAGATAGCGGTGTAGATATTTCCATGTTCATACAGATAGCGGTGTAGATATTTCCATGTTCATACAGATAGTGGTGTAGGTATTTCCATGTTCATGCAGATGCCGGTGTACATATATCTATGTTCATACAGATGGCGGTGAAGATATTTCCATGTTCATACAGATGACGGTGTAGATATTTCCATGTTCATACAAATGGCGGTGTAGATATTTTCATGTTCAAAGAGATGGCGGTGTAGATATTTCCAGGTTCATACAAATGGCGGTGTAGATATTTCCATGTTCATAGAGATGGCGGTGTAGATATTTCCAAGTTTATACAGATAGCAGTGTAGTTATTTCCATGTTTATAGAGATAGCAGTGTGGATATTTCCATTGATATACAGATAGCTGTGTAGATATTTGCATGTTCATACAGATAGCTGTGTAGATATTTCCATGTTCATACAGATAGTGGTGTAGATATTTCCATGTTCATACAGATAGCGGTTTAGTTATTTCCATGTTCAAACAGATAGCGGTGTAGATATTTCCATGTTCATACAGATAGCGGTGTAGATATTTCCATGTTCATACAGTTAGCGGTGTAGATATTTCCATATTCATACAGATGGCGGTGTAGATATTTACATGTTCATACCGATGGCGGTGTAGATATTTCCATGTTCATACAGATAGCGGTGTAGATATTTCCATGTTCAAACAGATAGCGGTGTAGATATTTCCATGTTCATAGAGATAGCGGTGTAGATATTTCCATGTTCATACCCATAGCGGTGGAGACATTTCCATGTTCGTACATTTAGCGGTGTAGATATTTCCATGATCTTACAGATGGCGGTGAAGATATTTACATGTTCATACAGATGGCGGTGTAGATATTTCCATGTTTGTACGGATGGCAGTGTAGATATTTCCATGTTCATACAGGTGGCAGTGTAGATATTTCCATGTTTATACAGATAGCAGTGTAGTTATTTCCATGTTAATGGAGATAGCTGTGTTGATATTTCCATTGATATACTGATAGCTGTGTAGATATTTGCATGTTCATACAGATAGCGGTGTAGATATTTTCATGTTCGTACAGATAGCGGTGTAGATATTTCCATGTTCATACAGATAACGGTGCAGATATTTCCATGTTCATACAGACAGCGGTGTAGATATTTCCATGTTCATACAGTTAGCGGTGTAGATATTTCCATGTTCATACAGATGGCGGTGTAGATATTTACATGTTCATACAGAGGGCGGTATAGATATTTCCATGTTCGTACAGATGGCGGTGTAGTTATTTCCATGTTCATAGAGATGGCGGTGTAGGTATTTCCATGTTTATGCAGATAGCGGTATAGATATTTCCAAGTTCATACAGATAGCGGTGTAGATATTTCCATGTTCATACAGATGGCGGTGTAGATATTTCCATGTTCATACAGATGGCGGTGTAGATATTTCGAAGTTTATAGAGATAGCGCTGTAGTTATTTCCATATTTATAGAGAAATCTGTGTAGATATTTCCATGTATATTCAGATAGCTGTGTAGATATTTCCATGTTCATGCAGGTAGCGGTGTAGATATTTCCATGTTCATCCAGATGCCGGTGTACAAATATCCATGTTCATACAGATGGCGGTGAAGATATTTCCATGTTCATACAGATGGCGGTGTAGATATTTCCATGTTCATACGAATGGCGGTGGAGATATTTCCATGTTTATAGAGATGACGGTGTAGATATTTCCATGTTCATACAAATGGTGGTGTAGATATTTCCATGTTCATAGAGATGGCGGTGTAGATATTTCCATGCTTATACAGATAGCAGTGTAGTTATTTCCATGTTTATAGAGATAGCAGTGTAGATATTTCCATTGATATACAGATAGCTGTGTAGATATTTGCATGTAGATACAGATAGCGGTGTAGATATTTCCATGTTCATACAGATAGCGGTGTAGATATTTCCATGTTCATACAGATAGCGGTGTAGATATTTCCATGTTCATACAGATAGCGGTGTAGATATTTCCATGTTCATGCAGATGCCGGTGTACATATATCCATGTTCATACAGATGGCGGTGAAGATATTTCCATGTTCATACAGATGGCGGTGTAGATATTTCCATGTTTATACGAATGGCGGTGTAGATATTTTCATATTCATAGAGATGGCGGTGTAGGTATTTCCAGGTTAATACAAATGGCGGTGTAGATATTTCCAAGTTCATAGAGATGGCGGTGTAGATATTTCCATGTTTATACAGATAGCAGTGTAGTTATTTCCATGTTTATAGAGATAGCAGTGTGGATATTTCCATTGATATACAGATAGCTGTGTAGATATTTGCATGTTCATACAGATAGCGGTGTAGATATTTGCATGTTCATACAGATAGCGGTGTAGTTATTTCCATGTTCATACAGATAGCGGTGTAGTTATTTCCATGTTCATACAGATAGCGGTGTAGATATATCCATGTTCATACAGATAGAGGTGTAGATATTTCCATGTTCATACAGTTAGCGGTGTAGATATTTCCATGTTCATACTGATGGCGGTGTAGATATTTACATGTTCATACAGATGGCGGTTTAGATATTTCCATGTTCATACGTATGGCGGTGGAGATATTTCCATGTTCATAGAGATGGCGGTGTAGATATTTCCATGTTCATACACATGGTGGTGTAGATATTTCCATGTTCAAAGAGATGGCGGTGTAGATATTTCCATGTTTATACAGATAGCAGTGTAGTTATTTCCATGTTTATAGAGATAGCAGTGTAGATATTTCCATTGATATACAGATAGCGGTGTAGATATTTGCATGTACATACAGATAGCGGTGTAGATATTTCCATGTTCATACAGATAGCCGTGTAGGTATATCCATGTTCATACAGATAGCGGTGTAGATATTTCCATGTTCATACAGATAGCGGTGTAGATATTTCCATGTTCATGCAGATGCCGGTGTACATATATCGATGTTCATACAGATGTCGGTGAAGATATTTCCATGTTCATACAGATGACGGTGTAGATATTTCCATGTTCATACAAATGGCGGTGTAGATATTTTCATGTTCATAGAAATGGAGGTGTAGATGTTTCCAGGTTCATACAAATGGCGGTGTAGATATTTCCGTGTTCATAGAGATGGCGGTGAAGATATTTCCATGTTTATACAGATAGCAGTGTAGTTGTTTCCATGTTTATAGAGATAGCAGTGTGGATATTTCCATTGATATACAGATATCTATGTAGATATTTCCATGTTCATACAGATGGCGGTGTAGATATTTACATGTTCATACAGATGGCGGTGTAGATATTTCCATGTTCATACAGATGGCGGTGTAGATATTTCCATGTTCATACAGATGGCGGTGTAGGTATTTCGAAGTTTATAGAGATAGCGCTGTAGTTATTTCCATATTTAGAGAGAAATCTGTGTAGATATTTCCATGTATATTCAGATAGCTGTGTAGATATTTCCATGTTCATGCAGGTAGCGGTGTAGATATTTCCATGTTCATCCAGATGCCGGTGTACATATGTCCATGTTCATACAGATGGCGGTGAAGATATTTCCATGTTCATACAGATGGCGGTGTAGATTTTTCCATGTTCATACGAATGGCGGTGGAGTTATTTCCATGTTCATAGAGATGGCGGTGTAGATATTTCCATGTTCATACAAATGGTGGTGTAGATATTTCCATGTTCATAGAGATGGCGGTGTAGATATTTCCATGCTTATACAGATAGCAGTGTAGTTATTTCCATGTTTATAGAGATAGCAGTGTAGATATTTCCATTGATATACAGATAGCTGTGTAGATATTTGCATGTACATACAGATAGCGGTGTAGATATTTCCATGTTCATACAGATAGCGGTGTAGATATTTCCATGTTCATACAGATAGCGGTGTAGATATTTCCCTGTTCTTACAGATAGCGGTGAAGATATTTCCATGTTCATACAGATGGCGGTGTAGATATTTCCATGTTCATACAAATGGCGGTGTAGATATTTTCATGTTCATAGAGATGGCGGTGTAGTTATTTCCATGTTCATACAGATTGAGGTGTAGTTGTTTCCATGTTCATACAGATAGCGGTGTAGATATTTCCATGTTCATACAGATAGCGGTGTAGATATTTCCATGTTCATACAGATAGCGGTGTAGATATTTCCATGTTCATACAGTTGGCGGTGTATATATTTCCATGTTTATACAGATAGCAGTGTAGTTATTTCCATGTTTACAGAGATAGCAATGTAGATATTTCCATTGATATACAGATAGCTGTGAAGATATTTCCATGTTCATAGAGATAGCGGAGTAGATATTTCCATGTTCATACAGATAACAGTGTAGATATTTCCATGTTCATACAGATAGCGGTGTAGATATTTCCATGTTCATACAGTTAGCGGTGTAGATATTTCCTTGTTCATACAAATGGCGGTGTAGATATTTCCATGTTTATACAGATAGCAGTGTAGGTATTTCCATGTTTATAGAGATAGCAGTGTAGATATTTCCACTGATATACAGATAGCTGTGTAGATATTTCCATGTTCATACAGATAATGGTGTAGATGTTTCCTTGTTCGTACAGAGAGCGGTGTAGATATTTCCATGTTCATACAGATAGCGGTGTAGATATTTCCATGTTCATACAGATAGCGGTGTAAGTATTTCCCTGTTCATACAGTTAGCGGTGTAGATATTTCCATGTTCATAGAGATGGCGGTGTAGATATTTACATGTTCATACAGATGGCAGTGTAGATATTTCCATGTTCGTACGGATGGCGGTTTAGATATTTCCATGTTCATACAGGTGGCGGTGTAGATATTTCCATGTTTATACAGATAGCAGTGTAGTTATTTCCATGTTTATTGAGATAGCAGTGTAGATATTTCCATTGATATACAGATAGCTGTGTAGATATTTGCATGTTCATACAGATAGCGGTGTAGATATTTCCATGTTCATACAGATAGCGGTGTAGATATTTCCATGTTCATACGGATAGCGGTGTAGATATTTCCATGTTCATAGAGATAACGGTGTAGATATTTCCATGTTCATACAGATAGCGGTGTAGATATTTCCATGTTCATACAGACAGCGGTGTAGATATTTCCATGTTCTTACAGTTAGCGGTGTAGATATTTCCATGTTCATACAGATGGCGGTGTAGATATTTCCCTGTCCATACAGATGGCGGTGTAGATATTTCCATGTTGAAACAGATGACGGTGTAGATATTTTCATGTTCATAGACATAGCGGTGTAGATATTTCCATGTTCATACCCATAGCAGTGTAGACATTTCCATGTTCATACATTTAGCTGTGTAGATATTTCATGTTCTTACAGATTGCGGTGAAGATATTTACATGTTCATACAGATGGCGGTGTAGATATTTCCATGTTTGTATGGATGGCAGTGTAGATATTTCCATGTTCATACAGGTGGCGGTGTAGATATTTCCATGTTCATACAGATGGCGGTGTAGATATTTCCATGTTCATACAGATGGCGGTGTAGATATTTCCATGTTCATACAGATGGCGGTGTAGATATTTCGAAGTTTATAGAGATAGCGCTGTAGTTATTTCCATGTTTATAGAGAAATCTGTGTAGATATTTCCATGTATATTCAGATAGCTGTGTAGATATTTCCATGTTCATGCAGGTAGTGGTGTAGATATTTCCATGTTCATCAAGATGCCGGTGTACATATATCCATGTTCATACAGATGGCGGTGAAGATATTTCCATGTTCATACAGATGGCGGTGTAGATATTTCCATGTTCATACGAATGGCGGTGGAGATATTTCCATGTTCATAGAGATGGCGGTGTAGATATTTCCATGTTCATACACATGGTGGTGTAGATATTTCCATGTTCATAGAGATGGCGGTGTAGATATTTCCATGCTTATACACATAGCAGTGTAGTTATTTCCATGTTTATAGAGATAGCAGTGTAGATATTTCCATTGATATACAGATAGCTGTGTAGATATTTGCATGTACATACAGATAGTGGTGTAGATATTTCCATGTTCATACAGATAGCGGTGTAGATATTTCCATGTTCATACAGATAGCGGTGTAGATATTTCCATGTTCATACAGATAGCGGTGTAGATATTTCCATGTTCATGCAGATGCCGGTGTACATATATCCATGTTCATACAGATGGCGGTGAAGATATTTCCATGTTCATACAGATGGCGGTGTAGATATTTCCATGTTCATACAAATGGCGGTTTAGATATTTTCATGTTCATAGAGATGGCGGTGTAGATATTTCCAGGTTAATACAAATGGCGGTGTAGATATTTCCATGTTCATAGAGATGGCGGTGTAGATATTTCCATGTTTATACAGATAGCAGTGTAGTTATTTCCATGTTTATAGAGATAGCAGTGTGGATATTTCCATTGATATACAGATAGCTGTGTAGATATTTGCATGTTCATACAGATAGCGGTGTAGATATTTGCCTGTTCATACAGATAGCGGTGTAGTTATTTCCATGTTCATACATATAGCGGTGTAGTTATTTCCATGTTCATACAGATAGCGGTGTAGATATTTCCATGTTCATACAGATAGCGGTGTAGATGTCTCCATGTTCATACAGTTAACGGTGTAGATATTTCCATGTTCATACAGATGGCGGTGTAGATATTTACAGGTTCATACAGATGGCGGTGTAGATATTTCCATGTTCATACGAATGGCGGTGGAGATATTTCCATGTTCATAGAGATGGCGGTGTAGATATTTCCATGTTCATACACATGGTGGTGTAGATATTTCCATGTTCATAGAGATGGCGGTGTAGATATTTCCATGTTTATACAGATAGCAGTGTAGTTATTTCCATGTTTATAGAGATAGCAGTGTAGATATTTCCATTGATATACAGATAGCGGTGTAGATATTTCCATGTTCATACAGATAGCCGTGTAGTTATTTCCATGTTCATACAGATAGCGGTGTAGATATTTCCATGTTCATACAGATAGCGGTGTAGATATTTCCATGTTCATGCAGATGCCGGTGTACATATATCCATGTTCATACAGATGGCGGTGAAGATATTTCCATGTTCATACAGATGGCGGTGTAGATATTTCCATGTTCATACAAATGGCGTTGTAGATATTTTCATGTTCATAGAAATGGCGGTGTAGATATTTCCAGGTTCATACAAATGGCGGTGTAGATATTTCCGTGTTCATAGAGATGGCGGTGTAGATATTTCCATGTTTATTCAGATAGCAGTGTAGTTTTTTCAATGTTTATAGAGATAGCAGTGTGGATATTTCCATTGATATACAGATAGCTATGTAGATATTTCCATGTTCATACAGATAGCGGTGTAGATATTTCCATGTTCATACAGATAGCGGTGTAGATATTTCCATGTTCTTACAGATAGCGTTGTAGTTATTTCCATGTTCATTCAGATAGCGGTGTAGATATTTCCATGTTCATACAGATAGCGGTGTAGATATTTCCATGTTCATACAGATGGCGTTGTAGATATTTACATGTTCATACAGATGGCGGTGTAGATATTTCCATGTTCATACAGATGGCGGTGGAGATATTTCCATGTTCATACACATGGCGGTGTAGATATTTCGAAGTTTATAGAGATAGCGCTGTAGTTATTTCCATATTTATAGAGAAATCTGTGTAGATATTTCCATGTATATTCAGATAGCTGTGTAGATATTTCCATGTTCATACAGGTAGCGGTGTAGATATTTCCATGTTCATCCAGATGCCGGTGTACATATATCGATGTTCATACAGATGGCGGTGAAGATATTTCCATGTTCATTCAGATGGCGGTGTAGATATTTCCATGTTCATACGAATGGCGGTGGAGATATTTCCATGTTCATAGAGATGGCGGTGTAGATATTTCCATGTTCATACAAATGGTGGTGTAGATATTTCCATGTTCATAGAGATGGCGGTGCAGATATTTCCATGCTTATACAGATAGCAGTGTAGTTATTTCCATGTTTATAGAGATAGCAGTGTAGATATTTCCATTGATGTACAGAGAGCTGTGTAGATATTTGCATGTACATACAGATAGCGGTGTAGATATTTCCATGTTCATACAGATAGCGGTGTAGATATTTCCATGTTCATAAAGATAGCGGTGTAGATATTTCCATGTTCATAGAGATGGCGGTGTAGATATTTCTATGTTTATACAGATAGCAGTGTAGTTATTTCCATGTTTATACAGATAGCAGTGTAGATATTTCCATTGATATACAGATAGCAGTGTAGATATTTGCATGTACATACAGATAGCGGTGTAGATATTTCCATGTTCATACAGATAGCGGTGTAGATATTTCCATGTTCATACAGATAGCGGTGTAGATATTTCCATGTTCATACAGATAGTGGTGTAGGTATTTCCATGTTCATGCAGATGCCGGTGTACATATATCTATGTTCATACAGATGGCGGTGAAGATATTTCCATGTTCATACAGATGACGGTGTAGATATTTCCATGTTCATACAAATGGCGGTGTAGATATTTTCATGTTCAAAGAGATGGCGGTGTAGATATTTCCAGGTTCATACAAATGGCGGTGTAGATATTTCCATGTTCATAGAGATGGCGGTGTAGATATTTCCAAGTTTATACAGATAGCAGTGTAGTTATTTCCATGTTTATAGAGATAGCAGTGTGGATATTTCCATTGATATACAGATAGCTGTGTAGATATTTGCATGTTCATACAGATAGCTGTGTAGATATTTCCATGTTCATACAGATAGTGGTGTAGATATTTCCATGTTCATACAGATAGCGGTTTAGTTATTTCCATGTTCAAACAGATAGCGGTGTAGATATTTCCATGTTCATACAGATAGCGGTGTAGATATTTCCATGTTCATACAGTTAGCGGTGTAGATATTTCCATATTCATACAGATGGCGGTGTAGATATTTACATGTTCATACCGATGGCGGTGTAGATATTTCCATGTTCATACAGATAGCGGTGTAGATATTTCCATGTTCAAACAGATAGCGGTGTAGATATTTCCATGTTCATAGAGATAGCGGTGTAGATATTTCCATGTTCATACCCATAGCGGTGGAGACATTTCCATGTTCGTACATTTAGCGGTGTAGATATTTCCATGATCTTACAGATGGCGGTGAAGATATTTACATGTTCATACAGATGGCGGTGTAGATATTTCCATGTTTGTACGGATGGCAGTGTAGATATTTCCATGTTCATACAGGTGGCAGTGTAGATATTTCCATGTTTATACAGATAGCAGTGTAGTTATTTCCATGTTAATGGAGATAGCTGTGTTGATATTTCCATTGATATACTGATAGCTGTGTAGATATTTGCATGTTCATACAGATAGCGGTGTAGATATTTTCATGTTCGTACAGATAGCGGTGTAGATATTTCCATGTTCATACAGATAACGGTGCAGATATTTCCATGTTCATACAGACAGCGGTGTAGATATTTCCATGTTCATACAGTTAGCGGTGTAGATATTTCCATGTTCATACAGATGGCGGTGTAGATATTTACATGTTCATACAGAGGGCGGTATAGATATTTCCATGTTCGTACAGATGGCGGTGTAGTTATTTCCATGTTCATAGAGATGGCGGTGTAGGTATTTCCATGTTTATGCAGATAGCGGTATAGATATTTCCAAGTTCATACAGATAGCGGTGTAGATATTTCCATGTTCATACAGATGGCGGTGTAGATATTTCCATGTTCATACAGATGGCGGTGTAGATATTTCGAAGTTTATAGAGATAGCGCTGTAGTTATTTCCATATTTATAGAGAAATCTGTGTAGATATTTCCATGTATATTCAGATAGCTGTGTAGATATTTCCATGTTCATGCAGGTAGCGGTGTAGATATTTCCATGTTCATCCAGATGCCGGTGTACAAATATCCATGTTCATACAGATGGCGGTGAAGATATTTCCATGTTCATACAGATGGCGGTGTAGATATTTCCATGTTCATACGAATGGCGGTGGAGATATTTCCATGTTTATAGAGATGACGGTGTAGATATTTCCATGTTCATACAAATGGTGGTGTAGATATTTCCATGTTCATAGAGATGGCGGTGTAGATATTTCCATGCTTATACAGATAGCAGTGTAGTTATTTCCATGTTTATAGAGATAGCAGTGTAGATATTTCCATTGATATACAGATAGCTGTGTAGATATTTGCATGTAGATACAGATAGCGGTGTAGATATTTCCATGTTCATACAGATAGCGGTGTAGATATTTCCATGTTCATACAGATAGCGGTGTAGATATTTCCATGTTCATACAGATAGCGGTGTAGATATTTCCATGTTCATGCAGATGCCGGTGTACATATATCCATGTTCATACAGATGGCGGTGAAGATATTTCCATGTTCATACAGATGGCGGTGTAGATATTTCCATGTTTATACGAATGGCGGTGTAGATATTTTCATATTCATAGAGATGGCGGTGTAGGTATTTCCAGGTTAATACAAATGGCGGTGTAGATATTTCCAAGTTCATAGAGATGGCGGTGTAGATATTTCCATGTTTATACAGATAGCAGTGTAGTTATTTCCATGTTTATAGAGATAGCAGTGTGGATATTTCCATTGATATACAGATAGCTGTGTAGATATTTGCATGTTCATACAGATAGCGGTGTAGATATTTGCATGTTCATACAGATAGCGGTGTAGTTATTTCCATGTTCATACAGATAGCGGTGTAGTTATTTCCATGTTCATACAGATAGCGGTGTAGATATATCCATGTTCATACAGATAGAGGTGTAGATATTTCCATGTTCATACAGTTAGCGGTGTAGATATTTCCATGTTCATACTGATGGCGGTGTAGATATTTACATGTTCATACAGATGGCGGTTTAGATATTTCCATGTTCATACGTATGGCGGTGGAGATATTTCCATGTTCATAGAGATGGCGGTGTAGATATTTCCATGTTCATACACATGGTGGTGTAGATATTTCCATGTTCAAAGAGATGGCGGTGTAGATATTTCCATGTTTATACAGATAGCAGTGTAGTTATTTCCATGTTTATAGAGATAGCAGTGTAGATATTTCCATTGATATACAGATAGCGGTGTAGATATTTGCATGTACATACAGATAGCGGTGTAGATATTTCCATGTTCATACAGATAGCCGTGTAGGTATATCCATGTTCATACAGATAGCGGTGTAGATATTTCCATGTTCATACAGATAGCGGTGTAGATATTTCCATGTTCATGCAGATGCCGGTGTACATATATCGATGTTCATACAGATGTCGGTGAAGATATTTCCATGTTCATACAGATGACGGTGTAGATATTTCCATGTTCATACAAATGGCGGTGTAGATATTTTCATGTTCATAGAAATGGAGGTGTAGATGTTTCCAGGTTCATACAAATGGCGGTGTAGATATTTCCGTGTTCATAGAGATGGCGGTGAAGATATTTCCATGTTTATACAGATAGCAGTGTAGTTGTTTCCATGTTTATAGAGATAGCAGTGTGGATATTTCCATTGATATACAGATATCTATGTAGATATTTCCATGTTCATACAGATGGCGGTGTAGATATTTACATGTTCATACAGATGGCGGTGTAGATATTTCCATGTTCATACAGATGGCGGTGTAGATATTTCCATGTTCATACAGATGGCGGTGTAGGTATTTCGAAGTTTATAGAGATAGCGCTGTAGTTATTTCCATATTTAGAGAGAAATCTGTGTAGATATTTCCATGTATATTCAGATAGCTGTGTAGATATTTCCATGTTCATGCAGGTAGCGGTGTAGATATTTCCATGTTCATCCAGATGCCGGTGTACATATGTCCATGTTCATACAGATGGCGGTGAAGATATTTCCATGTTCATACAGATGGCGGTGTAGATTTTTCCATGTTCATACGAATGGCGGTGGAGTTATTTCCATGTTCATAGAGATGGCGGTGTAGATATTTCCATGTTCATACAAATGGTGGTGTAGATATTTCCATGTTCATAGAGATGGCGGTGTAGATATTTCCATGCTTATACAGATAGCAGTGTAGTTATTTCCATGTTTATAGAGATAGCAGTGTAGATATTTCCATTGATATACAGATAGCTGTGTAGATATTTGCATGTACATACAGATAGCGGTGTAGATATTTCCATGTTCATACAGATAGCGGTGTAGATATTTCCATGTTCATACAGATAGCGGTGTAGATATTTCCCTGTTCTTACAGATAGCGGTGAAGATATTTCCATGTTCATACAGATGGCGGTGTAGATATTTCCATGTTCATACAAATGGCGGTGTAGATATTTTCATGTTCATAGAGATGGCGGTGTAGTTATTTCCATGTTCATACAGATTGAGGTGTAGTTGTTTCCATGTTCATACAGATAGCGGTGTAGATATTTCCATGTTCATACAGATAGCGGTGTAGATATTTCCATGTTCATACAGATAGTGGTGTAGATATTTCCATTTTCGTACAGAGAGCGGTGTAGATATTTCCATGTTCATACAGTTAGCGGTGTAGATATTTCCATGTTCCTACAGATAGCGGTGTAGGTATTTCCATGTTCATAGAGATGGCGGTGTAGATATTTCCATGTTTATACAGATAGCAGTGTAGTTATTTCCATGTTTATAGAGATAGCAGTGTAGATATTTCCACTGATATACAGATAGCTGTGTAGATATTTGCATGTTCATTCAGATAGCGGTGTAGATATTTCCATGTTCATACAGATGGCGGTGTAGATATTTACATGTTCATACAGAGGGCGGTATAGATATTTCCATGTTCGTACAGATGGCGGTGTAGTTATTTCCATGTTCATAGAGATGGTGGTGTAGATATTTCCATGTTTATGCAGATAGCGGTATAGATATTTCCTAGTTCATACAGATAGTGGTGTAGATATTTCCATGTTCATACAGATGGCGGTGTATATATTTCCATGTTCATACAGATGGCGGTGTAGATATTTCGAAGTTTATAGAGATAGCGCTGTAGCTATTTCCATATTTATAGAGAAATCTGTGTAGATATTTCCATGTATATTCAGATAGCTGTGTAGATATTTCCATGTTCATGCAGGTAGCGGTGTAGATATTTCCATGTTCATCCAGATGCCGGTGTACAAATATCCATGTTCATACAGATGGCGGTGAAGATATTTCCATGTTCATACAGATGGCCGTGTAGATATTTCCATGTTCATACGAATGGCGGTGGAGATATTTCCATGTTCATAGAGACGACGGTGTAGATATTTCCATGTTCATACAAATGGTGGTGTAGATATTTCCATGTTCATAGAGATGGCGGTGTAGATATTTCCATGCTTATACAGATAGCAGTGTAGTTATTTCCATGTTTATAGAGATAGCAGTGTAGATATTTCCATTGATATACAGATAGCTGTGTAGATATTTGCATGTAGATACAGATAGCGGTGTAGATATTTCCATGTTCATACAGATAGCGGTGTAGATATTTCCATGTTCATACAGATAGCGGTGTAGATATTTCCATGTTCATACAGATAGCGGTGTAGATATTTCCATGTTCATGCAGATGCCGGTGTACATATATCCATGTTCATACAGTTGGCGGTGTAGATATTTCCATGTTCATACAGATGGCGGTGTAGATATTTACATGTTCATACAGATGGCGGTGTAGATATTTCCATGTTCATACAGATGGCGGTGTAGATATTTCCATGTTCATACAGATGGCGGTGTAGATATTTCGAAGTTTATAGAGATAGCGCTGTAGTTATTTCCATATTTAGAGAGAAATCTGTGTAGATATTTCCATGTATATTCAGATAGCTGTGTAGATATTTCCATGTTCATGCAGGTAGCGGTGTAGATATTTCCATGTTCATCCAGATGCCGGTGTACATATGTCCATGTTCATACAGATGGCGGTGAAGATATTTCCATGTTCATACAGATGGCGGTGTAGATATTTCCATGTTCATACGAATGGCGGTGGAGTTATTTCCATGTTCATAGAGATGGCGGTGTAGATATTTCCATGTTCATACAAATGGTGGTGTAGATATTTCCATGTTCATAGAGATGGCGGTGTAGATATTTCCATGCTTATACAGATAGCAGTGTAGTTATTTCCATGTTTATAGAGATAGCAGTGTAGATATTTCCATTGATATACAGATAGCTGTGTAGATATTTGCATGTACATACAGATAGCGGTGTAGATATTTCCATGTTCATACAGATAGCGGTGTAGATATTTCCATGTCCATACAGATAGCGGTGTAGATATTTCCATGTTCTTACAGATAGCGGTGTAGATATTTCCATGTTCATGCAGATGCCGGTGTACATATATCCATGTTCATACAGATGGCGGTGAAGATATTTCCATGTTCATACAGATGGCGGTGTAGATATTTCCATGTTCATACAAATGGCGGTGTAGATATTTTCATGTTCATAGAGATGGCGGTGTAGTTATTTCCATGTTCATACAGATTGAGGTGTAGTTGTTTCCATGTTCATACAGATAGCGGTGTAGATATTTCCATGTTCATACAGATATCGGTGTAGATATTTCCATGTTCATACAGTTAGCGGTGGAGATATTACCATGTTCATACAGATGGCGGTGTAGATATTTACATGTTCATACAGATGGCGGTGTAGATATTTCCATGTTCATACGAATGGCGGTGGAGATATTTCCATGTTCATAGAGATGGCGGTGTAGATATTTCCATGTTCATACACATGGTGGTGTAGATATTTCCATGTTCATAGAGATTGCGGTGTAGATATTTCCATGTTTATACAGATAACAGTGTAGTTATTTCCATGTTTATAGAGATTGCAGTGTAGTTATTTCCATTGATATACAGATATCTATGTAGATATTTGCATGTTCATACAGATAGCGGTGTAGATATTTCCATGTTCATACAGATAGCGGTGTAGATATTTCCATGTACATACAGATAGCGGTGTAGATATTTCCATGTTCATACAGTTGGCGGTGTAGATATTTCCCTGTTCATACAGATGGCGGTGTAGATATTTACATGTTCATACAGATGGCGGTGTAGATATTTCCATGTTCGTACGGATGGAAGTGTAGATATTTCCATGTTCATACAGGTGGTGGTGTAGTTATTTCCATGTTTATACAGATAGCAGTGTAGTTATTTCCATGTTTATAGAGATAGCTGTGTAGATATTTCCATTGATATACAGATACCTGTGTAGATATTTGCATGTTCATACAGATAGCGGTGTAGATATTTCCATGTTCATACAGATAGCGGTGTAGATACTTCCATGTTCATACAGATAGCAGTGTAGATATTTCCATGTTCATACAGATAACGGTGTAGATATTTCCATGTTCATACAGATAGCGGTGTAGATATTTCCCTGTTCATACAGTTAGTGGAGTAGATATTTCCATGTTCATACAGATGGCGGTGTAGATATTTACATGTTCATACAGATGGCGGTGTAGATATTTCCGTGTTCATAGAGATGGCGGTGCAGACATTTCCATGTTTATGCAGATAGCGGTATAGGTATTTCCATGTTTATACAGATGGTGGTGTACCTATTTCCATGTTTATAGAGATGGCGGTCTAGATATTTTTATGTTTATAGAGATAGTGGTGTAGTTATTGCCAAGTTTATAGAGACAGCGTTGCAGATATTTCCATGTTTATACAGATAGCGGTGAAGATATTTCCATGTTTATACAGATAGCGGTGTAGATATTTCCATGTTTATACAGATAGCGGTGTAGATATTTCCATGTTTATAGAGATAGTGGTGTAGATAATTTCAATTTTATACAGATAGCAGTGTAGATATTTCCATGTTCATACAAATGGCGGTGTAGATATTTCCATGTTCATAGAGATGGCGGTGTAGATATTTCCATGTTCATACAAATGGCGGTGTAGATATTTCCATGTTCATAGAGATGGCGGTGTAGATATTTCCATGTTTATACAGATAGCAGTGTAGTTATTTGCATGTTTATAGAGATAGCAGTGTAGATATTTTCATTGATATACAGATAGCTGTGTAGATATTTGCATGTTCATACAGATAGCGGTGTAGAAATTTCCATGTTCATACAGATAATGGTGTAGATATTTCCATGTTCATACAGATAGCGGTGTAGCTATTTCCATGTTCATACAGTTAGCGGTGTAGATATTTCCATGTTCATACAAATGGCCGTGTAGGTATTTCCATGTTTATACAGATAGCAGTGTAGATAATTCCATGTTTATAGAGATAGCAGTGTAGATATTTCCGTTGATATACAGTTAGCTGTGTAGATATTTGCATGTTCATACACATAGCGGTGTAGATATTTCCATGTTCATACAGATAGTGGTGTAGATATTTCCATTTTCGTACAGAGAGCAGTGTAGATATTTCCATGTTCATACAGTTAGCGGTGTAGATATTTCCATGTTCCTACAGATAGCGGTGTAGGTATTTCCATGTTCATAGAGATGGCGGTGTAGATATTTCCATGTTTATACAGATAGCAGTGTAGTTATTTCCATGTTTATAGAGATAGCAGTGTAGATATTTCCACTGATATACAGATAGCTGTGTAGATATTTGCATGTTCATTCAGATAGCGGTGTAGATATTTCCATGTTCATACAGATGGCGGTGTAGATATTTACATGTTCATACAGAGGGCGGTATAGATATTTCCATGTTCGTACAGATGGCGGTGTAGTTATTTCCATGTTCATAGAGATGGTGGTGTAGATATTTCCATGTTTATGCAGATAGCGGTATAGATATTTCCTAGTTCATACAGATAGCGGTGTAGATATTTCCATGTTCATACAGATGGCGGTGTATATATTTCCATGTTCATACAGATGGCGGTGTAGATATTTCGAAGTTTATAGAGATAGCGCTGTAGTTATTTCCATATTTATAGAGAAATCTGTGTAGATATTTCCATGTATATTCAGATAGCTGTGTAGATATTTCCATGTTCATGCAGGTAGCGGTGTAGATATTTCCATGTTCATCCAGATGCCGGTGTACAAATATCCATGTTCATACAGATGGCGGTGAAGATATTTCCAAGTTCATACAGATGGCGGTGTAGATATTTCCATGTTCATACGAATGGCGGTGGAGATATTTCCATGTTCATAGAGACGACGGTGTAGATATTTCCATGTTCATACAAATGGTGGTGTAGATATTTCCATGTTCATAGAGATGGCGGTGTAGATATTTCCATGCTTATACAGATAGCAGTGTAGTTATTTCCATGTTTATAGAGATAGCAGTGTAGATATTTCCATTGATATACAGATAGCTGTGTAGATATTTGCATGTAGATACAGATAGCGGTGTAGATATTTCCATGTTCATACAGATAGCGGTGTAGATATTTCCATGTTCATACAGATAGCGGTGTAGATATTTCCATGTTCATACAGATAGCGGTGTAGATATTTCCATGTTCATGCAGATGCCGGTGTACATATATCCATGTTCATACAGATGGCGGTGAAGATATTTCCATGTTCATACAGATGGCGGTGTAGATATTTCCATGTTTATACAAATGGCGGTGTAGATATTTTCATATTCATAGAGATGGCGGTGTAGGTATTTCCAGGTTAATACAAATGGCGGTGTAGATATTTCCATGTTCATAGAGATGGCGGTGTAGATATTTCCATGTTTATACAGATAGCAGTGTAGTTATTTCCATGTTTATAGAGATAGCAGTGTGGATATTTCCATTGATATACAGATAGCTGTGTAGCTATTTGCATGTTCATACAGATAGCGGTGTAGATATTTGCATGTTCATACAGATAGCGGTGTAGTTATTTCCATGTTCATACAGATAGCGGTGTAGTTTTTCCATGTTCATACAGATAGCGGTGTAGATATATCCATGTTCATACAGATAGCGGTGTAGATATTTCCATGTTCATACAGTTAGCGGTGTAGATATTTCCATGTTCATGCTGATGGCGGTGTAGATATTTACATGTTCATACAGATGGCGGTGTAGATATTTCCATGTTCATACGAATGGCGGTGGAGATATTTCCATGTTCATAGAGATGGCGGTGTAGATATTTCCATGTTCATACACATGGTTGTGTAGATATTTCCATGTTCAAAGAGATGGCGGTGTAGATATTTCCATGTTTATACAGATAGCAGTGTAGTTATTTCCATGTTTATAGAGATAGCAGTGTAGATATTTCCATTGATATACAGATAGCGGTGTAGATATTTGCATGTACATACAGATAGCGGTGTAGATATTTCCATGTTCATACAGATAGCCGTGTAGATATATCCATGTTCATACAGATAGCGGTGTAGATATTTCCATGTTCATACAGATAGCGGTGTAGATATTTCCATGTTCATGCAGATGCCGGTGTACATATATCGATGTTCATACAGATGGCGGTGAAGCTATTTCCATGTTCATACAGATGACGGTGTAGATATTTCCATGTTCATACAAATGGCGGTGTAGTTATTTTCATGTTCATAGAAATGGCGGTGTAGATATTTCCAGGTTCATACAAATGGCGGTGTAGATATTTCCGTGTTCATAGAGATGGCGGTGTAGATATTTCCATGTTTATACAGATAGCAGTGTAGTTTTTTCCATGTTTATAGAGATAGCAGTGTGGATATTTCCATTGATATACAGATAGCTATGTTGATATTTACATGTTCATACAGATAGCGGTGTAGATATTTCCATGTTCATACAGATAGCGGTGTAGATATTTCCATGTTCATACAGATAGCGGTGTAGTTATTTCCATGTTCATTCAGATAGCGGTGTAGATATTTCCATTTTCATACAGATAGCGGTGTAGTTATTTCCATGTTCATACAGTTGGCGGTGAGGATATTTCCATGTTCAGACAGATGGCGGTGTAGATATTTCCAAGTTCATACAGATGGCGGTGTAGATATTTCCATGTTCATACAGATGGCGGTGTAGATATTTCCATGTTCATACAGATGGCGGTGTAGATATTTCGAAGTTTATAGAGATAGCGCTGTAGTTATTTCCATATTTATAGAGAAATCTGTGTAGATATTTCCATGTATATTCAGATAGCTGTGTAGATATTTCCATGTTCATGCAGGTAGCGGTGTAGATATTTCCATGTTCATCCAGATGCCGGTGTACATATGTCCATGTTCATACAGATGGCGGTGAAGATATTTCCATGTTCATACAGATGGCAGTGTAGATATTTCCATGTTCATACGAATGGCGGTGGAGTTATTTCCATGTTCATAGAGATGGCGGTGTAGATATTTCCATGTTCATACAAATGGTGGTGTAGATATTTCCATGTTCATAGAGATGGCGGTGTAGATATTTCCATGCTTATACAGATAGCAGTGTAGTTATTTCCATGTTTATAGAGATAGCAGTGTAGATATTTCCATTGATATACAGATAGCTGTGTAGATATTTGCATGTACATACAGATAGCGGTGTAGATATTTCCAAGTTCATACAGATAGCGGTGTAGATATTTCCATGTTCATACAGATAGCCGTGTAGATATTTCCATGTTCTTACAGATAGCGGTGTAGATATTTCCATGTTCATGCAGATGTCGGTGTACATATATCCATGTTCATACAGATGGCGGTGAAGATAATTCCATGTTCATACAGATGGCGGTGTAGATATTTCCATGTTCATACAAATGGCGGTGTAGATATTTTCATGTTCATAGAGATGGCGGTGTAGTTATTTCCATGTTCATACAGACTGAGGTGTAGTGGTTTCCATGTTCATACAGATAGCGGTGTAGATATTTCCATGTTCATACAGATATCGGTGTAGATATTTCCATGTTCATACAGTTAGCGGTGTAGATATTACCATGTTCATACAGATATCGGTGTAGATATTTCCATGTTCATACAGTTAGCGGTGTAGATATTACCATGTTCATACAGATGGCGGTGTAGATATTTACATGTTCATACAGATGGCGGTGTAGATATTTCCATGTTCATACGAATGGCGGTGGAGATATTTCCATGTTCATAGAGATGGCGGTGTAGATATTTCCATGTTCATACACATGGTGGTGTAGATATTTCCATGTTCATAGAGATGGCGGTGTAGATATTTCCATGTTTATACAGATAACAGTGTAGTTATTTCCATGTTTATAGAGATAGCAGTGTAGATATTTCCATTGATATACAGATATCTATGTAGATATTTGCATGTTCATACAGATAGCGGTGTAGATATTTCCATGTTCATACAGATAGCGGTGTAGATATTTCCATGTTCATACAGATAGCGGTGTAGATATTTCCATGTTCATACAGTTGGCAGTGTAGATATTTCCATGTTCATACAGATGGCGGTGTAGATATTTACATGTTCATACAGATGGCGGTGTAGATAATTCCATGTTCGTACGGATGGAAGTGTAGATATTTCCATGTTCATACAGGTGGTGGTGTAGTTATTTCCATGTTTATACAGATAGCAGTGTAGTTATTTCCATGTTTATAGAGATAGCAGTGTAGATATTTCCATTGATATACAGATAGCGGTGTAGATATTTGCATGTACATACAGATAGCGGTGTAGATATTTCCATGTTCATACAGATAGCCGTGTAGATATATCCATGTTCATACAGATAGCGGTGTAGATATTTCCATGTTCATACAGATAGCGGTGTAGATATTTCCATGTTCATGCAGATGCCGGTGTACATATATCGATGTTCATACAGATGGCGGTGAAGCTATTTCCATGTTCATACAGATGACGGTGTAGATATTTCCATGTTCATACAAATGGCGGTGTAGATATTTTCATGTTCATAGAAATGGCGGTGTAGATATTTCCAGGTTCATACAAATGGCGGTGTAGATATTTCCGTGTTCATAGAGATGGCGGTGTAGATATTTCCATGTTTATACAGATAGCAGTGTAGTTTTTTCCATGTTTATAGAGATAGCAGTGTGGATATTTCCATTGATATACAGATAGCTATGTTGATATTTACATGTTCATACAGATAGCGGTGTAGATATTTCCATGTTCATACAGATAGCGGTGTAGATATTTCCATGTTCATACAGATAGCGGTGTAGTTATTTCCATGTTCATTCAGATAGCGGTGTAGATATTTCCATTTTCATACAGATAGCGGTGTAGTTATTTCCATGTTCATACAGTTGGCGGTGAGGATATTTCCATGTTCAGACAGATGGCGGTGTAGATATTTCCAAGTTCATACAGATGGCGGTGTAGATATTTCCATGTTCATACAGATGGCGGTGTAGATATTTCCATGTTCATACAGATGGCGGTGTAGATATTTCGAAGTTTATAGAGATAGCGCTGTAGTTATTTCCATATTTATAGAGAAATCTGTGTAGATATTTCCATGTATATTCAGATAGCTGTGTAGATATTTCCATGTTCATGCAGGTAGCGGTGTAGATATTTCCATGTTCATCCAGATGCCGGTGTACATATGTCCATGTTCATACAGATGGCGGTGAAGATATTTCCATGTTCATACAGATGGCAGTGTAGATATTTCCATGTTCATACGAATGGCGGTGGAGTTATTTCCATGTTCATAGAGATGGCGGTGTAGATATTTCCATGTTCATACAAATGGTGGTGTAGATATTTCCATGTTCATAGAGATGGCGGTGTAGATATTTCCATGCTTATACAGATAGCAGTGTAGTTATTTCCATGTTTATAGAGATAGCAGTGTAGATATTTCCATTGATATACAGATAGCTGTGTAGATATTTGCATGTACATACAGATAGCGGTGTAGATATTTCCATGTTCATACAGATAGCGGTGTAGATATTTCCATGTTCATACAGATAGCGGTGTAGATATTTCCATGTTCTTACAGATAGCGGTGTAGATATTTCCATGTTCATGCAGATGTCGGTGTACATATATCCATGTTCATACAGATGGCGGTGAAGATAATTCCATGTTCATACAGATGGCGGTGTAGATATTTCCATGTTCATACAAATGGCGGTGTAGATATTTTCATGTTCATAGAGATGGCGGTGTAGTTATTTCCATGTTCATACAGACTGAGGTGTAGTGGTTTCCATGTTCATACAGATAGCGGTGTAGATATTTCCATGTTCATACAGATATCGGTGTAGATATTTCCATGTTCATACAGTTAGCGGTGTAGATATTACCATGTTCATACAGATATCGGTGTAGATATTTCCATGTTCATACAGTTAGCGGTGTAGATATTACCATGTTCATACAGATGGCGGTGTAGATATTTACATGTTCATACAGATGGCGGTGTAGATATTTCCATGTTCATACGAATGGCGGTGGAGATATTTCCATGTTCATAGAGATGGCGGTGTAGATATTTCCATGTTCATACACATGGTGGTGTAGATATTTCCATGTTCATAGAGATGGCGGTGTAGATATTTCCATGTTTATACAGATAACAGTGTAGTTATTTCCATGTTTATAGAGATAGCAGTGTAGATATTTCCATTGATATACAGATATCTATGTAGATATTTGCATGTTCATACAGATAGCGGTGTAGATATTTCCATGTTCATACAGATAGCGGTGTAGATATTTCCATGTTCATACAGATAGCGGTGTAGATATTTCCATGTTCATACAGTTGGCAGTGTAGATATTTCCATGTTCATACAGATGGCGGTGTAGATATTTACATGTTCATACAGATGGCGGTGTAGATAATTCCATGTTCGTACGGATGGAAGTGTAGATATTTCCATGTTCATACAGGTGGTGGTGTAGTTATTTCCATGTTTATACAGATAGCAGTGTAGTTATTTCCATGTTTATAGAGATAGCTGTGTAGATATTTCCATTGATATACAGATACCTGTGTAGATATTTGCATGTTCATACAGATAGCGGTGTAGATATTTCCATGTTCATACACATAGCGGTGTAGATACTTCCATGTTCATACAGATAGCAGTGTAGATATTTCCATGTTCATACAGATAACGGTGTAGATATTTCCATGTTCATACAGATAGCGGTGTAGATATTTCCCTGTTCATACAGTTAGTGGAGTAGATATTTCCATGTTCATACAGATGGCGGTGTAGATATTTACATGTTCATACAGATGGCGGTGTAGATATTTCCGTGTTCATAGAGATGGCGGTGCAGACATTTCCATGTTTATGCAGATAGCGGTATAGGTATTTCCATGTTTATACAGATGGTGGTGTACCTATTTCCATGTTTATAGAGATGGCGGTCTAGATATTTGTATGTTTATAGAGATAGTGGTGTAGTTATTGCCAAGTTTATAGAGACAGCGTTGCAGATATTTCCATGTTTATACAGATAGCGGTGAAGATATTTCCATGTTTATACAGATAGCGGTGTAGATATTTCCATGTTTATACAGATAGCGGTGTAGATATTTCCATGTTTATAGAGATAGTGGTGTAGATAATTTCAATTTTATACAGATAGCAGGGTAGATATTTCCATGTTCATACAAATGGCGGTGTAGATATTTCCATGTTCATAGAGATGGCGGTGTAGATATTTCCATGTTCATACAAATGGCGGTGTAGATATTTCCATGTTCATAGAGATGGCGGTGTAGATATTTCAATGTTTATACAGATAGCAGTGTAGTTATTTCCATGTTTATAGAGATAGCAGTGTAGTTATTTTCATTGATATACAGATAGCTGTGTAGATATTTGCATGTTCATACAGATAGCGGTGTAGATATTTCCATGTTCATACAGATAATGGTGTAGATATTTCCATGTTCATACAGATAGCGGTGTAGCTATTTCCATGTTCATACAGTTAGCGGTGTAGATATTTCCATGTTCATACAAATGGCCGTGTAGGTATTTCCATGTTTATACAGATAGAAGTGTAGATAATTCCATGTTTATAGAGATAGCAGTGTAGATATTTCCGTTGATATACAGTTAGATGTGTAGATATTTGCATGTTCATACACATAGCGGTGTAGATATTTCCATGTTCATACAGATAGCGGTGTAGATATTTCCATTTTCGTACAGAGAGCGGTGTAGATATTTCCATGTTCATACAGTTAGCGGTGTAGATATTTCCATGTTCCTACAGATAGCGGTGTAGGTATTTCCATGTTCATAGAGATGGCGGTGTAGTTATTTCCATGTTTATACAGATAGCAGTGTAGTTATTTCCATGTTTATAGAGATAGCAGTGTAGATATTTCCACTGATATACAGATAGCTGTGTAGATATTTGCATGTTCATTCAGATAGCGGTGTAGATATTTCCATGTTCATACAGATGGCGGTGTAGATATTTACATGTTCATACAGAGGGCGGTATAGATATTTCCATGTTCGTACAGATGGCGGTGTAGTTATTTCCATGTTCATAGAGATGGTGGTGTAGATATTTCCATGTTTATGCAGATAGCGGTATAGATATTTCCTAGTTCATACAGATAGCGGTGTAGATATTTCCATGTTCATACAGATGGCGGTGTATATATTTCCATGTTCATACAGATGGCGGTGTAGATATTTCGAAGTTTATAGAGTTAGCGCTGTAGTTATTTCCATATTTACAGAGAAATCTGTGTAGATATTTCCATGTATATTCAGATAGCTGTGTAGATATTTCCATGTTCATGCAGGTAGCGGTGTAGATATTTCCATGTTCATCCAGATGCCGGTGTACAAATATCCATGTTCATACAGATGGCGGTGAAGATATTTCCATGTTCATTCAGATGGCGGTGTAGATATTTCCATGTTCATACGAATGGCGGTGGAGATATTTCCATGTTCATAGAGACGACGGTGTAGATATTTCCATGTTCATACAAATGGTGGTGTAGATATTTCCATGTTCATAGAGATGGCGGTGTAGATATTTCCATGCTTATGCAGATAGCAGTGTAGTTATTTCCATGTTTATAGAGATAGCAGTGTAGATATTTCCATTGATATACAGATAGCTGTGTAGATATTTGCATGTAGATACAGATAGCGGTGTAGGTATTTCCATGTTCATACAGATAGCGGTGTAGATATTTCCATGTTCATACAGATAGCGGTGTAGATATTTCCATGTTCATACAGATAGCGGTGTAGATATTTCCATGTTCATGCAGATGCCGGTGTACATATATCCATGTTCATACAGATGGCGGTGAAGATATTTCCATGTTCATACAGATGGCGGTGTAGATATTTCCATGTTTATACAAATGGCGGTGTAGATATTTTCATATTCATAGAGATGGCGGTGTAGGTATTTCCAGGTTAATACAAATGGCGGTGTAGATATTTCCATGTTCATAGAGATGGCGGTGTAGATATTTCCATGTTTATACAGATAGCAGTGTAGTTATTTCCATGTTTATAGAGATAGCAGTGTGGATATTTCCATTGATATACAGATAGCTGTGTAGCTATTTGCATGTTCATACAGATAGCGGTGTAGATATTTGCATGTTCATACAGATAGCGGTGTAGTTATTTCCATGTTCATACAGATAGCGGTGTAGTTATTTCCATGTTCATACAGATAGCGGTGTAGATATATCCATGTTCATACAGATAGCGGTGTAGATATTTCCATGTTCATACAGTTAGCGGTGTAGATATTTCCATGTTCATACTGATGGCGGTGTAGATATTTACATGTTCATACAGATGGCGGTGTAGATATTTCCATGTTCATACGAATGGCGGTGGAGATATTTCCATGTTCATAGAGATGGCGGTGTAGATATTTCCATGTTCATACACATGGTGGTGTAGATATTTCCATGTTCAAAGAGATGGCGGTGTAGATATTTCCATGTTCAAAGAGATGGCGGTGTAGATATTTCCGTGTTCATAGAGATGGCGGTGTAGATATTTCCATGTTTATACAGATAGCAGTGTAGTTTTTTCCATGTTTATAGAGATAGCAGTGTGGATATTTCCATTGATATACAGATAGCTATGTAGATATTTGCATGTTCATACAGATAGCGGTGTAGATATTTCCATGTTCATACAGATAGCGGTGTAGATATTTCCATGTTCATACAGATAGCGGTGTAGTTATTTCCATGTTCATTCAGATAGCGGTGTAGATATTTCCATTTTCATACAGATAGCGGTGTAGTTATTTCCATGTTCATACAGTTGGCGGTGTAGATATTTCCATGTTCATACAGATGGCGGTGTAGATATTTCCATGTTCATACAGATGGCGGTGTAGATATTTCCATGTTCATACAGATGGCGGTGTAGATATTTCCATGTTCATACAGATGGCGGTGTAGATATTTCGAAGTTTATAGAGATAGCGCTGTAGTTATTTCCATATTTATAGAGAAATCTGTGTAGATATTTCCATGTATATTCAGATAGCTGTGTAGATATTTCCATGTTCATGCAGGTAGCGGTGTAGATATTTCCATGTTCATCCAGATGCCGGTGTACATATGTCCATGTTCATACAGATGGCGGTGAAGATATTTCCATGTTCATACAGATGGCGGTGTAGATATTTCCATGTTCATACGAATGGCGGTGGAGATATTTCCATGTTCATAGAGATGGCGGTGTAGATATTTCCATGTTCATACACATGGTGGTGTAGATATTTCCATGTTCATAGAGATGGCGGTGTAGATATTTCCATGTTTATACAGATAACAGTGTAGTTATTTCCATGTTTATAGAGATAGCAGTGTAGATATTTCCATTGATATACAGATATCTATGTAGATATTTGCATGTTCATACAGATAGCGGTGTAGATATTTCCATGTTCATACAGATAGCGGTGTAGATATTTCCATGTTCATACAGATAGCGGTGTAGATATTTCCATGTTCATACAGTTGGCAGTGTAGATATTTCCATGTTCATACAGATGGCGGTGTAGATATTTACATGTTCATACAGATGGCGGTGTAGATATTTCCATGTTCGTACGGATGGAAGTGTAGATATTTCCATGTTCATACAGGTGGTGGTGTAGTTATTTCCATGTTTATACAGATAGCAGTGTAGTTATTTCCATGTTTATAGAGATAGCTGTGTAGATATTTCCATTGATATACAGATACCTGTGTAGATATTTGCATGTTCATACAGATAGCGGTGTAGATATTTCCATGTTCATACACATAGCGGTGTAGATACTTCCATGTTCATACAGATAGCAGTGTAGATATTTCCATGTTCATACAGATAACGGTGTAGATATTTCCATGTTCATACAGATAGCGGTGTAGATATTTCCCTGTTCATACAGTTAGTGGAGTAGATATTTCCATGTTCATACAGATGGCGGTGTAGATATTTACATGTTCATACAGATGGCGGTGTAGATATTTCCGTGTTCATACAGATGGCGGTGCAGACATTTCCATGTTTATGCAGATAGCGGTATAGGTATTTCCATGTTTATACAGATGGTGGTGTACCTATTTCCATGTTTATAGAGATGGCGGTCTAGATATTTGTATGTTTATAGAGATAGTGGTGTAGTTATTGCCAAGTTTATAGAGACAGCGTTGCAGATATTTCCATGTTTATACAGATAGCGGTGAAGATATTTCCATGTTTATACAGATAGCGGTGTAGATATTTCCATGTTTATACAGATAGCGGTGTAGATATTTCCATGTTTATAGAGATAGTGGTGTAGATAATTTCAATTTTATACAGATAGCAGTGTAGATATTTCCATGTTCATACAAATGGCGGTGTAGATATTTCCATGTTCATAGAGATGGCGGTGTAGATATTTCCATGTTCATACAAATGGCGGTGTAGATATTTCCATGTTCATAGAGATGGCGGTGTAGATATTTCAATGTTTATACAGATAGCAGTGTAGTTATTTCCATGTTTATAGAGATAGCAGTGTAGATATTTTCATTGATATACAGATAGCTGTGTAGATATTTGCATGTTCATACAGATAGCGGTGTAGATATTTCCATGTTCATACAGATAATGGTGTAGATATTTCCATGTTCATACAGATAGCGGTGTAGCTATTTCCATGTTCATACAGTTAGCGGTGTAGATATTTCCATGTTCATACAAATGGCCGTGTAGGTATTTCCATGTTTATACAGATAGAAGTGTAGATAATTCCATGTTTATAGAGATAGCAGTGTAGATATTTCCGTTGATATACAGTTAGCTGTGTAGATATTTGCATGTTCATACACATAGCGGTGTAGATATTTCCATGTTCATACAGATAGCGGTGTAGATATTTCCATTTTCGTACAGAGAGCGGTGTAGATATTTCCATATTCATACAGTTAGCGGTGTAGATATTTCCATGTTCCTACAGATAGCGGTGTAGGTATTTCCATGTTCATAGAGATGGCGGTGTAGTTATTTCCATGTTTATACAGATAGCAGTGTAGTTATTTCCATGTTTATAGAGATAGCAGTGTAGATATTTCCACTGATATACAGATAGCTGTGTAGATATTTGCATGTTCATTCAGATAGCGGTGTAGATATTTCCATGTTCATACAGATGGCGGTGTAGATATTTACATGTTCATACAGAGGGCGGTATAGATATTTCCATGTTCGTACAGATGGCGGTGTAGTTATTTCCATGTTCATAGAGATGGTGGTGTAGATATTTCCATGTTTATGCAGATAGCGGTATAGATATTTCCTAGTTCATACAGATAGCGGTGTAGATATTTCCATGTTCATACAGATGGCGGTGTATATATTTCCATGTTCATACAGATGGCGGTGTAGATATTTCGAAGTTTATAGAGTTAGCGCTGTAGTTATTTCCATATTTATAGAGAAATCTGTGTAGATATTTCCATGTATATTCAGATAGCTGTGTAGATATTTCCATGTTCATGCAGGTAGCGGTGTAGATATTTCCATGTTCATCCAGATGCCGGTGTACAAATATCCATGTTCATACAGATGGCGGTGAAGATATTTCCATGTTCATTCAGATGGCGGTGTAGATATTTCCATGTTCATACGAATGGCGGTGGAGATATTTCCATGTTCATAGAGACGACGGTGTAGATATTTCCATGTTCATACAAATGGTGGTGTAGATATTTCCATGTTCATAGAGATGGCGGTGTAGATATTTCCATGCTTATACAGATAGCAGTGTAGTTATTTCCATGTTTATAGAGATAGCAGTGTAGATATTTCCATTGATATACAGATAGCTGTGTAGATATTTGCATGTAGATACAGATAGCGGTGTAGGTATTTCCATGTTCATACAGATAGCGGTGTAGATATTTCCATGTTCATACAGATAGCGGTGTAGATATTTCCATGTTCATACAGATAGCGGTGTAGATATTTCCATGTTCATGCAGATGCCGGTGTACATATATCCATGTTCATACAGATGGCGGTGAAGATATTTCCATGTTCATACAGATGGCGGTGTAGATATTTCCATGTTTATACAAATGGCGGTGTAGATATTTTCATATTCATAGAGATGGCGGTGTAGGTATTTCCAGGTTAATACAAATGGCGGTGTAGATATTTCCATGTTCATAGAGATGGCGGTGTAGATATTTCCATGTTTATACAGATAGCAGTGTAGTTATTTCCATGTTTATAGAGATAGCAGTGTGGATATTTCCATTGATATACAGATAGCTGTGTAGCTATTTGCATGTTCATACAGATAGCGGTGTAGATATTTGCATGTTCATACAGATAGCGGTGTAGTTATTTCCATGTTCATACAGATAGCGGTGTAGTTATTTCCATGTTCATACAGATAGCGGTGTAGATATATCCATGTTCATACAGATAGCGGTGTAGATATTTCCATGTTCATACAGTTAGCGGTGTAGATATTTCCATGTTCATACTGATGGCGGTGTAGATATTTACATGTTCATACAGATGGCGGTGTAGATATTTCCATGTTCATACGAATGGCGGTGGAGATATTTCCATGTTCATAGAGATGGCGGTGTAGATATTTCCATGTTCATACACATGGTGGTGTAGATATTTCCATGTTCAAAGAGATGGCGGTGTAGATATTTCCATGTTCAAAGAGATGGCGGTGTAGATATTTCCGTGTTCATAGAGATGGCGGTGTAGATATTTCCATGTTTATACAGATAGCAGTGTAGTTTTTTCCATGTTTATAGAGATAGCAGTGTGGATATTTCCATTGATATACAGATAGCTATGTAGATATTTGCATGTTCATACAGATAGCGGTGTAGATATTTCCATGTTCATACAGATAGCGGTGTAGATATTTCCATGTTCATACAGATAGCGGTGTAGTTATTTCCATGTTCATTCAGATAGCGGTGTAGATATTTCCATTTTCATACAGATAGCGGTGTAGTTATTTCCATGTTCATACAGTTGGCGGTGTAGATATTTCCATGTTCATACAGATGGCGGTGTAGATATTTCCATGTTCATACAGATGGCGGTGTAGATATTTCCATGTTCATACAGATGGCGGTGTAGATATTTCCATGTTCATACAGATGGCGGTGTAGATATTTCGAAGTTTATAGAGATAGCGCTGTAGTTATTTCCATATTTATAGAGAAATCTGTGTAGATATTTCCATGTATATTCAGATAGCTGTGTAGATATTTCCATGTTCATGCAGGTAGCGGTGTAGATATTTCCATGTTCATCCAGATGCCGGTGTACATATGTCCATGTTCATACAGATGGCGGTGAAGATATTTCCATGTTCATACAGATGGCGGTGTAGATATTTCCATGTTCATACGAATGGCGGTGGAGTTATTTCCATGTTCATAGATATGGCGGTGTAGATATTTCCATGTTCATACAAATGGTGGTGTAGATATTTCCATGTTCATAGAGATGGCGGTGTAGATATTTCCATGCTTATACAGATAGCAGTGTAGTTATTTCCATGTTTATAGAGATAGCAGTGTAGATATTTCCATTGATATACAGATAGCTGTGTAGATATTTGCATGTACATACAGATAGCGGTGTAGATATTTCCATGTTCATACAGATAGCGGTGTAGATATTTCCATGTTCATACAGATAGCGGTGTAGATATTTCCATGTTCTTACAGATAGCGGTGTAGATATTTCCATGTTCATGCAGATGCCGGTGTACATATATCCATGTTCATACAGATGGCGGTGAAGATATTTCCATGTTCATACAGATGGCGGTGTAGATATTTCCATGTTCATACAAATGGCGGTGTAGATATTTTCATGTTCATAGAGATGGCGGTGTAGTTATTTCCATGTTCATACAGATTGAGGTGTTGTTGTTTCCATGTTCATACAGATAGCGGTGTAGATATTTCCATGTTCATACAGATATCGGTGTAGATATTTCCATGTTCATACAGTTAGCGGTGCAGATATTACCATGTTCATACAGATGGCGGTGTAGATATTTACATGTTCATACAGATGGCGGTGTAGATATTTCCATGTTCATACGAATGGCGGTGGAGATATTTCCATGTTCATAGAGATGGCGGTGTAGATATTTCCATGTTCATACACATGGTGGTGTAGATATTTCCATGTTCATAGAGATGGCGGTGTAGATATTTCCATGTTTATACAGATAACAGTGTAGTTATTTCCATGTGTATAGAGATAGCAGTGTAGATATTTCCATTGATATACAGATAGCCATGTAGATATTTGCATGTTCATACAGATAGCGGTGTAGATATTTCCATGTTCATACAGATAGCGGTGTAGATATTTCCATGTTCATACAGATAGCGGTGTAGATATTTCCATGTTCATACAGTTGGCGGTGTAGATATTTCCATGTTCATACAGATGGTGGTGTAGATATTTACATGTTCATACAGATGGCGGTGTAGATATTTCCATGTTCGTACGGATGGAAGTGTAGATATTTCCATGTTCATACAGGTGGTGGTGTAGTTATTTCCATGTTTATACAGATAGCAGTGTAGTTATTTCCATGTTTATAGAGATAGCTGTGTAGATATTTCCATTGATATACAGATACCTGTGTAGATATTTGCATGTTCATACAGATAGCGGTGTAGATATTTCCATGTTCATACAGATAGCGGTGTAGATACTTCCATGTTCATACAGATAGCAGTGTAGATATTTCCATGTTCATACAGATAACGGTGTAGATATTTCCATGTTCATACAGATAGCGGTGTAGATATTTCCCTGTTCATACAGTTAGTGGAGTAGATATTTCCATGTTCATACAGATGGCGGTGTAGATATTTACATGTTCATACAGATGGCGGTGTAGATATTTCCGTGTTCATAGAGATGGCGGTGTAGACATTTCCATGTTTATGCAGATAGCGGTATAGGTATTTCCATGTTTATACAGATGGTGGTGTACCTATTTCCATGTTTATAGAGATGGCGGTCTAGATATTTGCATGTTTATAGAGATAGTGGTGTAGTTATTGCCAAGTTTATAGAGACAGCGTTGCAGATATTTCCATGTTTATACAGATAGCGGTGAAGATATTTCCATGTTTATACAGATAGCGGTGTAGATATTTCCATGTTTATACAGATAGCGGTGTAGATATTTCCATGTTTATAGAGATAGTGGTGTAGATAATTTCAATTTTATACAGATAGCAGTGTAGATATTTCCATGTTCATACAAAAGGCGGTGTAGATATTTCCATGTTCATACAGTTAGCGGTGTAGATATTTCCATGTTCCTACAGATAGCGGTGTAGGTATTTCCATGTTCATACAGATGGCGGTGTAGAGATTTCCATGTTCGTAAGGATGGCAGTGTAGATATTTCCATGTTCATACAGGTGGCGGTGTATATATTTCCATGTTTATACAGATAGCAGTGTAGTTATTTCCATGTTTATAGAGATAGCAGTGTAGATATTTCCATTGATATACAGATAGCTGTGTAGATATTTCCATGTTCATAGAGATAGCGGAGTAGATATTTCCATGTTCATACAGATAACAGTGTAGATATTTCCATGTTCATACAGATAGCGGTGTAGATATTTCCATGTTCATACAGTTAGCGGTGTAGATATTTCCATGTTCATACAGATGGCGGTGTAGATATTTCCATGTTCATACAGATGGCGGTGTAGATATTTCGAAGTTTATAGAGATAGCGCTGTAGTTATTTCCATATTTATAGAGAAATCTGTGTAGATATTTCCATGTATATTCAGATAGCTGTGTAGATATTTCCATGTTCATGCAGGAAGCGGTGTAGATATTTCCATGTTCATCCAGATGCCGGTGTACAAATATCCATGTTCATACAGATGGCGGTGAAGATATTTCCATGTTCATAGAGATGGCGGTGTAGATATTTCCATGTTCATACGAATGGCGGTGGAGATATTTCCCTGTTCATACAGTTAGTGGAGTAGATATTTCCATGTTCATACAGATGGCGGTGTAGATATTTACATGTTCATACAGATGGCGGTGTAGATATTTCCGTGTTCATAGAGATGGCGGTGTAGACATTTCCATGTTTATGCAGATAGCGGTATAGGTATTTCCATGTTTATACAGATGGTGGTGTACCTATTTCCATGTTTATAGAGATGGCGGTCTAGATATTTGCATGTTTATAGAGATAGTGGTGTAGTTATTGCCAAGTTTATAGAGACAGCGTTGCAGATATTTCCATGTTTATACAGATAGCGGTGAAGATATTTCCATGTTTATACAGATAGCGGTGTAGATATTTCCATGTTTATACAGATAGCGGTGTAGATATTTCCATGTTTATAGAGATAGTGGTGTAGATAATTTCAATTTTATACAGATAGCAGTGTAGATATTTCCATGTTCATACAAATGGCGGTGTAGATATTTCCATGTTCATACAGTTAGCGGTGTAGATATTTCCATGTTCCTACAGATAGCGGTGTAGGTATTTCCATGTTCATACAGATGGCGGTGTAGAGATTTCCATGTTCGTAAGGATGGCAGTGTAGATATTTCCATGTTCATACAGGTGGCGGTGTATATATTTCCATGTTTATACAGATAGCAGTGTAGTTATTTCCATGTTTATAGAGATAGCAGTGTAGATATTTCCATTGATATACAGATAGCTGTGTAGATATTTCCATGTTCATAGAGATAGCGGAGTAGATATTTCCATGTTCATACAGATAACAGTGTAGATATTTCCATGTTCATACAGATAGCGGTGTAGATATTTCCATGTTCATACAGTTAGCGGTGTAGATATTTCCATGTTCATACAGATGGCGGTGTAGATATTTCCATGTTCATACAGATGGCGGTGTAGATATTTCGAAGTTTATAGAGATAGCGCTGTAGTTATTTCCATATTTATAGAGAAATCTGTGTAGATATTTCCATGTATATTCAGATAGCTGTGTAGATATTTCCATGTTCATGCAGGAAGCGGTGTAGATATTTCCATGTTCATCCAGATGCCGGTGTACAAATATCCATGTTCATACAGATGGCGGTGAAGATATTTCCATGTTCATACAGATGGCGGTGTAGATATTTCCATGTTCATACGAATGGCGGTGGAGATATTTCCATGTTCATAGAGATGGCGGTGTAGATATTTCCATGTTCATACAAATGGTGGTGTAGATATTTCCATGTTCATAGAGATGGCGGTGTAGATATTTCCATGCTTATACAGATAGCAGTGTAGTTATTTCCATGTTTATAGAGATAGCAGTTTAGATATTTCCATTGATATACAGATAGCTGTGTAGATATTTGCATGTACATACAGATAGCGGTGGAGATATTTCCATGTTCATACAGATAGCGGTGTAGATATTTCCATGTTCATACAGATAGCGGTGTAGATACTTCCATCTTCATACAGATAGCGGTGTAGATTTTTCCATGTTCATGCAGATGCCGGTGTACATATATCCATGTTCATACAGATGGCGGTGTAGATATTTCCATGTTCATACAAATGGCGGTGTAGATACTTTCATATTCATAGAGATGGCGGTGTAGATATTTCCAGGTTAATACAAATGGCGGTGTAGATATTTCCATGTTCATAGAGATGGCGGTGTAGATATTTCCACGTTTATACAGATAGCAGTGTAGTTATTTCCATGTTTATAGAGATAGCAGTGTGGATATTTCCATTGATATACAGATAGCTGTGTAGATATTTGCATGTTCATACAGATAGCGGTGTAGATATTTGCATGTTCATACAGATAGCGGTGTAGTTATTTCCATGTTCATACAGATAGCGGTGTAGTTATTTCCATGTTCATACAGATAGCGGTGTAGATATTTCCATGTTCATACAGATAGCGGTGTAGATATTTCCATGTTCATACAGTTAGCGGTGTAGATATTTCCATGTTCATACTGATGGCGGTGTAGATATTTACATGTTCATACAGATGGCTGTGTAGATATTTCCATGTTCATACGAATGGCGGTGGAGATATTTCCATGTTCATACAGATGGCGGTGTAGATATTTCAAAGTTTATAGAGATAGCGCTGTAGTTATTTCCATATTTATAGAGAAATCTGTGTAGATATTTCCATGTATATTCAGATAGCTGTGTAGATATTTCCATGTTCATGCAGGTAGCGGTGTAGATATTTCCATGTTCATCCAGATGCCGGTGTACAAATATCCATGTTCATACAGATGGCGGTGAAGATATTTCCATGTTCATACAGATGGCGGTGTAGATATTTCCATGTTCATACGAATGGCGGTGGAGATATTTCCATGTTCATAGAGACGACGGTGTAGATATTTCCATGTTCATACAAATGGTGGTGTAGATATTTCCATGTTCATAGAGATGGCGGTGTAGATATTTCCATGCTTACAGATAGCAGTGTAGTTATTTCCATGTTTATAGAGATAGCAGTGTAGATATTTCCATTGATATACAGATAGCTGTGTAGATATTTGCATGTAGATACAGATAGCGGTGTAGATATTTCCATGTTCATACAGATAGCGGTGTAGATATTTCCATGTTCATACAGATAGCGGTGTAGATATTTCCATGTTCATACAGATAGCGGTGTAGATATTTCCATGTTCATGCAGATGCCGGTGTACATATATCCATGTTCATACAGATGGCGGTGAAGATATTTCCATGTTCATACAGATGGCGGTGTAGATATTTCCATGTTTATACAAATGGCGGTGTAGATATTTTCATATTCATAGAGATGGCGGTGTAGGTATTTCCAGGTTAATACAAATGGCGGTGTAGATATTTCCATGTTCATAGAGATGGCGGTGTAGATATTTCCATGTTTATACAGATAGCAGTGTAGTTATTTCCATGTTTATAGAGATAGCAGTGTGGATATTTCCATTGATATACAGATAGCTGTGTAGCTATTTGCATGTTCATACAGATAGCGGTGTAGATATTTGCATGTTCATACAGATAGCGGTGTAGTTATTTCCATGTTCATACAGATAGCGGTGTAGTTATTTCCATGTTCATACAGATAGCGGTGTAGATATATCCATGTTCATACAGATAGCGGTGTAGATATTTCCATGTTCATACAGTTAGCCGTGTAGATATTTCCATGTTCATACTGATGGCGGTGTAGATATTTACATGTTCATACAGATGGCGGTGTAGATATTTCCATGTTCATACGAATGGCGGTGGAGATATATCCATGTTCATAGAGATGGCGGTGTAGATATTTCCATGTTCATACACATGGTGGTGTAGATATTTCCATGTTCAAAGAGATGGCGGTGTAGATATTTCCATGTTTATACAGATAGCAGTGTAGTTATTTCCATGTTTATAGAGATAGCAGTGTAGATATTTCAATTGATATACAGATAGCGGTGTAGATATTTGCATGTACATACAGATAGCGGTGTAGATATTTCCATGTTCATACAGATAGCCGTGTAGATATATCCATGTTCATACAGATAGCGGTGTAGATATTTCCATGTTCATACAGATAGCGGTGTAGATATTTCCATGTTCATGCAGATGCCGGTGTACATATATCGATGTTCATACAGATGGCGGTGAAGCTATTTCCATGTTCATACAGATGACGGTGTAGATATTTCCATGTTCATACAAATGGCGGTGTAGATATTTTCATGTTCATAGAAATGGCGGTGTAGATATTTCCAGGTTCATACAAATGGCGGTGTAGATATTTCCGTGTTCATAGAGATGGCGGTGTAGATATTTCCATGTTTATACAGATAGCAGTGTAGTTTTTTCCATGTTTATAGAGATAGCAGTGTGGATATTTCCATTGATATACAGATAGCTATGTAGATATTTGCATGTTCATACAGATAGTGGTGTAGATATTTCCATGTTCATACAGATAGCGGTGTAGATATTTCCATGTTCATACAGATAGCGGTGTAGTTATTTCCATGTTCATTCAGATAGCGGTGTAGATATTTCCATTTTCATACAGATAGCGGTGTAGTTATTTCCATGTTCATACAGTTGGTGGTGTAGATATTTCCATGTTCATACAGATGGCGGTGTAGATATTTCCATGTTCATACAGATGGCGGTGTAGATATTTCCATGTTCATACAGATGGCGGTGTAGATATTTCCATGTTCATACAGATGGCGGTGTAGATATTTCGAAGTTTATATAGATAGCGCTGTAGTTATTTCCATATTTATAGAGAAATCTGTGTAGATATTTCCATGTATATTCAGATAGCTGTGTAGATATTTCCATGTTCATGCAGGTAGCGGTGTAGATATTTCCATGTTCATCCAGATGCCGGTGTACATATGTCCATGTTCATACAGATGGCGGTGAAGATATTTCCATGTTCATACAGATGGCGGTGTAGATATTTCCATGTTCATACGAATGGCGGTGGAGTTATTTCCATGTTCATAGAGATGGCGGTGTAGATATTTCCATGTTCATACAAATGGTGGTGTAGATATTTCCATGTTCATACAGATGGCGGTGTAGATATTTCCATGTTCATACAAATGGCGGTGTAGATATTTTCATGTTCATAGAGATGGCGGTGTAGTTATTTCCATGTTCATACAGATTGAGGTGTTGTTGTTTCCATGTTCATACAGATAGCGGTGTAGATATTTCCATGTTCATACAGATATCGGTGTAGATATTTCCATGTTCATACAGTTAGCGGTGCAGATATTACCATGTTCATACAGATGGCGGTGTAGATATTTACATGTTCATACAGATGGCGGTGTAGATATTTCCATGTTCATACGAATGGCGGTGGAGATATTTCCATGTTCATAGAGATGGCGGTGTAGATATTTCCACGTTTATACAGATAGCAGTGTAGTTATTTCCATGTTTATAGAGATAGCAGTGTGGATATTTCCATTGATATACAGATAGCTGTGTAGATATTTGCATGTTCATACAGATAGCGGTGTAGATATTTGCATGTTCATACAGATAGCGGTGTAGTTATTTCCATGTTCATACAGATAGCGGTGTAGTTATTTCCATGTTCATACAGATAGCGGTGTAGATATTTCCATGTTCATACAGATAGCGGTGTAGATATTTCCATGTTCATACAGTTAGCGGTGTAGATATTTCCATGTTCATACTGATGGCGGTGTAGATATTTACATGTTCATACAGATGGCTGTGTAGATATTTCCATGTTCATACGAATGGCGGTGGAGATATTTCCATGTTCATACAGATGGCGGGGTAGATATTTCAAAGTTTATAGAGATAGCGCTGTAGTTATTTC
Source organism: Gorilla gorilla gorilla (assembly GCF_029281585.2). Lineage (NCBI taxonomy): Eukaryota > Metazoa > Chordata > Mammalia > Primates > Hominidae > Gorilla > Gorilla gorilla. Next base: position 6,198,629 of record NC_073232.2, on the reverse strand, counting down.
CATATTTATAGAGAAATCTGTGTAGATATTTCCATGTATATTCAGATAGCTGTGTAGATATTTCCATGTTCATGCAGGTAGCGGTGTAGATATTTCCATGTTCATCCAGATGCCGGTGTACAAATATCCATGTTCATACAGATGGCGGTGAAGATATTTCCATGTTCATACAGATGGCGGTGTAGATATTTCCATGTTCATACGAATGGCGGTGGAGATATTTCCATGTTCATAGAGACGACGGTGTAGATATTTCCATGTTCATACAAATGGTGGTGTAGATATTTCCATGTTCATAGAGATGGCGGTGTAGATATTTCCATGCTTACAGATAGCAGTGTAGTTATTTCCATGTTTATAGAGATAGCAGTGTAGATATTTCCATTGATATACAGATAGCTGTGTAGATATTTGCATGTAGATACAGATAGCGGTGTAGATATTTCCATGTTCATACAGATAGCGGTGTAGATATTTCCATGTTCATACAGATAGCGGTGTAGATATTTCCATGTTCATACAGATAGCGGTGTAGATATTTCCATGTTCATGCAGATGCCGGTGTACATATATCCATGTTCATACAGATGGCGGTGAAGATATTTCCATGTTCATACAGATGGCGGTGTAGATATTTCCATGTTTATACAAATGGCGGTGTAGATATTTTCATATTCATAGAGATGGCGGTGTAGGTATTTCCAGGTTAATACAAATGGCGGTGTAGATATTTCCATGTTCATAGAGATGGCGGTGTAGATATTTCCATGTTTATACAGATAGCAGTGTAGTTATTTCCATGTTTATAGAGATAGCAGTGTGGATATTTCCATTGATATACAGATAGCTGTGTAGCTATTTGCATGTTCATACAGATAGCGGTGTAGATATTTGCATGTTCATACAGATAGCGGTGTAGTTATTTCCATGTTCATACAGATAGCGGTGCAGTTATTTCCATGTTCATACAGATAGCGGTGTAGATATATCCATGTTCATACAGATAGCGGTGTAGATATTTCCATGTTCATACAGTTAGCCGTGTAGATATTTCCATGTTCATACTGATGGCGGTGTAGATATTTACATGTTCATACAGATGGCGGTGTAGATATTTCCATGTTCATACGAATGGCGGTGGAGATATATCCATGTTCATAGAGATGGCGGTGTAGATATTTCCATGTTCATACACATGGTGGTGTAGATATTTCCATGTTCAAAGAGATGGCGGTGTAGATATTTCCATGTTTATACAGATAGCAGTGTAGTTATTTCCATGTTTATAGAGATAGCAGTGTAGATATTTCAATTGATATACAGATAGCGGTGTAGATATTTGCATGTACATACAGATAGCGGTGTAGATATTTCCATGTTCATACAGATAGCCGTGTAGATATATCCATGTTCATACAGATAGCGGTGTAGATATTTCCATGTTCATACAGATAGCGGTGTAGATATTTCCATGTTCATGCAGATGCCGGTGTACATATATCGATGTTCATACAGATGGCGGTGAAGCTATTTCCATGTTCATACAGATGACGGTGTAGATATTTCCATGTTCATACAAATGGCGGTGTAGATATTTTCATGTTCATAGAAATGGCGGTGTAGATATTTCCAGGTTCATACAAATGGCGGTGTAGATATTTCCGTGTTCATAGAGATGGCGGTGTAGATATTTCCATGTTTATACAGATAGCAGTGTAGTTTTTTCCATGTTTATAGAGATAGCAGTGTGGATATTTCCATTGATATACAGATAGCTATGTAGATATTTGCATGTTCATACAGATAGTGGTGTAGATATTTCCATGTTCATACAGATAGCGGTGTAGATATTTCCATGTTCATACAGATAGCGGTGTAGTTATTTCCATGTTCATTCAGATAGCGGTGTAGATATTTCCATTTTCATACAGATAGCGGTGTAGTTATTTCCATGTTCATACAGTTGGTGGTGTAGATATTTCCATGTTCATACAGATGGCGGTGTAGATATTTCCATGTTCATACAGATGGCGGTGTAGATATTTCCATGTTCATACAGATGGCGGTGTAGATATTTCCATGTTCATACAGATGGCGGTGTAGATATTTCGAAGTTTATATAGATAGCGCTGTAGTTATTTCCATATTTATAGAGAAATCTGTGTAGATATTTCCATGTATATTCAGATAGCTGTGTAGATATTTCCATGTTCATGCAGGTAGCGGTGTAGATATTTCCATGTTCATCCAGATGCCGGTGTACATATGTCCATGTTCATACAGATGGCGGTGAAGATATTTCCATGTTCATACAGATGGCGGTGTAGATATTTCCATGTTCATACGAATGGCGGTGGAGTTATTTCCATGTTCATAGAGATGGCGGTGTAGATATTTCCATGTTCATACAAATGGTGGTGTAGATATTTCCATGTTCATACAGATGGCAGTGTAGATATTTCCATGTTCATACAAATGGCGGTGTAGATATTTTCATGTTCATAGAGATGGCGGTGTAGTTATTTCCATGTTCATACAGATTGAGGTGTTGTTGTTTCCATGTTCATACAGATAGCGGTGTAGATATTTCCATGTTCATACAGATATCGGTGTAGATATTTCCATGTTCATACAGTTAGCGGTGCAGATATTACCATGTTCATACAGATGGCGGTGTAGATATTTACATGTTCATACAGATGGCGGTGTAGATATTTCCATGTTCATACGAATGGCGGTGGAGATATTTCCATGTTCATAGAGATGGCGGTGTAGATATTTCCATGTTTATACAGATAACAGTGTAGTTATTTCCATGTTTATAGAGATAGCAGTGTAGATATTTCCATTGATATACAGATAGCTATGTAGATATTTGCATGTTCATACACATAGCGGTGTAGATATTTCCATGTTCATACAGATAGCGGTGTAGATATTTCCATGTTCATACAGATAGCGGTGTAGATATTTCCATGTTCATACAGTTGGCGGTGTAGATATTTCCATGTTCATACAGATGGCGGTGTAGATATTTCTATGTTCATAGAGATGGCGGTGTAGATATTTCCATGTTCGTACGGATGGAAGTGTAGATATTTCCATGTTCATACAGGTGGTGGTGTAGTTATTTCCATGTTTATACAGATAGCAGTGTAGTTATTTCCATATTTATAGAAATAGCTGTGTAGATGTTTCCATTGATATACAGATACCTGTGTAGATATTTCCATGTTCATACAGATAGCGGTGTAGCTATTTCCATGTTCCTACAGTTAGCGGTGTAGATATTTCCATCTTCATACAAATGGCCGTGTAGGTATTTCCATGTTTATACAGATAGCAGTGTAGATAATTCCATGTTTATAGAGAAAGCAGTGTAGATATTTCCGTTGATATACAGATAGCTGTGTAGATATTTGCATGTTCATACACATTGCGGTGTAGATATTTCCATGTTCATACAGATAGCGGTGTAGATATTTCCATTTTCGTACAGAGAGCGGTGTAGATATTTCCATGTTCATACAGTTAGCGGTGTAGATATTTCCATGTTCCTACAGATAGCGGTGTAGGTATTTCCATGTTCATAGAGATGGCGGTGTAGATATTTCCATGTTTATAAAGATAGCAGTGTAGTTATTTCCATGTTTATAGAGATAGCAGTGTAGATATTTCCACTGATATACAGATAGCTGTGTAGATATTTGCATGTTCATTCAGATAGCGGTGTAGATATTTCCATCTTCATACACATAGCGGTGTAGATATTTCCAAGTTCATAGAGATAGCGGTGTAGATATTTCCATGTTCATACAGATAGCGGTGTAGATATTTCCATGTTCATACAGATAGCGGTGTAGATATTTCCATGTTCATACAGTTAGCGGTGTAGATATTTCCATGTTCATACAGATGGCGGTGTAGATATTTACATGTTCATACAGATGGCGGTGTAGAGATTTCCATGTTCGTACGGATGGCATTGTAGGTATTTCCATGTTCATACAGGTGGCGGTGTATATATTTCCATGTTTATACAGATAGCAGTGTAGTTATTTCCATGTTTATAGAGATAGAAGTGTAGATATTTCCATTGATATACAGATAGCTGTGTAGATATTTCCATGTTCATAGAGATAGCGGAGTAGATATTTCCATGTTCATACAGATAACAGTGTAGATATTTCCATGTTCATACAGATAGCGGTGTAGATATTTCCATGTTCATACAGTTAGCGGTGTAGATATTTCCATGTTCTTACAGATGGCGGTGTAGATATTTCCATGTCCATACAGATAGCGGTGTAGATATTTCCATGTTGAAACAGATGACGGTGTAGATATTTTCATGTTCATAGACATAGCGGTGTAGATATTTCCATGTTCATACCCATAGTGGTGTAGACATTTCCATGTTCATACATTTAGCGGTGTAGATATTTCATGTTCTTACAGATTGCGGTGAAGATATTTACATGTTCATACAGATGTCGGTGTAGATATTTCCATGTTTGTACGGATGGCAGTGTAGATATTTCCATGTTAATACAGGTGGCGGTGTAGATATTTCCATTTTCATACAGATGGCGGTGTAGATATTTCCATGTTCATACAGATGGCGGTGTAGATATTTCCATGTTCATACAGATGGCGGTGTAGATATTTCGAAGTTTATAGAGATAGCGCTGTAGTTATTTCCATATTTATAGAGAAATCTGTGTAGATATTTCCATGTATATTCAGATAGCTGTGTAGATACTTCCATGTTCATGCAGATAGCGGTGTTGATATTTCCATGTTCATCCAGATGCCGGTGTACATATATCCATGTTCATACAGATGGCGGTGAAGATATTTCCATCTTCATACAGATGGCGGTGAAGATACTTCCATGTTCATAAAGATGGCGGTGTAGATATTTCCATGTTCATACGAATGGCGGTGTAGATATTTCCATGTTCATAGAGATGGCGGTGTAGATATTTCCATGTTTATACAGATAGCAGTGTAGTTATTTCCATGTTTATAGAGATAGCAGTGTGGATATTTCCATTGATATACAGATAGCTGTGTAGATATTTGCATGTTCATACAGATAGCGGTGTAGATATTTTCATGTTCATACAGATAGCGGTGTAGATATTTCCATGTTCATACAGATAGTGGTTTAGTTATTTCCATGTTTATAGAGATAGCAGTGTGGATATTTCCATTGATATACAGATAGCTGTGTAGATATTTCCATGCTCATCCAGATGCCGGTGTACATATATCCATGTTCATACAGATGGCGGTGAAGATATTTCCATGTTCATACAGATGGCGGTGTAGATATTTCCATGTTCATATGAATGGCGGTGGAGATATTTCCATGTTCATAGAGATGGCGGTGTAGATATTTCCATGTTTATACAGATAGCAGTGTAGTTATTTCCATGTTTATAGAGATAGCAGTGTAGATATTTCCATTGATATACAGATAGCTGTGTAGATATTTGCATGTACATACAGATAGCGGTGTAGATATTTCCATGTTCATACAGATAGGGGTGTAGATATTTCCATGTTCATACAGACAGCGGTGTAGATATTTCCATGTTCATGCAGAAGGCGGTGTAGATATTTCCATGTTCATACAGATAGTGGTGTAGATATTTCCATGTTCATACTGATAGAGGGGCTGATATTTCCATGTTCATACAGATAGCGGTCCTGATGTTTCCATGTTTTTACAGGTAGCGGTGTAGATATTTCCATGTTTATACAGATAGCGGTGTGGATATCTCCATGTTTATACAGATAGCGGTGTAGATATTTCCATGTTTATACAGATAGCTGTTTAGATATCTCCATCTTAAAACAGATGGCGGTGTAGATATTTATATGTTCATACAGATGGCCGTGCAGATATTTCCATGTTCATACAGATGGCGGTGTAGATATTTCCATGTTTATAGAGATAGCGCTGTAGCTATTTCCATGTTAATACAGATGGCGGTGTAGATATTTCCATGTTCATACAGATAGTTGTGTAGATATTTCCATGTTCATACAGATATCGGTGTAGTTATTTCCATGTTCATACAGATAGCGGTGTAGATATTTCCATGTTCATCCAGATGGCTGTGTAGACATATCCAAGTTCTTACAGATGGTGGTGAAAATAATTCCATGTTCAAACAGATAGCGGTATAGATATTTCCATGTTCATACTGATAGTGGTGTAGATATTTTCATGTTCATACAGATAGATGGGCTGATATTTCCATGTTCATACAGATAGCGGTGCTTATATTTCCTTGTTTATACAGGTAGCGGTGTATATATTTCCATGTTTATACAGATAGCGGTGTAGATATTTCCATGTTTATACAGATAGCTGTGTAGATATCTCCATCTTAATACACATGGCAGTGTAGATATTTATATGTTCATACAGATGTCCGTGCAGAGATTTCCATGTTCATACAGATAGCGGTGTAGTTATTTCCATGTGTAAAGAGATAGCTGTGTAGATATTTCCATGTATATGCAGATAGCTGTGTAGATATTTCCATTTTCATGCAGATAACGGTGTAGATATTTCCATGTTCAAACAGATAGCGGTGTAGATATTTCCATGTTCATCCAGATAGCGGTGTAGATATTTCCATGTTTATACAGATAGCGGTGAAAATGTATGCATGTTTACACAGATAGCGGTGTAGATATTTCCATGTTCATCCAGATGGCTGTGTTGATATATCCATGTTCATACAGATTGCGGTGTAGATATTTCCATGTTCATACAGATAGCGGTGTAGATATTTCCATGTTCATACAGATAGCGGTGTAGATATTTCCATGGTCATACAGATAGCGGTGTAGATATTTCCATGTTCATCCAGATGGCTGTGTAGACATATCCATGTTCATACAGATGGCGGTGAAGATAATTCCATGTTCATACTGATAGCGGTGTAGATATTTCCATGTTCATACAGATAGTGGTGTAGATATTTCCATGTTCATACAGATAGAGGGGCTGATATTTCCATGTTCATACAGTTAGCGGTGCTTATATTTCCATGTTTATGCAGGTAGCGGTGTAGATATTTCCATGTTTATACAGATAGCGGTGTAGATATTTCCATGTTTATACAGATAGCGGTGTAGATATTTCCATGTTCATGCAGATGCCGGTGTACATATATCCATGTTCATACAGATGGCGGTGAAGATATTTCCATGTTCATACAGATGGCGGTGTAGGTATTTCCATGTTCATACAGATGACGGTGTAGATATTTTCATGTTCATAGAGATGGCGGTGTAGATATTTCCAGGTTCATACAAATGGCGGTGTAGATATTTCCATGTTCATAGAGATGGCGGTGTAGATATTTCCATGTTTATACAGATAGCAGTGTAGTTATTTCCATGTTTATAGAGATAGCAGTGTGGATATTTCCATTGATATACAGATAGCTGTGTAGATATTTGCATGTTCATACAGATAGCGGTGTAGATATTTCCATGTTCATAGAGACTGCGGTGCAGATATTTCCATGTCCATACAGATAGCGGTGTAGATATTTCCATGTTCATCCAGATGGCTGTGTAGATATATCCGTGTTCATGCAGATAGCAGTGTAGATATTTCCATGTTTATACAGATAGCGGTGAAGATGTATGCATGTTTACAAAGATAGCGTTGTAGATATTTCCATGTTCATACAGTTAGCGGTGTAGATATTTCCATGTTCATACAGTTAGCGGTGTAGATATTTCCTTGTTCATACAAATGGCGGTGTAGATATTTCCATGTTTATACAGATAGCAGTGTAGATATTTCCATGTTTATAGAGATAGCAGTGTAGATATTTCCACTGATATACAGATAGCTGTGTAGATATTTGCATGTTCATACACTTAGCGGTGTAGATATTTCCATGTTCATACAGATAATGGGGTAGATGTTTCCATGTTCGTACAGAGAGCGGTGTAGATATTTCCATGTTCATACAGATAGCGGTGTAGATATTTCCATGTTCATACAGATAGCGGTGTAAGTATTTCCCTGTTCATACAGTTAGCGGTGTAGATATTTCCATGTTCATAGAGATGGCGGTGTATATATTTACATGTTCATACAGATGGCGGTGTAGATATTTCCATGTTCGTACGGATGGCGGTTTAGATATTTCCATTTTCATACAGGTGGCGGTGTAGATATTTCCATGTTTATACAGATAGCAGTGTAGTTATTTCCATGTTTATAGAGATAGCAGTGTAGATATTTCCATTGATATACAGATAGCTGTGTAGATATTTGCATGTTTATACAGATAGCGGTGTAGATATTTCCATGTTCATACGGATAGCGGTGTAGATATTTCCATGTTCATACGGATAGCGGTGTAGATATTTCCATGTTCATAGAGATAACGATGTAGATATTTCCATGTTCATACGGATAGCGGTGTAGATATTTCCATGTTCATACAGATAGCGGTGTAGATATTTCCATGTTCATACAGTTAGCGGTGTAGATATTTCCATGTTCATACAGATGGCGGTGTAGATATTTCCATGTCCATACAGATAGCGGTGTAGATATTTCCATGTTGAAACAGATGACGGTGTAGATATTTTCATGTTCATAGACATAGCGGTGTAGATATTTCCATGTTCATACCCATAGTGGTGTAGACATTTCCATGTTCATACATTTAGCGGTGTAGATATTTCATGTTCTTACAGATTGCGGTGAAGATATTTACATGTTCATACAGATGTCGGTGTAGATATTTCCATGTTTGTACGGATGGCAGTGTAGATATTTCCATGTTAATACAGGTGGCGGTGTAGATATTTCCATTTTCATACAGATGGCGGTGTAGATATTTCCATGTTCATACAGATGGCGGTGTAGATATTTCCATGTTCATACAGATGGCGGTGTAGATATTTCGAAGTTTATAGAGATAGCGCTGTAGTTATTTCCATATTTATAGAGAAATCTGTGTAGATATTTCCATGTATATTCAGATAGCTGTGTAGATACTTCCATGTTCATGCAGATAGCGGTGTTGATATTTCCATGTTCATCCAGATGCCGGTGTACATATATCCATGTTCATACAGATGGCGGTGAAGATATTTCCATCTTCATACAGATGGCGGTGAATATATTTCCATGTTCATAAAGATGGCGGTGTAGATATTTCCATGTTCATACGAATGGCGGTGGAGATATTTCCATGTTCATAGAGATGGCGGTGTAGATATTTCCATGTTTATACAGATAGCAGTGTAGTTATTTCCATGTTTATAGAGATAGCAGTGTGGATATTTCCATTGATATACAGATAGCTGTGTAGATATTTGCATGTTCATACAGATAGCGGTGTAGATATTTTCATGTTCATACAGATAGCGGTGTAGATATTTCCATGTTCATACAGATAGTGGTTTAGTTATTTCCATGTTCAAACAGATAGCGGTGTAGGTATTTCCATGTTCATACAGATAGCGGTGTAGATGTTTCCATGTTCATACAGATAGCGGTGTAGATATTTCCAGGTTCATACCCATAGCGGTGTAGACATTTCCATGTTCATTCATTTAGCGGTGTAGATATTTCCATGTTCTTACAGATGGCTGTGAAGGTATTTACATGTTCATACAGATGGCGGTGTAGATATTTCCATGTTTGTACGGATGGCAGTGTAGATATTTCCATGTTCATACAGGTGGCGGTGTAGATATTTCCATGTTTATACAGATAGCAGTGTAGTTATTTCCATGTTAATAGAGATAGCTGTGTAGATATTTGCATTGATATACTGATAGCTCTTTAGATATTTGCATGTTCATACAGATAGTGTTGTAGATATTTTCATGTTCGTACAGATAGCGGTGTAGATATTTCCATCTTCATACAGATAACGGTGTAGATATTTCCATGTTCATACAGACAGCGGTGTAGATATTTCCATGTTCATACAGATGGCGGTGTAGTTATTTACATGTCCATACAGAGGGCGGTATATATATTTCCATGTTCGTACAGATGGCGGTGTAGATATTTCCATGTTCATAGAGATGGCGGTGTAGATATTTCCATGTTTATGCAGATAGCGGTATAGATATTTCCAAGTTCATAGAGATAGCGGTGTAGATATTTCCATGTTCATACAGATGGTGGTGTAGATATTTCCATGTTCATACAGATGGCGGTGTAGATATTTCCATGTTCATACAGATGGCGGTGTAGATATTTCGAAGTTTATAGAGATAGTGCTGTAGTTATTTCCATATTTATAGAGAAATCTGTGTAGATATTTCCATGTATATTCAGATAGCTGTGTGGATATTTCCATTTTCATGCAAGTAGCGGTGTAGATATTTCCATGTTCATCCAGATGCCGGTGTACATATATCCATGTTCATACAGATGGCGGTGAAGATATTTCCATGTTCATACAGATGGCGGTGTAGATATTTCCATGTTCATATGAATGGCGGTGGAGATATTTCCATGTTCATAGAGATGGCGGTTTAGATATTTCCATGTTTATACAGATAGCAGTGTAGTTATTTCCATGTTTATAGAGATAGCAGTGTAGATATTTCCATTGATATACAGATAGCTGTGTAGATATTTGCATGTACATACAGATAGCGGTGTAGATATTTCCATGTTCATACAGATAGGGGGGTAGATATTTCCATGTTCATACAGACAGCGGTGTAGATATTTCCATGTTCATGCAGAAGGCGGTGTAGATATTTACATGTTCATACAGAGGGCGGTATAGATATTTCCATGTTCGTACAGATGGTGGTGTAGATATTTCCATGTTCATAGAGATGGCAGTGTAGATATTTCCATGTTCATAGAGATGGCGGTGTAGATATTTCCAGGTTCATACAAAGGGTGGTGTAGATATTTCCATGTTCATAGAGATGGCGGTGTAGATATTTCCATGTTTATACAGATAGCAGTGTAGATATTTCCATGTTTATAGAGATAGCAGTGTGTATATTTCCATTGATATACAGATAGCTGTGTAGATATTTGCATGTTCATACAGATAGCGGTGTAGATATTTGCATGTTCATACAGATAGCGGTGTAGATATTTCCATGTTCATACAGATAGTGGTTTAGTTATTTCCATGTTCAAACAGATAGCGGTGTAGGTATTTCCATGTTCATACAGATAGCGGTGTAGATATTTCCATGTTCATACAGTTAGCGGTGTAGATATTTCCATGTTCATACAGATGGCGGTGTAGATATTTACATGTTCATACAGATGGCGGTGTAGATATTTCCATGTTCATACAGATAGCGGTGTAGATATTTCCATGTTGAAACAGATAGCGGTGTAGATATTTCCATGTTCATACAGATAGCGGTGTAGATATTTCCAGGTTCATACCCATAGCGGTGTAGACATTTCCATGTTCATTCATTTAGCGGTGTAGATATTTCCATGTTCTTACAGATGGCGGTGAAGATATTTACATGTTCATACAGATGGCGGTGTAGATATCTCCATGTTTGTACGGATGGCAGTGTAGATATTTCCATGTTCATACAGGTGGCGGTGTAGATATTTCCATGTTTATACAGATAGCAGTGTAGTTCTTTTCATGTTAATAGAGATAGCTGTGTAGATATTTCCATTGATATACTGATAGCTCTGTAGATATTTGCATGTTCATACAGATAGCGGTGTAGATATTTTCATGTTCGTACAGATAGCGGTGTAGATATTTCCATGTTCATACAGATAACGGTGTAGATATTTCCATGTTCATACAGACAGCGGTGTAGATATTTCCATGTTCATACAGTTAGCGGTGTAGATATTTCCCTGTTCATACAGATGGCGGTGTAGTTATTTACATGTTCATACAGAGGGCGGTATATATATTTCCATGTTCGTACAGATGGCGGTGTAGATATTTCCATGTTCATACAGAGGGCGGTGTAGATATTTCCATGATCGTACAGATGGCGCTGTAGATATTTCCATGTTCATAGAGATGGCGGTGTAGATATTTCCATGTTTATGCAGATAGCGGTATAGATATTTCCAAGTTCATAAAGATAGCGGTGTAGATATTTCCATGTTCATAGAGATGGCGGTGTAGATATTTCCATGCTTATACAGATAGAAGTGTAGTTATTTCCATGTTTATAGAGATAGCAGTGTAGATATTTCCATTGATATACAGATAGCTGTGTAGATATTTGCATGTACATACAGATAGCGGTGTAGATATTTCCATGTTCATACAGATAGCGGTGTAGATATTTCCATGTTCATACAGATAGCGGTGTAGATATTTCCATGTTAATACAGATAGCGGTGTAGATATTTCCATGTTCATGCAGATGCCAGTGTGCATATATCCATGTTCATACAGATGGCGGTGAAGATATTTCCATGTTCATACAGATGGCGGTGTAGATATTTCCATGTTCATACACATGGCGGTGTAGATATTTTCATGTTCATAGGGATAGCGGTGTAGATATTTCCAGGTTCATACAAATGGCGGTGTGGATATTTCCATGTTCATAGAGATGGCGGTGTAGATATTTCCTTGTTTATACAGATAGCAGTGTAGTTATTTCCATGTTTATAGAGATATTAGTGTGGATATTTCCATTGATATACAGATAGCTGTGTAGATATTTACATGTTCATACAGATAGCGGTGTAGATATTTGCATGTTCATACAGATAGCAGTGTAGTTATTTCCATGTTCATACAGATAGCGGTGTAGTTATTTCCATGTTTATACAGATAGCGGTGTAGATATTTGCATGTTCATACAGATAGCGGTGTAGATATTTCCATGTTCGTACAGATAGCGGTGTAGATATTTCCATGTTCATACAGACAGCGGTGTAGATATTTCCATGTTCATGCAGATGGCGGTGTATATATTTACATGTTCATACAGAGGGCGGTATAGATATTTCCATGTTCGTACAGATGGCGGTGTGGATATTTCCATGTTCATAGAGATGGCGGTGTAGGTATTTCCATGTTTATGCAGATAGCGGTATAGATATTTCCAAGTTCATACAGATAGCGGTGTAGATATTTCCATGTTCATACAGATGGCGGTGTAGATATTTCCATGTTCATACAGATGGCGGTGTAGATATTTCCATGTTCATACAGATGGCGGTGTAGATATTTTGAAGTTTATAGAGATAGCGCTGTAGTTATTTCCATATTTATAGAGAAATCTGTGTAGATATTTCCATGTATATTCAGATAGCTGTGTAGATATTTCCATGTTCATGCAGATAGCGGTGTAGATATTTCCATGTTCAAACAGATAGCGGTGTAGACATTTCCATGTTCATAGAGATGGCGGTGTAGATATTTCCATGTTTATACAGATAGCAGTGTAGTTATTTCCATGTTTATAGAGATAGCAGTGTAGATATTTCCATTGATATACTGATAGCTGTGTAGATATTTCCTTGTTCATACAGATAGCGGTGTAGATATTTCCATGTGTAAAGAGATAGCTGTGTAGATATTTCCATGTATATGCAGATAGCTGTGTAGATATTTCCATTTTCATGCAGATAGCGGTTTAGAGATTTCCAAGTTCAAACAGATAGAGGTGTAGATATTTCCATGTTCATACAGATAGCGTTGTAGATATTTCCATTTTCATTCAGATGGCTGTGTAGATATTTCCATGTTCATACAGATAGCGGTGTAGATATTCCCATGTTCATTCAGATGGCTGTGTAGATATATCCATGTTCATACAGATACTGGTGTAGATATTTCCATGTTCATACAGATAGCTGTGTAGATATTTCCATGTACATACAGATAGCAGTGTAGCTGTTTCCATGTTCATGCAGATAGCGGTGTAGATATTTCCATGTTCATCCAGATGGCTGTGTAGATATATCCATGTTCATACAGATGGCGGTGAAGATATTTCCATGTTCATACAGATAGCGGTGTAGATATTTCCATGTTCATACAGATAGTGGTGTAGATATTTCCATGTTCATACTGATAGAGGGGCTGATATTTCCATGTTCATACAGATAGCGGTCCTGATGTTTCCATGTTTATACAGGTAGCGGTGTAGATATTTCCATGTTTATACAGATAGCGGTGTGGATATCTCCATGTTTATACAGATAGCGGTGTAGATATTTCCATGTTTATACAGATAGCTGTTTAGATATCTCCATCTTAAAACAGATGGCGGTGTAGATATTTATATGTTCATACAGATGGCCGTGCAGATATTTCCATGTTCATACAGATGGCGGTGTAGATATTTCCATGTTTATAGAGATAGCGGTGTAGCTATTTCCATGTTAATACAGATGGCGGTGTAGATATTTCCATGTTCATACAGATAGTTGTGTAGATATTTCCATGTTCATACAGATATCGGTGTAGTTATTTCCATGTTCATACAGATAGCGGTGTAGATATTTCCATGTTCATCCAGATGGCTGTGTAGACATATCCAAGTTCTTACAGATGGTGGTGAAAATAATTCCATGTTCAAACAGATAGCGGTATAGATATTTCCATGTTCATACTGATAGTGGTGTAGATATTTTCATGCTCATACAGATAGATGGGCTGATATTTCCATGTTCATACAGATAGCGGTGCTTATATTTCCTTGTTTATACAGGTAGCGGTGTATATATTTCCATGTTTATACAGATAGCGGTGTAGATATTTCCATGTTTATACAGATAGCTGTGTAGATATCTCCATCTTAATACACATGGCGGTGTAGATATTTATATGTTCATACAGATGGCCGTGCAGAGATTTCCATGTTCATACAGATAGCGGTGTAGTTATTTCCATGTGTAAAGAGATAGCTGTGTAGATATTTCCATGTATATGCAGATAGCTGTGTAGATATTTCCATTTTCATGCAGATAACGGTGTAGATATTTCCATGTTCAAACAGATAGCGGTGTAGATATTTCCATGTTCATCCAGATAGCGGTGTAGATATTTCCATGTTTATACAGATAGCGGTGAAAATGTATGCATGTTTACACAGATAGCGGTGTAGATATTTCCATGTTCATCCAGATGGCTGTGTTGATATATCCATGTTCATACAGATTGCGGTGTAGATATTTCCATGTTCATACAGATAGCGGTGTAGATATTTCCATGTTCATACAGATAGCGGTGTAGATATTTCCATGGTCATACAGATAGCGGTGTAGATATTTCCATGTTCATCCAGATGGCTGTGTAGACATATCCATGTTCATACAGATGGTGGTGAGGATAATTCCATGTTCATACTGATAGCGGTGTAGATATTTCCATGTTCATACAGACAGTGGTGTAGATATTTCCATGTTCATACAGATAGAGGGGCTGATATTTCCATGTTCATACAGTTAGCGGTGCTTATATTTCCATGTTTATGCAGGTAGCGGTGTAGATATTTCCATGTTTATACAGATAGCGGTGTAGATATTTCCATGTTTATACAGATAGCGGTGTAGATATTTCCATGTTCATGCAGATGCCGGTGTACATATATCCATGTTCATACAGATGGCGGTGAAGATATTTCCATGTTCATACAGATGGCGGTGTAGGTATTTCCATGTTCATACAAATGGCGGTGTAGATATTTTCATGTTCATAGAGATGGCGGTGTAGATATTTCCAGGTTCATACAAATGGCGGTGTAGATATTTCCATGTTCATAGAGATGGCGGTGTAGATATTTCCATGTTTATACAGATAGCAGTGTAGTTATTTCCATGTTTATAGAGATAGCAGTGTGGATATTTCCATTGATATACAGATAGCTGTGTAGATATTTGCATGTTCATACAGATAGCGGTGTAGATATTTCCATGTTCATACAGATAGCGGTGTAGATATTTCCATGTTCATACAGATAGCGGTTTAGTTATTTCCATGTTCAAACAGATAGCGGTGTAGATATTTCCATTTTCATTCAGATGGCTGTGTAGATATTTCCATGTTCATACAGATAGCGGTGTAGATATTCCCATGTTCATTCAGATGGCTGTGTAGATATATCCATGTTCATACAGATACTGGTGTACATATTTCCATGTTCATACAGATAGCTGTGTAGATATTTCCATGTACATACAGATAGCAGTGTAGCTGTTTCCATGTTCATGCAGATAGCGGTGTAGATATTTCCATGTTCATCCAGATGGCTGTGTAGATATATCCATGTTCATACAGATGGCGGTGAAGATATTTCCATGTTCATACAGATAGCGGTGTAGATATTTCCATGTTCATACAGATAGTGGTGTAGATATTTCCATGTTCATACTGATAGAGGAGCTGATATTTCCATGTTCATACAGATAGCGGTCCTGATGTTTCCATGTTTATACAGGTAGCGGTGTAGATATTTCCATGTTTATACAGATAGCGGTGTAGATATCTCCATGTTTATACAGATAGCGGTGTAGATATTTCCATGTTTATACAGATAGCGGTTTAGATATCTCCATCTTAAAACAGATGGAGGTGTAGATATTTATATGTTCATAGAGATGGCCGTGCAGATATTTCCATGTTCATACAGATGGCGGTGTAGATATTTCCATGTTTATAGAGATAGCGGTGTAGCTATTTCCATGTAAATACAGATGGCGGTGTAGATATTTCCATGTTCATACAGATAGTTGTGTAGATATTTCCATGTTCATACAGATATCGGTGTAGTTATTTCCATGTTCATACAGATAGCGGTGTAGATATTTCCATGTTCATCCAGATGGCTGTGTAGACATATCCAAGTTCTTACAGATAGCGGTGTAGATATTTCCATGTTCATACAGATATAGGTGTAGATATTTCCATGTTCATACAGACGGCGGTGTAGATATTTCCATGTTCATACAGTTAGCGCTGTCGATATTTCCATATTCATACAGATGGCGGTGTAGATATTTACATGTTCATACCGATGGCGGTGTAGATATTTCCATGTTCATACAGATAGCGGTGTAGATATTTCCATGTTCAAACAGATAGCGGTGTAGATATTTCCATGTTCATACAGATAGCGGTGTAGATATTTCCATGTTCCTACCCATAGCGGTGTAGACATTTCCATGTTCATACATTTAGCGGTGTAGATATTTCGATGATCTTACAGATGGCGGTGAAGATATTTACATGTTCATACAGATGGCGGTGTAGATATTTCCATGTTTTTACGGATGGCAGTGTAGATATTTCCATGTTCATACAGGTGGCGGTGTAGATATTTCCATGTTTATACAGATAGCAGTGTAGTTATTTCCATGTTCATAGAGATAGCTGTGTAGATATTTCCATTGATATACTGATAGCTGTGTAGATATTTGCATGTTCATACAGATAGCGGTGTAGATATTTTCATGTTCGTACAGATAGCGGTGTAGATATTTCCATGTTCTTACAGATAGCGGTATAGATATTTCCATGTTCATACAGTTAGCGGTGTAGTTATTTCCATGTTCATACAGATGGCGGTGTAGATATTTACATGTTCATACAGAGGGCGGTATAGATATTTCCATGTTCGTACAGATGGCGGTGTAGATATTTCCATGTTCATAGAGATGGCGGTGCAGATATTTCCATGTTTATGCAGATAGCGGTATAGATATTTCCAAGTTCATACAGATAGCGGTGTAGATATTTCCATGTTCATACAGATGGCGGTGTAGATATTTCCATGTTCATACAGATGGCGGTGTAGATATTTCGAAGTTTATAGAGATAGCGCTGTAGTTATTTCCATATTTATAGAGAAATCTGTGTAGATATTTCCATGTATATTCAGATAGCTGTGTAGATATTTCCATGTTCATGCAGGTAGCGGTGTAGATATTTCCATGTTCATCCAGATGCCGGTGTACATATATCCATGTTCATACAGATGGCGGTGTAGATATTTCCATGTTCATACAGATGGCGGTGTAGATATTTCCATATTCATAGAGATGGCGGCGTAGGTATTTCCATGTTTATGCAGATAGCGGTATAGATATTTCCATGTTGATTCAGATGGTGGTGTAGATATTTCCACGTTTATAGAGATGGCGGTCTAGATATTTCCATGTTTATAGAGTCAGTGGTGTTGATCTTTCCAAGTTTATAGAGACAGCGTTGTAGATATTTCCATGTTTATACAGATAGCATTGAAGATATTTCCAAGTTTATACAGATAGCGGTGTAGATATTTCCATGTTTATACAGATAGCGGTGTAGATATTTCCGTGTTTATAGAGATAGTGGTTTAGATAATTCCAATTTTATACAGATAGCAGTGTAGATATTTCCAAGTTCATACAGATAGCGGTGTAGATATTTCCACGTTTATAGGGATGGCGGTGTAGATATTTCCATGTTCATACAGATGGCAGTGTAGATATTTTCATGTTTATTGAGATGGCAGTGTAGATATTTTCATGTTTACACAGATGGCGGTGTAGATATTTCCATGTTTACCCAGATAGCGGTGTGGATATTTCCATGTTTATGCAGATAGCGGTGTAGATATTTCCATGTTTATACAGATAGCGGTGCGGATATTTCTATGTTTATACAGATAGTGGTGCAGATATTTCCATGTTTATACATATAGCGGTTTAGATATACCATCTTAATAGAGATGGCGGCGTAGATATCTCCATGTTCGTACAGATGGCGGTGTAGATATTTCGATGTTCATACAGATGGCGGTGTAGATATTTCGAAGTTTATAGAGATAGCGCTGTAGTTATTTCCATATTTATAGAGAAATCTGTGTAGATATTTCCATGTATATGCAGAGAGCTGTGTAGATATTTCCATGTTCATGCAGATAGCGGTGTAGATATTTCCATGTTCATACAGATGCCGGTGTAGATATATCCATGTTCATACAGATGGCGGTGAAGATATTTCCATGTTCATACAGATGGCGGTGTAGATATTTCCATGTTCATACAAATGGCGGTGTAGCTATTTCCATGTTCATAGAGATGGTGGTGTAGATATTTCCATGTTCATACAAATGGCGGTGTAGATATTTCCATGTTCATAGAGATGGCGGGGTAGATATTTCCATGTTTATACAGATAGCAGTGTAGTTATTTCCATGTTTATAGAGATAGCAGTGTACATATTTCCATTGATAAACAGATAGCTGTGTAGATATTTGCATGTTCATACAGATAGTGTTGTAGATATTTCCATGTTCATACAGATAGCGGTGTAGATATTTCCATGTTCATACAGATAGCGGTGTAGGTATTTCCATGTTCATACAGATAGCGGTGTAGGTATTTCCATATTCATACAGGTGGCAGTGTAGATATTCACATGTTTTTACAGATAGCAGTGTAGTTATTTCCATGTTTATAGAGATGGCAGTGTACATATTTCCGTTGATATACAGATAGCTTTGTAGATATTTGCATGTTCATACAGATAGCGGTGTAGTTATTTCCATGTTCATACAGATAGCGGTGTAGATATTTCCATGTTCATACAGATGGCCGTGTAGTGATTTACATGTTCATACAGATGGCGGTGTAGATATTTCCATGTTCGTGCAGATGGTGGTGTAGATATTTCCATGTTTATACAGAGGGCGCTTTAGATATTTCCATGTTCGTGCAGATGGCGGTGTAGGTATTTCCATGTTTATACAGAGGGCGCTTTAGATATTTCCATGTTTACAGACATAGCAGTGTAGATATTTCCATGTTGATAAACATAGCGGTGTAGATATTTCCAAGGTTATAGAGATAGCGGTGTAGATATTTCCATGTTTATAGAGATAGTGTTGTAGACATGTTCATGTTTATACAGATAGTGGTATAGATATTTCCATGTTTGTAGAGATGGTGGTGTAGATATTTCCATGTTTAAAGATATGGCGGTCTAGACATTTCCATGTTTATAGAGATAGCGGTGCAGTTATTTCCATGTTTATTGAGATAGCGGTCTAGATATTTCCATGTTTATACAGATAGTGGTGCATATACTTCCATGTTTATACAGATAGCGGTGTAGATGTTTCCACGTTTATAGAGATAGCGGTGCAGATATTTCCATGTTTATGCTGATAGCGGTGTGGATATTTCCATGTTCACACAGATAGTGGTGAAGATATTTCCACCTTTATACAGATGGTGGCGAAGATATTTCCATATTCATGCAGATGGTGGTGTAGATATTTCCATGTTTATGCAGATAGCGGTGTAGATATTTCCAAGTTTATAGGGATAGCGGTGTAGTTATTTCCATGATCATAGAGATGGCGGTGTAGATATTTCCATGTTTACACAGGTAGCGTTGTAGATATTACATGTTTATAGAGATAGCGGTGTAGTTATTTCCATGTTTATACAGATAGCAGTGAATATATTTCCATGTTTACACAGATAGCGCTGTGGGTATTTCCATGTTTATAGAGATAGCGGTGTAGATATTTCCATGTATATACAGATAGCAGTGTCGATATTTCCATGTTTATACAGATAGCGGTGTAGATATTTCCATCTTAATACAGATGGCGGTGTAGGTATTTCCATGTTCATACAGATGGTGGTGCAGATATTTCCATGTTCATACAGATGGCGGTGTAGATAATTCCATGTTCATAGAGATAGCTGTGTAGATATTTCCATGTGTATAGAGATAGCGGGGTAGATATTTTCAAGTATATTCAGATAGCTGCGTAGATATTTCCATGTTCATAGAGATGGAGGTGTAGATATTTCCATGTTCGTACAGATAGCGGTGTAGATATTACAATGTTCATACAGGTAGCGGTGTAGATATTTCCATGTCCATACAGATAGCGGTGTAGGTATTTCCACCTTTATAGAGATGGCGGTGTAGATATCCCCATGTTCATACAGATGGCGGTGTAGATATTTCCAATTTCATAAGGGATTGTGGTGCAGATATTTCCATGTTCATACAGATGGCGGTGTATATTTTTCCAGGTTTATAGAGATAGCGGTGTAGATATTTCCATGTTTATAGAGATAGCGGTGTAGAGTTTTCCACGTATGTACAGAAATCTGTGTAGTTATCTCCATGTTTATACTGATATCGATGTAGATATTTACATGTTCTTACAGATAGCAGTGTAGGTATTTCCATGTTTATACAGATAGCGGTGTAGATATTTCCATGTTCATACCGATAGCGGTGTAGATATTTCCACCTTTATAGAGATGGCGGTGTAGATATTTCCATGTTCATACACATGGTGGTGTAGATATTTCCATGTTTATACAGATGGCGGTGTAGATATTTCCATGTTTATAAAGATGGCGGTGTAGATACATTCATGTTTACGCAGATAGCGGTGTAGACGTTTCCATGTTTACACAGATAGCGTTGTAGATATTTACACGTTTGTAGATATAGCGGTGTAGATATTTCCATGTTTATACAGATAACGGTGAAGATATTTCCATGTTTACACAGATAGCGGTGTGGATATTTCCATGTTTATACAGATAACGGTGTAGATATTTCCATGTTTATATGGATAGCGGTGCAGATATTTCCATGTTTATACAGATAGCGGTGTAGATATTTCCGTGTTTATACAGGTAGCGATGTAGATATTTCCATGTTTACACAGATAGCGGTGCAGATATTTCCATGTGTATACAGATAGCGGTGTAGATATTCCCATGTTTATAGAGTTGGCGGTGTAGATATTTCCACGTTCATACAAATGGTGGTGTAGATGTTTCCATGTTCATAGAGATGGCGGTGTAGATATTTCCATGTTTATACAGATAGCAGTGTAGTTATTTCCATGTTTACAGAGATAGCAGTGTAGATATTTCCATTGATATACAGATAGCTGTGTAGATATTTGCATGTTCATACAGATAGCAGTGTAGATAATCCATGTTGATACAGATAGCGGTGTAGATATTTCCATGTTCATACAGATAGCTGTGTAGATATTTCCATGTTCATATAGATAGCGGTGTAGATATTTCCATGTTCATCCAGATGCCGGTGTAGATATATCCATGTTCATACAGATAGCGGTGAAGATATTTCCATGTTCATACAGATGGCATTGTAGATATTTCCATGTTCATACAAATGGCGGTGTAGGTATTTCCATGTTCATAGAGATGGCGGTGTAGATATTTCCATGTTCATACAAATGGTGGTGTAGATATTTCCATGTTCATAGAGATGGCGGTGTAGATATTTCCATGTTTATACAGATAGCAGTGTAGTTATTTCCATGTTTATAGAGATAGCAGTGTAGATATTTCCATTGATATACAGATAGCTGTGTAGATATTTGCATGTTCATACAGATAGCTGTGTAGATATTTCCATGTTCATAAAGATAGCGGTGTAGATATTTCCATGTTCCTACAGATAGCGGTGTAGATATTTCCATGTTCATACAGATAGCTGTGTAGATATTTTCATGTTCATACAGATAGCGGTGTAGATATTTCCATGTTCATACTGATAGCGGTGTAGATATTTCCATGTTCATACAGATGGCGGTTATATATTTACATGTTCATACAGATGGCGGTGTAGATATATCCATGTTGGTACGGATGGCAGTGGAGATATTTCCATGTTCGTTCACGTGGCGGTGTATATATTTCCATGTTTATACAGATAGCAGTGTAGCTATTTCCATGTTTATAGGGATAGCAGTGTAAATATTTCCATTGATATACAGATAGCTGTGTAGATATTTGCATGTTGATACAGATAGCGGGGTAGATATTTCCATGTTCATACAGATAACGGTGTAGATATTTCCTTGGTCGTACAGATAGCGGTGAAGATATTTCCATGTTCATACAGTTAGCGGTGTAGATATTTCCATGTTCATACAGATGGCGGTGTAGATATTTACATGTTCATACAGGTGGTGGTGTAAATATTTCCATGTTCGTACAGATGGCGGTGTTGATATTTCCATGTTCATAGAGAAGGCGGCATAGATATTTCTATGTTTATGCAGATAGCGGTATAGATATTTCCATGTTTATACAGATGGTGGTGTAGATATTTCCATGTTTATAGAGATGGCTGTCTAGATATTTCCATGTTTATGGAGATAGTGGTGTAGTTATTTCCAAGTTTATAGAGACAGCGTTGTAGATATTTCCATGTTTATACAGATAGCGGTGAAGAAATTTCCATGTTTATACAGATAGCTGTGTAGATATTTAAATGTTTATACAGATAGCGGTGTAGTTATTTCCATGTTTATAGAGATAGTGGTGTAGATAATTCCAATTTTATACAGATGGCAGTGTAGATATTTCCAAGATCATACAGATAGCGGTGTAGATATTTCCACGATTATACAGATGGCGGTGTAGATATTTCCATGTTCATACAGATGGCGCTGTTCATAATTCCATGTTTATAGAGATGGCGGTGTAGATATTTTCATGTTTACACAGATGGCAATGTAGATATTTCCATGTTTACACAGAAAGCGGTGTAGACATTTCCATGTTTACACAGATAGCGGAGTGGATATTTCCATGTTTATGCAGATGGCGGTGTAGATATTTCCATGTTTATACAGATAGCGGTGAGGATATTTCCATGTTTATACATATATTTGGGCAGATATTTCCATGTTTATACAGATAGCGGTGTAGATATTTCCATCTAAATATAGATGGCGGTGTAGATATCTCCATGTTCTTACAGATGGCGGTGTAGATATTTCCATGTTCATACAGATGGCAGTGTAGATATTTCGAAGTTTATAGAGATAGCACAGTAGTTATTTCCAAATTTATAGAGAAATCTGTGTAGATATTTCCATGTATATGCAGATAGCTGTGTAGATATTTCCATGTTCATGCAGATAGCGGTGTAGATATTTCCATGTTCATCCAGATGCCAGTGTAGATATATCCATGTTCATACAGATGGCGGTGAAGATATTTCCATCTTCATAGAGATGGCGGTGTAGATATTTCCATGTTCATAGAGATGGCGCTGTAGATATTTCCATGTTCATAGGGATGGCGGTGTAGATATTTTCATGCTCATACAAATGGCGGTGTAGATATTTCCATGGTCATAGAGATGGCGGTGTAGATATTTCCATGTTTATACAGATAGCAGTGTAGTTATTTCCATGGTTATAGAGATAGCATTGTAGATATTTCCATTGATATACAGATAGCTCTGTAGATATTTGCATGTTCATACAGATAGCTGTGTAGATATTTCCATGTTTATACAGATAGCAGTGTAGTTATTTCCATGTTTATAGAGATAGCAGTGTAGATACTTACAAGTTCATACAGGTGGCAGTGTAGATATTTCCATGTTCGTACAGATAGCGGTGTAGATATTTCCATGTTTATACAGATAGCGGTGCGGATATTTCTATGTTTATACAGATAGTGGTGCAGATATTTCCATGTTTATACATATAGCGGTGTAGATATTCCATCTTAATAGAGATGGCGGCGTAGATATCTCCATGTTCGTACAGATGGCGGTGTAGATATTTCGATGTTCATTCAGATGGCGGTGTAGATATTTCGAAGTTTATAGAGATAGCGCTGTAGTTATTTCCATATTTATAGAGAAATCTGTGTAGATATTTCCATGTATATGCAGAGAGCTGTGTAGATATTTCCATGTTCATGCAGATAGCGGTGTAGATATTTCCATGTTCATACAGATGCCGGTGTAGATATATCCATGTTCATACAGATGGCGGTGAAGATATTTCCATGTTCATACAGATGGCGGTGTAGATATTTCCATGTTCATACAAATGACGGTGTAGCTATTTCCATGTTCATAGAGATGGTGGTGTAGATATTTCCATGTTCATACAAATGGCGGTGTAGATATTTCCATGTTCATAGAGATGGCGGGGTAGATATTTCCATGTTTATACAGATAGCAGTGTAGTTATTTCCATGTTTATAGAGATAGCAGTGTACATATTTCCATTGATAAACAGATAGCTGTGTAGATATTTGCATGTTCATACAGATAGTGTTGTAGATATTTCCATGTTCATACAGATAGCGGTGTAGATATTTCCATGTTCATACAGATAGCGGTGTAGGTATTTCCATGTTCATACAGATAGCGGTGTAGGTATTTCCATATTCATACAGGTGGCAGTGTAGATATTCACATGTTTTTACAGATAGCAGTGTAGTTATTTCCATGTTTATAGAGATGGCAGTGTACATATTTCCGTTGATATACAGATAGCTTTGTAGATATTTGCATGTTCATACAGATAGCGGTGTAGTTATTTCCATGTTCATACAGATAGCGGTGTAGATATTTCCATGTTCATACAGATGGCCGTGTAGTTATTTACATGTTCATACAGATGGCGGTGTAGATATTTCCATGTTCGTGCAGATGGCGGTGTAGATATTTCCATGTTTATACAGAGGGCGCTTTAGATATTTCCATGTTCGTGCAGATGGCGGTGTAGATATTTCCATGTTTATACAGAGGGCGCTTTAGATATTTCCATGTTTACAGACATAGCAGTGTAGATATTTCCATGTTGATAAACATAGCGGTGTAGATATTTCCAAGGTTATAGAGATAGCGGTGTAGATATTTCCATGTTTATAGAGATAGTGTTGTAGATATGTTCATGTTTATACAGATAGTGGTATAGATATTTCCATGTTTGTAGAGATGGTGGTGTAGATATTTCCATGTTTAAAGATATGGCGTTCTAGACATTTCCATGTTTATAGAGATAGCGGTGCAGTTATTTCCATGTTTATTGAGATAGCGGTCTAGATATTTCCATGTTTATACAGATAGTGGTGCAGATACTTCCATGTTTATACAGATAGCGGTGTAGATGTTTCCACGTTTATAGAGATAGCGGTGCAGATATTTCCATGTTTATGCTGATAGCGGTGTGGATATTTCCATGTTCACACAGATAGTGGTGAAGATATTTCCACCTTTATACAGATGGTGGCGAAGATATTTCCATATTCATGCAGATGGTGGTGTAGATATTTCCATGTTTATGCAGATAGCGGTGTAGATATTTCCAAGTTTATAGGGATAGCGGTGTAGATATTTCCATGATCATACAGATGGCGGTGTAGATATTTCCATGTTTACACAGGTAGCGTTGTAGATATTACATGTTTATAGAGATAGCGGTGTAGTTATTTCCATGTTTATACAGATAGCAGTGAATATATTTCCATGTTTACACAGATAGCGCTGTGGGTATTTCCATGTTTATAGAGATAGCGGTGTAGATATTTCCATGTATATACAGATAGCAGTGTCGATATTTCCATGTTTATACAGATAGCGGTGTAGATATTTCCATCTTAATACAGATGGCGGTGTAGGTATTTCCATGTTCATACAGATGGTGGTGCAGATATTTCCATGTTCATACAGATGGCGGTGTAGATAATTCCATGTTCATAGAGATAGCGGTGTAGATATTTCCATGTGTATAGAGATAGCGGGGTAGATATTTTCAAGTATATTCAGATAGCTGTGTAGATATTTCCATGTTCATAGAGATGGAGGTGTAGATATTTCCATGTTCGTACAGATAGCGGTGTAGATATTACCATGTTCATACAGGTAGCGGTGTAGATATTTCCATGTCCATACAGATAGCGGTGTAGGTATTTCCACCTTTATAGAGATGGCGGTGTAGATATCCCCATGTTCATACAGATGGCGGTGTAGATATTTCCAATTTCATAAGGGATTTTGGTGCAGATATTTCCATGTTCATACAGATGGCGGTGTATATTTTTCCAGGTTTATAGAGATAGCGGTGTAGATATTTCCATGTTTATAGAGATAGCGGTGTAGAGTTTTCCACGTATGTACAGAAATCTGTGTAGTTATCTCCATGTTTATACTGATATCGATGTAGATATTTACATGTTCTTACAGATAGCGGTGTAGGTATTTCCATGTTTATACAGATAGCGGTGTAGATATTTCCATGTTCATACCGATAGCGGTGTAGATATTTCCACCTTTATAGAGATGGCGGTGTAGATATTTCCATGTTCATACACATGGTGGTGTAGATATTTCCATGTTTATACAGATGGCGGTGTAGATATTTCCATGTTTATAAAGATGGCGGTGTAGATACATTCATGTTTACGCAGATAGCGGTGTAGACGTTTCCATGTTTACACAGATAGCGTTGTAGATATTTACACGTTTGTAGATATAGCGGTGTAGTTATTTCCATGTTTATACAGATAACGGTGAAGATATTTCCATGTTTACACAGATAGCGGTGTGGATATTTCTATGTTTATACAGATAACGGTGTAGATATTTCCATGTTTATATGGATAGCGGTGCAGATATTTCCATGTTTATACAGATAGCGGTGTAGATATTTCCGTGTTTATACAGGTAGCGATGTAGATATTTCCATGTTTACACAGATAGCGGTGCAGATATTTCCATGTGTATACAGATAGCGGTGTAGATATTCCCATGTTTATAGAGTTGGCGGTGTAGATATTTCCACGTTCATACAAATGGTGGTGTAGATGTTTCCATGTTCATAGAGATGGCGGTGTAGATATTTCCATGTTTATACAGATAGCAGTGTAGTTATTTCCATGTTTACAGAGATAGCAGTGTAGATATTTCCATTGATATACAGATAGCTGTGTAGATATTTGCATGTTCATACAGATAGCAGTGTAGATAATCCATGTTGATACAGATAGCGGTGTAGATATTTCCATGTTCATACAGATAGCTGTGTAGATATTTCCATGTTCATACAGATAGTGGTGTAGATATTTCCATGTTCATCCAGATGCCGGTGTAGATATATCCATGTTCATACAGATAGCGGTGAAGATATTTCCATGTTCATACAGATGGCATTGTAGATATTTCCATGTTCATACAAATGGCGGTGTAGGTATTTCCATGTTCATAGAGATGGCGGTGTAGATATTTCCATGTTCATACAAATGGTGGTGTAGATATTTCCATGTTCATAGAGATGGCGGTGTAGATATTTCCATGTTTATACAGATAGCAGTGTAGTTATTTCCATGTTTATAGAGATAGCAGTGTAGATATTTCCTTTGATATACAGATAGCTGTGTAGATATTTCCATGTTCATACAGATAGCGGTGTAGATATTTCCATGTTCATACAGATAGATGTGTAGATATTTTCATGTTCATACAGATAGCGGTGTAGGTATTTCCATGTTCATACTGATAGCGGTGTAGATATTTCCATGTTCATACAGATGGCGGTTAGATATTTACATGTTCATACAGATGGCGGTGTAGATATATCCATGTTGGTACGGATGGCAGTGGAGATATTTCCATGTTCGTTCAGGTGGCGGTGTATATATTTCCATGTTTATACAGATAGCAGTGTAGCTATTTCCATGTTTATAGAGATAGCAGTGTAAATATTTCCATTGATATACAGATATCTGTGTAGATATTTGCATGTTCATACAGATAGCGGTGTAGATATTTCCATGTTCATACAGATAACGGTGTAGATATTTCCTTGGTCGTACAGATAGCGGTGAAGATATTTCCATGTTCATACAGTTAGCGGTGTAGATATTTCCATGTTCATACAGATGGCGGTGTAGATATTTACATGTTCATGCAGATGGTGGTGTAAATATTTCCATGTTCGTACAGATGGCGGTGTTGATATTTCCATGTTCATAGAGAAGGCGGCATAGATATTTCTATGTTTATGCAGATAGCGGTATAGATATTTCCATGTTTATACAGATGGTGGTGTAGATATTTCCATGTTTATAGAGATGGCTGTCTAGATATTTCCATGTTTATGGAGATAGTGGTGTAGTTATTTCCAAGTTTATAGAGACAGCGTTGTAGATATTTCCATGTTTATACAGATAGCGGTGAAGATATTTCCATGTTTATACAGATAGCGGTGTAGATATTTAAATGTTTATACAGGTAGCGGTGTAGTTATTTCCATGTTTATAGAGATAGTGGTGTAGATAATTCCAATTTTATACAGATGGCAGTGTAGATATTTCCAAGATCATACAGATAGCGGTGTAGATATTTCCACGTTTATACAGATGGCGGGGTAGATATTTCCACGTTCATACAGATGGCGCTGTTCATAATTCCATGTTTATAGAGATGGCGGTGTAGATATTTTCATGTTTACACAGATGGCAATGTAGATATTTCCATGTTTACACAGAAAGCGGTGTAGACATTTCCATGTTTACACAGATAGCGGAGTGGATATTTCCATGTTTATGCAGATGGCGGTGTAGATATTTCCATGTTTATACAGATAGCGGTGAGGATATTTCCATGTTTATACATATATTTGGGCAGATATTTCCATGTTTATACAGATAGCGGTGTAGATATTTCCATCTAAATATAGATGGCGGTGTAGATATCTCCATGTTCTTACAGATGGCGGTGTAGATATTTCCATGTTCATACAGATGGCAGTGTAGATATTTCGAAGTTTATAGAGATAGCACAGTAGTTATTTCCAAATTTATAGAGAAATCTGTGTAGATATTTCCATGTATATGCAGATAGCTGTGTAGATATTTCCATGTTCATGCAGATAGCGGTGTAGATATTTCCATGTTCATCCAGATGCCAGTGTAGATATATCCATGTTCATACAGATGGCGGTGAAGATATTTCCATCTTCATAGAGATGGCGGTGTAGATATTTCCATGTTCATAGAGATGGCGCTGTAGATATTTCCATGTTCATAGGGATGGCGGTGTAGATATTTTCATGCTCATACAAATGGCGGTGTAGATATTTCCATGGTCATAGAGATGGCGGTGTAGATATTTCCATCTAAATATAGATGGCGGTGTAGATATCTCCATGTTCTTACAGATGGCGGTGTAGATATTTCCATGTTTATACAGATAGCAGTGTAGTTATTTCCATGGTTATAGAGATAGCATTGTAGATAATTCCATTGATATACAGATAGCTCTGTAGATATTTCCATGTTCATACAGATAGCTGTGTAGATATTTCCATGTTGATACAGATAGCGGTGTAGATATTTCCATGTTCATACAGATAGCGGTGTAGATATTTACGTGTTCATACAGATGGCGGTGTAGATATTTCCATGTTCGTACGGATGGCAGTGTTGATATTTCCATGTTCATACTGGTGGCGGTGTAGATATTTCCATGTTTATAGAGATAGCAGTGTAGTTATTTCCATGTTTATAGAGATAGCAGTGTAGATATTTCATTGATATACAGATAGCTGTGTAGATATTTGCATGTTCATACAGATAGCGGTGTAGATATTTCCATGTTCATACAGATAGCGGTGTAGATATTTCCATGTTCATACAGAAAGCGGTGTAGATATTTCCATGTTCATACAGTTAGCGGTGTAGATATTTCCGTGTTCATAGATATGGCGGTGTAGATATTTACATGTTCATAGAGATGGCGGTGTAGATATTTCCATGTTTGTACGGATGGCAGTGTAGATATTTCCGTGTTCATAGAGGTGGCGGTGTAGATATTTCCATGTTTATACAGATAGCAGTGTAGTTGTTTCCATGTTTATAGAGATAGCAGTGTAGATATTACCATTGATATAAAGATAGCTGTGTAGATATTTCCATGTTCATACAGATAGCGGTGTAGATATTTCCATGTTCATACAGATAGCGGTGTAGGTATTACCATTTTCATACAGATACCAGTGTAGATATTTCCATGCTCATACAGATAGCGGTGTAGATATTTCCATGTTCATACAGTTAGCGGTGTAGATATTTCCATGTTCATACAGATGGCAGTGTAGATATTTACATGTTCATACAGATGGCGGTGTAGATATTTCCATGTTCATAGAGATGGCCGTGTAGATATCTCCATGTTTATGCAGATAGCGGTATAGATATTTCCATGTTTATTCAGATGGCAGTGTAGATATTTCCATGTTTATAGAGATGACAGTCTAGATATTGCCATGTTTATAGAAATAGTGGTGTAGCTTTTTCCAAGTTTATAGAGACAGCGTTGTATATATTTCCATGTTCATACAGATAGCGGTGTAGATATTTCCATGTTTATACAGATAGCGGTGCGGATATTTCCATGTTTATACAGATAGTTCGGCAGATATATCCATGTTTATACAGACAGCGGTGTAGATATTTCCATCTTAATACAGATGTCGGTGTAGATATATCCATGTTCGTACAGATTGCGGTGTAGATATTTCCATGTTCATACAGATGGCGGTGTAGATATGTAAATGTTCCTACAGATGGAGGTGTAGATATTTCCATGTTCATACTGATGGCGGTGTAGATATTTCGAAGTTTATAGAGATAGCGCTTTAGTCACTTCCATATTTATAGAGAAATCTGTGTAGATATTTCCATGTATATGCAGATAGCTGTGTAGATATTTCCATGTTCATGCAGATAGCTGTGTAGATATTTCCATGTTCATGCAGATAGCGGTGTAGATATTTCCATGTTCATCCAGATGCCGGTGTATGTATATCCATGTTCATACAGATAGCGGTGAAGATATTTCCATGTTCATACAGATGGCATTGTAGATAATTCCATGTTCATACAAATGGCGGTGTAGATATTTCCATGTTCATAGAGATGGCGGTGTAGATATTTCCATGTTCGTACAAATGGTGGTGTAGATATTTCCATGTTCATAGAGATGGCGGTGTAGATATTTCCATGTTTATACAGATAGCAGTATAGTTATTTCCATGTTTATAGAGATAGCAGTGTAGATATTTCCATTGATATACAGATAGCTGTGTAGATATTTGCATGTTCATACAGATAGCGGTGTAGATAATCCATGTTGATACAGATATCGGTGTAGATATTTCCATGTTCATACAGATAGCAGTGTAGATATTTCCATGTTCATACAGATAGCGGTGTAGATATTTCCATGTTCATCCAGATGCCGGTGTAGATATATCCATGTTCATACAGATAGCGGTGAAGATATTTCCATGTTCATACAGATGGCATTGTAGATATTTCCATGTTCATACAAATGGCGGTGTAGATATTTCCATGTTCAAAGAGATGGCGGTGTACATATTTCCATGTTCATACAAATGGTGGTGTAGATATTTCCATGTTCATAGAGATGGCAGTGTAGATATTTCCATGTTTATACAGATAGCAGTGTAGATATTTCCATGTTTATAGAGATAGCAGTGTAGATATTTCCATTGATATACAGATAGCTGTGTAGATATTTGAATGTTCATACAGATAGCTGTGTAGATATTTCCATGTTCATAAAGATAGCGGTGTAGATATTTCCATGTTCATACAGATAGCGGTGTAGATATTTCCATGTTCATACAGATAGCTGTGTAGATATTTCCATGTTCATACAGATAGCGGTGTAGATATTTCCATGTTCATACTGATAGCGGTGTAGATATTTCCATGTTCATACAGATGGCGGTTAGATATTTACATGTTCATACAGATGGCGGTGTAGATATTTCCATGTTCGTACGGATGGCAGTGGAGATGTTTCCATGTTCATACAGGTGGCGGTGTAGATATTTCCATGTTTATACAGATAGCAGTGTAGTTATTTCCATGTTTATAGAGATAGCAGTGTAGATACTTACATGTTCATACAGGTGGCAGTGCAGATATTTCCATGTTCGTACAGATGGCGGTGTAGATATTTCCATGTTCATACAGTTAGCGGTGTAGATATTTCCATGTTCCTACAGATGGCGGTGTAGATACTTACATGTTCATACAGATGGCGGTGTAGATATTTCCATGTTCGTACAGATGGCGGTGTAGGTATTTCCTTGTTCATACAGATGGCAGTGTAGGTATTTCCATGTTTATAGACATGGCGTTGTTGATATTTTCATGTTTACACAGATTGCGGTGTAGATATTTCCATGTTTGCAAAGATAGCGGTGTAGACATTTCCATGTTTACACAGATAGCGGTGTGGATATTTCCATGTTTATGCAGATAGCGGTGTAGATATTTCCATGTTTATACAGATAGCGGTGCGGATATTTCCGTGTTTATACAGATAGTTGGGCAGATATTTCCATTTTTATACAGATAGCGGTGTTGATATTTTCATCTTAATACAGATGGCGGTGTAGATATGTCCATGTTCGTACAGATTGTGGTGTAGATGTTTCCATGTTCATACAGATCGCGGTGTAGATATTTCGAAGTTTATAGAGATAGCGCTGCAGTTATTTCCATATTTATAGAGGAACCTGTGTAGATATTTCCATGTATATGCAGATAGCTCTGTAGATATTTCCATGTTCATGCAGATAGCAGTGTAGATATTTCCATGTACATCCAGATGCTGGTGTAGATATATCCATGTTCATACAGATGGCGGTGAAGATATTTCCAAGTTCATACAGATGGCGGTGTAGATATTTCCATGTTCATGCAAATGGCGGTGTAGATATTTCCATGTTTATACAGATAGCGGTGTAGATATTTCCATGTTTATACAGATAGCAGTGTAGATATTTTCATGTTTATAGAGATAGTGGTGTAGATAATTCCAATTTTATGCAGATAGCAGTGTAGATATTTCCAAGTTCATACAGATAGCGGTGTAGATATTTCCACGTTTATAGTGATGGCGGTGTAGATATTTAGATGTTCATACAGATGGCAGTGTAGATATTTCCATGTTTACACAGATAGCGGTGTAGACATTTCCATGTTTACACAGATAGTGGTGTGGATGTTTCCATGTTTATACAACTAGCGGTGTAGATATTTCCATGTTTATACAGATAGCGGTGCGGATATTTCCATGTTTATACAGATAGTTCGGCAGATATGTCCATGTTTATACAGACAGCGGTGTAGATATTTCCATCTTAATACAGATGTCGGTGTAGATATATCCATGTTCGTACAGATTGCGGTGTAGATATTTCCATGTTCATACAGATGGCGGTGTAGATATGTAAATGTTCCTACAGATGGAGGTGTAGATATTTCCATGTTCATACTGATGGCGGTGTAGATATTTCGAAGTTTATAGAGATAGCGCTTTAGTCACTTCCATATTTATAGAGAAATCTGTGTAGATATTTCCATGTATATGCAGATAGCTGTGTAGATATTTCCATGTTCATGCAGAAAGCTGTGTAGATATTTCCATGTTCATGCCGATAGCGGTGTAGATATTTCCATGTTCATCCAGATGCCGGTGTATGTACATCCATGTTCATACAGATAGCGGTGAAGATATTTCCATGTTCATACAGATGGCATTGTAGATAATTCCATGTTCATACAAATGGCGGTGTAGCTATTTCCATGTTCATAGAGATGGCGGTGTAGATATTTCCATGTTCGTACAAATGGTGGTGTAGATATTTCCATGTTCATAGAGATGGCGGTGTAGATATTTCCATGTTTATACAGATAGCAGTATAGTTATTTCCATGTTTATAGAGATAGCAGTGTAGATATTTCCATTGATATACAGATAGCTGTGTAGATATTTGCATGTTCATACAGATAGCTGTGTAGATATTTCCATGTTCATAAAGATAGCGGTGTAGATATTTCCATGTTCATACAGATAGCGGTGTAGGTATTTCCATGTTCATACAGATAGCTGTGTAGATATTTCCTTGTTCATACAGATAGCGGTGTAGATATTTCCATGTTCATACAGTTAGCGGTGTAGATATTTCCATGTTCATACAGATGGCGGTGTAGATATTTACATGTTCATACAGATGGCGGTGTAGATATTTCCATGTTCGTACGGATGGCAGTGTAGATATTTCCATGTTCATACAGGTGGCGGTGTAGATATTTGCATGTTTTTACAGATAGCAGTGTAGTTATTTCCATGTTTATAGAGAAAGCAGTGTAGATATTTCCGTTGATATACAGATAGCTTTGTAGATATTTGCATGTTCATACAGATATCCGTGTAGATATTTCCATGTTCATACAGATAGCGGTGTAGATATTTCCATGTTCATACAGATAGCGGTGTACATATTTCCATGTTCATACAGATAACGGTGTAGATATTTTCATGTTCATACAGATAGCGGTGTAGGTATTTCCATGTTAACACAGTTAGCGGTGTAGATATTTCCATGTTCATGCAGATGGCGGTGTAGATATTTACATGTTCATACAGATGGCGGTGTAAATATTTCCATGTTCATACAGATGGCGGTGTAGATATTTCCATGTTCATAGAGATGGCGGTGTAGATATTTGCATGTTTATGCAGTTAGCGGTATAGATATTTCCATGTTTATACAGATGGTGGTGTAGATATTTCCATGTTTATAGAGATGTCAGTGTACATATTTCCATGTTTATGGAGATAGTGGTGTAGTTATTTAAAAGTTTATAGAGACAGCGTTGTAGATATTTCCATGTTTATACAGGTAGCGGTGAAGATATTTCCATGTTTATACAGATAGCGGTGTAGATATTTCCATGTTTATACAGATAGCGGTGTAGATATTTCCAAGTTCATACAGATAGCGGTGTAGATATTTCCACGTTTATAGGGATGGCGGTGTAGATATTTCCATGTTCATACAGATGGCAGTGTAGATATTTCCATGTTTATAGACATGGCGTTGTTGATATTTTCATGTTTACACAGATTGCCGTGTAGATATTTCCATGTTTGCAAACATAGCGGTGTAGACATTTCCATGTTTACACAGATAGCGGTGTGGATTTTTCCATGTTTATGCAGATAGCGGTGTAGATATTTCCATGTTTATACAGATAGCGGTGCGGATATTTCCGTGTTTAAACAGATAGTTGGGCAGATATTTCCATGTTTATACAGATAGCAGTGTAGATATTTCCATCTTAATACAGATGGCGGTGTAGATATCTCCATGTTCGTACAGATTGCGGTGTAGATATTTCCATGTTCATACAGGTCGCGGTGTAGATATTTCGAAGTTTATAGGGATAGCGCTGCCGTTATTTCCATATTTATAGAGGAATCTGTGTAGATATTTCCATGTATATGCAGATAGCTCTGTAGATATTTCCATGTTCATGCAGATAGCAGTGTAGATATTTCCATGTTCATCCAGATGCTGGTGTAGATATATCGATGTTCATACAGATGGCGGTGAAGATATTTCCAAGTTCATACAGATGGCGGTGTAGATATTTCCATGTTCATACAAATGGCGGTGTAGATATTTCCATGTTTATACAGATAGCGGTGCGGTTATTTCCATGTTTATACAGATAGAGGTGCAGATATTTCCATGTTTATACAGATAGCGGTGTAGACATTTCCACCTTAATACAGATGGCGGTGTAGACATGTCCATGTTCGTACAGATGGCGGTGTAGATATTTCCACGTTTATAGAGATGGCGGTGTAGATATTTCCATGTTCATACAGATGGCAGTGTAGATATTTCGAAGATTATAGAGATAGCGCTGTAGTTATTTCCATAATAATTGAGAAACCTGTGTAGATATTTCCATGTATATGCAGATAGCAGTGTAGATATTTCTATGTTCATGCAGATGGCGGTGTAGATATTTCCTTGTTCATCCAGATGCCGGTGTAGATATTTCCATGTTCATACAGATGGCGGTGATGATATTTCCATGTTCATACAGATGTCGGTGTAGATATTTCCATGTTCATACAAATGGCGGTGTAGATATTTCCATGTTCATAGACATGGCGGTGTAGATGTTTCCATGTTCATAGAGATGGCGGTGTAGATATTTCCATGTTTATACAGATAGCAGTGCAGTTATTTCCATGTATATAGAGATAGCAGTGTAGTTATTTCCATGGATATACAGATAGCTGTGTAGATATTTGCATGCTCATACAGATAGCGGATAGAAATTTCCATGTTGATACAGATAGCGGTGTAGATGTTTCCATGTTCATACAGATAGCTTTGTAGATATTTCCATGTTCATTCAGATAGCGGTGTAGATATTTCCATGTTCATACAGATAGTGGTGTAGATATTTCCATGTTTATACATATACCAGTGTAGTTATTTCCATGTTTATAGAGATAGCAGTCTAGATATTTCCA
This sequence comes from Gorilla gorilla gorilla, assembly GCF_029281585.2. NCBI lineage: Eukaryota > Metazoa > Chordata > Mammalia > Primates > Hominidae > Gorilla > Gorilla gorilla. The sequence continues at coordinate 6,161,457 of NC_073232.2, read as the reverse complement.
TTGATATACAGATAGCTGTGTAGGTATTTGCATATTCATTCAGATAGCGGTGTAGATATTTCCATGTTCATACAGACAGTGGTGTAGATATTTCCAAGTTCATACAGATAGCGGTGTAGATATTTCCATGTCCATACAGACAGCGGTGTAGATATTTCCATGTTCATACAGATAGCATTGTAGATATTTCCATGTTCATACAGTTAGCGGTATAGATATTTCCATGTTCATCCAGATGCCGGTGTAGATATATCCATGTTCATACAGATGGCGGTTAAGATATTTCCATGTTCATACAGATGGCGGTGTAGATATTTCCATGTTCATGCAACTGGTGGTGTAGATATTTCCATGTTCATAGACATGGCGGTGTAGATATATCCATGTTCATACAAATGGCGGTGTAGATATTTCCATGTTCCTAGAGATGGCGGTGTAGATATTTCCATGTTTATACTGATAACAGTGTAGTTATTTCCATGTTTATAGAGATAGCAGTGTAGATATTTCCATTGATATACAGATAGCTGTGTAGATATTTACATGTTCATACAGATAGCGGTGTAGATATTTCCATGTTCATACAGACAGTGGTGTAGATATTTCCATGTTCATACAGATAGCGGTGTACATATTTTCATGTTCATACAGATAGCGGTGTGGATATTTCCATGTTCATACAGATAGCGGTGTAGATATTTCCATGTTCATACCGTTAGCGGTGTAGATATTTCCATGTTCGTACGGATGGCAGTGTAGTTATTTCCATGTTTATAGAGATAGCAGTGTAGATATTTCCATTGATATACAGATGGCTGTGTAGATATTTGCATGTTCACACAGATAGCGGTGTAGATATTTCCATGTTATTACAGATAGCGGTGTAGATATTTCCATGTTCATACAGATAGCGGTGTAGATATTTCCATGTTCATACAGATAGCGGTGAAGATATTTCCATGTTCATACAGTTAGTGGTGTAGATATTTCCATGTTCATACAGATGGTGGTGTAGATATTTACATGTTCATACAGGTGGCGGTGTAGATATTTCCATGTTCGTACGGATGGCAGTGTAGATATTTCCATGTTCATGCAGGTTGCGGTGTAGATATTTCCATGTTTATACAGATAGCAGTGTAGTTTTTTCCATGATTTTAGAGATAGCAGTGTAGATATTTCCACTGATATACAGAAAGCTGTGTAGATATTTGCATGTTCATACAGATAGGCGTGTAGATATTTCCATGTTCATACAGATAGCGGTGTAGATATTTCCATGTTCATACAGATAGCGGTGTAGATATTTCCATGTTCATAGAGATAACGGTGTAGGTATTTCTATGTTCATACAGATAGGGGTGTAAATATTTCCAAGTTTATATAGATAGCGGTGTAGATATTTCCTTGTTTATAGAGATAGCAGTGTAGATATTTCCAGTGATATGCAGATAGCGGTGGAGATATTTCCATGTTCAAACAGATAGCGGTGTAGATATTTCCATGTTCATACAGATAGCGGTGTAGATATTTCCAAGTTCATACAGATAGCGGTGTAGATATTTCCACGTTTATACAGATGGCGGTGTAGATATTTCCATGTTTACACAGAAAGCGGTGTAGACATTTACATGTTTACACAGATAGCGGTGTGGATAGTTCCATGCTTATGCAGATAGCGGTGTAGATATTTCCATGTTTATACAGATAGCGATGCGGATATTTCCATGTTTATACAGATAGTGGGGCAGATATTTCCATGTTTATACAGATAGCAGTGTAGATATTTTCATCTTAATACAGATGGCGGTGTAGATATCTCCATGTTCGTAGAGATGGCGGTGTAGATATTTCCATGTTCATACAGATGGCAGTGTAGATATTTCGAAGTTTATAGAGATAGCTCTGTAGTTATTTCCATATTTATAGAGAAATCTGTGTAGATATTTCCATGTACATGCAGATAGCTGTGTAGATATTTCCATGTTCATGCAGATAGCGGTGTAGATATGTCCATGTTCATCCAGATGCCGGTGTAGTTATATCCATGTTCATACAGATCGCGGTAAACATATTTCCATGTTCATACAGATGGCGGTGTAGATATTTCCATGTTCATACAAATGGCGGTGTAGATATTTCCATGTTCATAGAGATGGCAGTGTAGATATTTCCATGTTCATACAAATGACGGTGTAGGTATTTCCATGTTCATAGAGATGGCGGTGTAGATATTTCCATGTTTATACAGATAGCAGTGTAGTTATTTCCATGTTTATAGAGATAGCAGTGTAGATATTTCCATTGATATACAGATAGCTGTGTAGATATTTGCATGTTCATACAGATAGCTGTGTAGATATTTCTATGTTCATAAAGATAGCGGTGTAGATATTTCCATGTTCATACAGATAGCGGTGTAGATATTTCCATGTTCATACAGATAGCGGTGTAGATATTTCCATGTTCATACAGTTAGCGGTGTAGATATTTCCATGTTCATATAGATGGCGGTGTAGATATTTCCATGTTCATACAGATGGCGGTGTAGATATTTCCATGTTCGTACGGATGGCAGTGTGGATATTTCCATGTTCATACTGGTGGCGGTGTAGACATTTCCATGTTTATACAGATAGCAGTGCAGTTATTTCCATGTTTATAGAGATAGCAGTGTAGATGTTTCCATTGATATACAGATAGCTGTGTAGATATTTGAATGTTCATACAGATAGCGCTGTAGATATTTCCATGTTCATACAGATAGCGGTGTAGATATTTCCATGTTCATACAGATAGCGGTGTATATATTTCCATGTTCATACAGATAACGGTGTAGATATTTCCATGTTCATTCAGATAGCGGTGTAGATATTTCCATGTTAATATAGTTAGCGGTGTAGATATTTCCATGTTCGTACTGATGGCAGTGTAGATATTTCCATGTTCCTAGAGATGGCGGCGTAGATATTTCCATGTTTATGCAGATAGCGGTATAGGTATTTCCATGTTTATACAGATGGTGGTGTAGATATTTCCATGTTTATAGAGATGGCAGTCTAGATATTTCCATGTTTATAGAGATAGCGGTGTAGTTATTTCCAAGTTTATAGAGACGGCGTGGTAGATATTTCCATGTTTATACAGATAGCGATGAAGATATTTCCATGTTTATACAGATAGCGGTGTAGATATTTCCATGTTTATACAGATAGCGGTGTATATATTTCCATGTTTCTAGAGATAGTGGTGTAGATAATTCCAAATTTATACAGATAGCAGTGTAGATATTTCCAAGTTCATACAGATAGCAGTGTAGATATTTCCACGTTTATACAGATGGCGGTGTAGATATTTCCATGTTCATACAGATGGCGCTGTAGATATTTCCATGTTTATATCGATGGCGGTGTAGATATTTTCATGTTTACACAGCTGGCGGTGTAGATATTTCCATGTTTACACAGAAAGCGGTGTAGACATTTCCATGTTTACACTGATAGCGGTGTGGATATTTCCATGTTTATGCAGATAGCGGTGTAGATATTTCCATGTTTATACAGATAGCGATGCGGATATTCCCATATTTATACAGATAGTTGGGCAGATATTTCCATGTTTATACAGATAGCAGTGTAGATATTTCCATCTTAATACAGATGGCAGTGTAGATATCTCCATGTTCGTACAGATGGCGGTGTACATATTTCCATGTTCATACAGATGGCAGAGTAGATATTTCGAAGTTTATAGAGATAGCGCGCTAGTTATTTCCATATTTATAGAGAAATCTGCGTAGATATTTCCATGTATATGCAGATAGCTGTGTAGATATTTCCATGTTCATGCAGATACCGGTGTAGATATGTCCATGTTCATCCAGATGCCGGTGTAGATATATCCATGTTCTTACACATGGCGGTGAAGATATTTCCATGTTCATACAAATGGCGGTGTAGATATATCCATGTTCATAGAAATGGCAGTGTAGATGTTTCCATGTTCATACAAATGACGGTGTCGATATTTCCATGTTCATAGAGATGGCGGTGTAGATATTTCCATGTTTATACAGATAGCAGTGTAGTTATTTCCATGTTTATAGAGATAGCAGTGTAGATATTTCCATTGATATACAGATAGCTGTGTAGATATTTGCATGTTCATACAGATAGCGGTGTAGATATATCCATGTTCATACAGATAGCAGTGTAGATATTTCCATGTTCATACAGATAGCGGTGTAGATATTTCCATGTTCATACAGATAGCGGTGTAGATATTTCCATGTTCATACAGATACCGATGTAGATATTTCCATGTTCATACAGATAGCGGTGTAGATATTTCCATGTTCATACAGTTAGCGGTGTAGATATTTCCATGTTCATACAGATGGCGGTGTAGATATTTCCATGTTCATACAAATGGCGGTGTAGATATTTCCATGTTCAAAGAGATGGCGGTGTACATATTTCCATGTTCATACAAATGGTGGTGTAGATATTTCCATGTTCATAGAGATGGCAGTGTAGATATTTCCATGTTTATACAGATAGCAGTGTAGATATTTCCATGTTTATAGAGATAGCAGTGTAGATATTTCCATTGATATACAGATAGCTGTGTAGATATTTGAATGTTCATACAGATAGCTGTGTAGATATTTCCATGTTCATAAAGATAGCGGTGTAGATATTTCCATGTTCATACAGATAGCGGTGAAGATATTTCCATGTTCATACAGATGGCATTGTAGATATTTCCATGTTCATACAAATGGCGGTGTAGATATTTCCATGTTCAAAGAGATGGCGGTGTACATATTTCCATGTTCATACAAATGGTGGTGTAGATATTTCCATGTTCATAGAGATGGCAGTGTAGATATTTCCATGTTTATACAGATAGCAGTGTAGATATTTCCATGTTTATAGAGATAGCAGTGTAGATATTTCCATTGATATACAGATAGCTGTGTAGATATTTGAATGTTCATACAGATAGCTGTGTAGATATTTCCATGTTCATAAAGATAGCGGTGTAGATATTTCCATGTTCATACAGATAGCGGTGTAGATATTTCCATGTTCATACAGATAGCTGTGTAGATATTTCCATGTTCATACAGATAGCGGTGTAGATATTTCCATGTTCATACTGATAGCGGTGTAGATATTTCCATGTTCATACAGATGGCGGTTAGATATTTACATGTTCATACAGATGGCGGTGTAGATATTTCCATGTTCGTACGGATGGCAGTGGAGATGTTTCCATGTTCATACAGGTGGCGGTGTAGATATTTCCATGTTTATACAGATAGCAGTGTAGTTATTTCCATGTTTATAGAGATAGCAGTGTAGATACTTACATGTTCATACAGGTGGCAGTGCAGATATTTCCATGTTTGTACAGATGGCGGTGTAGATATTTCCATGTTCATACAGTTAGCGGTGTAGATATTTCCATGTTCCTACAGATGGCGGTGTAGATACTTACATGTTCATACAGATGGCGGTGTAGATATTTCCATGTTCGTACAGATGGCGGTGTAGGTATTTCCTTGTTCATACAGATGGCAGTGTAGGTATTTCCATGTTTATAGACATGGCGTTGTTGATATTTTCATGTTTACACAGATTGCGGTGTAGATATTTCCATGTTTGCAAAGATAGCGGTGTAGACATTTCCATGTTTACACAGATAGCGGTGTGGATATTTCCATGTTTATGCAGATAGCGGTGTAGATATTTCCATGTTTATACAGATAGCGGTGCGGATATTTCCGTGTTTATACAGATAGTTGGGCAGATATTTCCATTTTTATACAGATAGCGGTGTTGATATTTTCATCTTAATACAGATGGCGGTGTAGATATGTCCATGTTCGTACAGATTGTGGTGTAGATGTTTCCATGTTCATACAGATCGCGGTGTAGATATTTCGAAGTTTATAGAGATAGCGCTGCAGTTATTTCCATATTTATAGAGGAACCTGTGTAGATATTTCCATGTATATGCAGATAGCTCTGTAGATATTTCCATGTTCATGCAGATAGCAGTGTAGATATTTCCATGTACATCCAGATGCTGGTGTAGATATATCCATGTTCATACAGATGGCGGTGAAGATATTTCCAAGTTCATACAGATGGCGGTGTAGATATTTCCATGTTCATGCAAATGGCGGTGTAGATATTTCCATGTTTATACAGATAGCGGTGTAGATATTTCCATGTTTATACAGATAGCAGTGTAGATATTTTCATGTTTATAGAGATAGTGGTGTAGATAATTCCAATTTTATACAGATAGCAGTGTAGATATTTCCAAGTTCATACAGATAGCGGTGTAGATATTTCCACGTTTATAGTGATGGCGGTGTAGATATTTAGATGTTCATACAGATGGCAGTGTAGATATTTCCATGTTTACACAGATAGCGGTGTAGACATTTCCATGTTTACACAGATAGTGGTGTGGATGTTTCCATGTTTATGCAACTAGCGGTGTAGATATTTCCATGTTTATACAGATAGCGGTGCGGATATTTCCATGTTTATACAGATAGTTTGGCAGATATGTCCATGTTTATACAGACATCGGTGTAGATATTTCCATCTTAATACAGATGTCGGTGTAGATATATCCATGATCGTACAGATTGCGGTGTAGATATTTCCATGTTCATACAGATGGCGGTGTAGATATGTAAATGTTCCTACAGATGGAGTTGTAGATATTTCCATGTTCATACTGATGGCGGTGTAGATATTTCGAAGTTTATAGAGATAGCGCTTTAGTCACTTCCATATTTATAGAGAAATCTGTGTAGATATTTCCATGTATATGCAGATAGCTGTGTAGATATTTCCATGTTCATGCAGAAAGCTGTGTAGATATTTCCATGTTCATGCCGATAGCGGTGTAGATATTTCCATGTTCATCCAGATGCCGGTGTATGTACATCCATGTTCATACAGATAGCGGTGAAGATATTTCCATGTTCATACAGATGGCATTGTAGATAATTCCATGTTCATACAAATGGCGGTGTAGATATTTCCATGTTCATAGAGATGGCGGTGTAGATATTTCCATGTTCGTACAAATGGTGGTGTAGATATTTCCATGTTCATAGAGATGGCGGTGTAGATATTTCCATGTTTATACAGATAGCAGTATAGTTATTTCCATGTTTATAGAGATAGCAGTGTAGATATTTCCATTGATACACAGATAGCTGTGTAGATATTTGCATGTTCATACAGATAGCTGTGTAGATATTTCCATGTTCATAAAGATAGCGGTGTAGATATTTCCATGTTCATACAGATAGCGGTGTAGATATTTCCATGTTCATACAGATAGCTGTGTAGATATTTCCATGTTCATACTGATAGCGGTGTAGATATTTCCATGTTCATACAGTTAGCGGTGTAGATATTTCCATGTTCATACAGATGGCGGTGTAGATATTTACGTGTTCATACAGATGGCGGTGTAGATATTTCCATGTTCGTACGGATGGCAGTGTAGATATTTCCATGTTCATACAGGTGGCGGTGTAGATATTTGCATGTTTTTACAGATAGCAGTGTAGTTATTTCCATGTTTATAGAGAAAGCAGTGTAGATATTTCCGTTGATATACAGATAGCTTTGTAGATATTTGCATGTTCATACAGATATCCGTGTAGATATTTCCATGTTCATACAGATAGCGGTGTAGATATTTCCATGTTCATACAGATAGCGGTGTACATATTTCCATGTTCATACAGATAACGGTGTAGATATTTTCATGTTCATACAGATAGCGGTGTAGGTATTTCCATGTTAACACAGTTAGCGGTGTAGATATTTCCATGTTCATGCAGATGGCGGTGTAGATATTTACATGTTCATACAGATGGCGGTGTAAATATTTCCATGTTCATACAGATGGCGGTGTAGATATTTCCATGTTCATAGAGATGGCGGTGTAGATATTTGCATGTTTATGCAGTTAGCGGTATAGATATTTCCATGTTTATACAGATGGTGGTGTAGATATTTCCATGTTTATAGAGATGTCAGTGTACATATTTCCATGTTTATGGAGATAGTGGTGTAGTTATTTAAAAGTTTATAGAGACAGCGTTGTAGATATTTCCATGTTTATACAGGTAGCGGTGAAGATATTTCCATGTTTATACAGATAGCGGTGTAGATATTTCCATGTTTATACAGATAGCGGTGTAGATATTTCCAAGTTCATACAGATAGCGGTGTAGATATTTCCACGTTTATAGGGATGGCGGTGTAGATATTTCCATGTTCATACAGATGGCAGTGTAGATATTTCCATGTTTATAGACATGGCGTTGTTGATATTTTCATGTTTACACAGATTGCCGTGTAGATATTTCCATGTTTGCAAACATAGCGGTGTAGACATTTCCATGTTTACACAGATAGCGGTGTGGATTTTTCCATGTTTATGCAGATAGCGGTGTAGATATTTCCATGTTTATACAGATAGCGGTGCGGATATTTCCGTGTTTAAACAGATAGTTGGGCAGATATTTCCATGTTTATACAGATAGCAGTGTAGATATTTCCATCTTAATACAGATGGCGGTGTAGATATCTCCATGTTCGTACAGATTGCGGTGTAGATATTTCCATGTTCATACAGGTCGCGGTGTAGATATTTCGAAGTTTATAGGGATAGCGCTGCCGTTATTTCCATATTTATAGAGGAATCTCTGTAGATATTTCCATGTATATGCAGATAGCTCTGTAGATATTTCCATGTTCATGCAGATAGCAGTGTAGATATTTCCATGTTCATCCAGATGCTGGTGTAGATATATCGATGTTCATACAGATGGCGGTGAAGATATTTCCAAGTTCATACAGATGGCGGTGTAGATATTTCCATGTTCATACAAATGGCGGTGTAGATATTTCCATGTTTATACAGATAGCGGTGTAGATATTTCCTTGTTTATACAGATTGCAGTGTAGATATTTCCATGTTTATAGAGATAGTGGTGTAGATAATTCCAATTTTATACAGATGGCAGTGTAGATATTTCCAAGTTCATACAGATAGCGGTGTAGATATTTGCACGTTTATATAGATGGCGGTGTAGATATTTCCATGTTCATACAGATGGCGGTGTAGATATTTCCATGTTTATAGAGATGGTGGTGTAGATATTTTCATGTTTACACAGATGGCGGTGTAGATATTTCCATGTTTACACTGATAGCGGTGTAGACATTTCCATGTTTACACAGATAGCGGTGTGGATATTTCCATGTTTATGCAGATAGCAGTGTAGATATTTCCATGTTTATACAGATAGCGGTGCGGTTATTTCCATGTTTATACAGATAGTGGTGCAGATATTTCCATGTTTATACAGATAGCGGTGTAGACATTTCCACCTTAATACAGATGGCGGTGTAGACATGTCCATGTTCGTACAGATGGCGGTGTAGATATTTCCACGTTTATAGAGATGGCGGTGTAGATATTTCCATGTTCATACAGATGGCAGTGTAGATATTTCGAAGAATATAGAGATAGCGCTGTAGTTATTTCCATAATAATTGAGAAACCTGTGTAGATATTTCCATGTATATGCAGATAGCAGTGTAGATATTTCTATGTTCATGCAGATGGCGGTGTAGATATTTCCTTGTTCATCCAGATGCCGGTGTAGATATTTCCATGTTCATACAGATGGCGGTGATGATATTTCCATGTTCATACAGATGTCGGTGTAGATATTTCCATGTTCATACAAATGGCGGTGTAGATATTTCCATGTTCATAGACATGGCGGTGTAGATGTTTCCATGTTCATAGAGATGGCGGTGTAGATATTTCCATGTTTATACAGATAGCAGTGCAGTTATTTCCATGTATATAGAGATAGCAGTGTAGTTATTTCCATGGATATACAGATAGCTGTGTAGATATTTGCATGCTCATACAGATAGCGGATAGAAATTTCCATGTTGATACAGATAGCGGTGTAGATGTTTCCATGTTCATACAGATGGCGGTGTAGATATTTCCATGTTCATACAAATGGCGGTGTAGCTATTTCCATGTTCATAGAGATGGTGGTGTAGATATTTCCATGTTCATACAAATGGCGGTGTAGATATTTCCATGTTCATAGAGATGGCGGGGTAGATATTTCCATGTTTATACAGATAGCAGTGTAGTTATTTCCATGTTTATAGAGATAGCAGTGTACATATTTCCATTGATAAACAGATAGCTGTGTAGATATTTGCATGTTCATACAGATAGTGTTGTAGATATTTCCATGTTCATACAGATAGCGGTGTAGATATTTCCATGTTCATACAGATAGCGGTGTAGGTATTTCCATGTTCATACAGATAGCGGTGTAGGTATTTCCATATTCATACAGGTGGCAGTGTAGATATTCACATGTTTTTACAGATAGCAGTGTAGTTATTTCCATGTTTATAGAGATGGCAGTGTACATATTTCCGTTGATATACAGATAGCTTTGTAGATATTTGCATGTTCATACAGATAGCGGTGTAGTTATTTCCATGTTCATACAGATAGCGGTGTAGATATTTCCATGTTCATACAGATGGCTGTGTAGTTATTTACATGTTCATACAGATGGCGGTGTAGATATTTCCATGTTCGTGCAGATGGCGGTGTAGATATTTCCATGTTTATACAGAGGGCGCTTTAGATATTTCCATGTTCGTGCAGATGGCGGTGTAGATATTTCCATGTTTATACAGAGGGCGCTTTAGATATTTCCATGTTTACAGACATAGCAGTGTAGATATTTCCATGTTGATAAACATAGCGGTGTAGATATTTCCAAGGTTATAGAGATAGCGGTGTAGATATTTCCATGTTTATAGAGATAGTGTTGTAGATATGTTCATGTTTATACAGATAGTGGTATAGATATTTCCATGTTTGTAGAGATGGTGGTGTAGATATTTCCATGTTTAAAGATATGGCGTTCTAGACATTTCCATGTTTATAGAGATAGCGGTGCAGTTATTTCCATGTTTATTGAGATAGCGGTCTAGATATTTCCATGTTTATACAGATAGTGGTGCAGATACTTCCATGTTTATACAGATAGCGGTGTAGATGTTTCCACGTTTATAGAGATAGCGGTGCAGATATTTCCATGTTTATGCTGATAGCGGTGTGGATATTTCCATGTTCACACAGATAGTGGTGAAGATATTTCCACCTTTATACAGATGGTGGCGAAGATATTTCCATATTCATGCAGATGGTGGTGTAGATATTTCCATGTTTATGCAGATAGCGGTGTAGATATTTCCAAGTTTATAGGGATAGCGGTGTAGATATTTCCATGATCATACAGATGGCGGTGTAGATATTTCCATGTTTACACAGGTAGCGTTGTAGATATTACATGTTTATAGAGATAGCGGTGTAGTTATTTCCATGTTTATACAGATAGCAGTGAATATATTTCCATGTTTACACAGATAGCGCTGTGGGTATTTCCATGTTTATAGAGATAGCGGTGTAGATATTTCCATGTATATACAGATAGCAGTGTCGATATTTCCATGTTTATACAGATAGCGGTGTAGATATTTCCATCTTAATACAGATGGCGGTGTAGGTATTTCCATGTTCATACAGATGGTGGTGCAGATATTTCCATGTTCATACAGATGGCGGTGTAGATAATTCCATGTTCATAGATATAGCGGTGTAGATATTTCCATGTGTATAGAGATAGCGGGGTAGATATTTTCAAGTATATTCAGATAGCTGTGTAGATATTTCCATGTTCATAGAGATGGAGGTGTAGATATTTCCATGTTCGTACAGATAGCGGTGTAGATATTACCATGTTCATACAGGTAGCGGTGTAGATATTTCCATGTCCATACAGATAGCGGTGTAGGTATTTCCACCTTTATAGAGATGGCGGTGTAGATATCCCCATGTTCATACAGATGGCGGTGTAGATATTTCCAATTTCATAAGGGATTGTGGTGCAGATATTTCCATGTTCATACAGATGGCGGTGTATATTTTTCCAGGTTTATAGAGATAGCGGTGTAGATATTTCCATGTTTATAGAGATAGCGGTGTAGAGTTTTCCACGTATGTACAGAAATCTGTGTAGTTATCTCCATGTTTATACTGATATCGATGTAGATATTTACATGTTCTTACAGATAGCGGTGTAGGTATTTCCATGTTTATACAGATAGCGGTGTAGATATTTCCATGTTCATACCGATAGCGGTGTAGATATTTCCACCTTTATAGAGATGGCGGTGTAGATATTTCCATGTTCATACACATGGTGGTGTAGATATTTCCATGTTTATACAGATGGCGGTGTAGATATTTCCATGTTTATAAAGATGGCGGTGTAGATACATTCATGTTTACGCAGATAGCGGTGTAGACGTTTCCATGTTTACACAGATAGCGTTGTAGATATTTACACGTTTGTAGATATAGCGGTGTAGTTATTTCCATGTTTATACAGATAACGGTGAAGATATTTCCATGTTTACACAGATAGCGGTGTGGATATTTCTATGTTTATACAGATAACGGTGTAGATATTTCCATGTTTATATGGATAGCGGTGCAGATATTTCCATGTTTATACAGATAGCGGTGTAGATATTTCCGTGTTTATACAGGTAGCGATGTAGATATTTCCATGTTTACACAGATAGCGGTGCAGATATTTCCATGTGTATACAGATAGCGGTGTAGATATTCCCATGTTTATAGAGTTGGCGGTGTAGATATTTCCACGTTCATACAAATGGTGGTGTAGATGTTTCCATGTTCATAGAGATGGCGGTGTAGATATTTCCATGTTTATACAGATAGCAGTGTAGTTATTTCCATGTTTACAGAGATAGCAGTGTAGATATTTCCATTGATATACAGATAGCTGTGTAGATATTTGCATGTTCATACAGATAGCAGTGTAGATAATCCATGTTGATACAGATAGCGGTGTAGATATTTCCATGTTCATACAGATAGCTGTGTAGATATTTCCATGTTCATACAGATAGTGGTGTAGATATTTCCATGTTCATCCAGATGCCGGTGTAGATATATCCATGTTCATACAGATAGCGGTGAAGATATTTCCATGTTCATACAGATGGCATTGTAGATATTTCCATGTTCATACAAATGGCGGTGTAGGTATTTCCATGTTCATAGAGATGGCGGTGTAGATATTTCCATGTTCATACAAATGGTGGTGTAGATATTTCCATGTTCATAGAGATGGCGGTGTAGATATTTCCATGTTTATACAGATAGCAGTGTAGTTATTTCCATGTTTATAGAGATAGCAGTGTAGATATTTCCTTTGATATACAGATAGCTGTGTAGATATTTCCATGTTCATACAGATAGCGGTGTAGATATTTCCATGTTCATACAGATAGATGTGTAGATATTTTCATGTTCATACAGATAGCGGTGTAGGTATTTCCATGTTCATACTGATAGCGGTGTAGATATTTCCATGTTCATACAGATGGCGGTTAGATATTTACATGTTCATACAGATGGCGGTGTAGATATATCCATGTTGGTACGGATGGCAGTGGAGATATTTCCATGTTCGTTCAGGTGGCGGTGTATATATTTCCATGTTTATACAGATAGCAGTGTAGCTATTTCCATGTTTATAGAGATAGCAGTGTAAATATTTCCATTGATATACAGATATCTGTGTAGATATTTGCATGTTCATACAGATAGCGGTGTAGATATTTCCATGTTCATACAGATAACGGTGTAGATATTTCCTTGGTCGTACAGATAGCGGTGAAGATATTTCCATGTTCATACAGTTAGCGGTGTAGATATTTCCATGTTCATACAGATGGCGGTGTAGATATTTACATGTTCATACAGATGGTGGTGTAAATATTTCCATGTTCGTACAGATGGCGGTGTTGATATTTCCATGTTCATAGAGAAGGCGGCATAGATATTTCTATGTTTATGCAGATAGCGGTATAGATATTTCCATGTTTATACAGATGGTGGTGTAGATATTTCCATGTTTATAGAGATGGCTGTCTAGATATTTCCATGTTTATGGAGATAGTGGTGTAGTTATTTCCAAGTTTATAGAGACAGCGTTGTAGATATTTCCATGTTTATACAGATAGCGGTGAAGATATTTCCATGTTTATACAGATAGCGGTGTAGATATTTAAATGTTTATACAGGTAGCGGTGTAGTTATTTCCATGTTTATAGAGATAGTGGTGTAGATAATTCCAATTTTATACAGATGGCAGTGTAGATATTTCCAAGATCATACAGATAGCGGTGTAGATATTTCCACGTTTATACAGATGGCGGTGTAGATATTTCCACGTTCATACAGATGGCGCTGTTCATAATTCCATGTTTATAGAGATGGCGGTGTAGATATTTTCATGTTTACACAGATGGCAATGTAGATATTTCCATGTTTACACAGAAAGCGGTGTAGACATTTCCATGTTTACACAGATAGCGGAGTGGATATTTCCATGTTTATGCAGATGGCGGTGTAGATATTTCCATGTTTATACAGATAGCGGTGAGGATATTTCCATGTTTATACATATATTTGGGCAGATATTTCCATGTTTATACAGATAGCGGTGTAGATATTTCCATCTAAATATAGATGGCGGTGTAGATATCTCCATGTTCTTACAGATGGCGGTGTAGATATTTCCATGTTCATACAGATGGCAGTGTAGATATTTCGAAGTTTATAGAGATAGCACAGTAGTTATTTCCAAATTTATAGAGAAATCTGTGTAGATATTTCCATGTATATGCAGATAGCTGTGTAGATATTTCCATGTTCATGCAGATAGCGGTGTAGATATTTCCATGTTCATCCAGATGCCAGTGTAGATATATCCATGTTCATACAGATGGCGGTGAAGATATTTCCATCTTCATAGAGATGGCGGTGTAGATATTTCCATGTTCATAGAGATGGCGCTGTAGATATTTCCATGTTCATAGGGATGGCGGTGTAGATATTTTCATGCTCATACAAATGGCGGTGTAGATATTTCCATGGTCATAGAGATGGCGGTGTAGATATTTCCATGTTTATACAGATAGCAGTGTAGTTATTTCCATGGTTATAGAGATAGCATTGTAGATATTTCCATTGATATACAGATAGCTCTGTAGATATTTCCATGTTCATACAGATAGCTGTGTAGATATTTCCATGTTGATACAGATAGCGGTGTAGATATTTCCATGTTCATACAGATAGCGGTGTAGATATTTACGTGTTCATACAGATGGCGGTGTAGATATTTCCATGTTCGTACGGATGGCAGTGTTGATATTTCCATGTTCATACTGGTGGCGGTGTAGATATTTCCATGTTTATAGAGATAGCAGTGTAGTTATTTCCATGTTTATAGAGATAGCAGTGTAGATATTTCATTGATATACAGATAGCTGTGTAGATATTTGCATGTTCATACAGATAGCGGTGTAGATATTTCCATGTTCATACAGATAGCGGTGTAGATATTTCCATGTTCATACAGAAAGCGGTGTAGATATTTCCATGTTCATACAGTTAGCGGTGTAGATATTTCCGTGTTCATAGATATGGCGGTGTAGATATTTACATGTTCATAGAGATGGCGGTGTAGATATTTCCATGTTTGTACGGATGGCAGTGTAGATATTTCCGTGTTCATAGAGGTGGCGGTGTAGATATTTCCATGTTTATACAGATAGCAGTGTAGTTGTTTCCATGTTTATAGAGATAGCAGTGTAGATATTACCATTGATATAAAGATAGCTGTGTAGATATTTCCATGTTCATACAGATAGCGGTGTAGATATTTCCATGTTCATACAGATAGCGGTGTAGATATTACCATTTTCATACAGATACCAGTGTAGATATTTCCATGCTCATACAGATAGCGGTGTAGATATTTCCATGTTCATACAGTTAGCGGTGTAGATATTTCCATGTTCATACAGATGGCAGTGTAGATATTTACATGTTCATACAGATGGCGGTGTAGATATTTCCATGTTCATAGAGATGGCCGTGTAGATATCTCCATGTTTATGCAGATAGCGGTATAGATATTTCCATGTTTATTCAGATGGCAGTGTAGATATTTCCATGTTTATAGAGATGACAGTCTAGATATTGCCATGTTTATAGAAATAGTGGTGTAGCTTTTTCCAAGTTTATAGAGACAGCGTTGTATATATTTCCATGTTCATACAGATAGCGGTGTAGCTATTTCCATGTTTATACAGATAGCGGTGCGGATATTTCCATGTTTATACAGATAGTTCGGCAGATATATCCATGTTTATACAGACAGCGGTGTAGATATTTCCATCTTAATACAGATGTCGGTGTAGATATATCCATGTTCGTACAGATTGCGGTGTAGATATTTCCATGTTCATACAGATGGCGGTGTAGATATGTAAATGTTCCTACAGATGGAGGTGTAGATATTTCCATGTTCATACTGATGGCGGTGTAGATATTTCGAAGTTTATAGAGATAGCGCTTTAGTCACTTCCATATTTATAGAGAAATCTGTGTAGATATTTCCATGTATATGCAGATAGCTGTGTAGATATTTCCATGTTCATGCAGATAGCTGTGTAGATATTTCCATGTTCATGCAGATAGCGGTGTAGATATTTCCATGTTCATCCAGATGCCGGTGTATGTATATCCATGTTCATACAGATAGCAGTGAAGATATTTCCATGTTCATACAGATGGCATTGTAGATAATTCCATGTTCATACAAATGGCGGTGTAGATATTTCCATGTTCATAGAGATGGCGGTGTAGATATTTCCATGTTCGTACAAATGGTGGTGTAGATATTTCCATGTTCATAGAGATGGCGGTGTAGATATTTCCATGTTTATACAGATAGCAGTATAGTTATTTCCATGTTTATAGAGATAGCAGTGTAGATATTTCCATTGATATACAGATAGCTGTGTAGATATTTGCATGTTCATACAGATAGCGGTGTAGATAATCCATGTTGATACAGATATCGGTGTAGATATTTCCATGTTCATACAGATAGCTGTGTAGATATTTCCATGTTCATACAGATAGCGGTGTAGATATTTCCATGTTCATCCAGATGCCGGTGTAGATATATCCATGTTCATACAGATAGCGGTGAAGATATTTCCATGTTCATACAGATGGCATTGTAGATATTTCCATGTTCATACAAATGGCGGTGTAGATATTTCCATGTTCAAAGAGATGGCGGTGTACATATTTCCATGTTCATACAAATGGTGGTGTAGATATTTCCATGTTCATAGAGATGGCAGTGTAGATATTTCCATGTTTATACAGATAGCAGTGTAGATATTTCCATGTTTATAGAGATAGCAGTGTAGATATTTCCATTGATATACAGATAGCTGTGTAGATATTTGAATGTTCATACAGATAGCTGTGTAGATATTTCCATGTTCATAAAGATAGCGGTGTAGATATTTCCATGTTCATACAGATAGCGGTGTAGATATTTCCATGTTCATACAGATAGCTGTGTAGATATTTCCATGTTCATACAGATAGCGGTGTAGATATTTCCATGTTCATACTGATAGCGGTGTAGATATTTCCATGTTCATACAGATGGCGGTTAGATATTTACATGTTCATACAGATGGCGGTGTAGATATTTCCATGTTCGTACGGATGGCAGTGGAGATGTTTCCATGTTCATACAGGTGGCGGTGTAGATATTTCCATGTTTATACAGATAGCAGTGTAGTTATTTCCATGTTTATAGAGATAGCAGTGTAGATACTTACATGTTCATACAGGTGGCAGTGCAGATATTTCCATGTTCGTACAGATGGCGGTGTAGATATTTCCATGTTCATACAGTTAGCGGTGTAGATATTTCCATGTTCCTACAGATGGCGGTGTAGATACTTACATGTTCATACAGATGGCGGTGTAGATATTTCCATGTTCGTACAGATGGCGGTGTAGGTATTTCCTTGTTCATACAGATGGCAGTGTAGGTATTTCCATGTTTATAGACATGGCGTTGTTGATATTTTCATGTTTACACAGATTGCGGTGTAGATATTTCCATGTTTGCAAAGATAGCGGTGTAGACATTTCCATGTTTACACAGATAGCGGTGTGGATATTTCCATGTTTATGCAGATAGCGGTGTAGATATTTCCATGTTTATACAGATAGCGGTGCGGATATTTCCGTGTTTATACAGATAGTTGGGCAGATATTTCCATTTTTATACAGATAGCGGTGTTGATATTTTCATCTTAATACAGATGGCGGTGTAGATATGTCCATGTTCGTACAGATTGTGGTGTAGATGTTTCCATGTTCATACAGATCGCGGTGTAGATATTTCGAAGTTTATAGAGATAGCGCTGCAGTTATTTCCATATTTATAGAGGAACCTGTGTAGATATTTCCATGTATATGCAGATAGCTCTGTAGATATTTCCATGTTCATGCAGATAGCAGTGTAGATATTTCCATGTACATCCAGATGCTGGTGTAGATATATCCATGTTCATACAGATGGCGGTGAAGATATTTCCAAGTTCATACAGATGGCGGTGTAGATATTTCCATGTTCATGCAAATGGCGGTGTAGATATTTCCATGTTTATACAGATAGCGGTGTAGATATTTCCATGTTTATACAGATAGCAGTGTAGATATTTTCATGTTTATAGAGATAGTGGTGTAGATAATTCCAATTTTATGCAGATAGCAGTGTAGATATTTCCAAGTTCATACAGATAGCGGTGTAGATATTTCCACGTTTATAGTGATGGCGGTGTAGATATTTAGATGTTCATACAGATGGCAGTGTAGATATTTCCATGTTTACACAGATAGCGGTGTAGACATTTCCATGTTTACACAGATAGTGGTGTGGATGTTTCCATGTTTATGCAACTAGCGGTGTAGATATTTCCATGTTTATACAGATAGCGGTGCGGATATTTCCATGTTTATACAGATAGTTCGGCAGATATGTCCATGTTTATACAGACAGCGGTGTAGATATTTCCATCTTAATACAGATGTCGGTGTAGATATATCCATGTTCGTACAGATTGCGGTGTAGATATTTCCATGTTCATACAGATGGCGGTGTAGATATGTAAATGTTCCTACAGATGGAGGTGTAGATATTTCCATGTTCATACTGATGGTGGTGTAGATATTTCGAAGTTTATAGAGATAGCGCTTTAGTCACTTCCATATTTATAGAGAAATCTGTGTAGATATTTCAATGTATATGCAGATAGCTGTGTAGATATTTCCATGTTCATGCAGAAAGCTGTGTAGATATTTCCATGTTCATGCCGATAGCGGTGTAGATATTTCCATGTTCATCCAGATGCCGGTGTATGTACATCCATGTTCATACAGATAGCGGTGAAGATATTTCCATGTTCATACAGATGGCATTGTAGATAATTCCATGTTCATACAAATGGCGGTGTAGCTATTTCCATGTTCATAGAGATGGCGGTGTAGATATTTCCATGTTCGTACAAATGGTGGTGTAGATATTTCCATGTTCATAGAGATGGCGGTGTAGATATTTCCATGTTTATACAGATAGCAGTATAGTTATTTCCATGTTTATAGAGATAGCAGTGTAGATATTTCCATTGATATACAGATAGATGTGTAGATATTTGCATGTTCATACAGATAGCTGTGTAGATATTTCCATGTTCATAAAGATAGCGGTGTAGATATTTCCATGTTCATACAGATAGCGGTGTAGATATTTCCATGTTCATACAGATAGCTGTGTAGATATTTCCATGTTCATACAGATAGCGGTGTAGATATTTCCATGTTCATACAGTTAGCGGTGTAGATATTTCCATGTTCATACAGATGGCGGTGTAGATATTTACATGTTCATACAGATGGCGGTGTAGATATTTCCATGTTCGTACGGATGGCAGTGTAGATATTTCCATGTTCATACAGGTGGCGGTGTAGATATTTGCATGTTTTTACAGATAGCAGTGTAGTTATTTCCATGTTTATAGAGAAAGCAGTGTAGATATTTCCGTTGATATACAGATAGCTTTGTAGATATTTGCATGTTCATACAGATATCCGTGTAGATATTTCCATGTTCATACAGATAGCGGTGTAGATATTTCCATGTTCATACAGATAGCGGTGTACATATTTCCATGTTCATACAGATAACGGTGTAGATATTTTCATGTTCATACAGATAGCGGTGTAGGTATTTCCATGTTAACACAGTTAGCGGTGTAGATATTTCCATGTTCATGCAGATGGCGGTGTAGATATTTACATGTTCATACAGATGGCGGTGTAAATATTTCCATGTTCATACAGATGGCGGTGTATATATTTCCATGTTCATAGAGATGGCGGTGTAGATATTTGCATGTTTATGCAGTTAGCGGTATAGATATTTCCATGTTTATACAGATGGTGGTGTAGATATTTCCATGTTTATAGAGATGTCAGTGTACATATTTCCATGTTTATGGAGATAGTGGTGTAGTTATTTAAAAGTTTATAGAGACAGCGTTGTAGATATTTCCATGTTTATACAGGTAGCGGTGAAGATATTTCCATGTTTATACAGATAGCGGTGTAGATATTTCCATGTTTATACAGATAGCGGTGTAGATATTTCCAAGTTCATACAGATAGCGGTGTAGATATTTCCACGTTTATAGGGATGGCGGTGTAGATATTTCCATGTTCATACAGATGGCAGTGTAGATATTTCCATGTTTATAGACATGGCGTTGTTGATATTTTCATGTTTACACAGATTGCCGTGTAGATATTTCCATGTTTGCAAACATAGCGGTGTAGACATTTCCATGTTTACACAGATAGCGGTGTGGATTTTTCCATGTTTATGCAGATAGCGGTGTAGATATTTCCATGTTTATACAGATAGCGGTGCGGATATTTCCGTGTTTAAACAGATAGTTGGGCAGATATTTCCATGTTTATACAGATAGCAGTGTAGATATTTCCATCTTAATACAGATGGCGGTGTAGATATCTCCATGTTCGTACAGATTGCGGTGTAGATATTTCCATGTTCATACAGGTCGCGGTGTAGATATTTCGAAGTTTATAGGGATAGCGCTGCCGTTATTTCCATATTTATAGAGGAATCTGTGTAGATATTTCCATGTATATGCAGATAGCTCTGTAGATATTTCCATGTTCATGCAGATAGCAGTGTAGATATTTCCATGTTCATCCAGATGCTGGTGTAGATATATCGATGTTCATACAGATGGCGGTGAAGATATTTCCAAGTTCATACAGATGGCGGTGTAGATATTTCCATGTTCATACAAATGGCGGTGTAGATATTTCCATGTTTATACAGATAGCGGTGCGGTTATTTCCATGTTTATACAGATAGTGGTGCAGATATTTCCATGTTTATACAGATAGCGGTGTAGACATTTCCACCTTAATACAGATGGCGGTGTAGACATGTCCATGTTCGTACAGATGGCGGTGTAGATATTTCCACGTTTATAGAGATGGCGGTGTAGATATTTCCATGTTCATACAGATGGCAGTGTAGATATTTCGAAGATTATAGAGATAGCGCTGTAGTTATTTCCATAATAATTGAGAAACCTGTGTAGATATTTCCATGTATATGCAGATAGCAGTGTAGATATTTCTATGTTCATGCAGATGGCGGTGTAGATATTTCCTTGTTCATCCAGATGCCGGTGTAGATATTTCCATGTTCATACAGATGGCGGTGATGATATTTCCATGTTCATACAGATGTCGGTGTAGATATTTCCATGTTCATACAAATGGCGGTGTAGATATTTCCATGTTCATAGACATGGCGGTGTAGATGTTTCCATGTTCATAGAGATGGCGGTGTAGATATTTCCATGTTTATACAGATAGCAGTGCAGTTATTTCCATGTATATAGAGATAGCAGTGTAGTTATTTCCATGGATATACAGATAGCTGTGTAGATATTTGCATGCTCATACAGATAGCGGATAGAAATTTCCATGTTGATACAGATAGCGGTGTAGATGTTTCCATGTTCATACAGATAGCTTTGTAGATATTTCCATGTTCATTCAGATAGCGGTGTAGATATTTCCATGTTCATACAGATAGTGGTGTAGATATTTCCATGTTTATACATATACCAGTGTAGTTATTTCCATGTTTATAGAGATAGCAGTCTAGATATTTCCATTGATATACAGATAGCTGTGTAGGTATTTGCATATTCATTCAGATAGCGGTGTAGATATTTCCATGTTCATACAGACAGTGGTGTAGATATTTCCAAGTTCATACAGATAGCGGTGTAGATATTTCCATGTCCATACAGACAGCGGTGTAGATATTTCCATGTTCATACAGATAGCATTGTAGATATTTCCATGTTCATACAGTTAGCGGTATAGATATTTCCATGTTCATCCAGATGCCGGTGTAGATATATCCATGTTCATACAGATGGCGGTTAAGATATTTCCATGTTCATACAGATGGCGGTGTAGATATTTCCATGTTCATGCAAATGGTGGTGTAGATATTTCCATGTTCATAGACATGGCGGTGTAGATATATCCATGTTCATACAAATGGCGGTGTAGATATTTCCATGTTCCTAGAGATGGCGGTGTAGATATTTCCATGTTTATACAGATAACAGTGTAGTTATTTCCATGTTTATAGAGATAGCAGTGTAGATATTTCCATTGATATACAGATAGCTGTGTAGATATTTACATGTTCATACAGATAGCGGTGTAGATATTTCCATGTTCATACAGACAGTGGTGTAGATATTTCCATGTTCATACAGATAGCGGTGTACATATTTTCATGTTCATACAGATAGCGGTGTGGATATTTCCATGTTCATACAGATAGCGGTGTAGATATTTCCATGTTCATACCGTTAGCGGTGTAGATATTTCCATGTTCGTACGGATGGCAGTGTAGTTATTTCCATGTTTATAGAGATAGCAGTGTAGATATTTCCATTGATATACAGATGGCTGTGTAGATATTTGCATGTTCACACAGATAGCGGTGTAGATATTTCCATGTTATTACAGATAGCGGTGTAGATATTTCCATGTTCATACAGATAGCGGTGTAGATATTTCCATGTTCATACAGATAGCGGTGAAGATATTTCCATGTTCATACAGTTAGTGGTGTAGATATTTCCATGTTCATACAGATGGTGGTGTAGATATTTACATGTTCATACAGGTGGCGGTGTAGATATTTCCATGTTCGTACGGATGGCAGTGTAGATATTTCCATGTTCATGCAGGTTGCGGTGTAGATATTTCCATGTTTATACAGATAGCAGTGTAGTTTTTTCCATGATTTTAGAGATAGCAGTGTAGATATTTCCACTGATATACAGAAAGCTGTGTAGATATTTGCATGTTCATACAGATAGGCGTGTAGATATTTCCATGTTCATACAGATAGCGGTGTAGATATTTCCATGTTCATACAGATAGCGGTGTAGATATTTCCATGTTCATAGAGATAACGGTGTAGGTATTTCTATGTTCATACAGATAGGGGTGTAAATATTTCCAAGTTTATATAGATAGCGGTGTAGATATTTCCTTGTTTATAGAGATAGCAGTGTAGATATTTCCAGTGATATGCAGATAGCGGTGGAGATATTTCCATGTTCAAACAGATAGCGGTGTAGATATTTCCATGTTCATACAGATAGCGGTGTAGATATTTCCAAGTTCATACAGATAGCGGTGTAGATATTTCCACGTTTATACAGATGGCGGTGTAGATATTTCCATGTTTACACAGAAAGCGGTGTAGACATTTACATGTTTACACAGATAGCGGTGTGGATAGTTCCATGCTTATGCAGATAGCGGTGTAGATATTTCCATGTTTATACAGATAGCGATGCGGATATTTCCATGTTTATACAGATAGTGGGGCAGATATTTCCATGTTTATACAGATAGCAGTGTAGATATTTTCATCTTAATACAGATGGCGGTGTAGATATCTCCATGTTCGTAGAGATGGCGGTGTAGATATTTCCATGTTCATACAGATGGCAGTGTAGATATTTCGAAGTTTATAGAGATAGCTCTGTAGTTATTTCCATATTTATAGAGAAATCTGTGTAGATATTTCCATGTACATGCAGATAGCTGTGTAGATATTTCCATGTTCATGCAGATAGCGGTGTAGATATGTCCATGTTCATCCAGATGCCGGTGTAGATATATCCATGTTCATACAGATCGCGGTAAACATATTTCCATGTTCATACAGATGGCGGTGTAGATATTTCCATGTTCATACAAATGGCGGTGTAGATATTTCCATGTTCATAGAGATGGCAGTGTAGATATTTCCATGTTCATACAAATGACGGTGTAGGTATTTCCATGTTCATAGAGATGGCGGTGTAGATATTTCCATGTTTATACAGATAGCAGTGTAGTTATTTCCATGTTTATAGAGATAGCAGTGTAGATATTTCCATTGATATACAGATAGCTGTGTAGATATTTGCATGTTCATACAGATAGCTGTGTAGATATTTCTATGTTCATAAAGATAGCGGTGTAGATATTTCCATGTTCATACAGATAGCGGTGTAGATATTTCCATGTTCATACAGATAGCGGTGTAGATATTTCCATGTTCATACAGTTAGCGGTGTAGATATTTCCATGTTCATATAGATGGCGGTGTAGATATTTCCATGTTCATACAGATGGCGGTGTAGATATTTCCATGTTCGTACGGATGGCAGTGTGGATATGTCCATGTTCATACTGGTGGCGGTGTAGACATTTCCATGTTTATACAGATAGCAGTGCAGTTATTTCCATGTTTATAGAGATAGCAGTGTAGATGTTTCCATTGATATACAGATAGCTGTGTAGATATTTGAATGTTCATACAGATAGCGCTGTAGATATTTCCATGTTCATACAGATAGCGGTGTAGATATTTCCATGTTCATACAGATAGCGGAGTATATATTTCCATGTTCATACAGATAACGGTGTAGATATTTCCATGTTCATTCAGATAGCGGCGTAGATATTTCCATGTTAATATAGTTAGCGGTGTAGATATTTCCATGTTCGTACTGATGGCAGTGTAGATATTTCCATGTTCCTAGAGATGGCGGCGTAGATATTTCCATGTTTATGCAGATAGCGGTATAGGTATTTCCATGTTTATACAGATGGTGGTGTAGATATTTCCATGTTTATAGAGATGGCAGTCTAGATATTTCCATGTTTATAGAGATAGTGGTGTAGTTATTTCCAAGTTTATAGAGACGGCGTGGTAGATATTTCCATGTTTATACAGATAGCGATGAAGATATTTCCATGTTTATACAGATAGCGGTGTAGATATTTCCATGTTTATACAGATAGCGGTGTATATATTTCCATGTTTCTAGAGATAGTGGTGTAGATAATTCCAAATTTATACAGATAGCAGTGTAGATATTTCCAAGTTCATACAGATAGCAGTGTAGATATTTCCACGTTTATACAGATGGCGGTGTAGATATTTCCATGTTCATACAGATGGCGCTGTAGATATTTCCATGTTTATATCGATGGCGGTGTAGATATTTTCATGTTTACACAGCTGGCGGTGTAGATATTTCCATGTTTACACAGAAAGCGGTGTAGACATTTCCATGTTTACACTGATAGCGGTGTGGATATTTCCATGTTTATGCAGATAGCGGTGTAGATATTTCCATGTTTATACAGATAGCGATGCGGATATTCCCATATTTATACAGATAGTTGGGCAGATATTTCCATGTTTATACAGATAGCAGTGTAGATATTTCCATCTTAATACAGATGGCAGTGTAGATATCTCCATGTTCGTACAGATGGCGGTGTACATATTTCCATGTTCATACAGATGGCAGAGTAGATATTTCGAAGTTTATAGAGATAGCGCGCTAGTTATTTCCATATTTATAGAGAAATCTGCGTAGATATTTCCATGTATATGCAGATAGCTGTGTAGATATTTCCATGTTCATGCAGATACCGGTGTAGATATGTCCATGTTCATCCAGATGCCGGTGTAGATATATCCATGTTCTTACACATGGCGGTGAAGATATTTCCATGTTCATACAAATGGCGGTGTAGATATTTCCATGTTCATAGAAATGGCAGTGTAGATGTTTCCATGTTCATACAAATGACGGTGTCGATATTTCCATGTTCATAGAGATGGCGGTGTAGATATTTCCATGTTTATACAGATAGCAGTGTAGTTATTTCCATGTTAATAGAGATAGCAGTGTAGATATTTCCATTGATATACAGATAGATGTGTAGATATTTGCATGTTCATACAGATAGCGGTGTAGATATATCCATGTTCATACAGATAGCAGTGTAGATATTTCCATGTTCATACAGATAGCGGTGTAGATATTTCCATGTTCATACAGATAGCGGTGTAGATATTTCCATGTTCATACAGATACCGATGTAGATATTTCCATGTTCATACAGATAGCGGTGTAGATATTTCCATGTTCATACAGTTAGCGGTGTAGATATTTCCATGTTCATACAGATGGCGGTGTAGATATTTACATGTTCATACAGATGGCGGTGTAAATATTTCCATGTTCGTACAGATGGTGGTGTAGATATTTCCATGTTCATAGAGATGGCAGTGTAGATATTTCCATGTTTACAGAGATGGCGGTGTAGATATTTTCATGTTTACACAGATGGCGGGGTAGATATTTCCATGTTTGCTCTGATAGCAGTGTAGACATTTCCATGTTTACACAGATAGCGGTGTGGATATTTCCACGTTTATGCAGATAGCGGTGTAGATATTTCCATGTTTATACAGATAGCGGTGTAGCTCTTTCCATCTTAATTCAGATGGCGGTGTAGATATGTAAATGTTCGTACAGATGGCGGTGTAGATATTTCCATGTTCATACTGATGGCGGTGTAGATATTTCGAAGTTTATAGAGATAGCGCTTTAGTCACTTCCATATTTACAGAGAAATCTGTGTAGATATTTCCATGTATATGCAGATAGCTGTGTAGATACTTCCATGTTCATGCAGATAGCGGTGTAGATATTTCCATGTTCATCCAGATGCCGGTGTATATATATCCATGTTCATACAGATAGCGGTGAAGATATTTCCATGTTCATGCAGATGGCATTGTAGATATTTCCATGTTCATACATATGGTGGTGTAGATATTTCCATGTTCATAGAGATGGCGGTGTAGATATTTCCATGTTCATACAAATGGTGGTGTAGATATTTCCATGTTCATAGAGATGGCGGTGTAGATATTTCCATGTTTATACAGATAGCAGTGTAGTTATTTCCATGTTTATAGAGATTGCAGTGAAGATATTTCCATTGATATACAGATAGCTGTGTAGATATTTGCATGTTCATACAGATAGCGGTGTAGATAATCCATGTTGATACAGATAGCGGTGTAGATATTTCCATGTTCATACAGATAGCTGTGTAGATATTTCCATGTTCATGCAGGTAGCGGTGTAGATATGTCCATGTTCATCCAGATGCCGGTGTGGATATATCCATGTTCATACAGATCACGGTGAACATATTTCCATGTTCATACAGATGGCGGTGTAGATATTTCCATGTTCATACAAATGGCGGTGTAGATATTTCCATGTTCATAGAGATGGCAGTGTAGATATTTCCATGTTCATACAAATGACGGTGTAGGTATTTCCATGTTCATAGAGATGGCTGTGTAGTTATTTCCATGTTTATACAGATAGCAGTGTAGTTATTTCCATCTTTATAGAGATAGCAGTGTAGATATTTCCATTGATATACAGATAGCTGTGTAGATATT
This sequence comes from Gorilla gorilla gorilla, assembly GCF_029281585.2. Classification (NCBI taxonomy): domain Eukaryota; kingdom Metazoa; phylum Chordata; class Mammalia; order Primates; family Hominidae; genus Gorilla; species Gorilla gorilla. The sequence goes on along the minus strand of NC_073232.2, from coordinate 6,133,406 downwards.
TGCATGTTCATACAGATATCTGTGTAGATATTACAATGTTCATAAAGATAGCGGTGTAGATATTTCCATGTTCATACAGATAGCGGTGTAGATATTTCCATGTTCATACAGATAGCGGTGTAGATATTTCCATGTTCATACAGTTAGCAGTGTAGATATTTCCATGTTCATATAGATGGCGGTGTAGATATTTCCATGTTCGTACAGATGGCGGTGTAGATATTTCCATGTTCGTACGGATGGCAGTGTGGATATTTCCATGTTCATACTGGTGGCGGTGTAGACATTTCCATGTTTATACAGATAGCAGTGCAGTTATTTCCATGTTTATAGAGATAGCAGTGTAGATGTTTCCATTGATATACAGATAGCTGTGTAGATATTTGCATGTTCATACAGATAGCGCTGTAGATATTTCCATGTTCATACAGATAGCGGTGTAGATATTTCCTTGTTCATACAGATAGCGGTGTATATATTTCCATGTTCATACAGACAACGGTGTAGATATTTCCATGTTCATTCAGATAGCGGCGTAGATATTTCCATGTTAATACAGTTAGCGGTGTAGATATTTCCATGTTCGTACAGATGGCCGTGTAGATATTTCCATGTTCATAGAGATGGCGGCGTAGATATATCCATGTTTATGCAGATAGCGGTATAGATATTTCCATGTTTATACAGATGGTGGTGTAGATATTTCCATGTTTATACAGATGGCAGTGTAGATATTTCCATGTATATAGAGATAGTGGTGTAGTTATTTCCAGGTTTATAGAGACGGCGTGGTAGATATTTCCATGTTTATACAGATAGCGATGAAGATATTTCCATGTTTATACAGATAGCGGTGTAGATATTTCCATGTTTATACAGATAGCGGTGTATATATTTCCATGTTTCTAGAGATAGTGGTGTAGATAATTCCAAATTTATACAGATAGCAGTGTAGATATTTCCAAGTTCATACAGATAGCAGTGTAGATATTTCCACGTTTATACAGATGGCGGTGTAGATATTTCCATGTTCATACAGATGGCGCTGTAGATATTTCCGTGTTTATATCGATGGCGGTGTAGATATTTTCATGTTTACACAGGTGACGGTGTAGATATTTCCATGTTTACACAGAAAGCGGTGTAGACATTTCCATGTTTACACTGATAGCGGTGTGGATATTTCCATGTTTATGCAGATAGCGGTGTAGATATTTCCATGTTTATACAGATAGCGGTGAGGATATTTCCATGTTTATACATATATTTGGGCAGATATTTCCATGTTTATACAGATAGCGGTTTAGATATTTCCATCTAAATATAGACGGCGGTGTAGATATCTCCATGTTCTTACAGATGGCGGTGTAGATATTTCCATGTTCATACAGATGGCAGTGTAGATATTTCGAAGTATATAGAGATAGCACAGTAGTTATTTCCATATTTATAGAGAAATCTGTGTAGATATTTCCATGTATATGCAGATAGTTGTGTAGATATTTCCATGTTCATGCAGATAGCGGTGTAGATATTTCCATGTTCATCCAGATGCCAGTGTAGATATATCCATGTTCATACAGATGGCGGTGAAGATATTTCCATCTTCATAGAGATGGCGGTGTAGATATTTCCATGTTCATAGAGATGGCGCTGTAGATATTTCCATGTTCATAGGGATGGCGGTGTAGATATTTTCATGCTCATACAAATGGCGGTGTAGATATTTCCATGTTCATAGAGAAGGCGGTGTACATATTTCCATGTTTATACAGATAGCAGTGTAGTTATTTCCATGGTTATAGAGATAGCATTGGAGATATTTCCACTGATATACAGATAGCTCTGTAGATATTTGCATGTTCATACAGATAGCTGGGTAGATATTTCCATGTTGATACAGATAGCGGTGTAGATGTTTCCATGTTCATACAGATAGCGGTGTAGATATTTACGTGTTCATACAGATGGCGGTGTAGATATTTCCATGTTCGTACGGATGGCAGTGTTGATATTTCCATGTTCATACTGGTGGCGGTGTAGATATTTCCATGTTTATACAGATAGCAGTGTAGTTATTTCCATGTTTATAGAGATTGCAGTGTAGATATTTCATTGATATGCAGATATCTGTGTAGATATTTGCATGTTCATACAGATAGCGGTGTAGATATTTCCATGTTCATACAGATAGCGGTGTAGATATTTCCATGTTCATACAGAAAGCGGTGTAGATATTTCCATGTTCATACAGTTAGCGGTGTAGATATTTCCATGTTCATAGAGATGGCGGTGTAGATATTTACATGTTCATACAGATGGCGGTGTAGATATTTCCATGTTTGTACGGATGGCAGTGTAGATATTTCCGTGTTCATAGAGGTGGCGGTGTTGATATTTCCATGTTTATACAGATAGCAGTGTAGTTGTTTCCATGTTTATAGAGATAGCAGTGTAGATATTACCATTGATATAAAGATAGCTGTGTAGATATTTCCATGTTCATACAGATAGCGGTGTAGATATTTCCATGTTCATACAGATAGCGGTGTAGATATTTCCATTTTCATACAGATACCGGTGTAGATATTTCCATGTTCATACAGATAGCGGTGTAGATATTTCCATGTTCATACAGTTAGCGGTGTAGATATTTCCATGTTCATACAGATGGCAGTGTAGATATTTACATGTTCATACAGATGGCGGTGTAGATATTTCCATGTTCGTTCACATGGTGGTGTAGATATTTCCATGTTCATAGAGATGGCCGTGTAGATATCTCCATGTTTATGCAGATAGCGGTTTAGATGTTTCCATGTTTTTTCAGATGGCGGTGTAGATATTTCCATGTTTATAGAGATGACAGTCTAGATATTGCCATGTTTATAGAAATAGTGGTGTAGCTTTTTCCAAGTTTATAGAGACAGCGTTGTATATATTTCCATGATTATACAGATTGCGTTGAAGATATTTCCATGTTTATACAGATAGCGGTGTAGATATTTCCATGTTTATACAGATAGCGGTGTAGGTATTTCCATGTTTATAGAGATAGTGGTGTAGATAATTCCAATTTTATACAGATAGCAGTGTAGATATTTCCAAGTTCATACAGATAGCGGTGTAGATATTTCCACGTTTATAGGGATGGCGTTGTAGATATTTAGATGTTCATACAGATGGCAGTGTAGATATTTCCATGTTTACACAGATAGCGGTGTAGACATTTCCATGTTTACACAGATAGTGGTGTGGATGATTCCATGTTTATGCAACTAGCGGTGTAGATATTTCCATGTTTATACAGATAGCGGTGCGGATATTTCCATGTTTATACAGATAGTTCGGCAGATATGTCCATGTTTATACAGACAGCGGTGTAGATATTTCCATCTTAATACAGATGTCGGTGTGGATATGTCCATGTTCGTACAGATTGCGGTGTAGATATTTCCATGTTCATACAGATGGCGGTGTAGATATTTCGAAGTTTATAGAGATAGCGCTGTAGTTATTTCCATATTTATAGAGAAATCTGTGTAGATATTTCCGTGTATATGCAGATAGCTGTGTAGATATTTCCATGTTCATGCAGATAGCGGTGTAGATATTTCCATGTTCATCCAGATGCCGGTGTAGATATATCCATGTTCATACAGACGGTGGTGAAGATATTTCCATGTTCATACAGATGGCGGTGTAGATATTTCCATGTTCATACAAATGGCGGTGTAGATATTTCCATGTTCATAGAGATGGCGGTGTAGATATTTCCATGTTCATACAAAAGGCGGTGTAGATATTTCCATGTTCATAGAGATGGCGGTGTAGATATTTCCATGTTTATACATATAGCAGTGTAGTTATTTCCATGTTTATAGAGATAGCAGTGTAGATATTTCCATTGATATACAGATAGCAGTGTAGATATTTGCATGTTCATACAGATAGCGGTGTAGATATTTAAATGTTCATACAGATAGCGGTGTAGATATTTCCATGTTCATACAGATAGTGGTGTAGTTATTTCCATGTTCATACAGATAGCTGTGTAATTATTTCCATGTTCATTCCGTTGGCGGTGTAGATATTTCCATGTTCATACAGATGGCGGTGTAGATATTTCCATGTTCGTACAGATGGCGGTGTAGATATTTCCATATTCATAGAGATGGCGGCGTGGATATTTCCATGTTTATGCAGATAGCGGTATAGATATTTACATGTTGATTCAGATGGTGGTGTAGATATTTCCACGTTTATAGAGATGGCGGTCTAGATATTTCCATGTTTATAGAGTCAGTGGTGTAGATCTTTCCAAGTTTATAGAGACAGCGTTGTAGATATTTCCATGTTTATACAGATAGCATTGAAGATATTTCCAAGTTTATACAGATAGCGGTGTAGATATTTCCATGTTTATACAGATAGCGGTGTAGATATTTCCGTGTTTATAGAGATAGTGGTTTAGATAATTCCAATTTTATACAGATAGCAGTGTAGATATTTCCAAGTTCATACAGATAGCGGTGTAGATATTTCCACGTTTATAGGGATGGCGGTGTAGATATTTCCATGTTCATACAGATGGCAGTGTAGATATTTTCATGTTTATTGAGATGGCAGTATAGATATTTTCAAGTTTACACAGATGGCGGTGTAGATATTTCCATGTTTACACAGAAAGCGTTGTGGATATTTCCATGTTTATGCAGATAGCGGTGTAGATATTTCCATGTTTATACAGATAGCGGTGCGGATATTTCTATGTTTATACAGATAGTTGTGCAGATATTTCCCTGTTTATACATATAGCGGTGTAGATATTCCATCTTAATAGAGATGGTGGCGTAGATATCTCCATGTTCGTACAGATGGCGGTGTAGATATTTCGATGTTCATACAGATGGCGGTGTAGATATTTCGAAGTTTATAGAGATAGCGCTGTAGTTATTTCCATATTTATAGAGAAATCTGTGTAGATACTTCCATGTATATGCAGATAGCTGTGTAGATATTTCCATGTTCATGCAGATAGCGGTGTAGATATTTCCATGTTCATCCAGATGCCGGTGTAGATATATCCATGTTCATACAGATGGCGGTGAAGATATTTCCATGTTCATGCAGATGGCGGTGTAGATATTTCCATGTTCATACAAATGGCGGTGTAGCTATTTCCATGTTCATAGAGATGGTGGTGTAGATATTTCCATGTTCATACAAATGGCGGTGTAGATATTTCCATGTTCATAGAGATGGCGGGGTAGATATTTCCATGTTTATACAGATAGCAGTGTAGTTATTTCCATGTTTATAGAGATAGCAGTGTACATATTTCCATTGATAAACAGATAGCTGTGTAGATATTTGCATGTTCATACAGATAGCGTTGTAGATATTTCCATGTTCATACAGATAGCGGTGTAGATATTTCCATGTTCATACAGATAGCGGTGTAGGTATTTCCATGTTCATACAGATAGCGGTGTAGGTATTTCCATATTCATACAGGTGGCAGTGTAGATATTTACATGTTTTTACAGATAGCAGTGTAGTTATTTCCATGTTTGTAGAGATGGCAGTGTACATATTTCCGTTGATATACAGATAGCTTTGTAGATATTTGCATGTTCATACAGATAGCGGTGTAGTTATTTCCATGTTCATACAGATAGCGGTGTAGATATTTCCATGTTCATACAGATGGCCGTGTAGTTATTTACATGTTCATATAGATGGCGGTGTAGATATTTCCATGTTCGTGCAGATGGCGGTGTAGATATTTCCATCTTTATACAGAGGGCGCTTTAGATATTTCCATGTTCGTGCAGATGGCGGTGTAGATATTTCCATGTTTATACAGAGGGCGCTTTAGATATTTCCATGTTTACAGACATAGCAGTGTAGATATTTCCATGTTGATAAACATAGCGGTGTAGATATTTACAAGGTTATAGAGATAGCGGTGTAGATATTTCCATGTTTATAGAGATAGTGTTGTAGATATGTTCATGTTTATGCAGATAGTGGTATAGATATTTCCATGTTTATAGAGATGGTGGTGTAGATATTTCCATGTTTAAAGATATGGCGGTCTGGACATTTCCATGTTTATAGAGATAGCGGTGCAGTTATTTCCATGTTTATTGAGATAGCGGTCTAGATATTTCCATGTTTATACAGATAGTGGTGCAGATACTTCCATGTTTATACAGATAGCGGTGTAGATGTTTCCACGTTTATAGAGATAGCGGTGCAGATATTTCCATGTTTATGCTGATAGCGGTGTGGATATTTCCATGTTCACACAGATAGTGGTGAAGATATTTCCACCTTTATACAGATGGTGGCGAAGATATTTCCATATTCATGCAGATGGTGGTGTAGATATTTCCATGTTTATACAGATAGCGGTGTAGATATTTAAATGTTTATACAGATAGCGGTGTAGTTATTTCCATGTTTATAGAGATAGTGGTGTAGATAATTCCAATTTTATACAGATGGCAGTGTAGATATTTCCATGTTCATAAAGATAGCGGTGTAGATATTTCCATGTTCATACAGATAGCGGTGTAGATATTTCCTTGGTCGTACAGATAGCGGTGGAGATATTTCCATGTTCATACAGTTAGCGGTGTAGATATTTCCATGTTCATACAGATGGCGGTGTAGATATTTACATGTTCATACAGATGGCGGTGTAAATATTTCCATGTTCGTACAGATGGCGGTGTTGATATTTCCATGTTCATAGAGAAGGCGGCATAGATATTTCTATGTTTATGCAGATAGCGGTGTAGATATTTCCATGTTTATACAGATGGTGGTGTAGATATTTCCATGTTTATAGAGATGGCTGTCTAGATATTTCCATGTTTATGGAGATAGTGGTGTAGTTATTTCCAAGTTTATAGAGACAGCGTTGTAGATATTTCCATGTTTATACAGATAGCGGTGAAGATATTTCCATGTTTATACAGATAGCGGTGTAGATATTTAAATGTTTATACAGATAGCGGTGTAGTTATTTCCATGTTTATAGAGATAGTGGTGTAGATAATTCCAATTTTATACAGATGGCAGTGTAGATATTTCCAAGATCATACAGATAGCGGTGTAGATATTTCCACGTTTATACAGATGGTGGTGTAGATATTTCCACGTTCATACAGATGGCGCTGTTCATAATTCCATGTTTATAGAGATGGCGGGGTAGATATTTTCATGTTTACACAGATGGCAATGTAGATATTTCCATGTTTACACAGAAAGCGGTGTAGACATTTCCATGTTTACACAGATAGCGGAGTGGATATTTCCATGTTTATGCAGATGGCGGTGTAGATATTTCCATGTTTATACAGATAGCGGTGAGGATATTTCCATGTTTATACATATATTTGGGCAGATATTTCCATGTTTATACAGATAGCGGTGTAGATATTTCCATCTAAATATAGATGGCAGTGTAGATATCTCCATGTTCTTACAGATGGCGGTGTAGATATTTCCATGTTCATACAGATGGCAGTGTAGATATTTCGAAGTTTATAGAGATAGCACAGTAGTTATTTCCATATTTATAGAGAAATCTGTGTAGATATTTCCATGTATATGCAGATAGCTGTGTAGATATTTCCATGTTCATGCAGATAGCGGTGTAGATATTTCCATGTTCATCCAGATGCCAGTGTAGATATATCCATGTTCATACAGATGGCGGTGAAGATATTTCCATCTTCATAGAGATGGCGGTGTAGATATTTCCATGTACATAGGGATGGCGCTGTAGATATTTCCATGTTCATAGGGATGGCGGTGTAGATATTTTCATGCTCATACAAATGACGGTGTAGATATTTCCATGTTCATAGAGATGGCGGTGTACATATTTCCATGTTTACACAGATAGCAGTGTAGTTATTTCCATGGTTATAGAGATAGCATTGTAGATATTTCCATTGATATACAGATAGCTCTGTAGATATTTGCATGTTCATACAGATAGCTGGGTAGATATTTCCATATTGATACAGATAGCGGTGTAGATATTTCCATGTTTATACAGATAGCGGTGTAGATATTTACGTGTTCATACAGATGGCGGTGTAGATATTTCCATGTTCGTACGGATGGCAGTGTTGATATTTCCATGTTCATACTGGTGGCGGTGTAGATATTTCCATGTTTATAGAGATAGCAGTGTAGTTATTTCCATGTTTATAGAGATAGCAGTGTAGATATTTCATTGATATACAGATATCTGTGTAGATATTTGCATGCTCATACAGATAGCGGTGTAGATATTTCCATGTTCATACAGATAGCGGTGTAGATATTTCCATGTTCATACAGAAAGCGGTGTAGATATTTCCATGTTCATACAGTTAGCGGTGTAGATATTTCCATGTTCATACAGATGGCGGTGTAGATATTTCCTTGTTCGTACGGATGGCAGTGTAGTTATTTCCATGTTTATAGAGATAGCAGTGTAGATATTTCCATTGATATACAGATGGCTGTGTAGATATTTGCATGTTCTCACAGATAGCTGTGTAGATATTTCCATGTTCATACAGATAGCGGTGTAGATATTTCCATGTTCATACAGATAGCCGTGTAGATATTTCCATGTTCATACAGATAGCGGTGTAGATATTTCCATGTTCATACAGATAACGGTGTAGATATTTCCATGTTCCTACAGATAGGGGTGTAAATATTTCCAAGTTTATATAGATAGCGGTGTAGATATTTCCATGTTTATAGAGATAGCAGTGTAGATATTTCCAGTGATATGCAGATAGCGGTGGAGATATTTCCATGTTCAAACAGATAGCGGTGTAGATATTTCCATGTTCATACAGATAGTGGTGTAGATATTTCCATGTTCATACAGATAGCGGTGTAGATATTTCCATGTTTATACAGATGGCAGTGTAGTTATTTCCATGTTTATCGAGATGGCGGTGTAAATATTTCCAAGTTTATAGAGATAGTGCTGTAGTTATTTCCAAGTTTATAGAGAGATCGGTGTCGATATTTCCATGTTTATACTGATAGCGGTGTAGATATTTACATGTTTATAGAGATGGCGGTCTAGATATTTTCTTGTTTATACCGAAAGCGGTTTAGATATTTCCATGTTTATGGAGATAGCGGTGTAGATATTTCCAATTTTATAAAGATGTCAGTGTAGATATTTCCATGTTCATACAGATAGCAGTGTAGACATTTCCATGTTTACACAGATAGCGTTGTAGATATTTACATGTTTATAGAGATAGCGGTGTAATTATTTCCATGTTTATTCAGATAGCGGTGTAGATATTTCCATGTTCATACAGATAGCGGTGAAGATATTTCCATGTTCATACAGATGGCGGTGTAGATATTTCCATGTTCATGCAAATGGCGGTGTAGATATTTCCATGTTCATAGACATGGCGGAGTAGATATATCCATGTTCATACAAATGGCGGTGTAGATATTTCCATGTTCCTAGAGATGGCGGTGTAGATATTTCCATGTTTATACAGATAGCAGTGTAGTTATTTCCATGTTTATAGAGATAGCAGTGTAGATATTTCCATTGATATACAGATAGCTGTGTAGATATTTGCATGTTCATACAGATAGCGGTGTAGATATTTCCATGTTCCTACAGACAGTGGTGTAGATATTTCCATGTTCATACAGATAGCGGTGTAGATATTTTCATGTTCATACAGATAGCGGTGTGGATATTTCCATGTTCATACAGATAGCGGTGTAGATATTTCCATGTTCATACAGTTAGCTGTGTAGATATTTCCATGTTCATACAGATGGCGCTGTAGATATTTACATGTTGATACAGATGGCGGTGTAGATATTTCCATGTTCGTACGGATGGCAGTGTAGTTATTTCCATGTTTATAGAGATAGCAGTGTAAATATTTCCATTGATATACAGATGGCTGTGTAGATATTTGCATGTTCACACAGATAGCGGTGTAGATATTTCCATGTTCATACAGATAGCGGTGTAGATATTTCCATGTTCATACAGATAGCGGTGTAGATATTTCCTTGTTCATACAGATAGCGGTGAAGGTATTTCCATGTTCATACAGTTAGTGGTGTAGATATTTCCATGTTCATACAGATGGCGGTGTAGATATTTCCTTGTTCGTACGGATGGCAGTGTAGTTATTTCCATGTTTATAGAGATAGCAGTGTAGATATTTCCATTGTTATACAGATGGCTGTGTAGATATTTGCATGTTCTCACAGATAGCGGTGTAGATATTTCCATGTTCATACAGATAGCGGTGTAGATATTTCCATGTTCATACAGATAGCCGTGTAGATATTTCCATGTTCATACAGATAGCGGTGTAGATATTTCCATGTTCATACAGATATCGGTGTAGATATTTCCATGTTCCTACAGATAGGGGTGTAAATATTTCCAAGTTTATATAGATAGCGGTGTAGATATTTCCATGTTTATAGAGATAGCAGTGTAGATATTTCCAGTGATATGCAGATAGCGGTGGAGATATTTCCATGTTCAAACAGATAGCGGTGTAGATATTTCCATGTTCATACAGATAGCGGTGTAGATATTTCCATGTTCATACAGATAGCGGTGTAGATATTTCCATGTTTATACAGATGGCAGTGTAGTTATTTCCATGTTTATCGAGATGGCGGTGTAGATATTTCCATGTTTATAGAGATAGTGCTGTAGTTATTTCCAAGTTTATAGAGAGATCGGTGTTGATATTTCCATGTTTATACTGATAGCGGTGTAGATATTTACATGTTTATAGAGATGGCGGTCTAGATATTTTCTTGTTTATACCGAAAGCGGTTTAGATATTTCCATGTTTATGGAGATAGCGGTGTAGATATTTCCAATTTTATAAAGATGTCAGTGTAGATGTTTCCATGTTCATACAGATAGCAGTGTAGACATTTCCATGTTTACACAGATAGCGTTGTAGATATTTACATGTTTATAGAGATAGCGGTGTAATTATTTCCATGTTTATTCAGATAGCGGTGTAGATATTTCCATGTTCATACAGATAGCGGTGAAGATATTTCCATGTTCATACAGTTAGTAGTGTAGATATTTCCATGTTCGTACGGATGGCAGTGTAGTTATTTCCATGTTTATAGAGATGGCAGTGTAGTTATTTCCATGTTTATAGAGATAGCGGTGTAGATATTTCCATGTTTATAGAGATAGTGCTGTAGTTATTTCCAAGTTTATAGAGAGATCGGTGTAGATATTTCCATGTTTATACTGATAGCGGTGTAGATATTTACATGTTTATAGAGATGGCGGTCTAGATATTTTCTTGTTTATAACGAAAGCGGTTTAGATATTTCCTTGTTTATGGAGATAGCGGTGTAGATATTTCCAATTTTATAAAGATGTCAGTGTAGATATTTCCATGTTCATACAGATAGCAGTGTAGACATTTCCATGTTTACACAGATAGCGTTGTAGATATTTACATGTTTATAGAGATAGCGGTGTAATTATTTCCAAGTTTATACAGATAGTGGTGTAGATATTTCCATGTTTACACAGATAGCGGTGTGGATATTTCCAAGTTTATACAGAGAGCGGAGTAGATATTTCCATGTTTATACAGATTGCGGTGTAGATATTTAAATGTTTATACAGATGGCGGTGTAGATATTTCCATGTTCATACAGATGGCGGTGCAGATATTTCCATGTTCATACAGATGTTGATGTAGATATTTCCATGTTTATAGAGATAGCGTTATAGTTATTTCCATGTTTATAGAGATAGCGCTGTAGATATGTCCATGTATATAAAGATAGCTGTGTGGATATTTCCATGTTCCTACAGATAGCGGTGTAGATATTTCCATGTTCATACAGATAGCGGTGTAGGTATTTCCACCTTCATAGTGATGGCGGTGTAGATATTTCTATGTTCATACAGAGGGCGGTGTAGATATTTCCATGTTCATACAGATAGCTGTGTAGATATTTCCATGTTCATACAGATGGCGGTGTAGATATTTACATGTTCATACAGATGGCGGTGTAGATATTTCCATGTTCGTACGGATGGCAGTGGAGATATTTCCATGTTCATACAGACAGCGGTGTAGATATTTCCATGTTCATACAGTTAGCGGTGTAGATATTTCCATGTTCATACAGATGGCGGTGTAGTTATTTACATGTTCATACAGAGGGCGGTATATATATTTCCATGTTCGTACAGATGGCGCTGTAGATATTTCCATGTTCATAGAGATGGCGGTGTAGATATTTCCATGTTTATGCAGATAGCGGTATAGATATTTCCAAGTTCATAAAGATAGCGGTGTAGATATTTCCATGTTCATAGAGATGGCGGTGTAGATATTTCCATGCTTATACAGATAGCAGTGTAGTTATTTCCATGTTTATAGAGATAGCAGTGTAGATATTTCCATTGATATACATATAGCTGTGTAGATATTTGCATGTACATACAGATAGCGGTGTAGATATTTCCATGTTCATACAGATAGCGGTGTAGATATTTCCATGTTCATACAGATAGCGGTGTAGATATTTCCATGTTCATACAGATAGCGGTGTAGATATTTCCATGTTCATGCAGATGCCAGTGTGCATATATCCATGTTCATACAGATGGCGGTGAAGATATTTCCATGTTCATACAGATGGCGGTGTAGATATTTCCATGTTCATACACATGGCGGTGTAGATATTTTCATGTTCATAGAGATGGCAGTGTAGATATTTCCATGTTTATACAGATAGCAGTGTAGATATTTCCATGGTTATAGAGATAGCATTGTAGATATTTCCATTGATATACAGATAGCTCTGTAGATATTTGCATGTTCATACAGATAGCTGGGTAGATATTTCCATATTGATACAGATAGCGGTGTAGATATTTCCATGTTTATACAGATAGCGGTGTAGATATTTACGTGTTCATACAGATGGCGGTGTAGATATTTCCATGTTCGTACGGATGGCAGTGTTGATATTTCCATGTTCATACTGGTGGCGGTGTAGATATTTCCATGTTTATAGAGATAGCAGTGTAGTTATTTCCATGTTTATAGAGATAGCAGTGTAGATATTTCATTGATATACAGATATCTGTGTAGATATTTGCATGCTCATACAGATAGCGGTGTAGATATTTCCATGTTCATACAGATAGCGGTGTAGATATTTCCATGTTCATACAGAAAGCGGTGTAGATATTTCCATGTTCATACAGTTAGCGGTGTAGATATTTCCATGTTCATACAGATGGCGGTGTAGATATTTCCTTGTTCGTACGGATGGCAGTGTAGTTATTTCCATGTTTATAGAGATAGCAGTGTAGATATTTCCATTGATATACAGATGGCTGTGTAGATATTTGCATGTTCTCACAGATAGCTGTGTAGATATTTCCATGTTCATACAGATAGCGGTGTAGATATTTCCATGTTCATACAGATAGCCGTGTAGATATTTCCATGTTCATACAGATAGCGGTGTAGATATTTCCATGTTCATACAGATAACGGTGTAGATATTTCCATGTTCCTACAGATAGGGGTGTAAATATTTCCAAGTTTATATAGATAGCGGTGTAGATATTTCCATGTTTATAGAGATAGCAGTGTAGATATTTCCAGTGATATGCAGATAGCGGTGGAGATATTTCCATGTTCAAACAGATAGCGGTGTAGATATTTCCATGTTCATACAGATAGTGGTGTAGATATTTCCATGTTCATACAGATAGCGGTGTAGATATTTCCATGTTTATACAGATGGCAGTGTAGTTATTTCCATGTTTATCGAGATGGCGGTGTAAATATTTCCAAGTTTATAGAGATAGTGCTGTAGTTATTTCCAAGTTTATAGAGAGATCGGTGTCGATATTTCCATGTTTATACTGATAGCGGTGTAGATATTTACATGTTTATAGAGATGGCGGTCTAGATATTTTCTTGTTTATACCGAAAGCGGTTTAGATATTTCCATGTTTATGGAGATAGCGGTGTAGATATTTCCAATTTTATAAAGATGTCAGTGTAGATATTTCCATGTTCATACAGATAGCAGTGTAGACATTTCCATGTTTACACAGATAGCGTTGTAGATATTTACATGTTTATAGAGATAGCGGTGTAATTATTTCCATGTTTATTCAGATAGCGGTGTAGATATTTCCATGTTCATACAGATAGCGGTGAAGATATTTCCATGTTCATACAGATGGCGGTGTAGATATTTCCATGTTCATGCAAATGGCGGTGTAGATATTTCCATGTTCATAGACATGGCGGAGTAGATATATCCATGTTCATACAAATGGCGGTGTAGATATTTCCATGTTCCTAGAGATGGCGGTGTAGATATTTCCATGTTTATACAGATAGCAGTGTAGTTATTTCCATGTTTATAGAGATAGCAGTGTAGATATTTCCATTGATATACAGATAGCTGTGTAGATATTTGCATGTTCATACAGATAGCGGTGTAGATATTTCCATGTTCCTACAGACAGTGGTGTAGATATTTCCATGTTCATACAGATAGCGGTGTAGATATTTTCATGTTCATACAGATAGCGGTGTGGATATTTCCATGTTCATACAGATAGCGGTGTAGATATTTCCATGTTCATACAGTTAGCTGTGTAGATATTTCCATGTTCATACAGATGGCGCTGTAGATATTTACATGTTGATACAGATGGCGGTGTAGATATTTCCATGTTCGTACGGATGGCAGTGTAGTTATTTCCATGTTTATAGAGATAGCAGTGTAAATATTTCCATTGATATACAGATGGCTGTGTAGATATTTGCATGTTCACACAGATAGCGGTGTAGATATTTCCATGTTCATACAGATAGCGGTGTAGATATTTCCATGTTCATACAGATAGCGGTGTAGATATTTCCTTGTTCATACAGATAGCGGTGAAGGTATTTCCATGTTCATACAGTTAGTGGTGTAGATATTTCCATGTTCATACAGATGGCGGTGTAGATATTTCCTTGTTCGTACGGATGGCAGTGTAGTTATTTCCATGTTTATAGAGATAGCAGTGTAGATATTTCCATTGTTATACAGATGGCTGTGTAGATATTTGCATGTTCTCACAGATAGCGGTGTAGATATTTCCATGTTCATACAGATAGCGGTGTAGATATTTCCATGTTCATACAGATAGCCGTGTAGATATTTCCATGTTCATACAGATAGCGGTGTAGATATTTCCATGTTCATACAGATAACGGTGTAGATATTTCCATGTTCCTACAGATAGGGGTGTAAATATTTCCAAGTTTATATAGATAGCGGTGTAGATATTTCCATGTTTATAGAGATAGCAGTGTAGATATTTCCAGTGATATGCAGATAGCGGTGGAGATATTTCCATGTTCAAACAGATAGCGGTGTAGATATTTCCATGTTCATACAGATAGCGGTGTAGATATTTCCATGTTCATACAGATAGCGGTGTAGATATTTCCATGTTTATACAGATGGCAGTGTAGTTATTTCCATGTTTATCGAGATGGCGGTGTAGATATTTCCATGTTTATAGAGATAGTGCTGTAGTTATTTCCAAGTTTATAGAGAGATCGGTGTTGATATTTCCATGTTTATACTGATAGCGGTGTAGATATTTACATGTTTATAGAGATGGCGGTCTAGATATTTTCTTGTTTATACCGAAAGCGGTTTAGATATTTCCATGTTTATGGAGATAGCGGTGTAGATATTTCCAATTTTATAAAGATGTCAGTGTAGATGTTTCCATGTTCATACAGATAGCAGTGTAGACATTTCCATGTTTACACAGATAGCGTTGTAGATATTTACATGTTTATAGAGATAGCGGTGTAATTATTTCCATGTTTATTCAGATAGCGGTGTAGATATTTCCATGTTCATACAGATAGCGGTGAAGATATTTCCATGTTCATACAGTTAGTAGTGTAGATATTTCCATGTTCGTACGGATGGCAGTGTAGTTATTTCCATGTTTATAGAGATGGCAGTGTAGTTATTTCCATGTTTATAGAGATAGCGGTGTAGATATTTCCATGTTTATAGAGATAGTGCTGTAGTTATTTCCAAGTTTATAGAGAGATCGGTGTAGATATTTCCATGTTTATACTGATAGCGGTGTAGATATTTACATGTTTATAGAGATGGCGGTCTAGATATTTTCTTGTTTATAACGAAAGCGGTTTAGATATTTCCTTGTTTATGGAGATAGCGGTGTAGATATTTCCAATTTTATAAAGATGTCAGTGTAGATATTTCCATGTTCATACAGATAGCAGTGTAGACATTTCCATGTTTACACAGATAGCGTTGTAGATATTTACATGTTTATAGAGATAGCGGTGTAATTATTTCCAAGTTTATACAGATAGTGGTGTAGATATTTCCATGTTTACACAGATAGCGGTGTGGATATTTCCAAGTTTATACAGAGAGCGGAGTAGATATTTCCATGTTTATACAGATTGCGGTGTAGATATTTAAATGTTTATACAGATGGCGGTGTAGATATTTCCATGTTCATACAGATGGCGGTGCAGATATTTCCATGTTCATACAGATGTTGATGTAGATATTTCCATGTTTATAGAGATAGCGTTATAGTTATTTCCATGTTTATAGAGATAGCGCTGTAGATATGTCCATGTATATAAAGATAGCTGTGTGGATATTTCCATGTTCCTACAGATAGCGGTGTAGATATTTCCATGTTCATACAGATAGCGGTGTAGGTATTTCCACCTTCATAGTGATGGCGGTGTAGATATTTCTATGTTCATACAGAGGGCGGTGTAGATATTTCCATGTTCATACAGATAGCTGTGTAGATATTTCCATGTTCATACAGATGGCGGTGTAGATATTTACATGTTCATACAGATGGCGGTGTAGATATTTCCATGTTCGTACGGATGGCAGTGGAGATATTTCCATGTTCATACAGACAGCGGTGTAGATATTTCCATGTTCATACAGTTAGCGGTGTAGATATTTCCATGTTCATACAGATGGCGGTGTAGTTATTTACATGTTCATACAGAGGGCGGTATATATATTTCCATGTTCGTACAGATGGCGCTGTAGATATTTCCATGTTCATAGAGATGGCGGTGTAGATATTTCCATGTTTATGCAGATAGCGGTATAGATATTTCCAAGTTCATAAAGATAGCGGTGTAGATATTTCCATGTTCATAGAGATGGCGGTGTAGATATTTCCATGCTTATACAGATAGCAGTGTAGTTATTTCCATGTTTATAGAGATAGCAGTGTAGATATTTCCATTGATATACATATAGCTGTGTAGATATTTGCATGTACATACAGATAGCGGTGTAGATATTTCCATGTTCATACAGATAGCGGTGTAGATATTTCCATGTTCATACAGATAGCGGTGTAGATATTTCCATGTTCATACAGATAGCGGTGTAGATATTTCCATGTTCATGCAGATGCCAGTGTGCATATATCCATGTTCATACAGATGGCGGTGAAGATATTTCCATGTTCATACAGATGGCGGTGTAGATATTTCCATGTTCATACACATGGCGGTGTAGATATTTTCATGTTCATAGGGATAGCGGTGTAGATATTTCCAGGTTCATACAAATGGCGGTGTAGATATTTCCATGTTCATAGAGATGGCGGTGTAGATATTTCCATGTTTATACAGATAGCAGTGTAGTTATTTCCATGTTTATAGAGATATTAGTGTGGATATTTCCATTGATATACAGATAGCTGTGTAGATATTTACATGTTCATACAGATAGCGGTGTAGATATTTGCATGTTCATACAGATAGCGGTGTAGATATTTCCATGTTCGTACAGATAGCGGTGTAGATATTTCCATGTTCATACAGATAACGGTGTAGATATTTCCATGTTCATACAGACAGCGGTGTAGATATTTCCATGTTCATGCAGATGGCGGTGTAGATATTTACATGTTCATACAGAGGGCGGTATAGATATTTCCATGTTCGTACAGATGGCGGTGTAGATATTTCCATGTTCATAGAGATGGCGGTGTAGGTATTACCATGTTTATGCAGATAGCGGTATAGATATTTCCAAGTTCATACAGATAGCGGTGTAGATATTTCCATGTTCATACAGATGGCGGTGTAGATATTTCCATGTTCATACAGATGGCGGTGTAGATATTTCCATGTTCATACAGATGGCGGTGTAGATATTTTGAAGTTTATAGAGATAGCGCTGTAGTTATTTCCATATTTATAGAGAAATCTGTGTAGATATTTCCATGTATATTCAGATAGCTGTGTAGATATTTCCATGTTCATGCAGATAGCGGTGTAGATATTTCCATGTTCAAACAGATAGCGGTGTAGACATTTCCATGTTCATAGAGATGGCGGTGTAGATATTTCCATGTTTATACAGATAGCAGTGTAGTTATTTCCATGTTTATAGAGATAGCAGTGTAGATATTTCCATTGATATACTGATAGCTGTGTAGATATTTCCATGTTCATACAGATAGCGGTGTAGATATTTCCATGTGTAAAGAGATAGCTGTGTAGATATTTCCATGTATATGCAGATAGCTGTGTAGATATTTCCATTTTCATGCAGATAGCGGTTTAGAGATTTCCAAGTTCAAACAGATAGAGGTGTAGATATTTCCATGTTCATACAGATAGCGTTGTAGATATTTCCATTTTCTTTCAGATGGCTGTGTAGATATTTCCATGTTCATACAGATAGCGGTGTAGATATTCCCATGTTCATTCAGATGGCTGTGTAGATATATCCATGTTCATACTGATACTCGTGTAGATATTTCCATGTTCATACAGATAGCTGTGTAGATATTTCCATGTACATACAGATAGCAGTGTAGCTGTTTCCATGTTCATGCAGATAGCGGTGTAGATATTTCCATGTTCATCCAGATGGCTGTGTAGATATATCCATGTTCATACAGATGGCGGTGAAGATATTTCCATGTTCATACAGATAGCGGTGTAGATATTTCCATGTTCATACAGATAGTGGTGTAGATATTTCCATGTTCATACTGATAGAGGGGCTGATATTTCCATGTTCATACAGATAGCGGTCCTGATGTTTCCATGTTTATACAGGTAGCGGTGTAGATATTTCCATGTTTATACAGATAGCGGTGTGGATATCTCCATGTTTATACAGATAGCGGTGTAGATATTTCCATGTTTATACAGATAGCTGTTTAGATATCTCCATCTTAAAACAGATGGCGGTGTAGATATTTATATGTTCATACAGATGGCCGTGCAGATATTTCCATGTTCATACAGATGGCGGTGTAGATATTTCCATGTTTATAGAGATAGCGGTGTAGCTATTTCCATGTTAATACAGATGGCGGTGTAGATATTTCCATGTTCATACAGATAGTTGTGTAGATATTTCCATGTTCATACAGATATCGGTGTAGTTATTTCCATGTTCATACAGATAGCGGTGTAGATATTTCCATGTTCATCCAGATGGCTGTGTAGACATATCCAAGTTCTTACAGATGGTGGTGAAAATAATTCCATGTTCAAACAGATAGCGGTATAGATATTTCCATGTTCATACTGATAGTGGTGTAGATATTTTCATGTTCATACAGATAGATGGGCTGATATTTCCATGTTCATACAGATAGCGGTGCTTATATTTCCTTGTTTATACAGGTAGCGGTGTATATATTTCCATGTTTATACAGATAGCGGTGTAGATATTTCCATGTTTATACAGATAGCTGTGTAGATATCTCCATCTTAATACACATGGCGGTGTAGATATTTATATGTTCATACAGATGGCCGTGCAGAGATTTCCATGTTCATACAGATAGCGGTGTAGTTATTTCCATGTGTAAAGAGATAGCTGTGTAGATATTTCCATGTATATGCAGATAGCTGTGTAGATATTTCCATTTTCATGCAGATAACGGTGTAGATATTTCCATGTTCAAACAGATAGCGGTGTAGATATTTCCATGTTCATCCAGATAGCGGTGTAGATATTTCCATGTTTATACAGATAGCGGTGAAAATGTATGCATGTTTACACAGATAGCGGTGTAGATATTTCCATGTTCATCCAGATGGCTCTGTTGATATATCCATGTTCATACAGATTGCGGTGTAGATATTTCCATGTTCATACAGATAGCGGTGTAGATATTTCCATGTTCATACAGATAGCGGTGTAGATATTTCCATGGTCATACAGATAGCGGTGTAGATATTTCCATGTTCATCCAGATGGCTGTGTAGACATATCCATGTTCATACAGATGGCGGTGAAGATAATTCCATGTTCATACTGATAGCGGTGTAGATATTTCCATGTTCATACAGATAGTGGTGTAGATATTTCCATGTTCATACAGATAGAGGGGCTGATATTTCCATGTTCATACAGTGAGCGGTGCTTATATTTCCATGTTTATGCAGGTAGCGGTGTAGATATTTCCATGTTTATACAGATAGCGGTGTAGATATTTCCATGTTTATACAGATAGCGGTGTAGATATTTCCATGTTCATGCAGATGCCGGTGTACATATATCCATGTTCATACAGATGGCGGTGAAGATATTTCCATGTTCATACAGATGGCGGTGTAGATATTTCCATGTTCATACAAATGGCGGTGTAGATATTTTCATGTTCATAGACATGGCGGTGTAGATATTTCCAGGTTCATACAAATGGCGGTGTAGATATTTCCATGTTCATAGAGATGGCGGTGTAGATATTTCCATGTTTATACAGATAGCAGTGTAGTTATTTCCATGTTTATAGAGATAGCAGTGTGGATATTTCCATTGATATACAGATAGCTGTGTAGATATTTGCATGTTCATACAGATAGCGGTGTAGATATTTCCATGTTCATACAGATAGCGGTGTAGATATTTCCATGTTCATACAGATAGCGGTTTAGTTATTTCCATGTTCAAACAGATAGCGGTGTAGATATTTCCATGTTCATACAGATAGCGGTGTAGATATTTCCATGTTCATACAGTTAGCGCTGTCGATATTTCCATATTCATACAGATGGCGGTGTAGATATTTACATGTTCATACCGATGGCGGTGTAGATATTTCCATGTTCATACAGATAGCGGTGTAGATATTTCCATGTTCAAACAGATAGCGGTGTAGATATTTCCATGTTCATACAGATAGCGGTGTAGATATTTCCATGTTCCTACCCATAGCGGTGTAGACATTTCCATGTTCATACATTTAGCGGTGTAGATATTTCGATGATCTTACAGATGGCGGTGAAGATATTTACATGTTCATACAGATGGCGGTGTAGATATTTCCATGTTTTTACGGATGGCAGTGTAGATATTTCCATGTTCATACAGGTGGCGGTTTAGATATTTCCATGTTTATACAGATAGCAGTGTAGTTATTTCCATGTTTATAGAGATAGCTGTGTAGATATTTCCATTGATATACTGATAGCTGTGTAGATATTTGCATGTTCATACAGATAGCGGTGTAGATATTTTCATGTTCGTACAGATAGCGGTGTAGATATTTCCATGTTCTTACAGATAACGGTGTAGATATTTCCATGTTCATACAGACAGCGGTGTAGATATTTCCATGTTCATACAGTTAGCGGTGTAGATATTTCCATGTTCATACAGATGGCGGTGTAGATATTTCCATGTTCATACAGAGGGCGGTATAGATATTTCCATGTTCGTACAGATGGCGGTGTAGGTATTTCCATGTTCATAGAGATGGCGGTGTAGATATTTCCATGTTTATGCAGATAGCGGTATAGATATTTCCAAGTTCATACAGATAGCGGTGTAGATATTTCCATGTTCATACAGATGGCGGTGTAGATATTTCCATGTTCATACAGATGGCGGTGTAGATATTTCGAAGTATATTGAGATAGCGCTGTAGTTATTTCCATATTTATAGAGAAATCTGTGTAGATATTTCCATGTATATTCAGATAGCTGTGTAGATATTTCCATGTTCATGCAGGTAGCGGTGTAGATATTTCCATGTTCATCCAGATGCCGGTGTACATATATCCATGTTCATACAGATGGCGGTGTAGATATTTCCATGTTCATACAGATGGCGGTGTAGATATTTCCATGTTCGTGCAGATGGCGGTGTAGATATTTCCATGTTTATACAGAGGGCGCTTTAGATATTTCCATGTTCGTGCAGATGGCGGTGTAGGTATTTCCATGTTTATACAGAGGGCGCTTTAGATATTTCCATGTTTACAGACATAGCAGTGTAGATATTTCCATGTTGATAAACATAGCGGTGTAGATATTTCCAAGGTTATTGAGATAGCGGTGTAGATATTTCCATGTTTATAGAGATAGTGTTGTAGATATGTTTATGTTTATACAGATTGTGGTATAGATATTTCCATGTTTGTAGAGATGGTGGTGTAGATATTTCCATGTTTAAAGATATGGCGGTCTAGACATTTCCATGTTTATAGAGATAGCGGTGCAGTTATTTCCATGTTTATTGAGATAGCGGTCTAGATATTTCCATGTTTATACAGATAGTGGTGCAGATACTTCCATGTTTATACAGATAGCGGTGTAGATGTTTCCACGTTTATAGAGATAGCGGTGCAGATATTTCCATGTTTATGCTGATAGCGGTGTGGATATTTCCATGTTCACACAGATAGTGGTGAAGATATTTCCACCTTTATACAGATGGTGGCGAAGATATTTCCATATTCATGCAGATGGTGGTGTAGATATTTCCATGTTTATGCAGATAGCGGTGTAGATATTTCCAAGTTTATAGGGATAGCGGTGTAGATATTTCCATGATCATACAGATGGCGGTGTAGATATTTCCATGTTTACACAGGTAGCGTTGTAGATATTACATGTTTATAGAGATAGCGGTGTAGTTATTTCCATGTTTATACAGATAGCAGTGAATATATTTCCATGTTTACACAGATAGCGCTGTGGGTATTTCCATGTTTATAGAGATAGCGGTGTAGATATTTCCATGTATATACAGATAGCAGTGTCGATATTTCCATGTTTATACAGATAGCGGTGTAGATATTTCCATCTTAATACAGATGGCGGTGTAGGTATTTCCATGTTCATACAGATGGTGGTGCAGATATTTCCATGTTCATACAGATGGCGGTGTAGATAATTCCATGTTCATAGAGATAGCTGTGTAGATATTTCCATGTGTATAGAGATAGCGGGGTAGATATTTTCAAGTATATTCAGATAGCTGTGTAGATATTTCCATGTTCATAGAGATGGAGGTGTAGATATTTCCATGTTCGTACAGATAGCGGTGTAGATATTACCATGTTCATACAGGTATCGGTGTAGATATTTCCATGTCCATACAGATAGCGGTGTAGGTATTTCCACCTTTATAGAGATGGCGGTGTAGATATCCCCATGTTCATACAGATGGCGGTGTAGATATTTCCAATTTCATAAGGGATTGTGGTGCAGATATTTCCATGTTCATACAGATGGCGGTGTATATTTTTCCAGGTTTATAGAGATAGCGGTGTAGATATTTCCATGTTTATAGAGATAGCGGTGTAGAGTTTTCCACGTATGTACAGAAATCTGTGTAGTTATCTCCATGTTTATACTGATATCGATGTAGATATTTACATGTTCTTACAGATAGCGGTGTAGGTATTTCCATGTTTATACAGATAGCGGTGTAGATATTTCCATGTTCATACCGATAGCGGTGTAGATATTTCCACCTTTATAGAGATGGCGGTGTAGATATTTCCATGTTCATACACATGGTGGTGTAGATATTTCCATGTTTATACAGATGGCGGTGTAGATATTTCCATGTTTATAAAGATGGCGGTGTAGATACATTCATGTTTACGCAGATAGCGGTGTAGACGTTTCCATGTTTACACAGATAGCGTTGTAGATATTTACACGTTTGTAGATATAGCGGTGTAGTTATTTCCATGTTTATACAGATAACGGTGAAGATATTTCCATGTTTACACAGATAGCGGTGTGGATATTTCCATGTTTATACAGATAACGGTGTAGATATTTCCATGTTTATATGGATAGCGGTGCAGATATTTCCATGTTTATACAGATAGCGGTGTAGATATTTCCGTGTTTATACAGGTAGCGATGTAGATATTTCCATGTTTACACAGATAGCGGTGCAGATATTTCCATGTGTATACAGATAGCGGTGTAGATATTCCCATGTTTATAGAGTTGGCGGTGTAGATATTTCCACGTTCATACAAATGGTGGTGTAGATGTTTCCATGTTCATAGAGATGGCGGTGTAGATATTTCCATGTTTATACAGATAGCAGTGTAGTTATTTCCATGTTTACAGAGATAGCAGTGTAGATATTTCCATTGATATACAGATAGCTGTGTAGATATTTGCATGTTCATACAGATAGCAGTGTAGATAATCCATGTTGATACAGATAGCGGTGTAGATATTTCCATGTTCATACAGATAGCTGTGTAGATATTTCCATGTTCATACAGAAAGCGGTGTAGATATTTCCATGTTCATCCAGATGCCGGTGTAGATATATCCATGTTCATACAGATAGCGGTGAAGATATTTCCATGTTCATACAGATGGCATTGTAGATATTTCCATGTTCATACAAATGGCGGTGTAGGTATTTCCATGTTCATAGAGATGGCGGTGTAGATATTTCCATGTTCATACAAATGGTGGTGTAGATATTTCCATGTTCATAGAGATGGCGGTGTAGATATTTCCATGTTTATACAGATAGCAGTGTAGTTATTTCCATGTTTATAGAGATAGCAGTGTAGATATTTCCATTGATATACAGATAGCTGTGTAGATATTTGCATGTTCATACAGATAGCTGTGTAGATATTTCCATGTTCATAAAGATAGCGGTGTAGATATTTCCATGTTCCTACAGATAGCGGTGTAGATATTTCCATGTTCATACAGATAGCTGTGTAGATATTTTCATGTTCATACAGATAGCGGTGTAGATATTTCCATGTTCATACTGATAGCGGTGTAGATATTTCCATGTTCATACAGATGGCGGTTATATATTTACATGTTCATACAGATGGCGGTGTAGATATATCCATGTTGGTACTGATGGCAGTGGAGATATTTCCATGTTCGTTCACGTGGCGGTGTATATATTTCCATGTTTATACAGAGAGCAGTGTAGCTATTTCCATGTTTATAGAGATAGCAGTGTAAATATTTCCATTGATATACAGATAGCTGTGTAGATATTTGCATGTTCATACAGATAGCGGGGTAGATATTTCCATGTTCATACAGATAACGGTGTAGATATTTCCTTGGTCGTACAGATAGTGGTGAAGATATTTCCATGTTCATACAGTTAGCGGTGTAGATATTTCCATGTTCATACAGATGGCGGTGTAGATATTTACATGTTCATACAGATGGTGGTGTAAATATTTCCATGTTCGTACAGATGGCGGTGTTGATATTTCCATGTTCATAGAGAAGGCGGCATAGATATTTCTATGTTTATGCAGATAGCGGTATAGATATTTCCATGTTTATACAGATGGTGGTGTAGATATTTCCATGTTTATAGAGATGGCTGTCTAGATATTTCCATGTTTATGGAGATAGTGGTGTAGTTATTTCCAAGTTTATAGAGACAGCGTTGTAGATATTTCCATGTTTATACAGATAGCGGTGAAGAAATTTCCATGTTTATACAGATAGCGGTGTAGATATTTAAATGTTTATACAGATAGCGGTGTAGTTATTTCCATGTTTATAGAGATAGTGGTGTAGATAATTCCAATTTTATACAGATGGCAGTGTAGATATTTCCAAGATCATACAGATAGCGGTGTAGATATTTCCACGATTATACAGATGGCGGTGTAGATATTTCCATGTTCATACAGATGGCGCTGTTCATAATTCCATGTTTATAGAGATGGCGGTGTAGATATTTTCATGTTTACACAGATGGCAATGTAGATATTTCCATGTTTACACAGAAAGCGGTGTAGACATTTCCATGTTTACACAGATAGCGGAGTGGATATTTCCATGTTTATGCAGATGGCGTTGTAGATATTTCCATGTTTATACAGATAGCGGTGAGGATGTTTCCATGTTTATACATATATTTGGGCAGATATTTCCATGTTTATACAGATAGCGGTGTAGATATTTCCATCTAAATATAGATGGCGGTGTAGATATCTCCATGTTCTTACAGATGGCGGTGTAGATATTTCCATGTTCATACAGATGGCAGTGTAGGTATTTCGAAGTTTATAGAGATAGCACAGTAGTTATTTCCAAATTTATAGAGAAATCTGTGTAGATATTTCCATGTATATGCAGATAGCTGTGTAGATATTTCCATGTTCATGCAGATAGCGGTGTAGATATTTCCATGTTCATCCAGATGCCAGTGTAGATATATCCATGTTCATACAGATGGCGGTGAAGATATTTCCATCTTCATAGAGATGGCGGTGTAGATATTTCCATGTTCATAGAGATGGCGCTGTAGATATTTCCATGTTCATAGGGATGGCGGTGTAGATATTTTCATGCTCATACAAATGGCGGTGTAGATATTTCCATGGTCATAGAGATGGCGGTGTAGATATTTCCATGTTTATACAGATAGCAGTGTAGTTATTTCCATGGTTATAGAGATAGCATTGTAGATATTTCCATTGATATACAGATAGCTCTGTAGATATTTGCATGTTCATACAGATAGCTGTGTAGATATTTCCATGTTGATACAGATAGCGGTGTAGATATTTCCATGTTCATACAGATAGCGGTGTAGATATTTACGTGTTCATACAGATGGCGGTGTAGATATTTCCATGTTCGTACGGATGGCAGTGTTGATATTTCCATGTTCATACTGGTGGCGGTGTAGATATTTCCATGTTTATAGAGATAGCAGTGTAGTTATTTCCATGTTTATAGAGATAGCAGTGTAGATATTTCATTGATATACAGATAGCTGTGTAGATATTTGCATGTTCATACAGATAGCGGTGTAGATATTTCCATGTTCATACAGATAGCGGTGTAGATATTTCCATGTTCATACAGAAAGCGGTGTAGTTATTTCCATGTTCATACAGTTAGCGGTGTAGATATTTCCGTGTTCATAGATATGGCGGTGTAGATATTTACATGTTCATAGAGATGGCGGTGTAGATATTTCCATGTTTGTACGGATGGCAGTGTAGATATTTCCGTGTTCATAGAGGTGGCGGTGTAGATATTTCCATGTTTATACAGATAGCAGTGTAGTTGTTTCCATGTTTATAGAGATAGCAGTGTAGATATTACCATTGATATAAAGATAGCTGTGTAGATATTTCCATGTTCATACAGATAGCAGTGTAGATATTTCCATGTTCATACAGATAGCTGTGTATATATTACCATTTTCATACAGATACCAGTGTAGTTATTTCCATGCTCATACAGATAGCGGTGTAGATATTTCCATGTTCATACAGTTAGCGGTGTAGATATTTCCATGTTCATACACATGGCAGTGTAGATATTTACATGTTCATACAGATGGCGGTGTAGATATTTCCATGTTCGTACAGATGGTGGTGTAGATATTTCCATGTTCATAGAGATGGCCGTGTAGATATCTCCATGTTTATGCAGATAGCGGTATAGATATTTCCATGTTTATTCAGATGGCAGTGTAGATATTTCCATGTTTATAGAGATGACAGTCTAGATATTGCCATGTTTATAGAAATAGTGGTGTAGCTTTTTCCAAGTTTATAGAGACAGCGTTGTATATATTTCCATGTTCATACAGATAGCGGTGTAGATATTTCCATGTTTATACAGATAGCGGTGCGGATATTTCCATGTTTATACAGATAGTTCGGCAGATATATCCATGCTTATACAGACAGCGGTGTAGATATTTCCATCTTAATACAGATGTCGGTGTAGATATATCCATGTTCGTACAGATTGCGGTGTAGATATTTCCATGTTCATACAGATGGCGGTATAGATATGTAAATGTTCCTACAGATGGCGGTGTAGATATTTCCATGTTCATACTGATGGCGGTGTAGATATTTCGAAGTTTATAGAGATAGCGCTTTAGTCACTTCCATATTTATAGAGAAATCTGTGTAGATATTTCCATGTATATGCAGATAGCTGTGTAGATATTTCCATGTTCATGCAGATAGCTGTGTAGATATTTCCATGTTCATGCAGATAGCGGTGTAGATATTTCCATGTTCATCCAGATGCCGGTGTATGTATATCCATGTTCATACAGATAGCGGTGAAGATATTTCCATGTTCATACAGATGGCATTGTAGATAATTCCATGTTCATACAAATGGCGGTGTAGATATTTCCATGTTCATAGTGATGGCGGTGTAGATATTTCCATGTTCGTACAAATGGTGGTGTAGATATTTCCATGTTCATAGAGATGGCGGTGTAGATATTTCCATGTTTATACAGATAGCAGTATAGTTATTTCCATGTTTATAGAGATAGCAGTGTAGATATTTCCATTGATATACAGATAGCTGTGTAGATATTTGCATGTTCATACAGATAGCGGTGTAGATAATCCATGTTGATACAGATAGCGGTGTAGATATTTCCATGTTCATACAAATAGCTGTGTAGATATTTCCATGTTCATACAGATAGCGGTGTAGATATTTCCATGTTCATCCAGATGCCGGTGTAGATATATGAATGTTCATACAGATAGCGGTGAAGATATTTCCATGTTCATACAGATGGCATTGTAGATATTTCCATGTTCATACAAATGGCGGTGTAGATATTTCCATGTTCAAAGAGATGGCGGTGTACATATTTCCATTTTCATACAAATGGTGGTGTAGATATTTCCATGTTCATAGAGATGGCAGTGTAGATATTTCCATGTTTATACAGATAGCAGTGTAGATATTTCCATGTTTATAGAGATAGCAGTGTAGATATTTCCATTGATATACAGATAGCTGTGTAGATATTTGCATGTTCATACAGATAGCTGTGTAGATATTTCCATGTTCATAAAGATAGCGGTGTAGATATTTCCATGTTCATACAGATAGCGTTGTAGATATTTCCATGTTCATACAGATAGCTGTGTAGATATTTCCATGTTCATACAGATAGCGGTGTAGATATTTCCATGTTCATACAGATAGCGGTGTAGATATTTCCATGTTCATACTGATAGCGGTGTAGATATTTCCATGTTCATACAGATGGCGGTTAGATATTTACATGTTCATACAGATGGCGGTGTAGATATTTCCATGTTCGTACGGATGGCAGTGGAGATGTTTCCATGTTCATACAGGTGGCGGTGTAGATATTTCCATGTTTATACAGATAGCAGTGTAGTTATTTCCATGTTTATAGAGATAGCAGTGTAGATACTTACATGTTCATACAGGTGGCAGTGTAGATATTTCCATGTTCGTACAGATAGCGGTGTAGATATTTCCATGTTTATACAGATAGCGGTGCGGATATTTCTATGTTTATACAGATAGTGGTGCAGATATTTCCATGTTTATACATATAGCGGTGTAGATATTCCATCTTAATAGAGATGGCGGCGTAGATATCTCCATGTTCGTACAGATGGCGGTGTAGATATTTTGATGTTCATACAGATGGCGGTGTAGATATTTCGAAGTTTATAGAGATAGCGCTGTAGTTATTTCCATATTTATAGAGAAATCTGTGTAGATATTTCCATGTATATGCAGAGAGCTGTGTAGATATTTCCATGTTCATGCAGATAGCGGTGTAGATATTTCCATGTTCATACAGATGCCGGTGTAGATATATCCATGTTCATACAGATGGCGGTGAAGATATTTCCATGTTCATACAGATGGCGGTGTAGATATTTCCATGTTCATACAAATGGCGGTGTAGCTATTTCCATGTTCATAGAGATGGTGGTGTAGATATTTCCATGTTCATACAAATGGCGGTGTAGATATTTCCATGTTCATAGAGATGGCGGGGTAGATATTTCCATGTTTATACAGATAGCAGTGTAGTTATTTCCATGTTTATAGAGATAGCAGTGTACATATTTCCATTGATAAACAGATAGCTGTGTAGATATTTGCATGTTCATACAGATAGTGTTGTAGATATTTCCATGTTCATACAGATAGCGGTGTAGATATTTCCATGTTCATACAGATAGCGGTGTAGGTATTTCCATGTTCATACAGATAGCGGTGTAGGTATTTCCATATTCATACAGGTGGCAGTGTAGATACTCACATGTTTTTACAGATAGCAGTGTAGTTATTTCCATGTTTATAGAGATGGCAGTGTACATATTTCCGTTGATATACAGATAGCTTTGTAGATATTTGCATGTTCATACAGATAGCGGTGTAGTTATTTCCATGTTCATACAGATAGCGGTGTAGATATTTCCATGTTCATACAGATGGCCGTGTAGTTATTTACATGTTCATACAGATGGCGGTGTAGATATTTCCATGTTCGTGCAGATGGCGGTGTAGATATTTCCATGTTTATACAGAGGGCGCTTTAGATATTTCCATGTTCGTGCAGATGGCGGTGTAGATATTTCCATCTTTATACAGAGGGCGCTTTAGATATTTCCATGTTTACAGACATAGCAGTGTAGATATTTCCATGTTGATAAACATAGCGGTGTAGATATTTCCAAGGTTATAGAGATAGCGGTGTAGATATTTCCATGTTTATAGAGATAGTGTTGTAGATATGTTCATGTTTATACAGATAGTGGTATAGATATTTCCATGTTTGTAGAGATGGTGGTGTAGATATTTCCATGTTTAAAGATATGGTGGTCTAGACATTTCCATGTTTATAGAGATAGCGGTGCAGTTATTTCCATGTTTATTGAGATAGCGGTCTAGATATTTCCATGTTTATACAGATAGTGGTGCAGATACTTCCATGTTTATACAGATAGCGGTGTAGATGTTTCCACGTTTATAGAGATAGCGGTGCAGATATTTCCATGTTTATGCTGATAGCGGTGTGGATATTTCCATGTTCACACAGATAGTGGTGAAGATATTTCCACCTTTATACAGATGGTGGCGAAGATATTTCCATATTCATGCAGATGGTGGTGTAGATATTTCCATGTTTATGCAGATAGCGGTGTAGATATTTCCAAGTTTATAGGGATAGCGGTGTAGATATTTCCATGATCATACAGATGGCGGTGTAGATATTTCCATGTTTACACAGGTAGCGTTGTAGATATTACATGTTTATAGAGATATTGGTGTAGTTATTTCCATGTTTATACAGATAGCAGTGAATATATTTCCATGTTTACACAGATAGCGCTGTGGGTATTTCCATGTTTATAGAGATAGCGGTGTAGATATTTCCATGTATATACAGATAGCAGTGTCGATATTTCCATGTTTATACAGATAGCGGTGTAGATATTTCCATCTTAATACAGATGGCGGTGTAGGTATTTCCATGTTCATACAGATGGTGGTGCAGATATTTCCATGTTCATACAGATGGCGGTGTAGATAATTCCATGTTCATAGAGATAGCGGTGTAGATATTTCCATGTGTATAGAGATAGCGGGGTAGATATTTTCAAGTATATTCAGATAGCTGTGTAGATATTTCCATGTTCATAGAGATGGAGGTGTAGATATTTCCATGTTCGTACAGATAGCGGTGTAGATATTTCCATGTTTATACAGATAGCGGTGCGGATATTTCTATGTTTATACAGATAGTGGTGCAGATATTTCCATGTTTATACATATAGCGGTGTAGATATTCCATCTTAATAGAGATGGCGGCGTAGATATCTCCATGTTCGTACAGATGGCGGTGTAGATATTTTGATGTTCATACAGATAGCGGTGTAGATATTTCGAAGTTTATAGAGATAGCGCTGTAGTTATTTCCATATTTATAGAGAAATCTGTGTAGATATTTCCATGTATATGCAGAGAGCTGTGTAGATATTTCCATGTTCATGCAGATAGCGGTGTAGATATTTCCATGTTCATACAGATGCCGGTGTAGATATATCCATGTTCATACAGATGGCGGTGAAGATATTTCCATGTTCATACAGATGGCGGTGTAGATATTTCCATGTTCATACAAATGGCGGTGTAGCTATTTCCATGTTCATAGAGATGGTGGTGTAGATATTTCCATGTTCATACAAATGGCGGTGTAGATATTTCCATGTTCATAGAGATGGCGGGGTAGATATTTCCATGTTTATACAGATAGCAGTGTAGTTATTTCCATGTTTATAGAGATAGCAGTGTACATATTTCCATTGATAAACAGATAGCTGTGTAGATATTTGCATGTTCATACAGATAGTGTTGTAGATATTTCCATGTTCATACAGATAGCGGTGTAGATATTTCCATGTTCATACAGATAGCGGTGTAGGTATTTCCATGTTCATACAGATAGCGGTGTAGGTATTTCCATATTCATACAGGTGGCAGTGTAGATATTCACATGTTTTTACAGATAGCAGTGTAGTTATTTCCATGTTTATAGAGATGGCAGTGTACATATTTCCGTTGATATACAGATAGCTTTGTAGATATTTGCATGTTCATACAGATAGCGGTGTAGTTATTTCCATGTTCATACAGATAGCGGTGTAGATATTTCCATGTTCATACAGATGGCCGTGTAGTTATTTACATGTTCATACAGATGGCGGTGTAGATATTTCCATGTTCGTGCAGATGGCGGTGTAGATATTTCCATGTTTATACAGAGGGCGCTTTAGATATTTCCATGTTCGTGCAGATGGCGGTGTAGATATTTCCATGTTTATACAGAGGGCGCTTTAGATATTTCCATGTTTACAGACATAGCAGTGTAGATATTTCCATGTTGATAAACATAGCGGTGTAGATATTTCCAAGGTTATTGAGATAGCGGTGTAGATATTTCCATGTTTATAGAGATAGTGTTGTAGATATGTTCATGTTTATACAGATAGTGGTATAGATATTTCCATGTTTGTAGAGATGGTGGTGTAGATATTTCCATGTTTAAAGATATGGCGGTCTAGACATTTCCATGTTTATAGAGATAGCGGTGCAGTTATTTCCATGTTTATTGAGATAGCGGTCTAGATATTTCCATGTTTATACAGATAGTGGTGCAGATACTTCCATGTTTATACAGATAGCGGTGTAGATGTTTCCACGTTTATAGAGATAGCGGTGCAGATATTTCCATGTTTATGCTGATAGCGGTGTGGATATTTCCATGTTCACACAGATAGTGGTGAAGATATTTCCACCTTTATACAGATGGTGGCGAAGATATTTCCATATTCATGCAGATGGTGGTGTAGATATTTCCATGTTTATGCAGATAGCGGTGTAGATATTTCCAAGTTTATAGGGATAGCGGTGTAGATATTTCCATGATCATACAGATGGCGGTGTAGATATTTCCATGTTTACACAGGTAGCGTTGTAGATATTACATGTTTATAGAGATAGTGGTGTAGTTATTTCCATGTTTATACAGATAGCAGTGAATATATTTCCATGTTTACACAGATAGCGCTGGGGGTATTTCCATGTTTATAGAGATAGCGGTGTAGATATTTCCATGTATATACAGATAGCAGTGTCGATATTTCCATGTTTATACAGATAGCGGTGTAGATATTTCCATCTTAATACAGATGGCGGTGTAGGTATTTCCATGTTCATACAGATGGTGGTGCAGATATTTCCATGTTCATACAGATGGCGGTGTAGATAATTCCATGTTCATAGAGATAGCGGTGTAGATATTTCCATGTGTATAGAGATAGCGGGGTAGATATTTTCAAGTATATTCAGATAGCTGTGTAGATATTTCCATGTTCATAGAGATGGAGGTGTAGATATTTCCATGTTCGTACAGATAGCGGTGTAGATATTACCATGTTCATACAGGTAGCGGTGTAGATATTTCCATGTCCATACAGATAGCGGTGTAGGTATTTCCACCTTTATAGAGATGGCGGTGTAGATATCCCCATGTTCATACAGATGGCGGTGTAGATATTTCCAATTTCATAAGGGATTGTGGTGCAGATATTTCCATGTTCATACAGATGGCGGTGTATATTTTTCCAGGTTTATAGAGATAGCGGTGTAGATATTTCCATGTTTATAGAGATAGCGGTGTAGAGTTTTCCACGTATGTACAGAAATCTGTGTAGTTATCTCCATGTTTATACTGATATCGATGTAGATATTTACATGTTCTTACAGATAGCGGTGTAGGTATTTCCATGTTTATACAGATAGCGGTGTAGATATTTCCATGTTCATACCGATAGCGGTGTAGATATTTCCACCTTTATAGAGATGGCGGTGTAGATATTTCCATGTTCATACACATGGTGGTGTAGATATTTCCATGTTTATACAGATGGCGGTGTAGATATTTCCATGTTTATAAAGATGGCGGTGTAGATACATTCATGTTTACGCAGATAGCGGTGTAGACGTTTCCATGTTTACACAGATAGCGTTGTAGATATTTACACGTTTGTAGATATAGCGGTGTAGTTATTTCCATGTTTATACAGATAACGGTGAAGATATTTCCATGTTTACACAGATAGCGGTGTGGATATTTCCATGTTTATACAGATAACGGTGTAGATATTTCCATGTTTATATGGATAGCGGTGCAGATATTTCCATGTTTATACAGATAGCGGTGTAGATATTTCCGTGTTTATACAGGTAGCGATGTAGATATTTCCATGTTTACACAGATAGCGGTGCAGATATTTCCATGTGTATACAGATAGCGGTGTAGATATTCCCATGTTTATAGAGTTGGCGGTGTAGATATTTCCACGTTCATACAAATGGTGGTGTAGATGTTTCCATGTTCATAGAGATGGCGGTGTAGATATTTCCATGTTTATACAGATAGCAGTGTAGTTATTTCCATGTTTACAGAGATAGCAGTGTAGATATTTCCATTGATATACAGATAGCTGTGTAGATATTTGCATGTTCATACAGATAGCAGTGTAGATAATCCATGTTGATACAGATAGCGGTGTAGATATTTCCATGTTCATACAGATAGCTGTGTAGATATTTCCATGTTCATACAGATAGCGGTGTAGATATTTCCATGTTCATCCAGATGCCGGTGTAGATATATCCATGTTCATACAGATAGCGGTGAAGATATTTCCATGTTCATACAGATGGCATTGTAGATATTTCCATGTTCATACAAATGGCGGTGTAGGTATTTCCATGTTCATAGAGATGGCGGTGTAGATATTTCCATGTTCATACAAATGGTGGTGTAGATATTTCCATGTTCATAGAGATGGCGGTGTAGATATTTCCATGTTTATACAGATAGCAGTGTAGTTATTTCCATGTTTATAGAGATAGCAGTGTAGATATTTCCTTTGATATACAGATAGCTGTGTAGATATTTCCATGTTCATACAGATAGCGGTGTAGATATTTCCATGTTCATACAGATAGCTGTGTAGATATTTTCATGTTCATACAGATAGCGGTGTAGGTATTTCCATGTTCATACTGATAGCGGTGTAGATATTTCCATGTTCATACAGATGGCGGTTAGATATTTACATGTTCATACTGATAGCGGTGTAGATATTTCCATGTTCATACAGATGGCGGTTAGATATTTACATGTTCATACAGATGGCGGTGTAGATATATCCATGTTGGTACGGATGGCAGTGGAGATATTTCCATGTTCGTTCAGGTGGCGGTGTATATATTTCCATGTTTATACAGATAGCAGTGTAGCTATTTCCATGTTTATAGAGATAGCAGTGTAAATATTTCCATTGATATACAGATAGCTGTGTAGATATTTGCATGTTCATACAGATAGCGGTGTAGATATTTCCATGTTCATACAGATAACGGTGTAGATATTTCCTTGGTCGTACAGATAGCGGTGTAGATATTTCCATGTTCATACAGATGGCGGTGTAGATATTTACATGTTCATACAGATGGTGGTGTAAATATTTCCATGTTCGTACAGATGGCGGTGTTGATATTTCCATGTTCATAGAGAAGGCGGCATAGATATTTCTATGTTTATGCAGATAGCGGTATAGATATTTCCATGTTTATACAGATGGTGGTGTAGATATTTCCATGTTTATAGAGATGGCTGTCTAGATATTTCCATGTTTATGGAGATAGTGGTGTAGTTATTTCCAAGTTTATAGAGACAGCGTTGTAGATATTTCCATGTTTATACAGATAGCGGTGAAGATATTTCCATGTTTATACAGATAGCGGTGTAGATATTTAAATGTTTATACAGATAGCGGTGTAGTTATTTCCATGTTTATAGAGATAGTGGTGTAGATAATTCCAATTTTATACAGATGGCAGTGTAGATATTTCCAAGATCATACAGATAGCGGTGTAGATATTTCCACGTTTATACAGATGGCGGTGTAGATATTTCCACGTTCATACAGATGGCGCTGTTCATAATTCCATGTTTATAGAGATGGCGGTGTAGATATTTTCATGTTTACACAGATGGCAATGTAGATATTTCCATGTTTACACAGAAAGCGGTGTAGACATTTCCATGTTTACACAGATAGCGGAGTGGATATTTCCATGTTTATGCAGATGGCGGTGTAGATATTTCCATGTTTATACAGATAGCGGTGAGGATATTTCCATGTTTATACATATATTTGGGCAGATATTTCCATGTTTATACAGATAGCGGTGTAGATATTTCCATCTAAATATAGATGGCGGTGTAGATATCTCCATGTTCTTACAGATGGCGGTGTAGATATTTCCATGTTCATACAGATGGCAGTGTAGATATTTCGAAGTTTATAGAGATAGCACAGTAGTTATTTCCAAATTTATAGAGAAATCTGTGTAGATATTTCCATGTATATGCAGATAGCTGTGTAGATATTTCCATGTTCATGCAGATAGCGGTGTAGATATTTCCATGTTCATCCAGATGCCAGTGTAGATATATCCATGTTCATACAGATGGCGGTGAAGATATTTCCATCTTCATAGAGATGGCGGTGTAGATATTTCCATGTTCATAGAGATGGCGCTGTAGATATTTCCATGTTCATAGGGATGGCGGTGTAGATATTTTCATGCTCATACAAATGGCGGTGTAGATATTTCCATGGTCATAGAGATGGCGGTGTAGATATTTCCATGTTTATACAGATAGCAGTGTAGTTATTTCCATGGTTATAGAGATAGCATTGTAGATATTTCCATTGATATACAGATAGCTCTGTAGATATTTGCATGTTCATACAGATAGCTGTGTAGATATTTCCATGTTGATACAGATAGCGGTGTAGATATTTCCATGTTCATACAGATAGCGGTGTAGATATTTACGTGTTCATACAGATGGCGGTGTAGATATTTCCATGTTCGTACGGATGGCAGTGTTGATATTTCCATGTTCATACTGGTGGCGGTGTAGATATTTCCATGTTTATAGAGATAGCAGTGTAGTTATTTCCATGTTTATAGAGATAGCAGTGTAGATATTTCATTGATATACAGATAGCTGTGTAGATATTTGCATGTTCATACAGATAGCGGTGTAGATATTTCCATGTTCATACAGATAGCGGTGTAGATATTTCCATGTTCATACAGAAAGCGGTGTAGATATTTCCATGTTCATACAGTTAGCGGTGTAGATATTTCCGTGTTCATAGATATGGCGGTGTAGATATTTACATGTTCATAGAGATGGCGGTGTAGATATTTCCATGTTTGTACGGATGGCAGTGTAGATATTTCCGTGTTCATAGAGGTGGCGGTGTAGATATTTCCATGTTTATACAGATAGCAGTGTAGTTGTTTCCATGTTTATAGAGATAGCAGTGTAGATATTACCATTGATATAAAGATAGCTGTGTAGATATTTCCATGTTCATACAGATAGCGGTGTAGATATTTCCATGTTCATACAGATAGCGGTGTAGATATTACCATTTTCATACAGATACCAGTGTAGATATTTCCATGCTCATACAGATAGCGGTGTAGATATTTCCATGTTCATACAGTTAGCGGTGTAGATATTTCCATGTTCATACAGATGGCAGTGTAGATATTTACATGTTCATACAGATGGCGGTGTAGATATTTCCATGTTCGTACAGATGGTGGTGTAGATATTTCCATGTTCATAGAGATGGCCGTGTAGATATCTCCATGTTTATGCAGATAGCGGTATAGATATTTCCATGTTTATTCAGATGGCAGTGTAGATATTTCCATGTTTATAGAGATGACAGTCTAGATATTGCCATGATTATAGAAATAGTGGTGTAGCTTTTTCCAAGTTTATAGAGACAGCGTTGTATATATTTCCATGTTCATACAGATAGCGGTGTAGATATTTCCATGTTTATACAGATAGCGGTGCGGATATTTCCATGTTTATACAGATAGTTCGGCAGATATATCCATGTTTATACAGACAGCGGTGTAGATATTTCCATCTTAATACAGATGTCGGTGTAGATATATCCATGTTCGTACAGATTGCGGTGTAGATATTTCCATGTTCATACAGATGGCGGTGTAGATATGTAAATGTTCCTACAGATGGCGGTGTAGATATTTCCATGTTCATACTGATGGCGGTGTAGATATTTCGAAGTTTATAGAGATAGCGCTTTAGTCACTTCCATATTTATAGAGAAATCTGTGTAGATATTTCCATGTATATGCAGATAGCTGTGTAGATATTTCCATGTTCATGCAGATAGCTGTGTAGATATTTCCATGTTCATGCAGATAGCGGTGTAGATATTTCCATGTTCATCCAGATGCCGGTGCATGTATATCCATGTTCATACAGATAGCGGTGAAGATATTTCCATGTTCATACAGATGGCATTGTAGATAATTCCATGTTCATACAAATGGCGGTGTAGATATTTCCATGTTCATAGAGATGGCGGTGTAGATATTTCCATGTTCGTACAAATGGTGGTGTAGATATTTCCATGTTCATAGAGATGGCGGTGTAGATATTTCCATGTTT
The DNA here is from genome assembly GCF_029281585.2 of Gorilla gorilla gorilla. NCBI lineage: Eukaryota > Metazoa > Chordata > Mammalia > Primates > Hominidae > Gorilla > Gorilla gorilla. The sequence goes on along the minus strand of NC_073232.2, from coordinate 6,094,117 downwards.
ATACAGATAGCAGTATAGTTATTTCCATGTTTATAGAGATAGCAGTGTAGATATTTCCATTGATATACAGATAGCTGTGTAGATATTTGCATGTTCATACAGATAGCGGTGTAGATATTTCCATGTTCATAAAGATAGTGGTGTAGATATTTCCATGTTCATACAGATAGCGGTGTAGATATTTCCATGTTCATACAGATAGCTGTGTAGATATTTCCATGTTCATACAGATAGCGGTGTAGATATTTCCATGTTCATACTGATAGCGGTGTAGATATTTCCATGTTCATACAGATGGCGGTTAGATATTTACATGTTCATACAGATGGCGGTGTAGATATTTCCATGTTCGTACGGATGGCAGTGGAGATGTTTCCATGTTCATACAGGTGGCGGTGTAGATATTTCCATGTTTATACAGATAGCAGTGTAGTTATTTCCATGTTTATAGAGATAGCAGTGTAGATACTTACATGTTCATACAGGTGGCAGTGCAGATATTTCCATGTTTGTACAGATGGCGGTGTAGATATTTCCATGTTCATACAGTTAGCGGTGTAGATATTTCCATGTTCCTACAGATGGCGGTGTAGATACTTACATGTTCATACAGATGGCGGTGTAGATATTTCCATGTTCGTACAGATGGCGGTGTAGGTATTTCCTTGTTCATACAGATGGCAGTGTAGGTATTTCCATGTTTATAGACATGGCGTTGTTGATATTTTCATGTTTACACAGATTGCGGTGTAGATATTTCCATGTTTGCAAAGATAGCGGTGTAGACATTTCCATGTTTACACAGATAGCGGTGTGGATATTTCCATCTTTATGCAGATAGCGGTGTAGATATTTCCATGTTTATACAGTTAGCGGTGCGGATATTTCCGTGTTTATACAGATAGTTGGGCAGATATTTCCATTTTTATACAGATAGCGGTGTTGATATTTTCATCTTAATACAGATGGCGGTGTAGATATGTCCACGTTCGTACAGATTGTGGTGTAGATGTTTCCATGTTCATACAGATCGCGGTGTAGATATTTCGAAGTTTATAGAGATAGCGCTGCAGTTATTTCCATATTTATAGAGGAACCTGTGTAGATATTTCCATGTATATGCAGATAGCTCTGTAGACATTTCCATGTTCATGCAGATAGCAGTGTAGATATTTCCATGTACATCCAGATGCTGGTGTAGATATATCCATGTTCATACAGATGGCGGTGAAGATATTTCCAAGTTCATACAGATGGCGGTGTAGATATTTCCATGTTCATGGAAATGGCGGTGTAGATATTTCCATGTTTATACAGATAGCGGTGTAGATACTTCCATGTTTATACAGATAGCAGTGTAGATATTTTCATGTTTATAGAGATAGTGGTGTAGATAATTCCAATTTTATACAGATAGCAGTGTAGATATTTCCAAGTTCATACAGATAGCGGTGTAGATATTTCCACGTTTATAGTGATGGCGGTGTAGATATTTAGATGTTCATACAGATGGCAGTGTAGATATTTCCATGTTTACACAGATAGCGGTGTAGACATTTCCATGTTTACACAGATAGTGGTGTGGATGTTTCCATGTTTATGCAACTAGCGGTGTAGATATTTCCATGTTTATACAGATAGCGGTGCGGATATTTCCATGTTTATACAGATAGTTCGGCAGATATGTCCATGTTTATACAGACAGCGGTGTAGATATTTCCATCTTAATACAGATGTCGGTGTAGATATATCCATGTTCGTACAGATTGCGGTGTAGATATTTCCATGTTCATACAGATGGCGGTGTAGATATGTAAATGTTCCTACAGATGGAGGTGTAGATATTTCCATGTTCATACTGATGGCGGTGTAGATATTTCGAAGTTTATAGAGATAGCGCTTTAGTCACTTCCATATTTATAGAGAAATCTGTGTAGATATTTCCATGTATATGCAGATAGCTGTGTAGATATTTCCATGTTCATGCAGAAAGCTGTGTAGATATTTCCATGTTCATGCCGATAGCGGTGTAGATATTTCCATGTTCATCCAGATGCCGGTGTATGTATATCCATGTTCATACAGATAGCGGTGAAGATATTTCCATGTTCATACAGATGGCATTGTAGATAATTCCATGTTCATACAAATGGCGGTGTAGATATTTCCATGTTCATAGAGATGGCGGTGTAGATATTTCCATGTTCGTACAAATGGTGGTGTAGATATTTCCATGTTCATAGAGATGGCGGTGTAGATATTTCCATGTTTATACAGATAGCAGTATAGTTATTTCCATGTTTATAGAGATAGCAGTGTAGATATTTCCATTGATATACAGATAGCTGTGTAGATATTTGCATGTTCATACAGATAGCGGTGTAGATATTTCCATGTTCATAAAGATAGTGGTGTAGATATTTCCATGTTCATACAGATAGCGGTGTAGATATTTCCATGTTCATACAGATAGCTGTGTAGATATTTCCATGTTCATACAGATAGCGGTGTAGATATTTCCATGTTCATACTGATAGCGGTGTAGATATTTCCATGTTCATACAGATGGCGGTTAGATATTTACATGTTCATACAGATGGCGGTGTAGATATTTCCATGTTCGTACGGATGGCAGTGGAGATGTTTCCATGTTCATACAGGTGGCGGTGTAGATATTTCCATGTTTATACAGATAGCAGTGTAGTTATTTCCATGTTTATAGAGATAGCAGTGTAGATACTTACATGTTCATACAGGTGGCAGTGCAGATATTTCCATGTTTGTACAGATGGCGGTGTAGATATTTCCATGTTCATACAGTTAGCGGTGTAGATATTTCCATGTTCCTACAGATGGCGGTGTAGATACTTACATGTTCATACAGATGGCGGTGTAGATATTTCCATGTTCGTACAGATGGCGGTGTAGGTATTTCCTTGTTCATACAGATGGCAGTGTAGGTATTTCCATGTTTATAGACATGGCGTTGTTGATATTTTCATGTTTACACAGATTGCGGTGTAGATATTTCCATGTTTGCAAAGATAGCGGTGTAGACATTTCCATGTTTACACAGATAGCGGTGTGGATATTTCCATCTTTATGCAGATAGCGGTGTAGATATTTCCATGTTTATACAGTTAGCGGTGCGGATATTTCCGTGTTTATACAGATAGTTGGGCAGATATTTCCATTTTTATACAGATAGCGGTGTTGATATTTTCATCTTAATACAGATGGCGGTGTAGATATGTCCATGTTCGTACAGATTGTGGTGTAGATGTTTCCATGTTCATACAGATCGCGGTGTAGATATTTCGAAGTTTATAGAGATAGCGCTGCAGTTATTTCCATATTTATAGAGGAACCTGTGTAGATATTTCCATGTATATGCAGATAGCTCTGTAGACATTTCCATGTTCATGCAGATAGCAGTGTAGATATTTCCATGTACATCCAGATGCTGGTGTAGATATATCCATGTTCATACAGATGGCGGTGAAGATATTTCCAAGTTCATACAGATGGCGGTGTAGATATTTCCATGTTCATGGAAATGGCGGTGTAGATATTTCCATGTTTATACAGATAGCGGTGTAGATACTTCCATGTTTATACAGATAGCAGTGTAGATATTTTCATGTTTATAGAGATAGTGGTGTAGATAATTCCAATTTTATACAGATAGCAGTGTAGATATTTCCAAGTTCATACAGATAGCGGTGTAGATATTTCCACGTTTATAGTGATGGCGGTGTAGATATTTAGATGTTCATACAGATGGCAGTGTAGATATTTCCATGTTTACACAGATAGCGGTGTAGACATTTCCATGTTTACACAGATAGTGGTGTGGATGTTTCCATGTTTATGCAACTAGCGGTGTAGATATTTCCATGTTTATACAGATAGCGGTGCGGATATTTCCATGTTTATACAGATAGTTCGGCAGATATGTCCATGTTTATACAGACAGCGGTGTAGATATTTCCATCTTAATACAGATGTCGGTGTAGATATATCCATGTTCGTACAGATTGCGGTGTAGATATTTCCATGTTCATACAGATGGCGGTGTAGATATGTAAATGTTCCTACAGATGGAGGTGTAGATATTTCCATGTTCATACTGATGGCGGTGTAGATATTTCGAAGTTTATAGAGATAGCGCTTTAGTCACTTCCATATTTATAGAGAAATCTGTGTAGATATTTCCATGTATATGCAGATAGCTGTGTAGATATTTCCATGTTCATGCAGAAAGCTGTGTAGATATTTCCATGTTCATGCCGATAGCGGTGTAGATATTTCCATGTTCATCCAGATGCCGGTGTATGTATATCCATGTTCATACAGATAGCGGTGAAGATATTTCCATGTTCATACAGATGGCATTGTAGATAATTCCATGTTCATACAAATGGCGGTGTAGATATTTCCATGTTCATATAGATGGCGGTGTAGATATTTCCATGTTCGTACAAATGGTGGTGTAGATATTTCCATGTTCATAGAGATGGCGGTGTAGATATTTCCATGTTTATACAGATAGCAGTATAGTTATTTCCATGTTTATAGAGATAGCAGTGTAGATATTTCCATTGATATACAGATAGCTGTGTAGATATTTGCATGTTCATACAGATAGCTGTGTAGATATTTCCATGTTCATAAAGATAGCGGTGTAGATATTTCCATGTTCATACAGATAGCGGTGTAGATATTTCCATGTTCATACAGATAGCTGTGTAGATATTTCCATGTTCATACAGATAGCGGTGTAGATATTTCCATGTTCATACAGTTAGCGGTGTAGATATTTCCATGTTCATACAGATGGCGCTGTAGATATTTACATGTTCATACAGATGGCGGTGTAGATATTTAAATGTTCGTACGGATGGCAGTGTAGATATTTCCATGTTCATACAGGTGGCGGTGTAGATATTTGCATGTTTTTACAGATAGCAGTGTAGTTATTTCCATGTTTATAGAGAAAGCAGTGTAGATATTTCCGTTGATATACAGATAGCTTTGTAGATATTTGCATGTTCATACAGATATCCGTGTAGATATTTCCGTGTTCATACAGATAGCGGTGTAGATATTTCCATGTTCATACAGATAGCGGTGTACATATTTCCATGTTCATACAGATAACGGTGTAGATATTTTCATGTTCATACAGATAGCGGTGTAGGTATTTCCATGTTAACACAGTTAGCGGTGTAGATATTTCCATGTTCATGCAGATGGCGGTGTAGATATTTACATGTTCATACAGATGGCGGTGTAAATATTTCCATGTTCATACAGATGGCGGTGTAGATATTTCCATGTTCATAGAGATGGCGGTGTAGATATTTGCATGTTTATGCAGTTAGCGGTATAGATATTTCCATGTTTATACAGATGGTGGTGTAGATATTTCCATGTTTATAGAGATGTCAGTGTACATATTTCCATGTTTATGGAGATAGTGGTGTAGTTATTTAAAAGTTTATAGAGACAGCGTTGTAGATATTTCCATGTTTATACAGGTAGCGGTGAAGATATTTCCATGTTTATACAGATAGCGGTGTAGATATTTCCATGTTTATACAGATAGCGGTGTAGATATTTCCAAGTTCATACAGATAGCGGTGTAGATATTTCCACGTTTATAGGGATGGCGGTGTAGATATTTCCATGTTCATACAGATGGCAGTGTAGATATTTCCATGTTTATAGACATGGCGTTGTTGATATTTTCATGTTTACACAGATTGCCGTGTAGATATTTCCATGTTTGCAAACATAGCGGTGTAGACATTTCCATGTTTACACAGATAGCGGTGTGGATTTTTCCATGTTTATGCAGATATCGGTGTAGATATTTCCAAGTTTATACAGATAGCGGTGCGGATATTTCCGTGTTTAAACAGATAGTTGGGCAGATATTTCCATGTTTATACAGATAGCAGTGTAGATATTTCCATCTTAATACAGATGGCGGTGTAGATATCTCCATGTTCGTACAGATTGCGGTGTAGATATTTCCATGTTCATACAGGTCGCGGTGTAGATATTTCGAAGTTTATAGGGATAGCGCTGCCGTTATTTCCATATTTATAGAGGAATCTGTGTAGATATTTCCATGTATATGCAGATAGCTCTGTAGATATTTCCATGTTCATGCAGATAGCAGTGTAGATATTTCCATGTTCATCCAGATGCTGGTGTAGATATATCGATGTTCATACAGATGGCGGTGAAGATATTTCCAAGTTCATACAGATGGCGGTGTAGATATTTCCATGTTCATACAAATGGCGGTGTAGATATTTCCATGTTTATACATATAGCGGTGTAGATATTTCCATGTTTATACAGATTGCAGTGTAGATATTTCCATGTTTATAGAGATAGTGGTGTAGATAATTCCAATTTTATACAGATGGCAGTGTAGATATTTCCAAGTTCATACAGATAGCGGTGTAGATATTTGCACGTTTATATAGATGGCGGTGTAGATATTTCCATGTTCATACAGATGGCGGTGTAGATATTTCCATGTTTATAGAGATGGTGGTGTAGATATTTTCATGTTTACACAGATGGCGGTGTAGATATTTCCATGTTTACACTGATAGCGGTGTAGACATTTCCATGTTTACACAGATAGCGGTGTGGATATTTCCATGTTTATGCAGATAGCAGTGTAGATATTTCCATGTTTATACAGATAGCGGTGCGGTTATTTCCATGTTTATACAGATAGTGGTGCAGATATTTCCATGTTTATACAGATAGCGGTGTAGACATTTCCACCTTAATACAGATGGCGGTGTAGACATGTCCATGTTCGTACAGATGGCGGTGTAGATATTTCCACGTTTATAGAGATGGCGGTGTAGATATTTCCATGTTCATACAGATGGCAGTGTAGATATTTCAAAGATTATAGAGATAGCGCTGTAGTTATTTCCATAATAATTGAGAAACCTGTGTAGATATTTCCATGTATATGCAGATAGCAGTGTAGATATTTCTATGTTCATGCAGATGGCGGTGTAGATATTTCCTTGTTCATCCAGATGCCGGTGTAGATATTTCCATGTTCATACAGATGGCGGTGATGATATTTCCATGTTCATACAGATGTCGGTGTAGATATTTCCATGTTCATACAAATGGCGGTGTAGATATTTCCATGTTCATAGACATGGCGGTGTAGATGTTTCCATGTTCATAGAGATGGCGGTGTAGATATTTCCATGTTTATACAGATAGCAGTGCAGTTATTTCCATGTATATAGAGATAGCAGTGTAGTTATTTCCATGGATATACAGATAGCTGTGTAGATATTTGCATGCTCATACAGATAGCGGATAGAAATTTCCATGTTGATACAGATAGCGGTGTAGATGTTTCCATGTTCATGCAGATAGCTTTGTAGATATTTCCATGTTCATTCAGATAGCGGTGTAGATATTTCCATGTTCATACAGATAGTGGTGTAGATATTTCCATGTTTATACATATACCAGTGTAGTTATTTCCATGTTTATAGAGATAGCAGTCTAGATATTTTCATTGATATACAGATAGCTGTGTAGGTATTTGCATATTCATTCAGATAGCGGTGTAGATATTTCCATGTTCATACAGACAGTGGTGTAGATATTTCCAAGTTCATACAGATAGCGGTGTAGATATTTCCATGTTCATACAGACAGCGGTGTAGATATTTCCATGTTCATACAGATAGCATTGTAGATATTTCCATGTTCATACAGTTAGCGGTATAGATATTTCCATGTTCATCCAGATGCCGGTGTAGATATATCCATGTTCATACAGATGGCGGTTAAGATATTTCCATGTTCATACAGATGGCGGTGTAGATATTTCCATGTTCATGCAAATGGTGGTGTAGATATTTCCATGTTCATAGACATGGCGGTGTAGATATATCCATGTTCATACAAATGGCGGTGTAGATATTTCCATGTTCCTAGAGATGGCGGTGTAGATATTTCCATGTTTATACAGATAACAGTGTAGTTATTTCCATGTTTATAGAGATAGCAGTGTAGATATTTCCATTGATATACAGATAGCTGTGTAGATATTTGCATGTTCATACAGATAGCGGTGTAGATATTTCCATGTTCATACAGACAGTGGTGTAGATATTTCCATGTTCATACAGATAGCGGTGTACATATTTTCATGTTCATACAGATAGCGGTGTGGATATTTCCATGTTCATACAGATAGCGGTGTAGATATTTCCATGTTCATACCGTTAGCGGTGTAGATATTTCCATGTTCGTACGGATGGCAGTGTAGTTATTTCCATGTTTATAGAGATAGCAGTGTAGATATTTCCATTGATATACAGATGGCTGTGTAGATATTTGCATGTTCACACAGATAGCGGTGTAGATATTTCCATGTTATTACAGATAGCGGTGTAGATATTTCCATGTTCATACAGATAGCGGTGTAGATATTTCCATGTTCATACAGATAGCGGTGAAGATATTTCCATGTTCATACAGTTAGTGGTGTAGATATTTCCATGTTCATACAGATGGTGGTGTAGATATTTACATGTTCATACAGGTGGCGGTGTAGATATTTCCATGTTCGTATGGATGGCAGTGTAGATATTTCCATGTTCATGCAGGTTGCGGTGTAGATATTTCCATGTTTATACAGATAGCAGTGTAGTTTTTTCCATGATTTTAGAGATAGCAGTGTAGATATTTCCACTGATATACAGAAAGCTGTGTAGATATTTGCATGTTCATACAGAGAGGCGTGTAGATATTTCCATGTTCATACAGATAGCGGTGTAGATATTTCCATGTTCATACAGATAGCGGTGTAGATATTTCCATGTTCATAGAGATAACGGTGTAGGTATTTCTATGTTCATACAGATAGGGGTGTAAATATTTCCAAGTTTATATAGATAGCGGTGTAGATATTTCCTTGTTTATAGAGATAGCAGTGTAGATATTTCCAGTGATATGCAGATAGCGGTGGAGATATTTCCATGTTCAAACAGATAGCGGTGTAGATATTTCCATGTTCATACAGATAGCGGTGTAGATATTTCCAAGTTCATACAGATAGCGGTGTAGATATTTCCACGTTTATACAGATGGCGGTGTAGATATTTCCATGTTTACACAGAAAGCGGTGTAGACATTTACATGTTTACACAGATAGCGGTGTGGATAGTTCCATGCTTATGCAGATAGCGGTGTAGATATTTCCATGTTTATACAGATAGCGATGCGGATATTTCCATGTTTATACAGATAGTGGGGCAGATATTTCCATGTTTATACAGATAGCAGTGTAGATATTTTCATCTTAATACAGATGGCGGTGTAGATATCTCCATGTTCGTAGAGATGGCGGTGTAGATATTTCCATGTTCATACAGATGGCAGTGTAGATATTTCGAAGTTTATAGAGATAGCTCTGTAGTTATTTCCATATTTATAGAGAAATCTGTGTAGATATTTCCATGTACATGCAGATAGCTGTGTAGATATTTCCATGTTCATGCAGATAGCGGTGTAGATATGTCCATGTTCATCCAGATGCCGGTGTAGATATATCCATGTTCATACAGATCGCGGTGAACATATTTCCATGTTCATACAGATGGCGGTGTAGATATTTCCATGTTCATACAAATGGCGGTGTAGATATTTCCATGTTCATAGAGATGGCAGTGTAGATATTTCCATGTTCATACAAATGACGGTGTAGGTATTTCCATGTTCATAGAGATGGCGGTGTAGATATTTCCATGTTTATACAGATAGCAGTGTAGTTATTTCCATGTTTATAGAGATAGCAGTGTAGATATTTCCATTGATATACAGATAGCTGTGTAGATATTTGCATGTTCATACAGATAGCTGTGTAGATATTTCTATGTTCATAAAGATAGCGGTGTAGATATTTCCATGTTCATACAGATAGCGGTGTAGATATTTCCATGTTCATACAGATAGCGGTGTAGATATTTCCATGTTCATACAGTTAGCGGTGTAGATATTTCCATGTTCATATAGATGGCGGTGTAGATATTTCCATGTTCATACAGATGGCGGTGTAGATATTTCCATGTTCGTACGGATGGCAGTGTGGATATTTCCATGTTCATACTGGTGGCGGTGTAGACATTTCCATGTTTATACAGATAGCAGTGCAGTTATTTCCATGTTTATAGAGATAGCAGTGTAGATGTTTCCATTGATATACAGATAGCTGTGTAGATATTTGAATGTTCATACAGATAGCGCTGTAGATATTTCCATGTTCATACAGATAGCGGTGTAGATATTTCCATGTTCATACAGATAGCGGCGTATATATTTCCATGTTCATACAGATAACGGTGTAGATATTTCCATGTTCATTCAGATAGCGGGGTAGATATTTCCATGTTAATATAGTTATCGGTGTAGATATTTCCATGTTCGTACTGATGGCAGTGTAGATATTTCCATGTTCATAGAGATGGCGGCGTAGATATTTCCATGTTTATGCAGATAGCGGTATAGGTATTTCCATGTTTATACTGATGGTGGTGTAGATATTTCCATGTTTATAGAGATGGCAGTCTAGATATTTCCATGTTTATAGAGATAGTGGTGCAGTTATTTCCAAGTTTATAGAGACGGCGTGGTAGATATTTCCATGTTTATACAGATAGCGATGAAGATATTTCCATGTTTATACAGATAGCGGTGTAGATATTTCCATGTTTATACAGATAGCGGTGTATATATTTCCATGTTTCTAGAGATAGTGGTGTAGATAATTCCAAATTTATACAGATAGCAGTGTAGATATTTCCAAGTTCATACAGATAGCAGTGTAGATATTTCCACGTTTATACAGATGGCGGTGTAGATATTTCCATGTTCATACAGATGGCGCTGTAGATATTTCCATGTTTATATCGATGGCGGTGTAGATATTTTCATGTTTACACAGCTGGCGGTGTAGATATTTCCATGTTTACACAGAAAGCGGTGTAGACATTTCCATGTTTACACTGATAGCGGTGTGGATATTTCCATGTTTATGCAGATAGCGGTGTAGATATTTCCATGTTTATACAGATAGCGATGCGGATATTCCCATATTTATACAGATAGTTGGGCAGATATTTCCATGTTTATACAGATAGCAGTGTAGATATTTCCATCTTAATACAGATGGCAGTGTAGATATCTCCATGTTCGTACAGATGGCGGTGTACATATTTCCATGTTCATACAGATGGCAGAGTAGATATTTCGAAGTTTATAGAGATAGCGCGCTAGTTATTTCCATATTTATAGAGAAATCTGCGTAGATATTTCCATGTATATGCAGATAGCTGTGTAGATATTTCCATGTTCATGCAGATACCGGTGTAGATATGTCCATGTTCATCCAGATGCCGGTGTAGATATATCCATGTTCTTACAGATGGCGGTGAAGATATTTCCATGTTCATACAAATGGCGGTGTAGATATTTCCATGTTCATAGAAATGGCAGTGTAGATGTTTCCATGTTCATACAAATGACGGTGTCGATATTTCCATGTTCATAGAGATGGCGGTGTAGATATTTCCATGTTTATACAGATAGCAGTGTAGTTATTTCCATGTTTATAGAGATAGCAGTGTAGATATTTCCATTGATATACAGATAGCTGTGTAGATATTTGCATGTTCATACAGATAGCGGTGTAGATATATCCATGTTCATACAGATAGCGGTGTAGATATTTCCATGTTCATACAGATAGCGGTGTAGATATTTCCATGTTCATACAGATAGCGGTGTAGATATTTCCATGTTCATACAGATACCGATGTAGATATTTCCATGTTCATACAGATAGCTGTGTAGATATTTCCATGTTCATACAGTTAGCGGTGTAGATATTTCCATGTTCATACAGATGGCGGTGTAGATATTTACATGTTCATACAGATGGCGGTGTAAATATTTCCATGTTCGTACAGATGGTGGTGTAGATATTTCCATGTTCATAGAGATGGCAGTGTAGATATTTCCATGTTTGCAGAGATGGCGGTGTAGATATTTTCATGTTTACACAGATGGCGGGGTAGATATTTCCATGTTTGCTCTGATACCAGTGTAGACATTTCCATGTTTACACAGATAGCGGTTGTGGATATTTCCACGTTTATGCAGATTGCGGTGTAGATATTTCCATGTTTATACAGATAGCGGTGTAGCTATTTCCATCTTAATTCAGATGGCGGTGTAGATATGTAAATGTTCGTACAGATGGCGGTGTAGATATTTCCATGTTCATACTGATGGCGGTGTAGATATTTCGAAGTTTATAGAGATAGCGCTTTAGTCACTTCCATATTTATAGAGAAATCTGTGTAGATATTTCCATGTATATGCAGATAGCTGTGTAGATATTTCCATGTTCATGCAGATAGCGGTGTAGATATTTCCATGTTCATCCAGATGCCGGTGTATATATATCCATGTTCATACAGATAGCGGTGAAGATATTTCCATGTTCATACAGATGGCATTGTAGATATTTCCATGTTCATACAAATGGTGGTGTAGATATTTCCATGTTCATAGAGATGGCGGTGTAGATATTTCCATGTTCATACAAATGGTGGTGTAGATATTTCCATGTTCATAGAGATGGCGGTGTAGATATTTCCATGTTTATACAGATAGCAGTGTAGTTATTTCCATGTTTATAGAGATTGCAGTGAAGATATTTCCATTGATATACAGATAGCTGTGTAGATATTTGCATGTTCATACAGATAGCGGTGTAGATAATCCATGTTGATACAGATAGCGGTGTAGATATTTCCATGTTCATACAGATAGCTGTGTAGATATTTCCATGTTCATGCAGGTAGCGGTGTAGATATGTCCATGTTCATCCAGATGCCGGTGTGGATATATCCATGTTCATACAGATCGCGGTGAACATATTTCCATGTTCATACAGATGGCGGTGTAGATATTTCCATGTTCATACAAATGGCGGTGTAGATATTTCCATGTTCATAGAGATGGCAGTGTAGATATTTCCATGTTCATACAAATGACGGTGTAGGTATTTCCATGTTCATAGAGATGGCTGTGTAGATATTTCCATGTTTATACAGATAGCAGTGTAGTTATTTCCATCTTTATAGAGATAGCAGTGTAGATATTTCCATTGATATACAGATAGCTGTGTAGATATTTGCATGTTCATACAGATATCTGTGTAGATATTTCAATGTTCATAAAGATAGCGGTGTAGATATTTCCATGTTCATACAGATAGCGGTGTAGATATTTCCATGTTCATACAGATAGCGGTGTAGATATTTCCATGTTCATACAGTTAGCGGTGTAGATATTTCCATGTTCATATAGATGGCGGTGTAGATATTTCCATGTTCGTACAGATGGCGGTGTAGATATTTCCATGTTCGTACGGATGGCAGTGTGGATATTTCCATGTTCATACTGGTGGCGGTGTAGACATTTCCATGTTTATACAGATAGCAGTGCAGTTATTTCCATGTTTATAGAGATAGCAGTGTAGATGTTTCCATTGATATACAGATAGCTGTGTAGATATTTGCATGTTCATACAGATAGCGCTGTAGATATTTCCATGTTTATACAGATAGCGGTGTAGATATTTCCATGTTCATACAGATAGCGGTGTATATATTTCCATGTTCATACAGACAACGGTGTAGATATTTCCATGTTCATTCAGATAGCGGCGTAGATATTTCCATGTTAATACAGTTAGCGGTGTAGATATTTCCATGTTCGTACAGATGGCCGTGTAGATATTTCCATGTTCATAGAGATGGCGGCGTAGATATTTCCATGTTTATGCAGATAGCGGTATAGATATTTCCATGTTTATACAGATGGTGGTGTAGATATTTCCATGTTTATACAGATGGCAGTGTAGATATTTCCATGTATATAGAGATAGTGGTGTAGTTATTTCCAGGTTTATAGAGACGGCGTGGTAGATATTTCCATGTTTATACAGATAGCGATGAAGATATTTCCATGTTTATACAGATAGCGGTGTAGATATTTCCATGTTTATACAGATAGCGGTGTATATATTTCCATGTTTCTAGAGATAGTGGTGTAGATAATTCCAAATTTATACAGATAGCAGTGTAGATATTTCCAAGTTCATACAGATAGCAGTGTAGATATTTCCACGTTTATACAGATGGCGGTGTAGATATTTCCATGTTCATACAGATGGCGCTGTAGATATTTCCGTGTTTATATCGATGGCGGTGTAGATATTTTCATGTTTACACAGGTGACGGTGTAGATATTTCCATGTTTACACAGAAAGCGGTGTAGACATTTCCATGTTTACACTGATAGCGGTGTGGATATTTCCATGTTTATGCAGATAGCGGTGTAGATATTTCCATGTTTATACAGATAGCGATGCGGATATTCCCATATTTATACAGATAGTTGGGCAGATATTTCCATGTTTATACAGATAGCAGTGTAGATATTTCCATCTTAATACAGATGGCAGTGTAGATATCTCCATGTTCGTACAGATGGCGGTGTACATATTTCCATGTTCATACAGATGGCAGAGTAGATATTTCGAAGTTTATAGAGATAGCGCGCTAGTTATTTCCATATTTATAGAGAAATCTGCGTAGATATTTCCATGTATATGCAGATAGCTGTGTAGATATTTCCATGTTCATGCAGATACCGGTGTAGATATGTCCATGTTCATCCAGATGCCGGTGTAGATATATCCATGTTCTTACAGATGGCGGTGAAGATATTTCCATGTTCATACAAATGGCGGTGTAGATATTTCCATGTTCATAGAAATGGCAGTGTAGATGTTTCCATGTTCATACAAATGACGGTGTCGATATTTCCATGTTCATAGAGATGGCGGTGTAGATATTTCCATGTTTATACAGATAGCAGTGTAGTTATTTCCATGTTTATAGAGATAGCAGTGTAGATATTTCCATTGATATACAGATAGCTGTGTAGATATTTGCATGTTCATACAGATAGCGGTGTAGATATATCCATGTTCATACAGATAGCGGTGTAGATATTTCCATGTTCATACAGATAGCGGTGTAGATATTTCCATGTTCATACAGATAGCGGTGTAGATATTTCCATGTTCATACAGATACCGATGTAGATATTTCCATGTTCATACAGATAGCTGTGTAGATATTTCCATGTTCATACAGTTAGCGGTGTAGATATTTCCATGTTCATACAGATGGCGGTGTAGATATTTACATGTTCATACAGATGGCGGTGTAAATATTTCCATGTTCGTACAGATGGTGGTGTAGATATTTCCATGTTCATAGAGATGGCAGTGTAGATATTTCCATGTTTGCAGAGATGGCGGTGTAGATATTTTCATGTTTACACAGATGGCGGGGTAGATATTTCCATGTTTGCTCTGATACCAGTGTAGACATTTCCATGTTTACACAGATAGCGGTTGTGGATATTTCCACGTTTATGCAGATTGCGGTGTAGATATTTCCATGTTTATACAGATAGCGGTGTAGCTATTTCCATCTTAATTCAGATGGCGGTGTAGATATGTAAATGTTCGTACAGATGGCGGTGTAGATATTTCCATGTTCATACTGATGGCGGTGTAGATATTTCGAAGTTTATAGAGATAGCGCTTTAGTCACTTCCATATTTATAGAGAAATCTGTGTAGATATTTCCATGTATATGCAGATAGCTGTGTAGATATTTCCATGTTCATGCAGATAGCGGTGTAGATATTTCCATGTTCATCCAGATGCCGGTGTATATATATCCATGTTCATACAGATAGCGGTGAAGATATTTCCATGTTCATACAGATGGCATTGTAGATATTTCCATGTTCATACAAATGGTGGTGTAGATATTTCCATGTTCATAGAGATGGCGGTGTAGATATTTCCATGTTCATACAAATGGTGGTGTAGATATTTCCATGTTCATAGAGATGGCGGTGTAGATATTTCCATGTTTATACAGATAGCAGTGTAGTTATTTCCATGTTTATAGAGATTGCAGTGAAGATATTTCCATTGATATACAGATAGCTGTGTAGATATTTGCATGTTCATACAGATAGCGGTGTAGATAATCCATGTTGATACAAATAGCGGTGTAGATATTTCCATGTTCATACAGATAGCTGTGTAGATATTTCCATGTTCATGCAGGTAGCGGTGTAGATATGTCCATGTTCATCCAGATGCCGGTGTGGATATATCCATGTTCATACAGATCGCGGTGAACATATTTCCATGTTCATACAGATGGCGGTGTAGATATTTCCATGTTCATACAAATGGCGGTGTAGATATTTCCATGTTCATAGAGATGGCAGTGTAGATATTTCCATGTTCATACAAATGACGGTGTAGGTATTTCCATGTTCATAGAGATGGCTGTGTAGATATTTCCATGTTTATACAGATAGCAGTGTAGTTATTTCCATCTTTATAGAGATAGCAGTGTAGATATTTCTATTTATATACAGATAGCTGTGTAGATATTTGCATGTTCATACAGATATCTGTGTAGATATTTCAATGTTCATAAAGATAGCGGTGTAGATATTTCCATGTTCATACAGATAGCGGTGTAGATATTTCCATGTTCATACAGATAGCGGTGTAGATATTTCCATGTTCATACAGTTAGCGGTGTAGATATTTCCATGTTCATATAGATGGCGGTGTAGATATTTCCATGTTCGTACAGATGGCGGTGTAGATATTTCCATGTTCGTACGGATGGCAGTGTGGATATTTCCATGTTCATACTGGTGGCGGTGTAGACATTTCCATGTTTATACAGATAGCAGTGCAGTTATTTCCATGTTTATAGAGATAGCAGTGTAGATGTTTCCATTGATATACAGATAGCTGTGTAGATATTTGCATGTTCATACAGATAGCGCTGTAGATATTTCCATGTTCATACAGATAGCGGTGTAGATATTTCCATGTTCATACAGATAGCGGTGTATATATTTCCATGTTCATACAGACAACGGTGTAGATATTTCCATGTTCATTCAGATAGCGGCGTAGATATTTCCATGTTAATACAGTTAGCGGTGTAGATATTTCCATGTTCGTACAGATGGCCGTGTAGATATTTCCATGTTCATAGAGATGGCGGCGTAGATATTTCCATGTTTATGCAGATAGCGGTATAGATATTTCCATGTTTATACAGATGGTGGTGTAGATATTTCCATGTTTATACAGATGGCAGTGTAGATATTTCCATGTATATAGTGATAGTGGTGTAGTTATTTCCAGGTTTATAGAGACGGCGTGGTAGATATTTCCATGTTTATACAGATAGCGATGAAGATATTTCCATGTTTATACAGATAGCGGTGTAGATATTTCCATGTTTATACAGATAGCGGTGTATATATTTCCATGTTTCTAGAGATAGTGGTGTAGATAATTCCAAATTTATACAGATAGCAGTGTAGATATTTCCAAGTTCATACAGATAGCAGTGTAGATATTTCCACGTTTATACAGATGGCGGTGTAGATATTTCCATGTTCATACAGATGGCGCTGTAGATATTTCCGTGTTTATATCGATGGCGGTGTAGATATTTTCATGTTTACACAGGTGACGGTGTAGATATTTCCATGTTTACACAGAAAGCGGTGTAGACATTTCCATGTTTACACTGATAGCGGTGTGGATATTTCCATGTTTATGCAGATAGCGGTGTAGATATTTCCATGTTTATACAGATAGCGGTGAGGATGTTTCCATGTTTATACATATATTTGGGCAGATATTTCCATGTTTATACAGATAGCGGTTTAGATATTTCCATCTAAATATAGATGGCGGTGTAGATATCTCCATGTTCTTACAGATGGCGGTGTAGATATTTCCATGTTCATACAGATGGCAGTGTAGATATTTCGAAGTATATAGAGATAGCACAGTAGTTATTTCCATATTTATAGAGAAATCTGTGTAGATATTTCCATGTATATGCAGATAGTTGTGTAGATATTTCCATGTTCATGCAGATAGCGGTGTAGATATTTCCATGTTCATCCAGATGCCAGTGTAGATATATCCATGTTCATACAGATGGCGGTGAAGATATTTCCATCTTCATAGAGATGGCGCTGTAGATATTTCCATGTTCATAGGGATGGCGGTGTAGATATTTCCATGTTCATAGAGATGGCGCTGTAGATATTTCCATGTTCATAGGGATGGCGGTGTAGATATTTTCATGCTCATACAAATGGCGGTGTAGATATTTCCATGTTCATAGAGATGGCGGTGTACATATTTCCATGTTTATACAGATAGCAGTGTAGTTATTTCCATGGTTATTGAGATAGCATTGGAGATATTTCCACTGATATACAGATAGCTCTGTAGATATTTGCATGTTCATACAGATAGCTGGGTAGATATTTCCATGTTGATACAGATAGCGGTGTAGATGTTTCCATGTTCATACAGATAGCGGTGTAGATATTTACGTGTTCATACAGATGGCGGTGTAGATATTTCCATGTTCGTACGGATGGCAGTGTTGATATTTCCATGTTCATACTGGTGGCGGTGTAGATATTTCCTTGTTTATACAGATAGCAGTGTAGTTATTTCCATGTTTATAGAGATTGCAGTGTAGATATTTCATTGATATGCAGATATCTGTGTAGATATTTGCATGTTCATACAGATAGCGGTGTAGATATTTCCATGTTCATACAGATAGCGGTGTAGATATTTCCATGTTCATACAGAAAGCGGTGTAGATATTTCCATGTTCATACAGTTAGCGGTGTAGATATTTCCATGTTCATAGAGATGGCGGTGTAGATATTTACATGTTCATACAGATGGCGGTGTAGATATTTCCATGTTTGTACGGATGGCAGTGTAGATATTTCCGTGTTCATAGAGGTGGCGGTGTTGATATTTCCATGTTTATACAGATAGCAGTGTAGTTGTTTCCATGTTTATAGAGATAGCAGTGTAGATATTACCATTGATATAAAGATAGCTGTGTAGATATTTCCATGTTCATACAGATAGCGGTGTAGATATTTCCATGTTCATACAGATAGCGGTGTAGATATTTCCATTTTCATACAGATACCGGTGTAGATATTTCCATGTTCATACAGATAGCGGTGTAGATATTTCCATGTTCATACAGTTAGCGGTGTAGATATTTCCATGTTCATACAGATGGCAGTGTAGATATTTACATGTTCATACAGATGGCGGTGTAGATATTTCCATGTTCGTTCACATGGTGGTGTAGATATTTCCATGTTCATAGAGATGGCCGTGTAGATATCTCCATGTTTATGCAGATAGCGGTTTAGATATTTCCATGTTTTTTCAGGTGGCGGTGTAGATATTTCCATGTTTATAGAGATGACAGTCTAGATATTGCCATGTTTATAGAAATAGTGGTGTAGCTTTTTCCAAGTTTATAGAGACAGCGTTGTATATATTTCCATGATTATACAGATTGCGTTGAAGATATTTCCATGTTTATACAGATAGCGGTGTAGATATTTCCATGTTTATACAGATAGCGGTGTAGGTATTTCCATGTTTATAGAGATAGTGGTGTAGATAATTCCAATTTTATACAGATAGCAGTGTAGATATTTCCAAGTTCATACAGATAGCGGTGTAGATATTTCCACGTTTATAGGGATGGCGTTGTAGATATTTAGATGTTCATACAGATGGCAGTGTAGATATTTCCATGTTTACACAGATAGCGGTGTAGACATTTCCATGTTTACACAGATAGTGGTGTGGATGTTTCCATGTTTATGCAACTAGCGGTGTAGATATTTCCATGTTTATACAGATAGCGGTGCGGATATTTCCATGTTTATACAGATAGTTCGGCAGATATGTCCATGTTTATACAGACAGCGGTGTAGATATTTCCATCTTAATACAGATGTCGTTGTAGATATGTCCATGTTCGTACAGATTGCGGTGTAGATATTTCCATGTTCATACAGATGGCGGTGTAGATATTTCGAAGTTTATAGAGATAGCGCTGTAGTTATTTCCATATTTATAGAGAAATCTGTGTAGATATTTCCGTGTATATGCAGATAGCTGTGTAGATATTTCCATGTTCATGCAGATAGCGGTGTAGATATTTCCATGTTCATCCAGATGCCGGTGTAGATATATCCATGTTCATACAGACGGTGGTGAAGATATTTCCATGTTCATACAGATGGCGGTGTAGATATTTCCATGTTCATACAAATGGCGGTGTAGATATTTCCATGTTCATAGAGATGGCGGTGTAGATATTTCCATGTTCATACAAAAGGCGGTGTAGATATTTCCATGTTCATAGAGATGGCGGTGTAGATATTTCCATGTTTATACATATAGCAGTGTAGTTATTTCCATGTTTATAGAGATAGCAGTGTAGATATTTCCATTGATATACAGATAGCAGTGTAGATATTTGCATGTTAATACAGATAGCGGTGTAGATATTTAAATGTTCATACAGATAGCGGTGTAGATATTTCCATGTTCATACAGATAGTGGTGTAGTTATTTCCATGTTCATACAGATAGCTGTGTAATTATTTCCATGTTCATTCCGTTGGCGGTGTAGATATTTCCATGTTCATACAGATGGCGGTGTAGATATTTCCATGTTCGTACAGATGGCGGTGTAGATATTTCCATATTCATAGAGATGGCGGCGTGGATATTTCCATGTTTATGCAGATAGCGGTATAGATATTTACATGTTGATTCAGATGGTGGTGTAGATATTTCCACGTTTATAGAGATGGCGGTCTAGATATTTCCATGTTTATAGAGTCAGTGGTGTAGATCTTTCCAAGTTTATAGAGACAGCGTTGTAGATATTTCCATGTTTATACAGATAGCATTGAAGATATTTCCAAGTTTATACAGATAGCGGTGTAGATATTTCCATGTTTATACAGATAGCGGTGTAGATATTTCCGTGTTTATAGAGATAGTGGTTTAGATAATTCCAATTTTATACAGATAGCAGTGTAGATATTTCCAAGTTCATACAGATAGCGGTGTAGATATTTCCACGTTTATAGGGATGGCGGTGTAGATATTTCCATGTTCATACAGATGGCAGTGTAGATATTTTCATGTTTATTGAGATGGCAGTATAGATATTTTCAAGTTTACACAGATGGCGGTGTAGATATTTCCATGTTTACACAGAAAGCGTTGTGGATATTTCCATGTTTATGCAGATAGCGGTGTAGATATTTCCATGTTTATACAGATAGCGGTGCGGATATTTCTATGTTTATACAGATAGTGGTGCAGATATTTCCATGTTTATACATATAGCGGTGTAGATATTCCATCTTAATAGAGATGGTGGCGTAGATATCTCCATGTTCGTACAGATGGCGGTGTAGATATTTCGATGTTCATACAGATGGCGGTGTAGATATTTCGAAGTTTATAGAGATAGCGCTGTAGTTATTTCCATATTTATAGAGAAATCTGTGTAGATACTTCCATGTATATGAAGATAGCTGTGTAGATATTTCCATGTTCATGCAGATAGCGGTGTAGATATTTCCATGTTCATCCAGATGCCGGTGTAGATATATCCATGTTCATACAGATGGCGGTGAAGATATTTCCATGTTCATGCAGATGGCGGTGTAGATATTTCCATGTTCATACAAATGGCGGTGTAGCTATTTCCATGTTCATAGAGATGGTGGTGTAGATATTTCCATGTTCATACAAATGGCGGTGTAGATATTTCCATGTTCATAGAGATGGCGGGGTAGATATTTCCATGTTTATACAGATAGCAGTGTAGTTATTTCCATGTTTATAGAGATAGCAGTGTACATATTTCCATTGATAAACAGATAGCTGTGTAGATATTTGCATGTTCATACAGATAGCGTTGTAGATATTTCCATGTTCATACAGATAGCGGTGTAGATATTTCCATGTTCATACAGATAGCGGTGTAGGTATTTCCATGTTCATACAGATAGCGGTGTAGGTATTTCCACATTCATACAGGTGGCAGTGTAGATATTTACATGTTTTTACAGATAGCAGTGTAGTTATTTCCATGTTTGTAGAGATGGCAGTGTACATATTTCCGTTGATATACAGATAGCTTTGTAGATATTTGCATGTTCATACAGATAGCGGTGTAGTTATTTCCATGTTCATACAGATAGCGGTGTAGATATTTCCATGTTCATACAGATGGCCGTGTAGTTATTTACATGTTCATATAGATGGCGGTGTAGATATTTCCATGTTCGTGCAGATGGCGGTGTAGATATTTCCATCTTTATACAGAGGGCGCTTTAGATATTTCCATGTTCGTGCAGATGGCGGTGTAGATATTTCCATGTTTATACAGAGGGCGCTTTAGATATTTCCATGTTTACAGACATAGCAGTGTAGATATTTCCATGTTGATAAACATAGCGGTGTAGATATTTACAAGGTTATAGAGATAGCGGTGTAGATATTTCCATGTTTATAGAGATAGTGTTGTAGATATGTTCATGTTTATACAGATAGTGGTATAGATATTTCCATGTTTATAGAGATGGTGGTGTAGATATTTCCATGTTTAAAGATATGGCGGTCTGGACATTTCCATGTTTATAGAGATAGCGGTGCAGTTATTTCCATGTTTATTGAGATAGCGGTCTAGATATTTCCATGTTTATACAGATAGTGGTGCAGATACTTCCATGTTTATACAGATAGCGGTGTAGATGTTTCCACGTTTATAGAGATAGCGGTGCAGATATTTCCATGTTTATGCTGATAGCGGTGTGGATATTTCCATGTTCACACAGATAGTGGTGAAGATATTTCCACCTTTATACAGATGGTGGCGAAGATATTTCCATATTCATGCAGATGGTGGTGTAGATATTTCCATGTTTATACAGATAGCGGTGTAGATATTTAAATGTTTATACAGATAGCGGTGTAGTTATTTCCATGTTTATAGAGATAGTGGTGTAGATAATTCCAATTTTATACAGATGGCAGTGTAGATATTTCCATGTTCATAAAGATAGCGGTGTAGATATTTCCATGTTCATACAGATAGCGGTGTAGATATTTCCTTGGTCGTACAGATAGCGGTGGAGATATTTCCATGTTCATACAGTTAGCGGTGTAGATATTTCCATGTTCATACAGATGGCGGTGTAGATATTTACATGTTCGTACAGATGGCGGTGTTGATATTTCCATGTTCATAGAGAAGGCGGCATAGATATTTCTATGTTTATGCAGATAGCGGTGTAGATATTTCCATGTTTATACAGATGGTGGTGTAGATATTTCCATGTTTATAGAGATGGCTGTCTAGATATTTCCATGTTTATGGAGATAGTGGTGTAGTTATTTCCAAGTTTATAGAGACAGCGTTGTAGATATTTCCATGTTTATACAGATAGCGGTGAAGATATTTCCATGTTTATACAGATAGCGGTGTAGATATTTAAATGTTTATACAGATAGCGGTGTAGTTATTTCCATGTTTATAGAGATAGTGGTGTAGATAATTCCAATTTTATACAGATGGCAGTGTAGATATTTCCAAGATCATACAGATAGCGGTGTAGATATTTCCACGTTTATACAGATGGCGGTGTAGATATTTCCACGTTCATACAGATGGCGCTGTTCATAATTCCATGTTTATAGAGATGGCGGTGTAGATATTTTCATGTTTACACAGATGGCAATGTAGATATTTCCATGTTTACACAGAAAGCGGTGTAGACATTTCCATGTTTACACAGATAGCGGAGTGGATATTTCCATGTTTATGCAGATGGCGGTGTAGATATTTCCATGTTTATACAGATAGCGGTGAGGATATTTCCATGTTTATACATATATTTGGGCAGATATTTCCATGTTTATACAGATAGCGGTGTAGATATTTCCATCTAAATATAGATGGCGGTGTAGATATCTCCATGTTCTTACAGATGGCGGTGTAGATATTTCCATGTTCATACAGATGGCAGTGTAGATATTTCGAAGTTTATAGAGATAGCACAGTAGATATTTCCATATTTATAGAGAAATCTGTGTAGATATTTCCATGTATATGCAGATAGCTGTGTAGATATTTCCATGTTCATGCAGATAGCGGTGTAGATATTTCCATGTTCATCCAGATGCCAGTGTAGATATATCCATGTTCATACAGATGGCGGTGAAGATATTTCCATCTTCATAGAGATGGCGGTGTAGATATTTCCATGTTCATAGAGATGGCGCTGTAGATATTTCCATGTTCATAGGGATGGCGGTGTAGATATTTTCATGCTCATACAAATGACGGTGTAGATATTTCCATGTTCATAGAGATGGCGGTGTACATATTTCCATGTTTACACAGATAGCAGTGTAGTTATTTCCATGGTTATAGAGATAGCATTGTAGATATTTCCATTGATATACAGATAGCTCTGTAGATATTTGCATGTTCATACAGATAGCTGGGTAGATATTTCCATATTGATACAGATAGCGGTGTATATATTTCCATGTTTATACAGATAGCGGTGTAGATATTTACGTGTTCATACAGATGGCGGTGTAGATATTTCCATGTTCGTACGGATGGCAGTGTTGATATTTCCATGTTCATACTGGTGGCGGTGTAGATATTTCCATGTTTATAGAGATAACAGTGTAGTTATTTCCATGTTTATAGAGATAGCAGTGTAGATATTTCATTGATATACAGATATCTGTGTAGATATTTGCATGCTCATACAGATAGCGGTGTAGATATTTCCATGTTCATACAGATAGCGGTGTAGATATTTCCATGTTCATACAGAAAGCGGTGTAGATATTTCCATGTTCATACAGTTAGCGGTGTAGATATTTCCATGTTCATACAGATGGCGGTGTAGATATTTCCTTGTTCGTACGGATGGCAGTGTAGTTATTTCCATGTTTATAGAGATAGCAGTGTAGATATTTCCATTGATATACAGATGGCTGTGTAGATATTTGCATGTTCTCACAGATAGCGGTGTAGATATTTCCATGTTCATACAGATAGCGGTGTAGATATTTCCATGTTCATACAGATAGCCGTGTAGATATTTCCATGTTCATACAGATAGCGGTGTAGATATTTCCATGTTCATACAGATAACGGTGTAGATATTTCCATGTTCCTACAGATAGGGGTGTAAATATTTCCAAGTTTATATAGATAGCGGTGTAGATATTTCCATGTTTATAGAGATAGCAGTGTAGATATTTCCAGTGATATGCAGATAGCGGTGGAGATATTTCCATGTTCAAACAGATAGCGGTGTAGATATTTCCATGTTCATACAGATAGTGGTGTAGATATTTCCATGTTCATACAGATAGCGGTGTAGATATTTCCATGTTTATACAGATGGCAGTGTAGTTATTTCCATGTTTATCGAGATGGCGGTGTAAATATTTCCAAGTTTATAGAGATAGTGCTGTAGTTATTTAAAAGTTTATAGAGAGATCGGTGTCGATATTTCCATGTTTATACTGATAGCGGTGTAGATATTTACATGTTTATAGAGATGGCGGTCTAGATATTTTCTTGTTTATACCGAAAGCGGTTTAGATATTTCCATGTTTATGGAGATAGCGGTGTAGATATTTCCAATTTTATAAAGATGTCAGTGTAGATATTTCCATGTTCATACAGATAGCAGTGTAGACATTTCCATGTTTACACAGATAGCGTTGTAGATATTTACATGTTTATAGAGATAGCGGTGTAATTATTTCCATGTTTATTCAGATAGCGGTGTAGATATTTCCATGTTCATACAGATAGCGGTGAAGATATTTCCATGTTCATACAGATGGCGGTGTAGATATTTCCATGTTCATGCAAATGGCGGTGTAGATATTTCCATGTTCATAGACATGGCGGAGTAGATATATCCATGTTCATACAAATGGCGGTGTAGATATTTCCATGTTCCTAGAGATGGCGGTGTAGATATTTCCATGTTTATACAGATAGCAGTGTAGTTATTTCCATGTTTATAGAGATAGCAGTGTAGATATTTCCATTGATATACAGATAGCTGTGTAGATATTTGCATGTTCATACAGATAGCGGTGTAGATATTTCCATGTTCCTACAGACAGTGGTGTAGATATTTCCATGTTCATACAGATAGCGGTGTAGATATTTTCATGTTCATACAGATAGCGGTGTGGATATTTCCATGTTCATACAGATAGCGGTGTAGATATTTCCATGTTCATACAGTTAGCTGTGTAGATATTTCCATGTTCATACAGATGGCGCTGTAGATATTTACATGTTGATACAGATG
Source organism: Gorilla gorilla gorilla (assembly GCF_029281585.2). Lineage (NCBI taxonomy): Eukaryota > Metazoa > Chordata > Mammalia > Primates > Hominidae > Gorilla > Gorilla gorilla. The sequence continues at coordinate 6,067,618 of NC_073232.2, read as the reverse complement.
GCGGTGTAGATATTTCCATGTTCGTACGGATGGCAGTGTAGTTATTTCCATGTTTATAGAGATAGCAGTGTAAATATTTCCATTGATATACAGATGGCTGTGTAGATATTTGCATGTTCACACAGATAGCGGTGTAGATATTTCCATGTTCATACAGATAGCGGTGTAGATATTTCCATGTTCATACAGATAGCGGTGTAGATATTTCCTTGTTCATACAGATAGCGGTGAAGATATTTCCATGTTCATACAGTTAGTGGTGTAGATATTTCCATGTTCATACAGATGGCGGTGTAGATATTTCCTTGTTCGTACGGATGGCAGTGTAGTTATTTCCATGTTTATAGAGATAGCAGTGTAGATATTTCCATTGTTATACAGATGGCTGTGTAGATATTTGCATGTTCTCACAGATAGCGGTGTAGATATTTCCATGTTCATACAGATAGCCGTGTAGATATTTCCATGTTCATACAGATAGCGGTGTAGATATTTCCATGTTCATACAGATAACGGTGTAGATATTTCCATGTTCCTACAGATAGGGGTGTAAATATTTCCAAGTTTATATAGATAGCGGTGTAGATATTTCCATGTTTATAGAGATAGCAGTGTAGATATTTCCAGTGATATGCAGATAGCGGTGGAGATATTTCCATGTTCAAACAGATAGCGGTGTAGATATTTCCATGTTCATACAGATAGCGGTGTAGATATTTCCATGTTCATACAGATAGCGGTGTAGATATTTCCATGTTTATACAGATGGCAGTGTAGTTATTTCCATGTTTATCGAGATGGCGGTGTAGATATTTCCATGTTTATAGAGATAGTGCTGTAGTTATTTCCAAGTTTATAGAGAGATCGGTGTTGATATTTCCATGTTTATACTGATAGCGGTGTAGATATTTACATGTTTATAGAGATGGCGGTCTAGATATTTTCTTGTTTATACCGAAAGCGGTTTAGATATTTCCATGTTTATGGAGATAGCGGTGTAGATATTTCCAATTTTATAAAGATGTCAGTGTAGATATTTCCATGTTCATACAGATAGCAGTGTAGACATTTCCATGTTTACACAGATAGCGTTGTAGATATTTACATGTTTATAGAGATAGCGGTGTAATTATTTCCATGTTTATTCAGATAGCGGTGGAGATATTTCCATGTTCATACAGATAGCGGTGAAGATATTTCCATGTTCATACAGTTAGTAGTGTAGATATTTCCATGTTCGTACGGATGGCAGTGTAGTTATTTCCATGTTTATAGAGATGGCAGTGTAGTTATTTCCATGTTTATAGAGATAGCGGTGTAGATATTTCCATGTTTATAGAGATAGTGCTGTAGTTATTTCCAAGTTTATAGAGAGATCGGTGTAGATATTTCCATGTTTATACTGATAGCGGTGTAGATATTTACATGTTTATAGAGATGGCGGTCTAGATATTTTCTTGTTTATACCGAAAGCGGTTTAGATATTTCCTTGTTTATGGAGATAGCGGTGTAGATATTTCCAATTTTATAAAGATGTCAGTGTAGATATTTCCATGTTCATACAGATAGCAGTGTAGACATTTCCATGTTTACACAGATAGCGTTGTAGATATTTACATGTTTATAGAGATAGCGGTGTAATTATTTCCAAGTTTATACAGATAGTGGTGTAGATATTTCCATGTTTACACAGATAGCGGTGTGGATATTTCCAAGTTTATACAGAGAGCGGAGTAGATATTTCCATGTTTATACAGATTGCGGTGTAGATATTTAAATGTTTATACAGATGGCGGTGTAGATATTTCCATGTTCATACAGATGGCGGTGCAGATATTTCCATGTTCATACAGATGGTGATGTAGATATTTCCATGTTTATAGAGATAGCGTTATAGTTATTTCCATGTTTATAGAGATAGCGCTGTAGATATGTCCATGAATAAAAAGATAGCTGTGTGGATATTTCCATGTTCCTACAGATAGCGGTGTAGATATTTCCATGTTCATACAGATAGCGGTGTAGGTATTTCCACCTTCATAGTGATGGCGGTGTAGATATTTCTATGTTCATACAGAGGGCGGTGTAGATATTTCCATGTTCATACAGATAGCGGTGTAGATATTTCCATGTTCCTACAGATGGCGGTGTAGATATTTACATGTTCATACAGATGGCGGTGTAGATATTTCCATGTTCGTACGGATGGCAGTGGAGATATGTCCATGTTCATACAGGTGGCAGTGAAGATATTTCCATGTTTATACAGATGGCAGTGTAGTTATTTCCATGTTTATAGAGATAGCAGTGTAGATATTTCCACTGATATACAGATAGCTGTGTAGATATTTGCATGTTCATACAGATAGCGCTGTAGATATTTCCATGTTCATACAGATAGCGGTGTAGATATTTCCATGTTCATACAGATAGCGGGGTAGATATTTCCATGTTCATACAGTTAGCGGTGTAGATATTTCCATGTTCATACAGATGGCGGTGTAGATATTTACATGTTCATACAGTTGGCGGTGTAGATATTTCCATGTTCGTACTGATGGCTGTGTAGATATTTCCATGTTCATAGAGATATCGGTGTAGATATTTCCATGTTCATACAAATGGCGGTGTAGATAATTCCATGTTCATAGAGATGGCGGTGTAGATATTTCGAAGTTTACAGAGATAGCGCTGTAGTTATTTTCATATTTATAGAGAAATCTGTGTAGATATTTCCATGTATATGCAGATAGCAGTGTAGATATTTCCATGTTCATCCAGATGCCGGTGTAGATATATCCATGTTCATACAGATGGCGGTGAAGATATTTCCAAGATCATACAGATGGCGGTTGTTGATAATTCCATGTTCATACAAATGGCGGTGTAGATATTTCCATGTTCATAGAGATGGCGGTGTAGATATTTCCCTGCTCATACAAATGGCGGTGTAGATATTTCCATGTTCATAGAGATGGCGGTGTAGATATTTCCATGTTTATACAGATAGCAGTGTAGTTATTTCCATGGTTATAGGGATAGCAGTGTAGATATTTCCATTGATATACAGATAGCTGTGTAGATATTTGCATGTTCATACAGATAGCTGTGTAGATATTTCCATGTTCATCGAGATAGCGGTGTAGATATTTCCATGTTCATACAGATAGCGGTGTAGATATTTCCATGTTCATACAGATAGCTGTGTAGATATTTCCATGTTCATACAGATAGCGGTGTAGATATTTCCATGTTCATACAGTTAGCGGTGTAGATATTTCCATGTTCATACAGATGGCGGTTAGATATTTACATGTTCATACAGATGGCGGTGTAGATATTTCCATGTTCGTACGGATGGCAGTGGAGATATTTCCATGTTCATACAGGTGGCGGTGTAGATATTTCCATGTTTATACAGATAGCAGTGTAGTTATTTCCATGTTTATAGAGATAGCAGTGTAGATACTTACATGTTCATACAGATGGCGGTGTAGATATTTCCATGTTCGTACAGATGGCGGTGTAGATATTTCCATGTTCATTCAGTTAGCGGTGTAGATATTTCCATGTTCATACAGATGGCGGTGTAGATACTTACATGTTCATACAGATGGCGGTGTAGATATTTCCATGTTCGTACAGATGGCGGTGTAGATATTTCCATGTTCCTAGAGATGGCGGCGTAGATATTTCCATGTTTAGGCAGTTAGCGTTATAGATATTTCCATGTTTATACAGATGTTGGTGTAGACATTTCCATGTTTATAGAGATGGCGGTCTAGATATTTCCATGTTTATAGAGATAGCGGTGTAGTTATTTCCAAGTTTATAGAGACAGCGTGGTAGATATTTCCATGTTTATACAGATAGCGGTGAAGATATTTCCATGTTTATACAGATAGCGGTGTAGATATTTCCATGTTTATACAGATAGCGGTGTAGATATTTCCATGTTTCTAGAGATAGTGGTGTAGATAATTCCAATTTTATACAGATAGCAGTGTAGATATTTCCAAGTTCATACAGATAGCAGTGTAGATATTTCCACGTTTATACCGATGGCGGTGTAGATATTTCCATGTTCATACAGATGGCGCTGTAGATATTTCCATGTTTATATCGATGGCGGTGTAGATATTTTCATGTTTACACAGGTGGCGGTGTAGATATTTCCATGTTTACACAGAAAGCGGTGTAGACATTTCCATGTTTACACAGATAGCGGTGTGGATAGTTCCATGCTTATGCAGATAGCGGTGTAGATATTTCCATATTTATACAGATAGCGATGCGGATATTTCCATGTTTATACAGATAGTTGGGCAGATATTTCCATATTTATACAGATAGCAGTGTAGATATTTCCATCTTAATACAGATGGCGGTGTAGATATCTCCATGTTCGTAGAGATGGCGGTGTAGATATTTCCATGTTCATACAGATGGCAGTGTAGATATTTCGAAGTTTATAGAGATAGCTCTGTAGTTATTTCCATATTTATAGAGAAATCTTTGTAGATATTTCCATGTATATGCAGATAGCTGTGTAGATATTTCCATGTTCATGCAGATAGCGGTGTAGATATGTCCATGTTCATCCAGATGCCGGTGTAGATATATCCATGTTCATACAGATGGCGGTGAAGGTATTTCCATGTTCATACAGATGGCGGTGTAGGTATTTCCATGTTCATACAAATGGCGGTGTAGATATTTCCAGGTTCACAGAGATGGCAGTGTAGATATTTCCATGTTCATACAAATGACGGTGTAGGTATTTCCATGTTCATAGAGAAGGCGGTGTAGATATTTCCATGTTTATGCACATAACAGTGTAGTTATTTCCATGTTTATAGAGATAGCAGTGTAGATATTTCCATTGATATACAGATAGCTGTGTAGATATTTGCATGATCATACAGATAGCTCTGTAGATATTTCGATGTTCATAAAGATAGCGGTGTAGATATTTCCATGTTCATACAGATAGCGGTGTAGATATTTCCATGTTCATACAGATAGCGGTGTAGATATTTCCATGTTCATACAGTTAGCGGTGTAGATATTTCCATGTTCATATAGATGGCGGTGTAGATATTTACATATTCATACAGATGGCGGTGTAGATATTTCCATGTTCATACGGATGGCAGTGTGGATATTTCCATGTTCATACTGGTGGCGGCGTAGGCTTTTCCATGTTTATACAGATAGCAGTGCAGTTATTTCCATGTTTATAGAGATAGCAGTGTAGATATTTCCATTGATATACAGATAGCTGTGTAGATATTTGCATGTTCATACAGATAGCGCTGTTGATATTTCCATGTTCATACAGATAGCGGTGTAGATATTTCCATGTTCATACAGATAGCGGTGTATATATTTCCATGTTCATACAGATAACGGTGTAGATATTTCCATGTTCATTCAGATAGCGGTGTAGATATTTCCATGTTCATACAGTTAGCGGTGTAGATATTTCCATGTTCATACAGATGGCGGTGTAGATATTTACATGTTCATACAGATGGCGGTGTAGATATTTCCATGTTCGTACAGATGACGGTGTAGATATTTCCATGTTCATAGAGATGGTGGCGTAGATATTTCCATGTTTATGCAGATAGCGTTATAGATATTTCCATGTTTATACAGATGGTGGTGTAGATATTTCCATGTTTATAGAGATGGCGGTCTAGATATTTCCATGTTTATAGAGATAGTGGTGTAGTTATTTCCAAGTTTATAGAGACGGCGTGGTAGATATTTCCATGTTTATACAGATAGCGATGAAGATATTTCCATGTTTATACAGATAGCGGTGTAGATATTTCCATGTTTATACAGATAGCGGTGTAGATATTTCCATGTTTCTAGAGATAGTGGTGAAGATAATTCCAAATTTATACAGATAGCAGTGTAGATATTTCCAAGTTCATACAGATAGCAGTGTAGATATTTCCACGTTTATACAGAAGGCGGTGTAGATATTTCCATGTTCATACAGATGGCGCTGTAGATATTTCCATGTTTATATCGATGGCGGGGTAGATATTTTCATGTTTACACAGGTGGCGGTGGAGATATTTCCACATTTACGCAGAAAGCGGTGTAGACATTTCCATGTTTACACTGATAGCGGTGTGGATATTTCCATGTTTATGCAGATAGCGGTGTAGATATTTCCATGTTTATACAGATAGCGATGCGGATATTCCCATATTTATACAGATAGTTGGGCAGATATTTCCATGTTTATACAGATAGCAGTGTAGATATTTCCATCTTAATACAGATGGCACTGTAGATATCTCCATGTTCGTACAGATGGCGGTGTAGATATTTCCATGTTCATACAGATGGCAGAGTAGATATTTCGAAGTTTATAGAGATAGCTCTGTAGTTATTTCCATATTTATAGAGAAATCTGTGTAGATATTTCCATGTATATGCAGATAGCTGTGTAGATATTTCCATGTTCATGCAGATACCGGTGTAGATATGTCCATGTTCATCCAGATGCCGGTGTAGATATATCCATGTTTTTACAGATGGCGGTGAAGATATTTCCATGTACATACAAATGGCGGTGTAGATATTTCCATGTTCATAGAGATGGCAGTGTAGATGTTTCCATGTTCATACAAATGACGGTGTAGATATTTCCATGTTCATAGAGATGGCGGTGTAGATATTTCCATGTTTATACAGATAGCAGTGTAGTTATTTCCATGTTTATAGAGATAGCAGTGTAGATATTTCCATTGATATACAGATTGCTGTGTAGATATTTGCATGTTCATACAGATAGCGGTGTAGATATCTCCATGTTTATGCAGATAGCGGTATAGATATTTCCATGTTTATTCAGATGGCGGTGTAGATATTTCCATGTTTATAGAGATGACAGTCTAGATATTGCCATGTTTATAGAAATAGTAGTGTAGCTTTTTCCAAGTTTATAGAGACAGCGTTGTATATATTTCCATGATTATACAGATAGCGTTGAAGATATTTCCATGTTTATACAGATAGCGGTGTATATATTTCCATGTTTATACAGATAGCTGTGTAGCTATTTCCATGTTTATAGAGATAGCAGTGTAAATATTTCCATTGATATACAGATAGCTGTGTAGATATTTGCATGTTCATACAGATAGCGGTGTAGATATTTCCATGTTCATACAGATAACGGTGTAGATATTTCCTTGGTCGTACAGATAGCGGTGAAGATATTTCCATGTTCATACAGTTAGCGGTGTAGATATTTCCATGTTCATACAGATGGCGGTGTAGATATTTACATTTTCATACAGATGGTGGTGTAAATATTTCCATGTTCGTACAGATGGCGGTGTTGATATTTCCATGTTCATAGAGAAGGCGGCGTAGATATTTCTATGTTTATGCAGATAGCGGTATAGATATTTCCATGTTTATACAGATGGTGGTGTAGATATTTCCATGTTTATAGAGATGGCTGTCTAGATATTTCCATGTTTATGGAGATAGTGGTGTAGTTATTTCCAAGTTTATAGAGACAGCGTTGTAGATATTTCCATGTTTATACAGATAGCGGTGAAGATATTTCCATGTTTATACAGATAGCGGTGTAGATATTTAAATGTTTATACAGATAGCGGTGTAGTTATTTCCATGTTTATAGAGATAGTGGTGTAGATAAATCCAATTTTATACAGATGGCAGTGTAGATATTTCCAAGATCATACAGATAGCGGTGTAGATAGTTCCACGTTTATACAGATGGCGGTGTAGATATTTCCACGTTCATACAGATGGCGCTGTTCATAATTCCATGTTTATAGAGATGGCGGTGTAGATATTTTCATGTTTACACAGATGGCAATGTAGATATTTCCATGTTTACACAGAAAGCGGTGTAGACATTTCCATGTTTACTCAGATAGCGTAGTGGATATTTCCATGTTTACGCAGATGGCGGTGTAGATATTTCCATGTTTATACAGATAGCGGTGAGGATATTTCCATGTTTATACTTATATTTGGGCAGATATTTCCATGTTTATACAGATAGCGGTGTAGATATTTCCATCTAAATATAGATGGCGGTGTAGATATCTCCATGTTCTTACAGATGGCGGTGTAGATATTTCCATGTTCATACAGATGGCAGTGTAGATATTTCGAAGTTTATAGAGATAGCACAGTAGTTATTTCCATATTTATTGAGAAATCTGTGTAGATATTTCCATGTATATGCAGATAGCTGTGTAGATATTTCCATGTTCATGCAGATAGCGGTGTAGATATGTCCATGTTCATCCAGATGCCGGTGCAGATATATCCATGTTCTTACAGATGGCGGTGAAGATATTTCCATGTACATACAAATGGCGGTGTAGATATTTCCATGTTCATAGAGATGGCAGTGTAGATGTTTCCATGTTCATACAAATGACGGTGTAGATATTTCCATGTTCATAGAGATGGCGGTGTAGATATTTCCATGTTTATACAGATAGCAGTGTAGTTATTTCCATGTTTATAGAGATAGCAGTGTAGATATTTCCATTGATATACAGATAGCTGTGTAGATATTTGCATGTTCATACAGATAGCGGTGTAGATATCTCCATGTTTATGCAGATAGCGGTATAGATATTTCCATGTTTATTCAGATGGCGGTGTAGATATTTCCATGTTTATAGAGATGACAGTCTAGATATTGCCATGTTTATAGAAATAGTAGTGTAGCTTTTTCCAAGTTTATAGAGACAGCGTTGTATATATTTCCATGATTATACAGATAGCGTTGAAGATATTTCCATGTTTATACAGATAGCGGTGTATATATTTCCATGTTTATACAGATAGCAGTGTAGCTATTTCCATGTTTATAGAGATAGCAGTGTAAATATTTCCATTGATATACAGATAGCTGTGTAGATATTTGCATGTTCATACAGATAGCGGTGTAGATATTTCCATGTTCATACAGATAACGGTGTAGATATTTCCTTGGTCGTACAGATAGCGGTGAAGATATTTCCATGTTCATACAGTTAGCGGTGTAGATATTTCCATGTTCATACAGATGGCGGTGTAGATATTTACATGTTCATACAGATGGTGGTGTAAATATTTCCATGTTCGTACAGATGGCGGTGTTGATATTTCCATGTTCATAGAGAAGGCGGCGTAGATATTTCTATGTTTATGCAGATAGCGGTATAGATATTTCCATGTTTATACAGATGGTGGTGTAGATATTTCCATGTTTATAGAGATGGCTGTCTAGATATTTCCATGTTTATGGAGATAGTGGTGTAGTTATTTCCAAGTTTATAGAGATAGCGTTGTAGATATTTCCATGTTTATACAGATAGCGGTGAAGATATTTCCATGTTTATACAGATAGCGGTGTAGATATTTAAATGTTTATACAGATAGCGGTGTAGTTATTTCCATGTTTATAGAGATAGTGGTGTAGATAAATCCAATTTTATACAGATGGCAGTGTAGATATTTCCAAGATCATACAGATAGCGGTGTAGATATTTCCACGTTTATACAGATGGCGGTGTAGATATTTCCACGTTCATACAGATGGCGCTGTTCATAATTCCATGTTTATAGAGATGGCGGTGTAGATATTTTCATGTTTACACAGATGGCAATGTAGATATTTCCATGTTTACACAGAAAGCGGTGTAGACATTTCCATGTTTACACAGATAGCGGAGTGGATATTTCCATGTTTATGCAGATGGCGGTGTAGATATTTCCATGTTTATACAGATAGCGGTGTAGATATTTCCATCTAAATATAGATGGCGGTGTAGATATCTCCATGTTCTTACAGATGGCGGTGTAGATATTTCCATGTTCATACAGATGGCAGTGTAGATATTTCGAAGTTTATAGAGATAGCACAGTAGTTATTTCCATATTTATTGAGAAATCTGTGTAGATATTTCCATGTATATGCAGATAGCTGTGTAGATATTTCCATGTTCATGCAGATAGCGGTGTAGATATTTCCATGTTCATCCAGATGCCAGTGTAGATATATCCATGTTCATACAGATGGCGGTGAAGATATTTCCATCTTCATAGAGATGGCGGTGTAGATATTTCCATGTTCATAGAGATGGCGCTGTAGATATTTCCATGTTCATAGGGATGGCGGTGTAGATATTTTCATGCTCATACAAATGGCGGTGTATATATTTCCATGTTCATAGAGATGGCGGTGTACATATTTCCATGTTTATACAGATAGCAGTGTTGTTATTTCCATGGTTATAGAGATAGCATTGTAGGTATTTCCATTGATATACAGATAGCTCTGTAGATATTTGCATGTTCATACAGATAGCTGTGTAGATATTTCCATGTTTGTACGGATGGCAGTGTAGATATTTCCGTGTTCATAGAGGTGGCGGTGTAGATATTTCCATGTTTATACAGATAGCAGTGTAGTTGTTTCCATGTTTATAGAGATAGCAGTGTAGATATTACCATTGATATAAAGATAGCGGTGTAGATATTTGCATGTTCATACAGATAGCGGTGTAGATATTTACGTGTTCATACAGATGGCGGTGTAGATATTTCCATGTTCGTATGGATGGCAGTGTTGATATTTCCATGTTCATACTGGTGGCGGTGTAGATATTTCCATGTTTATACAGATAGCAGTGTAGTTATTTCCATGTTTATATAGATAGCAGTGTAGATATTTCATTGATATACAGATATCTGTGTAGATATTTGCATGTTCATACAGATAGCGGTGTAGATATTTCCATGTTCATACAGATAGCGGTGTAGATATTTCCATGTTCATACAGAAAGCGGTGTAGATATTTCCATGTTCATACAGTTAGCGGTGTAGATATTTCCATGTTCATAGAGATGGCGGTGTAGATATTTACATGTTCATACAGATGGCGGTGTAGATATTTCCATGTTTGTACGGATGGCAGTGTAGATATTTCCGTGTTCATAGAGGTGGCGGTGTAGATATTTCCATGTTTATACAGATAGCAGTGTAGTTGTTTCCATGTTTATAGAGATAGCAGTGTAGATATTACCATTGATATAAAGATAGCTGTGTAGATATTTCCATGTTCATACAGATAGCGGTGTAGATATTTCCATGTTCATTCAGATAGCGGTGTAGATATTTCCATTTTCATACAGATACCGGTGTAGATATTTCCATGTTCATACAGATAGCGGTGTAGATATTTCCATGTGCATACAGTTAGCGGTGTAGATATTTCCATGTTCATACAGATGGCAGTGTAGATATTTACATGTTCATACAGATGGCGGTGTAGATATTTCCATGTTCGTACAGATGGTGGTGTAGATATTTCCATGTTCATAGAGATGGCCGTGTAGATATCTCCATGTTTATGCAGATAGCGGTATAGATATTTCCATGTTTATTCAGATGGCGGTGAAAATATTTCCATGTTTATAGAGATGACAGTCTAGATATTGCCATGTTTATAGAAATAGTGGTGTAGCTTTTTCCAAGTTTATAGAGACAGCGTTGTATATATTTCCATGATTATACAGATAGCGTTGAAGATATTTCCATGTTTATACAGATAGCGGTGTAGATATTTCCATGTTTATACAGATAGCGGTGTAGGTATTTCCATGTTTATAGAGATAGTGGTGTAGATAATTCCAATTTTATACAGATAGCAGTGTAGATATTTCCAAGTTCATACAGATAGCGGTGTAGATATTTCCACGTTTATAGGGATGGCGGTGTAGATATTTAGATGTTCATACAGATGGCAGTGTAGATATTTCCATGTTTACACAGATAGCGGTGTAGACATTTCCATGTTTACACAGATAGTGGTGTGGATGTTTCCATGTTTATGCAACTAGCGGTGTAGATATTTCCATGTTTATACAGATAGCGGTGCGGATATTTCCATGTTTATACAGATAGTTCGGCAGATATGTCCATGTTTATACAGACAGCGGTGTAGATATTTCCATCTTAATTCAGATGTCGGTGTAGATATGTCCATGTTCGTACAGATTGCGGTGTAGATATTTCCATGTTCATACAGATGGCGGTGTAGATATTTCGAAGTTTATAGAGATAGCGCTGTAGTTATTTCCATATTTATAGAGAAATCTGTGTAGATATTTCCGTGTATATGCAGATAGCTGTGTAGATATTTCCATGTTCACGCAGATAGCGGTGTAGATATTTCCATGTTCATCCAGATGCCGGTGGAGATATATCCATGTTCATACAGACGGTGGTGAAGATATTTCCATGTTCATACAGATGGCGGTGTAGATATTTCCATGTTCATACAAATGGTGGTGTATATATTTCCATGTTCATAGAGATGGCGGTGTAGATATTTCCATTTTCATACAAAAGGCGGTGTAGATATTTCCATGTTCATAGAGATGGCGGTGTAGATATTTCCATGTTTATACAGATAGCAGTGTAGTTATTTCCATGTTTATAGAGATAGCAGTGTAGATGTTTCCATTGATATACAGATAGCTGTGTAGATATTTGCATGTTCATACAGATAGCGGTGTAGATATTTAAATGTTCATACAGATAGCGGTGTAGATATTTCCATGTTCATACAGATAGTGGTGTAGTTATTTCCATGTTCATACAGATAGCTGTGTAGTTATTTCCATGTTCATTCAGTTGGCGGTGTAGATATTTCCATGTTCATACAGATGGCGGTGTAGATATTTCCATGTTCGTACAGATGGCGGTGTAGATATTTCCATATTCATAGAGATGGCGGCGTAGATATTTCCATATTTATGCAGATAGCGGTATAGATATTTCCATGTTGATTCAGATGGTGGTGTAGATATTTCCACGTTTATAGAGATGGCGGTCTAGATATTTCCATGTTTATAGAGACAGTGGTGTAGATCTTTCCAAGTTTATAGAGAGAGCGTTGTAGATATTTCCATGTTTATACAGATAGCAATGAAGATATTTCCTAGTTTATACAGATAGCGGTGTAGATATTTCCATGTTTATACAGATAGCGGTGTAGATATTTCCGTGTTTATAGAGATAGTGGTGTAGATAATTCCAATTTTATACAGAAAGCAGTGTAGATATTTCCAAGTTCATACAGATAGCGGTGTAGATATTTCCACGTTTAAAGGGATGGCGGTGTAGATATTTCCATGTTCATACAGATGGCAGTGTAGATATTTTCATGTTTATTGAGATGGCAGTGTAGATATTTTCATGGTTACACAGATGGCGGTGTAGATATTTCCATGTTTACACAGATAGCGGTGTGGATATTTCCATGTTTATGCAGATAGCGGTGTAGATATTTCCATGTTTATACAGATAGCGGTGCGGATATTTCTATGCTTATACAGATAGTGGTGCAGATATTTCCATGTTTATACATATAGCGGTGTAGATATTCCATCTTAATAGAGATGGCGGCGTAGATATCTCCATGTTCGTACAGATGGCGGTGTAGATATTTCTGTGTTTATACATATAACGGTGTAGATATTTCCATGATCATACAGATGGCGGTGTGGATATTTCCATTTTGATACAGATGGGGTGTAGATATTTTCATGTTTATACAGATGACGGTGTAGATATTTACATGTTTATAGACATGGCGGTGTAGATATTTCCATGTTTTTACACATAGCAGTGTCGATATTTCCATGTTTATGGAGATATCGGTGTAGGTATTTCCATGTTTATAGAGAGAGCGTTGTGGATATTCCCATGTTTATACAGATAGCGGTGTAGATATTTCCCTGTTTTACAGAGAGCAGTGTAGATATTTCCATGTTTATTCAGATAGCGGTGTAGATATTTCCATGTACATACAGATAGCGGTGTAGATATTCCCATGTTTATTCAGATGGCAATGTAGATATTTACATGTTTATAGGGATGGCGGTGTAGATATTTCCTTGTATTGACAGATATCTGTGTAGATATTTCCATTTTTATACAGATAGCGCTGATGATATTTCCATGATTATACAGATAGTTGTGTAGATATTTCCATGTTTATACAGATAGCGGTGTAGGTACTTCCATGTTTATAGAGATAGTGGTGTAGATAAATCCAATTTTATACAGATGGCAGTGTAGATATTTCCAAGATCATACAGATAGCGGTGTAGATAGTTCCACGTTTATACAGATGGCGGTGTAGATATTTCCACGTTCATACAGATGGCGCTGTTCATAATTCCATGTTTATAGAGATGGCGGTGTAGATATTTTCATGTTTACACAGATGGCAATGTAGATATTTCCATGTTTACACAGAAAGCGGTGTAGACATTTCCATGTTTACACAGATAGCGTAGTGGATATTTCCATGTTTACGCAGATGGCGGTGTAGATATTTCCATGTTTATACAGATAGCGGTGAGGATATTTCCATGTTTATACTTATATTTGGGCAGATATTTCCATGTTTATACAGATACCGGTGTAGATATTTCCATCTAAATATAGATGGCGGTGTAGATATCTCCATGTTCTTACAGATGGCGGTGTAGATATTTCCATGTTCATACAGATGGCAGTGTAGATATTTCGAAGTTTATAGAGATAGCACAGTAGTTATTTCCATATTTATTGAGAAATCTGTGTAGATATTTCCATGTATATGCAGATAGCTGTGTAGATATTTCCATGTTCATGCAGATAGCGGTGTAGATATGTCCATGTTCATCCAGATGCCGGTGCAGATATATCCATGTTCTTACAGATGGCGGTGAAGATATTTCCATGTACATACAAATGGCGGTGTAGATATTTCCATGTTCATAGAGATGGCAGTGTAGATGTTTCCATGTTCATACAAATGACGGTGTAGATATTTCCATGTTCATAGAGATGGCGGTGTAGATATTTCCATGTTTATACAGATAGCAGTGTAGTTATTTCCATGTTTATAGAGATAGCAGTGTAGATATTTCCATTGATATACAGATAGCTGTGTAGATATTTGCATGTTCATACAGATAGCGGTGTAGATATCTCCATGTTTATGCAGATAGCGGTATAGATATTTCCATGTTTATTCAGATGGCGGTGTAGATATTTCCATGTTTATAGAGATGACAGTCTAGATATTGCCATGTTTATAGAAATAGTAGTGTAGCTTTTTCCAAGTTTATAGAGACAGCGTTGTATATATTTCCATGATTATACAGATAGCGTTGAAGATATTTCCATGTTTATACAGATAGCGGTGTATATATTTCCATGTTTATACAGATAGCAGTGTAGCTATTTCCATGTTTATAGAGATAGCAGTGTAAATATTTCCATTGATATACAGATAGCTGTGTAGATATTTGCATGTTCATACAGATAGCGGTGTAGATATTTCCATGTTCATACAGATAACGGTGTAGATATTTCCTTGGTCGTACAGATAGCGGTGAAGATATTTCCATGTTCATACAGTTAGCGGTGTAGATATTTCCATGTTCATACAGATGGCGGTGTAGATATTTACATGTTCATACAGATGGTGGTGTAAATATTTCCATGTTCGTACAGATGGCGGTGTTGATATTTCCATGTTCATAGAGAAGGCGGCGTAGATATTTCTATGTTTATGCAGATAGCGGTATAGATATTTCCATGTTTATACAGATGGTGGTGTAGATATTTCCATGTTTATAGAGATGGCTGTCTAGATATTTCCATGTTTATGGAGATAGTGGTGTAGTTATTTCCAAGTTTATAGAGATAGCGTTGTAGATATTTCCATGTTTATACAGATAGCGGTGAAGATATTTCCATGTTTATACAGATAGCGGTGTAGATATTTCCATGTTTATACAGATAGCGGTGCGGATATTTCCATGTTTATACAGATAGTTCGGCAGATATGTCCATGTTTATACAGACAGCGGTGTAGATATTTCCATCTTAATTCAGATGTCGGTGTAGATATGTCCATGTTCGTACAGATTGCGGTGTAGATATTTCCATGTTCATACAGATGGCGGTGTAGATATTTCGAAGTTTATAGAGATAGCGCTGTAGTTATTTCCATATTTATAGAGAAATCTGTGTAGATATTTCCGTGTATATGCAGATAGCTGTGTAGATATTTCCATGTTCATGCAGATAGCGGTGTAGATATTTCCATGTTCATCCAGATGCCGGTGGAGATATATCCATGTTCATACAGACGGTGGTGAAGATATTTCCATGTTCATACAGATGGCGGTGTAGATATTTCCATGTTCATACAAATGGTGGTGTAGATATTTCCATGTTCATAGAGATGGCGGTGTAGATATTTCCATTTTCATACAAAAGGCGGTGTAGATATTTCCATGTTCATAGAGATGGCGGTGTAGATATTTCCATGTTTATACAGATAGCAGTGTAGTTATTTCCATGTTTATAGAGATAGCAGTGTAGATGTTTCCATTGATATACTGATAGCTGTGTAGATATTTGCATGTTCATACAGATAGCGGTGTAGATATTTAAATGTTCATACAGATAGCGGTGTAGATATTTCCATGTTCATACAGATAGTGGTGTAGTTATTTCCATGTTCATACAGATAGCTGTGTAGTTATTTCCATGTTCATTCAGTTGGCGGTGTAGATATTTCCATGTTCATACAGATGGCGGTGTAGATATTTCCATGTTCGTACTGATGGCGGTGTAGATATTTCCATATTCATAGAGATGGCGGCGTAGATATTTCCATGTTTATGCAGATAGCGGTATAGATATTTCCATGTTGATTCAGATGGTGGTGTAGATATTTCCACGTTTATAAAGATGGCGGTCTAGATATTTCCATGTTTATAGAGACAGTGGTGTAGATCTTTCCAAGTTTATAGAGAGAGCGTTGTAGATATTTCCATGTTTATACAGATAGCAATGAAGATATTTCCTAGTTTATACAGATAGCAGTGTAGATATTTCCATGTTTATACAGATAGCGGTGTAGATATTTCCGTGTTTATAGAGATAGTGGTGTAGATAATTCCAATTTTATACAGAAAGCAGTGTAGATATTTCCAAGTTCATACAGATAGCGGTGTAGATATTTCCACGTTTAAAGGGATGGCGGTGTAGATATTTCCATGTTCATACAGATGGCAGTGTAGATATTTTCATGTTTATTGAGATGGCAGTGTAGATATTTTCATGGTTACACAGATGGCGGTGTAGATATTTCCATGTTTACACAGATAGCGGTGTGGATATTTCCATGTTTATGCAGATAGCGGTGTAGATATTTCCATGTTTATACAGATAGTGGTGCGGATATTTCTATGCTTATACAGATAGTGGTGCAGATATTTCCATGTTTATACATATAGCGGTGTAGATATTCCATCTTAATAGAGATGGCGGCGTAGATATCTCCATGTTCGTACAGATGGCGGTGTAGATATTTCTGTGTTTATACATATAACGGTGTAGATATTTCCATGATCATACAGATGGCGGTGTGGATATTTCCATTTTGATACAGATGGGGTGTAGATATTTTCATGTTTATACAGATGACGGTGTAGATATTTACATGTTTATAGACATGGCGGTGTAGATATTTCCATGTTTTTACACATAGCAGTGTCGATATTTCCATGTTTATGGAGATATCGGTGTAGGTATTTCCATGTTTATAGAGAGAGCGTTGTGGATATTCCCATGTTTATACAGATAGCGGTGTAGATATTTCCCTGTTTTACAGAGAGCAGTGTAGATATTTCCATGTTTATTCAGATAGCGGTGTAGATATTTCCATGTACATACAGATAGCGGTGTAGATATTCCCATGTTTATTCAGATGGCAATGTAGATATTTACATGTTTATAGGGATGGCGGTGTAGATATTTCCTTGTATTGACAGATATCTGTGTAGATATTTCCATTTTTATACAGATAGCGCTGATGATATTTCCATGATTATACAGATAGTTGTGTAGATATTTCCATGTTTATACAGATAGCGGTGTAGGTACTTCCATGTTTATACAGATAGCGGTGTAGATATTTCCATGTTTATGGAGATGGCATTATAGTTATTTACTTGTTTATACAGATGGTGGTGTAGATATTTCCATGTTCATACAAATAGCGGTGTAGATATTTCCATATTTATACACATGACGGTGTAGATATTTCCATGTTTATACAGATCGCGGTGTAGATATTTCCATGTTTATACAGATAGCGCTGTAATTATTTTCATGTTTATACAGATAGCGGTGTAGATATTTCCATGTTTATACAGATAGCGCTGTAGATATTTCCATCTTTATACAGATGGCGGTGTAGATATTTCCATGTTTGTACAGAAGGCCGTGTAGATATTTCCATGCTTATACAGATGGCAGTGTAGATATTTCCATGTTTATAGAGATGAAGGTCTAGATATTTCCATGTTTATACAGATAGCGGTGTAGTTATTTCCATGTTTATTGAGATAGCATTGAAGATATTTCCATGTTTATACAGATAGCGGGGTAGATATTTCCATGTTCAAATGGATAGCGGTGTAGATATTTCCATGTTCATACAGATAGCGGTGTAGATTTTTCCATTTTCATACAGATGGCAGTACAGATATTTCCAGGTTCATACGGATGGCGGTGAAGATATTTCCATGTTGATACAGAAGGCGGTGTATATATTTCCATGTTGATACAGATGGCGGTGTAGATAATTCCATGTTTTTACTGATGGCGGTGTAGATATTTACATGTTTATACAGATAGCGGTGAAGATATTTCCATGTTTATACAGAGAGCAGTGTAGTCATTTCCAAGTTTTTACTGATAGCGGTGTAGATATTTCCATGTTTATAGAGATAGCAGTGTAGTTATTTCCATGTTTAAACAGATAACAGTGTAGATATTTCCATGTTTATGCAGATAGAGGTGTAGATATTTCTCTGTTTACACAGATAACAGTGTAGATATTTCCATGATCATACAGATGGCGGTGTAGATAATTCCATTTTGATACAGATGGCGGTGTAGATGTTTCCATGTTTATACAGATGACGGTGTAGATATTTCCATGTTTATACAGATGGCGGTGTAGATATTTCCATGTTTATAGAGATAGTGATGTCGATATTTCCTTGTTTACACAGATAGCGGTGTAGATATTTCCATGTTTATATAGATAGCGGTGTAGATATTTCCATGTTTATTCAGATAGCGGTGTAGATATTTCCATGTTTATATAGATAGCGGTGAAGATATTTCCCTGTTTTACAGATAGCAGTGTAGATATTTCCATATTCATACAGATAGAGGTGTACATTTTTCCATGTTCCTACAGATGTCGGTGAAGATATTTCCATGTTGATACAGATGGCGGTGTATATATTTCCATGTTGATACAGATGGCAGTGTAGATAATTCCATGTTCTTACAGATGGCTGTGTAGATATTTCCATGTTCATGCAGATGGCGGTGTAGATATTTCCATGTTTATACAGATAGCGGTGTATATATTTAAATGTTCAAACAGATAGCGGTGTAGATATTTCCATGTTTACAGAGATGGCAGTGTAGATATTTCCTTCTTTATAGAGATAGTGTTGTAGATATTTCCATGTTTATACAGATAGCAGAGTAGATATTGCCATGCTTCTACAGATAGCGGTGTAGGTAGTTCCATGTTTATACAGATGGCATTGTGGATATTTCCATGTTTATAGATATAGCGGGGTAGATATTTCAGTGTTTATAGAGATAGCGATGTAGATATTTCCATGTTTTTACAGATAGCGGTGCAGATATTTCCATGTTTATACAGATAGCAATGTAGATATTTCCATGTTTATAGAGATAACGGTGTCAATATTTCCATGTTTACACAGATAGCAGTGAAGATATTTACAAGTTTATACAGATATCGGTGTAGATATTTCCATCTTTATACAGATAGCGGTGTAGATATTTCCATGTTTATACAGATAGCGTTATAGATATTTCCATGTTTGTAGAGATAGCAGGGTATTTATTTCCATGTTTATACAGATATCGGTGTAGATATTTCCTTGTTTATACATATAGCAGTGCAGATATTTCTGTGTTTATACAGATAGCCGTGTAGATATTTCCATCATCATTCAGCTGGCGGTGTAGATATTTGCAAGCTGATACAGATGGCGGTGTAGATATTTCCAAGTTTATAGAGATGGCGTACAGATATTTCCATGTTCTCACCGACGGCGGTGTAGATATTTCCATGTTTATAGAGATGGCGGAGTAGATATTTCCATGTTTATACACTTAACGCTGTAGATATTTCCATGTTTATTCAGATAGCAGTGTAGATATTTCCATGTTTATACAAATAGCGGTGTAGATATTTCCGTGTTTATAGAGATAGTGGTGTAGATATTTCCATGTTTATAGAGATAGTGGTGTACATATTTCCATGTTTATGGAGATAGTGGTGTAGTTATTTCCATGTTTATAGAGGTAGCGGTGTAGATATTTCCCTGTTTCACAGAAAGCATTGTAGATATTTCCATGTTTATACAGATAGCAGTGTAGATATTTCCATGTTTATACAGATGGCAGTGTAGATATTTCCATGTTTATAGAGATGGCGGTGTAGATATTTCCTTGTTTATACAGATAGCGGTGTAAATATTTCGATGTTTATAGAGATAGGGTTGTAGGTATTTCCATGTTCATACAGATAGCGGTGTAGATATTTCCATGTTCATACAGAAGGCGGTGTAGATATTTTCATCTTCATACAGATGGCGGTGAAGATATTTGCATGTTCATACAGATGGCGGTGTAGATATTTCCATGTTCATACAGATGTCGGTGTAGATATTTCCATGTTCACACAGATGTCTGTGTAGATATTTCCATGTTCATACAGATGACGTTGTTGATATTTCCATGTTCATACGGAGGGCGGTGTAGATATTTCCATGTTTATAGAGATGGCGGTGTAGATATTTCCAAGTTTATACAGATGGCAGTGTAGATATTTCCATGTTCATACAGATAGCGGTGTAGATATTTCCATCATTACACAGACAGCGGTGTAGATATTTCCATGTTTATTCAGAGAGCATTGTAGATATTTCCATATTTATTGAGTTAGCGGTGTAGATATTTCCATGTTTTACAGATAGCAGAGTAGATATTTCCATGTTTATACAGATAGCAGTGTAGACATTTCCATGTTTATACCGATAGCGGTGTAGATATTTCTGTGTTTATACATATAGCGGTGTAGATATTTCCATGATCATACAGATGGCGGTGTGGATATTTCCATTTTGATACAGATTGGGTGCAGATATTTTCATGTTTATACAGATGACGGTGTAGATATTTACATGTTTATAGACATGGCGGTGTAGATATTTCCATGTTTTTACACATAGCAGTGTCGATATTTCCATGTTTATGGAGATATCGGTGTAGGTATTTCCATGTTTATAGAGAGAGCGTTGTGGATATTCCCATGTTTATACAGATAGCGGTGTAGATATTTCCCTGTTTTACAGAGAGCAGTGTAGATATTTCCATGTTTATTCAGATAGCGGTGAAGATATTTCCATGTACATACAGATAGCGGTGTAGATATTCCCATGTTTATTCAGATGGCAATGTAGATATTTACATGTTTATAGGGATGGCGGTGTAGATATTTCCTTGTATTGACAGATAGCTGTGTAGATATTTCCATTTTTATACAGATAGCGCTGATGATATTTCCATGATTATACAGATAGTGGTGTAGATATTTCCATGTTTATACAGATAGCGGTGTAGGTACTTCCATGTTTATACAGATAGCGGTGTAGATATTTCCATGTTTATGGAGATGGCATTATAGTTATTTACTTGTTTATACAGATGGTGGTGTAGATATTTCCATGTTCATACAAATAGCGGTGTAGATATTTCCATATTTATACACATGACGGTGTAGATATTTCCATGTGCATACAGATGGCGGTGTAGATATTTCAATGTGTATAGAGATGACGGTGTAGATATTTCCATGTTTATACAGATCGCGGTGTAGATATTTCCATGTTTATACAGATAGCGCTGTAAATATTTTCATGTTTATACAGATAGCGGTGTAGATATTTCCATGTTTATACAGATAGCGCTGTAGATATTTCCATCTTTATACAGATGGCGGTGTAGATATTTCCATGTTTGTACTGAAGGCCGTGTAGATATTTCCAAGCTTATACAGATGGCAGTGTAGATATTTCCATGTTTATAGAGATGAAGGTCTAGATATTTCCATGTTTATACAGATAGCGGTGTAGATATTTCCATGTTTATACACATAGCGGTGTAGATATTTCCATGTTTATACACATAGCGGTATAGATATTTCTATGTTTACAGAAATATTGGTGTAGATATTCCCATGTTTATAGAGATAGTCGTGTAGATATTTCCATGTTTATAGAGATAGCGGTGTAGATAATTCCCTGTTTCACAGACAGCAGTGTAGATATTGCCATGTTTATTCAGATAGAGGTGTAGATATATCCATGTTTATAGAGATAGCGGTGTAATTATTTCCATGTTTATAGAGATGGCGGTGGAGATATTTCCATGTTTATAGAGATGGCGGTGTAGATATTTCCATGTTTATACAGATGGCGGTGTAGGTATTTCCATGTTTATAGAGATAGCGGTGTAGGTATTTCCATGCTTATACAGATAGCGGTGTAGATATTTCCATGTTCATACAGATAGCGTTGTAAATATTTCCATGTTTATACTGATAGCGGTGTAGATATTTCCATGTTTATAGAGATAGCGTTTTAGATATTTCCATGTTTATACATATAGCGGTATAGATATTTCCATGTTTAAACAGATGGCAGTGTAGATATTTCCATGTTTATACAGGTGGCGGTGTAGTTATTTCCATATTCATACAGATGGCATTGTAGATATTTCAATGTTTATAGAGATGGCGGTGTAGATATTTCCATGTTTATACAGATGGTGCTGTAGATATTTCCATGTTTATAGAGATAGCGGTATAGATATTTCCATGTTGATACACATAGCGGTGTAGATATTTCCATGTTCATAGAGATAGCGGTGTAGATATTTCCATGTTTATAGAGATAGCGTTGTAGATATTTCCATGTTTATAGAGATAGCGTTGTAGATATTTCCATGTTTATACAAATAGCAGTGTAGGTATTTCAATGTTTATAAAGATTGCAGTGTAGATATTTCAATGTTTATAGAGATAGCAGTGTAGATATTTCCCTGTTTTACAGGTAGCAGTTTAGATATTTCCATGTTTATAGAGATAGCGGTGTAGATATTTCCATGTATATACAGATAGCTGTGTAGATATTTCCATGTTCATACAGATGGCGGTGTAGATATTTCCATCTTTATAGAGATGGCAGTGTAGATATTTCCATCTTAATACAGATAGAGTTGTAGATATTTCCATGTTTAAACAGATTGCGGTGTAGATATTTCCATCATTATAGAAATTGCGCTGTAGATATTTCCATGTTCATACAGATGGCGGTGTAGATATTTCCATGTTTATATAGATGGCGGTGTAGATATTTCCATCTTAATACAGATAGCAGTGTAGATATTTCCATGTTTATACAGATGGCGGTGTAGATATTTTCATGTCGATACAGATGGCGGTGTAGGTATTTCCATGATTATAGAGATAGCGTTGTATATATTTCCATGTTGATAGAGATAGCGGTGTTGATATTTCCATGTATATACAGATAGCCGTGTAGATATTTCCATGTTTATACAGATAGCGGTGAAGATATTTCAATGTTCATACAGATGGCGTTGTAGATAATTCCATGTTCATACAGATGGTGGTGTAGATATTTCCACGTTTATAGAGATAGCGGTTTAGATATTTCCATGTTTATACAAATAGCAGTGTAGGTATTTCAATGTTTATAAAGATAGCAGTGTAGATGTTTCAATGTTTATAGAGATAGCGGTGTAGATATTTCCGTGTTTTACAGGTAGCGGTTTAGATATTTCCATGTTTATGCAGTTAGCAGTGTAGGTATTTCCATGTTTATAGAGATAGAGGTGTAGTTATTTCCATGTTTATACAGATAACGGTGTAGATATTTCCATGTTTATAGAGATAGCGGTGTATATATTTCCATGTATATACAGATAGCGGTGTAGTTATTTCCTTGTTTATACAGATAGCGGTGTAGATATTTCCTTGTTCATACGGATAGCGGTGTAGATATTTCCATGTTTATAGAGATAGCGGTGTAGATATTTCCATGTTTATTCAGATAGCGGTGTAGATATTTCCATGTTTATACAGGTAGCGCTGTAGATATTTCCATATTTATACAGCTATCGGTGCAGATATGTGAATTCATTAAACCTCTTTTTCTTTATAAATGACCCAGTCTTGGGTATGTCTTTATCAGCAGCATGAAAATTGACTAATACACTCACTGTCCATGAATGATACTCTGTTAGCCCATTTGCATTGTTATAAAGAAATACCTGAGGTTGGGTAATTAATAAAGAAATGAGGTTTATTTGGCTCCTTGTTCTGAAGGCTGTACGTGAAGCATAGTACTGGCACCTGCTTCCAGGGAGGGCCTCAGGAACCTTCCAATCATGGTGGAAGGTGAAGGGAAACCAGCATATCACATGGTGAGAGAGGAAGCAAGAGAGACAGGGAGGAGGTGTCAGTCTCTTTTAAACAACCAGATATCGCATGAACTCACAGGGTAAGAACTCATTCATTACCAAGAGGACAGCACCAAGCCATTCAGGAGGCATCTATCTCCAACATTGGGGATCACATTTTAACGTGAGATTTGAAGGGGACAAACATCCAAACTATGTCAGATACCAAAGCTGACAATGCTTAGGATCTTTAGCTGTTCCAGGTTCTGGGAAAAGGGAGAGAGTTAGCTTCCCTCGTCTATGCTGTGCTACTCCATATTATATTAGTAATTATTGTTCTCTAAAGGTTCTTGAAAGCAAATAAACAAATGCAAGGCAAAACATATGAAATGCAAGGCAAAACATACGAAATGCAAGGCAAATGCATTAAAAACTTTTGAGTGTTAATATATAGGTTTTATTTTATCTTTTTAATGTCTTTTGCTTAACCAAATAGATTATGTAGTTTTGATTAACTGGCCATGAAATAGCTCTGCCTACATAGAATTTCCCATGAATAATTGGTTGTGGATACTTTTGTGTGTGACCCAAATCCTCCCTCAAAACTGAAGTTTGCCCAGCTATTGGGAGTGTTGGCAAATCATGCCTCTCAGCTGATTCTCTCTAGAATTTATTCTCAGGAGATCTAATTAATAACTTGTCAAGCTGATGTCCATCCTTGGGGACAACTCTTATCTGAAGAATGGCCAGTGAAAGGTATTAAAACTCCATACTCCTGCCTCAATTTAGGGCAACTCTGAAGGGTCACCCCTGCTTCTCAGCTCCCCCTTGAGATTAGCTGAGGTATTTGTTGTGACTGCCTCACATCTCAACTCCCTTTGTCCAATTCAGCTTTTTCGCCACAGTTGTTGGCTCCTAGGATTTTACCCAGTTAAATGTTCTCTACACAAATCTCTATCTCAAATCTGCTTTACAGGGAATGTGGCCTCAGACAGGTTTTCATTAGGTTCTGGACGTAACTCTCATTAGTCATTGATATGATTCGGCTGTGTCTCCACCCGAATCTCACCTTGATTGTAATTATCCCCGCATGTCAAGGATGGAGTCAGGTGGAGATAATTGAATCATAGGGGCGGGTTCCCCCTACTGTTCTCCTGGTAGCGAATAAGTCTCACGAGATCTGATGCTTTTAAAATGGGAGTTTCCCTACACAAGCTTTCTTCTCTGCTACCATTTAAGATGTGCCTTTGCTTCTTTTTTGCCTTCTGCTGTGACTGTGAGGCCTCCCCAGCCATGTGGAATTGTGAGTTCATTAAACCTCTTTCCTTTCTAAATTACCCGGTCTTGGGTATGACTTTATTAGCAGCATGAGAACAAACTAGTGCAGTCTGTTCTATAAGCCCAAGTCGGATCACAGAGTCCCGCTTTCCGTTTTTTTTTTCTAGCCCATATTTCTACTAAAACTTGACTCATATAGACTTAAAACAAAATAATTAAGCATGGCTAGTATTTATTTAATATTTTATACGTGTCAGGTACTGTATTTTGTAACTTATCTTTTAATAATCTTTCCAAATCTCTAAAAGGAGAATTCTGCTCTTTTATAGAGAAAATAAGGATGGCTCAATCTTTTGATTTTTATTACAAGCTTTATTTTGTATAACATATAATAAACTAAAAATATTGAAAGTTTAGAAACCATCAGCACACAATCGAGGTGATGGAAATATACTTCACCTCCAGTTTCCTGATGCCTCTTTATAATACATTTCTCTGGCCCCTCATTCCTGGCCCTTAAAAACCACCAAACTGCTTTCTGTCACTGGACAGTAATTTATACAGTCAAAAAATGTATATAAATAAAATTTTACACTATGCACTTTTTTGTCTGACATTTTATGTTTTTTTCTCTGCATGTTTTACCTCTAGAGTCTGCCTTGTTTCACTTAGTATAGTTATTTTGAGATTCATTCATGTTATAGTATGTATCCATAATTAATTCGGATAAAGCAAGTTAATTCATTAATGTATTGATTGATATTTAGACTGTTTCTAGTTTGGGCTATTATGAATACATGTGCTATGAACATTTGTGTTGATATCATTATATGAACACCTACTTTTATCTCTCTTGGGTAAATACCCAGGAGTGCAATGGCTGAGTCTTACGGCAGAAGTATGTTTAACTTTTTAAGGGACTCTTAAACTGTTTTTCAAAGGTTACACTTTTTTGTATTCCCATCAGCAGTGTATGAGAGTTTCAGCTTCTCCACATCCAAGCCAGTGCTTGGCTGTTATCAGTCATGCTAATCTTAGCTATTTAAAAATAGATAGTGGCGTCTCATTTTGGTTTTAATTTGCATTGCCCTAAGCATTAATTATGTTGAGCATATGTGCTTATTTACCAAACAAATGTCTACTTTGTAATGTCTGTTCCAGTCTTTCACCCAAGTTTTAAATGGGGTTGTTTGTTTTTCATTATTAAATTTTGAGCTTTTAAAATATATTTTTGATGCAAGCCTTTCATCAGATATATGAATTGCAAATATTTTCTCCCAGCCTGCAGCTTGTCTTTTCAGTCTCTTAATAGATTCTTTTGAAGAGCAGATTCTTTTTTTTAAATTTGATGAGTTCTTCTTATCAATATATTATTATATAAATCATGCTGTGGGGTCATATCAAAGAAAGCTTTGCCTGACTCAAAGTCCCAAATGTTTTCACATCTTCCCTCTCCTCTCCTTTGGGAACTGAGATTACATGTAAATTCAGTTACTTGAAATTTACTGTCTACTATTGCTCTGTTCATGTTTTTTAAAAATTTATTTTCTCTCTATATTTTATTTTGAGAGGTGTCTATCTTTTCTTCTTTAATGACTAATGTGCTATCAGCCTACCATGTAGCTGGGACTACAGCCACATGCTACTATGCCCCGCTAATTTTTGTATTTTTAGTAGAGATGGGATTTCACCATATTGGTCAGGCTGGTCCTGAACTCCTGACTTCGTGATCCACCTGCCTCGGCCTCGCAAAATGCTGAGATTACAGGCGTGAGCCACTGCGCCCAGCCTCCTTTAGTGTATCTTGCATGTCTCTATTTTAGAACATATAGAATACTGTTTCAATAAGCATTTTAATGTTCTTAACTGATAACTCTGGCACCTTGATTTACTCTGGATCAGTTCTGACTCAGTGATTTTTCTCCTTATTATGAGCCACGTTCTTCTGTCTTTTGTTGTTACTGTTGTGTCTCTGCTAAACTGTGTCTGGATGTCAGATACGGTGACTTTTACCTTATTGAGTGCTGGAAGTATATATAAATATTCTTGATCTTTGTATTGGTATGTATTTAAGTTTAGTTGGAAAGAGTTTGACTCTTTTTGGTCTTGCTTTAAAAATTCATTAGGTGGGATCAGACCAGTTCTCATTTTAGAGCTAATCACTCCCAGCTAGTGAGGCAAGATCCTTCTGGGTATCCCTGGGAATCTTGAGGTGTTTCTGGTTTGGCTGATAAAATAAGCACTATTACTGGACCTTGGTGAGCATGTGTACTGTTACTTTTCATCTTATCTGGGTGTTGTTTCCCCAACCGTAGGTACTTTTCTCTAGGCCTGTCCTAATAATTACTTAGCTATGTACTTTAGGGGGACCCTTTGCAGAGCTCTGGAGTTCTCTTTCTGTGCAGCCCCTTCTTCTCGGAAACCTTGTCCTGAGAGCTCATGTCAACATGGTTTCTGTGGACTCTCAGCTCTGTCCCCTCAGCTCAGGGAGAACAATGGGCTCCTCTTGGGCTTTTCTCCTGCAGTAGTGGGCTGGAAAACTTTCTCCAGGCATAAATTAGGGCAGTTGATAGGCTCACCTTGTTTGAGACTGACTTTACAGGGTCTTGCAAACTTTTGTGGCATACATTTTGGCCATTTTTTTGGTTGTTTCAGGAGGGAGAGAAAGTCTAGTTCTTGTTACTCCATCATGGTCATTGCAGAAGTCAAACTAACTGATATTTATCAATACAGTCTGTTGCTACACATTGAACTTGCTTAAGATAATTTTTAGATGGCACAGAACTTTCTGTCCATTGAATGAGACTCTCTGCTTATTTTGCAAGTGCTCATTTGTATGGAGACATTTGTATGGAGAAACTTCAAAAAGTTTGTGGAAAAATGAAGTTAAAAGATAAACATTGAAAATGTGATCTTCAGTTTTCATCCCTAAAGAACTGATGGTCCTGGGAACTTAACAATGTCAATGCAGTCTCTTATACATTATTAACTTAAGAAAAATGGGTGCCCTTTCCACATTTGTTGAGATTGGGAAACAAAAAGAAGTCAGAAGGAGCCAAATCAGAGCTGTAAGGTGGATGCCTGACAATTTCCCATTGAGACTCTCACAAAATTGCCTTTGCTTGATGACAGGAATGAGCAGAAACATTGTGGTGTTAGAGGAGTGTCTGCTAAAGCTTTCCCAGGTATTTTGCCCTAAAACTTTGGCTAACTTATTCAAAACACTCTCATGATATGCAGATATTATTGTTCTTTGACCTTCCACAAAGTCAACAAGCAAAATGCCTGGAATGTCCCCAAAAAACTGTTGCCATGACCTTTGCTCTTGAGTGATCCCCTTTAGCTTTGACTGGACCACTTCCACCTTTGGCAGCCATTGCTTTGATTGTGTTTTGCCCTCAGGATCATACTGGGAAAGCCATGTTTTATCTTCTGTTACAATTCTTCAAAGAAATCCTTCAGGATCTTGACCCTAGTTCTTTAAAATTTCCATTGAGAGCTCTCCTCTTGTCTGCAGCTGATCTGAGCACAACACTTTTGGCACCCATGCAGTGGAAAGTTGGTTCAACTTTAATTTTTTAGTCAGAACTGTGTAAGCTGAACCAATTAAGATGTCTATGATGTTGGCTATTGTTTGTGCTGTTGATTTTCAGTCCTCTTCAATTAGGGCACAAACAAGATTAATTTTTTTCCTTGCAAATTGATATGGATGATCTGTCCCTGTGGACTTCATCTTCCACATCATCTCGTTTCTTCTTTAAAAAAGCTGTCCGCTTGTGAACTACTGATTTCTTTGGTGCAGTGTCCCCTCAAGCTTCTTGTAAAGCATCAGTGATTTCACCATTCTTTCACTCAAGCTTCATCATAATCTAATGTTTGTTCTTGCTTCAATTTTAGCAGAATTTACATTGCTCTGCTAGGGGCTCTTTTCAAACTAATGTCTACTCCTTCTTACTGTCTCAAACTAGATCCTGTTCAAACATGCTATAATAAATTAGTATGAGTTTATTTTGCTGCCAAAATTGAAACCTTTGCATAGTTTTTTTCATAATATACATTTTCCATGAACTTTTTAAGGCCTCTCATGTATCCACAGGTAGAGTGCCTTACCTATTCTGACTTCAGTCAATTATTCAAGACCTTTCCTTGTCAGTGATACATTAGAAAGGTAGAGTATTGAAAAATAAGAGTAGCTTCTGC
Source organism: Gorilla gorilla gorilla (assembly GCF_029281585.2). Taxonomy (NCBI): domain Eukaryota; kingdom Metazoa; phylum Chordata; class Mammalia; order Primates; family Hominidae; genus Gorilla; species Gorilla gorilla. The sequence continues at coordinate 6,037,458 of NC_073232.2, read as the reverse complement.
TGATTAAGAAATACTATATCTTTTTCTACTTCTTTCTTTTTTTTTTTCTTTTTTTTTTTTTTTGAGACAGCATCTTTCTCTGTCACCCAGGCTGGAGTGCAGTGGTGTGATCTCAGCTCACTGCAACCTCTGCCTCCCAGGGTCAAGTGATTCTCCTGCCTCAGCCTCCCGAGTAGCTGGGACTATAGGTGCCTGCCACCACACCCAGCTAATTTTTGTATTTTTAGTGGAGACAAGGTTTCACCATATTGGCCAGGCTGGTCTTGAACTCCTGACCTTGTGATCTGCCTGACTCGGCCTCCCAAAGCACTGGGATTACAGTCATGAGCCACCGTAACTAGCTTTCTACTTCTTTCTTATTATTTTCCTCCTCTCTCATTCCTATATTCTCTCCTTTCTCCTACTTTCCTCCCCACTCCCTGTTTCCTTCCTTTCATCTTTCCTATTTTCAAGACTTAATATTTCTTGAACCTCCGATGTTATCATAGTATGTTATTTGTTTAATTTTCACATAACAATAATTGTTTAAATACAAATAATATTTATTTTCATCCCCATGTTATCAGTATAACAGTAAAGATGTGGAGAGGCCAGCTGGGCATGGTGGCTCAAGCCTGTAATCCCAGCACATTGGGAGGCCGAGGTGGGTGGATCACGAGGTCAGGAGATTGAGACCATCCTGGCTAACACGGTGAAACCCCATCTCTACTAAAAAATAGAAAAAATTAGCTGGGCGTGGTGGCGCGTGCCTGTAGTCCCAGCTACTCGGGAGGCTGAGGCAGGAGAATAGTGTGAACCCGGGAGGCAGAACTTGCAGTGAGCCAAGATCACACCACTGCACTCCAGCCTGGGTGACAGAGCGAGACTCTGTCTCAAAAAATAAATAAATAAATAAATGAAAATAAAATTAAAAAAATGATGTGGAGAGGCCAAACCAATGGCTCTTATATCCACGTTCTTTCTTCTAAATGATTTCACCTTAGTTTTGGTCTGCATCTCTAACCATAGCTAGTTGCAGTAGGACCTTCTATCTGGCCTTGCTGCTCTCATTTTTGGACCTCCTCACTGAAATCAAATTGATCTTTCTAAAATGCAAACCTGGTCTTAGTATTTTATTACTTAAAACCCATTGGTGGCTTTCCATGATTTATGGAATAAAGTCAAAATTCCTGTTTTTGCCCATGTTTCTGTGTGCCTCTCATCCCTACATTTACTGATTCCTGTGTGCCATAAATTGCCAGTTGTCCAGAGTTCATTCTCTTTTTGTACTTGGGAGGACTTCTGCATCCTGCAACTTTTCCCCTGAAACGTGCTTGGAAAATACCTACTCATTTTTTTCAGATTCAGGTTAGCTTTTTACTTCAGTTTCTTTTCCTGAAGCTTATACTGACTGCTCCATATGGCTTTGGGGATTAGCTACTCATTCCTTTGTGCCCTTTGTAGATACACATTTATCATGGAGTCTTTTTTTTTTTTTTTTGAGACAGAGTCTCACTCTGTCACCAGGCTGGAGTGCAGTGGTGTGATCTCAGCTCACTGCAACCTTTACCTTCCAGGTTCAACTGATTCTCTTGCCTCAGCCTCCCAAGTAACTACAGGCGTGCACCACCGTGCCCAGCTAATTTTTGTATTTTTAGTAGTGATGGGGTTTCACTATGTTGGCCAGGATGGTCTCGATCTCTTGACCTCGTGATCTGCCCACGTTGGCCTCCCAAAGTGCTGGGATTACAGGCATGAGCCACCGCTCCCAATCAGTCATGCAGTCTTGATACTTACTTGTTTACTTGCCTGTGAGCTCACTGAATGCAGGGACTATTTCCTTGTTGCTCTAGCACCTACACCAGTACCTGGTATCCAGAAGCTGTATGCTAAATGTTTGTTGAGTGGCTGTTTGACTGAATGATTGTACTCCTAATTAGTAGATAGAAAGCCATGAACTTCCCAGTTCATCATTCTTTGTGCTCAATTCTGGTTTCTTTATTGTGTTCAAAAGAGTTCTTTAGTGACATAAAACTATGGAGCTAGTATGTCAGCTCATTTAAGCAATGATTGGTTTATGTATATAAGAGGCTTCAATAATTATATATTTTTATTTCAGTTTCAATAAATGATCAATTGATTAATATTCTCTGTTTTGGCTTATTGTTCACATTTAATATCAAAAGTGTTTTACTTAAAATTATTCATGCCAATTATGACAGTTAGGTGAATATTACTTTGATTTACATTCCAGTAGTAGTTTTGGTTGAACCCTGAATATGCTAAGACGTCACTTTTCTTTTTTGTTATGAACAGGCTACTGTGTTTACATATATTATTAAAATCTTCTTTGAAAATACGAAGTGTTACATTTCTTATATTTAGTTCTCTGTGCTTCAGAATTCCTGTGATACTTGCACTTAAGTCCTTCTGAGCAGTTGATGTTAATATTTATGTGGTTAATTTCATGAAACATGGTGGTTTTCATTTCTATCATTAATTTATACAGGAGATAGACTGTTTTCCAGGTGTAAGCTCAGTCATATAATTAGAAAATTTATAAGCAGAAGGGAGTTATTTGGTCTAACCCATTTATTCTACAGATAGAGAAATTAGAGTCCAGAAACTCTGTCTTCTTTAAAGTCTTACACGTATTTAAGAAAAAAGAATAGACTTGAGGTTTCTGTGTTCTGAACCCAGTGATCTTGACACTGTAATGATCTTCATCCATATTATTCACAGAAGTAAATATAATCACATATTAAATAAGAAACAAAAATACTGAGGAGATATTATACTGAAAAATGAAATAATATTATCTTAATTATTTTGATCAGATTCAATCTATAGCAGCTTGAAGGCTAATGATTCCAATGATTCTCTGAATAAACCATTTTTCTAATAAGATTACAGGTTTTAGTAATCTAATTATTTTGACTGATGCAAATGTTACCCCGCCAGTCTGAAAAATGTGTTTATTTATATGTCATAAAGAATAATTTATTCCAAAAAGGCTAATTTTCAAAATATATGTATCTTCTGAAACTGTATCTATTTTTTTCCCACGTTTTCTAAATATAGTTTAGAGGGCGTTTGTAGATTTTCATGGTGCTGAAAAATTAAGGTATAATGGTCTCATGAAGGAGAATAATGTCATTTAGACATTGTAATTTTGGAGGATCACAATACTTTTTGGAATGTGGTTGTTGCAGCACTGGTTACTTATACTAATTATATAATAACATACTATACTAATGCAATAATATACCATATGAAATTATTAAATGGTAAATTTGTCTTAAATCCTCTAGAATACTGCAAAGAAATAGTTTATATAAGAAAGAGTACCATAGCATATGTGAACACAATGTTTCCTATTTTTTTCTTCTTTTTTATTTTTTTGAAGACAAGTTCTCACTCTGTTGCCCAGACTGGAGTTCAGTGCCATGTTCATAGTTCACTGCAACCTCAAACTCCCAAGCTCAAGTGATCCTCTTGATTCAGCCTCTGAAGTAGCTGTGCCTATAGGTGTGCACCACCACACCGGCTAATTTTTAAAATTTTTTATAGATATGTTGCCCAAGCTGGTCTCAAATTCTTGAGCTCAAGAGATCTTCTCACCTTGGCCTCCCAGAGTGTTGGGATTACAGGTATGAGCCACCATACTCAGCCAATATTTCTTTTGTAAAAGACATTTTCTAACATACTTCTCATTTTAACTAACATAATATTCAAAGTGTAGATCTGAGAAAGAGATAGTGCCTGCAGATCTGGGATCCTACATGCTAATATTATGGGATGCATTCAGATTTGATCAGCAGATATTCCATTTATTCTAGAACACCACCAGCAGAAGAATGTAATTACGTCTATCACTAAAACTTTGTGTCAATACAGACTACTGTATTTGTTATCATAGATGGTCCTTGGATGGCAGCCTTCAGCAATTTTAAACCTAGACAGGTGATGTACTTTTTCTTCTTGGATAATTTTCATTGTTTTATCTAATTTGGTTGTAACTAATGTGTTTAATATGGCTTGCTTGTTTTTTAAAAAGTTGTTCAGTATCCTTAGAACTCAGTGCTGATTTCTTTTTCTAGCAGGCCTTTTATATAGGACATCTCACTTTCTCCTGGCTCTCTACTACTAGCATGAGGTCTCTGAAAAAATCAAGACAGCCAAATAATTTGTTATAGAATAGCCTATGTAGAGGGACAGGGGAGGAGTCATATTCCAAGAGGGAAAGACCTTTGAGCCAGGCTCAATTTGTAGAGGCTGTTGAATGAAAATGAGAGAGAGAGAATGCACACTTTATTGCACTATTAAAGCAAAATTCTGACAATAACTTCTAAAAATGATTCCACTCTTATACTCTGAGAATATGACAGACCTTTCAAAAGTATAATTTCTTACATGAACGTCCAGGTATATAAGGAAAAATAACTATTTCATACCAATATCTTCAGCCGCCTTTATTGTTGGTTCACCACAAAGATTTTTATCAGAATCGCAGAACATTAATTTTTTTAAATTAGCTACCATTACAACTAGCTTGAGAAGAACTTTCTTTTTAATAATTCGACCCAGATGCATTCTAGATACTCCAGTGTTACGAATCGATGGCTTCATGAAGAGCCGCTGTTGACTCATGCTATCTCTGGACACACTGACAGGAAATGTTTTCTTACACCTGTTTTCCTCCTGCTTTTCCTTGGTAGGACTTAGTTCCTTGGCATAGTTCAGTATCAATGGCAGTCATAGAGAAGCGTTACAAAAACCCAGCTTATTCCAACTTGTGAATTATTTGGCACCCAGGAACCAGGTCTTACAATCTTCAACCCACTTTTTTCCTAACATGGCCCCTTTTCTGAAATGTTTATTTATATATGATGTAGGCCTGGGGAAAGGACATGGACTTTCAAAGAAAATATTCTGCAATAGATCTCTCAACTCCAGAGAACCTTCTGACTAAATCTGAAAGAATTCCACTGTGCTCTGATAACATCCTTTAATAATGAAGGAAAAGATATTTTTCCCCCAGGAGGATTTTGTAGTGAAAGAGATGGCATAATTTTTTTTAAATGTTGTTTATAATCTAATTTGTTTTTTCATTTGTGGGGTGTGTCTTAAATCCTAAATGGTACATCCTTTTTAAAATACTTCTAGTAATAAAATGTTTCTGAAGTTATGTTGTAAATATCATTGGACTATGTTTAATAATGTTAAGTTGATCCCACTTCCCCTGAAATTATATACATAAATGCTGAAAGTATAAATTTACATATACAACTTCATGGAACATTTTTCTTCCAAGTGTGCATTTGCTAGAATTTGCATTGAAAGGTTTTGGAAGGAGCCTGTTGGTATGAATCCTGTGTGAGCAACACTCAGATTTGTTGCATACTGAACAGCATGCTAAATCTCACTTCACAATCTTAGATTTCTCATCTACCATCTTGAGCTGAATTTAAAATGTAACTGCAGTTTATTATGTCACCTGTTCGTCAAACACTGATGCAAAGCTTAGTTTTCAGTGTGAAGAACCCATGACTAGAGAAGGGAAGAAGAAAGGGCCAAGCAGACCTCATTAAAGAGTGTATGGGCAAGAAAACACATCAGATGTCTTGATAGGTTTTTTAAAGTCCTGTTAGACTTGTCATGATTTCCAAAACACTAAATGCCATCTAGTATTTTGGACCCTCCAAAATTACAGTAGAATATTATTATGGGTCATCTTAATTGGAAATATACAGGAAAATCCTGATGATGAATGTAGACTAGTGATAGCTCTCACACGTTTATATAACCTATGTTGAAAAGAAAGAAGAAAGGCAGGAAGGAAAGAAGGAAAAAGAGCGGAGAGAGAGGAACAAGAAAACACGTGGATTTGTGGAAATGAAAATTTTTAAATTACTAATTTGCAAGAATGGGTAAGAAAAATACCGAGTATGAACATAAGTGCTTTCAATTCCGTTTGTCTCTTAATCCTTCTCAGTCCGTGGCCAGTTTTGAAACTTGGTGTAACTTCCTTCCTTTATTCCTCCCTCCCTTGCTCCCTCCATCCCTTCTTGCCAGCCTCCTTCCCTTCCTCTCTCCTTGAGTTTCCTTCTTCTTTCTTGTTCCCTCCCTCCCTCCCTCTCTCTTTTTTTCCCTTAGTTTCCCCGGAAGCACATATACCAGCCATTTGAATGCTTTCTGCTCATAGATACTGCCAAGCCCCCTCACCCAGACTGCTGACTAGATTTGGTAGAATGGAATGAGAAACATAGACTTTGTGTCTGTGGCGGCCACCTCTGATGTTGCAGATTTTTGCCGTGATTATGCACTCCAGCCGAGGGACGCTAGAGAGGTTGAAATTTCAACTGTGGGATTTGCCATTTTGGAATTTGCAGTAATGTACTGGATATGCTAACAGCAGCCTGGCTAGCCGCCACTTCACAAGGAAGTATTTAAATATACACGTGTAATATGAAGAAAATTGCATTAGATCATAAGGGATGAATTATTTTGTAAATGACTATACCATCAAATACCATACCCGATATCAATCATCTTCATCAGACAGTATCTGTGTATGTAAGTAGATAAACAAAAAAGCAGGAGTTTATTTCTCTCTAATGTATCCTTGACTCTCTAGCGGTGACCTCTGAAATGTCTCTTCTGATCCAGACTTGTTTGAATCATGTGCAACATTTTAGATTTGTCTTTTCTCTGCAAGTTTTTTTTGGTTAAGTACCATAACATATTGAACCAAATAGTTTTGCTTGCTTTCTATTGATGACACATGATTTTGGCTTTTATCTTCAGTGGAAAATCAATGTGTCACATGGCGTTCACTAAGAAAAAGGTATGGGGCCTCTTTGTAATTCTTTGTCAGATGGTTGCTTTATCTTGATTTATGCCTTCAAACTTTTTCCCATTCAGCAGAAAATATTGTGTCGCTATCTGTGAGAGCAAAGCGATCTATACCAATTTATGCTCTAAGTGTAGCCTCCTTCCAGAACTGCTTATGGAACATATCAACTCACTATAGATTAGGGACATAATGGATTCTTCTTTCTTAAAAGTAGCAGATTGACAATTTTAGTTCATGTACAAGCTTTTATATTAACATTAAAACAATATTTCTATGTAAAGTAAAATATTGTAGTTGATTATTATTCGAGGGCCTCCCAGAATTTCAAGGTCTGAAAATAAATTCAATGTTCCTGGTGGTAACAAAATTGCTCCTACTTCCTTGTATCAGGACTGCCATTTGGAACTGCTGGGGAAGCTCTTTTCAGAAATTATTTTCAAAACAGCATTGTTGCCTTTTGCCAAACTGAAATCTGGTTGTAAACTTTTGAAAACTAGTTCCTTGGAATGGAATTCAAGTTGTCTTCTAAGCAATTTTTTTTAACTCAAACATACATTCTATCTTGCTTTATTATGTCACTATTTGTGTACGAAACATATTTCTATTTTTACCATTTTCAATTTATTTACATTTACATTTACATTTGTGTGTATATATATACACACATACATACACTTTAAGTTGTGGGATACATATGCAGAACTTGCAGTTTTGTGAAATAGGTATACATGTGCTGTCGTGGTTTGCTGCACCCATCAACCCGTCATCTACATTAAGTATTTCTCCTAATGCTATCCCTCCTCTTTCCTTCCTACCCACTGACAGGCCCCAGTGTGTGATGTTCCCCTCCCTGTGTCTATGTGTTCTCTTTGTTCAACTCCCACTTATGAGTGAGAACATGTGGTGTCTGGTTTTCTGTTCTTGTGATAGTTTGCTGAGAATGATGGTTTCCAGCTTCATCCATGTCTCTGCAAAAGACATTAATCCATCCTTTTTTATAGCTGCATAGTATTCCATGGTGTATATGTGCCACATATTCTTTATCCAGTCTATCATTGATGGGCATTTGGGTTGCTTCCTAGTCTTTGCTATTGTGAATAGTGCTGCAATAAACATATGTGTGAATGTGTCTTTATAGTAGAATGATTTATAATCCTTTGGATGTGTACCTAGTAATGAGACTGTTAGGTCAAATGATATTTCTAGTTCTGGATCCTTGAGGAATTGCTACACTGTCTTCCACAATGGTTGAACTAATTTACACTCCCACCAACAGTGTAAAAGCATTCCTATTTCTCCACATCCTCTCTAGCACCTGTTGTTTCCTGACTTTTTAATGATTGCCATTCTAACTGGCGCGAGATGGTATCTCATTGGACCAGGGGTGATGAGCTTTTTTTTTTTTTTCTTCGAGACAGCCTCACTCTGTCACCCAGGGTGGAGTGCAGTGGCACAATTTTGGCTCACTGCAACCTCCACCTAATGGGTTCAAGCAATTCTCCTGCCTTAGCCTCTTGAGTAGCTGGGATTACAGATATATACCACCACGCCTGGCTAAAGTTTTTTGTGTGTGTTTTTGGTAGAGACAGAGTTTCACCGTAGTGGCCAGGCAAGTCTCAAACTCCCGACCTTGTGATCCACTCGCCTTGGCCTCCCAAAGTGATGGGATTACAGGCGTGAGCCACCACGCCCAGCCTATGATGAGCTTTTTTTCATGTGTTTATTGGCCGCATAAATGTCTTCTTTTGAGAAGTGTCTGTTCATATCCTTTTCCCACTTTTTGATGGGGTTGTTTTTTTCTTGTAAATTTGTTTAAGTTCCTTGTAGATTCTGGATATTAGCCCTTTGTTAGATGGATAGATTGCAAAAATTTTCTCCCACTCTGTAGGTTGTGTGTTCACTCCGATGATAGTGTCTTTTGCTGTGCAGAAGCTATCTTTAGTTTAATTAGATCCCATTTCTCAATTTTGGCTTTTGTTGCCACTGCTTTTGGTGTTTTAGTCATGAAGTCTTTGCCTATGCCTATGTTCTGAATGGTATTGGCTAGGTTTTCTTCTAGAGTTTTTATGGTTTTAGATCTTATGTTTAAGTCTTTAATCCATCTTGAGTTAATTATTTTATAAGGTGTAAGGAAGGGGTCCAGTTTCAGCTTTCTTCATATGGCTAGCCAGTTTTCCCATCACCATTTATTAAATAGTCAATCTTTCCCCATTGTTTGTTTCCGTCAGGTGTGTCAGAGATATCTTGTATATTTCATGGTACAATGCCTTCTGTCAATGGGGAAAAATAACAAGCATATACGGGATGAATGAAGTCTGCTATGGTTAAGGTTGAGAATATTTACTGATCCTTGAGTTCAGTCTCCAGGAATGTTGGAAATAGAGAATGGAGATAATGGAGATAAAGAAAAGTTCTGAAAATGACACTTCCCATAGTGTCAAAATTGTGATCTATTGGAGAATTCTGTGATACATCAAAATCTCTGTTTATACTGATGTTTGTTATTGTGTATGAGCATATCTTTATCAGGTGTAGGCTATTTCTATACTTTCATGTCTTTAAATCAATGTTTCTATTCACATATGTATATGTGCAAATAGAAGCATGTTAATATTATATATATATTTTTCTGTCATTACCATGATTGCTATGATTATCATTAGCATGTATTATTAGTGTGACCGAAGTATCATCAGTATCAGTTTCTTTCTAACTGCAGTGCTCCTGTAATGCTTCATTTCTACAGAGCCAACCTACACCCACCGTTTCCCTGACTATAACTTTACCTAAAGTATAAGCCCTTATAAAGCCATGAAAGCCTACCAAGAATTGTCAAAGAAGCTAGGCAGCAGCCAGGCTCTGCCTTAGGAAAAGACTTTACTTTTTATTATCATGTGCAGTACTTAACTACTTGTTTTGACCTCTAAGATTTTGCTCTCCTATATTTCTATCCCCTGGCTTTCTGATATTTCATGTGATTATATGTGAAATTTTAACCTTGCTTTTCTTTTTGGAATCTCTGATATCTCTGCTGCCACAGGTAATGACAGGTTCCTCTCTAACTGTTGGTGTTATCCCTGGTCAGATTATTACTGATGACAGAAGTAGATGTTTTACGTGGATTCTCTCGATATCAGAAACAAATACAGATATCACAACTCAAAAATGACAGACTGATAACCATTATGAACTTAGATGCAACATTCTTAATACAATATTAGCAAAGTGAGTCTAGGAATATTTAAAAATGATAATGTGTTTTAACCAAGTGGGGCTTATCTCAAGTTGGTTTCAACAACTGAAAATCTACCATGCTGACAGAAAAAAGAAAAATCACGTGACACTCTCAATAGATGCAAAAAGGGAATTTACAAAATGTAACACATTTTTTAAATTAAAAACTCCCAGCAAACTGAGGATAGAAAAGTACATTTTCAAACTGATTATGTGTTTACAGAAAATCTATAGCAAACATCTTACTTAAAATGGTGAAAGCCTTAATACTTTCTACATAAGATTATGAAAAATGCAATGATGTCCTCTCTCCCTAGTTCTTTAAAGTATTGCATTCAATATTAAATAAGTGGAAATATATACCAAGTTCATTGATAAATATTTAATACTTATGAGATGATAATTCTCCTGAAATTGATCTCTAGATTCAGTGGAATTCCCATGAAACCTTATAGGTCCTTTTGGATAAATTACAAAACTGATTCTAAAACAGGGAGAAAGAAAGAAGGGAAGGAAGGAGGAATGGACAGAAAGAAGAAAGAAATAAAGAGAAAAGAAAAGAAAATAAGAAATAAGTGACACCCAAGTTGGGAAGAAAGAAAAATACTATTCTCACATGATGTAAACATATACACAGAAAATCCTTAGGCATCTGCAGAAGTGTGCTAGAGGTATGAAGTGAATTTAACAAAGTTGTAGGATGAAAGATCAATAAATAAAATCAATTGTGTTTCTATACACAATCAACACCAATTAGAAAATAAAATTATGTAAGCAATTTAACTTATAATAGCCTCAAAAATAATAAAATAATTCAGAATAAATTTAATAAAAGGTATGCTGATCCAAAATTTCTAAATCACTAATACGAGAGATTGAATAGGTAGAAATATGTATCAAGTTCATTGGTAAATATACATGTCATACTTATTAGATGATAATTCTTCTGAAACTGATCTCCAGATTTGGCACAATCCCAATCAAACCTATAGGCCTTTTTGGAGAAATTACAAAGCTGATTCTAATTTTTTTTTTAAATATGGAAGTCCTAGAATAGCCAGAGCATGTTTTAGAAAGAAGAATAAAGTTGTAAAACTTTCCAAATTTCAAGACATATTGTAAAGCTACACTAACCAGTACAGTAAACTTACTGGCATGAAGAAGACATATATATCAGTGAAACAGAATAAATAATTTAGAAATATATCCAGCCTTACATGGCCAAAGTTGCCAAAATAATTCAATAAGGAAATCAATGTCTTTATAAAGATGGTACTAATAAAATTGGATATTAAATGGAGAATATGAACTTCAGAATTACCTCACACCATATCCTCAAGTTAACTCAACATGTATTTTATACATAATGTAAATATAAAAAGTATAAAGCTTACTGAATAGGAAAAATTTTTAATAATCTTACTATAGCTAAAAATTTTTTAGATAAGAAAAGGATGGATGAAAATGGAAAAAAATAGTAAGTTGGACTTCATGAAATTAAGACTTTTGCAATTTAAAACATAGCATCAAAAAATGAAAAGACAAACCACAGATTGGGACAGAATAATTTTAAATATGTCTGATAAAGAACTTTCATCTAGAATGTACACATAACTAAAAAACTAAATAACAAAACACAAATAACTCATTTAACATAATATTTTGACCTAAATGGACCAAATATTTGTACAGATATTTTAATTTAAAAAGAGATGATGTCCAATACACAAATGAAAAGATACTTAACATTACCCGTCATCAGGGAAATGCAAGTTAAAACCACACTGAGGTACCACTGTACACCCACTGGAGTGGCTGACACGAGCAGAACTGACCATACCACATGATGTGAAGAATTGCTCTTCACACCTGGCTAGTGGGACTTCAAAATGGTACAGACATTTTGGAAAGCAGTTTGGCAGTTTCTTTTAATGTTAAACTTAGTACTGATCATATAACCAAATAATTCCACTGCGACTCAAAATAAATAAAAACATATCCGTACCAAGCCTCATCCTTGAAGTTCATAGCAGATGTGTCCATCAACTTGTAAATGGATAAACCAGTTGTAGATGGAGTACCACTCAACAATAAAAAGGAGCAAACTGATACAACAGCAATATAAATGAATATCAAAAGCATTATGCTCAGTGAAAGAAGCTAGACATGAAAGACACCAATGTATCATTCCACTAATAGGATACTCTAGAAAATGCAAACTGTAGAAACAGAAGCAGATTAGTGGTTGCCTGTGTTCAGGAATGGAGAAAAGATCAAATGCAAAACAGCAAAAGAAAACATTTTGTGATGATGCAGATTTTCTGTATCTTGATCATGATTGTGGTCAAATGATGATATTCATCTGCCATAACCCATTAAATTGCACATTGAAAAGGGTGAATTTTACTGTGTGTACATTATACTTAAATGGAGCTGTAAATATGTTTGGAGCTTATCTGTGAACATTAGTTGCAGAGCAGGAGTTATTTTTATAGAGTGGAAATCTGCTGAGTGCCAACTTGAGAAGGGTTGAGAAAAATTAGAACCTTCTTCCAACACATTTCAGTTAGAACACTCTTAGGATGTCGTTACAGCTGTGCTCTATATTGGAGTCTCTGATGAAATCACATGTCTAACAATCTCAGCATGCCTTTAATCAACAGAATATACACGTGTTTTCTTTTTTTACTATAAAGGATATACCAAACAACTTTTTCAAGACTTTACTTCAAAAAGGCACGTAGTTTTGCAACATTTTTGGTAAGTCTTTAATTATTTCAAAATGAAAAATTGAAAATAAAATGCAATTATTTACTCAGGCCCCCCACAAAAAAGGCCTGTACGGGGAATGCATGTGGTGTGTGTGTGTGTGTGTGTGTGTAAGTGTGTGATTTGAAGAATTGAAAAAATTTTAGTGGGGTTTTGTAGCATCACTTTGATAGCATCCTGTAATTTTGAATTGTGTTAGAAATAAAAATAAAGTGAATACACTGATAAAAGAATTTGAAAAGAATTTGCATTATTGCCTAAATTATGTGTGGTTTCCACAGTGGCATGAATCGAGCATCTTTAACCTACATAACAATATATCAGAATGTATTAGGTAAAAAATAAGTAAACTAGTATAACAAAGTTAAATATTTCTAAAGGAAAATTATAGCTTTATTTTTTTTCCTGAACTGTTTTGAGGAGATATTTACACCAAAAGATATTGTCATTGATCAATGAAACTTTTTCAGAATTTGCTTGTGTCCCACCAATATTTGATTACATAGTGCTTCTGTGAGTTCCATTTCATTAATTTAGCATTGACAGGAGAGAAGGCAATGGCTCTGCAGCCTCTCTTGATGTGGCATGATCCTGGTTCCGCTGGCTGATATCTATTAGAACCATGGCCTTAATCATGCCTTTCATGCTTCTAACTTGATTTGCATTTGTTGTGTAATCCAAATTTATTCTCTCGTTTAGTCGCTTCCACCCATAGAAAAGCAGGTCTTTTTCATTTCTCCTTCACCATTGCCCCCATTTTTTCTTTTTGTCCTCCCATGATGAAAAACAAGACAGAAACAAACTATAACAACAACAGACACCTTTTGTCTGTGGTCACCAATGCATTGTAGCACTAAACTTTGTTCAAAATCTCTAGATCTGACCTCTATATCTGCTGTTCCCAGAGTTTTTCAATGTATTCTCTAGACTGCTGTGACCCATTGACAGAACGTCTAGCTATATTTAATTGAAAGTTATTACTGTCTGATATGGCTTGGCTGTGTCTGCACCGAAATCTCATCTTGCACTGTAGCTCCCATAATTCACATGTTGTGGGAGGGACCCAGTGAGAGGTAAGTGGATCATGGGGGCAGTTTTCCCCACACTGTTCTAGTGGTAGTGAATAAGTCTCATGAGATCTGATGGTTTTATAAGGGGAAACCCCTTTCGCCTTTCACTTGGTTCTCATTTGCTAAATCATGCCTCTCAGCTGATTCTCTCTAGAATTTATTCTCAGGAGATCTAATTAATAACTTGTCAAGCTGATGTCCATCCTTGGGGACAACTCGTATCTGAAGAATGGCCAGTGAAAGGTATTAAAACTCCATACTCCTGCCTCAATTTAGGGCAACTCTGAAGGGTCACCCCAGCTTCTCAGCTCCCCCTTGAGATTAGCTGAGGTATTTGTTGTGACTGCCTCACATCTCAACTCCCTTTATCCAATTCAGTTTTTTCGCCACAGTTGTTGGTTCCTAGGATTTTACCCAGTTAAATGTTCTCTACACAAATCTCTATCTCAAATCTGCTTTACAGGGAATGTGGCCTCAGACAGGTTTTCATTAGGTTCTGGACATAACTCTCATTAGTCATTGATATGATTCGGCTGTGTCTCCGGCCGAATCTCACCTTGATTGTAATTATCCCCGCATGTCAAGGATGGAGTCAGGTGGAGATAATTGAATCATAGGGGCGGGTTCCCCCTACTGTTCTCCTGGTAGCGAATAAGTCTCACCAGATCTGATGCTTTTAAAATGGGAGTTTCCCTACACAAGCTTTCTTCTCTGCTACCATTTAAGATGTGCCTTTGCTTCTTTTTTGCCTTCTGCCGTGACTGTGAGGCCTCCCCAGCCATGTGGAATTGTGAGTTCATTAAACCTCTTTCCTTTATAAATTACCCGGTCTTGGGTAGGACTTTATTAGCAGCATGAGAACAAACTAGTACAGTCTGTTCTATAAGCCCAAGTCGGATCACAGAGTCCCGCTTTCTGTTTTTTTTTTCTAGCCCATATTTCTACTAAAACTTGACTCATATAGACTTAAAACAAAATAATTAAGCATGGCTAATATTTATTTAATATTTTATACGTGTCAGGTACTGTATTTTGTAACTTATCTTTTAATAATCTTTCCAAATCTCTAAAAGGAGAATTCTGCTCTTTTATAGAGAAAATAAGGATGGCTCTGAAAATGTTAGTATTAGGGGAAGTAGGGTGAGGGACATAGGGGGCACTTTGTGTTATTTGTGCATTTTACTATCAATCTAAAATCAGGTCAAAATAAAAATTAAAAAAATGAGTAGTAGAAGCAGGTTGTTAAGATTTTCAGTGTGACTCTAGAATTTTTTTGTTTGTTGTTTGTTTTGGAGTGTAGTGGTATTATCTCTGCTCACTGCAACCTCCACTTCCCAGGCTCAAGCAATTCTCCCCCTCAGTCTCCCAAGTAGCTCGGATTATAGGTGCCCCCCCCACACCCAGCTAATTTTTGTATTTTTTTTTTTTTTTAGTAGAGATGGGGTTTCAGCATGTTGGCCAGGCCAGTCTCCAACTCCTGACTTCAAGTCATCCGCACGCCTCAGCCTCCCGAAGTGCTGGGATTATAGGCATGAGCCACCACTCCTGGCCCAAAGTTCATATTTTAACTACTAACCTAAATTATTTTAAAAACAAAAGCCTCCTTGGACTCAAACCAGGTCAGAGTGACATGATCATGTGCCTGTTTTGTGCAGGGTGAAGTGAGATTATTATCTAGGAAATAGCTGAAATGTCTTGTTGTGGGCATAAATATTTCATATAAATTCTAAGCTTCATATTAGCACTTAGATTATAATTATCTAAAGAATAGAGAACAATTTCATATAATTTTCAGTGTATCAGGCGAATCAAAAGTATACATACAAGCATGCAGATGAATTTCAGTGAATATAGTGGTGACAATGCTCAACAGAATATGTGTCCCCCACCCCATCCCTGCTTCTTGCTCTTTCACTGTCCTAAAGATAGAACAAAATGGTTCAGGCATCCAGCTTGTCCCCTCCACACTTCACACTTTTACTTAATAGCAGCTTATCTTTAACACTTTGTCATCTTTAAGATGTTGCTAATTCTTTCTGGTAGATCCCAGGACTGAGGATGAGGAAGAATGATTTTATTTAAATAAAGTTGCTTAATTAAAAAACAATTTTTTTTAGTTTTAAAATATTTTCATTATTTTATAAAATTTTTGTGGGTACATAGGAGGTTTATATATTTGTGGGGTACATGAGATGTTTTAATACAGGCATGCAGTGTGAAATAATCACATCATGAGGAATGGGCTTTCCATCCCCTCAAGCATTTATCCTCTGAGTTAAAAACTATTCAATTGGCTGGGCGCGGTGGCTCACGCCTGTAGTCCCAGCTCTTTGGGAGGCCAAGGGGGGCGGATCGCCTGAGGTCAGGAGTTTGAGACCAGCCTGGCCAACATGATGAAACCCCATCTCTACTAAAAATACAAAAATTAGCCAGGTGTGGTGGCGAGTGCCTGTCATCCCAGCTACTCGGGAGGCTGAGACAGAAAAATCATTTGAACCTGGGAGGTGGAGGTTACAGTGAGCCGAGATCATGCCATTGTACTCCAGCCTGAGTGACAAGAGTGAAACTCCATGTCAAAAACAAACAAAAATCAATTACATTCTTTAAGTTATTAAAATTAAACATTGTAAATGATTTTTTTCCCAAAGCTTTTTCAGAGAAAAAAAAAAGTAGAAACAAAGACACTTTCTACTGATTTCCAACATGGTGACTGTATTTCTAGCATGTGTTAAGGTGAAAAATTGATTTTATGTTTAATACAAAACATAGCATAATGTAATGAAAAGCAAGATTGTAATGATGAAGGAAAATAACATTAGTGCTATTTTTTTTCAATTTGAAGCATTGGATTAAAATGAATTAGGTTATATTCCAACATGTTTATATTGAATTTCTTTTTTCTCCAATTGGTTTCTTTTTATTAATGGGGGAGTGTTGCATTTGTATAAGGTTTCCCTATTATATTCAATTGTTTTGAGATGCTTTTAATATGAAGTTTTTATGTTTTCTTTTTGATGTATACATGTTATGCTTTTATGCTGAATTTGATAATTGGTGCTGTATATGCAAAGCAAATGTAATTTCCCAGCTTTTATTTTTTAAAGCCCTGGGAAGCAACATAATGAAGTAGAAATAGTATCAAGACAGGAGTTAGAATACCTGGATTCTAAAATTTAAATTAAATTAGGATCTAGTGACATTATAGGTGTTCCTTGATCTTCTGATGACCTGGTTCCTCAAAAGAAAAATAAAATAATCTATAAATTGTTTCTAATTCTAAAACTCTATCAATCCTATTTTTAAAATTATAATTAGTTGAACTCTATAAGGTCACAAAAATCCCTAAGAAACTAAAATAAAATTTTATCATATCTTAAAAATACTCTGATCTTTTTTTATATGCTGACATGAATTCTAATTATTTTTGAGCCCCTAAAAAACATTTAAGATCACAGTTTATGTTTTATTATTGACTTTCAGATAATTAACATTTTACTGATAGATATGAACAAATCTACTCTAACAGAGATAGTCATTAGTTTATTTCTCTCTTTTCAGTATCAATAAAAAGTATCGATTTACCAATAACAATGAATTAATTGCCTGAAATAAATGAAACGTAAGCAGCAAAAGTGAACCTTTTAGTATAACTCTTCTTGTAAACATTGACTTAGTTCAAAGGGAGCTTATCTTTAAAAAAAAAGCGCTAATTCATGTCTATTGTTATAGATATAATCTTTTGTTCCTTGAAAATAGATCCTACTATACTCCAGACACTATGCCACTTGGTGCAGATATTAACACAAATAGCAGGTGATCATTGTCCTCATGGAGTTTATTTTAAAGAGAACAAAGTGAGACAAAGGCACACAAGCAAAGAACTACAATACAAAGGGGATGGCATCTGACTCAGCATGGAGGTGTCACGGAAGGTGTTGTTTTGCTTAGGTTTTGAAGTGTGGGTAGGAGATGGCCCATGTTGAGAGTGGGAACTGGGAATTAAAAAGATGAGGAGGTCTCTGCAAATCTACATGGATGGGAAGTAGCATGCTGATGTGGGAAACAACTAAAAAGTTCCAGAATGCATGGTTTATAAAGCATGAGTCAGAGAGGGCTAGACCAGTAGCCAGATCAAGGATATCTCAGATGTTATAGTCATGAATTAGTGCATTGACCTGCAGGCCATGGGAGTCACTGAAGGTTTCAGTCAGGTAAGTGAGCTGATCAGAACAGTCCTTTAGATAGGCCGCTCTTTTGGCTGTAAGGGGGACACGTTTGAAGTAGGGCTATAGCTAAAAATATACAGACACTTCCTCTTGTCTACAGCCCTGCTGGCATCTGTTGTATTTTGACTTTTTAATAATAGCCATTCCAACCGGTATGAAATGGTATCTCATTGTGTTTTGATTTGCATTTTTCTGATGATTAGTGATTCTAAGCATTTTTTTTTTCGTGTATTTGTTGGCCATTTGTATATGTTCTTTTGAGAAGTGTTTGTTCATGTCCTTTGCCCATTTTTTAATTGGGTTATTTTTTTTTCTAATTGATTTAAGTTCCCTGTAGATTCTGGATACTAAAAAACAAACAAAAACCAGAAGTAAATAAATTCTCAGGACACACACACCCACACCCACAGAGAGAGAGAGAGAGAGCGCCTAGGTAAGAGGCCACCAACCACCAGGGTCTAAACTGGGAACACTTTCTAGTACAGAATGAATGGAAAGGATTCATGAAATATCTAGAAAGTAACGTTAATGAGATTTACATGTATGGAGTGAATGAGGAGAAACGGATCATTCAGGATTCTGGTGGGAATAACAGGGGGAGCCATTAGCTGAAATTTTGAAGTGGGAGAAGGAGAGGGAGTTTTAGGGAGAAAGATGAGTTTTTTTTAGGTATTTCAAACCCTTGAAGCTTCTATGGGACATCGAAGTGGAAATAACAGTCTGTGGGTTGGGACAATAAAGAAAGAAATTGGTTGAAGACTAGGGGAAGAGTATAGAGCAAAGAAATATTTAAGATAATAAACATAGAGAGATAGCTGAAAATGTGGGACTGGATTACAAAGGAAGAATGATTTAGTTATGAAGCCCAAGGGCTGACAGGAATGGGTGACTACTCGAGGAGTTCATATGCATCTGTTATTGTATGAATAAAAAAAATTATCTGTTCCTTCCTAAAGATATCTTCAACCTGTTTTTGGATACATATGGGCACTGCTTTTCATTCTCTTAGCCCCATTTCTTATTTTAGCCTCTGCTGTAGCAATCAGTTCTGCACAGGCTTTGACCCAGGCTTTGACTAGTTGGTGCAGGTGTGATATGACACTTACCTGGAATGGCCCACAGTTTGTGGCTGCTCTCACTTAAGCAGGTGGGATGCTCATGTAGGTGTAACCTAGAAGCTTGGTAGAGTTTATGCCCATGGGGCAACCTGTGACCACTCAAAAATAAAGCCCTTTCCTCCTCCCAGATTGAGGAGTCTTGCATTATGTAATAAAACTCCTTAGAAGGCCTATTAGGTTCCAATACAGCATTAGGCAACTTGATAAGGTATCCCATCATCAGCCTTCCTTTCTTCCCTCATTCCACTGCCTCTCACTCTTTCTTCCTAAGTTAACTTCTTAGATAAAATGCCAACTTTCTATATTTTGTTTCACATCAGGGAAAATAATTGTATATCCCATTTCAAAAGCATATAAAAAGGTTACTGTATAGAAAATTTGTCTTTAATAGATTAAGCTGTAATTTTCCAAATACTTTAAAATTTTATTTCAGAAACGTTTTTCCTTTTTATAAGCTTCATCTAAAAGCAGAGTTCACCTAAGAATATACCTAAGAGCATATTACATAGAATATATTTTATATTTCAGTAGTTTAGCTGGGATTCTTTCAAAATTGAGAGGATCTACAAATATTTCTAACACATTAGTTTTCAGTCTTAAGGCTGAGTCAAGAACAAAGCTCCTAAACTTTGCGTTGGTGATTGAGAACATTTTAAAATTGTTATTTAATTCATTAATTTATTTTTAAAAATTTTTCACATTGTAATTATATAGATTTATAGGATACAATTTGATGTTTCAATGAATATGTATGTTGTCTAATGATCCAATAAGGATACTTAGTGTATTAATTACCTCATGCATTCATCATTTCTTTTTAATAAGAAATTTCAAAATCCTTTCTTCTAGATACTTTGTAATATACAATACTTTACTTTTAAATATAGTCACCCTGCTTTGCAAAGAACACTTCAACTTATTCTTCCTATATAATTGTGATTTCATAACTGTTAACCAATCTATCTCCATTTTGCCCTCCCCACTTCTTCCTCACTGTTTGGTAACCACTATTCTACTCTACTTCTCCATTAACTTTTTTTTTTTTAAGATTCCACATATGAGAGAGATCATGCGGTATTTGCTTTCTGTGTCTGGCTTATTTCACTTAACATTGCACCCTGCAGGGTCATCCATGTTGTTGCAACTGGCAGAATTTCATTCTTTTTTTATGGCTGAATAGTAGTTCATTGTGTGTGTGTCCATATACATATATATATATATATAATTAATTTTATGTATAATTATAATTACACATAAAATTATATATAATTATAATTATAATTATATGTAATTATACATATAATAATATATATTATACGTAATATATATAATATACATAATATACGTTATGTATATTATTCATAATATACGTTATGTATATTATATATGTATATATGTATTATATACGTATGTATATATTATACGTTATATATTATATATAATATACATAATATATAATGTATATATATAATTCACTTGTTTGTTTTTAGACACATAGGTTGATTCCATATCTGATTATTAGAAATAGTGCTACAGTAAACATAAGAGTGCAGATATTTTTCAAACACAATGATTTCATTTCCTATGGATGTATACCCAGTAGTGGGATTGCTGGGTTATGTGATCGAATGATTGCTTTTTGTTTTTTTTTTTATTTTTTAGCGAATTTCCATAAAGTTTTGCTTAATGGTTGTACTAGTTTACAACCCCATCAACAGTGTGTAAGTGTTCCCTTTTCTCCACTTCCTTGCCAACTCTTGTTATCTTTTACCTTTTTGGTAATAGCCATTCTAATGGGTGAACTGGTATCTCATTGTGGTTTTGATTTGCATTTCCCTGATGGTTAGTGATGTTGAACATGATTTTATTATATATTCGTCTTGACCATTTCTATATTTTCTCTTGTGGCATGTCTTTTAGTTTATTTTGTCCTTTTTTTTTTTTTTTGAGAAAGAGTCTTGCTCTGTTGCCCAAGCTGGAGTACAGTGGTGCAATCGGGGCTCACGGCAACCTCCATCTCCCTGGTTCAAGCAATTCCCCTGCCTCAGCCTGCTGAGTAGCCGGGGTTACAGGCACACGCCATCATGTTTGGCTAAATTTTTGTATTTTTAGTAGAGAAATGATTTCACCATATTGGTCAGGCTGGTCTCAAACTCCTGACCTCAGGCAATCCACCTGCCTCAGCCTCCCAGTTTTGCCCATTTTTAAATAAGTTATTTCTGTTTTTGCTGTTGAGTTGTTTAAGTTTCTTATATAATCTGGGCATTAACTCCTTAGCAGATGTATAGTTTGCAAATATTGTATCCCATTCTGTAAGTTGTTTTTTCACTCTGTTAAGTTTCCTTTGCTGTGCAAAAGCATTTTAGTTTGATGAAACCCCATTTATCTATTTTTGCTTTTGTTGCCTGTGCTTTTGACGTCTCATTTAAAAAATCCTTGTACAACCCAAAGTTATAGAGAATTTCCCACATGTCATCTTCTAGTAGTTTTTCATAGTTTTCAATCTTACCTTTAGGTCTTTAATCGCATTTGAGTTGATTTTTGTATAAGGTAAAAGATAGGGGTCTGATTTCATTATCCCACATATAGATATCCAATCTTCTCAGTACCATTTAATGAAGACACTGTCTTTACCCCTGTGTGTGCTCTTGACTCCTTTTTTGAAAATCAGTTGACTTTAGGTATGAGAATTTATTTCTGAGCTGTATATTCTCTTCCATTGGTCTATGTGTTTGCTTTATGGCAGTGCCATGCTGTTTTGCTTACTATGGCTTTGTAGTATATTTTGAAGTCAGGTAGTGTGGTGCCTCCAGCTTTGTTATTTTTGCACAGGATTGCTTTGGTTATTTGGGGTCTTTTCTGGTTTCATACAAATTTTAGGGTATTTTTTTCTATTTCTGTGAAGAATTTCATTGGTATTTTGATAGTGATTGCATTGAATCTGTAGGACATTTTGTTAGTATGGTCATTTCAATAGTATCAATTCTTCCATTCCATGAGTATATAGTGTCCATTTTTTGTGTATTGTAAATTTTTCCATCAGTGTGTTATAGTTTTCATTGAAGAGATCTTTCATGACCTTGATTAAATTTATCTGCAGATTTCTTGGTAGCTATTGTAAATGGAATTCCTTTCTTGATGACTTTTTCAGATAGTTCACTATTAGTGTATAGAAACACCACTGAATTTTCTGTGTTGATTTTGTATACTACAACTTTACTGAATTTATTTATGATTTCTAGTAGTTTTTGGTCAAGTCTTTAGGGTTCTCACTCTATATAAGTATATATAGAAAGAACCCTAAAGAGAGAGAGATCATATATATCTATATGATCATATATATAGATATATACATATGTATGTGAGATCACATTTTCTACAAACAGAAACAATCTGACTTCCTTCTTTCCAGTTTGGATCCCTCTTATTTATTTCTTTTGTCTAATTGCTCTGGCTCTGACCTCCAGTACTATGCTAAATAGAAGTGGTAGAAGTTGACATCCTTGTCTTCCTCCATATCATAGAGGAAAAGCATTTAACTATTCACCATAAATAAGATGTTAGCTGTGGGTTTGTCACATATGGCCTTTACTGCGTTGAGGTACACTCCTATACCTACTTTCTTGACAGTTTTTATCATAAACGAATGTTGACTTTTGTCAAGTGTTCTTTTTGCATCTGTTGAAATGATCACATGGTTTTTGTTTTTCTTTCTATTGTGGTGGTGTATCATATTTACTGATTTGTGCATGTTAAGCCATCCTTTCATCCCTGGGATGAATCCCACTTGATTATAGTGAATACTCTTTTTAGTGTGCTGTCGAAGTCAGTTCACTTGTATCTTGTTGAGAATTTTTGTATCTATGTTCTTCAGGAATATTGGCCTGTTATTTTCATCTTGTGCGTGTCTTTGTCTGGTTTTAGAATCAGGATATTGCGAGCCTCATAAGATGAGTATGGAAGTATTCCTTCCTCATTACTTTTGTGGAAAAGTTTGTGGAGAATTGGTAGTTATTCTTTAAGTGTTTGGTAGAATTCAGCAGTGAAGACATCAGGTCCTGGGTGTTGGTTGTTGTTGTTGTTGTTTTGATGGAAGATGTTTTATTATTGATTCAATTTCCAAACTCATTCTTGATGTGTTCAGATGTTATATTTCCTCACAATTTAATCTGGGTAGTTGTATGTGTGCAGAAATTTATTCATTTTATTCTACATTATCAAATTTGTTGGCATATAGTTATGAGTAATGTCTTACAATCCCTTCTATTTCTGTGGTGTATCAGTTGTAATGTCTCCTTTTTCATCTTTTATTTATTTGAATTTTCTCTCCTTTTGTCTTAGTTTAGCTAAAGGTTTGTCAGTTTTACCTTTACACTTTGTCTTATTTATCTTTTGAAATATTTTTTAGTGTCTGTTTCCTTTATATCTGCTGTGAGCTTTATTATTTCCTTCCTTCTACCAATTTTGGGTT
The DNA here is from genome assembly GCF_029281585.2 of Gorilla gorilla gorilla. Taxonomy (NCBI): domain Eukaryota; kingdom Metazoa; phylum Chordata; class Mammalia; order Primates; family Hominidae; genus Gorilla; species Gorilla gorilla. The sequence continues at coordinate 6,013,735 of NC_073232.2, read as the reverse complement.
TAGTTTGTTTTTGATGTTCTAGTTACTTGAAGTGTATAATTTTGCTTTGTGATTTGAAAATCTTTCTTCATTTTTGGTGTAGGCTTTTATTGCTATAAATTTCCCTCTTAGAACTGCTTTTGCTACGTTCCATAGGTTTGGGTATGTTGGATTTTCATTCTTACTTGTCTCAGTGACTTTTGAAATTTTCCTATTAATGTCTTAATGAGACCTATTGATTTCTTGGGTGCATGCTATTTAATTTCCATGTTTTTATAAAATTTCCAAGGGCTTTCCTGTTGTTGATTTCTGGCTTTATATCACTGTAATCAGAAAAGATACTTCATATGATATCTGTCTTCTTAAGTTTGTTAAGACTTATTATGTGTCATAATGTATGATTGGTCCTAGAGAATGTTTGGTGTACAGTTGAGAATAATTTGTATTCTGCAGCTGCTGGATGATGTATTAGTCTGTTTTCATACTGCTGATAAAGACATACCCGAGACTGGGTAATTTACAGAGAAAAAGAGGTTTAGTGGACTCATAGTTCCACGTGGCTGGGGAGGTCTCCCAATCATGATGGAAGGCGAAAGACACATCTTACATGGTAGCAAACAAAATAGAATTGAGAACCAAGTGAAAGGGTTCCCCCTTATAAAACCATCAGATCTTGTTAGACGTATTCACTACCACAAGAACAGTATGGGGGAAACCGCCCCCATGATTCAATTATCTCCCACTGGTTCCCTCCCACAACATGTATGAATTATGGGAGCTATAATCAAGATGAGATTTCGGTGGGGATATACAGACAAACCATATCAGGTGAGATCTTCTTTACCTGCTAGGTCCATTTGGTCTATGGTATAGTTTGAGTCTGTCATTTTTTGGTTGATTTTCTCTTCATAGAATCTGTCCATTTTTAAAGTGGAGTGTTGAAATTTCCTACTAATATTGTATTGCAGTCTATCTCTACCTTTAAATCTAATATTTGCTTTATATATCTGGTTGTTCTGGTGTTGGGTACATATATAGTTACACCTAAGTAATATATATGTTATGTCCTCTTATTGAATTGGGCCTTTTATCATTTCATTATACAGCGGCATTCTTTTTTTATATAGTTTTTTTATTTAAAGCCTTTTTAAAATATGACATGACTGTGGCTACTCCTGCTTGCTTTTCATTTGTTTGCATAAAATATATTTTTCCATCTCTTCACTTTCAGTCTATTTATCTTTAATAGTGAGGTAAGTATCATGTAGGCAGCATATTGGTGGGTTTTGCTATCTGAATCCATTCATCCACTTTATATCTTTTAACTAGAGTTTAATCCACTTCTATTGAAGTTTATTATTGATAAATTAGGACTTCCTTCTACCATTTCATTAGTTGTTTTTTAGATTACTTGTTCACTTCTTCCTTTCTTATTGTTCATCTCTCTAGTTTGGTGGTTTTCTGTGGTGCTAAGCTTTGTTTCTTTTCCCTTTTTTGGTGTGTGTGTGTGTATCTTCTGTAATTTATTTCTTTCTGGTTAGTGGAACTAACATACAGAGTCCTGTATTTGTAACAGACTATTTTACACTGATAACAACTTAACTTCTGTCACATAAAAATACTCTTGACTTCTCCCCCCCCCACACACACAATTTATATTTTTGTTACGTTACATTGCATCTTTATGAATGGTAGACTCAATGGAACATAGGATCTATGTCACAACTAAATCAATTATTTAATGGCAGCATTAAAGCAGGCCAAAGAATGTGAAAAACTGGTGTGGGTGTATTTAACTTTTTAAAAACTATGTTTCATAATGTTTTCATTAAAAAGTCTTTATCAGTTTGCTAATGCCTAATTTTTACAACCAGCCACCATAGATTTTACAGGATAAATATATTATTTCAGTGGTAATTGAAGCAGAATTTTTGTTGCTCTTCTTACCCTTAGAGATTGTGTATTATCCTCAGACGTAATTCTTTGATTTTTTTTTCTTTTCATGTTGTTACACATAGTTACCAACAATCAACGTGAGAATAACCTTTGAATATTTTCAAGCATTAAGATTTGTTTATACAGCTGCACAATTAGACAACCAACACTCTTGGGTCTTTACCTCTCAGCATACACCTGATTATTAACTTAAAGGTATGATGGGAAAAGTATCAATTTTTCTTGGTCACCTAGATTTAGAAATATGTAATAACTATAAGCTTGGGTCTGCTTCTTCAGAAGCCTAGGAAGTGGAGTGATGGTTCTCTGAAGAGGCTGGAAACCAAGTATGTGTTTCCAGAAGGCTTAATAGAATATGTTGAGACATAGGCCATTAACACAAAAGTGAAAGAAATGCAAAAAATGTATGAAAGTAAGGATTTGAGAAGGGAAATTTTATTTTTCAGTCTAAGATTCCTATGAATTATATGAAAGTAAATGTCCTATCCTTAAAATTAGCCAAAGGAAGCACTTTACTTATCAATATGATATGACTTTTCATACTCTTATCTAAAGATATCCTAAACTAAGATCCAGTTTTCTAAGAAAAGACTTTTTACTCATGCTTTAAAGCATGCTAGATGATTCCTACCACATCACATAATGTTGTTTACATGTATGATTTAAACTGCATTTATTCTTCAACTCACTGGTTCCTTAGGCTTCTTATCTTTCCTTGCACGCTTAGATAATTTTATGTTAAATTGATTTTTAGAAGTTTAGTTGCTGGGCGTAGTGGCTGTCACCTGTAAACCCAGTACTTTGGGAATTCAAGGAAGGTGGATTGCTTGAGTCTTGGAGTTTGAGGCCTGCCTGGGAAAGATGACAAACCCCATTTGTACAAACATAAAAATATTAGCTGGATATGGTGGCACATGCCTGTGGTCCCAGCTACTCCAAGGCTGAGGTGGGAGGATGACTTGAGTCCGAGAGGCAGAGGTGTGAGCCAAGATCATGCCCTGCTCTTCAGCCTGGGCAAAGAAGCCAGACCCTGTTTCAAAAAAAAAAATCTAGTGAGATTTGATTTCTATTTCTATGTGATTCAAAACTAGGAGAGCTTCAAGGCTAATGACTATTAAAAAATGGCCATTGCTACTTGCATTTTCTATGAAGCCAGCATACACAGCAACGTGCAACCTAAAAACCAAGCTATTTAATATGTAGCTTAGATTTCAGGTTTGATTGTCTTTGAGGTTTGATTATTGCAGAGATCAATTGCCAGACCAAATATAGACTAATTCTGTATTTGGTCTTTTTATCATATGAAACATCCCAGCCTTGGGTATAAATTAAGAGCAAGTACGGATGTTTATACCGATAGCGGTGTAGATATTTCCATGTTTATACAGATAGCGGTGTAGATATTTTCATGTCTATACAGATAGCGGTGTGGATGTTTCCATGTTTATACAGATAGTGGTGTAGATATTTCCATGTTTATAGAGATAGCGGTGTAGATATTTCCATGTTTCTACTGATAGCGTGGTAGATATTTCCATGTTTATAGAGACAGCGGTGTAGATATTTCTATATTTATAGAGATAGCGGTGTAGTTATTTCCATGTTTATACAGATAGCGGTGTAGATATTTCCATGTTTATACAGGTAGCGGTGTAGATATTTCCATGTTTGTACAGGTAGCGGTGAAGATATTTCCATATTTATACAGGTAGCGGTGCAGATATGTGAATTCATTAAACCTCTTTTTCTTTATAAATTACCCAGTCTTGGGTATGTCTTTATCAGCAGCATGAAAATTGACTAATACACTCACTGTCCATGAATGATACTCTGTTAGCCCATTTGCATTGTTATAAAGAAATACCTGAGGCTGGGTAATTTATAAAGAAATGAGGTTTATTTGGCTCCTTGTTCTGAAGGCTGTACATGAAGCACAGTACTGGCACCTGCTTCCAGGGAGGGCCTCAGGAACCTTCCAATCATGGTGGAAGGTGAAGGGAAACCAGCATATCACATGGTGAGAGAGGAAGCAAGAGAGACAGGGAGGAGGTGTCAGTCTCTTTTAAACAACCAGATATCGCATGAACTCACAGGGTAAGAACTCATTCATTACCAAGAGGACAGCACCAAGCCATTCAGGAGGCATCTATCTCCAACATTGGGGATCACATTTTAACGTGAGATTTGAAGGGGACAAACATCCAAACTATGTCAGATACCAAAGCTGACAATGCTTAGGATCTTTAGCTGTTCCAGGTTCTGGGAAAAGGGAGAGAGTTAGCTTCCCTCGTCTATGCTGTGCTACTCCATATTATATTGGTAATTATTGTTCTCTAAAGGTTCTTAAAAGCAAATAAACAAATGCAATGCAAAACATTTGAAATGGAAGGCAAAACACAAGAAATGCAAGGCAAATGCATTAAAAACTTTTGAGTGTTAATATATAGATTTTATTTTATCTTTTTAATTTCTTTTGCTTAACCAAATAGATTATGTAGTTTTGATTAACTGGCCATGAAATAGCTCTGCCTACATAGAATTTCCCATGAATAATTGGTTGTGGAGACTTTTGTGTGTGACCCAAATCCTCCCTCAAAACTGAAGTTTGCCCAGCTATTGGGAGTGTTGGCAATTCATGCCTCTCAGCTGATTCTCTCTAGAATTTATTCTCAGGAGATCTAATTAATAACTTGTCAAGCTGATGTCCATCCTTGGGGACAACTCGTATCTGAAGAATGGTCAGTGAAAGGTATTAAAACTCCATACTCCTGCCTCAATTTAGGGCAACTCTGAAGGGTCACCCCAGCTTCTCAGCTCCCCCTTGAGATTAGCTGAGGTATTTGTTGTGACTGCCTCACATCTCAACTCCCTTTATCCAATTCAGCTTTTTTGCCACAGTTGTTGGTTCCTAGGATTTTACCCAGTTAAATGTTCTCTACACAAATCTCTATCTCAAATCTGCTTTACAGGGAATGTGGCCTCAGACAGGTTTTCATTAGGTTCTGGACATAACTCTCATTAGTCATTGATATGATTCGGCTGTGTCTCTGCCCGAATCTCACCTTGATTGTAATTATCCCCGCATGTCAAGGATGGAGTCAGGTGGAGATAATTGAATCATAGGGGCGGGTTCCCCCTACTGTTCTCCTGGTAGCGAATAAGTCTCACGAGATCTGATGCTTTTAAAATGGGAGTTTTCCTACACAAGCTTTCTTCTCTGCTACCATTTAAGATGTGCCTTTGCTTCTTTCTTGCCTTCTGCCGTGACTGTGAGGCCTCCCCAGCCATGTGGAATTGTGAGTTCATTAAACCTCTTTCCTTTATAAATTACCCGGTCTTGGGTAGGACTTTATTAGCAGCATGAGAACAAACTAGTACAGTCTGTTCTATAAGCCCAAGTCGGATCACAGAGTCCCGCTTTCTTTTTTTTTTCTAGCCCATATTTCTACTAAAACTTGACTCATATAGACTTAAAACAAAATAATTAAGCATGGCTAATATTTATTTAATATTTTATACGTGTCAGGTACTGTATTTTGTAACTTATCTTTTAATAATCTTTCCAAATCTCTAAAAGGAGAATTCTGCTCTTTTATAGAGAAAATAAGGATGGCTCAATCTTTTGATTTTTATTACAAGCTTTATTTTGTATAACATATAATAAACTAAAAATATTGAAAGTTTAGAAACCATCAGCACACAATCGAGGTGATGGAAATATACTTCACCTCCAGTTTCCTGATGCCTCTTTATAATACATTTCTCTGGCCCCTCATTCCTGGCCCTTAAAAACCACCAAACTGCTTTCTGTCACTGGACAGTAATTTATACAGTCAAAAAATGTATATAAATACAATTTTACACTATGCACTTTTTTGTCTGACATTTTATGTTTTTTTCTCTGCATGTTTTACCTCTAGAGTCTGCCTTGTTTCACTTAGTATAATTATTTTGAGATTCATTCATGTTATAGTATGTATCCATAATTAATTCAGATAAAGCAAGTTAATTCATTAATGTATTGATTGATATTTAGACTGTTTCTAGTTTGGGCTATTATGAATACATGTGCTATGAACATTTGTGTTGATATCATTATATGAACACCTACTTTTATCTCTCTTGGGTAAATACCCAGGAGTGCAATGGCTGAGTCTTACAGCAGAAGTATGTTTAACTTTTTAAGGGACTCTTGAACTGTTTTTCAAAGGTTACACTTTTTTGTATTCCCATCAGCAGTGTATGAGAGTTTCAGCTTCTCCACATCCAAGCCAGTGCTTGTCTATTATCAGTCATGCTAATCTTAGCTATTTAAAAAGAGATAGTGGCGTCTCATTTTGGTTTTAATTTGCATTGCCCTAAGCATTAATTATGTTGAGCATATGTGCTTATTTACCAAACAAATGTCTACTTTGAAATGTCTGTTCCAGTCTTTCACCCAAGTTTTAAATGGGGTTGTTTGTTTTTCATTATTAAATTTGGAGCTTTTAAAATATATTTTTGATGCAAGCCTTTTATCAGATATATGAGTTGCAAATATTTTCTCCCAGCCTGCAGCTTGTCTTTTCAGTCTCTTAATAGATTCTTTTGAAGAGCAGATTCTTTTTTTTAAATTTGATGAGTTCTTCTTATCAATATATTATTATATAAATCATGCTGTGGGGTCATATCAGAGAAAGCTTTGCCTGACTCAAAGTCCCAAATGTTTTCACATCTTCCCTCTCCTCTCCTTTGGGAACTGAGATTACACGTAAATTCAGTTACTTGAAATGTACTGTCTACTATTGCTCTGTTCATGTTTTTTAAAAATTTATTTTCTCTCTATATTTTATTTTGAGAGGTGTCTATCTTTTCTTCTTTAATGACTAATGTGCTATCAGCCTACCATGTAGCTGGGACTACAGCCGCATGCTACTATGCCCCGCTAATTTTTGTATTTTTAGTAGAGATGGGATTTCACCATATTGGTCAGGCTGGTCCTGAACTCCTGACTTCGTGATCCACCTGTCTCGGCCTCGCAAAATGCTGAGATTACAGGCGTGAGCCACTGCGCCCAGCCTCCTTTAGTGTATCTTGCATGTCTCTATTTTAGAACATATAGAATACTGTTTCAATAAGCATTTTAATGTTCTTAACTGATAACTCTGGCACCTTGATTTACTCTGGATCAGTTCTGACTCAGTGATTTTTCTCCTTATTATGAGCCACGTTCTTCTGTCTTTTGTTGTTACTGTTGCGTCTCTGCTAAACTGTGTCTGGATGTCAGATATGGTGACTTTTATCTTATTGAGTGCTGGAAGTATATATAAATATTCTTGATCTTTGTATTGGTATGTATTTAAGTTTAGTTGGAAAGAGTTTGACTCTTTTTGGTCTTGCTTTAAAAATTCATTAGGTGGGATCAGACCAGTTCTCATTTTAGAGCTAATCACTCCCAACTAGTGAGGCAAGATCCTTCTGGGTATCCCTGGGAATCTTGAGGTGTTTCTGGTTTGGCTGATAAAATAAGCACTATTACTGGACCTTGGTGAGCATGTGTACTGTTACTTTTCATCTTATCTGTGTGTTGTTTCCCCAACCGTAGGTACTTTTCTCTAGGCCTGTCCTAACAATTACTTAGCTATGTACTTTAGGGGGACCCTTTGCAGAGCTCTGGAGTTCTCTTTCTGTGCAGCCCCTTCTTCTCGGAAACCTTGTCCTGAGAGCTCATGTCCACATGGTTTCTGTGGACTCTCAGCTCTGTCCCCTCAGCTCAGGGAGAACAATGGGCTCCTCTTGGGCTCTTCTCCTGGAGTAGTGGGCTGGAAAACTTTCTCCAGGCATAAATTAGGACAGTTGATAGGCTCACCTTGTTTGAGACTGACTTTACAGGGTCTTGCAAACTTTCGTGGCATACATTTTGGCCATTTTTTTGGTTGTTTCAGGAGGGAGAGAAAGTCTAGTTCTTGTTACTCCATCATGGTCATTGCAGAAGTCAACCTAACTGATATTTATCAATACAGTCTGTTGCTACACATTGAACTTGCTTAAGATAATTTTTAGATGGCACAGAACTTTCTGTCCATTGAATGAGACTCTCTGCTTATTTTGCAAGTGCTCATTTGTATGGAGACATTTGTATGGAGAAACTTCAAAAAGTTTGTGGAAAAATGAAGTTAAAAGATAAACATTGAAAATGTGATCTTCGGTTTTCATCCCTAAAGAACTGATGGTCCTGGGAACTTAACAATGTCAATGCAGTCTCTTATACATTATTAACTTAAGAAAAATGGGTGCCCTTTCCACATTTGTTGAGATTGGGAAACAAAAAGAAGTCAGAAGGAGCCAAATCAGAGCTGTAAGGTGGATGCCTGACAATTTCCCATTGAGACTCTCACATAATTGCCTTTGCTCGATGACAGGAATGAGCAGAAACATTGTGGTGTTAGAGGACTGTCTGCTAAAGCTTTCCCAGGTATTTTGCCCTAAAACTTTGGCTAACTTATTCAAAACACTCTCATGATATGCAGATATTATTGTTCTTTGACCTTCCACAAAGTCAACAAGCAAAATGCCTGGAATGTCCCCAAAAAACTGTTGCCGTGACCTTTGCTCTTGAGTGATCCCCTTTTGCTTTGACTGGACCACTTCCACCTTTGGTAGCCATTGCTTTGATTGTGTTTTGCCCTCAGGATCATACTGGGAAAGCCATGTTTTATCTTCTGTTACAATTCTTCAAAGAAATCCTTCAGGATCTTGACCCTGGTTCTTTAAAATTTCCATTGAGAGCTCTCCTCTTGTCTGCAGCTGATCTGAGCACAACACTTTTGACACTCATGCAGTGGAAAGTTGGTTCAACTTTAATTTTTTAGTCAGAACTGTGTAAGCTGAACCAATTAAGATGTCTACGATGTTGGCTATTGTTTGTGCTGTTGATTATCAGTCCTCTTCAATTAGGGCACAAACAAGATTAATTTTTTTCCTTGCAAATTGACATGGACGATCTGTCCCTGTGGACTTCATCTTCCACATCATCTCGTTTCTTCTTTAAAAAAGCTGTCCGCTTGTGAACTACTGATTTCTTTGGTGCATTGTCCCCTCAAGCTTCTTGTAAAGCATCAGTGATTTCACCATTCTTTCACTCAAGCTTCATCATAATCTAATGTTTGTTCTTGCTTCAATTTTAGCAGAATTTACATTGCTCTGCTAGGGGCTCTTTTCAAACTAATGTCTACTCCTTCTTACTGTCTCAAACTAGATCCTGTTCAAACATGCTATAATAAATTAGTATGAATTTATTTTGCTGCCAAAATTGAAAGCTTTGCATAGTTTTTTTCATAATATACATTTTCCATGAACTTTTTAAGGCCTCTCATGTATCCACAGGTAGAGTGCCTTACCTATTCTGACTTCAGTCAATTATTCAAGACCTTTCCTTGTCAGTGATACATTAGAAAGGTAGAGTATTGAAAAATAAGAGTAGCTTCTGCTGATTAAGAAATACTATATCTTTTTCTACTTCTTTCTTTCTTTTTTTTTTTTTTCTTGAGACAGCATCTTTCTCTGTCACCCAGGCTGGAGTGCAGTGGTGTGATCTCAGCTCACTGCAACCTCTGCCTCCCAGGGTCAAGTGATTCTCCTGCCTCAGCCTCCCGAGTAGCTGGGACTATAGGTGCCTGCCACCACACCCAGCTAATTTTTGTATTTTTAGTGGAGACAAGGTTTCACCATATTGGCCAGGCTGGTCTTGAACTCCTGACCTTGTGATCTGCCTGACTCGGCCTCCCAAAGCGCTGGGATTAGAGTCATGAGCCACCGTACCTAGCTTTCTACTTCTTTCTTATTATTTTCCTCCTCTCTCATTCCCATATTCTCTCCTTTCTCCTACTTTCCTCCCCACTCCCTGTTTCCTTCCTTTCATCTTTCCTATTTTCAAGACTTAATATTTCTTGAACCTCAGATGTTATCATAGTATGTTATTTGTTTAATTTTCACATAACAATAATAGTTTAAATACAAATAATATTTATTTTCATCCCCATGTTATCAGTATAACAGTAAAGATGTGGAGAGGCCAGCTGGGCATTGTGGCTCAAGCCTGTAATCCCAGCACACTGGTAGGCCGAGGTGGGTGGATCACGAGGTCAGGAGATCGAGACCATCCTGGCTAACACGGTGAAACCCCATCTCTACTAAAAAATAGAAAAAATTAGCTGGGCATGGTGGCGCGTGCCTGTAGTCCCAGCTACTCGGGAGGCTGAGGCAGGAGAATAGTGTGAACCCGGGAGGCAGAACTTGCAGTGAGCCAAGATCACGCCACTGCACTCCAGCCTGGGTGACAGAGCGAGACTCTGTCTCAAAAAGAAAAAAATAAATAATTAAATGAAAATAAAATTAAAAAAATGATGTGGAGAGGCCAAACCAATGGCTCTTATATCCACGTTCTTTCTTCTAAATGATTTCACCTTAGTTTTGGTCTGCATCTCTAACCATAGCTAGTTGCAGTAGGACCTTCTATCTGGCCTTGCTGCTCTCATTTTTGGACCTCCTCACTGAAATCAAATTGATCTTTCTAAAATGCAAACCTGGTCTTAGTATTTTATTACTTAAAACCCATTGGTGGCATTCCATGATTTATGGAATAAAGTCAAAATTCCTGTTTTTGCCAACGTTTCTGTGTGCCTCTCATCCCTACATTTACTGATTCCTTTGTGCCATAAATTGCCAGTTGTCCAGAGTTCATTCTCTTTTTGTACTTGGGAGGACTTCTGCATCCTGAAACTTTTCCCCTGAAACGTGCTTGGAAAATACCTACTCATTGTTTTCAGATTCAGGTTAGTTTTTTACTTCAGTTTCTTTTCCTGAAGCTTATACTGACTGCTCCATATGGCTTTGGGGATTAGCTACTCATTCCTTTTTTGCCCTTTGTAGATACACGTTTATCGTGGAGTCTTTTTTTTTTTTTTTTTTTTTTTTTTTGAGACAGAGTCTCACTCTGTCACCAGGCTGGAGTGCAGTGGTGTGATCTCAGCTCACTGCAACCTTTACCTTCCAGGTTCAACTGATTCTCTTGCCTCAGCCTCCCAAGTAACTACAGGCGTGCACCACCGTGCCCAGCTAATTTTTGTATTTTTAGTAGTGATGGGGTTTCACTATGTTGGCCAGGATGGTCTCGATCTCTTGACCTCGTGATCTGCCCACGTTGGCCTCCCAAAGTGCTGGGATTACAGGCATGAGCCACTGCTCCCAATCAGTCATGCAGTCTTGATACTTACTTGTTTACTTGCCTGTGAGCTCACTGAATGCAGGGACTATTTCCTTGTTGCTCTAGCACCTACACCAGTACCTGGTATCCAGAAGCTGTATGCTAAATGTTTGTTGAGTGGCTGTTTGACTGAATGATTGTACTCCTAATTAGTAGATAGAAAGCCATGAACTTCCCAGTTCATCATTCTTTGTGCTCAATTCTGGTTTCTTTATTGTGTTCAAAAGAGTTCTTTAGTGACATAAAACTATGGAGCTAGTATGTCAGCTCATTTAAGCAATGATTGGTTTATGTATATAAGAGGCTTCAATAATTATATATTTTTATTTCAGTTTCAATAAATGATCAATTGATTAATATTCTCTGTTTTGGCTTATTGTTCACATTTAATATCAAAAGTGTTTTACTTAAAATTATTCATGCCAATTATGACAGTTAGGTGAATATTACTTTGATTTACATTCCAGTAGTAGTTTTGGTTGAACCCTGAATATGCTAAGACGTCACTTTTCTTTTTTGTTATGAACAGGCTACTGTGTTTACATATATTATTAAAATCTTCTTTGAAAATACGAAGTGTTACATTTCTTATATTTAGTTCTCTGTGCTTCAGAATTCCTGTGATACTTGCACTTAAGTCCTTCTGAGCAGTTGATGTTAATATTTATGTGGTTAATTTCATGAAACATGGTGGTTTTCATTTCTATCATTAATTTATACAGGAGATAGACTGTTTTCCAGGTGTAAGCTCAGTCATATAATTAGAAAATTTATAAGCAGAAGGGAGTTATTTGGTCTAACCCATTTATTCTACAGATAGAGAAATTAGAGTCCAGAAACTCTGTCTTCTTTAAAGTCTTACACGTATTTAAGAAAAAAGAATAGACTTGAGGTTTCTGTGTTCTGAACCCAGTGATCTTGACACTGTAATGATCTTCATCCATATTATTCACAGAAGTAAATATAATCACATATTAAATAAGAAACAAAAATACTGAGGAGATATTATACTGAAAAATGAAATAATATTATCTTAATTATTTTGATCAGATTCAATCTATAGCAGCTTGAAGGCTAATGATTCCAATGATTCTCTGAATAAACCATTTTTCTAATAAGATTACAGGTTTTAGTAATCTAATTATTTTGACTGATGCAAATGTTACCCCGCCAGTCTGAAAAATGTGTTTATTTATATGTCATAAAGAATAATTTATTCCAAAAAGGCTAATTTTCAAAATATATGTATCTTCTGAAACTGTATCTATTTTTTTTCCACGTTTTCTAAATATAGTTTAGAGGGCGTTTGTAGATTTTCATGGTGCTGAAAAATTAAGGTATAATGGTCTCATGAAGGAGAATAATGTCATTTAGACATTGTAATTTTGGAGGATCACAATACTTTTTGGAATGTGGTTGTTGCAGCACTGGTTACTTATACTAATTATATAATAACATACTATACTAATGCAATAATATACCATATGAAATTATTAAATGGTAAATTTGTCTTAAATCCTCTAGAATACTGCAAAGAAATAGTTTATATAAGAAAGAGTACCATAGCATATGTGAACACAATGTTTCCTATTTTTTTCTTCTTTTTTATTTTTTTGAAGACAAGTTCTCACTCTGTTGCCCAGACTGGAGTTCAGTGCCATGTTCATAGTTCACTGCAACCTCAAACTCCCAAGCTCAAGTGATCCTCTTGATTCAGCCTCTGAAGTAGCTGTGCCTATAGGTGTGCACCACCACACCGGCTAATTTTTAAAATTTTTTATAGATATGTTGCCCAAGCTGGTCTCAAATTCTTGAGCTCAAGAGATCTTCTCACCTTGGCCTCCCAGAGTGTTGGGATTACAGGTATGAGCCACCATACTCAGCCAATATTTCTTTTGTAAAAGACATTTTCTAACATACTTCTCATTTTAACTAACATAATATTCAAAGTGTAGATCTGAGAAAGAGATAGTGCCTGCAGATCTGGGATCCTACATGCTAATATTATGGGATGCATTCAGATTTGATCAGCAGATATTCCATTTATTCTAGAACACCACCAGCAGAAGAATGTAATTACGTCTATCACTAAAACTTTGTGTCAATACAGACTACTGTATTTGTTATCATAGATGGTCCTTGGATGGCAGCCTTCAGCAATTTTAAACCTAGACAGGTGATGTACTTTTTCTTCTTGGATAATTTTCATTGTTTTATCTAATTTGGTTGTAACTAATGTGTTTAATATGGCTTGCTTGTTTTTTAAAAAGTTGTTCAGTATCCTTAGAACTCAGTGCTGATTTCTTTTTCTAGCAGGCCTTTTATATAGGACATCTCACTTTCTCCTGGCTCTCTACTACTAGCATGAGGTCTCTGAAAAAATCAAGACAGCCAAATAATTTGTTATAGAATAGCCTATGTAGAGGGACAGGGGAGGAGTCATATTCCAAGAGGGAAAGACCTTTGAGCCAGGCTCAATTTGTAGAGGCTGTTGAATGAAAATGAGAGAGAGAGAATGCACACTTTATTGCACTATTAAAGCAAAATTCTGACAATAACTTCTAAAAATGATTCCACTCTTATACTCTGAGAATATGACAGACCTTTCAAAAGTATAATTTCTTACATGAACGTCCAGGTATATAAGGAAAAATAACTATTTCATACCAATATCTTCAGCCGCCTTTATTGTTGGTTCACCACAAAGATTTTTATCAGAATCGCAGAACATTAATTTTTTTAAATTAGCTACCATTACAACTAGCTTGAGAAGAACTTTCTTTTTAATAATTCGACCCAGATGCATTCTAGATACTCCAGTGTTACGAATCGATGGCTTCATGAAGAGCCGCTGTTGACTCATGCTATCTCTGGACACACTGACAGGAAATGTTTTCTTACACCTGTTTTCCTCCTGCTTTTCCTTGGTAGGACTTAGTTCCTTGGCATAGTTCAGTATCAATGGCAGTCATAGAGAAGCGTTACAAAAACCCAGCTTATTCCAACTTGTGAATTATTTGGCACCCAGGAACCAGGTCTTACAATCTTCAACCCACTTTTTTCCTAACATGGCCCCTTTTCTGAAATGTTTATTTATATATGATGTAGGCCTGGGGAAAGGACATGGACTTTCAAAGAAAATATTCTGCAATAGATCTCTCAACTCCAGAGAACCTTCTGACTAAATCTGAAAGAATTCCACTGTGCTCTGATAACATCCTTTAATAATGAAGGAAAAGATATTTTTCCCCCAGGAGGATTTTGTAGTGAAAGAGATGGCATAATTTTTTTAAATGTTGTTTATAATCTAATTTGTTTTTTCATTTGTGGGGTGTGTCTTAAATCCTAAATGGTACATCCTTTTTAAAATACTTCTAGTAATAAAATGTTTCTGAAGTTATGTTGTAAATATCATTGGACTATGTTTAATAATGTTAAGTTGATCCCACTTCCCCTGAAATTATATACATAAATGCTGAAAGTATAAATTTACATATACAACTTCATGGAACATTTTTCTTCCAAGTGTGCATTTGCTAGAATTTGCATTGAAAGGTTTTGGAAGGAGCCTGTTGGTATGAATCCTGTGTGAGCAACACTCAGATTTGTTGCATACTGAACAGCATGCTAAATCTCACTTCACAATCTTAGATTTCTCATCTACCATCTTGAGCTGAATTTAAAATGTAACTGCAGTTTATTATGTCACCTGTTCGTCAAACACTGATGCAAAGCTTAGTTTTCAGTGTGAAGAACCCATGACTAGAGAAGGGAAGAAGAAAGGGCCAAGCAGACCTCATTAAAGAGTGTATGGGCAAGAAAACACATCAGATGTCTTGATAGGTTTTTTAAAGTCCTGTTAGACTTGTCATGATTTCCAAAACACTAAATGCCATCTAGTATTTTGGACCCTCCAAAATTACAGTAGAATATTATTATGGGTCATCTTAATTGGAAATATACAGGAAAATCCTGATGATGAATGTAGACTAGTGATAGCTCTCACACATTTATATAACCTATGTTGAAAAGAAAGAAGAAAGGCAGGAAGGAAAGAAGGAAAAAGAGCGGAGAGAGAGGAACAAGAAAACACGTGGATTTGTGGAAATGAAAATTTTTAAATTACTAATTTGCAAGAATGGGTAAGAAAAATACCGAGTATGAACATAAGTGCTTTCAATTCCGTTTGTCTCTTAATCCTTCTCAGTCCGTGGCCAGTTTTGAAACTTGGTGTAACTTCCTTCCTTTATTCCTCCCTCCCTTGCTCCCTCCATCCCTTCTTGCCAGCCTCCTTCCCTTCCTCTCTCCTTGAGTTTCCTTCTTCTTTCTTGTTCCCTCCCTCCCTCCCTCTCTCTTTTTTTCCCTTAGTTTCCCCGGAAGCACATATACCAGCCATTTGAATGCTTTCTGCTCATAGATACTGCCAAGCCCCCTCACCCAGACTGCTGACTAGATTTGGTAGAATGGAATGAGAAACATAGACTTTGTGTCTGTGGCGGCCACCTCTGATGTTGCAGATTTTTGCCGTGATTATGCACTCCAGCCGAGGGACGCTAGAGAGGTTGAAATTTCAACTGTGGGATTTGCCATTTTGGAATTTGCAGTAATGTACTGGATATGCTAACAGCAGCCTGGCTAGCCGCCACTTCACAAGGAAGTATTTAAATATACACGTGTAATATGAAGAAAATTGCATTAGATCATAAGGGATGAATTATTTTGTAAATGACTATACCATCAAATACCATACCCGATATCAATCATCTTCATCAGACAGTATCTGTGTATGTAAGTAGATAAACAAAAAAGCAGGAGTTTATTTCTCTCTAATGTATCCTTGACTCTCTAGCGGTGACCTCTGAAATGTCTCTTCTGATCCAGACTTGTTTGAATCATGTGCAACATTTTAGATTTGTCTTTTCTCTGCAAGTTTTTTTTGGTTAAGTACCATAACATATTGAACCAAATAGTTTTGCTTGCTTTCTATTGATGACACATGATTTTGGCTTTTATCTTCAGTGGAAAATCAATGTGTCACATGGCGTTCACTAAGAAAAAGGTATGGGGCCTCTTTGTAATTCTTTGTCAGATGGTTGCTTTATCTTGATTTATGCCTTCAAACTTTTTCCCATTCAGCAGAAAATATTGTGTCGCTATCTGTGAGAGCAAAGCGATCTATACCAATTTATGCTCTAAGTGTAGCCTCCTTCCAGAACTGCTTATGGAACATATCAACTCACTATAGATTAGGGACATAATGGATTCTTCTTTCTTAAAAGTGGCAGATTGACAATTTTAGTTCATATACAAGCTTTTATATTAACATTAAAACAATATTTCTATGTAAAGTAAAATATTGTAGTTGATTATTATTCGAGGGCCTCCCAGAATTTCAAGGTCTGAAAATAAATTCAATGTTCCTGGTGGTAACAAAATTGCTCCTACTTCCTTGTATCAGGACTGCCATTTGGAACTGCTGGGGAAGCTCTTTTCAGAAATTATTTTCAAAACAGCATTGTTGCCTTTTGCCAAACTGAAATCTGGTTGTAAACTTTTGAAAACTAGTTCCTTGGAATGGAATTCAAGTTGTCTTCTAAGCAATTTTTTTTAACTCAAACATACATTCTATCTTGCTTTATTATGTCACTATTTGTGTACGAAACATATTTCTATTTTTACCATTTTCAATTTATTTACATTTACATTTACATTTGTGTGTATATATATACACACATACATACACTTTAAGTTGTGGGATACATATGCAGAACTTGCAGTTTTGTGAAATAGGTATACATGTGCTGTCGTGGTTTGCTGCACCCATCAACCCGTCATCTACATTAAGTATTTCTCCTAATGCTATCCCTCCTCTTTCCTTCCTACCCACTGACAGGCCCCAGTGTGTGATGTTCCCCTCCCTGTGTCTATGTGTTCTCTTTGTTCAACTCCCACTTATGAGTGAGAACATGTGGTGTCTGGTTTTCTGTTCTTGTGATAGTTTGCTGAGAATGATGGTTTCCAGCTTCATCCATGTCTCTGCAAAAGACATTAATCCATCCTTTTTTATAGCTGCATAGTATTCCATGGTGTATATGTGCCACATATTCTTTATCCAGTCTATCATTGATGGGCATTTGGGTTGCTTCCTAGTCTTTGCTATTGTGAATAGTGCTGCAATAAACATATGTGTGAATGTGTCTTTATAGTAGAATGATTTATAATCCTTTGGATGTGTACCTAGTAATGAGACTGTTAGGTCAAATGGTATTTCTAGTTCTGGATCCTTGAGGAATTGCTACACTGTCTTCCACAATGGTTGAACTAATTTACACTCCCACCAACAGTGTAAAAGCATTCCTATTTCTCCACATCCTCTCTAGCACCTGTTGTTTCCTGACTTTTTAATGATTGCCATTCTAACTGGCGCGAGATGGTATCTCATTGGACCAGGGGTGATGAGCTTTTTTTTTTTTTTTTCTTCGAGACAGCCTCACTCTGTCACCCAGGGTGGAGTGCAGTGGCACAATTTCGGCTCACTGCAACCTCCACCTAATGGGTTCAAGCAATTCTCCTGCCTTAGCCTCTTGAGTAGCTGGGATTACAGATATATACCACCACGCCTGGCTAAAGTTTTTTGTGTGTGTTTTTGGTAGAGACAGAGTTTCACCGTAGTGGCCAGGCAAGTCTCAAACTCCCGACCTTGTGATCCACTCGCCTTGGCCTCCCAAAGTGATGGGATTACAGGCGTGAGCCACCACGCCCAGCCTATGATGAGCTTTTTTTCATGTGTTTATTGGCCGCATAAATGTCTTCTTTTGAGAAGTGTCTGTTCATATCCTTTTCCCACTTTTTGATGGGGTTGTTTTTTTCTTGTAAATTTGTTTAAGTTCCTTGTAGATTCTGGATATTAGCCCTTTGTTAGATGGATAGATTGCAAAAATTTTCTCCCACTCTGTAGGTTGTGTGTTCACTCCGATGATAGTGTCTTTTGCTGTGCAGAAGCTATCTTTAGTTTAATTAGATCCCGTTTCTCAATTTTGGCTTTTGTTGCCACTGCTTTTGGTGTTTTAGTCATGAAGTCTTTGCCTATGCCTACGTTCTGAATGGTATTGGCTAGGTTTTCTTCTAGAGTTTTTATGGTTTTAGATCTTATGTTTAAGTCTTTAATCCATCTTGAGTTAATTATTTTATAAGGTGTAAGGAAGGGGTCCAGTTTCAGCTTTCTTCATATGGCTAGCCAGTTTTCCCATCACCATTTATTAAATAGTCAATCTTTCCCCATTGTTTGTTTCCGTCAGGTGTGTCAGAGATATCTTGTATATTTCATGGTACAATGCCTTCTGTCAATGGGGAAAAATAACAAGCATATACGGGATGAATGAAGTCTGCTATGGTTAAGGTTGAGAATATTTACTGATCCTTGAGTTCAGTCTCCAGGAATGTTGGAAATAGAGAATGGAGATAATGGAGATAAAGAAAAGTTCTGAAAATGACACTTCCCATAGTGTCAAAATTGTGATCTATTGGAGAATTCTGTGATACATCAAAATCTCTGTTTATACTGATGTTTGTTATTGTGTATGAGCATATCTTTATCAGGTGTAGGCTATTTCTATACTTTCATGTCTTTAAATCAATGTTTCTATTCACATATGTATATGTGCAAATAGAAGCATGTTAATATTATATATATATTTTTCTGTCATTACCATGATTGCTATGATTATCATTAGCATGTATTATTAGTGTGACCGAAGTATCATCAGTATCAGTTTCTTTCTAACTGCAGTGCTCCTGTAATGCTTCATTTCTACAGAGCCAACCTACACCCACTGTTTCCCTGACTATAACTTTACCTAAAGTATAAGCCCTTATAAAGCCATGAAAGCCTACCAAGAATTGTCAAAGAAGCTAGGCAGCAGCCAGGCTCTGCCTTAGGAAAAGACTTTACTTTTTATTATCATGTGCAGTACTTAACTACTTGTTTTGACCTCTAAGATTTTGCTCTCCTATATTTCTATCCCCTGGCTTTCTGATATTTCATGTGATTATATGTGAAATTTTAACCTTGCTTTTCTTTTTGGAATCTCTGATATCTCTGCTGCCACAGGTAATGACAGGTTCCTCTCTAACTGTTGGTGTTATCCCTGGTCAGATTATTACTGATGACAGAAGTAGATGTTTTACGTGGATTCTCTCGATATCAGAAACAAATACAGATATCACAACTCAAAAATGACAGACTGATAACCATTATGAACTTAGATGCAACATTCTTAATACAATATTAGCAAAGTGAGTCTAGGAATATTTAAAAATGATAATGTGTTTTAACCAAGTGGGGCTTATCTCAAGTTGGTTTCAACAACTGAAAATCTACCATGCTGACAGAAAAAAGAAAAATCACGTGACACTCTCAATAGATGCAAAAAGGGAATTTACAAAATGTAACACATTTTTTAAATTAAAAACTCCCAGCAAACTGAGGATAGAAAAGTACATTTTCAAACTGATTATGTGTTTACAGAAAATCTATAGCAAACATCTTACTTAAAATGGTGAAAGCCTTAATACTTTCTACATAAGATTATGAAAAATGCAATGATGTCCTCTCTCCCTAGTTCTTTAAAGTATTGCATTCAATATTAAATAAGTGGAAATATATACCAAGTTCATTGATAAATATTTAATACTTATGAGATGATAATTCTCCTGAAATTGATCTCTAGATTCAGTGGAATTCCCATGAAACCTTATAGGTCCTTTTGGATAAATTACAAAACTGATTCTAAAACAGGGAGAAAGAAAGAAGGGAAGGAAGGAGGAATGGACAGAAAGAAGAAAGAAATAAAGAGAAAAGAAAAGAAAATAAGAAATAAGTGACACCCAAGTTGGGAAGAAAGAAAAATACTATTCTCACATGATGTAAACATATACACAGAAAATCCTTAGGCATCTGCAGAAGTGTGCTAGAGGTATGAAGTGAATTTAACAAAGTTGTAGGATGAAAGATCAATAAATAAAATCAATTGTGTTTCTATACACAATCAACACCAATTAGAAAATAAAATTATGTAAGCAATTTAACTTATAATAGCCTCAAAAATAATAAAATAATTCAGAATAAATTTAATAAAAGGTATGCTGATCCAAAATTTCTAAGTCACTAATACGAGAGATTGAATAGGTAGAAATATGTATCAAGTTCATTGGTAAATATACATGTCATACTTATTAGATGATAATTCTTCTGAAACTGATCTCCAGATTTGGCACAATCCCAATCAAACCTATAGGCCTTTTTGGAGAAATTACAAAGCTGATTCTAATTTTTTTTTTAAATATGGAAGTCCTAGAATAGCCAGAGCATGTTTTAGAAAGAAGAATAAAGTTGTAAAACTTTCCAAATTTCAAGACATATTGTAAAGCTACACTAACCAGTACAGTAAACTTACTGGCATGAAGAAGACATATATATCAGTGAAACAGAATAAATAATTTAGAAATATATCCAGCCTTACATGGCCAAAGTTGCCAAAATAATTCAATAAGGAAATCAATGTCTTTATAAAGATGGTACTAATAAAATTGGATATTAAATGGAGAATATGAACTTCAGAATTACCTCACACCATATCCTCAAGTTAACTCAACATGTATTTTATACATAATGTAAATATAAAAAGTATAAAGCTTACTGAATAGGAAAAATTTTTAATAATCTTACTATAGCTAAAAATTTTTTAGATAAGAAAAGGATGGATGAAAATGGAAAAAAATAGTAAGTTGGACTTCATGAAATTAAGACTTTTGCAATTTAAAACATAGCATCAAAAAATGAAAAGGCAAACCACAGATTGGGACAGAATAATTTTAAATATGTCTGATAAAGAACTTTCATCTAGAATGTACACATAACTAAAAAACTAAATAACAAAACACAAATAACTCATTTAACATAATATTTTGACCTAAATGGACCAAATATTTGTACAGATATTTTAATTTAAAAAGAGATGATGTCCAATACACAAATGAAAAGATACTTAACATTACCCGTCATCAGGGAAATGCAAGTTAAAACCACACTGAGGTACCACTGTACACCCACTGGAGTGGCTGACACGAGCAGAACTGACCATACCACATGATGTGAAGAATTGCTATTCACACCTGGCTAGTGGGACTCCAAAATGGTACAGACATTTTGGAAAGCAGTTTGGCAGTTTCTTTTAATGTTAAACTTAGTACTGATCATATAACCAAATAATTCCACTGCGACTCAAAATAAATAAAAACATATCCGTACCAAGCCTCATCCTTGAAGTTCATAGCAGATGTGTCCATCAACTTGTAAATGGATAAACCAGTTGTAGATGGAGTACCACTCAACAATAAAAAGGAGCAAACTGATACAACAGCAATATAAATGAATATCAAAAGCATTATGCTCAGTGAAAGAAGCTAGACATGAAAGACACCAATGTATCATTCCACTAATAGGATACTCTAGAAAATGCAAACTGTAGAAACAGAAGCAGATTAGTGGTTGCCTGTGTTCAGGAATGGAGAAAAGATCAAATGCAAAACAGCAAAAGAAAACATTTTGTGATGATGCAGATTTTCTGTATCTTGATCATGATTGTGGTCAAATGATGATATTCATCTGCCATAACCCATTAAATTGCACATTGAAAAGGGTGAATTTTACTGTGTGTACATTATACTTAAATGGAGCTGTAAATATGTTTGGAGCTTATCTGTGAACATTAGTTGCAGAGCAGGAGTTATTTTTATAGAGTGGAAATCTGCTGAGTGCCAACTTGAGAAGGGTTGAGAAAAATTAGAACCTTCTTCCAACACATTTCAGTTAGAACACTCTTAGGATGTCGTTACAGCTGTGCTCTATATTGGAGTCTCTGATGAAATCACATGTCTAACAATCTCAGCATGCCTTTAATCAACAGAATATACACGTGTTTTCTTTTTTTACTATAAAGGATATACCAAACAACTTTTTCAAGACTTTACTTCAAAAAGGCACGTAGTTTTGCAACATTTTTGGTAAGTCTTTAATTATTTCAAAATGAAAAATTGAAAATAAAATGCAATTATTTACTCAGGCCCCCCACAAAAAAGGCCTGTACGGGGAATGCATGTGGTGTGTGTGTGTGTGTGTGTGTGTGTGTGTGTGTGTGTGTGTGTAAGTGTGTGATTTGAAGAATTGAAAAAATTTTAGTGGGGTTTTGTAGCATCACTTTGATAGCATCCTGTAATTTTGAATTGTGTTAGAAATAAAAATAAAGTGAATACACTGATAAAAGAATTTGAAAAGAATTTGCATTATTGCCTAAATTATGTGTGGTTTCCACAGTGGCATGAATCGAGCATCTTTAACCTACATAACAATATATCAGAATGTATTAGGTAAAAAATAAGTAAACTAGTATAACAAAGTTAAATATTTCTAAAGGAAAATTATAGCTTTATTTTTTTTCCTGAACTGTTTTGAGGAGATATTTACACCAAAAGATATTGTCATTGATCAATGAAACTTTTTCAGAATTTGCTTGTGTCCCACCAATATTTGATTACATAGTGCTTCTGTGAGTTCCATTTCATTAATTTAGCATTGACAGGAGAGAAGGCAATGGCTCTGCAGCCTCTCTTGATGTGGCATGATCCTGGTTCCGCTGGCTGATATCTATTAGAACCATGGCCTTAATCATGCCTTTCATGCTTCTAACTTGATTTGCATTTGTTGTGTAATCCAAATTTATTCTCTCGTTTAGTCGCTTCCACCCATAGAAAAGCAGGTCTTTTTCATTTCTCCTTCACCATTGCCCCCATTTTTTCTTTTTGTCCTCCCATGATGAAAAACAAGACAGAAACAAACTATAACAACAACAGACACCTTTTGTCTGTGGTCACCAATGCATTGTAGCACTAAACTTTGTTCAAAATCTCTAGATCTGACCTCTATATCTGCTGTTCCCAGAGTTTTTCAACGTATTCTCTAGACTGCTGTGACCCATTGACAGAACGTCTAGCTATATTTAATTGAAAGTTATTACTGTCTGATATGGCTTGGCTGTGTCTGCACCGAAATCTCATCTTGCACTGTAGCTCCCATAATTCACATGTTGTGGGAGGGACCCAGTGAGAGGTAAGTGGATCATGGGGGCAGTTTTCCCCACACTGTTCTAGTGGTAGTGAATAAGTCTCATGAGATCTGATGGTTTTATAAGGGGAAACCCCTTTCGCCTTTCACTTGGTTCTCATTTGCTAAATCATGCCTCTCAGCTGATTCTCTCTAGAATTTATTCTCAGGAGATCTAATTAATAACTTGTCAAGCTGATGTCCATCCTTGGGGACAACTCGTATCTGAAGAATGGCCAGTGAAAGGTATTAAAACTCCATACTCCTGCCTCAATTTAGGGCAACTCTGAAGGGTCACCCCAGCTTCTCAGCTCCCCCTTGAGATTAGCTGAGGTATTTGTTGTGACTGCCTCACATCTCAACTCCCTTTATCCAATTCAGTTTTTTCGCCACAGTTGTTGGTTCCTAGGATTTTACCCAGTTAAATGTTCTCTACACAAATCTCTATCTCAAATCTGCTTTACAGGGAATGTGGCCTCAGACAGGTTTTCATTAGGTTCTGGACATAACTCTCATTAGTCATTGATATGATTCGGCTGTGTCTCCGGCCGAATCTCACCTTGATTGTAATTATCCCCGCATGTCAAGGATGGAGTCAGGTGGAGATAATTGAATCATAGGGGCGGGTTCCCCCTACTGTTCTCCTGGTAGCGAATAAGTCTCACCAGATCTGATGCTTTTAAAATGGGAGTTTCCCTACACAAGCTTTCTTCTCTGCTACCATTTAAGATGTGCCTTTGCTTCTTTTTTGCCTTCTGCCGTGACTGTGAGGCCTCCCCAGCCATGTGGAATTGTGAGTTCATTAAACCTCTTTCCTTTATAAATTACCCGGTCTTGGGTAGGACTTTATTAGCAGCATGAGAACAAACTAGTACAGTCTGTTCTATAAGCCCAAGTCGGATCACAGAGTCCCGCTTTCTGTTTTTTTTTTCTAGCCCATATTTCTACTAAAACTTGACTCATATAGACTTAAAACAAAATAATTAAGCATGGCTAATATTTATTTAATATTTTATACGTGTCAGGTACTGTATTTTGTAACTTATCTTTTAATAATCTTTCCAAATCTCTAAAAGGAGAATTCTGCTCTTTTATAGAGAAAATAAGGATGGCTCTGAAAATGTTAGTATTAGGGGAAGTAGGGTGAGGGACATAGGGGGCACTTTGTGTTATTTGTGCATTTTACTATCAATCTAAAATCAGGTCAAAATAAAAATTAAAAAAATGAGTAGTAGAAGCAGGTTGTTAAGATTTTCAGTGTGACTCTAGAATTTTTTTGTTTGTTGTTTGTTTTGGAGTGTAGTGGTATTATCTCTGCTCACTGCAACCTCCACTTCCCAGGCTCAAGCAATTCTCCCCCTCAGTCTCCCAAGTAGCTCGGATTATAGGTGCCCCCCCCCCACACCCAGCTAATTTTTGTATTTTTTTTTTTTTTAGTAGAGATGGGGTTTCAGCATGTTGGCCAGGCCAGTCTCCAACTCCTGACTTCAAGTCATCCGCACGCCTCAGCCTCCCGAAGTGCTGGGATTATAGGCATGAGCCACCACTCCTGGCCCAAAGTTCATATTTTAACTACTAACCTAAATTATTTTAAAAACAAAAGCCTCCTTGGACTCAAACCAGGTCAGAGTGACATGATCATGTGCCTGTTTTGTGCAGGGTGAAGTGAGATTATTATCTAGGAAATAGCTGAAATGTCTTGTTGTGGGCATAAATATTTCATATAAATTCTAAGCTTCATATTAGCACTTAGATTATAATTATCTAAAGAATAGAGAACAATTTCATATAATTTTCAGTGTATCAGGCGAATCAAAAGTATACATACAAGCATGCAGATGAATTTCAGTGAATATAGTGGTGACAATGCTCAACAGAATATGTGTCCCCCACCCCATCCCTGCTTCTTGCTCTTTCACTGTCCTAAAGATAGAACAAAATGGTTCAGGCATCCAGCTTGTCCCCTCCACACTTCACACTTTTACTTAATAGCAGCTTATCTTTAACACTTTGTCATCTTTAAGATGTTGCTAATTCTTTCTGGTAGATCCCAGGACTGAGGATGAGGAAGAATGATTTTATTTAAATAAAGTTGCTTAATTAAAAAACAATTTTTTTTAGTTTTAAAATATTTTCATTATTTTATAAAATTTTTGTGGGTACATAGGAGGTTTATATATTTGTGGGGTACATGAGATGTTTTAATACAGGCATGCAGTGTGAAATAATCACATCATGAGGAATGGGCTTTCCATCCCCTCAAGCATTTATCCTCTGAGTTAAAAACTATTCAATTGGCTGGGCGCGGTGGCTCACGCCTGTAGTCCCAGCTCTTTGGGAGGCCAAGGGGGGCGGATCGCCTGAGGTCAGGAGTTTGAGACCAGCCTGGCCAACATGATGAAACCCCATCTCTACTAAAAATACAAAAATTAGCCAGGTGTGGTGGCGAGTGCCTGTCATCCCAGCTACTCGGGAGGCTGAGACAGAAAAATCATTTGAACCTGGGAGGTGGAGGTTACAGTGAGCCGAGATCATGCCATTGTACTCCAGCCTGAGTGACAAGAGTGAAACTCCATGTCAAAAACAAACAAAAATCAATTACATTCTTTAAGTTATTAAAATTAAACATTGTAAATGATTTTTTTCCCAAAGCTTTTTCAGAGAAAAAAAAAAGTAGAAACAAAGACACTTTCTACTGATTTCCAACATGGTGACTGTATTTCTAGCATGTGTTAAGGTGAAAAATTGATTTTATGTTTAATACAAAACATAGCATAATGTAATGAAAAGCAAGATTGTAATGATGAAGGAAAATAACATTAGTGCTATTTTTTTTCAATTTGAAGCATTGGATTAAAATGAATTAGGTTATATTCCAACATGTTTATATTGAATTTCTTTTTTCTCCAATTGGTTTCTTTTTATTAATGGGGGAGTGTTGCATTTGTATAAGGTTTCCCTATTATATTCAATTGTTTTGAGATGCTTTTAATATGAAGTTTTTATGTTTTCTTTTTGATGTATACATGTTATGCTTTTATGCTGAATTTGATAATTGGTGCTGTATATGCAAAGCAAATGTAATTTCCCAGCTTTTATTTTTTAAAGCCCTGGGAAGCAACATAATGAAGTAGAAATAGTATCAAGACAGGAGTTAGAATACCTGGATTCTAAAATTTAAATTAAATTAGGATCTAGTGACATTATAGGTGTTCCTTGATCTTCTGATGACCTGGTTCCTCAAAAGAAAAATAAAATAATCTATAAATTGTTTCTAATTCTAAAACTCTATCAATCCTATTTTTAAAATTATAATTAGTTGAACTCTATAAGGTCACAAAAATCCCTAAGAAACTAAAATAAAATTTTATCATATCTTAAAAATACTCTGATCTTTTTTTATATGCTGACATGAATTCTAATTATTTTTGAGCCCCTAAAAAACATTTAAGATCACAGTTTATGTTTTATTATTGACTTTCAGATAATTAACATTTTACTGATAGATATGAACAAATCTACTCTAACAGAGATAGTCATTAGTTTATTTCTCTCTTTTCAGTATCAATAAAAAGTATCGATTTACCAATAACAATGAATTAATTGCCTGAAATAAATGAAACGTAAGCAGCAAAAGTGAACCTTTTAGTATAACTCTTCTTGTAAACATTGACTTAGTTCAAAGGGAGCTTATCTTTAAAAAAAAAGCGCTAATTCATGTCTATTGGTATAGATATAATCTTTTGTTCCTTGAAAATAGATCCTACTATACTCCAGACACTATGCCACTTGGTGCAGATATTAACACAAATAGCAGGTGATCATTGTCCTCATGGAGTTTATTTTAAAGAGAACAAAGTGAGACAAAGGCACACAAGCAAAGAACTACAATACAAAGGGGATGGCATCTGACTCAGCATGGAGGTGTCACGGAAGGTGTTGTTTTGCTTAGGTTTTGAAGTGTGGGTAGGAGATGGCCCATGTTGAGAGTGGGAACTGGGAATTAAAAAGATAAGGAGGTCTCTGCAAATCTACATGGATGGGAAGTAGCATGCTGATGTGGGAAACAACTAAAAAGTTCCAGAATGCATGGTTTATAAAGCGTGAGTCAGAGAGGGCTAGACCAGTAGCCAGATCAAGGATATCTCAGATGTTATAGTCATGAATTAGTGCATTGACCTGCAGGCCATGGGAGTCACTGAAGGTTTCAGTCAGGTAAGTGAGCTGATCAGAACAGTCCTTTAGATAGGCCGCTCTTTTGGCTGTAAGGGGGACACGTTTGAAGTAGGGCTATAGCTAAAAATATACAGACACTTCCTCTTGTCTACAGCCCTGCTGGCATCTGTTGTATTTTGACTTTTTAATAATAGCCATTCCAACCGGTATGAAATGGTATCTCATTGTGTTTTGATTTGCATTTTTCTGATGATTAGTGATTCTAAGCATTTTTTTTTTCGTGTATTTGTTGGCCATTTGTATATGTTCTTTTGAGAAGTGTTTGTTCATGTCCTTTGCCCATTTTTTAATTGGGTTATTTTTTTTTCTAATTGATTTAAGTTCCCTGTAGATTCTGGATACTAAAAAACAAACAAAAACCAGAAGTAAATAAATTCTCAGGACACACACACCCACACCCACAGAGAGAGAGAGAGAGAGCGCCTAGGTAAGAGGCCACCAACCACCAGGGTCTAAACTGGGAACACTTTCTAGTACAGAATGAATGGAAAGGATTCATGAAATATCTAGAAAGTAACGTTAATGAGATTTACATGTATGGAGTGAATGAGGAGAAACGGATCATTCAGGATTCTGGTGGGAATAACAGGGGGAGCCATTAGCTGAAATTTTGAAGTGGGAGAAGGAGAGGGAGTTTTAGGGAGAAAGATGAGTTTTTTTTAGGTATTTCAAACCCTTGAAGCTTCTATGGGACATCGAAGTGGAAATAACAGTCTGTGGGTTGGGACAATAAAGAAAGAAATTGGTTGAAGACTAGGGGAAGAGTATAGAGCAAAGAAATATTTAAGATAATAAACATAGAGAGATAGCTGAAAATGTGGGACTGGATTACAAAGGAAGAATGATTTAGTTATGAAGCCCAAGGGCTGACAGGAATGGGTGACTACTCGAGGAGTTCATATGCATCTGTTATTGTATGAATAAAAAAAATTATCTGTTCCTTCCTAAAGATATCTTCAACCTGTTTTTGGATACATATGGGCACTGCTTTTCATTCTCTTAGCCCCATTTCTTATTTTAGCCTCTGCTGTAGCAATCAGTTCTGCACAGGCTTTGACCCAGGCTTTGACTAGTTGGTGCAGGTGTGATATGACACTTACCTGGAATGGCCCACAGTTTGTGGCTGCTCTCACTTAAGCAGGTGGGATGCTCATGTAGGTGTAACCTAGAAGCTTGGTAGAGTTTATGCCCATGGGGCAACCTGTGACCACTCAAAAATAAAGCCCTTTCCTCCTCCCAGATTGAGGAGTCTTGCATTATGTAATAAAACTCCTTAGAAGGCCTATTAGGTTCCAATACAGCATTAGGCAACTTGATAAGGTATCCCATCATCAGCCTTCCTTTCTTCCCTCATTCCACTGCCTCTCACTCTTTCTTCCTAAGTTAACTTCTTAGATAAAATGCCAACTTTCTATATTTTGTTTCACATCAGGGAAAATAATTGTATATCCCATTTCAAAAGCATATAAAAAGGTTACTGTATAGAAAATTTGTCTTTAATAGATTAAGCTGTAATTTTCCAAATACTTTAAAATTTTATTTCAGAAACGTTTTTCCTTTTTATAAGCTTCATCTAAAAGCAGAGTTCACCTAAGAATATACCTAAGAGCATATTACATAGAATATATTTTATATTTCAGTAGTTTAGCTGGGATTCTTTCAAAATTGAGAGGATCTACAAATATTTCTAACACATTAGTTTTCAGTCTTAAGGCTGAGTCAAGAACAAAGCTCCTAAACTTTGCGTTGGTGATTGAGAACATTTTAAAATTGTTATTTAATTCATTAATTTATTTTTAAAAATTTTTCACATTGTAATTATATAGATTTATAGGATACAATTTGATGTTTCAATGAATATGTATGTTGTCTAATGATCCAATAAGGATACTTAGTGTATTAATTACCTCATGCATTCATCATTTCTTTTTAATAAGAAATTTCAAAATCCTTTCTTCTAGATACTTTGTAATATACAATACTTTACTTTTAAATATAGTCACCCTGCTTTGCAAAGAACACTTCAACTTATTCTTCCTATATAATTGTGATTTCATAACTGTTAACCAATCTATCTCCATTTTGCCCTCCCCACTTCTTCCTCACTGTTTGGTAACCACTATTCTACTCTACTTCTCCATTAACTTTTTTTTTTTAAGATTCCACATATGAGAGAGATCATGCGGTATTTGCTTTCTGTGTCTGGCTTATTTCACTTAACATTGCACCCTGCAGGGTCATCCATGTTGTTGCAACTGGCAGAATTTCATTCTTTTTTTATGGCTGAATAGTAGTTCATTGTGTGTGTGTCCATATACATATATATATATATATATAATTAATTTTATGTATAATTATAATTACACATAAAATTATATATAATTATAATTATAATTATATGTAATTATACATATAATAATATATATTATACGTAATATATATAATATACATAATATACGTTATGTATATTATTCATAATATACGTTATGTATATTATATATGTATATATGTATTATATACGTATGTATATATTATACGTTATATATTATATATAATATACATAATATATAATGTATATTATATACATAATATATATTATGTATATAATATACATAACATATTATGTATAGTATACATAATATATATTATATATAATATACATAATATATATTATATATAATATATTATATATATTATACATCATATATATTATATAATATACATAATGTATATTATATATAATATACATAGTATATATTATGTATATAATATATATTATGTATTATATATAATATATATTATATACATAATATATATTATATATAATACATAATATATATTATATATAATATACATAATATATATTATATAATATACATAATATATATTATATGTAATATACATAATATATATTATATATAATATACATAATATATATTGTATATATATAATTCACTTGTTTGTTTTTAGACACATAGGTTGATTCCATATCTGATTATTAGAAATAGTGCTACAGTAAACATAAGAGTGCAGATATTTTTCAAACACAATGATTTCATTTCCTATGGATGTATACCCAGTAGTGGGATTGCTGGGTTATGTGATCGAAT
The DNA here is from genome assembly GCF_029281585.2 of Gorilla gorilla gorilla. NCBI lineage: Eukaryota > Metazoa > Chordata > Mammalia > Primates > Hominidae > Gorilla > Gorilla gorilla. The sequence goes on along the minus strand of NC_073232.2, from coordinate 5,983,050 downwards.
GATTGCTTTTTGTTTTTTTTTTTATTTTTTAGCGAATTTCCATAAAGTTTTGCTTAATGGTTGTACTAGTTTACAACCCCATCAACAGTGTGTAAGTGTTCCCTTTTCTCCACTTCCTTGCCAACTCTTGTTATCTTTTACCTTTTTGGTAATAGCCATTCTAATGGGTGAACTGGTATCTCATTGTGGTTTTGATTTGCATTTCCCTGATGGTTAGTGATGTTGAACATGATTTTATTATATATTCGTCTTGACCATTTCTATATTTTCTCTTGTGGCATGTCTTTTAGTTTATTTTGTCCTTTTTTTTTTTTTTTTTGAGAAAGAGTCTTGCTCTGTTGCCCAAGCTGGAGTACAGTGGTGCAATCGGGGCTCACGGCAATCTCCATCTCCCTGGTTCAAGCAATTCCCCTGCCTCAGCCTGCTGAGTAGCCGGGGTTACAGGCACACGCCATCATGTTTGGCTAAATTTTTGTATTTTTAGTAGAGAAATGATTTCACCATATTGGTCAGGCTGGTCTCAAACTCCTGACCTCAGGCAATCCACCTGCCTCAGCCTCCCAGTTTTGCCCATTTTTAAATAAGTTATTTCTGTTTTTGCTGTTGAGTTGTTTAAGTTTCTTATATAATCTGGGCATTAACTCCTTAGCAGATGTATAGTTTGCAAATATTGTATCCCATTCTGTAAGTTGTTTTTTCACTCTGTTAAGTTTCCTTTGCTGTGCAAAAGCATTTTAGTTTGATGAAACCCCATTTATCTATTTTTGCTTTTGTTGCCTGTGCTTTTGACGTCTCATTTAAAAAATCCTTGTACAACCCAAAGTTATAGAGAATTTCCCACATGTCATCTTCTAGTAGTTTTTCATAGTTTTCAATCTTACCTTTAGGTCTTTAATCGCATTTGAGTTGATTTTTGTATAAGGTAAAAGATAGGGGTCTGATTTCATTATCCCACATATAGATATCCAATCTTCTCAGTACCATTTAATGAAGACACTGTCTTTACCCCTGTGTGTGCTCTTGACTCCTTTTTTGAAAATCAGTTGACTTTAGGTATGAGAATTTATTTCTGAGCTGTATATTCTCTTCCATTGGTCTATGTGTTTGCTTTATGGCAGTGCCATGCTGTTTTGCTTACTATGGCTTTGTAGTATATTTTGAAGTCAGGTAGTGTGGTGCCTCCAGCTTTGTTATTTTTGCACAGGATTGCTTTGGTTATTTGGGGTCTTTTCTGGTTTCATACAAATTTTAGGGTATTTTTTTCTATTTCTGTGAAGAATTTCATTGGTATTTTGATAGTGATTGCATTGAATCTGTAGGACATTTTGTTAGTATGGTCATTTCAATAGTATCAATTCTTCCATTCCATGAGTATATAGTGTCCATTTTTTGTGTATTGTAAATTTTTCCATCAGTGTGTTATAGTTTTCATTGAAGAGATCTTTCATGACCTTGATTAAATTTATCTGCAGATTTCTTGGTAGCTATTGTAAATGGAATTCCTTTCTTGATGACTTTTTCAGATAGTTCACTATTAGTGTATAGAAACACCACTGAATTTTCTGTGTTGATTTTGTATACTACAACTTTACTGAATTTATTTATGATTTCTAGTAGTTTTTGGTCAAGTCTTTAGGGTTCTCACTCTATATAAGTATATATAGAAAGAACCCTAAAGAGAGAGAGATCATATATATCTATATGATCATATATATAGATATATACATATGTATGTGAGATCACATTTTCTACAAACAGAAACAATCTGACTTCCTTCTTTCCAGTTTGGATCCCTCTTATTTATTTCTTTTGTCTAATTGCTCTGGCTCTGACCTCCAGTACTATGCTAAATAGAAGTGGTAGAAGTTGACATCCTTGTCTTCCTCCATATCATAGAGGAAAAGCATTTAACTATTCACCATAAATAAGATGTTAGCTGTGGGTTTGTCACATATGGCCTTTACTGCGTTGAGGTACACTCCTATACCTACTTTCTTGACAGTTTTTATCATAAACGAATGTTGACTTTTGTCAAGTGTTCTTTTTGCATCTGTTGAAATGATCACATGGTTTTTGTTTTTCTTTCTATTGTGGTGGTGTATCATATTTACTGATTTGTGCATGTTAAGCCATCCTTTCATCCCTGGGATGAATCCCACTTGATTATAGTGAATACTCTTTTTAGTGTGCTGTCGAAGTCAGTTCACTTGTATCTTGTTGAGAATTTTTGTATCTATGTTCTTCAGGAATATTGGCCTGTTATTTTCATCTTGTGCGTGTCTTTGTCTGGTTTTAGAATCAGGATATTGCGAGCCTCATAAGATGAGTATGGAAGTATTCCTTCCTCATTACTTTTGTGGAAAAGTTTGTGGAGAATTGGTAGTTATTCTTTAAGTGTTTGGTAGAATTCAGCAGTGAAGACATCAGGTCCTGGGTGTTGGTTGTTGTTGTTGTTGTTTTGATGGAAGATGTTTTATTATTGATTCAATTTCCAAACTCATTATTGATGTGTTCAGATGTTATATTTCCTCACAATTTAATCTGGGTAGTTGTATGTGTGCAGAAATTTATTCATTTTATTCTACATTATCAAATTTGTTGGCATATAGTTATGAGTAATGTCTTACAATCCCTTCTATTTCTGTGGTGTATCAGTTGTAATGTCTCCTTTTTCATCTTTTATTTATTTGAATTTTCTCTCCTTTTGTCTTAGTTTAGCTAAAGGTTTGTCAGTTTTACCTTTACACTTTGTCTTATTTATCTTTTGAAATATTTTTTAGTGTCTGTTTCCTTTATATCTGCTGTGAGCTTTATTATTTCCTTCCTTCTACCAATTTTGGGTTTAGTTTGTTTTTGATGTTCTAGTTACTTGAAGTGTATAATTTTGCTTTGTGATTTGAAAATCTTTCTTCATTTTTGGTGTAGGCTTTTATTGCTATAAATTTCCCTCTTAGAACTGCTTTTGCTACGTTCCATAGGTTTGGGTATGTTGGATTTTCATTCTTACTTGTCTCAGTGACTTTTGAAATTTTCCTATTAATGTCTTAATGAGACCTATTGATTTCTTGGGTGCATGCTATTTAATTTCCATGTTTTTATAAAATTTCCAAGGGCTTTCCTGTTGTTGATTTCTGGCTTTATATCACTGTAATCAGAAAAGATATTTCATATGATATCTGTCTTCTTAAGTTTGTTAAGACTTATTATGTGTCATAATGTATGATTGGTCCTAGAGAATGTTTGGTGTACAGTTGAGAATAATTTGTATTCTGCAGCTGCTGGATGATGTATTAGTCTGTTTTCATACTGCTGATAAAGACATACCCGAGACTGGGTAATTTACAGAGAAAAAGAGGTTTAGTGGACTCATAGTTCCACGTGGCTGGGGAGGTCTCCCAATCATGATGGAAGGCGAAAGGCACATCTTACATGGTAGCAAACAAAATAGAATTGAGAACCAAGTGAAAGGGTTCCCCCTTATAAAACCATCAGATCTTGTTAGACGTATTCACTACCACAAGAACAGTATGGGGGAAACCGCCCCCATGATTCAATTATCTCCCACTGGTTCCCTCCCACAACATGTATGAATTATGGGAGCTATAATCAAGATGAGATTTCGGTGGGGATATACAGACAAACCATATCAGGTGAGATCTTCTTTACCTGCTAGGTCCATTTGGTCTATGGTATAGTTTGAGTCTGTCATTTTTTGGTTGATTTTCTCTTCATATAATCTGTCCATTTTTAAAGTGGAGTGTTGAAATTTCCTACTAATATTGTATTGCAGTCTATCTCTACCTTTAAATCTAATATTTGCTTTACATATCTGGTTGTTCTGGTGTTGGGTACATATATAGTCACACCTAAGTAACATATATGTTACGTCCTCTTATTGAATTGGACCTTTTATCATTTCATTATACAGTGACATTCTTTTTTTATATAGTTTTTTTTATTTAAAGCCTTCTAAAATATGACATGACTGTGGCTACTCCTGCTTGCTTTTCATTTGTTTGCATAAAATATATTTTTCCATCTCTTCACTTTCAGTCTATTTGTCTTTAATAGTGAGGTAAGTATCATGTAGGCAGCACATAGGTGGGTTTTGCTATCTGAATCCATTCATCCACTTTATATCTTTTAAGTAGAGTTTAATCCACTTCTATTCAAGTTTATTATTGATAAATTAGGACTTCCTTCTACCATTTCATTACTTGTTTTTTAGATTACTTGTTCACTTCTTCCTTTCTTATTGTTCATCTCTCTAGTTTGGTGGTTTTCTGTGGTGCTAAGCTTTGTTTCTTTTCCCTTTTTTGGTGTGTGTGTGTGTATCTGCTGTAATTTATTTCTTTCTGGTAAATGAAACTAACATACAGAGTCCTGTATTTGTAACAGACTATTTTACACTGATAACAACTTAACTTCTGTCACATAAAAATACTCTTGACTTCTCCCCCTCACACACACAATTTATACTTTTGTTACCTTACATTGCATCTTTATGAATGGTAGACTCCATGGAACATAGGATCTATGTCACAACTAAATCAATTATTTAATGGCAGCATTAAAGCAGCCCAAAGAATGTGAAAAACTGGTGTGGGTGTATTTAACTTTTTAAAAACTATGTTTCATAATGTTTTCATTAAAAAGTCTTTATCAGTTTGCTAATGCCTAATTTTTACAACCAGCCACCATAGATTTTACAGGATAAATATATTATTTCAGTGGTAATTGAAGCAGAATTTTTGTTGCTCTTCTTACCCTTAGAGATTGTGTATTATCCTCAGACGTAATTCTTTGATTTTTTTTCTTTTCATGTTGTTACACATAGTTACCAACAATCAACGTGAGAATAACCTTTGAATATTTTCAAGCATTAAGATTTGTTTATACAGCTGCACAATTAGACAACCAACACTCTTGGGTCTTTACCTCTCAGCATACACCTGATTATTAACTTAAAGGTATGATGGGAAAAGTATCAATTTTTCTTGGTCACCTAGATTTAGAAATATGTAATAACTATAAGCTTGGGTCTGCTTCTTCAGAAGCCTAGGAAGTGGAGTGATGGTTCTCTGAAGAGGCTGGAAACCAAGTATGTGTTTCCAGAAGGCTTAATAGAATATGTTGAGACATAGGCCATTAACACAAAAGTGAAAGAAATGCAAAAAATGTATGAAAGTAAGGATTTGAGAAGGGAAATTTTATTTTTAAATCTAAGATTCCTATGAATTATATGAAAGTAAATGTCCTATCCCTAAAATTAGCCAAAGGAAGCACTTCACTTATCAATGTGATATGACTTTTCATACTCTTATCTAAAGATATCCTAAACTAAGATCCAGTTTTCTAAGAAAAGACCTTTTACTCATGCTTTAAAGCATGTTAGATGATTCCTACCACATCACATCATGTTGTTTACATGTATGATTTAAACTGCATTTATTCTTCAACTCACTGGTTCCTTAGGCCTCTTATCTTTCCTTGCACGCTTAGATAATTTTATGTAAAATTGATTTTTAGAAGTTTAGTTGCTGGGCGTAATGGCTGTCACCTGTAAACCCAGTACTTTGGGAACTCAAGGCAGGTGGATTTCTTGAGTCTTGGAGTTTGAGGCCTGCCTGGGAAAGATGACAAACCCCATTTGTACAAACATAAAAATATTAGCTGGATATGGTGGCACATGCCTGTGGTCCCAGCTACCCCAAGTCTGAGGTGGGTGGATGGCTTGAGTCCGAGAGGCAGAGGTGTGAGCCAAGATCATGCCCTGCTCTTCACCCTGGGCAACGAAGCCAGACACTGTTTCAAAAAAAAAATCTAGTGAGATTAGATTTCTATTTCTATGTGATTCAAAATTAGGAGAACTTCAAGGCTAATGAATATTAAAAAATGGCCATTGCTACTTGCATGTTCTATGAAGCCAGCATACACAGCAACGTGCTACCTAAAAACCAAGCTATTTAATATGTAGCTTAGATTTCAGATTTGATTGTCTTTGAGGTTTCATTATTGCAGAGATCAATTGCCAGACCAAATATAGACTAATTATGCACTTGGTCTTTTTTCATATGAAACATCCCAGCCTTGGGTATAAATTAAGAGCAAATACGGATGTCTATACCGATAGCGGTGTAGATATTTCCATGTTTATACAGATAGCGGTGTAGATATTTCCATGTCTATACAGATAGCGGTGTGGACATTTCCATGTTTATACAGATAGTGGTGTAGATATCTCCATGTTTATAGAGATAGCGGTATAGATATTTCCATGTTTATACACATAGCGGTGCAGATATTTCCATGTACATACAGATAGCGGTGTAGATATTTCCATGTTTATACAGATGGCAGTGTAGATATTTCCATGTTTATAGAGATGGCGGTGTAGCTATTTCCATGTTCCTACAGATGGCGGTGAAGATATTTCCATGTTCATACAGATGTATGTGTACATATTTCCATGATCGTACAGATGGTGGTGTAGATATTTCCATGTTCATACAGATTTCACGGTAGATATTTCCAAGTTCATACAGATGGCGGTGTAGATATTTCCATGTTCATACAGATGGCGGTGTAGATATTTCCATGTTTATAGAGATTGCGGTGAAGATATTTCCATGTTTATACAGATGGCGGTGTAGGTATTCCCATTTTTATTCAGATGGTGGTTTAAATATTTCCATTTTATACAGATAGCGGTGTAGATATTTCCATGTTCATACAGATTGCGGTGAAGATATTTCCATCTTTATAAAGATAGCAGTGTAGATATTTCCATGTTCATACAGATTTCGCGGTAGATATTTCCAAGTTCATACAGATGGCGGTGTAGATATTTCCATGTTCATACAGATGGCGGTGTAGATATTTCCATGTTTATAGAGATTGCGGTGAAGATATTTCCATGTTTATACAGATGGCGGTGTAGGTATTCCCATTTTTATTCAGATGGCGGTGTAAATATTTCCATTTTATACAGATAGCGGTGTAGATATTTCCATGTTCATACAGATTGCGGTGAAGGTATTTCCATCTTTATAGAGATAGCGGTGTAGATATTTCCATGTTCATACAGATAGCGGTTTAGATATTTCCATGTTTATAGAGATGGCGGTGTAGATATTTCCAAGTTCATACAGACGGCGGAGTAGATATTTCCATGTTTATAGAGATGGTGGTGTAGATATTTCCATGTTTATACAGATGGCAGTGCAGATATTTCCATGTTTATAGAGATAACGGTGTAGATATTTCCATGTTTATGAACATAGCGGTGTAAATATTTCCATGTTTATAGAGACAGCGGTGTAGACATTTCCATGTTAATAGAGATAGCATTCTAGATATTTCCATGTTTCTACAGATAGCAGTGTAGATATTTCAATGTTCATACAGATAGTAGTGTAGATATCTCCATGTTTATAGAGATAGCGGTGTAGACACTTCCCTGTTTTACAGATAGCAGTGTTGATATTTCCATGTTTATACAGATAGCGGTGTAGATATTTCCATGTTTATACAGATAGCGGTGTAGATATTTCCATGTTTATACAGATAGTGGTGTACATATTTCCCTGTTTATACAGATAGCCGTGTAGATATTTCCATGTTTATACAGATAGCGTTGTAGATATTTCCATGCTTATACACTTAGCGGTGTAGATATTTCCATGTTTATAGAGATAGCGGTGTAGATATTTCCATATTTATACACATAGCGGTGTAGGTATTTCCATCTTTATAGTTACGGCGCTGTGGATATTTCCATGTTCAAACAGATGGCGGTGTAGAAATTTCCATGTTTACACAGATAGCGGTGTAGACATTTCCATGTTTACACAGATACCGTTGTAGGTATTTCCATGTTTATAGAGATAGCGGTGTAGATATTTCCATGTTTATACAGATAGCTGTGAAGATATTTCCACGTTAATAAAGATAGCGGTGTAGATATTTCCATGTTCATACAGACAGCGGTTTAGATATTTTCAGGTTTATACAGATAGCGGTGTAGATATTTCCATGTTTTTACAGATAGCCTTGTAGATATTTCCATGTTTATACAGATGGCGGTGTAGATATTTCCATGTTTATACAGATGGCGGTGTACGTATTTCCATGTTTATGGAGATGGCGGTCTAGATATTTTCATGTTTATGGAGATAGTGGTGTAGTTATTTCCATGTTTAGAGAGATAGCAGAGTTGATATTTCCATGTTCGTTCAGATAGCGCTGTAGATATTCACATGTTCATACAGATAGCGGTGTAGATATTTCCATGATCATACACATAGCGTTGTAGATACTTCCATGTTCATTCAGATGGCGGAGTAGTTATTTCCATGTTTATAGAGATAGCGTTGTAGATGCCTCCATGTTTATACAGATGGCGCTGTAGATATTTTCATGTTCATGCAGATAGCGGTGTAGGTGTTTCCATGTTTATAGAGATGGCAGTGTAGATATTTTCTTGTTTATACAGATAGCGGTGAAGATATTTCCATGTTCATAGAGATCGCGGTGTAGATATTTCCATGTTTATACAGATGGCAGTGTAGATATTTCCATGTTTATAGAGATGGCGGTGTAGCTATTTCCATGTTCCTACAGATGGCGGTGAAGATATTTCCATGTTCATACAGATGTATGTGTACATATTTCCATGATCGTACAGATGGTGGTGTAGATATTTCCATGTTCATACAGATTTCACGGTAGATATTTCCAAGTTCATACAGATGGCGGTGTAGATATTTCCATGTTCATACAGATGGCGGTGTAGATATTTCCATGTTTATAGAGATTGCGGTGAAGATATTTCCATGTTTATACAGATGGCGGTGTAGGTATTCCCATTTTTATTCAGATGGTGGTTTAAATATTTCCATTTTATACAGATAGCGGTGTAGATATTTCCATGTTCATACAGATTGCGGTGAAGATATTTCCATCTTTATAAAGATAGCAGTGTAGATATTTCCATGTTCATACAGATTTCGCGGTAGATATTTCCAAGTTCATACAGATGGCGGTGTAGATATTTCCATGTTCATACAGATGGCGGTGTAGATATTTCCATGTTTATAGAGATTGCGGTGAAGATATTTCCATGTTTATACAGATGGCGGTGTAGGTATTCCCATTTTTATTCAGATGGCGGTGTAAATATTTCCATTTTATACAGATAGCGGTGTAGATATTTCCATGTTCATACAGATTGCGGTGAAGGTATTTCCATCTTTATAGAGATAGCGGTGTAGATATTTCCATGTTCATACAGATAGCGGTTTAGATATTTCCATGTTTATAGAGATGGCGGTGTAGATATTTCCAAGTTCATACAGACGGCGGAGTAGATATTTCCATGTTTATAGAGATGGTGGTGTAGATATTTCCATGTTTATACAGATGGCAGTGCAGATATTTCCATGTTTATAGAGATAACGGTGTAGATATTTCCATGTTTATGAACATAGCGGTGTAAATATTTCCATGTTTATAGAGACAGCGGTGTAGACATTTCCATGTTAATAGAGATAGCATTCTAGATATTTCCATGTTTCTACAGATAGCAGTGTAGATATTTCAATGTTCATACAGATAGTAGTGTAGATATCTCCATGTTTATAGAGATAGCGGTGTAGACACTTCCCTGTTTTACAGATAGCAGTGTTGATATTTCCATGTTTATACAGATAGCGGTGTAGATATTTCCATGTTTATACAGATAGCGGTGTAGATATTTCCATGTTTATACAGATAGCGGTGTACATATTTCCCTGTTTATACAGATAGCCGTGTAGATATTTCCATGTTTATACAGATAGCGTTGTAGATATTTCCATGCTTATACACTTAGCGGTGTAGATATTTCCATGTTTATAGAGATAGCGGTGTAGATATTTCCATATTTATACACATAGCGGTGTAGGTATTTCCATCTTTATAGTTACGGCGCTGTGGATATTTCCATGTTCAAACAGATGGCGGTGTAGAAATTTCCATGTTTACACAGATAGCGGTGTAGACATTTCCATGTTTACACAGATACCGTTGTAGGTATTTCCATGTTTATAGAGATAGCGGTGTAGATATTTCCATGTTTATACAGATAGCTGTGAAGATATTTCCACGTTAATAAAGATAGCGGTGTAGATATTTCCATGTTCATACAGACAGCGGTTTAGATATTTTCAGGTTTATACAGATAGCGGTGTAGATATTTCCATGTTTTTACAGATAGCCTTGTAGATATTTCCATGTTTATACAGATGGCGGTGTAGATATTTCCATGTTTATACAGATGGCGGTGTACGTATTTCCATGTTTATGGAGATGGCGGTCTAGATATTTTCATGTTTATGGAGATAGTGGTGTAGTTATTTCCATGTTTAGAGAGATAGCAGAGTTGATATTTCCATGTTCGTTCAGATAGCGCTGTAGATATTCACATGTTCATACAGATAGCGGTGTAGATATTTCCATGATCATACACATAGCGTTGTAGATACTTCCATGTTCATTCAGATGGCGGAGTAGTTATTTCCATGTTTATAGAGATAGCGTTGTAGATGCCTCCATGTTTATACAGATGGCGCTGTAGATATTTTCATGTTCATGCAGATAGCGGTGTAGGTGTTTCCATGTTTATAGAGATGGCAGTGTAGATATTTTCTTGTTTATACAGATAGCGGTGAAGATATTTCCATGTTCATAGAGATCGCGGTGTAGATATTTCCATGTTTATACAGATAGCAGTGTAGGTATTTCCATGTTCATACAGATAGCGGTGTAGATATTTGCATCTTTATGCAAGTGGCAGTGTAGATATTTAAATGTTCATACAGATGGCGGTGTAGATATTTCCATGATTATAGAGAGGGCGGTGTTGATGTTTCCATGTTTATACAGATGGCGGTGTACATATTTCCATGTTTATACAGATGGCGGTGAAGATATTTCCATGTTTATAGAGATGGCGGTGTAGATATTTCCATGTTTATACAGATGGCTGTGTAGATATTTCCATGTTCGTACAGATGACGGTGTAGATATTTCCATGTTTACACAGATGGCAGTGTAGATATTTCCATGTATACACAGATAGCGTTGTAGATATTTCTATGTTTATAGAGATAGCGGTGTAGATATTTCCATGTTTATACAGATGGCGGTGTACATATTTCCATCTTTATAGAGATGGTGTTGTAGATATTTCCATGTTCATAGAGAGGGCGGTATAGATATTTCCGTGTTAATGAAGATGGCGGTGTAGATATTTCCGTGTTTATAGAGATGGTGGTTTAGATATTATCATGTTTATAGAGATAGCCATGTAGATACTTCCATGTTCATACAGATGGCGCTGTAGATATTTTCATGTTCATACAGATAGCTGTGTAGATATTTCCATGTTTATAGAGATGGCGGTGTAGATATTTCCTTGTTTATACAGATAGCGGTGTAGATATTTCCATGTTTACAGAGGTAGCGGTGTAGATATTTCCATGTTTATGCAGATAGCGGTGTAGATATTTAAATGTTTATAGAGATAGCGGTGTAGATATTTCCATGTCCATACTGATTGCGGTGTAGATATTCATTCCCATCTTTATACAGATGGTGGTGTAGATATTTCCATATTCACACAGATGGCTGTGGAGATATTTAAATGTTTATAGAGATGGCAGTGTAGATATTTCCATGTTTCTACAGATGGCGGTGTAGATATTTCCATGTTTATAGAGATAGCGGTGTAGATATCTAGATGTTTATACATACAGCGGTGTAGATATTTCCATGTTCATGCAGTAGCGGTGTAGATATTTCTATGTATATACAGATAGCGGTGTGGATATTTCCATGTTTTTACAGATGGCAGTGAAGATATTTCCATGTTTATAGAGATGGCGGAGTAGCTATTTCCTTGTCTATACAGATAGCAGTGTAGATATTTGCATGTTTATAGAGATAGCGGTGTAGATATTTCCATGTTCATACCGATAGCGGTGTAGATTTTCCATGTTCACACAGATGGCGGTGTAGATATTTCAATGTTTATACATGTAGTAGTGTAGATATCTCCATGTTTATAGAGATAGCGGTGTAGACACTTCCCTGTTTTGCAGATAGCAGAGTAGATATTTCCATGTTTATACAGATAGCGGTGTAGATATTTCCATGTTTATACAGAGAGCGTTGTAGATATTTCCATGCTTATACTCTTAGCGGTGTAGATATTTCCATGTTTATACAGATAGCGGTGTAGGTATTTCCATTTTTATAGTGATGGCGCTGTGGATATTTCCATGTTCAAACAGATGGCGCTGTAGAAATTTCCATGTTTACGCAGATAGCGGTGTAGACATTTCCATGTTTACACAGATACCGTTGTAGATATTTCCATGTTTATAGAGATAGCGGTGTAGATATTTCCATGTTTATACTGATAGCTGTGAAGATATTTCCATGTTTATAAAGATAGCGGTGTAGATATTTCCATGTTCATACAGATAGCGGTTTAGGTATTTTCATGTTTATACAGATAGCGGTGTAGATATTTCCATGTTTTTACAGATATCCTTGTAGATATTTCCATGTTTATACAGATGGTGGTGTAGATATTTCCATGTTCAAACAGATGGTGGTGTAGATATTTCCATGTTTATAGAGATGGCGGTGTAGATATTTCATGTTTATACTGATGGCAGTGTAGATATTTCCATGTTTATAGAGATGGCGGTGTAGATATTTCCATGTTTACACAGATAGCGGTGTAGATATTTCCATGTTTACACAGATAGCGCTGTAGGCATTTCCATGTTTACACAGATAGCGTTGTAGTTATTCGCATGTTTATAGAGATAGTGGTGTAGTTATTTCCATGTTTATACAGATAGCAGTGAAGAGATTTCCATGTTGACACAGATAGCGGTGTGGATATTTACCTGTTTATACAGATAGCGGTGTAGATATTTCCATGTTTATACTGATAGCGGTGCAGATATTTCCATGTTTATACAGATAGCGGTGCAGATATTTCCAAGTTTATACAGATAGCGGTGTAGATATTTCCAAGTTTATACAGATAGTGGTGTAGATATTTCCATGTTTATAGAGATAGCGGTGTAGATATTTCCATGTTTATTCAGATAGCGGTGGAGATATTTCCATGTTTATAGAGATAGCGGTGTAGATATTTCCATGTTTATAGAGATAGCGGTGTAGATATTTACATGTTTATAGAGATAGTAGTGTAGATATTTCCAATTTTATACAGATAGCAATGTAGATATTTCCATGTTCATGCAGATAGCGGTGTAGATATATCCACGTTTATAGAGATGGCGGTGTAGACATTTCCGTGTTTATACAGAGAGCGGTGCAGATATTTCCATCTTAATACAGATTGCGCTGTAGATATTTCCATGTTCCTACAGATGGTGGTGTAGATATTTCCATGTTCATACAGATGGTGGTGTAGATATTTCGAAGTTTATAGAGATACCGGTGTAGTTATTTCCTTGTTTATAGAGAAAGCTCTGCAGATATTTCCATGTATATGAAGATTGCTTTGCAGATATTTCCATGTTAATGTAGATAGCGGTGTAGATATTTCCATGTTCATCCAGATGCCGGTGTAGCTGTATCCATGTTCATACAGATGGCGGTGAAGATATTTCCATGTTCATACAGATTGCGGTGTAGATACTTCCATGTTCATACAAATCACGGTGTAGATATTTCCATGTTCATAGAGATGGAGGTGTAGATATTTCTATGTTCATACAAGTGGTGGTGTAGTGATTTCCATGTTCATAGAGATGGTAGTGTAGATATTTCCATGTTTATACAGATAGAAGTGTAGTTATTGCCATGTTTATAGAGATAGCAGTATATATATTTCCATTGATATACAGATAGCAGTGTAGATATTTGCATGTTGATACAGATAGCGGTGTAGGTATTTCCATGTTCATACAGATAGCGGTGTAGATATTTCCATGCTGATACAGATGGCGGTGTAGATATTTCCATGTTTATAGAGATGACGGTCTAGATATTTCCAAGTTTATAGAGATAGTGGTGTAGTTATTTCCAAGTTTATAGAGATAGCAGTGTAGATATTTCCATGTTTATACAGATAGCGGTGTAGATATTTCCATGTTTATACAGATAGCGGTGTAGATATTTCCATGTTTATAGAGATGGTGGTCAAGATATTTCCTTGTTTATACAGATAGAGGTGTAGATATTTCCATGTTTATAGAGATAGCGGTGTAGATATTTCCATTTTTATACAGATAACAATGTACATATTTCCATGTTCATACAGATAGCGGTGTAGATATTTCCATGTTCATACAGATAGCGGTGTAGATATTTCCATGCTGATACAGATCGTGTTGTAGATATTTCCATGTTTATAGAGATGGCGGTCTAGATATTTCGACGTTTATGGAGATAGTGGTGTTGTTATTTCCAAGTTTGTAGAGATAGCAGTGTAGCTATTTCCAGGTTTATACAGATAGCGGTGTAGATATTTCCATGTTTATACAGATAGCGGTGTAGATATTTGCATGTTTATAGAGATGGCGGTCAAGATATTTCTTTGGTTATACAGATAGCGGTGTAGATATTTCCATATTTATAGAGATAGCGGTGTAGATATTTCCATGTTTATACAGATAGCGGTGTAGATATTTCCATGTTTATACAGATAGCTGTGCCGATGTTTCCATGTTTATACAGATAGCAGTGTAGATATTTTATGTTTACGCAGATAGCGGTGTAGATATTTCCATGTTTATACTGATAGTGGTGTATATATTTCCATGTTTATAGAGATAGGGGTGTAGATATTTCCATGTTAATCCAGATTGCGGTGTACATGCTTCCATGTTCATACAGATGGCGCTGAAGATAATTCCATGTTCATACAGATGGCAATGTGGATATTTCCATGATCATACAAATGGCGGTGTAGTTATTTCCATGTTCATAGAGATGGCAGTGTAGATATTTCCATATTTATAGAGATAGCGGTGTAGTTATTTCCATGTTCATAGTGATAGCAGTGTAGATATTTCCATGTATATACAGATAGCTGTGTAGATATTTCCATGTTCATACAGAAGCCGGTGTAGATATTTCCATGTTCATACAGATGGCGGTGTAGTTATTTCCATATTTAAAAAGATAGCGGCGTAGTTATTTCCATGTTCATGGAGATAGCGGTGTAGATATTTCCATGTATATACAGAGAGCGGTGTAGATATTTCCATGTTCATATGGATGGCGGTGTGGATATTTCCATGTTCATACAGATGGCGTTGTAGATATTTCCATGTTTATAGAGATGGCAGTGTAGATATTTCCATGTTTATACAGAGGGCGGTTTAGATATTTCCATGTTTACAGAGACAGCGGTGTAGATATTTCCGTGTTGATACGCATAGCTGTGTAGATATTTCCATGTTTACACAGATAGCGTTGTAGATATTTACATGTTTATAGAAATGGCGGTCTAGATATTTTCTGGTTGATACAGATAGCGGTGTAGGTATTTCCATGTTCATAGAGATAGCGGTTTAGATATTCCCAATTTTATAAAGATAGCAGTTAGGTATTTCCATGTTCATACAGTTGGCGGTGTAGATATTTCCACGTTTATAGAGATAGCGGTGTAGATATTCCCAATTTTATACAGATAGCAGTTTAGATATTTCCATGTTCATACAGATAGCGGTGTAGATATTTCCACGTTTATAGAGATGGTGGTGTAGATATTTCCATGTTCATCCAGATGGCTTTGCAGATATTTCCATCTTTATACAGATGGTGTTGTAGATATTTCCATGTTTACACAGATAGCGGTGTGGATATCTGCATGTTTATACTGATAGCGGTGTAGATATTTCCATATTGATACAGATAGCGGTGCAGATATTTAAATCTTAATACAGATGGTGGTGTAGATATTTCCATGTTCATAAAAATGGTGGTGTAGATATTTCCATGTTCATACAGATGGTGGAGTAGATATTTCCAAGTTTATAGATAGTGGTGTAGTTATTTCCACGTTTATAGAGAAAGCTGTGTAGATATTTCCATGGATATGCACATAGCTGTGTAGCTATTTCCAAGTTCATACAGATAGCGGTGCAGATATATCCACGTTCATAGAGATGGCGGTGTAGTTATTTCCATGTTAATACAGATAGCAGTGTAGATATTTCCATGTTTATAGAGATAGCAGTGTAGATATTTCCATTGATATAGAGATAGCTGTGTAGATATTTGCATGTTCATACACATAGCGGTGTAGATATTTCCATGTTCATACAGATAGCAGTGTAGATATTTCCATGTTCGTACAGAGAGCGGTGTAGATATTTCCATGTTCATACAGATAGCGGTGTAGATATTTCCATGTTCATACAGATAGCGGTGTAGGTATTTCACTGTTCATACAGTTAGCGGTGTAGATATTTCCATGTTCATACAGACGGCAGTGTAGATATTTACATGTTCATACAGATGGCCGTGTAGATATTTCCATGTTCGTACCGATGGCAGTGTAGATATTTCCATGTTCATACAGGTGGCGGTGTAGATATTTCCATGTTTATACAGATAGCAGTGTAGTTATTTCCATGTTTATAGAGATAGCAGTGTAGATATTTCCATTGATATACAGATAGCTGTGTAGATATTTGCATGTTCATACAGATAGCGGTGTAGATATTTCCATGTTCATACAGATAGCGGTGTAGATATTTCCATGTTCATACGGATAGCGGTGTAGATATTTCCATGTTCATAGAGAAAACGGTGTAGATATTTCCATGTTCATACAGATAGCGGTGTAGATATTTGCGTGTTCCTACAAATAGCGATGTAGATATTTCCATGTTCATACAGATAGCGGTGTACATATTTCCATGTTCATACAAATGGCGGTGTAGCGATTTCCATGTTCATAGAGATGGCGGTGTAGATATTTCCATGTTTATACGGATAGCAGTGTAGTTATTGCCATGTTTATAGAGATAGCAGTATATATATTTCCATTGATATACAGATAGCTGTGTAGATATTTGCATGTTCATACAGATAGTGGTGTAGATAGTTCCATGTTCATACAGATAGCGGTGTAGATATTTCCATGTTCCTACAGATGGCGGTGTAGATATTTCCATGTTCATACAGATAGCGGTGTAGATATTTCCATGTTCATACCAATAGCGGTGTAGATATTTCCATGTTCATACGGATGGCGGTGTAGATATTTCCATGTTCATACAGTTAGCGGTGTAGATATTTCCATGTTCATACTGATGGCCGTGCAGATATTTCCATGTTCATACAGATGGCGGTGTAGATATTTCCATGTTCGTACGGATGGTAGTGTAGATATTTCCATGTTCATACAGGTGGCGGTGTGGATATTTCCATGTTTATACAGATAGCAGTGTAGTTCTTTCCATGTTTATAGAGATAGCAGTGTAGATATTTCCATTGATATACAGATAGCTGTGTAGATATTTGCATGTTCATACAGATAGCGGTGAAGATATTTCCATGTTCGTACAGATAGCGGTGTAGATATTCCCATGTTTATGCAGATAGCGGTATTGATATTTCCAAGTTTATACAGATGTTGGTGTAGATATTTCCATGTTTATAGAGATGGCGGTCTAGATATTTCCATGTTTACACAGATAGCGGTGAAGATATTTCCTTGTTTATACAGATAGAGGTGTAGATATTTCCATGTTTATACAGATAGCAGTGTAGATATTTCCATGTTTATAGAGATAGTGGTGTAGATAATTTCAATTTTATACCGAGAGCAGTGTAGATATTTCCAAGTTCATGCAGATAGCGATGTAGATATTTCCACGTTTATAGAGATGGCGGTGTAGATATATCCATGTTCATACAGATGGCGGTGTAGATATTTCCATGTTCATACAAATGTCGGTGTAGATATTTCCATGTTCATACAGATAGCGGTGTAGATATTTCCATGTTCATACAGTAAGCGGTGTAGATATTTCCATGTTCATACAGATGGCGGTGTAGATATTTACATGTTCATAGAGATGGCGGTGTAGATATTTCCATGTTCGTACGGATGGCAGTGTAGATATTTCCCTGTTCATACAGGTGGCGGTGTAGATATTTCCATGTTTATACAGATAGCAGTGTAGTTATTTCCATGTTTATAGAGATAGCAGTGTAGATATTTCCATTGATATACAGATAGCTGTGTAGATATGTGCATGTTCATACAGATAGCGGTGTAGATATATCCATCTTCATACAGATAGCAGTGTAGATATTTCCATGTTCATACAGATAGCGGTGTAGATATTTCCATGTTCATACAGATAACGGTGTAGATATTTCCATGTTCATACAGATAGCGGTGTATATATTTCCATGTTCATACAGTTAGCGGTGTAGATATTTCCATGTTCATAGAGATGGCGGTGTAGATATTTACATGTTCATACAGATGGCGGTGTAGATATTTCCATGTTCGTACAGATGGCCGTGTAGATATTTTCATGTTCATAGAGATGGCGGTGTAGATATTTCCATGTTAATGCAGATAGCGGTATAGATATTTCCATGTTTATACAGATGGTGGTGTAGATATTTCCATGTTTATAGAGATGGCGGTCTTGATATTTCCATGTTTATTGAGATAGTGGTGTAGTTATTTCCAAGTTTATAGAGACAGCGTTGTAGATATTTCCATGTTTATACAGATAGCGGTGAAATTATTTCCATGTTTATACAGATAGCGGTGTAGATATTTTCATGTTTATACAGATAACAGTGTAGATATTTCCATGTTTATAGAGATAGTGGTGTAGATAATTTCAATTTTATCCAGATAGCAGTGAGGATATTTCCAAGCTCATACAGATAGCGGTGTAAATATTTCCACGTTTATAGAGACGGCGGTGTAGATATTTCCATCTTCATACAGACGGCGGTGTAGATATTTCCATGTTTATAGAGATGGCGTTGTAGTTATTTCCATGTTTACACTAATGGCGGTGCAGATATTTCCATGTTTACACAAATCGCGGTGTAGACATTTCCATGTTTACGCAGATAGCGGTGTGGATATTTCCATGTTTATGCAGATAGCGGTGTAGATATTTCCATGTTTATACAGATAGCGGTGCGGATATTTCCATGTTTATACAGATAGTTTTGCAGATATTTCCATGTTTATACAGATAGCGGTGTAGATATTTCCATCTTAATACAGATGGCGGTGTAGATATGTCCATGTTCTTACAGATGGCGGTGTAGATATTTCCATGTTCATACGGCTGGTGGTGTAGATATTTCGAAGTTTATAGAGATAGTGCTGTAGTTATTTCCATATTTATAGAGAAATCTGTGTAGCTATTTCCATGTATACGCAGATAGCTGTGTAGGTATTTCCATGTTCATGCAGATAGCGGTGTGGATATTTCCATGTTCATCCAGATGCTGGTGTAGATATATATATGCTCATACAGATGGCGGTGAAGATATTTCCATGTTCATACAGATGGCGGTGTAGATATTTCCATGTTCATTCAAATGGCGGTGTAGATATTTCCATGTTCATAGAGATGGCGGTGCAGATATTTCCATGTTCATACAAATGGCGTTGTAGATATTTCCATGTTCATAGAGATGGCGGTGTAGATATTTCCATGTTTATACAGATAGCAGTATAGATATTTCCATGTTTATGGAGATAGCAGTGTCGATATTTCCATTGATATACAGCTAGCTGTGTAGATATTTGCATGTTCATACAGATAGCGGTGTAGATATTTCCATGTTCATACAAATGTCGGTGATGATATTTCCATGTTCATACAGATAGCGGTGTAGATATTTCCATGTTCATGCAGTTGGCGGTGTAGATATTTCCATGTTCATACAGATGGCGGTGTAGATATTTACATGTTCATACAGATGGCGGTGTAGGTACTTCCATGTTCGTACGGATGGCAGTGTAGATATTTCCATGTTCATACAGGTGGCGGTGTAGTTATTTCCATGTTTATACAGATAGCAGTATAGTTATTTCCATGTTTATAGAGAGAGCAGTGTAGATATTTCCATTGAAATACAGATGCCTGTGTAGATATTTGCATGTTCATACAGATAGCGGTGTAGATATTTCCATGTTCGTACAGATAGCGGTGTAGATATTTCCATGTTCATACAGATAGTGGTGTAGGTATTTCTATGTTCATACAGATAACGGTGTAGATATTTCCATGTTCATACAGATAACGCTGTAGAGATTTCCATGTTCATACTGATGGCGGTGTAGATATTTCCATGTTTATAGAGATGGCGGTGTTGATATTTTCATGTTTACACAGATGGCGGTGTAGATATTTCCATGTTTAAAGAGATAGCGGTGTAGACATTTCCATGTTTATACAGATAGCGGTGCGGATATTTCCATGTTTATACACATAGCTGGGCAGATATTTCCATGTTTATACAGATAGCGGTGTAGATATTTCCATCTTAATACAGATGGCGGTGTAGATATGTCCATGTTCGTTCAGATGGCGGTGTAGATATTTCCATGTTCATACAGATGGCGGTGTAGATATTTCCATGTTCATAGAGATGGCGGTGTAGATATTTCCATGTTTATACAGATAGCAGTGTAGTTATTTCCATGTTTATAGAGATAGCGGTGTAGATAATTTCAATTTTATACAGATAGCTGTGTAGATATTTCCATGTTCATACAGATAGCGATGTAGATATTTCCATGTTCATACAGATAGCGGTGTAGATATTTCCATGTTCATTCAGATAGCGGTGTTAATATTTCCATGTTCATACCAATAGCGGTGTTGAAATTTCCATGTCCATATAGTAAGCGGTGTAGATATTTCCATGTTCATACAGATGGCGGTGTAGATATTTACATGTTCATACAGGTGGCCGTGTAGATATTTCCATGTTTACAGATAGCAGTGTAGTTATTTCCATGTTTATAGAGATAGCAGTGTAGATATTTCCATTGATATACAGATAGCTGTGTAGATATTTGCATGTTCATACAGACAGCGGTGTAGATATTTCCATGTTCATACAGATAGCGGTGTAGATATTTCCATGTTTATGCAGATAGCGGTATAGATATTTCCATGTTTGTACAGATGGTGGTGTAGATATTTCCATGTTTATAGAGATGGCGGTCTAGATATTTCCATCTTTATAGAGATAGTGGTGTAGATTTTTCCAACTTTATAGAGACAGCGTTGTAGATATTTCCATGTTTATACAGATAGCGGTGAAGGTATTTCCATGTTTATACAGATAGCGGTGTAGATATTTCCATGTTTATACAGATAGCGGTGTAGATATTTCCATGTTTATAGAGATAGTGGTGTAGATAATTTCAATTTTATACCGAGAGCAGTGTAGATATTTCCAAGTTCATACAGATAGCGGTGTGGATATTTCCACGTTTATAGAGTTGGCGGTGTAGATATTTCCATGTTCATACAGATGGCGGTGTAGATATTTCCATGTTTATAGAGTTGGCGGTGTAGATATTTCCATGTTTACACAGATAGCGGTGTAGACATTTCCATGTTTACACAGACAGCGGTGTGGATATTTCCATGTTTATGCAGATAGAGGTGTAGATATTTCCATGTTTATACAGATAGCGGTGCGGATATTTCCAAGTTTATACAGATAGTTGGGCAGATATTTCCATGTTTATACCGATAGGTGTGTAGATATTTCCATCTTAATATAGATGGCTTTGTAGATATGTCCATGTTTGTACAGATGGCGGTGTAGATATTTCCATGTTCATACAGATGGCGGTGTAGATATTTCGAAGTTTATAGAGATAGCGCTGTAGTTATTTCCATATTTGTAGAGAAATTTCTCAAGATATTTCCGTGTATATGCAGATTGCTGTGTAGATATTTCCATGTTCATGCAGACAGCGGTGTAGATATTTCCAAGTTCATACAGATGGCGGTGTAGATATTTACATGTTCATACAGATGGCAGTGTAGATATTTCCATGTTCATACAGATGGCGGTGTAGATATTTCCATGTTCATAGAGATGGCGGTTTAGATATTTCCATGTTTACAGAGATAGTGGTGTAGTTATTTCCAAGTTCATAGAGAGAGCGCTGTAGATATTACCATGTTTATACAGATAGCGGTGTAGATATTTCCATGTTCATAGAGATGGCGGTGTAGATATTTCCATGTTCATACAAATGGCGGTGTATATATTTCCATGTTCATAGAGATGGCAGTGTAGATATTTCCATATTTATACAGATAGCAGTGTAGTTATTTCCATGTTTATAGAGATAGCAGTGTAGATAATTCCATTGATATACAGATAGCTGTGTAGATATTTGCATGTTCATGCAGATAGCGGTGTAGATATTTCCATTTTCGTACAGATAGCGGTGTAGATATTTCCATGTTCATACAGATAGCGGTTTAGATATTTCCATGTTCATACAGATAACGGTGTAGGTATTTCCATGTTCATACAGATAGCCTTGTGGATATTTCCATGTTCATACAGTTAGCGGTGTAGATATTTCCATGTTCATACAGATGGCCGTGTAGATATTTCCATGTTCATACAGATGGCGGTGTAGATATTTCCATGTTCGTACAGATGGCGGTGTAGATATTTCCATGTTCCTAGAGATGGCGGTGAATATATTTCCATGTTTATGCAGATAGCGGTATAGGTATTTCCATGTTTATACAGATGGTGGTGTAGATATTTCCATGTTTATAGAGATGGCGGTCTAGATATTTCCATGTTTAAAGAGATAGTGGTGTAGTTATTTCCAAGTTTATAGAGACAGCGTTGTGGATATTTCCATGTTTATACAGATAGTGGTGAAGATATTTCCAAGTTTATACAGATAGCACTGTAGATATTTCCATGTTTATACAGATAGCAGTGTAGATATTTCCATGTTTATAGAGATAGTGGTGTAGATAATTTCAATTTTATACAGATAGCAGTGTAGATATTTCTAAGTTCATACAAATAGCAGTGCTGATATTTCCACCTTTATAGAGATGGCAGTGTAGATATTTCCATGTTCATACAGATGGCGGTGTAGATATTTCCATGTTTATAGAGATGGTGGCGTAGATATTTCCATGTTTATAGAGATGGCAGTCTAGTTATTTCCATGTTTATAGAGATAGTGCTGTAGTTATTTCCAAGTTTATAGAGACAGCGTTGTAGATATTTCCATGTTTATACAGATAGCGGTGTAGATATTTCCATGTTTATACAGATAGCGGTGCGGATATTTCCATGTTTATACAGATAGGTGGGCAGATATTTCCATGTTTATACAGATAGCAGTGTAGATATTTCCAAGTTCATACAGATAGCAGTGTAGATATTTCCACGTTTATAGAGATTGCGGTGTAGATATTTCCAAGTTCATACAGATGTCGGTGTAGATATTTCCATGTTTATAGAGATGGCTGTGTAGATATTTTCATGTTTACACAGATAGCGGTGTGGATATTTCCTTGTTTATGCAGATAGCAGTGTAGATATTTCCATGTTTGTACAGATAGCGGTGTAGATTTTTCCATCCTGATACAGATGGCGGTGTACATATGTCCATGTTCGTACAGATGGCGTTGTAGATATTTCCATGTTCATACAGATGGCGGTGTAGGTATTTCGAAGTTTATAGAGATAGCGCAGTAGTTATTTACATATTTATAGAGAAATCGGTGTAGGTATTTCCATGTATATGCAGATAGCTGTGTAGATATTTCCATGTTCATGGAGATAGCGGTGTAGATATTTCCATGTTCATCCAGATGCCGGTGTAGATATTTCCATGTTCATACAGATAACGGTGTAGATGTTTCCATGTTCATACAGATAGCGGTGCAGATATTTCCATGTTCATACAGATAGCGGTGTAGATATTTCCATGTTCATACAGATGGCAGTGTAGATATTTCCATGTTCATACAGATGGCGGTGTAGTTATTTCCATGTTCGTACAGATGGCGGTGTAGATATTTCCATGTTCATAGAGATGGCGGTGTAGATATTTCCATGTTTATGCAGATAGCGGTATAGATATTTCCATGTTTATACAGATGGTGGTGTAGATATTTCCATGTTTATAGAGATGGCGGTCTAGATATTTCCATGTTTATAGAGATAGTAGTGTAGTTATTTCCAAGTTTATAGAGACAGCGTTGTGGATATTTCCATGTTTATACAGATAGCGGTGAAGATATTTACATGTTCATACAGATGGCTGTGTAGGTATTTCCATGTTTACACAGATGGTGGTGTAGATATTTCCATGTTAATAGAGATGGCGGTCTAGATATTTCCATGTTTATAGAGATACTGGTGTCGTTATTTCCAAGGTAACAGAGACAGCGTTGTAGATATTTCCATGTTTATACAGACAGCGGTGAAGATATTTCCATGTTTATACAGATAGCCGTGTAGATATTTCCATGTTTATACAGATAGCAGTGTAGATATTTCCATGTTTATAGAGATAGTGGTGTAGATAATTATAATTTTATACAGATAGCAGTGTAGATATTTCCAAGTTCTTACAGTTAGCGGTGTAGATATTTCCACGTTTATAGAGATGGCGGTGTAGATATTTCCATGTTCATACAGATGGCAGTGTGGATATTTCCATGTTTATAGAGATGGCGGTGTAGATATTTTCATGTTTACACAGATGGCGGTGTAGATATTTCCATGTTTACACAGATAGCGGTGTAGACATTTCCATGTTTACACAGATAGCGGTGTGGATGTTTCCATGTTTATGCAGATAGCGGTGTAGATATTTCCATGTTTATACAGATAGCGGTGCGGTTATTTCTTTGTTTTTACAGATAGTCGTGCAGATATTTCCATGTTTATACAGATAGCGGTGTAGATATTTCCATCTTAATACAGATGGCGGTGTAGATATGTCCATGATCGTACATATGGCGGTGTACATATTTCCATGTTCGTAGAGATGGAGGTGTAGATATTTCCATGTTTATACAGATAGCTGCGTAGATATTTGCATGTTCATACAGATAGCGGTGCGGATATTTCCATGTTCATACAGATAGCGGTGTAGATATTTCCATGTTCATACAGATAGCGGTGTAGATATTTCCATGTTCATACAGATAGCGGTGTAGATATTTCCATGTTCATACAGATAGCGTTGTAGATATTTCCATTTTCATACAGTTAGCGGTGTAGATATTTCCATGTTCATACAGATGGCATTGTAGATGTTTACATGTTCATACAGATGGCAGTGTAGATATTTCAATGTTCGTACGGATGGCAGTGTAGATATTTCCATGTTCATACAGGTGGCGGTGTAGATATTTCCATGTTTATACAGATAGCAGTGTAGTTATTTCCATATTTATAGAGACAGCAGTGCAGTTATTTCCATTGATAAACAGATAGCTGTGTAGATATTTGCATGTTAATTCAGATAGCGGTGTAGATATATCCATGTTCATACAGATAGCGGTGTAGATATTTCCATGTTCATACAGATGGCGGTGTAGATATTTACATGTTCATACAGATGGCAGTGTAGATATTTCCATATTTATACAGATAGCAGTGTAGTTATTTCCATGTTTATAGAGATAGCAGTGTAGATATTTCCATTGATATACAGATAGCTGTGTAGATATTTGCATGTTCATGCAGATAGCGGTGTAGATATTTCCATTTTCGTACAGATAGCGGTGTAGATATTTCCATGTTCATACAGATAGCGGTGTAGATATTTCCATGTTCATACAGATAACGGTGTAGGTATTTCCTTGTTCATACTGATAGCCTTGTGGATATTTCCATGTTCATACAGTTAGCGGTGTAGATATTTCCATGTTCATACAGATGGCGGTGTAGATATTTCCATGTTCATACAGATGGCGGTGTAGATATTTCCATGTTCGTACAGATGGCGGTGTAGATATTTCCATGTTCATAGCGATGGCGGTGAATATATTTCCATGTTTATGCAGATAGCGGTATAGGTATTTCCATGTTTATACAGATGGTGGTGTAGATGTTTCCATGTTTATAGAGATGGCGGTCTAGATATTTCCATGTTTAAAGAGATAGTGGTGTAGTTATTTCCAAGTTTATAGAGACAGCGTTGTGGATATTTCCATGTTTATACAGATAGCGGTGAAGATATTTCCATGTTTATACAGATAGCGCTGTAGATATTTCCATGTTTATACAGATAGCAGTGTAGATATTTCCATGTTTATAGAGATAGTGGTGTAGATAATTTCAATTTTATACAGATAGCAGTGTAGATATTTCTAAGTTCATACAAATAGCAGTGCTGATATTTCCACCTTTATAGAGATGGCAGTGTAGATATTTCCATGTTCATACGGATGGCGGTGTAGATATTTCCATGTTTATAGAGATGGTGGCGTAGATATTTCCATGTTTATAGAGATGGCAGTCTAGTTATTTCCATGTTTATAGAGATAGTGCTGTAGTTATTTCCAAGTTTATAGAGACAGCGTTGTAGATATTTCCATGTTTATACAGATAGCGGTGTAGATATTTCCATGTTTATAAAGATAGCGGTGCGGATATTTCCATGTTTATACAGATAGGTGGGCAGATATTTCCATGTTTATACAGATAGCAGTGTAGATATTTCCAAGTTCATACAGATAGCAGTGTAGATATTTCCACGTTTATAGAGATTGCGGTGTAGATATTTCCAAGTTCATTCAGATGTCGGTGTAGATATTTCCATGTTTATAGAGATGGCGGTGTAGATATTTTCATGTTTTCACAGATAGCGGTGTGGATATTTCCTTGTTTATGCAGATAGCAGTGTAGATATTTCCATGTTTGTACAGATAGCGGTGTAGATATTTCCATCCTAATACAGATGGCGGTGTACATATGTCCATGTTCGTACAGATGGCGTTGTAGATATTTCCATGTTCATACAGATGGCGGTGTAGGTATTTCGAAGTTTATAGAGATAGCGCAGTAGTTATTTACATATTTATAGAGAAATCGGTGTAGGTATTTCCATGTATATGCAGATAGCTGTGTAGATATTTCCATGTTCATGGAGATAGCGGTGTAGATATTTCCATGTTCATCCAGATGCCGGTGTAGATATTTCCATGTTCATACAGATAGCGGTGTAGATATTTCCATGTTCATACAGATAACGGTGTAGATGTTTCCATGTTCGTACAGATAGCGGTGCAGATATTTCCATGTTCATACAGATAGCGGTGTAGATATTTCCATGTTCATACAGATGGCAGTGTAGATATTTCCATGTTCATACAGATGGCGGTGTAGTTATTTCCATGTTCGTACAGATGGCGGTGTAGATATTTCCATGTTCATAGAGATGGCGGTGTAGATATTTCCATATTTATGCAGATAGCGGTATAGATATTTCCATGTTTATACAGATGGTGGTGTAGATATTTCCATGTTTATAGAGATGGCGGTCTAGATATATCCATGTTTATAGAGATAGTAGTGTAGTTATTTCCAAGTTTATAGAGACAGCGTTGTGGATATTTCCATGTTTATACAGATAGCGGTGAAGATATTTACATGTTCATACAGATGGCGGTGTAGGTATTTCCATGTTTACACAGATGGTGGTGTAGATATTTCCATGTTAATAGAGATGGAGGTCTAGATATTTCCATGTTTATAGAGATAGTGGTGTCGTTATTTCCAAGGTAACAGAGACAGCGTTGTAGATATTTCCATGTTTATACAGACAGCGGTGAAGATATTTCCATGTTTATACAGATAGCCGTGTAGATATTTCCATGTTTATACAGATAGCGGTGTAGATATTTCCATGTTTATAGAGATAGTGGTGTAGATAATTATAATTTTATACAGATAGCAGTGTAGATATTTCCAAGTTCTTACAGTTAGCGGTGTAGATATTTCCACGTTTATAGAGATGGCGGTGTAGATATTTCCATGTTCATACAGATGGCAGTGTGGATATTTCCATGTTTATGGAGATGGCGGTGTAGATATTTTCATGTTTACACAGATGGCGGTGTAGATATTTCCATGTTTACACAGATAGCGGTGTAGACATTTCCATGTTTACACAGCGGTGTGGATGTTTCCATGTTTATGCAGATAGCGGTGTAGATATTTCCATGTTTATACAGATAGCGGTGCGGTTATTTCTTTGTTTTTACAGATAGTGGTGCAGATATTTCCATGTTTATACAGATAGCGGTGTAGATATTTCCATCTTAATACAGATGGCGGTGTAGATATGTCCATGATCGTACATATGGCGGTGTACATATTTCCATGTTCGTAGAGATGGAGGTGTAGAAATTTCCATGTTTATACAGATAGCAGTGTAGTTATTTCCGTGTTTATAGAGATAGCAGTGTAGATATTTCCATTGATATACAGATAGCTGCGTAGATATTTGCATGTTCATACAGATAGCGGTGCGGATATTTCCATGTTCATACAGATAGCGGTGTAGATATTTCCATGTTCATACAGATAGCGGTGTAGATATTTCCATGTTCATACAGATAGCGGTGTAGATATTTCCATGTTCATACAGATAGCGTTGTAGATATTTCCATTTTCATACAGTTAGCGGTGTAGATATTTCCATGTTCATACAGATGGCATTGTAGATGTTTACATGTTCATACAGATGGCAGTGTAGATATTTCAATGTTCGTACGGATGGCAGTGTAGATATTTCCATGTTCATACAGGTGGCGGTGTAGATATTTCCATGTTTATACAGATAGCAGTGTAGTTATTTCCATGTTTATAGAGACAGCAGTGCAGTTATTTCCATTGATAAAAAGATAGCTGTGTAGATATTTGCATGTTAATTCAGATAGCGGTGTAGATATATCCATGTTCATACAGATAGCGGTGTAGATATTTCCATGTTCATACAGATGGCGGTGTAGATATTTACATGTTCATACAGATGGCAGTGTAGATATTTCCATGTTCGTACAGACGGCGGTGTAGATATTTCCATGTTCATAGAGATGGCGGTGTAGATATTTCCATGTTTATGCAGATAGCGGTATAGATATTTCCATGTTTATACACATAGTGGTGTAGATATTTCCATGTTTATAGAGATGGAGGTCTAGATATTTCCATGTTTATAGAGATAGTGGTGTAGTTATTTCCAAGTTTATAGAAACAGCGTTGTAGATATTTCCATGTTTATACAGATAGCGGTGAAGATATTTCCATGTTTATACAGATAGCGGTGTAGATATTTCCATGTTTATACAGATAGCGGTGTAGATATTTCCATGTTTATAGAGATAGTGGTGTAGATAATTCCAATTTTATACAGATAGCAGTGTAGATATTTCCAAGTTCATCCAGATTGCGGTGTAGATATTTCCACGTTTATAGAGATGGCGGTGTAGATATTTCCATGTTCATACAGATGGCGGTGTAGATATTTCCATGTTTATAGCGATGGCGGTGTAGATATTACCATGTTTACACAGATAGCGGTGTAGACATTTCCATGTTTACACAGATAGCGGTGTGGACATTTCCATGTTTATGCAGATAGCGGTGTAGATATTTCCATGTTTATACAGATAACGGTGCGGTTATTTCCATGTTTATACAGATAGCGGTGCAGATATTTCCATGTTTATACAGATAGCGGTGTAGATATTTCCATCTTAAAACAGATGGCGGTGTAGATATGTCCATGTTCGTACAGATAGCGGTGCGGATATTTCCATGTTCATACAGATAGCGGTGTAGATATTTCCATGTTCATACAGATAGCGGTGTAGATATTTCCATGTTCATACAGATAGCGGTGTAGATATTTCCATGTTCATACAGATAGCGGTGTAGATATTTCCATGTTTATACAGATAACGGTGCGGTTATTTCCATGTTTATACAGATAGCGGTGCAGATATTTCCATGTTTATACAGATAGCGGTGTAGATATTTCCATCTTAAAACAGATGGCGGTGTAGATATGTCCATGTTCGTACAGATGGCTGTGCAGATATTTCCATGTTCATACAGTTACCGGTGTAGATATTTCCATGTTCATACAGAGGGCGGTGTAGATATTTATATGTTCATAGAGATAGCGGTGTAGATATTTCCATGTTCTTATAGATAGCGGTGTAGATATTTCCATGTACATACAGATAGCGGTGTAGATATTTCCATGTTCTTATAGAAAGCGGTGTAGATATTTCCATGTTCTTACAGACAGCGGTGTTGATATTTCCATGTTCATACAGATAGCGGTGTAGATATTTCCATGTTCATTCACATAGTGATGTAGATATTTCCATGTTCATACAATTAGCGGTGTAGATATTTCCATGTTCATACTGATGGTGGTGTAGATATTTACATGTTCATACACATGGCGGTGTAGATATTTCCATGTTCGTACGGATGGCAGTGTAGCTATTTCCATGTTCATACAGGTGGCAGTGTAGATATTTCCATGTTTATACAGATAGCAGTTTAGTTATTTCCATGTTTATAGAGATAGCAGTGTAGATATTTCCACTGATATACAGATTGCTGTGTAGATATTTCCATGTTCATGCAGAAAGCGGTGTAGATATTTCCATGTTCATCCAGATGCCTGTGTAGATATATCCATGTTCATAGAGATGGCGGTGAAGATATTTCCATGTTCATACAGATGGCGGTGTAGATATTTCCATGTTCATACAAATGGCGGTGTAGATATTTCCATGTTCATAGAGATGGCGGTGTAGATATTTCCATGTTCATACAAATGGCGGTGTAGATATTTCCATGTTCATAGAGATGGCGGTGTAGATATTTCCATGTTTATACAGATAGCAGTGTAGTTATTTCCATGTTTATACAGATAGCAGTGTAGATATTTCCATTGATATACAGATAGCTGTGTAGATATTCGCATGTTCATACAGATAGCGGTGTAGATATTTCCATGTTCATACAGATAGCGGTGAAGATATTTCCATGTTCATACAGATAGCGGTGTAGATATTCCCATGTTCATACAGATAGCGGTGTAGATATTTCCAAGTTCATACCGATAGCGGTGTAGATATTTCGAAGTTCATACAGTGAGCGGTATAGATATTTCCATGTTTATACAGATGGTGTTGTAGATATTTCCACGTTTATAGAGATGGCGGTCTAGATATTTCCATGTTTATAGAGATAGTGGTGTAGTTATTTCCAAGTTTATAGAGACAGCGTTGTAGATATTTCCATGTTTTTACAGATAGCGGTGTAGATATTTCCATGTTCATAGAGATGGCGGTGTAGATATTTCCATGTTTATACAGATAGCAGTGTAGTTATTTCCATGTTTATAGAGATAGAGGTGTAGATAATTTCAATTTTATACAGATAGCTGTGTACATATTTGCATGTTCATACAGATAGCCGTGTAGATATTTCCATGTTCATACAGTTGGCGGTGTAGATATTTCCATGTTCATAGACATGGCGGTGTAGATATTTCCATGTTCATGCAGATGGCGATGTAGATATTTCGAAGTTTGTAGAGATAGCACTGTAGTTATTTCCATATTTATAGAGAAATCTGTGTAGATATTTCCATGTATATTCAGATAGCAGTGTAGATATTTCCATGTTCATACAGATAGCGGTGTAGATATTTCCATGTTCATCCAGATGTCGGTGTACATATATCCATGTTCAAACAGATGGCGGTGAAGGTACTTCCATGTTCATACAGATAGCGGTGTAGATATTTCCATGTTCATACAAATGGCGGTGTAGATATTTCCATGTTCATAGAAATGGCGGTGTAGGTATTTCCATGTTTATACAGATAGCAGTGTAGTTAATTCCATGTTTATAGAGATAGCAGTGTAGATATTTCCATTGATATACAGATAGCTTTGTAGATATTTGCAAGTTCATACAGATAGCGGTGTAGAAATTTCCATGTTCATACAGATAGCGGTGTATATATTTCCAAGTTCATACCGATAGCGGTGTAGATATTTCCATGTTCATACATATAGCGGTGTAGATATTTCCATGTTCATACAGATGGCGGTGTAGATATTTCCATGTTCATACAGATTGCGGTGTAGATATTTCCATGTTCATACAGATAGCGGTGTAGATATTTCCATGTTCATACAGATAGCCGTGTAGATATTTCCATGTTCATACAGTTAGCGGTGTAGATATTTCCATGTTCATACAGATGGCGGTGTAGATATTTACACGTTCATACAGATGGCGGAATAGATATTCCCATGTTCGTACAGATGGCGGTGTAGATATTTCCTTGTTCATAGAGATGGCGGTGTAGATATTTCCATGTTTATGCAGATAGCAGTATAAATATTTCCATATTTATACAGATGGTGGTGTACATATTTCCATGTTTATAGAGATGGCTGTCTAGATATTTCCATGTTTACAGATATAGTGGTGTAGTTATTTCCAAGTTTATAGAGACAGCGTTGTAGATATTTCCATGATTATTCAGATAGCAGTGAAGATATTTCCATGTTTATACAGATAGCGGTGTAGATATTTCCATGTTCATACAGATAGCAGTGTAGATATTAATATGTTTACAGAGATAGTGGTGTAGATAATTTCAATTTTATACCGAGAGCAGTGTAGATATTTCCAAGTTCATACAGATAGCGGTGTAGATATTTCCACGTTTATAGAGATGGCGGTGTAGATATTTCCATGTTCATACAGATGGCGGTGTAGATATTTCCATGTTTATAGGGATGGCGGTGTAGATATTTTCAAGTTTACACAGATGGCGGTGTAGATATTTCCATGTTTACATACATAGCGGTGTAGAGATTTCCATGTTTACACAGATAGCGGTGTGGATATTTCCATGTTTATGCAGATAGCAGTGTAGATATTTCCATGTTTATACAGATAGCAGTGCGGATATTTCCATGTTTATACAGATAGTTGGGCAGATATTTCCATGTTTATACAGATAGCGGTGTAGATATTTCCATCTTAGTACAGATGGCGGTGTAGATATGTCCATGTTCGTACAGATGGCGGTGTAGATATTTCCATGTTCATACAGATGGTGGTGTAAATATTTCGAAGTTTATAGAGATAGCGCTGTAGTTATTTCCATATTTATAGAGAAATCTGTGTAGATATTTCCATGTATATTCAGATAGCTGTGTAGATATTTCCATGTTCATGCAGATAGCGGTGTAGATATTTCCATGTTCATCCAGATGCCGGTGTACATATATCCATGTTCATACAGATGGCGGTGAAGATAATTCCATGTTCATACAGATGGCGGTGTAGATATTTCCATGTTCATACGAATGGCGGTGGAGATATTTCCATGTTCTTAGAGATGGCGGTGTAGATATTTCCATGTTCATACAAATGGTGGTGTAGATATTTCCATGTTCATAGAGATGGCGGTGTAGATATTTCCATGAATATACAGATAGCAGTGTAGTTATTTCCATGTTTATAGAGATAGCAGTGTAGATATTTCCATTGATATACAGATAGCTGTGTAGATATTTGCATGTACATACAGATAGCGGTGTAGATATTTCCATGTTCATACAGATAGAGGTGTAGATATTTCCATGTTCATACAGATAGAGGTGTAGATATTTCCATGTTCATACAGATAGCGGTGTAGATATTTCCATGTTCATACAGATGGCGGTGTAGATATTTCCATGTTCATACAGATGGCGGTGTAGATATTTCCATGTTCATACAGATGGCGGTGTAGATATTTCCATGTTCATACAGATGGCGGTGTAGATATTTCCATGTTCATACAGTTAGCGGTGTAGATATTTCCATGTTCATACAAATGGCGTTGTAGATATTTACATGTTCATACAGATGGCGGAATAGATATTTCCATGTTCGTACAGATGGCGGCGTAGATATTTCCATGTTCATAGAGATGGCGGAGTAGATATTTCCATGTTTATGCAGATAGCGTATAGATACTTCCATATTTAAACAGATGGTGGTGTACATATTTCCATGTTTATAGAGATGGCGGTCTAGATATTTCCACGTTAACAGAGATAGTGGTGTAGTTATTTCCAAGTTTATAGAGACAGCGTTGTAGATATTTCCATGTTTATTCAGATAGCGGTGAAGATATTTCCATGTTTATACAGATAGCGGTGTAGATATTTCCATGTTTATACAGATAGCAGTGTAGATATTTCCATGTTTATAGAGATAGTGGTGTAGATAATTTCAATTTTATACAGACAGCAGTGTAGATATTTCCAAGTTCATACAGATAGCGGTGTAGATATTTCCATTTTCATACAGATAGCGGTGTAGATATTTCCATGTTCATACAAATGGCGGTGTAGATATTTTCATGTTCATAGAAATGGCGGTGTAGATATTTCCAGGTTCATACAAATGGCGGTGTAGATATTTCCATGTTCATAGAGATGGTGGTGTAGATATTTCCATGTTTATACAGAGAGCAGTGTAGTTATTTCCATGTTTATAGAGATAGCGGTGTGGATATTTCCATTGATATACAGATAGCTGTGTAGATATTTGCATGTTCATACAGATAGCGGTGTAGATATTTCCATGTTCATACAGATAGCCGTGTAGATATTTCCATGTTCATTCAGATAGCGGTGTAGTTATTTCCATGTTCATACAGATAGCGGTGTAGATATTTCCATGTTCATACAGATAGCGGTGTAGATATTTCCATGTTCATACAGTTAGCGGTGTAGATATTTCCATGTTCATTCAGATGGCTTTGTAGATATTTACATGTTCATACAGATGGCGGTGTAGATATTTCCATGTTCATACAGATAGCCGTGTAGATATTTCCATGTTCAAACAGATAGCGGTGTAGATATTTCCATGTTCATACAGATAGCGGTGTAGATATTTCCATGTTCATACCCATAGCGGTGTAGACATTTCCATGTTCATACATTTAGCGGTGTAGATATTTCCATGTTCCTACAGATGGCGGTGAAGATATTTACTTGTTCATACAGATGGCGGTGTAGATATTTACATGTTCATACAGAGGGCAGTATAGATATTTCCATGTTCGTACAGATGGCGGTGTAGATATTTCCATGTTCATAGAGATGGCGGTGTAGATATTTCCATGTTTATGCAGATAGCGGTATAGATATTTCCATGTTCATACAGTTAGCGGTGTAGATATTTCCATGTTCATACAGATGGCAGTGTAGATATTTCCATGTTCATACAGATGGCAGTGTAGATATTTCCATGTTCATACAGATGGCGGTGTAGATATTTCGAAGTTTATAGAGATAGCGCTGTAGTTATTTCCATATTTATAGAGAAAACTGTGTAGTTAATTCCATGTATATTCAGATAGCTGTGTAGATATTTCCATGTTAATGCAGATAGCGGTGCAGATATTTCCATGTTCATCCAGATGCCGGTGTACATATATCCATGTTCATACAGATGGCGGTGAAGATATTTCCATGTTCATACAGTTGGCGGTGTAGATATTTCCATGTTCATACGAATGGCAGTGGAGATATTTCCATGTTCATAGAGATGGCGGTGTAGATATTTCCATGTTCATACAAATGGTGGTGTAGATATTTCCATGTTCATAGAGATGGCGGTGTAGATATTTCCATGTTTATACAGATAGCGGTGTAGATATTTCCATGTTCATACAAATGGTGGTGTAGATATTTCCATGTTCATAGAGATGGTGGTGTAGATATTTCCATGTTCATACAGTTAGCGGTGTAGATATTTCCATGTTCATACAGATGGCGGTGTAGATATTTACATGTTCATACAGATGGCGGTGTAGATATTTCCATGTTCATACAGATAGCGGTGTAGATATTTCCATGTTCATACAGATAGCGGTGTAGATATTTCCATGTTCATACAGATGGCGGTGTAGATATTTCCATGTTCATACCGATAGCGGTGTAGATATTTCCATGTCCATACAGTTAGCGGTGTACATATTCCCATGTTCATACAGATGGCGGTGTAGATATTTACATGTTCATACAGATGGCGGTGTAGATATTCCCATGTTCGTACGGATGGCAGTGTGGATATTTCCATGTTCATACAGGTGGTGGTGTAGATATTTCCATGTTTATACAGATAGCAGTGTAGTTATTTACATGTTTATAGACATAGCTGTGTAGATATTTCCATGGATATACAGATACCTGTGTAGATATTTGCATGTTCATACAGATAGCGGTGTAGATATTTCCATGTTCGTACAGATAGCGGTGTAGATATTTCCATGTTCATACAGATAGCACTGTAGATATTTCCATGTTCATACAGATAACGGTGTAGATATTTCCATGTTCATACAGATAGCGGTGTAGATATTTCCCTGTTCATACAGTTAGTGGAGTAGATAATTCCATCTTCATACAGATGGCGGTGTAGATATTTACATGTTCATACAGATGGCGGTGTAGATATTTCCATGTTCATAGAGATGGCGGTGTAGACATTTCCATGTTTATGCAGATAGCAGTATAAGTATTTCCATGTTTATACAGATGGTGGTGTAGGTATTTCCATGTTTATAGAGATGGCGGTCTAGATATTTGTATGTTTATAGAGATAGTGGTGTAGTTAATGCCAAGTTTATAGAGACAGCGTTGCAGATATTTCCATGTTTATACAGATAGCGGTGAAGATATTTCCATGTTTATACAGATAGCGGTGTAGATATTTCCATTTTTATACAGATAACAGTGTAGATATTTCCATGTTTATAGAGATAGTGGTGTAGATAATTTCAATTTTATACAGATAGCAGTGTAGATATTTCCATGTTCAAACAGATAGCGGTGTAGATATTTCCATGTTCATACAGATAGCGGTGTAGATATTTCCATGTTCATACAGTTAGCGGTGTAGACATTTCCATGTTCATACATTTAGCGGTGTAGATATTTCCATGTTGTTACAGATGGCGATGAAGATATTTACTTGTTCATACAGATGGCGGTGTAGAGATTTCCATGTTTGTGCGGATGGCATTGCAGATATTTCCATGTTCATACAGGTGGCGGTGTAGATATTTCCATGTTTATACAGATAGCAGTGTAGTTATTTCCATGTTAATAGAGATAGCTGTGTAGATATTTCCATTGATATACTGATAGCTGTGTAGATGTTTGCATGTTCATACACATAGTGGTTTAGATATTTCCATGTTCATACATAGCGGTGTAGATATTTCCATGTTCATACAGATATCGGTATAGATATTTCCATGTTCATACAGATAACGGTGTAGATATTTCCATGTTCATACAGACAGCGGTTTAGATATTTCCATGTTCATACAGTTAGCGGTGTAGATATTTCCATGTTCATACAGATGGCGGTGTAGATATTTACATGTTCATACAGAGGGCAGTATAGATATTTCCATGTTCGTACAGATGGCGGTGTAGATATTTCCATGTTCATAGAGATGGCGGTGTAGATATTTCCATGTTTATGCAGATAGC
The DNA here is from genome assembly GCF_029281585.2 of Gorilla gorilla gorilla. Taxonomy (NCBI): domain Eukaryota; kingdom Metazoa; phylum Chordata; class Mammalia; order Primates; family Hominidae; genus Gorilla; species Gorilla gorilla. The sequence continues at coordinate 5,945,383 of NC_073232.2, read as the reverse complement.
GGTATAGATATTTCCAAGTTCATACAGTTAGCGGTGTAGATATTTCCATGTTCATACAGATGGCGGTGTAGATATTTCCATGTTCATACAGATGGCAGTGTAGATATTTCCATGTTCATACAGATGGGGGTGTAGATATTTCGAAGTTTATAGAGATAGCGCGGTAGTTATTTCCATATTTATAGAGAAAACTGTGTAGATAATTACATGTATATTCAGATAGCTGTGTAGATATTTCCATGTTCATGCAGATAGCGGTGTAGATATTTCCATGTTCATCCAGATGGCGGTGTACATATATCCATGTTCATACAGATGGCGGTGAAGATATTTCCATGCTCATACAGATGGCGGTGTAGATATTTACATGTTCATACAGATGGCGGTGTAGATATTTCCATGTTCATACAGATGGCGGTGTAGATATTTCCATGTTCATACAGATGGCGGTGTAGATATTTCCATGTTCATACAGATGGCGGTGTAGATATTTCCATGTTCATACAGATAGCGGTGTAGATATTTCCATGTTCATACAGTTAGCGGTGTAGATATTTCCATGTTCATTCAGATGGCTTTGTAGATATTTACATGTTCATACAGATGGCGGTGTATATATTTCCATGTTCATACAGATAGCCGTGTAGATATTTCCATGTTCAAACAGATAGCGGTGTAGATATTTCCATGTTCATACAGATAGCGGTGTAGATATTTCCATGTTCATACCCATAGCGGTGTAGACATTTCCATGTTCATACATTTAGCGGTGTAGATATTTCCATGTTCCTACAGATGGCGGTGAAGATATTTACTTGTTCATACAGATGGCGGTGTAGATATTTACATGTTCATACAGAGGGCAGTATAGATATTTCCATGTTCGTACAGATGGCGGTGTAGATATTTCCATGTTCATAGAGATGGCGGTGTAGATATTTCCATGTTTATGCAGATAGCGGTATAGATATTTCCAAGTTCATACAGTTAGCGGTGTAGATATTTCCATGTTCATACAGATGGCAGTGTAGATATTTCCATGTTCATACAGATGGCAGTGTAGATATTTCCATGTTCATATAGATGGCGGTGTAGATATTTCGAAGTTTATAGAGATAGCGCTGTAGTTATTTCCATATTTATAGAGAAAACTGTGTAGTTAATTCCATGTATATTCAGATAGCTGTGTAGATATTTCCATGTTCATGCAGATAGCGGTGTAGATATTTCCATGTTCATCCAGATGCCGGTGTACATATATCCATGTTCATACAGATGGCGGTGAAGATATTTCCATGTTCATACAGTTGGCGGTGTAGATATTTCCATGTTCATACGAATGGCAGTGGAGATATTTCCATGTTCATAGAGATGGCGGTGTAGATATTTCCATGTTCATACAAATGGTGGTGTAGATATTTCCATGTTCATAGAGATGGCGGTGTAGATATTTCCATGTTTATACAGATAGCAGTGTAGATATTTCCATGTTCATACAAATGGTGGTGTAGATATTTCCATGTTCATAGATATGGCGGTGTAGATATTTCCATGTTCATACAGTTAGCGGTGTAGATATTTCCATGTTCATACAGATGGCGGTGTAGATATTTACATGTTCATACAGATGGCGGTGTAGATATTTCCATGTTCATACAGATAGCGGTGTAGATATTTCCATGTTCATACAGATAGCGGTGTAGATATTTCCATGTTCATACAGATGGCGGTGTAGATATTTCCATGTTCATACCGATAGCGGTGTAGATATTTCCATGTTCATACAGTTAGCGGTGTAGATATTTCCATGTTCATACAGATGGCGGTGTAGATATTTCCATGTTCATACAGATGGCGGTGTAGATATTTCCATGTTCATACGGATGGCAGTGTGGATATTTCCATGTTCATACAGGTGGTGGTGTAGATATTTCCATGTTTATACAGATAGAAGTGTAGTTATTTACATGTTTATAGACATAGCTGTGTAGATATTTCCATGGATATACAGATACCTGTGTAGATATTTGCATGTTCATACAGATAGCGGTGTAGATATTTCCATGTTCGAACAGATAGCGGTGTAGATATTTCCATGTTCATACAGATAGCACTGTAGATATTTCCATGTTCATACAGATAACGGTGTAGATATTTCCATGTTCATACAGATAGCGGTGTAGATATTTCCCTGTTCATACAGTTAGTGGAGTAGATATTTCCATCTTCATACAGATGGCGGTGTAGATATTTACATGTTCATACAGATGGCGGTGTAGATATTTTCATGTTCATAGAAATGGCAGTGTAGATATTTCCAGGTTCATACTAATGGCGGTGTAGATATTTCTGTGTTCATAGAGATGGCGGTGTAGATATTTCCATGTTTATACAGATAGAAGTGTAGTTTTTTCCATGTTTATGGAGATAGCAGTGTGGATATTTCCATTGATGTACAGATAGCTATGTAGATATTTGCATGTTCATACAGATAGCGGTGAAGATATTTCCATGTTCATACAGATAGCGGTGTAGATATTTCCATGTTCTTACAGATAGCGGTGTAGTTATTTCCATGTTCATTCAGATAGCGGTGTAGATATTTCCATGTTCATACAGATAGCGGTGTAGATATTTCCATGTTCATACAGTTGGCGGTGTAGATATTTCCATGTTCATACAGATGGTGGTGTAGATATTTACATGTTCATACAGATGGCGGTGTAGACATTTCCATGTTCATACAGATGGCGGTGTAGATATTTCCATGTTCATACAGATGGCGGTGTAGATATTTCGAAGTTTATAGAGATAGCGCTGTAGTTATTTCCATATTTATAGAGAAATCTGTGTAGATATTTCCATGTATATTCAGATAGCTGTGTAGATATTTCCATGTTCATGCAGGTAGCGGTGTAGATATTTCCATGTTCATCCAGATGCCGGTGTACATATATCCATGTTCATACAGATGGCGGTGAAGGTATTTCCATGTTCATACAGATGGCGGTGTAGATATTTCCATGTTCATACGAATGGCGGTGGAGATATTTCCATGTTCTTAGAGATGGCGGTGCAGATATTTCCATGTTCATACAAATGGTGGTGTAGATATTTCCATGTTCATAGAGATGGCGGTGTAGATATTTCCATGCTTATACAGATAGCAGTGTAGTTATTTCCATGTTCATAGAGATAGCAGTGTAGATATTTCCATTGATATACAGATATCTGTGTAGATATTTGCATGTACATACAGATAGCGGTGTAGATATTTCCATGTTCATACAGATAGCGGTGTAGATATTTCCATGTTCATACAGATAGCGGTGTAGATATTTCCATGTTCATACAGATAGCGGTGTAGATATTTCCATGTTCATGCAGATGCTGGTGTACATATATCTATGTTCATACAGATGGCGGTGAAGATATTTCCATGTTCATACAGATGGCGGTGTAGATATTTCCATGTTCATACAAATGGCGGTGTAGATATTTTGATGTTCATAGAGATGGCGGTGTAGATATTTCCAGGTTAATACAAATGGCGGTGTAGATATTTCCATGTTCATAGAGATGGCGGTGTAGATATTTCCATGTTTATACAGATAGCAGTGTAGTTATTTCCATGTTTATAGAGATAGCAGTGTGGATATTTCCATTGATATACAGAAAGCTGTGTAGATATTTGCATGTTCATACAGATAGCGGTGTAGATATTTGCATGTTCATACAGATAGCGGTGTAGTTATTTCCATGTTCATACAGATAGCGGTGTAGTTATTTCCATGTTCATACAGATAGCGGTGTAGATATTTCCATGTTCATACAGATAGCGTTGTAGATATTTCCATGTTCATACAGTTAGCGGTGTAGATATTTCCATGTTCATACAGATGGCAGTGTAGATATTTCCATGTTCATACAGATGGCGGTGTGGATATTTCCATGTTCATACGAATGGCGGTGGAGATATTTCCATGTTCATAGAGATGGCGGTGTAGATATTTCCATGTTCATACACATGGTGGTGTAGATATTTCCATGTTCATAGAGATGGCGGTGTAGATATTTCCATATTTATACAGATAGCAGTGTAGTTATTTCCATGTTTATAGAGATAGCAGTGTATATATTTCCATTGATATACAGATAGCAGTGTAGATATTTGCATGTACATACAGATAGCGGTGTAGATATTTCCATGTTCATACAGATAGCCGTGTAGATATTTCCATGTTCATACAGATAGCGGTGTAGATATTTCCATGTTCATACAGATAGCGGTGTAGATATTTCCATGTTCATGCAGATGCCGGTGTACATATATCCATGTTCATACAGATGGCGGTGAAGATATTTCCATGTTCATACAGATGGTGGTGTAGATATTTCCATGTTCATACAAATGGCGGTGTAGATATTTTCATGTTCATAGAAATGGCGGTGTAGATATTTCCAGGTTCATACAAATGGCGGTGTAGATATTTCCGTGTTCATAGAGATGGCGGTGTAGATATTTCCATGTTTATACAGATAGCAGTGTAGTTTTTCCATGTTTATAGAGATAGCAGTGTGGATATTTCCATTGATATACAGATAGCTATGTAGATATTTGCATGTTCATACAGATAGAGGTGAAGATATTTCCATGTTCATACAGATAGCGGTGTAGATATTTCCATGTTCTTACAGATAGCGGTGTAGTTATTTCCATGTTCATTCAGATAGCGGTGTAGATATTTCCATGTTCCTACAGATAGCGGTGTAGATATTTCCATGTTCATACAGTTGGCGGTGTAGATATTTCCATGTTCATACAGATGGTGGTGTAGATATTTCCATGTTCATACAGATGGCGGTGTAGATATCTCCATGTTCATACGAATGGCGGTGGAGATATTTCCATGTTGATAGAGATGGCGGTGTAGATATTTCCATGTTCATAGAAATGGTGGTGTAGATATTTCCATGTTCATAGAGATGGCGGTGTAGATATTTCCATGCTTATACAGATAGCAGTGTAGTTATTTCCATGTTTATAGAGATAGCAGTGTAGATATTTCCATTGATATACAGATAGCGGTGTAGATATTTGCATGTACATACAGATAGCGGTGTAGATATTTCCATGTTCATACAGATAGCGGTGTAGATATTTCCATGTTCATGCAGATGCCGGTGTACATATATCCATGTTCATACAGATGGCGGTGAAGATATTTCCATGTTCATACAGATGGCGGTGTAGATATTTCCATGTTCATACAAATGGCGGTGTAGATATTTTCATGTTCATAGAAATGGCGGTGTAGATATTTCCAGGTTCATACAAACGGCTGTGTAGATATTTCCGTGTTCATAGAGATGGCGGTGTAGATATTTCCATGTTTATACAGATAGCAGTGTAGTTTTTCCATGTTTATAGAGATAGCAGTGTGGATATTTCCATTGATATACAGATATCTATGTAGATATTTGCATGTCCATACAGATAGCGGTGAAGATATTTCCATGTTCATACAGATAGCGGTGTAGATATTTCCATGTTCTTACAGATAGCGGTGTAGATATTTCCATGTTCATGCAGATGCCGGTGTACATATATCCATGTTCATACAGATGGCGGTGAAGTTATTTCCATGTTCATACAGATGGCGGTGTAGATATTTCCATGTTCATATAAATGGCGGTGTAGATATTTTCATGTTTATAGAGATGGCGGTGTAGATATTTCCAGGTTAATACAAATGGCGGTGTAGATATTTCCATGTTCATAGAGATGGCGGTGTAGATATTTCCATGTTTATACAGATAGCAGTGTAGTTATTTCCATGTTTATTGAGATAGCCGTGTAGATATTTCCATTGATATACAGATAGCGGTGTAGATATTTGCATGTACATACAGATAGCGGTGTAGATATTTCCATGTTCATACAGATAGCAGTGTAGATATTTCCATGTTCATACAGATGGCGGTGTAGATATTTCCATGTTCATACAGATGGCGGTGTAGATATTTCCATGTTCAGTTGGCGGTGTAGATATTTCCATGTTCATAGAAATGGCGGTGTAGATATTTCCAGGTTCATACAAATGGCGGTGTAGATATTTCCGTGTTCATAGAGATGGCGGTGTAGATATTTCCATGTTTATACAGATAGCAGTGTAGCTTTTTCCATGTTTATAGAGATAGCAGTGTGGATATTTCCATTGATATACAGATAGCTATGTAGATATTTGCATGTTCATACAGATAGCGTTGTAGATATTTCCATGTTCATACAGATAGCGGTGTAGATATTTCCATGTTCTTACAGATAGCGGTGTAGTTATTTCCATGTTCATTCAGATAGCGGTGTAGATATTTCCATGTTCATACAGATAGCGGTGTAGATATTTCCATGTTCATACAGTTTGCGGTGTAGATATTTCCATGTTCATACAGATGGCCGTGGAGATATTTCCATGTTCATACAGATGGCGGTGTAGATATTTCCATGTTCATACAAATGGCGGTGTAGATATTTTCATGTTTATAGAGATGGCGGTGTAGATATTTCCAGGTTAATACAAATGGCGGTGTAGATATTTCCATGTTCGAACAGATAGCGGTGTAGATATTTCCATGTTCATACAGATAGCACTGTAGATATTTCCATGTTCATACAGATAACGGTGTAGATATTTCCATGTTCATACAGATAGCGGTGTAGATATTTCCCTGTTCATACAGTTAGTGGAGTAGATATTTCCATCTTCATACAGATGGCGGTGTAGATATTTACATGTTCATACAGATGGCGGTGTAGATATTTTCATGTTCATAGAAATGGCAGTGTAGATATTTCCAGGTTGATACTAATGGCGGTGTAGATATTTCTGTGTTCTTACAGATGGCGATGTAGATATTTCCATGTTTATACAGATAGCGGTGTAGATATTTCCATGTTCATACAGTTAGCGGTGTAGATATTTCCATGTTCATACCAATAGCGGTGTAGATATTTCCATGTTCATACAGTTAGCGGTGTAGATATTTCCATGTTCATACAGTTAGCGTTGTAGATATTTCCAAGTTCATACAGATGGCGGTGTAGATATTTAAATGTTCATGCAGATGGCGGTGTAGATATTTCCAAGGTCGTACAGATGGCGGTGTAGATATTTCCATGTTCATAGAGATGGCGGTGTAGATATTTCCATGTTTATGCAGATAGCGGTATAGATATTTCCATGTTTATGCAGATCGTGGTGTAGATATTTCCATGTTCATAGAGATGGCGGTCTAGATATTTCCATGTTTACATAGATAGTGTTGTAGTTATTTCCAAGTTTATAGAGACAGCGTTGTAGATATTTCCATGTTTATACAGATAGCGGTATAGATATTTCCATGTTTATACAGATGGCGGTGTAGATATTTCCATGTTCGTACAGATGGCGGTGTAGATATTTCCATGTTCATAGAGATGGCGGTCTAGATATTTCCATGTTTACAGAGATAGTGTTGTAGTTATTTCCAAGTTTATAGAGACAGCGTTGTAGATATTTCCATGTTTATACAGATAGCGGTGAAGATATTTCCATTTTTATACAGATAGCGGTGTAGATATTTCCATGTTTATACAGATAGCAGTGTAGATATTTCCATGTTTATAGAGATAGAGGTGTAGATAATTTCAATTTTATACCAAGAGCAGTGTAGATATTTCCAAGTTCATACAGATAGCGGTGTAGATATTTCCACGTTTATAGACATGGCCGTGTAGATATTTCCGTGTTCATACAGATGGCGGTGAAGATATTTACATGTTCATACAGATGGCGGTGTAGATATTTCCATGTTTGTACGGATGGCAGTGTAGATATTTAAATGTTCATACAGGTGGCGGTGTAGATATTTCCATGTTTATACAGATAGCAGTGTAGTTATTTCCATGTTAATAGAGAAAGCTGTGTAGATATTTCCATTGATATACTGATAGCAGTGTAGATATTTGCATGTTCATACAGATAGCGGTGTAGATATTTCCATGTTCGTATAGATAGCGGTGTAGATATTTCCATGTTCATACAGATAGCGGTGTAGATATTTCCATGTTCATACAGATAGCGGTGTAGATATTTCCATGTTCATACAGTTAGCGGTGTAGATATTTCCATGTTCATACAGATGGCGGTGTAGATATTTACATGTTCATACAGAGGGCGGTGTAGATATTTCCATGTTCGTACAGATGGCGGTGTAGATATTTCCATGTTCATAGAGATGGCGGTGTAGATATTTCCATGTTTATGCAGATAGCAGTATAGATACTTCCAAGTTCATACAGATAGCTGTGTAGATATTTCCATGTTCATACAGATGGCGGTGTAGATACTTCCATGTTCATACAGATGGCGGTGTAGATATTTCGAAGTTTATTGGGATAGCGCTGTAGTTATTTCCATATTTATAGAGAAATCTGTGTAGATGTTTCCATGTATATTCAGATAGCTGTGTAGATATTTCCATGTTCATGCAGATAGCGGTGTAGATATTTCCATGTTCATCCAGATGCCGGTGTACATATATCCATGTTCATACAGATGGCGGTGAAGATATTTCCATGTTCATACAGATGGCGGTGTAGATATTTCCATGTTCATACGACTGGCGGTGGAGATATTTCCATGTTCATAGAGATGGCGGTGTAGATATTTCCATTTTCATACAAATGGTGGTGTAGATATTTCCATGTTCATAGAGATGGCGGTGTAGCTATTTCCATGTTTATGCAGATAGCAGTATAGATATTTCCAAGTTCATACAGAGGGCGGTGTAGATATTTCCATGTTCATACAGACGGCGGTGTAGATATTTCCATGTTCATACAGATGGCGGTGTAGATATTTCGAAGTTTATAGAGCTAACGCTGTAGATATTTCCATATTTATAGAGAAATCTGTGTAGATATTTCCATGTATATTCAGATAGCTGTGTAGATATTTCCATGTTCATGCATATAGCGGTGTAGATATTTCCATGTTCATCCAGATGCCGGTGTACATATATCCATGTTCATACAGATTTCGGTGAAGATATTTCCATGTTCATACAGATGGCGGTGTAGATATTTCCATGTTCATACGAATGGCGGTGGAGATATTTCCATGTTCATAGAGATGGCGGTGAAGATATTTCCATTTTCATACAAATTGTGTTGTAGATATTTCCATGTTCATAGAGATGGCGGTGTAGGTATTTCCATGTTGATACAGATAGCAGTGTAGTTATTTCCATGTTTATAGAGATAGCAGTGTAGATATTTCCATTGATATACAGATAGCTGTGTAGATATTTGCATGTACATACAGATAGTGGTGTAGATATTCCATGTTCATACATATAGCGGTGTAAATATTTCCATGTTCATACAGATAGCGGGGTAGATATTTCCATGTTCATACAGATGGCGGTGTAGATATTTCCATGTTCGTGCAAATGCCGGTGTACATATATCCATGTTCATGCAGATGGCGGTGAAGATATTTCCATGTTCATACAGATGGTGGTGTAGATATTTCCATGTTCATACAAATGGCGGTGTAGATATTTTCATGTTCATAGAGATGGCGGTGTAGGTATTTCCAGGTTCATACAAATGTCGGTGTAGATATTTCCATGTTCTTAGAGATGGCGGTGTAGATATTTCCATGTTTATACAGATTGCAGTGTAGTTATTTCCATGTTTATAGAGATAGCAGTGTGGATATTTCCATTGATATACAGATAGCTGTGTAGATATTTGCATGTTCATACAGATAGCGGTGTAGATATTTCCATGTTCATACAGATAGCGGTGTTGATATTTCCATGTTCATACAGATAGCGGTGTAGTTATTTCCATGTTCATACAGATAGCGGTGTAGATATTTCCATGTTCATACAGATAGCGGTGTATATATTTCCATGTTCATACAGTTAGCGGTGTAGATATTTCCATGTCATTACAAATGGCGGTGTAGATATTTTCATGTTCATAGAAATGGCGGTGTAGATATTTCCAGGTTCATACAAGTGGCGGTGTAGATATTTCCATGTTCATAGAGATGGCGGTGTAGATATTTCCATGTTTATACATATAGCAGTGTAGTTATTTCCATGTTTATAGAGATAGCAGTGTGGATATTTCCATTGATATACAGATAGCTGTGTAGATATTTGCATGTTCATACAGATAGCGGTGAAGATATTTCCATGTTCATACAGATAGCGGTGTAGATATTTCCATGTTCATACAGATAGTGGTGTAGTTATTTCCATGTTCATACAGATGGCGGTGTAGATATTTCCATGTTCATACAGATAGCGGTGTAGATATTTCCATGTTCATACAGTTAGCGGTGTAGATATTTCCATGTTCATAAAGATGGCGGTGTAGATATTTACATGTTCATACAGAAGGCGGTGTAGATATTTCCATGTTCATACAGATAGCGGTGTAGATATTTCCATGTTCAAACACATAGCGGTGTAGATATTTCCATGTTCATACAGATAGCGGTGTAGATATTTCCATGTTCATACCCATTGCGGTGTAGACATTTCCATGTTCATACATTTAGCGGTGTAGATATTTCCATGTTCTTACACATGACGGTGAAGATATTTACATGTTTATACAGATGGCGGTGTAGATATTTCCATGTTTGTACGGATGGCAGTGTAGATATTTCCATGTTCATACAGGTGGCGGTGTAGATATTTCCATGTTTATACAGATAGCAGTGTAGTTATTTCCATGTTAATAGAGATAGCTGTGTAGATATTTCCATTGATATACTCATAGCTGTGTAGATATTTGCATGTTCATACACATAGCGGTGTAGATATTTCCATGTTCATGCAGATAGCGGTGTAGATATTTCCATTTTCGTACCCAGAGCGGTGTAGTTATTTCCATGTTCATACAGATAGCGGTGTAGATATTTCCATGTTCATACAGATAGCGGTGTAGATATTTCCATGTTCATACAGTTAGCGGTGTAGATATTTCCATGTTCATACAAATGGCGGTGTAGATATTTTCATGTTCATAGAAATGGCGGTGTAGATATTTCCAGGTTCATACAAGTGGCGGTGTAGATATTTCCATGTTCATAGAGATGGCGGTGTAGATATTTCCATGTTTATACATATAGCAGTGTAGTTATTTCCATGTTTATATTGATAGCAGTGTGGATATTTCCATTGATATACAGATAGCTGTGTAGATATTTGCATGTTCATACAGATAGCTGTGTAGATATTTCCATGTTCATACAGATAGCGGTGTAGATATTTCCATGTTCATACCCATAGCAGTGTAGACATTTCCATGTTCATACATTTAGCGGTGTAGATATTTCCATGTTCTTACACATGACGGTGAAGATATTTTCATCTTTATACAGATGGCGGTGTAGATATTTCCATGTTTGTACGGATGGCAGTGTAGATATTTCCATGTTCATACAGGTGGCGGTGTAGATATTTCCATGTTTATACATATAGCAGTGTAGTTATTTCCATGTTAATAGAGATAGCTGTGTAGATATTTCCATTGATATACTGATAGGTGTGTAGATATTTGCATGTTCATACACATAGCGGTGTAGATATTTCCATGTTCATGCAGATAGCGGTGTAGATATTTCCATTTTCGTACACAGAGCGGTGTAGATATTTCCATGTTCATACAGTTAGCGGTGTAGATATTTCCATGTTCATACAGATAGCGGTGTAGGTATTTCCATGTTTATAGAGATGGCGGTGTAGATATTTCCATGTTTATGCAGATAGCGGTATAGATATTTCCAAGTTCATACAGATAGCGGTGTAGATATTTCCATGTTCATACAGATGGCGGTTTAGATATTTCCATGTTCATACAGATGGCGGTGTAGATATTTCCATGTTCATACAGTTGGCGGTGTAGATATTTCGAAGTTTATAGAGATAGCGCTGTAGTTATTTCCATATTTATACAGAAATCTCTGTAGATATTTCCATGTATATTCAGATAGCTGTGTAGATATTTCCATGTTCATGCAGATAGCGGTGTAGATATTTCCATGTTCATCCAGATGCCGGTGTACATATATCCATGTTCATACAGATGGCGGTGAAGATATTTCCATGTTCATACAGATTGCGGTGTATATATTTCCATGTTCATACGAATGGCGGTGGAGCTATTTCCATGTTCATAGAGATGGCGGTGTAGATATTTCCATGTTCATACAAATGGTGGTGTAGATATTTCCATGTTCATAGAGATGGCGGTGTAGATATTTCCATGTTTATACAGATAGCAGTGTAGTTATTTCCATGTTTATAGAGATAGCAGTGTAGATATTTCCATTGATATACAGATAGCTGTGTAGATATTTGCATGTACATACAGATAGCGGTGTAGATATTTCCATGTCCATACAGATAGCGGTGTAGATATTTCCATGTTCATGCAGATAGTGGTGTAGATATTTCCATGTTCATACAGATAGCGGTGTAGATATTTCCATGTTCATACAGATAGCGGTGTAGATATTTCCATGTTCATACAGTTAGCGGTGTAGATATTTCCATGTTCATACAGATGGCGGTGTAGATATTTACATGTTCATACAGAGGGCCGTGTAGAGATTTCCATGTTCATACAGATAGCGGTGTAGATATTTCCATGTTCATACAGACAGCGGTGTAGATATTTCCATGTTCATACAGATAACGGTGTAGATATTTCCATGTTCATACAGATTGCGGTGTAGATATTTCCATGTTCAAACAGTTAGCGGTGTAGATATTTCCATGTTCATACAAATGACGGTGTAGGTATTTAAATGTTTATACAGATAGCAGTGTAGATATTTCCATGTTTATAGAGATATCAGTGTAGATATTTCCGTTGATATACAGATAGCTGTGTAGATATTTGCATGTTCATACACATAGCGGTGTAGTTATTTCCATGTTCATTCAGATAGCGGTTTAGATATTTCCATTTTCGTACAGAGAGCGGTGTAGATATTTCCATGTTCATACAGTTAGCGGTGTAGATATTTCCATGTTCCTACAGATAGCGGTGAAGGTATTTCCATGTTCATAGAGATGGCGGTGTAGATATTTCCATGTTTATACAGATAGCAGTGTAGTTATTTCTATGTTTATAGAGATAGCAGTTTAGATATTTTCATTGATATACAGATAGCTGTGTAGATATTTGCATGTTCATACAGATAGCGGTGTAGATATTTCCATGTTCATACAGATAGCGGAGTAGATGTTTCCATATTCATACAGATAGCGGTGTAGATATTTCTTTGTTCATACAGATAGCGGTGTAGATATTTCCAAGTTCATACAGTTAGCGGTGTAGATATTTCCATGTTCATACAGATGGCGGTGTAGATATTTACATGTCCATACAGATGGCGGTGTAGAGATTTCCATGTTCGTACTGATGGCAGTGTAGTTATTTCCATGTTCATACAGGTGGCAGTGTATATATTTCCATGTTTATACAGATAGCAGTGTAGTTATTTCCATGTTTATAGAGATAGCAGTGTAGGTATTTCCACTGATATACAGATAGTTGTGTAGATATTTCCATGTTCATACAGATAGCGGAGTAGATATTTCCATGTTCATACAGATAACAGTGTAGATATTTCCATGTTCATACAGATAGCGGTGAAGATATTTCCATGTTCATACAGTTAGCGGTGTAGATATTTCCATGTTCATAGAGATGGCGGTGTAGATATTTCCATGTTTATACTGATAGCAGTGTAGATATTTCCATGTTTATAGAGATAGCAGTGTAGATATTTCCACTGATATACAGATAGCTGTGTAGATATTCGCATGTTCATACACATAGCGGTGTAGATATTTCCATGTTCATACAGATAACGGTGTAGATATTTCCATGTTCGTACAGAGAGCGGTGTAGATATTTCCTTGTTCATACAGATAGCGGTGTAGATATTTCCGTGTTCATACAGATAGCGATGTAGGTATTTCCCTGTTCATACAGTTAGCGGTGTAGATATTTCCATGTTCATACAGATGGCGGTGTAGGTATTTCCCTGTTCCTACAGTTAGCGCTGTAGATATTTCCATGTTCATACAGATGGCAGTGTAGATATCTACATGTTCATACAGATGGCGGTGTAGATATTTCCATCTTCGTACGGATGGAGGTTTAGATATTTCCATGTTCATACAGGTGGTGGTGTAGATATTTCCATGTTTATACAGATAGCAGTGTAGATATTTCCATCTTTATAGAGATAGCAGTGTGGATATTTCCATTGATATACAGATAGCTGTGTAGATATTTCCATGTTCGTACAGATAGCGGTGTAGATATTTCTTTGTTCATACAGATAGCGGTGTAGATATTTCCAAGTTCATACAGTTAGCGGTGTAGATATTTCCATGTTCATACAGATGGCGGTGTAGATATTTACATGTCCATACAGATGGCGGTGTAGAGATTTCCATGTTCGTACTGATGGCAGTGTAGTTATTTCCATGTTCATACAGGTGGCAGTGTATATATTTCCATGTTTATACAGATAGCAGTGTAGTTATTTCCATGTTTATAGAGATAGCAGTGTAGATATTTCCATTGATATACAGATAGTTGTGTAGATATTTCTATGTTCATACAGATAGCGGAGTAGATATTTCCATGTTCATACAGATAACAGTGTAGATATTTCCATGTTCATACAGATAGCGGTGAAGATATTTCCATGTTCATACAGTTAGCGGTGTAGATATTTCCATGTTCATAGAGATGGCGGTGTAGATATTTCCATGTTTATACTGATAGCAGTGTAGATATTTCCATGTTTATAGAGATAGCAGTGTAGATATTTCCACTGATATACAGATAGCTGTGTAGATATTCGCATGTTCATACACATAGCGGTGTAGATATTTCCATGTTCATACAGATAACGGTGTAGATATTTCCATGTTCGTACAGAGAGCGGTGTAGATATTTCCTTGTTCATACAGATAGCGGTGTAGATATTTCCATGTTCATACAGATAGCGATGTAGGTATTTCCCTGTTCATACAGTTAGCGGTGTAGATATTTCCATGTTCATACAGATGGCGGTGTAGGTATTTCCCTGTTCCTACAGTTAGCGGTGTAGATATTTCCATGTTCATACAGATGGCAGTGTAGATATTTACATGTTCATACAGATGGTGGTGTAGATATTTCCATGTTCGTACGGATGGCGGTTTAGATATTTCCATGTTCATACAGGTGGTGGTGTAGATATTTCCATGTTTATACAGATAGCAGTGTAGATATTTCCATCTTTATAGAGATAGCAGTGTGGATATTTCCATTGATATACAGATAGCTGTGTAGATATTTTCATGTTCGTACAGATGGCGGTGTAGATATTTCCATGTTCATAGAGATGGCGGTGTAGATATTTCCATGTTTATGCAGATAGCAGTATAGATATTTCCAAGTTCATACAGATAGCTGTGTAGATATTTCCATGTTCATACAGATGGCGGTGTAGATATTTCCATGTTAATACAGATGGTGGTGTAGATATTTCGAAGTTTATAGGGATAGCGCTGTAGTTATTTCCATATTTATAGAGAAATCTGTGTAGATATTTCCATGTATATTCAGATAGCTGTGTAGATATTTCCATGTTCATGCAGATAGCGGTGTAGATATTTCCATGTTCATCCAGATGCCGGTGTACGTATATCCATGTTCATACAGATGGCGGTGAAGATATTTCCATGTTCATACAGATGGCGGTTTAGATATTTCCATGTTCATACGAATGGCGGTGGAGATATTTCCATGTTCATAGAGATGGCGGTGTAGATATTTCCATTTTCATACAAATGGTGGTGTAGATATTTCCATGTTCGTAGAGATGGCGGTGTAGATATTTCCATGTTTATGCAGATAGCAGTATAGATATTTCCAAGTTCATACAGAGGGCGGTGTAGATATTTCCATGTTCATACAGATAGCGGTGTAGATATTTCCATGTTCATACAGATAGCAGTGTAGATATTTCCATGTTCATACCGATAGGGGTGTAGATATTTCCATGTTCATACAGTTAGCGGTGTAGGTATTTCCATGTTCATATAGATGGCGGTGTAGATATTTACATGTTCATACAGAGGGCGGTATAGATATTTCCATGTTCGTACAGATGGCGGTGTAGATATTTCCATGTTCATAGAGATGCCGGTGTAGATATTTCCATGTTTATGCAGATAGCGGTATAGATATTTCCAAGTTCATACAGATAGCGGTGTAGATATTTCCATGTACATACAAATGGCCGTTTAGATATTTCCATGTTCATACAGATAGCGGTGTAGATATTTACATGTTCATAAAGATGGCAGTGTAGATATTTCCATGTTTGTACGGATGGCAGTGTAGATATTTCCATGTTCATACTGGTGGCATTGTAGTTATTTCCATGTTTATACAGATAGCAGTGTAGTTATTTCCATGTTTATAGAGATAGCAGTCTGGATATTTCCATTGATATACAGATAGCTGTGTAGATATTTCCATTTTCATACAGATAGCGGTGTAGATATTTCCATGTACATACCAATAGCGGTGTAGATATTTCCATGTTCATACAGTTAGTGGTGTAGATATTTCCATGTTCATACAGATGGCGGTGTAGATATTTCCATGTTCATACAGATGGCGGTGTAGATATTTCCATGTTTATGCACATAGCAGTGTAGATATTTCCATGTTTATAGAGATAGTGGTGTAGAAAATTTCCATGTTTATACAGATAGCAGTGTAGATATTTCCATGTTTATAGAGATAGTGGTGTAGAAAATTTCAATTTTATACCGAGAGCCGTGTAGATATTTCCAAGTTCATACAGATAGCGGTGTAGGTATTTCCCCGTTTAAGGAGATGGCAGTGTAGATATTTCCATGTTCATACAGATGGCGGTGTAGATATTTCCACGTTCATACAAATGGCGGTGTAGATATTTCCATGTTCATAGAGATGGCGGTGTAGATATTTCCATGTTCATACAAATGGCGGTGTAGATATTTCCATGTTCATAGAGATGGCAGTGTAGATATTTCCATGTTTATACAGATAGCAGTGTAGTTATTTCCATGTGTATAGAGACAGTGGTGTAGTTATTTCCAAGTTTATAGAGACAGAGTTGTAGATATTTCCATGTTTATACAGATAGCGGTGAAGATATTTCCATGTTTATACAGATAGTGGTGTAGATATTTCCATGTTTATGCAGATAGCGGGGTAAATATTTCCATGTTTATAGAGATAGTGGTGTAGATATTTCCAATTTTATACACATAGCAGTGTAGATATTTCTAAGTTCATACAGATAGGGGTGTAGATATTTCCATGTTCATACAGATGGCGCTGTAGATATTTCCATGTTTATAGAGATGGCGGTGTAGATATTTTCATGTTTACACAGATGGCGGTGTAGATATTTCCATGTTTACACAGATAGCGGTGTAGATATTTCCATGTTTACACAGATAGTGGTGTGGATATTTCCATGTTTATGCAGATAGCGGTATAGATATTTCCAAGTTCATACAGATAGCGGTGTAGATATTTCCATGTTCGTACAGATAGCGGTGTAGATATTTCCATGTTCATACAGATAGCGGTGTAGATATTTCCATGTTCATGCAGATGCCGGTGTACATATATCCATGTTCATACAGATGGCGGTGAAGATATTTCCATGTTCATACAGATGGCGGTGTAGATATTTCCATGTTCATACAAATGGCGGTGTAGATATTTTCATGTTCATAGAGATGGCGGTGTAGATATTTCCAGGTTAATACAAATGGCGGTGTAGATATTTCCATGTTCATAGAGATGGCGGTGTAGATATTTCCATGATTATACAGATAGCAGTGTAGTTATTTCCATGTTTATAGACATAGAAGTGCAGATATTTCCATTGATATACAGATAGCTGTGTAGATATTTGCATGTACATACAGATAACGATGTAGATATTTCCATGTTCATACAGATAGCGGTGTAGATATTTCCATGTTCATACAGATAGCGGTGTAGATATTTCCATGTTCAAAGAGATAGCGGTGTAGATATTTCCATGTTCATGCAGATGCCGGTGTACATATATCCATGTTCATACAGATGGCGGTGAAGATATTTCCATGTTCATACAGATGGCGGTGTAGATATTTCCATGTTCATACAAAAGGCAGTGTAGATATTTTCATGTTCATAGAGATGGCGGTGTAGGTATTTCCAGGTTCATACAAATGGCGGTGTAGATATTTCCATGTTCATAGAGATGGCGGAGTAGATATTTCCATGTTTATACAGATAGCAGTGTAGTTATTTCCATGTTTATAGAGATAGCAGTGTGGATATTTCCATTGATATACAGATAGCTGTGTAGATATTTGCATGTTCATACAGATAGCGGTGTAGATATTTCCATGTTCATACAGATAGCTTTGTAGATATTTCCATGTTCATACAGATAGCGGTGTAGTTATTTCCATGTTCAAACAGATAGAAGTGTAGATATTTCAATTTTCATACAGATAGCGGTGTAGATATTTCCATGTTCATACAGTTAGCGGTGTAGGTATTTCCATATTCATACAGATGGCGGTGTAGATATTTACATGTTCATACCGATGGCGGTGTAGATATTTCCATGTTCATACAGATAGCGGTGTAGATATTTCCATGTTCAAACAGATAGCGGTGTAGATGTTTCCATGTTCATACAGATAGCGGTGAAGGTATTTCCATGTTCATACCCATAGCGGTGTAGACATTTCCATGTTCATACATTTAGCGGTGTAGATATTTCCATGATCTTACAGATGGCGGTGAAGATATTTACATGTTCATACAGATTCCGGTGTAGATATTTCCATGTTTGTACGGATGGCAGTGTAGATATTTTCATGTTCATACAGGTGGCAGTGTGGATATTTCCATTGATATACAGATAGCTGTGTAGATATTTGCATGTTCATACAGATAGCGGTGTAGATATTTGCATGTTCATACAGATAGCGGTGTAGTTATTTCCATGTTCATACAGATAGAGGTGTAGTTATTTCCATGTTCATACAGATAGCGGTTTAGATATTTCCATGTTCATACAGGTATCGGTGTAGATATTTCCATGTTCATACAGTTAGCGGTGTAGATATTTCCATGTTCATACAGATGGCGGTGTAGATATTTACATGTTCATACAGATGGCGGTGTAGATATTTCCATGTTCATACGAATGGCGGTGGAGATATTTCCATGTTCATAGAGATGGCGGTGTAGATATTTCCATGTTCACACACATGGTGGTGTAGATATTTCCATGTTCATAGAGATGGCGGTGTAGATATTTCCATGTTTATACAGATAACAGTGTAGTTATTTCCATGTTTATAGAGATTACAGTGTAGATATTTCCATTGATATACAGATAGCGGTGTAGATATTTGCATGTACATACAGATAGCGGTGTAGATATTTCCATGTTCATACAGATAGCCGTGTAGATATTTCCATGTTCATACAGAGAGCGGTGTAGATATTTCCATATTCATACAGATAGCGGTGTAGATATTTTCATGTTCATGCAGATGCCGGTGTACATATATCCATGTTCATACAGATGGCGGTGAAGATCTTTCCATGTTCATACAGATGGCGGTGTAGATATTTCCATGTTCATACAGATGGCGGTGTAGATATTTTCATGTTCATAGAAATGGCAGTGTAGATATTTCCAGGTTCATACAAATGGCGGTGTAGATATTTCCGTGTTCATAGAGATGGCAGTGTAGATATTTCCATGTTTATGCAGATAGCAGTGTAGTTTTTTCCATGTTTATAGAGCTAGCAGTGTGGATATTTCCATTGATATACAGATAGCTATGTAGATATTTCCATGTTCATACAGATAGCGGTGTAGTTATTTCCATGTTCATTCAGATAGCGGTGTAGATATTTCCATGTTCATACAGATAGCGGTGTAGATATTTCCATGTTCATACAGTTGGCGGTGTATATATTTCCATGTTTATACAGATAGCAGTGTAGTTATTTCCATGTTTACAGAGATAGCAATGTAGATATTTCCATTGATATACAGATAGCTGTGTAGATATTTCCATGTTCATAGAGATAGCGGAGTAGATATTTCCATGTTCATACAGATAACAGTGTAGATATTTCCATGTTCATACAGATAGCGGTGTAGATATTTCCATGTTCATACAGTTAGCGGTGTAGATATTTCCTTGTTCATACAAATGGCGGTGTAGATATTTCCATGTTTATACAGATAGCAGTGTAGGTATTTCCATGTTTATAGAGATAGCAGTGTAGATATTTCCACTGATATACAGATAGCTGTGTAGATATTTCCATGTTCATACAGATAATGGTGTAGATGTTTCCTTGTTCGTACAGAGAGCGGTGTAGATATTTCCATGTTCATACAGATAGCGGTGTAGATATTTCCATGTTCATACAGATAGCGGTGTAAGTATTTCCCTGTTCATACAGTTAGCGGTGTAGATATTTCCATGTTCATAGAGATGGCGGTGTAGATATTTACATGTTCATACAGATGGCAGTGTAGATATTTCCATGTTCGTACGGATGGCGGTTTAGATATTTCCATGTTCATACAGGTGGCGGTGTAGATATTTCCATGTTTATACAGATAGCAGTGTAGTTATTTCCATGTTTATTGAGATAGCAGTGTAGATATTTCCATTGATATACAGATAGCTGTGTAGATATTTGCATGTTCATACAGATAGCGGTGTAGATATTTCCATGTTCATACAGATAGCGGTGTAGATATTTCCATGTTCATACGGATAGCGGTGTAGATATTTCCATGTTCATAGAGATAACGGTGTAGATATTTCCATGTTCATACAGATAGCGGTGTAGATATTTCCATGTTCATACAGACAGCGGTGTAGATATTTCCATGTTCTTACAGTTAGCGGTGTAGATATTTCCATGTTCATACAGATGGCGGTGTAGATATTTCCATGTCCATACAGATGGCGGTGTAGATATTTCCATGTTGAAACAGATGACGGTGTAGATATTTTCATGTTCATAGACATAGCGGTGTAGATATTTCCATGTTCATACCCATAGCAGTGTAGACATTTCCATGTTCATACATTTAGCTGTGTAGATATTTCATGTTCTTACAGATTGCGGTGAAGATATTTACATGTTCATACAGATGGCGGTGTAGATATTTCCATGTTTGTATGGATGGCAGTGTAGATATTTCCATGTTCATACAGGTGGCGGTGTAGATATTTCCATGTTCATACAGATGGCGGTGTAGATATTTCCATGTTCATACAGATGGCGGTGTAGATATTTCCATGTTCATACAGATGGCGGTGTAGATATTTCGAAGTTTATAGAGATAGCGCTGTAGTTATTTCCATGTTTATAGAGAAATCTGTGTAGATATTTCCATGTATATTCAGATAGCTGTGTAGATATTTCCATGTTCATGCAGGTAGTGGTGTAGATATTTCCATGTTCATCAAGATGCCGGTGTACATATATCCATGTTCATACAGATGGCGGTGAAGATATTTCCATGTTCATACAGATGGCGGTGTAGATATTTCCATGTTCATACGAATGGCGGTGGAGATATTTCCATGTTCATAGAGATGGCGGTGTAGATATTTCCATGTTCATACAAATGGTGGTGTAGATATTTCCATGTTCATAGAGATGGCGGTGTAGATATTTCCATGCTTATACACATAGCAGTGTAGTTATTTCCATGTTTATAGAGATAGCAGTGTAGATATTTCCATTGATATACAGATAGCTGTGTAGATATTTGCATGTACATACAGATAGTGGTGTAGATATTTCCATGTTCATACAGATAGCGGTGTAGATATTTCCATGTTCATACAGATAGCGGTGTAGATATTTCCATGTTCATACAGATAGCGGTGTAGATATTTCCATGTTCATGCAGATGCCGGTGTACATATATCCATGTTCATACAGATGGCGGTGAAGATATTTCCATGTTCATACAGATGGCGGTGTAGATATTTCCATGTTCATACAAATGGCGGTTTAGATATTTTCATGTTCATAGAGATGGCGGTGTAGATATTTCCAGGTTAATACAAATGGCGGTGTAGATATTTCCATGTTCATAGAGATGGCGGTGTAGATATTTCCATGTTTATACAGATAGCAGTGTAGTTATTTCCATGTTTATAGAGATAGCAGTGTGGATATTTCCATTGATATACAGATAGCTGTGTAGATATTTGCATGTTCATACAGATAGCGGTGTAGATATTTGCCTGTTCATACAGATAGCGGTGTAGTTATTTCCATGTTCATACAGATAGCGGTGTAGTTATTTCCATGTTCATACAGATAGCGGTGTAGATATTTCCATGTTCATACAGATAGCGGTGTAGATGTCTCCATGTTCATACAGTTAACGGTGTAGATATTTCCATGTTCATACAGATGGCGGTGTAGATATTTACAGGTTCATACAGATGGCGGTGTAGATATTTCCATGTTCATACGAATGGCGGTGGAGATATTTCCATGTTCATAGAGATGGCGGTGTAGATATTTCCATGTTCATACACATGGTGGTGTAGATATTTCCATGTTCATAGAGATGGCGGTGTAGATATTTCCATGTTTATACAGATAGCAGTGTAGTTATTTCCATGTTTATAGAGATAGCAGTGTAGATATTTCCATTGATATACAGATAGCGGTGTAGATATTTCCATGTTCATACAGATAGCCGTGTAGTTATTTCCATGTTCATACAGATAGCGGTGTAGATATTTCCATGTTCATACAGATAGCGGTGTAGATATTTCCATGTTCATGCAGATGCCGGTGTACATATATCCATGTTCATACAGATGGCGGTGAAGATATTTCCATGTTCATACAGATGGCGGTGTAGATATTTCCATGTTCATACAAATGGCGTTGTAGATATTTTCATGTTCATAGAAATGGCGGTGTAGATATTTCCAGGTTCATACAAATGGCGGTGTAGATATTTCCGTGTTCATAGAGATGGCGGTGTAGATATTTCCATGTTTATTCAGATAGCAGTGTAGTTTTTTCAATGTTTATAGAGATAGCAGTGTGGATATTTCCATTGATATACAGATAGCTATGTAGATATTTCCATGTTCATACAGATAGCGGTGTAGATATTTCCATGTTCATACAGATAGCGGTGTAGATATTTCCATGTTCTTACAGATAGCGTTGTAGTTATTTCCATGTTCATTCAGATAGCGGTGTAGATATTTCCATGTTCATACAGATAGCGGTGTAGATATTTCCATGTTCATACAGATGGCGTTGTAGATATTTACATGTTCATACAGATGGCGGTGTAGATATTTCCATGTTCATACAGATGGCGGTGGAGATATTTCCATGTTCATACACATGGCGGTGTAGATATTTCGAAGTTTATAGAGATAGCGCTGTAGTTATTTCCATATTTATAGAGAAATCTGTGTAGATATTTCCATGTATATTCAGATAGCTGTGTAGATATTTCCATGTTCATACAGGTAGCGGTGTAGATATTTCCATGTTCATCCAGATGCCGGTGTACATATATCGATGTTCATACAGATGGCGGTGAAGATATTTCCATGTTCATTCAGATGGCGGTGTAGATATTTCCATGTTCATACGAATGGCGGTGGAGATATTTCCATGTTCATAGAGATGGCGGTGTAGATATTTCCATGTTCATACAAATGGTGGTGTAGATATTTCCATGTTCATAGAGATGGCGGTGCAGATATTTCCATGCTTATACAGATAGCAGTGTAGTTATTTCCATGTTTATAGAGATAGCAGTGTAGATATTTCCATTGATGTACAGAGAGCTGTGTAGATATTTGCATGTACATACAGATAGCGGTGTAGATATTTCCATGTTCATACAGATAGCGGTGTAGATATTTCCATGTTCATAAAGATAGCGGTGTAGATATTTCCATGTTCATAGAGATGGCGGTGTAGATATTTCTATGTTTATACAGATAGCAGTGTAGTTATTTCCATGTTTATACAGATAGCAGTGTAGATATTTCCATTGATATACAGATAGCAGTGTAGATATTTGCATGTACATACAGATAGCGGTGTAGATATTTCCATGTTCATACAGATAGCGGTGTAGATATTTCCATGTTCATACAGATAGCGGTGTAGATATTTCCATGTTCATACAGATAGTGGTGTAGGTATTTCCATGTTCATGCAGATGCCGGTGTACATATATCTATGTTCATACAGATGGCGGTGAAGATATTTCCATGTTCATACAGATGACGGTGTAGATATTTCCATGTTCATACAAATGGCGGTGTAGATATTTTCATGTTCAAAGAGATGGCGGTGTAGATATTTCCAGGTTCATACAAATGGCGGTGTAGATATTTCCATGTTCATAGAGATGGCAGTGTAGATATTTCCAAGTTTATACAGATAGCAGTGTAGTTATTTCCATGTTTATAGAGATAGCAGTGTGGATATTTCCATTGATATACAGATAGCTGTGTAGATATTTGCATGTTCATACAGATAGCTGTGTAGATATTTCCATGTTCATACAGATAGTGGTGTAGATATTTCCATGTTCATACAGATAGCGGTTTAGTTATTTCCATGTTCAAACAGATAGCGGTGTAGATATTTCCATGTTCATACAGATAGCGGTGTAGATATTTCCATGTTCATACAGTTAGCGGTGTAGATATTTCCATATTCATACAGATGGCGGTGTAGATATTTACATGTTCATACCGATGGCGGTGTAGATATTTCCATGTTCATACAGATAGCGGTGTAGATATTTCCATGTTCAAACAGATAGCGGTGTAGATATTTCCATGTTCATAGAGATAGCGGTGTAGATATTTCCATGTTCATACCCATAGCGGTGGAGACATTTCCATGTTCATACATTTAGCGGTGTAGATATTTCCATGATCTTACAGATGGCGGTGAAGATATTTACATGTTCATACAGATGGCGGTGTAGATATTTCCATGTTTGTACGGATGGCAGTGTAGATATTTCCATGTTCATACAGGTGGCAGTGTAGATATTTCCATGTTTATACAGATAGCAGTGTAGTTATTTCCATGTTAATGGAGATAGCTGTGTTGATATTTCCATTGATATACTGATAGCTGTGTAGATATTTGCATGTTCATACAGATAGCGGTGTAGATATTTTCATGTTCGTACAGATAGCGGTGTAGATATTTCCATGTTCATACAGATAACGGTGCAGATATTTCCATGTTCATACAGACAGCGGTGTAGATATTTCCATGTTCATACAGTTAGCGGTGTAGATATTTCCATGTTCATACAGATGGCGGTGTAGATATTTACATGTTCATACAGAGGGCGGTATAGATATTTCCATGTTCGTACAGATGGCGGTGTAGTTATTTCCATGTTCATAGAGATGGCGGTGTAGGTATTTCCATGTTTATGCAGATAGCGGTATAGATATTTCCAAGTTCATACAGATAGCGGTGTAGATATTTCCATGTTCATACAGATGGCGGTGTAGATATTTCCATGTTCATACAGATGGCGGTGTAGATATTTCGAAGTTTATAGAGATAGCGCTGTAGTTATTTCCATATTTATAGAGAAATCTGTGTAGATATTTCCATGTATATTCAGATAGCTGTGTAGATATTTCCATGTTCATGCAGGTAGCGGTGTAGATATTTCCATGTTCATCCAGATGCCGGTGTACAAATATCCATGTTCATACAGATGGCGGTGAAGATATTTCCATGTTCATACAGATGGCGGTGTAGATATTTCCATGTTCATACGAATGGCGGTGGAGATATTTCCATGTTTATAGAGATGACGGTGTAGATATTTCCATGTTCATACAAATGGTGGTGTAGATATTTCCATGTTCATAGAGATGGCGGTGTAGATATTTCCATGCTTATACAGATAGCAGTGTAGTTATTTCCATGTTTATAGAGATAGCAGTGTAGATATTTCCATTGATATACAGATAGCTGTGTAGATATTTGCATGTAGATACAGATAGCGGTGTAGATATTTCCATGTTCATACAGATAGCGGTGTAGATATTTCCATGTTCATACAGATAGCGGTGTAGATATTTCCATGTTCATACAGATAGCGGTGTAGATATTTCCATGTTCATGCAGATGCCGGTGTACATATATCCATGTTCATACAGATGGCGGTGAAGATATTTCCATGTTCATACAGATGGCGGTGTAGATATTTCCATGTTTATACGAATGGCGGTGTAGATATTTTCATATTCATAGAGATGGCGGTGTAGGTATTTCCAGGTTAATACAAATGGCGGTGTAGATATTTCCAAGTTCATAGAGATGGCGGTGTAGATATTTCCATGTTTATACAGATAGCAGTGTAGTTATTTCCATGTTTATAGAGATAGCAGTGTGGATATTTCCATTGATATACAGATAGCTGTGTAGATATTTGCATGTTCATACAGATAGCGGTGTAGATATTTGCATGTTCATACAGATAGCGGTGTAGTTATTTCCATGTTCATACAGATAGCGGTGTAGTTATTTCCATGTTCATACAGATAGCGGTGTAGATATATCCATGTTCATACAGATAGAGGTGTAGATATTTCCATGTTCATACAGTTAGCGGTGTAGATATTTCCATGTTCATACTGATGGCGGTGTAGATATTTACATGTTCATACAGATGGCGGTTTAGATATTTCCATGTTCATACGTATGGCGGTGGAGATATTTCCATGTTCATAGAGATGGCGGTGTAGATATTTCCATGTTCATACACATGGTGGTGTAGATATTTCCATGTTCAAAGAGATGGCGGTGTAGATATTTCCATGTTTATACAGATAGCAGTGTAGTTATTTCCATGTTTATAGAGATAGCAGTGTAGATATTTCCATTGATATACAGATAGCGGTGTAGATATTTGCATGTACATACAGATAGCGGTGTAGATATTTCCATGTTCATACAGATAGCCGTGTAGATATATCCATGTTCATACAGATAGCGGTGTAGATATTTCCATGTTCATACAGATAGCGGTGTAGATATTTCCATGTTCATGCAGATGCCGGTGTACATATATCGATGTTCATACAGATGTCGGTGAAGATATTTCCATGTTCATACAGATGACGGTGTAGATATTTCCATGTTCATACAAATGGCGGTGTAGATATTTTCATGTTCATAGAAATGGAGGTGTAGATGTTTCCAGGTTCATACAAATGGCGGTGTAGATATTTCCGTGTTCATAGAGATGGCGGTGTAGATATTTCCATGTTTATACAGATAGCAGTGTAGTTGTTTCCATGTTTATAGAGATAGCAGTGTGGATATTTCCATTGATATACAGATAGCTATGTAGATATTTCCATGTTCATACAGATGGCGGTGTAGATATTTACATGTTCATACAGATGGCGGTGTAGATATTTCCATGTTCATACAGATGGCGGTGTAGATATTTCCATGTTCATACAGATGGCGGTGTAGGTATTTCGAAGTTTATAGAGATAGCGCTGTAGTTATTTCCATATTTAGAGAGAAATCTGTGTAGATATTTCCATGTATATTCAGATAGCTGTGTAGATATTTCCATGTTCATGCAGGTAGCGGTGTAGATATTTCCATGTTCATCCAGATGCCGGTGTACATATGTCCATGTTCATACAGATGGCGGTGAAGATATTTCCATGTTCATACAGATGGCGGTGTAGATTTTTCCATGTTCATACGAATGGCGGTGGAGTTATTTCCATGTTCATAGAGATGGCGGTGTAGATATTTCCATGTTCATACAAATGGTGGTGTAGATATTTCCATGTTCATAGAGATGGCGGTGTAGATATTTCCATGCTTATACAGATAGCAGTGTAGTTATTTCCATGTTTATAGAGATAGCAGTGTAGATATTTCCATTGATATACAGATAGCTGTGTAGATATTTGCATGTACATACAGATAGCGGTGTAGATATTTCCATGTTCATACAGATAGCGGTGTAGATATTTCCATGTTCATACAGATAGCGGTGTAGATATTTCCCTGTTCTTACAGATAGCGGTGAAGATATTTCCATGTTCATACAGATGGCGGTGTAGATATTTCCATGTTCATACAAATGGCGGTGTAGATATTTTCATGTTCATAGAGATGGCGGTGTAGTTATTTCCATGTTCATACAGATTGAGGTGTAGTTGTTTCCATGTTCATACAGATAGCGGTGTAGATATTTCCATGTTCATACAGATAGCGGTGTAGATATTTCCATGTTCATACAGATAGTGGTGTAGATATTTCCATTTTCGTACAGAGAGCGGTGTAGATATTTCCATGTTCATACAGTTAGCGGTGTAGATATTTCCATGTTCCTACAGATAGCGGTGTAGGTATTTCCATGTTCATAGAGATGGCGGTGTAGATATTTCCATGTTTATACAGATAGCAGTGTAGTTATTTCCATGTTTATAGAGATAGCAGTGTAGATATTTCCACTGATATACAGATAGCTGTGTAGATATTTGCATGTTCATTCAGATAGCGGTGTAGATATTTCCATGTTCATACAGATGGCGGTGTAGATATTTACATGTTCATACAGAGGGCGGTATAGATATTTCCATGTTCGTACAGATGGCGGTGTAGTTATTTCCATGTTCATAGAGATGGTGGTGTAGATATTTCCATATTTATGCAGATAGCGGTATAGATATTTCCTAGTTCATACAGATAGTGGTGTAGATATTTCCATGTTCATACAGATGGCGGTGTATATATTTCCATGTTCATACAGATGGCGGTGTAGATATTTCGAAGTTTATAGAGATAGCGCTGTAGCTATTTCCATATTTATAGAGAAATCTGTGTAGATATTTCCATGTATATTCAGATAGCTGTGTAGATATTTCCATGTTCATGCAGGTAGCGGTGTAGATATTTCCATGTTCATCCAGATGCCGGTGTACAAATATCCATGTTCATACAGATGGCGGTGAAGATATTTCCATGTTCATACAGATGGCCGTGTAGATATTTCCATGTTCATACGAATGGCGGTGGAGATATTTCCATGTTCATAGAGACGACGGTGTAGATATTTCCATGTTCATACAAATGGTGGTGTAGATATTTCCATGTTCATAGAGATGGCGGTGTAGATATTTCCATGCTTATACAGATAGCAGTGTAGTTATTTCCATGTTTATAGAGATAGCAGTGTAGATATTTCCATTGATATACAGATAGCTGTGTAGATATTTGCATGTAGATACAGATAGCGGTGTAGATATTTCCATGTTCATACAGATAGCGGTGTAGATATTTCCATGTTCATACAGATAGCGGTGTAGATATTTCCATGTTCATACAGATAGCGGTGTAGATATTTCCATGTTCATGCAGATGCCGGTGTACATATATCCATGTTCATACAGTTGGCGGTGTAGATATTTCCATGTTCATACAGATGGCGGTGTAGATATTTACATGTTCATACAGATGGCGGTGTAGATATTTCCATGTTCATACAGATGGCGGTGTAGATATTTCCATGTTCATACAGATGGCGGTGTAGATATTTCGAAGTTTATAGAGATAGCGCTGTAGTTATTTCCATATTTAGAGAGAAATCTGTGTAGATATTTCCATGTATATTCAGATAGCTGTGTAGATATTTCCATGTTCATGCAGGTAGCGGTGTAGATATTTCCATGTTCATCCAGATGCCGGTGTACATATGTCCATGTTCATACAGATGGCGGTGAAGATATTTCCATGTTCATACAGATGGCGGTGTAGATATTTCCATGTTCATACGAATGGCGGTGGAGTTATTTCCATGTTCATAGAGATGGCGGTGTAGATATTTCCATGTTCATACAAATGGTGGTGTAGATATTTCCATGTTCATAGAGATGGCGGTGTAGATATTTCCATGCTTATACAGATAGCAGTGTAGTTATTTCCATGTTTATAGAGATAGCAGTGTAGATATTTCCATTGATATACAGATAGCTGTGTAGATATTTGCATGTACATACAGATAGCGGTGTAGATATTTCCATGTTCATACAGATAGCGGTGTAGATATTTCCATGTCCATACAGATAGCGGTGTAGATATTTCCATGTTCTTACAGATGGCGGTGAAGATATTTCCATGTTCATACAGATGGCGGTGTAGATATTTCCATGTTCATACAAATGGCGGTGTAGATATTTTCATGTTCATAGAGATGGCGGTGTAGTTATTTCCATGTTCATACAGATTGAGGTGTAGTTGTTTCCATGTTCATACAGATAGCGGTGTAGATATTTCCATGTTCATACAGATATCGGTGTAGATATTTCCATGTTCATACAGTTAGCGGTGGAGATATTACCATGTTCATACAGATGGCGGTGTAGATATTTACATGTTCATACAGATGGCGGTGTAGATATTTCCATGTTCATACGAATGGCGGTGGAGATATTTCCATGTTCATAGAGATGGCGGTGTAGATATTTCCATGTTCATACACATGGTGGTGTAGATATTTCCATGTTCA
Organism: Gorilla gorilla gorilla; assembly: GCF_029281585.2. NCBI lineage: Eukaryota > Metazoa > Chordata > Mammalia > Primates > Hominidae > Gorilla > Gorilla gorilla. The sequence continues at coordinate 5,914,616 of NC_073232.2, read as the reverse complement.
TAGAGATTGCGGTGTAGATATTTCCATGTTTATACAGATAACAGTGTAGTTATTTCCATGTTTATAGAGATTGCAGTGTAGTTATTTCCATTGATATACAGATATCTATGTAGATATTTGCATGTTCATACAGATAGCGGTGTAGATATTTCCATGTTCATACAGATAGCGGTGTAGATATTTCCATGTACATACAGATAGCGGTGTAGATATTTCCATGTTCATACAGTTGGCGGTGTAGATATTTCCCTGTTCATACAGATGGCGGTGTAGATATTTACATGTTCATACAGATGGCGGTGTAGATATTTCCATGTTCGTACGGATGGAAGTGTAGATATTTCCATGTTCATACAGGTGGTGGTGTAGTTATTTCCATGTTTATACAGATAGCAGTGTAGTTATTTCCATGTTTATAGAGATAGCTGTGTAGATATTTCCATTGATATACAGATACCTGTGTAGATATTTGCATGTTCATACAGATAGCGGTGTAGATATTTCCATGTTCATACAGATAGCGGTGTAGATACTTCCATGTTCATACAGATAGCAGTGTAGATATTTCCATGTTCATACAGATAACGGTGTAGATATTTCCATGTTCATACAGATAGCGGTGTAGATATTTCCCTGTTCATACAGTTAGTGGAGTAGATATTTCCATGTTCATACAGATGGCGGTGTAGATATTTACATGTTCATACAGATGGCGGTGTAGATATTTCCGTGTTCATAGAGATGGCGGTGCAGACATTTCCATGTTTATGCAGATAGCGGTATAGGTATTTCCATGTTTATACAGATGGTGGTGTACCTATTTCCATGTTTATAGAGATGGCGGTCTAGATATTTTTATGTTTATAGAGATAGTGGTGTAGTTATTGCCAAGTTTATAGAGACAGCGTTGCAGATATTTCCATGTTTATACAGATAGCGGTGAAGATATTTCCATGTTTATACAGATAGCGGTGTAGATATTTCCATGTTTATACAGATAGCGGTGTAGATATTTCCATGTTTATAGAGATAGTGGTGTAGATAATTTCAATTTTATACAGATAGCAGTGTAGATATTTCCATGTTCATACAAATGGCGGTGTAGATATTTCCATGTTCATAGAGATGGCGGTGTAGATATTTCCATGTTCATACAAATGGCGGTGTAGATATTTCCATGTTCATAGAGATGGCGGTGTAGATATTTCCATGTTTATACAGATAGCATTGTAGTTATTTGCATGTTTATAGAGATAGCAGTGTAGATATTTTCATTGATATACAGATAGCTGTGTAGATATTTGCATGTTCATACAGATAGCGGTGTAGAAATTTCCATGTTCATACAGATAATGGTGTAGATATTTCCATGTTCATACAGATAGCGGTGTAGCTATTTCCATGTTCATACAGTTAGCGGTGTAGATATTTCCATGTTCATACAAATGGCCGTGTAGGTATTTCCATGTTTATACAGATAGCAGTGTAGATAATTCCATGTTTATAGAGATAGCAGTGTAGATATTTCCGTTGATATACAGTTAGCTGTGTAGATATTTGCATGTTCATACACATAGCGGTGTAGATATTTCCATGTTCATACAGATAGTGGTGTAGATATTTCCATTTTCGTACAGAGAGCAGTGTAGATATTTCCATGTTCATACAGTTAGCGGTGTAGATATTTCCATGTTCCTACAGATAGCGGTGTAGGTATTTCCATGTTCATAGAGATGGCGGTGTAGATATTTCCATGTTTATACAGATAGCAGTGTAGTTATTTCCATGTTTATAGAGATAGCAGTGTAGATATTTCCACTGATATACAGATAGCTGTGTAGATATTTGCATGTTCATTCAGATAGCGGTGTAGATATTTCCATGTTCATACAGATGGCGGTGTAGATATTTACATGTTCATACAGAGGGCGGTATAGATATTTCCATGTTCGTACAGATGGCGGTGTAGTTATTTCCATGTTCATAGAGATGGTGGTGTAGATATTTCCATGTTTATGCAGATAGCGGTATAGATATTTCCTAGTTCATACAGATAGCGGTGTAGATATTTCCATGTTCATACAGATGGCGGTGTATATATTTCCATGTTCATACAGATGGCGGTGTAGATATTTCGAAGTTTATAGAGATAGCGCTGTAGTTATTTCCATATTTATAGAGAAATCTGTGTAGATATTTCCATGTATATTCAGATAGCTGTGTAGATATTTCCATGTTCATGCAGGTAGCGGTGTAGATATTTCCATGTTCATCCAGATGCCGGTGTACAAATATCCATGTTCATACAGATGGCGGTGAAGATATTTCCATGTTCATACAGATGGCGGTGTAGATATTTCCATGTTCATACGAATGGCGGTGGAGATATTTCCATGTTCATAGAGACGACGGTGTAGATATTTCCATGTTCATACAAATGGTGGTGTAGATATTTCCATGTTCATAGAGATGGCGGTGTAGATATTTCCATGCTTATACAGATAGCAGTGTAGTTATTTCCATGTTTATAGAGATAGCAGTGTAGATATTTCCATTGATATACAGATAGCTGTGTAGATATTTGCATGTAGATACAGATAGCGGTGTAGATATTTCCATGTTCATACAGATAGCGGTGTAGATATTTCCATGTTCATACAGATAGCGGTGTAGATATTTCCATGTTCATACAGATAGCGGTGTAGATATTTCCATGTTCATGCAGATGCCGGTGTACATATATCCATGTTCATACAGATGGCGGTGAAGATATTTCCATGTTCATACAGATGGCGGTGTAGATATTTCCATGTTTATACAAATGGCGGTGTAGATATTTTCATATTCATAGAGATGGCGGTGTAGGTATTTCCAGGTTAATACAAATGGCGGTGTAGATATTTCCATGTTCATAGAGATGGCGGTGTAGATATTTCCATGTTTATACAGATAGCAGTGTAGTTATTTCCATGTTTATAGAGATAGCAGTGTGGATATTTCCATTGATATACAGATAGCTGTGTAGCTATTTGCATGTTCATACAGATAGCGGTGTAGATATTTGCATGTTCATACAGATAGCGGTGTAGTTATTTCCATGTTCATACAGATAGCGGTGTAGTTTTTCCATGTTCATACAGATAGCGGTGTAGATATATCCATGTTCATACAGATAGCGGTGTAGATATTTCCATGTTCATACAGTTAGCGGTGTAGATATTTCCATTTTCATGCTGATGGCGGTGTAGATATTTACATGTTCATACAGATGGCGGTGTAGATATTTCCATGTTCATACGAATGGCGGTGGAGATATTTCCATGTTCATAGAGATGGCGGTGTAGATATTTCCATGTTCATACACATGGTGGTGTAGATATTTCCATGTTCAAAGAGATGGCGGTGTAGATATTTCCATGTTTATACAGATAGCAGTGTAGTTATTTCCATGTTTATAGAGATAGCAGTGTAGATATTTCCATTGATATACAGATAGCGGTGTAGATATTTGCATGTACATACAGATAGCGGTGTAGATATTTCCATGTTCATACAGATAGCCGTGTAGATATATCCATGTTCATACAGATAGCGGTGTAGATATTTCCATGTTCATACAGATAGCGGTGTAGATATTTCCATGTTCATGCAGATGCCGGTGTACATATATCGATGTTCATACAGATGGCGGTGAAGCTATTTCCATGTTCATACAGATGACGGTGTAGATATTTCCATGTTCATACAAATGGCGGTGTAGATATTTTCATGTTCATAGAAATGGCGGTGTAGATATTTCCAGGTTCATACAAATGGCGGTGTAGATATTTCCGTGTTCATAGAGATGGCGGTGTAGATATTTCCATGTTTATACAGATAGCAGTGTAGTTTTTTCCATGTTTATAGAGATAGCAGTGTGGATATTTCCATTGATATACAGATAGCTATGTTGATATTTACATGTTCATACAGATAGCGGTGTAGATATTTGCATGTTCATACAGATAGCGGTGTAGATATTTCCATGTTCATACAGATAGCGGTGTAGATATTTCCATGTTCATACAGATAGCGGTGTAGTTATTTCCATGTTCATTCAGATAGCGGTGTAGATATTTCCATTTTCATACAGATAGCGGTGTAGTTATTTCCATGTTCATACAGTTGGCGGTGTAGATATTTCCATGTTCATACAGATGGCGGTGTAGATATTTCCATGTTCATACAGATGGCGGTGTAGATATTTCCATGTTCATACAGATGGCGGTGTAGATATTTCCATGTTCATACAGATGGCGGTGTAGATATTTCGAAGTTTATAGAGATAGCGCTGTAGTTATTTCCATATTTATAGAGAAATCTGTGTAGATATTTCCATGTATATTCAGATAGCTGTGTAGATATTTCCATGTTCATGCAGGTAGCGGTGTAGATATTTCCATGTTCATCCAGATGCCGGTGTACATATGTCCATGTTCATACAGATGGCGGTGAAGATATTTCCATGTTCATACAGATGGCGGTGTAGATATTTCCATGTTCATACGAATGGCGGTGGAGATATTTCCATGTTCATAGAGATGGCGGTGTAGATATTTCCATGTTCATACACATGGTGGTGTAGATATTTCCATGTTCATAGAGATGGCGGTGTAGATATTTCCATGTTTATACAGATAACAGTGTAGTTATTTCCATGTTTATAGAGATAGCAGTGTAGATATTTCCATTGATATACAGATATCTATGTAGATATTTGCATGTTCATACAGATAGCGGTGTAGATATTTCCATGTTCATACAGATAGCGGTGTAGATATTTCCATGTTCATACAGATAGCGGTGTAGATATTTCCATGTTCATACAGTTGGCAGTGTAGATATTTCCATGTTCATACAGATGGCGGTGTAGATATTTACATGTTCATACAGATGGCGGTGTAGATATTTCCATGTTCGTACGGATGGAAGTGTAGATATTTCCATGTTCATACAGGTGGTGGTGTAGTTATTTCCATGTTTATACAGATAGCAGTGTAGTTATTTCCATGTTTATAGAGATAGCTGTGTAGATATTTCCATTGATATACAGATACCTGTGTAGATATTTGCATGTTCATACAGATAGCGGTGTAGATATTTCCATGTTCATACACATAGCGGTGTAGATACTTCCATGTTCATACAGATAGCAGTGTAGATATTTCCATGTTCATACAGATAACGGTGTAGATATTTCCATGTTCATACAGATAGCGGTGTAGATATTTCCCTGTTCATACAGTTAGTGGAGTAGATATTTCCATGTTCATACAGATGGCGGTGTAGATATTTACATGTTCATACAGATGGCGGTGTAGATATTTCCGTGTTCATACAGATGGCGGTGCAGACATTTCCATGTTTATGCAGATAGCGGTATAGGTATTTCCATGTTTATACAGATGGTGGTGTACCTATTTCCATGTTTATAGAGATGGCGGTCTAGATATTTGTATGTTTATAGAGATAGTGGTGTAGTTATTGCCAAGTTTATAGAGACAGCGTTGCAGATATTTCCATGTTTATACAGATAGCGGTGAAGATATTTCCATGTTTATACAGATAGCGGTGTAGATATTTCCATGTTTATACAGATAGCGGTGTAGATATTTCCATGTTTATAGAGATAGTGGTGTAGATAATTTCAATTTTATACAGATAGCAGTGTAGATATTTCCATGTTCATACAAATGGCGGTGTAGATATTTCCATGTTCATAGAGATGGCGGTGTAGATATTTCCATGTTCATACAAATGGCGGTGTAGATATTTCCATGTTCATAGAGATGGCGGTGTAGATATTTCAATGTTTATACAGATAGCAGTGTAGTTATTTCCATGTTTATAGAGATAGCAGTGTAGATATTTTCATTGATATACAGATAGCTGTGTAGATATTTGCATGTTCATACAGATAGCGGTGTAGATATTTCCATGTTCATACAGATAATGGTGTAGATATTTCCATGTTCATACAGATAGCGGTGTAGCTATTTCCATGTTCATACAGTTAGCGGTGTAGATATTTCCATGTTCATACAAATGGCCTTGTAGGTATTTCCATGTTTATACAGATAGAAGTGTAGATAATTCCATGTTTATAGAGATAGCAGTGTAGATATTTCCGTTGATATACAGTTAGCTGTGTAGATATTTGCATGTTCATACACATAGCGGTGTAGATATTTCCATGTTCATACAGATAGCGGTGTAGATATTTCCATTTTCGTATAGAGAGCGGTGTAGATATTTCCATATTCATACAGTTAGCGGTGTAGATATTTCCATGTTCCTACAGATAGCGGTGTAGGTATTTCCATGTTCATAGAGATGGCGGTGTAGTTATTTCCATGTTTATACAGATAGCAGTGTAGTTATTTCCATGTTTATAGAGATAGCAGTGTAGATATTTCCATTGATATACAGATAGCTGTGTAGATATTTGCATGTTCATTCAGATAGCGGTGTAGATATTTCCATGTTCATACAGATGGCGGTGTAGATATTTACATGTTCATACAGAGGGCGGTATAGATATTTCCATGTTCATACAGATGGCGGTGTAGTTATTTCCATGTTCATAGAGATGGTGGTGTAGATATTTCCATGTTTATGCAGATAGCGGTATAGATATTTCCTAGTTCATACAGATAGCGGTGTAGATATTTCCATGTTCATACAGATGGCGGTGTATATATTTCCATGTTCATACAGATGGCGGTGTAGATATTTCGAAGTTTATAGAGTTAGCGCTGTAGTTATTTCCATATTTATAGAGAAATCTGTGTAGATATTTCCATGTATATTCAGATAGCTGTGTAGATATTTCCATGTTCATGCAGGTAGCGGTGTAGATATTTCCATGTTCATCCAGATGCCGGTGTACAAATATCCATGTTCATACAGATGGCGGTGAAGATATTTCCATGTTCATTCAGATGGCGGTGTAGATATTTCCATGTTCATACGAATGGCGGTGGAGATATTTCCATGTTCATAGAGACGACGGTGTAGATATTTCCATGTTCATACAAATGGTGGTGTAGATATTTCCATGTTCATAGAGATGGCGGTGTAGATATTTCCATGCTTATACAGATAGCAGTGTAGTTATTTCCATGTTTATAGAGATAGCAGTGTAGATATTTCCATTGATATACAGATAGCTGTGTAGATATTTGCATGTAGATACAGATAGCGGTGTAGGTATTTCCATGTTCATACAGATAGCGGTGTAGATATTTCCATGTTCATACAGATAGCGGTGTAGATATTTCCATGTTCATACAGATAGCGGTGTAGATATTTCCATGTTCATGCAGATGCCGGTGTACATATATCCATGTTCATACAGATGGCGGTGAAGATATTTCCATGTTCATACAGATGGCGGTGTAGATATTTCCATGTTTATACAAATGGCGGTGTAGATATTTTCATATTCATAGAGATGGCGGTGTAGGTATTTCCAGGTTAATACAAATGGCGGTGTAGATATTTCCATGTTCATAGAGATGGCGGTGTAGATATTTCCATGTTTATACAGATAGCAGTGTAGTTATTTCCATGTTTATAGAGATAGCAGTGTGGATATTTCCATTGATATACAGATAGCTGTGTAGCTATTTGCATGTTCATACAGATAGCGGTGTAGATATTTGCATGTTCATACAGATAGCGGTGTAGTTATTTCCATGTTCATACAGATAGCGGTGTAGTTATTTCCATGTTCATACAGATAGCGGTGTAGATATATCCATGTTCATACAGATAGCGGTGTAGATATTTCCATGTTCATACAGTTAGCGGTGTAGATATTTCCATGTTCATACTGATGGCGGTGTAGATATTTACATGTTCATACAGATGGCGGTGTAGATATTTCCATGTTCATACGAATGGCGGTGGAGATATTTCCATGTTCATAGAGATGGCGGTGTAGATATTTCCATGTTCATACACATGGTGGTGTAGATATTTCCATGTTCAAAGAGATGGCGGTGTAGATATTTCCATGTTCAAAGAGATGGCGGTGTAGATATTTCCGTGTTCATAGAGATGGCGGTGTAGATATTTCCATGTTTATACAGATAGCAGTGTAGTTTTTTCCATGTTTATAGAGATAGCAGTGTGGATATTTCCATTGATATACAGATAGCTATGTAGATATTTGCATGTTCATACAGATAGCGGTGTAGATATTTCCATGTTCATACAGATAGCGGTGTAGATATTTCCATGTTCATACAGATAGCGGTGTAGTTATTTCCATGTTCATTCAGATAGCGGTGTAGATATTTCCATTTTCATACAGATAGCGGTGTAGTTATTTCCATGTTCATACAGTTGGCGGTGTAGATATTTCCATGTTCATACAGATGGCGGTGTAGATATTTCCATGTTCATACAGATGGCGGTGTAGATATTTCCATGTTCATACAGATGGCGGTGTAGATATTTCCATGTTCATACAGATGGCGGTGTAGATATTTCGAAGTTTATAGAGATAGCGCTGTAGTTATTTCCATATTTATAGAGAAATCTGTGTAGATATTTCCATGTATATTCAGATAGCTGTGTAGATATTTCCATGTTCATGCAGGTAGCGGTGTAGATATTTCCATGTTCATCCAGATGCCGGTGTACATATGTCCATGTTCATACAGATGGCGGTGAAGATATTTCCATGTTCATACAGATGGCGGTGTAGATATTTCCATGTTCATACGAATGGCGGTGGAGTTATTTCCATGTTCATAGATATGGCGGTGTAGATATTTCCATGTTCATACAAATGGTGGTGTAGATATTTCCATGTTCATAGAGATGGCGGTGTAGATATTTCCATGCTTATACAGATAGCAGTGTAGTTATTTCCATGTTTATAGAGATAGCAGTGTAGATATTTCCATTGATATACAGATAGCTGTGTAGATATTTGCATGTACATACAGATAGCGGTGTAGATATTTCCATGTTCATACAGATAGCGGTGTAGATATTTCCATGTTCATACAGATAGCGGTGTAGATATTTCCATGTTCTTACAGATAGCGGTGTAGATATTTCCATGTTCATGCAGATGCCGGTGTACATATATCCATGTTCATACAGATGGCGGTGAAGATATTTCCATGTTCATACAGATGGCGGTGTAGATATTTCCATGTTCATACAAATGGCGGTGTAGATATTTTCATGTTCATAGAGATGGCGGTGTAGTTATTTCCATGTTCATACAGATTGAGGTGTTGTTGTTTCCATGTTCATACAGATAGCGGTGTAGATATTTCCATGTTCATACAGATATCGGTGTAGATATTTCCATGTTCATACAGTTAGCGGTGCAGATATTACCATGTTCATACAGATGGCGGTGTAGATATTTACATGTTCATACAGATGGCGGTGTAGATATTTCCATGTTCATACGAATGGCGGTGGAGATATTTCCATGTTCATAGAGATGGCGGTGTAGATATTTCCATGTTCATACACATGGTGGTGTAGATATTTCCATGTTCATAGAGATGGCGGTGTAGATATTTCCATGTTTATACAGATAACAGTGTAGTTATTTCCATGTGTATAGAGATAGCAGTGTAGATATTTCCATTGATATACAGATAGCCATGTAGATATTTGCATGTTCATACAGATAGCGGTGTAGATATTTCCATGTTCATACAGATAGCGGTGTAGATATTTCCATGTTCATACAGATAGCGGTGTAGATATTTCCATGTTCATACAGTTGGCGGTGTAGATATTTCCATGTTCATACAGATGGTGGTGTAGATATTTACATGTTCATACAGATGGCGGTGTAGATATTTCCATGTTCGTACGGATGGAAGTGTAGATATTTCCATGTTCATACAGGTGGTGGTGTAGTTATTTCCATGTTTATACAGATAGCAGTGTAGTTATTTCCATGTTTATAGAGATAGCTGTGTAGATATTTCCATTGATATACAGATACCTGTGTAGATATTTGCATGTTCATACAGATAGCGGTGTAGATATTTCCATGTTCATACAGATAGCGGTGTAGATACTTCCATGTTCATACAGATAGCAGTGTAGATATTTCCATGTTCATACAGATAACGGTGTAGATATTTCCATGTTCATACAGATAGCGGTGTAGATATTTCCCTGTTCATACAGTTAGTGGAGTAGATATTTCCATGTTCATACAGATGGCGGTGTAGATATTTACATGTTCATACAGATGGCGGTGTAGATATTTCCGTGTTCATAGAGATGGCGGTGTAGACATTTCCATGTTTATGCAGATAGCGGTATAGGTATTTCCATGTTTATACAGATGGTGGTGTACCTATTTCCATGTTTATAGAGATGGCGGTCTAGATATTTGCATGTTTATAGAGATAGTGGTGTAGTTATTGCCAAGTTTATAGAGACAGCGTTGCAGATATTTCCATGTTTATACAGATAGCGGTGAAGATATTTCCATGTTTATACAGATAGCGGTGTAGATATTTCCATGTTTATACAGATAGCGGTGTAGATATTTCCATGTTTATAGAGATAGTGGTGTAGATAATTTCAATTTTATACAGATAGCAGTGTAGATATTTCCATGTTCATACAAATGGCGGTGTAGATATTTCCATGTTCATACAGTTAGCGGTGTAGATATTTCCATGTTCCTACAGATAGCGGTGTAGGTATTTCCATGTTCATACAGATGGCGGTGTAGAGATTTCCATGTTCGTAAGGATGGCAGTGTAGATATTTCCATGTTCATACAGGTGGCGGTGTATATATTTCCATGTTTATACAGATAGCAGTGTAGTTATTTCCATGTTTATAGAGATAGCAGTGTAGATATTTCCATTGATATACAGATAGCTGTGTAGATATTTCCATGTTCATAGAGATAGCGGAGTAGATATTTCCATGTTCATACAGATAACAGTGTAGATATTTCCATGTTCATACAGATAGCGGTGTAGATATTTCCATGTTCATACAGTTAGCGGTGTAGATATTTCCATGTTCATACAGATGGCGGTGTAGATATTTCCATGTTCATACAGATGGCGGTGTAGATATTTCGAAGTTTATAGAGATAGCGCTGTAGTTATTTCCATATTTATAGAGAAATCTGTGTAGATATTTCCATGTATATTCAGATAGCTGTGTAGATATTTCCATGTTCATGCAGGAAGCGGTGTAGATATTTCCATGTTCATCCAGATGCCGGTGTACAAATATCCATGTTCATACAGATGGCGGTGAAGATATTTCCATGTTCATAGAGATGGCGGTGTAGATATTTCCATGTTCATACGAATGGCGGTGGAGATATTTCCCTGTTCATACAGTTAGTGGAGTAGATATTTCCATGTTCATACAGATGGCGGTGTAGATATTTACATGTTCATACAGATGGCGGTGTAGATATTTCCGTGTTCATAGAGATGGCGGTGTAGACATTTCCATGTTTATGCAGATAGCGGTATAGGTATTTCCATGTTTATACAGATGGTGGTGTACCTATTTCCATGTTTATAGAGATGGCGGTCTAGATATTTGCATGTTTATAGAGATAGTGGTGTAGTTATTGCCAAGTTTATAGAGACAGTGTTGCAGATATTTCCATGTTTATACAGATAGCGGTGAAGATATTTCCATGTTTATACAGATAGCGGTGTAGATATTTCCATGTTTATACAGATAGCGGTGTAGATATTTCCATGTTTATAGAGATAGTGGTGTAGATAATTTCAATTTTATACAGATAGCAGTGTAGATATTTCCATGTTCATACAAATGGCGGTGTAGATATTTCCATGTTCATACAGTTAGCGGTGTAGATATTTCCATGTTCCTACAGATAGCGGTGTAGGTATTTCCATGTTCATACAGATGGCGGTGTAGAGATTTCCATGTTCGTAAGGATGGCAGTGTAGATATTTCCATGTTCATACAGGTGGCGGTGTATATATTTCCATGTTTATACAGATAGCAGTGTAGTTATTTCCATGTTTATAGAGATAGCAGTGTAGATATTTCCATTGATATACAGATAGCTGTGTAGATATTTCCATGTTCATAGAGATAGCGGAGTAGATATTTCCATGTTCATACAGATAACAGTGTAGATATTTCCATGTTCATACAGATAGCGGTGTAGATATTTCCATGTTCATACAGTTAGCGGTGTAGATATTTCCATGTTCATACAGATGGCGGTGTAGATATTTCCATGTTCATACAGATGGCGGTGTAGATATTTCGAAGTTTATAGAGATAGCGCTGTAGTTATTTCCATATTTATAGAGAAATCTGTGTAGATATTTCCATGTATATTCAGATAGCTGTGTAGATATTTCCATGTTCATGCAGGAAGCGGTGTAGATATTTCCATGTTCATCCAGATGCCGGTGTACAAATATCCATGTTCATACAGATGGCGGTGAAGATATTTCCATGTTCATACAGATGGCGGTGTAGATATTTCCATGTTCATACGAATGGCGGTGGAGATATTTCCATGTTCATAGAGATGGCGGTGTAGATATTTCCATGTTCATACAAATGGTGGTGTAGATATTTCCATGTTCATAGAGATGGCGGTGTAGATATTTCCATGCTTATACAGATAGCAGTGTAGTTATTTCCATGTTTATAGAGATAGCAGTTTAGATATTTCCATTGATATACAGATAGCTGTGTAGATATTTGCATGTACATACAGATAGCGGTGGAGATATTTCCATGTTCATACAGATAGCGGTGTAGATATTTCCATGTTCATACAGATAGCGGTGTAGATACTTCCATCTTCATACAGATAGCGGTGTAGATTTTTCCATGTTCATGCAGATGCCGGTGTACATATATCCATGTTCATACAGATGGCGGTGTAGATATTTCCATGTTCATACAAATGGCGGTGTAGATACTTTCATATTCATAGAGATGGCGGTGTAGATATTTCCAGGTTAATACAAATGGCGGTGTAGATATTTCCATGTTCATAGAGATGGCGGTGTAGATATTTCCACGTTTATACAGATAGCAGTGTAGTTATTTCCATGTTTATAGAGATAGCAGTGTGGATATTTCCATTGATATACAGATAGCTGTGTAGATATTTGCATGTTCATACAGATAGCGGTGTAGATATTTGCATGTTCATACAGATAGCGGTGTAGTTATTTCCATGTTCATACAGATAGCGGTGTAGTTATTTCCATGTTCATACAGATAGCGGTGTAGATATTTCCATGTTCATACAGATAGCGGTGTAGATATTTCCATGTTCATACAGTTAGCGGTGTAGATATTTCCATGTTCATACTGATGGCGGTGTAGATATTTACATGTTCATACAGATGGCTGTGTAGATATTTCCATGTTCATACGAATGGCGGTGGAGATATTTCCATGTTCATACAGATGGCGGTGTAGATATTTCAAAGTTTATAGAGATAGCGCTGTAGTTATTTCCATATTTATAGAGAAATCTGTGTAGATATTTCCATGTATATTCAGATAGCTGTGTAGATATTTCCATGTTCATGCAGGTAGCGGTGTAGATATTTCCATGTTCATCCAGATGCCGGTGTACAAATATCCATGTTCATACAGATGGCGGTGAAGATATTTCCATGTTCATACAGATGGCGGTGTAGATATTTCCATGTTCATACGAATGGCGGTGGAGATATTTCCATGTTCATAGAGACGACGGTGTAGATATTTCCATGTTCATACAAATGGTGGTGTAGATATTTCCATGTTCATAGAGATGGCGGTGTAGATATTTCCATGCTTACAGATAGCAGTGTAGTTATTTCCATGTTTATAGAGATAGCAGTGTAGATATTTCCATTGATATACAGATAGCTGTGTAGATATTTGCATGTAGATACAGATAGCGGTGTAGATATTTCCATGTTCATACAGATAGCGGTGTAGATATTTCCATGTTCATACAGATAGCGGTGTAGATATTTCCATGTTCATACAGATAGCGGTGTAGATATTTCCATGTTCATGCAGATGCCGGTGTACATATATCCATGTTCATACAGATGGCGGTGAAGATATTTCCATGTTCATACAGATGGCGGTGTAGATATTTCCATGTTTATACAAATGGCGGTGTAGATATTTTCATATTCATAGAGATGGCGGTGTAGGTATTTCCAGGTTAATACAAATGGCGGTGTAGATATTTCCATGTTCATAGAGATGGCGGTGTAGATATTTCCATGTTTATACAGATAGCAGTGTAGTTATTTCCATGTTTATAGAGATAGCAGTGTGGATATTTCCATTGATATACAGATAGCTGTGTAGCTATTTGCATGTTCATACAGATAGCGGTGTAGATATTTGCATGTTCATACAGATAGCGGTGTAGTTATTTCCATGTTCATACAGATAGCGGTGTAGTTATTTCCATGTTCATACAGATAGCGGTGTAGATATATCCATGTTCATACAGATAGCGGTGTAGATATTTCCATGTTCATACAGTTAGCCGTGTAGATATTTCCATGTTCATACTGATGGCGGTGTAGATATTTACATGTTCATACAGATGGCGGTGTAGATATTTCCATGTTCATACGAATGGCGGTGGAGATATATCCATGTTCATAGAGATGGCGGTGTAGATATTTCCATGTTCATACACATGGTGGTGTAGATATTTCCATGTTCAAAGAGATGGCGGTGTAGATATTTCCATGTTTATACAGATAGCAGTGTAGTTATTTCCATGTTTATAGAGATAGCAGTGTAGATATTTCAATTGATATACAGATAGCGGTGTAGATATTTGCATGTACATACAGATAGCGGTGTAGATATTTCCATGTTCATACAGATAGCCGTGTAGATATATCCATGTTCATACAGATAGCGGTGTAGATATTTCCATGTTCATACAGATAGCGGTGTAGATATTTCCATGTTCATGCAGATGCCGGTGTACATATATCGATGTTCATACAGATGGCGGTGAAGCTATTTCCATGTTCATACAGATGACGGTGTAGATATTTCCATGTTCATACAAATGGCGGTGTAGATATTTTCATGTTCATAGAAATGGCGGTGTAGATATTTCCAGGTTCATACAAATGGCGGTGTAGATATTTCCGTGTTCATAGAGATGGCGGTGTAGATATTTCCATGTTTATACAGATAGCAGTGTAGTTTTTTCCATGTTTATAGAGATAGCAGTGTGGATATTTCCATTGATATACAGATAGCTATGTAGATATTTGCATGTTCATACAGATAGTGGTGTAGATATTTCCATGTTCATACAGATAGCGGTGTAGATATTTCCATGTTCATACAGATAGCGGTGTAGTTATTTCCATGTTCATTCAGATAGCGGTGTAGATATTTCCATTTTCATACAGATAGCGGTGTAGTTATTTCCATGTTCATACAGTTGGTGGTGTAGATATTTCCATGTTCATACAGATGGCGGTGTAGATATTTCCATGTTCATACAGATGGCGGTGTAGATATTTCCATGTTCATACAGATGGCGGTGTAGATATTTCCATGTTCATACAGATGGCGGTGTAGATATTTCGAAGTTTATATAGATAGCGCTGTAGTTATTTCCATATTTATAGAGAAATCTGTGTAGATATTTCCATGTATATTCAGATAGCTGTGTAGATATTTCCATGTTCATGCAGGTAGCGGTGTAGATATTTCCATGTTCATCCAGATGCCGGTGTACATATGTCCATGTTCATACAGATGGCGGTGAAGATATTTCCATGTTCATACAGATGGCGGTGTAGATATTTCCATGTTCATACGAATGGCGGTGGAGTTATTTCCATGTTCATAGAGATGGCGGTGTAGATATTTCCATGTTCATACAAATGGTGGTGTAGATATTTCCATGTTCATACAGATGGCGGTGTAGATATTTCCATGTTCATACAAATGGCGGTGTAGATATTTTCATGTTCATAGAGATGGCGGTGTAGTTATTTCCATGTTCATACAGATTGAGGTGTTGTTGTTTCCATGTTCATACAGATAGCGGTGTAGATATTTCCATGTTCATACAGATATCGGTGTAGATATTTCCATGTTCATACAGTTAGCGGTGCAGATATTACCATGTTCATACAGATGGCGGTGTAGATATTTACATGTTCATACAGATGGCGGTGTAGATATTTCCATGTTCATACGAATGGCGGTGGAGATATTTCCATGTTCATAGAGATGGCGGTGTAGATATTTCCATGTTTATACAGATAACAGTGTAGTTATTTCCATGTTTATAGAGATAGCAGTGTAGATATTTCCATTGATATACAGATAGCTATGTAGATATTTGCATGTTCATACACATAGCGGTGTAGATATTTCCATGTTCATACAGATAGCGGTGTAGATATTTCCATGTTCATACAGATAGCGGTGTAGATATTTCCATGTTCATACAGTTGGCGGTGTAGATATTTCCATGTTCATACAGATGGCGGTGTAGATATTTCTATGTTCATAGAGATGGCGGTGTAGATATTTCCATGTTCGTACGGATGGAAGTGTAGATATTTCCATGTTCATACAGGTGGTGGTGTAGTTATTTCCATGTTTATACAGATAGCAGTGTAGTTATTTCCATATTTATAGAAATAGCTGTGTAGATGTTTCCATTGATATACAGATACCTGTGTAGATATTTCCATGTTCATACAGATAGCGGTGTAGCTATTTCCATGTTCCTACAGTTAGCGGTGTAGATATTTCCATCTTCATACAAATGGCCGTGTAGGTATTTCCATGTTTATACAGATAGCAGTGTAGATAATTCCATGTTTATAGAGAAAGCAGTGTAGATATTTCCGTTGATATACAGATAGCTGTGTAGATATTTGCATGTTCATACACATTGCGGTGTAGATATTTCCATGTTCATACAGATAGCGGTGTAGATATTTCCATTTTCGTACAGAGAGCGGTGTAGATATTTCCATGTTCATACAGTTAGCGGTGTAGATATTTCCATGTTCCTACAGATAGCGGTGTAGGTATTTCCATGTTCATAGAGATGGCGGTGTAGATATTTCCATGTTTATAAAGATAGCAGTGTAGTTATTTCCATGTTTATAGAGATAGCAGTGTAGATATTTCCACTGATATACAGATAGCTGTGTAGATATTTGCATGTTCATTCAGATAGCGGTGTAGATATTTCCATCTTCATACACATAGCGGTGTAGATATTTCCAAGTTCATAGAGATAGCGGTGTAGATATTTCCATGTTCATACAGATAGCGGTGTAGATATTTCCATGTTCATACAGATAGCGGTGTAGATATTTCCATGTTCATACAGTTAGCGGTGTAGATATTTCCATGTTCATACAGATGGCGGTGTAGATATTTACATGTTCATACAGATGGCGGTGTAGAGATTTCCATGTTCGTACGGATGGCATTGTAGGTATTTCCATGTTCATACAGGTGGCGGTGTATATATTTCCATGTTTATACAGATAGCAGTGTAGTTATTTCCATGTTTATAGAGATAGAAGTGTAGATATTTCCATTGATATACAGATAGCTGTGTAGATATTTCCATGTTCATAGAGATAGCGGAGTAGATATTTCCATGTTCATACAGATAACAGTGTAGATATTTCCATGTTCATACAGATAGCGGTGTAGATATTTCCATGTTCATACAGTTAGCGGTGTAGATATTTCCATGTTCTTACAGATGGCGGTGTAGATATTTCCATGTCCATACAGATAGCGGTGTAGATATTTCCATGTTGAAACAGATGACGGTGTAGATATTTTCATGTTCATAGACATAGCGGTGTAGATATTTCCATGTTCATACCCATAGTGGTGTAGACATTTCCATGTTCATACATTTAGCGGTGTAGATATTTCATGTTCTTACAGATTGCGGTGAAGATATTTACATGTTCATACAGATGTCGGTGTAGATATTTCCATGTTTGTACGGATGGCAGTGTAGATATTTCCATGTTAATACAGGTGGCGGTGTAGATATTTCCATTTTCATACAGATGGCGGTGTAGATATTTCCATGTTCATACAGATGGCGGTGTAGATATTTCCATGTTCATACAGATGGCGGTGTAGATATTTCGAAGTTTATAGAGATAGCGCTGTAGTTATTTCCATATTTATAGAGAAATCTGTGTAGATATTTCCATGTATATTCAGATAGCTGTGTAGATACTTCCATGTTCATGCAGATAGCGGTGTTGATATTTCCATGTTCATCCAGATGCCGGTGTACATATATCCATGTTCATACAGATGGCGGTGAAGATATTTCCATCTTCATACAGATGGCGGTGAAGATACTTCCATGTTCATAAAGATGGCGGTGTAGATATTTCCATGTTCATACGAATGGCGGTGTAGATATTTCCATGTTCATAGAGATGGCGGTGTAGATATTTCCATGTTTATACAGATAGCAGTGTAGTTATTTCCATGTTTATAGAGATAGCAGTGTGGATATTTCCATTGATATACAGATAGCTGTGTAGATATTTGCATGTTCATACAGATAGCGGTGTAGATATTTTCATGTTCATACAGATAGCGGTGTAGATATTTCCATGTTCATACAGATAGTGGTTTAGTTATTTCCATGTTTATAGAGATAGCAGTGTGGATATTTCCATTGATATACAGATAGCTGTGTAGATATTTCCATGCTCATCCAGATGCCGGTGTACATATATCCATGTTCATACAGATGGCGGTGAAGATATTTCCATGTTCATACAGATGGCGGTGTAGATATTTCCATGTTCATATGAATGGCGGTGGAGATATTTCCATGTTCATAGAGATGGCGGTGTAGATATTTCCATGTTTATACAGATAGCAGTGTAGTTATTTCCATGTTTATAGAGATAGCAGTGTAGATATTTCCATTGATATACAGATAGCTGTGTAGATATTTGCATGTACATACAGATAGCGGTGTAGATATTTCCATGTTCATACAGATAGGGGTGTAGATATTTCCATGTTCATACAGACAGCGGTGTAGATATTTCCATGTTCATGCAGAAGGCGGTGTAGATATTTCCATGTTCATACAGATAGTGGTGTAGATATTTCCATGTTCATACTGATAGAGGGGCTGATATTTCCATGTTCATACAGATAGCGGTCCTGATGTTTCCATGTTTTTACAGGTAGCGGTGTAGATATTTCCATGTTTATACAGATAGCGGTGTGGATATCTCCATGTTTATACAGATAGCGGTGTAGATATTTCCATGTTTATACAGATAGCTGTTTAGATATCTCCATCTTAAAACAGATGGCGGTGTAGATATTTATATGTTCATACAGATGGCCGTGCAGATATTTCCATGTTCATACAGATGGCGGTGTAGATATTTCCATGTTTATAGAGATAGCGCTGTAGCTATTTCCATGTTAATACAGATGGCGGTGTAGATATTTCCATGTTCATACAGATAGTTGTGTAGATATTTCCATGTTCATACAGATATCGGTGTAGTTATTTCCATGTTCATACAGATAGCGGTGTAGATATTTCCATGTTCATCCAGATGGCTGTGTAGACATATCCAAGTTCTTACAGATGGTGGTGAAAATAATTCCATGTTCAAACAGATAGCGGTATAGATATTTCCATGTTCATACTGATAGTGGTGTAGATATTTTCATGTTCATACAGATAGATGGGCTGATATTTCCATGTTCATACAGATAGCGGTGCTTATATTTCCTTGTTTATACAGGTAGCGGTGTATATATTTCCATGTTTATACAGATAGCGGTGTAGATATTTCCATGTTTATACAGATAGCTGTGTAGATATCTCCATCTTAATACACATGGCAGTGTAGATATTTATATGTTCATACAGATGGCCGTGCAGAGATTTCCATGTTCATACAGATAGCGGTGTAGTTATTTCCATGTGTAAAGAGATAGCTGTGTAGATATTTCCATGTATATGCAGATAGCTGTGTAGATATTTCCATTTTCATGCAGATAACGGTGTAGATATTTCCATGTTCAAACAGATAGCGGTGTAGATATTTCCATGTTCATCCAGATAGCGGTGTAGATATTTCCATGTTTATACAGATAGCGGTGAAAATGTATGCATGTTTACACAGATAGCGGTGTAGATATTTCCATGTTCATCCAGATGGCTGTGTTGATATATCCATGTTCATACAGATTGCGGTGTAGATATTTCCATGTTCATACAGATAGCGGTGTAGATATTTCCATGTTCATACAGATAGCGGTGTAGATATTTCCATGGTCATACAGATAGCGGTGTAGATATTTCCATGTTCATCCAGATGGCTGTGTAGACATATCCATGTTCATACAGATGGCGGTGAAGATAATTCCATGTTCATACTGATAGCGGTGTAGATATTTCCATGTTCATACAGATAGTGGTGTAGATATTTCCATGTTCATACAGATAGAGGGGCTGATATTTCCATGTTCATACAGTTAGCGGTGCTTATATTTCCATGTTTATGCAGGTAGCGGTGTAGATATTTCCATGTTTATACAGATAGCGGTGTAGATATTTCCATGTTTATACAGATAGCGGTGTAGATATTTCCATGTTCATGCAGATGCCGGTGTACATATATCCATGTTCATACAGATGGCGGTGAAGATATTTCCATGTTCATACAGATGGCGGTGTAGGTATTTCCATGTTCATACAGATGGCGGTGTAGATATTTTCATGTTCATAGAGATGGCGGTGTAGATATTTCCAGGTTCATACAAATGGCGGTGTAGATATTTCCATGTTCATAGAGATGGCGGTGTAGATATTTCCATGTTTATACAGATAGCAGTGTAGTTATTTCCATGTTTATAGAGATAGCAGTGTGGATATTTCCATTGATATACAGATAGCTGTGTAGATATTTGCATGTTCATACAGATAGCGGTGTAGATATTTCCATGTTCATAGAGACTGCGGTGCAGATATTTCCATGTCCATACAGATAGCGGTGTAGATATTTCCATGTTCATCCAGATGGCTGTGTAGATATATCCGTGTTCATGCAGATAGCAGTGTAGATATTTCCATGTTTATACAGATAGCGGTGAAGATGTATGCATGTTTACAAAGATAGCGTTGTAGATATTTCCATGTTCATACAGTTAGCGGTGTAGATATTTCCATGTTCATACAGTTAGCGGTGTAGATATTTCCTTGTTCATACAAATGGCGGTGTAGATATTTCCATGTTTATACAGATAGCAGTGTAGATATTTCCATGTTTATAGAGATAGCAGTGTAGATATTTCCACTGATATACAGATAGCTGTGTAGATATTTGCATGTTCATACACTTAGCGGTGTAGATATTTCCATGTTCATACAGATAATGGGGTAGATGTTTCCATGTTCGTACAGAGAGCGGTGTAGATATTTCCATGTTCATACAGATAGCGGTGTAGATATTTCCATGTTCATACAGATAGCGGTGTAAGTATTTCCCTGTTCATACAGTTAGCGGTGTAGATATTTCCATGTTCATAGAGATGGCGGTGTAGATATTTACATGTTCATACAGATGGCGGTGTAGATATTTCCATGTTCGTACGGATGGCGGTTTAGATATTTCCATTTTCATACAGGTGGCGGTGTAGATATTTCCATGTTTATACAGATAGCAGTGTAGTTATTTCCATGTTTATAGAGATAGCAGTGTAGATATTTCCATTGATATACAGATAGCTGTGTAGATATTTGCATGTTTATACAGATAGCGGTGTAGATATTTCCATGTTCATACGGATAGCGGTGTAGATATTTCCATGTTCATACGGATAGCGGTGTAGATATTTCCATGTTCATAGAGATAACGATGTAGATATTTCCATGTTCATACGGATAGCGGTGTAGATATTTCCATGTTCATACAGATAGCGGTGTAGATATTTCCATGTTCATACAGTTAGCGGTGTAGATATTTCCATGTTCATACAGATGGCGGTGTAGATATTTCCATGTCCATACAGATAGCGGTGTAGATATTTCCATGTTGAAACAGATGACGGTGTAGATATTTTCATGTTCATAGACATAGCGGTGTAGATATTTCCATGTTCATACCCATAGTGGTGTAGACATTTCCATGTTCATACATTTAGCGGTGTAGATATTTCATGTTCTTACAGATTGCGGTGAAGATATTTACATGTTCATACAGATGTCGGTGTAGATATTTCCATGTTTGTACGGATGGCAGTGTAGATATTTCCATGTTAATACAGGTGGCGGTGTAGATATTTCCATTTTCATACAGATGGCGGTGTAGATATTTCCATGTTCATACAGATGGCGGTGTAGATATTTCCATGTTCATACAGATGGCGGTGTAGATATTTCGAAGTTTATAGAGATAGCGCTGTAGTTATTTCCATATTTATAGAGAAATCTGTGTAGATATTTCCATGTATATTCAGATAGCTGTGTAGATACTTCCATGTTCATGCAGATAGCGGTGTTGATATTTCCATGTTCATCCAGATGCCGGTGTACATATATCCATGTTCATACAGATGGCGGTGAAGATATTTCCATCTTCATACAGATGGCGGTGAATATATTTCCATGTTCATAAAGATGGCGGTGTAGATATTTCCATGTTCATACGAATGGCGGTGGAGATATTTCCATGTTCATAGAGATGGCGGTGTAGATATTTCCATGTTTATACAGATAGCAGTGTAGTTATTTCCATGTTTATAGAGATAGCAGTGTGGATATTTCCATTGATATACAGATAGCTGTGTAGATATTTGCATGTTCATACAGATAGCGGTGTAGATATTTTCATGTTCATACAGATAGCGGTGTAGATATTTCCATGTTCATACAGATAGTGGTTTAGTTATTTCCATGTTCAAACAGATAGCGGTGTAGGTATTTCCATGTTCATACAGATAGCGGTGTAGATGTTTCCATGTTCATACAGATAGCGGTGTAGATATTTCCAGGTTCATACCCATAGCGGTGTAGACATTTCCATGTTCATTCATTTAGCGGTGTAGATATTTCCATGTTCTTACAGATGGCTGTGAAGGTATTTACATGTTCATACAGATGGCGGTGTAGATATTTCCATGTTTGTACGGATGGCAGTGTAGATATTTCCATGTTCATACAGGTGGCGGTGTAGATATTTCCATGTTTATACAGATAGCAGTGTAGTTATTTCCATGTTAATAGAGATAGCTGTGTAGATATTTGCATTGATATACTGATAGCTCTTTAGATATTTGCATGTTCATACAGATAGTGTTGTAGATATTTTCATGTTCGTACAGATAGCGGTGTAGATATTTCCATCTTCATACAGATAACGGTGTAGATATTTCCATGTTCATACAGACAGCGGTGTAGATATTTCCATGTTCATACAGATGGCGGTGTAGTTATTTACATGTCCATACAGAGGGCGGTATATATATTTCCATGTTCGTACAGATGGCGGTGTAGATATTTCCATGTTCATAGAGATGGCGGTGTAGATATTTCCATGTTTATGCAGATAGCGGTATAGATATTTCCAAGTTCATAGAGATAGCGGTGTAGATATTTCCATGTTCATACAGATGGCGGTGTAGATATTTCCATGTTCATACAGATGGCGGTGTAGATATTTCCATGTTCATACAGATGGCGGTGTAGATATTTCGAAGTTTATAGAGATAGTGCTGTAGTTATTTCCATATTTATAGAGAAATCTGTGTAGATATTTCCATGTATATTCAGATAGCTGTGTGGATATTTCCATTTTCATGCAAGTAGCGGTGTAGATATTTCCATGTTCATCCAGATGCCTGTGTACATATATCCATGTTCATACAGATGGCGGTGAAGATATTTCCATGTTCATACAGATGGCGGTGTAGATATTTCCATGTTCATATGAATGGCGGTGGAGATATTTCCATGTTCATAGAGATGGCGGTTTAGATATTTCCATGTTTATACAGATAGCAGTGTAGTTATTTCCATGTTTATAGAGATAGCAGTGTAGATATTTCCATTGATATACAGATAGCTGTGTAGATATTTGCATGTACATACAGATAGCGGTGTAGATATTTCCATGTTCATACAGATAGGGGTGTAGATATTTCCATGTTCATACAGACAGCGGTGTAGATATTTCCATGTTCATGCAGAAGGCGGTGTAGATATTTACATGTTCATACAGAGGGCGGTATAGATATTTCCATGTTCGTACAGATGGTGGTGTAGATATTTCCATGTTCATAGAGATGGCAGTGTAGATATTTCCATGTTCATAGAGATGGCGGTGTAGATATTTCCAGGTTCATACAAAGGGTGGTGTAGATATTTCCATGTTCATAGAGATGGCGGTGTAGATATTTCCATGTTTATACAGATAGCAGTGTAGATATTTCCATGTTTATAGAGATAGCAGTGTGTATATTTCCATTGATATACAGATAGCTGTGTAGATATTTGCATGTTCATACAGATAGCGGTGTAGATATTTGCATGTTCATGCAGATAGCGGTGTAGATATTTCCATGTTCATACAGATAGTGGTTTAGTTATTTCCATGTTCAAACAGATAGCGGTGTAGGTATTTCCATGTTCATACAGATAGCGGTGTAGATATTTCCATGTTCATACAGTTAGCGGTGTAGATATTTCCATGTTCATACAGATGGCGGTGTAGATATTTACATGTTCATACAGATGGCGGTGTAGATATTTCCATGTTCATACAGATAGCGGTGTAGATATTTCCATGTTGAAACAGATAGCGGTGTAGATATTTCCATGTTCATACAGATAGCGGTGTAGATATTTCCAGGTTCATACCCATAGCGGTGTAGACATTTCCATGTTCATTCATTTAGCGGTGTAGATATTTCCATGTTCTTACAGATGGCGGTGAAGATATTTACATGTTCATACAGATGGCGGTGTAGATATCTCCATGTTTGTACGGATGGCAGTGTAGATATTTCCATGTTCATACAGGTGGCGGTGTAGATATTTCCATGTTTATACAGATAGCAGTGTAGTTCTTTTCATGTTAATAGAGATAGCTGTGTAGATATTTCCATTGATATACTGATAGCTCTGTAGATATTTGCATGTTCATACAGATAGCGGTGTAGATATTTTCATGTTCGTACAGATAGCGGTGTAGATATTTCCATGTTCATACAGATAACGGTGTAGATATTTCCATGTTCATACAGACAGCGGTGTAGATATTTCCATGTTCATACAGTTAGCGGTGTAGATATTTCCCTGTTCATACAGATGGCGGTGTAGTTATTTACATGTTCATACAGAGGGCGGTATATATATTTCCATGTTCGTACAGATGGCGGTGTAGATATTTCCATGTTCATACAGAGGGCGGTGTAGATATTTCCATGATCGTACAGATGGCGCTGTAGATATTTCCATGTTCATAGAGATGGCGGTGTAGATATTTCCATGTTTATGCAGATAGCGGTATAGATATTTCCAAGTTCATAAAGATAGCGGTGTAGATATTTCCATGTTCATAGAGATGGCGGTGTAGATATTTCCATGCTTATACAGATAGCAGTGTAGTTATTTCCATGTTTATAGAGATAGCAGTGTAGATATTTCCATTGATATACAGATAGCTGTGTAGATATTTGCATGTACATACAGATAGCGGTGTAGATATTTCCATGTTCATACAGATAGCGGTGTAGATATTTCCATGTTCATACAGATAGCGGTGTAGATATTTCCATGTTAATACAGATAGCGGTGTAGATATTTCCATGTTCATGCAGATGCCAGTGTGCATATATCCATGTTCATACAGATGGCGGTGAAGATATTTCCATGTTCATACAGATGGCGGTGTAGATATTTCCATGTTCATACACATGGCGGTGTAGATATTTTCATGTTCATAGGGATAGCGGTGTAGATATTTCCAGGTTCATACAAATGGCGGTGTGGATATTTCCATGTTCATAGAGATGGCGGTGTAGATATTTCCTTGTTTATACAGATAGCAGTGTAGTTATTTCCATGTTTATAGAGATATTAGTGTGGATATTTCCATTGATATACAGATAGCTGTGTAGATATTTACATGTTCATACAGATAGCGGTGTAGATATTTGCATGTTCATACAGATAGCAGTGTAGTTATTTCCATGTTCATACAGATAGCGGTGTAGTTATTTCCATGTTTATACAGATAGCGGTGTAGATATTTGCATGTTCATACAGATAGCGGTGTAGATATTTCCATGTTCGTACAGATAGCGGTGTAGATATTTCCATGTTCATACAGACAGCGGTGTAGATATTTCCATGTTCATGCAGATGGCGGTGTATATATTTACATGTTCATACAGAGGGCGGTATAGATATTTCCATGTTCGTACAGATGGCGGTGTGGATATTTCCATGTTCATAGAGATGGCGGTGTAGGTATTTCCATGTTTATGCAAATAGCGGTATAGATATTTCCAAGTTCATACAGATAGCGGTGTAGATATTTCCATGTTCATACAGATGGCGGTGTAGATATTTCCATGTTCATACAGATGGCGGTGTAGATATTTCCATGTTCATACAGATGGCGGTGTAGATATTTTGAAGTTTATAGAGATAGCGCTGTAGTTATTTCCATATTTATAGAGAAATCTGTGTAGATATTTCCATGTATATTCAGATAGCTGTGTAGATATTTCCATGTTCATGCAGATAGCGGTGTAGATATTTCCATGTTCAAACAGATAGCGGTGTAGACATTTCCATGTTCATAGAGATGGCGGTGTAGATATTTCCATGTTTATACAGATAGCAGTGTAGTTATTTCCATGTTTATAGAGATAGCAGTGTAGATATTTCCATTGATATACTGATAGCTGTGTAGATATATCCTTGTTCATACAGATAGCGGTGTAGATATTTCCATGTGTAAAGAGATAGCTGTGTAGATATTTCCATGTATATGCAGATAGCTGTGTAGATATTTCCATTTTCATGCAGATAGCGGTTTAGAGATTTCCAAGTTCAAACAGATAGAGGTGTAGATATTTCCATGTTCATACAGATAGCGTTGTAGATATTTCCATTTTCATTCAGATGGCTGTGTAGATATTTCCATGTTCATACAGATAGCGGTGTAGATATTCCCATGTTCATTCAGATGGCTGTGTAGATATATCCATGTTCATACAGATACTGGTGTAGATATTTCCATGTTCATACAGATAGCTGTGTAGATATTTCCATGTACATACAGATAGCAGTGTAGCTGTTTCCATGTTCATGCAGATAGCGGTGTAGATATTTCCATGTTCATCCAGATGGCTGTGTAGATATATCCATGTTCATACAGATGGCGGTGAAGATATTTCCATGTTCATACAGATAGCGGTGTAGATATTTCCATGTTCATACAGATAGTGGTGTAGATATTTCCATGTTCATACTGATAGAGGGGCTGATATTTCCATGTTCATACAGATAGCGGTCCTGATGTTTCCATGTTTATACAGGTAGCGGTGTAGATATTTCCATGTTTATACAGATAGCGGTGTGGATATCTCCATGTTTATACAGATAGCGGTGTAGATATTTCCATGTTTATACAGATAGCTGTTTAGATATCTCCATCTTAAAACAGATGGCGGTGTAGATATTTATATGTTCATACAGATGGCCGTGCAGATATTTCCATGTTCATACAGATGGCGGTGTAGATATTTCCATGTTTATAGAGATAGCGGTGTAGCTATTTCCATGTTAATACAGATGGCGGTGTAGATATTTCCATGTTCATACAGATAGTTGTGTAGATATTTCCATGTTCATACAGATATCGGTGTAGTTATTTCCAAGTTCATACAGATAGCGGTGTAGATATTTCCATGTTCATCCAGATGGCTGTGTAGACATATCCAAGTTCTTACAGATGGTGGTGAAAATAATTCCATGTTCAAACAGATAGCGGTATAGATATTTCCATGTTCATACTGATAGTGGTGTAGATATTTTCATGCTCATACAGATAGATGGGCTGATATTTCCATGTTCATACAGATAGCGGTGCTTATATTTCCTTGTTTATACAGGTAGCGGTGTATATATTTCCATGTTTATACAGATAGCGGTGTAGATATTTCCATGTTTATACAGATAGCTGTGTAGATATCTCCATCTTAATACACATGGCGGTGTAGATATTTATATGTTCATACAGATGGCCGTGCAGAGATTTCCATGTTCATACAGATAGCGGTGTAGTTATTTCCATGTGTAAAGAGATAGCTGTGTAGATATTTCCATGTATATGCAGATAGCTGTGTAGATATTTCCATTTTCATGCAGATAACGGTGTAGATATTTCCATGTTCAAACAGATAGCGGTGTAGATATTTCCATGTTCATCCAGATAGCGGTGTAGATATTTCCATGTTTATACAGATAGCGGTGAAAATGTATGCATGTTTACACAGATAGCGGTGTAGATATTTCCATGTTCATCCAGATGGCTGTGTTGATATATCCATGTTCATACAGATTGCGGTGTAGATATTTCCATGTTCATACAGATAGCGGTGTAGATATTTCCATGTTCATACAGATAGCGGTGTAGATATTTCCATGGTCATACAGATAGCGGTGTAGATATTTCCATGTTCATCCAGATGGCTGTGTAGACATATCCATGTTCATACAGATGGTGGTGAAGATAATTCCATGTTCATACTGATAGCGGTGTAGATATTTCCATGTTCATACAGACAGTGGTGTAGATATTTCCATGTTCATACAGATAGAGGGGCTGATATTTCCATGTTCATACAGTTAGCGGTGCTTATATTTCCATGTTTATGCAGGTAGCGGTGTAGATATTTCCATGTTTATACAGATAGCGGTGTAGATATTTCCATGTTTATACAGATAGCGGTGTAGATATTTCCATGTTCATGCAGATGCCGGTGTACATATATCCATGTTCATACAGATGGCGGTGAAGATATTTCCATGTTCATACAGATGGCGGTGTAGGTATTTCCATGTTCATACAAATGGCGGTGTAGATATTTTCATGTTCATAGAGATGGCGGTGTAGATATTTCCAGGTTCATACAAATGGCGGTGTAGATATTTCCATGTTCATAGAGATGGCGGTGTAGATATTTCCATGTTTATACAGATAGCAGTGTAGTTATTTCCATGTTTATAGAGATAGCAGTGTGGATATTTCCATTGATATACAGATAGCTGTGTAGATATTTGCATGTTCATACAGATAGCGGTGTAGATATTTCCATGTTCATACAGATAGCGGTGTAGATATTTCCATGTTCATACAGATAGCGGTTTAGTTATTTCCATGTTCAAACAGATAGCGGTGTAGATATTTCCATTTTCATTCAGATGGCTGTGTAGATATTTCCATGTTCATACAGATAGCGGTGTAGATATTCCCATGTTCATTCAGATGGCTGTGTAGATATATCCATGTTCATACAGATACTGGTGTACATATTTCCATGTTCATACAGATAGCTGTGTAGATATTTCCATGTACATACAGATAGCAGTGTAGCTGTTTCCATGTTCATGCAGATAGCGGTGTAGATATTTCCATGTTCATCCAGATGGCTGTGTAGATATATCCATGTTCATACAGATGGCGGTGAAGATATTTCCATGTTCATACAGATAGCGGTGTAGATATTTCCATGTTCATACAGATAGTGGTGTAGATATTTCCATGTTCATACTGATAGAGGAGCTGATATTTCCATGTTCATACAGATAGCGGTCCTGATGTTTCCATGTTTATACAGGTAGCGGTGTAGATATTTCCATGTTTATACAGATAGCGGTGTAGATATCTCCATGTTTATACAGATAGCGGTGTAGATATTTCCATGTTTATACAGATAGCGGTTTAGATATCTCCATCTTAAAACAGATGGAGGTGTAGATATTTATATGTTCATAGAGATGGCCGTGCAGATATTTCCATGTTCATACAGATGGCGGTGTAGATATTTCCATGTTTATAGAGATAGCGGTGTAGCTATTTCCATGTTAATACAGATGGCGGTGTAGATATTTCCATGTTCATACAGATAGTTGTGTAGATATTTCCATGTTCATACAGATATCGGTGTAGTTATTTCCATGTTCATACAGATAGCGGTGTAGATATTTCCATGTTCATCCAGATGGCTGTGTAGACATATCCAAGTTCTTACAGATAGCGGTGTAGATATTTCCATGTTCATACAGATATAGGTGTAGATATTTCCATGTTCATACAGACGGCGGTGTAGATATTTCCATGTTCATACAGTTAGCGCTGTCGATATTTCCATATTCATACAGATGGCGGTGTAGATATTTACATGTTCATACCGATGGCGGTGTAGATATTTCCATGTTCATACAGATAGCGGTGTAGATATTTCCATGTTCAAACAGATAGCGGTGTAGATATTTCCATGTTCATACAGATAGCGGTGTAGATATTTCCATGTTCCTACCCATAGCGGTGTAGACATTTCCATGTTCATACATTTAGCGGTGTAGATATTTCGATGATCTTACAGATGGCGGTGAAGATATTTACATGTTCATACAGATGGCGGTGTAGATATTTCCATGTTTTTACGGATGGCAGTGTAGATATTTCCATGTTCATACAGGTGGCGGTGTAGATATTTCCATGTTTATACAGATAGCAGTGTAGTTATTTCCATGTTCATAGAGATAGCTGTGTAGATATTTCCATTGATATACTGATAGCTGTGTAGATATTTGCATGTTCATACAGATAGCGGTGTAGATATTTTCATGTTCGTACAGATAGCGGTGTAGATATTTCCATGTTCTTACAGATAGCGGTATAGATATTTCCATGTTCATACAGTTAGCGGTGTAGTTATTTCCATGTTCATACAGATGGCGGTGTAGATATTTACATGTTCATACAGAGGGCGGTATAGATATTTCCATGTTCGTACAGATGGCGGTGTAGATATTTCCATGTTCATAGAGATGGCGGTGCAGATATTTCCATGTTTATGCAGATAGCGGTATAGATATTTCCAAGTTCATACAGATAGCGGTGTAGATATTTCCATGTTCATACAGATGGCGGTGTAGATATTTCCATGTTCATACAGATGGCGGTGTAGATATTTCGAAGTTTATAGAGATAGCGCTGTAGTTATTTCCATATTTATAGAGAAATCTGTGTAGATATTTCCATGTATATTCAGATAGCTGTGTAGATATTTCCATGTTCATGCAGGTAGCGGTGTAGATATTTCCATGTTCATCCAGATGCCGGTGTACATATATCCATGTTCATACAGATGGCGGTGTAGATATTTCCATGTTCATACAGATGGCGGTGTAGATATTTCCATATTCATAGAGATGGCGGCGTAGGTATTTCCATGTTTATGCAGATAGCGGTATAGATATTTCCATGTTGATTCAGATGGTGGTGTAGATATTTCCACGTTTATAGAGATGGCGGTCTAGATATTTCCATGTTTATAGAGTCAGTGGTGTTGATCTTTCCAAGTTTATAGAGACAGCGTTGTAGATATTTCCATGTTTATACAGATAGCATTGAAGATATTTCCAAGTTTATACAGATAGCGGTGTAGATATTTCCATGTTTATACAGATAGCGGTGTAGATATTTCCGTGTTTATAGAGATAGTGGTTTAGATAATTCCAATTTTATACAGATAGCAGTGTAGATATTTCCAAGTTCATACAGATAGCGGTGTAGATATTTCCACGTTTATAGGGATGGCGGTGTAGATATTTCCATGTTCATACAGATGGCAGTGTAGATATTTTCATGTTTATTGAGATGGCAGTGTAGATATTTTCATGTTTACACAGATGGCGGTGTAGATATTTCCATGTTTACCCAGATAGCGGTGTGGATATTTCCATGTTTATGCAGATAGCGGTGTAGATATTTCCATGTTTATACAGATAGCGGTGCGGATATTTCTATGTTTATACAGATAGTGGTGCAGATATTTCCATGTTTATACATATAGCGGTTTAGATATACCATCTTAATAGAGATGGCGGCGTAGATATCTCCATGTTCGTACAGATGGCGGTGTAGATATTTCGATGTTCATACAGATGGCGGTGTAGATATTTCGAAGTTTATAGAGATAGCGCTGTAGTTATTTCCATATTTATAGAGAAATCTGTGTAGATATTTCCATGTATATGCAGAGAGCTGTGTAGATATTTCCATGTTCATGCAGATAGCGGTGTAGATATTTCCATGTTCATACAGATGCCGGTGTAGATATATCCATGTTCATACAGATGGCGGTGAAGATATTTCCATGTTCATACAGATGGCGGTGTAGATATTTCCATGTTCATACAAATGGCGGTGTAGCTATTTCCATGTTCATAGAGATGGTGGTGTAGATATTTCCATGTTCATACAAATGGCGGTGTAGATATTTCCATGTTCATAGAGATGGCGGGGTAGATATTTCCATGTTTATACAGATAGCAGTGTAGTTATTTCCATGTTTATAGAGATAGCAGTGTACATATTTCCATTGATAAACAGATAGCTGTGTAGATATTTGCATGTTCATACAGATAGTGTTGTAGATATTTCCATGTTCATACAGATAGCGGTGTAGATATTTCCATGTTCATACAGATAGCGGTGTAGGTATTTCCATGTTCATACAGATAGCGGTGTAGGTATTTCCATATTCATACAGGTGGCAGTGTAGATATTCACATGTTTTTACAGATAGCAGTGTAGTTATTTCCATGTTTATAGAGATGGCAGTGTACATATTTCCGTTGATATACAGATAGCTTTGTAGATATTTGCATGTTCATACAGATAGCGGTGTAGTTATTTCCATGTTCATACAGATAGCGGTGTAGATATTTCCATGTTCATACAGATGGCCGTGTAGTTATTTACATGTTCATACAGATGGCGGTGTAGATATTTCCATGTTCGTGCAGATGGTGGTGTAGATATTTCCATGTTTATACAGAGGGCGCTTTAGATATTTCCATGTTCGTGCAGATGGCGGTGTAGGTATTTCCATGTTTATACAGAGGGCGCTTTAGATATTTCCATGTTTACAGACATAGCAGTGTAGATATTTCCATGTTGATAAACATAGCGGTGTAGATATTTCCAAGGTTATAGAGATAGCGGTGTAGATATTTCCATGTTTATAGAGATAGTGTTGTAGACATGTTCATGTTTATACAGATAGTGGTATAGATATTTCCATGTTTGTAGAGATGGTGGTGTAGATATTTCCATGTTTAAAGATATGGCGGTCTAGACATTTCCATGTTTATAGAGATAGCGGTGCAGTTATTTCCATGTTTATTGAGATAGCGGTCTAGATATTTCCATGTTTATACAGATAGTGGTGCATATACTTCCATGTTTATACAGATAGCGGTGTAGATGTTTCCACGTTTATAGAGATAGCGGTGCAGATATTTCCATGTTTATGCTGATAGCGGTGTGGATATTTCCATGTTCACACAGATAGTGGTGAAGATATTTCCACCTTTATACAGATGGTGGCGAAGATATTTCCATATTCATGCAGATGGTGGTGTAGATATTTCCATGTTTATGCAGATAGCGGTGTAGATATTTCCAAGTTTATAGGGATAGCGGTGTAGT
Source organism: Gorilla gorilla gorilla (assembly GCF_029281585.2). Taxonomy (NCBI): domain Eukaryota; kingdom Metazoa; phylum Chordata; class Mammalia; order Primates; family Hominidae; genus Gorilla; species Gorilla gorilla. The sequence continues at coordinate 5,880,780 of NC_073232.2, read as the reverse complement.
TATTTCCATGATCATAGAGATGGCGGTGTAGATATTTCCATGTTTACACAGGTAGCGTTGTAGATATTACATGTTTATAGAGATAGCGGTGTAGTTATTTCCATGTTTATACAGATAGCAGTGAATATATTTCCATGTTTACACAGATAGCGCTGTGGGTATTTCCATGTTTATAGAGATAGCGGTGTAGATATTTCCATGTATATACAGATAGCAGTGTCGATATTTCCATGTTTATACAGATAGCGGTGTAGATATTTCCATCTTAATACAGATGGCGGTGTAGGTATTTCCATGTTCATACAGATGGTGGTGCAGATATTTCCATGTTCATACAGATGGCGGTGTAGATAATTCCATGTTCATAGAGATAGCTGTGTAGATATTTCCATGTGTATAGAGATAGCGGGGTAGATATTTTCAAGTATATTCAGATAGCTGCGTAGATATTTCCATGTTCATAGAGATGGAGGTGTAGATATTTCCATGTTCGTACAGATAGCGGTGTAGATATTACAATGTTCATACAGGTAGCGGTGTAGATATTTCCATGTCCATACAGATAGCGGTGTAGGTATTTCCACCTTTATAGAGATGGCGGTGTAGATATCCCCATGTTCATACAGATGGCGGTGTAGATATTTCCAATTTCATAAGGGATTGTGGTGCAGATATTTCCATGTTCATACAGATGGCGGTGTATATTTTTCCAGGTTTATAGAGATAGCGGTGTAGATATTTCCATGTTTATAGAGATAGCGGTGTAGAGTTTTCCACGTATGTACAGAAATCTGTGTAGTTATCTCCATGTTTATACTGATATCGATGTAGATATTTACATGTTCTTACAGATAGCAGTGTAGGTATTTCCATGTTTATACAGATAGCGGTGTAGATATTTCCATGTTCATACCGATAGCGGTGTAGATATTTCCACCTTTATAGAGATGGCGGTGTAGATATTTCCATGTTCATACACATGGTGGTGTAGATATTTCCATGTTTATACAGATGGCGGTGTAGATATTTCCATGTTTATAAAGATGGCGGTGTAGATACATTCATGTTTACGCAGATAGCGGTGTAGACGTTTCCATGTTTACACAGATAGCGTTGTAGATATTTACACGTTTGTAGATATAGCGGTGTAGATATTTCCATGTTTATACAGATAACGGTGAAGATATTTCCATGTTTACACAGATAGCGGTGTGGATATTTCCATGTTTATACAGATAACGGTGTAGATATTTCCATGTTTATATGGATAGCGGTGCAGATATTTCCATGTTTATACAGATAGCGGTGTAGATATTTCCGTGTTTATACAGGTAGCGATGTAGATATTTCCATGTTTACACAGATAGCGGTGCAGATATTTCCATGTGTATACAGATAGCGGTGTAGATATTCCCATGTTTATAGAGTTGGCGGTGTAGATATTTCCACGTTCATACAAATGGTGGTGTAGATGTTTCCATGTTCATAGAGATGGCGGTGTAGATATTTCCATGTTTATACAGATAGCAGTGTAGTTATTTCCATGTTTACAGAGATAGCAGTGTAGATATTTCCATTGATATACAGATAGCTGTGTAGATATTTGCATGTTCATACAGATAGCAGTGTAGATAATCCATGTTGATACAGATAGCGGTGTAGATATTTCCATGTTCATACAGATAGCTGTGTAGATATTTCCATGTTCATATAGATAGCGGTGTAGATATTTCCATGTTCATCCAGATGCCGGTGTAGATATATCCATGTTCATACAGATAGCGGTGAAGATATTTCCATGTTCATACAGATGGCATTGTAGATATTTCCATGTTCATACAAATGGCGGTGTAGGTATTTCCATGTTCATAGAGATGGCGGTGTAGATATTTCCATGTTCATACAAATGGTGGTGTAGATATTTCCATGTTCATAGAGATGGCGGTGTAGATATTTCCATGTTTATACAGATAGCAGTGTAGTTATTTCCATGTTTATAGAGATAGCAGTGTAGATATTTCCATTGATATACAGATAGCTGTGTAGATATTTGCATGTTCATACAGATAGCTGTGTAGATATTTCCATGTTCATAAAGATAGCGGTGTAGATATTTCCATGTTCCTACAGATAGCGGTGTAGATATTTCCATGTTCATACAGATAGCTGTGTAGATATTTTCATGTTCATACAGATAGCGGTGTAGATATTTCCATGTTCATACTGATAGCGGTGTAGATATTTCCATGTTCATACAGATGGCGGTTATATATTTACATGTTCATACAGATGGCGGTGTAGATATATCCATGTTGGTACGGATGGCAGTGGAGATATTTCCATGTTCGTTCACGTGGCGGTGTATATATTTCCATGTTTATACAGATAGCAGTGTAGCTATTTCCATGTTTATAGGGATAGCAGTGTAAATATTTCCATTGATATACAGATAGCTGTGTAGATATTTGCATGTTGATACAGATAGCGGGGTAGATATTTCCATGTTCATACAGATAACGGTGTAGATATTTCCTTGGTCGTACAGATAGCGGTGAAGATATTTCCATGTTCATACAGTTAGCGGTGTAGATATTTCCATGTTCATACAGATGGCGGTGTAGATATTTACATGTTCATACAGGTGGTGGTGTAAATATTTCCATGTTCGTACAGATGGCGGTGTTGATATTTCCATGTTCATAGAGAAGGCGGCATAGATATTTCTATGTTTATGCAGATAGCGGTATAGATATTTCCATGTTTATACAGATGGTGGTGTAGATATTTCCATGTTTATAGAGATGGCTGTCTAGATATTTCCATGTTTATGGAGATAGTGGTGTAGTTATTTCCAAGTTTATAGAGACAGCGTTGTAGATATTTCCATGTTTATACAGATAGCGGTGAAGAAATTTCCATGTTTATACAGATAGCTGTGTAGATATTTAAATGTTTATACAGATAGCGGTGTAGTTATTTCCATGTTTATAGAGATAGTGGTGTAGATAATTCCAATTTTATACAGATGGCAGTGTAGATATTTCCAAGATCATACAGATAGCGGTGTAGATATTTCCACGATTATACAGATGGCGGTGTAGATATTTCCATGTTCATACAGATGGCGCTGTTCATAATTCCATGTTTATAGAGATGGCGGTGTAGATATTTTCATGTTTACACAGATGGCAATGTAGATATTTCCATGTTTACACAGAAAGCGGTGTAGACATTTCCATGTTTACACAGATAGCGGAGTGGATATTTCCATGTTTATGCAGATGGCGGTGTAGATATTTCCATGTTTATACAGATAGCGGTGAGGATATTTCCATGTTTATACATATATTTGGGCAGATATTTCCATGTTTATACAGATAGCGGTGTAGATATTTCCATCTAAATATAGATGGCGGTGTAGATATCTCCATGTTCTTACAGATGGCGGTGTAGATATTTCCATGTTCATACAGATGGCAGTGTAGATATTTCGAAGTTTATAGAGATAGCACAGTAGTTATTTCCAAATTTATAGAGAAATCTGTGTAGATATTTCCATGTATATGCAGATAGCTGTGTAGATATTTCCATGTTCATGCAGATAGCGGTGTAGATATTTCCATGTTCATCCAGATGCCAGTGTAGATATATCCATGTTCATACAGATGGCGGTGAAGATATTTCCATCTTCATAGAGATGGCGGTGTAGATATTTCCATGTTCATAGAGATGGCGCTGTAGATATTTCCATGTTCATAGGGATGGCGGTGTAGATATTTTCATGCTCATACAAATGGCGGTGTAGATATTTCCATGGTCATAGAGATGGCGGTGTAGATATTTCCATGTTTATACAGATAGCAGTGTAGTTATTTCCATGGTTATAGAGATAGCATTGTAGATATTTCCATTGATATACAGATAGCTCTGTAGATATTTGCATGTTCATACAGATAGCTGTGTAGATATTTCCATGTTTATACAGATAGCAGTGTAGTTATTTCCATGTTTATAGAGATAGCAGTGTAGATACTTACATGTTCATACAGGTGGCTGTGTAGATATTTCCATGTTCGTACAGATAGCGGTGTAGATATTTCCATGTTTATACAGATAGCGGTGCGGATATTTCTATGTTTATACAGATAGTGGTGCAGATATTTCCATGTTTATACATATAGCGGTGTAGATATTCCATCTTAATAGAGATGGCGGCGTAGATATCTCCATGTTCGTACAGATGGCGGTGTAGATATTTCGATGTTCATACAGATGGCGGTGTAGATATTTCGAAGTTTATAGAGATAGCGCTGTAGTTATTTCCATATTTATAGAGAAATCTGTGTAGATATTTCCATGTATATGCAGAGAGCTGTGTAGATATTTCCATGTTCATGCAGATAGCGGTGTAGATATTTCCATGTTTATAGAGATAGCGGTGTAGAGTTTTCCACGTATGTACAGAAATCTGTGTAGTTATCTCCATGTTTATACTGATATCGATGTAGATATTTACATGTTCTTACAGATAGCAGTGTAGGTATTTCCATGTTTATACAGATAGCGGTGTAGATATTTCCATGTTCATACCGATAGCGGTGTAGATATTTCCACCTTTATAGAGATGGCGGTGTAGATATTTCCATGTTCATACACATGGTGGTGTAGATATTTCCATGTTTATACAGATGGCGGTGTAGATATTTCCATGTTTATAAAGATGGCGGTGTAGATACATTCATGTTTACGCAGATAGCGGTGTAGACGTTTCCATGTTTACACAGATAGCGTTGTAGATATTTACACGTTTGTAGATATAGCGGTGTAGATATTTCCATGTTTATACAGATAACGGTGAAGATATTTCCATGTTTACACAGATAGCGGTGTGGATATTTCCATGTTTATACAGATAACGGTGTAGATATTTCCATGTTTATATGGATAGCGGTGCAGATATTTCCATGTTTATACAGATAGCGGTGTAGATATTTCCGTGTTTATACAGGTAGCGATGTAGATATTTCCATGTTTACACAGATAGCGGTGCAGATATTTCCATGTGTATACAGATAGCGGTGTAGATATTCCCATGTTTATAGAGTTGGCGGTGTAGATATTTCCACGTTCATACAAATGGTGGTGTAGATGTTTCCATGTTCATAGAGATGGCGGTGTAGATATTTCCATGTTTATACAGATAGCAGTGTAGTTATTTCCATGTTTACAGAGATAGCAGTGTAGATATTTCCATTGATATACAGATAGCTGTGTAGATATTTGCATGTTCATACAGATAGCAGTGTAGATAATCCATGTTGATACAGATAGCGGTGTAGATATTTCCATGTTCATACAGATAGCTGTGTAGATATTTCCATGTTCATATAGATAGCGGTGTAGATATTTCCATGTTCATCCAGATGCCGGTGTAGATATATCCATGTTCATACAGATAGCGGTGAAGATATTTCCATGTTCATACAGATGGCATTGTAGATATTTCCATGTTCATACAAATGGCGGTGTAGGTATTTCCATGTTCATAGAGATGGCGGTGTAGATATTTCCATGTTCATACAAATGGTGGTGTAGATATTTCCATGTTCATAGAGATGGCGGTGTAGATATTTCCATGTTTATACAGATAGCAGTGTAGTTATTTCCATGTTTATAGAGATAGCAGTGTAGATATTTCCATTGATATACAGATAGCTGTGTAGATATTTGCATGTTCATACAGATAGCTGTGTAGATATTTCCATGTTCATAAAGATAGCGGTGTAGATATTTCCATGTTCCTACAGATAGCGGTGTAGATATTTCCATGTTCATACAGATAGCTGTGTAGATATTTTCATGTTCATACAGATAGCGGTGTAGATATTTCCATGTTCATACTGATAGCGGTGTAGATATTTCCATGTTCATACAGATGGCGGTTATATATTTACATGTTCATACAGATGGCGGTGTAGATATATCCATGTTGGTACGGATGGCAGTGGAGATATTTCCATGTTCGTTCACGTGGCGGTGTATATATTTCCATGTTTATACAGATAGCAGTGTAGCTATTTCCATGTTTATAGGGATAGCAGTGTAAATATTTCCATTGATATACAGATAGCTGTGTAGATATTTGCATGTTGATACAGATAGCGGGGTAGATATTTCCATGTTCATACAGATAACGGTGTAGATATTTCCTTGGTCGTACAGATAGCGGTGAAGATATTTCCATGTTCATACAGTTAGCGGTGTAGATATTTCCATGTTCATACAGATGGCGGTGTAGATATTTACATGTTCATACAGGTGGTGGTGTAAATATTTCCATGTTCGTACAGATGGCGGTGTTGATATTTCCATGTTCATAGAGAAGGCGGCATAGATATTTCTATGTTTATGCAGATAGCGGTATAGATATTTCCATGTTTATACAGATGGTGGTGTAGATATTTCCATGTTTATAGAGATGGCTGTCTAGATATTTCCATGTTTATGGAGATAGTGGTGTAGTTATTTCCAAGTTTATAGAGACAGCGTTGTAGATATTTCCATGTTTATACAGATAGCGGTGAAGAAATTTCCATGTTTATACAGATAGCTGTGTAGATATTTAAATGTTTATACAGATAGCGGTGTAGTTATTTCCATGTTTATAGAGATAGTGGTGTAGATAATTCCAATTTTATACAGATGGCAGTGTAGATATTTCCAAGATCATACAGATAGCGGTGTAGATATTTCCACGATTATACAGATGGCGGTGTAGATATTTCCATGTTCATACAGATGGCGCTGTTCATAATTCCATGTTTATAGAGATGGCGGTGTAGATATTTTCATGTTTACACAGATGGCAATGTAGATATTTCCATGTTTACACAGAAAGCGGTGTAGACATTTCCATGTTTACACAGATAGCGGAGTGGATATTTCCATGTTTATGCAGATGGCGGTGTAGATATTTCCATGTTTATACAGATAGCGGTGAGGATATTTCCATGTTTATACATATATTTGGGCAGATATTTCCATGTTTATACAGATAGCGGTGTAGATATTTCCATCTAAATATAGATGGCGGTGTAGATATCTCCATGTTCTTACAGATGGCGGTGTAGATATTTCCATGTTCATACAGATGGCAGTGTAGATATTTCGAAGTTTATAGAGATAGCACAGTAGTTATTTCCAAATTTATAGAGAAATCTGTGTAGATATTTCCATGTATATGCAGATAGCTGTGTAGATATTTCCATGTTCATGCAGATAGCGGTGTAGATATTTCCATGTTCATCCAGATGCCAGTGTAGATATATCCATGTTCATACAGATGGCGGTGAAGATATTTCCATCTTCATAGAGATGGCGGTGTAGATATTTCCATGTTCATAGAGATGGCGCTGTAGATATTTCCATGTTCATAGGGATGGCGGTGTAGATATTTTCATGCTCATACAAATGGCGGTGTAGATATTTCCATGGTCATAGAGATGGCGGTGTAGATATTTCCATGTTTATACAGATAGCAGTGTAGTTATTTCCATGGTTATAGAGATAGCATTGTAGATATTTCCATTGATATACAGATAGCTCTGTAGATATTTGCATGTTCATACAGATAGCTGTGTAGATATTTCCATGTTTATACAGATAGCAGTGTAGTTATTTCCATGTTTATAGAGATAGCAGTGTAGATACTTACATGTTCATACAGGTGGCAGTGTAGATATTTCCATGTTCGTACAGATAGCGGTGTAGATATTTCCATGTTTATACAGATAGCGGTGCGGATATTTCTATGTTTATACAGATAGTGGTGCAGATATTTCCATGTTTATACATATAGCGGTGTAGATATTCCATCTTAATAGAGATGGCGGCGTAGATATCTCCATGTTCGTACAGATGGCGGTGTAGATATTTCGATGTTCATACAGATGGCGGTGTAGATATTTCGAAGTTTATAGAGATAGCGCTGTAGTTATTTCCATATTTATAGAGAAATCTGTGTAGATATTTCCATGTATATGCAGAGAGCTGTGTAGATATTTCCATGTTCATGCAGATAGCGGTGTAGATATTTCCATGTTCATACAGATGCCGGTGTAGATATATCCATGTTCATACAGATGGCGGTGAAGATATTTCCATGTTCATACAGATGGCGGTGTAGATATTTCCATGTTCATACAAATGACGGTGTAGCTATTTCCATGTTCATAGAGATGGTGGTGTAGATATTTCCATGTTCATACAAATGGCGGTGTAGATATTTCCATGTTCATAGAGATGGCGGGGTAGATATTTCCATGTTTATACAGATAGCAGTGTAGTTATTTCCATGTTTATAGAGATAGCAGTGTACATATTTCCATTGATAAACAGATAGCTGTGTAGATATTTGCATGTTCATACAGATAGTGTTGTAGATATTTCCATGTTCATACAGATAGCGGTGTAGATATTTCCATGTTCATACAGATAGCGGTGTAGGTATTTCCATGTTCATACAGATAGCGGTGTAGGTATTTCCATATTCATACAGGTGGCAGTGTAGATATACACATGTTTTTACAGATAGCAGTGTAGTTATTTCCATGTTTATAGAGATGGCAGTGTACATATTTCCGTTGATATACAGATAGCTTTGTAGATATTTGCATGTTCATACAGATAGCGGTGTAGTTATTTCCATGTTCATACAGATAGCGGTGTAGATATTTCCATGTTCATACAGATGGCCGTGTAGTTATTTACATGTTCATACAGATGGCGGTGTAGATATTTCCATGTTCGTGCAGATGGCGGTGTAGATATTTCCATGTTTATACAGAGGGCGCTTTAGATATTTCCATGTTCGTGCAGATGGCGGTGTAGATATTTCCATGTTTATACAGAGGGCGCTTTAGATATTTCCATGTTTACAGACATAGCAGTGTAGATATTTCCATGTTGATAAACATAGCGGTGTAGATATTTCCAAGGTTATAGAGATAGCGGTGTAGATATTTCCATGTTTATAGAGATAGTGTTGTAGATATGTTCATGTTTATACAGATAGTGGTATAGATATTTCCATGTTTGTAGAGATGGTGGTGTAGATATTTCCATGTTTAAAGATATGGCGTTCTAGACATTTCCATGTTTATAGAGATAGCGGTGCAGTTATTTCCATGTTTATTGAGATAGCGGTCTAGATATTTCCATGTTTATACAGATAGTGGTGCAGATACTTCCATGTTTATACAGATAGCGGTGTAGATGTTTCCACGTTTATAGAGATAGCGGTGCAGATATTTCCATGTTTATGCTGATAGCGGTGTGGATATTTCCATGTTCACACAGATAGTGGTGAAGATATTTCCACCTTTATACAGATGGTGGCGAAGATATTTCCATATTCATGCAGATGGTGGTGTAGATATTTCCATGTTTATGCAGATAGCGGTGTAGATATTTCCAAGTTTATAGGGATAGCGGTGTAGATATTTCCATGATCATACAGATGGCGGTGTAGATATTTCCATGTTTACACAGGTAGCGTTGTAGATATTACATGTTTATAGAGATAGCGGTGTAGTTATTTCCATGTTTATACAGATAGCAGTGAATATATTTCCATGTTTACACAGATAGCGCTGTGGGTATTTCCATGTTTATAGAGATAGCGGTGTAGATATTTCCATGTATATACAGATAGCAGTGTCGATATTTCCATGTTTATACAGATAGCGGTGTAGATATTTCCATCTTAATACAGATGGCGGTGTAGGTATTTCCATGTTCATACAGATGGTGGTGCAGATATTTCCATGTTCATACAGATGGCGGTGTAGATAATTCCATGTTCATAGAGATAGCGGTGTAGATATTTCCATGTGTATAGAGATAGCGGGGTAGATATTTTCAAGTATATTCAGATAGCTGTGTAGATATTTCCATGTTCATAGAGATGGAGGTGTAGATATTTCCATGTTCGTACAGATAGCGGTGTAGATATTACCATGTTCATACAGGTAGCGGTGTAGATATTTCCATGTCCATACAGATAGCGGTGTAGGTATTTCCACCTTTATAGAGATGGCGGTGTAGATATCCCCATGTTCATACAGATGGCGGTGTAGATATTTCCAATTTCATAAGGGATTTTGGTGCAGATATTTCCATGTTCATACAGATGGCGGTGTATATTTTTCCAGGTTTATAGAGATAGCGGTGTAGATATTTCCATGTTTATAGAGATAGCGGTGTAGAGTTTTCCACGTATGTACAGAAATCTGTGTAGTTATCTCCATGTTTATACTGATATCGATGTAGATATTTACATGTTCTTACAGATAGCGGTGTAGGTATTTCCATGTTTATACAGATAGCGGTGTAGATATTTCCATGTTCATACCGATAGCGGTGTAGATATTTCCACCTTTATAGAGATGGCGGTGTAGATATTTCCATGTTCATACACATGGTGGTGTAGATATTTCCATGTTTATACAGATGGCGGTGTAGATATTTCCATGTTTATAAAGATGGCGGTGTAGATACATTCATGTTTACGCAGATAGCGGTGTAGACGTTTCCATGTTTACACAGATAGCGTTGTAGATATTTACACGTTTGTAGATATAGCGGTGTAGTTATTTCCATGTTTATACAGATAACGGTGAAGATATTTCCATGTTTACACAGATAGCGGTGTGGATATTTCTATGTTTATACAGATAACGGTGTAGATATTTCCATGTTTATATGGATAGCGGTGCAGATATTTCCATGTTTATACAGATAGCGGTGTAGATATTTCCGTGTTTATACAGGTAGCGATGTAGATATTTCCATGTTTACACAGATAGCGGTGCAGATATTTCCATGTGTATACAGATAGCGGTGTAGATATTCCCATGTTTATAGAGTTGGCGGTGTAGATATTTCCACGTTCATACAAATGGTGGTGTAGATGTTTCCATGTTCATAGAGATGGCGGTGTAGATATTTCCATGTTTATACAGATAGCAGTGTAGTTATTTCCATGTTTACAGAGATAGCAGTGTAGATATTTCCATTGATATACAGATAGCTGTGTAGATATTTGCATGTTCATACAGATAGCAGTGTAGATAATCCATGTTGATACAGATAGCGGTGTAGATATTTCCATGTTCATACAGATAGCTGTGTAGATATTTCCATGTTCATACAGATAGTGGTGTAGATATTTCCATGTTCATCCAGATGCCGGTGTAGATATATCCATGTTCATACAGATAGCGGTGAAGATATTTCCATGTTCATACAGATGGCATTGTAGATATTTCCATGTTCATACAAATGGCGGTGTAGGTATTTCCATGTTCATAGAGATGGCGGTGTAGATATTTCCATGTTCATACAAATGGTGGTGTAGATATTTCCATGTTCATAGAGATGGCGGTGTAGATATTTCCATGTTTATACAGATAGCAGTGTAGTTATTTCCATGTTTATAGAGATAGCAGTGTAGATATTTCCTTTGATATACAGATAGCTGTGTAGATATTTCCATGTTCATACAGATAGCGGTGTAGATATTTCCATGTTCATACAGATAGATGTGTAGATATTTTCATGTTCATACAGATAGCGGTGTAGGTATTTCCATGTTCATACTGATAGCGGTGTAGATATTTCCATGTTCATACAGATGGCGGTTAGATATTTACATGTTCATACAGATGGCGGTGTAGATATATCCATGTTGGTACGGATGGCAGTGGAGATATTTCCATGTTCGTTCAGGTGGCGGTGTATATATTTCCATGTTTATACAGATAGCAGTGTAGCTATTTCCATGTTTATAGAGATAGCAGTGTAAATATTTCCATTGATATACAGATATCTGTGTAGATATTTGCATGTTCATACAGATAGCGGTGTAGATATTTCCATGTTCATACAGATAACGGTGTAGATATTTCCTTGGTCGTACAGATAGCGGTGAAGATATTTCCATGTTCATACAGTTAGCGGTGTAGATATTTCCATGTTCATACAGATGGCGGTGTAGATATTTACATGTTCATGCAGATGGTGGTGTAAATATTTCCATGTTCGTACAGATGGCGGTGTTGATATTTCCATGTTCATAGAGAAGGCGGCATAGATATTTCTATGTTTATGCAGATAGCGGTATAGATATTTCCATGTTTATACAGATGGTGGTGTAGATATTTCCATGTTTATAGAGATGGCTGTCTAGATATTTCCATGTTTATGGAGATAGTGGTGTAGTTATTTCCAAGTTTATAGAGACAGCGTTGTAGATATTTCCATGTTTATACAGATAGCGGTGAAGATATTTCCATGTTTATACAGATAGCGGTGTAGATATTTAAATGTTTATACAGGTAGCGGTGTAGTTATTTCCATGTTTATAGAGATAGTGGTGTAGATAATTCCAATTTTATACAGATGGCAGTGTAGATATTTCCAAGATCATACAGATAGCGGTGTAGATATTTCCACGTTTATACAGATGGCGGGGTAGATATTTCCACGTTCATACAGATGGCGCTGTTCATAATTCCATGTTTATAGAGATGGCGGTGTAGATATTTTCATGTTTACACAGATGGCAATGTAGATATTTCCATGTTTACACAGAAAGCGGTGTAGACATTTCCATGTTTACACAGATAGCGGAGTGGATATTTCCATGTTTATGCAGATGGCGGTGTAGATATTTCCATGTTTATACAGATAGCGGTGAGGATATTTCCATGTTTATACATATATTTGGGCAGATATTTCCATGTTTATACAGATAGCGGTGTAGATATTTCCATCTAAATATAGATGGCGGTGTAGATATCTCCATGTTCTTACAGATGGCGGTGTAGATATTTCCATGTTCATACAGATGGCAGTGTAGATATTTCGAAGTTTATAGAGATAGCACAGTAGTTATTTCCAAATTTATAGAGAAATCTGTGTAGATATTTCCATGTATATGCAGATAGCTGTGTAGATATTTCCATGTTCATGCAGATAGCGGTGTAGATATTTCCATGTTCATCCAGATGCCAGTGTAGATATATCCATGTTCATACAGATGGCGGTGAAGATATTTCCATCTTCATAGAGATGGCGGTGTAGATATTTCCATGTTCATAGAGATGGCGCTGTAGATATTTCCATGTTCATAGGGATGGCGGTGTAGATATTTTCATGCTCATACAAATGGCGGTGTAGATATTTCCATGGTCATAGAGATGGCGGTGTAGATATTTCCATGTTTATACAGATAGCAGTGTAGTTATTTCCATGGTTATAGAGATAGCATTGTAGATAATTCCATTGATATACAGATAGCTCTGTAGATATTTCCATGTTCATACAGATAGCTGTGTAGATATTTCCATGTTGATACAGATAGCGGTGTAGATATTTCCATGTTCATACAGATAGCGGTGTAGATATTTACGTGTTCATACAGATGGCGGTGTAGATATTTCCATGTTCGTACGGATGGCAGTGTTGATATTTCCATGTTCATACTGGTGGCGGTGTAGATATTTCCATGTTTATAGAGATAGCAGTGTAGTTATTTCCATGTTTATAGAGATAGCAGTGTAGATATTTCATTGATATACAGATAGCTGTGTAGATATTTGCATGTTCATACAGATAGCGGTGTAGATATTTCCATGTTCATACAGATAGCGGTGTAGATATTTCCATGTTCATACAGAAAGCGGTGTAGATATTTCCATGTTCATACAGTTAGCGGTGTAGATATTTCCGTGTTCATAGATATGGCGGTGTAGATATTTACATGTTCATAGAGATGGCGGTGTAGATATTTCCATGTTTGTACGGATGGCAGTGTAGATATTTCCGTGTTCATAGAGGTGGCGGTGTAGATATTTCCATGTTTATACAGATAGCAGTGTAGTTGTTTCCATGTTTATAGAGATAGCAGTGTAGATATTACCATTGATATAAAGATAGCTGTGTAGATATTTCCATGTTCATACAGATAGCGGTGTAGATATTTCCATGTTCATACAGATAGCGGTGTAGGTATTACCATTTTCATACAGATACCAGTGTAGATATTTCCATGCTCATACAGATAGCGGTGTAGATATTTCCATGTTCATACAGTTAGCGGTGTAGATATTTCCATGTTCATACAGATGGCAGTGTAGATATTTACATGTTCATACAGATGGCGGTGTAGATATTTCCATGTTCATAGAGATGGCCGTGTAGATATCTCCATGTTTATGCAGATAGCGGTATAGATATTTCCATGTTTATTCAGATGGCAGTGTAGATATTTCCATGTTTATAGAGATGACAGTCTAGATATTGCCATGTTTATAGAAATAGTGGTGTAGCTTTTTCCAAGTTTATAGAGACAGCGTTGTATATATTTCCATGTTCATACAGATAGCGGTGTAGATATTTCCATGTTTATACAGATAGCGGTGCGGATATTTCCATGTTTATACAGATAGTTCGGCAGATATATCCATGTTTATACAGACAGCGGTGTAGATATTTCCATCTTAATACAGATGTCGGTGTAGATATATCCATGTTCGTACAGATTGCGGTGTAGATATTTCCATGTTCATACAGATGGCGGTGTAGATATGTAAATGTTCCTACAGATGGAGGTGTAGATATTTCCATGTTCATACTGATGGCGGTGTAGATATTTCGAAGTTTATAGAGATAGCGCTTTAGTCACTTCCATATTTATAGAGAAATCTGTGTAGATATTTCCATGTATATGCAGATAGCTGTGTAGATATTTCCATGTTCATGCAGATAGCTGTGTAGATATTTCCATGTTCATGCAGATAGCGGTGTAGATATTTCCATGTTCATCCAGATGCCGGTGTATGTATATCCATGTTCATACAGATAGCGGTGAAGATATTTCCATGTTCATACAGATGGCATTGTAGATAATTCCATGTTCATACAAATGGCGGTGTAGATATTTCCATGTTCATAGAGATGGCGGTGTAGATATTTCCATGTTCGTACAAATGGTGGTGTAGATATTTCCATGTTCATAGAGATGGCGGTGTAGATATTTCCATGTTTATACAGATAGCAGTATAGTTATTTCCATGTTTATAGAGATAGCAGTGTAGATATTTCCATTGATATACAGATAGCTGTGTAGATATTTGCATGTTCATACAGATAGCGGTGTAGATAATCCATGTTGATACAGATATCGGTGTAGATATTTCCATGTTCATACAGATAGCAGTGTAGATATTTCCATGTTCATACAGATAGCGGTGTAGATATTTCCATGTTCATCCAGATGCCGGTGTAGATATATCCATGTTCATACAGATAGCGGTGAAGATATTTCCATGTTCATACAGATGGCATTGTAGATATTTCCATGTTCATACAAATGGCGGTGTAGATATTTCCATGTTCAAAGAGATGGCGGTGTACATATTTCCATGTTCATACAAATGGTGGTGTAGATATTTCCATGTTCATAGAGATGGCAGTGTAGATATTTCCATGTTTATACAGATAGCAGTGTAGATATTTCCATGTTTATAGAGATAGCAGTGTAGATATTTCCATTGATATACAGATAGCTGTGTAGATATTTGAATGTTCATACAGATAGCTGTGTAGATATTTCCATGTTCATAAAGATAGCGGTGTAGATATTTCCATGTTCATACAGATAGCGGTGTAGATATTTCCATGTTCATACAGATAGCTGTGTAGATATTTCCATGTTCATACAGATAGCGGTGTAGATATTTCCATGTTCATACTGATAGCGGTGTAGATATTTCCATGTTCATACAGATGGCGGTTAGATATTTACATGTTCATACAGATAGCGGTGTAGATATTTCCATGTTCGTACGGATGGCAGTGGAGATGTTTCCATGTTCATACAGGTGGCGGTGTAGATATTTCCATGTTTATACAGATAGCAGTGTAGTTATTTCCATGTTTATAGAGATAGCAGTGTAGATACTTACATGTTCATACAGGTGGCAGTGCAGATATTTCCATGTTCGTACAGATGGCGGTGTAGATATTTCCATGTTCATACAGTTAGCGGTGTAGATATTTCCATGTTCCTACAGATGGCGGTGTAGATACTTACATGTTCATACAGATGGCGGTGTAGATATTTCCATGTTCGTACAGATGGCGGTGTAGGTATTTCCTTGTTCATACAGATGGCAGTGTAGGTATTTCCATGTTTATAGACATGGCGTTGTTGATATTTTCATGTTTACACAGATTGCGGTGTAGATATTTCCATGTTTGCAAAGATAGCGGTGTAGACATTTCCATGTTTACACAGATAGCGGTGTGGATATTTCCATGTTTATGCAGATAGCGGTGTAGATATTTCCATGTTTATACAGATAGCGGTGCGGATATTTCCGTGTTTATACAGATAGTTGGGCAGATATTTCCATTTTTATACAGATAGCGGTGTTGATATTTTCATCTTAATACAGATGGCGGTGTAGATATGTCCATGTTCGTACAGATTGTGGTGTAGATGTTTCCATGTTCATACAGATCGCGGTGTAGATATTTCGAAGTTTATAGAGATAGCGCTGCAGTTATTTCCATATTTATAGAGGAACCTGTGTAGATATTTCCATGTATATGCAGATAGCTCTGTAGATATTTCCATGTTCATGCAGATAGCAGTGTAGATATTTCCATGTACATCCAGATGCTGGTGTAGATATATCCATGTTCATACAGATGGCGGTGAAGATATTTCCAAGTTCATACAGATGGCGGTGTAGATATTTCCATGTTCATGCAAATGGCGGTGTAGATATTTCCATGTTTATACAGATAGCGGTGTAGATATTTCCATGTTTATACAGATAGCAGTGTAGATATTTTCATGTTTATAGAGATAGTGGTGTAGATAATTCCAATTTTATGCAGATAGCAGTGTAGATATTTCCAAGTTCATACAGATAGCGGTGTAGATATTTCCACGTTTATAGTGATGGCGGTGTAGATATTTAGATGTTCATACAGATGGCAGTGTAGATATTTCCATGTTTACACAGATAGCGGTGTAGACATTTCCATGTTTACACAGATAGTGGTGTGGATGTTTCCATGTTTATGCAACTAGCGGTGTAGATATTTCCATGTTTATACAGATAGCGGTGCGGATATTTCCATGTTTATACAGATAGTTCGGCAGATATGTCCATGTTTATACAGACAGCGGTGTAGATATTTCCATCTTAATACAGATGTCGGTGTAGATATATCCATGTTCGTACAGATTGCGGTGTAGATATTTCCATGTTCATACAGATGGCGGTGTAGATATGTAAATGTTCCTACAGATGGAGGTGTAGATATTTCCATGTTCATACTGATGGCGGTGTAGATATTTCGAAGTTTATAGAGATAGCGCTTTAGTCACTTCCATATTTATAGAGAAATCTGTGTAGATATTTCCATGTATATGCAGATAGCTGTGTAGATATTTCCATGTTCATGCAGAAAGCTGTGTAGATATTTCCATGTTCATGCCGATAGCGGTGTAGATATTTCCATGTTCATCCAGATGCCGGTGTATGTACATCCATGTTCATACAGATAGCGGTGAAGATATTTCCATGTTCATACAGATGGCATTGTAGATAATTCCATGTTCATACAAATGGCGGTGTAGCTATTTCCATGTTCATAGAGATGGCGGTGTAGATATTTCCATGTTCGTACAAATGGTGGTGTAGATATTTCCATGTTCATAGAGATGGCGGTGTAGATATTTCCATGTTTATACAGATAGCAGTATAGTTATTTCCATGTTTATAGAGATAGCAGTGTAGATATTTCCATTGATATACAGATAGCTGTGTAGATATTTGCATGTTCATACAGATAGCTGTGTAGATATTTCCATGTTCATAAAGATAGCGGTGTAGATATTTCCATGTTCATACAGATAGCGGTGTAGGTATTTCCATGTTCATACAGATAGCTGTGTAGATATTTCCTTGTTCATACAGATAGCGGTGTAGATATTTCCATGTTCATACAGTTAGCGGTGTAGATATTTCCATGTTCATACAGATGGCGGTGTAGATATTTACATGTTCATACAGATGGCGGTGTAGATATTTCCATGTTCGTACGGATGGCAGTGTAGATGTTTCCATGTTCATACAGGTGGCGGTGTAGATATTTGCATGTTTTTACAGATAGCAGTGTAGTTATTTCCATGTTTATAGAGAAAGCAGTGTAGATATTTCCGTTGATATACAGATAGCTTTGTAGATATTTGCATGTTCATACAGATATCCGTGTAGATATTTCCATGTTCATACAGATAGCGGTGTAGATATTTCCATGTTCATACAGATAGCGGTGTACATATTTCCATGTTCATACAGATAACGGTGTAGATATTTTCATGTTCATACAGATAGCGGTGTAGGTATTTCCATGTTAACACAGTTAGCGGTGTAGATATTTCCATGTTCATGCAGATGGCGGTGTAGATATTTACATGTTCATACAGATGGCGGTGTAAATATTTCCATGTTCATACAGATGGCGGTGTAGATATTTCCATGTTCATAGAGATGGCGGTGTAGATATTTGCATGTTTATGCAGTTAGCGGTATAGATATTTCCATGTTTATACAGATGGTGGTGTAGATATTTCCATGTTTATAGAGATGTCAGTGTACATATTTCCATGTTTATGGAGATAGTGGTGTAGTTATTTAAAAGTTTATAGAGACAGCGTTGTAGATATTTCCATGTTTATACAGGTAGCGGTGAAGATATTTCCATGTTTATACAGATAGCGGTGTAGATATTTCCATGTTTATACAGATAGCGGTGTAGATATTTCCAAGTTCATACAGATAGCGGTGTAGATATTTCCACGTTTATAGGGATGGCGGTGTAGATATTTCCATGTTCATACAGATGGCAGTGTAGATATTTCCATGTTTATAGACATGGCGTTGTTGATATTTTCATGTTTACACAGATTGCCGTGTAGATATTTCCATGTTTGCAAACATAGCGGTGTAGACATTTCCATGTTTACACAGATAGCGGTGTGGATTTTTCCATGTTTATGCAGATAGCGGTGTAGATATTTCCATGTTTATACAGATAGCGGTGCGGATATTTCCGTGTTTAAACAGATAGTTGGGCAGATATTTCCATGTTTATACAGATAGCAGTGTAGATATTTCCATCTTAATACAGATGGCGGTGTAGATATCTCCATGTTCGTACAGATTGCGGTGTAGATATTTCCATGTTCATACAGGTCGCGGTGTAGATATTTCGAAGTTTATAGGGATAGCGCTGCCGTTATTTCCATATTTATAGAGGAATCTGTGTAGATATTTCCATGTATATGCAGATAGCTCTGTAGATATTTCCATGTTCATGCAGATAGCAGTGTAGATATTTCCATGTTCATCCAGATGCTGGTGTAGATATATCGATGTTCATACAGATGGCGGTGAAGATATTTCCAAGTTCATACAGATGGCGGTGTAGATATTTCCATGTTCATACAAATGGCGGTGTAGATATTTCCATGTTTATACAGATAGCGGTGCGGTTATTTCCATGTTTATACAGATAGTGGTGCAGATATTTCCATGTTTATACAGATAGCGGTGTAGACATTTCCACCTTAATACAGATGGCGGTGTAGACATGTCCATGTTCGTACAGATGGCGGTGTAGATATTTCCACGTTTATAGAGATGGCGGTGTAGATATTTCCATGTTCATACAGATGGCAGTGTAGATATTTCGAAGATTATAGAGATAGCGCTGTAGTTATTTCCATAATAATTGAGAAACCTGTGTAGATATTTCCATGTATATGCAGATAGCAGTGTAGATATTTCTATGTTCATGCAGATGGCGGTGTAGATATTTCCTTGTTCATCCAGATGCCGGTGTAGATATTTCCATGTTCATACAGATGGCGGTGATGATATTTCCATGTTCATACAGATGTCGGTGTAGATATTTCCATGTTCATACAAATGGCGGTGTAGATATTTCCATGTTCATAGACATGGCGGTGTAGATGTTTCCATGTTCATAGAGATGGCGGTGTAGATATTTCCATGTTTATACAGATAGCAGTGCAGTTATTTCCATGTATATAGAGATAGCAGTGTAGTTATTTCCATGGATATACAGATAGCTGTGTAGATATTTGCATGCTCATACAGATAGCGGATAGAAATTTCCATGTTGATACAGATAGCGGTGTAGATGTTTCCATGTTCATACAGATAGCTTTGTAGATATTTCCATGTTCATTCAGATAGCGGTGTAGATATTTCCATGTTCATACAGATAGTGGTGTAGATATTTCCATGTTTATACATATACCAGTGTAGTTATTTCCATGTTTATAGAGATAGCAGTCTAGATATTTCCATTGATATACAGATAGCTGTGTAGGTATTTGCATATTCATTCAGATAGCGGTGTAGATATTTCCATGTTCATACAGACAGTGGTGTAGATATTTCCAAGTTCATACAGATAGCGGTGTAGATATTTCCATGTCCATACAGACAGCGGTGTAGATATTTCCATGTTCATACAGATAGCATTGTAGATATTTCCATGTTCATACAGTTAGCGGTATAGATATTTCCATGTTCATCCAGATGCCGGTGTAGATATATCCATGTTCATACAGATGGCGGTTAAGATATTTCCATGTTCATACAGATGGCGGTGTAGATATTTCCATGTTCATGCAACTGGTGGTGTAGATATTTCCATGTTCATAGACATGGCGGTGTAGATATATCCATGTTCATACAAATGGCGGTGTAGATATTTCCATGTTCCTAGAGATGGCGGTGTAGATATTTCCATGTTTATACTGATAACAGTGTAGTTATTTCCATGTTTATAGAGATAGCAGTGTAGATATTTCCATTGATATACAGATAGCTGTGTAGATATTTACATGTTCATACAGATAGCGGTGTAGATATTTCCATGTTCATACAGACAGTGGTGTAGATATTTCCATGTTCATACAGATAGCGGTGTACATATTTTCATGTTCATACAGATAGCGGTGTGGATATTTCCATGTTCATACAGATAGCGGTGTAGATATTTCCATGTTCATACCGTTAGCGGTGTAGATATTTCCATGTTCGTACGGATGGCAGTGTAGTTATTTCCATGTTTATAGAGATAGCAGTGTAGATATTTCCATTGATATACAGATGGCTGTGTAGATATTTGCATGTTCACACAGATAGCGGTGTAGATATTTCCATGTTATTACAGATAGCGGTGTAGATATTTCCATGTTCATACAGATAGCGGTGTAGATATTTCCATGTTCATACAGATAGCGGTGAAGATATTTCCATGTTCATACAGTTAGTGGTGTAGATATTTCCATGTTCATACAGATGGTGGTGTAGATATTTACATGTTCATACAGGTGGCGGTGTAGATATTTCCATGTTCGTACGGATGGCAGTGTAGATATTTCCATGTTCATGCAGGTTGCGGTGTAGATATTTCCATGTTTATACAGATAGCAGTGTAGTTTTTTCCATGATTTTAGAGATAGCAGTGTAGATATTTCCACTGATATACAGAAAGCTGTGTAGATATTTGCATGTTCATACAGATAGGCGTGTAGATATTTCCATGTTCATACAGATAGCGGTGTAGATATTTCCATGTTCATACAGATAGCGGTGTAGATATTTCCATGTTCATAGAGATAACGGTGTAGGTATTTCTATGTTCATACAGATAGGGGTGTAAATATTTCCAAGTTTATATAGATAGCGGTGTAGATATTTCCTTGTTTATAGAGATAGCAGTGTAGATATTTCCAGTGATATGCAGATAGCGGTGGAGATATTTCCATGTTCAAACAGATAGCGGTGTAGATATTTCCATGTTCATACAGATAGCGGTGTAGATATTTCCAAGTTCATACAGATAGCGGTGTAGATATTTCCACGTTTATACAGATGGCGGTGTAGATATTTCCATGTTTACACAGAAAGCGGTGTAGACATTTACATGTTTACACAGATAGCGGTGTGGATAGTTCCATGCTTATGCAGATAGCGGTGTAGATATTTCCATGTTTATACAGATAGCGATGCGGATATTTCCATGTTTATACAGATAGTGGGGCAGATATTTCCATGTTTATACAGATAGCAGTGTAGATATTTTCATCTTAATACAGATGGCGGTGTAGATATCTCCATGTTCGTAGAGATGGCGGTGTAGATATTTCCATGTTCATACAGATGGCAGTGTAGATATTTCGAAGTTTATAGAGATAGCTCTGTAGTTATTTCCATATTTATAGAGAAATCTGTGTAGATATTTCCATGTACATGCAGATAGCTGTGTAGATATTTCCATGTTCATGCAGATAGCGGTGTAGATATGTCCATGTTCATCCAGATGCCGGTGTAGTTATATCCATGTTCATACAGATCGCGGTAAACATATTTCCATGTTCATACAGATGGCGGTGTAGATATTTCCATGTTCATACAAATGGCGGTGTAGATATTTCCATGTTCATAGAGATGGCAGTGTAGATATTTCCATGTTCATACAAATGACGGTGTAGGTATTTCCATGTTCATAGAGATGGCGGTGTAGATATTTCCATGTTTATACAGATAGCAGTGTAGTTATTTCCATGTTTATAGAGATAGCAGTGTAGATATTTCCATTGATATACAGATAGCTGTGTAGATATTTGCATGTTCATACAGATAGCTGTGTAGATATTTCTATGTTCATAAAGATAGCGGTGTAGATATTTCCATGTTCATACAGATAGCGGTGTAGATATTTCCATGTTCATACAGATAGCGGTGTAGATATTTCCATGTTCATACAGTTAGCGGTGTAGATATTTCCATGTTCATATAGATGGCGGTGTAGATATTTCCATGTTCATACAGATGGCGGTGTAGATATTTCCATGTTCGTACGGATGGCAGTGTGGATATTTCCATGTTCATACTGGTGGCGGTGTAGACATTTCCATGTTTATACAGATAGCAGTGCAGTTATTTCCATGTTTATAGAGATAGCAGTGTAGATGTTTCCATTGATATACAGATAGCTGTGTAGATATTTGAATGTTCATACAGATAGCGCTGTAGATATTTCCATGTTCATACAGATAGCGGTGTAGATATTTCCATGTTCATACAGATAGCGGTGTATATATTTCCATGTTCATACAGATAACGGTGTAGATATTTCCATGTTCATTCAGATAGCGGCGTAGATATTTCCATGTTAATATAGTTAGCGGTGTAGATATTTCCATGTTCGTACTGATGGCAGTGTAGATATTTCCATGTTCCTAGAGATGGCGGCGTAGATATTTCCATGTTTATGCAGATAGCGGTATAGGTATTTCCATGTTTATACAGATGGTGGTGTAGATATT
This sequence comes from Gorilla gorilla gorilla, assembly GCF_029281585.2. Classification (NCBI taxonomy): domain Eukaryota; kingdom Metazoa; phylum Chordata; class Mammalia; order Primates; family Hominidae; genus Gorilla; species Gorilla gorilla. Next base: position 5,857,268 of record NC_073232.2, on the reverse strand, counting down.
TCCATGTTTATAGAGATGGCAGTCTAGATATTTCCATGTTTATAGAGATAGCGGTGTAGTTATTTCCAAGTTTATAGAGACGGCGTGGTAGATATTTCCATGTTTATACAGATAGCGATGAAGATATTTCCATGTTTATACAGATAGCGGTGTAGATATTTCCATGTTTATACAGATAGCGGTGTATATATTTCCATGTTTCTAGAGATAGTGGTGTAGATAATTCCAAATTTATACAGATAGCAGTGTAGATATTTCCAAGTTCATACAGATAGCAGTGTAGATATTTCCACGTTTATACAGATGGCGGTGTAGATATTTCCATGTTCATACAGATGGCGCTGTAGATATTTCCATGTTTATATCGATGGCGGTGTAGATATTTTCATGTTTACACAGCTGGCGGTGTAGATATTTCCATGTTTACACAGAAAGCGGTGTAGACATTTCCATGTTTACACTGATAGCGGTGTGGATATTTCCATGTTTATGCAGATAGCGGTGTAGATATTTCCATGTTTATACAGATAGCGATGCGGATATTCCCATATTTATACAGATAGTTGGGCAGATATTTCCATGTTTATACAGATAGCAGTGTAGATATTTCCATCTTAATACAGATGGCAGTGTAGATATCTCCATGTTCGTACAGATGGCGGTGTACATATTTCCATGTTCATACAGATGGCAGAGTAGATATTTCGAAGTTTATAGAGATAGCGCGCTAGTTATTTCCATATTTATAGAGAAATCTGCGTAGATATTTCCATGTATATGCAGATAGCTGTGTAGATATTTCCATGTTCATGCAGATACCGGTGTAGATATGTCCATGTTCATCCAGATGCCGGTGTAGATATATCCATGTTCTTACACATGGCGGTGAAGATATTTCCATGTTCATACAAATGGCGGTGTAGATATTTCCATGTTCATAGAAATGGCAGTGTAGATGTTTCCATGTTCATACAAATGACGGTGTCGATATTTCCATGTTCATAGAGATGGCGGTGTAGATATTTCCATGTTTATACAGATAGCAGTGTAGTTATTTCCATGTTTATAGAGATAGCAGTGTAGATATTTCCATTGATATACAGATAGCTGTGTAGATATTTGCATGTTCATACAGATAGCGGTGTAGATATATCCATGTTCATACAGATAGCAGTGTAGATATTTCCATGTTCATACAGATAGCGGTGTAGATATTTCCATGTTCATACAGATAGCGGTGTAGATATTTCCATGTTCATACAGATACCGATGTAGATATTTCCATGTTCATACAGATAGCGGTGTAGATATTTCCATGTTCATACAGTTAGCGGTGTAGATATTTCCATGTTCATACAGATGGCGGTGTAGATATTTCCATGTTCATACAAATGGCGGTGTAGATATTTCCATGTTCAAAGAGATGGCGGTGTACATATTTCCATGTTCATACAAATGGTGGTGTAGATATTTCCATGTTCATAGAGATGGCAGTGTAGATATTTCCATGTTTATACAGATAGCAGTGTAGATATTTCCATGTTTATAGAGATAGCAGTGTAGATATTTCCATTGATATACAGATAGCTGTGTAGATATTTGAATGTTCATACAGATAGCTGTGTAGATATTTCCATGTTCATAAAGATAGCGGTGTAGATATTTCCATGTTCATACAGATAGCGGTGAAGATATTTCCATGTTCATACAGATGGCATTGTAGATATTTCCATGTTCATACAAATGGCGGTGTAGATATTTCCATGTTCAAAGAGATGGCGGTGTACATATTTCCATGTTCATACAAATGGTGGTGTAGATATTTCCATGTTCATAGAGATGGCAGTGTAGATATTTCCATGTTTATACAGATAGCAGTGTAGATATTTCCATGTTTATAGAGATAGCAGTGTAGATATTTCCATTGATATACAGATAGCTGTGTAGATATTTGAATGTTCATACAGATAGCTGTGTAGATATTTCCATGTTCATAAAGATAGCGGTGTAGATATTTCCATGTTCATACAGATAGCGGTGTAGATATTTCCATGTTCATACAGATAGCTGTGTAGATATTTCCATGTTCATACAGATAGCGGTGTAGATATTTCCATGTTCATACTGATAGCGGTGTAGATATTTCCATGTTCATACAGATGGCGGTTAGATATTTACATGTTCATACAGATGGCGGTGTAGATATTTCCATGTTCGTACGGATGGCAGTGGAGATGTTTCCATGTTCATACAGGTGGCGGTGTAGATATTTCCATGTTTATACAGATAGCAGTGTAGTTATTTCCATGTTTATAGAGATAGCAGTGTAGATACTTACATGTTCATACAGGTGGCAGTGCAGATATTTCCATGTTCGTACAGATGGCGGTGTAGATATTTCCATGTTCATACAGTTAGCGGTGTAGATATTTCCATGTTCCTACAGATGGCGGTGTAGATACTTACATGTTCATACAGATGGCGGTGTAGATATTTCCATGTTCGTACAGATGGCGGTGTAGGTATTTCCTTGTTCATACAGATGGCAGTGTAGGTATTTCCATGTTTATAGACATGGCGTTGTTGATATTTTCATGTTTACACAGATTGCGGTGTAGATATTTCCATGTTTGCAAAGATAGCGGTGTAGACATTTCCATGTTTACACAGATAGCGGTGTGGATATTTCCATGTTTATGCAGATAGCGGTGTAGATATTTCCATGTTTATACAGATAGCGGTGCGGATATTTCCGTGTTTATACAGATAGTTGGGCAGATATTTCCATTTTTATACAGATAGCGGTGTTGATATTTTCATCTTAATACAGATGGCGGTGTAGATATGTCCATGTTCGTACAGATTGTGGTGTAGATGTTTCCATGTTCATACAGATCGCGGTGTAGATATTTCGAAGTTTATAGAGATAGCGCTGCAGTTATTTCCATATTTATAGAGGAACCTGTGTAGATATTTCCATGTATATGCAGATAGCTCTGTAGATATTTCCATGTTCATGCAGATAGCAGTGTAGATATTTCCATGTACATCCAGATGCTGGTGTAGATATATCCATGTTCATACAGATGGCGGTGAAGATATTTCCAAGTTCATACAGATGGCGGTGTAGATATTTCCATGTTCATGCAAATGGCGGTGTAGATATTTCCATGTTTATACAGATAGCGGTGTAGATATTTCCATGTTTATACAGATAGCAGTGTAGATATTTTCATGTTTATAGAGATAGTGGTGTAGATAATTCCAATTTTATACAGATAGCAGTGTAGATATTTCCAAGTTCATACAGATAGCGGTGTAGATATTTCCACGTTTATAGTGATGGCGGTGTAGATATTTAGATGTTCATACAGATGGCAGTGTAGATATTTCCATGTTTACACAGATAGCGGTGTAGACATTTCCATGTTTACACAGATAGTGGTGTGGATGTTTCCATGTTTATGCAACTAGCGGTGTAGATATTTCCATGTTTATACAGATAGCGGTGCGGATATTTCCATGTTTATACAGATAGTTTGGCAGATATGTCCATGTTTATACAGACAGCGGTGTAGATATTTCCATCTTAATACAGATGTCGGTGTAGATATATCCATGATCGTACAGATTGCGGTGTAGATATTTCCATGTTCATACAGATGGCGGTGTAGATATGTAAATGTTCCTACAGATGGAGTTGTAGATATTTCCATGTTCATACTGATGGCGGTGTAGATATTTCGAAGTTTATAGAGATAGCGCTTTAGTCACTTCCATATTTATAGAGAAATCTGTGTAGATATTTCCATGTATATGCAGATAGCTGTGTAGATATTTCCATGTTCATGCAGAAAGCTGTGTAGATATTTCCATGTTCATGCCGATAGCGGTGTAGATATTTCCATGTTCATCCAGATGCCGGTGTATGTACATCCATGTTCATACAGATAGCGGTGAAGATATTTCCATGTTCATACAGATGGCATTGTAGATAATTCCATGTTCATACAAATGGCGGTGTAGATATTTCCATGTTCATAGAGATGGCGGTGTAGATATTTCCATGTTCGTACAAATGGTGGTGTAGATATTTCCATGTTCATAGAGATGGCGGTGTAGATATTTCCATGTTTATACAGATAGCAGTATAGTTATTTCCATGTTTATAGAGATAGCAGTGTAGATATTTCCATTGATACACAGATAGCTGTGTAGATATTTGCATGTTCATACAGATAGCTGTGTAGATATTTCCATGTTCATAAAGATAGCGGTGTAGATATTTCCATGTTCATACAGATAGCGGTGTAGATATTTCCATGTTCATACAGATAGCTGTGTAGATATTTCCATGTTCATACTGATAGCGGTGTAGATATTTCCATGTTCATACAGTTAGCGGTGTAGATATTTCCATGTTCATACAGATGGCGGTGTAGATATTTACATGTTCATACAGATGGCGGTGTAGATATTTCCATGTTCGTACGGATGGCAGTGTAGATATTTCCATGTTCATACAGGTGGCGGTGTAGATATTTGCATGTTTTTACAGATAGCAGTGTAGTTATTTCCATGTTTATAGAGAAAGCAGTGTAGATATTTCCGTTGATATACAGATAGCTTTGTAGATATTTGCATGTTCATACAGATATCCGTGTAGATATTTCCATGTTCATACAGATAGCGGTGTAGATATTTCCATGTTCATACAGATAGCGGTGTACATATTTCCATGTTCATACAGATAACGGTGTAGATATTTTCATGTTCATACAGATAGCGGTGTAGGTATTTCCATGTTAACACAGTTAGCGGTGTAGATATTTCCATGTTCATGCAGATGGCGGTGTAGATATTTACATGTTCATACAGATGGCGGTGTAAATATTTCCATGTTCATACAGATGGCGGTGTAGATATTTCCATGTTCATAGAGATGGCGGTGTAGATATTTGCATGTTTATGCAGTTAGCGGTATAGATATTTCCATGTTTATACAGATGGTGGTGTAGATATTTCCATGTTTATAGAGATGTCAGTGTACATATTTCCATGTTTATGGAGATAGTGGTGTAGTTATTTAAAAGTTTATAGAGACAGCGTTGTAGATATTTCCATGTTTATACAGGTAGCGGTGAAGATATTTCCATGTTTATACAGATAGCGGTGTAGATATTTCCATGTTTATACAGATAGCGGTGTAGATATTTCCAAGTTCATACAGATAGCGGTGTAGATATTTCCACGTTTATAGGGATGGCGGTGTAGATATTTCCATGTTCATACAGATGGCAGTGTAGATATTTCCATGTTTATAGACATGGCGTTGTTGATATTTTCATGTTTACACAGATTGCCGTGTAGATATTTCCATGTTTGCAAACATAGCGGTGTAGACATTTCCATGTTTACACAGATAGCGGTGTGGATTTTTCCATGTTTATGCAGATAGCGGTGTAGATATTTCCATGTTTATACAGATAGCGGTGCGGATATTTCCGTGTTTAAACAGATAGTTGGGCAGATATTTCCATGTTTATACAGATAGCAGTGTAGATATTTCCATCTTAATACAGATGGCGGTGTAGATATCTCCATGTTCGTACAGATTGCGGTGTAGATATTTCCATGTTCATACAGGTCGCGGTGTAGATATTTCGAAGTTTATAGGGATAGCGCTGCCGTTATTTCCATATTTATAGAGGAATCTCTGTAGATATTTCCATGTATATGCAGATAGCTCTGTAGATATTTCCATGTTCATGCAGATAGCAGTGTAGATATTTCCATGTTCATCCAGATGCTGGTGTAGATATATCGATGTTCATACAGATGGCGGTGAAGATATTTCCAAGTTCATACAGATGGCGGTGTAGATATTTCCATGTTCATACAAATGGCGGTGTAGATATTTCCATGTTTATACAGATAGCGGTGTAGATATTTCCTTGTTTATACAGATTGCAGTGTAGATATTTCCATGTTTATAGAGATAGTGGTGTAGATAATTCCAATTTTATACAGATGGCAGTGTAGATATTTCCAAGTTCATACAGATAGCGGTGTAGATATTTGCACGTTTATATAGATGGCGGTGTAGATATTTCCATGTTCATACAGATGGCGGTGTAGATATTTCCATGTTTATAGAGATGGTGGTGTAGATATTTTCATGTTTACACAGATGGCGGTGTAGATATTTCCATGTTTACACTGATAGCGGTGTAGACATTTCCATGTTTACACAGATAGCGGTGTGGATATTTCCATGTTTATGCAGATAGCAGTGTAGATATTTCCATGTTTATACAGATAGCGGTGCGGTTATTTCCATGTTTATACAGATAGTGGTGCAGATATTTCCATGTTTATACAGATAGCGGTGTAGACATTTCCACCTTAATACAGATGGCGGTGTAGACATGTCCATGTTCGTACAGATGGCGGTGTAGATATTTCCACGTTTATAGAGATGGCGGTGTAGATATTTCCATGTTCATACAGATGGCAGTGTAGATATTTCGAAGAATATAGAGATAGCGCTGTAGTTATTTCCATAATAATTGAGAAACCTGTGTAGATATTTCCATGTATATGCAGATAGCAGTGTAGATATTTCTATGTTCATGCAGATGGCGGTGTAGATATTTCCTTGTTCATCCAGATGCCGGTGTAGATATTTCCATGTTCATACAGATGGCGGTGATGATATTTCCATGTTCATACAGATGTCGGTGTAGATATTTCCATGTTCATACAAATGGCGGTGTAGATATTTCCATGTTCATAGACATGGCGGTGTAGATGTTTCCATGTTCATAGAGATGGCGGTGTAGATATTTCCATGTTTATACAGATAGCAGTGCAGTTATTTCCATGTATATAGAGATAGCAGTGTAGTTATTTCCATGGATATACAGATAGCTGTGTAGATATTTGCATGCTCATACAGATAGCGGATAGAAATTTCCATGTTGATACAGATAGCGGTGTAGATGTTTCCATGTTCATACAGATGGCGGTGTAGATATTTCCATGTTCATACAAATGGCGGTGTAGCTATTTCCATGTTCATAGAGATGGTGGTGTAGATATTTCCATGTTCATACAAATGGCGGTGTAGATATTTCCATGTTCATAGAGATGGCGGGGTAGATATTTCCATGTTTATACAGATAGCAGTGTAGTTATTTCCATGTTTATAGAGATAGCAGTGTACATATTTCCATTGATAAACAGATAGCTGTGTAGATATTTGCATGTTCATACAGATAGTGTTGTAGATATTTCCATGTTCATACAGATAGCGGTGTAGATATTTCCATGTTCATACAGATAGCGGTGTAGGTATTTCCATGTTCATACAGATAGCGGTGTAGGTATTTCCATATTCATACAGGTGGCAGTGTAGATATTCACATGTTTTTACAGATAGCAGTGTAGTTATTTCCATGTTTATAGAGATGGCAGTGTACATATTTCCGTTGATATACAGATAGCTTTGTAGATATTTGCATGTTCATACAGATAGCGGTGTAGTTATTTCCATGTTCATACAGATAGCGGTGTAGATATTTCCATGTTCATACAGATGGCTGTGTAGTTATTTACATGTTCATACAGATGGCGGTGTAGATATTTCCATGTTCGTGCAGATGGCGGTGTAGATATTTCCATGTTTATACAGAGGGCGCTTTAGATATTTCCATGTTCGTGCAGATGGCGGTGTAGATATTTCCATGTTTATACAGAGGGCGCTTTAGATATTTCCATGTTTACAGACATAGCAGTGTAGATATTTCCATGTTGATAAACATAGCGGTGTAGATATTTCCAAGGTTATAGAGATAGCGGTGTAGATATTTCCATGTTTATAGAGATAGTGTTGTAGATATGTTCATGTTTATACAGATAGTGGTATAGATATTTCCATGTTTGTAGAGATGGTGGTGTAGATATTTCCATGTTTAAAGATATGGCGTTCTAGACATTTCCATGTTTATAGAGATAGCGGTGCAGTTATTTCCATGTTTATTGAGATAGCGGTCTAGATATTTCCATGTTTATACAGATAGTGGTGCAGATACTTCCATGTTTATACAGATAGCGGTGTAGATGTTTCCACGTTTATAGAGATAGCGGTGCAGATATTTCCATGTTTATGCTGATAGCGGTGTGGATATTTCCATGTTCACACAGATAGTGGTGAAGATATTTCCACCTTTATACAGATGGTGGCGAAGATATTTCCATATTCATGCAGATGGTGGTGTAGATATTTCCATGTTTATGCAGATAGCGGTGTAGATATTTCCAAGTTTATAGGGATAGCGGTGTAGATATTTCCATGATCATACAGATGGCGGTGTAGATATTTCCATGTTTACACAGGTAGCGTTGTAGATATTACATGTTTATAGAGATAGCGGTGTAGTTATTTCCATGTTTATACAGATAGCAGTGAATATATTTCCATGTTTACACAGATAGCGCTGTGGGTATTTCCATGTTTATAGAGATAGCGGTGTAGATATTTCCATGTATATACAGATAGCAGTGTCGATATTTCCATGTTTATACAGATAGCGGTGTAGATATTTCCATCTTAATACAGATGGCGGTGTAGGTATTTCCATGTTCATACAGATGGTGGTGCAGATATTTCCATGTTCATACAGATGGCGGTGTAGATAATTCCATGTTCATAGAGATAGCGGTGTAGATATTTCCATGTGTATAGAGATAGCGGGGTAGATATTTTCAAGTATATTCAGATAGCTGTGTAGATATTTCCATGTTCATAGAGATGGAGGTGTAGATATTTCCATGTTCGTACAGATAGCGGTGTAGATATTACCATGTTCATACAGGTAGCGGTGTAGATATTTCCATGTCCATACAGATAGCGGTGTAGGTATTTCCACCTTTATAGAGATGGCGGTGTAGATATCCCCATGTTCATACAGATGGCGGTGTAGATATTTCCAATTTCATAAGGGATTTTGGTGCAGATATTTCCATGTTCATACAGATGGCGGTGTATATTTTTCCAGGTTTATAGAGATAGCGGTGTAGATATTTCCATGTTTATAGAGATAGCGGTGTAGAGTTTTCCACGTATGTACAGAAATCTGTGTAGTTATCTCCATGTTTATACTGATATCGATGTAGATATTTACATGTTCTTACAGATAGCGGTGTAGGTATTTCCATGTTTATACAGATAGCGGTGTAGATATTTCCATGTTCATACCGATAGCGGTGTAGATATTTCCACCTTTATAGAGATGGCGGTGTAGATATTTCCATGTTCATACACATGGTGGTGTAGATATTTCCATGTTTATACAGATGGCGGTGTAGATATTTCCATGTTTATAAAGATGGCGGTGTAGATACATTCATGTTTACGCAGATAGCGGTGTAGACGTTTCCATGTTTACACAGATAGCGTTGTAGATATTTACACGTTTGTAGATATAGCGGTGTAGTTATTTCCATGTTTATACAGATAACGGTGAAGATATTTCCATGTTTACACAGATAGCGGTGTGGATATTTCTATGTTTATACAGATAACGGTGTAGATATTTCCATGTTTATATGGATAGCGGTGCAGATATTTCCATGTTTATACAGATAGCGGTGTAGATATTTCCGTGTTTATACAGGTAGCGATGTAGATATTTCCATGTTTACACAGATAGCGGTGCAGATATTTCCATGTGTATACAGATAGCGGTGTAGATATTCCCATGTTTATAGAGTTGGCGGTGTAGATATTTCCACGTTCATACAAATGGTGGTGTAGATGTTTCCATGTTCATAGAGATGGCGGTGTAGATATTTCCATGTTTATACAGATAGCAGTGTAGTTATTTCCATGTTTACAGAGATAGCAGTGTAGATATTTCCATTGATATACAGATAGCTGTGTAGATATTTGCATGTTCATACAGATAGCAGTGTAGATAATCCATGTTGATACAGATAGCGGTGTAGATATTTCCATGTTCATACAGATAGCTGTGTAGATATTTCCATGTTCATACAGATAGTGGTGTAGATATTTCCATGTTCATCCAGATGCCGGTGTAGATATATCCATGTTCATACAGATAGCGGTGAAGATATTTCCATGTTCATACAGATGGCATTGTAGATATTTCCATGTTCATACAAATGGCGGTGTAGGTATTTCCATGTTCATAGAGATGGCGGTGTAGATATTTCCATGTTCATACAAATGGTGGTGTAGATATTTCCATGTTCATAGAGATGGCGGTGTAGATATTTCCATGTTTATACAGATAGCAGTGTAGTTATTTCCATGTTTATAGAGATAGCAGTGTAGATATTTCCTTTGATATACAGATAGCTGTGTAGATATTTCCATGTTCATACAGATAGCGGTGTAGATATTTCCATGTTCATACAGATAGATGTGTAGATATTTTCATGTTCATACAGATAGCGGTGTAGGTATTTCCATGTTCATACTGATAGCGGTGTAGATATTTCCATGTTCATACAGATGGCGGTTAGATATTTACATGTTCATACAGATGGCGGTGTAGATATATCCATGTTGGTACGGATGGCAGTGGAGATATTTCCATGTTCGTTCAGGTGGCGGTGTATATATTTCCATGTTTATACAGATAGCAGTGTAGCTATTTCCATGTTTATAGAGATAGCAGTGTAAATATTTCCATTGATATACAGATATCTGTGTAGATATTTGCATGTTCATACAGATAGCGGTGTAGATATTTCCATGTTCATACAGATAACGGTGTAGATATTTCCTTGGTCGTACAGATAGCGGTGAAGATATTTCCATGTTCATACAGTTAGCGGTGTAGATATTTCCATGTTCATACAGATGGCGGTGTAGATATTTACATGTTCATACAGATGGTGGTGTAAATATTTCCATGTTCGTACAGATGGCGGTGTTGATATTTCCATGTTCATAGAGAAGGCGGCATAGATATTTCTATGTTTATGCAGATAGCGGTATAGATATTTCCATGTTTATACAGATGGTGGTGTAGATATTTCCATGTTTATAGAGATGGCTGTCTAGATATTTCCATGTTTATGGAGATAGTGGTGTAGTTATTTCCAAGTTTATAGAGACAGCGTTGTAGATATTTCCATGTTTATACAGATAGCGGTGAAGATATTTCCATGTTTATACAGATAGCGGTGTAGATATTTAAATGTTTATACAGGTAGCGGTGTAGTTATTTCCATGTTTATAGAGATAGTGGTGTAGATAATTCCAATTTTATACAGATGGCAGTGTAGATATTTCCAAGATCATACAGATAGCGGTGTAGATATTTCCACGTTTATACAGATGGCGGTGTAGATATTTCCACGTTCATACAGATGGCGCTGTTCATAATTCCATGTTTATAGAGATGGCGGTGTAGATATTTTCATGTTTACACAGATGGCAATGTAGATATTTCCATGTTTACACAGAAAGCGGTGTAGACATTTCCATGTTTACACAGATAGCGGAGTGGATATTTCCATGTTTATGCAGATGGCGGTGTAGATATTTCCATGTTTATACAGATAGCGGTGAGGATATTTCCATGTTTATACATATATTTGGGCAGATATTTCCATGTTTATACAGATAGCGGTGTAGATATTTCCATCTAAATATAGATGGCGGTGTAGATATCTCCATGTTCTTACAGATGGCGGTGTAGATATTTCCATGTTCATACAGATGGCAGTGTAGATATTTCGAAGTTTATAGAGATAGCACAGTAGTTATTTCCAAATTTATAGAGAAATCTGTGTAGATATTTCCATGTATATGCAGATAGCTGTGTAGATATTTCCATGTTCATGCAGATAGCGGTGTAGATATTTCCATGTTCATCCAGATGCCAGTGTAGATATATCCATGTTCATACAGATGGCGGTGAAGATATTTCCATCTTCATAGAGATGGCGGTGTAGATATTTCCATGTTCATAGAGATGGCGCTGTAGATATTTCCATGTTCATAGGGATGGCGGTGTAGATATTTTCATGCTCATACAAATGGCGGTGTAGATATTTCCATGGTCATAGAGATGGCGGTGTAGATATTTCCATGTTTATACAGATAGCAGTGTAGTTATTTCCATGGTTATAGAGATAGCATTGTAGATATTTCCATTGATATACAGATAGCTCTGTAGATATTTCCATGTTCATACAGATAGCTGTGTAGATATTTCCATGTTGATACAGATAGCGGTGTAGATATTTCCATGTTCATACAGATAGCGGTGTAGATATTTACGTGTTCATACAGATGGCGGTGTAGATATTTCCATGTTCGTACGGATGGCAGTGTTGATATTTCCATGTTCATACTGGTGGCGGTGTAGATATTTCCATGTTTATAGAGATAGCAGTGTAGTTATTTCCATGTTTATAGAGATAGCAGTGTAGATATTTCATTGATATACAGATAGCTGTGTAGATATTTGCATGTTCATACAGATAGCGGTGTAGATATTTCCATGTTCATACAGATAGCGGTGTAGATATTTCCATGTTCACACAGAAAGCGGTGTAGATATTTCCATGTTCATACAGTTAGCGGTGTAGATATTTCCGTGTTCATAGATATGGCGGTGTAGATATTTACATGTTCATAGAGATGGCGGTGTAGATATTTCCATGTTTGTACGGATGGCAGTGTAGATATTTCCGTGTTCATAGAGGTGGCGGTGTAGATATTTCCATGTTTATACAGATAGCAGTGTAGTTGTTTCCATGTTTATAGAGATAGCAGTGTAGATATTACCATTGATATAAAGATAGCTGTGTAGATATTTCCATGTTCATACAGATAGCGGTGTAGATATTTCCATGTTCATACAGATAGCGGTGTAGATATTACCATTTTCATACAGATACCAGTGTAGATATTTCCATGCTCATACAGATAGCGGTGTAGATATTTCCATGTTCATACAGTTAGCGGTGTAGATATTTCCATGTTCATACAGATGGCAGTGTAGATATTTACATGTTCATACAGATGGCGGTGTAGATATTTCCATGTTCATAGAGATGGCCGTGTAGATATCTCCATGTTTATGCAGATAGCGGTATAGATATTTCCATGTTTATTCAGATGGCAGTGTAGATATTTCCATGTTTATAGAGATGACAGTCTAGATATTGCCATGTTTATAGAAATAGTGGTGTAGCTTTTTCCAAGTTTATAGAGACAGCGTTGTATATATTTCCATGTTCATACAGATAGCGGTGTAGATATTTCCATGTTCATACAGATAGCGGTGTAGATATTTCCATGTTCATACAGATAGCTGTGTAGATATTTCCATGTTCATACAGATAGCGGTGTAGATATTTCCATGTTCATACTGATAGCGGTGTAGATATTTCCATGTTCATACAGATGGCGGTTAGATATTTCCATGTTCGTACGGATGGCAGTGGAGATGTTTCCATGTTCATACAGGTGGCGGTGTAGATATTTCCATGTTTATACAGATAGCAGTGTAGTTATTTCCATGTTTATAGAGATAGCAGTGTAGATACTTACATGTTCATACAGGTGGCAGTGCAGATATTTCCATGTTCGTACAGATGGCGGTGTAGATATTTCCATGTTCATACAGTTAGCGGTGTAGATATTTCCATGTTCCTACAGATGGCGGTGTAGATACTTACATGTTCATACAGATGGCGGTGTAGATATTTCCATGTTCGTACAGATGGCGGTGTAGGTATTTCCTTGTTCATACAGATGGCAGTGTAGGTATTTCCATGTTTATAGACATGGCGTTGTTGATATTTTCATGTTTACACAGATTGCGGTGTAGATATTTCCATGTTTGCAAAGATAGCGGTGTAGACATTTCCATGTTTACACAGATAGCGGTGTGGATATTTCCATGTTTATGCAGATAGCGGTGTAGATATTTCCATGTTTATACAGATAGCGGTGCGGATATTTCCGTGTTTATACAGATAGTTGGGCAGATATTTCCATTTTTATACAGATAGCGGTGTTGATATTTTCATCTTAATACAGATGGCGGTGTAGATATGTCCATGTTCGTACAGATTGTGGTGTAGATGTTTCCATGTTCATACAGATCGCGGTGTAGATATTTCGAAGTTTATAGAGATAGCGCTGCAGTTATTTCCATATTTATAGAGGAACCTGTGTAGATATTTCCATGTATATGCAGATAGCTCTGTAGATATTTCCATGTTCATGCAGATAGCAGTGTAGATATTTCCATGTACATCCAGATGCTGGTGTAGATATATCCATGTTCATACAGATGGCGGTGAAGATATTTCCAAGTTCATACAGATGGCGGTGTAGATATTTCCATGTTCATGCAAATGGCGGTGTAGATATTTCCATGTTTATACAGATAGCGGTGTAGATATTTCCATGTTTATACAGATAGCAGTGTAGATATTTTCATGTTTATAGAGATAGTGGTGTAGATAATTCCAATTTTATGCAGATAGCAGTGTAGATATTTCCAAGTTCATACAGATAGCGGTGTAGATATTTCCAAGTTTATAGTGATGGCGGTGTAGATATTTAGATGTTCATACAGATGGCAGTGTAGATATTTCCATGTTTACACAGATAGCGGTGTAGACATTTCCATGTTTACACAGATAGTGGTGTGGATGTTTCCATGTTTATGCAACTAGCGGTGTAGATATTTCCATGTTTATACAGATAGCGGTGCGGATATTTCCATGTTTATACAGATAGTTCGGCAGATATGTCCATGTTTATACAGACAGCGGTGTAGATATTTCCATCTTAATACAGATGTCGGTGTAGATATATCCATGTTCGTACAGATTGCGGTGTAGATATTTCCATGTTCATACAGATGGCGGTGTAGATATGTAAATGTTCCTACAGATGGAGGTGTAGATATTTCCATGTTCATACTGATGGCGGTGTAGATATTTCGAAGTTTATAGAGATAGCGCTTTAGTCACTTCCATATTTATAGAGAAATCTGTGTAGATATTTCAATGTATATGCAGATAGCTGTGTAGATATTTCCATGTTCATGCAGAAAGCTGTGTAGATATTTCCATGTTCATGCCGATAGCGGTGTAGATATTTCCATGTTCATCCAGATGCCGGTGTATGTACATCCATGTTCATACAGATAGCGGTGAAGATATTTCCATGTTCATACAGATGGCATTGTAGATAATTCCATGTTCATACAAATGGCGGTGTAGCTATTTCCATGTTCATAGAGATGGCGGTGTAGATATTTCCATGTTCGTACAAATGGTGGTGTAGATATTTCCATGTTCATAGAGATGGCGGTGTAGATATTTCCATGTTTATACAGATAGCAGTATAGTTATTTCCATGTTTATAGAGATAGCAGTGTAGATATTTCCATTGATATACAGATAGCTGTGTAGATATTTGCATGTTCATACAGATAGCTGTGTAGATATTTCCATGTTCATAAAGATAGCGGTGTAGATATTTCCATGTTCATACAGATAGCGGTGTAGATATTTCCATGTTCATACAGATAGCTGTGTAGATATTTCCATGTTCATACAGATAGCGGTGTAGATATTTCCATGTTCATACAGTTAGCGGTGTAGATATTTCCATGTTCATACAGATGGCGGTGTAGATATTTACATGTTCATACAGATGGCGGTGTAGATATTTCCATGTTCGTACGGATGGCAGTGTAGATATTTCCATGTTCATACAGGTGGCGGTGTAGATATTTGCATGTTTTTACAGATAGCAGTGTAGTTATTTCCATGTTTATAGAGAAAGCAGTGTAGATATTTCCGTTGATATACAGATAGCTTTGTAGATATTTGCATGTTCATACAGATATCCGTGTAGATATTTCCATGTTCATACAGATAGCGGTGTAGATATTTCCATGTTCATACAGATAGCGGTGTACATATTTCCATGTTCATACAGATAACGGTGTAGATATTTTCATGTTCATACAGATAGCGGTGTAGGTATTTCCATGTTAACACAGTTAGCGGTGTAGATATTTCCATGTTCATGCAGATGGCGGTGTAGATATTTACATGTTCATACAGATGGCGGTGTAAATATTTCCATGTTCATACAGATGGCGGTGTAGATATTTCCATGTTCATAGAGATGGCGGTGTAGATATTTGCATGTTTATGCAGTTAGCGGTATAGATATTTCCATGTTTATACAGATGGTGGTGTAGATATTTCCATGTTTATAGAGATGTCAGTGTACATATTTCCATGTTTATGGAGATAGTGGTGTAGTTATTTAAAAGTTTATAGAGACAGCGTTGTAGATATTTCCATGTTTATACAGGTAGCGGTGAAGATATTTCCATGTTTATACAGATAGCGGTGTAGATATTTCCATGTTTATACAGATAGCGGTGTAGATATTTCCAAGTTCATACAGATAGCGGTGTAGATATTTCCACGTTTATAGGGATGGCGGTGTAGATATTTCCATGTTCATACAGATGGCAGTGTAGATATTTCCATGTTTATAGACATGGCGTTGTTGATATTTTCATGTTTACACAGATTGCCGTGTAGATATTTCCATGTTTGCAAACATAGCGGTGTAGACATTTCCATGTTTACACAGATAGCGGTGTGGATTTTTCCATGTTTATGCAGATAGCGGTGTAGATATTTCCATGTTTATACAGATAGCGGTGCGGATATTTCCGTGTTTAAACAGATAGTTGGGCAGATATTTCCATGTTTATACAGATAGCAGTGTAGATATTTCCATCTTAATACAGATGGCGGTGTAGATATCTCCATGTTCGTACAGATTGCGGTGTAGATATTTCCATGTTCATACAGGTCGCGGTGTAGATATTTCGAAGTTTATAGGGATAGCGCTGCCGTTATTTCCATATTTATAGAGGAATCTGTGTAGATATTTCCATGTATATGCAGATAGCTCTGTAGATATTTCCATGTTCATGCAGATAGCAGTGTAGATATTTCCATGTTCATCCAGATGCTGGTGTAGATATATCGATGTTCATACAGATGGCGGTGAAGATATTTCCAAGTTCATACAGATGGCGGTGTAGATATTTCCATGTTCATACAAATGGCGGTGTAGATATTTCCATGTTTATACAGATAGCGGTGCGGTTATTTCCATGTTTATACAGATAGTGGTGCAGATATTTCCATGTTTATACAGATAGCGGTGTAGACATTTCCACCTTAATACAGATGGCGGTGTAGACATGTCCATGTTCGTACAGATGGCGGTGTAGATATTTCCACGTTTATAGAGATGGCGGTGTAGATATTTCCATGTTCATACAGATGGCAGTGTAGATATTTCGAAGATTATAGAGATAGCGCTGTAGTTATTTCCATAATAATTGAGAAACCTGTGTAGATATTTCCATGTATATGCAGATAGCAGTGTAGATATTTCTATGTTCATGCAGATGGCGGTGTAGATATTTCCTTGTTCATCCAGATGCCGGTGTAGATATTTCCATGTTCATACAGATGGCGGTGATGATATTTCCATGTTCATACAGATGTCGGTGTAGATATTTCCATGTTCATACAAATGGCGGTGTAGATATTTCCATGTTCATAGACATGGCGGTGTAGATGTTTCCATGTTCATAGAGATGGCGGTGTAGATATTTCCATGTTTATACAGATAGCAGTGCAGTTATTTCCATGTATATAGAGATAGCAGTGTAGTTATTTCCATGGATATACAGATAGCTGTGTAGATATTTGCATGCTCATACAGATAGCGGATAGAAATTTCCATGTTGATACAGATAGCGGTGTAGATGTTTCCATGTTCATACAGATAGCTTTGTAGATATTTCCATGTTCATTCAGATAGCGGTGTAGATATTTCCATGTTCATACAGATAGTGGTGTAGATATTTCCATGTTTATACATATACCAGTGTAGTTATTTCCATGTTTATAGAGATAGCAGTCTAGATATTTCCATTGATATACAGATAGCTGTGTAGGTATTTGCATATTCATTCAGATAGCGGTGTAGATATTTCCATGTTCATACAGACAGTGGTGTAGATATTTCCAAGTTCATACAGATAGCGGTGTAGATATTTCCATGTCCATACAGACAGCGGTGTAGATATTTCCATGTTCATACAGATAGCATTGTAGATATTTCCATGTTCATACAGTTAGCGGTATAGATATTTCCATGTTCATCCAGATGCCGGTGTAGATATATCCATGTTCATACAGATGGCGGTTAAGATATTTCCATGTTCATACAGATGGCGGTGTAGATATTTCCATGTTCATGCAAATGGTGGTGTAGATATTTCCATGTTCATAGACATGGCGGTGTAGATATATCCATGTTCATACAAATGGCGGTGTAGATATTTCCATGTTCCTAGAGATGGCGGTGTAGATATTTCCATGTTTATACAGATAACAGTGTAGTTATTTCCATGTTTATAGAGATAGCAGTGTAGATATTTCCATTGATATACAGATAGCTGTGTAGATATTTACATGTTCATACAGATAGCGGTGTAGATATTTCCATGTTCATACAGACAGTGGTGTAGATATTTCCATGTTCATACAGATAGCGGTGTACATATTTTCATGTTCATACAGATAGCGGTGTGGATATTTCCATGTTCATACAGATAGCGGTGTAGATATTTCCATGTTCATACCGTTAGCGGTGTAGATATTTCCATGTTCGTACGGATGGCAGTGTAGTTATTTCCATGTTTATAGAGATAGCAGTGTAGATATTTCCATTGATATACAGATGGCTGTGTAGATATTTGCATGTTCACACAGATAGCGGTGTAGATATTTCCATGTTATTACAGATAGCGGTGTAGATATTTCCATGTTCATACAGATAGCGGTGTAGATATTTCCATGTTCATACAGATAGCGGTGAAGATATTTCCATGTTCATACAGTTAGTGGTGTAGATATTTCCATGTTCATACAGATGGTGGTGTAGATATTTACATGTTCATACAGGTGGCGGTGTAGATATTTCCATGTTCGTACGGATGGCAGTGTAGATATTTCCATGTTCATGCAGGTTGCGGTGTAGATATTTCCATGTTTATACAGATAGCAGTGTAGTTTTTTCCATGATTTTAGAGATAGCAGTGTAGATATTTCCACTGATATACAGAAAGCTGTGTAGATATTTGCATGTTCATACAGATAGGCGTGTAGATATTTCCATGTTCATACAGATAGCGGTGTAGATATTTCCATGTTCATACAGATAGCGGTGTAGATATTTCCATGTTCATAGAGATAACGGTGTAGGTATTTCTATGTTCATACAGATAGGGGTGTAAATATTTCCAAGTTTATATAGATAGCGGTGTAGATATTTCCTTGTTTATAGAGATAGCAGTGTAGATATTTCCAGTGATATGCAGATAGCGGTGGAGATATTTCCATGTTCAAACAGATAGCGGTGTAGATATTTCCATGTTCATACAGATAGCGGTGTAGATATTTCCAAGTTCATACAGATAGCGGTGTAGATATTTCCACGTTTATACAGATGGCGGTGTAGATATTTCCATGTTTACACAGAAAGCGGTGTAGACATTTACATGTTTACACAGATAGCGGTGTGGATAGTTCCATGCTTATGCAGATAGCGGTGTAGATATTTCCATGTTTATACAGATAGCGATGCGGATATTTCCATGTTTATACAGATAGTGGGGCAGATATTTCCATGTTTATACAGATAGCAGTGTAGATATTTTCATCTTAATACAGATGGCGGTGTAGATATCTCCATGTTCGTAGAGATGGCGGTGTAGATATTTCCATGTTCATACAGATGGCAGTGTAGATATTTCGAAGTTTATAGAGATAGCTCTGTAGTTATTTCCATATTTATAGAGAAATCTGTGTACATATTTCCATGTACATGCAGATAGCTGTGTAGATATTTCCATGTTCATGCAGATAGCGGTGTAGATATGTCCATGTTCATCCAGATGCCGGTGTAGATATATCCATGTTCATACAGATCGCGGTAAACATATTTCCATGTTCATACAGATGGCGGTGTAGATATTTCCATGTTCATACAAATGGCGGTGTAGATATTTCCATGTTCATAGAGATGGCAGTGTAGATATTTCCATGTTCATACAAATGACGGTGTAGGTATTTCCATGTTCATAGAGATGGCGGTGTAGATATTTCCATGTTTATACAGATAGCAGTGTAGTTATTTCCATGTTTATAGAGATAGCAGTGTAGATATTTCCATTGATATACAGATAGCTGTGTAGATATTTGCATGTTCATACAGATAGCTGTGTAGATATTTCTATGTTCATAAAGATAGCGGTGTAGATATTTCCATGTTCATACAGATAGCGGTGTAGATATTTCCATGTTCATACAGATAGCGGTGTAGATATTTCCATGTTCATACAGTTAGCGGTGTAGATATTTCCATGTTCATATAGATGGCGGTGTAGATATTTCCATGTTCATACAGATGGCGGTGTAGATATTTCCATGTTCGTACGGATGGCAGTGTGGATATGTCCATGTTCATACTGGTGGCGGTGTAGACATTTCCATGTTTATACAGATAGCAGTGCAGTTATTTCCATGTTTATAGAGATAGCAGTGTAGATGTTTCCATTGATATACAGATAGCTGTGTAGATATTTGAATGTTCATACAGATAGCGCTGTAGATATTTCCATGTTCATACAGATAGCGGTGTAGATATTTCCATGTTCATACAGATAGCGGTGTATATATTTCCATGTTCATACAGATAACGGTGTAGATATTTCCATGTTCATTCAGATAGCGGCGTAGATATTTCCATGTTAATATAGTTAGCGGTGTAGATATTTCCATGTTCGTACTGATGGCAGTGTAGATATTTCCATGTTCCTAGAGATGGCGGCGTAGATATTTCCATGTTTATGCAGATAGCGGTATAGGTATTTCCATGTTTATACAGATGGTGGTGTAGATATTTCCATGTTTATAGAGATGGCAGTCTAGATATTTCCATGTTTATAGAGATAGTGGTGTAGTTATTTCCAAGTTTATAGAGACGGCGTGGTAGATATTTCCATGTTTATACAGATAGCGATGAAGATATTTCCATGTTTATACAGATAGCGGTGTAGATATTTCCATGTTTATACAGATAGCGGTGTATATATTTCCATGTTTCTAGAGATAGTGGTGTAGATAATTCCAAATTTATACAGATAGCAGTGTAGATATTTCCAAGTTCATACAGATAGCAGTGTAGATATTTCCACGTTTATACAGATGGCGGTGTAGATATTTCCATGTTCATACAGATGGCGCTGTAGATATTTCCATGTTTATATCGATGGCGGTGTAGATATTTTCATGTTTACACAGCTGGCGGTGTAGATATTTCCATGTTTACACAGAAAGCGGTGTAGACATTTCCATGTTTACACTGATAGCGGTGTGGATATTTCCATGTTTATGCAGATAGCGGTGTAGATATTTCCATGTTTATACAGATAGCGATGCGGATATTCCCATATTTATACAGATAGTTGGGCAGATATTTCCATGTTTATACAGATAGCAGTGTAGATATTTCCATCTTAATACAGATGGCAGTGTAGATATCTCCATGTTCGTACAGATGGCGGTGTACATATTTCCATGTTCATACAGATGGCAGAGTAGATATTTCGAAGTTTATAGAGATAGCGCGCTAGTTATTTCCATATTTATAGAGAAATCTGCGTAGATATTTCCATGTATATGCAGATAGCTGTGTAGATATTTCCATGTTCATGCAGATACCGGTGTAGATATGTCCATGTTCATCCAGATGCCGGTGTAGATATATCCATGTTCTTACACATGGCGGTGAAGATATTTCCATGTTCATACAAATGGCGGTGTAGATATTTCCATGTTCATAGAAATGGCAGTGTAGATGTTTCCATGTTCATACAAATGACGGTGTCGATATTTCCATGTTCATAGAGATGGCGGTGTAGATATTTCCATGTTTATACAGATAGCAGTGTAGTTATTTCCATGTTAATAGAGATAGCAGTGTAGATATTTCCATTGATATACAGATAGATGTGTAGATATTTGCATGTTCATACAGATAGCGGTGTAGATATATCCATGTTCATACAGATAGCAGTGTAGATATTTCCATGTTCATACAGATAGCGGTGTAGATATTTCCATGTTCATACAGATAGCGGTGTAGATATTTCCATGTTCATACAGATACCGATGTAGATATTTCCATGTTCATACAGATAGCGGTGTAGATATTTCCATGTTCATACAGTTAGCGGTGTAGATATTTCCATGTTCATACAGATGGCGGTGTAGATATTTACATGTTCATACAGATGGCGGTGTAAATATTTCCATGTTCGTACAGATGGTGGTGTAGATATTTCCATGTTCATAGAGATGGCAGTGTAGATATTTCCATGTTTACAGAGATGGCGGTGTAGATATTTTCATGTTTACACAGATGGCGGGGTAGATATTTCCATGTTTGCTCTGATAGCAGTGTAGACATTTCCATGTTTACACAGATAGCGGTGTGGATATTTCCACGTTTATGCAGATAGCGGTGTAGATATTTCCATGTTTATACAGATAGCGGTGTAGCTCTTTCCATCTTAATTCAGATGGCGGTGTAGATATGTAAATGTTCGTACAGATGGCGGTGTAGATATTTCCATGTTCATACTGATGGCGGTGTAGATATTTCGAAGTTTATAGAGATAGCGCTTTAGTCACTTCCATATTTACAGAGAAATCTGTGTAGATATTTCCATGTATATGCAGATAGCTGTGTAGATACTTCCATGTTCATGCAGATAGCGGTGTAGATATTTCCATGTTCATCCAGATGCCGGTGTATATATATCCATGTTCATACAGATAGCGGTGAAGATATTTCCATGTTCATACAGATGGCATTGTAGATATTTCCATGTTCATACATATGGTGGTGTAGATATTTCCATGTTCATAGAGATGGCGGTGTAGATATTTCCATGTTCATACAAATGGTGGTGTAGATATTTCCATGTTCATAGAGATGGCGGTGTAGATATTTCCATGTTTATACAGATAGCAGTGTAGTTATTTCCATGTTTATAGAGATTGCAGTGAAGATATTTCCATTGATATACAGATAGCTGTGTAGATATTTGCATGTTCATACAGATAGCGGTGTAGATAATCCATGTTGATACAGATAGCGGTGTAGATATTTCCATGTTCATACAGATAGCTGTGTAGATATTTCCATGTTCATGCAGGTAGCGGTGTAGATATGTCCATGTTCATCCAGATGCCGGTGTGGATATATCCATGTTCATACAGATCGCGGTGAACATATTTCCATGTTCATACAGATGGCGGTGTAGATATTTCCATGTTCATACAAATGGCGGTGTAGATATTTCCATGTTCATAGAGATGGCAGTGTAGATATTTCCATGTTCATACAAATGACGGTGTAGGTATTTCCATGTTCATAGAGATGGCTGTGTAGTTATTTCCATGTTTATACAGATAGCAGTGTAGTTATTTCCATCTTTATAGAGATAGCAGTGTAGATATTTCCATTGATATACAGATAGCTGTGTAGATATTTGCATGTTCATACAGATATCTGTGTAGATATTACAATGTTCATAAAGATAGCGGTGTAGATATTTCCATGTTCATACAGATAGCGGTGTAGATATTTCCATGTTCATACAGATAGCGGTGTAGATATTTCCATGTTCATACAGTTAGCAGTGTAGATATTTCCATGTTCATATAGATGGCGGTGTAGATATTTCCATGTTCGTACAGATGGCGGTGTAGATATTTCCATGTTCGTACGGATGGCAGTGTGGATATTTCCATGTTCATACTGGTGGCGGTGTAGACATTTCCATGTTTATACAGATAGCAGTGCAGTTATTTCCATGTTTATAGAGATAGCAGTGTAGATGTTTCCATTGATATACAGATAGCTGTGTAGATATTTGCATGTTCATACAGATAGCGCTGTAGATATTTCCATGTTCATACAGATAGCGGTGTAGATATTTCCTTGTTCATACAGATAGCGGTGTATATATTTCCATGTTCATACAGACAACGGTGTAGATATTTCCATGTTCATTCAGATAGCGGCGTAGATATTTCCATGTTAATACAGTTAGCGGTGTAGATATTTCCATGTTCGTACAGATGGCCGTGTAGATATTTCCATGTTCATAGAGATGGCGGCGTAGATATATCCATGTTTATGCAGATAGCGGTATAGATATTTCCATGTTTATACAGATGGTGGTGTAGATATTTCCATGTTTATACAGATGGCAGTGTAGATATTTCCATGTATATAGAGATAGTGGTGTAGTTATTTCCAGGTTTATAGAGACGGCGTGGTAGATATTTCCATGTTTATACAGATAGCGATGAAGATATTTCCATGTTTATACAGATAGCGGTGTAGATATTTCCATGTTTATACAGATAGCGGTGTATATATTTCCATGTTTCTAGAGATAGTGGTGTAGATAATTCCAAATTTATACAGATAGCAGTGTAGATATTTCCAAGTTCATACAGATAGCAGTGTAGATATTTCCACGTTTATACAGATGGCGGTGTAGATATTTCCATGTTCATACAGATGGCGCTGTAGATATTTCCGTGTTTATATCGATGGCGGTGTAGATATTTTCATGTTTACACAGGTGACGGTGTAGATATTTCCATGTTTACACAGAAAGCGGTGTAGACATTTCCATGTTTACACTGATAGCGGTGTGGATATTTCCATGTTTATGCAGATAGCGGTGTAGATATTTCCATGTTTATACAGATAGCGGTGAGGATATTTCCATGTTTATACATATATTTGGGCAGATATTTCCATGTTTATACAGATAGCGGTTTAGATATTTCCATCTAAATATAGACGGCGGTGTAGATATCTCCATGTTCTTACAGATGGCGGTGTAGATATTTCCATGTTCATACAGATGGCAGTGTAGATATTTCGAAGTATATAGAGATAGCACAGTAGTTATTTCCATATTTATAGAGAAATCTGTGTAGATATTTCCATGTATATGCAGATAGTTGTGTAGATATTTCCATGTTCATGCAGATAGCGGTGTAGATATTTCCATGTTCATCCAGATGCCAGTGTAGATATATCCATGTTCATACAGATGGCGGTGAAGATATTTCCATCTTCATAGAGATGGCGGTGTAGATATTTCCATGTTCATAGAGATGGCGCTGTAGATATTTCCATGTTCATAGGGATGGCGGTGTAGATATTTTCATGCTCATACAAATGGCGGTGTAGATATTTCCATGTTCATAGAGAAGGCGGTGTACATATTTCCATGTTTATACAGATAGCAGTGTAGTTATTTCCATGGTTATAGAGATAGCATTGGAGATATTTCCACTGATATACAGATAGCTCTGTAGATATTTGCATGTTCATACAGATAGCTGGGTAGATATTTCCATGTTGATACAGATAGCGGTGTAGATGTTTCCATGTTCATACAGATAGCGGTGTAGATATTTACGTGTTCATACAGATGGCGGTGTAGATATTTCCATGTTCGTACGGATGGCAGTGTTGATATTTCCATGTTCATACTGGTGGCGGTGTAGATATTTCCATGTTTATACAGATAGCAGTGTAGTTATTTCCATGTTTATAGAGATTGCAGTGTAGATATTTCATTGATATGCAGATATCTGTGTAGATATTTGCATGTTCATACAGATAGCGGTGTAGATATTTCCATGTTCATACAGATAGCGGTGTAGATATTTCCATGTTCATACAGAAAGCGGTGTAGATATTTCCATGTTCATACAGTTAGCGGTGTAGATATTTCCATGTTCATAGAGATGGCGGTGTAGATATTTACATGTTCATACAGATGGCGGTGTAGATATTTCCATGTTTGTACGGATGGCAGTGTAGATATTTCCGTGTTCATAGAGGTGGCGGTGTTGATATTTCCATGTTTATACAGATAGCAGTGTAGTTGTTTCCATGTTTATAGAGATAGCAGTGTAGATATTACCATTGATATAAAGATAGCTGTGTAGATATTTCCATGTTCATACAGATAGCGGTGTAGATATTTCCATGTTCATACAGATAGCGGTGTAGATATTTCCATTTTCATACAGATACCGGTGTAGATATTTCCATGTTCATACAGATAGCGGTGTAGATATTTCCATGTTCATACAGTTAGCGGTGTAGATATTTCCATGTTCATACAGATGGCAGTGTAGATATTTACATGTTCATACAGATGGCGGTGTAGATATTTCCATGTTCGTTCACATGGTGGTGTAGATATTTCCATGTTCATAGAGATGGCCGTGTAGATATCTCCATGTTTATGCAGATAGCGGTTTAGATGTTTCCATGTTTTTTCAGATGGCGGTGTAGATATTTCCATGTTTATAGAGATGACAGTCTAGATATTGCCATGTTTATAGAAATAGTGGTGTAGCTTTTTCCAAGTTTATAGAGACAGCGTTGTATATATTTCCATGATTATACAGATTGCGTTGAAGATATTTCCATGTTTATACAGATAGCGGTGTAGATATTTCCATGTTTATACAGATAGCGGTGTAGGTATTTCCATGTTTATAGAGATAGTGGTGTAGATAATTCCAATTTTATACAGATAGCAGTGTAGATATTTCCAAGTTCATACAGATAGCGGTGTAGATATTTCCACGTTTATAGGGATGGCGTTGTAGATATTTAGATGTTCATACAGATGGCAGTGTAGATATTTCCATGTTTACACAGATAGCGGTGTAGACATTTCCATGTTTACACAGATAGTGGTGTGGATGATTCCATGTTTATGCAACTAGCGGTGTAGATATTTCCATGTTTATACAGATAGCGGTGCGGATATTTCCATGTTTATACAGATAGTTCGGCAGATATGTCCATGTTTATACAGACAGCGGTGTAGATATTTCCATCTTAATACAGATGTCGGTGTGGATATGTCCATGTTCGTACAGATTGCGGTGTAGATATTTCCATGTTCATACAGATGGCGGTGTAGATATTTCGAAGTTTATAGAGATAGCGCTGTAGTTATTTCCATATTTATAGAGAAATCTGTGTAGATATTTCCGTGTATATGCAGATAGCTGTGTAGATATTTCCATGTTCATGCAGATAGCGGTGTAGATATTTCCATGTTCATCCAGATGCCGGTGTAGATATATCCATGTTCATACAGACGGTGGTGAAGATATTTCCATGTTCATACAGATGGCGGTGTAGATATTTCCATGTTCATACAAATGGCGGTGTAGATATTTCCATGTTCATAGAGATGGCGGTGTAGATATTTCCATGTTCATACAAAAGGCGGTGTAGATATTTCCATGTTCATAGAGATGGCGGTGTAGATATTTCCATGTTTATACATATAGCAGTGTAGTTATTTCCATGTTTATAGAGATAGCAGTGTAGATATTTCCATTGATATACAGATAGCAGTGTAGATATTTGCATGTTCATACAGATAGCGGTGTAGATATTTAAATGTTCATACAGATAGCGGTGTAGATATTTCCATGTTCATACAGATAGTGGTGTAGTTATTTCCATGTTCATACAGATAGCTGTGTAATTATTTCCATGTTCATTCCGTTGGCGGTGTAGATATTTCCATGTTCATACAGATGGCGGTGTAGATATTTCCATGTTCGTACAGATGGCGGTGTAGATATTTCCATATTCATAGAGATGGCGGCGTGGATATTTCCATGTTTATGCAGATAGCGGTATAGATATTTACATGTTGATTCAGATGGTGGTGTAGATATTTCCACGTTTATAGAGATGGCGGTGTAGATATTTCCATGTTTATAGAGTCAGTGGTGTAGATCTTTCCAAGTTTATAGAGACAGCGTTGTAGATATTTCCATGTTTATACAGATAGCATTGAAGATATTTCCAAGTTTATACAGATAGCGGTGTAGATATTTCCATGTTTATACAGATAGCGGTGTAGATATTTCCGTGTTTATAGAGATAGTGGTTTAGATAATTCCAATTTTATACAGATAGCAGTGTAGATATTTCCAAGTTCATACAGATAGCGGTGTAGATATTTCCACGTTTATAGGGATGGCGGTGTAGATATTTCCATGTTCATACAGATGGCAGTGTAGATATTTTCATGTTTATTGAGATGGCAGTATAGATATTTTCAAGTTTACACAGATGGCGGTGTAGATATTTCCATGTTTACACAGAAAGCGTTGTGGATATTTCCATGTTTATGCAGATAGCGGTGTAGATATTTCCATGTTTATACAGATAGCGGTGCGGATATTTCTATGTTTATACAGATAGTTGTGCAGATATTTCCCTGTTTATACATATAGCGGTGTAGATATTCCATCTTAATAGAGATGGTGGCGTAGATATCTCCATGTTCGTACAGATGGCGGTGTAGATATTTCGATGTTCATACAGATGGCGGTGTAGATATTTCGAAGTTTATAGAGATAGCGCTGTAGTTATTTCCATATTTATAGAGAAATCTGTGTAGATACTTCCATGTATATGCAGATAGCTGTGTAGATATTTCCATGTTCATGCAGATAGCGGTGTAGATATTTCCATGTTCATCCAGATGCCGGTGTAGATATATCCATGTTCATACAGATGGCGGTGAAGATATTTCCATGTTCATGCAGATGGCGGTGTAGATATTTCCATGTTCATACAAATGGCGGTGTAGCTATTTCCATGTTCATAGAGATGGTGGTGTAGATATTTCCATGTTCATACAAATGGCGGTGTAGATATTTCCATGTTCATAGAGATGGCGGGGTAGATATTTCCATGTTTATACAGATAGCAGTGTAGTTATTTCCATGTTTATAGAGATAGCAGTGTACATATTTCCATTGATAAACAGATAGCTGTGTAGATATTTGCATGTTCATACAGATAGCGTTGTAGATATTTCCATGTTCATACAGATAGCGGTGTAGATATTTCCATGTTCATACAGATAGCGGTGTAGGTATTTCCATGTTCATACAGATAGCGGTGTAGGTATTTCCATATTCATACAGGTGGCAGTGTAGATATTTACATGTTTTTACAGATAGCAGTGTAGTTATTTCCATGTTTGTAGAGATGGCAGTGTACATATTTCCGTTGATATACAGATAGCTTTGTAGATATTTGCATGTTCATACAGATAGCGGTGTAGTTATTTCCATGTTCATACAGATAGCGGTGTAGATATTTCCATGTTCATACAGATGGCCGTGTAGTTATTTACATGTTCATATAGATGGCGGTGTAGATATTTCCATGTTCGTGCAGATGGCGGTGTAGATATTTCCATCTTTATACAGAGGGCGCTTTAGATATTTCCATGTTCGTGCAGATGGCGGTGTAGATATTTCCATGTTTATACAGAGGGCGCTTTAGATATTTCCATGTTTACAGACATAGCAGTGTAGATATTTCCATGTTGATAAACATAGCGGTGTAGATATTTACAAGGTTATAGAGATAGCGGTGTAGATATTTCCATGTTTATAGAGATAGTGTTGTAGATATGTTCATGTTTATGCAGATAGTGGTATAGATATTTCCATGTTTATAGAGATGGTGGTGTAGATATTTCCATGTTTAAAGATATGGCGGTCTGGACATTTCCATGTTTATAGAGATAGCGGTGCAGTTATTTCCATGTTTATTGAGATAGCGGTCTAGATATTTCCATGTTTATACAGATAGTGGTGCAGATACTTCCATGTTTATACAGATAGCGGTGTAGATGTTTCCACGTTTATAGAGATAGCGGTGCAGATATTTCCATGTTTATGCTGATAGCGGTGTGGATATTTCCATGTTCACACAGATAGTGGTGAAGATATTTCCACCTTTATACAGATGGTGGCGAAGATATTTCCATATTCATGCAGATGGTGGTGTAGATATTTCCATGTTTATACAGATAGCGGTGTAGATATTTAAATGTTTATACAGATAGCGGTGTAGTTATTTCCATGTTTATAGAGATAGTGGTGTAGATAATTCCAATTTTATACAGATGGCAGTGTAGATATTTCCATGTTCATAAAGATAGCGGTGTAGATATTTCCATGTTCATACAGATAGCGGTGTAGATATTTCCTTGGTCGTACAGATAGCGGTGGAGATATTTCCATGTTCATACAGTTAGCGGTGTAGATATTTCCATGTTCATACAGATGGCGGTGTAGATATTTACATGTTCATACAGATGG
Source organism: Gorilla gorilla gorilla (assembly GCF_029281585.2). NCBI lineage: Eukaryota > Metazoa > Chordata > Mammalia > Primates > Hominidae > Gorilla > Gorilla gorilla. The sequence continues at coordinate 5,826,827 of NC_073232.2, read as the reverse complement.
CGGTGTAAATATTTCCATGTTCGTACAGATGGCGGTGTTGATATTTCCATGTTCATAGAGAAGGCGGCATAGATATTTCTATGTTTATGCAGATAGCGGTGTAGATATTTCCATGTTTATACAGATGGTGGTGTAGATATTTCCATGTTTATAGAGATGGCTGTCTAGATATTTCCATGTTTATGGAGATAGTGGTGTAGTTATTTCCAAGTTTATAGAGACAGCGTTGTAGATATTTCCATGTTTATACAGATAGCGGTGAAGATATTTCCATGTTTATACAGATAGCGGTGTAGATATTTAAATGTTTATACAGATAGCGGTGTAGTTATTTCCATGTTTATAGAGATAGTGGTGTAGATAATTCCAATTTTATACAGATGGCAGTGTAGATATTTCCAAGATCATACAGATAGCGGTGTAGATATTTCCACGTTTATACAGATGGTGGTGTAGATATTTCCACGTTCATACAGATGGCGCTGTTCATAATTCCATGTTTATAGAGATGGCGGGGTAGATATTTTCATGTTTACACAGATGGCAATGTAGATATTTCCATGTTTACACAGAAAGCGGTGTAGACATTTCCATGTTTACACAGATAGCGGAGTGGATATTTCCATGTTTATGCAGATGGCGGTGTAGATATTTCCATGTTTATACAGATAGCGGTGAGGATATTTCCATGTTTATACATATATTTGGGCAGATATTTCCATGTTTATACAGATAGCGGTGTAGATATTTCCATCTAAATATAGATGGCAGTGTAGATATCTCCATGTTCTTACAGATGGCGGTGTAGATATTTCCATGTTCATACAGATGGCAGTGTAGATATTTCGAAGTTTATAGAGATAGCACAGTAGTTATTTCCATATTTATAGAGAAATCTGTGTAGATATTTCCATGTATATGCAGATAGCTGTGTAGATATTTCCATGTTCATGCAGATAGCGGTGTAGATATTTCCATGTTCATCCAGATGCCAGTGTAGATATATCCATGTTCATACAGATGGCGGTGAAGATATTTCCATCTTCATAGAGATGGCGGTGTAGATATTTCCATGTACATAGGGATGGCGCTGTAGATATTTCCATGTTCATAGGGATGGCGGTGTAGATATTTTCATGCTCATACAAATGACGGTGTAGATATTTCCATGTTCATAGAGATGGCGGTGTACATATTTCCATGTTTACACAGATAGCAGTGTAGTTATTTCCATGGTTATAGAGATAGCATTGTAGATATTTCCATTGATATACAGATAGCTCTGTAGATATTTGCATGTTCATACAGATAGCTGGGTAGATATTTCCATATTGATACAGATAGCGGTGTAGATATTTCCATGTTTATACAGATAGCGGTGTAGATATTTACGTGTTCATACAGATGGCGGTGTAGATATTTCCATGTTCGTACGGATGGCAGTGTTGATATTTCCATGTTCATACTGGTGGCGGTGTAGATATTTCCATGTTTATAGAGATAGCAGTGTAGTTATTTCCATGTTTATAGAGATAGCAGTGTAGATATTTCATTGATATACAGATATCTGTGTAGATATTTGCATGCTCATACAGATAGCGGTGTAGATATTTCCATGTTCATACAGATAGCGGTGTAGATATTTCCATGTTCATACAGAAAGCGGTGTAGATATTTCCATGTTCATACAGTTAGCGGTGTAGATATTTCCATGTTCATACAGATGGCGGTGTAGATATTTCCTTGTTCGTACGGATGGCAGTGTAGTTATTTCCATGTTTATAGAGATAGCAGTGTAGATATTTCCATTGATATACAGATGGCTGTGTAGATATTTGCATGTTCTCACAGATAGCTGTGTAGATATTTCCATGTTCATACAGATAGCGGTGTAGATATTTCCATGTTCATACAGATAGCCGTGTAGATATTTCCATGTTCATACAGATAGCGGTGTAGATATTTCCATGTTCATACAGATAACGGTGTAGATATTTCCATGTTCCTACAGATAGGGGTGTAAATATTTCCAAGTTTATATAGATAGCGGTGTAGATATTTCCATGTTTATAGAGATAGCAGTGTAGATATTTCCAGTGATATGCAGATAGCGGTGGAGATATTTCCATGTTCAAACAGATAGCGGTGTAGATATTTCCATGTTCATACAGATAGTGGTGTAGATATTTCCATGTTCATACAGATAGCGGTGTAGATATTTCCATGTTTATACAGATGGCAGTGTAGTTATTTCCATGTTTATCGAGATGGCGGTGTAAATATTTCCAAGTTTATAGAGATAGTGCTGTAGTTATTTCCAAGTTTATAGAGAGATCGGTGTCGATATTTCCATGTTTATACTGATAGCGGTGTAGATATTTACATGTTTATAGAGATGGCGGTCTAGATATTTTCTTGTTTATACCGAAAGCGGTTTAGATATTTCCATGTTTATGGAGATAGCGGTGTAGATATTTCCAATTTTATAAAGATGTCAGTGTAGATATTTCCATGTTCATACAGATAGCAGTGTAGACATTTCCATGTTTACACAGATAGCGTTGTAGATATTTACATGTTTATAGAGATAGCGGTGTAATTATTTCCATGTTTATTCAGATAGCGGTGTAGATATTTCCATGTTCATACAGATAGCGGTGAAGATATTTCCATGTTCATACAGATGGCGGTGTAGATATTTCCATGTTCATGCAAATGGCGGTGTAGATATTTCCATGTTCATAGACATGGCGGAGTAGATATATCCATGTTCATACAAATGGCGGTGTAGATATTTCCATGTTCCTAGAGATGGCGGTGTAGATATTTCCATGTTTATACAGATAGCAGTGTAGTTATTTCCATGTTTATAGAGATAGCAGTGTAGATATTTCCAATGATATACAGATAGCTGTGTAGATATTTGCATGTTCATACAGATAGCGGTGTAGATATTTCCATGTTCCTACAGACAGTGGTGTAGATATTTCCATGTTCATACAGATAGCGGTGTAGATATTTTCATGTTCATACAGATAGCGGTGTGGATATTTCCATGTTCATACAGATAGCGGTGTAGATATTTCCATGTTCATACAGTTAGCTGTGTAGATATTTCCATGTTCATACAGATGGCGCTGTAGATATTTACATGTTGATACAGATGGCGGTGTAGATATTTCCATGTTCGTACGGATGGCAGTGTAGTTATTTCCATGTTTATAGAGATAGCAGTGTAAATATTTCCATTGATATACAGATGGCTGTGTAGATATTTGCATGTTCACACAGATAGCGGTGTAGATATTTCCATGTTCATACAGATAGCGGTGTAGATATTTCCATGTTCATACAGATAGCGGTGTAGATATTTCCTTGTTCATACAGATAGCGGTGAAGGTATTTCCATGTTCATACAGTTAGTGGTGTAGATATTTCCATGTTCATACAGATGGCGGTGTAGATATTTCCTTGTTCGTACGGATGGCAGTGTAGTTATTTCCATGTTTATAGAGATAGCAGTGTAGATATTTCCATTGTTATACAGATGGCTGTGTAGATATTTGCATGTTCTCACAGATAGCGGTGTAGATATTTCCATGTTCATACAGATAGCGGTGTAGATATTTCCATGTTCATACAGATAGCCGTGTAGATATTTCCATGTTCATACAGATAGCGGTGTAGATATTTCCATGTTCATACAGATAACGGTGTAGATATTTCCATGTTCCTACAGATAGGGGTGTAAATATTTCCAAGTTTATATAGATAGCGGTGTAGATATTTCCATGTTTATAGAGATAGCAATGTAGATATTTCCAGTGATATGCAGATAGCGGTGGAGATATTTCCATGTTCAAACAGATAGCGGTGTAGATATTTCCTTGTTCATACAGATAGCGGTGTAGATATTTCCATGTTCATACAGATAGCGGTGTAGATATTTCCATGTTTATACAGATGGCAGTGTAGTTATTTCCATGTTTATCGAGATGGCGGTGTAGATATTTCCATGTTTATAGAGATAGTGCTGTAGTTATTTCCAAGTTTATAGAGAGATCGGTGTTGATATTTCCATGTTTATACTGATAGCGGTGTAGATATTTACATGTTTATAGAGATGGCGGTCTAGATATTTTCTTGTTTATACCGAAAGCGGTTTAGATATTTCCATGTTTATGGAGATAGCGGTGTAGATATTTCCAATTTTATAAAGATGTCAGTGTAGATGTTTCCATGTTCATACAGATAGCAGTGTAGACATTTCCATGTTTACACAGATAGCGTTGTAGATATTTACATGTTTATAGAGATAGCGGTGTAATTATTTCCATGTTTATTCAGATAGCGGTGTAGATATTTCCATGTTCATACAGATAGCGGTGAAGATATTTCCATGTTCATACAGTTAGTAGTGTAGATATTTCCATGTTCGTACGGATGGCAGTGTAGTTATTTCCATGTTTATAGAGATGGCAGTGTAGTTATTTCCATGTTTATAGAGATAGCGGTGTAGATATTTCCATGTTTATAGAGATAGTGCTGTAGTTATTTCCAAGTTTATAGAGAGATCGGTGTAGATATTTCCATGTTTATACTGATAGCGGTGTAGATATTTACATGTTTATAGAGATGGCGGTCTAGATATTTTCTTTTTTATAACGAAAGCGGTTTAGATATTTCCTTGTTTATGGAGATAGCGGTGTAGATATTTCCAATTTTATAAAGATGTCAGTGTAGATATTTCCATGTTCATACAGATAGCAGTGTAGACATTTCCATGTTTACACAGATAGCGTTGTAGATATTTACATGTTTATAGAGATAGCGGTGTAATTATTTCCAAGTTTATACAGATAGTGGTGTAGATATTTCCATGTTTACACAGATAGCGGTGTGGATATTTCCAAGTTTATACAGAGAGCGGAGTAGATATTTCCATGTTTATACAGATTGCGGTGTAGATATTTAAATGTTTATACAGATGGCGGTGTAGATATTTCCATGTTCATACAGATGGCGGTGCAGATATTTCCATGTTCATACAGATGTTGATGTAGATATTTCTATGTTTATAGAGATAGCGTTATAGTTATTTCCATGTTTATAGAGATAGCGCTGTAGATATGTCCATGTATATAAAGATAGCTGTGTGGATATTTCCATGTTCCTACAGATAGCGGTGTAGATATTTCCATGTTCATACAGATAGCGGTGTAGGTATTTCCACCTTCATAGTGATGGCGGTGTAGATATTTCTATGTTCATACAGAGGGCGGTGTAGATATTTCCATGTTCATACAGATAGCTGTGTAGATATTTCCATGTTCATACAGATGGCGGTGTAGATATTTACATGTTCATACAGATGGCGGTGTAGATATTTCCATGTTCGTACGGATGGCAGTGGAGATATTTCCATGTTCATACAGACAGCGGTGTAGATATTTCCATGTTCATACAGTTAGCGGTGTAGATATTTCCATGTTCATACAGATGGCGGTGTAGTTATTTACATGTTCATACAGAGGGCGGTATATATATTTCCATGTTCGTACAGATGGCGCTGTAGATATTTCCATGTTCATAGAGATGGCGGTGTAGATATTTCCATGTTTATGCAGATAGCGGTATAGATATTTCCAAGTTCATAAAGATAGCGGTGTAGATATTTCCATGTTCATAGAGATGGCGGTGTAGATATTTCCATGCTTATACAGATAGCAGTGTAGTTATTTCCATGTTTATAGAGATAGCAGTGTAGATATTTCCATTGATATACATATAGCTGTGTAGATATTTGCATGTACATACAGATAGCGGTGTAGATATTTCCATGTTCATACAGATAGCGGTGTAGATATTTCCATGTTCATACAGATAGCGGTGTAGATATTTCCATGTTCATACAGATAGCGGTGTAGATATTTCCATGTTCATGCAGATGCCAGTGTGCATATATCCATGTTCATACAGATGGCGGTGAAGATATTTCCATGTTCATACAGATGGCGGTGTAGATATTTCCATGTTCATACACATGGCGGTGTAGATATTTTCATGTTCATAGGGATAGCGGTGTAGATATTTCCAGGTTCATACAAATGGCGGTGTAGATATTTCCATGTTCATAGAGATGGCGGTGTAGATATTTCCATGTTTATACAGATAGCAGTGTAGTTATTTCCATGTTTATAGAGATATTAGTGTGGATATTTCCATTGATATACAGATAGCTGTGTAGATATTTACATGTTCATACAGATAGCGGTGTAGATATTTGCATGTTCATACAGATAGCGGTGTAGATATTTCCATGTTCGTACAGATAGCGGTGTAGATATTTCCATGTTCATACAGATAACGGTGTAGATATTTCCATGTTCATACAGACAGCGGTGTAGATATTTCCATGTTCATGCAGATGGCGGTGTAGATATTTACATGTTCATACAGAGGGCGGTATAGATATTTCCATGTTCGTACAGATGGCGGTGTAGATATTTCCATGTTCATAGAGATGGCGGTGTAGGTATTACCATGTTTATGCAGATAGCGGTATAGATATTTCCAAGTTCATACAGATAGCGGTGTAGATATTTCCATGTTCATACAGATGGCGGTGTAGATATTTCCATGTTCATACAGATGGCGGTGTAGATATTTCCATGTTCATACAGATGGCGGTGTAGATATTTTGAAGTTTATAGAGATAGCGCTGTAGTTATTTCCATATTTATAGAGAAATCTGTGTAGATATTTCCATGTATATTCAGATAGCTGTGTAGATATTTCCATGTTCATGCAGATAGCGGTGTAGATATTTCCATGTTCAAACAGATAGCGGTGTAGACATTTCCATGTTCATAGAGATGGCGGTGTAGATATTTCCATGTTTATACAGATAGCAGTGTAGTTATTTCCATGTTTATAGAGATAGCAGTGTAGATATTTCCATTGATATACTGATAGCTGTGTAGATATTTCCATGTTCATACAGATAGCGGTGTAGATATTTCCATGTGTAAAGAGATAGCTGTGTAGATATTTCCATGTATATGCAGATAGCTGTGTAGATATTTCCATTTTCATGCAGATAGCGGTTTAGAGATTTCCAAGTTCAAACAGATAGAGGTGTAGATATTTCCATGTTCATACAGATAGCGTTGTAGATATTTCCATTTTCTTTCAGATGGCTGTGTAGATATTTCCATGTTCATACAGATAGCGGTGTAGATATTCCCATGTTCATTCAGATGGCTGTGTAGATATATCCATGTTCATACTGATACTGGTGTAGATATTTCCATGTTCATACAGATAGCTGTGTAGATATTTCCATGTACATACAGATAGCAGTGTAGCTGTTTCCATGTTCATGCAGATAGCGGTGTAGATATTTCCATGTTCATCCAGATGGCTGTGTAGATATATCCATGTTCATACAGATGGCGGTGAAGATATTTCCATGTTCATACAGATAGCGGTGTAGATATTTCCATGTTCATACAGATAGTGGTGTAGATATTTCCATGTTCATACTGATAGAGGGGCTGATATTTCCATGTTCATACAGATAGCGGTCCTGATGTTTCCATGTTTATACAGGTAGCGGTGTAGATATTTCCATGTTTATACAGATAGCGGTGTGGATATCTCCATGTTTATACAGATAGCGGTGTAGATATTTCCATGTTTATACAGATAGCTGTTTAGATATCTCCATCTTAAAACAGATGGCGGTGTAGATATTTATATGTTCATACAGATGGCCGTGCAGATATTTCCATGTTCATACAGATGGCGGTGTAGATATTTCCATGTTTATAGAGATAGCGGTGTAGCTATTTCCATGTTAATACAGATGGCGGTGTAGATATTTCCATGTTCATACAGATAGTTGTGTAGATATTTCCATGTTCATACAGATATCGGTGTAGTTATTTCCATGTTCATACAGATAGCGGTGTAGATATTTCCATGTTCATCCAGATGGCTGTGTAGACATATCCAAGTTCTTACAGATGGTGGTGAAAATAATTCCATGTTCAAACAGATAGCGGTATAGATATTTCCATGTTCATACTGATAGTGGTGTAGATATTTTCATGTTCATACAGATAGATGGGCTGATATTTCCATGTTCATACAGATAGCGGTGCTTATATTTCCTTGTTTATACAGGTAGCGGTGTATATATTTCCATGTTTATACAGATAGCGGTGTAGATATTTCCATGTTTATACAGATAGCTGTGTAGATATCTCCATCTTAATACACATGGCGGTGTAGATATTTATATGTTCATACAGATGGCCGTGCAGAGATTTCCATGTTCATACAGATAGCGGTGTAGTTATTTCCATGTGTAAAGAGATAGCTGTGTAGATATTTCCATGTATATGCAGATAGCTGTGTAGATATTTCCATTTTCATGCAGATAACGGTGTAGATATTTCCATGTTCAAACAGATAGCGGTGTAGATATTTCCATGTTCATCCAGATAGCGGTGTAGATATTTCCATGTTTATACAGATAGCGGTGAAAATGTATGCATGTTTACACAGATAGCGGTGTAGATATTTCCATGTTCATCCAGATGGCTCTGTTGATATATCCATGTTCATACAGATTGCGGTGTAGATATTTCCATGTTCATACAGATAGCGGTGTAGATATTTCCATGTTCATACAGATAGCGGTGTAGATATTTCCATGGTCATACAGATAGCGGTGTAGATATTTCCATGTTCATCCAGATGGCTGTGTAGACATATCCATGTTCATACAGATGGCGGTGAAGATAATTCCATGTTCATACTGATAGCGGTGTAGATATTTCCATGTTCATACAGATAGTGGTGTAGATATTTCCATGTTCATACAGATAGAGGGGCTGATATTTCCATGTTCATACAGTGAGCGGTGCTTATATTTCCATGTTTATGCAGGTAGCGGTGTAGATATTTCCATGTTTATACAGATAGCGGTGTAGATATTTCCATGTTTATACAGATAGCGGTGTAGATATTTCCATGTTCATGCAGATGCCGGTGTACATATATCCATGTTCATACAGATGGCGGTGAAGATATTTCCATGTTCATACAGATGGCGGTGTAGATATTTCCATGTTCATACAAATGGCGGTGTAGATATTTTCATGTTCATAGACATGGCGGTGTAGATATTTCCAGGTTCATACAAATGGCGGTGTAGATATTTCCATGTTCATAGAGATGGCGGTGTAGATATTTCCATGTTTATACAGATAGCAGTGTAGTTATTTCCATGTTTATAGAGATAGCAGTGTGGATATTTCCATTGATATACAGATAGCTGTGTAGATATTTGCATGTTCATACAGATAGCGGTGTAGATATTTCCATGTTCATACAGATAGCGGTGTAGATATTTCCATGTTCATACAGATAGCGGTTTAGTTATTTCCATGTTCAAACAGATAGCGGTGTAGATATTTCCATGTTCATACAGATAGCGGTGTAGATATTTCCATGTTCATACAGTTAGCGCTGTCGATATTTCCATATTCATACAGATGGCGGTGTAGATATTTACATGTTCATACCGATGGCGGTGTAGATATTTCCATGTTCATACAGATAGCGGTGTAGATATTTCCATGTTCAAACAGATAGCGGTGTAGATATTTCCATGTTCATACAGATAGCGGTGTAGATATTTCCATGTTCCTACCCATAGCGGTGTAGACATTTCCATGTTCATACATTTAGCGGTGTAGATATTTCGATGATCTTACAGATGGCGGTGAAGATATTTACATGTTCATACAGATGGCGGTGTAGATATTTCCATGTTTTTACGGATGGCAGTGTAGATATTTCCATGTTCATACAGGTGGCGGTTTAGATATTTCCATGTTTATACAGATAGCAGTGTAGTTATTTCCATGTTTATAGAGATAGCTGTGTAGATATTTCCATTGATATACTGATAGCTGTGTAGATATTTGCATGTTCATACAGATAGCGGTGTAGATATTTTCATGTTCGTACAGATAGCGGTGTAGATATTTCCATGTTCTTACAGATAACGGTGTAGATATTTCCATGTTCATACAGACAGCGGTGTAGATATTTCCATGTTCATACAGTTAGCGGTGTAGATATTTCCATGTTCATACAGATGGCGGTGTAGATATTTCCATGTTCATACAGAGGGCGGTATAGATATTTCCATGTTCGTACAGATGGCGGTGTAGATATTTCCATGTTCATAGAGATGGCGGTGTAGATATTTCCATGTTTATGCAGATAGCGGTATAGATATTTCCAAGTTCATACAGATAGCGGTGTAGATATTTCCATGTTCATACAGATGGCGGTGTAGATATTTCCATGTTCATACAGATGGCGGTGTAGATATTTCGAAGTATATTGAGATAGCGCTGTAGTTATTTCCATATTTATAGAGAAATCTGTGTAGATATTTCCATGTATATTCAGATAGCTGTGTAGATATTTCCATGTTCATGCAGGTAGCGGTGTAGATATTTCCATGTTCATCCAGATGCCGGTGTACATATATCCATGTTCATACAGATGGCGGTGTAGATATTTCCATGTTCATACAGATGGCGGTGTAGATATTTCCATGTTCGTGCAGATGGCGGTGTAGATATTTCCATGTTTATACAGAGGGCGCTTTAGATATTTCCATGTTCGTGCAGATGGCGGTGTAGGTATTTCCATGTTTATACAGAGGGCGCTTTAGATATTTCCATGTTTACAGACATAGCAGTGTAGATATTTCCATGTTGATAAACATAGCGGTGTAGATATTTCCAAGGTTATTGAGATAGCGGTGTAGATATTTCCATGTTTATAGAGATAGTGTTGTAGATATGTTTATGTTTATACAGATTGTGGTATAGATATTTCCATGTTTGTAGAGATGGTGGTGTAGATATTTCCATGTTTAAAGATATGGCGGTCTAGACATTTCCATGTTTATAGAGATAGCGGTGCAGTTATTTCCATGTTTATTGAGATAGCGGTCTAGATATTTCCATGTTTATACAGATAGTGGTGCAGATACTTCCATGTTTATACAGATAGCGGTGTAGATGTTTCCACGTTTATAGAGATAGCGGTGCAGATATTTCCATGTTTATGCTGATAGCGGTGTGGATATTTCCATGTTCACACAGATAGTGGTGAAGATATTTCCACCTTTATACAGATGGTGGCGAAGATATTTCCATATTCATGCAGATGGTGGTGTAGATATTTCCATGTTTATGCAGATAGCGGTGTAGATATTTCCAAGTTTATAGGGATAGCGGTGTAGATATTTCCATGATCATACAGATGGCGGTGTAGATATTTCCATGTTTACACAGGTAGCGTTGTAGATATTACATGTTTATAGAGATAGCGGTGTAGTTATTTCCATGTTTATACAGATAGCAGTGAATATATTTCCATGTTTACACAGATAGCGCTGTGGGTATTTCCATGTTTATAGAGATAGCGGTGTAGATATTTCCATGTATATACAGATAGCAGTGTCGATATTTCCATGTTTATACAGATAGCGGTGTAGATATTTCCATCTTAATACAGATGGCGGTGTAGGTATTTCCATGTTCATACAGATGGTGGTGCAGATATTTCCATGTTCATACAGATGGCGGTGTAGATAATTCCATGTTCATAGAGATAGCTGTGTAGATATTTCCATGTGTATAGAGATAGCGGGGTAGATATTTTCAAGTATATTCAGATAGCTGTGTAGATATTTCCATGTTCATAGAGATGGAGGTGTAGATATTTCCATGTTCGTACAGATAGCGGTGTAGATATTACCATGTTCATACAGGTATCGGTGTAGATATTTCCATGTCCATACAGATAGCGGTGTAGGTATTTCCACCTTTATAGAGATGGCGGTGTAGATATCCCCATGTTCATACAGATGGCGGTGTAGATATTTCCAATTTCATAAGGGATTGTGGTGCAGATATTTCCATGTTCATACAGATGGCGGTGTATATTTTTCCAGGTTTATAGAGATAGCGGTGTAGATATTTCCATGTTTATAGAGATAGCGGTGTAGAGTTTTCCACGTATGTACAGAAATCTGTGTAGTTATCTCCATGTTTATACTGATATCGATGTAGATATTTACATGTTCTTACAGATAGCGGTGTAGGTATTTCCATGTTTATACAGATAGCGGTGTAGATATTTCCATGTTCATACCGATAGCGGTGTAGATATTTCCACCTTTATAGAGATGGCGGTGTAGATATTTCCATGTTCATACACATGGTGGTGTAGATATTTCCATGTTTATACAGATGGCGGTGTAGATATTTCCATGTTTATAAAGATGGCGGTGTAGATACATTCATGTTTACGCAGATAGCGGTGTAGACGTTTCCATGTTTACACAGATAGCGTTGTAGATATTTACACGTTTGTAGATATAGCGGTGTAGTTATTTCCATGTTTATACAGATAACGGTGAAGATATTTCCATGTTTACACAGATAGCGGTGTGGATATTTCCATGTTTATACAGATAACGGTGTAGATATTTCCATGTTTATATGGATAGCGGTGCAGATATTTCCATGTTTATACAGATAGCGGTGTAGATATTTCCGTGTTTATACAGGTAGCGATGTAGATATTTCCATGTTTACACAGATAGCGGTGCAGATATTTCCATGTGTATACAGATAGCATTGTAGATATTCCCATGTTTATAGAGTTGGCGGTGTAGATATTTCCACGTTCATACAAATGGTGGTGTAGATGTTTCCATGTTCATAGAGATGGCGGTGTAGATATTTCCATGTTTATACAGATAGCAGTGTAGTTATTTCCATGTTTACAGAGATAGCAGTGTAGATATTTCCATTGATATACAGATAGCTGTGTAGATATTTGCATGTTCATACAGATAGCAGTGTAGATAATCCATGTTGATACAGATAGCGGTGTAGATATTTCCATGTTCATACAGATAGCTGTGTAGATATTTCCATGTTCATACAGAAAGCGGTGTAGATATTTCCATGTTCATCCAGATGCCGGTGTAGATATATCCATGTTCATACAGATAGCGGTGAAGATATTTCCATGTTCATACAGATGGCATTGTAGATATTTCCATGTTCATACAAATGGCGGTGTAGGTATTTCCATGTTCATAGAGATGGCGGTGTAGATATTTCCATGTTTATACAGATAGCAGTGTAGTTATTTCCATGTTTATAGAGATAGCAGTGTAGATATTTCCATTGATATACAGATAGCTGTGTAGATATTTGCATGTTCATACAGATAGCTGTGTAGATATTTCCATGTTCATAAAGATAGCGGTGTAGATATTTCCATGTTCCTACAGATAGCGGTGTAGATATTTCCATGTTCATACAGATAGCTGTGTAGATATTTTCATGTTCATACAGATAGCGGTGTAGATATTTCCATGTTCATACTGATAGCGGTGTAGATATTTCCATGTTCATACAGATGGCGGTTATATATTTACATGTTCATACAGATGGCGGTGTAGATATATCCATGTTGGTACTGATGGCAGTGGAGATATTTCCATGTTCGTTCACGTGGCGGTGTATATATTTCCATGTTTATACAGAGAGCAGTGTAGCTATTTCCATGTTTATAGAGATAGCAGTGTAAATATTTCCATTGATATACAGATAGCTGTGTAGATATTTGCATGTTCATACAGATAGCGGGGTAGATATTTCCATGTTCATACAGATAACGGTGTAGATATTTCCTTGGTCGTACAGATAGTGGTGAAGATATTTCCATGTTCATACAGTTAGCGGTGTAGATATTTCCATGTTCATACAGATGGCGGTGTAGATATTTACATGTTCATACAGATGGTGGTGTAAATATTTCCATGTTCGTACAGATGGCGGTGTTGATATTTCCATGTTCATAGAGAAGGCGGCATAGATATTTCTATGTTTATGCAGATAGCGGTATAGATATTTCCATGTTTATACAGATGGTGGTGTAGATATTTCCATGTTTATAGAGATGGCTGTCTAGATATTTCCATGTTTATGGAGATAGTGGTGTAGTTATTTCCAAGTTTATAGAGACAGCGTTGTAGATATTTCCATGTTTATACAGATAGCGGTGAAGAAATTTCCATGTTTATACAGATAGCGGTGTAGATATTTAAATGTTTATACAGATAGCGGTGTAGTTATTTCCATGTTTATAGAGATAGTGGTGTAGATAATTCCAATTTTATACAGATGGCAGTGTAGATATTTCCAAGATCATACAGATAGCGGTGTAGATATTTCCACGATTATACAGATGGCGGTGTAGATATTTCCACGTTCATACAGATGGCGCTGTTCATAATTCCATGTTTATAGAGATGGCGGTGTAGATATTTTCATGTTTACACAGATGGCAATGTAGATATTTCCATGTTTACACAGAAAGCGGTGTAGACATTTCCATGTTTACACAGATAGCGGAGTGGATATTTCCATGTTTATGCAGATGGCGGTGTAGATATTTCCATGTTTATACAGATAGCGGTGAGGATGTTTCCATGTTTATACATATATTTGGGCAGATATTTCCATGTTTATACAGATAGCGGTGTAGATATTTCCATCTAAATATAGATGGCGGTGTAGATATCTCCATGTTCTTACAGATGGCGGTGTAGATATTTCCATGTTCATACAGATGGCAGTGTAGGTATTTCGAAGTTTATAGAGATAGCACAGTAGTTATTTCCAAATTTATAGAGAAATCTGTGTAGATATTTCCATGTATATGCAGATAGCTGTGTAGATATTTCCATGTTCATGCAGATAGCGGTGTAGATATTTCCATGTTCATCCAGATGCCAGTGTAGATATATCCATGTTCATACAGATGGCGGTGAAGATATTTCCATCTTCATAGAGATGGCGGTGTAGATATTTCCATGTTCATAGAGATGGCGCTGTAGATATTTCCATGTTCATAGGGATGGCGGTGTAGATATTTTCATGCTCATACAAATGGCGGTGTAGATATTTCCATGGTCATAGAGATGGCGGTGTAGATATTTCCATGTTTATACAGATAGCAGTGTAGTTATTTCCATGGTTATAGAGATAGCATTGTAGATATTTCCATTGATATACAGATAGCTCTGTAGATATTTGCATGTTCATACAGATAGCTGTGTAGATATTTCCATGTTGATACAGATAGCGGTGTAGATATTTCCATGTTCATACAGATAGCGGTGTAGATATTTACGTGTTCATACAGATGGCGGTGTAGATATTTCCATGTTCGTACGGATGGCAGTGTTGATATTTCCATGTTCATACTGGTGGCGGTGTAGATATTTCCATGTTTATAGAGATAGCAGTGTAGTTATTTCCATGTTTATAGAGATAGCAGTGTAGATATTTCATTGATATACAGATAGCTGTGTAGATATTTGCATGTTCATACAGATAGCGGTGTAGATATTTCCATGTTCATACAGATAGCGGTGTAGATATTTCCATGTTCATACAGAAAGCGGTGTAGATATTTCCATGTTCATACAGTTAGCGGTGTAGATATTTCCGTGTTCATAGATATGGCGGTGTAGATATTTACATGTTCATAGAGATGGCGGTGTAGATATTTCCATGTTTGTACGGATGGCAGTGTAGATATTTCCGTGTTCATAGAGGTGGCGGTGTAGATATTTCCATGTTTATACAGATAGCAGTGTAGTTGTTTCCATGTTTATAGAGATAGCAGTGTAGATATTACCATTGATATAAAGATAGCTGTGTAGATATTTCCATGTTCATACAGATAGCGGTGTAGATATTTCCATGTTCATACAGATAGCGGTGTAGATATTACCATTTTCATACAGATACCAGTGTAGATATTTCCATGCTCATACAGATAGCGGTGTAGATATTTCCATGTTCATACAGTTAGCGGTGTAGATATTTCCATGTTCATACAGATGGCAGTGTAGATATTTACATGTTCATACAGATGGCGGTGTAGATATTTCCATGTTCGTACAGATGGTGGTGTAGATATTTCCATGTTCATAGAGATGGCCGTGTAGATATCTCCATGTTTATGCAGATAGCGGTATAGATATTTCCATGTTTATTCAGATGGCAGTGTAGATATTTCCATGTTTATAGAGATGACAGTCTAGATATTGCCATGATTATAGAAATAGTGGTGTAGCTTTTTCCAAGTTTATAGAGACAGCGTTGTATATATTTCCATGTTCATACAGATAGCGGTGTAGATATTTCCATGTTTATACAGATAGCGGTGCGGATATTTCCATGTTTATACAGATAGTTCGGCAGATATATCCATGTTTATACAGACAGCGGTGTAGATATTTCCATCTTAATACAGATGTCGGTGTAGATATATCCATGTTCGTACAGATTGCGGTGTAGATATTTCCATGTTCATACAGATGGCGGTGTAGATATGTAAATGTTCCTACAGATGGCGGTGTAGATATTTCCATGTTCATACTGATGGCGGTGTAGATATTTCGAAGTTTATAGAGATAGCGCTTTAGTCACTTCCATATTTATAGAGAAATCTGTGTAGATATTTCCATGTATATGCAGATAGCTGTGTAGATATTTCCATGTTCATGCAGATAGCTGTGTAGATATTTCCATGTTCATGCAGATAGCGGTGTAGATATTTCCATGTTCATCCAGATGCCGGTGCATGTATATCCATGTTCATACAGATAGCGGTGAAGATATTTCCATGTTCATACAGATGGCATTGTAGATAATTCCATGTTCATACAAATGGCGGTGTAGATATTTCCATGTTCATAGAGATGGCGGTGTAGATATTTCCATGTTCGTACAAATGGTGGTGTAGATATTTCCATGTTCATAGAGATGGCGGTGTAGATATTTCCATGTTTATACAGATAGCAGTATAGTTATTTCCATGTTTATAGAGATAGCAGTGTAGATATTTCCATTGATATACAGATAGCTGTGTAGATATTTGCATGTTCATACAGATAGCGGTGTAGATATTTCCATGTTCATAAAGATAGTGGTGTAGATATTTCCATGTTCATACAGATAGCGGTGTAGATATTTCCATGTTCATACAGATAGCTGTGTAGATATTTCCATGTTCATACAGATAGCGGTGTAGATATTTCCATGTTCATACTGATAGCGGTGTAGATATTTCCATGTTCATACAGATGGCGGTTAGATATTTACATGTTCATACAGATGGCGGTGTAGATATTTCCATGTTCGTACGGATGGCAGTGGAGATGTTTCCATGTTCATACAGGTGGCGGTGTAGATATTTCCATGTTTATACAGATAGCAGTGTAGTTATTTCCATGTTTATAGAGATAGCAGTGTAGATACTTACATGTTCATACAGGTGGCAGTGCAGATATTTCCATGTTTGTACAGATGGCGGTGTAGATATTTCCATGTTCATACAGTTAGCGGTGTAGATATTTCCATGTTCCTACAGATGGCGGTGTAGATACTTACATGTTCATACAGATGGCGGTGTAGATATTTCCATGTTCGTACAGATGGCGGTGTAGGTATTTCCTTGTTCATACAGATGGCAGTGTAGGTATTTCCATGTTTATAGACATGGCGTTGTTGATATTTTCATGTTTACACAGATTGCGGTGTAGATATTTCCATGTTTGCAAAGATAGCGGTGTAGACATTTCCATGTTTACACAGATAGCGGTGTGGATATTTCCATCTTTATGCAGATAGCGGTGTAGATATTTCCATGTTTATACAGTTAGCGGTGCGGATATTTCCGTGTTTATACAGATAGTTGGGCAGATATTTCCATTTTTATACAGATAGCGGTGTTGATATTTTCATCTTAATACAGATGGCGGTGTAGATATGTCCATGTTCGTACAGATTGTGGTGTAGATGTTTCCATGTTCATACAGATCGCGGTGTAGATATTTCGAAGTTTATAGAGATAGCGCTGCAGTTATTTCCATATTTATAGAGGAACCTGTGTAGATATTTCCATGTATATGCAGATAGCTCTGTAGACATTTCCATGTTCATGCAGATAGCAGTGTAGATATTTCCATGTACATCCAGATGCTGGTGTAGATATATCCATGTTCATACAGATGGCGGTGAAGATATTTCCAAGTTCATACAGATGGCGGTGTAGATATTTCCATGTTCATGGAAATGGCGGTGTAGATATTTCCATGTTTATACAGATAGCGGTGTAGATACTTCCATGTTTATACAGATAGCAGTGTAGATATTTTCATGTTTATAGAGATAGTGGTGTAGATAATTCCAATTTTATACAGATAGCAGTGTAGATATTTCCAAGTTCATACAGATAGCGGTGTAGATATTTCCACGTTTATAGTGATGGCGGTGTAGATATTTAGATGTTCATACAGATGGCAGTGTAGATATTTCCATGTTTACACAGATAGCGGTGTAGACATTTCCATGTTTACACAGATAGTGGTGTGGATGTTTCCATGTTTATGCAACTAGCGGTGTAGATATTTCCATGTTTATACAGATAGCGGTGCGGATATTTCCATGTTTATACAGATAGTTCGGCAGATATGTCCATGTTTATACAGACAGCGGTGTAGATATTTCCATCTTAATACAGATGTCGGTGTAGATATATCCATGTTCGTACAGATTGCGGTGTAGATATTTCCATGTTCATACAGATGGCGGTGTAGATATGTAAATGTTCCTACAGATGGAGGTGTAGATATTTCCATGTTCATACTGATGGCGGTGTAGATATTTCGAAGTTTATAGAGATAGCGCTTTAGTCACTTCCATATTTATAGAGAAATCTGTGTAGATATTTCCATGTATATGCAGATAGCTGTGTAGATATTTCCATGTTCATGCAGAAAGCTGTGTAGATATTTCCATGTTCATGCCGATAGCGGTGTAGATATTTCCATGTTCATCCAGATGCCGGTGTATGTATATCCATGTTCATACAGATAGCGGTGAAGATATTTCCATGTTCATACAGATGGCATTGTAGATAATTCCATGTTCATACAAATGGCGGTGTAGATATTTCCATGTTCATATAGATGGCGGTGTAGATATTTCCATGTTCGTACAAATGGTGGTGTAGATATTTCCATGTTCATAGAGATGGCGGTGTAGATATTTCCATGTTTATACAGATAGCAGTATAGTTATTTCCATGTTTATAGAGATAGCAGTGTAGATATTTCCATTGATATACAGATAGCTGTGTAGATATTTGCATGTTCATACAGATAGCTGTGTAGATATTTCCATGTTCATAAAGATAGCGGTGTAGATATTTCCATGTTCATACAGATAGCGGTGTAGATATTTCCATGTTCATACAGATAGCTGTGTAGATATTTCCATGTTCATACAGATAGCGGTGTAGATATTTCCATGTTCATACAGTTAGCGGTGTAGATATTTCCATGTTCATACAGATGGCGCTGTAGATATTTACATGTTCATACAGATGGCGGTGTAGATATTTAAATGTTCGTACGGATGGCAGTGTAGATATTTCCATGTTCATACAGGTGGCGGTGTAGATATTTGCATGTTTTTACAGATAGCAGTGTAGTTATTTCCATGTTTATAGAGAAAGCAGTGTAGATATTTCCGTTGATATACAGATAGCTTTGTAGATATTTGCATGTTCATACAGATATCCGTGTAGATATTTCCGTGTTCATACAGATAGCGGTGTAGATATTTCCATGTTCATACAGATAGCGGTGTACATATTTCCATGTTCATACAGATAACGGTGTAGATATTTTCATGTTCATACAGATAGCGGTGTAGGTATTTCCATGTTAACACAGTTAGCGGTGTAGATATTTCCATGTTCATGCAGATGGCGGTGTAGATATTTACATGTTCATACAGATGGCGGTGTAAATATTTCCATGTTCATACAGATGGCGGTGTAGATATTTCCATGTTCATAGAGATGGCGGTGTAGATATTTGCATGTTTATGCAGTTAGCGGTATAGATATTTCCATGTTTATACAGATGGTGGTGTAGATATTTCCATGTTTATAGAGATGTCAGTGTACATATTTCCATGTTTATGGAGATAGTGGTGTAGTTATTTAAAAGTTTATAGAGACAGCGTTGTAGATATTTCCATGTTTATACAGGTAGCGGTGAAGATATTTCCATGTTTATACAGATAGCGGTGTAGATATTTCCATGTTTATACAGATAGCGGTGTAGATATTTCCAAGTTCATACAGATAGCGGTGTAGATATTTCCACGTTTATAGGGATGGCGGTGTAGATATTTCCATGTTCATACAGATGGCAGTGTAGATATTTCCATGTTTATAGACATGGCGTTGTTGATATTTTCATGTTTACACAGATTGCCGTGTAGATATTTCCATGTTTGCAAACATAGCGGTGTAGACATTTCCATGTTTACACAGATAGCGGTGTGGATTTTTCCATGTTTATGCAGATATCGGTGTAGATATTTCCAAGTTTATACAGATAGCGGTGCGGATATTTCCGTGTTTAAACAGATAGTTGGGCAGATATTTCCATGTTTATACAGATAGCAGTGTAGATATTTCCATCTTAATACAGATGGCGGTGTAGATATCTCCATGTTCGTACAGATTGCGGTGTAGATATTTCCATGTTCATACAGGTCGCGGTGTAGATATTTCGAAGTTTATAGGGATAGCGCTGCCGTTATTTCCATATTTATAGAGGAATCTGTGTAGATATTTCCATGTATATGCAGATAGCTCTGTAGATATTTCCATGTTCATGCAGATAGCAGTGTAGATATTTCCATGTTCATCCAGATGCTGGTGTAGATATATCGATGTTCATACAGATGGCGGTGAAGATATTTCCAAGTTCATACAGATGGCGGTGTAGATATTTCCATGTTCATACAAATGGCGGTGTAGATATTTCCATGTTTATACATATAGCGGTGTAGATATTTCCATGTTTATACAGATTGCAGTGTAGATATTTCCATGTTTATAGAGATAGTGGTGTAGATAATTCCAATTTTATACAGATGGCAGTGTAGATATTTCCAAGTTCATACAGATAGCGGTGTAGATATTTGCACGTTTATATAGATGGCGGTGTAGATATTTCCATGTTCATACAGATGGCGGTGTAGATATTTCCATGTTTATAGAGATGGTGGTGTAGATATTTTCATGTTTACACAGATGGCGGTGTAGATATTTCCATGTTTACACTGATAGCGGTGTAGACATTTCCATGTTTACACAGATAGCGGTGTGGATATTTCCATGTTTATGCAGATAGCAGTGTAGATATTTCCATGTTTATACAGATAGCGGTGCGGTTATTTCCATGTTTATACAGATAGTGGTGCAGATATTTCCATGTTTATACAGATAGCGGTGTAGACATTTCCACCTTAATACAGATGGCGGTGTAGACATGTCCATGTTCGTACAGATGGCGGTGTAGATATTTCCACGTTTATAGAGATGGCGGTGTAGATATTTCCATGTTCATACAGATGGCAGTGTAGATATTTCAAAGATTATAGAGATAGCGCTGTAGTTATTTCCATAATAATTGAGAAACCTGTGTAGATATTTCCATGTATATGCAGATAGCAGTGTAGATATTTCTATGTTCATGCAGATGGCGGTGTAGATATTTCCTTGTTCATCCAGATGCCGGTGTAGATATTTCCATGTTCATACAGATGGCGGTGATGATATTTCCATGTTCATACAGATGTCGGTGTAGATATTTCCATGTTCATACAAATGGCGGTGTAGATATTTCCATGTTCATAGACATGGCGGTGTAGATGTTTCCATGTTCATAGAGATGGCGGTGTAGATATTTCCATGTTTATACAGATAGCAGTGCAGTTATTTCCATGTATATAGAGATAGCAGTGTAGTTATTTCCATGGGTATACAGATAGCTGTGTAGATATTTGCATGCTCATACAGATAGCGGATAGAAATTTCCATGTTGATACAGATAGCGGTGTAGATGTTTCCATGTTCATGCAGATAGCTTTGTAGATATTTCCATGTTCATTCAGATAGCGGTGTAGATATTTCCATGTTCATACAGATAGTGGTGTAGATATTTCCATGTTTATACATATACCAGTGTAGTTATTTCCATGTTTATAGAGATAGCAGTCTAGATATTTTCATTGATATACAGATAGCTGTGTAGGTATTTGCATATTCATTCAGATAGCGGTGTAGATATTTCCATGTTCATACAGACAGTGGTGTAGATATTTCCAAGTTCATACAGATAGCGGTGTAGATATTTCCATGTTCATACAGACAGCGGTGTAGATATTTCCATGTTCATACAGATAGCATTGTAGATATTTCCATGTTCATACAGTTAGCGGTATAGATATTTCCATGTTCATCCAGATGCCGGTGTAGATATATCCATGTTCATACAGATGGCGGTTAAGATATTTCCATGTTCATACAGATGGCGGTGTAGATATTTCCATGTTCATGCAAATGGTGGTGTAGATATTTCCATGTTCATAGACATGGCGGTGTAGATATATCCATGTTCATACAAATGGCGGTGTAGATATTTCCATGTTCCTAGAGATGGCGGTGTAGATATTTCCATGTTTATACAGATAACAGTGTAGTTATTTCCATGTTTATAGAGATAGCAGTGTAGATATTTCCATTGATATACAGATAGCTGTGTAGATATTTGCATGTTCATACAGATAGCGGTGTAGATATTTCCATGTTCATACAGACAGTGGTGTAGATATTTCCATGTTCATACAGATAGCGGTGTACATATTTTCATGTTCATACAGATAGCGGTGTGGATATTTCCATGTTCATACAGATAGCGGTGTAGATATTTCCATGTTCATACCGTTAGCGGTGTAGATATTTCCATGTTCGTACGGATGGCAGTGTAGTTATTTCCATGTTTATAGAGATAGCAGTGTAGATATTTCCATTGATATACAGATGGCTGTGTAGATATTTGCATGTTCACACAGATAGCGGTGTAGATATTTCCATGTTATTACAGATAGCGGTGTAGATATTTCCATGTTCATACAGATAGCGGTGTAGATATTTCCATGTTCATACAGATAGCGGTGAAGATATTTCCATGTTCATACAGTTAGTGGTGTAGATATTTCCATGTTCATACAGATGGTGGTGTAGATATTTACATGTTCATACAGGTGGCGGTGTAGATATTTCCATGTTCGTACGGATGGCAGTGTAGATATTTCCATGTTCATGCAGGTTGCGGTGTAGATATTTCCATGTTTATACAGATAGCAGTGTAGTTTTTTCCATGATTTTAGAGATAGCAGTGTAGATATTTCCACTGATATACAGAAAGCTGTGTAGATATTTGCATGTTCATACAGAGAGGCGTGTAGATATTTCCATGTTCATGCAGATAGCGGTGTAGATATTTCCATGTTCATACAGATAGCGGTGTAGATATTTCCATGTTCATAGAGATAACGGTGTAGGTATTTCTATGTTCATACAGATAGGGGTGTAAATATTTCCAAGTTTATATAGATAGCGGTGTAGATATTTCCTTGTTTATAGAGATAGCAGTGTAGATATTTCCAGTGATATGCAGATAGCGGTGGAGATATTTCCATGTTCAAACAGATAGCGGTGTAGATATTTCCATGTTCATACAGATAGCGGTGTAGATATTTCCAAGTTCATACAGATAGCGGTGTAGATATTTCCACGTTTATACAGATGGCGGTGTAGATATTTCCATGTTTACACAGAAAGCGGTGTAGACATTTACATGTTTACACAGATAGCGGTGTGGATAGTTCCATGCTTATGCAGATAGCGGTGTAGATATTTCCATGTTTATACAGATAGCGATGCGGATATTTCCATGTTTATACAGATAGTGGGGCAGATATTTCCATGTTTATACAGATAGCAGTGTAGATATTTTCATCTTAATACAGATGGCGGTGTAGATATCTCCATGTTCGTAGAGATGGCGGTGTAGATATTTCCATGTTCATACAGATGGCAGTGTAGATATTTCGAAGTTTATAGAGATAGCTCTGTAGTTATTTCCATATTTATAGAGAAATCTGTGTAGATATTTCCATGTACATGCAGATAGCTGTGTAGATATTTCCATGTTCATGCAGATAGCGGTGTAGATATGTCCATGTTCATCCAGATGCCGGTGTAGATATATCCATGTTCATACAGATCGCGGTGAACATATTTCCATGTTCATACAGATGGCGGTGTAGATATTTCCATGTTCATACAAATGGCGGTGTAGATATTTCCATGTTCATAGAGATGGCAGTGTAGATATTTCCATGTTCATACAAATGACGGTGTAGGTATTTCCATGTTCATAGAGATGGCGGTGTAGATATTTCCATGTTTATACAGATAGCAGTGTAGTTATTTCCATGTTTATAGAGATAGCAGTGTAGATATTTCCATTGATATACAGATAGCTGTGTAGATATTTGCATGTTCATACAGATAGCTGTGTAGATATTTCTATGTTCATAAAGATAGCGGTGTAGATATTTCCATGTTCATACAGATAGCGGTGTAGATATTTCCATGTTCATACAGATAGCGGTGTAGATATTTCCATGTTCATACAGTTAGCGGTGTAGATATTTCCATGTTCATATAGATGGCGGTGTAGATATTTCCATGTTCATACAGATGGCGGTGTAGATATTTCCATGTTCGTACGGATGGCAGTGTGGATATTTCCATGTTCATACTGGTGGCGGTGTAGACATTTCCATGTTTATACAGATAGCAGTGCAGTTATTTCCATGTTTATAGAGATAGCAGTGTAGATGTTTCCATTGATATACAGATAGCTGTGTAGATATTTGAATGTTCATACAGATAGCGCTGTAGATATTTCCATGTTCATACAGATAGCGGTGTTGATATTTCCATGTTCATACAGATAGCGGTGTATATATTTCCATGTTCATACAGATAACGGTGTAGATATTTCCATGTTCATTCAGATAGCGGGGTAGATATTTCCATGTTAATATAGTTATCGGTGTAGATATTTCCATGTTCGTACTGATGGCAGTGTAGATATTTCCATGTTCATAGAGATGGCGGCGTAGATATTTCCATGTTTATGCAGATAGCGGTATAGGTATTTCCATGTTTATACTGATGGTGGTGTAGATATTTCCATGTTTATAGAGATGGCAGTCTAGATATTTCCATGTTTATAGAGATAGTGGTGCAGTTATTTCCAAGTTTATAGAGACGGCGTGGTAGATATTTCCATGTTTATACAGATAGCGATGAAGATATTTCCATGTTTATACAGATAGCGGTGTAGATATTTCCATGTTTATACAGATAGCGGTGTATATATTTCCATGTTTCTAGAGATAGTGGTGTAGATAATTCCAAATTTATACAGATAGCAGTGTAGATATTTCCAAGTTCATACAGATAGCAGTGTAGATATTTCCACGTTTATACAGATGGCGGTGTAGATATTTCCATGTTCATACAGATGGCGCTGTAGATATTTCCATGTTTATATCGATGGCGGTGTAGATATTTTCATGTTTACACAGCTGGCGGTGTAGATATTTCCATGTTTACACAGAAAGCGGTGTAGACATTTCCATGTTTACACTGATAGCGGTGTGGATATTTCCATGTTTATGCAGATAGCGGTGTAGATATTTCCATGTTTATACAGATAGCGATGCGGATATTCCCATATTTATACAGATAGTTGGGCAGATATTTCCATGTTTATACAGATAGCAGTGTAGATATTTCCATCTTAATACAGATGGCAGTGTAGATATCTCCATGTTCGTACAGATGGCGGTGTACATATTTCCATGTTCATACAGATGGCAGAGTAGATATTTCGAAGTTTATAGAGATAGCGCGCTAGTTATTTCCATATTTATAGAGAAATCTGCGTAGATATTTCCATGTATATGCAGATAGCTGTGTAGATATTTCCATGTTCATGCAGATACCGGTGTAGATATGTCCATGTTCATCCAGATGCCGGTGTAGATATATCCATGTTCTTACAGATGGCGGTGAAGATATTTCCATGTTCATACAAATGGCGGTGTAGATATTTCCATGTTCATAGAAATGGCAGTGTAGATGTTTCCATGTTCATACAAATGACGGTGTCGATATTTCCATGTTCATAGAGATGGCGGTGTAGATATTTCCATGTTTATACAGATAGCAGTGTAGTTATTTCCATGTTTATAGAGATAGCAGTGTAGATATTTCCATTGATATACAGATAGCTGTGTAGATATTTGCATGTTCATACAGATAGCGGTGTAGATATATCCATGTTCATACAGATAGCGGTGTAGATATTTCCATGTTCATACAGATAGCGGTGTAGATATTTCCATGTTCATACAGATAGCGGTGTAGATATTTCCATGTTCATACAGATACCGATGTAGATATTTCCATGTTCATACAGAGAGCTGTGTAGATATTTCCATGTTCATACAGTTAGCCGTGTAGATATTTCCATGTTCATACAGATGGCGGTGTAGATATTTACATGTTCATACAGATGGCGGTGTAAATATTTCCATGTTCGTACAGATGGTGGTGTAGATATTTCCATGTTCATAGAGATGGCAGTGTAGATATTTCCATGTTTGCAGAGATGGCGGTGTAGATATTTTCATGTTTACACAGATGGCGGGGTAGATATTTCCATGTTTGCTCTGATACCAGTGTAGACATTTCCATGTTTACACAGATAGCGGTTGTGGATATTTCCACGTTTATGCAGATTGCGGTGTAGATATTTCCATGTTTATACAGATAGCGGTGTAGCTATTTCCATCTTAATTCAGATGGCGGTGTAGATATGTAAATGTTCGTACAGATGGCGGTGTAGATATTTCCATGTTCATACTGATGGCGGTGTAGATATTTCGAAGTTTATAGAGATAGCGCTTTAGTCACTTCCATATTTATAGAGAAATCTGTGTAGATATTTCCATGTATATGCAGATAGCTGTGTAGATATTTCCATGTTCATGCAGATAGCGGTGTAGATATTTCCATGTTCATCCAGATGCCGGTGTATATATATCCATGTTCATACAGATAGCGGTGAAGATATTTCCATGTTCATACAGATGGCATTGTAGATATTTCCATGTTCATACAAATGGTGGTGTAGATATTTCCATGTTCATAGAGATGGCGGTGTAGATATTTCCATGTTCATACAAATGGTGGTGTAGATATTTCCATGTTCATAGAGATGGCGGTGTAGATATTTCCATGTTTATACAGATAGCAGTGTAGTTATTTCCATGTTTATAGAGATTGCAGTGAAGATATTTCCATTGATATACAGATAGCTGTGTAGATATTTGCATGTTCATACAGATAGCGGTGTAGATAATCCATGTTGATACAGATAGCGGTGTAGATATTTCCATGTTCATACAGATAGCTGTGTAGATATTTCCATGTTCATGCAGGTAGCGGTGTAGATATGTCCATGTTCATCCAGATGCCGGTGTGGATATATCCATGTTCATACAGATCGCGGTGAACATATTTCCATGTTCATACAGATGGCGGTGTAGATATTTCCATGTTCATACAAATGGCGGTGTAGATATTTCCATGTTCATAGAGATGGCAGTGTAGATATTTCCATGTTCATACAAATGACGGTGTAGGTATTTCCATGTTCATAGAGATGGCTGTGTAGATATTTCCATGTTTATACAGATAGCAGTGTAGTTATTTCCATCTTTATAGAGATAGCAGTGTAGATATTTCTATTTATATACAGATAGCTGTGTAGATATTTGCATGTTCATACAGATATCTGTGTAGATATTTCAATGTTCATAAAGATAGCGGTGTAGATATTTCCATGTTCATACAGATAGCGGTGTAGATATTTCCATGTTCATACAGATAGCGGTGTAGATATTTCCATGTTCATACAGTTAGCGGTGTAGATATTTCCATGTTCATATAGATGGCGGTGTAGATATTTCCATGTTCGTACAGATGGCGGTGTAGATATTTCCATGTTCGTACGGATGGCAGTGTGGATATTTCCATGTTCATACTGGTGGCGGTGTAGACATTTCCATGTTTATACAGATAGCAGTGCAGTTATTTCCATGTTTATAGAGATAGCAGTGTAGATGTTTCCATTGATATACAGATAGCTGTGTAGATATTTGCATGTTCATACAGATAGCGCTGTAGATATTTCCATGTTTATACAGATAGCGGTGTAGATATTTCCATGTTCATACAGATAGCGGTGTATATATTTCCATGTTCATACAGACAACGGTGTAGATATTTCCATGTTCATTCAGATAGCGGCGTAGATATTTCCATGTTAATACAGTTAGCGGTGTAGATATTTCCATGTTCGTACAGATGGCCGTGTAGATATTTCCATGTTCATAGAGATGGCGGCGTAGATATTTCCATGTTTATGCAGATAGCGGTATAGATATTTCCATGTTTATACAGATGGTGGTGTAGATATTTCCATGTTTATACAGATGGCAGTGTAGATATTTCCATGTATATAGAGATAGTGGTGTAGTTATTTCCAGGTTTATAGAGACGGCGTGGTAGATATTTCCATGTTTATACAGATAGCGTTGAAGATATTTCCATGTTTATACAGATAGCGGTGTAGATATTTCCATGTTTATACAGATAGCGGTGTATATATTTCCATGTTTCTAGAGATAGTGGTGTAGATAATTCCAAATTTATACAGATAGCAGTGTAGATATTTCCAAGTTCATACAGATAGCAGTGTAGATATTTCCACGTTTATACAGATGGCGGTGTAGATATTTCCATGTTCATACAGATGGCGCTGTAGATATTTCCGTGTTTATATCGATGGCGGTGTAGATATTTTCATGTTTACACAGGTGACGGTGTAGATATTTCCATGTTTACACAGAAAGCGGTGTAGACATTTCCATGTTTACACTGATAGCGGTGTGGATATTTCCATGTTTATGCAGATAGCGGTGTAGATATTTCCATGTTTATACAGATAGCGATGCGGATATTCCCA
Source organism: Gorilla gorilla gorilla (assembly GCF_029281585.2). Classification (NCBI taxonomy): domain Eukaryota; kingdom Metazoa; phylum Chordata; class Mammalia; order Primates; family Hominidae; genus Gorilla; species Gorilla gorilla. The sequence continues at coordinate 5,797,600 of NC_073232.2, read as the reverse complement.
TATTTATACAGATAGTTGGGCAGATATTTCCATGTTTATACAGATAGCAGTGTAGATATTTCCATCTTAATACAGATGGCAGTGTAGATATCTCCATGTTCGTACAGATGGCGGTGTACATATTTCCATGTTCATACAGATGGCAGAGTACATATTTCGAAGTTTATAGAGATAGCGCGCTAGTTATTTCCATATTTATAGAGAAATCTGCGTAGATATTTCCATGTATATGCAGATAGCTGTGTAGATATTTCCATGTTCATGCAGATACCGGTGTAGATATGTCCATGTTCATCCAGATGCCGGTGTAGATATATCCATGTTCTTACAGATGGCGGTGAAGATATTTCCATGTTCATACAAATGGCGGTGTAGATATTTCCATGTTCATAGAAATGGCAGTGTAGATGTTTCCATGTTCATACAAATGACGGTGTCGATATTTCCATGTTCATAGAGATGGCGGTGTAGATATTTCCATGTTTATACAGATAGCAGTGTAGTTATTTCCATGTTTATAGAGATAGCAGTGTAGATATTTCCATTGATATACAGATAGCTGTGTAGATATTTGCATGTTCATACAGATAGCGGTGTAGATATATCCATGTTCATACAGATAGCGGTGTAGATATTTCCATGTTCATACAGATAGCGGTGTAGATATTTCCATGTTCATACAGATAGCGGTGTAGATATTTCCATGTTCATACAGATACCGATGTAGATATTTCCATGTTCATACAGATAGCTGTGTAGATATTTCCATGTTCATACAGTTAGCGGTGTAGATATTTCCATGTTCATACAGATGGCGGTGTAGATATTTACATGTTCATACAGATGGCGGTGTAAATATTTCCATGTTCGTACAGATGGTGGTGTAGATATTTCCATGTTCATAGAGATGGCAGTGTAGATATTTCCATGTTTGCAGAGATGGCGGTGTAGATATTTTCATGTTTACACAGATGGCGGGGTAGATATTTCCATGTTTGCTCTGATACCAGTGTAGACATTTCCATGTTTACACAGATAGCGGTTGTGGATATTTCCACGTTTATGCAGATTGCGGTGTAGATATTTCCATGTTTATACAGATAGCGGTGTAGCTATTTCCATCTTAATTCAGATGGCGGTGTAGATATGTAAATGTTCGTACAGATGGCGGTGTAGATATTTCCATGTTCATACTGATGGCGGTGTAGATATTTCGAAGTTTATAGAGATAGCGCTTTAGTCACTTCCATATTTATAGAGAAATCTGTGTAGATATTTCCATGTATATGCAGATAGCTGTGTAGATATTTCCATGTTCATGCAGATAGCGGTGTAGATATTTCCATGTTCATCCAGATGCCGGTGTATATATATCCATGTTCATACAGATAGCGGTGAAGATATTTCCATGTTCATACAGATGGCATTGTAGATATTTCCATGTTCATACAAATGGTGGTGTAGATATTTCCATGTTCATAGAGATGGCGGTGTAGATATTTCCATGTTCATACAAATGGTGGTGTAGATATTTCCATGTTCATAGAGATGGCGGTGTAGATATTTCCATGTTTATACAGATAGCAGTGTAGTTATTTCCATGTTTATAGAGATTGCAGTGAAGATATTTCCATTGATATACAGATAGCTGTGTAGATATTTGCATGTTCATACAGATAGCGGTGTAGATAATCCATGTTGATACAGATAGCGGTGTAGATATTTCCATGTTCATACAGATAGCTGTGTAGATATTTCCATGTTCATGCAGGTAGCGGTGTAGATATGTCCATGTTCATCCAGATGCCGGTGTGGATATATCCATGTTCATACAGATCGCGGTGAACATATTTCCATGTTCATACAGATGGCGGTGTAGATATTTCCATGTTCATACAAATGGCGGTGTAGATATTTCCATGTTCATAGAGATGGCAGTGTAGATATTTCCATGTTCATACAAATGACGGTGTAGGTATTTCCATGTTCATAGAGATGGCTGTGTAGATATTTCCATGTTTATACAGATAGCAGTGTAGTTATTTCCATCTTTATAGAGATAGCAGTGTAGATATTTCTATTTATATACAGATAGCTGTGTAGATATTTGCATGTTCATACAGATATCTGTGTAGATATTTCAATGTTCATAAAGATAGCGTTGTAGATATTTCCATGTTCATACAGATAGCGGTGTAGATATTTCCATGTTCATACAGATAGCGGTGTAGATATTTCCATGTTCATACAGTTAGCGGTGTAGATATTTCCATGTTCATATAGATGGCGGTGTAGATATTTCCATGTTCGTACAGATGGCGGTGTAGATATTTCCACGTTCGTACGGATGGCAGTGTGGATATTTCCATGTTCATACTGGTGGCGGTGTAGACATTTCCATGTTTATACAGATAGCAGTGCAGTTATTTCCATGTTTATAGAGATAGCAGTGTAGATGTTTCCATTGATATACAGATAGCTGTGTAGATATTTGCATGTTCATACAGATAGCGCTGTAGATATTTCCATGTTCATACAGATAGCGGTGTAGATATTTCCATGTTCATACAGATAGCGGTGTATATATTTCCATGTTCATACAGACAACGGTGTAGATATTTCCATGTTCATTCAGATAGCGGCGTAGATATTTCCATGTTAATACAGTTAGCGGTGTAGATATTTCCATGTTCGTACAGATGGCCGTGTAGATATTTCCATGTTCATAGAGATGGCGGCGTAGATATTTCCATGTTTATGCAGATAGCGGTATAGATATTTCCATGTTTATACAGATGGTGGTGTAGATATTTCCATGTTTATACAGATGGCAGTGTAGATATTTCCATGTATATAGAGATAGTGGTGTAGTTATTTCCAGGTTTATAGAGACGGCGTGGTAGATATTTCCATGTTTATACAGATAGCGATGAAGATATTTCCATGTTTATACAGATAGCGGTGTAGATATTTCCATGTTTATACAGATAGCGGTGTATATATTTCCATGTTTCTAGAGATAGTGGTGTAGATAATTCCAAATTTATACAGATAGCAGTGTAGATATTTCCAAGTTCATACAGATAGCAGTGTAGATATTTCCACGTTTATACAGATGGCGGTGTAGATATTTCCATGTTCATACAGATGGCGCTGTAGATATTTCCGTGTTTATATCGATGGCGGTGTAGATATTTTCATGTTTACACAGGTGACGGTGTAGATATTTCCATGTTTACACAGAAAGCGGTGTAGACATTTCCATGTTTACACTGATAGCGGTGTGGATATTTCCATGTTTATGCAGATAGCGGTGTAGATATTTCCATGTTTATACAGATAGCGGTGAGGATGTTTCCATGTTTATACATATATTTGGGCAGATATTTCCATGTTTATACAGATAGCGGTTTAGATATTTCCATCTAAATATAGATGGCGGTGTAGATATCTCCATGTTCTTACAGATGGCGGTGTAGATATTTCCATGTTCATACAGATGGCAGTGTAGATATTTCGAAGTATATAGAGATAGCACAGTAGTTATTTCCATATTTATAGAGAAATCTGTGTAGATATTTCCATGTATATGCAGATAGTTGTGTAGATATTTCCATGTTCATGCAGATAGCGGTGTAGATATTTCCATGTTCATCCAGATGCCAGTGTAGATATATCCATGTTCATACAGATGGCGGTGAAGATATTTCCATCTTCATAGAGATGGCGGTGTAGATATTTCCATGTTCATAGAGATGGCGCTGTAGATATTTCCATGTTCATAGGGATGGCGGTGTAGATATTTTCATGCTCATACAAATGGCGGTGTAGATATTTCCATGTTCATAGAGATGGCGGTGTACATATTTCCATGTTTATACAGATAGCAGTGTAGTTATTTCCATGGTTATTGAGATAGCATTGGAGATATTTCCACTGATATACAGATAGCTCTGTAGATATTTGCATGTTCATACAGATAGCTGGGTAGATATTTCCATGTTGATACAGATAGCGGTGTAGATGTTTCCATGTTCATACAGATAGCGGTGTAGATATTTACGTGTTCATACAGATGGCGGTGTAGATATTTCCATGTTCGTACGGATGGCAGTGTTGATATTTCCATGTTCATACTGGTGGCGGTGTAGATATTTCCTTGTTTATACAGATAGCAGTGTAGTTATTTCCATGTTTATAGAGATTGCAGTGTAGATATTTCATTGATATGCAGATATCTGTGTAGATATTTGCATGTTCATACAGATAGCGGTGTAGATATTTCCATGTTCATACAGATAGCGGTGTAGATATTTCCATGTTCATACAGAAAGCGGTGTAGATATTTCCATGTTCATACAGTTAGCGGTGTAGATATTTCCATGTTCATAGAGATGGCGGTGTAGATATTTACATGTTCATACAGATGGCGGTGTAGATATTTCCATGTTTGTACGGATGGCAGTGTAGATATTTCCGTGTTCATAGAGGTGGCGGTGTTGATATTTCCATGTTTATACAGATAGCAGTGTAGTTGTTTCCATGTTTATAGAGATAGCAGTGTAGATATTACCATTGATATAAAGATAGCTGTGTAGATATTTCCATGTTCATACAGATAGCGGTGTAGATATTTCCATGTTCATACAGATAGCGGTGTAGATATTTCCATTTTCATACAGATACCGGTGTAGATATTTCCATGTTCATACAGATAGCGGTGTAGATATTTCCATGTTCATACAGTTAGCGGTGTAGATATTTCCATGTTCATACAGATGGCAGTGTAGATATTTACATGTTCATACAGATGGCGGTGTAGATATTTCCATGTTCGTTCACATGGTGGTGTAGATATTTCCATGTTCATAGAGATGGCCGTGTAGATATCTCCATGTTTATGCAGATAGCGGTTTAGATATTTCCATGTTTTTTCAGGTGGCGGTGTAGATATTTCCATGTTTATAGAGATGACAGTCTAGATATTGCCATGTTTATAGAAATAGTGGTGTAGCTTTTTCCAAGTTTATAGAGACAGCGTTGTATATATTTCCATGATTATACAGATTGCGTTGAAGATATTTCCATGTTTATACAGATAGCGGTGTAGATATTTCCATGTTTATACAGATAGCGGTGTAGGTATTTCCATGTTTATAGAGATAGTGGTGTAGATAATTCCAATTTTATACAGATAGCAGTGTAGATATTTCCAAGTTCATACAGATAGCGGTGTAGATATTTCCACGTTTATAGGGATGGCGTTGTAGATATTTAGATGTTCATACAGATGGCAGTGTAGATATTTCCATGTTTACACAGATAGCGGTGTAGACATTTCCATGTTTACACAGATAGTGGTGTGGATGTTTCCATGTTTATGCAACTAGCGGTGTAGATATTTCCATGTTTATACAGATAGCGGTGCGGATATTTCCATGTTTATACAGATAGTTCGGCAGATATGTCCATGTTTATACAGACAGCGGTGTAGATATTTCCATCTTAATACAGATGTCGTTGTAGATATGTCCATGTTCGTACAGATTGCGGTGTAGATATTTCCATGTTCATACAGATGGCGGTGTAGATATTTCGAAGTTTATAGAGATAGCGCTGTAGTTATTTCCATATTTATAGAGAAATCTGTGTAGATATTTCCGTGTATATGCAGATAGCTGTGTAGATATTTCCATGTTCATGCAGATAGCGGTGTAGATATTTCCATGTTCATCCAGATGCCGGTGTAGATATATCCATGTTCATACAGACGGTGGTGAAGATATTTCCATGTTCATACAGATGGCGGTGTAGATATTTCCATGTTCATACAAATGGCGGTGTAGATATTTCCATGTTCATAGAGATGGCGGTGTAGATATTTCCATGTTCATACAAAAGGCGGTGTAGATATTTCCATGTTCATAGAGATGGCGGTGTAGATATTTCCATGTTTATACATATAGCAGTGTAGTTATTTCCATGTTTATAGAGATAGCAGTGTAGATATTTCCATTGATATACAGATAGCAGTGTAGATATTTGCATGTTAATACAGATAGCGGTGTAGATATTTAAATGTTCATACAGATAGCGGTGTAGATATTTCCATGTTCATACAGATAGTGGTGTAGTTATTTCCATGTTCATACAGATAGCTGTGTAATTATTTCCATGTTCATTCCGTTGGCGGTGTAGATATTTCCATGTTCATACAGATGGCGGTGTAGATATTTCCATGTTCGTACAGATGGCGGTGTAGATATTTCCATATTCATAGAGATGGCGGCGTGGATATTTCCATGTTTATGCAGATAGCGGTATAGATATTTACATGTTGATTCAGATGGTGGTGTAGATATTTCCACGTTTATAGAGATGGCGGTCTAGATATTTCCATGTTTATAGAGTCAGTGGTGTAGATCTTTCCAAGTTTATAGAGACAGCGTTGTAGATATTTCCATGTTTATACAGATAGCATTGAAGATATTTCCAAGTTTATACAGATAGCGGTGTAGATATTTCCATGTTTATACAGATAGCGGTGTAGATATTTCCGTGTTTATAGAGATAGTGGTTTAGATAATTCCAATTTTATACAGATAGCAGTGTAGATATTTCCAAGTTCATACAGATAGCGGTGTAGATATTTCCACGTTTATAGGGATGGCGGTGTAGATATTTCCATGTTCATACAGATGGCAGTGTAGATATTTTCATGTTTATTGAGATGGCAGTATAGATATTTTCAAGTTTACACAGATGGCGGTGTAGATATTTCCATGTTTACACAGAAAGCGTTGTGGATATTTCCATGTTTATGCAGATAGCGGTGTAGATATTTCCATGTTTATACAGATAGCGGTGCGGATATTTCTATGTTTATACAGATAGTGGTGCAGATATTTCCATGTTTATACATATAGCGGTGTAGATATTCCATCTTAATAGAGATGGTGGCGTAGATATCTCCATGTTCGTACAGATGGCGGTGTAGATATTTCGATGTTCATACAGATGGCGGTGTAGATATTTCGAAGTTTATAGAGATAGCGCTGTAGTTATTTCCATATTTATAGAGAAATCTGTGTAGATACTTCCATGTATATGCAGATAGCTGTGTAGATATTTCCATGTTCATGCAGATAGCGGTGTAGATATTTCCATGTTCATCCAGATGCCGGTGTAGATATATCCATGTTCATACAGATGGCGGTGAAGATATTTCCATGTTCATGCAGATGGCGGTGTAGATATTTCCATGTTCATACAAATGGCGGTGTAGCTATTTCCATGTTCATAGAGATGGTGGTGTAGATATTTCCATGTTCATACAAATGGCGGTGTAGATATTTCCATGTTCATAGAGATGGCGGGGTAGATATTTCCATGTTTATACAGATAGCAGTGTAGTTATTTCCATGTTTATAGAGATAGCAGTGTACATATTTCCATTGATAAACAGATAGCTGTGTAGATATTTGCATGTTCATACAGATAGCGTTGTAGATATTTCCATGTTCATACAGATAGCGGTGTAGATATTTCCATGTTCATACAGATAGCGGTGTAGGTATTTCCATGTTCATACAGATAGCGGTGTAGGTATTTCCACATTCATACAGGTGGCAGTGTAGATATTTACATGTTTTTACAGATAGCAGTGTAGTTATTTCCATGTTTGTAGAGATGGCAGTGTACATATTTCCGTTGATATACAGATAGCTTTGTAGATATTTGCATGTTCATACAGATAGCGGTGTAGTTATTTCCATGTTCATACAGATAGCGGTGTAGATATTTCCATGTTCATACAGATGGCCGTGTAGTTATTTACATGTTCATATAGATGGCGGTGTAGATATTTCCATGTTCGTGCAGATGGCGGTGTAGATATTTCCATCTTTATACAGAGGGCGCTTTAGATATTTCCATGTTCGTGCAGATGGCGGTGTAGATATTTCCATGTTTATACAGAGGGCGCTTTAGATATTTCCATGTTTACAGACATAGCAGTGTAGATATTTCCATGTTGATAAACATAGCGGTGTAGATATTTACAAGGTTATAGAGATAGCGGTGTAGATATTTCCATGTTTATAGAGATAGTGTTGTAGATATGTTCATGTTTATACAGATAGTGGTATAGATATTTCCATGTTTATAGAGATGGTGGTGTAGATATTTCCATGTTTAAAGATATGGCGGTCTGGACATTTCCATGTTTATAGAGATAGCGGTGCAGTTATTTCCATGTTTATTGAGATAGCGGTCTAGATATTTCCATGTTTATACAGATAGTGGTGCAGATACTTCCATGTTTATACAGATAGCGGTGTAGATGTTTCCACGTTTATAGAGATAGCGGTGCAGATATTTCCATGTTTATGCTGATAGCGGTGTGGATATTTCCATGTTCACACAGATAGTGGTGAAGATATTTCCACCTTTATACAGATGGTGGCGAAGATATTTCCATATTCATGCAGATGGTGGTGTAGATATTTCCATGTTTATACAGATAGCGGTGTAGATATTTAAATGTTTATACAGATAGCGGTGTAGTTATTTCCATGTTTATAGAGATAGTGGTGTAGATAATTCCAATTTTATACAGATGGCAGTGTAGATATTTCCATGTTCATAAAGATAGCGGTGTAGATATTTCCATGTTCATACAGATAGCGGTGTAGATATTTCCTTGGTCGTACAGATAGCGGTGGAGATATTTCCATGTTCATACAGTTAGCGGTGTAGATATTTCCATGTTCATACAGATGGCGGTGTAGATATTTACATGTTCGTACAGATGGCGGTGTTGATATTTCCATGTTCATAGAGAAGGCGGCATAGATATTTCTATGTTTATGCAGATAGCGGTGTAGATATTTCCATGTTTATACAGATGGTGGTGTAGATATTTCCATGTTTATAGAGATGGCTGTCTAGATATTTCCATGTTTATGGAGATAGTGGTGTAGTTATTTCCAAGTTTATAGAGACAGCGTTGTAGATATTTCCATGTTTATACAGATAGCGGTGAAGATATTTCCATGTTTATACAGATAGCGGTGTAGATATTTAAATGTTTATACAGATAGCGGTGTAGTTATTTCCATGTTTATAGAGATAGTGGTGTAGATAATTCCAATTTTATACAGATGGCAGTGTAGATATTTCCAAGATCATACAGATAGCGGTGTAGATATTTCCACGTTTATACAGATGGCGGTGTAGATATTTCCACGTTCATACAGATGGCGCTGTTCATAATTCCATGTTTATAGAGATGGCGGTGTAGATATTTTCATGTTTACACAGATGGCAATGTAGATATTTCCATGTTTACACAGAAAGCGGTGTAGACATTTCCATGTTTACACAGATAGCGGAGTGGATATTTCCATGTTTATGCAGATGGCGGTGTAGATATTTCCATGTTTATACAGATAGCGGTGAGGATATTTCCATGTTTATACATATATTTGGGCAGATATTTCCATGTTTATACAGATAGCGGTGTAGATATTTCCATCTAAATATAGATGGCGGTGTAGATATCTCCATGTTCTTACAGATGGCGGTGTAGATATTTCCATGTTCATACAGATGGCAGTGTAGATATTTCGAAGTTTATAGAGATAGCACAGTAGATATTTCCATATTTATAGAGAAATCTGTGTAGATATTTCCATGTATATGCAGATAGCTGTGTAGATATTTCCATGTTCATGCAGATAGCGGTGTAGATATTTCCATGTTCATCCAGATGCCAGTGTAGATATATCCATGTTCATACAGATGGCGGTGAAGATATTTCCATCTTCATAGAGATGGCGGTGTAGATATTTCCATGTTCATAGAGATGGCGCTGTAGATATTTCCATGTTCATAGGGATGGCGGTGTAGATATTTTCATGCTCATACAAATGACGGTGTAGATATTTCCATGTTCATAGAGATGGCGGTGTACATATTTCCATGTTTACACAGATAGCAGTGTAGTTATTTCCATGGTTATAGAGATAGCATTGTAGATATTTCCATTGATATACAGATAGCTCTGTAGATATTTGCATGTTCATACAGATAGCTGGGTAGATATTTCCATATTGATACAGATAGCGGTGTATATATTTCCATGTTTATACAGATAGCGGTGTAGATATTTACGTGTTCATACAGATGGCGGTGTAGATATTTCCATGTTCGTACGGATGGCAGTGTTGATATTTCCATGTTCATACTGGTGGCGGTGTAGATATTTCCATGTTTATAGAGATAACAGTGTAGTTATTTCCATGTTTATAGAGATAGCAGTGTAGATATTTCATTGATATACAGATATCTGTGTAGATATTTGCATGCTCATACAGATAGCGGTGTAGATATTTCCATGTTCATACAGATAGCGGTGTAGATATTTCCATGTTCATACAGAAAGCGGTGTAGATATTTCCATGTTCATACAGTTAGCGGTGTAGATATTTCCATGTTCATACAGATGGCGGTGTAGATATTTCCTTGTTCGTACGGATGGCAGTGTAGTTATTTCCATGTTTATAGAGATAGCAGTGTAGATATTTCCATTGATATACAGATGGCTGTGTAGATATTTGCATGTTCTCACAGATAGCGGTGTAGATATTTCCATGTTCATACAGATAGCGGTGTAGATATTTCCATGTTCATACAGATAGCCGTGTAGATATTTCCATGTTCATACAGATAGCGGTGTAGATATTTCCATGTTCATACAGATAACGGTGTAGATATTTCCATGTTCCTACAGATAGGGGTGTAAATATTTCCAAGTTTATATAGATAGCGGTGTAGATATTTCCATGTTTATAGAGATAGCAGTGTAGATATTTCCAGTGATATGCAGATAGCGGTGGAGATATTTCCATGTTCAAACAGATAGCGGTGTAGATATTTCCATGTTCATACAGATAGTGGTGTAGATATTTCCATGTTCATACAGATAGCGGTGTAGATATTTCCATGTTTATACAGATGGCAGTGTAGTTATTTCCATGTTTATCGAGATGGCGGTGTAAATATTTCCAAGTTTATAGAGATAGTGCTGTAGTTATTTAAAAGTTTATAGAGAGATCGGTGTCGATATTTCCATGTTTATACTGATAGCGGTGTAGATATTTACATGTTTATAGAGATGGCGGTCTAGATATTTTCTTGTTTATACCGAAAGCGGTTTAGATATTTCCATGTTTATGGAGATAGCGGTGTAGATATTTCCAATTTTATAAAGATGTCAGTGTAGATATTTCCATGTTCATACAGATAGCAGTGTAGACATTTCCATGTTTACACAGATAGCGTTGTAGATATTTACATGTTTATAGAGATAGCGGTGTAATTATTTCCATGTTTATTCAGATAGCGGTGTAGATATTTCCATGTTCATACAGATAGCGGTGAAGATATTTCCATGTTCATACAGATGGCGGTGTAGATATTTCCATGTTCATGCAAATGGCGGTGTAGATATTTCCATGTTCATAGACATGGCGGAGTAGATATATCCATGTTCATACAAATGGCGGTGTAGATATTTCCATGTTCCTAGAGATGGCGGTGTAGATATTTCCATGTTTATACAGATAGCAGTGTAGTTATTTCCATGTTTATAGAGATAGCAGTGTAGATATTTCCATTGATATACAGATAGCTGTGTAGATATTTGCATGTTCATACAGATAGCGGTGTAGATATTTCCATGTTCCTACAGACAGTGGTGTAGATATTTCCATGTTCATACAGATAGCGGTGTAGATATTTTCATGTTCATACAGATAGCGGTGTGGATATTCCCATGTTCATACAGATAGCGGTGTAGATATTTCCATGTTCATACAGTTAGCTGTGTAGATATTTCCATGTTCATACAGATGGCGCTGTAGATATTTACATGTTGATACAGATGGCGGTGTAGATATTTCCATGTTCGTACGGATGGCAGTGTAGTTATTTCCATGTTTATAGAGATAGCAGTGTAAATATTTCCATTGATATACAGATGGCTGTGTAGATATTTGCATGTTCACACAGATAGCGGTGTAGATATTTCCATGTTCATACAGATAGCGGTGTAGATATTTCCATGTTCATACAGATAGCGGTGTAGATATTTCCTTGTTCATACAGATAGCGGTGAAGATATTTCCATGTTCATACAGTTAGTGGTGTAGATATTTCCATGTTCATACAGATGGCGGTGTAGATATTTCCTTGTTCGTACGGATGGCAGTGTAGTTATTTCCATGTTTATAGAGATAGCAGTGTAGATATTTCCATTGTTATACAGATGGCTGTGTAGATATTTGCATGTTCTCACAGATAGCGGTGTAGATATTTCCATGTTCATACAGATAGCCGTGTAGATATTTCCATGTTCATACAGATAGCGGTGTAGATATTTCCATGTTCATACAGATAACGGTGTAGATATTTCCATGTTCCTACAGATAGGGGTGTAAATATTTCCAAGTTTATATAGATAGCGGTGTAGATATTTCCATGTTTATAGAGATAGCAGTGTAGATATTTCCAGTGATATGCAGATAGCGGTGGAGATATTTCCATGTTCAAACAGATAGCGGTGTAGATATTTCCATGTTCATACAGATAGCGGTGTAGATATTTCCATGTTCATACAGATAGCGGTGTAGATATTTCCATGTTTATACAGATGGCAGTGTAGTTATTTCCATGTTTATCGAGATGGCGGTGTAGATATTTCCATGTTTATAGAGATAGTGCTGTAGTTATTTCCAAGTTTATAGAGAGATCGGTGTTGATATTTCCATGTTTATACTGATAGCGGTGTAGATATTTACATGTTTATAGAGATGGCGGTCTAGATATTTTCTTGTTTATACCGAAAGCGGTTTAGATATTTCCATGTTTATGGAGATAGCGGTGTAGATATTTCCAATTTTATAAAGATGTCAGTGTAGATATTTCCATGTTCATACAGATAGCAGTGTAGACATTTCCATGTTTACACAGATAGCGTTGTAGATATTTACATGTTTATAGAGATAGCGGTGTAATTATTTCCATGTTTATTCAGATAGCGGTGTAGATATTTCCATGTTCATACAGATAGCGGTGAAGATATTTCCATGTTCATACAGTTAGTAGTGTAGATATTTCCATGTTCGTACGGATGGCAGTGTAGTTATTTCCATGTTTATAGAGATGGCAGTGTAGTTATTTCCATGTTTATAGAGATAGCGGTGTAGATATTTCCATGTTTATAGAGATAGTGCTGTAGTTATTTCCAAGTTTATAGAGAGATCGGTGTAGATATTTCCATGTTTATACTGATAGCGGTGTAGATATTTACATGTTTATAGAGATGGCGGTCTAGATATTTTCTTGTTTATACCAAAAGCGGTTTAGATATTTCCTTGTTTATGGAGATAGCGGTGTAGATATTTCCAATTTTATAAAGATGTCAGTGTAGATATTTCCATGTTCATACAGATAGCAGTGTAGACATTTCCATGTTTACACAGATAGCGTTGTAGATATTTACATGTTTATAGAGATAGCGGTGTAATTATTTCCAAGTTTATACAGATAGTGGTGTAGATATTTCCATGTTTACACAGATAGCGGTGTGGATATTTCCAAGTTTATACAGAGAGCGGAGTAGATATTTCCATGTTTATACAGATTGCGGTGTAGATATTTAAATGTTTATACAGATGGCGGTGTAGATATTTCCATGTTCATACAGATGGCGGTGCAGATATTTCCATGTTCATACAGATGGTGATGTAGATATTTCCATGTTTATAGAGATAGCGTTATAGTTATTTCTATGTTTATAGAGATAGCGCTGTAGATATGTCCATGAATAAAAAGATAGCTGTGTGGATATTTCCATGTTCCTACAGATAGCGGTGTAGATATTTCCATGTTCATACAGATAGCGGTGTAGGTATTTCCACCTTCATAGTGATGGCGGTGTAGATATTTCTATGTTCATACAGAGGGCGGTGTAGATATTTCCATGTTCATACAGATAGCGGTGTAGATATTTCCATGTTCCTACAGATGGCGGTGTAGATATTTACATGTTCATACAGATGGCGGTGTAGATATTTCCATGTTCGTACGGATGGCAGTGGAGATATGTCCATGTTCATACAGGTGGCAGTGAAGATATTTCCATGTTTATACAGATGGCAGTGTAGTTATTTCCATGTTTATAGAGATAGCAGTGTAGATATTTCCACTGATATACAGATAGCTGTGTAGATATTTGCATGTTCATACAGATAGCGCTGTAGATATTTCCATGTTCATACAGATAGCGGTGTAGATATTTCCATGTTCATACAGATAGCGGGGTAGATATTTCCATGTTCATACAGTTAGCGGTGTAGATATTTCCATGTTCATACAGATGGCGGTGTAGATATTTACATGTTCATACAGTTGGCGGTGTAGATATTTCCATGTTCGTACTGATGGCTGTGTAGATATTTCCATGTTCATAGAGATATCGGTGTAGATATTTCCATGTTCATACAAATGGCGGTGTAGATAATTCCATGTTCATAGAGATGGCGGTGTAGATATTTCGAAGTTTACAGAGATAGCGCTGTAGTTATTTTCATATTTATAGAGAAATCTGTGTAGATATTTCCATGTATATGCAGATAGCAGTGTAGATATTTCCATGTTCATCCAGATGCCGGTGTAGATATATCCATGTTCATACAGATGGCGGTGAAGATATTTCCAAGATCATACAGATGGCGGTTGTTGATAATTCCATGTTCATACAAATGGCGGTGTAGATATTTCCATGTTCATAGAGATGGCGGTGTAGATATTTCCCTGCTCATACAAATGGCGGTGTAGATATTTCCATGTTCATAGAGATGGCGGTGTAGATATTTCCATGTTTATACAGATAGCAGTGTAGTTATTTCCATGGTTATAGGGATAGCAGTGTAGATATTTCCATTGATATACAGATAGCTGTGTAGATATTTGCATGTTCATACAGATAGCTGTGTAGATATTTCCATGTTCATCGAGATAGCGGTGTAGATATTTCCATGTTCATACAGATAGCGGTGTAGATATTTCCATGTTCATACAGATAGCTGTGTAGATATTTCCATGTTCATACAGATAGCGGTGTAGATATTTCCATGTTCATACAGTTAGCGGTGTAGATATTTCCATGTTCATACAGATGGCGGTTAGATATTTACATGTTCATACAGATGGCGGTGTAGATATTTCCATGTTCGTACGGATGGCAGTGGAGATATTTCCATGTTCATACAGGTGGCGGTGTAGATATTTCCATGTTTATACAGATAGCAGTGTAGTTATTTCCATGTTTATAGAGATAGCAGTGTAGATACTTACATGTTCATACAGATGGCGGTGTAGATATTTCCATGTTCGTACAGATGGCGGTGTAGATATTTCCATGTTCATTCAGTTAGCGGTGTAGATATTTCCATGTTCATACAGATGGCGGTGTAGATACTTACATGTTCATACAGATGGCGGTGTAGATATTTCCATGTTCGTACAGATGGCGGTGTAGATATTTCCATGTTCCTAGAGATGGCGGCGTAGATATTTCCATGTTTAGGCAGTTAGCGTTATAGATATTTCCATGTTTATACAGATGTTGGTGTAGACATTTCCATGTTTATAGAGATGGCGGTCTAGATATTTCCATGTTTATAGAGATAGCGGTGTAGTTATTTCCAAGTTTATAGAGACAGCGTGGTAGATATTTCCATGTTTATACAGATAGCGGTGAAGATATTTCCATGTTTATACAGATAGCGGTGTAGATATTTCCATGTTTATACAGATAGCGGTGTAGATATTTCCATGTTTCTAGAGATAGTGGTGTAGATAATTCCAATTTTATACAGATAGCAGTGTAGATATTTCCAAGTTCATACAGATAGCAGTGTAGATATTTCCACGTTTATACCGATGGCGGTGTAGATATTTCCATGTTCATACAGATGGCGCTGTAGATATTTCCATGTTTATATCGATGGCGGTGTAGATATTTTCATGTTTACACAGGTGGCGGTGTAGATATTTCCATGTTTACACAGAAAGCGGTGTAGACATTTCCATGTTTACACAGATAGCGGTGTGGATAGTTCCATGCTTATGCAGATAGCGGTGTAGATATTTCCATATTTATACAGATAGCGATGCGGATATTTCCATGTTTATACAGATAGTTGGGCAGATATTTCCATATTTATACAGATAGCAGTGTAGATATTTCCATCTTAATACAGATGGCGGTGTAGATATCTCCATGTTCGTAGAGATGGCGGTGTAGATATTTCCATGTTCATACAGATGGCAGTGTAGATATTTCGAAGTTTATAGAGATAGCTCTGTAGTTATTTCCATATTTATAGAGAAATCTTTGTAGATATTTCCATGTATATGCAGATAGCTGTGTAGATATTTCCATGTTCATGCAGATAGCGGTGTAGATATGTCCATGTTCATCCAGATGCCGGTGTAGATATATCCATGTTCATACAGATGGCGGTGAAGGTATTTCCATGTTCATACAGATGGCGGTGTAGGTATTTCCATGTTCATACAAATGGCGGTGTAGATATTTCCAGGTTCACAGAGATGGCAGTGTAGATATTTCCATGTTCATACAAATGACGGTGTAGGTATTTCCATGTTCATAGAGAAGGCGGTGTAGATATTTCCATGTTTATGCACATAACAGTGTAGTTATTTCCATGTTTATAGAGATAGCAGTGTAGATATTTCCATTGATATACAGATAGCTGTGTAGATATTTGCATGATCATACAGATAGCTCTGTAGATATTTCGATGTTCATAAAGATAGCGGTGTAGATATTTCCATGTTCATACAGATAGCGGTGTAGATATTTCCATGTTCATACAGATAGCGGTGTAGATATTTCCATGTTCATACAGTTAGCGGTGTAGATATTTCCATGTTCATATAGATGGCGGTGTAGATATTTACATATTCATACAGATGGCGGTGTAGATATTTCCATGTTCATACGGATGGCAGTGTGGATATTTCCATGTTCATACTGGTGGCGGCGTAGGCTTTTCCATGTTTATACAGATAGCAGTGCAGTTATTTCCATGTTTATAGAGATAGCAGTGTAGATATTTCCATTGATATACAGATAGCTGTGTAGATATTTGCATGTTCATACAGATAGCGCTGTTGATATTTCCATGTTCATACAGATAGCGGTGTAGATATTTCCATGTTCATACAGATAGCGGTGTATATATTTCCATGTTCATACAGATAACGGTGTAGATATTTCCATGTTCATTCAGATAGCGGTGTAGATATTTCCATGTTCATACAGTTAGCGGTGTAGATATTTCCATGTTCATACAGATGGCGGTGTAGATATTTACATGTTCATACAGATGGCGGTGTAGATATTTACATGTTCATACAGATGGCGGTGTAGATATTTCCATGTTCGTACGGATGGCAGTGGAGATATGTCCATGTTCATACAGGTGGCAGTGAAGATATTTCCATGTTTATACAGATGGCAGTGTAGTTATTTCCATGTTTATAGAGATAGCAGTGTAGATATTTCCACTGATATACAGATAGCTGTGTAGATATTTGCATGTTCATACAGATAGCGCTGTAGATATTTCCATGTTCATACAGATAGCGGTGTAGATATTTCCATGTTCATACAGATAGCGGGGTAGATATTTCCATGTTCATACAGTTAGCGGTGTAGATATTTCCATGTTCATACAGATGGCGGTGTAGATATTTACATGTTCATACAGTTGGCGGTGTAGATATTTCCATGTTCGTACTGATGGCTGTGTAGATATTTCCATGTTCATAGAGATATCGGTGTAGATATTTCCATGTTCATACAAATGGCGGTGTAGATAATTCCATGTTCATAGAGATGGCGGTGTAGATATTTCGAAGTTTACAGAGATAGCGCTGTAGTTATTTTCATATTTATAGAGAAATCTGTGTAGATATTTCCATGTATATGCAGATAGCAGTGTAGATATTTCCATGTTCATCCAGATGCCGGTGTAGATATATCCATGTTCATACAGATGGCGGTGAAGATATTTCCAAGATCATACAGATGGCGGTTGTTGATAATTCCATGTTCATACAAATGGCGGTGTAGATATTTCCATGTTCATAGAGATGGCGGTGTAGATATTTCCCTGCTCATACAAATGGCGGTGTAGATATTTCCATGTTCATAGAGATGGCGGTGTAGATATTTCCATGTTTATACAGATAGCAGTGTAGTTATTTCCATGGTTATAGGGATAGCAGTGTAGATATTTCCATTGATATACAGATAGCTGTGTAGATATTTGCATGTTCATACAGATAGCTGTGTAGATATTTCCATGTTCATCGAGATAGCGGTGTAGATATTTCCATGTTCATACAGATAGCGGTGTAGATATTTCCATGTTCATACAGATAGCTGTGTAGATATTTCCATGTTCATACAGATAGCGGTGTAGATATTTCCATGTTCATACAGTTAGCGGTGTAGATATTTCCATGTTCATACAGATGGCGGTTAGATATTTACATGTTCATACAGATGGCGGTGTAGATATTTCCATGTTCGTACGGATGGCAGTGGAGATATTTCCATGTTCATACAGGTGGCGGTGTAGATATTTCCATGTTTATACAGATAGCAGTGTAGTTATTTCCATGTTTATAGAGATAGCAGTGTAGATACTTACATGTTCATACAGATGGCGGTGTAGATATTTCCATGTTCGTACAGATGGCGGTGTAGATATTTCCATGTTCATTCAGTTAGCGGTGTAGATATTTCCATGTTCATACAGATGGCGGTGTAGATACTTACATGTTCATACAGATGGCGGTGTAGATATTTCCATGTTCGTACAGATGGCGGTGTAGATATTTCCATGTTCCTAGAGATGGCGGCGTAGATATTTCCATGTTTAGGCAGTTAGCGTTATAGATATTTCCATGTTTATACAGATGTTGGTGTAGACATTTCCATGTTTATAGAGATGGCGGTCTAGATATTTCCATGTTTATAGAGATAGCGGTGTAGTTATTTCCAAGTTTATAGAGACAGCGTGGTAGATATTTCCATGTTTATACAGATAGCGGTGAAGATATTTCCATGTTTATACAGATAGCGGTGTAGATATTTCCATGTTTATACAGATAGCGGTGTAGATATTTCCATGTTTCTAGAGATAGTGGTGTAGATAATTCCAATTTTATACAGATAGCAGTGTAGATATTTCCAAGTTCATACAGATAGCAGTGTAGATATTTCCACGTTTATACCGATGGCGGTGTAGATATTTCCATGTTCATACAGATGGCGCTGTAGATATTTCCATGTTTATATCGATGGCGGTGTAGATATTTTCATGTTTACACAGGTGGCGGTGTAGATATTTCCATGTTTACACAGAAAGCGGTGTAGACATTTCCATGTTTACACAGATAGCGGTGTGGATAGTTCCATGCTTATGCAGATAGCGGTGTAGATATTTCCATATTTATACAGATAGCGATGCGGATATTTCCATGTTTATACAGATAGTTGGGCAGATATTTCCATATTTATACAGATAGCAGTGTAGATATTTCCATCTTAATACAGATGGCGGTGTAGATATCTCCATGTTCGTAGAGATGGCGGTGTAGATATTTCCATGTTCATACAGATGGCAGTGTAGATATTTCGAAGTTTATAGAGATAGCTCTGTAGTTATTTCCATATTTATAGAGAAATCTTTGTAGATATTTCCATGTATATGCAGATAGCTGTGTAGATATTTCCATGTTCATGCAGATAGCGGTGTAGATATGTCCATGTTCATCCAGATGCCGGTGTAGATATATCCATGTTCATACAGATGGCGGTGAAGGTATTTCCATGTTCATACAGATGGCGGTGTAGGTATTTCCATGTTCATACAAATGGCGGTGTAGATATTTCCAGGTTCACAGAGATGGCAGTGTAGATATTTCCATGTTCATACAAATGACGGTGTAGGTATTTCCATGTTCATAGAGAAGGCGGTGTAGATATTTCCATGTTTATGCACATAACAGTGTAGTTATTTCCATGTTTATAGAGATAGCAGTGTAGATATTTCCATTGATATACAGATAGCTGTGTAGATATTTGCATGATCATACAGATAGCTCTGTAGATATTTCGATGTTCATAAAGATAGCGGTGTAGATATTTCCATGTTCATACAGATAGCGGTGTAGATATTTCCATGTTCATACAGATAGCGGTGTAGATATTTCCATGTTCATACAGTTAGCGGTGTAGATATTTCCATGTTCATATAGATGGCGGTGTAGATATTTACATATTCATACAGATGGCGGTGTAGATATTTCCATGTTCATACGGATGGCAGTGTGGATATTTCCATGTTCATACTGGTGGCGGCGTAGGCTTTTCCATGTTTATACAGATAGCAGTGCAGTTATTTCCATGTTTATAGAGATAGCAGTGTAGATATTTCCATTGATATACAGATAGCTGTGTAGATATTTGCATGTTCATACAGATAGCGCTGTTGATATTTCCATGTTCATACAGATAGCGGTGTAGATATTTCCATGTTCATACAGATAGCGGTGTATATATTTCCATGTTCATACAGATAACGGTGTAGATATTTCCATGTTCATTCAGATAGCGGTGTAGATATTTCCATGTTCATACAGTTAGCGGTGTAGATATTTCCATGTTCATACAGATGGCGGTGTAGATATTTACATGTTCATACAGATGGCGGTGTAGATATTTCCATGTTCGTACAGATGACGGTGTAGATATTTCCATGTTCATAGAGATGGTGGCGTAGATATTTCCATGTTTATGCAGATAGCGTTATAGATATTTCCATGTTTATACAGATGGTGGTGTAGATATTTCCATGTTTATAGAGATGGCGGTCTAGATATTTCCATGTTTATAGAGATAGTGGTGTAGTTATTTCCAAGTTTATAGAGACGGCGTGGTAGATATTTCCATGTTTATACAGATAGCGATGAAGATATTTCCATGTTTATACAGATAGCGGTGTAGATATTTCCATGTTTATACAGATAGCGGTGTAGATATTTCCATGTTTCTAGAGATAGTGGTGAAGATAATTCCAAATTTATACAGATAGCAGTGTAGATATTTCCAAGTTCATACAGATAGCAGTGTAGATATTTCCACGTTTATACAGAAGGCGGTGTAGATATTTCCATGTTCATACAGATGGCGCTGTAGATATTTCCATGTTTATATCGATGGCGGGGTAGATATTTTCATGTTTACACAGGTGGCGGTGGAGATATTTCCACATTTACGCAGAAAGCGGTGTAGACATTTCCATGTTTACACTGATAGCGGTGTGGATATTTCCATGTTTATGCAGATAGCGGTGTAGATATTTCCATGTTTATACAGATAGCGATGCGGATATTCCCATATTTATACAGATAGTTGGGCAGATATTTCCATGTTTATACAGATAGCAGTGTAGATATTTCCATCTTAATACAGATGGCACTGTAGATATCTCCATGTTCGTACAGATGGCGGTGTAGATATTTCCATGTTCATACAGATGGCAGAGTAGATATTTCGAAGTTTATAGAGATAGCTCTGTAGTTATTTCCATATTTATAGAGAAATCTGTGTAGATATTTCCATGTATATGCAGATAGCTGTGTAGATATTTCCATGTTCATGCAGATACCGGTGTAGATATGTCCATGTTCATCCAGATGCCGGTGTAGATATATCCATGTTTTTACAGATGGCGGTGAAGATATTTCCATGTACATACAAATGGCGGTGTAGATATTTCCATGTTCATAGAGATGGCAGTGTAGATGTTTCCATGTTCATACAAATGACGGTGTAGATATTTCCATGTTCATAGAGATGGCGGTGTAGATATTTCCATGTTTATACAGATAGCAGTGTAGTTATTTCCATGTTTATAGAGATAGCAGTGTAGATATTTCCATTGATATACAGATTGCTGTGTAGATATTTGCATGTTCATACAGATAGCGGTGTAGATATCTCCATGTTTATGCAGATAGCGGTATAGATATTTCCATGTTTATTCAGATGGCGGTGTAGATATTTCCATGTTTATAGAGATGACAGTCTAGATATTGCCATGTTTATAGAAATAGTAGTGTAGCTTTTTCCAAGTTTATAGAGACAGCGTTGTATATATTTCCATGATTATACAGATAGCGTTGAAGATATTTCCATGTTTATACAGATAGCGGTGTATATATTTCCATGTTTATACAGATAGCTGTGTAGCTATTTCCATGTTTATAGAGATAGCAGTGTAAATATTTCCATTGATATACAGATAGCTGTGTAGATATTTGCATGTTCATACAGATAGCGGTGTAGATATTTCCATGTTCATACAGATAACGGTGTAGATATTTCCTTGGTCGTACAGATAGCGGTGAAGATATTTCCATGTTCATACAGTTAGCGGTGTAGATATTTCCATGTTCATACAGATGGCGGTGTAGATATTTACATTTTCATACAGATGGTGGTGTAAATATTTCCATGTTCGTACAGATGGCGGTGTTGATATTTCCATGTTCATAGAGAAGGCGGCGTAGATATTTCTATGTTTATGCAGATAGCGGTATAGATATTTCCATGTTTATACAGATGGTGGTGTAGATATTTCCATGTTTATAGAGATGGCTGTCTAGATATTTCCATGTTTATGGAGATAGTGGTGTAGTTATTTCCAAGTTTATAGAGACAGCGTTGTAGATATTTCCATGTTTATACAGATAGCGGTGAAG
Organism: Gorilla gorilla gorilla; assembly: GCF_029281585.2. Classification (NCBI taxonomy): domain Eukaryota; kingdom Metazoa; phylum Chordata; class Mammalia; order Primates; family Hominidae; genus Gorilla; species Gorilla gorilla. Next base: position 5,774,668 of record NC_073232.2, on the reverse strand, counting down.
ATATTTCCATGTTTATACAGATAGCGGTGTAGATATTTAAATGTTTATACAGATAGCGGTGTAGTTATTTCCATGTTTATAGAGATAGTGGTGTAGATAAATCCAATTTTATACAGATGGCAGTGTAGATATTTCCAAGATCATACAGATAGCGGTGTAGATAGTTCCACGTTTATACAGATGGCGGTGTAGATATTTCCACGTTCATACAGATGGCGCTGTTCATAATTCCATGTTTATAGAGATGGCGGTGTAGATATTTTCATGTTTACACAGATGGCAATGTAGATATTTCCATGTTTACACAGAAAGCGGTGTAGACATTTCCATGTTTACTCAGATAGCGTAGTGGATATTTCCATGTTTACGCAGATGGCGGTGTAGATATTTCCATGTTTATACAGATAGCGGTGAGGATATTTCCATGTTTATACTTATATTTGGGCAGATATTTCCATGTTTATACAGATAGCGGTGTAGATATTTCCATCTAAATATAGATGGCGGTGTAGATATCTCCATGTTCTTACAGATGGCGGTGTAGATATTTCCATGTTCATACAGATGGCAGTGTAGATATTTCGAAGTTTATAGAGATAGCACAGTAGTTATTTCCATATTTATTGAGAAATCTGTGTAGATATTTCCATGTATATGCAGATAGCTGTGTAGATATTTCCATGTTCATGCAGATAGCGGTGTAGATATGTCCATGTTCATCCAGATGCCGGTGCAGATATATCCATGTTCTTACAGATGGCGGTGAAGATATTTCCATGTACATACAAATGGCGGTGTAGATATTTCCATGTTCATAGAGATGGCAGTGTAGATGTTTCCATGTTCATACAAATGACGGTGTAGATATTTCCATGTTCATAGAGATGGCGGTGTAGATATTTCCATGTTTATACAGATAGCAGTGTAGTTATTTCCATGTTTATAGAGATAGCAGTGTAGATATTTCCATTGATATACAGATAGCTGTGTAGATATTTGCATGTTCATACAGATAGCGGTGTAGATATCTCCATGTTTATGCAGATAGCGGTATAGATATTTCCATGTTTATTCAGATGGCGGTGTAGATATTTCCATGTTTATAGAGATGACAGTCTAGATATTGCCATGTTTATAGAAATAGTAGTGTAGCTTTTTCCAAGTTTATAGAGACAGCGTTGTATATATTTCCATGATTATACAGATAGCGTTGAAGATATTTCCATGTTTATACAGATAGCGGTGTATATATTTCCATGTTTATACAGATAGCAGTGTAGCTATTTCCATGTTTATAGAGATAGCAGTGTAAATATTTCCATTGATATACAGATAGCTGTGTAGATATTTGCATGTTCATACAGATAGCGGTGTAGATATTTCCATGTTCATACAGATAACGGTGTAGATATTTCCTTGGTCGTACAGATAGCGGTGAAGATATTTCCATGTTCATACAGTTAGCGGTGTAGATATTTCCATGTTCATACAGATGGCGGTGTAGATATTTACATGTTCATACAGATGGTGGTGTAAATATTTCCATGTTCGTACAGATGGCGGTGTTGATATTTCCATGTTCATAGAGAAGGCGGCGTAGATATTTCTATGTTTATGCAGATAGCGGTATAGATATTTCCATGTTTATACAGATGGTGGTGTAGATATTTCCATGTTTATAGAGATGGCTGTCTAGATATTTCCATGTTTATGGAGATAGTGGTGTAGTTATTTCCAAGTTTATAGAGATAGCGTTGTAGATATTTCCATGTTTATACAGATAGCGGTGAAGATATTTCCATGTTTATACAGATAGCGGTGTAGATATTTAAATGTTTATACAGATAGCGGTGTAGTTATTTCCATGTTTATAGAGATAGTGGTGTAGATAAATCCAATTTTATACAGATGGCAGTGTAGATATTTCCAAGATCATACAGATAGCGGTGTAGATATTTCCACGTTTATACAGATGGCGGTGTAGATATTTCCACGTTCATACAGATGGCGCTGTTCATAATTCCATGTTTATAGAGATGGCGGTGTAGATATTTTCATGTTTACACAGATGGCAATGTAGATATTTCCATGTTTACACAGAAAGCGGTGTAGACATTTCCATGTTTACACAGATAGCGGAGTGGATATTTCCATGTTTATGCAGATGGCGGTGTAGATATTTCCATGTTTATACAGATAGCGGTGTAGATATTTCCATCTAAATATAGATGGCGGTGTAGATATCTCCATGTTCTTACAGATGGCGGTGTAGATATTTCCATGTTCATACAGATGGCAGTGTAGATATTTCGAAGTTTATAGAGATAGCACAGTAGTTATTTCCATATTTATTGAGAAATCTGTGTAGATATTTCCATGTATATGCAGATAGCTGTGTAGATATTTCCATGTTCATGCAGATAGCGGTGTAGATATTTCCATGTTCATCCAGATGCCAGTGTAGATATATCCATGTTCATACAGATGGCGGTGAAGATATTTCCATCTTCATAGAGATGGCGGTGTAGATATTTCCATGTTCATAGAGATGGCGCTGTAGATATTTCCATGTTCATAGGGATGGCGGTGTAGATATTTTCATGCTCATACAAATGGCGGTGTATATATTTCCATGTTCATAGAGATGGCGGTGTACATATTTCCATGTTTATACAGATAGCAGTGTTGTTATTTCCATGGTTATAGAGATAGCATTGTAGGTATTTCCATTGATATACAGATAGCTCTGTAGATATTTGCATGTTCATACAGATAGCTGTGTAGATATTTCCATGTTGATACAGATAGCGGTGTAGATATTTCCATGTTCATACAGATAGCGGTGTAGATATTTACGTGTTCATACAGATGGCGGTGTAGATATTTCCATGTTCGTATGGATGGCAGTGTTGATATTTCCATGTTCATACTGGTGGCGGTGTAGATATTTCCATGTTTATACAGATAGCAGTGTAGTTATTTCCATGTTTATATAGATAGCAGTGTAGATATTTCATTGATATACAGATATCTGTGTAGATATTTGCATGTTCATACAGATAGCGGTGTAGATATTTCCATGTTCATACAGATAGCGGTGTAGATATTTCCATGTTCATACAGAAAGCGGTGTAGATATTTCCATGTTCATACAGTTAGCGGTGTAGATATTTCCATGTTCATAGAGATGGCGGTGTAGATATTTACATGTTCATACAGATGGCGGTGTAGATATTTCCATGTTTGTACGGATGGCAGTGTAGATATTTCCGTGTTCATAGAGGTGGCGGTGTAGATATTTCCATGTTTATACAGATAGCAGTGTAGTTGTTTCCATGTTTATAGAGATAGCAGTGTAGATATTACCATTGATATAAAGATAGCTGTGTAGATATTTCCATGTTCATACAGATAGCGGTGTAGATATTTCCATGTTCATTCAGATAGCGGTGTAGATATTTCCATTTTCATACAGATACCGGTGTAGATATTTCCATGTTCATACAGATAGCGGTGTAGATATTTCCATGTGCATACAGTTAGCGGTGTAGATATTTCCATGTTCATACAGATGGCAGTGTAGATATTTACATGTTCATACAGATGGCGGTGTAGATATTTCCATGTTCGTACAGATGGTGGTGTAGATATTTCCATGTTCATAGAGATGGCCGTGTAGATATCTCCATGTTTATGCAGATAGCGGTATAGATATTTCCATGTTTATTCAGATGGCGGTGAAAATATTTCCATGTTTATAGAGATGACAGTCTAGATATTGCCATGTTTATAGAAATAGTGGTGTAGCTTTTTCCAAGTTTATAGAGACAGCGTTGTATATATTTCCATGATTATACAGATAGCGTTGAAGATATTTCCATGTTTATACAGATAGCGGTGTAGATATTTCCATGTTTATACAGATAGCGGTGTAGGTATTTCCATGTTTATAGAGATAGTGGTGTAGATAATTCCAATTTTATACAGATAGCAGTGTAGATATTTCCAAGTTCATACAGATAGCGGTGTAGATATTTCCACGTTTATAGGGATGGCGGTGTAGATATTTAGATGTTCATACAGATGGCAGTGTAGATATTTCCATGTTTACACAGATAGCGGTGTAGACATTTCCATGTTTACACAGATAGTGGTGTGGATGTTTCCATGTTTATGCAACTAGCGGTGTAGATATTTCCATGTTGATACAGATAGCGGTGCGGATATTTCCATGTTTATACAGATAGTTCGGCAGATATGTCCATGTTTATACAGACAGCGGTGTAGATATTTCCATCTTAATTCAGATGTCGGTGTAGATATGTCCATGTTCGTACAGATTGCGGTGTAGATATTTCCATGTTCATACAGATGGCGGTGTAGATATTTCGAAGTTTATAGAGATAGCGCTGTAGTTATTTCCATATTTATAGAGAAATCTGTGTAGATATTTCCGTGTATATGCAGATAGCTGTGTAGATATTTCCATGTTCATGCAGATAGCGGTGTAGATATTTCCATGTTCATCCAGATGCCGGTGGAGATATATCCATGTTCATACAGACGGTGGTGAAGATATTTCCATGTTCATACAGATGGCGGTGTAGATATTTCCATGTTCATACAAATGGTGGTGTATATATTTCCATGTTCATAGAGATGGCGGTGTAGATATTTCCATTTTCATACAAAAGGCGGTGTAGATATTTCCATGTTCATAGAGATGGCGGTGTAGATATTTCCATGTTTATACAGATAGCAGTGTAGTTATTTCCATGTTTATAGAGATAGCAGTGTAGATGTTTCCATTGATATACAGATAGCTGTGTAGATATTTGCATGTTCATACAGATAGCGGTGTAGATATTTAAATGTTCATACAGATAGCGGTGTAGATATTTCCATGTTCATACAGATAGTGGTGTAGTTATTTCCATGTTCATACAGATAGCTGTGTAGTTATTTCCATGTTCATTCAGTTGGCGGTGTAGATATTTCCATGTTCATACAGATGGCGGTGTAGATATTTCCATGTTCGTACAGATGGCGGTGTAGATATTTCCATATTCATAGAGATGGCGGCGTAGATATTTCCATATTTATGCAGATAGCGGTATAGATATTTCCATGTTGATTCAGATGGTGGTGTAGATATTTCCACGTTTATAGAGATGGCGGTCTAGATATTTCCATGTTTATAGAGACAGTGGTGTAGATCTTTCCAAGTTTATAGAGAGAGCGTTGTAGATATTTCCATGTTTATACAGATAGCAATGAAGATATTTCCTAGTTTATACAGATAGCGGTGTAGATATTTCCATGTTTATACAGATAGCGGTGTAGATATTTCCGTGTTTATAGAGATAGTGGTGTAGATAATTCCAATTTTATACAGAAAGCAGTGTAGATATTTCCAAGTTCATACAGATAGCGGTGTAGATATTTCCACGTTTAAAGGGATGGCGGTGTAGATATTTCCATGTTCATACAGATGGCAGTGTAGATATTTTCATGTTTATTGAGATGGCAGTGTAGATATTTTCATGGTTACACAGATGGCGGTGTAGATATTTCCATGTTTACACAGATAGCGGTGTGGATATTTCCATGTTTATGCAGATAGCGGTGTAGATATTTCCATGTTTATACAGATAGCGGTGCGGATATTTCTATGCTTATACAGATAGTGGTGCAGATATTTCCATGTTTATACATATAGCGGTGTAGATATTCCATCTTAATAGAGATGGCGGCGTAGATATCTCCATGTTCGTACAGATGGCGGTGTAGATATTTCTGTGTTTATACATATAACGGTGTAGATATTTCCATGATCATACAGATGGCGGTGTGGATATTTCCATTTTGATACAGATGGGGTGTAGATATTTTCATGTTTATACAGATGACGGTGTAGATATTTACATGTTTATAGACATGGCGGTGTAGATATTTCCATGTTTTTACACATAGCAGTGTCGATATTTCCATGTTTATGGAGATATCGGTGTAGGTATTTCCATGTTTATAGAGAGAGCGTTGTGGATATTCCCATGTTTATACAGATAGCGGTGTAGATATTTCCCTGTTTTACAGAGAGCAGTGTAGATATTTCCATGTTTATTCAGATAGCGGTGTAGATATTTCCATGTACATACAGATAGCGGTGTAGATATTCCCATGTTTATTCAGATGGCAATGTAGATATTTACATGTTTATAGGGATGGCGGTGTAGATATTTCCTTGTATTGACAGATATCTGTGTAGATATTTCCATTTTTATACAGATAGCGCTGATGATATTTCCATGATTATACAGATAGTTGTGTAGATATTTCCATGTTTATACAGATAGCGGTGTAGGTACTTCCATGTTTATAGAGATAGTGGTGTAGATAAATCCAATTTTATACAGATGGCAGTGTAGATATTTCCAAGATCATACAGATAGCGGTGTAGATAGTTCCACGTTTATACAGATGGCGGTGTAGATATTTCCACGTTCATACAGATGGCGCTGTTCATAATTCCATGTTTATAGAGATGGCGGTGTAGATATTTTCATGTTTACACAGATGGCAATGTAGATATTTCCATGTTTACACAGAAAGCGGTGTAGACATTTCCATGTTTACACAGATAGCGTAGTGGATATTTCCATGTTTACGCAGATGGCGGTGTAGATATTTCCATGTTTATACAGATAGCGGTGAGGATATTTCCATGTTTATACTTATATTTGGGCAGATATTTCCATGTTTATACAGATAGCGGTGTAGATATTTCCATCTAAATATAGATGGCGGTGTAGATATCTCCATGTTCTTACAGATGGCGGTGTAGATATTTCCATGTTCATACAGATGGCAGTGTAGATATTTCGAAGTTTATAGAGATAGCACAGTAGTTATTTCCATATTTATTGAGAAATCTGTGTAGATATTTCCATGTATATGCAGATAGCTGTGTAGATATTTCCATGTTCATGCAGATAGCGGTGTAGATATGTCCATGTTCATCCAGATGCCGGTGCAGATATATCCATGTTCTTACAGATGGCGGTGAAGATATTTCCATGTACATACAAATGGCGGTGTAGATATTTCCATGTTCATAGAGATGGCAGTGTAGATGTTTCCATGTTCATACAAATGACGGTGTAGATATTTCCATGTTCATAGAGATGGCGGTGTAGATATTTCCATGTTTATACAGATAGCAGTGTAGTTATTTCCATGTTTATAGAGATAGCAGTGTAGATATTTCCATTGATATACAGATAGCTGTGTAGATATTTGCATGTTCATACAGATAGCGGTGTAGATATCTCCATGTTTATGCAGATAGCGGTATAGATATTTCCATGTTTATTCAGATGGCGGTGTAGATATTTCCATGTTTATAGAGATGACAGTCTAGATATTGCCATGTTTATAGAAATAGTAGTGTAGCTTTTTCCAAGTTTATAGAGACAGCGTTGTATATATTTCCATGATTATACAGATAGCGTTGAAGATATTTCCATGTTTATACAGATAGCGGTGTATATATTTCCATGTTTATACAGATAGCAGTGTAGCTATTTCCATGTTTATAGAGATAGCAGTGTAAATATTTCCATTGATATACAGATAGCTGTGTAGATATTTGCATGTTCATACAGATAGCGGTGTAGATATTTCCATGTTCATACAGATAACGGTGTAGATATTTCCTTGGTCGTACAGATAGCGGTGAAGATATTTCCATGTTCATACAGTTAGCGGTGTAGATATTTCCATGTTCATACAGATGGCGGTGTAGATATTTACATGTTCATACAGATGGTGGTGTAAATATTTCCATGTTCGTACAGATGGCGGTGTTGATATTTCCATGTTCATAGAGAAGGCGGCGTAGATATTTCTATGTTTATGCAGATAGCGGTATAGATATTTCCATGTTTATACAGATGGTGGTGTAGATATTTCCATGTTTATAGAGATGGCTGTCTAGATATTTCCATGTTTATGGAGATAGTGGTGTAGTTATTTCCAAGTTTATAGAGATAGCGTTGTAGATATTTCCATGTTTATACAGATAGCGGTGAAGATATTTCCATGTTTATACAGATAGCGGTGTAGATATTTAAATGTTTATACAGATAGCGGTGTAGTTATTTCCATGTTTATAGAGATAGTGGTGTAGATAAATCCAATTTTATACAGATGGCAGTGTAGATATTTCCAAGATCATACAGATAGCGGTGTAGATATTTCCACGTTTATACAGATGGCGGTGTAGATATTTCCACGTTCATACAGATGGCGCTGTTCATAATTCCATGTTTATAGAGATGGCGGTGTAGATATTTTCATGTTTACACAGATGGCAATGTAGATATTTCCATGTTTACACAGAAAGCGGTGTAGACATTTCCATGTTTACACAGATAGCGGAGTGGATATTTCCATGTTTATGCAGATGGCGGTGTAGATATTTCCATGTTTATACAGATAGCGGTGTAGATATTTCCATCTAAATATAGATGGCGGTGTAGATATCTCCATGTTCTTACAGATGGCGGTGTAGATATTTCCATGTTCATACAGATGGCAGTGTAGATATTTCGAAGTTTATAGAGATAGCACAGTAGTTATTTCCATATTTATTGAGAAATCTGTGTAGATATTTCCATGTATATGCAGATAGCTGTGTAGATATTTCCATGTTCATGCAGATAGCGGTGTAGATATTTCCATGTTCATCCAGATGCCAGTGTAGATATATCCATGTTCATACAGATGGCGGTGAAGATATTTCCATCTTCATAGAGATGGCGGTGTAGATATTTCCATGTTCATAGAGATGGCGCTGTAGATATTTCCATGTTCATAGGGATGGCGGTGTAGATATTTTCATGCTCATACAAATGGCGGTGTATATATTTCCATGTTCATAGAGATGGCGGTGTACATATTTCCATGTTTATACAGATAGCAGTGTTGTTATTTCCATGGTTATAGAGATAGCATTGTAGGTATTTCCATTGATATACAGATAGCTCTGTAGATATTTGCATGTTCATACAGATAGCTGTGTAGATATTTCCATGTTGATACAGATAGCGGTGTAGATATTTCCATGTTCATACAGATAGCGGTGTAGATATTTACGTGTTCATACAGATGGCGGTGTAGATATTTCCATGTTCGTACGGATGGCAGTGTTGATATTTCCATGTTCATACTGGTGGCGGTGTAGATATTTCCATGTTTATACAGATAGCAGTGTAGTTATTTCCATGTTTATATAGATAGCAGTGTAGATATTTCATTGATATACAGATATCTGTGTAGATATTTGCATGTTCATACAGATAGCGGTGTAGATATTTCCATGTTCATACAGATAGCGGTGTAGATATTTCCATGTTCATACAGAAAGCGGTGTAGATATTTCCATGTTCATACAGTTAGCGGTGTAGATATTTCCATGTTCATAGAGATGGCGGTGTAGATATTTACATGTTCATACAGATGGCGGTGTAGATATTTCCATGTTTGTACGGATGGCAGTGTAGATATTTCCGTGTTCATAGAGGTGGCGGTGTAGATATTTCCATGTTTATACAGATAGCAGTGTAGTTGTTTCCATGTTTATAGAGATAGCAGTGTAGATATTACCATTGATATAAAGATAGCTGTGTAGATATTTCCATGTTCATACAGATAGCGGTGTAGATATTTCCATGTTCATTCAGATAGCGGTGTAGATATTTCCATTTTCATACAGATACCGGTGTAGATATTTCCATGTTCATACAGATAGCGGTGTAGATATTTCCATGTGCATACAGTTAGCGGTGTAGATATTTCCATGTTCATACAGATGGCAGTGTAGATATTTACATGTTCATACAGATGGCGGTGTAGATATTTCCATGTTCGTACAGATGGTGGTGTAGATATTTCCATGTTCATAGAGATGGCCGTGTAGATATCTCCATGTTTATGCAGATAGCGGTATAGATATTTCCATGTTTATTCAGATGGCGGTGAAAATATTTCCATGTTTATAGAGATGACAGTCTAGATATTGCCATGTTTATAGAAATAGTGGTGTAGCTTTTTCCAAGTTTATAGAGACAGCGTTGTATATATTTCCATGATTATACAGATAGCGTTGAAGATATTTCCATGTTTATACAGATAGCGGTGTAGATATTTCCATGTTTATACAGATAGCGGTGTAGGTATTTCCATGTTTATAGAGATAGTGGTGTAGATAATTCCAAATTTATACAGATAGCAGTGTAGATATTTCCAAGTTCATACAGATAGCGGTGTAGATATTTCCACGTTTATAGGGATGGCGGTGTAGATATTTAGATGTTCATACAGATGGCAGTGTAGATATTTCCATGTTTACACAGATAGCGGTGTAGACATTTCCATGTTTACACAGATAGTGGTGTGGATGTTTCCATGTTTATGCAACTAGCGGTGTAGATATTTCCATGTTTATACAGATAGCGGTGCGGATATTTCCATGTTTATACAGATAGTTCGGCAGATATGTCCATGTTTATACAGACAGCGGTGTAGATATTTCCATCTTAATTCAGATGTCGGTGTAGATATGTCCATGTTCGTACAGATTGCGGTGTAGATATTTCCATGTTCATACAGATGGCGGTGTAGATATTTCGAAGTTTATAGAGATAGCGCTGTAGTTATTTCCATATTTATAGAGAAATCTGTGTAGATATTTCCGTGTATATGCAGATAGCTGTGTAGATATTTCCATGTTCATGCAGATAGCGGTGTAGATATTTCCATGTTCATCCAGATGCCGGTGGAGATATATCCATGTTCATACAGACGGTGGTGAAGATATTTCCATGTTCATACAGATGGCGGTGTAGATATTTCCATGTTCATACAAATGGTGGTGTAGATATTTCCATGTTCATAGAGATGGCGGTGTAGATATTTCCATTTTCATACAAAAGGCGGTGTAGATATTTCCATGTTCATAGAGATGGCGGTGTAGATATTTCCATGTTTATACAGATAGCAGTGTAGTTATTTCCATGTTTATAGAGATAGCAGTGTAGATGTTTCCATTGATATACAGATAGCTGTGTAGATATTTGCATGTTCATACAGATAGCGGTGTAGATATTTAAATGTTCATACAGATACCGGTGTAGATATTTCCATGTTCATACAGATAGTGGTGTAGTTATTTCCATGTTCATACAGATAGCTGTGTAGTTATTTCCATGTTCATTCAGTTGGCGGTGTAGATATTTCCATGTTCATACAGATGGCGGTGTAGATATTTCCATGTTCGTACAGATGGCGGTGTAGATATTTCCATATTCATAGAGATGGCGGCATAGATATTTCCATGTTTATGCAGATAGCGGTATAGATATTTCCATGTTGATTCAGATGGTGGTGTAGATATTTCCACGTTTATAGAGATGGCGGTCTAGATATTTCCATGTTTATAGAGACAGTGGTGTAGATCTTTCCAAGTTTATAGAGAGAGCGTTGTAGATATTTCCATGTTTATACAGATAGCAATGAAGATATTTCCTAGTTTATACAGATAGCGGTGTAGATATTTCCATGTTTATACAGATAGCGGTGTAGATATTTCCGTGTTTATAGAGATAGTGGTGTAGATAATTCCAATTTTATACAGAAAGCAGTGTAGATATTTCCAAGTTCATACAGATAGCGGTGTAGATATTTCCACGTTTAAAGGGATGGCGGTGTAGATATTTCCATGTTCATACAGATGGCAGTGTAGATATTTTCATGTTTATTGAGATGGCAGTGTAGATATTTTCATGGTTACACAGATGGCGGTGTAGATATTTCCATGTTTACACAGATAGCGGTGTGGATATTTCCATGTTTATGCAGATAGCGGTGTAGATATTTCCATGTTTATACAGATAGCGGTGCGGATATTTCTATGCTTATACAGATAGTGGTGCAGATATTTCCATGTTTATACATATAGCGGTGTAGATATTCCATCTTAATAGAGATGGCGGCGTAGATATCTCCATGTTCGTACAGATGGCGGTGTAGATATTTCTGTGTTTATACATATAACGGTGTAGATATTTCCATGATCATACAGATGGCGGTGTGGATATTTCCATTTTGATACAGATGGGGTGTAGATATTTTCATGTTTATACAGATGACGGTGTAGATATTTACATGTTTATAGACATGGCGGTGTAGATATTTCCATGTTTTTACACATAGCAGTGTCGATATTTCCATGTTTATGGAGATATCGGTGTAGGTATTTCCATGTTTATAGAGAGAGCGTTGTGGATATTCCCATGTTTATACAGATAGCGGTGTAGATATTTCCCTGTTTTACAGAGAGCAGTGTAGATATTTCCATGTTTATTCAGATAGCGGTGTAGATATTTCCATGTACATACAGATAGCGGTGTAGATATTCCCATGTTTATTCAGATGGCAATGTAGATATTTACATGTTTATAGGGATGGCGGTGTAGATATTTCCTTGTATTGACAGATATCTGTGTAGATATTTCCATTTTTATACAGATAGCGCTGATGATATTTCCATGATTATACAGATAGTTGTGTAGATATTTCCATGTTTATACAGATAGCGGTGTAGGTACTTCCATGTTTATACAGATAGCGGTGTAGATATTTCCATGTTTATGGAGATGGCATTATAGTTATTTACTTGTTTATACAGATGGTGGTGTAGATATTTCCATGTTCATACAAATAGCGGTGTAGATATTTCCATATTTATACACATGACGGTGTAGATATTTCCATGTTTATACAGATCGCGGTGTAGATATTTCCATGTTTATACAGATAGCGCTGTAATTATTTTCATGTTTATACAGATAGCGGTGTAGATATTTCCATGTTTATACAGATAGCGCTGTAGATATTTCCATCTTTATACAGATGGCGGTGTAGATATTTCCATGTTTGTACAGAAGGCCGTGTAGATATTTCCATGCTTATACAGATGGCAGTGTAGATATTTCCATGTTTATAGAGATGAAGGTCTAGATATTTCCATGTTTATACAGATAGCGGTGTAGTTATTTCCATGTTTATTGAGATAGCATTGAAGATATTTCCATGTTTATACAGATAGCGGGGTAGATATTTCCATGTTCAAATGGATAGCGGTGTAGATATTTCCATGTTCATACAGATAGCGGTGTAGATTTTTCCATTTTCATACAGATGGCAGTACAGATATTTCCAGGTTCATACGGATGGCGGTGAAGATATTTCCATGTTGATACAGAAGGCGGTGTATATATTTCCATGTTGATACAGATGGCGGTGTAGATAATTCCATGTTTTTACTGATGGCGGTGTAGATATTTACATGTTTATACAGATAGCGGTGAAGATATTTCCATGTTTATACAGAGAGCAGTGTAGTCATTTCCAAGTTTTTACTGATAGCGGTGTAGATATTTCCATGTTTATAGAGATAGCAGTGTAGTTATTTCCATGTTTAAACAGATAACAGTGTAGATATTTCCATGTTTATGCAGATAGAGGTGTAGATATTTCTCTGTTTACACAGATAACAGTGTAGATATTTCCATGATCATACAGATGGCGGTGTAGATAATTCCATTTTGATACAGATGGCGGTGTAGATGTTTCCATGTTTATACAGATGACGGTGTAGATATTTCCATGTTTATACAGATGGCGGTGTAGATATTTCCATGTTTATAGAGATAGCGATGTCGATATTTCCTTGTTTACACAGATAGCGGTGTAGATATTTCCATGTTTATATAGATAGCGGTGTAGATATTTCCATGTTTATTCAGATAGCGGTGTAGATATTTCCATGTTTATATAGATAGCGGTGAAGATATTTCCCTGTTTTACAGATAGCAGTGTAGATATTTCCATGTTCATACAGATAGAGGTGTACATTTTTCCATGTTCCTACAGATGTCGGTGAAGATATTTCCATGTTGATACAGATGGCGGTGTATATATTTCCATGTTGATACAGATGGCAGTGTAGATAATTCCATGTTCTTACAGATGGCTGTGTAGATATTTCCATGTTCATGCAGATGGCGGTGTAGATATTTCCATGTTTATACAGATAGCGGTGTATATATTTAAATGTTCAAACAGATAGCGGTGTAGATATTTCCATGTTTACAGAGATGGCAGTGTAGATATTTCCTTCTTTATAGAGATAGTGTTGTAGATATTTCCATGTTTATACAGATAGCAGAGTAGATATTGCCATGCTTCTACAGATAGCGGTGTAGGTAGTTCCATGTTTATACAGATGGCATTGTGGATATTTCCATGTTTATAGATATAGCGGGGTAGATATTTCAGTGTTTATAGAGATAGCGATGTAGATATTTCCATGTTTTTACAGATAGCGGTGCAGATATTTCCATGTTTATACAGATAGCAATGTAGATATTTCCATGTTTATAGAGATAACGGTGTCAATATTTCCATGTTTACACAGATAGCAGTGAAGATATTTACAAGTTTATACAGATATCGGTGTAGATATTTCCATCTTTATACAGATAGCGGTGTAGATATTTCCATGTTTATACAGATAGCGTTATAGATATTTCCATGTTTGTAGAGATAGCAGGGTATTTATTTCCATGTTTATACAGATATCGGTGTAGATATTTCCTTGTTTATACATATAGCAGTGCAGATATTTCTGTGTTTATACAGATAGCCGTGTAGATATTTCCATCATCATTCAGCTGGCGGTGTAGATATTTGCAAGCTGATACAGATGGCGGTGTAGATATTTCCAAGTTTATAGAGATGGCGTACAGATATTTCCATGTTCTCACCGACGGCGGTGTAGATATTTCCATGTTTATAGAGATGGCGGAGTAGATATTTCCATGTTTATACACTTAACGCTGTAGATATTTCCATGTTTATTCAGATAGCAGTGTAGATATTTCCATGTTTATACAAATAGCGGTGTAGATATTTCCGTGTTTATAGAGATAGTGGTGTAGATATTTCCATGTTTATAGAGATAGTGGTGTACATATTTCCATGTTTATGGAGATAGTGGTGTAGTTATTTCCATGTTTATAGAGGTAGCGGTGTAGATATTTCCCTGTTTCACAGAAAGCATTGTAGATATTTCCATGTTTATACAGATAGCAGTGTAGATATTTCCATGTTTATACAGATGGCAGTGTAGATATTTCCATGTTTATAGAGATGGCGGTGTAGATATTTCCTTGTTTATACAGATAGCGGTGTAAATATTTCGATGTTTATAGAGATAGGGTTGTAGGTATTTCCATGTTCATACAGATAGCGGTGTAGATATTTCCATGTTCATACAGAAGGCGGTGTAGATATTTTCATCTTCATACAGATGGCGGTGAAGATATTTGCATGTTCATACAGATGGCGGTGTAGATATTTCCATGTTCATACAGATGTCGGTGTAGATATTTCCATGTTCACACAGATGTCTGTGTAGATATTTCCATGTTCATACAGATGACGTTGTTGATATTTCCATGTTCATACGGAGGGCGGTGTAGATATTTCCATGTTTATAGAGATGGCGGTGTAGATATTTCCAAGTTTATACAGATGGCAGTGTAGATATTTCCATGTTCATACAGATAGCGGTGTAGATATTTCCATCATTACACAGACAGCGGTGTAGATATTTCCATGTTTATTCAGAGAGCATTGTAGATATTTCCATATTTATTGAGTTAGCGGTGTAGATATTTCCATGTTTTACAGATAGCAGAGTAGATATTTCCATGTTTATACAGATAGCAGTGTAGACATTTCCATGTTTATACCGATAGCGGTGTAGATATTTCTGTGTTTATACATATAGCGGTGTAGATATTTCCATGATCATACAGATGGCGGTGTGGATATTTCCATTTTGATACAGATTGGGTGCAGATATTTTCATGTTTATACAGATGACGGTGTAGATATTTACATGTTTATAGACATGGCGGTGTAGATATTTCCATGTTTTTACACATAGCAGTGTCGATATTTCCATGTTTATGGAGATATCGGTGTAGGTATTTCCATGTTTATAGAGAGAGCGTTGTGGATATTCCCATGTTTATACAGATAGCGGTGTAGATATTTCCCTGTTTTACAGAGAGCAGTGTAGATATTTCCATGTTTATTCAGATAGCGGTGAAGATATTTCCATGTACATACAGATAGCGGTGTAGATATTCCCATGTTTATTCAGATGGCAATGTAGATATTTACATGTTTATAGGGATGGCGGTGTAGATATTTCCTTGTATTGACAGATAGCTGTGTAGATATTTCCATTTTTATACAGATAGCGCTGATGATATTTCCATGATTATACAGATAGTGGTGTAGATATTTCCATGTTTATACAGATAGCGGTGTAGGTACTTCCATGTTTATACAGATAGCGGTGTAGATATTTCCATGTTTATGGAGATGGCATTATAGTTATTTACTTGTTTATACAGATGGTGGTGTAGATATTTCCATGTTCATACAAATAGCGGTGTAGATATTTCCATATTTATACACATGACGGTGTAGATATTTCCATGTGCATACAGATGGCGGTGTAGATATTTCAATGTGTATAGAGATGACGGTGTAGATATTTCCATGTTTATACAGATCGCGGTGTAGATATTTCCATGTTTATACAGATAGCGCTGTAAATATTTTCATGTTTATACAGATAGCGGTGTAGATATTTCCATGTTTATACAGATAGCGCTGTAGATATTTCCATCTTTATACAGATGGCGGTGTAGATATTTCCATGTTTGTACTGAAGGCCGTGTAGATATTTCCAAGCTTATACAGATGGCAGTGTAGATATTTCCATGTTTATAGAGATGAAGGTCTAGATATTTCCATGTTTATACAGATAGCGGTGTAGATATTTCCATGTTTATACACATAGCGGTGTAGATATTTCCATGTTTATACACATAGCGGTATAGATATTTCTATGTTTACAGAAATATTGGTGTAGATATTCCCATGTTTATAGAGATAGTCGTGTAGATATTTCCATGTTTATAGAGATAGCGGTGTAGATAATTCCCTGTTTCACAGACAGCAGTGTAGATATTGCCATGTTTATTCAGATAGAGGTGTAGATATATCCATGTTTATAGAGATAGCGGTGTAATTATTTCCATGTTTATAGAGATGGCGGTGGAGATATTTCCATGTTTATAGAGATGGCGGTGTAGATATTTCCATGTTTATACAGATGGCGGTGTAGGTATTTCCATGTTTATAGAGATAGCGGTGTAGGTATTTCCATGCTTATACAGATAGCGGTGTAGATATTTCCATGTTCATACAGATAGCGTTGTAAATATTTCCATGTTTATACTGATAGCGGTGTAGATATTTCCATGTTTATAGAGATAGCGTTTTAGATATTTCCATGTTTATACATATAGCGGTATAGATATTTCCATGTTTAAACAGATGGCAGTGTAGATATTTCCATGTTTATACAGGTGGCGGTGTAGTTATTTCCATATTCATACAGATGGCATTGTAGATATTTCAATGTTTATAGAGATGGCGGTGTAGATATTTCCATGTTTATACAGATGGTGCTGTAGATATTTCCATGTTTATAGAGATAGCGGTATAGATATTTCCATGTTGATACACATAGCGGTGTAGATATTTCCATGTTCATAGAGATAGCGGTGTAGATATTTCCATGTTTATAGAGATAGCGTTGTAGATATTTCCATGTTTATAGAGATAGCGTTGTAGATATTTCCATGTTTATACAAATAGCAGTGTAGGTATTTCAATGTTTATAAAGATTGCAGTGTAGATATTTCAATGTTTATAGAGATAGCAGTGTAGATATTTCCCTGTTTTACAGGTAGCAGTTTAGATATTTCCATGTTTATAGAGATAGCGGTGTAGATATTTCCATGTATATACAGATAGCTGTGTAGATATTTCCATGTTCATACAGATGGCGGTGTAGATATTTCCATCTTTATAGAGATGGCAGTGTAGATATTTCCATCTTAATACAGATAGAGTTGTAGATATTTCCATGTTTAAACAGATTGCGGTGTAGATATTTCCATCATTATAGAAATTGCGCTGTAGATATTTCCATGTTCATACAGATGGCGGTGTAGATATTTCCATGTTTATATAGATGGCGGTGTAGATATTTCCATCTTAATACAGATAGCAGTGTAGATATTTCCATGTTTATACAGATGGCGGTGTAGATATTTTCATGTCGATACAGATGGCGGTGTAGGTATTTCCATGATTATAGAGATAGCGTTGTATATATTTCCATGTTGATAGAGATAGCGGTGTTGATATTTCCATGTATATACAGATAGCCGTGTAGATATTTCCATGTTTATACAGATAGCGGTGAAGATATTTCAATGTTCATACAGATGGCGTTGTAGATAATTCCATGTTCATACAGATGGTGGTGTAGATATTTCCACGTTTATAGAGATAGCGGTTTAGATATTTCCATGTTTATACAAATAGCAGTGTAGGTATTTCAATGTTTATAAAGATAGCAGTGTAGATGTTTCAATGTTTATAGAGATAGCGGTGTAGATATTTCCGTGTTTTACAGGTAGCGGTTTAGATATTTCCATGTTTATGCAGATAGCAGTGTAGGTATTTCCATGTTTATAGAGATAGAGGTGTAGTTATTTCCATGTTTATACAGATAACGGTGTAGATATTTCCATGTTTATAGAGATAGCGGTGTATATATTTCCATGTATATACAGATAGCGGTGTAGTTATTTCCTTGTTTATACAGATAGCGGTGTAGATATTTCCTTGTTCATACGGATAGCGGTGTAGATATTTCCATGTTTATAGAGATAGCGGTGTAGATATTTCCATGTTTATTCAGATAGCGGTGTAGATATTTCCATGTTTATACAGGTAGCGCTGTAGATATTTCCATATTTATACAGCTATCGGTGCAGATATGTGAATTCATTAAACCTCTTTTTCTTTATAAATGACCCAGTCTTGGGTATGTCTTTATCAGCAGCATGAAAATTGACTAATACACTCACTGTCCATGAATGATACTCTGTTAGCCCATTTGCATTGTTATAAAGAAATACCTGAGGTTGGGTAATTAATAAAGAAATGAGGTTTATTTGGCTCCTTGTTCTGAAGGCTGTACGTGAAGCATAGTACTGGCACCTGCTTCCAGGGAGGGCCTCAGGAACCTTCCAATCATGGTGGAAGGTGAAGGGAAACCAGCATATCACATGGTGAGAGAGGAAGCAAGAGAGACAGGGAGGAGGTGTCAGTCTCTTTTAAACAACCAGATATCGCATGAACTCACAGGGTAAGAACTCATTCATTACCAAGAGGACAGCACCAAGCCATTCAGGAGGCATCTATCTCCAACATTGGGGATCACATTTTAACGTGAGATTTGAAGGGGACAAACATCCAAACTATGTCAGATACCAAAGCTGACAATGCTTAGGATCTTTAGCTGTTCCAGGTTCTGGGAAAAGGGAGAGAGTTAGCTTCCCTCGTCTATGCTGTGCTACTCCATATTATATTAGTAATTATTGTTCTCTAAAGGTTCTTGAAAGCAAATAAACAAATGCAAGGCAAAACATATGAAATGCAAGGCAAAACATACGAAATGCAAGGCAAATGCATTAAAAACTTTTGAGTGTTAATATATAGGTTTTATTTTATCTTTTTAATGTCTTTTGCTTAACCAAATAGATTATGTAGTTTTGATTAACTGGCCATGAAATAGCTCTGCCTACATAGAATTTCCCATGAATAATTGGTTGTGGATACTTTTGTGTGTGACCCAAATCCTCCCTCAAAACTGAAGTTTGCCCAGCTATTGGGAGTGTTGGCAAATCATGCCTCTCAGCTGATTCTCTCTAGAATTTATTCTCAGGAGATCTAATTAATAACTTGTCAAGCTGATGTCCATCCTTGGGGACAACTCTTATCTGAAGAATGGCCAGTGAAAGGTATTAAAACTCCATACTCCTGCCTCAATTTAGGGCAACTCTGAAGGGTCACCCCTGCTTCTCAGCTCCCCCTTGAGATTAGCTGAGGTATTTGTTGTGACTGCCTCACATCTCAACTCCCTTTGTCCAATTCAGCTTTTTCGCCACAGTTGTTGGCTCCTAGGATTTTACCCAGTTAAATGTTCTCTACACAAATCTCTATCTCAAATCTGCTTTACAGGGAATGTGGCCTCAGACAGGTTTTCATTAGGTTCTGGACGTAACTCTCATTAGTCATTGATATGATTCGGCTGTGTCTCCACCCGAATCTCACCTTGATTGTAATTATCCCCGCATGTCAAGGATGGAGTCAGGTGGAGATAATTGAATCATAGGGGCGGGTTCCCCCTACTGTTCTCCTGGTAGCGAATAAGTCTCACGAGATCTGATGCTTTTAAAATGGGAGTTTCCCTACACAAGCTTTCTTCTCTGCTACCATTTAAGATGTGCCTTTGCTTCTTTTTTGCCTTCTGCTGTGACTGTGAGGCCTCCCCAGCCATGTGGAATTGTGAGTTCATTAAACCTCTTTCCTTTCTAAATTACCCGGTCTTGGGTATGACTTTATTAGCAGCATGAGAACAAACTAGTGCAGTCTGTTCTATAAGCCCAAGTCGGATCACAGAGTCCCGCTTTCCGTTTTTTTTTTCTAGCCCATATTTCTACTAAAACTTGACTCATATAGACTTAAAACAAAATAATTAAGCATGGCTAGTATTTATTTAATATTTTATACGTGTCAGGTACTGTATTTTGTAACTTATCTTTTAATAATCTTTCCAAATCTCTAAAAGGAGAATTCTGCTCTTTTATAGAGAAAATAAGGATGGCTCAATCTTTTGATTTTTATTACAAGCTTTATTTTGTATAACATATAATAAACTAAAAATATTGAAAGTTTAGAAACCATCAGCACACAATCGAGGTGATGGAAATATACTTCACCTCCAGTTTCCTGATGCCTCTTTATAATACATTTCTCTGGCCCCTCATTCCTGGCCCTTAAAAACCACCAAACTGCTTTCTGTCACTGGACAGTAATTTATACAGTCAAAAAATGTATATAAATAAAATTTTACACTATGCACTTTTTTGTCTGACATTTTATGTTTTTTTCTCTGCATGTTTTACCTCTAGAGTCTGCCTTGTTTCACTTAGTATAGTTATTTTGAGATTCATTCATGTTATAGTATGTATCCATAATTAATTCGGATAAAGCAAGTTAATTCATTAATGTATTGATTGATATTTAGACTGTTTCTAGTTTGGGCTATTATGAATACATGTGCTATGAACATTTGTGTTGATATCATTATATGAACACCTACTTTTATCTCTCTTGGGTAAATACCCAGGAGTGCAATGGCTGAGTCTTACGGCAGAAGTATGTTTAACTTTTTAAGGGACTCTTAAACTGTTTTTCAAAGGTTACACTTTTTTGTATTCCCATCAGCAGTGTATGAGAGTTTCAGCTTCTCCACATCCAAGCCAGTGCTTGGCTGTTATCAGTCATGCTAATCTTAGCTATTTAAAAATAGATAGTGGCGTCTCATTTTGGTTTTAATTTGCATTGCCCTAAGCATTAATTATGTTGAGCATATGTGCTTATTTACCAAACAAATGTCTACTTTGTAATGTCTGTTCCAGTCTTTCACCCAAGTTTTAAATGGGGTTGTTTGTTTTTCATTATTAAATTTTGAGCTTTTAAAATATATTTTTGATGCAAGCCTTTCATCAGATATATGAATTGCAAATATTTTCTCCCAGCCTGCAGCTTGTCTTTTCAGTCTCTTAATAGATTCTTTTGAAGAGCAGATTCTTTTTTTTAAATTTGATGAGTTCTTCTTATCAATATATTATTATATAAATCATGCTGTGGGGTCATATCAAAGAAAGCTTTGCCTGACTCAAAGTCCCAAATGTTTTCACATCTTCCCTCTCCTCTCCTTTGGGAACTGAGATTACATGTAAATTCAGTTACTTGAAATTTACTGTCTACTATTGCTCTGTTCATGTTTTTTAAAAATTTATTTTCTCTCTATATTTTATTTTGAGAGGTGTCTATCTTTTCTTCTTTAATGACTAATGTGCTATCAGCCTACCATGTAGCTGGGACTACAGCCACATGCTACTATGCCCCGCTAATTTTTGTATTTTTAGTAGAGATGGGATTTCACCATATTGGTCAGGCTGGTCCTGAACTCCTGACTTCGTGATCCACCTGCCTCGGCCTCGCAAAATGCTGAGATTACAGGCGTGAGCCACTGCGCCCAGCCTCCTTTAGTGTATCTTGCATGTCTCTATTTTAGAACATATAGAATACTGTTTCAATAAGCATTTTAATGTTCTTAACTGATAACTCTGGCACCTTGATTTACTCTGGATCAGTTCTGACTCAGTGATTTTTCTCCTTATTATGAGCCACGTTCTTCTGTCTTTTGTTGTTACTGTTGTGTCTCTGCTAAACTGTGTCTGGATGTCAGATACGGTGACTTTTACCTTATTGAGTGCTGGAAGTATATATAAATATTCTTGATCTTTGTATTGGTATGTATTTAAGTTTAGTTGGAAAGAGTTTGACTCTTTTTGGTCTTGCTTTAAAAATTCATTAGGTGGGATCAGACCAGTTCTCATTTTAGAGCTAATCACTCCCAGCTAGTGAGGCAAGATCCTTCTGGGTATCCCTGGGAATCTTGAGGTGTTTCTGGTTTGGCTGATAAAATAAGCACTATTACTGGACCTTGGTGAGCATGTGTACTGTTACTTTTCATCTTATCTGGGTGTTGTTTCCCCAACCGTAGGTACTTTTCTCTAGGCCTGTCCTAATAATTACTTAGCTATGTACTTTAGGGGGACCCTTTGCAGAGCTCTGGAGTTCTCTTTCTGTGCAGCCCCTTCTTCTCGGAAACCTTGTCCTGAGAGCTCATGTCAACATGGTTTCTGTGGACTCTCAGCTCTGTCCCCTCAGCTCAGGGAGAACAATGGGCTCCTCTTGGGCTTTTCTCCTGCAGTAGTGGGCTGGAAAACTTTCTCCAGGCATAAATTAGGGCAGTTGATAGGCTCACCTTGTTTGAGACTGACTTTACAGGGTCTTGCAAACTTTTGTGGCATACATTTTGGCCATTTTTTTGGTTGTTTCAGGAGGGAGAGAAAGTCTAGTTCTTGTTACTCCATCATGGTCATTGCAGAAGTCAAACTAACTGATATTTATCAATACAGTCTGTTGCTACACATTGAACTTGCTTAAGATAATTTTTAGATGGCACAGAACTTTCTGTCCATTGAATGAGACTCTCTGCTTATTTTGCAAGTGCTCATTTGTATGGAGACATTTGTATGGAGAAACTTCAAAAAGTTTGTGGAAAAATGAAGTTAAAAGATAAACATTGAAAATGTGATCTTCAGTTTTCATCCCTAAAGAACTGATGGTCCTGGGAACTTAACAATGTCAATGCAGTCTCTTATACATTATTAACTTAAGAAAAATGGGTGCCCTTTCCACATTTGTTGAGATTGGGAAACAAAAAGAAGTCAGAAGGAGCCAAATCAGAGCTGTAAGGTGGATGCCTGACAATTTCCCATTGAGACTCTCACAAAATTGCCTTTGCTTGATGACAGGAATGAGCAGAAACATTGTGGTGTTAGAGGAGTGTCTGCTAAAGCTTTCCCAGGTATTTTGCCCTAAAACTTTGGCTAACTTATTCAAAACACTCTCATGATATGCAGATATTATTGTTCTTTGACCTTCCACAAAGTCAACAAGCAAAATGCCTGGAATGTCCCCAAAAAACTGTTGCCATGACCTTTGCTCTTGAGTGATCCCCTTTAGCTTTGACTGGACCACTTCCACCTTTGGCAGCCATTGCTTTGATTGTGTTTTGCCCTCAGGATCATACTGGGAAAGCCATGTTTTATCTTCTGTTACAATTCTTCAAAGAAATCCTTCAGGATCTTGACCCTAGTTCTTTAAAATTTCCATTGAGAGCTCTCCTCTTGTCTGCAGCTGATCTGAGCACAACACTTTTGGCACCCATGCAGTGGAAAGTTGGTTCAACTTTAATTTTTTAGTCAGAACTGTGTAAGCTGAACCAATTAAGATGTCTATGATGTTGGCTATTGTTTGTGCTGTTGATTTTCAGTCCTCTTCAATTAGGGCACAAACAAGATTAATTTTTTTCCTTGCAAATTGATATGGATGATCTGTCCCTGTGGACTTCATCTTCCACATCATCTCGTTTCTTCTTTAAAAAAGCTGTCCGCTTGTGAACTACTGATTTCTTTGGTGCAGTGTCCCCTCAAGCTTCTTGTAAAGCATCAGTGATTTCACCATTCTTTCACTCAAGCTTCATCATAATCTAATGTTTGTTCTTGCTTCAATTTTAGCAGAATTTACATTGCTCTGCTAGGGGCTCTTTTCAAACTAATGTCTACTCCTTCTTACTGTCTCAAACTAGATCCTGTTCAAACATGCTATAATAAATTAGTATGAGTTTATTTTGCTGCCAAAATTGAAACCTTTGCATAGTTTTTTTCATAATATACATTTTCCATGAACTTTTTAAGGCCTCTCATGTATCCACAGGTAGAGTGCCTTACCTATTCTGACTTCAGTCAATTATTCAAGACCTTTCCTTGTCAGTGATACATTAGAAAGGTAGAGTATTGAAAAATAAGAGTAGCTTCTGCTGATTAAGAAATACTATATCTTTTTCTACTTCTTTCTTTTTTTTTTTCTTTTTTTTTTTTTTTGAGACAGCATCTTTCTCTGTCACCCAGGCTGGAGTGCAGTGGTGTGATCTCAGCTCACTGCAACCTCTGCCTCCCAGGGTCAAGTGATTCTCCTGCCTCAGCCTCCCGAGTAGCTGGGACTATAGGTGCCTGCCACCACACCCAGCTAATTTTTGTATTTTTAGTGGAGACAAGGTTTCACCATATTGGCCAGGCTGGTCTTGAACTCCTGACCTTGTGATCTGCCTGACTCGGCCTCCCAAAGCACTGGGATTACAGTCATGAGCCACCGTAACTAGCTTTCTACTTCTTTCTTATTATTTTCCTCCTCTCTCATTCCTATATTCTCTCCTTTCTCCTACTTTCCTCCCCACTCCCTGTTTCCTTCCTTTCATCTTTCCTATTTTCAAGACTTAATATTTCTTGAACCTCCGATGTTATCATAGTATGTTATTTGTTTAATTTTCACATAACAATAATTGTTTAAATACAAATAATATTTATTTTCATCCCCATGTTATCAGTATAACAGTAAAGATGTGGAGAGGCCAGCTGGGCATGGTGGCTCAAGCCTGTAATCCCAGCACATTGGGAGGCCGAGGTGGGTGGATCACGAGGTCAGGAGATTGAGACCATCCTGGCTAACACGGTGAAACCCCATCTCTACTAAAAAATAGAAAAAATTAGCTGGGCGTGGTGGCGCGTGCCTGTAGTCCCAGCTACTCGGGAGGCTGAGGCAGGAGAATAGTGTGAACCCGGGAGGCAGAACTTGCAGTGAGCCAAGATCACACCACTGCACTCCAGCCTGGGTGACAGAGCGAGACTCTGTCTCAAAAAATAAATAAATAAATAAATGAAAATAAAATTAAAAAAATGATGTGGAGAGGCCAAACCAATGGCTCTTATATCCACGTTCTTTCTTCTAAATGATTTCACCTTAGTTTTGGTCTGCATCTCTAACCATAGCTAGTTGCAGTAGGACCTTCTATCTGGCCTTGCTGCTCTCATTTTTGGACCTCCTCACTGAAATCAAATTGATCTTTCTAAAATGCAAACCTGGTCTTAGTATTTTATTACTTAAAACCCATTGGTGGCTTTCCATGATTTATGGAATAAAGTCAAAATTCCTGTTTTTGCCCATGTTTCTGTGTGCCTCTCATCCCTACATTTACTGATTCCTGTGTGCCATAAATTGCCAGTTGTCCAGAGTTCATTCTCTTTTTGTACTTGGGAGGACTTCTGCATCCTGCAACTTTTCCCCTGAAACGTGCTTGGAAAATACCTACTCATTTTTTTCAGATTCAGGTTAGCTTTTTACTTCAGTTTCTTTTCCTGAAGCTTATACTGACTGCTCCATATGGCTTTGGGGATTAGCTACTCATTCCTTTGTGCCCTTTGTAGATACACATTTATCATGGAGTCTTTTTTTTTTTTTTTTTGAGACAGAGTCTCACTCTGTCACCAGGCTGGAGTGCAGTGGTGTGATCTCAGCTCACTGCAACCTTTACCTTCCAGGTTCAACTGATTCTCTTGCCTCAGCCTCCCAAGTAACTACAGGCGTGCACCACCGTGCCCAGCTAATTTTTGTATTTTTAGTAGTGATGGGGTTTCACTATGTTGGCCAGGATGGTCTCGATCTCTTGACCTCGTGATCTGCCCACGTTGGCCTCCCAAAGTGCTGGGATTACAGGCATGAGCCACCGCTCCCAATCAGTCATGCAGTCTTGATACTTACTTGTTTACTTGCCTGTGAGCTCACTGAATGCAGGGACTATTTCCTTGTTGCTCTAGCACCTACACCAGTACCTGGTATCCAGAAGCTGTATGCTAAATGTTTGTTGAGTGGCTGTTTGACTGAATGATTGTACTCCTAATTAGTAGATAGAAAGCCATGAACTTCCCAGTTCATCATTCTTTGTGCTCAATTCTGGTTTCTTTATTGTGTTCAAAAGAGTTCTTTAGTGACATAAAACTATGGAGCTAGTATGTCAGCTCATTTAAGCAATGATTGGTTTATGTATATAAGAGGCTTCAATAATTATATATTTTTATTTCAGTTTCAATAAATGATCAATTGATTAATATTCTCTGTTTTGGCTTATTGTTCACATTTAATATCAAAAGTGTTTTACTTAAAATTATTCATGCCAATTATGACAGTTAGGTGAATATTACTTTGATTTACATTCCAGTAGTAGTTTTGGTTGAACCCTGAATATGCTAAGACGTCACTTTTCTTTTTTGTTATGAACAGGCTACTGTGTTTACATATATTATTAAAATCTTCTTTGAAAATACGAAGTGTTACATTTCTTATATTTAGTTCTCTGTGCTTCAGAATTCCTGTGATACTTGCACTTAAGTCCTTCTGAGCAGTTGATGTTAATATTTATGTGGTTAATTTCATGAAACATGGTGGTTTTCATTTCTATCATTAATTTATACAGGAGATAGACTGTTTTCCAGGTGTAAGCTCAGTCATATAATTAGAAAATTTATAAGCAGAAGGGAGTTATTTGGTCTAACCCATTTATTCTACAGATAGAGAAATTAGAGTCCAGAAACTCTGTCTTCTTTAAAGTCTTACACGTATTTAAGAAAAAAGAATAGACTTGAGGTTTCTGTGTTCTGAACCCAGTGATCTTGACACTGTAATGATCTTCATCCATATTATTCACAGAAGTAAATATAATCACATATTAAATAAGAAACAAAAATACTGAGGAGATATTATACTGAAAAATGAAATAATATTATCTTAATTATTTTGATCAGATTCAATCTATAGCAGCTTGAAGGCTAATGATTCCAATGATTCTCTGAATAAACCATTTTTCTAATAAGATTACAGGTTTTAGTAATCTAATTATTTTGACTGATGCAAATGTTACCCCGCCAGTCTGAAAAATGTGTTTATTTATATGTCATAAAGAATAATTTATTCCAAAAAGGCTAATTTTCAAAATATATGTATCTTCTGAAACTGTATCTATTTTTTTCCCACGTTTTCTAAATATAGTTTAGAGGGCGTTTGTAGATTTTCATGGTGCTGAAAAATTAAGGTATAATGGTCTCATGAAGGAGAATAATGTCATTTAGACATTGTAATTTTGGAGGATCACAATACTTTTTGGAATGTGGTTGTTGCAGCACTGGTTACTTATACTAATTATATAATAACATACTATACTAATGCAATAATATACCATATGAAATTATTAAATGGTAAATTTGTCTTAAATCCTCTAGAATACTGCAAAGAAATAGTTTATATAAGAAAGAGTACCATAGCATATGTGAACACAATGTTTCCTATTTTTTTCTTCTTTTTTATTTTTTTGAAGACAAGTTCTCACTCTGTTGCCCAGACTGGAGTTCAGTGCCATGTTCATAGTTCACTGCAACCTCAAACTCCCAAGCTCAAGTGATCCTCTTGATTCAGCCTCTGAAGTAGCTGTGCCTATAGGTGTGCACCACCACACCGGCTAATTTTTAAAATTTTTTATAGATATGTTGCCCAAGCTGGTCTCAAATTCTTGAGCTCAAGAGATCTTCTCACCTTGGCCTCCCAGAGTGTTGGGATTACAGGTATGAGCCACCATACTCAGCCAATATTTCTTTTGTAAAAGACATTTTCTAACATACTTCTCATTTTAACTAACATAATATTCAAAGTGTAGATCTGAGAAAGAGATAGTGCCTGCAGATCTGGGATCCTACATGCTAATATTATGGGATGCATTCAGATTTGATCAGCAGATATTCCATTTATTCTAGAACACCACCAGCAGAAGAATGTAATTACGTCTATCACTAAAACTTTGTGTCAATACAGACTACTGTATTTGTTATCATAGATGGTCCTTGGATGGCAGCCTTCAGCAATTTTAAACCTAGACAGGTGATGTACTTTTTCTTCTTGGATAATTTTCATTGTTTTATCTAATTTGGTTGTAACTAATGTGTTTAATATGGCTTGCTTGTTTTTTAAAAAGTTGTTCAGTATCCTTAGAACTCAGTGCTGATTTCTTTTTCTAGCAGGCCTTTTATATAGGACATCTCACTTTCTCCTGGCTCTCTACTACTAGCATGAGGTCTCTGAAAAAATCAAGACAGCCAAATAATTTGTTATAGAATAGCCTATGTAGAGGGACAGGGGAGGAGTCATATTCCAAGAGGGAAAGACCTTTGAGCCAGGCTCAATTTGTAGAGGCTGTTGAATGAAAATGAGAGAGAGAGAATGCACACTTTATTGCACTATTAAAGCAAAATTCTGACAATAACTTCTAAAAATGATTCCACTCTTATACTCTGAGAATATGACAGACCTTTCAAAAGTATAATTTCTTACATGAACGTCCAGGTATATAAGGAAAAATAACTATTTCATACCAATATCTTCAGCCGCCTTTATTGTTGGTTCACCACAAAGATTTTTATCAGAATCGCAGAACATTAATTTTTTTAAATTAGCTACCATTACAACTAGCTTGAGAAGAACTTTCTTTTTAATAATTCGACCCAGATGCATTCTAGATACTCCAGTGTTACGAATCGATGGCTTCATGAAGAGCCGCTGTTGACTCATGCTATCTCTGGACACACTGACAGGAAATGTTTTCTTACACCTGTTTTCCTCCTGCTTTTCCTTGGTAGGACTTAGTTCCTTGGCATAGTTCAGTATCAATGGCAGTCATAGAGAAGCGTTACAAAAACCCAGCTTATTCCAACTTGTGAATTATTTGGCACCCAGGAACCAGGTCTTACAATCTTCAACCCACTTTTTTCCTAACATGGCCCCTTTTCTGAAATGTTTATTTATATATGATGTAGGCCTGGGGAAAGGACATGGACTTTCAAAGAAAATATTCTGCAATAGATCTCTCAACTCCAGAGAACCTTCTGACTAAATCTGAAAGAATTCCACTGTGCTCTGATAACATCCTTTAATAATGAAGGAAAAGATATTTTTCCCCCAGGAGGATTTTGTAGTGAAAGAGATGGCATAATTTTTTTTAAATGTTGTTTATAATCTAATTTGTTTTTTCATTTGTGGGGTGTGTCTTAAATCCTAAATGGTACATCCTTTTTAAAATACTTCTAGTAATAAAATGTTTCTGAAGTTATGTTGTAAATATCATTGGACTATGTTTAATAATGTTAAGTTGATCCCACTTCCCCTGAAATTATATACATAAATGCTGAAAGTATAAATTTACATATACAACTTCATGGAACATTTTTCTTCCAAGTGTGCATTTGCTAGAATTTGCATTGAAAGGTTTTGGAAGGAGCCTGTTGGTATGAATCCTGTGTGAGCAACACTCAGATTTGTTGCATACTGAACAGCATGCTAAATCTCACTTCACAATCTTAGATTTCTCATCTACCATCTTGAGCTGAATTTAAAATGTAACTGCAGTTTATTATGTCACCTGTTCGTCAAACACTGATGCAAAGCTTAGTTTTCAGTGTGAAGAACCCATGACTAGAGAAGGGAAGAAGAAAGGGCCAAGCAGACCTCATTAAAGAGTGTATGGGCAAGAAAACACATCAGATGTCTTGATAGGTTTTTTAAAGTCCTGTTAGACTTGTCATGATTTCCAAAACACTAAATGCCATCTAGTATTTTGGACCCTCCAAAATTACAGTAGAATATTATTATGGGTCATCTTAATTGGAAATATACAGGAAAATCCTGATGATGAATGTAGACTAGTGATAGCTCTCACACGTTTATATAACCTATGTTGAAAAGAAAGAAGAAAGGCAGGAAGGAAAGAAGGAAAAAGAGCGGAGAGAGAGGAACAAGAAAACACGTGGATTTGTGGAAATGAAAATTTTTAAATTACTAATTTGCAAGAATGGGTAAGAAAAATACCGAGTATGAACATAAGTGCTTTCAATTCCGTTTGTCTCTTAATCCTTCTCAGTCCGTGGCCAGTTTTGAAACTTGGTGTAACTTCCTTCCTTTATTCCTCCCTCCCTTGCTCCCTCCATCCCTTCTTGCCAGCCTCCTTCCCTTCCTCTCTCCTTGAGTTTCCTTCTTCTTTCTTGTTCCCTCCCTCCCTCCCTCTCTCTTTTTTTCCCTTAGTTTCCCCGGAAGCACATATACCAGCCATTTGAATGCTTTCTGCTCATAGATACTGCCAAGCCCCCTCACCCAGACTGCTGACTAGATTTGGTAGAATGGAATGAGAAACATAGACTTTGTGTCTGTGGCGGCCACCTCTGATGTTGCAGATTTTTGCCGTGATTATGCACTCCAGCCGAGGGACGCTAGAGAGGTTGAAATTTCAACTGTGGGATTTGCCATTTTGGAATTTGCAGTAATGTACTGGATATGCTAACAGCAGCCTGGCTAGCCGCCACTTCACAAGGAAGTATTTAAATATACACGTGTAATATGAAGAAAATTGCATTAGATCATAAGGGATGAATTATTTTGTAAATGACTATACCATCAAATACCATACCCGATATCAATCATCTTCATCAGACAGTATCTGTGTATGTAAGTAGATAAACAAAAAAGCAGGAGTTTATTTCTCTCTAATGTATCCTTGACTCTCTAGCGGTGACCTCTGAAATGTCTCTTCTGATCCAGACTTGTTTGAATCATGTGCAACATTTTAGATTTGTCTTTTCTCTGCAAGTTTTTTTTGGTTAAGTACCATAACATATTGAACCAAATAGTTTTGCTTGCTTTCTATTGATGACACATGATTTTGGCTTTTATCTTCAGTGGAAAATCAATGTGTCACATGGCGTTCACTAAGAAAAAGGTATGGGGCCTCTTTGTAATTCTTTGTCAGATGGTTGCTTTATCTTGATTTATGCCTTCAAACTTTTTCCCATTCAGCAGAAAATATTGTGTCGCTATCTGTGAGAGCAAAGCGATCTATACCAATTTATGCTCTAAGTGTAGCCTCCTTCCAGAACTGCTTATGGAACATATCAACTCACTATAGATTAGGGACATAATGGATTCTTCTTTCTTAAAAGTAGCAGATTGACAATTTTAGTTCATGTACAAGCTTTTATATTAACATTAAAACAATATTTCTATGTAAAGTAAAATATTGTAGTTGATTATTATTCGAGGGCCTCCCAGAATTTCAAGGTCTGAAAATAAATTCAATGTTCCTGGTGGTAACAAAATTGCTCCTACTTCCTTGTATCAGGACTGCCATTTGGAACTGCTGGGGAAGCTCTTTTCAGAAATTATTTTCAAAACAGCATTGTTGCCTTTTGCCAAACTGAAATCTGGTTGTAAACTTTTGAAAACTAGTTCCTTGGAATGGAATTCAAGTTGTCTTCTAAGCAATTTTTTTTAACTCAAACATACATTCTATCTTGCTTTATTATGTCACTATTTGTGTACGAAACATATTTCTATTTTTACCATTTTCAATTTATTTACATTTACATTTACATTTGTGTGTATATATATACACACATACATACACTTTAAGTTGTGGGATACATATGCAGAACTTGCAGTTTTGTGAAATAGGTATACATGTGCTGTCGTGGTTTGCTGCACCCATCAACCCGTCATCTACATTAAGTATTTCTCCTAATGCTATCCCTCCTCTTTCCTTCCTACCCACTGACAGGCCCCAGTGTGTGATGTTCCCCTCCCTGTGTCTATGTGTTCTCTTTGTTCAACTCCCACTTATGAGTGAGAACATGTGGTGTCTGGTTTTCTGTTCTTGTGATAGTTTGCTGAGAATGATGGTTTCCAGCTTCATCCATGTCTCTGCAAAAGACATTAATCCATCCTTTTTTATAGCTGCATAGTATTCCATGGTGTATATGTGCCACATATTCTTTATCCAGTCTATCATTGATGGGCATTTGGGTTGCTTCCTAGTCTTTGCTATTGTGAATAGTGCTGCAATAAACATATGTGTGAATGTGTCTTTATAGTAGAATGATTTATAATCCTTTGGATGTGTACCTAGTAATGAGACTGTTAGGTCAAATGATATTTCTAGTTCTGGATCCTTGAGGAATTGCTACACTGTCTTCCACAATGGTTGAACTAATTTACACTCCCACCAACAGTGTAAAAGCATTCCTATTTCTCCACATCCTCTCTAGCACCTGTTGTTTCCTGACTTTTTAATGATTGCCATTCTAACTGGCGCGAGATGGTATCTCATTGGACCAGGGGTGATGAGCTTTTTTTTTTTTTTCTTCGAGACAGCCTCACTCTGTCACCCAGGGTGGAGTGCAGTGGCACAATTTTGGCTCACTGCAACCTCCACCTAATGGGTTCAAGCAATTCTCCTGCCTTAGCCTCTTGAGTAGCTGGGATTACAGATATATACCACCACGCCTGGCTAAAGTTTTTTGTGTGTGTTTTTGGTAGAGACAGAGTTTCACCGTAGTGGCCAGGCAAGTCTCAAACTCCCGACCTTGTGATCCACTCGCCTTGGCCTCCCAAAGTGATGGGATTACAGGCGTGAGCCACCACGCCCAGCCTATGATGAGCTTTTTTTCATGTGTTTATTGGCCGCATAAATGTCTTCTTTTGAGAAGTGTCTGTTCATATCCTTTTCCCACTTTTTGATGGGGTTGTTTTTTTCTTGTAAATTTGTTTAAGTTCCTTGTAGATTCTGGATATTAGCCCTTTGTTAGATGGATAGATTGCAAAAATTTTCTCCCACTCTGTAGGTTGTGTGTTCACTCCGATGATAGTGTCTTTTGCTGTGCAGAAGCTATCTTTAGTTTAATTAGATCCCATTTCTCAATTTTGGCTTTTGTTGCCACTGCTTTTGGTGTTTTAGTCATGAAGTCTTTGCCTATGCCTATGTTCTGAATGGTATTGGCTAGGTTTTCTTCTAGAGTTTTTATGGTTTTAGATCTTATGTTTAAGTCTTTAATCCATCTTGAGTTAATTATTTTATAAGGTGTAAGGAAGGGGTCCAGTTTCAGCTTTCTTCATATGGCTAGCCAGTTTTCCCATCACCATTTATTAAATAGTCAATCTTTCCCCATTGTTTGTTTCCGTCAGGTGTGTCAGAGATATCTTGTATATTTCATGGTACAATGCCTTCTGTCAATGGGGAAAAATAACAAGCATATACGGGATGAATGAAGTCTGCTATGGTTAAGGTTGAGAATATTTACTGATCCTTGAGTTCAGTCTCCAGGAATGTTGGAAATAGAGAATGGAGATAATGGAGATAAAGAAAAGTTCTGAAAATGACACTTCCCATAGTGTCAAAATTGTGATCTATTGGAGAATTCTGTGATACATCAAAATCTCTGTTTATACTGATGTTTGTTATTGTGTATGAGCATATCTTTATCAGGTGTAGGCTATTTCTATACTTTCATGTCTTTAAATCAATGTTTCTATTCACATATGTATATGTGCAAATAGAAGCATGTTAATATTATATATATATTTTTCTGTCATTACCATGATTGCTATGATTATCATTAGCATGTATTATTAGTGTGACCGAAGTATCATCAGTATCAGTTTCTTTCTAACTGCAGTGCTCCTGTAATGCTTCATTTCTACAGAGCCAACCTACACCCACCGTTTCCCTGACTATAACTTTACCTAAAGTATAAGCCCTTATAAAGCCATGAAAGCCTACCAAGAATTGTCAAAGAAGCTAGGCAGCAGCCAGGCTCTGCCTTAGGAAAAGACTTTACTTTTTATTATCATGTGCAGTACTTAACTACTTGTTTTGACCTCTAAGATTTTGCTCTCCTATATTTCTATCCCCTGGCTTTCTGATATTTCATGTGATTATATGTGAAATTTTAACCTTGCTTTTCTTTTTGGAATCTCTGATATCTCTGCTGCCACAGGTAATGACAGGTTCCTCTCTAACTGTTGGTGTTATCCCTGGTCAGATTATTACTGATGACAGAAGTAGATGTTTTACGTGGATTCTCTCGATATCAGAAACAAATACAGATATCACAACTCAAAAATGACAGACTGATAACCATTATGAACTTAGATGCAACATTCTTAATACAATATTAGCAAAGTGAGTCTAGGAATATTTAAAAATGATAATGTGTTTTAACCAAGTGGGGCTTATCTCAAGTTGGTTTCAACAACTGAAAATCTACCATGCTGACAGAAAAAAGAAAAATCACGTGACACTCTCA
The DNA here is from genome assembly GCF_029281585.2 of Gorilla gorilla gorilla. NCBI lineage: Eukaryota > Metazoa > Chordata > Mammalia > Primates > Hominidae > Gorilla > Gorilla gorilla. The sequence goes on along the minus strand of NC_073232.2, from coordinate 5,739,677 downwards.
ATAGATGCAAAAAGGGAATTTACAAAATGTAACACATTTTTTAAATTAAAAACTCCCAGCAAACTGAGGATAGAAAAGTACATTTTCAAACTGATTATGTGTTTACAGAAAATCTATAGCAAACATCTTACTTAAAATGGTGAAAGCCTTAATACTTTCTACATAAGATTATGAAAAATGCAATGATGTCCTCTCTCCCTAGTTCTTTAAAGTATTGCATTCAATATTAAATAAGTGGAAATATATACCAAGTTAATTGATAAATATTTAATACTTATGAGATGATAATTCTCCTGAAATTGATCTCTAGATTCAGTGGAATTCCCATGAAACCTTATAGGTCCTTTTGGATAAATTACAAAACTGATTCTAAAACAGGGAGAAAGAAAGAAGGGAAGGAAGGAGGAATGGACAGAAAGAAGAAAGAAATAAAGAGAAAAGAAAAGAAAATAAGAAATAAGTGACACCCAAGTTGGGAAGAAAGAAAAATACTATTCTCACATGATGTAAACATATACACAGAAAATCCTTAGGCATCTGCAGAAGTGTGCTAGAGGTATGAAGTGAATTTAACAAAGTTGTAGGATGAAAGATCAATAAATAAAATCAATTGTGTTTCTATACACAATCAACACCAATTAGAAAATAAAATTATGTAAGCAATTTAACTTATAATAGCCTCAAAAATAATAAAATAATTCAGAATAAATTTAATAAAAGGTATGCTGATCCAAAATTTCTAAATCACTAATACGAGAGATTGAATAGGTAGAAATATGTATCAAGTTCATTGGTAAATATACATGTCATACTTATTAGATGATAATTCTTCTGAAACTGATCTCCAGATTTGGCACAATCCCAATCAAACCTATAGGCCTTTTTGGAGAAATTACAAAGCTGATTCTAATTTTTTTTTTAAATATGGAAGTCCTAGAATAGCCAGAGCATGTTTTAGAAAGAAGAATAAAGTTGTAAAACTTTCCAAATTTCAAGACATATTGTAAAGCTACACTAACCAGTACAGTAAACTTACTGGCATGAAGAAGACATATATATCAGTGAAACAGAATAAATAATTTAGAAATATATCCAGCCTTACATGGCCAAAGTTGCCAAAATAATTCAATAAGGAAATCAATGTCTTTATAAAGATGGTACTAATAAAATTGGATATTAAATGGAGAATATGAACTTCAGAATTACCTCACACCATATCCTCAAGTTAACTCAACATGTATTTTATACATAATGTAAATATAAAAAGTATAAAGCTTACTGAATAGGAAAAATTTTTAATAATCTTACTATAGCTAAAAATTTTTTAGATAAGAAAAGGATGGATGAAAATGGAAAAAAATAGTAAGTTGGACTTCATGAAATTAAGACTTTTGCAATTTAAAACATAGCATCAAAAAATGAAAAGACAAACCACAGATTGGGACAGAATAATTTTAAATATGTCTGATAAAGAACTTTCATCTAGAATGTACACATAACTAAAAAACTAAATAACAAAACACAAATAACTCATTTAACATAATATTTTGACCTAAATGGACCAAATATTTGTACAGATATTTTAATTTAAAAAGAGATGATGTCCAATACACAAATGAAAAGATACTTAACATTACCCGTCATCAGGGAAATGCAAGTTAAAACCACACTGAGGTACCACTGTACACCCACTGGAGTGGCTGACACGAGCAGAACTGACCATACCACATGATGTGAAGAATTGCTCTTCACACCTGGCTAGTGGGACTTCAAAATGGTACAGACATTTTGGAAAGCAGTTTGGCAGTTTCTTTTAATGTTAAACTTAGTACTGATCATATAACCAAATAATTCCACTGCGACTCAAAATAAATAAAAACATATCCGTACCAAGCCTCATCCTTGAAGTTCATAGCAGATGTGTCCATCAACTTGTAAATGGATAAACCAGTTGTAGATGGAGTACCACTCAACAATAAAAAGGAGCAAACTGATACAACAGCAATATAAATGAATATCAAAAGCATTATGCTCAGTGAAAGAAGCTAGACATGAAAGACACCAATGTATCATTCCACTAATAGGATACTCTAGAAAATGCAAACTGTAGAAACAGAAGCAGATTAGTGGTTGCCTGTGTTCAGGAATGGAGAAAAGATCAAATGCAAAACAGCAAAAGAAAACATTTTGTGATGATGCAGATTTTCTGTATCTTGATCATGATTGTGGTCAAATGATGATATTCATCTGCCATAACCCATTAAATTGCACATTGAAAAGGGTGAATTTTACTGTGTGTACATTATACTTAAATGGAGCTGTAAATATGTTTGGAGCTTATCTGTGAACATTAGTTGCAGAGCAGGAGTTATTTTTATAGAGTGGAAATCTGCTGAGTGCCAACTTGAGAAGGGTTGAGAAAAATTAGAACCTTCTTCCAACACATTTCAGTTAGAACACTCTTAGGATGTCGTTACAGCTGTGCTCTATATTGGAGTCTCTGATGAAATCACATGTCTAACAATCTCAGCATGCCTTTAATCAACAGAATATACACGTGTTTTCTTTTTTTACTATAAAGGATATACCAAACAACTTTTTCAAGACTTTACTTCAAAAAGGCACGTAGTTTTGCAACATTTTTGGTAAGTCTTTAATTATTTCAAAATGAAAAATTGAAAATAAAATGCAATTATTTACTCAGGCCCCCCACAAAAAAGGCCTGTACGGGGAATGCATGTGGTGTGTGTGTGTGTGTGTGTGTGTGTGTGTGTGTGTGTGTGTGTGTAAGTGTGTGATTTGAAGAATTGAAAAAATTTTAGTGGGGTTTTGTAGCATCACTTTGATAGCATCCTGTAATTTTGAATTGTGTTAGAAATAAAAATAAAGTGAATACACTGATAAAAGAATTTGAAAAGAATTTGCATTATTGCCTAAATTATGTGTGGTTTCCACAGTGGCATGAATCGAGCATCTTTAACCTACATAACAATATATCAGAATGTATTAGGTAAAAAATAAGTAAACTAGTATAACAAAGTTAAATATTTCTAAAGGAAAATTATAGCTTTATTTTTTTTCCTGAACTGTTTTGAGGAGATATTTACACCAAAAGATATTGTCATTGATCAATGAAACTTTTTCAGAATTTGCTTGTGTCCCACCAATATTTGATTACATAGTGCTTCTGTGAGTTCCATTTCATTAATTTAGCATTGACAGGAGAGAAGGCAATGGCTCTGCAGCCTCTCTTGATGTGGCATGATCCTGGTTCCGCTGGCTGATATCTATTAGAACCATGGCCTTAATCATGCCTTTCATGCTTCTAACTTGATTTGCATTTGTTGTGTAATCCAAATTTATTCTCTCGTTTAGTCGCTTCCACCCATAGAAAAGCAGGTCTTTTTCATTTCTCCTTCACCATTGCCCCCATTTTTTCTTTTTGTCCTCCCATGATGAAAAACAAGACAGAAACAAACTATAACAACAACAGACACCTTTTGTCTGTGGTCACCAATGCATTGTAGCACTAAACTTTGTTCAAAATCTCTAGATCTGACCTCTATATCTGCTGTTCCCAGAGTTTTTCAATGTATTCTCTAGACTGCTGTGACCCATTGACAGAACGTCTAGCTATATTTAATTGAAAGTTATTACTGTCTGATATGGCTTGGCTGTGTCTGCACCGAAATCTCATCTTGCACTGTAGCTCCCATAATTCACATGTTGTGGGAGGGACCCAGTGAGAGGTAAGTGGATCATGGGGGCAGTTTTCCCCACACTGTTCTAGTGGTAGTGAATAAGTCTCATGAGATCTGATGGTTTTATAAGGGGAAACCCCTTTCGCCTTTCACTTGGTTCTCATTTGCTAAATCATGCCTCTCAGCTGATTCTCTCTAGAATTTATTCTCAGGAGATCTAATTAATAACTTGTCAAGCTGATGTCCATCCTTGGGGACAACTCGTATCTGAAGAATGGCCAGTGAAAGGTATTAAAACTCCATACTCCTGCCTCAATTTAGGGCAACTCTGAAGGGTCACCCCAGCTTCTCAGCTCCCCCTTGAGATTAGCTGAGGTATTTGTTGTGACTGCCTCACATCTCAACTCCCTTTATCCAATTCAGTTTTTTCGCCACAGTTGTTGGTTCCTAGGATTTTACCCAGTTAAATGTTCTCTACACAAATCTCTATCTCAAATCTGCTTTACAGGGAATGTGGCCTCAGACAGGTTTTCATTAGGTTCTGGACATAACTCTCATTAGTCATTGATATGATTCGGCTGTGTCTCCGGCCGAATCTCACCTTGATTGTAATTATCCCCGCATGTCAAGGATGGAGTCAGGTGGAGATAATTGAATCATAGGGGCGGGTTCCCCCTACTGTTCTCCTGGTAGCGAATAAGTCTCACCAGATCTGATGCTTTTAAAATGGGAGTTTCCCTACACAAGCTTTCTTCTCTGCTACCATTTAAGATGTGCCTTTGCTTCTTTTTTGCCTTCTGCCGTGACTGTGAGGCCTCCCCAGCCATGTGGAATTGTGAGTTCATTAAACCTCTTTCCTTTATAAATTACCCGGTCTTGGGTAGGACTTTATTAGCAGCATGAGAACAAACTAGTACAGTCTGTTCTATAAGCCCAAGTCGGATCACAGAGTCCCGCTTTCTGTTTTTTTTTTCTAGCCCATATTTCTACTAAAACTTGACTCATATAGACTTAAAACAAAATAATTAAGCATGGCTAATATTTATTTAATATTTTATACGTGTCAGGTACTGTATTTTGTAACTTATCTTTTAATAATCTTTCCAAATCTCTAAAAGGAGAATTCTGCTCTTTTATAGAGAAAATAAGGATGGCTCTGAAAATGTTAGTATTAGGGGAAGTAGGGTGAGGGACATAGGGGGCACTTTGTGTTATTTGTGCATTTTACTATCAATCTAAAATCAGGTCAAAATAAAAATTAAAAAAATGAGTAGTAGAAGCAGGTTGTTAAGATTTTCAGTGTGACTCTAGAATTTTTTTGTTTGTTGTTTGTTTTGGAGTGTAGTGGTATTATCTCTGCTCACTGCAACCTCCACTTCCCAGGCTCAAGCAATTCTCCCCCTCAGTCTCCCAAGTAGCTCGGATTATAGGTGCCCCCCCCACACCCAGCTAATTTTTGTATTTTTTTTTTTTTTTAGTAGAGATGGGGTTTCAGCATGTTGGCCAGGCCAGTCTCCAACTCCTGACTTCAAGTCATCCGCACGCCTCAGCCTCCCGAAGTGCTGGGATTATAGGCATGAGCCACCACTCCTGGCCCAAAGTTCATATTTTAACTACTAACCTAAATTATTTTAAAAACAAAAGCCTCCTTGGACTCAAACCAGGTCAGAGTGACATGATCATGTGCCTGTTTTGTGCAGGGTGAAGTGAGATTATTATCTAGGAAATAGCTGAAATGTCTTGTTGTGGGCATAAATATTTCATATAAATTCTAAGCTTCATATTAGCACTTAGATTATAATTATCTAAAGAATAGAGAACAATTTCATATAATTTTCAGTGTATCAGGCGAATCAAAAGTATACATACAAGCATGCAGATGAATTTCAGTGAATATAGTGGTGACAATGCTCAACAGAATATGTGTCCCCCACCCCATCCCTGCTTCTTGCTCTTTCACTGTCCTAAAGATAGAACAAAATGGTTCAGGCATCCAGCTTGTCCCCTCCACACTTCACACTTTTACTTAATAGCAGCTTATCTTTAACACTTTGTCATCTTTAAGATGTTGCTAATTCTTTCTGGTAGATCCCAGGACTGAGGATGAGGAAGAATGATTTTATTTAAATAAAGTTGCTTAATTAAAAAACAATTTTTTTTAGTTTTAAAATATTTTCATTATTTTATAAAATTTTTGTGGGTACATAGGAGGTTTATATATTTGTGGGGTACATGAGATGTTTTAATACAGGCATGCAGTGTGAAATAATCACATCATGAGGAATGGGCTTTCCATCCCCTCAAGCATTTATCCTCTGAGTTAAAAACTATTCAATTGGCTGGGCGCGGTGGCTCACGCCTGTAGTCCCAGCTCTTTGGGAGGCCAAGGGGGGCGGATCGCCTGAGGTCAGGAGTTTGAGACCAGCCTGGCCAACATGATGAAACCCCATCTCTACTAAAAATACAAAAATTAGCCAGGTGTGGTGGCGAGTGCCTGTCATCCCAGCTACTCGGGAGGCTGAGACAGAAAAATCATTTGAACCTGGGAGGTGGAGGTTACAGTGAGCCGAGATCATGCCATTGTACTCCAGCCTGAGTGACAAGAGTGAAACTCCATGTCAAAAACAAACAAAAATCAATTACATTCTTTAAGTTATTAAAATTAAACATTGTAAATGATTTTTTTCCCAAAGCTTTTTCAGAGAAAAAAAAAAGTAGAAACAAAGACACTTTCTACTGATTTCCAACATGGTGACTGTATTTCTAGCATGTGTTAAGGTGAAAAATTGATTTTATGTTTAATACAAAACATAGCATAATGTAATGAAAAGCAAGATTGTAATGATGAAGGAAAATAACATTAGTGCTATTTTTTTTCAATTTGAAGCATTGGATTAAAATGAATTAGGTTATATTCCAACATGTTTATATTGAATTTCTTTTTTCTCCAATTGGTTTCTTTTTATTAATGGGGGAGTGTTGCATTTGTATAAGGTTTCCCTATTATATTCAATTGTTTTGAGATGCTTTTAATATGAAGTTTTTATGTTTTCTTTTTGATGTATACATGTTATGCTTTTATGCTGAATTTGATAATTGGTGCTGTATATGCAAAGCAAATGTAATTTCCCAGCTTTTATTTTTTAAAGCCCTGGGAAGCAACATAATGAAGTAGAAATAGTATCAAGACAGGAGTTAGAATACCTGGATTCTAAAATTTAAATTAAATTAGGATCTAGTGACATTATAGGTGTTCCTTGATCTTCTGATGACCTGGTTCCTCAAAAGAAAAATAAAATAATCTATAAATTGTTTCTAATTCTAAAACTCTATCAATCCTATTTTTAAAATTATAATTAGTTGAACTCTATAAGGTCACAAAAATCCCTAAGAAACTAAAATAAAATTTTATCATATCTTAAAAATACTCTGATCTTTTTTTATATGCTGACATGAATTCTAATTATTTTTGAGCCCCTAAAAAACATTTAAGATCACAGTTTATGTTTTATTATTGACTTTCAGATAATTAACATTTTACTGATAGATATGAACAAATCTACTCTAACAGAGATAGTCATTAGTTTATTTCTCTCTTTTCAGTATCAATAAAAAGTATCGATTTACCAATAACAATGAATTAATTGCCTGAAATAAATGAAACGTAAGCAGCAAAAGTGAACCTTTTAGTATAACTCTTCTTGTAAACATTGACTTAGTTCAAAGGGAGCTTATCTTTAAAAAAAAAGCGCTAATTCATGTCTATTGGTATAGATATAATCTTTTGTTCCTTGAAAATAGATCCTACTATACTCCAGACACTATGCCACTTGGTGCAGATATTAACACAAATAGCAGGTGATCATTGTCCTCATGGAGTTTATTTTAAAGAGAACAAAGTGAGACAAAGGCACACAAGCAAAGAACTACAATACAAAGGGGATGGCATCTGACTCAGCATGGAGGTGTCACGGAAGGTGTTGTTTTGCTTAGGTTTTGAAGTGTGGGTAGGAGATGGCCCATGTTGAGAGTGGGAACTGGGAATTAAAAAGATAAGGAGGTCTCTGCAAATCTACATGGATGGGAAGTAGCATGCTGATGTGGGAAACAACTAAAAAGTTCCAGAATGCATGGTTTATAAAGCGTGAGTCAGAGAGGGCTAGACCAGTAGCCAGATCAAGGATATCTCAGATGTTATAGTCATGAATTAGTGCATTGACCTGCAGGCCATGGGAGTCACTGAAGGTTTCAGTCAGGTAAGTGAGCTGATCAGAACAGTCCTTTAGATAGGCCGCTCTTTTGGCTGTAAGGGGGACACGTTTGAAGTAGGGCTATAGCTAAAAATATACAGACACTTCCTCTTGTCTACAGCCCTGCTGGCATCTGTTGTATTTTGACTTTTTAATAATAGCCATTCCAACCGGTATGAAATGGTATCTCATTGTGTTTTGATTTGCATTTTTCTGATGATTAGTGATTCTAAGCATTTTTTTTTTCGTGTATTTGTTGGCCATTTGTATATGTTCTTTTGAGAAGTGTTTGTTCATGTCCTTTGCCCATTTTTTAATTGGGTTATTTTTTTTTCTAATTGATTTAAGTTCCCTGTAGATTCTGGATACTAAAAAACAAACAAAAACCAGAAGTAAATAAATTCTCAGGACACACACACCCACACCCACAGAGAGAGAGAGAGAGAGCGCCTAGGTAAGAGGCCACCAACCACCAGGGTCTAAACTGGGAACACTTTCTAGTACAGAATGAATGGAAAGGATTCATGAAATATCTAGAAAGTAACGTTAATGAGATTTACATGTATGGAGTGAATGAGGAGAAACGGATCATTCAGGATTCTGGTGGGAATAACAGGGGGAGCCATTAGCTGAAATTTTGAAGTGGGAGAAGGAGAGGGAGTTTTAGGGAGAAAGATGAGTTTTTTTTAGGTATTTCAAACCCTTGAAGCTTCTATGGGACATCGAAGTGGAAATAACAGTCTGTGGGTTGGGACAATAAAGAAAGAAATTGGTTGAAGACTAGGGGAAGAGTATAGAGCAAAGAAATATTTAAGATAATAAACATAGAGAGATAGCTGAAAATGTGGGACTGGATTACAAAGGAAGAATGATTTAGTTATGAAGCCCAAGGGCTGACAGGAATGGGTGACTACTCGAGGAGTTCATATGCATCTGTTATTGTATGAATAAAAAAAATTATCTGTTCCTTCCTAAAGATATCTTCAACCTGTTTTTGGATACATATGGGCACTGCTTTTCATTCTCTTAGCCCCATTTCTTATTTTAGCCTCTGCTGTAGCAATCAGTTCTGCACAGGCTTTGACCCAGGCTTTGACTAGTTGGTGCAGGTGTGATATGACACTTACCTGGAATGGCCCACAGTTTGTGGCTGCTCTCACTTAAGCAGGTGGGATGCTCATGTAGGTGTAACCTAGAAGCTTGGTAGAGTTTATGCCCATGGGGCAACCTGTGACCACTCAAAAATAAAGCCCTTTCCTCCTCCCAGATTGAGGAGTCTTGCATTATGTAATAAAACTCCTTAGAAGGCCTATTAGGTTCCAATACAGCATTAGGCAACTTGATAAGGTATCCCATCATCAGCCTTCCTTTCTTCCCTCATTCCACTGCCTCTCACTCTTTCTTCCTAAGTTAACTTCTTAGATAAAATGCCAACTTTCTATATTTTGTTTCACATCAGGGAAAATAATTGTATATCCCATTTCAAAAGCATATAAAAAGGTTACTGTATAGAAAATTTGTCTTTAATAGATTAAGCTGTAATTTTCCAAATACTTTAAAATTTTATTTCAGAAACGTTTTTCCTTTTTATAAGCTTCATCTAAAAGCAGAGTTCACCTAAGAATATACCTAAGAGCATATTACATAGAATATATTTTATATTTCAGTAGTTTAGCTGGGATTCTTTCAAAATTGAGAGGATCTACAAATATTTCTAACACATTAGTTTTCAGTCTTAAGGCTGAGTCAAGAACAAAGCTCCTAAACTTTGCGTTGGTGATTGAGAACATTTTAAAATTGTTATTTAATTCATTAATTTATTTTTAAAAATTTTTCACATTGTAATTATATAGATTTATAGGATACAATTTGATGTTTCAATGAATATGTATGTTGTCTAATGATCCAATAAGGATACTTAGTGTATTAATTACCTCATGCATTCATCATTTCTTTTTAATAAGAAATTTCAAAATCCTTTCTTCTAGATACTTTGTAATATACAATACTTTACTTTTAAATATAGTCACCCTGCTTTGCAAAGAACACTTCAACTTATTCTTCCTATATAATTGTGATTTCATAACTGTTAACCAATCTATCTCCATTTTGCCCTCCCCACTTCTTCCTCACTGTTTGGTAACCACTATTCTACTCTACTTCTCCATTAACTTTTTTTTTTTAAGATTCCACATATGAGAGAGATCATGCGGTATTTGCTTTCTGTGTCTGGCTTATTTCACTTAACATTGCACCCTGCAGGGTCATCCATGTTGTTGCAACTGGCAGAATTTCATTCTTTTTTTATGGCTGAATAGTAGTTCATTGTGTGTGTGTCCATATACATATATATATATATATATAATTAATTTTATGTATAATTATAATTACACATAAAATTATATATAATTATAATTATAATTATATGTAATTATACATATAATAATATATATTATACGTAATATATATAATATACATAATATACGTTATGTATATTATTCATAATATACGTTATGTATATTATATATGTATATATGTATTATATACGTATGTATATATTATACGTTATATATTATATATAATATACATAATATATAATGTATATTATATACATAATATATATTATGTATATAATATACATAACATATTATGTATAGTATACATAATATATATTATATATAATATACATAATATATATTATATATAATATATTATATATATTATACATCATATATATTATATAATATACATAATGTATATTATATATAATATACATAGTATATATTATGTATATAATATATATTATGTATTATATATAATATATATTATATACATAATATATATTATATATAATACATAATATATATTATATATAATATACATAATATATATTATATAATATACATAATATATATTATATGTAATATACATAATATATATTATATATAATATACATAATATATATTGTATATATATAATTCACTTGTTTGTTTTTAGACACATAGGTTGATTCCATATCTGATTATTAGAAATAGTGCTACAGTAAACATAAGAGTGCAGATATTTTTCAAACACAATGATTTCATTTCCTATGGATGTATACCCAGTAGTGGGATTGCTGGGTTATGTGATCGAATGATTGCTTTTTGTTTTTTTTTTTATTTTTTAGCGAATTTCCATAAAGTTTTGCTTAATGGTTGTACTAGTTTACAACCCCATCAACAGTGTGTAAGTGTTCCCTTTTCTCCACTTCCTTGCCAACTCTTGTTATCTTTTACCTTTTTGGTAATAGCCATTCTAATGGGTGAACTGGTATCTCATTGTGGTTTTGATTTGCATTTCCCTGATGGTTAGTGATGTTGAACATGATTTTATTATATATTCGTCTTGACCATTTCTATATTTTCTCTTGTGGCATGTCTTTTAGTTTATTTTGTCCTTTTTTTTTTTTTTTGAGAAAGAGTCTTGCTCTGTTGCCCAAGCTGGAGTACAGTGGTGCAATCGGGGCTCACGGCAACCTCCATCTCCCTGGTTCAAGCAATTCCCCTGCCTCAGCCTGCTGAGTAGCCGGGGTTACAGGCACACGCCATCATGTTTGGCTAAATTTTTGTATTTTTAGTAGAGAAATGATTTCACCATATTGGTCAGGCTGGTCTCAAACTCCTGACCTCAGGCAATCCACCTGCCTCAGCCTCCCAGTTTTGCCCATTTTTAAATAAGTTATTTCTGTTTTTGCTGTTGAGTTGTTTAAGTTTCTTATATAATCTGGGCATTAACTCCTTAGCAGATGTATAGTTTGCAAATATTGTATCCCATTCTGTAAGTTGTTTTTTCACTCTGTTAAGTTTCCTTTGCTGTGCAAAAGCATTTTAGTTTGATGAAACCCCATTTATCTATTTTTGCTTTTGTTGCCTGTGCTTTTGACGTCTCATTTAAAAAATCCTTGTACAACCCAAAGTTATAGAGAATTTCCCACATGTCATCTTCTAGTAGTTTTTCATAGTTTTCAATCTTACCTTTAGGTCTTTAATCGCATTTGAGTTGATTTTTGTATAAGGTAAAAGATAGGGGTCTGATTTCATTATCCCACATATAGATATCCAATCTTCTCAGTACCATTTAATGAAGACACTGTCTTTACCCCTGTGTGTGCTCTTGACTCCTTTTTTGAAAATCAGTTGACTTTAGGTATGAGAATTTATTTCTGAGCTGTATATTCTCTTCCATTGGTCTATGTGTTTGCTTTATGGCAGTGCCATGCTGTTTTGCTTACTATGGCTTTGTAGTATATTTTGAAGTCAGGTAGTGTGGTGCCTCCAGCTTTGTTATTTTTGCACAGGATTGCTTTGGTTATTTGGGGTCTTTTCTGGTTTCATACAAATTTTAGGGTATTTTTTTCTATTTCTGTGAAGAATTTCATTGGTATTTTGATAGTGATTGCATTGAATCTGTAGGACATTTTGTTAGTATGGTCATTTCAATAGTATCAATTCTTCCATTCCATGAGTATATAGTGTCCATTTTTTGTGTATTGTAAATTTTTCCATCAGTGTGTTATAGTTTTCATTGAAGAGATCTTTCATGACCTTGATTAAATTTATCTGCAGATTTCTTGGTAGCTATTGTAAATGGAATTCCTTTCTTGATGACTTTTTCAGATAGTTCACTATTAGTGTATAGAAACACCACTGAATTTTCTGTGTTGATTTTGTATACTACAACTTTACTGAATTTATTTATGATTTCTAGTAGTTTTTGGTCAAGTCTTTAGGGTTCTCACTCTATATAAGTATATATAGAAAGAACCCTAAAGAGAGAGAGATCATATATATCTATATGATCATATATATAGATATATACATATGTATGTGAGATCACATTTTCTACAAACAGAAACAATCTGACTTCCTTCTTTCCAGTTTGGATCCCTCTTATTTATTTCTTTTGTCTAATTGCTCTGGCTCTGACCTCCAGTACTATGCTAAATAGAAGTGGTAGAAGTTGACATCCTTGTCTTCCTCCATATCATAGAGGAAAAGCATTTAACTATTCACCATAAATAAGATGTTAGCTGTGGGTTTGTCACATATGGCCTTTACTGCGTTGAGGTACACTCCTATACCTACTTTCTTGACAGTTTTTATCATAAACGAATGTTGACTTTTGTCAAGTGTTCTTTTTGCATCTGTTGAAATGATCACATGGTTTTTGTTTTTCTTTCTATTGTGGTGGTGTATCATATTTACTGATTTGTGCATGTTAAGCCATCCTTTCATCCCTGGGATGAATCCCACTTGATTATAGTGAATACTCTTTTTAGTGTGCTGTCGAAGTCAGTTCACTTGTATCTTGTTGAGAATTTTTGTATCTATGTTCTTCAGGAATATTGGCCTGTTATTTTCATCTTGTGCGTGTCTTTGTCTGGTTTTAGAATCAGGATATTGCGAGCCTCATAAGATGAGTATGGAAGTATTCCTTCCTCATTACTTTTGTGGAAAAGTTTGTGGAGAATTGGTAGTTATTCTTTAAGTGTTTGGTAGAATTCAGCAGTGAAGACATCAGGTCCTGGGTGTTGGTTGTTGTTGTTGTTGTTTTGATGGAAGATGTTTTATTATTGATTCAATTTCCAAACTCATTCTTGATGTGTTCAGATGTTATATTTCCTCACAATTTAATCTGGGTAGTTGTATGTGTGCAGAAATTTATTCATTTTATTCTACATTATCAAATTTGTTGGCATATAGTTATGAGTAATGTCTTACAATCCCTTCTATTTCTGTGGTGTATCAGTTGTAATGTCTCCTTTTTCATCTTTTATTTATTTGAATTTTCTCTCCTTTTGTCTTAGTTTAGCTAAAGGTTTGTCAGTTTTACCTTTACACTTTGTCTTATTTATCTTTTGAAATATTTTTTAGTGTCTGTTTCCTTTATATCTGCTGTGAGCTTTATTATTTCCTTCCTTCTACCAATTTTGGGTTTAGTTTGTTTTTGATGTTCTAGTTACTTGAAGTGTATAATTTTGCTTTGTGATTTGAAAATCTTTCTTCATTTTTGGTGTAGGCTTTTATTGCTATAAATTTCCCTCTTAGAACTGCTTTTGCTACGTTCCATAGGTTTGGGTATGTTGGATTTTCATTCTTACTTGTCTCAGTGACTTTTGAAATTTTCCTATTAATGTCTTAATGAGACCTATTGATTTCTTGGGTGCATGCTATTTAATTTCCATGTTTTTATAAAATTTCCAAGGGCTTTCCTGTTGTTGATTTCTGGCTTTATATCACTGTAATCAGAAAAGATACTTCATATGATATCTGTCTTCTTAAGTTTGTTAAGACTTATTATGTGTCATAATGTATGATTGGTCCTAGAGAATGTTTGGTGTACAGTTGAGAATAATTTGTATTCTGCAGCTGCTGGATGATGTATTAGTCTGTTTTCATACTGCTGATAAAGACATACCCGAGACTGGGTAATTTACAGAGAAAAAGAGGTTTAGTGGACTCATAGTTCCACGTGGCTGGGGAGGTCTCCCAATCATGATGGAAGGCGAAAGACACATCTTACATGGTAGCAAACAAAATAGAATTGAGAACCAAGTGAAAGGGTTCCCCCTTATAAAACCATCAGATCTTGTTAGACGTATTCACTACCACAAGAACAGTATGGGGGAAACCGCCCCCATGATTCAATTATCTCCCACTGGTTCCCTCCCACAACATGTATGAATTATGGGAGCTATAATCAAGATGAGATTTCGGTGGGGATATACAGACAAACCATATCAGGTGAGATCTTCTTTACCTGCTAGGTCCATTTGGTCTATGGTATAGTTTGAGTCTGTCATTTTTTGGTTGATTTTCTCTTCATAGAATCTGTCCATTTTTAAAGTGGAGTGTTGAAATTTCCTACTAATATTGTATTGCAGTCTATCTCTACCTTTAAATCTAATATTTGCTTTATATATCTGGTTGTTCTGGTGTTGGGTACATATATAGTTACACCTAAGTAATATATATGTTATGTCCTCTTATTGAATTGGGCCTTTTATCATTTCATTATACAGCGGCATTCTTTTTTTATATAGTTTTTTTATTTAAAGCCTTTTTAAAATATGACATGACTGTGGCTACTCCTGCTTGCTTTTCATTTGTTTGCATAAAATATATTTTTCCATCTCTTCACTTTCAGTCTATTTATCTTTAATAGTGAGGTAAGTATCATGTAGGCAGCATATTGGTGGGTTTTGCTATCTGAATCCATTCATCCACTTTATATCTTTTAACTAGAGTTTAATCCACTTCTATTGAAGTTTATTATTGATAAATTAGGACTTCCTTCTACCATTTCATTAGTTGTTTTTTAGATTACTTGTTCACTTCTTCCTTTCTTATTGTTCATCTCTCTAGTTTGGTGGTTTTCTGTGGTGCTAAGCTTTGTTTCTTTTCCCTTTTTTGGTGTGTGTGTGTGTATCTTCTGTAATTTATTTCTTTCTGGTTAGTGGAACTAACATACAGAGTCCTGTATTTGTAACAGACTATTTTACACTGATAACAACTTAACTTCTGTCACATAAAAATACTCTTGACTTCTCCCCCCCCCACACACACAATTTATATTTTTGTTACGTTACATTGCATCTTTATGAATGGTAGACTCAATGGAACATAGGATCTATGTCACAACTAAATCAATTATTTAATGGCAGCATTAAAGCAGGCCAAAGAATGTGAAAAACTGGTGTGGGTGTATTTAACTTTTTAAAAACTATGTTTCATAATGTTTTCATTAAAAAGTCTTTATCAGTTTGCTAATGCCTAATTTTTACAACCAGCCACCATAGATTTTACAGGATAAATATATTATTTCAGTGGTAATTGAAGCAGAATTTTTGTTGCTCTTCTTACCCTTAGAGATTGTGTATTATCCTCAGACGTAATTCTTTGATTTTTTTTTCTTTTCATGTTGTTACACATAGTTACCAACAATCAACGTGAGAATAACCTTTGAATATTTTCAAGCATTAAGATTTGTTTATACAGCTGCACAATTAGACAACCAACACTCTTGGGTCTTTACCTCTCAGCATACACCTGATTATTAACTTAAAGGTATGATGGGAAAAGTATCAATTTTTCTTGGTCACCTAGATTTAGAAATATGTAATAACTATAAGCTTGGGTCTGCTTCTTCAGAAGCCTAGGAAGTGGAGTGATGGTTCTCTGAAGAGGCTGGAAACCAAGTATGTGTTTCCAGAAGGCTTAATAGAATATGTTGAGACATAGGCCATTAACACAAAAGTGAAAGAAATGCAAAAAATGTATGAAAGTAAGGATTTGAGAAGGGAAATTTTATTTTTCAGTCTAAGATTCCTATGAATTATATGAAAGTAAATGTCCTATCCTTAAAATTAGCCAAAGGAAGCACTTTACTTATCAATATGATATGACTTTTCATACTCTTATCTAAAGATATCCTAAACTAAGATCCAGTTTTCTAAGAAAAGACTTTTTACTCATGCTTTAAAGCATGCTAGATGATTCCTACCACATCACATAATGTTGTTTACATGTATGATTTAAACTGCATTTATTCTTCAACTCACTGGTTCCTTAGGCTTCTTATCTTTCCTTGCACGCTTAGATAATTTTATGTTAAATTGATTTTTAGAAGTTTAGTTGCTGGGCGTAATGGCTGTCACCTGTAAACCCAGTACTTTGGGAATTCAAGGAAGGTGGATTGCTTGAGTCTTGGAGTTTGAGGCCTGCCTGGGAAAGATGACAAACCCCATTTGTACAAACATAAAAATATTAGCTGGATATGGTGGCACATGCCTGTGGTCCCAGCTACTCCAAGGCTGAGGTGGGAGGATGACTTGAGTCCGAGAGGCAGAGGTGTGAGCCAAGATCATGCCCTGCTCTTCAGCCTGGGCAAAGAAGCCAGACCCTGTTTCAAAAAAAAAAATCTAGTGAGATTTGATTTCTATTTCTATGTGATTCAAAACTAGGAGAGCTTCAAGGCTAATGACTATTAAAAAATGGCCATTGCTACTTGCATTTTCTATGAAGCCAGCATACACAGCAACGTGCAACCTAAAAACCAAGCTATTTAATATGTAGCTTAGATTTCAGGTTTGATTGTCTTTGAGGTTTGATTATTGCAGAGATCAATTGCCAGACCAAATATAGACTAATTCTGTATTTGGTCTTTTTATCATATGAAACATCCCAGCCTTGGGTATAAATTAAGAGCAAGTACGGATGTTTATACCGATAGCGGTGTAGATATTTCCATGTTTATACAGATAGCGGTGTAGATATTTTCATGTCTATACAGATAGCGGTGTGGATGTTTCCATGTTTATACAGATAGTGGTGTAGATATTTCCATGTTTATAGAGATAGCGGTGTAGATATTTCCATGTTTCTACTGATAGCGTGGTAGATATTTCCATGTTTATAGAGACAGCGGTGTAGATATTTCTATATTTATAGAGATAGCGGTGTAGTTATTTCCATGTTTATACAGATAGCGGTGTAGATATTTCCATGTTTATACAGGTAGCGGTGTAGATATTTCCATGTTTGTACAGGTAGCGGTGAAGATATTTCCATATTTATACAGGTAGCGGTGCAGATATGTGAATTCATTAAACCTCTTTTTCTTTATAAATTACCCAGTCTTGGGTATGTCTTTATCAGCAGCATGAAAATTGACTAATACACTCACTGTCCATGAATGATACTCTGTTAGCCCATTTGCATTGTTATAAAGAAATACCTGAGGCTGGGTAATTTATAAAGAAATGAGGTTTATTTGGCTCCTTGTTCTGAAGGCTGTACATGAAGCACAGTACTGGCACCTGCTTCCAGGGAGGGCCTCAGGAACCTTCCAATCATGGTGGAAGGTGAAGGGAAACCAGCATATCACATGGTGAGAGAGGAAGCAAGAGAGACAGGGAGGAGGTGTCAGTCTCTTTTAAACAACCAGATATCGCATGAACTCACAGGGTAAGAACTCATTCATTACCAAGAGGACAGCACCAAGCCATTCAGGAGGCATCTATCTCCAACATTGGGGATCACATTTTAACGTGAGATTTGAAGGGGACAAACATCCAAACTATGTCAGATACCAAAGCTGACAATGCTTAGGATCTTTAGCTGTTCCAGGTTCTGGGAAAAGGGAGAGAGTTAGCTTCCCTCGTCTATGCTGTGCTACTCCATATTATATTGGTAATTATTGTTCTCTAAAGGTTCTTAAAAGCAAATAAACAAATGCAATGCAAAACATTTGAAATGGAAGGCAAAACACAAGAAATGCAAGGCAAATGCATTAAAAACTTTTGAGTGTTAATATATAGATTTTATTTTATCTTTTTAATTTCTTTTGCTTAACCAAATAGATTATGTAGTTTTGATTAACTGGCCATGAAATAGCTCTGCCTACATAGAATTTCCCATGAATAATTGGTTGTGGAGACTTTTGTGTGTGACCCAAATCCTCCCTCAAAACTGAAGTTTGCCCAGCTATTGGGAGTGTTGGCAATTCATGCCTCTCAGCTGATTCTCTCTAGAATTTATTCTCAGGAGATCTAATTAATAACTTGTCAAGCTGATGTCCATCCTTGGGGACAACTCGTATCTGAAGAATGGTCAGTGAAAGGTATTAAAACTCCATACTCCTGCCTCAATTTAGGGCAACTCTGAAGGGTCACCCCAGCTTCTCAGCTCCCCCTTGAGATTAGCTGAGGTATTTGTTGTGACTGCCTCACATCTCAACTCCCTTTATCCAATTCAGCTTTTTTGCCACAGTTGTTGGTTCCTAGGATTTTACCCAGTTAAATGTTCTCTACACAAATCTCTATCTCAAATCTGCTTTACAGGGAATGTGGCCTCAGACAGGTTTTCATTAGGTTCTGGACATAACTCTCATTAGTCATTGATATGATTCGGCTGTGTCTCTGCCCGAATCTCACCTTGATTGTAATTATCCCCGCATGTCAAGGATGGAGTCAGGTGGAGATAATTGAATCATAGGGGCGGGTTCCCCCTACTGTTCTCCTGGTAGCGAATAAGTCTCACGAGATCTGATGCTTTTAAAATGGGAGTTTTCCTACACAAGCTTTCTTCTCTGCTACCATTTAAGATGTGCCTTTGCTTCTTTCTTGCCTTCTGCCGTGACTGTGAGGCCTCCCCAGCCATGTGGAATTGTGAGTTCATTAAACCTCTTTCCTTTATAAATTACCCGGTCTTGGGTAGGACTTTATTAGCAGCATGAGAACAAACTAGTACAGTCTGTTCTATAAGCCCAAGTCGGATCACAGAGTCCCGCTTTCTTTTTTTTTTCTAGCCCATATTTCTACTAAAACTTGACTCATATAGACTTAAAACAAAATAATTAAGCATGGCTAATATTTATTTAATATTTTATACGTGTCAGGTACTGTATTTTGTAACTTATCTTTTAATAATCTTTCCAAATCTCTAAAAGGAGAATTCTGCTCTTTTATAGAGAAAATAAGGATGGCTCAATCTTTTGATTTTTATTACAAGCTTTATTTTGTATAACATATAATAAACTAAAAATATTGAAAGTTTAGAAACCATCAGCACACAATCGAGGTGATGGAAATATACTTCACCTCCAGTTTCCTGATGCCTCTTTATAATACATTTCTCTGGCCCCTCATTCCTGGCCCTTAAAAACCACCAAACTGCTTTCTGTCACTGGACAGTAATTTATACAGTCAAAAAATGTATATAAATACAATTTTACACTATGCACTTTTTTGTCTGACATTTTATGTTTTTTTCTCTGCATGTTTTACCTCTAGAGTCTGCCTTGTTTCACTTAGTATAATTATTTTGAGATTCATTCATGTTATAGTATGTATCCATAATTAATTCAGATAAAGCAAGTTAATTCATTAATGTATTGATTGATATTTAGACTGTTTCTAGTTTGGGCTATTATGAATACATGTGCTATGAACATTTGTGTTGATATCATTATATGAACACCTACTTTTATCTCTCTTGGGTAAATACCCAGGAGTGCAATGGCTGAGTCTTACAGCAGAAGTATGTTTAACTTTTTAAGGGACTCTTGAACTGTTTTTCAAAGGTTACACTTTTTTGTATTCCCATCAGCAGTGTATGAGAGTTTCAGCTTCTCCACATCCAAGCCAGTGCTTGTCTATTATCAGTCATGCTAATCTTAGCTATTTAAAAAGAGATAGTGGCGTCTCATTTTGGTTTTAATTTGCATTGCCCTAAGCATTAATTATGTTGAGCATATGTGCTTATTTACCAAACAAATGTCTACTTTGAAATGTCTGTTCCAGTCTTTCACCCAAGTTTTAAATGGGGTTGTTTGTTTTTCATTATTAAATTTGGAGCTTTTAAAATATATTTTTGATGCAAGCCTTTTATCAGATATATGAGTTGCAAATATTTTCTCCCAGCCTGCAGCTTGTCTTTTCAGTCTCTTAATAGATTCTTTTGAAGAGCAGATTCTTTTTTTTAAATTTGATGAGTTCTTCTTATCAATATATTATTATATAAATCATGCTGTGGGGTCATATCAGAGAAAGCTTTGCCTGACTCAAAGTCCCAAATGTTTTCACATCTTCCCTCTCCTCTCCTTTGGGAACTGAGATTACACGTAAATTCAGTTACTTGAAATGTACTGTCTACTATTGCTCTGTTCATGTTTTTTAAAAATTTATTTTCTCTCTATATTTTATTTTGAGAGGTGTCTATCTTTTCTTCTTTAATGACTAATGTGCTATCAGCCTACCATGTAGCTGGGACTACAGCCGCATGCTACTATGCCCCGCTAATTTTTGTATTTTTAGTAGAGATGGGATTTCACCATATTGGTCAGGCTGGTCCTGAACTCCTGACTTCGTGATCCACCTGTCTCGGCCTCGCAAAATGCTGAGATTACAGGCGTGAGCCACTGCGCCCAGCCTCCTTTAGTGTATCTTGCATGTCTCTATTTTAGAACATATAGAATACTGTTTCAATAAGCATTTTAATGTTCTTAACTGATAACTCTGGCACCTTGATTTACTCTGGATCAGTTCTGACTCAGTGATTTTTCTCCTTATTATGAGCCACGTTCTTCTGTCTTTTGTTGTTACTGTTGCGTCTCTGCTAAACTGTGTCTGGATGTCAGATATGGTGACTTTTATCTTATTGAGTGCTGGAAGTATATATAAATATTCTTGATCTTTGTATTGGTATGTATTTAAGTTTAGTTGGAAAGAGTTTGACTCTTTTTGGTCTTGCTTTAAAAATTCATTAGGTGGGATCAGACCAGTTCTCATTTTAGAGCTAATCACTCCCAACTAGTGAGGCAAGATCCTTCTGGGTATCCCTGGGAATCTTGAGGTGTTTCTGGTTTGGCTGATAAAATAAGCACTATTACTGGACCTTGGTGAGCATGTGTACTGTTACTTTTCATCTTATCTGTGTGTTGTTTCCCCAACCGTAGGTACTTTTCTCTAGGCCTGTCCTAACAATTACTTAGCTATGTACTTTAGGGGGACCCTTTGCAGAGCTCTGGAGTTCTCTTTCTGTGCAGCCCCTTCTTCTCGGAAACCTTGTCCTGAGAGCTCATGTCCACATGGTTTCTGTGGACTCTCAGCTCTGTCCCCTCAGCTCAGGGAGAACAATGGGCTCCTCTTGGGCTCTTCTCCTGGAGTAGTGGGCTGGAAAACTTTCTCCAGGCATAAATTAGGACAGTTGATAGGCTCACCTTGTTTGAGACTGACTTTACAGGGTCTTGCAAACTTTCGTGGCATACATTTTGGCCATTTTTTTGGTTGTTTCAGGAGGGAGAGAAAGTCTAGTTCTTGTTACTCCATCATGGTCATTGCAGAAGTCAACCTAACTGATATTTATCAATACAGTCTGTTGCTACACATTGAACTTGCTTAAGATAATTTTTAGATGGCACAGAACTTTCTGTCCATTGAATGAGACTCTCTGCTTATTTTGCAAGTGCTCATTTGTATGGAGACATTTGTATGGAGAAACTTCAAAAAGTTTGTGGAAAAATGAAGTTAAAAGATAAACATTGAAAATGTGATCTTCGGTTTTCATCCCTAAAGAACTGATGGTCCTGGGAACTTAACAATGTCAATGCAGTCTCTTATACATTATTAACTTAAGAAAAATGGGTGCCCTTTCCACATTTGTTGAGATTGGGAAACAAAAAGAAGTCAGAAGGAGCCAAATCAGAGCTGTAAGGTGGATGCCTGACAATTTCCCATTGAGACTCTCACATAATTGCCTTTGCTCGATGACAGGAATGAGCAGAAACATTGTGGTGTTAGAGGACTGTCTGCTAAAGCTTTCCCAGGTATTTTGCCCTAAAACTTTGGCTAACTTATTCAAAACACTCTCATGATATGCAGATATTATTGTTCTTTGACCTTCCACAAAGTCAACAAGCAAAATGCCTGGAATGTCCCCAAAAAACTGTTGCCGTGACCTTTGCTCTTGAGTGATCCCCTTTTGCTTTGACTGGACCACTTCCACCTTTGGTAGCCATTGCTTTGATTGTGTTTTGCCCTCAGGATCATACTGGGAAAGCCATGTTTTATCTTCTGTTACAATTCTTCAAAGAAATCCTTCAGGATCTTGACCCTGGTTCTTTAAAATTTCCATTGAGAGCTCTCCTCTTGTCTGCAGCTGATCTGAGCACAACACTTTTGACACTCATGCAGTGGAAAGTTGGTTCAACTTTAATTTTTTAGTCAGAACTGTGTAAGCTGAACCAATTAAGATGTCTACGATGTTGGCTATTGTTTGTGCTGTTGATTATCAGTCCTCTTCAATTAGGGCACAAACAAGATTAATTTTTTTCCTTGCAAATTGACATGGACGATCTGTCCCTGTGGACTTCATCTTCCACATCATCTCGTTTCTTCTTTAAAAAAGCTGTCCGCTTGTGAACTACTGATTTCTTTGGTGCATTGTCCCCTCAAGCTTCTTGTAAAGCATCAGTGATTTCACCATTCTTTCACTCAAGCTTCATCATAATCTAATGTTTGTTCTTGCTTCAATTTTAGCAGAATTTACATTGCTCTGCTAGGGGCTCTTTTCAAACTAATGTCTACTCCTTCTTACTGTCTCAAACTAGATCCTGTTCAAACATGCTATAATAAATTAGTATGAATTTATTTTGCTGCCAAAATTGAAAGCTTTGCATAGTTTTTTTCATAATATACATTTTCCATGAACTTTTTAAGGCCTCTCATGTATCCACAGGTAGAGTGCCTTACCTATTCTGACTTCAGTCAATTATTCAAGACCTTTCCTTGTCAGTGATACATTAGAAAGGTAGAGTATTGAAAAATAAGAGTAGCTTCTGCTGATTAAGAAATACTATATCTTTTTCTACTTCTTTCTTTCTTTTTTTTTTTTTTCTTGAGACAGCATCTTTCTCTGTCACCCAGGCTGGAGTGCAGTGGTGTGATCTCAGCTCACTGCAACCTCTGCCTCCCAGGGTCAAGTGATTCTCCTGCCTCAGCCTCCCGAGTAGCTGGGACTATAGGTGCCTGCCACCACACCCAGCTAATTTTTGTATTTTTAGTGGAGACAAGGTTTCACCATATTGGCCAGGCTGGTCTTGAACTCCTGACCTTGTGATCTGCCTGACTCGGCCTCCCAAAGCGCTGGGATTAGAGTCATGAGCCACCGTACCTAGCTTTCTACTTCTTTCTTATTATTTTCCTCCTCTCTCATTCCCATATTCTCTCCTTTCTCCTACTTTCCTCCCCACTCCCTGTTTCCTTCCTTTCATCTTTCCTATTTTCAAGACTTAATATTTCTTGAACCTCAGATGTTATCATAGTATGTTATTTGTTTAATTTTCACATAACAATAATAGTTTAAATACAAATAATATTTATTTTCATCCCCATGTTATCAGTATAACAGTAAAGATGTGGAGAGGCCAGCTGGGCATTGTGGCTCAAGCCTGTAATCCCAGCACACTGGTAGGCCGAGGTGGGTGGATCACGAGGTCAGGAGATCGAGACCATCCTGGCTAACACGGTGAAACCCCATCTCTACTAAAAAATAGAAAAAATTAGCTGGGCATGGTGGCGCGTGCCTGTAGTCCCAGCTACTCGGGAGGCTGAGGCAGGAGAATAGTGTGAACCCGGGAGGCAGAACTTGCAGTGAGCCAAGATCACGCCACTGCACTCCAGCCTGGGTGACAGAGCGAGACTCTGTCTCAAAAAGAAAAAAATAAATAATTAAATGAAAATAAAATTAAAAAAATGATGTGGAGAGGCCAAACCAATGGCTCTTATATCCACGTTCTTTCTTCTAAATGATTTCACCTTAGTTTTGGTCTGCATCTCTAACCATAGCTAGTTGCAGTAGGACCTTCTATCTGGCCTTGCTGCTCTCATTTTTGGACCTCCTCACTGAAATCAAATTGATCTTTCTAAAATGCAAACCTGGTCTTAGTATTTTATTACTTAAAACCCATTGGTGGCATTCCATGATTTATGGAATAAAGTCAAAATTCCTGTTTTTGCCAACGTTTCTGTGTGCCTCTCATCCCTACATTTACTGATTCCTTTGTGCCATAAATTGCCAGTTGTCCAGAGTTCATTCTCTTTTTGTACTTGGGAGGACTTCTGCATCCTGAAACTTTTCCCCTGAAACGTGCTTGGAAAATACCTACTCATTGTTTTCAGATTCAGGTTAGTTTTTTACTTCAGTTTCTTTTCCTGAAGCTTATACTGACTGCTCCATATGGCTTTGGGGATTAGCTACTCATTCCTTTTTTGCCCTTTGTAGATACACGTTTATCGTGGAGTCTTTTTTTTTTTTTTTTTTTTTTTTTTTTTGAGACAGAGTCTCACTCTGTCACCAGGCTGGAGTGCAGTGGTGTGATCTCAGCTCACTGCAACCTTTACCTTCCAGGTTCAACTGATTCTCTTGCCTCAGCCTCCCAAGTAACTACAGGCGTGCACCACCGTGCCCAGCTAATTTTTGTATTTTTAGTAGTGATGGGGTTTCACTATGTTGGCCAGGATGGTCTCGATCTCTTGACCTCGTGATCTGCCCACGTTGGCCTCCCAAAGTGCTGGGATTACAGGCATGAGCCACTGCTCCCAATCAGTCATGCAGTCTTGATACTTACTTGTTTACTTGCCTGTGAGCTCACTGAATGCAGGGACTATTTCCTTGTTGCTCTAGCACCTACACCAGTACCTGGTATCCAGAAGCTGTATGCTAAATGTTTGTTGAGTGGCTGTTTGACTGAATGATTGTACTCCTAATTAGTAGATAGAAAGCCATGAACTTCCCAGTTCATCATTCTTTGTGCTCAATTCTGGTTTCTTTATTGTGTTCAAAAGAGTTCTTTAGTGACATAAAACTATGGAGCTAGTATGTCAGCTCATTTAAGCAATGATTGGTTTATGTATATAAGAGGCTTCAATAATTATATATTTTTATTTCAGTTTCAATAAATGATCAATTGATTAATATTCTCTGTTTTGGCTTATTGTTCACATTTAATATCAAAAGTGTTTTACTTAAAATTATTCATGCCAATTATGACAGTTAGGTGAATATTACTTTGATTTACATTCCAGTAGTAGTTTTGGTTGAACCCTGAATATGCTAAGACGTCACTTTTCTTTTTTGTTATGAACAGGCTACTGTGTTTACATATATTATTAAAATCTTCTTTGAAAATACGAAGTGTTACATTTCTTATATTTAGTTCTCTGTGCTTCAGAATTCCTGTGATACTTGCACTTAAGTCCTTCTGAGCAGTTGATGTTAATATTTATGTGGTTAATTTCATGAAACATGGTGGTTTTCATTTCTATCATTAATTTATACAGGAGATAGACTGTTTTCCAGGTGTAAGCTCAGTCATATAATTAGAAAATTTATAAGCAGAAGGGAGTTATTTGGTCTAACCCATTTATTCTACAGATAGAGAAATTAGAGTCCAGAAACTCTGTCTTCTTTAAAGTCTTACACGTATTTAAGAAAAAAGAATAGACTTGAGGTTTCTGTGTTCTGAACCCAGTGATCTTGACACTGTAATGATCTTCATCCATATTATTCACAGAAGTAAATATAATCACATATTAAATAAGAAACAAAAATACTGAGGAGATATTATACTGAAAAATGAAATAATATTATCTTAATTATTTTGATCAGATTCAATCTATAGCAGCTTGAAGGCTAATGATTCCAATGATTCTCTGAATAAACCATTTTTCTAATAAGATTACAGGTTTTAGTAATCTAATTATTTTGACTGATGCAAATGTTACCCCGCCAGTCTGAAAAATGTGTTTATTTATATGTCATAAAGAATAATTTATTCCAAAAAGGCTAATTTTCAAAATATATGTATCTTCTGAAACTGTATCTATTTTTTTTCCACGTTTTCTAAATATAGTTTAGAGGGCGTTTGTAGATTTTCATGGTGCTGAAAAATTAAGGTATAATGGTCTCATGAAGGAGAATAATGTCATTTAGACATTGTAATTTTGGAGGATCACAATACTTTTTGGAATGTGGTTGTTGCAGCACTGGTTACTTATACTAATTATATAATAACATACTATACTAATGCAATAATATACCATATGAAATTATTAAATGGTAAATTTGTCTTAAATCCTCTAGAATACTGCAAAGAAATAGTTTATATAAGAAAGAGTACCATAGCATATGTGAACACAATGTTTCCTATTTTTTTCTTCTTTTTTATTTTTTTGAAGACAAGTTCTCACTCTGTTGCCCAGACTGGAGTTCAGTGCCATGTTCATAGTTCACTGCAACCTCAAACTCCCAAGCTCAAGTGATCCTCTTGATTCAGCCTCTGAAGTAGCTGTGCCTATAGGTGTGCACCACCACACCGGCTAATTTTTAAAATTTTTTATAGATATGTTGCCCAAGCTGGTCTCAAATTCTTGAGCTCAAGAGATCTTCTCACCTTGGCCTCCCAGAGTGTTGGGATTACAGGTATGAGCCACCATACTCAGCCAATATTTCTTTTGTAAAAGACATTTTCTAACATACTTCTCATTTTAACTAACATAATATTCAAAGTGTAGATCTGAGAAAGAGATAGTGCCTGCAGATCTGGGATCCTACATGCTAATATTATGGGATGCATTCAGATTTGATCAGCAGATATTCCATTTATTCTAGAACACCACCAGCAGAAGAATGTAATTACGTCTATCACTAAAACTTTGTGTCAATACAGACTACTGTATTTGTTATCATAGATGGTCCTTGGATGGCAGCCTTCAGCAATTTTAAACCTAGACAGGTGATGTACTTTTTCTTCTTGGATAATTTTCATTGTTTTATCTAATTTGGTTGTAACTAATGTGTTTAATATGGCTTGCTTGTTTTTTAAAAAGTTGTTCAGTATCCTTAGAACTCAGTGCTGATTTCTTTTTCTAGCAGGCCTTTTATATAGGACATCTCACTTTCTCCTGGCTCTCTACTACTAGCATGAGGTCTCTGAAAAAATCAAGACAGCCAAATAATTTGTTATAGAATAGCCTATGTAGAGGGACAGGGGAGGAGTCATATTCCAAGAGGGAAAGACCTTTGAGCCAGGCTCAATTTGTAGAGGCTGTTGAATGAAAATGAGAGAGAGAGAATGCACACTTTATTGCACTATTAAAGCAAAATTCTGACAATAACTTCTAAAAATGATTCCACTCTTATACTCTGAGAATATGACAGACCTTTCAAAAGTATAATTTCTTACATGAACGTCCAGGTATATAAGGAAAAATAACTATTTCATACCAATATCTTCAGCCGCCTTTATTGTTGGTTCACCACAAAGATTTTTATCAGAATCGCAGAACATTAATTTTTTTAAATTAGCTACCATTACAACTAGCTTGAGAAGAACTTTCTTTTTAATAATTCGACCCAGATGCATTCTAGATACTCCAGTGTTACGAATCGATGGCTTCATGAAGAGCCGCTGTTGACTCATGCTATCTCTGGACACACTGACAGGAAATGTTTTCTTACACCTGTTTTCCTCCTGCTTTTCCTTGGTAGGACTTAGTTCCTTGGCATAGTTCAGTATCAATGGCAGTCATAGAGAAGCGTTACAAAAACCCAGCTTATTCCAACTTGTGAATTATTTGGCACCCAGGAACCAGGTCTTACAATCTTCAACCCACTTTTTTCCTAACATGGCCCCTTTTCTGAAATGTTTATTTATATATGATGTAGGCCTGGGGAAAGGACATGGACTTTCAAAGAAAATATTCTGCAATAGATCTCTCAACTCCAGAGAACCTTCTGACTAAATCTGAAAGAATTCCACTGTGCTCTGATAACATCCTTTAATAATGAAGGAAAAGATATTTTTCCCCCAGGAGGATTTTGTAGTGAAAGAGATGGCATAATTTTTTTAAATGTTGTTTATAATCTAATTTGTTTTTTCATTTGTGGGGTGTGTCTTAAATCCTAAATGGTACATCCTTTTTAAAATACTTCTAGTAATAAAATGTTTCTGAAGTTATGTTGTAAATATCATTGGACTATGTTTAATAATGTTAAGTTGATCCCACTTCCCCTGAAATTATATACATAAATGCTGAAAGTATAAATTTACATATACAACTTCATGGAACATTTTTCTTCCAAGTGTGCATTTGCTAGAATTTGCATTGAAAGGTTTTGGAAGGAGCCTGTTGGTATGAATCCTGTGTGAGCAACACTCAGATTTGTTGCATACTGAACAGCATGCTAAATCTCACTTCACAATCTTAGATTTCTCATCTACCATCTTGAGCTGAATTTAAAATGTAACTGCAGTTTATTATGTCACCTGTTCGTCAAACACTGATGCAAAGCTTAGTTTTCAGTGTGAAGAACCCATGACTAGAGAAGGGAAGAAGAAAGGGCCAAGCAGACCTCATTAAAGAGTGTATGGGCAAGAAAACACATCAGATGTCTTGATAGGTTTTTTAAAGTCCTGTTAGACTTGTCATGATTTCCAAAACACTAAATGCCATCTAGTATTTTGGACCCTCCAAAATTACAGTAGAATATTATTATGGGTCATCTTAATTGGAAATATACAGGAAAATCCTGATGATGAATGTAGACTAGTGATAGCTCTCACACATTTATATAACCTATGTTGAAAAGAAAGAAGAAAGGCAGGAAGGAAAGAAGGAAAAAGAGCGGAGAGAGAGGAACAAGAAAACACGTGGATTTGTGGAAATGAAAATTTTTAAATTACTAATTTGCAAGAATGGGTAAGAAAAATACCGAGTATGAACATAAGTGCTTTCAATTCCGTTTGTCTCTTAATCCTTCTCAGTCCGTGGCCAGTTTTGAAACTTGGTGTAACTTCCTTCCTTTATTCCTCCCTCCCTTGCTCCCTCCATCCCTTCTTGCCAGCCTCCTTCCCTTCCTCTCTCCTTGAGTTTCCTTCTTCTTTCTTGTTCCCTCCCTCCCTCCCTCTCTCTTTTTTTCCCTTAGTTTCCCCGGAAGCACATATACCAGCCATTTGAATGCTTTCTGCTCATAGATACTGCCAAGCCCCCTCACCCAGACTGCTGACTAGATTTGGTAGAATGGAATGAGAAACATAGACTTTGTGTCTGTGGCGGCCACCTCTGATGTTGCAGATTTTTGCCGTGATTATGCACTCCAGCCGAGGGACGCTAGAGAGGTTGAAATTTCAACTGTGGGATTTGCCATTTTGGAATTTGCAGTAATGTACTGGATATGCTAACAGCAGCCTGGCTAGCCGCCACTTCACAAGGAAGTATTTAAATATACACGTGTAATATGAAGAAAATTGCATTAGATCATAAGGGATGAATTATTTTGTAAATGACTATACCATCAAATACCATACCCGATATCAATCATCTTCATCAGACAGTATCTGTGTATGTAAGTAGATAAACAAAAAAGCAGGAGTTTATTTCTCTCTAATGTATCCTTGACTCTCTAGCGGTGACCTCTGAAATGTCTCTTCTGATCCAGACTTGTTTGAATCATGTGCAACATTTTAGATTTGTCTTTTCTCTGCAAGTTTTTTTTGGTTAAGTACCATAACATATTGAACCAAATAGTTTTGCTTGCTTTCTATTGATGACACATGATTTTGGCTTTTATCTTCAGTGGAAAATCAATGTGTCACATGGCGTTCACTAAGAAAAAGGTATGGGGCCTCTTTGTAATTCTTTGTCAGATGGTTGCTTTATCTTGATTTATGCCTTCAAACTTTTTCCCATTCAGCAGAAAATATTGTGTCGCTATCTGTGAGAGCAAAGCGATCTATACCAATTTATGCTCTAAGTGTAGCCTCCTTCCAGAACTGCTTATGGAACATATCAACTCACTATAGATTAGGGACATAATGGATTCTTCTTTCTTAAAAGTGGCAGATTGACAATTTTAGTTCATATACAAGCTTTTATATTAACATTAAAACAATATTTCTATGTAAAGTAAAATATTGTAGTTGATTATTATTCGAGGGCCTCCCAGAATTTCAAGGTCTGAAAATAAATTCAATGTTCCTGGTGGTAACAAAATTGCTCCTACTTCCTTGTATCAGGACTGCCATTTGGAACTTCTGGGGAAGCTCTTTTCAGAAATTATTTTCAAAACAGCATTGTTGCCTTTTGCCAAACTGAAATCTGGTTGTAAACTTTTGAAAACTAGTTCCTTGGAATGGAATTCAAGTTGTCTTCTAAGCAATTTTTTTTAACTCAAACATACATTCTATCTTGCTTTATTATGTCACTATTTGTGTACGAAACATATTTCTATTTTTACCATTTTCAATTTATTTACATTTACATTTACATTTGTGTGTATATATATACACACATACATACACTTTAAGTTGTGGGATACATATGCAGAACTTGCAGTTTTGTGAAATAGGTATACATGTGCTGTCGTGGTTAGCTGCACCCATCAACCCGTCATCTACATTAAGTATTTCTCCTAATGCTATCCCTCCTCTTTCCTTCTTCCCACTGACAGGCCCCAGTGTGTGATGTTCCCCTCCCTGTGTCTATGTGTTCTCTTTGTTCAACTCCCACTTATGAGTGAGAACATGTGGTGTCTGGTTTTCTGTTCTTGTGATAGTTTGCTGAGAATGATGGTTTCCAGCTTCATCCATGTCTCTGCAAAAGACATTAATCCATCCTTTTTTATAGCTGCATAGTATTCCATGGTGTATATGTGCCACATATTCTTTATCCAGTCTATCATTGATGGGCATTTGGGTTGCTTCCTAGTCTTTGCTATTGTGAATAGTGCTGCAATAAACATATGTGTGAATGTGTCTTTATAGTAGAATGATTTATAATCCTTTGGATGTGTACCTAGTAATGAGACTGTTAGGTCAAATGGTATTTCTAGTTCTGGATCCTTGAGGAATTGCTACACTGTCTTCCACAATGGTTGAACTAATTTACACTCCCACCAACAGTGTAAAAGCATTCCTATTTCTCCACATCCTCTCTAGCACCTGTTGTTTCCTGACTTTTTAATGATTGCCATTCTAACTGGCGCGAGATGGTATCTCATTGGACCAGGGGTGATGAGCTTTTTTTTTTTTTTTTCTTCGAGACAGCCTCACTCTGTCACCCAGGGTGGAGTGCAGTGGCACAATTTCGGCTCACTGCAACCTCCACCTAATGGGTTCAAGCAATTCTCCTGCCTTAGCCTCTTGAGTAGCTGGGATTACAGATATATACCACCACGCCTGGCTAAAGTTTTTTGTGTGTGTTTTTGGTAGAGACAGAGTTTCACCGTAGTGGCCAGGCAAGTCTCAAACTCCCGACCTTGTGATCCACTCGCCTTGGCCTCCCAAAGTGATGGGATTACAGGCGTGAGCCACCACGCCCAGCCTATGATGAGCTTTTTTTCATGTGTTTATTGGCCGCATAAATGTCTTCTTTTGAGAAGTGTCTGTTCATATCCTTTTCCCACTTTTTGATGGGGTTGTTTTTTTCTTGTAAATTTGTTTAAGTTCCTTGTAGATTCTGGATATTAGCCCTTTGTTAGATGGATAGATTGCAAAAATTTTCTCCCACTCTGTAGGTTGTGTGTTCACTCCGATGATAGTGTCTTTTGCTGTGCAGAAGCTATCTTTAGTTTAATTAGATCCCGTTTCTCAATTTTGGCTTTTGTTGCCACTGCTTTTGGTGTTTTAGTCATGAAGTCTTTGCCTATGCCTACGTTCTGAATGGTATTGGCTAGGTTTTCTTCTAGAGTTTTTATGGTTTTAGATCTTATGTTTAAGTCTTTAATCCATCTTGAGTTAATTATTTTATAAGGTGTAAGGAAGGGGTCCAGTTTCAGCTTTCTTCATATGGCTAGCCAGTTTTCCCATCACCATTTATTAAATAGTCAATCTTTCCCCATTGTTTGTTTCCGTCAGGTGTGTCAGAGATATCTTGTATATTTCATGGTACAATGCCTTCTGTCAATGGGGAAAAATAACAAGCATATACGGGATGAATGAAGTCTGCTATGGTTAAGGTTGAGAATATTTACTGATCCTTGAGTTCAGTCTCCAGGAATGTTGGAAATAGAGAATGGAGATAATGGAGATAAAGAAAAGTTCTGAAAATGACACTTCCCATAGTGTCAAAATTGTGATCTATTGGAGAATTCTGTGATACATCAAAATCTCTGTTTATACTGATGTTTGTTATTGTGTATGAGCATATCTTTATCAGGTGTAGGCTATTTCTATACTTTCATGTCTTTAAATCAATGTTTCTATTCACATATGTATATGTGCAAATAGAAGCATGTTAATATTATATATATTTTTTTCTGTCATTACCATGATTGCTATGATTATCATTAGCATGTATTATTAGTGTGACCGAAGTATCATCAGTATCAGTTTCTTTCTAACTGCAGTGCTCCTGTAATGCTTCATTTCTACAGAGCCAACCTACACCCACTGTTTCCCTGACTATAACTTTACCTAAAGTATAAGCCCTTATAAAGCCATGAAAGCCTACCAAGAATTGTCAAAGAAGCTAGGCAGCAGCCAGGCTCTGCCTTAGGAAAAGACTTTACTTTTTATTATCATGTGCAGTACTTAACTACTTGTTTTGACCTCTAAGATTTTGCTCTCCTATATTTCTATCCCCTGGCTTTCTGATATTTCATGTGATTATATGTGAAATTTTAACCTTGCTTTTCTTTTTGGAATCTCTGATATCTCTGCTGCCACAGGTAATGACAGGTTCCTCTCTAACTGTTGGTGTTATCCCTGGTCAGATTATTACTGATGACAGAAGTAGATGTTTTACGTGGATTCTCTCGATATCAGAAACAAATACAGATATCACAACTCAAAAATGACAGACTGATAACCATTATGAACTTAGATGCAACATTCTTAATACAATATTAGCAAAGTGAGTCTAGGAATATTTAAAAATGATAATGTGTTTTAACCAAGTGGGGCTTATCTCAAGTTGGTTTCAACAACTGAAAATCTACCATGCTGACAGAAAAAAGAAAAATCACGTGACACTCTCAATAGATGCAAAAAGGGAATTTACAAAATGTAACACATTTTTTAAATTAAAAACTCCCAGCAAACTGAGGATAGAAAAGTACATTTTCAAACTGATTATGTGTTTACAGAAAATCTATAGCAAACATCTTACTTAAAATGGTGAAAGCCTTAATACTTTCTACATAAGATTATGAAAAATGCAATGATGTCCTCTCTCCCTAGTTCTTTAAAGTATTGCATTCAATATTAAATAAGTGGAAATATATACCAAGTTCATTGATAAATATTTAATACTTATGAGATGATAATTCTCCTGAAATTGATCTCTAGATTCAGTGGAATTCCCATGAAACCTTATAGGTCCTTTTGGATAAATTACAAAACTGATTCTAAAACAGGGAGAAAGAAAGAAGGGAAGGAAGGAGGAATGGACAGAAAGAAGAAAGAAATAAAGAGAAAAGAAAAGAAAATAAGAAATAAGTGACACCCAAGTTGGGAAGAAAGAAAAATACTATTCTCACATGATGTAAACATATACACAGAAAATCCTTAGGCATCTGCAGAAGTGTGCTAGAGGTATGAAGTGAATTTAACAAAGTTGTAGGATGAAAGATCAATAAATAAAATCAATTGTGTTTCTATACACAATCAACACCAATTAGAAAATAAAATTATGTAAGCAATTTAACTTATAATAGCCTCAAAAATAATAAAATAATTCAGAATAAATTTAATAAAAGGTATGCTGATCCAAAATTTCTAAGTCACTAATACGAGAGATTGAATAGGTAGAAATATGTATCAAGTTCATTGGTAAATATACATGTCATACTTATTAGATGATAATTCTTCTGAAACTGATCTCCAGATTTGGCACAATCCCAATCAAACCTATAGGCCTTTTTGGAGAAATTACAAAGCTGATTCTAATTTTTTTTTTAAATATGGAAGTCCTAGAATAGCCAGAGCATGTTTTAGAAAGAAGAATAAAGTTGTAAAACTTTCCAAATTTCAAGACATATTGTAAAGCTACACTAACCAGTACAGTAAACTTACTGGCATGAAGAAGACATATATATCAGTGAAACAGAATAAATAATTTAGAAATATATCCAGCCTTACATGGCCAAAGTTGCCAAAATAATTCAATAAGGAAATCAATGTCTTTATAAAGATGGTACTAATAAAATTGGATATTAAATGGAGAATATGAACTTCAGAATTACCTCACACCATATCCTCAAGTTAACTCAACATGTATTTTATACATAATGTAAATATAAAAAGTATAAAGCTTACTGAATAGGAAAAATTTTTAATAATCTTACTATAGCTAAAAATTTTTTAGATAAGAAAAGGATGGATGAAAATGGAAAAAAATAGTAAGTTGGACTTCATGAAATTAAGACTTTTGCAATTTAAAACATAGCATCAAAAAATGAAAAGGCAAACCACAGATTGGGACAGAATAATTTTAAATATGTCTGATAAAGAACTTTCATCTAGAATGTACACATAACTAAAAAACTAAATAACAAAACACAAATAACTCATTTAACATAATATTTTGACCTAAATGGACCAAATATTTGTACAGATATTTTAATTTAAAAAGAGATGATGTCCAATACACAAATGAAAAGATACTTAACATTACCCGTCATCAGGGAAATGCAAGTTAAAACCACACTGAGGTACCACTGTACACCCACTGGAGTGGCTGACACGAGCAGAACTGACCATACCACATGATGTGAAGAATTGCTATTCACACCTGGCTAGTGGGACTCCAAAATGGTACAGACATTTTGGAAAGCAGTTTGGCAGTTTCTTTTAATGTTAAACTTAGTACTGATCATATAACCAAATAATTCCACTGCGACTCAAAATAAATAAAAACATATCCGTACCAAGCCTCATCCTTGAAGTTCATAGCAGATGTGTCCATCAACTTGTAAATGGATAAACCAGTTGTAGATGGAGTACCACTCAACAATAAAAAGGAGCAAACTGATACAACAGCAATATAAATGAATATCAAAAGCATTATGCTCAGTGAAAGAAGCTAGACATGAAAGACACCAATGTATCATTCCACTAATAGGATACTCTAGAAAATGCAAACTGTAGAAACAGAAGCAGATTAGTGGTTGCCTGTGTTCAGGAATGGAGAAAAGATCAAATGCAAAACAGCAAAAGAAAACATTTTGTGATGATGCAGATTTTCTGTATCTTGATCATGATTGTGGTCAAATGATGATATTCATCTGCCATAACCCATTAAATTGCACATTGAAAAGGGTGAATTTTACTGTGTGTACATTATACTTAAATGGAGCTGTAAATATGTTTGGAGCTTATCTGTGAACATTAGTTGCAGAGCAGGAGTTATTTTTATAGAGTGGAAATCTGCTGAGTGCCAACTTGAGAAGGGTTGAGAAAAATTAGAACCTTCTTCCAACACATTTCAGTTAGAACACTCTTAGGATGTCGTTACAGCTGTGCTCTATATTGGAGTCTCTGATGAAATCACATGTCTAACAATCTCAGCATGCCTTTAATCAACAGAATATACACGTGTTTTCTTTTTTTACTATAAAGGATATACCAAACAACTTTTTCAAGACTTTACTTCAAAAAGGCACGTAGTTTTGCAACATTTTTGGTAAGTCTTTAATTATTTCAAAATGAAAAATTGAAAATAAAATGCAATTATTTACTCAGGCCCCCCACAAAAAAGGCCTGTACGGGGAATGCATGTGGTGTGTGTGTGTGTGTGTGTGTGTGTGTGTGTGTGTGTGTGTGTGTGTAAGTGTGTGATTTGAAGAATTGAAAAAATTTTAGTGGGGTTTTGTAGCATCACTTTGATAGCATCCTGTAATTTTGAATTGTGTTAGAAATAAAAATAAAGTGAATACACTGATAAAAGAATTTGAAAAGAATTTGCATTATTGCCTAAATTATGTGTGGTTTCCACAGTGGCATGAATCGAGCATCTTTAACCTACATAACAATATATCAGAATGTATTAGGTAAAAAATAAGTAAACTAGTATAACAAAGTTAAATATTTCTAAAGGAAAATTATAGCTTTATTTTTTTTCCTGAACTGTTTTGAGGAGATATTTACACCAAAAGATATTGTCATTGATCAATGAAACTTTTTCAGAATTTGCTTGTGTCCCACCAATATTTGATTACATAGTGCTTCTGTGAGTTCCATTTCATTAATTTAGCATTGACAGGAGAGAAGGCAATGGCTCTGCAGCCTCTCTTGATGTGGCATGATCCTGGTTCCGCTGGCTGATATCTATTAGAACCATGGCCTTAATCATGCCTTTCATGCTTCTAACTTGATTTGCATTTGTTGTGTAATCCAAATTTATTCTCTCGTTTAGTCGCTTCCACCCATAGAAAAGCAGGTCTTTTTCATTTCTCCTTCACCATTGCCCCCATTTTTTCTTTTTGTCCTCCCATGATGAAAAACAAGACAGAAACAAACTATAACAACAACAGACACCTTTTGTCTGTGGTCACCAATGCATTGTAGCACTAAACTTTGTTCAAAATCTCTAGATCTGACCTCTATATCTGCTGTTCCCAGAGTTTTTCAACGTATTCTCTAGACTGCTGTGACCCATTGACAGAACGTCTAGCTATATTTAATTGAAAGTTATTACTGTCTGATATGGCTTGGCTGTGTCTGCACCGAAATCTCATCTTGCACTGTAGCTCCCATAATTCACATGTTGTGGGAGGGACCCAGTGAGAGGTAAGTGGATCATGGGGGCAGTTTTCCCCACACTGTTCTAGTGGTAGTGAATAAGTCTCATGAGATCTGATGGTTTTATAAGGGGAAACCCCTTTCGCCTTTCACTTGGTTCTCATTTGCTAAATCATGCCTCTCAGCTGATTCTCTCTAGAATTTATTCTCAGGAGATCTAATTAATAACTTGTCAAGCTGATGTCCATCCTTGGGGACAACTCGTATCTGAAGAATGGCCAGTGAAAGGTATTAAAACTCCATACTCCTGCCTCAATTTAGGGCAACTCTGAAGGGTCACCCCAGCTTCTCAGCTCCCCCTTGAGATTAGCTGAGGTATTTGTTGTGACTGCCTCACATCTCAACTCCCTTTATCCAATTCAGTTTTTTCGCCACAGTTGTTGGTTCCTAGGATTTTACCCAGTTAAATGTTCTCTACACAAATCTCTATCTCAAATCTGCTTTACAGGGAATGTGGCCTCAGACAGGTTTTCATTAGGTTCTGGACATAACTCTCATTAGTCATTGATATGATTCGGCTGTGTCTCCGGCCGAATCTCACCTTGATTGTAATTATCCCCGCATGTCAAGGATGGAGTCAGGTGGAGATAATTGAATCATAGGGGCGGGTTCCCCCTACTGTTCTCCTGGTAGCGAATAAGTCTCACCAGATCTGATGCTTTTAAAATGGGAGTTTCCCTACACAAGCTTTCTTCTCTGCTACCATTTAAGATGTGCCTTTGCTTCTTTTTTGCCTTCTGCCGTGACTGTGAGGCCTCCCCAGCCATGTGGAATTGTGAGTTCATTAAACCTCTTTCCTTTATAAATTACCCGGTCTTGGGTAGGACTTTATTAGCAGCATGAGAACAAACTAGTACAGTCTGTTCTATAAGCCCAAGTCGGATCACAGAGTCCCGCTTTCTGTTTTTTTTTTCTAGCCCATATTTCTACTAAAACTTGACTCATATAGACTTAAAACAAAATAATTAAGCATGGCTAATATTTATTTAATATTTTATACGTGTCAGGTACTGTATTTTGTAACTTATCTTTTAATAATCTTTCCAAATCTCTAAAAGGAGAATTCTGCTCTTTTATAGAGAAAATAAGGATGGCTCTGAAAATGTTAGTATTAGGGGAAGTAGGGTGAGGGACATAGGGGGCACTTTGTGTTATTTGTGCATTTTACTATCAATCTAAAATCAGGTCAAAATAAAAATTAAAAAAATGAGTAGTAGAAGCAGGTTGTTAAGATTTTCAGTGTGACTCTAGAATTTTTTTGTTTGTTGTTTGTTTTGGAGTGTAGTGGTATTATCTCTGCTCACTGCAACCTCCACTTCCCAGGCTCAAGCAATTCTCCCCCTCAGTCTCCCAAGTAGCTCGGATTATAGGTGCCCCCCCCCCACACCCAGCTAATTTTTGTATTTTTTTTTTTTTTAGTAGAGATGGGGTTTCAGCATGTTGGCCAGGCCAGTCTCCAACTCCTGACTTCAAGTCATCCGCACGCCTCAGCCTCCCGAAGTGCTGGGATTATAGGCATGAGCCACCACTCCTGGCCCAAAGTTCATATTTTAACTACTAACCTAAATTATTTTAAAAACAAAAGCCTCCTTGGACTCAAACCAGGTCAGAGTGACATGATCATGTGCCTGTTTTGTGCAGGGTGAAGTGAGATTATTATCTAGGAAATAGCTGAAATGTCTTGTTGTGGGCATAAATATTTCATATAAATTCTAAGCTTCATATTAGCACTTAGATTATAATTATCTAAAGAATAGAGAACAATTTCATATAATTTTCAGTGTATCAGGCGAATCAAAAGTATACATACAAGCATGCAGATGAATTTCAGTGAATATAGTGGTGACAATGCTCAACAGAATATGTGTCCCCCACCCCATCCCTGCTTCTTGCTCTTTCACTGTCCTAAAGATAGAACAAAATGGTTCAGGCATCCAGCTTGTCCCCTCCACACTTCACACTTTTACTTAATAGCAGCTTATCTTTAACACTTTGTCATCTTTAAGATGTTGCTAATTCTTTCTGGTAGATCCCAGGACTGAGGATGAGGAAGAATGATTTTATTTAAATAAAGTTGCTTAATTAAAAAACAATTTTTTTTAGTTTTAAAATATTTTCATTATTTTATAAAATTTTTGTGGGTACATAGGAGGTTTATATATTTGTGGGGTACATGAGATGTTTTAATACAGGCATGCAGTGTGAAATAATCACATCATGAGGAATGGGCTTTCCATCCCCTCAAGCATTTATCCTCTGAGTTAAAAACTATTCAATTGGCTGGGCGCGGTGGCTCACGCCTGTAGTCCCAGCTCTTTGGGAGGCCAAGGGGGGCGGATCGCCTGAGGTCAGGAGTTTGAGACCAGCCTGGCCAACATGATGAAACCCCATCTCTACTAAAAATACAAAAATTAGCCAGGTGTGGTGGCGAGTGCCTGTCATCCCAGCTACTCGGGAGGCTGAGACAGAAAAATCATTTGAACCTGGGAGGTGGAGGTTACAGTGAGCCGAGATCATGCCATTGTACTCCAGCCTGAGTGACAAGAGTGAAACTCCATGTCAAAAACAAACAAAAATCAATTACATTCTTTAAGTTATTAAAATTAAACATTGTAAATGATTTTTTTCCCAAAGCTTTTTCAGAGAAAAAAAAAAGTAGAAACAAAGACACTTTCTACTGATTTCCAACATGGTGACTGTATTTCTAGCATGTGTTAAGGTGAAAAATTGATTTTATGTTTAATACAAAACATAGCATAATGTAATGAAAAGCAAGATTGTAATGATGAAGGAAAATAACATTAGTGCTATTTTTTTTCAATTTGAAGCATTGGATTAAAATGAATTAGGTTATATTCCAACATGTTTATATTGAATTTCTTTTTTCTCCAATTGGTTTCTTTTTATTAATGGGGGAGTGTTGCATTTGTATAAGGTTTCCCTATTATATTCAATTGTTTTGAGATGCTTTTAATATGAAGTTTTTATGTTTTCTTTTTGATGTATACATGTTATGCTTTTATGCTGAATTTGATAATTGGTGCTGTATATGCAAAGCAAATGTAATTTCCCAGCTTTTATTTTTTAAAGCCCTGGGAAGCAACATAATGAAGTAGAAATAGTATCAAGACAGGAGTTAGAATACCTGGATTCTAAAATTTAAATTAAATTAGGATCTAGTGACATTATAGGTGTTCCTTGATCTTCTGATGACCTGGTTCCTCAAAAGAAAAATAAAATAATCTATAAATTGTTTCTAATTCTAAAACTCTATCAATCCTATTTTTAAAATTATAATTAGTTGAACTCTATAAGGTCACAAAAATCCCTAAGAAACTAAAATAAAATTTTATCATATCTTAAAAATACTCTGATCTTTTTTTATATGCTGACATGAATTCTAATTATTTTTGAGCCCCTAAAAAACATTTAAGATCACAGTTTATGTTTTATTATTGACTTTCAGATAATTAACATTTTACTGATAGATATGAACAAATCTACTCTAACAGAGATAGTCATTAGTTTATTTCTCTCTTTTCAGTATCAATAAAAAGTATCGATTTACCAATAACAATGAATTAATTGCCTGAAATAAATGAAACGTAAGCAGCAAAAGTGAACCTTTTAGTATAACTCTTCTTGTAAACATTGACTTA
This sequence comes from Gorilla gorilla gorilla, assembly GCF_029281585.2. Classification (NCBI taxonomy): domain Eukaryota; kingdom Metazoa; phylum Chordata; class Mammalia; order Primates; family Hominidae; genus Gorilla; species Gorilla gorilla. Next base: position 5,698,727 of record NC_073232.2, on the reverse strand, counting down.
GTTCAAAGGGAGCTTATCTTTAAAAAAAAAGCGCTAATTCATGTCTATTGGTATAGATATAATCTTTTGTTCCTTGAAAATAGATCCTACTATACTCCAGACACTATGCCACTTGGTGCAGATATTAACACAAATAGCAGGTGATCATTGTCCTCATGGAGTTTATTTTAAAGAGAACAAAGTGAGACAAAGGCACACAAGCAAAGAACTACAATACAAAGGGGATGGCATCTGACTCAGCATGGAGGTGTCACGGAAGGTGTTGTTTTGCTTAGGTTTTGAAGTGTGGGTAGGAGATGGCCCATGTTGAGAGTGGGAACTGGGAATTAAAAAGATAAGGAGGTCTCTGCAAATCTACATGGATGGGAAGTAGCATGCTGATGTGGGAAACAACTAAAAAGTTCCAGAATGCATGGTTTATAAAGCGTGAGTCAGAGAGGGCTAGACCAGTAGCCAGATCAAGGATATCTCAGATGTTATAGTCATGAATTAGTGCATTGACCTGCAGGCCATGGGAGTCACTGAAGGTTTCAGTCAGGTAAGTGAGCTGATCAGAACAGTCCTTTAGATAGGCCGCTCTTTTGGCTGTAAGGGGGACACGTTTGAAGTAGGGCTATAGCTAAAAATATACAGACACTTCCTCTTGTCTACAGCCCTGCTGGCATCTGTTGTATTTTGACTTTTTAATAATAGCCATTCCAACCGGTATGAAATGGTATCTCATTGTGTTTTGATTTGCATTTTTCTGATGATTAGTGATTCTAAGCATTTTTTTTTTCGTGTATTTGTTGGCCATTTGTATATGTTCTTTTGAGAAGTGTTTGTTCATGTCCTTTGCCCATTTTTTAATTGGGTTATTTTTTTTTCTAATTGATTTAAGTTCCCTGTAGATTCTGGATACTAAAAAACAAACAAAAACCAGAAGTAAATAAATTCTCAGGACACACACACCCACACCCACAGAGAGAGAGAGAGAGAGCGCCTAGGTAAGAGGCCACCAACCACCAGGGTCTAAACTGGGAACACTTTCTAGTACAGAATGAATGGAAAGGATTCATGAAATATCTAGAAAGTAACGTTAATGAGATTTACATGTATGGAGTGAATGAGGAGAAACGGATCATTCAGGATTCTGGTGGGAATAACAGGGGGAGCCATTAGCTGAAATTTTGAAGTGGGAGAAGGAGAGGGAGTTTTAGGGAGAAAGATGAGTTTTTTTTAGGTATTTCAAACCCTTGAAGCTTCTATGGGACATCGAAGTGGAAATAACAGTCTGTGGGTTGGGACAATAAAGAAAGAAATTGGTTGAAGACTAGGGGAAGAGTATAGAGCAAAGAAATATTTAAGATAATAAACATAGAGAGATAGCTGAAAATGTGGGACTGGATTACAAAGGAAGAATGATTTAGTTATGAAGCCCAAGGGCTGACAGGAATGGGTGACTACTCGAGGAGTTCATATGCATCTGTTATTGTATGAATAAAAAAAATTATCTGTTCCTTCCTAAAGATATCTTCAACCTGTTTTTGGATACATATGGGCACTGCTTTTCATTCTCTTAGCCCCATTTCTTATTTTAGCCTCTGCTGTAGCAATCAGTTCTGCACAGGCTTTGACCCAGGCTTTGACTAGTTGGTGCAGGTGTGATATGACACTTACCTGGAATGGCCCACAGTTTGTGGCTGCTCTCACTTAAGCAGGTGGGATGCTCATGTAGGTGTAACCTAGAAGCTTGGTAGAGTTTATGCCCATGGGGCAACCTGTGACCACTCAAAAATAAAGCCCTTTCCTCCTCCCAGATTGAGGAGTCTTGCATTATGTAATAAAACTCCTTAGAAGGCCTATTAGGTTCCAATACAGCATTAGGCAACTTGATAAGGTATCCCATCATCAGCCTTCCTTTCTTCCCTCATTCCACTGCCTCTCACTCTTTCTTCCTAAGTTAACTTCTTAGATAAAATGCCAACTTTCTATATTTTGTTTCACATCAGGGAAAATAATTGTATATCCCATTTCAAAAGCATATAAAAAGGTTACTGTATAGAAAATTTGTCTTTAATAGATTAAGCTGTAATTTTCCAAATACTTTAAAATTTTATTTCAGAAACGTTTTTCCTTTTTATAAGCTTCATCTAAAAGCAGAGTTCACCTAAGAATATACCTAAGAGCATATTACATAGAATATATTTTATATTTCAGTAGTTTAGCTGGGATTCTTTCAAAATTGAGAGGATCTACAAATATTTCTAACACATTAGTTTTCAGTCTTAAGGCTGAGTCAAGAACAAAGCTCCTAAACTTTGCGTTGGTGATTGAGAACATTTTAAAATTGTTATTTAATTCATTAATTTATTTTTAAAAATTTTTCACATTGTAATTATATAGATTTATAGGATACAATTTGATGTTTCAATGAATATGTATGTTGTCTAATGATCCAATAAGGATACTTAGTGTATTAATTACCTCATGCATTCATCATTTCTTTTTAATAAGAAATTTCAAAATCCTTTCTTCTAGATACTTTGTAATATACAATACTTTACTTTTAAATATAGTCACCCTGCTTTGCAAAGAACACTTCAACTTATTCTTCCTATATAATTGTGATTTCATAACTGTTAACCAATCTATCTCCATTTTGCCCTCCCCACTTCTTCCTCACTGTTTGGTAACCACTATTCTACTCTACTTCTCCATTAACTTTTTTTTTTTAAGATTCCACATATGAGAGAGATCATGCGGTATTTGCTTTCTGTGTCTGGCTTATTTCACTTAACATTGCACCCTGCAGGGTCATCCATGTTGTTGCAACTGGCAGAATTTCATTCTTTTTTTATGGCTGAATAGTAGTTCATTGTGTGTGTGTCCATATACATATATATATATATATATAATTAATTTTATGTATAATTATAATTACACATAAAATTATATATAATTATAATTATAATTATATGTAATTATACATATAATAATATATATTATACGTAATATATATAATATACATAATATACGTTATGTATATTATTCATAATATACGTTATGTATATTATATATGTATATATGTATTATATACGTATGTATATATTATACGTTATATATTATATATAATATACATAATATATAATGTATATTATATACATAATATATATTATGTATATAATATACATAACATATTATGTATAGTATACATAATATATATTATATATAATATACATAATATATATTATATATAATATATTATATATATTATACATCATATATATTATATAATATACATAATGTATATTATATATAATATACATAGTATATATTATGTATATAATATATATTATGTATTATATATAATATATATTATATACATAATATATATTATATATAATACATAATATATATTATATATAATATACATAATATATATTATATAATATACATAATATATATTATATGTAATATACATAATATATATTATATATAATATACATAATATATATTGTATATATATAATTCACTTGTTTGTTTTTAGACACATAGGTTGATTCCATATCTGATTATTAGAAATAGTGCTACAGTAAACATAAGAGTGCAGATATTTTTCAAACACAATGATTTCATTTCCTATGGATGTATACCCAGTAGTGGGATTGCTGGGTTATGTGATCGAATGATTGCTTTTTGTTTTTTTTTTTATTTTTTAGCGAATTTCCATAAAGTTTTGCTTAATGGTTGTACTAGTTTACAACCCCATCAACAGTGTGTAAGTGTTCCCTTTTCTCCACTTCCTTGCCAACTCTTGTTATCTTTTACCTTTTTGGTAATAGCCATTCTAATGGGTGAACTGGTATCTCATTGTGGTTTTGATTTGCATTTCCCTGATGGTTAGTGATGTTGAACATGATTTTATTATATATTCGTCTTGACCATTTCTATATTTTCTCTTGTGGCATGTCTTTTAGTTTATTTTGTCCTTTTTTTTTTTTTTTTTGAGAAAGAGTCTTGCTCTGTTGCCCAAGCTGGAGTACAGTGGTGCAATCGGGGCTCACGGCAATCTCCATCTCCCTGGTTCAAGCAATTCCCCTGCCTCAGCCTGCTGAGTAGCCGGGGTTACAGGCACACGCCATCATGTTTGGCTAAATTTTTGTATTTTTAGTAGAGAAATGATTTCACCATATTGGTCAGGCTGGTCTCAAACTCCTGACCTCAGGCAATCCACCTGCCTCAGCCTCCCAGTTTTGCCCATTTTTAAATAAGTTATTTCTGTTTTTGCTGTTGAGTTGTTTAAGTTTCTTATATAATCTGGGCATTAACTCCTTAGCAGATGTATAGTTTGCAAATATTGTATCCCATTCTGTAAGTTGTTTTTTCACTCTGTTAAGTTTCCTTTGCTGTGCAAAAGCATTTTAGTTTGATGAAACCCCATTTATCTATTTTTGCTTTTGTTGCCTGTGCTTTTGACGTCTCATTTAAAAAATCCTTGTACAACCCAAAGTTATAGAGAATTTCCCACATGTCATCTTCTAGTAGTTTTTCATAGTTTTCAATCTTACCTTTAGGTCTTTAATCGCATTTGAGTTGATTTTTGTATAAGGTAAAAGATAGGGGTCTGATTTCATTATCCCACATATAGATATCCAATCTTCTCAGTACCATTTAATGAAGACACTGTCTTTACCCCTGTGTGTGCTCTTGACTCCTTTTTTGAAAATCAGTTGACTTTAGGTATGAGAATTTATTTCTGAGCTGTATATTCTCTTCCATTGGTCTATGTGTTTGCTTTATGGCAGTGCCATGCTGTTTTGCTTACTATGGCTTTGTAGTATATTTTGAAGTCAGGTAGTGTGGTGCCTCCAGCTTTGTTATTTTTGCACAGGATTGCTTTGGTTATTTGGGGTCTTTTCTGGTTTCATACAAATTTTAGGGTATTTTTTTCTATTTCTGTGAAGAATTTCATTGGTATTTTGATAGTGATTGCATTGAATCTGTAGGACATTTTGTTAGTATGGTCATTTCAATAGTATCAATTCTTCCATTCCATGAGTATATAGTGTCCATTTTTTGTGTATTGTAAATTTTTCCATCAGTGTGTTATAGTTTTCATTGAAGAGATCTTTCATGACCTTGATTAAATTTATCTGCAGATTTCTTGGTAGCTATTGTAAATGGAATTCCTTTCTTGATGACTTTTTCAGATAGTTCACTATTAGTGTATAGAAACACCACTGAATTTTCTGTGTTGATTTTGTATACTACAACTTTACTGAATTTATTTATGATTTCTAGTAGTTTTTGGTCAAGTCTTTAGGGTTCTCACTCTATATAAGTATATATAGAAAGAACCCTAAAGAGAGAGAGATCATATATATCTATATGATCATATATATAGATATATACATATGTATGTGAGATCACATTTTCTACAAACAGAAACAATCTGACTTCCTTCTTTCCAGTTTGGATCCCTCTTATTTATTTCTTTTGTCTAATTGCTCTGGCTCTGACCTCCAGTACTATGCTAAATAGAAGTGGTAGAAGTTGACATCCTTGTCTTCCTCCATATCATAGAGGAAAAGCATTTAACTATTCACCATAAATAAGATGTTAGCTGTGGGTTTGTCACATATGGCCTTTACTGCGTTGAGGTACACTCCTATACCTACTTTCTTGACAGTTTTTATCATAAACGAATGTTGACTTTTGTCAAGTGTTCTTTTTGCATCTGTTGAAATGATCACATGGTTTTTGTTTTTCTTTCTATTGTGGTGGTGTATCATATTTACTGATTTGTGCATGTTAAGCCATCCTTTCATCCCTGGGATGAATCCCACTTGATTATAGTGAATACTCTTTTTAGTGTGCTGTCGAAGTCAGTTCACTTGTATCTTGTTGAGAATTTTTGTATCTATGTTCTTCAGGAATATTGGCCTGTTATTTTCATCTTGTGCGTGTCTTTGTCTGGTTTTAGAATCAGGATATTGCGAGCCTCATAAGATGAGTATGGAAGTATTCCTTCCTCATTACTTTTGTGGAAAAGTTTGTGGAGAATTGGTAGTTATTCTTTAAGTGTTTGGTAGAATTCAGCAGTGAAGACATCAGGTCCTGGGTGTTGGTTGTTGTTGTTGTTGTTTTGATGGAAGATGTTTTATTATTGATTCAATTTCCAAACTCATTATTGATGTGTTCAGATGTTATATTTCCTCACAATTTAATCTGGGTAGTTGTATGTGTGCAGAAATTTATTCATTTTATTCTACATTATCAAATTTGTTGGCATATAGTTATGAGTAATGTCTTACAATCCCTTCTATTTCTGTGGTGTATCAGTTGTAATGTCTCCTTTTTCATCTTTTATTTATTTGAATTTTCTCTCCTTTTGTCTTAGTTTAGCTAAAGGTTTGTCAGTTTTACCTTTACACTTTGTCTTATTTATCTTTTGAAATATTTTTTAGTGTCTGTTTCCTTTATATCTGCTGTGAGCTTTATTATTTCCTTCCTTCTACCAATTTTGGGTTTAGTTTGTTTTTGATGTTCTAGTTACTTGAAGTGTATAATTTTGCTTTGTGATTTGAAAATCTTTCTTCATTTTTGGTGTAGGCTTTTATTGCTATAAATTTCCCTCTTAGAACTGCTTTTGCTACGTTCCATAGGTTTGGGTATGTTGGATTTTCATTCTTACTTGTCTCAGTGACTTTTGAAATTTTCCTATTAATGTCTTAATGAGACCTATTGATTTCTTGGGTGCATGCTATTTAATTTCCATGTTTTTATAAAATTTCCAAGGGCTTTCCTGTTGTTGATTTCTGGCTTTATATCACTGTAATCAGAAAAGATATTTCATATGATATCTGTCTTCTTAAGTTTGTTAAGACTTATTATGTGTCATAATGTATGATTGGTCCTAGAGAATGTTTGGTGTACAGTTGAGAATAATTTGTATTCTGCAGCTGCTGGATGATGTATTAGTCTGTTTTCATACTGCTGATAAAGACATACCCGAGACTGGGTAATTTACAGAGAAAAAGAGGTTTAGTGGACTCATAGTTCCACGTGGCTGGGGAGGTCTCCCAATCATGATGGAAGGCGAAAGGCACATCTTACATGGTAGCAAACAAAATAGAATTGAGAACCAAGTGAAAGGGTTCCCCCTTATAAAACCATCAGATCTTGTTAGACGTATTCACTACCACAAGAACAGTATGGGGGAAACCGCCCCCATGATTCAATTATCTCCCACTGGTTCCCTCCCACAACATGTATGAATTATGGGAGCTATAATCAAGATGAGATTTCGGTGGGGATATACAGACAAACCATATCAGGTGAGATCTTCTTTACCTGCTAGGTCCATTTGGTCTATGGTATAGTTTGAGTCTGTCATTTTTTGGTTGATTTTCTCTTCATAGAATCTGTCCATTTTTAAAGTGGAGTGTTGAAATTTCCTACTAATATTGTATTGCAGTCTATCTCTACCTTTAAATCTAATATTTGCTTTACATATCTGGTTGTTCTGGTGTTGGGTACATATATAGTCACACCTAAGTAACATATATGTTACGTCCTCTTATTGAATTGGACCTTTTATCATTTCATTATACAGTGACATTCTTTTTTTATATAGTTTTTTTTATTTAAAGCCTTCTAAAATATGACATGACTGTGGCTACTCCTGCTTGCTTTTCATTTGTTTGCATAAAATATATTTTTCCATCTCTTCACTTTCAGTCTATTTGTCTTTAATAGTGAGGTAAGTATCATGTAGGCAGCACATAGGTGGGTTTTGCTATCTGAATCCATTCATCCACTTTATATCTTTTAAGTAGAGTTTAATCCACTTCTATTCAAGTTTATTATTGATAAATTAGGACTTCCTTCTACCATTTCATTACTTGTTTTTTAGATTACTTGTTCACTTCTTCCTTTCTTATTGTTCATCTCTCTAGTTTGGTGGTTTTCTGTGGTGCTAAGCTTTGTTTCTTTTCCCTTTTTTGGTGTGTGTGTGTGTATCTGCTGTAATTTATTTCTTTCTGGTAAATGAAACTAACATACAGAGTCCTGTATTTGTAACAGACTATTTTACACTGATAACAACTTAACTTCTGTCACATAAAAATACTCTTGACTTCTCCCCCTCACACACACAATTTATACTTTTGTTACCTTACATTGCATCTTTATGAATGGTAGACTCAATGGAACATAGGATCTATGTCACAACTAAATCAATTATTTAATGGCAGCATTAAAGCAGCCCAAAGAATGTGAAAAACTGGTGTGGGTGTATTTAACTTTTTAAAAACTATGTTTCATAATGTTTTCATTAAAAAGTCTTTATCAGTTTGCTAATGCCTAATTTTTACAACCAGCCACCATAGATTTTACAGGATAAATATATTATTTCAGTGGTAATTGAAGCAGAATTTTTGTTGCTCTTCTTACCCTTAGAGATTGTGTATTATCCTCAGACGTAATTCTTTGATTTTTTTTCTTTTCATGTTGTTACACATAGTTACCAACAATCAACGTGAGAATAACCTTTGAATATTTTCAAGCATTAAGATTTGTTTATACAGCTGCACAATTAGACAACCAACACTCTTGGGTCTTTACCTCTCAGCATACACCTGATTATTAACTTAAAGGTATGATGGGAAAAGTATCAATTTTTCTTGGTCACCTAGATTTAGAAATATGTAATAACTATAAGCTTGGGTCTGCTTCTTCAGAAGCCTAGGAAGTGGAGTGATGGTTCTCTGAAGAGGCTGGAAACCAAGTATGTGTTTCCAGAAGGCTTAATAGAATATGTTGAGACATAGGCCATTAACACAAAAGTGAAAGAAATGCAAAAAATGTATGAAAGTAAGGATTTGAGAAGGGAAATTTTATTTTTAAATCTAAGATTCCTATGAATTATATGAAAGTAAATGTCCTATCCCTAAAATTAGCCAAAGGAAGCACTTCACTTATCAATGTGATATGACTTTTCATACTCTTATCTAAAGATATCCTAAACTAAGATCCAGTTTTCTAAGAAAAGACCTTTTACTCATGCTTTAAAGCATGTTAGATGATTCCTACCACATCACATCATGTTGTTTACATGTATGATTTAAACTGCATTTATTCTTCAACTCACTGGTTCCTTAGGCCTCTTATCTTTCCTTGCACGCTTAGATAATTTTATGTAAAATTGATTTTTAGAAGTTTAGTTGCTGGGCGTAATGGCTGTCACCTGTAAACCCAGTACTTTGGGAACTCAAGGCAGGTGGATTTCTTGAGTCTTGGAGTTTGAGGCCTGCCTGGGAAAGATGACAAACCCCATTTGTACAAACATAAAAATATTAGCTGGATATGGTGGCACATGCCTGTGGTCCCAGCTACCCCAAGTCTGAGGTGGGTGGATGGCTTGAGTCCGAGAGGCAGAGGTGTGAGCCAAGATCATGCCCTGCTCTTCACCCTGGGCAACGAAGCCAGACACTGTTTCAAAAAAAAAATCTAGTGAGATTAGATTTCTATTTCTATGTGATTCAAAATTAGGAGAACTTCAAGGCTAATGAATATTAAAAAATGGCCATTGCTACTTGCATGTTCTATGAAGCCAGCATACACAGCAACGTGCTACCTAAAAACCAAGCTATTTAATATGTAGCTTAGATTTCAGATTTGATTGTCTTTGAGGTTTCATTATTGCAGAGATCAATTGCCAGACCAAATATAGACTAATTATGCACTTGGTCTTTTTTCATATGAAACATCCCAGCCTTGGGTATAAATTAAGAGCAAATACGGATGTCTATACCGATAGCGGTGTAGATATTTCCATGTTTATACAGATAGCGGTGTAGATATTTCCATGTCTATACAGATAGCGGTGTGGACATTTCCATGTTTATACAGATAGTGGTGTAGATATCTCCATGTTTATAGAGATAGCGGTATAGATATTTCCATGTTTATACACATAGCGGTGCAGATATTTCCATGTACATACAGATAGCGGTGTAGATATTTCCATGTTTATACAGATGGCAGTGTAGATATTTCCATGTTTATAGAGATGGCGGTGTAGCTATTTCCATGTTCCTACAGATGGCGGTGAAGATATTTCCATGTTCATACAGATGTATGTGTACATATTTCCATGATCGTACAGATGGTGGTGTAGATATTTCCATGTTCATACAGATTTCACGGTAGATATTTCCAAGTTCATACAGATGGCGGTGTAGATATTTCCATGTTCATACAGATGGCGGTGTAGATATTTCCATGTTTATAGAGATTGCGGTGAAGATATTTCCATGTTTATACAGATGGCGGTGTAGGTATTCCCATTTTTATTCAGATGGTGGTTTAAATATTTCCATTTTATACAGATAGCGGTGTAGATATTTCCATGTTCATACAGATTGCGGTGAAGATATTTCCATCTTTATAAAGATAGCAGTGTAGATATTTCCATGTTCATACAGATTTCGCGGTAGATATTTCCAAGTTCATACAGATGGCGGTGTAGATATTTCCATGTTCATACAGATGGCGGTGTAGATATTTCCATGTTTATAGAGATTGCGGTGAAGATATTTCCATGTTTATACAGATGGCGGTGTAGGTATTCCCATTTTTATTCAGATGGCGGTGTAAATATTTCCATTTTATACAGATAGCGGTGTAGATATTTCCATGTTCATACAGATTGCGGTGAAGGTATTTCCATCTTTATAGAGATAGCGGTGTAGATATTTCCATGTTCATACAGATAGCGGTTTAGATATTTCCATGTTTATAGAGATGGCGGTGTAGATATTTCCAAGTTCATACAGACGGCGGAGTAGATATTTCCATGTTTATAGAGATGGTGGTGTAGATATTTCCATGTTTATACAGATGGCAGTGCAGATATTTCCATGTTTATAGAGATAACGGTGTAGATATTTCCATGTTTATGAACATAGCGGTGTAAATATTTCCATGTTTATAGAGACAGCGGTGTAGACATTTCCATGTTAATAGAGATAGCATTCTAGATATTTCCATGTTTCTACAGATAGCAGTGTAGATATTTCAATGTTCATACAGATAGTAGTGTAGATATCTCCATGTTTATAGAGATAGCGGTGTAGACACTTCCCTGTTTTACAGATAGCAGTGTTGATATTTCCATGTTTATACAGATAGCGGTGTAGATATTTCCATGTTTATACAGATAGCGGTGTAGATATTTCCATGTTTATACAGATAGTGGTGTACATATTTCCCTGTTTATACAGATAGCCGTGTAGATATTTCCATGTTTATACAGATAGCGTTGTAGATATTTCCATGCTTATACACTTAGCGGTGTAGATATTTCCATGTTTATAGAGATAGCGGTGTAGATATTTCCATATTTATACACATAGCGGTGTAGGTATTTCCATCTTTATAGTTACGGCGCTGTGGATATTTCCATGTTCAAACAGATGGCGGTGTAGAAATTTCCATGTTTACACAGATAGCGGTGTAGACATTTCCATGTTTACACAGATACCGTTGTAGGTATTTCCATGTTTATAGAGATAGCGGTGTAGATATTTCCATGTTTATACAGATAGCTGTGAAGATATTTCCACGTTAATAAAGATAGCGGTGTAGATATTTCCATGTTCATACAGACAGCGGTTTAGATATTTTCAGGTTTATACAGATAGCGGTGTAGATATTTCCATGTTTTTACAGATAGCCTTGTAGATATTTCCATGTTTATACAGATGGCGGTGTAGATATTTCCATGTTTATACAGATGGCGGTGTACGTATTTCCATGTTTATGGAGATGGCGGTCTAGATATTTTCATGTTTATGGAGATAGTGGTGTAGTTATTTCCATGTTTAGAGAGATAGCAGAGTTGATATTTCCATGTTCGTTCAGATAGCGCTGTAGATATTCACATGTTCATACAGATAGCGGTGTAGATATTTCCATGATCATACACATAGCGTTGTAGATACTTCCATGTTCATTCAGATGGCGGAGTAGTTATTTCCATGTTTATAGAGATAGCGTTGTAGATGCCTCCATGTTTATACAGATGGCGCTGTAGATATTTTCATGTTCATGCAGATAGCGGTGTAGGTGTTTCCATGTTTATAGAGATGGCAGTGTAGATATTTTCTTGTTTATACAGATAGCGGTGAAGATATTTCCATGTTCATAGAGATCGCGGTGTAGATATTTCCATGTTTATACAGATGGCAGTGTAGATATTTCCATGTTTATAGAGATGGCGGTGTAGCTATTTCCATGTTCCTACAGATGGCGGTGAAGATATTTCCATGTTCATACAGATGTATGTGTACATATTTCCATGATCGTACAGATGGTGGTGTAGATATTTCCATGTTCATACAGATTTCACGGTAGATATTTCCAAGTTCATACAGATGGCGGTGTAGATATTTCCATGTTCATACAGATGGCGGTGTAGATATTTCCATGTTTATAGAGATTGCGGTGAAGATATTTCCATGTTTATACAGATGGCGGTGTAGGTATTCCCATTTTTATTCAGATGGTGGTTTAAATATTTCCATTTTATACAGATAGCGGTGTAGATATTTCCATTTTCATACAGATTGCGGTGAAGATATTTCCATCTTTATAAAGATAGCAGTGTAGATATTTCCATGTTCATACAGATTTCGCGGTAGATATTTCCAAGTTCATACAGATGGCGGTGTAGATATTTCCATGTTCATACAGATGGCGGTGTAGATATTTCCATGTTTATAGAGATTGTGGTGAAGATATTTCCATGTTTATACAGATGGCGGTGTAGGTATTCCCATTTTTATTCAGATGGCGGTGTAAATATTTCCATTTTATACAGATAGCGGTGTAGATATTTCCATGTTCATACAGATTGCGGTGAAGGTATTTCCATCTTTATAGAGATAGCGGTGTAGATATTTCCATGTTCATACAGATAGCGGTTTAGATATTTCCATGTTTATAGAGATGGCGGTGTAGATATTTCCAAGTTCATACAGACGGCGGAGTAGATATTTCCATGTTTATAGAGATGGTGGTGTAGATATTTCCATGTTTATACAGATGGCAGTGCAGATATTTCCATGTTTATAGAGATAACGGTGTAGATATTTCCATGTTTATGAACATAGCGGTGTAAATATTTCCATGTTTATAGAGACAGCGGTGTAGACATTTCCATGTTAATAGAGATAGCATTCTAGATATTTCCATGTTTCTACAGATAGCAGTGTAGATATTTCAATGTTCATACAGATAGTAGTGTAGATATCTCCATGTTTATAGAGATAGCGGTGTAGACACTTCCCTGTTTTACAGATAGCAGTGTTGATATTTCCATGTTTATACAGATAGCGGTGTAGATATTTCCATGTTTATACAGATAGCGGTGTAGATATTTCCATGTTTATACAGATAGCGGTGTACATATTTCCCTGTTTATACAGATAGCCGTGTAGATATTTCCATGTTTATACAGATAGCGTTGTAGATATTTCCATGCTTATACACTTAGCGGTGTAGATATTTCCATGTTTATAGAGATAGCGGTGTAGATATTTCCATATTTATACACATAGCGGTGTAGGTATTTCCATCTTTATAGTTACGGCGCTGTGGATATTTCCATGTTCAAACAGATGGCGGTGTAGAAATTTCCATGTTTACACAGATAGCGGTGTAGACATTTCCATGTTTACACAGATACCGTTGTAGGTATTTCCATGTTTATAGAGATAGCGGTGTAGATATTTCCATGTTTATACAGATAGCTGTGAAGATATTTCCACGTTAATAAAGATAGCGGTGTAGATATTTCCATGTTCATACAGACAGCGGTTTAGATATTTTCAGGTTTATACAGATAGCGGTGTAGATATTTCCATGTTTTTACAGATAGCCTTGTAGATATTTCCATGTTTATACAGATGGCGGTGTAGATATTTCCATGTTTATACAGATGGCGGTGTACGTATTTCCATGTTTATGGAGATGGCGGTCTAGATATTTTCATGTTTATGGAGATAGTGGTGTAGTTATTTCCATGTTTAGAGAGATAGCAGAGTTGATATTTCCATGTTCGTTCAGATAGCGCTGTAGATATTCACATGTTCATACAGATAGCGGTGTAGATATTTCCATGATCATACACATAGCGTTGTAGATACTTCCATGTTCATTCAGATGGCGGAGTAGTTATTTCCATGTTTATAGAGATAGCGTTGTAGATGCCTCCATGTTTATACAGATGGCGCTGTAGATATTTTCATGTTCATGCAGATAGCGGTGTAGGTGTTTCCATGTTTATAGAGATGGCAGTGTAGATATTTTCTTGTTTATACAGATAGCGGTGAAGATATTTCCATGTTCATAGAGATCGCGGTGTAGATATTTCCATGTTTATACAGATAGCAGTGTAGGTATTTCCATGTTCATACAGATAGCGGTGTAGATATTTGCATCTTTATGCAAGTGGCAGTGTAGATATTTAAATGTTCATACAGATGGCGGTGTAGATATTTCCATGATTATAGAGAGGGCGGTGTTGATGTTTCCATGTTTATACAGATGGCGGTGTACATATTTCCATGTTTATACAGATGGCGGTGAAGATATTTCCATGTTTATAGAGATGGCGGTGTAGATATTTCCATGTTTATACAGATGGCTGTGTAGATATTTCCATGTTCGTACAGATGACGGTGTAGATATTTCCATGTTTACACAGATGGCAGTGTAGATATTTCCATGTATACACAGATAGCGTTGTAGATATTTCTATGTTTATAGAGATAGCGGTGTAGATATTTCCATGTTTATACAGATGGCGGTGTACATATTTCCATCTTTATAGAGATGGTGTTGTAGATATTTCCATGTTCATAGAGAGGGCGGTATAGATATTTCCGTGTTAATGAAGATGGCGGTGTAGATATTTCCGTGTTTATAGAGATGGTGGTTTAGATATTATCATGTTTATAGAGATAGCCATGTAGATACTTCCATGTTCATACAGATGGCGCTGTAGATATTTTCATGTTCATACAGATAGCTGTGTAGATATTTCCATGTTTATAGAGATGGCGGTGTAGATATTTCCTTGTTTATACAGATAGCGGTGTAGATATTTCCATGTTTACAGAGGTAGCGGTGTAGATATTTCCATGTTTATGCAGATAGCGGTGTAGATATTTAAATGTTTATAGAGATAGCGGTGTAGATATTTCCATGTCCATACTGATTGCGGTGTAGATATTCATTCCCATCTTTATACAGATGGTGGTGTAGATATTTCCATATTCACACAGATGGCTGTGGAGATATTTAAATGTTTATAGAGATGGCAGTGTAGATATTTCCATGTTTCTACAGATGGCGGTGTAGATATTTCCATGTTTATAGAGATAGCGGTGTAGATATCTAGATGTTTATACATACAGCGGTGTAGATATTTCCATGTTCATGCAGTAGCGGTGTAGATATTTCTATGTATGTACAGATAGCGGTGTGGATATTTCCATGTTTTTACAGATGGCAGTGAAGATATTTCCATGTTTATAGAGATGGCGGAGTAGCTATTTCCTTGTCTATACAGATAGCAGTGTAGATATTTGCATGTTTATAGAGATAGCGGTGTAGATATTTCCATGTTCATACCGATAGCGGTGTAGATTTTCCATGTTCACACAGATGGCGGTGTAGATATTTCAATGTTTATACATGTAGTAGTGTAGATATCTCCATGTTTATAGAGATAGCGGTGTAGACACTTCCCTGTTTTGCAGATAGCAGAGTAGATATTTCCATGTTTATACAGATAGCGGTGTAGATATTTCCATGTTTATACAGAGAGCGTTGTAGATATTTCCATGCTTATACTCTTAGCGGTGTAGATATTTCCATGTTTATACAGATAGCGGTGTAGGTATTTCCATTTTTATAGTGATGGCGCTGTGGATATTTCCATGTTCAAACAGATGGCGCTGTAGAAATTTCCATGTTTACGCAGATAGCGGTGTAGACATTTCCATGTTTACACAGATACCGTTGTAGATATTTCCATGTTTATAGAGATAGCGGTGTAGATATTTCCATGTTTATACTGATAGCTGTGAAGATATTTCCATGTTTATAAAGATAGCGGTGTAGATATTTCCATGTTCATACAGATAGCGGTTTAGGTATTTTCATGTTTATACAGATAGCGGTGTAGATATTTCCATGTTTTTACAGATATCCTTGTAGATATTTCCATGTTTATACAGATGGTGGTGTAGATATTTCCATGTTCAAACAGATGGTGGTGTAGATATTTCCATGTTTATAGAGATGGCGGTGTAGATATTTCATGTTTATACTGATGGCAGTGTAGATATTTCCATGTTTATAGAGATGGCGGTGTAGATATTTCCATGTTTACACAGATAGCGGTGTAGATATTTCCATGTTTACACAGATAGCGCTGTAGGCATTTCCATGTTTACACAGATAGCGTTGTAGTTATTCGCATGTTTATAGAGATAGTGGTGTAGTTATTTCCATGTTTATACAGATAGCAGTGAAGAGATTTCCATGTTGACACAGATAGCGGTGTGGATATTTACCTGTTTATACAGATAGCGGTGTAGATATTTCCATGTTTATACTGATAGCGGTGCAGATATTTCCATGTTTATACAGATAGCGGTGCAGATATTTCCAAGTTTATACAGATAGCGGTGTAGATATTTCCATGTTTATACAGATAGTGGTGTAGATATTTCCATGTTTATAGAGATAGCGGTGTAGATATTTCCATGTTTATTCAGATAGCGGTGGAGATATTTCCATGTTTATAGAGATAGCGGTGTAGATATTTCCATGTTTATAGAGATAGCGGTGTAGATATTTACATGTTTATAGAGATAGTAGTGTAGATATTTCCAATTTTATACAGATAGCAATGTAGATATTTCCATGTTCATGCAGATAGCGGTGTAGATATATCCACGTTTATAGAGATGGCGGTGTAGACATTTCCGTGTTTATACAGAGAGCGGTGCAGATATTTCCATCTTAATACAGATTGCGCTGTAGATATTTCCATGTTCCTACAGATGGTGGTGTAGATATTTCCATGTTCATACAGATGGTGGTGTAGATATTTCGAAGTTTATAGAGATACCGGTGTAGTTATTTCCTTGTTTATAGAGAAAGCTCTGCAGATATTTCCATGTATATGAAGATTGCTTTGCAGATATTTCCATGTTAATGTAGATAGCGGTGTAGATATTTCCATGTTCATCCAGATGCCGGTGTAGCTGTATCCATGTTCATACAGATGGCGGTGAAGATATTTCCATGTTCATACAGATTGCGGTGTAGATACTTCCATGTTCATACAAATCACGGTGTAGATATTTCCATGTTCATAGAGATGGAGGTGTAGATATTTCTATGTTCATACAAGTGGTGGTGTAGTGATTTCCATGTTCATAGAGATGGTAGTGTAGATATTTCCATGTTTATACAGATAGAAGTGTAGTTATTGCCATGTTTATAGAGATAGCAGTATATATATTTCCATTGATATACAGATAGCAGTGTAGATATTTGCATGTTGATACAGATAGCGGTGTAGGTATTTCCATGTTCATACAGATAGCGGTGTAGATATTTCCATGCTGATACAGATGGCGGTGTAGATATTTCCATGTTTATAGAGATGGCGGTCTAGATATTTCCAAGTTTATAGAGATAGTGGTGTAGTTATTTCCAAGTTTATAGAGATAGCAGTGTAGATATTTCCATGTTTATACAGATAGCGGTGTAGATATTTCCATGTTTATACAGATAGCGGTGTAGATATTTCCATGTTTATAGAGATGGTGGTCAAGATATTTCCTTGTTTATACAGATAGAGGTGTAGATATTTCCATGTTTATAGAGATAGCGGTGTAGATATTTCCATTTTTATACAGATAACAATGTACATATTTCCATGTTCATACAGATAGCGGTGTAGATATTTCCATGTTCATACAGATAGCGGTGTAGATATTTCCATGCTGATACAGATCGTGTTGTAGATATTTCCATGTTTATAGAGATGGCGGTCTAGATATTTCGACGTTTATGGAGATAGTGGTGTTGTTATTTCCAAGTTTGTAGAGATAGCAGTGTAGCTATTTCCAGGTTTATACAGATAGCGGTGTAGATATTTCCATGTTTATACAGATAGCGGTGTAGATATTTGCATGTTTATAGAGATGGCGGTCAAGATATTTCTTTGGTTATACAGATAGCGGTGTAGATATTTCCATATTTATAGAGATAGCGGTGTAGATATTTCCATGTTTATACAGATAGCGGTGTAGATATTTCCATGTTTATACAGATAGCTGTGCCGATGTTTCCATGTTTATACAGATAGCAGTGTAGATATTTTATGTTTACGCAGATAGCGGTGTAGATATTTCCATGTTTATACTGATAGTGGTGTATATATTTCCATGTTTATAGAGATAGGGGTGTAGATATTTCCATGTTAATCCAGATTGCGGTGTACATGCTTCCATGTTCATACAGATGGCGCTGAAGATAATTCCATGTTCATACAGATGGCAATGTGGATATTTCCATGATCATACAAATGGCGGTGTAGTTATTTCCATGTTCATAGAGATGGCAGTGTAGATATTTCCATATTTATAGAGATAGCGGTGTAGTTATTTCCATGTTCATAGTGATAGCAGTGTAGATATTTCCATGTATATACAGATAGCTGTGTAGATATTTCCATGTTCATACAGAAGCCGGTGTAGATATTTCCATGTTCATACAGATGGCGGTGTAGTTATTTCCATATTTAAAAAGATAGCGGCGTAGTTATTTCCATGTTCATGGAGATAGCGGTGTAGATATTTCCATGTATATACAGAGAGCGGTGTAGATATTTCCATGTTCATATGGATGGCGGTGTGGATATTTCCATGTTCATACAGATGGCGTTGTAGATATTTCCATGTTTATAGAGATGGCAGTGTAGATATTTCCATGTTTATACAGAGGGCGGTTTAGATATTTCCATGTTTACAGAGACAGCGGTGTAGATATTTCCGTGTTGATACGCATAGCTGTGTAGATATTTCCATGTTTACACAGATAGCGTTGTAGATATTTACATGTTTATAGAAATGGCGGTCTAGATATTTTCTGGTTGATACAGATAGCGGTGTAGGTATTTCCATGTTCATAGAGATAGCGGTTTAGATATTCCCAATTTTATAAAGATAGCAGTTAGGTATTTCCATGTTCATACAGTTGGCGGTGTAGATATTTCCACGTTTATAGAGATAGCGGTGTAGATATTCCCAATTTTATACAGATAGCAGTTTAGATATTTCCATGTTCATACAGATAGCGGTGTAGATATTTCCACGTTTATAGAGATGGTGGTGTAGATATTTCCATGTTCATCCAGATGGCTTTGCAGATATTTCCATCTTTATACAGATGGTGTTGTAGATATTTCCATGTTTACACAGATAGCGGTGTGGATATCTGCATGTTTATACTGATAGCGGTGTAGATATTTCCATATTGATACAGATAGCGGTGCAGATATTTAAATCTTAATACAGATGGTGGTGTAGATATTTCCATGTTCATAAAAATGGTGGTGTAGATATTTCCATGTTCATACAGATGGTGGAGTAGATATTTCCAAGTTTATAGATAGTGGTGTAGTTATTTCCACGTTTATAGAGAAAGCTGTGTAGATATTTCCATGGATATGCACATAGCTGTGTAGCTATTTCCAAGTTCATACAGATAGCGGTGCAGATATTTCCACGTTCATCCACATGGCGGTGCAGATATATCCACGTTCATAGAGATGGCGGTGTAGTTATTTCCATGTTAATACAGATAGCAGTGTAGATATTTCCATGTTTATAGAGATAGCAGTGTAGATATTTCCATTGATATAGAGATAGCTGTGTAGATATTTGCATGTTCATACACATAGCGGTGTAGATATTTCCATGTTCATACAGATAGCAGTGTAGATATTTCCATGTTCGTACAGAGAGCGGTGTAGATATTTCCATGTTCATACAGATAGCGGTGTAGATATTTCCATGTTCATACAGATAGCGGTGTAGGTATTTCACTGTTCATACAGTTAGCGGTGTAGATATTTCCATGTTCATACAGACGGCAGTGTAGATATTTACATGTTCATACAGATGGCCGTGTAGATATTTCCATGTTCGTACCGATGGCAGTGTAGATATTTCCATGTTCATACAGGTGGCGGTGTAGATATTTCCATGTTTATACAGATAGCAGTGTAGTTATTTCCATGTTTATAGAGATAGCAGTGTAGATATTTCCATTGATATACAGATAGCTGTGTAGATATTTGCATGTTCATACAGATAGCGGTGTAGATATTTCCATGTTCATACAGATAGCGGTGTAGATATTTCCATGTTCATACGGATAGCGGTGTAGATATTTCCATGTTCATAGAGAAAACGGTGTAGATATTTCCATGTTCATACAGATAGCGGTGTAGATATTTGCGTGTTCCTACAAATAGCGATGTAGATATTTCCATGTTCATACAGATAGCGGTGTACATATTTCCATGTTCATACAAATGGCGGTGTAGCGATTTCCATGTTCATAGAGATGGCGGTGTAGATATTTCCATGTTTATACGGATAGCAGTGTAGTTATTGCCATGTTTATAGAGATAGCAGTATATATATTTCCATTGATATACAGATAGCTGTGTAGATATTTGCATGTTCATACAGATAGTGGTGTAGATAGTTCCATGTTCATACAGATAGCGGTGTAGATATTTCCATGTTCCTACAGATGGCGGTGTAGATATTTCCATGTTCATACAGATAGCGGTGTAGATATTTCCATGTTCATACCAATAGCGGTGTAGATATTTCCATGTTCATACGGATGGCGGTGTAGATATTTCCATGTTCATACAGTTAGCGGTGTAGATATTTCCATGTTCATACTGATGGCCGTGCAGATATTTCCATGTTCATACAGATGGCGGTGTAGATATTTCCATGTTCGTACGGATGGTAGTGTAGATATTTCCATGTTCATACAGGTGGCGGTGTGGATATTTCCATGTTTATACAGATAGCAGTGTAGTTCTTTCCATGTTTATAGAGATAGCAGTGTAGATATTTCCATTGATATACAGATAGCTGTGTAGATATTTGCATGTTCATACAGATAGCGGTGAAGATATTTCCATGTTCGTACAGATAGCGGTGTAGATATTCCCATGTTTATGCAGATAGCGGTATTGATATTTCCAAGTTTATACAGATGTTGGTGTAGATATTTCCATGTTTATAGAGATGGCGGTCTAGATATTTCCATGTTTACACAGATAGCGGTGAAGATATTTCCTTGTTTATACAGATAGAGGTGTAGATATTTCCATGTTTATACAGATAGCAGTGTAGATATTTCCATGTTTATAGAGATAGTGGTGTAGATAATTTCAATTTTATACCGAGAGCAGTGTAGATATTTCCAAGTTCATGCAGATAGCGATGTAGATATTTCCACGTTTATAGAGATGGCGGTGTAGATATATCCATGTTCATACAGATGGCGGTGTAGATATTTCCATGTTCATACAAATGTCGGTGTAGATATTTCCATGTTCATACAGATAGCGGTGTAGATATTTCCATGTTCATACAGTAAGCGGTGTAGATATTTCCATGTTCATACAGATGGCGGTGTAGATATTTACATGTTCATAGAGATGGCGGTGTAGATATTTCCATGTTCGTACGGATGGCAGTGTAGATATTTCCCTGTTCATACAGGTGGCGGTGTAGATATTTCCATGTTTATACAGATAGCAGTGTAGTTATTTCCATGTTTATAGAGATAGCAGTGTAGATATTTCCATTGATATACAGATAGCTGTGTAGATATGTGCATGTTCATACAGATAGCGGTGTAGATATATCCATCTTCATACAGATAGCAGTGTAGATATTTCCATGTTCATACAGATAGCGGTGTAGATATTTCCATGTTCATACAGATAACGTTGTAGATATTTCCATGTTCATACAGATAGCGGTGTATATATTTCCATGTTCATACAGTTAGCGGTGTAGATATTTCCATGTTCATAGAGATGGCGGTGTAGATATTTACATGTTCATACAGATGGCGGTGTAGATATTTCCATGTTCGTACAGATGGCCGTGTAGATATTTTCATGTTCATAGAGATGGCGGTGTAGATATTTCCATGTTAATGCAGATAGCGGTATAGATATTTCCATGTTTATACAGATGGTGGTGTAGATATTTCCATGTTTATAGAGATGGCGGTCTTGATATTTCCATGTTTATTGAGATAGTGGTGTAGTTATTTCCAAGTTTATAGAGACAGCGTTGTAGATATTTCCATGTTTATACAGATAGCGGTGAAATTATTTCCATGTTTATACAGATAGCGGTGTAGATATTTTCATGTTTATACAGATAACAGTGTAGATATTTCCATGTTTATAGAGATAGTGGTGTAGATAATTTCAATTTTATACAGATAGCAGTGAGGATATTTCCAAGCTCATACAGATAGCGGTGTAAATATTTCCACGTTTATAGAGACGGCGGTGTAGATATTTCCATCTTCATACAGACGGCGGTGTAGATATTTCCATGTTTATAGAGATGGCGTTGTAGTTATTTCCATGTTTACACTAATGGCGGTGCAGATATTTCCATGTTTACACAAATCGCGGTGTAGACATTTCCATGTTTACGCAGATAGCGGTGTGGATATTTCCATGTTTATGCAGATAGCGGTGTAGATATTTCCATGTTTATACAGATAGCGGTGCGGATATTTCCATGTTTATACAGATAGTTTTGCAGATATTTCCATGTTTATACAGATAGCGGTGTAGATATTTCCATCTTAATACAGATGGCGGTGTAGATATGTCCATGTTCTTACAGATGGCGGTGTAGATATTTCCATGTTCATACGGCTGGTGGTGTAGATATTTCGAAGTTTATAGAGATAGTGCTGTAGTTATTTCCATATTTATAGAGAAATCTGTGTAGCTATTTCCATGTATACGCAGATAGCTGTGTAGGTATTTCCATGTTCATGCAGATAGCGGTGTGGATATTTCCATGTTCATCCAGATGCTGGTGTAGATATATATATGCTCATACAGATGGCGGTGAAGATATTTCCATGTTCATACAGATGGCGGTGTAGATATTTCCATGTTCATTCAAATGGCGGTGTAGATATTTCCATGTTCATAGAGATGGCGGTGCAGATATTTCCATGTTCATACAAATGGCGTTGTAGATATTTCCATGTTCATAGAGATGGCGGTGTAGATATTTCCATGTTTATACAGATAGCAGTATAGATATTTCCATGTTTATGGAGATAGCAGTGTCGATATTTCCATTGATATACAGCTAGCTGTGTAGATATTTGCATGTTCATACAGATAGCGGTGTAGATATTTCCATGTTCATACAAATGTCGGTGATGATATTTCCATGTTCATACAGATAGCGGTGTAGATATTTCCATGTTCATGCAGTTGGCGGTGTAGATATTTCCATGTTCATACAGATGGCGGTGTAGATATTTACATGTTCATACAGATGGCGGTGTAGGTACTTCCATGTTCGTACGGATGGCAGTGTAGATATTTCCATGTTCATACAGGTGGCGGTGTAGTTATTTCCATGTTTATACAGATAGCAGTATAGTTATTTCCATGTTTATAGAGAGAGCAGTGTAGATATTTCCATTGAAATACAGATGCCTGTGTAGATATTTGCATGTTCATACAGATAGCGGTGTAGATATTTCCATGTTCGTACAGATAGCGGTGTAGATATTTCCATGTTCATACAGATAGTGGTGTAGGTATTTCTATGTTCATACAGATAACGGTGTAGATATTTCCATGTTCATACAGATAACGCTGTAGAGATTTCCATGTTCATACTGATGGCGGTGTAGATATTTCCATGTTTATAGAGATGGCGGTGTTGATATTTTCATGTTTACACAGATGGCGGTGTAGATATTTCCATGTTTAAAGAGATAGCGGTGTAGACATTTCCATGTTTATACAGATAGCGGTGCGGATATTTCCATGTTTATACACATAGCTGGGCAGATATTTCCATGTTTATACAGATAGCGGTGTAGATATTTCCATCTTAATACAGATGGCGGTGTAGATATGTCCATGTTCGTTCAGATGGCGGTGTAGATATTTCCATGTTCATACAGATGGCGGTGTAGATATTTCCATGTTCATAGAGATGGCGGTGTAGATATTTCCATGTTTATACAGATAGCAGTGTAGTTATTTCCATGTTTATAGAGATAGCGGTGTAGATAATTTCAATTTTATACAGATAGCTGTGTAGATATTTCCATGTTCATACAGATAGCGATGTAGATATTTCCATGTTCATACAGATAGCGGTGTAGATATTTCCATGTTCATTCAGATAGCGGTGTTGATATTTCCATGTTCATACCAATAGCGGTGTTGAAATTTCCATGTCCATATAGTAAGCGGTGTAGATATTTCCATGTTCATACAGATGGCGGTGTAGATATTTACATGTTCATACAGGTGGCCGTGTAGATATTTCCATGTTTACAGATAGCAGTGTAGTTATTTCCATGTTTATAGAGATAGCAGTGTAGATATTTCCATTGATATACAGATAGCTGTGTAGATATTTGCATGTTCATACAGACAGCGGTGTAGATATTTCCATGTTCATACAGATAGCGGTGTAGATATTTCCATGTTTATGCAGATAGCGGTATAGATATTTCCATGTTTGTACAGATGGTGGTGTAGATATTTCCATGTTTATAGAGATGGCGGTCTAGATATTTCCATCTTTATAGAGATAGTGGTGTAGATTTTTCCAACTTTATAGAGACAGCGTTGTAGATATTTCCATGTTTATACAGATAGCGGTGTAGATATTTCCATGTTTATACAGATAGCGGTGTAGATATTTCCATGTTTATAGAGATAGTGGTGTAGATAATTTCAATTTTATACCGAGAGCAGTGTAGATATTTCCAAGTTCATACAGATAGCGGTGTGGATATTTCCACGTTTATAGAGTTGGCGGTGTAGATATTTCCATGTTCATACAGATGGCGGTGTAGATATTTCCATGTTTATAGAGTTGGCGGTGTAGATATTTCCATGTTTACACAGATAGCGGTGTAGACATTTCCATGTTTACACAGACAGCGGTGTGGATATTTCCATGTTTATGCAGATAGAGGTGTAGATATTTCCATGTTTATACAGATAGCGGTGCGGATATTTCCAAGTTTATACAGATAGTTGGGCAGATATTTCCATGTTTATACCGATAGGTGTGTAGATATTTCCATCTTAATATAGATGGCTTTGTAGATATGTCCATGTTTGTACAGATGGCGGTGTAGATATTTCCATGTTCATACAGATGGCGGTGTAGATATTTCGAAGTTTATAGAGATAGCGCTGTAGTTATTTCCATATTTGTAGAGAAATTTCTCAAGATATTTCCGTGTATATGCAGATTGCTGTGTAGATATTTCCATGTTCATGCAGACAGCGGTGTAGATATTTCCAAGTTCATACAGATGGCGGTGTAGATATTTACATGTTCATACAGATGGCAGTGTAGATATTTCCATGTTCATACAGATGGCGGTGTAGATATTTCCATGTTCATAGAGATGGCGGTTTAGATATTTCCATGTTTACAGAGATAGTGGTGTAGTTATTTCCAAGTTCATAGAGAGAGCGCTGTAGATATTACCATGTTTATACAGATAGCGGTGTAGATATTTCCATGTTCATAGAGATGGCGGTGTAGATATTTCCATGTTCATACAAATGGCGGTGTATATATTTCCATGTTCATAGAGATGGCAGTGTAGATATTTCCATATTTATACAGATAGCAGTGTAGTTATTTCCATGTTTATAGAGATAGCAGTGTAGATAATTCCATTGATATACAGATAGCTGTGTAGATATTTGCATGTTCATGCAGATAGCGGTGTAGATATTTCCATTTTCGTACAGATAGCGGTGTAGATATTTCCATGTTCATACAGATAGCGGTTTAGATATTTCCATGTTCATACAGATAACGGTGTAGGTATTTCCATGTTCATACAGATAGCCTTGTGGATATTTCCATGTTCATACAGTTAGCGGTGTAGATATTTCCATGTTCATACAGATGGCCGTGTAGATATTTCCATGTTCATACAGATGGCGGTGTAGATATTTCCATGTTCGTACAGATGGCGGTGTAGATATTTCCATGTTCCTAGAGATGGCGGTGAATATATTTCCATGTTTATGCAGATAGCGGTATAGGTATTTCCATGTTTATACAGATGGTGGTGTAGATATTTCCATGTTTATAGAGATGGCGGTCTAGATATTTCCATGTTTAAAGAGATAGTGGTGTAGTTATTTCCAAGTTTATAGAGACAGCGTTGTGGATATTTCCATGTTTATACAGATAGTGGTGAAGATATTTCCATGTTTATACAGATAGCACTGTAGATATTTCCATGTTTATACAGATAGCAGTGTAGATATTTCCATGTTTATAGAGATAGTGGTGTAGATAATTTCAATTTTATACAGATAGCAGTGTAGATATTTCTAAGTTCATACAAATAGCAGTGCTGATATTTCCACCTTTATAGAGATGGCAGTGTAGATATTTCCATGTTCATACAGATGGCGGTGTAGATATTTCCATGTTTATAGAGATGGTGGCGTAGATATTTCCATGTTTATAGAGATGGCAGTCTAGTTATTTCCATGTTTATAGAGATAGTGCTGTAGTTATTTCCAAGTTTATAGAGACAGCGTTGTAGATATTTCCATGTTTATACAGATAGCGGTGTAGATATTTCCATGTTTATACAGATAGCGGTGCGGATATTTCCATGTTTATACAGATAGGTGGGCAGATATTTCCATGTTTATACAGATAGCAGTGTAGATATTTCCAAGTTCATACAGATAGCAGTGTAGATATTTCCACGTTTATAGAGATTGCGGTGTAGATATTTCCAAGTTCATACAGATGTCGGTGTAGATATTTCCATGTTTATAGAGATGGCGGTGTAGATATTTTCATGTTTACACAGATAGCGGTGTGGATATTTCCTTGTTTATGCAGATAGCAGTGTAGATATTTCCATGTTTGTACAGATAGCGGTGTAGATTTTTCCATCCTGATACAGATGGCGGTGTACATATGTCCATGTTCATACAGATGGCGTTGTAGATATTTCCATGTTCATACAGATGGCGGTGTAGGTATTTCGAAGTTTATAGAGATAGCGCAGTAGTTATTTACATATTTATAGAGAAATCGGTGTAGGTATTTCCATGTATATGCAGATAGCTGTGTAGATATTTCCATGTTCATGGAGATAGCGGTGTAGATATTTCCATGTTCATCCAGATGCCGGTGTAGATATTTCCATGTTCATACAGATAACGGTGTAGATGTTTCCATGTTCATACAGATAGCGGTGCAGATATTTCCATGTTCATACAGATAGCGGTGTAGATATTTCCATGTTCATACAGATGGCAGTGTAGATATTTCCATGTTCATACAGATGGCGGTGTAGTTATTTCCATGTTCGTACAGATGGCGGTGTAGATATTTCCATGTTCATAGAGATGGCGGTGTAGATATTTCCATGTTTATGCAGATAGCGGTATAGATATTTCCATGTTTATACAGATGGTGGTGTAGATATTTCCATGTTTATAGAGATGGCGGTCTAGATATTTCCATGTTTATAGAGATAGTAGTGTAGTTATTTCCAAGTTTATAGAGACAGCGTTGTGGATATTTCCATGTTTATACAGATAGCGGTGAAGATATTTACATGTTCATACAGATGGCTGTGTAGGTATTTCCATGTTTACACAGATGGTGGTGTAGATATTTCCATGTTAATAGAGATGGCGGTCTAGATATTTCCATGTTTATAGAGATACTGGTGTCGTTATTTCCAAGGTAACAGAGACAGCGTTGTAGATATTTCCATGTTTATACAGACAGCGGTGAAGATATTTCCATGTTTATACAGATAGCCGTGTAGATATTTCCATGTTTATACAGATAGCAGTGTAGATATTTCCATGTTTATAGAGATAGTGGTGTAGATAATTATAATTTTATACAGATAGCAGTGTAGATATTTCCAAGTTCTTACAGTTAGCGGTGTAGATATTTCCACGTTTATAGAGATGGCGGTGTAGATATTTCCATGTTCATACAGATGGCAGTGTGGATATTTCCATGTTTATAGAGATGGCGGTGTAGATATTTTCATGTTTACACAGATGGCGGTGTAGATATTTCCATGTTTACACAGATAGCGGTGTAGACATTTCCATGTTTACACAGATAGCGGTGTGGATGTTTCCATGTTTATGCAGATAGCGGTGTAG
Organism: Gorilla gorilla gorilla; assembly: GCF_029281585.2. NCBI lineage: Eukaryota > Metazoa > Chordata > Mammalia > Primates > Hominidae > Gorilla > Gorilla gorilla. The sequence continues at coordinate 5,670,145 of NC_073232.2, read as the reverse complement.
ATATTTCCATGTTTATACAGATAGCGGTGCGGTTATTTCTTTGTTTTTACAGATAGTCGTGCAGATATTTCCATGTTTATACAGATAGCGGTGTAGATATTTCCATCTTAATACAGACGGCGGTGTAGATATGTCCATGATCGTACATATGGCGGTGTACATATTTCCATGTTCGTAGAGATGGAGGTGTAGATATTTCCATGTTTATACAGATAGCTGCGTAGATATTTGCATGTTCATACAGATAGCGGTGCGGATATTTCCATGTTCATACAGATAGCGGTGTAGATATTTCCATGTTCATACAGATAGCGGTGTAGATATTTCCATGTTCATACAGATAGCGGTGTAGATATTTCCATGTTCATACAGATAGCGTTGTAGATATTTCCATTTTCATACAGTTAGCGGTGTAGATATTTCCATGTTCATACAGATGGCATTGTAGATGTTTACATGTTCATACAGATGGCAGTGTAGATATTTCAATGTTCGTACGGATGGCAGTGTAGATATTTCCATGTTCATACAGGTGGCGGTGTAGATATTTCCATGTTTATACAGATAGCAGTGTAGTTATTTCCATATTTATAGAGACAGCAGTGCAGTTATTTCCATTGATAAACAGATAGCTGTGTAGATATTTGCATGTTAATTCAGATAGCGGTGTAGATATATCCATGTTCATACAGATAGCGGTGTAGATATTTCCATGTTCATACAGATGGCGGTGTAGATATTTCCATGTTCATACAGATGGCAGTGTAGATATTTCCATATTTATACAGATAGCAGTGTAGTTATTTCCATGTTTATAGAGATAGCAGTGTAGATATTTCCATTGATATACAGATAGCTGTGTAGATATTTGCATGTTCATGCAGATAGCGGTGTAGATATTTCCATTTTCGTACAGATAGCGGTGTAGATATTTCCATGTTCATACAGATAGCGGTGTAGATATTTCCATGTTCATACAGATAACGGTGTAGGTATTTCCTTGTTCATACTGATAGCCTTGTGGATATTTCCATGTTCATACAGTTAGCGGTGTAGATATTTCCATGTTCATACAGATGGCGGTGTAGATATTTCCATGTTCATACAGATGGCGGTGTAGATATTTCCATGTTCGTACAGATGGCGGTGTAGATATTTCCATGTTCATAGAGATGGCGGTGAATATATTTCCATGTTTATGCAGATAGCGGTATAGGTATTTCCATGTTTATACAGATGGTGGTGTAGATATTTCCATGTTTATAGAGATGGCGGTCTAGATATTTCCATGTTTAAAGAGATAGTGGTGTAGTTATTTCCAAGTTTATAGAGACAGCGTTGTGGATATTTCCATGTTTATACAGATAGCGGTGAAGATATTTCCATGTTTATACAGATAGCGCTGTAGATATTTCCATGTTTATACAGATAGCAGTGTAGATATTTCCATGTTTATAGAGATAGTGGTGTAGATAATTTCAATTTTATACAGATAGCAGTGTAGATATTTCTAAGTTCATACAAATAGCAGTGCTGATATTTCCACCTTTATAGAGATGGCAGTGTAGATATTTCCATGTTCATACGGATGGCGGTGTAGATATTTCCATGTTTATAGAGATGGTGGCGTAGATATTTCCATGTTTATAGAGATGGCAGTCTAGTTATTTCCATGTTTATAGAGATAGTGCTGTAGTTATTTCCAAGTTTATAGAGACAGCGTTGTAGATATTTCCATGTTTATACAGATAGCGGTGTAGATATTTCCATGTTTATACAGATAGCGGTGCGGATATTTCCATGTTTATACAGATAGGTGGGCAGATATTTCCATGTTTATACAGATAGCAGTGTAGATATTTCCAAGTTCATACAGATAGCAGTGTAGATATTTCCACGTTTATAGAGATTGCGGTGTAGATATTTCCAAGTTCATTCAGATGTCGGTGTAGATATTTCCATGTTTATAGAGATGGCGGTGTAGATATTTTCATGTTTTCACAGATAGCGGTGTGGATATTTCCTTGTTTATGCAGATAGCAGTGTAGATATTTCCATGTTTGTACAGATAGCGGTGTAGATATTTCCATCCTAATACAGATGGCGGTGTACATATGTCCATGTTCGTACAGATGGCGTTGTAGATATTTCCATGTTCATACAGATGGCGGTGTAGGTATTTCGAAGTTTATAGAGATAGCGCAGTAGTTATTTACATATTTATAGAGAAATCGGTGTAGGTATTTCCATGTATATGCAGATAGCTGTGTAGATATTTCCATGTTCATGGAGATAGCGGTGTAGATATTTCCATGTTCATCCAGATGCCGGTGTAGATATTTCCATGTTCATACAGATAGCGGTGTAGATATTTCCATGTTCATACAGATAACGGTGTAGATGTTTCCATGTTCGTACAGATAGCGGTGCAGATATTTCCATGTTCATACAGATAGCGGTGTAGATATTTCCATGTTCATACAGATGGCAGTGTAGATATTTCCATGTTCATACAGATGGCGGTGTAGTTATTTCCATGTTCGTACAGATGGCGGTGTAGATATTTCCATGTTCATAGAGATGGCGGTGTAGATATTTCCATATTTATGCAGATAGCGGTATAGATATTTCCATGTTTATACAGATGGTGGTGTAGATATTTCCATGTTTATAGAGATGGCGGTCTAGATATATCCATGTTTATAGAGATAGTAGTGTAGTTATTTCCAAGTTTATAGAGACAGCGTTGTGGATATTTCCATGTTTATACAGATAGCGGTGAAGATATTTACATGTTCATACAGATGGCGGTGTAGCTATTTCCATGTTTACACAGATGGTGGTGTAGATATTTCCATGTTAATAGAGATGGAGGTCTAGATATTTCCATGTTTATAGAGATAGTGGTGTCGTTATTTCCAAGGTAACAGAGACAGCGTTGTAGATATTTCCATGTTTATACAGACAGCGGTGAAGATATTTCCATGTTTATACAGATAGCCGTGTAGATATTTCCATGTTTATACAGATAGCGGTGTAGATATTTCCATGTTTATAGAGATAGTGGTGTAGATAATTATAATTTTATACAGATAGCAGTGTAGATATTTCCAAGTTCTTACAGTTAGCGGTGTAGATATTTCCACGTTTATAGAGATGGCGGTGTAGATATTTCCATGTTCATACAGATGGCAGTGTGGATATTTCCATGTTTATGGAGATGGCGGTGTAGATATTTTCATGTTTACACAGATGGCGGTGTAGATATTTCCATGTTTACACAGATAGCGGTGTAGACATTTCCATGTTTACACAGCGGTGTGGATGTTTCCATGTTTATGCAGATAGCGGTGTAGATATTTCCATGTTTATACAGATAGCGGTGCGGTTATTTCTTTGTTTTTACAGATAGTGGTGCAGATATTTCCATGTTTATACAGATAGCGGTGTAGATATTTCCATCTTAATACAGATGGCGGTGTAGATATGTCCATGATCGTACATATGGCGGTGTACATATTTCCATGTTCGTAGAGATGGAGGTGTAGAAATTTCCATGTTTATACAGATAGCAGTGTAGTTATTTCCGTGTTTATAGAGATAGCAGTGTAGATATTTCCATTGATATACAGATAGCTGCATAGATATTTGCATGTTCATACAGATAGCGGTGCGGATATTTCCATGTTCATACAGATAGCGGTGTAGATATTTCCATGTTCATACAGATAGCGGTGTAGATATTTCCATGTTCATACAGATAGCGGTGTAGATATTTCCATGTTCATACAGATAGCGTTGTAGATATTTCCATTTTCATACAGTTAGCGGTGTAGATATTTCCATGTTCATACAGATGGCATTGTAGATGTTTACATGTTCATACAGATGGCAGTGTAGATATTTCAATGTTCGTACGGATGGCAGTGTAGATATTTCCATGTTCATACAGGTGGCGGTGTAGATATTTCCATGTTTATACAGATAGCAGTGTAGTTATTTCCATGTTTATAGAGACAGCAGTGCAGTTATTTCCATTGATAAAAAGATAGCTGTGTAGATATTTGCATGTTAATTCAGATAGCGGTGTAGATATATCCATGTTCATACAGATAGCGGTGTAGATATTTCCATGTTCATACAGATGGCGGTGTAGATATTTACATGTTCATACAGATGGCAGTGTAGATATTTCCATGTTCGTACAGACGGCGGTGTAGATATTTCCATGTTCATAGAGATGGCGGTGTAGATATTTCCATGTTTATGCAGATAGCGGTATAGATATTTCCATGTTTATACACATAGTGGTGTAGATATTTCCATGTTTATAGAGATGGAGGTCTAGATATTTCCATGTTTATAGAGATAGTGGTGTAGTTATTTCCAAGTTTATAGAAACAGCGTTGTAGATATTTCCATGTTTATACAGATAGCGGTGAAGATATTTCCATGTTTATACAGATAGCGGTGTAGATATTTCCATGTTTATACAGATAGCGGTGTAGATATTTCCATGTTTATAGAGATAGTGGTGTAGATAATTCCAATTTTATACAGATAGCAGTGTAGATATTTCCAAGTTCATCCAGATTGCGGTGTAGATATTTCCACGTTTATAGAGATGGCGGTGTAGATATTTCCATGTTCATACAGATGGCGGTGTAGATATTTCCATGTTTATAGCGATGGCGGTGTAGATATTACCATGTTTACACAGATAGCGGTGTAGACATTTCCATGTTTACACAGATAGCGGTGTGGACATTTCCATGTTTATGCAGATAGCGGTGTAGATATTTCCATGTTTATACAGATAACGGTGCGGTTATTTCCATGTTTATACAGATAGCGGTGCAGATATTTCCATGTTTATACAGATAGCGGTGTAGATATTTCCATCTTAAAACAGATGGCGGTGTAGATATGTCCATGTTCGTACAGATAGCGGTGCGGATATTTCCATGTTCATACAGATAGCGGTGTAGATATTTCCATGTTCATACAGATAGCGGTGTAGATATTTCCATGTTCATACAGATAGCGGTGTAGATATTTCCATGTTCATACAGATAGCGGTGTAGATATTTCCATGTTTATACAGATAACGGTGCGGTTATTTCCATGTTTATACAGATAGCGGTGCAGATATTTCCATGTTTATACAGATAGCGGTGTAGATATTTCCATCTTAAAACAGATGGCGGTGTAGATATGTCCATGTTCGTACAGATGGCTGTGCAGATATTTCCATGTTCATACAGTTACCGGTGTAGATATTTCCATGTTCATACAGAGGGCGGTGTAGATATTTATATGTTCATAGAGATAGCGGTGTAGATATTTCCATGTTCTTATAGATAGCGGTGTAGATATTTCCATGTACATACAGATAGCGGTGTAGATATTTCCATGTTCTTATAGAAAGCGGTGTAGATATTTCCATGTTCTTACAGACAGCGGTGTTGATATTTCCATGTTCATACAGATAGCGGTGTAGATATTTCCATGTTCATTCACATAGTGATGTAGATATTTCCATGTTCATACAATTAGCGGTGTAGATATTTCCATGTTCATACTGATGGTGGTGTAGATATTTACATGTTCATACACATGGCGGTGTAGATATTTCCATGTTCGTACGGATGGCAGTGTAGCTATTTCCATGTTCATACAGGTGGCAGTGTAGATATTTCCATGTTTATACAGATAGCAGTTTAGTTATTTCCATGTTTATAGAGATAGCAGTGTAGATATTTCCACTGATATACAGATTGCTGTGTAGATATTTGCATGTTCATACAGATAGCGGTGTAGATATTTCCATATTCGCACAGATAGCGGTGTAGATATTTCCATTTTCATGCAGATAGCGTTGTAGATATTTCCTTGTTCACACAGATAACGGTGTAGATATTTCCATGTTCATACAGATGGCGGTGTAGTTATTTCCATGTTCATACAGTTAGCGTTGTACATATTTCCATGTTCATACAGATGGCGGTGTAGATATTTCCATGTACATACAAATGGCGGTGCAGATATTTCCATGTTCATACAAATGGCGGTGTAGATATTTCCATGTTCATAGAGATGGCGGAAAAGATATTTCCATGTTTATACAGATAGCAGTGTAGTTATTTCCATGTTTATACAGATAGCAGTGTAGATATTTCCATTGATATACAGATAGCTTTGTAGATATTTGCATGTTCATACAGATAGCGGTGTAGATATTTCCATGTTCATACTGATAACGGTGTATTTATTTCCATGTTCATACAGATAGCGGTGCAGATATTTCCTTGTTCATACAGTTAGCGGTGTAGATATTTCCATGTTCATGCAGATGGGTGTGTAGATATTTACATGCTAATACAGATGGCGGTGTAGATATTTCCATGTTCCTAAGGATGGCGGTGTAGATATTTTCATGTTCATAGAGATGGCGGTGTAGATATTTCCATGTTTATTCACATAGCGGTATAGACATTTCCATCTTTATACAGATGGTGGTGTAATATTTCCATGTTTATAGAGATGGCGGTCTAGATATTTCCATGTTTATACAGATAGCGGTGTAGATATTTCCATGTTTATACAGATAGCGCTGTAGATATTTCCATGTTTATAGAGATAGTGGTGTTGATAATTCCAATTTTATACAGATAGCAGTGTAGATATTTCCAAGTTCATACAGATAGCGGTGTAGATATTTCCACGTTTAAAGAGATGGCGGTGTAGATATTTCCATGTTTATAGAGATGGCGGTGTAGATATTTTCATGTTTACACAGATGGCGGTGTAGATATTTCCATGTTTACACAGATAGCGGTGTAGAAATTTCCATTTTTACACAGATAGCGGTGTAGATATTTCCATGTTCATATAGATGGTGGTGTAGATATTTCCATGTTTATAGAGATGGCGGTGTAGATATTTTCATGTTTACACAGATGACGGTGTAGATATTTCCATGTTTACACAGATAGCGGTGTAGACATTTCCATGTTTACACAGATTGCGGTGTGGATATTTCCAAGTTTATGGAGATATCGGTGTAGATATTTCCATGTTTATACAGATATTGCTGCGGATATTTCCATGTTTATACAGATAGTGGTGCAGATATTTCCATGTTTATACAGATAGCGGTGTAGTTATTTCCATCTTATTATAGATGGCAGTGTAGATATGTCCATGTTCGTACAGATGGCGGTGTAGATATTTCCATGTTCATACAGATGGCGGTGTAGATATTTCGAAGTTTATAGAGATAGCGCTGTAGTTATTTCCATATTTATAGAGAAATCTGTGTAGATATTTCCATGTATATGCAGATAGCTGTGTAGATATTTCCATGTTCATGCAGATAGCGGTGTAGATATTTCCATGTTCATCCAGATGCCGGTGTAGATATGTCCATGTTCATACAGGTGGCGGTGAAGATATTTCCATGTTCATACAGACGGCGGTGTAGATATTTCCATGTTCATAGAGATTGCGGTGTAGATATTTCCATGTTTATACAGATAGTAGTGTAGTTATTTTCATGTTTATAGAGATTGCAGTGCAGGTATTTCCATTGATAAACACATAGCTATGTAGATGTTTGCATGTTCATACAGATAGCGCTGTAGATATTTCCATGTTCATACAGATAGCGGCGTAGATATTTCCATGTTCATAGAGATAACGGTGTAGATATTTCGATGTTCATACAGATAGCGCTGTAGTTATTTCCATGTTCAAAGAGATAACGGTGTAGATATTTCCATGTTTATATAGATAGCGGTGTAGATATTTCCATCCCATTACAGATGGCGGTGTAGATATTTCGAAGTTTATAGAGATAGCGCTGTAGTTATTTCCATATTTATAGAGAAATCTGTGTAGATATTTCCATGTATATGCAGATAGCTGTGTAGATATTTCCATGTTCATGCAGATAGCGGTGTAGATATTTCCATGTTCATCCAGATGCCGGAGTAGATATGTCCATGTTCATACAGATGGCGGTGAAGATATTTCCATGTTCATACAAATGGTGGTGTAGATATTTCCATGTTCATAGAGGTGGAGGTGTAGATATTTCCATGTTCATACCAATGGCGGTGTAGATATTTCCATGTTCGTAGAGATGGCGGTGTAGATATTTCCATTGATAAACACATAGCTATGTAGATATTTGCATGTTCATACAGATAGCGCTGTAGATATTTCCATGTTCATACAGATAGCGGCGTAGATATTTCCATGTTCATACAGATAACGGAGTAGGTATTTCCATGTTCATACAGATAGCGGTGCAGATATTTCCATGTTCATACAGATAGCGGTGTAGATATTTCCATGTTCATACAGATGGCGGTGTAGATATTTACATGTTCATACAGATGGCGGTGTAGATATTTCCATGTTCGTACAGATGGCGGTGTAGATATTTCCATGTTCATAGAGATGGCGGTGTAGTTATTTCCATGTTTATGCAGATAGCGTTATAGATATTTAAATGTTTATACAGATGGTGGTGTAGATATTTCCATGTGTATAGAGATGGCGGTCTAGATATTTCCATGTTTATAGAGATAGTGGTGTAGTTATTTCCCAGTTTATAGAGACAGCGTTGTAGATATTTCCATGTTTATACTGATAGCGGTGAAGATATTTCCATGTTTATACAGATAGCGGTGTAGATATTTCCATGTTTATACAGATAGCGGTGTAGATATTTCCATGTTTATAGAGATAGTGGTGTTGATAATTCCAATTTTATACAGATAGCAGTGTAGATATTTCCAAGTTCATACCGATAGCGCTGTAGATATTTCCACGTTTATAGAGATGGTGGTATAGATATTTCCATGTTCATACAGATGGTGGTGTAGATATTTCCATGTTTATAGAGATGGCAGTGTAGATATTTTCATGTTTACACAGATGGCGGTGTAGATGTTTCCATGTTTACACAGATAGCGGTGTGGATATTTCCATGTTTATGCAGATAGCGGTGTAGATATTTCCATGTTTATACAGATAGCGTGGCGGTTATTTCCATGTTTATACAGATAGTGGTGCAGATATTTCCATGTTTATACAGATATCGGTGTAGATATTTCCATCTGAATACAGATGGCGGTGTAGATATGTCCATCTTCTTACAGATGGCGGTGTACATATTTCCATGTTCATACAGATGGCGGTGTAGATATTTCAAAGTTTATAGAGATAGCGCTGTAGTTATTTCCATATTTATAGAGAAATCTGTGCAGATATTTCCATGTGTATGCTGATAGCTGTGTAGATATTTCCATGTTCAAGCACATAGCGGTGTAGATATTTCCATGTTCATCCAGATGCCGGTGTAGTTATATCCATGTTCATACAGATGGCGGTGAAGATATTTCCATGTTCATACTGATGGCGGTGTAGATATTTCCATATTCATACACATCGCGGTGTGGATATTTCCATGTTCATAGAGATGGCGGTGTAGATATTTCCATGTTCATACAAACGGCGGTGTACATATTTCGATGTTCATAGAGATGGCGGTGAAAATAGTTCCATGTTTATACAGATAGCAGTGTAGATATTTCCATGTTTTTTAGAGATAGCAGTGTAGATATTTCCATTGATATACAGACAGCTGTGTAGATATTTGCTTGTTCATACAGGTAGCGGTGTAGATATTTCCATGTTCATACAGATAGTGATGTAGATATTTCCATGTTCATACAGATAGCAGTGTAGATATTTCCATGTTCATACACATAGCGGTGTAGATATTTCCATACTCATACAGAGAGCGTTGTAGATATTTCCATGTTCATACAGTTAGCGGTGTAGATGTTTCCATGTTCATACAGATGGCGGTGTAGATATTTCCATGTTCATACAGATGGCGATGAAGATATTTACAAGTTCATACAGATGGCGATGTAGATATTTCCATGTTCATAGAGATGGCGTTTTAGATATTTCCATGTTTATAGAGATGGCGGTGTATACATATCCATGTTTATACAGCGGGTGGTTTAGATATTTCCATGTTTATACAGATGGCGGTGTAGATATTTCCATGTTGATACACATAGCGGTGTAGATATTTCCAAGTTTATAGAGATAGCGGTGTAGATATTTTCATGTTTATAGAGAAAGCGTTGTAGATATTTCCATGTTTATACAGATAGCGGTATAGATATTTCCATGTTTATACAGATGACAGTGTAGATATTTCCATGTATATAGAGATGGAAGTGTAGATATTTCCAAGTTCATACAAATGGCGGTGTAGATATTTCCATGTTTATAGAGATAGCGGTATAGTTATTTCCTTGTTTATAGAGAAAGCTGCATAGATATTTCCATGTATATGCAGTTAGCTGTGTAGATATTTCCATGTTCATACAGATAGCGGTGTAGATATTTCCATGTTCATACAGATAGCGGTGTAGATATTTCCATGTTCGTACAGATAGCGGTGTAGATATTTCCATGTTCATACAGATAGCAGTGCAGATATTTCCATGTTCAAACAGGTAGCGGTGTAGATATTTCCATGTTCATCCAAATGGCGGTGTAGATATTTCCATGTTCATTCAGATGGCGGTGTAGATATTTCCATGTTCATGCAGATTGCGGTGAAGATATTTCCATGTTCCTACAGATGGCGGTGTAGATATTTCTATGTTCATACAAATGGCGGTGTAGATACTTCCATGTTCATAGAGATGGTGGTGTAGTTATTTCCATGTTTATAGAGATAGCGGTGTAGATATTTCCATGTTTATAGAGATAGCAGTGTAGATATTTCCATTTATATACAGATAGCTATGTAGATATTTCCATGTTCATACAGATAGCGGTGTATATATTTCCATGTTCATACAGATAGCGGTGTAGAAATTTCCATGTTCATACAGATAGCGGGGAACATATTTCCATGTTCAAACAAATGGCGGTTTAGATATTTCCAAGTTCATAGAGATGGCGGAGTAGATATTTCCATGTTCATACAAATGGCGGTTTAGATATTTCCATGTTCATAGAGATGGCGGTGTAGATATTTCCATGTTCATACAAATGGCGGTGTAGATATTTCCATGTTCATAGAGATGGCGGTGTAGATATTTCCATGTTTATACAGATAGCAGTGTAGATATTTCCATGTTTATAGAGATAGCAGTGTAGATATTTCCATTGATAAACAGATAGCGGTGTAGATATTTGCATGTTCATACAGATAGCGGTGTAGATATTTCCATGTTCATACAGATAGCGGTGTAGATATTACCATGTCATAGAGATAGCGGTGTAGATATTTCTATGTTCATAGAGATAGCGGTGTAGATATTTCCATGTTCATACAGACAGCGGTGTAGATATTTGCATGTTCATACAGTTAGCGGTGTAGATATTTCCATGTTCATACAGATGGCGGTGTTGATATTTCCATGTTCATACAGATAGCGGTGTAGTTATTTCCATGTTCAAAGAGATAACGGTGTAGATATTTCCATGTTTATATAGATAGCGGTGTAGATATTTCCATCTCATTACAGATGGCGGTGTAGATATTTCGAAGTTTATAGAGATAGCGCTGTAGTTATTTCCATATTTATAGAGAAATCTGTGTAGATATTTCCATGTATATGCAGATAGCTGTGTAGATATTTCCATGTTCATGCAGATAGCGGTGTAGATATTTCCATGTTCATCCAGATGCCGGAGTAGATATGTCCATGTTCATACAGATGGCGGTGAAGATATTTCCATGTTCATACAAATGGTGGTGTAGATATTTCCATGTTCATAGAGGTGGAGGTGTAGATATTTCCATGTTCATACCAATGGCGGTGTAGATATTTCCATGTTCGTAGAGATGGCGGTGTAGATATTTCCATTGATAAACACATAGCTATGTAGATATTTGCATGTTCATACAGATAGCGCTGTAGATATTTCCATGTTCATACAGATAGCGGCGTAGATATTTCCATGTTCATACAGATAACGGAGTAGGTATTTCCATGTTCATACAGATAGCGGTGCAGATATTTCCATGTTCATACAGATAGCGGTGTAGATATTTCCATGTTCATACAGATGGCGGTGTAGATATTTACATGTTCATACAGATGGCGGTGTAGGTATTTCCATGTTCGTACAGATGGCGGTGTAGATATTTCCATGTTCATAGAGATGGCGGTGTAGTTATTTCCATGTTTATGCAGATAGCGTTATAGATATTTAAATGTTTATACAGATGGTGGTGTAGATATTTCCATGTGTATAGAGATGGCGGTCTAGATATTTCCATGTTTATAGAGATAGTGGTGTAGTTATTTCCCAGTTTATAGAGACAGCGTTGTAGATATTTCCATGTTTATACTGATAGCGGTGAAGATATTTCCATGTTTATACAGATAGCGGTGTAGATATTTCCATGTTTATACAGATAGCGGTGTAGATATTTCCATGTTTATAGAGATAGTGGTGTTGATAATTCCAATTTTATACAGATAGCAGTGTAGATATTTCCAAGTTCATACCGATAGCGCTGTAGATATTTCCACGTTTATAGAGATGGTGGTATAGATATTTCCATGTTCATACAGATGGTGGTGTAGATATTTCCATGTTTATAGAGATGGCAGTGTAGATATTTTCATGTTTACACAGATGGCGGTGTAGATGTTTCCATGTTTACACAGATAGCGGTGTGGATATTTCCATGTTTATGCAGATAGCGGTGTAGATATTTCCATGTTTATACAGATAGCGTGGCTGTTATTTCCATGTTTATACAGATAGTGGTGCAGATATTTCCATGTTTATACAGATATCGGTGTAGATATTTCCATCTGAATACAGATGGCGGTGTAGATATGTCCATCTTCTTACAGATGGCGGTGTACATATTTCCATGTTCATACAGATGGCGGTGTAGATATTTCAAAGTTTATAGAGATAGCGCTGTAGTTATTTCCATATTTATAGAGAAATCTGTGCAGATATTTCCATGTGTATGCTGATAGCTGTGTAGATATTTCCATGTTCAAGCACATAGCGGTGTAGATATTTCCATGTTCATCCAGATGCCGGTGTAGTTATATCCATGTTCATACAGATGGCGGTGAAGATATTTCCATGTTCATACTGATGGCGGTGTAGATATTTCCATATTCATACACATCGCGGTGTGGATATTTCCATGTTCATAGAGATGGCGGTGTAGATATTTCCATGTTCATACAAACGGCGGTGTACATATTTCGATGTTCATAGAGATGGCGGTGAAAATAGTTCCATGTTTATACAGATAGCAGTGTAGATATTTCCATGTTTTTTAGAGATAGCAGTGTAGATATTTCCATTGATATACAGACAGCTGTGTAGATATTTGCTTGTTCATACAGGTAGCGGTGTAGATATTTCCATGTTCATACAGATAGTGATGTAGATATTTCCATGTTCATACAGATAGCGGTGTAGATATTTCCATGTTCATACACATAGCGGTGTAGATATTTCCATACTCATACAGAGAGCGTTGTAGATATTTCCATGTTCATACAGTTAGCGGTGTAGATGTTTCCATGTTCATACAGATGGCGGTGTAGATATTTCCATGTTCATACAGATGGCGATGAAGATATTTACAAGTTCATACAGATGGCGATGTAGATATTTCCATGTTCATAGAGATGGCGTTTTAGATATTTCCATGTTTATAGAGATGGCGGTGTATACATATCCATGTTTATACAGCGGGTGGTTTAGATATTTCCATGTTTATACAGATGGCGGTGTAGATATTTCCATGTTGATACACATAGCGGTGTAGATATTTCCAAGTTTATAGAGATAGCGGTGTAGATATTTTCATGTTTATAGAGAAAGCGTTGTAGATATTTCCATGTTTATACAGATAGCGGTATAGATATTTCCATGTTTATACAGATGACAGTGTAGATATTTCCATGTATATAGAGATGGAAGTGTAGATATTTCCAAGTTCATACAAATGGCGGTGTAGATATTTCCATGTTTATAGAGATAGCGGTATAGTTATTTCCTTGTTTATAGAGAAAGCTGCATAGATATTTCCATGTATATGCAGTTCGCTGTGTAGATATTTCCATGTTCATACAGATAGCGGTGTAGATATTTCCATGTTCATACAGATAGCGGTGTAGATATTTCCATGTTCATACAGATAGCGGTGTAGATATTTCCATGTTCATACAGATAGCAGTGCAGATATTTCCATGTTCAAACAGGTAGCGGTGTAGATATTTCCATGTTCATCCAAATGGCGGTGTAGATATTTCCATGTTCATTCAGATGGCGGTGTAGATATTTCCATGTTCATGCAGATTGCGGTGAAGATATTTCCATGTTCCTACAGATGGCGGTGTAGATATTTCTATGTTCATACAAATGGCGGTGTAGATACTTCCATGTTCATAGAGATGGTGGTGTAGTTATTTCCATGTTTATAGAGATAGCGGTGTAGATATTTCCATGTTTATAGAGATAGCAGTGTAGATATTTCCATTTATATACAGATAGCTGTGTAGATATTTCCATGTTCATACAGATAGCGGTGTAGATATTACCATGTCATAGAGATAGCGGTGTAGATATTTCTATGTTCATAGAGATAGCGGTGTAGATATTTCCATGTTCATACAGACAGCGGTGTAGATATTTGCATGTTCATACAGTTAGCGGTGTAGATATTTCCATGTTCATACAGATGGCGGTGTTGATATTTCCATGTTCATACAGATAGCGGTGTAGTTATTTCCATGTTCAAAGAGATAACGGTGTAGATATTTCCATGTTTATATAGATAGCGGTGTAGATATTTCCATCTCATTACAGATGGCGGTGTAGATATTTCGAAGTTTATAGAGATAGCGCTGTAGTTATTTCCATATTTATAGAGAAATCTGTGTAGATATTTCCATGTATATGCAGATAGCTGTGTAGATATTTCCATGTTCATGCAGATAGCGGTGTAGATATTTCCATGTTCATCCAGATGCCGGAGTAGATATGTCCATGTTCATACAGATGGCGGTGAAGATATTTCCATGTTCATACAAATGGTGGTGTAGATATTTCCATGTTCATAGAGGTGGAGGTGTAGATATTTCCATGTTCATACCAATGGCGGTGTAGATATTTCCATGTTCGTAGAGATGGCGGTGTAGATATTTCCATTGATAAACACATAGCTATGTAGATATTTGCATGTTCATACAGATAGCGCTGTAGATATTTCCATGTTCATACAGATAGCGGCGTAGATATTTCCATGTTCATACAGATAACGGAGTAGGTATTTCCATGTTCATACAGATAGCGGTGCAGATATTTCCATGTTCATACAGATAGCGGTGTAGATATTTCCATGTTCATACAGATGGCGGTGTAGATATTTACATGTTCATACAGATGGCGGTGTAGGTATTTCCATGTTCGTACAGATGGCGGTGTAGATATTTCCATGTTCATAGAGATGGCGGTGTAGTTATTTCCATGTTTATGCAGATAGCGTTATAGATATTTAAATGTTTATACAGATGGTGGTGTAGATATTTCCATGTGTATAGAGATGGCGGTCTAGATATTTCCATGTTTATAGAGATAGTGGTGTAGTTATTTCCCAGTTTATAGAGACAGCGTTGTAGATATTTCCATGTTTATACTGATAGCGGTGAAGATATTTCCATGTTTATACAGATAGCGGTGTAGATATTTCCATGTTTATACAGATAGCGGTGTAGATATTTCCATGTTTATAGAGATAGTGGTGTTGATAATTCCAATTTTATACAGATAGCAGTGTAGATATTTCCAAGTTCATACCGATAGCGCTGTAGATATTTCCACGTTTATAGAGATGGTGGTATAGATATTTCCATGTTCATACAGATGGTGGTGTAGATATTTCCATGTTTATAGAGATGGCAGTGTAGATATTTTCATGTTTACACAGATGGCGGTGTAGATGTTTCCATGTTTACACAGATAGCGGTGTGGATATTTCCATGTTTATGCAGATAGCGGTGTAGATATTTCCATGTTTATACAGATAGCGTGGCTGTTATTTCCATGTTTATACAGATAGTGGTGCAGATATTTCCATGTTTATACAGATATCGGTGTAGATATTTCCATCTGAATACAGATGGCGGTGTAGATATGTCCATCTTCTTACAGATGGCGGTGTACATATTTCCATGTTCATACAGATGGCGGTGTAGATATTTCAAAGTTTATAGAGATAGCGCTGTAGTTATTTCCATATTTATAGAGAAATCTGTGCAGATATTTCCATGTGTATGCTGATAGCTGTGTAGATATTTCCATGTTCAAGCACATAGCGGTGTAGATATTTCCATGTTCATCCAGATGCCGGTGTAGTTATATCCATGTTCATACAGATGGCGGTGAAGATATTTCCATGTTCATACTGATGGCGGTGTAGATATTTCCATATTCATACACATCGCGGTGTGGATATTTCCATGTTCATAGAGATGGCGGTGTAGATATTTCCATGTTCATACAAACGGCGGTGTACATATT
This sequence comes from Gorilla gorilla gorilla, assembly GCF_029281585.2. Classification (NCBI taxonomy): domain Eukaryota; kingdom Metazoa; phylum Chordata; class Mammalia; order Primates; family Hominidae; genus Gorilla; species Gorilla gorilla. Next base: position 5,653,537 of record NC_073232.2, on the reverse strand, counting down.
TCGATGTTCATAGAGATGGCGGTGAAAATAGTTCCATGTTTATACAGATAGCAGTGTAGATATTTCCATGTTTTTTAGAGATAGCAGTGTAGATATTTCCATTGATATACAGACAGCTGTGTAGATATTTGCTTGTTCATACAGGTAGCGGTGTAGATATTTCCATGTTCATACAGATAGTGATGTAGATATTTCCATGTTCATACAGATAGCGGTGTAGATATTTCCATGTTCATACACATAGCGGTGTAGATATTTCCATACTCATACAGAGAGCGTTGTAGATATTTCCATGTTCATACAGTTAGCGGTGTAGATGTTTCCATGTTCATACAGATGGCGGTGTAGATATTTCCATGTTCATACAGATGGCGATGAAGATATTTACAAGTTCATACAGATGGCGATGTAGATATTTCCATGTTCATAGAGATGGCGTTTTAGATATTTCCATGTTTATAGAGATGGCGGTGTATACATATCCATGTTTATACAGCGGGTGGTTTAGATATTTCCATGTTTATACAGATGGCGGTGTAGATATTTCCATGTTGATACACATAGCGGTGTAGATATTTCCAAGTTTATAGAGATAGCGGTGTAGATATTTTCATGTTTATAGAGAAAGCGTTGTAGATATTTCCATGTTTATACAGATAGCGGTATAGATATTTCCATGTTTATACAGATGACAGTGTAGATATTTCCATGTATATAGAGATGGAGGTGTAGATATTTCCAAGTTCATATAAATGGCGGTGTAGATATTTCCATGTTCATAGAGATAGCGGTATAGTTATTTCCTTGTTTATAGAGAAAGCTGCGTAGATATTTCCATGTATATGCAGTTCGCTGTGTAGATATTTCCATGTTCATACAGATAGCGGTGTAGATATTTCCATGTTCATACAGATAGCGGTGTAGATATTTCCATGTTCATACAGATAGCGGTGTAGATATTTCCATGTTCATAGAGATAGCGGTGCAGATATTTCCATGTTCAAACAGGTAGCGGTGTAGACATTTCCATGTTCATCCAGATGGCGATGTAGATATTTCCGTGTTCATCCAGATGGTGGTGTAGATATTTCCATGTTCATGCAGATGTCGGTGAAGATATTTCCATGTTCCTACAGATGGCGGTGTAGATATTTCTATGTTCATACAAATGGCGGTGTAGATATTTCCATGTTCATAGAGATGGTGGTGTAGTTATTTCCATGTTTATAGAGATAGCGGTGTAGATATTTCCATGTTTATAGAGATAGCAGTGTAGATATTTCCATTTATATACAGATAGCTGTGTAGATATTTCCATGTTCATACAGATAGCGGTGTATATATTTCCATGTTCATACTGATAGCAGTGTAGAAATTTCCATGTTCATACAGATAGCGGGGAACATATTTCCATGTTCATACAGATAGCGTTGTAGGTATTTCCATGTTCATACAGATGGCGGGGTAGATATTTCCATGTTCAAACAAATGGCGGTTTAGATATTTCCAAGTTCATAGTGATGGCGGAGTAGATATTTCCATGTTCATACAAACGGCGGTTTAGATATTTCCATGTTCATAGAGATGGCGGTGTAGATATTTCCATGTTCATACAAATGGCGGTGTAGATATTTCCATGTTCATTGAGATGGCGGTGTAGATATTTCCATGTTTATACAGATAGCAGTGTAGTTATTTCCATGTTTATGGAGATAGCAGTGTAGATATATGCATTGATAAACAGATAGCGGTGTAGATATTTCCATGTTCATACAGATAGCGGTGTAGATATTTCCATGTTCAAACAGATAGCGGTGTAGATATTTCCATGTTCATACAGATAGCGGTGTAGAAATTTAAATGTTCATACAGATAGCGGTGAACATATTTCCATGTTCATACAGATAGCATTGTAGGTATTTCCATGTTCTTACAGATTGCGGGGTAGATATTTCCATGTTCGTACAAATGGCGGTGTAGATATTTCCATGTTCATAGAGATGGCGGTGCAGATATTTCCATTTTCATACAAATGGCGGTGTAGATATTTCCATGTTCATAGAGATGGCGGTGTAGATATTTCCATGTTTATACAGATAGCAGTGTGGTTATTTCCATGTTTATAGAGATAGCAGTGTAGATATTTCCATTGGTAAACAGATAGCGGTGTAGATATTTGCATGTTCATACAGATAATGGTGTAGATATTTCCATGTTCATACAGATAGCGGTGTAGATATTTCCATGTTCATAGAGATAGCGGTGAAGATAATTCCAAGTTCATAGAGATAGCGGTGTAGATATTTCGATGTTCATACTGACAGCGGTGTAGATATTTGCAAGTTCATACAGTTAGTGTTGTAGATATTTCCATGTTCATACAGATGGTGGTGAAGATATTTACATGTTCATACAGATGGCGGTGTAGATATTTCTATGTTCATAGAGATGGCGGTGTATATATTTCCATGTTCATAGAGATGGCGGTTTAGATATTTCCATATTCATATGGAGGGCAGTCCAGGTATTTGCATGTTCATACAGATGGCGGTGTAGATATTTCCATGTTTATAAATGTGGCGGTGTAGTTATTTCCATGTTTATACAAAGGGCGGTTTAGATATTTCCATGTTTACACAGATAGCGGTGTAGATATTTCCAAGTTTATACACATAGCGGTGTAGATATTTCCAAGTTTATCGAGATAGCGGTGTTGATATTTCCATGTTTATAGAGACAGCGTTGTAGATATTTCCATGTTTATATAGATAGCGGTACAGATATTTCCATGTTTATACAGATGGCAGTGTAGATATTTCCATGTTTTTAGAATTGGCAGTGTAGATAATTCCATGTTCATGCATATGGCGGTGTAGATATTTCGATGTTTATAGAGATAGCGGTGTAGTTATTTCCTTGTTTATAGAGAAATCTGTGTAGATATTTTCATGTATATGCAGTTAGCTGTGTAGATATTTCCATGTTTATAGAGAAAGCTTTGTAGATATTTCCATGTATATGCAGAAATCTGTGTAGATATTTCCATGTTCATACAGATGGTGGTGTAGATATTTCCATGTTAATCCACATGGCAGTGTAGATATATCCATGTTCATACAGATGGCGGTGAAGGTATTTCCATGTTCATACATATGGCGGTGTAGATATTTCCATGTTCATACAGATAGCGGTGTAGATATTACCATGTTCATACAGACAGCGTTGTAGATATTTCCATGTTCATACAGGTAGCGGTGTAGATATTTCCATGTTCATACATATAGCGGTGTAGATATTTCCAAGTTTATAGAGATAGCGGTGTAGATATTTCCAAGTTTATAGAGATAGCGTTGTAGTTATTTCCATGTTTATACAGATAGCGGTATAGATATTTCCATGTTCATACAGATAGCGGTGTAGATATTTCCATGTTTATAGAGATGGCGGTCTAGATATTTCCATGTTTATAGAGATAGTGGTGTAGTTATTTCCAAGTTTATGTTGACAGCGTTGTATATATTTCCATGTTTATGCAGATAGCGGTGAAGTTATTTCCATGTTTATACAGATAGCATTGTAGATATTTCTATGTTTATACAGATAGCTGTATATATATTTCCATGTTTATAGAGATAACTGTGTAGATAATTCCAATTTTATACAGATAGCAGTGTTGATATTTCCATGTTCATACAGATAGCGATGTAGATATTTCCACGTTTATAGACATGACGTTGTAGACATTTCTATGTTCATACAGATGTCGGTGTAGATATTTCCATGTTTTTAGAGGCGGTGGTGTAAATATGTCCATGTTTTTACAGATGGCGGTGTAGATATTTCCATGTTTATAGAGATGGCGGTGTAGATATTTTCATGTTTACACAGATAGCGGTGTAGATATTTCCATGTTTACAAAGATAGTTTTGTAGACATTTCCACGTTTACACAGACAGCGTTGTAGTTATTTACAAGTTTATAGAGAGAGCAGTGTAGTTATTTCCATGTTTATACTGATAGCAGTGAAGATATTTCCATCCTGACACATTTAGCGGTGTAGATATTTCCATGTTTATACAGACAGCGGTGTAGATATTTCCACGTTTATACAGATCGCGGTGTACATATTTCCATGTTTATACAGATAGCGGTGTAGGTATTTACATCTTAATGCAGATGGCGGTGTAGATATTTCCATGTTCCTACAGATGGCGGTGTAGATATTTCCATGTTCCTACAGATGGCGGTGTAGATATTTCAAAGATTATAGAGATAGCGATGTGGTTGTTTCCATGTATACAGAGAGAGCTGTTTAGATATTTCCATGTATATGCAGATAGCTGTGTAGACATTTCCATGTTCATGGAGATAGCGGTGTAGATATTTCCATGTTCATCCAGATGACGGTGTAGATATATCCATGTTCAAACAGATGGCAGCGAAGATATTTCCATGTTCGTACACATGGCGGTGTAGATATTTCCATGTTCATAGAGATGGCTGTGTAGATATTTCCATGTTCATACAAATGGCAGTGTAGATATTTCCATTTTTATAGAGATGACGGTGTAGATATTTCCATGTTTATACAGATAGCAGTGTACTTATTTCTATGTTTATAGAGGTAGCAGTGTATATATTTCCATTGATATACAGATAGCTGTGTAGATATTTCCATGTTCATACAGATAGCGGTGTAGGTATTTCCATGTTCATACAGATAGCGGTGTAGAAATTTCCATGTTCATACAGATAGCGGTGAACATATTTCCATGTTCATACAGATAGCGTTGCAGGTATTTCCATGTTCATACAGATAGCGGTGTAGATATTTCCATGTTCATACAGATCGCGGTGTAGATATTTCCATGTTCAAACAGGTAGCGGTGTAGATATTTCCATGTTCATCCAGATGGCGGTGTAGATATTTCCATGTTCATGCAGATGGTGGTGAAGACATTTCCATGTTCCTACAGATGGCGGTGTAGATATTTCCACGTTCATACAAAAGGCAGTGTGGATATTTCCATGTTCATAGAGATGGCGGTGTAGTTATTTCCATGTTTATAGAGATAGCGGTGTAGATATTTCCATGTTTATAGAGATAGCTGTGTAGATATTTCTATTTATATACAGATAGCTGTGTAGATATTTCCATGTTCATACAGACAGCGGTGTAGATATTTCCATGTTCATACAGATAGCGGTGTAGAAATTTCCATGTTCGTACAGATAGCGGTGTACATATTTCCATGTTCATACAGATAGCATTGTAGATATTTCCATATTCATACAGATGGCGGGGTTGATATTTCCAAGTTCATACAAATGGCGGTGTAGATATTTCCATGTTCATAGAGATGGCGGTGTAGATATTTCCATGTTCATACAAATGGCGGTGTAGATATTTCCATGTTCTTAGAGATGGCGGTGTAGATATTTCCATGTTCATAGAGATGGCGGTGTAGATATTTCCATAATCATACGGATGGCAGTCCAGGTATTTGCATGTTCATACAGATGGCGGTGTAGATATTTCCAGGTTTATAAAGGTGGCGGTGTAGATATTTCCATGTTTATACAAAGGGCGGTTTAGATAATTCCATGTTTACACAGATAGCGGTGTAGATATTTCCATGTTGATACACATAGCGGTGTAGATATTTCCAAGTTTATAGAGATAGCGCTGTTGATATTTCCATGTTTATAGAGACAGCGTTGTAGATATTTCCATGTTTATATAGATAGCGGTGCAGATATTTCCATGTTTATACAGATGGCAGTGTAGATATTTCAATGTTTTTAGAATTGGCAGTGTAGATAATTCCATGTTCATGCATATGGCGGTGTTGATATTTCCATATTTATAGAGATAGCGGTGTAGTTATTTCCTTGTTTATGGAGAAATCTGTGTAGATATTTCCATGTATATGCAGTTAGCTGTGTAGATATTTCCATGTTTATAGAGAAAGCTGTGTAGATATTTCCATGTATATGCAGAAAGCTGTGTAGATATTTCCATGTTCATACAGATAGCGGTGTAGATATTTCCATGTTAATCCACATGGCAGTGTAGATATATCCATGTTCATACAGATGGCGGTGAAGGTATTTCCATGTTCATACATATGGCGGTGTAGATATTTCCTTGTTCATACAGATAGCGGTGTAGATATTTCCATGTTCATACAGACAGCGTTGTAGATATTTTCATGTTCATACAGGTAGCGGTGTAGATATTTCCATGTTCATACATATAGCGGTGTAGATATTTCCAAGTTTATAGAGATAGCGGTGTAGATATTTCCAAGTTTATAGAGATAGCGTTGTAGATATTTCCATGTTTATACAGATAGCGGTATAGATATTTCCATGTTCATACAGATATCGGTGTAGATATTTCCATGTTTATAGAGATGGCGGTGTAGATATTTCCATGTTTATAGAGATAGTGGTTTAGTTATTTCCAAGTTTATATTGACAGCGTTGTATATATTTCCATGTTTATACAGATAGCGGTAAAGTTATTTCCATGTTACAGATAGCGTTGTAGATATTTCCATGTTTATACAGATAGCGGTATACCTATTTCCATGTTTATAGAGATAACTGTGTAGATAATTCCAATTTTATACAGATAGCAGTGTTATTTCCATGATCATACAGATAGCGATGTAGATATTTCCACGTTTATAGACAAGGCGTTGTAGACATTTCTACATTCATACAGATGTCGGTGTAGATATTTCCATGTTTTTAGAGATGGAGGTGTAAATATGTCCATGTTTTTACAGATGGCAGTGTAGATATTTCCATGTTTATAAAGAAGGCGGTGTAGATATTTTCATGTTTACACAGATAGCGTTGTAGGTATTTCCATGTTCATACAGATGGCGGGGTAGATATTTCCATGTTCATACAAATGGCGGTGTAGATATTTCCATGTTCATAGAGATGGTGTTGTAGATATTTCCATGTTCATACAGATAGCAGTGTAGTTATTTCCATGTTTATAGAGATAGCACTGTAGATATTTCCATTGATAAACAGATAGCGGTGTAGATATTTGCATGTTCATACAGATAGCGGTGTAGATATTTTGATGTTCATACAGATAGCGGTGTAGATATTTCCATGTTCATAGAGATAGCGGTGAAGATATATCCAAGTTCATAGAGATAGCGGTGTAGATATTTCCATGTTCATACAGACAGCGGTGTAGATATTTGCAAGTTCATACAGTTCCCGGTGTAGATATTTCCATGTTCATAGAGATGGCGGTGTAGATATTTTCATGTTCATACAGATGGTGGTGTAGATATTTCCATATTCATACAGATGGCGGTGTTGGTATTTCGAAGTTTATAGAGATAGCGGTGTAGTTATTTCTATGTATACAGAGAAAGCTGTGTAGATGTTTCCATGTATATGCAGATAGCTGTGTAGATATTTCCATGTTCATACAGATGGCGTTGAAGATAATTCCATGTTCATACAGATGGAGGGGTAGATATTTCCATATTCATACACATGGCGGTGTGGATATTTCCATGTTCATAGAGATGGCGGTGCAGATATTTCAATGTTCATACAAACTGCAGTGTATATATTTCCATGTTCATAGAGATGGCAGTGAAAATATTTCCATGTTTATACAGATACCAGTGTAGTTATTTCCATGTTTTATAGAGATAGCAGTGTAGATATTTCCATTTATATACAGATAGCTGTGTAGATATTTCCATGTTCAAACAGATAGCGGTGTAGATATTTCCATGTTCATACAGATAGCGGTGTAGAAATTTCCATGTTCATACAGATAGCGGTGAACATATTTCCATGTTCATACAGATATCATTGTAGGTATTTCCATGTTCTTACAGATTGCCTGGTAGATATTTCCATCTTCATACAAATGGCGGTGTAGATATTTTCATATTCATAGAGATGGCGGTGTAGATATTTCCATGTTCATACAAATGGTGGTGTAGATATTTCCATGTTCATAGAGATGGCGGTGTAGATATTTCCATGTTTATACAGATAGCAGTGTAGTTATTTCCATGTTTATAGAGATAGCAGTGTAGATATTTCCATTGGTAAACAGATAGCGGTGCAGATATTTGCATGTTCATACAGATAACGGTGTAGATATTTCCATGTTCATACAGATAGCGGTGTAGATATTTCCATGTTCATACAGTTAGCGGTGTAGATGTTTCCATGTTCATACAGATGGCGGTGTAGATATTTCCATGTTCATACAGATGGCGGTGAAGATATTTACAAGTTCATACTGATGGCGATGTAGATACTTCCATGTTCATAGAGATGGCGGTGTAGATATTTCCATGTTCATACAGATAGCGGTGTAGATATTTCCATGTTCATACAGATCGCGGTGTAGATATTTCCATGTTCAAACAGGTAGCGGTGTAGATATTTCCATGTTCATCCAGATGGCGGTGTAGATATTTCCATGTTCATGCAGATGGCGGTGAAGACATTTCCATGTTCCTACAGATGGCGGTGTAGATATTTCCACGTTCATACAAAAGGCAGTGTGGATATTTCCATGTTCATAGAGATGGCGGTGTAGTTATTTCCATGTTTATAGAGATAGCGGTGTAGATATTTCCATGTTTATAGAGATAGCTGTGTAGATATTTCTATTTATATACAGATAGCTGTGTAGATATTTCCATGTTCATACAGACAGCGGTGTAGATATTTCCATGTTCATACAGATAGCGGTGTAGAAATTTCCATGTTCGTACAGATAGCGGTGTACATATTTCCATGTTCATACAGATAGCATTGTAGATATTTCCATATTCATACAGATGGCGGGGTTGATATTTCCAAGTTCATACAAATGGCGGTGTAGATATTTCCATGTTCATAGAGATGGCGGTGTAGATATTTCCATGTTCATACAAATGGCGGTGTAGATATTTCCATGTTCTTAGAGATGGCGGTGTAGATATTTCCATGTTCATAGAGATGGCGGTGTAGATATTTCCATAATCATACGGATGGCAGTCCAGGTATTTGCATGTTCATACAGATGGCGGTGTAGATATTTCCAGGTTTATAAAGGTGGCGGTGTAGATATTTCCATGTTTATACAAAGGGCGGTTTAGATAATTCCATGTTTACACAGATAGCGGTGTAGATATTTCCATGTTGATACACATAGCGGTGTAGATATTTCCAAGTTTATAGAGATAGCGCTGTTGATATTTCCATGTTTATAGAGACAGCGTTGTAGATATTTCCATGTTTATATAGATAGCGGTGCAGATATTTCCATGTTTATACAGATGGCAGTGTAGATATTTCAATGTTTTTAGAATTGGCAGTGTAGATAATTCCATGTTCATGCATATGGCGGTGTTGATATTTCCATATTTATAGAGATAGCGGTGTAGTTATTTCCTTGTTTATGGAGAAATCTGTGTAGATATTTCCATGTATATGCAGTTAGCTGTGTAGATATTTCCATGTTTATAGAGAAAGCTGTGTAGATATTTCCATGTATATGCAGAAAGCTGTGTAGATATTTCCATGTTCATACAGATAGCGGTGTAGATATTTCCATGTTAATCCACATGGCAGTGTAGATATATCCATGTTCATACAGATGGCGGTGAAGGTATTTCCATGTTCATACATATGGCGGTGTAGATATTTCCTTGTTCATACAGATAGCGGTGTAGATATTTCCATGTTCATACAGACAGCGTTGTAGATATTTTCATGTTCATACAGGTAGCGGTGTAGATATTTCCATGTTCATACATATAGCGGTGTAGATATTTCCAAGTTTATAGAGATAGCGGTGTAGATATTTCCAAGTTTATAGAGATAGCGTTGTAGATATTTCCATGTTTATACAGATAGCGGTATAGATATTTCCATGTTCATACAGATATCGGTGTAGATATTTCCATGTTTATAGAGATGGCGGTGTAGATATTTCCATGTTTATAGAGATAGTGGTTTAGTTATTTCCAAGTTTATATTGACAGCGTTGTATATATTTCCATGTTTATACAGATAGCGGTAAAGTTATTTCCATGTTACAGATAGCGTTGTAGATATTTCCATGTTTATACAGATAGCGGTATACCTATTTCCATGTTTATAGAGATAACTGTGTAGATAATTCCAATTTTATACAGATAGCAGTGTTATTTCCATGATCATACAGATAGCGATGTAGATATTTCCACGTTTATAGACAAGGCGTTGTAGACATTTCTACATTCATACAGATGTCGGTGTAGATATTTCCATGTTTTTAGAGATGGAGGTGTAAATATGTCCATGTTTTTACAGATGGCAGTGTAGATATTTCCATGTTTATAAAGAAGGCGGTGTAGATATTTTCATGTTTACACAGATAGCGTTGTAGGTATTTCCATGTTCATACAGATGGCGGGGTAGATATTTCCATGTTCATACAAATGGCGGTGTAGATATTTCCATGTTCATAGAGATGGTGTTGTAGATATTTCCATGTTCATACAGATAGCAGTGTAGTTATTTCCATGTTTATAGAGATAGCACTGTAGATATTTCCATTGATAAACAGATAGCGGTGTAGATATTTGCATGTTCATACAGATAGCGGTGTAGATATTTTGATGTTCATACAGATAGCGGTGTAGATATTTCCATGTTCATAGAGATAGCGGTGAAGATATATCCAAGTTCATAGAGATAGCGGTGTAGATATTTCCATGTTCATACAGACAGCGGTGTAGATATTTGCAAGTTCATACAGTTCCCGGTGTAGATATTTCCATGTTCATAGAGATGGCGGTGTAGATATTTTCATGTTCATACAGATGGTGGTGTAGATATTTCCATATTCATACAGATGGCGGTGTTGGTATTTCGAAGTTTATAGAGATAGCGGTGTAGTTATTTCTATGTATACAGAGAAAGCTGTGTAGATGTTTCCATGTATATGCAGATAGCTGTGTAGATATTTCCATGTTCATACAGATGGCGTTGAAGATAATTCCATGTTCATACAGATGGAGGGGTAGATATTTCCATATTCATACACATGGCGGTGTGGATATTTCCATGTTCATAGAGATGGCGGTGCAGATATTTCAATGTTCATACAAACTGCAGTGTATATATTTCCATGTTCATAGAGATGGCAGTGAAAATATTTCCATGTTTATACAGATACCAGTGTAGTTATTTCCATGTTTTATAGAGATAGCAGTGTAGATATTTCCATTTATATACAGATAGCTGTGTAGATATTTCCATGTTCAAACAGATAGCGGTGTAGATATTTCCATGTTCATACAGATAGCGGTGTAGAAATTTCCATGTTCATACAGATAGCGGTGAACATATTTCCATGTTCATACAGATATCATTGTAGGTATTTCCATGTTCTTACAGATTGCCTGGTAGATATTTCCATCTTCATACAAATGGCGGTGTAGATATTTTCATATTCATAGAGATGGCGGTGTAGATATTTCCATGTTCATACAAATGGTGGTGTAGATATTTCCATGTTCATAGAGATGGCGGTGTAGATATTTCCATGTTTATACAGATAGCAGTGTAGTTATTTCCATGTTTATAGAGATAGCAGTGTAGATATTTCCATTGGTAAACAGATAGCGGTGCAGATATTTGCATGTTCATACAGATAACGGTGTAGATATTTCCATGTTCATACAGATAGCGGTGTAGATATTTCCATGTTCATACAGTTAGCGGTGTAGATGTTTCCATGTTCATACAGATGGCGGTGTAGATATTTCCATGTTCATACAGATGGCGGTGAAGATATTTACAAGTTCATACTGATGGCGATGTAGATACTTCCATGTTCATAGAGATGGCGGTGTAGATATTTCCATGTTCATACAGATAGCGGTGTAGATATTTCCATGTTCATACAGATCGCGGTGTAGATATTTCCATGTTCAAACAGGTAGCGGTGTAGATATTTCCATGTTCATCCAGATGGCGGTGTAGATATTTCCATGTTCATGCAGATGGCGGTGAAGACATTTCCATGTTCCTACAGATGGCGGTGTAGATATTTCCACGTTCATACAAAAGGCAGTGTGGATATTTCCATGTTCATAGAGATGGCGGTGTAGTTATTTCCATGTTTATAGAGATAGCGGTGTAGATATTTCCATGTTTATAGAGATAGCTGTGTAGATATTTCTATTTATATACAGATAGCTGTGTAGATATTTCCATGTTCATACAGACAGCGGTGTAGATATTTCCATGTTCATACAGATAGCGGTATAGAAATTTCCATGTTCGTACAGATAGCGGTGTACATATTTCCATGTTCATACAGATAGCGGTGTAGATATTTCCATGTTCATACAGATAGCGGTGTAGATATTTCCATGTTCATACAGATGGCGGTGTAGATGTTTCCATGTTTATAGTGACGGCGGGGTAGATATTTTCATGTTTACACAGATGGCGGTGTAGATATTTCCATGTTTACACAGATGGCGGTGTAGACATTTCCATGTTTACACAGATAGCGGTGTGGATATTTCCATGTTTATTCAGATAGCGGTGTAGATATTTCCATGTTTATACAGACAGCGGTGCGGATATTTCCATGTTGGTACAGATAGTGGTGCAGATATTTCCATGTTTGTACAGATAGCGGTGTAGATATTTCAATCTTAATACAGATTGCGGTGTAGATATGTCCATGTTCGTACAGATGGCGGTGTAGATATTTCCATGTTCATGCAGATGGCGGTGTAGATATTTCGAAGTTTATAGAGATAGCGCTGTAGTTATTTCCATATTTATAGAGAAATCTGTGTAGATATTTCCATGTATATGCAGATAGCAGTGTAGATATTTCCATGTTCGTGCAGATAGCGCAGTAGATATTTCCATGTTCATCCAGATGCCGGTGTAGATATATCCATGTTCATACAGGTGGCGGTGAAGATATTTCCATGTTCATACAGATGGCGGTGTAGATATTTCCATGTTCATACAAATGGCGGTGTCGATATTTCCACATTCAAAGAGGTGGCGGTGTAGATATTTCCATGTTCATACAAACGGCGGTGTAGATATATCCATGTTCATAGAGATGGCGGTGTAGATATTTCCATGTTTATACAGATAGCAGTGTAGTTATTTCCATGTTTATTGAGATAGCAGTGTAGATATTTGCACTGATATACAGATAGCAGTGTAGATATTTGCATGTTCATACAGTTAGCGGTGTAGCTATTTCCATATTCATACAGATAGCGGCGTAGATATTTCCATGTTCATACAGATAGCGTTGTAGATATTTCCATGTTCATACAGATAGCAGTGTAGGTATTTCCATGTTCATACAGATATCGGTGTATATATTTCCATGTTTATACAGTTAGCGGTGTAGATATTTCCATGTTCATACAGAAGGCGGTGTAGATATTTACATGTTCATACAGACGGCGGTGTTGATATTTCCATGTTTGTATGGATGGCAGTGTAGGTATTTCCATGTTCATACAGGTGGCGGTGTAGATATTTCCATGTTTATACAGATAGCACTGTACTTATTTCCATGTTTATAGAGATATCAGTGTAGATATTTCCACTGTTATACAGATAGCTGTGTAGATATTTGCATGTTCATACAGATAGCAGTGTAGATATTTCCATGTTCATACAGATAGCGGTGTAGATATTTCCATGTTCATACAGATAGCGGTGTAGATATTTCCATGTTCATACAGATAACGGTGTAGATATTTCCATGTTCATACAGATAGCGGTGTAGATATTTCCATGTTCATACAGTTAGCAGTGTAGATATTTTCATGACCATATAGATGGCATTGTAGATATTTCCATGTTCATACAGATGGCGGTGTAGATATTTCCATGTTTGTACAGATGGCGGTGTAGATATTTCCATGTTCATAGAGATGGCGGTGTACATATTTCCATGTTTATGCAGATAGCGTTATAGGTATTTCCATGTTTATACAGATGGTGGTGTAGATATTTCCATGTTTATAGAGGTGGCGGTCTAGATATTTCCATGTTTATAGAGATAGTGGTGCAGTTATTTCCAAGTTTATAGAGACAGTGTTGTAGATATTTCCAAATTTATACAGATAGCGGTGAAGATATTTCCATGTTTATACAGATAGCGGTGTAGATATTTCCATGTTTATACAGATAGCGGTGTAGATATTTCTATGTTTATAGAGATAGTGGTGCAGACAATTCCAATTTTATACAGATAGCAGTGTAGATATTTCCAAGTGCATACAGATAGCAGTGTAGATATTTGCACGGTTATTGAGATGGCGGTGTAGATATTTCCATGTTCATACAGATGGCGGTGTAGATATATTCATGTTTATAGAGATGGCGGTGTAGATATTTTCATGTTTACACAGATAGCGGTGTAGACATTTCCATGTTTACACAGATAGCGGTGTGAATATTTCCATGTTTTTGCAGATAGCGGTGTAGATATTTCCATGTTTATACAGATAGCGGTGCGGATATTTCCATGTTTATACAGATAGTGGTGCAGATATTTCCATGTTTATACAGATAGCGCGGTAGATATTTCCATCTTAATACAGATGGCGGTGTAGATATGTCCATGTTCGTACAGATGGCGGTGTAGATATTTCCATGTTCATACAGATGGCGGTGTAGATATTTCGAAGTTTATAGAGAAACACTGTAGTTATTTCCATATTTATAGAGAAATCTGTGTAGATATTTCCATGTATATGCAGAAAGCTGTCTAGATATTTCCGTGTTCATGCAGATAGCGGTGTAGATATTGCCATGTTCATCCAGATGCCGGTGTGGATATATCCATGTTCATACAGATGGGGGTGAAGATATTTCCATGTTCAAACAGATGGCGGTGTAGATATTTCCATTTTCATAGAGATGGCGGTGTAGATAATTCCATGTTCTTAGAGATGGCGGTGTAGATATTTCCATGTTCATAGAGATGGCGGTTTAGATATTTCCATGTTCATAGAGATGGCGGTGTAGATATTTCCACGTTCATACAAATGGCAGTGTAGATATTTCCATGTTCATAGAGATGGCGGTGTAGTTATTTCCATTTTTATACAGATAGCAGTGTAGTTATTTCCATGTTTATAGAGATAGCAGTGTAGATATTTCCATTGATATACAGATAGCTGTGTAGATATTTGCATGTTCTTACAGATAGCGGTGTAGATATTTCCATGTTCATACAGATAGCGTTGTAGATATTTCCAGGTTCATACAGATAGCGGTGTAGGTATTTCCATGTTCATACAGATAACGGTGTAGATATTTCCATGTTCATACAGATAGCGGTGTAGATATTTCCATGTTCATACAGTTAGCGGTGTAGATATTTCCAATGTCATACTGATGGCGGTGCAGATATTTCCATGTTCATACAGATGGCGGTGTAGATATTTCCATGTTCATAGAGATGGCGGTGTAGATATTTCCATGTTTATGCAGATATCGGTATAGATGTTTCCATGTTTATAGAGATGGCGGTGTAGATATTTTCATTTTTATACAGATAGTGGTGCGGATATTTCCATGTTTATACAGAAAACGGTGTAAATATTTCCATCTTAATACAGATGGCGGTGTAGATATTTCCATGTTCCTACAGATGGCGGTGTAGATATTTCCATGTTCATACAGATAGCGGTATAGATGTTTCCAAGTTTATAGAGATAGCGGTGTAGATATTTCCATGTTTATACAGATAGCGGTGTAGATATTTCCATTTTCATACAGATAGCGGTGTAGATATTTCCATGTTCATACAGATCGCTGTGTAGATATTTCCATGTTCATACAGATAACGGTGTAGATGTTTCCAAGTTCATACAGATAGCGGTGTAGATATTTCCATGTTCATACAGTTAGCGGTGTAGATATTTCCATGTTCATACAGATGGCAGTGTAGATATTTACATGTTCATACAGATGGCGGTGTAGATATTTACATGTTCGTACAGATGGCGGTGTGGGTATTTCCATGTTCATAGAGATGGCGTTGTAGATATTTCCATGTTTATTCACATAGCGGTATAGATATTTCCATGTTTATACAGATGGCGCTGTAGATATTTCCATGTTCATACAGATGGCGGTGTAGATATATCCGTTTTTACAGAGATGGCGGTGTAGATATTTTCATGTTTACACAGATGGCGGTGTAGATATTTCCATGTTTACACAGATAGCGGTGTAGTCATTTCCATGTTTACGCAGATAGTGGTGTTGATATTTCCATGTTTATGCAGATAGCGGTGCAGATATTTCCATGTTTATACAGATAGTGGTGCAGATATTTCCATCTTTATACAGATAGCGTTGTAGATATTTCCATCTTAATACAGATGGCGGTGTAGATATTTCCATGTTCATCCAGATGCCGGTGTAGATATATCCATGTTCATACAGATGGCGGTGAAGATATTTCCATGTTCATACAGATGGCGGTGTAGATATTTCCATGTTCATACTAATGGCGGTGTAGATGTTTCCATGTTCATAGAGATGGCGGTGTAGATATTTCCATGTTCATACAAATGGCAGTCTAGATATTTCCATGTTTATAGAGATAGTGGTGCAGTTATTTCCAAGTTTATAGAGAGAGCGGTGTAGATATTTCCATGTTCATCCAGAAGCCGGTGTGGATATATCCATGTTCATACAGATGGGGGTGAAGATATTTCCATGTTCATACAGATGACGGTGTAGATATTTCCATGTTCATAGAGATGGCGGTGTGGATATTTCCATGTTCTTAGAGATGGGCGGTGTAGATATTTCCATGTTCATAGAGATGGCCGTGTAGATATTTCCACGTTCATACAAATGGCGGCGTAGTTATTTCCATGTCCATAGAGATGGCGGTGTAGTTATTTCCTTGTTTATACACATAGCAGTGTAGTTATTTCCATGTTTCTAGAGATAGCAGTGTAGATATTTCCATTGATACACAGATAGCTGTGTAGATATTTGCATGTTCTTACAGATAGCGGTGTAGATATTTCCATGTTCATACAGATAGCGGTGTAGATATTTCCATGTTCATACAGATAGCGGTGTAGATATTTCCATGTTCATACAGATAGCGGTGTAGATATTTCCATGTTCATACAGATGGCGGTGCAGATATTTCCATGTTCATACAGATGTCGGTGTAGATATTTCCATGTTCATACAGATGGCGGTGTAGATATTTCCGTGTTCATAGAGATGGCGGTGTAGTTATTTCCATGTTTATGCAGATATCAGTAAAGTTATTTCCATGTTTATAGAGATGGCAGTGTAGATGTTTTCATGTTTATACAGATAGCGGAGCGGATATTTCCATGTTTATACAGATAGTGGTGCATATATTTCCATGTTTATACTGATAGCGGTGTAAATATTTCCATCTTAATATAGATGGCGGTGTAGATATTTACATGTTCCTACAGATGGCGGTGTAGATATTTCCATGTTCATACAGATAGCGGTGTAGATGTTTCCAAGTTTATAGAGATAGCGGTGTATATATTTCCATGTTTATACAGATAGCGGTGCGGATAATTCCATGTTTATACAGATAGTGGTGCAGATACTTCCATGTTTATACAGATAGCGGTGTGGATGTTTCCATCTTAATACAGATGGCGGTGTAGATATGTCCATGTTCGTACAGATGGCCCTGTAGGTATTTCCTTGTTTATACAGAAGGCGGTGTAGATATTTCGAAGTTTATAGAGATAGCCCTGTAGTTATTTCCATATTTATAGAGAAACCTGTGTAGATATTTCCATGTATATGCAGATAGCCGTGTAGATATTTCCATGTTCATGCAGATAGCGGTGTAGATATTTCCATGTTCATCCAGATGCCAGTGTAGATATATCCATGTTCATACAGATGGGGGTGAAGATATTTCCATGTTCATACAGATGGCGGTGTAGATATTTCCATGTTTTTAGAGATTTCGGTGTAGATATTTCCATGTTTATACAGATAGCGGTGTAGATATTTCCATGTTTATACAGATATCAGTGTAGATATTTCCATGTTTCTTCAGATAGCACTGTGGATATTTGCATCTTAATACAGATGGCGGTGTAGATATTTCCATGTTCATACAGATGGCGGTGCAGGTATTTCCATGTTCATGCAGATGGCGGTGTATATATTTCCAGTTTTATTGAGATAGCGGTGTAGATATTTCCATGTTTATAGAGATAGCGGTGTAGTATTTTCCATGTATATACAGATAGCTATGTAGATATTTCCATGTTCATACTGATAGCGATGTAGTTATTTCCATGTTCATACAGATTGCGGTGCAGATATTTACATGTTCATACAGGTAGCGGTGTAAATATTTCCATGTTCATTCAGATAGCGGTGTAGATATTTCCGTGTTCATACAGATAGCGGTGTAGATATTTCCATGTTCATACAGATGGTGGTGTAGATATTTCCATGTTTATAATGATAGCGGTGTAAATATTTGCATGTTAATACAGATAGCCGTGTAGATATTTCCATCTTAATACAGATGGCATTGTAGATATTTCCGTGTTCCTACAAATGGCAGTGTAGATGTTTCCATGTTCATGCGAATGGCGGTGTAGATATTTCCATGTTTATAGAGAAAGCGGTGTAGTTATTTCCTTGTTTATACAGAAAGCTGTGTAGATATTTCCACGTATATGCAGTTTGCTGTGTAATTATTTTCATGTTCATGCAGATAGCAGTGTAGATATTTCCATGTTCATACAGATAGCGGTGTATATATTTCCATCTTCATACTGGTAGGGGTGTACATATTTCCATGTTCATGCAGATGGCGGTGTAGATGCTTCCATGTTCATCCAGATGGCGGTGTAGATATTTCCATGTTCATACAAATGGCGGTGTAGATATTTCCATGTTCATAGAGATGGCGGTGTAGTTATTTTCATGTTTATAGAGATAGTGGTGTAGTTATTTCCATGTTTATAGAGATAGCAGTGTAGATATTTCCATTTATGTACAGATAGCTCTGTAGATATTTCCGTGTTCTTACAGATAGCGGTGTAGATATTTCCATCTTCATACAGATAGCGGTGTAGAAATTTCCATGTTCTTACAGATAGCGGTGTACATATTTCCATGTTCATACAGATAGCGGTGTAGATATTTCCATGTTCAGATAGCGGTGTAGATATTTCCATGTTCATCCAGATGGCGGTGAAGATATTTCCATGTTCATACAGATGGCGGTGAAGATATTTCCATGTTCATACAGATGGCGGTGTAGTTATTTCCATGTTCTTACACATGGCGGTGTAGATATTTCGATGTTCATACGGATGGCGATGTAGATATTTTCATTTCATACTTAGGGCGTTGTAGATGTTTCCATGTTTATAGAGATGGCAGTGTAGATAATTCCATGCTGATACACATAGTGGTGTAGAGATTTCCAAGTTTATAGAGATAGCGGTGTGGATATTTCCAAGTTTATAGAGATAGCGGTGTAGATATTTCCATGTTTATAGAGACGGCGGTGTAGATATTTCCATGTTTATACAGATGGCGGTGTAGATATTTCTCTGCTTATAGAGATGGCGGACTAGATATTTCCATGTTTACAGAGATAGTGTTGTAGTTATTTCCAAGTTTATACAGAAAGCGGTGTAGATATTTCTATGCTTATACAGATAGCGGTGTAGATATTTCCATGTTTATACAGATAGCGGTGTAGATATTTACATGTTTATAGAGATGGCGGTCTAGGTATTTTCTTGTTTATACAGATAGCGGTGGAAATATTTCCATGTTGATTGAGATAGCGGTGTAGTTATTTCCAAATTTATACAGATAGTAGTGTAGAAATTTCCATGTTCATACAGGTAGTGGTGTAGATATTTCCACGTTTACAGAGATGGCAGTGTAGATATTTCCATGTTCATACAGATGGCGTTGTAGATATTTCCATGTTTATAGAGATGGACGTGCAGATATTTCCATGTTTATACAGATGGTGGTGTAGATATTTCCACGTTTATTCAGATAGCGGTGTAGGTATTTCCATGTTTACACCGATAGCGGTGTGGATATCTCCATGTGTATACAGATAGCTGTGTGGATATTTCCATGTTTATACAGATAGCGGTGCAGATATTTCCATCTTAATACAGATGGCGGTGTAGATATTTCCATGTTCCCACAGATGGCGGTGTAGATTTTTCCATGTTCATATGGATGGCGGTGTACATATTTCGATGTTCATACAGATAGCGATGTAGATATTTCCATGTTCATACAGATGGCGGTGTAGATATTTCCATGTTCATCCAGATAGCGGTGTAGATATTTCCATGTTCATACAGATAGCGGTGTAGATATTTCCATGTTCATACAGTTAGCGGTGTAGATATTTTCATGACCATATAGATGGCATTGTAGATATTTCCATGTTCATACAGATGGCGGTGTAGATATTTCCATGTTTGTACAGATGGCGGTGTAGATATTTCCATGTTCATAGAGATGGCGGTGTACATATTTCCATGTTTATGCAGATAGCGTTATAGGTATTTCCATGTTTATACAGATGGTGGTGTAGATATTTCCATGTTTATAGAGGTGGCGGTCTAGATATTTCCATGTTTATAGAGATAGTGGTGCAGTTATTTCCAAGTTTATAGAGACAGTGTTGTAGATATTTCCAAATTTATACAGATAGCGGTGAAGATATTTCCATGTTTATACAGATAGCGGTGTAGATATTTCCATGTTTATACAGATAGCGGTGTAGATATTTCTATGTTTATAGAGATAGTGGTGCAGACAATTCCAATTTTATACAGATAGCAGTGTAGATATTTCCAAGTGCATACAGATAGCAGTGTAGATATTTGCACGGTTATTGAGATGGCGGTGTAGATATTTCCATGTTCATACAGATGGCGGTGTAGATATATTCATGTTTATAGAGATGGCGGTGTAGATATTTTCATGTTTACACAGATAGCGGTGTAGACATTTCCATGTTTACACAGATAGCGGTGTGAATATTTCCATGTTTTTGCAGATAGCGGTGTAGATATTTCCATGTTTATACAGATAGCGGTGCGGATATTTCCATGTTTATACAGATAGTGGTGCAGATATTTCCATGTTTATACAGATAGCGCGGTAGATATTTCCATCTTAATACAGATGGCGGTGTAGATATGTCCATGTTCGTACAGATGGCGGTGTAGATATTTCCATGTTCATACAGATGGCGGTGTAGATATTTCGAAGTTTATAGAGAAACACTGTAGTTATTTCCATATTTATAGAGAAATCTGTGTAGATATTTCCATGTATATGCAGAAAGCTGTCTAGATATTTCCGTGTTCATGCAGATAGCGGTGTAGATATTGCCATGTTCATCCAGATGCCGGTGTGGATATATCCATGTTCATACAGATGGGGGTGAAGATATTTCCATGTTCAAACAGATGGCGGTGTAGATATTTCCATTTTCATAGAGATGGCGGTGTAGATAATTCCATGTTCTTAGAGATGGCGGTGTAGATATTTCCATGTTCATAGAGATGGCGGTTTAGATATTTCCATGTTCATAGAGATGGCGGTGTAGATATTTCCACGTTCATACAAATGGCAGTGTAGATATTTCCATGTTCATAGAGATGGCGGTGTAGTTATTTCCATTTTTATACAGATAGCAGTGTAGTTATTTCCATGTTTATAGAGATAGCAGTGTAGATATTTCCATTGATATACAGATAGCTGTGTAGATATTTGCATGTTCTTACAGATAGCGGTGTAGATATTTCCATGTTCATACAGATAGCGTTGTAGATATTTCCAGGTTCATACAGATAGCGGTGTAGGTATTTCCATGTTCATACAGATAACGGTGTAGATATTTCCATGTTCATACAGATAGCGGTGTAGATATTTCCATGTTCATACAGTTAGCGGTGTAGATATTTCCAATGTCATACTGATGGCGGTGCAGATATTTCCATGTTCATACAGATGGCGGTGTAGATATTTCCATGTTCATAGAGATGGCGGTGTAGATATTTCCATGTTTATGCAGATATCGGTATAGATGTTTCCATGTTTATAGAGATGGCGGTGTAGATATTTTCATTTTTATACAGATAGTGGTGCGGATATTTCCATGTTTATACAGAAAACGGTGTAAATATTTCCATCTTAATACAGATGGCGGTGTAGATATTTCCATGTTCCTACAGATGGCGGTGTAGATATTTCCATGTTCATACAGATAGCGGTATAGATGTTTCCAAGTTTATAGAGATAGCGGTGTAGATATTTCCATGTTTATACAGATAGCGGTGTAGATATTTCCATTTTCATACAGATAGCGGTGTAGATATTTCCATGTTCATACAGATCGCTGTGTAGATATTTCCATGTTCATACAGATAACGGTGTAGATGTTTCCAAGTTCATACAGATAGCGGTGTAGATATTTCCATGTTCATACAGTTAGCGGTGTAGATATTTCCATGTTCATACAGATGGCGGTGTAGATATTTACATGTTCATACAGATGGCGGTGTAGATATTTACATGTTCGTACAGATGGCGGTGTGGGTATTTCCATGTTCATAGAGATGGCGTTGTAGATATTTCCATGTTTATTCACATAGCGGTATAGATATTTCCATGTTTATACAGATGGCGCTGTAGATATTTCCATGTTCATACAGATGGCGGTGTAGATATATCCGTTTTTACAGAGATGGCGGTGTAGATATTTTCATGTTTACACAGATGGCGGTGTAGATATTTCCATGTTTACACAGATAGCGGTGTAGTCATTTCCATGTTTACGCAGATAGTGGTGTTGATATTTCCATGTTTATGCAGATAGCGGTGCAGATATTTCCATGTTTATACAGATAGTGGTGCAGATATTTCCATCTTTATACAGATAGCGTTGTAGATATTTCCATCTTAATACAGATGGCGGTGTAGATATTTCCATGTTCATCCAGATGCCGGTGTAGATATATCCATGTTCATACAGATGGCGGTGAAGATATTTCCATGTTCATACAGATGGCGGTGTAGATATTTCCATGTTCATACTAATGGCGGTGTAGATGTTTCCATGTTCATAGAGATGGCGGTGTAGATATTTCCATGTTCATACAAATGGCAGTCTAGATATTTCCATGTTTATAGAGATAGTGGTGCAGTTATTTCCAAGTTTATAGAGAGAGCGGTGTAGATATTTCCATGTTCATCCAGAAGCCGGTGTGGATATATCCATGTTCATACAGATGGGGGTGAAGATATTTCCATGTTCATACAGATGACGGTGTAGATAATTCCATGTTCATAGAGATGGCGGTGTGGATATTTCCATGTTCTTAGAGATGGGCGGTGTAGATATTTCCATGTTCATAGAGATGGCCGTGTAGATATTTCCACGTTCATACAAATGGCGGCGTAGTTATTTCCATGTCCATAGAGATGGCGGTGTAGTTATTTCCTTGTTTATACACATAGCAGTGTAGTTATTTCCATGTTTCTAGAGATAGCAGTGTAGATATTTCCATTGATACACAGATAGCTGTGTAGATATTTGCATGTTCTTACAGATAGCGGTGTAGATATTTCCATGTTCATACAGATAGCGGTGTAGATATTTCCATGTTCATACAGATAGCGGTGTAGATATTTCCATGTTCATACAGATAGCGGTGTAGATATTTCCATGTTCATACAGATGGCGGTGCAGATATTTCCATGTTCATACAGATGTCGGTGTAGATATTTCCATGTTCATACAGATGGCGGTGTAGATATTTCCGTGTTCATAGAGATGGCGGTGTAGTTATTTCCATGTTTATGCAGATATCAGTAAAGTTATTTCCATGTTTATAGAGATGGCAGTGTAGATGTTTTCATGTTTATACAGATAGCGGAGCGGATATTTCCATGTTTATACAGATAGTGGTGCAGATATTTCCATGTTTATACTGATAGCGGTGTAAATATTTCCATCTTAATATAGATGGCGGTGTAGATATTTCCATGTTCCTACAGATGGCGGTGTAGATATTTCCATGTTCATACAGATAGCGGTGTAGATGTTTCCAAGTTTATAGAGATAGCGGTGTATATATTTCCATGTTTATACAGATAGCGGTGCGGATAATTCCATGTTTATACAGATAGTGGTGCAGATATTTCCATGTTTATACAGATAGCGGTGTGGATGTTTCCATCTTAATACAGATGGCGGTGTAGATATGTCCATGTTCGTACAGATGGCCCTGTAGGTATTTCCTTGTTTATACAGAAGGCGGTGTAGATATTTCGAAGTTTATAGAGATAGCCCTGTAGTTATTTCCATATTTATAGAGAAACCTGTGTAGATATTTCCATGTATATGCAGATAGCCGTGTAGATATTTCCATGTTCATGCAGATAGCGGTGTAGATATTTCCATGTTCATCCAGATGCCAGTGTAGATATATCCATGTTCATACAGATGGGGGTGAAGATATTTCCATGTTCATACAGATGGCGGTGTAGATATTTCCATGTTTTTAGAGATTTCGGTGTAGATATTTCCATGTTTATACAGATAGCGGTGTAGATATTTCCATGTTTATACAGATATCAGTGTAGATATTTCCATGTTTCTTCAGATAGCACTGTGGATATTTGCATCTTAATACAGATGGCGGTGTAGATATTTCCATGTTCATACAGATGGCGGTGCAGGTATTTCCATGTTCATGCAGATGGCGGTGTATATATTTCCAGTTTTATTGAGATAGCGGTGTAGATATTTCCATGTTTATAGAGATAGCGGTGTAGTATTTTCCATGTATATACAGATAGCTATGTAGATATTTCCATGTTCATACTGATAGCGATGTAGTTATTTCCATGTTCATACAGATTGCGGTGCAGATATTTACATGTTCATACAGGTAGCGGTGTAAATATTTCCATGTTCATTCAGATAGCGGTGTAGATATTTCCGTGTTCATACAGATAGCGGTGTAGATATTTCCATGTTCATACAGATGGTGGTGTAGATATTTCCATGTTTATAATGATAGCGGTGTAAATATTTGCATGTTAATACAGATAGCCGTGTAGATATTTCCATCTTAATACAGATGGCATTGTAGATATTTCCGTGTTCCTACAAATGGCAGTGTAGATGTTTCCATGTTCATGCGAATGGCGGTGTAGATATTTCCATGTTTATAGAGAAAGCGGTGTAGTTATTTCCTTGTTTATACAGAAAGCTGTGTAGATATTTCCATGTATATGCAGTTAGCTGTGTAATTATTTTCATGTTCATACAGATAGCAGTGTAGATATTTCCATGTTCATACAGATAGCGGTGTATATATTTCCATCTTCATACTGGTAGGGGTGTACATATTTCCATGTTCATGCAGATGGCGGTGTAGATGCTTCCATGTTCATCCAGATGGCGGTGTAGATATTTCCATGTTCATACAAATGGCGGTGTAGATATTTCCATGTTCATAGAGATGGCGGTGTAGTTATTTTCATGTTTATAGAGATAGTGGTGTAGTTATTTCCATGTTTATAGAGATAGCAGTGTAGATATTTCCATTTATGTACAGATAGCTCTGTAGATATTTCCGTGTTCTTACAGATAGCGGTGTAGATATTTCCATCTTCATACAGATAGCGGTGTAGAAATTTCCATGTTCTTACAGATAGCGGTGTACATATTTCCATGTTCATACAGATAGCGGTGTAGATATTTCCATGTTCATACAGATAGCGGTGTAGATATTTCCATGTTCATCCAGATGGCGGTGAAGATATTTCCATGTTCATACAGATGGCGGTGAAGATATTTCCATGTTCATACAGATGGCGGTGTAGTTATTTCCATGTTCTTACACATGGCGGTGTAGATATTTCGATGTTCATACGGATGGCGATGTAGATATTTTCATTTCATACTTAGGGCGTTGTAGATGTTTCCATGTTTATAGAGATGGCAGTGTAGATAATTCCATGCTGATACACATAGTGGTGTAGAGATTTCCAAGTTTATAGAGATAGCGGTGTGGATATTTCCAAGTTTATAGAGATAGCGGTGTAGATATTTCCATGTTTATAGAGACGGCGGTGTAGATATTTCCATGTTTATACAGATGGCGGTGTAGATATTTCTCTGCTTATAGAGATGGCGGACTAGATATTTCCATGTTTACAGAGATAGTGTTGTAGTTATTTCCAAGTTTATACAGAAAGCGGTGTAGATATTTCTATGCTTATACAGATAGCGGTGTAGATATTTCCATGTTTATACAGATAGCGGTGTAGATATTTACATGTTTATAGAGATGGCGGTCTAGGTATTTTCTTGTTTATACAGATAGCGGTGGAAATATTTCCATGTTGATTGAGATAGCGGTGTAGTTATTTCCAAATTTATACAGATAGTAGTGTAGAAATTTCCATGTTCATACAGGTAGTGGTGTAGGTATTTCCACGTTTACAGAGATGGCAGTGTAGATATTTCCATGTTCATACAGATGGCGTTGTAGATATTTCCATGTTTATAGAGATGGACGTGCAGATATTTCCATGTTTATACAGATGGTGGTGTAGATATTTCCACGTTTATTCAGATAGCGGTGTAGGTATTTCCATGTTTACACCGATAGCGGTGTGGATATCTCCATGTGTATACAGATAGCTGTGTAGATATTTCCATGTTTATACAGATAGCGGTGCAGATATTTCCATCTTAATACAGATGGCGGTGTAGATATTTCCATGTTCCCACAGATGGCGGTGTAGATTTTTCCATGTTCATATGGATGGCGGTGTACATATTTCGATGTTCATACAGATAGCGATGTAGATATTTCCATGTTCATACAGATGGCGGTGTAGATATTTCCATGTTCATCCAGATAGCGGTGTAGATATTTCCATGTTCATACAGATAGCGGTGTAGATATTTCCAGGTTTATAGAGATGGCGGTGAAGATATTTCCATGTCCATACAGATGGCGGTGTAGATATTTCCATGTTTACAGAGATGGCGGTGTAGATATTTTCATGTTTACACAGATGGCGGTGTAGATATTTCCATGTTTACACTGATAGCGATGTAGACATTTCCATGTTTACACAGATAGCGGTGTGGATATTTCCATGTTTATGCAGATAACGGTGTAGATATTTCCATGTTTATACAGATAGCAGTGTAGTTATTTCCATGGTTATAGAGATAGCAGTGTAGATATTACCATTGATATACAGATAGCTCTGTAGATATTTGCATGTTCATACAGACAGCTGTGTAGATATTTCCATGTTCATAAAGATAGCGGTGTAGATATTTCCATGTTCATACAGATAGCGGCGTAGCTATTTCCATGTTCATACAGATAGCGGTGTAGATATTTCCATGTTCATACAGATAGCGCTGTAGATATTTAGATGTTCATACAGTTAGCAGTGTAGATATTTCCATGTTCATACAGATGGCGGTGTAGATATTTACATGTTCATACAGATGGCGGTGTAGATATTTCCATGTTCATACAGGTGGCGGTGTAGATATTTCCATGTTTTTACAGATAGCAGTGTAGTTATTTCCATGTTTATAGAGATAGCATTGTAGATATTTCCATTGATATACAGATAGCTGTGTAGATATTTGCATATTCATATAAATAGCGGTGTAGATATTTCCATGTTCATACAGATAGCGGTGTAGATATTTCCATGTTTAGAGAGATGGCGGTGTAGATATTTTCATTTTACACAGATGGCGGTGTAGATATTTCCATGTTTACACAGATAGCGGTGTGGATATTTCCATGTTTATGCAGATAGCGGTGTATATATTTCCATGTTTATACAGATAGCGGTGCGGATATTTCCATGTTTATACAGATAGTGGTGCAGATATTTCCATGTTTATACAGATAGCGGTGTAGATATATCCATCTTAATACAGATGGCTGTGTAGATATGTAAATGTTCGTACAGATGGCGGTGTAGATATTTTCATGTTTACACAGATGGCGGTGTAGATATTTCCATGTTTACACAGAAAGCGGTGTAGACATTTCCATGTTTACACAGATAGCGGTGTGGATATTTCTATGTTTATACAGATAGCGGTGCGGATATTTCCATGTTTATACAGATAGGTGGGCAGATATTTCCATGTTTATACAGATAGCAGTGTTGATATTTCCATGTTAATACAGATGGCGGTGTAGATATCTCCATGTTCGTACAGATGGCGGTGTAGATATTTCCATGTTCATACAGATGGCAGTGTAGATATTTCGAAGCTTATAGAGATAGCGCTGTAGTTATTTCCATATTTATAGAGAAATCTGTGTAGATATTTCTATGTATATGCAGATAGCTGTGTAGATATATCCATGTTCATACAGATGGAGGTGAAGATATTTCCATGTTCATACCGATGGCGGTGTAGATATTTCCATGTTCATACAAATGGCGGTGTAGATATTTCCATGTTCATAGAGATGGCAGTGTAGATATTTCCATGTTCATACACATGACGGTGTAGATATTTCCATGTTCATAGAGATGGCAGTGTAGATATTTCCATGTTCATACAAATGATGTTGTAGATATTTCCATGTTCATAGAGATGGTGGTGTAGATATTTCCATGTTTATACAGATAGCAGTGTAGTTATTTCCATCTTTATAGAGATAGCACTGTAGATATTTCCATTGATATACAGACAGCTGTGTAGATATTTGCATGTTCATACAGATAGCGGTGTAGATATTTCCATGTTCATACAGATAGCGGTTTAGATATTTCCATGTTCATACAGATAGCGGTGTAGATATTTCCATGTTCATACAGATAGCGGTGTAGATATTTCCATGTTCATACTGATAGCGGTGTAGAGATTTCCATGTTCATACAGATAACTGTGTAGATATTTCCATGTTCATACAGATAGCGGTGTAGATATTTCCATGTTCATACAGTTAGCGGTGTAGGTATTTCCATGTTCATGAAGATGGCGGTGTAGATATTTACATGTTCATACAGATGAGAGTGTAAATATTTCCATGTTCGTACAGATGGCATTGTAGATATTTCCATGTTCATAGAGATGGCGGTGTAGATATTTCCATGATTATGCAGATAGCGGTATAGATATTTCCATGTTTATGGAGATAGTGGTGTAGATAATTCAAATTTTATACAGATAGAAGTGTAGATATTTCCAAGTTCATACAGATAGCGGTGTAGATATTTCCAGGTTTATAGAGATGGCGGTGAAGATATTTCCATGTCCATACAGATGGCGGTGTAGATATTTCCATGTTTACAGAGATGGCGGTGTAGATATTTTCATGTTTACACAGATGGCGGTGTAGATATTTCCATGTTTACACTGATAGCGATGTAGACATTTCCATGTTTACACAGATAGCGGTGTGGATATTTCCATGTTTATGCAGATAACGGTGTAGATATTTCCATGTTTATACAGATAGCAGTGTAGTTATTTCCATGGTTATAGAGATAGCAGTGTAGATATTACCATTGATATACAGATAGCTGTGTAGATATTTGCATGTTCATACAGACAGCTGTGTAGATATTTCCATGTTCATAAAGATAGCGGTGTAGATATTTCCATGTTCATACAGATAGCGGCGTAGCTATTTCCATGTTCATACAGATAGCAGTGTAGATATTTCCATGTTCATACAGATAGCGGTGTAGAAATTTAGATGTTCATACAGTTAGCGGTGTAGATACTTCCATGTTCATACTGATGGCGGTGTAGATATTTACATGTTCATACAGATGGCGGTGTAGATATTTCCATGTTCATACAGGTGGCGGTGTAGATATTTCCATGTTTATACAGATAGAAGTGTAGTTATTTCCATGTTTATAGAGATAGCATTGTAGATATTTCCATTGATATACAGATAGCTGTGTAGATATTTGCATATTCATATAGATAGCGGTGTAGATATTTCCATGTTCATACAGATAGCGGTGTAGATATTTCCATGTTTAGAGAGATGGCGGTGTAGATATTTTCATGTTTACACAGATGGCGGTGTGGATATTTCCATGTTTACACAGATAGCGGTGTGGATATTTCCATGTTTATGCAGATAGCGGTGTAGATATTTCCATGTTTATACAGATAGCGGTGCGGATATTTCCATGTTTATACAGATAGTGGTGCAGATATTTCCATGTTTATACAGATAGCGGTGTAGATATATCCATCTTAATACAGATGGCGGTGTAGATATGTAAATGTTCGTACAGATGGCGGTGTAGATATTTTCATGTTTACACAGATGGCGGTGTAGATATTTCCATGTTTACACAGAAAGCGGTGTAGACATTTCCATGTTTACACAGATAGCGGTGTAGATATTTCCATGTTCATACTGATAGCGGTGTAGGTATTTCCATGTTCATACAGATAACGGTGTAGATATTGCCATGTTAATACAGATATCGGTGTAGATATTTCCATCTTCATACAGTTAGCGGTGTAGATATTTCCACGTTCATGCAGATGGCGGTGTAGATATTTACATCTTCATACAGATGGCAGTGTAAATATTTCCATATTCGTACAGATGGCGGTGTAGATATTTCCATGCTCATAGAGATGGCGGTGTAGATATTTCCATGTATATGCAGATAGCGGTATAGATATTTCCATGTTTATAGAGATAGTGGTGTAGATATTTCCAATTTTATACAGATAACAGTGTAGATATTTCCAAGTTCATACAGAGAGTGGTGTATATATTTCCACGTTTATAGAGATGGCGGTGTAGATATTTCCATGTCCATACAGACGGCGGTGTAGATATTTCCATGTTTACAGAGATGGCGGTGTATATATTTTCATGTTTACACAGATGGCGGTGTAGATATTTCCATGTTTACACTGATAGCGGTGTAATATTTCCATGTTTATACAGATAGCGGTGCGGATATTTCCATGTTTATACAGATAGGTGAGCAGATATTTCCATGTTTATACAGATAGCAGTGTAGATATTTCCATCTTAATACAGATGGCGGTGTAGATATCTCCATGTTCGTACAGATGCCGGTGTAGATATTTCCATGTTCAAACAGATGGCAGTGTAGATATTTCGAAGTTTATAGAGATAGCGCTGTCGTTATTTCCATATTTATAGAGAAATCTGTGTAGATATTTCCATGTATATGCAGATAGCTGTGGACATATATCCATGTTCACACAGATGGCGGTGAAGATATTTCCATGTTCATGCAGATGGCGGTGTAGATATTTCCATGTTCATACAAATGGCGGTGTAGATATTTCCATGTTCATAGAGATGGCAGTGTAGATATTTCCATATTCATACAAATGACGGTGTAGGTATTTCCATGTTCATAGAGATGGCGGTGAAGATATTTCCATGTTTATACAGATAGCAGTGTAGATATTTCTATGTTTATAGAGATAGCAGTGTAGATATTTCCATGTATATGCAGATAGCTGTGTAGATATATCCATGTTCACACAGATGGCGGTGAAGATATTTCCATGCTCATACAGTTAGCGGTTTAGGTATTTCCATGTTGATGCAGATCGTGGTGTAGATATTTACATGTTCATACAGATGGCAGTGTAAATATTTCCATGTTCGTACAGATGGCAGTGTAGATATTTCCATGTTCATAGAGATGGCGTTGTAGATATTTCCATGTTTATGCAGATAGCGGTATAGATATTTCCATGTTTATAGAGATAGTGGTGTAGATAATTCCAATTTTATACAGATAGCAGTGTAGATATTTCCAAGTTCATACGGATAGCGGTGTAGATATTTCCAGGTTTATAGAGATGGCGGTGAAGATATTTCCATGTCCATACAGATGGCGGTGTAGATATTTCCATGTTTACAGAGATGGAGGTGTAGATATTTTCATGTTTACACTGATGGCGGTGTAGATATTTCCATGTTTACGCTGATAGCGGTGTAGATATTTCCATGTTTACACAGATAGCGGTGTGGATATTTCCATGTTTATGCATATAACGGTGTAGATATTTCCATGTTTATACAGATAGCAGTGTAGTTATTTCCAAGGTTATAGAGATAGCAGTACAGATATTACCATTGATATACAGATAGCTGTGTAGATATTTGCATGTTCTTACAGATAGCGGTGTAGATATTTCCATGTTCATACAGATAGCGGTGTAGATATTTCCATGTTCGTACAGATAGCGGTGAAGATATTTCCATGTTCACACAGATAGCGGTGTAGATATTTCCATGTTTAGAGAGATGGCGGTGTAGATATTTTCATGTTTTCACAGATAGCGGTGTAGATATTTCCATGTTTACACAGATAGCGGTGTGGATATTTCCATGTTTATGCAGATAGAGGTGTAGATATTTCCATGTTTATACAGATAGCGGTGCGGATATTTCCATGTTTATACAGATAATGGTGCAGATATTTCCATGTTTATACAGATAGCGGTGTAGATATATCCATCTTAATACAGATGGCGGTGTAGATATGTAAATGTTCGTACAGATGGCGGTGTAGATATTTTCAGGTTTACACAGATGGCGGTGTAGATATTTCCATGTTTACACAGAAAGCGGTGTAGACATTTCCATGTTTACACAGATAGCGGTGTGGATATTTCCATGTTTATACAGATAGCGGTGCGGATATTTCCATGTTTATACAGATAGGTGGGCAGATATTTCCATGTTTATACAGATAGCAGTGTAGATATTTCTATCTTAATAGAGATGGCGGTGTAGATATCTCCATGTACGTACAGATGGCGGTGTAGATATTTCCATGTTCATACAGATGGCAGTGTAGGTATTTCGAAGTTTATAGAGATAGCTCTGTAGCTATTTCCATATTTATAGAGAAATCTGTGTAGATATTTCCATGTATATGCAGATAGCTGTGTAGATATATCCATGTTCATACAGTTGTTGGTGGGGATATTTCCATGTTCATACAGATGGCGGTGTAGATATTTCCATGTTCATACAAATGGCGTTGTTGATATTTCCATGTTCGTAGAGATGGCAGTGTAGATATTTCCATGTTCATACAAATGATGGTGTAGATATTTCCATGTTCATAGAGATGGCGGTGTAGATATTTCCATGTTTATACAGATAGCAGTGTAGTTATTTCCATGTTTATAGAGATAGCAGTGTAGATATTTCCATTGATATGCAGATAGCTCTGTAGATATTTGCATGTACATACAGATAGCGGTGTAGATATTTCCATGTTCATACAGATAGCGGTGTAGATATTTCCATGTTCATTCAGATAGCGGTGTAGATATTTCCATGTTCATAATGATAGCGGTGTAGATATTTCCATGTTCATACAGATAACGGTGTAGATATTTCCATGTTCATACAGATAGCGGTGTAGATATTTCCATGTTCATACAGTTAGCGGTGTAGATATTTCCATGTTCATGCAGATGGCGGTGTAGATGTTTACATGTTCATACAGATGGCAGTGTAAATATTTCCATGTTCGTACAGATGGCCGTGTAGATATTTCCATGTTCATAGAGATGGCGGTGTAGATATTTCCATGTTTATGCAGATAGCGGTATAGATATTTCCATGTTTATGGAGATAGTGGTGTAGATAATTCCAATTTTATACAGATAGCGGTGTAGGTATTTCCAAGTTTATACAGATAGCGGTGTAGATATTTCCACGTTTATAGAGTTGGCGGTGTAGATATTTCCATGTCCATACAGATGGCGGTGTAGATATCTCCATGTTTACAGAGATGGCTGTGTAGATATTTTCATGTTTACACAGATGGCGGTGTAGATATTTCCATGTTTACACTGATAGCGGTGTAGACATTTCCATGTTTACACAGATAGCGGTGTGGATATTTCCATGTTTATGCAGATAACGGTGTAGATATTTCCATGTTTATACACATAGCAGTATAGTTATTTCCATGGTTATAGAGATAGCAGTGTAGATATTTCCATTGATATACAGATAGCTGTGTAGATATTTGCATGTTCATACAGACAGCTGTGTAGATATTTCCATGTTAATAAAGATAGCGGTATAGATATTTCCATGTTCATAGAGATAGCGGTGTAGATATTTCCATGTTCATACAGATAGCGGTGCAGATATTTCCATGTTCATACAGATAGCGGTGTACATATTTAGATGTTCATGCAGATGGCCTTGTAGATGTTTACATGTTCATACAGATGGCGGTGTATATATTTCCATGTTCGTGCAGATGGCCGTGTAGATATTTCCATGTTCATAGAGATGGCGTTGTAGATACTTCCATGTTTATCCAGATAGCGGTATAGATATTTCCATGTTTATGTAGATAGTGGTGTAGATAATTCCAATTTTATACAGATAGCAGTGTAGATATTTCCAAGTTTATACAGATAGCGGTGCAGATATTTCCACGTTTATAGAGATGGCGGTGTAGATATTTCCATGTCCATACAGATGGCGGTGTAGATATTTCCATGTTTACAGAGATGGCGGTGTAGATATTTTCATGTTTACACAGATGGCAGTGTAGATATTTCCATGTTTACACTGATAGCGGTGTAAACATTTCCATGTTTGCACAGATAGCGGTGTGGATATTTCCATGTTTATGCAGATAACGGTGTAGATATTTCCATGTTTATACAGATAGCAGTGTAGTTATTTCCATGGTTATAGAGATAGTAGTGTAGATATTTCCATTGATATACAGATAGCTGTGTAGATATTTGCATGTACATACAGACAGCTGTGTAGATATTTCCATGTTCATAAAGATAGCGGTGTAGATATTTCCATGTTCATACAGATAGCGGTGTAGATACTTCCATGTTCATACAGATAGCGGTGTAGATATTTCCATGTTCATACAGATAGCAGTGTAGACATTTAGATGTTCATACAGTTAGCGGTGTAGATGTTTCCACGTTTATAGAGATGGCGGTGTAGATATTTCCATGTCCATACAGATGGCGGTGTAGATATTTCCATGTTCATACATATAGCGGTGTAGATATTTCCAGGTTTAGAGAGATGGCGGTGTAGCTATTTTCATGTTTACACAGATGGCGGTGTAGATATTTCCATGTTTACACAGATAGCGGTGTGGATATTTCCATGTTTATGCAGATAGCAGTGTAGATATTTCCATGTTTATACAGATAGCGGTGCGGATATTTCCATGTTTATACAGATAGTGGTGCAGATATTTCCATGTTTATACAGATAGGTGGGCAGGTATTTCCATGTTTATACAGATAGCAGTGTAGATATTTCCATCTTAGACAGATGGCGGTGTGGATATCTCCATGTTCGTACAGATGGCGTTGTAGATATTTCCATGTTCATACAGATGGCAGTGTAGATATTTCGAAGTTTATAGAGATACCGCTGTAGTTATTTCCATATTTATAGAGAAATCTGTGTAGATATTTCCATGTATATGCAGATAGCTGTGTAGATATATCCATGTTCATACAGATGGCGGTGAAGATATTTCCATGTTCATACAGATGGCGGTGTAGATATTTCCATGTTCATACAGATGGCGGTGTAGATATTTCCATGTTCATACAAATGGCGGTGTAGATATTTCCATGTTCATAGAGATGGCGGTGTACATATTTCCATGTTCATACAAATGACAGTGAAGATATTTCCATGTTCATAGAGATGGCGGTGTAGATATTTCCATGTTTATACAGATAGCAGTGTAGTTATTTCCATGTTTATAGAGATAGCAGTGT
Source organism: Gorilla gorilla gorilla (assembly GCF_029281585.2). NCBI lineage: Eukaryota > Metazoa > Chordata > Mammalia > Primates > Hominidae > Gorilla > Gorilla gorilla. The sequence continues at coordinate 5,617,626 of NC_073232.2, read as the reverse complement.
AGATATTTCCATTGATATACAGATAGCTGTGTAGATATTTGCATGTTCATACAGATAGCGGTGTAGATATTTCCATGTTCATACAGATAGCGGTGTAGATATTTCCATGTTTAGAGAGATGGCGGTGTAGATATTTTCATGTTTTCACAGATGGCGGTGTAGATATTTCCATGTTTACACAGATAGCGGTGTGGATATTTCCATGTTTATGCAGATAGCGGTGAAGATATTTCCATGTTTATAGAGATAGTGGTGTAGATAATTCCAATTTTATACAGATAGCAGTGTAGATATTTCCATTTTTATAGAGATAGCAGCGTAGATATTTCCATTGATATAAAGATAGCTGTGTAGATATTTCCATGTTCATACAGATGGCGGTGTAGATATTTACATGTTCATACAGATGGCGGTGTAGATATTTCCATGTTCGTACGGATGGCAGTGTAGATATTTCCATGTTCATACAGGTGGCGGTGTAGATATTTCCATGTTTTTACAGATAGCAGTGTAGTTATTTCCAAGTTTATAGAGATAGCAGTGTTGATATTTCCGTTGATATACAGATAGCTTTGTAGATACTTGCATGTTCATACAGATAGCGGTGTGGATATTTCCATATTCATACAGATAGCGGTGTAGATATTTCCATGTTCATACAGATAGCGGTGTAGATATTTCCATGTTCATACAGAAAACGGTGTAGATATTTCCATGTTCATACAGATAGCGGTGTAGATATTTCCATGTTCATACAGTTAGCGGTGTAGATATTTCCATGTTCATACAGATGGCGGTGTAGATATTTCCATGTTCCTACAGATGGCGGTGTAGATATTTCCATGTTCGTACAGATGGCGGTGTAGATATTTCCATGTTCATAGAGATAGCGGTGTAGATATTTAGATGTTCATACAGTTTGCGGTGTAGTTATTTCCATGTTTGTACGGATGACAGTGTAGATATTTCCATGTTCATACAGGTGGCGGTGTATATATTTCCATGTTTATACAGATAGCAGTGTATTTATTTCCATGTTTATAGAGATAGCATTGTAGATATTTCCATTGATATACAGATAGCTGTGTAGATATTTGCATGTTCACATAGATAGCAGTGTAGATATTTCCATGTTCATACAGATAGCGGTGTAGATATTTCCATGTTTAGAGAGATGGCGGTGTAGATATTTTCATGTTTACACAGATGGCGGTGTAGATATTTCCATGTTTACACTGATAGCGGTGTGGATATTTCCATGTTTATACAGAGAGCGGTGCGGATATTTCCATGTTTATACAGATAGTGGTGCAGATATTTCCATGTTTATACAGATAGCGGTGTAGATATATCCATCTTAATACAGATGGCGGTGTGGATATGTAAATGTTCGTACAGATGGCAGTGTAGATATTTTCATGTTTACACAGATGGCGGTGTAGAAATTTCCATGTTTACACAGATAGCGGTGTGGATATTTCCATGTTTATACAGATAGCGGTGCGGATATTTCCATGTTTATACAGATAGGTGGGCAGATATTTCCATGTTTATACAGATAGCAGTGTAGATATTTCCATCTTAATGCAGATGGCGGTGTAGATATCTCCATGTTCGTAAAGATGGCGGTGTAGATATTTCCATGTTCATACAAATGGCGGTGTAGATATTTCCATGTTCATAGAGATGGCATTGTAGATATTCCCATGTTCATACAAATGACGGTGTAGATATTTCGATGTTCATAGAGATGGCGGTGTAGATATTTCCATGTTTATACAGATAGCAGTGTAGTTATTTCCATGATTATAGAGATAGCAGTGTAGATATTTCCATTGATATACAAATAGCTGTGTAGATATTTGCATGTTCATACAGATAGCGGTGTAGATATTTCCATGTTCCTATAGATAGCGTTGTAGATATTTCCGTGTTCATACTGATAGCGGTGTAGATATTTCCATGTTCATACAGATAACGGTGTAGATATTTCCATGTTCACACAGATAGCGGTGTAGATATTTCCATGTTCATACAGTTAGCGGTGTAGATATTTCCATGTTCATGCAGATGGCGGTGTAGATATTTACATGTTCATACAGATGGCGGTGTAAATATTTCCATGTTCGTACAGATGGCGGTGTAGATATTTCCATGTTCATAGAGATGGCGGTGTAGATATTTCCATGTTTATGCAGATAGCGGTATAGATATTTCCATGTTTATAGAGATAGTGGTGTAGATAATTCCAATTTTACACAGATAGCAGTGTAGTTATTTCCAAGTTCATACAGATAGCGGTGTAGATATTTCCACGTTTAAAGAGATGGCGGTGTAGATATTTCCATGTGCATACAGATGGCGGTGTAGATATTTTCATGTTTACACAGATGGCGGTGTAGAGATTTCCATGTTTACACTGATAGCGGTGTAGAGATTTCCATGTTTACACAGATAGCGTTGTGGATATTTCCATGTTTATGCAGATAACGGTGTAGATATTTCCATGTTTATACAGATAGCAGTGTAGTTATTTCCATGGTTATAGAGATAGCAGTGTAGATATTTCCATTGATATACAGATAGCTGTGTAGATATTTGCATGTTCATACAGACAGCTGTGTAGATATTTCCATGTTCATAAAGATAGCGGTGTAGATATTTCCATGTTCATACAGATAGCGGTGTAGATATTTCCATGTTCATACAGATAGCGGTGTAGATATTTCCATGTTCCTACAGATAGCGGTGTAGATATTTAGATGTTCATACAGTTAGCGGTGTAGATATTTCCATGTTCATACAGATGGCGGTGTAGATATTTACATGTTCATACAGATGGCGGTGTAGATATTTCCATGTTCATACAGGTGGCGATGTAGATATTTCCATGTTTATGCCGATAGCAATGTAGTTATTTCCATGTTTATAGAGATAGCATTGTAGATATTTCCATTGATATACAGATAGCTGTGTAGATATTTGCATGTTAATATAGATAGCGGTGTAGATATTTCCATGTTCATACAGATAACGGTGTAGATATTTCCATGTTTAGAGAGATGGCGGTGTAGTTATTTTCATGTATACACAGATGGCGGTGTAGATATTTCCATGTTTACACAGATAACGGTGTGGATATTTCCATGTTTATGCAGATAGCGGTGTAGATATTTCCATGTTTATACAGATAGCAGTGCGGATATTTCCATGTTTATACAGATAGTGGTGCAGATATTTCCATGTTTATACAGATAGCAGTGTAGATATATCCATCTTAATACAGATGGCGGTGTAGATATGTAAATGTTCGTACAGAGGGTGGTGTAGATATTTTCATGTTTACACAGATGGCGGTGTAGATATTTCCATGTTTATAGAGATGGCGGTCTAGATATTTCTATGTTTATAGAGATAGTGGTGTAGTTATTTCCAAGTTTATAGAGATGGCGTTGTAGATATTTCCATGTTTATACAGATAGCGGTGAAGATATTTCCATGTTCATAGAGATGGCGGTATAGATATTTCCATGTTTATAGAGATAGTGGTGTAGATGATTCCAATTTTATACAGATAGCATTGTAGATATTTCCAAGTTCATACAGATAGCGGTGTAGATATTTCCACGTTTATAGAGATGGCAGTGTAGATATTTCCATGTTCATACAGATGGCGGTGTAGATATTTCCATGTTTACAGAGATGGCGGTGTAGATATTTCCATGTTTACACTGATTGCGGTGTAGATATTTCCATGTTTAGACAGATAGCGGTGTAGACATTTCCAAGTTCATACAGATAGCGGTGTAGGTATTTCCACGTTTATACAGATGGCGGTGTAGATATTTCCATGTTCCTACAGATGGCGCTGTAGATAATTCCATGTTTATAGAGATGGCGGTGTAGATATTTCCATGTTTACACAGAAAGCGGTGTGGACATTTCCATGTTTACACAGATAGCGGCGTGGATATTTCCATGTTTATGCGGAGAGCGGTGAAGATATTTACTTGTTTATACAAATAGCGGTGCGGATATTTCCATGTTTATACAGATAGTTGGGCAGATATTTCCATGTTTATACAGATAGCAGTGTAGATATTTCCATCTTAATACAGATGGCTGTGTAGATATTTCCATGTTCATACAGATGGCGGTGTAGATATTTCGAAGTTTATAGAGATAGTGGTGTAGTTATTTCCAAGTTTATAGATAGAGCGGTGTAGATATTTCCATGTTTATACAGATAGCAGTGAAGTTATTTCCATGTTTATTGAGATAGCAGTGTAGATATTTCCATTGTTATACAGATAGCTGTGTAGATATTTCCATGTTCCTACAGATGGCCGTGTAGATGTTTCCATGTTCATACAGATGGCGGTGTAGATATTTCCAAGATTATAGAGATAGCGGTGTAGTTATTTCCATGTTTGTAGAGAATGCTCTGTAGATATTTCCATGTATATGCAGATACCTCTGTCGTTATTTCCATGTTCATACAGAGAGCGGTGTACGTATATCCCTGTTCATCCAGATGGCGGTGTATATATATCCATGTTCATACAGATGGCGGTGAAGGTATTTCCATGTTCATACAGATGGCGTTGTAGATATTTCCATGTTCATAGAGATGGCGGTGTAGATATTTCCTTGTTCATAGAGATGGCAGTGTAGATATTTACTTGTTCACACGGATGGCAGTGTAGATATTTCTATGTTCATACAGGTGGAGGTGTAGATATTTCCATGTTTATAGAGATGGTGGTGTAGATATTTCCATGTTTATACAGAGGTCGGTTTAGATATTTCCATGTTTACACAAATAGCGGTGTAGATATTTCCATGTTGATACACATAGCGGTGTAGGTATTTCCAAGTTTATAGAGATAGCGGTGTAGATATTTCCATGTTTATAGAGATGGCGGTCTAGATATTTCCATGTTTATAGAGATAGTGGTGTAGTTATTTCCAAGTTTATACAGATAGCGTTGTAGATATTTCCATGTTTATACAGACAGCGGTGAAGATATTTCCATGTTTATACGGATAGCAGGGTAGATATTTCCTCGTTTATGCAGATAGCGGTGTAGATATTTACATGTTTATAGAGATGGTGGCCTAGATATTTTCTGGTTTATACAGAGAGCGGTGTAGATATTTCCTTGTTTATGGAGATAGCGGTGTAGATAATTCCAATTTTATACAGATAGCAGTGTAGATATTTCCATGTTCACACAGATAGCGGTGTAGACATCTCCAAGTTTATACAGATAGTGGTGTAGGTATTTCCGTGTTTATACAGATAGCGGTGTAGATATTTCCATGTTGATATACATATCGGTGTAGATATTTCCAACGTTATAGAGATAGCGGTGTAGATATTTCTATATTTATAGAGATAGCATTGTAGATATTTCCATGTTTATACAGATAGCGGTATAGGTATTTCCATGTTTGTAGAAATAGTGGTGTAGTTATTTCCAAGTTCACAGAGATAGCGATGTAGATGTTTCCATGTTTATACAGATAGCGGTGAAGATATATCCATGTTTATACAGATAGCGGTGTAGATATTTCCATGTTTATACAGATAGCGGTGTAGATATTTACATGTTTATAGAGATGGCGGTCTAGATATTTTCTTGTTTATACAGATAGCGGTATAGATATTTCCATGTTCATACAGATGGCGGTGTAGATATTTCCATGTTTTTAGAGATTTCGGTGTAGATATTTCCATGTTTATACAGATAGCGGTGTAGATATTTCCATCTTTATACAGATATCGGTGTAGATATTTCCATGTTTCTTCAGATAGCGGTGTGGATATTTGCATCTTAATACAGATGGCGGTGTAGATATTTCCATGTTCATACAGATGGCGGTGCAGGTATTTGCATGTTCATGCAGATGGCGGTGTATATATTTCCAGTTTTATAGAGATAGCAGTGTAGGTATTTCCATGTTTATAGAGATAGCGGTGTAGAATTTTCCATGTATATACAGATAGCGATGTAGATATTTCCATGTTCAAACAGATAGCGATGTAGTTATTTCCATGTTCATACAGATAGCGGTGTAGATATTTACATGTTCATACAGGTAGCTGTGTAAATCTTTCCGTGTTCATTCAGATAGCGGTGTAGGTATTTCCATGTTCATACAGATAGCGGTGTAGATATTTCCATGTTCATACAGATGGTGGTGTAGATATTTACATGTTTATACAGATAGTGGTGTAAATATTTGCATGTTAATACAGATAGCCGTGTAGATATTTCCATCTTAATACAGATGGCATTGTAGATATTTCCATGTTCCTACAGATGGCAGTGTAGATATTTCCATGTTCATGCAAATGGCGGTGTAGATATTTCCATGTTTATTGAGAAAGCTGTGTAGTTATCTCCTTGTTTATAGAGAAAGCTGTGTAGATATTTCCATGCATATGCAGTTAGCTGTGTAGATATTTTCATGTTCATACAGATGGCCGAGTAGATATTTCCATGTTCGTACGGATGGCGGTGTAGATATTTCCATGTTCATACAGATGGCCGTGTAGATATTTCCATGTTCATACGGATGGCAGTGTAGATATTTCCATGTTCATACAGGTGTCGGTGTAGATATTTCCATATTCATACAGATAGCAGTGTAGTTATTTCCATGTTTATAGAGATAGCAATGTAGATATTTCCATTGATATACATATAGCTGTGTAGATATTTGCATGTTCATACAGATAGCGGTGTAGATATTTCCATGTTTTTAGAGATTTCGGTGTAGATATTTCCATGTTTATACAGATAGCGGTGTAGATATTTCCATCTTTATACAGATAGCGGTGTAGATATTTCCATGTTGATATACATATCGGTGTAGATATTTCCAACGTTATAGAGATAGCGGTGTAGATATTTCTATATTTATAGAGATAGCATTGTAGATATTTCCATGTTTATACAGATAGCGGTATAGGTATTTCCATGTTTGTAGAAATAGTGGTGTAGTTATTTCCAAGTTCACAGAGATAGCGATGTAGATGTTTCCATGTTTATACAGATAGCGGTGAAGATATATCCATGTTTATACAGATAGCGGTGTAGATATTTCCATGTTTATACAGATAGCGGTGTAGATATTTACATGTTTATAGAGATGGCGGTCTAGATATTTTCTTGTTTATACAGATAGCGGTATAGATATTTCCATGTTCATACAGATGGCGGTGTAGATATTTCCATGTTTTTAGAGATTTCGGTGTAGATATTTCCATGTTTATACAGATAGCGGTGTAGATATTTCCATCTTTATACAGATATCGGTGTAGATATTTCCATGTTTCTTCAGATAGCGGTGTGGATATTTGCATCTTAATACAGATGGCGGTGTAGATATTTCCATGTTCATACAGATGGCGGTGCAGGTATTTGCATGTTCATGCAGATGGCGGTGTATATATTTCCAGTTTTATAGAGATAGCAGTGTAGGTATTTCCATGTTTATAGAGATAGCGGTGTAGAATTTTCCATGTATATACAGATAGCGATGTAGATATTTCCATGTTCAAACAGATAGCGATGTAGTTATTTCCATGTTCATACAGATAGCGGTGTAGATATTTACATGTTCATACAGGTAGCTGTGTAAATCTTTCCGTGTTCATTCAGATAGCGGTGTAGGTATTTCCATGTTCATACAGATAGCGGTGTAGATATTTCCATGTTCATACAGATGGTGGTGTAGATATTTACATGTTTATACAGATAGTGGTGTAAATATTTGCATGTTAATACAGATAGCCGTGTAGATATTTCCATCTTAATACAGATGGCATTGTAGATATTTCCATGTTCATGCAAATGGCGGTGTAGATATTTCCATGTTTATTGAGAAAGCTGTGTAGTTATCTCCTTGTTTATAGAGAAAGCTGTGTAGATATTTCCATGCATATGCAGTTAGCTGTGTAGATATTTTCATGTTCATACAGATAGCAGTGTAGATATTTCTATGTTCATTCAGATAGCGGTGTAGATATTTCCATGTTCATACAGATGGTGGTGTAGATATTTACATGTTTATACAGATAGTGGTGTAAATATTTGCATGTTAATACAGATAGCCGTGTAGATATTTCCATCTTAATACAGATGGCATTGTAGATATTTCCATGTTCCTACAGATGGCAGTGTAGATATTTCCATGTTCATGCAAATGGCGGTGTAGATATTTCCATGTTTATTTAGAAAGCTGTGTAGTTATCTCCTTGTTTATAGAGAAAGCTGTGTAGATATTTCCATGCATATGCAGTTAGCTGTGTAGATATTTTCATGTTCATACAGATAGCAGTGTAGATATTTCTATGTTCATTCAGATAGCGATGTAGATATTTCCATGTCCATACAGATAGCGGTGTATATATTTCCATCTTCATACTCGTACGGGTGTACATAATTCCATGTTCATGCAGATGGCGGTGTTGGTGCTTCCATGTTCATCCAGATGGCGGTGTAGATATTTCCATGTTCATGCAGATGGCGGTGAAGATATTTCCATGTTCATATAGATGGCGGTGTAGATATTCACATGTTCATACAAATGGCGGTGTATATATTTCCATGTTCATAGAGATGGCGGTGTAGTTATTTTCATGTTTATAGAGATAGTGGTGTAGTTATTTCCATGTTTATAGAGATAGCAGTTTAGATATATCCATTTATGTACAGATAGCTTTGTTGATATTTCCATGTTCTTACAGTTAGCGGTGTAGATATTTCCATCTTCATACAGATAGCGGTGTAGAAATTTCCATGTTCTTACATGTAGCGGTGTACATATTTCCATGTTCATACAGATAGCGGTGTAGATATTTCCATGTTCATACAGATAGCGGTGTAGATATTTCCATGTTCATCCAGATGGTGGTGAAAATATTTCCATGTTCATACAGATGGCGGTGAAGATATTTCCATGTTCATACAGATTGCGGTGTAGTTATTTCCATGTTCTTACACATGGCGGTGTAGATATTTCGATGTTCATACGGATGGCGATGTAGATATTTCCATTTCATACTTATGGCGGTGTAGATGTTTCCATGTTTATAGTGATGGCAGTGTAGATATTTCCATGCTGATACACATAGCGGTGTAGAGATTTCCAAGTTTATAGAGATAGCGGTGTGGATATTTCCAAGTTTATAGAGATAGCAGTGTAGATATTTCCATGTTTATAGAGATGGCGGTGTAGATATTTCCATGTTTATACAGATGGCGGTGTAGATATTTCTCTGTTTATAGAGATGGCGGACTAGATATTTCCATTTTTACAGAGATAGTGTTGTAGTTATTTCCAAGTTTATACAGATAGCGGTGAAGATAATTCTATGTTTATACAGATAGCGGTGTAGATATTTCCATGTTTATACAGATAGCGGTGTAGATATTTACATATTTATAGAGATGGCGGTGTAGATATTTCCATGTTCATACAAATGGCGGTGTAGATATTACCATGTTCATAGAGATGGTGGTGTAGATATTTCCATGTTTATACAGATAGCAGTGTAGTTATTTCCATGTTTATAGAGATAGCAGCGTAGATATTTCCATTGATATACAGATAGCTGTGTAGATATTTGCATGTTCATACAGATAGAGGTGTAGATATTTCCATGTTCATACTGATAGCGGTGTAGATATTTCCATGTTCATACAGATGGCGGTGTAGATATTTACATGTTCATACAGATGGCGGTGTAGATATTTCCATGTTCGTACGGATGGCAGTGTAGATTTTTCCATGTTCATACAGGAGGCGGTGAAGATATTTCCATGTTTTTATAGATAGCAGTGTAGTTATTTCCATGTTTATGCAGATAGCAGTGTAGATATTTCCGCTGATATACAGATAGCTTTGTAGATACTTGCATGTTCATACAGATAGCGGTGTAGATATTTCCATGTTCATACAGATAGCGGTGTAGATATTTCCAAGTTCATACACATAGCGGTGTAGATATTTCCATGTTCATAGAGATAACGGTGTAGATATTTCCATGTTAATACAGATAGCGGTGTAGATATTTCCATGTTCATAAAGTTAGCGGTGTAGATATTTCCATGTTCATATAGATGGCGGTGTAGATATTTACATGTTCATACAGATGGCGGTGTAGATATTTCCATGTTCGTACAGATGGCGGTGTAGATATTTCCATGTTCAAAGAGATGGTGACGTAGATATTTCCATGTTTATGCACATAGCGGTATAGATATTTCCATGTTTATACAGATGGTGGTGCAGATATTTCCATGTTTATAGAGATGGCGGTCTAGATATTTCCATGTTTATAGAGATAGTGGTTTAGTTTTTTCCAAGATTATAGAGATGGCGTTGTAGATTTTTCCATGTTAATACAGATAGCGCTGAAGATATTTCCATGTTTATACAGATGGCGGTGTAGATATTTCCATGTTTATACAGATAGCGGTGTAGATATTTCCATGTTTATAGACATGGTGGTGTAGGTAATTCCAATTTTATACAGATAGCAGTGTAGATATTTCCAAGTTCATACAGATAGCTGTGTAGATATTTCCACGTTTATAGAGATGGCGTTGTAGATATTTCCATGTTCATACAGATGGCCGTGTAGATATTTCCACGTTTATAGAGATGGCGGTGTAGATATTTTCCTATTTACACAGATGGCGGTGTAGATATTTCCATGTATACACAGATAGCGGTGTAGACATTTCCATGTTTACACAGATAGCGGTGTGGATATTTCCATGTTCATACAGATGGCGGTGAAGATATTTCCATGCTTGTACAAATGGCGGTGTAGATATTTGCATGTTCATACAGATAGCTGTGTAGATATTTCCATGTTCATAAAGATAGCGGTGTAGATATTTCCATGTTCATTCAGATAGCTGTGTAGATATTTCCAAGTTCATACAGATAGCGGTGTAGATATATCAATGTTCATACAGATGGCGGTGAAGATATTTCCATGTTCATACAGATGGCGGTGTAGATAATTCCATGTTAATACAAATGGCAGTGTAGATATTTCCATGTTCGTACAAGTGGCGGTGTAGATATTTCCATGTTTATACAGATAGCAGTGTAGATATTTCCATGTTTATAGAGATAGCAGTGTAGATATTTCCATTGATATACAGATAGCTGTGTAGATATTTGCATGTTCATACAGATAGCGGTGTAGATATTTCCATGTTCATACAGATAACGGTGTAGATATTTCCATTTTAATACAGATAGCACTGAAGATATTTCCATGTTCATACAGTTAGCGGTGTAGACATTTCCATGTTCATACAGATGGCGGGGTAGATATTTCCATGTTCATACAGATGGCGGTGTAGATAATTCCATGTTCGTACAGATGGCGGTGTTGATATTTCCATGTTCATAGAGATGGCGGTGTAGATATTTCTATGTTTATGCAGATAGCGGTATAGATATTTCCATGTTTATACAGATGGTGGTGTAGATATTTCCACGTTTATAGAGATGGCGGTCTAGATATTTCCATGTTTATAGAGATAGTGGTGTAGTTATTTCCAAGTTTATAGAGACAGCGTTGTAGATATTTCCATGTTTATACAGGTAGTGGTGAAGATATTTCCATGTTTATACAGATAGCGGTGTAGATATTTAAATGTTTATACAGGTAGCGGTGCAGATATTTCCAAGTTCATACAGATAGCGGTGTAGGAATTTCCACGTTTATACAGATGGCGGAGTAGATATTTCCATGTTCATAGAGATGGCGCTGTAGATATTTCCATGTTTTAGAGATGGCAGTGTAGATATTTTCATGTTTACACAGATGGTGGTGTAGATATTTCCATGTTTACACAGAAAGGGGTGTAGACATTTCCATGTTTACGCAGACAGCGGTGTGGATATTTCCATGTTTATACAGATAGTTGGGCAGATATTTCCATGTTTATACAGATAGCGGTGTAGTTATTTCCACGTTCATACAGATAACGGTGTAGATATTTCCATGTTCATAGAGATGGCGGTGTAGATATTTCCATGTTCCTACAAATGGCGGTGTAGATATTTCCATGTTCATAGAGATGGCCGTGTAGATATTTCCATGTTCATACAAATGGCGGTGTAGATAATTCCATGTTCATAGACATGGTGGTGTAGATATTTCCATGTTCATACAAATGGCTGTGTAGATATTTCCATGTTCCTAGAGATGGCGGTGTAGATGTTTCCATGTTTATACAGATAGCAGTGTAGTTATTTCCATGTTTATACACAAAGCAGTGTAGTTATTTCCATGTTTATAAAGATAGCAATGTAGATATTTCCATTGATATACAGATAGCTGTGTAGATATTTGCATGTTCTTACAGATAGCAGTGTAGATATTTCCATGTTATACAGATAGCGGTGTAGATATTTCCATGTTCATACAGATAGCGGTGTAGTTATTTCCACGTTCATACAGATAACGGTGTAGATATTTCCATGTTCATACAGATAGCGGTGTAGATATTTCCATGTTCATACAGATATCGGTGTAGTTATTTCCACGTTCATACAGATAACGGTGTAGATATTTCCATGTTCATACAGTTAGCGGTGTAGATATTTCCATGTTCATACGGATGGCGGTGTAGATATTTACATGTTCATACAGATGGCGGTGTAGATATCTCCATGTTTAGGCAGATAGCGGTGTAGACATTTCCATGTTTATACAGATGGTGGTGTAGATATTTCCATGTTCATACAGATGGCGGTGTAGATATTTCCATGTTTATAGAGATGGCAGTGTAGATATTTTCATGTTTACACAGATGGCGGTGTAGATATTTCCATGTTTACACAGATAGCGGTGTAGACATTTCCATGTTTACACAGATAGCGGTGTGGATATTTCCATGTTTATGCAGATAGCGATATAGATATTTCCATGTTTATAGAGATGTTGGTGTAGATATTTCCAAGTTTATGGGGATGGCGGTGTAGATATTTTCATGTTTAAACAGATGGCGGAGCATATATTTCCATGTTTACACAGATAGCGTTGTGGATATTTCCATGTTTATGCAGATAGCGGTGTAGATATTTCCATATTTATACAGATTGTGGTGCGGATATTTCCATGTTTATACAGATAGGCAGATATTTCCATGTTTATACAGATAGCGGTGTAGATATTTCCATCTTAATACAGATGGCGGTGTAGATATTTCCATGTTCGTACAGATGGCGGTGTAGATATTTCCAGGTTCATACAGATGGCGGTGTAGATATTTCGAAGTTCATAGAGATAGCGCTGTAGTTATTTCCATATTTATAGAGAAATATGTGTAGATATTTCCATGTATAAGCAGATAGCTGTGTAGATATTTCCATGTTCATGCAGATAGCGGTGTAGATATTTCCATGTTCATCCAGATGCCGGTGTAGATATATCCAAGTTCATACAGATGGCGGTGAAGATATTTCAATGTTCATACAGATGGCGGTGTAGATATTTCCATGTTCATACAAATGGCGGTGAAGATGTTTCCATGTTCATAGAGATGGCGGTGGAGATATTTCCATGTTCATACAAATGACGGTGTAGTTATTTCAATGTTCATAGAGATGGCAGTTTAGGTATTTCCATGTTTATACAGATAGCAGTGTAGTTATTTCCATGTTTATAGAGATAGTGGTGCAGATATTTTCAATTTTATACAGATAGCTGTGTGGATATTTGCATGTTCATACAGAGAGCGGTGCAGATATTTCCATGTTCATACAGATTGCGTTGTAGATATTTCCATATTCATACAGAGAGTGGTGTAGATATTTCCATCTTAATACAGATGGCGGTGTAGATTTGTCCATATTTGTACAGATGCCGGTGTAGATATTTCCATGTTCATACAGATGGCGGTGTAGATATTTCAAAGTTTATAGAGATAGCGCTGTAGTTATTTCCATATTTATAGAGAAATCTGTGTAGATATTTCCATGTATATTCAGATAGCTGTGTAGATATTTCCATGATCATGCAGATAGCGGTGTAGATAATTCCATGTTCATGCAGATGCCGGTGCACATATATCCATGTTCATACAGATGGCGGTGAAGATATTTCCATGTTCATACAGATGGTGGTGTAGATATTTCCATGTTCATACAAATGGCGACGTAGATATTTCCATGTTCATAGAGATGGCGGTGTAGATATTTCCATGTTCATACAAATGGTGGTGTAGATATTTCCATGATCATAGAGATGGCGGTGTAGATATTTCCATGAATATACAGATAGCAGTGTAGTTATTTCCATGTTTATAGAGATAGCAGTGTAGTTATTTCCATTGATATACAGATAGCTGTTTAGATATTTGCATGTTCATACAGATAGCGGTCTAGATATTTCCAAGTTCATACAGATAGCGGTGTAGATAATTCCACCTTCATAGTGATGGCAGTGTAGATATTTCTATGTTCATACAGAGGGCGGTGTAGATATTTCCATGTTTATAGAGATGGCGGTGTAGATATTTCCATGTTTATACAAATGGCCTTGTAGATATTTCCATGTTTATAGAGATGGCGGTGTAGATATTTCCATGTTTATACAGATGGCGGTGTAGGTATTTACATGTTTATGGAGATGGCGGTGTAGATATTTCCATGTTTATACAGAAAGCGGTGTAGAAGTTTCCATGTTTACACAGAGAGTGATGTAGACTTTTCCATGTTTACAGAGATTGCGTAGATATTTAAATGTTTATAGAGATAGCGGTGTAGCTATTTCCATGTTTACACAGGTAGCGGTGAAGATATTTCCATGTTTACACAAATAGCGGTATGGATATTTCCATGATTATACAGATAGCGGTGCAGATATTTCCATGTTTATGCAGATAGCGGTGCAGATATTTCCATGTTTATGCAGATAGCGGTGCAGATGTTTCCATGATTATAAAGATAGCGGTGTAGATATTTCCATGTTTATACATGTAGCGGTGTAGATAATTCCAAGTTTATACAGATAGCGGTGTAGATATTTCCATGTTTATACCGATAGCGGTGTAGATATTTCCATCTTAATACAGATTGCGGTGTAGATATTTCCATGTTCCTACAGATGGCGGTGTAGATATTTCCAAGATTATAGAGATAGCGGTGTAGTTATTTCCATGTTTATAGAGAATTCTTAGTAGATATTTCCATGTATATGCAGATAGCTGTGTAGTTATTTCCATGTTCATACAGATAGCGGTGTACATATTTCCCTGTTCATCCAGATGGCGGTGTAGATATTTCCATGTTCATACAGATGGCGGTGAAGGTATTTCCATGTTCATACAGATGGCAGTGTACATATTTCCATGTTTATAAAGATGGCGGTGTAGATATTTCCATGTTTATACAGAGGTCGGTTTAGATATTTCCATGTTTACACAAATAGCGGTGTAGATATTTCCATGTTGATACACATAGCGGTGTAGATATTTCCAAGTTTATAGAGATAGCGGTGTAGATATTTCCATGTTTATAGAGATAGCGATGTAGACATTTCCATGTTTATGCAGATAGCGGTATAGTTATTTCCATGTTTATACAGATGGTTATGTAGATATTTCCATGTTAATAGAGATGGCGGTCTAGATATTTCCATGTTTATAGAGATGGCGGTCTAGATATTTCCATGTTTATAGAGATGGTGGTGGAGTTATTTCCAAGTTTATAGAGATAGCGTAGTAGATATTTCCATGTTTATACAGACACCGGTGAAGATATTTCCATGTTTATACGGATAGATGGGTAGATATTTCCAAGTTTATACAGATAGCGGTGTAGATGTTTTCATGTTTATAGAGATGGCGGTCTAGATATTTCCATGTTTATACAGATGGTGGTGTCGTTATTTCCAAGTTTATAGAGATAGCGTTGTAGATATTTCCATGTTTATACACACAGCGGTGAAGATATTTCCATGTTTATACAGATAGCGGTGTAGATATTTACATGTTTATACAGATAGTGGTGTAAGTATTTCCATGTTTATACAGATAGCGGTGTAGATATTTCCATCTCAAGACAGATGGCGGTGTATATATTTCCATGTTCCTACAGATGGCGGTGTAGATATTTCCATGTTGATACACAAAGCGGTGTAGGTATTTCCAAGTTTATAGAGATGGCGGGGTAGATATTTCCATGTTTATGCAGAGAGCTGTGTAGATATTTCCATGTTCATACAGATGGAGGTGCAGTTATTTCCATGTTCATACAGATGGCGGTGTAGATATTTACATGTTCATACAGATGGCGGTGTAGATATTTCCATGTTCGTACAGATGGCTGTGTAGATATTTCCATGTTCATAGAGATGGCGGTGTAGATATTTCCATGTTTATGCAGATAGCAATGTAGATATTTCCATGTTTATACAGATAACAGTGTAGATATTTCCATGTTTATAGAGATAGTGGTGTAGATAATTTCAATTTTATACAGATAGCAGTGTAGATATTTCCAAGATCATACAGACAGTAGTGTAGATATTTTCACGTTTATAGAGATGGCGGTGTAGATATTTCCATGTTCATACAGGTGGCGGTGTAGATATTTCCATGTTTATAGAGATGGCGGTGTAGATATTTTCATGTATACACAGATGGCGGTGTAGATATTTCCATGTTTACAGAGATAGCGGTGTAGACATTTCCATGTTTACACAGATAGCGGTGTGGATATTTCCATGTTTATGCAGATAGCGGTGTAGATATTTCCATGTTTATACAGATAGCGGTGCGGATATTTCCGTGTTTATACAGATAGTTGGGCAGATATTTCCATGTTTATACAGATAGCGGTATAGTTATTTCCATGTTTATACAGATGGTTATGTAGATATTTTCATGTTAATAGAGATGGCGGTCTAGATATTTCCATGTTTATAGAGATGGCGGTCTAGATATTTCAATGTTTATAGAGATGGTGGTGGAGTTATTTAGAAGTTTATAGAGATAGCGTAGTAGATATTTCCATGTTTATACAGACACCGGTGAAGATATTTCCATGTTTATACGGATAGATGGGTAGATATTTCCAAGTTTATACAGATAGCGGTGTAGATGTTTACATGTTTATAGAGATGGCGGTCTAGATATTTCCATGTTTATACAGATGGTGGTGTCGTTATTTCCAAGTTTATAGAGATAGCGTTGTAGATATTTCCATGTTTATACAGACAGCGGTGAAGATATTTCCATGTTTATACAGATAGCGGTGTAGATATTTACATGTTTATACAGATAGTGGTGTAAGTATTTCCGTGTTTATACAGATAGCGGTGTAGATATTTCCATCTCAAGACAGATGGCGGTGTATATATTTCCATGTTCCTACAGATGGCAGTGTAGATATTTCCATGTTGATACACATAGCGGTGTAGGTATTTCCAAGTTTATAGAGATGGCGGGGTAGATATTTCCATGTTTATGCAGAGAGCTGTGTAGATATTTCCATGTTCATACAGATGGAGGTGCAGTTATTTCCATGTTCATACAGATGGCGGTGTAGATATTTACATGTTCATACAGATGGCGGTGTAGATATTTCCATGTTCGTACAGATGGCTGTGTAGATATTTCCATGTTCATAGAGATGGAGGTGTAGATATTTCCATGTTTATGCAGATAGCAATGTAGATATTTCCATGTTTATACAGATAACAGTGTAGATATTTCCATGTTTATAGAGATAGTGGTGTAGATAATTTCAATTTTATACAGATAGCAGTGTAGATATTTCCAAGATCATACAGACAGTAGTGTAGATATTTTCACGTTTATAGAGATGGCGGTGTAGATATTTCCATGTTCATACAGGTGGCGGTGTAGATATTTCCATGTTTATAGAGATGGCGGTGTAGATATTTTCATGTATACACAGATGGCGGTGTAGATATTTCCATGTTTACAGAGATAGCGGTGTAGACATTTCCATGTTTACACAGATAGCGGTGTGGATATTTCCATGTTTATGCAGATAGCGGTGTAGATATTTCCATGTTTATACAGATAGCGGTGCGGATATTTCCGTGTTTATACAGATAGTTGGGCAGATATTTCCATGTTTATACAGATAGCGGTATAGTTATTTCCATGTTTATACAGATGGTTATGTAGATATTTCCATGTTAATAGAGATGGCGGGCTAGATATTTCCATGTTTATAGAGATGGCGGTCTAGATATTTCAATGTTTATAGAGATGGTGGTGGAGTTATTTAGAAGTTTATAGAGATAGCGTAGTAGATATTTCCATGTTTATACAGACACCGGTGAAGATATTTCCATGTTTATACAGATAGCGGTGTAGGTATTTCCATGTTCATACAGATAGCGGTGTAGATATTTCCATGTTCATCCAGATAGGGGTGTAGATATTTCCATGTTCATACAGATAGCGGTGTAGATATATCCATGTTCATACAGATGGCAGTGAAGATATTTCCATGTTCATACAGATAGCGGTGTAGATACTTCCATTTTCATACAGGTAGTGGTGTAGATATTTCCATGTTCATACAGATAGGGGTGTAGATATTTCCATGTTCATCCAGATGCCGGTGTAGATATATCCAAGTTCATACAGATGGCGGTGAAGATATTTCAATGTTCATACAGATGGCGGTGTAGATATTTCCATGTTCATACAAATGGCGGTGAAGATATTTCCATGTTCATAGAGATGGCGGTGTAGATATTTCCATGTTCATAGAGATGGCGGTGGAGATATTTCCATGTTCATACAAATGGCGATGTAGTTATTTCCATGTTCATAGAGATGGCGGTTTAGGTATTTCCATGTTTATACAGATAGCAGTGTAGTTATTTCCATGTTTATAGAGATAGTGGTGCAGATAATTTCAATTTTATACAGATAGCTGTGTGGATATTTGCATGTTCATACAGAGAGCGGTGCAGATATTTCCATGTTCATACAGATTGCGTTGTAGATATTTCCATATTCATACAGAGAGCGGTGTAGATATTTCCACGTTCATGCAGAATGCGGTGTAGATATTTCCATGTTCATACCAATAGCGGTGTAGATATTTCCGTGTCCATACAGTTAGCGTTGTAGATATTTCCATGTTCATACAGATGGCGGTGTAGATATTTACATGTTCATAGACATGCCGGTGTAGATATTTCCATGTTCGTACGGATGGCAGTGTAGTTATTTCCTTGTTCATACTGGTGGCGGCGTAGATATTTCCATGTTTATACAGATAGCAGTGTAGTTATTTCCTTGTTTATAGAGATAGCAGTGTAGATATTTCCATTGATATACAGATAGCTGTGTAGATATTTCCATGTTCATACAGATAGCGGTGTGGATATTTCCATGTTCATACAGATAGCGGTGTAGATATTTCCATGTTCATACAGATAGCGGTGTAGATATTTCCATGTTCATACAGATAGCGGTGTAGATATTTCCATGTTCATACAGATAGCGGTGTAGATATTTCCAAGTTCATACAGTTAGCGGTGTAGATATTTCCATGTTCATAAAGATGGCGGTGTAGACATTTACATGTTCATACAGATGGCGGTGTAGATATTTCCATGTTCGTACGGATGGCAGTGTAGATATTTCCATGTTTATACAGATAGCGGTGTAGATTTTCCATGTTTATACAGAGAGCAGTGTAGATATTTCCATGTTTATAGAGATAGTGGTGTAGATAATATCAATATTATACAGAGAGCAGTGTAGATATTTCCAAGTTCATAAAGATAGCGGTGTAGATATTTCCACGTTTATAGAGATGGCGGTGTAGATATTTCCATGTTCATACAGATGGCGGTGTAGGTATTTCCATGTTTATGGGGATGGCGGTGTAGATATTTTCATGTTTACACAGATGGCGGTGTAGATATTTCCATGTTTACACAGATAGCGGTGTAGACATTTCCATGTTTACACATATAGCGGTGTGGATATTTCCATGTTTTTGCAGATAGAAGTGTAGATATTTCCATGTTTATACAGATAGTTGGGCAGATATTTCCATGTTTATACAGATAGCGGTGTAGGTATTTCCATCTTAATACAGATGGCGGTGTAGACATGTCCATATTTGTGCAGATGTCGGTGTAGATATTTCCATGTTCATACAGATGGCGGTGTAGATATTTCGAAGTTTATAGAGATAGCGCTGTAGTTATTTCCATATTTATAGAGAAATATGTGTAGATAATTCCATCTATATTCAGATAGCTGTGTAGATATTTCCATGTTCATGCAGATAGCGGTGTAGATAATTCCATGTTCATCCAGATGCCGGTGCACATATATCCATGTTCATACAGATGGCGGTGAAGATATTTCCATGTTCATACAGATGGTGGTGTAGATATTTCCATGTTCATACAAATGGCGACGTAGATATTTCCATGTTCATAGAGATGGCGGTGTAGATATTTCCATGTTCATACAAATGGCGGTGTAGATATTTCCATGTTCATAGAGATGGCGGTGTAGATATTTCCATGTTTATACAGATAGCAGTGTAGTTATTTCCATGTTTATAGAGATAGCAGTGTAGTTATTTCCATTGATATACAGATAGCTGTTTAGATATTTGCATGTTCATACAGATAGCGGTCTAGATATTTCCATGTTCATACAGATAGCGGTGTAGATATTTCCATGTTCATACAGATAGCGGTGTAGATATTTTCATGTTCATACAGATAGTGGTGTAGATATTTCCATGTTCATACAGATGACGGTATAGATATTTACATGTTCATACAGATGGCGGTGAAGATATTTCCATGTTCATACAGATGGCGGTGTAGATATTTCCATGTTCATACCAATAGCGGTGTAGATATTTCCATGTTCATACAGTTAGCGGTGTAGATATTTCCATGTTCATACAGATGGCGGTGTAGATATTTTCATGTTTACACAGATGGCGGTGTAGATATTTCCATGTTTATACAGATAGCGTTGTAGACATTTCCATGTTTACACAGGTAGCGGTTTGGATATTTCCATGTTTATGCAGATAGCGGTGTAGATATTTCCATGTTTATAAAGATAGCGGTGCGGATATTTCCATGTTTATACAGATAGTTGGGCAGATATTTCCATGTTTATACCGATAGCGGTGTAGATATTTCCATCTTAATACAGATGGCGGTGTAGATATGTCCATGTTCGTACAGATGGCGGTGTAGATATTTCCATGTTCATACAGATGGCGGTGTAGATATTTCGAAGTTTATAGAGACAGCGCTGTAGTTATTTCTATATTTTTAGAGAAATCTGTGTAGATATTTCCGTGCATATGCAGACAGCTGGGTAGATATTTCCATGTTCATGCAGATAGCGGTGTAGTTATTTCCATGTTCATCCAGATGCCGGTGTAGATATATCCATGTTCATACAGATGGTGGTGAAGATATTTCCATGTTCATACAGATGGCGGTGTAGATATTTCCATGTTCATACAAATGGCGGTGTAAATCTTTCCATGTTCATAGAGATGACGGTGTAGATGTTTTCATGTTCATACAAATGGCGGTGTAGATATTTCCATGTTCTTAGAGATGGCGTTGTAGATATTTCCATCTTTATACAGATAGCAGTGTAGTTATTTTCATGTTTATAGAGATAGCGGTGCAGATAATTTCAATTTTATTCAGATAGCTGGGTAGATATTTGCATGTTCATACAGATAGCAGTGTAGATATTTCCATCTTCATACAAATAGCGGGATAGATATTTCTATGTTCATACATATAGCGGTGTAGATATTTCCATGTTCATAAAGATAGCCGTGTAGATATTTCCATGTTCATACCAATAGCGGTGTGGATATTTCCATGTCCATACAGTTAGCGGTGTAGATATTTCCATGTTCATACAGATGGCGGTGTAGATATTTACATGTTCATACAGATGGCGGTGTAGATATTTCCATGTTCGTACGGATGACATTGTAGATATTTCCATGTTCATACAGGTGCCAGTGTAGATATTTCCATGTTTATACAGATAACAGTGTAGATATTTCCACGTTTATAGAGATAGCACTGTAGACATTTCCATTGATATACAGATAGCTTTGTAGATATTTGCATGTCCATACAGATAGCGGTGTAGATATTTCCATGTTCGTACAGATAGCGGTGTAGATATTTCCATGTTCATACAGATAGCGGTGTAGATATTTCGATGTTCATACAGAAAACGGTGTAGATATTTCCATGTTCATACAGATGGCGGTGTAGATATTTCCATGTTCATACAAATGGAGGTGTAGATATTTCCATCTTCATAGAGATGGCGGTGTAGATATTTCCGTGTTCATACAAAAGCCGGTGTAGATATTTCCATGTTCATAGAGATTCTGGTATAGATATTTCCATGTTTATAGAGATAGCGGTGCAGATAATTTCAATTTTATTCAGATAGCTGGGTAGATATTTGCATGTTCATACAGATAGCAGTGTAGATATTTCCATCTTCATACAAATAGCGGGGTAGATATTTCTATGTTCATACATATAGCGGTGTAGATATTTCCATGTTCATAAAGATAGCCGTGTAGATATTTCCATGTTCATACCAATAGCGGTGTGGATATTTCCATGTCCATACAGTTAGCGGTGTAGATATTTCCATGTTCATACAGGTGCCGGTGTAGATATTTCCATGTTTATACAGATAACAGTGTAGATATTTCCACGTTTATAGAGATAGCACTGTAGACATTTCCATTGATATACAGATAGCTTTGTAGATATTTGCATGTCCATACAGATAGCGGTGTAGATATTTCCATGTTCGTACAGATAGCGGTGTAGATATTTCCATGTTCATACAGATAGCGGTGTAGATATTTCGATGTTCATACAGATAACGGTGTAGATATTTCCATGTTCATACAGATGGCGGTGTAGATATTTCCATGTTCATACAAATGGCGGTGTAGTTATTTCCATCTTCATAGAGATGGCGGTGTAGATATTTCCGTGTTCATACAAATGGCGGTGTAGATATTTCCATGTTCATAGAGATTCTGGTATAGATATTTCCATGTTTATACAGATAGCAATGTAGTTATTTCCATGTTTATACAGATAGCGGTGTAGATATTTCCATGTTCATACAGATAGCATTGTAGATATTTCCATGTTCATACAGATAGCGGCGTAGATATTTCCATGTTTATACAGATAGCAGAGTAGTTATTTCCATGTTTATAGAGATAGCAGTGTAGATATTTCCATTGATATACAGATAGCTGTGTAGATATTTGCATGTTCATACAGATAGCGGTGTGGATATTTCCATGTTCATACAGATAGCGGTGTAGATATTTCCATGTTCATACAGATAGCGGTTTAGATATTTCCATGTTCATACAGATAGCGGTGTAGATATTTCCATGTTTATACAGATAGCAGTGTACTTATTTCCATGTTTATAGAGATATCAGTGTAGATATTTCCATTGATATACAGATAGCTGTGTAGATATTTGCACGTTCACACAGATAGCGGTGTAGATATTTCCATGTTCGTACAGATAGCGGTGTAGGTATTTCTATTTTCAAACAGATAGCGGTGTAGATATTTCCATGTTCATAGAGATGGCGGTGTTGATATTTCCATGTTTATGCAGATAGCGGTATAGATATTTCCATGTTTATACAGATGGTGGTGTAGATATTTCCATGTTTATAGAGATGGCAGTCTAGATATTTCCATGTTTATAGAGATAGTGGTGTAGTTATTTCAAAGTTTATAGAGACAGCATTGTAGATATTTCCATGTATATGCAGATAGCGGTGAAGATATTTCCATGTTTATACTGACAGCGGTGTAGATATTTCCTTGTTTATACAGATAGCGGTGTAGATATTTCCATGTTTATAGAGATAGTGGTGTAGATAATTTCACTTTTATACAGATAGCAGTGTAGATATTTCCACGTTTATAGAGATGGCGGTGTAGATATTTCCATGTTCATACAGATGGCGGTGTAGATATTTCCATGTTTATAGAGATGGCGGTGTAGATATTTTCATGTTTACACAGATAGCGGTGTAGACATTTCCATGTTTACACAGATAGCGGTGTGGATATTTCCATGTTTATGCAGATAGCGGTGTAGATATTTCCATGTTTATACAGATAGCGGTGCGGTTATTTCCATGTTTATACAGATAGTGGTGCAGACATTTCCATTTTTATACAGATAGCAGTGTAGATATTTCCATCTTAATACAGATGGCGGTGTAGATAAGTCCATGTTTGTACAGATGGCGGTGTAGATATTTCCATGTTCATACAGATGGCGGTGTAGATATTTCGAAGTTTATAGAGATATCGCAGTAGTTATTTCCATATTTATTGAGAAATCTGTGTATCTATTTCCATGTATATGCAGATAGCTGTGTAGATATTTCCATGTTCATGCAGAAAGCGGGGTAGATATGTCCATGTTCATACTGTTAGCGGTGTAGATATTTCCATGTTCATAGAGATGGCGGTGTAGATATTTACATGTTCATACAGATGGCATTGTAGATATTTCCATGTTCGTGCGGATGGCAGTTTAGATATTTCCATGTTCATACAGGTGGGGGTGAAGATATTTCCATGTTTATACAGATAGCAGTGTAATTATTTCCATGTTTATAGAGATAGCAGTGTAGATACTTCCATTGATATACAGATAGCTGTGTAGATATGTGCATGTTCATACAGATAGCGGTGTAGATATTTCCATGTTTGTACAGATAGCGGTGTAGATATTTCCATGTTCATACAGATAGCGGTGTAGATATTTCCATGTTCATACTGATAACGGTGTAGATATTTCCATGTTCATACAGATAGCGGTGTAGATATTTCCATGTTCATACAGTTAGCGGTGTAGATATTTCCATGTTCATACAGATGGCGGTGTAGATATTTACATGTTCATACAGATGGCGGTGTAGATATTTCCATGTTCGTACAGATGGCGGTGTAGATATTTCCATGTTCATAGAGATGGTGGTGTAGATATTTCCATGTTTATGCAGATAGCGGTGTAGATATTTCCATGTTTATACAGATGGTGGTTTAGGTATTTCCATGTTTATAGAGATGACGGTGTAGATATTTCCATGTTTATAGAGATAGTGGTGTAGTTATTTCCAAGTTTATAGAGACATCGTTGTAGATATTTCCGTGTTTATTCAGATAGCGGTGAAGTTATTTCCATGTTTATACAGATAGCGGTGTAGATATTTCCATTTTTATACAGATAACAGTGTAGATATTTCCATGTATATAGAGATAGTGGTGTAGATAATTTCAATTTTATACAGATAGCAGTGTAGATATTTCCAAGTTCATACAGATAGCGGTGTAGATATTTCCACGTTTATAGATATGGCGTTGTAGATATTTCCATGTTCATACAGATGGCGGTGTAGATACTTCCATGTTTATAGAGATGGCGGTGTAGATATTTTCATGTTTACACAGATGGCGTTGTAGATAATTCCATGTTTCCACAAATAGCGGTGTAGACATTTCCATGTTTACACAGATAGCGGTGTGGATATTTCCATGTTTATGCAGACAGCGGTGTAGATATTTCCATGTTTATACAGATAGCGGTGCGGATATTTCCATGTTTATACAGATGGGCAGATATTTCCATGTTTATACAGATAGCGGTGTAGATCTTTCCATCTTAATACAGATGGCGGTGTAGATATGTCCATGTTCGTACAGATGGCGGTGTAGATATTTCCATGTTCATATAGATGGCGGTGTAGATATTTCGAAGTTTATAGAGATAGCGCTGTAGTTATTTCCATATTTATAGAGAAATATGTGTAGATATTTCCATGTATATGCAGATAGCTGTGTAGATATTTCCATGTTCATGCAGATAGCGGTGTAGATCTTTCCATGTTCATCCAGATGCCGGTGTAGATATATCCATGTTCATACAGATGGCGGTGAAGATATTTCCATGTTCATACAGATGGCGGTGTAGATATTTCCAGGTTCATACAAATGGCGGTGCAGATGTTTCCATCTTCATAGAGATGGCGGTGTAGATATTTCCATGTTCATAGAGATGGCGGTGTAGATATTTCCATATTTATACAGATAGCAGTGTAGTTATTTCCATGTTTATATAGATAGTGGTGTAGATAATTTCAATTTTATACAGATAGCTGTGTAGATATTTGCATGTTCATACTGATAGCGGTGTAGATATTTCCATGTTGATACAGATAGCGGTGTAGATATTTCCATGTTCATGCAGATAGCGGTGTAGATATTTCCATGTCCATACAGTTAGCGTTGTAGATATTTCCATGTTCATCCAGATGGCGGTGTAGATATTTACATGTTCATACAGATGGCGGTGTACATATTTCCATGTTCGTACGGATGGCAGTGTAGTTATTTCCATGTTCATACAGGTGGCGGTGTAGATATTTCCATGTTTATACAGATAGCAGTGTAGTTATTTCCATGTTGATAGAGATAGCAGTGTAGATATTTCCATTGATATACAGATAGCTGTGTAGATATTTGCATGTTCATACAGATAGCGGTGTAGATATTTCCATGTTCGTACAGATAGCGGTGTAGATATTTCCATGTTCATACAGATAGCGGTGTACATATTTCCATGTTTTACAGGTAGCGGTGTAGATATTTCCATGTTCATACTGATAGCGGGGTAGATATTTCCATCTTCATACAGTTAGCGGTGTAGATATTTCCATGTTCATACAGATGGCGGTGTAGATATTTACATGTTCATACAGGTGGCGGTGTAGATATTTCCATGTTCTTACGGATGGCAGTGTAGATATTTCCATGTTCATACAGGTGGCGGTGTAGATATTTCCATGTTCATACAGATAGCAGTATAGTTATTTCCATGTTTATGCAGATAGCGGTGTAGATATTTCCATTGATATACAGATAGCTGTGTAGATATTTGCATGTTCATACAGATAGCGGTGTAGATATTTCCATGTTCATACACATAGCGGTGTAGATGTTTCGATGTTCATACAGATAACGGTGTAGATATTTCCATGATCATACAGACATCAGTGTAGATATTTCCATGTTCACACAGATAGCGGTGTAGATATTTCCATGTTTATACAGTTAGCGGTGTAGATATTTCCATGTTCATGCAGATAGCGGTGTAGATATTTCCATGTTCATACAGATAGTGGTGTAGATATTTCCATGTTCATACAGATAACGGTGTAGATATTTCCATGTTCATACAGATATCGGTGTAGATATTTCTATGTTCATACAGTTAGCTGTGTAGATATTTCCATGTTCATACAGATGGCGGTGTAGATATTTACATGTTCATGCAGATGGCGGTGTAGATATTTCCATGTTCGTACAGATGGCGTTGTAGATATTTCCATGTTCATAGAGGTGGCGGTGTAGTTATTTCCATGTTTATGCAGATAGCGGTATAGATATTTCCATGTTTATACACTTGGTGGTGTAGATATTTCCATGTTTATAGAGATGGCGGTCTAGATATTTCCATGTTTATAGAGATAGTGGTGTAGTTATTTCCAAGTTTATAGAGACAGCATTGTAGATATTTCCATGTTTATACAGATAGCGGTGTAGATATTTCCATGTTTATACTGATAGCAGTGTAGATATTTCCATGTTTATAGAGATAGTGGTGTAGATAATTTCAATTTTATACAGGTAGCAGTGTAGATATTTCCAAGTTCATACAGATAGCGGTGTAGATATTTCCACATTTATAGAGATGGCGGTGTAGATATTTCCATGTTCATACAGATGGCGGTGTAGATATTTCCATGTTTTTAGAGATGGTGGTGTAGATATTTTCATGTTTACACAGAAGGCGGTGGAGATATTTCCATGTTTACTCAGATAATGGTGTAGACATTTCCATGTTTACACAGATAGCGGTGTGGATATTTCCATGTTTATGCAGATAGCGGTGTAGCTATTTCCATGTTTATACAGATAGCGGTGCGGATTCTTCCATGTTTATTCAGATAGTAGGGCAGATATTTCCGTGTTTATACAGATAGCGGTGTAGATATTTCCATCTTAATACAGATGGCGGTGTAGATATATCCATGTTCGTAAAGATGGCGGTGTAGATATTTCCATGTTCATACAGATGGCGGTGAAGATATTTCGAAGTTTATAGAGATAGCGCTGTAGTTATTTCCATATTTAGAGAGAAATCTCTGTAGTTATTTCCATGTATATGCAGATAGCTGTTTAGATATTTCCATGTTCATGCAGATAGCGGTGTAGATATTTCCATGTTCATCCAGATGCCGGTGTAGATATATCCATGTTCATACAGATGGCGGTGAAGATATTTCCATGTTCATACAGACGGCGGTGTAGATATTTCCATGTTAATACAGATGGCGGTGTAGATATTTCCATGTTCATACAGATGGCGGTGTAGATATTTCCGTGTTCATACAAATGGCAGCGTAGATATTTCCATGTTCATAGAGATGGCGGTGTAGATATTTCCATGTTTAAACAGATAGCAATGTAGATATTTCCATGTTTATAGAGATAGCGGTATAGATATTTCCATTGATATACAGATAGCTGTGTAGATATTTGCATGTTCATACAGATAGCGGTGTAGATATTTCCATGTTCATACAGTTAGCGGTGTAGATATTTCCATGTTCATACAGATAGCGGTGTAGATATTTCCATGTTTTACAGATAGCGGTGGAGATATTTCCATGTTCATACAGATAGCGGTGTAGATATTTCCATGTTCATACGGTTAGAGGTGTAGATATTTCCATCTTCATACAGACGGCGGTGTAGATATTTAAATGTTCCTACAGATGGCGGTGTAGATGTTTCCATGTTCATAGAGATGGCGTTGTAGTTATTTCCATGTTTATGCAGATAGCGGTATAGATATTTCCATGTTTATACACATGGTGGTGTAGATATTTCCATGTTTATAGAGATGGCGGTCTAGATATCTCCATGTTTATAGAGATAGTGGTGTAGTTATTTCCAAGTTTATAGATACAGCATTGTAGATATTTCCATGTTTATACAGATAGCGGTGTAGATATTTCCATGTTCATAGAGATGGCGGTGTAGATATTTACATGTTCATACAGATGGCATTGTAGATATTTCCATGTTCGTGCGGATGGCAGTTTAGATATTTCCATGTTCATACAGGTGGGGGTGAAGATATTTCCATGTTTATACAGATAGCAGTGTAATTATTTCCATGTTTATAGAGATAGCAGTGTAGATACTTCCATTGATATACAGATAGCTGTGTAGATATGTGCATGTTCATACAGATAGCGGTGTAGATATTTCCATGTTTGTACAGATAGCGGTGTAGATATTTCCATGTTCATACAGATAGCGGTGTAGATATTTCCATGTTCATACTGATAACGGTGTAGATATTTCCATGTTCATACAGATAGCGGTGTAGATATTTCCATGTTCATACAGTTAGCGGTGTAGATATTTCCATGTTCATACAGATGGCGGTGTAGATATTTACATGTTCATACAGATGGCGGTGTAGATATTTCCATGTTCGTACAGATGGCGGTGTAGATATTTCCATGTTCATAGAGATGGTGGTGTAGATATTTCCATGTTTATGCAGATAGCGGTGTAGATATTTCCATGTTTATACAGATGGTGGTTTAGGTATTTCCATGTTTATAGAGATGACGGTGTAGATATTTCCATGTTTATAGAGATAGTGGTGTAGTTATTTCCAAGTTTATAGAGACATCGTTGTAGATATTTCCGTGTTTATTCAGATAGCGGTGAAGTTATTTCCATGTTTATACAGATAGCGGTGTAGATATTTCCATTTTTATACAGATAACAGTGTAGATATTTCCATGTATATAGAGATAGTGGTGTAGATAATTTCAATTTTATACAGATAGCAGTGTAGATATTTCCAAGTTCATACAGATA
Organism: Gorilla gorilla gorilla; assembly: GCF_029281585.2. Lineage (NCBI taxonomy): Eukaryota > Metazoa > Chordata > Mammalia > Primates > Hominidae > Gorilla > Gorilla gorilla. Next base: position 5,587,538 of record NC_073232.2, on the reverse strand, counting down.
GCGGTGTAGATATTTCCACGTTTATAGATATGGCGTTGTAGATATTTCCATGTTCATACAGATGGCGGTGTAGATACTTCCATGTTTATAGAGATGGCGGTGTAGATATTTTCATGTTTACACAGATGGCGTTGTAGATAATTCCATGTTTCCACAAATAGCGGTGTAGACATTTCCATGTTTACACAGATAGCGGTGTGGATATTTCCATGTTTATGCAGACAGCGGTGTAGATATTTCCATGTTTATACAGATAGCGGTGCGGATATTTCCATGTTTATACAGATGGGCAGATATTTCCATGTTTATACAGATAGCGGTGTAGATCTTTCCATCTTAATACAGATGGCGGTGTAGATATGTCCATGTTCGTACAGATGGCGGTGTAGATATTTCCATGTTCATATAGATGGCGGTGTAGATATTTCGAAGTTTATAGAGATAGCGCTGTAGTTATTTCCATATTTATAGAGAAATATGTGTAGATATTTCCATGTATATGCAGATAGCTGTGTAGATATTTCCATGTTCATGCAGATAGCGGTGTAGATCTTTCCATGTTCATCCAGATGCCGGTGTAGATATATCCATGTTCATACAGATGGCGGTGAAGATATTTCCATGTTCATACAGATGGCGGTGTAGATATTTCCATGTTCATACAAATGGCGGTGAAGATGTTTCCATGTTCATAGAGATGGCGGTGGAGATATTTCCATGTTCATACAAATGACGGTGTAGTTATTTCAATGTTCATAGAGATGGCAGTTTAGGTATTTCCATGTTTATACAGATAGCAGTGTAGTTATTTCCATGTTTATAGAGATAGTGGTGCAGATATTTTCAATTTTATACAGATAGCTGTGTGGATATTTGCATGTTCATACAGAGAGCGGTGCAGATATTTCCATGTTCATACAGATTGCGTTGTAGATATTTCCATATTCATACAGAGAGTGGTGTAGATATTTCCATCTTAATACAGATGGCGGTGTAGATTTGTCCATATTTGTACAGATGCCGGTGTAGATATTTCCATGTTCATACAGATGGCGGTGTAGATATTTCAAAGTTTATAGAGATAGCGCTGTAGTTATTTCCATATTTATAGAGAAATCTGTGTAGATATTTCCATGTATATTCAGATAGCTGTGTAGATATTTCCATGATCATGCAGATAGCGGTGTAGATAATTCCATGTTCATGCAGATGCCGGTGCACATATATCCATGTTCATACAGATGGCGGTGAAGATATTTCCATGTTCATACAGATGGTGGTGTAGATATTTCCATGTTCATACAAATGGCGACGTAGATATTTCCATGTTCATAGAGATGGCGGTGTAGATATTTCCATGTTCATACAAATGGTGGTGTAGATATTTCCATGATCATAGAGATGGCGGTGTAGATATTTCCATGAATATACAGATAGCAGTGTAGTTATTTCCATGTTTATAGAGATAGCAGTGTAGTTATTTCCATTGATATACAGATAGCTGTTTAGATATTTGCATGTTCATACAGATAGCGGTCTAGATATTTCCAAGTTCATACAGATAGCGGTGTAGATAATTCCACCTTCATAGTGATGGCAGTGTAGATATTTCTATGTTCATACAGAGGGCGGTGTAGATATTTCCATGTTTATAGAGATGGCGGTGTAGATATTTCCATGTTTATACAAATGGCCTTGTAGATATTTCCATGTTTATAGAGATGGCGGTGTAGATATTTCCATGTTTATACAGATGGCGGTGTAGGTATTTACATGTTTATGGAGATGGCGGTGTAGATATTTCCATGTTTATACAGAAAGCGGTGTAGAAGTTTCCATGTTTACACAGAGAGTGATGTAGACTTTTCCATGTTTACAGAGATTGCGTAGATATTTAAATGTTTATAGAGATAGCGGTGTAGCTATTTCCATGTTTACACAGGTAGCGGTGAAGATATTTCCATGTTTACACAAATAGCGGTATGGATATTTCCATGATTATACAGATAGCGGTGCAGATATTTCCATGTTTATGCAGATAGCGGTGCAGATATTTCCATGTTTATGCAGATAGCGGTGCAGATATTTCCATGATTATAAAGATAGCGGTGTAGATATTTCCATGTTTATACATGTAGCGGTGTAGATAATTCCAAGTTTATACAGATAGCGGTGTAGATATTTCCATGTTTATACCGATAGCGGTGTAGATATTTCCATCTTAATACAGATTGCGGTGTAGATATTTCCATGTTCCTACAGATGGCGGTGTAGATATTTCCAAGATTATAGAGATAGCGGTGTAGTTATTTCCATGTTTATAGAGAATTCTTAGTAGATATTTCCATGTATATGCAGATAGCTGTGTAGTTATTTCCATGTTCATACAGATAGCGGTGTACATATTTCCCTGTTCATCCAGATGGCGGTGTAGATATTTCCATGTTCATACAGATGGCGGTGAAGGTATTTCCATGTTCATACAGATGGCAGTGTACATATTTCCATGTTTATAAAGATGGCGGTGTAGATATTTCCATGTTTATACAGAGGTCGGTTTAGATATTTCCATGTTTACACAAATAGCGGTGTAGATATTTCCATGTTGATACACATAGCGGTGTAGATATTTCCAAGTTTATAGAGATAGCGGTGTAGATATTTCCATGTTTATAGAGATAGCGATGTAGACATTTCCATGTTTATGCAGATAGCGGTATAGTTATTTCCATGTTTATACAGATGGTTATGTAGATATTTCCATGTTAATAGAGATGGCGGTCTAGATATTTCCATGTTTATAGAGATGGCGGTCTAGATATTTCCATGTTTATAGAGATGGTGGTGGAGTTATTTCCAAGTTTATAGAGATAGCGTAGTAGATATTTCCATGTTTATACAGACACCGGTGAAGATATTTCCATGTTTATACGGATAGATGGGTAGATATTTCCAAGTTTATACAGATAGCGGTGTAGATGTTTTCATGTTTATAGAGATGGCGGTCTAGATATTTCCATGTTTATACAGATGGTGGTGTCGTTATTTCCAAGTTTATAGAGATAGCGTTGTAGATATTTCCATGTTTATACACACAGCGGTGAAGATATTTCCATGTTTATACAGATAGCGGTGTAGATATTTACATGTTTATACAGATAGTGGTGTAAGTATTTCCATGTTTATACAGATAGCGGTGTAGATATTTCCATCTCAAGACAGATGGCGGTGTATATATTTCCATGTTCCTACAGATGGCGGTGTAGATATTTCCATGTTGATACACATAGCGGTGTAGGTATTTCCAAGTTTATAGAGATGGCGGGGTAGATATTTCCATGTTTATGCAGAGAGCTGTGTAGATATTTCCATGTTCATACAGATGGAGGTGCAGTTATTTCCATGTTCATACAGATGGCGGTGTAGATATTTACATGTTCATACAGATGGCGGTGTAGATATTTCCATGTTCGTACAGATGGCTGTGTAGATATTTCCATGTTCATAGAGATGGCGGTGTAGATATTTCCATGTTTATGCAGATAGCAATGTAGATATTTCCATGTTTATACAGATAACAGTGTAGATATTTCCATGTTTATAGAGATAGTGGTGTAGATAATTTCAATTTTATACAGATAGCAGTGTAGATATTTCCAAGATCATACAGACAGTAGTGTAGATATTTTCACGTTTATAGAGATGGCGGTGTAGATATTTCCATGTTCATACAGGTGGCGGTGTAGATATTTCCATGTTTATAGAGATGGCGGTGTAGATATTTTCATGTATACACAGATGGCGGTGTAGATATTTCCATGTTTACAGAGATAGCGGTGTAGACATTTCCATGTTTACACAGATAGCGGTGTGGATATTTCCATGTTTATGCAGATAGCGGTGTAGATATTTCCATGTTTATACAGATAGCGGTGCGGATATTTCCGTGTTTATACAGATAGTTGGGCAGATATTTCCATGTTTATACAGATAGCGGTATAGTTATTTCCATGTTTATACAGATGGTTATGTAGATATTTTCATGTTAATAGAGATGGCGGTCTAGATATTTCCATGTTTATAGAGATGGCGGTCTAGATATTTCAATGTTTATAGAGATGGTGGTGGAGTTATTTAGAAGTTTATAGAGATAGCGTAGTAGATATTTCCATGTTTATACAGACACCGGTGAAGATATTTCCATGTTTATACGGATAGATGGGTAGATATTTCCAAGTTTATACAGATAGCGGTGTAGATGTTTACATGTTTATAGAGATGGCGGTCTAGATATTTCCATGTTTATACAGATGGTGGTGTCGTTATTTCCAAGTTTATAGAGATAGCGTTGTAGATATTTCCATGTTTATACAGACAGCGGTGAAGATATTTCCATGTTTATACAGATAGCGGTGTAGATATTTACATGTTTATACAGATAGTGGTGTAAGTATTTCCGTGTTTATACAGATAGCGGTGTAGATATTTCCATCTCAAGACAGATGGCGGTGTATATATTTCCATGTTCCTACAGATGGCAGTGTAGATATTTCCATGTTGATACACATAGCGGTGTAGGTATTTCCAAGTTTATAGAGATGGCGGGGTAGATATTTCCATGTTTATGCAGAGAGCTGTGTAGATATTTCCATGTTCATACAGATGGAGGTGCAGTTATTTCCATGTTCATACAGATGGCGGTGTAGATATTTACATGTTCATACAGATGGCGGTGTAGATATTTCCATGTTCGTACAGATGGCTGTGTAGATATTTCCATGTTCATAGAGATGGAGGTGTAGATATTTCCATGTTTATGCAGATAGCAATGTAGATATTTCCATGTTTATACAGATAACAGTGTAGATATTTCCATGTTTATAGAGATAGTGGTGTAGATAATTTCAATTTTATACAGATAGCAGTGTAGATATTTCCAAGATCATACAGACAGTAGTGTAGATATTTTCACGTTTATAGAGATGGCGGTGTAGATATTTCCATGTTCATACAGGTGGCGGTGTAGATATTTCCATGTTTATAGAGATGGCGGTGTAGATATTTTCATGTATACACAGATGGCGGTGTAGATATTTCCATGTTTACAGAGATAGCGGTGTAGACATTTCCATGTTTACACAGATAGCGGTGTGGATATTTCCATGTTTATGCAGATAGCGGTGTAGATATTTCCATGTTTATACAGATAGCGGTGCGGATATTTCCGTGTTTATACAGATAGTTGGGCAGATATTTCCATGTTTATACAGATAGCGGTATAGTTATTTCCATGTTTATACAGATGGTTATGTAGATATTTCCATGTTAATAGAGATGGCGGGCTAGATATTTCCATGTTTATAGAGATGGCGGTCTAGATATTTCAATGTTTATAGAGATGGTGGTGGAGTTATTTAGAAGTTTATAGAGATAGCGTAGTAGATATTTCCATGTTTATACAGACACCGGTGAAGATATTTCCATGTTTATACAGATAGCGGTGTAGGTATTTCCATGTTCATACAGATAGCGGTGTAGATATTTCCATGTTCATCCAGATAGGGGTGTAGATATTTCCATGTTCATACAGATAGCGGTGTAGATATATCCATGTTCATACAGATGGCAGTGAAGATATTTCCATGTTCATACAGATAGCGGTGTAGATACTTCCATTTTCATACAGGTAGTGGTGTAGATATTTCCATGTTCATACAGATAGGGGTGTAGATATTTCCATGTTCATCCAGATGCCGGTGTAGATATATCCAAGTTCATACAGATGGCGGTGAAGATATTTCAATGTTCATACAGATGGCGGTGTAGATATTTCCATGTTCATACAAATGGCGGTGAAGATATTTCCATGTTCATAGAGATGGCGGTGTAGATATTTCCATGTTCATAGAGATGGCGGTGGAGATATTTCCATGTTCATACAAATGGCGATGTAGTTATTTCCATGTTCATAGAGATGGCGGTTTAGGTATTTCCATGTTTATACAGATAGCAGTGTAGTTATTTCCATGTTTATAGAGATAGTGGTGCAGATAATTTCAATTTTATACAGATAGCTGTGTGGATATTTGCATGTTCATACAGAGAGCGGTGCAGATATTTCCATGTTCATACAGATTGCGTTGTAGATATTTCCATATTCATACAGAGAGCGGTGTAGATATTTCCACGTTCATGCAGAATGCGGTGTAGATATTTCCATGTTCATACCAATAGCGGTGTAGATATTTCCGTGTCCATACAGTTAGCGTTGTAGATATTTCCATGTTCATACAGATGGCGGTGTAGATATTTACATGTTCATAGACATGCCGGTGTAGATATTTCCATGTTCGTACGGATGGCAGTGTAGTTATTTCCTTGTTCATACTGGTGGCGGCGTAGATATTTCCATGTTTATACAGATAGCAGTGTAGTTATTTCCTTGTTTATAGAGATAGCAGTGTAGATATTTCCATTGATATACAGATAGCTGTGTAGATATTTCCATGTTCATACAGATAGCGGTGTGGATATTTCCATGTTCATACAGATAGCGGTGTAGATATTTCCATGTTCATACAGATAGCGGTGTAGATATTTCCATGTTCATACAGATAGCGGTGTAGATATTTCCATGTTCATACAGATAGCGGTGTAGATATTTCCAAGTTCATACAGTTAGCGGTGTAGATATTTCCATGTTCATAAAGATGGCGGTGTAGACATTTACATGTTCATACAGATGGCGGTGTAGATATTTCCATGTTCGTACGGATGGCAGTGTAGATATTTCCATGTTTATACAGATAGCGGTGTAGATTTTCCATGTTTATACAGAGAGCAGTGTAGATATTTCCATGTTTATAGAGATAGTGGTGTAGATAATATCAATATTATACAGAGAGCAGTGTAGATATTTCCAAGTTCATAAAGATAGCGGTGTAGATATTTCCACGTTTATAGAGATGGCGGTGTAGATATTTCCATGTTCATACAGATGGCGGTGTAGGTATTTCCATGTTTATGGGGATGGCGGTGTAGATATTTTCATGTTTACACAGATGGCGGTGTAGATATTTCCATGTTTACACAGATAGCGGTGTAGACATGTCCATGTTTACACATATAGCGGTGTGGATATTTCCATGTTTTTGCAGATAGAAGTGTAGATATTTCCATGTTTATACAGATAGTTGGGCAGATATTTCCATGTTTATACAGATAGCGGTGTAGGTATTTCCATCTTAATACAGATGGCGGTGTAGACATGTCCATATTTGTGCAGATGTCGGTGTAGATATTTCCATGTTCATACAGATGGCGGTGTAGATATTTCGAAGTTTATAGAGATAGCGCTGTAGTTATTTCCATATTTATAGAGAAATATGTGTAGATAATTCCATCTATATTCAGATAGCTGTGTAGATATTTCCATGTTCATGCAGATAGCGGTGTAGATAATTCCATGTTCATCCAGATGCCGGTGCACATATATCCATGTTCATACAGATGGCGGTGAAGATATTTCCATGTTCATACAGATGGTGGTGTAGATATTTCCATGTTCATACAAATGGCGACGTAGATATTTCCATGTTCATAGAGATGGCGGTGTAGATATTTCCATGTTCATACAAATGGCGGTGTAGATATTTCCATGTTCATAGAGATGGCGGTGTAGATATTTCCATGTTTATACAGATAGCAGTGTAGTTATTTCCATGTTTATAGAGATAGCAGTGTAGTTATTTCCATTGATATACAGATAGCTGTTTAGATATTTGCATGTTCATACAGATAGCGGTCTAGATATTTCCATGTTCATACAGATAGCGGTGTAGATATTTCCATGTTCATACAGATAGCGGTGTAGATATTTTCATGTTCATACAGATAGTGGTGTAGATATTTCCATGTTCATACAGATGACGGTATAGATATTTACATGTTCATACAGATGGCGGTGAAGATATTTCCATGTTCATACAGATGGCGGTGTAGATATTTCCATGTTCATACCAATAGCGGTGTAGATATTTCCATGTTCATACAGTTAGCGGTGTAGATATTTCCATGTTCATACAGATGGCGGTGTAGATATTTTCATGTTTACACAGATGGCGGTGTAGATATTTCCATGTTTATACAGATAGCGTTGTAGACATTTCCATGTTTACACAGGTAGCGGTTTGGATATTTCCATGTTTATGCAGATAGCGGTGTAGATATTTCCATGTTTATAAAGATAGCGGTGCGGATATTTCCATGTTTATACAGATAGTTGGGCAGATATTTCCATGTTTATACCGATAGCGGTGTAGATATTTCCATCTTAATACAGATGGCGGTGTAGATATGTCCATGTTCGTACAGATGGCGGTGTAGATATTTCCATGTTCATACAGATGGCGGTGTAGATATTTCGAAGTTTATAGAGACAGCGCTGTAGTTATTTCTATATTTTTAGAGAAATCTGTGTAGATATTTCCGTGCATATGCAGACAGCTGGGTAGATATTTCCATGTTCATGCAGATAGCGGTGTAGTTATTTCCATGTTCATCCAGATGCCGGTGTAGATATATCCATGTTCATACAGATGGTGGTGAAGATATTTCCATGTTCATACAGATGGCGGTGTAGATATTTCCATGTTCATACAAATGGCGGTGTAAATCTTTCCATGTTCATAGAGATGACGGTGTAGATGTTTTCATGTTCATACAAATGGCGGTGTAGATATTTCCATGTTCTTAGAGATGGCGTTGTAGATATTTCCATCTTTATACAGATAGCAGTGTAGTTATTTTCATGTTTATAGAGATAGCGGTGCAGATAATTTCAATTTTATTCAGATAGCTGGGTAGATATTTGCATGTTCATACAGATAGCAGTGTAGATATTTCCATCTTCATACAAATAGCGGGATAGATATTTCTATGTTCATACATATAGCGGTGTAGATATTTCCATGTTCATAAAGATAGCCGTGTAGATATTTCCATGTTCATACCAATAGCGGTGTGGATATTTCCATGTCCATACAGTTAGCGGTGTAGATATTTCCATGTTCATACAGATGGCGGTGTAGATATTTACATGTTCATACAGATGGCGGTGTAGATATTTCCATGTTCGTACGGATGACATTGTAGATATTTCCATGTTCATACAGGTGCCAGTGTAGATATTTCCATGTTTATACAGATAACAGTGTAGATATTTCCACGTTTATAGAGATAGCACTGTAGACATTTCCATTGATATACAGATAGCTTTGTAGATATTTGCATGTCCATACAGATAGCGGTGTAGATATTTCCATGTTCGTACAGATAGCGGTGTAGATATTTCCATGTTCATACAGATAGCGGTGTAGATATTTCGATGTTCATACAGATAACGGTGTAGATATTTCCATGTTCATACAGATGGCGGTGTAGATATTTCCATGTTCATACAAATGGAGGTGTAGATATTTCCATCTTCATAGAGATGGCGGTGTAGATATTTCCGTGTTCATACAAAAGCCGGTGTAGATATTTCCATGTTCATAGAGATTCTGGTATAGATATTTCCATGTTTATAGAGATAGCGGTGCAGATAATTTCAATTTTATTCAGATAGCTGGGTAGATATTTGCATGTTCATACAGATAGCAGTGTAGATATTTCCATCTTCATACAAATAGCGGGGTAGATATTTCTATGTTCATACATATAGCGGTGTAGATATTTCCATGTTCATAAAGATAGCCGTGTAGATATTTCCATGTTCATACCAATAGCGGTGTGGATATTTCCATGTCCATACAGTTAGCGGTGTAGATATTTCCATGTTCATACAGGTGCCGGTGTAGATATTTCCATGTTTATACAGATAACAGTGTAGATATTTCCACGTTTATAGAGATAGCACTGTAGACATTTCCATTGATATACAGATAGCTTTGTAGATATTTGCATGTCCATACAGATAGCGGTGTAGATATTTCCATGTTCGTACAGATAGCGGTGTAGATATTTCCATGTTCATACAGATAGCGGTGTAGATATTTCGATGTTCATACAGATAACGGTGTAGATATTTCCATGTTCATACAGATGGCGGTGTAGATATTTCCATGTTCATACAAATGGCGGTGTAGTTATTTCCATCTTCATAGAGATGGCGGTGTAGATATTTCCGTGTTCATACAAATGGCGGTGTAGATATTTCCATGTTCATAGAGATTCTGGTATAGATATTTCCATGTTTATACAGATAGCAATGTAGTTATTTCCATGTTTATACAGATAGCGGTGTAGATATTTCCATGTTCATACAGATAGCATTGTAGATATTTCCATGTTCATACAGATAGCGGCGTAGATATTTCCATGTTTATACAGATAGCAGAGTAGTTATTTCCATGTTTATAGAGATAGCAGTGTAGATATTTCCATTGATATACAGATAGCTGTGTAGATATTTGCATGTTCATACAGATAGCGGTGTGGATATTTCCATGTTCATACAGATAGCGGTGTAGATATTTCCATGTTCATACAGATAGCGGTTTAGATATTTCCATGTTCATACAGATAGCGGTGTAGATATTTCCATGTTTATACAGATAGCAGTGTACTTATTTCCATGTTTATAGAGATATCAGTGTAGATATTTCCATTGATATACAGATAGCTGTGTAGATATTTGCACGTTCACACAGATAGCGGTGTAGATATTTCCATGTTCGTACAGATAGCGGTGTAGGTATTTCTATTTTCAAACAGATAGCGGTGTAGATATTTCCATGTTCATAGAGATGGCGGTGTTGATATTTCCATGTTTATGCAGATAGCGGTATAGATATTTCCATGTTTATACAGATGGTGGTGTAGATATTTCCATGTTTATAGAGATGGCAGTCTAGATATTTCCATGTTTATAGAGATAGTGGTGTAGTTATTTCAAAGTTTATAGAGACAGCATTGTAGATATTTCCATGTATATGCAGATAGCGGTGAAGATATTTCCATGTTTATACTGACAGCGGTGTAGATATTTCCTTGTTTATACAGATAGCGGTGTAGATATTTCCATGTTTATAGAGATAGTGGTGTAGATAATTTCACTTTTATACAGATAGCAGTGTAGATATTTCCACGTTTATAGAGATGGCGGTGTAGATATTTCCATGTTCATACAGATGGCGGTGTAGATATTTCCATGTTTATAGAGATGGCGGTGTAGATATTTTCATGTTTACACAGATAGCGGTGTAGACATTTCCATGTTTACACAGATAGCGGTGTGGATATTTCCATGTTTATGCAGATAGCGGTGTAGATATTTCCATGTTTATACAGATAGCGGTGCGGTTATTTCCATGTTTATACAGATAGTGGTGCAGACATTTCCATTTTTATACAGATAGCAGTGTAGATATTTCCATCTTAATACAGATGGCGGTGTAGATAAGTCCATGTTTGTACAGATGGCGGTGTAGATATTTCCATGTTCATACAGATGGCGGTGTAGATATTTCGAAGTTTATAGAGATATCGCAGTAGTTATTTCCATATTTATTGAGAAATCTGTGTATCTATTTCCATGTATATGCAGATAGCTGTGTAGATATTTCCATGTTCATGCAGAAAGCGGGGTAGATATGTCCATGTTCATACTGTTAGCGGTGTAGATATTTCCATGTTCATAGAGATGGCGGTGTAGATATTTACATGTTCATACAGATGGCATTGTAGATATTTCCATGTTCGTGCGGATGGCAGTTTAGATATTTCCATGTTCATACAGGTGGGGGTGAAGATATTTCCATGTTTATACAGATAGCAGTGTAATTATTTCCATGTTTATAGAGATAGCAGTGTAGATACTTCCATTGATATACAGATAGCTGTGTAGATATGTGCATGTTCATACAGATAGCGGTGTAGATATTTCCATGTTTGTACAGATAGCGGTGTAGATATTTCCATGTTCATACAGATAGCGGTGTAGATATTTCCATGTTCATACTGATAACGGTGTAGATATTTCCATGTTCATACAGATAGCGGTGTAGATATTTCCATGTTCATACAGTTAGCGGTGTAGATATTTCCATGTTCATACAGATGGCGGTGTAGATATTTACATGTTCATACAGATGGCGGTGTAGATATTTCCATGTTCGTACAGATGGCGGTGTAGATATTTCCATGTTCATAGAGATGGTGGTGTAGATATTTCCATGTTTATGCAGATAGCGGTGTAGATATTTCCATGTTTATACAGATGGTGGTTTAGGTATTTCCATGTTTATAGAGATGACGGTGTAGATATTTCCATGTTTATAGAGATAGTGGTGTAGTTATTTCCAAGTTTATAGAGACATCGTTGTAGATATTTCCGTGTTTATTCAGATAGCGGTGAAGTTATTTCCATGTTTATACAGATAGCGGTGTAGATATTTCCATTTTTATACAGATAACAGTGTAGATATTTCCATGTATATAGAGATAGTGGTGTAGATAATTTCAATTTTATACAGATAGCAGTGTAGATATTTCCAAGTTCATACAGATAGCGGTGTAGATATTTCCACGTTTATAGATATGGCGTTGTAGATATTTCCATGTTCATACAGATGGCGGTGTAGATACTTCCATGTTTATAGAGATGGCGGTGTAGATATTTTCATGTTTACACAGATGGCGTTGTAGATAATTCCATGTTTCCACAAATAGCGGTGTAGACATTTCCATGTTTACACAGATAGCGGTGTGGATATTTCCATGTTTATGCAGACAGCGGTGTAGATATTTCCATGTTTATACAGATAGCGGTGCGGATATTTCCATGTTTATACAGATGGGCAGATATTTCCATGTTTATACAGATAGCGGTGTAGATCTTTCCATCTTAATACAGATGGCGGTGTAGATATGTCCATGTTCGTACAGATGGCGGTGTAGATATTTCCATGTTCATATAGATGGCGGTGTAGATATTTCGAAGTTTATAGAGATAGCGCTGTAGTTATTTCCATATTTATAGAGAAATATGTGTAGATATTTCCATGTATATGCAGATAGCTGTGTAGATATTTCCATGTTCATGCAGATAGCGGTGTAGATCTTTCCATGTTCATCCAGATGCCGGTGTAGATATATCCATGTTCATACAGATGGCGGTGAAGATATTTCCATGTTCATACAGATGGCGGTGTAGATATTTCCAGGTTCATACAAATGGCGGTGCAGATGTTTCCATCTTCATAGAGATGGCGGTGTAGATATTTCCATGTTCATAGAGATGGCGGTGTAGATATTTCCATATTTATACAGATAGCAGTGTAGTTATTTCCATGTTTATATAGATAGTGGTGTAGATAATTTCAATTTTATACAGATAGCTGTGTAGATATTTGCATGTTCATACTGATAGCGGTGTAGATATTTCCATGTTGATACAGATAGCGGTGTAGATATTTCCATGTTCATGCAGATAGCGGTGTAGATATTTCCATGTCCATACAGTTAGCGTTGTAGATATTTCCATGTTCATCCAGATGGCGGTGTAGATATTTACATGTTCATACAGATGGCGGTGTACATATTTCCATGTTCGTACGGATGGCAGTGTAGTTATTTCCATGTTCATACAGGTGGCGGTGTAGATATTTCCATGTTTATACAGATAGCAGTGTAGTTATTTCCATGTTGATAGAGATAGCAGTGTAGATATTTCCATTGATATACAGATAGCTGTGTAGATATTTGCATGTTCATACAGATAGCGGTGTAGATATTTCCATGTTCGTACAGATAGCGGTGTAGATATTTCCATGTTCATACAGATAGCGGTGTACATATTTCCATGTTTTACAGGTAGCGGTGTAGATATTTCCATGTTCATACTGATAGCGGGGTAGATATTTCCATCTTCATACAGTTAGCGGTGTAGATATTTCCATGTTCATACAGATGGCGGTGTAGATATTTACATGTTCATACAGGTGGCGGTGTAGATATTTCCATGTTCTTACGGATGGCAGTGTAGATATTTCCATGTTCATACAGGTGGCGGTGTAGATATTTCCATGTTCATACAGATAGCAGTATAGTTATTTCCATGTTTATGCAGATAGCGGTGTAGATATTTCCATTGATATACAGATAGCTGTGTAGATATTTGCATGTTCATACAGATAGCGGTGTAGATATTTCCATGTTCATACACATAGCGGTGTAGATGTTTCGATGTTCATACAGATAACGGTGTAGATATTTCCATGATCATACAGACATCAGTGTAGATATTTCCATGTTCACACAGATAGCGGTGTAGATATTTCCATGTTTATACAGTTAGCGGTGTAGATATTTCCATGTTCATGCAGATAGCGGTGTAGATATTTCCATGTTCATACAGATAGTGGTGTAGATATTTCCATGTTCATACAGATAACGGTGTAGATATTTCCATGTTCATACAGATATCGGTGTAGATATTTCTATGTTCATACAGTTAGCTGTGTAGATATTTCCATGTTCATACAGATGGCGGTGTAGATATTTACATGTTCATGCAGATGGCGGTGTAGATATTTCCATGTTCGTACAGATGGCGTTGTAGATATTTCCATGTTCATAGAGGTGGCGGTGTAGTTATTTCCATGTTTATGCAGATAGCGGTATAGATATTTCCATGTTTATACACTTGGTGGTGTAGATATTTCCATGTTTATAGAGATGGCGGTCTAGATATTTCCATGTTTATAGAGATAGTGGTGTAGTTATTTCCAAGTTTATAGAGACAGCATTGTAGATATTTCCATGTTTATACAGATAGCGGTGTAGATATTTCCATGTTTATACTGATAGCAGTGTAGATATTTCCATGTTTATAGAGATAGTGGTGTAGATAATTTCAATTTTATACAGGTAGCAGTGTAGATATTTCCAAGTTCATACAGATAGCGGTGTAGATATTTCCACATTTATAGAGATGGCGGTGTAGATATTTCCATGTTCATACAGATGGCGGTGTAGATATTTCCATGTTTTTAGAGATGGTGGTGTAGATATTTTCATGTTTACACAGAAGGCGGTGGAGATATTTCCATGTTTACTCAGATAATGGTGTAGACATTTCCATGTTTACACAGATAGCGGTGTGGATATTTCCATGTTTATGCAGATAGCGGTGTAGCTATTTCCATGTTTATACAGATAGCGGTGCGGATTCTTCCATGTTTATTCAGATAGTAGGGCAGATATTTCCGTGTTTATACAGATAGCGGTGTAGATATTTCCATCTTAATACAGATGGCGGTGTAGATATATCCATGTTCGTAAAGATGGCGGTGTAGATATTTCCATGTTCATACAGATGGCGGTGAAGATATTTCGAAGTTTATAGAGATAGCGCTGTAGTTATTTCCATATTTAGAGAGAAATCTCTGTAGTTATTTCCATGTATATGCAGATAGCTGTTTAGATATTTCCATGTTCATGCAGATAGCGGTGTAGATATTTCCATGTTCATCCAGATGCCGGTGTAGATATATCCATGTTCATACAGATGGCGGTGAAGATATTTCCATGTTCATACAGACGGCGGTGTAGATATTTCCATGTTAATACAGATGGCGGTGTAGATATTTCCATGTTCATACAGATGGCGGTGTAGATATTTCCGTGTTCATACAAATGGCAGCGTAGATATTTCCATGTTCATAGAGATGGCGGTGTAGATATTTCCATGTTTAAACAGATAGCAATGTAGATATTTCCATGTTTATAGAGATAGCGGTATAGATATTTCCATTGATATACAGATAGCTGTGTAGATATTTGCATGTTCATACAGATAGCGGTGTAGATATTTCCATGTTCATACAGTTAGCGGTGTAGATATTTCCATGTTCATACAGATAGCGGTGTAGATATTTCCATGTTTTACAGATAGCGGTGGAGATATTTCCATGTTCATACAGATAGCGGTGTAGATATTTCCATGTTCATACGGTTAGAGGTGTAGATATTTCCATCTTCATACAGACGGCGGTGTAGATATTTAAATGTTCCTACAGATGGCGGTGTAGATGTTTCCATGTTCATAGAGATGGCGTTGTAGTTATTTCCATGTTTATGCAGATAGCGGTATAGATATTTCCATGTTTATACACATGGTGGTGTAGATATTTCCATGTTTATAGAGATGGCGGTCTAGATATCTCCATGTTTATAGAGATAGTGGTGTAGTTATTTCCAAGTTTATAGATACAGCATTGTAGATATTTCCATGTTTATACAGATAGCGGTGTAGATATTTCCATGTTCATAGAGATGGCGGTGTAGATATTTACATGTTCATACAGATGGCATTGTAGATATTTCCATGTTCGTGCGGATGGCAGTTTAGATATTTCCATGTTCATACAGGTGGGGGTGAAGATATTTCCATGTTTATACAGATAGCAGTGTAATTATTTCCATGTTTATAGAGATAGCAGTGTAGATACTTCCATTGATATACAGATAGCTGTGTAGATATGTGCATGTTCATACAGATAGCGGTGTAGATATTTCCATGTTTGTACAGATAGCGGTGTAGATATTTCCATGTTCATACAGATAGCGGTGTAGATATTTCCATGTTCATACTGATAACGGTGTAGATATTTCCATGTTCACACAGATAGCGGTGTAGATATTTCCATGTTCATACAGTTAGCGGTGTAGATATTTCCATGTTCATACAGATGGCGGTGTAGATATTTACATGTTCATACAGATGGCGGTGTAGATATTTCCATGTTCGTACAGATGGCGGTGTAGATATTTCCATGTTCATAGAGATGGTGGTGTAGATATTTCCATGTTTATGCAGATAGCGGTGTAGATATTTCCATGTTTATACAGATGGTGGTTTAGGTATTTCCATGTTTATAGAGATGACGGTGTAGATATTTCCATGTTTATAGAGATAGTGGTGTAGTTATTTCCAAGTTTATAGAGACATCGTTGTAGATATTTCCGTGTTTATTCAGATAGCGGTGAAGTTATTTCCATGTTTATACAGATAGCGGTGTAGATATTTCCATTTTTATACAGATAACAGTGTAGATATTTCCATGTATATAGAGATAGTGGTGTAGATAATTTCAATTTTATACAGATAGCAGTGTAGATATTTCCAAGTTCATACAGATAGCGGTGTAGATATTTCCACGTTTATAGATATGGCGTTGTAGATATTTCCATGTTCATACAGATGGCGGTGTAGATACTTCCATGTTTATAGAGATGGCGGTGTAGATATTTTCATGTTTACACAGATGGCGTTGTAGATAATTCCATGTTTCCACAAATAGCGGTGTAGACATTTCCATGTTTACACAGATAGCGGTGTGGATATTTCCATGTTTATGCAGACAGCGGTGTAGATATTTCCATGTTTATACAGATAGCGGTGCGGATATTTCCATGTTTATACAGATGGGCAGATATTTCCATGTTTATACAGATAGCGGTGTAGATCTTTCCATCTTAATACAGATGGCGGTGTAGATATGTCCATGTTCGTACAGATGGCGGTGTAGATATTTCCATGTTCATATAGATGGCGGTGTAGATATTTCGAAGTTTATAGAGATAGCGCTGTAGTTATTTCCATATTTATAGAGAAATATGTGTAGATATTTCCATGTATATGCAGATAGCTGTGTAGATATTTCCATGTTCATGCAGATAGCGGTGTAGATCTTTCCATGTTCATCCAGATGCCGGTGTAGATATATCCATGTTCATACAGATGGCGGTGAAGATATTTCCATGTTCATACAGATGGCGGTGTAGATATTTCCAGGTTCATACAAATGGCGGTGCAGATGTTTCCATCTTCATAGAGATGGCGGTGTAGATATTTCCATGTTCATAGAGATGGCGGTGTAGATATTTCCATATTTATACAGATAGCAGTGTAGTTATTTCCATGTTTATATAGATAGTGGTGTAGATAATTTCAATTTTATACAGATAGCTGTGTAGATATTTGCATGTTCATACTGATAGCGGTGTAGATATTTCCATGTTGATACAGATAGCGGTGTAGATATTTCCATGTTCATGCAGATAGCGGTGTAGATATTTCCATGTCCATACAGTTAGCGTTGTAGATATTTCCATGTTCATCCAGATGGCGGTGTAGATATTTACATGTTCATACAGATGGCGGTGTACATATTTCCATGTTCGTACGGATGGCAGTGTAGTTATTTCCATGTTCATACAGGTGGCGGTGTAGATATTTCCATGTTTATACAGATAGCAGTGTAGTTATTTCCATGTTGATAGAGATAGCAGTGTAGATATTTCCATTGATATACAGATAGCTGTGTAGATATTTGCATGTTCATACAGATAGCGGTGTAGATATTTCCATGTTCGTACAGATAGCGGTGTAGATATTTCCATGTTCATACAGATAGCGGTGTACATATTTCCATGTTTTACAGGTAGCGGTGTAGATATTTCCATGTTCATACTGATAGCGGGGTAGATATTTCCATCTTCATACAGTTAGCGGTGTAGATATTTCCATGTTCATACAGATGGCGGTGTAGATATTTACATGTTCATACAGGTGGCGGTGTAGATATTTCCATGTTCTTACGGATGGCAGTGTAGATATTTCCATGTTCATACAGGTGGCGGTGTAGATATTTCCATGTTCATACAGATAGCAGTATAGTTATTTCCATGTTTATGCAGATAGCGGTGTAGATATTTCCATTGATATACAGATAGCTGTGTAGATATTTGCATGTTCATACAGATAGCGGTGTAGATATTTCCATGTTCATACACATAGCGGTGTAGATGTTTCGATGTTCATACAGATAACGGTGTAGATATTTCCATGATCATACAGACATCAGTGTAGATATTTCCATGTTCACACAGATAGCGGTGTAGATATTTCCATGTTTATACAGTTAGCGGTGTAGATATTTCCATGTTCATGCAGATAGCAGTGTAGATATTTCCATGTTCATACAGATAGTGGTGTAGATATTTCCATGTTCATACAGATAACGGTGTAGATATTTCCATGTTCATACAGATATCGGTGTAGATATTTCTATGTTCATACAGTTAGCTGTGTAGATATTTCCATGTTCATACAGATGGCGGTGTAGATATTTACATGTTCATGCAGATGGCGGTGTAGATATTTCCATGTTCGTACAGATGGCGTTGTAGATATTTCCATGTTCATAGAGGTGGCGGTGTAGTTATTTCCATGTTTATGCAGATAGCGGTATAGATATTTCCATGTTTATACACTTGGTGGTGTAGATATTTCCATGTTTATAGAGACGGCCTTCTAGATATTTCCATGTTTATAGAGATAGTGGTGTAGTTATTTCCAAGTTTATAGAGACAGCATTGTAGATATTTCCATGTTTATACAGATAGCGGTGTAGATATTTCCATGTTTATACTGATAGCAGTGTAGATATTTCCATGTTTATAGAGATAGTGGTGTAGATAATTTCAATTTTATACAGGTAGCAGTGTAGATATTTCCAAGTTCATACAGATAGCGGTGTAGATATTTCCACATTTATAGAGATGGCGGTGTAGATATTTCCATGTTCATACAGATGGCGGTGTAGATATTTCCATGTTTTTAGAGATGGTGGTGTAGATATTTTCATGTTTACACAGAAGGCGGTGGAGATATTTCCATGTTTACTCAGATAATGGTGTAGACATTTCCATGTTTACACAGATAGCGGTGTGGATATTTCCATGTTTATGCAGATAGCGGTGTAGTTATTTCCATGTTTATACAGATAGCGGTGCGGATTCTTCCATGTTTATTCAGATAGTAGGGCAGATATTTCCGTGTTTATACAGATAGCGGTGTAGATATTTCCATCTTAATACAGATGGCGGTGTAGATATATCCATGTTCGTAAAGATGGCGGTGTAGATATTTCCATGTTCATACAGATGGCGGTGAAGATATTTCGAAGTTTATAGAGATAGCGCTGTAGTTATTTCCATATTTAGAGAGAAATCTCTGTAGTTATTTCCATGTATATGCAGATAGCTGTTTAGATATTTCCATGTTCATGCAGATAGCGGTGTAGATATTTCCATGTTCATCCAGATGCCGGTGTAGATATATCCATGTTCATACAGATGGCGGTGAAGATATTTCCATGTTCATACAGACGGCGGTGTAGATATTTCCATGTTAATACAGATGGCGGTGTAGATATTTCCATGTTCATACAGATGGCGGTGTAGATATTTCCGTGTTCATACAAATGGCAGCGTAGATATTTCCATGTTCATAGAGATGGCGGTGTAGATATTTCCATGTTTAAACAGATAGCAATGTAGATATTTCCATGTTTATAGAGATAGCGGTATAGATATTTCCATTGATATACAGATAGCTGTGTAGATATTTGCATGTTCATACAGATAGCGGTGTAGATATTTCCATGTTCATACAGTTAGCAGTGTAGATATTTCCATGTTCATACAGATAGCGGTGTAGATATTTCCATGTTTTACAGATAGCGGTGGAGATATTTCCATGTTCATACAGATAGCGGTGTAGATATTTCCATGTTCATACGGTTAGAGGTGTAGATAATTCCATCTTCATACAGACGGCGGTGTAGATATTTAAATGTTCCTACAGATGGCGGTGTAGATGTTTCCATGTTCATAGAGATGGCGTTGTAGTTATTTCCATGTTTATGCAGATAGCGGTATAGATATTTCCATGTTTATACACATGGTGGTGTAGATATTTCCATGTTTATAGAGATGGCGGTCTAGATATCTCCATGTTTATAGAGATAGTGGTGTAGTTATTTCCAAGTTTATAGATACAGCATTGTAGATATTTCCATGTTTATACAGATAGCGGTGTAGGTATTTCCATGTTTATACAGATAGCAGTGTAGATATTTCCATGTTTATAGAGATTGTGGTGTAGATAATTTCAATTTTATACAGATAGCAGTGTAGATATTTCCAAGTTCAGATAGCGGTGTAGATATTTCCACGTTTACAGAGATGGCGGTGTAGATATTTCCACGTTTATGGAGATGGTGGTGTAGATATTTACATGTTCATACAGATTGCGGGGTAGATATTTCCATGTTTACACAGATGGCGGTGGAGATATTTCCATGTTTACACAGATAGCGGTGTAGACATTTCCATGTTTACACAGATAGCGGTGTGGATATTTCCATGTTTTTGCAAATAGCTGTGTAGATATTTCCAAGTTTATACAGATAGCGGTGCGGATATTTCCATGTTTATACAGATAGTTTGGCAGATATTTCCATGTTTATACAGATAGCGGTGTAGATATTTCCATCTTAATACAGATGTCTGTGTAGATAGGTCCATGTTACTACAGATGGCGGTGTAGATATTTCCATGTTCATACAGATGGCGGTGTAGATATTTCGAAGTTTATAGAGATAGCGCAGTAGTTATTTCCATATTTATAGAGAAATATCTGTAGATATTTCCATGTATATGCAGATAGCTGTGTAGATATTTCCATGTTCAGGCAGATAGCAGTGTAGATATTTCCATGTTCATCCAGATTCCGGTGTAGATATATCCATGTTCATACAGATGCTGGTGTAGATATTTACATGTTTATAGAGATGGTGGTGTAGATATTTCCATGTTTATATAGAGGGCGGTTTAGATATTTCCATGTTCATACCGATGGCGGTGTATATATTTCCATGTTCATAGAGATGGCGGTGAAAACATTTCCATGTTCATACAGATGGCGGTGTAGATATTTCCATGTTCATACACATGGTGGTGTAGATATTTCCATGTTCATAGAGATGGCGGTGTAGATATTTCCATGTTCGTACGAATGGCAGTGTAGATATATCCATGCTCGTACAGGTGGTGGTGTAGATATTTCCATGTTTATACAGATAGCAGTGTAGTTATTTCCATGTTTATAGAGATAGCAATGTAGATATTTCCATTGATATACAGATAGCTTTGTAGATATTTGCATGTTCATACACATATCGGTGTAGATATTTCCATGCTCATACAGATAGCGGTGTAGATATTTCCATGTTCATACAGATAGCGGTGCAGATATTTCCATGTTCATACAGATAGCGGTGTAGATATTTCCATGTTGTACAGATAGCGGTGTAGATATTTCCATGTTCATACAGTTAGCGGTGTAGATATTTCCATGTTCATACAGATGGCGGTGTAGATATTTACATGTTCATACAGATGGCGGTGTAGATATTTCCATGTTCGCACGGATGGCGGTGTAGGTATTTCCATGTTCATACAGGTGGCGGTGTAGATATTTCCATGTTTATACAGATAGCAGTGTAGTTATTTCCATTTATATACAGATAGCTGTGTAGATATTTGCATGTTCATACAGATAGCTGTGTAGATATTTCCATGTTCGGACAGATAGCGGTGTAGATATTTCCATGTTCATACAGATAGCAGTGTAGATATTTCCATGTTCATAGAGATAACGGTGTATATATTTCCATGTTCATACAGATAGCCTTGTAGATATTTCCATGTTCATACAGTTAGCGGTGTAGATATTTCCATGTTCATACAGATGGCGGTGTAGATATTTACATGTTCATACAGATGGCGGTGTAGATATTTCCATGTTCATGCAGATGGCGGTGTAGATATTTCCATATTCATAGAGATGGCGGTGTAGATATTTCCATGTTTATGCAGATAGCGGTATAGGTATTTCCATGTTTATACAGAGGGTGGTGTAGATATTTCCATGATTATAGAGATGGCGGTCTAGATATTTCCATGTTTATAGAGATAGTGGTGTAGTTATTTCCAAGTTTATAGAGACAGCGTTGTAGATATTTCCAAGTTTATACAGATACCGTTGAAGATATTTCCATGTTTATACAGATAGCGGTGTAGATATTTCCATGTTTATACAGACAGCAGTGTAGATATTTCCATGTTTATAGAGATAGAGGTGTAGATAATTTCAATTTTATACAGAGAGCAGTGTTGATATTTCCAAGTTCATGCAGATAGCGGTGTAGATATTTCCACCTTTATAGAGATGGCGGTGTAGATATTTCCATGTTCATACAGATGGCGGTGTAGATATTTCCATGTTCATAGAGATGGCAGTGTAGATATTTTCATGTTTACAAAGATGGCGGTGTAGATATTTCCATGTTTTCACTGATAGCGGTGTAGACATTTCCATGTTTACGCAGATAGCGGTGTGGATATTTCCATGTTTATGCAGATAGCGGTGTAGATATTTCCATGTTTATACAGATAGCGGGGCGGATATTTCCATGTTTTTACAGATAGTTGGGCAGATATTTCCATGTTTATACAGATAGCGGTGTAGATATTTCCATCTTAATACAGATGGCGGTGTAGTTAGGTCTATGCACGTACAGATGGCGGTGTAGATATTTCCATGTTCATAGAGGTGGCGGTGTAGATATTTCCATGTTCATAGAGATGGCGGTGTAGTTATTTCCATGTTTATGCAGATAGCAGTATAGATATTTCCATGTTTATACACTTGGTGTTGTAGATATTTCCATGTTTATAGAGATGGCGGTCTAGATATTTCCATGTTTATAGAGATAGTGGTGTAGTTATTTCCAAGTTTATAGAGACAGCATTGTAGATATTTCCATGTTTATACAGATAGCGGTGTAGATATTTCCATGTTTATACAGATAGCAGTGTAGATATTTCCATGTTTACAGAGATAGTGGTGTAGATAATTTCAATTTTATACACGTAGCAGTGTAGATATTTCCAAGTTCATACCGATAGCGGTGTAGATATTTCCACGTTTATAGAGATGGCGGTGTAGATATTTCCATGTTCATACAGATGGCGGTGTAGATATTTCCATGTTTTTAGAGATGGTGGTGTAGATATTTTCATGTTTTCACAGAAGGCGGTGGAGATATTTCCATGTTTACTCAGATAGTGGTGTAGACATTTCCATGTTTACACAGATAGCGGTGTGGATATTTCCATGTTTATGCAGATAGCAGTGTAGATATTTCCATGTTTATACAGATAGCGGTGCGGATTCTTCCATGTTTATACAGATAGTAGGGCAGATATTTCCATGTTTATACAGATAGCGGTGTAGATATTTCCATTGATATTCAGATAGCTGTGTAGATATTTGCTTGTTCATACAGATAGCGGTGTAGATATTTCCATGTTCATATAGATAGCGGTGTAGATATTTCCATGTTCATACAGATAGCAGTGTCGATATTTCCATGTTTTACAGATAGCGGTGTAGATATTTCCATGTTCATGCAGATAGCGGGGTAGATATTTCCATCTTCATACAGTTAGCGGTGTAGATATTTCCATGTTCATACAGATGGCGGTGTAGATATTTACATGTTCATACAGATAGCGGTGTATATATTTCCATGTTCATACATATAGCGGTGTAGATGTTTCGATGTTCATACAGATAACGGTGTAGATATTTCCATGATCATACAGACAGCGGTGTAGATATTTCCATGTTCACACAGATAGCGGTGTATATATTTCCATGTTCATACAGTTAGCGGTGTAGATATTTCCATGTTCATACAGATAGCGGTGTAGATATTTCCATGTTTATACAGATAACGGTGTAGATATTTCCATGTTTATACAGATAGCGGTGTAGATGTTTCCATGTTCATACGGATGGCAGTTTAGATATTTCCATGTTCATACAGGTGGCGGTGTAGATATTTCCATGTTCATACAGATAGCAGTGTAGTTATTTCCATGTTTATACAGATAGCGGTGTAGATATTTCCATT
The DNA here is from genome assembly GCF_029281585.2 of Gorilla gorilla gorilla. Taxonomy (NCBI): domain Eukaryota; kingdom Metazoa; phylum Chordata; class Mammalia; order Primates; family Hominidae; genus Gorilla; species Gorilla gorilla. Next base: position 5,562,648 of record NC_073232.2, on the reverse strand, counting down.
GATATACAGATAGCTGTGTAGATATTTGCATGTTCATACAGATAGCGGTGTATATATTTCCATGTTCATACATATAGCGGTGTAGATGTTTCGATGTTCATACAGATAACGGTGTAGATATTTCCATGATCATACAGACAGCGGTGTAGATATTTCCATGTTCACACAGATAGCGGTGTATATATTTCCATGTTCATACAGTTAGCGGTGTAGATATTTCCATGTTCATACAGATAGCGGTGTAGATATTTCCATGTTTATACAGATAACGGTGTAGATATTTCCATGTTTATACAGATAGCGGTGTAGATGTTTCCATGTTCATACAGTTAGCGGTGTAGATATTTCCATGTATATAGAGATAGTGGTGTAGATAATTTCAATTTTATACAGATAGCAGTGTAGATATTTCCAAGTTCATACAGATTGCGGTGTAGATATTTCCACGTTTATAGAGATGGTGTTGTAGATATTTCCATGTTCATACAGATGGCGGTGTAGATACTTCCATGTTTATAGAGATGGCGGTGTAGATATTTTCATGTTTACACAGATGGCGTTGTAGATAATTCCATGTTTCCACAGATAGCGGTGTAGACATTTCCATGTTTACACAGATAGCGGTGTGGATATTTCCATGTTTATGCAGACAGCGGTGTAGATATTTCCATGTTTATACAGATAGCGGTGCGGATATTTCCATGTTTATACAGATGGGCAGATATTTCCATGTTTATACAGATAGCGGTGTAGATCTTTCCATCTTAATACAGATGGCGGTGTAGATATGTCCATGTTCGTACAGATGGCGGTGTAGATATTTCCATGTTCATATACATGGCGGTGTAGATATTTCAAAGTTTATAGAGATAGCGCTGTAGTTATTTCCATATTTATAGAGAAATATGTGTAGATATTTCCATGTATATGCAGATAGCTGTGTAGATATTTCCATGTTCATGCAGATAGCGGTGTAGATATTTCCATGTTCATCCAGATGCCGGTGTAGATATATCCATGTTCATACAGATGGCGGTGAAGATATTTCCAGGTTCATACTAATGGCGGTGTAGATATTTCCATATTCATAGAGATGGAGGTGTAGATATTCCCATGTTCATACAAATGGCGGTGTAGATATTTCCATGTTCATAGAGATGGCGGTGTAGATATTTCCATGTTTATACAGATAGCAGTGTAGTTATTTCCATGTTTATAGAGATAGTGGTGTAGATAATTTCAATTTTATACAGATAGCTGTGTAGATATTTGCATGTTCATACAGATAGCGGTGTAGATATTTCCATGTTCATACAGATAGCGGTGTAGATATTTCCATGTTCATACAGATATCGGTGTAGATATTTCCATGTTCATGCAGATAGCGGTATAGATATTTCCATCTTCATACCAATAGCGGTGTTGATATCTCCATGTCCATACAGTTAGCGTTGTAGATATTTCCATGTTCATCCAGATGGCGGTGTAGATATTTACATGTTCATACAGATGGCGGTGTACATATTTCCATGTTCGTACGGATGGCAGTGTAGTTATTTCCATGTTCATACAGGTGGCGGTGTAGATATTTCCATGTTTATACAGATAGAAGTGTAGTTATTTCCATTTTGATAGAGATAGCAGTGTAGATATTTCCATTGATATACAGATAGCTGTGTAGGTATTTGCATGTTCATACAGATAGCGGTGTAGATATTTCCATGTTCGTACAGATAGCGGTGTAGATATTTCCATGTTCATACAGATAGCGGTGTAGATATTTACATGTTCATACAGATAACGGTAAAGTTATTTCCATGTTCATACAGTTAGCGGTGTAGATATTTCCATGTTCATCCAGATGGTGGTGTAGATATTTACATGTTCATACAGATGGCGGTGTAGATATTTCCATGTTCGTACAGATGGCGGTGTAGATATTTCCACGTTCGTACAGATGGCGGTGTAGATATTTCCATTTTCATAGAGATGGCGGAGTAGATATTTCCATGTTTATGCAGGTAGCGGTATAGATATTTCCATGTTTATACAGATGGTGGTGTAGATATTTCCATGTTTATAGAGATGGCGGTCTAGATATTTCCATGTTTATACAGATAGCGGTGAAGATATTTCCATGTTCATGCAGATAGCGGTGTAGATATTTCCATGTTTATACAGATATCAGTGTAGATATTTCCATGTTTATAGAGGTAGTGGTGTAGATAATTTCAAATTTATACCGAGAACAGTATAGATATTTCCAAGTTCATACAGATAGCGATGTAGATATTTCCACGTTTATAGAGATGGCGGTGTAGATATTTCCATGTTCATACAGATGGCGGTGTAGATATTTCCATGATTTTAGAGATGGTTGTGTAGATATTTTCATGTTTACACAGAAGGCGGTGGAGATATTTCCATGTTTACTCAGATAGTGGTGTAGACATTTCCATGTTTACACAGATAGCGGTGTGGATATTTCCATGTTTATGCAGATAGCGGTGTAGATATTTCCATGTTTATACAGATAGCGGTGCGGATTCTTCCATGTTTATACAGATAGTAGGGCAGATATTTCCATGTTTATACAGATAGCGGTGTAGATATTTCCATCTTAATACAGATGGCGGTGTAGATATGTCCATGTTCGTAAAGATGGCGGTGTAGATATTTCCATGTTCATACAGATGGCGGTGTAGATATTTCCATGTTCATACAGATGGCGGTGTAGATATTTCGAAGTTTATAGAGATAGTGCTGAAGTTATTTCCATATTTATAGAGAAATCTCTGTAGTTATTTCCATGTATATGCTGATAGCTGTGTAGATATTTCCATGTTCATGCAGATAGCGGTGTAGATATTTCCATGTTCATCCAGATGCCGGTGTAGATATATCCATGTTCATACCGATGGCGGTGAAGATATTTCCATGTTCATACAGATGGCGGTGTAGATATTTCCATGTTGATACAGATGGCGGTGTAGATATTTCCATGTTCATACAGATGGCGGTGTAGATATTTCCATGTTCATACACATGGCGGCGTAGATATTTCCATGTTCATAGAGATGGCGGTGTAGATATTTCCATGTTTATACAGATAGCAATGTAGATATTTCCATGTTTATAGAGATAGCAGTGTAGATATTTCCACTGATATACCGATAGCTGTTTAGATATTTGCATGTTCATACAGATAGCGGTGTAGATATTTCCATGTTCATGCTGATAGCGGTGTAGATATTTCCATGTTCATACAGATAGCGGTGTAGATATTTCCATGTTTTACAGATAGCGGTGTAGATATTTCCATGTTCATACAGATAGCGGTGTAGATATATCCATGTTCATACAGTTAGCGGTGTAGATATTTCCATGTTCATACAGATGGCCGTGTAGATATTTCCATGTTCATACAGATGGCGGTGTAGATATTTCCATGTTTATAGAGATAGCAGTGTAGATATTTCTATTGATATACAGATAGCTGTGTAGATATTTACATGTTCATACATATGGCGGTGTAGATATTTCCATGTTCATACGGATGGCAGTGTAGCTATTTCCATGTTCGTACAGGAGGCGGTGTAGATATTTCCATGTTTATACAGATAGCAGTGTAGTTATTTCCATGTTTATAGAGATATCAATGTAGATATTTCCATTGAACTACTATAGCTGTGTAGATATTTGCATGTTCATACTGATAGCGGTGTAGATATTTCCATCTTAATACAGATGGCGGTGTAGATATGTCCATGTTCGTAAAGATGGCGGTGTAGATATTTCCATGTTCATACAGATGGCGGTGTAGATATTTCCGTGTTCATACAAATGGCGGTGTAGATATTTCCATGTTAATAGACATGGCGGTGTAGATATTTCCATGTTTATACAGATAGCAGTGTAGATATTTCCATGTTTATAGAGATAGCGGTGTAGATATTTCCATTGATGTACTGATAGCTGTGTAGATACTTGCATGTTCATACAGACTGCGGTGTAGATATTTCCATGTTCATACAGATAGCTGTGTAGATATTTCCATGTTCATACAGATAGCGGTGTAGATATTTTAATGTTTTACAGATAGCGGTGTAGATATTTCCATGTTCATACAGATAGCGGTGTAGATATTTCCATGTTCATACAGTTAGCGGTGTAGATATTTCCATGTTCATACAGATTGCGGTGTAGATATTTAAATGTTCATACAGATGGCGGTGTAGATATTTCCAGGTTCGTACGGATGGCAGTGTAGATATTTGCATGTTCATACAGGTGGCGGTGTAGATATTTCCATGTTCATACAGATAGCAGCGTAGTTATTTCCATGTTTATAGAGATAGCTGTGTAGATATTTCCATTGATATACAGATAGCTGTGTAGATATTTACATGTTCATACAGATGGCGGTGTAGATATTTCCATGTTCATACGGATGGCAGTGTAGCTATTTCCATGTTCGTACAGGAGGCGGTGTAGATATTTCCATGTTTATACCGATAGCAGTGTAGATATTTCCATGTTTATAGAGATACCAATGTAGATATTTCCATTGATCTACATATAGCTGTGAAGATATTTGCATGTTCATACTGATAGTGGTGTTGATATTTCCATGTTCGTACAGATAGCGGTGTAGATATTTCCATGTTCATACAGATAGCGGTGTAGATATTTCCATGTTCTTATAGATAACGGTGTAGATAATTCCATGTTCATACAGATAGCGGTGTAGATATTTCCATGTTCATACTGTTAGCGGTGTAGATATTTCCATGTTCATACAGATGGCAGTGTAGATATTTACATGTTCATACAGATAGAGGTGAAGATACTTCCATGTTCGTAGAGATGGCGGTGTAGATATTTCCATGTTCATAGAGATGGCGGTGTAGATATTTCCATGTTTATGCAGATAGCGGTATAGATATTTCCATGTTTATACAGATGGTGGTGTAGATATTTCCATCTTTATAGAGATGGCGGTCTAGATATTTCCATGTTTATAGAGATAGTGGTGTAGTTATTTCCAAGTTTATAGAGACAGCATTGAAGATATTCCCATGTTTATACAGATAGCAGTGTAGATATTTCCATGTTTATAGAGATAGTGGTGTAGATAATTTCAATTTTATACAGATAGCAGTGTAGGTATTTCCAAGTTCATACAGATAGCCGTGTAGATATTTCCACGTTTATAGGGATGGCAGTGTAGATATTTCCATGTTCATACAGATGGCGGTGTAGGTATTTCCATGTTCACACAGATGGCGGTGGAGATATTTCCATGTTTACACAGATAGCGGTGTAGACATTTCCATGTTTACACAGACAGCGGTGTGGATATTTCCATGTTTATGCAGATAGCCGTGTAGGTATTTCCATGTTTATACAGTTAGCGGTGCGGATATTTCCATGTTTATACGGATATTTGGGCAGATATTTCCATGTTTATACAGATAGCGGTGTAGATATTTCCATCTTAATACAGATGGCGGTGTGGATATGTCCATGTTCGTACAGATGGCAGTGTAGATATTTGCATGTTCATACAGGTGGCGGTGTATATATTTCCATATTTATACAGATAGCAGTGTAGTTATTTCCATGTTTATAGAGATATCAGTGTAGATATTTCCAGTGATGTACAGATAGCTGTGTAGATATTTGCACGTTCACACAGATAGCGGTGTAGATATTTCTATCTTCGTACAGATAGCGGTGTAGATATTTCTATTTTCAAACAGATAGCGGTGTAGATATTTCCATGTTCATAGAGATGGCGGTGTTGATATTTCCATGTTTATGCAGATAGCGGTATAGATATTTCCATGTTTATACAGATGGTGGTGTAGATATTTCCATGTTTATAGAGATGGCAGTCTAGATATTTCCATGTTTATAGAGATAGTGGTGTAGTTATTTCAAAGTTTATAGAGACAGCATTGTAGATATTTCCATGTATATACAGATAGCGGTGAAGATATTTCCATGTTTATACAGACAGCGGTGTAGATATTTCCATGTTTATACAGATAGCGGTGTAGATATTTCCATGTTTATAGAGATAGTGGTGTAGATAATTTCACTTTTATACAGATAGCTGTGTAGATATTTCCACGTTTATAGAGATGGCGGTGTAGATATTTCCATGTTCATACAGATGGCGGTGTAGATATTTCCATGTTTATAGAGATGGCGGTGTAGATATTTTCATGTTTACACAGATAGCGGTGTAGACATTTCCATGTTTACACAGATAGCGGTGTGGATATTTCCATGTTTATGCAGATAGCGGTGTAGATATTTCCATGTTTATACAGATAGCGGTACGGTTATTTCCATGTTTATACAGATAGTGGTGCAGATATTTCCATGTTTATACAGATAGCAGTGTAGATATTTCCATCTTAATACAGATGGCGGTGTAGATAAGTCCATGTTTGTACAGATGGCGGTGTAGATATTTCCATGTTCATACAGATGGCGGTGTAGATATTTCGAAGTTTATAGAGATATCGCAGTAGTTATTTCCATATTTATTGAGAAATCTGTGTATCTATTTCCATGTATATGCAGATAGCTGTGTAGATATTTCCATGTTCATGCAGAAAGCGGTGTAGATATGTCCATGTTCATACTGTTAGCGGTGTAGATATTTCCATGTTCATAGAGATGGCGGTGTAGATATTTACATGTTCATACAGATGGCATTGTAGATATTTCCATGTTCGTGCGGATGGCAGTTTAGATATTTCCATGTTCATACAGGTGGGGGTGTAGATATTTCCATGTTTATACAGATAGCAGTGTAGTTATTTCCATGTTTATAGAGATAGCAGTGTAGATACTTCCATTGATATACAGATAGCTGTTTAGATATGTGCATGTTCATACAGATAGCGGTGTAGATATTTCCATGTTCATACAGATGGCGGTGTAGATATTTCCATGTTTTTAGAGATGGTGGTGTAGATATTTTCATGTTTACACAGAAGGCGGTGGAGATATTTCCATGTTTACTCAGATAGTGGTGTAGACATTTCCATGTTTACACAGATAGCGGTGTGGATATTTCCATGTTTATGCAGATAGCGGTGTAGATATTTCCATGTTTATACAGATAGCGGTGCGGATTCTTCCATGTTTATACAGATAGTAGGGCAGATATTTCCATGTTTATACAGATAGCGGTGTAGATATTTCCATTGATATTCAGATAGCTGTGTAGATATTTGCTTGTTCATACAGATAGCGGTGTAGATATTTCCATGTTCATATAGATAGCGGTGTAGATATTTCCATGTTCATACAGATAGCAGTGTCGATATTTCCATGTTTTACAGATAGCGGTGTAGATATTTCCATGTTCATGCAGATAGCGGGGTAGATATTTCCATCTTCATACAGTTAGCGGTGTAGATATTTCCATGTTCATACAGATGGCAGTGTAGATATTTACATGTTCATACAGATGGCGGTGTAGATATTTCCATGTTCGTACGGATGGCAGTTTAGATATTTCCATGTTAATACAGGTGGCGGTGTAGATATTTCCATGTTCATACAGATAGCAGTGTAGTTATTTCCATGTTTATACAGATAGCGGTGTAGATATTTTCATTGATATACAGATAGCTGTGTAGATATTTGCATGTTCATACAGATAGAGGTGAAGATACTTCCATGTTCGTAGAGATGGCGGTGTAGATATTTCCATGTTCATAGAGATGGTGGTGTAGATATTTCCATGTTTATGCAGATAGCGGTATAGATATTTCCATGTTTATACAGATGGTGGTGTAGATATTTCCATCTTTATAGAGATGGCGGTCTAGATATTTCCATGTTTATAGAGATAGTGGTGTAGTTATTTCCAAGTTTATAGAGACAGCATTGAAGATATTCCCATGTTTATACAGATAGCAGTGTAGATATTTCCATGTCTATAGAGATAGTGGTGTAGATAATTTCAATTTTATACAGATAGCAGTGTAGGTATTTCCAAGTTCATACAGATAGCCGTGTAGATATTTCCACGTTTATAGGGATGGCAGTGTAGATATTTCCATGTTCATACAGATGGCGGTGTAGATATTTCCATGTTTACACAGATGGCGGTGGAGATATTTCCATGTTTACACAGATAGCGGTGTAGACATTTCCATGTTTACACAGACAGCGGTGTGGATATTTCCATGTTTATGCAGATAGCCGTGTAGGTATTTCCATGTTTATACAGTTAGCGGTGCGGATATTTCCATGTTTATACGGATATTTGGGCAGATATTTCCATGTTTATACAGATAGCGGTGTAGATATTTCCATCTTAATACAGATGGCGGTGTGGATATGTCCATGTTCGTACAGATGGCAGTGTAGATATTTGCATGTTCATACAGGTGGCGGTGTATATATTTCCATATTTATACAGATTGCAGTGTAGTTATTTCCATGTTTATAGAGATATCAGTGTAGATATTTCCATTGATGTACAGATAGCTGTGTAGATATTTGCACGTTCACACAGATAGCGGTGTAGATATTTCTATCTTCGTACAGATAGCGGTGTAGATATTTCTATTTTCAAACAGATAGCGGTGTAGATATTTCCATGTTCATAGAGATGGTGGTGTTGATATTTCCATGTTTATGCAGATAGCGGTATAGATATTTCCATGTTTATACAGATGGTGGTGTAGATATTTCCATGTTTATAGAGATGGCAGTCTAGATATTTCCATGTTTGTAGAGATAGTGGTGTAGTTATTTCAAAGTTTATAGAGACAGCATTGTAGATATTTCCATGTATATACAGATAGCGGTGAAGATATTTCCATGTTTATACAGACAGCGGTGTAGATATTTCCATGTTTATACAGATAGCGGTGTAGATATTTCCATGTTTATAGAGATAGTGGTGTAGATAATTTCACTTTTATACAGATAGCAGTGTAGATATTTCCACGTTTATAGAGATGGCGGTGTAGATATTTCCATGTTCATACAGATGGCGGTGTAGATATTTCCATGTTTATAGAGATGGCGGTGTAGATATTTTCATGTTTACACAGATAGCGGTGTAGACATTTCCATGTTTACACAGATAGCGGTGTGGATATTTCCATGTTTATGCAGATAGCGGTGTAGATATTTCCATGTTTATACAGATAGCGGTGCGGTTATTTCCATGTTTATACAGATAGTGGTGCAGATATTTCCATGTTTATACAGATAGCAGTGTAGATATTTCCATCTTAATACAGATGGCGGTGTAGATAAGTCCATGTTTGTACAGATGGCGGTGTAGATATTTCCATGTTCATACAGATGGCGGTGTAGATATTTCGAAGTTTATAGAGATATCGCAGTAGTTATTTCCATATTTATTGAGAAATCTGTGTATCTATTTCCATGTATATGCAGATAGCTGTGTAGATATTTCCATGTTCATGCAGAAAGCGGTGTAGATATGTCCATGTTCATACTGTTAGCGGTGTAGATATTTCCATCTTCATAGAGATGGCGGTGTAGATATTTACATGTTCATACAGATGGCATTGTAGATATTTCCATGTTCGTGCGGATGGCAGTTTAGATATTTCCATGTTCATACAGGTGGGGGTGTAGATATTTCCATGTTTATACAGATAGCAGTGTAGTTATTTCCATGTTTATAGAGATAGCAGTGTAGATACTTCCATTGATATACAGATAGCTGTTTAGATATGTGCATGTTCATACAGATAGCGGTGTAGATATTTCCATGTTTGTACAGATAGCGGTGTAGATATTTCCATGTTCGTACAGATAGCGGTGTAGATATTTCCATGTTCATACTGATAACGGTGTAGATATTTCCATGTTCATACAGATAGCGGTGTAGATATTTCCATGTTCATACAGTTAGCGGTGTAGATATTTCCATGTATATAGAGATAGTGGTGTAGATAATTTCAATTTTATACAGATAGCAGTGTAGATATTTCCAAGTTCATACAGATTGCGGTGTAGATATTTCCACGTTTATAGAGATGGTGTTGTAGATATTTCCATGTTCATACAGATGGCGGTGTAGATACTTCCATGTTTATAGAGATGGCGGTGTAGATATTTTCATGTTTACACAGAAGGCGTTGTAGATAATTCCATGTTTCCACAGATAGCGGTGTAGACATTTCCATGTTTACACAGATAGCGGTGTGGATATTTCCATGTTTATGCAGACAGCGGTGTAGATATTTCCATGTTTATACAGATAGCGGTGCGGATATTTCCATGTTTATACAGATGGGCAGATATTTCCATGTTTATACAGATAGCGGTGTAGATCTTTCCATCTTAATACAGATGGCGGTGTAGATATGTCCATGTTCGTACAGATGGCGGTGTAGATATTTCCATGTTCATATACATGGCGGTATAGATATTTCAAAGTTTATAGAGATAGCGCTGTAGTTATTTCCATATTTATAGAGAAATATGTGTAGATATTTCCATGTATATGCAGATAGCTGTGTAGATATTTCCATGTTCATGCAGATAGCGGTGTAGATATTTCCATGTTCATCCAGATGCCGGTGTATATATATCCATGTTCATACAGATAGCGGTGAAGATATTTCCAGGTTCATACTAATGGCAGCGTAGATATTTCCATGTTCATAGAGATGGCGGTGTGGATATTCCCATGTTCATACAAATGGCGGTGTAGATATTTCCATGTTCATAGAGATGGCGGTGTAGATATTTCCATGTTTATAGAGATAGCAGTGTAGTTATTTCCATGTTTATAGAGATAGTGGTGTAGATAATTTCAATTTTATACAGATAGCTGTGTAGATATTTGCATGTTCATACTGATAGCGGTGTAGATATTTCCATGTTCATACAGATAGCGGTGTAGATATTTCCATGTTCATACAGATATCGGTGTAGATATTTCCATGTTCATGCAGATAGCGGTATAGATATTTCCATGTTCATACCAATAGCGGTGTTGATATTTCCATGTCCATACAGTTAGCGTTGTAGATATTTCCATGTTCATCCAGATGGCGGTGTAGATATTTACATGTTCATACAGATGGCGGTGTACATATTTCCATGTTCGTACGGATGGCAGTGTAGTTATTTCCATGTTCATACAGGTGGCGGTGTAGATATTTCCATGTTTATACAGATAGAAGTGTAGTTATTTCCATGTTGATAGAGATAGCAGTGTAGATATTTCCATTGATATACAGATAGCTGTGTAGGTATTTGCATGTTCATACAGATAGCGGTGTAGATATTTCCATGTTCGTACAGATAGCGGTGTAGATATTTCCATGTTCATACAGATAGCGGTGTAGATATTTACATGTTCATACAGATAACGGTGAAGTTATTTCCATGTTCATACAGTTAGCGGTGTAGATATTTCCATGTTCATCCAGATGGTGGTGTAGATATTTACATGTTCATACAGATGGCGGTGTAGATATTTCCATGTTCGTACAGATGGCGGTGTAGATATTTCCACGTTCGTACAGATGGCGGTGTAGATATTTCCATTTTCTTAGAGATGGCGGAGTAGATATTTCCATGTTTATGCAGGTAGCGGTATAGATATTTCCATGTTTATACAGATGGTGGTGTAGATATTTCCATGTTTATAGAGATGGCGGTCTAGATATTTCCATGTTTATACAGATAGCGGTGAAAATATTTCCATGTTCATGCAGATAGCGGTGTAGATATTTCCATGTTTATACAGATATCAGTGTAGATATTTCCATGTTTATAGAGGTAGTGGTGTAGATAATTTCAAATTTATACCGAGAACAGTATAGATATTTCCAAGTTCATACAGATAGCGATGTAGATATTTCCACGTTTATAGAGATGGCGGTGTAGATATTTCCATGTTCATACAGATGGCGGTGTAGATATTTCCATGTTCATACAAATGGCGGTGTAGATATTTCCATGTTCATAGAGATGGCGGTGTAGATATTTCCATGTTCATACAAATGGCGGTGTAGATATTTCCATGTTCATAGAGATGGCGGTGTAGATATTTCCATGTTTATACAAATATCAGTGTAGTTATTTCCATGTTTATAGAGATAGCAGTGTAGATATTTCCACTGATATACACATAGCTGTGTAGATATTTGCATGTTCATACAGATAGCGGTGTAGATATTTCCATCTTCGTACAGATAATGGTGTAGATATTTCCATGTTCATACAGTTAGCGATGTAGATATTTCCATGTTCATGCAGATAGCGGTGTAGATATTTCCATGTTTATACAGATAACGGTGTAGATATTTCCATGTTCATACAGATAGCGGTGTAGATATTTCCAAGTTCATACAGTTAGCGGTGTAGATATTTCCATGTTCATACAGATGGCGGTGTAGATATTTACATGTTCATACAGATGGCGGTGTAGATATTTCCATGTTCGTACAGATGGCGGTGTAGATATTTCCATGTTCATAGAGAAGGCGGTGTAGTTATTTCCATGTTTATGCAGATAGCGGTATAGATATTTCCATGTTTAAACACTTGGTGGTGTAGATATTTCCATGTTTATAGAGATGGCGGTATAGATATTTCCATGTTTATAGAGATTGTGGTGTAATTATTTCCAAGTTTATAGAGACAGCATTGTAGATATTTCCATGTTTATACAGATAGCGGTGTAGATATTTCCATGTTTATACAGATAGCAGTGTAGATATTTCCATGTTTTTAGAGATGGTGGTGTAGATATTTTCATGTTTACACAGAAGGCGGTGGAGATATTTCCATGTTTACTCAGATAGTGGTGTAGACATTTCCATGTTTACACAGATAGCGGTGTGGATATTTCCATGTTTATGCAGATAGCGGTTTAGATATTTCCATGTTTATACAGATAGCGGTGCGGATTCTTCCATGTTTATACAGATAGTAGGGCAGATATGTCCATGTTTATACAGATAGCGGTGTAGATATTTCCATTGATATTCAGATAGCTGTGTAGATATTTGCATGTTCATACAGATAGCGGTGTAGATATTTCCATCTTCATATAGATAGCGGTGTAGATATTTCCATGTTCATACAGATAGCGGTGTAGATATTTCCATGTTTTACAGGTAGCGGTGTAGATATTTCCATGTTCATACAGATAGAGGGGTAGATATTTCCATCTTCATACAGTTAGCGGTGTAGATATTTCCATGTTCATACAGATGGCGGTGTAGATATTTACATGTTCATACAGATGGCGGTGTAGATATTTTCATGTTCTTACGGATGGCAGTGTAGATATTTCCATGTTCATACAGGTGGCGGTGTAGATATTTGCATGTTCATACAGATAGCAGTATAGTTATTTCCATGTTTATACAGATAGCGGTGTAGATATTTCCATTGATATACAGATAGCTGTGTAGTTATTTGCATGTTCGTACAGATAGCGGTGTAGATATTTCCATGATCATACAGACATCGGTGTAGATATTTCCATGTTCACACAGATAGCGGTGTAGATATTTCCATGTTTATACAGTTAGCGGTGTAGATATTTCCATGTTCATGCCGATAGCGGTGTAGATATTTCCATGTTCATACAGATAGCGGTGTAGATATTTCCATGTTCATACAGATAACGGTGTAGATATTTCCATGTTCATACAGATAGCGGTGTAGATATTTCCATGTTCATACAGTTAGCGGTGGAGGTATTTCCATGTTCATTCAGATGGCGGTGTAGATATTTACATGTTCATACAGATGGCGGTGTAGATATTTCCATGTTCGTACAGATGGCGGTGTAGATATTTCCATGTTCATAGAGGTGGCAGTGTAGTTATTTCCATGTTTATGCAGATAGCGGTATAGATATTTCCATGTTTATACACTTGGTGGTGTAGATATTTCCATGTTTATAGAGCTGGCGGTCTAGATATTTCCATGTTTATAGAGATAGTGGTGTAGTTATTTCCAAGTTTATAGAGACAGCATTGTAGATATTTCCATGTTTATACAGATAGCGGTGTAGATATTTCCATGTTTATACTGATAGCAGTGTAGATATTTCCATGTTTATAGAGATAGTGGTGTAGATAATTTCAGTTTCATACAAGTAGCAGTGTAGATATTTCCAAGTTCATACAGATAGCGGTGTAGATATTTCCACGTTTATAGAGATGTCGGTGTAGATATTTCCATGTTCATACAGATGGCGGTGTAGATATTTCCATGTTTTTAGAGATGGTGGTGTAGATATTTCCATGTTTACACAGAAGGCGGTGGAGATATTTCCATGTTTACTCAGATAGTGGTGTAGACATTTCCATGTTTACACAGATAGCAGTGTGGATATTTCCATGTTTATGCAGATAGCGGTGTACCTATTTCCATGTTTTTACAGATAGCGGTGCGGATACTTCCATGTTTATTCAGATAGTAGGGCAGATATTTCCATGTTTATACAGATAGCGGTGTAGATATTTCCATCTTAATACAGATGGCGGTGTAGATATGTCCATGTTCGTAAAGATGGCGGTGTAGATATTTCCATGTTCATACAGATGGCGGTGTAGATATTTTGAAGTTTATAGAGATAGTGCTGTAGTTATTTCCATATTTATAGAGAAATCTCTGTAGTTATTTCCATGTATATGCAGATAGCTGTGTAGATATTTCCATGTTCATGCAGATAGCGGTGTAGATATTTCCATGTTCATCCAGATGCCGATGTAGATATATCCATGTTCATACAGATGGCGGTGAATATATTTCCATGTTCATACAGACGGCGATGTAGATATTTCCAAGTTCATACAGATGGCGGTGTAGATATTTCCATGTTCATACAGATGGCGGTGTAGATATTTCCGTGTTCATACAAATGGCGGCGTAGATATTTCCATGTTCATAGAGATGGCGGTGTAGATATTTCCATGTTTAAACAGATAGCAATGTAGATATTTCCATGTTTATAGAGATAGCAGTGTAGATATTTCCTTTGATATACACATATCTGTGTAGATATTTGCATGTACATACAGATAGCGGTGTAGATATTTCCATCTTCGTACAGATAGTGGTGTAGATATTTCCATGTTCATACAGTTAGCGGTGTAGATATTTCCATGATCATGCAGATAGCGGTGTAGATATTTCCATGTTCATACAGATAGCGGTGTAGATATTTCCATGTTCATCCAGATGGCGGTGTAGATATTTCCATGTTCATACAGTTAGCGGTGTAGATATTTCCATGTTCATACAGATAGCGGTGTAGATATTTCCATGTTCATACAGATAGCGGTGTAGATATGTACATGTTCATACAGATGGCGGTGTAGATATTTCCATGTTCGTACAGATGGCGGTGTAGATATTTCAATGTTCATAGAGATGGCGGTGTAGTTATTTCCATGTTTATGCAGATAGCGGTATAGATATTTCCATGTTTATACACTTGGTGGTGTAGATATTTCCATGTTTATAGAGATGGCGGTATAGATATTTCCATGTTTATAGAGATAGTGGTGTAGTTATTTCCAAGTTTATAGAGACAGCATTGTAGATATTTCCATGTTTATACAGATAGCGGTGTAGATATTTCCATGTTTATACAGATAGCAGTGTAGATATTTCCATGTTTTTAGAGATGGTGGTGTAGATATTTTCATGTTTACACAGAAGGCGGTGGAGATATTTCCATGTTTACTCAGATAGTGGTGTAGACATTTCCATGTTTACACAGATAGCGGTGTGGATATTTCCATGTTTATGCAGATAGCGGTTTAGATATTTCCATGTTTATACAGATAGCGGTGCGGATTCTTCCATGTTTATACAGATAGTAGGGCAGATATGTCCATGTTTATACAGATAGCGGTGTAGATATTTCCATTGATATTCAGATAGCTGTGTAGATATTTGCATGTTCATACAGATAGCAGTGTAGATATTTCCATCTTCATATAGATAGCGGTGTAGATATTTCCATGTTCATACAGATAGCGGTGTAGATATTTCCATGTTTTACAGGTAGCGGTGTAGATATTTCCATGTTCATACAGATAGCGGGGTAGATATTTCCATCTTCATACAGTTAGCGGTGTAGATATTTCCATGTTCATACAGATGGCGGTGTAGATATTTACATGTTCATACAGATGGCGGTGTAGATATTTTCATGTTCTTACGGATGGCAGTGTAGATATTTCCATGTTCATACAGGTGGCGGTGTAGATATTTGCATGTTCATACAGATAGCAGTATAGTTATTTCCATGTTTATACAGATAGCGGTGTAGATATTTCCATTGATATACAGATAGCTGTGTAGTTATTTGCATGTTCATACAGATAGCGGTGTAGATATTTCCATGATCATACAGACATCGGTGTAGATATTTCCATGTTCACACAGATAGCGGTGTAGATATTTCCATGTTTATACAGTTAGCGGTGTAGATATTTCCATGTTCATGCCGATAGCGGTGTAGATATTTCCATGTTCATACAGATAGCGGTGTAGATATTTCCATGTTCATACAGATAACGGTGTAGATATTTCCATGTTCATACAGATAGCGGTGTAGATATTTCCATGTTCATACAGTTAGCGGTGGAGGTATTTCCATGTTCATTCAGATGGCGGTGTAGATATTTACATGTTCATACAGATGGCGGTGTAGATATTTCCATGTTCGTACAGATGGCGGTGTAGATATTTCCATGTTCATAGAGGTGGCAGTGTAGTTATTTCCATGTTTATGCAGATAGCGGTATAGATATTTCCATGTTTATACACTTGGTGGTGTAGATATTTCCATGTTTATAGAGCTGGCGGTCTAGATATTTCCATGTTTATAGAGATAGTGGTGTAGTTATTTCCAAGTTTATAGAGACAGCATTGTAGATATTTCCATGTTTATACAGATAGCGGTGTAGATATTTCCATGTTTATACTGATAGCAGTGTAGATATTTCCATGTTTATAGAGATAGTGGTGTAGATAATTTCAGTTTCATACAAGTAGCAGTGTAGATATTTCCAAGTTCATACAGATAGCGGTGTAGATATTTCCACGTTTATAGAGATGTCGGTGTAGATATTTCCATGTTCATACAGATGGCGGTGTAGATATTTCCATGTTTTTAGAGATGGTGGTGTAGATATTTTCATGTTTACACAGAAGGCGGTGGAGATATTTCCATGTTTACTCAGATAGTGGTGTAGACATTTCCATGTTTACACAGATAGCGGTGTGGATATTTCCATGTTTATGCAGATAGCGGTGTACCTATTTCCATGTTTTTACAGATAGCGGTGCGGATACTTCCATGTTTATTCAGACAGTAGGGCAGATATTTCCATGTTTATACAGATAGCGGTGTAGATATTTCCATCTTAATACAGATGGCGGTGTAGATATGTCCATGTTCGTAAAGATGGCGGTGTAGATATTTCCATGTTCATACAGATGGCGGTGTAGATATTTTGAAGTTTATAGAGATAGTGCTGTAGTTATTTCCATATTTATAGAGAAATCTCTGTAGTTATTTCCATGTATATGCAGATAGCTGTGTAGATATTTCCATGTTCATGCAGATAGCGGTGTAGATATTTCCATGTTCATCCAGATGCCGATGTAGATATATCCATGTTCATACAGATGGCGGTGAATATATTTCCATGTTCATACAGACGGCGATGTAGATATTTCCAAGTTCATACAGATGGTGGTGTAGATATTTCCATGTTCATACAGATGGCGGTGTAGATATTTCCGTGTTCATACAAATGGCGGCGTAGATATTTCCATGTTCATAGAGATGGCGGTGTAGATATTTCCATGTTTAAACAGATAGCAATGTAGATATTTCCATGTTTATAGAGATAGCAGTGTAGATATTTCCTTTGATATACACATATCTGTGTAGATATTTGCATGTACATACAGATAGCGGTGTAGATATTTCCATCTTCGTACAGATAGTGGTGTAGATATTTCCATGTTCATACAGTTAGCGGTGTAGATATTTCCATGATCATGCAGATAGCGGTGTAGATATTTCCATGTTCATACAGATAGCGGTGTAGATATTTCCATGTTCATCCAGATGGCGGTGTAGATATTTCCATGTTCATACAGTTAGCGGTGTAGATATTTCCATGTTCATACAGATAGCGGTGTAGATATTTCCATGTTCATACAGATAGCGGTGTAGATATGTACATGTTCATACAGATGGCGGTGTAGATATTTCCATGTTCGTACAGATGGCGGTGTAGATATTTCAATGTTCATAGAGATGGCGGTGTAGTTATTTCCATGTTTATGCAGATAGCGGTATAGATATTTCCATGTTTATACACTTGGTGGTGTAGATATTTCCATGTTTATAGAGATGGCGGTATAGATATTTCCATGTTTATAGAGATAGTGGTGTAGTTATTTCCAAGTTTATAGAGACAGCATTGTAGATATTTCCATGTTTATACAGATAGCGGTGTAGATATTTCCATGTTTATACAGATAGCAGTGTAGATATTTCCATGTTTTTAGAGATGGTGGTGTAGATATTTTCATGTTTACACAGAAGGCGGTGGAGATATTTCCATGTTTACTCAGATAGTGGTGTAGACATTTCCATGTTTACACAGATAGCGGTGTGGATATTTCCATGTTTATGCAGATAGCGGTGTAGATATTTCCATGTTTATACTGATAGCGGTGCGGATTCTTCCATGTTTATACAGATAGTAGGGCAGATATTTCCATGTTTATACAGATAGCGGTGTAGATATTTCCATTGATATTCAGATAGCTGTGTAGATATTTGCATGTTCATACAGATAGCGGTGTAGATATTTCCATGTTCATATAGATAGCGGTGTAGATATTTCCATGTTCATACAGATAGCGGTGTAGATATTTCCATGTTTTACAGGTAGCGGTGTAGATATTTCCATGTTCATACAGATAGCGGGGTAGATATTTCCATCTTCATACAGTTAGCGGTGTAGATATTTCCATGTTCATACAGATGGCGGTGTAGATATTTACATGTTCATACAGATGGCGGTGTAGATATTTCCATGTTCTTACGGATGGCAGTGTAGATATTTCCATGTTCGTACAGGTGGCGGTGTAGATATTTCCATGTTCATACAGATAGCAGTATAGTTATCTCCATGTTTATACAGATAGCGGTGTAGATATTTCCATTGATATACAGATAGCTGTGTAGATATTTGCATGTTCATACAGATGGCGGTGTAGATATTTCCAAGATTATAGAGATAGCGGTGTAGTTATTTCCATGTTTATAGAGAATGCTCAGTAGATATTTCCATGTATATGCAGATAGCTGTGTAGTTATTTCCATGTTCATACAGATAGCGTTGTAGATATTTCCCTGTTCATCCAGATGGCGGTGTAGATATTTCCATGTTCATACAGATGGCGGTGAAGGTATTTCCATGTTCATACAGATGGCGGTGTACATATTTCCATGTTTATAAAGATGGCGGTGTAGATATTTCCATGTTTATACAGAGGTCGGTTTAGATATTTCCATGTTTACACAAATAGCGGTGTAGATATTTCCATGTTGATACACATAGCGGTGTAGATATTTCCAAGTTTATAGAGATAGCGGTGTAGATATTTCCATGTTTATAGAGATAGCGATGTAGACATTTCCATGTTTATGCAGATAGCGGTATAGTTATTTCCATGTTTATACAGATGGTTATGTAGATATTTCCATGTTAATAGAGATGGCGGTCTAGATATTTCCATGTTTATGGAGATGGCGGTCTAGATATTTCCATGTTTATAGAGATGGTGGTGTAGTTATTTCCAAGTTTATAGAGATAGCGTAGTAGATATTTCCATGTTTATACAGACACCGGTGAAGATATTTCCATGTTTATACGGATAGATGGGTAGATATTTCCAAGTTTATACAGATAGCGGTGTAGATGTTTACATGTTTATAGAGATGGCGGTCTAGATATTTCCATGTTTATACAGATGATGGTGTCGTTATTTCCAAGTTTATAGAGATAGCGTTGTAGATATTTCCATGTTTATACAGACAGCGGTGAAGATATTTCCATGTTTATACAGATAGCGGTGTAGATATTTACATGTTTATACAGATAGTGGTGTAGGTATTTCCATGTTTATACAGATAGCGGTGTAGATATTTCCATCTCAAGACAGATGGCGGTGTATGTATTTCCAAGTTCCTACAGATGGCGGTGTAGATATTTCCATGTTGATACACATAGCGGTGTAGGTATTTCCAAGTTTATAGAGATGGCGTGGTAGATATTTCCATGTTTATGCAGATAGCTGTGTAGATATTTCCATGTTCATACAGATGGAGGTGCAGTTATTTCCATGTTCATACAGATGGCGGTGTAGATATTTACATGTTCATACAGATGGCGGTGTAGATATTTCCATTTTCGTACAGATGGCGGTGTAGATATTTCCATGTTCATAGAGATGGCGGTGTAGATATTTCCATGTTTATGCAGATAGCAATGTAGATATTTCCATGTTTATACAGATAACAGTGTAGATATTTCCATGTTTATAGAGATAGTGGTGTAGATAATTTCAATTTTATACAGATAGCAGTGTAGATATTTCCAAGATCATACAGACAGTAGTGTAGGTATTTCCACGTTTATAGAGATGGCGGTGTAGATATTTCCATGTTCATACAGGTGGCGGTGTAGATATTTCCATGTTTATAGAGATGGCGGTGTAGATATTTTCATGTATACACAGATGGCGGTGTAGATATTTCCATGTTTACAGAGATAGCGGTGTAGACATTTCCATGTTTACACAGATAGCAGTGTGGATATTTCCATGTTTATACAGATAGCGGTGTAGATATTTCCATCTTAATACAGATGGCTTTGTTGATATGTCCATGTTTGTATAGATGGCGGTGTAGATATTTCCATGTTCATACAGATGGTGGTGTAGATATTTCGAAGATTACAGAGATAGCGCTGTAGATATTTCCATATTTATAGAGAAATCTGTGTACATATTTCCATGTATATGCAGATAGCTGTGTAGATATTTCCATGTTCATGCAGATAGCGGTGTGGATATTTCCATGTTCATCTAGATGCCGGTGTAGATATATGCATGTTCATACAGATGGCGGTGAATATATTTCCATGTTCATACAGATGGTGGTGTAGATATTTCCATGTTCATACAAATGGCGGTGTAGATATTTCCATGTTCATAGAGATTGCGGTGTAGATATTTCCGAGTTCATACAAATAGCGGTGTAGATATTTCCATGTTCATAGATGTGGCACTGTAGATATTTCCATGTTTATACAGATAGCAGTGTAGTTATTTCCATGTTTATAGAGATAGCAGTGTAGATATTTCCATTGATATACAGATAGCTGTGTAGATATTTGCATGTTCATACAGATAGCGGTGTAGATATTTCCATGTTCATACAGATAGCTGTCTAGATATTTCCATGTTCATACAGATAGCGGTTTAGATATTTCCATGTTCATACGGATAGCGGTGTAGTTATTTCCATGTTCATACAGATAACGGTGTAGATATTTCCATGTTCATACCAATAGCGGTGTGGATATTATCATGTTCATACAGATGGCAGTGTAGATATTTACATGTTCATACAGATTTCGGTGTAGATATTTCCAAGTTCGTACGGATGGCAGTGTAGATATTTCCATGTTCGTACAGGTGGCGGTGTAGATATCTCCATGTTTATACAGATAGCAGTGTAGATATTTCCATGTTTATAGAGATAGCAATGTAGTTATTTCCATTGATATACAGATAGCTGTGTAGATATTTGCATGTTCATAGAGATAGCGGTGTAGATATTTCCATGTTCGTACAGATATCGGTGTAGATATTTCCATGTTCATCCAGATGCCGGTGTAGATATATCCAAGTTCATACAGATGGCGGTGAAGATATTTCAATGTTCATACAGATGGCGGTGTAGATATTTCCAGGTTCATACAAATGGCGGTGAAGATATTTCCATGTTCATAGAGATGGCGGTGGAGATATTTCCATGTTCATACAAATGGCGGTGTAGTTATTTCCATGTTCATAGAGATGGCGGTTTAGGTATTTCCATGTTTATACAGATAGCAGTGTAGTTATTTCCATGTTTATAGAGATAGTGGTGCAGATAATTTCAATTTTATACAGATAGCTGTGTGGATATTTGCATGTTCATACAGAGAGCGGTGCAGATATTTCCATGTTCATACAGATTGCGTTGTAGATATTTCCATATTCATACCGACAGCGGTGTAGATATTTCCACGTTCATGCAGAATGCGGTGTAGATATTTCCATGTTCATACCAATAGCGGTGTAGATATTTCCGTGTCCATACAGTTAGCGTTGTAGATATTTCCATGTTCATACAGATGGCGGTGTAGATATTTCCATGTTCGTACGGATGGCAGTGTAGTTATTTCCTTGTTCATACTGGTGGCGGCGTAGATATTTCCATGTTTATACAGATAGCAGTGTAGTTATTTCCATGTTTATAGAGATAGCAGTGTAGATATTTCCATTGATATACAGATAGCTGTGTAGATATTTGCATGTTCATACAGATAGCGGTGTGGATATTTCCATGTTCATACAGATAGCGGTGTAGATATTTCCATGTTCATACAGATAGCGGTTTAGATATTTCCATGTTCATACAGATAGCGGTGTAGGTATTTCCATGTTCATACAGATAGCGGTGTAGATATTTCCATGTTCATACAGTTAGCGGTGTAGATATTTCCATGTTCATAAAGATGGCGGTGTAGATATTTACATGTTCATACAGATGGCGGTGTAGATATTTCCATGTTCGTACGGATGGCAGTGTAGATATTTCCATGTTTATACAGATAGCGATGTAGATATTTCCATGTTTATACAGATAGCAGTGCAGATATTTCCATGTTTATAGAGATAGTGGTGTAGATAATTTCAATATTATACAGAGAGCAGTGTAGATATTTCCAAGTTCATAAAGATAGCGGTGTAGATATTTCCACGTTTATAGAGATGGCGGTGTAGATATTTTCATGTTCATACAGATGGCTGTGTAGTTATTTCCATGTTTATGGGGATGGCGGTGTAGATATTTTCATGTTTACAAAGATGGCGGTGTAGATATTTCCATGTTGACACAGATAGCGGAGTAGACATTTCCATGTTTACACATATAGCGGTGTGGATATTTCCATGTTTTTGCAGATAGAAGTGTAGATATTTCCATGTTTATACAGATAGCGGTGCGGATATTTCCATGTTTATAGAGATAGTTGGGCAGATATTTCCATGTTTATACAGATAGCGGTGTAGATATTTCCATCTTAATACAGATGGCAGTGTAGACATGTCCATATTTGTGCAGATGTCGGTGTAGATATTTCCATGTTCATACAGATGGCGGTGTAGATATTTCGAAGTTTATAGAGATAGCGCTGTAGTTATTTCCATATTTATAGAGAAATCTGTGTAGATATTTCCATGTATATTCAGATAGCTGTGTAGATATTTCCATGTTCATGCAGATAGCGGTGTAGATAATTCCATGTTCATCCAGATGCCGGTGCACATATATCCATGTTCATACAGATGGTGATGAAGATATTTCCATGTTCATACAGATGGTGGTTTAGATATTTCCATGTTCATTCAAATGGCGACGTAGATATTTCCATGTTCATAGAGATGGCGGTGTAGATATTTCCATGTTCATACAAATGGCGGTGTAGATATTTCCATGTTCATAGAGATGGCGGTGTAGATATTTCCATGTTTATACAGATAGCAGTGTAGTTATTTCCATGTTTATAGAGATAGCAGTGTAGTTATTTCCATTGATATACAGATAGCTGTTTAGATATTTGCATGTTCATACAGATAGCGGTCTAGATATTTCCATGTTCATACAGATGACGGTATAGATATTTACATGTTCATACAGATGGCGGTGAAGATATTTCCATCTTCATACAGATGGCGGTGTAGATATTTCCATGTTCATACCAATAGCGGTGTAGATATTTCCATGTTCATACAGTTAGCGGTGTAGATATTTCCATGTTCATACAGATGGCGGTGTAGATATTTTCATGTTTACACAGATGGCGGTGTAGATATTTCCATGTTTACACAGATAGCGTTGTAGACATTTCCATGTTTACACAGGTAGCGGTTTGGATATTTCCATGTTTATGCAGATAGCGGTGTAGATATTTCCATGTTTATAAAGATAGCGGTGCGGATATTTCCATGTTTATACAGATAGTTGGGCAGATATTTCCATGTTTATACCGATAGCGGTGTAGATATTTCCATCTTAATACAGATGGCGGTGTAGATATGTCCATGTTCGTACAGATGGTGGTGTAGATATTTCCATGTTCATACAGATGGCGGTGTAGATATTTCGAAGTTTATAGAGACAGCGCTGTAGTTATTTCTATATTTTTAGAGAAATCAGTGTAGATATTCCCGTGCATATGCAGACAGCTGTGTAGATATTTCCATGTTCATGCAGATAGCGGTGTAGATATTTCCATGTTCATCCAGATGCCGGTGTAGATATATCCATGTTCATACAGATGGCGGTGAAGATATTTCCATGTTCATACAGATGGCGGTGTAGATATTTCCATGTTCATACAAATGGCGGTGAAAATATTTCCATGTTCATAGAGATGGCGGTGTAGATGTTTCCATGTTCATACAAATGGCGGTGTAGATATTTCCATGTTCATAGAGATGGCGTTGTAGATATTTCCATGTTTATACAGATAGCAGTGTAGTTATTTTCATGTTTGTAGAGATAGCGGTGTAGATAATTTCAATTTTATTCAGATAGCTGGGTAGATATATGCATGTTCATACAGATAGCAGTGTAGATATTTCCATCTTCATACAAATAGCGGGGTAGATATTTCTATGTTCATACATATAGCGGTGTAGATATTTCCATGTTCATACAGATAGCCGTGTAGATATTTCCATGTTCATACCAATAGCGGTGTGGATATTTCCATGTCCATACAGTTAGCGGTGTAGATATTTCCATGTTCATACAGATGGCGGTGTAGATATTTACATGTTCATACAGATGGCGGTGTAGATATTTCCATGTTCGTACGGATGACATTGTAGATATTTCCATGTTCATACAGGTGCCGGTGTAGATATTTCCATGTTTATACAGATAACAGTGTAGGTATTTCCACGTTTATAGAGATAGCACTGTAGATATTTCCATTGATATTCAGATAGCTGTGTAGATATTTGCATGTTCATACAGATAGCGGTGTAGATATTTCCATGTTCATATAGATAGCGGTGTAGATATTTCCATGTTCATACAGATAGCAGTGTAGATATTTCCATGTTTTACAGATAGCGGTGTAGATATTTCCATGTTCATACAGATAGCAGTACAGTTATTTCCATGTTTATACAGATAGCGGTGTAGATATTTCCATTGATATACAGATAGCTGTGTAGATATTTGCATGTTCATACAGATAGCGGTGTAGATATTTCCATGTTCATACACAAAGCGGTGTAGATGTTTCCATGTTCATACAGATAACGGTGTAGATATTTCCAAGATCATACAGACATCAGTGTAGATATTTCCATGTTCACACAGATAGCGGTGTAGATATTTCCATGTTTATACAGTTAGCGGTGTAGATATTTCCATGTTCATGCAGATAGCGGTGTAGATATTTCCATGTTCATACAGATAGTGGTGTAGATATTTCCATGTTCATCCAGATTCCGGTGTAGATATATCCATGTTCATACAGATGCTGGTGTAGATATTTACATGTTTATAGAGATGGTGGTGTAGATATTTCCATGTTTATATAGAGGGCGGTTTAGATATTTCCATGTTCATACCGATGGCGGTGTATATATTTCCATGTTCATAGAGATGG
The DNA here is from genome assembly GCF_029281585.2 of Gorilla gorilla gorilla. Lineage (NCBI taxonomy): Eukaryota > Metazoa > Chordata > Mammalia > Primates > Hominidae > Gorilla > Gorilla gorilla. The sequence continues at coordinate 5,536,603 of NC_073232.2, read as the reverse complement.
CGGTGAAGATATTTCCATGTTCATACAGATGGCGGTGTAGATATTTCCATGTTCATACACATGGCGGTGTAGATATTTCCATGTTCATAGAGATGGCGGTGTAGATATTTCCATGTTCGTACGGATGGCAGTGTAGATATTTCCATGTTCGTACAGGTGGTGGTGTAGATATTTCCATGTTTATACAGATAGCAGTGTAGTTATTTCCATGTTTATAGAGATAGCAATGTAGATATTTCCATTGATATACAGATAGCTTTGTAGATATTTGCATGTTCATACAGATAGCGGTGTAGATATTTCCATGTTCGTACAGATAGAGGTGTAGATATTTCCATGTTCATACAGGTAGCGGTGTAGATATTTCCATGTTTATACAGATAGCAGTGTAGATATATCCATGTTTATAGAGGTAGTGGTGTAGATAATTTCAAATTTATACCCAGAACAGTGTAGATGTTTCCAAGTTCATGCAGATAGCGATGTAGATATTTCCACGTTTATAGAGATGGCGGTGTAGATATTTCCATGTTCATACAGATGGCGGTGTAGATATTTCCATGTTCATACAAATGGCAGTTTAGATATTTCCATGTTCATAGAGATGGCGGTGTAGATATTTCCATGTTAATACAGATATCAGTGAAGTTATTTCCATGTTTATAGAGATAGCAGTGTAGATATTTCCATTGATATACACATAGCTGTGTAGAGATTTGCATGTTCATACAGATAGCGGTGTAGATATTTCCATCTTCGTACAGATAGTGGTGTAGATATTTCCATGTTAATACAGATAGCGGTGTAGATATTTCCATGTTCATGCAGATAGCGGTGTAGATATTTCCATGTTCATACAGATAGCGGTGTAGATATTTCCATGTTCATACAGATAACGGTGTAGATATTTCCATGTTCATACAGATAGCGGTGTACATATTTCCATGTTCATACAGTTAGCGGTGTAGATATTTCCATGTTCATACAGATGGCGGTGTAGATATTTACATGTTCATACAGATGGCGGTGTAGATATTTCCATGTTCGTACAGATGGCGGTGTAGATATTTCCATGTTCATAGAGATGGCGGTGTAGTTATTTCCATGTTTATGCAGATAGCGGTATAGATATTTCCATGTTTATACACTTGGTGGTGTAGATATTTCCATGTTTATACAGATGTCGGTCTAGATATTTCCATGTTTATAGAGATAGAGGTGTAGTTATTTCCAAGTTTATAAAGACAGCATTGTAGATATTTCCATGTTTATACAGATAGCGGTGTAGATATTTCCATGTTCATACAGATAGCAGTGTAGATATTTCCATGTTTTTAGAGATGGTGCTGTAGATATTTTCATGTTTACACAGAAGGCGGTGGAGATATTTCCATGTTTACTCAGATAGTGGTGTAGACAATTCCATGTTTACACTGATAGCGGTGTGGACATTTCCATGTTTATGCAGATAGCGGTGTAGATATTTACATGTTTATACCGATAGCGGTGCGGATTCTTCCATGTTTATACTGATAGTAGGGCAGATATTTCCATGTTTATACAGATAGCGGTGTAGATATTTCCAATGATATTCAGATAGCTGTGTAGATATTTGCATGTTCATACAGATAGCGGTGTAGATATTTCCATGTTCATATAGATTGCGGTGTAGATATTTCCATGTTCATACAGATAGCGGTGTAGATATTTCCATGTTTTACAGGTAGCGGTGTAGATATTTCCATGTTCATACAGATAGCGGGGTAGATATTTCCATCTTCATACAGTTAGCGGTGTAGATATTTCCATGTTCATACAGATAGCGGTGTAGATATTTACATGTTGATACAGATGGCGGTGTAGATATTTCCATGTTCGTATGGATGGCAGTGTAGTTATTTCCATGTTCATACAGATAGCAGTATAGTTATTTCCATGTTTATACAGATAGCGGTGTAGATATTTCCATTGATATACAGATAGCTGTATAGATATTTGCATGTTCATACAGATAGCGGTGTAGATATTTCCATGTTCATACACATAGCGGTGTAGATGTTTCCATGTTCATACAGATAACGGTGTAGATATTTCCATGATCATACAGACATCAGTGTAGATATTTCCATGTTCACACAGATAGCGGTGTAGATATTTCCATGTTTATACAGTTAGCGGTGTAGATATTTCCATGTTCATGCAGATAGCGGTGTAGATATTTCCATGTTCATACAGATAGTGGTGTAGATATTTCCATGTTCATCCAGATTCCGGTGTAGATATATCCATGTTCATACAGATGCTGGTGTAGATATTTACATGTTTATAGAGATGGTGGTGTAGATATTTCCATGTTTATATAGAGGGCGGTTTAGATATTTCCATGTTCATACCGATGGCGGTGTATATATTTCCATGTTCATAGAGATGGCGGTGAAGATATTTCCATGTTCATACAGATGGCGGTGTAGATATTTCCATGTTCATACACATGGCGGTGTAGATATTTCCATGTTCATAGAGATGGCGGTGTAGATATTTCCATGTTCGTACGGATGGCAGTGTAGATATTTCCATGTTCGTACAGGTGGTGGTGTAGATATTTCCATGTTTATACAGATAGCAGTGTAGTTATTTCCATGTTTATAGAGATAGCAATGTAGATATTTCCATTGATATACAGATAGCTTTGTAGATATTTGCATGTTCATACAGATAGCGGTGTAGATATTTCCATGTTCGTACAGATAGAGGTGTAGATATTTCCATGTTCATACAGGTAGCGGTGTAGATATTTCCATGTTTATACAGATAGCAGTGTAGATATATCCATGTTTATAGAGGTAGTGGTGTAGATAATTTCAAATTTATACCCAGAACAGTGTAGATGTTTCCAAGTTCATGCAGATAGCGATGTAGATATTTCCACGTTTATAGAGATGGCGGTGTAGATATTTCCATGTTCATACAGATGGCGGTGTAGATATTTCCATGTTCATACAAATGGCAGTTTAGATATTTCCATGTTCATAGAGATGGCGGTGTAGATATTTCCATGTTTATACAGATATCAGTGTAGTTATTTCCATGTTTATAGAGATAGCAGTGTAGATATTTCCATTGATATACACATAGCTGTGTAGAGATTTGCATGTTCATACAGATAGCGGTGTAGATATTTCCATCTTCGTACAGATAGTGGTGTAGATATTTCCATGTTAATACAGATAGCGGTGTAGATATTTCCATGTTCATGCAGATAGCGGTGTAGATATTTCCATGTTCATACAGATAGCGGTGTAGATATTTCCATGTTCATACAGATAACGGTGTAGATATTTCCATGTTCATACAGATAGCGGTGTACATATTTCCATGTTCATACAGTTAGCGGTGTAGATATTTCCATGTTCATACAGATGGCGGTGTAGATATTTACATGTTCATACAGATGGCGGTGTAGATATTTCCATGTTCGTACAGATGGCGGTGTAGATATTTCCATGTTCATAGAGATGGCGGTGTAGTTATTTCCATGTTTATGCAGATAGCGGTATAGATATTTCCATGTTTATACACTTGGTGGTGTAGATATTTCCATGTTTATACAGATGTCGGTCTAGATATTTCCATGTTTATAGAGATAGAGGTGTAGTTATTTCCAAGTTTATAAAGACAGCATTGTAGATATTTCCATGTTTATACAGATAGCGGTGTAGATATTTCCATGTTCATACAGATAGCAGTGTAGATATTTCCATGTTTTTAGAGATGGTGCTGTAGATATTTTCATGTTTACACAGAAGGCGGTGGAGATATTTCCATGTTTACTCAGATAGTGGTGTAGACATTTCCATGTTTACACTGATAGCGGTGTGGACATTTCCATGTTTATGCAGATAGCGGTGTAGATATTTACATGTTTATACCGATAGCGGTGCGGATTCTTCCATGTTTATACTGATAGTAGGGCAGATATTTCCATGTTTATACAGATAGCGGTGTAGATATTTCCAATGATGTTCAGATAGCTGTGTTGATATTTGCATGTTCATACAGATAGCGGTGTAGATATTTCCATGTTCATATAGATTGCGGTGTAGATATTTCCATGTTCATACAGATAGCGGTGTAGATATTTCCATGTTTTACAGGTAGCGGTGTATTTCCATGTTCATACAGATAGCGGGGTAGATATTTCCATCTTCATACAGTTAGCGGTGTAGATATTTCCATGTTCATACAGATAGCGGTGTAGATATTTACATGTTGATACAGATGGCGGTGTAGATATTTCCATGTTCGTATGGATGGCAGTGTAGTTATTTCCATGTTCATACAGATAGCAGTATAGTTATTTCCATGTTTATACAGATAGCGGTGTAGATATTTCCATTGATATACAGATAGCTGTATAGATATTTGCATGTTCATACAGATAGCGGTGTAGATATTTCCGTGTTCATACACATAGCGGTGTAGATGTTTCTATGTTCATACAGATAACGGTGTAGATATTTCCATGATCATACAGACAGCGGTGTAGATATTTCCATGTTCACACAGATAGCGGTGTAGATATTTCCATGTTCATACAGTTAGCGGTGTAGATATTTCCATGTTCATGCAGATAGCGGTGTAGATATTTCCATGTTCATACAGATAGCGGTGTAGATATTTCCACGTTCATACAGATAACGGTGTAGATATTTCCATGTTCATACAGATAGCGGTGTAGATATTTCCATGTTCATACAGTTAGCGGTGTAGATATTTCCATGTTCATACAGATGGCCGCGTAGATATTTACATGTTCATACAGATGGCGGTGTAGATATTTCCATGTTCGTACAGATGGCGGTGTAGATATTTCCATGTTCATAGAGATGGCGGTGTGGTTATTTCCATGTTTATGCAGATAGCGGTATAGATATTTCCATGTTTATACACTTGGTGGTGTAGATATTTCCATGTTTATAGAGATGGCCGTCTAGATATTTCCATGTTTATAGAGATAGTGGTGTAGTTATTTCCAAGTTTATAGAGACAGCATTGTAGATATTTCCATGTTTATACAGACAGCGGTGTAGATATTTCCATGTTTATACTGATAGCAGTGTAGATATTTCCATGTTTATAGAGATAGTGGTGTAGATAATTTCAATTTTATACAGATAGCAGTGTAGATAATTCCAAGTTCATATAGATTGCGGTGTAGATATTTCCATTGATATTCAGATAACTGTGTAGATATTTGCGTGTTCATACAGATTGCGGTGTAGATATTTCCATGTTCATACAGATAGCGGGGTAGATATTTCCATCTTCATACAGTTAGCGGTGTAGATATTTCCATGTTCATACAGATGGCGGTGTAGATATTTACATGCTGATACAGATGGAGGTGTAGATATTTCCATGTTCGTATGGATGGCAGTGTAGATATTTCCATGTTCATACAGATAGCAGTATAGTTATTTCCATGTTTATACAGATAGCGGTGTAGATATTTCCATTGATATACAGATAGCTGTGTAGATATTTGCATGTTCATACAGATAGCGGTGTAGATATTTCCATGTTCATACACATAGCGGTGTAGATGTTTCCATGTTCATACAGATAACGGTGTAGATATTTCCATGATCATACAGACAGCGGTGTAGATATTTCCATGTTCACACAGATAGCGGTGTAGATATTTCCATGTTCATACAGTTAGCGGTGTAGATATTTCCACGTTCATACAGATAACGGTGTAGATATTTCCATGTTCATACAGATAGCGGTGTAGATATTTCCATGTTCATACAGATGGCCGTGTAGATATTTACATGTTCATACAGATGGCGGTGTAGATATTTCCAAGTTCGTACAGATGGCGGTGTAGATATTTCCATGTTCATAGAGATGGCGGTGTGGTTATTTCCATGTTTATGCAGATAGCGGTATAGATATTTCCATGTTTATACACTTGGTGGTGTAGATATTTCCATGTTTATAGAGATGGCCGTCTAGATATTTCCATGTTTTTAGAGATAGTGGTGTAGTTATTTCCAAGTTTATAGAGACAGCATTGTAGATATTTCCATGTTTATACAGACAGTGGTGTAGATATTTCCATGTTTATACTGATAGCAGTTTAGATATTTCCATGTTTATAGAGATAGTGGTGTAGATAATTTCAATTTTATACAGATAGCAGTGTAGATAATTCCAAGTTCATATAGATTGCGGTGTAGATATTTCCAAGATTATAGAGATGGTGGTGTAGATATTTCCATGTTCATACAGATGGCGGTGTAGGTATTTCCATGTTTTTAGGGATGGCGTTGTAGATATTTTCATGTTTACACAGATGGCGGTGGAGATATTTCCATGTTTACACAGATAGCGGTGTAGACATTTCAGTGTTTACACAGACAGCAGTGTGGATATTTCCACGTTTATGCAGATAGCGGTGTAGATATTTCCATGTTTATACAGATAGCGGTGCGGATATTTCTCTGTTTATACAGATAGTTGAGCAGGTATTTCCATGTTTATACAGATAGCGGTGTAGATATTTCCATCTTAATACAGATGGCGTTGTATATATGTCTATGATCGTACAGATGGCGGTGTAGATATTTCCATGTTCATACAGATGGCGGTGTAGATATTTCGAAGTTTATAGACATAGCGCTGTAGTTATTTCCATATTTATAGAAAAATCTGTGTAGATATTTCCATGTATATGCAGATATTTGTGTAGATATTTCCATGTTCATGCAGATAGCGGTGTAGATATTTCCATGTTCTTACAGATAGCGGTGTAGATATTTCCATGTTCATACAGATAACGGGGTAGATATTTCCATGTTCATACAGATAGCGGTGTAGATATTTCCATGTTCATACAGTTAGCGGTGTAGATATTTCCATGTTCATACAGATGGCCGTGTAGATATTTACATGTTCATACAGATGGCGGTGTAGATATTTCCATGTTCGTACAGATGGCGGTGTAGATATTTCCATGTTCATAGAGATGGCGGTGTAGATATTTCCATGTTTATGCAGATAGCGGTATAGATATTTCCATGTTTATACAGATGGTGGTGTAGATATTTCCATGTTTATAGAGATGGCGGTCTAGATATTTCCATGTTTATAGATATAGTGGTGTAGTTATTTCCAAGTTTATAGAGACAGCATTGTAGATATTTCCATGTTCATACAGATAGCGGTGAATTTATTTCCATGTTTATACAGATGGTGGTGTAGATATTTCCATGTTTATAGAGATAGTGGTGTAGATAATTACAATTTTATACAGATAGCAGTGTAGATATTTCCAAGTTCATACAGATATCGGTGTAGATATTTCCACGTTTATAGAGATGGCGGTGTAGATATTTCCATGTTCATACAGATGGAGGTGTAGATATTTCCATGTTTTTGGAGATGGCGGTGTAGATATTTTCATGTTTACACAGATGGCAGAGGAGATATTTCCATGTTTACACAGATATCGGTGTAGACATTTCCATGATTACACAGATAGCGGTATGGATACTTCCATGTTTATGCAGATAGCGGTGTAGATATTTCCATGTTTATACAGATAGCGGTGCGGATATTTCCATGTTTATACAGATATTTGGGCAGATATTTCCATGTTTATACAGATAGCGGTGTAGATATTTCCATCTTAATACAAATGGCGGTGTAGATATGTCCATGTTCGTACAGATGGCAGTGTAGATATTTCCATGCTCATACAGATGGCGGTGTAGATATTTCGAAGTTTATAGAGATAGAGCTGCAGTTATTTCCATATTTATAGAGAAATCTCTGTAGATATTTCCATGTATATGCAGATAGCTGTGTAGATATTTCCATGTTCATGCAGATAGCGGTGTAGATATTTCCAAGTTCATCCAGATGCCGGTGTAGATATATCCATGTTCATACAGATGGCGGTGAAGATATTTCCATGTTCATACAGATGGCAGTGTAGATATTTCCATGTTCATACACATGGCGGTGTAGACATTTCCATGTTCATAGAGATGGCGGTGTAGATATTTCCATGTTCATACAAATGGCGGTTTAGATATTTCCATGTTCATAGAGATGGCGGTGTAGATATTTCCATGTTTGTACAGATAGCAGTGCAGTTATTTCCATGTTTATAGAGATAGCAGTGTAGATATTTCCACTGATATTCAGATAGCTGTGTAGATATTTCCATGTTCATACAGATAGCGGTGCAGATATTTCCATGTTCATACAGATAGCGGTGTAGATATTTCCATGTTCATACAGATAGCGGTGTAGATATTTCCATGTTCATACAGTTAGCGGTGTAGATATTTCCATGTTCATACAGTTGGCGGTGAAGATATTTACGTGTTCATACAGATGGCGGTGTAGATATTTCCATGTTCGCACGGATGGCGGTGTAGATATGTCCATGTTCATACAGGTGGCGGTGTAGATATTTCCATGTTTATACAGATAGCAGTTTAGTTATTTCCATGTTTATAGAGATAGCAGTGTATATATTTCCATTGATATACAGATAGCTGTGTAGATATTAGCATGTTCATACAGATAGCGGTGTAGATATTTCCATGTTCGTACAGATAGTCGTGTAGATATTTCCATGTTCATACAGATAGCGGTGTAGATATTTCCATGTTCATACAGATAACGGTGTAGATATTTCCATGTTGATACAGATAGCCTTGTAGATATTTCCATGTTCATACAGTTAGCGGTGTAGATATTTCCATGTTCATTCAGATGGCAGTGTAGATATTTACATGTTCATACAGATGGCGGTGTAGATATTTCCATGTTTGTAAAGATGACGGTGTAGATATTTCCATGTTCATAGAGATGACGGTGTAGATATTTCCATGTTCATACAGATAGCGGTGGAGATATTTCTATGTTCATACAGATAGCGGTGTAGATATTTCAATGTTCATACAGATAGCGATCTAGATATTTCCATGTTTATAGAGATAGCGGTGTAGATATTTCCATGTTTATGGACATAGCGGTGTAGATATTTTCACTTTTATACAGATTGCTGTGTGTATTTTTCCATGTTCATACTGATAGCGGTGTATATATTTTCACCTTTAAAGAGATGGCGGTGTAGATATATCCATGTTCATACAATTGGTGATGTAGCTATTTCCATGTTTATAGAGATGACGTTGTAGATATTTCCATGTTTATACAGATGGCGGTGTAGATATTTCCATGTTCGTACAGAAGGCCGTGAAGATATTTCCATGTTCATAGAGATGGCAGTGTAGATATTTCCATGTTTATGCAGATAGCGGTATAGATATTTCCATGTTTATACAGATGGTGGTGTAGATAATTCCATGTTTATGCAGATAGCGGTATAGATATTTCCATGTTTATACAGATGGTGGTGTAGATATTTCCATGTTTATAGAGATGGCGGTCTAGATATTTCCATGTTTATAGAGATAGTGGTGTAGTTATTTTCAAGTTTATAGAGACAGCGTTGTAGATATTTCCATGTTTACTCAGATAGCGGTGAAGTTATTTCTATGTTTATACAGGTAGCGCTGTAGATATTTTCATGTTTATACAGATAACAGTGTAGATATTTCCATGTTTATAGAGATAGTGGTGTAGATAATTTCAATTTTATACAGATAGCAGTGTAGATATTTCGAAGTTCATACAGATAGCGCTGTAGATATTTCCACGTTTATAGAGATGGCGGTGTAGATATTTCCATGATCATACAGACGGCGGTGTAGATGTTTCCATGTTTATAGAGATGGCCATGTAGATATTTCCATGTTTACACAGATGGCGGTGTAAATATTTCCATGTTTACACAGATAGCGGTGTAGACATTTCCATGTTCATAGAGATGGCGGTGTAGATATTTCCAAGTTCATACAAATGGTGGTGTAGATATTTCTATGTTCATAGAGATGGCGGTGTAGATATTTCCATGTTTATACAGATAGCAGTGTAGTTATTTCCATGTTTATAGAGATAGCAGTGTAGATATTTCCATTGATATACAGATAGCTGTGTAGATATTAGCATGTTCATACAGATAGCGGTGTGGTTATTTCCATGTTCATACAGAGGGCGGTGTAGATATTTCCATGTTCATACAGATAGCGGTGTAGATATTTCCATGTTCATACAGATAGCAGTATAGATATTTCCATGTTCATACAGATAGCTGTGTAGATATTTCCATGTTCATATAGTTTGCAGTGTAGATATTTCCATGTTCATAGAGATGGCGGTGTAGATATTTACATGTTCATACAGATGGCGGTGTAGATATTTCCATGTTCATACAGAGAGCGGTGTAGATATTTCCATGTTTATACAGATAGCAGTGTAGATATTTCCATGTTTATAGAGACAGTGGTGTAGATAATTTCAATTTTATACAGATAGCAGTGTAGATATTTCCAAGTTCATACAGATAGCAGTGTAGATATTTACATGTTCATACAGATGGCCGAGTAGATATTTCCATGTTCGTACGGATGGCGGTGTAGATATTTCCATGTTCATACAGATGGCCGTGTAGATATTTCCATGTTCATACGGATGGCAGTGTAGATATTTCCATGTTCATACAGGTGTCGGTGTAGATATTTCCATATTCATACAGATAGCAGTGTAGTTATTTCCATGTTTATAGAGATAGCAATGTAGATATTTCCATTGATATACATATAGCTGTGTAGATATTTGCATGTTCATACAGATAGCGGTGTAGATATTTCCATGTTCGTACAGATAGCGGTGTAGATATTTCCATGTTCATACAGATAGCGGTGTAGATATTTCCATGTTCATACAGATAACGGTGTAGATATTTCCATGTTCATACAGTTAGCGGTGTAGATATTTCCATGTTCATACAGATGGCGGTGCAGATATTTACCTGTTCATACAGATGGCGGTGTAGATATTTCCATGTTCGTACAGATAGCGGTGTAGATATTTCCATGTTCATAGAGATGGCGGTGTAGATATTTCCATGTTTATGCAGAAAGCGGTATAGATATTTCCATGTTTATACAGATGGTGGTGTTGATATTTAAATGTTTATTGAGATGGCGGTCTAGATATTTCCATGTTTATAGAGATAGTGGTGTAGTTATCTCCAAGTTTATAGAGGCAGCGTTTTTGATATTTCCATGTTTATACAGATAGCGGTGAAGTTATTTCCATGTTTATACAGATAGCGGTGTAGATATTTTCATGTTTATACAGATAACAGTGTAGATAGTTCCATGTTTATAGAGATAGTGGTGTAGATAATTTCAATTTTATACAGATAGCAGTGTAGATGTTTCCAAGTTCACACAGATAGCGGTGTAGATATTTCCACGTTTATAGAGATGGCGGTGTAGATATTTCCATGTTCATACAGACGGCTGTGTAGATATTTCCATGTTTATAGAGATGGCGGTGTAGATATTTCCATGATTACACAGATGGCGGTGTTGATATTTCCATGTTTACACAGATAGCGGTGTAGACATTTCCATGTTTACACAGATAGCGGTGTGGATATTTCCATGTTTATGCAGATAGCGGTGTAGATATTTCCATGTTTATACAGAGAGTGGTGCGGATATTTCCATGTTTATACAGATATTTTGGCAGATATTTCCATGTTTATACAGATAGCGGTGTTGATATTTCCATCTTAATACAGATGGCGGTGTAGATATGTCCATGTTCGTACAGATGGCTGTGTAGATATTTCCATGTTCATACAGATGGCGGTGTAGATATTTCGAAGTTTATAGAGATAGCGCTGTAGTTATTTCCATATTTATAGAGAAATCTGTGTAGATATTTCCATCTATATGCAGATAGCGGTGTAGATATTTCCATGTTCGTACGGATGGCAGTGTAGATATTTCCATGTTCATACAGGTGGCGGTGTATATATTTCCATGTTTATACAGATAGCAGTGTAGTTATTTCCATGTTTATACAGATATCAGTTTAGATATTTCCATTGATGTACAGATAGCTATGTAGATATTTGCACGTTCACACAGATAGCGGTGCAGATATTTCCATGTTCGTACAGATAGCGGTGTAGATATTTCTCTTTTCATACAGATAGCGGTGTAGATAATTCCATGCTCATAGAGATGGCGGTGTTGATATTTCCATGTTTATGCAGATAGCGGTATAGATATTTCCATGTTTATACAGATGGTGGTGTAGATATTTCCATGTTTATAGAGATGGCAGTCTACATATTTCCATGTTTATAGAGATAGTGGTGTAGTTATTTCAAAGTTTATAAAGACAGCATTGTAGATATTTCCATGCATATACAGATAGCGGTGAAGATATTTCCATGTTTATACAGATAGCGGTGTAGATATTTCCATGTTTATACAGATAGCGGTGTAGATATTTCCATGTTTATAGAGATAGTTGTGTAGATAATTTCACTTTTATACAGATAGCAGTGTAGATATTTCCACATTTATAGAGATGGCAGTGTAGATATTTCCATGTTCATACAGATGGCGGTGTAGATATTTCCATGTTTATAGAGATGGAGTTGTAGATATTTTCATGTTTACACATATAGCGGTGTAGACATTTCCATGTTTACACAAATAGCGGTGTGGATATTTCCATGTTTATGCAGATAGCGGTGTAGGTATTTCCATGTTTATACAGATAGCGGTGCGGTTATTTCCATGTTTATACAGATAGTGGTGCAGATATTTCCGTGTTTATACAGATAGCAGTGTAGATATTTCCATCTTAATACAGATGGCGGTGTAGATAAGTCCATGTTTGTACAGATGGCCGTGTAGGTATTTCCATGTTCATACAGATGGTGGTGTAGATATTTCGAAGTTTATAGAGATATCGCTGTAGTTATTTCCATATTTATTGAGAAATCTGTGTATCTATTTCCATGTATATGCAGATAGCTGTGTAGATATTTCCATGTTCATGCAGAAAGCGGTGTAGATATGTCCATGTTCATACTGTTAGCGGTGTAGATATTTCCATGTTCATACAGATGGCGGTGTAGATATTTACATGTTCATACAGATGGCAGTGTAGATATTTCCATGTTCGTACGGATGGCAGTGTAGATATTTCCATGTTCATACATGTGGGGGTGTTGATATTTCCATGTTTATACAGATAGCAGTGTAGTTATTTCCATGTTTATAGAGATAGCAGTGTAGATACTTCCATTGATATACAGATAGCTGTTTAGATATGTGCATGTTCATACAAATAGCGGTGTAGATATTTCCATGTTTGTACAGATAGCGGTGTAGATATTTCCATGTTCATACAGATAGCGGTGTAGATATTTCCATGTTCATACAGATAACGGTGTAGATATTTCCATGTTCATACAGATACCGGTGTAGATATTTCCATGTTCATACTGTTAGCGGTGTAGATATTTCCATGTTCATACAGATGGTGGTGTAGGTATTTACATGTTCATACAGATGGCGGTATAGGTATTTCCATGTTCGTACAGATGGCGGTGTAGATATTTCCATGTTCATAGAGATGGTGGTGTAGATATTTCCATGTTTATGCAGATAGCGGTGTAGATATTTCCATGTTTTACAGGTAGCGGTGTAGATATTTCCATGTTCATACAGATAGCGGGGTAGATATTTCCATCTTCATACAGTTAGCGGTGTAGATATTTCCATGTTCATACAGATAGCGGTGTAGATATTTACATGTTGATACAGATGGCGGTGTAGATATTTCCATGTTCGTATGGATGGCAGTGTAGTTATTTCCATGTTCATACAGATAGCAGTATAGTTATTTCCATGTTTATACAGATAGCGGTGTAGATATTTCCATTGATATACAGATAGCTGTATAGATATTTGCATGTTCATACAGATAGCTGTGTAGATATTTCCATGTTCATACACATAGCGGTGTAGATGTTTCCATGTTCATACAGATAACGGTGTAGATATTTCCATGATCATACAGACAGCGGTGTAGATATTTCCATGTTCACACAGTTAGCGGTGTAGATATTTCCATGTTCATACAGATGGCCGCGTAGATATTTACATGTTCATACAGATGGCGGTGTAGATATTTCCATGTTCGTACAGATGGCGGTGTAGATATTTCCATGTTCATAGAGATGGCGGTGTGGTTATTTCCATGTTTATGCAGATAGCGGTATAGATATTTCCATGTTTATACACTTGGTGGTGTAGATATTTCCATGTTTATAGAGATGGCCGTCTAGATATTTCCATGTTTATAGAGATAGTGGTGTAGTTATTTCCAAGTTTATAGAGACAGCATTGTAGATATTTCCATGTTTATACAGACAGCGGTGTAGATATTTCCATGTTTATACTGATAGCAGTGTAGATATTTCCATGTTTATAGAGATAGTGGTGTAGATAATTTCAATTTTATACAGATAGCAGTGTAGATAATTCCAAGTTCATATAGATTGCGGTGTAGATATTTCCATTGATATTCAGATAGCTGTGTAGATATTTGCGTGTTCATACAGATAGCGGTGTAGATATTTCCATGTTCATACAGATAGCGGGGTAGATATTTCCATCTTCATACAGTTAGCGGTGTAGATATTTCCATGTTCATACAGATGGCGGTGTAGATATTTACATGTTGATAGAGATGGCGGTGTAGATATTTCCATGTTCGTATGGATGGCAGTGTAGATATTTCCATGTTCATACAGATAGCAGTATAGTTATTTCCATGTTTATACAGATAGCGGTGTAGATATTTCCATTGATATACAGATAGCTGTGTAGATATTTGCATGTTCATACAGATAGCGGTGTAGATATTTCCATGTTCATACACATAGCGGTGTAGATGTTTCCATGTTCATACAGATAACGGTGTAGATATTTCCATGATCATACAGACAGCGGTGTAGATATTTCCATGTTCACACAGATAGCGGTGTAGATATTTCCATGTTCATACAGATGGCCGTGTAGATATTTACATGTTCATACAGATGGCGGTGTAGATATTTCCAAGTTCGTACAGATGGCGGTGTAGATATTTCCATGTTCATAGAGATGGCGGTGTGGTTATTTCCATGTTTATGCAGATAGCGGTATAGATATTTCCATGTTTATACACTTGGTGGTGTAGATATTTCCATGTTTATAGAGATGGCCGTCTAGATATTTCCATGTTTTTAGAGATAGTGGTGTAGTTATTTCCAAGTTTATAGAGACAGCATTGTAGATATTTCCATGTTTATACAGACAGTGGTGTAGATATTTCCATGTTTATACTGATAGCAGTTTAGATATTTCCATGTTTATAGAGATAGTGGTGTAGATAATTTCAATTTTATACAGATAGCAGTGTAGATAATTCCAAGTTCATATAGATTGCGGTGTAGATATTTCCAAGGTTATAGAGATGGTGGTGTAGATATTTCCATGTTCATACAGATGGCGGTGTAGATATTTCCATGTTTTTAGGGATGGCGTTGTAGATATTTTCATGTTTACACAGATGGCGGTGGAGATATTTCCATGTTTACACAGATAGCGGTGTAGACATTTCAGTGTTTACACAGACAGCAGTGTGGATATTTCCACGTTTATGCAGATAGCGGTGTAGATATTTCCATGTTTATACAGATAGCGGTGCGGATATTTCTCTGTTTATACAGATAGTTGAGCAGATATTTCCATGTTTATACAGATAGCGGTGTAGATATTTCCATCTTAATACAGATGGCGTTGTATATATGTCTATGATCGTACAGATGGCGGTGTAGATATTTCCATGTTCATACAGATGGCGGTGTAGATATTTCGAAGTTTATAGACATAGCGCTGTAGTTATTTCCATATTTATAGAAAAATCTGTGTAGATATTTCCATGTATATGCAGATATTTGTGTAGATATTTCAATGTTCATGCAGATAGCGGTGTAGATATTTCCATGTTCTTACAGATAGCGGTGTAGATATTTCCATGTTCATACAGATAACGGGGTAGATATTTCCATGTTCATACAGATAGCGGTGTAGATATTTCCATGTTCATACAGTTAGCGGTGTAGATATTTCCATGTTCATACAGATGGCCGTGTAGATATTTACATGTTCATACAGATGGCGGTGTAGATATTTCCATGTTCGTACAGATGGCGGTGTAGATATTTCCATGTTCATAGAGATGGCGGTGTAGATATTTCCATGTTTATGCAGATAGCGGTATAGATATTTCCATGTTTATACAGATGGTGGTGTAGATATTTCCATGTTTATAGAGATGGCGGTCTAGATATTTCCATGTTTATAGATATAGTGGTGTAGTTATTTCCAAGTTTATAGAGACAGCATTGTAGATATTTCCATGTTCATACAGATAGCGGTGAATTTATTTCCATGTTTATACAGATGGTGGTGTAGATATTTCCATGTTTATAGAGATAGTGGTGTAGATAATTACAATTTTATACAGATAGCAGTGTAGATATTTCCAAGTTCATACAGATATCGGTGTAGATATTTCCACGTTTATAGAGATGGCGGTGTAGATATTTCCATGTTCATACAGATGGAGGTGTAGATATTTCCATGTTTTTGGAGATGGCGGTGTAGATATTTTCATGTTTACACAGATGGCAGAGGAGATATTTCCATGTTTACACAGATATCGGTGTAGACATTTCCATGATTACACAGATAGCGGTATGGATATTTCCATGTTTATGCAGATAGCGGTGTAGATATTTCCATGTTTATACAGATAGCGGTGCGGATATTTCCATGTTTATACAGATAGTTGGGCAGATATTTCCATGTTTATACAGATAGCGGTGTAGATATTTCCATCTTAATACAAATGGCGGTGTAGATATGTCCATGTTCGTACAGATGGCAGTGTAGATATTTCCATGCTCATACAGATGGCGGTGTAGATATTTCGAAGTTTATAGAGATAGAGCTGCAGTTATTTCCATATTTATAGAGAAATCTCTGTAGATATTTCCATGTATATGCAGATAGCTGTGTAGATATTTCCATGTTCATGCAGATAGCGGTGTAGATATTTCCAAGTTCATCCAGATGCCGGTGTAGATATATCCATGTTCATACAGATGGCGGTGAAGATATTTCCATGTTCATACAGATGGCGGTGTAGATATTTCCATGTTCATACACATGGCGATGTAGACATTTCCATGTTCATAGAGATGGCGGTGTAGATATTTCCATGTTCATACAAATGGCGGTTTAGATATTTCCATGTTCATAGAGATGGCGGTGTAGATATTTCCATGTTTGTACAGATAGCAGTGCAGTTATTTCCATGTTTATAGAGATAGCAGTGTAGATATTTCCACTGATATTCAGATAGCTGTGTAGATATTTCCATGTTCATACAGATAGCGGTGCAGATATTTCCATGTTCATACAGATAGCGGTGTAGATATTTCCATGTTCATACAGATAGCGGTGTAGATATTTCCATGTTCATACAGTTAGCGGTGTAGATATTTCCATGTTCATACAGATGGCGGTGAAGATATTTACATGTTCATACAGATGGCGGTGTAGATATTTCCATGTTCGCACGGATGGCGGTGTAGATATTTCCATGTTCATACAGGTGGCGGTGTAGATATTTCCATGTTTATACAGATAGCAGTTTAGTTATTTCCATGTTTATAGAGATAGCAGTGTAGATATTTCCATTGATATACAGATAGCTGTGTAGATATTAGCATGTTCATACAGATAGCGGTGTAGATATTTCCATGTTCGTACAGATAGTCGTGTAGATATTTCCATGTTCATACAGATAGCGGTGTAGATATTTCCATGTTCATACAGATAACGGTGTAGATATTTCCATGTTGATACAGATAGCCTTGTAGATATTTCCATGTTCATACAGTTAGCGGTGTAGATATTTCCATGTTCATTCAGATGGCAGTGTAGATATTTACATGTTCATACAGATGGCGGTGTAGATATTTCCATGTTTGTAAAGATGACGGTGTAGATATTTCCATGTTCATAGAGATGACGGTGTAGATATTTCCATGTTCATACAGATAGCGGTGGAGATATTTCTATGTTCATACAGATAGCGGTGTAGATATTTCAATGTTCATACAGATAGCGATCTAGATATTTCCATGTTTATAGAGATAGCGGTGTAGATATTTCCATGTTTATGGACATAGCGGTGTAGATATTTTCACTTTTATACAGATTGCTGTGTGTATTTTTCCATGTTCATACTGATAGCGGTGTATATATTTTCACCTTTAAAGAGATGGCGGTGTAGATATATCCATGTTCATACAATTGGTGATGTAGCTATTTCCATGTTTATAGAGATGACGTTGTAGATATTTCCATGTTTATACAGATGGCGGTGTAGATATTTCCATGTTCGTACAGAAGGCCGTGAAGATATTTCCATGTTCATAGAGATGGCAGTGTAGATATTTCCATGTTTATGCAGATAGCGGTATAGATATTTCCATGTTTATACAGATGGTGGTGTAGATAATTCCATGTTTATGCAGATAGCGGTATAGATATTTCCATGTTTATACAGATGGTGGTGTAGATATTTCCATGTTTATAGAGATGGCGGTCTAGATATTTCCATGTTTATAGAGATAGTGGTGTAGTTATTTTCAAGTTTATAGAGACAGCGTTGTAGATATTTCCATGTTTACTCAGATAGCGGTGAAGTTATTTCTATGTTTATACAGGTAGCGCTGTAGATATTTTCATGTTTATACAGATAACAGTGTAGATATTTCCATGTTTATAGAGATAGTGGTGTAGATAATTTCAATTTTATACAGATAGCAGTGTAGATATTTCGAAGTTCATACAGATAGCGCTGTAGATATTTCCACGTTTATAGAGATGGCGGTGTAGATATTTCCATGATCATACAGACGGCGGTGTAGATGTTTCCATGTTTATAGAGATGGCCGTGTAGATATTTCCATGTTTACACAGATGGCGGTGTAAATATTTCCATGTTTACACAGATAGCGGTGTAGACATTTCCATGTTCATAGAGATGGCGGTGTAGATATTTCCAAGTTCATACAAATGGTGGTGTAGATATTTCTATGTTCATAGAGATGGCGGTGTAGATATTTCCATGTTTATACAGATAGCAGTGTAGTTATTTCCATGTTTATAGAGATAGCAGTGTAGATATTTCCATTGATATACAGATAGCTGTGTAGATATTAGCATGTTCATACAGATAGCGGTGTGGTTATTTCCATGTTCATACAGAGGGCGGTGTAGATATTTCCATGTTCATACAGATAGCGGTGTAGATATTTCCATGTTCATACAGATAGCGGTATAGATATTTCCATGTTCATACAGATAGCTGTGTAGATATTTCCATGTTCATATAGTTTGCAGTGTAGATATTTCCATGTTCATAGAGATGGCGGTGTAGATATTTACATGTTCATACAGATGGCGGTGTAGATATTTCCATGTTCATACAGATAGCGGTGTAGATATTTCCATGTTTATACAGATAGCAGTGTAGATATTTCCATGTTTATAGAGACAGTGGTGTAGATAATTTCAATTTTATACAGATAGCAGTGTAGATATTTCCAAGTTCATACAGATAGCAGTGTAGATATTTACATGTTCATACAGATGGCCGAGTAGATATTTCCATGTTCGTACGGATGGCGGTGTAGATATTTCCATGTTCATACAGATGGCCGTGTAGATAATTCCATGTTCATACGGATGGCAGTGTAGATATTTCCATGTTCATACAGGTGTCGGTGTAGATATTTCCATATTCATACAGATAGCAGTGTAGTTATTTCCATGTTTATAGAGATAGCAATGTAGATATTTCCATTGATATACATATAGCTGTGTAGATATTTGCATGTTCATACAGATAGCGGTGTAGATATTTCCATGTTCGTACAGATAGCGGTGTAGATATTTCCATGTTCATACAGATAGCGGTGTAGATATTTCCATGTTCATACAGATAACGGTGTAGATATTTCCATGTTCATACAGTTAGCGGTGTAGATATTTCCATGTTCATACAGATGGCGGTGCAGATATTTACCTGTTCATACAGATGGCGGTGTAGATATTTCCATGTTCGTACAGATAGCGGTGTAGATATTTCCATGTTCATAGAGATGGCGGTGTAGATATTTCCATGTTTATGCAGAAAGCGGTATAGATATTTCCATGTTTATACAGATGGTGGTGTAGATATTTAAATGTTTATTGAGATGGCGGTCTAGATATTTCCATGTTTATAGAGATAGTGGTGTAGTTATCTCCAAGTTTATAGAGGCAGCGTTTTTGATATTTCCATGTTTATACAGATAGCGGTGAAGTTATTTCCATGTTTATACAGATAGCGGTGTAGATATTTTCATGTTTATACAGATAACAGTGTAGATAGTTCCATGTTTATAGAGATAGTGGTGTAGATAATTTCAATTTTATACAGATAGCAGTGTAGATGTTTCCAAGTTCACACAGATAGCGGTGTAGATATTTCCACGTTTATAGAGATGGCGGTGTAGATATTTCCATGTTCATACAGACGGCTGTGTAGATATTTCCATGTTTATAGAGATGGCGGTGTAGATATTTCCATGTTTACACAGATGGCGGTGTTGATATTTCCATGTTTACACAGATAGCGGTGTAGACATTTCCATGTTTACACAGATAGCGGTGTGGATATTTGCATGTTTATGCAGATAGCGGTGTAGATATTTCCATGTTTATACAGAGAGTGGTGCGGATATTTCCATGTTTATACAGATATTTTGGCAGATATTTCCATGTTTATACAGATAGCGGTGTTGATATTTCCATCTTAATACAGATGGCGGTGTAGATATGTCCATGTTCGTACAGATGGCTGTGTAGATATTTCCATGTTCATACAGATGGCGCTGTAGATATTTCGAAGTTTATAGAGATAGCGCTGTAGTTATTTCCATATTTATAGAGAAATCTGTGTAGATATTTCCATCTATATGCAGATAGCGGTGTAGATATTTCCATGTTCGTACGGATGGCAGTGTAGATATTTCCATGTTCATACAGGTGGCGGTGTATATATTTCCATGTTTATACAGATAGCAGTGTAGTTATTTCCATGTTTATACAGATATCAGTTTAGATATTTCCATTGATGTACAGATAGCTATGTAGATATTTGCACGTTCACACAGATAGCGGTGCAGATATTTCCATGTTCGTACAGATAGCGGTGTAGATATTTCTCTTTTCATACAGATAGCGGTGTAGATAATTCCATGCTCATAGAGATGGCGGTGTTGATATTTCCATGTTTATGCAGATAGCGGTATAGATATTTCCATGTTTACACAGATGGTGGTGTAGATATTTCCATGTTTATAGAGATGGCAGTCTACATATTTCCATGTTTATAGAGATAGTGGTGTAGTTATTTCAAAGTTTATAAAGACAGCATTGTAGATATTTCCATGCATATACAGAAAGCGGTGAAGATATTTCCATGTTTATACAGATAGCGGTGTAGATATTTCCATGTTTATACAGATAGCGGTGTAGATATTTCCATGTTTATAGAGATAGTGGTGTAGATAATTTCACTTTTATACAGATAGCAGTGTAGATATTTCCACATTTATAGAGATGGCAGTGTAGATATTTCCATGTTCATACAGATGGCGGTGTAGATATTTCCATGTTTATAGAGATGGAGTTGTAGATATTTTCATGTTTACACAGATAGCGGTGTAGACATTTCCATGTTTACACAAATAGCGGTGTGGATATTTCCATGTTTATGCAGATAGCGGTGTAGGTATTTCCATGTTTATACAGATAGCGGTGCGGTTATTTCCATGTTTATACAGATAGTGGTGCAGATATTTCCGTGTTTATACAGATAGCAGTGTAGATATTTCCATCTTAATACAGATGGCGGTGTAGATAAGTCCATGTTTGTACAGATGGCCGTGTAGGTATTTCCATGTTCATACAGATGGTGGTGTAGATATTTCGAAGTTTATAGAGATATCGCTGTAGTTATTTCCATATTTATTGAGAAATCTGTGTATCTATTTCCATGTATATGCAGATAGCTGTGTAGATATTTCCATGTTCATGCAGAAAGCGGTGTAGATATGTCCATGTTCATACTGTTAGCGGTGTAGATATTTCCATGTTCATACAGATGGCGGTGTAGATATTTACATGTTCATACAGATGGCAGTGTAGATATTTCCATGTTCGTACGGATGGCAGTGTAGATATTTCCATGTTCATACATGTGGGGGTGTTGATATTTCCATGTTTATACAGATAGCAGTGTAGTTATTTCCATGTTTATAGAGATAGCAGTGTAGATACTTCCATTGATATACAGATAGCTGTTTAGATATGTGCATGTTCATACAAATAGCGGTGTAGATATTTCCATGTTTGTACAGATAGCGGTGTAGATATTTCCATGTTCATACAGATAGCGGTGTAGATATTTCCATGTTCATACAGATAACGGTGTAGATATTTCCATGTTCATACAGATACCGGTGTAGATATTTCCATGTTCATACTGTTAGCGGTGTAGATATTTCCATGTTCATACAGATGGTGGTGTAGATATTTACATGTTCATACAGATGGCGGTATAGGTATTTCCATGTTCGTACAGATGGCGGTGTAGATATTTCCATGTTCATAGAGATGGTGGTGTAGATATTTCCATGTTTATGCAGATAGCGGTGTAGATATTTCCATGTTTTACAGGTAGCGGTGTAGATATTTCCATGTTCATACAGATAGCGGGGTAGATATTTCCATCTTCATACAGTTAGCGGTGTAGATATTTCCATGTTCATACAGATAGCGGTGTAGATATTTACATGTTGATACAGATGGCGGTGTAGACATTTCCATGTTCGTATGGATGGCAGTGTAGTTATTTCCATGTTCATACAGATAGCAGTACAGTTATTTCCATGTTTATACAGATAGCGGTGTAGATATTTCCATTGATATACAGATAGCTGTATAGATATTTGCATGTTCATACAGATAGCGGTGTAGATATTTCCATGTTCATACACATAGCGGTGTAGATGTTTCCATGTTCATACAGATAACGGTGTAGATATTTCCATGATCATACAGACAGCGGTGTAGATATTTCCATGTTCACACAGTTAGCGGTGTAGATATTTCCATGTTCATACAGATGGCCGCGTAGATATTTACATGTTCATACAGATGGCTGTGTAGATATTTCCATGTTCGTACAGATGGCGGTGTAGATATTTCCATGTTCATAGAGATGGCGGTGTGGTTATTTCCATGTTTATGCAGATAGCGGTATAGATATTTCCATGTTTATACACTTGGTGGTGTAGATATTTCCATGTTTATAGAGATGGCCGTCTAGATATTTCCATGTTTATAGAGATAGTGGTGTAGTTATTTCCAAGTTTATAGAGACAGCATTGTAGATATTTCCATGTTTATACAGACAGCGTTGTAGATATTTCCATGTTTATACTGATAGCAGTGTAGATATTTCCATGTTTATAGAGATAGTGGTGTAGATAATTTCAATTTTATACAGATAGCAGTGTAGATAATTCCAAGTTCATATAGATTGCGGTGTAGATATTTCCATTGATATTCAGATAGCTGTGTAGATATTTGCGTGTTCATACAGATAGCGGTGTAGATATTTCCATGTTCATACAGATAGCGGGGTAGATATTTCCATCTTCATACAGTTAGCGGTGTAGATATTTCCATGTTCATACAGATGGCGGTGTAGATATTTACATGTTGATACAGATGGCGGTGTAGATATTTCCATGTTCGTATGGATGGCAGTGTAGATATTTCCATGTTCATACAGATAGCAGTATAGTTATTTCCATGTTTATACAGATAGCGGTGTAGATATTTCCATTGATATACAGATAGCTGTGTAGATATTTGCATGTTCATACAGATAGCGGTGTAGATATTTCCATGTTCATACACATAGCGGTGTAGATGTTTCCATGTTCATACAGATAACGGTGTAGATATTTCCATGATCATACAGACAGCGGTGTAGATATTTCCATGTTCACACAGATAGCGGTGTAGATATTTCCATGTTCATACAGATGGCCGTGTAGATATTTACATGTTCATACAGATTGCGGTGTAGATATTTCCAAGTTCGTACAGATGGCGGTGTAGATATTTCCATGTTCATAGAGATGGCGGTGTGGTTATTTCCATGTTTATGCAGATAGCGGTATAGATATTTCCATGTTTATACACTTGGTGGTGTAGATATTTCCATGTTTATAGAGATGGCCGTCTAGATATTTCCATGTTTTTAGAGATAGTGGTGTAGTTATTTCCAAGTTTATAGAGACAGCATTGTAGATATTTCCATGTTTATACAGACAGTGGTGTAGATATTTCCATGTTTATACTGATAGCAGTTTAGATATTTCCATGTTTATAGAGATAGTGGTGTAGATAATTTCAATTTTATACAGATAGCAGTGTAGATAATTCCAAGTTCATATAGATTGCGGTGTAGATATTTCCAAGATTATAGAGACGGTGGTGTAGATATTTCCATGTTCATACAGATGGCGGTGTAGATATTTCCATGTTTTTAGGGATGGCGTTGTAGATATTTTCATGTTTACACAGATGGCGGTGGAGATATTTCCATGTTTACACAGATAGCGGTGTAGACATTTCAGTGTTTACACAGACAGCAGTGTGGATATTTCCACGTTTATGCAGATAGCGGTGTAGATATTTCCATGTTTATACAGATAGCGGTGCGGATATTTCTCTGTTTATACAGATAGTTGAGCAGATATTTCCATGTTTATACAGATAGCGGTGTAGATATTTCCATCTTAATACAGATGGCGTTGTAGATATGTCTATGATCGTACAGATGGCGGTGTAGATATTTCCATGTTCATACAGATGGCGGTGTAGATATTTCGAAGTTTATAGACATAGCGCTGTAGTTATTTCCATATTTATAGAAAAATCTGTGTAGATATTTCCATGTATATGCAGATATTTGTGTAGATATTTCCATGTTCATGCAGATAGCGGTGTAGATATTTCCATGTTCTTACAGATAGCGGTGTAGATATTTCCATGTTCATACAGATAACGGGGTAGATATTTCCATGTTCATACAGATAGCGGTGTAGATATTTCCATGTTCATACAGTTAGCGGTGTAGATATTTCCATGTTCATACAGATGGCCGTGTAGATATTTACATGTTCATACAGATGGCGGTGTAGATATTTCCATGTTCGTACAGATGGCGGTGTAGATATTTCCATGTTCATAGAGATGGCGGTGTAGATATTTCCATGTTTATGCAGATAGCGGTATAGATATTTCCATGTTTATACAGATGGTGGTGTAGATATTTCCATGTTTATAGAGATGGCGGTCTAGATATTTCCATGTTTATAGATATAGTGGTGTAGTTATTTCCAAGTTTATAGAGACAGCATTGTAGATATTTCCATGTTCATACAGATAGCGGTGAATTTATTTCCATGTTTATACAGATGGTGGTGTAGATATTTCCATGTTTATAGAGATAGTGGTGTAGATAATTACAATTTTATACAGATAGCAGTGTAGATATTTCCAAGTTCATACAGATATCGGTGTAGATATTTCCACGTTTATAGAGATGGCGGTGTAGATATTTCCATGTTCATACAGATGGAGGTGTAGATATTTCCATGTTTTTGGAGATGGCGGTGTAGATATTTTCATGTTTACACAGATGGCAGAGGAGATATTTCCATGTTTACACAGATATCGGTGTAGACATTTCCATGATTACACAGATAGCGGTATGGATATTTCCATGTTTATGCAGATAGCGGTGTAGATATTTCCATGTTTATACAGATAGCGGTGCGGATATTTCCATGTTTATACAGATAGTTGGGCAGATATTTCCATGTTTATACAGATAGCGGTGTAGATATTTCCATCTTAATACAAATGGCGGTGTAGATATGTCCATGTTCGTACAGATGGCAGTGTAGATATTTCCATGCTCATACAGATGGCGGTGTAGATATTTCGAAGTTTATAGAGATAGAGCTGCAGTTATTTCCATATTTATAGAGAAATCTCTGTAGATATTTCCATGTATATGCAGATAGCTGTGTAGATATTTCCATGTTCATGCAGATAGCGGTGTAGATATTTCCAAGTTCATTCAGATGCCGGTGTAGATATATCCATGTTCATACAGATGGCGGTGAAGATATTTCCATGTTCATACAGATGGCGGTGTAGATATTTCCATGTTCATACACATGGCGGTGTAGACATTTCCATGTTCATAGAGATGGCGGTGTAGATATTTCCATGTTCATACAAATGGCGGTTTAGATATTTCCATGTTCATAGAGATGGCGGTGTAGATATTTCCATGTTTGTACAGATAGCAGTGCAGTTATTTCCATGTTTATAGAGATAGCAGTGTAGATATTTCCACTGATATTCAGATAGCTGTGTAGATATTTCCATGTTCATACAGATAGCGGTGCAGATATTTCCATGTTCATACAGATAGCGGTGTAGATATTTCCATGTTCATACAGATAGCGGTGTAGATATTTCCATGTTCATACAGTTAGCGGTGTAGATATTTCCATGTTCATACAGATGGCGGTGAAGATATTTACATGTTCATACAGATGGCGGTGTAGATATTTCCATGTTCGCACGGATGGCGGTGTAGATATTTCCATGTTCATACAGGTGGCGGTGTAGATATTTCCATGTTTATACAGATAGCAGTTTAGTTATTTCCATGTTTATAGAGATAGCAGTGTAGATATTTCCATTGATATACAGATAGCTGTGTAGATATTAGCATGTTCATACAGATAGCGGTGTAGATATTTCCATGTTCGTACAGATAGTCGTGTAGATATTTCCATGTTCATACAGATAGCGGTGTAGATATTTCCATGTTCATACAGATAACGGTGTAGATATTTCCATGTTGATACAGATAGCCTTGTTGATATTTCCATGTTCATACAGTTAGCGGTGTAGATATTTCCATGTTCATTCAGATGGCAGTGTAGATATTTACATGTTCATACAGATGGCGGTGTAGATATTTCCATGTTTGTAAAGATGACGGTGTAGATATTTCCATGTTCATAGAGATGACGGTGTAGATATTTCCATGTTCATACAGATAGCGGTGGAGATATTTCTATGTTCATACAGATAGCGGTGTAGATATTTCAATGTTCATACAGATAGCGATCTAGATATTTCCATGTTTATAGAGATAGCGGTGTAGATATTTCCATGTTTATGGACATAGCGGTGTAGATATTTTCACTTTTATACAGATTGCTGTGTGTATTTTTCCATGTTCATACTGATAGCGGTGTATATATTTTCACCTTTAAAGAGATGGCGGTGTAGATATATCCATGTTCATACAATTGGTGATGTAGCTATTTCCATGTTTATAGAGATGACGTTGTAGATATTTCCATGTTTATACAGATGGCGGTGTAGATATTTCCATGTTCGTACAGAAGGCCGTGAAGATATTTCCATGTTCATAGAGATGGCAGTGTAGATATTTCCATGTTTATGCAGATAGCGGTATAGATATTTCCATGTTTATACAGATGGTGGTGTAGATAATTCCATGTTTATGCAGATAGCGGTATAGATATTTCCATGTTTATACAGATGGTGGTGTAGATATTTCCATGTTTATAGAGATGGCGGTCTAGATATTTCCATGTTTATAGAGATAGTGGTGTAGTTATTTTCAAGTTTATAGAGACAGCGTTGTAGATATTTCCATGTTTACTCAGATAGCGGTGAAGTTATTTCTATGTTTATACAGGTAGCGCTGTAGATATTTTCATGTTTATACAGATAATAGTGTAGATATTTCCATGTTTATAGAGATAGTGGTGTAGATAATTTCAATTTTATACAGATAGCAGTGTAGATATTTCGAAGTTCATACAGATAGCGGTGTAGATATTTCCACGTTTATAGAGATGGCGGTGTAGATATTTCCATGATCATACAGACGGCGGTGTAGATGTTTCCATGTTTATAGAGATGGCCGTGTAGATATTTCCATGTTTACACAGATGGCGGTGTAAATATTTCCATGTTTACACAGATAGCGGTGTAGACATTTCCATGTTCATAGAGATGGCGGTGTAGATATTTCCAAGTTCATACAAATGGTGGTGTAGATATTTCTATGTTCATAGAGATGGCGGTGTAGATATTTCCATGTTTATACAGATAGCAGTGTAGTTATTTCCATGTTTATAGAGATAGCAGTGTAGATATTTCCATTGATATACAGATAGCTGTGTAGATATTAGCATGTTCATACAGACAGCGGTGTGGTTATTTCCATGTTCATACAGAGGGCGGTGTAGATATTTCCATGTTCATACAGATAGCGGTGTAGATATTTCCATGTTCATACAGATAGCGGTATAGATATTTCCATGTTCATACAGATAGCTGTGTAGATATTTCCATGTTCATATAGTTTGCAGTGTAGATATTTCCATGTTCATAGAGATGGCGGTGTAGATATTTACATGTTCATACAGATGGCGGTGTAGATATTTCCATGTTTTTAGGGATGGCGTTGTAGATATTTTCATGTTTACACAGATGGCGGTGGAGATATTTCCATGTTTACACAGATAGCGGTGTAGACATTTCAGTGTTTACACAGACAGCAGTGTGGATATTTCCACGTTTATGCAGATAGCGGTGTAGATATTTCCATGTTTATACAGATAGCGGTGCGGATATTTCTCTGTTTATACAGATAGTTGAGCAGATATTTCCATGTTTATACAGATAGCGGTGTAGATATTTCCATCTTAATACAGATGGCGTTGTAGATATGTCTATGATCGTACAGATGGCGGTGTAGATATTTCCATGTTCATACAGATGGCGGTGTAGATATTTCGAAGTTTATAGACATAGCGCTGTAGTTATTTCCATATTTATAGAAAAATCTGTGTAGATATTTCCATGTATATGCAGATATTTGTGTAGATATTTCCATGTTCATGCAGATAGCGGTGTAGATATTTCCATGTTCTTACAGATAGCGGTGTAGATATTTCCATGTTCATACAGATAACGGGGTAGATATTTCCATGTTCATACAGATAGCGGTGTAGATATTTCCATGTTCATACAGTTAGCGGTGTAGATATTTCCATGTTCATACAGATGGCCGTGTAGATATTTACATGTTCATACAGATGGCGGTGTAGATATTTCCATGTTCGTACAGATGGCGGTGTAGATATTTCCATGTTCATAGAGATGGCGGTGTAGATATTTCCATGTTTATGCAGATAGCGGTATAGATATTTCCATGTTTATACAGATGGTGGTGTAGATATTTCCATGTTTATAGAGATGGCGGTCTAGATATTTCCATGTTTATAGATATAGTGGTGTAGTTATTTCCAAGTTTATAGAGACAGCATTGTAGATATTTCCATGTTCATACAGATAGCGGTGAATTTATTTCCATGTTTATACAGATGGTGGTGTAGATATTTCCATGTTTATAGAGATAGTGGTGTAGATAATTACAATTTTATACAGATAGCAGTGTAGATATTTCCAAGTTCATACAGATATCGGTGTAGATATTTCCACGTTTATAGAGATGGCGGTGTAGATATTTCCATGTTCATACAGATGGAGGTGTAGATATTTCCATGTTTTTGGAGATGGCGGTGTAGATATTTTCATGTTTACACAGATGGCAGAGGAGATATTTCCATGTTTACACAGATATCGGTGTAGACATTTCCATGATTACACAGATAGCGGTATGGATATTTCCATGTTTATGCAGATAGCGGTGTAGATATTTCCATGTTTATACAGATAGCGGTGCGGATATTTCCATGTTTATACAGATAGTTGGGCAGATATTTCCATGTTTATACAGATAGCGGTGTAGATATTTCCATCTTAATACAAATGGCGGTGTAGATATGTCCATGTTCGTACAGATGGCAGTGTAGATATTTCCATGCTCATACAGATGGCGGTGTAGATATTTCGAAGTTTATAGAGATAGAGCTGCAGTTATTTCCATATTTATAGAGAAATCTCTGTAGATATTTCCATGTATATGCAGATAGCTGTGTAGAGATTTCCATGTTCATGCAGATAGCGGTGTAGATATTTCCAAGTTCATCCAGATGCCGGTGTAGATATATCCATGTTCATACAGATGGCGGTGAAGATATTTCCATGTTCATACAGATGGCGGTGTAGATATTTCCATGTTCATACACATGGCGGTGTAGACATTTCCATGTTCATAGAGATGGCGGTGTAGATATTTCCATGTTCATACAAATGGCGGTTTAGATATTTCCATGTTCATAGAGATGGCGGTGTAGATATTTCCATGTTTGTACAGATAGCAGTGCAGTTATTTCCATGTTTATAGAGATAGCAGTGTAGATATTTCCACTGATATTCAGATAGCTGTGTAGATATTTCCATGTTCATACAGATAGCGGTGCAGATATTTCCATGTTCATACAGATAGCGGTGTAGATATTTCCATGTTCATACAGATAGCGGTGTAGATATTTCCATGTTCATACAGTTAGCGGTGTAGATATTTCCATGTTCATACAGATGGCGGTGAAGATATTTACATGTTCATACAGATGGCGGTGTAGATATTTCCATGTTCGCACGGATGGCGGTGTAGATATTTCCATGTTCATACAGGTGGCGGTGTAGATATTTCCATGTTTATACAGATAGCAGTTTAGTTATTTCCATGTTTATAGAGATAGCAGTGTAGATATTTCCATTGATATACAGATAGCTGTGTAGATATTAGCATGTTCATACAGATAGCGGTGTAGATATTTCCATGTTCGTACAGATAGTCGTGTAGATATTTCCATGTTCATACAGATAGCGGTGTAGATATTTCCATGTTCATACAGATAACGGTGTAGATATTTCCATGTTGATACAGATAGCCTTGTTGATATTTCCATGTTCATACAGTTAGCGGTGTAGATATTTCCATGTTCATTCAGATGGCAGTGTAGATATTTACATGTTCATACAGATGGCGGTGTAGATATTTCCATGTTTGTAAAGATGACGGTGTAGATATTTCCATGTTCATAGAGATGACGGTGTAGATATTTCCATGTTCATACAGATAGCGGTGGAGATATTTCTATGTTCATACAGATAGCGGTGTAGATATTTCAATGTTCATACAGATAGCGATCTAGATATTTCCATGTTTATAGAGATAGCGGTGTAGATATTTCCATGTTTATGGACATAGCGGTGTAGATATTTTCACTTTTATACAGATTGCTGTGTGTATTTTTCCATGTTCATACTGATAGCGGTGTATATATTTTCACCTTTAAAGAGATGGCGGTGTAGATATATCCATGTTCATACAATTGGTGATGTAGCTATTTCCATGTTTATAGAGATGACGTTGTAGATATTTCCATGTTTATACAGATGGCGGTGTAGATATTTCCATGTTCGTACAGAAGGCCGTGAAGATATTTCCATGTTCATAGAGATGGCAGTGTAGATATTTCCATGTTTATGCAGATAGCGGTATAGATATTTCCATGTTTATACAGATGGTGGTGTAGATAATTCCATGTTTATGCAGATAGCGGTATAGATATTTCCATGTTTATACAGATGGTGGTGTAGATATTTCCATGTTTATAGAGATGGCGGTCTAGATATTTCCATGTTTATAGAGATAGTGGTGTAGTTATTTTCAAGTTTATAGAGACAGCGTTGTAGATATTTCCATGTTTACTCAGATAGCGGTGAAGTTATTTCTATGTTTATACAGGTAGCGCTGTAGATATTTTCATGTTTATACAGATAATAGTGTAGATATTTCCATGTTTATAGAGATAGTGGTGTAGATAATTTCAATTTTATACAGATAGCAGTGTAGATATTTCGAAGTTCATACAGATAGCGGTGTAGATATTTCCACGTTTATAGAGATGGCGGTGTAGATATTTCCATGATCATACAGACGGCGGTGTAGATGTTTCCATGTTTATAGAGATGGCCGTGTAGATATTTCCATGTTTACACAGATGGCGGTGTAAATATTTCCATGTTTACACAGATAGCGGTGTAGACATTTCCATGTTCATAGAGATGGCGGTGTAGATATTTCCAAGTTCATACAAATGGTGGTGTAGATATTTCTATGTTCATAGAGATGGCGGTGTAGATATTTCCATGTTTATACAGATAGCAGTGTAGTTATTTCCATGTTTATAGAGATAGCAGTGTAGATATTTCCATTGATATACAGATAGCTGTGTAGATATTAGCATGTTCATACAGACAGCGGTGTGGTTATTTCCATGTTCATACAGAGGGCGGTGTAGATATTTCCATGTTCATACAGATAGCGGTGTAGATATTTCCATGTTCATACAGATAGCGGTATAGATATTTCCATGTTCATACAGATAGCTGTGTAGATATTTCCATGTTCATATAGTTTGCAGTGTAGATATTTCCATGTTCATAGAGATGGCGGTGTAGATATTTACATGTTCATACAGATGGCGGTGTAGATATTTCCATGTTCATACAGATAGCGGTGTAGATATTTCCATGTTTATACAGATAGCAGTGTAGATATTTC
Source organism: Gorilla gorilla gorilla (assembly GCF_029281585.2). Lineage (NCBI taxonomy): Eukaryota > Metazoa > Chordata > Mammalia > Primates > Hominidae > Gorilla > Gorilla gorilla. The sequence goes on along the minus strand of NC_073232.2, from coordinate 5,503,732 downwards.
CATGTTTATAGAGACAGTGGTGTAGATAATTTCAATTTTATACAGATAGCAGTGTAGATATTTCCAAGTTCATACAGATAGCAGTGTAGATATTTACATGTTCATACAGATGGCCGTGTAGATATTTCCATGTTCGTACGGATGGCGGTGTAGATATTTCCATGTTCATACAGATGGCCGTGTAGATATTTCCATGTTCATACGGATGGCAGTGTAGATATTTCCATGTTCATACAGGTGTCGGTGTAGATATTTCCATATTCATACAGATAGCAGTGTAGTTATTTCCATGTTTATAGAGATAGCAATGTAGATATTTCCATTGATATACATATAGCTGTGTAGATATTTGCATGTTCATACTGATAGCGGTGTAGATATTTCCATGTTCGTACAGATAGCGGTGTAGATATTTCCATGTTCATACAGATAGCGGTGTAGATATTTCCATGTTCATACAGATAACGGTGTAGATATTTCCATGTTCATACAGTTAGCGGTGTAGATATTTCCATGTTCATACAGATGGCGGTGCAGATATTTACCTGTTCATACAGATGGCGGTGTAGATATTTCCATGTTCGTACAGATAGCGGTGTAGATATTTCCATGTTCATAGAGATGGCGGTGTAGATATTTCCATGTTTATGCAGATAGCGGTATAGATATTTCCATGTTTATACAGATGGTGGTGTAGATATTTAAATGTTTATTGAGATGGCGGTCTAGATATTTCCATGTTTATAGAGATAGTGGTGTAGTTATCTCCAAGTTTATAGAGGCAGCGTTTTTGATATTTCCATGTTTATACAGATAGCGGTGAAGTTATTTCCATGTTTATACAGATAGCGGTGTAGATATTTTCATGTTTATACAGATAACAGTGTAGATAGTTCCACGTTCATGCACATGGAGGTGTAGATATATCCATGTTCATAGAAATGGCGGTGTAGATATTTCCATGTTCACACAAATGGCGGTGTAGATATTTCCATATTCATAGAGATGGCTGTGTAGATATTTCCATGTTTATACCGATAGCAGTGTAGTTATTTCCATGTTTACTGAGATAGCAGTGTAGATATTTCCATTGATATACAGATAGCTGTGTAGATATTTGCATGTTCATACAGATAGCGGTGTAGATATTTCCATGTTCATACTGATAGCGGTGTAGATATTTCCATGTTCATAGAAATGGCATTGTAGATATTTCCATGTTCATACAGATGGCGGTGTAAATATTTACATGCTCATACAGATGGCGGTGTACATATTTCCATGTTCATACAAATGGCGGTGTAGATATTTCCATGTTCATACAGATGGCAGTGTAGATATTTCCGTGTTCATACAGATGGCGGTGTAGATATTTCCATGTTCATAGAGATGGCGGTGTAGATATTTCCATGTTTATACAGATAGCAATGTAGATATTTCCATGTTTATAGAGATGGCGGTGTAGATATTTCCATTGATATACAGATAGCTGTGTATATATTTGCATGTTCATACAGATAGCTGTGTAGATATTTCCATGTTCATACAGATAGCGGTGTAGGTATTTCCATGTTCATACACATAGCGGTGTAGATATATCCATGTTCATACAGATAACGGTGTAGATATTTCCATGTTCATACAGGTAGCGGGGTAGATATTTCCATGTTCATACAGTTAGCGGTGTAGATACTTCCATGTTCATGCAGATAGCGGTGTAGATATTTCCATGTTCAACCAGATGCCGGTGTAGATATATCCATGTTCATAGAGATTTCAGTGAAGATATTTCCATGTTCATACAGATGGCGATGTAGATATTTCCATGTTTATAGAGACGGCGGTGTAGATATTTTCATGTTTACACAGATGGCGGTGTAGATATTTCCATGTTTACAATGATAGCGGTGGGGATATTTCCATGTTTATGCAGATAGCGTTGTAGATATTTCCATGTTTATACAGATAGCAATGTAGATATTTCCATGTTTATAGAGATGGCGGTGTAGATATTTCCATGGATATACAGATAGCTGTGTATATATTTGCATGTTCATACAGATAGCGGTGTAGATATTTCCATGTTCATACAGATAGCGGTGTAGATATTTCCATGTTCATACAGATAGCGGTTAATATATTTCCATGTTCATACAGTTAGCGGTGTAGATATTTCCATGTTCATACAGATGGCGGTGTAGATATTTACATCTTCATACAGATGGCGGTGTAGATATTTCCATGTTCATACGGATGGCAGTGTACATATTTCCATGTTCATACAGGTGGCGGTGTAGATATTTCCATGTTCATACAGATAGCAGTGTAGTTATTTCCATGTTTATAGAGATAGCAGAGTAGATATTTTCATTGATATACAGATAGCTGTATAGATATTTGCATGTTCATACAGATAGTGGTGTAGATATTTCCATGTTCGTAGAGATAGCGGTGTAGATATTTCCATGTTCTTACAGATAGCGGTGTAGATATTTCCATGTTCATACAGATAACGGTGTAGATATTTCCATGTTCATACAGATGGTGGTGTAGATATTTCCATGTTCATACATTTAGCGGTGTAGATATTTCCATGTTCATACAGACGGCGGTGTAGATATTTACATGTTAATACAGATGGCGGTGTAGATATTTCCATGTTCGTACAGATGGCGGTGTAGATATTTCCATGCTCATAGAGATGGCGGTGTAGATATTTCCATGTTTATGCAGATAGTGGTATAGATATTTCCATGTTTATACAGATGGTGGTGTAGATGTTTACATGTTTATAGAGATTGCTGTCTAGATATTTCCATGTTTATAGAGATAGTGCTGTAGTTATTTCCAAGTTTATAGAGACAGCATTGTAGATATTTCCATGTTAATACACATAGCGGTGAAGATATTTCCATGTTTATATAGAGAGCGGTGTAGATATTTCCATGTTTATACAGAGAGCAGTGTAGATATTTCCATGTTTATAGAGATAGTGGTGTAGATAATTTCAATTTTACACAGATAGCAGTGTAGATATTTGCAAGTTCATACAGATAGCAGTTTAGATATTTCCACGTTTATACAGATGGCGGTGTAGATATTTCCATGTTCATTCAGAAGGCGGTGTAGATATTTCCATGTTTTTAGAGATGGCGGTGTAGATATTTTCACGTTTACATAGATGGCGGTGGAGATATTTCCATGTTTACCCAGATAGCGGTGTAGACATTTCCATGTTTACACAGATAGCGGTGTGGATATTTCCATGTTTATGCAGATAGCGGTGTAGATATTTCCATGTTTATACAGATAGCGGTGCGGATATTTCCATGTTTATACAGATAGATGGGCAGATATTTCCATGTTTATACAGATAGCGGTGTAGGTATTTCCATCTTAATACAGATGGCGGTGTAGATATTTCCAAGTTTGTACAGATGGCGGTGTAGATATTTCCATGTTCATACAGATAGCGGTGTAGATATTTCAAACTTTATAGAGATAGTGTTGTAGTTATTTCCATATTTATAGAGAAATCTCTGTAGATATTTCCATGTATATGCAGATAGTAGTGTAGATATTTCCATGTTCATGCAGATAGCGGTGTAGATATTTCCATGTTCATCCAGATGCCAGTGTAGATATATCCATGTTCATACAGATGGCGGTGAAGATATTTCCATGTTCATACAGATGGCGGTGTAGGTATTTCCATGTTCATACAAATGGCGGTGTAGATATTTCCATGTTCATACAGATGGCGGTGTAGATATCTCCGTGTTCATACAAATGGCGGTGTAGATATTTCCATGTTCATAGAGATTGCGGTGTAGAGATTTCCAAGTTTATACAGATAGCAATGTAGATATTTCCATGTTTATGGAGATGGCGGTGTAGATATTTCCATTGGTGTACAGATAGCTGTGTATATATTTGCATGTTCATACAGATAGCGGCGTAGATATTTCCATGTTCATACAGATAGCGGTGTAGATATTTCCATGTTCATACAGATAGCGGTTAATATATTTCCATGTTCATACAGTTAGCGGTGTAGATATTTCCATGTTCATACAGATGGCGGTGTAGATATTTACATCTTCATACAGATGGCGGTGTAGATATTTCCATGTTCATACGGATGGCATTGTAGATATTTCCATGTTCATACAGGTGGCGGTGTAGATATTTCCATGTTCATACAGATAGCAGTGTAGATATTTCCATGTTTATAGAGATAGCAGTGTAGATATTTCCATTGATATACAGATAGCTGTGTAGATATTTACATGTTCATACAGATGGCGGTGTAGATATTTCCATGTTCGTACGGATGGCAGTGTAGATATTTCCATGTTCGTACGGGTGGCGGTGTAGATATTTCCATGTTTATACAGATAGCAGTGTAGTTATTTCCATGTTTATAGAGATAGCAATGTAGATATTTCCATTGATATACATATAGCTGTGTAGATATTTGCATGTTCATACTGATAGCGGTGTAGATATTTCCATGTTCGTACAGATGGCGGTGTAGATATTTCCATGTTCATACAGTTAGCGGTGAAGATATTTCCATGTTCATACAGATGGCGGTGTAGATATTTCCATGTTCATACAGATGGCGGTGTAGATATTTACATGTTCATACAGATGGCGGTGTAGATATTTCCATGTTCGTACAGATGGCAGTGTAGGTATTTCCATGTTCATACAGGTGGCGGTGTAGATATTCCCATGTTTTTACAGATAGCTGTGTAGTTATTTCCATGTTTATAGAGATAGCAGTGTAGATATTTCCACTGATATACAGATAGCTGTGTAGATATTTGCATGTTCATACAAATAGCGGTGTAGATATTTCCATGTTCATACAGATAGCGGTGTAGATATTTCCATGTTCATACACATAGCGGTGTAGATATTTCCATGTTCATACAGTTAGCGGTGTAGATACATCCATGTCCATGCAGATAGCGGTGTAGATATTTCCAAGTTCATCCAGATGCCGTTGTAGATATATCCATGTTCATAGAGATGGCGGTGAAGATATTTCCATGTTCATACAGATGGCGGTGTAGATATTTCCATGTTCATACAAATGGCGGTGTAGATATTTCCATGTTCGTACAGATGGCGGTGTAGATATTTCCGTGTTCATACAAATGGCGGTGTAGATATTTCCATCTTCATAGAGATGGCGGTGTAGATATTTCCATGTTTATACAGATAGCAATGTAGATATTTCCATGTTTATAGAGATGGCGGTGTAGATATTTCCATTGATATACAGATAGCTGTGTATATATTTGCATGTTCATACAGATAGCGGTGTAGATATTTTCATGTTCCTACAGATAGCGGTGTAGATATTTCCATGTTCCTACAGATAGCGGTGTAGATATTTCCAAGTTTTACAGATAGTGGTGTAGATATTTCCATGTTCATGAAGATAGCGGTGAATATAATTCCATGTTCATACAGTTAGCGGTGTAGATATTTCCATGTTCATACAGATGGCGGTGTAGATATTTACATGTTAATACAGATGGCGGTGTAGATATTTCCATGTTCGTACAGATGGCGGTGTAGATATTTCCATGCTCATAGAGATCGCGGTGTAGATATTTCCATGTTTATGCATATAGTGGTATAGATATTTCCATGTTTATACAGATGGTGGTGTAGATGTTTACATGTTTATAGAGATTGCTGTCTAGATATTTCCATGTTTATAGAGATAGTGCTGTAGTTATTTCCAAGTTTATAGAGACAGCATTGTAGATATTTCCATGTTAATACACATAGCGGTGAAGATATTTCCATGTTTATATAGAGAGCAGTGTAGATATTTCCATGTTTATACAGAGAGCAGTGTAGATATTTCCATGTTTATAGAGATAGTGGTGTAGATAATTTCAATTTTATACAGATAGCAGTGTAGATATTTGCAAGTTCATACAGATAGCAGTTTAGATATTTCCACGTTTATACAGATGGCGGTGTAGATATTTCCATGTTCATTCAGAAGGCGGTGTAGATATTTCCATGTTTTTAGAGATGGCGGTGTAGATATTTTCACGTTTACATAGATGGAGGTGGAGATATTTCCATGTTTACCCAGATAGCGGTGTAGACATTTCCATGTTTACACAGATAGCGGTGTGGATATTTCCATGTTTATGCAGATAGCGGTGTAGATATTTCCATGTTTATACAGATAGCGGTGCGGATATTTCCATGTTTATACAGATAGATGGGCAGATATTTCCATGTTTATACAGATAGCGGTGTAGATATTTCCATCTTAATACAGATGGCGGTGTAGATATTTCCAAGTTTGTACAGATGGCGGTGTAGATATTTCCATGTTCATACAGATAGCGGTGTAGATATTTCAAACTTTATAGAGATAGTGTTGTAGTTATTTCCATATTTATAGAGAAATCTCTGTAGATATTTCCATGTATATGCAGATAGTAGTGTAGATATTTCCATGTTCATGCAGATAGCGGTGTAGATATTTCCATGTTCATCCAGATGCCAGTGTAGATATATCCATGTTCATACAGATGGCGGTGAAGATATTTCCATGTTCATACAGATGGCGGTGTAGGTATTTCCATGTTCATACAAATGGCGGTCTTGATATTTCCATGTTCATAGAGATGGCGGTGTAGATATTTCCGTGTTCATACAAATGGCGGAGTAGATATTTCCATCTTCATAGAGATGGCGGTGTAGATATTTCCATGTTTATACAGATAGCAATGTAGATATTTCCATGTTTATAGAGATAGCGGTGTAGATACTTCCATTGATATACAGATAGCTGTGTAGATATTTGCATGTTCATACGGATAGCGGTGCAGATATTTCCATGTTCATACAGATAGCGGTGTAGATATTTCCATGGTCATACACATTGCGGTGTAGATATTTCCATGTTTTACAGATAACGGTGTAGATATTTCCATGTTCATACAGATAGCGGTGTAGATATTTCCATGTTCATACAGATGACGGTGTAGATATTTACATGTTCATACAGATGGCGGTATTGATATTTCCATGTTCGTACGAATGGCAGTGTAGATATTTCCATGTTCATACAGGTGGCGGAGTAGATATTTCCATGTTCATACAGATAGCAGTGTAGTTATTTCCATGGTTATAGAGATAGCAATGTAGATATTTCCATTGATATACATATAGCTGTGTAGATATTTGCATGTTCATACAGATAGCGGTGTAGACATTTCCATGTTCGTACAGATAGCGGTGTAGATATTTCCATGTTCATACAGATAGCGGTGTAGATATTTCCATGTTCATACAGATAGCGGTGTAGGTATTTCCATGTTCATACAGATAACGGTGTAGATATTACCATGTTCATACAGATAGCGGTGTAGATATTTCCATGTTCATACAGTTAGCGGTGTAGATATTTCCATGTTCATACACATGGCGCTGTAGATATTTACATGTTCCTACAGATGGCGGTGTAGATATTTCCATGTTCGTACAGATGGCTGTGTAGATATTTCCATGTTCATAGAGATGGCGGTGTAGATATTTCCATGTTTATGCAGATAGCGGTGTAGATATTTCCATGTTTATACAGATGGTGGTGTAGGTATTTCCATGTTTATAGAGATGGAGGTGTAGATATTTCCATGTTCGTACAGATGGCGGTGTAGATATTTCCATGTTCATACAAATGGCGGTGTAGATATTTCCATGTTCATAGAGATGGCGGTGTAGATATTTCCATGTTCATACAGAAAGCAGTGTAGTTATTTCCATGTTTAAAGAGATAGCAGTGTAGATATTTCCATGTTCATACAGATGGCGGTGTAGATATTTACATGTTCAAACAGATGGCGGTGTAGATATTTCCATGTTCGTACGGATGGCAGTGTAGATATTTCCATGTTAATACAGGTGACGGTGTAGATATTCCCATCTATTTACAGATAGCTGTGTAGTTATTTCCATGTTAATAGAGATAGCAGTGTAGATACTTCCACTGATATACAGATAGCTGTGTAGATATTTGCATGTTCATAGAGATAGCGGTGTAGATATTTCCATGTTCATACAGATAGTGGTGTACATATTTCCATATTCATACACATAGCGGTGTAGATATTTCCATGTTCATACAGATAACGGTGTAGATATTTCCATGTTCATACAGACAGCGGTGTAGATATTTCCATGTTCACACAGATAGCGGTGTAGGTATTTCCATGTTCATAAAGTTAGCGGTGTAGATATTTCCATGTTCATGCAGATAGCGATGTAGATATTTCCATGTTCATCCGGATCCCGGTGTAGATATATCCATGTTCATACAGATGGCGTTGAAGATATTTCCATGTTCACACAGTTAGCGGTGTAGATATTTCCATGTTCATACACATGGCGCTGTAGATATTTACATGTTCCTACAGATGGCGGTGTAGATATTTCCATGTTCGTACAGATGGCTGTGTAGATATTTCCATGTTCATAGAGATGGCGGTGCAGATATTTCCATGTTTATGCAGATAGCGGTGTAGATATTTCCATGTTTATACAGATGGTGGTGTAGATATTTCCATGTTTATAGAGATGGAGGTGTAGATATTTCCATGTTCATACAGATGGCGGTGTAGATATTTCCATGTTCATACAAATGGCGGTGTAGATATTTCCATATTCATACACATCGCGGTGTGGATATATCCATGTTCATAGAGATGGCGGTGTAGATATTTCCATGTTCGTACGGATGGCAGTGTAGATATTTCCATGTTTGCACAGATAGCAGTGTAGATATTTCCATGTTTATAGAGATAGCAGTGTAGATATATCCATTGATATACAGATATCTGTGTAGATATTTGCATGTTCATACAGATAGCGGTGTAGATATTTCCATGCTCATACAGATAGCGGTGTAGATATTTTCATGTTCATACAGATAGCGGTGCAGATATTTCTATGTTCATACAGATAGCGGTGTAGATATTTCCATGTTCATGCAGTTAGCGGTGTAGATATTTCCATGTTCATAGAAATGGCATTGTAGATATTTCCATGTTCATACAGATGGCGGTGTAAATATTTACATGCTCATACAGATGGCGGTGTACATATTTCCATGTTCATACAAATGGCGGTGTAGATATTTCCATGTTCATACAGATGGCAGTGTAGATATTTCCGTGTTCATACAGATGGCGGTGTAGATATTTCCATGTTCATAGAGATGGCGGTGTAGATATTTCCATGTTTATACAGATAGCAATGTAGATATTTCCATGTTTATAGAGATGGCGGTGTAGATATTTCCATTGATATACAGATAGCTGTGTATATATTTGCATGTTCATACAGATAGCTGTGTAGATATTTCCATGTTCATACAGATAGCGGTGTAGGTATTTCCATGTTCATACACATAGCGGTGTAGATATATCCATGTTCATACAGATAACGGTGTAGATATTTCCATGTTCATACAGGTAGCGGGGTAGATATTTCCATGTTCATACAGTTAGCGGTGTAGATACTTCCATGTTCATGCAGATAGCGGTGTAGATATTTCCATGTTCAACCAGATGCCGGTGTAGATATATCCATGTTCATAGAGATTTCAGTGAAGATATTTCCATGTTCATACAGATGGCGATGTAGATATTTCCATGTTTATAGAGACGGCGGTGTAGATATTTTCATGTTTACACAGATGGCGGTGTAGATATTTCCATGTTTACAATGATAGCGGTGGGGATATTTCCATGTTTATGCAGATAGCGTTGTAGATATTTCCATGTTTATACAGATAGCAATGTAGATATTTCCATGTTTATAGAGATGGCGGTGTAGATATTTCCATGGATATACAGATAGCTGTGTATATATTTGCATGTTCATACAGATAGCGGTGTAGATATTTCCATGTTCATACAGATAGCGGTGTAGATATTTCCATGTTCATACAGATAGCGGTTAATATATTTCCATGTTCATACAGTTAGCGGTGTAGATATTTCCATGTTCATACAGATGGCGGTGTAGATATTTACATCTTCATACAGATGGCGGTGTAGATATTTCCATGTTCATACGGATGGCAGTGTACATATTTCCATGTTCATACAGGTGGCGGTGTAGATATTTCCATGTTCATACAGATAGCAGTGTAGTTATTTCCATGTTTATAGAGATAGCAGAGTAGATATTTTCATTGATATACAGATAGCTGTATAGATATTTGCATGTTCATACAGATAGTGGTGTAGATATTTCCATGTTCGTAGAGATAGCGGTGTAGATATTTCCATGTTCTTACAGATAGTGGTGTAGATATTTCCATGTTCATACAGATAACGGTGTAGATATTTCCATGTTCATACAGATGGTGGTGTAGATATTTCCATGTTCATACATTTAGCGGTGTAGATATATCCATGTTCATACAGACGGCGGTGTAGATATTTACATGTTAATACAGATGGCGGTGTAGATATTTCCATGTTCGTACAGATGGCGGTGTAGATATTTCCATGCTCATAGAGATGGCGGTGTAGATATTTCCATGTTTATGCAGATAGTGGTATAGATATTTCCATGTTTATACAGATGGTGGTGTAGATGTTTACATGTTTATAGAGATTGCTGTCTAGATATTTCCATGTTTATAGAGATAGTGCTGTAGTTATTTCCAAGTTTATAGAGACAGCATTGTAGATATTTCCATGTTAATACACATAGCGGTGAAGATATTTCCATGTTTATATAGAGAGCGGTGTAGATATTTCCATGTTTATACAGAGAGCAGTGTAGATATTTCCATGTTTATAGAGATAGTGGTGTAGATAATTTCAATTTTACACAGATAGCAGTGTAGATATTTGCAAGTTCATACAGATAGCAGTTTAGATATTTCCACGTTTATACAGATGGCGGTGTAGATATTTCCATGTTCATTCAGAAGGCGGTGTAGATATTTCCATGTTTTTAGAGATGGCGGTGTAGATATTTTCACGTTTACATAGATGGCGGTGGAGATATTTCCATGTTTACCCAGATAGCGTGTAGACATTTCCATGTTTACACAGATAGCGGTGTGGATATTTCCATGTTTATGCAGATAGCGGTGTAGATATTTCCATGTTTATACAGATAGCGGTGCGGATATTTCCATGTTTATACAGATAGATGGGCAGATATTTCCATGTTTATACAGATAGCGGTGTAGATATTTCCATCTTAATACAGATGGCGGTGTAGATATTTCCAAGTTTGTACAGATGGCGGTGTAGATATTTCCATGTTCATACAGATAGCGGTGTAGATATTTCAAACTTTATAGAGATAGTGTTGTAGTTATTTCCATATTTATAGAGAAATCTCTGTAGATATTTCCATGTATATGCAGATAGTAGTGTAGATATTTCCATGTTCATGCAGATAGCGGTGTAGATATTTCCATGTTCATCCAGATGCCAGTGTAGATATATCCATGTTCATACAGATGGCGGTGAAGATATTTCCATGTTCATACAGATGGCGGTGTAGGTATTTCCATGTTCATACAAATGGCGGTGTAGATATTTCCATGTTCATACAGATGGCGGTGTAGATATCTCCGTGTTCATACAAATGGCGGTGTAGATATTTCCATGTTCATAGAGATTGCGGTGTAGAGATTTCCAAGTTTATACAGATAGCAATGTAGATATTTCCATGTTTATGGAGATGGCGGTGTAGATATTTCCATTGGTGTACAGATAGCTGTGTATATATTTGCATGTTCATACAGATAGCGGCGTAGATATTTCCATGTTCATACAGATAGCGGTGTAGATATTTCCATGTTCATACAGATAGCGGTTAATATATTTCCATGTTCATACAGTTAGCGGTGTAGATATTTCCATGTTCATACAGATGGCGGTGTAGATATTTACATCTTCATACAGATGGCGGTGTAGATATTTCCATGTTCATACGGATGGCATTGTAGATATTTCCATGTTCATACAGGTGGCGGTGTAGATATTTCCATGTTCATACAGATAGCAGTGTAGATATTTCCATGTTTATAGAGATAGCAGTGTAGATATTTCCATTGATATACAGATAGCTGTGTAGATATTTACATGTTCATACAGATGGCGGTGTAGATATTTCCATGTTCGTACGGATGGCAGTGTAGATATTTCCATGTTCGTACGGGTGGCGGTGTAGATATTTCCATGTTTATACAGATAGCAGTGTAGTTATTTCCATGTTTATAGAGATAGCAATGTAGATATTTCCATTGATATACATATAGCTGTGTAGATATTTGCATGTTCATACTGATAGCGGTGTAGATATTTCCATGTTCGTACAGATGGCGGTGTAGATATTTCCATGTTCATACAGTTAGCGGTGAAGATATTTCCATGTTCATACAGATGGCGGTGTAGATATTTCCATGTTCATACAGATGGCGGTGTAGATATTAACATGTTCATACAGATGGCGGTGTAGATATTTCCATGTTCGTACAGATGGCAGTGTAGGTATTTCCATGTTCATACAGGTGGCGGTGTAGATATTCCCATGTTTTTACAGATAGCTGTGTAGTTATTTCCATGTTTATAGAGATAGCAGTGTAGATATTTCCACTGATATACAGATAGCTGTGTAGATATTTGCATGTTCATACAAATAGCGGTGTAGATATTTCCATGTTCATACAGATAGCGGTGTAGATATTTCCATGTTCATACACATAGCGGTGTAGATATTTCCATGTTCATACAGTTAGCGGTGTAGATACATCCATGTCCATGCAGATAGCGGTGTAGATATTTCCAAGTTCATCCAGATGCCGTTGTAGATATATCCATGTTCATAGAGATGGCGGTGAAGATATTTCCATGTTCATACAGATGGCGGTGTAGATATTTCCATGTTCATACAAATGGCGGTGTAGATATTTCCATGTTCGTACAGATGGCGGTGTAGATATTTCCGTGTTCATACAAATGGCGGTGTAGATATTTCCATCTTCATAGAGATGGCGGTGTAGATATTTCCATGTTTATACAGATAGCAATGTAGATATTTCCATGTTTATAGAGATGGCGGTGTAGATATTTCCATTGATATACAGATAGCTGTGTATATATTTGCATGTTCATACAGATAGCGGTGTAGATATTTTCATGTTCCTACAGATAGCGGTGTAGATATTTCCATGTTCCTACAGATAGCGGTGTAGATATTTCCAAGTTTTACAGATAGTGGTGTAGATATTTCCATGTTCATGAAGATAGCGGTGAATATAATTCCATGTTCATACAGTTAGCGGTGTAGATATTTCCATGTTCATACAGATGGCGGTGTAGATATTTACATGTTAATACAGATGGCGGTGTAGATATTTCCATGTTCGTACAGATGGCGGTGTAGATATTTCCATGCTCATAGAGATCGCGGTGTAGATATTTCCATGTTTATGCATATAGTGGTATAGATATTTCCATGTTTATACAGATGGTGGTGTAGATGTTTACATGTTTATAGAGATTGCTGTCTAGATATTTCCATGTTTATAGAGATAGTGCTGTAGTTATTTCCAAGTTTATAGAGACAGCATTGTAGATATTTCCATGTTAATACACATAGCGGTGAAGATATTTCCATGTTTATATAGAGAGCGGTGTAGATATTTCCATGTTTATACAGAGAGCAGTGTAGATATTTCCATGTTTATAGAGATAGTGGTGTAGATAATTTCAATTTTATACAGATAGCAGTGTAGATATTTGCAAGTTCATACAGATAGCAGTTTAGATATTTCCACGTTTATACAGATGGCGGTGTAGATATTTCCATGTTCATTCAGAAGGCGGTGTAGATATTTCCATGTTTTTAGAGATGGCGGTGTAGATATTTTCACGTTTACATAGATGGAGGTGGAGATATTTCCATGTTTACCCAGATAGCGGTGTAGACATTTCCATGTTTACACAGATAGCGGTGTGGATATTTCCATGTTTATGCAGATAGCGGTGTAGATATTTCCATGTTTATACAGATAGCGGTGCGGATATTTCCATGTTTATACAGATAGATGGGCAGATATTTCCATGTTTATACAGATAGCGGTGTAGATATTTCCATCTTAATACAGATGGCGGTGTAGATATTTCCAAGTTTGTACAGATGGCGGTGTAGATATTTCCATGTTCATACAGATAGCGGTGTAGATATTTCAAACTTTATAGAGATAGTGTTGTAGTTATTTCCATATTTATAGAGAAATCTCTGTAGATATTTCCATGTATATGCAGATAGTAGTGTAGATATTTCCATGTTCATGCAGATAGCGGTGTAGATATTTCCATGTTCATCCAGATGCCAGTGTAGATATATCCATGTTCATACAGATGGCGGTGAAGATATTTCCATGTTCATACAGATGGCGGTGTAGGTATTTCCATGTTCATACAAATGGCGGTCTTGATATTTCCATGTTCATAGAGATGGCGGTGTAGATATTTCCGTGTTCATACAAATGGCGGAGTAGATATTTCCATGTTCATAGAGATGGCGGTGTAGATATTTCCATGTTTATACAGATAGCAATGTAGATATTTCCATGTTTATAGAGATAGCGGTGTAGATACTTCCATTGATATACAGATAGCTGTGTAGATATTTGCATGTTCATACGGATAGCGGTGCAGATATTTCCATGTTCATACAGATAGCGGTGTAGATATTTCCATGGTCATACACATTGCGGTGTAGATATTTCCATGTTTTACAGATAACGGTGTAGATATTTCCATGTTCATACAGATAGCGGTGTAGATATTTCCATGTTCATACAGATGACGGTGTAGATATTTACATGTTCATACAGATGGCGGTATTGATATTTCCATGTTCGTACGAATGGCAGTGTAGATATTTCCATGTTCATACAGGTGGCGGAGTAGATATTTCCATGTTCATACAGATAGCAGTGTAGTTATTTCCATGGTTATAGAGATAGCAATGTAGATATTTCCATTGATATACATATAGCTGTGTAGATATTTGCATGTTCATACAGATAGCGGTGTAGACATTTCCATGTTCGTACAGATAGCGGTGTAGATATTTCCATGTTCATACAGATAGCGGTGTAGATATTTCCATGTTCATACAGATAGCGGTGTAGGTATTTCCATGTTCATACAGATAACGGTGTAGATATTACCATGTTCATACAGATAGCGGTGTAGATATTTCCATGTTCATACAGTTAGCGGTGTAGATATTTCCATGTTCATACACATGGCGCTGTAGATATTTACATGTTCCTACAGATGGCGGTGTAGATATTTCCATGTTCGTACAGATGGCTGTGTAGATATTTCCATGTTCATAGAGATGGCGGTGTAGATATTTCCATGTTTATGCAGATAGCGGTGTAGATATTTCCATGTTTATACAGATGGTGGTGTAGGTATTTCCATGTTTATAGAGATGGAGGTGTAGATATTTCCATGTTCGTACAGATGGCGGTGTAGATATTTCCATGTTCATACAAATGGCGGTGTAGATATTTCCATGTTCATAGAGATGGCGGTGTAGATATTTCCATGTTCATACAGAAAGCAGTGTAGTTATTTCCATGTTTAAAGAGATAGCAGTGTAGATATTTCCATGTTCATACAGATGGCGGTGTAGATATTTACATGTTCAAACAGATGGCGGTGTAGATATTTCCATGTTCGTACGGATGGCAGTGTAGATATTTCCATGTTAATACAGGTGACGGTGTAGATATTCCCATCTATTTACAGATAGCTGTGTAGTTATTTCCATGTTAATAGAGATAGCAGTGTAGATACTTCCACTGATATACAGATAGCTGTGTAGATATTTGCATGTTCATAGAGATAGCGGTGTAGATATTTCCATGTTCATACAGATAGTGGTGTACATATTTCCATATTCATACACATAGCGGTGTAGATATTTCCATGTTCATACAGATAACGGTGTAGATATTTCCATGTTCATACAGACAGCGGTGTAGATATTTCCATGTTCACACAGATAGCGGTGTAGGTATTTCCATGTTCATAAAGTTAGCGGTGTAGATATTTCCATGTTCATGCAGATAGCGATGTAGATATTTCCATGTTCATCCGCATCCCGGTGTAGATATATCCATGTTCATACAGATGGCGTTGAAGATATTTCCATGTTCACACAGTTAGCGGTGTAGATATTTCCATGTTCATACACATGGCGCTGTAGATATTTACATGTTCCTACAGATGGCGGTGTAGATATTTCCATGTTCGTACAGATGGCTGTGTAGATATTTCCATGTTCATAGAGATGGCGGTGCAGATATTTCCATGTTTATGCAGATAGCGGTGTAGATATTTCCATGTTTATACAGATGGTGGTGTAGATATTTCCATGTTTATAGAGATGGAGGTGTAGATATTTCCATGTTCATACAGATGGCGGTGTAGATATTTCCATGTTCATACAAATGGCGGTGTAGATATTTCCATATTCATACACATCGCGGTGTGGATATATCCATGTTCATAGAGATGGCGGTGTAGATATTTCCATGTTCGTACGGATGGCAGTGTAGATATTTCCATGTTTGCACAGATAGCAGTGTAGATATTTCCATGTTTATAGAGATAGCAGTGTAGATATATCCATTGATATACAGATATCTGTGTAGATATTTGCATGTTCATACAGATAGCGGTGTAGATATTTCCATGCTCATACAGATAGCGGTGTAGATATTTTCATGTTCATACAGATAGCGGTGCAGATATTTCTATGTTCATACAGATAGCGGTGTAGATATTTCCATGTTCATGCAGTTAGCGGTGTAGATATTTCCATGTTCATACAGATGGCGGTGTAGATATTTACATGTTCATACAGATGGCGGTGTAGATATTTACATGTTCAGACGGATGGCAGTGTAGATATTTCCATGTTCATACAGGTGGCGGTGTAGTTATTTCTATGTTTATACAGATAGCAGTGTAGTTATTTCCATGTTTATAGAAATAGCAGTGTAGCTATTTCCATTGATATACAGATGGCTGTGTAGATATTTGCATGTTCATACAGATAGCGCTGTAGATATTTCCATGTTCGTACAGATAGCGGTGTAGATATTTCCATGTTCATACAGATAGTGGTGTAGATATTTCCATGTTCATACAGATAATGGTGTAGATAGTTCCATGTTCATACTGATAGCCTTGTAGATATTTCCATGTTCATACAGTGAGCGGTGTAGATATTTCCATGTTCATACAGATGGCGGTGTAGATATTTACATGTTCATACAGATGGCGGTGTAGATATTTCCATGTTCGTACAGATGGCGGTGTAGATATTTCCATGTCCATAGAGATGGCAGTGTAGATATTTCCATGTTTATGCAGATTGCGGTATAGGTATTTCCATGTTCATACAGATGGCGGTGTAGATATTTCCATGTTTTTAGAGATGGCGGTGTAGATATTTTCACGTTTACACAGATGGCAGTGGAGACATTTCCATGTTCACACAGATAGTGGTGCAGACATTTCCATGTTTACACAGATAGCGGTGTGGATATTTCCATGTCTATGCAGATAGCGGTGTAGATATTTACATGTTTATTCAGATAGCGGTGCGGATATTTCCATGTTTATACAGAAAGTTGGGCAGATATTTCCATGTTTATACAGATAGCGGTGTAGATATTTCCATCTTAATACAGATGGCGTTGTAGATATGTCCATGTTCGTACAGATGGCGGTGTAGATATTTCCATGTTCATACAGATGGCGGTGTAGATATTTCGAAGTTTATAGAGATAGCGCTGTAGTTATTTCCATATTTAGAGAGAAATCTCTGTAGATATTTCCATGTATATGCAGATAGCTGTGTAGATTTTTCCATGTTCATGCAGATAGCGGTGTAGATATTTCCATGTTCATCCAGATGCCGGTGTAAATATATCCATGTTTATACAGATGGCAGTGAATATATTTCCATGTTCATACAGATGGCGGTGTAGATATTTCCATGTTCATACACATGGCGGTGTAGATATTTCCATGTTCGTAGAGATGGCGGTGTAGATATTTCCATGTTCATACAGATGGCGGTGTAGATATTTCCATGTTCATAGAGATGGCGGTGTAGATATTTCCATGTTTGTACACATAGCAGTGTAGTCATTTCCATGTTTATAGAGATAGCAGTGTAGATATTTCCATTGATATACAGATAGCTTTGTAGGTATTTACATGTTCATACAGATGGCGGTGTAGGTATTTCCATGTTCATTCGAATGGCAGTGTAGATATTTCCGTGTTAGTACAGGTGGCTGTGTAGATATTTCCATGTTTATACAGATAGCAGTGTAGTTATTTCCATGTTTATAGAGATAGTAATGTAGATATTTCCATTGATATACATATAGCTGCGTAGATATTTGCATGTTCATACTGATAGCGGTGTAGATATTTCCATGTTCGTACAGATAGCGGTTTAGATATTTCCACGTTCATACAGATAGCTGTGTAGATATTTCCATGTTCATACAGATAGCGGTGTAGATATTTCCATTTTCATAGAGTTAGCGGTGTAGATATTTCCATGTTCATACAGATGGCTGTGTAGATATTTACATGTTCATACATATTGCGGTGTAGATATTTCCATGTTTGTAGAGATGGCGGTGTAGATATTTCCATGTTCAAAGAGATGGCGGTGTAGATATTTTCATGTTTATGCAGATAGCGGTATAGATATTTCCATGTTTATACAGATGGTGGTGTAGATATTTCCATCTTTATAGAGATGGCGGTGTAGATATTTCCATGTTTATAGAGATACTGGTGTAGTTAATTCCAAGTTTATAGATACAGCATTGTAGATATTTCCATGTTTATACAGATAGCGGTGAAGATATTTCCATGTTTATACAGATAGCAGTGTAGATATTTCCATGTTTATACAGACAGCGGTGTAGATATTTCCATGTTTATAGAGATTGTGGTGTAGATAATTTCAATTTTATACAGATAGTAGTGTAGATATTTCCAAGTTCATACAGATAGCGGTGTAGATATTTCCACGTGTATAGAGATGGCGGTGTAGATATTTCCATGTTCATACAGATGGCGGTGTAGATATTTCCATGTTTTACAGATAGTGGTGTAGATATTTCCATGTTCATACAGATAGCGGTGTTGATATTTCCATGTTCATACAGTAAGCGGTGTAGATTTTTCCATGTTCATACAGATGGCGGTGTAGATATTTACATGTTCATACAGATGGCGGAGTAGATATTTCCATGTTTGTATGGATGGCAGTCTAGTTATTTCCATATTCATACAGGTGGCGGTGTAGATATTTCCATGTTCATACAGATAGCAGTGTAGTTATTTCCATGTTCATAGAGAGAGCAGTGTAGACATTTCCATTGATAAACAGATAGCTGTGTAGATACTTACATGTTCATACAGATTGCGGTGTAGATATTTCCATGTTCGTAGAGATGGCGTTTTAGATATTTCCAAGTTCATACAAATGGCGGTGTAGATATTTCCATGTTCATAGAGATGGCGGTGTATATATTTCCATGTTTGTACAGATAGCAGTGTAGTTATTTCCATGTTTATAGAGATAGCAGTGTAGATATTTCCATTGATATACAGATATCTGTGTAGATATTTACATGTTCATACAGATGGCGGCGTAGATATTTCCATGTTCATACGGATGGCAGTGTAGATATTTCCATGTTAGTACAGGTGGCGGTGTAGATATTTCCATGTTTATACAGATCGCAGTGTAGTTATTTCCTTGTTTATAGAGATAGCAATGTAGATATTTCCATTGATATACATATAGCTGTGTAGATATTTGCATGTTCATACTGATAGCGGTGTAGATATTTCCATGTTCGTACAGATAGCGGTGTAGATATCTCCATGTTCATACAGATAGCGGTGTACATATTTCCATGTTCATACAGATAACGGTGTAGATATTTCCATGTTCATACAGATAGCGGTGTAGATATTTCCATGTTCATACAGTTAGCGGTGTAGATATTTCCATGTTCATACAGATGGCGGTGTAGATATTTACATGTTCATACAGATTGCGGTGTAGATATTCCCATGTTCGTAGAGATGGCGGTGTAGATATTTCCATGTTCATAGTGATGGCGGTGTACATATTTTCATGTTTATGCAGATAGCGGTATTGATATTTCCATGTTTATATAGATGGTGGTGTAGATATTTCCATGTTTATAGGGATGGCTGTCTAGATATTTCCATGTTTATAGAGATACTGGTGTAGTTATTTCCAAGTTTATAGAGACAGCATTGTAGATATTTCCATGTTTATAGAGATAGCGGTGAAGATATTTCCATGTTTATACAGATAGCGTTGTAGATATTTCCATGTTTATACAGATAGCGGTGTAGATATTTCCATGTTTATAGAGATAGTGGTGTAGATAATTTCAATTTTATACAGATAGCAGTGTAGATATTTCCAAGTTCATACAGATTGCGGTGTAGATATTTCCACGTTTATAGAGATGGCAGTGTAGATATTTCCATGTTCATACAGATGGCTGCGTAGATATTTCCATGTTTTTAGAGATGGCGGTGTAGATATTTTCATGTTTACACAGATGGCGGAGAAGATATTTCCATGTTTACACAGATAGCAGTGTAGACATTTCCATGTTTACTCAGATAGCGGTGTGGATATTTCCATGTTTATGCAGATAGCGGTGTAGATATTTCCATGTTTATACAGATAGCGGTGCGGATATTTCCATGTTTATACAGATAGTTGGGCAGATATTTCCATGTTTATACAGATAGCGGTGTAGATATTTCCATCTTAATACAGATGGCGGTGTTGATGTGTCCATGTTCGTACAGATGGCGGTGTAGATATTTCCATGTTCATACAGATGGCGGTGTAGATATTTCGAAGTTTATAGAGATAGCGCTGTAGTTATTTCCATATTTATAGAGAAATCTCTGTAGATATTTCCATGTATATGCAGATAGCTGTGTAGATATTTCCATGTTCATGCAGATAGCGGTGTAGATATTTCCATGTTCATCCAGATGTCCGTGCAGATATATCCATGTTCATACAGATGGCGGTGAAGATATTTCCATGTTCATACAGATGGCGGTGTAGATATTTCCATGTTCATACACATGGCGGTGTAGATATTTCCATGTTCGTACAGATAGCGGTGTAGATATTTCCATGTTCATACAGATAGCGGTGTAGATATTTCCATGTTCATACAGATAACGGTGTAGATATTACCATGTTCATACAGATAGTGGTGTAGATATTTCCATGTTCATACAGATAGCGGTGTAGATATTTCCATGTTCATACACATGGCGCTGTAGATATTTACATGTTCCTACTGATGGCGGTGTAGATATTTCCATGTTCGTACAGATGGCTGTGTAGATATTTCCATGTTCATAGAGATGGCGGCGTAGATATTTCCATGTTTATGCAGATAGCGGTGTAGATATTTCCATGTTTATACAGATGGTGGTGTAGGTATTTCCATGTTTATAGAGATGGAGGTGTAGATATTTCCATGTTCATACAGATGGCGGTGTAGATATTTCCATGTTCATACAAACGGCGGTGTATATATTTCCATGTTGATAGAGATGGCGGTGTAGATATTTCCATGTTCATACAGAAAGCAGTGTAGTTATTTCCATGTTTATAGAGATAGCAGTGTAGATATTTCCATGTTCATACAGATGGCGGTGTAGATATTTACATGTTCAAACAGATGGCGGTGTAGATATTTCCATGTTCGTACGGATGGCAGTGTAGATATTTCCATGTTAATACAGATGACGGTGTAGATATTCCCATCTGTTTACAGATAGCTGTGTAGTTATTTCCATGTTTATAGAGATAGCAGTGTAGATATTTCCATTGATATACAGGTAGCTGTGTAGATATTTGCATGTTCATACAGATAGTGGTGTAGATATTTCCCTGCTCATACAGATAGCGGTGTAGATATTTCCATGTTCATACATATAGTGGTGCAGATATTTCCATATTCATACAGATAGCGGTGTAGATGTTTCCATGTTCATACAGATATCGGTGTAGATATTTCCATGTTCATACAGTTAGCGGTGTAGATATTTCCATGTTCTTACAGATGGCGGTGTAGATATTTCCATGTTCATACAGGTGGCGGTGTAGATATTTCCATGTTTATACAGATAGCAGTGTAGTTATTTCCATGTTTATAGAGATAGCAGTGTAGATATTACCATTGATATACAGATAGCTGTGTAGATATTTGCATGTTCATACAGATAGCGGTGTAGATATTTCCATGTTCGTACAGATAGTGGTGTAGATATTTCCATGTTCCTACAGATAGCGGTGTTGGTATTTCCATGTTCATACAGATAACGGTGTAGATATTTCCATGTTCATACAGATAGCATTGTAGGTATTTGCATGTTCATACGGTTAGCGGTGTAGATATTTCCATGTTCATACAGATGGCTGTGTAGATATTTACATGTTCATAAAGATGGCGGTGTAGATATTTCCATGTTCGTACAGAAGGCGGTGTAGATATTTCCATGTTCACAGAGATGGCGGTGTAGATATTTCCATGTTTATGCAGATAGCGGTATAGGTATTTCCATGTTTATACAGATGGTGGTGTAGATATTTCCATGTTTATAGAGGTGGCGGTCTAGATATTTCCATGTTTATGGAGATAGTGGTGTAGTTATTTCCAAGTTTAAAGAGACAGCGTTGTAGATATTTCCATGTTTATAAAGATAGCGGAGAAGATATTTCCATGTTTATACAGATAGCGGTGTAGATATTTGCATGTTTATACAGACAGCAGTGTAGATATTTCCATGTTTATAGAGATAGAGGTGTAGATAATTTCAGTTTTTACAGATAGCCGTGTAGATATTTCAAAGTTCATACAGATAGCGGTGTAGATATTTCCACCTTTATAGAGATGGCGGTGTAGATATTTCCATGTTCATACAGATGGCGGTGTAGATATTTCCATGTTTATAGAGATGGCGGTGTAGATATTTTCATGTTTACACAGATAGCGGTGTAGACATTTCCATGTTTACACAGATAGCGGTGTGGATATTTCCTTGTATATGCAGATAGAGGTGTAGATATTTCCATGTTCATGCAGATAGTGGTGTAGATATTTCCATGTTCATCCAGATGCCGGTGTAGATATATCCATGTTCATACAGAAGGTGGTGAAGATATTTCCATGTTCATACAGATGGCGGTGTAGATATTTCCATGTTCATACACATGGCGGTGTAGATATTTCCATGCTCATAGAGATGGCGGTGTAGATATTTCCATGTTCATACAAATGGCGGTGAAGATATTTCCATGTTCATAGAGATGGCGGTGTAGATATTTCCATGTTTATACACATAGCAGTGTACTTATTTCCATGTTTATAGAGATAGCAGTGTAGATATTTCCATTGATATGCAGATAGCTGTGTAGATATTTGCATGTTCATACAGATAGCGGTGTAGATATTTCCATGTTCATACTGATAGCGGTGTAGATATTTCCATGTTCATACAGTTAACGGTGTAGATATTTCCATGTTCATACAGATGGAGGTGTAGGTATTTCCATGTTCATACAGATGGCGGTGTAGATATTTACATGTTCAAACAGATGGCGGTGTAGATATTTCCATGTTCGTACGGATGGCAGTGTAGATATTTCCATGTTCATACAAGTGGCGGTGTAGTTATTCCCATCTATTTACAGATAGCTGTGTAGTTATTTCCATGTTTATAGAGATAGCAGTGTAGATATTTCCACTGATATACAGATAGCTGTGTAGATATTTGCATGTTCATAGAGATAGCGGTGTAGATATTTCCATGTTCATACAGATAGCGGTGTACATATTTCCATGTTCATACACATAGCGGTGTAGATATTTCCATGTTCATACAGATAACGGTGTAGATATTTCCATGTTCATACAGATAGCGGTGTAGCTATTTCCATGTTCACACAGACAGCGGTGTAGGTATTTCCATGTTCATACAGTTAGCGGTGTAGATATTTCCATGTTCATGCAGATAGCGATGTAGATATTTCCATGTTCATCCAGATGCCGGTGTAGATATATCCATGTTCATACAGATGGCGTTGAAGTTATTTCCATGTTCATACAGATGGCGGTGTAGATATTTCCATGTTCATACAAATGGCGGTGTAGATATTTCCATGTTCATAGAGATGTCGGTGTAGATATTTCCATGTTTATACAGATAGGAATGTAGATATTTCCATGTTTATATAGATAGCGGTGTAGATATTTCCATTGATATACAGAAAGATGTGTAGATATTTCCATGTTCATACAGATAGCGGTGTAGATATTTCCATGTTCATACAGTTAGCGGTGTAGATATTTCCATGTTCATACAGATGGAGGTGTAGATATTTACATGTTCATACAGAAGGCGGTGTAGATATTTCCATGTTCGTACGGATGGCAGTGTAGTTATTTCCATGTTCATACAGGTGGCGGTGTAGATATTTCCATGTTCATACAGATAGCAGTGTAGTTATTTCCATGTTTATAGAGATAGCAGTGTAGATATTTCCATTGAAATACAGATAGCTGTGTAGATACTTACATGTTCATACAGATGGCGGTGTAGATATTTCCATGTTCGTACGGATGGCAGTGTAGATATTTCCATGTTCATACAGGTGGCGGTGTAGGTATTTCCATGTTTACAGATAGCAGTGTAGTTATTTCCATGTTTATAGACATAGCAGTTTAGGTATTTCCATTGATATACAGATAGCTGTGTAGATATTTGCATGTTCATAAAGATAGCGGTGTAGATATTTCCATGTTCGTACAGATAGCGGTGTAGATATTTCCATGTTCATACAGATAGCGGTGAAGTTATTTCGATGTTCATTCAGATAACGGTGTAGATATTTCCATGTTCATAGAGATGGCGGTGTACATATTTCCGTGTTCATACAAATGGCGGTGTTGATATTTCCATGTTCATAGAGATGGAGGTGTAGATATTTCCATGTTTATGCAGATAGCAATGAAGTTATTTCCATGTATATAGAGATAGCGGTGTAGATATTTCCATTGTTATACAGATAGCTCTGTAGATATGTGCATGTTCATACAGATAGCGGTGTAGATATTTCCATGTTCTTACAGATAGCGGTGTAGATATTTCCAATTTCATACAGATAGCAGTGTAGATATTTCCATGTTCATACAGATAACGGTGTAGATATTTCCATGTTCGTACAGATGGCAGTGTAGAAATTTCCATGTTGATAGAGATGGCGGTGTAGATATTTCCATGTTTATGCAGATAGCGGTATAGATATTTCCATGTTTATACAGATGGTGGTGTAGGTATTTCCATGTTTATAGAGATGGCGGTCTAGATATTTGCATGTTTATAGAGATAGTGGTGAAGTTATTGCCAAGTTTATAGAGACAGCGTTGCAGATATTTCCATGTTTATACAGATAGCGGTGAAGATATTTCCATGTTTATACACATAGCGGTGTAGATAGTTCCATTTTTATACAGATAACAGTGTAGATATTTCCATGTTTATAGAGATAGTGGTGTAGATAATTTCAATTTTATACAGATAGCAGTGTAGATATTTCCAAGTTCATACAGATAGCGGTGTAGATATTTCCACGTTTATAGAGAAGGCGGTGTAGATATTTCCATGTTCATACAGACGGCAGTGTAGATATTTCCATGTTTATAGAGATGGCGGTGTAGATATTTCCATGTTTGCACAGATGGCGGTGTAGATATTTCCATGTTTACACAGATCGCGGTGTAGACATTTCCATGTTTACGCCGATAGCGGTGTGGATTTTTCCATGTTTATGCAGATAGCGGTTTAGATATTTCCATGTTTATACACATAGCAGTGCGGATATTTCCATGTTTATACAGATAGTTGGGCAGATATTTCCATGTTTAAACAGATTGCGGTGTAGATATTTCCATCTTAATACAGATGGCGGTGTAGATATTTCGAAGTTTATAGAGATAGCGCTGTAGTTATTTCCATATTTATAGAGAAATCTGTGTAGATATTTCCATGTTCATAGAGATGGCGGTGTAGATATTTCCATGTTTATACAGATAGCAGTGTAGATATTTCCATGTTTATAGAGATAGCAGTGTAGATATTTCCATTGATATACAGATAGCTGTTTAGATATTTGCATGTTCATACAGATAGCGGTGTAGATATTTCCATGTTCATACAGATAGCACTGTAGATATTTCCATGTTCATACAGATAGCGGTGTAGACATTTCCATGTTCATACAGTTAGTGGTGTAGATATTTCCATGTTCATACAGATGGCGGTGTAGATACTTACATGTTCATACAGATGGCGGTGTAGATATTTCCATGTTCATATGGAGGGCAGTGTAGATTTTTCCATGTTCATACAGGTGGCGGTGTAGATATTTCCATGTTTATACTGATAACAGTGTAGTTATTTCCATGTTTATAGAGATAGCAGTGTAGATATTGCCACTCATATACAGATAGCTGTGTAGATATTTGCATGTTCATACAGATAGCGGTGTAGATATTTCCATGCTCGTACAGATAGCGGTGTAGATATTTCCATGTTCATACAGATAGCGGTGTAGATATTTCCATGTTCATGCAGATAACGGTGTAGATATTTCCATGTTCATACTGATAGCGGTGTATGTATTTCCATGTTCATACCGTTAGCGTTGTAGATATTTACTTGTTCATACAGATGGCGGTGTATATATTTATATGTTAATGCAGGTGGCGTTGTAGATATTTCCATGGTCATACAGATGGCGGAGTAGATATTTCCATGTTGATAGAGATGGCGGTGTAGATATTTCCATGTTTATGCAGATAGCGGTATAGATATTTCCATTTTTATACAGATGGTGGTGTAGATATTTCCATGTTTATAGAGATGGCGGTCTAGATATTTCCATGTTTATAGAGATAGCGGTGTAGTTATTTCAAAGTTTATAGAGACAGCGTTGTAGATATTTCCATGTTTATACAGATAGCGGTGAAGATATTTCCATGTTTATACAGATAGCGGTGTAGATATTTCCGTGTTTATACAGATAGCGCTGTAGATATTTCCATGTTTATAGAGATAGTGGTGTAGATAATTCCAATTTTATACAGATAGCAGTGTAGATATTTCCAAGTTCATACAGATAGCGGTGTAGATATTTCCACGTTTATAGAGATGGAGTGTGTAGATATTTCCATGTTCAGACGGATGGCGGTGTAGATATTTCCATGTTTATAGAGATGGCAGTGTAGATATTTTCATGTTTACACAGATGGCGGTGTAGATATTTCCATGTTTACACAGATAGCGGTGTAGACATTTCCATGTTTACACTGATAGTGGTGTGGATATTTCCATGTTTATGCAGATAGCGGTGTAGATATTTCCATGTTTACACAGATTGCGGTGCGGATCTTTCCATATTTATACAGATAGTTGGGCAGATATTTCCATGTTTATACAGATAGCGGTGAAGATATTTCCATCTTAATACAGATGGAGGTGTAGATATCTCCATGTTCGTACACATTGCGATGTAGATGTTTCCATGTTCATACAGATGGCGGTGTAGATATTTCGAAGTTTATAGAGATACCGCTGTGGTTATTTCCATATTTATAGAGAAATCTGTGTAGATATTTCCATGTATATGCAGATAGCTGTGTAGATATTTCCATCTTCATGCAGATAGCGGTGTAAATATTTCCATGTTCATCCAGATGGCGGTGTAGATATCTCCATGTTCATACAGAAGGCGGTGAAGATATTTCCATGTTCATAGAGATGGCGGTGTAGATATTTCCATGTTCATACAAATGACGGTGTAGATATTTCCATGTTCATAGAGATGGCGGTGTAGATATTTCCATGTTCATACAAATGGCGGTGTAGATATTTCCATGTTCATCGAGATGGCGGTGAGGATATTTCCATGTTTTTACAGATAGCAGTGTAGTTATTTCCCTGTTTATAGAGATAGCAGTGTACATATTTCCGTTGATATACACACAGCTATGTAGATATTTGCATGTTCATACAGATAGCGGTGTAGATATTTCCATGTTCATACAGATAGCGGTGTAGATATTTCCATGTTCATACAGATAGCGGTGTAGATATTTCCATGTGCATACAGATAGCGGTGTAGATATTTCCATGTTCATACAGATAGCGGTGTAGATATTTCCATGTCCATACAGATAGCGGTGTAGATATATCCATGTTCATGCAGTTAGCGGTGAAGATATTTCCATGTTCATACAGATGGCGGTGTAGATATTTCCATGTTCATACAGATGGCGGTGTAGATATTTCCAAGTTCATACAGTTAGCGGTGTAGATATTTCCATGTTCATACAGATAGTGGTGTAGATATTTCCATGTTCATACAGTTAACGGTGTAGATATTTCCATTTTCATACAGATGGCGATGTAGATATTTACATGTTCATACAGATGGCGTTGTAGATATTTCCATGTTCGTACGGATGGCAGTGTTGATATTTCCATGTTCATACAGGTGGTGATGTAGATATTTCCATGTTTATAGAGATAGCAGTGTAGTTATTTCCAAGTTTATAGAGATCGCAGTGTAGATATTTCCATTGATATACAGATAGCTGTGTAGATATTTGCATGTTCATACAGATAGCGGTGTAGATATTTCCATGTTCGTACAGATAGCTGTGTAGATATTTCCATGTTCATACAGATAGCGGTGTAGATATTTCCATGTTCATACAGATAGCGGTGTAGATATTTCCATGTTCATACAGATAGCGGTGTAGATATTTCCATGTTCATACAGTTAGCGGTGTAGATATTTCCATGTTCATACAGATGGCGGTGTAGATATTTACATGTTCATGGAGATGGCGGTATAGATATTTCCATGTTCATACAGATGGCGGTGTAGATATTTCCATGTTCCTAGAGATGGCGGTGTAGATATTTCCATGTTTATGCAGATAGTGGTATAGATATTTCCATGTTTATACAGAAGGTGGTGTAGATATTTCCATGTTTATAGAGATGGCATTCTAGATATTTCCATGTTTATAGGGATAGTGGTGTAGTTATTTCCAAGAGTATAGAGTCAGCGTTGTAGATATTTCCATGTTTATACAGATGGTGGTGTAGGTATTTCCATGTTTATAGAGATGGAGGTGTAGATATTTCCATGTTCATACAGATGGCGGTGTAGATATTTCCATGTTCATACAAACGGCGGTGTATATATTTCCATGTTGATAGAGATGGCGGTGTAGATATTTCCATGTTCATACAGAAAGCAGTGTAGTTATTTCCATGTTTATAGAGATAGCAGTGTAGATATTTCCATGTTCATACAGATGGCGGTGTAGATATTTACATGTTCAAACAGATGGCGGTGTAGATATTTCCATGTTCGTACGGATGGCAGTGTAGATATTTCCATGTTAATACAGATGACGGTGTAGATATTCCCATCTGTTTACAGATAGCTGTGTAGTTATTTCCATGTTTATAGAGATAGCAGTGTAGATATTTCCATTGATATACAGGTAGCTGTGTAGATATTTGCATGTTCATACAGATAGTGGTGTAGATATTTCCCTGCTCATACAGATAGCGGTGTAGATATTTCCATGTTCATACATATAGTGGTGCAGATATTTCCATATTCATACAGATAGCGGTGTAGATGTTTCCATGTTCATACAGATATCGGTGTAGATATTTCCATGTTCATACAGTTAGCGGTGTAGATATTTCCATGTTCTTACAGATGGCGGTGTAGATATTTCCATGTTCATACAGGTGGCGGTGTAGATATTTCCATGTTTATACAGATAGCAGTGTAGTTATTTCCATGTTTATAGAGATAGCAGTGTAGATATTACCATTGATATACAGATAGCTGTGTAGATATTTGCATGTTCATACAGATAGCGGTGTAGATATTTCCATGTTCGTACAGATAGTGGTGTAGATATTTCCATGTTCCTACAGATAGCGGTGTTGGTATTTCCATGTTCATACAGATAACGGTGTAGATATTTCCATGTTCATACAGATAGCATTGTAGGTATTTGCATGTTCATACGGTTAGCGGTGTAGATATTTCCATGTTCATACAGATGGCTGTGTAGATATTTACATGTTCATAAAGATGGCGGTGTAGATATTTCCATGTTCGTACAGAAGGCGGTGTAGATATTTCCATGTTCACAGAGATGGCGGTGTAGATATTTCCATGTTTATGCAGATAGCGGTATAGGTATTTCCATGTTTATACAGATGGTGGTGTAGATATTTCCATGTTTATAGAGGTGGCGGTCTAGATATTTCCATGTTTATGGAGATAGTGGTGTAGTTATTTCCAAGTTTAAAGAGACAGCGTTGTAGATATTTCCATGTTTATAAAGATAGCGGAGAAGATATTTCCATGTTTATACAGATAGCGGTGTAGATATTTGCATGTTTATACAGACAGCAGTGTAGATATTTCCATGTTTATAGAGATAGAGGTGTAGATAATTTCAGTTTTTACAGATAGCCGTGTAGATATTTCAAAGTTCATACAGATAGCGGTGTAGATATTTCCACCTTTATAGAGATGGCGGTGTAGATATTTCCATGTTCATACAGATGGCGGTGTAGATATTTCCATGTTTATAGAGATGGCGGTGTAGATATTTTCATGTTTACACAGATAGCGGTGTAGACATTTCCATGTTTACACAGATAGCGGTGTGGATATTTCCTTGTATATGCAGATAGAGGTGTAGATATTTCCATGTTCATGCAGATAGTGGTGTAGATATTTCCATGTTCATCCAGATGCCGGTGTAGATATATCCATGTTCATACAGAAGGTGGTGAAGATATTTCCATGTTCATACAGATGGCGGTGTAGATATTTCCATGTTCATACACATGGCGGTGTAGATATTTCCATGCTCATAGAGATGGCGGTGTAGATATTTCCATGTTCATACAAATGGCGGTGAAGATATTTCCATGTTCATAGAGATGGCGGTGTAGATATTTCCATGTTTATACACATAGCAGTGTACTTATTTCCATGTTTATAGAGATAGCAGTGTAGATATTTCCATTGATATGCAGATAGCTGTGTAGATATTTGCATGTTCATACAGATAGCGGTGTAGATATTTCCATGTTCATACTGATAGCGGTGTAGATATTTCCATGTTCATACAGTTAACGGTGTAGATATTTCCATGTTCATACAGATGGAGGTGTAGGTATTTCCATGTTCATACAGATGGCGGTGTAGATATTTACATGTTCAAACAGATGGCGGTGTAGATATTTCCATGTTCGTACGGATGGCAGTGTAGATATTTCCATGTTCATACAAGTGGCGGTGTAGTTATTCCCATCTATTTACAGATAGCTGTGTAGTTATTTCCATGTTTATAGAGATAGCAGTGTAGATATTTCCACTGATATACAGATAGCTGTGTAGATATTTGCATGTTCATAGAGATAGCGGTGTAGATATTTCCATGTTCATACAGATAGCGGTGTACATATTTCCATGTTCATACACATAGCGGTGTAGATATTTCCATGTTCATACAGATAACGGTGTAGATATTTCCATGTTCATACAGATAGCGGTGTAGCTATTTCCATGTTCACACAGACAGCGGTGTAGGTATTTCCATGTTCATACAGTTAGCGGTGTAGATATTTCCATGTTCATGCAGATAGCGATGTAGATATTTCCATGTTCATCCAGATGCCGGTGTAGATATATCCATGTTCATACAGATGGCGTTGAAGTTATTTCCATGTTCATACAGATGGCGGTGTAGATATTTCCATGTTCATACAAATGGCGGTGTAGATATTTCCATGTTCATAGAGATGTCGGTGTAGATATTTCCATGTTTATACAGATAGGAATGTAGATATTTCCATGTTTATATAGATAGCGGTGTAGATATTTCCATTGATATACAGAAAGATGTGTAGATATTTCCATGTTCATACAGATAGCGGTGTAGATATTTCCATGTTCATACAGTTAGCGGTGTAGATATTTCCATGTTCATACAGATGGAGGTGTAGATATTTACATGTTCATACAGAAGGCGGTGTAGATATTTCCATGTTCGTACGGATGGCAGTGTAGTTATTTCCATGTTCATACAGGTGGCGGTGTAGATATTTCCATGTTCATACAGATAGCAGTGTAGTTATTTCCATGTTTATAGAGATAGCAGTGTAGATATTTCCATTGAAATACAGATAGCTGTGTAGATACTTACATGTTCATACAGATGGCGGTGTAGATATTTCCATGTTCGTACGGATGGCAGTGTAGATATTTCCATGTTCATACAGGTGGCGGTGTAGGTATTTCCATGTTTACAGATAGCAGTGTAGTTATTTCCATGTTTATAGACATAGCAGTTTAGGTATTTCCATTGATATACAGATAGCTGTGTAGATATTTGCATGTTCATAAAGATAGCGGTGTAGATATTTCCATGTTCGTACAGATAGCGGTGTAGATATTTCCATGTTCATACAGATAGCGGTGAAGTTATTTCGATGTTCATTCAGATAACGGTGTAGATATTTCCATGTTCATAGAGATGGCGGTGTACATATTTCCGTGTTCATACAAATGGCGGTGTTGATATTTCCATGTTCATAGAGATGGAGGTGTAGATATTTCCATGTTTATGCAGATAGCAATGAAGTTATTTCCATGTATATAGAGATAGCGGTGTAGATATTTCCATTGTTATACAGATAGCTCTGTAGATATGTGCATGTTCATACAGATAGCGGTGTAGATATTTCCATGTTCTTACAGATAGCGGTGTAGATATTTCCAATTTCATACAGATAGCAGTGTAGATATTTCCATGTTCATACAGATAACGGTGTAGATATTTCCATGTTCGTACAGATGGCAGTGTAGAAATTTCCATGTTGATAGAGATGGCGGTGTAGATATTTCCATGTTTATGCAGATAGCGGTATAGATATTTCCATGTTTATACAGATGGTGGTGTAGGTATTTCCATGTTTATAGAGATGGCGGTCTAGATATTTGCATGTTTATAGAGATAGTGGTGAAGTTATTGCCAAGTTTATAGAGACAGCGTTGCAGATATTTCCATGTTTATACAGATAGCGGTGAAGATATTTCCATGTTTATACACATAGCGGTGTAGATAGTTCCATTTTTATACAGATAACAGTGTAGATATTTCCATGTTTATAGAGATAGTGGTGTAGATAATTTCAATTTTATACAGATAGCAGTGTAGATATTTCCAAGTTCATACAGATAGCGGTGTAGATATTTCCACGTTTATAGAGAAGGCGGTGTAGATATTTCCATGTTCATACAGACGGCAGTGTAGATATTTCCATGTTTATAGAGATGGCGGTGTAGATATTTCCATGTTTGCACAGATGGCGGTGTAGATATTTCCATGTTTACACAGATCGCGGTGTAGACATTTCCATGTTTACGCCGATAGCGGTGTGGATTTTTCCATGTTTATGCAGATAGCGGTTTAGATATTTCCATGTTTATACACATAGCAGTGCGGATATTTCCATGTTTATACAGATAGTTGGGCAGATATTTCCATGTTTAAACAGATTGCGGTGTAGATATTTCCATCTTAATACAGATGGCGGTGTAGATATTTCGAAGTTTATAGAGATAGCGCTGTAGTTATTTCCATATTTATAGAGAAATCTGTGTAGATATTTCCATGTTCATAGAGATGGCGGTGTAGATATTTCCATGTTTATACAGATAGCAGTGTAGATATTTCCATGTTTATAGAGATAGCAGTGTAGATATTTCCATTGATATACAGATAGCTGTTTAGATATTTGCATGTTCATACAGATAGCGGTGTAGATATTTCCATGTTCATACAGATAGCACTGTAGATATTTCCATGTTCATACAGATAGCGGTGTAGACATTTCCATGTTCATACAGTTAGTGGTGTAGATATTTCCATGTTCATACAGATGGCGGTGTAGATACTTACATGTTCATACAGATGGCGGTGTAGATATTTCCATGTTCATATGGAGGGCAGTGTAGATTTTTCCATGTTCATACAGGTGGCGGTGTAGATATTTCCATGTTTATACTGATAACAGTGTAGTTATTTCCATGTTTATAGAGATAGCAGTGTAGATATTGCCACTCATATACAGATAGCTGTGTAGATATTTGCATGTTCATACAGATAGCGGTGTAGATATTTCCATGCTCGTACAGATAGCGGTGTAGATATTTCCATGTTCATACAGATAGCGGTGTAGATATTTCCATGTTCATGCAGATAACGGTGTAGATATTTCCATGTTCATACTGATAGCGGTGTATGTATTTCCATGTTCATACCGTTAGCGTTGTAGATATTTACTTGTTCATACAGATGGCGGTGTATATATTTATATGTTAATGCAGGTGGCGTTGTAGATATTTCCATGGTCATACAGATGGCGGAGTAGATATTTCCATGTTGATAGAGATGGCGGTGTAGATATTTCCATGTTTATGCAGATAGCGGTATAGATATTTCCATTTTTATACAGATGGTGGTGTAGATATTTCCATGTTTATAGAGATGGCGGTCTAGATATTTCCATGTTTATAGAGATAGCGGTGTAGTTATTTCAAAGTTTATAGAGACAGCGTTGTAGATATTTCCATGTTTATACAGATAGCGGTGAAGATATTTCCATGTTTATACAGATAGCGGTGTAGATATTTCCGTGTTTATACAGATAGCGCTGTAGATATTTCCATGTTTATAGAGATAGTGGTGTAGATAATTCCAATTTTATACAGATAGCAGTGTAGATATTTCCAAGTTCATACAGATAGCGGTGTAGATATTTCCACGTTTATAGAGATGGAGTGTGTAGATATTTCCATGTTCAGACGGATGGCGGTGTAGATATTTCCATGTTTATAGAGATGGCAGTGTAGATATTTTCATGTTTACACAGATGGCGGTGTAGATATTTCCATGTTTACACAGATAGCGGTGTAGACATTTCCATGTTTACACTGATAGTGGTGTGGATATTTCCATGTTTATGCAGATAGCGGTGTAGATATTTCCATGTTTACACAGATTGCGGTGCGGATCTTTCCATATTTATACAGATAGTTGGGCAGATATTTCCATGTTTATACAGATAGCGGTGAAGATATTTCCATCTTAATACAGATGGAGGTGTAGATATCTCCATGTTCGTACACATTGCGATGTAGATGTTTCCATGTTCATACAGATGGCGGTGTAGATATTTCGAAGTTTATAGAGATACCGCTGTGGTTATTTCCATATTTATAGAGAAATCTGTGTAGATATTTCCATGTATATGCAGATAGCTGTGTAGATATTTCCATCTTCATGCAGATAGCGGTGTAAATATTTCCATGTTCATCCAGATGGCGGTGTAGATATCTCCATGTTCATACAGAAGGCGGTGAAGATATTTCCATGTTCATAGAGATGGCGGTGTAGATATTTCCATGTTCATACAAATGACGGTGTAGATATTTCCATGTTCATAGAGATGGCGGTGTAGATATTTCCATGTTCATACAAATGGCGGTGTAGATATTTCCATGTTCATCGAGATGGCGGTGAGGATATTTCCATGTTTTTACAGATAGCAGTGTAGTTATTTCCCTGTTTATAGAGATAGCAGTGTACATATTTCCGTTGATATACACACAGCTATGTAGATATTTGCATGTTCATACAGATAGCGGTGTAGATATTTCCATGTTCATACAGATAGCGGTGTAGATATTTCCATGTTCATACAGATAGCGGTGTAGATATTTCCATGTGCATACAGATAGCGGTGTAGATATTTCCATGTTCATACAGATAGCGGTGTAGATATTTCCATGTCCATACAGATAGCGGTGTAGATATATCCATGTTCATGCAGTTAGCGGTGAAGATATTTCCATGTTCATACAGATGGCGGTGTAGATATTTCCATGTTCATACAGA
This sequence comes from Gorilla gorilla gorilla, assembly GCF_029281585.2. Taxonomy (NCBI): domain Eukaryota; kingdom Metazoa; phylum Chordata; class Mammalia; order Primates; family Hominidae; genus Gorilla; species Gorilla gorilla. The sequence goes on along the minus strand of NC_073232.2, from coordinate 5,467,440 downwards.
TGGCGGTGTAGATATTTCCAAGTTCATACAGTTAGCGGTGTAGATATTTCCATGTTCATACAGATAGTGGTGTAGATATTTCCATGTTCATACAGTTAACGGTGTAGATATTTCCATTTTCATACAGATGGCGATGTAGATATTTACATGTTCATACAGATGGCGTTGTAGATATTTCCATGTTCGTACGGATGGCAGTGTTGATATTTCCATGTTCATACAGGTGGTGATGTAGATATTTCCATGTTTATAGAGATAGCAGTGTAGTTATTTCCAAGTTTATAGAGATCGCAGTGTAGATATTTCCATTGATATACAGATAGCTGTGTAGATATTTGCATGTTCATACAGATAGCGGTGTAGATATTTCCATGTTCGTACAGATAGCTGTGTAGATATTTCCATGTTCATACAGATAGCGGTGTAGATATTTCCATGTTCATACAGATAACGGTGTAGATATTTCCATGTTCATACAGATAGCGGTGTAGATATTTCCATGTTCATACAGTTAGCGGTGTAGATATTTCCATGTTCATACAGATGGCGGTGTAGATATTTACATGTTCATGGAGATGGCGGTATAGATATTTCCATGTTCATACAGATGGCGGTGTAGATATTTCCATGTTCCTAGAGATGGCGGTGTAGATATTTCCATGTTTATGCAGATAGTGGTATAGATATTTCCATGTTTATACAGAAGGTGGTGTAGATATTTCCATGTTTATAGAGATGGCATTCTAGATATTTCCATGTTTATAGGGATAGTGGTGTAGTTATTTCCAAGAGTATAGAGTCAGCGTTGTAGATATTTCCATGTTTATACAGATATCGGTGAAGATATTTCCATGTTTATACAGAAAGCGGTGTAGATATTTCCATGTTTATACAGATAGCAGTGTAGATATTTCCATGTTTATAGAGATAGTGGTGTAGATAATTTCAATTTTATACAGAGAGCAGTGAAGTTATTTCCAAGTTCATACAGAGAGCTGTGTAGATATTTCCACGTTTACAGAGATGGCGGTGTAGATATTTCCATGTTCATACAGAGGACGGTGTAGATATTTCCATGTTTATAGGGATGGCGGTGTAGATATTTTCATGTTTACACAGATGTCGGTGTAGATATTTCCATGTTTACACAGATAGCTGTGTAGACATTTCCATGTTTACACAGATAGCGGTTTGGATATTTCCATGTTTATGCAAATAGCAGTGTAGATATTTCCATGTTTATACAGATAGTTGGGCAGATATTTCCATGTTTATACAGATAGCGGTGTAGATATTTCCATCTTAATACAGATGGCAGTGTAGATATGTCCATGTTCGTACAGATGGCGGAGTAGATATTTCCATGTTCATACAGATGGCGGTGTAGATATTTCGAAGTTTATAGAGATAGCTCAGTAGTTATTTCCAAATTTATAGAGAAATCGGTGGAAATATTTCCATGTATATTCAGATAGCAGTGTAGATATTTCCATGTTCATGCAGATAGCGGTGTAGATATTTGCATGTTCATCCAGATGCCGATATACATATATCCATGTTCATACAGATGGCGGTGAAGATATTTCCATGTTCATACTGATGGCGGTGTAGGTATTTCCTTGTTCATACAAATGGCGGTGTAGATATTTAAATGTTCATAGAGATGGCGGTGTGGATATTTCCAGGTTCATACAAATGGCGCTGTAGATATTTCCATGTTCATAGAGATGGGGGTGTAGATATTTCCATGTTTATACAGATAGCAGTGTAGTTATTTCCATGTTTATAGAGATACCAGTGTAGATATTTCCATTGATATACAGATAGCTGTGTAGATATTTTCATGTTCATACAGATAGCGGGGTAGATATTTCCATGTTCATAGAGATGGCGGTGTAGATATTTCCATGTTTATACAGATAGCAGTGTAGTTATTTCCATGTTTATAGAGATACCAGTGTGGATATTTCCATTGATATACAGATAGCTGTGTAGATATTTGCATGTTCATACAGATAGCGTTGTAGACATTTCCATGTTTAAACAGATAGCGGTGTGGATATTTCCATGTTTTTGCAGATAGCAGTGTAGATATTTCCATGTTTATACAGATAGCCGTGCGGATATTTCCATGTTTATACAGATAGTTGGGCAGATATTTCCATGTTTATACCGATAGCGGTGTAGATATTTCCATCTTAATACAGATGGCGGTGTAGATATGTCCATGTTCGTACAGATGGCGGTGTAGATATTTCCATGTTCTTGCAGATGGCGGTGTAGATATTTCATAGTTTATAGAGATAGCGCTGCAGTTATTTCCATATTTATAGAGAAATCTGTGTAGATATTTCCATGTATATTCAGATAGCTGTGAAGATATTTCCAAGTTCATACAGATAGCGGTGTAGATATTTCCACGTTTATAGAGATGGCGGTGTAGATATTTCCATGTTTATAGGGATGGCGGTGTAGATATTTTAATGTTTACACAGATGGCGGTGAAGATATTTCCATGTTCATACTGATAGCGGTGTAGATATTTCCATGTTCATACAGTTAGTGGTGTAGATATTTCCATGTTCATACAGATGGCGGTGTAGATATTTCCATGTTCATACAGATGGCGGTGTAGATATTTCCATGTTCATACAGATGGCGGTGTAGATATTTCCACGTTCACACAGATGGCGGCGTAGATATTTCCATGTTCACACAGATAGCGGTGTAGATATTTCCATGTTCATACTGTTAGCGGTGTAGATATTTCCATGTTCATACAGATGGCGGTGTAGATATTTACATGTTCATACACATGGCAGTGTAGATATTTCCATGTTCGTACGGATGGCAGTGTAGATATTTCCATGTTCATACAGGTCGCGGTGTAGATATTTCCATGTTCATACAGATAGCGGTGTAGATATTTCCATGTTCATACAGATAGCGGTGTATATATTTCCATGTGCATACAGATAGCGGTGTAGATATTTCCATGTTCATACAGATAGCGGTGTAGATATTTCCATGTCCATACAGATAGTGGTGTAGATATATCCATGTTCATGCAGTTAGCGGTGAAGATATTTCCATGTTCATACAGATGGCGGTGTAGATATTTCCATGTTCATACAGATGGCGGTGTAGATATTTCCAAGTTCATACAGTTAGCGGTGTAGATATTTCCGTGTTCATACAGATAGCGGTGTGGATATTTCCATGTTCATACAGTTAACGGTGTAGATATTTCCATGTTCATGCAGATGGCGGTGTAGATATTTACATGTTCATACAGATGACGTTGTAGATATTTCCATGTTCGTACGGATGGCAGTGTAGATATTTCCATGTTCATACAGGTGGTGATGTAGATATTTCCATGTTTATAGAGATAGCAGTGTAGCTATTTCCAAGTTTATAGAGATCGCAGTGTAGATATTTCCATTGATATACAGATAGCTGTGTAGATATTTGCATGTTCATACAGATAGCGGTGTAGATATTTCCATGTTCGTACAGATAGCTGTGTAGATATTTCCATGTTCATACAGATAGCGGTGTAGATATTTCCATGTTCATACAGATAACGGTGTAGATATTTCCATGTTCATACAGATTGCGGTGTAGATATTTCCATGTTCATACAGTTAGCGGTGTAGATATTTCCATGTTCATACAGATGGCGGTGTAGATATTTACATGTTCATGGAGATGGCGGTATGGATATTTCCATGTTCATACAGATGGCGGTGTAGATATTTCCATGTTCTTAGAGATGGCGGCGTAGATATTTCCATGTTTATGCAGATAGTGGTATAGATATTTCCATGTTTATACAGAAGGTGGTGTAGATATTTCCATGTTTATAGAGATGGCGTTCTAGATATTTCCATGTTTACAGGGATAGTGGTGTAGTTATTTCCAAGAGTATAGAGACAGCGTTGTAGATATTTCCATGTTTATACAGATAGCGGTGAAGATATTTCCATGTTTATACAGAAAGCGGTGTAGATATTTCCATGTTTATACAGATTGCAGTGTAGATATTTCCATGTTTATAGAGATAGTGGTGTAGATAATTTCAATTTTATACAGAGAGCAGTGAAGTTATTTCCAAGTTCATACAGATAGCTGTGTAGATATTTCCACGTTTACAGAGATGGCGGTGTAGATATTTCCATGTTCATACAGAGGACGGTGTAGATATTTCCATGTTTATAGGGATGGCGGTGTAGATATTTTCATGTTTACACAGATGGCGGTGTAGATATTTCCATGTTTACACAGATAGCGGTGTAGACATTTCCATGTTTACACAGATAGCGGTTTGGATATTTCCATGTTTATGCAAATAGCAGTGTAGATATTTCCATGTTTATACAGATGGCGGTGTAGATATTTCGAAGTTTATAGAGATAGCGCAGTAGTTATTTCCATATTTATAGAGAAATCGGTGGAAATATTTCCATGTATATTCAGATAGCAGTGTAGATATTTCCATGTTCATGCAGATAGCGGTGTAGATATTTGCATGTTCATCCAGATGCCGATGTACATATATCCATGTTCATACAGATGGCGGTGAAGATATTTCCATGTTCATACTGATGGCGGTGTAGGTATTTCCTTGTTCATACAAATGGCGGTGTAGATATTTAAATGTTCATAGAGATGGCGGTGTGGATATTTCCAGGTTAATACAAATGGCGGTGTAGATATTTCCATGTTCATAGAGATGGCGGTGTAGATATTTCCATGTTTATACAGATAGCAGTGTAGTTATTTCCATGTTTATAGAGATACCATTGTGGATATTTCCATTGATATACAGATAGCTGTGTAGATATTTGCATGTTCATACAGATAGCGGGGTAGATATTTCCATGTTCATACAGTTGGCGGTGTAGATATTTCCATGTTTGTACGGATGGCAGTGTAGATATTTTCATGTTTACACAGATGGCGGTGTAGATATTTCCATGTTTACACAGATAGCGTTGTAGACATTTCCATGTTTAAACAGATAGCGGTGTGGATATTTCCATGTTTTTGCAGATAGCAGTGTAGATATTTCCATGTTTATACAGATAGCCGTGCGGATATTTCCATGTTTATACAGATAGTTGGGCAGATATTTCCATGTTTATACTGATAGCGGTGTAGATATTTCCATCATAATACAGATGGCGGTGTAGATATGTCCATGTTCGTACAGATGGCGGTGTAGATATTTCCATGTTCTTGCAGATGGCGGTGTAGATATTTCAAAGTTTATAGAGATAGCGCTGTAGTTATTTCCATATTTATAGAGAAATCTGTGTAGATATTTCCATGTATATTCAGATAGCTGTGTAGATATTTCCAAGTTCATACAGATAGCGGTGTAGATATTTCCACGTTTATAGAAATGGCGGTGTAGATATTTCCATGTTTATAGGGATGGCGGTGTAGATATTTTAATGTTTACACAGATGGCGGTGAAGATATTTCCATGTTCATACAGATAGCGGTGTAGATATTTCCATGTTCATACAGTTAGCGGTGTAGATATTTCCATGTTCATACAGATGGCGGTGTAGATATTTACATGTTCATACAGATGGCGGTGTAGATATTTCCATGTTCATACAGATGGCGGTGTAGATATTTCCACGTTCACACAGATGGCGGCGTAGATATTTCCATGTTCATACAGATAGCGGTGTAGATATTTCCATGTTCATACTGTTAGCGGTGTAGATATTTCCATGTTCGTACAGATGGCGGTGTAGATATTTACATGTTCATACACATGGCAGTGTAGATATTTCCATGTTCGTACGGATGGCAGTGTAGATATTTCCATGTTCATACAGGTGGCGGTGTAGATATTTCCATGTTTTTACAGATAGCAGTGTAGTTATTTCCATGTTTATAGACATAGCTGTGTAGATATTTCCATTAATATACAGATAGCTGTTTAGATATTTGCTTGTTCATACAGATAGCGGTGTAGATATTTCAACGTTCATACAGATAGCGGTGTAGTTATTTCCACGTTCATACAGATAGCGGTGTAGATATTTCCATGTTCATACAGATAACGGTGTAGATATTTCCATGTTCATACAGATAGCGGTGTAGATATTTCCATGTTCATACAGTTAGTAGTGAAGATATTTCCATGTTCATGCAGATGGCGGTGTAGATATTTCCAAGTTCATACAGTTAGCGGTGTAGATATTTCCATGTTCATACAGATAGCGGTGTAGATATTTCCATGTTCATACAGTTAACGGTGTAGATATTTCCATGTTCATACAGATGGCGGTGTAGATATTTACATGTTCATACAGATGGCGTTGTAGATATTTCCATGTTCGTACGGATGGCAGTGTAGATATTTCCATGTTCATACAGGTGGTGATGTAGATATTTCCATGTTTATAGAGATAGCAGTGTAGTTATTTCCAAGTTTATAGAGATTGCAGTGTAGATATTTCCATTGATATACAGATAGCTGTGTAGATATTTGCATGTTCATACAGATAGCGGTGTAGATATTTCCATGTTCGTACAGATAGCTGTGTAGATATTTCCATGTTCATACAGATAGCGGTGTAGATATTTCCATGTTCATACAGATAACGGTGTAGATATTTCCATGTTCATACAGATAGCGGTGTAGATATTTCCATGTTCATACAGTTAGCGGTGTAGATATTTCCATGTTCATACAGATGGCGGTGTAGATATTTACATGTTCATGGAGATGGCGGTATAGATATTTCCATGTTCATACAGATGGCGGTGTAAATATTTCCATGTTCTTAGAGATGGCGGCGTAGATATTTCCATGTTTATGCAGATAGTGGTATAGATATTTAAATGTTTATACAGAAGGTGGTGTAGATATTTCCATGTTTATAGAGATGGCGTTCTAGATATTTCCATGTTTACAAGGATAGTGGTGTAGTTATTTCCAAGAGTATAGAGACAGCGTTGTAGATATTTCCATGTTTATACAGATAGCGGTGAAGATATTTCCATGTTTATACAGAAAGCGGTGTAGATATTTCCATGTTTATACAGATAGCAGTGTAGATATTTCCATGTTTATAGAGATAGTGGTGTAGATAATTTCAATTTTATACAGAGAGCAGTGAAGTTATTTCCAAGTTCATACAGATAGCTGTGTAGATATTTCCACGTTTACAGAGATGGCGGTGTAGATATTTCCATGGTCATACAGAGGACGGTGTAGATATTTCCATGTTTATAGGGATGGCGGTGTAGATATTTTCATGTTTACACAGATGGCGGTGTAGATATTTCCATGTTTACACAGATAGCGGTGTAGACATTTCCATGTTTACACAGATAGCGGTTTGGATATTTCCATGTTTATGCAAATAGCAGTGTAGATATTTCCATGTTTATACAGATAGTTGGGCTGATATTTCCATGTTTATACAGATAGCGGTGTAGATATTTCCATCTTAATACAGATGGCAGTGTAGATATGTCCATGTTCGTACAGATGGCGGAGTAGATATTTCCATGTTCATACAGATGGCGGTGTAGATATTTCGAAGTTTATAGAGATAGCGCAGTAGTTATTTCCATATTTATAGAGAAATCGGTGGAAATATTTCCATGTATATTCAGATAGCAGGGTAGATATTTCCATGTTCATGCAGATAGCGGTGTAGATATTTGCATGTTCATCCAGATGCCGATGTACATATATCCATGTTCTTACAGATGGCGGTGAAGATATTTCCATGTTCATACTGATGGCGGTGTAGGTATTTCCTTGTTCATACAAATGGCGGTGTAGGTATTTAAATGTTCATAGAGATGGCGGTGTGGATATTTCCAGGTTCATACAAATGGCGGTGTAGATATTTCCATGTTCATAGAGATGGCGGTTTAGATATTTCCATGTTTATACAGATAGCAGTGTAGTTATTTCCATGTTTATAGAGATACCAGTGTGGATATTTCCATTGATATACAGATAGCTGTGTAGATATTTGCATGTTCATACAGATAGCGGGGTAGATATTTCCATGTTCATACAGTTGGCGGTGTAGATATTTCCATGTTTGTACGGATGGCAGTGTAGATATTTTCATGTTTACACAGATGGCGGTGTAGATATTTCCATGTTTACACAGATAGCGTTGTAGACATTTCCATGTTTAAACAGATATCGGTGTGGATATTTCCATGTTTTTGCAGATAGCAGTGTAGATATTTCCATGTTTATACAGAGAGCCGTGCGGATATTTCCATGTTTATGCAGATAGTTGGGCAGATATTTCCATGTTTATACTGATAGCGGTGTAGATATTTCCATCTTAATACAGATGGCGGTGTAGATATGTCCATGTTCGTACAGATGGCGGTGTAGATATTTCCATGTTCTTGCAGATGGCGGTGTAGATATTTCAAAGTTTATAGAGATAGTGCTGTAGTTATTTCCATATTTATAGAGAAATCTGTGTAGATATTTCCATGTATATTCAGATAGCTGTGTAGATATTTCCAAGTTCATACAGATAGCGGTGTAGATATTTCCACGTTTATAGAGATGGCGGTGTAGATATTTCCATGTTTATAGGTATGGCGGTGTAGATATTTTAATGTTTACACAGATGGCGGTGAAGATATTTCCATGTTCATACAGATAGCGGTGTAGATATTTCCATGTTCATACACTTAGCGGTGTAGATATTTCCATGTTCAAACAGACGGCGGTGTAGATATTTACATGTTCATACAGATGGCGGTGTAGATATTTCCATGTTTACAGAGATGGCGGTGTAGATATTTCCATGTTTACACCAATGGCGGTGTAGATATTTCCATGTTTACACAGATAGCGGTGTAGACATTTCCATGTTTACACTGATAGCCGTGCGGATATTTCCATGTTTATGCAGATAGCGGTGTAGATATTTCCATGTTTATACCGATAGCGGTGTGGATATTTCCATGTTTATACAGATTGTTGGGCAGATATTTCCATGTTTATACAGATTGCGGTGTAGATATTTCCATCTTAATACAGATGTCGGTGTAGGTATGTCCATGTTCGTGCAGATGGCGTTGTAGATATTTCCATGTTCATACAGATGGCGGTGTAGATATTTCGAAGTTTATAGGGATAGCGCTGTAGTTATTTCCATATTTATAGAGAAATCTGTGTAGATATTTCCATGTATATGCAGATAGCTGTGTAGATATTTCCATGTTCATGCAGAGAGCGTTTTAGATATTTCCATGTTCATCCAGATGCCGGTGTAGATATATCCTTGTTCATACAGATGGCGGTGTAGGTATTTCCATGTTCATAGAGACGGCGGTGTAGATATTTCCATGTTCATAGAGATGGCGGTGTAGATATTTCCATGTTCCTACAGATGGTGGTGTAGATATTTACTTGTTCATACAGATGGCGGTGTAGATATTTCCATGTTAGTACGGATGGCAGTGTAGATATTTCCATGTTCATACAGGTGGCGGTGTAGATATTTCCATGTTTATACAGATAGCAGTGTAGATATTTCCATGTTTATAGAGATAGTAGTGTAGATATTTCCATTGATATACAGATAGCTGTTTAGATATTTGCATGTTCATGCAGATTGCAGTGTAGATATTTCCATTTTCACACAGATAGCGGTGCTGATATTTCCATGTTCATACAGATAGCGGTGTAGATATTTCCATGTTCATGCAGATAGCGGTGTAGATATTTGCATGTTCATCCAGATGCCGATGTACATATATCCATGTTCTTACAGATGGCGGTGAAGATATTTCCATGTTCATACTGATGGCGGTGTAGGTATTTCCTTGTTCATACAAATGGCGGTGTAGGTATTTAAATGTTCATAGAGATGGCGGTGTGGATATTTCCAGGTTCATACAAATGGCGGTGTAGATATTTCCATGTTCATAGAGATGGCGGTTTAGATATTTCCATGTTTATACAGATAGCAGTGTAGTTATTTCCATGTTTATAGAGATACCAGTGTGGATATTTCCATTGATATACAGATAGCTGTGTAGATATTTGCATGTTCATACAGATAGCGGGGTAGATATTTCCATGTTCATACAGTTGGCGGTGTAGATATTTCCATGTTTGTACGGATGGCAGTGTAGATATTTTCATGTTTACACAGATGGCGGTGTAGATATTTCCATGTTTACACAGATAGCGTTGTAGACATTTCCATGTTTAAACAGATATCGGTGTGGATATTTCCATGTTTTTGCAGATAGCAGTGTAGATATTTCCATGTTTATACAGAGAGCCGTGCGGATATTTCCATGTTTATGCAGATAGTTGGGCAGATATTTCCATGTTTATACTGATAGCGGTGTAGATATTTCCATCTTAATACAGATGGCGGTGTAGATATGTCCATGTTCGTACAGATGGCGGTGTAGATATTTCCATGTTCTTGCAGATGGTGGTGTAGATATTTCAAAGTTTATAGAGATAGTGCTGTAGTTATTTCCATATTTATAGAGAAATCTGTGTAGATATTTCCATGTATATTCAGATAGCTGTGTAGATATTTCCAAGTTCATACAGATAGCGGTGTAGATATTTCCACGTTTATAGAGATGGCGGTGTAGATATTTCCATGTTTATAGGGATGGCAGTGTAGATATTTTAATGTTTACACAGATGGCGGTGAAGATATTTCCATGTTCATACAGATAGCGGTGTAGATATTTCCATGTTCATACAGTTAGCGGTGTAGATATTTCCATGTTCATACAGACGGCGGTGTAGATATTTACATGTTCATACAGATGGCGGTGTAGATATTTCCATGTTTACAGAGATGGCGGTGTAGATATTTCCATGTTTACACAGATGGCGGTGTAGATATTTCCATGTTTACACAGATAGCGGTGTAGACATTTCCATGTTTACACTGATAGCCGTGCGGATATTTCCATGTTTATGCAGATAGCGGTGTAGATATTTCCATGTTTATACCGATAGCGGTGTGGATATTTCCATGTTTATACAGATTGTTGGGCAGATATTTCCATGTTTATACAGATTGCGGTGTAGATATTTCCATCTTAATACAGATGTCGGTGTAGGTATGTCCATGTTCGTACAGATGGCGTTGTAGATATTTCCATGTTCATACAGATGGCGGTGTAGATATTTCGAAGTTTATAGGGATAGCGCTGTAGTTATTTCCATATTTATAGAGAAATCTGTGTAGATATTTCCATGTATATGCAGATAGCTGTGTAGATATTTCCATGTTCATGCAGAGAGCGTTGTAGATATTTCCATGTTCATCCAGATGCCGGTGTAGATATATCCTTGTTCATACAGATGGCGGTGTAGGTATTTCCATGTTCATAGAGACGGCGGTGTAGATATTTCCATGTTCATAGAGATGGCGGTGTAGATATTTCCATGTTCCTACAGATGGTGGTGTAGATATTTACTTGTTCATACAGATGGCGGTGTAGATATTTCCATGTTAGTACGGATGGCAGTGTAGATATTTCCATGTTCATACAGGTGGCGGTGTAGATATTTCCATGTTTATACAGATAGCAGTGTAGATATTTCCATGTTTATAGAGATAGTAGTGTAGATATTTCCATTGATATACAGATAGCTGTTTAGATATTTGCATGTTCATGCAGATTGCAGTGTAGATATTTCCATTTTCACACAGATAGCGGTGCTGATATTTCCATGTTCATACAGATAGCGGTGTAGATATTTCCATGTTCATACATAGAGCGGTGTAGATATTTCCATGTTCATACAGATGCCGGAGTAGATATATCCATGTTCATACAGATGGCGGTGAAGATACTTCCATGTTCATACAGATGGCGGTGTAGGTATTTCCATGTTCGTACAAATGGCAGTGTAGATATATCCATGTTCATAGAGATGGCGGTGTAGATATTTCCACGTTCATACAGTAAGCGGTGTAGATATTTCCATGTTCATACAGATCGCGGTGTAGATATTTACATTTTCATACAGATGGCGGTGTAGATATTTCCATGTTCATACAAATGGCGGTGTAGATATTTCCATGTTCATAGAGATGGCGGTGTAGATATTTTCATGTTCATACAGATGGTGGTGAAGATATTTCCATGTTTATACAGTTGGAGGTGTAGATATTTCCACGTTTATAGAGATGGCAGTGTACCTATTTCCATGTTTATACAGAGAGCGGTGTAGATATTTCCAAGATTACAAAGATAGCGGTGTAGATATTTTCATGTTCATGCAGATGGCGGTGCAGATAATTCCATGTTCATAGAGATGGCAGTGTAGATATTTCCATGTTTATACAGATGGCTGTGTAGATATTTCCATGTTTATAGAGCTGGCAGTGTAGATGTTTCCATGCTTATACTGATAGTGGTATAGATATTTGCAGGTTTATAGAGATGGCGGTGTAGATATTTCCATGTTTATAGAGATGGCGGTCTAGATATTTCTATGCTTATAGAGATAGTGTTGTAGTTATTTCCAAGTTTATAGAGATGACAGAGTAAGTATTTCCATATTTATACAGATAGCGTTGTAGATATTTCCATGTTCATACAGATAGTGGTGTAGATATTTCCATGTTCATCCAGATGGCAGTGTAGATATTTACATGTTTATAGAGATAGTGGTGCATTTATTTCCAAGTTTATACAGGTAGCGGTATAGATATTTCCATGTTTATACAGATGGCGGTGTAGATATTTCCATGTTTATAGAGATGTCGGTGAAGATATTTCCAAGTTTATAGAGACAGCGGTGTAGATATTTCCATGTTGATAGAGATTGCGTTGCAGATATTTCCAACTTTATGTAGGTAGCGGTATAGATATCTCGATGTTTATACAGATAGCGGTGTAGATATTTCCATGTTTATGGAGATGGCGGTCTAGATATTTCTTTGTTTATACAGATAGCAGTGTAGATATTTCCATGTTCATACAGATAGCGGTGTAGAAATTTTCGCCTTTATAGAGATGGCGGTGTAGATATTTCCATGTTTATACAGATGGCGATGTAGATATTTCCATGTATATACAGATGGCGGTGTAGATATTTAAATGTTTACACAGATGGCGGTGTAGATATTTCCATGTATACACAGATAGCGGTGTAGACGTTTCCATGTTTACTCAGATAGCGTTGTAGATATTTACATGTTTATATAGATAGCGGTGTAGTTATTTCCATGTTTATAAAGATCACGGTGAAGATATTTCCATGTTTACATAGATAGTGGTGTGGGTATTTCCATGTTTATACACGTAGCGGTGTAGATATCTCCTTCTTTATAGACATAGCAGTTTAGATATTTCCATGTTCATACAGATGGCGGTTTGGACATTTCCATCTTTACAGAGATGGCGGTATAGCTATTTCCATGTTTATAGAGATGGCGGTGTAGATATTTTCATGTTCCTACAGATGGCGGTGTAGATATTTCCATGTTTATAGAGATGGCGGTGTAGATATTTAGACGATTATAGAGATAGTGGTGTAGTTATTTCCAAGTTTATAGAGATAGCGGTGTAGATATTTCCACGTTTATACAGATAGCGGTGTAGATATTTCCATGTTTATTCACAGAGCAGTGTAGATATTTACATGTTTATAGAATTGTTGGTCTAGATATTTCCTTGTTCATAGAGATAGCGGTGTAGATATTTCCATATTTATAGACATAGCGGTGTAGATATTTCCATTTTTATACAAATAGCAGTGTGAATATTTCCAAGTTCGTACAGATAGCGGTGTAGTTATTTCCACCTTTATAGATATGATGGTGTAGATATTTCCATGTTCATACGTTTGGCGGTGTAGATATTTCCATGTTTATACAGAAGGCAGTGTAGATATTTCCATGTTTATACAGATGGCGGTGTAGGTATTTCCATGTTTACACAGATAGCGGTGTAGATATTTCCACATTTACACAGATAGCGGTGTAGACATTTCCATGTTTACACAGTTAGCGTAAATATTTACAGGTTCATAGAGATAGTGGTGTAGTTATTTCCAGATTTATTCAGAGAGCGGTGAAGATATTTCCATGTTTACACAGATAGCGGTGCGGATATTACCATGTTTATACAGATAGCGGTGTAGATATTTCCATGTTTATACAGATAGTGGTGCAGATATTTCCATGTTTATACAGATAGCCGTGTAGATATTTCCATGTTTATACATGTAGCGGTGTACATATTTCCATGTTTATACAGATAGTGGTGTAGATATTTACATGTTTACAGATGGCGGTGCAAATATTTGCATCTTAATAGAGATGGCGGTGTAGATATTTCTATGTTCATACAGATGGCGGTGTACATATTTCCAAGTTTATTGAGATAGCGTTGTAGATATTTCCATGTTTATACAGATAGCGGTATTGATATTTCCATGTTTATACAGATGGCAGTGTAGATATTTCCATGTTTATAGAGATGGCGGTCTAGATATTTACATGTTTATAGAGATACTGTTGTAGATATTTCCAACTTTATGGAGATAGCGGTGTAGGTATTTTCATATTTATACAGATAGCGGTGTAGATATTTCCAAGTTTATACAGATAGCGGCGTAGATATTTACATGTTTATAGAGATGGCGGTCTAGATATTTTCTTATTTATACAGATAGTGGTGTAGATATTTCCAAGTTTATAGATAGCGGTGTAGATATTTCCAATTTTATACAGATAGCAGTGTAGATATTTCCATGTTCATACAGATAGCAGTGTAGATATTTCCATGATTATAGAGATGACGTTGCAGATATTTCCATGTTCATACTGATGGCGGTGTAGATATTTCCATGTTTATAGAGATGGAGGTGTAGATATTTCCATGTTTATACAGATGGCGGTGCAGATATTTCCATGTTTGTAGAGATGGCGGTGTAGATATTTCCATGTTTATACAGATAGCGATTTAGATATTTCCCTGTTTACACAGAGAGCGGTGTAGACATTTCCATGTTTACAGAGATAGCGTTGTAGATATTTACATGTTTATAGAGATAACGGTGTAGTTATTTCCATGTTTATAAAGATCGCGGTGAAGATATTTCCATGTTTACACAGATTGCAGTGTGGATATTTACATGTTTATACAGGTAGCGGTGTAGATATTTCCATGTTTATAGAGATAGTGGTGCAGGTATTTCCATGTTTATACAGATAGCGGTGAAGATATTTCCATCTTAAAACAGATGGCGTTGTAGATATTTCCTTGTTCATACAGATGGCGGTGCAGATATTCCCATGTTCATACAGATGTCGGTGTAGATATTTCCATGTTTTTTCAGATAGCGGTGTAGATATTTCCATCTTTATACTGATAGCAGTGTAAATATTTCCATGTTTATACCGATGGCATTGTAGATATTTCTTTCTTTATAGAGATAGCGGTGTAGATATTTCCATGTTCATACAGAGGGCGGTTTATATATTTCCATCGTTATAAACATGGCGGTATAGCTATTTCCATGTTTATAGAGCTGGCGGTGTAGATATTTTCATGTTCATACAGATGGCGGTGTAGATATTTCCATGTTTATAGAATTGGCGGTGTAGATATTTCCATGTTTATAGAGATAGTGGTGTACTTATTTCCAAGTTTATAGTGATAGCGGCGTAGATATTTCCATGTTTATACAGATAGCGATGTAGAAATTTCCATGTTTATACTGAGAGCGGTGTAGATATTTACATGTTTATAGATATGGCGGTCTAGATATTTCCTTGTTTATACAGATAGCGGTGTAGATATTTCCATGTCTATAGATATAGCGGTGTAGATATTTCCATTTTTATACAGATAGCAGTGTGAATATTTCCATGTTCATAGAGATAGCGGTATAGATATTTCCACATTTATAGAGATGGCGGTGTAGATATTTCCATGTTCATACAGTTGGTGGTGTACATATTTCCATGTTTATAGAGAGGGCGGTGTAGATATTTCCATGTTTATACAGATGGCGGTGTAGATATTTCCATGTTTACACAGATGGCGGTGTAGACATTTCCATGTTTTCACAGATAGCGGTGTAGACATTTCCATGTTTCCACAGATAGCGGTGGAGACATTTCCAAGTTTACACAGATAGCATTGTAAATATTTACATGTTTATAGAGACAGTGGAGTAGTTATTTCCATGTTTATACAGATAGCGGTGAAGATATTTCCATGTTTACACAGATAGTGGTGCGGATATATCCATGTTTATACATATTGCGGTGTAGATATTTCCATGTTTATACAAATAGCGGTGCGGATATTTCCATGTTTATACAGATAGCGGTGTTGATATTTCCATGTTTATACAGATAGCGGTGTAGATATTTCCATGTTTATACAGAAAGCAGTGTATATATTTCAATGTTTATACAGATAGCGGTGTAGATATTTCCATGTTTACAGATGGCGGTGTAGATATTTGCATCTTAATACAGATGGCGGTGTAGATATTTCCAAGTTCATACAGATGGCGGTGCAGTAATTTCCATGTTCATAGAGATGGCGGTGTATAGTTTTCCAGGTTTATAGAGATAGCGGTGTAGATATTTCCATGTTTATAGAGATAGCGGTGTACAGTTTTCCATATATATTCAGATAGCTGTGTAAATATTTCCATGTTAATACAGATAGCGATGTAGATATTTCCATGTTCATACAGATAGCGGTGAAGTTATTTCCATCTTAATACAAATGGCGGTGTAGATATTTCCTTGCTCATACAGATGGCGGTGTAGATATTTCCATCTTTACAGAGATGGCGGTATAGCTATTTCCATGTTTATAGAGATGGCAGTGTAGATATTTTCATGTTCTTACAGAGGGCAGTGTATATATTTCCATGTTTATAGAGATGGTGGTGTAGATATTTCCATGTTTATACAGAGGGCGGTTTAGATATTTCCATGTTTGCAGAGATAGCGGTGAAGATATTTCCATGTTGATACACATAGCGGTGTAGAGATTTCAGTGTTTATAGAGATAGCGGTGTAGATATTTCCATGTTTATGGAGATGGTGGTCTAGATATTTCCTTGTTTATACAGATAGCGGAGTAGATATTTCCATATTTATAGAGATAGCGGTGCAGATACTTCCATTTTTATATAGATAGTAATGTAGATATTTCCATGTACATACAGATGGCGGTGTAGATATTTCCACGTTTATAGAGATGGCGGTGTAGATATTTCCATTTTTATACAGATAGCGTTGTAGATATTTCCATTTTTATACATATAGTGGTGTAGATATTTCCAGGTTTATACAAATAGCAGTGTAGATATTTCCATGTTTATGGAGATAGCGGTGTAGATATTTCCCTGTTTTACAGATAGCAGTTTAGATATTTCCATGTTTATACAGATAGCGGTGTAGATATTTCCGTGTTTGTAGACAGAGCGGTGTAGTTATTTCCACATTTATACAGATAACGGTGTAGATATTTCCATGTTTATATGGATAGCGGTGTAGATATTTCCATGTATACACAGATAGCGGTGTGGATACTTCCATGTTTATTCAGATGGCAGTGTACATATTTCCATGTTTATAGAGATGGCGGTGTAGATATTTCTGTGTTGATACAGATAGCGGTGTAGATATTTCCATGTTTATAGTGATAGCGGTGTAGATATTTCCATGTTTATACAGATAGCAGTGTAGATATTTCCATGTTCATACAGATAGCAGTGTAGATATTTCCATTTTCATACAGATGGCGGTGGAGATATTTCCATGTTCATACAGACGGCAGTGTAGATATTTCCATGTTCATACGGATGGCGGTGTAGATATTTCCACGTTTATAGAGATGGTAGTGTAGATATTTCCATCTTTATACAGATAGCGGTGTAGATATTTCCATGTTTATACAGATGGCGGTGTTGATATTTCCACCTTTATAGAGATAGCGGTGTAGATATTTCCATGTTCATTCAGATGGCGGTTTAGATATTTCCATGTTTATAGAGATGGCGGTATAGATATTTCCATGTTGATACAGATGGCGGTGTAGATATTTCCATGTTTATAGAGATGGCGGTGTAGATATTTCCATGTTCATATAGGTAGCGGTGTAGATACTTCCATGTTCATGCAGATAGCGGTGTAGATATTTCCATGTTCATACAGATGCCAGTGTAGATATATCCATGTTCATAGAGATGGCAGTGAAGATATTTCCATGTTCATACAGATGGCGATGTAGATATTTCCATGTTCATACAAATGGCGGTGTAGATATTTCCATGTTCATACAGATGGCGGTGTAGATATTTCCGTGTTCATACAAATGGCGGTGTAGATATTTCCATGTTCATAGAGATGGCGGTGTAGATATTTCCATGTTTATACAGATAGCAATGTAGATATTTCCATGTTTATAGAGATGGCGGTGTAGATATTTCCATTGATATACAGATAGCTGTGTTTATATTTGCATGTTCATACAGATAGCGGTGTAGATATTTCCATGTTCATACAGATAGCGGTGTAGATATTTCCATGTTCCTACAGATAGCGGTGTAGATATTTCCAAGTTTTACAGATAGTGGTGTAGATATTTCCATGTTCCTGCAGATAGCGGTGAATATAATTCCATGTTCATACAGTTAGCGGTGTAGATATTTCCATGTTCATACAGATGGCGGTGTAGATATTTACATCTTCATACAGATGGCTGTGTAGATATTTCCATGTTCGTATGGATGGCAGTGTAGATATTTCCATGTTCATACAGGTGGCGGTGAAGATATTTCCATGTTCATACAGATAGCAGTGTAGTTATTTCCATGTTTATAGAGATAGCAGTGTAGATATTTCCATTGATATACAGATAGCTGTGTAGATATTTACATGTTCATACAGATGGCGGTGTAGATATTTCCATGTTCGTACGGATGGCAGTGTAGATATTTCCATGTTCGTACATGTGGCGGTGTAGATATTTCCTTGTTTATACAGATAGCAGAGTAGTTATTTCCATGTTTATAGAGATAGCAATGTAGATATTTCCATTGATATACATATAGCTGTGTAGATATTTGCATGTTCATACTGATAGCAGTGTAGATATTTCCATGTTCGTACAGATGGCGGTGTAGATATTTCCATGTTCATACAGATAGCGGTGTAGATATTTCCATGATCATACAGATAACGGTGTAGATATTTCCATGTTCATACAGATAACGGTGTGGATATTTCCATGTTCATACAGTTAGCGGTGTAGATATTTCCATGTTCATACAGATGGCGGTGTAGATATTTACATGTTCATACAGATGGCGGTGTAGGTATTTACATGTTCGTACAGATGGCGGTGTAGATATTTCCATGTTCATAGAGATGGCGGTGTAGATATTTCCATGTTTATGCAGATAGCGGTATAGATATTTCCATGTTTATACAGGTGGTGGTGTAGACGTTTCCATGTTTATAGAGATGGCGGTCTAGATGTTTCCATGTTTAGAGATACTGGTGTAGTTATTTCCAAGTTTATAGAGACAGCGTTGTAGATATTTCCATGTTTATACAGATAGCGGTGAAGATATTTCCATGTTTATACAGATAGCGGTGAAGATATTTCCATGTTTAAACAGATAGCGGTGTAGATATTTCCATGTTTATAGAGATAGTGGTGTAGATAATTTCAATTTTATACAGATAGCAGTGTAGATATTTCCAAGTTCATACAGATAGCAGTGTAGATATTTCCACGTTTATTGAGATGGCAGTGTAGATATTTCCATGTTCATACAGATGGGGGTGTAGATATTTCCATGTTTATAGAGACGGCGGTGTAGATATTTTCATGTTAACACAGATGGCGGTGTAGATATTTCCACGTTTACAATGATAGCGGTGTGGATATTTCCTTGTTTATGCAGATAGCTGTGTAGGTATTTCCATGTTTATACAGATAGCAGTGCCGATATTTCCATCTTTATACAGATAGTTGGGCAGATATTTCCATGTTTATACAGATAGCGGTGTAGATATTTCCATCTTAATACAGATGGCAGTGTAGGTATGTCCATGTTCATACAGATGGCGGTGTAGATATTTCCATGTTCATACAGATGGTTGTGTAGATATTTCGAAGTTTATAGAGATAGCGCTGTAGTTATTTCCATATTTATAGAGAAATCTGTGTAGATATTTCCATGTATATGCAGATAGCTGTGTAGATACTTCCATGTTCATGCAGATAGCGGTGTAGATAATTCCATGTTCATCCAGATGGCGTTGTAGATATTTACATTTTCATACAGATGGCAGTGTAGATATTTCCATGTTCGTACAGATGGCGGTGTAGATATTTCCATGTTCGTACAGATGGCGGTGTAGATATTTCCATGTTCATAGAGATGGCGGAGTAGATATTTCCATGTTTATGCAGGTAGCGGTATAGATATTTCCATGTTTATACAGATGTTGGTGTAGATATTTCCATGTTTATAGAGATGGCAGTCTAGATATTTCCATGTTTATACAGATAGCGGTGAAGATATTTCCATGTTTATACAGACAGCGGTGTAGATATTTCCATGTTTATACAGATAGCAGTGTAGATATTTCCATGTTTATAGAGATAGTGGTGTAGATAATTTCAATTTTATACCGAGAACAGTTTAGATATTTCCAAGTTCATACAGATAGCGATGTAGATATTTCCAAGTTTATAGAGATGGCGGTGTAGATATTTCCATGTTCATACAGATGGCGGTGTAGATATTTCCATGTTCATACAAATGGCTGTGTAGATATTTCCATGTTCATAGAGAAGGCGGTGTAGATATTTCCATGTTCATACAAATGGCGGTGTAGATATTTCCATGTTCATAGAGATGGCGGTGTAGATATTTCCATGTTTATAAAGATAGCTGTGTAGTTATTTCCATGTTTATAGAGATAGCAGTGTAGATAATTCCATTGATTTACACATAGCTGTGTAGATATTTGCATGGTCATACAGATAGCGGTGTAGATATTTCCATCTTCGTACCGATACCGGTGTAGATATTTCCATGTTCATACAGATAGCAGTGTAGATATTTCCCCGTTCATACAGATAACGGTGTAGATATTTCCATGTTCATACAGATAGCGGTGTAGATATTTCCATGTTCATACAGATGGCCGTGTAGTTATTTACATGTTCATACAGATGGCGGTGTAGATCATTCCATGTTCGTACAGATGGCCGTGTAGATATTTCCATGTTCATAGAGATGGCGGTGTAGATATTTCCATGTTTATGCTGATAGCGGTATAGGTATTTCCATGTTTATACAGATGGTGGTGTAGATATTTCCATGTTTATAGAGATAGCGGTCTAGATATTTCCATGTTTATAGAGAGAGTGGTGTAGTTATTTCCAAGTTTATAGAGACAGCGTTGTAGATATTTCCATGTTTATACAGATAGCGGTGAAGTTATTTCCATGTTTATACAGATAGCGGTGTAGATATTTTCATGTTTATACAGATAACTGTGTAGATATTTCCATGTTTATTGAGATAGTGGTGTAGATAATTTCAATTTTATACAGATAGCAGTGTAGATATTTCCATGTTTATAGTGATAGTGGTGTAGATAATTTCAATTTTATACCGAGAGCAGTGTAGATATTTCCAAGTTGATACAGATAGCGGTGTTGTTATTTCCACGTTGATAGAGATGGCGGTGTAGATATTTCCATGTTCATACTAATGGCGGTGTAAATATTTCCATGTTTATGGAGATGGCGGTGTAGATAATTCCATGTTTACACAGATGGCGGTGTAGATATTTCCATGTTTACACAGATAGCGTTGTAGACATTTCCATGTTTACACAGATAGCGGTGTGGATATTTCCATGTTTATGAAGATAGCGGTGTAGATATTTCCATGTTTATACAGATAGCGATGCGGATATTTCCATGTTTATACAGATAGTTGGGCAGATATTTCCATGTTTATACAGATAGCGGTGTAGATATTTCCATCTTAATACAGATGGCGGTGTAGATATGTCCATGTTCATACAGATGGCGGTGTAGATATTTCCATGTTCATACAGATGGCGGTGTAGATATTTCGAAGTTTATAGAGATAGCGCTGTAGTTATTTCCATATTTATAGAGAAATCTCTGTAGATATTTCCATGTATATGCAGATAGCTGTGTAGATATTTCCATGTTCATGCAGATAGCGGTGTAGATATTTCCATGTTCATCCAGATGCCAGTGTAGATATATCCATGTTCATACAGATGGCGGTGAAGATATTTCCATGTTCACAGAGATGGCGGTGTAGATATTTCCGTGTTTATACAGATAGCAATGTAGATATTTCCATGTTTATAGAGATAGCGGTGTAGATATTTCCATTGATTTACAGATAGCTGTGTAGATATTTGCATGTTCATACAGATAGCGGTGTAGATATTTCCATGTTCATACAGATAGCGGTGTAGATATTTCCATGTTCATACAGATAGCGGTGTAGATATTTCCATGTTCATACTGATGGCGGTGAAGATATTTCCATGTTCATACACATGTCGGTGTAGGTATTTCCATGTTCATACAAATGGCGGTGTTGATATTTCCATGTACATAGAGATGGCGGTGTAGATATTTCCGTGTTCATACAAATGGCGGAGTAGATATTTCCATGTTCATAGAGATGGCTGTGTAGATATTTCCATGTTTATACAGATAGCAATGTAGATATTTCCATGTTTATAGAGATAGCGGTGTAGATATTTCCATTGATATACAGATAGCTGTGTAGATATTTCCATGTTCATACAGACAGCGGTGTAGATATTTCCATGTTCATACACATTGCGGTGTAGATATTTCCATGTTTTACAGATAACGGTGTAGATATTTCCATGTTCATACAGATAGCGGTGTAGATATTTCCATGTTCATACAGTTAGCGGTGTAGATATTTCCATCTTCATACAGATGACGGTGTAGTTATTTACATGTTCATACAGATGGCGGTATAGATATTTCCATGTTCGTACAGATGGCAGTATAGATATTTCGATGTTCATACAGGTGGCGGTGTAGATATTTCCAGGTTCATACAGATAGCAGTGTAGTTATTTCCATGGTTATAGAGATAGCAATGTAGATATTTCCATTGATATACATATAGCTGTGTAGATATTTGCATGTTCATACAGATAGCGGTGTAGATATTTCCATGTTCATACAGATAGCGGTGTAGATATTTCCATGTTCATACAGATAACGGTGTAGATATTACCATGTTCATACAGATAGCGGTGTAGATATTTCCATGTTCATACAGTTATCGGTGTAGATATTTCCATGTTCATACAGATGGCGGTGTAGATATTTACATGTTCATACAGATGGCGGTGTAGATATTTCCATGTTCGTACAGATGGCGGTGTAGATATTTCCATGTTCATAGAGATGGCGGTGTAGATATTTCCATGTTTATGCAGATAGCGGTGTAGATATTTCCATGTTTATACAGATGGTGGTGTAGGTATTTCCATGTTTATAGAGATGGCGGTGTAGATATTTCCATGTTTATGGAGATAGTGGTGTAGTTATTTCCAAGTTTATAGAGAGAGCGTTGTAGATATTTCCGTGTTTATACTGATAGCGGTGAAGTTATTTCCATTTTATTCAGATAGCGGTATAGATATTTCCATTTATATACAGATAACAGTGTAGATATTTCCATGTATATAGAGATAGTGGTGTAGATAATTTCAATTTTATACAGATAGCAGTGTAGATATTTCCAAGTTCAAACAGATTGCGGTGTAAATATTTCCACGTTTATAGAGATGGCGTTGTAGATATTTCCATGTTCATACAGATGGCGGTGTAGATATTTCCATGTTTATAGAGATGTCGGTGTAGATATTTTCATGTTTACACAGATGGCGGTGTAGATATTTCCATGTTTACACAGATAGCGGTGTAGACATTTCCATGTTTACACAGATAGCGGTTTGAATATTTCCATGTTCATACAGATAGCGGTGTAGATATTTCCATGTTCATACAGATAACGGTGTAGATATTTCCTTGTTCATACAGATAGCGGTGTAGATATTTCCATGTTCACAGTTAGCGGTGTAGATATTTCCTTGTTCATCCAGATGGCGGTGTAGATATTTACATGTTCATACAGATGGCGGTGTAGATATTTCCATGTTCGTACAGATGGCCGTGTTGATATTCCCATGTTCATAGAGATGGCGGAGTAGATATTTCCATGTTTATGCAGGTAGCGGTATAGATATTTCCATGTTAATACAGATGGTGGTGCAGATATTTCCATGTTTATAGAGATGGCGGTCTGGATATTTCCATGTTTATACAGATAGCGGTGAAGATATTTCCATGTTTATACTCATAGCGGTGTAGATATTTCCATCTTTATACAGATAGCAGTGTAGATATTTCCATGTTTATAGAGATAGTGGTGTAGATAATTTCAATTTTATACCGAGAACAGTGTAGATATTTCCAAGTTCATACAGATAGCGATGTAGATATTTCCACGTTTATAGAGACGGCGGTGTAGATATTTCCATGTTCATCCAGATGGCGGTGTAGATATTTCCATGTTCATAGAGATGGCGGTGTAGATATTTTCATGTTTATGCAGATAGCGGTATAGATATTTCCATGTTTATACAGATGGTGGTGTAGAGATTTCCATGTTTATAGAGATGGCGGTGTATATATTTCCATGTTTACAGAGATACTGGTGTAGTTAATTCCAAGTTTATACATACAGCATTGAAGATATTTCCATGTTTATACAGATAGAGGTGAAGATATTTCCATGTTTATACAGATAGCCGTGTAGATATTTCCATGTTTATACAGATAGCGGTGTAGATATTTCCATGTTTATAGAGATTGTGGTGTAGATAATTTCAATTTTATACAGATAGTAGTGTAGATATTTCCAAGTTCATACAGATAGTGGTGTAGATATTTCCACGTTTATAGAGATGGCGGTGTAGATATTTCCATGTTCATACAGATGGCGGTGTAGATATTTCCATGTTTTACAGATAGCTGTGTAGATATTTCCATGTTCATACACATAGCGGTGTAGATATTTCCATGTTCATACAGTAAGCGGTGTAGATTTTTCCATGTTCATACAGATGGCGGTGTAGATATTTACATGTTCATACAGATGGCGGTGTAGATATTTCCATGTTCGTACAGATGGCGGTGTTGATATTTCCATGTTCATAGAGATGGCGGTGTAGTTATTTCCATGTTTATGCAGATAGCGGTACAGATATTTCCATGTTTATACACTTGGTGGTGTAGATATTTCCATGTTTATAGAGATGGCGGTCTAGATATTTACATGTTTATAGAGATAGTGGTGTAGTTATTTCCAAGTTTATAGAGACAGCATTGTAGATATTTCCATATTTATACAGATAGCGGTGTAGATATTTCCATGTTCATACAGATAGCGGGGTAGATATTTCCATGTTTTACAGATAGCGGTGTAGATATTTCCATGTTCATACAGATAGCGGGGTAGATATTTCCATCTTCATAGAGTTAGCGGTGTAGATATTTCCATGTTCATACAGATGGCGGTGTAGATGTTTACATGTTGATACAGATGGCGGTGTAGATATTTCCATGTTCGTACGAATGGCAGTGTAGATATTTCCATGTTCATACAGTTGGCGGTGTAGATATTTCCATGTTCATACAGATAGCGGTGTAGATATTTCCATGTTCATACAGATAACGGTGTAGATATTCCCATGATCATACAGACAGCGGTGTAGATATTTCCATGTTCACACAGATAGCGGTGTAGATATTTCCATG
Organism: Gorilla gorilla gorilla; assembly: GCF_029281585.2. Taxonomy (NCBI): domain Eukaryota; kingdom Metazoa; phylum Chordata; class Mammalia; order Primates; family Hominidae; genus Gorilla; species Gorilla gorilla. The sequence goes on along the minus strand of NC_073232.2, from coordinate 5,441,517 downwards.
TTCATACAGATAGCAGTGTAGATATTTCCATGTTCATGCAGATAGCGGTGTAGATATTTCCATGTTCATTCAGATAGCGGTGTAGATATTTCCATGTTCATACAGATAACGGTGTAGATATTTCCATGTTCATACAGATAGCGGTGTAGATATTTCCATGTTCATACAGTTAGCGGTGTAGATATTTCCATGTTCATACAGATGGCGGTGTAGATATTTACATGTTCATACAGATGGCGGTGTAGATATTTCCATGTTCGTACAGATGGCGGTGTAGATATTTCCATGTTCATAGAGATGGCGGTGTGGTTATTTCCATGTTTATGCAGATAGCGGTATAGATATTTCCATGTTTATACACTTGGTGGTGTAGATATTTCCATGTTTATAGAGATGGCGGTCTAGATATTTCCATGTTTATAGAGATAGTGGTGTAGTTATTTCCAAGTTTATAGAGACAGCATTGTAGATATTTCCATGTTTATACAGACAGCGGTGTAGATATTTCCATGTTTATACTGATAGCAGTGTAGATATTTCCATGTTTATAGAGATAGTGGTGTAGATAATTTCAATTTTATACAGATAGCAGTGTAGATAATTCCAAGTTCATGTAGATTGCGGTGTAGATATTTCCACGTTTATAGAGATGGTGGTGTAGATATTTCCATGTTCATACAGATGGCGTTTTAGATATTTCCATGTTTTTAGGGATGGCGGTGTAGATATTTTCATGTTTACACAGATGGCGGTGGAGAAATTTCCATGTTTACACAGATAGCGGTGAAGACATTTCAGTGTTTACACAGACAGCGGTGTGGATATTTCCACGTTTATGCAGATAGCGGTGTAGATATTTCCATGTTTATACAGATAGCGTTGCGGATATTTCTCTGTTTATACAGATAGTTGAGCAGATATTTCCATGTTTATACAGATAGCGGTGTAGATATTTCCATCAATACAGATGGCGGTGTAGATATGTCTATGATCGTACAGATGGCGGTGTAGATATTTCCATGTTCATACAGATGGCGGTGTAGATATTTCGAAGTTTATAGAGATCGTGCTGTAGTTATTTCCATATTTATAGAGAAATCTGTGTAGATATTTCCATGTATATGCAGATATTTCTGTAGATATTCCCATGTTCATGCAGATAGCGGTGTACATATTTCCATGTTCATCAAGATGCCAGTGTAGATATATCCATGTTCATACAGATGGCGGTGAAGTTATTTCCATGTTCATACAGATGGCGGTATAGATATTTCCATGTTCATACACATGGCGGTGTAGATATATCCATGTTCATAGAGATGGCGGTGTAGATATTTCCAAGTTCATACAAATGGCGGTGTAGATATTTCCATATTCATAGAGATGGCGGTGTAGATATTTCCATGTTTATACAGATAGCAGTGTAGTTATTTCCATGTTTATAGAGATAGCAGTGAAGATATTTCCATTGATATACAGATAGCTGTGTAGATATTTGCATGTTCATACAGATGGCTCTGTAGATATTTACATGTTCATACAGATGGCGGTGTAGATATTTCCATGTTCGTACGGATGGCAGTGTAGATATTTCCATGTTCATACAGGTGGCGGTGTAGAAATTCCCATGTTTTTACAGATAGGTGTGTAGTTATATCCATGTTTATAGAGATAGCAGTGTAGATATTTCCATTGATATACAGATAGCTGTGTAGATATTTGCATGTCGTTACAGATAGCGGTGTAGATATTTCCATGTTCATACAGATAGCGGTGTAGATATTTCCATGTTCATACAGATAGCGGTGTAGATATTTCCATGTTCATACTGATAATGGTGTAGATATTTCCATGTTCATACAGATAGCGGTGTAGATATTTCCATGTTCACACAGGTAGCGGTGTAGATATTTCCATGTTCATACAGTTAGCGGTGTAGATACTTCCATGTTCATGCAGATAGCGGTGTAGATATTTCTATGTTCATCCAGATGCCGGTGTAGATATATCCATGTTCATACAGACGGCGGTGAAGATATTTCCATGTTCATACAGATGGCTGTGGAGATATTTCCATGTTCATACAGATGGCGGTGGAGATATTTCCATGTTCATACAGATGGCGGTGTAGATATTTCCGTGTTCATACACATGGCGGTGTAGATATTTCCATGTTAATAGAGATGGCAGTGTAGATATTCCCATGTTTATACAGATAGCAATGTAGATATTTCCATGTTTATAGAGATAGCGGTGTACATATTTCCATTGATATACAGATAGCTGTGTATATATTTGCATGTTCATACAGATAGCGGTGTAGATATTTCCATGTTCATACAGATAGCGGTGTAGATATATCCATGTTCATAGAGATAGCGGTGTAAATATTTCCATGTTTTGCAGATAGTGGTGTAGATATTTCCATGTTCATACAGTTAGCGGTGTAGATATTTCCATCTTCATACAGATGGCGGTGTAGATATTTACATCTTCATACATATGGCGGTGTAGATATTTCCATGTTCGTACTGATGGCAGTTTAGATATTTCCATGTTCATACTGGTGGCGGTGTAGATATTTCCATGTTCATACATTTAGCGGTGTAGATATTTCCATGTTCATACAGTTGGCGGTGTAGATATTTACATGGTCATACAGATGGCGGTGTAGATATTTCCATGTTCGTAGAGATGGCGGTGTAGATATTTCCATGTTCATAGAGATGGCGGTGTAGTTATTTCCATGTTTATGCAGATAGCGGTATAGATATTTCCATGTTTATACACTTGGTGGTGTAGATATTTCCTTGTTTATAGAGATGGCGGTCTAGATATTTCCATGTTTATAGAGATAGAGGTGTAGTTATTTCCAAGTTTATAGAGATAGCATTGTAGATATTTCCATGTTTATACAGATAGCAGTGTAGATATTTCCATGTTTATACAGATAGCAGTGTAGATATTTCCATGTTTTTAGAGATGGTGGTGTAGATATTTTCATGTTTACACAGAAGGCGGTGGAGATATTTCCATGTTTACTCAGATAGTGGTGTAGGCATTTCCATGTTTACACAGATTGCGGTGTGGATATTTCCATGTTTATGCAGATAGCGGTGTAGATATTTCCATGTTTATACAGATAGCGGTGCGGATTCTTCCATGTTTATACAGATAGTAGGGCAGATATTTCCATGTTTATACAGATAGCGGTGTAGATATTTCCATTGATATTCAGATAGCTGTGTAGATATTTGCATGTTCATACAGATAGCGGTATAGATATTTCCATGTTCATATAGATAGCGGTGTAGATATTTCCATGTTCGTACAGATAGCGGTGTAGATATTTCCATGTTTTACAGGTAGCGGTGTAGATATTTCCATGTTCATACAGATAGCAGGGTAGATATTTCCATCTTCATGCAGTTAGCGGTGTAGATATTTCCATGTTCAGACAGATGGCGGTGTAGATATTTCCATGTTCATTCAGATAGCGGTGTAGATATTTCCATGTTCATACAGATAACGGTGTAGATATTTCCATGTTCATACAGATAGCGGTGTAGATATTTCCATGTTCATACAGTTAGCGGTGTAGATATTTCCATGTTCATACAGATGGCGGTGTAGATATTTACATGTTCATACAGATGGCGGTGTAGATATTTCCATGTTCGTACAGATGGCGGTGTAGATATTTCCATGTTCATAGAGATGGCGGTGTGGTTATTTCCATGTTTATGCAGATAGCGGTATAGATATTTCCATGTTTATACACTTGGTGGTGTAGATATTTCCATGTTTATAGAGATGGCGGTCTAGATATTTCCATGTTTATAGAGATAGTGGTGTAGTTATTTCCAAGTTTATAGAGACAGCATTGTAGATATTTCCATGTTTATACAGACAGCGGTGTAGATATTTCCATGTTTATACTGATAGCAGTGTAGATATTTCCATGTTTATAGAGATAGTGGTGTAGATAATTTCAATTTTATACAGATAGCAGTGTAGATAATTCCAAGTTCATGTAGATTGCGGTGTAGATATTTCCACGTTTATAGAGATGGTGGTGTAGATATTTCCATGTTCATACAGATGGCGTTTTAGATATTTCCATGTTTTTAGGGATGGCGGTGTAGATATTTTCATGTTTACACAGATGGCGGTGGAGAAATTTCCATGTTTACACAGATAGCGGTGAAGACATTTCAGTGTTTACACAGACAGCGGTGTGGATATTTCCACGTTTATGCAGATAGCGGTGTAGATATTTCCATGTTTATACAGATAGCGTTGCGGATATTTCTCTGTTTATACAGATAGTTGAGCAGATATTTCCATGTTTATACAGATAGCGGTGTAGATATTTCCATCAATACAGATGGCGGTGTAGATATGTCTATGATCGTACAGATGGCGGTGTAGATATTTCCATGTTCATACAGATGGCGGTGTAGATATTTCGAAGTTTATAGAGATCGTGCTGTAGTTATTTCCATATTTATAGAGAAATCTGTGTAGATATTTCCATGTATATGCAGATATTTCTGTAGATATTCCCATGTTCATGCAGATAGCGGTGTACATATTTCCATGTTCATCAAGATGCCAGTGTAGATATATCCATGTTCATACAGATGGCGGTGAAGTTATTTCCATGTTCATACAGATGGCGGTATAGATATTTCCATGTTCATACACATGGCGGTGTAGATATATCCATGTTCATAGAGATGGCGGTGTAGATATTTCCAAGTTCATACAAATGGCGGTGTAGATATTTCCATATTCATAGAGATGGCGGTGTAGATATTTCCATGTTTATACAGATAGCAGTGTAGTTATTTCCATGTTTATAGAGATAGCAGTGAAGATATTTCCATTGATATACAGATAGCTGTGTAGATATTTGCATGTTCATACAGATGGCTCTGTAGATATTTACATGTTCATACAGATGGCGGTGTAGATATTTCCATGTTCGTACGGATGGCAGTGTAGATATTTCCATGTTCATACAGGTGGCGGTGTAGAAATTCCCATGTTTTTACAGATAGGTGTGTAGTTATATCCATGTTTATAGAGATAGCAGTGTAGATATTTCCATTGATATACAGATAGCTGTGTAGATATTTGCATGTCGTTACAGATAGCGGTGTAGATATTTCCATGTTCATACAGATAGCGGTGTAGATATTTCCATGTTCATACAGATAGCGGTGTAGATATTTCCATGTTCATACTGATAATGGTGTAGATATTTCCATGTTCATACAGATAGCGGTGTAGATATTTCCATGTTCACACAGGTAGCGGTGTAGATATTTCCATGTTCATACAGTTAGCGGTGTAGATACTTCCATGTTCATGCAGATAGCGGTGTAGATATTTCTATGTTCATCCAGATGCCGGTGTAGATATATCCATGTTCATACAGACGGCGGTGAAGATATTTCCATGTTCATACAGATGGCTGTGGAGATATTTCCATGTTCATACAGATGGCGGTGGAGATATTTCCATGTTCATACAGATGGCGGTGTAGATATTTCCGTGTTCATACACATGGCGGTGTAGATATTTCCATGTTAATAGAGATGGCAGTGTAGATATTCCCATGTTTATACAGATAGCAATGTAGATATTTCCATGTTTATAGAGATAGCGGTGTACATATTTCCATTGATATACAGATAGCTGTGTATATATTTGCATGTTCATACAGATAGCGGTGTAGATATTTCCATGTTCATACAGATAGCGGTGTAGATATATCCATGTTCATAGAGATAGCGGTGTAAATATTTCCATGTTTTGCAGATAGTGGTGTAGATATTTCCATGTTCATACAGTTAGCGGTGTAGATATTTCCATCTTCATACAGATGGCGGTGTAGATATTTACATCTTCATACATATGGCGGTGTAGATATTTCCATGTTCGTACTGATGGCAGTTTAGATATTTCCATGTTCATACTGGTGGCGGTGTAGATATTTCCATGTTCATACATTTAGCGGTGTAGATATTTCCATGTTCATACAGTTGGCGGTGTAGATATTTACATGGTCATACAGATGGCGGTGTAGATATTTCCATGTTCGTAGAGATGGCGGTGTAGATATTTCCATGTTCATAGAGATGGCGGTGTAGTTATTTCCATGTTTATGCAGATAGCGGTATAGATATTTCCATGTTTATACACTTGGTGGTGTAGATATTTCCTTGTTTATAGAGATGGCGGTCTAGATATTTCCATGTTTATAGAGATAGAGTTGTAGTTATTTCCAAGTTTATAGAGATAGCATTGTAGATATTTCCATGTTTATACAGATAGCAGTGTAGATATTTCCATGTTTATACAGATAGCAGTGTAGATATTTCCATGTTTTTAGAGATGGTGGTGTAGATATTTTCATGTTTACACAGAAGGCGGTGGAGATATTTCCATGTTTACTCAGATAGTGGTGTAGGCATTTCCATGTTTACACAGATTGCGGTGTGGATATTTCCATGTTTATGCAGATAGCGGTGTAGATATTTCCATGTTTATACAGATAGCGGTGCGGATTCTTCCATGTTTATACAGATAGTAGGGCAGATATTTCCATGTTTATACAGATAGCGGTGTAGATATTTCCATTGATATTCAGATAGCTGTGTAGATATTTGCATGTTCATACAGATAGCGGTATAGATATTTCCATGTTCATATAGATAGCGGTGTAGATATTTCCATGTTCGTACAGATAGCGGTGTAGATATTTCCATGTTTTACAGGTAGCGGTGTAGATATTTCCATGTTCATACAGATAGCGGGGTAGATATTTCCATCTTCATGCAGTTAGCGGTGTAGATATTTCCATGTTCATACAGATGGCGGTGTAGATATTTACATGTTGATACAGATGGTGGTGTAGATATTTACATGTTCGTACGGATGGCAGTGTAGATATTTCCATGCTCATACAGGTGGCGGTGTAGATATTTCCATGTTCATACAGATAGCAGTATAGTTATTTCCATGTTTATACAGAAAGCGGTGTAGATATTTCCATTGATATACAGATAGCTGTGTAGATATTTGCATGTTCATACAGATAGCGTTGTAGATATTTCCATGTTCATACACATAGCGGTGTAGATGTTTCCATGTTCATACAGATAACGTTGTAGATATTTCCATGATCATACAGACTGCGGTGTAGATATTTCCATGTTCACACAGATAGCGGTGTATATATTTCCATGTTCATACAGTTAGCGGTGTAGATATTTCCATCTTCATGCAGATAGCGGTGTAGATATTTCCATGTTCATACAGATAGCGGTGTAGATATTTCCATGTTCATACAGATAACGGTGTAGATATTTCCATGTTCATACAGATAGCGGTGTAGATATTTCCATGTTCATACAGTTAGCGGTGTAGATTTTTCCATGTTCATACAGATGGCGGTGTAGATATTTCCATGTTCATAGAGATGGCGGTGTGGTTATTTCCATGTTTATGCAGATAGCGGTATAGATATTTCCATGTTTATACACTTGGAGGTGTGGATATTTCCATGTTTATAGAGATGGCGGTCTAGATATTTCCATGTTTATAGAGATAGTGGTGTAGTTATTTCCAAGTTTATAGAGACAGCATTGTAGATATTTCCATCTTTATACAGACATCGGTGTAGATATTTCCATGTTTATACTGATAGCAGTGTGGATATTTCCATGTTTATAGAGATAGTGGTGTAGATAATTTCAATTTTATACAGATAGCAGTGTAGATAATTCCAAGTTCATATAGATTGCGGTGTAGATATTTCCAAGTTTATAGAGGTGGTGGTGTAGATATTTCCATGTTCATACAGAGGGCAGTGTAGATATTTCCATGTTTTTAGGGATGGCGGTGTAGATATTTTCATGTTTACACAGATGGAGATGGAGATATTTCCATGTTTACACAGATAGCGGTGTAGACATTTCAGTGTTTACACAGACAGCGGTGTGGATATTTCCACGTTTATGCAGATAGCGGTGTAGATATTTCCATGTTTATACAGATAGCGGTGCGGATATTTCTCTGTTTATACAGATAGTTGAGCAGATATTTCCATGTTTATACAGATAGCGGTGTAGATATTTCCATCTTAATACAGATGGCGGTGTATATATGTCTATGATCGTACAGATGGCGGTGTAGATATTTCCATGTTCATACAGATGGCGGTGTAGATATTTCGAAGTTTATAGAGATAGCGCTGTAGTTATTTCCATATTTATAGAGAAATCTGTGTAGATATATCCACTTATATGCAGATATTTGTGTAGATATTTCCATGTTCATGCAGATAGCGGTGTACATATTTCCATGTTCATCAAGATGCCAGTGTAGATATATCCATGTTCATACAGATGGCGGTGAAGATATTTCCATGTTCATACAGATGGCGGTATAGATATTTCCATGTTCATACACATGGCTGTTTAGATATATCCATGTTCATAGAGATGGCGGTGTAGATATTTCCAAGTTCATACAAATGGCGGTGTAGATATTTCCAAATTCATAGAGATGGCGGTGTAGATATTTCCATGTTTATACAGATAGCAGTGTAGTTATTTCCATGTTTATAGAGATAGCTGTGAAGATATTTCCATTGATATACAGATAGCTGTGTAGATATTTGCATGTTCATACAGATGGCTGTGTAGATATTTACATGTTCATACAGATGGCGGTGTAGATATTTCCATGTTCGTACGGATGGCAGTGTAGATATTTCCATGTTCATACAGGTGGCGGTGTAGATATTCCCATCTTTTTACAGATAGGTGTGTAGTTATTTCCATGTTTATAGAGATAGCAGTGTAGATATTTCCATTAATATACAGATAGCTGTGTAGATATTTGCATGTTCTTACAGATATCGGTGTAGATATTTCCATGTTCATACTGATAGCGGTGTAGATATTTCCATGTTCATACAGATAGCTGTGTAGATATTTCCATGTTCATACAGATAACGGTGTAGATATTTCCATGTTCATACAGATAGCGGTGTAGATATTTCCATGTTCACACAGGTAGCGGTGTAGATATTTCCATTTTCATACAGTTAGCGGTGTAGATACTTCCATGTTCATGCAGATAGCGGTGTAGATATTTCCATGTTCATCCAGATGCCGGTGTAGATATATCCATGTTCATACAGACGGCGGTAAAGATATTTCCATGTTCATACAGATGGCGGTGTAGATATTTCCATGTTCGTACAGATGGCGGTGTAGATATTTCCATGTTCATACAGATGGCGGTGTACATATTTCCGTGTTCATACACATGGCGGTGTAGATATTTCCATGTTCATAGAGATGGCAGTGTAGATATTTCCATGTTTATACAGAGAGCAATGTAGATATTTCCAAGTTTATAGAGATAGCGGTGTACTTATTTCCCTTTATATACAGATAGCTGTGTATATATTTGCATGTTCATACAGATAGCGGTGTAGATATTTCCATGTTCATACAGATAGCGGTGTAGATATTTCCATGTTCATAGAGATAGCGGTGTAAATATTTCCATGTTTTACAGATAGTGGTGTAGATATTTCCATGTTCATACAAATAGAGGTGAATATATTTCCATGTTCATACAGTTAGCGGTGTAGATATTTCCATCTTCATACAGATGGCGGTGTAGATATTTACATCTTCATACAGATGGCGGTGTAGATATTTCCATGTTCGTACGGATGGCAGTGTACATATTTCCATGTTCATACAGGTGGCGGTGTAGATATTTCCATGTTCATACAGATAGCAGTGTAGTTATTTTCATGTTTATAGAGATAGCAGTGTAGATATTTCCATTGATATACAGATAGCTGTGAGGATATTTACATGTTCATACAGATGGCGGTGTAGATATTTCCATGTTCGTACGGATGGCAGTGTAGATATTTCCATGTTCGTACAGGTTGCGGTGTAGATATTTCCATGTTTATACAGATAGCAGTGTAGTTATTTCCATGTTTATAGAGATAGCTATGTAGATATTTCCATTGATTTACAGATAGCTGTGTAGATATTTGCATGTTCATACAGATAGCGGTGTAGATATTTCCATGTTCATACAGATAGCGGTGTAGATATTTCCATGTTCATACAGATAGCGGTGTAGATATTTCCATGTTCATACTGATGGCGGTGAAGATATTTCCATGTTCATACACATGTCGGTGTAGGTATTTCCATGTTCATACAAATGGCGGTGTTGATATTTCCATGTACATAGAGATGGCGGTGTAGATATTTCCGTGTTCATACAAATGGCGGAGTAGATATTTCCATGTTCATAGAGATGGCTGTGTAGATATTTCCATGTTTATACAGATAGCAATGTAGATATTTCCATGTTTATAGAGATAGCGTTGTAGATATTTCCATTGATATACAGATAGCTGTGTAGATATTTGCATGTTCATACGGATAGCGGTGCAGATATTTCCATGTTCATACAGACAGCGGTGTAGATATTTCCATGTTCATACACATTGCGGTGTAGATATTTCCATGTTTTACAGATAACGGTGTAGATATTTCCATGTTCATACAGATAGCGGTGTAGATATTTCCATGTTCATACAGTTAGCGGTGTAGATATTTCCATGTTCATACAGATGACGGTGTAGTTATTTACATGTTCATACAGATGGCGGTATAGATATTTCCATGTTCGTACGGATGGCAGTATAGATATTTCGATGTTCATACAGGTGGCGGTGTAGATATTTCCAGGTTCATACAGATAGCAGTGTAGTTATTTCCATGGTTATAGAGATAGCAATGTAGATATTTCCATTGATATACATATAGCTGTGTAGATATTTGCATGTTCATACAGATAGCGGTGTAGATATTTCCATGTTCATACAGATAGCGGTGTAGATATTTCCATGTTCATACAGATAACGGTGTAGATATTACCATGTTCATACAGATAGCGGTGTAGATATTTCCATGTTCATACAGTTATCGGTGTAGATATTTCCATGTTCATACAGATGGCGGTGTAGATATTTACATGTTCATACAGATGGCGGTGTAGATATTTCCATGTTCGTACAGATGGCGGTGTAGATATTTCCATGTTCATAGAGATGGCGGTGTAGATATTTCCATGTTTATGCAGATAGCGGTGTAGATATTTCCATGTTTATACAGATGGTGGTGTAGGTATTTCCATGTTTATAGAGATGGCGGTGTAGATATTTCCATGTTTATAGAGATAGTGGTGTAGTTATTTCCAAGTTTATAGAGAGAGCGTTGTAGATATTTCCGTGTTTATACAGATAGCGGTGAAGTTATTTCCATGTTCATACAGATGGCGGTGTACATATTTCCGTGTTCATACACATGGCGGTGTAGATATTTCCATGTTCATAGAGATGGCAGTGTAGATATTTCCATGTTTATACAGAGAGCAATGTAGATATTTCCATGTTTATAGAGATAGCGGTGTACTTATTTCCCTTTATATACAGATAGCTGTGTATATATTTGCATGTTCATACAGATAGCGGTGTAGATATTTCCATGTTCATACAGATAGCGGTGTAGATATTTCCATGTTCATAGAGATAGCGGTGTAAATATTTCCATGTTTTACAGATAGTGGTGTAGATATTTCCATGTTCATACAAATAGCGGTGAATATATTTCCATGTTCATACAGTTAGCGGTGTAGATATTTCCATCTTCATACAGATGGTGGTGTAGATATTTACATCTTCATACAGATGGCGGTGTAGATATTTCCATGTTCGTACGGATGGCAGTGTAGATATTTCCATGTTCATACAGTTGGCGGTGTAGATATTTCCATGTTCATACAGATAGCAGTGTAGTTATTTTCATGTTTATAGAGATAGCAGTGTAGATATTTCCATTGATATACAGATAGCTGTGTGGATATTTACATGTTCATACAGATGGCGGTGTAGATATTTCCATGTTCGTACGGATGGCAGTGTAGATATTTCCATGTTCGTACAGGTGGCGGTGTAGATATTTCCATGTTTATACAGATAGCAGTGTAGTTATTTCCATGTTTATAGAGATAGCTATGTAGATATTTCCATTGATTTACAGATAGCTGTGTAGATATTTGCATGTTCATACAGATAGCGGTGTAGATATTTCCATGTTCATACAGATAGCGGTGTAGATATTTCCATGTTCATACAGATAGCGGTGTAGATATTTCCATGTTCATACTGATGGCGGTGAAGATATTTCCATGTTCATACACATGTCGGTGTAGGTATTTCCATGTTCATACAAATGGCGGTGTTGATATTTCCATGTACATAGAGATGGCGGTGTAGATATTTCCGTGTTCATACAAATGGCGGAGTAGATATTTCCATGTTCATAGAGATGGCTGTGTAGATATTTCCATGTTTATACAGATAGCAATGTAGATATTTCCATGTTTATAGAGATAGCGGTGTAGATATTTCCATTGATATACAGATAGCTGTGTAGATATTTGCATGTTCATACGGATAGCGGTGCAGATATTTCCATGTTCATACAGACAGCGGTGTAGATATTTCCATGTTCATACACATTGCGGTGTAGATATTTCCATGTTTTACAGATAACGGTGTAGATATTTCCATGTTCATACAGATAGCGGTGTAGATATTTCCATGTTCATACAGTTAGCGGTGTAGATATTTCCATGTTCATACAGATGACGGTGTAGTTATTTACATGTTCATACAGATGGCGGTATAGATATTTCCATGTTCGTACGGATGGCAGTATAGATATTTCGATGTTCATACAGGTGGCGGTGTAGATATTTCCAGGTTCATACAGATAGCAGTGTAGTTATTTCCATGGTTATAGAGATAGCAATGTAGATATTTCCATTGATATACATATAGCTGTGTAGATATTTGCATGTTCATACAGATAGCGGTGTAGATATTTCCATGTTCATACAGATAGCGGTGTAGATATTTCCATGTTCATACAGATAACGGTGTAGATATTACCATGTTCATACAGATAGCGGTGTAGATATTTCCATGTTCATACAGTTATCGGTGTAGATATTTCCATGTTCATACAGATGGCGGTGTAGATATTTACATGTTCATACAGATGGCGGTGTAGATATTTCCATGTTCGTACAGATGGCGGTGTAGATATTTCCATGTTCATAGAGATGGCGGTGTAGATATTTCCATGTTTATGGAGATAGCGGTGTAGATATTTCCATGTTTATACAGATGGTGGTGTAGGTATTTCCATGTTTATAGAGATGGCGGTGTAGATATTTCCATGTTTATAGAGATAGTGGTGTAGTTATTTCCAAGTTTATAGAGAGAGCGTTGTAGATATTTCCGTGTTTATACAGATAGCGGTGAAGTTATTTCCATTTTATTCGGATAGCGGTGTAGATATTTCCATTTTTATACAGATAACAGTGTAGATATTTCCATGTATATAGAGATAGTGGTGTAGATAATTTCAATTTTATACAGATAGCAGTGTAGATATTTCCAAGTTCAAACAGATTGCGGTGTAAATATTTCCACGTTTATAGAGATGGCGTTGTAGATATTTCCATGTTCATACAGATGGCGGTGTAGATATTTCCATGTTTATAGAGATGTCAGTGTAGATATTTTCATGTTTACACAGATGGCGGTGTAGATATTTCCATGTTTACACAGATAGCGGTGTAGACATTTCCATGTTTACACAGATAGCGGTGTGAATATTTCCATGTTCATACAGATAGCGGTGTAGATATTTGCATGTTCATACAGATAACGGTGTAGATATTTCCTTGTTCATACAGATAGCGGTGTAGATATTTCCATGTTCATACAGTTAGCTGTGTAGATATTTCCTTGTTCATCCAGATGGCGGTGTAGATATTTACATGTTCATACAGATGGCGGTGTAGATATTTCCATGTTCGTACAGATGGCGGTGTTGATATTTCCATGTTCATAGAGATGGCGGAGTAGATATTTCCATGTTTATGCAGGTAGCTGTATAGATATTTCCATGTTTATACAGATGGTGGTGCAGATATTTCCATGTTTATAGAGATGGCGGTCTAGATATTTCCATGTTTATACAGATAGCGGTGAAGATATTTCCATGTTTATACTCATAGCGGTGTAGATATTTCCATCTTTATACAGATAGCAGTGTAGATATTTCCATGTTTATAGAGATAGTGGTGTAGATAATTTCAATTTTATACCGAGAACAGTGTAGATATTTCCAAGTTCATACAGATAGCGATTTAGATATTTCCACGTTTATAGGGACGGCGGTGTAGATATTTCCATCTTCATCCAGATGGCGGTGTAGATATTTCCATGTTCATAGAGATGGCGGTGTAGATATTTTCATGTTTATGCAGATAGCGGTATAGATATTTCCATGTTTATACAGATGGTGGTGTAGAGATTTCCATGTTTATAGAGATGGCGGTGTATATATTTCCATGTTTACAGAGATACTGGTGTAGTTAATTCCAAGTTTATACATACAGCATTGAAGATATTTCCATGTTTATACAGATAGCGGTGAAGATATTTCCATGTTTATACAGATAGCCGTGTAGATATTTCCATGTTTATACAGATAGCGGTGTAGATATTTCCATGTTTATAGAGATTGTGGTGTAGATAATTTCAATTTTATACAGATAGTAGTGTAGATATTTCCAAGTTCATACAGATAGCGGTGTAGATATTTCCACGTTTATAGAGATGGCGGTGTAGATATTTCCATGTTCATACAGATGGCGGTGTAGATATTTCCATGTTTTACAGATAGCTGTGTAGATATTTCCATGTTCATACAGATAGCGGTGTAGATATTTCCATGTTCATACAGTAAGCGGTGTAGATTTTTCCATGTTCATACAGATGGCGGTGTAGATATTTACATGTTCATACAGATGGCGGTGTAGATATTTCCATGTTCGTACAGATGGCGGTGTTCATATTTCCATGTTCATAGAGATGGCGGTGTAGTTATTTCCATGTTTATGCAGATAGCGGTACAGATATTTCCATGTTTATACACTTGGTGGTGTAGATATTTCCATGTTTATAGAGATGGCGGTCTAGATATTTACATGTTTATAGAGATAGTGGTGTAGTTATTTCCAAGTTTATAGAGACAGCATTGTAGATATTTCCATGTTTATACAGATAGCGGTGTAGATATTTCCATGTTCATACAGATAGCGGTGTAGATATTTCCATGTTTTACAGATAGCGGTGTAGATATTTCCATGTTCATACAGATAGCGGGGTAGATATTTCCATCTTCATACAGTTAGCGGTGTACATATTTCCATGTTCATACAGATGGCGGTGTAGATATTTACATGTTCATACAGATGGCGGTGTAGATATTTCCATGTTCGTATGGATGGCAGTGCAGTTATTTCCATGTTCATACAGGTGGCGGTGTAGATATTTCCATGTTCATACAGATAGCAGTGTAGTTATTTCCATGTTTACACAGATAGTGGTGTAGACATTTCCATGTTTACACAGATAGCGGTGTGGATATTTCCATGTTTATGCAGATAGCGGTGTAGATATTTCCATGTTTATACAGATAGCGGTGCGGATTCTTCCATGTTTATACAGATAGTATGGCAGATATTTCCATGTTTATACAGATAGCGGTGTAGATATTTCCATCTTAATACAGATGGCGGTGTAGATATGTCCATGTTCGTAAAGATGGCAGTGTAGATATTTCCATGTTCATACAGATGGCGGTGTAGATATTTCAAAGTTTATAGAGATAGCACTGTAGTTATTTCCATATTTATAGAGAAATCTCTGTAGATATTTCCATGTATATGCAGATAGCTGTGTAGATATTTCCATGTTCATGCAGATAGCGGTGTAGATATTTCCATGTTCATCCAGATGCCGGTGTAGATATATCCATGTTCATACAGATGGCGGTGAAGATATTTCCATGTTCACAGAGATGGTGGTGTAGATATTTCCGTGTTTATACAGATAGCAATGTAGATATTTCCATGTTTATAGAGATAGCGGTGTAGATATTTCCATTGATTTACAGATAGCTGTGTAGATATTTGCATGTTCATACAGATAGCAGTGTAGATATTTCCATGTTCATACAGATAGCGGTGTAGATATTTCCATGTTCATACAGATAGCGGTGTAGATATTTCCATGTTCATACTGATGGCGGTGAAGATATTTCCATGTTCATACACATGTCGGTGTAGGTATTTCCATGTTCATACAAATGGCGGTGTTGATATTTCCATGTACATAGAGATGGCGGTGTAGATATTTCCGTGTTCATACAAATGGCGGAGTAGATATTTCCATGTTCATAGAGATGGCTGTGTAGATATTTCCATGTTTATACAGATAGCAATGTAGATATTTCCATCTTTATAGAGATAGCGGTGTAGATATTTCCATTGATATACAGATAACTGTGTAGATATTTGCATGTTCATACGGATAGCGGTGCAGATATTTCCATGTTCATACAGACAGCGGTGTAGATATTTCCATGTTCATACACATTGCGGTGTAGATATTTCCATGTTTTACAGATAACGGTGTAGATATTTCCATGTTCATACAGATAGCGGTGTAGATATTTCCATGTTCATACAGTTAGCGGTGTAGATATTTCCATGTTCATACAGATGACGGTGTAGTTATTTACATGTTCATACAGATGGCGGTATAGATATTTCCATGTTCGTACGGATGGCAGTATAGATATTTCGATGTTCATACAGGTGGCGGTGTAGATATTTCCAGGTTCATACAGATATCAGTTTAGTTATTTCCATGGTTATAGAGATAGCAATGTAGATATTTCCATTGATATACATATAGCTGTGTAGATATTTGCATGTTCATACAGATAGCGGTGTAGATATTTCCATGTTCATACAGATAGCGGTGTAGATATTTCCATGTTCATACAGATAACGGTGTAGATATTACCATGTTCATACAGATAGCGGTGTAGATATTTCCATGTTCATACAGTTATCGGTGTAGATATTTCCATGTTCATACAGATGGCGGTGTAGATATTTACATGTTCATACAGATGGCGGTGTAGATATTTCCATGTTCGTTCAGATGGCGGTGTAGATATTTCCATGTTCATAGAGATGGCGGTGTAGATATTTCCATGTTTATGCAGATAGCGGTGTAGATATTTCCATGTTCATACAGATGGTGGTGTAGGTATTTCCATGTTTATAGAGATGGCGGTGTAGATATTTCCATGTTTATAGAGATAGTGGTGTAGTTATTTCCAAGTTTATAGAGACAGCGTTGTAGATATTTCCGTGTTTATACAGATAGCGGTGAAGTTATTTCCATTTTATTCAGATAGTGGTGTAGATATTTCCATTTTTATACAGATAACAGTGTAGATATTTCCATGTATATAGAGATAGTGGTGTAGATAATTTCAATTTTATACAGATAGCATTGTAGATATTTCCAAGTTCAAACAGATTGCGGTGTAAATATTTCCACGTTTATAGAGATGGCGTTGTAGATATTTCCATGTTCATACAGATGGCGGTGTAGATATTTCCATGTTTATAGAGATGTCGGTGTAGAGATTTTCATGTTTACACAGATGGCGGTGTAGATATTTCCATGTTTACACAGATAGTGGTGTAGACATTTCCATGTTTACACAGATAGCGGTGTGAATATTTCCATGTTCATACAGATAGCGGTGTAGATATTTCCATGTTCATACAGATAACGGTGTAGATATTTCCTTGTTCATACAGATAGCGGTGTAGATATTTCCATGTTCATATAGTTAGCGGTGTAGATATTTCCTTGTTCATCCAGATGGCGGTGTAGATATTTACATGTTCATACAGATGGCGGTGTAGATATTTCCATGTTCGTACAGATGGCCGTGTTGATATTTCCATGTTCATAGAGATGGCGGAGTAGATATTTCCATGTTTATGCAGGTAGCGGTATAGATATTTCCATGTTTATACAGATGGTGGTGCAGATATTTCCATGTTTATAGAGATGGCGGTCTAGATATTTCCATGTTTATACAGATAGCGGTGAAGATATTTCCATGTTTATACTCATAGCGGTGTAGATATTTCCATCTTTATACAGATAGCAGTGTAGATATTTCCATGTTTATAGAGATAGTGGTGTAGATAATTTCAATTTTATACCGAGAACAGTGTAGATATTTCCAAGTTCATACAGATAGCGATGTAGATATTTCCACGTTTATAGAGACGGCGGTGTAGATATTTCCATCTTCATCCAGATGGCGGTGTAGATATTTCCATGTTCATAGAGATGGCGGTGTAGATATTTTCATGTTTATGCAGATAGCGGTATAGATATTTCCATGTTTATACAGATGGTGGTGTAGAGATTTCCATGTTTATAGAGATGGCGGTGTATATATTTCCATGTTTACAGAGATACTGGTGTAGTTAATTCCAAGTTTATACATACAGCATTGAAGATATTTCCATGTTTATACAGATAGCGGTGAAGATATTTCCATGTTTATACAGATAGCCGTGTAGATATTTCCATGTTTATACAGATAGCGGTGTAGATATTTCCATGTTTATAGAGATTGTGGTGTAGATAATTTCAATTTTATACAGATAGTAGTGTAGATATTTCCAAGTTCATACAGATAGCGGTGTAGATATTTCCACGTTTATAGAGATGGCGGTGTAGATATTTCCATGTTCATACAGATGGCGGTGTAGATATTTCCATGTTTTACAGATAGCTGTGTAGATATTTCCATGTTCATTCAGATAGCAGTGTAGATATTTCCATGTTCATACAGTAAGCGGTGTAGATTTTTCCATGTTCATACAGATGGCGGTGTAGATATTTACATGTTCATACAGATGGCGGTGTAGATATTTCCATGTTCGTACAGATGGCGGTGTTGATATTTCCATGTTCATAGAGATGGCGGTGTAGTTATTTCCATGTTTATGCAGATAGCGGTACAGATATTTCCATGTTTATACACTTGGTGGTGTAGATATTTCCATGTTTATAGAGATGGCGGTCTAGATATTTACATGTTTATAGAGATATTGGTGTAGTTATTTCCAAGTTTATAGAGACAGCATTGTAGATATTTCCATGTTTATACAGATAGCGGTGTAGATATTTCCATGTTCATACAGATAGCGGTGTAGATATTTCCATGTTTTACAGATAGCGGTGTAGATATTTCCATGTTCATACAGATAGCGGGGTAGATATTTCCATCTTCATACAGTTAGCGGTGTAGATATTTCCATGTTCATACAGATGGCGGTGTAGATATTTACATGTTCATACAGATGGCGGTGTAGATATTTCCATGTTCGTACGGATGGCAGTGTAGATATTTCCATGTTCGTACGGATGGCAGTGCAGATATTTCCATGTTCATACAGGTGGCGGTGTAGATATTTCCATGTTCATACAGATAGCAGTGTAGTTATTTCCATGTTTACATAGATAGTGGTGTAGACATTTCCATGTTTACACAGATAGCGGTGTGGATATTTCCATGTTTATGCAGATAGCGGTGTAGATATTTCCATGTTTATACAGATAGCGGTGCGGATTCTTCCATGTTTATACAGATAGTATGGCAGATATTTCCATGTTTATACAGATAGCGGTGTAGATATTTCCATCTTAATACAGATGGCGGTGTAGATATGTACATGTTCGTAAAGATGGCGGTGTAGATATTTCCATGTTCATACAGATGGCGGTGTAGATATTTCGAAGTTTATAGAGATAGCGCTGTAGTTATTTCCATATTTATAGAGAAATCTCTGTAGCTATCTCCATGTATATGCAGATAGCTAGGTAGATATTTCCATGTTCATGCAGATAGCGGTGTAGATATTTCCAGGTTCCTCCAGATGCCGGTGTAGATATATCCATGTTCATACAGATGTCGGTGAAGATATTTCCATGTTCATACAGATGGCGGTGTAGATATTTCCATGTTGATACAGATGGCGGTGTATATATTTCCATGTTCATACAGATGGCGGTGTAGATATTTCCGTGTTCATACAAATGGCGGCGTAGATATTTCCATGTTCATAGAGATGGCGGTGTAGATATTTCGATGTTTATACAGATAGCAATGTAGATATTTCCATGTTTATAGAGATAGCGGTGTAGATATTTCCATTGATATACAGATAGCTGTGTAGATATTTGCATGTTCATACAGATAGCGGTGTAGATATTTCCATGTTCATACAGATGGCGGTGTAGATATTTCCATGTTCGTACGGATGGCAGTGTAGATATTTCCATGTTCATACAGGTGGCGGTGTAGATATTTCCACGTTCATACATATAGCAGTGTAGTTATTTCCATGTTTATAGAGATAGCAGTGTAGATATTTCCATTGATATACAGATAGCTGTGTAGATATTTACATGTTCTTACAGATGGCGGTGTAGATGTTTCCATGTTCGTACGGATGGCAGTGTAGATATTTCCATGTTCGTACAGGAGACGGTGTAGATATTTCCATGTTTATACAGATAGCAGTGTAGTTATTTTCATGTTTATAGAGATAGCAATGTAGATATTTCCATTGATCTACATATAGCTGTGTAGATATTTGCATGTTCATACTGATAGCGGTGTAGATATTTCCATGTTCATACAGATAGCAGTGTAGATATTTCCATGTTCATACAGATAACGGTGTAGATAATTCCATGTTCATACAGATAGCGGTGTAGATATTTCCATGTTCATACAGTTAGCGGTGTAGATATTTCCATGTTCATACAGATGGCGGTGTAGATATTTACATGTTCATACAGATAGCGGTGAAGATACTTCCACGTTCGTAGAGATGGCGGTGTAGATATTTCCATGTTCATAGAGATGGCGGTGTAGATATTTCCATGTTTATGCAGATATCGGTATAGATATTTCCATGTTTATACAGATGATGGTTTAGATATTTCCATGTTTATAGAGATGGCGGTCTAGATATTTCCATGTTTATAGAGATAGTGGTGTAGTTATTTCCAAGTTTATAGAGACAGCCTTGTAGATATTTCCATGTTTATACAGATAGCGGTGAATATATTTCCATGTTTATACAGATAGCGGTGTAGATATTTCCATGTTTATACAGATAGCAGTGTAGATATTTCCATGTTTATAGAGATAGTGGTGTAGATAATTTCAATTTTATGCAGATAGCAGTGTAGATATTTCCAAGTTCATACAGATAGCGGTGTAGATATTTCGACGTTTATACAGATGGCGTTGTAGATATTTCCATGTTCATACAGATGGCGGTGAAGATATTTCCATGTTCATATAGATGGCGGTGTAGATATTTCCATGTTTGTACAGATAGCAGTGTAGTTATTTGCATGTTAATAGAGATAGCAGTGTAGATATTTCCATTGATATACAGATAGCTGTGTAGATATTTGCATGTTCATACACATAGCGGTGTAGATATTTCCATGCTCATACAGATAGCGGTGTAGATATTTCCATGTTCATACAGATAGCGGTGCAGATATTTCCATGTTCATACAGATAGCGGTGTAGATATTTCCATGTTCATACAGATAGCGGTGTAGATATTTCCATGTTCATAGAGTTAGCGGTATAGATATTTCCATGTTCATACAGATGGCGGTGTAGATATTTCCATGTTCGCATGGATGGAAGTGTAGATATTTCCAAGTTCATACAGGTGTCGGTGTAGATATTTCCATGTTTATACAGATAGCAGTGTAGTTATTTCCATGTTTATAGAGATAGCTGTGTAGATATTTCCATTTATATACAGAAAGCTCTGTAGGTATTTGCATTTTCATACAGATAGCTGTGTAGATATTTCCATGTTCGGACAGATAGCGGTGTAGATATTTCCATGTTTTTAGAGATGGTGGTGTAGATATTTTCATGTTTACACAGAAGGCGGTGGAGATATTTCCATGTTTACTCAGATAGTGGTGTAGACATTTCCATGTTTACACAGATAGCGGTGTGGATATTTCCATGTTTATGCACATAGCGGTGTAGATATTTCCATGTTTATACAGATAGCGGTGCGGATTCTTCCATGTTTATACAGATAGTAGGGCAGATATTTCCATGTTTATACAGATGGCGGTGTAGATATTTCCATTGATATTCAGATAGCTGTGTAGATATTTGCATGTTCATACAGATAGCGGTGTAGATATTTCCATGTTCATATAGATATCGGAGTAGATATTTCCATGTTCGTACAGATAGCGGTGTAGATATTTCCATGTTTTACAGGTAGCGGTGTAGATATTTCCATGTTCATACAGACAGCGGGGTAGATATTTCCATCTTCATACAGTTAGCGGTGTAGATATTTCCATGTTCATACAGATGGCGGCGTAGATATTTACATGTTGATACAGATGGCGGTGTAGATATTTCCATGTTCGTACGGATGGCAGTTTAGATATTTCCATGTTCATACAGGTGGCGGTGTAGATATTTCCATGTTCATACAGATAGCGGTGTAGATATTTCCATGTTCATACAGATAACGGTGTAGATATTCCCATGATCATACAGACAGCGGTGTAGATATTTCCATGTTCACACAGATAGCGGTGTAGATATTTCCATGTTCATACAGTTAGCGGTGTAGATATTTCCATGTTCATGCAGATAGCGGTGTAGATATTTCCATGTTCATTCAGATAGCGGTGTAGATATTTCCATGTTCATACAGATAACGGTGTAGATATTTCCATGTTCATACAGATAGCGGTGTAGATATTTCCATGTTCATACAGTTAGCGGTGTAGATATTTCCATGTTCATACAGATGGCGGTGTAGATATTTACATGTTCATACAGATGGCGGTGTAGATATTTCCATGTTCGTACAGATGGCGGTGTAGATATTTCCATGTTCATAGAGATGGCGGTGTGGTTATTTCCATGTTTATGCAGATAGCGGTATAGATATTTCCATGTTTATACACTTGGTGGTGTAGATATTTCCATGTTTATAGAGATGGCGGTCTAGATATTAACATGTTTATAGAGATAGTGGTGTAGTTATTTCCAAGTTTATAGAGACAGCATTGTAGATATTTCCATGTTTATACAGACAGCGGTGTAGATATTTCCATGTTTATACTGATAGCAGTGTAGATATTTCCATGTTTATAGAGATAGTGGTGTAGATAATTTCAATTTTATACAGATAGCAGTGTAGATAATTCCAAGTTCATATAGATTGCGGTGTAGATATTTCCACGTTTATAGAGATGGTGGTGTAGATATTTCCATGTTCATACAGATGGCGTTGTAGATATTTCCATGTTTTTAGGGATGGCGGTGTAGATATTTTCATGTTTACACAGATGGCGGTGGAGATATTTCCATGTTTACACAGATAGCGGTGTAGACATTTCAGTGTTTACACAGACAGCGGTGTGGATATTTCCACGTTTATGCAGATAGCGGTGTAGATATTTCCATGTTTATACAGATAGCGGTGCGGATATTTCTCTGTTTATACAGATAGTTGAGCAGATATTTCCATGTTTATACAGATAGCGGTGTAGATATTTCCATCTTAATACAGATGGCGGTGTAGATATGTCTATGATCGTACAGATGGCGGTGTAGTTATTTCCATGTTCATACAGATGGCGGTGTAGATATTTCAAAGTTTATAGAGATCGTGCTGTAGTTATTTCCATATTTATAGAGAAATCTGTGTAGATATTTCCATGTATATGCAGATATTTGTGTAGATATTCCCATGTTCATGCAGATAGCGGTGTACATATTTCCCTGTTCATCAAGATGCCAGTGTAGATATATCCATGTTCATACAGATGGCGGTGAAGTTATTTCCATGTTCATACAGATGGCGGTATAGATATTTCCATGTTCATACACAGGGCGGTGTAGATATATCCATGTTCATAGAGATGGCGGTGTAGATATTTCCAAGTTCATACAAATGGCGGTGTAGATATTTCCATATTCATAGAGATGGCGGTGTAGATATTTCCATGTTTATACAGATAGCAGTGTAGTTATTTCCATGTTTATAGAGATAGCAGTGAAGATATTTCCATTGATATACAGATAGCTGTGTAGATATTTGCATGTTCATACAGATGGCTCTGTAGATATTTACATGTTCATACAGATGGCGGTGTAGATATTTCCATGTTCGTACGGATGGCAGTGTAGATATTTCCATGTTCATACAGGTGGCGGTGTAGAAATTCCCATGTTTTTACAGATAGGTGTGTAGTTATATCCATGTTTATAGAGATAGCAGTGTAGATATTTCCATTGATATACAGATAGCTGTGTAGATATTTGCATGTTGTTACAGATAGCGGTGTAGATATTTCCATGTTCATACAGATAGCGGTGTAGATATTTCCATGTTCACACAGGTAGCGGTGTAGATATTTCCATGTTCATACAGTTAGCGGTGTAGATACTTCCATGTTCATGCAGATAGCGGTGTAGATATTTCCATGTTCATCCAGATGCCGGTGTAGATATATCCATGTTCATACAGACGGCGGTGAAGATATTTCCATGTTCATACAGATGGCGGTGGAGATATTTCCATGTTCATACAGATGGCGGTGTAGATATTTCCGTGTTCATACACATGGCGTTGTAGATATTTCCATGTTAATAGAGATGGCAGTGTAGATATTCCCATGTTTATACAGATAGCAATGTAGATATTTCCATGTTTATAGAGATAGCGGTGTACATATTTCCATTGATATACAGATAGCTGTGTATATATTTGCATGTTCATACAGATAGCGGTGTAGATATTTCCATGTTCATACAGATAGCGGTGTAGATATATCCATGTTCATAGAGATAGCGGTGTAAATATTTCCATGTTTTGCAGATAGTGGTGTAGATATTTCCATGTTCATACAAATAGCGGTGAATTTATTTCCATGTTCATACAGTTAGCGGTGTAGATATTTCCATCTTCATACAGACGGCGGTGTAGATATTTACATCTTCATACAGATGGCGGTGTAGATATTTCCATGTTCGTACGGATGGCAGTGTAGATATTTCCATGTTCATACAGGTGGCGGTGTAGATATTTCCATGTTCATACATTTAGCGGTGTAGATAGTTCCATGTTCATACAGTTGGCGGTGTAGATATTTACATGGTCATACAGATGGCGGTGTAGATATTTCCATGTTCGTAGAGATGGCGGTGTAGATATTTCCATGTTCATAGAGATGGCGGTGTAGTTATTTCCATGTTTATGCAGATAGCGGTATAGATATTTCCATGTTTATACACTTGGTGGTGTAGATATTTCCACGTTTATAGAGATGGCGGTCTAGATATTTCCATGTTTATAGAGATAGAGTTGTAGTTATTTCCAAGTTTATAGAGACAGCATTGTAGATATTTCCATGTTTATACAGATAGCAGTGTAGATATTTCCATGTTTATACAGATAGCAGTGTAGATATTTCCATGTTTTTAGAGATGGTGGTGTAGATATTTTCATGTTTACACAGAAGGCGGTGGAGATATTTCCATGTTTACTCAGATAGTGGTGTAGACATTTCCATGTTTACACAGATTGCGGTGTGGATATTTCCATGTTTATGCAGATAGCGGTGTAGATATTTCCATGTTTATACAGATAGCGGTGCGGATTCTTCCATGTTTATACAGATAGTAGGGCAGATATTTCCATGTTTATACAGATAGCGGTGTAGATATTTCCATTGATATTCAGATAGCTGTGTAGATATTTGCATGTTCATACAGATAGCGGTGTAGATATTTCCATGTTCATATAGATAGCGGTGTAGATATTTCCATGTTCATACAGATAGCGGTGTAGATATTTCCATGTTTTACAGGTAGCGGTGTAGATATTTCCATGTTCATACAGATAGCGGGGTAGATATTTCCATCTTCATGCAGTTAGCGGTGTAGATATTTCCATGTTCATACAGATGGCGGTGTAGATATTTCCATGTTCATACAGATGGCGGTGTAGATATTTCCATGTTCGTACGGATGGCAGTGTAGATATTTCCATGTTCATACAGGTGGCGGTGTAGATATTTCCATGTTCATACAGATAGCAGTGTAGTTATTTCCATGTTTATAGAGATAGCAGTGTAGATATTTCCATTGATATACAGATAGCTGTGTAGATATTTACATGTTCATACAGATGGCGGTGTAGATATTTCCATGTTCGTACGGATGGCAGTGTAGATATTTGCATGTTCGTACAGGTGGCGGTGTAGATATTTCCATGTTTATACAGATAGCAGTGTAGTTATTTCCATGTTTATAGAGATAGCTATGTAGATATTTCCATTGATATACATATAGCTGTGTAGATATTTGCTTGTTCATACTGATAGCGGTGTAGATATTTCCATGTTCGTACAGATGGCGGTGCAGATATTTCCATGTTCATACACAGAGCGGTGTAGATATTTCCATGTTCATACAGATAACGGGGTAGATATTTCCATGTTCATACAGATAGCGGTGTAGATATTTCCATGTTCATACAGATAGCGGGGTAGATATTTCCATCTTCATGCAGTTAGCGGTGTAGATATTTCCATGTTCATACAGATGGCGGTGTAGATATTTACATGTTGATACAGATGGTGGTGTAGATATTTACATGTTCGTACGGATGGCAGTGTAGATATTTCCATGTTCATACAGGTGGCGGTGTAGATATTTCCATGTTCATACAGATAGCAGTATAGTTATTTCCATGTTTATACAGATAGCGGTGTAGATATTTCCATTGATATACAGATAGCTGTGTAGATATTTGCATGTTCATACAGATAGCGGTGTAGATATTTCCATGTTCATACACATAGCGGTGTAGATGTTTCCATGTTCATACAGATAACGTTGTAGATATTTCCATGATCATACAGACTGCGGTGTAGATATTTCCATGTTCACACAGATAGCGGTGTATATATTTCCATGTTCATACAGTTAGCGGTGTAGATATTTCCATCTTAATACAGATGGCGGTGTAGATATGTCTATGATCGTACAGATGGTGGTGTAGATATTTCCATGTTCATACAGATGGCGGTGTAGATATTTCAAAGTTTATAGAGATAGCGCTGTAGTTATTTCCATATTTATAGAGAAATCTGTGTAGATATTTCCACGTATATGCAGATTTTTGTGTAGATATTTCCATGTTCATGCAGATAGCGGTGTACATATTTCCATGTTCATCAAGATGCCAGTGTAGATATATCCATGTTCATACAGATGGCGGTGAAGATATTTCCATGTTCATACAGATGGCGGTATAGATATTTCCATGTTCATACACATGGCGGTTTAGATATATCCATGTTCATAGAGATGGCGGTGTAGATATTTCCAAGTTCATACAAATGGCGGTGTAGATATTTCCATATTCATAGAGATGGCGGTGTAGATATTTCCATGTTTATACAGATAGCAGTGTAGTTATTTCCATGTTTATAGAGATAGCAGTGAAGATATTTCCATTGATATACAGATAGCTGTGTAGATATTTGCATGTTCATACAGATGGCTGTGTAGATATTTACATGTTCATACAGATGGCGGTGTAGATATTTCCATGTTCGTACGGATGGCAGTGTAGATATTTCCATGTTCATACAGGTGGCGGTGTAGATATTCCCATCTTTTAACAGATAGGTGTGTAGTTGTTTCCATGTTTATAGAGATAGCAGTGTAGATATTTCCATTGATATACAGATAGCTGTGTAGATATTTGCATGTTCTTACAGATAGCGGTGTAGATATTTCCATGTTCATACTGATAGCGGTGTAGATATTTCCATGTTCATACAGATAGCTGTGTAGATATTTCCATGTTCATACAGATAACGGTGTAGATATTTCCATGTTCATACAGATAGCGGTGTAGATATTTCCATGTTCAAACAGATAGCGGTGTAGATATTTCCATGTTCATAGAGATAGCGGTGTAAATATTTCCATGTTTTACAGATAGTGGTGTAGATATTTCCATGTTCATACAAATAGCGGTGAATATATTTCCATGTTCATACAGTTAGCAGTGTAGATATTTCCATCTTCATACAGATGGCGGTGTAGATATTTACATCTTCATACAGATGGCGGTGTAGATATTTCCATGTTTGTACGGATGGCAGTGTATATATTTCCATGTTCATACAGGTGGCGGTGTAGATATTTCCATGTTCATTCAGATAGCAGTGTAGTTATTTCCATGTTTATAGAGATAGCAGTGTAGATATTTCCATTGATATACAGATAGCTGTGTAGATATTTACATGTTCATACAGATGGCGGTGTAGATATTTCCATGTTCGTACGGATGGCAGTGTAGATATTTCCATGTTCGTACAGGTGGCGGTGTAGATATTTCCATGTTTATACAGATAGCAGTGTTGTTATTTCCATGTTTATAGAGATAGCTATGTAGATATTTCCATTGATATACATATAGCTGTGTAGATATTTGCTTGTTCATACTGATAGCGGTGTAGATATTTCCATGTTCGTACAGATGGCGGTGCAGATATTTCCATGTTCATACACATAGCGGTGTAGATATTTCCATGTTCATACAGATAACGGGGTAGATATTTCCATGTTCATACAGATAGCGGTGTAGATATTTCCATGTTCATACAGTTAGCGGTGTAGATATTTCCATGTTCATACAGATGGCCGTGTAGATATTTACATGTTCATACAGATGGCGGTGTAGATATTTCCATGTTCGTACAGATGGCGGTGTAGATATTTCCATGTTCGTACAGATGGCGGTGTAGATATTTCCATGTTCGTACAGATGGCGGTGTAGATATTTCCATGTTCATAGAGATGGCGGTGTGGTTATTTCCATGTTTATGCAGATAGCGGTATAGATATTTCCATGTTTATACACTTGGTGGTGTAGATATTTCCAAGTTTATAGAGATGGCGGTCTAGATATTTCCATGTTTATAGAGATAGTGGTGTAGTTATTTCCAAGTTTATAGAGACAGCATTGTAGATATTTCCATGTTTATACAGATAGCGATGAAGATATTTCCATGTTTATACAGATGGTGGTGTAGATATTTCCATGTTTATAGAGATAGTGGTGTAGATAATTACAATTTTATACAGATAGCAGTGTAGATATTTCCAAGTTCATACAGATATCGGTGTAGATATTTCACGTTTATAGAGATGGCGGTGTAGATATTTCCATGTTCATACAGATGGAGGTGTAGATATTTCCATGTTTTTAGAGATGGCGGTGTAGATATTTTCATGTTTACACAGAAAGCAGAGGAGATATTTCCATGTTTACACAGATATCGGTGTAGACATTTCCATGTTTACACAGATAGCGGTGTGGATATTTCCATGTTTATGCAGATAGCGGTGTAGATATTTCCATGTTTATACAGATAGCCGTGCGGATATTTCCATGTTTATACAGATAGTTGGGCAGATATTTCCATGTTTATACAGATAGCGGTGTAGATATTTCCATCTTAATACAAATGGCGGTGTAGATATGTCCATGTTCGTACAGATGGCAGTGCAGATATTTCCATGTTCATACAGATGGCGTTGTAGATATTTCGAAGTTTATAGAGATAGCGCTGCAGTTATTTCCATATTTATAGAGAAATCTCTGTAGATATTTCCATGTATATGCAGATAGCTGAGTAGATATTTCCATGTTCATGCAGATAGCGGTGTAGATATTTCCAAGTTCATTCAGATGCCGGTGTAGATATATCCATGTTCATACAGATGGCGGTGAAGATATTTCCATGTTCATACAGATGGCGGTGTAGATATTTCCATGTTCATACACATGGCGGTGTAGATATTTCCATGTTCATAGAGATGGCGGTGTAGATATTTACATGTTCATACAAATGGCGGTTTAGATATTTCCATGTTCATAGAGATGGCGGTGTAGATATTTCCATGTTTGTACAGATAGCAGTGCAGTTATTTCCATGTTTATAGAGATAGCAGTGTAGATATTTCCATTGATATTCAGATAGCTGTGTAGATATTTCCATGTTCATACAGATTGCGGTGCAGATATTTCCATGTTCATACAGATAGTGGTGTAGATATTTCCATGTTCATACAGATATTGGTGTAGATATTTCCATATTCATACTGTTAGCGGTGTAGATATTTCCATGTTCATACAGATGGCGGTGTAGATCTTTACATGTTCATTGAGATGGCGGTGTAGATATTTCCATGTTCACATGGATGGCGGTGTAGATATTTCCATGTTCATACAGGTGGCGGTGTAGATATTTCCATGTTTATACAGATAGCAGTTTAGTTATTTCCATCTTTATAGAGATAGCTGTGTAGATATTTCCAATGATATACAGATAGCTGTGTAGATATTAGCATGTTCATACAGATAGCGGTGTAGATATTTCCATGTTCATACAGATAGTCGTGTAGATATTTCCATGTTCATACAGATAGCGGTGTAGATATTTCCATTTTCATACAGATAACGGTGTAGATATTTCCATGTTCATACAGATAGCCTTGTAGATATTTCCATGTTCATACAGTTAGCGGTGTAGATATTTCCATGTTCATACAGATGGCGGTGTAGATATTTACATGTTCATACAGATGGCGGTGTAGATATTTCCATGTTTGTAAAGATGACGGTGTAGATATTTCCATGTTCATAGAGATGGCGGTGTAGATATTTCCATGTTTATGCAGATAGCGGTATAGGTATTTCCATGTTTATACACATGGTGGTGTAGATATTTCCATGTTGGTAGAGATGGCGGTCTAGATATTTCCATGTTTATAGAGATAGTGCTGTAGTTATTTCCAAGTTTATAGAGACAGCGTTGTAGATATTTCCATGATTATACAGATAGCGGTGAAGGTATTTCCATGTTTATACAGATAGCAGTGTAGAAAATTCCAAATTCATACAGATAGCGGTGTGGAAATTTCCATGTTCATACATATAGCGGTGTAGATATTTCCATGTTCATAGAGATGGCGGTGTAGATATTTCCATGTTTGTACACATGGCGGTGTAGATATTTCCATGTTCATAGAGATGACGGTGTAGATATTTCCATTTTCATACGGATGGCGGTGTTGATATTTCCATGTTCATACAGATGGCGGTGTAGATATTTCCATGTTTATACACTTGGTGGTGTAGATATTTCCAAGTTTATAGAGATGGCGGTCTAGATATTTCCATGTTTATAGAGATAGTGGTGTAGTTATTTCCAAGTTTATAGAGACAGCATTGTAGATATTTCCATGTTTATACAGATAGCGGTGAAGTTATTTCCATGTTTATACAGATGGTGGTGTAGATATTTCCATGTTTATAGAGATAGTGGTGTAGATAATTACAATTTTATACAGATAGCAGTGTAGATATTTCCAAGTTCATACAGATATCGGTGTAGATATTTCACGTTTATAGAGATGGCGGTGTAGATATTTCCATGTTCATACAGATGGAGGTGTAGATATTTCCATGTTTTTAGAGATGGCGGTGTAGATATTTTCATGTTTACACAGAAGGCAGAGGAGATATTTCCATGTTTACACAGATATCGGTGTAAACATTTCCATGTTTACACAGATAGCGGTGTGGATATTTCCATGTTTATGCAGATAGCGGTGTAGATATTTCCATGTTTATACAGATAGCCGTGCGGATATTTCCATGTTTATACAGATAGTTGGGCAGATATTTCCATGTTTATACAGATAGCGGTGTAGATATTTCCATCTTAATACAAATGGCGGTGTAGATATGTCCATGTTCGTACAGATGGCAGTGCAGATATTTCCATGTTCATACAGATGGCGGTGTAGATATTTCGAAGTTTATAGAGATAGCGCTGCAGTTATTTCCATATTTATAGAGAAATCTCTGTAGATATTTCCATGTATATGCAGATAGCTGAGTAGATATTTCCATGTTCATGCAGATAGCGGTGTAGATATTTCCAAGTTCATTCAGATGCCGGTGTAGATATATCCATGTTCATACAGATGGCGGTGAAGATATTTCCATGTTCATACAGATGGCGGTGTAGATATTTCCATGTTCATACACATGGCGGTGTAGATATTTCCATGTTCATAGAGATGGCGGTGTAGATATTTACATGTTCATACAAATGGCGGTTTAGATATTTCCATGTTCATAGAGATGGCGGTGTAGATATTTCCATGTTTGTACAGATAGCAGTGCAGTTATTTCCATGTTTATAGAGATAGCAGTGTAGATATTTCCATTGATATTCAGATAGCTGTGTAGATATTTCCATGTTCATACAGATTGCGGTGCAGATATTTCCATGTTCATACAGATAGGGGTGTAGATATTTCCATGTTCATACAGATATTTGTGTAGATATTTCCATGTTCATACAGTTAGCGGTGTAGATATTTCCATGTTCATACAGATGGCGGTGTAGATCTTTACATGTTCATTGAGATGGCGGTGTAGATATTTCCATGTTCACATGGATGGCGGTGTAGATATTTCCATGTTCATACAGGTGGCGGTGTAGATATTTCCATGTTTATACAGATAGCAGTTTAGTTATTTCCATCTTTATAGAGATAGCTGTGTAGATATTTCCAATGATATACAGATAGCTGTGTAGATATTAGCATGTTCATACAGATAGCGGTGTAGATATTTCCATGTTCATACAGATAGTCGTGTAGATATTTCCATGTTCTTACAGATAGCGGTGTAGATATTTCCATTTTCATACAGATAACGGTGTAGATATTTCCATGTTCATACAGATAGCCTTGTAGATATTTCCATGTTCATACAGTTAGCGGTGTAGATATTTCCATGTTCATACAGATGGCGGTGTAGATATTTACATGTTCATACAGATGGCGGTGAGATATTTCCATGTTTGTAAAGATGACGGTGTAGATATTTCCATGTTCATAGAGATGGCGGTGTAGATATTTCCATGTTTATGCAGATAGCGGTATAGGTATTTCCATGTTTATACACATGGTGGTGTAGATATTTCCATGTTGGTAGAGATGGCGGTCTAGATATTTCCATGTTTATAGAGATAGTGCTGTAGTTATTTCCAAGTTTATAGAGACAGCGTTGTAGATATTTCCATGATTATACAGATAGCGGTGAAGGTATTTCCATGTTTATACAGATAGCAGTGTAGAAAATTCCAAATTCATACAGATAGCGGTGTGGAAATTTCCATGTTCATACATATAGCGGTGTAGATATTTCCATGTTCATAGAGATGGCGGTGTAGATATTTCCATGTTTGTACACATGGCGGTGTAGATATTTCCATGTTCATAGAGATGACGGTGTAGATATTTCCATTTTCATACGGATGGCGGTGTTGATATTTCCATGTTCATACAGATGGCGGTGTAGATATTTCCATGTTTATACAGATGGCAGTGTAGATATTTTCGTGTTTATGCAGAGGGCGGTTTAGATATTTCCATGTTTACAGAGATAGCGGTGTAGATATTTCCATGTTGGTAAACATAGCGGTGTAGAGATTTCCAAGTTTATTGAGATAGCCATGTAGATATTTCCATGTTTATAGAGATAGCGCTGTAGATAATTCCTTGTTTATACAGATAGCGGTATAGATATTTCCTTGTTTCTACAGATGGCGGTGTAGATATTTACATGTTTATAGAGACGGCAGTGTAGATATTTCCTTGTTTATAGAGGTAGTGGTGTAGTTATTTCCAAGTTTATACAGATAGCTTTGTAGATATTTCCATGTTTATACAGATAGCGGTGTAGATATTTCCATGTTTTTAGAGATGGCGGTCTAGATATTACCTTGTTTATACAGATAGTAGTGTAGATATTTCAATGTTTATAGAGATAGCGGTGTAGATATTTCCATTTTTATACAGATAGCAATGTAGATATTTCCATGTTCATAAAGATAGCAGTGTAGATATTTCCATGTTTACACAGATAGCGATGTGGATATTTCCATGTTCATTCAGATGGTGGTGTAGATATTTCTATGTTCATACAGATGGCGGTGTAGATATTCCCATGTTCGTAGAGATGGCGGTGTAGATATATCCATGTCTATAGAGATAGCGGTGTGGTTATTTCCAGTTTTATTGAGATAGCAGTGTAGAAATTTCCATTTATATACAGAAAGCTGTGTAGATATTTCCATGTTCATACAGATAGCGGTGGAGATATTTCCATGTTCATACAGAAAGCTGTGTAGATATTTCCATGTTCATACAGATAGCGGTGTAGATATTTCCACTTTTATACAGATAGCTGTGTGTATTTTTCCATGTTCATACAGATAGCGGTGTATATATTTTCACCTTTAAAGAGATGGCGGTGTAGATATATCCATGTTCATACAATTGGTGATGTAGCTATTTCCATGTTTATAGAGATGACGTTGTAGATATTTCCATGTTTATACAGATGGCGGTGTAGATATTTCCATGTTCGTACAGAAGGCCGTGAAGATATTTCCATGTTCATAGAGATGGCAGTGTAGATATTTCCATGTTTATGCAGATAGCGGTATAGATATTTCCATGTTTATACAGATGTTGGTGTAGATATTTCCATGTTTATTGAGATGGCGGTCTGGATATTTCCATGTTTATAGAGATAGTGGTGTAGTTATTTCCAAGTTTATAGAGACAGCGTTGTAGATATTTCCATGTTTATACAGATAGCGGTGAAGTTATTTCCATGTTTATACAGATAGCGCTGTAGATATTTTCATGTTTATACAGATAACAGTGTAGATATTTCCATGTTTATACAGATAGTGGTGTAGATAATTTCAATTTTATACAGATAGCAGTGTAGATATTTCCAAGTTCATACAGATAGCGGTGTAGCTATTTCCACGTTTATAGAGATGGCGGTGTAGATATTTCCATGTTCATATAGACGGCGGTGTAGATTTTTCCATGTTTATAGAGATGGCCGTGTAGATATTTCCATGTTTACACAGATGGCGGTGTAAATATTTCCATGTTTACACAGATAGCGGTGTAGACATTTCCATGTTCATAGAGATGGCGGTGTAGATATTTCCATGTTCATACAAATGGAGGTGTAGATATTTCTATGTTCATAGAGATGGCGGAGTAGATATTTCCATGTTTATACAGATAGCAGTGTAGTTATTTCCATGTTTATAGAGATAGCAGTGTAGATATTTCCATTGATATACAGATAGCTCTGTAGATATTAGCATGTTCATACAGATAGCGGTGTAGTTATTTCAATGTTCATACAGAGGGCGGTGTAGATATTGTCATGTTCATACAGATAGCGGTGTAGATATTTCCATGTTCATACAGATAGCGGTATAGATATTTCCATGTTCATACAGAAAGCTGTGTAGATATTTCCATGTTCATATAGTTTGCAGTGTAGATATTTCCATGTTCATAGAGATGGCGGTGTAGATATTTCCATGTTTATGCAGATAGCGGTATAGATATTTCCATGTTTATACAGATGTTGGTGTAGATATTTCCATGTTTACACAGATAGCGGTGTAGACATTTCCATGTTTACACTGATAGTGGTGTGGATATTTCCATGTTTATGCAGATAGCGGTGTAGATATTTCCATGTTTACACAGATTGCGGTGAAGATATTTCCATCTTAATACAGATGGAGGTGTAGATATCTCCATGTTCGTACTTATTGCGATGTAGATGTGTCCATGTTCATACAGATGGCGGTGTAGATATTTCGAAGTTTATAGAGATACCGCTGTGGTTATTTCCATATTTATAGAGAAATCTGTGTAGATATTTCCATGTATATGTAGATAGCTGTGTAGATATTTCCATCTTCATGCAGATACCGGTGTAAATAATTCCATGTTCATCCAGATGGCGGTGTAGATATCTCCATGTTCATACAGATGGCGGTGAAGATATTTCCATGTTCATACAGATGGCGGTGTAGATATTTCCATGTTCATACAAATGGCGGTGTAGATATTTCCATGTTCATAGAGATGGCGGTGTAGATATTTCCAGGTTCATACAAATGGCGGTGTAGATATTTCCATGTTCATCGAGATGGCGGTGAGGATATTTCCATGTTTATACAGATAGCAGTGTAGATATTTCCCTGTTTATAGAGATAGCAGTGTAGATATTTCCATTGATATACACACATCTGTGTACATATTTGCATGTTCATACAGATAGCGGTGTAGATATTTCCATGTTCATACAGATAGCGGTGTAGATATTTCCATGTTCATACAGATGGCGGTGTAGATATTTCCATGTTCATACAGATGGCGGTGTAGATATTTCCATGTTCATACAGTTAGCGGTGTAGATATTTCCATGTTCATACAGTTAACGGTGTAGATATTTCCATGTTCATACAGATGGCGGTGTAGATACTTCCATATTCATACAGATGGCGTTGTAGATATTTCCATGTTCATACAGATAGCGGTGTAGGTATTCCCATGTTCATACAGATAGCGGTGTAGATATTTCAATGTTCATACCAATAGCGGGGAAGATATTTCCGTGTTCATACAGTTAGCGGTGTAGATATTTCCATGTTCATACAAACGGCGGTGTAGATATTTCCATGTTTATACAGGTAGCGGTGTAGATATTTCCATGCTTATAGAGATAGCAGTGTAGATATTTCCATTGATATAGAGATAGCTGTGTAGATATTTGCATGCTCATACGCATAGCGGTGTAGATATTTCCATGTTCATACAGATAGCGGTGTAGATATTTCCATGTTCGTACAGAGAGCGGTGTAGATATTTCCATGTTCATACAGATAGCGGTGTAGATATTTCCATGTTCACACAGATAGCGGTGTAGGTATTTCCCTGTTCATACAGTTAGCGGTGTAGATATTTCCGTGATCATACAGATGGTAGTGTAGATATTTACATGTTCATACAGATGGCGGTTTATATATTTCCATGTTTATACAGATAGCAGTGTAGTTATTTCCATGTTTATAGAGATAGCAGTGTAGATATTTCCATTGATATACAGATAGCTGGGTAGATATTTCCATGTTCATACAGATATCGGTGTAGATATTTCCATGTTCATAGAGATAACGGTGTAGATATTTCCATGTTCATACAGATAGCGGTGTAGATATTTCCATGTTCATACAGTTAGCGGTGTTGATATTTCCATGTTCATACAAATGGCAGTGTAGGTATTTCCATGTTTATTCAGATAGCAGTGTAGATATTTCCATGTTTATAGAGATAGCAGTGTAGATATTTCCATTGATATACAGATAGCTGTGTAGATATTTGCATGTTCATACACATAGCGGTGTAGATATTTCCATGTTCGTACCGATAGCGGTGTAGATATTTCCATGTTCGTACAGAGAGCGGTGTAGATATTTCCATGTTCATACAGTTAGCGGTGTAGATATTTCCATGTTCATACAGATAGCGGTGTAGGTATTTCCATGTTCATAGAGATGGCGGTGTAGATATTTACATGTTCATAGAGAAAGCAGTGTAGTTATTTCCATGTTTATAGAGAGAGCAGTTTAGATATTTTCATTGATATACAGATAGCTGTGTAGATATTTGCATGTTCATACAGATATCGGTGTAGATATTTCCATGTTCATTCAGATAGCGGTGTAGATATTTCCATGTTCATACAGATAGCGGTGTAGATGTTTCCATGTTCATACAGATCGCGGTGCAGATATTTCTTTGTTCATACAGTTAGCGGTGCAGATATTTCCATGTTCATACAGTTAGCGGTGTAGATATTTCCATGTTCCTACAGATGGCGGTGTAGATGTTTACATGTTCATACAGATGGCGGTGTAGAGATTTCCATGTTCGTACGGATGGCAGTGTAGATATTTCCATGTTCATACAGGTGGCGGTGTATATATTTCCATGTTTATACAGATAGCAGTGTAGTTATTTCCATGTTTATAGAGATAGCAGTGTAGATATTTCCATTGATATACAGATAGCTGTGTAGATATTTCCATGTTCATACAGATAGCGGTGTAGACATTTCCATGTTCATACAGATAACGGTGTAGATATTTCCATGTTCATACAGATAGCAGTGTAAATATTTCCAAGTTCATACAGTTAGCGGTGTAAATATTTCCATGTTCATACAAATGGCGGTGTAGATATTTCCATGTTTATACAGATAGCAGTGTAGATATTTCCATGTTTATAGAGATAGAAGTGTAGATATTTCCATTGATATAGAGATAGCTGTGTAGATATTTGCATGTTCATACACATAGCGGTGTAGATATTTCCATGTTCATACAGATGGCGGTGTAGATATTTTGAAGTTTATAGAGATAGCGCTGTAGTTATTTCCATATTTATAGAAAAATCTGTGTAGATATTTCCATGTATATTCAGATAGCAGTGTAGATATTTCCATGCTCATGCAGATAGCGGTGTAGATATTTCCATGTTCATCCAGATGCCGGTGTACATATATCCATGTTCATACAGATGTCGGTGAAGATATTTCCATGTTCATACAGATGGCGGTGTAGATATTTCCATGTTCATACAAATGGCGGTGTAGATATTTCCATGTTCATAGAGATGACGGTGTAGATATTTCCATGTTTATACAGATAGCAGTGTAGTTATTTCCATGTTTATAGAGATAGCAGTGTAGATATTTCCGTTGATGTACAGATAGCTGTGTAGATATTTGCATGTTCATACAGATAGCGGCGTAGATATTTCCATGTTCATACAGAGGACGGTGTAGATATTTCCATGTTCATACAGATGGCGGTGTAGATATTTCCATGTTCATACAGATGGCGTTGTAGATATTTTCATGTTCATACAGATAGCGGTGTAGATATTCCCATGTTCATACAGATAGCGGTGTAGATATTTCCATGTTCATACCAATAGCGGTGTAGATATTTCCATGTTTGTACAGGTAGCGGTGTAGATATTTCCATGTTTATAGAGATAGCAGTGCAGATATTTCCATTGATATAGAGATAGCTGTGTAGATATTTGCATGCTCATACGCATAGCGGTGTAGATATTTCCATGTTCATACAGATAGCGGTGTAGATATTTCCATGTTCGTACAGAGAGCGGTGTAGATATTTCCATGATCATACAGATAGCGGTGTAGATATTTCCATGTTCATACAGATAGCGGTGTAGGTATTTCCCTGTTCATACAGTTAGCGGTGTAGATATTTCCGTGATCATACAGATGGCAGTGTAGATATTTACATGTTCATACAGATGGCGGTTTATATATTTCCATGTTTATACAGATAGCAGTGTAGTTATTTCCATGTTTATAGAGATAGCAGTGTAGATATTTCCATTGATATACAGATAGCTGGGTAGATATTTCCATGTTCATACAGATATCGGTGTAGATATTTCCATGTTCATAGAGATAACGGTGTAGATATTTCCATGTTCATACAGATAGCGGTGTAGATATTTCCATGTTCATACAGTTAGCGGTGTAGATATTTCCATGTTCATACAAATGGCAGTGTAGGTATTTCCATGTTTATTCAGATAGCAGTGTAGATATTTCCATGTTTATAGAGATAGCAGTGTAGATATTTCCACTGATATACAGATAGCTGTGTAGATATTTGCATGTTCATACACATAGCGGTGTAGATATTTCCATGTTCGTACAGATAGCGGTGTAGATATTTCCATGTTCGTACAGAGAGCGGTGTAGATATTTCCATGTTCATACAGTTAGCGGTGTAGATATTTCCATGTTCATACAGATAGCGGTGTAGGTATTTCCATGTTCATAGAGATGGCGGTGTAGATATTTACATGTTCATACAGAAAGCAGTGTAGTTATTTCCATGTTTATAGAGAGAGCAGTTTAGATATTTTCATTGATATACAGATAGCTGTGTAGATATTTGCATGTTCATACAGATATCGGTGTAGATATTTCCATGTTCATTCAAATAGCGGTGTTGATATTTCCATGTTCATACAGATAGCGGTGTAGATGTTTCCATGTTCATACAGATCGCGGTGCAGATATTTCTTTGTTCATACAGATAGCGGTGCAGATATTTCCATGTTCATACAGTTAGCGGTGTAGATATTTCCATGTTCATACAGATGGCGGTGTAGATATTTACATGTTCATACAGATGGCGGTGTAGAGATTTCCATGTTCGTACGGATGGCAGTGTAGATATTTCCATGTTCATACAGGGGGCGGTGTATATATTTCCATGTTTATACAGATAGCAGTGTAGTTATTTCCATGTTTATAGAGATAGCAGTGTAGATATTTCCATTGATATACAGATAGCTGTGTAGATATTTCCATGTTCATACAGATAGCGGTGTAGACATTTCCATGTTCATACAGATAACGGTGTAAATATTTCCATGTTCATACAGATAGCAGTGTAAATATTTCCAAGTTCATACAGTTAGCGGTGTAAATATTTCCATGTTCATACAAATGGCAGTGTAGATATTTCCATGTTTATACAGATAGCAGTGTAGATATTTCCATGTTTATAGAGATAGCAGTGTAGATATTTCCATTGATATAGAGGTAGCTGTGTAGATATTTGCATGTTCATACACATAGCGGTGTAGATATTTCCATGTTCATACAGATGGCGGTGTAGATATTTTGAAGTTTATAGAGATAGCGCTGTAGTTATTTCCATATTTATAGAGAAATCTGTGTAGATATTTCCATGTATATTCAGATAGCAGTGTAGATATTTCCATGCTCATGCAGATAGCGGTGTAGATATTTCCATGTTCATCCAGATGCCGGTGTACATATATGCATGTTCATACAGATGTCGGTGAAGATATTTCCATGTTCATACAGATGGCGGTGTAGATATTTCCATGTTCATACAAATGGCGGTGTAGATATTTCCATGTTCATAGAGATGACGGTGTAGATATTTCCATGTTTATACAGATAGCAGTGTAGTTATTTCCATGTTTATAGAGATAGCAGTGTAGATATTTCCGTTGATGTACAGATAGCTGTGTAGATATTTGCATGTTCATACAGATAGCGGCGAAGATATTTCCATGTTCATACAGATTTCGCCGTAGATATTTCCAAGTTCATACAGATGGCGGTGTAGATATTTCCATGTTCATACAGATGGCGTTGTAGATATTTCCATGTTTATGCAGATAGCGGTATAGATATTTCCATGTTTATACAGATGGTGGTGTAGATATTTCCATGTTTACAGAGATGGCGGTCTAGATAATTCCATGTTTACAGAGATAGTGGTGTAGATATTTCCAAGTTTATAGAGACAGCGTTGTAGATATTTCCATGTTAATACAGATAGCGGTGAAGATATTTCCATGTTTATACAGATACCGGTGTAGATATTTCCATGATTATACAGATAGCAGTGTAGATATTTCCATATTTATAGAGATAGTGTTGTAGATAATTTCAATTTTATACAGAGAGCAGTGTAGATATTTCCAAGTTCATACAGATAGCGGTGTGGATATTTCCACGTTTATAGAGATGGCGGTGTTGATATTTCCATGTTCATACAGATGGCGGTGAAGATATTTCCATGTTTATAGGGATGGCGGTGTAGACATTTTCATGTTTACACAGATGGCGGTGTAGTTATTTCCATGTTTACACAGATAGCCGTGTGGATATTTCCATGTTTATGCAGATAGCGGTGTAGATATTTCCATGTTTATACAGATAGCGGTGCGGATATTTCCATGTTTATACAGATACTTGGGCAGATATTTCCATGTTTATACAGATAGCGGTGTAGATATTTCCATCTTAATACATATGGCGGTGTAGATATGTCCATGTTTGTACAGATGGCGGTGTAGATATTTCCATGTTCATACAGATGGCGGTGTAGATATTTTGAAGTTTATAGAGATAGCGCTGTAGTTATTTCCATATTTATAGAGAAATCTGTGTAGATATTTCCATGTATATTCATGTAGCAGTGTAGATATTTCCATGTTCATGCAGATAGCGGTGAAGATATTTCCATGTTCATCCAGATGCCGGTATACATATATCCCTGTTCATACAGATGTCGGTGAAGATATTTCCATGTTCATACAGATGGCGGTTTAGATATTTCCATGTTCATACAAATCGCGGTGTAGATATTTCCATGTTCATGGAGATGACGGTGTATATATTTCCATGTTTATACAGATAGCAGTGTAGTTATTTCAATGTTTATAGAGATAGCATTGTAGATATTTCCGTTGATGTACAGATAGCTTTGTAGATATTAGCATGTTCATACAGAGAGCGGTGTAGATATTTCCATGTTCATACAGATAGCGGTGTAGATATTTCCATGTTCATACAGATAGCGGTGTAGTTATATCCATGTTCATACAGTAATCGGTGTAGATATTTCCATGTTCCTACAGATGGCGGTGTAGGTATTTACTTGTTCATACAGATGGCGGTGTAGATATTTCCATGTTAGTACAGATGGCAGTGCAGATAATTCCATCTTCATACAGGTGGCGGTGTAGATATTTCCATGTTTATACAGACAGCAGTGTAGATATTTCCATGTTTATATAGATAGCAGTGTAGATATTTCCATTGAAATACAGATAGCTGTGTAGATATTTGCATGTTCATACAGATAGCGGTGTAGATATTTCCATTTTCATACAGATAGCGGTGTAGATATTTCCATGTTCATACAGATAACGGTGTTGATATTTCCATGTTCATACACATAGCGGTGTAGATATTTCCATGTTCATACACAGAGCGGTGTAGATATTTCCATGTTCATACAGATAGCGGTGTAGATATTTCCATGTTCATACAGATAGCGGTGTAGATATTTCCATTTTCATACAGATAGCGGTGTAGATATTTCCATGTTCATACAGTTTGCGGTGTAGATATTTCCATGTTCATACAGATGGCGGTGTAGATATTTACATGTTCATACAGATGGCGGTGTAGATATTCCATGTTCGTACGGATGGCAGTGTAGATATTTCCATGTTCATACAGGTGGCGGAGTAGATATTTCCATGTTTATACAGATAGCAGTGTAGTTATTTCCATGTTTATAGAGATTGGAGTGTAGATATTTCCATTGATATACAGATAGCTGTGTAGATATTTGCATGTTCATACAGATAGCGGTGAAGATATTTCCATGTTCGTACAGATAGCGGTGTAGATATTTCCATGTTCATACAGATAGCGGTGTACATATTTCCACGTTTAAAGAGATGGCGGTGTAGACATTTCCGTGATCATACAGATGGCGGTGCAGATATTTCCATGCTTATAGAGATGGCGGTGTAGATATTTTCATGTTTACACAGATACCTTTGTAGACATTTCCATGTTTACACAGATAGCGGTGTGGATATTTCCATGTTTATGCAGATAGCGGTGTAGATATTTCCATGTTTATACAGATAGCGGTGCGGTTATTTCCAAGTTTATACAGATAGTGGTGCAGATATTTCCATGCTTATACAGATAGCGGTGTAGATATTTCCATCTTAATACATATGGCGATGTAGATATGTCCATGTTTGTACAGATGGC
The DNA here is from genome assembly GCF_029281585.2 of Gorilla gorilla gorilla. Taxonomy (NCBI): domain Eukaryota; kingdom Metazoa; phylum Chordata; class Mammalia; order Primates; family Hominidae; genus Gorilla; species Gorilla gorilla. The sequence continues at coordinate 5,397,690 of NC_073232.2, read as the reverse complement.
GGTGTAGATATTTCCATGTTCATACAGATGGCGGTGTAGATATTTTGAAGTTTATAGAGATAGCGCTGTAGTTATTTCCATATTTATAGAGATATCTGTGTAGATATTTCCATGTATATGCAGATAGCTGTGTAGATATTTCCATGTTCATGCAGATAGCAGTGTAGATATTTCCATGTTCATGCAGATAGCAGTGTAGATATTTCCATGTTCATCCAGATTCCGGTTTAGATATATCCATGTTCATACAGATGTTGGTGAAGATATTTCCATGTTCTTACAGATGGCGGTGTAGATATTTCCATATTCATACACATGGCAGTGTTGGTATTTCCATGTTCATAGAGATGGCGGTGTAGATATTTCCATGTTCATGCAAATGGCGGTGTAGGTATTTCCATGTTCATAGAGAAGGCGGTGTAGATATTTCCATGTTTATACAGATAGCAGTGTAGTTATTTCCATGTTTATAGAGATAGCAGTGTAGATATTTCCATTGATATACAGATAGCTGTGTAGATATTTGCATGTTCATACAGATAGCGGTGTAGATAATTCCATTTTCATACAGATAGCGGTGTAGATATTTCCATGTTCATACAGATAGCGGTGTAGATATTTCCATGTTCATACAGATAGCGGTGTAGATATTTCCATGTTCATACAGATAGTGGTGTAGATATTTCCATGTTCATACCAATAGCGGTGTAGATATTTCCATGTTCATACAATTAGCGGTGTAGATATTTCCATGTTCATACAGATGGCGGTGTAGATATTTACATGTTCATACAGATGGCGTTGTAGATATTTCCATGTTCGTACGGATGGCAGTGTAGATATTTCCATGTTCATACAGGTGGCGATGTAGCTATTTCCATGTTTATACAGATAGCAGTGTAGTTATTTCCATGTTTATAGAGATAGCAGTGTAGATATTTCCATTGATATACAGGTAGCTGTGTAGATATTTGCATGTTCATACAGATAGCGGTGTAGATATTTCCATGTTCGTACAGATAGCGGTGTAGATATTTCCATGTTCATACAGATACAGGTGTAGATATTTCCATGTTCATACAGATAGCGGTGTAGATATTTCCATGTTCATACAGTTAGCGGTGTAGATATTTCCATGTTCATACAGATGGCGGTGTAGATATTTACATGTTCATGGAGATGGCGGTATAGTTATTTCCATGTTCATACAGATGGTGGTGTAGATATTTCCATGTTCTTAGAGATGGCGGCGTAGATATCTCGATGTTTATGCAGATAGTGGTATAGATATTTCCATGTTTATACAGAAGGTGGTGTAGATATTTCCATGTTTATAGAGATGGCGTTCTAGATATTTCCATGTTTACAGGGATAGTGGTGTAGTTATTTCCAAGAGTATAGAGACAGCATTGTAGATATTTCCATGTTTATAGAGATAGCGGTGAAGATATTTCCATGTTTATACAGAAAGCGGTGTAGATATTTCCATGTTTATACAGAGAGCAGTGTAGATATTTCCATGTTTATAGAGATATTGGTGTAGATAATTTCAATTTTATACAGAGAGCAGTGAAGTTATTTCCAAGTTCATACAGATAGCTGTGTAGATATTTCCACGTTTACAGAGATGGCGGTGTAGATATTTCCATGTTCATACAGAGGACGCTGTAGATATTTCCATGTTTATAGGGATGGCGGTGTAGATATTTTCATGTATACACAGATGGCGGTGTAGATATTTCCATGTTCATGCAGATAGCGGTGTAGATATTTCCATGTTCATCCAGATGCCGATGTACATATATCCATGTTCATACAGATGGCGGTGAAGTTATTTCCATGTTCATACTGATGGCGGTGTAGGTATTTCCATGTTCATACAAATGGCGGTGTAGATATTTAAATGTTCATAGAGATGGCGGTGTAGATATTTCCAGGTTCATACAAATGGCGGTGTAGATATTTCCATGTTCATAGAGATGGCGGTGTAGATATTTCCATGTTTATACAGATAGCAGTGTAGTTATTTCCATGTTTATAGAGATACCAGTGTGGATATTTCCATTGATATGCAGATAGCTGTGTAGATATTTGCATGTTAATTCAGATAGCCGTGTAGATATTTCCATGTTCATACAGATAGCGGTGTAGATATTTCCATGTTCATACAGATAGCGGTGTAGATATTTCCATGTTCATACAGATAGCGGTGTAGATATTTCCATGTTCATACAGATAGCGGTGTAGATATTTCCATGTTCATACAGGTAGCGGTGTAGATATTTCCATGTTCACACAGTTGGCGGTGTAGATATTTTCATGTTCATACAGATGGCGGTGTAGATATTTACATGTTCATACAGATGGCGGTGTAGATATTTCCATCTTCAAACAGATAGCGGTGTAGATATTTCCATGTTCATACAGATGGCGGTGTAGATATTTCCATGTTCATACAGATGGCGGTGTAGATATTTACATGCTCATACAGATGGCGGTGTAGATATTTCCATGTTCGTACGGATGGCAGTGTAGATATTTTCATGTTCATACAGGTGGCGGTGTAGATATTTCCATGTTTATACAGATAGCAGTGTAGTTATTTCCATGTTTATACAGATAGCAGTGTAGATATTTCCATTGATATACAGATAGCTGTGTAGATATTTACATGTTCATACAGAAAGCGGTGTATATATTTCCATGTTCGTACAGATAGCGGTGTAGATATTTCCATGTTGATACAGATAGCGGTGTAGATATTTCCATGTTCATACAGATAACGGTGTAGATAATTTCATGTTCATACAGATAGCCGTGTAGATATTTCCATGTTCATACAGTTAGCGGTGTAGATATTTCCATGTTCATACAGATGGTGGTGTAGATATTTACATGTTCATACAGATGGCGGTATAGATATTTCCATGTTCGTACAGATGGCGGTGTAGATATTTCCATGTTCATAGAGATGGCGGTGTAGATATTTCCATGTTTATGCAGATAGCGCTATAGATATTTCCATGTTTATACAGATGGTGGTGTAGATATTTCCATGTTTATAGGGATGGCGGTCTAGATATTTGCATGTTTACAGAGATACTGGTGTAGTTATTTCCAAGTTTATAGAGACAGCGTTGTAGATATTTCCATGTTTATACAGATCGCGGTGTAGATATTTCCATGTTTATACAGATAGCAGTGTAGATATTTCCATGTTGATAGAGATAGTGGTGTAGATAATTTCAATTTTATGCAGAGAGCAGTGTAGATATTTCCAAGTTCATACAGATAGCGGTGTAGATATTTCCATGTTTATGGAGATGGCGGTGTAGATATTTCCATGTTCATACAGATGGCGGTGTAGATATTTCCATGTTTGTACGGATGGCAGTGTAGATATTTTCATGGTTACACAGATGGCGGTGTAGATATTTCCATGTTTACACAGATAGCGGTGTAGACATTTCCATGTTTAAACAGATAGCGGTGTGGATATTTCCATGTTTTTGCAGATAGCAGTGTAGATATTTCCATGTTTATACAGATAGCTGTGCGGATATTTCCATGTTTATACAGATAGTTGGGCAGATATTTCCATGTTTATACAGATAGCGGTGTAGATGTTTCCATCTTAATACAGATGGCTGTGTAGATATGTCCATGTTCGTACAGATGGCGGTGTAGATATTTCCATGTTCTTGCAGATGGCGTTGTAGATATTTCCATGTTTCTACAAATGGCTGTGTAGATATTTACATGTTCATAGAGATGGCGGTGTAGATATTTCCATGTTCATACAAATGGCGGTGTAGATATTTCCATGTTCATAGAGATGGCGGTGTATATATTTCCATGTTTATAGAGATAGCAGTGTAGTTATTTCCATGTTTATACAGATAGCAGTGTAGATATTTCCATGTTTATAGAGATAGTGGTGTGGATAATTTCAATTTTATACAGAGAGCAGTGTACATATTTCCAAGTTCATACAGATAGCGGTGTAGATATTTCCACGTTTATAGAGATGGCGGTGTAGATATTTCCATGTTTATAGGGATGGCGGTGTAGATATTTTAATGTTTACACAGATGGCGGTGAAGATATTTCCATGTTCATACAGATAGCGGTGTAGGTATTTCCATGTTCATACAGTTAGCGGTGTAGATATTTCCATGTTCATACAGATGGCGGTGTAGATATTTACATGTTCATACAGATGGCGGTGTAGATATTTCCATGTTCATACAGATGGCGGTGTAGATATTTCCACGTTCACACAGATGGCGGTGTAGATATTTCCATGTTCATACAGATAGCGGTGTAGATATTTCCATGTTCATACTGTTAGCGGTGTAGATATTTCCATGTTCGTACAGATGGCGGTGTAGATATTTACATGTTCATACACATGGCAGTGTAGATATTTCCATGTTCGTACGGATGGCAGTGTAGATATTTCCATGTTCATACAGGTGGCGGTGTAGATATTTCCATGCTTATACAGATAGCAGTGTAGTTATTTCCATGTTTATAGAGACGGCAGTCTAGATATTTCCATGTTTACAGAGATAGTGGTGTAGTTATTTCCAAGTTTATAGAGACAGCGTTGTAGATATTTCCATGTTTATTCAGATAGCGGTGAAGATATTTCCATATTTATACAGATAGCGGTGTAGATATTTCCATGTTTATACAGATAGCAGTGTAGATATTTCCATGTTTATAGAGATAGTGGTGTAGATAATTTCAATTTTATACACAGAGCAGTGTAGATATTTCCAAGTTCATACAGATAGCGGTGTAGATATTTCCACGTTTCTAGAGATGGCGGTGTAGATATTTCCATGTTCATACAGATGGCGGTGTAGATATTTCCATGTTTATAGGGATGGCGGTGTAGATATTTTCATGTTTACACAGATGGCGGTGTAGATATTTTCATGTTTACACAGATGGCGGTGTAGATATTTCCATGTTTACACAGATAGCGGTGTAGACATTTCCATGTTTATACAGATAGCGTTGCGGTTATTTCCATGTTTATACAGATACTTGGGCAGATATTTCCATGTTTATACAGACGGCGGTGTAGATATTCCCATCTTAATACAGATGGCGGTGTAGATATATCCATGTTTGTACAGAAGGCGGTGTAGATATTTCCATGTTCATACAGTTGGTGGTGCACATATATCCATGTTCATACAGATGGCGGTGAAGATATTTCCATGTTCATACAGATGGCGGTGTAGATATTTCCATGTTCACACAAATGGCTGTGTAGATATTTACAGGTTCATAGAGATGGCGGTGTAGATATTTCCATGTTCATACACATGGCGGTGTAGATATTTCCATGTTCATAGAGATGGCGGTGTAGATATTTCCATGTTTATACAGATAGCGGTGTAGTTATTTCCATGTTTATAGAGATAGTAGTGTAGAAATTTCGATTGATATAGAGATGGCGGTGTAGATATTTACATGTTCATTCAGATGGCGGTGTAGATATTTCCATGTTCATACAGATAGCGGTGTAGATATTTCCATGTTCATACAGATAGTGGTGTAGATATTTCCATGTTCATACAGATAGCGGTGTAGATATTTCCATGTTCATAAAAATGGCTGTGTAGATATTTGCATGTTCATAGAGATGGCGGTGTAGATATTTCCATGTTCATACAAATGGCGGTGCAGATGTTTCCATGTTCATAGAGATGGCGGTGTAGATATTTCCATGTTTATACAGATAGCGGTGTAGTTATTTCCATGTTTATAGAGATAGTAGTGTAGAAATTTCGATTGATATAGAGATGTCGGTGTAGATATTTACATGTTCATTCAGATGGCGGTGTAGATATTTCCATGTTCATACAGATAGCGGTGTAGATATTTCCATGTTCATACAGATATTGGTGTAGATATTTCCATGTTCATACAGATGGCGGTGTAGATATTTCCATGTTCATACAGATATCGGTGTAGATATTTCCATCTTCATACAGATAGCGGTGTAGATATTGCCATGTTCATACAGATAGCGGTGTAGGTATTTTCATGTTCATACCAATAGCGGTGTAGATATTTCCATGTTCATACAGTAAGCGGTGTAGATATTTCCAAGTTCATAGAGATGGCGGTGTAGATATTTACATGTTCATAGAGATGGCGGTGTAGATATTTCCATGTTCGTACGGATGGCAGTGTAGATATTTCCATGTTCATACACGTGGCGGTGTAGATATTTCCATGTTTATACAGATAGCAGTGTAGTTATTTCCATGTTTATAGAGATAGCAGTGTAGATATTTCCATTGATATACAGATAGCTGTGTAGATATGTACATGTTCATACAGATAGCGGTGTAGATATTTCCATCTTCATACAGATAGCAGTGTAGATATTTCCATGTTCATACAGATAGCGGTGTTGATATTTCCATGTTCATACAGATAACGGTGTAGATATTTCCATGTTCATACAGATAGCGGTGTATATATTTCCATGTTCATACAGTTAGCGGTGTAGATATTTCCATGTTCATACAGATGGCGGTGTAGATATTTACATGTTCATACATATGGCGGTGTAGATATTTCCATGTTCGTACAGATGGCCGTGTAGATATTTCCATGTTTTAGAGATGGCGGTGTAGATGTTTCCATGTTCATGCAGATAGCGGTATAGATATTTCCATGTTTATACAGATGGTGGTGTAGATATTTCCATGTTTATAGAGATGGCGGTCTAGATATTTCCATGTTTATTGAGATAGTGGTATAGTTATTTCCAAGTTTATAGAGACAGTGTTGTAGATATTTCCATGTTTGTACAGATAGCGGTGAAGATATTTCCATGTTTATACAGATAGCGGTGCGGATATTTCCATGTTTATACAGATAGTTGGGCAGATATTTCCATGTTTATACAGATAGCGGTGTAGATATTTCCATCTTAATACAGATGGCGGTGTAGATGTGTCCATGTTCGTACAGATGGCGGTGTAGATATTTCCATGTTCATACGGATGGCGGTGTAGATATTTCGAAGTTTATAGAGATAGCGCTGTAGTTATTTCCATATTTATAGAGAAATCTGTGTAGCTGTTTCCATGTATACGCAGTTAGCTGTGTAGATATTTCCATGTTCAAGCAGATAGCGGTGTAGATATTTCCATGTTCATCCAGATGCCGGTGTAGATATATCCATGCTCATACAGATGGCGGTGAAGATATTTCCATGTTCATACAGATGGCGGTGTAGATATTTCCATGTTCATACAAATGGCGGTGTAGATATTTCCATGTTCATAGAGATGGCGGTGCAGATATTTCCATGTTCATACAAATGGCGTTGTAGATATTTCCATGTTCATAGAGATGGCGGTGTAGATATTTCCATGTTTATACAGATAGCAGTGTAGATATTTCCATGTTTATAGAGATAGCAGTGTCGATATTTCCATTGATATACAGATTGCTGTGTAGAGATTTCCATGTTCATACTGATAGCGGTGTAGATATTTCTTCGTTCATACAGATAGCGGTGTAGATATATCCATGTACATACAGGTAGCGGTGTAGATATTTCCATGTTCATACAGATGGCGGTGTAGATATTTACATGTTCATACAGATGGCGGTGTAGATATTTCCATGTTCGTACGGAAGGCAGTGTAGATATTTCCATGTTCATACAGATGGCAGTGTATATATTTCCATGTTTATACAGATAGCAGTGTAGTTATTTCCATGTTTATAGAGATAGCAGTGTAGATATTTCCATTGATATTCAGATAGCTGTGTAGATATTTCCATGTTCATACAGATAGCGGTGTAGATATTTCCATGTTCATACAGATAACGGTGTAGATATTTCCATGTTCATACAGATAGCGGTGTAGATATTTCCATGTTCATACAGTTAGCGGTGTAGATATTTCCATGTTCATACAAATGGCGGTGTAGGTATTTCCATGTTTATACAGATAGCTGTGTAGATATTTCCATGTTTATAGAGATAGCAGTGTAGATATTTCCATTGATATACAGATAGCTGTGTAGATATTTGCATGTTCATACACAAAGCGGTGTAGATATTTCCATGTTCATACAGATAGCGGTGTATATATTTCCATGTTCGTACAGAGAGCGGTGTAGATATTTCCATGTTCATACAGTTAGCGGTGTAGATATTTCCATGTTCATACAGATAGCGGTGTAGGTATTTCCATGTTCATAGAGATGGCGGTGTAGTTATTTCCATGTTAATACAGATAGCAGTTTAGTTATTTCCATGTTTATAGAGATAGCAGTTTAGATATTTTCATTGATATACAGATAGCTGTGTAGATATTTCCATGTTCATACAGATAGCGGTGTAGATATTTCCATGTTCATACAGATAGCGGTGTAGATATTTCCATGTTCATACAGATAGCGGTGTTGATGTTTCCATGTTCATACAGATCGCGGTGTAGATATTTCTTTGTTCATACAGATAGCGGTGTAGATATTTCCATGTTCATACAGTTAGCGGTGTAGAAATTTCCATGTTCATACAGATGGCTGTGTAGATATTTACATGTTTATACAGATGGCGGTGTAGAGATTTCCATGTTCGTACGGATGGCAGTGTAGATATTTCCATGTTCATAAAGGTGGCGGTGTATATATTTCCATGTTTATACAGATAGCAGTGTAGTTATTTCCATGTTTATAGAGATAGCAGTGTAGATATTTCCATTGATATACAGATAGCTGTGTAGATATTTCCATGTTCATACAGATAGCGTTGTAGATATTTCCATCTTCATACAGATAGCAGTGTAGATATTTCCATGTTCATACAGATAGCGGTGTTGATATTTCCATGTTCATACAGATAACGGTGTAGATATTTCCATGTTCATACAGATAGCGGTGTATATATTTCCATGTTCATACAGTTAGCGGTGTAGATATTTCCATGTTCATACAGATGGCGGTGTAGATATTTACATTTTCATACATATGGCGGTGTAGATATTTCCATGTTCGTACAGATGGCCGTGTAGATATTTCCATGTTTTAGAGATGGCGGTGTAGATATTTCCATGTTCATGCAGATAGCGGTATAGATATTTCCATGTTTATACAGATGGTGGTGTAGATATTTCCATGTTTATAGAGATGGCGGTCTAGATATTTCCATGTTTATTGAGATAGTGGTATAGTTATTTCCAAGTTTATAGAGACAGTGTTGTAGATATTTCCATGTTTGTACAGATAGCGGTGAAGATATTTCCATGTTTATACAGATAGCGGTGCGGATATTTCCATGTTTATACAGATAGTTGGGCAGATATTTCCATGTTTATACAGATAGCGGTGTAGATATTTCCATCTTAATACAGATGGCGGTGTAGATGTGTCCATGTTCGTACAGATGGCGGTGTAGATATTTCCATGTTCATACGGATGGCGGTGTAGATATTTCGAAGTTTATAGAGATAGCGCTGTAGTGATTTCCATATTTATAGAGAAATCTGTGTAGCTGTTTCCATGTATACGCAGTTAGCTGTGTAGATATTTCCATGTTCAAGCAGATAGCGGTGTAGATATTTCCATGTTCATCCAGATGCAGGTGTAGATATATCCATGCTCATACAGATGGCGGTGAAGATATTTCCATGTTCATACAGATGGCGGTGTAGATATTTCCATGTTCATACAAATGGCGGTGTAGATATTTCCATGTTCATAGAGATGGCGGTGCAGATATTTCCATGTTCTTACAAATGGCGTTGTAGATATTTCCATGTTCATAGAGATGGCGGTGTAGATATTTCCATGTTTATACAGATAGCAGTGTAGATATTTAAATGTTTATAGAGATAGCAGTGTCGATATTTCCATTGATATACAGATTGCTGTGTAGAGATTTCCATGTTCATACTGATAGCGGTGTAGATATTTCTTCGTTCATACAGATAGCGGTGTAGATATATCCATGTACATACAGGTAGCGGTGTAGATATTTCCATGTTCATACAGATGGCGGTGTAGATATTTACATGTTCATACAGATGGCGGTGTAGATATTTCCATGTTCGTACGGAAGGCAGTGTAGATATTTCCATGTTCATACAGATGGCAGTGTATATATTTCCATGTTTATACAGATAGCAGTGTAGTTATTTCCATGTTTATAGAGATAGCAGTGTAGATATTTCCATTGATATTCAGATAGCTGTGTAGATATTTCCATGTTCATACAGATAGCGGTGTAGATATTTCCATGTTCATACAGATAACGGTGTAGATATTTCCATGTTCATACAGATAGCGGTGTAGATATTTCCATGTTCATACAGTTAGCGGTGTAGATATTTCCATGTTCATACAAATGGCGGTGTAGGTATTTCCATGTTTATACAGATAGCTGTGTAGATATTTCCATGTTTATAGAGATAGCAGTGTAGATATTTCCATTGATATACAGATAGCTGTGTAGATATTTGCATGTTCATACACAAAGCGGTGTAGATATTTCCATGTTCATACAGATAGCGGTGTATATATTTCCATGTTCGTACAGAGAGCGGTGTAGATATTTCCATGTTCATACAGTTAGCGGTGTAGATATTTCCATGTTCATACAGATAGCGGTGTAGGAATTTCCATGTTCATAGAGATGGCGGTGTAGTTATTTCCATGTTAATACAGATAGCAGTTTAGTTATTTCCATGTTTATAGAGATAGCAGTTTAGATATTTTCATTGATATACAGATAGCTGTGTAGATATTTCCATGTTCATACAGATAGCGGTGTAGATATTTCCATGTTCATACAGATAGCGGTGTAGATATTTCCATGCTCATACAGATAGCGGTGTTGATGTTTCCATGTTCATACAGATCGCGGTGTAGATATTTCTTTGTTCATACAGATAGCGGTGTAGATATTTCCATGTTCATACAGTTAGCGGTGTAGAAATTTCCATGTTCATACAGATGGCTGTGTAGATATTTACATGTTTATACAGATGGCGGTGTAGAGATTTCCATGTTCGTACGGATGGCAGTGTAGATATTTCCATGTTCATAAAGGTGGCGGTGTATATATTTCCATGTTTATACAGATAGCAGTGTAGTTATTTCCATGTTTATAGAGATAGCAGTGTAGATATTTCCATTGATATACAGATAGCTGTGTAGATATTTCCATGTTCATACAGATAGCGGTGTAGATATTTCCATGTTCATACAGATAACGGTGTAGATATTTCCATGTTCATACCGATAGCGGTGTAGATATTTCCATGTTCATACAGATAGCGGTGTAGATATTTCCATGTTCATACAGATAGTGGTGTAGATATTTCCATGTTCATACAGATGGCGGTGTAGATATTTACATGTTCATACAGATAGCGGTGTAGATATTTCCATGTTCATATAGATAGCGGTGTAGATATTTCCATGTTCATACAGATAGCGGTGTAGATATTTCCATGTTCATACTTTTAGCGTTGTAGATATTTCCATGTTCATACAGATGGCGGTGTAGATATTTACATGTTCATACAGATGGCGGTGTAGATATTTCCATGTTCATACAGATAGCGGTGTAGATATTTCCATGTTCATACAGATAGCGGTGTTGATGTTTCCATGTTCATACAGATCGCGGTGTAGATATTTCTTTGTTCATACAGATAGCGGTGTAGATATTTCCATGTTCATACAGTTAGCGGTGTAGAAATTTCCATGTTCATACAGATGGCTGTGTAGATATTTACATGTTTATACAGATGGCGGTGTAGAGATTTCCATGTTCGTACGGATGGCAGTGTAGATATTTCCATGTTCATAAAGGTGGCGGTGTATATATTTCCATGTTTATACAGATAGCAGTGTAGTTATTTCCATGTTTATAGAGATAGCAGTGTAGATATTTCCATTGATATACAGATAGCTGTGTAGATATTTCCATGTTCATACAGATAGCGGTGTAGATATTTCCATCTTCATACAGATAGCAGTGTAGATATTTCCATGTTCATACAGATAGCGGTGTTGATATTTCCATGTTCATACAGATAACGGTGTAGATATTTCCATGTTCATACAGATAGCGGTGTATATATTTCCATGTTCATACAGTTAGCGGTGTAGATATTTCCATGTTCATACAGATGGCGGTGTAGATATTTACATGTTCATACATATGGCGGTGTAGATATTTCCATGTTCGTACAGATGGCCGTGTAGATATTTCCATGTTTTAGAGATGGCGGTGTAGATATTTCCATGTTCATGCAGATAGCGGTATAGATATTTCCAAGTTTATACAGATGGTGGTGTAGATATTTCCATGTTTATAGAGATGGCGGTCTAGATATTTCCATGTTTATTGAGATAGTGGTATAGTTATTTCCAAGTTTATAGAGACAGTGTTGTAGATATTTCCATGTTTGTACAGATAGCGGTGAAGATATTTCCATGTTTATACAGATAGCGGTGCGGATATTTCCATGTTTATACAGATAGTTGGGCAGATATTTCCATGTTTATACAGATAGCGGTGTAGATATTTCCATCTTAATACAGATGGCGGTGTAGATGTGTCCATGTTCGTACAGATGGCGGTGTAGATATTTCCATGTTCATACGGATGGCGGTGTAGATATTTCGAAGTTTATAGAGATAGCGCTGTAGTTATTTCCATATTTATAGAGAAATCTGTGTAGCTGTTTCCATGTATACGCAGTTAGCTGTGTAGATATTTCCATGTTCAAGCAGATAGCGGTGTAGATATTTCCATGTTCATCCAGATGCCGGTGTAGATATATCCATGCTCATACAGATGGCGGTGAAGATATTTCCATGTTCATACAGATGGCGGTGTAGATATTTCCATGTTCATACAAATGGCGGTGTAGATATTTCCATGTTCATAGAGATGGCGGTGCAGATATTTCCATGTTCATACAAATGGCGTTGTAGATATTTCCATGTTCATAGAGATGGCGGTGTAGATATTTCCATGTTTATACAGATAGCAGTGTAGATATTTCCATGTTTATAGAGATAGCAGTGTCGATATTTCCATTGATATACAGATTGCTGTGTAGAGATTTCCATGTTCATACTGATAGCGGTGTAGATATTTCTTCGTTCATACAGATAGCGGTGTAGATATATCCATGTACATACAGGTAGCGGTGTAGATATTTCCATGTTCATACAGATGGCGGTGTAGATATTTACATGTTCATACAGATGGCGGTGTAGATATTTCCATGTTCGTACGGAAGGCAGTGTAGATATTTCCATGTTCATACAGATGGCAGTGTATATATTTCCATGTTTATACAGATAGCAGTGTAGTTATTTCCATGTTTATAGAGATAGCAGTGTAGATATTTCCATTGATATTCAGATAGCTGTGTAGATATTTCCATGTTCATACAGATAGCGGTGTAGATATTTCCATGTTCATACAGATAACGGTGTAGATATTTCCATGTTCATACAGATAGCGGTGTAGATATTTCCATGTTCATACAGTTAGCGGTGTAGATATTTCCATGTTCATACAAATGGCGGTGTAGGTATTTCCATGTTTATACAGATAGCTGTGTAGATATTTCCATGTTTATAGAGATAGCAGTGTAGATATTTCCATTGATATACAGATAGCTGTGTAGATATTTGCATGTTCATACACAAAGCGGTGTAGATATTTCCATGTTCATACAGATAGCGGTGTATATATTTCCATGTTCGTACAGAGAGCGGTGTAGATATTTCCATGTTCATACAGTTAGCGGTGTAGATATTTCCATGTTCATACAGATAGCGGTGTAGGAATTTCCATGTTCATAGAGATGGCGGTGTAGTTATTTCCATGTTAATACAGATAGCAGTTTAGTTATTTCCATGTTTATAGAGATAGCAGTTTAGATATTTTCATTGATATACAGATAGCTGTGTAGATATTTCCATGTTCATACAGATAGCGGTGTAGATATTTCCATGTTCATACAGATAGCGGTGTAGATATTTCCATGCTCATACAGATAGCGGTGTTGATGTTTCCATGTTCATACAGATCGCGGTGTAGATATTTCTTTGTTCATACAGATAGCGGTGTAGATATTTCCATGTTCATACAGTTAGCGGTGTAGAAATTTCCATGTTCATACAGATGGCTGTGTAGATATTTACATGTTTATACAGATGGCGGTGTAGAGATTTCCATGTTCGTACGGATGGCAGTGTAGATATTTCCATGTTCATAAAGGTGGCGGTGTATATATTTCCATGTTTATACAGATAGCAGTGTAGTTATTTCCATGTTTATAGAGATAGCAGTGTAGATATTTCCATTGATATACAGATAGCTGTGTAGATATTTCCATGTTCATACAGATAGCGGTGTAGATATTTCCATGTTCATACAGATAACGGTGTAGATATTTCCATGTTCATACCGATAGCGGTGTAGATATTTCCATGTTCATACAGATAGCGGTGTAGATATTTCCATGTTCATACAGATAGTGGTGTAGATATTTCCATGTTCATACAGATGGCGGTGTAGATATTTACATGTTCATACAGATAGCGGTGTAGATATTTCCATGTTCATATAGATAGCGGTGTAGATATTTCCATGTTCATACAGATAGCGGTGTAGATATTTCCATGTTCATACTTTTAGCGTTGTAGATATTTCCATGTTCATACAGATGGCGGTGTAGATATTTACATGTTCATACAGATGGCGGTGTAGATATTGCCATGTTCGTACGGATTGCAGTGTAGATATTTCCATGTTCATACAGGTGGTGGTGTAGATATTTCCATGTTTATACATATAGCAGTGTAGTTATTTCCCTGATTATAGAGGTAGCAGTGTAGGTATTTCCATTGATATACAGATAGCTGTATAGATATTTGCCTTTTCATACAGAAAGCGGTGGAGATATTTCCATATTCGTACAGATATCGGTGTAGATATTTCCACGTTTACAGAGATGGCGGTGTAGATATTTCCATGTTCATACAGATAGCGGTGTAGATATTTCCATGTTTATAGAGATGGCGGTGTAGATATTTTCATGTTTACACAGATGGCGGTGTATATATTTCCATGTTTACACAGATAGCGGTGTAGACATTTCCATGTTTACACAGATAGCGGTGTGGATATTTCCATGTTTCTGCAGATAGCGGTGTAGATTTTTTCCATGTTTATACAGATAGCGGTGCGGTTATTTCCATGTTTATACAGATAGTCGTGCAGATATTTCCTTGTTTATAAGGATAGCGGTGTAGATATTTCCATCTTAATACAGATGGCGGTGTAGATATTTCTATGTTCATACAGATGGCGGTGTAGACATTTCGAAGTTTATAGAGATAGCGGTGTACTTATTTCCATACTTACAGAGAAATCTGTGTAAATATTTCCATGTATGTTTAGATAGCTGTGTAGATATTTCCATGTTCATGCAGATATCGGTGTAGGTATTTCCATGTTCATCCTGATGCCGGTGTACATATATCCATATTCATACAGATGGCTGTGAAGATATTTCCATGTTCATACAGATGGCGGTGTAGATAATTCCATGTTCATACAAATGGCGGTGTAGATATTTCCATGTTCATAGAGATGGCGGTGTAGATATTTCCATGTTCATACAAATGGCGGTGTAGATATTTCCATGTTCATCGAGATGGCGGTGTAGATATTTCCATGTTTATACAGATAGCTGTGTAGTTATTTCCATGTTTATAGAGATAGCAGTGTAGATATTTCTATTGATATACAGACAGCTGTGTAGATATTTGCATGTTCATACAGATAGCGGTGTAGATATTTCCATGTCCATACAGATAGCGGTGTAGATATTTCCATGTTCATACAGATAGCGGTGTAGATATTTCCATGTTCACACAGATAGCGGTGTAGATATTTCCATGTTCATACAGATAGCGGTGTAGATATATCCATGTCCATAAAGTTAGCGGTGTTGATATTTCCATGTTCATACAGATGGTGGTGTAGATATTTCCATGTTCATAGAGATGGCGGTGAAGATATTTCCATGTTTATGCAGATAACGGTGTAGATTTTCCATGTTTATACAGATAGCAGAGTAGATACTTCCATGTTTATAGAGATAGTGGTGTAGATAAATTCAATTTTATACCGAGAGCAGTGTAGATATTTTCAAGTTCATACAGATAGCGGTGTGGATATTTCCACGTTTATAGAGATGGCGGTGTTGATATTTCCATGTTCATAAAGATGGCGGTGTAGATATTTCCATGTTTATAGAGATGGCGGTGTAGATATTTCCATGTTTACACAGAGAGCGGTGTAGACATTTCCATGTTTACACAGATAGCGGTGTGGATATTTCCATGTTTATGCAGATAGCGGTGTAGATATTTCCATGTTTATACAGATAGTGGTGCGGATATTTCCAAGTTTATACAGATAGTTGGGCAGATATTTCCATGTTTATACAGATAGTGGTGTAGATATTTCCATCATAATATAGATGGCTTTGTAGATATGTCCCTGTTTGTACAGATGGCGGTGTAGATATTTCCATGTTCATACAGATGGCGGTGTAGATATTTCGAAGTTTATTGAGATAGCGCTGTAGTTATTTCCATATTTATAGAGATATCTCTGAAGATATTTCCTTGTATACGCATATTGCTGTGTAGATATTTCCATGTTCATGCAGACAGCGCTGTAGATATTTCCATGTTCATCCAGATGCCGGTGTAGATATATCCATGTTCCTACAGATGGTGAAGATATTTCCATGTTCATACAGATGGCGGTGTGGATATTTCCATGTTCATCCAAATGGCGGTGTAGATAATTCCAAGTTCATAGAGATGGCGGTGTAGATATTTCCGTGGCCATACAAATGGCGGTGTAGATATTTCCATGATCATAGAGATGGGGGTGTAGATATTTCCATGTTTATACAGATAGCAGTGTAGTTATTTCCATGTTTATAGAGATAGCGGTGTAGATATTTCCATTGATATACAGATAGCTCTGTAGATATGTGCATGTTCATACACTTAGCGGTGTAGATATTTCCATGTTCGTACAGATAGCGGTGTAGATATTTCCATGTTCATAGAGATAGCAGTGTAGATATTTCCATGTTCCTACAGATAACGGTGTAGATATTTCCATGTTCATACAGATAGCGGTGTAGATATTTCCCTGTTCATACAGTTAGCGGAGTAGGTATTTACATGTTCATACCGATGGCGGTGTAGATATTTACATGTTCATACAGATGGCGGTGTTGGTATTTCCATGTTCGTACAGATGGTGGTGTAGATATTTCCATGTTTATGCAGATAGCGGTATAGATATTTCCATGTTTATACAGATGGTGGTGTAGGTATTTCCATGTTTATAGAGATGGCGGTCTAGATATTTGCATGTTTATAGAGATAGTGGTGTAGTTATTGCCAAGTTTATAGAGACAGCGTTGCAGATATTTCCATGTTTATACAGATAGCGGTGAAGATATTTCCATGTTTATACAGATAGCGGTGTAGATATTTCCATTTTTATACAGATAACAGTGTAGATAATTCCATGTTTACAGAGATAGTGGTGTAGATAATTTCAATTTTATACAGATAGCAGTGTAGAAATTTCCAAGTTCATACAGATAGCGGTGTAGACATTTCCACGTTCATAGAGATGGCGGTGTAGATATTTCCATGTTCATACAGACGGCGGTGTAGATATTTCCATGTTTATAGAGATGGCGGTGTAGATATTTCCACGTTTGCACAGATGGCGGTGTAGATATTTCCATGTTTACACAGATAGCGATGTAGACATTTACATGTTTGCACAGATAGCGGTGTGGATATTTCCATGTTTACAGATAGCGGTATAGATATTTCCATGTTATACAGATAGCGGTGCGGATATTTCCATGTTTATACAGATAGTTGGGCAGATATTTCCATTTTTATACAGATAGCGGTGTAGACATTTCCATCTTAATACTGATGGGGGTGTAGATATGTCCATGTTCGTACAGGTGGCGGTGTAGATATTTCCATGTTCAAACAGATGGCGGTGTAGATATTTCGAAGTTTATAGAGATAGCGCTGTAGTTATTTCCATATTTATAGAGAAATCTGTGTAGATATTTCCATGCATATGCAGACAGCTGTGTAGATATTTCCATGTTCATGCAGATAGCGGTGTAGATATTTCCATGTTCATCCAGATGCCGGTGTAGATAAATCCATGTTCATACAGATGGCGGTGAAGATATTTCCATGTTCATACAAATGGCGGTGTAGATATTTCCATGTTCGTACAAATGGCGGTGTAGATATTTCCATGTTCATAGAGATGGCGGTGTAGATATTTCCATGTTCATACAAATGGCTGTGTAGATATTTCCTTGTTCATAGAGATGGCGGTGTAGATATTTCCATGTTTACACAGATAGCACTGTAGTTATTTCCATGTTTATAGAGATAGCGGTGTAGATAATTTCAAATTTATGCAGATAGCTGGGTAGATATTTGCATGTTCATACAGATAGCGGTGTAGATATTTCCATGTTCATACAGATAGCGGTGTAGATATTTCCATGTTCATACTGGTAGCGATGTAGATATTTCCATGTTCATACCAATAGCGGTGTAGATATTTCCATGTCCATACAGTTAGCGGTGTAGATATTTCCATGTTCATACAGATGGCGGTGTATATATTTACATGTTCATACAGATTGCGGTGTAGATATTTGCATGTTCGTATGGATGGCATTGTAGATATTTCCATGTTCATACAGGTGGCGGTGTAGATATTTCCATGTTTACAGATAGCAGTGTAGTTATTTCCATGTTTATAGAGATAGCAGTGTAGATATTTCCATTGATATACAGATAGCTGTGTAGATATTTGCATGTTCATGCAGATAGCGGTGTAGATATTTCCATCTTCGTACAGATAGCGGTGTAGATATTTCGATGTTCATACAGATAACGGTGTAGATATTTCCATGTTCATACAGATAGCGGTATAGATATTTCCATGTTCATACAGTTAGCGGTGTAGATATTTCCATGTTCATACAGACGGCGGTGTAGATATTTCCATGTTCATAGAGACGGCGGTGTAGATATTTCCATGTTTATGCAGATAGCGGTATAGATATTTCCATGTTTATACAGATGGTGGTGTAGATATTTCCATGTTTATAGAGATAGCGGTCTAGATATTTCCATGTATACAGAGATAGTGGTGTAGTTATTTCCAAGTTTATAGAGAGAGCGCTGTAGATATTTCCAAGTTTATACAGATAGCGGTGTAGATATTTCCATGTTCATAGAGATGGCGGTGTAGATATTTCCATGTTCACACAAATGGCGGTGTAGATATTTCCATGTTCATAGAGATGGCAGTGTAGATATTTCCATGTTTGTACAGATAGCAGTGTAGTTATTTCCATGTTTATAGTGATAGCAGTTTAGATATTTCCATTGATATACAGATAGCGGTGTAGATATTTGCATGTTCATGCAGATAGCGGTGTAGATATTTGCATTTTCGTACAGATAGCAGTGTAGATATTTCCATGTTTATGCAGATAGCGGTGTAGATATTTCCATGTTTATACAGATAGTGGTGTGGATATTTCCATGTTTATGCAGATAGTTGGGCAGATATTTCCATGTTTATACAGATAGTTGGGCAGATATTTCCATGTTCATACAGATAGCGGTGTAGATATTTCCATGTTCATACCATTAGCGGTGTAGATATTTCCATGTTCATACAGTTAGCGGTGTAGGTAATTGCATGTTCATACAGATAGCGGTGTAGATATTTCCATGTTCGTACAGATAGCGGTGTAGATATTTCCATGTTCATACAGATAGCGGTGTAGATATTTCCATGTTCATACAGATAACGGTGTAGGTATTTCCATGTTCATACAGATAGCCTTGTGGATATTTCCATGTTCATACAGTTAGCGGTGTAGATATTTCCATGTTCATACAGATGGCGGTGTAGATATTTCCATGTTCATACAGATGGCGGTGTAGATATTTAAATGTTCGTACAGATGGCGGTGTAGATATTTCCATGTTCATAGAGATGGCGGTGTAGATATTTCCATGTTTATGCAGATAGCGGTATAGATATTTCCATGTTTATACAGATGGCTGTGTAGATATATCCATGTTCATACAGATGGCGGTGAAGGTATTTCCATGTTCATACAGATAGCGGTGTAGATATTTCCATGTTCATACAGATAGCGGTGTAGATATTTCCATGTTTATACAGGTAGCGGTGTAGATATTTCCATGTTTGTACAGATAGCGGTGTAGATGTGTCCATGGTTATACAGATAGCGGTGTAGATATTTCCAGGTTTATACAGATAGCGGTGAAGATATATCCATCTTAATACAGATGGCGGTGTAGATATTTATATGTGCATACAGATAGCGGTGCTGATATTTCCATGTTTATACAGGTAGCCGTGTAGATATTTCCATGCTTATACAGATAGCGGTGTAGGTTTTTCCAAGTTTATACAGATAGCGGTGTAGATGTCTCCATCTTAATACAGATGGTGGTGTAGAAATTTATATGTTCATACAGACGGCGGTGCAGATATTTCCATGTTCATACAGATGGCGGTGTAGATATTTCCATGATTATAGAGATAGCAGTGTAGTTATTTCCATGTGTAAAGAGATAGCTTTGTAGATATTTCCATGTATATGCAGATAGCTGTGTAGATATTTCCATTTTCATGCAGATAGCGGTGAAGATGTATGCATGTTTACACAGATAGAGATGTAGATATTTCCATGTGCATACAGATAGCGGTGTAGATATTTCCATGTTCATCCAGATGGCTGTGTAGATATATCCATGTTCATACAGATGGCGGTGAAGATATTTCCATGTTCATACAGATAGCGGTGTAGATATTTCCATGTTCATACAGATAGCGGTGTAGATATTTCCATGTTCATACAGATAGCGGTGTAGATATTTCCATGTTTATACAGATAGCGGTGTAGATATCTCCTTCTTTATACAGATGGCGGTGGAGATATTTATATGTTAATACAGATGGAGGTGCAGATATTTCCAAGTTCATACAGATGGCGGTGTAGATATTTCCATGTTTATAGAGATAGCGGTATAGATATTTCCATGTGCAAAGAGATAGCTGTGTAGATGTTTCCATGTATATGGAGATATCTGTGTAGATATTTCCATTTTCATGCAGATAGTGGTGTAGATATTTCCATGTTCAAATAGATAGCAGTGTAGATATTTCTATGTTCATACAGATAGCGGTGTAGATATTTCCATGTTCATACAGATAACGGTGTAGGTATTTCCATGTTCATACAGATAGCCTTGTGGATATTTCCATGTTCATACAGTTAGCGGTGTAGATATTTCCATGTTCATACAGATGGCGGTGTAGATATTTCCATGTTCATACAGATGGCGGTGTAGATATTTAAATGTTCGTACAGATGGCGGTGTAGATATTTCCATGTTCATAGAGATGGCGGTGTAGATATTTCCATGTTTATGCAGATAGCGGTATAGATATTTCCATGTTTATACAGATGGCTGTGTAGATATATCCATGTTCATACAGATGGCGGTGAAGGTATTTCCATGTTCATACAGATAGCGGTGTAGATATTTCCATGTTCATACAGATAGCGGTGTAGATATTTCCATGTTTATACAGGTAGCGGTGTAGATATTTCCATGTTTGTACAGATAGCGGTGTAGATGTGTCCATGGTTATACAGATAGCGGTGTAGATATTTCCAGGTTTATACAGATAGCGGTGAAGATATATCCATCTTAATACAGATGGCGGTGTAGATATTTATATGTGCATACAGATAGCGGTGCTGATATTTCCATGTTTATACAGGTAGCCGTGTAGATATTTCCATGCTTATACAGATAGCGGTGTAGGTTTTTCCAAGTTTATACAGATAGCGGTGTAGATGTCTCCATCTTAATACAGATGGTGGTGTAGAAATTTATATGTTCATACAGACGGCGGTGCAGATATTTCCATGTTCATACAGATGGCGGTGTAGATATTTCCATGATTATAGAGATAGCAGTGTAGTTATTTCCATGTGTAAAGAGATAGCTTTGTAGATATTTCCATGTATATGCAGATAGCTGTGTAGATATTTCCATTTTCATGCAGATAGCGGTGAAGATGTATGCATGTTTACACAGATAGAGATGTAGATATTTCCATGTGCATACAGATAGCGGTGTAGATATTTCCATGTTCATCCAGATGGCTGTGTAGATATATCCATGTTCATACAGATGGCGGTGAAGATATTTCCATGTTCATACAGATAGCGGTGTAGATATTTCCATGTTCATACAGATAGCGGTGTAGATATTTCCATGTTCATACAGATAGCGGTGTAGATATTTCCATGTTTATACAGATAGCGGTGTAGATATCTCCTTCTTTATACAGATGGCGGTGGAGATATTTATATGTTAATACAGATGGAGGTGCAGATATTTCCAAGTTCATACAGATGGCGGTGTAGATATTTCCATGTTTATAGAGATAGCGGTATAGATATTTCCATGTGCAAAGAGATAGCTGTGTAGATGTTTCCATGTATATGGAGATATCTGTGTAGATATTTCCATTTTCATGCAGATAGTGGTGTAGATATTTCCATGTTCAAATAGATAGCAGTGTAGATATTTCTATGTTCATACAGATAGCGGTGTAGATATTTCCATGTTTATACAGATAGCGGTGAAGATGTATGCATGTTTACACAGATAGCGGTGTAGATATTTCCATGTTTATACAGGTAGCGGTGTGGAAATTTCCATGTTTATACAGATAGCGGTGTAGATATTTCCATGTTTATACAGATAGCAGTGTAGATATTTCCATGTTTATACAGATAGCGGTATAGATATCTCCTTCTTTATACAGATGGCAGTGTAGATATTTATATGTTCATAGAGATGGCGGTGCAGATATTTCCATGTTCATACAGATGGCGGTGTAGATATTTCCATGTTCATACAGATAGCGGTGTAGTTATTTCCATGTGTAAAGAGATAGCTGTATAGATATTTCCATGTATATGCAGATAGCTGTGTAGATATTTCCATTTTCATGCAGATAGCGGTGTATATATTTCCCTGTTCAAACAGATAGCGGTGTAGATATTTCCATGTTCATACAGATAGTGGTGTAGTTATTTCCATGTTCATACAGATAGCGGTGTAGATATTTCCATGTTCATCCAGATGGCTGTGTAGATATATCCATGTTCATACAGATAGCGGTGTAGATATTTCCATGTTCATATAGATAGTGGTGTAGATATTTGCATGTTCATACAGATAGCGGTGTAGCTATTTCCATGTTCATATAGATAGCGGTGTAGATATTTCCATGTTCATAGAGATAGCGGTGTAGATATTTACATGTTCATACAGATAGCGGTGCTGATATTTCCATGTTTATACAGGTAGCGGTGTAGATATTTCCATGTTTATACAGATAGTGGTGTAGATATTTCCATGTTTATACAGATTGCGGTGTAGATATTTCCAAGTTTATACAGATAGCGGTTTAGATATCTCCATCTTAATACAGATGGCGGTGTAGATATTTATATGTTCATACAGATGGCCGTGCAGATAGTTCCATGTTCATACAGATGGCGGTGTAGATATTTCCATGTTGATACAGACAGCGGTGTAGTTATTTCCATGAGTAGATGGCTGTGTAGATATTCCCATGTATATGCAGATAGCTGTGTAGATATTTCCATTTTCAAACAGATAGCGGTGTGTATACTTCCCTGTTCAAACAGATAGCGGTGTAGATATTTCCATGTTCGTACAGATAGTGGTGTAGATATTTCCATGTTCATACAGATAGCGGTGTACCTATTTCCATGTTCATGCAGATAGCGGAGTGGATATTTCCATGTTCATAGAGATAGCGGTGTAGATATTTCCATGTTTATACAGGTAGCGGTGTAGATATTTCCATGTTTATACAGATAGCGGTGAAGGTGTATGCATGTTTACACAGATAGCGGTGTAGATATTTTCATGTTCATCCAGATGGCTGTGTAGATATTTCCATGTTCATACAGATGGCGGTGAAGATATTTCCATATTCATACAGATAGCGGTGTAGATATTTCCATGTTTATCCAGATAGCGGTGTAGATATTTCCATGTTCATACGGATAGCAGTGTAGCTATTTCCATGTTCATACAGATAGCGGTGTAGATATTTCCATGTTCATCCAGATGGCTGTGTAGATATATCCATGTTCATACAGATGGCGGTGAAGATATTTCCATGTTCATACAGATAGCGGTGTAGATATTTCCATGTTCATAGAGATAGTGGTGTAGATATTTCCATGTTCATACAGATAGCGGTGTAGCTATTTCCATATTCATACAGATAACGGTGTAGATATTTCCATGTTCATCCAGATGGCTGTGTAGCTATTTACATGTTCATACAGATAGCGGTGCTGATATTTCCAAGTTTATACAGGTAGCAGTGTAGATATTTCCTTGTTTATACAGAAAGCGGCTTAGATATTTCCATGTTTATACAGATAGCGGTGTAGATATTTCCAAGTTTATACATATAGCGGTTTAGTTATCTCCATCTTAATACAGACGGCGGTGTAGATATTTATATGTACATACAGATGTCGGTGCAGATATTTCCATGTTCATACAGATGGCGGTGTAGATATTTCCATGTTTATAGAGATAGCAGTGTAGTTATTTCCATTTGTAAAGAGATAGCTTTGTAGATATTTCCATGTATATGCAGATAGCTGTGTAGATATTTCCATTTTCATGCAGATAGCGGTGAAGATGTATACATGTTTACAAAGATAGCGGTGTAGATATTTCCATGTTCATACAGATAGCGGTGTAGATATTTCCATGTTCATACAGATGGCTGTGTAGATATATCTATGTTCTTACAGATGGCGGAGAAGAGATTTCCATGTTCATACAGATAGCGGTGTAGATATTTCCATGTTCATACAGATAGCGGTGTAGATATTTCCATGATCATACAGATAGCGGTGTAGATATTTCCATGTTCATACAGATAGCGGTGTAGATATTTCCAAGTTCATCCAGATGGCTGTGTAGATATATCCATGTTCATACAGATGGCGGTGAAGATATTTCCATGTTCATACAGATAGCGTTGCAGATATTTCCATGTTCATACAGATAGCCGTGTAGATATTGCCATGTTTATACCGATAGCGGTGCTGATACTTCCATGTTTATACAGGTAGCGGTGTACATATTTCCATGTTTATACAGATAGCGGTGTAGATATTTCCATGTTCATACAGATAGCGGTGTAGATAATTCCATGTTCATAGAGATAGCGGTGTAGATATTTACATGTTCATACAGATAGCGGTGCTGATATTTCCATGTTTATACAGGCAGCGGTGCAGATATTTCCATGTTTATACAGATAGTGGTGTAGATATTTCCAAGTTTATACAGATAGCGGTGTAGATATCTCCATCTTAATACAGATGGCGGTGTAGATATTTATATGTTCATACAGATGGCGGTGCAGATATTTCCATGTTCATACAGATGGCAGTGTATATATTTCCATGTTCATACAGATAGCCGTGTAGTTATTTCCATGTGTAAAGAGATAGCTGTGTAGATTTTCCCATGTATATGCAGATAGCTGTGTAGATATTTCCATTTTCAAGCAGATAGCGGTGTATATAATTCCCTGTTCAAACAGATACCGGTGTAGATATTTCCATGTTCATACAGATAGTGGTGTAGATATTTCCATGTTCATACAGATAGCGGTGTAGCTATTTCCATGTTCATACAGATAGCGGTGTGGATTTTTCCATGTTCATAGAGGTAGCGGTGTAGATATTTCCATGTTGATACAGATAGCGGTGCAGATATTTCCATGTTTATACAGATAGCGGTGTAGATATTTCCAAGTTTATAGAGATAGCGGTGTAGTTATTTCCATGTGTAAAGAGATAGCTGTGTAGATGTTTCCATGTTTATAGAGATAGTGGTGTAGTTATTTCCATGTGTAAAGAGATAGCTGTGTAGATATTTCCATGTATATGCAGATAGCTGTATAGATATTTCCATTTTCATGCAGATAGCGGTTTATATATTTCCATGTTCATCCAGATGGCTGTGTAGATATATCCATGTTTATACAGATAGCGGTGTAGATATTTCCATGTTCATACAGATAGCGGTGTAGATATTTCCATGTTCATCCAGATGGCTGTATAGATATATCCATGTTCATACAGATAGCGTTGTAGATATTTCCATGTTCCTACAGATAGTGGTGTAGATATTTCCATGTTCATAAAGATAGCCGTGTAGCTATTTCCATGTTCATAAAGATAGCGGTGTAGATATTTCCATGTTTATACAGATAGTGGTGTAGATATTTCCATGTTTATACAGATAGCGGTGTAGATATTTCCAAGTTTATACAGATAGATGTGTAGATATCTCCATCTTAATACAGATGGTGGTGTAGATATTTATATGTTCACACAGATGGCGGTGCAGATATTTCCGTGTTCATATAGATGGCCGTGTAGATATTTCCATGTTTATAGAGATAGCGGTGTAGTTATTTCCATGTGCAAAGAGATAGCTTTGTATATATTTCCATGTGTATGCAGATAGCTGTGTAGATATTTCCATTTTCATGCGGATAGCGGTGTGGATATTTCCATGTTCAAACAGATAGCGGTGTAGATATTTCCATGTTCATACAGATAGCGGTGTAGATATTTCCATGTTTATACAGATAGCGGTGAAGATGTATGCATGTTTACAAGGATAGCAGTGTAGATATTTAGATGTTCATACAGATAGCGGTGTAGATATTTCCATGTTCATCCAGATGGCTGTGTAGATATATCCATGTTCATACATATGGCAGTGAAGATATTTCCATGTTCACACAGATTGCGGTGTAGATATTTCCATGTTCCTACACATAGCGGTGTAGATATTTCCATGTTCATACCTATAGCGGTGCTGTTATTTCCATGTTTATACAGGTAGCGGTGTAGATATTTCCATGTTCATACAGATGACTGTGTAGATATATCCATGTTCATACAGATAGCGGTGTAGATATTTCCATGTTCATACAAATAGTGCTGTAGATATTTCCATGTTCATACAGATAGCAGTGTAGCTATTTCCATGTTCATACAGATAGCGGTGTAGATATTTCCATGTTCAAAGAGATAGCTGTGTAGATATTTCCATGTTCATACAGATAGCTGTGCTGATATTTCCATGTTTATGCAGGTAGCGGTGTAGATATCTCCATGTTTATACAGATAGTGGTGTAGATATTTCCATGTTTATACAGATAGCGGTGTAGATATTTCCAAGTTTATACAGATAGATGTGTAGATATCTCCATCTTAATACAGATGGCAGTGTAGATATTTATATGTTCATACAGATGGCGGTGCAGATATTTCCATGTTCATATAGATGGCGGTGTAGATATTTCCATGTTTATAGAGATAGCGGTTTAGTTATTTCCATGTGTAAAGAGATAGCTTTGTAGATATTTCCATGTGTATGCAGATAGCTGTGTAGATATTTCCATTTTAATGCAGATAGCGGTGTAGATATTTCCATGTTCAAACAGATAGCGGTGTAGATATTTCCATGTTCATACAGATAGCGGTGTAGATATTTCCATGTTTATACAGATAGCGGTGAAGATGTATGTATGTTTACAAGGATAGCAGTGTAGATGTTTCCATGTTCATGCAGATAGCGGTGTAGATATTTCCATGTTCATCCAGATGGCATTGTAGATATATCCATGTTCATACAGTTGGCAGTGAAGATATTTCCATGTTCATACAGATAGCGGTGTAGATATTTCCATGTTCATACAGATAGCTTTGGAGATATTTCCGTGTTCATACCGATAGCGGTGCTGATATTTCCATGTTTATACAGGTAGCGATGTAGATATTTCCATGTTTGTACAGATAGCGGTGTAGATATTTCCATGTTTATACAGATAGCAGTGTAGATATTTCCATGTTTATACAGATATCGGTGTAGATATCTCCTTCTTAATACAGATGGCGGTGTAGATATTTATATGTTCATACAGATAGCGGTGTAGTTATTTCCATGTGTAAAGAGATAGCTGTGTAGATCTTCCCATGTATATTCAGATAGCTGTGTAGATATTTCCATTTTCATGCTGATAGCGGTGTATATATTTCCCTGTTCAAACAGATAGCGGTGTAGATATTTCCATGTTCATACAGATAGTGGTGTAGATATTTCCTTTTTCATACAGATAGCGGTGTAGCTATTTCCATGTTCATACAGATAGCGGTGTGGATATTTCCATGTTCATAGAGATAGCGGTGTAGATATTTCCATGTTCATACAGATAGCGGTGCTGATATTTCCATGTTTATACAGGTAGCGGTGTAGATATTTCCATGTTTATACAGATAGCGGTGAAGATGTATGCATGTTTACACATATAGCGGTGTATATATTTTCATGTTCATCCAGATGGCTGTGTAGATATTTCCATGTTCATACCGATAGCGGTGTAGATATTTCCATGTTCATCCAGATGGCTGCGTAGATATATCCATGTTCATACAGAAGGCAGTGAAGATATTTCCATGTTCATACAGATAGCGGTGTAGATATTTCCATGTTCATACAGATAGCGGTGTAGATATTTCCGTGTTCATACTGATAACGGTGCTGATATTTCCATGTTTATACAGGTAGCGGTGTAGATATTTGAATGTTCATACAGATAGCGGTGTAGATATTTCCATGTTTATACAGATAGCAGTGTAGATATTTCCATGTTTATACAGATAGCGGTGAAGATATCTCTTTCTTAATACAGAGGGCAGTGTAGATATTTAGATGTTCATAGAGATGGCGGTGCAGATATTTCCATGTTCATACAGGTGGCGGTGTAGATATTTCCATGTTCATACAGATAGCGGTGTAGTTATTTCCATGTGTAAAGAGATAGCTGTATAGATATTTCCATGTATATGAAGATAGCTGTTTAGATATTTCCATTTTCATGCAGATAGCGGTGAATATATTTCCCTGTTCAAACAGATAGCAGTGTAGATATTTCCATGTTCATACAGATAGTGGTGTAGATATTTCCAAGTTCATACAGATAGCGGTGTAGATATTTCCATGTTCATCCAGATGGCTGTGTAGATATATCCATGTTCATACAGATAGCGGTGTTGATAATTCCATGTTCATACAGATAGTGGTGTAGATATTTCCATGTTCATACAGATAGCGGTGTAGCTATTTCCATGTTCATACAGATAGCGGTGTAGATATTTCCATGTTTATACAGATAGCGGTGAAGATGTATGCATGTTTACAAGGATAGAAGTGTAGATGTTTCCATGTTCATGCAGATAGCGGTGTAGATATTTCCATGTTCATCCAGTTGGCATTGTAGATATATCCATGTTCATACAGATGGCAGTGAAGATATTTCCATGTTCATACAGATAGCGGTGTAGATATTTCCATGTTCATACAGATAGCGGTGGAGATATTTCCGTGTTCAGACCGATAGCGGTGCTGATATTTCCATGTTTATACAGGTAGCGATGTAGATATTTCCATGTTTGTACAGATAGCGGTGTAGATATTTCCATGTTTATACAGATAGCAGTCTAGATATTTCCATGTTTATACAGATATCGGTGTAGATATCTCCTTCTTAATGCAGATGGCGGTGTAGATATTTATATGTTCATACAGATGGCGGTGCAGATATTTCCATGTTCATACAGATGGCGGTGTAGATATTTCCATGTTCATACAGATAGCGGTGTAGTTATTTCCATGTGTAAAGAGATAGCTGTGTAGATATTCCAATGTATATTCAGATAGCTGTGAAGATATTTCCATTTTCATGCAGATAGCGATGTATATATTTCCCTGTTCAAACAGATAGCGGTGTAGATATTTCCATGTTCATACAGATAGTGGTGTAGATATTTCCATGTTCATACAGATAGCGGTGTAGCTATTTCCATGTTCATACAGATAGCGGTGTGGATATTTCCATGTTCATAGAGATAGCGGGGTAGATATTTCCATGTTCATACAGATAGCGGTGCTGATATTTCCATGTTTATACAGGTAGCGGTGTAGATATTTCCATGTTTATACAGATAGCGGTGAAGATGTATGCATGTTTACACATATAGCGGTGTAGATATTTTCATGTTCATCAAGATGGCTGTGTAGATATTTCCATGTTCATACAGATAGCGGTGTAGATATTTCCATGTTCATCCAGATGGCTGTGTAGATATATCCATGTTCACACAGATGGCAGTGAAGATATTTCCATGTTCATACAGATAGCGGTGTAGATATTTCCATGTTCATACAGATAGCGGTGTAGATATTTCCGTGTTCATACCGATAGCGGTGCTGATATTTCCATGTTTATACAGGTAGCGGTGTAGAAATTTCCATGTTTGTACAGATAGCGGTGTAGATATTTCCATGTTTATACAGATAGCAGTGTAGATATTTCCATGTTTATACAGATAGCGGTGTAGATATCTCCTTCTTAATACAGATGGCAGTGTAGATATTTATATGTTCATAGAGATGGCGGTGCAGATATTTCCATGTTCATACAGATGGCGGTGTAGATATTCCCATGTTCATACAGATAGTGGTGTAGTTATTTCCATGTGTAAAGAGATAGCTGTATAGATATTTCCATGTATATGCAGATAGCTGTGTAGATATTTCCATTTTTATGCAGATAGCGGTGTATATATTTCCCTGTTCAAACAGATAGCGGTGTAGATATTTCCATGTTCATACAGATAGTGGTGTAGGTATTTCCATGTTCATACAGATAGCGGTGTAGATATTTCCATGTTCATCCAGATGGCTGTGTAGATATATCCATGTTCATACAGATAGCAGTGTAGATATTTCCATGTTCATTTAGATAGTGGTGTACATATTTGCATGTTCATACAGATAGCGGTGTAGCTATTTCCATGTTCATACAGATAGCGGCGTAGATATTTCCATGTTCATAGAGATAGCGGTGTAGATATTTACATGTTCATACAGATAGCGGTGCTGATATTTCCATGTTTATACAGATAGTGGTGTAGATATTTCCATGTTTATACAGATTGCGGTGTAAATATTTCCAAGTTTATACAGATAGCGGTTTAGATATCTCCATCTTAATACAGATGGCGGTGTAGATATTTATATGTTCATACAGATGGCGGTGCAGATATTTCCATGTTCATACAGATGGCGGTGTAGATATTTCCATGTTGATACAGATAGCGGTGTAGTTATTTCCATGAGTAAAGAGATGGCTGTGTAGATATTCCCATGTATATGCAGATAGCTGTGTAGATATTTCCATTTTCAAGCAGATAGCGGTGTGTATACTTCCCTGTTCAAACAGATAGCGGTGTAGATATTTCCATGTTCATACAGATAGTGGTGTAGATATTTCCATGTTTATACAGATAGCGGTGTACCTATTTCCATGTTCATACAGATAGCGGTGTGGATATTTCCATGTTCATAGAGATAGCGGTGTAGATATTTCCATGTTTATACAGGTAGCGGTGTAGATATTTCCATGTTTATACAGATAGCGGTGAAGATGTATGCATGTTTACACAGATAGCGGTGTAGATATTTTCATGTTCATCCAGATGGCTGTGTAGATATTTCCATGTTCATACAGATAGCGGTGTAGCTATTTCCATGTTCATACAGATAGCGGTGTAGATATTTCCATGTTTATACAGATAGCGGTGAAGATGTATGCATGTTTACAAGGATAGCAGTGTAGATGTTTCCATGTTCATGCAGATAGCGGTGTAGATATTTCCATGTTCATCCAGATGGCTGTGTAGATATATCCATGTTCATACAGATGGCAGTGAAGATATTTCCATGTTCACACAGATTGCGGTGTAGATATTTCCATGTTCCTACACATAGCGGTGTAGATATTTCCATGTTCATACCTATAGCGGTGCTGTTATTTCCATGTTTATACAGGTAGCGGTGTAGATATTTCCATGTTCATACAGATGACTGTGTAGATATATCCATGTTCATACAGATAGCGGTGTAGATATTTCCATGTTCATACAAATAGTGCTGTAGATATTTCCATGTTCATACAGATAGCAGTGTAGCTATTTCCATGTTCATACAGATAGCGGTGTAGATATTTCCATGTTCAAAGAGATAGCTGTGTAGATATTTCCATGTTCATACAGATAGCTGTGCTGATATTTCCATGTTTATGCAGGTAGCGGTGTAGATATCTCCATGTTTATACAGATAGTGGTGTAGATATTTCCATGTTTATACAGATAGCGGTGTAGATATTTCCAAGTTTATACAGATAGATGTGTAGATATCTCCATCTTAATACAGATGGCGGTGTAGATATTTATATGTTCATACAGATGGCGGTGCAGATATTTCCATGTTCATATAGATGGCGGTGTAGATATTTCCATGTTTATAGAGATAGCGGTTTAGTTATTTCCATGTGTAAAGAGATAGCTTTGTAGATATTTCCATGTGTATGCAGATAGCTGTGTAGATATTTCCATTTTAATGCAGATAGCGGTGTAGATATTTCCATGTTCAAACAGATAGCGGTGTAGATATTTCCATGTTCATACAGATAGCGGTGTAGATATTTCCATGTTTATACAGATAGCGGTGAAGATGTATGTATGTTTACAAGGATAGCAGTGTAGATGTTTCCATGTTCATGCAGATAGCGGTGTAGATATTTCCATGTTCATCCAGATGGCATTGTAGATATATCCATGTTCATACAGTTGGCAGTGAAGATATTTCCATGTTCATACAGATAGCGGTGTAGATATTTCCATGTTCATACAGATAGCTTTGGAGATATTTCCGTGTTCATACCGATAGCGGTGCTGATATTTCCATGTTTATACAGGTAGCGATGTAGATATTTCCATGTTTGTACAGATAGCGGTGTAGATATTTCCATGTTTATACAGATAGCAGTGTAGATATTTCCATGTTTATACAGATATCGGTGTAGATATCTCCTTCTTAATACAGATGGCGGTGTAGATATTTATATGTTCATACAGATAGCGGTGTAGTTATTTCCATGTGTAAAGAGATAGCTGTGTAGATCTTCCCATGTATATTCAGATAGCTGTGTAGATATTTCCATTTTCATGCAGATAGCGGTGTATATATTTCCCTGTTCAAACAGATAGCGGTGTAGATATTTCCATGTTCATACAGATAGTGGTGTAGATATTTCCTTTTTCATACAGATAGCGGTGTAGCTATTTCCATGTTCATACAGATAGCGGTGTGGATATTTCCATGTTCATAGAGATAGCGGTGTAGATATTTCCATGTTCATACAGATAGCGGTGCTGATATTTCCATGTTTATACAGGTAGCGGTGTAGATATTTCCATGTTTATACAGATAGCGGTGAAGATGTATGCATGTTTACACATATAGCGGTGTATATATTTTCATGTTCATCCAGATGGCTGTGTAGATATTTCCATGTTCATACCGATAGCGGTGTAGATATTTCCATGTTCATCCAGATGGCTGCGTAGATATATCCATGTTCATACAGAAGGCAGTGAAGATATTTCCATGTTCATACAGATAGCGGTGTAGATATTTCCATGTTCATACAGATAGCGGTGTAGATATTTCCGTGTTCATACTGATAACGGTGCTGATATTTCCATGTTTATACAGGTAGCGGTGTAGATATTTCCATGTTCATACAGATAGCGGTGTAGATATTTCCATGTTTATACAGATAGCAGTGTAGATATTTCCATGTTTATACAGATAGCGGTGAAGATATCTCTTTCT
This sequence comes from Gorilla gorilla gorilla, assembly GCF_029281585.2. Taxonomy (NCBI): domain Eukaryota; kingdom Metazoa; phylum Chordata; class Mammalia; order Primates; family Hominidae; genus Gorilla; species Gorilla gorilla. Next base: position 5,363,574 of record NC_073232.2, on the reverse strand, counting down.
TAATACAGAGGGCAGTGTAGATATTTAGATGTTCATAGAGATGGCGGTGCAGATATTTCCATGTTCATACAGGTGGCGGTGTAGATATTTCCATGTTCATACAGATAGCGGTGTAGTTATTTCCATGTGTAAAGAGATAGCTGTATAGATATTTCCATGTATATGAAGATAGCTGTTTAGATATTTCCATTTTCATGCAGATAGCGGTGTATATATTTCCCTGTTCAAACAGATAGCAGTGTAGATATTTCCATGTTCATACAGATAGTGGTGTAGATATTTCCATGTTCATACAGATAGCGGTGTAGATATTTCCATGTTCATCCAGATGGCTGTGTAGATATATCCATGTTCATACAGATAGCGGTGTTGATAATTCCATGTTCATACAGATAGTGGTGTAGATATTTCCATGTTCATACAGATAGCGGTGTAGCTATTTCCATGTTCATACAGATAGCGGTGTAGATATTTCCATGTTTATACAGATAGCGGTGAAGATGTATGCATGTTTACAAGGATAGCAGTGTAGATGTTTCCATGTTCATGCAGATAGCGGTGTAGATATTTCCATGTTCATCCAGTTGGCATTGTAGATATATCCATGTTCATACAGATAGCGGTGTTGATAATTCCATGTTCATACAGATAGTGGTGTAGATATTTCCATGTTCATACAGATAGCGGTGTAGCTATTTCCATGTTCATACAGATAGCGGTGTAGATATTTCCATGTTTATACAGATAGCGGTGAAGATGTATGCATGTTTACAAGGATAGCAGTGTAGATGTTTCCATGTTCATGCAGATAGCGGTGTAGATATTTCCATGTTCATCCAGTTGGCATTGTAGATATATCCATGTTCATACAGATGGCAGTGAAGATATTTCCATGTTCATACAGATAGCGGTGTAGATATTTCCATGTTCATACAGATAGCGGTGGAGATATTTCCGTGTTCAGACCGATAGCGGTGCTGATATTTCCATGTTTATACAGGTAGCGATGTAGATATTTCCATGTTTGTACAGATAGCGGTGTAGATATTTCCATGTTTATACAGATAGTGGTGTAGATATTTCCATGTTTATACAGATTGCGGTGTAAATATTTCCAAGTTTATACAGATAGCGGTTTAGATATCTCCATCTTAATACAGATGGCGGTGTAGATATTTATATGTTCATACAGATGGCGGTGTAGATATTTATATGTTCATACAGATGGCGGTGCAGATATTTCCATGTTCATACAGATGGCGGTGTAGATATTTCCATGTTGATACAGATAGCGGTGTAGTTATTTCCATGAGTAAAGAGATGGCTGTGTAGATATTCCCATGTATATGCAGATAGCTGTGTAGATATTTCCATTTTCAAGCAGATAGCGGTGTGTATACTTCCCTGTTCAAACAGATAGCGGTGTAGATATTTCCATGTTCATACAGATAGTGGTGTAGATATTTCCATGTTCATACACATAGCGGTGTACCTATTTCCATGTTCATACAGATAGCGGTGTGGATATTTCCTTGTTCATAGAGATAGCGGTGTAGATATTTCCATGTTTATACAGGTAGCGGTGTAGATATTTCCATGTTTATACAGATAGCGGTGAAGATGTATGCATGTTTACACAGATAGCGGTGTAGATATTTTCATGTTCATCCAGATGGCTGTGTAGATATTTCCATGTTCATACAGATAGCGGTGTAGCTATTTCCATGTTCATACAGATAGCGGTGTAGATATTTCCATGTTTATACAGATAGCGGTGAAGATGTATGCATGTTTACAAGGATAGCAGTGTAGATGTTTCCATGTTCATGCAGATAGCGGTGTAGATATTTCCATGTTCATCCAGATGGCTGTGTAGATATATCCATGTTCATACAGATGGCAGTGAAGATATTTCCATGTTCACACAGATTGCGGTGTAGATATTTCCATGTTCCTACACATAGCGGTGTAGATATTTCCATGTTCATACCTATAGCGGTGCTGTTATTTCCATGTTTATACAGGTAGCGGTGTAGATATTTCCATGTTCATACAGATGACTGTGTAGATATATCCATGTTCATACAGATAGCGGTGTAGATATTTCCATGTTCATACAAATAGTGCTGTAGATATTTCCATGTTCATACAGATAGCAGTGTAGCTATTTCCATGTTCATACAGATAGCGGTGTAGATATTTCCATGTTCAAAGAGATAGCTGTGTAGATATTTCCATGTTCATACAGATAGCTGTGCTGATATTTCCATGTTTATGCAGGTAGCGGTGTAGATATCTCCATGTTTATACAGATAGTGGTGTAGATATTTCCATGTTTATACAGATAGCGGTGTAGATATTTCCAAGTTTATACAGATAGATGTGTAGATATCTCCATCTTAATACAGATGGCGGTGCAGATATTTATATGTTCATACAGATGGCGGTGCAGATATTTCCATGTTCATATAGATGGCGGTGTAGATATTTCCATGTTTATAGAGATAGCGGTTTAGTTATTTCCATGTGTAAAGAGATAGCTTTGTAGATATTTCCATGTGTATGCAGATAGCTGTGTAGATATTTCCATTTTAATGCAGATAGCGGTGTAGATATTTCCATGTTCAAACAGATAGCGGTGTAGATATTTCCATGTTCATACAGATAGCGGTGTAGATATTTCCATGTTTATACAGATAGCGGTGAAGATGTATGTATGTTTACAAGGATAGCAGTGTAGATGTTTCCATGTTCATGCAGATAGCGGTGCAGATATTTCCATGTTCATCCAGATGGCATTGTAGATATATCCATGTTCATACAGTTGGCAGTGAAGATATTTCCATGTTCATACAGATAGCGGTGTAGATATTTCCATGTTCACACAGATAGCTTTGGAGATATTTCCGTGTTCATACCGATAGCGGTGCTGATATTTCCATGTTTATACAGGTAGCGATGTAGATATTTCCATGTTTGTACAGATAGCGGTGTAGATATTTCCATGTTTATACAGATAGCAGTGTAGATATTTCCATGTTTATACAGATATCGGTGTAGATATCTCCTTCTTAATACAGATGGCGGTGTAGATATTTATATGTTCATACAGATAGCGGTGTAGTTATTTCCATGTGTAAAGAGATAGCTGTGTAGATCTTCCCATGTATATTCAGATAGCTGTGTAGATATTTCCATTTTCATGCAGATAGCGGTGTATATATTTCCCTGTTCAAACAGATAGCGGTGTAGATATTTCCATGTTCATACAGATAGTGGTGTAGATATTTCCTTTTTCATACAGATAGCGGTGTAGCTATTTCCATGTTCATACAGATAGCGGTGTGGATATTTCCATGTTCATAGAGATAGCGGTGTAGATATTTCCATGTTCATACAGATAGCGGTGCTGATATTTCCATGTTTATACAGGTAGCGGTGTAGATATTTCCATGTTTATACAGATAGCGGTGAAGATGTATGCATGTTTACACATATAGCGGTGTATATATTTTCATGTTCATCCAGATGGCTGTGTAGATATTTCCATGTTCATACCGATAGCGGTGTAGATATTTCCATGTTCATCCAGATGGCTGCGTAGATATATCCATGTTCATACAGAAGGCAGTGAAGATATTTCCATGTTCATACAGATAGCGGTGTAGATATTTCCATGTTCATACAGATAGCGGTGTAGATATTTCCGTGTTCATACTGATAACGGTGCTGATATTTCCATGTTTATACAGGTAGCGGTGTAGATATTTCCATGTTCATACAGATAGCAGTGTAGATATTTCCATGTTTATTCAGATAGCAGTGTAGATATTTCCATGTTTATACAGATAGCGGTGAAGATATCTCTTTCTTAATACAGAGGGCAGTGTAGATATTTAGATGTTCATAGAGATGGCGGTGCAGATATTTCCATGTTCATACAGGTGGCGGTGTAGATATTTCCATGTTCATACAGATAGCGGTGTAGTTATTTCCATGTGTAAAGAGATAGCTGTATAGATATTTCCATGTATATGAAGATAGCTGTTTAGATATTTCCATTTTCATGCAGATAGCGGTGTATATATTTCCCTGTTCAAACAGATAGCGGTGTAGATATTTCCATGTTCATACAGATAGTGGTGTAGATATTTCCATGTTCATACAGATAGCGGTGTAGATATTTCCATGTTCATCCAGATGGCTGTGTAGATATATCCATGTTCATACAGATAGCGGTGTTGATAATTCCATGTTCATACAGATAGTGGTGTAGATATTTCCATGTTCATACAGATAGCGGTGTAGCTATTTCCATGTTCATACAGATAGCGGTGTAGATATTTCCATGTTTCTACAGATAGCGGTGAAGATGTATGCATGTTTACAAGGATAGCAGTGTAGATGTTTCCATGTTCATGCAGATAGCGGTGTAGATATTTCCATGTTCATCCAGTTGGCATTGTAGATATATCCACGTTCATACAGATGGCAGTGAAGATATTTCCATGTTCATACAGATAGCGGTGTAGATATTTCCATGTTCATACAGATAGCGGTGGAGGTATTTCCGTGTTCAGACCGATAGCGGTGCTGATATTTCCATGTTTATACAGGTAGCGATGTAGATATTTCCATGTTTGTACAGATAGCGGTGTAGATATTTCCATGTTTATACAGATAGCAGTCTAGATATTTCCATGTTTATACAGATATCGGTGTAGATATCTCCTTCTTAATGCAGATGGCGGTGTAGATATTTATATGTTCATACAGATGGCGGTGCAGATATTTCCATGTTCATACAGATGGCGGTGTAGATATTTCCATGTTCATACAGATAGCGGTGTAGTTATTTCCATGTGTAAAGAGATAGCTGTGCAGATATTCCAATGTATATTCAGATAGCTGTGTAGATATTTCCATTTTCATGCAGATAGCGGTGTATATATTTCCCTGTTCAAACAGATAGCGGTGTAGATATTTCCATGTTCATACAGATAGTGGTGTAGATATTTCCATGTTCATACTGATAGCGGTGAAGCTATTTCCATGTTCATACAGATAGCGGTGTGGATATTTCCATGTTCATAGAGATAGCGGGGTAGATATTTCCATGTTCATACAGATAGCGGTGCTGATATTTCCATGTTTATACAGGTAGCGGTGTAGATATTTCCATGTTTATACAGATAGCGGTGAAGATGTATGCATGTTTACACATATAGCGGTGTAGATATTTTCATGTTCATCAAGATGGCTGTGTAGATATTTCCATGTTCATACAGATAGCGGTGTAGATATTTCCATGTTCATCCAGATGGCTGTGTAGATATATCCATGTTCACACAGATGGCAGTGAAGATATTTCCATGTTCATACAGATAGCGGTGTAGATATTTCCATGTTCATACAGATAGCGGTGTAGATATTTCCGTGTTCATACCGATAGCGGTGCTGATATTTCCATGTTTATACAGGTAGCGGTGTAGAAATTTCCATGTTTATACAGATAGCGGTGTAGATATTTCCATGTTTATACAGATAGCAGTGTAGATATTTCCATGTTTATACAGATAGCGGTGTAGATATCTCCTTCTTAATACAGATGGCAGTGTAGATATTTATATGTTCATAGAGATGGCGGAGCAGATATTTCCATGTTCATACAGATGGCGGTGTAGATATTTCCATGTTCATACAGATAGTGGTGTAGTTATTTCCATGTGTAAAGAGATAGCTGTATAGATATTTCCATGTATATGCAGATAGCTGTGTAGATATTTCCATTTTTATGCAGATAGCGGTGTATATATTTCCCTGTTCAAACAGATAGCGGTGTATATATTTCCATGTTCATACAGATAGTGGTGTAGATATTTCCATGTTCATACAGATAGCGGTGTAGATATTTCCATGTTCATCCAGATGGCTGTGTAGATATATCCATGTTCATACAGATAGCGGTGTAGATATTTCCATGTTCATATAGATAGTGGTGTAGATATTTGCATGTTCATACAGATAGCGGTGTAGCTATTTCCATGTTCATACAGATAGCGGTGTAGATATTTCCATGTTCATAGAGATAGCGGTGTAGATATTTACATGTTCATACAGATAGCGGTGCTGATATTTCCATGTTTATACAGGTAGCGGTGTAGATATTTCCATGTTTATACAGATAGCGGTGTAGATATTTCCATGTTTATACAGATTGCGGTGTAAATATTTCCAAGTTTATACAGATAGCGGTTTAGATATCTCCATCTTAATACAGATGGCGGTGTAGATATTTATATGTTCATACAGATGGCGGTGCAGATATTTCCATGTTCATACAGATGGCGGTGTAGATATTTCCATGTTGATACAGATAGCGGTGTAGTTATTTCCATGAGTAAAGAGATGGCTGTGTAGATATTCCCATGTATATGCAGATAGCTGTGTAGATATTTCCATTTTCAAACAGATAGCAGTGTGTATACTTCCCTGTTCAAACAGATAGCGGTGTAGATATTTCCATGTTCATACAGATAGTGGTGTAGATATTTCCATGTTCATACAGATAGCTGTGTACCTATTTCCATGTTCATACAGATAGCGGTGTGGATATTTCCATGTTCATAGAGATAGCGGTGTAGATATTTCCATGTTTATACAGGTAGCGGTGTAGATATTTCCATGTTTATACAGATAGCGGTGAAGATGTATGCATGTTTACACATATAGCAGTGTAGATATTTTCATGTTCATCCAGATGGCTGTGTAGATATTTCCATGTTCATACAGATGGCGGTGAAGATATTTCCATGTTCATACAGATAGCGGTGTAGATATTTCCATGTTTATACAGATAGCGGTGTAGATATTTCCATGTTCATACGGATAGCAGTGTAGCTATTTCCATGTTCATACAGATAGCGGTGTAGATATTTCCATGTTCATCCAGATGGCTGTGTAGATATATCCATGTTCATACAGATGGCGGTGAAGATATTTCCATGTTCATACAGATAGCGGTGTAGATATTTCCATGTTCATATAGATAGTGGTGTAGATATTTCCATGTTCATACAGATAGCGGTGTAGCTATTTCCATATTCATACAGATAGCGGTGTAGATATTTCCATGTTCATCCAGATGGCTGTGTAGCTATTTACATGTTCATAAAGATAGCGGTGCTGATATTTCCATGTTTATACAGGTAGCAGTGTAGATATTTCCTTGTTTATACAGAAAGCGGCTTAGATATTTCCATGTTTAAACAGATAGCGGTGTAGATATTTCCAAGTTTATACAGATAGCAGTGTAGTTATTTCCATGTGTAAAGAGATAGCTTTGTAGATATTTCCATGTATATGCAGATAGCTGTGTAGATATTTCCATTTTCATGCAGATAGCGGTGAAGATGTAAACATGTTTACAAAGATAGCGGTGTAGATATTTCCATGTTCATACAGATAGCGGTGTAGATATTTCCATGTTCATACAGATGGCTGTGTAGATATATCTATGTTCTTACAGATGGCGGAGAAGTTATTTCCATGTTCATACAGATAGCCGTGTAGATATTGCCATGTTTATACCGATAGCGGTGCTGATACTTCCATGTTTATACAGGTAGCGGTGTACATATTTCCATGTTTATACAGATAGCGGTGTAGATATTTCCATGTTCATACAGATAGCGGTGTAGATAATTCCATGTTCATAGAGATAGCGGTGTAGATATTTACATGTTCATACAGATAGCGGTGCTGATATTTCCATGTTTATACAGGTAGCTGTGCAGACATTTCCATGTTTATACAGATAGTGGTGTAGATATTTCCAAGTTTATACAGATAGCGGTGTAGATATCTCCATCTTAATACAGATGGTGGTGTAGATATTTATATGTTCATACAGATGGCGGTGCAGATATTTCCATGTTCATACAGATGGCAGTGTATATATTTCCATGTTCATACAGATAGCGGTGTAGTTATTTCCATGTGTAAAGAGATAGCTGTGTAGTTTTTCCCATGTATATGCAGATAGCTGTGTAGATATTTCCATTTTCAAGCAGATAGCGGTGTATATACTTCCCTGTTCAAACAGATACCGGTGTAGATATTTCCATGTTCATACAGATAGTGGTGTAGATATTTCCATGTTCATACAGATAGCGGTGTAGCTATTTCCATGTTCATACAGATAGCGGTGTGGATTTTTCCATGTTCATAAAGGTAGCGGTGTAGATATTTCCATGTTGATACAGATAGCGGTGTAGATATTTCCATGTTTATACAGATAGCGGTGTAGATATTTCCAAGTTTATAGAGATAGCGGTGTAGTTATTTCCATGTGTAAAGAGATAGCTGTGTAGATATTTCCATGTTTATAGAGATAGTGGTGTAGTTATTTCCATGTGTAAAGAGATAGCTGTGTAGATATTTCCATGTATATGCAGATAGCTGGGTAGATATTTCCATTTTCATGCAGATAGCGGTGTAGATACTTCCATGTTCAAACAGGTAGCGGTGTAGATATTTCCATTTTCGTACAGATAGCGGTGTAGATATTTCCATGTTTATACAGATAGCGGTGAAGATGTATGCATGTTTACACAGATAGCGGTGTAGATGTTTCCATGTTCATACTGATAGCGGTGTAGATATTTCCATGTTCACACAGATAGCGGTGTAGATATTTCCATGTTCATACAGATAGCGGTGTAAGTATTTCCATGTTCATACAGATAGCGGTGTAGATATTTCCATTTTTAAGCAGATAGCGGTGTATATATTTCCCTGTTCAAACAGTTAGCGGTGTAGATATTTCCATGTTCATAAAGATAGCGGTATAGATATTTCCATGTTTATACAGATAGCGGTGAAGTTGTATCCATATTTACACAGATAGCGGTGTAGGTATTTCCACGTTCATCTAGATGGCTGTGTAGATATATCCATGTTCATACAGATGGCGGTGAAGTTATTTCCATGTTCATACTGATAGCGGTGTAGATATTTCCATGTTCATACAGATAGTGGTGTAGATATTTCCATGTTCATACAGATAGCGGTGTAGATATTTCCATGTTCATACAGATAGCAGTGTATGTATTTCCATGTTCATACAGATAGCGGTGTAGATATTTCCATGTTCATCCAGATGGCTGTGTAGATATTCCAATGTTCATACAGACAGCGGTGTAGATATTTCCATGTTCATACAGATAGCGGTGTAGATATTTCCATATTCATCCAGATGGCTGTGTAGATATATCCATGTTCATACAGATGGCGGTGAAGACATTTCCATGTTCATACGGATAGCGGTGTAGATATTTCCATGTTCATACAGATAACCGTGTAGATATTGCCATGTTCATACCGATAGCGGTGCTGATACTTCCATGTTTATACAGGTAGCGGTGAACATATTTCCGTGTTTATACAGATAGCGGTGTAGATATTTCCATGTTAATACAGTTAGCGGTGTAGATATTTCCATGTTTATACAGATAGCGGTGTAGATATCTCCTTCTTAATACAGATGGCGGTGTAGATATTTCCAATTTCATACAGATGGCGGTGTAGATATTTCCATGTTTATAGAGATAGCGGTGTAGTTATTTCCATGTGCAAAGAGATAGCTGTGTAGATATTTCCATTTACATGCAGATAGTTGTGTAGATATTTCCATTTTCATGCAGATAGCGGTGTAGATATTTCCATGTTCAGATAGCGGTGTAGATATTTCCATGTTCATACAGATAGCGGTGTGGATATTTCCATGTTTATACAGATAGCGGTGAAGATGTATGCATGTTTACACAGATAGAGGTGTAGATATTTCCATGTTAATACAGATAGCGGTGTAGATATTTCCATGTTCATCCAGACGGCTGTGTAGACATATCCATGTTAATACAGATGGCGGTGAAGATATTTCCATGTTCATACAGATGGCTGTGTAGATATATCCATGTTCATACAGATGACGGTGAAGATTTTTCCATGTTCATACAGATGGCGGTGTAGATATTTCCATGTTCATACAGATAGCGGTGCTGATATTTCCATGTTTATACAGGTAGCAGTGTAGATATTTCCATGTTTATGCAGATAGCGGTGTAGATATTTCCATGTTCATCCAGACGGCTGTGTAGACATATCCATGTTCATACAGATGGCGGTGAAGATATTTCCATGTTCATACAGATGGCTGTGTAGATATATCCATGTTCATACAGATGACAGTGAAGATTTTTCCATGTTCATATAGATGGCGGTGTAGATATTTCCATGTTCATACAGATAGCGGTGCTGACATTTCCATGTTTATACAGGTAGCGGTGTAGATATTTCCATGTTTATACAGATAGCGGTGTAGATATTTCCATGTTTATACACATAGCGGTGTAGATGTTTCCATGTTCATACAGATAGCGGTGTAGATATCTCCATCTTAATACAGATGGCGGTGTAGATATTTATATGTTCATACAGATGGCGGTGCAGATATTTCCATGTTCATACAGATGGCGGTGAAGATATTTCCATGTTCATACAGATGGCGGTGTAGATACTTCCATGTTCATACTGATAGCGGTGCTGATATTTCCATGTTTATACAGGTAGCGGTGTAGATATTTCCATGTTTATACAGATGGCGGTGTAGATATTTCCATGTTTATACACATAGCGGTGTAGATATTTCCATCTTTATACAGATAGCGGTGTAGATATCTCCATCTTAATACAGATGGCGGTGTAGATATTTATATGTGCATTCAGATGGCGGTGCAGATATTTCCATGTTCATACAGATGGCGGTGTAGATATTTCCATGTTCATACAGATAGCGGTGTAGTTATTTCCATCTGTAAAGAGATAGCTGTGTAGATATTCCCATGTATATGCAGATAGCTGTGTAGATTTTTCCATTTTCAAGCAGATAGCGGTGTATATACTTCCCTGTTCAAACAGATAGCGGTGTAGACATTTCCATGTTCATACAGATAGTGGTGTAGATATTTCCATGTTTGTACAGATAGCGGTGTAGATATCTCCATCTTAATACAGATGGCGGTGTAGATATTTATATGTTCATACAGATGGCGGTGCAGATATTTCCATGTTCATACACACGGCGGTGTAGATATTTCCATGTTCATACAGATAGTGGTGCAGTTATTTCCATGTGTAAGGAGATAGCTGTGTAGATATTTCCATGTATATGCAGATAGCTGTGTAGATATTTCCATATTCATGCAGATAGCGGTGTATATATTTCCCTGTTCAAACAGTTAGCGGTGTAGATATTTCCATGTTCAGAAAGATAGCGGTGTAGATATTTCCATGTTTATACAGATAGCGGTGAAGATGTATGCATGTTTACACAGATAGCGGTGTAGATATTTCCATGTTCATCCAGATGGCTGTGTAGATATATCCATGTTCATACAGATGGCGGTGTAGATATTTCCATCTTCATACAGATAGCGGTGCAGATATTTCCATGTTCATCCAGATGGCTTTGTAGATATATCCATGTTCATACAGATGGCGGTGAAGATATTTCCATGTTCATACAGATAGCGGTGTAGTTATTTCCATGTTCATATAGAAAGCGGTGTAGATATTTCCTTGTTCATACAGATAGCGGTGTATGTATTTCCATGTTCATACAGATAGCAGTGTAGATATTTCCAATTTCAAGCAGATAGCGCTGTTTATATTTCCATGTTCAAACAGATAGCGGTGTAGATATTTCCATGTTCATAAAGATAGCGGTGTAGATATTTCCATGTTTATACAGATAGCGGTGAAAATGTATGCATGTTTACACAGATAGCGGTGTAGATATTTCCATGTTCATCCAGACGGCTGTGTAGAGATATCCATGTTCATACAGATGGCGGTGAAGCTATTTCCATGTTCATACAGATGGCTGTGTAGATATATCCATGTTCATACAGATGGCGGTGACGATATTTCCATGTTCACACAGATGGCGGTGTAGATATTTCCATGTTCATACAGATAGTGGTGCTGATATTTCCATGTTTATACAGGTATCGGTGTATATATTTCCATGTTTATACAGATAGCGGTGTAGATATTTCCATGTTTATACAGATAGCGGTGTAGATATTTCCATGTTTATACAGATAGCGGTGTAGATATCTCCATCTTAATACAGATGGCGGTGTAGATATTTATATGTTCATACAGATGGCGGTGCAGATATTTCCATGTTCATACCGATGGCGGTGAAGATATTTCCATGTTCTTACAGATGGCGGTGTAGAAACTTCCATGTTCATACTGATAGCGGTGCTGATATTTCCATGTTTATACAGGTAGCGGTGTAGATATTTCCATGTTTATACAGATAGCGGTGTAGATATTTCCATGTTTATACACATAGCGGTGTAGATATTTCCATGTTTATACAGATAGCGGTGTAGATATTTCCATGTTTATGCAGATAGTTGTGTAGATATCTCCATCTTAATACAGATGGCGGTGTAGATATTTAAATGTTCATTCAGATGGCTGTGTAGACATATCCATGTTCATACAGATGGCGGTGAAGATATTTCCATGTTCATACAGATAGCGGTGTAGATATTTTCATGTTCATAATGATAGCGGTGTAGATATTTCCATGTTTATACAGATAGCGGTGAAGTTGTATGCATGTTTACACAGATAGCGGTGTAGATATTTCCACGTTCATCCAGATGGCTGTGTAGATATATCCATGTTCATACAGATGGCGGTGAAGATATTTCCATGTTCATACAGATAGCGGTGTAGATATCTCCATCTTAATACAGATGGCGGTGTAGATATTTATTTGTTCATACAGATGGTGGTGCAGATATTTCCATGTTCATACGGATGGCGGTGAAGATATTTCCATGTTCATACAGATGGCGGTGTAGAAACATCCATATTCATACTGATAGCGGTGCTGATATTTCCATGTTTATACAGGTAGCGGTGTAGATATTTCCATGTTTATACAGATAGCAGTGTAGATATTTCCATGTTTATACACATAGCAGTGTAGATATTTCCATGTCTGTACAGATAGCGGTGTAGATATTTCCATGTTTATGCAGATAGTGGTGTAGATATCTCCATCTTAATACAGATGGCGGTGTAGATATTTAAATGTTCATACAGATGGCGGTACAGATATTTCCATGTTCATACAGATGGCGGTGTAGATATTTCCATGTTCGTACAGATAGCGGTGTAGTTATTTCCATGTGTAAAGAGATAGCTGTGTAGATATTTCCATGTATAAGCAGATAGCTGTGTAGATATTTCCGTTTTCATGCAGATAGCGGTGTATATATTTCCCTGTTCAAACAGTTAGTGGTGTAGATATTTCCATGTTCATAAAGATAGCGGTGTAGATATTTCCATCTTTATACAGATAGCAGTGAAGATGTATGCATGTTTACACAGATAGCGGTGTAGATATTTCCATGTTCATCCAGATGGCTGTGTAGATATATCCATGTTCATACAGATAGAGGTGTAGATATTTCCATGTTCATAGAGATAGCAGTGCAGATATTTCCATGTTCATCCAGATGGCTGTGTAGATATATCCATGTTCATACTGATGGCGGTGAAGATATTTCCATGTTCATACAGATAGTGGTGTAGATATTTCCATTTTCATACAGATAGCGGTGTAGATATTTCCATGTTCATACAGATAGCGGTGTAAGTATTTCCATGTTCATACAGATAGCGGTGTCGATATTTCCATTTTTAAGCAGATAGCGGTGTATATATTTCCCTCTTCAAACAGTTAGCGGTGTAGATATTTCCATGTTCATAAAGATAGCGGTGTAGATATTTCCATGTTTATACAGATAGCGGTGAAGTTGTATGCATGTTTACACAGATAGCGGTGTAGGTATTTCCACGTTCATCCAGATGGCTGTGTAGATATATCCATGTTCACACAGATGGCGGTGAAGTTATTTCCATGTTCATACAGATAGCGGTGTAGATATTTCAATGTTCATACAGATAGTGGTGTAGATATTTCCATGTTCATACAGATAGCGGTGTAGATATTTCCATGTTCATACAGATAGCAGTGTATGTATTTCCATGTTCATACAGATAGCGGTGTAGATATTTCCATGTTCATCCAGATGGCTGTGTAGATATTCCCATGTTCATACAGATAGCGGTGTAGATATTTCCATGTTCATACAGATAGCGGTGTAGATATTTCCATATTCATCCAGATGGCTGTGTAGATATATCCATGTTCATACAGATGGCGGTGAAGACATTTCCATGTTCATACGGATAGTGGTGTAGATATTTCCATGTTCATACAGATAACCGTGTAGATATTGCCATTTTCATACCGATAACGGTGCTGATACTTCCATGTTTATACAGGCAGCGGTGTAGATATTTCCATGTTTATACAGATAGCGGTGTAGATATTTCCATGTTAATACCGATAGCGGTGTAGATATTTCCATGTTTATACAGATAGCGGTGTAGATATCTCCTTCTTAATACAGATGGCGGTGTAGATATTTCCATTTTCATACAGATGGCGGTGTAGATATTTCCATGTTTATAGAGATAGCGGTGTAGTTATTTCCATGTGCAAAGAGATAGCTGTGTTGATATTTCCATTTATATGCAGATAGTTGTGTAGATATTTCCATTTTCATGCAGATAGCGGTGTAGATATTTCCATGTTCAAACAGATAGCGGTGTAGATATTTCCATGTTCATACAGATAGCGGTGTAGATATTTCCATGTTTATACAGATAGCGGTGAAGATGTATGCATGTTTACACAGATAGCGGTGTAGATATTTCCATGTTCATCCAGACGGCTGTGTAGAGATATCCATGTTCATACAGATGGCGGTGAAGATATTTCCATGTTCATACAGATGGCTGTGTAGATATATCCATGTTCATACAGATGGCGGTGACGATATTTCCATGTTCACACAGATGGCGGTGTAGATATTTCCATGTTCATACAGATAGCGGTGCTGATATTTCCATGTTTATACAGGTATCGGTGTATATATTTCCATGTTTATACAGATAGCGGTGTAGATATTTCCATGTTTATACAGATAGCGGTGTAGATATTTCCATGTTTATACAGATAGCGGTGTAGATATCTCCATCTTAATACAGATGGCGGTGTAGATATTTATATGTTCATACAGATGGCGGTGCAGATATTTCCATGTTCATACCGATGGCGGTGAAGATATTTCCATGTTCTTACAGATGGCGGTGTAGAAACTTCCATGTTCATACTGATAGCGGTGCTGATATTTCCATGTTTATACAGGTAGCGGTGTAGATATTTCCATGTTTATACAGATAGCGGTGTAGATATTTCCATGTTTATACACATAGCGGTGTAGATATTTCCATGTTTATACAGATAGCGGTGTAGATATTTCCATGTTTATGCAGATAGTTGTGTAGATATCTCCATCTTAATACAGATGGCGGTGTAGATATTTAAATGTTCATTCAGATGGCTGTGTAGACATATCCATGTTCATACAGATGGCGGTGAAGATATTTCCATGTTCATACAGATAGCGGTGTAGATATTTTCATGTTCATAATGATAGCGGTGTAGATATTTCCATGTTTATACAGATAGCGGTGAAGTTGTATGCATGTTTACACAGATAGCGGTGTAGATATTTCCACGTTCATCCAGATGGCTGTGTAGATATATCCATGTTCATACAGATGGCGGTGAAGATATTTCCATGTTCATACAGATAGCGGTGTAGATATCTCCATCTTAATACAGATGGCGGTGTAGATATTTATTTGTTCATACAGATGGTGGTGCAGATATTTCCATGTTCATACGGATGGCGGTGAACATATTTCCATGTTCATACAGATGGCGGTGTAGAAACATCCATATTCATACTGATAGCGGTGCTGATATTTCCATGTTTATACAGGTAGCGGTGTAGATATTTCCATGTTTATACAGATAGCAGTGTAGATATTTCCATGTTTATACACATAGCGGTGTAGATATTTCCATGTCTGTACAGATAGCGGTGTAGATATTTCCATGTTTATGCAGATAGTGGTGTAGATATCTCCATCTTAATACAGATGGCGGTGTAGATATTTAAATGTTCATACAGATGGCGGTGCAGATATTTCCATGTTCATACAGATGGCGGTGTAGATATTTCCATGTTCGTACAGATAGCGGTGTAGTTATTTCCATGTGTAAAGAGATAGCTGTGTAGATATTTCCATGTATAAGCAGATAGCTGTGTAGATATTTCCGTTTTCATGCAGATAGCGGTGTATATATTTCCCTGTTCAAACAGTTAGTGGTGTAGATATTTCCATGTTCATAAAGATAGCGGTGTAGATATTTCCATCTTTATACAGATAGCAGTGAAGATGTATGCATGTTTACACAGATAGCGGTGTAGATATTTCCATGTTCATCCAGATGGCTGTGTAGATATATCCATGTTCATACAGATAGAGGTGTAGATATTTCCATGTTCATAGAGATAGCGGTGCAGATATTTCCATGTTCATCCAGATGGCTGTGTAGATATATCCATGTTCATACTGATGGCGGTGAAGATATTTCCATGTTCATACAGATAGTGGTGTAGATATTTCCATTTTCATACAGATAGCGGTGTAGATATTTCCATGTTCATACAGATAGCGGTGTAAGTATTTCCATGTTCATACAGATAGCGGTGTCGATATTTCCATTTTTAAGCAGATAGCGGTGTATATATTTCCCTGTTCAAACAGTTAGCGGTGTAGATATTTCCATGTTCATAAAGATAGCGGTGTAGATATTTCCATGTTTATACAGATAGCGGTGAAGTTGTATGCATGTTTACACAGATAGCGGTGTAGGTATTTCCACGTTCATCCAGATGGCTGTGTAGATATATCCATGTTCACACAGATGGCGGTGAAGTTATTTCCATGTTCATACAGATAGCGGTGTAGATATTTCAATGTTCATACAGATAGTGGTGTAGATATTTCCATGTTCATACAGATAGCGGTGTAGATATTTCCATGTTCATACAGATAGCAGTGTATGTATTTCCATGTTCATACAGATAGCGGTGTAGATATTTCCATGTTCATCCAGATGGCTGTGTAGATATTCCCATGTTCATACAGATAGCGGTGTAGATATTTCCATGTTCATACAGATAGCGGTGTAGATATTTCCATATTCATCCAGATGGCTGTGTAGATATATCCATGTTCATACAGATGGCGGTGAAGACATTTCCATGTTCATACGGATAGTGGTGTAGATATTTCCATGTTCATACAGATAACCGTGTAGATATTGCCATTTTCATACCGATAACGGTGCTGATACTTCCATGTTTATACAGGCAGCGGTGTAGATATTTCCATGTTTATACAGATAGCGGTGTAGATATTTCCATGTTAATACCGATAGCGGTGTAGATATTTCCATGTTTATACAGATAGCGGTGTAGATATCTCCTTCTTAATACAGATGGCGGTGTAGATATTTCCATTTTCATACAGATGGCGGTGTAGATATTTCCATGTTTATAGAGATAGCGGTGTAGTTATTTCCATGTGCAAAGAGATAGCTGTGTTGATATTTCCATTTATATGCAGATAGTTGTGTAGATATTTCCATTTTCATGCAGATAGCGGTGTAGATATTTCCATGTTCAAACAGATAGCGGTGTAGATATTTCCATGTTCATACAGATAGCGGTGTAGATATTTCCATGTTTATACAGATAGCGGTGAAGATGTATGCATGTTTACACAGATAGCGGTGTAGATATTTCCATGTTCATCCAGACGGCTGTGTAGAGATATCCATGTTCATACAGATGGCGGTGAAGATATTTCCATGTTCATACAGATGGCTGTGTAGATATATCCATGTTCATACAGATGGCGGTGACGATATTTCCATGTTCACACAGATGGCGGTGTAGATATTTCCATGTTCATACAGATAGCGGTGCTGATATTTCCATGTTTATACAGGTATCGGTGTATATATTTCCATGTTTATACAGATAGCGGTGTAGATATTTCCATGTTTATACAGATAGCGGTGTAGATATTTCCATGTTTATACAGATAGCGGTGTAGATATCTCCATCTTAATACAGATGGCGGTGTAGATATTTATATGTTCATACAGATGGCGGTGCAGATATTTCCATGTTCATACCGATGGCGGTGAAGATATTTCCATGTTCTTACAGATGGCGGTGTAGAAACTTCCATGTTCATACTGATAGCGGTGCTGATATTTCCATGTTTATACAGGTAGCGGTGTAGATATTTCCATGTTTATACAGATAGCGGTGTAGATATTTCCATGTTTATACACATAGCGGTGTAGATATTTCCATGTTTATACAGATAGCGGTGTAGATATTTCCATGTTTATGCAGATAGTTGTGTAGATATCTCCATCTTAATACAGATGGCGGTGTAGATATTTAAATGTTCATTCAGATGGCTGTGTAGACATATCCATGTTCATACAGATGGCGGTGAAGATATTTCCATGTTCATACAGATAGCGGTGTAGATATTTTCATGTTCATAATGATAGCGGTGTAGATATTTCCATGTTTATACAGATAGCGGTGAAGTTGTATGCATGTTTACACAGATAGCGGTGTAGATATTTCCACGTTCATCCAGATGGCTGTGTAGATATATCCATGTTCATACAGATGGCGGTGAAGATATTTCCATGTTCATACAGATAGCGGTGTAGATATCTCCATCTTAATACAGATGGCGGTGTAGATATTTATTTGTTCATACAGATGGTGGTGCAGATATTTCCATGTTCATACGGATGGCGGTGAACATATTTCCATGTTCATACAGATGGCGGTGTAGAAACATCCATATTCATACTGATAGCGGTGCTGATATTTCCATGTTTATACAGGTAGCGGTGTAGATATTTCCATGTTTATACAGATAGCAGTGTAGATATTTCCATGTTTATACACATAGCGGTGTAGATATTTCCATGTCTGTACAGATAGCGGTGTAGATATTTCCATGTTTATGCAGATAGTGGTGTAGATATCTCCATCTTAATACAGATGGCGGTGTAGATATTTAAATGTTCATACAGATGGCGGTGCAGATATTTCCATGTTCATACAGATGGCGGTGTAGATATTTCCATGTTCGTACAGATAGCGGTGTAGTTATTTCCATGTGTAAAGAGATAGCTGTGTAGATATTTCCATGTATAAGCAGATAGCTGTGTAGATATTTCCGTTTTCATGCAGATAGCGGTGTATATATTTCCCTGTTCAAACAGTTAGTGGTGTAGATATTTCCATGTTCATAAAGATAGCGGTGTAGATATTTCCATCTTTATACAGATAGCAGTGAAGATGTATGCATGTTTACACAGATAGCGGTGTAGATATTTCCATGTTCATCCAGATGGCTGTGTAGATATATCCATGTTCATACAGATAGAGGTGTAGATATTTCCATGTTCATAGAGATAGCGGTGCAGATATTTCCATGTTCATCCAGATGGCTGTGTAGATATATCCATGTTCATACTGATGGCGGTGAAGATATTTCCATGTTCATACAGATAGTGGTGTAGATATTTCCATTTTCATACAGATAGCGGTGTAGATATTTCCATGTTCATACAGATAGCGGTGTAAGTATTTCCATGTTCATACAGATAGCGGTGTCGATATTTCCATTTTTAAGCAGATAGCGGTGTATATATTTCCCTGTTCAAACAGTTAGCGGTGTAGATATTTCCATGTTCATAAAGATAGCGGTGTAGATATTTCCATGTTTATACAGATAGCGGTGAAGTTGTATGCATGTTTACACAGATAGCGGTGTAGGTATTTCCACGTTCATCCAGATGGCTGTGTAGATATATCCATGTTCATACAGATGGCTGTGAAGTTATTTCCATGTTCATACAGATAGCGGTGTAGATATTTCAATGTTCATACAGATAGTGGTGTAGATATTTCCATGTTCATACAGATAGCGGTGTAGATATTTCCATGTTCATACAGATAGCAGTGTATGTATTTCCATGTTCATACAGATAGCGGTGTAGATATTTCCATGTTCATCCAGATGGCTGTGTAGATATTCCCATGTTCATACAGATAGCGGTGTAGATATTTCCATGTTCATACAGATAGCGGTGTAGATATTTCCATATTCATCCAGATGGCTGTGTAGATATATCCATGTTCATACAGATGGCGGTGAAGACATTTCCATGTTCATACGGATAGCGGTGTAGATATTTCCATGTTCATACAGATAACCGTGTAGATATTGCCATTTTCATACCGATAACGGTGCTGATACTTCCATGTTTATACAGGCAGCTGTGTAGATATTTCCATGTTTATACAGATAGCGGTGTAGATATTTCCATGTTAATACCGATAGCGGTGTAGATATTTCCATGTTTATACCGATAGCGGTGTAGATATCTCCTTCTTAATACAGATGGCGGTGTAGATATTTCCATTTTCATACAGATGGCGGTGTAGATATTTCCATGTTTATAGAGATAGCGGTGTAGTTATTTCCATGTGCAAAGAGATAGCTGTGTAGATATTTCCATTTATATGCAGATAGTTGTGTAGATATTTCCATTTTCATGCAGATAGCGGTGTAGATATTTCCATGTTCAAACAGATAGCGGTGTAGATATTTCCATGTTCATACATATAGCGGTGTAGATATTTCCATGTTTATACAGATAGCGGTGAAGATGTATGCATGTTTACACAGATAGCGGTGTAGATATTTCCATGTTCATCCAGACGGCTGTGTAGAGATATCCATGTTCATACAGATGGCGGTGAAGATATTTCCATGTTCATACAGATGGCTGTGTAGATATATCCATGTTCATACAGATGGCGGTGACGATATTTCCATGTTCATACAGATGGCGGTGTAGATATTTCCATGTTCATACAGATAGCGTTGCTGATATTTCCATGTTTATACAGGTATCGGTGTATATATTTCCATGTTTATACAGATAGCGGTGTAGATATCTCCATCTTAATACAGATGGCGGTGTAGATATTTATATGTTCATACAGATGGCGGTGCAGATATTTCCATGTTCATACGGATGGCGGTGAAGATATTTCCATGTTCTTACAGATGGCGGTGTAGAAACTTCCATGTTCATACTGATAGCGGTGCTGATATTTCCATGTTTATACAGGTAGCGGTGTAGATACTTCCATGTTTATACAGATAGCGGTGTAGATATTTCCATGTTTATACACATAGCGGTGTAGATATTTCCAAGTTTATACTGATAGCGGTGTAAATATTTCCATGTTTATGCAGATAGTTGTGTAGATATCTCCATCTTAATACAGATGGCGGTTTAGATATTTAAATGTTCATTCAGATGGCTGTGTAGACATATCCATGTTCATACAGATGGCGGTGAAGATATTTCCATGTTCATACAGATAGCGGTGTAGATATTTCCATGTTCATACAGATAGCGGTGTACCTATTTCCATGTTCATACAGATAGCGGTGTGGATATTTCCATGTTCATAGAGATAGCGGTGTAGATATTTCCATGTTTATACAGGTAGCGGTGTAGATATTTCCATGTTTATACAGATAGCGGTGAAGATGTATGCATGTTTACACAGATAGCGGTGTAGATATTTTCATGTTCATCCAGATGGCTGTGTAGATATTTCCATGTTCATACAGATGGCGGTGAAGATATTTCCATGTTCATACAGATAGCGGTGTAGATATTTCCATGTTTATACAGATAGCGGTGTAGATATTTCCATGTTCATACGGATAGCAGTGTAGCTATTTCCATGTTCATACAGATAGCGGTGTAGATATTTCCATGTTCATCCAGATGGCTGTGTATATATATCCATGTTCATACAGATAGCGGTGAAGATATTTCCATGTTCATACAGATAGCGGTGTAGATATTTCCATGTTCATATAGATAGTGGTGTAGATATTTCCATGTTCATACAGATAGCGGTGTAGCTATTTCCGTATTCATGCAGATAGCGGTGTAGATATTTCCATGTTCATCCAGATGGCTGTGTAGCTATTTACATGTTCATACAGATAGCGGTGCTGATATTTCCATGTTTATACAGGTAGCAGTGTAGATATTTCCTTGTTTATACAGAAAGCGGCTTAGATATTTCCATGTTTATACAGATAGCGGTGTAGATATTTCCAAGTTTATACATATAGCGGTTTAGTTATCTCCATCTTAATACAGATGGCGGTGTAGATATTTATATGTACATACAGATGTCGGTGCAGATATTTCCATGTTCATACAGATGGCGGTGTAGATATTTCCATGTTTATAGAGATAGCAGTGTAGTTATTTCCATTTGTAAAGAGATAGCTTTGTAGATATTTCCATGTATATGCAGATAGCTGTGTAGATATTTCCATTTTCATGCAGATAGCGGTGAAGATGTATACATGTTTACAAAGATAGCGGTGTAGATATTTCCATGTACATACAGATAGCGGTGTAGATATTTCCATGTTCATACAGATGGCTGTGTAGATATATCTATGTTCTTACAGATGGCGGAGAAGAGATTTCCATGTTCATACAGATAGCGGTGTAGATATTTCCATGTTCATACAGATAGCGGTGTAGATATTTCCATGATCATACAGATAGCGGTGTAGGTATTTCCATGTTCATACAGATAGCGGTGTAGATATTTCCATGTTCATGCAGATGGCTGTGTAGATATATCCATGTTCATACAGATGGCGGTGAAGATATTTCCATGTTCATACAGATAGCGTTGCAGATATTTCCATGTTCATACAGATAGCCGTGTAGATATTGCCATGTTTATACCGATAGCGGTGCTGATACTTCCATGTTTATACAGGTAGCGGTGTACATATTTCCATGTTTATACAGATAGCGGTGTAGATATTTCCATGTTCATACAGATAGCGGTGTAGATAATTCCATGTTCATAGAGATAGCGGTGTAGATATTTACATGTTCATACAGATAGCGGTGCTGATATTTCCATGTTTATACAGGTAGCGGTGCAGACATTTCCATGTTTATACAGATAGTGGTGTAGATATTTCCAAGTTTATACAGATAGCGGTGTAGATATCTCCATCTTAATACAGATGGCGGTGTAGATATTTATATGTTCATACAGATGGCGGTGCAGATATTTCCATGTTCATACAGATGGCAGTGTATATATTTCCATGTTCATACAGATAGCGGTGTAGTTATTTCCATGTGTAAAGAGATAGCTGTGTAGATTTTCCCATGTATATGCAGATAGCTGTGTAGATATTTCCATTTTCAAGCAGATAGCGGTGTATATACTTCCCTGTTCAAACAGATACCGGTGTAGATATTTCCATGTTCATACAGATAGTGGTGTAGATATTTCCATGTTCATACAGATAGCGGTGTAGCTATTTCCATGTTCATACAGATAGCGGTGTGGATTTTTCCATGTTCATAGAGGTAGCGGTGTAGATATTTCCATGTTGATACAGATAGCGGTGTAGATATTTCCATGTTTATACAGATAGCGGTGTAGATATTTCCAAGTTTATAGAGATAGCGGTGTAGTTATTTCCATGTGTAAAGAGATAGCTGTGTAGATATTTCAATGTTTATAGAGATAGCGGTGTAGTTATTTCCATGTGTAAAGAGATAGCTGTGTAGATATTTCCATGTATATGCAGATAGCTGTATAGATATTTCCATTTTCATGCAGAAAGCGGTGTATATATTTCCATGTTCATCCAGATGGCTGTGTAGATATATCCATGTTTATACAGATAGCGGTGTAGATATTTCCATGTTCATACAGATAGCGGTGTAGATATTTCCATGTTCATCCAGATGGCTGTATAGATATATCCATGTTCATACAGATAGCGTTGTAGATATTTCCATGTTCATACAGATAGTGGTGTAGATATTTCCATGTTCATAAAGATAGCCGTGTAGCTATTTCCATGTTCATAAAGATAGCGGTGTAGATATTTCCATGTTTTTACAGATAGTGGTGTATATATTTCCATGTTTATACAGATAGCGGTGTAGATATTTCCAAGTTTATACAGATAGATGTGTAGATATCTCCATCTTAATACAGATGGTGGTGTAGATATTTATATGTTCATACAGATGGCTGTGCAGATATTTCCGTGTTCATATAGATGGCCGTGTAGATATTTCCATGTTTATAGAGATAGCGGTGTAGTTATTTCCATGTGCAAAGAGATAGCTTTGTATATATTTCCATGTGTATGCAGATAGCTGTGTAGATATTTCCATTTTCATGCGGATAGCGGTGTGGATATTTCCATGTTCAAACAGATAGCGGTGTAGATATTTCCATGTACATACAGATAGCGGTGTAGATATTTCCATGTTTATACAGATAGCGGTGAAGATGTATGCATGTTTACAAGGATAGCAGTGTAGATATTTAGATGTTCATACAGATAGCGGTGTAGATATTTCCATGTTCATCCAGATGGCTGTGTAGATATATCCATGTTCATACAGATGGCAGTGAAGATATTTCCATGTTCACACAGATTGTGGTGTAGATATTTCCATGTTCCTACACATAGCGGTGTAGATATTTCCATGTTCATACCTATAGCGGTTCTGTTATTTCCATGTTTATACAGGTAGCGGTGTAGATGTTTCCATGTTCATACAGATA
The DNA here is from genome assembly GCF_029281585.2 of Gorilla gorilla gorilla. Classification (NCBI taxonomy): domain Eukaryota; kingdom Metazoa; phylum Chordata; class Mammalia; order Primates; family Hominidae; genus Gorilla; species Gorilla gorilla. The sequence goes on along the minus strand of NC_073232.2, from coordinate 5,338,735 downwards.
GCGGTGTAGATATTTCCATGTTTATACAGATAGCAGTGTACATATTTCCTTGTTTATACAGATAGCGGTGTAGATATCTCCTTCTTAATACAGACGGCGGTGTAGATGTTTATATGTTCATACAGATGGCGGTGCAGATATTTCCATGTTCATACAGATGGCGGTGTAGATATTTCCATGTTTATAGAGATAGCGGTGTAGATATCTCCTTCTTAATACAGATGGCGGTGTAGATGTTTATATGTTCATACAGATGACGGTGCAGATATTTCCATGTTCATACAGATAGCTGTGTAGATATTTCCATGTATATGCAGATAGCTGTGTAGATATTTCCATTTTCATGCAGATAGCGGTGTTGATATTTCCATGTTCAAACAGATAGCGGTGTAGATATTTCCATGTTCATACAGATAGCGATGTAGATATTTCCATGTTCATACAGATAGAGGTGTAGATATTTCCATGTTCATACAGATAACAGTGTAGATATTTCCATGTTCATACAGATAGCGGTGCTGGTATTTCCATGTTTATACAGGTAGCGGTGTAGATATTTCCATGTTTATACAGATAGCGGTGTAGATATTTCCATGTTCATACAGATAGCGGTGTAGATATTTCCATGTTCATACAGATGACTGTGTAGATATATCCATTTTCATACAGATAGCGGTGTAGATATTTCCATGTTCATACAGATAGTGCTGTAGATATTTCCATGTTCATACAGATAGCGGTGTAGCTATTTCCATGTTCATACAGATAGCGGTGTAGATATTTCCATGTTCAAAGAGATAGCTGTGTAGATATTTCCATGTTCATACAGATAGCTGTGCTGATATTTCTATGTTTATGCAGGTAGCGGTGTAGATATCTCCATGTTTATACAGATAGTGGTGTAGATATTTCCATGTTTATACAGATAGCGGTGTAGATATTTCCAAGTTTATACAGATAGATGTGTAGATATCTCCATCTTAATACAGATGGCGGTGTAGATATTTATATGTTCATACAGATGGCGGTGCAGATATTTCCATGTTCATATAGATGGCGGTGTAGATATTTCCATGTTTATAGAGATAGCGGTGTAGTTATTTCCATGTGTAAAGAGATAGCTTTGTAGATATTTCCATGTGTATGCAGATAGCTGTGTAGATATTTCCATTTTCATGCATATAGCGGTGTAGATATTTCCATGTTCAAACAGATAGCGGTGTAGATATTTCCATGTTCATACAAATAGCGGTGTAGATATTTCCATGTTTATACAGATAGCGGTGAAGATGTATGCATGATTACAAGGATAGCAGTGTAGATGTTTCCATGTTCATGCAGATAGCGGTGTAGATATTTCCATGTTCATCCAGATGGCATTGTAGATATATCCATGTTCATACAGATGGCAGTGAAGATATTTCCATGTTCATACAGATAGCGGTGTAGATATTTCCATGTTCATACAGATAGCTTTGGAGATATTTCCGTGTTCATACCGATAGCGGTGCTGATATTTCCATGTTTATACAGGTAGCGATGTAGATATTTCCATGTTTGTACAGATAGCGGTGTAGATATTTCCATGTTTATACAGATAGCAGTGTAGATATTTCCATGTTTATACAGATATCGGTGTAGATATCTCCTTCTTAATACAGATGGCGGTGTAGATATTTATATGTTCATACAGATGGCGGTGCAGATATTTCCATGTTAATACAGATGGCGGTGTAGATATTTCCATGTTCATACAGATAGCAGTGTAGTTATTTCCATGTGTAAAGAGATAGCTGTGTAGATCTTCCCATGTATATTCAGATAGCTGTGTAGATATTTCCATTTTCATGCAGATAGCATTGTATATTTTTCCCGGTTCAAACAGATAGCGGTGTAGATATTTCCATGTTCATACAGATAGTGGTGTAGATATTTCCTTTTTCATACAGATAGCGGTGTAGCTATTTCCATGTTCATACAGATAGCGGTGTGGATATTTCCATGTTCATAGAGATAGCGGTGTAGATATTTCCATGTTCATACAGATAGCGGTGCTGATATTTCCATGTTTATACAGGTAGCGGTGTAGATATTTCCATGTTTATACAGATAGCGGTGAAGATGTATGCATGTTTACACATATAGCGGTGTATATATTTTCATGTTCATCCAGATGGCTGTGTAGATATTTCCATGTTCATACCGATAGCGGTGTAGATGTTTCCATGTTCATCCAGATGGCTGTGTAGATATATCCATGTTCATACAGATGGCAGTGAAGATATTTCCATGTTCATACAGATAGCTGTGTAGATATTTCCATGTTCATACAGATAGCGGTGTAGATATTTCCGTGTTCATACTGATAACGGTGCTGATATTTCCATGTTTATACAGGTAGCGGTGTAGATATTTCCATGTTCATACAGATAGCGGTGTAGATATTTCCATGTTTATACAGATAGCAGTGTAGATATTTCCATGTTTATACAGATAGCGGTGAAGATATCTCTTTCTTAATACAGAGGGCAGTGTAGATATTTAGATGTTCGTAGAGATGGCGGTGCAGATATTTCCATGTTCATACAGGTGGCGGAGTAGATATTTCCATGTTCATACAGATAGCAGTGTAGTTATTTCCATGTGTAAAGAGATAGCTGTATAGATATTTCCATGTATATGAAGATAGCTGTTTAGATATTTCCATTTTCATTCAGATAGCGGTGTATATATTTCCCTGTTCAAACAGATAGCGGTGTAGATATTTCCATGTTCATACAGATAGTGGTGTAGATATTTCCATGTTCATACAGATAGCGGTGTAGATATTTCCATGTTCATCCAGATGGCTGTGTAGATATATCCATGTTCATACAGATAGCGGTGTAGATAATTCCATGTTCATACAGATAGTGGTGTAGATATTTCCATGTTCATACAGATAGCGGTGTAGCTATTTCCATGTTCATACAGATAGCGGTGTAGATATTTCCATGTTTATACAGATAGTGGTGAAGATGTATGCATGTTTACAAGGATAGCAGTGTAGATGTTTCCATGTTCATCCAGATAGCAGTGTAGATATTTCCATGTTCATCCAGACGGCATTGTAGATATATCCTTGTTCATACAGATGGCAGTGAAGATATTTCCATGTTCATACAGATAGCGGTGTAGATATTTCCATGTTCATACAGATAGCGGTGGAGATATTTCCGTGTTCAGACCGATAGCGGTGCTGATATTTCCATGTTTATACAGGTAGCGATGTAGATATTTCCATGTTTGTACAGATAGCGGTGTAGATATTTGCATGTTTATACAGATAGCAGTCTAGATATTTCCATGTTTATACAGATATCGGTGTAGATATCTCCTTCTTAATGCAGATGGCGGTGTAGATATTTATATGTTCATACAGATGGCAGTGCAGATATTTCCATGTTCATACAGATGGTGGTGTAGATATTTCCATGTTCATACAGATAGCGGTGTAGTTATTTCCAAGTGTAAAGAGATAGCTGTGTAGATATTCCAATGTATATTCAGATAGCTGTGTAGATATTTCCATTTTCATGCAGATAGCGGTGTATATATTTCCCTGTTCAAACAGACAGCGGTGTAGATTTTTCCATGTTCATACAGATAGTGGTGTGGATATTTCCATGTTCATACAGATAGCGGTGTAGCTATTTCCATGTTCATACAGATAGCGGTGTGGATATTTCCATGTTCATTGAGATAGCGGGGTAGATATTTCCATGTTCATACAGATAGCGGTGCTGATATTTCCATGTTCATACAGGTAGCGGTGCTGATATTTCCATGTTTATACAGGTAGCGGTGTAGATATTTCCATGTTTATACAGATAGCGGTGAAGATGTATGCATGTTTACACATATAGCGGTGTAGATATTTTCATGTTCATCAAGATGGCTGTGTAGATATTTCCATGTTCATACAGATAGCGGTGTAGATATTTCCATGTTCATCCAGATGGCTGTGTAGATATATCCATGTTCACACAGATGGCAGTGAAGATATTTCCATGTTCATACAGATAGCGGTGTAGATATTTCCATGTTCATACAGATAGCAGTGTAGATATTTCCGTGTTCATACCGATAGCGGTGCTGATATTTCCATGTTTATACAGGTAGCGGTGTAGAAATTTCCATGTTTATACAGATAGCGGTGTAGATATTTCCATGTTTATACAGATAGCAGTGTAGATATTTCCATGTTTATACTGATAGCGGTGTAGATATCTCCTTCTTAATACAGATGGCAGTGTAGATATTTATATGTTCATAGAGATGGCGGTGCAGATATTTCCATGTTCATACAGATGGCGGTGTAGATATTCCCATGTTCATACAGATAGTGGTGTAGTTATTCCCATGTGTAAAGAGATAGCTGTATAGATATTTCCATGTATATGCAGATAGCTGTGTAGATATTTCCATTTTTATGCAGATAGCGGTGTATATATTTCCCTATTCAAACAGATAGCGGTGTAGATATTTCCATGTTCATACAGATAGTGGTGTAGATATATCCATGTTCATACAGATAGCGGTGTAGATATTTCCATGTTCATATAGATAGTGGTGTAGATATTTGCATGTTCATACAGATAGCGGTGTAGCTATTTCCATGTTCATACAGATAGCGGTGTAGATATTTCCATGTTCATAGAGATAGCGGTGTAGATATTTACATGTTCATACAGATAGCGGTGCTGATATTTCCATGTTTAAACAGGTAGCGGTGTAGATATTTCCATGTTTATACAGATAGTGGTGTAGATATTTCCATGTTTATACAGATTGCGGTGTAAATATTTCCAAGTTTATACAGATAGCGGTTTAGATATCTCCATCTTAATACAGATGGCGGTGTAGATATTTATATGTTCATACAGATGGCGGTGCAGATATTTCCATGTTCATACAGATGGCGGTGTAGATATTTCCATGTTGATACAGATAGCGGTGTAGTTATTTCCATGAGTAAAGAGATGGCTGTGTAGATATTCCCATGTATATGCAGATAGCTGTGTAGATATTTCCATTTTAAACAGATAGCGGTGTGTATACTTCCCTGTTCAAACAGATAGCGGTGTAGATATTTCCATGTTCATACAGATAGTGGTGTAGATATTTCCATGTTCATACAGATAGCGGTGTGGATATTTCCATGTTCATAGAGATAGCGGTGTAGATATTTCCATGTTTATACAGGTAGCGGTGTAGATATTTCCATGTTTATACAGATAGCGGTGAAGATGTATGCATGTTTACACAGATAGCGGTGTAGATATTTCCAAGTTTATAGAGATAGCAGTGTAGTTATTTCCATGTGTAAAGAGATAGCTTTGCAGATATTTCCATGTATATGCAGATAGCTGTGTAGATATTTCCATTTTCATGCAGATAGCGGTGAAGATGTATACATGTTTACAAAGATAGCGGTGTAGATATTTCCATGTTCATACAGATAGCGGTGTAGATATTTCCATGTTCATACAGATGGCTGTGTAGATATATCTAAGTTCTTACAGATGGCGGAGAAGATATTTCCATGTTCATACAGATAGCGGTGTAGATATTTCCATGTTCATACAGATAGCGGTGTAGATATTTCCATGATCATACAGATAGCGGTGTAGATATTTCCATGTTCATACAGATAGCGGTGTAGATATTTCCATGTTCATCCAGATGGCTGTGTAGATATATCCACGTTCATACAAATGGCGGTGAAGATATTTCCATGTTCATACAGATAGCGTTGCAGATATTTCCATGTTCATACAGATAGCCGTGTAGATATTGCCATGTTTATACCGATAGCGGTGCTGATACTTCCATGTTTATACAGGTAGCGGTGTACATATTTCCATGTTTATACAGATAGCGGTGTAGATATTTCCATGTTCATACAGATAGCGGTGTAGATAATTCCATGTTCATAGAGATAGCGGTGTAGATATTTACATGTTCATACAGATAGCGGTGCTGATATTTCCATGTTTATACAGGTAGCGGTGCAGATATTTCCATGTTCATACAGATGGCAGTGTATATATTTCCATGTTCATACAGATAGCGGTGTAGTTATTTCCATGTGTAAAGAGATAGCTGTGTAGATTTTCCCATGTATATGCAGATAGCTGTGTAGATATTTCCATTTTCAAGCAGATAGCGGTGTATATACTTCCCTGTTCAAACAGATACCGGTGTAGATATTTCCATGTTCATACAGATAGTGGTGCAGATATTTCCATGTTCATACAGATAGCGGTGTAGCTATTTCCATGTTCATACAGATAGCGGTGTAGATTTTTCCATGTTCATAGAGGTAGCGGTGTAGATATTTCCATGTTGATACAGATAGCGGTGTAGATATTTCCATGTTTATACAGATAGCGGTGTAGATATTTCCAAGTTTATAGAGATAGCGGTGTAGTTATTTCCATGTGTAAAGAGATAGCTGTGTAGATATTTCCATGTTCATACTGATAGCGGTGTAGATATTTCCATGTTCATACAGATAGTGGTGTAGATATTTCCATGTTCATACAGATAGCGGTGTAGATATTTCCATGTTCATACAGATAGCAGTGTATGTATTTCCATGTTCATACAGATAGCGGTGTAGATATTTCCATGTTCATCCTGATGGCTGTGTAGATATTCCCATGTTCATACAGACAGCGGTGTAGATATTTCCATGTTCATACAGATAGCGGTGTAGATATTTCCATATTCATCCAGATGGCTGTGTAGATATATCCATGTTCATACAGATGGCGGTGAAGACATTTCCATGTTCATACGGATAGCGGTGTAGATATTTCCATGTTCATACAGATAACCGTGTAGATATTGCCATGTTCATACCGATAGCGGTGCTGATACTTCCATGTTTATACAGGTAGCGGTGTAGATATCTCCTTCTTAATACAGATGGCGGTGTAGATATTTCCATTTTCATACAGATGGTGGTGTAGATATTTCCATGTTTATAGAGATAGCGGTGTAGTTATTTCCATGTGCAAAGAGATAGCTGTGTAGATATTTCCATTTACATGCAGATAGTTGTGTAGATATTTCCATTTTCATGCAGATAGCGGTGTAGATATTTCCATGTTCAGATAGCGGTGTAGATATTTCCATGTTCATACAGATAGCGGTGTAGATATTTCCATGTTTATACAGATAGCGGTGAAGATGTATGCATGTTTACACTGATAGCGGTGTAGATATTTCCATGTTCATACAGATAGCGGTGTAGATATTTCCATGTTCATCCAGACGGCTGTGTAGAGATATCCATCTTCATACAGATGGCGGTGAAGATATTTCCATGTTCATACAGATGGCTGTGTAGATATATCCATGTTAATACAGATGGCGGTGACGATATTTCCATGTTCACATAGATGGCGGTGTAGATATTTCCATGTTCATACAGATAGCGGTGCTGATATTTCCATGTTTATACAGGTATCGGTGTATATATTTCCATGTTTATACAGATAGCGGAGTAGATATTTCCATGTTTATACAGATAGCGGTGTAGATATTTCCATGTTTATACAGATAGCAGTGTAGATATCTCCATCTTAATACAGATGGCGGTGTAGATATTTATATGTTCATACAGATGGCGGTGCAGATATTTCCATGTTCATACGGATGGCGGTGAAGATATTTCCATGTTCTTACAGATGGCGGTGTAGAAACTTCCATGTTCATACTGATAGCGGTGCTGATATTTCCATGTTTATACAGGTAGCGGTGTAGATATTTCCATGTTTATACAGATAGCGGTGTAGATATTTCCATGTTTATACACATAGCGGTGTAGATATTTCCATGTTTATACAGATAGCGGTGTAGATATTTCCATGTTTATGCAGATAGTTGTGTAGATATCTCCATCTTAATACAGATGGCGGTGTAGATATTTAAATGTTCATTCAGATGGCTGTGTAGACATATCCATGTTCATACAGATGGCGGTGAAGATATTTCCATGTTCATACAGATAGCGGTGTAGATATTTCCATGTTCATACAGATAGCGGTGTAGATATTTTCATGTTCATACAGATGGCTGTGTACATATATCCATGTTCCTACAGATGGCGGTGAAGATATTTCCATGTTCATACAGATGGCGGTGTAGATATTTCCATGTTCATACAGATAGCGGGGCTGATATTTCCATGTTTGTACATGTAGCGGTGTAGATATTTCCATGTTTATACACATAGCGGTGTAGATATTTCCATGTTCATACAGATAGCGGTGTATGTATTTCCATGTTCATACAGATAGCGGTGTAGATATTCCCATTTTCATGCAGATAGCGGTGTATATATTTCCCTGTTCAAACAGTTAGCGGTGTAGATATTTCCATGTTCAAACAGATAGCAGTGTAGATATTTCCATGTTCATACAGATAGCGGTGTAGATATTTCCATGTTTATACAGATAGCGGTGAAGTTGTATGCATGTTTACACAGATAGCGGTGTAGATATTTCCACGTTCATCCAGATGGCTGTGTAGATATATCCATGTTCATACAGATGGCGGTGAAGATATTTCCATGTTCATACAGATAGCGGTGTAGATATCTCCATCTTAATACAGATCGCGGTGTAGATTTTTATATGTTCATACAGATGGTGGTGCAGATATTTCCATGTTCATACGGATGGCGGTGAAGATATTTCCATGTTCATACAGATGGCGGTGTAGAAACATCCATATTCATACTGATAGCGGTGCTGATATTTCCATGTTTATACAGGTAGCGGTGTAGATATTTCCATGTTTATACAGATAGCGGTGTAGATATTTCCATGTTTATACACGTAGCGGTGTAGATATTTCCATGTTTATACAGATAGCGGTGTAGATATCTCCATCTTAATACAGATGGCGGTGCAGATATTTAAATGTTCATTCAGATGGCGGTGCAGATATTTCCATGTTCATACAGATGGCGGTGTAGATATTTCCATGTTCATACAGATAACAGTGTAGTTATATCCAGGTGTAAAGAGATAGCTGTGTAGATATTTCCATGTATATGCAGTTAGCTGTGTAGACATTTCCATTTTCAAGCAGATAGCGGTGTATATATTTCCCTGTTCAAACAGTTAGCGGTGTAGATATTTCCATGTTCATAAAGATAGCAGTGTAGATATTTCCATGTTTATACAGATAGCGGTGAAGATGTATGCATGTTTACACAGATAGCGGTGTAGATATTTCCATGTTCATCCAGATGGCTGTGTAGATATATCCATGTTCATACAGATGGCGGTGAGATATTTCCGTGTTCATACAGATAGCGGTGTAGATATTTCCATGTTCATACAGATAGCGGTGTAGAACTTTCCATGTTCATCCAGATGGCTGTGTAGATATATCCATGTTCATACAGATAGCGGTGTAGATATTTCCATGTTCATCCAGATGGCTGTGTAGCTATTTCCATGTTCATACAGATAGTGGTGTAGATATTTCCATGTTCATACAGATAGCGATGTAGATATTTCCATGTTCATACAGATAGCCGTGTAGATATTGCCATGTTCATACCGATAGCGGTGCTGATACTTCCATGTTTATACAGGTAGCGGTGTACATATTTCCGTGTTTATACAGGTAGCGGTGTAGATATTTCAATGTTCATATAGATAGCGGTGTAGATATTTCCATGTTTATACAGATAGCGGTGTAGATATCTCCTTCTTAATACAGATGGCGGTGTACATATTTATATGTTCATACAGACGGCGGTGCAAATATTTCCATGTTCATACAGATGGTGGTGTAGATATTTCCATGTTCATACAGATAGCGGTGTGGATATTTCCATGTTTATACAGATAGCGGTGAAGATGTATGCATGTTTACACAGATAGTGGTGTAGATATTTCCATGTTCATACAGATAGCGGTGTAGATAGTTCCATGTTCATCCAGACGGCTGTGTAGACATATCCATGTTCATACAGATGGCGGTGAAGATATTTCCATGTTGATACAGATGGCTGTGCAGATATATCCATGTTCATACAGATGGCGGTGAAGATTTTTCCATGTTCATACAGATGGCGGTGTAGATATTTCCATATTCATACAGATAGCGGTGCTGATATTTCCATGTTTATACAGGTAGCAGTGTAGATATTTCCATGTTTATACACATAGCGGTGAAGATATTTCCATGTTTATACACATAGCGGTGTAGATATTTCCATGTTTATACAGATAGCGGTGTAGATATCTCCATCTTAATACAGATGGTGGTGTAGATATTTATATGTTCATACAGATTGCGGTGCAGATATTTCCATGTTCATACAGATGGCGGTGAAGATATTTCCATGTTCACACAGATGGCGGTGTAGATACTTCCATGTTCATACTGATAGCGGTGCTGATATTTCCATGTTTATACAGGTAGCGGTGTAAATATTTCCATGTTTATACAGATAGCGGTGTAGATATTTCCATGTTTATACACATAGCGGTGTAGATATTTCCATGTTTATACAGATAGCAGTGTAGATATCTCCATCTTAATACAGATGGCGGTGCAGATATTTATATGTTCATTCAGATGGCGGTGCAGATATTTCCATGTTCATACAGATGGATGTGTAGATATTTCCATGTTCATACAGATAGCGGTGTAGTTATTCCCATGTGTAAAAAGATAGCTGTGTAGATATTTCCATGTATATGCAGTTAGCTGTGTAGACATTTCCATTTTCAAGCTGATAGCGGTGTATATATTTGCCTGTTCAATCAGTTAGCGGTGTAGATATTTCCATGTTCATAAAGATAGCAGTGTAGATATTTCCATGTTTATACAGATAGCGGAGAAGATGTATGCATGTTTACACAGATAGCGGTGTAGATATTTCCATGTTCATCCAGATGGCTGTGTTGATATATCCATGTTCATACAGATAGCGGTGTAGATATTTCCATGTTCATACAGATAGCGGTGCAGTTATATCCATGTTCATCCAGATGGCTGTGTAGATATATCCATGTTCATACAGATGGCGGTGAAGATATTTCCATGTTCATACAGATAGCGGTGTAGATATTTCCATGTTCATACAGATAGCGGTGTAGATATTTCCATGTTCATACAGATAGCGGTGTATGTATTTCCATGTTCATGCAGATAGCGGTGTAGATATTTCCATGTTCCTACAGAGGGCGGTGCTGATATTTCCATGTTTATACAGGTAGCGGTGAAGATATTTCCATGTTTATACACGTAGCGGTGTAGATATTTCCATGTTAATACAGATAGCGGTGTAGATATCTCCATCTTAATACAGATGGCGGTGTAGATATTTATATGTTCCTTCAGATGGCGGTGCAGATATTTCCATGTTCATACAGATGGTGGTGTAGATATTTCCATGTTTATAGAGATAGCGTTGTAGTTATTTCCATGTGCAAAGAGATAGCTGTGTAGATATTTCCATGTATATGCAGATAGCTGTGTAGATATTTCCATTTTCATGCAGATAGCGGTGTAGATATTTCCATGTTCAAACAGATAGCGGTGTAGATATTTCCATGTTCATACAGATAGCGGTGTGGATATTTCCATGTTTATACAGATAGTGGTGAAGATGTATGCATGTTTACACAGATAGCGGTGTAGATATTTCCATGTTCATACAGATAGCGGTGTAGATATTTCCATGTTCATACAGATAGCGGTGTGGATATTTCCATGTTTATACAGATAGTGGTGAAGATGTATGCATGTTTACACAGATAGCGGTGTAGATATTTCCATGTTCATACAGATAGCGGTGTAGATATTTGCATGTTCATCCAGACGACTGTGTAGACATATCCATGTTCATACAGATGGCGGTGAAGATATTTTCATGTTCATACAGATGGCTGTGTAGATATATCCATGTTCATACAGATGGCGGTGAAGATTTTTCCATGTTCATACAGATGGCGGTGTAGATATTTCCATGTTCATACAGATAGCGGTGCTGATATTTCCATGTTTATACAGGTAGCAGTGTAGATATTTCCATGTTTATACAGATAGCGGTGTAGATATTTCTATGTTTATACACATAGCGGTGTAGATATTTCCATGTTTATACAGATAGCGGTGTAGATATCTCCATCTTAATACAGATGGCGGTGTAGATATTTATATGTTCATACAGATGGCGGTGCAGATATTTCCATTTTCATACAGATGGCGCTGAAGATATTTCCGTGTTCATACAGATGGCGGTGTAGATACTTCCATGTTCATACTGATAGCGGTGCTGATATTTCCATGTTTATACAGGTAGCAGTGTAGATATTTCCATGTTTATACAGATAGCAGTGTAGATATTTCCATGTTTATACACATAGCGGTGTAGATATTTCCATGTTTATACAGATAGCGGTGTAGATAACTCCATCTTAATACAGATGGCGGTGTAGATATTTATATGTTCATTCAGATGGCGGTGCAGATATTTCCATGTTCATACAGATGGCGGTGTAGATATTTCCATGTTCATACAGATAGCGGTGTAGTTATTTCCATGTGTAAAGAGATAGCTGTGTAGATATTTCCATGTATATGCAGAAATCTGTGTAGACATTTCCATTTTCATGCAGATAGCGGTGTATATATTTCCCTGTTCAAACAGTTAGCGGTGTAGATATTTCCATGTTCATAAAGATAGCAGTGTAGATATTTCCATGTTTATACAGATAGCAGTGTAGATATCTCCATCTTAATACAGATGGCGGTGTAGATATTTATATGTTCATACAGATGGCGGTGCAGATATTTCCATGTTCATACGGATGGCGGTGAAGATATTTCCATGTTCTTACAGATGGCGGTGTAGAAACTTCCATGTTCATACTGATAGCGGTGCTGATATTTCCATGTTTATACAGGTAGCGGTGTAGATATTTCCATGTTTATACAGATAGCGGTGTAGATATTTCCATGTTTATACACATAGCGGTGTAGATATTTCCATGTTTATACAGATAGCGGTGTAGATATTTCCATGTTTATGCAGATAGTTGTGTAGATATCTCCATCTTAATACAGATGGCGGTGTAGATATTTAAATGTTCATTCAGATGGCTGTGTAGACATATCCATGTTCATACAGATGGCGGTGAAGATATTTCCATGTTCATACAGATAGCGGTGTAGATATTTCCATGTTCATACAGATAGCGGTGTAGATATTTTCATGTTCATACAGATGGCTGTGTACATATATCCATGTTCCTACAGATGGCGGTGAAGATATTTCCATGTTCATACAGATGGCGGTGTAGATATTTCCATGTTCATACAGATAGCGGGGCTGATATTTCCATGTTTGTACATGTAGCGGTGTAGATATTTCCATGTTTATACACATAGCGGTGTAGATATTTCCATGTTCATACAGATAGCGGTGTATGTATTTCCATGTTCATACAGATAGCGGTGTAGATATTCCCATTTTCATGCAGATAGCGGTGTATATATTTCCCTGTTCAAACAGTTAGCGGTGTAGATATTTCCATGTTCAAACAGATAGCAGTGTAGATATTTCCATGTTCATACAGATAGCGGTGTAGATATTTCCATGTTTATACAGATAGCGGTGAAGTTGTATGCATGTTTACACAGATAGCGGTGTAGATATTTCCACGTTCATCCAGATGGCTGTGTAGATATATCCATGTTCATACAGATGGCGGTGAAGATATTTCCATGTTCATACAGATAGCGGTGTAGATATCTCCATCTTAATACAGATCGCGGTGTAGATTTTTATATGTTCATACAGATGGTGGTGCAGATATTTCCATGTTCATACGGATGGCGGTGAAGATATTTCCATGTTCATACAGATGGCGGTGTAGAAACATCCATATTCATACTGATAGCGGTGCTGATATTTCCATGTTTATACAGGTAGCGGTGTAGATATTTCCATGTTTATACAGATAGCGGTGTAGATATTTCCATGTTTATACACGTAGCGGTGTAGATATTTCCATGTTTATACAGATAGCGGTGTAGATATCTCCATCTTAATACAGATGGCGGTGCAGATATTTAAATGTTCATTCAGATGGCGGTGCAGATATTTCCATGTTCATACAGATGGCGGTGTAGATATTTCCATGTTCATACAGATAACAGTGTAGTTATATCCAGGTGTAAAGAGATAGCTGTGTAGATATTTCCATGTATATGCAGTTAGCTGTGTAGACATTTCCATTTTCAAGCAGATAGCGGTGTATATATTTCCCTGTTCAAACAGTTAGCGGTGTAGATATTTCCATGTTCATAAAGATAGCAGTGTAGATATTTCCATGTTTATACAGATAGCGGTGAAGATGTATGCATGTTTACACAGATAGCGGTGTAGATATTTCCATGTTCATCCAGATGGCTGTGTAGATATATCCATGTTCATACAGATGGCGGTGAGATATTTCCGTGTTCATACAGATAGCGGTGTAGATATTTCCATGTTCATACAGATAGCGGTGTAGAACTTTCCATGTTCATCCAGATGGCTGTGTAGATATATCCATGTTCATACAGATAGCGGTGTAGATATTTCCATGTTCATCCAGATGGCTGTGTAGCTATTTCCATGTTCATACAGATAGTGGTGTAGATATTTCCATGTTCATACAGATAGCGATGTAGATATTTCCATGTTCATACAGATAGCCGTGTAGATATTGCCATGTTCATACCGATAGCGGTGCTGATACTTCCATGTTTATACAGGTAGCGGTGTACATATTTCCGTGTTTATACAGGTAGCGGTGTAGATATTTCAATGTTCATATAGATAGCGGTGTAGATATTTCCATGTTTATACAGATAGCGGTGTAGATATCTCCTTCTTAATACAGATGGCGGTGTACATATTTATATGTTCATACAGACGGCGGTGCAAATATTTCCATGTTCATACAGATGGTGGTGTAGATATTTCCATGTTCATACAGATAGCGGTGTGGATATTTCCATGTTTATACAGATAGCGGTGAAGATGTATGCATGTTTACACAGATAGTGGTGTAGATATTTCCATGTTCATACAGATAGCGGTGTAGATAGTTCCATGTTCATCCAGACGGCTGTGTAGACATATCCATGTTCATACAGATGGCGGTGAAGATATTTCCATGTTGATACAGATGGCTGTGCAGATATATCCATGTTCATACAGATGGCGGTGAAGATTTTTCCATGTTCATACAGATGGCGGTGTAGATATTTCCATATTCATACAGATAGCGGTGCTGATATTTCCATGTTTATACAGGTAGCAGTGTAGATATTTCCATGTTTATACACATAGCGGTGAAGATATTTCCATGTTTATACACATAGCGGTGTAGATATTTCCATGTTTATACAGATAGCGGTGTAGATATCTCCATCTTAATACAGATGGTGGTGTAGATATTTATATGTTCATACAGATTGCGGTGCAGATATTTCCATGTTCATACAGATGGCGTTGAAGATATTTCCATGTTCACACAGATGGCGGTGTAGATACTTCCATGTTCATACTGATAGCGGTGCTGATATTTCCATGTTTATACAGGTAGCGGTGTAAATATTTCCATGTTTATACAGATAGCGGTGTAGATATTTCCATGTTTATACACATAGCGGTGTAGATATTTCCATGTTTATACAGATAGCAGTGTAGATATCTCCATCTTAATACAGATGGCGGTGCAGATATTTATATGTTCATTCAGATGGCGGTGCAGATATTTCCATGTTCATACAGATGGATGTGTAGATATTTCCATGTTCATACAGATAGCGGTGTAGTTATTCCCATGTGTAAAAAGATAGCTGTGTAGATATTTCCATGTATATGCAGTTAGCTGTGTAGACATTTCCATTTTCAAGCTGATAGCGGTGTATATATTTGCCTGTTCAATCAGTTAGCGGTGTAGATATTTCCATGTTCATAAAGATAGCAGTGTAGATATTTCCATGTTTATACAGATAGCGGAGAAGATGTATGCATGTTTACACAGATAGCGGTGTAGATATTTCCATGTTCATCCAGATGGCTGTGTTGATATATCCATGTTCATACAGATAGCGGTGTAGATATTTCCATGTTCATACAGATAGCGGTGCAGTTATATCCATGTTCATCCAGATGGCTGTGTAGATATATCCATGTTCATACAGATGGCGGTGAAGATATTTCCATGTTCATACAGATAGCGGTGTAGATATTTCCATGTTCATACAGATAGCGGTGTAGATATTTCCATGTTCATACAGATAGCGGTGTATGTATTTCCATGTTCATGCAGATAGCGGTGTAGATATTTCCATGTTCCTACAGAGGGCGGTGCTGATATTTCCATGTTTATACAGGTAGCGGTGAAGATATTTCCATGTTTATACACGTAGCGGTGTAGATATTTCCATGTTAATACAGATAGCGGTGTAGATATCTCCATCTTAATACAGATGGCGGTGTAGATATTTATATGTTCCTTCAGATGGCGGTGCAGATATTTCCATGTTCATACAGATGGTGGTGTAGATATTTCCATGTTTATAGAGATAGCGTTGTAGTTATTTCCATGTGCAAAGAGATAGCTGTGTAGATATTTCCATGTATATGCAGATAGCTGTGTAGATATTTCCATTTTCATGCAGATAGCGGTGTAGATATTTCCATGTTCAAACAGATAGCGGTGTAGATATTTCCATGTTCATACAGATAGCGGTGTGGATATTTCCATGTTTATACAGATAGTGGTGAAGATGTATGCATGTTTACACAGATAGCGGTGTAGATATTTCCATGTTCATACAGATAGCGGTGTAGATATTTCCATGTTCATACAGATAGCGGTGTGGATATTTCCATGTTTATACAGATAGTGGTGAAGATGTATGCATGTTTACACAGATAGCGGTGTAGATATTTCCATGTTCATACAGATAGCGGTGTAGATATTTGCATGTTCATCCAGACGACTGTGTAGACATATCCATGTTCATACAGATGGCGGTGAAGATATTTTCATGTTCATACAGATGGCTGTGTAGATATATCCATGTTCATACAGATGGCGGTGAAGATTTTTCCATGTTCATACAGATGGCGGTGTAGATATTTCCATGTTCATACAGATAGCGGTGCTGATATTTCCATGTTTATACAGGTAGCAGTGTAGATATTTCCATGTTTATACAGATAGCGGTGTAGATATTTCTATGTTTATACACATAGCGGTGTAGATATTTCCATGTTTATACAGATAGCGGTGTAGATATCTCCATCTTAATACAGATGGCGGTGTAGATATTTATATGTTCATACAGATGGCGGTGCAGATATTTCCATTTTCATACAGATGGCGCTGAAGATATTTCCGTGTTCATACAGATGGCGGTGTAGATACTTCCATGTTCATACTGATAGCGGTGCTGATATTTCCATGTTTATACAGGTAGCAGTGTAGATATTTCCATGTTTATACAGATAGCAGTGTAGATATTTCCATGTTTATACACATAGCGGTGTAGATATTTCCATGTTTATACAGATAGCGGTGTAGATAACTCCATCTTAATACAGATGGCGGTGTAGATATTTATATGTTCATTCAGATGGCGGTGCAGATATTTCCATGTTCATACAGATGGCGGTGTAGATATTTCCATGTTCATACAGATAGCGGTGTAGTTATTTCCATGTGTAAAGAGATAGCTGTGTAGATATTTCCATGTATATGCAGAAATCTGTGTAGACATTTCCATTTTCATGCAGATAGCGGTGTATATATTTCCCTGTTCAAACAGTTAGCGGTGTAGATATTTCCATGTTCATAAAGATAGCAGTGTAGATATTTCCATGTTTATACAGATAGCGGTGAAGATGTATGCATGTTTACACAGATAGCGGTGTAGATATTTCCATGTTCATCCAGATGGCTCTGTAGATATATCCATGTTCATACAGATAGCGGTGTAGATATTTCCATGTTCATACAGATAGCTGTGCAGATATTTCCATGTTCATCCGGATGGCTGTGTAGATATATCCATGTTCATACAGATGGCGGTGAAGATATTTCCATGTTCATACAGATAGCGGTGTAGATATTTCCATGTTCATACAGATAACGGTGTAGATATTTCCATGTTCATACAGATAGCGGTGTATGTATTTCCATGTTCATACAGATAGCGGTGTAGATATTTCCATGTTCATGCAGATGGCTGTGTAGATATGTCCATGTTCATACAGATAGCGGTGTAGATATTTCCATGTTCATCCAGATGGCTGTGTAGCTATTTCCATGTTCATACAGATAGCCGTGTAGTTATTGCCATGTTCATACAGATAACGGTGCTGATACTTCCATGTTTATACAGGTAGCGGTGTAGATATTTCCGTGTTTATAGAGGTAGCGGTGTAGATATTTCCTTGTTCATACAGATTGCGGTGTAGATATTTCCATGTTTATACAGATTGCGGTGTAGATATCTCCTTCTTAATACAGATGGCGGTGTAGATATTTATATGTTCATACAGATGGCGGTGCAGATATTTCCATGTTCATACAGATGCCGGTGAAGAAGTTTCCATGTTCATACAGATAGCGGTGTAGATATTTCCATATTCATACAGATAGCAGTGTATGTATTTCCATGTTCATACAGATAGCGGTGTAGATATTTCCATGTTCATCCAGATGGCTGTGTAGATATATCCATGTTCATACAGATAGCGGTGTAGATATTTCCATGTTCATCCAGATGGCTGTGTAGCTATTTCCATGTTCATACACATAGTGGTGTAGATATTTCCATGTTCATAGAGATAGCGGTGTAGATATTTCCATGATCATACAGATAGCCGTGTAGATATTGCCATGTTCATACCGATAGCGGTGCTGATACTTCCATGTTTATACAGGTATCGGTGTACATATTTCCTTGTTTATACAGGTAGCAGTGTAGATATTTCCATGTTTATACAGATAGCGGTGTAGATATTTCCATGTTTATACAGATAGCGGTGTAGATAACTCCATCTTAATACAGATGGCGGTGTAGATATTTATATGTTCATTCAGATGGCGGTGCAGATATTTCCATGTTCATACAGATGGCGGTGTAGATATTTCCATGTTCATACAGATAGCGGTGTAGTTATTTCCATGTGTAAAGAGATAGCTGTGTAGATATTTCCATGTATATGCAGAAATCTGTGTAGTCATTTCCATTTTCATGCAGATAGCGGTGTATATATTTCCCTGTTCAAACAGTTAGCGGTGTAGATATTTCCATGTTCATAAAGATAGCAGTGTAGATATTTCCATGTTTATACAGATAGCGGTGAAGATGTATGCATGTTTACACAGATAGCGGTGTAGATATTTCCATGTTCATCCAGATGGCTCTGTAGATATATCCATGTTCATACAGATAGCGGTGTAGATATTTCCATGTTCATACAGATAGCTGTGCAGATATTTCCATGTTCATCCGGATGGCTGTGTAGATATATCCATGTTCATACAGATGGCGGTGAAGATATTTCCATGTTCATACAGATAGCGGTGTAGATATTTCCATGTTCATACAGATAACGGTGTAGATATTTCCATGTTCATACAGATAGCGGTGTATGTATTTCCATGTTCATACAGATAGCGGTGTAGATATTTCCATGTTCATGCAGATGGCTGTGTAGATATGTCCATGTTCATACAGATAGCGGTGTAGATATTTCCATGTTCATCCAGATGGCTGTGTAGCTATTTCCATGTTCATACAGATAGCCGTGTAGTTATTGCCATGTTCATACAGATAACGGTGCTGATACTTCCATGTTTATACAGGTAGCGGTGTAGATATTTCCGTGTTTATAGAGGTAGCGGTGTAGATATTTCCTTGTTCATACAGATTGCGGTGTAGATATTTCCATGTTTATACAGATAGCGGTGTAGATATCTCCTTCTTAATACAGATGGCGGTGTAGATATTTATATGTTCATACAGATGGCGGTGCAGATATTTCCATGTTCATACAGATGCCGGTGAAGATGTTTCCATGTTCATACAGATAGCGGTGTAGATATTTCCATATTCATACAGATAGCAGTGTATGTATTTCCATGTTCATACAGATAGCGGTGTAGATATTTCCATGTTCATCCAGATGGCTGTGTAGATATATCCATGTTCATACAGATAGCGGTGTAGATATTTCCATGTTCATCCAGATGGCTGTGTAGCTATTTCCATGTTCATACACATAGTGGTGTAGATATTTCCGTGTTCATAGAGATAGCGGTGTAGATATTTCCATGATCATACAGATAGCCGTGTAGATATTGCCATGTTCATACCGATAGCGGTGCTGATACTTCCATGTTTATACAGGTATCGGTGTACATATTTCCTTGTTTATACAGGTAGCAGTGTAGATATTTCCATGTTTATACAGATAGCGGTGTAGATATTTCCATGTTTATACAGATAGCGGTGTAGATAACTCCATCTTAATACAGATGGCGGTGTAGATATTTATATGTTCATTCAGATGGCGGTGCAGATATTTCCATGTTCATACAGATGGCGGTGTAGATATTTCCATGTTCATACAGATAGCGGTGTAGTTATTTCCATGTGTAAAGAGATAGCTGTGTAGATATTTCCATGTATATGCAGAAATCTGTGTAGACATTTCCATTTTCATGCAGATAGCGGTGTATATATTTCCCTGTTCAAACAGTTAGCGGTGTAGATATTTCCATGTTCATAAAGATAGCAGTGTAGATATTTCCATGTTTATACAGATAGCGGTGAAGATGTATGCATGTTTACACAGATAGCGGTGTAGATATTTCCATGTTCATCCAGATGGCTCTGTAGATATATCCATGTTCATACAGATAGCGGTGTAGATATTTCCATGTTCATACAGATAGCTGTGCAGATATTTCCATGTTCATCCGGATGGCTGTGTAGATATATCCATGTTCATACAGATGGCGGTGAAGATATTTCCATGTTCATACAGATAGCGGTGTAGATATTTCCATGTTCATACAGATAACGGTGTAGATATTTCCATGTTCATACAGATAGCGGTGTATGTATTTCCATGTTCATACAGATAGCGGTGTAGATATTTCCATGTTCATGCAGATGGCTGTGTAGATATGTCCATGTTCATACAGATAGCGGTGTAGATATTTCCATGTTCATCCAGATGGCTGTGTAGCTATTTCCATGTTCATACAGATAGCCGTGTAGTTATTGCCATGTTCATACAGATAACGGTGCTGATACTTCCATGTTTATACAGGTAGCGGTGTAGATATTTCCGTGTTTATAGAGGTAGCGGTGTAGATATTTCCTTGTTCATACAGATTGCGGTGTAGATATTTCCATGTTTATACAGATAGCGGTGTAGATATCTCCTTCTTAATACAGATGGCGGTGTAGATATTTATATGTTCATACAGATGGCGGTGCAGATATTTCCATGTTCATACAGATGCCGGTGAAGATGTTTCCATGTTCATACAGATAGCGGTGTAGATATTTCCATATTCATACAGATAGCAGTGTATGTATTTCCATGTTCATACAGATAGCGGTGTAGATATTTCCATGTTCATCCAGATGGCTGTGTAGATATATCCATGTTCATACAGATAGCGGTGTAGATATTTCCATGTTCATCCAGATGGCTGTGTAGCTATTTCCATGTTCATACACATAGTGGTGTAGATATTTCCGTGTTCATAGAGATAGCGGTGTAGATATTTCCATGATCATACAGATAGCCGTGTAGATATTGCCATGTTCATACCGATAGCGGTGCTGATACTTCCATGTTTATACAGGTATCGGTGTACATATTTCCTTGTTTATACAGGTAGCAGTGTAGATATTTCCATGTTTATACAGATAGCGGTGTAGATATTTCCATGTTTATACAGATAGCGGTGTAGATATCTCCTTCTTAATACAGATGGCGGTGTAGATATTTATATGTTCATACAGATGGCGGTGCAGATATTTCCATGTTCATACAGATGGTGGTGTAGATATTTCCATGTTTATAGAGATAGCGGTGTAGTTATTTCCATGTGCAAAGAGATAGCTGTGTAGATATTTCCATGTATATGCAGATAGCTGTGTAGATATTTCCATTTTCATGCAGATAGCGGTGTAGATATTTCCATGTTCAAACAGATAGCGGTGTAGATATTTCCATGTTCATACAGATAGCGGTGTGGATATTTCCATGTTTATACAGATAGTGGTGAAGATGTATGCATGTTTACACAGATAGCGGTGTAGATATTTCCATGTTCATACAGATAGCGGTGTAGATATTTCCATGTTCATCCAGACGGCTGTGTAGACATATCCATGTTCATACAGATGGCGGTGAAGATATTTTCATGTTCATACAGATGGCTGTGTAGATATATCCATGTTCATACAGATGGCGGTGAAGATTTTTCCATGTTCATACAGATGGCGGTGTAGATATTTCCATGTTTATACAGATAGCGGTGCTGATATTTCCATGTTTATACAGGTAGCAGTGTAGATATTTCCATGTTTATACAGATTGCGGTGTAGATATTTCTATGTTTATACACATAGCGGTGTAGATATTTCCATGTTTATACAGATAGCGGTGTAGATATCTCCATCTTAATACAGATGGCGGTGTAGATATTTATATGTTCATACAGATGGCGGTGCAGATATTTCCATTTTCATACAGATGGCGGTGAAGATATTTCCGTGTTCATACAGATGGCAGTGTAGATACTTCCATGTTCATACTGATAGCGGTGCTGATATTTCCATGTTTATACAGGTAGCAGTGTAGATATTTCCATGTTTATACAGATAGCAGTGTAGATATTTCCATGTTTATACACATAGCGGTGTAGATATTTCCATGTTTATACAGATAGCGGTGTAGATAACTCCATCTTAATACAGATGGCGGTGTAGATATTTATATGTTCATTCAGATGGCGGTGCAGATATTTCCATGTTCATACAGATGGCGGTGTAGATATTTCCATGTTCATACAGATAGCGGTGTAGTTATTTCCATGTGTAAAGAGATAGCTGTGTAGATATTTCCATGTATATGCAGAAATCTGTGTAGACATTTCCATTTTCATGCAGATAGCGGTGTATATATTTCCCTGTTCAAACAGTTAGCGGTGTAGATATTTCCATGTTCATAAAGAAAGCAGTGTAGATATTTCCATGTTTATACAGATAGCGGTGAAGATGTATGCATGTTTACACAGATAGCGGTGTAGATATTTCCATGTTCATCCAGATGGCTCTGTAGATATATCCATGTTCATACAGATAGCGGTGTAGATATTTCCATGTTCATACAGATAGCTGTGCAGATATTTCCATGTTCATCCGGATGGCTGTGTAGATATATCCATGTTCATACAGATGGCGGTGAAGATATTTCCATGTTCATACAGATAGCGGTGTAGATATTTCCATGTTCATACAGATAACGGTGTAGATATTTCCATGTTCATACAGATAGCGGTGTATGTATTTCCATGTTCATACAGATAGCGGTGTAGATATTTCCATGTTCATGCAGATGGCTGTGTAGATATGTCCATGTTCATACAGATAGCGGTGTAGATATTTCCATGTTCATCCAGATGGCTGTGTAGCTATTTCCATGTTCATACAGATAGCCGTGTAGTTATTGCCATGTTCATACAGATAACGGTGCTGATACTTCCATGTTTATACAGGTAGCGGTGTAGATATTTCCGTGTTTATAGAGGTAGCGGTGTAGATATTTCCTTGTTCATACAGATTGCGGTGTAGATATTTCCATGTTTATACAGATAGCGGTGTAGATATCTCCTTCTTAATACAGATGGCGGTGTAGATATTTATATGTTCATACAGATGGCGGTGCAGATATTTCCATGTTCATACAGATGGTGGTGTAGATATTTCCATGTTCATACAGATAGCGGTGTGGATATTTCCATGTTTATACAGATAGCGGTGAAGATGTATGCATGTTTACACAGATAGCGGTGTAGATATTTCCATGTTCATACAGATAGCGGTGTAGATATTTCCATGTTCCTCCAGAAGGCTGTGTAGTCATATCCGTGTTCATACAGATGGCTGTGAAGATATTTCCATGTTCATACAGATGGCTGTGTAGATATATCCATGTTCTTACAGATGGCGGTGAAGATTTTTCCATGTTCATACAGATGGCGGTGCTGATATTTCCATGTTTATACAGGTATCAGTGTAGTTATTTCCATGTTTATACAGATAGCGGTGTAGATATTTCCATGTTTATACACGTAGCGGTGTAGATATTTCCATGTTTATACAGATAGCGGTGTAGATATCTCCATCTTAATACAGATGGCGGTGTAGATATTTATATGTTCATACAGATGGCGGTGCAGGTATTTCCATGTTCATACAGATGGCGGTGAAGATATTTCCATGTTCATACAGATGGCGGTGTAGATATTACCATGTTTATAGAGATAGCGGTGTAGTTATTTCCATGTGTAAAGAGATAGCTTTGTAGAAATTTCCATGTATATGCAGATAGCTGTGTAGATATTTCCATTTTCATGCAGATAGCGGTGTAGATATTTCCATGTTTATAAAGATAGCGGTGAAGATGTATGCATGTTTACACAGATAGCGGTGTAGAAATTTCCATGTTCATACAGATAGCGGTGTAGATAATTCCATGTTCATCCAGATGGCTGTGTAGATATATCCATGTTCATCCAGATGGCTGTGTAGATATATCCATGTTCATACAGATGGCAGTGAAGTTATTTCCATGTTCATACAGATATCGGTGTAGATATTTCCATGTTCATACAGATAGCGGTGTAGATATTTCCATGTCTACACAGGTAGTGGTGTAGGTATTTCCATGTTTATACAGATAGCGGTGTAGATATTTCCATGTTTATACAGGTAGCGGTGTAGATATTTCCATGTCTATACAGATAGCGGTGTAGATATCTTCATCTTAATACAGATGGCGGTGTAGATATTTATATGTTCATAAAGATGGCGGTGCAGATATTTCCATGTTCATACAGATGGCCGTGTAGATATTTCCATGTTTATGGAGATAGCGGTGTAGTTATTTCCATGTGTAAAGAGATAGCTGTGTAGATATTTCCATGTATGTGCAGATAGCTGTGTAGATATTTCCATTTTCATGCAGATAGCGGTGTAGATATTTCCATTTTCAAACAGATAGCGGTGTAGATATTTCCATGTTCATACAGATAGCGGTGTTGATATTTCCATGTTTATACAGATAGCGGTGAAGATGTATGCATGTTTACACAGATAGCGGTGTAGATATTTCCATGTTCATACAGAAAACGGCGTAGATATTTCCATGTTTATACAGATAGCGTTGAAGATGTATGCATGTTTACACAGATAGCGGTGTAGATAATTCCATGTTCATCCAGATGGCTGTGTAGATATATCCATGTTCATACAGATGGCGGTGAAGATATTTCCATGTTCATCCAAATGGCTGTGTAGATATTTCCATGTTCATACCGATAGCGGTGTAGATATTTCCATGTTCATACAGATAGCGGTGTAGATATTTCCATGTTCATCCTGATGGCTGTGAACATATATCCATGTTCATACAGATGGCGGTGAAGATATTTCCATGTTCATACAGATAGCGGTGTAGATATTTCCATGTTCATACAGATAGCCGTGTAGATATTGCCATGTTCATACCGATAGCGGTGCTGATACTTCCATGTTTATACAGGTAGCGGTGTACATATTTCCGTGTTTATATAGATAGCGGTGTAGATATTTCCATGGTCATACAGATGGCGGTGTAGATATTTCCATGTTTATAGAGATAGCGGTGTAGTTATTTCCATGTGTAAAGAGATAGCTGTATAGATATTTCCATGTATATGCAGATAGCTGTGTAGATATTTCCATTTTCATGCAGATAGCGGTGTAGATATTTCCATGTTCATACAGTTAGTGGTGTAGATATTTCCATGTTCATACAGATAGCCGTGTAGATATTGCCATGTTCATACCGATAGCGGTGCTGATAGTTCCACGTTTATACAGGTAGCGGTGTACATATTTCCGTGTTTATACAGGTAGCGGTGTAGATATTTCCATGTTCATAAAGATAGCGGTGTAGATATTTCCATGTTTATACAGATAGCGGTGTAGATATCTCCTTCTTAATACAGATGGCGGTGTAGATATTTATATGTTCATACAGACGGCGGTGCAGATATTTCCATGTTCATACAGATGGTGGTGTAGATATTTCCATGTTCATACAGATAGCGGTGTGGATATTTCCATGTTTATACAGATAGCGGTGAAGATGTATGCATGTTTACACAGATAGTGGTGTAGATATTTCCATGTTCATACAGATAGCGGTGTAGATATTTCCATGTTCATCCAGACGGCTGTGTAGACATATCCATGTTCATACAGATGGCGGTGAAGATATTTCCATGTTGATACAGATGGCTGTGTAAATATATCCATGTTCATACAGATGGCGGTGAAGATTTTTCCATGTTCATACAGATGGCGGTGTAGATATTTCCATGTTCATACAGATAGCGGTGCTGATATTTCCATGTTTATACAGGTAGCAGTGTAGATATTTCCATGTTTATACCGATAGCGGTGTAGATATTTCCATGTTTATACACATAGCGGTGTAGATATTTCCATGTTTATACAGATAGCGGTGTAGATATCTCCATCTTAATACAGATGGTGGTGTAGATATTTACATGTTCATACAGATGGCGGTGCAGATATTTCCATGTTCATACAGATGGCGGTGAAGATATTTCCATGTTCACACAGATGGCAGTGTAGATACTTCCATGTTCATACTGATTGCGGTGCTGATATTTCCATGTTTATACAGGTAGCGGTGTAGATATTTCCATGTTTATACAGATAGCGGTGTAGATATTTCCATGTTTATACACGTAGCGGTGTAGATATTTCCATGTTTATACAGATAGCGGTGTAGATATCTCCATCTTAATACAGATGGCGGTGCAGATATTTAAATGTTCATTCAGATGGCGGTGCAGATATTTCCATGTTCATACAGATGGCGGTGTAGATATTTCCATGTTCATACAGATAACAGTGTAGTTATATCCAGGTGTAAAGAGATAGCTGTGTAGATATTTCCATGTATATGCAGTTAGCTGTGTAGACATTTCCATTTTCAAGCAGATAGCGGTGTATATATTTCCCTGTTCAAACAGTTAGCGGTGTAGATATTTCCATGTTCATAAAGATAGCAGTGTAGATATTTCCATGTTTATACAGATAGCGGTGAAGATGTATGCATGTTTACACAGATAGCGGTGTAGATATTTCCATGTTCATCCAGATGGCTGTGTAGATATATCCATGTTCATACAGATGGCGGTGAAGATATTTCCGTGTTCATACAGATAGCGGTGTAGATATTTCCATGTTCATGCAGATAGCGGTGTAGAACTTTCCATGTTAATCCAGATGGCTGTGTAGATATATCCATGTTCATACAGATAGCGGTGTAGATATTTCCATGTTCATCCAGATGGCTGTGTAGCTATTTCCATGTTCATACAGATAGTGGTGTAGATATTTCCATGTTCATACAGATAGCGATGTAGATATTTCCATGTTCATACAGATAGCCGTGTAGATATTGCCATGTTCATACCGATAGCGGTGCTGATACTTCCATGTTTATACAGGTAGCGGTGTACATATTTCCGTGTTTATACAGGTAGCGGTGTAGATATTTCAATGTTCATATAGATAGCGGTGTAGATATTTCCATGTTTATACAGATAGCGGTGTAGATATCTCCTTCTTAATACAGATGGCGGTGTACATATTTATATGTTCATACAGACGGCGGTGCAGATATTTCCATGTTCATACAGATGGTGGTGTAGATATTTCCATGTTCTTACAGATAGCGGTGTGGATATTTCCATGTTTATACAGATAGCGGTGAAGATGTATGCATGTTTACACAGATAGTGGTGTAGATATTTCCATGTTCATACAGATAGCGGTGTAGATATTTCCATGTTCATCCAGACGGCTGTGTAGACATATCCATGTTCATACAGATGGCGGTGAAGATATTTCCATGTTGATACAGATGGCTGTGCAGATATATCCATGTTCATACAGATGGCGGTGAAGATTTTTCCATGTTCATACAGATGGCGGTGTAGATATTTCCATATTCATACAGATAGCGGTGCTGATATTTCCATGTTTATACAGGTAGCAGTGTAGATATTTCCATGTTTATACAGATAGCGGTGAACTTATTTCCATGTTTATACACATAGCGGTGTAGATATTTCCATGTTTATACAGATAGCGGTGTAGATATCTCCATCTTAATACAGATGGTGGTGTAGATATTTATATGTTCATACAGATTGCGGTGCAGATATTTCCATGTTCATACAGATGGCGGTGAACATATTTCCATGTTCACACAGATGGCGGTGTAGATACTTCCATGTTCATACTGATAGCGGTGCTGATAGTTCCATGTTTATACAGGTAGCGGTGTAAATATTTCCATGTTTATACAGATAGCGGTGTAGATATTTCCATGTTTATACACATAGCGGTGTAGATATTTCCATGTTTATACAGATAGCAGTGTAGATATCTCCATCTTAATACAGATGGCGGTGCAGATATTTATATGTTCATTCAGATGGCGGTGCAGATATTTCCATGTTCATACAGATGGCTGTGTAGATATTTCCATGTTCATACAGATAGCGGTGTAGTTATTCCCATGTGTAAAAAGATAGCTGCGTAGATATTTCCATGTATATGCAGTTAGCTGTGTAGACATTTCCATTTTCAAGCTGATAGCGGTGTATATATTTGCCTGTTCAATCAGTTAGCGGTGTAGATATTTCCATGTTCATAAAGATAGCAGTGTAGATATTTCCATGTTTATACAGATAGCGGTGAAGATGTATGCATGTTTACACAGATAGCGGTGTAGATATTTCCATGTTCATCCAGATGGCTGTGTAGATATATCCATGTTCATACAGATAGCGGTGTAGATATTTCCATGTTCATACAGATAGCGGTGCAGTTATATCCATGTTCATCCAGATGGCTGTGTAGATATATCCATGTTCATACAGATGGCGGTGAAGATATTTCCATGTTCATACAGATAGCGGTGTAGATATTTCCATGTTCATTCAGATAGCGGTGTAGATATTTCCATGTTCATACAGATAGCGGTGTATGTATTTCCATGTTCATGCAGATAGCGGTGTAGATATTTCCATGTTCCTACAGAGGGCGGTGCTGATATTTCCATGTTTATACAGGTAGCGGTGTAGATATTTCCATGTTTATACAGGTAGCGGTGTAGATATTTCCATGTTAATACAGATAGCGGTGTAGATATCTCCATCTTAATACAGATGGCGGTGTAGATATTTATATGTTCATACAGATGGCGGTGCAAATATTTCCATGTTCATTCAGATGGCGGTGTAGATATTACCATGTTTATAGGGACAGCGGTGTAGTTATTTCCATGTGTAAAGAGATAGCTGTGTAGATATTTCCATGTATATGCAGACAGCTGTGTAGATATTTCCATTTTCATGCAGTTAGCTGTGTAGATATTTCCATGTTCAAACAGATAGCGGTGTAGATATTTCCATATTCATACAGATAGCAGTGTAGATATTTCCATGTTTATACAGATAGCGGTGAAGATGTATGCATGTTTACACAGATAGCGGTGTAGATATTTCCATGTTCATACAGATAGCGGTGTAGATATTTCCATGTTCATCCAGATGGCTGTTTAGAGATATCCATGTTCATCCAGATGGCTGTGTAGATATATCCATGTTCATACAGATGCCGGTGTAGATATTTCCATATTCATACAGATAGCAGCGTAGATATTTCCATGTTTATACAGATAGCGGTGAAGATGTATGCATGTTTACACAGATAGCGGTGTAGATATTTCCATGTTCATACAGATAGCGGTGTAGATATTTCCATGTTCATCCAGATGGCTGTTTAGAGATATCCATGTTCATCCAGATGGCTGTGTAGATATATCCATGTTCATACAGATGCCGGTGAAGATATTTCCATGTTCATACAGATAGCGGTGTAGATATTTCCATATTCATACAGATAGCAGTGTATGTATTTCCATGTTCATACAGATAGCGGTGTAGATATTTCCATGTTCATCCAGATGGCTGTGTAGATATATCCATGTTCATACAGATAGCAGTGTAGATATTTCCATGTTCATCCAGATGGCTGTGTAGCTATTTCCATGTTCATACACATAGTGGTGTAGATATTTCCATGTTCATACAGATAGCGGTGTAGATATTTCCATGTTCATACAGATAGCCGTGTAGATATTGCCATGTTCATACCGATAGCGGTGCTGATACTTCCATGTTTATACAGGTATCGGTGTACATATTTCCGTGTTTATACAGGTAGCAGTGTAGATATTTCCATGTTTATACAGATAGCGGTGTAGATATTTCCATGTTTATACAGATAGCGGTGTAGATATCTCCTTCTTAATACAGATGGCGGTGTAGACATTTATATGTTCATACAGATGGCGGTGCAGATATTTCCATGTTCATACAGATGGTGGTGTAGATATTTCCATGTTTATAGAGATAGCGGTGTAGTTATTTCCATGTGCAAAGAGATAGCTGTGTAGATATTTCCATGTATATGCAGATAGCTGTGTAGATATTTCCATTTTCATGCAGATAGCGGTGTAGATATTTCCATGTTCAAACAGATAGCGGTGTAGATATTTCCATGTTCATACAGATAGCGGTGTGGATATTTCCATGTTTATACAGATAGTGGTGAAGATGTATGCATGTTTACACAGATAGCGGTGTAGATATTTCCATGTTCATACAGATAGCGGTGTAGATATTTCCATGTTCATCCAGACGGCTGTGTAGACATATCCATGTTCATACAGATGGCGGTGAAGATATTTTCATGTTCATACAGATGGCTGTGTAGATATATCCATGTTCATACAGATGGCGGTGAAGATTTTCCCATGTTCATACAGATGGTGGTGTAGATATTTCCATGTTCATACAGATAGCGGTGCTGATATTTCCATGTTTATACAGGTAGCAGTGTAGATATTTCCATGTTTATACAGATAGCGGTGTAGATATTTCTATGTTTATACACATAGCGGTGTAGATATTTCCATGTTTATACAGATAGCGGTGTAGATATCTCCATCTTAATACAGATGGCGGTGTAGATATTTATATGTTCATAGAGATGGCGGTGCAGATATTTCCATGTTCATACAGATGGCGGTGAAGATATTTCCGTGTTCATACAGATGGCGGTGTAGATACTTCCATGTTCATACTGATAGCGGTGCTGATATTTCCATGTTTATACAGGTAGCAGTGTAGATATTTCCATGTTTATACAGATAGCAGTGTAGATATTTCCATGTTTATACACATAGCGGTGTAGATATTTCCATGTTTATACAGATAGCGGTCTAGATAACTCCATCTTAATACAGATGGCGGTGTAGATATTTATATGTTCATTCAGGTGGCGGTGCAGATATTTCCATGTTCATACAGATGGCGGTGTAGATATTTCCATGTTCATACAGATAGCGGTGTAGTTATTTCCATGTGTAAAGAGATAGCTGTGTAGATATTTCCATGTATATGCAGAAATCTGTGTAGACATTTCCATTTTCATGCAGATAGCGGTGTATATATTTCCCTGTTCAAACAGTTAGCGGTGTAGATATTTCCATGTTCATAAAGATAGCAGTGTAGATATTTCCATGTTTATACAGATAGCGGTGAAGATGTATGCATGTTTACACAGATAGCGGTGTAGATATTTCCATGTTCATCCAGATGGCTCTGTAGATATATCCATGTTCATACAGATAGCGGTGTAGATATTTCCATGTTCATACAGATAGCTGTGCAGATATTTCCATGTTCATCCGGATGGCTGTGTAGATATATCCATGTTCATACAGATGGCGGTGAAGATATTTCCATGTTCATACAGATAGCGGTGTAGATATTTCCATGTTCATACAGATAACGGTGTAGATATTTCCATGTTCATACAGATAGCGGTGTATGTATTTCCATGTTCATACAGATAGCGGTGTAGATATTTCCATGTTCATGCAGATGGCTGTGTAGATATGTCCATGTTCATACAGATAGCGGCGTAGATATTTCCATGTTCATCCAGATGGCTGTGTAGCTATTTCCATGTTCATACAGATAGCCGTGTAGTTATTGCCATGTTCATACAGATAACGGTGCTGATACTTCCATGTTTATACAGGTAGCGGTGTAGATATTTCCGTGTTTATAGAGGTAGCGGTGTAGATATTTCCTTGTTCATACAGATTGCGGTGTAGATATTTCCATGTTTATACAGATAGCGGTGTAGATATCTCCTTCTTAATACAGATGGCGGTGTAGATATTTATATGTTCATACAGATGGCGGTGCAGATATTTCCATGTTCATACAGATGGTGGTGTAGATATTTCCATGTTCATACAGATAGCGGTGTGGATATTTCCATGTTTATACAGATAGCGGTGAAGATGTATGCATGTTTACACAGATAGCGGTGTAGATATTTCCATGTTCATACAGATAGCGTTGTAGATATTTCCATGTTCCTCCAGAAGGCTGTGTAGTCATATCCGTGTTCATACAGATGGCTGTGAAGATATTTCCATGTTCATACAGATGGCTGTGTAGATATATCCATGTTCATACAGATGGCGGTGAAGATTTTTCCATGTTCATACAGATGGCGGTGCTGATATTTCCATGTTTATACAGGTATCAGTGTAGTTATTTCCATGTTTATACAGATAGCGGTGTAGATATTTCCATGTTTATACACGTAGCGGTGTAGATATTTCCATGTTCATTCAGATAGCGGTGTAGATATTTCCATGTTCATACAGATAGCGGTGTATGAATTTCCATGTTCATGCAGATAGCGGTGTAGATATTTCCATGTTCCTACAGAGGGCGGTGCTGATATTTCCATGTTTATACAGGTAGCGGTGTAGATATTTCCATGTTTATACAGGTAGCGGTGTAGATATTTCCATGTTAATACAGATAGCGGTGTAGATATCTCCATCTTAATACAGATGGCGGTGTAGATATTTATATGTTCATACAGATGGCGGTGCAAATATTTCCATGTTCATTCAGATGGCGGTGTAGATATTACCATGTTTATAGGGACAGCGGTGTAGTTATTTCCATGTGTAAAGAGATAGCTGTGTAGATATTTCCATGTATATGCAGACAGCTGTGTAGATATTTCCATTTTCATGCAGTTAGCTGTGTAGATATTTCCATGTTCAAACAGATAGCGGTGTAGATATTTCCATATTCATACAGATAGCAGTGTAGATATTTCCATGTTTATACAGATAGCGGTGAAGATGTATGCATGTTTACACAGATAGCGGTGTAGATATTTCCATGTTCATACAGATAGCGGTGTAGATATTTCCATGTTCATCCAGATGGCTGTTTAGAGATATCCATGTTCATCCAGATGGCTGTGTAGATATATCCATGTTCATACAGATGCCGGTGTAGATATTTCCATATTCATACAGATAGCAGTGTAGATATTTCCATGTTTATACAGATAGCGGTGAAGATGTATGCATGTTTACACAGATAGCGGTGTAGATATTTCCATGTTCATACAGATAGCGGTGTAGATATTTCCATGTTCATCCAGATGGCTGTTTAGAGATATCCATGTTCATCCAGATGGCTGTGTAGATATATCCATGTTCATACAGATGCCGGTGAAGGTATTTCCATGTTCATACAGATAGCGGTGTAGATATTTCCATATTCATACAGATAGCAGTGTATGTATTTCCATGTTCATACAGATAGCGGTGTAGATATTTCCATGTTCATCCAGATGGCTGTGTAGATATATCCATGTTCATACAGATAGCGGTGTAGATATTTCCATGTTCATCCAGATGGCTGTGTAGCTATTTCCATGTTCATACACATAGTGGTGTAGATATTTCCATGTTCATACAGATAGCGGTGTAGATATTGCCATGTTCATACCGATAGCGGTGCTGATACTTCCATGTTTATACAGGTATCGGTGTACATATTTCCGTGTTTATACAGGTAGCAGAGTAGATATTTCCATGTTTATACAGATAGCGGTGTAGATATTTCCATGTTTATACAGATAGCGGTGTAGATATCTCCTTCTTAATACAGATGGCGGTGTAGACATTTATATGTTCATACAGATGGCGGTGCAGATATTTCCATGTTCATACAGATGGTGGTGTAGATATTTCCATGTTTATAGAGATAGCGGTGTAGTTATTTCCATGTGCAAAGAGATAGCTGTGTAGATATTTCCATGTATATGCAGATAGCTGTGTAGATATTTCCATTTTCATGCAGATAGCGGTGTAGATATTTCCATGTTCAAACAGATAGCGGTGTAGATATTTCCATGTTCATACAGATAGCGGTGTGGATATTTTCATGTTTATACAGATAGTGGTGAAGATGTATGCATGTTTACACAGATAGCGGTGTAGATATTTCCATGTTCATACAGATAGCGGTGTAGATATTTCCATGTTCATCCAGACGGCTGTGTAGACATATCCATGTTCATACAGATGGCGGTGAAGATATTTTCATGTTCATACAGATGGCTGTGTAGATATATCCATGTTCATACAGATGGCGGTGAAGATTTTCCCATGTTCATACAGATGGCGGTGTAGATATTTCCATGTTCATACAGATAGCGGTGCTGATATTTCCATGTTTATACAGGTAGCAGTGTAGATATTTCCATGTTTATACAGATAGCGGTGTAGATATTTCTATGTTTATACACATAGCGGTGTAGATATTTCCATGTTTATACAGATAGCGGTGTAGATATCTCCATCTTAATACAGATGGCGGTGTAGATATTTATATGTTCATACAGATGGCGGTGCAGATATTTCCATGTTCATACAGATGGCGGTGAAGATATTTCCGTGTTCATACAGATGGCGGTGTAGATACTTCCATGTTCATACTGATAGCGGTGCTGATATTTCCATGTTTATACAGGTAGCAGTGTAGATATTTCCATGTTTATACAGATAGCAATGTAGATATTTCCATGTTTATACACATAGCGGTGTAGATATTTCCATGTTTATACAGATAGCGGTGTAGATAACTCCATCTTAATACAGATGGCGGTGTAGATATTTATATGTTCATTCAGATGGCGGTGCAGATATTTCCATGTTCATACAGATGGCGGTGTAGATATTTCCATGTTCATACAGATAGCGGTGTAGATATTTCCATGTGTAAAGAGATAGCTGTGTAGATATTTCCATGTATATGCAGAAATCTGTGTAGACATTTCCATTTTCATGCAGATAGCGGTGTATATATTTCCCTGTTCAAACAGTTAGCGGTGTAGATATTTCCATGTTCATAAAGATAGCGGTGTAGATATTTCCATGTTTATACAGATAGCGGTGAAGATGTATGCATGTTTACACAGATAGCGGTGTAGATATTTCCATGTTCATCCAGATGGCTCTGTAGATATATCCATGTTCATACAGATAGCGGTGTAGATATTTCCATGTTCATACAGATAGCTGTGCAGATATTTCCATGTTCATCCGGATGGCTGTGTAGATATATCCATGTTCATACAGATGGCGGTGAAGATATTTCCATGTTCATACAGATAGCGGTGTAGATATTTCCATGTTCATACAGATAACGGTGTAGATATTTCCATGTTCATACAGATAGCGGTGTATGTATTTCCATGTTCATACAGATAGCGGTGTAGATATTTCCATGTTCATGCAGATGGCTGTGTAGATATGTCCATGTTCATACAGATAGCGGCGTAGATATTTCCATGTTCATCCAGATGGCTGTGTAGCTATTTCCATGTTCATACAGATAGCCGTGTAGTTATTGCCATGTTCATACAGATAACGGTGCTGATACTTCCATGTTTATACAGGTAGCGGTGTAGATATTTCCGTGTTTATAGAGGTAGCGGTGTAGATATTTCCTTGTTCATACAGATTGCGGTGTAGATATTTCCATGTTTATACAGATAGCGGTGTAGATATCTCCTTCTTAATACAGATGGCGGTGTAGATATTTATATGTTCATACAGATGGCGGTGCAGATATTTCCATGTTCATACAGATGGTGGTGTAGATATTTCCATGTTCATACAGATAGCGGTGTGGATATTTCCATGTTTATACAGATAGCGGTGAAGATGTATGCATGTTTACACAGATAGCGGTGTAGATATTTCCATGTTCATACAGATAGCGGTGTAGATATTTCCATGTTCCTCCAGAAGGCTGTGTACTCATATCCGTGTTCATACAGATGGCTGTGAAGATATTTCCATGTTCATACAGATGGCTGTGTAGATATATCCATGTTCATACAGATGGCGGTGAAGATTTTTCCATGTTCATACAGATGGCGGTGCTGATATTTCCATGTTTATACAGGTATCAGTGTAGTTATTTCCATGTTTATACAGATAGCGGTGTAGATATTTCCATGTTTATACACGTAGCGGTGTAGATATTTCCATGTTTATACAGATAGCGGTGTAGATATCTCCATCTTAATACAGATGGCGGTGTAGATATTTATATGTTCATACAGATGGCGGTGCAGGTATTTCCATGTTCATTCAGATGGCGGTGAAGATATTTCCATGTTCATACAGATGGCGCTGTAGATATTACCATGTTTATAGAGATAACGGTGTAGTTATTTCCATGTGTAAAGAGATAGCTTTGTAGAAATTTCCATGTATATGCAGATAGCTGTGTAGATATTTCTATTTTCATGCAGATAGCGGTGTAGATATTTCCATGTTTATAAAGATAGCGGTGAAGATGTATGCATGTTTACACAGATAGCGGTGTAGAAATTTCCATGTTCATACAGATAGCGGTGTAGATAATTCCATGTTCATCCAGATGCCTGTGTAGATATATCCATGTTCATCCAGATGGCTGTGTAGATATATCCATGTTCATACAGATGGCAGTGAAGATATTTCCATGTTCATACAGATATCGGTGTAGATATTTCCATGTTCATACAGATAGCGGTGTAGATATTTCCATGTCTTCACAGGTAGTGGTGTAGGTATTTCCATGTTTATACAGATAGCGGTGTAGATATTTCCATGTTTATACAGGTAGCGGTGTAGATATTTCCATGTCTATACAGATAGCGGTGTAGATATCTTCATCTTAATACAGATGGCGGTGTAGATATTTATATGTTCATAAAGATGGCGGTGCAGATATTTCCATGTTCATACAGATGGCCGTGTAGATATTTCCATGTTTATGGAGATAGTGGTGTAGTTATTTCCATGTGTAAAGAGATAGCTGTGTAGATATTTCCATGTATGTGCAGATAGCTGTGTAGATATTTCCATTTTCATGCAGATAGCGGTGTAGATATTTCCATTTTCAAACAGATAGCGGTGTTGATATTTCCATGTTCATACAGATAGCGGTGTTGATATTTCCATGTTTATACAGATAGCGGTGAAGATGTATGCATGTTTACACAGATAGCGGTGTAGATATTTCCATGTTCGTACAGAAAACGGCGTAGATATTTCCATGTTTATACAGATAGCGTTGAAGATGTATGCATGTTTACACAGATAGCGGTGTAGATAATTCCATGTTCATCCAGATGGCTGTGTAGATATTTCCACGTTCATCCAGATGGCTGTGTAGATATATCCATGTTCATACAGATGGCGGTGAAGATATTTCCATGTTCATCCAAATGGCTGTGTAGATATTTCCATGTTCATACCGATAGCGGTGTAGATATTTCCATGTTCATACAGATAGCGGTGTAGATATTTCCATGTTCATCCTGATGGCTGTGAACATATATCCATGTTCATACAGATGGCGGTGAAGATATTTCCATGTTCATACAGATAGCGGTGTAGATATTTCCATGTTCATACAGATAGCCGTGTAGATATTGCCATGTTCATACCGATAGCGGTGCTGATACTTCCATGTTTATACAGGTAGCGGTGTACATATTTCCGTGTTTATATAGATAGCGGTGTAGATATTTCCATGTTCATACAGATGGCGGTGTAGATATTTCCATGTTTATAGAGATAGCGGTGTAGTTATTTCCATGTGTAAAGAGATAGCTGTATAGATATTTCCATGTATATGCAGATAGCTGTGTAGATATTTCCATTTTCATGCAGATAGCGGTGTAGATATTTCCATGTTCAAACAGATAGCGGTGTAGATATTTCCATGTTCATACAGATAGCGGTGTAGATATTTCCATGTTCATACAGATAGCGGTGTAGATATTTCCATGTTCATACAGATAGCAGTGTATGTATTTCCATGTTCATACAGATAGCGGTGTAGATATTTCCATTTTCATGCAGATAGCGGTGTAGTTATTTCCCTGTTCAAACAGTTAGCGGTGTAGATATTTCCATGTTCATACAGATAGCGGTGTAGATATTTCCATGTTTATACAGATAGCGGTGAAGATGTATGCATGTTTACACAGATAGCGGTGTAGATAATTCCATGTTCATCCAGATGGCTGTGTAGATATTTCCACGTTCATCCAGATGGCTGTGTAGATATATCCATGTTCATACAGATGGCGGTGAAGATATTTCCATGTTCATACAGATAGCGGTGTAGATATTTCCATGTTTATACAGATAGCGGTGTAGATATTTCCAGGTTTATACAGATAGCAGTGCAGATATTTCTGTGTTTATACAGATAGCCGTGTAGATATTTCCATCATCATTCAGCTGGCGGTGTAGATATTTGCAAGCTGATACAGATGGCGGTGTAGATATTTCCAAGTTTATAGAGATGGCGTACAGATATTTCCATGTTCTCACCGACGGCGGTGTAAATATTTCCATGTTTATAGAGATGGCGGTGTAGATATTTCCATGTTTATACACTTATCGCTGTAGATATTTCCATGTTTATTCAGATAGCATTGTTGATATTTCCATGTTTATACAAATAGCGGTGTAGATATTTCCATGTTTATAGAGATAGTGGTGTAGATATTTCCATGTTTATAGAGATAGTGGTGTAGATATTTCCATGATTATAGAGATTGTGGTGTAGTTATTTCCATGTTTATAGAGATAGCAGTGTAGAAATTTCCCTGTTTCACAGAAAGCAGTGTAGATATTTCCATGTTTGTACAGATAGCGGTGTAGATATTTCCATGTTTATACAGATGGCAGTGTAGATATTTCCATGTTTATAGAGATGGCGGTGTAGATATTTCCTTGTTTATACAGATAGCAGTGTAAATATTTCGATGTTTATAGAGATAGGTTTGTAGGTATTTCCATGTTCATACAGATAGCGGTGTAGATATTTCCATGTTCATACAGAAGGCGGTGTAGATATTTCCATCTTCATACAGATGGCGGTGAAGATATTTGCATATTCATACAGATGGCGGTGTAGATATTTCCATGTTCACACAGATGTCTGTGTAGTTATTTCCATGTTCATACAGATGACGTTGGTGATATTTCCATGTTCATACCGAGGGCGGTGTAGATATTTCCATGTTTATAGAGATGGCGGTGTAGATATTTCCAAGTTTATACAGATGGCAGTGTAGATATTTCCATGTTCATACAGATAGCATTGTAGATATTTCCATGTTTATGGAGATATCGGTGTAGATATTTGCATGTTTATACAGATAGCGGTGTAGATATTTCCATGATTACGCAGATAGTGGTGTAGATATTTCCATGTTTATATAGATAGCAGTGTAGATATTTACATGTTTATACTGATAGCGGTGAAGATATTTCCATGTTTATACAGACAGCGGTGTAGATATTTCCATGTTTATACAGAGAGCATTGTGGGTATTTCCATGTTTATAGAGTTAGCGGTGTAGATATTTCCCTGTTTTACAGATAGCAGAGTAGATATTTCCATGTTTATACAGATAGCAGTGTAGACATTTCCATGTTTATACCGATAACGGTGTAATTATTTCTGTGTTTATACATATAACGGTGTAGATATTTCCATGATCATACAGATGGCGGTGTGGATATTTCCATTTTGATACAGACTGGGTGTAGATATTTTCATGTTTATACAGATGACGGTGTAGATATTTACATGTTTATAGACATGGCGGTGTAGATATTTCCATGTTTTTACACATAGCAGTGGCGATATTTCCATGTTTATGGAGATATCGGTGTAGGTATTTCCATGTTTATAGAGAGAGCGTTGTAGATATTTCCATGTTTATACAGATAGCGGTGTAGATATTTCCCTGTTTTACAGATAGCAGTGTAGATATTTCCATGTTTATACAGATAGCGGTGTAGATATTTCCATGTACATACGGATAGCGGTGTAGATATTCCCATGTTCATTCAGATGGCAATGTAGATATTTACATGTTTATAGGGATGGCGGTGTAGATATTTCCTTGTATTGACAGATAGCTGTGTAGATATTTCCATTTTTATACAGATAGCGCTGAAGATATTTCCATGATTATACAGATAGTGGTGTAGATATTTCCATGTTTATACAGATAGCGGTGTAGATATTTCCATGTTTATACAGATAGCGGTGTAGATATTTCCATGTTTATGGAGATGGCATTATAGTTATTTACTTGTTTATACAGATGGTGGTGTCGATATTTCCATGTTCATACAGATAGCGGTGTAGATATTTCCATATTTATACACATGGCGGTGTAGATATTTCCATGTGCATACAGATGCCGGTTTAGATATTTCAATGTTTATAGAGATGACGGTGTAGATATTTCCATGTTTATACAGATGGCGGTGTAGATATTTCCATGTTTATACCCATAGCGGTGTAGATATTTCCATGTTTATACACATTGCGGTATAGATATTTCTATGTTTACAGAGATATTGGTGTAGATATTTCCATGTTTATAGAGATTGTCGTGTAGATATTTCCATGTTTATTGAGATAGTGGTGTCGATAATTCCCTGTTTCACAGACAGCAGTGTAGATATTGCCATGTTTATTCAGATAGCGGTGTAGATATATCCATGTTTATAGAGATAGCGGTGTAATTATTTCCATGTTTATAGAGATGGCGGTGGAGATATTTCCATGTTTATAGAGATGGCGGTGTAGATATTTCCATGTTTATACAGATGGCGGTGTAGGTATTTCCATGTTTATTCAGATAGCGGTGTAGGTATTTCCATGCTTGTACAGATAGCGGTGTAGATATTTCCATGTTCATACAGATAGCGTTG
Source organism: Gorilla gorilla gorilla (assembly GCF_029281585.2). Lineage (NCBI taxonomy): Eukaryota > Metazoa > Chordata > Mammalia > Primates > Hominidae > Gorilla > Gorilla gorilla. The sequence continues at coordinate 5,297,046 of NC_073232.2, read as the reverse complement.
TAAATATTTCCATGTTTATACAGATAGCGGTGTAGATATTTCCATGTTTATAGAGATTGCGTTTTACATATTTCCATGTTTATACATATAGCGGTATAGATATTTCCATGTTTAAACAGATGGCGGTGTAGATATTTCCATGTTTATACAGGTGGCGGTGTAGTTATTTCCATATTCATACAGATGGCGTTGTAGATATTTCAATGTTTATAGAGATGGCGGTGTAGATATTTCCATGTTTATACAGATGGCGGTGTAGTTATTTCCATGTTTATACAGATAGCGGTGTAGGTATTTCCATGCTTATACAGATAGCGGTGTAGATATTTCCGTGTTCATACAGATAGCGTTGTAAATATTTCCATGGTTATACAGATAGCGGTGTAGATATTTCCATGTTTATAGAGATAGCGGTATAGATATTTCCATGTTGATACACATAGCGGTGTAGATATTTCCATGTTTATAGAGATAGCGGTGTAGATATTTCCAAGTTTATAGAGATGGCGGCTTGGATATTTCCATGTTTATATATGTGGCGGTGTATATATTTCCATGTTTATGCAGATGGCGGTGTAGATATTTCCATGTTTATACAGATGGCGGTGTAGATATTTCCATGTTTATACAGATGGCGGTGTAGATACTTCCATATTTATACAGATGGCGCTGTAGATATTTTCATGTTCATACAGATAGCGGTGTAGATATTTCCATGTTTATAGAGATGGCGCTGTAGATATTTCCCTGTTTATACACATAGCAGTGTAGATATTTCCATGTTTAAAGAGATGGCGGTGTAGATATTTCCATGTTTGTACAGGTAGCGGTGAAGATATTTCCATATTTATACAGGTAGCGGTACAGATATGTGAATTCATTAAACCTCTTTTTCTTTATAAATTACCCAGTCTTGGGTATGTCTTTATCAGCAGCATGAAAATTGACTAATACACTCACTGTCCATGAATGATACTCTGTTAGCCCATTTGCATTGTTATAAAGAAATACCTGAGGCTGGGTTATTTATAAAGAAATGCAGTTTATTTGGCTCCTTGTTGTGAAGGCTGTACATGAAGCATAGTACTGGCACCTGCTTCCAGGGAGGGCCTCAGGAACCTTCCAATCATGGTGGAAGGTGAAGGGAAACCAGCATATCACATGGTGAGTGCGGAAGCAAGAGAGACAGGGAAGAGGTGTCAGTCTCTTTTAAACAACCAGATATCGCATGAACTCACAGGGTAAGAACTCATTCATTACCAAGAGGACAGCAGCAAGCCATTCAGGAGGCATCTATCTCCAACATTGGGGATCACATTTTAACGTGAGATTTGAAGGGGACAAACATCCAAACTATGTCAGATACCAAAGCTGACAATGCTTATTATCTTTAGCTGTTCCAGGTTCTGGGAAAAGGGAGAGAGTTAGCTTCCCTCGTCTATGCTGTGCTACTCCATATTATATTAGTAACTATTGTTCTCTAAAGGTTTTTGAAAGCAAATAAACAAATGCAAGGCAAAATATACGAAATGCAAGGCAAAACATACGAAATGCAAGGCAAATGCATTAAAAACTTTTGAGTGTTAATATATAGATTTTATTTTATCTTTTTAATTTCTTTTGCTTAACCAAATAGATTATGTAGTTTTGATTAACTGGCCATGAAATAGCTCTGCTTACATAGAATTTCCCATGAATAATTGGTTGTGGAGACTTTTATGTGTAACCCAAATCCTCCCTCAAAACTGAAGTTTGCCCAGCTATTGGGAGTGTTGGCAAATCATGCCTCTCAGCTGATTCTCTCTAGAATTTATTCTCAGGAGATCTAATTAATAACTTGTCAAGCTGATGTCCATCCTTGGGGACAACTCTTATCTGAAGAATGGCCAGTGAAAGGTATTAAAACTCCATACTCCTGCCTCAATTTAGGGCAACTCTGAAGGGTCACCCCAGCTTCTCAGCTCCCCCTTGAGATTAGCTGAGGTATTTGTTGTGACTGCCTCACATCTCAACTCCCTTTGTCCAATTCAGCTTTTTAGCCACAGTTGTTGGCTCCTAGGATTTTACCCGGTTAAATGTTCTCTACACAAATCTCTATCTCAAATCTGCTTTACAGGGAATGTGGCCTCAGACAGGTTTTCATTAGGTTCTGGACGTAACTCTCATTAGTCATTGATATGATTCGGCTGTGTCTCCATCCGAATCTCACCTTGATTGTAATTATCCCCGCATGTCAAGGATGGAGTCAGGTGGAGATCATTGAATCATAGGGGCGGGTTCCCCCTACTGTTCTCCTGGTAGCGAATAAGTCTCACGAGATCTGATGCTTTTAAAATGGGAGCTTCCCTACACAAGCTTTCTTCTCTGCTACCATTTAAGATGTGCCTTTGCTTCTTTTTTGCCTTCTGCCGTGACTGTGAGGCCTCCCCAGCCATGTGGAATTGTGAGTTCATTAAACCTCTTTCCTTTCTAAATTACCCGGTCTTGGGTATGACTTTATTAGCAGCATGACAACAAACTAGTGCAGTCTGTTCTATAAGCCCAAGTCGGATCACAGAGTCCCGCTTTCTGTTTTTTTTTTTCTAGCCCATATTTCTACTAAAACTTGACTCATATAGACTTAAAACAAAATAATTAAGCATGGCTAGTAATTATTTAATATTTTATACGTGTCAGGTACTGTATTTTGTAACTTATCTTTTAATAATCTTTCCAAATCTCTAAAAGGAGAATTCTGCTCTTTTATAGAGAAAACAAGGATGGCTAAATCTTTTGATTTTTATTACAAGCTTTATTTTGTATAACATATAATAAACTAAAAATATTGAAAGTTTAGAAACCATCAGCACACAATCGAGGTGATGGAAATATACTTCACCTCCAGTTTCCTGATGCCTCTTTATAATACATTTCTCTGGCCCCTCATTCCTGGCCCTTAAAAACCACCAAACTGCTTTCTGTCACTGGACAGTAATTTATACAGTCAAAAAATGTATATAAATACAATTTTACACTATGCACTCTTTTGTCTGACATTTTATGTTTTTTTCTCTGCATGTTTTACCTCTAGAGTCTGCCTTGTTTCACTTAGTATAGTTATTTTGAGATTCATTCATGTTATAGTATGTATCCATAATTAATTCGGATAAAGCAAGTTAATTCATTAATGTATTGATTGATATTTAGACTGTTTCTAGTTTGGGCTATTATGAATACATGTGCTATGAACATTTGTGTTGATATCATTATATGAACACCTACTTTTATCTCTCTTGGGTAAATACCCAGGAGTGCAATGGCTGAGTCTTACGGCAGAAGTATGTTTAACTTTTTAAGGGACTCTTAAACTGTTTTTCAAAGGTTACACTTTTTTGTATTCCCATCAGCAGTGTATGAGAGTTTCAGCTTCTCCACATCCAAGCCAGTGCTTGGCTATTATCAGTCATGCTAATCTTAGCTATTTAAAAATAGATAGTGGCGTCTCATTTTGGTTTTAATTTGCATTGCCCTAAGCATTAATTATGTTGAGCATATGTGCTTATTTACCAAACAAATGTCTACTTTGAAATGTCTGTTCCAGTCTTTCACCCAAGTTTTAAATGGGGTTGTTTGTTTTTCATTATTAAATTTTGAGCTTTTAAAATATATTTTTGATGCAAGCCTTTCATCAGATATATGAATTGCAAATATTTTCTCCCAGCCTGCAGCTTGTCTTTTCAGTCTCTTAATAGATTCTTTTGAAGAGCAGATTCTTTTTTTTAAATTTGATGAGTTCTTCTTATCAATATATTATTATATAAATCATGCTGTGGGGTCATATCAAAGAAAGCTTTGCCTGACTCAAAGTCCCAAATGTTTTCACATCTTCCCTCTCCTCTCCTTTGGGAACTGAGATTACACGTAAATTCAGTTACTTGAAATTTACTGTCTACTATTGCTCTGTTCATGTTTTTTAAAAGTTTATTTTCTCTCTATATTTTATTTTGAGAGGTGTCTATCTTTTCTTCTTTAATGACTAACGTGCTATCAGCCTACCATGTAGCTGGGACTACAGCCGCATGCTACTATGCCCCGCTAATTTTTGTATTTTTAGTAGAGATGGGATTTCACCATATTGGTCAGGCTGGTCCTGAACTCCTGACTTCGTGATCCACCTGCCTCGGCCTCACAAAATGCTGAGATTACAGGCGTGAGCCACTGCGCCCAGCCTCCTTTAGTGTATCTTGCATGTCTCTATTTTAGAACATATAGAATACTGTTTCAATAAGCATTTGAATGTTCTTAACTGATAACTCTGGCACCTTGATTTACTCTGGATCAGTTCTGACTCAGTGATTTTTCTCCTTATTATGAGCCACGTTCTTCTGTCTTTTGTTGTTACTGTTGTGTCTCTGCTAAACTGTGTCTGGATGTCAGATATGGTGACTTTTATCTTATTGAGTGCTGGAAGTATATATAAATATTCTTGATCTTTGTATTGGTATGTATTTAAGTTTAGTTGGAAAGAGTTTGACTCTTTTTGGTCTTGCTTTAAAAATTCATTAGGTGGGATCAGACCAGTTCTCATTTTAGAGCTAATCACTCCCAACTAGTGAGGCAAGATCCTTCTGGGTATCCCTGGGAATCTTGAGGTGTTCCTGGTTTGGCTGATAAAATAAGCACTATTACTGGACCTTGGTGAGCATGTGTACTGTTACTTTTCATCTTATCTGGGTGTTGTTTCCCCAACCGTAGGTACTTTTCTCTAGGCCTGTCCTAACAATTACTTAGCTATGTACTTTAGGGGGACCCTTTGCAGAGCTCTGGAGTTCTCTTTCTGTGCAGCCCCTTCTTCTCGGAAACCTTGTCCTGAGAGCTCATGTCAACATGGTTTCTGTGGACTCTCAGCTCTGTCCCCTCAGCTCAGGGAGAACGATGGGCTCCTCTTGGGCTTTTCTCCTGGAGTAGTGGGCTGGAAAACTTTCTCCAGGCATAAATTAGGGCAGTTGATAGGCTCACCTTGTTTGAGACTGACTTTACAGGGTCTTGCAAACTTTTGTGGCATACATTTTGGCCATTTTTTTGGTTGTTTCAGGAGGGAGAGAAAGTCCAGTTCTTGTTACTCCATCATGGTCATTGCAGAAGTCAACCTAACTGATATTTATCAATACAGTCTGTTGCTACACATTGAACTTGCTTAAGATAATTTTTAGATGGCACAGAACTTTCTGTCCATTGAATGAGACTCTCTGCTTATTTTGCAAGTGCTCATTTGTATGGAGACATTTGTATGGAGAAACTTCAAAAAGTTTGTGGAAAAATGAAGTTAAAAGATAAACATTGAAAATGTGATCTTCGGTTTTCATCCCTAAAGAACCGATGGTCCTGGGAACTTAACAATGTCAATGCAGTCTCTTATACATTATTAACTTAAGAAAAATGGGTGCCCTTTCCACATTTGTTGAGATTGGGAAACAAAAAGAAGTCAGAAGGAGCCAAATCAGAGCTGTAAGGTGGATGCCTGACAATTTCCCATTGAGACTCTCACAAAATTGCCTTTGCTCGATGACAGGAATGAGCAGAAACATTGTGGTGTTAGAGGACTGTCTGCTAAAGCTTTCCCAGGTATTTTGCCCTAAAACTTTGGCTAACTTATTCAAAACACTCTCATGATATGCAGATATTATTGTTCTTTGACCTTCCACAAAGTCAACAAGCAAAATGCCTGGAATGTCCCCAAAAAACTGTTGCCGTGACCTTTGCTCTTGAGTGATCCCCTTTAGCTTTGACTGGACCACTTCCACCTTTGGTAGCCATTGCTTTGATTGTGTTTTGCCCTCAGGATCATACTGGGAAAGCCATGTTTTATCTTCTTTTACAATTCTTCAAAGAAATCCTTCAGGATCTTGACCCTAGTTCTTTAAAATTTCCATTGAGAGCTCTCCTCTTGTCTGCAGCTGATCTGAGCACAACACTTTTGGCACCCATGCAGTGGAAAGTTGGTTCAACTTTAATTTTTTAGTCAGAACTGTGTAAGCTGAACCAATTAAGATGTCTACGATGTTGGCTATTGTTTGTGCTGTTGATTATCAGTCCTCTTCAATTAGGGCACAAACAAGATTAATTTTTTTCCTTGCAAATTGATATGGATGATCTGTCCCTGTGGACTTCATCTTCCACATCATCTCGTTTCTTCTTTAAAAAAGCTGTCCGCTTGTGAACTACTGATTTCTTTGGTGCATTGTCCCCTCAAGCTTCTTGTAAAGCATCAGTGATTTCACCATTCTTTCACTCAAGCTTCATCATAATCTAATGTTTGTTCTTGCTTCAATTTTAGCAGAATTTACATTGCTCTGCTAGGGGCTCTTTTCAAACTAATGTCTACTCCTTCTTACTGTCTCAAACTAGATCCTGTTCAAACATGCTATAATAAATTAGTATGAGTTTATTTTGCTGCCAAAATTGAAACCTTTGCATAGTTTTTTTCATAATATACATTTTCCATGAACTTTTTAAGGCCTCTCATGTATCCACAGGTAGAGTGCCTTACCTATTCTGACTTCAGTCAATTATTCAAGACCTTTCCTTGTCAGTGATACATTAGAAAGGTAGAGTATTGAAAAATAAGAGTAGCTTCTGCTGATTAAGAAATACTATATCTTTTTCTACTTCTTTCTTTTTTTTTTTTCTTTTTTTTTTTTTTTTTTGAGACAGCATCTTTCTCTGTCACCCAGGCTGGAGTGCAGTGGTGTGATCTCAGCTCACTGCAACCTCTGCCTCCCAGGGTCAAGTGATTCTCCTGCCTCAGCCTCCCGAGTAGCTGGGACTATAGGTGCCTGCCACCACACCCAGCTAATTTTTGTATTTTTAGTGGAGACAAGGTTTTACCATATTGGCCAGGCTGGTCTTGAACTCCTGACCTTGTGATCTGCCTGATTCGGCCTCCCAAAGCGCTGGGATTACAGTCATGAGCCACCGTACCTAGCTTTCTACTTCTTTCTTATTATTTTCCTCCTCTCTCATTCCTATATTCTCTCCTTTCTCCTACTTTCCTCCCCACTCCCTGTTTCCTTCCTTTCATCTTTCCTATTTTCAAGACTTAATATTTCTTGAACCTCCGATGTTATCATAGTATGTTATTTGTTTAATTTTCACATAACAATAATAGTTTAAATACAAATAATATTTATTTTCATCCCCATGTTATCAGTATAACAGTAAAGATGTGGAGAGGCCAGCTGGGCATGGTGGCTCAAGCCTGTAATCCCAGCACATTGGGAGGCCGAGGTGGGTGGATCACGAGGTCAGGAGATCGAGACCATCCTGGCTAACATGGTGAAACCCCATCTCTACTAAAAAATAGAAAAAATTAGCTGGGCGTGGTGGCACGTGCCTGTAGTCCCAGCTACTCGGGAGGCTGAGGCAGGAGAATAGTGTGAACCCGGGAGGCAGAACTTGCAGTGAGCCAAGATCACGCCACTGCACTCCAGCCTGGGTGACAGAGCGAGACTCTGTCTCAAAAAATAAATAAATAAATAAATGAAAATAAAATTAAAAAAATGATGTGGAGAGGCCAAACCAATGGCTCTTATATCCACGTTCTTTCTTCTAAATGATTTCACCTTAGTTTTGGTCTGCATCTCTAACCATAGCTAGTTGCAGCAGGACTTCTATCTGGCCTTGCTGCTCTCATTTTTGGACCTCCTCACTGAAATCAAATTGATCTTTCTAAAATGCAAACCTGGTCTTAGTATTTTATTACTTAAAACCCATTGGTGGCTTTCCATGATTTATGGAATAAAGTCAAAATTCCTGTTTTTGCCCATGTTTCTGTGTGCCTCTCATCCCTACATTTACTGATTCCTGTGTGCCATAAATTGCCAGTTGTCCAGAGTTCATTCTCTTTTTGTACTTGGGAGGACTTCTGCATCCTGCAACTTTTCCCCTGAAACGTGCTTGGAAAATACCTACTCATTTTTTTCAGATTCAGGTTAGCTTTTTACTTCAGTTTCTTTTCCTGAAGCTTATACTGACTGCTCCATATGGCTTTGGGGATTAGCTACTCATTCCTTTGTGCCCTTTGTAGATACACATTTATCATGGAGTCTTTTTTTTTTTTTTTTTTTTTTGAGACAGAGTCTCACTCTGTCACCAGGCTGGAGTGCAGTGGTGTGATCTCAGCTCACTGCAACCTTTACCTTCCAGGTTCAACTGATTCTCTTGCCTCAGCCTCCCAAGTAACTACAGGCGTGCACCACCGTGCCCAGCTAATTTTTGTATTTTTAGTAGAGACGGGGTTTCACTATGTTGGCCAGGATGGTCTCGATCTCTTGACCTCGTGATCTGCCCACGTTGGCCTCCCAAAGTGCTGGGATTACAGGCATGAACCACCGCTCCCAATCAGTCATGCAGTCTTTATACTTACTTGTTTACTTGCCTGTGAGCTCACTGAATGCAGGGACTATTTCCTTGTTGCTCTAGCACCTACACCAGTACCTGGTATCCAGAAGCTGTATGCTAAATGTTTGTTGAGTGGCTGTTTGACTGAATGATTGTACTCCTAATTAGTAGATAGAAAGCCATGAACTTCCCAGTTCATCATTCTTTGTGCTCAATTCTGGTTTCTTTATTGTGTTCAAAAGAGTTCCTTAGTGACATAAAACTATGGAGCTAGTATGTCAGCTCATTTAAGCAATGATTGGTTTATGTATATAAGAGACTTCAATAATTATATATTTTTATTTCAGTTTCAATAAATGATCAATTGATTAATTTTCTCTGTTTTGGCTTATTGTTCACATTTAATATCAAATAAAAGTGTTTTACTTAAAATTATTCATGCCAATTATGACAGTTAGGTGAATATTACTTTGATTTACATTCCAGTAGTAGTTTTGGTTGAACCCTGAATATGCTAAGACGTCCCTTTTCTTTTTTCTTATGAACAGGCTACTGTGTTTACATATATTATTAAAATCTTCTTTGAAAATACGAAGAATGTTACATTTCTTATATTTAGTTCTCTGTGCTTCAGAATTCCTGTGATACTTGCACTTAAGTCCTTCTGAGCAGTTGATGTTGATATTTATGTGGTTAATTTCATGAAACGTGGTGGTTTTCATTTCTATCATTAATTTATACAGGAGATAGACTGTTTTCCAGGTGTAAGCTCAGTCATATAATTAGAAAATTTATAAGCAGAAAGGAGTTATTTGGTCTAACCCATTTATTCTACAGATAGAGAAATTAGAGTCCAGAAACTCTGTCTTCTTTAAAGTCTTACAGGCATTTAAGAAAAAAGAATAGACTTGAGGTTTCTGTGCTCTGAACCCAGTGATCTTGACACTGTAACGATCTTCATCCATATTATTCACAGAAGTAAATATAATCACATATTAAATAAGAAACAAAAATACTAAGGAGATATTATACTGAAAAATGAAATAATATTATCTTAATTATTTTGATCAGATTCAATCTATAGCAGCTTGAAGGCTAATAATTCCAATGATTCGCTGAATAAACCATTTTTCTAATAAGATTACAGGTTTTAGTAATCTAATTATTTTGACTGATGCAAATGTTACCCCGCCAGTCTGAAAAATGTGTTTATTTATATGTCATAAAGAATAATTTATTCCAAAAAGGCTAATTTTCAAAATATATGTATCTTCTGAAACTGTATCTATTTTTTCCCCACGTTTTCTAAATATATTTTAGAGGGCATTTGTAGATTTTCATGGTGCTGAAAAATTAAGGTATAATGGTCTCATGAAGGAGAATAATGTCATTTAGACATTGTAATTTTGGAGGATCACAATACTTTTTGGAATGTGGTTGTTGCAGCACTGGTCACTTATACTAATTATATAATAACATACTATACTAATGCAATAATATACCATATGAAATTATTCAGTGGTAAATTTGTCTTAAATCCTCTAGAATACTGCAAAGAAATAGTTTATATAAGAAAGAGTACCATAGCAGATGTGAACACAATATTTCCTATTTTTTTCTTCTTTTTTATTTTTTTGAAGACAAGTTCTCACTCTGTTGCCCAGACTGGAGTTCAGTGCCATGTTCATAGTTCACTGCAACCTCAAACTCCCAAGCTCAAGTGATCCTCTTGATTCAGCCTCTGAAGTAGCTGTGCCTATAGGTGTGCACCACCACACCGGCTAAGTTTTAAAATTTTTTATAGATATGTTGCCCAAGCTGGTCTCAAATTCTTGAGCTCAAGAGATCTTCTCACCTTGGCCTCCCAGAGTGTTGGGATTACAGGCATGAGCCACCATACTCAGCCAATATTTCTTTTGTAAAAGACATTTTCTAACATACTTCTCATTTTAACTAACATAATATTCAAAGTGTAGATCTGAGAAAGAGATAGTGCCTGCAGATCTGGGATCCTACATGCTAATATTATGGGATGCATTCAGATTTGATCAGCAGATATTCCATTTATTCTAGAACACCACCAGCAGAAGAATGTAATTACGTCTATCACTAAAACTTTGTGTCAATACAGACTACTGTATTTGTTATCATAGATGGTCCTTGGATGGCAGCCTTCAGCAATTTTAAACCTAGACAGGTGATGTACTTTTTCTTCTTGGATAATTTTCATGGTTTTATCTAATTTGGTTGTAACTAATGTGTTTAATATGACTTGCTTGTTTTTTAAAAAGTTGTTCAGTATCCTTAGAACTCAGTGCTGATTTCTTTTTCTAGCAGGCCTTTTATATAGGACATCTCACTTTCTCCTGGCTCTCTACTACTAGCATGAGGTCTCTGAAAAATCAAGACAGCAAAATAATTTGTTATAGAACAGCCTATGTAGAGGGACAGGGGAGGAGTCATATTCCAAGAGGGAAAGACCTTTGAGCCAGGCTCAATTTGTAGAGGCTGTTGAATGAAAATGAGAGAGAGAGAATGCACACTTTATTGCACTATTAAAGCAAAATTCTGACAATAACTTCTAAAAATGATTCAACTCTTATACACTGAGAATATGACAGACCTTCCAAAAGTATAATTTCTTATATGAACGTCCAGGTATATAAGGAAAAATAACTATTTCATACCAATATCTCCAGCCGCCTTTATTGTTGGTTCACCACATAGGTTTTTATCAGAATCGCAGAACATTAATTTTTTAAAGTAGCTACCATTACAACTAGCTTGAGAAGAACTTTCTTTTTAATAATTCGACCCAGATGCATTCTAGATACTCCAGTGTTACGAATCGATGGCTTCATGAGGAGCCGCTGTTGACTCATGCTATCTCTGGACACACTGACAGGAAACGTTTTCTTACACCTGTTTTCCTCCTGCTTTTCCTTGGTAGGACTTAGTGCCTTGGCATAGTTCAGTATCAATGGCAGTCATAGAGAAGTGTTACAGAAACCCAGCTTATTCCAACTTGTGAATTATTTGGCACCCAGGAACCAGGTCTTACAATCTTCAACCCACTTTTTCCTAACATGGCCCCTTTTCTGAAATGTTTATTTATATATGATGTAGGCCTGGGGAAAGGACATGGACTTTCAAAGAAAATATTCTCCAATAGATCTCTCAACTCCAGAGAACCTTCTGACTAAATCTGAAAGAATTCCACTGTGCTCTGATAACATCCTTTAATAATGAAGGAAAAGATATTTTTCCCCCAGGAGGATTTTGTAGTGAAAGAGATGGCATAATTTTCTTAAAAAATGTTGTTTATAATCTCATTTGTTTTTTCATTTGTGGGGTGTGTCTTAAATCCTAAATGGTACATCCTTTTTAAAATACTTCTAGTAATAAAATGTTTCTGAAGTTATGTTGCAAGTATCATTGGACTATGTTTAATAATGTTAAGTTGATCCCACTTCCCCTGAAATTATATACATAAATGCTGAAAGTATAAATTTACATATACAACTTCATGGAACATTTTTCTTCCAAGTGTGCATTTGCTAGAATTTGCATTGAAAGGTTTTGGAAGGAGCCTGTTGGTATGAATCCTGTGTGAGCAACACTCAGATTTGTTGCATACTGAACAGCATGCTAAATCTCACTTCACAATCTTAGATTTCTCATCTACCATCTTGAGCTGAATTTAAAATGTAACTGCAGTTTATTATGTCACCTGTTCGTCAAACACTGATGCAAAGCTTAGTTTTCAGTGTGAAGAACCCATGACTAGAGAAGGGAAGAAGAAAGGGTCAAGCAGACCTCATTAAAGAGTGTATGGGCAAGAAAACACATCAGATGTCTTGATAGGTTTTTTAAAGTCCTGTTAGACTTGTCATGATTTCCAAAACACTAAATGCCATCTAGTATTTTGGACCCTCCAAAATTACAGTAGAATATTATTATGGGTCATCTTAATTGGAAATATACAGGGAAATCCTGATGATTAATGTAGACTAGTGATAGCTCTCACACATTTATATAACCTATATTGAAAAGAAAGAAGAAAGTCAGGAAGGAAAGAAGGAAAAAGAGCGGAGAGAGAGGAACAAGAAAACACGTGGATTTGTGGAAATGAAAATTTTTAAATTACTAATTTGCAAGAATGGGTAAGAAAAATACCGAGTATGAACATAAATGCTTTCAATTCCGTTTGTCTCTTAATCCTTCTCAGTCCGTGGCCAGTTTTGAAACTTGGTGTAACTTCCTTCCTTTATTCCTCCCTCCCTTGCTCCCTCCATCCCTTCTTGCCAGCCTCCTTCCCTTCCTCTCTCCTTGAGTTTCCTTCTTCTTTCTTGTTCCCTCCCTCCCTCCCTCTCTCTTTTTTCCCCTTAGTTTCCCCAGAAGCACATATACCAGCCATTTGAATGCTTTCTGCTCATAGATACTGCCAAGCCCCCTCACCCAGACTGCTGACTAGATTTGGTAGAATGGAGTGAGAAACATAGACTTTGTGTCTGTGGCGGCCACCTCTGATGTTGCAGACTTTTGCCGTGATTATGCACTCCAGCCGAGGGACGCTAGAGAGGTTGAAATTTCAACTGTGGGATTTGCCATTTTGGAATTTGCAGAAATGTACTGGATATGCTAACAGCAGCCTGGCTAGCCTCCACTTCACAAGGAAGTATTTAAATATACACGTGTAATATGAAGAAAATTGCATTAGATCATAAGGGATGAATTATTTTGTAAATGACTATACCATCAAATACCATACCTGATATCAATCATCTTCATCAGACAGTATCTGTGTATGTAAGTAGATAAACAATAAAGCAGGAGTTTATTTCTCTCTAATGTATCCTCGACTCTAGCAGTGACCTCTGAAATGTCTCTTCTGATCCAGACTTGTTTGAATCATGTGCAACATTTTAGATTTGTCTTTTCTCTGCAAGTTTTTTTTCATTAAGTACCATAACATATTGAACCAAATAGTTTTGCTTGCTTTCTATTGATGACACATGATTTTGGCTTTTATCTTCAGTGGAAAATCAATGTGTCACACGGAGTTCACTAAGAAAAAGGTATGGGGCCTCTTTGTAATTCTTTGTCAGATGATTGCTTTATCTTGATTTATGCCTTCAAACTTTTTCCCATTCAGCAGAAAATATTGTGTCGCTATCTGTGAGAGCAAAGCGATCTATACCAATTTATGCTCTAAGTGTAGCCTCCTTCCAGAACTGCTTATGGAACATATCAACTCACTATAGATTAGGGACATAATGGATTCTTCTTTCTTAAAAGTGGCAGATTGACAATTTTAGTTCATATACAAGCTTTTATATTAACATTAAAACAATATTTCTATGTAAAGTAAAATATTGTAGTTGATTATTATTTGAGGGCCTCCCAGAATTTCAAGGTCTGAAAATAAATTCAGTGTTCCTGGTGGTAACAAAATTGCCCCTACTTCCTTGTATCAGGACTGCCATTTGGAACTGCTGGGGAAGCTCTTTTCAGAAATTATTTTCAAAACAGCATTGTTGCCTTTTGCCAAACTGAAATCTGGTTGTAAACTTTTGAAAACTAGTTCCTTGGAATGGAATTCAAGTTGTCTTCTAAGCAATTTTTTTTAACTCAAACATACATTCTATCTTGCTTTATTATGTCGCTATTTGTGTAGGAAACATATTTCTATTTTTACCATTTTCAATTTATTTACATTTACATTTACATTTGTGTGTATATATATATACACACATACATACACTTTAAGTTCTGGGATACATTTGCAGAACTTGCAGTTTTGTGAAATAGGTATACATGTGCTGTCGTGGTTTGCTGCACCCATCAACTCGTCATCTACATTAAGTATTTCTCCTAATGCTATCCCTCCTCTTTCCTTCCTACCCACTGACAGGCCCCAGTGTGTGATGTTCCCCTCCCTGTGTCTATGTGTTCTCATTGTTCAACTCCCACTTATGAGTGAGAACATGTGGTGTTTGGTTTTCTGTTCTTGTGATAGTTTGCTGAGAATGATGGTTTCCAGCTTCATCCATGTCTCTGCAAAAGACATTAATCCATCCTTTTTTATAGCTGCATGGTATTCCATGGTGTATATGTGCCACATATTCTTTATCCAGTCTATCATTGATGGGCATTTGGGTTGGTTCCTAGTCTTTGCTCTTGTGAATAGTGCTGCAATAAACATATGTGTGAATGTGTCTTTATAGTAGAATGATTTATAATCCTTTGGATGTGTACCTAGTAATGAGACTGTTAGGTCAAATGATATTTCTAGTTCTGGATCCTTGAGGAATTGCTACACTGTCTTCCACAATGGTTGAACTAATTTACACTCCCACCAACAGTGTAAAAGCATTCCTATTTCTCCACATCCTCTCTAGCACCTGTTGTTTCCTGACTTTTTAATGATTGCCATTCTAACTGGCGCGAGATGGTATCTCATTGGACCAGGGGTGATGAGCTTTTTTTTTTTTTCTTCGAGACAGCCTCACTCTGTCACCCAGGGTGGAGTGCAGTGGCACAATTTCGGCTCACTGCAACCTCCACCTAATGGGTTCAAGCAATTCTCCTGTCTTAGCCTCTTGAGTAGCTGGGATTACAGATATATACCACCACGCCTGGCTAAAGTTTTTTTGTGTGTTTTTGGTAGAGACAGAGTTTCACCATAGTGGCCAGGCAAGTCTCAAACTCCTGACCTTGTGATCCACTCGCCTTGGCCTCCCAAAGTGATGGGATTACAGGCGTGAGCCACCACGCCCAGCCTATGATGAGCTTTTTCTCATGTGTTTATTGGCCGCATAAATGTCTTCTTTTGAGAAGTGTCTGTTCATATCCTTTTCCCACTTTTTGATGGGGTTGTTTTTTTCTTGTAAATTTGTTTAAGTTCCTTGTAGATTCTGGATATTAGCCCTTTGTTAGATGGATAGATTGCAAAAATTTTCTCCCACTCTGTAGGTTGTGTGTTCACTCCGATGATAGTGTCTTTTGCTGTGCAGAAGCTATCTTTAGTTTAATTAGATCCCATTTCTCAATTTTGGCTTTTGTTGCCACTGCTTTTGGTGTTTTGGTCGTGAAGTCTTTGCCTATGCCTATGTTCTGAATGGTATTGGCTAGGTTGTCTTCTAGAGTTTTTATGGTTTTAGATCTTATGTTTAAGTCTTTAATCCATCTTGAGTTAATTATTTTATAAGGTGTAAGGAAGGGGTCCACTTTCAGCTTTCTTCATTTGGCTAGCCAGTTTTCCCATCACCATTTATTAAATAGTCAATCTTTCCCCATTGTTTGTTTCCGTCAGGTGTGTCAGAGATATGTTGTATATTTCATGGTACAATGCCTTCTGTCAATGGGGAAAAATAACAAGCATATATGGGATGAATGAAGTCTGCTATGGTTAAGGTTGAGAATATTTACTGATCCTTGAGTTCAGTCTCCAGGAATGTTGGAAATAGAGAATGGAGATAATGGAGATAAAGAAAAGTTCTGAAAATGACACTTCCCATAGTGTCAAAATTGTGATCTATTGCAGAATTCTGTGATACATCAAAATCTCTGTTTATACTGAGGTTTGTTATTGTGTATGAGCATATCTTTATCAGGTGTAGGCTATTTCTATACTTTCATGTCTTTAAATCAATGTTTCTATTCACATATGTATATGTGCAAATAGAAGCATGTTAATATTATATATATATTTTCTGTCATTACCATGATTGCTATGATTATCATTAGCATGTATTATTAGTGTGACCGAAGTATCATCAGTATCAGTTTCTTTCTCACTGCAGTGCTCCTGTAATGCTTCATTTCTACAGAGCCAACCTACACCCACCGTTTCCCTGACTATAACTTTACCTAAAGTATAAGCCCTTATAAAGCCATGAAAGCCTACCAAGAATTGTCAAAGAAGCTAGGCAGCAGCCAGGCTCTGCCTTAGGAAAAGATTTTACTTTTTATTATCATGTGCAGTACTTAACTACTTGTTTTGACCTCTAAGATTTTGCTCTCCTATATTTCTATCCCCTGGCTTTCTGATATTTCATGTGATTATATTTGAAATTTTAACCTTGCTTTTCTTTTTGGAATCTCTGATATCTCTGCTGCCACAGGTAATGACAGGTTCCTCTCTAACTGTTGGTGTTATCCCTGGTCAGATTATTACTGATGACAGAAGTAGATGTTTTACGTGGATTCTCTCGATATCAGAAACAAATACAGATATCACAACTCAAAAATGACAGACTGATAACCATTATGAACTTAGATGCAACATTCTTAATACAATATTAGCAAATTGAGTCTAGGAATATTTAAAAATGATAATGTGTTTTAACCAAGTGGGGTTTATCTCAAGTTGGTTTCAACAACTGAAAATCTACCATGCTGACAGAAAAAAGAAAAATCACGTGACACTCTCAATAGATGCAAAAAAGGAATTTACAAAATGTAACACATTTTTTAAATTAAAAACTCCCAGCAAACTGAGGATAGAAAAGTACATTTTCAAACTGATTATGTGTTTACAAAAAATCTATAGCAAACATCTTACTTAAAATGGTGAAAGCCTTAATACTTTCTACATAAGATTATGAAAAATGCAATGATGTCCTCTCTCCCTAGTTCTTTAAAGTATTGCATTCAATATTAAATAAGTGGAAATATATACCAAGTTCATTGATAAATATTTAATACTTATGAGATGATAATTCTCCTGAAATTGATCTCTAGATTCAGTGGAATTCCCATGAAACCTTATAGGTCCTTTTGGATAAATTACAAAACTGATTCTAAAACAGGGAGAAAGAAAGAAGGGAAGGAAGGAGGAATGGACAGAAAGAAGAAAGAAATAAAGAGAAAAGAAAAGAAAATAAGAAATAAGTGACACCCAAGTTGGGAAGAAAGAAAAATACTATTCTCACGTGATGTAAACATATACATAGAAAATCCTTAGGCATCTGCAGAAGTGTGCTAGAGGTATGAAGTGAATTTAACAAAGTTGTAGGATGAAAGATCAATAAATAAAATCAATTGTGTTTCTATACACAATCAACACCAATTAGAAAATAAAATTATGTAAGCAATTTAACTTATAATAGCCTCAAAAATAATAAAATAATTCAGAATAAATTTAATAAAAGGTATGCTGATCCAAAATTTCTAAATCACTAATACGAGAGATTGAATAGGTAGAAATATGTATCAAGTTCATTGGTAAATATACATGTCATACTTATTAGATGATAATTCTTCTGAAACTGATCTCCAGATTTGGCACAATCCCAGTCAAACCTATAGGCCTTTTTGGAGAAATTACAAAGCTGATTCTAATTTTTTTTTTTAAATGCAGAAGTCCTAGAATAGCCAGAGCATGTTTTAGAAAGAAGAATAAAGTTGGAAAACTTTCCAAATTTCAAGACATATTGTAAAGCTACACTAAACAGTACAGTAAACTTACTGGCATGAAGAAGACATATATATCAGTGAAACAGAATAAATAATTTAGAAATATATCCTGCCTTACATGGCCAAAGTTGCCAAAATATTTCAATAAGGAAATCAATGTCTTTATAAAGATGGTACTATTAAAATTGGATATTAAATGGAGAATAGGAACTTCAGAATTACCTCACACCATATCCTCAAATTAACTCAACATGTATTTTATACATAATGTAAATATAAAAAGTATAAAGCTTACTGAATAGGAAAAATTTTTAATAATCTTACTATAGCTAAAAATTTTTTAGATAAGAAAAGGATGGATGAAAATGGAAAAAAATAGTAAGTTGGACTTCATGAAATTAAGACTTTTGCAACTTAAAACATAGCATCAAAAAATGAAAAGGCAAACCACAGATTGGGACAGAATAATTTTAAATATGTCTGATAAAGAACTTTCATCTAGAATGTACACATAACTAAAAAACTAAATAACAAAACACAAATAACTCATTTAACGTAATATTTTGACCTAAATGGGCCAAATATTTGTACAGATATTTTAATTTAAAAAGAGATGGTGTCCAATGCACAAATGAAAAGATACTTAACATTACCCGTCATCAGGGAAATTCAAGTTAAAACCACATTGAGGTACCACTGTACACCCACTGGAGTGGCTGACACGAGCAGAACTGACCATACCACATGATGTGAAGAATTGCTATTCACACCTGGCTAGTGGGACTTCAAAATGGTACAGACATTTTGGAAAGCAGTTTGGCAGTTTCTTTTAATGTTAAACTTAGTACTGATCATATAGCCAAATAATTCCACTGCGACTCAAAATAAATAAAAACATATCCGTACCAAGCCTCATCCTTGAAGTTCATAGCAGATGTGTCCATCAACTTGTAAATGGATAAACCAGTTGTAGATGGAGTACCACTCAACAATAAAAAGGAGCAAACTGATACAACAGCAATATAAATGAATATCAAAAGCATTATGCTCAGTGAAAGAAGCTAGACATGAAAGACACCAATGTATCATTCCACTAATAGGATACTCTAGAAAATGCAAACTGTAGAAACAGAAGCAGATTAGTGGTTGCCTGTGTTCAGGAATGGAGAAAAGATCAAATGCAAAACAGCAAAAGAAAACATTTTGTGATGATGCAGATTTTCTGTATCTTGATCATGATTGTGGTCAAATGATGATATTCATCTGCCATAACCCATTAAATTGCACATTGAAAAGGGTGAATTTTACTGTGTGTACATTATACTTAAATGGAGCTGTAAATATGTTTGGAGCTTATCTGTGAACATTAGTTGCAGAGCAGGAGTTACTTTTATAGAGTGGAAATCTGCTGAGTGCCAACTTGAGAAGGGTTGAAAAAAATTAGAACCTTCTTCCAACACATTTCAGTTAGAACACTCTTAGGATGTCGTTACAGCTGCGCTCTATATTGGTGTCTCTGATGAAATCACATGTCTGACGATCTCAGCATGCCTTTAATCAACAGAATATACACGTGTTTTCTTTTATTACTATAAAGGATATACCAAACAACTTTTTCAAGACTTTACTTCAAAAAGGCACGTAGTTTTGCAACATTTTTGGTAAGTCTTTAATTATTTCAAAATGAAAAATTGAAAATAAAATGCAATTATTTACTCAGGCCCCCCAAAAAAAGGTCTGTACGGGGAATGCATGTGGTGTGTGTGTGTGTGTGTGTGTAAGTGTGTGATTTGAAGAATTGAAAAAATTTTAGTGGGGTTTTGTAGCATCACTTTGATAGCATCCTGTAATTTTGTATTGTGTTTGAAATAAAAATAAAGTGAATACACTGATAAAAGAATTTGAAAAGAATTTGCATTATTGCCTAAATTATGTGTGGTTTCCACAGTGGCATGAATCGAGCATCTTTAACCTACATAACAATATATCAGAAGTATTAGGTAAAAAATAAGTAAACTAGTATAACAAAGTTAAATATTTCTAAAGTAAAATTATAGCTTTATTTTTTTTCCTGAAATGTTTTGAGGAGATATTTACACCAAAAGATATTATCACTGATCAATGAAACTTTTTAAGAATTTGCTTGTGTCCCACCAATATTTGATTACATAGTGCTTCTGTGAGTTCCATTTCATTAATTTAGCTTTGACAGGAGAGAAGGCAATGGCTCTGCAGCCTCTCTCGGTGTGGCATGATCCTGGTTCCGCTGGCTGATCTCTATTAGAACCATGGCCTTAATCATGCCTTTCATGCTTCTAACTTGATTTGCATTTGTTGTGTGATCCAAATTTATTCTCTCGTTTAGTCGCTTCCACCCATAGAAAAGCAGGTCTTTTTCATTTCTCCTTCACCATTGCCCCCATTTTTTCTTTTTGTCCTCCCATGATGAAAAACAAGACAGAAAACAAACTATAACAACAACAGACACCTTTTGTCTGTGGTCACCAATGCATTGTAGCACTAAACTTTGTTAAAAATCTCTAGATCTGACCTCTATATCTGCTGTTCCCAGAGTTTTTCAATGTGTTCTCTAGACTGCTGTGACCCACTGACAGAAAGTCTAGCTATATTTAATTGAAAGTTATTACTGTCTGATATGGTTTGGCTGTGTCCCCACTGAAATCTCATCTTGCACTGTAGCTCCCATAATTCACATGTTGTGGGAGGGACCCAGTGAGAGGTAAGTGGATCATGGGGGCAGTTTTCCCCACACTGTTCTAGTGGTAGTGAATAAGTCTCATGAGATCTGATGGTTTTATAAGGGGAAACCCCTTTCGCCTTTCACTTGGTTCTCATTTGCTGTTTGCCTGCTGCCATGTAAGATGCGCCTTTCGCCTTCTGCCATAACTGTGAGGCCTCCTCAGCCATGTGGAACTGTGAATTCATTAAACCTCTTTTTCTTTATAAATGACCAAGTCTTGGGTATGTCTTTATCAGCAGCATGAAAATTGACTAATACACTCACTGTCCATGAATGATACTCTGTTAGCCCATTTGCATTGTTATAAAGAAATACCTGAGGCTGGGTAATTTATAAAGAAATGCGGTTTATTTGGCTCCTTGTTGTGAAGGCTGTACATGAAGCATAGTACTGGCACCTGCTTCCAGGGAGGGCCTCAGGAACCTTCCAATCATGGTGGAAGGTGAAGGGAAACCAGCATATCACATGGTGAGAGTGGAAGCAAGAGAGACAGGGAGGAGGTGTCAGTCTCTTTTAAACAACCAGATATCGCATGAACTCACAGGGTAAGAACTCATTCATTACCAAGAGGACAGCACCAAGCCATTCAGGAGGCATCTCTCTCCAACATTGGGGATCACATTTTAACGTGAGATTTGAAGGGGACAAACATCCAAACTATGTCAGATACCAAAGCTGACAATGCTTAGGATCTTTAGCTGTTCCAGGTTCTGGGAAAAGGGAGAGAGTTAGCTTCCCTCGTCTATGCTGTGCTACTCCATATTATATTAGTAATTATTGTTCTCTAAAGGTTCTTAAAAGCAAATAAGCAAATGCAAGGCAAAACATATAAAAGGCAAGGCAAAACATACGAAATGCAAGGCAAATGCATTAAAAAACTTTTGAGTGTTAATACATAGATTTTATTTTATCTTTTTAATTTCTTTTGCTTAACCAAATAGATTATGTAGTTTTGATTAACTGGCCATGAAATAGCTCTGCCTACATAGAATTTCCCATGAATAATTGGTTGTGGAGACTTTTGTGTGTGACCCAAATCCTCCCTCAAAACTGAAGTTTGCCCAGCTATTGGGAGTGTTGGCAAATCATGCCTCTCAGCTGATTCTCTCTAGAATTTATTCTCAGGAGATCTAATTAATAACTTGTCAAGCTGATGTCCATCCTTGGGGACAACTCTTATCTGAAGAATGGCCAGTGAAAGGTATTAAAACTCCATACTCC
Source organism: Gorilla gorilla gorilla (assembly GCF_029281585.2). Taxonomy (NCBI): domain Eukaryota; kingdom Metazoa; phylum Chordata; class Mammalia; order Primates; family Hominidae; genus Gorilla; species Gorilla gorilla. The sequence goes on along the minus strand of NC_073232.2, from coordinate 5,275,265 downwards.
TGCCTCAATTTAGGGCAACTCTGAAGGGTCGCCCCAGCTTCTCAGCTCCCCCTTGAGATTAGCTGAGGTATTTGTTGTGACTGCCTCACATCTCAACTCCCTTTATCCAATTCAGCTTTTTCGCCACAGTTGTTGGTTCCTAGGATTTTACCCAGTTAAATGTTCTCTACACAAATCTCTATCTCAAATCTGCTTTACAGGGAATGTGGCCTCAGACAGGTTTTCATTAGGTTCTGGACGTAACTCTCATTAGTCATTGATATGATTCGGCTGTGTCTCCATCCGAATCTCACCTTGATTGTAATTATCCCCGCATGTCAAGGATGGAGTCAGGTGGAGATCATTGAATCATAGGGGCGGGTTCCCCCTACTGTTCTCCTGGTAGCGAATAAGTCTCACGAGATCTGATGCTTTTAAAATGGGAGCTTCCCTACACAAGCTTTCTTCTCTGCTACCATTTAAGATGTGCCTTTGCTTCTTTTTTGCCTTCTGCCGTGACTGTGAGGCCTCCCCAGCCATGTGGAATTGTGAGTTCCTTAAACCTCTTTCCTTTCTAAATTACCCGGTCTTGGGTATGACTTTATTAGCAGCATGAGAACAAACTAGTGCAGTCTGTTCTATAAGCCCAAGTCGGATCACAGAGTCCCGCTTTCTGTTTTTTTTTTCTAGCCCATATTTCTACTAAAACTTGACTCATATAGACTTAAAACAAAATAATTAAGCATGGCTAGTAATTATTTATTATTTTATACGTGTCAGGTACTGTATTTTGTAACTTATCTTTTAATAATCTTTCCAAATCTCTAAAAGGAGAACTCTGCTCTTTTATAGAGAAAATAAGGATGGCTCTGAAAATGTTAGCATTAGGGGAAGTAGGGTGAGGGACATAGGGGGCACTTTGTGTTATTTGTGCATTTTGCTATCAATCTAAAATCAGGTCAAAATAAAAATTAAAAAAATGGGTAGTAGAAGCAGGTTGTTAAGATTTTCAGTGTGACTCTAGAATTTTTTTGTTTGTTGTTTGTTTTGGAGTGTAGTGGTAAGATCTCTGCTCACTGCAACCTCCACTTCCCAGGCTCAAGCAATTCTCCTGCCTCAGTCTCCCAAGTAGCTGGGATTATAGGTGCCCGCCACCACACCCAGCTAAGTTTTCTATTTTTTTTTTTTTTTAGTAGAGATGGGGTTTCAGCATGTTGGCCAGTCCAGTCTCCTACTCCTGACTTCAAGTCATCCGCCCGCCTCAGCCTCCCGAAGTGCTGGGATTATAGGCATGAGCTCCCACTCCTGGCCCAAAGTTCATATTTTAACTACTAACCTAAATTATTTTAAAAACAAAAGCCTCCTTGGACTCAAACCAGGTCAGAGTGACATGATCATGTGCCTGTTTTGTGCAGGGTGAAGTGAGATTATTATCTAGGAAATAGCTGAAATGTCTTGTTGTGGGCATACATATTTCATATAAATTCTAAGCTTCATATTAGCACTTAGATTATAATTATCTAAAGAATAGAGAACAATTTCATATAATTTTCAGTGTATCAGGCGAATCAAAAGTATACATACAAGCATGCAGATGAATTTCAGTGAATATAGTGGTGACAATGCTCAACAGAATATATGTCCCCCACCCAACCCTGCTTCTTGCTCTTTCACTGTCCTAAAGATAGAACAAAATGGTTCAGGCATCCAGCTTGTCCCCTCCACACTTCACACTTTTACTTAATAGCAGCTTATCTTTAACACTTTGTCATCTTTAAGATGTTGCTAATTCTTTCTGGTAGATCCCAGGACTGAGGATGAGGAAGAATGATTTTATTTAAATAAAGTTGCTTAATAAAAAACAATTTTTTTAGTTTTAAAATATTTTCATTATTTTATAAAATTTTTGTGGGTACATAGGAGGTTTATATATTTGTGGGGTACATGAGATGTTTTGATACAGGCATGCAGTGTGAAATAATCACGTCATGAGGAATGGGCTTTCCATCCCCTCAAGCATTTATCCTCTGAGTTAAAAACTATTCAATTGGCTGGGCACGGTGGCTCACGCCTGTAGTCCCAGCTCTTTGGGAGGCCGAGGTTGGCGGATCGCCTGAGGTCAGGAGTTTGAGACCAGCCTGGCCAACATGATGAAACCCCATCTCTACTAAAAATACAAAAATTAGCCGGGTGTGGTGGCGAGTGCCTGTCATCCCAGCTACTCGGGAGGCTGAGACAGGAGAATCATTTGAACCTGGGAGGTGGAGGTTACAGTGAGCCGAGATCATGCCATTGTACTCCAGCCTGAGTGACAAGAGTGAAACTCCATGTCAAAAACAAACAAAAATCAATTACATTCTTTAAGTTATTAAAATTAAACATTGTAAATGATTTTTTTTCCCAAAGCTTTTTCAAAGAAAAAAAAGTAGAAACAAAGACACTTTCTACTGATTTCCAATATGGTGACTCTGTATTTCTAGCATGTGTTAAGGTGAAAAATTGATTTTATGTTTAATACAAAACATAGCATAATGTAATGAAAAGCAAGATTGTAATGATAAAGGAAAATAACACTAGTGCTAATTTTTTTCAATTTGAAGCATTGGATTAAAATGAATTAGGTTATATTCCAACATGTTTATATTGAATTTCTTTTTTCTCCAATTGGTTTCTTTTTATTAATGGGTGAGTGTTGCATTTGTATAAGGTTTCCCTATTATATTCAATTGTTTTGAGATGCTTTTAATTTGAAGTTTTTATGTTTTCTTTTTGATGTATACATGTTATGCTTTTATGCTGAATTTGATAATTGGTGCTGTATATGCAAAGCAAATGTAATTTCCCAGCTTTTATTTTTTAAAGCCCTGGGAAGCAACATAATAAAGTAGAAATAGTATCAAGACAGGAGTTAGAATACCTGGATTCTAAAATTTAAATTAAATTAGGATCTAGTGACATTATAGGTGTTCCTTGATCTTCTGATGACCTGATTCCTCAAAAGAAAAATAAAATAATCTATAAATTGTTTCTAATTCTAAAACTCTATAAATCCTATTTTTAAAATTATAATTAGTTGAACTCTATAAGGTCACAAAAATCCCTATTAAGAAACTAAAATAAAATTTTATCATATCTTAAAAATACTCTGATCTTTTTTTATATGCTGACATGAATTCTAATTATTTTTGAGCCCCTAAAAAACATTTAAGATCACAGTTTATGTTTTATTATTGACTTTCAGATAATTAACATTTTACTGATAGATATGAACAAATCTACTCTAACAGAGATAGTCATTAGTTTATTTCTCTCTTTTCAGTATCAATAAAAAGTATCGATTTACCAATAACAATGAATTAATTGCCTGAAATAAATGAAACGTAAGCAGCAAAAGTGAACTTTTTAGTATAACTCTTCTTGTAAACATTGACTTAGTTCAAAGGGAGCTTATCTTTAAAAAAACAAGCGCTAATTCATGTCTATTGGTATAGATATAATCTTTTTTTCCTTGAAAATAGATCCTACTATACTCCAGACACTATGCCACTAGGTGCAGATATTAACACAAATAGCAGGTGATCATTGTCCTCATGGAGTTTATTTTAAAGAGAACAAAGTGAGACAAAGGCACACAAGCAAAGAACTACAATACAAAGGGGATGGCATCTGACTCAGCATGGAGGTGTCATGGAAGGTGTTGTTTTGCTTAGGTTTTGAAGTGTGGGTAGGAGATGGCCCATGTTGAGAGTGGGAACTGGGAATTAAAAAGATGAGGAGGTCTCTGCAAATCTACATGGATGGGAAGTAGCATGCTGATGTGGGAAACAACTAAAAAGTTCCAGAATGCATGGTTTATAAAGCGTGAGTCAGAGAGGGCTAGACCAGTAGCCAGATCAAGGATATCTCAGATGTTATAGTCATGAATTAGTGCATTGACCTGCAGGCCATGGGAGTCACTGAAGGTTTCAGTCAGGTAAGTGAGCTGATCAGAACAGTCCTTTAGATAGGCCGCTCTTTTGGCTGTAATGGGGACACGTTTGAAGTAGGGCTATAGCTAAAAATATACAGACACTTCCTCTTGTCTACAGCCCTGCTGGCATCTGTTGTATTTTGACTTTTTAATAATAGCCATTCCAACCGGTATGAAATGGTATCTCATTGTGTTTTGATTTGCATTTTTCTGATGATTAGTGATTCTAAGCATTTTTTTTTTTCGTGTATTTGTTGGCCATTTGTATGTGTGCTTTTGAGAAGTGTTTGTTCATGTCCTTTGCCCATTTTTTAATTGGGTTATTTTTTTTTCTAATTGATTTAAGTTCCCTGTAGATTCTGGATACTAAAAAACAAACAAAAACCAGAAGTAAATAAATTCTCAGGACACACACACCCACACCCACACCCACAGAGAGAGAGAGAGAGAGAGAGAGCGCGCGCCTAGGTAAGAGGCCACCAACCACCAGGGTCTAAACTGGGAACACTTTCTAGTACAGAATGAATGGAAAGGATTCATGAAATATCTAGAAAGTAACGTTAATGAGATTTACATGTATGGAGTGAATGAGGAGAAACAGGGATCATTCAGGATTCTGGTGGGAATAACAGGGGGAGCCATTAGTTGAAATTTTGAAGTGGGAGAAGGAGAGGGAGTTTTAGGGAGAAAGATGAGTTGTTTTTTTAGGTATTTCAAACCCTTGAAGCTTCTATGGGACATCGAAGTGGAAATAACAGTCTGTGGGTTGGGACAATAAAGAAAGAAATTGGTTGAAGACTAGGGGAAGAGTATAGAGCAAAGAAATATTTAAGATAATAAACATATAGAGATAGCTGAAAATGTGGGACTGGATTACAAAGGAAGAATGATTTAGTTATGAAGCCCAAGGGCTGACAGGAATGGGTGACTAGTCGAGGAGTTCATATGCATCTGTTATTGTATGAATAAAAAAAAATTATCTGTTCCTTCCTAAAGATATCTTCAACCTGTTTTTGGATACATATGGGCACTGCTTTTCACTCTCTTAGCCCCATTTCTTATTTTAGCCTCTGCTGTAGCGATCAGTTCTGCACAGGCTTTGACCCAGGCTTTGACTAGTTGGTGCAGGTGTGATATGACACTTACCTGGAATGGCCCACAGTTTGTGGCTGCTCTTACTTAAGCAGGTGGGATGCTCATGTAGGTGTAACCTAGCAGCTTGGTAGAGTTTATGCCCATGGGGCAACCTGTGACCACTCAAAAATAAAGCCCTTTCCTCCTCCCAGATTGAGGAGTCTTGCATTATGTAATAAAACTCCTTAGAAGGCCTATTAGGTTCCAATACAGCATTAGGCAACTTGATAAGGTATCCCATCATCAGCCTTCCTTTCTTCCCTCATTCCTCTGCCTCTCACTCTTTCTTCCTAAGTTAACTTCTTAGATAAAATGCCAACTTTCTATATTTTGTCTCACATCAGGGAAAATAATTGTATACCCCATTTCAAAAGCACATAAAAAGGTTACTGTATAGAAAATTTGTCTTTAAGAGATTAAGCTGTAATTTTCCAAATACTTTAAAATTTTATTTCAGATACGTTTTTCATTTTTATAAGCTTCATCTAAAAGCAGAGTTCACCTAAGAATATACCTAAGAGCATATTACATAAAATATATTTTATATTTCAGTAGTTTAGCTAGGATTCTTTCAAAATTGAGAGGATCTACAAATACTTCTAACACATTAGTTTTCAGTCTTAAGGCTGAGTCAAGAACAAAGCTCCTAAACTTTGCATTGGTGATTGAGAACATTTTAAAATTGTTATTTAATTCATTAATTTATTTTTTAAAAAATTTCACATTGTAATTATATAGATTTATAGGATACAATTTGATGTTTCAATGAATATGTATGTTGTCTAATGATCCAATAAGGATAGTTAGTGTATTAATTACCTCATGCATTCATCATTTCTTTTTAATAAGAAATTTCAAAATCCTTTCTTCTAGATACTTTGTAATATACAATACTTTACTTTTAACTATAGTCACCCTGCTTTGCAAAGAACACTACAACTTATTCTTCCTATATAATTGTGATTTCATAACTGTTAACCAATCTATCTCCATTTTGCCCTCCCCACTTCTTCCTCACTGTTTGGTAACCACTATTCTACTCTACTTCTCTATTAACATTTTTTTTTTTAAGATTCCACATATGAGCGAGATCATGCGGTATTTGCTTTCTGTGTCTGGCTTATTTCACTTAACATTGTATCCTACAGGGTCATCCATGTTGTTGCAACTGGCAGAATTTCATTCTTTTTTTATGGCTGAATAGTATTTCATTGTGTGTGTGTCCATATATATATATATATATATATATATATATAATTTTATGTATAATTATAATTACACATAAAATTATATATAATTATAATTAATTTTATGCATAATTATAATTACACATAAAATTATATATAATTATAATTATAATTATATATAACTATATATAATAATAATATATATTATATGTAATATATAATATACATAACATACATAATGTATATTATATATAATATACATAACGTATATTATATATAATATACATAACGTATATTATATACATTATACATTATATATATTATAATATACATAATATATATTATGTATATAATATACATAATATGTATTATATATAAAATATACATAATATATAATGTATATTATACATATAATATATATTATATATTAATAATATATTAATATCAATATTAATTATTATTAATTATTATTAATTATTAATTAATAATTATTATTTAATATTAATATTATTAATATTAATATATAATATATTAATATTAATAATATATTAATATATAATATATTATACATAATATATTATATATAATATACATAATATGTATTATATATAATATACATAATATATATTATATATATATAATTCACTTGTTTGTTTTTATACACATAGGTTGATTCCATATCTGATTATTAGAAATAGTGCTACAGTAAACATAAGAGTGCAGATATTTTTCAAACACAATGATTTCATTTCCTATGGATATATACCCAGTAGTGGGATTGCTGGGTTATGTGATCGAATGATTGTTTTTTTTTTTTTATTTTTTATTTTTTAGCGAACTTCCATAAAGTTTTGCTTAATGGTTGTACTAGTTTACAACCCCATCAACAGTGTGTAAGTGTTCCGTTTTCTCCACTTCCTTGCCAACTCTTGTTATCTTTTACCTTTTTGCTAATAGCCATTCTAATGGGTGAACTGGTATCTCATTGCGGTTTTGATTTGCATTTCCCTGATGGTTAGTGATGTTGAACATGATTTTATTATATATTCGTCTTGACCCTTTCTATATTTTCTCTTGTGGCATTTCTTTTAGTTTATTTTGTCCTTTTTTTTTTTTTTTTTTTGCGAAGGAGTCTTGCTCTGTTGCCCAAGCTGGAGTGCAGTGGTGCAATCGGGGCTCACAGCAACCTCCATCTCCCTGGTTCAAGCAATTCCCCTGCCTCAGCCTGCTGAGTAGCTGGGGTTACAGGCACACGCCATCATGTTTGGCTAAATTTTTGTATTTTTAGTAGAGAAATGATTTCACCATATTGGTCAGGCTGGTCTCAAACTCCTGACCTCAGGCAATCCGCCTGCCTCAGCCTCCCAGTTTTGCCCATTTTTAAATAAGTTATTTATGTTTTTGCTGTTGAGTTGTTTAAGTTTGTTATATAATCTGGGCATTAACTCCTTAGCAGATGTATAGTTTGCAAATATTGTATCCCATTCTGTAAGTTGTTTTTTCACTCTGTTAAGTTTCCTTTGCTGTGCAAAAGCATTTTAGTTTGATGAAACCCCATTTATCTCTTTTTGCTTTTGTTGCCTGTGCTTTTGACGTCTCATTTAAAAAATCCTTGTAGAACCCAAAGTTATAGAGAATTTCCCACATGTTATCTTCTAGTAGTTTTTCATAGTTTTCAATCTTACCTTTAGGTCTTTAATCGCATTTGAGTTGATTTTTGTATAAGGTAAAAGATAGGGGTCTAATTTCATTATCCCACATGTAGATATCCAATCTTCTCAGTACCATTTAATGAAGAGACTGTCTTTACCCCTGTGTGTGCTCTTGACTCCTTTTTGGAAAATCAGTTGACTTTAGGTATGAGAATTTATTTCTGAGCTGTATATTCTCTTCCATTGGTCTATGTGTTTGCTTTATGGCAGTGCCATGCTGTTTTGCTTACTATGGCTTTGTAGTATATTTTGAAGTCAGGTAGTGTGGTGCCTCCAGCTTTGTTATTTTTGCACAGGATTGCTTTGGTTATTTGGGGTCTTTTCTGGTTTCATACAAATTTTAGGGTATTTTTTTCTATTTCTGTGAAGAATTTCATTGGTATTTTGATAGGGATTGCATTGAATCTGTAGGACATTTTGTTAGTATGGTCATTTCAATAGTATCAGTTCTTCCATTCCATGAGTATATAGTGTCCATTTTTTGTGGATCGTAAATTTTTCCATCAGTGTGTTATAGTTTTCATTGTAGAGATCTTTCACGACCTTGATTAAATTTATCTGCAGATTTCTTGGTAGCTATTGTAAATGGAATTCCTTTCTTGATGACTTTTTCAGATAGTTCACTATTAGTGTATAGAAACACCACTGAATTTTCTGTGTTGATTTTGTATACTACAACTTTACTGAATTTATTTATGATTTCTAGTAGTTTTTGGTCAAGTCTTTAGGGTTCTCACTCTATATAAGTATATATAGAAAGAACCCTAAAGAGAGAGAGATCATATATATCTATATGATCATATATATAGATGTATACATATGTATGTGAGATCACATTTTCTACAAACAGAAACAATCTGACTTCCTTCTTTCCAGTTTGGATCCCTCTTATTTATTTCTTTTGTCTAATTGCTCTGGCTCTGACCTCCAGTACTATGCTAAATAGAAGTGGTAGAAGTTGACATCCTTGTCTTCCTCCGTATCATAGAGGAAAAGCATTTAACTATTCACCATAAATAAGATGTTAGCTGTGGGTTTGTCACATATGGCCTTTACTGCGTTGAGGTACACTCCTATACCTACTTTCTTGACAGTTTTTATCATAAAGGAATGTTGACTTTTGTCAAGTGTTCTTTTTGCATCTGTTGAAATGATCACATGGTTTTTGTTCTTCTTTCTATTGTGGTGGTGTATCATATTTACTGATTTGTGCATGTTAAGCCATCCTTTCATCCCTGGGATGAACCCCACTTGATTATAGTGAATACTCTTTTTAGTGTGCTGTCGAAGTCAGTTCACTTGTATCTTGTTGAGAATTTTTGTATCTATGTTCTTCAGGAATATTGGCCTGTTATTTTCATTTTGTGCGTGTCTTTGTCTGGTTTTAGAATCAGGATGTTGCGAGCCTCATAAGATGAGTATGGAAGTATTCCTTCCTCATTACTTTTGTGGAAAAGTTTGTGGAGAATTGGTAGTTATTCTTTAACTGTTTGGTAGAATTCAGCAGTGAAGACATCAGGTCCTGGGTGTTGGTTGTTGTTGTTGTTGTTTTGATGGAAGATGTTTTATTATTGATTCAATTTCCAAACTCATTCTTGATGTGTTCAGATGTTATATTTCCTCACAATTTAATCTGGGTAGTTGTATGTGTGCAGAAATTTATTCATTTTATTCTACATTATCAAATTTGTTGGCATATAGTTATGAGTAATGTCTTACAATCCCTTCTATTTCTGTGGTGTATCAGTTGTAATGTCTCCTTTTTCATCTTTTATTTATTTGAATTTTCTCTCCTTTTGTCTTAGTTTAGCTAAAGGTTTGTCAGTTTTACCTTTACACTTTGTCTTATTTATCTTTTGAAATATTTTTTAGTGTCTGTTTCATTTATATCTGCTGTGAGCTTTATTATTTCCTTCCTTCTACCAATTTTGGGTTTAGTTTGTTTTTGATGTTCTAGTTACTTGAAGTGTATAATTTTGCTTTGTGATTTGAAAATCTTTCTTCTTTTTTGGTGTAGGCTTTTATTGCTATAAATTTCCCTCTTAGAACTGCTTTTGCTACGTTCCATAGGTTTGGGTATGTTGGATTTTCATTCTTACTTGTCTCAGTGACTTTTGAAATTTTCCTATTAATGTCTTAATGAGACCTATTGATTTCTTGGGTGCGTGCTATTTAATTTCCATGTTTTTATAAAATTTCCAAGGGCTTTCCTGTTGTTGATTTCTGACTTTATATCCCTGTAATCAGAAAAGATACTTCATATGATATCTGTCTTCTTAAGTTTGTTAAGACTTATTATGTGTCATAATGTATGATTGGTCCTAGAGAATGTTTGGTGTACAGTTGAGAATAATTTGTATTCTGCAGCTGTTGGATGATGTATTAGTCTGTTTTCATACTGCTGATAAAGACATACCCGAGACTGGGTAATTTACAGAGAAAAAGAGGTTTAGTGGACTCATAGTTCCACGTGGCTGGGGAGGTCTCCCAATCATGATGGAAGGCGAAAGACACATCTTACATGGTAGCAAACAAAATAGAATTGAGAACCAAGTGAAAGGGTTCCCCCTTATAAAACCATCAGATCTTGTTAGACGTATTCACTACCACAAGAACAGTATGGGGGAACCGCCCCCATGATTCAATTATCTCCCACTGGTTCCCTCCCACAACATGTATGAATTATGGGAGCTATAATCAAGATGAGATTTGGGTGGGGATATACAGCCAAACCATATCAGGTGAGATCTTCTTTACCTGCTAGGTCCATTTGGTCTATGGTATAGTTTGAGTCTGTCATTTTTTGGTTGATTTTCTCTTCATAGAATCTGTCCATTTTTAAAGTGGAGTGTTGAAATTTCCTACTAATATTGTATTGCAGTCTATCTCTACCTTTAAATCTAATATTTGCTTTATATATCTGGTTGTTCTGGTGTTGGGTACATATATAGTTACACCTAAGTAATATATATGTTATGTCCTCGTATTGAATTGGGCCTTTTATCATTTCATTATACAGTGACATTCTTTTTTTATATAGTTTTTTTATTTAAAGCCTTTTAAAATATGACATGACTGTGGCTACTCCTGCTTGCTTTTCATTTGTTTGCATAAAATATATTTTTCCATCTCTTCACTTTCAGTCTATTTGTCTTTAATAGTGAGGTAAGTATCATGTAGGCAGCATATAGGTGGGTTTTGCTATCTGAATCCATTCATCCACTTTATATCTTTTAAGTAGAGTTTAATCCACTTCTATTCAAGTTTATTATTGATAAATTAGGACTTCCTTCTACCATTTCATTAGTTGTTTTTTAGATTACTTGTTCACTTCTTCCTTTCTTATTGTTTATCCCTCTAGTTTGGTGGTTTTCTGTGGTGCTAAGCTTTGTTTCTTTTCCCTTTTTTGGTGTGTGTGTGTGTGTATCTGCTGTAATTTCTTTCTTTCTGGTTAGTGAAACTAACATACAGAGTCCTGTATTTGTAACAGACTATTTTACACTGATAACAACTTAACTTCTGTCACATAAAAATACTCTTGACTTCTCCCCCCCACACACATAATTTATATTTTTGTTACCTTACATTGCATCTTTATGAATGGTAGACTCCATGGAACATAGGATCTATGTCACAACTAAATCAATTATTTAATGGCAGCATTAAAGCAGCCCAAAGAATGTGAAAAACTGGTGTGGGTGTATTTAACTTTTTAAAAACTATGTTTCATAATGTTTTCATTAAAAAGTCTTTATCAGTTTGCTAATGCCTAATTTTTACAACCAGCCACCATAGATTTTACAGGATAAATATATTATTTCAGTGGTAATTGAAGCAGAATTTTTGTTGCTCTTCTTACCCTTAGAGATTGTGTATTATCCTCAGACGTAATTCTTTGATTTTTTTTTCTTTTCATGTTGTTACACATAGTTACCAACAATCAACGTGAGAATAACCTTTGAATATTTTCAAGCATTAAGATTTGTTTATACAGCTGCACAATTAGACAACCAACACTCTTGGGTCTTTACCTCTCAGCATACACCTGATTATTAACTTAAAGGTATGATGGGAAAAGTATCAATTTTTGTTGGTCACCTAGATTTGGAAATATGTAATAACTATAAGCTTGGGTCTGCTTCTTCAGAAGCCTAGGAATTGGAGTGATGGTTCTCTGAAGAGGCTGGAAACAAAGTATGTGTTTCCAGAAGGCTTAATAGAATATGTTGAGACATAGGCCATTAACACAAAAGTGAAAGAAATGCAAAAAATGTATGAAAGTAAGGATTTGAGAAGGGAAATTTTATTTTTAAGTCTAAGATTCCTATGAATTATATGAAAATAAATGCCCTATCCTTAAAATTAGCCAAAGGAAGCACTTTACTTATCAATATGATATGACTTTTCATACTCTTATCTAAAGATATCCTAAACTAAGATCCAGTTTTCTAAGTAAAGACGTTTTAATCATGCTTTAAAGCATGTTAGATGATTCCTACCACATCACATCATGTTGTTTACATGTATGATTTAAACTGCATTTATTCTTCAACTCACTGGTTCCTTAGGCTTCTTATCTTTCCTTGCACGCTTAGATAATTTTATGTTAAATTGATTTTTAGAAGTTTAGTTGCTGGGCGTAGTGGCTGTCGTCTGTAAACCCAGTACTTTGGGAATTCAAGGCAGGTGGATTGCTTGAGTCTTGGAGTTTGAGGCCTGCCTGGGAAAGATGACAAACCCCATTGGTACAAAAATAAAAATATTAGCTGGATATGGTGGCACATGCCTGTGGTCCCAGCTACTCCAAGGCTGAGGTGGGAGGATGGCTTGAGTCCGAGAGGCAGAGGTGTGAGCCAAGATCATGCCCTGCTCTTCAGCCTGGGCAACCAAGCAAGACCCTGTTTCAAAAAAAAAAAAACTAGTGAGATTTGATTTCTATTTCTATGTGATTCAAAACTAGGAGAGCTTCAAGGCTAATGACTATTAAAAAATGGCCAGTGCTACTTGCATTTTCTATGAAGCCAGCATACACAGCAACGTGCAACCTAAAAACCAAGCTATTTAATAAGTAGCTTAGATTTCAGGTTTGATTGTCTTTGAGGTTTGATTATTGCAGAGATCAATTGCCAGAAAAAATATAGACTAATTCTGTATTTGGTCCTTTTATCATATGAAACATCCCATCGTTGGGTATAAATTAAGAGCAAATACGGATGTTTATACCGATAGCGGTGCAGATATTTCCATGTTTATACAGATAGCGGTGTAGATATTTCCATGTTCATACAGATAGTGGTGTAGATATTTCCATGTTCATACAGAGAGCGGTGTAGCTATTTCCATGTTCATACAGATAGCGGTGTAGATATTTCCATGTTCATCCAGATGGCTGTGTAGATATATCCATGTTCATACAGATGGCGGTGAAGATATTTCCATGCTCATACAGATAGCGGTGTAGATATTTTCATGTTCATACAGATAGTGGTGTAGATATTTCCATGTTCATACAGATAGAGGGGCTGATATTTCCATGTTCATACAGATAGCGGTGCTGATATTTCCATGTTTATACAGGTAGCGGTGTAGATATTTCCATGTTTATACAGATAGCGGTGTAGATATTTCCATGTTTATACAGATAGCGGTGTAGATATTGCCATGTTTATACAGATAGCGGTGCAGATTTCTCCATCTTAATACAGATGGCGGTGCAGATATTTATATGTTCATACAGATGGCCGTGCAGATATTTCCATGTTCATACAGATGGCGGTGTAGATATTTCCATGTGTAAAGAGATAGCTGTGTAGATATTTCCATGTATATGCAGATAGCTGTGAAGATATTTCCATTTTCATGCAGATAGCGGTGTAGATATTTGCATGTTTATACAGATAGCGGTGAAGATGTATGCATGTTTGCACAGATAGCGGTGTAGATATTTACATGTTCATACAGATAGCGGTGAAGATATTTCCATGTTCATACAGATAGCGGTGTAGATATTTCCATGTTCAAACAGATAGCGGTGTAGATATTTCCATGTTCATACAGATAGCGGTGTAGATATTTCCATGTTCATCCAGAAGGCTGTGTAGATATTTCCATGTTCATACAGATAGCGGTGCTGATATTTCCATGTTTATATAGGTAGCAGTGTAGATATTTCCATGTTCATACAGATAGCGGTGTAGATATTGCCATGTTTATACAGAAAGCGGTGTAGATATTTCCATGTTTATAGAGATAGCGGTGTGGATATCTCCATCTTAATACAGATGGTGGTGTAGATATTTATATGTTCATGCAGATGGCGGTGCAGATATTTCCATGTTCATACAGATGGCGGTGTAGATATTTCTATGTTTATAGAGATAGCGGTGTAGTTATTTCCATGTGTAAAGAAATAGCTTTGTAGATATTTCCATGTATATGCAGATAGCTCTGTAGATATTTCCATGTTCATGCAGATAGCGGTGTAGATATTTCCATGTTCATACAGATAGCGGTGGAGATATTTCCATGTTTATACAGATAGCGGTGAAGATGTATGCATGTTTACACAGATAGCAGTGTAGATATTTCCATGTTCATTCAGGTAGCGGTGTAGGTATTTCCATATTCATCCAGATGGCTGTGTAGATATATCCATGTTCATACAGATGGCGGTGAAGATATTTCCATGTTCATACAGATAGCGGTGTAGATCTTTCCACGTTTCATACAGATAGCGGTGTAGATATTTCCATGTTCATACAGATAGAGGTGTAGCTATTTCCATGTTCATACAGATTGCGGCGTAGATATTTCCATGTTCATCCAGATGGCTGTGTAGATATATCCATGTTCATACAGATGGCGGTGAAGATATTTCCATGTTCATACAGATAGCAGTGTAGATATTTCCATGTTCATCCAGATAGCGGTGTAGATATTTCCATGTTCATCCAGATGGCTGTGTAGATATATCCATGTTCATACAGATGGCGGTGAAGATATTTCCATGTTCATACAGATAGCGGTGTAGATATTTCCATGTTCATACAGATAGCTGTGTAGATATTTCCATGTTCATACAGACAGCGGTGTAGATATTTCCATGTTCATACAGATAGCGGTGTAGATATTTCCATGTTCATACAGATAGCGGTGTAGCTATTTCCATGTTCATACAGATAGCGGTGTAGATATTTCCATGTTCATAGAGATAGCGGTGTAGATATTTCCATGTTCATACAGATATCTGTGTAGATATTTCCATGTTCATACAGACAGCGGTGTAGATATTTCCATGTTCATACAGATAGTGGTGTAGATATTTCCATGTTCATACAGATAGCGGTGTAGCTATTTCCATGTTCATACAGATAGCGGTGTAGATATTTCCATGTTCGTAGAGATAGCGGTGTAGATATTTCCATGTTCCTACAGATAGCGGTGCTGATATTTCCATGTTTATACAGGTAGCAGTGTAGATATTTCCATGTTTATACAGATAGCGGTGTAGATATTTCCATGTTTATACAGATAGCGCTGTAGATATTTTCATGTTTATACAGATAGCGGTGTAGGTATCTCCATCTTAATACAGATGGCGGTGTAGATGTTTATATGTTCATACAGATGGCGGTGCAGATATTTCCATGTTCATACGGATGGCGGTGTAGATATTTCCATGTTTATAGAGACTGCGGTGTAGATATTTCCATGTGTAAAGATATAGCTTTGTAAATATTTCCATGTATATGCAGATAGCTGTGTAGATATTTCCATTTTCATGCAGATAGCGGTGTAGATATTTCCATGTTCAAAAAGATAGCTGTGTAGATATTTCCATGTTCATACAGATAGCGGTGAAGATATTTTCATGTTTATACAGATAGCGGTGAAGATGTATGCATGTTAACACAGATAGCGGTGTAGATATTTCCAAGTTCATACAGACAGCGGTGTAGATATTTCCATGTTCATCCAGATGGCTGTGTAGATATATCCATGTTCATACAGATGGCGGTGAAGATATTTCCATGTTCATGCAGACAGCGGTGTAGATATTTCCATGTTCATACAGATAGCGGTGTAGACATTTCCATGTTCATACTGGTAGCGGTGAAGATGTATGCATGTTAACACAGATAGCGGTGTAGATATTTCCATGTTCATACAGATAGCGGTGTAGATATTTCCATGTTCAAACAGATAGCTGTGTAGATATTTCCATGTTCATACAGATAGCGGTGTAGATATTTCCATGTTCATACAGATAGCAGTGAAGATATTTCCATGTTCATCCAGATGGGTGTGTAGATAAATCCATGTTCATACAGATGGCGGTGAAGATATTTCCATGTTCATACAGATAGCGGTGTAGATATTTCCATGTTTATACAGATATCGGTGTAGATATTTCCATGTTTATACAGATAGCGGAGTAGATATCTCCATCTTAATACAGATGGCGGTGTAGATATTTATATGATCATACAGATGGCGGTGCAGATATTTCCATGTTCATACAGATGGCGGTGTAGATATTTCCATGTTTATAGAGGTAGCGGTGTAGTTATTTCCATGTGTAAAGAGATAGCTGTATAGATATTTCCATGTATATGCAGATAGCTTTGTAGATATTTCTATTTTCATGCAGATAGCGATGTAGATATTTCCATGTTCAAACAGATAGTGGTGTAGATTTTTCCATGTTCATACAGATAGCAGTGTAGATATTTCCATGTTTAAACAGATAGTGGTGAAGATGTATACATGTTTACAGAGATAGCGGTGTAGATATTTCCATGCTCATACAGATAGCGGTGTAGATATTTCCGTGTTCATCCAGATGGCTGTGTAGATATATCCATGTTCATACAGATGGTGGTGAAGATATTTCCATGTTCATACAGATAGCGGTGTAGATATTTCCATGTTCATACAGATAGCGGTGTAGATATTTCCATGTTCATACAGACAGCGGTGCTGATATTTCCATGTTCATCCAGATGGCTGTGTAGATATATCTATGTTCATACAGATGGTGGTGAAGATATTTCCATGTCCATACAGATATCGGTGTAGATATTTCCATGTTCATACAGATAGCAGTGTAGGTATTTCCATGTTCATACAGATAGCGGTGCTGATATTTCCATGTTTATACAGGTAGCGGTGTAGATATTTCCATGTTTATACAGATAGCGGTGTAGATATTTCCATGTTTATACAGATAGCAGTGCAGATTTCTCCATCTTAATACAGATGGCGGTGCAGATATTTATATGTTCATACAGATGGCCGTGCAGATATTTCCATGTTCATACAGATGGCGGTGTAGATATTTCCATGTGTAAAGAGATAGCTGTGTAGATATTTCCATGTATATGCAGATAGCTGTGAAGATATTTCCATTTTCATGCAGATAGCGGTATAGATATTTGCATGTTTATACAGATAGCGGTGAAGATGTATGCATGTTTGCACAGATAGCGGTGTAGATATTTACATGTTCACACAGATAGCGGTGAAGATATTTCCATGTTCATACAGATAGCGGTGTAGATATTTCCATGTTCATACAGATAGCGGTGTAGATATTTCCATGTTCATACAGATAGCGGTGTAGATATTTCCATGTTCATCCAGAAGGCTGTGTAGATATTTCCATGTTCATACAGATAGCGGTGCTGATATTTCCATGTTTATATAGGTAGCAGTGTAGATATTTCCATGTTCATACAGATAGCGGTGTAGATATTTCCATGTTTATACAGATAGCGGTGTAGATATTTCCATGTTTATAGAGATAGCGGTGTGGATATCTCCATCTTAATACAGATGGTGGTGTAGATATTTATATGTTCATGCAGATGGCAGTGCAGATATTTCCATGTTCATACAGATGGCGGTGTAGATATTTCTATGTTTATAGAGATAGCGGTGTAGTTATTTCCATGTGTAAAGAAATAGCTTTGTAGATATTTCCATGTATATGCAGATAGCTCTGTAGATATTTCCATGTTCATGCAGATAGCGGTGTAGATATTTCCAAGTTCATACAGATAGCGGTGGAGATATTTCCATGTTTATACAGATAGCGGTGAAAATGTATGCATGTTTACACAGATAGCGGTGTAGATATTTCCATGTTCATTCAGGTAGCGGTGTAGGTATTTCCATGTTCATCCAGATGGATGTGTAGATATATCCATGTTCATACAGATGGCGGTGAAGATATTTCCATGTTCATACAGATAGCGGTGTAGATCTTTCCATGTTCATACAGATAGCGGTGTAGATATTTCCATGTCCATACAGATAGAGGTGTAGCTATTTCCATGTTCATACAGATTGCGGCGTAGGTATTTCCATATTCATCCAGATGGCTGTGTAGATATATCCATGTTCATACAGATGGCGGTGAAGATATTTCCATGTTCATACAGATAGCAGTGTAGATATTTCTATGTTCATCCAGATGGCTGTGTAGATATATCCATGTTCATTCAGATGGCGGTGAAGATATTTCCATGTTCATACAGATAGCGGTGTAGATATTTCCATGTTCATACAGATAGCTGTGCAGATATTTCCATGTTCATACAGACAGCGGTGTAGATATATCCATGTTCATACAGATAGTGGTGTAGATATTTCCATGTTCATACAGATAGCGGTGTAGCTATTTCCATGTTCATACAGATAGCGGTGTAGATATTTCCATGTTCATAGAGATAGCGGTGTAGATATTTCCATGTTCATACAGATAGCTGTGTGGATATTTCCATGTTCATACAGACAGCGGTGTAGATATTTCCATGTTCATACAGATAGTGGTGTAGATATTTCCATGTTCATACAGATAGCGGTGTAGCTATTTCCATGTTCATACAGATAGCGGTGTAGATATTTCCATGTTCATAGAGATAGCGGTGTAGATATTTCCATGTTCATACAGATAGCGGTGCTGATATTTCCATGTTTATACAGGTAGCGGTGTAGATATTTCCATGTTTATACAGATAGCGGTGTAGATATTTCCATGTTTATACAGATAGCGCTGTAGATATTTTCATGTTTATACAGATAGCGGTGTAGGTATCTCCATCTTAATACAGATGGCGGTGTAGATGTTTATATGTTCATACAGAGGGCGGTGCAGATATTTCCATGTTCATACGGATGGCGGTGTAGATATTTCCATGTTTATAGAGACTGCGGTGTAGATATTTCCATGTGTAAAGATATAGCTTTGTAAATATTTCCATGTATATGCAGATAGCTGTGTAGATATTTCCATTTTCATGCAGATAGCTGTGTAGATATTTCCATGTTCATACAGATAGCGGTGAAGATATTTTCATGTTTATACAGATAGCGGTGAAGATGTATGCATGTTAACACAGATAGCGGTGTAGATATTTCCAAGTTCATACAGACAGCGGTGTAGATATTTCCATGTTCATCCAGATGGCTGTGTAGATATATCCATGTTCATACAGATGGCGGTGAAGATATTTCCATGTTCATGCAGACAGCGGTGTAGATATTTCCATGTTCATACAGATAGCGGTGTAGACATTTCCATGTTCATACTGATAGCGGTGAAGATGTATGCATGTTAACACAGATAGCGGTGTAGATATTTCCATGTTCATACAGATAGCGGTGTAGATATTTCCATGTTCAAACAGATAGCTGTGAAGATATTTCCATGTTCATACAGATAGCGGTGTAGCTATTTCCATGTTCATACAGATAGCGGTGTAGATATTTCCATGTTCATCCAGATGGGTGTGTAGATAAATCCATGTTCATACAGATGGCGGTGAAGATATTTCCATGTTCATACAGATAGCGGTGTAGATATTTCCATGTTTATACAGATATCGGTGTAGATATTTCCATGTTTATACAGATAGCGGAGTAGATATCTCCATCTTAATACAGATGGCGGTGTAGATATTTATATGATCATACAGATGGCGGTGCAGATATTTCCATGTTCATACAGATGGCGGTGTAGATATTTCCATGTTTATAGAGGTAGCGGTGTAGTTATTTCCATGTGTAAAGAGATAGCTGTATAGATATTTCCATGTATATGCAGATAGCTTTGTAGATATTTCTATTTTCATGCAGATAGCGGTGTAGATATTTCCATGTTCAAACAGATAGTGGTGTAGATATTTCCATGTTCATACAGATAGCAGTGTAGATATTTCCATGTTTAAACAGATAGTGGTGAAGATGTATACATGTTTACAGAGATAGCGGTGTAGATATTTCAATGCTCATACAGAGAGCGGTGTAGCTATTTCCATGCTCATACAGATGGCTGTGTAGATATATCCATGTTCATACAGATGGTGGTGAAGATATTTCCATGTTCATACAGATAGCGGTGTAGATATTTCCATGTTCATACAGATAGCGGTGTAGATATTTCCATGTTCATACAGACAGCGGTGCTGATATTTCCATGTTCATCCAGATGGCTGTGTAGATATATCTATGTTCATACAGATGGTGGTGAAGATATTTCCATGTTCATACAGATATCGGTGTAGATATTTCCATGCTCATACAGATAGCGGTGTAGATATTTCCATGTTTATACAGATGGCGGTGTAGATATTTCCATGTTTATACAGATAGCGGTGTGGATATCTCCATCTTAATACAGATGGTGGTGTAGATATTTATATGTTCATGCAGATAGCGGTGCAGATATTTCCATGTTCGTACAGATGGCGGTGTAGATATTTCTATGTTTATAGAGATAGCGGTGTAGTTATTTCCATGTGTAAAGAAATAGCTTTGTAGATATTTCCATGTATATGCAGATAGCTCTGTAGATATTTCCATTTTCATGCAGATAGCGGTGTAGATATTTACATGTTCATACAGATAGCAGTGGAGATATTTCCATGTTTATACAGATAGCGGTGAAGATGTATGCATGTTTATACAGATAGCGGTGTAGATATTTCCATGTTCATTCAGGTAGCGGTGTAGATATTTCCATGTTCATCCAGATGGCTGTGTAGATATATCCATGTTCATACAGATGGCGGTGAAGATATTTCCATGTTCATACAGATAGCGGTGTAGATCTTTCCATGTTCTTACAGATAGCGGTGTAGATATTTCCATGTTCATACAGATAGAGGTGTAGCTATTTCCATGTTCATACAGATTGCGGCGTAGATATTTCCATGTTCATCCAGATGGCTGTGTAGATATATCCATGTTCATACAGATGGCGGTGAAGATATTTCCATGTTCATACAGATAGCAGTGTAGATATTTCCATTTTCATACAGATAGTGGTGTAGATATTTCCATGTTCATACAGATAGCGGTGTAGCTATTTCCATGTTCATACAGATAGCGGTGTAGATATTTCCATGTTCATAGAGATAGCGGTGTAGATATTTCCATGTTCATACAGATAGCGGTGCTGATATTTCCATGTTTATACAGGTAGCAGTGTAGATATTTCCATGTTTATACAGATAGCGGTGTAGATATTTCCATGTTTATACAGATAGCGCTGTAGATATTTTCATGTTTATACAGATAGCGGTGTAGGTATCTCCATCTTATTACAGATGGCGGTGTAGATGTTTATATGTTCATACAGATGGCGGTGCAGATATTTCCATGTTCATACAGATGGCGGTGTAGATATTTCCATGTTTATAGAGACTGCGGTGTAGATATTTCCATGTGTAAAGATATAGCTTTGTAAATATTTCCATGTATATGCAGATAGCTGTGTAGATATTTCCATTTTCATGCAGATAGCTGTGTAGATATTTCCATGTTCATACAGATAGCGGTGAAGATATTTTCATGTTTATACAGATAGCGGTGAAGATGTATGCATGTTAACACAGATAGCGGTGTAGATATTTCCAAGTTCATACAGACAGCGGTGTAGATATTTCCATGTTCATCCAGATGGCTGTGTAGACATATCCATGTTCATACAGATGGCGGTGAAGATATTTCCATGTTCATGCAGACAGCGGTGTAGATATTTCCATGTTCATACAGATAGCGGTGTAGCTATTTCCATGCTCATACAGAGAGGTGTAGATATTTCCATGTTCATCCAGATGGCTGTGTAGATATATCCATGTTCATACAGATGGCGGTGAAGATATTTCCATGTTCATACAGATAGCGTTGTAGATATTTCCATGTTCATACAGACAGCGGTGCTGATATTTCCATGTTCATCCAGATGGCTGTGTAGATATATCTATGTTCATACAGATGGTGGTGAAGATATTTCCATGTTCATACAGATATCGGTGTAGATATTTCCATGCTCATACAGATAGCGGTGTAGATATTTCCATGTTTATACAGATGGCGGTGTAGATATTTCCATGTTTATACAGATAGCGGTGTGGATATCTCCATCTTAATACAGATGGTGGTGTAGATATTTATATGTTCATGCAGATAGCGGTGCAGATATTTCCATGTTCGTACAGATGGCGGTGTAGATATTTCTATGTTTATAGAGATAGCGGTGTAGTTATTTCCATGTGTAAAGAAATAGCTTTGTAGATATTTCCATGTATATGCAGATAGCTCTGTAGATATTTCCATTTTCATGCAGATAGCGGTGTAGATATTTACATGTTCATACAGATAGCAGTGGAGATATTTCCATGTTTATACAGATAGCGGTGAAGATGTATGCATGTTTACACAGATAGCGGTGTAGATATTTCCATGTTCATTCAGGTAGCGGTGTAGATATTTCCATGTTCATACAGATAGAGGTGTAGCTATTTCCATGTTCATACAGATTGCGGCGTAGATATTTCCATGTTCATCCAGATGGCTGTGTAGATATATCCATGTTCATACAGATGGCGGTGAAGATATTTCCATGTTCATACAGATAGCAGTGTAGATATTTCCATTTTCATACAGATAGTGGTGTAGATATTTCCATGTTCATACAGATAGCGGTGTATCTATTTCCATGTTCATACATATACCGGTGTAGATATTTCCAAGTTCATCCAGATGGCTGTGTAGATATTTCCATGTTCATACAGATAGCGGTGCTGATATTTCCATGTTTATACAGGTAGTGGTGTAGATATTTCCATGTTTATACAGATAGCGGTGTAGATATTTCCATGTTTATACAGATAGCGGTGTAGATATTTCCATGTTTATACAGATAGCAGTGTAGATATCTCCATCTTAATACAGATGGCAGTGTAGATATTTATATGTTCATACAGATGGCGGTGAAGATATCTCCATGTTCATACAGATGGCGGTGTAGATATTTCCATGTTAATAGAGATAGCCGTGTAGTTATTTCCATGTGTAAAGAAATAGCTTTGTAGATATTTCCATGTATATGCAGATAGCTGTGTAGATATTTCCATTTTAATGCAGATAGCCGAGTAGATATTTCAATGTTCAAACAGATAGCGGTGTAGATATTTCCATGTTCATACAGATAGCGGTGTAGATATTTCCATGTTTATACAGATAGCGGTGAAGAAGTATGCATGTTTACACAGATAGTGGTGTAGATATTTCCATGTTCATACAGATAGCGGTGTAGATATTTCCATGTTCATTCAGATGGCTATGTAGATATATCCATGTTCATACAGATGGCAGTGAAGATATTTCCATGTTCATACAGATAGCGGTGTAGATATTTCCATTTTCATACAGATAGCTGTGTAGATATTTCCATGTTCATTCAGACAGTGGTGTAGATATTTCCATGTTCATACAGATAGTGGTGTAGATATTTCCATGTTCATACAGATAGCGGTGTAGCTATTTCCATGTTCATCCAGATGGCTGTGTAGTTATATCCATGTTCATACAGATGGCGGTGAAGATATTTCCATGATCATACAGATAGCGGTGTAGATATTTCCATGTTCATACAGGTAGCGGTGTAGACATTTCCATGTTCATACAGATAGCGGTGTAGCTATTTCCATGTTCATACAGATAGCGGTGTAGTTATTTCCATGTTCATCCAGATGGGTGTGTAGATATTTCCATGTTCATACAGATAGCGGTGCTGATATTTCCATGTTTATACAGGTAGCGGTGTTGATATTCCCATGTTTATACTGATAGCGGTGTAGATATTTCCATGTTTATACAGATAGAGGTGAAGATGTATGCATGTTTACACAGTTAGCCGTGCAGATATTTCCATGTTCATACAGATAGCGGTGTAGATATTTCCATGTTCATCCAGATGGCTGTGTAGATATATCCATGTTCATTCAGATGGCGGTGAAGATATTTCCATGTTCATACAGATAGCGGTGTAGATATTTCCATGTTCATACAGATAGCTGTGTAGATATTTCCATGTTCATACAGACAGCGGAGTAGATATTTCCATGTTCATACAGATAGTGGTGTAGATATTTCCATGTTCACACAGAAAGCGGTGTAGCTATTTCCATGTTCATACAGATAGCGGTGTAGATATTTCCATGTTCATAGAGATAGCGGTGTAGATATTTCCATGTTCATACAGATAGCGGTGCTGATATTTCCATGTTTATACAGGTAGCAGTGTAGATATTTCCATGTTTATACAGATAGCGGTGTAGATATTTCCATGTTTATACAGATAGCGGTGTAGATATTTTCATGTTTATACAGATAGCGGTGTAGGTATCTCCATCTTAATACAGACGGCGGTGTAGATATTTGTATGTTCATACAGATGGCGGTGCAAATATTTCCATGTTCATACAGATGGCGGTGTAGATATTTCCATGTTTATGGAGACTGCGATGTAGATATTTCCATGTGTAAAGAAATAGCTTTGTAAATATTTCCATGTATATGCAGATAGCTGGGTAGATATTTCCATTTTCATGCAGATAGCGGTGTAGATATTTCCATGTTCATCCAGATGGGTGTGTAGATAAATCCATGTTCATACAGATGGCGGTGAAGATATTTCCATGTTCATACAGATAGCGGTGTAGATATTTCCATGTTTTTACAGATATCGGTGTAGATATTTCCATGTTTATACAGATAGCGGAGTAGATATCTCCATCTTAATACAGATGGTGGTGTAGATATTTATATGATCATACAGATGGCGGTCCAGATATTTCCATGTTCATACAGATGGCGGTGTAGATATTTCCATGTTTATAGAGGTAGCGGTGTAGTTATTTCCATGTGTAAAGAGATAGCTGTATAGATATTTCCATGTATATGCAGATAGCTTTGTAGATATTTCCATTTTCATGCAGATAGCGTTGTAGATATTTCCATGTTCAAACAGATAGCGGTGTAGATATTTCCATGTTCATACAGATAGCAGTGTTGATATTTCCATGTTTAAACAGATAGTGGTGAAGATGTATACATGTTTACAGAGATAGCGGTGTAGATATTTCCATGCTCATACAGATAGCGGTGTAGATATTTCCGTGTTCATCCAGATGGCTGTGTAGATATATCCATGTTCATAAAGATGGCGGTGAAGATATTTCCATGTTCATACAGATAGCGGTGTAGATAGTTCCATGTTCATACAGATAGTGGTGTAGATATTTCCATGTTCATACAGACAGCGGTGCTGATATTTACATGTTCATCCAGATGGCTGTGTAGATATATCTATGTTCATACAGATGGTGGTGAAGATATTTCCATGTTCATACAGATATCGGTGTAGGTATTTCCATGTCCATACAGATAGCAGTATAGGTATTTCCATGTTCATACAGATAGCGGTGCTGATATTTCCATGTTTATACAGGTAGCGGTGTAGATATTTCCATGTTTATACAGATAGTGGTGTAGATATTTCCATGTTTATACAGGTAGCGGTGTAGATATTTCCATGTTTATACAGATAGCGGTGTAGATATTTCCATGTTTATACAGATAGCGGTGTAGATATTTCCATGTTTATACAGATAGCAGTGTAGATATCTCCATCTTAATAGAGATGGCGGTGTAGATATTTATATGTTCATACAGATGTCTGTGCAGATATTTCCATGTTCATACAGATGGTGGTGTAGATATTTCCATGTTTATAGAGATAGCGGTGTAGTTATTTCCATGTGTAAAGAAATAGCTTTGTAGATATTTCCGTGTATATGCAGATAGCTGTGTAGATATTTCCATTTTCATGCAGATAGCGGTGTAGATATTTCCATGTTCAGATAGCGGTGTAGATATTTCCATGTTCATAAAGATAGCGGTGTAGATATTTCCATGTTTATACAGATAGCGGTGAAGATGTATGCATGTTTGCACAGATAGCGGTGTAGATGTTTCCATGTTCATACAGATAGCGGTGTAGTTATTTCCATGTTCATACAGATAGCGGTGTAGTTATTTCCATATTCATAGAGATAGCGGTGTAGATATTTCCATGTTCATACAGATAGCGGTGCTGATATTTCCATGTTTATACAGGTAGCGGTGTAGATATTTCCATGTTTATACAGATAGCGGTGTAGATATTTCCATGTTTATACAAATAGCGGTGTAGATATTTTCATGTTTATACAGATAGCGGTGTAGGTATCTCCATCTTAATACAGACGGCGGTGTAGATATTTATATGTTCATACAGATGGCGGTGCAGATATTTCCATGTTCATACAGATGGCGGTGTAGATATTTCCATGTTTATGGAGACTGCGGTGTAGATATTTCCAAGTGTAAAGAAATAGCTTTGTAAATATTTCCGTGTATATGCAGACAGCTGTGTAGATATTTCCATTTTCATGCAGATAGCGGTGTAGATATTTCCATGTTCAAACAGATAGCTGTGTAGATATTTCCATGTACATACAGATAGCGGTGTAGATATTTTCATGTTTATACAGATAGCGGTGAAGATGTATGCATGTTAACACAGATAGCTGTGTAGATATTTCCAAGTTCATACAGATAGCGGTGTAGATATTTCCATGTTCATCCAGATGGCTGTGTAGATATATCCATGTTCATACAGATGGCGGTGAAGATATTTCCATGTTCATGCAGACAGCGGTGTAGATATTTCCATGTTCATACAGATAGCGGTGTAGACATTTCCATGTTCATACTGATAGCGGTGTAGCTATTTCCATGTTCATACAGATAGCGGTGTAGATATTTCCATGTTCATCCAGATGGCTTTGTAGATATGTCCATGTTCATACAGATGGCGGTGAAGATATTTCCATGTTCATACAGATGGCAGTGTAGATATTTCCATGTTCATACAGATAGCACTGTAGATATTTCCATGTTCATACAGACAGCGGTGCTGTTATTTCCATGTTCATCCAGATGCCTGTGTAGATATATCCATGTTCATACAGATGGCGGTGAAGATATTTCCATTTTCATACAGATATCTTTGTAGATATTTCCATGTTCATAGAGATAGCGGTGTAGATATTTCCATGTTCATACAGATAGCGGTGCTGATATTTCCATGTTTATTCAGGTAGCGGTGTTGATATTTCCATGTTTATACAGATAGCGGTGTAGATATTTCCATGTTTATACAGATAGCGGTGTAGATATTTTCATGTTTATACAGATAGCGTTGTAGATATTTCCATCTTAATACAGATGGCGGTGTAGATATTTATATGTCCATACAGATGGCGGTGCAGATATTTCCATGTTCATTCAGATGGCGATGTAGATATTTCCATGTTTATAGAGATTGCGGTGTAGATATTTCCATGTGTAAAGAAATAGCTTTGTATATATTTCCATGTACATGCAGAGAGCTCTGTAGATATTTCCATTTTCATGCAGATAGCGGTGTAGATATTTCCATGTTCAAACAGATAGCTGTGTAGATATTTCCATGTTCATACAGATAGCGGTGTAGATATTTCCATGTTTATACAGATAGAGGTGAAGATGTATGCATGTTAACACAGATAGCGGTGTAGATATTTCCATGTTCATACAGATAGCGGTGTAGGTATTTCCATATTCATCCAGATGGCTGTGTAGGTATATCCATGTTCATGCAGATGGCGGTGAAGATATTTCCATGTTCATACAGATAGCGGTGTAGATATTTCCATGTTCATACAGATAGCGGTGTAGATATTTCCATGTTCATACAGATAGCGGTGTAGCTATTTCCATGTTCATACAGATAGCGGTGTAGATATTTCCATGTTCATCCAGATGGGTGTGTAGATAAATCCATGTTCATACAGATGGTGGTGAAGGTATTTCCATGTTCATACAGATAGCGGTGTAGATATTTCCATGTTTATACAGATATCGGTGTAGATATTTCCATGTTTATACAGATAGCGCAGTAGATATCTCCATCTTAATACAGATGGCGGTGTCGATATTTATATGATCATACAGATGGCGGTGCAGATATTTCCATGTTCATACAGATGGCGGTGTAGATATTTCCATGTTTATAGAGGTAGCGGTGTAGTTATTTCCATGTGTAAAGAGATAGCTGTATAGGTATTTCCATGTATATGCAGATAGCTTTGTAGATATTTCCATTTTCATGCAGATAGCGGTGTAGATATTTCCATGTTCAAACAGATAGCGGTGTAGATATTTCCATGTTCATACAGATATCAGTGTAGATATTTCCATGTTTAAACAGATAGTGGTGAAGATGTATACATGTTTACAGAGATAGCGGTGTAGATATTTCCATGCTCATACAGATAGCGGTGTAGATATTTCCGTGTTCATCCAGATGGCTGTGTAGATATATCCATGTTCATAAAGATGGCGGTGAAGATATTTCCATGTTCATACAGATAGCGGTGTAGATATTTCCATGTTCATACAGATAGCGGTGTAGATATTTCCATGTTCATACAGACAGCGGTGCTGATATTTCCATGTTCATCCAGATGGCTGTGTAGATATATCTATGTTCATACAGATGGTGGTGAAGATATTTCCATGTTCATACAGATATCGGTGTAGCTATTTCCATGTTCATACAGATAGCGGTGCTGATATTTCCATGTTCATACAGATAGCGGTGTAGATATTTCCATGTTCATACAGATAGCGGTGTAGATATTTCCATGTTTATACATATAGCGGTGTAGATATTTCCATGTTCATACATATACCGGTGTAGATATTTCCATGTTCATCCAGATGGCTGTGTAGTTATATCCATGTTCATACAGATGGCGGTGAAGATATTTCCATGATCATACAGATAGCGGTGTAGATATTTCCATGTTCATACAGATAGCGGTGTAGACATTTCCATGTTCATACAGATAGCGGTGTAGATATTTCCATGTTCATCCAGATGGCTGTGTAGATATTTCCATGTTCATACAGATAGCGGTGCTGATATTTCCATGTTTATACAGGTAGCGGTGTAGATATTCCCATGTGTATACAGATAGCGGTGTAGATATTTCCATGTTCATCCAGATGGCTGTGTATATATATCCATGTTCATTCAGATGGCGGTGAAGATATTTCCATGTTCATACAGATAGCGGTGTAGATATTTCCATGTTCATACAGATAGCTGTGTAGATATTTCCATGTTCATACAGACAGCGTTGTAGATATTTCCATGTTCATACAGATAGAGGTGTAGATATTTCCATGTTCATCCAGATGGCTGTGTAGATATATCCATGTTCATACAGATGGCGGTGAAGATATTTCCAAGTTCATGCAGATAGCGGTGTAGATATTTCCATGTTTATACAGATAGCGGTGTAGATATATCCATCTTAATACAGATGGCGGTGTAGATATTTATATGTTCATACTCATGGCGGTGCAGATATTTCCATGTTCATTCAGATGGCAGTGTAGATATTTCCATGTTCATTCAGATGGTGGTGTAGATATTTCCATGTGTAAAGAAATAGCTTTGTAGATATTTCCATGTACATGCAGAGAGCTGTGTAGATATTTCCATTTTCATGCAGATAGCGGTGTAGATATTTCCATGTTTATACAGATAGCGGTGTAGATATCTCCATCTTAATACAGATGGCGGTGTAGATATTTATATGTTCATACAGATGGCGGTGCAGATATTTCCATGTTCATACAGATGGCGGTGTAGATATTTCCATGTTTATAGAGATAGCGGTGTAGTTATTTCCATGTGTAAAGAAATAGCTTTGTAGATATTTCCGTGTATATGCAGATAGCTGTGTAGATATTTCCATTTTCATGCAGATAGCGGTGTAGATATTTCCATGTTCAAACAGATAGCGGTGTAGATATTTCCATGTTCATACAGACAGCGGTGTAGATATTTGCATGTTTATACAGATAGCGGTGAAGATGTATGCATGTTTGAACAGATAGCCGTGGAGATATTTCCATGTTCATACAGATGGCAGTGTAGATATTTCCATGTTAATACAGATAGCGGTGTAGATATTTCCATGTTCATCCAGAAGGCTGTGTAGATATTTCCATGTTCATACAGATAGCGGTGCTGATATTTCCATGTTTATGAAGATAGCAGTGTAGATATTTCCATGTTCATACAGATAGCGGTGTAGATATTTCCATGTTTATACAGATAGCGGTGTAGATATTTCCATGTTTATACAGATAGCGGTGTGGATATCTCCATCTTAATACAGATGGTGGTGTAGATATTTATATGTTCATGCAGATGGCGGTGCAGATATTTCCATGTTCATACAGATGGCGGTGTAGATATTTCTATGTTTATAGAGATAGCGGTGTAGTTATTTCCATGTGTAAAGAAATAGCTTTGTAGATATTTCCATGTATATGCTGATAGCTCTGTAGATATTTCCATTTTCATGCAGATAGCAGTGTAGATATTTCCATGTTCATACAGATAGCGGTGGAGATATTTCCATGTTTATACAGATAGCGGTGAAGATGTATGCATGTTTACACAGATAGCGGTGTAGATATTTCCATGTTCATTCAGGTAGCGGTGTAGATATTTCCATGTTCATCCAGATAGCTGTGTAGATATATCCATGTTCATACAGATGGCGGTGAAGATATTTCAATGTTCATACAGATAGCGGTGTAGATCTTTCCATGTTCATACAGATAGCGGTGTAGATATTTCCATGTTCATCCAGATGGCTGTGTAGATATTTCCATGTTCATACAGATAGCGTTGCTGATATTTCCATGTTTATACAGGTAGCGGTGTAGATATTCCCATGTGTATACAGATAGCGGTGTAGATATTTCCATGTTCATCCAGATGGCTGTGTATATATATCCATGTTCATTCAGATGGCGGTGAAGATATTTCCATGTTCATACAGATAGCGGTGTAGCTATTTCCATGTTCATACAGATAGCTGTGTAGATATTTCCATGTTCATACAGACAGCGGTGTAGATATTTCCATGTTCATACAGATAGAGGTGTAGATATTTCCATGTTCATCCAGATGGCTGTGTAGATATATCCATGTTCATACAGATGGCGGTGAAGATATTTCCAAGTTCATGCAGATAGCGGTGTAGATATTTCCATGTTTATACAGATAGCGGTGTAGATATATCCATCTTAATACAGATGGCGGTGTAGATATTTATATGTTCATACTCATGGCGGTGCAGATATTTCCATGTTCATTCAGATGGCGGTGTAGATATTTCCATGTTCATTCAGATGGTGGTGTAGATATTTCCATGTGTAAAGAAATAGCTTTGTAGATATTTCCATGTACATGCAGAGAGCTGTGTAGATATTTCCATTTTCATGCAGATAGCGGTGTAGATATTTCCATGTTCAAGCAGATAGCTGTGTAGATATTTCCATGTTCATACAGATCGCGGTGTAGATATTTCCATGTTTATACAGGTAGCGGTGTAGATATTTCCATGTTTATACAGATAGCGGTGTAGATATTTCCATGTTTATACAGATAGCGGTGTAGATATTTCCATGTTTATACAGATAGCGGTGTAGATATCTCCATCTTAATAGAGATGGCGGTGTAGATATTTATATGTTCATAGAGATGGCGGTGAAGATATTTCCATGTTCATACAGATGGTGGTGTAGATATTTCCATGTTTATAGAGATAGCGGTGTAGTTATTTCCATGTGTAAAGAAATAGCTTTGTAGATATTTCCGTGTATATGCAGATAGCTGTGTAGATATTTCCATTTTCATGCAGATAGCGGTGTAGATATTTCCATGTTCAAACAGATAGCGGTGTAGATATTTCCATCTTCATACAGATAGCGGTGTAGATATTTCCATGTTTATACAGATAGCGGTGAAGATGTATGCATGTTTGAACAGATAGCGGTGGAGATATTTCCATGTTCATACAGATGGCGGTGTAGATATTTCCATGTTAATACAGATAGCGGTGTAGATATTTCCATGTTCATCCAGAAGGCTGTGTAGATATTTCCATGTTCATACAGATAGCGGTGCTGATATTTCCATGTTTATATAGATAGCAGTGTAGATATTTCCATGTTCATACAGATAGCGGTGTAGATATTTCCATGTTTATACAGATAGCGGTGTAGATATTTCCATGTTTATACAGATAGCGGTGTGGATATCTCCATCTTAATACAGATGGTGGTGTAGATATTTATATGTTCATGCAGGTGGCGGTGCAGATATTTCCATGTTCATACAGATGGCGGTGTAGATATTTCTATGTTTATAGAGATAGCGGTGTAGTTATTTCCATGTGTAAAGAAATAGCTTTGTAGATATTTCCATGTATATGCTGATAGCTCTGTAGATATTTCCATTTTCATGCAGATAGCAGTGTAGATATTTCCATGTTCATACAGATAGCGGTGGAGATATTTCCATGTTTATACAGATAGCGGTGAAGATGTATGCATGTTTACACAGATAGCGGTGTAGATATTTCCATGTTCATTCAGGTAGCGGTGTAGATATTTCCATGTTCATCCAGATAGCTGTGTAGATATATCCATGTTCATACAGATGGCGGTGAAGATATTTCAATGTTCATACAGATAGCGGTGTAGATCTTTCCATGTTCATGCAGATAGCGGTGTAGATATTTCCATGTTCATACAGATAGAGGTGTAGCTATTTCCATGTTCATACAGATTGCAGTGTAGATATTTCCATGTTCATCCAGATGGCTGTATAGATATATCCATGTTCATACAGATGGCGGTGAAGATATTTCCATGTTCATACAGATAGCGGTGTAGATATTTCCATGTTCATACAGATAGTGGTGTAGATATTTCCATGTTCATACAGATAGTGGTGTATCTATTTCCATGTTCATACAGATAGCGGTGTAGATATTTCCATGTACATCCAGATGGCTGTGTAGATATTTAAATGTTCATACAGATAGCGGTGCTGATATTTCCATGTTTATACAGGTAGCGGTGTAGATATTTCCATGTTTATACAGATAGCGGTGTAGATATTTCCATGTTTATACAGATAGCGGTGTAGATATCTCCATCTTAATACAGATGGCGGTGTAGATATTTATATGTTCATTCAGATGGCGGTGAAGATATCTCCATGTTCATACAGATGGCGTTTTAGATATATCCATGTTAATAGAGATAGCGGTGTAATTATTTCCATGTGTAAAGAAATAGCTTTGTAGATATTTCCATGTATATGCAGATAGCTGTGTAGATATTTCCATTTTCATGCAGATAGCGGAGTAGATATTTCCATGTTCAAACAGATAGCGGTGTAGATATTTCCATGTTCATACAGATAGCGGTGTAGATATTTCCATGTTTATACAGATAGCGGTGAAGGTGTATGCATGTATACACAGATAGTGTTGTAGATATTTCCATGTTCATACAGATAGCGGTGTAGATATTTCCATGTTCCTTCAGATGGCTATGTAGATATACCCATGTTCATACAGATGGCGATTAAGATATTTCCATGTTCATACAGATAGCGGTGTAGATATTTCCATGTTCATACAGATAGCGGTGTAGATATTTCCATGTTTATACATATAGCGGTGTAGATATTTCCATGTTCATCCAGATGGCTGTGTAGTTATATCCATGTTCATACAGATGGCGGAGAAGATATTTCCATGATCATACAGATAGCGGTGTAGATATTTCCACGTTCATACAGATAGCGGTGTAGACATTTCCATGTTCATACAGATAGCGGTGTAGATATTTCCATGTTCATCCAGATGGCTGTGTAGATATTTCCATGTTCATACATATAGCGGTGCTGATATTTCCATGTTTATACAGGTAGCGGCGTAGATATTCCCATGTGTATACAGATAGCGGTGTAGATATTTCCATGTTCATCCAGATGGCTGTGTATATATATCCATGTTCATTCAGATGGCGGTGAAGATATTTCCATGTTCATACAGATAGCGGTGTAGATATTTCCATGTTCATACAGATAGCTGTGTAGATATTTCCATGTTCATACAGACAGCGGTGTAGATATTTCCATGTTCATACAGATAGTGGTGTAGATATTTCCATGTTCATACAGATAGTGGTGTATCTATTTCCATGTTCATACAGATAGCGGTGTAGATATTTCCATGTTCATCCAGATGGCTGTGTAGATATTTCCATGTTCATACAGATAGCGGTGCTGATATTTCCATGTTTATACAGGTAGCGGTGTAGATATTTCCATGTTTATACAGATAGCGGTGTAGATATTTCCATGTTTATACAGATAGCGGTGTAGATATCTCCATCTTAATACAGATGGCGGTGTAGATATTTATATGTTCATACAGATGGCGGTGAAGATATCTCCATGTTCATACAGATGGCGTTTTAGATATTTCCATGTTAATAGAGATAGCGGTGTAATTATTTCCATGTGTAAAGAAATAGCTTTGTAGATATTTCCATGTATATGCAGATAGCTGTGTAGATATTTCCATTTTCATGCAGATAGCGGAGTAGATATTTCCATGTTCAAACAGATAGCGGTGTAGATATTTCCATGTTCATACAGATAGCGGTGTAGATATTTCCATGTTTATACAGATAGCGGTGAAGGTGTATGCATGTATACACAGATAGTGTTGTAGATATTTCCATGTTCATACAGATAGCGGTGTAGATATTTCCATGTTCCTTCAGATGGCTATGTAGATATACCCATGTTCATACAGATGGCGATTAAGATATTTCCATGTTCATACAGATAGCGGTGTAGATATTTCCATGTTCATACAGATAGCGGTGTAGATATTTCCATGTTTATACATATAGCGGTGTAGATATTTCCATGTTCATACATATAGCGGTGTAGATATTTCCATGTTCATCCAGATGGCTGTGTAGTTATATCCATGTTCATACAGATGGCGGTGAAGATATTTCCATGATCATACAGATAGCGGTGTAGATATTTCCACGTTCATACAGATAGCGGTGTAGACATTTCCATGTTCATACAGATAGCGGCGTAGATATTTCCATGTTCATCCAGATGGCTGTGTAGATATTTCCATGTTCATACATATAGCGGTGCTGATATTTCCATGTTTATACAGGTAGCGGTGTAGATATTCCCATGTGTATACAGATAGCGGTGTAGATATTTCCATGTTCATCCAGATGGCTGTGTATATATATCCATGTTCATTCAGATGGCGGTGAAGATATTTCCATGTTCATACAGATAGCGGTGTAGATATTTCCATGTTCATACAGATAGCTGTGTAGATATTTCCATGTTCATACAGACAGCGGTGTAGATATTTCCATGTTCATACAGATAGAGGTGTAGATATTTCCATGTTCATCCAGATGGCTGTGTAGATACATCCATGTTCATACAGATGGCGGTGAAGATATTTCCAAGTTCATGCAGATAGCGGTGTAGATATTTCCATGTTTATACAGATAGCAGTGTAGATATCTCCATCTTAATACAGATGGCGGTGTAGATATTTATATGTTCATACTCATGGCGGTGCAGATATTTCCATGTTCATTCTGATGGCGGTGTAGATATTTCCATGTTCATTCAGATGGTGGTGTAGATATTTCCATGTGTAAAGAAATAGCTTTGTAGATATTTCCATGTACATGCAGAGAGCTGTGTAGATATTTCCATTTTCATGCAGATAGCGGTGTAGATATTTCCATGTTCAAGCAGATAGCTGTGTAGATATTTCCATGTTCATACAGATCGCGGTGTAGATATTTCCATGTTTATACAGGTAGCGGTGTAGATATTTCCATGTTTATACAGATAGCGGTGTAGATATTTCCATGTTTATACAGATAGCGGTGTAGATATTTCCATGTTTATACAGATAGCGGTGTAGATATCTCCATCTTAATAGAGATGGTGGTGTAGATATTTATATGTTCATAGAGATGGCTTTGCAGATATTTCCATGTTCATACAGATGGTGGTGTAGATATTTCCATGTTTATAGAGATAGCGGTGTAGTTATTTCCATGTGTAAAGAAAGAGCTTTGTAGATATTTCCGTGTAAATGCAGATAGCTGTGTAGATATTTCCATTTTCATGCAGATAGCGGTGTAGATATTTCCATGTTCAAACAGATAGCGGTGTAGATATTTCCATCTTCATACAGATAGCGGTGTAGATATTTCCATGTTTATACAGATAGCGGTGTAGATATTTCCATGTTCATACAGATAGCGGTGTAGATATTTCCATGCTCATCCAGAAGGCTGTGTAGATATTTCCATGTTCATACAGATAGCGGTGCTGATATTTCCATGTTTATACAGGTAGCGGTGTAGATATTTCCATGTTTATACAGATAGCGGTGTAGATATTTCCATGTTTATACAGATAGCGGTGTAGATATTTCCATGTTTATACAGATAGCGGTGTAGATATCTCCATCTTAATACAGATGGCGGTGTAGATATTTATATGTTCATACAGATGGTGGTGCAGATATTTCCATGTTCATACAGATAGCAGTGTAGCTATTTCCATGTTCATACAGATAGCGATGTAGATATTTCCATGTTCATCCAGATGGCTGTGTAGATATATCCATGTTCATACAAATAGTGGTGTAGATATTTCCATGTTCATACAGATAGTGGTGTATCTACTTCCATGTTCATACAGATAGCGGTGTAGATATTTCCATGTTCATCCAGATGGCTGTGTAGATATTTCCATGTTCATACAGATAGCGGTGCTGATATTTCCATGTTTATACAGGTAGCGGTGTAGATATTTCCATGTTTATACAGATAGCGGTGTAGATATTTCCATGTTTATACAGATAGCGGTGTAGATATCTCCATCTTAATACAGATGGCGGTGTAGATATTTATATGTTCATACAGATGGCGGTGAAGATATCTCCATGTTCATACAGATGGCGTTTTAGATATTTCCATGTTAATAGAGATAGCGGTGTAATTATTTCCATGTGTAAAGAAATAGCTTTGTAGATATTTCCATGCATATGCAGATAGCTGTGTAGATATTTCCATTTTCATGCAGATAGCGGAGTAGATATTTCCATGTTCAAACAGATAGCGGTGTAGATATTTCCATGTTCATACAGATAGCGGTGTAGATATTTCCATGTTTATACAGATAGCGGTGAAGATGTATGCATGTATACACAGATAGTGGTGTAGATATTTCCATGTTCATACAGATAGCGGTGTAGATATTTCCATGTTCCTTCAGATGGCTATGTAGATATACCCATGTTCATACAGATGGCGATTAAGATATTTCCATGTTCATACAGATAGCGGTGTAGATATTTCCATGTTCATACAGATAGCGGTGTAGATATTTCCATGTTTATACATATAGCGGTGTAGATATTTCCATGTTCATCCAGATGGCTGTGTAGTTATATCCATGTTCATACAGATGGCGGAGAAGATATTTCCATGATCATACAGATAGCGGTGTAGATATTTCCACGTTCATACAGATAGCGGTGTAGACATTTCCATGTTCATACAGATAGCGGTGTAGATATTTCCATGTTCATCCAGATGGCTGTGTAGATATTTCCATGTTCATACATATAGCGGTGCTGATATTTCCATGTTTATACAGGTAGCGGCGTAGATATTCCCATGTGTATACAGATAGCGGTGTAGATATTTCCATGTTCATCCAGATGGCTGTGTATATATATCCATGTTCATTCAGATGGCGGTGAAGATATTTCCATGTTCATAGAGATAGCAGTGTAGATATTTCCATGTTCATACAGATAGCTGTGTAGATATTTCCATGTTCATACAGACAGCGGTGTAGATATTTCCATGTTCATACAGATAGTGGTGTAGATATTTCCATGTTCATACAGATAGTGGTGTATCTATTTCCATGTTCATACAGATAGCGGTGTAGATACTTCCATGTTCATCCAGATGGCTGTGTAGATATTTCCATGTTCATACAGATAGCGGTGCTGATATTTCCATGTTTATACAGGTAGCGGTGTAGATATTTCCATGTTTATACAGATAGCGGTGTAGATATTTCCATGTTTATACAGATAGCGGTGTAGATATCTCCATCTTAATACAGATGGCGGTGTAGATATTTATATGTTCATACAGATGGCGGTGAATATATCTCCATGTTCATACAGATGGCGTTTTAGATATTTCCATGTTAATAGAGATAGCGGTGTAATTATTTCCATGTGTAAAGAAATAGCTTTGTAGATATTTCCATGTATATGCAGATAGCTGTGTAGATATTTCCATTTTCATGCAGATAGCGGAGTAGATATTTCCATGTTCAAACAGATAGCGGTGTAGATATTTCCATGTTCATACAGATAGCGGTGTAGTTATTTCCATGTTTATACAGATAGCGGTGAAGGTGTATGCATGTATACACAGATAGTGTTGTAGATATTTCCATGTTCATACAGATAGCGGTGTAGATATTTCCATGTTCCTTCAGATGGCTATGTAGATATACCCATGTTCATACAGATGGCGATTAAGATATTTCCATGTTCATACAGATAGCGGTGTAGATATTTCCATGTTCATACAGATAGCGGTGTAGATATTTCCATGTTTATACATATAGCGGTGTAGATATTTCCATGTTCATACATATAGCGGTGTAGATATTTCCATGTTCATCCAGATGGCTGTGTAGTTATATCCATGTTCATACAGATGGCGGTGAAGATATTTCCATGATCATACAGATAGCGGTGTAGATATTTCCACGTTCATACAGATAGCGGTGTAGACATTTCCATGTTCATACAGATAGCGGTGTAGATATTTCCATGTTCATCCAGATGGCTGTGTAGATATTTCCATGTTCATACATATAGCGGTGCTGATATTTCCATGTTTATACAGGTAGCGGTGTAGATATTCCCATGTGTATACAGATAGCGGTGTAGATATTTCCATGTTCATCCAGATGGCTGTGTATATATATCCATGTTCATTCAGATGGCGGTGAAGATATTTCCATGTTCATACAGATAGCGGTGTAGATATTTCCATGTTCATACAGATAGCTGTGTAGATATTTCCATGTTCATACAGACAGCGGTGTAGATATTTCCATGTTCATACAGATAGAGGTGTAGATATTTCCATGTTCATCCAGATGGCTGTGTAGATATATCCATGTTCATACAGATGGCGGTGAAGATATTTCCAAGTTCATGCAGATAGCGGTGTAGATATTTCCATGTTTATACAGATAGCAGTGTAGATATCTCCATCTTAATACAGATGGCGGTGTAGATATTTATATGTTCATACTCATGGCGGTGCAGATATTTCCATGTTCATTCTGATGGCGGTGTAGATATTTCCATGTTCATTCAGATGGTGGTGTAGATATTTCCATGTGTAAAGAAATAGCTTTGTAGATATTTCCATGTACATGCAGAGAGCTGTGTAGATATTTCCATTTTCATGCAGATAGCGGTGTAGATATTTCCATGTTCAAGCAGATAGCTGTGTAGATATTTCCATGTTCATACAGATCGCGGTGTAGATATTTCCATGTTTATACAGGTAGCGGTGTAGATATTTCCATGTTTATACAGATAGCGGTGTAGATATTTCCATGTTTATACAGATAGCGGTGTAGATATTTCCATGTTTATACAGATAGCGGTGTAGATATCTCCATCTTAATAGAGATGGCGGTGTAGATATTTATATGTTCATAGAGATGGCTTTGCAGATATTTCCATGTTCATACAGATGGTGGTGTAGATATTTCCATGTTTATAGAGATAGCGGTGTAGTTATTTGCATGTGTAAAGAAAGAGCTTTGTAGATATTTCCGTGTATATGCAGATAGCTGTGTAGATATTTCCATTTTCATGCAGATAGCGGTGAAGATATTTCCATGTTCAAACAGATAGCGGTGTAGATATTTCCATCTTCATACAGATAGCGGTGTAGATATTTCCATGTTTATACAGATAGCGGTGTAGATATTTCCATGTTCATACAGATAGCGGTGTAGATATTTCCATGCTCATCCAGAAGGCTGTGTAGATATTTCCATGTTCATACAGATAGCGGTGCTGATATTTCCATGTTTATACAGGTAGCGGTGTAGATATTTCCATGTTTATACAGATAGCGGTGTAGATATTTCCATGTTTATACAGATAGCGGTGTAGATATTTCCATGTTTATACAGATAGCGGTGTAGATATCTCCATCTTAATACAGATGGCGGTGTAGATATTTATATGTTCATACAGATGGTGGTGCAGATATTTCCATGTTCATACAGATAGCAGTGTAGCTATTTCCATGTTCATACAGATAGCGATGTAGATATTTCCATGTTCATCCAGATGGCTGTGTAGATATATCCATGTTCATACAGATAGTGGTGTAGATATTTCCATGTTCATACAGATAGTGGTGTATCTATTTCCATGTTCATACAGATAGCGGTGTAGATATTTCCATGTTCATCCAGATGGCTGTGTAGATATTTCCATGTTCATACAGATAGCGGTGCTGATATTTCCATGTTTATACAGGTAGCGGTGTAGATATTTCCATGTTTATACAGATAGCGGTGTAGATATTTCCATGTTTATACAGATAGCGGTGTAGATATCTCCATCTTAATACAGATGGCGGTGTAGATATTTATATGTTCATACAGATGGCGGTGAAGATATCTCCATGTTCATACAGATGGCGTTTTAGATATTTCCATGTTAATAGAGATAGCGGTGTAATTATTTCCATGTGTAAAGAAATAGCTTTGTAGATATTTCCATGTATATGCAGATAGCTGTGTAGATATTTCCATTTTCATGCAGATAGCGGAGTAGATATTTCCATGTTCAAACAGATAGCGGTGTAGACATTTCCATGTTCATACAGATAGCGGTGTAGATATTTCCATGTTTATACAGATAGCGGTGAAGATGTATGCATGTATACACAGATAGTGGTGTAGATATTTCCATGTTCATACAGATAGCGGTGTAGATATTTCCATGTTCCTTCAGATGGCTATGTAGATATACCCATGTTCATACAGATGGCGATTAAGATATTTCCATGTTCATACAGATAGCGGTGTAGATATTTCCATGTTCATACAGATAGCGGTGTAGATATTTCCATGTTTATACATATAGCGGTGTAGATATTTCCATGTTCATCCAGATGGCTGTGTAGTTATATCCATGTTCATACAGATGGCGGAGAAGATATTTCCATGATCATACAGATAGCGGTGTAGATATTTCCACGTTCATACAGATAGCGGTGTAGACATTTCCATGTTCATACAGATAGCGGTGTAGATATTTCCATGTTCATCCAGATGGCTGTGTAGATATTTCCATGTTCATACATATAGCGGTGCTGATATTTCCATGTTTATACAGGTAGCGGCGTAGATATTCCCATGTGTATACAGATAGTGGTGTAGATATTTCCATGTTCATCCAGATGGCTGTGTATATATATCCATGTTCATTCAGATGGCGGTGAAGATATTTCCATGTTCATACAGATAGCGGTGTAGATATTTCCATGTTCATACAGATAGCTGTGTAGATATTTCCATGTTCATACAGACAGCGGTGTAGATATTTCCATGTTCATACAGATAGTGGTGTAGATATTTCCATGTTCATACAGATAGTGGTGTATCTATTTCCATGTTCATACAGATAGCGGTGTAGATATTTCCATGTTCATCCAGATGGCTGTGTAGATATTTCCATGTTCATACAGATAGCGGTGCTGATATTTCCATGTTTATACAGGTAGCGGTGTAGATATTTCCATGTTTATACAGATAGCGGTGTAGATATTTCCATGTTTATACAGATAGCGGTGTAGATATCTCCATCTTAATACAGATGGCGGTGTAGATATTTATATGTTCATACAGATGGCGGTGAAGATATCTCCATGTTCATACAGATGGCGTTTTAGATATTTCCATGTTAATAGAGATAGCGGTGTAATTATTTCCATGTGTAAAGAAATAGCTTTGTAGATATTTCCATGTATATGCAGATAGCTGTGTAGATATTTCCATTTTCATGCAGATAGCGGAGTAGATATTTCCATGTTCAAACAGATAGCGGTGTAGATATTTCCATGTTCATACAGATAGCGGTGTAGATATTTCCATGTTTATACAGATAGCGGTGAAGGTGTATGCATGTATACACAGATAGTGTTGTAGATATTTCCATGTTCATACAGATAGCGGTGTAGATATTTCCATGTTCCTTCAGATGGCTATGTAGATATACCCATGTTCATACAGATGGCGATTAAGATATTTCCATGTTCATACAGATAGCGGTGTAGATATTTCCATGTTCATACAGATAGCGGTGTAGATATTTCCATGTTTATATATATAGCGGTGTAGATATTTCCATGTTCATACATATAGCGGTGTAGATATTTCCATGTTCATCCAGATGGCTGTGTAGTTATATCCATGTTCATACAGATGGCGGTGAAGATATTTCCATGATCATACAGATAGCGGTGTAGATATTTCCACGTTCATACAGATAGCGGTGTAGACATTTCCATGTTCATACAGATAGCGGTGTAGATATTTCCATGTTCATCCAGATGGCTGTGTAGATATTTCCATGTTCATACATATAGCGGTGCTGATATTTCCATGTTTATACAGGTAGCGGTGTAGATATTCCCATGTGTATACAGATAGCGGTGTAGATATTTCCATGTTCATCCAGATGGCTGTGTATATATATCCATGTTCATTCAGATGGCGGTGAAGATATTTCCATGTTCATACAGATAGCGGTGTAGATATTTCCATGTTCATACAGATAGCTGTGTAGATATTTCCATGTTCATACAGACAGCGGTGTAGATATTTCCATGTTCATACAGATAGAGGTGTAGATATTTCCATGTTCATCCAGATGGCTGTGTAGATATATCCATGTTCATACAGATGGCGGTGAAGATATTTCCAAGTTCATGCAGATAGCGGTGTAGATATTTCCATGTTTATACAGATAGCAGTGTAGATATCTCCATCTTAATACAGATGGCGGTGTAGATATTTATATGTTCATACTCATGGCGGTGCAGATATTTCCATGTTCATTCTGATGGCGGTGTAGATATTTCCATGTTCATTCAGATGGTGGTGTAGATATTTCCATGTGTAAAGAAATAGCTTTGTAGATATTTCCATGTACATGCAGAGAGCTGTGTAGATATTTCCATTTTCATGCGGATAGCGGTGTAGATATTTCCATGTTCAAGCAGATAGCTGTGTAGATATATCCATGTTCATACAGATGGCGGTGAAGATATTTCCATGTTCATACAGATAGCGGTGTAGATATTTCCATGTTCATACAGATAGTGGTGTAGATATTTCCATGTTTATACAGATAGCGGTGTAGATATTTCCATGTTTATACAGATAGCTGTGTAGATATTTCCATGTTTATACAGATAGCGGTGTAGATATCTCCATCTTAATACAGATGGCGGTGTAGATATTTATATGTTCATACAGATGGCGGTGAAGATATCTCCATGTTCATTCAGATGGCGGTGTAGATATTTCCATGTTAATAGAGATAGAGGTGTAGTTATTTCCATGTGTAAAGAAATAGCTTTGTAGATATTTCCATGTATATGCAGATAGCTGTGTAGATATTTCCATTTTCATGCAGATAGCGGAGTAGATATTTCCATGTTCAAACAGATAGCGGTGTAGATATTTCCATGTTCATACAGATAGCGG
This sequence comes from Gorilla gorilla gorilla, assembly GCF_029281585.2. Classification (NCBI taxonomy): domain Eukaryota; kingdom Metazoa; phylum Chordata; class Mammalia; order Primates; family Hominidae; genus Gorilla; species Gorilla gorilla. The sequence continues at coordinate 5,231,048 of NC_073232.2, read as the reverse complement.
TGTAGATATTTCCATGTTTATACAGATAGCGGTGAAGATGTATGCATGTTGACACAGATAGTGGTGTAGATATTTCCATGTTCATACAGATTGCGGTGTAGATATTTCCATGTTCATTCAGATGGCTATGTAGATATATCCATGTTCATACAGAGGGCGGTGAAGATATTTCCATGTTCATACAGTTAGCGGTGTAGATATTTCCATGTTCATACAGATAGCGGTGTAGATATTTCCATGTTTATACATATAGCGGTGTAGATATTTCCATGTTCATACATATAGCGGTGTAGATATTTCCATGTTTATACATATAGCGGTGTAGATATTTCCATGTTCATACATATAGCGGTGTAGATATTTCCATTTTCATCCAGATGGCTGTGTGGTTATATCCATGTTCATACAGATGGCGGTGAAGATATTTCCATGATCATACAGATAGCGGTGTAGATATTTCCATGTTCATACAGATAGTGGTGTAGACATTTCCATGTTCATACAGATTGCGGTGTAGCTATTTCCATGTTCATACAGATAGCGGTGTAGATATTTCCATGTTCATACAGATAGTGTTGCTGATATTTCCATGTTTATACAGGTAGCGGTGTAGATATTCCCATGTTTATACAGATAGCAGTGTAGATATTTCCATGTTTATACAGATAGAGGTGAAGATGTATGCATGTTTACACAGTTAGCGGTGCAGATATTTCCATGTTCATACAGATAGCGGTGTAGATATTTCCATGTTCATCCAGATGGCTGTGTAGATATATCCATGTTCATTCAGATGGCGGTGAAGATATTTCCATGTTCATACAGATAGCGGTGTAGATATTTCCATGTTCATACAGATAGCTGTGTAGATATTTCCATGTTCATACAGACAGCGGTGTAGCTATTTCCATGTTCATACCGATAGCAGTGTAGATATTTCCATGTTCATAGAGATAGCGGTGTAGATATTTCCATGTTCATACAGATAGCGGTGCTGATATTTCCATGTTTATACAGGTAGCGGTGTAGATATTTCCATGTTTATACAGATAGCAGTGTAGATATCTCCATCTTAATAGAGATGGCGGTGTAGATATTTATATGTTCATACAGATGGCTGTGCAGATATTTCAATGTTCATACAGATGGTGGTGTAGATATTTCCATGTTTATAGAGATAGCGGTGTAGTTATTTCCATGTGTAAAGAAATAGCTTTGTAGATATTTCCGTGTATATGCAGATAGCTGTGTAGATATTTCCATTTTCATGCGGATAGCGGTGTAGATATTTCCATGTTCAGATAGCGGAGTAGATATTTCCATGTTCATACAGATAGCGGTGTAGATATTTCCATGTTCATACAGATAGCGGTGTAGATATTTCCATGTTCATCCAGAAGGCTGTGTAGATATTTCCATGTTCATACAGATAGCGGTGCTGATAGTTCCATGTTTATACAGGTAGCCGTGTAGATATTTCCATGTTTATACAGATAGCGGTGCAGATATTTCCATGTTTATACAGATAGCGGTGTAGATATTTCCATGTTTATACAGATAGCGGTGTAGATATCTCCATCTTAATACAGATGGCGGTGTAGATATTTATATGTTCATACAGATGGCGGTGCAGATATTTCCATGTTCATACAGATGGCGGTGTAGATATTTCCATGTTTATAGAGATAGCGGTGTAGTTATTTCCATGTGTAAAGAAATAGCTTTGTAGATATTTCAATGTATATGCAGATAGCTGTGTAGATATTTCCATTTTCATGCAGATAGCGGTGTAGATATTTCCATGTTCAAACAGATAGCGGTGTAGATATTTCCATGTTCATACAGATAGCGGTGTAGATATTTGCATGTTTGTACAGATAGCAGTGAAGATGTATGCATGTTTGCACAGATAGCGGTGGAGATATTTCCATGTTCATACAGATGGCGGTGTAGATATTTCCATGTTAATACAGATAGCGGTGTAGATATTTCCATGTTCATCCAGAAGGCTGTGTAGATATTTCCATGTTCATACAGATAGCGGTGCTGATATTTCCTTGTTTATATAGATAGCAGTGTAGATATTTCCATGTTCATACAGATAGCGGTGTAGAGATTTCCATGTTTATACAGATAGCGGTGTAGATATTTCCATGTTTATACAGATAGCGGTGTGGATATCTCCATCTTAATACAGATGGTGGTGGAGATATTTATATGTTCATGCAGATGTCGGTGCAGATATTTCCATGTTCATACAGATGGCGGTGTAGATATTTCTATGTTTATAGAGATAGCGGTGTAGTTATTTCCATGTGTAAAGAAATAGCTTTGTAGATATTTCCATGTATATGCTGATAGCTCTGTAGATATTTCCATTTTCATGCAGATAGCAGTGTAGATATTTCCATGTTCATTCAGGTAGCGGTGTAGATATTTCCATGTTCATCCAGATAGCTGTGTAGATATATCCATGTTCATACAGATGGCGGTGAAGATATTTCAATGTTCATACAGATAGCGGTGTAGATCTTTCCATGTTCATGCAGATAGCGGTGTAGATATTTCCATGTTCATACAGATAGAGGTGTAGCTATTTCCATGTTCATACAGATTGCAGTGTAGATATTTCCATGTTCATCCAGATGGCTGTGTAGATATATCCATGTTCATACAGATGGCGGTGAAGATATTTCCATGTTCATACAGATAGCGGTGTAGATATTTCCATGTTCATACAGATAGTGGTGTAGATATTTCCATGTTCATACAGATAGCGGTGTATCTATTTCCATGTTCATACAGATAGCGGTGTAGATATTTCCATGTTCATCCAGATGGCTGTGTAGATATTTCCATGTTCATACAGATAGCGGTGCTGATATTTCCATGTATATACAGGTAGCGGTGTAGATATTTCCATGTTTATACAGATAGCGGTGTAGATATTTCCATGTTTATACAGATAGCCGTGTAGGTATCTCCATCTTAATACAGATGGCGGTGTAGATATTTATATGTTCATACAGATGGCGGTGAAGATATCTCCATGTTCATACAGATGGCGTTTTAGATATTTCCATGTTAATAGAGATAGCGGTGTAGTTATTTCCATGTGTAAAGAAATAGCTTTGTAGATATTTCCATGTATATGCAGATAGCTGTGTAGATATTTCCATTTTCATGCAGATAGCGGAGTAGATATTTCCATGTTCAAACAGATAGCGGTGTAGATATTTCCATGTTCATACAGATAGCGGTGTAGATATTTCCATGTTTATGCAGATAGCGGTGAAGATGTATGCATGTTTACACAGATAGTGGTGTAGATATTTCCATGTTCATACAGATAGCGGTGTAGATATTTCCATGTTCATTCAGATGGCTATGTAGATATACCCATGTTCATACAGATGGCGATTAAGATATTTCCATGTTCATACAGATAGCGGTGTAGATATTTCCATGTTCATACAGATAGCGGTGTAGATATTTCCATGTTTATACATATAGCGGTGTAGATATTTCCATGTTCATACATATAGCGGTGTAGATATTTCCATGTTCTTCCAGATGGCTGTGTAGTTATATCCATGTTCATACAGATGGCGGTGAAGATATTTCCATGATCATACATATAGCGGTGTAGATATTTCCATGTTCATACAGATAGCGGTGTAGACATTTCCATGTTCATACAGATAGCGGTGTAGCTATTTCCATATTCATACAGATAGCGGTGTAGATATTTCCATGTTCATCCAGATGGCTGTGTAGATATTTCCTTGTTCATACAGATAGCGGTGCTGATATTTCCATGTTTATACAGGTAGCGGTGTAGATATTCCCATGTGTATACAGATAGCGGTGTAGATATTTCCATGTTCATCCAGATGGCTGTGTATATATATCCATGTTCATTCAGATGGCGGTGAAGATATTTCCATGTTCATACATTTAGCGGTGTAGATATTTCCATGTTCATACAGATAGCTGTGTAGATATTTCCATGTTCATACAGACAGCGGTGTAGCTATTTCCATGTTCATACCGATAGCAGTGTAGATATTTCCATGTTCATACAGATAGCGGTGTAGCTATTTCCATGTTCATACAGATAGCCGTGTAGATATTTCCATGTTCATAGAGATAGCGGTGTAGATATTTCCATGTTCATACAGATAGCGGTGCTGATATTTCCATGTTTATACAGGTAGCGGTGTAGATATTTCCATGTTTATACAGATAGCAGTGTAGATATCTCCATCTTAATAGAGATGGCGGTGTAGATATTTATATGTTCATACAGATGGCTGTGCAGATATTTCCATGTTCATACAGATGGTGGTGTAGATATTTCCATGTTTATAGAGATAGCGGTGTAGTTATTTCCATGTGTAAAGAAATAGCTTTGTAGATATTTCCGTGTATATGCAGATAGCTGTGTAGATATTTCCATTTTCATGCGGATAGCGGTGTAGATATTTCCATGTTCAGATAGCGGAGTAGATATTTCCATGTTCATACAGATAGCGGTGTAGATATTTCCATGTTCATACAGATAGCGGTGTAGATATTTCCATGTTCATCCAGAAGGCTGTGTAGATATTTCCATGTTCATACAGATAGCGGTGCTGATAGTTCCATGTTTATACAGGTAGCCGTGTAGATATTTCCATGTTTATACAGATAGCGGTGCAGATATTTCCATGTTTATACAGATAGCGGTGTAGATATTTCCATGTTTATACAGATAGCGGTGTAGATATCTCCATCTTAATACAGATGGCGGTGTAGATATTTATATGTTCATACAGATGGCGGTGCAGATATTTCCATGTTCATACAGATGGCGGTGTAGATATTTCCATGTTTATAGAGATAGCGGTGTAGTTATTTCCATGTGTAAAGAAATAGCTTTGTAGATATTTCAATGTATATGCAGATAGCTGTGTAGATATTTCCATTTTCATGCAGATAGCGGTGTAGATATTTCCATGTTCAAACAGATAGCGGTGTAGATATTTCCATGTTCATACAGATAGCGGTGTAGATATTTGCATGTTTGTACAGATAGCAGTGAAGATGTATGCATGTTTGCACAGATAGCGGTGGAGATATTTCCATGTTCATACAGATGGCGGTGTAGATATTTCCATGTTAATACAGATAGCGGTGTAGATATTTCCATGTTCATCCAGAAGGCTGTGTAGATATTTCCATGTTCATACAGATAGCGGTGCTGATATTTCCTTGTTTATATAGATAGCAGTGTAGATATTTCCATGTTCATACAGATAGCGGTGTAGAGATTTCCATGTTTATACAGATAGCGGTGTAGATATTTCCATGTTTATACAGATAGCGGTGTGGATATCTCCATCTTAATACAGATGGTGGTGGAGATATTTATATGTTCATGCAGATGTCGGTGCAGATATTTCCATGTTCATACAGATGGCGGTGTAGATATTTCTATGTTTATAGAGATAGCGGTGTAGTTATTTCCATGTGTAAAGAAATAGCTTTGTAGATATTTCCATGTATATGCTGATAGCTCTGTAGATATTTCCATTTTCATGCAGATAGCAGTGTAGATATTTCCATGTTCATTCAGGTAGCGGTGTAGATATTTCCATGTTCATCCAGATAGCTGTGTAGATATATCCATGTTCATACAGATGGCGGTGAAGATATTTCAATGTTCATACAGATAGCGGTGTAGATCTTTCCATGTTCATGCAGATAGCGGTGTAGATATTTCCATGTTCATACAGATAGAGGTGTAGCTATTTCCATGTTCATACAGATTGCAGTGTAGATATTTCCATGTTCATCCAGATGGCTGTGTAGATATATCCATGTTCATACAGATGGCGGTGAAGATATTTCCATGTTCATACAGATAGCGGTGTAGATATTTCCATGTTCATACAGATAGTGGTGTAGATATTTCCATGTTCATACAGATAGCGGTGTATCTATTTCCATGTTCATACAGATAGCGGTGTAGATATTTCCATGTTCATCCAGATGGCTGTGTAGATATTTCCATGTTCATACAGATAGCGGTGCTGATATTTCCATGTATATACAGGTAGCGGTGTAGATATTTCCATGTTTATACAGATAGCGGTGTAGATATTTCCATGTTTATACAGATAGCCGTGTAGGTATCTCCATCTTAATACAGATGGCGGTGTAGATATTTATATGTTCATACAGATGGCGGTGAAGATATCTCCATGTTCATACAGATGGCGTTTTAGATATTTCCATGTTAATAGAGATAGCGGTGTAGTTATTTCCATGTGTAAAGAAATAGCTTTGTAGATATTTCCATGTATATGCAGATAGCTGTGTAGATATTTCCATTTTCATGCAGATAGCGGAGTAGATATTTCCATGTTCAAACAGATAGCGGTGTAGATATTTCCATGTTCATACAGATAGCGGTGTAGATATTTCCATGTTTATGCAGATAGCGGTGAAGATGTATGCATGTTTACACAGATAGTGGTGTAGATATTTCCATGTTCATACAGATAGCGGTGTAGATATTTCCATGTTCATTCAGATGGCTATGTAGATATACCCATGTTCATACAGATGGCGATTAAGATATTTCCATGTTCATACAGATAGCGGTGTAGATATTTCCATGTTCATACAGATAGCGGTGTAGATATTTCCATGTTTATACATATAGCGGTGTAGATATTTCCATGTTCATACATATAGCGGTGTAGATATTTCCATGTTCTTCCAGATGGCTGTGTAGTTATATCCATGTTCATACAGATGGCGGTGAAGATATTTCCATGATCATACATATAGCGGTGTAGATATTTCCATGTTCATACAGATAGCGGTGTAGACATTTCCATGTTCATACAGATAGCGGTGTAGCTATTTCCATATTCATACAGATAGCGGTGTAGATATTTCCATGTTCATCCAGATGGCTGTGTAGATATTTCCTTGTTCATACAGATAGCGGTGCTGATATTTCCATGTTTATACAGGTAGCGGTGTAGATATTCCCATGTGTATACAGATAGCGGTGTAGATATTTCCATGTTCATCCAGATGGCTGTGTATATATATCCATGTTCATTCAGATGGCGGTGAAGATATTTCCATGTTCATACATTTAGCGGTGTAGATATTTCCATGTTCATACAGATAGCTGTGTAGATATTTCCATGTTCATACAGACAGCGGTGTAGATATTTCCATGTTCATTCAGATAGAGGTGTAGATATTTCCATGTTCATCCAGATGGCTGTGTAGATATATCCATGTTCATACAGATGGCGGTGAAGATATTTCCAAGTTCATGCAGATAGCGGTGTAGATATTTCCATGTTTATACAGATAGCGGTGTAGATATCTCCATCTTAATACAGATGGCGGTGTAGATATTTATATGTTCATACACATGGCGGTGCAGATATTTCCATGTTCATTCAGATGGCGGTGTAGATATTTCCATGTTCATTCAGATGGTGGTGTAGATATTTCCATGTGTAAAGAAATAGCTTTGTAGATATTTCCATGTACATGCAGAGAGCTGTGTAGATATTTCCATTTTCATGCAGATAGCGGTGTAGATATTTCCATGTTCAAGCAGATAGCTGTGTAGATATTTCCATGTTCATACAGATCGCGGTGTAGATATTTCCATGTTTATACAGGTAGCGGTGTAGATATTTCCATGTTTATACAGATAGCGGTGTAGATATTTCCATGTTTATACTGATAGCGGTGTAGATATTTCCATGTTTATACAGATAGCGGTGTAGATATCTCCATCTTAATAGAGATGGCGGTGTAGATATTTATATGTTCATACTGATGGCGGTGCAGATATTTCCAAGTTCATACAGATGGCGGTGTAGATATTTCCATGTTTATAGAGATAGCGGTGTAGTTATTTCCATGTGTAAAGAAATAGCTTTGTAGATATTTCCGTGTATATGCAGATAGCTGTGTAGATATTTCCATTTTCATGCAGATAGCGGTGTAGATATTTCCATGTTCAAACAGATAGCGGTGTAGATATTTCCATGTTCATACAGATAGCGGTGTAGATATTTGCATGTTTGTACAGTTAGCGGTGAAGATGTATGCATGTTTGCACAAATAGCGGTGTAGATATTTCCATGTTCATACAGATAGCGTTGTAGATATTTCCATGTTCATACAGATAGCGGTTTAGATATTTCCATGTTCATACAGATAGCGGTGTAGATATTTCCATGTTCATACAGATAGCGGTGTAGATATTTCCATGTTCATCCAGAAGGCTGTGTAGATATTTCCATGTTCATACAGATAGCGGTGCTGATATTTCCATGTTTATATAGGTAGCGGTGTAGATATTTCCATGTTTATACAGATAGCGGTGTAGATATTTCCATGTTTATACAGATAGCGGTGTGGATATCTCCATCTTAATACAGATGGTGGTGTAGATATTTATATGTTCATGCAGATGGCGGTGCAGATATTTCCATGTTCATACAGATGGCGGTGTAGATATTTCTATGTTTATAGAGATAGCGGTGTAGTTATTTCCATGTGTAAAGAAATAGCTTTGTAGATATTTCCATGTATATGCAGATAGCTCTGTTGATATTTCCATTTTCATGCAGATAGCGGTGTAGATATTTCCATGTTCATACAGATAGCGGTGGAGATATTTCCATGTTTATACAGATAGCGGTGAAGATGTATGCATGTTTACACAGCTAGCGGTGTAGATATTTCCATGTTCATTCAGGTAGCGGTGTAGATATTTCCATGTTCATCCAGATGGCTGAGTAGACATATCCATGTTCATACAGATGGCGTTGAAGATATTTCCATGTTCATACAGATAGCGGTGTAGATCTTTCCATGTTCATACAGATAGCGGTGTAGATATTTCCATGTTCATACAGATAGAGGTGTAGCTATTTCCATGTTCACACAGATTGCGGTGTAGATATTTCCATGTTCATCCAGATGGCTGTGTAGATATATCCATGTTCATACAGATGGCGGTGAAGATATTTCCATGTTCATACAGATAGCGGTGTAGATATTTCCATGTTCATACAGATAGTGGTGTAGATATTTCCATGTTCATACAGATAGCGGTGTATCTGTTTCCATGTTCATACAGATGGCGGTGTAGATATTTCCATGTTCATCCAGATGGCTGTGTAGATATTTCCTTGTTCATACAGATAGCGGTGCTGATATTTCCATGTTTATAAAGGTAGAGGTGTAGATATTTCCATGTTCATACAGATAGCGGTGTAGATATTTCCATGTTTATACAGATAGCTGTGTAGATATTTCCATGTTTATACAGATAGTGGTGTAGATATCTCCATCTTAATACAGATGGCGGTGTAGATATTTATATGTTCATACAGATGGCGGTGAAGATATCTCCATGTTCATTCAGATGGCGGTGTAGATATTTCCATGTTAATAGAGATAGAGGTGTAGTTATTTCCATGTGTAAAGAAATAGCTTTGTAGATATTTCCATGTATATGCAGATAGCTGTGTAGATATTTCCATTTTCATGCAGATAGCGGAGTAGATATTTCCAAGTTCAAACAGATAGCAGAGTAGATATTTCCATGTTCAAACAGATAGCGGTGTAGATATTTCCATGTTCATACAGATTGCGGTGTAGATATTTCCATGTTCATTCAGATTGCTATGTAGATATATCCATGTTCATACAGAGGGCGGTGAAGATATTTCCATGTTCATACAGATAGCGGTGTAGATATTTCCAAGTTCATACAGATAGCGGTGTAGATATTTCCATGTTTATACATATAGCGGTGTAGATATTTCCATGTTCATACATATAGCGGTGTAGATATTTCCATGTTCATCCAGATGGCTGTGTAGTTATATCCATGTTCATACAGATGGCGGTGAAGATATTTCCATGATCATACAGATAGCGGTGTAGATATTTCCATGTTCATACAGATAGTGGTGTAGACATTTCCATGTTCATACAGATTGCGGTGTAGCTATTTCCATGTTCATACAGATAGCGGTGTAGATATTTCCATGTTCATCCAGATGGCTGTGTAGATATTTCCATGTTCATACAGATAGTGTTGCTGATATTTCCATGTTCGTACAGATAGCGGTGTAGATATTTCCATGTTCATACAGATAGCTGTGTAGATATTTCCATGTTCATACAGACAGCGGTGTAGATATTTCCATGTTCATACCGATAGCGGTGTAGATATTTCCATGTTCATACAGATAGCGGTGTAGCTATTTCCATGTTCATACAGATAGCGGTGTAGATATTTCCATGTTCATAGAGATAGCGGTGTAGATATTTCCATGTTCATACAGATAGCGGTGCTGATATTTCCATGTTTATACAGGTAGCGGTGTAGATATTTCCATGTTTATACAGATAGCGGTGTAGATATTTCCATGTTTATACAGATAGCGGTGTAGATATTTTCATGTTTACACAGATAGCGGTGTAGATATCTCCATCTTAATACACATGGCGGTGTAGATATTTATATGTTCATACAGATGGTGGTGCAGATATTTCCATGTTCATACAGATGGCGGTGTAGATATTTCCATGTTTATAGAGACTGCGGTGTAGATATTTCCATGTGTAAAGAAATAGCTTTGTAAATATTTCCATGTATATGCAGATATTTGTGCAGATATTTCCATTTTCATGCAGATAGCGGTGTAGATATTTCCATGTTCAAACAGATAGCTGTGTAGATATTTCCATTTTCATATAGATAGCGGTGTAGATATTTCCATGTTTATACAGATAGCGGTGAAGATGTATGCATGTTAACACAGATAGCGGTGTAGATATTTCCAAGTTCATAGAGATAGCGGGGTAGATATTTCCATGTTCATCCAGATGGCTGTGTAGATATATCCATGTTCATACAGATGGCGGTGAAGATATTTCCATGTTCATGCAGATAGCGGTGTAGATATTTCCATGTTCATACAGATAGCGGTGTAGACATTTCCATGTTCATACTGATAGCAGTGTAGCTATTTCCATGTTCATACAGATAGCGGTGTAGATATTTCCATGTTCATCCAGATGGCTGTGTAGATATTTCCATGTTCATAGAGATGGCGGTGAAGTTATTTCCATGTTCATACACATGGTGGTGTAGATATTTCCATGTTCATACAGATAGCAGTGTAGATATTTCCATGTTTATACAGACAGCGGTGCTGTTACTTCCATGTTCATCCAGATGGCTGTGTAGATATATACATGTTCATACAGATGGCGGTGAAGATATTTCCATGTTCATACAGATATCGGTGTAGATATTTCCATGTTTATTCAGGTAGCCGTGTTGATATTTCCATGTTTATACAGATAGCGGTGTAGATATTTCCATGTTTATACAGATAGCGGTGCAGATATTTTCATGTTTATACAGATAGCGGTGTAGATATCTCCATCTTAATACAGATGGCGGTGTAGATATTTATATGTTCATACTGATGGCGGTGCAGATATTTCCATGTTCATTCAGATGGAGGTGTAGATATTTCCATTTTTATAGAGATTGCGGTGAAGATATTTCCATGTGTAAAGAAATAGCTTTGTAGATATTTCCATGCAGATGCAGAGAGCTGTGTAGATATTTCCATTTTCATGCAGATAGCGGAGTAGATATTTCCATGTTCAAACAGATAGCGGTGTAGATATTTCCATGTTCATACAGATAGCGATGTAGATATTTCCATGTTTATACAGATAGCGGTGAAGATGTATGCATGTTTACACAGATAGTGGTGTAGATATTTCCATGTTCATACAGATTGCGGTGTAGATATTTCCATGTTCATTCAGATGGCTATGTAGATATATCCATGTTCATACAGATGGCGGTGAAGATATTTCCATGATCATACAGATAGCGGTGTAGATATTTCCATGTTCATACAGATAGCGGTGTAGACATTTCCATGTTCATACAGATTGCGGTGTAGCTATTTCCATGTTCATACAGATAGCGGTGTAGATATTTCCATGTTCATCCAGTAGGCTGTGTAGATATTTCCATGTTCATACAGATAGTGTTGCTGATATTTCCATGTTTATACAGGTAGCGGTGTAGATATTCCCTTGTTTATACAGATAGCGGTGTAGATATTTCCATGTTTATACAGATAGAGGTGAAGATGTATGCATGTTTACACAGTTAGCGTTGCAGATATTTCCATGTTCATACAGATAGCGGTGTAGATATTTCCATGTTCATCCAGATGGCTGTGTAGATATATCCATGTTCATTCAGATGGCGGTGAAGATATTTCCATGTTCATACAGATAGCGGTGTAGATATTTCCATGTTCATACAGATAGCTGTGTAGATATTTCCATGTTCATACAGACAGCGGTGTAGATATTTCCATGTTCATACGGATAGTGGTGTAGATATTTCCATGTTCATACAGATAGCGGTGTAGCTATTTCCATGTTCATACAGATAGCGGTGTAGATATTTCCATGTTCATAGAGATAGCGGTGTAGATATTTCCATGTTCATACAGATAGCGGTGCTGATAATTCCATGTTTATACAGGTAGCGGTGTAGATATTTCCATGTTTATACAGATAGCGGTGTAGATATTTCCATGTTTATACAGATAGCGGTGTAGATATTTTCATGTTTATACAGATAGCGGTGTAGATATCTCCATCTTAATACAGATGGCGGTGTAGATATTTATATGTTCATACAGATGGCGGTGCAGATATTTCCATGTTCATACAGATGGCGGTGTAGATATTTCCATGTTTATAGAGACTGCGGTGTAGATATTTCCATGTGTAAAGAAATAGCTTTGTAAATATTTCCATGTATATGCAGATATTCGTGTAGATATTTCCATTTTCATGCAGATAGCGGTGTAGATATTTCCATGTTCCAACAGATAGCTGTGTAGATATTTCCATGTTCATATAGATAGCGGTGTAGATATTTCCATGTTTATACAGATAGCGGTGAAGATGTATGCATGTTAACACAGATAGCGGTGTAGATATTTCCAAGTTCATAGAGATAGGGTTGTAGATATTTCCATGTTCATCCAGATGGCTGTGTAGATATATCCATGTTCATACAGATGGCGGTGAAGATATTTCCATGTTCATGCAGATAGCGGTGTAGATATTTCCATGTTCATACAGATGGTGGTGTAGATATTTCCATGTTCATACAGATAGCAGTGTAGATATTTCCATGTTCATACAGACAGCGGTGCTGTTACTTCCATGTTCATCCAGATGGCTGTGTAGATATATCCATGTTCATACAGATGGCGGTGAAGATATTTCCATGTTCATACAGATATCGGTGTAGATATTTCCATGTTTATTCAGGTAGCCGTGTTGATATTTCCATGTTTATACAGATAGCGGTGTAGATATTTCCATGTTTATACAGATAGCGGTGTAGATATTTTCATGTTTATACAGATAGCGGTGTAGATATCTCCATCTTAATACAGATGGCGGTGTAGATATTTATATGTTCATACTGATGGCGGTGCAGATATTTCCATGTTCATTCAGATGGCGGTGTAGATATTTCCATGTTTATAGAGATTGCGGTGAAGGTATTTCCATGTGTAATGAAATAGCTTTGTAGATATTTCCATTTTCATGCAGATAGCGGTGTAGATGTTTCCATGTTCAAACAGATAGCGGTGTAGATATTTCCATGTTCATACAGATAGCATTGTAGATATTTCCATGTTTAAACAGATAGTGGTGAAGATGTATACATGTTTACACAGATAGCAGTGTAGATATTTCCATGCTCATACAGATAGCGGTGTAGATATTTCCGTGTTCATCCAGATGGCTGTGTAGATATATCCATGTTCATACAGATGGCGGTGAAGATATTTCCATGTTCATACAGATAGCGGTGTAGATATTTCCATGTTCATACAGATAGCGGTGTAGATATTTCCATGTTCATACAGACAACGGTGCTGATATTTCCATGTTCATCCAAATGGCTGTGTAGATATATCTAAGTTCATACAGATGGTGGTGAAGATATTTCCATGTTCATACAGATATCGGTGTAGATATTTCCATGTTCATACAGATAGCAGTGTAGGTATTTCCATGTTCATACAGATAGCGGTGCTGATATTTCCATGTTTATACAGGTAGCGGTGTAGATATTTCCATGTTTATACAGATAGTGGTGTAGATATTTCCATGTTTATACAGATAGCGGTGTAGATATTTCCATGTTTATACAGATAGCGGTGTAGATATCTCCATCTTAATAGAGATGGCGGTGTAGATATTTATATGTTCATACAGATGGCGGTGCAGATATTTCCATGTTCATACAGATGGCGGTGTAGATATTTCTATGTTTATAGAGATAGCGGTGTAGTTATTTCCATGTGTAAAGAAATAGCTTTGTAGTTATTTCCATGTATATGCAGATAGCTCTGTAGATATTTCCATTTTCATGCAGATAGCGGTGTAGATATTTCCATGTTCAAACAGATAGCGGTGTAGAAATTTCCATGTTCATACAGATAGCTGTGTAGATATTTCCATGTTTATACAGATAGCGGTGAAGAAGTATGCATGTTAACACAGATAGCGGTGAAGATATTTCCATGTTCATACAGATAGCGGTGTAGATATTTCCATGTTCATACAGATAGCGGTGTAGATATTTCCATGTTCATACAGTTAGCGTTGTAGCTATTTCCATGTTCATACAGATTGCGGTGTAGATATTTCCATGTTCACCCAGATGGCTGTGTAGATATTTCCATGTTCATACAGATAGCGGAGTAGATATTTCCATGTTCATACAGATAGCGGTGTAGATATTTCCATGTTCATACAGATAGCGGTGTAGCTATTTCCATGTTCATACAGATAGCGGTGTAGATATTTCCATGTTCATCCAGATGGCTGTGTAGATATTTCCATGTTCATACAGATAGCGGTGCTGATATTTCCATGTTTATACAGGTAGCAGTGTAGATATTTCCATGTTTATACAGATAGCGGTGTAGATATTTCCATGTTTATACAGATAGCGGTGAAGATGTATGCATGTTTACACAGTTAGCGGTGTAGATATTTCCATGTTCATACAGATAGCGGTGTAGATATTTCCATGTTCATCCAGATGGCTGTGTAGACATATCCATGTTCAGAAAGATGGCGTTGAAGATATTTCCATGTTCATACAGGTAGCGGTTTAGATATTTCCATGTTCATACAGATAGAGGGGTAGATATTTCCATGTTCATACAGATGGCTGTCTAGATATATCCATGTTCATACAGATGGCGGTGAAGATATTTCCATGTTCATACAGATAGCGGTGCATATATTTCCATGTTCATACAGATAGCGGTGTAGATATTGCCATGTTTATACCGATAGTGGTGCTGATACTTCCATGTTTATACAGGTAGCGGTGTACATATTTCCATGTTTATACAGATAGTGGTGAAGATGTATGCATGTTTACACAGATAGCGGTTTAGATATTTCCATGTTCATACTGATGGCGGTGAAGATATTTCCATGTTCATACAGAGAGCGGTGTAGATATTTCCATGTTCATACAGATAGCGGTGTAGATATTTCCATGTTTGTACAGATAGCGGTGTACATGTTTCCATGTTCATACAGAGAGCGGTGCTGATATTTCGATGTTAATACAGGTGGCGGTGTAGATATTTCCATGTTTATACAGATAGCGGTATAGATATTTCCATGTTTATACATATAGCGGTGTAGATATTTCCAAGTTTATACAGATAGCGGTGTAGATATGTCCATCTTAATATAGATGGGGGTGTAGATATTTATATCTTCATACAGATGGCGGTGCAGATATTTCCATGTTCATACAGATGGCACTGTAGATATTTCCATGTTTATAGAGATAGCGGTGTAGTTATTTCCATGTGTATAGAGATAGCTTTGTAGATATTTCCACGTATATGCAGATAGCTGTGTAGATATTTCTATTTTCATGCAGATAGCGGTTTAGATATTTAGATGTTCAAACAGATAGCGGTGTAGATATTTCCATGTTCATACAGATAGCGGTGTAGATATTTCCATGTTTATACAGATAGCGGTGAAGATGTATGCATGTTTACACAGATAGCGGTGTAGATATTTCCATGTTCATACAGATCGCGGTGTAGATATTTCCATGTTCATCCAGATGGCTGTGCAGACATATCCATGTTCAAACAGATGGCGGTGAAGATATTTCCATGTTCATACAGATAGCGGTGTAGATATTTCCATGTTCATACGGATAGCGGTGTAGATATTTCCATGTTTATACGGATAGCGGTGTAGATATTTCCATGTTTATACAGATAGCGGTGTAGGTATTTCCATGTTCATACACACAGCGGTGTAGATATTTCCATATTCATACAGATAGCTGTGTAGATATTTCCATGTTCATACAGATGGCTGTGTAGATATATCCATGTTCATACAGATGACGGTGAATATATTTCCATGTTCATACAGATAGCGGTGCTGATATTTCCATGTTTATACAGGTAGCGGTGTAGATATTTCCATGTTTATACAGAAAGCGGTGTAGATATTTCCATGTTTATACAGATAGCGGTGTAGATATTTCCATGTTTATAAAGATAGCGGTGTAGATATTTCCAAGTTTATACAGATAGCGGTGAAGGTATCTCCATCTTAATACAGATGGTGGTGTAGATATTTATATGTTCATACAGATGGCAGTGCAGATATTTCCATGTTCATACAGATGGCGGTGTAGATATTTCCATGTTTATAGAGATAGCGGTGTAGTTATTTCCATGTGTAAAGAGATAGGTTTGTAGATATTTCCATGTATATGCAGATAGCTGTGTAGATATTTCTATTTTCATGCAGATAGCGGTTTAGATATTTCCATGTTCAAACAGATAGCGGTGTAGATATTTCCATGTTCATACAGATAGCGGTGTAGATATTTCCATGTTTATACACATAGCAGTGAAACGTATGTATGTTTACACAGATAGCAGTGTAGATATTTCCATGTTCATACAGATCGCGGTGTAGATATTTCCATGTTCATCCAGATGGGTGTGTAGACATATCCATGTTCATACAGATGGCGTTGAAGATATTTCCATGTTCATACAGATAGCGGTGTAGATATTTCCATGTTCATACAGATAGCGGTGTAGATATTTCCATGTTCATCCAGATGGCTGTGTAGATATATCCATGTTCATACAGATGGCGGTGAAGAAATTTCCATGTCCATACAGATAGCGGTGTAGCTATTTCCATGTTCATACAGATAGCGGTGTATGTATTTCCATGTTCATCCAGAAGGCTGTGTAGATATTTCCATGTTCATACAGATAGCGGTGCTGATATTTCCATGTTTATATAGATAGCAGTGTAGATATTTCCATGTTCATACAGATGGCGGTGTAGATATTTCCATGTTTATACAGATAGCGGTGTAGATATTTCCATGTTTATACAGATAGCGGTGTGGATATCTCCATCTTAATACAAATGGTGGTGTAGATATTTATATGTTCATGCAGATGTCGGTGCAGATATTTCCATGTTCATACAGATGGCGGTGTAGATATTTCTATGTTTATAGAGATAGCGGTGTAGTTATTTCCATGTGTAAAGAAATAGCTTTGTAGATATTTCCATGTATATGCTGATAGCTCTGTAGATATTTCCATTTTCAAGCAGATAGCAGTGTAGATATTTCCATGTTCATACAGATAGAGGTGGACATATTTCCATGTTTATACAGATAGCGGTGAAGATGTATGCATGTTTACACAGATAGCGGTGTAGATATTTCCATGTTCATTCAGGTAGCTGTGTAGATATTTCCATGTTCATCCAGATAGCTGTGTAGATATATCCATGTTCATACAGATGGCGGTGAAGATATTTCAATGTTCATACAGATAGCGGTGTAGATCTTTCCATGTTCATGCAGATAGCGGTGTAGATATTTCCATGTTCATACAGATAGAGGTGTGGCTATTTCCATGTTCATACAGATTGCAGTGTAGATATTTCCATGTTCATCCAGATGGCTGTGTAGATATATCCATGTTCATACAGATGGCGGTGAAGATATTTCAATGTTCATACAGATAGCGGTGTAGATATTTCCATGTTCATACAGATAGTGGTGTAGATATTTCCATGTTCATACAGATAGCGGTGTATCTATTTCCATGTTCATACAGATAGCGGTGTAGATATTTCCATGTTCATCCAGATGGCTGTGTAGATATTTCCATGTTCATACAGATAGCGGTGCTGATATTTCCATGTATATACAGGTAGCGGTGTAGATATTTCCATGTTTATACAGATAGCGGTGTAGATATTTCCATGTTTATACAGATAGCCGTGTAGGTATCTCCATCTTAATACAGATGGCGGTGTAGTTATTTATATGTTCATACAGATGGCGGTGAAGATATCTGCATGTTCATACAGATGGCGTTTTAGATATTTCCATGTTAATAGAGATAGCGGTGTAGTTATTTCCATGTGTAAAGAAATAGCTTTGTAGATATTTCCATGTATATGCAGATAGCTGTGTAGATATTTCCATTTTCATGCAGATAGCGGAGTAGATATTTCCATGTTCAAACAGATAGCGGTGTAGATATTTCCATGTTCATACAGATAGCGGTGTAGATATTTCCATGTTTATACAGATAGCGGTGAAGATGTATGCATGTTTACACAGATAGTGGTGTAGATATTTCCATGTTCATACAGATAGCGGTGTAGATATTTCCATGTTCATTCAGATGGCTATGTAGATATACCCATGTTCATACAGATGGCGATTAAGATATTTCCATGTTCATACAGATAGCGGTGTAGATATTTCCATGTTCATACAGATAGCGGTGTAGATATTTCCATGTTTATACATATAGCGGTGTAGATATTTCCATGTTCATACATATAGCGGTGTAGATATTTCCATGTTCTTCCAGATGGCTGTGTAGTTATATCCATGTTCATACAGATGGCGGTGAAGATATTTCCATGATCATACATATAGCGGTGTAGATATTTCCATGTTCATACAGATAGTGGTGTAGACATTTCCATGTTCATACAGATAGCGGTGTAGCTATTTCCATGTTCATACAGATAGCGGTGTAGATATTTCCATGTTCATCCAGATGGCTGTGTAGATATTTCCATGTTCATACAGATAGCGGTGCTGATATTTCCATGTTTATACAGGTAGCGGTGTAGATATTCCCATGTGTATACAGATAGCGGTGTAGATATTTCCATGTTCATCCAGATGGCTGTGTATATATATCCATGTTCATTCAGATGGCGGTGAAGATATTTCCATGTTCATACATTTAGCGGTGTAGATATTTCCATGTTCATACAGATAGCTGTGTAGATATTTCCATGTTCATACAGACAGCGGTGTAGATATTTCCATGTTCATTCAGATAGAGGTGTAGATATTTCCATGTTCATCCAGATGGCTGTGTAGATATATCCATGTTCATACAGATGGCGGTGAAGATATTTCCAAGTTCATGCAGATAGCGGTGTAGATATTTCCATGTTTATACAGATAGCGGTGTAGATATCTCCATCTTAATACAGATGGCGGTGTAGATATTTATATGTTCATACACATGGCGGTGCAGATATTTCCATGTTCATTCAGATGGCGGTGTAGATATTTCCATGTTCATTCAGATGGTGGTGTAGATATTTCCATGTGTAAAGAAATAGCTTTGTAGATATTTCCATGTACATGCAGAGAGCTGTGTAGATATTTCCATTTTCATGCAGATAGCGGTGTAGATATTTCCATGTTCAAGCAGATAGCTGTGTAGATATTTCCATGTTCATACAGATCGCGGTGTAGATATTTCCATGTTTATACAGGTAGCGGTGTAGATATTTCCATGTTTATACAGATAGCGGTGTAGATATTTCCATGTTTATACTGATAGCGGTGTAGATATTTCCATGTTTATACAGATAGCGGTGTAGATATCTCCATCTTAATAGAGATGGCGGTGTAGATATTTATATGTTCATACTGATGGCGGTGCAGATATTTCCAAGTTCATACAGATGGCGGTGTAGATATTTCCATGTTTATAGAGATAGCGGTGTAGTTATTTCCATGTGTAAAGAAATAGCTTTGTAGATATTTCCGTGTATATGCAGATAGCTGTGTAGATATTTCCATTTTCATGCAGATAGCGGTGTAGATATTTCCATGTTCAAACAGATAGCGGTGTAGATATTTCCATGTTCATACAGATAGTGGTGTAGATATTTGCATGTTTGTACAGTTAGCGGTGAAGATGTATGCATGTTTGCACAAATAGCGGTGTAGATATTTCCATGTTCATACAGATAGCGTTGTAGATATTTCCATGTTCATACAGATAGCGGTTTAGATATTTCCATGTTCATACAGATAGCGGTGTAGATATTTCCATGTTCATACAGATAGCGGTGTAGATATTTCCATGTTCATCCAGAAGGCTGTGTAGATATTTCCATGTTCATACAGATAGCGGTGCTGATATTTCCATGTTTATATAGGTAGCGGTGTAGATATTTCCATGTTTATACAGATAGCGGTGTAGATATTTCCATGTTTATACAGATAGCGGTGTGGATATCTCCATCTTAATACAGATGGTGGTGTAGATATTTATATGTTCATGCAGATGGCGGTGCAGATATTTCCATGTTCATACAGATGGCGGTGTAGATATTTCTATGTTTATCGAGATAGCGGTGTAGTTATTTCCATGTGTAAAGAAATAGCTTTGTAGATATTTCCATGTATATGCAGATAGCTCTGTTGATATTTCCATTTTCATGCAGATAGCGGTGTAGATATTTCCATGTTCATACAGATAGCGGTGGAGATATTTCCATGTTTATACAGATAGCGGTGAAGATGTATGCATGTTTACACAGCTAGCGGTGTAGATATTTCCATGTTCATTCAGGTAGCGGTGTAGATATTTCCATGTTCATCCAGATGGCTGAGGAGATATATCCATGTTCATACAGATGGCGTTGAAGATATTTCCATGTTCATACAGATAGCGGTGTAGATCTTTCCATGTTCATACAGATAGCGGTGTAGATATTTCCATGTTCATACAGATAGAGGTGTAGCTATTTCCATGTTCATACAGATTGCGGTGTAGATATTTCCATGTTCATCCAGATGGCTGTGTAGATATATCCATGTTCATACAGATGGCGGTGAAGATATTTCCATGTTCATACAGATAGCGGTGTAGATATTTCCATGTTCATACAGATAGTGGTGTAGATATTTCCATGTTCATACAGATAGCGGTGTATCTGTTTCCATGTTCATACAGATGGCGGTGTAGATATTTCCATGTTCATCCAGATGGCTGTGTAGATATTTCCATGTTCATACAGATAGCGGTGCTGATATTTCCATGTTTATAAAGGTAGAGGTGTAGATATTTCCATGTTTATACAGATAGCGGTGTAGATATTTCCATGTTTATACAGATAGCTGTGTAGATATTTCCATGTTTATACAGATAGTGGTGTAGATATCTCCATCTTAATACAGATGGCGGTGTAGATATTTATATGTTCATACAGATGGCGGTGAAGATATCTCCATGTTCATTCAGATGGCGGTGTAGATATTTCCATGTTAATAGAGATAGAGGTGTAGTTATTTCCATGTGTAAAGAAATAGCTTTGTAGATATTTCCATGTATATGCAGATAGCTGTGTAGATATTTCCATTTTCATGCAGATAGCGGAGTAGATATTTCCAAGTTCAAACAGATAGCAGAGTAGATATTTCCATGTTCAAACAGATAGCGGTGTAGATATTTCCATGTTCATACAGATTGCGGTGTAGATATTTCCATGTTCATTCAGATTGCTATGTAGATATATCCATGTTCATACAGAGGGCGGTGAAGATATTTCCATGTTCATACAGATAGCGGTGTAGATATTTCCAAGTTCATACAGATAGCGGTGTAGATATTTCCATGTTTATACATATAGCGGTGTAGATATTTCCATGTTCATACATATAGCGGTGTAGATATTTCCATGTTCATCCAGATGGCTGTGTAGTTATATCCATGTTCATACAGATGGCGGTGAAGATATTTCCATGATCATACAGATAGCGGTGTAGATATTTCCATGTTCATACAGATAGTGGTGTAGACATTTCCATGTTCATACAGATTGCGGTGTAGCTATTTCCATGTTCATACAGATAGCGGTGTAGATATTTCCATGTTCATCCAGATGGCTGTGTAGATATTTCCATGTTCATACAGATAGTGTTGCTGATATTTCCATGTTTATACAGGTAGCGGTGTAGATATTCCCATGTTTATACAGATAGCAGTGTAGATATTTCCATGTTTATACAGATAGAGGTGAAGATGTATGCATGTTTACACAGTTAGCGGTGCAGATATTTCCATGTTCATACAGACAGCGGTGTAGATATTTCCATGTTCATCCAGATGGCTGTGTAGATATATCCATGTTCATTCAGATGGCGGTGAAGATATTTCCATGTTCGTACAGATAGCGGTGTAGATATTTCCATGTTCATACAGATAGCTGTGTAGATATTTCCATGTTCATACAGACAGCGGTGTAGATATTTCCATGTTCATACCGATAGCGGTGTAGATATTTCCATGTTCATACAGATAGCGGTGTAGCTATTTCCATGTTCATACAGATAGCGGTGTAGATATTTCCATGTTCATAGAGATAGCGGTGTAGATATTTCCATGTTCATACAGATAGCGGTGCTGATATTTCCATGTTTATACAGGTAGCGGTGTAGATATTTCCATGTTTATACAGATAGCGGTGTAGATATTTCCATGTTTATACAGATAGCGGTGTAGATATTTTCATGTTTACACAGATAGCGGTGTAGATATCTCCATCTTAATACACATGGCGGTGTAGATATTTATATGTTCATACAGATGGCGGTGCAGATATTTCCATGTTCATACAGATGGCGGTGTAGATATTTCCATGTTTATAGAGACTGCGGTGTAGATATTTCCATGTGTAAAGAAATAGCTTTGTAAATATTTCCATGTATATGCAGATATTTGTGCAGATATTTCCATTTTCATGCAGATAGCGGTGTAGATATTTCCATGTTCAAACAGATAGCTGTGTAGATATTTCCATTTTCATATAGATAGCGGTGTAGATATTTCCATGTTTATACAGATAGCGGTGAAGATGTATGCATGTTAACACAGATAGCGGTGTAGATATTTCCAAGTTCATAGAGATAGCGGGGTAGATATTTCCATGTTCATCCAGATGGCTGTGTAGATATATCCATGTTCGTACAGATGGCGGTGAAGATATTTCCATGTTCATGCAGATAGCGGTGTAGATATTTCCATGTTCATACAGATAGCGGTGTAGACATTTCCATGTTCATACTGATAGCAGTGTAGCTATTTCCATGTTCATACAGATAGCGGTGTAGATATTTCCATGTTCATCCAGATGGCTGTGTAGATATTTCCATGTTCATAGAGATGGCGGTGAAGTTATTTCCATGTTCATACAGATGGTGGTGTAGATATTTCCATGTTCATACAGATAGCAGTGTAGATATTTCCATGTTTATACAGACAGCGGTGCTGTTACTTCCATGTTCATCCAGATGGCTGTGTAGATATATACATGTTCATACACATGGCGGTGAAGATATTTCCATGTTCATACAGATATCGGTGTAGATATTTCCATGTTTATTCAGGTAGCCGTGTTGATATTTCCATGTTTATACAGATAGCGGTGTAGATATTTCCATGTTTATACAGATAGCGGTGCAGATATTTTCATGTTTATACAGATAGCGGTGTAGATATCTCCATCTTAATACAGATGGCGGTGTAGATATTTATATGTTCATACTGATGGCGGTGCAGATATTTCCATGTTCATTCAGATGGAGGTGTAGATATTTCCATTTTTATAGAGATTGCGGTGAAGATATTTCCATGTGTAAAGAAATAGCTTTGTAGATATTTCCATGCAGATGCAGAGAGCTGTGTAGATAATTCCATTTTCATGCAGATAGCGGAGTAGATATTTCCATGTTCATACAGATAGCGATGTAGATATTTCCATGTTTATACAGATAGCGGTGAAGATGTATGCATGTTTACACAGATAGTGGTGTAGATATTTCCATGTTCATACAGATTGTGGTGTAGATATTTCCATGTTCATTCAGATGGCTATGTAGATATATCCATGTTCATACAGAGGGCGGTGAAGATATTTCCATGTTCATACAGATAGCGGTGTAGATATTTCCATGTTTATACATATAGCGGTGTAGATATTTCCATGTTCATACATATAGCCGTGTAGGTATTTCCATGTTCATCCAGATGGCTGTGTAGTTATATCCATGTTCATACAGATGGCGGTGAAGATATTTCCATGATCATACAGATAGCGGTGTAGATATTTCCATGTTCATACAGATAGCGGTGTAGACATTTCCATGTTCATACAGATTGCGGTGTAGCTATTTCCATGTTCATACAGATAGCGGTGTAGATATTTCCATGTTCATCCAGTAGGCTGTGTAGATATTTCCATGTTCATACAGATAGTGTTGCTGATATTTCCATGTTTATACAGGTAGCGGTGTAGATATTCCCTTGTTTATACAGATAGCGGTGTAGATATTTCCATGTTTATACAGATAGAGGTGAAGATGTATGCATGTTTACACAGTTAGCGGTGCAGATATTTCCATGTTCATACAGATAGCGGTGTAGATATTTCCATGTTCATCCAGATGGCTGTGTAGATATATCCATGTTCATTCAGATGGTGGTGAAGATATTTCCATGTTCATACAGATAGCGGTGTAGATATTTCCATGTTCATACAGATAGCTGTGTAGATATTTCCATGTTCATACAGACAGCGGTGTAGATATTTCCATGTTCATACGGATAGTGGTGTAGATATTTCCATGTTCATACAGATAGCGGTGTAGCTATTTCCATGTTCATACAGATAGCGGTGTAGATATTTCCATGTTCATAGAGATAGCGGTGTAGATATTTCCATGTTCATACAGATAGCGGTGCTGATAATTCCATGTTTATACAGGTAGCGGTGTAGATATTTCCATGTTTATGCAGATAGCGGTGTAGATATTTCCATGTTTATACAGATAGCGGTGTAGATATTTTCATGTTTATACAGATAGCGGTGTAGATATCTCCATCTTAATACAGATGGCGGTGTAGATATTTATATGTTCATACAGATGGCGGTGCAGATATTTCCATGTTCATACAGATGGCGGTGTAGATATTTCCATGTTTATAGAGACTGCGGTGTAGATATTTCCATGTGTAAAGAAATAGCTTTGTAAATATTTCCATGTATATGCAGATATTCGTGTAGATATTTCCATTTTCATGCAGATAGCGGTGTAGATATTTCCATGTTCCAACAGATAGCTGTGTAGATATTTCCATGTTCATATAGATAGCGGTGTAGATATTTCCATGTTTATACAGATAGCGGTGAAGATGTATGCATGTTAACACAGATAGCGGTGTAGATATTTCCAAGTTCATAGAGATAGGGTTGTAGATATTTCCATGTTCATCCAGATGGCTGTGTAGATATATCCATGTTCATACAGATGGCGGTGAAGATATTTCCATGTTCATGCAGATAGCGGTGTAGATATTTCCATGTTCATACAGATGGTGGTGTAGATATTTCCATGTTCATACAGATAGCAGTGTAGATATTTCCATGTTCATACAGACAGCGGTGCTGTTACTTCCATGTTCATCCAGATGGCTGTGTAGATATATCCATGTTCATACAGATGGCGGTGAAGATATTTCCATGTTCATACAGATATCGGTGTAGATATTTCCATGTTTATTCAGGTAGCCGTGTTGATATTTCCATGTTTATACAGATAGCGGTGTAGATATTTCCATGTTTATACAGATAGCGGTGTAGATATTTTCATGTTTATACAGATAGCGGTGTAGATATCTCCATCTTAATACAGATGGCGGTGTAGATATTTATATGTTCATACTGATGGCGGTGCAGATATTTCCATGTTCATTCAGATGGCGGTGTAGATATTTCCATGTTTATAGAGATTGCGGTGAAGGTATTTCCATGTGTAATGAAATAGCTTTGTAGATATTTCCATTTTCATGCAGATAGCGGTGTAGATATTTCCATGTTCAAACAGATAGCGGTGTAGATATTTCCATGTTCATACAGATAGCATTGTAGATATTTCCATGTTTAAACAGATAGTGGTGAAGATGTATACATGTTTACACAGATAGCAGTGTAGATATTTCCATGCTCATACAGATAGCGGTGTAGATATTTCCGTGTTCATCCAGATGGCTCTGTAGATATATCCATGTTCATACAGATGGAGGTGAAGATATTTCCATGTTCATACAGATAGCGGTGTAGATATTTCCATGTTCATACAGATAGCGGTGTAGATATTTCCATGTTCATACAGACAACGGTGCTGATATTTCCATGTTCATCCAAATGGCTGTGTAGATATATCTAAGTTCATACAGATGGTGGTGAAGATATTTCCATGTTCATACAGATATCGGTGTAGATATTTCCATGTTCATACAGATAGCAGTGTAGGTATTTCCATGTTCATACAGATAGCGGTGCTGATATTTCCATGTTTATACAGGTAGCGGTGTAGATATTTCCATGTTTATACAGATAGTGGTGTAGATATTTCCATGTTTATACAGATAGCGGTGTAGATATTTCCATGTTTATACAGATAGCGGTGTAGATATCTCCATCTTAATAGAGATGGCTGTGTAGATATTTATATGTTCATACAGATGGCGGTGCAGATATTTCCATGTTCATACAGATGGCGGTGTAGATATTTCTATGTTTATAGAGATAGCGGTGTAGTTATTTCCATGTGTAAAGAAATAGCTTTGTAGTTATTTCCATGTATATGCAGATAGCTCTGTAGAAATTTCCATTTTCATGCAGATAGCGGTGTAGATATTTCCATGTTCAAACAGATAGCGGTGTAGAAATTTCCATGTTCATACAGATAGCTGTGTAGATATTTCCATGTTTATACAGATAGCGGTGAAGAAGTATGCATGTTAACACAGATAGCGGTGAAGCTATTTCCATGTTCATACAGATAGCGGTGTAGATATTTCCATGTTCATACAGATAGCGGTGTAGATATTTCCATGTTCATACAGTTAGTGGTGTAGCTATTTCCATGTTCATACAGATTGCGGTGTAGATATTTCCATGTTCACCCAGATGGCTGTGTAGATATTTCCATGTTCATACAGATAGCGGAGTAGATATTTCCATGTTCATACAGATAGCGGTGTAGATATTTCCATGTTCATACAGATAGCGGTGTAGATATTTCCATGTTCATCCAGATGGCTGTGTAGATATTTCCATGTTCATACAGATAGCGGTGCTGATATTTCCATGTTTATACAGGTAGCAGTGTAGATATTTCCATGTTTATACAGATAGCGGTGTAGATATTTCCATGTTTATACAGATAGCGGTGAAGATGTATGCATGTTTACACAGTTAGCGGTGTAGATATTTCCATGTTCATACAGATAGCGGTGTAGATATTTCCATGTTCATCCAGATGGCTGTGTAGACATATCCATGTTCAGAAAGATGGCGTTGAAGATATTTCCATGTTCATACAGGTAGCGGTTTAGATATTTCCATGTTCATACAGATAGAGGGGTAGATATTTCCATGTTCATACAGATGGCTGTCTAGATATATCCATGTTCATACAGATGGCGGTGAAGATATTTCCATGTTCATACAGATAGCGGTGCATATATTTCCATGTTCATACAGATAGCAGTGTAGATATTGCCATGTTTATACCGATAGCGGTGCTGATACTTCCATGTTTATACAGGTAGCGGTGTACATATTTCCATGTTTATACAGATAGCGGTGAAGATGTATGCATGTTTACACAGATAGCGGTTTAGATATTTCCATGTTCATACAGATGGCGGTGAAGATATTTCCATGTTCATACAGAGAGCGGTGTAGATATTTCCATGTTCATACAGATAGCGGTGTAGATATTTCCATGTTTGTACAGATAGCGGTGTAGATATCTCCATCTTAATACAGATGGCGGTGTAGATATTTATATGTTCATACAGATGGCTGTGCAGATATTTCCATGTTCATACAGACGGCGTTGTAGACATTTCCATGTTCATACTGATAGTGGTGTAGTTATTTCCATGTGTAAAGAGATAGCTGTGTAGATATTTCCATGTATATGCAGATAGCTGTGTAGATATTTCCATTTTCATGCAGATAGCGGTGAAGATGTATACATGTTTACACAGATAGCGGTGTAGATATTTCCATGTTCATACAGATAGCGGTGTAGATATTTCCATGTTCATACAGATGGCTGTGTAGATATATCTATGTTCTTACAGATGGCGGAGAAGATATTTCCATGTTCATACAGATAGCGGTGTAGATATTTCCATGTTCATACAGATAGCGGTGTAGATATTTCCATGTTCATACAGATAGCGGTGTAGATATTTCCATGTTCATACAGATAGCGGTGTAGATATTTCCATGTTCATCCAGAAGGCTGTGTAGATATATCCATGTTCATACAGATGGCGGTGAAGATATTTCCATGTTCATACAGATAGCGGTGCAGATATTTCCATGTTCATACAGATAGCCGTGTAGATATTGCCGTGTTTATACCGATAGCGGCTCTGATACTTCCATGTTTATACAGGTAGCGGTGTACATATTTCCATGTTTATACAGATAGTGGTGTAGATATTTCCATGTTCATACAGATAGCGGTGTAGATATTTCCATGTTCATAGAGATAGCGGTGTAGATATTTACATGTTCATACAGATAGCGGTGCTGATATTTCCATGTTTATACAGGTAGCGGTGTAGACATTTCCATGTTTATACAGATAGTGGTGTAGATATTTCCATGTTTATACAGATAGCGGTGTAGATATTTCCAAGACTATACAGATAGCGGTGTAGATATCTCCATCTTAATAGAGATGGCGGTGTAGATATTTATATGTTCATTCAGATGGCGGTGCAGATATTTCCATGTTCATACAGATGGCGGTGTAGATATTTCCATGTTCATACAGATAGCGGTGTAGTTATTTCCATGTGTAAAGAGATAGCTGTGTAGATATTCCCATGTAAATGCAGATAGCTGTGTAGATATTTCCATTTTCAAGCAGATAGCGGTGTATATACTTCCCTGTTCAAACAGATAGCGGTGTAGATATTTCCATGTTCATACAGATAGTGGTGTAGATATTTCCATGATCATACAGATAGCGGTGTAGCTATTTCCATGTTCATACAGATAGCGGTGTGGATATTTCCATGTTCATAGAGATAGCGGTGTAGATATTTCCATGTTTATACAGGTAGCAGTGTAGATATTCCCATGTTTATACAGATAGCGGTGAAGATGTATGCATGTTTACACAGATAGCGGTGTAGATATTTTCATGTTCATCCAGATGGCCGTGTAGATATTTCCATGTTCATACAGAAAGCGGTGTAGATATTTCCATGTTCATCCAGATGGCTGTGTAGATATATCCATGTTCATACAGATGGCGGTGAAGATATTTCCATGTTCATACAGATGGCTGTGTAGATATATCCATGTTCATACAGATGGCGGTGACGATATTTCCATGTTCATACAGACGGCGGTGTAGATATTTCCATGTTCATACTGATAGCGGTGCTGATATTTCCATGTTTATACAGGTGGCGGTGTAGATATTTCAATGTTTATACAGATAGCGGTGTAGATATTTCCATGTTCATCCAGATGGCTGTGTAAATATATCCATGTTCATACAGATGGCGGTGAAGACATTTCCATGTTCATACAGATAGCGGTGTAGATATTTCCATGTTCATACAGATAACCGTGTAGATATTTCCATGTTCATACCGATAGCGGTGCTGATACTTCCATGTTTATACAGGTAGCGGTGTACATATTTCCGTGTTTATACAGATAGCGGTGTAGATATTTCCATGTTCATACAGATAGCGGTGTAGATATTTCCATGTTTATACAGATAGTGGTGTAGATATCTCCTTCTTAATACAGATGGCGGTGTAGATATCTCCATGTTCATACAGATGGCGGTGTAGATATTTCCATGTTTATAGAGATAGCGGTGTAGATATTTCCATGTGCAAAGAGATAGCTGTGTAGATATTTCCATTTATATGCAGATAGTTGTGTAGATATTTCCATTTTCATGCAGATAGCGGTGTAGATATTTCCATGTTCAAACAGATAGCGGTGTAGATATTTCCATGTACATACAGATAGCGGTGTAGATATTTCCATGTTTATACAGATAGCGGTGAAGATGTATGCATGTTAACACAGATAGCGGTGTAGATATTTCCATGTTCATCCAGACGGCGGTGTAGACATATCCATGTTCATAGAGATGGTGGTGAAGATATTTCCATGTTCATACAGATGGCTGTGTAGATATATCCATGTTCATACAGATGGCGATGACGATATTTCCATGTTCATACAGACGGTGGTGTAGATATTTCCATGTTCATACAGATAGCGGTGCTGATATTTCCATGTTTATACAGGTAGCGGTGTAGATATTTCCATGTTTATACAGATAGCGGTGTAGATATTTCCATGTTTATACAGATAGCGGTGTAGATATTTCCATGTTTATACTGATAGCAGTGTAGATATCTCCATCTTAATACAGATGGCGGTGTAGATATTTATATGTTCATACAGTTGGCGGTGCAGATATTTCCATGTTCATACAGATGGCGGTGTAGAACCTTCCATGTTGATACTGATAGAGGTGCTGTTATTTCCATGTTTATACAGGTAGCGGTGTAGATATTTCCATGTTTATACAGATAGCGGTGTAGATATTTCCATGTTTATACACATAGCGGTGTAGATATTTCCATGTTTATACAGATAGCGGTGTAGATATTTCCATGTTTATGCAGATAGTTGTGTAGATATCTCCATCTTAATACAGATGGCGGTGTAGATATTTAAATGTTCATACAGATGGCTGTGTAGACATATCCATGTTCATACAGATGGCGGTGAAGATATTTCCATGTTCATACAGATAGCGGTGTAGATATTTCCATGTTCATACAGATAGCGGTGTAGATATTTCCATGTTCATACAGATGGCTGTGTAGATATATCCATGTTCCTACAGATGGCGGTGAAGATATTTCCATGTTCATAGCGATGGCAGTGTAGATATTTCCATGTTCATACAGATAGCGGGGCTGATATTTCCATGTTTATACAGGTAGCAGTGTAGATATTTCCTTGTTTATACAGAAAGCGGCATAGATATTTCCATGTTTATACAGATAGCAGTGTAGATATTTCCAAGTTTATACAGATAGCGGTGTAGATATCTCCATCTTAATACAGATGGCGGTGTACATATTTATATGTTCATACAGATGTCGGTGCAGATATTTCCATGTTCATACAGATGGCGGTGTAGATATTTCCATGTTTATAGAGATAGCAGTGTAGTTATTTCCATGTGTAAAGAGATAGCTTTGTAGATATTTCCATGTATATGCAGATAGCTGTGTAGATATTTCCATTTTCATGCAGATAGCGGTGAAGATGTATACATGTATACACAGATAGTGGTGTAGATATTTCCATGTTCATACAGATAGCGGTGTAGATATTTCCATGTTCATACAGATGGCTGTGTAGATATATCTATGATCTTACAGATGGCGGAGAAGATATTTCCATGTTCATACATATAGCGGTGTAGATATTTCCATGTTCATACAGATAGCGGTGTAGATATTTCCATGTTCATACAGATAGCGGTGTAGATATTTCCATGTTCATAGAGATAGCGGTGTAGATATTTACATGTTCATACAGATAGCGGTGCTGATATTTCCATGTTCATACAGGTAGCGGTGTAGACATTTCCATGTTTATACAGATAGTGGTGTAAATATTTCCATGTTTATACAGATAGCGGTGTAGATATTTCCAAGTTTATACAGATAGCGGTGTAGATATCTCCATCTTAATACAGATGGCGGTGTAGATATTTATATGTTCATTCAGATGGCGGTGCAGATATTTCCATGTTCATACAGATGGCGGTGTAGATATTTCGATGTTCATACAGATATCGGTGTAGTTATTTCCATGTGTAAAGAGATAGCTGTGTAGATATTCCCATGTATATGCAGATAGCAGTGTAGATATTTCCATTTTCAAGCAGATAGCGGTGTATATACTTCCCTGTTCAAACAGATAGCGGTGTAGATATTTCCATGTTCATACAGATAGCGGTGTAGATATTTCCATGTTCATACAGATAGCGGTGTAGCTATTTCCATGTTCATACAGATAGCGGTGTGGATATTTCCATGTTCATGGAGATAGCGGTGTAGATATTTCCATGTTTATACAGGTAGCGGTGTAGATATTTCCATGTTTATACAGATAGCGGTGAAGATGTATGCATGTTTACACAGATAGCGGTGTAAATATTTTCATGTTCATCCAGATGGCTGAGTAGATATTTCCATGTTCATACAGATAGCGGTGTAGATATTTCCATGTTCATCCAGATGGCTGTGTAGATATATCCATGTTCATACAGATGGCGGTGAAGTTATTTCCATGTTCATACAGATAGCGGTGTAGATATTTCCATGTTCATACAGATAGCGGTGCAGATATTTCCATGTTCATACAGATAGCGGTGTAGATATTTCCATGTTCATACAGATAGCGGTGTAGATATTTCCATGTTCATCCAGATGGCTGTGTAGATATATCCATGTTCATACAGATGGCGGTGAAGATATTTCCATGTTCATACAGATAGCGGTGTAGATATTTCCATGTTCATACAGATAGTGGTGTAGATATTTCCATGTTCATACAGATAGCGGTGTAGCTATTTCTATGTTCATACAGATAGCAGTGCAGATATTTCCATGTTTATACAGATAGCGGTGAAGATGTATGCATGTTTACACAGATAGCGGTGTAGATATTTCCATGTTCATACAGATAGCGGTGTAGATATTTCCATGTTCATCCAGACGGCTGTGTAGACATATCCATGTTCACACAGATGGCGGTGAAGATATTTCCATGTTCATACAGATAGCGGTGTAGATATTTCCATGTTCATACAGATAGCGGTGTAGATATTTCCTTGTTTATACACATAGCGGTGTAGATATTTCCATGTTCATACAGATAGCTGTGTATGTATTTCCATGTTCATACAGATAGCGGTGTAGATATTTCCATTTTCATGCAGATAGCGGTGTATATATTTCCCTGTTCAAACAGTTAGCGGTGTAGATATTTCCATGTTCATAAAGATAGCGGTGTAGATATTTCCATGTTTATACAGATAGCGGTGAAGTTGTATGCATGTTTACACAGATAGCGGTGTAGATATTTCCACGTTCATCCAGATGGCTGTGTAGATATATCCATGTTCATACAGATGGCGGTGAAGATATTTCCATGTTCATACAGATAGCGGTGTAGATATCTCCATCTTAATACAGATGGCGGTGTAGATATTTATATGTTCATACAGATGGCGGTGCAGATATTTCCATGTTCATACGGATGGCGGTGAAGATATTTCCATGTTCATACAGATGGCGGTGTAGAAACTTCCATGTTCATACTGATAGCGGTGCTGATATTTCCATGTTTATACAGGTAGCGGTGTAGATATTTCCATGTTTATACAGATAGCAGTGTAGATATTTCCATGTTTATACACATAGCGGTGTAGATATTTCCATGTCTATACAGATAGCGTTGTAGATATTTCCATGTTTATGCAGATAGTGCTGTAGATATCCATCTTAATACAGATGGCGGTGTAGATATTTAAATGTTCATACAGATGGCGCTGCAGATATTTCCATGTTCATACAGATGGCGGTGTAGATATTTCCATGTTCATACAGATAGCGGTGTAGTTATTTCCATGTGTAAAGAGATAGCTGTGTAGATATTTCCACGTATAAGCAGATAGCTGTGTAGATATTTCCGTTTTCATGCAGATAGCGGTGTATATATTTCCCTGTTCAAACAGTTAGCGGTGTATATATTTCCATGTTCATAAAGATAGCGGTGTAGATATTTCCATGTTTATACAGATAGCGGTGAAGATGTATGCATGTTTACACAGATAGCGGTGTAGATATTTCCATGTTCATCCAGATGGCTGTGTAGATATATCCATGTTCATACAGATAGAGGTGTAGATATTTCCATGTTCATACAGATAGCGGTGCAGATATTTCCATGTTCATCCAGATGGCTGTGTAGATATATCCATGTTCATACAGATGGCGGTGAAGATATTTTCATGTTCATACAGATAGCGGTGTAGATATTTCCATGTTCATACACATAGCGGTGTAGATATTTCCAAGTTTATACAGATAGCGGTGTAGATATCTCCATCTTAATACAGATGGCGGTGTAGATATTTATATGTTCATTCAGATGGCGGTGCAGATATTTCCATGTTCATTCAGATGGCGTTGTAGATATTTCCATGTTCATACAGAAAGCGGTGTAGTTATTTCCATGTGTAAAGAGATAGCTGTGTAGATATTCCCATGTATATGCACATAGCTGTGTAGATATTTCCATTTTCAAGCAGATAGCGGTATATATACTTCCCTGTTCAAACAGATAGCGGTGTAGATATTTCCATGTTCATACAGATAGTGGTGTAGATATTTCCATGTTCATACAGATAGCGGTGTAGCTTTTTCCATGTTCATACAGATAGCGGAGTGGATATTTCCATGTTCATAGAGATAGCGGTGTAGATATTTCCATGTTTATACAGGTAGCGGTGTAGATATTTCCATGTTTATACAGATAGCGGTGAAGATGTATGCATGTTTACACAGATAGCGGTGCAGATATTTCCATGTCCATACAGATAGCGGTGTAGATACTTCCATGTTCATCCAGACGGCTGTGTAGACATATCCATGTTCATACAGATGGCGTTGAAGATATTTCCATGTTCATACAGATGGCTGTGTAGATATATCCATGTTCATACAGATGGCGGTGACGATATTTCCATGTTCATACAGATGGCGGTGTAGATATTTCCATGTTCATACAGATAGCGATGCTGATATTTCCTTGTTTATACAGGTATCGGTGTACATATTTCCATGTTTATACAGATAGCGGTGTAGATATTTCCATGTTTATACAGATGGCGGTGAAGATATTTCCATGTTCATACAGATGGCGGTGTAGATATTTCCATGTTCATACAGATAGCGGGGCTGATATTTCCATGTTTATACATGTAGCGGTGTAGATATTTCCATGTTTATACAGATAGCGGTGTAGATATTTCCATGTTTATACACATAGTGGTGTAGATATTTCCATGTTCATACAGATAGCGGTGTATGTATTTCCATGTTCATACAGATAGCGGTGTAGATATTTCCATGTTCATACAGATAGCGGTGTAGATATTTCCATGTTCATACAGATAGCGGTGTAGCTATTTCCATGTTCATACAGATAGCGGTGTGGATATTTCCATGTTCATGGAGATAGCGGTGTAGATATTTCCATGTTTATACAGGTAGCGGTGTAGATATTTCCATGTTTATACAGATAGCGGTGAAGATGTATGCATGTTTACACAGATAGCGGTGTAAATATTTTCATGTTCATCCAGATGGCTGAGTAGATATTTCCATGTTCATACAGATAGCGGTGTAGATATTTCCATGTTCATCCAGATGGCTGTGTAGATATATCCATGTTCATACAGATGGCGGTGAAGTTATTTCCATGTTCATACAGATAGCGGTGTAGATATTTCCATGTTCATACAGATAGCGGTGTAGATATTTCCATGTTCATACAGATAGCGGTGTAGATATTTCCATGTTCATACAGATAGCGGTGTAGATATTTCCATGTTCATCCAGATGGCTGTGTAGATATATCCATGTTCATACAGATGGCGGTGAAGATATTTCCATGTTCATACAGATAGCGGTGTAGATATTTCCATGTTCATACAGATAGTGGTGTAGATATTTCCATGTTCATACAGATAGCGGTGTAGCTATTTCTATGTTCATACAGATAGCAGTGCAGATATTTCCATGTTTATACAGATAGCGGTGAAGATGTATGCATGTTTACACAGATAGCGGTGTAGATATTTCCATGTTCATACAGATAGCGGTGTAGATATTTCCATGTTCATCCAGACGGCTGTGTAGACATATCCATGTTCACACAGATGGCGGTGAAGATATTTCCATGTTCATACAGATAGCGGTGTAGATATTTCCATGTTCATACAGATAGCGGTGTAGATATTTCCTTGTTTATACACATAGCGGTGTAGATATTTCCATGTTCATACAGATAGCGGTGTATGTATTTCCATGTTCATACAGATAGCGGTGTAGATATTTCCATTTTCATGCAGATAGCGGTGTATATATTTCCCTGTTCAAACAGTTAGCGGTGTAGATATTTCCATGTTCATAAAGATAGCGGTGTAGATATTTCCATGTTTATACAGATAGCGGTGAAGTTGTATGCATGTTTACACAGATAGCGGTGTAGATATTTCCACGTTCATCCAGATGGCTGTGTAGATATATCCATGTTCATACAGATGGCGGTGAAGATATTTCCATGTTCATACAGATAGCGGTGTAGATATCTCCATCTTAATACAGATGGCGGTGTAGATATTTATATGTTCATACAGATGGCGGTGCAGATATTTCCATGTTCATACGGATGGCGGTGAAGATATTTCCATGTTCATACAGATGGCGGTGTAGAAACTTCCATGTTCATACTGATAGCGGTGCTGATATTTCCATGTTTATACAGGTAGCGGTGTAGATATTTCCATGTTTATACAGATAGCAGTGTAGATATTTCCATGTTTATACACATAGCGGTGTAGATATTTCCATGTCTATACAGATAGCGGTGTAGATATTTCCATGTTTATGCAGATAGTGCTGTAGATATCCATCTTAATACAGATGGCGGTGTAGATATTTAAATGTTCATACAGATGGCGCTGCAGATATTTCCATGTTCATACAGATGGCGGTGTAGATATTTCCATGTTCATACAGATAGCGGTGTAGTTATTTCCATGTGTAAAGAGATAGCTGTGTAGATATTTCCACGTATAAGCAGATAGCTGTGTAGATATTTCCGTTTTCATGCAGATAGCGGTGTATATATTTCCCTGTTCAAACAGTTAGCGGTGTATATATTTCCATGTTCATAAAGATAGCGGTGTAGATATTTCCATGTTTATACAGATAGCGGTGAAGATGTATGCATGTTTACACAGATAGCGGTGTAGATATTTCCATGTTCATCCAGATGGCTGTGTAGATATATCCATGTTCATAAAGATAGCGGTGTAGATATTTCCATGTTCATACAGATAGTGGTGTAGATATTTCCATGTTCATACAGATAGCGGTGTAGCTATTTCCATGTTCATTCAGATAGCGGAGTGGGTATTTCCATGTTCATAGAGATAGCGGTGTAGATATTTCCATGTTTATACAGGTAGCGGTGTAGATATTTCCATGTTTATACAGATAGCGGTGAAGATGTATGCATGTTTACACAGATAGCGGTGCAGATATTTCCATGTCCATACAGATAGCGGTGTAGATACTTCCATGTTCATCCAGACGGCTGTGTAGACATATCCATGTTCATACAGATGGCGGTGAAGATATTTCCATTTTCATACAGATGGCTGTGTAGATATATCCATGTTCATACAGATGGCGGTGACGATATTTCCATGTTCATACAGATGGCGGTGTAGATATTTCCATGTTCATACAGATAGCGATGCTGATATTTCCTTGTTTATACAGGTATCTGTGTACATATTTCCATGTTTATACAGATAGCGGTGTAGATATTTCCATGTTTATTCAGATGGCGGTGAAGATATTTCCATGTTCATACAGATGGCGGTGTAGATATTTCCATGTTCATACAGATAGCGGGGCTGATATTTCCATGTTTATACATGTAGCGGTGTAGATATTTCCATGTTTATACAGATAGCGGTGTATGTATTTCCATGTTCATACAGATAGCGGTGTAGATATTTCCATTTTCATGCAGATAGCGGTGTATATATTTCCCTGTTCAAACAGTTAGCGGTGTAGATATTTCCATGTTCATAAAGATAGCGGTGCAGATATTTCCATGTTTATACAGATAGCGGTGAAGTTGTATGCATGTTTACACAGATAGCGGTGTAGATATTTCCACGTTCATCCAGATGGCTGTGTAGATATATCCATGTTCATACAGATGGCGGTGAAGATATTTCCATGTTCATACAGATAGCGGTGTAGATATCTCCATCTTAATACAGATGGCGGTGTAGATATTTATATGTTCATACAGACGGCGGTGCAGATATTTCCATGTTCATACGGACGGCGGTAAAGATATTTCCATGTTCATACAGATGGCGGTGTAGAAACTTTCATGTTCATACTGATAGCGGTGCTGATATTTCCATGTTTATACAGGTAGCGTTGTAGATATTTCCATGTTTATACAGATAGCAGTGTAGATATTTCCATGTTTATACACATAGCGGTGTATATATTTCCATGTCTATACAGATAGCGGTGTGGATATTTCCATGTTTATGGAGATAGTGGTGTAGATATCTCCATCTTAATACAGATGGCAGTGTAGATATTTAAATGTTCATACAGATGGCGCTGCAGATATTTCCATGTTCATACAGATGGCTGTGTAGATATATCCATGTTCATACAGATGGTGGTGAAGATATTTCCATGTTCATACAGATAGCGGTGAAGATATTTCCATGTTCATACAGATAGCGGTGTAGATATTTCCATGTTCATACAGATAGGGGTGTATGTATTTCCATGTTCATACAGATAGTGGTGTAGATATTTCTATTTTCATGCAGATAGCGGTGTATATATTTCCCTGTTCAAACAGTTAGCGGTTTAGATATTTCCATGTTCATAAAGATAGCGGTGTAGATATTTCCATGTTTTTACAGATAGTGGTGAAGATGTATGCATGTTTTCACAGATATCATTGTAGATATTTCCATGTTCATCCACATGGCTGTGTAGCTATATCCATTTTCATACAGATGGCGGTGAAGATATTTCCATGTTCATACAGATAGCGGTGTAGATATTTCCATGTTCATACAGATAGCGGTGTAGATATTTCCATGTTCATACAGATAGCGGTGTATGTGTTTCCATGTTCATACAGATAGCGGTGTAGATATTTCCATGTTCATCCTGATGGCTGTGTAGATATTTCCATGTTCATACAGATAGCGGTGTAAATATTTCCATGTTCATACAGATAGCGGTGTAGTTATTTCCATGTTCATCCAGATGGCTGTGTAGATATATCCATGTTCATACAGATGGTGGTGAAGATATTTCCATGTTCATACAGATGGCGTTGTAGATATTTCCATGTTCATACAGATGGCGTTGTAGATATTTCCATGTTCATACAGATAGCGGTGTAGTTATTTCCATGTGTAAAGAGATAGCTGTGTAGATATTCCCATGTATATGCACATAGCTGTGTAGATATTTCCATTTTCAAGCAGATAGCGGTGTATATACTTCCCTGTTCAAACAGATAGCGGTGTAGATATTTCCATGTTCATACAGATAGTGGTGTAGATATTTCCATGTTCATACAGATAGCGGTGTAGCTATTTCCATGTTCATACAGATGGCGGTGTAGAAACTTTCATGTTCATACTGATAGCGGTGCTGATATTTCCATGTTTATACAGGTAGCGTTGTAGATATTTCCATGTTTATACAGATAGCAGTGTAGATATTTCCATGTTTATACACATAGCGGTGTATATATTTCCATGTCTATACAGATAGCGGTGTGGATATTTCCATGTTTATGCAGATAGTGGTGTAGATATCTCCATCTTAATACAGATGGCAGTGTAGATATTTAAATGTTCATACAGATGGCGCTGCAGATATTTCCATGTTCATACTGATGGCTGTGTAGATATATCCATGTTCATACAGATGGCGTTGTAGATATTTCCATGTTCATACAGATAGCGGTGTAGTTATTTCCATGTGTAAAGAGATAGCTGTGTAGATATTCCCATGTATATGCACATAGCTGTGTAGATATTTCCATTTTCAAGCAGATAGCGGTGTATATACTTCCCTGTTCAAACAGATAGCGGTGTAGATATTTCCATGTTCATACAGATAGTGGTGTAGATATTTCCATGTTCATACAGATAGCGGTGTAGATATTTCCATGTTCATACAGATGGCGGTGTAGAAACTTTCATGTTCAT
Source organism: Gorilla gorilla gorilla (assembly GCF_029281585.2). Taxonomy (NCBI): domain Eukaryota; kingdom Metazoa; phylum Chordata; class Mammalia; order Primates; family Hominidae; genus Gorilla; species Gorilla gorilla. Next base: position 5,190,304 of record NC_073232.2, on the reverse strand, counting down.
ACTGATAGCGGTGCTGATATTTCCATGTTTATACAGGTAGCGTTGTAGATATTTCCATGTTTATACAGATAGCAGTGTAGATATTTCCATGTTTATACACATAGCGGTGTATATATTTCCATGTCTATACAGATAGCGGTGTGGATATTTCCATGTTTATGCAGATAGTGGTGTAGATATCTCCATCTTAATACAGATGGCAGTGTAGATATTTAAATGTTCATACAGATGGCGCTGCAGATATTTCCATGTTCATACAGATGGCTGTGTAGATATATCCATGTTCATACAGATGGCGGTGAAGATATTTCCATGTTCATACAGACAGCGGTGAAGATATTTCCATGTTCATACAGATAGCGGTGTAGATATTTCCATGTTCATACAGATAGGGGTGTATGTATTTCCATGTTCATACAGATAGTGGTGTAGATATTTCTATTTTCATGCAGATAGCGGTGTATATATTTCCCTGTTCAAACAGTTAGCGGTTTAGATATTTCCATGTTCATAAAGATAGCGGTGTAGATATTTCCATGTTTTTACAGATAGTGGTGAAGATGTATGCATGTTTTCACAGATATCATTGTAGATATTTCCATGTTCATCCACATGGCTGTGTAGCTATATCCATGTTCATACAGATGGCGGTGAAGATATTTCCATGTTCATACAGATAGCGGTGTAGATATTTCCATGTTCATACAGATAGCGGTGTAGATATTTCCATGTTCATACAGATAGCGGTGTATGTGTTTCCATGTTCATACAGATAGCGGTGTAGATATTTCCACGTTCATCCTGATGGATGTGTAGATATTTCTATGTTCATACAGATAGCGGTGTAAATATTTCCATGTTCATACAGATAGCGGTGTAGTTATTTCCATGTTCATCCAGATGGCTGTGTAGATATATCCATGTTCATACAGATGGCGGTGAAGATATTTCCATGTTCATACAGATGGCGTTGTAGATATTTCCATGTTCATACAGATAGCCGTGTAGATATTGCCATTTTCATACTGATATCGGTGCTGATACTTCCATGTTTATACAGGTAGCGGTGTACATATTTCCGTGTTTATACAGGTAACGGTGTAGATATTTCCATGTTCATACAGATAGCGGTGTAGATATTTCCATGTTTATACAGATATCGGTGTAGATATCTCCTTCATAATACAGATGGCGGTGTAGATATTTATATGTTCATACAGATGGCGGTGCAGATATTTCCATGTTCATACAGATGGTGGTGTAGATATTTCCATGTTTATAGAGATAGCGGTGTAGTTATTTCCATGTGCAAAGAGATAGCTGTGTAGATATTTCCATGTATATGCAGATAGCTGTGTAGTTATTTCCATTTACATGCAGATAGCGGTGTAGATATTTCCATGTTCAAACAGATAGCAGTGCAGATATTTCCATGTTCATACAGATAGCGGTGTGGATATTTCCATGTTTATACAGATAGCGGTGAAGATGTATGCATGTTTACACAGATAGCGGTGTAGACATTTCCATGTTCATACAGATAGCGGTGTAGATATTTCCATGTTCATCCAGACGGCTGTGTAGACATATCCATGTTCATACAGATGGCGGTGAAGATATTTCCATGTTCATACAGATGGCTGTGTAGATATATCCATGTTCATACAGATGACGGTGAAGGTTTTTCCATGTTCATACAGATGGTGGTGTAGATATTTCCATGTTCATACAAATAGCGGAGCTGATATTTCCATGTTTATACAGGTAGCAGTGTAGATATTTCCATTTTTATGCAGATAGCGTTGTAGATATTTCCATGTTTATACACATAGCGGTGTAGATATTTCCATGTTTATACAGATAGCGGTGTAGATATCTCCATCTTAATACAGATGGCGGTGTAGATATTTATATGTTCACGCAGATGGCGGTGCAGATATTTCCATGTTCATACTGATGGCGGTGAAGATATTTCCATGTTCATACAGATGGCGGTGTAGATACTTCCATGTTCATACTGATAGCAGTGCTGATATTTCCATGTTTATACTGGTAGCGGTGTAGATATTTCCATGTTCATACAGATAGCGGTGTAGATACTTCCATGTTCATCCAGACGGCTGTGTAGACATATCCATGTTCATACAGATGGCGGTGAAGATATTTCCATGTTCATACAGATGGCTGTGTAGATATATCCATGTTCATACAGATGGCGGTGACGATATTTCCATGTTCATACAGATGGCGGTGTAGATATTTCCATGTTCATACATATAGCGGTGCTGATATTTCCCTGTTTATACAGGTATCGGTGTACATATTTCCATGTTTATACAGATAGCGGTGTAGATATTTCCATGTTTATACAGATAGCGGTGTAAATATTTCCATGTTTATACAGATAGCGGTGTAGATATCTCCATCTTAATACAGATGGCGGTGTAGATATTCATATGTTCATACAGATGGCGGTGCAGATATTTCCATGTTCATACGGATGGCGGTGAAGATATTTCCATGTTCATACAGATGGCGGTGTAGAAACTTCCATGTTCATACTGATAGCGGTGCTGATATTTCCATGTTTATACAGGTAGCGGTGTAGATATTTCCATGTTTATACAGATAGCGGTGTAGATTTTTCCATGTTTATACACATAGCGGTGTAGATATTTCCATGTTTATACAGATAGCGGTGTAGATATCTCCATCTTAATACAGATGGCGGTGTAGATATTTATATGTTCATTCAGATGGCGGTGCAGATATTTCCATGTTCATACAGATGGCGGTGTATCTATTTCCATGTTCATACAGATACCGTTTAGTTATTTCCATGTGTAAAGAGATAGCTGTGTAGATATTCCCATGTATATGCACATAGCTGTGTAGATATTTCCATTTTCAAGCAGATAGCGGTGTATATACTTCCCTGTTCAAACAGATAGCGGTGTAGATATTTCCATGTTCATACAGATAGTGGTGTAGATATTTCCATGTTTATACAGATAGCGTTGTAGCTATTTCCATGTTCATACAGATAGCGGAGTGGATATTTCCATGTTCATAGAGATAGCGGTGTAGATATTTCCATGTTTATACAGGTAGCGGTGTAGATATTTCCATGTTTATACAGATAGCGGTGAAGATGTATGCATGTTTACACAGATAGCGGTGTAGATATTTCCATGTTCATACAGATAGCGGTGTAGATATTTCCATGTTCATCCAGACGGCTGTGTAGACATATCCATGTTCATACAGATGGCGGTGAAGATATTTCCATGTTCATACAGATGGCTGTGTAGATATATCCATGTTCATACAGATGGCGGTGTAGATATTTCCATGTTCATACAGATGGCGGTGTAGATATTTCCATGTTCCTACAGATAGCGGTGTAGATATTTCCATGTTCATCCAGAAGGCTGTGTAGATATATCCATGTTCATAAAGATGGCGGTGAAGATATTTCCATATTCATACAGATAGCGGTGTAGATATATCCATGTTCATACAGATAGTGGTGTAGATATTTCCATGTTCATACAGATAGCGGTGCAGATATTTCCATGTTCATGCAGATAGCGGTGTAGATATTTCCATGTTCATACAGATAGTGGTGTATGTATTTCCATGTTCATACAGATGGCGGTGAAGATATCTCCATGTTCATACAGATGGCGTTGTAGATATTTCCATGTTCATACAGATAGCCCTGTAGATATTGCCATGTTCAAACCGACAGCGGTGCTGATACTTCCATGTTTATACAGGTAGCGGTGTACATATTTCTGTGTTTATACAGGTAGCGGTGTAGATATTTCCATGTTCATACAGATAGTGGTGTAGATATTTCCATGTTTATACAGATAGCGGTGTAGATATCTGTTTCTTAATACAGACGGCGGTGTAGATATTTATATGTTCATACAGATGGCGGCGCAGATATTTCCATGTTCATACAGATGGTGGTGTAGATATTTCCATGTTTATAGAGATAGCGGTGTAGTTATTTCCATGTGCAAAGAGATAGCTGTGTAGATATTTCCATGTATATGCAGATAGCTGTGTAGATATTTCCATTTTCATGCAGATAGCGGTGTAGATATTTCCATGTTCATACAGATAGCGGTGTGGATATTTCCATGTTTATACAGATTGCGGTGAAGACGTATGCATGTTTACCCAGATAGCGGTGTAGATAGTTCCATGTTCATACAGATAGCGGTGTAGATATTTCCATGTTCATCCAGACGGCTGTTTAGACATATCCATGTTCATACAGATGGCGGTGAAGATATTTCCATGTTCATACACATGGCTGTGTAGATATATCCATGTTCATACAGATGACGGTGAAGATTTTTCCATGTTCATACAGATGGCGGTGTAGATATTTCCATGTTCATAAAGATAGCGGTGCTGATATTTCCATGTTTATACAGGTAGCAGTGTAGATATTTCCATGTTTATACACATAGCGGTGTAGATATTTCCATGTTCATACAGATAGCGGTGTAGATATCTCCATCTTAATACAGATGGCGGTGTAGATATTTATATGTTCATACAGATGGCGGTGCAGATATTTCCATGTTCATACAGATGGCGGTGAAGTTATTTCCATGTTCATACAGATGGCGGTGTAGTTACTTCCATGTTCATACTGATAGCGGTGCTGATATTTCCATGTTTATACAGGTAGCTGTGTAGATATTTCCATTTTCAAGCAGATAGCGGTGTATATACTTCCCTGTTCAAACAGATAGCGGTGTAGATATTTCCATGTTCATACAGATAGTGGTGTAGATATTTCCATGTCTGTGCAGATAGCGGTGTAGATATCTCCATCTTAATACAGATGGCGGTGTAGATATTTATATGTTCATACAGATGGCGGTGCAGATATTTCCATGTTCATACAGAGAGCGGTGTAGATATTTCCATGTTCATACAGATAGTGGTGTAGTTATTTCCATGTGTAAAGAGATAGCTGTGTAGATATTTCCATGTATATGCAGATAGCTGTGTAGATATTTACATTTTCATGCAGATAGCGGTGTATATATTTCCCTGTTCAGTTAGCGGTGTAGATATTTCCATGTTCAGAAAGATAGCGGTGTAGATATTTCCATGTTTATACAGATAGCGGTGAAGATGTATGCATGTTTACACAGATAGCGGTGTAGGTATTTCCATGTTCATCCAGATGGCTGTTTAGATATATCCTTTTTCATAGAGATGGCGGTGAAGATATTTCCATGTTCATACAGATAGCGGTGTAGATATTTCCATGTTCATACAGATAGCGGTGTAGTTATTTCCTTGATTATACACATAGCGGTGTAGATATTTCCATGTTCATACAGATAGCGGTGTATGTATTTCCATGTTCATACAGATAGCGGTGTAGATATTTCCATTTTCATGCAGATAGCGGTGTATATATTTCCCTGTTCAAACAGTTAGCGGTGTAGATATTTCCATGTTCATAAAGATAGCGGTGTAGATATTTCCATGTTTATAAAGATAGCGGTGAAGTTGTATGCATGTTTACACAGATAGCGGTGTAGATATTTCCACGTTCATCCAGATGGCTGTGTAGATATATCCATGTTCATACAGATGGCGGTGAAGATATTTCCATGTTCATACAGATAGCGGTGTAGATATCTCCATCTTAATACAGATGGCGGTGTAGATATTTATATGTTCATACAGATGGCGGTGCAGATATTTCCATGTTCATACGGATGGCGGTGAAGATATTTCCATGTTCATACAGATGGCGGTGTAGAAACTTCCATGTTCATACTGATAGCGGTGCTGATATTTCCATGTTTATACAGGTAGCGGTGTAGATATTTCCATGTTTATACAGATAGCAGTGTAGATATTTCCATGTTTATACACATAGCGGTGTAGATATTTCCATGTCTATACAGATAGCGGTGTAGATATTTCCATGTTTATGCAGATAGTGGTGTAGATATCTCCATCTTAATACAGATGGCGGTGTAGATATTTAAATGTTCATACAGATGGCGCTGCAGATATTTCCATGTTCATACAGATGGCGGTGTAGATATTTCCATGTTCATACAGATAGCGCTGTAGTTATTTCCATGTGTAAAGAGATAGCTGTGTAGATATTTCCATGTATAAGCAGATAGCTGTGTAGATATTTCCGTTTTCATGCAGATAGCGGTGTATATATTTCCCTGTTCAAACAGTTAGCGGTGTATATATTTCCATGTTCATAAAGGTAGCGGTGTAGATATTTCCATGTTTATACAGATAGCGGTGAAGTTGTATGCATGTTTACACAGATAGCGGTGTAGATATTTCCATGTTCATCCAGATGGCTGTGTAGATATATCCATGTTCATACAGATAGAGGTGTAGATATTTCCATGTTCATACAGATAGCGGTGCAGATATTTCCATGTTCATCCAGATGGCTGTGTAGATATATCCATGTTCATACAGATAGCGGTGTAGATATTTCCATGTTCATCCAGATGGCTGTGTAGATATATCCATGTTCATACAGATGGCGGTGAAGATATTTCCATGTTCATAGAGATGGCTGTGTAGATATATCCATGTTCATACAGATGGCGGTGACGATATTTCCATGTTCATACAGACGGCGGTGTAGATATTTCCATGTTCATACGGATAGCGGTGCTGACATTTCCATGTTTATACAGGTGGCGATGTAGATATTTCAATGTTTATACAGATAGCGGTGTAGATATTTCCATGTTCATCCAGATGGCTGTGTAGATATATCCATGTTCATACAGATGGCGGTGAAGACATTTCCATGTTCATACAGATAGCGGTGTAGATATTTCCATGTTCATACAGATAACCATGTAGATATTGCCATGTTCATACCGATAGCGGTGCTGATACTTCCATGTTTATACAGGTAGCGGTGTAGATATTTCCATGTTTATACACACAGCGGTGTAGATATTTCCATGTTTATACAGATAGCGGTGTAGATATCTCCATCTTAATGCAGATGGCGGTTTAGATATTTATATGTTCATACAGTTGGCGGTGCAGATATTTCCATGTTCATACGTATGGCGGTGAAGATATTTAAATGTTCATACAGATGGCGGGGTAGAAACTTCCATCTTCATACTGATAGCGGTGCTGATATTTCCATGTTTATACAGGTAGCGGTGTAGATATTTCCATGTTTACACAGATAGCGGTGTAGATATTTCCATGTTTATACACATAGCGGTGTAGATATTTCCATGTTTATGCAGATAGTTGTGTAGATATCTCCATCTTAATACAGATGGCGGTGTAGATATTTAAATGTTCATACAGATGGCTGTGTAGACATATCCATGTTCATACAAATGGCGGTGAAGATATTTCCATGTTCATACAGATAGCGGTGAAGATATTTCCATGTTCATACAGATAGCGGTGTAGATATTTCCATGTTCATACAGATGGCTGTGTAGATATATCCATGTTGCTACAGATGGCAGTGAAGATATTTCCATGTTCATACAGATTGCGGTGTAGATATTTCCATGTTCATACAGATAGCGGGGCTGATATTTCCATGTTTATACAGGTAGCAGTGTAGATATTTCCTTGTTTATACAGAAAGCGGCATTGATATTTCCATGTTTATACAGATAGCAGTGTAGATATTTCCAAGTTTATACAGATGGCGGTGTAGATATCTCCATCTTAATACAGATGGCGGTGTAGATATTTATATGTTCACACAGATGTCGGTGCAGATATTTCCATGTTCATACAGATGGCGGTGTAGATATTTCCATGTTTATAGAGATAGCAGTGTAGTTATTTCCATGTGTAAAGAGATAGCTTTGTAGATATTTCCATGTATATGCAGATAGCTGTGTAGATATTTCCATTTTCATGCAGATAGCGGTGAAGATGTATACATGTTTACACAGATAGCGGTGTAGATATTTCCATGTTCATACAGATAGCGGTGTAGATATTTCCATGTTCATACAGATGGCTGTGTAGATATATCTATGTTCTTACAGATGGCGGAGAAGATATTTCCATGTTCATACAGATAGCGGTGTAGATATTTCCATGTTCATACAGATAGCGGTGTAGATATTTCCATGTTCATACAGATAGCGGTGTAGATATTTCCATGTTCATACAGATAGCGGTGTAGATATTTCCATGTTCATCCAGAAGGCTGTGTAGATATATCCATGTTCATACAGATGGCGGTGAATATATTTCCATGTTCATACAGATAGCGGTGCAGATATTTCCATGTTCATACAGATAGCCGTATAGATATTGCCGTGTTTATACCGATAGCGGCGCTGATACTTCCATGTTTATACAGGTAGCGGTGTACATATTTCCATGTTTATACAGATAGTGGTGTAGATATTTCCATGTTCATACAGATAGCGGTGTAGATATTTCCATGTTCATAGAGATAGCGGTGTAGATATTTACATGTTCATACAGATAGCGGTGCTGATATTTCCATGTTTATACAGGTAGGGGTGTAGACATTTCCATGTTTATACAGATAGTGGTGTAGATATTTCCATGTTTATACAGATAGTTGTGTAGATATTTCCAAGATTATACAGATAGCGGTGTAGATATCTCCATCTTAATACAGATGGCGGTGTAGATATTTATATGTTCATTCAGATGGCGGTGCGGATATTTCCATGTTCATACAGATGGCGGTGTAGATATTTCCATGTTCATACAGATAGCGGTGTAGTTATTTCCATGTGTAAAGAGATAGCTGTGTAGATATTCCCATGTATATGCAGATAGCTGTGTAGATATTTCCATTTTCATGCAGATAGCGGTGTATATACTTCCCTGTTCAAACAGAGAGCGGTGTAGATATTTCCATGTTCATACAGATAGTGGTGTAGATATTTCCATGATCATACAGATAGCGGTGTAGCTATTTCCATGTTCATACAGATAGCGGTGTGGATATTTCCATGTTCATAGAGATAGCGGTGTAGATATTTCCATGTTTATACAGGTAGCGGTGTAGATATTTCCATGTTTATACAGATATCGGTGAAGATGTAGGCATGTTTACACAGATAGCGGTGTAGATATTTTCATGTTCATCCAGATGGCCGTGTAGATATTTCCATGTTCATACAGATAGCGGTGTAGATATTTCCATGTTCATCCAGATGGCTGTGTAGATATATCCATGTTCATACAGATGGCGGTGAAGATATTTCCATGTTCATACAGATGGCTGTGTAGATATATCCATGTTCATACAGATGGCGGTGACGATATTTCCATGTTCATACAGACGGCGGTGTAGATATTTCCATGTTCATACTGATAGCGGTGCTGATATTTCCATGTTTATACAGGTGGAGGTGTAGATATTTCAATGTTTATACAGAGAGCGGTGTAGATATTTCCATGTTCATCCAGATGGCTGTGTAAATATATCCATGTTCATACAGATGGTGGTGAAGACATTTCCATGTTCATACAGATAGCGGTGTAGATATTTCCATGTTCATACAGATAACCGTGTAGATATTTCCATGTTCATACCGATAGCGGTGCTGATACTTCCATGTTTATACAGGTAGCGGTGTAGCTATTTCCATGTTTATACAGATAGCGGTTTAGATATCTCCATCTTCATACAGATGGCGGTGTAGATATTTATATGTTCATACAGATGGCGGTGCAGATATTTCCATGTTCATACGGATGGCGGTGAAGATATTTCCATGTTCATACAGATGGCGGTGTAGAAACTTCCATGTTCATACTGATAGCGGTGATGACATTTCCATGTTTATACTGGTAGCGGTGTAGATATTTCCATGTTTATACAGATAGCAGTGTAGATATTTCCATGTTTATACACATAGCGGTGTAGATATTTCCATGTTTATACAGATAGCGGTGTAGATATTTCCATGTTTATGCAGATAGTGGTGTAGATATCTCCATCTTAATACAGATGGCGGTGTAGATATTTAAATGTTCATACAGATGGCGGTGCAGATATTTCCATGTTCATACAGATGGCGGTGTAGATATTTCCATGTTCATACAGATAGCGGTGTAGTTATTTCCATGTGTAAAGAGATAGCTGTGTAGATATTTCCATGTAGAAGCAGAAAGCGGTGTAGTTATTTCCGTTTTCATGCAGATAGCGGTGTATATATTTCCCTGTTCAAACAGTTAGCGGTGTATATATTTCCATGTTCATAAAGATAGCGGTGTACATATTTCCATGTTTATACAGATAGCGGTGTAGATATTTCCATGTTCATACAGATAGCCGTGTAGATATTGCCATGTTCATACCAATAGCGGTGCTGATACTTCCATGTTTATACAGGTAGCGGTGTACATATTTCAGTGTTTATACAGATAGCGGTGTAGATATTTCCATGTTCATACAGATAGCGGTGTAGGTATTTCCATGTTTATACAGATAGTGGTGTAGATATCTCCTTCCTAATACAGATGGCGGTGTAGATATCTCCATGTTCATACAGATGGCGGTGTAGATATTTCCATGTTTATAGAGATAGCGGTGTAGTTATTTCCATGTGCAAAGAGATAGCTGTGTAGATATTTCCATTTATATGCAGATAGTTGTGTAGATATTTCCATTTTCATGCAGATAGCGGTGTAGATATTTCCATGTTCAAACAGATAGCGGTGTAGATATTTCCATGTTCATACAGATAGCGGTGTAGATATTTCCATGTTTATACAGATAGCGGTGAAGATGTATGCATGTTTACACAGATAGCGGTGTAGATATTTCCATGTTCATCCAGACGGCTGTGTAGACATATCCATGTTCATACAGATGGTGGTGAAGATATTTCCATGTTCATACAGATGGCTGTGTAGATATATCCATGTTCATACAGATGGCGGTGACGATATTTCCATGTTCATACAGACGGTGGTGTAGATATTTCCGTGTTGGTACAGATAGCGGTGCTGATATTTCCATGTTTATACAGGTAGCGGTGTAGATATTTCCATGTTTATACAGATAGCGGTGTAGATATTTCCATATTTATACAGATAGCGGTGTAGATATTTCCATGTTTATACAGATAGCAGTGTAGATATCTCCATCTTAATACAGATGGCGGTGTAGATATTTATATGTTCATACAGTTGGCGGTGCAGATATTTCCATGTTCATACAGATGGCGGTGTAGAACCTTCCATGTTCATACTGATAGAGGTGCTGATATTTCCATGTTTATACAGGTAGCGGTGTAGATATTTCCATGTTTATACAGATAGCGGTGTAGATATTTCCATGTTTATACACATAGCGGTGTAGATATTTCCATGTTTATACAGATAGCGGTGTAGATATTTCCATGTTTATGCAGATAGTTGTGTAGATATCTCCATCTTAATACAGATGGCGGTGTAGATATTTAAATGTTCATACAGATGGCTGTGTAGACATATCCATGTTCATACAGATGGCGGTGAAGATATTTCCATGTTCATACAGATAGCGGTGTAGATATTTCCATGTTCATACAGATAGCGGTGTAGATATTTCCATGTTCATACAGATGGCTGTGTAGATATATCCATGTTCGTACAGATGGCGGTGAAGATATTTCCATGTTCATAGCGTTGGCAGTGTAGATATTTCCATGTTCATACAGATAGCGGGGCTGATATTTCCATGTTTATACAGGTAGCAGTGTAGATATTTCCTTGTTTATACAGAAAGCGGCATAGATATTTCCATGTTTATACAGATAGCAGTGTAGATATTTCCAAGTTTATACAGATAGCGGTGTAGATATCTCCATCTTAATACAGATGGCGGTGTAGATATTTATATGTTCATACAGATGTCGGTGCAGATATTTCCATGTTCATACAGATGGCGGTGTAGATATTTCCATGTTTATAGAGATAACAGTGTAGTTATTTCCATGTGTAAAGAGATAGCTTTGTAGATATTTCCATGTATATGCAGATAGCTGTGTAGATATTTCCATTTTCATGCAGATAGCGGTGAAGATGTATACATGTTTACACAGATAGTGGTGTAGATATTTCCATGTTCATACAGATAGCGGTGTAGATATTTCCATGTTCATACAGATGGCTGTGCAGATATATCTATGATCTTACAGATGGCGGAGAAGATATTTCCATGTTCATACAGATAGCGGTGTAGATATTTCCATGTTTATACACACAGCGGTGTAGATATTTCCATGTTTATACAGATAGCGGTGTAGATATCTCCATCTTAATGCAGATGGCGGTTTAGATATTTATATGTTCATACAGTTGGCGGTGCAGATATTTCCATGTTCATACGTATGGCGGTGAAGATATTTAAATGTTCATACAGATGGCGGTGTAGAAACTTCCATCTTCATACTGATAGCGGTGCTGATATTTCCATGTTTATACAGGTAGCGGTGTAGATATTTCCATGTTTACACAGATAGCGGTGTAGATATTTCCATGTTTATACACATAGCGTTGTAGATATTTCCATGTTTATGCAGATAGTTGTGTAGATATCTCCATCTTAATACAGATGGCGGTGTAGATATTTAAATGTTCATGCAGATGGCTGTGTAGACATATCCATGTTCATACAGATGGCGGTGAAGATATTTCCATGTTCATACAGATAGCGGTGAAGATATTTCCATGTTCATACAGATAGCGGTGTAGACATTTCCATGTTCATACAGATGGCTGTGTAGATATATCCATGTTGCTACAGATGGCGGTGAAGATATTTCCATGTTTATACAGATGGCGGTGTAGATATTTCCATGTTCATACAGATAGCGGGGCTGATATTTCCTTGTTTATACAGAAAGCGGCATTGATATTTCCATGTTTATACAGATAGCAGTGTAGATATTTCCAAGTTTATACAGATAGCGGTGTAGATATCTCCATCTTAATACAGATGGCGGTGCAGATATTTATATGTTCACACAGATGTCGGTGCAGATATTTCCATGTTCATACAGATGGCGGTGTAGATATTTCCATGTTTATAGAGATAGCAGTGTAGTTATTTCCATGTGTAAAGAGATAGCTTTGTAGATATTTCCATGTATATGCAGATAGCTGTGTAGATATTTCCATTTTCATGCAGATAGCGGTGAAGATGTATACATGTTTACACAGATAGCGGTGTAGATATTTCCATGTTCATACAGATAGCGGTGTAGATATTTCCATGTTCATACAGATGGCTGTGTAGATATATCTATGTTCTTACAGATGGCGGAGAAGTTATTTCCATGTTCATACAGATAGCGGTGTAGATATTTCCATGTTCATACAGATAGCGGTGTAGATATTTCCATGTTCATACAGATAGCGGTGTAGATATTTCCATGTTCATACAGATAGCGGTGTAGATATTTCCATCTTCATCCAGAAGGCTGTGTAGATATATCCATGTTCATACAGATGGCGGTGAAGATATTTCCATGTTCATACAGATAGCGGTGCAGATATTTCCATGTTCATACAGATAGCCGTATAGATATTGCCGTGTTTATACCGATAGCGGCGCTGATACTTCCATGTTTATACAGGTAGCGGTGTACATATTTCCATGTTTATACAGATAGTGGTGTAGATATTTCCATGTTCATACAGATAGCGGTGTAGATATTTCCATGTTCATAGAGATAGCGGTGTAGATATTTACATGTTCATACAGATAGCGGTGCTGATATTTCCATGTTTATACAGGTAGGGGTGTAGACATTTCCATGTTTATACAGATAGTGGTGTAGATATTTCCATGTTTATAAAGATAGTTGTGTAGATATTTCCAAGATTATACAGATAGCGGTGTAGATATCTCCATCTTAATACAGATGGCGGTGTAGATATTTATATGTTCATTCAGATGGCGGTGCAGATATTTCCATGTTCATACAGATGGCGGTGTAGATATTTCCATGTTCATACAGATAGCGGTGTAGTTATTTCCATGTGTAAAGAGATAGCTGTGTAGATATTCCCATGTATATGCAGATAGCTGTGTAGATATTTCCATTTTCAAGCAGATAGCGGTGTATATACTTCCCTGTTCAAACAGATAGCGGTGTAGATATTTCCATGTTCATACAGATAGTGGTGTAGATATTTCCATGATCATACAGATAGCGGTGTAGCTATTTCCATGTTCATACAGATAGCGGTGTGGATATTTCCATGTTCATAGAGATAGCGGTGTAGATATTTCCATGTTTATACAGGTAGCGGTGTAGATATTTCCATGTTTATACAGATATCGGTGAGGATGTAGGCATGTTTACACAGATAGCGGTGTAGATATTTTCATGTTCATCCAGATGTCCGTGTAGATATTTCCATGTTCATACAGATAGCGGTGTAGATATTTCCATGTTCATCCAGATGGCTGTGTAGATATATCCATGTTCATACAGATGGCGGTGAAGATATTTCCATGTTCATACAGATGGCTGTGTAGATATATCCATGTTCATACAGATGGCGGTGACGATATTTCCATGTTCATACAGACGGCGGTGTAGATATTTCCATGTTCATACTGATAGCGGTGCTGATATTTCCATGTTTATACAGGTGGAGGTGTAGATATTTCCATGTTTATACAGAGAGCGGTGTAGATATTTCCATGTTCATCCAGATGGCTGTGTAAATATATCCATGTTCATACAGATGGCGGTGAAGACATTTCCATGTTCATACAGATAGCGGTGTAGATATTTCCATGTTCATACAGATAACCGTGTAGATATTTCCATGTTCATACCGATAGCGGTGCTGATACTTCCATGTTTATACAGGTAGCGGTGTAGCTATTTCCATGTTTATACAGATAGCGGTTTAGATATCTCCATCTTAATACAGATGGCGGTGTAGATATTTATATGTTCATACAGATGGCGGTGCAGATATTTCCATGTTCATACGGATGGCGGTGAAGATATTTCCATGTTCATACAGATGGCGGTGTAGAAACTTCCATGTTCATACTGATAGCGGTGATGACATTTCCATGTTTATACTGGTAGCGGTGTCGATATTTCCATGTTTATACAGATAGCAGTGTAGATATTTCCATGTTTATACACATAGCGGTGTAGATATTTCCATGTTTATACAGATAGCGGTGTAGATATTTCCATGTTTATGCAGATAGTGGTGTAGATATCTCCATCTTAATACAGATGGCGGTGTAGATATTTAAATGTTCATACAGATGGCGGTGCAGATATTTCCATGTTCATACAGATGGCGGTGTAGATATTTCCATGTTCATACAGATAGCGGTGTAGTTATTTCCATGTGTAAAGAGATAGCTGTGTAGATATTTCCATGTAGAAGCAGAAAGCTGTGTAGATATTTCCGTTTTCATGCAGATAGCGGTGTATATATTTCCCTGTTCAAACAGTTAGCGGTGTATATATTTCCATGTTCATAAAGATAGCGGTGTAGATATTTCCATGTTTATACAGATAGCGGTGTAGATATTTCCATGTTCATACAGATAGCCGTGTAGATATTGCCATGTTCATACCAATAGCGGTGCTGATACTTCCATGTTTATACAGGTAGCGGTGTACATATTTCCGTGTTTATACAGATAGCGGTGTAGATATTTCCATGTTCATACAGATAGCGGTGTAGGTATTTCCATGTTTATACAGATAGTGGTGTAGATATCTCCTTCTTAATACAGATGGCGGTGTAGATATCTCCATGTTCATACAGATGGCGGTGTAGATATTTCCATGTTTATAGAGATAGCGGTGTAGTTATTTCCATGTGCAAAGAGATAGCTGTGTAGATATTTCCATTTATATGCAGATAGTTGTGTAGATATTTCCATTTTCATGCAGATAGCGGTGTAGATATTTCCATGTTCAAACAGATAGCGGTGTAGATATTTCCATGTTCATACAGATAGCGGTGTAGATATTTCCATGTTTATACAGATAGCGGTGAAGATGTATGCATGTTTACACAGATAGCGGTGTAGATATTTCCATGTTCATCCAGACGGCTGTGTAGACATATCCATGTTCATACAGATGGTGGTGAAGATATTTCCATGTTCATAAAGATGGCTGTGTAGATATATCCATGTTCATACAGATGGCGGTGACGATATTTCCATGTTCATACAGACGGTGGTGTAGATATTTCCGTGTTGGTACAGATAGCGGTGCTGATATTTCCATGTTTATACAGGTAGCGGTGTAGATATTTCCATGTTTATACAGATAGCGGTGTAGATATTTCCATATTTATACAGATAGCGGTGTAGATATTTCCATGTTTATACCGATAGCAGTGTAGATATCTCCATCTTAATACAGATGGCGGTGTAGATATTTATATGTTCATACAGTTGGCGGTGCAGATATTTCCATGTTCATACAGATGGCGGTGTAGAACCTTCCATGTTCATACTGATAGAGGTGCTGATATTTCCATGTTTATACAGGTAGCGGTGTAGATATTTCCATGTTTATACAGATAGCGGTGTAGATATTTCCATGTTTATACACATAGCGGTGTAGATATTTCCATGTTTATACAGATAGCGGTGTAGATATTTCCATGTTTATGCAGATAGTTGTGTAGATATCTCCATCTTAATACAGATGGCGGTGTAGATATTTAAATGTTCATACAGATGGCTGTGTAGACATATCCATGTTCATACAGATGGCGGTGAAGATATTTCCATGTTCATACAGATAGCGGTGTAGATATTTCCATGTTCATACAGATAGCGGTGTAGATATTTCCATGTTCATACAGATGGCTGTGTAGATATATCCATGTTCGTACAGATGGCGGTGAAGATATTTCCATGTTCATAGCGTTGGCAGTGTAGATATTTCCATGTTCATACAGATAGCGGGGCTGATATTTCCATGTTTATACAGGTAGCAGTGTAGATATTTCCTTGTTTATACAGAAAGCGGCATAGATATTTCCATGTTTATACAGATAGCAGTGTAGATATTTCCAAGTTTATACAGATAGCGGTGTAGATATCTCCATCTTAATACAGATGGCGGTGTAGATATTTATATGTTCATACAGATGTCGGTGCAGATATTTCCATGTTCATACAGATGGCGGTGTAGATATTTCCATGTTTATAGAGATAGCAGTGTAGTTATTTCCATGTGTAAAGAGATAGCTTTGTAGATATTTCCATGTATATGCAGATAGCTGTGTAGATATTTCCATTTTCATGCAGATAGCGGTGAAGATGTATACATGTTTACACAGATAGTGGTGTAGATATTTCCATGTTCATACAGATAGCGGTGTAGATATTTCCATGTTCATACAGATGGCTGTGTAGATATATCTATGATCTTACAGATGGCGGAGAAGATATTTCCATGTTCATACAGATAGCGGTGTAGATATTTCCATGTTCATACAGATAGCGGTGTAGATATTTCCATGTTTATACACACAGCGGTGTAGATATTTCCATGTTTATACAGATAGCGGTGTAGATATCTCCATCTTAATGCAGATGGCGGTTTAGATATTTATATGTTCATACAGTTGGCGGTGCAGATATTTCCATGTTCATACGTATGGCGGTGAAGATATTTAAATGTTCATACAGATGGCGGTGTAGAAACTTCCATCTTCATACTGATAGCGGTGCTGATATTTCCATGTTTATACAGGTAGCGGTGTAGATATTTCCATGTTTACACAGATAGCGGTGTAGATATTTCCATGTTTATACACATAGCGGTGTAGATATTTCCATGTTTATGCAGATAGTTGTGTAGATATCTCCATCTTAATACAGATGGCGGTGTAGATATTTAAATGTTCATACAGATGGCTGTGTAGACATATCCATGTTCATACAGATGGCGGTGAAGATATTTCCATGTTCATACAGATAGCGGTGAAGATATTTCCATGTTCATACAGATAGCGGTGTAGATATTTCCATGTTCATACAGATGGCTGTGTAGATATATCCATGTTGCTACAGATGGCGGTGAAGATATTTCCATGTTTATACAGATGGCGGTGTAGATATTTCCATGTTCATACAGATAGCGGGGCTGATATTTCCATGTTTATACAGGTAGCAGTGTAGATATTTCCTTGTTTATACAGAAAGCGGCATTGATATTTCCATGTTTATACAGATAGCAGTGTAGATATTTCCAAGTTTATACAGATAGCGGTGTAGATATCTCCATCTTAATACAGATGGCGGTGTAGATATTTATATGTTCACACAGATGTCGGTGCAGATATTTCCATGTTCATACAGATGGCGGTGTAGATATTTCCATGTTTATAGAGATAGTAGTGTAGTTATTTCCATGTGTAAAGAGATAGGTTTGTAGATATTTCCATGTATATGCAGATAGCTGTGTAGATATTTCCATTTTCATGCAGATAGCGGTGAAGATGTATACATGTTTACACAGATAGCGGTGTAGATATTTCCATGTTCATACAGATAGCGGTGTAGATATTTCCATGTTCATACAGATGGCTGTGTAGATATATCTATGTTCTTACAGATGGCGGAGAAGTTATTTCCATGTTCATACAGATAGCGGTGTAGATATTTCCATGTTCATACAGATAGCGGTGTAGATATTTCCATGTTCATACAGATAGCGGTGTAGATATTTCCATGTTCATACAGATAGCGGTGTAGATATTTCCATCTTCATCCAGAAGGCTGTGTAGATATATCCATGTTCATACAGATGGCGGTGAAGATATTTCCATGTTCATACAGATAGCGGTGCAGATATTTCCATGTTCATACAGATAGCCGTATAGATATTGCCGTGTTTATACCGATAGCGGCGCTGATACTTCCATGTTTATACAGGTAGCGGTGTACATATTTCCATGTTTATACAGATAGTGGTGTAGATATTTCCATGTTCATACAGATAGCGGTGTAGATATTTCCATGTTCATAGAGATAGCGGTGTAGATATTTACATGTTCATACAGATAGCGGTGCTGATATTTCCATGTTTATACAGGTAGGGGTGTAGACATTTCCATGTTTATACAGATAGTGGTGTAGATATTTCCATGTTTATAAAGATAGTTGTGTAGATATTTCCAAGATTATACAGATAGCGGTGTAGATATCTCCATCTTAATACAGATGGCGGTGTAGATATTTATATGTTCATTCAGATGGCGGTGCAGATATTTCCATGTTCATACAGATGGCGGTGTAGATATTTCCATGTTCATACAGATAGCGGTGTAGTTATTTCCATGTGTAAAGAGATAGCTGTGTAGATATTCCCATGTATATGCAGATAGCTGTGTAGATATTTCCATTTTCAAGCTGATAGCGGTGTATATACTTCCCTGTTCAAACAGATAGCGGTGTAGATATTTCCATGTTCATACAGATAGTGGTGTAGATATTTCCATGATCATACAGATAGCGGTGTAGCTATTTCCATGTTCATACAGATAGCGGTGTGGATATTTCCATGTTCATAGAGATAGCGGTGTAGATATTTCCATGTTTATACAGGTAGCGGTGTAGATATTTCCATGTTTATACAGATATCGGTGAGGATGTAGGCATGTTTACACAGATAGCGGTGTAGATATTTTCATGTTCATCCAGATGTCCGTGTAGATATTTCCATGTTCATACAGATAGCGGTGTAGATATTTCCATGTTCATCCAGATGGCTGTGTAGATATATCCATGTTCATACAGATGGCGGTGAAGATATTTCCATGTTCATACAGATGGCTGTGTAGATATATCCATGTTCATACAGATGGCGGTGACGATATTTCCATGTTCATACAGACGGCGGTGTAGATATTTCCATGTTCATACTGATAGCGGTGCTGATATTTCCATGTTTATACAGGTGGAGGTGTAGATATTTCCATGTTTATACAGAGAGCGGTGTAGATATTTCCATGTTCATCCAGATGGCTGTGTAAATATATCCATGTTCATACAGATGGCGGTGAAGACATTTCCATGTTCATACAGATAGCGGTGTAGATATTTCCATATTCATACAGATAACCGTGTAGATATTTCCATGTTCATACCGATAGCGGTGCTGATACTTCCATGTTTATACAGGTAGCGGTGTAGCTATTTCCATGTTTATACAGATAGCGGTTTAGATATCTCCATCTTAATACAGATGGCGGTGTAGATATTTATATGTTCATACAGATGGCGGTGCAGATATTTCCATGTTCATACGGATGGCGGTGAAGATATTTCCATGTTCATACAGATGGCGGTGTAGAAACTTCCATGTTCATACTGATAGCGGTGATGACATTTCCATGTTTATACTGGTAGCGGTGTCGATATTTCCATGTTTATACAGATAGCAGTGTAGATATTTCCATGTTTATACACATAGCGGTGTAGATATTTCCATGTTTATACAGATAGCGGTGTAGATATTTCCATGTTTATGCAGATAGTGGTGTAGATATCTCCATCTTAATACAGATGGCGGTGTAGATATTTAAATGTTCATACAGATGGCGGTGCAGATATTTCCATGTTCATACAGATGGCGGTGTAGATATTTCCATGTTCATACAGATAGCGGTGTAGTTATTTCCATGTGTAAAGAGATAGCTGTGTAGATATTTCCATGTAGAAGCAGAAAGCTGTGTAGATATTTCCGTTTTCATGCAGATAGCGGTGTATATATTTCCCTGTTCAAACAGTTAGCGGTGTATATATTTCCATGTTCATAAAGATAGCGGTGTAGATATTTCCATGTTTATACAGATAGCGGTGTAGATATTTCCATGTTCATACAGATAGCCGTGTAGATATTGCCATGTTCATACCAATAGCGGTGCTGATACTTCCATGTTTATACAGGTAGCGGTGTACATATTTCCGTGTTTATACAGATAGCGGTGTAGATATTTCCATGTTCATACAGATAGCGGTGTAGGTATTTCCATGTTTATACAGATAGTGGTGTAGATATCTCCTTCTTAATACAGATGGCGGTGTAGATATCTCCATGTTCATACAGATGGCGGTGTAGATGTTTCCATGTTTATAGAGATAGCGGTGTAGTTATTTCCATGTGCAAAGAGATAGCTGTGTAGATATTTCCATTTATATGCAGATAGTTGTGTAGATATTTCCATTTTCATGCAGATAGCGGTGTAGATATTTCCATGTTCAAACAGATAGCGGTGTAGATATTTCCATGTTCATACAGATAGCGGTGTAGATATTTCCATGTTTATACAGATAGCGGTGAAGATGTATGCATGTTTACACAGATAGCGGTGTAGATATTTCCATGTTCATCCAGACGGCTGTGTAGACATATCCATGTTCATACAGATGGTGGTGAAGATATTTCCATGTTCATACAGATGGCTGTGTAGATATATCCATGTTCATACAGATGGCGGTGACGATATTTCCATGTTCATACAGACGGTGGTGTAGATATTTCCGTGTTGGTACAGATAGCGGTGCTGATATTTCCATGTTTATACAGGTAGCGGTGTAGATATTTCCATGTTTATACAGATAGCGGTGTAGATATTTCCATATTTATACAGATAGCGGTGTAGATATTTCCATGTTTATACAGATAGCAGTGTAGATATCTCCATCTTAATACAGATGGCGGTGTAGATATTTATATGTTCATACAGTTGGCGGTGCAGATATTTCCATGTTCATACAGATGGCGGTGTAGAACCTTCCATGTTCATACTGATAGAGGTGCTGATATTTCCATGTTTATACAGGTAGCGGTGTAGATATTTCCATGTTTATACAGATAGCGGTGTAGATATTTCCATGTTTATACACATAGCGGTGTAGATATTTCCATGTTTATACAGATAGCGGTGTAGATATTTCCATGTTTATGCAGATAGTTGTGTAGATATCTCCATCTTAATACAGATGGCGGTGTAGATATTTAAATGTTCATACAGATGGCTGTGTAGACATATCCATGTTCATACAGATGGCGGTGAAGATATTTCCATGTTCATACAGATAGCGGTGTAGATATTTCCATGTTCATACAGATAGCGGTGTAGATATTTCCATGTTCATACAGATGGCTGTGTAGATATATCCATGTTCGTACAGATGGCGGTGAAGATATTTCCATGTTCATAGCGTTGGCAGTGTAGATATTTCCATGTTCATACAGATAGCGGGGCTGATATTTCCATGTTTATACAGGTAGCAGTGTAGATATTTCCTTGTTTATACAGAAAGCGGCATAGATATTTCCATGTTTATACAGATAGCAGTGTAGATATTTCCAAGTTTATACAGATAGCGGTGTAGATATCTCCATCTTAATACAGATGGCGGTGTAGATATTTATATGTTCATACAGATGTCGGTGCAGATATTTCCATGTTCATACAGATGGCGGTGTAGATATTTCCATGTTTATAGAGATAGCAGTGTAGTTATTTCCATGTGTAAAGAGATAGCTTTGTAGATATTTCCATGTATATGCAGATAGCTGTGTAGATATTTCCATTTTCATGCAGATAGCGGTGAAGATTTATACATGTTTACACAGATAGTGGTGTAGATATTTCCATGTTCATACAGATAGCGGTGTAGATATTTCCATGTTCATACATATAGCGGTGTAGATATTTCCATGTTCATCCAGAAGGGTGTGTAGATATATCCATGTTCATACAGATGGCGGTGAAGATATTTCCATGTTCACACAGATAGCGGTGCAGATATTTCCATGTTCATACAGATAGCCGTGTAGATATTGCCGTGTTTATACCGATAGCGGCGCTGATACTTCCATGTTTATACAGGTAGCGGTGTACATATTTCCATGTTTATACAGATAGTGGTGTAGATATTTCCATGTTCATACAGATAGCGGTGTAGATATTTCCATGTTCATAGAGATAGCGGTGTAGATATTTACATGTTCATACAGATAGCGGTGCTGATATTTCCATGTTTATACAGGTAGGGGTGTAGACATTTCCATGTTTATACAGATAGTGGTGTAGATATTTCCATGTTTATAAAGATAGTTGTGTAGATATTTCCAAGATTATACAGATAGCGGTGTAGATATCTCCATCTTAATACAGATGGCGGTGTAGATATTTATATGTTCATTCAGATGGCGGTGCAGATATTTCCATGTTCATACAGATGGCGGTGTAGATATTTCCATGTTCATACAGATAGCGGTGTAGTTATTTCCATGTGTAAAGAGATAGCTGTGTAGATATTCCCATGTATATGCAGATAGCTGTGTAGATATTTCCATTTTCAAGCAGATAGCGGTGTATATACTTCCCTGTTCAAACAGATAGCGGTGTAGATATTTCCATGTTCATACAGATAGTGGTGTAGATATTTCCATGATCATACAGATAGCGGTGTAGCTATTTCCATGTTCATACAGATAGCGGTGTGGATATTTCCATGTTCATAGAGATAGCGGTGTAGATATTTCCATGTTTATACAGGTAGCGGTGTAGATATTTCCATGTTTATACAGATATCGGTGAGGATGTAGGCATGTTTACACAGATAGCGGTGTAGATATTTTCATGTTCATCCAGATGTCCGTGTAGATATTTCCATGTTCATACAGATAGCGGTGTAGATATTTCCATGTTCATCCAGATGGCTGTGTAGATATATCCATGTTCATACAGATGGCGGTGAAGATATTTCCATGTTCATACAGATGGCTGTGTAGATATATCCATGTTCATACAGATGGCGGTGACGATATTTCCATGTTCATACAGACGGCGGTGTAGATATTTCCATGTTCATACTGATAGCGGTGCTGATATTTCCATGTTTATACAGGTGGAGGTGTAGATATTTCCATGTTTATACAGAGAGCGGTGTAGATATTTCCATGTTCATCCAGATGGCTGTGTAAATATATCCATGTTCATACAGATGGCGGTGAAGACATTTCCATGTTCATACAGATAGCGGTGTAGATATTTCCATATTCATACAGATAACCGTGTAGATATTTCCATGTTCATACCGATAGCGGTGCTGATACTTCCATGTTTATACAGGTAGCGGTGTAGCTATTTCCATGTTTATACAGATAGCGGTTTAGATATCTCCATCTTAATACAGATGGCGGTGTAGATATTTATATGTTCATACAGATGGCGGTGCAGATATTTCCATGTTCATACGGATGGCGGTGAAGATATTTCCATGTTCATACAGATGGCGGTGTAGAAACTTCCATGTTCATACTGATAGCGGTGATGACATTTCCATGTTTATACTGGTAGCGGTGTCGATATTTCCATGTTTATACAGATAGCAGTGTAGATATTTCCATGTTTATACACATAGCGGTGTAGATATTTCCATGTTTATACAGATAGCGGTGTAGATATTTCCATGTTTATGCAGATAGTGGTGTAGATATCTCCATCTTAATACAGATGGCGGTGTAGATATTTAAATGTTCATACAGATGGCGGTGCAGATATTTCCATGTTCATACAGATGGCGGTGTAGATATTTCCATGTTCATACAGATAGCGGTGTAGTTATTTCCATGTGTAAAGAGATAGCTGTGTAGATATTTCCATGTAGAAGCAGAAAGCTGTGTAGATATTTCCGTTTTCATGCAGATAGCGGTGTATATATTTCCCTGTTCAAACAGTTAGCGGTGTATATATTTCCATGTTCATAAAGATAGCGGTGTAGATATTTCCATGTTTATACAGATAGCGGTGTAGATATTTCCATGTTCATACAGATAGCCGTGTAGATATTGCCATGTTCATACCAATAGCGGTGCTGATACTTCCATGTTTATACAGGTAGCGGTGTACATATTTCCGTGTTTATACAGATAGCGGTGTAGATATTTCCATGTTCATACAGATAGCGGTGTAGGTATTTCCATGTTTATACAGATAGTGGTGTAGATATCTCCTTCTTAATACAGATGGCGGTGTAGATATCTCCATGTTCATACAGATGGCGGTGTAGATGTTTCCATGTTTATAGAGATAGCGGTGTAGTTATTTCCATGTGCAAAGAGATAGCTGTGTAGATATTTCCATTTATATGCAGATAGTTGTGTAGATATTTCCATTTTCATGCAGATAGCGGTGTAGATATTTCCATGTTCAAACAGATAGCGGTGTAGATATTTCCATGTTCATACAGATAGCGGTGTAGATATTTCCATGTTTATACAGATAGCGGTGAAGATGTATGCATGTTTACACAGATAGCGGTGTAGATATTTCCATGTTCATCCAGACGGCTGTGTAGACATATCCATGTTCATACAGATGGTGGTGAAGATATTTCCATGTTCATACAGATGGCTGTGTAGATATATCCATGTTCATACAGATGGCGGTGACGATATTTCCATGTTCATACAGACGGTGGTGTAGATATTTCCGTGTTGGTACAGATAGCGGTGCTGATATTTCCATGTTTATACAGGTAGCGGTGTAGATATTTCCATGTTTATACAGATAGCGGTGTAGATATTTCCATATTTATACAGATAGCGGTGTAGATATTTCCATGTTTATACAGATAGCAGTGTAGATATCTCCATCTTAATACAGATGGCGGTGTAGATATTTATATGTTCATACAGTTGGCGGTGCAGATATTTCCATGTTCATACAGATGGCGGTGTAGAACCTTCCATGTTCATACTGATAGAGGTGCTGATATTTCCATGTTTATACAGGAAGCGGTGTAGATATTTCCATGTTTATACAGATAGCGGTGTAGATATTTCCATGTTTATACACATAGCGGTGTAGATATTTCCATGTTTATACAGATAGCGGTGTAGATATTTCCATGTTTATGCAGATAGTTGTGTAGATATCTCCATCTTAATACAGATGGCGGTGTAGATATTTAAATGTTCATACAGATGGCTGTGTAGACATATCCATGTTCATACAGATGGCGGTGAAGATATTTCCATGTTCATACAGATAGCGGTGTAGATATTTCCATGTTCATACAGATAGCGGTGTAGATATTTCCATGTTCATACAGATGGCTGTGTAGATATATCCATGTTCGTACAGATGGCGGTGAAGATATTTCCATGTTCATAGCGTTGGCAGTGTAGATATTTCCATGTTCATACAGATAGCGGGGCTGATATTTCCATGTTTATACAGGTAGCAGTGTAGATATTTCCTTGTTTATACAGAAAGCGGCATAGATATTTCCATGTTTATACAGATAGCAGTGTAGATATTTCCAAGTTTATACAGATAGCGGTGTAGATATCTCCATCTTAATACAGATGGCGGTGTAGATATTTATATGTTCATACAGATGTCGGTGCAGATATTTCCATGTTCATACAGATGGCGGTGTAGATATTTCCATGTTTATAGAGATAGCAGTGTAGTTATTTCCATGTGTAAAGAGATAGCTTTGTAGATATTTCCATGTATATGCAGATAGCTGTGTAGATATTTCCATTTTCATGCAGATAGCGGTGAAGATGTATACATGTTTACACAGATAGTGGTGTAGATATTTCCATGTTCATACAGATAGCGGTGTAGATATTTCCATGTTCATACATATAGCGGTGTAGATATTTCCATGTTCATCCAGAAGGGTGTGTAGATATATCCATGTTCATACAGATGGCGGTGAAGATATTTCCATGTTCACACAGATAGCGGTGCAGATATTTCCATGTTCATACAGATAGCCGTGTAGATATTGCCGTGTTTATACCGATAGCGGCGCTGATACTTCCATGTTTATACAGGTAGCGGTGTACATATTTCCATGTTTATACAGATAGTGGTGTAGATATTTCCATGTTCATACAGATAGCGGTGTAGATATTTCCATGTTCATAGAGATAGCGGTGTAGATATTTACATGTTCATACAGATAGCGGTGCTGATATTTCCATGTTTATACAGGTAGCGGTGTATACATTTCCATGTTTATACAGATAGTGGTGTAGATATTTCCATGTTTATACAGATAGCGGTGTAGATATTTCCAAGATTATACAGATAGCGGTGTAGATATCTCCATCTTAATACAGATGGCGGTGTAGGTATTTATATGTTCATTCAGATGGCGGTGCAGATATTTCCATGTTCATACAGATGGCGGTGTAGATATTTCCATGTTCATACAGATAGCGGTGTAGTTATTTCCATGTGTAAAGAGATAGCTGTGTAGATATTCCCATGTATATGCAGATAGCTGTGTAGATATTTCCATTTTCAAGCAGATAGCGGTGTATATACTTCCCTGTTCAAACAGATCGCGGTGTAGATATTTCCATGTTCATACAGATAGTGGTGTAGATATTTCCATGATCATACAGATAGCGGTGTAGCTATTTCCATGTTCATACAGATAGCGGTGTGGATATTTCCATGTTCATAGAGATAGCGGTGTAGATATTTCCAAGTTTATACAGGTAGCGGTGTAGATATTTCCATGTTTATACAGATAGCGGTGAAGATGTATGCATGTTTACACAGATAGCGGTGTAGATATTTTCATGTTCATCCAGATGGCCGTGTAGATATTTCCATGTTCATACAGATAGCGGTGTAGATATTTCCATGTTCATCCAGATGGCTGTGTAGATATATCCATGTTCATACAGATGGCGGTGAAGATATTTCCATGTTCATACCGATGGCTGTGTAGATATATCCATGTTCATACAGATGGCGGTGACGATATTTCCATGTTCATACAGACGGCGGTGTAGATATTTCCATGTTCATACTGATAGCGGTGCTGATATTTCCATGTTTATACAGGTGGCGGTGTAGATATTTCAATGTTTATACAGATAGCGGTGTAGATATTTCCATGTTCATCCAGATGGCTGTGTAAATATATCCATGTTCATACAGATGGCGGTGAAGACATTTCCATGTTCATACAGATATCGGTGTAGATATTTAAATGTTCATACAGATAAACGTGTAGATATTTCCATGTTCATACCGATAGCGGTGCTGATACTTCCATGTTTATACAGGTAGCGGTGTAGCTATTTCCATGTTTATGCAGATAGCGGTTTAGATATCTCCATCTTAATACAGATGGCGGTGTAGATATTTATATGTTCATACAGATGGCGGTGCAGATATTTCCATGTTCATACGGATGGCGGTGAAGATATTTCCATGTTCATACAGATGGCGGTGTAGAAACTTCCATGTTCATACTGATAGCGGTGCTGACATTTCCATGTTTATACTGGTAGCGGTGTAGATATTTCCATGTTTATACAGATAGCAGTGTAGATATTTCCATGTTTATACACATAGCGGTGTAGATATTTCCATGTTTATACAGATAGCGGTGTAGATATTTCCATGTTTATGCAGATAGTGGTGTAGATATCTCCATCTTAATACAGATGGCGGTGTAGATATTTAAATGTTCATACAGATGGCGGTGCAGATATTTCCATGTTCATACAGATGGCGGTGTAGATATTTCCATGTTCATACAGATAGCGGTGTAGTTATTTCCATGTGTAAAGAGATAGCTGTGTAGATATTTCCATGTAGAAGCAGATAGCTGTGTAGATATTTCCGTTTTCATGCCGATAGCGGTGTATATATTTCCCTGTTCAAACAGTTAGCGGTGTAGATATTTCCATGTTCATAAAGATAGCGGTGTAGATATTTCCATGTTTATACAGATAGCGGTGTAGATATTACCATGTTCATACAGATAGCCGTGTAGATATTGCCATGTTCATACCAATAGCGGTGCTGATACTTCCATGTTTATACAGGTAGCGGTGTACATATTTCCGTGTTTATACAGATAGCGGTGTAGATATTTCCATGTTCATACAGATAGCGGTGTAGGTATTTCCATGTTTATACAGATAATGGTGTAGATATCTCCTTCTTAATACAGATGGCGGTGTAGATATCTCCATGTTCATACAGACGGCGGTGTAGATATTTCCATGTTTATAGAGATAGCGGTGTAGTTATTTCCATGTGCAAAGAGATAGCTGTGTAGATATTTCCATTTATATGCAGATAGTTGTGTAGATATTTCCATTTTCATGCAGATAGCGGTGTAGATATTTCCATGTTCAAACAGATAGCGGTGTAGATATTTCCATGTTCATACAGATAGCGGTGTAGATATTTCCATGTTTATACAGATAGCAGTGTAGATATCTCCATCCTAATACAGATGGCGGTGTAGATATTTATATGTTCATACAGTTGGCGGTGCAGATATTTCCATGTTCATACAGATGGCGGTGTAGATATTTCCATGTTCATCCAGATAGCGGTGTAGATATTTCCATGTTCATCCAGATGGCTGTGTAGATATATCCATGTTCATACAGATGGCGGTGAAGATATTTCCATGTTCATACAGATAGCGGTGTAGATATTTCCATGTTCATACAGATAGTGGTGTAGATATTTCCATGTTCATACAGATAGCGGTGTAGCTATTTCTATGTTCATACAGATAGCAGTGCAGATATTTCCATGTTTATACAGATAGCGGTGAAGATGTATTCATGTTTACACAGATAGCGGTGTAGATATTTCCATGTTCATACAGATAGCGGTGTAGATATTTCCATGTTCATCCAGACGGCTGTGTAGACATATCCATGTTCACACAGATGGCGGTGAAGATATTTCCATGTTCAAACAGATAGCGGTGTAGATATTTCCATGTTCATACAGATAGCGGTGTAGATATTTCCTTGTTTATACACATAGCGGTGTAGATATTTCCATGTTCATACAGATAGCGGTGTATGTATTTCCATGTTCATACAGATAGCGGTGTAGATATTTCCATTTTCATGCAGATAGCGGTGTATATATTTCCCTGTTCAAACAGTTAGCGGTGTAGATATTTCCATGTTCATAAAGATAGCGGTGTAGATATTTCCATGTTTATACAGATAGCGGTGAAGTTGTATGCATGTTTACACACATAGCGGTGTAGATATTTCCACGTTCATCCAGATGGCTGTGTAGATATATCCATGTTCATACAGATGGCGGTGAAGATATTTCCTTGTTCATACAGATAGCGGTGTAGATATCTCCATCTTAATACAGATGGCGGTGTAGATATTTATATGTTCATACAGATGGCAGTGCAGATATTCCCATGTTCATACGGATGGCGGTGAAGATATTTCCATGTTCATACGGATGGCGGTGTAGAAACTTCCATGTTCATACTGATAGCGGTGCTGATATTTCCATGTTTATACAGGTAGCGGTGTAGATATTTCCATGTTTATACAGATAGCAGTGTAGATATTTCCATGTTTATACACATAGCGGTGTAGATATTTCCATGTCTATACAGATAGCGGTGTAGATATTTCCATGTTTATGCAGATAGTGGTGTAGATATCTCCATCTTAATACAGATGGCGGTGTAGATATTTAAATGTTCATACAGATGGCGCTGCAGATATTTCCATGTTCATACAGATGGCGGTGTAGATATTTCCATGTTCATACAGATAGCGGTGTAGTTATTTCCATGTGTAAAGAGATAGCTGTGTAGATATTTCCATGTATAAGCAGATAGCTGTGTAGATATTTCCGTTTTCATGCAGATAGCGTTGTATATATTTCCCTGTTCAAACAGTTAGCGGTGTATATATTTCCATGTTCATAAAGATAGCGGTGTAGATATTTCCATGTTTATACAGATAGCGGTGAAGATGTATGCATGTTTACACAGATAGCGGTGTAGATATTTCCATGTTCATCCAGATGGCTGTGTAGATATATCCATGTTCATACAGATAGAGGTGTAGATATTTCCATGTTCATACAGATAGCGGTGCAGATATTTCCATGTTCATCCAGATGGCTGTGTAGATATATCCATGTTCATACAGATGGCGGTGAAGATATTTTCATGTTCATACAGATAGAGGTGTAGATATTTCCATGTTCATACACATAGCGGTGTAGATATTTCCAAGTTTATACAGATAGCGGTGTAGATATCTCCATCTTAATACAGATGGCGGTGTAGATATTTATATGTTCATTCAGATGGCGGTGCAGATATTTCCATGTTCATACAGATGGCGTTGTAGATATTTCCATGTTCATACAGATAGCGGTGTAGTTATTTCCATGTGTAAAGAGATAGCTGTGTAGATATTCCCATGTATATGCACATAGCTGTGTAGATATTTCCATTTTCAAGCAGATAGCGGTGTATATACTTCCCTGTTCAAACAGATAGCGGTGTAGATATTTCCATGCTCATACAGATAGTGGTGTAGATATTTCCATGTTCATACAGATAGCGGTGTAGCTATTTCCATTTTCATACAGATAGCGGAGTGGATATTTCCATGTTCATAGAGATAGCGGTGTAGATATTTCCATGTTTATACAGGTAGCGGTGTAGATATTTCCATGTTTATACAGATAGCGGTGAAGTTGTATTCATGTTTACACAGATAGCGGTGTAGATATTTCCATGTTCATACAGATAGCGGTGTAGATATTTCCATGTTCATCCAGACGGCTGTGTAGACATATCCATGTTCACACAGATGGCGGTGAAGATATTTCCATGTTCATACAGATAGCGGTGTAGATATTTCCATGTTCATACAGATAGCGGTGTAGATATTTCCTTGTTTATACACATAGCGGTGTAGATATTTCCATGTTCATACAGATAGCGGTGTATGTATTTCCATGTTCATACAGATAGCGGTGTAGATATTTCCATTTTCATGCAGATAGCGGTGTATATATTTCCCTGTTCAAACAGTTAGCGTTGTAGATATTTCCATGTTCATAAAGATAGCGGTGTAGATATTTCCATGTTTATACAGATAGCGGTGAAGTTGTATGCATGTTTACACACATAGCGGTGTAGATATTTCCACGTTCATCCAGATGGCTGTGTAGATATATCCATGTTCATACAGATGGCGGTGAAGATATTTCCTTGTTCATACAGATAGCGGTGTAGATATATCCATCTTAATACAGATGGCGGTGTAGATATTTATATGTTCATACAGAAGGCAGTGCAGATATTTCCATGTTCATACGGATGGCGGTGAAGATATTTCCATGTTCATACGGATGGCGGTGTAGAAACTTCCATGTTCATACTGATAGCGGTGCTGATATTTCCATGTTTATACAGGTAGCGGTGTAGGTATTTCCATGTTTATACAGATAGCAGTGTAGATATTTCCATGTTTATACACATAGCGGTGTAGATATTTCCATGTCTATACAGATAGCGGTGTAGATATTTCCATGTTTATGCAGATAGTGGTGTAGATATCTCCATCTTAATACAGATGGCGGTGTAGATATTTAAATGTTCATACAGATGGCGCTGCAGATATTTCCATGTTCATACAGATGGCGGTGTAGATATTTCCATGTTCATACAGATAGCGGTGTAGTTATTTCCATGTGTAAAGAGATAGCTGTGTAGATATTTCCATGTATAAGCAGATAGCTGTGTAGATATTTCCGTTTTCATGCAGATAGCGTTGTATATATTTCCCTGTTCAAACAGTTAGCGGTGTATATATTTCCATGTTCATAAAGATAGCGGTGTAGATATTTCCATGTTTATACAGATAGCGGTGAAGATGTATGCATGTTTACACAGATAGCGGTGTAGATATTTCCATGTTCATCCAGATGGCTGTGTAGATATATCCATGTTCATACAGATAGAGGTGTAGATATTTCCATGTTCATACCGATAGCGGTGCAGATATTTCCATGTTCATCCAGATGGCTGTGTAGATATATCCATGTTCATACAGATGGCGGTGAAGATATTTTCATGTTCATACAGATAGAGGTGTAGATATTTCCATGTTCATACACATAGCCGTGTAGATATTTCCAAGTTTATACAGATAGCGGTGTAGATATCTCCATCTTAATACAGATGGCGGTGTAGATATTTATATGTTCATTCAGATGGCGGTGCAGATATTTCCATGTTCATACAGATGGCGTTGTAGATATTTCCATGTTCATACAGATAGCGGTGTAGTTATTTCCATGTGTAAAGAGATAGCTGTGTAGATATTCCCATGTATATGCACATAGCTGTGTAGATATTTCCATTTTCAAGCAGATAGCGGTGTATATACTTCCCTGTTCAAACAGATAGCGGTGTAGATATTTCCATGTTCATACAGATAGTGGTGTAGATATTTCCATGTTCATACAGATAGCGGTGTAGCTATTTCCATTTTCATACAGATAGCGGAGTGGATATTTCCATGTTCATAGAGATAGCGGTGTGGATATTTCCATGTTTATACAGGTAGCGGTGTAGATATTTCCATGTTTATACAGATAGCGGTGAAGATGTATGCATGTTTACACAGATAGCGGTGCAGATATTTCCATGTCCATACAGATAGCGGTGTAGATACTTCCATGTTCATCCAGACGGCTGTGTAGACATATCCATGTTCATACAGATGGCGGTGAAGGTATTTCCATGTTCATACAGATGGCTGTGTAGATATATCCATGTTTATACAGATGGCGGTGACGATATTTCCATGTTCATACAGATGGCGGTGTAGATATTTCCATGTTCATACAGATAGCGGTGCGGATATTTCCTTGTTTATACAGGTATCGGTGTACATATTTCCATGTTTATACAGATAGCGGTGTAGATATTTCCATGTTTATACAGATAGCGGTGTAAATATTTCTATGTTTATACGGATAGCGGTGTAGATATCTCCATCTTAATACAGATGGCGGTGTAGATATTCATATGTTCATACAGATGGCGGTGCAGATATTTCCATGTTCATACGGATGGCGGTGAAGATATTTCCATGTTCATACAGATGGCGGTGTAGAAACTTCCATGTTCATACTGATAGCGGTGCTGATATTTCCATGTTTATACAGGTATCGGTGTAGATATTTCCATGTTTATACAGATAGCGGTGTAGATTTTTCCATGTTTATACACATAGCGGTGTAGATATTTCCATGTTTATACAGATAGCGGTGTAGATATCTCCATCTTAATACAGATGGCGGTGTAGATATTTATATGTTCATTCAGATGGCGGTGCATATATTTCCATGTTCATACAGATGGCGGTGTATCTATTTCCATGTTCATACAGATACCGTTTAGTTATTTCCATGTGTAAAGAGATAGCTGTGTAGATATTCCCATGTATATGCACATAGCTGTGTAGATATTTCCATTTTCAGATAGCGGTGTATATACTTCCCTGTTCAAACAGATAGCGGTGTAGATATTTCCATGTTCATACAGATAGTGGTGTAGATATTTCCATGTTCATACAGATAGCGTTGTAGCTATTTCCATGTTCATACAGATAGCGGAGTGGATATTTCCATGTTCATAGAGATAGCGGTGTAGATATTTCCATGTTTATACAGGTAGCGGTTTAGATATTTCCATGTTTATACAGATAGCGGTGAAGATGTATGCATGTTTACACAGATAGCGGTGTAGATATTTCCATGTTCATACAGATAGCGGTGTAGATATTTCCATGTTCATCCAGACGGCTGTGTAGACATATCCATGTTCATACAGATGGCGGTGAAGATATTTCCATGTTCATACAGATGGCTGTGTAGATATATCCATGTTCATACACATTGCGGTGACGATATTTCCATGTTCATACAGATGGCGGTGTAGATATTTCCATGTTCATACAGATAGCGGTGCTGATATTTCCTTGTTTATACAGGTATCGGTGTACATATTTCCATGTTTATACAGATAGCGGTGTAGATATTTCCATGTTTATACAGATAGCGGTGTAGATATTTCCATGTTTATACAGATAGCGGTGTAGATATCTCCATCTTAATACAGATGGCGGTGTAGATATTCGTATGTTCATACAGATGGCGGTGCAGATATTTCCATGTTCATACGGATGGCGGTGAAGATTTTTCCATGTTCATACAGATGGCGGTGTAGAAACTTCCATGTTCATATTGATAGCGGTGCTGATATTTCCATGTTTATACAGGTAGCGGTGTAGATATTTCCATGTTTATACAGATAGCGGTGTAGATATTTCCATGTTTATACACATAGCGGTGTAGATATTTCCATGTTTATACAGATAGCGATGTAGATATTTCCATGTTTATGCAGATAGTTGTGTAGATATCTCCATCTTAATACAGATGGCTGTGTAGATATTTAAATGTTCATTCAGATGGCTGTGTAGAAATATCCATGTTCATACAGATGTTGGTGAAGATATTTCCATGTTCATACAGATAGCGGTGTAGATATTTCCATGTTCATACAGATGGCTGTGTAGATATATCCATGTTCCTACAGATGGCGGTGAAGATATTTCCATGTTCATACAGATGGCGGTGTAGATTTTTCCATGTTCATACAGATAGCGGGGCTGATATTTCCATGTTTATACATGTAGCGGTGTAGATATTTCCATGTTTATACAGATAGCGGTGTAGATATTTCCATGTTCATACCGATAGCGGTGCTGATACTTCCATGTTTATACAGGTAGCGGTGTAGATATTTCCATGTTTATACAGATAGCGGTGTAGATATCTCCATCTTAATACAGATGGCGGTGTAGATATTTATATGTTCATACAGATGGCGGTGCAGATATTTCCATGTTCATACGGATGGCGGTGAAGATATTTCCATGTTCATACAGATGGCGGTGTAGAAACTTCCATGTTCATACTGATAGCGGTGCTGACATTTCCATGTTTATACTGGTAGCGGTGTAGATATTTCCATGTTTATACAGATAGCAGTGTAGATATTTCCATGTTTATACACATAGCGGTGTAGATATTTCCATGTTTATACAGATAGCGGTGTAGATATTTTCATGTTTATGCAGATAGTGGTGTAGATATCTCCATCTTAATACAGACTGCGGTGTAGATATTTAAATGTTCATACAGATGGCGGTGCAGATATTTCCATGTTCATACAGATGGCGGTGTAGATATTTCCATGTTCATACAGATAGCGGTGTAGTTATTTCCATGTGTAAAGAGATAGCTGTGAAGATATTTCCATGTATAAGCAGATAGCTGTGTAGATATTTCTGTTTTCATGCAGATAGCGGTGTATATATTTCCCTGTTCAAACAGTTAGCGGTGTAGATATTTCCATGTTCATAAAGATAGCGGTGTAGATATTTCCATGTTTATACAGATAGCGGTGTAGATATTTCCATGTTCATACAGATAGCCGTGTAGATATTTCCATGTTTATACAGATAGCGGTGTAGATATTTCCATGTTCATACAGATAGCCGTGTAGATATTGCCATGTTCATACCGATAGCGGTGCTGATACTTCCATGTTTATACAGGTAGCGGTGTACATATTTCCGTGTTTATACAGATAGCGGTGTAGATATTTCCATATTCATACAGATAGCGGTGTAGATATTTCCATGTTTATACAGATAGCGGTGTAGATATCTCCTTCTTAATACAGATGGCGGTGTAGATATTTCCATGTTCATACAGATGGCGGTGTAGATATTTCCATGTTTATAGAGATAGCGGTGTAGTTTTTTCCATGTGCAAAGAGATATCTGTGTAGATATTTCCATTTATATGCAGATAGTTGTGTAGATATTTCAATTTTCATGCAGATAGCGGTGTAGATATTTCCATGTTCAAACAGATTGCGGTGTAGATATTTCCATGTTCATACAGATAGCGGTGTAGATATTTCCATGTTTATACAGATAGCGGTGAAGATGTATGCATGTTTACACAGACAGCGGTGTAGATATTTCCATGTTTATACAGGTGGCGGTGTAGATATTTCAATGTTTATACAGATAGCAGTGTAGTTATTTCCATGTTCATCCAGATGGCTGTGTAGACATATCCATGTTCATACAGATGGCGGTGAAGACATGTCCATGTTCATACAGATAGCGGTGTAGATATTTCCATGTTCATACAGATAACCGTGTAGATATTGCCATGTTCATACCGATAGCGGTGCTGATACTTCCATGTTTATACAGATAGCGGTGTAGATATCTCCATCTTAATACAGATAGCGGTGTAGATATCTCCATCTTAATACAGATGGCGGTGTAGATATTTATATGTTCATTCAGATGGCGGTGCAGATATTTCCATGTTCATACAGATGGCGGTGTATCTATTTCCATGTTCATACAGATAGCGGTGTAGTTATTTCCATGTGTAGAGAGATAGCTGTGTAGATATTCCCATGTATATGCAGATAGCTGTGTAGATATTTCCATTTTCATGCAGATAGCGGTGAAGAGGTATACATGTTTACACAGATAGCGGTGTAGATATTTCCATGTTCATACAGATAGCGGTGTAGATATTTCCATGTACATACAGATGGCTTTGTAGATATATCTATGTTCTAACAGATGGCGGAGAAGATATTTCCATGTTCATACAGATAGCGGTGTAGATATTTCCATGTTCATAGAGATAGCGGTGTAGATATTTACATGTTCATACAGATAACGGTGCTGATATTTCCATGTTTATATAGGTAGCGGTGTAGACATTTCCATGTTTATACAGATAGCGGTGTAGATATTTCCAAGTTTATACAGATAGCGGTGTAGATATCTCCATCTTAATACAGATGGCGGTGTAGATATTTATATGTTCATTCAGATGGCGGTGCAGATATTTCCATGTTCATACAGATGGCGGTGTAGATATTTCCATGTTCATACAGATAGCGGTGTAGTTATTTCCATGTGTAAAGAGATAGCTGTGTAGATATTTCAATGTATAAGCAGATAGCTGTGTAGATATTTCTGTTTTCATGCAGATAGCGGTGTATATATTTCCCTGTTCAAACAGTTAGCGGTGTAGATATTTCCATGTTCATAAAGATAGCGGTGTAGATATTTCCATGTTTATACAGATAGCGGTGTAGATATTTCCATATTCATACAGATAGCCGTGTAGATATTGCCATGTTCATACCGATAGCGGTGCTGATACTTCCATGTTTATACAGGTTGCGGTGTACATATTTCCGTGTTTATACAGATAGCGGTGTAGATATTTCCATGTTCATACAGATAGCGGTGTAGATATTTCCATGTTTATACAGATAGCGGTGTAGATATCTCCTTCTTAATACAGATGGCGGTGTAGATATTTCCATGTTCATACAGATGGCGGTGTAGATATTTCCATGTTTATAGAGATAGCGGTGTAGTTTTTTCCATGTGCAAAGAGATAGCTGTGTAGATATTTCCATTTATATGCAGATAGTTGTGTAGATATTTCAATATTCATGCAGATAGCGGTGTAGATATTTCCATGTTCAAACAGATTGCGGTGTAGATATTTCCATGTTCATACAGATAGCGGTGTAGATATTTCCATGTTTATACAGATAGCGGTGAAGATGTATGCATGTTTACACAGATAGCGGTATAGATATTTCCATGTTCATCCAGACGGCTGTGTAGACATATCCGTGTTCATACAGATGGTGGAGAAGATATTTCCATGTTCATACAGATGGCTGTGTAGATATATCCATGTTCATACAGATGGCGGTGACGATATTTCCATGTTCATACACATAGCGGTGTAGATATTTCCATGTTTATACACATAGCGGTGTAGATATTTCCATGTTTATACAGATAGCGGTGTAGATATTTCCATGTTTATGCAGATAGTGGTATAGATATCTCCATCTTAATACAGATGGCGGTGTAGATATTTAAATGTTCATACAGATGGCGGTGCAGATATTTCCATGTTCATACAGATGGCGGTGTAGATATTTCCATGTTCATACAGATAGCGGTGTAGTTATTTCCATGTGTAAAGAGATAGCTGTGTAGATATTTCCATGTATAAGCAGATAGCTGTGTAGATATTTCCGTTTTCATGCAGATAGCGGCGTATATATTTCCCTGTTCAAACAGTTAGCGGTGTAGATATTTCCATGTTCATAAAGATAGCGGTGGAGATATTTCCATGTTTATACAGATAGCGGTGTAGATATTTCCATGTTCATACAGATAGCCGTGTAGATATTGCCATGTTCATACCAATAGCGGTGCTGATACTTCCATGTTTATACAGGTAGCGGTGTACATATTTCCGTGTTTATACAGATAGCGGTGTAGATATTTCCATGTTCATACAGATAGCGGTGTAGATATTTCCATGTTTATACAGATAGCGGTGTAGATATCTCCTTCTTAATACAGATGGCGGTGTAGATATTTCCATGCTCATACAGATGGCGGTGTAGATATTTCCATGTTTATAGAGATAGCGGTGTAGTTATTTCCATGTGCAAAGAGATAGCTGTGTAGATATTTCCATTTATATGCAGATAGTTGTGTAGATATTTCAATTTTCATGCAGATAGCGGTGTAGATATTTCCATGTTCAAACAGATAGCGGTGTAGATATTTCCATGTTCATACAGATAGCGGTGTAGATATTTCCATGTTTATACAGATAGCGGTGAAGATGTATGCGTGTTTACACAGATAGCGGTGTATATATTTCCATGTTCATCCAGACGGCTGTGTAGACATATCCATGTTCATACAGATGGTGGTGAAGATATTTCCATGTTCATACAGATGGCTGTGTAGATATATCCATGTTCATACAGATGGCCGTGACGATATTTCCATGTTCATACAGACGGTGGTGTAGATATTTCCATGTTCATACAGATAGCGGTGCTCATATTTCCATGTTTATACAGATAGAGGTGTAGATATTTCCATGCTCATACAGATAGCGGTGTAGATATTTCCATGTTTATACAGATAGCGGTGTAGATATCTCCATCTTAATACAGATGGCGGTGTAGATATTTATATGTTCATACAGTTGGTGGTGCAGATATTTCCATGTTCATTCGTATGGCGGTGAATATATTTCCATTTTCATACAGATGGCGGTGTAGAAACTTACATGTTCATACTGATAGTGGTGCTGATATTTCCATGTTTATACAGGTAGCGGTGTAGATATTTCCATGTTTATACAGATAGCGGTGTAGATATTTCCATGTTTATACACACAGCGGTGTAGATATTTCCATGTTTATACAGATAGCGGTATAGATATTTCCATGTTTATGCAGATAGTTGTGTAGATATCTCCATCTTAATACAGATGGCGGTGTAGATATTTAAATGTTCATACAGATGGCTGTGTAGACATATCCATGTTCATACAGATGGCGGTGAAGATATTTCCATGTTCATACAGATAGCGGTGTAGATATTTCCATGTTCATACAGATAGCGGTATAGATATTTCCATGTTCATACAGATGGCTGTGTAGATATATCCATGTTCCTTCAGATGGCGGTGAAGATATTTCCATGTTCATACAGAATGCAGTGTAGATATTTCCATGTTCATACAGATAGCGGGGCTGATATTTCCATGTTTATACAGGTAGCAGTGTAGATATTTCCTTGTTTATACAGAAAGCGGCATAGATATTTCCATGTTTATACAGATAGCAGTGAAGATATTTCCAAGTTTATACAGATAGCGGTGTAGATATCTCCATCTTAATACAGATGGCGGTGTAGATATTTATATGTTCATACAGATGTCGGTGCAGATATTTCCATGTGCATACAGATGGCGGTGTAGATATTTCCATGTTTATAGAGATAGCAGTGTAGTTATTTCCATGTGTAAAGAGATAGGTTTGTAGATATTTCCATGTATATGCAGATAGCTGTGTAGATATTTCCATTTTCATGCAGATAGCGGTGAAGATGTATACATGTTTACACAGATAGCGGTGTAGATATTTCCATGTTCATACAGATAGCGGTGTAGATATTTCCATGTTCATACAGATGGCTGTGTAGATATATCTATGTTCTTACAGATGGCGGAGAAGATATTTCCATGTTCATACAGATATCGGTGTATATATTTCCATGTTCATACAGATAGCGGTGTAGATATTTCCATGTTCATACAGATAGCGGTGTAGATATTTCC
Organism: Gorilla gorilla gorilla; assembly: GCF_029281585.2. Taxonomy (NCBI): domain Eukaryota; kingdom Metazoa; phylum Chordata; class Mammalia; order Primates; family Hominidae; genus Gorilla; species Gorilla gorilla. The sequence goes on along the minus strand of NC_073232.2, from coordinate 5,149,138 downwards.
ATGTTCATACAGATAGCGGTGTAGATATTTCCATGTTCATCCAGATGGCTGTGTAGATATATCCATGTTCATACAGATGGCGGTGAAGATATTTCCATGTTCATACAGATAGCGGTGCAGATATTTCCATGTTCATACAGATAGCCGTGTAGATATTGCCATGTTTATACCAATAGCGGTGCTGATACTTCCATGTTTATACAGGTAGCGGTGTACATATTTCCATGTTTATACAGATAGCGGTGTAGATATTTCCATGTTCATACAGATAGCGGTGTAGATATTTCCATGTTCATAGAGATAGCGGTGTAGATATTTACATGTTCATACAGATAGCGGTGCTGATATTTCCATGTTTAAACAGGTAGCGGTGTAGACATTTCCATGTTTATACAGATAGTGGTGTAGATATTTCCATGTTTATACAGATAGCGGTGTAGATATTTCCAAGTTTATACAGATAGCGGTGTAGATATCTCCATCTTAATACAGATGGCGGTGTAGATAATTATGTTCATTCAGACGGCGGTGCAGATATTTCCATGTTCATACAGATGGCGGTGTAGATATTTCCATGTTCATACAGATAGCGGTGTAGTTATTTCCATGTGTAAAGAGATAGCTGTGTAGATATTCCCATGTATATGCAGATAGCTGTGTACATATTTCCATTTTCATGCAGATAGCGGTGTATATACTTCCCTGTTCAAACAGATAGCGGTGTAGATATTTCCATGTTCATACAGATAGTGGTGTAGATATTTCCATGTTCATACAGATAGCGGTGTAGCTATTTCCATGTTCATACACATAGCGGTGTGGATATTTCCATGTTCATAGAGATAGCGGTGTAGATATTTCCATGTTTATACAGGTAGCGGTGTAGATATTTCCATGTTTATACAGATAGCGGTGAAGATGTATGCATGTTTACACAGATAGCGGTGTAGATATTTTCATGTTCATCCAGATGGCCGTGTAGATATTTCCATGTTCATACAGATAGCGGTGTAGATATTTCCATGTTCATCCAGATGGCTGTGTAGATATATCCATGTTCATACAGATGGCGGTGAAGATATTTCCATGTTCATACAGATGGCTGTGTAGATATATCCATGTTCATACAGATGGCGGTGACGATATTTCCATGTTCATACGGACGGCGGTGTAGATATTTCCATGTTCATACTGATAGCGGTGCTGATATTTCCATGTTTATACAGGTGGCGGTGTAGATATTTCAATGTTTATACAGATAGCGGTGCAGATATTTCCATGTTCATCCAGATGGCTGTGTAGATATATCCATGTTCATACAGATGGCGGTGAAGATATTTCCATATTCATACAGATAGCGGTGTAGATATTTCCATGTTCATACAGATAGTGGTGTAGATATTTCCATGTTCATACAGATAGCGGTGTAGCTATTTCTATGTTCATACAGATAGCGGTGCAGATATTTCCATGTTTATACAGATAGCGGTGTAGTTATTTCCATGTTTATGCAGATAGTTGTGTAGATATCTCCATCTTAATACAGATGGCGGTGTAGATATTTAAATGTTCATTCAGATGGTTGTGTAGACATATCCATGTTCATACAGATGGCGGTGAAGATATTTTCATGTTCATACAGATAGCGGTGTAGATATTTCCAAGTTCATACAGATAGCGGTGTAGCTATTTCCATGTTCATACAGATAGCGGTGTGGATATTTCCATGTTCATAGAGATAGCGGTGTAGATATTTCCATGTTTATACAGGTAGCGGTGTAGATATTTCCATGTTTATACAGATAGCGGTGAAGATGTATGCATGTTTACACAGATAACGGTGTAGATATTTTCATGTTCATCCAGATGGCTGTGTAGATATATCCATTTTCATACAGATGGCGGTGAAGATATTTCCATGTTCATACAGATAGCGGTGTAGATATTTCCATGTTCATACAGATAGCGGTGTAGATATTTCCATGTTCATACAGATAGCAGTGTAGCTATTTCCATGTTCATACAGATAGCAGTGTAGATATTTCCATGTTCATCCAGATGGCTGTGTAGATATATCCATGTTCATACAGATGGCGGTGAAGATATTTCCATGTTCATACAGATAGCGGTGTAGATATTTCCATGTTCATACAGATAGCGTTGTAGATATTTCCATGTTCATACAGATTGCCGTGTAGCTATTTCCATGTTCATACAGATAGCGGTGTAGATATTTCCATGTTCATCCAGATGGCTGTGTAGATATATCCATGTTCATACAAATGGCGTTGAAGTTATTTCCATATTCATACAGATAGCGGTGTAGATATTTCCATGTTCATACAGATAGTGGTGTAGATATTTCCATGTTCATACAGATAGCGGTGTAGCTATTTCTATGTTCATACAGATAGCGGTGTAGATATTTCCATGTTTATACAGATAGCGGTGAAGATGTATGCATGTTTTCACAGATAGCGGTGTAGATATTTCCATGTTCATACAGGTAGCGGTGTAGATATTTCCATGTTCATCCAGACGGCTGTGTAGACATATCCATGTTCATACAGATGGCGGTGAAGATATTTCCATGTTCATACAGATGGCTGTGTAGATATATCCATGTTCATACAGATGGCGGTGACGATATTTCAATGTTCATACAGATGGCGGTGTAGATATTTCCATGTTCATACAGATAGCGGTGCTGATATTTCCATTTTTATACAGGTATCGGTGTACATATTTCCATGTTTATACAGATAGCGGTGTAGATATTTCCATGTTTATACAGATAGCGGTGTAGATATTTCCATGTTTATACAAATAGCGGTGTAGATATATCCATCTTAATACAGATGGCGGTGTAGATATTTATATGTTCATACAGATGGCAGTGCAGATATTTCCATGTTCATATGGATGGCGGTGAAGATATTTCCATGTTCATACAGATGGCGGTGTAGAAACTTCCATGTTCATACTGGTAGCGGTGCTGATATTTCCACGTTTATACAGGTAGCGGTGTAGATATTTCCATGTTCATACAGATAGCGGTGTAGATATTTCCATGTTCATCCAGAAGGCTGTGTAGATATTTCCATGTTCATACAGATAGCGGTGCTGATATTTCCATGTTTATATAGGTAGCGGTGTAGATATTTCCATGTTTATACAGATAGCGGTGTAGATATTTCCATGTTTATACCGATAGCGGTGTGGATATCTCCATCTTAATACAGATGGTGGTGTAGATATTTATATGTTCATGCAGATGGCGGTGCAGATATTTCCATGTTCATACAGATGGCGGTGTAGATATTTCTATGTTTATAGAGATAGCGGTGTAGTTATTTCCATGTGTAAAGAAATAGCTTTGTAGATATTTCCATGTATATGCTGATAGCTCTGTAGATATTTCCATTTTCATGCAGATAGCAGTGTAGATATTTCCATGTTCATACAGATAGCGGTGGAGATATTTCCATGTTTATACAGATAGCGGTGAAGATGTATGCATGTTTACACAGATAGCGGTGTAGATATTTCCATGTTCATTCAGGTAGCGGTGTAGATATTTCCATGTTCATCCAGATAGCTCTGTAGATATATCCATGTTCATACAGATGGCGGTGAAGATATTTCAATGTTCATACAGATAGCGGTGTAGATCTTTCCATGTTCATGCAGATAGCGGTGTAGATATTTCCATGTTCATACAGATAGAGGTGTAGCTATTTCCATGTTCATACAGATTGCAGTGTAGATATTTCCATGTTCATCCAGATGGCTGTATAGATATATCCATGTTGATACAGATGGCGGTGAAGATATTTCCATGTTCATACAGATAGCGGTGTAGATATTTCCATGTTCATCCAGATGGCTGTGTAGATATTTCCATGTTCATACAGATAGCGGTGCTGATATTTCCATGTTTATACAGGTAGCGGTGTAGATATTTCCATGTTTATACAGATAGCGGTGTAGATATTTCCATGTTTATACAGATAGCGGTGTAGATATCTCCATCTTAATACAGATGGCGGTGTAGATATTTATATGTTCATACAGATGGCGGTGAAGATATCTCCATGTTCATACAGATGGCGTTTTAGATATTTCCATGTTAATAGAGATAGCGGTGTAGTTATTTCCATGTGTAAAGAAATAGCTTTGTAGATATTTCCATGTATATGTAGATAGCTGTGTAGATATTTCCATTTTCATGCAGATAGCGGAGTAGATATTTCCATGTTCAAACAGATAGCGGTGTAGATATTTCCATGTTCATACAGATAGCGGTGTAGATATTTCCATGTTTATACAGATAGCGGTGAAGATGTATGCATGTTTACACAGATATTGGTGTAGATATTTCCATGTTCATACAGATAGCGGTGTAGATATTTCCATGTTCATTCAGATGGCTATGTAGATATACCCATGTTCATACAGATGTCGATTAATATATTTCCATGTTCATACAGATAGCGGTGTAGATATTTCCATGTTCATACAGATAGCGGTGTAGATATTTCCATGTTCATACAGATAGCGGTGTAGATATTTCCATGTTTATACAGATAGCGGTGTAGATATTTCCATGTTCATACATATAGCGGTGTAGATATTTCCGTGTTCATCCAGATGGCTGTGTAGTTATATCCATGTTCATACAGATGGCGGTGAAGATATTTCCATGATCATACAGATAGCGGTGTAGATATTTCCATGTTCATACAGATAGCGGTGTAGACATTTCCATGTTCATACAGATAGCGGTGTAGATATTTCCATGTTCATCCAGATGGCTGTGTAGATATTTCCATGTTCATACAGATAGCGTTGCTGATATTTCCATGTTTATACAGGTAGCGGTGTAGATATTCCCATGTGTATACCGATAGCGGTGTAGATATTTCCATGTTCATCCAGATGGCTGTATATATATATCCATGTTCATTCAGATGGCGGTGAAGATATTTCCATGTTCATACAGATAGCGGTGTAGCTATTTCCATGTTCATACAGATAGCTGTGTAGATATTTCCATGTTCATACAGACAGCGGTGTAGATATTTCCATGTTCATACAGATAGAGGTGTAGATATTTCCATGTTCATCCAGATGGCTGTGTAGATATATCCATGTTCATACAGATGGCGGTGAAGGTATTTCCAAGTTCATGCAGATAGCGGTGTAGATATTTCCATGTTTATACAGATAGCGGTGTAGATATATCCATCTTAATACAGATGGCGGTGTAGATATTTATATGTTCATACTCATGGCGGTGCAGATATTTCCATGTTCATTCAGATGGCGGTGTAGATATTTCCATGTTCATTCAGATGGTGGTGTAGATATTTCCATGTGTAAAGAAATAGCTTTGTAGATATTTCCATGTACATGCAGAGAGCTGTGTAGATATTTCCATTTTCATGCAGATAGCGGTGTAGATATTTCCATGTTCAAGCAGATAGCTGTGTAGATATTTCCATGTTCATACAGATCGCGGTGTAGATATTTCCATGTTTATACAGGTAGCGGTGTAGATATTTCCATGTTTATACAGATAGCGGTGTAGATATTTCCATGTTTATACAGATAGCGGTGTAGATATTTCCATGTTTATACAGATAGCGGTGTAGATATCTCCATCTTAATAGAGATGGCGGTGTAGATATTTATATGTTCATAGAGATGGCGGTGAAGATATTTCCATGTTCATACAGATGGTGGTGTAGATATTTCCATGTTTATAGAGATAGCGGTGTAGTTATTTTCATGTGTAAAGAAATAGCTTTGTAGATATTTCCGTGTATATGCAGATAGCTGTGTAGATATTTCCATTTTCATGCAGATAGCGGTGTAGATATTTCCATGTTCAAACAGATAGCGGTGTAGATATTTCCATCTTCATACAGATAGCGGTGTAGATATTTCCATGTTTATACAGATAGCGGTGAAGATGTATGCATGTTTGAACAGATAGCGGTGGAGATATTTCCATGTTCATACAGATGGCGGTGTAGATATTTCCATGTTAATACAGATAGCGGTGTAGATATTTCCATGTTCATCCAGAAGGCTGTGTAGATATTTCCATGTTCATACAGATAGCGGTGCTGATATTTCCATGTTTATATAGATAGCAGTGTAGATATTTCCATGTTCATACAGATAGCGGTGTAGATATTTCCATGTTTATACAGATAGCGGTGTAGATATTTCCATGTTTATACAGATAGCGGTGTGGATATCTCCATCTTAATACAGATGGTGGTGTAGATATTTATATGTTCATGCAGGTGGCGGTGCAGATATTTCCATGTTCATACAGATGGCGGTGTAGATATTTCTATGTTTATAGAGATAGCGGTGTAGTTATTTCCATGTGTAAAGAAATAGCTTTGTAGATATTTCCATGTATATGCTGATAGCTCTGTAGATATTTCCATGTTCATACAGATAGCGGTGGAGATATTTCCATGTTTATACAGATAGCGGTGAAGATGTATGCATGTTTACACAGATAGCGGTGTAGATATTTCCATGTTCATTCAGGTAGCGGTGTAGATATTTCCATGTTCATCCAGATAGCTGTGTAGATATATCCATGTTCATACAGATGGCGGTGAAGATATTTCAATGTTCATACAGATAGCGGTGTAGATCTTTCCATGTTCATGCAGATAGCGGTGTAGATATTTCCATGTTCATACAGATAGAGGTGTAGCTATTTCCATGTTCATACAGATTGCAGTGTAGATATTTCCATGTTCATCTAGATGGCTGTATAGATATATCCATGTTCATACAGATGGCGGTGAAGATATTTCCATGTTCATACAGATAGCGGTGTAGATATTTCCATGTTCATACAGATAGTGGTGTAGATATTTCCATGTTCATACAGATAGTGGTGTATATATTTCCATGTTCATACAGATAGCGGTGTAGATATTTCCATGTACATCCAGATGGCTGTGTAGATATTTAAATGTTCATACAGATAGCGGTGCTGATATTTCCATGTTTACACAGGTAGCGGTGTAGATATTTCCATGTTTATACAGATAGCGGTGTAGATATTTCCATGTTTATACAGATAGCGGTGTAGATATCTCCATCTTAATACAGATGGCGGTGTAGATATTTATATGTTCATACAGATGGCGGTGAAGATATCTCCATGTTCATACAGATGGCGTTTTAGATATATCCATGTTAATAGAGATAGCGGTGTAATTATTTCCATGTGTAAAGAAATAGCTTTGTAGATATTTCCATGTATATGCAGATAGCTGTGTAGATATTTCCATTTTCATGCAGATAGCGGAGTAGATATTTCCATGTTCAAACAGATAGCGGTGTAGATATTTCCATGTTCATACAGATAGCGGTGTAGATATTTCCATGTTTATACAGATAGCGGTGAAGGTGTATGCATGTATACACAGATAGTGTTGTAGATATTTCCATGTTCATACAGATAGCGGTGTAGATATTTCCATGTTCCTTCAGATGGCTATGTAGATATACCCATGTTCATACAGATGGCGATTAAGATATTTCCATGTTCATACAGATAGCGGTGTAGATATTTCCATGTTCATACAGATAGCGGTGTAGATATTTCCATGTTTATACATATAGCGGTGTAGATATTTCCATGTTCATACATATAGCGGTGTAGATATTTCCATGTTCATCCAGATGGCTGTGTAGTTATATCCATGTTCATACAGATGGCGGTGAAGATATTTCCATGATCATACAGATAGCGGTGTAGATATTTCCATGTTTATACAGATAGCGGCGTAGATATTTCCATGTTTATACAGATAGCGGTGTAGATATCTCCATCTTAATAGAGATGGCGGTGTAGATATTTATATGTTCATAGAGATGGCGGTGAAGATATTTCCATGTTCATACAGATGGTGGTGTAGATATTTCCATGTTTATAGAGATAGCGGTGTAGTTATTTCCATGTGTAAAGAAATAGCTTTGTAGATATTTCCGTGTATATGCAGATAGCTGTGTAGATATTTCCATTTTCATGCAGATAGCAGTGTAGATATTTCCATGTTCAAACAGATAGCGGTGTAGATATTTCCATCTTCATACAGATAGCGGTGTAGATATTTCCATGTTTATACAGATAGCGGTGAAGATGTATGCATGTTTGAACAGATAGCGGTGGAGATATTTCCATGTTCATACAGATGGCGGTGTAGATATTTCCATGTTAATACAGATAGCGGTGTAGATATTTCCATGTTCATCCAGAAGGCTGTGTAGATATTTCCATGTTCATACAGATAGCGGTGCTGATATTTCCATGTTTATATAGATAGCAGTGTAGATATTTCCATGTTCATACAGATAGCGGTGTAGATATTTCCATGTTTATACAGATAGCGGTGTAGATATTTCCATGTTTATACAGATAGTGGTGTGGATATCTCCATCTTAATACAGATGGTGGTGTAGATATTTATATGTTCATGCAGGTGGCGGTGCAGATATTTCCATGTTCATACAGATGGCGGTGTAGATATTTCTATGTTTATAGAGATAGCGGTGTAGTTATTTCCATGTGTAAAGAAATAGCTTTGTAGATATTTCCATGTATATGCTGATAGCTCTGTAGATATTTCCATTTTCATGCAGATAGCAGTGTAGATATTTCCATGTTCATACAGATAGCGGTGGAGATATTTCCATGTTTATACAGATAGCGGTGAAGATGTATGCATGTTTACACAGATAGCGGTGTAGATATTTCCATGTTCATTCAGGTAGCGGTGTAGATATTTCCATGTTCATCCAGATAGCTGTGTAGATATATCCATGTTCATACAGATGGCGGTGAAGATATTTCAATGTTCATACAGATAGCGGTGTAGATCTTTCCATGTTCATGCAGATAGCGGTGTAGATATTTCCATGTTCATACAGATAGAGGTGTAGCTATTTCCATGTTCATACAGATTGCAGTGTAGATATTTCCATGTTCATCCAGATGGCTGTATAGATATATCCATGTTCATACAGATGGCGGTGAAGATATTTCCATGTTCATACAGATAGCGGTGTAGATATTTCCATGTTCATACAGATAGTGGTGTAGATATTTCCATGTTCATACAGATAGTGGTGTATCTATTTCCATGTTCATACAGATAGCGGTGTAGATATTTCCATGTTCATCCAGATGGCTGTGTAGATATTTCCATGTTCATACAGATAGCGGTGCTGATATTTCCATGTTTATACAGGTAGCGGTGTAGATATTTCCATGTTTATACAGATAGCGGTGTAGATATTTCCATGTTTATACAGATAGCGGTGTAGATATCTCCATCTTAATACAGATGGCGGTGTAGATATTTATATGTTCATACAGATGGCGGTGAAGATATCTCCATGTTCATACAGATGGCGTTTTAGATATTTCCATGTTAATAGAGATAGCGGTGTAATTATTTCCATGTGTAAAGAAATAGCTTTGTAGATATTTCCATGTATATGCAGATAGCTGTGTAGATATTTCCATTTTCATGCAGATAGCGGAGTAGATATTTCCATGTTCAAACAGATAACGGTGTAGATATTTCCATGTTCATACAGATAGCGGTGTAGATATTTCCATGTTTATACAGATAGCGGTGAAGGTGTATGCATGTATACACAGATAGTGTTGTAGATATTTCCATGTTCATACAGATAGCGGTGTAGATATTTCCATGTTCCTTCAGATGGCTATGTAGATATACCCATGTTCATACAGATGGCGATTAAGATATTTCCATGTTCATACAGATAGCGGTGTAGATATTTCCATGTTCATACAGATAGCGGTGTAGATATTTCCATGTTTATACATATAGCGGTGTAGATATTTCCATGTTCATACATATAGCGGTGTAGATATTTCCATGTTCATCCAGATGGCTGTGTAGTTATATCCATGTTCATACAGATGGCGGTGAAGATATTTCCATGATCATACAGATAGCGGTGTAGATATTTCCACGTTCATACAGATAGCGGTGTAGACATTTCCATGTTCATACAGATAGCGGTGTAGATATTTCCATGTTCATCCAGATGGCTGTGTAGATATTTCCATGTTCATACATATAGCGGTGCTGATATTTCCATGTTTATACAGGTAGCGGTGTAGATATTCCCATGTGTATACAGATAGCGGTGTAGATATTTCCATGTTCATCCAGATGGCTGTGTATATATATCCATGTTCATTCAGATGGCGGTGAAGATATTTCCATGTTCATACAGATAGCGGTGTAGATATTTCCATGTTCATACAGATAGCTGTGTAGATATTTCCATGTTCATACAGACAGCGGTGTAGATATTTCCATGTTCATACAGATAGAGGTGTAGATATTTCCATGTTCATCCAGATGGCTGTGTAGATATATCCATGTTCATACAGATGGCGGTGAAGATATTTCCAAGTTCATGCAGATAGCGGTGTAGATATTTCCATGTTTATACAGATAGCAGTGTAGATATCTCCATCTTAATACAGATGGCGGTGTAGATATTTATATGTTCATACTCATGGCGGTGCAGATATTTCCATGTTCATTCTGATGGCGGTGTAGATATTTCCATGTTCATTCAGATGGTGGTGTAGATATTTCCATGTGTAAAGAAATAGCTTTGTAGATATTTCCATGTACATGCAGAGAGCTGTGTAGATATTTCCATTTTCATGCAGATAGCGGTGTAGATATTTCCATGTTCAAGCAGATAGCTGTGTAGATATTTCCATGTTCATACAGATCGCGGTGTAGATATTTCCATGTTTATACAGGTAGCGGTGTAGATATTTCCATGTTTATACAGATAGCGGTGTAGATATTTCCATGTTTATACAGATAGCGGTGTAGATATTTCCATGTTTATACAGATAGCGGTGTAGATATCTCCATCTTAATAGAGATGGCGGTGTAGATATTTATATGTTCATAGAGATGGCTTTGCAGATATTTCCATGTTCATACAGATGGTGGTGTAGATATTTCCATGTTTATAGAGATAGCGGTGTAGTTATTTCCATGTGTAAAGAAAGAGCTTTGTAGATATTTCCGTGTATATGCAGATAGCTGTGTAGATATTTCCATTTTCATGCAGATAGCGGTGTAGATATTTCCATGTTCAAACAGATAGCGGTGTAGATATTTCCATCTTCATACAGATAGCGGTGTAGATATTTCCATGTTTATACAGATAGCGGTGTAGATATTTCCATGTTCATACAGATAGCGGTGTAGATATTTCCATGCTCATCCAGAAGGCTGTGTAGATATTTCCATGTTCATACAGATAGCGGTGCTGATATTTCCATGTTTATACAGGTAGCGGTGTAGATATTTCCATGTTTATACAGATAGCGGTGTAGATATTTCCATGTTTATACAGATAGCGGTGTAGATATTTCCATGTTTATACAGATAGCGGTGTAGATATCTCCATCTTAATACAGATGGCGGTGTAGATATTTATATGTTCATACAGATGGTGGTGCAGATATTTCCATGTTCATACAGATAGCAGTGTAGCTATTTCCATGTTCATACAGATAGCGATGTAGATATTTCCATGTTCATCCAGATGGCTGTGTAGATATATCCATGTTCATACAGATAGTGGTGTAGATATTTCCATGTTCATACAGATAGTGGTGTATCTATTTCCATGTTCATACAGATAGCGGTGTAGATATTTCCATGTTCATCCAGATGGCTGTGTAGATATTTCCATGTTCATACAGATAGCGGTGCTGATATTTCCATGTTTATACAGGTAGCGGTGTAGATATTTCCATGTTTATACAGATAGCGGTGTAGATATTTCCATGTTTATACAGATAGCGGTGTAGATATCTCCATCTTAATACAGATGGCGGTGTAGATATTTATATGTTCATACAGATGGCGGTGAAGATATCTCCATGTTCATACAGATGGCGTTTTAGATATTTCCATGTTAATAGAGATAGCGGTGTAATTATTTCCATGTGTAAAGAAATAGCTTTGTAGATATTTCCATGTATATGCAGATAGCTGTGTAGATATTTCCATTTTCATGCAGATAGCGGAGTAGATATTTCCATGTTCAAACAGATAGCGGTGTAGACATTTCCATGTTCATACAGATAGCGGTGTAGATATTTCCATGTTTATACAGATAGCGGTGAAGATGTATGCATGTATACACAGATAGTGGTGTAGATATTTCCATGTTCATACAGATAGCGGTGTAGATATTTCCATGTTCCTTCAGATGGCTATGTAGATATACCCATGTTCATACAGATGGCGATTAAGATATTTCCATGTTCATACAGATAGCGGTGTAGATATTTCCATGTTCATACAGATAGCGGTGTAGATATTTCCATGTTTATACATATAGCGGTGTAGATATTTCCATGTTCATCCAGATGGCTGTGTAGTTATATCCATGTTCATACAGATGGCGGAGAAGATATTTCCATGATCATACAGATAGCGGTGTAGATATTTCCACGTTCATACAGATAGCGGTGTAGACATTTCCATGTTCATACAGATAGCGGTGTAGATATTTCCATGTTCATCCAGATGGCTGTGTAGATATTTCCATGTTCATACATATAGCGGTGCTGATATTTCCATGTTTATACAGGTAGCGGCATAGATATTCCCATGTGTATACAGATAGCGGTGTAGATATTTCCATGTTCATCCAGATGGCTGTGTATATATATCCATGTTCATTCAGATGGCGGTGAAGATATTTCCATGTTCATACAGATAGCGGTGTAGATATTTCCATGTTCATACAGATAGCTGTGTAGATATTTCCATGTTCATACAGACAGCGGTGTAGATATTTCCATGTTCATACAGATAGTGGTGTAGATATTTCCATGTTCATACAGATAGTGGTGTATCTATTTCCATGTTCATACAGATAGCGGTGTAGATATTTCCATGTTCATCCAGATGGCTGTGTAGATATTTCCATGTTCATACAGATAGCGGTGCTGATATTTCCATGTTTATACAGGTAGCGGTGTAGATATTTCCATGTTTATACAGATAGCGGTGTAGATATTTCCATGTTTATACAGATAGCGGTGTAGATATCTCCATCTTAATACAGATGGCGGTGTAGATATTTATATGTTCATACAGATGGCGGTGAAGATATCTCCATGTTCATACAGATGGCGTTTTAGATATTTCCATGTTAATAGAGATAGCGGTGTAATTATTTCCATGTGTAAAGAAATAGCTTTGTAGATATTTCCATGTATATGCAGATAGCTGTGTAGATATTTCCATTTTCATGCAGATAGCGGAGTAGATATTTCCATGTTCAAACAGATAGCGGTGTAGATATTTCCATGTTCATACAGATAGCGGTGTAGATATTTCCATGTTTATACAGATAGCGGTGAAGGTGTATGCATGTATACACAGATAGTGTTGTAGATATTTCCATGTTCATACAGATAGCGGTGTAGATATTTCCATGTTCCTTCAGATGGCTATGTAGATATACCCATGTTCATCCAGATGGCGATTAAGATATTTCCATGTTCATACAGATAGCGGTGTAGATATTTCCATGTTCATACAGATAGCGGTGTAGATATTTCCATGTTTATACATATAGCGGTGTAGATATTTCCATGTTCATACATATAGCGGTGTAGATATTTCCATGTTCATCCAGATGGCTGTGTAGTTATATCCATGTTCATACAGATGGCGGTGAAGATATTTCCATGATCATACAGATAGCGGTGTAGATATTTCCACGTTCATACAGATAGCGGTGTAGACATTTCCATGTTCATACAGATAGCGGTGTAGATATTTCCATGTTCATCCAGATGGCTGTGTAGATATTTCCATGTTCATACATATAGCGGTGCTGATATTTCCATGTTTATACAGGTAGCGGTGTAGATATTCCCATGTGTATACAGATAGCGGTGTAGATATTTCCATGTTCATCCAGATGGCTGTGTATATATATCCATGTTCATTCAGATGGCGGTGAAGATATTTCCATGTTCATACAGATAGCGGTGTAGATATTTCCATGTTCATACAGATAGCTGTGTAGATATTTCCATGTTCATACAGACAGCGGTGTAGATATTTCCATGTTCATACAGATAGAGGTGTAGATATTTCCATGTTCATCCAGATGGCTGTGTAGATATATCCATGTTCATACAGATGGCGGTGAAGATATTTCCAAGTTCATGCAGATAGCGGTGTAGATATTTCCATGTTTATACAGATAGCAGTGTAGATATCTCCATCTTAATACAGATGGCGGTGTAGATATTTATATGTTCATACTCATGGCGGTGCAGATATTTCCATGTTCATTCTGATGGCGGTGTAGATATTTCCATGTTCATTCAGATGGTGGTGTAGATATTTCCATGTGTAAAGAAATAGCTTTGTAGATATTTCCATGTACATGCAGAGAGCTGTGTAGATATTTCCATTTTCATGCAGATAGCGGTGTAGATATTTCCATGTTCAAGCAGATAGCTGTGTAGATATTTCCATGTTCATACAGATCGCGGTGTAGATATTTCCATGTTTATACAGGTAGCGGTGTAGATATTTCCATGTTTATACAGATAGCGGTGTAGATATTTCCATGTTTATACAGATAGCGGTGTAGATATTTCCATGTTTATACAGATAGCGGTGTAGATATCTCCATCTTAATAGAGATGGCGGTGTAGATATTTATATGTTCATAGAGATGGCTTTGCAGATATTTCCATGTTCATACAGATGGTGGTGTAGATATTTCCATGTTTATAGAGATAGCGGTGTAGTTATTTCCATGTGTAAAGAAAGAGCTTTGTAGATATTTCCGTGTATATGCAGATAGCTGTGTAGATATTTCCATTTTCATGCAGATAGCGGTGTAGATATTTCCATGTTCAAACAGATAGCGGTGTAGATATTTCCATCTTCATACAGATAGCGGTGTAGATATTTCCATGTTTATACAGATAGCGGTGTAGATATTTCCATGTTCATACTGATAGCGGTGTAGATATTTCCATGCTCATCCAGAAGGCTGTGTAGATATTTCCATGTTCATACAGATAGCGGTGCTGATATTTCCATGTTTATACAGGTAGCGGTGTAGATATTTCCATGTTTATACAGATAGCGGTGTAGATATTTCCATGTTTATACAGATAGCGGTGTAGATATTTCCATGTTTATACAGATAGCGGTGTAGATATCTCCATCTTAATACAGATGGCGGTGTAGATATTTATATGTTCATACAGATGGTGGTGCAGATATTTCCATGTTCATACAGATAGCAGTGTAGCTATTTCCATGTTCATACAGATAGCGATGTAGATATTTCCATGTTCATCCAGATGGCTGTGTAGATATATCCAGGTTCATACAGATAGTGGTGTAGATATTTCCATGTTCATACAGATAGTGGTGTATCTATTTCCATGTTCATACAGATAGCGGTGTAGATATTTCCATGTTCATCCAGATGGCTGTGTAGATATTTCCATGTTCATACAGATAGCGGTGCTGATATTTCCATGTTTATACAGGTAGCGGTGTAGATATTTCCATGTTTATACAGATAGCGGTGTAGATATTTCCATGTTTATACAGATAGCGGTGTAGATATCTCCATCTTAATACAGATGGCGGTGTAGATATTTATATGTTCATACAGATGGCGGTGAAGATATCTCCATGTTCATACAGATGGCGTTTTAGATATTTCCATGTTAATAGAGATAGCGGTGTAATTATTTCCATGTGTAAAGAAATAGCTTTGTAGATATTTCCATGTATATGCAGATAGCTGTGTAGATATTTCCATTTTCATGCAGATAGCGGAGTAGATATTTCCATGTTCAAACAGATAGCGGTGTAGACATTTCCATGTTCATACAGATAGCGGTGTAGATATTTCCATGTTTATACAGATAGCGGTGAAGATGTATGCATGTATACACAGATAGTGGTGTAGATATTTCCATGTTCATACAGATAGCGGTGTAGATATTTCCATGTTCCTTCAGATGGCTATGTAGATATACCCATGTTCATACAGATGGCGATTAAGATATTTCCATGTTCATACAGATAGCGGTGTAGATATTTCCATGTTCATACAGATAGCGGTGTAGATATTTCCATGTTTATACATATAGCGGTGTAGATATTTCCATGTTCATCCAGATGGCTGTGTAGTTATATCCATGTTCATACAGATGGCGGAGAAGATATTTCCATGATCATACAGATAGCGGTGTAGATATTTCCACGTTCATACAGATAGCGGTGTAGACATTTCCATGTTCATACAGATAGCGGTGTAGATATTTCCATGTTCATCCAGATGGCTGTGTAGATATTTCCATGTTCATACATATAGCGGTGCTGATATTTCCATGTTTATACAGGTAGCGGCGTAGATATTCCCATGTGTATACAGATAGCGGTGTAGATATTTCCATGTTCATCCAGATGGCTGTGTATATATATCCATGTTCATTCAGATGGCGGTGAAGATATTTCCATGTTCATACAGATAGCGGTGTAGATATTTCCATGTTCATACAGATAGCTGTGTAGATATTTCCATGTTCATACAGACAGCGGTGTAGATATTTCCATGTTCATACAGATAGTGGTGTAGATATTTCCATGTTCATACAGATAGTGGTGTATCTATTTCCATGTTCATACAGATAGCGGTGTAGATATTTCCATGTTCATCCAGATGGCTGTGTAGATATTTCCATGTTCATACAGATAGCGGTGCTGATATTTCCATGTTTATACAGGTAGCGGTGTAGATATTTCCATGTTTATACAGATAGCGGTGTAGATATTTCCATGTTTATACAGATAGCGGTGTAGATATCTCCATCTTAATACAGATGGCGGTGTAGATATTTATATGTTCATACAGATGGCGGTGAAGATATCTCCATGTTCATACAGATGGCGTTTTAGATATTTCCATGTTAATAGAGATAGCGGTGTAATTATTTCCATGTGTAAAGAAATAGCTTTGTAGATATTTCCATGTATATGCAGATAGCTGTGTAGATATTTCCATTTTCATGCAGATAGCGGAGTAGATATTTCCATGTTCAAACAGATAGCGGTGTAGATATTTCCATGTTCATACAGATAGCGGTGTAGATATTTCCATGTTTATACAGATAGCGGTGAAGGTGTATGCATGTATACACAGATAGTGTTGTAGATATTTCCATGTTCATACAGATAGCGGTGTAGATATTTCCATGTTCCTTCAGATGGCTATGTAGATATACCCATGTTCATCCAGATGGCGATTAAGATATTTCCATGTTCATACAGATAGCGGTGTAGATATTTCCATGTTCATACAGATAGCGGTGTAGATATTTCCATGTTTATACATATAGCGGTGTAGATATTTCCATGTTCATACATATAGCGGTGTAGATATTTCCATGTTCATCCAGATGGCTGTGTAGTTATATCCATGTTCATACAGATGGCGGTGAAGATATTTCCATGATCATACAGATAGCGGTGTAGATATTTCCACGTTCATACAGATAGCGGTGTAGACATTTCCATGTTCATACAGATAGCGGTGTAGATATTTCCATGTTCATCCAGATGGCTGTGTAGATATTTCCATGTTCATACATATAGCGGTGCTGATATTTCCATGTTTATACAGGTAGCGGTGTAGATATTCCCATGTGTATACAGATAGCGGTGTAGATATTTCCATGTTCATCCAGATGGCTGTGTATATATATCCATGTTCATTCAGATGGCGGTGAAGATATTTCCATGTTCATACAGATAGCGGTGTAGATATTTCCATGTTCATACAGATAGCTGTGTAGATATTTCCATGTTCATACAGACAGCGGTGTAGATATTTCCATGTTCATACAGATAGAGGTGTAGATATTTCCATGTTCATCCAGATGGCTGTGTAGATATATCCATGTTCATACAGATGGCGGTGAAGATATTTCCAAGTTCATGCAGATAGCGGTGTAGATATTTCCATGTTTATACAGATAGCAGTGTAGATATCTCCATCTTAATACAGATGGCGGTGTAGATATTTATATGTTCATACTCATGGCGGTGCAGATATTTCCATGTTCATTCTGATGGCGGTGTAGATATTTCCATGTTCATTCAGATGGTGGTGTAGATATTTCCATGTGTAAAGAAATAGCTTTGTAGATATTTCCATGTACATGCAGAGAGCTGTGTAGATATTTCCATTTTCATGCAGATAGCGGTGTAGATATTTCCATGTTCAAGCAGATAGCTGTGTAGATATTTCCATGTTCATACAGATCGCGGTGTAGATATTTCCATGTTTATACAGGTAGCGGTGTAGATATTTCCATGTTTATACAGATAGCGGTGTAGATATTTCCATGTTTATACAGATAGCGGTGTAGATATTTCCATGTTTATACAGATAGCGGTGTAGATATCTCCATCTTAATAGAGATGGCGGTGTAGATATTTATATGTTCATAGAGATGGCTTTGCAGATATTTCCATGTTCATACAGATGGTGGTGTAGATATTTCCATGTTTATAGAGATAGCGGTGTAGTTATTTCCATGTGTAAAGAAAGAGCTTTGTAGATATTTCCGTGTATATGCAGATAGCTGTGTAGATATTTCCATTTTCATGCAGATAGCGGTGTAGATATTTCCATGTTCAAACAGATAGCGGTGTAGATATTTCCATCTTCATACAGATAGCGGTGTAGATATTTCCATGTTTATACAGATAGCGGTGTAGATATTTCCATGTTCATACTGATAGCGGTGTAGATATTTCCATGCTCATCCAGAAGGCTGTGTAGATATTTCCATGTTCATACAGATAGCGGTGCTGATATTTCCATGTTTATACAGGTAGCGGTGTAGATATTTCCATGTTTATACAGATAGCGGTGTAGATATTTCCATGTTTATACAGATAGCGGTGTAGATATTTCCATGTTTATACAGATAGCGGTGTAGATATCTCCATCTTAATACAGATGGCGGTGTAGATATTTATATGTTCATACAGATGGTGGTGCAGATATTTCCATGTTCATACAGATAGCAGTGTAGCTATTTCCATGTTCATACAGATAGCGATGTAGATATTTCCATGTTCATCCAGATGGCTGTGTAGATATATCCAGGTTCATACAGATAGTGGTGTAGATATTTCCATGTTCATACAGATAGTGGTGTATCTATTTCCATGTTCATACAGATAGCGGTGTAGATATTTCCATGTTCATCCAGATGGCTGTGTAGATATTTCCATGTTCATACAGATAGCGGTGCTGATATTTCCATGTTTATACAGGTAGCGGTGTAGATATTTCCATGTTTATACAGATAGCGGTGTAGATATTTCCATGTTTATACAGATAGCGGTGTAGATATCTCCATCTTAATACAGATGGCGGTGTAGATATTTATATGTTCATACAGATGGCGGTGAAGATATCTCCATGTTCATACAGATGGCGTTTTAGATATTTCCATGTTAATAGAGATAGCGGTGTAATTATTTCCATGTGTAAAGAAATAGCTTTGTAGATATTTCCATGTATATGCAGATAGCTGTGTAGATATTTCCATTTTCATGCAGATAGCGGAGTAGATATTTCCATGTTCAAACAGATAGCGGTGTAGACATTTCCATGTTCATACAGATAGCGGTGTAGATATTTCCATGTTTATACAGATAGCGGTGAAGATGTATGCATGTATACACAGATAGTGGTGTAGATATTTCCATGTTCATACAGATAGCGGTGTAGATATTTCCATGTTCCTTCAGATGGCTATGTAGATATACCCATGTTCATACAGATGGCGATTAAGATATTTCCATGTTCATACAGATAGCGGTGTAGATATTTCCATGTTCATACAGATAGCGGTGTAGATATTTCCATGTTTATACATATAGCGGTGTAGATATTTCCATGTTCATCCAGATGGCTGTGTAGTTATATCCATGTTCATACAGATGGCGGAGAAGATATTTCCATGATCATACAGATAGCGGTGTAGATATTTCCACGTTCATACAGATAGCGGTGTAGACATTTCCATGTTCATACAGATAGCGGTGTAGATATTTCCATGTTCATCCAGATGGCTGTGTAGATATTTCCATGTTCATACATATAGCGGTGCTGATATTTCCATGTTTATACAGGTAGCGGCGTAGATATTCCCATGTGTATACAGATAGCGGTGTAGATATTTCCATGTTCATCCAGATGGCTGTGTATATATATCCATGTTCATTCAGATGGCGGTGAAGATATTTCCATGTTCATACAGATAGCGGTGTAGATATTTCCATGTTCATACAGATAGCTGTGTAGATATTTCCATGTTCATACAGACAGCGGTGTAGATATTTCCATGTTCATACAGATAGTGGTGTAGATATTTCCATGTTCATACAGATAGTGGTGTATCTATTTCCATGTTCATACAGATAGCGGTGTAGATATTTCCATGTTCATCCAGATGGCTGTGTAGATATTTCCATGTTCATACAGATAGCGGTGCTGATATTTCCATGTTTATACAGGTAGCGGTGTAGATATTTCCATGTTTATACAGATAGCGGTGTAGATATTTCCATGTTTATACAGATAGCGGTGTAGATATCTCCATCTTAATACAGATGGCGGTGTAGATATTTATATGTTCATACAGATGGCGGTGAAGATATCTCCATGTTCATACAGATGGCGTTTTAGATATTTCCATGTTAATAGAGATAGCGGTGTAATTATTTCCATGTGTAAAGAAATAGCTTTGTAGATATTTCCATGTATATGCAGATAGCTGTGTAGATATTTCCATTTTCATGCAGATAGCGGAGTAGATATTTCCATGTTCAAACAGATAGCGGTGTAGATATTTCCATGTTCATACAGATAGCGGTGTAGATATTTCCATGTTTATACAGATAGCGGTGAAGGTGTATGCATGTATACACAGATAGTGTTGTAGATATTTCCATGTTCATACAGATAGCGGTGTAGATATTTCCATGTTCCTTCAGATGGCTATGTAGATATACCCATGTTCATACAGATGGCGATTAAGATATTTCCATGTTCATACAGATAGCGGTGTAGATATTTCCATGTTCATACAGATAGCGGTGTAGATATTTCCATGTTTATACATATAGCGGTGTAGATATTTCCATGTTCATACATATAGCGGTGTAGATATTTCCATGTTCATCCAGATGGCTGTGTAGTTATATCCATGTTCATACAGATGGCGGTGAAGATATTTCCATGATCATACAGATAGCGGTGTAGATATTTCCACGTTCATACAGATAGCGGTGTAGACATTTCCATGTTCATACAGATAGCGGTGTAGATATTTCCATGTTCATCCAGATGGCTGTGTAGATATTTCCATGTTCATACATATAGCGGTGCTGATATTTCCATGTTTATACAGGTAGCGGTGTAGATATTCCCATGTGTATACAGATAGCGGTGTAGATATTTCCATGTTCATCCAGATGGCTGTGTATATATATCCATGTTCATTCAGATGGCGGTGAAGATATTTCCATGTTCATACAGATAGCGGTGTAGATATTTCCATGTTCATACAGATAGCTGTGTAGATATTTCCATGTTCATACAGACAGCGGTGTAGATATTTCCATGTTCATACAGATAGAGGTGTAGATATTTCCATGTTCATCCAGATGGCTGTGTAGATATATCCATGTTCATACAGATGGCGGTGAAGATATTTCCAAGTTCATGCAGATAGCGGTGTAGATATTTCCATGTTTATACAGATAGCAGTGTAGATATCTCCATCTTAATACAGATGGCGGTGTAGATATTTATATGTTCATACTCATGGCGGTGCAGATATTTCCATGTTCATTCTGATGGCGGTGTAGATATTTCCATGTTCATTCAGATGGTGGTGTAGATATTTCCATGTGTAAAGAAATAGCTTTGTAGATATTTCCATGTACATGCAGAGAGCTGTGTAGATATTTCCATTTTCATGCAGATAGCGGTGTAGATATTTCCATGTTCAAGCAGATAGCTGTGTAGATATTTCCATGTTCATACAGATCGCGGTGTAGATATTTCCATGTTTATACAGGTAGCGGTGTAGATATTTCCATGTTTATACAGATAGCGGTGTAGATATTTCCATGTTTATACAGATAGCGGTGTAGATATTTCCATGTTTATACAGATAGCGGTGTAGATATCTCCATCTTAATAGAGATGGCGGTGTAGATATTTATATGTTCATAGAGATGGCTTTGCAGATATTTCCATGTTCATACAGATGGTGGTGTAGATATTTCCATGTTTATAGAGATAGCGGTGTAGTTATTTCCATGTGTAAAGAAAGAGCTTTGTAGATATTTCCGTGTATATGCAGATAGCTGTGTAGATATTTCCATTTTCATGCAGATAGCGGTGTAGATATTTCCATGTTCAAACAGATAGCGGTGTAGATATTTCCATCTTCATACAGATAGCGGTGTAGATATTTCCATGTTTATACAGATAGCGGTGTAGATATTTCCATGTTCATACAGATAGCGGTGTAGATATTTCCATGCTCATCCAGAAGGCTGTGTAGATATTTCCATGTTCATACAGATAGCGGTGCTGATATTTCCATGTTTATACAGGTAGCGGTGTAGATATTTCCATGTTTATACAGATAGCGGTGTAGATATTTCCATGTTTATACAGATAGCGGTGTAGATATTTCCATGTTTATACAGATAGCGGTGTAGATATCTCCATCTTAATACAGATGGCGGTGTAGATATTTATATGTTCATACAGATGGTGGTGCAGATATTTCCATGTTCATACAGATAGCAGTGTAGCTATTTCCATGTTCATACAGATAGCGATGTAGATATTTCCATGTTCATCCAGATGGCTGTGTAGATATATCCATGTTCATACAGATAGTGGTGTAGATATTTCCATGTTCATACAGATAGTGGTGTACCTATTTCCATGTTCATACAGATAGCGGTGTAGATATTTCCATGTTCATCCAGATGGCTGTGTAGATATTTCCATGTTCATACAGATAGCGGTGCTGATATTTCCATGTTTATACAGGTAGCGGTGTAGATATTTCCATGTTTATACAGATAGCGGTGTAGATATTTCCATGTTTATACAGATAGCGGTGTAGATATCTCCATCTTAATACAGATGGCGGTGTAGATATTTATATGTTCATACAGATGGCGGTGAAGATATCTCCATGTTCATACAGATGGCGTTTTAGATATTTCCATGTTAATAGAGATAGCGGTGTAATTATTTCCATGTGTAAAGAAATAGCTTTGTAGATATTTCCATGTATATGCAGATAGCTGTGTAGATATTTCCATTTTCATGCAGATAGCGGAGTAGATATTTCCATGTTCAAACAGATAGCGGTGTAGATATTTCCATGTTCATACAGATAGCGGTGTAGATATTTCCATGTTTATACAGATAGCGGTGAAGGTGTATGCATGTATACACAGATAGTGTTGTAGATATTTCCATGTTCATACAGATAGCGGTGTAGATATTTCCATGTTCCTTCAGATGGCTATGTAGATATACCCATGTTCATACAGATGGCGATTAAGATATTTCCATGTTCATACAGATAGCGGTGTAGATATTTCCATGTTCATACAGATAGCGGTGTAGATATTTCCATGTTTATACATATAGCGGTGTAGATATTTCCATGTTCATACATATAGCGGTGTAGATATTTCCATGTTCATCCAGATGGCTGTGTAGTTATATCCATGTTCATACAGATGGCGGTGAAGATATTTCCATGATCATACAGATAGCGGTGTAGATATTTCCACGTTCATACAGATAGCGGTGTAGACATTTCCATGTTCATACAGATAGCGGTGTAGATATTTCCATGTTCATCCAGATGGCTGTGTAGATATTTCCATGTTCATACATATAGCGGTGCTGATATTTCCATGTTTATACAGGTAGCGGTGTAGATATTCCCATGTGTATACAGATAGCGGTGTAGATATTTCCATGTTCATCCAGATGGCTGTGTATATATATCCATGTTCATTCAGATGGCGGTGAAGATATTTCCATGTTCATACAGATAGCGGTGTAGATATTTCCATGTTCATACAGATAGCTGTGTAGATATTTCCATGTTCATACAGACAGCGGTGTAGATATTTCCATGTTCATACAGATAGAGGTGTAGATATTTCCATGTTCATCCAGATGGCTGTGTAGATATATCCATGTTCATACAGATGGCGGTGAAGATATTTCCAAGTTCATGCAGATAGCGGTGTAGATATTTCCATGTTTATACAGATAGCAGTGTAGATATCTCCATCTTAATACAGATGGCGGTGTAGATATTTATATGTTCATACTCATGGCGGTGCAGATATTTCCATGTTCATTCTGATGGCGGTGTAGATATTTCCATGTTCATTCAGATGGTGGTGTAGATATTTCCATGTGTAAAGAAATAGCTTTGTAGATATTTCCATGTACATGCAGAGAGCTGTGTAGATATTTCCATTTTCATGCAGATAGCGGTGTAGATATTTCCATGTTCAAGCAGATAGCTGTGTAGATATTTCCATGTTCATACAGATCGCGGTGTAGATATTTCCATGTTTATACAGGTAGCGGTGTAGATATTTCCATGTTTATACAGATAGCGGTGTAGATATTTCCATGTTTATACAGATAGCGGTGTAGATATTTCCATGTTTATACAGATAGCGGTGTAGATATCTCCATCTTAATAGAGATGGCGGTGTAGATATTTATATGTTCATAGAGATGGCTTTGCAGATATTTCCATGTTCATACAGATGGTGGTGTAGATATTTCCATGTTTATAGAGATAGCGGTGTAGTTATTTCCATGTGTAAAGAAAGAGCTTTGTAGATATTTCCGTGTATATGCAGATAGCTGTGTAGATATTTCCATTTTCATGCAGATAGCGGTGTAGATATTTCCATGTTCAAACAGATAGCGGTGTAGATATTTCCATCTTCATACAGATAGCGGTGTAGATATTTCCATGTTTATACAGATAGCGGTGTAGATATTTCCATGTTCATACAGATAGCGGTGTAGATATTTCCATGCTCATCCAGAAGGCTGTGTAGATATTTCCATGTTCATACAGATAGCGGTGCTGATATTTCCATGTTTATACAGGTAGCGGTGTAGATATTTCCATGTTTATACAGATAGCGGTGTAGATATTTCCATGTTTATACAGATAGCGGTGTAGATATTTCCATGTTTATACAGATAGCGGTGTAGATATCTCCATCTTAATACAGATGGCGGTGTAGATATTTATATGTTCATACAGATGGTGGTGCAGATATTTCCATGTTCATACAGATAGCAGTGTAGCTATTTCCATGTTCATACAGATAGCGATGTAGATATTTCCATGTTCATCCAGATGGCTGTGTAGATATATCCATGTTCATACAGATAGTGGTGTAGATATTTCCATGTTCATACAGATAGTGGTGTACCTATTTCCATGTTCATACAGATAGCGGTGTAGATATTTCCATGTTCATCCAGATGGCTGTGTAGATATTTCCATGTTCATACAGATAGCGGTGCTGATATTTCCATGTTTATACAGGTAGCGGTGTAGATATTTCCATGTTTATACAGATAGCGGTGTAGATATTTCCATGTTTATACAGATAGCGGTGTAGATATCTCCATCTTAATACAGATGGCGGTGTAGATATTTATATGTTCATACAGATGGCGGTGAAGATATCTCCATGTTCATACAGATGGCGTTTTAGATATTTCCATGTTAATAGAGATAGCGGTGTAATTATTTCCATGTGTAGAGAAATAGCTTTGTAGATATTTCCATGTATATGCAGATAGCTGTGTAGATATTTCCATTTTCATGCAGATAGCGGAGTAGATATTTCCATGTTCAAACAGATAGCGGTGTAGACATTTCCATGTTCATACAGATAGCGGTGTAGATATTTCCATGTTTATACAGATAGCGGTGAAGATGTATGCATGTATACACAGATAGTGGTGTAGATATTTCCATGTTCATACAGATAGCGGTGTACATATTTCCATGTTCCTTCAGATGGCTATGTAGATATACCCATGTTCATACAGATGGCGATTAAGATATTTCCATGTTCATACAGATAGCGGTGTAGATATTTCCATGTTCATACAGATAGCGGTGTAGATATTTCCATGTTTATACATATAGCGGTGTAGATATTTCCATGTTCATCCAGATGGCTGTGTAGTTATATCCATGTTCATACAGATGGCGGAGAAGATATTTCCATGATCATACAGATAGCGGTGTAGATATTTCCACGTTCATACAGATAGCGGTGTAGACATTTCCATGTTCATACAGATAGCGGTGTAGATATTTCCATGTTCATCCAGATGGCTGTGTAGATATTTCCATGTTCATACATATAGCGGTGCTGATATTTCCATGTTTATACAGGTAGCGGCGTAGTTATTCCCATGTGTATACAGATAGCGGTGTAGATATTTCCATGTTCATCCAGATGGCTGTGTATATATATCCATGTTCATTCAGATGGCGGTGAAGATATTTCCATGTTCATACAGATAGCGGTGTAGATATTTCCATGTTCATACAGATAGCTGTGTAGATATTTCCATGTTCATACAGACAGCGGTGTAGATATTTCCATGTTCATACAGATAGTGGTGTAGATATTTCCATGTTCATACAGATAGTGGTGTATCTATTTCCATGTTCATACAGATAGCGGTGTAGATATTTCCATGTTCATCCAGATGGCTGTGTAGATATTTCCATGTTCATACAGATAGCGGTGCTGATATTTCCATGTTTATACAGGTAGCGGTGTAGATATTTCCATGTTTATACAGATAGCGGTGTAGATATTTCCATGTTTATACAGATAGCGGTGTAGATATCTCCATCTTAATACAGATGGCGGTGTAGATATTTATATGTTCATACAGATGGCGGTGAAGATATCTCCATGTTCATACAGATGGCGTTTTAGATATTTCCATGTTAATAGAGATAGCGGTGTAATTATTTCCATGTGTAAAGAAATAGCTTTGTAGATATTTCCATGTATATGCAGATAGCTGTGTAGATATTTCCATTTTCATGCAGATAGCGGAGTAGATATTTCCATGTTCAAACAGATAGCGGTGTAGATATTTCCATGTTCATACAGATAGCGGTGTAGATATTTCCATGTTTATACAGATAGCGGTGAAGGTGTATGCATGTATACACAGATAGTGTTGTAGATATTTCCATGTTCATACAGATAGCGGTGTAGATATTTCCATGTTCCTTCAGATGGCTATGTAGATATACCCATGTTCATACAGATGGCGATTAAGATATTTCCATGTTCATACAGATAGCGGTGTAGATATTTCCATGTTCATACAGATAGCGGTGTAGATATTTCCATGTTTATACATATAGCGGTGTAGATATTTCCATGTTCATACATATAGCGGTGTAGATATTTCCATGTTCATCCAGATGGCTGTGTAGTTATATCCATGTTCATACAGATGGCGGTGAAGATATTTCCATGGTCATACAGATAGCGGTGTAGATATTTCCACGTTCATACAGATAGCGGTGTAGACATTTCCATGTTCATACAGATAGCGGTGTAGATATTTCCATGTTCATCCAGATGGCTGTGTAGATATTTCCATGTTCATACATATAGCGGTGCTGATATTTCCATGTTTATACAGGTAGCGGTGTAGATATTCCCATGTGTATACAGATAGCGGTGTAGATATTTCCATGTTCATCCAGATGGCTGTGTATATATATCCATGTTCATTCAGATGGCGGTGAAGATATTTCCATGTTCATACAGATAGCGGTGTAGATATTTCCATGTTCATACAGATAGCTGTGTAGATATTTCCATGTTCATACAGACAGCGGTGTAGATATTTCCATGTTCATACAGATAGAGGTGTAGATATTTCCATGTTCATCCAGATGGCTGTGTAGATATATCCATGTTCATACAGATGGCGGTGAAGATATTTCCAAGTTCATGCAGATAGCGGTGTAGATATTTCCATGTTTATACAGATAGCAGTGTAGATATCTCCATCTTAATACAGATGGCGGTGTAGATATTTATATGTTCATACTCATGGCGGTGCAGATATTTCCATGTTCATTCTGATGGCGGTGTAGATATTTCCATGTTCATTCAGATGGTGGTGTAGATATTTCCATGTGTAAAGAAATAGCTTTGTAGATATTTCCATGTACATGCAGAGAGCTGTGTAGATATTTCCATTTTCATGCAGATAGCGGTGTAGATATTTCCATGTTCAAGCAGATAGCTGTGTAGATATTTCCATGTTCATACAGATCGCGGTGTAGATATTTCCATGTTTATACAGGTAGCGGTGTAGATATTTCCATGTTTATACAGATAGCGGTGTAGATATTTCCATGTTTATACAGATAGCGGTGTAGATATTTCCATGTTTATACAGATAGCGGTGTAGATATCTCCATCTTAATAGAGATGGCGGTGTAGATATTTATATGTTCATAGAGATGGCTTTGCAGATATTTCCATGTTCATACAGATGGTGGTGTAGATATTTCCATGTTTATAGAGATAGCGGTGTAGTTATTTCCATGTGTAAAGAAAGAGCTTTGTAGATATTTCCGTGTATATGCAGATAGCTGTGTAGATATTTCCATTTTCATGCAGATAGCGGTGTAGATATTTCCATGTTCAAACAGATAGCGGTGTAGATATTTCCATCTTCATACAGATAGCGGTGTAGATATTTCCATGTTTATACAGATAGCGGTGTAGATATTTCCATGTTCATACAGATAGCGGTGTAGATATTTCCATGCTCATCCAGAAGGCTGTGTAGATATTTCCATGTTCATACAGATAGCGGTGCTGATATTT
Source organism: Gorilla gorilla gorilla (assembly GCF_029281585.2). Taxonomy (NCBI): domain Eukaryota; kingdom Metazoa; phylum Chordata; class Mammalia; order Primates; family Hominidae; genus Gorilla; species Gorilla gorilla. Next base: position 5,119,958 of record NC_073232.2, on the reverse strand, counting down.
CCATGTTTATACAGGTAGCGGTGTAGATATTTCCATGTTTATACAGATAGCGGTGTAGATATTTCCATGTTTATACAGATAGCGGTGTAGATATTTCCATGTTTATACAGATAGCGGTGTAGATATCTCCATCTTAATACAGATGGCGGTGTAGATATTTATATGTTCATACAGATGGTGGTGCAGATATTTCCATGTTCATACAGATAGCAGTGTAGCTATTTCCATGTTCATACAGATAGCGATGTAGATATTTCCATGTTCATCCAGATGGCTGTGTAGATATATCCATGTTCATACAGATAGTGGTGTAGATATTTCCATGTTCATACAGATAGTGGTGTATCTATTTCCATGTTCATACAGATAGCGGTGTAGATATTTCCATGTTCATCCAGATGGCTGTGTAGATATTTCCATGTTCATACAGATAGCGGTGCTGATATTTCCATGTTTATACAGGTAGCGGTGTAGATATTTCCATGTTTATACAGATAGCGGTGTAGATATTTCCATGTTTATACAGATAGCGGTGTAGATATCTCCATCTTAATACAGATGGCGGTGTAGATATTTATATGTTCATACAGATGGCGGTGAAGATATCTCCATGTTCATACAGATGGCGTTTTAGATATTTCCATGTTAATAGAGATAGCGGTGTAATTATTTCCATGTGTAAAAAAATAGCTTTGTAGATATTTCCATGTATATGCAGATAGCTGTGTAGATATTTCCATTTTCATGCAGATAGCGGAGTAGATATTTCCATGTTCAAACAGATAGCGGTGTAGACATTTCCATGTTCATACAGATAGCGGTGTAGATATTTCCATGTTTATACAGATAGCGGTGAAGATGTATGCATGTATACACAGATAGTGGTGTAGATATTTCCATGTTCATACAGATAGCGGTGTAGATATTTCCATGTTCCTTCAGATGGCTATGTAGATATACCCATGTTCATACAGATGGCGATTAAGATATTTCCATGTTCATACAGATAGCGGTGTAGATATTTCCATGTTCATACAGATAGCGGTGTAGATATTTCCATGTTTATACATATAGCGGTGTAGATATTTCCATGTTCATCCAGATGGCGGTGTAGTTATATCCATGTTCATACAGATGGCGGAGAAGATATTTCCATGATCATACAGATAGCGGTGTAGATATTTCCACGTTCATACAGATAGCGGTGTAGACATTTCCATGTTCATACAGATAGCGGTGTAGATATTTCCATGTTCATCCAGATGGCTGTGTAGATATTTCCATGTTCATACATATAGCGGTGCTGATATTTCCATGTTTATACAGGTAGCGGTGTAGATATTCCCATGTGTATACAGATAGCGGTGTAGATATTTCCATGTTCATCCAGATGGCTGTGTATATATATCCATGTTCATTCAGATGGCGGTGAAGATATTTCCATGTTCATACAGATAGCGGTGTAGATATTTCCATGTTCATACAGATAGCTGTGTAGATATTTCCATGTTCATACAGACAGCGGTGTAGATATTTCCATGTTCATACAGATAGAGGTGTAGATATTTCCATGTTCATCCAGATGGCTGTGTAGATATATCCATGTTCATACAGATGGCGGTGAAGATATTTCCAAGTTCATGCAGATAGCGGTGTAGATATTTCCATGTTTATACAGATAGCAGGGTAGATATCTCCATCTTAATACAGATGGCGGTGTAGATATTTATATGTTCATACTCATGGCGGTGCAGATATTTCCATGTTCATTCTGATGGCGGTGTAGATATTTCCATGTTCATTCAGATGGTGGTGTAGATATTTCCATGTGTAAAGAAATAGCTTTGTAGATATTTCCATGTACATGCAGAGAGCTGTGTAGATATTTCCATTTTCATGCAGATAGCGGTGTAGATATTTCCATGTTCAAGCAGATAGCTGTGTAGATATTTCCATGTTCATACAGATCGCGGTGTAGATATTTCCATGTTTATACAGGTAGCGGTGTAGATATTTCCATGTTTATACAGATAGCGGTGTAGATATTTCCATGTTTATACAGATAGCGGTGTAGATATTTCCATGTTTATACAGATAGCGGTGTAGATATCTCCATCTTAATAGAGATGGCGGTGTAGATATTTATATGTTCATAGAGATGGCGGTGCAGATATTTCAATGTTCATACAGATGGTGGTGTAGATATTTCCATGTTTATAGAGATAGCGGTGTAGTTATTTCCATGTGTAAAGAAAGAGCTTTGTAGATATTTCCGTGTATATGCAGATAGCTGTGTAGATATTTCCATTTTCATGCAGATAGCGGTGTAGATATTTCCATGTTCATACAGATAGCGGTGGAGATATTTCCATGTTTATACAGATAGCGGTGAAGATGTATGCATGTTTACACAGATAGCGGTGTAGATATTTCCATGTTCATTCAGGTAGCGGTGTAGATATTTCCATGTTCATCCAGATGGCTGAGTAGATATATCCATGTTCATACAGATCGCGTTGAAGGTATTTCCATGTTCATACAGATAGCGGTGTAGATCTTTCCATGTTCATACAGATAGCGGTGTAGATATTTCCATGTTCATACAGATAGAGGTGTAGCTATTTCCATGTTCATACAGATTGCTGTGTAGATATTTCCATGTTCATCCAGATGGCTGTGTAGATATATCCATGTTCATACAGATGGCGGTGAAGATATTTCCATGTTCATACAGATAGCGGTGTAGATATTTCCATGTTCATACAGATAGTGGTGTAGATATTTCCATGTTCATACAGATAGCGGTGTATCTGTTTCCATGTTCATCCAGATGGCTGTGTAGATATTTCCATGTTCATACAGATAGCGGTGCTGATATTTCCATGTTTATACAGGTAGAGGTGTAGATATTTCCATGTTTATACAGATAGCGGTGTAGATATTTCCATGTTTATACAGATAGCTGTGTAGATATTTCCATGTTTATACAGATAGCGGTGTAGATATCTCCATCTTAATACAGATGGCGGTGTAGATATTTATATGTTCATACAGATGGCGGTGAAGATATCTCCATGTTCATTCAGATGGCGGTGTAGATATTTCCATGTTAATAGAGATAGAGGTGTAGTTATTTCCATGTGTAAAGAAATAGCTTTGTAGATATTTCCATGTATATGCAGATAGCTGTGTAGATATTTCCATTTTCATGCAGATAGCGGAGTAGATATTTCCATGTTCAAACAGATAGCGGTGTAGATATTTCCATGTTCATACAGATAGCGGTGTAGATATTTCCATGTTTATACAGATAGCGGTGAAGATGTATGCATGTTGACACAGATAGTGGTGTAGATATTTCCATGTTCATACAGATTGCGGTGTAGATATTTCCATGTTCATTCAGATGGCTATGTAGATATATCCATGTTCATACAGAGGGCGGTGAAGATATTTCCATGTTCATACAGTTAGCGGTGTAGATATTTCCATGTTCATACAGATAGCGGTGTAGATATTTCCATGTTTATACATATAGCGGTGTAGATATTTCCATGTTCATACATATAGCGGTGTAGGTATTTCCATGTTTATACATATAGCGGTGTAGATATTTCCATGTTCATACATATAGCGGTGTAGATATTTCCATTTTCATCCAGATGGCTGTGTGGTTATATCCATGTTCATACAGATGGCGGTGAAGATATTTCCATGATCATACAGATAGCGGTGTAGATATTTCCATGTTCATACAGATAGTGGTGTAGACATTTCCATGTTCATACAGATTGCGGTGTAGCTATTTCCATGTTCATACAGATAGCGGTGTAGATATTTCCATGTTCATACAGATAGTGTTGCTGATATTTCCATGTTTATACAGGTAGCGGTGTAGATATTCCCATGTTTATACAGATAGCAGTGTAGATATCTCCATCTTAATAGAGATGGCGGTGTAGATATTTATATGTTCATACAGATGGCTGTGCAGATATTTCCATGTTCATACAGATGGTGGTGTAGATATTTCCATGTTTATAGAGATAGCGGTGTAGTTATTTCCATGTGTAAAGAAATAGCTTTGTAGATATTTCCGTGTATATGTAGATAGCTGTGTAGATATTTCCATTTTCATGCGGATAGCGGTGTAGATATTTCCATGTTCAGATAGCGGAGTAGATATTTCCATGTTCATACAGATAGCGGTGTAGATATTTCCATGTTCATACAGATAGCGGTGTAGATATTTCCATGTTCATCCAGAAGGCTGTGTAGATATTTCCATGTTCATACAGATAGCGGTGCTGATAGTTCCATGTTTATACAGGTAGCCGTGTAGATATTTCCATGTTTATACAGATAGCGGTGCAGATATTTCCATGTTTATACAGATAGCGGTGTAGATATTTCCATGTTTATACAGATAGCGGTGTAGATATCTCCATCTTAATACAGATGGCGGTGTAGATATTTATATGTTCATACAGATGGCGGTGCAGATATTTCCATGTTCATACAGATGGCGGTGTAGATATTTCCATGTTTATAGAGATAGCGGTGTAGTTATTTCCGTGTGTAAAGAAATAGCTTTGTAGATATTTCCGTGTATATGCAGATAGCTGTGTAGATATTTCCATTTTCATGCAGATAGCGGTGTAGATATTTCCATGTTCAAACAGATAGCGGTGTAGATATTTCCATGTTCATACAGATAGCGGTGTAGATATTTGCATGTTTATACAGATAGCGGTGAAGATGTATGCATGTTTGCACAGATAGCGGTGGAAATATTTCCATGTTCATACAGATGGCGGTGTAGATATTTCCATGTTAATACAGATAGCGGTGTAGATATTTCCATGTTCATCCAGAAGGCTGTGTAGATATTTCCATGTTCATACAGATAGCGGTGCTGATATTTCCTTGTTTATATAGATAGCAGTGTAGATATTTCCATGTTCATACAGATAGCGGTGTAGAGATTTCCATGTTTATACAGATAGCGGTGTAGATATTTCCATGTTTATACAGATAGCGGTGTGGATATCTCCATCTTAATACAGATGGTGGTGTAGATATTTATATGTTCATGCAGATGTCGGTGCAGATATTTCCATGTTCATACAGATGGCGGTGTAGATATTTCTATGTTTATAGAGATAGCGGTGTAGTTATTTCCATGTGTAAAGAAATAGCTTTGTAGATATTTCCATGTATATGCTGATAGCTCTGTAGATATTTCCATTTTCATGCAGATAGCAGTGTAGATATTTCCATGTTCATACAGATAGCGGTGGACATATTTCCATGTTTATACAGATAGCGGTGAAGATGTATGCATGTTTACACAGATAGCGGTGTAGATATTTCCATGTTCATTCAGGTAGCGGTGTAGATATTTCCATGTTCATCCAGATAGCTGTGTAGATATATCCATGTTCATACAGATGGCGGTGAAGATATTTCAATGTTCATACAGATAGCGGTGTAGATCTTTCCATGTTCATGCAGATAGCGGTGTAGATATTTCCATGTTCATACAGATAGAGGTGTAGCTATTTCCATGTTCATACAGATTGCAGTGTAGATATTTCCATGTTCATCCAGATGGCTGTGTAGATATATCCATGTTCATACAGATGGCGGTGAAGATATTTCCATGTTCATACAGATAGCGGTGTAGATATTTCCATGTTCATACAGATAGTGGTGTAGATATTTCCATGTTCATACAGATAGCGGTGTATCTATTTCCATGTTCATACAGATAGCGGTGTAGATATTTCCATGTTCATCCAGATGGCTGTGTAGATATTTCCATGTTCATACAGATAGCGGTGCTGATATTTCCATGTATATACAGGTAGCGGTGTAGATATTTCCATGTTTATACAGATAGCGGTGTAGATATTTCCATGTTTATACAGATAGCCGTGTAGGTATCTCCATCTTAATACAGATGGCAGTGTAGATATTTATATGTTCATACAGATGGCGGTGAAGATATCTCCATGTTCATACAGATGGCGTTTTAGATATTTCCATGTTAATAGAGATAGCGGTGTAGTTATTTCCATGTGTAAAGAAATAGCTTTGTAGATATTTCCATGTATATGCAGATAGCTGTGTAGATATTTCCATTTTCATGCAGATAGCGGAGTAGATATTTCCATGTTCAAACAGATAGCGGTGTAGATATTTCCATGTTCATACAGATAGCGGTGTAGATATTTCCATGTTTATGCAGATAGCGGTGAAGATGTATGCATGTTTACACAGATAGTGGTGTAGATATTTCCATGTTCATACAGATAGCGGTGTAGATATTTCCATGTTCATTCAGATGGCTATGTAGATATACCCATGTTCATACAGATGGCGATTAAGATATTTCCATGTTCATACAGATAGCGGTGTAGATATTTCCATGTTCATACAGATAGCGGTGTAGATATTTCCATGTTTATACATATAGCGGTGTAGATATTTCCATGTTCATACATATAGCGGTGTAGATATTTCCATGTTCTTCCAGATGGCTGTGTAGTTATATCCATGTTCATACAGATGGCGGTGAAGATATTTCCATGATCATACATATAGCGGTGTAGATATTTCCATGTTCATACAGATAGCGGTGTAGACATTTCCATGTTCATACAGATAGCGGTGTAGCTATTTCCATATTCATACAGATAGCGGTGTAGATATTTCCATGTTCATCCAGATGGCTGTGTAGATATTTCCATGTTCATACAGATAGCGGTGCTGATATTTCCATGTTTATACAGGTAGCGGTGTAGATATTCCCATGTGTATACAGATAGCGGTGTAGATATTTCCATGTTCATCCAGATGGCTGTGTATATATATCCATGTTCATTCAGATGGCGGTGAAGATATTTCCATGTTCATACATTTAGCGGTGTAGATATTTCCATGTTCATACAGATAGCTGTGTAGATATTTCCATGTTCATACAGACAGCGGTGTAGATATTTCCATGTTCATTCAGATAGAGGTGTAGATATTTCCATGTTCATCCAGATGGCTGTGTAGATATATCCATGTTCATACAGATGGCGGTGAAGATATTTCCAAGTTCATGCAGATAGCGGTGTAGATATTTCCATGTTTATACAGATAGCGGTGTAGATATCTCCATCTTAATACAGATGGCGGTGTAGATATTTATATGTTCATACACATGACGGTGCAGATATTTCCATGTTCATTCAGATGGCGGTGTAGATATTTCCATGTTCATTCAGATGGTGGTGTAGATATTTCCATGTGTAAAGAAATAGCTTTGTAGATATTTCCATGTACATGCAGAGAGCTGTGTAGATATTTCCATTTTCATGCAGATAGCGGTGTAGATATTTCCATGTTCAAGCAGATAGCTGTGTAGATATTTCCATGTTCATACAGATCGCGGTGTAGATATTTCCATGTTTATACAGGTAGCGGTGTAGATATTTCCATGTTTATACAGATAGCGGTGTAGATATTTCCATGTTTATACTGATAGCGGTGTAGATATTTCCATGTTTATACAGATAGCGGTGTAGATATCTCCATCTTAATAGAGATGGCGGTGTAGATATTTATATGTTCATACTGATGGCGGTGCAGATATTTCCAAGTTCATACAGATGGCGGTGTAGATATTTCCATGTTTATAGAGATAGCGGTGTAGTTATTTCCATGTGTAAAGAAATAGCTTTGTAGATACTTCCGTGTATATGCAGATAGCTGTGTAGATATTTCCATTTTCATGCAGATAGCGGTGTAGATATTTCCATGTTCAAACAGATAGCGGTGTAGATATTTCCATGTTCATACAGATAGCGGTGTAGATATTTGCATGTTTGTACAGTTAGCGGTGAAGATGTATGCATGTTTGCACAAATAGCGGTGTAGATATTTCCATGTTCATACAGATAGCGTTGTAGATATTTCCATGTTTATACAGGTAGCCGTGTAGATATTTCCATGTTTATACAGATAGCGGTGCAGATATTTCCATGTTTATACAGATAGCGGTGTAGATATTTCCATGTTTATACAGATAGCGGTGTAGATATCTCCATCTTAATACAGATGGCGGTGTAGATATTTATATGTTCATACAGATGGCGGTGCAGATATTTCCATGTTCATACAGATGGCGGTGTAGATATTTCCATGTTTATAGAGATAGCGGTGTAGTTATTTCCGTGTGTAAAGAAATAGCTTTGTAGATATTTCCGTGTATATGCAGATAGCTGTGTAGATATTTCCATTTTCATGCAGATAGCGGTGTAGATATTTCCATGTTCAAACAGATAGCGGTGTAGATATTTCCATGTTCATACAGATAGCGGTGTAGATATTTGCATGTTTATACAGATAGCGGTGAAGATGTATGCATGTTTGCACAGATAGCGGTGGAAATATTTCCATGTTCATACAGATGGCGGTGTAGATATTTCCATGTTAATACAGATAGCGGTGTAGATATTTCCATGTTCATCCAGAAGGCTGTGTAGATATTTCCATGTTCATACAGATAGCGGTGCTGATATTTCCTTGTTTATATAGATAGCAGTGTAGATATTTCCATGTTCATACAGATAGCGGTGTAGAGATTTCCATGTTTATACAGATAGCGGTGTAGATATTTCCATGTTTATACAGATAGCGGTGTGGATATCTCCATCTTAATACAGATGGTGGTGTAGATATTTATATGTTCATGCAGATGTCGGTGCAGATATTTCCATGTTCATACAGATGGCGGTGTAGATATTTCTATGTTTATAGAGATAGCGGTGTAGTTATTTCCATGTGTAAAGAAATAGCTTTGTAGATATTTCCATGTATATGCTGATAGCTCTGTAGATATTTCCATTTTCATGCAGATAGCAGTGTAGATATTTCCATGTTCATACAGATAGCGGTGGACATATTTCCATGTTTATACAGATAGCGGTGAAGATGTATGCATGTTTACACAGATAGCGGTGTAGATATTTCCATGTTCATTCAGGTAGCGGTGTAGATATTTCCATGTTCATCCAGATAGCTGTGTAGATATATCCATGTTCATACAGATGGCGGTGAAGATATTTCAATGTTCATACAGATAGCGGTGTAGATCTTTCCATGTTCATGCAGATAGCGGTGTAGATATTTCCATGTTCATACAGATAGAGGTGTAGCTATTTCCATGTTCATACAGATTGCAGTGTAGATATTTCCATGTTCATCCAGATGGCTGTGTAGATATATCCATGTTCATACAGATGGCGGTGAAGATATTTCCATGTTCATACAGATAGCGGTGTAGATATTTCCATGTTCATACAGATAGTGGTGTAGATATTTCCATGTTCATACAGATAGCGGTGTATCTATTTCCATGTTCATACAGATAGCGGTGTAGATATTTCCATGTTCATCCAGATGGCTGTGTAGATATTTCCATGTTCATACAGATAGCGGTGCTGATATTTCCATGTATATACAGGTAGCGGTGTAGATATTTCCATGTTTATACAGATAGCGGTGTAGATATTTCCATGTTTATACAGATAGCCGTGTAGGTATCTCCATCTTAATACAGATGGCAGTGTAGATATTTATATGTTCATACAGATGGCGGTGAAGATATCTCCATGTTCATACAGATGGCGTTTTAGATATTTCCATGTTAATAGAGATAGCGGTGTAGTTATTTCCATGTGTAAAGAAATAGCTTTGTAGATATTTCCATGTATATGCAGATAGCTGTGTAGATATTTCCATTTTCATGCAGATAGCGGAGAAGATATTTCCATGTTCAAACAGATAGCGGTGTAGATATTTCCATGTTCATACAGATAGCGGTGTAGATATTTCCATGTTTATGCAGATAGCGGTGAAGATGTATGCATGTTTACACAGATAGTGGTGTAGATATTTCCATGTTCATACAGATAGCGGTGTAGATATTTCCATGTTCATTCAGATGGCTATGTAGATATACCCATGTTCATACAGATGGCGATTAAGATATTTCCATGTTCATACAGATAGCGGTGTAGATATTTCCATGTTCATACAGATAGCGGTGTAGATATTTCCATGTTTATACATATAGCGGTGTAGATATTTCCATGTTCATACATATAGCGGTGTAGATATTTCCATGTTCTTCCAGATGGCTGTGTAGTTATATCCATGTTCATACAGATGGCGGTGAAGATATTTCCATGATCATACATATAGCGGTGTAGATATTTCCATGTTCATACAGATAGCGGTGTAGACATTTCCATGTTCATACAGATAGCGGTGTAGCTATTTCCATATTCATACAGATAGCGGTGTAGATATTTCCATGTTCATCCAGATGGCTGTGTAGATATTTCCATGTTCATACAGATAGCGGTGCTGATATTTCCATGTTTATACAGGTAGCGGTGTAGATATTCCCATGTGTATACAGATAGCGGTGTAGATATTTCCATGTTCATCCAGATGGCTGTGTATATATATCCATGTTCATTCAGATGGCGGTGAAGATATTTCCATGTTCATACATTTAGCGGTGTAGATATTTCCATGTTCATACAGATAGCTGTGTAGATATTTCCATGTTCATACAGACAGCGGTGTAGATATTTCCATGTTCATTCAGATAGAGGTGTAGATATTTCCATGTTCATCCAGATGGCTGTGTAGATATATCCATGTTCATACAGATGGCGGTGAAGATATTTCCAAGTTCATGCAGATAGCGGTGTAGATATTTCCATGTTTATACAGATAGCGGTGTAGATATCTCCATCTTAATACAGATGGCGGTGTAGATATTTATATGTTCATACACATGACGGTGCAGATATTTCCATGTTCATTCAGATGGCGGTGTAGATATTTCCATGTTCATTCAGATGGTGGTGTAGATATTTCCATGTGTAAAGAAATAGCTTTGTAGATATTTCCATGTACATGCAGAGAGCTGTGTAGATATTTCCATTTTCATGCAGATAGCGGTGTAGATATTTCCATGTTCAAGCAGATAGCTGTGTAGATATTTCCATGTTCATACAGATCGCGGTGTAGATATTTCCATGTTTATACAGGTAGCGGTGTAGATATTTCCATGTTTATACAGATAGCGGTGTAGATATTTCCATGTTTATACTGATAGCGGTGTAGATATTTCCATGTTTATACAGATAGCGGTGTAGATATCTCCATCTTAATAGAGATGGCGGTGTAGATATTTATATGTTCATACTGATGGCGGTGCAGATATTTCCAAGTTCATACAGATGGCGGTGTAGATATTTCCATGTTTATAGAGATAGCGGTGTAGTTATTTCCATGTGTAAAGAAATAGCTTTGTAGATACTTCCGTGTATATGCAGATAGCTGTGTAGATATTTCCATTTTCATGCAGATAGCGGTGTAGATATTTCCATGTTCAAACAGATAGCGGTGTAGATATTTCCATGTTCATACAGATAGCGGTGTAGATATTTGCATGTTTGTACAGTTAGCGGTGAAGATGTATGCATGTTTGCACAAATAGCGGTGTAGATATTTCCATGTTCATACAGATAGCGTTGTAGATATTTCCATGTTCATACAGATAGCGGTTTAGATATTTCCATGTTCATACAGATAGCGGTGTAGATATTTCCATGTTCATACAGATAGCGGTGTAGATATTTCCATGTTCATCCAGAAGGCTGTGTAGATATTTCCATGTTCATACAGATAGCGGTGCTGATATTTCCATGTTTATATAGGTAGCGGTGTAGATATTTCCATGTTTATACAGATAGCGGTGTAGATATTTCCATGTTTATACAGATAGCGGTGTGGATATCTCCATCTTAATACAGATGGTGGTGTAGATATTTATATGTTCATGCAGATGGCGGTGCAGATATTTCCATGTTCATACAGATGGCGGTGTAGATATTTCTATGTTTATAGAGATAGCGGTGTAGTTATTTCCATGTGTAAAGAAATAGCTTTGTAGATATTTCCATGTATATGCAGATAGCTCTGTTGATATTTCCATTTTCATGCAGATAGCGGTGTAGATATTTCCATGTTCATACAGATAGCGGTGGAGATATTTCCATGTTTATACAGATAGCGGTGAAGATGTATGCATGTTTACACAGCTAGCGGTGTAGATATTTCCATGTTCATTCAGGTAGCGGTGTAGATATTTCCATGTTCATCCAGATGGCTGAGTAGATATATCCATGTTCATACAGATGGCGTTGAAGATATTTCCATGTTCATACAGATAGCGGTGTAGATCTTTCCATGTTCATACAGATAGCGGTGTAGATATTTCCATGTTCATACAGATAGAGGTGTAGCTATTTCCATGTTCACACAGATTGCGGTGTAGATATTTCCATGTTCATCCAGATGGCTGTGTAGATATATCCATGTTCATACAGATGGCGGTGAAGATATTTCCATGTTCATACAGATAGCGGTGTAGATATTTCCATGTTCATACAGATAGTGGTGTAGATATTTCCATGTTCATACAGATAGCGGTGTATCTGTTTCCATGTTCATACAGATGGCGGTGTAGATATTTCCATGTTCATCCAGATGGCTGTGTAGATATTTCCTTGTTCATACAGATAGCGGTGCTGATATTTCCATGTTTATAAAGGTAGAGGTGTAGATATTTCCATGTTCATACAGATAGCGGTGTAGATATTTCCATGTTTATACAGATAGCTGTGTAGATATTTCCATGTTTATACAGATAGTGGTGTAGATATCTCCATCTTAATACAGATGGCGGTGTAGATATTTATATGTTCATACAGATGGCGGTGAAGATATCTCCATGTTCATTCAGATGGCGGTGTAGATATTTCCATGTGTAAAGAAATAGCTTTGTAGATATTTCCATGTATATGCAGATAGCTGTGTAGATATTTCCATTTTCATGCAGATAGCGGAGTAGATATTTCCATGTTCAAACAGATAGCGGTGTAGATATTTCCATGTTCATACAGATAGCGGTGTAGATATTTCCATGTTTATGCAGATAGCGGTGAAGATGTATGCATGTTTACACAGATAGTGGTGTAGATATTTCCATGTTCATACAGATAGCGGTGTAGATATTTCCATGTTCATTCAGATAGCGGTGTAGATATTTCCATGTTTATACATATAGCGGTGTAGATATTTCCATGTTCATACATATAGCGGTGTAGATATTTCCATGTTCTTCCAGATGGCTGTGTAGTTATATCCATGTTCATACAGATGGCGGTGAAGATATTTCCATGATCATACATATAGCGGTGTAGATATTTCCATGTTCATACAGATAGCGGTGTAGACATTTCCATGTTCATACAGATAGCGGTGTAGCTATTTCCATATTCATACAGATAGCGGTGTAGATATTTCCATGTTCATCCAGATGGCTGTGTAGATATTTCCATGTTCATACAGATAGCGGTGCTGATATTTCCATGTTTATACAGGTAGCGGTGTAGATATTCCCATGTGTATACAGATAGCGGTGTAGATATTTCCATGTTCATCCAGATGGCTGTGTATATATATCCATGTTCATTCAGATGGCGGTGAAGATATTTCCATGTTCATACATTTAGCGGTGTAGATATTTCCATGTTCATACAGATAGCTGTGTAGATATTTCCATGTTCATACAGACAGCGGTGTAGATATTTCCATGTTCATTCAGATAGAGGTGTAGATATTTCCATGTTCATCCAGATGGCTGTGTAGATATATCCATGTTCATACAGATGGCGGTGAAGATATTTCCAAGTTCATGCAGATAGCGGTGTAGATATTTCCATGTTTATACAGATAGCGGTGTAGATATCTCCATCTTAATACAGATGGCGGTGTAGATATTTATATGTTCATACACATGACTTTGCAGATATTTCCATGTTCATTCAGATGGCGGTGTAGATATTTCCATGTTCATTCAGATGGTGGTGTAGATATTTCCATGTGTAAAGAAATAGCTTTGTAGATATTTCCATGTACATGCAGAGAGCTGTGTAGATATTTCCATTTTCATGCAGATAGCGGTGTAGATATTTCCATGTTCAAGCAGATAGCTGTGTAGATATTTCCATGTTCATACAGATCGCGGTGTAGATATTTCCATGTTTATACAGGTAGCGGTGTAGATATTTCCATGTTTATACAGATAGCGGTGTAGATATTTCCATGTTTATACTGATAGCGGTGTAGATATTTCCATGTTTATACAGATAGCGGTGTAGATATCTCCATCTTAATAGAGATGGCGGTGTAGATATTTATATGTTCATACTGATGGCGGTGCAGATATTTCCAAGTTCATACAGATGGCGGTGTAGATATTTCCATGTTTATAGAGATAGCGGTGTAGTTATTTCCATGTGTAAAGAAATAGCTTTGTAGATACTTCCGTGTATATGCAGATAGCTGTGTAGATATTTCCATTTTCATGCAGATAGCGGTGTAGATATTTCCATGTTCAAACAGATAGCGGTGTAGATATTTCCATGTTCATACAGATAGCGGTGTAGATATTTGCATGTTTGTACAGTTAGCGGTGAAGATGTATGCATGTTTGCACAAATAGCGGTGTAGATATTTCCATGTTCATACAGATAGCGTTGTAGATATTTCCATGTTCATACAGATAGCGGTTTAGATATTTCCATGTTCATACAGATAGCGGTGTAGATATTTCCATGTTCATACAGATAGCGGTGTAGATATTTCCATGTTCATCCAGAAGGCTGTGTAGATATTTCCATGTTCATACAGATAGCGGTGCTGATATTTCCATGTTTATATAGGTAGCGGTGTAGATATTTCCATGTTTATACAGATAGCGGTGTAGATATTTCCATGTTTATACAGATAGCGGTGTGGATATCTCCATCTTAATACAGATGGTGGTGTAGATATTTATATGTTCATGCAGATGGCGGTGCAGATATTTCCATGTTCATACAGATGGCGGTGTAGATATTTCTATGTTTATAGAGATAGCGGTGTAGTTATTTCCATGTGTAAAGAAATAGCTTTGTAGATATTTCCATGTATATGCAGATAGCTCTGTTGATATTTCCATTTTCATGCAGATAGCGGTGTAGATATTTCCATGTTCATACAGATAGCGGTGGAGATATTTCCATGTTTATACAGATAGCGGTGAAGATGTATGCATGTTTACACAGCTAGCGGTGTAGATATTTCCATGTTCATTCAGGTAGCGGTGTAGATATTTCCATGTTCATCCAGATGGCTGAGTAGATATATCCATGTTCATACAGATGGCGTTGAAGATATTTCCATGTTCATACAGATAGCGGTGTAGATCTTTCCATGTTCATACAGATAGCGGTGTAGATATTTCCATGTTCCTACAGATAGAGGTGTAGCTATTTCCATGTTCACACAGATTGCGGTGTAGATATTTCCATGTTCATCCAGATGGCTGTGTAGATATATCCATGTTCATACAGATGGCGGTGAAGATATTTCCATGTTCATACAGATAGCGGTGTAGATATTTCCATGTTCATACAGATAGTGGTGTAGATATTTCCATGTTCATACAGATAGCGGTGTATCTGTTTCCATGTTCATACAGATGGCGGTGTAGATATTTCCATGTTCATCCAGATGGCTGTGTAGATATTTCCTTGTTCATACAGATAGCGGTGCTGATATTTCCATGTTTATAAAGGTAGAGGTGTAGATATTTCCATGTTCATACAGATAGCGGTGTAGATATTTCCATGTTTATACAGATAGCTGTGTAGATATTTCCATGTTTATACAGATAGTGGTGTAGATATCTCCATCTTAATACAGATGGCGGTGTAGATATTTATATGTTCATACAGATGGCGGTGAAGATATCTCCATGTTCATTCAGATGGCGGTGTAGATATTTCCATGTTAATAGAGATAGAGGTGTAGTTATTTCCATGTGTAAAGAAATAGCTTTGTAGATATTTCCATGTATATGCAGATAGCTGTGTAGATATTTCCATTTTCATGCAGATAGCGGAGTAGATATTTCCAAGTTCAAACAGATAGCAGAGTAGATATTTCCATGTTCAAACAGATAGCGGTGTAGATATTTCCATGTTCATACAGATTGCGGTGTAGATATTTCCATGTTCATTCAGATTGCTATGTAGATATATCCATGTTCATACAGAGGGCGGTGAAGATATTTCCATGTTCATACAGATAGCGGTGTAGATATTTCCAAGTTCATACAGATAGCGGTGTAGATATTTCCATGTTTATACATATAGCGGTGTAGATATTTCCATGTTCATACATATAGCGGTGTAGATATTTCCATGTTCATCCAGATGGCTGTGTAGTTATATCCATGTTCATACAGATTGCGGTGTAGCTATTTCCATGTTCATACAGATAGCGGTGTAGATATTTCCATGTTCATCCAGATGGCTGTGTAGATATTTCCATGTTCATACAGATAGTGTTGCTGATATTTCCATGTTTATACAGGTAGCGGTGTAGATATTCCCATGTTTATACAGATAGCAGTGTAGATATTTCCATGTTTATACAGATAGAGGTGAAGATGTATGCATGTTTACACAGTTAGCGGTGCAGATATTTCCATGTTCATACAGACAGCGGTGTAGATATTTCCATGTTCATCCAGATGGCTGTGTAGATATATCCATGTTCATTCAGATGGCGGTGAAGATATTTCCATGTTCGTACAGATAGCGGTGTAGATATTTCCATGTTCATACAGATAGCTGTGTAGATATTTCCATGTTCATACAGACAGCGGTGTAGATATTTCCATGTTCATACCGATAGCGGTGTAGATATTTCCATGTTCATACAGATAGCGGTGTAGCTATTTCCATGTTCATACAGATAGCGGTGTAGATATTTCCATGTTCATAGAGATAGCGGTGTAGATATTTCCATGTTCATACAGATAGCGGTGCTGATATTTCCATGTTTATACAGGTAGCGGTGTAGATATTTCCATGTTTATACAGATAGCGGTGTAGATATTTCCATGTTTATACAGATAGCGGTGTAGATATTTTCATGTTTACACAGATAGTGGTGTAGATATCTCCATCTTAATACACATGGCGGTGTAGATATTTATATGTTCATACAGATGGCGGTGCAGATATTTCCATGTTCATACAGATGGCGGTGTAGATATTTCCATGTTTATAGAGACTGCGGTGTAGATATTTCCATGTGTAAAGAAATAGCTTTGTAAATATTTCCATGTATATGCAGATATTTGTGCAGATATTTCCATTTTCATGCAGATAGCGGTGTAGATATTTCCATGTTCAAACAGATAGCTGTGTAGATATTTCCATTTTCATATAGATAGCGGTGTAGATATTTCCATGTTTATACAGATAGCGGTGAAGATGTATGCATGTTTACACAGATAGCGGTGTAGATATTTCCAAGTTCATAGAGATAGCGGGGTAGATATTTCCATGTTCATCCAGATGGCTGTGTAGATATATCCATGTTCATACAGATGGCGGTGAAGATATTTCCATGTTCATGCAGATAGCGGTGTAGATATTTCCATGTTCATACAGATAGCGGTGTAGACATTTCCATGTTCATACTGATAGCAGTGTAGCTATTTCCATGTTCATACAGATAGCGGTGTAGATATTTCCATGTTCATCCAGATGGCTGTGTAGATATTTCCATGTTCATAGAGATGGCGGTGAAGTTATTTCCATGTTCATACAGATGGTGGTGTAGATATTTCCATGTTCATACAGATAGCAGTGTAGATATTTCCATGTTTATACAGACAGCGGTGCTGTTACTTCCATGTTCATCCAGATGGCTGTGTAGATATATACATGTTCATACAGATGGCGGTGAAGATATTTCCATGTTCATACAGATATCGGTGTAGATATTTCCATGTTTATTCAGGTAGCCGTGTTGATATTTCCATGTTTATACAGATAGCGGTGTAGATATTTCCATGTTTATACAGATAGCGGTGCAGATATTTTCATGTTTATACAGATAGCGGTGTAGATATCTCCATCTTAATACAGATGGCGGTGTAGATATTTATATGTTCATACTGATGGCGGTGCAGATATTTCCATGTTCATTCAGATGGAGGTGTAGATATTTCCATTTTTATAGAGATTGCGGTGAAGATATTTCCATGTGTAAAGAAATAGCTTTGTAGATATTTCCATGCAGATGCAGAGAGCTGTGTAGATATTTCCATTTTCATGCAGATAGCGGAGTAGATATTTCCATGTTCAAACAGATAGCGGTGTAGATATTTCCATGTTCATACAGATAGCGATGTAGATATTTCCATGTTTATACAGATAGCGGTGAAGATGTATGCATGTTTACACAGATAGTGGTGTAGATATTTCCATGTTCATACAGATTGCGGTGTAGATATTTCCATGTTCATTCAGATGGCTATGTAGATATATCCATGTTCATACAGAGGGCGGTGAAGATATTTCCATGTTCATACAGATAGCGGTGTAGATATTTCCATGTTTATACATATAGCGGTGTAGATATTTCCATGTTCATACATATAGCGGTGTAGGTATTTCCATGTTCATCCAGATGGCTGTGTAGTTATATCCATGTTCATACAGATGGCGGTGAAGATATTTCCATGATCATACAGATAGCGGTGTAGATATTTCCATGTTCATACAGATAGCGGTGTAGACATTTCCATCTTCATACAGATTGCGGTGTAGCTATTTCCATGTTCATACAGATAGCGGTGTAGATATTTCCATGTTCATCCAGTAGGCTGTGTAGATATTTCCATGTTCATACAGATAGTGTTGCTGATATTTCCATGTTTATACAGGTAGCGGTGTAGATATTCCCTTGTTTATACAGATAGCGGTGTAGATATTTCCATGTTTATACAGATAGAGGTGAAGATGTATGCATGTTTACACAGTTAGCGGTGCAGATATTTCCATGTTCATACAGATAGCGGTGTAGATATTTCCATGTTCATCCAGATGGCTGTGTAGATATATCCATGTTCATTCAGATGGCGGTGAAGATATTTCCATGTTCATACAGATAGCGGTGTAGATATTTCCATGTTCATACAGATAGCTGTGTAGATATTTCCATGTTCATACAGACAGCGGTGTAGATATTTCCATGTTCATACGGATAGTGGTGTAGATATTTCCATGTTCATACAGATAGCGGTGTAGCTATTTCCATGTTCATACAGATAGCGGTGTAGATATTTCCATGTTCATAGAGATAGCGGTGTAGATATTTCCATGTTCATACAGATAGCGGTGCTGATAATTCCATGTTTATACAGGTAGCGGTGTAGATATTTCCATGTTTATACAGATAGCGGTGTAGATATTTCCATGTTTATACAGATAGCGGTGTAGATATTTTCATGTTTATACAGATAGCGGTGCAGATATCTCCATCTTAATACAGATGGCGGTGTAGATATTTATATGTTCATACAGATGGCGGTGCAGATATTTCCATGTTCATACAGATGGCGGTGTAGATATTTCCATGTTTATAGAGACTGCGGTGTAGATATTTCCATGTGTAAAGAAATAGCTTTGTAAATATTTCCATGTATATGCAGATATTCGTGTAGATATTTCCATTTTCATGCAGATAGCGGTGTAGATATTTCCATGTTCCAACAGATAGCTGTGTAGATATTTCCATGTTCATACAGATCGCGGTGTAGATATTTCCATGTTTATACAGGTAGCGGTGTAGATATTTCCATGTTTATACAGATAGCGGTGTAGATATTTCCATGTTTATACTGATAGCGGTGTAGATATTTCCATGTTTATACAGATAGCGGTGTAGATATCTCCATCTTAATAGAGATGGCGGTGTAGATATTTATATGTTCATACTGATGGCGGTGCAGATATTTCCAAGTTCATACAGATGGCGGTGTAGATATTTCCATGTTTATAGAGATAGCGGTGTAGTTATTTCCATGTGTAAAGAAATAGCTTTGTAGATATTTCCGTGTATATGCAGATAGCTGTGTAGATATTTCCATTTTCATGCAGATAGCGGTGTAGATATTTCCATGTTCAAACAGATAGCGGTGTAGATATTTCCATGTTCATACAGATAGTGGTGTAGATATTTGCATGTTTGTACAGTTAGCGGTGAAGATGTATGCATGTTTGCACAAATAGCGGTGTAGATATTTCCATGTTCATACAGATAGCGTTGTAGATATTTCCATGTTCATACAGATAGCGGTTTAGATATTTCCATGTTCATACAGATAGCGGTGTAGATATTTCCATGTTCATACAGATAGTGGTGTAGATATTTCCATGTTCATCCAGAAGGCTGTGTAGATATTTCCATGTTCATACAGATAGCGGTGCTGATATTTCCATGTTTATATAGGTAGCGGTGTAGATATTTCCATGTTTATACAGATAGCGGTGTAGATATTTCCATGTTTATACAGATAGCGGTGTGGATATCTCCATCTTAATACAGATGGTGGTGTAGATATTTATATGTTCATGCAGATGGCGGTGCAGATATTTCCATGTTCATACAGATGGCGGTGTAGATATTTCTATGTTTATAGAGATAGCGGTGTAGTTATTTCCATGTGTAAAGAAATAGCTTTGTAGATATTTCCATGTATATGCAGATAGCTCTGTTGATATTTCCATTTTCATGCAGATAGCGGTGTAGATATTTCCATGTTCATACAGATAGCGGTGGAGATATTTCCATGTTTATACAGATAGCGGTGAAGATGTATGCATGTTTACACAGCTAGCGGTGTAGATATTTCCATGTTCATTCAGGTAGCGGTGTAGATATTTCCATGTTCATCCAGATGGCTGAGTAGATATATCCATGTTCATACAGATGGCGTTGAAGATATTTCCATGTTCATACAGATAGCGGTGTAGATCTTTCCATGTTCATACAGATAGCGGTGTAGATATTTCCATGTTCATACAGATAGAGGTGTAGCTATTTCCATGTTCATACAGATTGCGGTGTAGATATTTCCATGTTCATCCAGATGGCTGTGTAGATATATCCATGTTCATACAGATGGCGGTGAAGATATTTCCATGTTCATACAGATAGCGGTGTAGATATTTCCATGTTCATACAGATAGTGGTGTAGATATTTCCATGTTCATACAGATAGCGGTGTATCTGTTTCCATGTTCATACAGATGGCGGTGTAGATATTTCCATGTTCATCCAGATGGCTGTGTAGATATTTCCATGTTCATACAGATAGCGGTGCTGATATTTCCATGTTTATAAAGGTAGAGGTGTAGATATTTCCATGTTTATACAGATAGCGGTGTAGATATTTCCATGTTTATACAGATAGCTGTGTAGATATTTCCATGTTTATACAGATAGTGGTGTAGATATCTCCATCTTAATACAGATGGCGGTGTAGATATTTATATGTTCATACAGATGGCGGTGAAGATATCTCCATGTTCATTCAGATGGCGGTGTAGATATTTCCATGTTAATAGAGATAGAGGTGTAGTTATTTCCATGTGTAAAGAAATAGCTTTGTAGATATTTCCATGTATATGCAGATAGCTGTGTAGATATTTCCATTTTCATGCAGATAGCGGAGTAGATATTTCCAAGTTCAAACAGATAGCAGAGTAGATATTTCCATGTTCAAACAGATAGCGGTGTAGATATTTCCATGTTCATACAGATTGCGGTGTAGATATTTCCATGTTCATTCAGATTGCTATGTAGATATATCCATGTTCATACAGAGGGCGGTGAAGATATTTCCATGTTCATACAGATAGCGGTGTAGATATTTCCAAGTTCATACAGATAGCGGTGTAGATATTTCCATGTTTATACATATAGCAGTGTAGATATTTCCATGTTCATACATATAGCGGTGTAGATATTTCCATGTTCATCCAGATGGCTGTGTAGTTATATCCATGTTCATACAGATGGCGGTGAAGATATTTCCATGATCATACAGATAGCGGTGTAGATATTACCATGTTCGTACAGATAGTGGTGTAGACATTTCCATGTTCATACAGATTGCGGTGTAGCTATTTCCATGTTCATACAGATAGCGGTGTAGATATTTCCATGTTCATCCAGATGGCTGTGTAGATATTTCCATGTTCATACAGATAGTGTTGCTGATATTTCCATGTTTATACAGGTAGCGGTGTAGATATTCCCATGTTTATACAGATAGCAGTGTAGATATTTCCATGTTTATACAGATAGAGGTGAAGTTGTATGCATGTTTACACAGTTAGCGGTGCAGATATTTCCATGTTCATACAGACAGCGGTGTAGATATTTCCATGTTCATCCAGATGGCTGTGTAGATATATCCATGTTCATTCAGATGGCGGTGAAGATATTTCCATGTTCGTACAGATAGCGGTGTAGATATTTCCATGTTCATACAGATAGCTGTGTAGATATTTCCATGTTCATACAGACAGCGGTGTAGATATTTCCATGTTCATACCGATAGCGGTGTAGATATTTCCATGTTCATACAGATAGCGGTGTAGCTATTTCCATGTTCATACAGATAGCGGTGTAGATATTTCCATGTTCATAGAGATAGCGGTGTAGATATTTCCATGTTCATACAGATAGCGGTGCTGATATTTCCATGTTTATACAGGTAGCGGTGTAGATATTTCCATGTTTATACAGATAGCGGTGTAGATATTTTCATGTTTACACAGATAGCGGTGTAGATATCTCCATCTTAATACACATGGCGGTGTAGATATTTATATGTTCATACAGATGGCGGTGCAGATATTTCCATGTTCATACAGATGGCGGTGTAGATATTTCCATGTTTATAGAGACTGCGGTGTAGATATTTCCATGTGTAAAGAAATAGCTTTGTAAATATTTCCATGTATATGCAGATATTTGTGCAGATATTTCCATTTTCATGCAGATAGCGGTGTAGATATTTCCATGTTCAAACAGATAGCTGTGTAGATATTTCCATTTTCATATAGATAGCGGTGTAGATATTTCCATGTTTATACAGATAGCGGTGAAGATGTATGCATGTTAACACAGATAGCGGTGTAGATATTTCCAAGTTCATAGAGATAGCGGGGTAGATATTTCCATGTTCATCCAGATGGCTGTGTAGATATATCCATGTTCATACAGATGGCGGTGAAGATATTTCCATGTTCATGCAGATAGCGGTGTAGATATTTCCATGTTCATACAGATAGCGGTGTAGACATTTCCATGTTCATACTGATAGCAGTGTAGCTATTTCCATGTTCATACAGATAGCGGTGTAGATATTTCCATGTTCATCCAGATGGCTGTGTAGATATTTCCATGTTCATAGAGATGGCGGTGAAGTTATTTCCATGTTCATACAGATGGTGGTGTAGATATTTCCATGTTCATACAGATAGCAGTGTAGATATTTCCATGTTTATACAGACAGCGGTGCTGTTACTTCCATGTTCATCCAGATGGCTGTGTAGATATATACATGTTCATACAGATGGCGGTGAAGATATTTCCATGTTCATACAGATATCGGTGTAGATATTTCCATGTTTATTCAGGTAGCCGTGTTGATATTTCCATGTTTATACAGATAGCGGTGTAGATATTTCCATGTTTATACAGATAGCGGTGCAGATATTTTCATGTTTACACAGATAGCGGTGTAGATATCTCCATCTTAATACAGATGGCGGTGTAGATATTTATATGTTCATACTGATGGCGGTGCAGATATTTCCATGTTCATTCAGATGGAGGTGTAGATATTTCCATTTTTATAGAGATTGCGGTGAAGATATTTCCATGTGTAAAGAAATAGCTTTGTAGATATTTCCATGCAGATGCAGAGAGCTGTGTAGATATTTCCATTTTCATGCAGATAGCGGAGTAGATATTTCCATGTTCAAACAGATAGCGGTGTAGATATTTCCATGTTCATACAGATAGCGATGTAGATATTTCCATGTTTATACAGATAGCGGTGAAGATGTATGCATGTTTACACAGATAGTGGTGTAGATATTTCCATGTTCATACAGATTGCGGTGTAGATATTTCCATGTTCATTCAGATGGCTATGTAGATATATCCATGTTCATACAGAGGGCGGTGAAGATATTTCCATGTTCATACAGATAGCGGTGTAGATATTTCCATGTTTATACATATAGCGGTGTAGATATTTCCATGTTCATACATATAGCGGTGTAGGTATTTCCATGTTCATCCAGATGGCTGTGTAGTTATATCCATGTTCATACAGATGGCGGTGAAGATATTTCCATGATCATACAGATAGCGGTGTAGATATTTCCATGTTCATACAGATAGCGGTGTAGACATTTCCATGTTCATACAGATTGCGGTGTAGCTATTTCCATGTTCATACAGATAGCGGTGTAGATATTTCCATGTTCATCCAGTAGGCTGTGTAGATATTTCCATGTTCATACAGATAGTGTTGCTGATATTTCCATGTTTATACAGGTAGCGGTGTAGATATTCCCTTGTTTATACAGATAGCGGTGTAGATATTTCCATGTTTATACAGATAGAGGTGAAGATGTATGCATGTTTACACAGTTAGCGGTGCAGATATTTCCATGTTCATACAGATAGCGGTGTAGATATTTCCATGTTCATCCAGATGGCTGTGTAGATATATCCATGTTCATTCAGATGGCGGTGAAGATATTTCCATGTTCATACAGATAGCGGTGTAGATATTTCCTTGTTCATACAGATAGCTGTGTAGATATTTCCATGTTCATACAGACAGCGGTGTAGATATTTCCATGTTCATACGGATAGTGGTGTAGATATTTCCATGTTCATACAGATAGCGGTGTAGCTATTTCCATGTTCATACAGATAGCGGTGTAGATATTTCCATGTTCATAGAGATAGCGGTGTAGATATTTCCATGTTCATACAGATAGCGGTGCTGATAATTCCATGTTTATACAGGTAGCGGTGTAGATATTTCCATGTTTATACAGATAGCGGTGTAGATATTTCCATGTTTATACAGATAGCGGTGTAGATATTTTCATGTTTATACAGATAGCGGTGTAGATATCTCCATCTTAATACAGATGGCGGTGTAGATATTTATATGTTCATACAGATGGCGGTGCAGATATTTCCATGTTCATACAGATGGCGGTGTAGATATTTCCATGTTTATAGAGACTGCGGTGTAGATATTTCCATGTGTAAAGAAATAGCTTTGTAAATATTTCCATGTATATGCAGATATTCGTGTAGATATTTCCATTTTCATGCAGATAGCGGTGTAGATATTTCCATGTTCCATCAGATAGCTGTGTAGATATTTCCATGTTCATATAGATAGCGGTGTAGATATTTCCATGTTTATACAGATAGCGGTGAAGATGTATGCATGTTAACACAGATAGCGGTGTAGATATTTCCAAGTTCATAGAGATAGGGTTGTAGATATTTCCATGTTCATCCAGATGGCTGTGTAGATATATCCATGTTCATACAGATGGCGGTGAAGATATTTCCATGTTCATGCAGATAGCGGTGTAGATATTTCCATGTTCATACAGATGGTGGTGTAGATATTTCCATGTTCATACAGATAGCAGTGTAGATATTTCCATGTTCATACAGACAGCGGTGCTGTTACTTCCATGTTCATCCAGATGGCTGTGTAGATATATCCATGTTCATACAGATGGCGGTGAAGATATTTCCATGTTCATACAGATATCGGTGTAGATATTTCCATGTTTATTCAGGTAGCCGTGTTGATATTTCCATGTTTATACAGATAGCGGTGTAGATATTTCCATGTTTATACAGATAGCGGTGTAGATATTTTCATGTTTATACAGATAGCGGTGTAGATATCTCCATCTTAATACAGATGGCGGTGTAGATATTTATATGTTCATACTGATGGCGGTGCAGATATTTCCATGTTCATTCAGATGGCGGTGTAGATATTTCCATGTTTATAGAGATTGCGGTGAAGGTATTTCCATGTGTAATGAAATAGCTTTGTAGATATTTCCATTTTCATGCAGATAGCGGTGTAGATATTTCCATGTTCAAACAGATAGCGGTGTAGATATTTCCATGTTCATACAGATAGCATTGTAGATATTTCCATGTTTAAACAGATAGTGGTGAAGATGTATACATGTTTACACAGATAGCAGTGTAGATATTTCCATGCTCATACAGATAGCGGTGTAGATATTTCCGTGTTCATCCAGATGGCTCTGTAGATATATCCATGTTCATACAGATGGAGGTGAAGATATTTCCATGTTCATACAGATATCGGTGTAGATATTTCCATGTTCATACAGATAGCGGTGTAGGTATTTCCATGTTCATACAGATAGCGGTGCTGATATTTCCATGTTTATACAGGTAGCGGTGTAGCTATTTCCATGTTTATACAGATAGTGGTGTAGATATTTCCATGTTTATACAGATAGCGGTGTAGATATTTCCATGTTTATACAGATAGCGGTGTAGATATCTCCATATTAATAGAGATGGCTGTGTAGATATTTATATGTTCATACAGATGGCGGTGCAGATATTTCCATGTTCATACAGATGGCGGTGTAGATATTTCTATGTTTATAGAGATAGCGGTGTAGTTATTTCCATGTGTAAAGAAATAGCTTTGTAGTTATTTCCATGTATATGCAGATAGCTCTGTAGATATTTCCATTTTCATGCAGATAGCGGTGTAGATATTTCCATGTTCAAACAGATAGCGGTGTAGAAATTTCCATGTTCATACAGATAGCTGTGTAGATATTTCCATGTTTATACACATAGTGGTGTAGATATTTCCATGTTCATACAGATAGCGGTGTATGTATTTCCATGTTCATACAGATAGCGGTGTAGATATTTCCATGTTCATACAGATAGCGGTGTAGATATTTCCATGTTCATACAGTTAGTGGTGTAGCTATTTCCATGTTCATACAGATTGCGGTGTAGATATTTCCATGTTCACCCAGATGGCTGTGTAGATATTTCCATGTTCATACAGATAGCGGAGTAGATATTTCCATGTTCATACAGATAGCGGTGTAGATATTTCCATGTTCATACAGATAGCGGTGTAGCTATTTCCATGTTCATACAGATAGCGGTGTAGATATTTCCATGTTCATCCAGATGGCTGTGTAGATATTTCCATGTTCATACAGATAGCGGTGCTGATATTTCCATGTTTATACAGGTAGCAGTGTAGATATTTCCATGTTTATACAGATAGCGGTGTAGATATTTCCATGTTTATACAGATAGCGGTGAAGATGTATGCATGTTTACACAGTTAGCGGTGTAGATATTTCCATGTTCATACAGATAGCGGTGTACATATTTCCATGTTCATCCAGATGGCTGTGTAGACGTATCCATGTTCAGAAAGATGGCGTTGAAGATATTTCCATGTTCATACAGGTAGCGGTTTAGATATTTCCATGTTCATACAGATAGAGGGGTAGATATTTCCATGTTCATACAGATGGCTGTCTAGATATATCCATGTTCATACAGATGGCGGTGAAGATATTTCCATGTTCATACAGATATCGGTGTAGATATTTCCATGTTTATTCAGGTAGCCGTGTTGATATTTCCATGTTTATACAGATAGCGGTGTAGATATTTCCATGTTTATACAGATAGCGGTGTAGATATTTTCATGTTTATACAGATAGCGGTGTAGATATCTCCATCTTAATACAGATGGCGGTGTAGATATTTATATGTTCATACTGATGGCGGTGCAGATATTTCCATGTTCATTCAGATGGCGGTGTAGATATTTCCATGTTTATAGAGATTGCGGTGAAGGTATTTCCATGTGTAATGAAATAGCTTTGTAGATATTTCCATTTTCATGCAGATAGCGGTGTAGATATTTCCATGTTCAAACAGATAGCGGTGTAGATATTTCCATGTTCATACAGATAGCATTGTAGATATTTCCATGTTTAAACAGATAGTGGTGAAGATGTATACATGTTTACTCAGATAGCAGTGTAGATATTTCCATGCTCATACAGATAGCGGTGTAGATATTTCCGTGTTCATCCAGATGGCTCTGTAGATATATCCATGTTCATACAGATGGAGGTGAAGATATTTCCATGTTCATACAGATAGCGGTGTAGATATTTCCATGTTCATACAGATAGCGGTGTAGATATTTCCATGTTCATACAGACAACGGTGCTGATATTTCCATGTTCATCCAAATGGCTGTGTAGATATATCTAAGTTCATACAGATGGTGGTGAAGATATTTCCATGTTCATACAGATATCGGTGTAGATATTTCCATGTTCATACAGATAGCGGTGTAGGTATTTCCATGTTCATACAGATAGCGGTGCTGATATTTCCATGTTTATACAGGTAGCGGTGTAGATATTTCCATGTTTATACAGATAGTGGTGTAGATATTTCCATGTTTATACAGATAGCGGTGTAGATATTTCCATGTTTATACAGATAGCGGTGTAGATATCTCCATCTTAATAGAGATGGCTGTGTAGATATTTATATGTTCATACAGATGGCGGTGCAGATATTTCCATGTTCATACAGATGGCGGTGTAGATATTTCTATGTTTATAGAGATAGCGGTGTAGTTATTTCCATGTGTAAAGAAATAGCTTTGTAGTTATTTCCATGTATATGCAGATAGCTCTGTAGATATTTCCATTTTCATGCAGATAGCGGTGTAGATATTTCCATGTTCAAACAGA
Source organism: Gorilla gorilla gorilla (assembly GCF_029281585.2). Classification (NCBI taxonomy): domain Eukaryota; kingdom Metazoa; phylum Chordata; class Mammalia; order Primates; family Hominidae; genus Gorilla; species Gorilla gorilla. The sequence continues at coordinate 5,091,051 of NC_073232.2, read as the reverse complement.
TAGCGGTGTAGAAATTTCCATGTTCATACAGATAGCTGTGTAGATATTTCCATGTTTATACACATAGTGGTGTAGATATTTCCATGTTCATACAGATAGCGGTGTATGTATTTCCATGTTCATACAGATAGCGGTGTAGATATTTCCATGTTCATACAGATAGCGGTGTAGATATTTCCATGTTCATACAGTTAGTGGTGTAGCTATTTCCATGTTCATACAGATTGCGGTGTAGATATTTCCATGTTCACCCAGATGGCTGTGTAGATATTTCCATGTTCATACAGATAGCGGAGTAGATATTTCCATGTTCATACAGATAGCGGTGTAGATATTTCCATGTTCATACAGATAGCGGTGTAGCTATTTCCATGTTCATACAGATAGCGGTGTAGATATTTCCATGTTCATCCAGATGGCTGTGTAGATATTTCCATGTTCATACAGATAGCGGTGCTGATATTTCCATGTTTATACAGGTAGCAGTGTAGATATTTCCATGTTTATACAGATAGCGGTGTAGATATTTCCATGTTTATACAGATAGCGGTGAAGATGTATGCATGTTTACACAGTTAGCGGTGTAGATATTTCCATGTTCATACAGATAGCGGTGTAGATATTTCCATGTTCATCCAGATGGCTGTGTAGACATATCCATGTTCAGAAAGATGGCGTTGAAGATATTTCCATGTTCATACAGGTAGCGGTTTAGATATTTCCATGTTCATACAGATAGAGGGGTAGATATTTCCATGTTCATACAGATGGCTGTCTAGATATATCCATGTTCATACAGATGGCGGTGAAGATATTTCCATGTTCATACAGATAGCGGTGCATATATTTCCATGTTCATACAGATAGCAGTGTAGATATTGCCATGTTTATACCGATAGCGGTGCTGATACTTCCATGTTTATACAGGTAGCGGTGTACATATTTCCATGTTTATACAGATAGCGGTGAAGATGTATGCATGTTTACACAGATAGCGGTTTAGATATTTCCATGTTCATACAGATGGCGGTGAAGATATTTCCATGTTCATACAGAGAGCGGTGTAGATATTTCCATGTTCATACAGATAGCGGTGTAGATATTTCCATGTTTGTACAGATAGCGTTGTAGATATCTCCATCTTAATACAGATGGCGGTGTAGATATTTATATGTTCATACAGATGGCTGTGCAGATATTTCCATGTTCATACAGACGGCGTTGTAGACATTTCCATGTTCATACTGATAGTGGTGTAGTTATTTCCATGTGTAAAGAGATAGCTGTGTAGATATTTCCATGTATATGCAGATAGCTGTGTAGATATTTCCATTTTCATGCAGATAGCGGTGAAGATGTATACATGTTTACACAGATAGCGGTGTAGATATTTCCATGTTCATACAGATAGCGGTGTAGATATTTCCATGTTCATACAGATGGATGTGTAGATATATCTATGTTCTTACAGATGGCGGAGAAGATATTTCCATGTTCATACAGATAGCGGTGTAGATATTTCCATGTTCATACAGATAGCGGTGTAGATATTTCCATGTTCATACAGATAGCGGTGTAGATATTTCCATGTTCATACAGATAGCGGTGTAGATATTTCCATGTTCATCCAGAAGGCTGTGTAGATATATCCATGTTCATACAGATGGCGGTGAAGATATTTCCATGTTCATACAGATAGCGGTGCAGATATTTCCATGTTCATACAGATAGCCGTGTAGAAATTGCCGTGTTTATACCGATAGCGGCTCTGATACTTCCATGTTTATACAGGTAGCGGTGTACATATTTCCATGTTTATACAGATAGTGGTGTAGATATTTCCATGTTCATACAGATAGCGGTGTAGATATTTCCATGTTCATAGAGATAGCGGTGTAGATATTTACATGTTCATACAGATAGCGGTGCTGATATTTCCATGTTTATACAGGTAGCGGTGTAGACATTTCCATGTTTATACAGATAGTGGTGTAGATATTTCCATGTTTATACAGATAGCGGTGTAGATATTTCCAAGACTATACAGATAGCGGTGTAGATATCTCCATCTTAATAGAGATGGCGGTGTAGATATTTATATGTTCATTCAGATGGCGGTGCAGATATTTCCATGTTCATACAGATGGCGGTGTAGATATTTCCATGTTCATACAGATAGCGGTGTAGTTATTTCCATGTGTAAAGAGATAGCTGTGTAGATATTCCCATGTAAATGCAGATAGCTGTGTAGATATTTCCATTTTCAAGCAGATAGCGGTGTATATACTTCCCTGTTCAAACAGATAGCGGTGTAGATATTTCCATGTTCATACAGATGGCGGTGAAGATATTTCCATGTTCATACAGAGAGCGGTGTAGATATTTCCATGTTCATACAGATAGCGGTGTAGATATTTCCATGTTTGTACAGATAGCGGTGTAGATATCTCCATCTTAATACAGATGGCGGTGTAGATATTTATATGTTCATACAGATGGCTGTGCAGATATTTCCATGTTCATACAGACGGCGTTGTAGACATTTCCATGTTCATACTGATAGTGGTGTAGTTATTTCCATGTGTAAAGAGATAGCTGTGTAGATATTTCCATGTATATGCAGATAGCTGTGTAGATATTTCCATTTTCATGCAGATAGCGGTGAAGATGTATACATGTTTACACAGATAGCGGTGTAGATATTTCCATGTTCATACAGATAGCGGTGTAGATATTTCCATGTTCATACAGATGGATGTGTAGATATATCTATGTTCTTACAGATGGCGGAGAAGATATTTCCATGTTCATACAGATAGCGGTGTAGATATTTCCATGTTCATACAGATAGCGGTGTAGATATTTCCATGTTCATACAGATAGCGGTGTAGATATTTCCATGTTCATACAGATAGCGGTGTAGATATTTCCATGTTCATCCAGAAGGCTGTGTAGATATATCCATGTTCATACAGATGGCGGTGAAGATATTTCCATGTTCATACAGATAGCGGTGCAGATATTTCCATGTTCATACAGATAGCCGTGTAGAAATTGCCGTGTTTATACCGATAGCGGCTCTGATACTTCCATGTTTATACAGGTAGCGGTGTACATATTTCCATGTTTATACAGATAGTGGTGTAGATATTTCCATGTTCATACAGATAGCGGTGTAGATATTTCCATGTTCATAGAGATAGCGGTGTAGATATTTACATGTTCATACAGATAGCGGTGCTGATATTTCCATGTTTATACAGGTAGCGGTGTAGACATTTCCATGTTTATACAGATAGTGGTGTAGATATTTCCATGTTTATACAGATAGCGGTGTAGATATTTCCAAGACTATACAGATAGCGGTGTAGATATCTCCATCTTAATAGAGATGGCGGTGTAGATATTTATATGTTCATTCAGATGGCGGTGCAGATATTTCCATGTTCATACAGATGGCGGTGTAGATATTTCCATGTTCATACAGATAGCGGTGTAGTTATTTCCATGTGTAAAGAGATAGCTGTGTAGATATTCCCATGTAAATGCAGATAGCTGTGTAGATATTTCCATTTTCAAGCAGATAGCGGTGTATATACTTCCCTGTTCAAACAGATAGCGGTGTAGATATTTCCATGTTCATACAGATAGTGGTGTAGATATTTCCATGATCATACAGATAGCGGTGTAGCTATTTCCATGTTCATACAGATAGCGGTGTGGATATTTCCATGTTCATAGAGATAGCGGTGTAGATATTTCCATGTTTATACAGGTAGCAGTGTAGATATTCCCATGTTTATACAGATAGCGGTGAAGATGTATGCATGTTTTCACAGATAGCGGTGTAGATATTTTCATGTTCATCCAGATGGCCGTGTAGATATTTCCATGTTCATACAGATAGCGGTGTAGATATTTCCATGTTCATCCAGATGGCTGTGTAGATATATCCATGTTCATACAGATGGCGGTGAAGATATTTCCATGTTCATACAGATGGCTGTGTAGATATATCCATGTTCATACAGATGGCGGTGACGATATTTCCATGTTCATACAGACGGCGGTGTAGATATTTCCATGTTCATACTGATAGCGGTGCTGATATTTCCATGTTTATACAGGTGGCGGTGTAGATATTTCAATGTTTATACAGATAGCGGTGTAGATATTTCCAGGTTCATCCAGATGGCTGTGTAAATATATCCATGTTCATACAGATGGCGGTGAAGACATTTCCATGTTCATACAGATAGCGGTGTAGATATTTCCATGTTCATACAGATAACCGTGTAGATATTTCCATGTTCATACCGATAGCGGTGCTGATACTTCCATGTTTATACAGGTAGCGGTGTACATATTTCCGTGTTTATACAGATAGCGGTGTAGATATTTCCATGTTCATACAGATAGCGGTGTAGATATTTCCATGTTTATACAGATAGTGGTGTAGATATCTCCTTCTTAATACAGATGGCGGTGTAGATATCTCCATGTTCATACAGATGGCGGTGTAGATATTTCCATGTTTATAGAGATAGCGGTGTAGTTATTTCCATGTGCAAAGAGATAGCAGTGTAGATATTTCCATTTATATGCAGATAGTTGTGTAGATATTTCCATTTTCATGCAGATAGCGGTGTAGATATTTCCATGTTCAAACAGATAGCGGTGTAGATATTTCCATGTTCATACAGATAGCGGTGTAGATATTTCCATGTTTATACAGATAGCGGTGAAGATGTATGCATGTTTACACAGATAGCGGTGTAGATATTTCCATGTTGATCCAGACGGCGGTGTTGACATATCCATGTTCATACAGATGGTGGTGAAGATATTTCCATGTTCATACAGATGGCTGTGTAGATATATCCATGTTCATACAGATGGCGATGACGATATTTCCATGTTCATACAGACGGTGGTGTAGATATTTCCATGTTCATACAGATAGCGGTGCTGATATTTCCATGTTTATACAGGTAGCGGTGTAGATATTTCCATGTTTATACAGATAGCGGTGTAGATATTTCCATGTTTATACAGATAGCGGTGTAGATATTTCCATGTTTATACTGATAGCAGTGTAGATATCTCCATCTTAATACAGATGGCGGTGTAGATATTTATATGTTCATACAGTTGGCGGTGCAGATATTTCCATGTTCATACAGATGGCGGTGTAGAACCTTCCATGTTGATACTGATAGAGGTGCTGTTATTTCCATGTTTATACAGGTAGCGGTGTAGATATTTCCATGTTTATACAGATAGCGGTGTAGATATTTCCATGTTTATACACATAGCGGTGTAGATATTTCCATGTTTATACAGATAGCGGTGTAGATATTTCCATGTTTATGCAGATAGTTGTGTAGATATCTCCATCTTAATACAGATGGCGGTGTAGATATTTAAATGTTCATACAGATGGCTGTGTAGACATATCCATGTTCATACAGATGGCGGTGAAGATATTTCCATGTTCATACAGATAGCGGTGTAGATATTTCCATGTTCATACAGATAGCGGTGTAGATATTTCCATGTTCATACAGATGGCTGTGTAGATATATCCATGTTCCTACAGATGGCGGTGAAGATATTTCCATGTTCATAGCGATGGCAGTGTAGATATTTCCATGTTCATACAGATAGCGGGGCTGATATTTCCATGTTTATACAGGTAGCAGTGTAGATATTTCCTTGTTTATACAGAAAGCGGCATAGATATTTCCATGTTTATACAGATAGCAGTGTAGATATTTCCAAGTTTATACAGATAGCGGTGTAGATATCTCCATCTTAATACAGATGGCGGTGTAGATATTTATATGTTCATACAGATGTCGGTGCAGATATTTCCATGTTCATACAGATGGCGGTGTAGATATTTCCATGTTTATAGAGATAGCAGTGTAGTTATTTCCATGTGTAAAGAGATAGCTTTGTAGATATTTCCATGTATATGCAGATAGCTGTGTAGATATTTCCATTTTCATGCAGATAGCGGTGAAGATGTATACATGTATACACAGATAGTGGTGTAGATATTTCCATGTTCATACAGATAGCGGTGTAGATATTTCCATGTTCATACAGATGGCTGTGTAGATATATCTATGATCTTACAGATGGCGGAGAAGATATTTCCATGTTCATACATATAGCGGTGTAGATATTTCCATGTTCATACAGATAGCGGTGTAGATATTTCCATGTTCATACAGATAGCGGTGTAGATATTTCCATGTTCATAGAGATAGCGGTGTAGATATTTACATGTTCATACAGATAGCGGTGCTGATATTTCCATGTTTATACAGGTAGCGGTGTAGACATTTCCATGTTTATACAGATAGTGGTGTAAATATTTCCATGTTTATACAGATAGCGGTGTAGATATTTCCAAGTTTATACAGATAGCGGTGTAGATATCTCCATCTTAATACAGATGGCGGTGTAGATATTTATATGTTCATTCAGATGGCGGTGCAGATATTTCCATGTTCATACAGATGGCGGTGTAGATATTTCGATGTTCATACAGATATCGGTGTAGTTATTTCCATGTTAAAGAGATAGCTGTGTAGATATTCCCATGTATATGCAGATAGCAGTGTAGATATTTCCATTTTCAAGCAGATAGCGGTGTATATACTTCCCTGTTCAAACAGATAGCGGTGTAGATATTTCCATGTTCATACAGATAGCGGTGTAGATATTTCCATGTTCATACAGATAGCGGTGTAGCTATTTCCATGTTCATACAGATAGCGGTGTGGATATTTCCATGTTCATAGAGATAGCGGTGTAGATATTTCCATGTTTATACAGGTAGCGGTGTAGATATTTCCATGTTTATACAGATAGCGGTGAAGATGTATGCATGTTTACACAGATAGCGGTGTAAATATTTTCATGTTCATCCAGATGGCTGAGTAGATATTTCCATGTTCATACAGATAGCGGTGTAGATATTTCCATGTTCATCCAGATGGCTGTGTAGATATATCCATGTTCATACAGATGGCGGTGAAGTTATTTCCATGTTCATACAGATAGCGGTGTAGATATTTCCATGTTCATACAGATAGCGGTGTAGATATTTCCATGTTCATACAGATAGCGGTGTAGATATTTCCATGTTCATACAGATAGCGGTGTAGATATTTCCATGTTCATCCAGATGGCTGTGTAGATATATCCATGTTCATACAGATGGCGGTGAAGATATTTCCATGTTCATACAGATAGCGGTGTAGATATTTCCATGTTCATACAGATAGTGGTGTAGATATTTCCATGTTCATACAGATAGCGGTGTAGCTATTTCTATGTTCATACAGATAGCAGTGCAGATATTTCCATGTTTATACAGATAGCGGTGAAGATGTATGCATGTTTACACAGATAGCGGTGTAGATATTTCCATGTTCATACAGATAGCGGTGTAGATATTTCCATGTTCATCCAGACGGCTGTGTAGACATATCCATGTTCACACAGATGGCGGTGAAGATATTTCCATGTTCATACAGATAGCGGTGTAGATATTTCCATGTTCATACAGATAGCGGTGTAGATATTTCCTTGTTTATACACATAGCGGAGTAGATATTTCCATGTTCATACAGATAGCTGTGTATGTATTTCCATGTTCATACAGATAGCGGTGTAGATATTTCCATTTTCATGCAGATAGCGGTGTATATATTTCCCTGTTCAAACAGTTAGCGGTGTAGATATTTCCATGTTCATAAAGATAGCGGTGTAGATATTTCCATGTTTATACAGATAGCGGTGAAGTTGTATGCATGTTTACACAGATAGCGGTGTAGATATTTCCACGTTCATCCAGATGGCTGTGTAGATATATCCATGTTCATACAGATGGCGGTGAAGATATTTCCATGTTCATACAGATAGCGGTGTAGATATCTCCATCTTAATACAGATGGCGGTGTAGATATTTATATGTTCATACAGATGGCGGTGCAGATATTTCCATGTTCATACGGATGGCGGTGAAGATATTTCCATGTTCATACAGATGGCGGTGTAGAAACTTCCATGTTCATACTGATAGCGGTGCTGATATTTCCATGTTTATACAGGTAGCGGTGTAGATATTTCCATGTTTATACAGATAGCAGTGTAGATATTTCCATGTTTATACACATAGCGGTGTAGATATTTCCATGTCTATACAGATAGCGTTGTAGATATTTCCATGTTTATGCAGATAGTGCTGTAGATATCCATCTTAATACAGATGGCGGTGTAGATATTTAAATGTTCATACAGATGGCGCTGCAGATATTTCCATGTTCATACAGATGGCGGTGTAGATATTTCCATGTTCATACAGATAGCGGTGTAGTTATTTCCATGTGTAAAGAGATAGCTGTGTAGATATTTCCACGTATAAGCAGATAGCTGTGTAGATATTTCCGATTTCATGCAGATAGCGGTGTATATATTTCCCTGTTCAAACAGTTAGCGGTGTATATATTTCCATGTTCATAAAGATAGCGGTGTAGATATTTCCATGTTTATACAGATAGCGGTGAAGATGTATGCATGTTTACACAGATAGCGGTGTAGATATTTCCATGTTCATCCAGATGGCTGTGTAGATATATCCATGTTCATACAGATAGAGGTGTAGATATTTCCATGTTCATACCGATAGCGGTGCAGATATTTCCATGTTCATCCAGATGGCTGTGTAGATATATCCATGTTCATACAGATGGCGGTGAAGATATTTTCATGTTCATACAGATAGCGGTGTAGATATTTCCATGTTCATACACATAGCGGTGTAGATATTTCCAAGTTTATACAGATAGCGGTGTAGATATCTCCATCTTAATACAGATGGCGGTGTAGATATTTATATGTTCATTCAGATGGCGGTGCAGATATTTCCATGTTCATACAGATGGCGTTGTAGATATTTCCATGTTCATACAGAAAGCGGTGTAGTTATTTCCATGTGTAAAGAGATAGCTGTGTAGATATTCCCATGTATATGCACATAGCTGTGTAGATATTTCCATTTTCAAGCAGATAGAGGTATATATACTTCCCTGTTCAAACAGATAGCGGTGTAGATATTTCCATGTTCATACAGATAGTGGTGTAGATATTTCCATGTTCATACAGATAGCGGTGTATCTTTTTCCATGTTCATACAGATAGCGGAGTGGATATTTCCATGTTCATAGAGATAGCGGTGTAGATATTTCCATGTTTATACAGGTAGCGGTGTAGATATTTCCATGTTTATACAGATAGCGGTGAAGATGTATGCATGTTTACACAGATAGCGGTGCAGATATTTCCATGTCCATACAGATAGCGGTGTAGATACTTCCATGTTCATCCAGACGGCTGTGTAGACATATCCATGTTCATACAGATGGCGGTGAAGATATTTCCATGTTCATACAGATGGCTGTGTAGATATATCCATGTTCATACAGATGGCGGTGACGATATTTCCATGTTCATACAGATGGCGGTGTAGATATTTCCATGTTCATACAGATAGCGATGCTGATATTTCCTTGTTTATACAGGTATCGGTGTACATATTTCCATGTTTATACAGATAGCGGTGTAGATATTTCCATGTTTATACAGATGGCGGTGAAGATATTTCCATGTTCATACAGATGGCGGTGTAGATATTTCCATGTTCATACAGATAGCGGGGCTGATATTTCCATGTTTATACATGTAGCGGTGTAGATATTTCCATGTTTATACAGATAGCGGTGTAGATATTTCCATGTTTATACACATAGTGGTGTAGATATTTCCATGTTCATACAGATAGCGGTGTATGTATTTCCATGTTCATACAGATAGCGGTGTAGATATTTCCATGTTCATACAGATAGCGGTGTAGATATTTCCATGTTCATACAGATAGCGGTGTAGCTATTTCCATGTTCATACAGATAGCGGTGTGGATATTTCCATGTTCATGGAGATAGCGGTGTAGATATTTCCATGTTTATACAGGTAGCGGTGTAGATATTTCCATGTTTATACAGATAGCGGTGAAGATGTATGCATGTTTACACAGATAGCGGTGTAAATATTTTCATGTTCATCCAGATGGCTGAGTAGATATTTCCATGTTCATACAGATAGCGGTGTAGATATTTCCATGTTCATCCAGATGGCTGTGTAGATATATCCATGTTCATACAGATGGCGGTGAAGTTATTTCCATGTTCATACAGATAGCGGTGTAGATATTTCCATGTTCATACAGATAGCGGTGTAGATATTTCCATGTTCATACAGATAGCGGTGTAGATATTTCCATGTTCATACAGATAGCGGTGTAGATATTTCCATGTTCATCCAGATGGCTGTGTAGATATATCCATGTTCATACAGATGGCGGTGAAGATATTTCCATGTTCATACAGATAGCGGTGTAGATATTTCCATGTTCATACAGATAGTGGTGTAGATATTTCCATGTTCATACAGATAGCGGTGTAGCTATTTCTATGTTCATACAGATAGCAGTGCAGATATTTCCATGTTTATACAGATAGCGGTGAAGATGTATGCATGTTTACACAGATAGCGGTGTAGATATTTCCATGTTCATACAGATAGCGGTGTAGATATTTCCATGTTCATCCAGACGGCTGTGTAGACATATCCATGTTCACACAGATGGCGGTGAAGATATTTCCATGTTCATACAGATAGCGGTGTAGATATTTCCATGTTCATACAGATAGCGGTGTAGATATTTCCTTGTTTATACACATAGCGGTGTAGATATTTCCATGTTCATACAGATAGCGGTGTATGTATTTCCATGTTCATACAGATAGCGGTGTAGATATTTCCATTTTCATGCAGATAGCGGTGTATATATTTCCCTGTTCAAACAGTTAGCGGTGTAGATATTTCCATGTTCATAAAGATAGCGGTGTAGATATTTCCATGTTTATACAGATAGCGGTGAAGTTGTATGCATGTTTACACAGATAGCGGTGTAGATATTTCCACGTTCATCCAGATGGCTGTGTAGATATATCCATGTTCATACAGATGGCGGTGAAGATATTTCCATGTTCATACAGATAGCGGTGTAGATATCTCCATCTTAATACAGATGGCGGTGTAGATATTTATATGTTCATACAGATGGCGGTGCAGATATTTCCATGTTCATACGGATGGCGGTGAAGATATTTCCATGTTCATACAGATGGCGGTGTAGAAACTTCCATGTTCATACTGATAGCGGTGCTGATATTTCCATGTTTATACAGGTAGCGGTGTAGATATTTCCATGTTTATACAGATAGCAGTGTAGATATTTCCATGTTTATACACATAGCGGTATAGATATTTCCATGTCTATACAGATAGCGGTGTAGATATTTCCATGTTTATGCAGATAGTGCTGTAGATATCCATCTTAATACAGATGGCGGTGTAGATATTTTAATGTTCATACAGATGGCGCTGCAGATATTTCCATTTTCATACAGATGGCGGTGTAGATATTTCCATGTTCATACAGATAGCGGTGTAGTTATTTCCATGTGTAAAGAGATAGCTGTGTAGATATTTCCACGTATAAGCAGATAGCTGTGTAGATATTTCCGTTTTCATGCAGATAGCGGTGTATATATTTCCGTGTTCAAACAGTTAGCGGTGTATATATTTCCATGTTCATAAAGATAGCGGTGTAGATATTTCCATGTTTATACAGATAGCGGTGAAGATGTATGCATGTTTACACAGATAGCGGTGTAGATATTTCCATGTTCATCCAGATGGCTGTGTAGATATATCCATGTTCATAAAGATAGCGGTGTAGATATTTACATGTTAATACAGATAGTGGTGTAGATATTTCCATGTTCATACAGATAGCGGTGTAGCTATTTCCATGTTCATTCAGATAGCGGAGTGGGTATTTCCATGTTCATAGAGATAGCGGTGTAGATATTTCCATGTTTATACAGGTAGCGGTGTAGATATTTCCATGTTTATACAGATAGCGGTGAAGATGTATGCATGTTTACACAGATAGCGGTGCAGATATTTCCATGTCCATACAGATAGCGGTGTAGATACTTCCATGTTCATCCAGACGGCTGTGTAGACATATCCATGTTCATACAGATGGCGGTGAAGATATTTCCATTTTCATACAGATGGCTGTGTAGATATATCCATGTTCATACAGATGGCGGTGACGATATTTCCATGTTCATACAGATGGCGGTGTAGATATTTCCATGTTCATACAGATAGCGATGCTGATATTTCCTTGTTTATACAGGTATCTGTGTACATATTTCCATGTTTATACAGATAGCGGTGTAGATATTTCCATGTTTATTCAGATGGCGGTGAAGATATTTCCATGTTCATACAGATGGCGGTGTAGATATTTCCATGTTCATACAGATAGCGGGGCTGATATTTCCATGTTTATACATGTAGCGGTGTAGATATTTCCATGTTTATACAGATAGCGGTGTATGTATTTCCATGTTCATACAGATAGCGGTGTAGATATTTCCATTTTCATGCAGATAGCAGTGTATATATTTCCCTGTTCAAACAGTTAGCGGTGTAGATATTTCCTTGTTCATAAAGATAGCGGTGCAGATATTTCCATGTTTATACAGATAGCGGTGAAGTTGTATGCATGTTTACACAGATAGCGGTGTAGATATTTCCACGTTCATCCAGATGGCTGTGTAGATATATCCATGTTCATACAGATGGCGGTGAAGATATTTCCATGTTCATACAGATAGCGGTGTTGATATCTCCATCTTAATACAGATGGCGGTGTAGATATTTATATGTTCATACAGACGGCGGTGCAGATATTTCCATGTTCATACGGACGGCGGTAAAGATATTTCCATGTTCATACAGATGGCGGTGTAGAAACTTTCATGTTCATACTGATAGCGGTGCTGATATTTCCATGTTTATACAGGTAGCGTTGTAGATATTTCCATGTTTATACAGATAGCAGTGTTGATATTTCCATGTTTATACACATAGCGGTGTATATATTTCCATGTCTATACAGATAGCGGTGTGGATATTTCCATGTTTATGCAGATAGTGGTGTAGATATCTCCATCTTAATACAGATGGCAGTGTAGATATTTAAATGTTCATACAGATGGCGCTGCAGATATTTCCATGTTCATACAGATGGCTGTGTAGATATATCCATGTTCATACAGATGGTGGTGAAGATATTTCCATGTTCATACAGATAGCGGTGAAGATATTTCCATGTTCATACAGATAGCGGTGTAGATATTTCCATGTTCATACAGATAGGGGTGTATGTATTTCCATGTTCTTACAGATAGTGGTGTAGATATTTCTATTTTCATGCAGATAGCGGTGTATATATTTCCCTGTTCAAACAGTTAGCGGTTTAGATATTTCCATGTTCATGCAGATAGCGGTGTAGATATTTCCATGTTTTTACAGATAGTGGTGAAGATGTATGCATGTTTTCACAGATATCATTGTAGATATTTCCATGTTCATCCACATGGCTGTGTAGCTATATCCATTTTCATACAGATGGCGGTGAAGATATTTCCATGTTCATACAGATAGCGGTGTAGATATTTCCATGTTCATACAGATAGCGGTGTAGATATTTCCATGTTCATACAGATAGCGGTGTATGTGTTTCCATGTTCATACAGATAGCGGTGTAGATATTTCCATGTTCATCCTGATGGCTGTGTAGATATTTCCATGTTCATACAGATAGCGGTGTAAATATTTCCATGTTCATACAGATAGCGGTGTAGTTATTTCCATGTTCATCCAGATGGCTGTGTAGATATATCCATGTTCATACAGATGGCGGTGAAGATATTTCCATGTTCATACAGATGGCGTTGTAGATATTTCCATGTTCATACAGATGGCGTTGTAGATATTTCCATGTTCATACAGATAGCGGTGTAGTTATTTCCATGTGTAAAGAGATAGCTGTGTAGATATTCCCATGTATATGCACATAGCTGTGTAGATATTTCCATTTTCAAGCAGATAGCGGTGTATATATTTCCCTGTTCAAACAGATAGCGGTGTAGATATTTCCATGTTCATACAGATAGTGGTGTAGATATTTCCATGTTCATACAGATAGCGGTGTAGCTATTTCCATGTTCATACAGATGGCGGTGTAGAAACTTTCATGTTCATACTGATAGCGGTGCTGATATTTCCATGTTTATACAGGTAGCGTTGTAGATATTTCCATGTTTATACAGATAGCAGTGTAGATATTTCCATGTTTATACACATAGCGGTGTATATATTTCCATGTCTATACAGATAGCGGTGTGGATATTTCCATGTTTATGCAGATAGTGGTGTAGATATCTCCATCTTAATACAGATGGCAGTGTAGATATTTAAGTGTTCATACAGATGGCGCTGCAGATATTTCCATGTTCATACAGATGGCTGTGTAGATATATCCATGTTCATACAGATGGCGTTGTAGATATTTCCATGTTCATACAGATAGCGGTGTAGTTATTTCCATGTGTAAAGAGATAGCTGTGTAGATATTCCCATGTATATGCACATAGCTGTGTAGATATTTCCATTTTCAAGCAGATAGCGGTGTATATACTTCCCTGTTCAAACAGATAGCGGTGTAGATATTTCCATGTTCATACAGATAGTGGTGTAGATATTTCCATGTTCATACAGATAGCGGTGTAGATATTTCCATGTTCATACAGATGGCGGTGTAGAAACTTTCATGTTCATACTGATAGCGGTGCTGATATTTCCATGTTTATACAGGTAGCGTTGTAGATATTTCCATGTTTATACAGATAGCAGTGTAGATATTTCCATGTTTATACACATAGCGGTGTATATATTTCCATGTCTATACAGATAGCGGTGTGGATATTTCCATGTTTATGCAGATAGTGGTGTAGATATCTCCATCTTAATACAGATGGCAGTGTAGATATTTAAATGTTCATACAGATGGCGCTGCAGATATTTCCATGTTCATACAGATGGCTGTGTAGATATATCCATGTTCATACAGATGGCGGTGAAGATATTTCCATGTTCATACAGACAGCGGTGAAGATATTTCCATGTTCATACAGATAGCGGTGTAGATATTTCCATGTTCGTACAGATAGGGGTGTATGTATTTCCATGTTCATACAGATAGTGGTGTAGATATTTCTATTTTCATGCAGATAGCGGTGTATATATTTCCCTGTTCAAACAGTTAGCGGTTTAGATATTTCCATGTTCATAAAGATAGCGGTGTAGATATTTCCATGTTTTTACAGATAGTGGTGAAGATGTATGCATGTTTTCACAGATATCATTGTAGATATTTCCATGTTCATCCACATGGCTGTGTAGCTATATCCATGTTCATACAGATGGCGGTGAAGATATTTCCATGTTCATACAGATAGCGGTGTAGATATTTCCATGTTCATACAGATAGCGGTGTAGATATTTCCATGTTCATACAGATAGCGGTGTATGTGTTTCCATGTTCATACAGATAGCGGTGTAGATATTTCCACGTTCATCCTGATGGATGTGTAGATATTTCTATGTTCATACAGATAGCGGTGTAAATATTTCCATGTTCATACAGATAGCGGTGTAGTTATTTCCATGTTCATCCAGATGGCTGTGTAGATATATCCATGTTCATACAGATGGCGGTGAAGATATTTCCATGTTCATACAGATGGTGTTGTAGATATTTCCATGTTCATACAGATAGCCGTGTAGATATTGCCATTTTCATACTGATATCGGTGCTGATACTTCCATGTTTATACAGGTAGCGGTGTACATATTTCCGTGTTTATACAGGTAACGGTGTAGATATTTCCATGTTCATACAGATAGCGGTGTAGATATTTCCATGTTCATCCAGATGGCTGTGTAGACATATCCATGTTCATACAGATGGCGGTGAAGATATTTCCATGTTCATACAGATGGCTGTGTAGATATATCCATGTTCATACAGATGGCGGTGACGATATTTCCATGTTCATACAGACGGCGGTGTAGATATTTCCATGTTCATACAGATAGCGGTGCTGATATTTCCATGTTTATACAGATAGCGGTGTAGATATTTCCATGTTTATACAGGTAGCGGTGTAGATATTTCCATGTTTATACACATAGCGGTGTAGATATTTCCATGTTTATACAGATAGCGGTGTAGATATTTCCATGTTTATACAGATAGTGGTGTAGATATTTCCATGTTTATGCAGATAGTGGTGTAGATTTCTCCATCTTAATACAGATGGCGGTGTAGATATTTAAATGTTCATACTGATGGCGGTGCAGATATTTCCATGTTCATACAGATAGACGTGTAGATATTGCCATGTTCATACCGATAGCGGTGCTGATACTTCCATGTTTATACAGGTAGTGGTGTACATATTTCCGTGTTTATACAGATAGCGGTGTAGATATTTCCATGTTCATACAGATAGCGGTGTAGATATTTCCATGTTTATACAGATAGCGGTGTAGATATCTCCTTCTTAATTCTGATGGCGGTGTAGATATTTCCATGTTCATACAGATGGCGGTGTAGATATTTATATGTTCATTCAGATGGCGGTGCAGATATTTCCATGTTCATACAGATGGCGGTGTAGATATTTCCATGTTCATACAGATAGCGGTGTAGTTATTTCCATGTGTAAAGAGATAGCTGTGTAGATATTCCCATGTAAATGCAGATAGCTGTGTAGATATTTCCATTTTCAAGCAGATAGCGGTGTATATACTTCCCTGTTCAAACAGATAGCGGTGTAGATATTTCCATGTTCATACAGATAGTGGTGTAGATATTTCCATGATCATACAGATAGCGGTGTAGCTATTTCCATGTTCATACAGATAGCGGTGTGGATATTTCCATGTTCATAGAGATAGCGGTGTAGATATTTCCATGTTTATACAGGTAGCAGTGTAGATATTCCCATGTTTATACAGATAGCGGTGAAGATGTATGCATGTTTACACAGATAGCGGTGTAGATATTTTCATGTTCATCCAGATGGCCGTGTAGATATTTCCATGTTCATACAGATAGCGGTGTAGATATTTCCATGTTCATCCAGATGGCTGTGTAGATATATCCATGTTCATACAGATGGCGGTGAAGATATTTCCATGTTCATACAGATGGCTGTGTAGATATATCCATGTTCATACAGATGGCGGTGACGATATTTCCATGTTCATACAGACGGCGGTGTAGATATTTCCATGTTCATACTGATAGCGGTGCTGATATTTCCATGTTTATACAGGTGGCGGTGTAGATATTTCAATGTTTATACAGATAGCGGTGTAGATATTTCCAGGTTCATCCAGATGGCTGTGTAAATATATCCATGTTCATACAGATGGCGGTGAAGACATTTCCATGTTCATACAGATAGCGGTGTAGATATTTCCATGTTCATACAGATAACCGTGTAGATATTTCCATGTTCATACCGATAGCGGTGCTGATACTTCCATGTTTATACAGGTAGCGGTGTACATATTTCCGTGTTTATACAGATAGCGGTGTAGATATTTCCATGTTCATACAGATAGCGGTGTAGATATTTCCATGTTTATACAGATAGTGGTGTAGATATCTCCTTCTTAATACAGATGGCGGTGTAGATATCTCCATGTTCATACAGATGGCGGTGTAGATATTTCCATGTTTATAGAGATAGCGGTGTAGTTATTTCCATGTGCAAAGAGATAGCTGTGTAGATATTTCCATTTATATGCAGATAGTTGTGTAGATATTTCCATTTTCATGCAGATAGCGGTGTAGATATTTCCATGTTCAAACAGATAGCGGTGTAGATATTTCCATGTTCATACAGATAGCGGTGTAGATATTTCCATGTTTATACAGATAGCGGTGAAGATGTATGCATGTTTACACAGATAGCAGTGTAGATATTTCCGTGTTCATCCAGACGGCGGTGTAGACATATCCATGTTCATAGAGATGGTGGTGAAGATATTTCCATGTTCATACAGATGGCTGTGTAGATATATCCATGTTCATACAGATGGCGATGACGATATTTCCATGTTCATACAGACGGTGGTGTAGATATTTCCATGTTCATACAGATAGCGGTGCTGATATTTCCATGTTTATACAGGTAGCGGTGTAGATATTTCCATGTTTATACAGATAGCGGTGTAGATATTTCCATGTTTATACAGATAGCGGTGTAGATATTTCCATGTTTATACTGATAGCAGTGTAGATATCTCCATCTTAATACAGATGGCGGTGTAGATATTTATATGTTCATACAGTTGGCGGTGCAGATATTTCCATGTTCATACAGATGGCGGTGTAGAACCTTCCATGTTGATACTGATAGAGGTGCTGTTATTTCCATGTTTATACAGGTAGCGGTGTAGATATTTCCATGTTTATACAGATAGCGGTGTAGATATTTCCATGTTTATACACATAGCGGTGTAGATATTTCCATGTTTATACAGATAGCGGTGTAGATATTTCCATGTTTATGCAGATAGTAGTGTAGATATCTCCATCTTAATACAGATGGCGGTGTAGATATTTAAATGTTCATACAGATGGCTGTGTAGACATATCCATGTTCATACAGATGGCGGTGAAGATATTTCCATGTTCATACAGATAGCGGTGTAGATATTTCCATGTTCATACAGATAGCGGTGTAGATATTTCCATGTTCATACAGATGGCTGTGTAGATATATCCATGTTCCTACAGATGGCGGTGAAGATATTTCCATGTTCATAGCGATGGCAGTGTAGATATTTCCATGTTCATACAGATAGCGGGGCTGATATTTCCATGTTTATACAGGTAGCAGTGTAGATATTTCCTTGTTTATACAGAAAGCGGCATAGATATTTCCATGTTTATACAGATAGCAGTGTAGATATTTCCAAGTTTATACAGATAGCGGTGTAGATATCTCCATCTTAATACAGATGGCGGTGTAGATATTTATATGTTCATACAGATGTCGGTGCAGATATTTCCATGTTCATACAGATGGCGGTGTAGATATTTCCATGTTTATAGAGATAGCAGTGTAGTTATTTCCATGTGTAAAGAGATAGCTTTGTAGATATTTCCATGTATATGCAGATAGCTGTGTAGATATTTCCATTTTCATGCAGATAGCGGTGAAGATGTATACATGTATACACAGATAGTGGTGTAGATATTTCCATGTTCATACAGATAGCGGTGTAGATATTTCCATGTTCATACAGATGGCTGTGTAGATATATCTATGATCTTACAGATGGCGGAGAAGATATTTCCATGTTCATACATATAGCGGTGTAGATATTTCCATGTTCATACAGATAGCGGTGTAGATATTTCCATGTTCATACAGATAGCGGTGTAGATATTTCCATGTTCATAGAGATAGCGGTGTAGATATTTACATGTTCATACAGATAGCGGTGCTGATATTTCCATGTTTATACAGGTAGCGGTGTAGACATTTCCATGTTTATACAGATAGTGGTGTAAATATTTCCATGTTTATACAGATAGCGGTGTAGATATTTCCAAGTTTATACAGATAGCGGTGTAGATATCTCCATCTTAATACAGATGGCGGTGTAGATATTTATATGTTCATTCAGATGGCGGTGCAGATATTTCCATGTTCATACAGATGGCGGTGTAGATATTTCGATGTTCATACAGATATCGGTGTAGTTATTTCCATGTTAAAGAGATAGCTGTGTAGATATTCCCATGTATATGCAGATAGCAGTGTAGATATTTCCATTTTCAAGCAGATAGCGGTGTATATACTTCCCTGTTCAAACAGATAGCGGTGTAGATATTTCCATGTTCATACAGATAGCGGTGTAGATATTTCCATGTTCATACAGATAGCGGTGTAGCTATTTCCATGTTCATACAGATAGCGGTGTGGATATTTCCATGTTCATGGAGATAGCGGTGTAGATATTTCCATGTTTATACAGGTAGCGGTGTAGATATTTCCATGTTTATACAGATAGCGGTGAAGATGTATGCATGTTTACACAGATAGCGGTGTAAATATTTTCATGTTCATCCAGATGGCTGAGTAGATATTTCCATGTTCATACAGATAGCGGTGTAGATATTTCCATGTTCATCCAGATGGCTGTGTAGATATATCCATGTTCATACAGATGGCGGTGAAGTTATTTCCATGTTCATACAGATAGCGGTGTAGATATTTCCATGTTCATACAGATAGCGGTGTAGATATTTCCATGTTCATACAGATAGCGGTGTAGATATTTCCATGTTCATACAGATAGCGGTGTAGATATTTCCATGTTCATCCAGATGGCTGTGTAGATATATCCATGTTCATACAGATGGCGGTGAAGATATTTCCATGTTCATACAGATAGCGTTGTAGATATTTCCATGTTCATACAGATAGCGGTGTAGATATTTCCTTGTTTATACACATAGCGGTGTAGATATTTCCATGTTCATACAGATAGCTGTGTATGTATTTCCATGTTCATACAGATAGCGGTGTAGATATTTCCATTTTCATGCAGATAGCGGTGTATATATTTCCCTGTTCAAACAGTTAGCGGTGTAGATATTTCCATGTTCATAAAGATAGCGGTGTAGATATTTCCATGTTTATACAGATAGCGGTGAAGTTGTATGCATGTTTACACAGATAGCGGTGTAGATATTTCCACGTTCATCCAGATGGCTGTGTAGATATATCCATGTTCATACAGATGGCGGTGAAGATATTTCCATGTTCATACAGATAGCGGTGTAGATATCTCCATCTTAATACAGATGGCGGTGTAGATATTTATATGTTCATACAGATGGCGGTGCAGATATTTCCATGTTCATACGGATGGCGGTGAAGATATTTCCATGTTCATACAGATGGCGGTGTAGAAACTTCCATGTTCATACTGATAGCGGTGCTGATATTTCCATGTTTATACAGGTAGCGGTGTAGATATTTCCATGTTTATACAGATAGCAGTGTAGATATTTCCATGTTTATACACATAGCGGTGTAGATATTTCCATGTCTATACAGATAGCGTTGTAGATATTTCCATGTTTATGCAGATAGTGCTGTAGATATCCATCTTAATACAGATGGCGGTGTAGATATTTAAATGTTCATACAGATGGCGCTGCAGATATTTCCATGTTCATACAGATGGCGGTGTAGATATTTCCATGTTCATACAGATAGCGGTGTAGTTATTTCCATGTGTAAAGAGATAGCTGTGTAGATATTTCCACGTATAAGCAGATAGCTGTGTAGATATTTCCGATTTCATGCAGATAGCGGTGTATATATTTCCCTGTTCAAACAGTTAGCGGTGTATATATTTCCATGTTCATAAAGATAGCGGTGTAGATATTTCCATGTTTATACAGATAGCGGTGAAGATGTATGCATGTTTACACAGATAGCGGTGTAGATATTTCCATGTTCATCCAGATGGCTGTGTAGATATATCCATGTTCATACAGATAGAGGTGTAGATATTTCCATGTTCATACCGATAGCGGTGCAGATATTTCCATGTTCATCCAGATGGCTGTGTAGATATATCCATGTTCATACAGATGGCGGTGAAGATATTTTCATGTTCATACAGATAGCGGTGTAGATATTTCCATGTTCATACACATAGCGGTGTAGATATTTCCAAGTTTATACAGATAGCGGTGTAGATATCTCCATCTTAATACAGATGGCGGTGTAGATATTTATATGTTCATTCAGATGGCGGTGCAGATATTTCCATGTTCATACAGATGGCGTTGTAGATATTTCCATGTTCATACAGAAAGCGGTGTAGTTATTTCCATGTGTAAAGAGATAGCTGTGTAGATATTCCCATGTATATGCACATAGCTGTGTAGATATTTCCATTTTCAAGCAGATAGCGGTATATATACTTCCCTGTTCAAACAGATAGCGGTGTAGATATTTCCATGTTCATACAGATAGTGGTGTAGATATTTCCATGTTCATACAGATAGCGGTGTAGCTTTTTCCATGTTCATACAGATAGCGGAGTGGATATTTCCATGTTCATAGAGATAGCGGTGTAGATATTTCCATGTTTATACAGGTAGCGGTGTAGATATTTCCATGTTTATACAGATAGCGGTGAAGATGTATGCATGTTTACACAGATAGCGGTGCAGATATTTCCATGTCCATACAGATAGCGGTGTAGATACTTCCATGTTCATCCAGACGGCTGTGTAGACATATCCATGTTCATACAGATGGCGGTGAAGATATTTCCATGTTCATACAGATGGCTGTGTAGATATATCCATGTTCATACAGATGGCGGTGATGATATTTCCATGTTCATACAGATGGCGGTGTAGATATTTCCATGTTCATACAGATAGCGATGCTGATATTTCCTTGTTTATACAGGTATCGGTGTACATATTTCCATGTTTATACAGATAGCGGTGTAGATATTTCCATGTTTATACAGATGGCGGTGAAGATATTTCCATGTTCATACAGATGGCGGTGTAGATATTTCCATGTTCATACAGATAGCGGGGCTGATATTTCCATGTTTATACATGTAGCGGTGTAGATATTTCCATGTTTATACAGATAGCGGTGTAGATATTTCCATGTTTATACACATAGTGGTGTAGATATTTCCATGTTCATACAGATAGCGGTGTATGTATTTCCATGTTCATACAGATAGCGGTGTAGATATTTCCATGTTCATACAGATAGCGGTGTAGATATTTCCATGTTCATACAGATAGCGGTGTAGCTATTTCCATGTTCATACAGATAGCGGTGTGGATATTTCCATGTTCATGGAGATAGCGGTGTAGATATTTCCATGTTTATACAGGTAGCGGTGTAGATATTTCCATGTTTATACAGATAGCGGTGAAGATGTATGCATGTTTACACAGATAGCGGTGTAAATATTTTCATGTTCATCCAGATGGCTGAGTAGATATTTCCATGTTCATACAGATAGCGGTGTAGATATTTCCATGTTCATCCAGATGGCTGTGTAGATATATCCATGTTCATACAGATGGCGGTGAAGTTATTTCCATGTTCATACAGATAGCGGTGTAGATATTTCCATGTTCATACAGATAGCGGTGTAGATATTTCCATGTTCATACAGATAGCGGTGTAGATATTTCCATGTTCATACAGATAGCGGTGTAGATATTTCCATGTTCATCCAGATGGCTGTGTAGATATATCCATGTTCATACAGATGGCGGTGAAGATATTTCCATGTTCATACAGATAGCGGTGTAGATATTTCCATGTTCATACAGATAGTGGTGTAGATATTTCCATGTTCATACAGATAGCGGTGTAGCTATTTCTATGTTCATACAGATAGCAGTGCAGATATTTCCACGTTTATACAGATAGCGGTGAAGATGTATGCATGTTTACACAGATAGCGGTGTAGATATTTCCATGTTCATACAGATAGCGGTGTAGATATTTCCATGTTCATCCAGACGGCTGTGTAGACATATCCATGTTCACACAGATGGCGGTGAAGATATTTCCATGTTCATACAGATAGCGGTGTAGATATTTCCATGTTCATACAGATAGCGGTGTAGATATTTCCTTGTTTATACACATAGCGGTGTAGATATTTCCATGTTCATACTGATAGCGGTGCTGATATTTCCATGTTTATACAGGTAGCGGTGTAGATATTTCCATGTTTATACAGATAGCAGTGTAGATATTTCCATGTTTATACACATAGCGGTGTAGATATTTCCATGTCTATACAGATAGCGGTGTAGATATTTCCATGTTTATGCAGATAGTGCTGTAGATATCCATCTTAATACAGATGGCGGTGTAGATATTTAAATGTTCATACAGATGGCGCTGCAGATATTTCCATTTTCATACAGATGGCGGTGTAGATATTTCCATGTTCATACAGATAGCGGTGTAGTTATTTCCATGTGTAAAGAGATAGCTGTGTAGATATTTCCACGTATAAGCAGATAGCTGTGTAGATATTTCCGTTTTCATGCAGATAGCGGTGTATATATTTCCCTGTTCAAACAGTTAGCGGTGTATATATTTCCATGTTCATAAAGATAGCGGTGTAGATATTTCCATGTTTATACAGATAGCGGTGAAGATGTATGCATGTTTACACAGATAGCGGTGTAGATATTTCCATGTTCATCCAGATGGCTGTGTAGATATATCCATGTTCATAAAGATAGCGGTGTAGATATTTCCATGTTCATACAGATAGTGGTGTAGATATTTCCATGTTCATACAGATAGCGGTGTAGCTATTTCCATGTTCATTCAGATAGCGGAGTGGGTATTTCCATGTTCATAGAGATAGCGGTGTAGATATTTCCATGTTTATACAGGTAGCGGTGTAGATATTTCCATGTTTATACAGATAGCGGTGAAGATGTATGCATGTTTACACAGATAGCGGTGCAGATATTTCCATGTCCATACAGATAGCGGTGTAGATACTTCCATGTTCATCCAGACGGCTGTGTAGACATATCCATGTTCATACAGATGGCGGTGAAGATATTTCCATTTTCATACAGATGGCTGTGTAGATATATCCATGTTCATACAGATGGCGGTGACGATATTTCCATGTTCATACAGATGGCGGTGTAGATATTTCCATGTTCATACAGATAGCGATGCTGATATTTCCTTGTTTATACAGGTATCTGTGTACATATTTCCATGTTTATACAGATAGCGGTGTAGATATTTCCATGTTTATTCAGATGGCGGTGAAGATATTTCCATGTTCATACAGATGGCGGTGTAGATATTTCCATGTTCATACAGATAGCGGGGCTGATATTTCCATGTTTATACATGTAGCGGTGTAGATATTTCCATGTTTATACAGATAGCGGTGTATGTATTTCCATGTTCATACAGATAGCGTTGTAGATATTTCCATTTTCATGCAGATAGCGGTGTATATACTTCCCTGTTCAAACAGTTAGCGGTGTAGATATTTCCATGTTCATAAAGATAGCGGTGCAGATATTTCCATGTTTATACAGATAGCGGTGAAGTTGTATGCATGTTTACACAGATAGCGGTGTAGATATTTCCACGTTCATCCAGATGGCTGTGTAGATATATCCATGTTCATACAGATGGCGGTGAAGATATTTCCATGTTCATACAGATAGCGGTGTTGATATCTCCATCTTAATACAGATGGCGGTGTAGATATTTATATGTTCATACAGACGGCGGTGCAGATATTTCCATGTTCATACGGACGGCGGTAAAGATATTTCCATGTTCATACAGATGGCGGTGTAGAAACTTTCATGTTCATACTGATAGCGGTGCTGATATTTCCATGTTTATACAGGTAGCGTTGTAGATATTTCCATGTTTATACAGATAGCAGTGTAGATATTTCCATGTTTATACACATAGCGGTGTATATATTTCCATGTCTATACAGATAGCGGTGTGGATATTTCCATGTTTATGCAGATAGTGGTGTAGATATCTCCATCTTAATACAGATGGCAGTGTAGATATTTAAATGTTCATACAGATGGCGCTGCAGATATTTCCATGTTCATACAGATGGCTGTGTAGATATATCCATGTTCATACAGATGGTGGTGAAGATATTTCCATGTTCATACAGATAGCGGTGAAGATATTTCCATGTTCATACAGATAGCGGTGTAGATATTTCCATGTTCATACAGATAGGGGTGTATGTATTTCCATGTTCATACAGATAGTGGTGTAGATATTTCTATTTTCATGCAGATAGCGGTGTATATATTTCCCTGTTCAAACAGTTAGCGGTTTAGATATTTCCATGTTCATAAAGATAGCGGTGTAGATATTTCCATGTTTTTACAGATAGTGGTGAAGATGTATGCATGTTTTCACAGATATCATTGTAGATATTTCCATGTTCATCCACATGGCTGTGTAGCTATATCCATTTTCATACAGATGGCGGTGAAGATATTTCCATGTTCATACAGATAGCGGTGTAGATATTTCCATGTTCATACAGATAGCGGTGTAGATATTTCCATGTTCATACAGATAGCGGTGTATGTGTTTCCATGTTCATACAGATAGCGGTGTAGATATTTCCATGTTCATCCTGATGGCTGTGTAGATATTTCCATGTCCATACAGATAGCGGTGTAAATATTTCCATGTTCATACAGATAGCGGTGTAGTTATTTCCATGTTCATCCAGATGGCTGTGTAGATATATCCATGTTCATACAGATGGCGGTGAAGATATTTCCATGTTCATACAGATGGCGTTGTAGATATTTCCATGTTCATACAGATGGCGTTGTAGATATTTCCATGTTCATACAGATAGCGGTGTAGTTATTTCCATGTGTAAAGAGATAGCTGTGTAGATATTCCCATGTATATGCACATAGCTGTGTAGATATTTCCATTTTCAAGCAGATAGCGGTGTATATACTTCCCTGTTCAAACAGATAGCGGTGTAGATATTTCCATGTTCATACAGATAGTGGTGTAGATATTTCCATGTTCATACAGATAGCGGTGTAGCTATTTCCATGTTCATACAGATGGCGGTGTAGAAACTTTCATGTTCATACTGATAGCGGTGCTGATATTTCCATGTTTATACAGGTAGCGTTGTAGATATTTCCATGTTTATACAGATAGCAGTGTAGATATTTCCATGTTTATACACATAGCGGTGTATATATTTCCATGTCTATACAGATAGCGGTGTGGATATTTCCATGTTTATGCAGATAGTGGTGTAGATATCTCCATCTTAATACAGATGGCAGTGTAGATATTTAAATGTTCATACAGATGGCGCTGCAGATATTTCCATGTTCATACAGATGGCTGTGTAGATGTATCCATGTTCATACAGATGGCGTTGTAGATATTTCCATGTTCATACAGATAGCGGTGTAGTTATTTCCATGTGTAAAGAGATAGCTGTGTAGATATTCCCATGTATATGCACATAGCTGTGTGGATATTTCCATTTTCAAGCAGATAGCGGTGTATATACTTCCCTGTTCAAACAGATAGCGGTGTAGATATTTCCATGTTCATACAGATAGTGGTGTAGATATTTCCATGTTCATACAGATAGCGGTGTAGATATTTCCATGTTCATACAGATGGCGGTGTAGAAACTTTCATGTTCATACTGATAGCGGTGCTGATATTTCCATGTTTATACAGGTAGCGTTGTAGATATTTCCATGTTTATACAGATAGCAGTGTAGATATTTCCATGTTTATACACATAGCGGTGTATATATTTCCATGTCTATACAGATAGCGGTGTGGATATTTCCATGTTTATGCAGATAGTGGTGTAGATATCTCCATCTTAATACAGATGGCAGTGTAGATATTTAAATGTTCATACAGATGGCGCTGCAGATATTTCCATGTTCATACAGATGGCTGTGTAGATATATCCATGTTCATACAGATGGCGGTGAAGATATTTCCATGTTCATACAGACAGCGGTGAAGATATTTCCATGTTCATACAGATAGCGGTGTAGATATTTCCATGTTCATACAGATAGGGGTGTATGTATTTCCATGTTCATACAGATAGTGGTGTAGATATTTCTATTTTCATGCAGATAGCGGTGTATATATTTCCCTGTTCAAACAGTTAGCGGTTTAGATATTTCCATGTTCATAAAGATAGCGGTGTAGATATTTCCATGTTTTTACAGATAGTGGTGAAGATGTATGCATGTTTTCACAGATATCATTGTAGATATTTCCATGTTCATCCACATGGCTGTGTAGCTATATCCATGTTCATACAGATGGCGGTGAAGATATTTCCATGTTCATACAGATAGCGGTGTAGATATTTCCATGTTCATACAGATAGCGGTGTAGATATTTCCATGTTCATACAGATAGCGGTGTATGTGTTTCCATGTTCATACAGATAGCGGTGTAGATATTTCCACGTTCATCCTGATGGATGTGTAGATATTTCTATGTTCATACAGATAGCGGTGTAAATATTTCCATGTTCATACAGATAGCGGTGTAGTTATTTCCATGTTCATCCAGATGGCTGTGTAGATATATCCATGTTCATACAGATGGCGGTGAAGATATTTCCATGTTCATACAGATGGCGTTGTAGATATTTCCATGTTCATACAGATAGCCGTGTAGATATTGCCATTTTCATACTGATATCGGTGCTGATACTTCCATGTTTATACAGGTAGCAGTGTACATATTTCCGTGTTTATACAGGTAACGGTGTAGATATTTCCATGTTCATACAGATAGCGGTGTAGATATTTCCATGTTTATACAGATATCGGTGTAGATATCTCCTTCATAATACAGATGGCGGTGTAGATATTTATATGTTCATACAGATGGCGGTGCAGATATTTCCATGTTCATACAGATGGTGGTGTAGATATTTCCATGTTTATAGAGATAGCGGTGTAGTTATTTCCATGTGCAAAGAGATAGCTGTGTAGATATTTCCATGTATATGCAGATAGCTGTGTAGTTATTTCCATTTACATGCAGATAGCGGTGTAGATATTTCCATGTTCAAACAGATAGCAGTGCAGATATTTCCATGTTCATACAGATAGCGGTGTGGATATTTCCATGTTTATACAGATAGCGGTGAAGATGTATGCATGTTTACACAGATAGCGGTGTAGACATTTCCATGTTCATACAGATAGCGGTGTAGATATTTCCATGTTCATCCAGACGGCTGTGTAGACATATCCATGTTCATACAGATGGCGGTGAAGATATTTCCATGTTCATACAGATGGCTGTGTAGATATATCCATGTTCATACAGATGACGGTGAAGGTTTTTCCATGTTCATACAGATGGTGGTGTAGATATTTCCATGTTCATACAAATAGCGGAGCTGATATTTCCATGTTTATACAGGTAGCAGTGTAGATATTTCCATTTTTATGCAGATAGCGTTGTAGATATTTCCATGTTTATACACATAGCGGTGTAGATATTTCCATGTTTATACAGATAGCGGTGTAGATATCTCCATCTTAATACAGATGGCGGTGTAGATATTTATATGTTCACGCAGATGGCGGTGCAGATATTTCCATGTTCATACTGATGGCGGTGAAGATATTTCCATGTTCATACAGATGGCGGTGTAGATACTTCCATGTTCATACTGATAGCAGTGCTGATATTTCCATGTTTATACTGGTAGCGGTGTAGATATTTCCATGTTCATACAGATAGCGGTGTAGATACTTCCATGTTCATCCAGACGGCTGTGTAGACATATCCATGTTCATACAGATGGCGGTGAAGATATTTCCATGTTCATACAGATGGCTGTGTAGATATATCCATGTTCATACAGATGGCGGTGACGATATTTCCATGTTCATACAGATGGCGGTGTAGATATTTCCATGTTCATACATATAGCGGTGCTGATATTTCCTTGTTTATACAGGTATCGGTGTACATATTTCCATGTTTATACAGATAGCGGTGTAGATATTTCCATGTTTATACAGATAGCGGTGTAAATATTTCCATGTTTATACAGATAGCGGTGTAGATATCTCCATCTTAATACAGATGGCGGTGTAGATATTCATATGTTCATACAGATGGCGGTGCAGATATTTCCATGTTCATACGGATGGCGGTGAAGATATTTCCATGTTCATACAGATGGCGGTGTAGAAACTTCCATGTTCATACTGATAGCGGTGCTGATATTTCCATGTTTATACAGGTAGCGGTGTAGATATTTCCATGTTTATACAGATAGCGGTGTAGATTTTTCCATGTTTATACACATAGCGGTGTAGATATTTCCATGTTTATACAGATAGCGGTGTAGATATCTCC
The DNA here is from genome assembly GCF_029281585.2 of Gorilla gorilla gorilla. Lineage (NCBI taxonomy): Eukaryota > Metazoa > Chordata > Mammalia > Primates > Hominidae > Gorilla > Gorilla gorilla. The sequence goes on along the minus strand of NC_073232.2, from coordinate 5,060,962 downwards.
ATCTTAATACAGATGGCGGTGTAGATATTTATATGTTCATTCAGATGGCGGTGCAGATATTTCCATGTTCATACAGATGGCGGTGTATCTATTTCCATGTTCATACAGATACCGTTTAGTTATTTCCATGTGTAAAGAGATAGCTGTGTAGATATTCCCATGTATATGCACATAGCCGTGTAGATATTTCCATTTTCAAGCAGATAGCGGTGTATATACTTCCCTGTTCAAACAGATAGCGGTGTAGATATTTCCATGTTCATACAGATAGTGGTGTAGATATTTCCATGTTTATACAGATAGCGTTGTAGCTATTTCCATGTTCATACAGATAGCGGAGTGGATATTTCCATGTTCATAGAGATAGCGGTGTAGATATTTCCATGTTTATACAGGTAGCGGTGTAGATATTTCCATGTTTATACAGATAGCGGTGAAGATGTATGCATGTTTACACAGATAGCGGTGTAGATATTTCCATGTTCATACAGATAGCGGTGTAGATATTTCCATGTTCATCCAGACGGCTGTGCAGACATATCCATGTTCATACAGATGGCGGTGAAGATATTTCCATGTTCATACAGATGGCTGTGTAGATATATCCATGTTCATACAGATGGCGGTGTAGATATTTCCATGTTCATACAGATGGCGGTGTAGATATTTCCATGTTCCTACAGATAGCGGTGTAGATATTTCCATGTTCATCCAGAAGGCTGTGTAGATATATCCATGTTCATAAAGATGGCGGTGAAGATATTTCCATATTCATACAGATAGCGGTGTAGATATATCCATGTTCATACAGATAGTGGTGTAGATATTTCCATGTTCATACAGATAGCGGTGCAGATATTTCCATGTTCATGCAGATAGCGGTGTAGATATTTCCATGTTCATACAGATAGTGGTGTATGTATTTCCATGTTCATACAGATGGCGGTGAAGATATCTCCATGTTCATACAGATGGCGTTGTAGATATTTCCATGTTCATACAGATAGCCCTGTAGATATTGCCATGTTCAAACCGACAGCGGTGCTGATACTTCCATGTTTATACAGGTAGCGGTGTACATATTTCTGTGTTTATACAGGTAGCGGTGTAGATATTTCCATGTTCATACAGATAGTGGTGTAGATATTTCCATGTTTATACAGATAGCGGTGTAGATATCTGTTTCTTAATACAGACGGCGGTGTAGATATTTATATGTTCATACAGATGGCGGCGCAGATATTTCCATGTTCATACAGATGGTGGTGTAGATATTTCCATGTTTATAGAGATAGCGGTGTAGTTATTTCCATGTGCAAAGAGATAGCTGTGTAGATATTTCCATGTATATGCAGATAGCTGTGTAGATATTTCCATTTTCATGCAGATAGCGGTGTAGATATTTCCATGTTCATACAGATAGCGGTGTGGATATTTCCATGTTTATACAGATAGCGGTGAAGACGTATGCATGTTTACCCAGATAGCGGTGTAGATAGTTCCATGTTCATACAGATAGCGGTGTAGATATTTCCATGTTCATCCAGACGGCTGTTTAGACATATCCATGTTCATACAGATGGCGGTGAAGATATTTCCATGTTCATACACATGGCTGTGTAGATATATCCATGTTCATACAGATGACGGTGAAGATTTTTCCATGTTCATACAGATGGCGGTGTAGATATTTCCATGTTCATAAAGATAGCGGTGCTGATATTTCCATGTTTATACAGGTAGCAGTGTAGATATTTCCATGTTTATACACATAGCGGTGTAGATATTTCCATGTTCATACAGATAGCGGTGTAGATATCTCCATCTTAATACAGATGGCGGTGTAGATATTTATATGTTCATACAGATGGCGGTGCAGATATTTCCATGTTCATACAGATGGCGGTGAAGTTATTTCCATGTTCATACAGATGGCGGTGTAGTTACTTCCATGTTCATACTGATAGCGGTGCTGATATTTCCATGTTTATACAGGTAGCTGTGTAGATATTTCCATTTTCAAGCAGATAGCGGTGTATATACTTCCCTGTTCAAACAGATAGCGGTGTATATATTTCCCTGTTCAGTTAGCGGTGTAGATATTTCCATGTTCAGAAAGATAGCGGTGTAGATATTTCCATGTTTATACAGATAGCGGTGAAGATGTATGCATGTTTACACAGATAGCGGTGTAGGTATTTCCATGTTCATCCAGATGGCTGTGTAGATATATCCTTTTTCATAGAGATGGCGGTGAAGATATTTCCATGTTCATACAGATAGCGGTGTAGATATTTCCATGTTCATACAGATAGCGGTGTAGATATTTCCTTGATTATACACATAGCGGTGTAGATATTTCCATGTTCATACAGATAGCGGTGTATGTATTTCCATGTTCATACAGATAGCGGTGTAGATATTTCCATTTTCATGCAGATAGCGGTGTATATATTTCCCTGTTCAAACAGTTAGCGGTGTAGATATTTCCATGTTCATAAAGATAGCGGTGTAGATATTTCCATGTTTATAAAGATAGCGGTGAAGTTGTATGCATGTTTACACAGATAGCGGTGTAGATATTTCCATGTTCATCCAGATGGCTGTGTAGATATATCCATGTTCATACAGATGGCGGTGAAGATATTTCCATGTTCATACAGATAGCGGTGTAGATATCTCCATCTTAATACAGATGGCGGTGTAGATATTTATATGTTCATACAGATGGCGGTGCAGATATTTCCATGTTCATACGGATGGCGGTGAAGATATTTCCATGTTCATACAGATGGCGGTGTAGAAACTTCCATGTTCATACTGATAGCGGTGCTGATATTTCCATGTTTATACAGGTAGCGGTGTAGATATTTCCATGTTTATACAGATAGCAGTGTAGATATTTCCATGTTTATACACATAGCGGTGTAGATATTTCCATGTCTATACAGATAGCGGTGTAGATATTTCCATGTTTATGCAGATAGTGGTGTAGATATCTCCATCTTAATACAGATGGCGGTGTAGATATTTAAATGTTCATACAGATGGCGCTGCAGATATTTCCATGTTCATACAGATGGCGGTGTAGATATTTCCATGTTCATACAGATAGCGCTGTAGTTATTTCCATGTGTAAAGAGATAGCTGTGTAGATATTTCCATGTATAAGCAGATAGCTGTGTAGATATTTCCGTTTTCATGCAGATAGCGGTGTATATATTTCCCTGTTCAAACAGTTAGCGGTGTATATATTTCCATGTTCATAAAGGTAGCGGTGTAGATATTTCCATGTTTATACAGATAGCGGTGAAGTTGTATGCATGTTTACACAGATAGCGGTGTAGATATTTCCATGTTCATCCAGATGGCTGTGTAGATATATCCATGTTCATACAGATAGAGGTGTAGATATTTCCATGTTCATACAGATAGCGGTGCAGATATTTCCATGTTCATCCAGATGGCTGTGTAGATATATCCATGTTCATACAGATAGCGGTGTAGATATTTCCATGTTCATCCAGATGGCTGTGTAGATATATCCATGTTCATACAGATGGCGGTGAAGATATTTCCATGTTCATAGAGATGGCTGTGTAGATATATCCATGTTCATACAGATGGCGGTGACGATATTTCCATGTTCATACAGACGGCGGTGTAGATATTTCCATGTTCATACGGATAGCGGTGCTGACATTTCCATGTTTATACAGGTGGCGATGTAGATATTTCAATGTTTATACAGATAGCGGTGTAGATATTTCCATGTTCATCCAGATGGCTGTGTAGATATATCCATGTTCATACAGATGGCGGTGAAGACATTTCCATGTTCATACAGATAGCGGTGTAGATATTTCCATGTTCATACAGATAACCGTGTAGATATTGCCATGTTCATACCGATAGCGGTGCTGATACTTCCATGTTTATACAGGTAGCGGTGTAGATATTTCCATGTTTATACACACAGCGGTGTAGATATTTCCATGTTTATACAGATAGCGGTGTAGATATCTCCATCTTAATGCAGATGGCGGTTTAGATATTTATATGTTCATACAGTTGGCGGTGCAGATATTTCCATGTTCATACGTATGGCGGTGAAGATATTTAAATGTTCATACAGATGGCGGGGTAGAAACTTCCATCTTCATACTGATAGCGGTGCTGATATTTCCATGTTTATACAGGTAGCGGTGTAGATATTTCCATGTTTACACAGATAGCGGTGTAGATATTTCCATGTTTATACACATAGCGGTGTAGATATTTCCATGTTTATGCAGATAGTTGTGTAGATATCTCCATCTTAATACAGATGGCGGTGTAGATATTTAAATGTTCATACAGATGGCTGTGTAGACATATCCATGTTCATACAGATGTCGGTGAAGATATTTCCATGTTCATACAGATAGCGGTGAAGATATTTCCATGTTCATACAGATAGCGGTGTAGATATTTCCATGTTTATGCAGATAGTTGTGTAGATATCTCCATCTTAATACAGATGGCGGTGTAGATATTTAAATGTTCATACAGATGGCTGTGTAGATATATCCATGTTCATACAGATGGCGGTGACGATATTTCCATGTTCATACAGATGGCGGTGTAGATATTTCCATGTTCATACATATAGCGGTGCTGATATTTCCTTGTTTATACAGGTATCGGTGTACATATTTCCATGTTTATACAGATAGCGGTGTAGATATTTCCATGTTTATACAGATAGCGGTGTAAATATTTCCATGTTTATACAGATAGCGGTGTAGATATCTCCATCTTAATACAGATGGCGGTGTAGATATTCATATGTTCATACAGATGGCGGTGCAGATATTTCCATGTTCATACGGATGGCGGTGAAGATATTTCCATGTTCATACAGATGGCGGTGTAGAAACTTCCATGTTCATACTGATAGCGGTGCTGATATTTCCATGTTTATACAGGTAGCGGTGTAGATATTTCCATGTTTATACAGATAGCGGTGTAGATTTTTCCATGTTTATACACATAGCGGTGTAGATATTTCCATGTTTATACAGATAGCGGTGTAGATATCTCCATCTTAATACAGATGGCGGTGTAGATATTTATATGTTCATTCAGATGGCGGTGCAGATATTTCCATGTTCATACAGATGGCGGTGTATCTATTTCCATGTTCATACAGATACCGTTTAGTTATTTCCATGTGTAAAGAGATAGCTGTGTAGATATTCCCATGTATATGCACATAGCCGTGTAGATATTTCCATTTTCAAGCAGATAGCGGTGTATATACTTCCCTGTTCAAACAGATAGCGGTGTAGATATTTCCATGTTCATACAGATAGTGGTGTAGATATTTCCATGTTTATACAGATAGCGTTGTAGCTATTTCCATGTTCATACAGATAGCGGAGTGGATATTTCCATGTTCATAGAGATAGCGGTGTAGATATTTCCATGTTTATACAGGTAGCGGTGTAGATATTTCCATGTTTATACAGATAGCGGTGAAGATGTATGCATGTTTACACAGATAGCGGTGTAGATATTTCCATGTTCATACAGATAGCGGTGTAGATATTTCCATGTTCATCCAGACGGCTGTGCAGGCATATCCATGTTCATACAGATGGCGGTGAAGATATTTCCATGTTCATACAGATGGCTGTGTAGATATATCCATGTTCATACAGATGGCGGTGTAGATATTTCCATGTTCATACAGATGGCGGTGTAGATATTTCCATGTTCCTACAGATAGCGGTGTAGATATTTCCATGTTCATCCAGAAGGCTGTGTAGATATATCCATGTTCATAAAGATGGCGGTGAAGATATTTCCATATTCATACAGATAGCGGTGTAGATATATCCATGTTCATACAGATAGTGGTGTAGATATTTCCATGTTCATACAGATAGCGGTGCAGATATTTCCATGTTCATGCAGATAGCGGTGTAGATATTTCCATGTTCATACAGATAGTGGTGTATGTATTTCCATGTTCATACAGATGGCGGTGAAGATATCTCCATGTTCATACAGATGGCGTTGTAGATATTTCCATGTTCATACAGATAGCCCTGTAGATATTGCCATGTTCAAACCGACAGCGGTGCTGATACTTCCATGTTTATACAGGTAGCGGTGTACATATTTCTGTGTTTATACAGGTAGCGGTGTAGATATTTCCATGTTCATACAGATAGTGGTGTAGATATTTCCATGTTTATACAGATAGCGGTGTAGATATCTGTTTCTTAATACAGACGGCGGTGTAGATATTTATATGTTCATACAGATGGCGGCGCAGATATTTCCATGTTCATACAGATGGTGGTGTAGATATTTCCATGTTTATAGAGATAGCGGTGTAGTTATTTCCATGTGCAAAGAGATAGCTGTGTAGATATTTCCATGTATATGCAGATAGCTGTGTAGATATTTCCATTTTCATGCAGATAGCGGTGTAGATATTTCCATGTTCATACAGATAGCGGTGTGGATATTTCCATGTTTATACAGATAGCGGTGAAGACGTATGCATGTTTACCCAGATAGCGGTGTAGATAGTTCCATGTTCATACAGATAGCGGTGTAGATATTTCCATGTTCATCCAGACGGCTGTTTAGACATATCCATGTTCATACAGATGGCGGTGAAGATATTTCCATGTTCATACACATGGCTGTGTAGATATATCCATGTTCATACAGATGACGGTGAAGATTTTTCCATGTTCATACAGATGGCGGTGTAGATATTTCCATGTTCATAAAGATAGCGGTGCTGATATTTCCATGTTTATACAGGTAGCAGTGTAGATATTTCCATGTTTATACACATAGCGGTGTAGATATTTCCATGTTCATACAGATAGCGGTGTAGATATCTCCATCTTAATACAGATGGCGGTGTAGATATTTATATGTTCATACAGATGGCGGTGCAGATATTTCCATGTTCATACAGATGGCGGTGAAGTTATTTCCATGTTCATACAGATGGCGGTGTAGTTACTTCCATGTTCATACTGATAGCGGTGCTGATATTTCCATGTTTATACAGGTAGCTGTGTAGATATTTCCATTTTCAAGCAGATAGCGGTGTATATACTTCCCTGTTCAAACAGATAGCGGTGTATATATTTCCCTGTTCAGTTAGCGGTGTAGATATTTCCATGTTCAGAAAGATAGCGGTGTAGATATTTCCATGTTTATACAGATAGCGGTGAAGATGTATGCATGTTTACACAGATAGCGGTGTAGGTATTTCCATGTTCATCCAGATGGCTGTGTAGATATATCCTTTTTCATAGAGATGGCGGTGAAGATATTTCCATGTTCATACAGATAGCGGTGTAGATATTTCCATGTTCATACAGATAGCGGTGTAGATATTTCCTTGATTATACACATAGCGGTGTAGATATTTCCATGTTCATACAGATAGCGGTGTATGTATTTCCATGTTCATACAGATAGCGGTGTAGATATTTCCATTTTCATGCAGATAGCGGTGTATATATTTCCCTGTTCAAACAGTTAGCGGTGTAGATATTTCCATGTTCATAAAGATAGCGGTGTAGATATTTCCATGTTTATAAAGATAGCGGTGAAGTTGTATGCATGTTTACACAGATAGCGGTGTAGATATTTCCATGTTCATCCAGATGGCTGTGTAGATATATCCATGTTCATACAGATGGCGGTGAAGATATTTCCATGTTCATACAGATAGCGGTGTAGATATCTCCATCTTAATACAGATGGCGGTGTAGATATTTATATGTTCATACAGATGGCGGTGCAGATATTTCCATGTTCATACGGATGGCGGTGAAGATATTTCCATGTTCATACAGATGGCAGTGTAGAAACTTCCATGTTCATACTGATAGCGGTGCTGATATTTCCATGTTTATACAGGTAGCGGTGTAGATATTTCCATGTTTATACAGATAGCAGTGTAGATATTTCCATGTTTATACACATAGCGGTGTAGATATTTCCATGTCTATACAGATAGCGGTGTAGATATTTCCATGTTTATGCAGATAGTGGTGTAGATATCTCCATCTTAATACAGATGGCGGTGTAGATATTTAAATGTTCATACAGATGGCGCTGCAGATATTTCCATGTTCATACAGATGGCGGTGTAGATATTTCCATGTTCATACAGATAGCGCTGTAGTTATTTCCATGTGTAAAGAGATAGCTGTGTAGATATTTCCATGTATAAGCAGATAGCTGTGTAGATATTTCCGTTTTCATGCAGATAGCGGTGTATATATTTCCCTGTTCAAACAGTTAGCGGTGTATATATTTCCATGTTCATAAAGGTAGCGGTGTAGATATTTCCATGTTTATACAGATAGCGGTGAAGTTGTATGCATGTTTACACAGATAGCGGTGTAGATATTTCCATGTTCATCCAGATGGCTGTGTAGATATATCCATGTTCATACAGATAGAGGTGTAGATATTTCCATGTTCATACAGATAGCGGTGCAGATATTTCCATGTTCATCCAGATGGCTGTGTAGATATATCCATGTTCATACAGATAGCGGTGTAGATATTTCCATGTTCATCCAGATGGCTGTGTAGATATATCCATGTTCATACAGATGGCGGTGAAGATATTTCCATGTTCATAGAGATGGCTGTGTAGATATATCCATGTTCATACAGATGGCGGTGACGATATTTCCATGTTCATACAGACGGCGGTGTAGATATTTCCATGTTCATACGGATAGCGGTGCTGACATTTCCATGTTTATACAGGTGGCGATGTAGATATTTCAATGTTTATACAGATAGCGGTGTAGATATTTCCATGTTCATCCAGATGGCTGTGTAGATATATCCATGTTCATACAGATGGCGGTGAAGACATTTCCATGTTCATACAGATAGCGGTGTAGATATTTCCATGTTCATACAGATAACCGTGTAGATATTGCCATGTTCATACCGATAGCGGTGCTGATACTTCCATGTTTATACAGGTAGCGGTGTAGATATTTCCATGTTTATACACACAGCGGTGTAGATATTTCCATGTTTATACAGATAGCGGTGTAGATATCTCCATCTTAATGCAGATGGCGGTTTAGATATTTATATGTTCATACAGTTGGCGGTGCAGATATTTCCATGTTCATACGTATGGCGGTGAAGATATTTAAATGTTCATACAGATGGCGGGGTAGAAACTTCCATCTTCATACTGATAGCGGTGCTGATATTTCCATGTTTATACAGGTAGCGGTGTAGATATTTCCATGTTTACACAGATAGCGGTGTAGATATTTCCATGTTTATACACATAGCGGTGTAGATATTTCCATGTTTATGCAGATAGTTGTGTAGATATCTCCATCTTAATACAGATGGCGGTGTAGATATTTAAATGTTCATACAGATGGCTGTGTAGACATATCCATGTTCATACAGATGTCGGTGAAGATATTTCCATGTTCATACAGATAGCGGTGAAGATATTTCCATGTTCATACAGATAGCGGTGTAGATATTTCCATGTTCATACAGATGGCTGTGTAGATATATCCATGTTGCTACAGATGGCGGTGAAGATATTTCCATGTTCATACAGAGAGCGGTGTAGATATTTCCATGTTCATACAGATAGTGGTGTAGATATTTCCATGATCATACAGATAGCGGTGTAGCTATTTCCATGTTCATACAGATAGCGGTTTGGATATTTCCATGTTCATAGAGATAGCAGTGTAGATATTTCCATGTTTATACAGGTAGCGGTGTAGATATTTCCATGTTTATACAGATATCGGTGAAGATGTAGGCATGTTTACACAGATAGCGGTGTAGATATTTTCATGTTCATCCAGATGGCCGTGTAGATATTTCCATGTTCATACAGATAGCGGTGTAGATATTTCCATGTTCATCCAGATGGCTGTGTAGATATATCCATGTTCATACAGATGGCGGTGAAGATATTTCCATGTTCATACAGATGGCTGTGTAGATATATCCATGTTCATACAGATGGCGGTGACGATATTTCCATGTTCATACAGACGGCGGTGTAGATATTTCCATGTTCATACTGATAGCGGTGCTGATATTTCCATGTTTATACAGGTGGAGGTGTAGATATTTCAATGTTTATACAGAGAGCGGTGTAGATATTTCCATGTTCATCCAGATGGCTGTGTAAATATATCCATGTTCATGCAGATGGTGGTGAAGACATTTCCATGTTCATACAGATAGCGGTGTAGATATTTCCATGTTCATACAGATAACCGTGTAGATATTTCCATGTTCATACCGATAGCGGTGCTGATACTTCCATGTTTATACAGGTAGCGGTGTAGCTATTTCCATGTTTATACAGATAGCGGTTTAGATATCTCCATCTTCATACAGATGGCGGTGTAGATATTTATATGTTCATACAGATGGCGGTGCAGATATTTCCATGTTCATACGGATGGCGGTGAAGATATTTCCATGTTCATACAGATGGCGGTGTAGAAACTTCCATGTTCATACTGATAGCGGTGATGACATTTCCATGTTTATACTGGTAGCGGTGTAGATATTTCCATGTTTATACAGATAGCAGTGTAGATATTTCCATGTTTATACACATAGCGGTGTAGATATTTCCATGTTTATACAGATAGCGGTGTAGATATTTCCATGTTTATGCAGATAGTGGTGTAGATATCTCCATCTTAATACAGATGGCGGTGTAGATATTTAAATGTTCATACAGATGGCGGTGCAGATATTTCCATGTTCATACAGATGGCGGTGTAGATATTTCCATGTTCATACAGATAGCGGTGTAGTTATTTCCATGTGTAAAGAGATAGCTGTGTAGATATTTCCATGTAGAAGCAGAAAGCTGTGTAGATATTTCCGTTTTCATGCAGATAGCGGTGTATATATTTCCCTGTTCAAACAGTTAGCGGTGTATATATTTCCATGTTCATAAAGATAGCGGTGTACATATTTCCATGTTTATACAGATAGCGGTGTAGATATTTCCATGTTCATACAGATAGCCGTGTAGATATTGCCATGTTCATACCAATAGCGGTGCTGATACTTCCATGTTTATACAGGTAGCGGTGTACATATTTCCGTGTTTATACAGATAGCGGTGTAGATATTTCCATGTTCATACAGATAGCGGTGTAGGTATTTCCATGTTTATACAGATAGTGGTGTAGATATCTCCTTCTTAATACAGATGGCGGTGTAGATATCTCCATGTTCATACAGATGGCGGTGTAGATATTTCCATGTTTATAGAGATAGCGGTGTAGTTATTTCCATGTGCAAAGAGATAGCTGTGTAGATATTTCCATTTATATGCAGATAGTTGTGTAGATATTTCCATTTTCATGCAGATAGCGGTGTAGATATTTCCATGTTCAAACAGATAGCGGTGTAGATATTTCCATGTTCATACAGATAGCGGTGTAGATATTTCCATGTTTATACAGATAGCGGTGAAGATGTATGCATGTTTACACAGATAGCGGTGTAGATATTTCCATGTTCATCCAGACGGCTGTGTAGACATATCCATGTTCATACAGATGGTGGTGAAGATATTTCCATGTTCATACAGATGGCTGTGTAGATATATCCATGTTCATACAGATGGCGGTGACGATATTTCCATGTTCATACAGACGGTGGTGTAGATATTTCCGTGTTGGTACAGATAGCGGTGCTGATATTTCCATGTTTATACAGGTAGCGGTGTAGATATTTCCATGTTTATACAGATAGCGGTGTAGATATTTCCATATTTATACAGATAGCGGTGTAGATATTTCCATGTTTATACAGATAGCAGTGTAGATATCTCCATCTTAATACAGATGGCGGTGTAGATATTTATATGTTCATACAGTTGGCGGTGCAGATATTTCCATGTTCATACAGATGGCGGTGTAGAACCTTCCATGTTCATACTGATAGAGGTGCTGATATTTCCATGTTTATACAGGTAGCGGTGTAGATATTTCCATGTTTATACAGATAGCGGTGTAGATATTTCCATGTTTATACACATAGCGGTGTAGATATTTCCATGTTTAAACAGATAGCGGTGTAGATATTTCCATGTTTATGCAGATAGTTGTGTAGATATCTCCATCTTAATACAGATGGCGGTGTAGATATTTAAATGTTCATACAGATGGCTGTGTAGACATATCCATGTTCATACAGATGGCGGTGAAGATATTTCCATGTTCATACAGATAGCGGTGTAGATATTTCCATGTTCATACAGATAGCGGTGTAGATATTTCCATGTTCATACAGATGGCTGTGTAGATATATCCATGTTCGTACAGATGGCGGTGAAGATATTTCCATGTTCATAGCGTTGGCAGTGTAGATATTTCCATGTTCATACAGATAGCGGGGCTGATATTTCCATGTTTATACAGGTAGCAGTGTAGATATTTCCTTGTTTATACAGAAAGTGGCATAGATATTTCCATGTTTATACAGATAGCAGTGTAGATATTTCCAAGTTTATACAGATAGCGGTGTAGATATCTCCATCTTAATACAGATGGCGGTGTAGATATTTATATGTTCATACAGATGTCGGTGCAGATATTTCCATGTTCATACAGATGGCGGTGTAGATATTTCCATGTTTATAGAGATAGCAGTGTAGTTATTTCCATGTGTAAAGAGATAGCTTTGTAGATATTTCCATGTATATGCAGATAGCTGTGTAGATATTTCCATTTTCATGCAGATAGCGGTGAAGATGTATACATGTTTACACAGATAGTGGTGTAGATATTTCCATGTTCATACAGATAGCGGTGTAGATATTTCCATGTTCATACAGATGGCTGTGTAGATATATCTATGATCTTACAGATGGCGGAGAAGATATTTCCATGTTCATACAGATAGCGGTGTAGATATTTCCATGTTCATACAGATAGCGGTGTAGATATTTCCATGTTTATACACACAGCGGTGTAGATATTTCCATGTTTATACAGATAGCGGTGTAGATATCTCCATCTTAATGCAGATGGCGGTTTAGATATTTATATGTTCATACAGTTGGCGGTGCAGATATTTCCATGTTCATACGTATGGCGGTGAAGATATTTAAATGTTCATACAGATGGCGGTGTAGAAACTTCCATCTTCATACTGATAGCGGTGCTGATATTTCCATGTTTATACAGGTAGCGGTGTAGATATTTCCATGTTTACACAGATAGCGGTGTAGATATTTCCATGTTTATACACATAGCGGTGTAGATATTTCCATGTTTATGCAGATAGTTGTGTAGATATCTCCATCTTAATACAGATGGCGGTGTAGATATTTAAATGTTCATGCAGATGGCTGTGTAGACATATCCATGTTCATACAGATGGCGGTGAAGATATTTCCATGTTCATACAGATAGCGGTGAAGGTATTTCCATGTTCATACAGATAGCGGTGTAGATATTTCCATGTTCATACAGATGGCTGTGTAGATATATCCATGTTGCTACAGATGGCGGTGAAGATATTTCCATGTTTATACAGATGGCGGTGTAGATATTTCCATGTTCATACAGATAGCGGGGCTGATATTTCCTTGTTTATACAGAAAGCGGCATTGATATTTCCATGTTTATACAGATAGCAGTGTAGATATTTCCAAGTTTATACAGATAGCGGTGTAGATATCTCCATCTTAATACAGATGGCGGTGTAGATATTTATATGTTCACACAGATGTCGGTGCAGATATTTCCATGTTCATACAGATGGCGGTGTAGATATTTCCATGTTTATAGAGATAGCAGTGTAGTTATTTCCATGTGTAAAGAGATAGCTTTGTAGATATTTCCATGTATATGCAGATAGCTGTGTAGATATTTCCATTTTCATGCAGATAGCGGTGAAGATGTATACATGTTTACACAGATAGCGGTGTAGATATTTCCATGTTCATACAGATAGCGGTGTAGATATTTCCATGTTCATACAGATGGCTGTGTAGATATATCTATGTTCTTACAGATGGCGGAGAAGTTATTTCCATGTTCATACAGATAGCGGTGTAGATATTTCCATGTTCATACAGATAGCGGTGTAGATATTTCCATGTTCATACAGATAGCGGTGTAGATATTTCCATGTTCATACAGATAGCGGTGTAGATATTTCCATCTTCATCCAGAAGGCTGTGTAGATATATCCATGTTCATACAGATGGCGGTGAAGATATTTCCATGTTCATACAGATAGCGGTGCAGATATTTCCATGTTCATACAGATAGCCGTATAGATATTGCCGTGTTTATACCGATAGCGGCGCTGATACTTCCATGTTTATACAGGTAGCGGTGTACATATTTCCATGTTTATACAGATAGTGGTGTAGATATTTCCATGTTCATACAGATAGCGGTGTAGATATTTCCATGTTCATAGAGATAGCGGTGTAGATATTTACATGTTCATACAGATAGCGGTGCTGATATTTCCATGTTTATACAGGTAGGGGTGTAGACATTTCCATGTTTATACAGATAGTGGTGTAGATATTTCCATGTTTATAAAGATAGTTGTGTAGATATTTCCAAGATTATACAGATAGCGGTGTAGATATCTCCATCTTAATACAGATGGCGGTGTAGATATTTATATGTTCATTCAGATGGCGGTGCAGATATTTCCATGTTCATACAGATGGCGGTGTAGATATTTCCATGTTCATACAGATAGCGGTGTAGTTATTTCCATGTGTAAAGAGATAGCTGTGTAGATATTCCCATGTATATGCAGATAGCTGTGTAGATATTTCCATTTTCAAGCAGATAGCGGTGTATATACTTCCCTGTTCAAACAGATAGCGGTGTAGATATTTCCATGTTCATACAGATAGTGGTGTAGATATTTCCATGATCATACAGATAGCGGTGTAGCTATTTCCATGTTCATACAGATAGCGGTGTGGATATTTCCATGTTCATAGAGATAGCGGTGTAGATATTTCCATGTTTATACAGGTAGCGGTGTAGATATTTCCATGTTTATACAGATATCGGTGAGGATGTAGGCATGTTTACACAGATAGCGGTGTAGATATTTTCATGTTCATCCAGATGGCCGTGTAGATATTTCCATGTTCATACAGATAGCGGTGTAGATATTTCCATGTTCATCCAGATGGCTGTGTAGATATATCCATGTTCATACAGATGGCGGTGAAGATATTTCCATGTTCATACAGATGGCTGTGTAGATATATCCATGTTCATACAGATGGCGGTGACGATATTTCCATGTTCATACAGACGGCGGTGTAGATATTTCCATGTTCATACTGATAGCGGTGCTGATATTTCCATGTTTATACAGGTGGAGGTGTAGATATTTCCATGTTTATACAGAGAGCGGTGTAGATATTTCCATGTTCATCCAGATGGCTGTGTAAATATATCCATGTTCATACAGATGGCGGTGAAGACATTTCCATGTTCATACAGATAGCGGTGTAGATATTTCCATGTTCATACAGATAACCGTGTAGATATTTCCATGTTCATACCGATAGCGGTGCTGATACTTCCATGTTTATACAGGTAGCGGTGTAGCTATTTCCATGTTTATACAGATAGCGGTTTAGATATCTCCATCTTAATACAGATGGCGGTGTAGATATTTATATGTTCATACAGATGGCGGTGCAGATATTTCCATGTTCATATGGATGGCGGTGAAGATATTTCCATGTTCATACAGATGGCGGTGTAGAAACTTCCATGTTCATACTGATAGCGGTGATGACATTTCCATGTTTATACTGGTAGCGGTGTCGATATTTCCATGTTTATACAGATAGCAGTGTAGATATTTCCATGTTTATACACATAGCGGTGTAGATATTTCCATGTTTATACAGATAGCGGTGTAGATATTTCCATGTTTATGCAGATAGTGGTGTAGATATCTCCATCTTAATACAGATGGCGGTGTAGATATTTAAATGTTCATACAGATGGCGGTGCAGATATTTCCATGTTCATACAGATGGCGGTGTAGATATTTCCATGTTCATACAGATAGCGGTGTAGTTATTTCCATGTGTAAAGAGATAGCTGTGTAGATATTTCCATGTAGAAGCAGAAAGCTGTGTAGATATTTCCGTTTTCATGCAGATAGCGGTGTATATATTTCCCTGTTCAAACAGTTAGCGGTGTATATATTTCCATGTTCATAAAGATAGCGGTGTAGATATTTCCATGTTTATACAGATAGCGGTGTAGATATTTCCATGTTCATACAGATAGCCGTGTAGATATTGCCATGTTCATACCAATAGCGGTGCTGATACTT
Organism: Gorilla gorilla gorilla; assembly: GCF_029281585.2. Lineage (NCBI taxonomy): Eukaryota > Metazoa > Chordata > Mammalia > Primates > Hominidae > Gorilla > Gorilla gorilla. Next base: position 5,044,558 of record NC_073232.2, on the reverse strand, counting down.
CCATGTTTATACAGGGAGCGGTGTACATATTTCCGTGTTTATACAGATAGCGGTGTAGATATTTCCATGTTCATACAGATAGCGGTGTAGGTATTTCCATGTTTATACAGATAGTGGTGTAGATATCTCCTTCTTAATACAGATGGCGGTGTAGATATCTCCATGTTCATACAGATGGCGGTGTAGATATTTCCATGTTTATAGAGATAGCGGTGTAGTTATTTCCATGTGCAAAGAGATAGCTGTGTAGATATTTCCATTTATATGCAGATAGTTGTGTAGATATTTCCATTTTCATGCAGATAGCGGTGTAGATATTTCCATGTTCAAACAGATAGCGGTGTAGATATTTCCATGTTCATACAGATAGCGGTGTAGATATTTCCATGTTTATACAGATAGCGGTGAAGATGTATGCATGTTTACACAGATAGCGGTGTAGATATTTCCATGTTCATCCAGACGGCTGTGTAGACATATCCATGTTCATACAGATGGTGGTGAAGATATTTCCATGTTCATACAGATGGCTGTGTAGATATATCCATGTTCATACAGATGGCGGTGACGATATTTCCATGTTCATACAGACGGTGGTGTAGATATTTCCGTGTTGGTACAGATAGCGGTGCTGATATTTCCATGTTTATACAGGTAGCGGTGTAGATATTTCCATGTTTATACAGATAGCGGTGTAGATATTTCCATATTTATACAGATAGCGGTGTAGATATTTCCATGTTTATACAGATAGCAGTGTAGATATCTCCATCTTAATACAGATGGCGGTGTAGATATTTATATGTTCATACAGTTGGCGGTGCAGATATTTCCATGTTCATACAGATGGCGGTGTAGAACCTTCCATGTTCATACTGATAGAGGTGCTGATATTTCCATGTTTATACAGGTAGCGGTGTAGATATTTCCATGTTTATACAGATAGCGGTGTAGATATTTCCATGTTTATACACATAGCGGTGTAGATATTTCCATGTTTATACAGATAGCGGTGTAGATATTTCCATGTTTATGCAGATAGTTGTGTAGATATCTCCATCTTAATACAGATGGCGGTGTAGATATTTAAATGTTCATACAGATGGCTGTGTAGACATATCCATGTTCATACAGATGGCGGTGAAGATATTTCCATGTTCATACAGATAGCGGTGTAGATATTTCCATGTTCATACAGATAGCGGTGTAGATATTTCCATGTTCATACAGATGGCTGTGTAGATATATCCATGTTCGTACAGATGGCGGTGAAGATATTTCCATGTTCATAGCGTTGGCAGTGTAGATATTTCCATGTTCATACAGATAGCGGGGCTGATATTTCCATGTTTATACAGGTAGCAGTGTAGATATTTCCTTGTTTATACAGAAAGCGGCATAGATATTTCCATGTTTATACAGATAGCAGTGTAGATATTTCCAAGTTTATACAGATAGCGGTGTAGATATCTCCATCTTAATACAGATGGCGGTGTAGATATTTATATGTTCATACAGATGTCGGTGTAGATATTTCCATGTTTATAGAGATAGCAGTGTAGTTATTTCCATGTGTAAAGAGATAGCTTTGTAGATATTTCCATGTATATGCAGATAGCTATGTAGATATTTCCATTTTCATGCAGATAGCGGTGAAGATGTATACATGTTTACACAGATAGTGGTGTAGATATTTCCATGTTCATACAGATAGCGGTGTAGATATTTCCATGTTCATACAGATGGCTGTGTAGATATATCTATGATCTTACAGATGGCGGAGAAGATATTTCCATGTTCATACAGATAGCGGTGTAGATATTTCCATGTTCATACAGATAGCGGTGTAGATATTTCCATGTTTATACACACAGCGGTGTAGATATTTCCATGTTTATACAGATAGCGGTGTAGATATCTCCATCTTAATGCAGATGGCGGTTTAGATATTTATATGTTCATACAGTTGGCGGTGCAGATATTTCCATGTTCATACGTATGGCGGTGAAGATATTTAAATGTTCATACAGATGGCGGTGTAGAAACTTCCATCTTCATACTGATAGCGGTGCTGATATTTCCATGTTTATACAGGTAGCGGTGTAGATATTTCCATGTTTACACAGATAGCGGTGTAGATATTTCCATGTTTATACACATAGCGGTGTAGATATTTCCATGTTTATGCAGATAGTTGTGTAGATATCTCCATCTTAATACAGATGGCGGTGTAGATATTTAAATGTTCATACAGATGGCTGTGTAGACATATCCATGTTCATACAGATGGCGGTGAAGATATTTCCATGTTCATACAGATAGCGGTGAAGATATTTCCATGTTCATACAGATAGCGGTGTAGATATTTCCATGTTCATACAGATGGCTGTGTAGATATATCCATGTTGCTACAGATGGCGGTGAAGATATTTCCATGTTTATACAGATGGCGGTGTAGATATTTCCATGTTCATACAGATAGCGGGGCTGATATTTCCATGTTTATACAGGTAGCAGTGTAGATATTTCCTTGTTTATACAGAAAGCGGCATTGATATTTCCATGTTTATACAGATAGCAGTGTAGATATTTCCAAGTTTATACAGATAGCGGTGTAGATATCTCCATCTTAATACAGATGGCGGTGTAGATATTTATATGTTCACACAGATGTCGGTGCAGATATTTCCATGTTCATACAGATGGCGGTGTAGATATTTCCATGTTTATAGAGATAGCAGTGTAGTTATTTCCATGTGTAAAGAGATAGCTTTGTAGATATTTCCATGTATATGCAGATAGCTGTGTAGATATTTCCATTTTCATGCAGATAGCGGTGAAGATGTATACATGTTTACACAGATAGCGGTGTAGATATTTCCATGTTCATACAGATAGCGGTGTAGATATTTCCATGTTCATACAGATGGCTGTGTAGATATATCTATGTTCTTACAGATGGCGGAGAAGTTACTTCCATGTTCATACAGATAGCGGTGTAGATATTTCCATGTTCATACAGATAGCGGTGTAGATATTTCCATGTTCATACAGATAGCGGTGTAGATATTTCCATGTTCATACAGATAGCGGTGTAGATATTTCCATCTTCATCCAGAAGGCTGTGTAGATATATCCATGTTCATACAGATGGCGGTGAAGATATTTCCATGTTCATACAGATAGCGGTGCAGATATTTCCATGTTCATACAGATAGCCGTATAGATATTGCCGTGTTTATACCGATAGCGGCGCTGATACTTCCATGTTTATACAGGTAGCGGTGTACATATTTCCATGTTTATACAGATAGTGGTGTAGATATTTCCATGTTCATACAGATAGCGGTGTAGATATTTCCATGTTCATAGAGATAGCGGTGTAGATATTTACATGTTCATACAGATAGCGGTGCTGATATTTCCATGTTTATACAGGTAGGGGTGTAGACATTTCCATGTTTATACAGATAGTGGTGTAGATATTTCCATGTTTATAAAGATAGTTGTGTAGATATTTCCAAGATTATACAGATAGCGGTGTAGATATCTCCATCTTAATACAGATGGCGGTGTAGATATTTATATGTTCATTCAGATGGCGATGCAGATATTTCCATGTTCATACAGATGGCGGTGTAGATATTTCCATGTTCATACAGATAGCGGTGTAGTTATTTCCATGTGTAAAGAGATAGCTGTGTAGATATTCCCATGTATATGCAGATAGCTGTGTAGATATTTCCATTTTCAAGCAGATAGCGGTGTATATACTTCCCTGTTCAAACAGATAGCGGTGTAGATATTTCCATGTTCATACAGATAGTGGTGTAGATATTTCCATGATCATACAGATAGCGGTGTAGCTATTTCCATGTTCATACAGATAGCGGTGTGGATATTTCCATGTTCATAGAGATAGCGGTGTAGATATTTCCATGTTTATACAGGTAGCGGTGTAGATATTTCCATGTTTATACAGATATCGGTGAGGATGTAGGCATGTTTACACAGATAGCGGTGTAGATATTTTCATGTTCATCCAGATGGCCGTGTAGATATTTCCATGTTCATACAGATAGCGGTGTAGATATTTCCATGTTCATCCAGATGGCTGTGTAGATATATCCATGTTCATACAGATGGCGGTGAAGATATTTCCATGTTCATACAGATGGCTGTGTAGATATATCCATGTTCATACAGATGGCGGTGACGATATTTCCATGTTCATACAGACGGCGGTGTAGATATTTCCATGTTCATACTGATAGCGGTGCTGATATTTCCATGTTTATACAGGTGGAGGTGTAGATATTTCCATGTTTATACAGAGAGCGGTGTAGATATTTCCATGTTCATCCAGATGGCTGTGTAAATATATCCATGTTCATACAGATGGCGGTGAAGACATTTCCATGTTCATACAGATAGCGGTGTAGATATTTCCATGTTCATACAGATAACCGTGTAGATATTTCCATGTTCATACCGATAGCGGTGCTGATACTTCCATGTTTATACAGGTAGCGGTGTAGCTATTTCCATGTTTATACAGATAGCGGTTTAGATATCTCCATCTTAATACAGATGGCGGTGTAGATATTTATATGTTCATACAGATGGCGGTGCAGATATTTCCATGTTCATATGGATGGCGGTGAAGATATTTCCATGTTCATACAGATGGCGGTGTAGAAACTTCCATGTTCATACTGATAGCGGTGATGACATTTCCATGTTTATACTGGTAGCGGTGTCGATATTTCCATGTTTATACAGATAGCAGTGTAGATATTTCCATGTTTATACACATAGCGGTGTAGATATTTCCATGTTTATACAGATAGCGGTGTAGATATTTCCATGTTTATGCAGATAGTGGTGTAGATATCTCCATCTTAATACAGATGGCGGTGTAGATATTTAAATGTTCATACAGATGGCGGTGCAGATATTTCCATGTTCATACAGATGGCGGTGTAGATATTTCCATGTTCATACAGATAGCGGTGTAGTTATTTCCATGTGTAAAGAGATAGCTGTGTAGATATTTCCATGTAGAAGCAGAAAGCTGTGTAGATATTTCCGTTTTCATGCAGATAGCGGTGTATATATTTCCCTGTTCAAACAGTTAGCGGTGTATATATTTCCATGTTCATAAAGATAGCGGTGTAGATATTTCCATGTTTATACAGATAGCGGTGTAGATATTTCCATGTTCATACAGATAGCCGTGTAGATATTGCCATGTTCATACCAATAGCGGTGCTGATACTTCCATGTTTATACAGGTAGCGGTGTACATATTTCCGTGTTTATACAGATAGCGGTGTAGATATTTCCATGTTCATACAGATAGCGGTGTAGGTATTTCCATGTTTATACAGATAGTGGTGTAGATATCTCCTTCTTAATACAGATGGCGGTGTAGATATCTCCATGTTCATACAGATGGCGGTGTAGATATTTCCATGTTTATAGAGATAGCGGTGTAGTTATTTCCATGTGCAAAGAGATAGCTGTGTAGATATTTCCATTTATATGCAGATAGTTGTGTAGATATTTCCATTTTCATGCAGATAGCGGTGTAGATATTTCCATGTTCAAACAGATAGCGGTGTAGATATTTCCATGTTCATACAGATAGCGGTGTAGATATTTCCATGTTTATACAGATAGCGGTGAAGATGTATGCATGTTTACACAGATAGCGGTGTAGATATTTCCATGTTCATCCAGACGGCTGTGTAGACATATCCATGTTCATACAGATGGTGGTGAAGATATTTCCATGTTCATACAGATGGCTGTGTAGATATATCCATGTTCATACAGATGGCGGTGACGATATTTCCATGTTCATACAGACGGTGGTGTAGATATTTCCGTGTTGGTACAGATAGCGGTGCTGATATTTCCATGTTTATACAGGTAGCGGTGTAGATATTTCCATGTTTATACAGATAGCGGTGTAGATATTTCCATGTTTATACAGATAGCAGTGTAGATATCTCCATCTTAATACAGATGGCGGTGTAGATATTTATATGTTCATACAGTTGGCGGTGCAGATATTTCCATGTTCATACAGATGGCGGTGTAGAACCTTCCATGTTCATACTGATAGAGGTGCTGATATTTCCATGTTTATACAGGTAGCGGTGTAGATATTTCCATGTTTATACAGATAGCGGTGTAGATATTTCCATGTTTATACACATAGCGGTGTAGATATTTCCATGTTTATACAGATAGCGGTGTAGATATTTCCATGTTTATGCAGATAGTTGTGTAGATATCTCCATCTTAATACAGATGGCGGTGTAGATATTTAAATGTTCATACAGATGGCTGTGTAGACATATCCATGTTCATACAGATGGCGGTGAAGATATTTCCATGTTCATACAGATAGCGGTGTAGATATTTCCATGTTCATACAGATAGCGGTGTAGATATTTCCATGTTCATACAGATGGCTGTGTAGATATATCCATGTTCGTACAGATGGCGGTGAAGATATTTCCATGTTCATAGCGTTGGCAGTGTAGATATTTCCATGTTCATACAGATAGCGGGGCTGATATTTCCATGTTTATACAGGTAGCAGTGTAGATATTTCCTTGTTTATACAGAAAGCGGCATAGATATTTCCATGTTTATACAGATAGCAGTGTAGATATTTCCAAGTTTATACAGATAGCGGTGTAGATATCTCCATCTTAATACAGATGGCGGTGTAGATATTTATATGTTCATACAGATGTCGGTGCAGATATTTCCATGTTCATACAGATGGCGGTGTAGATATTTCCATGTTTATAGAGATAGCAGTGTAGTTATTTCCATGTGTAAAGAGATAGCTTTGTAGATATTTCCATGTATATGCAGATAGCTGTGCAGATATTTCCATTTTCATGCAGATAGCGGTGAAGATGTATACATGTTTACACAGATAGTGGTGTAGATATTTCCATGTTCATACAGATAGCGGTGTAGATATTTCCATGTTCATACAGATGGCTGTGTAGATATATCTATGATCTTACAGATGGCGGAGAAGATATTTCCATGTTCATACAGATAGCGGTGTAGATATTTCCATGTTCATACAGATAGCGGTGTAGATATTTCCATGTTCATACAGATAGCGGTGTAGATATTTCCATGTTCATACAGATAGCGGTGTAGATATTTCCATGTTCATAGAGATAGCGGTGTAGATATTTACATGTTCATACAGATAGCGGTGCTGATATTTCCATGTTTATACAGGTAGCGGTGTAGACATTTCCATGTTTATACAGATAGTGGTGTAAATATTTCCATGTTTATACAGATAGCGGTGTAGATATTTCCAAGTTTATACAGATAGCGATGTAGATATCTCCATCTTAATACAGATGGCGGTGTAGATATTTATATGTTCATTCAGATGGCGGTGCAGATATTTCCATGTTCATACAGATGGCGGTGTAGATATTTCCATGTTCATACAGATATCGGTGTAGTTATTTCCATGTGCAAAGAGATAGCTGTGTAGATATTCCCATGTATATGCAGATAGCAGTGTAGATATTTCCATTTTCAAGCAGATAGCGGTGTATATACTTCCCATTTCAAACAGATAGCGGTGTAGATATTTCGATGTTCATACAGATAGCGGTGTAGATATTTCCATGTTCATACAGATAGCGGTGTAGCTATTTCCATGTTCATACAGATAGCGGTGTGGATATTTCCATGTTCATGGAGATAGCGGTGTAGATATTTCCATGTTTATACAGGTAGCGGTGTAGACATTTCCATGTTTATACAGATAGCGGTGAAGATGTATGCATGTTTACACATATAGCGGTGTAAATATTTTCATGTTCATCCAGATGGCTGAGTAGATATTTCCATGTTCATACAGATAGCAGTGCAGATATTTCCATGTTTATACAGATAGCGGTGAAGATGTATGCATGTTTACACAGATAGCGGTGTAGATATTTCCATGTTCATACACATAGCGGTGTAGATATTTCCATGTTCATCCAGACGGCTGTGTAGACATATCCATGTTCACACAGATGGCGGTGAAGATATTTCCATGTTCATACAGATAGCGGTGTAGATATTTCCATGTTCATACAGATAGCGGTGTAGATATTTCCTTGTTTATACACATAGCGGTGTAGATATTTCCATGTTCATACAGATAGCGGTGTAGATATTTCCATTTTCATGCAGATAGCGGTGTATATGTTTCCCTGTTCAAACAGTTAGCGGTGTAGATATTTCCATGTTCATAAAGATAGCGGTGTAGATATTTCCATGTTTATACAGATAGCGGTGAAGTTGTATGCATGTTTACACAGATAGAGGTGTAGATATTTCCACGTTCATCCAGATGGCTGTGTAGATATATCCATGTTCATACAGATGGCGGTGAAGATATTTCCATGTTCATACAGATAGCGGTGTAGATATCTCCATCTTAATACAGATGGTGTTGTAGATATTTATATGTTCATACAGATGGCGGTGCAGATATTTCCATGTTCATACGGATGGCGGTGAAGATATTTCCATGTTCATACAGATGGCGGTGTAGAAACTTCCATGTTCATACTGATAGCGGTGCTGATATTTCCATGTTTATACAGGTAGCGGTGTAGATATTTCCATGTTTATACAGATAGCAGTGTAGATATTTCCATGTTTATACACATAGCGGTGTAGATATTATCATGTCTATACAGATAGCGGTGTAGATATTTCCATGTTTATGCAGATAGTGGTGTAGATATCTCCATCTTAATACAGATGGCGGTGTAGATATTTAAATGTTCATACAGATGGCGCTGCAGATATTTCCATGTTCATACAGATGGCGGTGTAGATATTTCCATGTTCATACAGATAGCGGTGTAGTTATTTCCATGTGTAAAGAGATAGCTGTGTAGATATTTCCATGTATAAGCAGATAGCTGTGTAGATATTTCCGTTTTCATGCAGATAGCGTTGTATATATTTCCCTGTTCAAACAGTTAGCGGTGTATATATTTCCATGTTCATAAAGATAGCGGTGTAGATATTTCCATGTTTATACAGATAGCGGTGAAGATGTATGCATGTTTACACAGATAGCGGTGTAGATATTTCCATGTTCATCCAGATGGCTGTGTAGATATATCCATGTTCATACAGATAGAGGTGTAGATATTTCCATGTTCATACAGATAGCGGTGCAGATATTTCCATGTTCATCCAGATGGCTGTGTAGATATATCCATGTTCATACAGATGGCGGTGAAGATATTTTCATGTTCATACAGATAGCGGTGTAGATATTTCCATGTTCATACACATAGCGGTGTAGATATTTCCAAGTTTATACAGATAGCGGTGTAGATATCTCCATCTTAATACAGATGGCGGTGTAGATATTTATATGTTCATTCAGATGGCGGTGCAGATATTTCCATGTTCATACAGATGGCGTTGTAGATATTTCCATGTTCATACAGATAGCGGTGTAGTTATTTCCATGTGTAAAGAGATAGCTGTGTAGATATTCCCATGTATATGCACATAGCTGTGTAGATATTTCCATTTTCAAGCAGATAGCGGTGTATATACTTCCCTGTTCAAACAGATAGCGGTGTAGATATTTCCATGTTCATACAGATAGTGGTGTAGATATTTCCATGTTCATACAGATAGCGGTGTAGCTATTTCCATGTTCATACAGATAGCGGAGTGGATATTTCCATGTTCATAGAGATAGCGGTGTAGATATTTCCATGTTTATACAGGTAGTGGTGTAGATATTTCCATGTTTATACAGATAGCGGTGAAGATGTATGCATGTTTACACAGATAGCGGTGCAGATATTTCCATGTCCATACAGATAGCGGTGTAGATACTTCCATGTTCATCCAGACGGCTGTGTAGACATATCCATGTTCATACAGATGGCGGTGAAGATATTTCCATGTTCATACAGATGGCTGTGTAGATATATCCATGTTCATACAGATGGCGGTGACGATATTTCCATGTTCATACAGAAGCGGTGTAGATATTTCCATGTTCATACAGATAGCGGTGCTGATATTTCCTTGTTTATACAGGTATCGGTGTACATATTTCCATGTTTATACAGATAGCGGTGTAGATATTTCCATGTTTATACAGATAGCGGTGTAAATATTTCCATGTTTATACAGATAGCGGTGTAGATATCTCCATCTTAATACAGATGGCGGTGTAGATATTCATATGTTCATACAGATGGCGGTGCAGATATTTCCATGTTCATACGGATGGCGGTGAAGATATTTCCATGTTCATACAGATGGCGGTGTAGAAACTTCCATGTTCATACTGATAGCGGTGCTGATATTTCCATGTTTATACAGGTAGCGGTGTAGATATTTCCATGTTTATACAGATAGCGGTGTAGATTTTTCCATGTTTATACACATAGCGGTGTAGATATTTCCATGTTTATACAGATATCGGTGTAGATATCTCCATCTTAATACAGATGGCGGTGTAGATATTTATATGTTCATTCAGATGGCGGTGCAGATATTTCCATGTTCATACAGATGGCAGTGTATCTATTTCCATGTTCATACAGATACCGTTTAGTTATTTCCATGTGTAAAGAGATAGCTGTGTAGATATTCCCATGTATATGCACATAGCTGTGTAGATATTTCCATTTTCAAGCAGATAGCGGTTTATATACTTCCCTGTTCAAACAGATAGCGGTGTACATATTTCCATGTTCATACAGATAGTGGTGTAGATATTTCCATGTTTATACAGATAGCGTTGTAGCTATTTCCAAGTTCATACAGATAGCGGAGTGGATATTTCCATGTTCATAGAGATAGCGGTGTAGATATTTCCATGTTTATACAGGTAGCGGTGTAGATATTTCCATGTTTATACAGATAGCGGTGAAGATGTATGCATGTTTACACAGATAGCGGTGTAGATATTTCCATGTTCATACAGATAGCGGTGTAGATATTTCCAAGTTCATCCAGACGGCTGTGTAGACATATCCATGTTCATACAGATGGCGGTGAAGATATTTCCATGTTCATACAGATGGCTGTGTAGATATATCCATGTTCATACAGATGGCGGTGACGATATTTCCATGTTCATACAGATGGCTTTGTAGATATTTCCATGTTCATACAGATAGCGGTGCTGATATTTCCATGTTTATACAGGTATCGGTGTACATACTTCCATGTTTATACAGATAGCGGTGTAGATATTTCCATGTTTATACAGATAGCGGTGTAGATATTTCCATGTTTATACAGATAGCGGTGTAGATATCTCCATCGTAATACAGATGGCGGTGTAGATATTCGTATGTTCATACAGATGGCGGTGCAGATATTTCCATGTTCATACGGATGGCGGTGAAGATATTTCCATGTTCATACAGATGGCGGTGTAGAAACTTCCATGTTCATACTGATAGCGGTGCTGATATTTCCATGTTTATACAGGTAGCGGTGTAGATATTTCCATGTTTATACAGATAGCGGTGTAGATATTTCCATGTTTATACACATAGCGGTGTAGATATTTCCATGTTTATACAGATAGCGATGTAGATATTTCCATGTTTATGCAGATAGTTGTGTAGATATCTCCATCTTAATACAGATGGCGGTGTAGATATTTATATGTTCATTCAGGTGGCGGTGCAGATATTTCCATGTTCATACAGATGGCGTTGTAGATATTTCCATGTTCATACAGATAGCGGTGTAGTTATTTCCATGTGTAAAGAGATAGCTGTGTAGATATTCCCATGTATATGCACATAGCTGTGTAGATATTTCCATTTTCAAGCAGATAGCGGTGTATATACTTCCCTGTTCAAACAGATAGCGGTGTAGATATTTCCATGTTCATACAGATAGTGGTGTAGATATTTCCATGTTCATACAGATAGCGGTGTAGCTATTTCCATGTTCATACAGATAGCGGAGTGGATATTTCCATGTTCATAGAGATAGCGGTGTAGATATTTCCATGTTTATACAGGTATCGGTGTAGATATTTCCATGTTTATACAGATAGCGGTGAAGATGTATGCATGTTTACACAGATAGCGGTGCAGATATTTCCATGTCCATACAGATAGCGGTGTAGATACTTCCATGTTCATCCAGACGGCTGTTTAGACATATCCATGTTCATACAGATGGCAGTGAAGATATTTCCATGTTCATACAGATGGCTGTGTAGATATATCCATGTTCATACAGATGGCGGTGACGATATTTCCATGTTCATACAGATGGCGGTGTAGATATTTCCATGTTCATACAGATAGCGGTGCTGATATTTCCTTGTTTATACAGGTATCGGTGTACATATTTCCATGTTTATACAGATAGCGGTGTAGATATTTCCATGTTTATACAGATAGCGGTGTAAATATTTCCATGTTTATACAGATAGCGGTGTAGATATCTCCATCTTAATACAGATGGCGGTGTAGATATTCATATGTTCATACAGATGGCGGTGCAGATATTTCCATGTTCATACGGATGGCGGTGAAGATATTTCCATGTTCATACAGATGGCGGTGTAGAAAGTTCCATGTTCATACTGATAGCGGTGCTGATATTTCCATGTTTATACAGGTAGCGGTGTAGATATTTCCATGTTTATACAGATAGCGTTGTAGATTTTTCCATGTTTATACACATAGCGGTGTAGATATTTCCATGTTTATACAGATAGCGGTGTATATATCTCCATCTTAATACAGATGGCGGTGTAGATATTTATATGTTCATTCAGATGGCGGTGCAGATATTTCCATGTTCATACAGATGGCGGTGTATCTATTTCCATGTTCATACAGATACCGTTTAGTTATTTCCATGTGTAAGGAGATAGCTGTGTAGATATTCCCATGTATATGCACATAGCTGTGTAGATATTTCCATTTTCAAGCAGATAGCGGTGTATATACTTCCCTGTTCAAACAGATAGCGGTGTAGATATTTCCATGTTCATACAGATAGTGGTGTAGATATTTCCATGTTTATACAGATAGCGTTGTAGCTATTTCCATGTTCATACAGATAGCGGAGTGGATATTTCCATGTTCATAGAGATAGCGGTGTAGATATTTCCATGTTTATACAGGTAGCGGTGTAGATATTTCCATATTTATACAGATAGCGGTGAAGATGTATGCATGTTTACACAGATAGCGGTGTAGATATTTCCATGTTCAGAAAGATAGCGGTGTAGATATTTCCATGTTCATCCAGACGGCTGTGTAGACATATCCATGTTCATACAGATGGCGGTGAAGATATTTCCATGTTCATACAGATGGCTGTGTAGATATATCCATGTTCATACAGATGGCGGTGACGATATTTCCATGTTCATACAGATGGCGGTGTAGATATTTCCATGTTCATACAGATAGCGGTGCTGATATTTCCTTGTTTATACAGGTATCGGTGTACATATTTCCATGTTTATACAGATAGCGGTGTAGATATTTCCATGTTTATACAGATAGCGGTGTAGATATTTCCATGTTTATACAGATAGCGGTGTAGATATCTCCATCGTAATACAGATGGCGGTGTAGATATTCGTATGTTCATACAGATGGCGGTGCAGATATTTCCATGTTCATACGGATGGCGGTGAAGATATTTCCATGTTCATACAGATGGCGGTGTAGAAACTTCCATGTTCATACTGATAGCGGTGCTGATATTTCCATGTTTATACAGGTAGCGGTGTAGATATTTCCATGTTTATACAGATAGCGGTGTAGATATTTCCATGTTTATACACATAGCGGTGTAGATATTTCCATGTTTATACAGATAGCGATGTAGTTATTTCCATGTTTATGCAGATAGTTGTGTAGATATCTCCATCTTAATACAGATGGCGGTGTAGATATTTAAATGTTAATTCAGATGGCTGTGTAGACATATCCATGTTCATACAGATGGCGGTGAAGATATTTCCATGTTCATACAGATAGCGATGTAGATATTTCCATATTCATACAGATAGCGGTGTAGAGATTTCCATGTTCATACAGATGGCTGTGTAGATATATCCATGTTCCTACAGATGGCGGTGAAGATATTTCCATGTTCATACAGATGGCGGTGTAGATATTTCCATGTTCATACAGATAGCGGGGCTGATATTTCCATGTTTATACATGTAGCGGTGTAGATATTTCCATGTTTATTCAGATAGCGGTGTAGATATTTCCATGTTTATACACATAGCGGTATAGATATTTCCATGTTCATACAGATAGCGGTGTATGTATTTCCATGTTCATACAGATAGCGGTGTAGATATTTCCATTTTCATGCAGATAGCGGTGTATATATTTCCCTGTTCAAACAGTTAGCGGTGTAGATATTTCCGTGTTCATAAAGATAGCGGTGCAGATATTTCCATGTTTATACAGATAGCGGTGAAGTTGTATGCATGTTTACACAGATAGCGGTGTAGATATTTCCACGTTCATCCAGATGGCTGTGTAGATATATCCATGTTCATACAGATGGCGGTGAAGATATTTCCATGTTCATACAGATAGCGGTGTAGATATCTCCATCTTAATACAGATGGCGGTGTAGATATTTATATGTTCATACAGACGGCGGTGCAGATATTTCCATGTTCATACGGACGGCGGTAAAGATATTTCCATGTTCATACAGATGGCGGTGTAGAAACTTTCATGTTCATACTGATAGCGGTGCTGATATTTCCATGTTTATACAGGTAGCGTTGTAGATATTTCCAAGTTTATACAGATAGCAGTGTAGATATTTCCATGTTTATACACATAGCGGTGTATATATTTCCGTGTCTATACAGATAGCGGTGTGGATATTTCCATGTTTATGCAGATAGTGGTGTAGATATCTCCATCTTAATACAGATGGCAGTGTAGATATTTAAATGTTCATAGAGATGGCGCTGCAGATATTTCCATGTTCATACAGATGGCTGTGTAGATATATCCATGTTCATACAGATGGCGGTGAAGATATTTCCATGTTCATACAGATAGCGGTGAAGATATTTCCATGTTCATACAGATAGCGGTGTAGATATTTCCATATTCATACAGATAGGGGTGTATGTATTTCCATGTTCATACAGATAGTGGTGTAGATATTTCTATTTTCATGCAGATAGCGGTGTATATATTTCCCTGTTTAAACAGTTAGCGGTTTAGATATTTCCATGTTCATAAAGATAGCGGTGTAGATATTTCCATGTTTTTACAGATAGTGGTGAAGATGTATGCATGTTTTCACAGATATCATTGTAGATATTTCCATGTTCATCCACATGGCTGTGTAGCTATATCCAAGTTCATACAGATGGCGGTGAAGATATTTCCATGTTCATACAGATAGCGGTGTAGATATTTCCATGTTCATACAGATAGCGGTGTAGATATTTCCATGTTCATACAGATAGCGGTGTATGTGTTTCCATGTTCATACAGATAGCGGTGTAGATATTTCCATGTTCATCCTGATGGCTGTGTAGACATTTCCATGTTCATACAGATAGCGGTGAAGATATTTCAATGTTCATACAGATAGCGTTGTAGATATTTCCATGTTCATACAGATGGCGTTGTAGATATTTCCATGTTCATACAGATGGCGTTGTAGATATTTCCATGTTCATACAGGTGGCGTTGTAGATATTTCCATGTTCATACAGATAGCCGTGTAGATATTGCCATTTTCATACCGATATCGGTGCTGATACTTCCATGTTTATACAGGTAGCGGTGTACATATTTCCGTGTTTATACAGGTAACGGTGTAGATATTTCCATGTTCATACAGATAGCGGTGTAGATATTTCCATGTTTATACAGATAGCGGTGTAGATATCTCCTTCATAATACAGATGGCGGTGTAGATATTTATATGTTCATACAGATGGCGGTGCAGATATTTCCATGTTCATACAGATGGTGGTGTAGATATTTCCATGTTTATAGAGATAGCTGTGTAGTTATTTCCATGTGCAAAGAGATAGCTGTGTAGATATTTCCATGTATATGCAGATAGCTGTGTAGTTATTTCCATTTACATGCAGATAGCGGTGTAGATATTTCCATGTTCAAACAGATAGCGGTGCAGATATTTCCATGTTCATACAGATAGCGGTGTGGATATTTCCATGTTTATACAGATAGCGGTGAAGATGTATGCATGTTTACACAGATAGCGGTGTAGATATTTCCATGTTCATACAGATAGCGGTGTAGATATTTCCATGTTCATCCAGACGGCTGTGTAGACATATCCATGTTCATACAGATGGCGGTGAAGATATTTCCATGTTCATACAGATGGCTGTGTAGATATATCCATGTTCATACAGATGACGGTGAAGGTTTTTCCATGTTCATGCAGATGGCGGTGTAGATATTTCCATGTTCATACAGATAGCGGTGCTGATATTTCCATGTTTATACAGGTAGCAGTGTAGAGATTTCCATTTTTATGCAGATAGCGTTGTAGATATTTCCATGTTTATACACATAGCGGTGTAGATATTTCCATGTTTATACAGATAGCGGTGTAGATATCTCCATCTTAATACAGATGGCGGTGTAGATATTTATATGTTCACACAGATGGCGGTGCAGATATTTCCATGTTCATACAGATGGCGGTGAAGATATTTCCATGTTCATACAGATGGCGGTGTAGATACTTCCATGTTCATACTGATAGCAGTCCTGATATTTCCATGTTTATACAGGTAGCGGTGTAGATATTTCCATGTTCATACAGATAGCGGTGTAGATATTACCATGTTTATACACATAGCGGTGAAGATATTTCCATGTTTATACAGATAGCGGTGTAGATATCTCCATCTTAATACAGATGGCGGTGTAGATATTTATATGTTCATTCAGATGGCGGTGCAGATATTTCCATGTTCATGCAGATGTCGGTGTAGATATTTCCATGTTTATAGAGATACCGGTGTAGTTATTTCCATGTGTAAAGAGATAGCTGTGTAGATATTCCCATGTATATGCAGATAGCTGTGTAGATATTTCTATTTTCAAGCAGATAACGGTGTATATACTTCCCTGTTCAAACAGATAGTGGTGTAGATATTTCCATGTTCATACAGATAGTGGTGTAGATATTTCCATGTTAATACAGATAGCAGTGTAGATAAATCCATGTTCATACAGACGGCGGTGAAGATATTTCCATGTTCATACAGATACCGGTGTAGATATTTCCATGTTTATACAGATGGCGGTGTAGATATTTCCATGTTCGTACAGATAGCAGTGTAGCTATTTCCATGTTCCTACAGATAGCGGTGTAGATATTTCCATGTTCATCCAGAAGGCTGTGTAGATATATCCATGTTCATAAAGATGGCGGTGAAGATATTTCCATATTCATACAGATAGCGGTGTAGATATATCCATGTTCATACAGATAGTGGTGTAGATATTTCCATGTTCATACAGATAGCGGTGCAGATATTTCCATTTTTATGCAGATAGCGGTGTAGATATTTCCATGTTCATACAGATAGTGGTGTATGTATTTCCATGTTCATACAGATGGCGGTGAAGATATGTCCATGTTCATACAGATGGCGTTGTAGATATTTCCATGTTCATACAGATAGCCCTGTAGATATTGCCAAGTTCATACCGACAGCGGTGCTGATACTTCCATGTTTATACAGGTAGCGGTGTACATATTTCTGTGTTTATACAGGTAGCGGTGTAGATATTTCCATGTTCATACAGATAGTGGTGTAGATATTTCCATGTTTATAGAGATAGCGGTGTAGATATCTCTTTCTTAATACAGACGGCGGTGTAGATATTTATATGTTCATACAGATGGCGGCGCAGATATTTCCATGTTCATACAGATGGTGGTGTAGATATTTCCATGTTTATAGAGATAGCGGTGCAGTTATTTCCATGTGCAAAGAGATAGCTGTGTAGATATTTCCATGTATATGCAGATAGCTGTGTAGATATTTCCATTTTCATGCAGTTAGCGGTGTAGATATTTCCATGTTCAAACAGATAGCTGTGTAGATATTTCCATGTTGATACAGATAGCGGTGTGGATATTTCCATGTTTATACAGATAGCGGTGAAGATGTATGCATGTTTACCCAGATAGCGGTGTAGATAGTTCCATGTTCATACATATAGCGGTGTAGATATTTCCATGTTCATCCAGACGGCTGTGTAGACATATCCATGTTCATACAGATGGCGGTGAAGATATTTCCATGTTCATACACATGGCTGTGTAGATATATCCATGTTCATACAGATGACGGTGAAGATTTTTCCATGTTCATACAGATGGCGGTGTAGATATTTCCATGTTCATAAAGATAGCGGTGCTGATATTTCCATGTTTATACAGGTAGCAGTGTAGATATTTCCATGTTTATACACATAGCGGTGTAGATATTTCCATGTTCATACAGATAGCGGTGTAGATATCTCCATCTTAATACAGATGGCGGTGTAGATATTTATATGTTCATACAGATGGCGGTGCAGATATTTCCATGTTCATACAGATGGCGGTGAAGTTATTTCCATGTTCATACAGATGGCGGTGTAGTTACTTCCATGTTCATACTGATAGCAGTGCTGATATTTCCATGTTTATACAGGTAGCTGTGTAGATATTTCCATGTTTATACATATAGCGGTGTAGCTATTTCCATGTTTATACAGATAGCGGTGTAGATATCTCCATCTTAATACAGATGGCGGTGTAGATATTTATATGTTCATTCAGATGGCGTTGCAGATATTTCCATGTTCATACAGATGGCGGTGTATCCATTTCCATGTTCATACAGATAGCGGTGTAGTTATTTCCATGTGTAAAGAGATAGCTGTGTAGATATTCCCATGTATATGCAGATAGCTGTGTAGATATTTCCATTTTCAAGCAGATAGCGGTGTATATACTTCCCTGTTCAAACAGATAGCGGTGTAGATATTTCCATGTTCATACAGATAGTGGTGTAGATATTTCCATGTTTGTACAGATAGCGGTGTAGATATCTCCATCTTAATACAGATGGCGGTGTAGATATTTATATGTTCATACAGATGGCGGTGCAGATATTTCCATGTTCATACGGACAGCGGTGTAGATATTTCCATGTTCATACAGATAGTGGTGTAGTTATTTCCATGTGTAAAGAGATAGCTGTGTAGATATTTCCGTGTATATGCAGATAGCTGTGTAGATATTTCAATTTTCATGCAGATAGCGGTGTATATATTTCCCTGTTCAAACAGTTAGCGGTGTATATATTTCCATGTTCAGAAAGATAGCGGTGTAGATATTTCCATGTTTATACAGATAGCGGTGAAGATGTATGCATGTTTACACAGATAGCGGTGTAGGTATTTCCATGTTCATCCAGATGGCTGTGTAGATATATCCTTTTTCATAGAGATGGCGGTGAAGATATTTCCATGTTCATACAGATAGCGGTGTAGATATTTCCATGTTCATACAGATAGCGGTGTAGATATTTCCTTGTTTATACACATAGCAGTGTAGATATTTCCATGTTCATACAGATAGCGGTGTATGTATTTCCATGTTCATACAGATAGCGGTGTAGATATTTCCATTTTCATGCAGATAGCGGTGTATATATTTCCCTGTTCAAACAGTTAGCGGTGTAGATATTTCCATGTTTATTCAGATAGCGGTGAAGTTGTATGCATGTTTACACAGATAGCGGTGTAGATATTTCCACGTTCATCCAGATGGCTGTGTAGATATATCCATGTTCATACAGATGGCGGTGAAGATATTTCCATGTTCATACAGATAGCGGTGTAGATATCTCCATCTTAATACAGATGGCGGTGTAGATATTTATATATTCATAGAGATGGCGGTGCAGATATTTCCATGTTCATACGGATGGCGGTGAAGATATTTCCATGTTCATACAGATGGCGGTGTAGAAACTTCCATGTTCATACTGATAGCGGTGCTGATATTTCCATGTTTATACAGGTAGCGGTGTAGATATTTCCATGTTTATACAGATAGCAGTGTAGATATTTCCATGTTTATACACATAGCGGTGTAGATATTTCCATGTCTATACAGATAGCGGTGTAGATATTTCCATGTTTATGCAGATAGTGGTGTAGATATCTCCATCTTAATACAGATGGCGGTGTAGATATTTAAATGTTCATACAGATGGCGCTGCAGATATTTCCATGTTCATACAGATGGAGGTGTAGATATTTCAATGTTCATACAGATAGCGCTGTAGTTATTTCCATGTGTAAAGAGATAGCTGTGTAGATATTTCCATGTATAAGCAGATAGCTGTGTAGATATTTCCGTTTTCATGCAGATAGCGGTGTATATATTTCCCTGTTCAAACAGTTAGCGGTGTATATATTTCCATGTTCATAAAGATAGCGGTGTAGATATTTCCATGTTTATACAGATAGCGGTGAAGATGTATGCATGTTTACACAGATAGCGGTGTAGATATTTCCATGTTCATCCAGATGGCTGTGTAGATATATCCATGTTCATACAGATAGAGGTGTAGATATTTCCATGTTCATACAGATAGCGGTGCAGATATTTCCATGTTCATCCAGATGGCTGTGTAGATATATCCATGTTCATACAGATAGCGGTGTAGATATTTCCATGTTCATCCAGATGGCTGTGTAGATATATCCATGTTCATACAAATGGCTGTGAAGATATTTCCATGTTCATACAGATAGCGGTGTAGATATTTCCATGTTCATACAGATAGCCGTGTAGATATTGCCATGTTCATACCGATAGCGGTGCTGATACTTCCATGTTTATACAGGTAGCGGTGTACATATTTCCGTGTTTATACAGAAAGCGGTGTAGATATTTCCATGTTCATACAGATAGCGGTGTAGATATTTCCATGTTTATGCAGATAGCGGTGTAGATATATCCTTCTTAATACAGATGGCGGTGTAGATATTTCCATGTTCATACAGATGGCGGTGTAGATTTTCCATGTTTATAGAGATAGAGGTGTAGTTATTTCCATGTGCAAAGAGATAGCTGTGTAGATATTTCCATTTATATGCAGATAGTTGTGTAGATATTTCCATTTTCATGCAGATAGCGGTGTAGATATTTCCATGATCAAACAGATAGCGGTGTAGATATTTCCATGTTTATACAGATAGTGGTGAAGTTGTATGCATGTTTACACAGATAGCGGTGTAGATATTTCCATGTTCATACAGACGGCTATGTAGACATATCCATGTTCATACAGATGGCGGTGAAGATATTTCCATGTTCATACATATGGCTGTGTAGATATATCCATGTTCATACAGATGGCGGTGATGATATTTCCATGTTCATACAGACGGCGGTGTAGATATTTCCATGTTCATACTGATAGCGGTGCTGACATTTCCATGTTTATACAGGTGGCGATGTAGATATTTCAATGTTTATACAGATAGCGGTGTAGATATTTCCATGTTCATCCAGATGGCTGTGTAGATATATCCATGTTCATACAGATGGCGGTGAAGACATTTCCATGTTCATACAGATAGCGGTGTAGATATTTCCATGTTCATACAGATAACCGTGTAGATATTGCCATGTTCATACCGATAGCGGTGCTGATACTTCCATGTTTATACAGGTAGCGGTGTAGATATTTCCATGTTTATACACATAGCGGTGTAGATATTTCCATATTTATATATATAGCGGTGTAGATATCTCCATCTTAATACAGATGGCGGTGTAGCTATTTGTATGTTCATACAGTTGGCGGTGCAGATATTTCCATGTTCATACGTATGGCGGTGAAGATATTTAAATGTTCATACAGATGGCGGTGTAGAAACTTCCATCTTCATACTGATAGCGGTGCTGATTTTTCCATGTTTATACAGGTAGCGGTGTAGATATTTCCATGTTTACACAGATAGCGGTGTAGAGATTTCCATGTTTATACACATAGCGGTGTAGATATTTCCATGTTTATACAGATAGCGGTGTAGATATTTCCATGTTTATGCAGATATTTGTGTAGATATCTCCATCTTAATACAGATGGCGGTGTAGATATTTAAATGTTAATACAGATGGCTGTGTAGACATATCCATGTTCATACAGATGGCGGTGAAGATATTTCCATGTTCATACAGATGGCGGTGTAGATATTTCCATGTTCATATTGATAGCGGGGATGACATTTCCATGTTTATACAGGTAGCAGTGTAGATATTTCCTTGTTTATACAGAAAGCGGAATAGATATTTCCATGTTTATACAGATAGCAGTGTAGATATTTCCAAGTTTATACAGATAGCGGTGTAGATATCTCCATCTTAATACAGATGGCGGTGTAAATATTTATATGTTCATACAGATGTCGGTGCAGATATTTCCATGTTCATACAGATGGCGGTGTAGATATTTCCATGTTTATAGAGATAGCAGTGTAGTTATTTCCATGTGTAAAGAGATAGCTTTGTAGATATTTCCATGTATATGCAGATAGCTGTGTAGATATTTCCATTTTCATGCAGATAGCGGTGAAGATGTATACATGTTTACACAGATAGCGGTGTAGATATTTCCATGTTCATACAGATAGCGGTGTAGATATTTCCATGTTCATACAGATGGCTTTGTAGATATATCTATGTTCTTACAGATGGCGGAGAAGATATTTCCATGTTCATACAGATAGCGGTGTAGATATTTCCATGTTCATACAGATAGCGGTGTAGACATTTCCATGTTCATACAGATAGCGGTGTAGATATTTCCATGTTCATACAGATAGCGGTGTAGATATTTCCATGTCCATCCAGAAGGCTGTGTAGATATATCCATGTTCATACAGATGGCGGTGAAGATATTTCCATGTTCATACCAATAGCGGTGCTGATACTTCCATGTTTATACAGGTAGTGGTGTACATATTTCCGTGTTTATACAGATAGCGGTGTAGATATTTCCATGTTCATACAGATAGCGGTGTAGATATTTCCATGTTTATACAGATAGTGGTGTAGATATCTCCTTCTTAATACAGATGGCGGTGTAGATATCTCCATGTTCATACAGATGGCGGTGTAGATATTTCCATGTTTATAGAGATAGCGGTGTAGTTATTTCCATGTGCAAAGAGATAGCTGTGTAGATATTTCCATTTATATGCAGATAGTTGTGTAGATATTTCCATTTTCATGCAGATAGCGGTGTAGATATTTCCATGTTCAAACAGATAGCGGTGTAGATATTTCCATGTTCATACAGATAGCGGTGTAGATATTTCCATGTTTATACAGATAGCGGTGAAGATGTATGCATGTTTACACAGATAGCGGTGTAGATATTTCCATGTTCATCCAGACGGCTGTGTAGTCATATCCATGTTCATACAGATGGTGGTGAAGATATTTCCATGTTCATACAGATGGCTGTGTAGATATATCCATGTTCATACAGATGGCGGTGACGATATTTCCATGTTCATACAGACGGTGGTGTAGATATTTCCATGTTGATACAGATAGCGGTGCTGATATTTCCATGTTTATACAGGTAGCGGTGTAGATATTTCCATGTTTATACAGATAGCGGTGTAGATATTTCCATATTTATACAGATAGCGGTGTAGATATTTCCATGTTTATACAGATAGCAGTGTAGATATCTCCATCTTAATACAGATGGCGGTGTAGATATTTATATGTTCATACAGTTGGCGGTGCAGATATTTCCATGTTCATACAGATGGCGGTGTAGAACCTTCCATGTTCATACTGATAGAGGTGCTGATATTTCCATGTTTATACAGGTAGCGGTGTAGATATTTCCATGTTTATACAGATAGCGGTGTAGATATTTCCATGTTTACACACATAGCGGTGTAGATATTTCCATGTTTATACAGATAGCGGTGTAGATATTTCCATGTTTATGCAGATAGTTGTGTAGATATCTCCATCTTAATACAGATGGCTGTGTAGATATTTAAATGTTCATAAAGATGGCTGTGTAGACATATCCATATTCATACAGATGGCAGTGAAGATATTTCCATGTTCATACAGATAGCGGTGTAGATATTTCCATGTTCATACAGATAGCGGTGTAGATATTTCCATGTTCATACAGATGGCTGTGTAGATATATCCATGTTCCTACAGATGGCGGTGAAGATATTTCCATGTTCATAGTGATGGCAGTGTAGATATTTCCATGTTCATACAGATAGCGGGGCTGATATTTCCATGTTTATACAGGTAGCAGTGTAGATATTTCCTTGTTTATACAGAAAGCAGCATAGATATTTCCATGTTTATACAGATAGCAGTGTAGATATTTCCAAGTTTATACAGATAGCGGTGTAGATATCTCCATCTTAATACAGATGGCGGTGAAGATATTTATATGTTCATACAGATGTCGGTGCAGATATTTCCATGTTCATACAGATGGCGGTGTAGATATTTCCATGTTTAAAGAGATAGCAGTGTAGTTATTTCCATGTGTAAAGAGATAGCTTTGTAGATATTTCCATGTATATGCAGATAGCTGTGTAGATATTTCCATTTTCATGCAGATAGCGGTGAAGATGTATACATGTTTACACAGATAGTGGTGTAGATATTTCCATGTTCATACAGATAGCGGTGTAGATATTTCCATGTTCATACATTTAGCGGTGTAGATATTTCCATGTTCATCCAGAAGGGTGTGTAGATATATCCATGTTCATACAGATGGCGGTGAAGATATTTCCATGTTCACACAGATAGCGGTGCAGATATTTCCATGTTCATACAGATAGCCGTGTAGATATTGCCGTGTTTATACCGATAGCGGCGCTGATACTTCCATGTTTATACAGGTAGCGGTGTACATATTTCCATGTTTATACAGATAGTGGTGTAGATATTTCCATGTTCATACAGATAGCGGTGTAGATATTTCCATGTTCATAGAGATAGCGGTGTAGATATTTACATGTTCATACAGATAGCGGTGCTGATATTTCCATGTTTATACAGGTAGCGGTGTATACATTTCCATGTTTATACAGATAGTGGTGTAGATATTTCCATGTTTATACAGATAGCGGTGTAGATATTTCCATGTTTATACAGATAGCGGTGTAGATATTTCCATGTTTATGCAGGTAGTTGTGTAGATATCTCCATCTTAATACAGATGGCTGTGTAGATATTTAAATGTTCATACAGATGGCTGTGTAGACATATCCATATTCATACAGATGGCAGTGAAGATATTTCCATGTTCATACAGATAGCGGTGTAGATATTTCCATGTTCATACAGATAGCGGTGTAGATATTTCCATGTTCATACAGATGGCTGTGTAGATATATCCATGTTCCTACAGATGGCGGTGAAGATATTTCCATGTTCATAGTGATGGCAGTGTAGATATTTCCATGTTCATACAGATAGCGGGGCTGATATTTCCATGTTTATACAGGTAGCAGTGTAGATATTTCCTTGTTTATACAGAAAGCAGCATAGATATTTCCATGTTTATACAGATAGCAGTGTAGATATTTCCAAGTTTATACAGATAGCGGTGTAGATATCTCCATCTTAATACAGATGGCGGTGTAGATATTTATATGTTCATACAGATGTCGGTGCAGATATTTCCATGTTCATACAGATGGCGGTGTAGATATTTCCATGTTTAAAGAGATAGCAGTGTAGTTATTTCCATGTGTAAAGAGATAGCTTTGTAGATATTTCCATGTATATGCAGATAGCTGTGTAGATATTTCCATTTTCATGCAGATAGCGGTGAAGATGTATACATGTTTACACAGATAGTGGTGTAGATATTTCCATGTTCATACAGATAGCGGTGTAGATATTTCCATGTTCATACATATAGCGGTGTAGATATTTCCATGTTCATCCAGAAGGGTGTGTAGATATATCCATGTTCATACAGATGGCGGTGAAGATATTTCCATGTTCACACAGATAGCGGTGCAGATATTTCCATGTTCATACAGATAGCCGTGTAGATATTGCCGTGTTTATACCGATAGCGGCGCTGATACTTCCATGTTTATACAGGTAGCGGTGTACATATTTCCATGTTTATACAGATAGTGGTGTAGATATTTCCATGTTCATACAGATAGCGGTGTAGATATTTCCATGTTCATAGAGATAGCGGTGTAGATATTTACATGTTCATACAGATAGCGGTGCTGATATTTCCATGTTTATACAGGTAGCGGTGTATACATTTCCATGTTTATACAGATAGTGGTGTAGATATTTCCATGTTTATACAGATAGCGGTGTAGATATTTCCAAGATTATACAGATAGCGGTGTAGATATCTCCATCTTAATACAGATGGCGGTGTAGGTATTTATATGTTCATTCAGATGGCGGTGCAGATATTTCCATGTTCATACAGATGGCGGTGTAGATATTTCCATGTTCATACAGATAGCGGTGTAGTTATTTCCATGTGTAAAGAGATAGCTGTGTAGATATTCCCATGTATATGCAGATAGCTGTGTAGATATTTCCATTTTCAAGCAGATAGCGGTGTATATACTTCCCTGTTCAAACAGATCGCGGTGTAGATATTTCCATGTTCATACAGATAGTGGTGTAGATATTTCCATGATCATACAGATAGCGGTGTAGCTATTTCCATGTTCATACAGATAGCGGTGTGGATATTTCCATGTTCATAGAGATAGCGGTGTAGATATTTCCAAGTTTATACAGGTAGCGGTGTAGATATTTCCATGTTTATACAGATAGCGGTGAAGATGTATGCATGTTTACACAGATAGCGGTGTAGATATTTTCATGTTCATCCAGATGGCCGTGTAGATATTTCCATGTTCATACAGATAGCGGTGTAGATATTTCCATGTTCATCCAGATGGCTGTGTAGATATCTCCATGTTCATACAGATGGCGGTGAAGATATTTCCATGTTCATACCGAAGGCTGTGTAGATATATCCATGTTCATACAGATGGCGGTGACGATATTTCCATGTTCATACAGACGGCGGTGTAGATATTTCCATGTTCATACTGATAGCGGTGCTGATATTTCCATGTTTATACAGGTGGCGGTGTAGATATTTCAATGTTTATACAGATAGCGGTGTAGATATTTCCATGTTCATCCAGATGGCTGTGTAAATATATCCATGTTCATACAGATGGCGGTGAAGACATTTCCATGTTCATACAGATATCGGTGTAGATATTTAAATGTTCATACAGATAAACGTGTAGATATTTCCATGTTCATACCGATAGCGGTGCTGATACTTCCATGTTTATACAGGTAGCGGTGTAGCTATTTCCATGTTTATGCAGATAGCGGTTTAGATATCTCCATCTTAATACAGATGGCGGTGTAGATATTTATATGTTCATACAGATGGCGGTGCAGATATTTCCATGTTCATACGGATGGCGGTGAAGATATTTCCATGTTCATACAGATGGCGGTGTAGAAACTTCCATGTTCATACTGATAGCGGTGCTGACATTTCCATGTTTATACTGGTAGCGGTGTAGATATTTCCATGTTTATACAGATAGCAGTGTAGATATTTCCATGTTTATACACATAGCGGTGTAGATATTTCCATGTTTATACAGATAGCGGTGTAGATATTTCCATGTTTATGCAGATAGTGGTGTAGATATCTCCATCTTAATACAGATGGCGGTGTAGATATTTAAATGTTCATACAGATGGCGGTGCAGATATTTCCATGTTCATACAGATGGCGGTGTAGATATTTCCATGTTCATACAGATAGCGGTGTAGTTATTTCCATGTGTAAAGAGATAGCTGTGTAGATATTTCCATGTAGAAGCAGATAGCTGTGTAGATATTTCCGTTTTCATGCCGATAGCGGTGTATATATTTCCCTGTTCAAACAGTTAGCGGTGTAGATATTTCCATGTTCATAAAGATAGCGGTGTAGATATTTCCATGTTTATACAGATAGCGGTGTAGATATTACCATGTTCATACAGATAGCCGTGTAGATATTGCCATGTTCATACCAATAGCGGTGCTGATACTTCCATGTTTATACAGGTAGCGGTGTACATATTTCCGTGTTTATACAGATAGCGGTGTAGATATTTCCATGTTCATACAGATAGCGGTGTAGGTATTTCCATGTTTATACAGATAATGGTGTAGATATCTCCTTCTTAATACAGATGGCGGTGTAGATATCTCCATGTTCATACAGATGGCGGTGTAGATATTTCCATGTTTATAGAGATAGCGGTGTAGTTATTTCCATGTGCAAAGAGATAGCTGTGTAGATATTTCCATTTATATGCAGATAGTTGTGTAGATATTTCCATTTTCATGCAGATAGCGGTGTAGATATTTCCATGTTCAAACAGATAGCGGTGTAGATATTTCCATGTTCATACAGATAGCGGTGTAGATATTTCCATGTTTATACAGATAGCAGTGTAGATATCTCCATCCTAATACAGATGGCGGTGTAGATATTTATATGTTCATACAGTTGGCGGTGCAGATATTTCCATGTTCATACAGATGGCGGTGTAGAATCTTCCATGTTCATACTGATAGAGGTGCTGATATTTCCATGTTTATACAGGTAGCGGTGTAGATATTTCCATGTTTATACAGATAGCGGTGTAGATATTTCCATGTTTATACACATAGCGGTGTAGATATTTCCATGTTCATACAGATAGCGGTGTAGATATTTCCATGTTCATACAGATGGCTGTGTAGATATATCCATGTTCCTACAGATGGCGGTGAAGATATTTCCATGTTCATAGCGATGGCAGTGTAGATATTTCCATGTTCATACAGATAGCGGGGCTGATATTTCCATGTTTATACAGGTAGCAGTGTAGATATTTCCTTGTTTATACAGAAAGCGGCATAGATATTTCCATGTTTATACAGATAGCAGTGTAGATATTTCCAAGTTTATACAGATAGCGGTGTAGATATCTCCATCTTAATACAGATGGCGGTGTAGATATTTATATGTTCATACAGATGTCGGTGCAGATATTTCCATGTTCATACAGATGGCGGTGTAGATATTTCCATGTTTATAGAGATAGCAGTGTAGTTATTTCCATGTGTAAAGAGATAGCTTTGTAGATATTTCCATGTATATGCAGATAGCTGTGTAGATATTTCCATTTTCATGCAGATAGCGGTGAAGATGTATACATGTTTACACAGATAGTGGTGTAGATATTTCCATGTTCATAGAGATAGCGGTGTAGATATTTCCATGTTCATACAGATGGCTGTGTAGATATATCTATGATCTTACAGATGGCGGAGAAGATATTTCCATGTTCATACAGATAGCGGTGTAGATATTTCCATGTTCATCCAGAAGGGTGTGTAGATATATCCATGTTCATACAGATGGCGGTGAAGATATTTCCATGTTCACACAGATAGCGGTGCAGATATTTCCATGTTCATACAGATAGCCGTGTAGATATTGCCGTGTTTATACCGATAGCGGCGCTGATACTTCCATGTTTATACAGGTAGCGGTGTACATATTTCCATGTTTATACAGATAGTGGTGTAGATATTTCCATGTTCATACAGATAGCGGTGTAGATATTTCCATGTTCATAGAGATAGCGGTGTAGATATTTACATGTTCATACAGATAGCGGTGCTGATATTTCCATGTTTATACAGGTAGCGGTGTATACATTTCCATGTTTATACAGATAGTGGTGTAGATATTTCCATGTTTATACAGATAGCGGTGTAGATATTTCCAAGATTATACAGATAGCGGTGTAGATATCTCCATCTTAATACAGATGGCGGTGTAGGTATTTATATGTTCATTCAGATGGCGGTGCAGATATTTCCATGTTCATACAGATGGCGGTGTAGATATTTCCATGTTCATACAGATAGCGGTGTAGTTATTTCCATGTGTAAAGAGATAGCTGTGTAGATATTCCCATGTATATGCAGATAGCTGTGTAGATATTTCCATTTTCAAGCAGATAGCGGTGTATATACTTCCCTGTTCAAACAGATCGCGGTGTAGATATTTCCATGTTCATACAGATAGTGGTGTAGATATTTCCATGATCATACAGATAGCGGTGTAGCTATTTCCATGTTCATACAGATAGCGGTGTGGATATTTCCATGTTCATAGAGATAGCGGTGTAGATATTTCCAAGTTTATACAGGTAGCGGTGTAGATATTTCCATGTTTATACAGATAGCGGTGAAGATGTATGCATGTTTACACAGATAGCGGTGTAGATATTTTCATGTTCATCCAGATGGCCGTGTAGATATTTCCATGTTCATACAGATAGCGGTGTAGATATTTCCATGTTCATCCAGATGGCTGTGTAGATATCTCCATGTTCATACAGATGGCGGTGAAGATATTTCCATGTTCATACCGATGGCTGTGTAGATATATCCATGTTCATACAGATGGCGGTGACGATATTTCCATGTTCATACAGACGGCGGTGTAGATATTTCCATGTTCATACTGATAGCGGTGCTGATATTTCCATGTTTATACAGGTGGCGGTGTAGATATTTCAATGTTTATACAGATAGCGGTGTAGATATTTCCATGTTCATCCAGATGGCTGTGTAAATATATCCATGTTCATACAGATGGCGGTGAAGACATTTCCATGTTCATACAGATATCGGTGTAGATATTTAAATGTTCATACAGATAAACGTGTAGATATTTCCATGTTCATACCGATAGCGGTGCTGATACTTCCATGTTTATACAGGTAGCGGTGTAGCTATTTCCATGTTTATGCAGATAGCGGTTTAGATATCTCCATCTTAATACAGATGGCGGTGTAGATATTTATATGTTCATACAGATGGCGGTGCAGATATTTCCATGTTCATACGGATGGCGGTGAAGATATTTCCATGTTCATACAGATGGCGGTGTAGAAACTTCCATGTTCATACTGATAGCGGTGCTGACATTTCCATGTTTATACTGGTAGCGGTGTAGATATTTCCATGTTTATACAGATAGCAGTGTAGATATTTCCATGTTTATACACATAGCGGTGTAGATATTTCCATGTTTATACAGATAGCGGTGTAGATATTTCCATGTTTATGCAGATAGTGGTGTAGATATCTCCATCTTAATACAGATGGCGGTGTAGATATTTAAATGTTCATACAGATGGCGGTGCAGATATTTCCATGTTCATACAGATGGCGGTGTAGATATTTCCATGTTCATACAGATAGCGGTGTAGTTATTTCCATGTGTAAAGAGATAGCTGTGTAGATATTTCCATGTAGAAGCAGATAGCTGTGTAGATATTTCCGTTTTCATGCCGATAGCGGTGTATATATTTCCCTGTTCAAACAGTTAGCGGTGTAGATATTTCCATGTTCATAAAGATAGCGGTGTAGATATTTCCATGTTTATACAGATAGCGGTGTAGATATTACCATGTTCATACAGATAGCCGTGTAGATATTGCCATGTTCATACCAATAGCGGTGCTGATACTTCCATGTTTATACAGGTTGCGGTGTACATATTTCCGTGTTTATACAGATAGCGGTGTAGATATTTCCATGTTCATACAGATAGCGGTGTAGGTATTTCCATGTTTATACAGATAATGGTGTAGATATCTCCTTCTTAATACAGATGGCGGTGTAGATATCTCCATGTTCATACAGATGGCGGTGTAGATATTTCCATGTTTATAGAGATAGCGGTGTAGTTATTTCCATGTGCAAAGAGATAGCTGTGTAGATATTTCCATTTATATGCAGATAGTTGTGTAGATATTTCCATTTTCATGCAGATAGCGGTGTAGATATTTCCATGTTCAAACAGATAGCGGTGTAGATATTTCCATGTTCATACAGATAGCGGTGTAGATATTTCCATGTTTATACAGATAGCAGTGTAGATATCTCCATCCTAATACAGATGGCGGTGTAGATATTTATATGTTCATACAGTTGGCGGTGCAGATATTTCCATGTTCATACAGATGGCGGTGTAGAATCTTCCATGTTCATACTGATAGAGGTGCTGATATTTCCATGTTTATACAGGTAGCGGTGTAGATATTTCCATGTTTATACAGATAGCGGTGTAGATATTTCCATGTTTATACACATAGCGGTGTAGATATTTCCATGTTCATACAGATAGCGGTGTAGATATTTCCATGTTCATACAGATGGCTGTGTAGATATATCCATGTTCCTACAGATGGCGGTGAAGATATTTCCATGTTCATAGCGATGGCAGTGTAGATATTTCCATGTTCATACAGATAGCGGGGCTGATATTTCCATGTTTATACAGGTAGCAGTGTAGATATTTCCTTGTTTATACAGAAAGCGGCATAGATATTTCCATGTTTATACAGATAGCAGTGTAGATATTTCCAAGTTTATACAGATAGCGGTGTAGATATCTCCATCTTAATACAGATGGCGGTGTAGATATTTATATGTTCATACAGATGTCGGTGCAGATATTTCCATGTTCATACAGATGGCGGTGTAGATATTTCCATGTTTATAGAGATAGCAGTGTAGTTATTTCCATGTGTAAAGAGATAGCTTTGTAGATATTTCCATGTATATGCAGATAGCTGTGTAGATATTTCCATTTTCATGCAGATAGCGGTGAAGATGTATACATGTTTACACAGATAGTGGTGTAGATATTTCCATGTTCATAGAGATAGCGGTGTAGATATTTCCATGTTCATACAGATGGCTGTGTAGATATATCTATGATCTTACAGATGGCGGAGAAGATATTTCCATGTTCATACAGATAGCGGTGTAGATATTTCCATGTTCATACAGATAGCGGTGTAGATATTTCCATGTTCATACAGATAGCGGTGTAGATATTTCCATGTTCATACAGATAGCGGTGTAGATATTTCCATGTTCATAGAGATAGCGGTGTAGATATTTACATGTTCATATAGATAGCGGTGCTGATATTTCCATGTTTATTCAGGTAGCGGTGTAGACATTTCCATGTTTATACATATAGTGGTGTAAATATTTCCATGTTTATACAGATAGCGGTGTAGATATTTCCAAGTTTATACAGATAGCGGTGTAGATATCTCCATCTTAATACAGATGGCGGTGTAGATATTTATATGTTCATTCAGATGGCGGTGCAGATATTTCCATGTTCATACAGATGGCGGTGTAGATATTTCCATGTTCATACAGATATCGGTGTAGTTATTTCCATGTGTAAAGAGATAGCTGTGTAGATATTCCCATGTATATGCAGATAGCAGTGTAGATATTTCCATTTTCAAGCAGATAGCGGTGTATATACTTCCCTGTTCAAACAGATAGCGGTGTAGATATTTCCATGTTCATACAGATTGCGGTGTAGATATTTCCATGTTCATACAGATAGTGGTGTAGCTATTTCCATGTTCATACAGATAGCCGTGTGGATATTTCCATGTTCATGGAGATAGCGGTGTAGATATTTCCATGTTTATACAGGTAGCTGTGTAGATATTTCCATGTTTATACAGATAGCGGTGAAGATGTATGCAAGTTTACACAGATAGCGGTGTAAATATTTTCAATTTCATCCAGATGGCTGAGTAGATATTTCCATGTTCATACAGATAGCGGTGTAGATATTTCCATGTTCATCCAGATGGCTGTGTAGATATATCCATGTTCATACAGATGGCGGTGAAGTTATTTCCATGTTCATACAGATAGCGGTGTAGATATTTCCATGTTCATACAGATAGCGGTGTAGATATTTCCATGTTCATACAGATAGCGGTGTAGATATTTCCATGTTCATCCAGATAGCGGTGTAGATATTTCCATGTTCATCCAGATGGCTGTGTAGATATATCCATGTTCATACAGATGGCGGTGAAGATATTTCCATGTTCATACCGATGGCTGTGTAGATATATCCATGTTCATACAGATGGCGGTGACGATATTTCCATGTTCATACAGACGGCAGTGTAGATATTTCCATGTTCATACTGATAGCGGTGCTGATATTTCCATGTTTATACAGGTGGCGGTGTAGATATTTCAATGTTTATACAGATAGCGGTGTAGATATTTCCATGTTCATCCAGATGGCTGTGTAAATATATCCATGTTCATACAGATGGCGGTGAAGACATTTCCATGTTCATACAGATATCGGTGTAGATATTTAAATGTTCATACAGATAAACGTGTAGATATTTCCATGTTCATACCGATAGCGGTGCTGATACTTCCATGTTTATACAGGTAGCGGTGTAGCTATTTCCATGTTTATACAGAGAGCGGTTTAGATATCTCCATCTTAATACAGATGGCGGTGTAGATATTTATATGTTCATACAGATGGCGGTGCAGATATTTCCATGTTCATACGGATGGCGGTGAAGATATTTCCATGTTCATACAGATGGCGGTGTAGAAACTTCCATGTTCATACTGATAGCGGTGCTGACATTTCCATGTTTATACTGGTAGCGGTGTAGATATTTCCATGTTTATACAGATAGCAGTGTAGATATTTCCATGTTTATACACATAGCGGTGTAGATATTTCCATGTTTATACAGATAGCGGTGTAGATATTTCCATGTTTATGCAGATAGTGGTGTAGATATCTCCATCTTAATACAGATGGCGGTGTAGATATTTAAATGTTCATACAGATGGCGGTGCAGATATTTCCATGTTCATACAGATGGCGGTGTAGATATTTCCATGTTCATACAGATAGCGGTGTAGTTATTTCCATGTGTAAAGAGATAGCTGTGTAGATATTTCCATGTAGAAGCAGATAGCTGTGTAGATATTTCCGTTTTCATGCCGATAGCGGTGTATATATTTCCCTGTTCAAACAGTTAGCGGTGTAGATATTTCCATGTTCATAAAGATAGCGGTGTAGATATTTCCATGTTTATACAGATAGCGGTGTAGATATTACCATGTTCATACAGATAGCCGTGTAGATATTGCCATGTTCATACCAATAGCGGGGCTGATACATCCATGTTTATACAGGTAGCGGTGTACATATTTCCGTGTTTATACAGATAGCGGTGTAGATATTTCCATGTTCATACAGATAGCGGTGTAGATATTTCCATGTTTATACAGATAGTGGTGTAGATATCTCCTTCTTAATACAGATGGCGGTGTAGATATCTCCATGTTCATACAGATCGCGGTGTAGATATTTCCATGTTTATAGAGATAGCGGTGTAGTTATTTCCATGTGCAAAGAGATAGCTGTGTAGATATTTCCATTTATATGCAGATAGTTGTGTAGATATTTCCATTTTCATGCAGATAGCGGTGTAGATATTTCCATGTTCAAACAGATAGCGGTGTAGATATTTCCATGTTCATACAGATAGCGGTGTAGATATTTCCATGTTTATACAGATAGCGGTGAAGATGTATGCATGTTTACACAGATAGCGGTGTAGATATTTCCATGTTCATCCAGACGGCTGTGTAGTCATATCCATGTTCATACAGATGGTGGTGAAGATATTTCCATGTTCATACAGATGGCTGTGTAGATATATCCATGTTCATACAGATGGCGGTGACGATATTTCCATGTTCATACAGACGGTGGTGTAGATATTTCCATGTTGATACAGATAGCGGTGCTGATATTTCCATGTTTATACAGGTAGCGGTGTAGATATTTCCATGTTTATACAGATAGCGGTGTAGATATTTCCATATTTATACAGATAGCGGTGTAGATATTTCCATGTTTATACAGATAGCAGTGTAGATATCTCCATCTTAATACAGATGGCGGTGTAGATATTTATATGTTCATACAGTTGGCGGTGCAGATATTTCCATGTTCATACAGATGGCGGTGTAGAACCTTCCATGTTCATACTGATAGAGGTGCTGATATTTCCATGTTTATACAGGTAGCGGTGTAGATATTTCCATGTTTATACAGATAGCTCTGTAGATATTTCCATGTTTATACACATAGCGGTGTAGATATTTCCATGTTTATACAGATAGCGGTGTAGATATTTCCATGTTTATGCAGATAGTTGTGTAGATATCTCCATCTTAATACAGATGGCTGTGTAGATATTTAAATGTTCATACAGATGGCTGTGTAGACATATCCATATTCATACAGATGGCAGTGAAGATATTTCCATGTTCATACAGATAGCGGTGTAGATATTTCCATGTTCATACAGGTAGCGGTGTAGATATTTCCATGTTCATACAGATGGCTGTGTAGATATATCCATGTTCCTACAGATGGCGGTGAAGATATTTCCATGTTCATAGTGATGGCAGTGTAGATATTTCCATGTTCATACAGATAGCGGTGTAGATATTTCCATGTTCATACATATAGCGGTGTAGATATTTCCATGTTCATCCAGAAGGGTGTGTAGATATATCCATGTTCATACAGATGGCGGTGAAGATATTTCCATGTTCACACAGATAGCGGTGCAGATATTTCCATGTTCATACAGATAGCCGTGTAGATATTGCCGTGTTTATACCGATAGCGGCGCTGATACTTCCATGTTTATACAGGTAGCGGTGTACATATTTCCATGTTTATACAGATAGTGGTGTAGATATTTCCATGTTCATACAGATAGCGGTGTAGATATTTCCATGTTCATAGAGATAGCGGTGTAGATATTTACATGTTCATACAGATAGCGGTGCTGATATTTCCATGTTTATACAGGTAGCGGTGTATACATTTCCATGTTTATACAGATAGTGGTGTAGATATTTCCATGTTTATACAGATAGCGGTGTAGATATTTCCAAGATTATACAGATAGCGGTGTAGATATCTCCATCTTAATACAGATGGCGGTGTAGGTATTTATATGTTCATTCAGATGGCGGTGCAGATATTTCCATGTTCATACAGATGGCGGTGTAGATATTTCCATGTTCATACAGATAGCGGTGTAGTTATTTCCATGTGTAAAGAGATAGCTGTGTAGATATTCCCATGTATATGCAGATAGCTGTGTAGATATTTCCATTTTCAAGCAGATAGCGGTGTATATACTTCCCTGTTCAAACAGATCGCGGTGTAGATATTTCCATGTTCATACAGATAGTGGTGTAGATATTTCCATGATCATACAGATAGCGGTGTAGCTATTTCCATGTTCATACAGATAGCGGTGTGGATATTTCCATGTTCATAGAGATAGCGGTGTAGATATTTCCAAGTTTATACAGGTAGCGGTGTAGATATTTCCATGTTTATACAGATAGCGGTGAAGATGTATGCATGTTTACACAGATAGCGGTGTAGATATTTTCATGTTCATCCAGATGGCCGTGTAGATATTTCCATGTTCATACAGATAGCGGTGTAGATATTTCCATGTTCATCCAGATGGCTGTGTAGATATATCCATGTTCATACAGATGGCGGTGAAGATATTTCCATGTTCATACCGATGGCTGTGTAGATATATCCATGTTCATACAGATGGCGGTGACGATATTTCCATGTTCATACAGACGGCGGTGTAGATATTTCCATGTTCATACTGATAGCGGTGCTGATATTTCCATGTTTATACAGGTGGCGGTGTAGATATTTCAATGTTTATACAGATAGCGGTGTAGATATTTCCATGTTCATCCAGATGGCTGTGTAAATATATCCATGTTCATACAGATGGCGGTGAAGACATTTCCATGTTCATACAGATATCGGTGTAGATATTTAAATGTTCATACAGATAAACGTGTAGATATTTCCATGTTCATACCGATAGCGGTGCTGATACTTCCATGTTTATACAGGTAGCGGTGTAGCTATTTCCATTTTTATACAGATAGCGGTTTAGATATCTCCATCTTAATACAGATGGCGGTGTAGATATTTATATGTTCATACAGATGGCGGTGCAGATATTTCCATGTTCATACGGATGGCGGTGAAGATATTTCCATGTTCATACAGATGGCGGTGTAGAAACTTCCATGTTCATACTGATAGCAGTGCTGACATTTCCATGTTTATACTGGTAGCGGTGTAGATATTTCCATGTTTATACAGATAGCAGTGTAGATATTTCCATGTTTATACACATAGCGGTGTAGATATTTCCATGTTTATACAGATAGCGGTGTAGATATTTCCATGTTTATGCAGATAGTGGTGTAGATATCTCCATCTTAATACAGATGGCGGTGTAGATATTTAAATGTTCATACAGATGGCGGTGCAGATATTTCCATGTTCATACAGATGGCGGTGTAGATATTTCCATGTTCATACAGATAGCGGTGTAGTTATTTCCATGTGTAAAGAGATAGCTGTGTAGATATTTCCATGTAGAAGCAGATAGCTGTGTAGATATTTCCGTTTTCATGCCGATAGCGGTGTATATATTTCCCTGTTCAAACAGTTAGCGGTGTAGATATTTCCATGTTCATAAAGATTGCGGTGTAGATATTTCCATGTTTATACAGATAGCGGTGTAGATATTACCATGTTCATACAGATAGCCGTGTAGATATTGCCATGTTCATACCAATAGCGGTGCTGATACTTCCATGTTTATACAGGTAGCGGTGTACATATTTCCGTGTTTATACAGATAGCGGTGTAGATATTTCCATGTTCATACAGATAGCGGTGTAGATATTTCCATGTTTATACAGATAATGGTGTAGATATCTCCTTCTTAATACAGATGGCGGTGTAGATATCTCCATGTTCATACAGATGGCGGTGTAGATATTTCCATGTTTATAGAGATAGCGGTGTAGTTATTTCCATGTGCAAAGAGATAGCTGTGTAGATATTTCCATTTATATGCAGATAGTTGTGTAGATATTTCCATTTTCATGCAGATAGCGGTGTAGATATTTCCATGTTCAAACAGATAGCGGTGTAGATATTTCCATGTTCATACAGATAGCGGTGTAGATATTTCCATGTTTATACAGATAGCAGTGTAGATATCTCCATCCTAATACAGATGGCGGTGTAGATATTTATATGTTCATACAGTTGGCCGTGCAGATATTTCCATGTTCATACAGATGGCGGTGTAGAATCTTCCATGTTCATACTGATAGAGGTGCTGATATTTCCATGTTTATACAGGTAGCGGTGTAGATATTTCCATGTTTATACAGATAGCGGTGTAGATATTTCCATGTTTATACACATAGCGGTGTAGATATTTCCATGTTCATACAGATAGCGGTGTAGATATTTCCATGTTCATACAGATGGCTGTGTAGATATATCCATGTTCCTACAGATGGCGGTGAAGATATTTCCATGTTCATAGCGATGGCAGTGTAGATATTTCCATGTTAATACAGATAGCGGGGCTGATATTTCCAAGTTTATACAGGTAGCAGTGTAGATATTTCCTTGTTTATACAGAAAGCGGCATAGATATTTCCATGTTTATACAGATAGCAGTGTAGATATTTCCAAGTTTATACAGATAGCGGTGTCGATATCTCCATCTTAATACAGATGGCGGTGTAGATATTTATATGTTCATACAGATGTCGGTGCAGATATTTCCATGTTCATACAGATGGCGGTGTAGATATTTCCATGTTTATAGAGATAGCAGTGTAGTTATTTCCATGTGTAAAGAGATAGCTTTGTAGATATTTCCATGTATATGCAGATAGCTGTGTAGATATTTCCATTTTCATGCAGATAGCGGTGAAGATGTATACATGTTTACACAGATAGTGGTGTAGATATTTCCATGTTCATAGAGATAGCGGTGTAGATATTTCCATGTTCATACAGATGGCTGTGTAGATATATCTATGATCTTACAGATGGCGGAGAAGATATTTCCATGTTCATACAGATAGCGGTGTAGATATTTCCATGTTCATACAGATAGCGGTGTAGATATTTCCATGTTCATACAGATAGCGGTGTAGATATTTCCATGTTCATACAGATAGCGGTGTAGATATTTCCATGTTCATAGAGATAGCGGTGTAGATATTTACATGTTCATATAGATAGCGGTGCTGATATTTCCATGTTTATACAGGTAGCGGTGTAGACATTTCCATGTTTATACAGATAGTGGTGTAAATATTTCCATGTTTATACAGATAGCGGTGTAGATATTTCCAAGTTTATACAGATAGCGGTGTAGATATCTCCATCTTAATACAGATGGCGGTGTAGATATTTATATGTTCATTCAGATGGCGGTGCAGATATTTCCATGTTCATACAGATGGCGGTGTAGATATTTCCATGTTCATACAGATATCGGTGTAGTTATTTCCATGTGTAAAGAGATAGCTGTGTAGATATTCCCATGTATATGCAGATAGCAGTGTAGATATTTCCATTTTCAAGCAGATAGCGGTGTATATACTTCCCTGTTCAAACAGATAGCGGTGTAGATATTTCCATGTTCATACAGATTGCGGTGTAGATATTTCCATGTTCATACAGATAGTGGTGTAGCTATTTCCATGTTCATACAGATAGCGGTGTGGATATTTCCATGTTCATGGAGATAGCGGTGTAGATATTTCCATGTTTATACAGGTAGCTGTGTAGATATTTCCATGTTTATACAGATAGCGGTGAAGATGTATGCAAGTTTACACAGATAGCGGTGTAAATATTTTCAATTTCATCCAGATGGCTGAGTAGATATTTCCATGTTCATACAGATAGCGGTGTAGATATTTCCATGTTCATCCAGATGGCTGTGTAGATATATCCATGTTCATACAGATGGCGGTGAAGTTATTTCCATGTTCATACAGATAGCGGTGTAGATATTTCCATGTTCATACAGATAGCGGTGTAGATATTTCCATGTTCATACAGGTAGCGGTGTAGATATTTCCATGTTCATCCAGATAGCGGTGTAGATATTTCCATGTTCATCCAGATGGCTGTGTAGATATATCCATGTTCATACAGATGGCGGTGAAGATATTTCCATGTTCATACAGATAGCGGTGTAGATATTTCCATGTTCATACAGATAGTGGTGTAGATATTTCCATGTTCATACAGATAGCGGTGTAGCTATTTCTATGTTCATACAGATAGCAGTGCAGATATTTCCATGTTTATACAGATAGCGGTGAAGATGTATTCATGTTTACACAGATAGCGGTGTAGATATTTCCATGTTCATACAGATAGCGGTGTAGATATTTCCATGTTCATCCAGACGGCTGTGTAGACATATCCATGTTCACACAGATGGCGGTGAAGATATTTCCATGTTCATACAGATAGCGGTGTATGTATTTCCATGTTCATACAGATAGCGGTGTAGATATTTCCATTTTCATGCAGATATCGGTGTATATATTTCCCTGTTCAAACAGTTAGCGGTGTAGATATTTCCATGTTCATAAAGATAGCGGTGTAGATATTTCCATGTTTATACAGATAGCGGTGAAGTTGTATGCATGTTTACACACATAGCGGTGTAGATATTTCCACGTTCATCCAGATGGCTGTGTAGATATATCCATGTTCATACAGATGGCGGTGAAGATATTTCCTTGTTCATACAGATAGCGGTGTAGATATCTCCATCTTAATACAGATGGCGGTGTAGATATTTATATGTTCATACAGATGGCAGTGCAGATATTCCCATGTTCATACGGATGGCGGTGAAGATATTTCCATGTTCATACGGATGGCGGTGTAGAAACTTCCATGTTCATACTGATAGCGGTGCTGATATTTCCATGTTTATACAGGTAGCGGTGTAGATATTTCCATGTTTATACAGATAGCAGTGTAGATATTTCCATGTTTATACACATAGCGGTGTAGATATTTCCATGTCTATACAGATAGCGGTGTAGATATTTCCATGTTTATGCAGATAGTGGTGTAGATATCTCCATCTTAATACAGATGGCGGTGTAGATATTTAAATGTTCATACAGATGGCGCTGCAGATATTTCCATGTTCATACAGATGGCGGTGTAGATATTTCCATGTTCATACAGATAGCGGTGTAGTTATTTCCATGTGTAAAGAGATAGCTGTGTAGATATTTCCATGTATAAGCAGATAGCTGTGTAGATATTTCCGTTTTCATGCAGATAGCGTTGTATATATTTCCCTGTTCAAACAGTTAGCGGTGTATATATTTCCATGTTCATAAAGATAGCGGTGTAGATATTTCCATGTTTATACAGATAGCGGTGAAGATGTATGCATGTTTACACAGATAGCGGTGTAGATATTTCCATGTTCATCCAGATGGCTGTGTAGATATATCCATGTTCATACAGATAGAGGTGTAGATATTTCCATGTTCATACAGATAGCGGTGCAGATATTTCCATGTTCATCCAGATGGCTGTGTAGATATATCCATGTTCATACAGATGGCGGTGAAGATATTTTCATGTTCATACAGATAGAGGTGTAGATATTTCCATGTTCATACACATAGCGGTGTAGATATTTCCAAGTTTATACAGATAGCGGTGTAGATATCTCCATCTTAATACAGATGGCGGTGTAGATATTTATATGTTCATTCAGATGGCGGTGCAGATATTTCCATGTTCATACAGATGGCGTTGTAGATATTTCCATGTTCATACAGATAGCGGTGTAGTTATTTCCATGTGTAAAGAGATAGCTGTGTAGATATTCCCATGTATATGCACATAGCTGTGTAGATATTTCCATTTTCAAGCAGATAGCGGTGTATATACTTCCCTGTTCAAACAGATAGCGGTGTAGATATTTCCATGCTCATACAGATAGTGGTGTAGATATTTCCATGTTCATACAGATAGCGGTGTAGCTATTTCCATTTTCATACAGATAGCGGAGTGGATATTTCCATGTTCATAGAGATAGCGGTGTAGAT
Organism: Gorilla gorilla gorilla; assembly: GCF_029281585.2. Taxonomy (NCBI): domain Eukaryota; kingdom Metazoa; phylum Chordata; class Mammalia; order Primates; family Hominidae; genus Gorilla; species Gorilla gorilla. The sequence goes on along the minus strand of NC_073232.2, from coordinate 5,001,430 downwards.
ATTTCCATGTTTATACAGGTAGCAGTGTAGATATTTCCATGTTTATACAGATAGCGGTGAAGTTGTATTCATGTTTACACAGATAGCGGTGTAGATATTTCCATGTTCATACAGATAGCGGTGTAGATATTTCCATGTTCATCCAGACGGCTGTGTAGACATATCCATGTTCACACAGATGGCGGTGAAGATATTTCCATGTTCATACAGATAGCGGTGTAGATATTTCCATGTTCATACAGATAGCGGTGTAGATATTTCCTTGTTTATACACATAGCGGTGTAGATATTTCCATGTTCATACAGATAGCGGTGTATGTATTTCCATGTTCATACAGATAGCGGTGTAGATATTTCCATTTTCATGCAGATAGCGGTGTATATATTTCCCTGTTCAAACAGTTAGCGGTGTAGATATTTCCATGTTCATAAAGATAGCGGTGTAGATATTTCCATGTTTATACAGATAGCGGTGAAGTTGTATGCATGTTTACACACATAGCGGTGTAGATATTTCCACGTTCATCCAGATGGCTTTGTAGATATATCCATGTTCATACAGATGGCGGTGAAGATATTTCCTTGTTCATACAGATAGCGGTGTAGATATCTCCATCTTAATACAGATGGCGGTGTAGATATTTATATGTTCATACAGAAGGCAGTGCAGATATTTCCATGTTCATACGGATGGCGGTGAAGATATTTCCATGTTCATACGGATGGCGGTGTAGAAACTTCCATGTTCATACTGATAGCGGTGCTGATATTTCCATGTTTATACAGGTAGCGGTGTAGGTATTTCCATGTTTATACAGATAGCAGTGTAGATATTTCCATGTTTATACACATAGCGGTGTAGATATTTCCATGTCTATACAGATAGCGGTGTAGATATTTCCATGTTTATGCAGATAGTGGTGTAGATATCTCCATCTTAATACAGATGGCGGTGTAGATATTTAAATGTTCATACAGATGGCGCTGCAGATATTTCCATGTTCATACAGATGGCGGTGTAGATATTTCCATGTTCATACAGATAGCGGTGTAGTTATTTCCATGTGTAAAGAGATAGCTGTGTAGATATTTCCATGTATAAGCAGATAGCTGTGTAGATATTTCCGTTTTCATGCAGATAGCGTTGTATATATTTCCCTGTTCAAACAGTTAGCGGTGTATATATTTCCATGTTCATAAAGATAGCGGTGTAGATATTTCCATGTTTATACAGATAGCGGTGAAGATGTATGCATGTTTACACAGATAGCGGTGTAGATATTTCCATGTTCATCCAGATGGCTGTGTAGATATATCCATGTTCATACAGATAGAGGTGTAGATATTTCCATGTTCATACCGATAGCGGTGCAGATATTTCCATGTTCATCCAGATGGCTGTGTAGATATATCCATGTTCATACAGATGGCGGTGAAGATATTTTCATGTTCATACAGATAGAGGTGTTGATATTTCCATGTTCATACACATAGCGGTGTAGATATTTCCAAGTTTATACAGATAGCGGTGTAGATATCTCCATCTTAATACAGATGGCGGTGTAGATATTTATATGTTCATTCAGATGGCGGTGCAGATATTTCCATGTTCATACAGATGGCGTTGTAGATATTTCCATGTTCATACAGATAGCGGTGTAGTTATTTCCATGTGTAAAGAGATAGCTGTGTAGATATTCCCATGTATATGCACATAGCTGTGTAGATATTTCCATTTTCAAGCAGATAGCGGTGTATATACTTCCCTGTTCAAACAGATAGCGGTGTAGATATTTCCATGTTCATTCAGATAGTGGTGTAGATATTTCCATGTTCATACAGATAGCGGTGTAGCTATTTCCATTTTCATACAGATAGCGGAGTGGATATTTCCATGTTCATAGAGATAGCGGTGTGGATATTTCCATGTTTATACAGGTAGCGGTGTAGATATTTCCATGTTTATACAGATAGCGGTGAAGATGTATGCATGTTTACACAGATAGCGGTGCAGATATTTCCATGTCCATACAGATAGCGGTGTAGATACTTCCATTTTCATCCAGACGGCTGTGTAGACATATCCATGTTCATACAGATGGCGGTGAAGGTATTTCCATGTTCATACAGATGGCTGTGTAGATATATCCATGTTCATACAGATGGCGGTGACGATATTTCCATGTTCATACAGATGGCGGTGTAGATATTTCCATGTTCATACAGATAGCGGTGCGGATATTTCCTTGTTTATACAGGTATCGGTGTACATATTTCCATGTTTATACAGATAGCGGTGTAGATATTTCCATGTTTATACAGATAGCGGTGTAGATATTTCTATGTTTATACAGATAGCGGTGTAGATATCTCCATCTTAATACAGATGGCGGTGTAGATATTCATATGTTCATACAGATGGCGGTGCAGATATTTCCATGTTCATACGGATGGCGGTGAAGATATTTCCATGTTCATACAGATGGCGGTGTAGAAACTTCCATGTTCATACTGATAGCGGTGCTGATATTTCCATGTTTATACAGGTATCGGTGTAGATATTTCCATGTTTATACAGATAGCGGTGTAGATTTTTCCATGTTTATACACATAGCGGTGTAGATATTTCCATGTTTATACAGATAGCGGTGTAGATATCTCCATCTTAATACAGATGGCGGTGTAGATATTTATATGTTCATTCAGATGGCGGTGCATATATTTCCATGTTCATACAGATGGCGGTGTATCTATTTCCATGTTCATACAGATACCGTTTAGTTATTTCCATGTGTAAAGAGATAGCTGTGTAGATATTCCCATGTATATGCACATAGCTGTGTAGATATTTCCATTTTCAGATAGCGGTGTATATACTTCCCTGTTCAAACAGATAGCGGTGTAGATATTTCCATGTTCATACAGATAGTGGTGTAGATATTTCCATGTTCATACAGATAGCGTTGTAGCTATTTCCATGTTCATACAGATAGCGGAGTGGATATTTCCATGTTCATAGAGATAGCGGTGTAGATATTTCCATGTTTATACAGGTAGCGGTTTAGATATTTCCATGTTTATACAGATAGCGGTGAAGATGTATGCATGTTTACACAGATAGCGGTGTAGATATTTCCATGTTCATACAGATAGCGGTTTAGATATTTCCATGTTCATCCAGACGGCTGTGTAGACATATCCATGTTCATACAGATGGCGGTGAAGATATTTCCATGTTCATACAGATGGCTGTGTAGATATATCCATGTTCATACACATTGCGGTGACGATATTTCCATGTTCATACAGATGGCGGTGTAGATATTTCCATGTTCATACAGATAGCGGTGCTGATATTTCCTTGTTTATACAGGTATCGGTGTACATATTTCCATGTTTATACAGATAGCGGTGTAGATATTTCCATGTTTATACAGATAGCGGTGTAGATATTTCCATGTTTATACAGATAGCGGTGTAGATATCTCCATCTTAATACAGATGGCGGTGTAGATATTCGTATGTTCATACAGATGGCGGTGCAGATATTTCCATGTTCATACGGATGGCGGTGAAGATTTTTCCATGTTCATACAGATGGCGGTGTAGAAACTTCCATGTTCATATTGATAGCGGTGCTGATATTTCCATGTTTATACAGGTAGCGGTGTAGATATTTCCATGTTTATACAGATAGCGGTGTAGATATTTCCATGTTTATACACATAGCGGTGTAGATATTTCCATGTTTATACAGATAGCGATGTAGATATTTCCATGTTTATGCAGATAGTTGTGTAGATATCTCCATCTTAATACAGATGGCGGTGTAGATATTTAAATGTTCATTCAGATGGCTGTGTAGAAATATCCATGTTCATACAGATGTTGGTGAAGATATTTCCATGTTCATACAGATAGCGGTGTAGATATTTCCATGTTCATACAGATGGCTGTGTAGATATATCCATGTTCCTACAGATGGCGGTGAAGATATTTCCATGTTCATACAGATGGCGGTGTAGATTTTTCCATGTTCATACAGATAGCGGGGCTGATATTTCCATGTTTATACTTGTAGCGGTGTAGATATTTCCATGTTTATACAGATAGCGGTGTAGATATTTCCATGTTCATACCGATAGCGGTGCTGATACTTCCATGTTTATACAGGTAGCGGTGTAGATATTTCCATGTTTATACAGATATCGGTGTAGGTATCTCCATCTTAATACAGATGGCGGTGTAGATATTTATATGTTCATACAGATGGCGGTGCAGATATTTCCATGTTCATACGGATGGCGGTGAAGATATTTCCATGTTCATACAGATGGCGGTGTAGAAACTTCCATGTTCATACTGATAGCGGTGCTGACATTTCCATGTTTATACTGGTAGCGGTGTAGATATTTCCATGTTTATACAGATAGCAGTGTAGATATTTCCATGTTTATACAGATACTGATGTAGATATTTCCATGTTTATACAGATAGCGGTGTAGATATTTCTGTGTTCATCCAGATGGCTGTGTAGATATATCCATGTTCATACAGATAGCGGCTCTGATACTTCCATGTTTATACAGGTAGCGGTGTAGATATTTCCAAGACTATACAGATAGCGGTGTAGATATCTCCATCTTAATAGAGATGGCGGTGTAGATATTTATATGTTCATTCAGATGGCGGTGCAGATATTTCCATGTTCATACAGATGGCGGTGTAGATATTTCCATGTTCATACAGATAGCGGTGTAGTTATTTCCATGTGTAAAGAGATAGCTGTGTAGATATTTCCATGTATAAGCAGATAGCTGTGTAGATATTTCTGTTTTCATGCAGATAGCGGTGTATATATTTCCCTGTTCAAACAGTTAGCGGTGTAGATATTTCCATGTTCATAAAGATAGCGGTGTAGATATTTCCATGTTTTTACAGATAGCGGTGTAGATATTTCCATATTCATACAGATAGCCGTGTAGATATTGCCATGTTCATACCGATAGCGGTGCTGATACTTCCATGTTTATACAGGTTGCGGTGTACATATTTCCGTGTTTATACAGATAGCGGTGTAGATATTTCCATGTTCATACAGATAGCGGTGTAGATATTTCCATGTTTATACAGATAGCGGTGTAGATATCTCCTTCTTAATACAGATGGCGGTGTAGATATTTCCATGTTCATACAGATGGCGGTGTAGATATTTCCATGTTTATAGAGATAGCGGTGTAGTTTTTTCCATGTGCAAAGAGATAGCTGTGTAGATATTTCCATTTATATGCAGATAGTTGTGTAGATATTTCAATATTCATGCAGATAGCGGTGTAGATATTTCCATGTTCAAACAGATAGCGGTGTAGATATTTCCATGTTTATACAGATAGCGGTGAAGATGTATGCATGTTTACACAGATAGCGGTATAGATATTTCCATGTTCATCCAGACGGCTGTGTAGACATATCCGTGTTCATACAGATGGTGGAGAAGATATTTCCATGTTCATACAGATGGCTGTGTAGATATATCCATGTTCATACAGATGGCGGTGACGATATTTCCATGTTCATACACATAGCGGTGTAGATATTTCCATGTTTATACACATAGCGGTGTAGATATTTCCATGTTTATACAGATAGCGGTGTAGATATTTCCATGTTTATGCAGATAGTGGTGTAGATATCTCCATCTTAATACAGATGGCGGTGTAGATATTTAAATGTTCATACAGATGGCGGTGCAGATATTTCCATGTTCATACAGATGGCGGTGTAGATATTTCCATGTTCATACAGATAGCGGTGTAGTTATTTCCATGTGTAAAGAGATAGCTGTGTAGATATTTCCATGTATAAGCAGATAGCTGTGTAGATATTTCCGTTTTCATGCAGATAGCGGCGTATATATTTCCCTGTTCAAACAGTTAGCGGTGTAGATATTTCCATGTTCATAAAGATAGCGGTGGAGATATTTCCATGTTTATACAGATAGCGGTGTAGATATTTCCATGTTCATACAGATAGCCGTGTAGATATTGCCATGTTCATACCAATAGCGGTGCTGATACTTCCATGCTTATACAGGTAGCGGTGTACATATTTCCGTGTTTATACAGATAGCGGTGTAGATATTTCCATGTTCATACAGATAGCGGTGTAGATATTTCCATGTTTATACAGATAGCGGTGTAGATATCTCCTTCTTAATACAGATGGCGGTGTAGATATTTCCATGCTCATACAGATGGCGGTGTAGATATTTCCATGTTTATAGAGATAGCGGTGTAGTTATTTCCATGTGCAAAGAGATAGCTGTGTAGATATTTCCATTTATATGCAGATAGTTGTGTAGATATTTCAATTTTCATGCAGATAGCGGTGTAGATATTTCCATGTTCAAACAGATAGCGGTGTAGATATTTCCATGTTCATACAGATAGCGGTGTAGATATTTCCATGTTTATACAGATAGCGGTGAAGATGTATGCGTGTTTACACAGATAGCGGTGTATATATTTCCATGTTCATCCAGACGGCTGTGTAGACATATCCATGTTCATACAGATGGTGGTGAAGATATTTCCATGTTCATACAGATGGCTGTGTAGATATATCCATGTTCATACAGATGGCCGTGACGATATTTCCATGTTCATACAGACGGTGGTGTAGATATTTCCATGTTCATACAGATAGCGGTGCTCATATTTCCATGTTTATACAGATAGAGGTGTAGATATTTCCATGTTCATACAGATAGCGGTGTAGATATTTCCATGTTTATACAGATAGCGGTGTAGATATCTCCATCTTAATACAGATGGCGGTGTAGATATTTATATGTTCATACAGTTGGTGGTGCAGATATTTCCATGTTCATTCGTATGGCGGTGAATATATTTCCATTTTCATACAGATGGCGGTGTAGAAACTTACATGTTCATACTGATAGTGGTGCTGATATTTCCATGTTTATACAGGTAGCGGTGTAGATATCTCCATGTTTATACAGATAGCGGTGTAGATATTTCCATGTTTATACACACAGCGGTGTAGATATTTCCATGTTTATACAGATAGCGGTGTAGATATTTCCATGTTTATGCAGATAGTTGTGTAGATATCTCCATCTTAATACAGATGGCGGTGTAGATATTTAAATGTTCTTACAGATGGCTGTGTAGACATATCCATGTTCATACAGATGGCGGTGAAGATATTTCCATGTTCATACAGATAGCGGTGTAGATATTTCCATGTTCATACAGATAGCGGTATAGATATTTCCATGTTCATACAGATGGCTGTGTAGATATATCCATGTTCCTTCAGATGGCGGTGAAGATATTTCCAAGTTCATACAGATGGCAGTGTAGATATTTCCATGTTCATACAGATAGCGGGGCTGATATTTCCATGTTTATACAGGTAGCAGTGTAGATATTTCCTTGTTTATACAGAAAGCGGCATAGATATTTCCATGTTTATACAGATAGCAGTGAAGATATTTCCAAGTTTATACAGATAGCGGTGTAGATATCTCCATCTTAATACAGATGGCGGTGTAGATATTTATATGTTCATACAGATGTCGGTGCAGAGATTTCCATGTGCATACAGATGGCGGTGTAGATATTTCCATGTTTATAGAGATAGCAGTGTAGTTATTTCCATGTGTAAAGAGATAGGTTTGTAGATATTTCCATGTATATGCAGATAGCTGTGTAGATATTTCCATTTTCATGCAGATAGCGGTGAAGATGTATACATGTTTACACAGATAGCGGTGTAGATATTTCCATGTTCATACAGATAGCGGTGTAGATATTTCCATGTTCATACAGATGGCTGTGTAGATATATCTATGTTCTTACAGATGGCGGAGAAGATATTTCCATGTTCATACAGATATCGGTGTATATATTTCCATGTTCATACAGATAGCGGTGTAGATATTTCCATGTTCATACAGATAGCGGTGTAGATATTTCCATGTTCATACAGATAGCGGTGTAGATATTTCCATGTTCATCCAGATGGCTGTGTAGATATATCCATGTTCATACAGATGGCGGTGAAGATATTTCCATGTTCATACAGATAGCGGTGCAGATATTTCCATGTTCATACAGATAGCCGTGTAGATATTGCCATGTTTATACCAATAGCGGTGCTGATACTTCCATGTTTATACAGGTAGCGGTGTACATATTTCCATGTTTATACAGATAGCGGTGTAGATATTTCCATGTTCATACAGATAGCGGTGTAGATATTTCCATGTTCATAGAGATAGCGGTGTAGATATTTACATGTTCATACAGATAGCGGTGCTGATATTTCCATGTTTAAACAGGTAGCGGTGTAGACATTTCCATGTTTATACAGATAGTGGTGTAGATATTTCCATGTTTATACAGATAGCGGTGTAGATATTTCCAAGTTTATACAGATAGCGGTGTAGATATCTCCATCTTAATACAGATGGCGGTGTAGATAATTATGTTCATTCAGACGGCGGTGCAGATATTTCCATGTTCATACAGATGGCGGTGTAGATATTTCCATGTTCATACAGATAGCGGTGTAGTTATTTCCATGTGTAAAGAGATAGCTGTGTAGATATTCCCATGTATATGCAGATAGCTGTGTAGATATTTCCATTTTCATGCAGATAGCGGTGTATATACTTCCCTGTTCAAACAGATAGCGGTGTAGATATTTCCATGTTCATACAGATAGTGGTGTAGATATTTCCATGTTCATACAGATAGCGGTGTAGCTATTTCCATGTTCATACACATAGCGGTGTGGATATTTCCATGTTCATAGAGATAGCGGTGTAGATATTTCCATGTTTATACAGGTAGCGGTGTAGATATTTCCATGTTTATACAGATAGCGGTGAAGATGTATGCATGTTTACACAGATAGCGGTGTAGATATTTTCATGTTCATCCAGATGGCCGTGTAGATATTTCCATGTTCATACAGATAGCGGTGTAGATATTTCCATGTTCATCCAGATGGCTGTGTAGATATATCCATGTTCATACAGATGGCGGTGAAGATATTTCCATGTTCATACAGATGGCTGTGTAGATATATCCATGTTCATACAGATGGCGGTGACGATATTTCCATGTTCATACGGACGGCGGTGTAGATATTTCCATGTTCATACTGATAGCGGTGCTGATATTTCCATGTTTATACAGGTGGCGGTGTAGATATTTCAATGTTTATACATAGAGCGGTGCAGATATTTCCATGTTCATCCAGATGGCTGTGTAGATATATCCATGTTCATACAGATGGCGGTGAAGATATTTCCATATTCATACAGATAGCGGTGTAGATATTTCCATGTTCATACAGATAGTGGTGTAGATATTTCCATGTTCATACAGATAGCGGTGTAGCTATTTCTATGTTCATACAGATAGCGGTGCAGATATTTCCATGTTTATACAGATAGCGGTGTAGTTATTTCCATGTTTATGCAGATAGTTGTGTAGATATCTCCATCTTAATACAGATGGCGGTGTAGATATTTAAATGTTCATTCAGATGGTTGTGTAGACATATCCATGTTCATACAGATGGCGGTGAAGATATTTTCATGTTCATACAGATAGCGGTGTAGATATTTCCAAGTTCATACAGATAGCGGTGTAGCTATTTCCATGTTCATACAGATAGCGGTGTGGATATTTCCATGTTCATAGAGATAGCGGTGTAGATATTTCCATGTTTATACAGGTAGCGGTGTAGATATTTCCATGTTTATACAGATAGCGGTGAAGATGTATGCATGTTTACACAGATAACGGTGTAGATATTTTCATGTTCATCCAGATGGCTGTGTAGATATATCCATTTTCATACAGATGGCGGTGAAGATATTTCCATGTTCATACAGATAGCGGTGTAGATATTTCCATGTTCATACAGATAGCGGTGTAGATATTTCCATGTTCATACAGATAGCAGTGTAGCTATTTCCATGTTCATACAGATAGCAGTGTAGATATTTCCATGTTCATCCAGATGGCTGTGTAGATATATCCATGTTCATACAGATGGCGGTGAAGATATTTCCATGTTCATACAGATAGCGGTGTAGATATTTCCATGTTCATACAGATAGCGGTGTAGATATTTCCATGTTCATACAGATTGCCGTGTAGCTATTTCCATGTTCATACAGATAGCGGTGTAGATATTTCCATGTTCATCCAGATGGCTGTGTAGATATATCCATGTTCATACAGATGGCGTTGAAGTTATTTCCATATTCATACAGATAGCGGTGTAGATATTTCCATGTTCATACAGATAGTGGTGTAGATATTTCCATGTTCATACAGATAGCGGTGTAGCTATTTCTATGTTCATACAGATAGCGGTGTAGATATTTCCATGTTTATACAGATAGCGGTGAAGATGTATGCATGTTTTCACAGATAGCGGTGTAGATATTTCCATGTTCATACAGATAGCGTTGTAGATATTTCCATGTTCATCCAGACGGCTGTGTAGACATATCCATGTTCATACAGATGGCGGTGAAGATATTTCCATGTTCATACAGATGGCTGTGTAGATATATCCATGTTCATACAGATGGCGGTGACGATATTTCAATGTTCATACAGATGGCGGTGTAGATATTTCCATGTTCATACAGATAGCGGTGCTGATATTTCCATTTTTATACAGGTATCGGTGTACATATTTCCATGTTTATACAGATAGCGGTGTAGATATTTCCATGTTTATACAGATAGCGGTGTAGATATTTCCATGTTTATACAAATAGCGGTGTAGATATATCCATCTTAATACAGATGGCGGTGTAGATATTTATATGTTCATACAGATGGCAGTGCAGATATTTCCATGTTCATATGGATGGCGGTGAAGATATTTCCATGTTCATACAGATGGCGGTGTAGAAACTTCCATGTTCATACTGGTAGCGGTGCTGATATTTCCACGTTTATACAGGTAGCGGTGTAGATATTTCCATGTTCATACAGATAGCGGTGTAGATATTTCCATGTTCATCCAGAAGGCTGTGTAGATATTTCCATGTTCATACAGATAGCGGTGCTGATATTTCCATGTTTATATAGGTAGCGGTGTAGATATTTCCATGTTTATACAGATAGCGGTGTAGATATTTCCATGTTTATACAGATAGCGGTGTGGATATCTCCATCTTAATACAGATGGTGGTGTAGATATTTATATGTTCATGCAGATGGCGGTGCAGATATTTCCATGTTCATACAGATGGCGGTGTAGATATTTCTATGTTTATAGAGATAGCGGTGTAGTTATTTCCATGTGTAAAGAAATAGCTTTGTAGATATTTCCATGTATATGCTGATAGCTCTGTAGATATTTCCATTTTCATGCAGATAGCAGTGTAGATATTTCCATGTTCATACAGATAGCGGTGGAGATATTTCCATGTTTATACAGATAGCGGTGAAGATGTATGCATGTTTACACAGATAGCGGTGTAGATATTTCCATGTTCATTCAGGTAGCGGTGTAGATATTTCCATGTTCATCCAGATAGCTCTGTAGATATATCCATGTTCATACAGATGGCGGTGAAGATATTTCAATGTTCATACAGATAGCGGTGTAGATCTTTCCATGTTCATGCAGATAGCGGTGTAGATATTTCCATGTTCATACAGATAGAGGTGTAGCTATTTCCATGTTCATACAGATTGCAGTGTAGATATTTCCATGTTCATCCAGATGGCTGTATAGATATATCCATGTTGATACAGATGGCGGTGAAGATATTTCCATGTTCATACAGATAGCGGTGTAGATATTTCCATGTTCATCCAGATGGCTGTGTAGATATTTCCATGTTCATACAGATAGCGGTGCTGATATTTCCATGTTTATACAGGTAGCGGTGTAGATATTTCCATGTTTATACAGATAGCGGTGTAGATATTTCCATGTTCATACAGATAGCGGTGTAGCTATTTCTATGTTCATACAGATAGCGGTGCAGATATTTCCATGTTTATACAGATAGCGGTGAAGATATCTCCATGTTCATACAGATGGCGTTTTAGATATTTCCATGTTAATAGAGATAGCGGTGTAGTTATTTCCATGTGTAAAGAAATAGCTTTGTAGATATTTCCATGTATATGTAGATAGCTGTGTAGATATTTCCATTTTCATGCAGATAGCGGAGTAGATATTTCCATGTTCAAACAGATAGCGGTGTAGATATTTCCATGTTCATACAGATAGCGGTGTAGATATTTCCATGTTTATACAGATAGCGGTGAAGATGTATGCATGTTTACACAGATAGTGGTGTAGATATTTCCATGTTCATACAGATAGCGGTGTAGATATTTCCATGTTCATTCAGATGGCTATGTAGATATACCCATGTTCATACAGATGGCGATTAATATATTTCCATGTTCATACAGATAGCGGTGTAGATATTTCCATGTTCATACAGATAGCGGTGTAGATATTTCCATGTTCATACAGATAGCGGTGTAGATATTTCCATGTTTATACATATAGCGGTGTAGATATTTCCATGTTCATACATATAGCGGTGTAGATATTTCCATGTTCATCCAGATGGCTGTGTAGTTATATCCATGTTCATACAGATGGCGGTGAAGATATTTCCATGATCATACAGATAGCGGTGTAGATATTTCCATGTTCATACAGATAGCGGTGTAGACATTTCCATGTTCATACAGATAGCGGTGTAGATATTTCCATGTTCATCCAGATGGCTGTGTAGATATTTCCATGTTCATACAGATAGCGGTGCTGATATTTCCATGTTTATACAGGTAGCGGTGTAGATATTCCCATGTGTATACAGATAGCGGTGTAGATATTTCCATGTTCATCCAGATGGCTGTGTATATATATCCATGTTCATTCAGATGGCGGTGAAGATATTTCCATGTTCATACAGATAGCGGTGTAGATATTTCCATGTTCATACAGATAGCTGTGTAGATATTTCCATGTTCATACAGACAGCGGTGTAGATATTTCCATGTTCATACAGATAGAGGTGTAGATATTTCCATGTTCATCCAGATGGCTGTGTAGATATATCCATGTTCATACAGATGGCGGTGAAGATATTTCCAAGTTCATGCAGATAGCGGTGTAGATATTTCCATGTTTATACAGATAGCGGTGTAGATATATCCATCTTAATACAGATGGCGGTGTAGATATTTATATGTTCATACTCATGGCGGTGCAGATATTTCCATGTTCATTCAGAAGGCGGTGTAGATATTTCCATGTTCATTCAGATGGTGGTGTAGATATTTTCATGTGTAAAGAAATAGCTTTGTAGATATTTCCATGTACATGCAGAGAGCTGTGTAGATATTTCCATTTTCATGCAGATAGCGGTGTAGATATTTCCATGTTCAAGCAGATAGCTGTGTAGATATTTCCATGTTCATACAGATCGCGGTGTAGATATTTCCATGTTTATACAGGTAGCGGTGTAGATATTTCCATGTTTATACAGATAGCGGTGTAGATATTTCCATGTTTATACAGATAGCGGTGTAGATATTTCCATGTTTATACAGATAGCGGTGTAGATATCTCCATCTTAATAGAGATGGCGGTGTAGATATTTATATGTTCATAGAGATGGCGGTGAAGATATTTCCATGTTCATACAGATGGTGGTGTAGATATTTCCATGTTTATAGAGATAGCTGTGTAGTTATTTCCATGTGTAAAGAAATAGCTTTGTAGATATTTCCGTGTATATGCAGATAGCTGTGTAGATATTTCCATTTTCATGCAGATAGCGGTGTAGATATTTCCATGTTCAAACAGATAGCGGTGTAGATATTTCCATCTTCATACAGATAGCGGTGTAGATATTTCCATGTTTATACAGATAGCGGTGAAGATGTATGCATGTTTTAACAGATAGCGGTGGAGATATTTCCATGTTCATACAGATGGCGGTGTAGATATTTCCATGTTAATACAGATAGCGGTGTAGATATTTCCATGTTCATCCAGAAGGCTGTGTAGATATTTCCATGTTCATACAGATAGCGGTGCTGATATTTCCATGTTTATATAGATAGCAGTGTAGATATTTCCATGTTCATACAGATAGCGGTGTAGATATTTCCATGTTTATACAGATAGCGGTGTAGATATTTCCATGTTTATACAGATAGCGGTGTCGATATCTCCATCTTAATACAGACGGTGGTGTAGATATTTATATGTTCATGCAGGTGGCGGTGCAGATATTTCCATGTTCATACAGATGGCGGTGTAGATATTTCTATGTTTATAGAGATAGCGGTGTAGTTATTTCCATGTGTAAAGAAATAGCTTTGTAGGTATTTCCATGTATATGCTGATAGCTCTGTAGATATTTCCATTTTCATGTAGATAGCAGTGTAGATATTTCCATGTTCATACAGATAGCGGTGGAGATATTTCCATGTTTATACAGATAGCGGTGAAGATGTATGCATGTTTACACAGATAGCGGTGTAGATATTTCCATGTTCATTCAGGTAGCGGTGTAGATATTTCCATGTTCATCCAGATAGCTGTGTAGATATATCCATGTTCATACAGATGGCGGTGAAGATATTTCAATGTTCATACAGATAGCGGTGTAGATCTTTCCATGTTCATGCAGATAGCGGTGTAGATATTTCCATGTTCATACAGATAGAGGTGTAGCTATTTCCATGTTCATACAGATTGCATTGTAGATATTTCCATGTTCATCCAGATGGCTGTATAGATATATCCATGTTCATACAGATGGCGGTGAAGATATTTCCATGTTCATACAGATAGCGGTGTAGATATTTCCATGTTCATACAGATAGTGGTGTAGATATTTCCATGTTCATACAGATAGTGGTGTATCTATTTCCATGTTCATACAGATAGCGGTGTAGATATTTCCATGTTCATCCAGATGGCTGTGTAGATATTTCCATGTTCATACAGATAGCGGTGCTGATATTTCCATGTTTATACAGGTAGCGGTGTAGATATTTCCATGTTTATACAGATAGCGGTGTAGATATTTCCATGTTTATACAGATAGCGGTGTAGATATCTCCATCTTAATACAGATGGCGGTGTAGATATTTATATGTTCATACAGATGGCGGTGAAGATATCTCCATGTTCATACAGATGGCGTTTTAGATATTTCCATGTTAATAGAGATAGCGGTGTAATTATTTCCATGTGTAAAGAAATAGCTTTGTAGATATTTCCATGTATATGCAGATAGCTGTGTAGATATTTCCATTTTCATGCAGATAGCGGAGGAGATATTTCCATGTTCAAACAGATAGCGGTGTAGATATTTCCATGTTCATACAGATAGCGGTGTAGATATTTCCATGTTTATACAGATAGCGGTGAAGGTGTATGCATGTATACACAGATAGTGTTGTAGATATTTCCATGTTCATACAGATAGCGGTGTAGATATTTCCATGTTCCTTCAGATGGCTATGTAGATATACCCATGTTCATACAGATGGCGATTAAGATATTTCCATGTTCATACAGATAGCGGTGTAGATATTTCCATGTTCATACAGATAGCGGTGTAGATATTTCCATGTTTATACATATAGCGGTGTAGATATTTCCATGTTCATACATATAGCGGTGTAGATATTTCCATGTTCATCCAGATGGCTGTGTAGTTATATCCATGTTCATACAGATGGCGGTGAAGATATTTCCATGATCATACAGATAGCGGTGTAGATATTTCCATGTTTATACAGATAGCGGTGTAGGTATTTCCATGTTTATACAGATAGCGGTGTAGATATCTCCATCTTAATAGAGATGGCGGTGTAGATATTTATATGTTTATAGAGATGGCGGTGAAGATATTTCCATGTTCATACAGACGGTGGTGTAGATATTTCCATGTTTATAGAGATAGCGGTGTAGTTATTTCCATGTGTAAAGAAATAGCTTTGTAGATATTTCCGTGTATATGCAGATAGCTGTGTAGATATTTCCATTTTCATGCAGATAGCGGTGTAGATATTTCCATGTTCAAACAGATAGCGGTGTAGATATTTCCATCTTCATACAGATAGCGGTGTAGATATTTCCATGTTTATACAGATAGCGGTGAAGATGTATGCATGTTTGAACAGATAGCGGTGGAGATATTTCCATGTTCATACAGATGGCGGTGTAGATATTTCTATGTTAATACAGATAGCGTTGTAGATATTTCCATGTTCATCCAGAAGGCTGTGTAGATATTTCCATGTTCATACAGATAGCGGTGCTGATATTTCCATGTTTATATAGATAGCAGTGTAGATATTTCCATGTTCATACAGATAGCGGTGTAGATATTTCCATGTTTATACAGACAGCGGTGTAGATATTTCCATGTTTATACAGATAGCGGTGTGGATATCTCCATCTTAATACAGATGGTGGTGTAGATATTTATATGTTCATGCAGGTGGCGGTGCAGATATTTCCATGTTCATACAGATGGCGGTGTAGATATTTCTATGTTTATAGAGATAGCGGTGTAGTTATTTCCATGTGTAAAGAAATAGCTTTGTAGATATTTCCATGTATATGCTGATAGCTCTGTAGATATTTCCATTTTCATGCAGATAGCGGAGTAGATATTTCCATGTTCAAACAGATAGCGGTGTAGATATTTCCATGTTCATACAGATAGCGGTGTAGATATTTCCATGTTTATACAGATAGCGGTGAAGGTGTATGCATGTATACACAGATAGTGTTGTAGATATTTCCATGTTCATACAGATAGCGGTGTAGATATTTCCATGTTCCTTCAGATGGCTATGTAGATATACCCATGTTCATACAGATGGCGATTAAGATATTTCCATGTTCATACAGATAGCGGTGTAGATATTTCCATGTTCATACAGATAGCGGTGTAGATATTTCCATGTTTATACATATAGCGGTGTAGATATTTCCATGTTCATACATATAGCGGTGTAGATATTTCCATGTTCATCCAGATGGCTGTGTAGTTATATCCATGTTCATACAGATGGCGGTGAAGATATTTCCATGATCATACAGATAGCGGTGTAGATATTTCCACGTTCATACAGATAGCGTTGTAGACATTTCCATGTTCATACAGATAGCGGTGTAGATATTTCCATGTTCATCCAGATGGCTGTGTAGATATTTCCATGTTCATACATATAGCGGTGCTGATATTTCCATGTTTATACAGGTAGCGGTGTAGATATTCCCATGTGTATACAGATAGCGGTGTAGATATTTCCATGTTCATCCAGATGGCTGTGTATATATATCCATGTTCATTCAGATGGCGGTGAAGATATTTCCATGTTCATACAGATAGCGGTGTAGATATTTCCATGTTCATACAGATAGCGGTGTAGATATTTCCATGTTCATACAGACAGCGGTGTAGATATTTCCATGTTCATACAGATAGAGGTGTAGATATTTCCATGTTCATCCAGATGGCTGTGTAGATATATCCATGTTCATACAGATGGCGGTGAAGATATTTCCAAGTTCATGCAGATAGCGGTGTAGATATTTCCATGTTTATACAGATAGCAGGGTAGATATCTCCATCTTAATACAGATGGCGGTGTAGATATTTATATGTTCATACTCATGGCGGTGCAGATATTTCCATGTTCATTCTGATGGCGGTGTAGATATTTCCATGTTCATTAAGATGGTGGTGTAGATATTTCCATGTGTAAAGAAATAGCTTTGTAGATATTTCCATGTACATGCAGAGAGCTGTGTAGATATTTCCATTCTCATGCAGATAGCGGTGTAGATATTTCCATGTTCAAGCAGATAGCTGTGTAGATATTTCCATGTTCATACAGATCGCGATGTAGATATTTCCATGTTTATACAGGTAGCGGTGTAGATATTTCCATGTTTATACAGATAGCGGTGTAGATATTTCCATGTTTATACAGATAGCGGTGTAGATATTTCCATGTTTATACAGATAGCGGTGTAGATATCTCCATCTTAATAGAGATGGCGGTGTAGATATTTATATGTTCATAGAGATGGCGGTGCAGATATTTCCATGTTCATACAGATGGTGGTGTAGATATTTCCATGTTTATAGAGATAGCGGTGTAGTTATTTCCATGTGTAAAGAAAGAGCTTTGTAGATATTTCCGTGTATATGCAGATAGCTGTGTAGATATTTCCATTTTCATGCAGATAGCGGTGTAGATATTTCCATGTTCAAACAGATAGCGGTGTAGATATTTCCATCTTCATACAGATAGCGGTGTAGATATTTCCATGTTTATACAGATAGCGGTGTAGATATTTCCATGTTCATACAGATAGCGGTGTAGATATTTCCATGCTCATCCAGAAGGCTGTGTAGATATTTCCATGTTCATACAGATAGCGGTGCTGATATTTCCATGTTTATACAGGTAGCGGTGTAGATATTTCCATGTTTATACAGATAGCGGTGTAGATATTTCCATGTTTATACAGATAGCGGTGTAGATATTTCCATGTTTATACAGATAGCGGTGTTGATATCTCCATCTTAATACAGATGGCGGTGTAGATATTTATATGTTCATACTGATGACGGTGCAGATATTTCCAAGTTCATACAGATGGCAGTGTAGATATTTCCATGTTTATAGAGATAGCGGTGTAGTTATTTCCATGTGTAAAGAAACAGCTTTGTAGATATTTCCGTGTATATGCAGATAGCTGTGTAGATATTTCCATTTTCATGCAGATAGCGGTGTAGATATTTCCATGTTCAAACAGATAGCGGTGTAGATATTTCCATGTCCATACAGATAGTGGTGTAGATATTTGCATGTTTGTACAGATAGCGGTGAAGATGTATGCATGTTTGCACAAATAGCGGTGTAGATATTTCCATGTTCATACAGATAGCGGTGTAGATATTTCCATGTTCATACAGATAGCGGTTTAGATATTTCCATGTTCATACAGATAGCGGTGTAGATATTTCCATGTTCATACAGATAGCGGTGTAGATATTTCCATGTTCATCCAGAAGGCTGTGTAGATATTTCCATGTTCATACAGATAGCGGTGCTGATATTTCCATGTTTGTATAGGTAGCGGTGTAGATATTTCCATGTTCATACAGATAGCGGTGTAGATATTTCCATGTTTATACAGATAGCGGTGTAGATATTTCCATGTTTATACAGATAGCGGTGTGGATATCTCCATCTTAATACAGATGGTGGTGTAGATATTTATATGTTCATGCAGATGGCGGTGCAGATATTTCCATGTTCATACAGATGGCGGTGTAGATATTTCTATGTTTATAGAGATAGCGGTGTAGTTATTTCCATGTGTAAAGAAATAGCTTTGTAGATATTTCCATGAATATGCAGATAGGTGTGTTGATATTTCCATTTTCATGCAGATAGCGGTGTAGATATTTCCATGTTCATACAGATAGCGGTGGAGATATTTCCATGTTTATACAGATAGCGGTGAAGATGTATGCATGTTTACACAGATAGCGGTGTAGATATTTCCATGTTCATTCAGGTAGCGGTGTAGATATTTCCATGTTCATCCAGATGGCTGAGTAGATATATCCATGTTCATACAGATGGCGTTGAAGATATTTCCATGTTCATACAGATAGCGGTGTAGATCTTTCCATGTTCATACAGATAGCGGTGTAGATATTTCCATGTTCATACAGATAGAGGTGTAGCTATTTCCATGTTCATACAGATTGCGGTGTAGATATTTCCATGTTCATCCAGATGGCTGTGTAGATATATCCATGTTCATACAGATGGCGGTGAAGATATTTCCATGTTCATACAGATAGCGGTGTAGATATTTCCATGTTCATACAGATAGTGGTGTAGATATTTCCATGTTCATACAGATAGCGGTGTATCTGTTTCCATGTTCATACAGATGGCGGTGTAGATATTTCCATGTTCATCCAGATGGCTGTGTAGATATTTCCATGTTCATACAGATAGCGGTGCTGATATTTCCATGTTTATAAAGGTAGAGGTGTAGATATTTCCATGTTTATACAGATAGCGGTGTAGATATTTCCATGTTTATACAGATAGCTGTGTAGATATTTCCATGTTTATACAGATAGTGGTGTAGATATCTCCATCTTAATACAGATGGCGGTGTAGATATTTATATGTTCATACAGTTGGCGGTGAAGATATCTCCATGTTCATTCAGATTGCGGTGTAGATATTTCCATGTTAATAGAGATAGAGGTGTAGTTATTTCCATGTGTAAATAAATAGCTTTGTAGATATTTCCATGTATATGCAGATAGCTGTGTAGATATTTCCATTTTCATGCAGATAGCGGAGTAGATATTTCCAAGTTCAAACAGATAGCAGAGTAGATATTTCCATGTTCAAACAGATAGCGGTGTAGATATTTCCATGTTCATACAGATTGCGGTGTAGATATTTCCATGTTCATTCAGATTGCTATGTAGATATATCCATGTTCATACAGAGGGCGGTGAAGATATTTCCATGTTCATACAGATAGCGGTGTAGATATTTCCATGTTCATACATATAGCGGTGTAGATATTTCCATGTTCATACATATAGCGGTGTAGATATTTCCATGTTCATCCAGATGGCTGTGTAGTTATATCCATGTTCATACAGATGGCGGTGAAGATATTTCTGTGATCATACAGATAGCGGTGTAGATATTTCCATGTTCATACAGATAGTGGTGTAGACATTTCCATGTTCATACAGATTGCGGTGTAGCTATTTCCATGTTCATACAGATGGCGGTGTAGATATTTCCATGTTCATCCAGATGGCTGTGTAGATATTTCCATGTTCATACAGATAGTGTTGCTGATATTTCCATGTTTATACAGGTAGCGGTGTAGATATTCCCATGTTTATACAGATAGCAGTGTAGATATTTCCATGTTTATACAGATAGAGGTGAAGATGTATGCATGTTTACACAGTTAGCGGTGCAGATATTTCCATGTTCATACAGACAGCGGTGTAGATATTTCCATGTTCATCCAGATGGCTGTGTAGATATATCCATGTTCATTCAGATGGCGGTGAAGATATTTCCATGTTCATACAGATAGCGGTGTAGATATTTCCATGTTCATACAGATAGCTGTGTAGATATTTCCATGTTCATACAGACAGCGGTGTAGATATTTCCATGTTCATACCGATAGCGGTGTAGATATTTCCATGTTCATACAGATAGCGGTGTAGCTATTTCCATGTTCATACAGATAGCGGTGTAGATATTTCCATGTTCATAGAGATAGCGGTGTAGATATTTCCATGTTCATACAGATAGCGGTGCTGATATTTCCATGTTTATACAGGTAGCGGTGTAGATATTTCCATGTTTATACAGATAGCGGTGTAGATATTTCCATGTTTATACAGATAGCGGTGTAGATATTTTCATGTTTACACAGATAGCGGTGTAGATATCTCCATTTTAATACACATGGCGGTGTAGATATTTATATGTTCATACAGATGGCGGTGCAGATATTTCCATGTTCATACAGATGGCGGTGTAGATATTTCCATGTTTATAGAGACTGCGGTGTAGATATTTCCATGTGTAAAGAAATAGCTTTGTAAATATTTCCATGTATATGCAGATATTTGTGCAGATATTTCCATTTTCATGCAGATAGCGGTGTAGATATTTCCATGTTCAAACAGATAGCTGTGTAGATATTTCCATTTTCATATAGATAGCGGTGTAGATATTTCCATGTTTATACAGATAGCGGTGAAGATGTATGCATGTTAACACAGATACCGGTGTAGATATTTCCAAGTTCATAGAGATAGCGGGGTAGATATTTCCATGTTCATCCAGATGGCTGTGTAGATATATCCATGTTCATACAGATGGCGGTGAAGATATTTCCATGTTCATGCAGATAGCGGTGTAGATATTTCCATGTTCATACAGATAGCGGTGTAGACATTTCCATGTTCATACTGATAGCAGTGTAGCTATTTCCATGTTCATACAGATAGCGGTGTAGATATTTCCATGTTCATCCAGATGGCTGTGTAGATATTTCC
This sequence comes from Gorilla gorilla gorilla, assembly GCF_029281585.2. NCBI lineage: Eukaryota > Metazoa > Chordata > Mammalia > Primates > Hominidae > Gorilla > Gorilla gorilla. Next base: position 4,979,223 of record NC_073232.2, on the reverse strand, counting down.
ATGTTCATAGAGATGGCGGTGAAGTTATTTCCATGTTCATACAGATGGTGGTGTAGATATTTCCATGTTCATACAGATAGCAGTGTAGATATTTCCATGTTTATACAGACAGCGGTGCTGTTACTTCCATGTTCATCCAGATGGCTGTGTAGATATATACATGTTCATACAGATGGCGGTGAAGATATTTCCATGTTCATACAGATATCGGTGTAGATATTTCCATGTTTATTCAGGTAGCCGTGTTGATATTTCCATGTTTATACAGATAGCGGTGTAGATATTTCCATGTTTATACAGATAGCGGTGCAGATATTTTCATGTTTATACAGATAGCGGTGTAGATATCTCCATCTTAATACAGATGGCGGTGTAGATATTTCCATGTTCATACAGATAGTGGTGTAGTTATTTCCATGTGTAAAGAGATAGCTGTGTAGATATTTCCATGTATATGCAGATAGCTGTGTAGATATTTTCATTTTCATGCAGATAGCGGTGAAGATGTATACATGTTTACTCAGATAGCGGTGTAGATATTTCCATGTTCATACAGATAGCGGTGTAGATATTTCCATGTTCATACAGATGGCTGTGTAGATATATCTATGTTCTTACAGATGGCGGAGAAGATATTTCCATGTTCATACAGATAGCGGTGTAGATATTTCCATGTTCATACAGATAGCGGTGTAGATATTTCCATGTTCATACAGATAGCGGTGTAGATATTTCCATGTTCATACAGATAGCGGTGTAGATATTTCCATGTTCATCCAGAAGGCTGTGTAGATATATCCATGTTCATACAGATGGCGGTGAAGATATTTCCATGTTCATACAGATAGCGGTGCAGATATTTCCATGTTCATACAGATAGCCGTGTAGATATTGCCGTGTTTATACCGATAGCGGCTCTGATACTTCCATGTTTATACAGGTAGCGGTGTAGATATTTCCAAGACTATACAGATAGCGGTGTAGATATCTCCATCTTAATAGAGATGGCGGTGTAGATATTTATATGTTCATTCAGATGGCGGTGCAGATATTTCCATGTTCATACAGATGGCGGTGTAGATATTTCCATGTTCATACAGATAGCGGTGTAGTTATTTCCATGTGTAAAGAGATAGCTGTGTAGATATTCCCATGTAAATGCAGATAGCTGTGTAGATATTTCCATTTTCAAGCAGATAGCGGCGTATATACTTCCCTGTTCAAACAGATAGCGGTGTAGATATTTCCATGTTCATACAGATAGTGGTGTAGATATTTCCATGATCATACAGATAGCGGTGTAGCTATTTCCATGTTCATACAGATAGCGGTGTGGATATTTCCATGTTCATAGAGATAGCGGTGTAGATATTTCCATGTTTATACAGGTAGCAGTGTAGATATTTCCATGTTTATACAGATAGCGGTGAAGATGTATGCATGTTTACACAGATAGCGGTGTAGATATTTTCATGTTCATCCAGATGGCCGTGTAGATATTTCCATGTTCATACAGATAGCGGTGTAGATATTTCCATGTTCATCCAGATGGCTGTGTAGATATATCCATGTTCATACAGATGGCGGTGAAGATATTTCCATGTTCATACAGATGGCTGTGTAGATATATCCATGTTCATACAGATGGCGGTGACGATATTTCCATGTTCATACAGACGGCGGTGTAGATATTTCCATGTTCATACTGATAGCGGTGCTGATATTTCCATGTTTATACAGGTGGCGGTGTAGATATTTCAATGTTTATACAGATAGCGGTGTAGATATTTCCATGTTCATCCAGATGGCTGTGTAAATATATCCATGTTCATACAGATGGCGGTGAAGACATTTCCATGTTCATACAGATAGCGGTGTAGATATTTCCATGTTCATACAGATAACCGTGTAGATATTTCCATGTTCATACCGATAGCGGTGCTGATACTTCCATGTTTATACAGGTAGCGGTGTACATATTTCCGTGTTTATACAGATAGCGGTGTAGATATTTCCATGTTCATACAGATAGCGGTGTAGATATTTCCATGTTTATACAGATAGTGGTGTAGATATCTCCTTCTTAATACAGATGGCGGTGTAGATATCTCCATGTTCATACAGATGGCGGTGTAGATATTTCCATGTTTATAGAGATAGCGGTGTAGTTATTTCCATGTGCAAAGAGATAGCTGTGTAGATATTTCCATTTATATGCAGATAGTTGTGTAGATATTTCCATTTTCATGCAGATAGCGGTGTAGATATTTCCATGTTCAAACAGATAGCGGTGTAGATATTTCCATGTTCATACAGATAGCGGTGTAGATATTTCCATGTTTATACAGATAGCGGTGAAGATGTATGCATGTTTACACAGATAGCGGTGTAGATATTTCCATGTTCATCCAGACGGCTGTGTAGACATATCCATGTTCATAGAGATGGTGGTGAAGATATTTCCATGTTCATACAGATGGCTGTGTAGATATATCCATGTTCATACAGATGGCGATGACGATATTTCCATGTTCATACAGACGGTGGTGTAGATATTTCCATGTTCATGCAGATAGCGGTGCTGATATTTCCATGTTTATACAGGTAGCGGTGTAGATATTTCCATGTTTATACAGATAGCGGTGTAGATATTTCCATGTTTATACAGATAGCGGTGTAGATATTTCCATGTTTATACAGATAGCGGTGTAGATATTTCCATGTTCATACAGATAGCGGTGTAGATATTTCCATGTTCATACAGATAGCGGTGTAGATATTTCCATGTTCATACAGATAGCGGTGTAGATATTTCCATGTTCATCCAGAAGGCTGTGTAGATATATCCATGTTCATACAGATGGCGGTGAAGATATTTCCATGTTCATACAGATAGCGGTGCAGATATTTCCATGTTCATACAGATAGCCGTGTAGATATTGCCGTGTTTATACCGATAGCGGCTCTGATACTTCCATGTTTATACAGGTAGCGGTGTAGATATTTCCAAGACTATACAGATAGCGGTGTAGATATCTCCATCTTAATAGAGATGGCGGTGTAGATATTTATATGTTCATTCAGATGGCGGTGCAGATATTTCCATGTTCATACAGATGGCGGTGTAGATATTTCCATGTTCATACAGATAGCGGTGTAGTTATTTCCATGTGTAAAGAGATAGCTGTGTAGATATTCCCATGTAAATGCAGATAGCTGTGTAGATATTTCCATTTTCAAGCAGATAGCGGCGTATATACTTCCCTGTTCAAACAGATAGCGGTGTAGATATTTCCATGTTCATACAGATAGTGGTGTAGATATTTCCATGATCATACAGATAGCGGTGTAGCTATTTCCATGTTCATACAGATAGCGGTGTGGATATTTCCATGTTCATAGAGATAGCGGTGTAGATATTTCCATGTTTATACAGGTAGCAGTGTAGATATTTCCATGTTTATACAGATAGCGGTGAAGATGTATGCATGTTTACACAGATAGCGGTGTAGATATTTTCATGTTCATCCAGATGGCCGTGTAGATATTTCCATGTTCATACAGATAGCGGTGTAGATATTTCCATGTTCATCCAGATGGCTGTGTAGATATATCCATGTTCATACAGATGGCGGTGAAGATATTTCCATGTTCATACAGATGGCTGTGTAGATATATCCATGTTCATACAGATGGCGGTGACGATATTTCCATGTTCATACAGACGGCGGTGTAGATATTTCCATGTTCATACTGATAGCGGTGCTGATATTTCCATGTTTATACAGGTGGCGGTGTAGATATTTCAATGTTTATACAGATAGCGGTGTAGATATTTCCATGTTCATCCAGATGGCTGTGTAAATATATCCATGTTCATACAGATGGCGGTGAAGACATTTCCATGTTCATACAGATAGCGGTGTAGATATTTCCATGTTCATACAGATAACCGTGTAGATATTTCCATGTTCATACCGATAGCGGTGCTGATACTTCCATGTTTATACAGGTAGCGGTGTACATATTTCCGTGTTTATACAGATAGCGGTGTAGATATTTCCATGTTCATACAGATAGCGGTGTAGATATTTCCATGTTTATACAGATAGTGGTGTAGATATCTCCTTCTTAATACAGATGGCGGTGTAGATATCTCCATGTTCATACAGATGGCGGTGTAGATATTTCCATGTTTATAGAGATAGCGGTGTAGTTATTTCCATGTGCAAAGAGATAGCTGTGTAGATATTTCCATTTATATGCAGATAGTTGTGTAGATATTTCCATTTTCATGCAGATAGCGGTGTAGATATTTCCATGTTCAAACAGATAGCGGTGTAGATATTTCCATGTTCATACAGATAGCGGTGTAGATATTTCCATGTTTATACAGATAGCGGTGAAGATGTATGCATGTTTACACAGATAGCGGTGTAGATATTTCCATGTTCATCCAGACGGCTGTGTAGACATATCCATGTTCATAGAGATGGTGGTGAAGATATTTCCATGTTCATACAGATGGCTGTGTAGATATATCCATGTTCATACAGATGGCGATGACGATATTTCCATGTTCATACAGACGGTGGTGTAGATATTTCCATGTTCATGCAGATAGCGGTGCTGATATTTCCATGTTTATACAGGTAGCGGTGTAGATATTTCCATGTTTATACAGATAGCGGTGTAGATATTTCCATGTTTATACAGATAGCGGTGTAGATATTTCCATGTTTATACAGATAGCAGTGTAGATATCTCCATCTTAATACAGATGGCGGTGTAGATATTTATATGTTCATACAGTTGGCGGTGCAGATATTTCCATGTTCATACAGATGGCGGTGTAGAACCTTCCATGTTCATACTGATAGAGGTGCTGATATTTCCATGTTTATACAGGTAGCGGTGTAGATATTTCCATGTTTATACAGATAGCGCTGTAGATATTTCCATGTTTATACACATAGCGGTGTAGATATTTCCATGTTTACACAGATAGCGGTGTAGATATTTCCATGTTTATGCAGATAGTTGTGTAGATATCTCCATCTTAATACAGATGGCGGTGTAGATATTTAAATGTTCATACAGATGGCTGTGTAGACATATCCATGTTCATACAGATGGCGGTGAAAATATTTCCATGTTCATACAGATAGCGGTGTAGATATTTCCATGTTCATACAGATAGCTGTGTAGATATTAGCGATGGCAGTGTAGATATTTCCATGTTCATACAGATAGCGGGGCTGATATTTCCATGCTTATACAGGTAGCAGTGTAGATATTTCCTTGTTTATACAGAAAGCGGCATAGATATTTCCATGTTTATACAGATAGCAGTGTAGATATTTCCAAGTTTATACAGATAGCGGTGTAGATATCTCCATCTTAATACAGATGGCGGTGTAGATATTTATATGTTCATACAGATGTCGGTGCAGATATTTCCATGTTCATACAGATGGCGGTGTAGATATTTCCATGTTTATAGAGATAGCAGTGTAGTTATTTCCATGTGTAAAGAGATAGCTTTGTAGATATTTCCATGTATATGCAGATAGCTGTGTAGATATTTCCATTTTCTTGCAGATAGCGGTGAAGATGTATACATGTTTACACAGATAGTGGTGTAGATATTTCCATGTTCATACAGATAGCGGTGTAGATATTTCCATGTTCATACAGATGGCTGTGTAGATATATCAATGATCTTACAGATGGCGGAGAAGATATTTCCATGTTCATACATATAGCGGTGTAGATATTTCCATGTTCATACAGATAGCGGTGTAGATATTTCCATGTTCATACAGATAGCGGTGTAGATATTTCCATGTTCATAGAGATAGCGGTGTAGATATTTACATGTTCATACAGATAGCGGTGCTGATATTTCCATGTTTATACAGGTAGCGGTGTAGACATTTCCATGTTTATACAGATAGTGGTGTAAATATTTCCATGTTTATACAGATAGCGGTGTAGATATTTCCAAGTTTATACAGATAGCGGTGTAGATATCTCCATCTTAATACAGATGGCGGTGTAGATATTTATATGTTCATTCAGATGGCGGTGCAGATATTTCCATGTTCATACAGATGGCGGTGTAGATATTTCGATGTTCATACAGATATCGGTGTAGTTATTTCCATGTGTAAAGAGATAGCTGTGTAGATATTCCCATGTATATGCAGATAGCAGTGTAGATATTTCCATTTTCAAGCAGATAGCGGTGTATATACTTCCCTGTTCAAACAGATAGCGGTGTAGATATTTCCATGTTCATACAGATAGCGGTGTAGATATTTCCATGTTCATACAGATAGCGGTGTAGCTATTTCCATGTTCATACAGATAGCGGTGTGGATATTTCCATGTTCATGGAGATAGCGGTGTAGATATTTCCATGTTTATACAGGTAGCGCTGTAGATATTTCCATGTTTATACAGATAGCGGTGAAGATGTATGCATGTTTACACAGATAGCGGTGTAAATATTTTCATGTTCATCCAGATGGCTGAGTAGATATTTCCATGTTCATACAGAAGGCGGTGAAGTTATTTCCATGTTCATACAGATAGCGGTGTAGATATTTCCAAGTTCATACAGATAGCGGGGTGGATATTTCCATGTTTATACAGATAGCGGTGAAGATGTATGCATGTTTACACAGATAGCGGTGTAGATATTTCCATGTTCATACAGATAGCGGTGTAGATATTTCCATGTTCATCCAGACGGCTGTGTAGACATATCCATGTTCACACAGATGGCGGTGAAGATATTTCCATGTTCATACAGATAGCGGTGTAGATATTTCCATGTTCATACAGATAGCGGTGTAGATATTTCCTTGTTTATACACATAGCGGTGTAGATATTTCCATGTTCATACAGATAGCTGTGTATGTATTTCCATGTTCATACAGATAGCGGTGTAGATATTTCCATTTTCATGCAGATAGCGGTGTATATATTTCCCTGTTCAAACAGTTAGCGGTGTAGATATTTCCATGTTCATAAAGATAGCGGTGTAGATATTTCCATGTTTATACAGATAGCGGTGAAGTTGTATGCATGTTTACACAGATAGCGGTGTAGATATTTCCACGTTCATCCAGATGGCTGTGTAGATATATCCATGTTCATACAGATGGCGGTGAAGATATTTCCATGTTCATACAGATAGCGGTGTAGATATCTCCATCTTAATACAGATGGCGGTGTAGATATTTATATGTTCATACAGATGGCGGTGCAGATATTTCCATGTTCATACGGATGGCGGTGAAGATATTTCCATGTTCATACAGATGGCGGTGTAGAAACTTCCATGTTCATACTGATAGCGGTGCTGACATTTCCATGTTTATACTGGTAGCGGTGTAGATATTTCCATGTTTATACAGATAGCAGTGTAGATATTTCCATGTTTATACACATAGCGGTGTAGATATTTCCATGTTTATACAGATAGCGGTGTAGATATTTCCATGTTTATGCAGATAGTGGTGTAGATATCTCCATCTTAATACAGATGGCGGTGTAGATATTTAAATGTTCATACAGATGGCGGTGCAGATATTTCCATGTTCATACAGATGGCGGTGTAGATATTTCCATGTTCATACAGATAGCGGTGTAGTTATTTCCATGTGTAAAGAGATAGCTGTGTAGATATTTCCATGTAGAAGCAGATAGCTGTGTAGATATTTCCGTTTTCATGCCGATAGCGGTGTATATATTTCCCTGTTCAAACAGTTAGCGGTGTAGATATTTCCATGTTCATAAAGATAGCGGTGTAGATATTTCCATGTTTATACAGATAGCGGTGTAGATATTACCATGTTCATACAGATAGCCGTGTAGATATTGCCATGTTCATACCAATAGCGGGGCTGATACATCCATGTTTATACAGGTAGCGGTGTACATATTTCCGTGTTTATACAGATAGCGGTGTAGATATTTCCATGTTCATACAGATAGCGGTGTAGATATTTCCATGTTTATACAGATAGTGGTGTAGATATCTCCTTCTTAATACAGATGGCGGTGTAGATATCTCCATGTTCATACAGATCGCGGTGTAGATATTTCCATGTTTATAGAGATAGCGGTGTAGTTATTTCCATGTGCAAAGAGATAGCTGTGTAGATATTTCCATTTATATGCAGATAGTTGTGTAGATATTTCCATTTTCATGCAGATAGCGGTGTAGATATTTCCATGTTCAAACAGATAGCGGTGTAGATATTTCCATGTTCATACAGATAGCGGTGTAGATATTTCCATGTTTATACAGATAGCGGTGAAGATGTATGCATGTTTACACAGATAGCGGTGTAGATATTTCCATGTTCATCCAGACGGCTGTGTAGTCATATCCATGTTCATACAGATGGTGGTGAAGATATTTCCATGTTCATACAGATGGCTGTGTAGATATATCCATGTTCATACAGATGGCGGTGACGATATTTCCATGTTCATACAGACGGTGGTGTAGATATTTCCATGTTGATACAGATAGCGGTGCTGATATTTCCATGTTTATACAGGTAGCGGTGTAGATATTTCCATGTTTATACAGATAGCGGTGTAGATATTTCCATATTTATACAGATAGCGGTGTAGATATTTCCATGTTTATACAGATAGCAGTGTAGATATCTCCATCTTAATACAGATGGCGGTGTAGATATTTATATGTTCATACAGTTGGCGGTGCAGATATTTCCATGTTCATACAGATGGCGGTGTAGAACCTTCCATGTTCATACTGATAGAGGTGCTGATATTTCCATGTTTATACAGGTAGCGGTGTAGATATTTCCATGTTTATACAGATAGCGGTGTAGATATTTCCATGTTTATACACATAGCGGTGTAGATATTTCCATGTTTATACAGATAGCGGTGTAGATATTTCCATGTTTATGCAGATAGTTGTGTAGATATCTCCATCTTAATACAGATGGCTGTGTAGATATTTAAATGTTCATACAGATGGCTGTGTAGACATATCCATATTCATACAGATGGCAGTGAAGATATTTCCATGTTCATACAGATAGCGGTGTAGATATTTCCATGTTCATACAGGTAGCGGTGTAGATATTTCCATGTTCATACAGATGGCTGTGTAGATATATCCATGTTCCTACAGATGGCGGTGAAGATATTTCCATGTTCATAGTGATGGCAGTGTAGATATTTCCATGTTCATACAGATAGCGGTGTAGATATTTCCATGTTCATACATATAGCGGTGTAGATATTTCCATGTTCATCCAGAAGGGTGTGTAGATATATCCATGTTCATACAGATGGCGGTGAAGATATTTCCATGTTCACACAGATAGCGGTGCAGATATTTCCATGTTCATACAGATAGCCGTGTAGATATTGCCGTGTTTATACCGATAGCGGCGCTGATACTTCCATGTTTATACAGGTAGCGGTGTACATATTTCCATGTTTATACAGATAGTGGTGTAGATATTTCCATGTTCATACAGATAGCGGTGTAGATATTTCCATGTTCATAGAGATAGCGGTGTAGATATTTACATGTTCATACAGATAGCGGTGCTGATATTTCCATGTTTATACAGGTAGCGGTGTATACATTTCCATGTTTATACAGATAGTGGTGTAGATATTTCCATGTTTATACAGATAGCGGTGTAGATATTTCCAAGATTATACAGATAGCGGTGTAGATATCTCCATCTTAATACAGATGGCGGTGTAGGTATTTATATGTTCATTCAGATGGCGGTGCAGATATTTCCATGTTCATACAGATGGCGGTGTAGATATTTCCATGTTCATACAGATAGCGGTGTAGTTATTTCCATGTGTAAAGAGATAGCTGTGTAGATATTCCCATGTATATGCAGATAGCTGTGTAGATATTTCCATTTTCAAGCAGATAGCGGTGTATATACTTCCCTGTTCAAACAGATCGCGGTGTAGATATTTCCATGTTCATACAGATAGTGGTGTAGATATTTCCATGATCATACAGATAGCGGTGTAGCTATTTCCATGTTCATACAGATAGCGGTGTGGATATTTCCATGTTCATAGAGATAGCGGTGTAGATATTTCCAAGTTTATACAGGTAGCGGTGTAGATATTTCCATGTTTATACAGATAGCGGTGAAGATGTATGCATGTTTACACAGATAGCGGTGTAGATATTTTCATGTTCATCCAGATGGCCGTGTAGATATTTCCATGTTCATACAGATAGCGGTGTAGATATTTCCATGTTCATCCAGATGGCTGTGTAGATATATCCATGTTCATACAGATGGCGGTGAAGATATTAACATGTTCATACCGATGGCTGTGTAGATATATCCATGTTCATACAGATGGCGGTGACGATATTTCCATGTTCATACAGACGGCGGTGTAGATATTTCCATGTTCATACTGATAGCGGTGCTGATATTTCCATGTTTATACAGGTGGCGGTGTAGATATTTCAATGTTTATACAGATAGCGGTGTAGATATTTCCATGTTCATCCAGATGGCTGTGTAAATATATCCATGTTCATACAGATGGCGGTGAAGACATTTCCATGTTCATACAGATATCGGTGTAGATATTTAAATGTTCATACAGATAAACGTGTAGATATTTCCATGTTCATACCGATAGCGGTGCTGATACTTCCATGTTTATACAGGTAGCGGTGTAGCTATTTCCATTTTTATACAGATAGCGGTTTAGATATCTCCATCTTAATACAGATGGCGGTGTAGATATTTATATGTTCATACAGATGGCGGTGCAGATATTTCCATGTTCATACGGATGGCGGTGAAGATATTTCCATGTTCATACAGATGGCGGTGTAGAAACTTCCATGTTCATACTGATAGCAGTGCTGACATTTCCATGTTTATACTGGTAGCGGTGTAGATATTTCCATGTTTATACAGATAGCAGTGTAGATATTTCCATGTTTATACACATAGCGGTGTAGATATTTCCATGTTTATACAGATAGCGGTGTAGATATTTCCATGTTTATGCAGATAGTGGTGTAGATATCTCCATCTTAATACAGATGGCGGTGTAGATATTTAAATGTTCATACAGATGGCGGTGCAGATATTTCCATGTTCATACAGATGGCGGTGTAGATATTTCCATGTTCATACAGATAGCGGTGTAGTTATTTCCATGTGTAAAGAGATAGCTGTGTAGATATTTCCATGTAGAAGCAGATAGCTGTGTAGATATTTCCGTTTTCATGCCGATAGCGGTGTATATATTTCCCTGTTCAAACAGTTAGCGGTGTAGATATTTCCATGTTCATAAAGATTGCGGTGTAGATATTTCCATGTTTATACAGATAGCGGTGTAGATATTACCATGTTCATACAGATAGCCGTGTAGATATTGCCATGTTCATACCAATAGCGGTGCTGATACTTCCATGTTTATACAGGTAGCGGTGTACATATTTCCGTGTTTATACAGATAGCGGTGTAGATATTTCCATGTTCATACAGATAGCGGTGTAGATATTTCCATGTTTATACAGATAATGGTGTAGATATCTCCTTCTTAATACAGATGGCGGTGTAGATATCTCCATGTTCATACAGATGGCGGTGTAGATATTTCCATGTTTATAGAGATAGCGGTGTAGTTATTTCCATGTGCAAAGAGATAGCTGTGTAGATATTTCCATTTATATGCAGATAGTTGTGTAGATATTTCCATTTTCATGCAGATAGCGGTGTAGATATTTCCATGTTCAAACAGATAGCGGTGTAGATATTTCCATGTTCATACAGATAGCGGTGTAGATATTTCCATGTTTATACAGATAGCAGTGTAGATATCTCCATCCTAATACAGATGGCGGTGTAGATATTTATATGTTCATACAGTTGGCCGTGCAGATATTTCCATGTTCATACAGATGGCGGTGTAGAATCTTCCATGTTCATACTGATAGAGGTGCTGATATTTCCATGTTTATACAGGTAGCGGTGTAGATATTTCCATGTTTATACAGATAGCGGTGTAGATATTTCCATGTTTATACACATAGCGGTGTAGATATTTCCATGTTCATACAGATAGCGGTGTAGATATTTCCATGTTCATACAGATGGCTGTGTAGATATATCCATGTTCCTACAGATGGCGGTGAAGATATTTCCATGTTCATAGCGATGGCAGTGTAGATATTTCCATGTTAATACAGATAGCGGGGCTGATATTTCCAAGTTTATACAGGTAGCAGTGTAGATATTTCCTTGTTTATACAGAAAGCGGCATAGATATTTCCATGTTTATACAGATAGCAGTGTAGATATTTCCAAGTTTATACAGATAGCGGTGTCGATATCTCCATCTTAATACAGATGGCGGTGTAGATATTTATATGTTCATACAGATGTCGGTGCAGATATTTCCATGTTCATACAGATGGCGGTGTAGATATTTCCATGTTTATAGAGATAGCAGTGTAGTTATTTCCATGTGTAAAGAGATAGCTTTGTAGATATTTCCATGTATATGCAGATAGCTGTGTAGATATTTCCATTTTCATGCAGATAGCGGTGAAGATGTATACATGTTTACACAGATAGTGGTGTAGATATTTCCATGTTCATAGAGATAGCGGTGTAGATATTTCCATGTTCATACAGATGGCTGTGTAGATATATCTATGATCTTACAGATGGCGGAGAAGATATTTCCATGTTCATACAGATAGCGGTGTAGATATTTCCATGTTCATACAGATAGCGGTGTAGATATTTCCATGTTCATACAGATAGCGGTGTAGATATTTCCATGTTCATACAGATAGCGGTGTAGATATTTCCATGTTCATAGAGATAGCGGTGTAGATATTTACATGTTCATATAGATAGCGGTGCTGATATTTCCATGTTTATACAGGTAGCGGTGTAGACATTTCCATGTTTATACAGATAGTGGTGTAAATATTTCCATGTTTATACAGATAGCGGTGTAGATATTTCCAAGTTTATACAGATAGCGGTGTAGATATCTCCATCTTAATACAGATGGCGGTGTAGATATTTATATGTTCATTCAGATGGCGGTGCAGATATTTCCATGTTCATACAGATGGCGGTGTAGATATTTCCATGTTCATACAGATATCGGTGTAGTTATTTCCATGTGTAAAGAGATAGCTGTGTAGATATTCCCATGTATATGCAGATAGCAGTGTAGATATTTCCATTTTCAAGCAGATAGCGGTGTATATACTTCCCTGTTCAAACAGATAGCGGTGTAGATATTTCCATGTTCATACAGATTGCGGTGTAGATATTTCCATGTTCATACAGATAGTGGTGTAGCTATTTCCATGTTCATACAGATAGCGGTGTGGATATTTCCATGTTCATGGAGATAGCGGTGTAGATATTTCCATGTTTATACAGGTAGCTGTGTAGATATTTCCATGTTTATACAGATAGCGGTGAAGATGTATGCAAGTTTACACAGATAGCGGTGTAAATATTTTCAATTTCATCCAGATGGCTGAGTAGATATTTCCATGTTCATACAGATAGCGGTGTAGATATTTCCATGTTCATCCAGATGGCTGTGTAGATATATCCATGTTCATACAGATGGCGGTGAAGTTATTTCCATGTTCATACAGATAGCGGTGTAGATATTTCCATGTTCATACAGATAGCGGTGTAGATATTTCCATGTTCATACAGGTAGCGGTGTAGATATTTCCATGTTCATCCAGATAGCGGTGTAGATATTTCCATGTTCATCCAGATGGCTGTGTAGATATATCCATGTTCATACAGATGGCGGTGAAGATATTTCCATGTTCATACAGATAGCGGTGTAGATATTTCCATGTTCATACAGATAGTGGTGTAGATATTTCCATGTTCATACAGATAGCGGTGTAGCTATTTCTATGTTCATACAGATAGCAGTGCAGATATTTCCATGTTTATACAGATAGCGGTGAAGATGTATTCATGTTTACACAGATAGCGGTGTAGATATTTCCATGTTCATACAGATAGCGGTGTAGATATTTCCATGTTCATCCAGACGGCTGTGTAGACATATCCATGTTCACACAGATGGCGGTGAAGATATTTCCATGTTCATACAGATAGCGGTGTATGTATTTCCATGTTCATACAGATAGCGGTGTAGATATTTCCATTTTCATGCAGATATCGGTGTATATATTTCCCTGTTCAAACAGTTAGCGGTGTAGATATTTCCATGTTCATAAAGATAGCGGTGTAGATATTTCCATGTTTATACAGATAGCGGTGAAGTTGTATGCATGTTTACACACATAGCGGTGTAGATATTTCCACGTTCATCCAGATGGCTGTGTAGATATATCCATGTTCATACAGATGGCGGTGAAGATATTTCCTTGTTCATACAGATAGCGGTGTAGATATCTCCATCTTAATACAGATGGCGGTGTAGATATTTATATGTTCATACAGATGGCAGTGCAGATATTCCCATGTTCATACGGATGGCGGTGAAGATATTTCCATGTTCATACGGATGGCGGTGTAGAAACTTCCATGTTCATACTGATAGCGGTGCTGATATTTCCATGTTTATACAGGTAGCGGTGTAGATATTTCCATGTTTATACAGATAGCAGTGTAGATATTTCCATGTTTATACACATAGCGGTGTAGATATTTCCATGTCTATACAGATAGCGGTGTAGATATTTCCATGTTTATGCAGATAGTGGTGTAGATATCTCCATCTTAATACAGATGGCGGTGTAGATATTTAAATGTTCATACAGATGGCGCTGCAGATATTTCCATGTTCATACAGATGGCGGTGTAGATATTTCCATGTTCATACAGATAGCGGTGTAGTTATTTCCATGTGTAAAGAGATAGCTGTGTAGATATTTCCATGTATAAGCAGATAGCTGTGTAGATATTTCCGTTTTCATGCAGATAGCGTTGTATATATTTCCCTGTTCAAACAGTTAGCGGTGTATATATTTCCATGTTCATAAAGATAGCGGTGTAGATATTTCCATGTTTATACAGATAGCGGTGAAGATGTATGCATGTTTACACAGATAGCGGTGTAGATATTTCCATGTTCATCCAGATGGCTGTGTAGATATATCCATGTTCATACAGATAGAGGTGTAGATATTTCCATGTTCATACAGATAGCGGTGCAGATATTTCCATGTTCATCCAGATGGCTGTGTAGATATATCCATGTTCATACAGATGGCGGTGAAGATATTTTCATGTTCATACAGATAGAGGTGTAGATATTTCCATGTTCATACACATAGCGGTGTAGATATTTCCAAGTTTATACAGATAGCGGTGTAGATATCTCCATCTTAATACAGATGGCGGTGTAGATATTTATATGTTCATTCAGATGGCGGTGCAGATATTTCCATGTTCATACAGATGGCGTTGTAGATATTTCCATGTTCATACAGATAGCGGTGTAGTTATTTCCATGTGTAAAGAGATAGCTGTGTAGATATTCCCATGTATATGCACATAGCTGTGTAGATATTTCCATTTTCAAGCAGATAGCGGTGTATATACTTCCCTGTTCAAACAGATAGCGGTGTAGATATTTCCATGCTCATACAGATAGTGGTGTAGATATTTCCATGTTCATACAGATAGCGGTGTAGCTATTTCCATTTTCATACAGATAGCGGAGTGGATATTTCCATGTTCATAGAGATAGCGGTGTAGATATTTCCATGTTTATACAGGTAGCGGTGTAGATATTTCCATGTTTATACAGATAGCGGTGAAGTTGTATTCATGTTTACACAGATAGCGGTGTAGATATTTCCATGTTCATACAGATAGCGGTGTAGATATTTCCATGTTCATCCAGACGGCTGTGTAGACATATCCATGTTCACACAGATGGCGGTGAAGATATTTCCATGTTCATACAGATAGCGGTGTAGATATTTCCATGTTCATACAGATAGCGGTGTAGATATTTCCTTGTTTATACACATAGCGGTGTAGATATTTCCATGTTCATACAGATAGCGGTGTATGTATTTCCATGTTCATACAGATAGCGGTGTAGATATTTCCATTTTCATGCAGATAGCGGTGTATATATTTCCCTGTTCAAACAGTTAGCGGTGTAGATATTTCCATGTTCATAAAGATAGCGGTGTAGATATTTCCATGTTTATACAGATAGCGGTGAAGTTGTATGCATGTTTACACACATAGCGGTGTAGATATTTCCACGTTCATCCAGATGGCTTTGTAGATATATCCATGTTCATACAGATGGCGGTGAAGATATTTCCTTGTTCATACAGATAGCGGTGTAGATATCTCCATCTTAATACAGATGGCGGTGTAGATATTTATATGTTCATACAGAAGGCAGTGCAGATATTTCCATGTTCATACGGATGGCGGTGAAGATATTTCCATGTTCATACGGATGGCGGTGTAGAAACTTCCATGTTCATACTGATAGCGGTGCTGATATTTCCATGTTTATACAGGTAGCGGTGTAGGTATTTCCATGTTTATACAGATAGCAGTGTAGATATTTCCATGTTTATACACATAGCGGTGTAGATATTTCCATGTCTATACAGATAGCGGTGTAGATATTTCCATGTTTATGCAGATAGTGGTGTAGATATCTCCATCTTAATACAGATGGCGGTGTAGATATTTAAATGTTCATACAGATGGCGCTGCAGATATTTCCATGTTCATACAGATGGCGGTGTAGATATTTCCATGTTCATACAGATAGCGGTGTAGTTATTTCCATGTGTAAAGAGATAGCTGTGTAGATATTTCCATGTATAAGCAGATAGCTGTGTAGATATTTCCGTTTTCATGCAGATAGCGTTGTATATATTTCCCTGTTCAAACAGTTAGCGGTGTATATATTTCCATGTTCATAAAGATAGCGGTGTAGATATTTCCATGTTTATACAGATAGCGGTGAAGATGTATGCATGTTTACACAGATAGCGGTGTAGATATTTCCATGTTCATCCAGATGGCTGTGTAGATATATCCATGTTCATACAGATAGAGGTGTAGATATTTCCATGTTCATACCGATAGCGGTGCAGATATTTCCATGTTCATCCAGATGGCTGTGTAGATATATCCATGTTCATACAGATGGCGGTGAAGATATTTTCATGTTCATACAGATAGAGGTGTTGATATTTCCATGTTCATACACATAGCGGTGTAGATATTTCCAAGTTTATACAGATAGCGGTGTAGATATCTCCATCTTAATACAGATGGCGGTGTAGATATTTATATGTTCATTCAGATGGCGGTGCAGATATTTCCATGTTCATACAGATGGCGTTGTAGATATTTCCATGTTCATACAGATAGCGGTGTAGTTATTTCCATGTGTAAAGAGATAGCTGTGTAGATATTCCCATGTATATGCACATAGCTGTGTAGATATTTCCATTTTCAAGCAGATAGCGGTGTATATACTTCCCTGTTCAAACAGATAGCGGTGTAGATATTTCCATGTTCATTCAGATAGTGGTGTAGATATTTCCATGTTCATACAGATAGCGGTGTAGCTATTTCCATTTTCATACAGATAGCGGAGTGGATATTTCCATGTTCATAGAGATAGCGGTGTGGATATTTCCATGTTTATACAGGTAGCGGTGTAGATATTTCCATGTTTATACAGATAGCGGTGAAGATGTATGCATGTTTACACAGATAGCGGTGCAGATATTTCCATGTCCATACAGATAGCGGTGTAGATACTTCCATGTTCATCCAGACGGCTGTGTAGACATATCCATGTTCATACAGATGGCGGTGAAGGTATTTCCATGTTCATACAGATGGCTGTGTAGATATATCCATGTTCATACAGATGGCGGTGACGATATTTCCATGTTCATACAGATGGCGGTGTAGATATTTCCATGTTCATACAGATAGCGGTGCGGATATTTCCTTGTTTATACAGGTATCGGTGTACATATTTCCATGTTTATACAGATAGCGGTGTAGATATTTCCATGTTTATACAGATAGCGGTGTAGATATTTCTATGTTTATACAGATAGCGGTGTAGATATCTCCATCTTAATACAGATGGCGGTGTAGATATTCATATGTTCATACAGATGGCGGTGCAGATATTTCCATGTTCATACGGATGGCGGTGAAGATATTTCCATGTTCATACAGATGGCGGTGTAGAAACTTCCATGTTCATACTGATAGCGGTGCTGATATTTCCATGTTTATACAGGTATCGGTGTAGATATTTCCATGTTTATACAGATAGCGGTGTAGATTTTTCCATGTTTATACACATAGCGGTGTAGATATTTCCATGTTTATACAGATAGCGGTGTAGATATCTCCATCTTAATACAGATGGCGGTGTAGATATTTATATGTTCATTCAGATGGCGGTGCATATATTTCCATGTTCATACAGATGGCGGTGTATCTATTTCCATGTTCATACAGATACCGTTTAGTTATTTCCATGTGTAAAGAGATAGCTGTGTAGATATTCCCATGTATATGCACATAGCTGTGTAGATATTTCCATTTTCAGATAGCGGTGTATATACTTCCCTGTTCAAACAGATAGCGGTGTAGATATTTCCATGTTCATACAGATAGTGGTGTAGATATTTCCATGTTCATACAGATAGCGTTGTAGCTATTTCCATGTTCATACAGATAGCGGAGTGGATATTTCCATGTTCATAGAGATAGCGGTGTAGATATTTCCATGTTTATACAGGTAGCGGTTTAGATATTTCCATGTTTATACAGATAGCGGTGAAGATGTATGCATGTTTACACAGATAGCGGTGTAGATATTTCCATGTTCATACAGATAGCGGTGTAGATATTTCCATGTTCATCCAGACGGCTGTGTAGACATATCCATGTTCATACAGATGGCGGTGAAGATATTTCCATGTTCATACAGATGGCTGTGTAGATATATCCATGTTCATACACATTGCGGTGACGATATTTCCATGTTCATACAGATGGCGGTGTAGATATTTCCATGTTCATACAGATAGCGGTGCTGATATTTCCTTGTTTATACAGGTATCGGTGTACATATTTCCATGTTTATACAGATAGCGGTGTAGATATTTCCATGTTTATACAGATAGCGGTGTAGATATTTCCATGTTTATACAGATAGCGGTGTAGATATCTCCATCTTAATACAGATGGCGGTGTAGATATTCGTATGTTCATACAGATGGCGGTGCAGATATTTCCATGTTCATACGGATGGCGGTGAAGATTTTTCCATGTTCATACAGATGGCGGTGTAGAAACTTCCATGTTCATATTGATAGCGGTGCTGATATTTCCATGTTTATACAGGTAGCGGTGTAGATATTTCCATGTTTATACAGATAGCGGTGTAGATATTTCCATGTTTATACACATAGCGGTGTAGATATTTCCATGTTTATACAGATAGCGATGTAGATATTTCCATGTTTATGCAGATAGTTGTGTAGATATCTCCATCTTAATACAGATGGCGGTGTAGATATTTAAATGTTCATTCAGATGGCTGTGTAGAAATATCCATGTTCATACAGATGTTGGTGAAGATATTTCCATGTTCATACAGATAGCGGTGTAGATATTTCCATGTTCATACAGATGGCTGTGTAGATATATCCATGTTCCTACAGATGGCGGTGAAGATATTTCCATGTTCATACAGATGGCGGTGTAGATTTTTCCATGTTCATACAGATAGCGGGGCTGATATTTCCATGTTTATACTTGTAGCGGTGTAGATATTTCCATGTTTATACAGATAGCGGTGTAGATATTTCCATGTTCATACCGATAGCGGTGCTGATACTTCCATGTTTATACAGGTAGCGGTGTAGATATTTCCATGTTTATACAGATATCGGTGTAGGTATCTCCATCTTAATACAGATGGCGGTGTAGATATTTATATGTTCATACAGATGGCGGTGCAGATATTTCCATGTTCATACGGATGGCGGTGAAGATATTTCCATGTTCATACAGATGGCGGTGTAGAAACTTCCATGTTCATACTGATAGCGGTGCTGACATTTCCATGTTTATACTGGTAGCGGTGTAGATATTTCCATGTTTATACAGATAGCAGTGTAGATATTTCCATGTTTATACACATAGCGGTGTAGATATTTCCATGTTTATACAGATAGCGGTGTAGATATTTTCATGTTTATGCAGATAGTGGTGTAGATATCTCCATCTTAATACAGATGGCGGTGTAGATATTTAAATGTTCATACAGATGGCGGTGCAGATATTTCCATGTTCATACAGATGGCGGTGTAGATATTTCCATGTTCATACAGATAGCGGTGTAGTTATTTCCATGTGTAAAGAGATAGCTGTGAAGATATTTCCATGTATAAGCAGATAGCTGTGTAGATATTTCTGTTTTCATGCAGATAGCGGTGTATATATTTCCCTGTTCAAACAGTTAGCGGTGTAGATATTTCCATGTTCATAAAGATAGCGGTGTAGATATTTCCATGTTTATACAGATAGCGGTGAAGATGTATGCATGTTTACACAGATAGCGGTGTAGATATTTCCATGTTCATACAGATAGCCGTGTAGATATTTCCATGTTTATACAGATAGCGGTGTAGATATTTCCATGTTCATACAGATAGCCGTGTAGATATTGCCATGTTCATACCGATAGCGGTGCTGATACTTCCATGTTTATACAGGTAGCGGTGTACATATTTCCGTGTTTATACAGATAGCGGTGTAGATATTTCCATATTCATACAGATAGCGGTGTAGATATTTCCATGTTTATACAGATAGCGGTGTAGATATCTCCTTCTTAATACAGATGGCGGTGTAGATATTTCCATGTTCATACAGATGGCGGTGTAGATATTTCCATGTTTATAGAGATAGCGGTGTAGTTTTTTCCATGTGCAAAGAGATATCTGTGTAGATATTTCCATTTATATGCAGATAGTTGTGTAGATATTTCAATTTTCATGCAGATAGCGGTGTAGATATTTCCATGTTCAAACAGATTGCGGTGTAGATATTTCCATGTTCATACAGATAGCGGTGTAGATATTTCCATGTTTATACAGATAGCGGTGAAGATGTATGCATGTTTACACAGATACCGGTGTAGATATTT
Organism: Gorilla gorilla gorilla; assembly: GCF_029281585.2. Taxonomy (NCBI): domain Eukaryota; kingdom Metazoa; phylum Chordata; class Mammalia; order Primates; family Hominidae; genus Gorilla; species Gorilla gorilla. Next base: position 4,957,961 of record NC_073232.2, on the reverse strand, counting down.
CCATGTTTATACAGGTGGCGGTGTAGATATTTCAATGTTTATACAGATAGCAGTGTAGTTATTTCCATGTTCATCCAGATGGCTGTGTAGACATATCCATGTTCATACAGATGGCGGTGAAGACATGTCCATGTTCATACAGATAGCGGTGTAGATATTTCCATGTTCATACAGATAACCGTGTAGATATTGCCATGTTCATACCGATAGCGGTGCTGATACTTCCATGTTTATACAGATAGCGGTGTAGATATCTCCATCTTAATACAGATAGCGGTGTAGATATCTCCATCTTAATACAGATGGCGGTGTAGATATTTATATGTTCATTCAGATGGCGGTGCAGATATTTCCATGTTCATACAGATGGCGGTGTATCTATTTCCATGTTCATACAGATAGCGGTGTAGTTATTTCCATGTGTAGAGAGATAGCTGTGTAGATATTCCCATGTATATGCAGATAGCTGTGTAGATATTTCCATTTTCATGCAGATAGCGGTGAAGAGGTATACATGTTTACACAGATAGCGGTGTAGATATTTCCATGTTCATACAGATAGCGGTGTAGATATTTCCATGTACATACAGATGGCTTTGTAGATATATCTATGTTCTAACAGATGGCGGAGAAGATATTTCCATGTTCATACAGATAGCGGTGTAGATATTTCCATGTTCATAGAGATAGCGGTGTAGATATTTACATGTTCATACAGATAACGGTGCTGATATTTCCATGTTTATATAGGTAGCGGTGTAGACATTTCCATGTTTATACAGATAGCGGTGTAGATATTTCCAAGTTTATACAGATAGCGGTGTAGATATCTCCATCTTAATACAGATGGCGGTGTAGATATTTATATGTTCATTCAGATGGCGGTGCAGATATTTCCATGTTCATACAGATGGCGGTGTAGATATTTCCATGTTCATACAGATAGCGGTGTAGTTATTTCCATGTGTAAAGAGATAGCTGTGTAGATATTTCCATGTATAAGCAGATAGCTGTGTAGATATTTCTGTTTTCATGCAGATAGCGGTGTATATATTTCCCTGTTCAAACAGTTAGCGGTGTAGATATTTCCATGTTCATAAAGATAGCGGTGTAGATATTTCCATGTTTTTACAGATAGCGGTGTAGATATTTCCATATTCATACAGATAGCCGTGTAGATATTGCCATGTTCATACCGATAGCGGTGCTGATACTTCCATGTTTATACAGGTTGCGGTGTACATATTTCCGTGTTTATACAGATAGCGGTGTAGATATTTCCATGTTCATACAGATAGCGGTGTAGATATTTCCATGTTTATACAGATAGCGGTGTAGATATCTCCTTCTTAATACAGATGGCGGTGTAGATATTTCCATGTTCATACAGATGGCGGTGTAGATATTTCCATGTTTATAGAGATAGCGGTGTAGTTTTTTCCATGTGCAAAGAGATAGCTGTGTAGATATTTCCATTTATATGCAGATAGTTGTGTAGATATTTCAATATTCATGCAGATAGCGGTGTAGATATTTCCATGTTCAAACAGATAGCGGTGTAGATATTTCCATGTTTATACAGATAGCGGTGAAGATGTATGCATGTTTACACAGATAGCGGTATAGATATTTCCATGTTCATCCAGACGGCTGTGTAGACATATCCGTGTTCATACAGATGGTGGAGAAGATATTTCCATGTTCATACAGATGGCTGTGTAGATATATCCATGTTCATACAGATGGCGGTGACGATATTTCCATGTTCATACACATAGCGGTGTAGATATTTCCATGTTTATACACATAGCGGTGTAGATATTTCCATGTTTATACAGATAGCGGTGTAGATATTTCCATGTTTATGCAGATAGTGGTGTAGATATCTCCATCTTAATACAGATGGCGGTGTAGATATTTAAATGTTCATACAGATGGCGGTGCAGATATTTCCATGTTCATACAGATGGCGGTGTAGATATTTCCATGTTCATACAGATAGCGGTGTAGTTATTTCCATGTGTAAAGAGATAGCTGTGTAGATATTTCCATGTATAAGCAGATAGCTGTGTAGATATTTCCGTTTTCATGCAGATAGCGGCGTATATATTTCCCTGTTCAAACAGTTAGCGGTGTAGATATTTCCATGTTCATAAAGATAGCGGTGGAGATATTTCCATGTTTATACAGATAGCGGTGTAGATATTTCCATGTTCATACAGATAGCCGTGTAGATATTGCCATGTTCATACCAATAGCGGTGCTGATACTTCCATGTTTATACAGGTAGCGGTGTACATATTTCCGTGTTTATACAGATAGCGGTGTAGATATTTCCATGTTCATACAGATAGCGGTGTAGATATTTCCATGTTTATACAGATAGCGGTGTAGATATCTCCTTCTTAATACAGATGGCGGTGTAGATATTTCCATGCTCATACAGATGGCGGTGTAGATATTTCCATGTTTATAGAGATAGCGGTGTAGTTATTTCCATGTGCAAAGAGATAGCTGTGTAGATATTTCCATTTATATGCAGATAGTTGTGTAGATATTTCAATTTTCATGCAGATAGCGGTGTAGATATTTCCATGTTCAAACAGATAGCGGTGTAGATATTTCCATGTTCATACAGATAGCGGTGTAGATATTTCCATGTTTATACAGATAGCGGTGAAGATGTATGCGTGTTTACACAGATAGCGGTGTATATATTTCCATGTTCATCCAGACGGCTGTGTAGACATATCCATGTTCATACAGATGGTGGTGAAGATATTTCCATGTTCATACAGATGGCTGTGTAGATATATCCATGTTCATACAGATGGCCGTGACGATATTTCCATGTTCATACAGACGGTGGTGTAGATATTTCCATGTTCATACAGATAGCGGTGCTCATATTTCCATGTTTATACAGATAGAGGTGTAGATATTTCCATGTTCATACAGATAGCGGTGTAGATATTTCCATGTTTATACAGATAGCGGTGTAGATATCTCCATCTTAATACAGATGGCGGTGTAGATATTTATATGTTCATACAGTTGGTGGTGCAGATATTTCCATGTTCATTCGTATGGCGGTGAATATATTTCCATTTTCATACAGATGGCGGTGTAGAAACTTACATGTTCATACTGATAGTGGTGCTGATATTTCCATGTTTATACAGGTAGCGGTGTAGATATCTCCATGTTTATACAGATAGCGGTGTAGATATTTCCATGTTTATACACACAGCGGTGTAGATATTTCCATGTTTATACAGATAGCGGTGTAGATATTTCCATGTTTATGCAGATAGTTGTGTAGATATCTCCATCTTAATACAGATGGCGGTGTAGATATTTAAATGTTCTTACAGATGGCTGTGTAGACATATCCATGTTCATACAGATGGCGGTGAAGATATTTCCATGTTCATACAGATAGCGGTGTAGATATTTCCATGTTCATACAGATAGCGGTATAGATATTTCCATGTTCATACAGATGGCTGTGTAGATATATCCATGTTCCTTCAGATGGCGGTGAAGATATTTCCAAGTTCATACAGATGGCAGTGTAGATATTTCCATGTTCATACAGATAGCGGGGCTGATATTTCCATGTTTATACAGGTAGCAGTGTAGATATTTCCTTGTTTATACAGAAAGCGGCATAGATATTTCCATGTTTATACAGATAGCAGTGAAGATATTTCCAAGTTTATACAGATAGCGGTGTAGATATCTCCATCTTAATACAGATGGCGGTGTAGATATTTATATGTTCATACAGATGTCGGTGCAGAGATTTCCATGTGCATACAGATGGCGGTGTAGATATTTCCATGTTTATAGAGATAGCAGTGTAGTTATTTCCATGTGTAAAGAGATAGGTTTGTAGATATTTCCATGTATATGCAGATAGCTGTGTAGATATTTCCATTTTCATGCAGATAGCGGTGAAGATGTATACATGTTTACACAGATAGCGGTGTAGATATTTCCATGTTCATACAGATAGCGGTGTAGATATTTCCATGTTCATACAGATGGCTGTGTAGATATATCTATGTTCTTACAGATGGCGGAGAAGATATTTCCATGTTCATACAGATATCGGTGTATATATTTCCATGTTCATACAGATAGCGGTGTAGATATTTCCATGTTCATACAGATAGCGGTGTAGATATTTCCATGTTCATACAGATAGCGGTGTAGATATTTCCATGTTCATCCAGATGGCTGTGTAGATATATCCATGTTCATACAGATGGCGGTGAAGATATTTCCATGTTCATACAGATAGCGGTGCAGATATTTCCATGTTCATACAGATAGCCGTGTAGATATTGCCATGTTTATACCAATAGCGGTGCTGATACTTCCATGTTTATACAGGTAGCGGTGTACATATTTCCATGTTTATACAGATAGCGGTGTAGATATTTCCATGTTCATACAGATAGCGGTGTAGATATTTCCATGTTCATAGAGATAGCGGTGTAGATATTTACATGTTCATACAGATAGCGGTGCTGATATTTCCATGTTTAAACAGGTAGCGGTGTAGACATTTCCATGTTTATACAGATAGTGGTGTAGATATTTCCATGTTTATACAGATAGCGGTGTAGATATTTCCAAGTTTATACAGATAGCGGTGTAGATATCTCCATCTTAATACAGATGGCGGTGTAGATAATTATGTTCATTCAGACGGCGGTGCAGATATTTCCATGTTCATACAGATGGCGGTGTAGATATTTCCATGTTCATACAGATAGCGGTGTAGTTATTTCCATGTGTAAAGAGATAGCTGTGTAGATATTCCCATGTATATGCAGATAGCTGTGTAGATATTTCCATTTTCATGCAGATAGCGGTGTATATACTTCCCTGTTCAAACAGATAGCGGTGTAGATATTTCCATGTTCATACAGATAGTGGTGTAGATATTTCCATGTTCATACAGATAGCGGTGTAGCTATTTCCATGTTCATACACATAGCGGTGTGGATATTTCCATGTTCATAGAGATAGCGGTGTAGATATTTCCATGTTTATACAGGTAGCGGTGTAGATATTTCCATGTTTATACAGATAGCGGTGAAGATGTATGCATGTTTACACAGATAGCGGTGTAGATATTTTCATGTTCATCCAGATGGCCGTGTAGATATTTCCATGTTCATACAGATAGCGGTGTAGATATTTCCATGTTCATCCAGATGGCTGTGTAGATATATCCATGTTCATACAGATGGCGGTGAAGATATTTCCATGTTCATACAGATGGCTGTGTAGATATATCCATGTTCATACAGATGGCGGTGACGATATTTCCATGTTCATACGGACGGCGGTGTAGATATTTCCATGTTCATACTGATAGCGGTGCTGATATTTCCATGTTTATACAGGTGGCGGTGTAGATATTTCAATGTTTATACATAGAGCGGTGCAGATATTTCCATGTTCATCCAGATGGCTGTGTAGATATATGCATGTTCATACAGATGGCGGTGAAGATATTTCCATATTCATACAGATAGCGGTGTAGATATTTCCATGTTCATACAGATAGTGGTGTAGATATTTCCATGTTCATACAGATAGCGGTGTAGCTATTTCTATGTTCATACAGATAGCGGTGCAGATATTTCCATGTTTATACAGATAGCGGTGTAGTTATTTCCATGTTTATGCAGATAGTTGTGTAGATATCTCCATCTTAATACAGATGGCGGTGTAGATATTTAAATGTTCATTCAGATGGTTGTGTAGACATATCCATGTTCATACAGATGGCGGTGAAGATATTTTCATGTTCATACAGATAGCGGTGTAGATATTTCCAAGTTCATACAGATAGCGGTGTAGCTATTTCCATGTTCATACAGATAGCGGTGTGGATATTTCCATGTTCATAGAGATAGCGGTGTAGATATTTCCATGTTTATACAGGTAGCGGTGTAGATATTTCCATGTTTATACAGATAGCGGTGAAGATGTATGCATGTTTACACAGATAACGGTGTAGATATTTTCATGTTCATCCAGATGGCTGTGTAGATATATCCATTTTCATACAGATGGCGGTGAAGATATTTCCATGTTCATACAGATAGCGGTGTAGATATTTCCATGTTCATACAGATAGCGGTGTAGATATTTCCATGTTCATACAGATAGCAGTGTAGCTATTTCCATGTTCATACAGATAGCAGTGTAGATATTTCCATGTTCATCCAGATGGCTGTGTAGATATATCCATGTTCATACAGATGGCGGTGAAGATATTTCCATGTTCATACAGATAGCGGTGTAGATATTTCCATGTTCATACAGATAGCGGTGTAGATATTTCCATGTTCATACAGATTGCCGTGTAGCTATTTCCATGTTCATACAGATAGCGGTGTAGATATTTCCATGTTCATCCAGATGGCTGTGTAGATATATCCATGTTCATACAGATGGCGTTGTAGTTATTTCCATATTCATACAGATAGCGGTGTAGATATTTCCATGTTCATACAGATAGTGGTGTAGATATTTCCATGTTCATACAGATAGCGGTGTAGCTATTTCTATGTTCATACAGATAGCGGTGTAGATATTTCCATGTTTATACAGATAGCGGTGAAGATGTATGCATGTTTTCACAGATAGCGGTGTAGATATTTCCATGTTCATACAGATAGCGTTGTAGATATTTCCATGTTCATCCAGACGGCTGTGTAGACATATCCATGTTCATACAGATGGCGGTGAAGATATTTCCATGTTCATACAGATGGCTGTGTAGATATATCCATGTTCATACAGATGGCGGTGACGATATTTCAATGTTCATACAGATGGCGGTGTAGATATTTCCATGTTCATACAGATAGCGGTGCTGATATTTCCATTTTTATACAGGTATCGGTGTACATATTTCCATGTTTATACAGATAGCGGTGTAGATATTTCCATGTTTATACAGATAGCGGTGTAGATATTTCCATGTTTATACAAATAGCGGTGTAGATATATCCATCTTAATACAGATGGCGGTGTAGATATTTATATGTTCATACAGATGGCAGTGCAGATATTTCCATGTTCATATGGATGGCGGTGAAGATATTTCCATGTTCATACAGATGGCGGTGTAGAAACTTCCATGTTCATACTGGTAGCGGTGCTGATATTTCCACGTTTATACAGGTAGCGGTGTAGATATTTCCATGTTCATACAGATAGCGGTGTAGATATTTCCATGTTCATCCAGAAGGCTGTGTAGATATTTCCATGTTCATACAGATAGCGGTGCTGATATTTCCATGTTTATATAGGTAGCGGTGTAGATATTTCCATGTTTATACAGATAGCGGTGTAGATATTTCCATGTTTATACAGATAGCGGTGTGGATATCTCCATCTTAATACAGATGGTGGTGTAGATATTTATATGTTCATGCAGATGGCGGTGCAGATATTTCCATGTTCATACAGATGGCGGTGTAGATATTTCTATGTTTATAGAGATAGCGGTGTAGTTATTTCCATGTGTAAAGAAATAGCTTTGTAGATATTTCCATGTATATGCTGATAGCTCTGTAGATATTTCCATTTTCATGCAGATAGCAGTGTAGATATTTCCATGTTCATACAGATAGCGGTGGAGATATTTCCATGTTTATACAGATAGCGGTGAAGATGTATGCATGTTTACACAGATAGCGGTGTAGATATTTCCATGTTCATTCAGGTAGCGGTGTAGATATTTCCATGTTCATCCAGATAGCTCTGTAGATATATCCATGTTCATACAGATGGCGGTGAAGATATTTCAATGTTCATACAGATAGCGGTGTAGATCTTTCCATGTTCATGCAGATAGCGGTGTAGATATTTCCATGTTCATACAGATAGAGGTGTAGCTATTTCCATGTTCATACAGATTGCAGTGTAGATATTTCCATGTTCATCCAGATGGCTGTATAGATATATCCATGTTGATACAGATGGCGGTGAAGATATTTCCATGTTCATACAGATAGCGGTGTAGATATTTCCATGTTCATCCAGATGGCTGTGTAGATATTTCCATGTTCATACAGATAGCGGTGCTGATATTTCCATGTTTATACAGGTAGCGGTGTAGATATTTCCATGTTTATACAGATAGCGGTGTAGATATTTCCATGTTCATACAGATAGCGGTGTAGCTATTTCTATGTTCATACAGATAGCGGTGCAGATATTTCCATGTTTATACAGATAGCGGTGAAGATATCTCCATGTTCATACAGATGGCGTTTTAGATATTTCCATGTTAATAGAGATAGCGGTGTAGTTATTTCCATGTGTAAAGAAATAGCTTTGTAGATATTTCCATGTATATGTAGATAGCTGTGTAGATATTTCCATTTTCATGCAGATAGCGGAGTAGATATTTCCATGTTCAAACAGATAGCGGTGTAGATATTTCCATGTTCATACAGATAGCGGTGTAGATATTTCCATGTTTATACAGATAGCGGTGAAGATGTATGCATGTTTACACAGATAGTGGTGTAGATATTTCCATGTTCATACAGATAGCGGTGTAGATATTTCCATGTTCATTCAGATGGCTATGTAGATATACCCATGTTCATACAGATGGCGATTAATATATTTCCATGTTCATACAGATAGCGGTGTAGATATTTCCATGTTCATACAGATAGCGGTGTAGATATTTCCATGTTCATACAGATAGCGGTGTAGATATTTCCATGTTTATACATATAGCGGTGTAGATATTTCCATGTTCATACATATAGCGGTGTAGATATTTCCATGTTCATCCAGATGGCTGTGTAGTTATATCCATGTTCATACAGATGGCGGTGAAGATATTTCCATGATCATACAGATAGCGGTGTAGATATTTCCATGTTCATACAGATAGCGGTGTAGACATTTCCATGTTCATACAGATAGCGGTGTAGATATTTCCATGTTCATCCAGATGGCTGTGTAGATATTTCCATGTTCATACAGATAGCGGTGCTGATATTTCCATGTTTATACAGGTAGCGGTGTAGATATTCCCATGTGTATACAGATAGCGGTGTAGATATTTCCATGTTCATCCAGATGGCTGTGTATATATATCCATGTTCATTCAGATGGCGGTGAAGATATTTCCATGTTCATACAGATAGCGGTGTAGATATTTCCATGTTCATACAGATAGCTGTGTAGATATTTCCATGTTCATACAGACAGCGGTGTAGATATTTCCATGTTCATACAGATAGAGGTGTAGATATTTCCATGTTCATCCAGATGGCTGTGTAGATATATCCATGTTCATACAGATGGCGGTGAAGATATTTCCAAGTTCATGCAGATAGCGGTGTAGATATTTCCATGTTTATACAGATAGCGGTGTAGATATATCCATCTTAATACAGATGGCGGTGTAGATATTTATATGTTCATACTCATGGCGGTGCAGATATTTCCATGTTCATTCAGAAGGCGGTGTAGATATTTCCATGTTCATTCAGATGGTGGTGTAGATATTTTCATGTGTAAAGAAATAGCTTTGTAGATATTTCCATGTACATGCAGAGAGCTGTGTAGATATTTCCATTTTCATGCAGATAGCGGTGTAGATATTTCCATGTTCAAGCAGATAGCTGTGTAGATATTTCCATGTTCATACAGATCGCGGTGTAGATATTTCCATGTTTATACAGGTAGCGGTGTAGATATTTCCATGTTTATACAGATAGCGGTGTAGATATTTCCATGTTTATACAGATAGCGGTGTAGATATTTCCATGTTTATACAGATAGCGGTGTAGATATCTCCATCTTAATAGAGATGGCGGTGTAGATATTTATATGTTCATAGAGATGGCGGTGAAGATATTTCCATGTTCATACAGATGGTGGTGTAGATATTTCCATGTTTATAGAGATAGCTGTGTAGTTATTTCCATGTGTAAAGAAATAGCTTTGTAGATATTTCCGTGTATATGCAGATAGCTGTGTAGATATTTCCATTTTCATGCAGATAGCGGTGTAGATATTTCCATGTTCAAACAGATAGCGGTGTAGATATTTCCATCTTCATACAGATAGCGGTGTAGATATTTCCATGTTTATACAGATAGCGGTGAAGATGTATGCATGTTTTAACAGATAGCGGTGGAGATATTTCCATGTTCATACAGATGGCGGTGTAGATATTTCCATGTTAATACAGATAGCGGTGTAGATATTTCCATGTTCATCCAGAAGGCTGTGTAGATATTTCCATGTTCATACAGATAGCGGTGCTGATATTTCCATGTTTATATAGATAGCAGTGTAGATATTTCCATGTTCATACAGATAGCGGTGTAGATATTTCCATGTTTATACAGATAGCGGTGTAGATATTTCCATGTTTATACAGATAGCGGTGTCGATATCTCCATCTTAATACAGACGGTGGTGTAGATATTTATATGTTCATGCAGGTGGCGGTGCAGATATTTCCATGTTCATACAGATGGCGGTGTAGATATTTCTATGTTTATAGAGATAGCGGTGTAGTTATTTCCATGTGTAAAGAAATAGCTTTGTGGGTATTTCCATGTATATGCTGATAGCTCTGTAGATATTTCCATTTTCATGTAGATAGCAGTGTAGATATTTCCATGTTCATACAGATAGCGGTGGAGATATTTCCATGTTTATACAGATAGCGGTGAAGATGTATGCATGTTTACACAGATAGCGGTGTAGATATTTCCATGTTCATTCAGGTAGCGGTGTAGATATTTCCATGTTCATCCAGATAGCTGTGTAGATATATCCATGTTCATACAGATGGCGGTGAAGATATTTCAATGTTCATACAGATAGCGGTGTAGATCTTTCCATGTTCATGCAGATAGCGGTGTAGATATTTCCATGTTCATACAGATAGAGGTGTAGCTATTTCCATGTTCATACAGATTGCATTGTAGATATTTCCATGTTCATCCAGATGGCTGTATAGATATATCCATGTTCATACAGATGGCGGTGAAGATATTTCCATGTTCATACAGATAGCGGTGTAGATATTTCCATGTTCATACAGATAGTGGTGTAGATATTTCCATGTTCATACAGATAGTGGTGTATCTATTTCCATGTTCATACAGATAGCGGTGTAGATATTTCCATGTTCATCCAGATGGCTGTGTAGATATTTCCATGTTCATACAGATAGCGGTGCTGATATTTCCATGTTTATACAGGTAGCGGTGTAGATATTTCCATGTTTATACAGATAGCGGTGTAGATATTTCCATGTTTATACAGATAGCGGTGTAGATATCTCCATCTTAATACAGATGGCGGTGTAGATATTTATATGTTCATACAGATGGCGGTGAAGATATCTCCATGTTCATACAGATGGCGTTTTAGATATTTCCATGTTAATAGAGATAGCGGTGTAATTATTTCCATGTGTAAAGAAATAGCTTTGTAGATATTTCCATGTATATGCAGATAGCTGTGTAGATATTTCCATTTTCATGCAGATAGCGGAGGAGATATTTCCATGTTCAAACAGATAGCGGTGTAGATATTTCCATGTTCATACAGATAGCGGTGTAGATATTTCCATGTTTATACAGATAGCGGTGAAGGTGTATGCATGTATACACAGATAGTGTTGTAGATATTTCCATGTTCATACAGATAGCGGTGTAGATATTTCCATGTTCCTTCAGATGGCTATGTAGATATACCCATGTTCATACAGATGGCGATTAAGATATTTCCATGTTCATACAGATAGCGGTGTAGATATTTCCATGTTCATACAGATAGCGGTGTAGATATTTCCATGTTTATACATATAGCGGTGTAGATATTTCCATGTTCATACATATAGCGGTGTAGATATTTCCATGTTCATCCAGATGGCTGTGTAGTTATATCCATGTTCATACAGATGGCGGTGAAGATATTTCCATGATCATACAGATAGCGGTGTAGATATTTCCATGTTTATACAGATAGCGGTGTAGGTATTTCCATGTTTATACAGATAGCGGTGTAGATATCTCCATCTTAATAGAGATGGCGGTGTAGATATTTATATGTTTATAGAGATGGCGGTGAAGATATTTCCATGTTCATACAGATGGTGGTGTAGATATTTCCATGTTTATAGAGATAGCGGTGTAGTTATTTCCATGTGTAAAGAAATAGCTTTGTAGATATTTCCGTGTATATGCAGATAGCTGTGTAGATATTTCCATTTTCATGCAGATAGCGGTGTAGATATTTCCATGTTCAAACAGATAGCGGTGTAGATATTTCCATCTTCATACAGATAGCGGTGTAGATATTTCCATGTTTATACAGATAGCGGTGAAGATGTATGCATGTTTGAACAGATAGCGGTGGAGATATTTCCATGTTCATACAGATGGCGGTGTAGATATTTCTATGTTAATACAGATAGCGTTGTAGATATTTCCATGTTCATCCAGAAGGCTGTGTAGATATTTCCATGTTCATACAGATAGCGGTGCTGATATTTCCATGTTTATATAGATAGCAGTGTAGATATTTCCATGTTCATACAGATAGCGGTGTAGATATTTCCATGTTTATACAGACAGCGGTGTAGATATTTCCATGTTTATACAGATAGCGGTGTGGATATCTCCATCTTAATACAGATGGTGGTGTAGATATTTATATGTTCATGCAGGTGGCGGTGCAGATATTTCCATGTTCATACAGATGGCGGTGTAGATATTTCTATGTTTATAGAGATAGCGGTGTAGTTATTTCCATGTGTAAAGAAATAGCTTTGTAGATATTTCCATGTATATGCTGATAGCTCTGTAGATATTTCCATTTTCATGCAGATAGCGGAGTAGATATTTCCATGTTCAAACAGATAGCGGTGTAGATATTTCCATGTTCATACAGATAGCGGTGTAGATATTTCCATGTTTATACAGATAGCGGTGAAGGTGTATGCATGTATACACAGATAGTGTTGTAGATATTTCCATGTTCATACAGATAGCGGTGTAGATATTTCCATGTTCCTTCAGATGGCTATGTAGATATACCCATGTTCATACAGATGGCGATTAAGATATTTCCATGTTCATACAGATAGCGGTGTAGATATTTCCATGTTCATACAGATAGCGGTGTAGATATTTCCATGTTTATACAGATAGCGGTGTAGATATTTCCATGTTCATACAGATAGCGGTGTAGATATTTCCATGCTCATCCAGAAGGCTGTGTAGATATTTCCATGTTCATACAGATAGCGGTGCTGATATTTCCATGTTTATACAGGTAGCGGTGTAGATATTTCCATGTTTATACAGATAGCGGTGTAGATATTTCCATGTTTATACAGATAGCGGTGTAGATATTTCCATGTTTATACAGATAGCGGTGTTGATATCTCCATCTTAATACAGATGGCGGTGTAGATATTTATATGTTCATACTGATGACGGTGCAGATATTTCCAAGTTCATACAGATGGCAGTGTAGATATTTCCATGTTTATAGAGATAGCGGTGTAGTTATTTCCATGTGTAAAGAAACAGCTTTGTAGATATTTCCGTGTATATGCAGATAGCTGTGTAGATATTTCCATTTTCATGCAGATAGCGGTGTAGATATTTCCATGTTCAAACAGATAGCGGTGTAGATATTTCCATGTCCATACAGATAGTGGTGTAGATATTTGCATGTTTGTACAGATAGCGGTGAAGATGTATGCATGTTTGCACAAATAGCGGTGTAGATATTTCCATGTTCATACAGATAGCGGTGTAGATATTTCCATGTTCATACAGATAGCGGTTTAGATATTTCCATGTTCATACAGATAGCGGTGTAGATATTTCCATGTTCATACAGATAGCGGTGTAGATATTTCCATGTTCATCCAGAAGGCTGTGTAGATATTTCCATGTTCATACAGATAGCGGTGCTGATATTTCCATGTTTGTATAGGTAGCGGTGTAGATATTTCCATGTTCATACAGATAGCGGTGTAGATATTTCCATGTTTATACAGATAGCGGTGTAGATATTTCCATGTTTATACAGATAGCGGTGTGGATATCTCCATCTTAATACAGATGGTGGTGTAGATATTTATATGTTCATGCAGATGGCGGTGCAGATATTTCCATGTTCATACAGATGGCGGTGTAGATATTTCTATGTTTATAGAGATAGCGGTGTAGTTATTTCCATGTGTAAAGAAATAGCTTTGTAGATATTTCCATGAATATGCAGATAGGTGTGTTGATATTTCCATTTTCATGCAGATAGCGGTGTAGATATTTCCATGTTCATACAGATAGCGGTGGAGATATTTCCATGTTTATACAGATAGCGGTGAAGATGTATGCATGTTTACACAGATAGCGGTGTAGATATTTCCATGTTCATTCAGGTAGCGGTGTAGATATTTCCATGTTCATCCAGATGGCTGAGTAGATATATCCATGTTCATACAGATAGAGGTGTAGCTATTTCCATGTTCATACAGATTGCGGTGTAGATATTTCCATGTTCATCCAGATGGCTGTGTAGATATATCCATGTTCATACAGATGGCGGTGAAGATATTTCCATGTTCATACAGATAGCGGTGTAGATATTTCCATGTTCATACAGATAGTGGTGTAGATATTTCCATGTTCATACAGATAGCGGTGTATCTGTTTCCATGTTCATACAGATGGCGGTGTAGATATTTCCATGTTCATCCAGATGGCTGTGTAGATATTTCCATGTTCATACAGATAGCGGTGCTGATATTTCCATGTTTATAAAGGTAGAGGTGTAGATATTTCCATGTTTATACAGATAGCGGTGTAGATATTTCCATGTTTATACAGATAGCTGTGTAGATATTTCCATGTTTATACAGATAGTGGTGTAGATATCTCCATCTTAATACAGATGGCGGTGTAGATATTTATATGTTCATACAGTTGGCGGTGAAGATATCTCCATGTTCATTCAGATTGCGGTGTAGATATTTCCATGTTAATAGAGATAGAGGTGTAGTTATTTCCATGTGTAAATAAATAGCTTTGTAGATATTTCCATGTATATGCAGATAGCTGTGTAGATATTTCCATTTTCATGCAGATAGCGGAGTAGATATTTCCAAGTTCAAACAGATAGCAGAGTAGATATTTCCATGTTCAAACAGATAGCGGTGTAGATATTTCCATGTTCATACAGATTGCGGTGTAGATATTTCCATGTTCATTCAGATTGCTATGTAGATATATCCATGTTCATACAGAGGGCGGTGAAGATATTTCCATGTTCATACAGATAGCGGTGTAGATATTTCCATGTTCATACATATAGCGGTGTAGATATTTCCATGTTCATACATATAGCGGTGTAGATATTTCCATGTTCATCCAGATGGCTGTGTAGTTATATCCATGTTCATACAGATGGCGGTGAAGATATTTCTGTGATCATACAGATAGCGGTGTAGATATTTCCATGTTCATACAGATAGTGGTGTAGACATTTCCATGTTCATACAGATTGCGGTGTAGCTATTTCCATGTTCATACAGATGGCGGTGTAGATATTTCCATGTTCATCCAGATGGCTGTGTAGATATTTCCATGTTCATACAGATAGTGTTGCTGATATTTCCATGTTTATACAGGTAGCGGTGTAGATATTCCCATGTTTATACAGATAGCAGTGTAGATATTTCCATGTTTATACAGATAGAGGTGAAGATGTATGCATGTTTACACAGTTAGCGGTGCAGATATTTCCATGTTCATACAGACAGCGGTGTAGATATTTCCATGTTCATCCAGATGGCTGTGTAGATATATCCATGTTCATTCAGATGGCGGTGAAGATATTTCCATGTTCATACAGATAGCGGTGTAGATATTTCCATGTTCATACAGATAGCTGTGTAGATATTTCCATGTTCATACAGACAGCGGTGTAGATATTTCCATGTTCATACCGATAGCGGTGTAGATATTTCCATGTTCATACAGATAGCGGTGTAGCTATTTCCATGTTCATACAGATAGCGGTGTAGATATTTCCATGTTCATAGAGATAGCGGTGTAGATATTTCCATGTTCATACAGATAGCGGTGCTGATATTTCCATGTTTATACAGGTAGCGGTGTAGATATTTCCATGTTTATACAGATAGCGGTGTAGATATTTCCATGTTTATACAGATAGCGGTGTAGATATTTTCATGTTTACACAGATAGCGGTGTAGATATCTCCATTTTAATACACATGGCGGTGTAGATATTTATATGTTCATACAGATGGCGGTGCAGATATTTCCATGTTCATACAGATGGCGGTGTAGATATTTCCATGTTTATAGAGACTGCGGTGTAGATATTTCCATGTGTAAAGAAATAGCTTTGTAAATATTTCCATGTATATGCAGATATTTGTGCAGATATTTCCATTTTCATGCAGATAGCGGTGTAGATATTTCCATGTTCAAACAGATAGCTGTGTAGATATTTCCATTTTCATATAGATAGCGGTGTAGATATTTCCATGTTTATACAGATAGCGGTGAAGATGTATGCATGTTAACACAGATAGCGGTGTAGATATTTCCAAGTTCATAGAGATAGCGGGGTAGATATTTCCATGTTCATCCAGATGGCTGTGTAGATATATCCATGTTCATACAGATGGCGGTGAAGATATTTCCATGTTCATGCAGATAGCGGTGTAGATATTTCCATGTTCATACAGATAGCGGTGTAGACATTTCCATGTTCATACTGATAGCAGTGTAGCTATTTCCATGTTCATACAGATAGCGGTGTAGATATTTCCATGTTCATCCAGATGGCTGTGTAGATATTTCCATGTTCATAGAGATGGCGGTGAAGTTATTTCCATGTTCATACAGATGGTGGTGTAGATATTTCCATGTTCATACAGATAGCAGTGTAGATATTTCCATGTTTATACAGACAGCGGTGCTGTTACTTCCATGTTCATCCAGATGGCTGTGTAGATATATACATGTTCATACAGATGGCGGTGAAGATATTTCCATGTTCATACAGATATCGGTGTAGATATTTCCATGTTTATTCAGGTAGCCGTGTTGATATTTCCATGTTTATACAGATAGCGGTGTAGATATTTCCATGTTTATACAGATAGCGGTGCAGATATTTTCATGTTTATACAGATAGCGGTGTAGATATCTCCATCTTAATACAGATGGCGGTGTAGATATTTCCATGTTCATACAGATAGTGGTGTAGTTATTTCCATGTGTAAAGAGATAGCTGTGTAGATATTTCCATGTATATGCAGATAGCTGTGTAGATATTTTCATTTTCATGCAGATAGCGGTGAAGATGTATACATGTTTACTCAGATAGCGGTGTAGATATTTCCATGTTCATACAGATAGCGGTGTAGATATTTCCATGTTCATACAGATGGCTGTGTAGATATATCTATGTTCTTACAGATGGCGGAGAAGATATTTCCATGTTCATACAGATAGCGGTGTAGATATTTCCATGTTCATACAGATAGCGGTGTAGATATTTCCATGTTCATACAGATAGCGGTGTAGATATTTCCATGTTCATACAGATAGCGGTGTAGATATTTCCATGTTCATCCAGAAGGCTGTGTAGATATATCCATGTTCATACAGATGGCGGTGAAGATATTTCCATGTTCATACAGATAGCGGTGCAGATATTTCCATGTTCATACAGATAGCCGTGTAGATATTGCCGTGTTTATACCGATAGCGGCTCTGATACTTCCATGTTTATACAGGTAGCGGTGTAGATATTTCCAAGACTATACAGATAGCGGTGTAGATATCTCCATCTTAATAGAGATGGCGGTGTAGATATTTATATGTTCATTCAGATGGCGGTGCAGATATTTCCATGTTCATACAGATGGCGGTGTAGATATTTCCATGTTCATACAGATAGCGGTGTAGTTATTTCCATGTGTAAAGAGATAGCTGTGTAGATATTCCCATGTAAATGCAGATAGCTGTGTAGATATTTCCATTTTCAAGCAGATAGCGGCGTATATACTTCCCTGTTCAAACAGATAGCGGTGTAGATATTTCCATGTTCATACAGATAGTGGTGTAGATATTTCCATGATCATACAGATAGCGGTGTAGCTATTTCCATGTTCATACAGATAGCGGTGTGGATATTTCCATGTTCATAGAGATAGCGGTGTAGATATTTCCATGTTTATACAGGTAGCAGTGTAGATATTTCCATGTTTATACAGATAGCGGTGAAGATGTATGCATGTTTACACAGATAGCGGTGTAGATATTTTCATGTTCATCCAGATGGCCGTGTAGATATTTCCATGTTCATACAGATAGCGGTGTAGATATTTCCATGTTCATCCAGATGGCTGTGTAGATATATCCATGTTCATACAGATGGCGGTGAAGATATTTCCATGTTCATACAGATGGCTGTGTAGATATATCCATGTTCATACAGATGGCGGTGACGATATTTCCATGTTCATACAGACGGCGGTGTAGATATTTCCATGTTCATACTGATAGCGGTGCTGATATTTCCATGTTTATACAGGTGGCGGTGTAGATATTTCAATGTTTATACAGATAGCGGTGTAGATATTTCCATGTTCATCCAGATGGCTGTGTAAATATATCCATGTTCATACAGATGGCGGTGAAGACATTTCCATGTTCATACAGATAGCGGTGTAGATATTTCCATGTTCATACAGATAACCGTGTAGATATTTCCATGTTCATACCGATAGCGGTGCTGATACTTCCATGTTTATACAGGTAGCGGTGTACATATTTCCGTGTTTATACAGATAGCGGTGTAGATATTTCCATGTTCATACAGATAGCGGTGTAGATGTTTCCATGTTTATACAGATAGTGGTGTAGATATCTCCTTCTTAATACAGATGGCGGTGTAGATATCTCCATGTTCATACAGATGGCGGTGTAGATATTTCCATGTTTATAGAGATAGCGGTGTAGTTATTTCCATGTGCAAAGAGATAGCTGTGTAGATATTTCCATTTATATGCAGATAGTTGTGTAGATATTTCCATTTTCATGCAGATAGCGGTGTAGATATTTCCATGTTCAAACAGATAGCGGTGTAGATATTTCCATGTTCATACAGATAGCGGTGTAGATATTTCCATGTTTATACAGATAGCGGTGAAGATGTATGCATGTTTACACAGATAGCGGTGTAGATATTTCCATGTTCATCCAGACGGCTGTGTAGACATATCCATGTTCATAGAGATGGTGGTGAAGATATTTCCATGTTCATACAGATGGCTGTGTAGATATATCCATGTTCATACAGATGGCGATGACGATATTTCCATGTTCATACAGACGGTGGTGTAGATATTTCCATGTTCATGCAGATAGCGGTGCTGATATTTCCATGTTTATACAGGTAGCGGTGTAGATATTTCCATGTTTATACAGATAGCGGTGTAGATATTTCCATGTTTATACAGATAGCGGTGTAGATATTTCCATGTTTATACAGATAGCGGTGTAGATATTTCCATGTTCATACAGATAGCGGTGTAGATATTTCCATGTTCATACAGATAGCGGTGTAGATATTTCCATGTTCATACAGATAGCGGTGTAGATATTTCCATGTTCATCCAGAAGGCTGTGTAGATATATCCATGTTCATACAGATGGCGGTGAAGATATTTCCATGTTCATACAGATAGCGGTGCAGATATTTCCATGTTCATACAGATAGCCGTGTAGATATTGCCGTGTTTATACCGATAGCGGCTCTGATACTTCCATGTTTATACAGGTAGCGGTGTAGATATTTCCAAGACTATACAGATAGCGGTGTAGATATCTCCATCTTAATAGAGATGGCGGTGTAGATATTTATATGTTCATTCAGATGGCGGTGCAGATATTTCCATGTTCATACAGATGGCGGTGTAGATATTTCCATGTTCATACAGATAGCGGTGTAGTTATTTCCATGTGTAAAGAGATAGCTGTGTAGATATTCCCATGTAAATGCAGATAGCTGTGTAGATATTTCCATTTTCAAGCAGATAGCGGCGTATATACTTCCCTGTTCAAACAGATAGCGGTGTAGATATTTCCATGTTCATACAGATAGTGGTGTAGATATTTCCATGATCATACAGATAGCGGTGTAGCTATTTCCATGTTCATACAGATAGCGGTGTGGATATTTCCATGTTCATAGAGATAGCGGTGTAGATATTTCCATGTTTATACAGGTAGCAGTGTAGATATTTCCATGTTTATACAGATAGCGGTGAAGATGTATGCATGTTTACACAGATAGCGGTGTAGATATTTTCATGTTCATCCAGATGGCCGTGTAGATATTTCCATGTTCATACAGATAGCGGTGTAGATATTTCCATGTTCATCCAGATGGCTGTGTAGATAAATCCATGTTCATACAGATGGCGGTGAAGATATTTCCATGTTCATACAGATGGCTGTGTAGATATATCCATGTTCATACAGATGGCGGTGACGATATTTCCATGTTCATACAGACGGCGGTGTAGATATTTCCATGTTCATACTGATAGGGGTGCTGATATTTCCATGTTTATACAGGTGGCGGTGTAGATATTTCAATGTTTATACAGATAGCGGTGTAGATATTTCCATGTTCATCCAGATGGCTGTGTAAATATATCCATGTTCATACAGATGGCGGTGAAGACATTTCCATGTTCATACAGATAGCGGTGTAGATATTTCCATGTTCATACAGATAACCGTGTAGATATTTCCATGTTCATACCGATAGCGGTGCTGATACTTCCATGTTTATACAGGTAGCGGTGTACATATTTCCGTGTTTATACAGATAGCGGTGTAGATATTTCCATGTTCATACAGATAGCGGTGTAGATATTTCCATGTTTATACAGATAGTGGTGTAGATATCTCCTTCTTAATACAGATGGCGGTGTAGATATCTCCATGTTCATACAGATGGCGGTGTAGATATTTCCATGTTCATACAGATAGCGGTGTAGTTATTTCCATGTGTAAAGAGATAGCTGTGTAGATATTTCCACGTATAAGCAGATAGCTGTGTAGATATTTCCGTTTTCATGCAGATAGCGGTGTATATATTTCCCTGTTCAAACAGTTAGCGGTGTATATATTTCCATGTTCATAAAGATAGCGGTGTAGATATTTCCATGTTTATACAGATAGCGGTGAAGATGTATGCATGTTTACACAGATAGCGGTGTAGATATTTCCATGTTCATCCAGATGGCTGTGTAGATATATCCATGTTCATACAGATGGCGGTGAAGATATTTTCATGTTCATACAGATAGCGGTGTAGATATTTCCATGTTCATACACATAGCGGTGTAGATATTTCCAAGTTTATACAGATAGCGGTGTAGATATCTCCATCTTAATACAGATGGCGGTGTAGATATTTATATGTTCATTCAGATGGCGGTGCAGATATTTCCATGTTCATACAGATGGCGTTGTAGATATTTCCATGTTCATACAGATAGCGGTGTAGTTATTTCCATGTGTAAAGAGATAGCTGTGTAGATATTCCCATGTATATGCACATAGCTGTGTAGATATTTCCATTTTCAAGCAGATAGCGGTATATATACTTCCCTGTTCAAACAGATAGCGGTGTAGATATTTCCATGTTCATACAGATAGTGGTGTAGATATTTCCATGTTCATACAGATAGCGGTGTAGCTATTTCCATGTTCATACAGATAGCGGAGTGGATATTTCCATGTTCATAGAGATAGCGGTGTAGATATTTCCATGTTTATACAGGTAGCGGTGTATATATTTCCATGTTTATACAGATAGCGGTGAAGATGTATGCATGTTTACACAGATAGCGGTGCAGATATTTCCATGTCCATACAGATAGCGGTGTAGATACTTCCATGTTCATCCAGACGGCTGTGTTTACATATCCATGTTCATACAGATGGCGGTGAAGATATTTCCATGTTCATACAGATGGCTGTGTAGATATATCCATGTTCATACAGATGGCGGTGACGATATTTCCATGTTCATACCGATGGCGGTGTAGATATTTCCATGTTCATACAGATAGCGATGCTGATATTTCCTTGTTTATACAGGTATCGGTGTACATATTTCCATGTTTATACAGATAGCGGTGTAGATATTTCCATGTTTATACAGATGGCGGTGAAGATATTTCCATGTTCATACAGATGGCGGTGTAGATATTTCCATGTTCATACAGATAGCGGGGCTGATATTTCCATGTTTATACATGTAGCGGTGTAGATATTTCCATGTTTATACAGATAGCGGTGTAGATATTTCCATGTTTATGCAGATAGTTGTGTAGATATCTCCATCTTAATACAGATGGCTGTGTAGATATTTAAATGTTCATACAGATGGCTGTGTAGACATATCCATGTTCACACAGATGGCGGTGAAGATATTTCCATGTTCATACAGATAGCGGTGTAGATATTTCCATGTTCATACAGATAGCGGTGTAGATATTTCCTTGTTTATACACATAGCGGTGTAGATATTCCCATGTTCATACAGATAGCGGTGTATGTATTTCCATGTTCATACAGATAGCGGTGTAGATATTTCCATTTTCATGCAGATAGCGGTGTATATATTTCCCTGTTCAAACAGTTAGCGGTGTAGATATTTCCATGTTCATAAAGATAGCGGTGTAGATATTTCCATGTTTTTACAGATAGCGGTGAAGTTGTATGCATGTTTACACAGATAGCGGTGTAGATATTTCCACGTTCATCCAGATGGCTGTGTAGATATATCCATGTTCATACAGATGGCGGTGAAGATATTTCCATGTTCATACAGATAGCGGTGTAGATATCTCCATCTTAATACAGATGGCGGTGTAGATATTTATATGTTCATACAGATGGCGGTGCAGATATTTCCATGTTCATACGGATGGCGGTGAAGATATTTCCATGTTCATACAGATGGCGGTGTAGAAACTTCCATGTTCATACTGATAGCGGTGCTGATATTTCCATGTTTATACAGGTAGCGGTGTAGATATTTCCATGTTTATACTGATAGCAGTGTAGATATTTCCATGTTTATACACATAGCGGTGTAGATATTTCCATGTCTATACAGATAGCGGTGTAGATATTTCCATGTTTATGCAGATAGTGCTGTAGATATCCATCCTAATACAGATGGCAGTGTAGATATTTAAATGTTCATACAGATGGCGCTGCAGATATTTCCATGTTCATACAGATGGCGGTGTAGATATTTCCATGTTCATACAGATAGCGGTGTAGTTATTTCCATGTGTAAAGAGATAGCTGTGTAGATATTTCCACGTATAAGCAGATAGCTGTGTAGATATTTCCGTTTTCATGCAGATAGCGGTGTATATATTTCCCTGTTCAAACAGTTAGCGGTGTATATATTTCCATGTTCATAAAGGTAGCGGTGTAGATATTTCCATGTTTATACAGATAGCGGTGAAGATGTATGCATGTTTACACAGATAGCGGTGTAGATATTTCCATGTTCATCCAGATGGCTGTGTAGATATATCCATGTTCATACAGATAGAGGTGTAGATATTTCAATGTTCATACAGATAGCGGTGCAGATATTTCCATGTTCATCCAGATGGCTGTGTAGATATATCCATGTTCATACAGATGGCGGTGAAGATATTTTCATGTTCATACAGATAGCGGTGTAGATATTTCCATGTTCATACACATAGCGGTGTAGATATTTCCAAGTTTATACAGATAGCGGTGTAGATATCTCCATCTTAATACAGATGGCGGTGTAGATATTTATATGTTCATTCAGATGGCGGTGCAGATATTTCCATGTTCATACAGATGGCGTTGTAGATATTTCCATGTTCATACAGATAGCGGTGTAGTTATTTCCATGTGTAAAGAGATAGCTGTGTAGATATTCCCATGTATATGCACATAGCTGTGTAGATATTTCCATTTTCAAGCAGATAGCGGTATATATACTTCCCTGTTCAAACAGATAGCGGTGTAGATATTTCCATGTTCATACAGATAGTGGTGTAGATATTTCCATGTTCATACAGATAGCGGTGTAGCTATTTCCATGTTCATACAGATAGCGGAGTGGATATTTCCATGTTCATAGAGATAGCGGTGTAGATATTTCCATGTTTATACAGGTAGCGGTGTAGATATTTCCATGTTTATACAGATAGCGGTGAAGATGTATGCATGTTTACACAGATAGCGGTGCAGATATTTCCATGTCCATACAGATAGCGGTGTAGATACTTCCATGTTCATCCAGACGGCTGTGTAGACATATCCATGTTCATACAGATGGCGGTGAAGATATTTCCATGTTCATACAGATGGCTGTGTAGATATATCCATGTTCATACAGATGGCGGTGACGATATTTCCATGTTCATACAGATGGCGGTGTAGATATTTCCATGTTCATACAGATAGCGATGCTGATATTTCCTTGTTTATACAGGTATCGGTGTACATATTTCCATGTTTATACAGATAGCGGTGTAGATATTTCCATGTTTATACAGATGGCGGTGAAGATATTTCCATGTTCATACAGATTGCGGTGTAGATATTTCCATGTTCATACAGATAGCGGGGCTGATATTTCCATGTTTATACATGTAGCGGTGTAGATATTTCCATGTTTATACAGATAGCGGTGTAGATATTTCCATGTTTATACACATAGTGGTGTAGATATTTCCATGTTCATACAGATAGCGGTGTATGTATTTCCATGTTCATACAGATAGCGGTGTAGATATTTCCATTTTCATGCAGATAGCGGTGTATATATTTCCCTGTTCAAACAGTTAGCGGTGTAGATATTTCCATGTTCATAAAGATAGCGGTGCAGATATTTCCATGTTTATACAGATAGCGGTGAAGTTGTATGCATGTTTACACAGATAGCGGTGTAGATATTTCCACGTTCATCCAGATGGCTGTGTAGATATATCCATGTTCATACAGATGGCGGTGAAGATATTTCCATGTTCATACAGATAGCGGTGTTGATATCTCCATCTTAATACAGATGGCGGTGTAGATATTTATATGTTCATACAGACGGCGGTGCAGATATTTCCATGTTCATACAGATAGCGGTGTAGATATTTCCATGTTCATACAGATAGCGGTGTATGTGTTTCCATGTTCATACAGATAGCGGTGTAGATATTTCCATGTTCATCCTGATGGCTGTGTAGATATTTCCATGTTCATACAGATAGCGGTGTAAATATTTCCATGTTCATACAGATAGCGGTGTAGTTATTTCCATGTTCATGCAGATGGCTGTGTAGAGATATCCATGTTCATACAGATGGCGGTGAAGATATTTCCATGTTCATACAGATGGCGTTGTAGATATTTCCATGTTCATACAGATGGCGTTGTAGATATTTCCATGTTCATACAGATAGCGGTGTAGTTATTTCCATGTGTAAAGAGATAGCTGTGTAGATATTCCCATGTATATGCACATAGCTGTGTAGATATTTCCATTTTCAAGCAGATAGCGGTGTATATACTTCCCTGTTCAAACAGATAGCGGTGTAGATATTTCCATGTTCATACAGATAGTGGTGTAGATATTTCCATGTTCATACAGATAGCGGTGTAGCTATTTCCATGTTCATACAGATGGCAGTGTAGAAACTTTCATGTTCATACTGATAGCGGTGCTGATATTTCCATGTTTATACAGGGAGCGTTGTAGATATTTCCATGTTTATACAGATAGCAGTGTAGATATTTCCATGTTTATACACATAGCGGTGTATATATTTCCATGTCTATACAGATAGCGGTGTGGATATTTCCATGTTTATGCAGATAGTGGTGTAGATATCTCCATCTTAATACAGATGGCAGTGTAGATATTTAAATGTTCATACAGATGGCGCTGCAGATATTTCCATGTTCATACAGATGGCTGTGTAGATATATCCATGTTCATACAGATGGCGTTGTAGATATTTCCATGTTCATACAGATAGCGGTGTAGTTATTTCCATGTGTAAAGAGATAGCTGTGTAGATATTCCCATGTATATGCACATAGCTGTGTAGATATTTCCATTTTCAAGCAGATAGCGGTGTATATACTTCCCTGTTCAAACAGATAGCGGTGTAGATATTTCCATGTTTATACAGATAGTGGTGTAGATATTTCCATGTTCATACAGATAGCGGTGTAGATATTTGCATGTTCATACAGATGGCGGTGTAGAAACTTTCATGTTCATACTGATAGCGGTGCTGATATTTCCATGTTTATACAGGTAGCGTTGTAGATATTTCCATGTTTATACAGATAGCAGTGTAGATATTTCCATGTTTATACACATAGCGGTGTATATATTTCCATGTCTATACAGATAGCGGTGTGGATATTTCCATGTTTATGCAGATAGTGGTGTAGATATCTCCATCTTAATACAGATGGCAGTGTAGATATTTAAATGTTCATACAGATGGCGCTGCAGATATTTCCATGTTCATACAGATGGCTGTGTAGATATATCCATGTTCATACAGATGGCGGTGAAGATATTTCCATGTTCATACAGATAGCGGTGAAGATATTTCCATGTTCATACAGATAGCGGTGTAGATATTTCCATGTTCATACAGATAGGGGTGTATATATTTCCATGTTCATACAGATAGTGGTGTAGATATTTCTATTTTCATGCAGATAGCGGTGTATATATTTCCCTGTTCAAACAGTTAGCGGTTTAGATATTTCCATGTTCATAAAGATAGCGGTGTAGATATTTCCATGTTTTTACAGATAGTGGTGAAGATGTATGCATGTTTTCACAGATATCATTGTAGATATTTCCATGTTCATCCACATGGCTGTGTAGCTATATCCATGTTCATACAGATGGCGGTGAAGATATTTCCATGTTCATACAGATAGCGGTGTAGATATTTCCATGTTCATACAGATAGCGGTGTAGATATTTCCATGTTCATACAGATAGCGGTGTATGTGTTTCCATGTTCATACAGATAGCGGTGTAGATATTTCCATGTTCATCCTGATGGATGTGTAGATATTTCCATGTTCATACAGATAGCGGTGTAAATATTTCCATGTTCATACAGATAGCGGTGTAGTTATTTCCATGTTCATCCAGATGGCTGTGTAGATATATCCATGTTCATACAGATGGCGGTGAAGATATTTCCATGTTCATACAGATGGCGTTGTAGATATTTCCATGTTCATACAGATAGCCGTGTAGATATTGCCATTTTCATACTGATATCGGTGCTGATACTTCCATGTTTATACAGGTAGCGGTGTACATATTTCCGTGTTTATACAGGTAACGGTGTAGATATTTCCATGTTCATACAGATAGCGGTGTAGATATTTCCATGTTTATACAGATATCGGTGTAGATATCTCCTTCATAATACAGATGGCGGTGTAGATATTTATATGTTCATACAGATGGCGGTGCAGATATTTCCATGTTCATACAGATGGTGGTGTAGATATTTCCATGTTTATAGAGATAGCGGTGTAGTTATTTCCATGTGCAAAGAGATAGCTGTGTAGATATTTCCATGTATATGCAGATAGCTGTGTAGTTATTTCCATTTTCATGCAGATAGCGGTGTAGATATTTCCATGTTCAAACAGATAGCAGTGCAGATATTTCCATGTTCATACAGATAGCGGTGTGGATATTTCCATGTTTATACAGATAGCGGTGAAGATGTATGCATGTTTACACAGATAGCGGTGTAGACATTTCCATGTTCATACAGATAGCGGTGTAGATATTTCCATGTTCATCCAGACGGCTGTGTAGACATATCCATGTTCATACAGATGGCGGTGAAGATATTTCCATGTTCATACAGATGGCTGTGTAGATATATCCATGTTCATACAGATGACGGTGGAGGTTTTTCCATGTTCATACAGATGGCGGTGTAGATATTTCCATGTTCATACAAATAGCGGAGCTGATATTTCCATGTTTATACAGGTAGCAGTGTAGATATTTCCATTTTTATGCAGATAGCGTTGTAGATATTTCCATGTTTATACACATAGCGGTGTAGATATTTCCATGTTTATACAGATAGCGGTGTAGATATCTCCATCTTAATACAGATGGCGGTGTAGATATTTATATGTTCACACAGATGGCGGTGCAGATATTTCCATGTTCATACAGATGGCGGTGAAGATATTTCCATGATCATACAGATGGCGGTGTAGATACTTCCATGTTCATACTGATAGCAGTGCTGATATTTCCATGTTTATACAGGTAGCGGTGTAGATATTTCCATGTTCATACAGATAGCGGTGTAGATACTTCCATGTTCATCCAGACGGCTGTGTAGACATATCCATGTTCATACAGATGGCGGTGAAGATATTTCCATGTTCATACAGATGGCTGTGTAGATATATCCATGTTCATACAGATGGCGGTGACGATATTTCAATGTTCATACAGATGGCGGTGTAGATATTTCCAAGTTCATACAGATAGCGGTGCTGATATTTCCTTGTTTATACAGGTATCGGTCTACATATTTCCATGTTTATACAGATAGCGGTGTAGATATTTCCATGTTTATACAGATAGCGGTGTAAATATTTCCATGTTTATACAGATAGCGGTGTAGATATCTCCATCTTAATACAGATGGCGGTGTAGATATTCATATGTTCATACAGATGGCGGTGCAGATATTTCCATGTTCATACGGATGGCGGTGAAGATATTTCCATGTTCATACAGATGTCGGTGTAGAAACTTCCATGTTCATACTGATAGCGGTGCTGATATTTCCATGTTTATACAGGTAGCGGTGTAGATATTTCCATGTTTATACAGATAGCGGTGTAGATTTTTCCATGTTTATACACATAGCGGTGTAGATATTTCCATGTTTATACAGATAGCGGTGTAGATTTTTCCATGTTTATACACATAGCGGTGTAGATATTTCCATGTTCATACAGATAGCGGTGTGGATATTTCCATGTTTATACAGATAGCGGTGAAGACGTATGCATGTTTACCCAGATAGCGGTGTAGATAGTTCCATGTTCATACAGATAGCGGTGTAGATATTTCCATGTTCATCCAGACGGCTGTGTAGACATATCCATGTTCATACAGATGGCAGTGAAGATATTTCCATGTTCATACACATGGCTGTGTAGATATATCCATGTTCATACAGATGACGGTGAAGATTTTTCCATGTTCATACAGATGGCGGTGTAGATATTTCCATGTTCATAAAGATAGCGGTGCTGATATTTCCATGTTTATACAGGTAGCAGTGTAGATATTTCCATGTTTATACACATAGCGGTGTAGATATTTCCATGTTCATACAGATAGCGGTGTAGATATCTCCATCTTAATACAGATGGCGGTGTAGATATTTATATGTTCATACAGATGGCGGTGCAGATATTTCCATGTTCATACAGATGGCGGTGAAGTTATTTCCATGTTCATACAGATGGCGGTGTAGTTACTTCCATGTTCATACTGATAGCGGTGCTGATATTTCCATGTTTATACAGGTAGCTGTGTAGATATTTCCATTTTCAAGCAGATAGCGGTGTATATACTTCCCTGTTCAAACAGATAGCGGTGTAGATATTTCCATGTTCATACAGATAGTGGTGTAGATATTTCCATGTTTGTGCAGATAGCGGTGTAGATATCTCCATCTTAATACAGATGGCGGTGTAGATATTTATATGTTCATACAGATGGCGGTGCAGATATTTCCATGTTCATTCAGACAGCGGTGTAGATATTTCCATGTTCATACAGATAGTGGTGTAGTTATTTCCATGTGTAAAGAGATAGCTGTGTAGATATTTCCATGTATATGCAGATAGCTGTGTAGATATTTACATTTTCATGCAGATAGCGGTGTATATATTTCCCTGTTCAGTTAGCGGTGTAGATATTTCCATGTTCAGAAAGATAGCGGTGTAGATATTTCCATGTTTATACAGATAGCGGTGAAGATGTATGCATGTTTACACAGATAGCGGTGTAGGTATTTCCATGTTCATCCAGATGGCTGTGTAGATATATCCTTTTTCATAGAGATGGCGGTGAAGATATTTCCATGTTCATACAGATAGCGGTGTAGATATTTCCATGTTCATACAGATAGCGGTGTAGATATTTCCTTGTTTATACACATAGCGGTGTAGATATTTCCATGTTCATACAGATAGCGGTGTATATATTTCCATGTTCATACAGATAGCGGTGTAGATATTTCCATTTTCATGCAGATAGCGGTGTATATATTTCCCTGTTCAAACAGTTAGTGGTGTAGATATTTCCATGTTCATAAAGATAGCGGTGTAGATATTTCCATGTTTATACAGATAGCGGTGAAGTTGTATGCATGTTTACACAGATAGCGGTGTAGATATTTCCACGTTCATCCAGATGGCTGTGTAGATATATCCATGTTCATACAGATGGCGGTGAAGATATTTCCATGTTCATACAGATAGCGGTGTAGATATCTCCATCTTAATACAGATGGCGGTGTAGATATTTATATGTTCATACAGATGGCGGTGCAGATATTTCCATGTTCATACGGATGGCGGTGAAGATATTTCCATGTTCATACAGATGGCGGTGTAGAAACTTCCATGTTCATACTGATAGCGGTGCTGATATTTCCATGTTTATACAGGTAGCGGTGTAGATATTTCCATGTTTATACAGATAGCAGTGTAGATATTTCCATGTTTATACACATAGCGGTGTAGATATTTCCATGTCTATACAGATAGCGGTGTAGATATTTCCATGTTTATGCAGATAGTGGTGTAGATATCTCCATCTTAATACAGATGGCGGTGTAGATATTTAAATGTTCATACAGATGGCGCTGCAGATATTTCCATGTTCATACAGATGGCGGTGTAGATATTTCCATGTTCATACAGATAGCGCTGTAGTTATTTCCATGTGTAAAGAGATAGCTGTGTAGATATTTCCATGTATAAGCAGATAGCTGTGTAGATATTTCCGTTTTCATGCAGTTAGCGGTGTATATATTTCCCTGTTCAAACAGTTAGCGGTGTATATATTTCCATGTTCATAAAGATAGCGGTGTAGATATTTCCATGTTTGTACAGATAGCGGTGAAGTTGTATGCATGTTTACACAGATAGCGGTGTAGATATTTCCATGTTCATCCAGATGGCTGTGTAGATATATCCATGTTCATACAGATAGAGGTGTAGATATTTCCATGTTCATACAGATAGCGGTGCAGATATTTCCATGTTCATCCAGATGGCTGTGTAGATATATCCATGTTCATACAGATAGCGGTGTAGATATTTCCATGTTCATCCAGATGGCTGTGTAGATATATCCATGTTCATACAGATGGCGGTGAAGATATTTCCATGTTCATAGAGATGGCTGTGTAGATATATCCATGTTCATACAGATGGCGGTGACGATATTTCCATGTTCATACAGACGGCGGTGTAGATATTTCCATGTTCATACGGATAGCGGTGCTGACATTTCCATGTTTATACAGGTGGCGATGTAGATATTTCAATGTTTATACAGATAGCGGTGTAGATATTTCCATGTTCATCCAGATGGCTGTGTAGATATATCCATGTTCATACAGATGGCGGTGAAGACATTTCCATGTTCATACAGATAGCGGTGTAGATATTTCCATGTTCATACAGATAACCGTGTAGATATTGCCATGTTCATACCGATAGCGGTGCTGATACTTCCATGTTTATACAGGTAGCGGTGTAGATATTTCCATGTTTATACACACAGCGGTGTAGATATTTCCATGTTTATACAGATAGCGGTGTAGATATCTCCATCTTAATGCAGATGGCGGTTTAGATATTTATATGTTCATACAGTTGGCGGTGCAGATATTTCCATGTTCATACGTATGGCGGTGAAGATATTTAAATGTTCATACAGATGGCGGGGTAGAAACTTCCATCTTCATACTGATAGCGGTGCTGATATTTCCATGTTTATACAGGTAGCGGTGTAGATATTTCCATGTTTACACAGATAGCGGTGTAGATATTTCCATGTTTATACACATAGCGGTGTAGATATTTCCATGTTTATGCAGATAGTTGTGTAGATATCTCCATCTTAATACAGATGGCGGTGTAGATATTTAAATGTTCATACAGATGGCTGTGTAGACATATCCATGTTCATACAGATGGCGGTGAAGATATTTCCATGTTCATACAGATAGCGGTGAAGATATTTCCATGTTCATACAGATAGCGGTGTAGATATTTCCATGTTCATACAGATGGCTGTGTAGATATATCCATGTTGCTACAGATGGCGGTGAAGATATTTCCATGTTCATACAGATGGCGGTGTAGATATTTCCATGTTCATACAGATAGCGGGGCTGATATTTCCATGTTTATACAGGTAGCAGTGTAGATATTTCCTTGTTTATACAGAAAGCGGCATTGATATTTCCATGTTTATACAGATAGCAGTGTAGATATTTCCAAGTTTATACAGATAGCGGTGTAGATATCTCCATCTTAATACAGATGGCGGTGTAGATATTTATATGTTCACACAGATGTCGGTGCAGATATTTCCATGTTCATACAGATGGCGGTGTAGATATTTCCATGTTTATAGAGATAGCAGAGTAGTTATTTCCATGTGTAAAGAGATAGCTTTGTAGATATTTCCATGTATATGCGGATAGCTGTGTAGATATTTCCATTTTCATGCAGATAGCGGTGAAGATGTATACATGTTTACACAGATAGCGGTGTAGATATTTCCATGTTCATACAGATAGCGGTGTAGATATTTCCATGTTCATACAGATGGCTGTGTAGATATATCTATGTTCTTACAGATGGCGGAGAAGATATTTCCATGTTCATACAGATAGCGGTGTAGATATTTCCATGTTCATACAGATAGCGGTGTAGATATTTCCATGTTCATACAGATAGCGGTGTAGATATTTCCATGTTCATACAGATAGCGGTGTAGATATTTCCATGTTCATCCAGAAGGCTGTGTAGATATATCCATGTTCATACAGATGGCGGTGAAGATATTTCCATGTTCATACAGATAGCGGTACAGATATTTCCATGTTCATACAGATAGCCGTATAGATATTGCCGTGTTTATACCGATAGTGGCGCTGATACTTCCATGTTTATACAGGTAGCGGTGTACATATTTCCATGTTTATACAGATAGTGGTGTAGATATTTCCATGTTCATACAGATAGCGGTGTAGATATTTCCATGTTCATAGAGATAGCGGTGTAGATATTTACATGTTCATACAGATAGCGGTGCTGATATTTCCATGTTTATACAGGTAGGGGTGTAGACATTTCCATGTTTATACAGATAGTGGTGTAGATATTTCCATGTTTATACAGATAGTTGTGTAGATATTTCCAAGATTATACAGATAGCGGTGTAGATATCTCCATCTTAATACAGATGGCGGTGTAGATATTTATATGTTCATTCAGATTGCGGTGCAGATATTTCCATGTTCATACAGATGGCGGTGTAGATATTTCCATGTTCATACAGATAGCGGTGTAGTTATTTCCATGTGTAAAGAGATAGCTGTGTAGATATTCCCATGTATATGCAGATAGCTGTGTAGATATTTCCATTTTCAAGCAGATAGCGGTGTATATACTTCCCTGTTCAAACAGATAGCGGTGTAGATATTTCCATGTTCATACAGATAGTGGTGTAGATATTTCCATGATCATACAGATAGCGGTGTAGCTATTTCCATGTTCATACAGATAGCGGTGTGGATATTTCCATGTTCATAGAGATAGCGGTGTAGATATTTCCATGTTTATACAGGTAGCGGTGTAGATATTTCCATGTTTATACAGATATCGGTGAAGATGTAGGCATGTTTACACAGATAGCGGTGTAGATATTTTCATGTTCATCCAGATGGCCGTGTAGATATTTCCATGTTCATACAGATAGCGGTGTAGATATTTCCATGTTCATCCAGATGGCTGTGTAGATATATCCATGTTCATACAGATGGCGGTGAAGATATTTCCATGTTCATACAGATGGCTGTGTAGATATATCCATGTTCATACAGATGGCGGTGACGATATTTCCATGTTCATACAGACGGCGGTGTAGATATTTCCATGTTCATACTGATAGCGGTGCTGATATTTCCATGTTTATACAGGTGGAGGTGTAGATATTTCAATGTTTATACAGAGAGCGGTGTAGATATTTCCATGTTCATCCAGATGGCTGTGTAAATATATCCATGTTCATACAGATGGTGGTGAAGACATTTCCATGTTCATACAGATAGCGGTGTAGATATTTCCATGTTCATACAGATAACCGTGTAGATATTTCCATGTTCATACCGATAGCGGTGCTGATACTTCCATGTTTATACAGGTAGCGGTGTAGCTATTTCCATGTTTATACAGATAGCGGTTTAGATATCTCCATCTTAATACAGATGGCGGTGTAGATATTTATATGTTCATACAGATGGCGGTGCAGATATTTCCATGTTCATACGGATGGCGGTGAAGATATTTCCATGTTCATACAGATGGCGGTGTAGAAACTTCCATGTTCATACTGATAGCGGTGATGACATTTCCATGTTTATACTGGTAGCGGTGTAGATATTTCCATGTTTATACAGATAGCAGTGTAGATATTTCCATGTTTATACACATAGCGGTGTAGATATTTCCATGTTTATACAGATAGCGGTGTAGATATTTCCATGTTTATGCAGATAGTGGTGTAGATATCTCCATCTTAATACAGATGGCGGTGTAGATATTTAAATGTTCATACAGATGGCGGTGCAGATATTTCCATGTTCATACAGATGGCGGTGTAGATATTTCCATGTTCATACAGATAGCGGTGTAGTTATTTCCATGTGTAAAGAGATAGCTGTGTAGATATTTCCATGTAGAAGCAGAAAGCTGTGTAGATATTTCCGTTTTCATGCAGATAGCGGTGTATATATTTCCCTGTTCAAACAGTTAGCGGTGTATATATTTCCATGTTCATAAAGATAGCGGTGTAGATATTTCCATGTTTATACAGATAGCGGTGTAGATATTTCCATGTTCATACAGATAGCCGTGTAGATATTGCCATGTTCATACCAATAGCGGTGCTGATACTTCCATGTTTATACATTTAGCGGTGTACATATTTCCGTGTTTATACAGATAGCGGTGTAGATATTTCCATGTTCATACAGATAGCGGTGTAGGTATTTCCATGTTTATACAGATAGTGGTGTAGATATCTCCTTCTTAATACAGATGGCGGTGTAGATATCTCCATGTTCATACAGATGGCGGTGTAGATATTTCCATGTTTATAGAGATAGCGGTGTAGTTATTTCCATGTGCAAAGAGATAGCTGTGTAGATATTTCCATTTATATGCAGATAGTTGTGTAGATATTTCCATTTTCATGCAGATAGCGGTGTAGATATTTCCATGTTCAAACAGATAGCGGTGTAGATATTTCCATGTTCATACAGATAGCGGTGTAGATATTTCCATGTTTATACAGATAGCGGTGAAGATGTAGGCATGTTTACACAGATAGCGGTGTAGATATTTCCATGTTCATCCAGACGGCTGTGTAGACATATCCATGTTCATACAGATGGTGGTGAAGATATTTCCATGTTCATACAGATGGCTGTGTAGATATATCCATGTTCATACAGATGGCGGTGACGATATTTCCATGTTCATACAGACGGTGGTGTAGATATTTCCGTGTTGGTACAGATAGCGGTGCTGATATTTCCATGTTTATACAGGTAGCGGTGTAGATACTTCCATGTTTATACAGATAGCGGTGTAGATATTTCCATATTTATACAGATAGCGGTGTAGATATTTCCATGTTTATACAGATAGCAGTGTAGGTATCTCCATCTTAATACAGATGGCGGTGTAGATATTTATATGTTCATACAGTTGGCGGTGCAGATATTTCCATGTTCATAGCGTTGGCAGTGTAGATATTTCCATGTTCATACAGATAGCGGGGCTGATATTTCCATGTTTATACAGGTAGCAGTGTAGATATTCCCTTGTTTATACAGAAAGCGGCATAGATATTTCCATGTTTATACAGATAGCAGTGTAGATATTTCCAAGTTTATACAGATAGCGGTGTAGATATCTCCATCTTAATACAGATGGCGGTGTAGATATTTATATGTTCATACAGATGTCGGTGCAGATATTTCCATGTTCATACAGATGGCGGTGTAGATATTTCCATGTTTATAGAGATAGCAGTGTAGTTATTTCCATGTGTAAAGAGATAGCTTTGTAGATATTTCCATGTATATGCAGATAGCTGTGTAGATAATTCCATTTTCATGCAGATAGCGGTGAAGATGTATACATGTTTACACAGATAGTGGTGTAGATATTTCCATGTTCATACAGATAGCGGTGTAGATATTTCCATGTTCATACAGATGGCTGTGTAGATATATCTATGATCTTACAGATGGCGGAGAAGATATTTCCATGTTCATACAGATAGCGGTGTAGATATTTCCATGTTCATACAGATAGCGGTGTAGATATTTCCAAGTTTATACACACAGCGGTGTAGATATTTCCATGTTTATACAGATAGCGGTGTAGATATCTCCATCTTAATGCAGATGGCGGTTTAGATATTTATATGTTCATACAGTTGGCGGTGCAGATATTTCCATGTTCATACGTATGGCGGTGAAGATATTTAAATGTTCATACAGATGGCGGTGTAGAAACTTCCATCTTCATACTGATAGCGGTGCTGATATTTCCATGTTTATACAGGTAGCGGTGTAGATATTTCCATGTTTACACAGATAGCGGTGTATATATTTCCATGTTTATACACATAGCGGTGTAGATATTTCCATGTTTATGCAGATAGTTGTGTAGATATCTCCATCTTAATACAGATGGCGGTGTAGATATTTAAATGTTCATACAGATGGCTGTGTAGACATATCCATGTTCATACAGATGGCGGTGAAGATATTTCCATGTTCATACAGATAGCGGTGAAGATATTTCCATGTTCATACAGATAGCGGTGTAGATATTTCCATGTTCATACAGATGGCTGTGTAGATATATCCATGTTGCTACAGATGGCGGTGAAGATATTTCCATGTTCATACAGATGGCGGTGTAGATATTTCCATGTTCATACAGATAGCGGGGCTGATATTTCCATGTTTATACAGGTAGCAGTGTAGATATTTCCTTGTTTATACAGAAAGCGGCATTGATATTTCCATGTTTATACAGATAGCAGTGTAGATATTTCCAAGTTTATACAGATAGCGGTGTAGATATCTCCGTCTTAATACAGATGGCGGTGTAGATATTTATATGTTCACACAGATGTCTGTGCAGATATTTCCATGTTCATACAGATGGCGGTGTAGATATTTCCATGTTTATAGAGATAGCAGTGTAGTTATTTCCATGTGTAAAGAGATAGCTTTGTAGATATTTCCATGTATATGCAGATAGCTGTGTAGATATTTCCATTTTCATGCAGATAGCGGTGAAGATGTATACATGTTTACACAGATAGCGGTGTAGATATTTCCATGTTCATACAGATAGCGGTGTAGATATTTCCATGTTCATACAGATGGCTGTGTAGATATATCTATGTTCTTACAGATGGCGGAGAAGATATTTCCATGTTCATACAGATAGCGGTGTAGATATTTCCATGTTCATACAGATAGCGGTGTAGATATTTCCATGTTCATACAGATAGCGGTGTAGATATTTCCATGTTCATCCAGAAGGCTGTGTAGATATATCCATGTTCATACAGATGGCGGTGAAGATATTTCCATGTTCATACAGATAGCGGTGCAGATATTTCCATGTTCATACAGATAGCCGTATAGATATTGCCGTGTTTATACCGATAGCGGCGCTGATACTTCCATGTTTATACAGGTAGCGGTGTACATATTTCCATGTTTATACAGATAGTGGTGTAGATATTTCCATGTTCATACAGATAGCGGTGTAGATATTTCCATGTTCATAGAGATAGCGGTGTAGATATTTACATGTTCATACAGATAGCGGTGCTGATATTTCCATGTTTATACAGGTAGGGGTGTAGACATTTCCATGTTTATACAGATAGTGGTGTAGATATTTCCATGTTTATACAGATAGTTGTGTAGATATTTCCAAGATTATACAGATAGCGGTGTAGATATCTCCATCTTAATACAGATGGCGGTGTAGATATTTATATGTTCATTCAGATGGCGGTGCAGATATTTCCATGTTCATACAGATGGCGGTGTTGATATTTCCATGTTCATACAGATAGCGGTGTAGTTATTTCCATGTGTAAAGAGATAGCTGTGTAGATATTCCCATGTATATGCACATAGCTGTGTAGATATTTCCATTTTCAAGCAGATAGCGGTGTATATACTTCCCTGTTCAAACAGATAGCGGTGTAGATATTTCCATGTTCATACAGATAGTGGTGTAGATATTTCCATGATCATACAGATAGCGGTGTAGCTATTTCCATGTTCATACAGATAGCGGTGTGGATATTTCCATGTTCATAGAGATAGCGGTGTAGATATTTCCATGTTTATACAGGTAGCGGTGTAGATATTTCCATGTTTATACAGATATCGGTGAAGATGTAGGCATGTTTACACAGATAGCGGTGTAGATATTTTCATATTCATCCAGATGGCCGTGTAGATATTTCCATGTTCATACAGATAGCGGTGTAGATATTTCCATGTTCATCCAGATGGCTGTGTAGATATATCCATGTTCATACAGATGGCGGTGAAGATATTTCCATGTTCATACAGATGGCTGTGTAGATATATCCATGTTCATACAGATGGCGGTGACGATATTTCCATGTTCATACAGACGGCGGTGTAGATATTTCCATGTTCATACTGATAGCGGTGCTGATATTTCCATGTTTATACAGGTGGAGGTGTAGATATTTCAATGTTTATACAGAGAGCGGTGTAGATATTTCCATGTTCATCCAGATGGCTGTGTAAATATATCCATGTTCATACAGATGGCGGTGAAGACATTTCCATGTTCATACAGATAGCGGTGTAGATATTTCCATGTTCATACAGATAACCGTGTAGATATTTCCATGTTCATACCGATAGCGGTGCTGATACTTCCATGTTTATACAGGTAGCGGTGTAGCTATTTCCATGTTTATACAGATAGCGGTTTAGATATCTCCATCTTAATACAGATGGCGGTGTAGATATTTATATGTTCATACAGATGGCGGTGCAGATATTTCCATGTTCATACGGATGGCGGTGAAGATATTTCCATGTTCATACAGATGGCGGTGTAGAAACTTCCATGTTCATACTGATAGCGGTGATGACATTTCCATGTTTATACTGGTAGCGGTGTAGATATTTCCATGTTTATACAGATAGCAGTGTAGATATTTCCATGTTTATACACATAGCGGTGTAGATATTTCCATGTTTATACAGATAGCGGTGTAGATATTTCCATGTTTATGCAGATAGTGGTGTAGATATCTCCATCTTAATACAGATGGCGGTGTAGATATTTAAATGTTCATACAGATGGCGGTGCAGATATTTCCATGTTCATACAGATGGCGGTGTAGATATTTCCATGTTCATACAGATAGCGGTGTAGTTATTTCCATGTGTAAAGAGATACCTGTGTAGATATTTCCATGTAGAAGCAGAAAGCTGTGTAGATATTTCCGTTTTCATGCAGATAGCGGTGTATATATTTCCCTGTTCAAACAGTTAGCGGTGTATATATTTCCATGTTCATAAAGATAGCGGTGTAGATATTTCCATTTTTATACAGATAGCGGTGTAGATATTTCCATGTTCATACAGATAGCCGTGTAGATATTGCCATGTTCATACCAATAGCGGTGCTGATACTTCCATGTTTATACAGGTAGCGGTGTACATATTTCCGTGTTTATACAGATAGCGGTGTAGATATTTCCATGTTCATACAGATAGCGGTGTAGGTATTTTCATGTTTATACAGATAGTGGT
Source organism: Gorilla gorilla gorilla (assembly GCF_029281585.2). Taxonomy (NCBI): domain Eukaryota; kingdom Metazoa; phylum Chordata; class Mammalia; order Primates; family Hominidae; genus Gorilla; species Gorilla gorilla. The sequence continues at coordinate 4,917,563 of NC_073232.2, read as the reverse complement.
GTAGATATCTCCTTCTTAATACAGATGGCGGTGTAGATATCTCCATGTTCATACAGATGGCGGTGTAGATATTTCCATGTTTATAGAGATAGCGGTGTAGTTATTTCCATGTGCAAAGAGATAGCTGTGTAGATATTTCCATTTATATGCAGATAGTTGTGTAGATATTTCCATTTTCATGCAGATAGCGGTGTAGATATTTCCATGTTCAAACAGATAGCGGTGTAGATATTTCCATGTTCATACAGATAGCGGTGTAGATATTTCCATGTTTATACAGATAGCGGTGAAGATGTATGCATGTTTACACAGATAGCGGTGTAGATATTTCCATGTTCATCCAGACGGCTGTGTAGACATATGCATGTTCATACAGATGGTGGTGAAGATATTTCCATGTTCATACAGATGGCTGTGTAGATATATCCATGTTCATACAGATGGCGGTGACGATATTTCCATGTTCATACAGACGGTGGTGTAGATATTTCCGTGTTGGTACAGATAGCGGTGCTGATATTTCCATGTTTATACAGGTAGCGGTGTAGATATTTCCATGTTTATACAGATAGCGGTGTAGATATTTCCATATTTATACAGATAGCGGTGTAGATATTTCCATGTTTATACAGATAGCAGTGTAGATATCTCCATCTTAATACAGATGGCGGTGTAGATATTTATATGTTCATACAGTTGGCGGTGCAGATATTTCCATGTTCATACAGATGGCGGTGTAGAACCTTCCATGTTCATACTGATAGAGGTGCTGATATTTCCATGTTTATACAGGTAGCGGTGTAGATATTTCCATGTTTATACAGATAGCGGTGTAGATATTTCCATGTTTATACACATAGCGGTGTAGATATTTCCATGTTTATACAGATAGCGGTGTAGATATTTCCATGTTTATGCAGATAGTTGTGTAGATATCTCCATCTTAATACAGATGGCGGTGTAGATATTTAAATGTTCATACAGATGGCTGTGTAGACATATCCATGTTCATACAGATGGCGGTGAAGATATTTCCATGTTCATACAGATAGCGGTGTAGATATTTCCATGTTCATACAGATAGCGGTGTAGATATTTCCATGTTCATACAGATGGCTGTGTAGATATATCCATGTTCGTACAGATGGCGGTGAAGATATTTCCATGTTCATAGCGTTGGCAGTGTAGATATTTCCATGTTCATACAGATAGCGGGGCTGATATTTCCATGTTTATACAGGTAGCAGTGTAGATATTTCCTTGTTTATACAGAAAGCGGCATAGATATTTCCATGTTTATACAGATAGCAGTGTAGATATTTCCAAGTTTATACAGATAGCGGTGTAGATATCTCCATCTTAATACAGATGGCGGTGTAGATATTTATATGTTCATTCAGATGGCGGTGTAGATATTTCCATGTTTATAGAGATAGCAGTGTAGTTATTTCCATGTGTAAAGAGATAGCTTTGTAGATATTTCCATGTATATGCAGATAGCTGTGTAGATATTTCCATTTTCATGCAGATAGCGGTGAAGATGTATACATGTTTACACAGATAGTGGTGTAGATATTTCCATGTTCATACAGATAGCGGTGTAGATATTTCCATGTTCATACAGATGGCTGTGTAGATATATCTATGATCTTACAGATGGCGGAGAAATTATTTCCAAGTTCATACAGATAGCGGTGTAGATATTTCCATGTTCATACAGATAGCGGTGTAGATATTTCCATGTTCATACAGATAGCGGTGTAGATATTTCCATGTTCATACAGATAGCGGTGTAGATATTTCCATGTTCATAGAGATAGCGGTGAAGATATTTACATGTTCATACAGATAGCGGTGCTGATATTTCCATGTTTATACAGGTAGCGGTGTAGACATTTCCATGTTTATACAGATAGTGGTGTAAATATTTCCATGTTTATACAGATAGCGGTGTAGATATTTCCAAGTTTATACAGATAGCGGTGTAGATATCTCCATCTTAATACAGATGGCGGTGTAGATATTTATATGTTCATTCAGATGGCGGTGCAGATATATCCATGTTCATACAGATAGCGGTGTAGTTATTTCCATGTTCATACAGATAGCGGTGTAGCTATTTCCATGTTCATACAGATAGCGGTGTGGATATTTCCATGTTCATGGAGATAGCGGTGTAGATATTTCCATGTTTATACAGGTAGCGGTGTAGACATTTCCATGTTTATACAGATAGCGGTGAAGATGTATGCATGTTTACACATATAGCGGTGTAAATATTTTCATGTTCATCCAGATGGCTGAGTAGATATTTCCATGTTCATACAGATAGCAGTGCAGATATTTCCATGTTTATACAGATAGCGGTGAAGATGTATGCATGTTTACACAGATAGCGGTGTAGATATTTCCAAGTTCATACACATAGCGGTGTAGATATTTCCATGTTCATCCAGACGGCTGTGTAGACATATCCATGTTCACACAGATGGCGGTGAAGATATTTCCATGTTCATACAGATAGCGGTGTAGATATTTCCATGTTCATACAGATAGCGGTGTAGATATTTCCTTGTTTATACACATAGCGGTGTAGATATTTCCATGTTCATACAGATAGCGGTGTAGATATTTCCATTTTCATGCAGATAGCGGTGTATATGTTTCCCTGTTCAAACAGTTAGCGGTGTAGATATTTCCATGTTCATAAAGATAGCGGTGTAGATATTTCCATGTTTATACAGATAGCGGTGAAGTTGTATGCATGTTTACACAGATAGCGGTGTAGATATTTCCACGTTCATCCAGATGGCTGTGTAGATATATCCATGTTCATACAGATGGCGGTGAAGATATTTCCATGTTCATACAGATAGCGGTGTAGATATCTCCATCTTAATACAGGTGGTGTTGTAGATATTTATATGTTCATACAGATGGCAGTGCAGATATTTCCATGTTCATACGGATGGCGGTGAAGATATTTCCATGTTCATACAGATGGCGGTGTAGAAACTTCCATGTTCATACTGATAGCGGTGCTGATATTTCCATGTTTATACAGGTAGCGGTGTAGATATTTCCATGTTTATACAGATAGCAGTGTAGATATTTCCATGTTTATACACATAGCGGTGTAGATATTATCATGTCTATACAGATAGCGGTGTAGATATTTCCATGTTTATGCAGATAGTGGTGTAGATATCTCCATCTTAATACAGATGGCGGTGTAGATATTTAAATGTTCATACAGATGGCGCTGCAGATATTTCCATGTTCATACAGATGGCGGTGTAGATATTTCCATGTTCATACAGATAGCGGTGTAGTTATTTCCATGTGTAAAGAGATAGCTGTGTAGATATTTCCATGTATAAGCAGATAGCTGTGTAGATATTTCCGTTTTCATGCAGATAGCGGTGTATATATTTCCCTGTTCAAACAGTTAGCGGTGTATATATTTCCATGTTCATAAAGATAGCGGTGTAGATATTTCCATGTTTATACAGATAGCGGTGAAGATGTATGCATGTTTACACAGATAGCGGTGTAGATATTTCCATGTTCATCCAGATGGCTGTGTAGATATATCCATGTTCATACAGATAGAGGTGTAGATATTTCCATGTTCATACAGATAGCGGTGCAGATATTTCCATGTTCATCCAGATGGCTGTGTAGATATATCCATGTTCATACAGATGGCGGTGAAGATATTTTCATGTTCATACAGATAGCGGTGTAGATATTTCCATGTTCATACACATAGCGGTGTAGATATTTCCAAGTTTATACAGATAGCGGTGTAGATATCTCCATCTTAATACAGATGGCGGGGTAGATATTTATATATTCATTCAGATGGTGGTGCAGATATTTCCATGTTCATACAGATGGCGTTGTAGATATTTCCATGTTCATACAGATAGCGGTGTAGTTATTTCCATGTGTAAAGAGATAGCTGTGTAGATATTCCCATGTATATGCACATAGCTGTGTAGAAATTTCCATTTTCAAGCAGATAGCGGTGTATATACTTCCCTGTTCAAACAGATAGCGGTGTAGATATTTCCATGTTCATACAGATAGTGGTGTAGATATTTCCATGTTCATACAGATAGCGGTGTAGCTATTTCCATGTTCATACAGATAGCGGAGTGGATATTTCCATGTTCATAGAGATACCGGTGTAGATATTTCCATGTTTATACAGGTAGCGGTGTAGATATTTCCATGTTTATACAGATAGCGGTAAAGATGTATGCATGTTTACACAGATAGCGGTGCAGATATTTCCATGTCCATACAGATAGCGGTGTAGATACTTCCATGTTCATCCAGACGGCTGTGTAGACATATCCATGTTCATACAGATGGCGGTGAAGATATTTCCATGTTCATACAGATGGCTGTGTAGATATATCCATGTTCATACAGATGGCGGTGACGATATTTCCATGTTCATACAGATGGCGGTGTAGATATTTCCATGTTCATACAGATAGAGGTGCTGATATTTCCTTGTTTATACAGGTATCGGTGTACATATTTCCATGTTTATACAGATAGCGGTGTAGATATTTCCATGTTTATACAGATAGCGGTGTAGATATTTCCATGTTTATACAGATAGCGGTGTAGATATCTCCATCGTAATACAGATGGCGGTGTAGATATTCGTATGTTCATACAGATGGCGGTGCAGATATTTCCATGTTCATACGGATGGCGGTGAAGATATTTCCATGTTCATACAGATGGCGTTGTAGAAACTTCCATGTTCATACTGATAGCGGTGCTGATATTTCCATGTTTATACAGGTAGCGGTGTAGATATTTCCATGTTTATACAGATAGCGGTGTAGATATTTCCATGTTTATACACATAGCGGTGTAGATATTTCCATGTTTATACAGATAGCGATGTAGATATTTCCATGTTTATGCAGATAGTTGTGTAGATATCTCCATCTTAATACAGATGGCGGTGTAGATATTTATATGTTCATTCAGATGGCGGTGCAGATATTTCCATGTTCATACAGATGGCGTTGTAGATATTTCCATGTTCATACAGATAGCGGTGTAGTTATTTCCATGTGTAAAGAGATAGCTGTGTAGATATTCCCATGTATATGCACATAGCTGTGTAGATATTTCCATTTTCAAGCAGATAGCGGTGTATATACTTCCCTGTTCAAACAGATAGCGGTGTAGATATTTCCATGTTCATACAGATAGTGGTGTAGATATTTCCATGTTCATACAGATAGCGGTGCTGATATTTCCCTGTTTATACAGGTATCGGTGTACATATTTCCATGTTTATACAGATAGCGGTGTAGATATTTCCATGTTTATACAGATAGCGGTGTAAATATTTCCATGTTTATACAGATAGCGGTGTAGATATCTCCATCTTAATACAGATGGCGGTGTAGATATTCATATGTTCATACAGATGGCAGTGCAGATATTTCCATGTTCATACAGATGGCGGTGAAGATATTTCCATGTTCATACTGATGGCGGTGTAGAAACTTCCATGTTCATACTGATAGCGGTGCTGATATTTCCATGTTTATACAGGTAGCGGTGTAGATATTTCCATGTTTATACAGATAGCGGTGTAGATTTTTCCATGTTTATACACATAGCGGTGTAGATATTTCCATGTTTATACAGATAGCGGTGTAGATATCTCCATCTTAATACAGATGGCGGTGTAGATATTTATATGTTCATTCAGATGGCGGTGCAGATATTTCCATGTTCATACAGATGGCGGTGTATCTATTTCCATGTTCATACAGATACCGTTTAGTTATTTCCATGTGTATAGAGATAGCTGTGTAGATATTCCCATGTATATGCACATAGCTGTGTAGATATTTCCATTTTCAAGCAGATAGCGGTGTATATACTTCCCTGTTCAAACAGATAGCGGTGTAGATATTTCCATGTTCATACAGATAGTGGTGTAGATATTTCCATGTTTATACAGATAGCGTTGTAGCTATTTCCATGTTCATACAGATAGCGGAGTGGATATTTCCATGTTCATAGAGATAGTGGTGTAGATATTTCCATGTTTATACAGGTAGCGGTGTAGATATTTCCATGTTTATACAGATAGCCGTGAAGATGTATGCATGTTTACACAGATAGCGGTGTAGATATTTCCATGTTCATACAGATAGCGGTGTAGATATTTCCATGTTCATCCAGACGGCTGTGTAGACATATCCATGTTCATACAGATGGCGGTGAAGATATTTCCATGTTCATACAGATGGCTGTGTAGATATATCCATGTTCATACAGATGGCGGTGACGATATTTCCATGTTCATACACATGGCGGTGTAGATATTTCCATGATCATACAGATAGCGGTGCTGATATTTCCTTGTTTATACAGGTATCGGTGTACATATTTCCATGTTTATACAGATAGCGGTGTAGATATTTCCATGTTTATACAGATAGCGGTGTAGATATTTCCATGTTTATACAGATAGCGGTGTAGATATCTCCATCGTAATACAGATGGCGGTGTAGATATTCGTATGTTCATACAGATGGCGGTGCAGATATTTCCATGTTCATACGGATGGCGGTGAAGATATTTCCATGTTCATACAGATGGCGGTGTAGAAACTTCCATGTTCATACTGATAGCGGTGCTGATATTTCCATGTTTATACAGGTAGCGGTGTAGATATTTCCATGTTTATACAGATAGCGGTGTAGATATTTCCATGTTTATACACATAGCGGTGTAGATATTTCCATGTTTATACAGATAGCGATGTAGATATTTCCATGTTTATGCAGATAGTTGTGTAGATATCTCCATCTTAATACAGATGGCGGTGTAGATATTTATATGTTCATTCAGGTGGCGGTGCAGATATTTCCAAGTTCATACAGATGGCGTTGTAGATATTTCCATGTTCATACAGATAGCGGTGTAGTTATTTCCATGTGTAAAGAGATAGCTGTGTAGATATTCCCATGTATATGCACGTAGCTGTGTAGATATTTCCATTTTCAAGCAGATAGCGGTGTATATACTTCCCTGTTCAAACAGATAGCGGTGTAGATATTTCCATGTTCATACAGATAGTGGTGTAGATATTTCCATGTTCATACAGATAGCGGTGTAGCTATTTCCATGTTCATACAGATAGCGGAGTGGATATTTCCATGTTCATAGAGATAGCGGTGTAGATATTTCCATGTTTATACAGGTATCGGTGTAGATATTTCCATGTTTATACAGATAGCGGTGAAGATGTATGCATGTTTACACAGATAGCGGTGCAGATATTTCCATGTCCATACAGATAGCGGTGTAGATACTTCCATGTTCATCCAGACGGCTGTTTAGACATATCCATGTTCATACAGATGGCAGTGAAGATATTTCCATGTTCATACAGATGGCTGTGTAGATATATCCATGTTCATACAGATGGCGGTGACGATATTTCCATGTTCATACAGATGGCGGTGTAGATATTTCCATGTTCATACAGATAGCGGTGCTGATATTTCCTTGTTTATACAGGTATCGGTGTACATATTTCCATGTTTATACAGATAGTGGTGTAGATATTTCCATGTTTATACAGATAGCGGTGTAAATATTTCCATGTTTATACAGATAGCGGTGTAGATATCTCCATCTTAATACAGATGGCGGTGTAGATATTCATATGTTCATACAGATGGCGGTGCAGATATTTCCATGTTCATACGGATGGCGGTGAAGATATTTCCATGTTCATACAGATGGCGGTGTAGAAACTTCCATGTTCATACTGATAGCGGTGCTGATATTTCCATGTTTATACAGGTAGCGGTGTAGATATTTCCATGTTTATACAGATAGCGTTGTAGATTTTTCCATGTTTATACACATAGCGGTGTAGATATTTCCATGTTTATACAGATAGCGGTGTAGATATCTCCATCTTAATACAGATGGCGGTGTAGATATTTATATGTTCATTCAGATGGCGGTGCAGATATTTCCATGTTCATACAGATGGCGGTGTATCTATTTCCGTGTTCATACAGATACCGTTTAGTTATTTCCATGTGTAAGGAGATAGCTGTGTAGATATTCCCATGTATATGCACATAGCTGTGTAGATATTTCCATTTTCAAGCAGATAGCGGTGTATATACTTCCCTGTTCAAACAGATAGCGGTGTAGATATTTCCATGTTCATACAGATAGTGGTGTAGATATTTCCATGTTTATACAGATAGCGTTGTAGCTATTTCCATGTTCATACAGATAGCGGAGTGGATATTTCCATGTTCATAGAGATAGCGGTGTAGATATTTCCATGTTTATACAGGTAGCGGTGTAGATATTTCCATATTTATACAGATAGCGGTGAAGATGTATGCATGTTTACACAGATAGCGGTGTAGATATTTCCATGTCCATACAGATAGCGGTGTAGATATTTCCATGTTCATCCAGACGGCTGTGTAGACATATCCATGTTCATACAGATGGCGGTGAAGATATTTCCATGTTCATACAGATGGCTGTGTAGATATATCCATGTTCATACAGATGGCGGTGACGATATTTCCATGTTCATACAGATGGCGGTGTAGATATTTCCATGTTCATACAGATAGCGGTGCTGATATTTCCTTGTTTATACAGGTATCGGTGTACATATTTCCATGTTTATACAGATAGCGGTGTAGATATTTCCATGTTTATACAGATAGCGGTGTAGATATTTCCATGTTTATACAGATAGCGGTGTAGATATCTCCATCGTAATACAGATGGCGGTGTAGATATTCGTATGTTCATACAGATGGCGGTGCAGATATTTCCATGTTCATACGGATGGCGGTGAAGATATTTCCATGTTCATACAGATGGCAGTGTAGAAACTTCCATGTTCATACTGATAGCGGTGCTGATATTTCCATGTTTATACAGGTAGCGGTGTAGATATTTCCATGTTTATACAGATAGCGGTGTAGATATTTCCATGTTTATACACATAGCGGTGTAGATATTTCCATGTTTATACAGATAGCGATGTAGATATTTCCATGTTTATGCAGATAGTTGTGTAGATATCTCCATCTTAATACAGATGGCGGTGTAGATATTTAAATGTTAATTCAGATGGCTGTGTAGACATATCCATGTTCATACAGATGGCGGTGAAGATATTTCCATGTTCATACAGATAGCGATGTAGATATTTCCATGTTCATACAGATAGCGGTGTAGATATTTCCATGTTCATACAGATGGCTGTGTAGATATATCCATGTTCCTACAGATGGCGGTGAAGATATTTCCATGTTCATACAGATGGTGGTGTAGATATTTCCATGTTCATACAGATAGCGGGGCTGATATTTCCATGTTTATACATGTAGCGGTGTAGATATTTCCATGTTTATTCAGATAGCGGTGTAGATATTTCCATGTTTATACACATAGCGGTATAGATATTTCCATGTTCATACAGATAGCGGTGTATGTATTTCCATGTTCATACAGATAGCGGTGTAGAGATTTCCATTTTCATGCAGATAGCGGTGTATATATTTCCCTGTTCAAACAGTTAGCGGTGTAGATATTTCCGTGTTCATAAAGATAGCGGTGCAGATATTTCCATGTTTATACAGATAGCGGTGAAGTTGTATGCATGTTTACACAGATAGCGGTGTAGATATTTCCACGTTCATCCAGATGGCTGTGTAGATATATCCATGTTCATACAGATGGCGGTGAAGATATTTCCATGTTCATACAGATAGCGGTGTAGATATCTCCATCTTAATACAGATGGCGGTGTAGATATTTATATGTTCATACAGACGGCGGTGCAGATATTTCCATGTTCATACGGACGGCGGTAAAGATATTTCCATGTTCATACAGATGGCGGTGTAGAAACTTTCATGTTCATACTGATAGCGGTGCTGATATTTCCATGTTTATACAGGTAGCGTTGTAGATATTTCCAAGTTTATACAGATAGCAGTGTAGATATTTCCATGTTTATACACATAGCGGTGTATATATTTCCGTGTCTATACAGATAGCGGTGTGGATATTTCCATGTTTATGCAGATAGTGGTGTAGATATCTCCATCTTAATACAGATGGCAGTGTAGATATTTAAATGTTCATAGAGATGGCGCTGCAGATATTTCCATGTTCATACAGATGGCTGTGTAGTTATATCCATGTTCATACAGATGGCGGTGAAGATATTTCCATGTTCATACAGATAGCGGTGAAGATATTTCCATGTTCATACAGATAGCGGTGTAGATATTTCCATGTTCATACAGATAGGGGTGTATGTATTTCCATGTTCATACAGATAGTGGTGTAGATATTTCTATTTTCATGCAGATAGCGGTGTATATATTTCCCTGTTCAAACAGTTAGCGGTTTAGATATTTCCATGTTCATAAAGATAGCGGTGTAGATATTTCCATGTTTTTACAGATAGTGGTGAAGATGTATGCATGTTTTCACAGATATCATTGTAGATATTTCCATGTTCATCCACATGGCTGTGTAGCTATATCCATGTTCATACAGATATCGGTGAAGATATTTCCATGTTCATACAGATAGCGGTGTAGATATTTCCATGTTCATACAGATAGCGGTGTAGATATTTCCATGTTCATACAGATAGCGGTGTATGTGTTTCCATGTTCATACAGATAGCGGTGTAGATATTTCCATGTTCATCCTGATGGCTGTGTAGATATTTCCATGTTCATACAGATAGCGGTGAAGATATTTCCATGTTCATACAGATGGCGTTGTAGATATTTCCATGTTCATACAGATGGTGTTGTAGATATTTCCATGTTCATACAGATGGCGTTGTAGATATTTCCATGTTCATACAGATAGCGGTGTAGTTATTTCCATGTGTAAAGAGATAGCTGTGTAGATATTCCCATGTATATGCACATAGCTGTGTAGATATTTCCATTTTCAAGCAGATAGCGGTGTATATACTTCCCTGTTCAAACAGATAGCGGTGTAGATATTTCCATGTTCATACAGATAGTGGTGTAGATATTTCCATGTTCATACAGATAGCGGTGTAGCTATTTCCATGTTCATACAGATAGCGGAGTGGATATTTCCATGTTCATAGAGATAGCGGTGTAGATATTTCCATGTTTATACAGGTATCGGTGTAGATATTTCCATGTTTATACAGATAGCGGTGAAGGTGTATGCATGTTTACACAGATAGCGGTGCAGATATTTCCATGTCCATACAGATAGCGGTGTAGATACTTCCATGTTCATCCAGACGGCTGTGTAGACATATCCATGTTCATACAGATGGCGGTGAAGATATTTCCATGTTCATACAGATGGCTGTGTAGATATATCCATGTTCATACAGATGGCGGTGACGATATTTCCATGTTCATACAGATAGCGGTGTAGATATTTCCATGTTCATACAGATAGCGGTGTATGTGTTTCCATGTTCATACAGATAGCGGTGTAGATATTTCCATGTTCATCCCGATGGCTGTGTAGATATTTCCATGTTCATACAGATAGCGGTGTAAATATTTCCATGTTCATACAGATAGCGGTGTAGTTATTTCCATGTTCATCCAGATGGCTGTGTAGATATATAAATGTTCATACAGATGGCGGTGAAGATATTTCCATGTTCATACAGATGGCGTTGTAGATATTTCCATGTTCATACAGATAGCCGTGTAGATATTGCCATTTTCTTACCGATATCGGTGCTGATACTTCCATGTTTATACAGGTAGCGGTGTACATATTTCCGTGTTTATACAGGTAACGGTGTAGATATTTCCATGTTCATACAGATAGCGGTGTAGATATTTCCATGTTTATACAGATAGCGGTGTAGATATCTCCTTCATAATACAGATGGCGGTGTAGATATTTATATGTTCATACAGATGGCGGTGCAGATATTTCCATGTTCATACAGATGGTGGTGTAGATATTTCCATGTTTATAGAGATAGCGGTGTAGTTATTTCCATGTGCAAAGAGATAGCTGTGTAGATATTTCCATGTATATGCAGATAGCTGTGTAGTTATTTCCATTTACATGCAGATAGCGGTGTAGATATTTCCATGTTCAAACAGATAGCGGTGCAGATATTTCCATGTTCATACAGATAGCGGTGTGGATATTTCCATGTTTATACAGATAGCGGTGAAGATGTATGCATGTTTACACAGATAGCGGTGTAGATATTTCCATGTTCATACAGATAGCGGTGTAGATATTTCCATGTTCATCCAGACGGCTGTGTAGACATATCCATGTTCATACAGATGGCGGTGAAGATATTTCCATGTTCATACAGATGGCTGTGTAGATATATCCATGTTCATACAAATGACGGTGAAGGTTTTTCCATGTTCATGCAGATGGCGGTGTAGATATTTCCATGTTCATACAGATAGCGGTGCTGATATTTCCATGTTTATACAGGTAGCAGTTTAGATATTTCCATTTTTATGCAGATAGCGTTGTAGATATTTCCATGTTTATACACATAGCGGTGTAGATATTTCCATGTTTATACAGATAGCGGTGTAGATATCTCCATCTTAATACAGATGGCGGTGTAGATATTTATATGTTCACACAGATGGCGGTGCAGATATTTCCATGTTCATACAGATGGCGGTGAAGATATTTCCATGTTCATACAGATGGCGGTGTAGATACTTCCATGTTCATACTGATAGCAGTCCTGATATTTCCATGTTTATACAGGTAGCGGTGTAGATATTTCCATGTTCATACAGATAGCGGTGTAGATATTACCATGTTTATACACATAGCGGTGAAGATATTTCCATGTTCATACAGATGGTGGTGTAGATATTTCCATGTTTATAGAGATACCGGTGTAGTTATTTCCATGTGTAAAGAGATAGCTGTGTAGATATTCCCATGTATATGCAGATAGCTGTGTAGATATTTCTATTTTCAAGCAGATAACGGTGTATATACTTCCCTGTTCAAACAGATAGTGGTGTAGATATTTCCATGTTCATACAGATAGTGGTGTAGATACTTCCATGTTAATACAGATAGCAGTGTAGCTATTTCCATGTTCATACAGATAGCGGTGTGGATATTTCCATGTTCATAGAGATAGCGGTGTAGATATTTCCATGTTTATACAGGTAGCGGTGTAGATATTTCCATGTTTATACAGATAGCGGTGAAGGTGTATGCATGTTTACACAGATAGCGGTGTAGATATTTTCATGGTCATCCTGATGGCTGTGTAGATATTTCCATGTTCATACAGATAGCGGCGTAGATATTTCCATGTTCATCCAGATGGCTGTGTAGATAAATCCATGTTCATACAGACGGCGGTGAAGATATTTCCATGTTCATACAGATACCGGTGTAGATATTTCCATGTTTATACAGATGGCGGTGTAGATATTTCCATGTTCGTACAGATAGCAGTGTAGCTATTTCCATGTTCCTACAGATAGCGGTGTAGATATTTCCATGTTCATCCAGAAGGCTGTGTAGATATATCCATGTTCATAAAGATGGCGGTGAAGATATTTCCATATTCATACAGATAGCGGTGTAGATATATCCATGTTCATACAGATAGTGGTGTAGATATTTCCATGTTCATACAGATAGCGGTGCAGATATTTCCATGTTCATGCAGATAGCGGTGTAGATATTTCCATGTTCATACAGATAGTGGTGTATGTATTTCCATGTTCATACAGATGGCGGTGAAGATATCTCCATGTTCATACAGATGGCGTTGTAGATATTTCCATGTTCATACAGATAGCCCTGTAGATATTGCCAAGTTCATACCGACAGCGGTGCTGATACTTCCATGTTTATACAGGTAGCGGTGTACATATTTCTGTGATTATACAGGTAGCGGTGTAGATATTTCCATGTTCATACAGATAGTGGTGTAGATATTTCCATGTTTATAGAGATTGCGGTGTAGATATCTCTTTCTTAATACAGACGGCGGTGTAGATATTTATATGTTCATACAGATGGCGGCGCAGATATTTCCATGTTCATACAGATGGTGGTGTAGATATTTCCATGTTTATAGAGATAGCGGTGTAGTTATTTCCATGTGCAAAGAGATAGCTGTGTAGATATTTCCATGTATATGCAGATAGCTGTGTAGATATTTCCATTTTCATGCAGTTAGCGGTGTAGATATTTACATGTTCAAACAGATAGCTGTGTAGATATTTCCATGTTGATACAGATAGCGGTGTGGATATTTCCATGTTTATACAGAAAGCGGTGAAGATGTATGCATGTTTTCCCAGATAGCGGTGTAGATAGTTCCATGTTCATACATATAGCGGTGTAGATATTTCCATGTTCATCCAGACGGCTGTGTAGACATATCCATGTTCATACAGATGGCGGTGAAGATATTTCCATGTTCATACACATGGCTGTGTAGATATATCCATGTTCATACAGATGACGGTGAAGATTTTTCCATGTTCATACAGATGGCGGTGTAGATATTTCCATGTTCATAAATATAGCGGTGCTGATATTTCCATGTTTATACAGGTAGCAGTGTAGATATTTCCATGTTTATACACATAGCGGTGTAGATATTTCCATGTTCATACAGATAGCGGTGTAGATATCTCCATCTTAATACAGATGGCGGTGTAGATATTTATATGTTCATACAGATGGCGGTGCAGATATTTCCATGTTCATACAGATGGCGGTGAAGTTATTTCCATGTTCATACAGATGGCGGTGTAGTTACTTCCATGTTCATACTGATAGCAGTGCTGATATTTCCATGTTTATACAGGTAGCTGTGTAGATATTTCCATGTTTATACATATAGCGGTGTAGCTATTTCCATGTTTATACAGATAGCGGTGTAGATATCTCCATCTTAATACAGATGGCGTTGTAGATATTTATATGTTCATACAGATGGCGGTGCAGATATTTCCATGTTCATACAGACAGCGGTGTAGATATTTCCATGTTCATACAAATAGTGGTGTAGTTATTTCCATGTGTAAAGAGATAGCTGTGTAGATATTTCCATGTATATGCAGATAGCTGTTTAGATATTTCCATTTTCATGCAGATAGCGGTGTATATATTTCCCTGTTCAAACACTTAGCGGTGTATATATTTCCATGTTCAGAAAGATAGCGGTGTAGATATTTCCATGTTTATACAGATAGCGGTGAAGATGTATGCATGTTTACACAGATAGCGGTGTAGGTATTTCCATGTTCATCCAGATGGCTGTGTAGATATATCCTTTTTCATAGAGATGGCGGTGTAGATATTTCCATGTTCATACAGATAGCGGTGTAGATATTTCCATGTTCATACAGATAGCGGTGTAGATATTTCCTTGTTTATACACATAGCAGTGTAGATATTTCCATGTTCATACAGATAGCGGTGTATGTATTTCCATGTTCATACAGATAGCGGTTTAGATATTTCCATTTTCATGCAGATAGCGGTGTATATATTTCCCTGTTCAAACAGTTAGCGGTGTAGATATTTCCATGTTTATACAGATAGCGGTGAAGTTGTATGCATGTTTACACAGATAGCGGTGTAGATATTTCCACGTTCATCCAGATGGCTGTGTAGATATATCCATGTTCATACAGATGGCGGTGAAGATATTTCCATGTTCATACAGATAGCGGTGTAGATATCTCCATCTTAATACAGATGGCGGTGTAGATATTTGTATGTTCATACAGATGGCGGTGCAGATATTTCCATGTTCATACGGATGGCGGTGAAGATATTTCCATGTTCATACAGATGGCGGTGTAGAAACTTCCATGTTCATACTGATAGCGGTGCTGATATTTCCATGTTTATACAGGTAGCGGTGTAGATATTTCCATGTTTATACAGATAGCAGTGTAGATATTTCCATGTTTATACACATAGCGGTGTAGATATTTCCATGTCTATACAGATAGCGGTGTAGATATTTCCATGTTTATGCAGACAGTGGTGTAGATATCTCCATCTTAATACAGATGGCGGTGTAGATATTTAAATGTTCATACAGATGGCGCTGCAGATATTTCCATGTTCATACAGATGGAGGTGTAGATATTTCAATGTTCATACAGATAGCGCTGTAGTTATTTCCATGTGTAAAGAGATAGCTGTGTAGATATTTCCATGTATAAGCAGATAGCTGTGTAGATATTTCCGTTTTCATGCAGATAGCGGTGTATATATTTCCCTGTTCAAACAGTTAGCGGTGTATATATTTCCATGTTCATAAAGATAGCGGTGTAGATATTTCCATGTTTATACAGATAGCGGTGAAGATGTATGCATGTTTACACAGATAGCGGTGTAGATATTTCCATGTTCATCCAGATGGCTGTGTAGATATATCCATGTTCATACAGATAGAGGTGTAGATATTTCCATGTTCATACAGATAGCGGTGCAGATATTTCCATGTTCATCCAGATGGCTGTGTAGATATATCCATGTACATACAGATAGCGGTGTAGATATTTCCATGTTCATCCAGATGGCTGTGTAGATATATCCATGTTCATACAAATGGCTGTGAAGATATTTCCATGTTCATACAGATAGCGGTGTAGATATTTCCATGTTCATACAGATATCCGTGTAGATATTGCCATGTTCATACCGATAGCGGTGCTGATACTTCCATGTTTATACAGGTAGCGGTGTACATATTTCCGTGTTTATACAGATAGCGGTGTAGATATTTCCATGTTCATACAGATAGCGGTGTAGATATTTCCATGTTTATGCAGATAGCGGTGTAGATATATCCTTCTTAATACAGATGGCGGTGTAGATATTTCCATGTTCATACAGATGGCGGTGTAGATTTTCCATGTTTATAGAGATAGAGGTGTAGTTATTTCCATGTGCAAAGAGATAGCTGTGTAGATATTTGCATTTATATGCAGATAGTTGTGTAGATATTTCCATTTTCATGCAGATAGCGGTGTAGATATTTCCATGTTCAAACAGATAGCGGTGTAGATATTTCCATGTCCATACAGATAGCGATGTAGATATTTCCATGTTTATACAGATAGTGGTGAAGTTGTATGCATGTTTACACAGATAGGGGTGTAGATATTTCCATGTTCATACAGACGG
This sequence comes from Gorilla gorilla gorilla, assembly GCF_029281585.2. NCBI lineage: Eukaryota > Metazoa > Chordata > Mammalia > Primates > Hominidae > Gorilla > Gorilla gorilla. Next base: position 4,900,322 of record NC_073232.2, on the reverse strand, counting down.
CTATGTAGACATATCCATGTTCATACAGATGGCGGTGAAGATATTTCCATGTTCATACATATGGCTGTGTAGATATATCCATGTTCATAGAGATGGCGGTGATGATATTTCCATGTTCATACAGACGGCGGTGTAGATATTTCCATGTTCATACTGATAGCGGTGCTGACATTTCCATGTTTATACAGGTGGCGATGTAGATATTTCAATGTTTATACAGATAGCGGTGTAGATATTTCCATGTTCATCCAGATGGCTGTGTAGATATCTCCATGTTCACACAGATGGCGGTGAAGACATTTCCATGTTCATACAGATAGCGGTGTAGATATTTCCATGTTCATACAGATAACCGTGTAGATATTGCCATGTTCATACCGATAGCGGTGCTGATACTTCCATGTTTATACAGGTAGCGGTGTAGATATTTCCATGTTTATACACATAGCGGTGTAGATATTTCCATGTTTATACAGATAGCGGTGTAGATATCTCCATCTTAATACAGATGGCGGTGTAGCTATTTATATGTTCATACAGTTGGCGGTGCAGATATTTCCATGTTCATACGTATGGCGGTGAAGATATTTAAATGTTCATACAGATGGCGGTGTAGAAACTTCCATCTTCATACTGATAGTGGTGCTGATTTTTCCATGTTTATACAGGTAGCGGTGTAGATATTTCCATGTTTACACAGATAGCGGTGTAGATATTTCCATGTTTATACACATAGCGGTGTAGATATTTCCATGTTTATACAGATAGCGGTGTAGATATTTCCATGTTTATGCAGATATTTGTGTAGATATCTCCATCTTAATACAGATGGCGGTGTAGATATTTAAATGTTCATACAGATGGCTGTGTAGACATATCCATGTTCATACAGATGGCGGTGAAGATATTTCCATGTTCATACAGATAGCGGTGTAGATATTTCCATGTTCATACAGATAGCGGTGTAGATATTTCCATGCTCATACAGATGGCTGTGTAGATATATCCATGTTCCTACAGATGGCGGTGAAGATATTTCCATGTTCATACAGATGGCGGTGTAGATATTTCCATGTTCATATAGATAGCGGGGATGATATTTCCATGTTTATACAGGTAGCAGTGTAGATATTTCCTTGTTTATACAGAAAGCGGAATAGCTATTTCCATGTTTATACAGATAGCAGTGTAGATATTTCCAAGTTTATACAGATAGCGGTGTAGATATCTCCATCTTAATACAGATGGCGGTGTAAATATTTATATGTTCATACAGATGTCGGTGCAGATATTTCCATGTTCATACAGATGGCGGTGTAGATATTTCCATGTTTATAGAGATAGCAGTGTAGTTATTTCCATGTGTAAAGAGATAGCTTTGTAGATATTTCCATGTATATGCAGATAGCTGTGTAGATATTTCCATTTTCATGCAGATAGCGGTGAAGATGTATACATGTTTACACAGATACTGGTGTAGATATTTCCATGTTCATACAGATAGCGGTGTAGATATTTCCATGTTCATACAGATGGCTGTGTAGATATATCTATGTTCTTACAGATGGCGGAGAAGATATTTCCATGTTCATACAGATAGCGGTGTAGTTATTTCCATGTTCATAGAGATAGCGGTGTAGATATTTCCATGTTCATACAGATAGTGGTGTAGATATTTCCATGATCATACAGATAGCGGTGTAGCTATTTCCATGTTCATACAGATAGCGGTGTGGATATTTCCATGTTCATAGAGATAGCGGTGTAGATATTTCCATGTTTATACAGGTAGCGGTGTAGATATTTCCATGTTTATACAGATAGCGGTGAAGATGTATGCATGTTTACACAGATAGCGGTGTAGATATTTTCATGTTCATCCAGATGGCCGTGTAGATATTTCCATGTTCATACAGATAGCGGTGTAGATATTTCCATGTTCATCCAGATGGCTGTGTAGATATATCCATGTTCATACAGATGGCGGTGAAGATATTTCCATGTTCATACAGATGGCTGTGTAGATATATCCATGTTCATACAGATGGCGGTGACGATATTTCCATGTTCATACAGACGGCGGTGTAGATATTTCCATGTTCATACTGATAGCGGTGCTGATATTTCCATGTTTATACAGGTGGCGGTGTAGATATTTCAATGTTTATACAGATAGCGGTGTAGATATTTCCATGTTCATCCAGATGGCTGTGTAAATATATCCATGTTCATACAGATGGCGGTGAAGACATTTCCATGTTCATACAGATAGCGGTGTAGATATTTCCATGTTCATACAGATAACCGTGTAGATATTTCCATGTTCATACCGATAGCGGTGCTGATACTTCCATGTTTATACAGGTAGCGGTGTAGCTATTTCCATGTTTATACAGATAGCGGTTTAGATATCTCCATCTTAATACAGATGGCGGTGTAGATATTTATATGTTCATACAGATGGCGGTGCAGATATTTCCATGTTCATACGGATGGCGGTGAAGATATTTCCATGTTCATACAGATGGCGGTGTAGTTACTTCCATGTTCATACTGATAGCAGTGCTGATATTTCCATGTTTATACAGGTAGCTGTGTAGATATTTCCATGTTTATACATATAGCGGTGTAGCTATTTCCATGTTTATACAGATAGCGGTGTAGATATCTCCATCTTAATACAGATGGCGGTGTAGATATTTATATGTTCATACAGATGGCGGTGCAGATATTTCCATGTTCATACAGACAGCGGTGTAGATATTTCCATGTTCATACAGATAGTGGTGTAGTTATTTCCATGTGTAAAGAGATAGCTGTGTAGATATTTCCATGTATATGCAGATAGCTGTTTAGATATTTCCATTTTCATGCAGATAGCGGTGTATATATTTCCCTGTTCAAACACTTAGCGGTGTATATATTTCCATGTTCAGAAAGATAGCGGTGTAGATATTTCCATGTTTATACAGATAGCGGTGAAGATGTATGCATGTTTACACAGATAGCGGTGTAGGTATTTCCATGTTCATCCAGATGGCTGTGTAGATATATCCTTTTTCATAGAGATGGCGGTGTAGATATTTCCATGTTCATACAGATAGCAGTGTAGATATTTCCATGTTCATACAGATAGCGGTGTAGATATTTCCTTGTTTATACACATAGCAGTGTAGATATTTCCATGTTCATACAGATAGCGGTGTATGTATTTCCATGTTCATACAGATAGCGGTTTAGATATTTCCATTTTCATGCAGATAGCGGTGTATATATTTCCCTGTTCAAACAGTTAGCGGTGTAGATATTTCCATGTTTATACAGATAGCGGTGAAGTTGTATGCATGTTTACACAGATAGCGGTGTAGATATTTCCACGTTCATCCAGATGGCTGTGTAGATATATCCATGTTCATACAGATGGCGGTGAAGATATTTCCATGTTCATACAGATAGCGGTGTAGATATCTCCATCTTAATACAGATGGCGGTGTAGATATTTGTATGTTCATACAGATGGCGGTGCAGATATTTCCATGTTCATACGGATGGCGGTGAAGATATTTCCATGTTCATACAGATGGCGGTGTAGAAACTTCCATGTTCATACTGATAGCGGTGCTGATATTTCCATGTTTATACAGGTAGCGGTGTAGATATTTCCATGTTTATACAGATAGCAGTGTAGATATTTCCATGTTTATACACATAGCGGTGTAGATATTTCCATGTCTATACAGATAGCGGTGTAGATATTTCCATGTTTATGCAGACAGTGGTGTAGATATCTCCATCTTAATACAGATGGCGGTGTAGATATTTAAATGTTCATACAGATGGCGCTGCAGATATTTCCATGTTCATACAGATGGAGGTGTAGATATTTCAATGTTCATACAGATAGCGCTGTAGTTATTTCCATGTGTAAAGAGATAGCTGTGTAGATATTTCCATGTATAAGCAGATAGCTGTGTAGATATTTCCGTTTTCATGCAGATAGCGGTGTATATATTTCCCTGTTCAAACAGTTAGCGGTGTATATATTTCCATGTTCATAAAGATAGCGGTGTAGATATTTCCATGTTTATACAGATAGCGGTGAAGATGTATGCATGTTTACACAGATAGCGGTGTAGATATTTCCATGTTCATCCAGATGGCTGTGTAGATATATCCATGTTCATACAGATAGAGGTGTAGATATTTCCATGTTCATACAGATAGCGGTGCAGATATTTCCATGTTCATCCAGATGGCTGTGTAGATATATCCATGTACATACAGATAGCGGTGTAGATATTTCCATGTTCATCCAGATGGCTGTGTAGATATATCCATGTTCATACAAATGGCTGTGAAGATATTTCCATGTTCATACAGATAGCGGTGTAGATATTTCCATGTTCATACAGATATCCGTGTAGATATTGCCATGTTCATACCGATAGCGGTGCTGATACTTCCATGTTTATACAGGTAGCGGTGTACATATTTCCGTGTTTATACAGATAGCGGTGTAGATATTTCCATGTTCATACAGATAGCGGTGTAGATATTTCCATGTTTATGCAGATAGCGGTGTAGATATATCCTTCTTAATACAGATGGCGGTGTAGATATTTCCATGTTCATACAGATGGCGGTGTAGATTTTCCATGTTTATAGAGATAGAGGTGTAGTTATTTCCATGTGCAAAGAGATAGCTGTGTAGATATTTCCATTTATATGCAGATAGTTGTGTAGATATTTCCATTTTCATGCAGATAGCGGTGTAGATATTTCCATGTTCAAACAGATAGCGGTGTAGATATTTCCATGTCCATACAGATAGCGATGTAGATATTTCCATGTTTATACAGATAGTGGTGAAGTTGTATGCATGTTTACACAGATAGCGGTGTAGATATTTCCATGTTCATACAGACGGCTATGTAGACATATCCATGTTCATACAGATGGCGGTGAAGATATTTCCATGTTCATACATATGGCTGTGTAGATATATCCATGTTCATAGAGATGGCGGTGATGATATTTCCATGTTCATACAGACGGCGGTGTAGATATTTCCATGTTCATACTGATAGCGGTGCTGACATTTCCATGTTTATACAGGTGGCGATGTAGATATTTCAATGTTTATACAGATAGCGGTGTAGATATTTCCATGTTCATCGAGATGGCTGTGTAGATATATCCATGTTCATACAGATGGCGGTGAAGACATTTCCATGTTCATACAGATAGCGGTGTAGATATTTCCATGTTCATACAGATAACCGTGTAGATATTGCCATGTTCATACCGATAGCGGTGCTGATACTTCCATGTTTATACAGGTAGCGGTGTAGATATTTCCATGTTTATACACATAGCGGTGTAGATATTTCCATGTTTATACAGATAGCGGTGTAGATATCTCCATCTTAATACAGATGGCGGTGTAGCTATTTATATGTTCATACAGTTGGCGGTGCAGATATTTCCATGTTCATACGTATGGCGGTGAAGATATTTAAATGTTCATACAGATGGCGGTGTAGAAACTTCCATCTTCATACTGATAGTGGTGCTGATTTTTCCATGTTTATACAGGTAGCGGTGTAGATATTTCCATGTTTACACAGATAGCGGTGTAGATATTTCCATGTTTATACACATAGCGGTGTAGATATTTCCATGTTTATACAGATAGCGGTGTAGATATTTCCATGTTTATGCAGATATTTGTGTAGATATCTCCATCTTAATACAGATGGCGGTGTAGATATTTAAATGTTCATACAGATGGCTGTGTAGACATATCCATGTTCATACAGATGGCGGTGAAGATATTTCCATGTTCATACAGATAGCGGTGTAGATATTTCCATGTTCATACAGATAGCGGTGTAGATATTTCCATGCTCATACAGATGGCTGTGTAGATATATCCATGTTCCTACAGATGGCGGTGAAGATATTTCCATGTTCATACAGATGGCGGTGTAGATATATCCATGTTCATATAGATAGCGGGGATGATATTTCCATGTTTATACAGGTAGCAGTGTAGATATTTCCTTGTTTATACAGAAAGCGGAATAGATATTTCCATGTTTATACAGATAGCAGTGTAGATATTTCCAAGTTTATACAGATAGCGGTGTAGATATCTCCATCTTAATACAGATGGCGGTGTAAATATTTATATGTTCATACAGATGTCGGTGCAGATATTTCCATGTTCATACAGATGGCGGTGTAGATATTTCCATGTTTATAGAGATAGCAGTGTAGTTATTTCCATGTGTAAAGAGATAGCTTTGTAGATATTTCCATGTATATGCAGATAGCTGTGTAGATATTTCCATTTTCATGCAGATAGCGGTGAAGATGTATACATGTTTACACAGATACTGGTGTAGATATTTCCATGTTCATACAGATAGCGGTGTAGATATTTCCATGTTCATACAGATGGCTGTGTAGATATATCTATGTTCTTACAGATGGCGGAGAAGATATTTCCATGTTCATACAGAGAGCGGTGTAGTTATTTCCATGTTCATAGAGATAGCGGTGTAGATATTTCCATGTTCATACAGATAGTGGTGAAGATATTTCCATGATCATACAGATAGCGGTGTAGCTATTTCCATGTTCATACAGATAGCGGTGTGGATATTTCCATGTTCATAGAGATAGCGGTGTAGATATTTCCATGTTTATACAGGTAGCGGTGTAGATATTTCCATGTTTATACAGATAGCGGTGAAGATGTATGCATGTTTACACAGATAGCGGTGTAGATATTTTCATGTTCATCCAGATGGCCGTGTAGATATTTCCATGTTCATACAGATAGCGGTGTAGATATTTCCATGTTCATCCAGATGGCTGTGTAGATATATCCATGTTCATACAGATGGCGGTGAAGATATTTCCATGTTCATACAGATGGCTGTGTAGATATATCCATGTTCATACAGATGGCGGTGACGATATTTCCATGTTCATACAGACGGCGGTGTAGATATTTCCATGTTCATACTGATAGCGGTGCTGATATTTCCATGTTTATACAGGTGGCGGTGTAGATATTTCAATGTTTATACAGATAGCGGTGTAGATATTTCCATGTTCATCCAGATGGCTGTGTAAATATATCCATGTTCATACAGATGGCGGTGAAGACATTTCCATGTTCATACAGATAGCGGTGTAGATATTTCCATGTTCATACAGATAACCGTGTAGATATTTCCATGTTCATACCGATAGCGGTGCTGATACTTCCATGTTTATACAGGTAGCGGTGTAGCTATTTCCATGTTTATACAGATAGCGGTTTAGATATCTCCATCTTAATACAGATGGCGGTGTAGATATTTATATGTTCATACAGATGGCGGTGCAGATATTTCCATGTTCATACGGATGGCGGTGAAGATATTTCCATGTTCATACAGATGGCGGTGTAGAAACTTCCATGTTCATACTGATAGCGGTGCTGACATTTCCATGTTTATACTGGTAGCGGTGTAGATATTTCCATGTTTATACAGATAGCAGTGTAGATATTTCCATGTTTATACACATAGCGGTGTAGATATTTCCATGTTTATACAGATAGCGGTGTAGATATTTCCATGTTTATGCAGATAGTGGTGTAGATATCTCCATCTTAATACAGATGGCGGTGTAGATATTTAAATGTCCATACAGATGGCGGTGCAGATATTTCCATGTTCATACAGATGGCGGTGTAGATATTTCCATGTTCATACAGATAGCGGTGAAGTTATTTCCATGTGTAAAGAGATAGCTGTGTAGATATTTCCATGTATAAACAGACAGCTGTGTAGATATTTCCGTTTTCATGCAGATAGCGGTGTATATATTTCCCTGTTCAAACAGTTAGCGGTGTAGATATTTCCATGTTCATAAAGATAGCGGTGTAGATATTTCCATGTTTATACAGATAGCGGTGTAGATATTTCCATGTTCATACAGATAGCCGTGTAGATATTGCCATGTTCATACCAATAGCGGTGCTGATACTTCCATGTTTATACAGGTAGCGGTGTACATATTTCCGTGTTTATACAGATAGCGGTGTAGATATTTCCATGTTCATACAGATAGCGGTGTAGATATTTCTATGTTTATACAGATAGTGGTGTAGATATCTCCTTCTTAATACAGATGGCGGTGTAGATATCTCCATGTTCATACAGATGGCGGTGTAGATATTTCCATGTTTATAGAGATAGCGGTGTAGTTATTTCCATGTGCAAAGAGATAGCTGTGTAGATATTTCCATTTATATGCAGATAGTTGTGTAGATATTTCCATTTTCATGCAGATAGCGGTGTAGATATTTCCATGTTCAAACAGATAGCGGTGTAGATATTTCCATGTTCATACAGATAGCGGTGTAGATATTTCCATGTTTATACAGATAGCGGTGAAGATGTATGCATGTTTACACAGATAGCGGTGTAGATATTTCCATGTTCATCCAGACGGCTGTGTAGTCATATCCATGTTCATACAGATGGTGGTGAAGATATTTCCATGTTCATACAGATGGCTGTGTAGATATATCCATGTTCATACAGATGGCGGTGACGATATTTCCATGTTCATACAGACGGTGGTGTAGATATTTCCATGTTGATACAGATAGCGGTGCTGATATTTCCATGTTTATACAGGTAGCGGTGTAGATATTTCCATGTTTATACAGATAGCGGTGTAGATATTTCCATATTTATACAGATAGCGGTGTAGATATTTCCATGTTTATACAGATAGCAGTGTAGATATCTCCATCTTAATACAGATGGCGGTGTAGATATTTATATGTTCATACAGTTGGCGGTGCAGATATTTCCATGTTCATACAGATGGCGGTGTAGAACCTTCCATGTTCATACTGATAGAGGTGCTGATATTTCCATGTTTATACAGGTAGCGGTGTAGATATTTCCATGTTTATACAGATAGCGGTGTAGATATTTCCATGTTTATACACATAGCGGTGTAGATATTTCCATGTTTATACAGATAGCGGTGTAGATATTTCCATGTTTATGCAGATAGTTGTGTAGATATCTCCATCTTAATACAGATGGCTGTGTAGATATTTAAATGTTCATACAGATGGCTGTGTAGACATATCCATATTCATACAGATGGCAGTGAAGATATTTCCATGTTCATACAGATAGCGGTGTAGATATTTCCATGTTCATACAGATAGCGGTGTAGATATTTCCATGTTCATACAGATGGCTGTGTAGATATATCCATGTTCCTACAGATGGCGGTGAAGATATTTCCATGTTCATAGCGATGGCAGTGTAGATATTTCCATGTTCATACAGATAGCGGGGCTGATATTTCCATGTTTATACAGGTAGCAGTGTAGATATTTCCTTGTTTATACAGAAAGCAGCATAGATATTTCCATGTTTATACAGATAGCAGTGTAGATATTTCCAAGTTTATACAGATAGCGGTGTAGATATCTCCATCTTAATACAGATGGCGGTGTAGATATTTATATGTTCATACAGATGTCGGTGCAGATATTTCCATGTTCATACAGATGGCGGTGTAGATATTTCCATGTTTAAAAAGATAGCAGTGTAGTTATTTCCATGTGTAAAGAGATAGCTTTGTAGATATTTCCATGTATATGCAGATAGCTGTGTAGATATTTCCATTTTCATGCAGATAGCGGTGAAGATGTATACATGTTTACACAGATAGTGGTGTAGATATTTCCATGTTCATACAGATAGAGGTGTAGATATTTCCATGTTCATACATATAGCGGTGTAGATATTTCCATGTTCATCCAGAAGGGTGTGTAGATATATCCATGTTCATACAGATGGCGGTGAAGATATTTCCATGTTCACACAGATAGCGGTGCAGATATTTCCATGTTCATACAGATAGCCGTGTAGATGTTGCCGTGTTTATACCGATAGCGGCGCTGATACTTCCATGTTTATACAGGTAGCGGTGTACATATTTCCATGTTTATACAGATAGTGGTGTAGATATTTCCATGTTCATACAGATAGCGGTGTAGATATTTCCATGTTCATAGAGATAGCGGTGTAGATATTTACATGTTCATACAGATAGCGGTGCTGATATTTCCATGTTTATACAGGTAGCGGTGTAGACATTTCCATGTTTATACAGATAGTGGTGTAGATATTTCCATGTTTATACAGATAGCGGTGTAGATATTTCCAAGATTATACAGATAGCGGTGTAGATATCTCCATCTTAATACAGATGGCGGTGTAGGTATTTATATGTTCATTCAGATGGCGGTGCAGATATTTCCATGTTCATACAGATGGCGGTGTAGATATTTCCATGTTCATACAGATAGCGGTGTAGTTATTTCCATGTGTAAAGAGATAGCAGTGTAGATATTCCCATGTATATGCAGATAGCTGTGTAGATATTTCCATTTTCAAGCAGATAGCGGTGTATATACTTCCCTGTTCAAACAGATCGCGGTGTAGATATTTCCATGTTCATACAGATAGTGGTGTAGATATTTCCATGATCATACAGATAGCGGTGTAGCTATTTCCATGTTCATACAGATAGCGGTGTGGATATTTCCATGTTCATAGAGATAGCGGTGTAGATATTTCCAAGTTTATACAGGTAGTGGTGTAGATATTTCCATGTTTATACAGATAGCGGTGAAGATGTATGCATGTTTACACAGATAGCGGTGTAGATATTTTCATGTTCATCCAGATGGCCGTGTAGATATTTCCATGTTCATACAGATAGTGGTGTAGATATTTCCATGTTCATCCAGATGGCTGTGTAGATATATCCATGTTCATACAGATGGCGGTGAAGATATTTCCATGTTCATACCGATGGCTGTGTAGATATATCCATGTTCATACAGATGGCGGTGACGATATTTCCATGTTCATACAGACGGCGGTGTAGATATTTCCATGTTCATACTGATAGCGGTGCTGATATTTCCATGTTTATACAGGTGGCGGTGTAGATATTTCAATGTTTATACAGATAGCGGTGTAGATATTTCCATGTTCATCCAGATGGCTGTGTAAATATATCCATGTTCATACAGATGGCGGTGAAGACATTTCCATGTTCATACAGATATCGGTGTAGATATTTCCATGTTCATACAGATAAACGTGTAGATATTTCCATGTTCATACCGATAGCGGTGCTGATACTTCCATGTTTATACAGGTAGCGGTGTAGCTATTTCCATGTTTATACAGATAGCGGTTTAGATATCTCCATCTTAATACAGATGGCGGTGTAGATATTTATATGTTCATACAGATGGCGGTGCAGATATTTCCATGTTCATACGGATGGCGGTGAAGATATTTCCATGTTCATACAGATGGCGGTGTAGAATCTTCCATGTTCATACTGATAGAGGTGCTGATATTTCCATGTTTATACAGGTAGCGGTGTAGATATTTCCATGTTTATACAGATAGCGGTGTAGATATTTCCATGTTTATACACATAGCGGTGTAGATATTTCCATGTTCATACAGATAGCGGTGTAGATATTTCCATGTTCATACAGATGGCTGTGTAGATATATCCATGTTACTACAGATGGCGGTGAAGATATTTCCATGTTCATAGCGATGGCAGTGTAGATATTTCCATGTTCATACAGATACCGGGGCTGATATTTCCATGTTTATACAGGTAGCAGTGTAGATATTTCCTTGTTTATACAGAAAGCGGCATAGATATTTCCATGTTTATACAGATAGCAGTGTAGATATTTCCAAGTTTATACAGATAGCGGTGTAGATATCTCCATCTTAATACAGATGGCGGTGTAGATATTTATATGTTCATACAGATGTCGGTGCAGATATTTCCATGTTCATACAGATGGCGGTGTAGATATTTCCATGTTTATAGAGATAGCAGTGTAGTTATTTCAATGTGTAAAGAGATAGCTTTGTAGATATTTCCATGTATATGCAGATAGCTGTGTAGATATTTCCATTTTCATGCAGATAGCGGTGAAGATGTATACATGTTTACACAGATTGTGGTGTAGATATTTCCATGTTCATAGAGATAGCGGTGTAGATATTTCCATGTTCATACAGATGGCTGTGTAGATATATCTATGATCTTACAGATGGCGGAGAAGATATTTCCATGTTCATACAGATAGCGGTGTAGATATTTCCATGTTCATACAGATAGCGGTGTAGATATTTCCATGTTCATACAGATAGCGGTGTAGATATTTCCATGTTCATACAGATAGCGGTGTAGATATTTCCATGTTCATAGAGATAGCGGTGTAGATATTTACATGTTCATATAGATAGCGGTGCTGATATTTCCATGTTTATACAGGTAGCGGTGTAGACATTTCCATGTTTATACAGATAGTGGTGTAAATATTTCCATGTTTATACAGATAGCGGTGTAGATATTTCCAAGTTTATACAGATAGCGGTGTAGATATCTCCATCTTAATACAGATGGCGGTGTAGATATTTATATGTTCATTCAGATGGCGGTGCAGATATTTCCATGTTCATACAGATGGCGGTGTAGATATTTCCATGTTCATACAGATATCGATGTAGTTATTTCCATGTGTAAAGAGATAGCTGTGTAGATATTCCCATGTATATGCAGATAGCAGTGTAGATATTTCCATTTTCAAGCAGATAGCGGTGTATATACTTCCCTGTTCAAACAGATAGCGGTGTAGATATTTCCATGTTCATACAGATTGCGGTGTAGATATTTCCATGTTCATACAGATAGTGGTGTAGCTATTTCCATGTTCATACAGATAGCGGTGTGGATATTTCCATGTTCATGGAGATAGCGGTGTAGATATTTCCATGTTTATACAGGTAGCTGTGTAGATATTTCCATGTTTATACAGATAGCGGTGAAGATGTATGCAAGTTTACACAGATAGCGGTGTAAATATTTTCAATTTCATCCAGATGGCTGAGTAGATATTTCCATGTTCATACAGATAGCGGTGTAGATATTTCCATGTTCATCCAGATGGCTGTGTAGATATATCCATGTTCATACAGATGGCGGTGAAGTTATTTCCATGTTCATACAGATAGCGGTGTAGATATTTCCATGTTCATACAGATAGCGGTGTAGATATTTCCATGTTCATACAGATAGCGGTGTAGATATTTCCATGTTCATCCAGATAGCGGTGTAGATATTTCCATGTTCATCCAGATGGCTGTGTAGATATATCCATGTTCATACAGATGGCGGTGAAGATATTTCCATGTTCATACAGATAGCGGTGTAGATATTTCCATGTTCATACAGATAGTGGTGCAGATATTTCCATGTTCATACAGATAGCGGTGTAGCTATTTCTATGTTCATACAGATAGCAGTGCAGATATTTCCATGTTTATACAGATAGCGGTGAAGATGTATTCATGTTTACACAGATAGCGGTGTAGATATTTCCATGTTCATACAGATAGCGGTGTAGATATTTCCATGTTCATCCAGACGGCTGTGTAGACATATCCATGTTCACACAGATGGCGGTGAAGATATTTCCATGTTCATACAGATAGCGGTGTAGATATTTCCATGTTCATACAGATAGCGGTGTAGATATTTCCTTGATTATACACATAGCGGTGTAGATATTTCCATGTTCATACAGATAGCGGTGTATGTATTTCCATGTTCATACAGATAGCGGTGTAGATATTTCCATTTTCATGCAGATAGCGGTGTATATATTTCCCTGTTCAAACAGTTAGCGGTGTAGATATTTCCATGTTCATAAAGATAGCGGTGTAGATATTTCCATGTTTATACAGATAGCGGTGAAGTTGTATGCATGTTTACACACATAGCGGTGTAGATATTTCCACGTTCATCCAGATGGCTGTGTAGATATATCCATGTTCATACAGATGGCGGTGAAGATATTTCCTTGTTCATACAGATAGCGGTGTAGATATCTCCATCTTAATACAGATGGCGGTGTAGATATTTATATGTTCATACAGATGGCAGTGCAGATATTTCCATGTTCATACGGATGGCGGTGAAGATATTTCCATGTTCATACGGATGGCGGTGTAGAAACTTCCATGTTCATACTGATAGAGGTGCTGATATTTCCATGTTTATACAGGTAGCGGTGTAGATATTTCCATGTTTATACAGATAGCAGTGTAGATATTTCCATGTTTATACACAAAGCGGTGTAGATATTTCCATGTCTATACAGATAGCGGTGTAGATATTTCCATGTTTATGCAGATAGTGGTGTAGATATCTCCATCTTAATACAGATGGCGGTGTAGATATATAAATGTTCATACAGATGGCGCTGCAGATATTTCCATGTTCATACAGATGGCGGTGTAGATATTTCCATGTTCATACAGATAGCGGTGTAGTTATTTCCATGTGTAAAGAGATAGCTGTGTAGATATTTCCATGTATAAGCAGATAGCTGTGTAGATATTTCCGTTTTCATGCAGATAGCGTTGTATATATTTCCCTGTTCAAACAGTTAGAGGTGTATATATTTCCATGTTCATAAAGATAGCGGTGTAGATATTTCCATGTTTATACAGATAGCGGTGAAGATGTATGCATGTTTACACAGATAGCGGTGTAGATATTTCCATGTTCATCCAGATGGCTGTGTAGATATATCCATGTTCATACAGATAGAGGTGTAGATATTTCCATGTTCATACAGATAGCGGTGCAGATATTTCCATGTTCATCCAGATGGCTGTGTAGATATATCCATGTTCATACAGATGGCGGTGAAGATATTTTCATGTTCATACAGATAGAGGTGTAGATATTTCCATGTTCATACACATAGCGGTGTAGATATTTCCAAGTTTATACAGATAGCGGTGTAGATATCTCCATCTTAATACAGATGGCGGTGTAGATATTTATATGTTCATTCAGATGGCGGTGCAGATATTTCCATGTTCATACAGATGGCGTTGTAGATATTTCCATGTTCATACAGATAGCGGTGTAGTTATTTCCATGTGTAAAGAGATAGCTGTGTAGATATTCCCATGTATATGCACATAGCTGTGTAGATATTTCCATTTTCAAGCAGATAGCGGTGTATATACTTCCCTGTTCAAACAGATAGCGGTGTAGATATTTCCATGTTCATACAGATAGTGGTGTAGATATTTCCATGTTCATACAGATAGCGGTGTAGCTATTTCCATTTTCATACAGATAGCGGAGTGGATATTTCCATGTTCATAGAGATAGCGGTGTAGATATTTCCATGTTTATACAGGTAGCGGTGTAGATATTTCCATGTTTATACAGATAGCGGTGAAGTTGTATTCATGTTTACACAGATAGCGGTGTAGATATTTCCATGTTCATACAGATAGCGGTGTAGATATTTCCATGTTCATCCAGACGGCTGTGTAGACATATCCATGTTCACACAGATGGCGGTGAAGATATTTCCATGTTCATACAGATAGCGGTGTAGATATTTCCATGTTCATACAGATAGCGGTGTAGATATTTCCTTGTTTATACACATAGCGGTGTAGATATTTCCATGTTCATACAGATAGCGGTGTATGTATTTCCATGTTCATACAGATAGCGGTGTAGATATTTCCATTTTCATGCAGATAGCGGTGTATATATTTCCCTGTTCAAACAGTTAGCGGTGTAGATATTTCCATGTTCATAAAGATAGCGGTGTAGATATTTCCATGTTTATACAGATAGCGGTGAAGTTGTATGCATGTTTACACACATAGCGGTGTAGATATTTCCACGTTCATCCAGATGGCTGTGCAGATATATCCATGTTCATACAGATGGCGGTGAAGATATTTCCTTGTTCATACAGATAGCGGTGTAGATATCTCCATCTTAATACAGATGGCGGTGTAGATATTTATATGTTCATACAGATGGCAGTGCAGATATTTCCATGTTCATACGGATGGCGGTGAAGATATTTCCATGTTCATACGGATGGCGGTGTAGAAACTTCCATGTTCATACTGATAGCGGTGCTGATATTTCCATGTTTATACAGGTAGCGGTGTAGATATTTCCATGTTTATACAGATAGCAGTGTAAATATTTCCATGTTTATACACATAGCGGTGTAGATATTTCCATGTCTATACAGATAGCGGTGTAGATATTTCCATGTTTATGCAGATAGTGGTGTAGATATCTCCATCTTAATACAGATGGCGGTGTAGATATTTAAATGTTCATACAGATGGCGCTGCAGATATTTCCATGTTCATACAGATGGCGGTGTAGATATTTCCATGTTCATACAGATAGCGGTGTAGTTATTTCCATGTGTAAAGAGATAGCTGTGTAGTTATTTCCATGTATAAGCAGATAGCTGTGTAGATATTTCCGTTTTCATGCAGATAGCGTTGTATATATTTCCCTGTTCAAACAGTTAGCGGTGTATATATTTCCATGTTCATAAAGATAGCGGTGTAGATATTTCCATGTTTATACAGATAGCGGTGAAGATGTATGCATGTTTACACAGATAGCGGTGTAGATATTTCCATGTTCATCCAGATGGCTGTGTAGATATATCCATGTTCATACAGATAGAGGTGTAGATATTTCCATGTTCATACAGATAGCGGTGCAGATATTTCCATGTTCATCCAGATGGCTGTGTAGATATATCCATGTTCATACAGATGGCGGTGAAGATATTTTCATGTTCATACAGATAGAGGTGTAGATATTTCCATGTTCATACACATAGCGGTGTAGATATTTCCAAGTTTATACAGATAGCGGTGTAGATATCTCCATCTTAATACAGATGGCGGTGTAGATATTTATATGTTCATTCAGATGGCGGTGCAGATATTTCCATGTTCATACAGATGGCGTTGTAGATATTTCCATGTTCATACAGATAGCGGTGTAGTTATTTCCATGTGTAAAGAGATAGCTGTGTAGATATTCCCATGTATATGCACATAGCTGTGTAGATATTTCCATTTTCAAGCAGATAGCGGTGTATATACTTCCCTGTTCAAACAGATAGCGGTGTAGATATTTCCATGTTCATACAGATAGTGGTGTAGATATTTCCATGTTCATACAGATAGCGGTGTAGCTATTTCCATTTTCATACAGATAGCGGAGTGGATATTTCCATGTTCATAGAGATAGCGGTGTAGATATTTCCATGTTTATACAGGTAGCGGTGTAGATATTTCCATGTTTATACAGATAGCGGTGAAGATGTATGCATGTTTACACAGATAGCGGTGCAGATATTTCCATGTCCATACAGATAGCGGTGTAGATACTTCCATGTTCATCCAGACGGCTGTGTAGACATATCCATGTTCATACAGATGGCGGTGAAGGTATTTCCATGTTCATACAGATGGCTGTGTAGATATATCCATGTTCATACAGATGGCGGTGACGATATTTCCATGTTCATACAGATGGCGGTGTAGATATTTCCATGTTCATACAGATAGCGGTGCGGATATTTCCTTGTTTATACAGGTATCGGTGTACATATTTCCATGTTTATACAGATAGCGTTGTAGATATTTCCATGTTTATACAGATAGCGGTGTAAATATTTCTATGTTTATACAGATAGCGGTGTAGATATCTCCATCTTAATACAGATGGCGGTGTAGATATTCATATGTTCATACAGATGGCGGTGCAGATATTTCCATGTTCATACGGATGGCGGTGAAGATATTTCCATGTTCATACAGATGGCGGTGTAGAAACTTCCATGTTCATACTGATAGCGGTGCTGATATTTCCATGTTTATACAGGTATCGGTGTAGATATTTCCATGTTTATACAGATAGCGGTGTAGATTTTTCCATGTTTATACACATAGCGGTGTAGATATTTCCATGTTTATACAGATAGCGGTGTAGATATCTCCATCTTAATACAGATGGCGGTGTAGATATTTATATGTTCATTCAGATGGCGGTGCATATATTTCCATGTTCATACAGATGGCGGTGTATCTATTTCCATGTTCATACAGATACCGTTTAGTTATTTCCATGTGTAAAGAGATAGCTGTGTAGATATTCCCATGTATATGCACATAGCTGTGTAGATATTTCCATTTTCAGATAGCGGTGTATATACTTCCCTGTTCAAACAGATAGCGGTGTAGATATTTCCATGTTCATACAGATAGTGGTGTAGATATTTCCATGTTCATACAAATAGCGTTGTAGCTATTTCCATGTTCATACAGATAGCGGAGTGGATATTTCCATGTTCATAGAGATAGCGGTGTAGATATTTCCATGTTTATACAGGTAGCGGTTTAGATATTTCCATGTTTATACAGATAGCGGTGAAGATGTATGCATGTTTACACAGATAGCGGTGTAGATATTTCCATGTTCATACAGATAGCGGTGTAGATATTTCCATGTTCATCCAGACGGCTGTGTAGACATATCCATGTTCATACAGATGGCGGTGAAGATATTTCCATGTTCATACAGATGGCTGTGTAGATATATCCATGTTCATACAGATTGCGGTGACGATATTTCCATGTTCATACAGATGGCGGTGTAGATATTTCCATGTTCATACAGATAGCGGTGCTGATATTTCCTTGTTTATACAGGTATCGGTGTACATATTTCCATGTTTATACAGATAGCGGTGTAGATATTTCCATGTTTATACAGATAGCGGTGTAGATATTTCCATGTTTATACAGATAGCGGTGTAGATATCTCCATCTTAATACAGATGGCGGTGTAGATATTCGTATGTTCATACAGATGGCGGTGCAGATATTTCCATGTTCATACGGATGGCGGTGAAGATTTTTCCATGTTCATACAGATGGCGGTGTAGAAACTTCCATGTTCATATTGATAGCGGTGCTGATATTTCCATGTTTATACAGGTAGCGGTGTAGATATTTCCATGTTTATACAGATAGCGGTGTAGATATTTCCATGTTTATACACATAGCGGTGTAGATATTTCCATGTTTATACAGATAGCGATGTAGATATTTCCATGTTTATGCAGATAGTTGTGTAGATATCTCCATCTTAATACAGATGGCGGTGTAGATATTTAAATGTTCATTCAGATGGCTGGGTAGAAATATCCATGTTCATACAGATGTTGGTGAAGATATTTCCATGTTCATACAGATAGCGGTGTAGATATTTCCATGTTCATACAGATAGCAATGTAGATATTTCCATGTACATACAGATGGCTTTGTAGATATATCTATGTTCTAACAGATGGCGGAGAAGATAATTCCATGTTCATACAGATAGCGGTGTAGATATTTCCATGTTCATAGAGATAGCGGTGTAGATATTTACATGTTCATACAGATAACGGTGCTGATATTTCCATGTTTATATAGGTAGCGGTGTAGACATTTCCATGTTTATACAGATAGCGGTGTAGATATTTCCAAGTTTATACCAATAGCGGTGTAGATATCTCCATCTTAATACAGATGGCGGTGTAGATATTTATATGTTCATTCAGATGGCGGTGCAGATATTTCCATGTTCATACAGATGGCGGTGTAGATATTTCCATGTTCATACAGATAGCGGTGTAGTTATTTCCATGTGTAAAGAGATAGCTGTGTAGATATTTCCATGTATAAGCAGATAGCTGTGTAGATATTTCTGTTTTCATGCAGATAGCGGTGTATATATTTCCCTGTTCAAACAGTTAGCGGTGTAGATATTTCCATGTTCATAAAGATAGCGGTGTAGATATTTCCATGTTTATACAGATAGCGGTGTAGATATTTCCATATTCATACAGATAGCCGTGTAGATATTGCCATGTTCATACCGATAGCGGTGCTGATACTTCCATGTTTATGCAGGTTGCGGTGTACATATTTCCGTGTTTATACAGATAGCGGTGTAGATATTTCCATGTTCATACAGATAGCGGTGTAGATATTTCCATGTTTATACAGATAGCGGTGTAGATATCTCCTTCTTAATACAGATGGCGGTGTAGATATTTCCATGTTCATACAGATGGCGGTGTAGATATTTCCATGTTTATAGAGATAGCGGTGTAGTTTTTTCCATGTGCAAAGAGATAGCTGTGTAGATATTTCCATTTATATGCAGATAGTTGTGTAGATATTTCAATATTCATGCAGATAGCGGTGTAGATATTTCCATGTTCAAACAGATTGCGGTGTAGATATTTCCATGTTCATACAGATAGCGGTGTAGATATTTCCATGTTTATACAGATAGCGGTGTAGATATCTCCTTCTTAATACAGATGGCGGTGTAGATATTTCCATGCTCATACAGATGGCGGTGTAGATATTTCCATGTTTATAGAGATAGCGGTGTAGTTATTTCCATGTGCAAAGAGATAGCTGTGTAGATATTTCCATTTATATGCAGATAGTTGTGTAGATATTTCAATTTTCATGCAGATAGCGGTGTAGATATTTCCATGTTCAAACAGATAGCGGTGTAGATATTTCCATGTTCATACAGATAGCGGTGTAGATATTTCCATGTTTATACAGATAGCGGTGAAGATGTATGCGTGTTTACACAGATAGCGGTGTATATATTTCCATGTTCATCCAGACGGCTGTGTAGACATATCCATGTTCATACAGATGGTGGTGAAGATATTTCCATGTTCATACAGATGGCTGTGTAGATATATCCATGTTCATACAGATGGCCGTGACGATATTTCCATGTTCATACAGACGGTGGTGTAGATATTTCCATGTTCATACAGATAGCGGTGCTGATATTTCCATGTTTATACAGATAGAGGTGTAGATATTTCCATGTTCATACAGATAGCGGTGTAGATATTTCCATGTTTATGCAGATAGCGGTGTAGATATCTCCATCTTAATACAGATGGTGGTGTAGATATTTATATGTTCATACAGTTGGTGGTGCAGATATTTCCATGTTCATTCGTATGGCGGTGAATATATTTCCATTTTCATACAGATGGCGGTGTAGAAACTTCCATGTTCATACTGATAGCGGTGCTGATATTTCCATGTTTATACAGGTAGCGGTGTAGATATTTCCATGTTTATACAGATAGCGGTGTAGATATTTCCATGTTTATACACATAGCGGTGTAGATATTTCCATGTTTATACAGATAGCGGTGTAGATATTTCCATGTTTATGCAGATAGTTGTGTAGATATCTCCATCTTAATACAGATGGCGGTGTAGATATTTAAATGTTCATACAGATGGCTGTGTAGACATATCCATGTTCATACAGATGGCGGTGAAGATGTTTCCATGTTCATACAGATAGCGGTGTAGATATTTCCATGTTCATACAGATAGCGGTATAGATATTTCCATGTTCATACAGATGGCTGTGTAGATATATCCATGTTCCTTCAGATGGCGGTGAAGATATTTCCATGTTCATACAGATGGCAGTGTAGATATTTCCATGTTCATACAGATAGCGGGGCTGATATTTCCATGTTTATACAGGTAGCAGTGTAGATATTTCCTTGTTTATACAGAAAGCGGCATAGATATTTCCATGTTTATACAGATAGCAGTGAAGATATTTCCAAGTTTATACAGATAGCGGTGTAGATATCTCCATCTTAATACAGATGGCGGTGTAGATATTTATATGTTCATACAGATGTCGGTGCAGAGATTTCCATGTGCATACAGATGGCGGTGTAGATATTTCCATGTTTATAGAGATAGCAGTGTAGTTATTTCCATGTGTAAAGAGATAGGTTTGTAGATATTTCCATGTATATGCAGATAGCTGTGTAGATATTTCCATTTTCATGCAGATAGCGGTGAAGATGTATACATGTTTACACAGATAGCGGTGTAGATATTTCCATGTTCATACAGATAGCGGTGTAGATATTTCCATGTTCATACAGATGGCTGTGTAGATATATCTATGTTCTTACAGATGGCGGAGAAGATATTTCCATGTTCATACAGATATCGGTGTATATATTTCCATGTTCATACAGATAGCGGTGTAGATATTTCCATGTTCATACAGATAGCGGTGTAGATATTTCCATGTTCATACAGATAGCGGTGTAGATATTTCCATGTTCATCCAGATGGCTGTGTAGATATATCCATGTTCATACAGATGGCGGTGAAGATATTTCCATGTTCATACAGATAGCGGTGCAGATATTTCCATGTTCATACAGATAGCCGTGTAGATATTGCCATGTTTATACCAATAGCGGTGCTGATACTTCCATGTTTATACAGGTAGTGGTGTACATATTTCCATGTTTATACAGATAGCGGTGTAGATATTTCCATGTTCATACAGATAGCGGTGTAGATATTTCCATGTTCATAGAGATAGCGGTGTAGATATTTACATGTTCATACAGATAGCGGTGCTGATATTTCCATGTTTATACAGGTAGCGGTGTAGACATTTCCATGTTTATACAGATAGTGGTGTAGATATTTCCATGTTTATACAGATAGCGGTGTAGATATTTCCAAGTTTATACAGATAGCGGTGTAGATATCTCCATCTTAATACAGATGGCGGTGTAGATAATTATGTTCATTCAGACGGCGGTGCAGATATTTCCATGTTCATACTGATGGCGGTGTAGATATTTCCATGTTCATACAGATAGCGGTGTAGTTATTTCCATGTGTAAAGAGATAGCTGTGTAGATATTCCCATGTATATGCAGATAGCTGTGTAGATATTTCCATTTTCAAGCAGATAGCGGTGTATATACTTCCCTGTTCAAACAGATAGCGGTGTAGATATTTCCATGTTCATACAGATAGTGGAGTAGATATTTCCATGTTCATACAGATAGCGGTGTAGCTATTTCCATGTTCATACACATAGCGGTGTGGATATTTCCATGTTCATAGAGATAGCGGTGTAGATATTTCCATGTTTATACAGGTAGCGGTGTAGATATTTCCATGTTTATACAGATAGCGGTGAAGATGTATGCATGTTTACACAGATAGCGGTGTAGATATTTTCATGTTCATCCAGATGGCCGTGTAGATATTTCCATGTTCATACAGATAGCGGTGTAGATATTTCCATGTTCATCCAGATGGCTGTGTAGATATATCCATGTTCATAAAGATGGCGGTGAAGATATTTCCATGTTCATACAGATGGCTGTGTAGATATATCCATGTTCATACAGATGGCGGTGACGATATTTCCATGTTCATACGGACGGCGGTGTAGATATTTCCATGTTCATACTGATAGCGGTGCTGATATTTCCATGTTTATACAGGTGGCGGTGTAGATATTTCAATGTTTATACAGATAGCGGTGCAGATATTTCCATGTTCATCCAGATGGCTGTGTAGATATATCCATGTTCATACAGATGGCGGTGAAGATATTTCCATATTCATACAGATAGCGGTGTAGATATTTCCATGTTCATACAGATAGTGGTGTAGATATTTCCATGTTCATACAGATAGCGGTGTAGCTATTTCTATGTTCATACAGATAGCGGTGCAGATATTTCCATGTTTATACAGATAGCGGTGTAGTTATTTCCATGTTTATGCAGATAGTTGTGTAGATATCTCCATCTTAATACAGATGGCGGTGTAGATATTTAAATGTTCATTCAGATGGCTGTGTAGACATATCCATGTTCATACAGATGGCGGTGAAGATATTTTCATGTTCATACAGATAGCGGTGTAGATATTTCCAAGTTCATACAGATAGCGGTGTAGCTATTTCCATGTTCATACAGATAGCGGTGTGGATATTTCCATGTTCATAGAGATAGCGGTGTAGATATTTCCATGTTTATACAGGTAGCGGTGTAGATATTTCCATGTTTATACAGATAGCGGTGAAGATGTATGCATGTTTACACAGATAACGGTGTAGATATTTTCATGTTCATCCAGATGGCTGTGTAGATATATCCATTTTCATACAGATGGCGGTGAAGATATTTCCATGTTCATACAGATAGCGGTGTAGATATTTCCATGTTCATACAGATAGCGGTGTAGATATTTCCATGTTCATACAGATAGCAGTGTAGCTATTTCCATGTTCATACGGATAGCGGTGTAGATATTTCCATGTTCATCCAGATGGCTGTGTAGATATATCCATGTTCATACAGATGGCGGTGAAGATATTTCCATGTTCATACAGATAGCGGTGTAGATATTTCCATGTTCATACAGATAGCGGTGTAGATATTTCCATGTTCATACAGATTGCCGTGTAGCTATTTCCATGTTCATACAGATAGCGGTGTAGATATTTCCATGTTCATCCAGATGGCTGTGTAGATATATCCATGTTCATACAGATGGCGTTGAAGTTATTTCCATATTCATACAGATAGCGGTGTAGATATTTCCATGTTCATACAGATAGTGGTGTAGATATTTCCATGTTCATACAGATAGCGGTGTAGCTATTTCTATGTTCATACAGATAGCGGTGTAGATATTTCCATGTTTATACAGATAGCGGTGAAGATGTATGCATGTTTTCACAGATAGCGGTGTAGATATTTCCATGTTCATACAGATAGCGTTGTAGATATTTCCATGTTCATCCAGACGGCTGTGTAGACATATCCATGTTCATACAGATGGCGGTGAAGATATTTCCATGTTCATACAGATGGCTGTGTAGATATATCCATGTTCATACAGATGGCGGTGACGATATTTCAATGTTCATACAGATGGCGGTGTAGATATTTCCATGTTCATACAGATAGCGGTGCTGATATTTCCATTTTTATACAGGTATCGGTGTACATATTTCCATGTTTATACAGATAGCGGTGTAGATATTTCCATGTTTATACAGATAGCGGTGTAGATATTTCCATGTTTATACAAATAGCGGTGTAGATATATCCATCTTAATACAGATGGCGGTGTAGATATTTATATGTTCATACAGATGGCAGTGCAGATATTTCCATGTTCATATGGATGGCGGTGAAGATATTTCCATGTTCATACAGATGGCGGTGTAGAAACTTCCATGTTCATACTGGTAGCGGTGCTGATATTTCCACGTTTATACAGGTAGCGGTGTAGATATTTCCATGTTTATACAGATAGCGGTGTAGATATTTCCATGTTTATACAGATAGCGGTGTAGATATATCCATCTTAATACGGATGGCGGTGTAGATATTTATATGTTCATACAGATGGCGGTGCAGATATTTCCATGTTCATACGGATGGCGGTGAAGATATTTCCATGTTCATTCAGATGGCGGTGTAGAAACTTCCATGTTCATACTGATAGCGGTGCTGATATGTCCATGTTTATACAGGTAGCGGTGTAGATATTTCCATGTTTATACAGATAGCGGTGTAGATATTTCCATGTTTTTACACATAGCGGTGTAGATATTTCCATGTTTATACAGATAGCGGTGTAGATATTTCCATGTTTATGCAGATAGTTGTGTAGATATCTCCATCTTAATACAGATGGTGGTGTAGATATTTAAATGTTCATTCAGATGGCTGTGTAGACATATCCATGTTCATACAGATGGCGGTGAAGATATTTCCATGTTCATACAGATAGCGGTGTAGATATTTCCATGTTCATACAGATAGCGGTGTAGATATTTCCATGTTCATACAGATGGCTGTGTAGATATATCCATCTTCCTACAGATGGCGGTGAAGATATTTCCATGTTCATACAGATGGCGGTGTAGATATTTCCATGTTCATACAGATAGCGGGGCTGATATTTCCATGTTTATACATGTAGCGGTGTAGATATTTCCATGTTTATACAGATAGCTGTGTAGATATTTCCATGTTTATACACATAGCCGTGTAGATATTTCCATGTTCATACAGATAGCGGTGTATGTATTTCCATGTTCATACAGATAGCGGTGTAGATATTTCCATTCTCATGCAGATAGCGGTGTATGTATTTCCCTGTTCAAACAGTTAGCGGTGTAGATATTTCCATGTTCATAAAGATAGCCGTGTAGATATTTCCATGTTTATACAGATAGCGGTGAAGTTGTATGCATGTTTACACAGATAGCGGTGTAGATATTTCCACGTTCATCCAGATGGCTGTGTAGATATATCCATGTTCATACAGATGGCGGTGAAGATATTTCCATGTTCCTACAGATAGCGGTGTAGATATCTCTATCTTAATACAGATGACGGTGTAGATATTTATATGTTCATACAGATGGCGGTGAAGATATTTCCATGTTCATACAGATGGCGGTGTAGAAACTTCCATGTTCATACTGATAGCGGTGCTGATATTTCCATGTTTATACAGGTAGCGGTGTAGATATTTCCATGTTTATACAGATAGCAGTGTAGATATTTCCTTGTTTATACACATAGCGGTGTAGATATTTCCATGTCTATACAGATAGCGGTGTAGATATTTCCATGTTTATGCAGATAGTGGTGTAGATATCTGCATGTTAACACAGATGGCGGTGTAGATATTTAAATGTTCATACAGATGGCGCTGCAGATATTTCCATGTTCATACAGATGGCGGTGTAGATATTTCCATGTTCATACAGATAGCGGTGTAGTTATTTCCATGTGTAAAGAGATAGCTGTGTAGATATTTCCATGTATAAGCAGATAGCTGTGTAGATATTTCCGTTTTCATGCAGATAGCGGTGTATATATTTCCCTGTTCAAACAGTTAGCGGTGTAGATATTTCCATGTTCATAAAGATAGCGGTGTAGATATTTCCATGTTTATACAGATAGAGGTGAAGATGTATGCATGTTTACACAGATAGCGGTGTAGATATTTCCATGTTCATCCAGATGGCTGTGTAGATATATCCATGTTCATTCAGATAGAGGTGTAGATATTTCCATGTTCATACAGATAGCGGTGCAGATATTTCCATGTTCATCCAGATGGCTGTGTAGATATATCCATGTTCATACAGATGGCGGTGAAGATATTTCCATGTTCATACAGATAGCATGTAGATAATTCCATGTTCATACAGATAGCGGTGTAGATATCTCCATCTTAATACAGATGGCGGTGTAGATATTTATATGTTCATTCAGATGGCGGTGCAGATATTTCCATGTTCATACAGATGGCGGTGTAGATATTTCCATGTTCATACAGATAGCGGTGTAGTTATTTCCATGTGTAAAGAGATAGCTGTGTAGATATTCCCATGTACATGCACATAGCTGTGTAGATATTTCCATTTTCAAGCAAATAGCGGTGTATATACTTCCCTGTTCAAACAGATAGCGGTGTAGATATTTCCATGTTCATACAGATAGTGGTGTAGATATTTCCATGTTCATACAGATAGCAGTGTAGCTATTTCCATGTTCATACAGATAGCGGTGTGGATATTTCCATGTTCATAGAGATAGCGGTGTAGATATTTCCATGTTTATACAGGTAGCGGTGTAGATATTTCCATGTTTATACAGAAAGCGGTGAAGATGTATGCATGTTTACACAGATAGCGGTTTAGATATTTTCATGTTCATGCAGATGGCTGTGTAGATATTTCCATGTTCATACAGATAGCTGTGTAGATATTTCCATGTTCATCCAGATGGCTGTGTAGATATATCCATCTTCATACAGATGGCGGTGAAGATATTTCCATGTTCATACAGATAGCGGTGTAGATATTTCCATGTTCATACAGATAGCGGTGTAGATATTTCCATGTTCATACAGATAGCAGTGTAGCTATTTCCATGTTCATACAGATAGCGGTGTAGATATTTCCATGTTCATCCAGATGGCTGTGTAGATATATCCATGTTCATACAGATGGCGGTGAAGATATTTCCATGTTAATACAGATAGCGGTGTAGATATTTCCATGTTCATACAGATAGTGGTGTAGATATTTCCATGTTCATACAGATAGCGGTGTAACTATTTCTATGTTCATACAGATAGCGGTGTAGATATTTCCATGTTTATACAGATAGCGGTGGAGATGTATGCGTGTTTACACAGATAGCGGTGTAGATATTTACATGTTCATACAGATAGCGGTGTAGATATTTCCATGTTCATCCAGACGGCTGTGTAGACATATCCATGTTCATACAGATGGCGGTGAAGGTATTTCCATGTTCATAAAGATGGCTGTGTGGATATATCCATGTTCATACAGATGGCTGTGATGATATTTCCATGTTCATACAGATGGCGGTGTAGATATTTCCATGTTCATACAGATAGCGGTGCTGATATTTCCATGTTTTTACAGGTATCGGTGTACATATTTCCATGTTTATACAGATAGCGGTGTAGATATTTCCATGGTTATACAGATAGCGGTGTAGATATTTCCATGTTTATACAGATAGCGGTGTAGATATCTCCATCTTAATACAGATGGCGGTGTAGATATTCATATGTTCATACGGATGGCGGTGCAGATATTTCCATGTTCATACGGATGGCGGTGAAGATATTTCCATGTACATACAGATGGCGGTGTAGATACTTCCATGTTCATGCTGATAGTGGTGCTGATATTTCCATGTTTATACAGGTAGCGGTGTAGATATTTCCATGTTTATACAGACAGCGGTGTAGTTATTTCCATGATTATACACATAGCGGTGTAGATATTTCCATATTTATACAGATAGCGGTGTAGATATTTCCATGTTTATGCAGATAGTTGTGTAGATATCTCCATCTTAATACAGATGGCGGTGTAGATATTTAAATGTTCATTCAGATGGCTTTGTAGACATATACATGTTCATACAGATGGCGGTGAAGATATTTCCATGTTCATACAGATAGCGGTGTAGATATTTCCATGTTCATACAGATAGCGGTGTAGATATTTCCATGTTCATACAGATGGCTGTGTAGATATATCCATGTTCCTACAGATGGCAGTGAAGATATTTCCATGTTCATACAGATAGCGGGGCTGATATTTCCATGTTTATACATGTAGCGGTGTAGATATTTCCATGTTTATACAGATAGCGGTGTAGATATTTCCATGTTTATACACATAGTGGTGTAGATATTTCCATGTTCTTACAGATAGCGGTGTATGTATTTCCATGTTCATACAGATAGCGGTGTAGATATTTCCATTTTCATGCAGATAGCGGTGTATATATTTCCCTGTTCAAACAGGTAGCGGTGTAGATATTTCCATGTTTATACAGATAGCGGTGAAATTGTTTGCATGTTTACACAGATAGCGGTGTAGATATTTCCACGTTCATCCAGATGGCTGTGTAGATATATCCATGTTCATACAGATGGCGGTGAAGATATTTCCATGTTCATACAGATAGCTTTGTAGATATCTCCTTCTTAATACAGATGGCGGAGTAGATATTTATATGTTCATACAGATGGCGGTGCAGATATTTCCATGTTCATACGGATGGCGGTGAAGATATTTCCATGTTCATACAGATGGCGGTGTTGAAACTTCCATGTTCATACTGATAGCAGTGCTGATATTTCCATGTTTATATAGGTAGCGGTGTAGATATTTCCATGTTTATGCAGATAGCGGTGTAGATATCTCCATCTTAATACAGATGGCGGTGTAGATATTTAAATGTTCATACAGATGGCGCTGCAGATATTTCCTTGTTCATACAGATGGCGGTGTAGATATTTCCATGTTCATACAGATATCGGTGTAGTTATTTCCATGTGTAAAGAGATAGCTGTGTAGATATTTCCATGTATAAGCAGATAGCTGTGTAGATATTTCCGTTTTCATGCAGATAGCGGCGTATATATTTCGCTGTTCAAACAGTTAGCGGTGTAGATATTTCATGTTCATAAAGATAGCGGTGTAGATATTTCCATGTTTATACAGATAGCGGTGAAGATGTATGCATGTTTACACAGATAGCGGTGTAGATATTTCCATGTTCATCCAGATGGCTGTGTAGATATATCCATGTTCATACAGATAGAGGTGTAGATATTTCCATGTTCATACAGATAGCGGTGCAGATATTTCCATGTTCATCCAGATGGCTGTGTATATATATCCATGTTCATACAGATGGCGGTGAAGATATTTCCATGTTCATACAGATAGCGGTGTAGATATTTCCATGTTCATACAAATAGCGGTGTAGATATTTCCAAGTTTATACAGATAGCGGTGTAGATATCTTCATCTTAATACAGATGGCGGTGTAGATATTTATATGTTCATTAAGATGGCGGTGCAGATATTTCCATGTTCATACAGATGGCGGTGTAGATATTTCCATGTTCATACAGATAGCGGTGAAGTTATTTCCATGTGTAAAGAGATAGCTGTGTAGATATTCCCATGTATATGCACATAGCTGTGTAGATATTTCCATTTTCAAGCAGATAGCGGTGTATATACTTCCCTGATCAAACAGATAGCAGTGTAGATATTTCCATGTTCATACAGATAGTGGTGTAGATATTTCCATGTACATACAGATAGCGGTGTAGCTATTTCCGTGTTCATACAGATAGCGGTGTGGATATTTCCATGTTCATAGAGATAGCGGTGTAGATATTTCCATGTTTATACAGGTAGCGGTGTAGATATTTCCATGTTTATACAGATAGCAGTGAAGATGTATGCATGTTTACACAGATAGCGGTTTAGATATTTTCATGTTCATCCAGATGGCTGTGTAGATATTTCCATGTTCATACAGATAGCTGTGTAGATATTTCCATGTTCATCCAGATGGCTGTGTAGATATATCGATGTTCATACAGATGGCGGTGATGATATTTCCATGTTCATACAGATAGCGGTGTAGATATTTCCAAGTTCATACAGATAGCGGTGTAGATATTTCCATGTTCATACAGATAGCAGTGTAGCTATTTCCATGTTCCTACAGATAGCGGTGTAGATATTTCCACGTTTATACAGATAGCGGTGAAGATGTATGCATGTTTACACAGATAGCGGTGTATATATTTCCATGTTCATACAGATTGCGGTGTAGATATTTCCATGTTCATCCAGACGGCTGTGTAGACATATCCATGTTCATACAGATGGCGGTGAAGATATTTCCATATTCATACATATGCCTGTGTAGATATATCCATGTTCATACAGATGGCGGTGACGATATTTCCATGTTCATACAGATGGCGGTGTAGATATTTCCATGTTCATACAGATAGCGGTGCTGATATTTCCATGTTTATACAGGTATCGGTGTACATATTTCCATGTTTATACAGATAGCGGTGTAGATATTTCCATGTTTATACAGATAGCGGTGTAGATATTTGCATGTTTATACAGATAGCGGTGTAGATATCTCCATCTTAATACAGATGGCGGTGTAGATATTCATGTGTTCATACAGATGGCGGTGCAGATATTTCCATGTTCATACGGATGGCGGTGAAGATATTTCCATGTTCATACAGATGGCGGTGTAGAAACTTCCATGTTCATACTGATAGCGGTGCTGATATTTCCATGTTTATACAGGTAGCGGTGTAGATATTTCCATGTTTATACAGATAGCGGTGTAGATATTTCCATGTTTATGCAGATAGTTGTGTAGATATCTCCATCTTAATACAGATGGCGGTGTAGATATTTAAATGTTCATTCAGTTGGCTGTGCAGACATATCCATGTTCATACGGATGGCGGTGAAGATATTTCCATGTTCATACAGAAAGCGGTGTAGATATTTCCATGTTCATACAGATAGCGGTGTAGATATTTCCATGTTCATACAGATGGCTGTGTAGATATATCCATGTTCCTACAGATGGCGGTGAAGATATTTCCATGTTCATACAGATGGCGGTGTAGATATTTCCATGTTCAAACAGATAGCGGGGCTGATATTTACATGTTTATACATGTAGCGGTGTAGATATTTCCATGTTTATACAGATAGCGGTGTAGATATTTCCATGTTCAAACACATAGCGGTGTAGTTATTTCCATGTTCATACAGATAGCGGTGTATGTATTTCCATGTTCATACAGATAGCGGTGTAGATATTTCCATTTTCATGCAGATAGTGGTGTATAAATTTCCCTGTTCAAACAGTTAGCGGTGTAGATATTTCCATGTTCATAAAGATAGCGGTGTAGATATTTCCAAGTTTATACAGATAGCGGTGTAGATATCTCCATCTTAATACAGATGGCGGTGCAGATATTTATATGTTCATTCAGATGGCGGTGCAGATATTTCCATGTTCATACAGATGGCGGTGTAGATATTTCCATGTTCATACAGATAGCGGTGTAGTTATTTCCATGTGTAAAGAGATAGCTGTGTAGATATTCACTTGTATATGCACATAGCTTTGTAGATATTTCCATTTTCAAGCAGATAGCGGTGTATATACTTCCCTGTTGAAACAGATAGCGGTGTAGATATTTCCATGTTCATACAGATAGTGGTGTAGATATTTCCATGTTCATACAGATAGCGGTGTAGCTATTTCCATTTTCATACAGATAGCGGAGTGGATATTTCCATGTTCATAGAGATAGCGGTGTAGATATTTCCATGTTTATACAGGTAGCGGTGTAGATATTTCCTTGTTTATACAGATAGCGGTGAAGATGTATGCATGTTTACACAGATAGCGGTTTAGATATTTTCATGTTCATCCAGATGGCTGTGTAGATATTTCCATGTTCATACAGATTGCTGTGTAGATATTTCCATGTTCATCCAGATGGCTGTGTAGATATATCCATGTTCATGCAGATGGCGGTGAAGATATTTCCATGTTCATACAGATAGCGGTGTAGATATTTCCGTGTTCATACAGATAGCGGTGTAGATATTTCCATGTTCATACAGATAACAGTGTAGCTATTTCCATGTTCATACATATAGCGGTGTAGATATTTCCATTTTCATCCAGATGGCTGTGTAGATATATCCATGTTCATAAAGATGGCGGTGAAGATATTTCCATGTTCATACAGATAGCGGTGTAGATATTTCCATGTTCATACAGATAGTGGTGTAGATATTTCTATGTTCATACAGATAGCGGTGTAGCTATTTCTATGTTCATACAGATAGCGGTGTAGATATTTCCATGTTTATACAGATAGCGGTGAAGATGTATGCATGTTTACACAGATAGCGGTGTAGATATTTCCATGTTCATACAGATAGCGGTGTAGATATTTCCATGTTCATCCAGACGGCTGTGTAGACATATCCATGTTCATACAGATGGCGGTGAAGATATTTCCATGTTCATACAGATGGCTGTGTAGTTATATCCATGTTCATACAGATGGCGGTGTAGATATTTCCATGTTCATACAGATAGCTGTGCTGATATTTCCATGTTTATACAGGTATCGGTGTACATATTTCCATGTTTATACAGATAGCGGTGTAGATATTTCCATGTTTATACAGATAGCGGTGTAGATATTTCCATGTCTATACAGATAGCGGTGTAGATATCTCCATCTTAATACAGATGGCGGTGTAGATATTCATATGTTCATACAGATGGTGGTGCAGATATTTCCATGTTCATACGGATGGCGGTGAAGATATTTCCATGTTCATACAGATGGTGGTGCAGGTATTTCCATGTTCATACGGATGGCGGTGAAGATATTTCCATGTTTATACAGATGGCGGTGTAGAAACTTCCATGTTCATACTGATAGCGGTGCTGATATTTCCATCTTTATACAGGTAGCGGTGTAGATATTTCCATGTTTATACAGATAGCGGTGTAGATATTTCCATGTTTATACACATAGCGGTGAAGGTGTATGCATGTTTACACAGATAGCGGTGTAGATATCTCCATCTTAATACAGATGGCGGTGTAGATATTTATATGTTCATTCAGATGGCGGTGCAGATATTTCCATGTTCATACAGATGGCGGTGTAGATATTTCCATGTTCATACAGATAGCGGTGTAGTTATTTCCATGTGTAAAGAGATAGCTGTGTAGATATTCCCATGTATATGCACATAGCTTTGTAGATATTTCCATTTTCAAGCAGATAGCGGTGTATATACTTCCCTGTTCAAACAGATAGCGGTGTAGATATTTCCATGTTCATACAGATAGTGGTGTAGATATTTCCATGTTCACACAGATAGCGGTGTAGCTATTTCCATGTTCATACAGATAGCGGAGTGGATATTTCCATGTTCATAGAGATAGCGGTGTAGATATTTCCATGTTTATACAGGTAGCGGTGCAGATATTTCCATGTTTATACAGATAGCGGTGAAGATGTATGCATGTTTACACAGACAGCGGTTTAGATATTTTCATGTTCATACAGATGGCTGTGTAGATATTTCCATGTTCATACAGATTGCTGTGTAGATATTTCCATGTTCATCCAGATGGCTGTGTAGATATATCCATGTTCATACAGATGGCGGTGAAGATATTTCCATGTTCATACAGATAGCGGTGTAGATATTTCCATGTTCATACAGATAGCGGTGTAGATATTTCCGTGTTCATACAGATAGCAGTGTAGCTATTTCCATGTTCATACATATAGCGGTGTAGATATTTCCATGTTCATCCAGATGGCTGTGTAGATATATCCATGTTCATACAGATGGCGGTGAAGATATTTCCATGTACATACAGATAGCGGTGTAGATATTTCCATGTTCATACAGATAGTGGTGTAGATATTTCCATGTTCATACAGATAGCGGTGTAGCTATTTCTATGTTCATACAGATAGCGGTGTAGATATTTCCATGTTTATACAGATAGCGGTGAAGATGTATGCATGTTTACACAGATAGCGGAGTAGATATTTCCATGTTAATACAGATAGCGGTGTAGATATTTCCATGTTCATCCAGACGGCTGTGTAGACATATCCATGTTCATACAGATGGCGGTGAAGATATTTCCATGTTCATACAGATGGCTGTGTAGTTATATCCATGTTCATACAGATGGCGGTGAAGATATTTCCATGTTCATACAGATGGCTGTGTAGATATATCCATGTTCATACAGATGGCGGTGACGATATTTCCATGTTCATACAGATGGCGGTGTAGATATTTCCATGTTCATACAGATAGCGGTGCTGATATTTCCATGTTTATACAGGTATCGGTGTACATATTTCCATGTTTATACAGATAGCGGTGTAGATATTTCCATGTTTATACAGATAGCGGTGTAGATATTTGCATGTTTATACAGATAGCGGTGTAGATATCTCCATCTTAATACAGATGGCGGTGTAGATATTCATGTGTTCATACAGATGGCGGTGCAGATATTTCCATGTTCATACGGATGGCGGTGAAGATATTTCCATGTTCATACAGATGGCGGTGTAGAAACTTCCATGTTCATACTGATAGCGGTGCTGATATTTCCATGTTTATACAGGTAGCGGTGTAGATATTTCCATGTTTATACAGATAGCGGTGTAGATATTTCCATGTTTATGCAGATAGTTGTGTAGATATCTCCATCTTAATACAGATGGCGGTGTAGATATTTAAATGTTCATTCAGTTGGCTGTGTAGACATATCCATGTTCATACGGATGGCGGTGAAGATATTTCCATGTTCATACAGAAAGCGGTGTAGATATTTCCATGTTCATACAGATAGCGGTGTAGATATTTCCATGTTCATACAGATGGCTGTGTAGATATATCCATGTTCCTACAGATGGCGGTGAAGATATTTCCATGTTCATACAGATGGCGGTGTAGATATTTCCATGTTCAAACAGATAGCGGGGCTGATATTTCCATGTTTATACATGTAGCGGTGTAGATATTTCCATGTTTATACAGATAGCGGTGTAGATATTTCCATGTTCAAACACATAGCGGTGTAGATATTTCCATGTTCATACAGATAGCGGTGTATGTATTTCCATGTTCATACAGATAGCGGTGTAGATATTTCCATTTTCATGCAGATAGTGGTGTATAAATTTCCCTGTTCAAACAGTTAGCGGTGTAGATATTTCCATGTTCATAAAGATAGCGGTGTAGATATTTCCAAGTTTATACAGATAGCGGTGTAGATATCTCCATCTTAATACAGATGGCGGTGCAGATATTTATATGTTCATTCAGATGGCGGTGCAGATATTTCCATGTTCATACAGACGGTGGTGTAGATATTTCCATGTTCATACAGATAGCGGTGTAGTTATTTCCATGTGTAAAGAGATAGCTGTGTAGATATTCACTTGTATATGCACATAGCTTTGTAGATATTTCCATTTTCAAGCAGATAGCGGTGTATATACTTCCCTGTTCAAACAGATAGCGGTGTAGATATTTCCTTGTTTATACAGATAGCGGTGAAGATGTATGCATGTTTACACAGATAGCGGTTTAGATATTTTCATGTTCATCCAGATGGCTGTGTAGATATTTCCATGTTCATACAGATTGCTGTGTAGATATTTCCATGTTCATCCAGATGGCTGTGTAGATATATCCATGTTCATGCAGATGGCGGTGAAGATATTTCCATGTTCATACAGATAGCGGTGTAGATATTTCCGTGTTCATACAGATAGCGGTGTAGATATTTCCATGTTCATACAGATAACAGTGTAGCTATTTCCATGTTCATACATATAGCGGTGTAGATATTTCCATTTTCATCCAGATGGCTGTGTAGATATATCCATGTTCATAAAGATGGCGGTGAAGATATTTCCATGTTCATACAGATAGCGGTGTAGATATTTCCATGTTCATACAGATAGTGGTGTAGATATTTCTATGTTCATACAGATAGCGGTGTAGCTATTTCTATGTTCATACAGATAGCGGTGTAGATATTTCCATGTTTATACAGATAGCGGTGAAGATGTATGCATGTTTACACAGATAGCGGTGTAGATATTTCCATGTTCATACAGATAGCGGTGTAGATATTTCCATGTTCATCCAGACGGCTGTGTAGACATATCCATGTTCATACAGATGGCGGTGAAGATATTTCCATGTTCATACAGATGGCTGTGTAGTTATATCCATGTTCATACAGATGGCGGTGTAGATATTTCCATGTTCATACAGATAGCTGTGCTGATATTTCCATGTTTATACAGGTATCGGTGTACATATTTCCATGTTTATACAGATAGCGGTGTAGATATTTCCATGTTTATACAGATAGCGGTGTAGATATTTCCATGTTTATACAGATAGCGGTGTAGATATCTCCATCTTAATACAGATGGCGGTGTAGATATTCATATGTTCATACAGATGGTGGTGCAGATATTTCCATGTTCATACGGATGGCGGTGAAGATATTTCCATGTTCATACAGATGGTGGTGCAGGTATTTCCATGTTCATACGGATGGCGGTGAAGATATTTCCATGTTTATACAGATGGCGGTGTAGAAACTTCCATGTTCATACTGATAGCGGTGCTGATATTTCCATCTTTATACAGGTAGCGGTGTAGATATTTCCATGTTTATACAGATAGCGGTGTAGATATTTCCATGTTTATACACATAGCGGTGAAGATGTATGCATGTTTACACAGATAGCGGTGTAGATATCTCCATCTTAATACAGATGGCGGTGTA
Source organism: Gorilla gorilla gorilla (assembly GCF_029281585.2). Taxonomy (NCBI): domain Eukaryota; kingdom Metazoa; phylum Chordata; class Mammalia; order Primates; family Hominidae; genus Gorilla; species Gorilla gorilla. The sequence goes on along the minus strand of NC_073232.2, from coordinate 4,862,629 downwards.
GATATTTATATGTTCATTCAGATGGCGGTGCAGATATTTCCATGTTCATACAGATGGCGGTGTAGATATTTCCATGTTCATACAGATAGCGGTGTAGTTATTTCCATGTGTAAAGAGATAGCTGTGTAGATATTCCCATGTATATGCACATAGCTTTGTAGATATTTCCATTTTCAAGCAGATAGCGGTGTATATACTTCCCTGTTCAAACAGATAGCGGTGTAGATATTTCCATGTTCATACAGATAGTTTTGTAGATATTTCCATGTTCACACAGATAGCGGTGTAGCTATTTCCATGTTCATACAGATAGCGGAGTGGATATTTCCATGTTCATAGAGATAGCGGTGTAGATATTTCCATGTTTATACAGGTAGCGGTGCAGATATTTCCATGTTTATACAGATAGCGGTGAAGATGTATGCATGTTTACACAGACAGCGGTTTAGATATTTTCATGTTCATACAGATGGCTGTGTAGATATTTCCATGTTCATACAGATTGCTGTGTAGATATTTCCATGTTCATCCAGATGGCTGTGTAGATATATCCATGTTCATACAGATGGCGGTGAAGATATTTCCATGTTCATACAGATAGCGGTGTAGATATTTCCATGTTCATACAGATAGCGGTGTAGATATTTCCGTGTTCATACAGATAGCAGTGTAGCTATTTCCATGTTCATACATATAGCGGTGTAGATATTTCCATGTTCATCCAGATGGCTGTGTAGATATATCCATGTTCATACAGATGGCGGTGAAGATATTTCCATGTACATACAGATAGCGGTGTAGATATTTCCATGTTCATACAGATAGTGGTGTAGATATTTCCATGTTCATACAGATAGCGGTGTAGCTATTTCTATGTTCATACAGATAGCGGTGTAGATATTTCCATGTTTATACAGATAGCGGTGAAGATGTATGCATGTTTACACAGATAGCGGTGTAGATATTTCCATGTTAATACAGATAGCGGTGTAGATATTTCCATGTTCATCCAGACGGCTGTGTAGACATATCCATGTTCATACAGATGGCGGTGAAGATATTTCCATGTTCATACAGATGGCTGTGTAGTTATATCCATGTTCATACAGATGGCGGTGAAGATATTTCCATGTTCATACAGATGGCTGTGTAGATATATCCATGTTCATACAGATGGCGGTGACGATATTTCCATGTTCATACAGATGGCGGTGTAGATATTTCCATGTTCATACAGATAGCGGTGCTGATATTTCCATGTTTATACAGGTATCGGTGTACATATTTCCATGTTTATACAGATAGCGGTGTAGATATTTCCATGTTTATACAGATAGCGGTGTAGATATTTGCATGTTTATACAGATAGCAGTGTAGATATCTCCATCTTAATACAGATGGCGGTGTAGATATTCATGTGTTCATACAGATGGCGGTGCAGATATTTCCATGTTCATACAGATGGCGGTGAAGATATTTCCATGTTCATACAGATGGCGGTGTAGAAACTTCCATGTTCATACTGATAGCGGTGCTGATATTTCCATGTTTATACAGGTAGCGGTGTAGATATTTCCATGTTTATACAGATAGCGGTGTAGATATTTCCATGTTTATGCAGATAGTTGTGTAGATATCTCCATTTTAATACAGATGGCGGTGTAGATATTTAAATGTTCATTCAGTTGGCTGTGTAGACATATCCATGTTCATACGGATGGCGGTGAAGATATTTCCATGTTCATACAGAAAGCGGTGTATATATTTCCATGTTCATACAGATAGCGGTGTAGATATTTCCATGTTCATACAGATGGCTGTGTAGATATATCCATGTTCCTACAGATGGCGGTGAAGATATTTCCATGTTCATACAGATGGCGGTGTAGATATTTCCATGTTCAAACAGATAGCGGGGCTGATATTTCCATGTTTATACATGTAGCGGTGTAGATATTTCCATGTTTATACAGATAGCGGTGTAGATATTTCCATGTTCAAACACATAGCGGTGTAGATATTTCCATGTTCATACAGATAGCGGTGTATGTATTTCCATGTTCATACAGATAGCGGTGTAGATATTTCCATTTTCATGCAGATAGTGGTGTATAAATTTCCCTGTTCAAACAGTTAGCGGTGTAGATATTTCCATGTTCATAAAGATAGCGGTGTAGATATTTCCAAGTTTATACAGATAGCGGTGTAGATATCTCCATCTTAATACAGATGGCGGTGCAGATATTTATATGTTCATTCAGATGGCGGTGCAGATATTTCCATGTTCATACAGATGGCGGTGTAGATATTTCCATGTTCATACAGATAGCGGTGTAGTTATTTCCATGTGTAAAGAGATAGCTGTGTAGATATTCACTTGTATATGCACATAGCTTTGTAGATATTTCCATTTTCAAGCAGATAGCGGTGTATATACTTCCCTGTTGAAACAGATAGCGGTGTAGATATTTCCATGTTCATACAGATAGTGGTGTAGATATTTCCATGTTCATACAGATAGCGGTGTAGCTATTTCCATGTTCATACAGATAGCGGAGTGGATATTTCCATGTTCATAGAGATAGCGGTGTAGATATTTCCATGTTTATACAGGTAGCGGTGTAGATATTTCCTTGTTTATACAGATAGCGGTGAAGATATATGCATGTTTACACAGATAGCGGTTTAGATATTTTCATGTTCATCCAGATGGCTGTGTAGATATTTCCATGTTCATACAGATTGCTGTGTAGATATTTCCATGTTCATCCAGATGGCTGTGTAGATATATCCATGTTCATGCAGATGGCGGTGAAGATATTTCCATGTTCATACAGATAGCGGTGTAGATATTTCCGTGTTCATACAGATAGCGGTGTAGATATTTCCATGTTCATACAGATAACAGTGTAGCTATTTCCATGTTCATACATATAGCGGTGTAGATATTTCCATTTTCATCCAGATGGCTGTGTAGATATATCCATGTTCATAAAGATGGCGGTGAAGATATTTCCATGTTCATACAGATAGCGGTGTAGATATTTCCATGTTCATACAGATAGTGGTGTAGATATTTCCATGTTCATACAGATAGCGGTGTAGCTATTTCTATGTTCATACAGATAGCGGTGTAGATATTTCCATGTTTATACAGATAGCGGTGAAGATGTATGCATGTTTACACAGATAGCGGTGTAGATATTTCCATGTTCATACAGATAGCGGTGTAGATATTTCCATGTTCATCCAGACGGCTGTGTAGACATATCCATGTTCATACAGATGGCGGTGAAGATATTTCCATGTTCATACAGATGGCTGTGTAGTTATATCCATGTTCATACAGATGGCGGTGTAGATATTTCCATGTTCATACAGATAGCTGTGCTGATATTTCCATGTTTATACAGGTATCGGTGTACATATTTCCATGTTTATACAGATAGCGGTGTAGATATTTCCATGTTTATACAGATAGCGGTGTAGATATTTCCATGTTTATACAGATAGCGGTGTAGATATCTCCATCTTAATACAGATGGCGGTGTAGATATTCATATGTTCATACAGATGGTGGTGCAGATATTTCCATGTTCATACGGATGGCGGTGAAGATATTTCCATGTTCATACAGATGGTGGTGCAGGTATTTCCATGTTCATACGGATGGCGGTGAAGATATTTCCATGTTTATACAGATGGCGGTGTAGAAACTTCCATGTTCATACTGATAGCGGTGCTGATATTTCCATCTTTATACAGGTAGCGGTGTAGATATTTCCATGTTTATACAGATAGCGGTGTAGATATTTCCATGTTTATACACATAGCGGTGAAGATGTATGCATGTTTACACAGATAGCGGTGTAGATATCTCCATCTTAATACAGATGGCGGTGTAGATATTTATATGTTCATTCAGATGGCGGTGCAGATATTTCCATGTTCATACAGATGGCGGTGTAGATATTTCCATGTTCATACAGATAGCGGTGTAGTTATTTCCATGTGTAAAGAGATAGCTGTGTAGATATTCCCATGTATATGCACATAGCTTTGTAGATATTTCCATTTTCAAGCAGATAGCGGTGTATATACTTCCCTGTTCAAACAGATAGCGGTGTAGATATTTCCATGTTCATACAGATAGTGGTGTAGATATTTCCATGTTCACACAGATAGCGGTGTAGCTATTTCCATGTTCATACAGATAGCGGAGTGGATATTTCCATGTTCATAGAGATAGCGGTGTAGATATTTCCATGTTTATACAGGTAGCGGTGCAGATATTTCCATGTTTATACAGATAGCGGTGAAGATGTATGCATGTTTACACAGACAGCGGTTTAGATATTTTCATGTTCATACAGATGGCTGTGTAGATATTTCCATGTTCATACAGATTGCTGTGTAGATATTTCCATGTTCATCCAGATGGCTGTGTAGATATATCCATGTTCATACAGATGGCGGTGAAGATATTTCCATGTTCATACAGATAGCGGTGTAGATATTTCCATGTTCATACAGATAGCGGTGTAGATATTTCCGTGTTCATACAGATAGCAGTGTAGCTATTTCCATGTTCATACATATAGCGGTGTAGATATTTCCATGTTCATCCAGATGGCTGTGTAGATATATCCATGTTCATACAGATGGCGGTGAAGATATTTCCATGTACATACAGATAGCGGTGTAGATATTTCCATGTTCATACAGATAGTGGTGTAGATATTTCCATGTTCATACAGATAGCGGTGTAGCTATTTCTATGTTCATACAGATAGCGGTGTAGATATTTCCATGTTTATACAGATAGCGGTGAAGATGTATGCATGTTTACACAGATGGCGGTGTAGATATTTCCATGTTAATACAGATAGCGGTGTAGATATTTCCATGTTCATCCAGACGGCTGTGTAGACATATCCATGTTCATACAGATGGCGGTGAAGATATTTCCATGTTCATACAGATGGCTGTGTAGTTATATCCATGTTCATACAGATGGCGGTGTAGATATTTCCATGTTCATACAGATAGCTGTGCTGATATTTCCATGTTTATACAGGTATCGGTGTACATATTTCCATGTTTATACAGATGGCGGTGTAGATATTTCCATGTTCATACAGATAGCTTTGTAGATATTTCCATGTTTATTCAGATAGCGGTGTAGATATCTCCATCTTAATACAGATGGCGGTGTAGATATTCATATGTTCATACAGATGGTGGTGCAGATATTTCCATGTTCATACGGATGGCGGTGAAGATATTTCCATGTTCATACAGATGGCGGTGTAGAAACTTCCATGTTCATACTGATAGCGGTGCTGATATTTCCATGTTTATACAGGTAGCGGTGCAGATATTTCCATGTTTATACAGATAGCGGTGAAGATGTATGCATGTTTACACAGACAGCGGTTTAGATATTTTCATGTTCATACAGATGGCTGTGTAGATATTTCCATGTTCATACAGATTGCTGTGTAGATATTTCCATGTTCATCCAGATGGCTGTGTAGATATATCCATGTTCATACAGATGGCGGTGAAGATATTTCCATGTTTATACAGATAGCGGTGTAGATATTTCCATGTTCATACACATAGCGGTGTAGATATTTCCGTGTTCATACAGATAGCAGTGTAGCTATTTCCATGTTCATACATATAGCGGTGTAGATATTTCCATGTTCATCCAGATGGCTGTGTAGATATATCCATGTTCATACAGATGGCGGTGAAGATATTTCCATGTACATACAGATAGCGGTGTAGATATTTCCATGTTCATACAGATAGTGGTGTAGATATTTCCATGTTCATACAGATAGCGGTGTAGCTATTTCTATGTTCATACAGATAGCGGTGTAGATATTTCCATGTTTATACAGATAGCGGTGAAGATGTATGCATGTTTACACAGATAGCGGTGTAGATATTTCCATGTTAATACAGATAGCGGTGTAGATATTTCCATGTTCATCCAGACGGCTGTGTAGACATATCCATGTTCATACAGATGGCGGTGAAGATATTTCCATGTTCATACAGATGGCTGTGTAGTTATATCCATGTTCATACAGATGGCGGTGAAGATATTTCCATGTTCATACAGATGGCTGTGTAGATATATCCATGTTCATACAGATGGCGGTGACGATATTTCCATGTTCATACAGATGGCGGTGTAGATATTTCCATGTTCATACAGATAGCGGTGCTGATATTTCCATGTTTATACAGGTATCGGTGTACATATTTCCATGTTTATACAGATAGCGGTGTAGATATTTCCATGTTTATACAGATAGCGGTGTAGATATTTGCATGTTTATACAGATAGCGGTGTAGATATCTCCATCTTAATACAGATGGTGGTGTAGATATTCATGTGTTCATACAGATGGCGGTGCAGATATTTCCATGTTCATACGGATGGCGGTGAAGATATTTCCATGTTCATACAGATGGTGGTGTAGAAACTTCCATGTTCATACTGATAGCGGTGCTGATATTTCCATGTTTATACAGGTAGCGGTGTAGATATTTCCATGTTTATACAGATAGCGGTGTAGATATTTCCATGTTTATGCAGATAGTTGTGTAGATATCTCCATCTTAATACAGATGGCGGTGTAGATATTTAAATGTTCATTCAGTTGGCTGTGTAGACATATCCATGTTCATACGGATGGCGGTGAAGATATTTCCATGTTCATACAGAAAGCGGTGTAGATATTTCCATGTTCATACAGATAGCGGTGTAGATATTTCCATGTTCATACAGATGGCTGTGTAGATATATCCATGTTCCTACAGATGGCGGTGAAGATATTTCCATGTTCATACAGATGGCGGTGTAGATATTTCCATGTTCAAACAGATAGCGGGGCTGATATTTCCATGTTTATACATGTAGCGGTGTAGATATTTCCATGTTTATACAGATAGCGGTGTAGATATTTCCATGTTCAAACACATAGCGGTGTAGATATTTCCATGTTCATACAGATAGCGGTGTATATATTTCCATGTTCATACAGATAGCGGTGTAGATATTTCCATTTTCATGCAGATAGTGGTGTATAAATTTCCCTGTTCAAACAGTTAGCGGTGTAGATATTTCCATGTTCATAAAGATAGCGGTGTAGATATTTCCAAGTTTATACAGATAGCGGTGTAGATATCTCCATCTTAATACAGATGGCGGTGCAGATATTTATATGTTCATTCAGATGGCGGTGCAGATATTTCCATGTTCATACAGATGGCGGTGTAGATATTTCCATGTTCATACAGATAGCGGTGTAGTTATTTCCATGTGTAAGGAGATAGCTGTGTAGATATTCACTTGTATATGCACATAGCTTTGTAGATATTTCCATTTTCAAGCAGATAGCGGTGTATATACTTCCCTGTTCAAACAGATAGCGGTGTAGATATTTCCATGTTCATACAGATAGTGGTGTAGATATTTCCATGTTCATACAGATAGCGGTGTAGCTATTTCCATGTTCATACAGATAGCGGAGTGGATATTTCCATGTTCATAGAGATAGCGGTGTAGATATTTCCATGTTTATACAGGTAGCGGTGTAGATATTTCCTTGTTTATACAGATAGCGGTGAAGATGTATGCATGTTTACACAGATAGCGGTTTAGATATTTTCATGTTCATCCAGATGGCTGTGTAGATATTTCCATGTTCATACAGATTGCTGTGTAGATATTTCCATGTTCATCCAGATGGCTGTGTAGATATATCCATGTTCATGCAGATGGCGGTGAAGATATTTCCATGTTCATACAGATAGCGGTGTAGATATTTCCGTGTTCAAACAGATAGCGGTGAAGATATTTCCATGTTCATACAGATAACAGTGTAGCTATTTCCATGTTCATACATATAGCGGTGTAGATATTTCCATTTTCATCCAGATGGCTGTGTAGATATATCCATGTTCATAAAGATGGCGGTGAAGATATTTCCATGTTCATACAGATAGCGGTGTAGATATTTCCATGTTCATACAGATAGTGGTGTAGATATTTCCATGTTCATACAGATAGCGGTGTAGCTATTTCTATGTTCATACAGATAGCGGTGTAGATATTTCCATGTTTATACAGATAGCGGTGAAGATGTATGCATGTTTACACAGATAGCGGTGTAGATATTTCCATGTTCATACAGATAGCGGTGTAGATATTTCCATGTTCATCCAGACGGCTGTGTAGACATATCCATGTTCATACAGATGGCGGTGAAGATATTTCCATGTTCATACAGATGGCTGTGTAGTTATATCCATGTTCATACAGATGGCGGTGTAGATATTTCCATGTTCATACAGATAGCTGTGCTGATATTTCCATGTTTATACAGGTATCGGTGTACATATTTCCATGTTTATACAGATAGCGGTGTAGATATTTCCATGTTTATACAGATAGCGGTGTAGATATTTCCATGTTTATACAGATAGCGGTGTAGATATCTCCATCTTAATACAGATGGCGGTGTAGATATTCATATGTTCATACAGATGGTGGTGCAGATATTTCCATGTTCATACGGATGGCGGTGAAGATATTTCCATGTTCATACAGATGGTGGTGCAGGTATTTCCATGTTCATACGGATGGCGGTGAAGATATTTCCATGTTTATACAGATGGCGGTGTAGAAACTTCCATGTTCATACTGATAGCGGTGCTGATATTTCCATCTTTATACAGGTAGCGGTGTAGATATTTCCATGTTTATACAGATAGCGGTGTAGATATTTCCATGTTTATACACATAGCGGTGAAGATGTATGCATGTTTACACAGATAGCGGTGTAGATATCTCCATCTTAATACAGATGGCGGTGTAGATATTTATATGTTCATTCAGATGGCGGTGCAGATATTTCCATGTTCATACAGATGGCGGTGTAGATATTTCCATGTTCATACAGATAGCGGTGTAGTTATTTCCATGTGTAAAGAGATAGCTGTGTAGATATTCCCATGTATATGCACATAGCTTTGTAGATATTTCCATTTTCAAGCAGATAGCGGTGTATATACTTCCCTGTTCAAACAGATAGCGGTGTAGATATTTCCATGTTCATACAGATAGTGGTGTAGATATTTCCATGTTCACACAGATAGCGGTGTAGCTATTTCCATGTTCATACAGATAGCGGAGTGGATATTTCCATGTTCATAGAGATAGCGGTGTAGATATTTCCATGTTTATACAGGTAGCGGTGCAGATATTTCCATGTTTATACAGATAGCGGTGAAGATGTATGCATGTTTACACAGACAGCGGTTTAGATATTTTCATGTTCATACAGATGGCTGTGTAGATATTTCCATGTTCATACAGATTGCTGTGTAGATATTTCCATGTTCATCCAGATGGCTGTGTAGATATATCCATGTTCATACAGATGGCGGTGAAGATATTTCCATGTTCATACAGATAGCGGTGTAGATATTTCCATGTTCATACAGATAGCGGTGTAGATATTTCCGTGTTCATACAGATAGCAGTGTAGCTATTTCCATGTTCATACATATAGCGGTGTAGATATTTCCATGTTCATCCAGATGGCTGTGTAGATATATCCATGTTCACACAGATGGCGGTGAAGATATTTCCATGTACATACAGATAGCGGTGTAGATATTTCCATGTTCATACAGATAGTGGTGTAGATATTTCCATGTTCATACAGATAGCGGTGTAGCTATTTCTATGTTCATACAGATAGCGGTGTAGATATTTCCATGTTTATACAGATAGCGGTGAAGATGTATGCATGTTTACACAGATAGCGGTGTAGATATTTCCATGTTAATACAGATAGCGGTGTAGATATTTCCATGTTCATCCAGACGGCTGTGTAGACATATCCATGTTCATACAGATGGCGGTGAAGATATTTCCATGTTCATACAGATGGCTGTGTAGTTATATCCATGTTCATACAGATGGCGGTGTAGATATTTCCATGTTCATACAGATAGCTGTGCTGATATTTCCATGTTTATACAGGTATCGGTGTACATATTTCCATGTTTATACAGATAGCGGTGTAGATATTTCCATGTTCATACAGATAGCTTTGTAGATATTTCCATGTTTATTCAGATAGCGGTGTAGATATCTCCATCTTAATACAGATGGCGGTGTAGATATTCATATGTTCATACAGATGGTGGTGCAGATATTTCCATGTTCATACGGATGGCGGTGAAGATATTTCCATGTTCATACAGATGGCGGTGTAGAAACTTCCATGTTCATACTGATAGCGGTGCTGATATTTCCATGTTTATACAGGTAGCGGTGTAGATATTTCCATGTTTATACAGATAGCGGTGTAGATATTTCCATGTTTATACACATACCGGTGTAGATATTTCCATGTTTATACAGATAGCGGTGTAGATATTCCCATGTTTATGCAGATAGCTGTGTTGATATTTCCATTTTCAAGCAGATAGCGGTGTATATACTTCCCTGTTCCTACAGATAGCGGTGTAGATATATCCATGTTCATACAGATAGTGGTGTAGATATTTCCATGTACATACAGATAGCGGTGCAGATATTTCCACGTTCATACAGATAGCGGTGTAGATATTTCCATGTTCATACAGATAGTGGTGTATGTATTTCCATGTTCATACAGATAGTGGTGTAGATATTTCCATTTTCATGCAGATAGCGGTGTATATATTTCCCTGTTCAAACAGTTAGCGGTGTAGATATTTCCATGTTCATAAAGATAGCGGTGTAGATATTTCCATGTTTATACAGATAGCGGTGAAGATGTATGCATGTTTACACAGATAGCGGTGTAGATATTTCCATGTTCATCCTCATGGCTGTGAAGATATATCCATGTTCATACAGATGGCGGTGAAGATATTTCCATGTTCATACATATAGCGGTGTAGATATTTCCATGTTCATACAGATAGCGGTGTAGATATTTCCATGTTCATACAGATAGCGGTGTATGTATTTCCATGTTCATACAGATAACGTTGTAGATATTTCCATGTTCATCCTGATGGCTGTGTACATATTTCCATGTTCATACAGATAGCGGTGTAGATATTTCCATGTTCATCCAGATGGCTGTGTAGATATATCCATGTTCATACAGATGGCGGTGAAGATATTTCCATGTACATACAGATAGCGGTGTATATATTTCCATGTTCATACAGATAGTGGTGTAGATATTTCCATGTTCATACAGATAGTGGTGTAGCTATTTCTATGTTCATACAGATAGCGGTGTAGATATTTCCATGTCTATACAGATAGCGGTGAAGATGTATGCATGTTTACACAGATAGCGGTGTAGATATTTCCATGTTCATACAGATAGCGGTGTAGATATTTCCATGTTCATCCAGACGGCTGTGTAGACATATCCATGTTCATACAGATGGCGGTGAAGATATTTCCATGTTCATACAGATGGCTGTGTAGTTATATCCATGTTCATACAGATGGCGGTGTAGATATTTCCATGTTCATACAGATAGCTGTGCTGATATTTCCATGTTTATACAGGTATCGGTGTACATATTTCCATGTTTATACAGATAGCGGTGTAGATATTTCCATGTTTATACAGATAGCTGTGTAGATATTTCCATGTTTATTCAGATAGCGGTGTAGATATCTCCATCTTAATACAGATGGCGGTGTAGATATTCATATGTTCATACAGATGGTGGTGCAGATATTTCCATGTTCATACGGATGGCGGTGAAGATATTTCCATGTTCATACAGATGGCGGTGTAGAAACTTCCATGTTCATACTGATAGCGGTGCTGATATTTCCATGTTTATACAGGTAGCGGTGTAGATATTTCCATGTTTATACAGATAGCGGTGTAGATATTTCCATGTTTATACACATACCGGTGTAGATATTTCCATGTTTATACAGATAGCGGTGTAGATATTCCCATGTTTATGCACATAGCTGTGTTGATATTTCCATTTTCAAGCAGATAGCGGTGTATAAACTTCCCTGTTCCTACAGATAGCGGTGTAGATATTTCCATGTTCATACAGATAGTGGTGTAGATATTTCCATGTACATACAGATAGCGGTGCAGATATTTCCACGTTCATACAGATAGCGGTGTAGATATTTCCATGTTCATACAGATAGTGGTGTATGTATTTCCATGTTCATACAGATAGTGGTGTAGATATTTCCATTTTCATGCAGATAGCGGTGTATATATTTCCCTGTTCAAACAGTTAGCGGTGTAGATATTTCCATGTTCATAAAGATAGCGGTGTAGATATTTCCATGTTTATACAGATAGCGGTGAAGATGTATGCATGTTTACACAGATAGCGGTGTAGATATTTCCATGTTCATCCTCATGGCTGTGAAGATATATCCATATTCATACAGATGGCGGTGAAGATATTTCCATGTTCATACATATAGCGGTGTAGATATTTCCATGTTCATACAGATAGCGGTGTAGATATTTCCATGTTCATACAGATAGCGGTGTATGTATTTCCATGTTCATACAGATAACGTTGTAGATATTTCCATGTTCATCCTGATGGCTGTGTACATATTTCCATGTTCATACAGATAGCGGTGTAGATATTTCCATGTTCATACAGATAGCCGTGTAGATATTTCCATGATCATCCAGATGGCTGTGTACATATATCCATGTTCATACAGATGGCAGTGAAGATATTTCCATGTTCATACAGATGGGGTTGTAGATATTTCCATGTTCATACAGATAGCCGTGTAGATATTGCCATGTTCATACCGACAGCGGTGCTGATACTTCCATGTTTATACAGGTAGCAGTGTACATATTTCTGTGTTTATACAGGTAGCGGTGTAGATATTTCCATGTTCATACAGATAGCGGTGTAGATATTTCCATGTTTATACAGATAGCGGTGTAGATATCTCCTTCTTAATACAGATGGCGGTGTAGATATTTATATGTTCATAAAGATGGCGGTGCAGATATTTCCATGTTCATACAGATGGTGGTGTAGATATTTCCATGTTTATAGAGATAGCGGTGTAGTTATTTCCATGTGCAAAGAGATAGCTGTGTAGATATTTCCATGTATATGCAGATAGCTGTGTAGATATTTCCATTTTCATGCAGATTGCGGTGTAGATATTTCCATATTCAAACAGATAGCGGTGTAGATATTTCCATGTTCATACAGATAGCGGTGTGGATATTTCCATGTTTATACAGATAGCGGTGAAGATGTATGCATGTTTACCCAGATAGCGGTGTAGATAGTTCCATGTTCATACAGATAGCGGTGTAGATATTTCCAAGTTCATCAAGACGGCTGTGTAGACATATCCATGTTCATACAGATGGCGGTGAAGATATTTCCATGTTCATACACATGGCTGTGTAGATATATCCATGTTCATACAGATGACGGTGAAGATTTTTCCATGTTCATACAGATGGCGGTGTAGATATTTCCATGTTCATACAGATAGCGGTGCTGATATTTCCATGTTTATACAGGTAGCAGTGTAGATATTTCCATGTTTATACACATAGCAGTGTAGATATTTCCATGTTCAAACAGATAGCGGTGTAGATATTTCCATGTTCATACAGATATCGGTGTATGTATTTCCATGTTCATACAGATAGCGGTGTAGATATTTCCATGTTCATACAGATAGCGGTGTAGATATTTCCATGTTCATCCAGATGGCTGTGTACATATATCCATGTTCATACAGATAGCGGTGTAGATATTTCCATGTTCATACAGATAGCGGTGTATGTATTTCCATGTTCATACAGATAGCGGTGTACATATTTCCATGTTTATCCAGATGGCTGTGTAGATATATCCATGTTCATACAGATAGCTGTGTAGATATTTCCATGTTCATCCAGATGGCTGTGTAGCTATTTCCATGTTCATACAGATAGTGGTGTAGATATTTCCATGTTCATACAGATAGCGGTGTAGATATTTCCATGTTCATAGAGATACCCGTGTAGATATTTCCATGTTCATACCGATAGCGCTGCTGATACTTCCATATTTATACAGGTAGCGGTGTACATATTTCCGTGTTCATACAGGTAGTGGTGTAGATATTTCCATGTTCATACAGATAGTTGTGTACATACTTCCATGTTTATAGAGATAGTGGTGTAGATATCTACTTCTTAATACAGATGGCGGTGTAGATATTTATATGTTCATACAGATGGCAGTGCAGTTATTTCCATGTTCATACAGATGGTGGTGTAGATATTTCCATGTTTATAGAGATAGCGGTGTAGTTATTTCCATGTGCAAAGAGAGAGCTGTGTAAATATTTCCATGTATATGCAGATAGCTTTGTAGATATTTCCATTTTCATGCAGATAGCGGTGTAGATATTTCCATTCTCAAACAGATAGCGGTGTAGATATTTCCATGTTCATACAGATAGCAGAGTGGATATTTCCATGTTTTTACAGATAGCGGTGAAGATGTATGCATGTTTACACAGATAGCGGTGTAGATATTTTCATGTTCATACAGATAGCGGTGTAGATATTTCCATGTTCATCCAGACGGCTGTGTAGACATATCCATGTTCATACAGATGGCGGTGAAGATATTTCCATGTTCATACAGATGGCTGTGTAGATATATCCATGTTCATACAGATGGCGGTGAAGGTTTTTCCATGTTCATACAGATGGCGGTGTAGATATTTCCATGTTCATACAGATAGCGGGGCTGATATTTCCATGTTTATACATGCAGCAGTGTAGATATTTCCATGTTTATACAGATAGCGGTGTAGATATTTCCATGTTTATACACATAGCGGTGTAGATATTTCCATGTTTATACAGATAGCGGTGTAGATATCTCCATCTTAATACAGATGGCGGTGTAGATATTTATATGTTCATACAGATGGCGGATGCAGATATTTCCATGTTCATACAGATGGCGGTGAAGATATTTCCATGTTCATACAGATGGCGGTGTAGATACTTCCATGCTCATACTGATAGCGGTGCTGATATTTCCATGTTTATACAGGTAGCGGTGTAGATATTTCCATGTTTATACAGATAGCGGTGTAGATATTTCCATGTTTATACACATAGCGGTGTAGATATTTCCATGTTCATACAGATGGCGGTGCAGATATTTCCATGTTCATACAGATGGCGGTGAACATATTTCCATGTTAATACAGATGGCGGTGTAGATACTTCCATGTTCATACTGATAGCGGTGCTGATATTTCCATTTTTATACAGGCAGCGGTGTAGATATTTCCATGTTTATACAGATAGCGGTGTAGATATTTCCATGTTTATACACATAGCGGTGTAGATATTTCCATGTTTATACAGATAGCGGTGTAGATATCTCCATCTTAATACAGATGGCGGTGTAGATAATTATATGTTCATTCAGATGGCGGCGCAGATATTTCCATGTTCATACAGATGGCGGTGTAGATATTTCCATGTTCATACAGATAGCGGTGTAGTTATTTCCATGTGTAAAGAGATAGCTGTGTAGATATTTACATGTATATGCAGATAGCTGTGAAGACATTTCCAATTTCATGCAGATAGCGGTGTATATATTTCCCTGTTCAAACAGTTAGCGGTGTAGATATTTCCATGTTCATAAAGATAGCAGTGTAGATATTTCCATGTTTATACAGATAGCGGTGAAGATTTATGCATGTTTACACAGATAGCGGTGTAGATATTTCCATGTTCATCCAGATGGCTGTGTAGATATATCCATGTGCATACAGATAGCGGTGTAGATATTTCCATGTTCATACAGATAGCGGTGCAGATATTTCCATGTTCATCCAGATGGCTGTGTAGATATATCCATGTTCATACAGATGGCGGTGAAGATATTTCCATGTTCATACAGATGGCTGTGTAGCTATTTCCATGTTCATACAGATAGTGGTGTAGATATTTCCATGTTCATACAGATAGCGGTGTAGATATTTCCATGTTCATACAGATAGCCGTGTAGATATTGCCATGTTCATTCCGATAGCGGTGCTGATACTTCCATGTTTATACAGGTAGCGGTGTACATATTTCCGTGTTTATATAGGTAGCGGTGTAGATATTTCCATGTTCATACAGATAGCGGTGTAGATATTTCCATGTTTATACAGATAGCGGTGTAGATATCTCCTTCTTTATACAGATGGCGGTGTAGATATTTATATGTTCATACAGATGGCGGTGCAGATATTTCCATGTTCATACAGATGGTGGTGTAGATATTTCCATGTTCATAAAGATAGCGGTGTAGCTATTTCCATGTTCATACAGATAGCGGTGTAGATATTTCCATGTTCAAGGAGATAGCGGTGTAGATATTTCCATGTTCATACAGATAGCTGTGCTGATATTTCCATATTTATACAGGTAGCGGTGTAGATATTTCCATGTTTATACAGATAGCGGTGTAGATATTTCCATGTTTATACACATAGCGGTGTAGATATTTCCATGTTTATACAGATAGCAGTGTAGATATCTCCATCTTAATACAGATGGCGGTGAAGATATTTATATGTACATACAGATGGTGGATGCAGATATTTCCATGTTCATACAGATGGCGGTGAAGATATTTCCATGTTCATACAGATGGCGGTGTAGATACTTCCATGTTCATACTGATAGCGGTGCTGATATTTCCATGTTTATACAGGTAGCGGTGTAGATATTTCCATGTTTATACAGATAGCGGTGTAGATATTTCCATGTTTATACACATAGCGGTGTAGATATTTCCATGTTCATACAGATGGCGGTGCAGATATTTCCATGTTCATACAGATGGCGGTGAAGATATTTCCATGTTAATACAGATGGCGGTGTAGATACTTCCATGTTCATACTGATAGCGGTGCTGATATTTCCATTTTTATACAGGCAGCGGTGTAGATATTTCCATGTTTATACAGATAGCGGTGTAGATATTTCCATGTTTATACACATAGCGGTGTAGATATTTCCATGTTTGTACAGATAGCGGTGTAGATATCTCCATCTTAATACAGATGGCGGTGTAGATAATTATATGTTCATTCAGATGGCGGCGCAGATATTTCCATGTTCATACAGATGGCGGTGTAGATATTTCCATGTTCATACAGATAGCGGTGTAGTTATTTCCATGTGTAAAGAGATAGCTGTGTAGATATTTACATGTATATGCAGATAACTGTGTAGACATTTCCAATTTCATGCAGATAGCGGTGTATATATTTCCCTGTTCAAACAGTTAGCGGTGTAGATATTTCCATGTTCATAAAGATAGCAGTGTAGATATTTCCATGTTTATACAGATAGCGGTGAAGATTTATGCATGTTTACACAGATAGCGGTGTAGATATTTCCATGTTCATCCAGATGGCTGTGTAGATATATCCATGTTCATACAGATAGCGGTGTAGATATTTCCATGTTCATACAGATAGCGGTGCAGATATTTCCATGTTCATCCAGATGGCTGTGTAGATATATCCATGTTCATACAGATGGCGGTGAAGATATTTCCATGTTCATACAGATGGCTGTGTAGCTATTTCCATGTTCATACAGATAGTGGTGTAGATATTTCCATGTTCATACAGATAGCGGTGTAGATATTTCCATGTTCATACAGATAGCCGTGTAGATATTGCCATGTTCATTCCGATAGCGGTGCTGATACTTCCATGTTTATACAGGTAGCGGTGTACATATTTCCGTGTTTAAATAGGTAGCGGTGTAGATATTTCCATGTTCATACAGATAGCGGTGTAGATATTTCCTTGTTTATACAGATAGCGGTGTAGATATCTCCTTCTTAATACAGATGGCGGTGTAGATATTTATATGTTCATACAGATGGCGGTGCAGATATTTCCATGTTCATACAGATGGTGGTGTAGATATTTCCATGTTCATAAAGATAGCGGTGTAGCTATTTCCATGTTCATACAGATAGCGGTGTAGATATTTCCATGTTCAAGGAGATAGCGGTGTAGATATTTCCATGTTCATACAGATAGCTGTGCTGATATTTCCGTATTTATACAGGTAGCGGTGTAGATATTTCCATGTTTATACAGATAGTGGTGTAGATATTTCCATGTTTATACAGATAACAGTGTAGATATTTCCAAGTTTATACAGATAGATGTGTAGATATCTCCATCTTAATACAGATGGTGGTGTAGATATTTATATGTTCATACAGATGGCGGTGCAGATATTTCCGTGTTCATATAGATGGCCGTGTAGATATTTCCATGTTTATAGAGATAGCGGTGTAGTTATTTCCGTGTGCAAAGAGATAGCTTTGTAGATATTTCCACGGGTATGCAGATAGCTGTGTAGATATTTCCATTTTCATGCGGATAGAGGTGTAGATATTTCCATGTTCAAACAGATAGCGGTGTAGATATTTCCATGTTCATACAGATAGCGGTGTAGATATTTCCATGTTTATACAGATAGCGGTGAAGATGTGTGCATGTTTACAAGGATAGCATTGTAGATATTTCCATGTTCATACAGATAGCGATGAAGATATTTCCATGTTCATACAGATAGAGGTGTAGATATTTCCATGTTCATACAGATAGCGGTGTAGATATTTCCATGTTCATACAGATAGCGGTGCTGATATTTCCATGTTTATACAGGTAGCGGTGTAGATATTTCCATGTTTATACAGATAGCGGTGTAGATATCTCCATCTTAATACAGATGGCGGTGTAGATATTTATATGTTCATACAGATGGCAGTGCAGATATTCCCATGTTAACAGATGGCGGTGTAGATATTTCCATGTTCAAACAGATAGCGGTGTAGATATTTCCACGTTTATACAGATAGCGGTGAAGATGTATGCATGTCTACACAGAAAGCAGTGTAGATATTTCCATGTTCATCCAGATGGCTGTGTAAATATATCCATGTTCATACAGATAGCGGTGTAGATATTTCCATGTTCATACAGATAGCGGTGTAGATATTTCCATGTTCATACAGATGGCTGTGTAGATATATCCATGTTCATACAGATAGCGGTGTAGATATTTCCATGTTCATACAGATGGCTGTGTAGATATTTCCATGTTTATACAGATAGCAGTGTAGATATTTCCATGTTTATACATATAGCGGTGTAGATATCTCCTTCTTAATACAGATAGCGGTGTAGATATTTATATGTTCATACAGATGGCGGTGCAGATATTTCCATGTTCATACAGATGGCGGTGTAGATATTTCCATGTTCATACAGATAGCGGTGTAGTTATTTCCATGTGTAAAGAGATAGCTGAGTAGATATTTCCATGTATATGCAGATAGCTGTGTAGATATTTCCATTTTCATGCAGATAGCGGTGTATATATTTCCCTGTTCAAACAGATAGCGGTGTAGATATTTCCATGTTCATACAGATAGAGGTGTAGATATTTCCATGTTCATACAGATAGTGGTGTGGATATTTCCATGTTCATACAGATAGCGGTGTAGCTATTTCCATGTTCATACAGATAGCGGTGTAGATATTTCCATGTTCATAGAGATAGCGGTGTAGATATTTACATGTTCATACAGATAGCGGTGCTGATATTTCCATGTTTATACAGGTAGCGGTGTAGATATTTCCATGTTTATACAGATACTGATGTAGATATTTCCATGTTTATTCAGATAGCGGTGTAGATATTTCCAAGTTTATACAGATAGCGGTGTAGATATCTCCATCTTAATACAGATGGCGGTGTAGATATTTATATGTTCATACAGATGGCGGTGCAGATATTAACATGTTCATATAGATGGCGGTGTAGTTATTTCCATGTTTATAGAGATAGCGGTGTAGTTATTTCCATGTGTAAAGAGATAGCTTTGTAGATATTTCCATGTGTATGCAGACAGATGTGTAGATATTTCCATTTTCATGCAGATAGCGGTGTAGATATTTCCATGTTCAAACAAATAGTGGTGTAGATATTTCCATGTTCATACAGATAGCGGTGTAGGTATTTCCATGTTTATACAGATAGCGGTGAAGATGTATGCATGTTTACAAGGATAGCAGTGTAGATGTTTCCATGTTCATGCAGATAGCGGTGTAGATATTTCCACGTTCATCCAGATGGCATTGTAGATATATCCATGTTCATACAGATGGCAGTGAAGATATTTCCATGTTCATACAGATAGCGGTGTAGATATTTCCATGTTCATACAGATAGCGGTGGAGATATTTCCGTGTTCATACCGATAGCGGTGCTGATATTTCCATGTTTATACAGGTAGCGATGTAGATATTTCCATGTTTGTACAGATAGCGGTGTAGATATTTCCATGTTTATGCAGATAGCAGTGTAGATATTTCCATGTTTATACAGATATCGGTGTAGATATCTCCTTCTTAACACAGATGGCGGTGTAGATATTTATATGTTCATACAGATGGCGGTGCAGATATTTCCATGTTCATACAGATGGCGGTGTAGATATTTCCATGTTCATACAGATAGCGGTGTAGTTATTTCCATGTGTAAAGAGATAGCTGTGTTTATCTTCCCATGTATATTCAGATAGCTGTGTAGATATTTCCATTTTCATGCAGATAGCGGTGTATATATTTCCCTGTTCAAACAGACAGCGGTGTAGATATTTCCATGTTCATACAGATAGCGGTGTAGTTATTTCCATGTGTAAAGAGATAGCTGAGTAGATATTTCCATGTATATGCAGATAGCTGTGTAGATATTTCCATTTTCATGCAGATAGCGGTGTATATATTTCCCTGTTCAAACAGAAAGCGGTGTAGATATTTCCATGTTCATACAGATAGCGGTGTAGTTATTTCCATGTGTAAAGAGATAGCTGTGTAGATCTTCCCATGTATATTCAGATAGCTGTGTAGATATTTCCATTTTCATGCAGATAGCGGTGTATATATTTCCCTGTTCAAACAGACAGCGGTGTAGATATTTCCATGTTCATACAGATAGCGGTGCTGATATTTCCATGTTTATACAGGTAGCGGTGTAGATATTTCCATGTTTATACAGTTAGCGGTGAAGATGTATGCATGTTTACACATATAGCGGTGTACATATTTTCATGTTCATCCAGATGGCTGTGTAGATATTTCCATGTTCATACCGATAGCGGTTTAGATATTTCCATGTTCATCCAGATGGCTGTGTAGATATATCCATGTTCATACAGATAGCGGTGTAGATATTTCCATGTTCATACAGATAGCGGTGTAGATATTTCCATGTTCATACAGATGGCTGTGTAGATATATCCATGTTCATACAGATAGCGGTGTAGATATTTCCATGTTCATACAGATGGCTGTGTAGATATTTCCATGTTTATACAGATAGCAGTGTAGATATTTCCATGTTTATACAGATAGCGGTGTAGATATCTCCTTCTTAATACAGATAGCGGTGTAGATATTTATATGTTCATACAGATGGCGGTGCAGATATTTCCATGTTCATACAGATGGCGGTGTAGATATTTCCATGTTCATACAGATAGCGGTGTAGTTATTTCCATGTGTAAAGAGATAGCTGAGTAGATATTTCCATGTATATGCAGATAGCTGTGTAGATATTTCCATTTTCATGCAGATAGCGTTGTATATATTTCCCTGTTCAAACAGATAGCGGTGTAGATATTTCCATGTTCATACAGATAGAGGTGTAGATATTTCCATGTTCATACAGATAGCGGTGTAGATATTTCCATGTTCATACAGATAGCGGTGTAGCTATTTCCATGTTCATACAGATAGCGGTGTAGATATTTCCATGTTCATAGAGATAGTGGTGTAGATATTTACATGTTCATACAGATAGTGGTGCTGATATTTCCATGTTTATACAGGTAGCGGTGTAGATATTTCCATGTTTATACAGATACTGATGTAGATATTTCCATGTTTATTCAGATAGCGGTGTAGATATTTCCAAGTTTATACAGATAGCGGTGTAGATATCTCCATCTTAATACAGATGGCGGTGTAGATATTTATATGTTCATACAGATGGCGGTGCAGATATTTCCATGTTCATATAGATGGCGGTGTAGTTATTTCCATGTTTATAGAGATAGCGGTGTAGTTATTTCCATGTGTAAAGAGATAGCTGTGTAGATCTTCCCATGTATATTCAGATAGATGTGTAGATATTTCCATTTTCATGCAGATAGCGGTGTATATATTTCCCTGTTCAAACAGATAGCGGTGTAGATATTTCCATTTTCATACAGTTAGTGGTGTAGATATTTCCATGTTCATACAGATAGCGGTGTAGCTATTTCCATGTTCATACAGATAGCGGTGTGGATATTTCCATGTTCATAGAGATAGCGGTGTAGATATTTCCATGTTCATACAGATAGCGGTGCTGATATTTCCATGTTTATACAGGTAGCGGTGTAGATATTTCCATGTTTATACAGTTAGCGGTGAAGATGTATGCATGTTTACACATATAGCGGTGTACATATTTTCATGTTCATCCAGATGGCTGTGTAGATATTTCCATGTTCATACCGATATCGGTTTAGATATTTCCATGTTCATCCAGATGGCTGTGTAGATATATCCATGTTCATACAGATAGCGGTGTAGATATTTCCATGTTCATACAGATAGCGGTGTAGATATTTCCATGTTCATACAGATGGCTGTGTAGATATATCCATGTTCATACAGATAGCGGTGTAGATATTTCCATGTTCATACAGATGGCTGTGTAGATATTTCCATGTTTATACAGATAGCAGTGTAGATATTTCCATGTTTATACAGATAGCGGTGTAGATATCTCCTTCTTAATACAGATAGCGGTGTAGATATTTATATGTTCATACAGATGGCGGTGCAGATATTTCCATGTTCATACAGATGGCGGTGTAGATATTTCCATGTTCATACAGATAGCGGTGTAGTTATTTCCATGTGTAAAGAGATAGCTGAGTAGATATTTCCATGTATATGCAGATAGCTGTGTAGATATTTCCATTTTCATGCAGATAGCGGTGTATATATTTCCCTGTTCAAACAGATAGCGGTGTAGATATTTCCATGTTCATACAGATAGAGGTGTAGATATTTCCATGTTCATACAGATAGCGGTGTAGATATTTCCATGTTCATACAGATAGCGGTGTAGCTATTTCCATGTTCATACAGATAGCGGTGTAGATATTTCCATGTTCATAGAGATAGCGGTGTAGATATTTACATGTTCATACAGATAGTGGTGCTGATATTTCCATGTTTATACAGGTAGCGGTGTAGATATTTCCATGTTTATACAGATACTGATGTAGATATTTCCATGTTTATTCAGATAGCGGTGTAGATATTTCCAAGTTTATACAGATAGCGGTGTAGATATCTCCATCTTAATACAGATGGCGGTGTAGATATTTATATGTTCATACAGATGGCGGTGCAGATATTTCCATGTTCATATAGATGGCGGTGTAGTTATTTCCATGTTTATAGAGATAGCGGTGTAGTTATTTCCATGTGTAAAGAGATAGCTTTGTAGATATTTCCATGTGTATGCAGATAGATGTGTAGATATTTCCATTTTCATGCAGATAGCGGTGTAGATATTTCCATGTTCAAACAGATAGTGGTGTAGATATTTCCATGTTCATACAGATAGCGGTGTAGATATTTCCATGTTTATACAGATAGCGGTGAAGATGTATGCATGTTTACAAGGATAGCAGTGTAGATGTTTCCATGTTCATGCAGATAGCGGTGTAGATATTTCCATGTTCATCCAGATGGCATTGTAGATATATCCATGTTCATACAGATGGCAGTGAAGATATTTCCATGTTCATACAGATAGCGGTGTAGATATTTCCATGTTCATACAGATAGCGGTGGAGATATTTCCGTGTTCAT
Organism: Gorilla gorilla gorilla; assembly: GCF_029281585.2. Classification (NCBI taxonomy): domain Eukaryota; kingdom Metazoa; phylum Chordata; class Mammalia; order Primates; family Hominidae; genus Gorilla; species Gorilla gorilla. The sequence continues at coordinate 4,838,580 of NC_073232.2, read as the reverse complement.
ACCGATAGCGGTGCTGATATTTCCATGTTTATACAGGTAGCGATGTAGATATTTCCATGTTTGTACAGATAGCGGTGTAGATATTTCCATGTTTATGCAGATAGCAGTGTAGATATTTCCATGTTTATACAGATATCGGTGTAGATATCTCCTTCTTAACACAGATGGCGGTGTAGATATTTATATGTTCATACAGATGGCGGTGCAGATGTTTCCATGTTCATACAGATGGCGGTGTAGATATTTCCATGTTCATACAGATAGCGGTGTAGTTATTTCCATGTGTAAAGAGATAGCTGTGTAGATCTTCCCATGTATATTCAGATAGCTGTGTAGATATTTCCATTTTCATGCAGATAACGGTGTATATATTTCCCTGTTCAAACAGATAGCGGTGTAGATATTTCCATGTTCATACAGTTAGTGGTGTAGATATTTCCATGTTCATACAGATAGCGGTGTAGCTATTTCCATGTTCATACAGATAGCGGTGTGGATATTTCCATGTTCATAGAGATAGCGGTGTAGATATTTCCATGTTCATACAGATAGCGGTGCTGATATTTCCATGTTTATACAGGTAGCGGTGTAGATATTTCCATGTTTATACAGTTAGCGGTGAAGATGTATGCATGTTTACACATATAGCGGTGTACATATTTTCATGTTCATCCAGATGGCTGTGTAGATATTTCCATGTTCATACCGATAGCGGTTTAGATATTTCCATGTTCATCCAGATGGCTGTGTAGATATATCCATGTTCATACAGATAGCGGTGTAGATATTTCCATGTTCATACAGATAGCGGTGTAGATATTTCCATGTTCATACAGATGGCTGTGTAGATATATCCATGTTCATACAGATAGCGGTGTAGATATTTCCATGTTCATACAGATGGCTGTGTAGATATTTCCATGTTTATACAGATAGCAGTGTAGATATTTCCATGTTTATACAGATAGCGGTGTAGATATCTCCTTCTTAATACAGATAGCGGTGTAGATATTTATATGTTCATACAGATGGCGGTGCAGATATTTCCATGTTCATACAGATGGCGGTGTAGATATTTCCATGTTCATACAGATAGCGGTGTAGTTATTTCCATGTGTAAAGAGATAGCTGAGTAGATATTTCCATGTATATGCAGATAGCTGTGTAGATATTTCCATTTTCATGCAGATAGCGTTGTATATATTTCCCTGTTCAAACAGATAGCGGTCTAGATATTTCCATGTTCATACAGATAGAGGTGTAGATATTTCCATGTTCATACAGATAGCGGTGTAGATATTTCCATGTTCATACAGATAGCGGTGTAGCTATTTCCATGTTCATACAGATAGCGGTGTAGATATTTCCATGTTCATAGAGATAGTGGTGTAGATATTTACATGTTCATACAGATAGTGGTGCTGATATTTCCATGTTTATACAGGTAGCGGTGTAGATATTTCCATGTTTATACAGATACTGATGTAGATATTTCCATGTTTATTCAGATAGCGGTGTAGATATTTCCAAGTTTATACAGATAGCGGTGTAGATATCTCCATCTTAATACAGATGGCGGTGTAGATATTTATATGTTCATACAGATGGCGGTGCAGATATTTCCATGTTCATATAGATGGCGGTGTAGTTATTTCCATATTTATAGAGATAGCGGTGTAGTTATTTCCATGTGTAAAGAGATAGCTGTGTAGATCTTCCCATGTATATTCAGATAGATGTGTAGATATTTCCATTTTCATGCAGATAGCGGTGTATATATTTCCCTGTTCAAACAGATAGCGGTGTAGATATTTCCATGTTCATACAGTTAGTGGTGTAGATATTTCCATGTTCATACAGATAGCGGTGTAGCTATTTCCATGTTCATACAGATAGCGGTGTGGATATTTCCATGTTCATAGAGATAGCGGTGTAGATATTTCCATGTTCATACAGATAGCGGTGCTGATATTTCCATGTTTATACAGGTAGCGGTGTAGATATTTCCATGTTTATACAGTTAGCGGTGAAGATGTATGCATGTTTACACATATAGCGGTGTACATATTTTCATGTTCATCCAGATGGCTGTGTAGATATTTCCATGTTCATACCGATATCGGTTTAGATATTTCCATGTTCATCCAGATGGCTGTGTAGATATATCCATGTTCATACAGATAGCGGTGTAGATATTTCCATGTTCATACAGATAGCGGTGTAGATATTTCCATGTTCATACAGATGGCTGTGTAGATATATCCATGTTCATACAGATAGCGGTGTAGATATTTCCATGTTCATACAGATGGCTGTGTAGATATTTCCATGTTTATACAGATAGCAGTGTAGATATTTCCATGTTTATACAGATAGCGGTGTAGATATCTCCTTCTTAATACAGATAGCGGTGTAGATATTTATATGTTCATACAGATGGCGGTGCAGATATTTCCATGTTCATACAGATGGCGGTGTAGATATTTCCATGTTCATACAGATAGCGGTGTAGTTATTTCCATGTGTAAAGAGATAGCTGAGTAGATATTTCCATGTATATGCAGATAGCTGTGTAGATATTTCCATTTTCATGCAGATAGCGGTGTATATATTTCCCTGTTCAAACAGATAGCGGTGTAGATATTTCCATGTTCATACAGATAGAGGTGTAGATATTTCCATGTTCATACAGATAGCGGTGTAGATATTTCCATGTTCATACAGATAGCGGTGTAGCTATTTCCATGTTCATACAGATAGCGGTGTAGATATTTCCATGTTCATAGAGATAGCGGTGTAGATATTTACATGTTCATACAGATAGTGGTGCTGATATTTCCATGTTTATACAGGTAGCGGTGTAGATATTTCCATGTTTATACAGATACTGATGTAGATATTTCCATGTTTATTCAGATAGCGGTGTAGATATTTCCAAGTTTATACAGATAGCGGTGTAGATATCTCCATCTTAATACAGATGGCGGTGTAGATATTTATATGTTCATACAGATGGCGGTGCAGATATTTCCATGTTCATATAGATGGCGGTGTAGTTATTTCCATGTTTATAGAGATAGCGGTGTAGTTATTTCCATGTGTAAAGAGATAGCTTTGTAGATATTTCCATGTGTATGCAGATAGATGTGTAGATATTTCCATTTTCATGCAGATAGCGGTGTAGATATTTCCATGTTCAAACAGATAGTGGTGTAGATATTTCCATGTTCATACAGATAGCGGTGTAGATATTTCCATGTTTATACAGATAGCGGTGAAGATGTATGCATGTTTACAAGGATAGCAGTGTAGATGTTTCCATGTTCATGCAGATAGCGGTGTAGATATTTCCATGTTCATCCAGATGGCATTGTAGATATATCCATGTTCATACAGATGGCAGTGAAGATATTTCCATGTTCATACAGATAGCGGTGTAGATATTTCCATGTTCATACAGATAGCGGTGGAGATATTTCCGTGTTCATACCGATAGCGGTGCTGATATTTCCATGTTAATACAGGTAGCGATGTAGATATTTCCATGTTTGTACAGATAGCGGTGTAGATATTTCCATGTTTATGCAGATAGCAGTGTAGATATTTCCATGTTTATACAGATATCGGTGTAGATATCTCCTTCTTAACACAGATGGCGGTGTAGATATTTATATGTTCATACAGATGGCGGTGCAGATGTTTCCATGTTCATACAGATGGCGGTGTAGATATTTCCATGTTCATACAGATAGCGGTGTAGTTATTTCCATGTGTAAAGAGATAGCTGTGTAGATCTTCCCATGTATATTCAGATAGCTGTGTAGATATTTCCATTTTCATGCAGATAACGGTGTATATATTTCCCTGTTCAAACAGATAGCGGTGTAGATATTTCCATGTTCATACAGTTAGTGGTGTAGATATTTCCATGTTCATACAGATAGCGGTGTAGCTATTTCCATGTTCATACAGATAGCGGTGTGGATATTTCCATGTTCATAGAGATAGCGGTGTAGATATTTCCATGTTCATACAGATAGCGGTGCTGATATTTCCATGTTTATACAGGTAGCGGTGTAGATATTTCCATGTTTATACAGATAGCGGTGAAGATGTATGCATGTTTACACATATAGCGGTGTACATATTTTCATGTTCATCCAGATGGCTGTGTAGATATTTCCATGTTCATACCGATAGCGGTTTAGATATTTCCATGTTCATCCAGATGGCTGTGTAGATATATCCATGTTCATACAGATGGCAGTGAAGATATTTCCATGTTCATACAGATAGCGGTGTAGATATTTCCATGTTCTTACAGAAAGCGGTGTAGATATTTCCGTGTTCATACAGATAACGGTGCTGATATTTCCATGTTTATACAGGTAGCGGTGTATATATTTCCATGTTTATACAGATAGCGGTGTAGATATTTCCATGTTTATACAGATAGCAGTGTAGATATTTCCATGTTTATACAGATAGCGGTGAAGGTATCTCTTTCTTAATAGAGTTGTCAGTGTAGATATTTATATGTTCATAGAGATGTCGGTGCAGATATTTCCATGTTCATACAGGTGGCGGTGTAGATATTTCCATGTTGATACAGATAGCGGTGTAGTTATTTCCATGTGTAAAGAGATAGCTGTATAGATATTTCCATGTATATGCAGATAGCTGTTTAGATATTTCCATTTTCATGCAGATAGCGGTGTATATATTTCCCTGTTCAAACAGATAGCGGTGTAGATATTTCCATGTTCATACAGATAGTGGTGTAGATATTTCCATGTTCATACAGATAGCGGTGTAGATATTTCCATGTTCATACAGACAGCGGTGTAGTTATTTCCATGTGTAAAGAGATATCTGTATAGATATTTCCATGTATATGCAGATAGCTGTGCAGATATTTCCATTTTAATGCAGATAGCGGTGTATATATTTCCCTGTTCAAACAGATAGCGGTGTAGATATTTCCATGTTCATACAGATAGCGGTGTAGATATTTCCATTTTCATGCAGAAAGCGGTGTATATATTTCCGTGTTCAAACAGTTAGCGGTTTAGATATTTCCATGTTCATAAAGATAGCGGTGTAGATATTTCCATGTTTATACAGATAGCGGTGAAGATGTATGCATGTTTACACAGATAGCGGTGTAGATATTTCCATGCTCATCCAGATGGCTGTGTAGATATATCCATGTTGATACAGATGGCGGTGAAGATATTTCCATGTTCATACCGATAGCGGTGTAGATATTTCCATGTTCATACAGATAGCGGTGTAGATATTTCCATGTTCATACAGATAGCGGTGTATGTATTTCCATGTTCATACAGATAGCGGTGTAGATATTTCCATGTTCATCCAGATGGCTGTGTAGATATTTCCATGTTCATGCAGATAGCGGTGTAGATGTTTCCATGTTCATACAGATAGCGGTGTAGGTATTTCCATGTTCATCCAGATGGCTGTGTAGATATATACATGTTCATACAGAAGGCGGTGAAGATATTTCCATGTTCATACAGATAGCGGTGTAGATATTTCCATGTTCATACTGATAGCCGTGTAGATATTGCCATGTTCATACCGATAGCGGTGTACATATTTCCGTGTTTACAGATAGCGGTGTAGATATTTCCATGTTGATACAGATAGCGGTGTAGATATTTCCATGTTTATACAGATAGCGGTGTAGATATTTCCATGTTTATACAGATAGCGGTGTAGATATCTCCTTCTTCATACAGATGGCGGTGTAGATATTTATATGTTCATACAGATGGCGGTGCAGATATTTCCATGTTCATACAGATGGTGGTGTAGATATTTCCATGTTTATAGAGATGGCGGTGTAGTTATTTCCAAGTGTAAAGAGATAGCTGTGTAGATATTTCCATGTATATGCAGATAGCTGAGTAGATATTTCCATTTTCATGCAGATAGCTGTGTAGATACTTCCATGTTCAAACAGGTAGCGGTGTAGATATTTCCATGTTCGTACAGATAGCGGTGTAGATATTTCCATGTTTATACAGATAGCGGTGAAGATGTATGCATGGTTACACAGATAGCGGTGTAGATGTTTCCATGTTCATACAGATAGCGGTGTAGATATTTCCATGTTTATCCAGATGGCTGTGTAGATATATCCATGTTCATACAGATGGCGGTGAAGATATTTCCATGTTCATACAGATAGCGGTGAAGATATTTCCATGTTCATACAGATAGCGGTGTAGATATTTCCATGTTCATACAGATGGCTGTGTAGATATATCCATGTTCCTACAGATGGCGGTGAAGATATTTCCATGTTCATACAGATGGCGGTGTAGATATTTCCATGTTCATACAGATAGCGGTGCTGATACTTCCATGTTTATACATGTAGCGGTGTAGATATTTCCATGTTTTTACAGATAGCGGTGTAGATATTTCCATGTTTATACACATAGCGGTGTAGATATTTCCATGTTTATACAGATAGCGGTGTAGATATTTCCATGTTTATGCAGATATTGGTGTAGATATCTCCAACTTAATACAGATGGCGGTGTAGATATTTATATGTTCATACAGATGGCGGTGCAGGTATTTCCATGCTCATACACATGGCGGTGTAGATATTTCCATGTTCATACAGATAGCGGTGTATTTTTTTCCATTTGTAAAGAGATAGCTGTGTAGATATTTCCATGTATAAGCAGATAGCTGTGTAGATATTTCCATTTTCATGCAGATAGCGGTGTATATATTTCCCTGTTCAAACAGTTAGCGGTGTAGATATTTTTATGTTCATAAAGATAGCGGTGTAGATATTTCCATGTTTATACAGATAGCGGTGAAGATGTATGCATGTTTACACAGATAGCGGTGTAGATATTTCCATGTTCATCCAGATGGCTGTGTAGATATATCCATGTTCATGCAGATAGCGGTGTAGATATTTCCATGTTCATACAGATAGCGGTGCAGATATTTCCATGTTCATCCAGATGGCTGTGTAGATATATCCATGTTCATACAGATGGCGGTGAAGCTATTTCCATGTTCATACAGATAGCGGTGTATATATTTCCATGTTCATACAGATAGCGGTGCAGATATATCCATGTTCATCCAGATGGCTGTGCAGATATATCCATGTTCCTACAGATGGCGGTGAAGATATTTCCATGTTCATACTGATGGCGGTGTAGATATTTCCATGTTCATACAGATAGCGGGGCTGATATTTCCATGTTTGTACATGTAGCGGTGTAGATATTTCCTAGTTTATACAGATAGCGGTGTAGATATTTCCATGTTTATACACATAGCGGTGTAGATATTTCCATGTTCATACAGATAGCGGTGTATGTATTTCCACGTTCATACAGATAGCGGTGTAGATATTTCCATTTTCATGCAGATAGCGGTGTATATGTTTCCCTGTTCAAACAGTTAGCGGTGTAGATATTTCCATGTTCATAAAGATAGCGGTGTAGATATTTCCATGTTTATACAGATAGCGGTGAAGTTGTATGCATGTTTACACAGATTGTGGTGTAGATATTTCCACGTTCATCCAGATGGCTGTGTAGATATATCCATGTTCATACAGATGGCGGTGTAGATATTTCCATCTTCATACAGATAGCGGTGCAGATATTTCCATGTTCATCCAGATGGCTGTGTAGATATATCCATGTTCATACAGATGGCGGTGAAGATATTTCCATGTTTATACAGATAGCGGTGTAGTTGTATGCATGTTTACACAGATAGCGGTGTAGATATTTCCACGTGCATCCAGATGGCTGTGTAGATATATCCATGTTCATACAGATGGCGGTGAAGATATTTCAATGTTCATACAGATGGCGGTGTAGATATCTCCATCTTAATACAGATGGCGGTGTAGATATTTATATGTTCATACAGATGGCGGTGCAGATATTTCCATGTTCATACGGATGGCGGTGAAGATATTTCCATGTTCATACAGATGGCGGTGTAGAAACTTCCATGTTCATACTGATAGCGGTGCTGATATTTCCATGTTTATACAGGTAGCGGTGTAGATATTTCCATGTTTATACAGATAGCAGTGTAGATATTTCCATGTTTATACACATAGCGGTGTAGATATTTCCATGTCTATACAGATAGCGGTGTAGATATTTCCATGTTTATGCAGATAGTGGTGTAGATATCTCCATCTTAATACAGATGGCGGTGTAGATATTTAAATGTTCATACAGATGGCGGTGCAGATATTTCCATGTTCATACAGATGGCGGTGTAGATATTTCCATGTTCGTACAGATAGCGGTGTAGTTATTTCCATGTGTAAAGAGATAGCTGTGTAGATATTTCCATGTATAAGCAGATAGCTGTGTAGATATTTCCATTTTCATGCAGATAGCGGTGTATATATTTCCCTGTTCAAACAGTTAGCGGTGTAGATACTTCCATGTTTATACAGATAGCGGTGTAGATATCTCCATCTTAATGCAGATGGTGGTGTAGATATTTATATGTTTATTCAGATGGCGGTGCAGATATTTCCATGTTCATACAGATGGCGGTGTAGATATTTCCATGTTCATACAGATAGCGGTGTAGATATTTCCATTTGTAAAGAGATAGCTGTGTGGATATTCCCATGTATTTGCAGATAGCTGTGTAGATATTTCCATTTTCAAGCAGATAGCGGTGTATATACTTCCCTGTTCAAACAGATAGCGGTGTAGATATTTCCATGTTCATACAGATTGTGCTGTAGATATTTCCATGTACATACAGATAGCGGTGTGGATATTTCCATGTTCATAGAGATAGCGGTGTAGATATTTCCATGTTTATACAGGTAGCGGTGTAGATATTTCCATGTTTATACACATAGCGGTGAAGATGTATGCATGTTTAGACAGATAGCAGTGTAGATATTTTCATGTTCATCCAGATGGCTGTGTAGATATTTCCATGTTCATACAGATAGCGGTGTAGATATTTCCATGTTCATCCAGATGGCTGTGTAGATATATCCATGTTCATACAGATGGCGGTGAAGATATTTCCATGTTCATACAGATAGCGGTGTAGATATTTCCATGTTCAAAGAGATAGCGGTGTAGATATTTCCATGTTCATACAGATAGCAGTGTAGCTATTTCCATGTTCCTACAGATAGCGGTGTAGAGATTTCCATGTTCATCCAGATGGCTGTGTAGATATATCCATGTTCATACAGATGTCAGTGAAGATATTTCCATATTCATACAGATAGCGGTGTAGATATATCCATGTTCATACAGATAGTGGTGTAGATATTTCCATGTTCATACAGATAGCGGTGCAGATATTTCCATGTTCATACAGATAGCGGTGTAGATATTTCCATGTTCATACAGATAGTGGTGTATGTATTTCCATCTTCATACAGATAGTGGTGTAGATATTTCCATTTTCATGCAGATAGCGGTGTATATATTTCCCTGTTCAAACAGTTAGCGGTGTAGATACTTCCATGTTCATAAAGATAGCGGTGTAGATATTTCCATGTTTATACAGATAGCGGTGAAGATGTATGCATGTTTACACAGATAGCGGTGTAGATATTTCCATGTTCATCCACATGTCTGTGTAGATAAATCCATGTTCAAACAGACGGCGGTGAAGATATTTCCATGTTCACACAGATAGCGGTGTAGATATTTCCATGTTCATAGAGATAGCGGTGTAGATATTTCCATGTTCATACAGATAGCGGTGGAGATATTTCCGTGTTCATACCGATAGCGGTGCTGATATTTCCATGTTTATACAGGTAGCGATGTAGATATTTCCATGTTTGTACAGATAGCGGTGTAGATATTTCCATGTTTATGCAGATAGCAGTGTAGATATTTCCATGTTTATACAGATATCGGTGTAGATATCTCCTTCTTAACACAGATGGCGGTGTAGATATTTATATGTTCATACAGATGGCGGTGCAGATGTTTCCATGTTCATACAGATGGCGGTGTAGATATTTCCATGTTCATACAGATAGCGGTGTAGTTATTTCCATGTGTAAAGAGATAGCTGTGTAGATCTTCCCATGTATATTCAGATAGCTGTGTAGATATTTCCATTTTCATGCAGATAACGGTGTATATATTTCCCTGTTCAAACAGATAGCGGTGTAGATATTTCCATGTTCATACAGTTAGTGGTGTAGATATTTCCATGTTCATACAGATAGCGGTGTAGCTATTTCCATGTTCATACAGATAGCGGTGTGGATATTTCCATGTTCATAGAGATAGCGGTGTAGATATTTCCATGTTCATACAGATAGCGGTGCTGATATTTCCATGTTTATACAGGTAGCGGTGTAGATATTTCCATGTTTATACAGATAGCGGTGAAGATGTATGCATGTTTACACATATAGCGGTGTACATATTTTCATGTTCATCCAGATGGCTGTGTAGATATTTCCATGTTCATACCGATAGCGGTTTAGATATTTCCATGTTCATCCAGATGGCTGTGTAGATATATCCATGTTCATACAGATGGCAGTGAAGATATTTCCATGTTCATACAGATAGCGGTGTAGATATTTCCATGTTCTTACAGAAAGCGGTGTAGATATTTCCGTGTTCATACAGATAACGGTGCTGATATTTCCATGTTTATACAGGTAGCGGTGTATATATTTCCATGTTTATACAGATAGCGGTGTAGATATTTCCATGTTTATACAGATAGCAGTGTAGATATTTCCATGTTTATACAGATAGCGGTGAAGGTATCTCTTTCTTAATAGAGTTGTCAGTGTAGATATTTATATGTTCATAGAGATGTCGGTGCAGATATTTCCATGTTCATACAGGTGGCGGTGTAGATATTTCCATGTTGATACAGATAGCGGTGTAGTTATTTCCATGTGTAAAGAGATAGCTGTATAGATATTTCCATGTATATGCAGATAGCTGTTTAGATATTTCCATTTTCATGCAGATAGCGGTGTATATATTTCCCTGTTCAAACAGATAGCGGTGTAGATATTTCCATGTTCATACAGATAGTGGTGTAGATATTTCCATGTTCATACAGATAGCGGTGTAGATATTTCCATGTTCATACAGACAGCGGTGTAGTTATTTCCATGTGTAAAGAGATATCTGTATAGATATTTCCATGTATATGCAGATAGCTGTGCAGATATTTCCATTTTAATGCAGATAGCGGTGTATATATTTCCCTGTTCAAACAGATAGCGGTGTAGATATTTCCATGTTCATACAGATAGCGGTGTAGATATTTCCATTTTCATGCAGAAAGCGGTGTATATATTTCCGTGTTCAAACAGTTAGCGGTTTAGATATTTCCATGTTCATAAAGATAGCGGTGTAGATATTTCCATGTTTATACAGATAGCGGTGAAGATGTATGCATGTTTACACAGATAGCGGTGTAGATATTTCCATGCTCATCCAGATGGCTGTGTAGATATATCCATGTTGATACAGATGGCGGTGAAGATATTTCCATGTTCATACCGATAGCGGTGTAGATATTTCCATGTTCATACAGATAGCGGTGTAGATATTTCCATGTTCATACAGATAGCGGTGTATGTATTTCCATGTTCATACAGATAGCGGTGTAGATATTTCCATGTTCATCCAGATGGCTGTGTAGATATTTCCATGTTCATGCAGATAGCGGTGTAGATGTTTCCATGTTCATACAGATAGCGGTGTAGGTATTTCCATGTTCATCCAGATGGCTGTGTAGATATATACATGTTCATACAGAAGGCGGTGAAGATATTTCCATGTTCATACAGATAGCGGTGTAGATATTTCCATGTTCATACTGATAGCCGTGTAGATATTGCCATGTTCATACCGATAGCGGTGTACATATTTCCGTGTTTACAGATAGCGGTGTAGATATTTCCATGTTGATACAGATAGCGGTGTAGATATTTCCATGTTTATACAGATAGCGGTGTAGATATTTCCATGTTTATACAGATAGCGGTGTAGATATCTCCTTCTTCATACAGATGGCGGTGTAGATATTTATATGTTCATACAGATGGCGGTGCAGATATTTCCATGTTCATACAGATGGTGGTGTAGATATTTCCATGTTTATAGAGATGGCGGTGTAGTTATTTCCAAGTGTAAAGAGATAGCTGTGTAGATATTTCCATGTATATGCAGATAGCTGGGTAGATATTTCCATTTTCATGCAGATAGCTGTGTAGATACTTCCATGTTCAAACAGGTAGCGGTGTAGATATTTCCATGTTCGTACAGATAGCGGTGTAGATATTTCCATGTTTATACAGATAGCGGTGAAGATGTATGCATGGTTACACAGATAGCGGTGTAGATGTTTCCATGTTCATACAGATAGCGGTGTAGATATTTCCATGTTTATCCAGATGGCTGTGTAGATATATCCATGTTCATACAGATGGCGGTGAAGATATTTCCATGTTCATACAGATAGCGGTGAAGATATTTCCATGTTCATACAGATAGCGGTGTAGATATTTCCATGTTCATACAGATGGCTGTGTAGATATATCCATGTTCCTACAGATGGCGGTGAAGATATTTCCATGTTCATACAGATGGCGGTGTAGATATTTCCATGTTCATACAGATAGCGGTGCTGATACTTCCATGTTTATACATGTAGCGGTGTAGATATTTCCATGTTTTTACAGATAGCGGTGTAGATATTTCCATGTTTATACACATAGCGGTGTAGATATTTCCATGTTTATACAGATAGCGGTGTAGATATTTCCATGTTTATGCAGATAGTGGTGTAGATATCTCCAACTTAATACAGATGGCGGTGTAGATATTTATATGTTCATACAGATGGCGGTGCAGGTATTTCCATGCTCATACACATGGCGGTGTAGATATTTCCATGTTCATACAGATAGCGGTGTATTTTTTTCCATGTGTAAAGAGATAGCTGTGTAGATATTTCCATGTATAAGCAGATAGCTGTGTAGATATTTCCATTTTCATGCAGATAGCGGTGTATATATTTCCCTGTTCAAACAGTTAGCGGTGTAGATATTTTTATGTTCATAAAGATAGCGGTGTAGATATTTCCATGTTTATACAGATAGCGGTGAAGATGTATGCATGTTTACACAGATAGCGGTGTAGATATTTCCATGTTCATACAGATAGCGGTGTAGATATTTCCATTTGTAAAGAGATAGCTGTGTGGATATTCCTATGTATTTGCAGATAGCTGTGTAGATATTTCCATTTTCAAGCAGATAGCGGTGTATATACTTCCCTGTTCAAACAGATAGCGGTGTAGATATTTCCATGTTCATACAGATTGTGCTGTAGATATTTCCATGTACATACAGATAGCGGTGTGGATATTTCCATGTTCATAGAGATAGCGGTGTAGATATTTCCATGTTTATACAGGTAGCGGTGTAGATATTTCCATGTTTATACACATAGCGGTGAAGATGTATGCATGTTTAGACAGATAGCAGTGTAGATATTTTCATGTTCATCCAGATGGCTGTGTAGATATTTCCATGTTCATACAGATAGCGGTGTAGATATTTCCATGTTCATCCAGATGGCTGTGTAGATATATCCATGTTCATACAGATGGCGGTGAAGATATTTCCATGTTCATACAGATAGCGGTGTAGATATTTCCATGTTCAAAGAGATAGCGGTGTAGATATTTCCATGTTCATACAGATAGCAGTGTAGCTATTTCCATGTTCCTACAGATAGCGGTGTAGATATTTCCATGTTCATCCAGATGGCTGTGTAGATATATCCATGTTCATACAGATGTCAGTGAAGATATTTCCATATTCATACAGATAGCGGTGTAGATATATCCATGTTCATACAGATAGTGGTGTAGATATTTCCATGTTCATACAGATAGCGGTGCAGATATTTCCATGTTCATACAGATAGCGGTGTAGATATTTCCATGTTCATACAGATAGTGGTGTATGTATTTCCATCTTCATACAGATAGTGGTGTAGATATTTCCATTTTCATGCAGATAGCGGTGTATATATTTCCCTGTTCAAACAGTTAGCGGTGTAGATACTTCCATGTTCATAAAGATAGCGGTGTAGATATTTCCATGTTTATACAGATAGCGGTGAAGATGTATGCATGTTTACACAGATAGCGGTGTAGATATTTCCATGTTCATCCACATGTCTGTGTAGATAAATCCATGTTCAAACAGACGGCGGTGAAGATATTTCCATGTTCACACAGATAGCGGTGTAGATATTTCCATGTTCATAGAGATAGCGGTGTAGATATTTCCATGTTCATACAGATAGCGGTGGAGATATTTCCGTGTTCATACCGATAGCGGTGCTGATATTTCCATGTTTATACAGGTAGCGATGTAGATATTTCCATGTTTGTACAGATAGCGGTGTAGATATTTCCATGTTTATGCAGATAGCAGTGTAGATATTTCCATGTTTATACAGATATCGGTGTAGATATCTCCTTCTTAACACAGATGGCGGTGTAGATATTTATATGTTCATACAGATGGCGGTGCAGATGTTTCCATGTTCATACAGATGGCGGTGTAGATATTTCCATGTTCATACAGATAGCGGTGTAGTTATTTCCATGTGTAAAGAGATAGCTGTGTAGATCTTCCCATGTATATTCAGATAGCTGTGTAGATATTTCCATTTTCATGCAGATAACGGTGTATATATTTCCCTGTTCAAACAGATAGCGGTGTAGATATTTCCATGTTCATACAGTTAGTGGTGTAGATATTTCCATGTTCATACAGATAGCGGTGTAGCTATTTCCATGTTCATACAGATAGCGGTGTGGATATTTCCATGTTCATAGAGATAGCGGTGTAGATATTTCCATGTTCATACAGATAGCGGTGCTGATATTTCCATGTTTATACAGGTAGCGGTGTAGATATTTCCATGTTTATACAGATAGCGGTGAAGATGTATGCATGTTTACACATATAGCGGTGTACATATTTTCATGTTCATCCAGATGGCTGTGTAGATATTTCCATGTTCATACCGATAGCGGTTTAGATATTTCCATGTTCATCCAGATGGCTGTGTAGATATATCCATGTTCATACAGATGGCAGTGAAGATATTTCCATGTTCATACAGATAGCGGTGTAGATATTTCCATGTTCTTACAGAAAGCGGTGTAGATATTTCCGTGTTCATACAGATAACGGTGCTGATATTTCCATGTTTATACAGGTAGCGGTGTATATATTTCCATGTTTATACAGATAGCGGTGTAGATATTTCCATGTTTATACAGATAGCAGTGTAGATATTTCCATGTTTATACAGATAGCGGTGAAGGTATCTCTTTCTTAATAGAGTTGTCAGTGTAGATATTTATATGTTCATAGAGATGTCGGTGCAGATATTTCCATGTTCATACAGGTGGCGGTGTAGATATTTCCATGTTGATACAGATAGCGGTGTAGTTATTTCCATGTGTAAAGAGATAGCTGTATAGATATTTCCATGTATATGCAGATAGCTGTTTAGATATTTCCATTTTCATGCAGATAGCGGTGTATATATTTCCCTGTTCAAACAGATAGCGGTGTAGATATTTCCATGTTCATACAGATAGTGGTGTAGATATTTCCATGTTCATACAGATAGCGGTGTAGATATTTCCATGTTCATACAGACAGCGGTGTAGTTATTTCCATGTGTAAAGAGATATCTGTATAGATATTTCCATGTATATGCAGATAGCTGTGCAGATATTTCCATTTTAATGCAGATAGCGGTGTATATATTTCCCTGTTCAAACAGATAGCGGTGTAGATATTTCCATGTTCATACAGATAGCGGTGTAGATATTTCCATTTTCATGCAGAAAGCGGTGTATATATTTCCGTGTTCAAACAGTTAGCGGTTTAGATATTTCCATGTTCATAAAGATAGCGGTGTAGATATTTCCATGTTTATACAGATAGCGGTGAAGATGTATGCATGTTTACACAGATAGCGGTGTAGATATTTCCATGCTCATCCAGATGGCTGTGTAGATATATCCATGTTGATACAGATGGCGGTGAAGATATTTCCATGTTCATACCGATAGCGGTGTAGATATTTCCATGTTCATACAGATAGCGGTGTAGATATTTCCATGTTCATACAGATAGCGGTGTATGTATTTCCATGTTCATACAGATAGCGGTGTAGATATTTCCATGTTCATCCAGATGGCTGTGTAGATATTTCCATGTTCATGCAGATAGCGGTGTAGATGTTTCCATGTTCATACAGATAGCGGTGTAGGTATTTCCATGTTCATCCAGATGGCTGTGTAGATATATACATGTTCATACAGAAGGCGGTGAAGATATTTCCATGTTCATACAGATAGCGGTGTAGATATTTCCATGTTCATACTGATAGCCGTGTAGATATTGCCATGTTCATACCGATAGCGGTGTACATATTTCCGTGTTTACAGATAGCGGTGTAGATATTTCCATGTTGATACAGATAGCGGTGTAGATATTTCCATGTTTATACAGATAGCGGTGTAGATATTTCCATGTTTATACAGATAGCGGTGTAGATATCTCCTTCTTCATACAGATGGCGGTGTAGATATTTATATGTTCATACAGATGGCGGTGCAGATATTTCCATGTTCATACAGATGGTGGTGTAGATATTTCCATGTTTATAGAGATGGCGGTGTAGTTATTTCCAAGTGTAAAGAGATAGCTGTGTAGATATTTCCATGTATATGCAGATAGCTGGGTAGATATTTCCATTTTCATGCAGATAGCTGTGTAGATACTTCCATGTTCAAACAGGTAGCGGTGTAGATATTTCCATGTTCGTACAGATAGCGGTGTAGATATTTCCATGTTTATACAGATAGCGGTGAAGATGTATGCATGGTTACACAGATAGCGGTGTAGATGTTTCCATGTTCATACAGATAGCGGTGTAGATATTTCCATGTTTATCCAGATGGCTGTGTAGATATATCCATGTTCATACAGATGGCGGTGAAGATATTTCCATGTTCATACAGATAGCGGTGAAGATATTTCCATGTTCATACAGATAGCGGTGTAGATATTTCCATGTTCATACAGATGGCTGTGTAGATATATCCATGTTCCTACAGATGGCGGTGAAGATATTTCCATGTTCATACAGATGGCGGTGTAGATATTTCCATGTTCATACAGATAGCGGTGCTGATACTTCCATGTTTATACATGTAGCGGTGTAGATATTTCCATGTTTTTACAGATAGCGGTGTAGATATTTCCATGTTTATACACATAGCGGTGTAGATATTTCCATGTTTATACAGATAGCTTTGTAGATATTTCCATGTTTATGCAGATAGTGGTGTAGATATCTCCAACTTAATACAGATGGCGGTGTAGATATTTATATGTTCATACAGATGGCGGTGCAGGTATTTCCATGCTCATACACATGGCGGTGTAGATATTTCCATGTTCATACAGATAGCGGTGTATTTTTTTCCATGTGTAAAGAGATAGCTGTGTAGATATTTCCATGTATAAGCAGATAGCTGTGTAGATATTTCCATTTTCATGCAGATAGCGGTGTATATATTTCCCTGTTCAAACAGTTAGCGGTGTAGATATTTTTATGTTCATAAAGATAGCGGTGTAGATATTTCCATGTTTATACAGATAGCGGTGAAGATGTATGCATGTTTACACAGATAGCGGTGTAGATATTTCCATGTTCATCCAGATGGCTGTGTAGATATATCCATGTTCATGCAGATAGCGGTGTAGATATTTCCATGTTCATACAGATAGTGGTGCAGATATTTCCATGTTCATCCAGATGGCTGTGTAGATATATCCATGTTCATACAGATGGCGGTGAAGCTATTTCCACGTTCATACAGATAGCGGTGTATATATTTCCATGTTCATACAGATAGCGGTGCAGATATATCCATGTTCATCCAGATGGCTGTGCAGATATATCCATGTTCCTACAGATGGCGGTGAAGATATTTCCATGTTCATACTGATGGCGGTGTAGATATTTCCATGTTCATACAGATAGCGGGGCTGATATTTCCATGTTTGTACATGTAGCGGTGTAGATATTTCCTAGTTTATACAGATAGCGGTGTAGATATTTCCATGTTTATACACATAGCGGTGTAGATATTTCCATGTTCATACAGATAGCGGTGTATGTATTTCCACGTTCATACAGATAGCGGTGTAGATATTTCCATTTTCATGCAGATAGCGGTGTATATGTTTCCCTGTTCAAACAGTTAGCGGTGTAGATATTTCCATGTTCATAAAGATAGCGGTGTAGATATTTCCATGTTTATACAGATAGCGGTGAAGTTGTATGCATGTTTACACAGATTGTGGTGTAGATATTTCCACGTTCATCCAGATGGCTGTGTAGATATATCCATGTTCATACAGATGGCGGTGTAGATATTTCCATCTTCATACAGATAGCGGTGCAGATATTTCCATGTTCATCCAGATGGCTGTGTAGATATATCCATGTTCATACAGATGGCGGTGAAGATATTTCCATGTTTATACAGATAGCGGTGTAGTTGTATGCATGTTTACACAGATAGCGGTGTAGATACTTCCATGTTTATACAGATAGCGGTGTAGATATCTCCATCTTAATGCAGATGGTGGTGTAGATATTTATATGTTTATTCAGATGGCGGTGCAGATATTTCCATGTTCATACAGATGGCGGTGTAGATATTTCCATGTTCATACAGATAGCGGTGTAGATATTTCCATTTGTAAAGAGATAGCTGTGTGGATATTCCCATGTATTTGCAGATAGCTGTGTAGATATTTCCATTTTCAAGCAGATAGCGGTGTATATACTTCCCTGTTCAAACAGATAGCGGTGTAGATATTTCCATGTTCATACAGATTGTGCTGTAGATATTTCCATGTACATACAGATAGCGGTGTGGATATTTCCATGTTCATAGAGATAGCGGTGTAGATATTTCCATGTTTATACAGGTAGCGGTGTAGATATTTCCATGTTTATACACATAGCGGTGAAGATGTATGCATGTTTAGACAGATAGCGGTGTAGATATTTTCATGTTCATCCAGATGGCTGTGTAGATATTTCCATGTTCATACAGATAGCGGTGTAGATATTTCCATGTTCATCCAGATGGCTGTGTAGATATATCCATGTTCATACAGATGGCGGTGAAGATATTTCCATGTTCATACAGATAGCGGTGTAGATATTTCCATGTTCAAAGAGATAGCGGTGTAGATATTTCCATGTTCATACAGATAGCAGTGTAGCTATTTCCATGTTCCTACAGATAGCGGTGTAGATATTTCCATGTTCATCCAGATGGCTGTGTAGATA
The DNA here is from genome assembly GCF_029281585.2 of Gorilla gorilla gorilla. Taxonomy (NCBI): domain Eukaryota; kingdom Metazoa; phylum Chordata; class Mammalia; order Primates; family Hominidae; genus Gorilla; species Gorilla gorilla. Next base: position 4,819,111 of record NC_073232.2, on the reverse strand, counting down.
TATCCATGTTCATACAGATGTCAGTGAAGATATTTCCATATTCATACAGATAGCGGTGTAGATATATCCATGTTCATACAGATAGTGGTGTAGATATTTCCATGTTCATACAGATAGCGGTGCAGATATTTCCATGTTCATACAGATAGCGGTGTAGATATTTCCATGTTCATACAGATAGTGGTGTATGTATTTCCATCTTCATACAGATAGTGGTGTAGATATTTCCATTTTCATGCAGATAGCGGTGTATATATTTCCCTGTTCAAACAGTTAGCGGTGTAGATACTTCCATGTTCATAAAGATAGCGGTGTAGATATTTCCATGTTTATACAGATAGCGGTGAAGATGTATGCATGTTTACACAGATAGCGGTGTAGATATTTCCATGTTCATCCACATGTCTGTGTAGATAAATCCATGTTCAAACAGACGGCGGTGAAGATATTTCCATGTTCACACAGATAGCGGTGTAGATATTTCCATGTTCATAGAGATAGCGGTGTAGATATTTCCATGTTCATACAGATAGCGTTGTATGTATTTCCATGTTCATACAGATAGCGGTGTAGATATTTCCATGTTCATCCTGATGGCTGTGTACATATTTCCATGTTCATACAGATAGCGGTGTAGATATTTCCATGTTCATACAGATAGCGGTGTAGATATTTCCATGTTCATCTAGATGGATGGGTACATATATCCATGTTCATACAGATGGCGGTGAAGATATTTCCATGTTCATACAGATGGTGTTGTAGATATTTCCATGTTCATACAGATAGCCGTGTAGATATTGCCATGTTCATACCGATAGCGGTGCTGATACTTCCATGTTTATACAGGTAGCGGTGTACATATTTCTGTGTTTATACTGGTAGCGGTGTAGATATTTCCATGTTCATACAGATAGCAGTGTAGATATTTCCATGTTTATACAGATAGCGGTGTAGATATCTCCTTGTTCATACAGACGGCAGTGTAGATATTTATATGTTCATACAGATGGCGGTGCAGATAATTCCATTTTCATACAGATGGTGGTGTAGATATTTCCATGTTTATAGAGATAGCGGTGTAGTTATTTCCATGTGCAAAGAGATAGCTGTGTAGATATTTCCATGTATATGCAGATAGCTTTGTAGATATTTCCATTTTCATGCAGATAGCGGTGTAGATATTTCCATGTTCAAACAGATAGCGGTGTAGATATTTCCATGTTCATACAGATAGCGGTGTGGATATTTCCATGTTTATACAGATAGCGGTGAAGATGTATGCATGTTTACACAGATAGCGGTGTAGATATTTCCATGTTCATACAGATAGCTGTGTAGATATTTCCATGTTCATCCAGACGGCTGTGTACACATATCCATGTTCATACAGATGGCGGTGAAGATATTTCCATGTTCATACAGATGGCTGTGTAGATATATCCATGTTCATACAGATGACGGTGAAGATTTTTCCATGTTCATACAGATGGCGGTGTAGATATTTCCATGTTCATACAGATAGCGGTGCTGATATTTCCATGTTTATACATGTAGCAGTGTAGATATTTCCATGTTCATACAGATAACCGTGTAGATATTGCCATGTTCATACCGATAGCGGTGCTGATACTTCCATGTTTATACAGGTAGCGGTGTAGATATTTCCATGTTTATACACATAGGGGTGTAGATATTTCCATGTTTATACAGATAGCGGTGTAGATATCTCCATCTTAATACAGATGGCGGTGTATATATTTATATGTTCATACAGATGGCGGAGCAGATATTTCCATGTTCATACGGATGGCGGTGAAGATATTTCCATGTTCATACAGATGGCGGTGTAGAAACTTCCATGTTCATACTGATAACGGTGCTGACATTTCCATGTTTACACAGGTAGCGGTGTAGATATTTCCATGTTTATACAGATAGCAGTGTTGATATTTCCATGTTAATACATATAGCGGTGTAGATATTTCCATGTTTATACAGATAGCGGTGTAGATATTCCCATGTTTATGCAGATAGTGGTGTAGATATCTCCATCTTAATACAGATGGCGGTGTAGATATTTAAATGTTCATACAGTTGGCGGTGCAGATATTTCCATGTTCAAACAGATGGCAGTGTAGATATTTCCATGTTCATACAGATAGCGGTGTAGTTATTTCCATGTGTAAAGAGATAGCTGTGTAGATATTTCCATGTATAAGAAGATAGCTGTGTAGATATTTCCGTTGTCATGCAGATAGCGGTGTATATATTTCCCTGTTCAAACAGTTAGCGGTGTAGATATTTCCATGTTCATAAAGATAGCGGTGTAGATATTTCCATGTTTATACAGATAACGGTGTAGATATTTATATGTTTATTCAGATGGCGGTGCAGATATTTCCATGTTCATACAGATGGCGGTGTAGATATTTCCATGTTCATACAGATAGCGGTGTAGATATTTCCATTTGTAAAGAGATAGCTGTGTGGATATTCCCATGTATATGCAGATAGCTGTGTAGATATTTCCATTTTCAAGCAGATAGCGGTGTATATACTTCCCTGTTCAAACAGATAGCGGTGTAGATATTTCCATGTTCATACAGATTGTGCTGTAGATATTTCCATGTTCATACAGATAGCGGTGTGGATATTTCCATGTTCATAGAGATAGCGGTGTAGATATTTCCATGTTTATACAGGTAGCGGTGTAGATATTTCCATGTTTATACAGATAGCGGTGAAGATGTATGCATGTTTACACAGATAGCGGTGTAGATATTTTCATGTTCATCCAGATGGCTGTGTAGATATTTCCATGTTCATACAGATAGCGGTGTAGATATTTCCATGTTCATCCAGATGGCTGTGTAGATATATCCATGTTCATACAGATGGCGGTGAAGATATTTCCATGTTCATACAGATAGCTGTGTAGATATTTCCATGTTCAAAGAGATAGCGGTGTAGATATTTCCATGTTCATACAGATAGCAGTGTAGCTATTTCCATGTTCCTACAGATAGCGGTGTAGATATTTCCATGTTCATCCAGATGGCTGTGTAGATATATCCATGTTCATACAGATGGCGGTGAAGATATTTCCATATTCATACAGATAGCGGTGTAGATATATCCATGTTCATACAGATAGTGGTGTAGATATTTCCATGTTCATACAGATAGCGGTGCAGATATTTCCATGTTCATACAGATAGCGGTGTAGATATTCCCATGTTCATACAGATAGTGGTGTATGTATTTCCATGTTCATACAGATAGTGGTGTAGATCTTTCCATTTTCATGCAGATAGCGGTGTATATATTTCCCTGTTCAAACAGTTAGCGGTGTAGATATTTCCATGTTCATAAAGATAGCGGTGTAGATATTTCCATGTTTATACAGATAGCGGTGAAGATGTATGCATGTTTACACAGATAGCGGTGTAGATATTTCCATGTTCATCCACATGTCTGTGTAGATATATCCATGTTCAAACAGACGGCGGTGAAGTTATTTCCATGTTCATACAGATAGCGGTGTAGATATTTCCATGTTCATAGAGATAGCGGTGTAGATATTTCCATGTTCATACAGATAGCGGTGTATGTATTTCCATGTTCATACAGATAGCGGTGTAGATATTTCCATGTTCATCCTGATGGCTGTGTACATATTTCCATGTTCATACAGATAGCGGTGTAGATATTTCCATGTTCATCTAGATGGCTGTGTACATATATCCATGTTCATACAGATGGCGGTGAAGATATTTCCATGTTCATACAGATGGTGTTGTAGATATTTCCATGTTCATACAGATAGCCATGTAGATATTGGCATGTTCATACCGATAGCAGTGCTGATACTTCCATGTTTATACAGGTAGCGGTGTACATATTTCTGTGTTTATACAGGTAGCGGTGTAGATATTTCCATGTTCATACAGATAGCGGTGTAGATATTTCCATGTTTATACAGATAGCGGTGTAGATATCTCCTTGTTCATACAGACGGCAGTGTAGATATTTATATGTTCATACAGATGGCGGTGCAGATAATTCCATTTTCATACAGATGGTGGTGTAGATATTTCCATGTTTATAGAGATAGCGGTGTAGTTATTTCCATGTGCAAAGAGATAGCTGTGTAGATATTTCCATGTATATGCAGATAGCTGTGTAGATATTTCCATTTTCATGCAGATAGCGGTGTAGATATTTCCATGTTCAAACAGATAGCGGTGTAGATATTTCCATGTTCATAGAGATAGCGGTGTAGATATTTCCATGTTTATACAGGTAGCGGTGTAGATATTTCCATGTTTATACAGATAGCGGTGAAGATGTATGCATGTTTACACAGATAGCGGTGTAGATATTTCCATGTTCATACAGATAGCTGTGTAGATATTTCCATGTTCATCCAGACGGCTGTGTACACATATCCATGTTCATACAGATGGCGGTGAAGATATTTCCATGTTCATACAGATGGCTGTGTAGATATATCCATGTTCATACAGATGACGGTGAAGATTTTTCCATGCTCATACAGACGGCGGTGTAGATATTTCCATGTTCATACAGATAGCGGTGCTGATATTTCCATGTTTATACAGGTAGCAGTGTAGATATTTCCATGTTCATACAGATAACCGTGTAGATATTGCCATGTTCATACCGATAGCGGTGCTGATACTTCCATGTTTATACAGGTAGCGGTGTAGATATTTCCATGTTTATACACATAGGGGTGTAGATATTTCCATGTTTATACAGATAGTGGTGTAGGTATCCCCATCTTAATACAGATGGCGGTGTATATATTTATATGTTCATACAGATGGCGGAGCAGATATTTCCATGTTCATACGGATGGCGGTGAAGATATTTCCATGTTCATACAGATGGCGGTGTAGAAACTTCCATGTTCATACTGATAACGGTGCTGACATTTCCATGTTTACACAGGTAGCGGTGTAGATATTTCCATGTTTATACAGATAGCAGTGTAGATATTTCCACGTTTATACATATAGCGGTGTAGATATTTCCATGTTTATACAGATAGCGGTGTAGATATTTCCATGTTTATGCAGATAGTGGTGTAGATATCTCCATCTTAATACAGATGGCGGTGTAAATATTTAAATGTTCATACAGTTGGCGGTGCAGATATTTCCATGTTCAAACAGATGGCAGTGTAGATATTTCCATGTTCATACAGATAGCGGTGTAGTTATTTCCATGTGTAAAGAGATAGCTGTGTAGATATTTCCATGTATAAGCAGATAGCTGTGTAGATATTTCCGTTTTCATGCAGATAGCGGTGTATATATTTCCCTGTTCAAACAGTTAGCGGTGTAGATATTTCCATGTTCATAAAGATAGCGGTGTAGATATTTCCATGTTTATACAGATAGCGGTGAAGTTGTATGCATGTTTACACAGATAGCGGTGTAGATATTTCCACGTTCATCCAGATGGCTGTGTAGATATATCCATGTTCATACAGATGGCGGTGAAGATATTTCCATGTTCATACAGATGGCTGTGTAGCTATTTCCATGTTCATACAGATAGTGGTGTAGATATTTCCATGTTCATACAGATAGCCGTGTAGATATTGCCATGTTCATTCCGATAGCGGTGCTGATACTTCCATGTTTATACAGGTAGCGGTGTACATATTTCCGTGTTTATATAGGTAGCGGTGTAGATATTTCCATGTTCATACAGATAGCGGTGTAGATATTTCCATGTTTATACAGATAGCGGTGTAGATATCTCCTTCTTAATACAGATGGCGGTGTAGATATTTATATGTTCATACAGATGGCGGTGCAGATATTTCCATGTTCATACAGATGGTGGTGTAGATATTTCCATGTTCATAAAGATAGCAGTGTAGATATTTCCATGTTTATACAGATAGCGGTGAAGATTTATGCATGTTTACACAGATAGCCGAGTAGATATTTCCATGTTCATCCAGATGGCTGTGTAGATATATCCATGTTCATACAGATAGCGGTGTAGATATTTCCATGTTCATTCAGATAGCGGTACAGATATTTCCATGTTCATCCAGATGGCTGTGTAGATATATCCATGTTCATACAGATGGCGGTGAAGATATTTCCATGTTCATACAGATGGCGGTGTAGATATTTCCATGTTCATACAGATACCGGTGTAGATATTTCCATGTTCATACAGATAGCGGTGTATGTATTTCCATGTTCATACAGATAGCGGTGTAGATATTTCCATGTTCATCCAGATGGCTGTGTAGATATATCCATGTTCATTCAGATAGCGGTGAAGATTTTTCCATGTTCATACAGATGGCGGTGTAGATATTTCCATGTTCATACAGATAGCGGGGCTGATATTTCCATTTTTATACAGGTAGCAGTGTAGATATTTCCATGTTTATATAGATAGCGGTGTAGATATTTCCATGTTTATACACTTAGCGGTGTAGATATTTCCATGTTTATACAGATAGCGGTGTAGATATCTCCATCTTAATACAGATGGCGGTGTAGATATTTATATGTTCATACAGATGGCGGTGCAGATATTTCCATGTTCATACAGATGGCGGTGAAGATATTTCCATGTTCATACAGATGGCGGTGTAGATACTTCCATGTTCATACTGATAGCGGTGCTGATATTTCCATGTTTATACAGGTAGCGGTGTAGATATTTCCATGTTTATACAGATAGCGGTGTAGATATCTCCATCTTAATAGAGATGGCGGTGTAGATATTTATATGTTCATACAGATGGCGGTGCAGATATTCCCATGTTAATACAGATGGCGGTGTAGATATTTCCATGCCTATACAGATAGCGGTGTAGTTATTTCCATGTGTAAAGAGATAGCTGTGTAGATATTTCCATGTATATGCAGATAGCTGTGAAGGTATTTCCATTTTCATGCAGATAGCGGTGTATATATTTCCATGTTCAAACTGATAGTGGTGTAGATATTTCCATGTTCATACAGATATCGGTGAAGATGTATGCATGTCTACACAGATAGCAGGGTAGATATTTCCATGTTCATCCAGATGGCTGTGTAAATATATCCATGTTCATACAGACAGCGGTGTAGATATTTCCATGTTCATACAGATAGCGGTGTAGATACTTCCATGTTCATACAGATAGAGGGGCTGATATTTCCATGTTCATAAAGATAGCGGTGTAGATATTTCCATGTTTATACAGATAGCGGTGTAGGTATTTCCATGTTTATACAGATAGCAGTGTAGATATTTCCATGTTTATACAGATAGCCGTGTAGATATCTCTTTCATAATACAGATGGCAGTGTAGATATTTATATGTTCATAGAGATGGCGGTGCAGATATTTCCATGTTCATACAGATGGCGGTGTAGATATTTCCATGTTCATACAGATAGCGGTGTAGTTATTTCCATGTGTAAAGAGATAGCTGTATAGATATTTCCATGTATATGCAGATAGCTGTGTAGATATTTCCATTTTCATGCAGATAGCGGTGTATATATTTCCCTGTTCAAACAGATAGCGGTGTAGATATTTCCATGTTCATACAGATAGTGGTGTAGATATTTCCATGTTCATACAGATAGCGGTGTAGATATTTCCATGTTCATCCAGATGGCTGTGTAGATACATCCATGTTCATACAGATGGCGGTGTAGATATTTCCATGTTCATACAGATAGTGGTGTAGTTATTTCCATCTTCATACAGATAGCGGTGTAGCTATTTCCATGTTCATACAGATAGCGGTGTAGATATTTCCATGTTTATACAGATAGCGGTGAAGATGTATGCATGTTTACAAGGATAGCAGTGTAGATGTTTCCGTGTTCATGCAGATAGCTGTGTAGATATTTCCATGTTCATACAGATAGCGGTGTATGTATTTCCATGTTCATACCGATAGCGCTGCTGATACTTCCATGTTTATACAGGTAGCGGTGTACATATTTCCGTGTTTATACAGGTAGCGGTGTAGATATTTCCATGTTCATACAGATAGCGGTGTAGATATTTCCATGATTATACAGATAGCGGTGTAGATATCTCCTTCTTAATACACATGGCGGTGTAGTTATTTATATGTTCATACAGATGGCAGTGCAGATATTTCCATGTTCATACAGATGGTGGTGTAGTTATTTCCATGTTTATAGAGATAGCGGTGTAGTTATTTCCATGTGCAAAGAGATAGCTGTGTAAATATTTCCATGTATATGCAGATAGCTTTGTAGATATTTCCATTTTCATGCAGATAGCGGTGTAGATATTTCCATGTTCAAACAGATAGCGGTGTAGATATTTCCATGTTCATACAGATAGCGGTGTGGATATTTCCATGTTTTCACAGATAGCGGTGAAGATGTATGCATGTTTACACAGATAGTGATGTAGATATTTTCATGTTCATACAGATAGCGGTGTAGATATTTCCATGTTCATCCAGACGGCTGTGTAGACATATCCATGTTCATACAGATGGCGGTGAAGATATTTCCATGTTCATACAGATGGCTGTGTAGATATATCCATGTTCATACAGATGGCGGTGAAGATTTTTCCATGTTCATGCAGATGGCGGTGTAGTTATTTCCATGTTCATACAGATAGCGGGGCTGATATTTCCATTTTTATACAGGTAGCAGTGTAGATATTTCCATGTTTATATAGATAGTGGTGTAGATATTTCCATGTTTATACACATAGCGGTGTAGATATTTCCATGTTTATACAGATAGCGGTGTAGATATCTCCATCTTAATACAGATGGCGGTGTAGATATTTATATGTTCATACAGATGGCGGTGCAGATATTTCCATGTTCATACAGATGGCGGTGAAGATATTTCCATGTTCATACAGATGGCGGTGTAGATACTTCCATGTTCATACTGATAGCGGTGCTGATATTTCCATGTTTATACAGGTAGCGGTGTAGATATTTCCATGTTTATACAGATAGCGGTGAAGATATCTCCATCTTAATAGAGATGGCGGTGTAGATATTTATATGTTCATACAGATGGCGGTGCACATATTCCCATGTTAATACAGATGGCGGTGTAGATATTTCCATGCCTATACAGATAGCGGTGTAGTTTTTTCCATGTGTAAAGAGATAGCTGTGTAGATATTTCCATGTATATGCAGATAGCTGTGTAGGTATTTCCATTTTCATGCAGATAGCGGTGTGTATATTTCCATGTTCAAACTGATAGCGGTGTAGATATTTCCATGTTCATACAGATATCGGTGAAGATGTATGCATGTCTACACAGATAGCAGTGTAGATATTTCCATGTTCATCCAGATGGCTGTGTAAATATATCCATGTTCATACAGATAGCGGTGTAGATATTTCCATGTTCATACAGATAGCGGTGTAGATACTTCCATGTTCATACAGATAGAGGGGCTGATATTTCCATGTTCATAAAGATAGCGGTGTAGATATTTCCATGTTTATACAGATATCGGTGTAGATATTTCCATGTTTATACAGATATCAGTGTAGATATTTCCATGTTTATACAGATAGCGGTGTAGATATCTCTTTCTTAATACAGATGGCAGTGTTGATATTTATATGTTCATAGAGATGGCGGTGCAGATATTTCCATGTTCATACAGATGGCGGTGTAGATATTTCCATGTTCATACAGATAGCGGTGTAGTTATTTCCATGAGTAAAGAGATAGCTGTATAGATATTTCCATGTATATGCAGATAGCTGTGTAGATATTTCCATTGTCATGCAGATAGCGGTGTATATATTTCCCTGTTCAAACAGATAGCGTTGTAGATTTTTCCATGTTCATACAGATAGTGGTGTAGATATTTCCATGTTCATACAGATAGCGGTGTAGATATTTCCATGTTCATCCAGATGGCTGTGTAGATACATCCATGTTCATACAGATAGCGGTGTAGATATTTCCATGTTCATACAGATAGCGGTGTAGATATTTCCATGTTCATACAGATAGCGGTGTAGCTATTTCCATGTTCATACAGAGAGCGGTGTAGATATTTCCATGTTTATACAGATAGCGGTGAAGATGTATGCATGTTTACATGGATAGCAGTGTAGATGTTTCCATGTTCATGCAGATAGCGGTGTAGATATTTCCATGTTCATACAGATAGCGGTGTATGTATTTCCATGTTCAAACCGATAGCTCTGCTGATACTTCCATGTTTATACAGGTAGTGGTGTACATATTTCCGTGTTTATACAGGTAGCGGTGTAGATATTTCCATGTTCATACAGATAGCGGTGTAGATATTTCCATGTTTATACAGATAGCGGTGTAGATATCTCCTTCTTAATACACATGGCGGTGTAGATATTTATATGTTCATACAGATGGCAGTGCAGATATTTCCATGTTCATACAGATGGTTATGTAGTTATTTCCATGTTTATAGAGATAGCGGTGTAGTTATTTCCATGCGCAAAGAGATAGCTGTGTAAATATTTCCATGTATATGCAGATAGCTTTGTAGATATTTCCATTTTCATGCAGATAGCGGTGTAGATATTTCCATGTTCAAACAGATAGCGGTGTAGATATTTCCATGTTCATACAGATAGCGGTGTGGATATTTCCATGTTTTTACAGATAGCGGTGAAGTTGTATGCATGTTTACACAGATAGGGGTGTAGATATTTTCATGTTCATACAGATAGCGGTGTAGATATTTCCATGTTCATCCAGACGGCTGTGTAGACATATCCATGTTCATACAGATGGCGGTGAAGATATTTCCATGTTCATACAGATGGCTGTTTAGATATATCCATGTTCATACAGATGGCGGTGAAGATTTTTCCATGTTCATACAGATGGCGGTGTAGATATTTCCATGTTCATACAGATAGCGGGGCTGATATTTCCATTTTTATACAGGTAGCAGTGTAGATATTTCCATGTTTATATAGATAGCGGTGTAGATATTTCCATGTTTATACACATAGCGGTGTAGATATTTCCATGTTTATACAGATAGCGGTGTAGATATCTCCATCTTAATACAGATGGCGGTGTAGATATTTATATGTTCATACAGATGGCGGTGCAGATATTTCCATGTTCATACAGATGGCGTTGAAGATATTTCCATGTTCATACAGATGGCGGTGTAGATACTTCCATGTTCATACTGATAGCGGTGCTGATATTTCCATGTTTATACAGGTAGCGGTGTAGATATTTCCATGTTTATACAGATAGCGGTGTAGATATCTCCATCTTAATAGAGATGGCGGTGTAGATATTTATATGTTCATACAGATGACGGTGCAGATATTCCCATGTTAATACAGATGGCGGTGTAGATATTTCCATGCCTATACAGATAGCGGTGTAGTTATTTCCATGTGTAAAGAGATAGCTGTGTAGATATTTCCATGTATATGCAGATAGCTGTGTAGGTATTTCCATTTTCATGCAGATAGCGGTGTATATATTTCCATGTTCAAACTGATAGCGGTGTAGATATTTCCATGTTCATACAGATATCGGTGAAGATATATGCATGTCTACACAGATAGCAGGGTAGATATTTCCATGTTCATCCAGATGGCTGTGTAAATATATCCATGTTCATACAGATAGCGGTGTAGATATTTCCATGTTAATACTGATAGCGGTGTAGATACTTCCATGTTCATACAGATAGAGGGGCTGATATTTCCATGTTCATAAAGATAGCGGTGTAGATATTTCCATGTTTATACAGATAGCGGTGTAGATATTTCCATGTTTATACAGATAGCAGTGTAGATATTTCCATGTTTATACAGATAGCCGTGTAGATATCTCTTTCATAATACAGATGGCAGTGTAGATATTTATATGTTCATAGAGATGGCTGTGCAGATATTTCCATGTTCATACAGATGGCGGTGTAGATATTTCCATGTTCATACAGATAGCGGTGTAGTTATTTCCATGTGTAAAGAGATAGCTGTATAGATATTTCCATGTATATGCAGATAGCTGTGTAGATATTTCCATTTTCATGCAGATAGCGGTGTATATATTTCCCTGTTCAAACAGATAGCGGAGTAGATATTTCCATGTTCATACAGATAGTGGTGTAGATATTTCCATGTTCATCCAGATGGCTGTGTAGATACATCCATTTTCATACAGATGGCGGTGTAGATATTTCCATGTTCATACAGATAGTGGTGTAGTTATTTCCATGTTCATACAGATAGCGGTGTAGCTATTTCCATGTTCATACAGATAGCGGTGTAGATATTTCCATGTTTATACAGATAGCGGTGAAGATGTATGCTTGTTTACAAGGATAGCAGTGTTGATGTTTCCATGTTCATGCAGATAGCGGTGTAGATATTTCCATGTTCATACAGATAGCGGTGTATGTATTTCCATGTTCATACCGATAGCGCTGCTGATACTTCCATGTTTATACAGGTAGCGGTGTACATATTTCCGTGTTTATTCAGGTAGCGGTGTAGATATTTCCATGTTCATACAGATAGCGGTGTAGATATTTCCATGATTATACAGATAGCGGTGTATATATCTCCTTCTTAATACACATGGCGGTGTAGATATTTCCATGTTCATCCAGATGGCTGTGTAAATATATCCATGTTCATACAGATAGCGGTGTAGATATTTCCATGTTCATACAGATAGCGGTGTAGATACTTCCATGTTCATACAGATAGAGGGGCTGATATTTCCATGTTCATAAAGATAGCGGTGTAGATATTTCCATGTTTATACAGATATCGGTGTAGATATTTCCATGTTTATACAGATAGCAGTGTAGATATTTCCATGTTTATACAGATAGCGGTGTAGATATCTCTTTCTTAATACAGATGGCAGTGTAGATATTTATATGTTCATAGAGATGGCGGTGCAGATATTTCCATGTTCATACAGATGGCGGTGTAGATATTTCCATGTTCATACAGATAGCGGTGTAGTTATTTCCATGAGTAAAGAGATAGCTGTATAGATATTTCCATGTATATGCAGATAGCTGTGTAGATATTTCCATTGTCATGCAGATAGCGGTGTATATATTTCCCTGTTCAAACAGATAGCGTTGTAGATTTTTCCATGTTCATACAGATAGTGGTGTAGATATTTCCATGTTCATACAGATAGCGGTGTAGATATTTCCATGTTCATCCAGATGGCTGTGTAGATACATCCATGTTCATACAGATAGCGGTGTAGATATTTCCATGTTCATACAGATAGCGGTGTAGATATTTCCATGTTCATACAGATAGCGGTGTAGCTATTTCCATGTTCATACAGAGAGCGGTGTAGATATTTCCATGTTTATACAGATAGCGGTGAAGATGTATGCATGTTTACATGGATAGCAGTGTAGATGTTTCCATGTTCATGCAGATAGCGGTGTAGATATTTCCATGTTCATACAGATAGCGGTGTATGTATTTCCATGTTCATACCGATAGCTCTGCTGATACTTCCATGTTTATACAGGTAGTGGTGTACATATTTCCGTGTTTATACAGGTAGCGGTGTAGATATTTCCATGTTCATACAGATAGCGGTGTAGATATTTCCATGTTTATACAGATAGCGGTGTAGATATCTCCTTCTTAATACACATGGCGGTGTAGATATTTATATGTTCATACAGATGGCAGTGCAGATATTTCCATGTTCATACAGATGGTGGTGTAGTTATTTCCATGTTTATAGAGATAGCGGTGTAGTTATTTCCATGCGCAAAGAGATAGCTGTGTAAATATTTCCATGTATATGCAGATAGCTTTGTAGATATTTCCATTTTCATGCAGATAGCGGTTTAGATATTTCCATGTTCAAACAGATAGCGGTGTAGATATTTCCATGTTTATACAGATAGCGATGAAGATGTATGCATGTTTACACAGATTGCGGTGTAGATATTTCTATGTTCATGCAGATAGCGGTGCTGATATTTCCATGTTTATACAGGTAGCAGTGTAGATATTTCCATGTTTATACAGATAGCGGTGTAGATATTTCCATGTTTATACACATAGCGGTGTAGATATTTCCATGTTTATACAGATAGCGGTGTAGATATCTCCATCTTAATACAGATGGCGGTGTAGATATTTATATGTTCATACAGATGGCGGTGCAGATATTTCCATGTTCATACAGATGGCGGTGAAGATATTTCCATGTTCATACAGATGGCGGTGTAGATACTTCCATGTTCATACTGATAGCGGTGCTGATATTTCCATGTTTATAAAGGTAGCTGTGTAGATATTTCCATGTTTATACAGATAGCGGTGTAGATATGTCCATGTTTATACAGATAGAGGCGTAGATATTTCCAGGTTTATACAGATAGCGGTGTAGATATCTCCATCTTAATAGAGATGGCGGTGTAGATATTTATATGTTCATACAGATGGCGGTGCAGATATTCCCATGTTAATACAGATGGCGGTGTAGATATTTCCATGCCTATACAGATAGCGGTGTAGTTTTTTCCATGTGTAAAGAGATAGCTGTGTAGATATTTCCATGTATATGCAGATAGCTGTGTAGGTATTTCCATTTTCATGCAGATAGCGGTGTGTATATTTCCATGTTCAAACTGATAGCGGTGTAGATATTTCCATGTTCATACAGATAGCGGTGTAGATATTTCCATGTTCATCCAGATGGCTGTGTAGATACATCCATGTTCATACAGATAGCGGTGTAGATATTTCCATGTTCATACAGATAGCGGTGTAGATATTTCCATGTTCATACAGATAGCGGTGTAGCTATTTCCATGTTCATACAGAGAGCGGTGTAGATATTTCCATGTTTATACAGATAGCGGTGAAGATGTATGCATGTTTACATGGATAGCAGTGTAGATGTTTCCATGTTCATGCAGATAGCGGTGTAGATATTTCCATGTTCATACAGATAGCGGTGTATGTATTTCCATGTTCATACCGATAGCGCTGCTGATACTTCCATGTTTATACAGGTAGCGGTGTACATATTTCCGTGTTTATTCAGGTAGCGGTGTAGATATTTCCATGTTCATACAGATAGCGGTGTGGATATTTCCATGTTTATACAGATAGCGGTGTAGATATCTCCTTCTTAATACACATGGCGGTGTAGATATTTATATGTTCATACAGATGGCAGTGCAGATATTTCCATGTTCATACAGATGGTGGTGTAGTTATTTCCATGTTTATAGAGATAGCGGTGTAGTTATTTCCATGTGCAAAGAGATAGCTGTGTAAATATTTCCATGTATATGCAGATAGCTGTGTAGATATTTCCATTTTCATGCAGATAGCGGTGTAGATATTTCCATTTTCATGCAGATAGCGGTGTAGATATTTCCATGTTCATACAGATAGCGGTGTGGATATTTCCATGTTTTTACAGATAGCGGTGAAGTTGTATGCATGTTTACACAGATAGGGGTGTAGATATTTTCATGTTCATACAGATAGCGGTGTAGATATTTCCATGTTCATCCAGACGGCTGTGTAGACATATCCATGTTCATACAGATGGCGGTGCAGATATTTCCATGTTCATACAGATGGCGGTGAAGATATTTCCATGTTCATACAGATGGCGGTGTAGATACTTCCATGTTCATACTGATAGCGGTGCTGATATTTCCATGTTTATACAGGTAGCGGTGTAGATATTTCCATGTTTATACAGATAGCGGTGTAGATAGCTCCATCTTAATAGAGATGGCGGTGTAGATATTTATATGTTCATACAGATGGCGGTGCAGATATTCCCATGTTAATACAGATGGCGGTGTAGATATTTCCATGCCTATACAGATAGCGGTGTAGTTATTTCCATGTGTAAAGAGATAGCTGTGTAGATATTTCCATGTATATGCAGATAGCTGTGAAGGTATTTCCATTTTCATGCAGATAGCGGTGTATATATTTCCATGTTCAAACTGATAGTGGTGTAGATATTTCCATGTTCATACAGATATCGGTGAAGATGTATGCATGTCTACACAGATAGCAGGGTAGATATTTCCATGTTCATCCAGATGGCTGTGTAAATATATCCATGTTCATACAGACAGCGGTGTAGATATTTCCATGTTCATACAGATAGCGGTGTAGATACTTCCATGTTCATACAGATAGAGGGGCTGATATTTCCATGTTCATAAAGATAGCGGTGTAGATATTTCCATGTTTATACAGATAGCGGTGTAGGTATTTCCATGTTTATACAGATAGCAGTGTATATATTTCCATGTTTATACAGATAGCCGTGTAGATATCTCTTTCATAATACAGATGGCAGTGTAGATATTTATATGTTCATAGAGATGGCGGTGCAGATATTTCCATGTTCATACAGATGGCGGTGTAGATATTTCCATGTTCATACAGATAGCGGTGTAGTTATTTCCATGTGTAAAGAGATAGCTGTATAGATATTTCCATGTATATGCAGATAGCTGTGTAGATATTTCCATTTTCATGCAGATAGCGGTGTATATATTTCCCTGTTCAAACAGAGAGCGGTGTAGATATTTCCATGTTCATACAGATAGTGGTGTAGATATTTCCATGTTCATACAGATAGCGGTGTAGATATTTCCATGTTCATCCAGATGGCTGTGTAGATACATCCATGTTCATACAGATGGCGGTGTAGATATTTCCATGTTCATACAGATAGTGGTGTAGTTATTTCCATGTTCATACAGATAGCGGTGTAGCTATTTCCATGTTCATACAGATAGCGGTGTAGATATTTCCATGTTTATACAGATAGCGGTGAAGATGTATGCATGTTTACAAGGATAGCAGTGTAGATGTTTCCGTGTTCATGCAGATAGCTGTGTAGATATTTCCATGTTCATACAGATAGCGGTGTATGTATTTCCATGTTCATACCGATAGCGCTGCTGATACTTCCATGTTTATACAGGTAGCGGTGTACATATTTCCGTGTTTATTCAGGTAGCGGTGTAGATATTTCCATGTTCATACAGATAGCGGTGTAGATATTTCCATGATTATACAGATAGCGGTGTAGATATCTCCTTCTTAATACACATGGCGGTGTAGTTATTTATAGGTTCATACAGATGGCAGTGCAGATATTTCCATGTTCATACAGATGGTGGTGTAGTTATTTCCATGTTTATAGAGATAGCGGTGTAGTTATTTCCATGTGCAAAGAGATAGCTGTGTAAATATTTCCATGTATATGCAGATAGCTTTGTAGATATTTCCATTTTCATGCAGATAGCGGTGTAGATATTTCCATGTTCAAACAGATAGCGGTGTAGATATTTCCATGTTCGTACAGATAGCGGTGTGGATATTTCCATGTTTTCACAGATAGCGGTGAAGATGTATGCATGTTTACACAGATAGTGATGTAGATATTTTCATGTTCATACAGATAGCGGTGTAGATATTTCCATGTTCATCCAGACGGCTGTGTAGACATATCCATGTTCATACAGATGGCGGTGAAGATATTTCCATGTTCATACAGATGGCTGTGTAGATATATCCATGTTCATACAGATGGTGGTGAAGATTTTTCCATGTTCATACAGATGGCGGTGTAGTTATTTCCATGTTCATACAGATAGCGGGGCTGATATTTCCATTTTTATACAGGTAGCAGTGTAGATATTTCCATGTTTATATAGATAGTGGTGTAGATATTTCCATGTTTATACACATAGCGGTGTAGATATTTCCATGTTCATACAGATAGCGGTGTAGATATCTCCATCTTAATACAGATGGCGGTGTAGATATTTATATGTTCATACAGATGGCGGTGCAGATATTTCCATGTTCATACAGATGGCGGTGAAGATATTTCCATGTTCATACAGATGGCGGTGTAGATACTTCCATGTTCATACTGATAGCGGTGCTGATATTTCCATGTTTATACAGGTAGCGGTGTAGATATTTCCATGTTTATACAGATAGCGGTGTAGATATCTCCATCTTAATAGAGATGGCGGTGTAGATATTTATATGTTCATACAGATGGCGGTGCAGATATTCCCATGTTAATACAGATGGCGGTGTAGATATTTCCATGCCTATACAGATAGCGGTGTAGTTATTTCCATGTGTAAAGAGATAGCTGTGTAGATATTTCCATGTATATGCAGATAGCTGTGTAGGTATTTCCATTTTCATGCAGATAGCGGTGTGTATATTTCCATGTTCAAACTGATAGCGGTGTAGATATTTCCATGTTCATACAGATATCGGTGAAGATGTATGCATGTCTACACAGATAGCAGTGTAGATATTTCCATGTTCATCCAGATGGCTGTGTAAATATATCCATGTTCATACAGATAGCGGTGTAGATATTTCCATGTTCATACAGATAGCGGTGTAGATACTTCCATGTTCATACAGATAGAGGGGCTGATATTTCCATGTTCATAAAGATAGCGGTGTAGATATTTCCATGTTTATACAGATATCGGTGTAGATATTTCCATGTTTATACAGATAGCAGTGTAGATATTTCCATGTTTATACAGATAGCGGTGTAGATATCTCTTTCTTAATACAGATGGCAGTGTAGATATTTATATGTTCATAGAGATGGCGGTGCAGATATTTCCATGTTCATACAGATGGCGGTGTAGATATTTCCATGTTCATACAGATAGCGGTGTAGTTATTTCCATGAGTAAAGAGATAGCTGTATAGATATTTCCATGTATATGCAGATAGCTGTGTAGATATTTCCATTGTCATGCAGATAGCGGTGTATATATTTCTCTGTTCAAACAGATAGCGGTGTAGATTTTTCCATGTTCATACAGATAGTGGTGTAGATATTTCCATGTTCATACAGATAGCGGTGTAGATATTTCCATGTTCATCCAGATGGCTGTGTAGATACATCCATGTTCATACAGATAGCGGTGTAGATATTTCCATGTTCATACAGATAGCGGTGTAGATATTTCCATGTTCATACAGATAGCGGTGTAGCTATTTCCATGTTCATACAGAGAGCGGTGTAGATATTTCCATGTTTATACAGATAGCGGTGAAGATGTATGCATGTTTACATGGATAGCAGTGTAGATGTTTCCATGTTCATGCAGATAGCGGTGTAGATATTTCCATGTTCATACAGATAGCGGTGTATGTATTTCCATGTTCATACCGATAGCTCTGCTGATACTTCCATGTTTATACAGGTAGTGGTGTACATATTTCCGTGTTTATACAGGTAGCGGTGTAGATATTTCCATGTTCATACAGATAGCGGTGTAGATATTTCCATGTTTATACAGATAGCGGTGTAGATATCTCCTTCTTAATACACATGGCGGTGTAGATATTTATATGTTCATACAGATGGCAGTGCAGATATTTCCATGTTCATACAGATGGTGGTGTAGTTATTTCCATGTTTATAGAGATAGCGGTGTAGTTATTTCCATGCGCAAAGAGATAGCTGTGTAAATATTTCCATGTATATGCAGATAGCTTTGTAGATATTTCCATTTTCATGCAGATAGCGGTGTAGATATTTCCATGTTCAAACAGATAGCGGTGTAGATATTTCCATGTTCATACAGATAGCGGTGTGGATATTTCCATGGTTTTACAGATAGCGGTGAAGTTGTATGCATGTTTACACAGATAGGGGTGTAGATATTTTCATGTTCATACAGATAGCGGTGTAGATATTTCCATGTTCATCCAGACGGCTGTGTAGACATATCCATGTTCATACAGATGGCGGTGAAGATATTTCCATGTTCATACAGATGGCTGTGTAGATATATCCATGTTCATACAGATGGCGGTGAAGATTTTTCCATGTTCATACAGATGGCGGTGTAGATATTTCCATGTTCATACAGATAGCGGGGCTGATATTTCCATTTTTATACAGGTAGCAGTGTAGATATTTCCATGTTTATATAGATAGCGGTGTAGATATTTCCATGTTTATACACATAGCGGTGTAGATATTTCCATGTTTATACAGATAGCGGTGTAGATATCTCCATCTTAATACAGATGGCGGTGTAGATATTTATATGTTCATACAGATGGCGGTGCAGATATTTCCATGTTCATACAGATGGCGGTGAAGATATTTCCATGTTCATACAGATGGCGGTGTAGATACTTCCATGTTCATACTGATAGCGGTGCTGATATTTCCATGTTTATACAGGTAGCGGTGTAGATATTTCCATGTTTATACAGATAGCGGTGTAGATATCTCCATCTTAATAGAGATGGCGGTGTAGATATTTATATGTTCATACAGATGGCGGTGCAGATATTCCCATGTTAATACAGATGGCGGTGTAGATATTTCCATGCCTATACAGATAGCGGTGTAGTTATTTCCATGTGTAAAGAGATAGCTGTGTAGATATTTCCATGTATATGCAGATAGCTGTGAAGGTATTTCCATTTTCATGCAGATAGCGGTGTATATATTTCCATGTTCAAACTGATAGCGGTGTAGATATTTCCATGTTCATACAGATATCGGTGAAGATGTATGCATGTCTACACAGATAGCAGGGTAGATATTTCCATGTTCATCCAGATGGCTGTGTAAATATATCCATGTTCATACAGACAGCGGTGTAGATATTTCCATGTTCATACAGATAGCGGTGTAGATACTTCCATGTTCATACAGATAGAGGGGCTGATATTTCCATGTTCATAAAGATAGCGGTGTAGATATTTCCATGTTTATACAGATAGCGGTGTAGATATTTCCATGTTTATACAGATAGCAGTGTAGATATTTCCATGTTTATACAGATAGCCGTGTAGATATCTCTTTCATAATACAGATGGCAGTGTAGATATTTATATGTTCATAGAGATGGTGGTGCAGATATTTCCATGTTCATACAGATGGCGGTGTAGATATTTCCATGTTCATACAGATAGCGGTGTAGTTATTTCCATGTGTAAAGAGATAGCTGTATAGATATTTCCATGTATATGCAGATAGCTGTGTAGATATTTCCATTTTCATGCAGATAGCGGTGTATATATTTCCCTGTTCAAACAGATAGCGGTGTAGATATTTCCATGTTCATACAGATAGTGGTGTAGATATTTCCATGTTCATACAGATAGCGGTGTAGATATTTCCATGTTCATCCAGATGGCTGTGTAGATACATCCATGTTCATACAGATGGCGGTGTAGATATTTCCATGTTCATACAGATAGAGGGGCTGATATTTCCATGTTCATAAAGATAGCGGTGTAGATATTTCCATGTTTATACAGATAGCGGTGTAGATATTTCCATGTTTATACAGATAGCAGTGTAGATATTTCCATGTTTATACAGATAGCCGTGTAGATATCTCTTTCATAATACAGATGGCAGTGTAGATATTTATATGTTCATAGAGATGGCGGTGCAGATATTTCCATGTTCATACAGATGGCGGTGTAGATATTTCCATGTTCATACAGATAGCGGTGTAGTTATTTCCATGAGTAAAGAGATAGCTGTATAGATATTTCCATGTATATGCAGATAGCTGTGTAGATATTTCCATTGTCATGCAGATAGCGGTGTATATATTTCTCTGTTCAAACAGATAGCGGTGTAGATTTTTCCATGTTCATACAGATAGTGGTGTAGATATTTCCATGTTCATACAGATAGCGGTGTAGATATTTCCATGTTCATCCAGATGGCTGTGTAGATACATCCATGTTCATACAGATAGCGGTGTAGATATTTCCATGTTCATACAGATAGCGGTGTAGATATTTCCATGTTCATACAGATAGCGGTGTAGCTATTTCCATGTTCATACAGAGAGCGGTGTAGATATTTCCATGTTTATACAGATAGCGGTGAAGATGTATGCATGTTTACATGGATAGCAGTGTAGATGTTTCCATGTTCATGCAGATAGCGGTGTAGATATTTCCATGTTCATACAGATAGCGGTGTATGTATTTCCATGTTCATACCGATAGCTCTGCTGATACTTCCATGTTTATACAGGTAGTGGTGTACATATTTCCGTGTTTATACAGGTAGCGGTGTAGATATTTCCATGTTCATACAGATAGCGGTGTAGATATTTCCATGTTTATACAGATAGCGGTGTAGATATCTCCTTCTTAATACACATGGCGGTGTAGATATTTATATGTTCATACAGATGGCAGTGCAGATATTTCCATGTTCATACAGATGGTGGTGTAGTTATTTCCATGTTTATAGAGATAGCGGTGTAGTTATTTCCATGCGCAAAGAGATAGCTGTGTAAATATTTCCATGTATATGCAGATAGCTTTGTAGATATTTCCATTTTCATGCAGATAGCGGTGTAGATATTTCCATGTTCAAACAGATAGCGGTGTAGATATTTCCATGTTCATACAGATAGCGGTGTGGATATTTCCATGGTTTTACAGATAGCGGTGAAGTTGTATGCATGTTTACACAGATAGGGGTGTAGATATTTTCATGTTCATACAGATAGCGGTGTAGATATTTCCATGTTCATCCAGACGGCTGTGTAGACATATCCATGTTCATACAGATGGCGGTGAAGATATTTCCATGTTCATACAGATGGCTGTGTAGATATATCCATGTTCATACAGATGGCGGTGAAGATTTTTCCATGTTCATACAGATGGCGGTGTAGATATTTCCATGTTCATACAGATAGCGGGGCTGATATTTCCATTTTTATACAGGTAGCAGTGTAGATATTTCCATGTTTATATAGATAGCGGTGTAGATATTTCCATGTTTATACACATAGCGGTGTAGATATTTCCATGTTTATACAGATAGCGGTGTAGATATCTCCATCTTAATACAGATGGCGGTGTAGATATTTATATGTTCATACAGATGGCGGTGCAGATATTTCCATGTTCATACAGATGGCGGTGAAGATATTTCCATGTTCATACAGATGGCGGTGTAGATACTTCCATGTTCATACTGATAGCGGTGCTGATATTTCCATGTTTATACAGGTAGCGGTGTAGATATTTCCATGTTTATACAGATAGCGGTGTAGATATCTCCATCTTAATAGAGATGGCGGTGTAGATATTTATATGTTCATACAGATGGCGGTGCAGATATTCCCATGTTAATACAGATGGCGGTGTAGATATTTCCATGCCTATACAGATAGCGGTGTAGTTATTTCCATGTGTAAAGAGATAGCTGTGTAGATATTTCCATGTATATGCAGATAGCTGTGAAGGTATTTCCATTTTCATGCAGATAGCGGTGTATATATTTCCATGTTCAAACTGATAGCGGTGTAGATATTTCCATGTTCATACAGATATCGGTGAAGATGTATGCATGTCTACACAGATAGCAGGGTAGATATTTCCATGTTCATCCAGATGGCTGTGTAAATATATCCATGTTCATACAGACAGCGGTGTAGATATTTCCATGTTCATACAGATAGCGGTGTAGATACTTCCATGTTCATACAGATAGAGGGGCTGATATTTCCATGTTCATAAAGATAGCGGTGTAGATATTTCCATGTTTATACAGATAGCGGTGTAGATATTTCCATGTTTATACAGATAGCAGTGTAGATATTTCCATGTTTATACAGATAGCCGTGTAGATATCTCTTTCATAATACAGATGGCAGTGTAGATATTTATATGTTCATAGAGATGGTGGTGCAGATATTTCCATGTTCATACAGATGGCGGTGTAGATATTTCCATGTTCATACAGATAGCGGTGTAGTTATTTCCATGTGTAAAGAGATAGCTGTATAGATATTTCCATGTATATGCAGATAGCTGTGTAGATATTTCCATTTTCATGCAGATAGCGGTGTATATATTTCCCTGTTCAAACAGATAGCGGTGTAGATATTTCCATGTTCATACAGATAGTGGTGTAGATATTTCCATGTTCATACAGATAGCGGTGTAGATATTTCCATGTTCATCCAGATGGCTGTGTAGATACATCCATGTTCATACAGATGGCGGTGTAGATATTTCCATGTTCATACAGATAGTGGTGTAGTTATTTCCATGTTCATACAGATAGCGGTGTAGCTATTTCCATGTTCATACAGATAGCGGTGTAGATATTTCCATGTTTATACAGATAGCGGTGAAGATGTATGCATGTTTACAAGGATAGCAGTGTAGATGTTTCCATGTTCATGCAGATAGCTGTGTAGATATTTCCATGTTCATACAGATAGCGGTGTATGTATTTCCATGTTCATACCGATAGCGCTGCTGATACTTCCATGTTTATACAGGTAGCGGTGTACATATTTCCGTGTTTATACAGGTAGCGGTGTAGATATTTCCATGTTCATACAGATAGCGGTGTAGATATTTCCATGATTATACAGATAGCGGTGTAGATATCTCCTTCTTAATACACATGGCGGTGTAGATATTTATATGTTCATACAGATGGCAGTGCAGATATTTCCATGTTCATACAGATGGTGGTGTAGTTATTTCCATGTTTATAGAGATAGCGGTGTAGTTATTTCCATGTGCAAAGAGATAGCTGTGTAAATATTTCCATGTATATGCAGATAGCTTTGTAGATATTTCCATTTTCATGCAGATAGCGGTGTAGATATTTCCATGTTCAAACAGATAGCGGTGTAGATATTTCCATGTTCATACAGATAGCGGTGTGGATATTTCCATGTTTTCACAGATAGCGGTGAAGATGTATGCATGTTTACACAGATAGTGATGTAGATATTTTCATGTTCATACAGATAGCGGTGTAGATATTTCCATGTTCATCCAGACGGCTGTGTAGACATATCCATGTTCATACAGATGGCGGTGAAGATATTTCCATGTTCATACAGATGGCTGTGTAGATATATCCATGTTCATACAGATGGCGGTGAAGATTTTTCCATGTTCATACAGATGGCGGTGTAGTTATTTCCATGTTCATACAGATAGCGGGGCTGATATTTCCATTTTTATACAGGTAGCAGTGTAGATATTTCCATGTTTATATAGATAGTGGTGTAGATATTTCCATGTTTATACACATAGCGGTGTAGATATTTCCATGTTTATACAGATAGCGGTGTAGATATCTCCATCTTAATACAGATGGCGGTGTAGATATTTATATGTTCATACAGATGGCGGTGCAGATATTTCCATGTTCATACAGATGGCGTTGAAGATATTTCCATGTTCATACAGATGGCGGTGTAGATACTTCCATGTTCATACTGATAGCGGTGCTGATATTTCCATGTTTATACAGGTAGCGGTGTAGATATTTCCATGTTTATACAGATAGCGGTGAAGATATCTCCATCTTAATAGAGATGGCGGTGTAGATATTTATATGTTCATACAGATGGCGGTGCACATATTCCCATGTTAATACAGATGGCGGTGTAGATATTTCCATGCCTATACAGATAGCGGTGTAGTTTTTTCCATGTGTAAAGAGATAGCTGTGTAGATATTTCCATGTATATGCAGATAGCTGTGTAGGTATTTCCATTTTCATGCAGATAGCGGTGTGTATATTTCCATGTTCAAACTGATAGCGGTGTAGCTATTTCCATGTTCATACAGATATGGGTGAAGATGTATGCATGTCTACACAGATAGCAGTGTAGATATTTCCATGTTCATCCAGATGGCTGTGTAAATATATCCATGTTCATACAGATAGCGGTGTAGATATTTCCATGTTCATACAGATAGCGGTGTAGATACTTCCATGTTCATACAGATAGAGGGGCTGATATTTCCATGTTCATAAAGATAGCGGTGTAGATATTTCCATGTTTATACAGATATCGGTGTAGATATTTCCATGTTTATACAGATAGCAGTGTAGATATTTCCATGTTTATACAGATAGCGGTGTAGATATCTCTTTCTTAATACAGATGGCAGTGTAGATATTTATATGTTCATAGAGATGGCGGTGCAGATATTTCCATGTTCATACAGATGGCGGTGTAGATATTTCCATGTTCATACAGATAGCGGTGTAGTTATTTCCATGAGTAAAGAGATAGCTGTATAGATATTTCCATGTATATGCAGATAGCTGTGTAGATATTTCCATTGTCATGCAGATAGCGGTGTATATATTTCCCTGTTCAAACAGATAGCGTTGTAGATTTTTCCATGTTCATACAGATAGTGGTGTAGATATTTCCATGTTCATACAGATAGCGGTGTAGATATTTCCATGTTCATCCAGATGGCTGTGTAGATACATCCATGTTCATACAGATAGCGGTGTAGATATTTCCATGTTCATACAGATAGCGGTGTAGATATTTCCATGTTCATACAGATAGCGGTGCAGATATTTCCATGTTCATACAGATAGCGGTGTAGATATTTCCATGTTCATACAGATAGCGGTGTAGTTATTTCCATGTTCATACAGATAGCAGTGTAGATATTTCCATGTTTATACAGATAGCGGTGAAGATGTATGCATGTTTACATGGATAGCAGTGTAGATGTTTCCATGTTCATGCAGATAGCGGTGTAGATATTTCCATGTTCATACAGATAGCGGTGTATGTATTTCCATGTTCAAACCGATAGCTCTGCTGATACTTCCATGTTTATACAGGTAGTGGTGTACATATTTCCGTGTTTATACAGGTAGCGGTGTAGATATTTCCATGTTCATACAGATAGCGGTGTAGATATTTCCATGTTTATACAGATAGCGGTGTAGATATCTCCTTCTTAATACACATGGCGGTGTAGATATTTATATGTTCATACAGATGGCAGTGCAGATATTTCCATGTTCATACAGATGGTGGTGTAGTTATTTCCATGTTTATAGAGATAGCGGTGTAGTTATTTCCATGCGCAAAGAGATAGCTGTGTAAATATTTCCATGTATATGCAGATAGCTTTGTAGATATTTCCATTTTCATGCAGATAGCGGTGTAGATATTTCCATGTTCAAACAGATAGCGGTGTAGATATTTCCATGTTCATACAGATAGCGGTGTGGATATTTCCATGTTTTTACAGATAGCGGTGAAGTTGTATGCATGTTTACACAGATAGGGGTGTAGATATTTTCATGTTCATACAGATAGCGGTGTAGATATTTCCATGTTCATCCAGACGGCTGTGTAGACATATCCATGTTCATACAGATGGCGGTGAAGATATTTCCATGTTCATACAGATGGCTGTGTAGATATATCCATGTTCATACAGATGGCGGTGAAGATTTTTCCATGTTCATACAGATGGCGGTGTAGATATTTCCATGTTCATACAGATAGCAGGGCTGATATTTCCATTTTTATACAGGTAGCAGTGTAGATATTTCCATGTTTATATAGATAGCGGTGTAGATATTTCCATGTTTATACACATAGCGGTGTAGATATTTCCATGTTTATACAGATAGCGGTGTAGATATCTCCATCTTAATACAGATGGCGGTGTAGATATTTATATGTTCATACAGATGGCGGTGCAGATATTTCCATGTTCATACAGATGGCGTTGAAGATATTTCCATGTTCATACAGATGGCGGTGTAGATACTTCCATGTTCATACTGATAGCGGTGCTGATATTTCCATGTTTATACAGGTAGCGGTGTAGATATTTCCATGTTTATACAGACAGCGGTGTAGATATCTCCATCTTAATAGAGATGGCGGTGTAGATATTTATATGTTCATACAGATGACGGTGCAGATATTCCCATGTTAATACAGATGGCGGTGTAGATATTTCCATGCCTATACAGATAGCGGTGTAGTTATTTCCATGTGTAAAGAGATAGCTGTGTAGATATTTCCATGTATATGCAGATAGCTGTGTAGGTATTTCCATTTTCATGCAGATAGCGGTGTATATATTTCCATGTTCAAACTGATAGCGGTGTAGATATTTCCATGTTCATACAGATATCGGTGAAGATGTATGCATGTCTACACAGATAGCAGGGTAGATATTTCCATGTTCATCCAGATGGCTGTGTAAATATATCCATGTTCATACAGATAGCGGTGTAGATATTTCCATGTTAATACTGATAGCGGTGTAGATACTTCCATGTTCATACAGATAGAGGGGCTGATATTTCCATGTTCATAAAGATAGCGGTGTAGATATTTCCATGTTTATACAGATAGCGGTGTAGATATTTCCATGTTTATACAGATAGCAGTGTAGATATTTCCATGTTTATACAGATAGCCGTGTAGATATCTCTTTCATAATACAGATGGCAGTGTAGATATTTATATGTTCATAGAGATGGCTGTGCAGATATTTCCATGTTCATACAGATGGCGGTGTAGATATTTCCATGTTCATACAGATAGCGGTGTAGTTATTTCCATGTGTAAAGAGATAGCTGTATAGATATTTCCATGTATATGCAGATAGCTGTGTAGATATTTCCATTTTCATGCAGATAGCGGTGTATATATTTCCCTGTTCAAACAGATAGCGGAGTAGATATTTCCATGTTCATACAGATAGTGGTGTAGATATTTCCATGTTCATACAGATAGCGGTGTAGATATTTCCATGTTCATCCAGATGGCTGTGTAGATACATCCATTTTCATACAGATGGCGGTGTAGATATTTCCATGTTCATACAGATAGTGGTGTAGTTATTTCCATGTTCATACAGATAGCGGTGTAGCTATTTCCATGTTCATACAGATAGCGGTGTAGATATTTCCATGTTTATACAGATAGCGGTGAAGATGTATGCATGTTTACAAGGATAGCAGTGTTGATGTTTCCATGTTCATGCAGATAGCGGTGTAGATATTTCCATGTTCATACAGATAGCGGTGTATGTATTTCCATGTTCATACCGATAGCGCTGCTGATACTTCCATGTTTATACAGGTAGCGGTGTACATATTTCCGTGTTTATTCAGGTAGCGGTGTAGATATTTCCATGTTCATACAGATAGCGGTGTAGATATTTCCATGATTATACAGATAGCGGTGTAGATATCTCCTTCTTAATACACATGGCGGTGTAGATATTTCCATGTTCATCCAGATGGCTGTGTAAATATATCCATGTTCATACAGATAGCGGTGTAGATATTTCCATGTTCATACAGATAGCGGTGTAGATACTTCCATGTTCATACAGATAGAGGGGCTGATATTTCCATGTTCATAAAGATAGCGGTGTAGATATTTCCATGTTTATACAGATATCGGTGTAGATATTTCCATGTTTATACAGATAGCAGTGTAGATATTTCCATGTTTATACAGATAGCGGTGTAGATATCTCTTTCTTAATACAGATGGCAGTGTAGATATTTATATGTTCATAGAGATGGCGGTGCAGATATTTCCATGTTCATACAGATGGCGGTGTAGATATTTCCATGTTCATACAGATAGCGGTGTAGTTATTTCCATGAGTAAAGAGATAGCTGTATAGATATTTCCATGTATATGCAGATAGCTGTGTAGATATTTCCATTGTCATGCAGATAGCGGTGTATATATTTCCCTGTTCAAACAGATAGCGTTGTAGATTTTTCCATGTTCATACAGATAGTGGTGTAGATATTTCCATGTTCATACAGATAGCGGTGTAGATATTTCCATGTTCATCCAGATGGCTGTGTAGATACATCCATGTTCATACAGATAGCGGTGTAGATATTTCCATGTTCATACAGATAGCGGTGTAGATATTTCCATGTTCATACAGATAGCGGTGTAGCTATTTCCATGTTCATACAGAGAGCGGTGTAGATATTTCCATGTTTATACAGATAGCGGTGAAGATGTATGCATGTTTACATGGATAGCAGTGTAGATGTTTCCATGTTCATGCAGATAGCGGTGTAGATATTTCCATGTTCATACAGATAGCGGTGTATGTATTTCCATGTTCATACCGATAGCTCTGCTGATACTTCCATGTTTATACAGGTAGTGTTGTACATATTTCCGTGTTTATACAGGTAGCGGTGTAGATATTTCCATGTTCATACAGATAGCGGTGTAGATATTTCCATGTTTATACAGATAGCGGTGTAGATATCTCCTTCTTAATACACATGGCGGTGTAGATATTTATATGTTCATACAGATGGCAGTGCAGATATTTCCATGTTCATACAGATGGTGGTGTAGTTATTTCCATGTTTATAGAGATAGCGGTGTAGTTATTTCCATGCGCAAAGAGATAGCTGTGTAAATATTTCCATGTATATGCAGATAGCTTTGTAGATATTTCCATTTTCATGCAGATAGCGGTGTAGATATTTCCATGTTCAAACAGATAGCGGTGTAGATATTTCCATGTTCATACAGATAGCGGTGTGGATATTTCCATGTTTTTACAGATAGCGGTGAAGTTGTATGCATGTTTACACAGATAGGGGTGTAGATATTTTCATGTTCATACAGATAGCGGTGTAGATATTTCCATGTTCATCCAGACGGCTGTGTAGACATATCCATGTTCATACAGATGGCGGTGAAGATATTTCCATGTTCATACAGATGGCTGTGTAGATATATCCATGTTCATACAGATGGCGGTGAAGATTTTTCCATGTTCATACAGATGGCGGTGTAGATATTTCCATGTTCATACAGATAGCGGGGCTGATATTTCCATTTTTATACAGGTAGCAGTGTAGATATTTCCATGTTTATATAGGTAGCGGTGTAGATATTTCCATGTTTATACACATAGCGGTGTAGATATTTCCATGTTTATACAGATAGCGGTGTAGATATCTCCATCTTAATACAGATGGCGGTGTAGATATTTATATGTTCATACAGATGGCGGTGCAGATATTTCCATGTTCATACAGATGGCGGTGAAGATATTTCCATGTTCATACAGATGGCGGTGTAGATACTTCCATGTTCATACTGATAGCGGTGCTGATATTTCCATGTTTATACAGGTAGCGGTGTAGATATTTCCATGTTTATACAGATAGCGGTGTAGATATCTCCATCTTAATAGAGATGGCGGTGTAGATATTTATATGTTCATACAGATGGCGGTGCAGATATTCCCATGTTAATACAGATGGCGGTGTAGATATTTCCATGCCTATACAGATAGCGGTGTAGTTATTTCCATGTGTAAAGAGATAGCTGTGTAGATATTTCCATGTATATGCAGATAGCTGTGTAGGTATTTCCATTTTCATGCAGATAGCGGTGTATATATTTCCATGTTCAAACTGATAGCGGTGTAGATATTTCCATGTTCATACAGATATCGGTGAAGATGTATGCATGTCTACACAGATAGCAGGGTAGATATTTCCATGTTCATCCAGATGGCTGTGTAAATATATCCATGTTCATACAGATAGCGGTGTAGATATTTCCATGTTAATACAGATAGCGGTGTAGATACTTCCATGTTCATACAGATAGAGGGGCTGATATTTCCATGTTCATAAAGATAGCGGTGTAGATATTTCCATGTTTAAACAGATAGCGGTGTAGATATTTCCATGTTTATACAGATAGCAGTGTAGATATTTCCATGTTTATACAGATAGCCGTGTAGATATCTCTTTCATAATACAGATGGCAGTGTAGATATTTATATGTTCATAGAGATGGCTGTGCAGATATTTCCATGTTCATACAGATGGCGGTGTAGATATTTCCATGTTCATACAGATAGCGGTGTAGATATTTCCATGTTCATACAGAGGGCGGTGTAGATATTTCCATGTTCATACAGATAGTGGTGTAGATATTTCCATGTTCATACAGATAGCGGTGTAGATATTTCCATGTTCATCCAGATGGCTGTGTAGATACATCCATTTTCATACAGATGGCTTTGTAGATATTTCCATGTTCATACAGATAGTGGTGTAGTTATTTCCATGTTCATACAGATAGCGGTGTAGCTATTTCCATGTTCATACAGATAGCGGTGTAGATATTTCCATGTTTATACAGATAGCGGTGAAGATGTATGCATGTTTACAAGGATAGCAGTGTAGATGTTTCCATGTTCATGCAGATAGCGGTGTAGATATTTCCATGTTCATACAGATAGCGGTGTATGTATTTCCATGTTCATACCGATAGCGCTGCTGATACTTCCATGTTTATACAGGTAGCGGTGTACATATTTCCGTGTTTATACAGGTAGCGGTGTAGATATTTCCATGTTCATACAGATAGCGGTGTAGATATTTCCATGATTATACAGATAGCGGTGCAGATATCTCCTTCTTAATACACATGGCGGTGTAGATATTTATATGTTCATACAGATGGCAGTGCAGATATTTCCATGTTCATACAGATGGTGGTGTAGTTATTTCCATGTTTATAGAGATAGCGGTGTAGTTATTTCCATGTGCAAAGAGATAGCTGTGTAAATATTTCCATGTATATGCAGATAGCTTTGTAGATATTTCCATTTTCATGCAGATAGCGGTGTAGATATTTCCATGTTCAAACAGATAGCGGTGTAGATATTTCCATGTTCATACAGATAGCGGTGTGGATATTTCCATGTTTTCACAGATAGCGGTGAAGATGTATGCATGTTTACGCAGATAGTGATGTAAATATTTTCATGTTCATACAGATAGCGGTGTAGATATTTCCATGTTCATCCAGACGGCTGTGTAGACATATCCATGTTCATACAGATGGCGGTGAAGATATTTCCATGTTCATACAGATGGCTGTGTAGATATATCCATGTTCATACAGATGGCGGTGAAGATTTTTCCATGTTCATACAGATGGCGGTGTAGTTATTTCCATGTTCATACAGATAGCGGGGCTGATATTTCCATTTTTATACAGGTAGCAGTGTAGATATTTCCATGTTTATATAGATAGCGGTGTAGATATTTCCATGTTTATACACATAGCGGTGTAGATATTTCCATGTTTATACAGATAGCGGTGTAGATATCTCCATCTTAATACAGATGGCGGTGTAGATATTTATATGTTCATACAGATGGCGGTGCAGATATTTCCATGTTCATACAGATGGCGGTGAAGATATTTCCATGTTCATACAGATGGCGGTGTAGATACTTCCATGTTCATACTGATAGCGGTGCTGATATTTCCATGTTTATACAGGTAGCGGTGTAGATATTTCCATGTTTATACAGATAGCGGTGTAGATATCTCCATCTTAATAGAGATGGCGGTGTAGATATTTATATGTTCATACAGATGGCGGTGCACATATTCCCATGTTAATACAGATGGCGGTGTAGATATTTCCATGCCTATACAGATAGCGGTGTAGTTTTTTCCATGTGTAAAGAGATAGCTGTGTAGATATTTCCATGTATATGCAGATAGCTGTGTAGGTATTTCCATTTTCATGCAGATAGCGGTGTATATATTTCCATGTTCAAACTGATAGCGGTGTAGATATTTCCATGTTCATACAGATATCGGTGAAGATGTATGCATGTCTACACAGATAGCAGGGTAGATATTTCCATGTTCATCCAGATGGCTGTGTAAATATATCCATGTTCATACAGATATCGGTGTAGATATTTCCATGTTAATACAGATAGCGGTGTAGATACTTCCATGTTCATACAGATAGAGGGGCTGATATTTCCATGTTCATAAAGATAGCGGTGTAGATATTTCCATGTTTATACAGATAGCGGTGTAGATATTTCCATGTTTATACAGATAGCAGTGTAGATATTTCCATGTTTATACAGATAGCCGTGTAGATATCTCTTTCATAATACAGATGGCAGTGTAGATATTTATATGTTCATAGAGATGGCTGTGCAGATATTTCCATGTTCATACAGATGGCGGTGTAGATATTTCCATGTTCATACAGATAGCGGTGTAGTTATTTCCGTGTGTAAAGAGATAGCTGTATAGATATTTCCATGTATATGCAGATAGCTGTGTAGATATTTCCATTTTCATGCAGATAGCGGTGTATATATTTCCCTGTTCAAACAGATAGCGGTGTAGATATTTCCATGTTCATACAGATGGCGGTGTAGATATTTCCATGTTCATACAGATAGTGGTGTAGATATTTCCATGTTCATACAGATAGCGGTGTAGATATTTCCATGTTCATCCAGATGGCTGTGTAGATACATCCATTTTCATACAGATGGCGGTGTAGATATTTCCATGTTCATACAGATAGTGGTGTAGTTATTTCCATGTTCATACAGATAGCGGTGTAGCTATTTCCATGTTCATACAGATAGCGGTGTAGATATTTCCATGTTTATACAGATAGCGGTGAAGATGTATGCATGTTTACAAGGATAGCAGTGTAGATGTTTCCATGTTCATGCAGATAGCGGTGTAGATATTTCCATGTTCATACAGATAGCGGTGTATGTATTTCCATGTTCATACCGATAGCGCTGCTGATACTTCCATGTTTATACAGGTAGCGGTGTACATATTTCCGTGTTTATACAGGTAGCGGTGTAGATATTTCCATGTTCATACAGATAGCGGTGTAGATATTTCCATGATTATACAGATAGCGGTGTAGATATCTCCTTCTTAATACACATGGCGGTGTAGATATTTATATGTTCATACAGATGGCAGTGCAGATATTTCCATGTTCATACAGATGGTGGTGTAGTTATTTCCATGTTTATAGAGATAGCGGTGTAGTTATTTCCATGTGCAAAGAGATAGCTGTGTAAATATTTCCATGTATATGCAGATAGCTTTGTAGATATTTCCATTTTCATGCAGATAGCGGTGTAGATATTTCCATGTTCAAACAGATAGCGGTGTAGATATTTCCATGTTCATACAGATAGCGGTGTGGATATTTCCATGTTTTCACAGATAGCGGTGAAGATGTATGCATGTTTACGCAGATAGTGATGTAGATATTTTCATGTTCATACAGATAGCGGTGTAGATATTTCCATGTTCATCCAGACGGCTGTGTAGACATATCCATGTTCATACAGATGGCGGTGAAGATATTTCCATGTTCATACAGATGGCTGTGTAGATATATCCATGTTCATACAGATGGCGGTGAAGATTTTTCCATGTTCATACAGATGGCGGTGTAGTTATTTCCATGTTCATACAGATAGCGGGGCTGATATTTCCATTTTTATACAGGTAGCAGTGTAGATATTTCCATGTTTATATAGATAGCGGTGTAGATATTTCCATGTTTATACACATAGCGGTGTAGATATTTCCATGTTTATACAGATAGCGGTGTAGATATCTCCATCTTAATACAGATGGCGGTGTAGATATTTATATGTTCATACAGATGGCGGTGCAGATATTTCCATGTTCATACAGATGGCGGTGAAGATATTTCCATGTTCATACAGATGGCGGTGTAGATACTTCCATGTTCATACTGATAGCGGTGCTGATATTTCCATGTTTATACAGGTAGCGGTGTAGATATTTCCATGTTTATACAGATAGCGGTGTAGATATCTCCATCTTAATAGAGATGGCGGTGTAGATATTTATATGTTCATACAGATGGCGGTGCACATATTCCCATGTTAATACAGATGGCGGTGTAGATATTTCCATGCCTATACAGATAGCGGTGTAGTTTTTTCCATGTGTAAAGAGATAGCTGTGTAGATATTTCCATGTATATGCAGATAGCTGTGTAGGTATTTCCATTTTCATGCAGATAGCGGTGTATATATTTCCATGTTCAAACTGATAGCGGTGTAGATATTTCCATGTTCATACAGATATCGGTGAAGATGTATGCATGTCTACACAGATAGCAGGGTAGATATTTCCATGTTCATCCAGATGGCTGTGTAAATATATCCATGTTCATACAGATAGCGGTGTAGATATTTCCATGTTAATACAGATAGCGGTGTAGATACTTCCATGTTCATACAGATAGAGGGGCTGATATTTCCATGTTCATAAAGATAGCGGTGTAGATATTTCCATGTTTATACAGATAGCGGTGTAGATATTTCCATGTTTATACAGATAGCAGTGTAGATATTTCCATGTTTATACAGATAGCCGTGTAGATATCTCTTTCATAATACAGATGGCAGTGTAGATATTTATATGTTCATAGAGATGGCTGTGCAGATATTTCCATGTTCATACAGATGGCGGTGTAGATATTTCCATGTTCATACAGATAGCGGTGTAGTTATTTCCATGTGTAAAGAGATAGCTGTATAGATATTTCCATGTATATGCAGATAGCTGTGTAGATATTTCCATTTTCATGCAGATAGCGGTGTATATATTTCCCTGTTCAAACAGATAGCGGTGTAGATATTTCCATGTTCATACAGATAGTGGTGTAGATATTTCCATGTTCATACAGATAGCGGTGTAGATATTTCCATGTTCATCCAGATGGCTGTGTAGATACATCCATTTTCATACAGATGGCGGTGTAGATATTTCCATGTTCATACAGATAGTGGTGTAGTTATTTCCATGTTCATACAGATAGCGGTGTAGATATTTCCATGTTCATACAGATAGCGGTGTAGATATTTCCATGTTTATACAGATAGCGGTGAAGGTGTATGCATGTTTACAAGGATAGCAGTGTAGATGTTTCCATGTTCATGCAGATAGCGGTGTAGATATTTCCATGTTCATACAGATAGCGGTGTATGTATTTCCATGTTCATACCGATAGCGCTGCTGATACTTCCATGTTTATACAGGTAGCGGTGTACATATTTCCGTGTTTATACAGGTAGCGGTGTAGATATTTCCATGTTCATACAGATAGCGGTGTAGATATTTCCATGATTATACAGATAGCGGTGTAGATATCTCCTTCTTAATACACATGGCGGTGTAGATATTTATATGTTCATACAGATGGCAGTGCAGATATTTCCATGTTCATACAGATGGTGGTGTAGTTATTTCCATGTTTATAGAGATAGCGGTGTAGTTATTTCCATGTGCAAAGAGATAGCTGTGTAAATATTTCCATGTATATGCAGATAGCTTTGTAGATATTTCCATTTTCATGCAGATAGCGGTGTAGATATTTCCATGTTCAAACAGATAGCGGTGTAGATATTTCCATGTTCATACAGATAGCGGGGTGTGGATATTTCCATGTTTTCACAGATAGCGGTGAAGATGTATGCATGTTTACACAGATAGTGATGTAGATATTTTCATGTTCATACAGATAGCGGTGTAGATATTTCCATGTTCATCCAGACGGCTGTGTAGACATATCCATGTTCATACAGATGGCGGTGAAGATATTTCCATGTTCATACAGATGGCTGTGTAGATATATCCATGTTCATACAGATGGCGGTGAAGATTTTTCCATGTTCATACAGATGGCGGTGTAGTTATTTCCATGTTCATACAGATAGCGGGGCTGATATTTCCATTTTTATACAGGTAGCAGTGTAGATATTTCCATGTTTATATAGATAGCGGTGTAGATATTTCCATGTTTATACACATAGCGGTGTAGATATTTCCATGTTTATACAGATAGCGGTGTAGATATCTCCATCTTAATACAGATGGCGGTGTAGATATTTATATGTTCATACAGATGGCGGTGCAGATATTTCCATGTTCATACAGATGGCGGTGAAGATATTTCCATGTTCATACAGATGGCGGTGTAGATACTTCCATGTTCATACTGATAGCGGTGCTGATATTTCCATGTTTATACAGGTAGCGGTGTAGATATTTCCATGTTTATACAGATAGCGGTGTAGATATCTCCATCTTAATAGAGATGGCGGTGTAGATATTTATATGTTCATACAGATGGCGGTGCACATATTCCCATGTTAATACAGATGGCGGTGTAGATATTTCCATGCCTATACAGATAGCGGTGTAGTTTTTTCCATGTGTAAAGAGATAGCTGTGTAGATATTTCCATGTATATGCAGATAGCTGTGTAGGTATTTCCATTTTCATGCAGATAGCGGTGTATATATTTCCATGTTCAAACTGATAGCGGTGTAGATATTTCCATGTTCATACAGATATCGGTGAAGATGTATGCATGTCTACACAGATAGCAGTGTAGATATTTCCATGTTCATCCAGATGGCTGTGTAAATATATCCATGTTCATACAGATAGCGGTGTAGATATTTCCATGTTCATACAGATAGCGGTGTAGATACTTCCATGTTCATACAGATAGAGGGGCTGATATTTCCATGTTCATAAAGATAGCGGTGTAGATATTTCCATGTTTATACAGATATCGGTGTAGATATTTCCATGTTTATACAGATAGCAGTGTAGATATTTCCATGTTTATACAGATAGCGGTGTAGATATCTCTTTCTTAATACAGATGGCAGTGTAGATATTTATATGTTCATAGAGATGGCGGTGCAGATATTTCCATGTTCATACAGATGGCGGTGTAGATATTTCCATGTTCATACAGATAGCGGTGTAGTTATTTCCATGAGTAAAGAGATAGCTGTATAGATATTTCCATGTATATGCAGATAGCTGTGTAGATATTTCCATTGTCATGCAGATAGCGGTGTATATATTTCCCTGTTCAAACAGATAGCGGTGTAGATTTTTCCATGTTCATACAGATAGTGGTGTAGATATTTCCATGTTCATACAGATAGCGGTGTAGATATTTCCATGTTCATCCAGATGGCTGTGTAGATACATCCATGTTCATACAGATAGCGGTGTAGATATTTCCATGTTCATACAGATAGCGGTGTAGATATTTCCATGTTCATACAGATAGCGGTGTAGCTATTTCCATGTTCATACAGAGAGCGGTGTAGATATTTCCATGTTTATACAGATAGCGGTGAAGATGTATGCATGTTTACATGGATAGCAGTGTAGATGTTTCCATGTTCATGCAGATAGCGGTGTAGATATTTCCATGTTCATACAGATAGCGGTGTATGTATTTCCATGTTCATACCGATAGCTCTCCTGATACTTCCATGTTTATACAGGTAGTGGTGTACATATTTCCGTGTTTATACAGGTAGCGGTGTAGATATTTCCATGTTCATACAGATAGCGGTGTAGATATTTCCATGTTTATACAGATAGCGGTGTAGATATCTCCTTCTTAATACACATGGCGGTGTAGATATTTATATGTTCATACAGATGGCAGTGCAGATATTTCCATGTTCATACAGATGGTGGTGTAGTTATTTCCATGTTTATAGAGATAGCGGTGTAGTTATTTCCATGCGCAAAGAGATAGCTGTGTAAATATTTCCATGTATATGCAGATAGCTTTGTAGATATTTCCATTTTCATGCAGATAGCGGTGTAGATATTTCCATGTTCAAACAGATAGCGGTGTAGATATTTCCATGTTCATACAGATAGCGGTGTGGATATTTCCATGTTTTTACAGATAGCGGTGAAGTTGTATGCATGTTTACACAGATAGGGGTGTAGATATTTTCATGTTCATACAGATAGCGGTGTAGATATTTCCATGTTCATCCAGACGGCTGTGTAGACATATCCATGTTCATACAGATGGCGGTGAAGATATTTCCATGTTCATACAGATGGCTGTGTAGATATATCCATGTTCATACAGATGGCGGTGAAGATTTTTCCATGTTCATACAGATGGCGGTGTAGTTATTTCCATGTTCATACAGATAGCGGGGCTGATATTTCCATTTTTATACAGGTAGCAGTGTAGATATTTCCATGTTTATATAGATAGCGGTGTAGATATTTCCATGTTTATACACATAGCGGTGTAGATATTTC
Organism: Gorilla gorilla gorilla; assembly: GCF_029281585.2. NCBI lineage: Eukaryota > Metazoa > Chordata > Mammalia > Primates > Hominidae > Gorilla > Gorilla gorilla. The sequence goes on along the minus strand of NC_073232.2, from coordinate 4,779,265 downwards.
CATGTTTATACAGATAGCGGTGTAGATATCTCCATCTTAATACAGATGGCGGTGTAGATATTTATATGTTCATACAGATGGCGGTGCAGATATTTCCATGTTCATACAGATGGCGGTGAAGATATTTCCATGTTCATACAGATGGCGGTGTAGGTATCTCCATCTTAATACAGATGGTGGTGTAGATATTTATATGTTCATTCAGATTGCGGTGCAGATATTTCCAAGTTCATACAGATGGCGGTGTAGATATTTCCATGTTCATACAGATAGCGGTGTAGTTATTTCCTTGTGTAAAGAGATAGCTGTGTAGATATTTCCATGTATATGCAGATAGCTGTGTAGGTATTTCCATTTTCATGCAGATAGCGGTGTATATATTTCCATGTTCAAACTGATAGCGGTGTAGATATTTCCATGTTCATACAGATATCGGTGAAGATGTATGCATGTCTACACAGATAGCAGGGTAGATATTTCCATGTTCATCCAGATGGCTGTGTAAATATATCCATGTTCATACAGATAGCGGTGTAGATATTTCCATGTTAATACAGATAGCGGTGTAGATACTTCCATGTTCATACAGATAGAGGGGCTGATATTTCCATGTTCATAAAGATAGCGGTGTAGATATTTCCATGTTTATACAGATAGCGGTGTAGATATTTCCATGTTTATACAGATAGCAGTGTAGATATTTCCATGTTTATACAGATAGCCGTGTAGATATCTCTTTCATAATACAGATGGCAGTGTAGATATTTATATGTTCATAGAGATGGCTGTGCAGATATTTCCATGTTCATACAGATGGCGGTGTAGATATTTCCATGTTCATACAGATAGCGGTGTAGTTATTTCCATGTGTAAAGAGATAGCTGTATAGATATTTCCATGTATATGCAGATAGCTGTGTAGATATTTCTATTTTCATGCAGATAGCGGTGTATATATTTCCCTGTTCAAACAGATAGCGGTGTAGATATTTCCATGTTCATACAGATAGTGGTGTAGATATTTCCATGTTCATACAGATAGCGGTGTAGATATTTCCATGTTCATCCAGATGGCTGTGTAGATACATCCATTTTCATACAGATGGCGGTGTAGATATTTCCATGTTCATACAGATAGTGGTGTAGTTATTTCCATGTTCATACAGATAGCGGTGTAGCTATTTCCATGTTCATACAGATAGCGGTGTAGATATTTCCATGTTTATCCAGATAGCGGTGAAGATGTATGCATGTTTACAAGGATAGCAGTGTAGATGTTTCCATGTTCATGCAGATAGCGGTGTAGATATTTCCATGTTCATACAGATAGCGGTGTATGTATTTCCATGTTCATACCGATAGCGCTGCTGATACTTCCATGTTTATACAGGTAGCGGTGTACATATTTCCGTGTTTATACAGGTAGCGGTGTAGATATTTCCATGTTCATACAGATAGCGGTGTAGATATTTCCATGATTATACAGATAGCGGTGTAGATATCTCCTTCTTAATACACATGGCGGTGTAGATATTTATATGTTCATACAGATGGCAGTGCAGATATTTCCATGTTCATACAGATGGTGGTGTAGTTATTTCCATGTTTATAGAGATAGCGGTGTAGTTATTTCCATGTGCAAAGAGATTGCTGTGTAAATATTTCCATGTATATGCAGATAGCTTTGTAGATATTTCCATTTTCATGCAGATAGCGGTGTAGATATTTCCATGTTCAAACAGATAGCGGTGTAGATATTTCCATGTTCATACAGATAGCGGTGTGGATATTTCCATGTTTTCACAGATAGCGGTGAAGATGTATGCATGTTTACACAGATAGTGATGTAGATATTTTCATGTTCATACAGATAGCGGTGTAGATATTTCCATGTTCATCCAGACGGCTGTGTAGACATATCCATGTTCATACAGATGGCGGTGAAGATATTTCCATGTTCATACAGATGGCTGTGTAGATATATCCATGTTCATACAGATGGCGGTGAAGATTTTTCCATGTTCATACAGATGGCGGTGTAGTTATTTCCATGTTCATACAGATAGCGGGGCTGATATTTCCATTTTTATACAGGTAGCAGTGTAGATATTTCCATGTTTATATAGATAGCGGTGTAGATATTTCCATGTTTATACACATAGCGGTGTAGATATTTCCATGTTTATACAGATAGCGGTGTAGATATCTCCATCTTAATACAGATGGCGTTGTAGATATTTATATGTTCATACAGATGGCGGTGCAGATATTTCCATGTTCATACAGATGGCGGTGAAGATATTTCCATGTTCATACAGATGGCGGTGTAGATACTTCCATGTTCATACTGATAGCGGTGCTGATATTTCCATGTTTATACAGGTAGCGGTGTAGATATTTCCATGTTTATACAGATAGCGGTGTAGATATCTCCATCTTAATAGAGATGGCGGTGTAGATATTTATATGTTCATTCAGATTGCGGTGCAGATATTTCCAAGTTCATACAGATGGCGGTGTAGATATTTCCATGTTCATACAGATAGCGGTGTAGTTATTTCCTTGTGTAAAGAGATAGCTGTGTAGATATTTCCATGTATATGCAGATAGCTGTGTAGGTATTTCCATTTTCATGCAGATAGCGGTGTATATATTTCCATGTTCAAACTGATAGCGGTGTAGATATTTCCATGTTCATACAGATATCGGTGAAGATGTATGCATGTCTACACAGATAGCAGGGTAGATATTTCCATGTTCATCCAGATGGCTGTGTAAATATATCCATGTTCATACAGATAGCGGTGTAGATATTTCCATGTTAATACAGATAGCGGTGTAGATACTTCCATGTTCATACAGATAGAGGGGCTGATATTTCCATGTTCATAAAGATAGCGGTGTAGATATTTCCATGTTTATACAGATAGCGGTGTAGATATTTCCATGTTTATACAGATAGCAGTGTAGATATTTCCATGTTTATACAGATAGCCGTGTAGATATCTCTTTCATAATACAGATGGCAGTGTAGATATTTATATGTTCATAGAGATGGCTGTGCAGATATTTCCATGTTCATACAGATGGCGGTGTAGATATTTCCATGTTCATACAGATAGCGGTGTAGTTATTTCCATGTGTAAAGAGATAGCTGTATAGATATTTCCATGTATATGCAGATAGCTGTGTAGATATTTCCATTTTCATGCAGATAGCGGTGTATATATTTCCCTGTTCAAACAGATAGCGGTGTAGATATTTCCATGTTCATACAGATAGTGGTGTAGATATTTCCATGTTCATACAGATAGCGGTGTAGATATTTCCATGTTCATCCAGATGGCTGTGTAGATACATCCATTTTCATACAGATGGCGGTGTAGATATTTCCATGTTCATACAGATAGTGGTGTAGTTATTTCCATGTTCATACAGATAGCGGTGTAGCTATTTCCATGTTCATACAGATAGCGGTGTAGATATTTCCATGTTTATACAGATAGCGGTGAAGATGTATGCATGTTTACAAGGATAGCAGTGTAGATGTTTCCATGTTCATGCAGATAGCGGTGTAGATATTTCCATGTTCATACAGATAGCGGTGTATGTATTTCCATGTTCATACCGATAGCGCTGCTGATACTTCCATGTTTATACAGGTAGCGGTGTACATATTTCCGTGTTTATACAGGTAGCGGTGTAGATATTTCCATGTTCATACAGATAGCGGTGTAGATATTTCCATGATTATACAGATAGCGGTGTAGATATCTCCTTCTTAATACACATGGCGGTGTAGATATTTATATGTTCATACAGATGGCAGTGCAGATATTTCCATGTTCATACAGATGGTGGTGTAGTTATTTCCATGTTTATAGAGATAGCGGTGTAGTTATTTCCATGTGCAAAGAGATAGCTGTGTAAATATTTCCATGTATATGCAGATAGCTTTGTAGATATTTCCATTTTCATGCAGATAGCGGTGTAGATATTTCCATGTTCAAACAGATAGCGGTGTAGATATTTCCATGTTCATACAGATAGCGGGGTGTGGATATTTCCATGTTTTCACAGATAGCGGTGAAGATGTATGCATGTTTACACAGATAGTGATGTAGATATTTTCATGTTCATACAGATAGCGGTGTAGATATTTCCATGTTCATCCAGACGGCTGTGTAGACATATCCATGTTCATACAGATGGCGGTGAAGATATTTCCATGTTCATACAGATGGCTGTGTAGATATATCCATGTTCATACAGATGGCGGTGAAGATTTTTCCATGTTCATACAGATGGCGGTGTAGATATTTCCATGTTCATACAGATAGAGGGGCTGATATTTCCATTTTTATACAGGTAGCAGTGTAGATATTTCCATGTTTATATAGATAGCGGTGTAGATATTTCCATGTTTATACACATAGCGGTGTAGATATTTCCATGTTTATACAGATAGCGGTGTAGATATCTCCATCTTAATACAGATGGCGGTGTAGATATTTATATGTTCATACAGATGGCGGTGCAGATATTTCCATGTTCATACAGATGGCGGTGAAGATATTTCCATGTTCATACAGATGGCGGTGTAGATACTTCCATGTTCATACTGATAGCGGTGCTGATATTTCCATGTTTATACAGGTAGCGGTGTAGATATTTCCATGTTTATACAGATAGCGGTGTAGATATCTCCATCTTAATAGAGATGGCGGTGTAGATATTTATATGTTCATACAGATGGCGGTGCACATATTCCCATGTTAATACAGATGGCGGTGCAGATATTTCCATGCCTATACAGATAGCGGTGTAGTTTTTTCCATGTGTAAAGAGATAGCTGTGTAGATATTTCCATGTATATGCAGATAGCTGTGTAGGTATTTCCATTTTCATGCAGATAGCGGTGTGTATATTTCCATGTTCAAACTGATAGCGGTGTAGATATTTCCATGTTCATACAGATATCGGTGAAGATGTATGCATGTCTACACAGATAGCAGTGTAGATATTTCCATGTTCATCCAGATGGCTGTGTAAATATATCCATGTTCATACAGATAGCGGTGTAGATATTTCCATGTTCATACAGATAGCGGTGTAGATACTTCCATGTTCATACAGATAGAGGGGCTGATATTTCCATGTTCATAAAGATAGCGGTGTAGATATTTCCATGTTTATACAGATATCGGTGTAGATATTTCCATGTTTATACAGATAGCAGTGTAGATATTTCCATGTTTATACAGATAGCGGTGTAGATATCTCTTTCTTAATACAGATGGCAGTGTAGATATTTATATGTTCATAGAGATGGCGGTGCAGATATTTCCATGTTCATACAGATGGCGGTGTAGATATTTCCATGTTCATACAGATAGCGGTGTAGTTATTTCCATGAGTAAAGAGATAGCTGTATAGATATTTCCATGTATATGCATATAGCTGTGTAGATATTTCCATTGTCATGCAGATAGCGGTGTATATATTTCCCTGTTCAAACAGATAGCGGTGTAGATTTTTCCATGTTCATACAGATAGTGGTGTAGATATTTCCATGTTCATACAGATAGCGGTGTAGATATTTCCATGTTCATCCAGATGGCTGTGTAGATACATCCATGTTCATACAGATAGCGGTGTAGATATTTCCATGTTCATACAGATAGCGGTGTAGATATTTCCATGTTCATACAGATAGCGGTGTAGCTATTTCCATGTTCATACAGAGAGCGGTGTAGATATTTCCATGTTTATACAGATAGCGGTGAAGATGTATGCATGTTTACATGGATAGCAGTGTAGATGTTTCCATGTTCATACAGATAGCGGTGTAGATATTTCCATGTTCATACAGATAGCGGTGTGTGTATTTCCATGTTCATACCGATAGCTCTGCTGATACTTCCATGTTTATACAGGTAGTGGTGTACATATTTCCGTGTTTATACAGGTAGCGGTGTAGATATTTCCATGTTCATACAGATAGCGGTGTAGATATTTCCATGTTTATACAGATAGCGGTGTAGATATCTCCTTCTTAATACACATGGCGGTGTAGATATTTATATGTTCATACAGATGGCAGTGCAGATATTTCCATGTTCATACAGATGGTGGTGTAGTTATTTCCATGTTTATAGAGATAGCGGTGTAGTTATTTCCATGCGCAAAGAGATAGCTGTGTAAATATTTCCATGTATATGCAGATAGCTTTGTAGATATTTCCATTTTCATGCAGATAGCGGTGTAGATATTTCCATGTTCAAACAGATAGCGGTGTAGATATTTCCATGTTCATACAGATAGCGGTGTGGATATTTCCATGTTTTTACAGATAGCGGTGAAGTTGTATGCATGTTTACACAGATAGGGGTGTAGATATTTTCATGTTCATACAGATAGCGGTGTAGATATTTCCATGTTCATCCAGACGGCTGTGTAGACATATCCATGTTCATACAGATGGCGGTGAAGATATTTCCATGTTCATACAGATGGCTGTGTAGATATATCCATGTTCATACAGATGGCGGTGAAGATTTTTCCATGTTCATACAGATGGCGGTGTAGATATTTCCATGTTCATACAGATAGCGGGGCTGATATTTCCATTTTTATACAGGTAGCAGTGTAGATATTTCCATGTTTATATAGATAGCGGTGTAGATATTTCCATGTTTATACACATAGCGGTGTAGATATTTCCATGTTTATACAGATAGCGGTGTAGATATCTCCATCTTAATACAGATGGCGGTGTAGATATTTATATGTTCATACAGATGGCGGTGCAGATATTTCCATGTTCATACAGATGGCGGTGAAGATATTTCCATGTTCATACAGATGGCGGTGTAGATACTTCCATGTTCATACTGATAGCGGTGCTGATATTTCCATGTTTATACAGGTATCGGTGTAGATATTTCCATGTTTATACAGATAGCGGTGTAGATATTTCCATGTTTATACACATAGCGGTGTAGATATTTCCATGTTTATACAGATAGCGGTGTAGATATTTCCATGTTCATACAGATAGCGGTGTAGTTATTTCCTTGTGTAAAGAGATAGCTGTGTAGATATTTCCATGTATATGCAGATAGCTGTGTAGACATTTCCATTTTCATGCATATAGCGGTGTATATATTTCCCTGTTCAAACAGTTAGCGGTGTAGATATTTCCATGTTCATAAAGATTGCAGTGTAGATATTTCCATGTTTATACAGATAGCGGTGAAGATGTATGCATGTTTACACAGATATCGGTGTAGATATTTCCATGTTCATCCAGAAGGCTGTGTAGATATATCCATGTTCATACAGAAAGCGGTGTAGATATTTCCATGTTCATACAGATAGCGGTGCAGATATTTCCATGTTCATCCAGATGGCTGTGTAGATATATCCATGTTCATACAGATGGCGGTGAAGATATTTCCATGTTCATACAGATGGCGGTGAAGATATTTCCATGTTCATACAGATAGCGGTGTAGATATTTCCATGTTCATACAGATAGCGGTGTATGTATTTCCATGTTCATACAGATAGCGGTGTAGATATTTCCATGTTCATCCAGATGGCTGTGTAGATATATCCATGTTCATTCAGATAGCGGTGTAGATATTTCCATGTTCATCCAGATGGCTGTGTAGCTATTTCCATGTTTATACAGATAGTGGTGTAGATATTTCCATGGTCATACAGATAGCGGTGTAGATATTTCCATGTTCATACAGATAGCCATGTAGATATTGCCATGTTCATACCGATAGCGGTGCTGATACTTCCATGTTTATACAGGTAGCGGTGTACATATTTCCGTGTTTATATAGGTAGCGGTGTAGATATTTCCATGTTCATACAGATAGCGGTGTAGATATTTCCATGTTTATACAGATAGCGGTGTAGATATCTCCTTCTTAATATAGATGGCGGTGTAGATATTTATATGTTCATACAGATGGCGGTGCAGATATTTCCATTTTCATACAGACGGTGGTGTAGATATTTCCATGTTTATAGAGATAGCGGTGTAGTTATTTCCATGTGCAAAGAGATAGCTGTGTTGATATTTCCATGTAAATGCAGATAGCAGTGTAGATATTTCCATTTTCATGCAAATAGCGGTGTAGATATTTCCATGTTCAAACAGATAGCGGTGTAGATATTTCCATGTTCATACAGATAGCGGTGTAGATATTTCCATGTTTATACAGATAGCGATGAAGATGTATGCATGTTTACACAGATTGCGGTGTAGATATTTCCATGTTCATACAGATAGCGGTGTAGATATTTCCATGCTCATCCAGACGGCTGTGTAGACATATCCATGTTCATACAGATGGCGGTGAAGATTTTTCCATGTTCATACAGATGGCGGTGTAGATATTTCTATGTTCATGCAGATAGCGGTGCTGATATTTCCATGTTTATACAGGTAGCAGTGTAGATATTTCCATGTTTATACAGATAGCGGTGTAGATATTTCCATGTTTATACACATAGCGGTGTAGATATTTCCATGTTTATACAGATAGCGGTGTAGATATCTCCATCTTAATACAGATGGCGGTGTAGATATTTATATGTTCATACAGATGGCGGTGCAGATATTTCCATGTTCATACAGATGGCGGTGAAGATATTTCCATGTTCATACAGATGGCGGTGTAGATACTTCCATGTTCATACTGATAGCGGTGCTGATATTTCCATGTTTATAAAGGTAGCTGTGTAGATATTTCCATGTTTATACAGATAGCGGTGTAGATATGTCCATGTTTATACAGATAGCGGCGTAGATATTTCCAGGTTTATACAGATAGCGGTGTAGATATCTCCATCTTAATAGAGATGGCGGTGTAGATATTTATATGTTCATACAGATGGCGGTGCAGATATTCCCATGTTAATACAGATGGCGGTGTAGATATTTCCATGCCTATACAGATAGCGGTGTAGTTTTTTCCATGTGTAAAGAGATAGCTGTGTAGATATTTCCATGTATATGCAGATAGCTGTGTAGGTATTTCCATTTTCATGCAGATAGCGGTGTGTATATTTCCATGTTCAAACTGATAGCGGTGTAGATATTTCCATGTTCATACAGATATCGGTGAAGATGTATGCATGTCTACACAGATAGCAGTGTAGATATTTCCATGTTCATCCAGATGGCTGTGTAAATATATCCATGTTCATACAGATAGCGGTGTAGATATTTCCATGTTCATACAGATAGCGGTGTAGATACTTCCATGTTCATACAGATAGAGGGGCTGATATTTCCATGTTCATAAAGATAGCGGTGTAGATATTTCCATGTTTATACAGATATCGGTGTAGATATTTCCATGTTTATACAGATAGCAGTGTAGATATTTCCATGTTTATACAGATAGCGGTGTAGATATCTCTTTCTTAATACAGATGGCAGTGTAGATATTTATGTGTTCATAGAGATGGCGGTGCAGATATTTCCATGTTCATACAGATGGCGGTGTAGATATTTCCATGTTCATACAGATAGCGGTGTAGTTATTTCCATGAGTAAAGAGATAGCTGTATAGATATTTCCATGTATATGCAGATAGCTGTGTAGATATTTCCATTGTCATGCAGATAGCGGTGTATATATTTCCCTGTTCAAACAGATAGCGGTGTAGATATTTCCATGTTCATACAGATAGTGGTGTAGATATTTCCATGTTCATACAGATAGCGGTGTAGATATTTCCATGTTCATCCAGATGGCTGTGTAGATACATCCATGTTCATACAGATAGCGGTGTAGATATTTCCATGTTCATACAGATAGCGGTGTAGATATTTCCATGTTCATACAGATAGCGGTGTAGCTATTTCCATGTTCATACAGATAGCGGTGTAGATATTTCCATGTTTATACAGATAGCGGTGAAGATGTATGCATGTTTACATGGATAGCAGTGTAGATGTTTCCATGTTCATGCAGATAGCGGTGTAGATATTTCCATGTTCATACAGATAGCGGTGTATGTATTTCCATGTTCATACCGATAGCGCTGCTGATACTTCCATGTTTATACAGGTAGCGGTGTACATATTTCCGTGTTTATTCAGGTAGCGGTGTAGATATTTCCATGTTCATACAGATAGCGGTGTAGATATTTCCATGTTTATACAGATAGCGGTGTAGATATCTCCTTCTTAATACACATGGCGGTGTAGATATTTATATGTTCATACAGATGGCAGTGCAGATATTTCCATGTTCATACAGATGGTGGTGTAGTTATTTCCATGTTTATAGAGATAGCGGTGTAGTTATTTCCATGTGCAAAGAGATAGCTGTGTAAATATTTCCATGTATATGCAGATAGCTGTGTAGATATTTCCATTTTCATGCAGATAGCGGTGTAGATATTTCCATTTTCATGCAGATAGCGGTGTAGATATTTCCATGTTCATACAGATAGCGGTGTGGATATTTCCATGTTTTTACAGATAGCGGTGAAGTTGTATGCATGTTTACACAGATAGGGGTGTAGATATTTTCATGTTCATACAGATAGCGGTGTAGATATTTCCATGTTCATCCAGACGGCTGTGTAGACATATCCATGTTCATACAGATGGCGGTGAAGATATTTCCATGTTCATACAGATGGCTGTGTAGATATATCCATGTTCATACAGATGGCGGTGAAGATTTTTCCATGTTCATACAGATGGCGGTGTAGATATTTCCATGTTCATACAGATAGCGGGGCTGATATTTCCATTTTTATACAGGTAGCAGTGTAGATATTTCCATGTTTATATAGATAGCGGTGTACATATTTCCATGTTTATACACATAGCGGTGTAGATATTTCCATGTTTATACAGATAGCGGTGTAGATATCTCCATCTTAATACAGATGGCGGTGTAGATATTTATATGTTCATACAGATGGCGGTGCAGATATTTCCATGTTCCTACAGATGGCGGTGAAGATATTTCCATGTTCATACAGATGGCGGTGTAGATACTTCCATGTTCATACTGATAGCGGTGCTGATATTTCCATGTTTATACAGGTAGCGGTGTAGATATTTCCATGTTTATACAGATAGCGGTGTAGATATTTCCATGTTTATACACATAGCGGTGTAGATATTTCCATGTTTATACAGATAGCGGTGTAGGTATCTCCATCTTAATACAGATGGTGGTGTAGATATTTATATGTTCATTCAGATGGTGGTGCAGATATTTCCCAGTTCATACAGATGGCGGTGTAGATATTTCCATGTTCATACAGATAGCGGTGTAGTTATTTCCTTGTGTAAAGAGATAGATGTGTATATATTTCCATGTATATGCAGATAGCTGTGTAGACATTTCCATTTTCATGCATATAGCGGTGTATATATTTCCCTGTTCAAACTGTTAGCGGTGTAGATATTTCCATGTTCATAAAGATTGCAGTGTAGATATTTCCATGTTTATACAGATAGCGGTGAAGATGTATGCATGTTTACACAGATAGCGGTGTAGATATTTCCATGTTCATACAGAAGGCTGTGTAGATATATCCATGTTCATACAGAAAGCGGTGTAGATATTTCCATGTTCATACAGATAGCGGTGCAGATATTTCCATGTTCATCCAGATGGCTGTGTAGATATATCCATGTTCATACAGATGGCGGTGAAGATATTTCCATGTTCATACAGATGGCGGTGAAGGTATTTCCATGTTCATACAGATAGCGGTGTAGATATTTCCATGTTCATACAGATAGCGGTGTATGTATTTCCATGTTCATACAGATAGCGGTGTAGATATTTCCATGTTCATCCAGATGGCTGTGTAGTTATATCCATGTTCATTCAGATAGCGGTGTAGATATTTCCATGTTCATCCAGATGGCTCTGTAGCTATTTCCATGTTTATACAGATAGTGGTGTAGATATTTCCATGGTCTTACAGATAGCGGTGTAGATATTTCCATGTTCATACAGATAGCCATGTAGATATTGCCATGTTCATACCGATAGCGGTGCTGATACTTCCATGTTTATACAGGTAGCGGTGTACATATTTCCGTGTTTATATAGGTAGCGGTGTAGATATTTCCATGTTCATACAGATAGCGGTGTAGATATTTCCATGTTTATACAGATAGCGGTGTAGATATCTCCTTCTTAATACAGATGGCGGTGTAGATATTTATATGTTCATACAGATGGCGGTGCAGATATTTCCATTTTCATACAGACGGTGGTGTAGATATTTCCATGTTTATAGAGATAGCGGTGTAGTTATTTCCATGTGCAAAGAGATAGCTGTGTTGATATTTCCATGTAAATGCAGATAGCTGTGTAGATATTTCCATTTTCATGCAAATAGCGGTGTAGATATTTCCATGTTCAAACAGATAGCGGTGTAGATATTTCCATGTTCATACAGATAGCGGTGTGGATATTTCCATGTTCATACAGATAGCGGTGAAGATGTATGCATGTTTACACAGATTGCGGTGAAGATATTGCCAAGTTCATACAGATAGCGGTGTAGATATTTCCATGCTCATCCAGACGGCTGTGTAGACATATCCATGTTCATACAGATGGCGGTGAAGATTTTTCCATGTTCATACTGATGGCGGTGTAGATATTTCTATGTTCATGCAGATAGCGGTGCTGATATTGCCATGTTTATACAGGTAGCAGTGTAGATATTTTCATGTTTATACAGATAGCGGTGTAGATATTTCCATGTTTATACACATAGCGGTGTACATATTTCCATGTTTATACAGATAGCGGTGTAGATATCTCCATCTTAATACAGATGGCGGTGTAGATATTTATATGTTCATACAGATGGCGGTGCAGATATTTCCATGTTCACACAGATGGCGGTGAAGATATTTCCATGTTCATACAGATGGCGGTGTAGATACTTCCATGTTCATACTGATAGCGGTGCTGATATTTCCATGTTTATAAAGGTAGCTGTGTAGATATTTCCATGTTTATACAGATAGCGGTGTAGATATTTCCATGTTTATACAGATAGCGGCTTAGATATTTCCAGGTTTATACAGATAGCGGTGAAGATATCTCCATCTTAATACAGATGGCGGTGTAGATATTTATATGTGCATACAGATAGCGGTGCTGATATTTCCATGTTTATACAGGTAGCCGTGTAGATATTTCCATGCTTATACAGATAGCGGTGTAGATTTTTCCAAGTTTATACAGATAGCGGTGTAGATATCTCCATCTTAATACAGATGGCGGTGTAGAAATTTATATGTTCATACAGATGGCGGTGCAGATATTTCCATGTTCATACAGATGGTGGTGTAGATATTTCCATGATTATAGAGATAGCAGTGTAGTTATTTCCATGTGTAAAGAGATAGCTTTGTAGATATTTCCATGTATATGCTGATAGCTGTGTAGATATTTCCATTTTCATGCAGATAGCGGTGAAGATGTATGCATGTTTACACAGATAGCGGTGTAGATATTTCCATGTTCAAACAGATAGCGGTGTAGATATTTCCATGTTCATACAGATAGCGGTGTAGATATTTCCATGTTTATACAGATAGCGGTGAAGATGTATGCATGTTTACAAGGATAGCATTGTAGATATTTCCATGTTCATACAGATAGCGATGTAGATATTTCCATATTCATACAGATAGAGGTGAAGATATTTCCATGTTCATACAGATAGCGGTGTAGATATTTCCATGTTCATACAGATAGCGGTGCTGATATTTCCATGTTTATACAGGTAGCGGTGTAGATATTTCCATGTTTATACAGATAGCGGTGTAGATATCTCCATCTTAATACAGATGGCGGTGTAGATATTTATATGTTCATACAGATGGCGGTGCAGATATTCCCATGTTAACAGATGGCGGTGTAGATATTTCCATGTTCAAACAGATAGCGGTGTAGATATTTCCACGTTTATACAGATAGCGGTGAAGATGTATGCATGTCTACACAGATAGCAGTGTAGATATTTCCATGTTCATCCAGATGGCTGTGTAGATATATCCATGTTCATACAGATAGCGGTGTAGATATTTCCATGTTCATACAGATAGCGGTGTAGATATTTCCATGTTCATACAGATGGCTGTGTAGATATATCCATGTTCATACAGATAGCGGTGTAGATATTTCCATGTTCATACAGATGGCTGTGTAGATATTTCCATGTTTATACAGATAGCAGTGTAGATATTTCCATGTTTATACAGATAGCGGTGTAGATATCTCCTTCTTAATACAGATAGCGGTGTAGATATTTATATGTTCATACAGATGGCGGTGCAGATATTTCCATGTTCATACAGATGTCGGTGTAGATATTTCCATGTTCATACAGATAGCGGTGTAGTTATTTCCATGTGTAAAGAGATAGCTGAGTAGACATTTCTTCTATATGCAGATAGCTGTGTAGATATTTCCATTTTCATGCAGATAGCGGTGTATATATGTCCCTGTTCAAACAGATAGCGGTGTAGATATTTCCATGTTCATACAGATAGCGGTGTAGATATTTCCATGTTTATACAGATAGCGGTGAAGATGTATGCATGTTTACACAGATTGCGGTGTAGATATTTCCATGTTCGTCCAGATGGCTGTGTAGATATATCCATGTTCATGCAGATAGCGGTGTAGATATTTCCATGTTCATACAGATAGCGGTGCAGATATTTCAATGTTCATCCAGATGGCTGTGTAGATATATCCATGTTCATACAGATGGCGGTTAAGCTATTTCCATGTTCATACAGATAGCGGTGTAGATATTTCCATGTTCATACAGATAGCGGTGTAGATATTTCCATGTTCATACAGATAGCGGTGTAAGTATTTCCATGTTCATACAGATAGCGGGGTAGATATTTCCATTTTTAAGCAGATAGCGGTGTATATATTTCCCTGTTCAAACAGTTAGCGGTGTAGATATTTCCATGTTCATAAAGATAGCGGTGTAGATATTTCCATGTTTATACAGATAGCGGTGAAGTTGTATGCATGTTTACACTGATAGCGGTGTAGGTATTTCCACGTTCATCCAGATGGCTGTGTAGATATATCCATGTTCATACAGATGGCGGTGAAGTTATTTCCATGTTCATACAGATAGCGGTGTAGATATTTCCATGTTCATACAGATAGTGGTGTAGATATTTCCATGTTCATACAGATAGCGGTGTAGATATTTCCATGTTCATACAGATAGCGGTGTATGTATTTCCATATTCATACAGATAGCGGTGTAGATATTTCCATGTTCATCCAGATGGCTGTGTAGATATTCCCATGTTCATACAGATAGCGGTGTAGATATTTCCATGTTGATACAGATAGCGGTGTAGATATTTCCATATTCATCCAGATGGCTGTGTAGATATATCCATGTTCATACAGATGGCGGTGAAGACATTTCCATGTTCATACAGATAGCGGTGTAGATATTTCCATGTTCATACAGATAGCGGTGTAGCTATTTCCATGTTCATACAGATAGCGGTGTAGATATTTCCATGTTCATACCGATAGCGGTTCTGATACTTCCATGTTTATACAGGTAGCGGTGAACATATTTCCGTGATTATACTGATAGCGGTGTAGATATTTCCATGTTAATACAGATAGCGGTGTAGATATTTCCATGTTTATACAGATACCGGTGTAGATATCTCCTTCTTAATACAGATGGCGGTGTAGATATTTCCATGTTCATACAGATGGCGGCGTAGATATTTCCATGTTTATAGAGATAGCGGTGTAGTTATTTCCATGTGCAAAGAGATAGCTGTGTAGATATTTCCATTTATATGCAGATAGTTGTGTAGATATTTCCATTTTCATGCAGATAGCGGTGTAGATATTTCCATGTTCAAACAGATGGCGGTGTAGATATTTCCATGTTCATACAGATAGCGGTGTAGATATTTCCATGTTTATACAGATAGCGGTGAAGATGTATGCATGTTTACACAGATAGCGGTGTAGATATTTCCATGTTCATACAGATAGCGGTGTAGATATTTCCATGTTCATCCAGACGGCTGTGTAGACATATCTGTGTTAATACAGATGGTGGTGAAGATATTTCCATGTTGATACAGATGGCTGTGTAGATATATCCATGTTCATACAGATGGCGGTGACGATATTTCCATGTTCATACAGATGGCGGTGTAGATATTTCCTTGTTCATACAGATAGTGGTGCTGATATTTCCATGTTTATACAGGTATCGGTGTATATATTTCCATGTTTATACAGATAGCGGTGTAGATATTTCCATGTTTATACAGATAGCGGTGTAGATATTTCCATGTTTATACAGATAGCGGTGTAGATATCTCCATCTTAATACAGATGGCGGTGTAGATATTTATATATTCATACAGATGGTGGTGCAGATATTTCCATGTTCATACGGATGGCGGTGAAGATATTTCCATGTTCATACAGATGGCGGTGTAGAAACTTCCATGTTCATACTGATAGCGGTGCTGATATTTCCATGTTTATACAGGTAGCGGTGTAGATATTTCCATGTTTATACAGATAGCGGTGTAGATATTTCCATGTTTATACACATAGCGGTGTAGATATTTCCATGTTTATACAGATAGCGGTGTAGATATTTCCATGTTTATGCAGATAGTTGTGTAGATATCTCCATCTTAATACAGATGGCGGTGTAGATATTTAAATGTTCATTCAGATGGCTGTGTAGACATATCCATGTTCATACAGATGGCGGTGAAGATATTTCCATGTTCATACAGATAGCGGTGTAGATATTTCCATGTTCATACAGATAGCGGTGTTGATATTTCCATGTTCATACAGATGGCTGTGTAGATATATCCATGTTCCTACAGATGGCGGTGAAGATATTTCCATGTTCATACTGATGGCGGTGTAGATATTTCCATGTTCATACAGATAGCGGGGCTGATATTTCCATGTTTGTACATGTAGCGGTGTAGATATTTCCATGTTTATACAGATAGCGGTGTAGATATTTCCATGTTTATACACATAGCGGTGTAGATATTTCCATGTTCATACAGATAGCGGTGTATGTATTTCCATGTTCATACAGATAGCGGTGTAGATATTTCCATTTTCATGCA
The DNA here is from genome assembly GCF_029281585.2 of Gorilla gorilla gorilla. Lineage (NCBI taxonomy): Eukaryota > Metazoa > Chordata > Mammalia > Primates > Hominidae > Gorilla > Gorilla gorilla. Next base: position 4,762,070 of record NC_073232.2, on the reverse strand, counting down.
GATAGCGGTGTATATGTTTCCCTGTTCAAACAGATAGCGGTGTAGATATTTCCATGTTCATAAAGATAGCGGTGTAGATATTTCCATGTTTATACAGATAGCGGTGAAGTTGTATGCATGTTTACACAAATTGCGGTGTAGATATTTCCACGTTCATCCAGATGGCTGTGTAGATATATCCATGTTCATACAGATGGCGGTGTAGATATTTCCATCTTCATACAGATAGCGGTGCAGATATTTCCATGTTCATCCAGATGGCTGTGTAGATATATCCATGTTCATACAGATGGCGGTGAAGATATTTCCATGTTTATACAGATAGCGGTGAAGTTGTATGCATGTTTACACAGATAGCGGTGTAGATATTTCCACGTGCATCCAGATGGCTGTGTAGATATATCCATCTTCATACAGATGGCGGTGTAGATATTTCCATGTTTATACAGGTAGTAGTGTAGATATTTCCATGTTTATACAGATAGCGCTGTAGATATTTCCATGTTTATACACATAGCGGTGTAGATATTTCCATGTTTATACAGATAGCGGTGTAGATATTTCCATGTTCATACAGATAGCGGTGTAGATATCTCCATCTTAATACAGATGGCGGTGTAGATATTTATATGTTCATACAGATGGCGGTGCAGATATTTCCATGTTCATACGGATGGCGGTGAAGATATTTCCATGTTCATACAGATGGCGGTGTAGAAACTTCCATGTTCATACTGATAGCGGTGCTGATATTTCCATGTTTATAGAGGTAGCGGTGTAGATATTTCCATGTTTATACAGATAGCAGTGTAGATATTTCCATATTTATACACATAGCGGTGTAGATATTTCCATGTCTATACAGATAGCGGTGTAGATATTTCCATGTTTATGCAGATAGTGGTGTAGATATCTCTATCTTAATACAGATGGCAGTGTAGATATTTAAATGTTCATACAGATGGCGGTGCAGATATTTCCATGTTCATACAGATGGCGGTGTAGATATTTCCATGTTCGTACAGATAGCGGTGTAGTTATTTCCATGTGTAAAGAGATAGCTGTGTAGATATTTCCATGTATAAGCAGATAGCTGTGTAGATATTTCCATTTTCATGCAGATAGCGGTGTATATATTTCCCTGTTCAAACAGTTAGCGGTGTAGATATTTCCATGTTTCTACAGATAGCGGTGTAGATATCTCCATCTTAATGCAGATGCCGGTGTAGATATTTATATGTTTATTCAGATGGCGGTGCAGATACTTCCATGTTCATACAGATGGCGGTGTAGATATTTCCATGTTCATACAGATAGCGGTGTAGATATTTCCATTTGTAAAGAGATAGCTGTGTGGATATTCCCATGTATATGCAGATAGCTGTGTAGATATTTCCATTTTCAAGCAGATAGCGGTGTATATACTTCCCTGTTCAAACAGATAGCGGAGTAGATATTTCCATGTTCATACAGATTGTGCTGTAGATATTTCCATGTTCATACAGATAGCGGTGTAGCTATTTCCATGTTCATACAGATAGCGGTGTGGATATTTCCATGTTCATAGAGATAGCGGTGTAGATATTTCCATGTTTATACAGGTAGCGGTGTAGATATTTCCATGTTTACACAGATAGCGGTGTAGATATTTTCATGTTCATCCAGATGGCTGTGTAGATATTTCCATGTTCATACAGATAGCGGTGTAGATATTTCCATGTTCATCCAGATGGCTGTGTAGATATATCCATGTTCATACAGATGGCGGTGAAGATATTTCCATGTTCATACAGATAGCGGTGTAGATATTTCCATGTTCAAAGAGATAGCGGTGTAGATATTTCCATGTTCATACAGATAGCAGTGTAGCTATTTCCATGTTCCTACAGATAGCGGTGTAGATATTTCCATGTTCATCCAGATGGCTGTGTAGATATATCCATGTTCATACAGATGGCGGTGAAGATATTTCCATATTCATACAGATAGCGGTGTAGATATATCCATGTTCATACAGATAGCGGTGCAGATATTTCCATGTTCATACAGATAGCGGTGTAGATATTTCCATGTTCATACAGATAGTGGTGTATGTATTTCCATGTTCATACAGATAGTGGTGTAGATATTTCCATTTTCATGCAGATAGCGGTGTATATATTTCCCTGTTCAAACAGTTAGCGGTGTAGATATTTCCATGTTCATAGAGATAGCGGTGTAGATATTTCCATGTTCATACAGATAGCGGTGTATGTATTTCCATGTTCATACAGATAGCGGTGTAGATATTTCCATGTTCATCCTGATGGCTGTGTACATATTTCCATGTTCATACAGATAGCGGTGTAGATATTTCCATGTTCATACAGATAGCGGTGTAGATATTTCCATGTTCATCTATATGGCTGTGTACATATATCCATGTTCATACAGATGGCGGTGAAGATATTTCCATGTTCATACAGATGGTGATGTAGATATTTCCATGTTCATACAGATAGCCGTGTAGATATTGGCATGTTCATACCGATAGCGGTGCTGATACTTCCATGTTTATACAGGTAGCGGTTTACATATTTCTGTGTTTATACAGGTAGCAGTGTAGATATTTCCATGTTCATACAGATAGCGGTGTAGATATTTCCATGTTTATACAGATAGCGGTGTAGATATCTCCTTGTTCATACAGACGGCAGTGTAGATATTTATATGTTCATACAGATGGCGGTGCAGATAATTCCATTTTCATACAGATGGTGGTGTAGATATTTCCATGTTTATAGAGATAGCGGTGTAGTTATTTCCATGTGCAAAGAGATAGCTGTGTAGATATTTCCATGTATATGCAGATAGCTGTGTAGATATTTCCATTTTCATGCAGATAGCGGTGTAGATATTTCCATGTTTATACAGATAGCGGTGAAGATGTATGCATGTTTACACAGATTGCGGTGTAGATATTTCCATGTTCATACAGATAGCTGTGTAGATATTTCCATGTTCATCCAGACGGCTGTGTACACATATCCATGTTCATACAGATGGCGGTGAAGATATTTCCATGTTCATACAGATGGCTGTGTAGATATATCCATGTTCATACAGATGACGGTGAAGATTTTTCCATGTTCATACAGATGGCGGTGTAGATATTTCCATGTTCATACAGATAGCGGTGCTGATATTTCCATGTTTATACAGGTAGCAGTGTAGATATTTCCATGTTCATACAGATAACCGTGTAGATATTGCCATGTTCATACCGATAGCGGTGCTGATACTTCCATGTTTATACAGGTAGCGGTGTAGATATTTCCATGTTTATACACATAGGGGTGTAGATATTTCCATGTTTATACAGATAGCGGTGTAGATATCTCCATCTTAATACAGATGGCGGTGTATATATTTATATGTTCATACAGATGGCGGAGCAGATATTTCCATTTTCATACGGATGGCGGTGAAGATATTTCCATGTTCATACAGATGGCGGTGTAGAAACTTCCATGTTCATACTGATAACGGTGCTGACATTTCCATGTTTACACAGGTAGCGGTGTAGATATTTCCATGTTTATACAAATAGCAGTGTAGATATTTCCATGTTTATACATATAGCGGTGTAGATATTTCCATGTTTATACAGATAGTGGTGTAGATATTTCCATGTTTATGCAGATAGTGGTGTAGATATCTCCATCTTAATACAGATGGCGGTGTAGATATTTAAATGTTCATACAGTTGGCGGTGCAGATATTTCCATGTTCAAACAGATGGCAGTGTAGATATTTCCATGTTCATACAGATAGCGGTGTAGTTATTTCCATGTGTAAAAAGATAGCTGTGTAGATATTTCCATGTATAAGCAGATAGCTGTGTAGATATTTCCGTTTTCATGCAGATACCGGTGTATATATTTCCCTGTTCAAACAGTTAGCGGTGTAGATATTTCCATGTTCATAAAGATAGCGGTGTAGATATTTCCATGTTTATACAGATAGCGGTGTAGATATTTCCATGTTCATACAGATAGCGGTGTAGATATTGCCATGTTCATACCAATAGCGGTGCTGATACTTCCATGTTTATACAGGTAGCGGTGTACATATTTCCGTGTTTATACATATAGCGGTGTAGATATTTCCATGTTCATACAGATAGCGGTGTAGATATTTCCATGCTTATACAGATAGCAGTGTAGATATCTCCTTCTTAATACAGATGGCGGTGTAGATATTTCCATGTTCATACAGATTGCGGTGTAGATATTTCCATGTTTATAGAGATAGCGGTGTAGTTATTTCCATGTGCAAAGAGATAGCTGTGTAGATATTTCCATTTATATGCAGATAGTTGTGTAGATATTTCCATTTTCATGCAGATAGCGGTGTAGATATTTCCATGTTCATACAGATAGCGGTGAAGATATTTCCATGTTTATACAGATAGCGGTGTAGATATCTCCATCTTAATACAGATGGCGGTGTAGATATTTATATGTTCATACAGATGGCGGTGAAGATATTTCCATGTTCATACAAATGGCGGTGTAGATATTTCCATGTTCATACAGATAGCGGGGCTGATATTTCCATGTTTATACATGTAGCGGTGTAGATATTTCCATGTTTATACAGATAGCGGTGTAGATATTTCCATGTTTATACACATAGCGGTGTAGATATTTCCATGTTCATACAGATAGCGGTGTATGTATTTCCATTTTCATACAGATAGCGGTGAAGGTGTATGCATGTTTACACAGTTTGCGGTGTAGATATTTCCATGTTCATACAGATAGCGGTGTAGATATTTCCAAGTTCATCCAGACGGCTGTGTAGACATATCCATGTTCATACAGATGGCGGTGAAGATATTTCCATGTTCATACAGATGGCTGTGTAGATATATCCATGTTCATACAGATGGCGGTGAAGATTTTTTCATGTTCATACAGATGGCGGTGTAGATATTTCCATGTTCATGCAGATAGCGGTGCTGATATTTCCATGTTTATACAGGTAGCAGTGTAGATATTTCCATGTTTATACAGATAGCGGTATAGATATTTCCATGTTTATACACATAGCGGTGTAGATATTTCCATATTTATACACATAGCGGTGTAGATATTTCCATGTTTATACAGATAGCTTTGTAGATATCTCCATCTTAATACAGATTGCGGTGTAGATATTTATATGTTCATACAGATGGCGGTGCAGATATTTCCATGTTCATACAGATGGCGGTGTAGGTACTTCCATGTTCATACTGATAGCGGTGCAGATATTTCCATGTTTATACAGGTAGCGGTGTAGATATTTCCATGTTTATACAGGTAGCGGTGTAGATATGTAAATGTTTATACAGACAGCGGCATAGATATTTCCAGGTTTATACAGATAGCGGTGAAGATATCTCCATCTTAATACAGATGGCGGTGTAGATATTTATATGTGCATACAGATAGCGGTGCTGATATATCCATGTTTATACAGGTAGCCGTGTAGATATTTCCATGCTTATACAGATAGCGGTGTAGATTTTTCCAAGTTTATACAGATAGCGGTGTAGATATTTCCATGTTTATACAGATAGCGGTGTAGATATCTCCTTCTTCATACAGATGGCGGTGTAGATATTTATATGTGCATACAGATGGCGGTGCAGATATTTCCATGTTCATACAGATGGCAGTGTAGATATTTCCATGATTATAGAGATAGCAGTGTAGTTATTTCCATGTGTAAAGAGATAGCTTTGTAGACATTTCCATGTATATGCAGATAGCTGTGTAGATATTTCCATTTTCATGCAGAGAGCGGTGTATATATTTCCATTTTCAAACAGATAGCGGTGTAGATATTTCCATGTTTATACAGATAGCGGTGAAGATGTATGCATGTCTACACAGATAGCAGTGTAGATATTTCCATGTTCATCCAGATGGCTGTGTAGATATATCCATGTTCATACAGATAGCGGTGTAGATATTTCCATGTTCATACAGATAGCGGTGTAGATATTTCCAAGTTCATCCAGATGGCTGTGTAGATATATCCATGTTCATACAGATAGCGGTGTAGATATATCCATGTTCATACAGATAGTGGTGTAGATATTTCCATGTTCATAAAGATAGTGGTGTAGCTATTTCCATGTTCATACAGATAGCGGTGTAGATATTTCCATGTTCATACCGATAGCGGTGCTGTTATTTCCATGTTTATACTGGTAGCGGTGTAGATATTTCCATGTTCATACAGATAGCGGTGTAGATATTTCCATGTTCATCCAGATGGCTGTGTAGATATATCCATGTTCACAGATGGCAGTGAAGATATTTCCATGTTCACACAGATGGCGGTGTAGATATTTCCATGTTCCTGCACATAGCGGTGTAGATATTTCCATGTTCATACCGATAGCGGTGCTGTTATTTCCATGTTTATACAGGTAGCGGTGTAGATATTTCCATGTTCATACAGATAGCGGTGTAGATATTTCCATGTTTAAACAGACAGCAGTGTAGATATTTCCTTGTTTATACAGATAGCGGTGTAGGTATCTCCTTCTTAATACAGATGGCGGTGTAGATGTTTATATGTTCATACAGATGGCGGTGCAGATATTTCCATGTTCATACAGATAGCTGTGTAGATATTTCCATGTATATGCAGATAGCTGTGTAGATATTTCCATTTTCATGCAGATAGCGGTGTAGACATTTCCATGTTCAAACAAATAGCGGTGTAGATATTTCCATGTTCATACAGATAGCGATGTAGATATTTCCATGTTCATACAGATAGAGGTGTAGATATTTCCATGTTCATACAGATAGCGGTGTAGATATTTCCATGTTCATACAGATAGAGGTGTAGATATTTCCGTGTTCATACAGATAGCGGTGTAGATATTTCCATGGTCATACAGATAGCGGTGCTGATATTTCCATGTTTATACAGGTAGCGGTGTAGATATTTCCATGTTTATACAGATAGCGGTGTAGATATCTCCATCTTAATACAGATGGCGGTTTAGATATTTATATGTTCATACAGATGGCGGTGCAGAAATTCCCATGTTAATACAGATGGCGGTGTAGATATTTCCATGTTCCAACAGATAGCGGTGTAGATATTTCCACGTTTATACAGATAGCGGTGAAGATGTATGCATGTCTACACAGATAGCAGTGTAGATATTTCCATGTTCATCCAGATGGCTGTGTAGTTATATCCATGTTCATACAGATAGCGGTGTAGATATTTCCATGTTCATACAGATAGCGGTGTAGATATTTCCATGTTCAAACAGATAGTGGTGTAGATATTTCCATGTTCATACAGATAGCGGTGTAGATATTTCCATGTTCAAAGAGATAGCGGTGTAGATATTTCCATGTTCATACAGATAGCTGTGCTGATATTTCCATGTTTATACAGGTAGCGGTGTAGATATTTCCATGTTTATACAGATAGTGGTGTAGGTATTTCCATGTTTATACAGATAGCGGTGTAGATATTTCCAAGTTTATACAGATAGATGTGTAGATATCTCCATCTTAATACAGGTGGCGGTGTAGATATTTTTATGTTCATACAGATGGCGGTGCAGATATTTCCATGTTCATATAGATGGCGGTGTAGATATTTCCATGTTTATAGAGATAGCAGTGTAGTTATTTCCATGTGTAAAGAGATAGCTTTGTAGATATTTCCATGTATATGCAGATAGCTGTGTAGATATTTCCATTTTCATGCGGATAGCGGTGTAGATATTTCCATGTTCAAACAGATAGCGGTGTAGATATTTCCATGTTCATACAGATAGCGGTGTAGATATTTCCATGTTTATACAGATAGCGGTGAAGATGTATGCATATTTACAAGGATAGCAGTGTAGATATTTCCATGTTCATACAGATAGCGGTGCAGATATTTCCATGTTCATACAGATAGCGGTGTAGATATTTCCGTGTTCATACCGATAGCGGTGCTGATATTTCCATGTTTATACTTGTAGCGGTGTAGATATTTCCATGTTTATACAGATAGCAGTGTAGATATTTCCATGTTTATACAGATAGCGGTGTAGATATCTCCTTCTTAATACAGATGGCGGTGTAGATATTTATATGTTCATACAGATGTCGGTGCAGATATTTCCATGTTCATACAGATGGCGGTGTAGATATTTCCATGTTCATACAGATAGCGGTGTAGTTATTTCCATGTGTAAAGAGATAGCTGTGTAGATATTTCCATGTATATGCAGATAACTGTGTAGATATTTCCATTTTCATGCAGATAGCGGTGTATATATGTCCCTGTTCAAACAGATAGCGGTGTAGATATTTCCATGTTCATACAGATAGAGGTGTAGATATTTCCATGTTCATACAGATAGTGGTGTAGATATTTTCATGTTCATACAGATAGCGGTGTAGCTATTTCCATGTTCATACAGATAGCGGTGTAGATATTTCCATGTTCATAGAGATAGCGGTGTAGATATTTACATGTTCATACAGATAGCGGTGCTGATATTTCCATGTTTGTACAGGTAGCGGTGTAGATATTTCCATGTTTATACAGATACTGATGTAGTTATTTCCATGTTTATTCAGATAGCGGTGTAGATATTTCCAAGTTTATACAGATAGCGGTGTAGATATCTCCATCGTAATACAGATGGCGGTGTAGATATTTATATGTTCATACAGATGGCGGTGCAGATATTTCCATGTTCATATAGATGGCGGTGTAGCTATTTCCATGTTTATAGAGATAGCGGTGTAGTTATTTCCATGTGTAAAGAGATAGCTTTGTAGATATTTCCATGTGTATGCAGATAGCTTTGTAGATATTTCCATTTTCATGCAGATAGCGGTGTAGATATTTCCATGTTCAAACAGATAGCGGTGTAGATATTTCCATGTTCATACAGATAGCGGGGTAGATATTTCCATGTTTATACAGATAGCAGTGAAGATGTATGCATGTTTACAAGGATAGCAGTGTAGATGTTTCCATGTTCATGCAGATAGCGGTGTAGATATTTCCATGTTCATCCAGATGGCATTGTAGATATATCGATGTTCATACAGATGGCAATGAAGATATTTCCATGTTCATACAGATGGCGGTGTAGATATTTCCATGTTCATACAGATAGCGGGGGAGATATTTCCGTGTTCATACCAATAGCGGTGCTGATATTTCCATGTTTATACAGGTAGCGATGTAGATATTTCCATGTTTGTACAGATAGCGGTGTAGATATTTCCATGTTTATACAGATAGCAGTGTAGATATTTCCATGTTTATACAGATATCGGTGTAGATATCTCCTTCTTAATACAGATGGCGGTGTAGATATTTATATGTTCATACAGATGGCGGTGCAGATATTTCCATGTTCATACAGATGGCGGTGTAGATATTTCCATGATCATACAGATAGCGGTGTAGTTATTTCCATGTGTAAAGAGATAGCTTTGTAGATCTTCCCATGTATATTCAGATAGCTGTGTAGATATTTCCATTTTCATGCCGATAGCGGTGTATATATTTCCCTGTTCAAACAGATAGCGGTGTAGATATTTCCATGTTCATACAGATAGAGGTGTAGATATTTCCATGTTCATACAGATAGCGGTGTAGCTATTTCCATGTTCATACACATAGCGGTGTGGATATTTCCATGTTCATAGAGATAGCGGTGTAGATATTTCCATGTTCATACAGATAGCGGTGCTGATATTTCCATGTTTATACAGGTAGCGGTGTAGATATTTCCATGTTTATACAGATAGCGGTGAAGATGTATGCATGTTTACACATATAGCGGTGTACATATTTTCATGTTCCTCCAGATGGCTGTGTAGATATTTCCATGTTCATACAGATAGCGGTGTAGATATTTCCATGTTCATCCAGATGGCTGTGTAGATATATCCATGTTCATACAGATGGCAGTGAAGATATTTCCATGTTCATACAGATAGCGGTGTAGATATTTCCATGTTCATACAGATAGCGGTGTAGATATTTCCGTGTTCATACCGATAGCGGTGCTGATATTTCCATGTTTATTCAGGTAGCGGTGTAGATATTTCCATGTTTATACAGATAGCGGTGTAGATATTTCCATGTTTATACAGATAGCAGTGTAGATATTTCCATGTTTATACAGATAGCGGTGTAGATATCTCTTTCTTAATACAGATGGCAGTGTAGATATTTATATGTTCATAGAGATGGCGGTGCAGATATTTCCATGTTCATACAGATGGCGGTGTAGATATTTCCATGTTCATACAGATAGCGGTGTAGTTATTTCCATGTGTAAAGAGATAGCTGTATAGATATTTCCATGTATATGCAGATAGCTGTGTAGATATTTCCATTGTCATGCAGATAGCGGTGTATATATTTCCCTGTTCAAACAGATAGCGGTGTAGATATTTCCATGTTCATACAGATAGTGGTGTAGATATTTCCATGTTCATACAGATAGCGGTGTAGATATTTCCATATTCATCCAGATGGCTGTGTAGATACATCCATGTTCATACAGATAGCGGTGTAGATATTTCCATGTTCATACAGATAGTGGTGTAGATATTTCCATGTTCATACAGATAGCGGTGTAGCTATTTCCATGTTCATACAGATAGCGGTGTAGATATTTCCATGTTCATCCAGACGGCTGTGTAGACATATCCATGTTCATACAGATGGCGGTGAAGATATTTCCATGTTCATACAGATGGCTGTGTAGATATATCCATGTTCATACAGATGGCGGTGAAGATTTTTCCATGTTCATACAGATGGCGGTGTAGATATTTCCATGTTCATACAGATAGCGGGGCTGATATTTCCATTTTTATACAGGTAGCAGTGTAGATATTTCCATGTTTATATAGATAGCGGTGTAGATATTTCCATGTTTATACACATAGCGGTGTAGATATTTCCATGTTTATACAGATAGCGGTGTAGATATCTCCATCTTAATACAGATGGCGGTGTAGATATTTATATGTTCATACAGATGGCGGTGCAGATATTTCCATGTTCATACAGATGGCGGTGAAGATATTTCCATGTTCATACAGATGGCGGTGTAGATACTTCCATGTTCATACTGATAGCGGTGCTGATATTTCCATGTTTATACAGGTAGCGGTGTAGATATTTCCATGTTTATACAGATAGCGGTGTAGATATTTCCATGTTTATACACATAGCGGTGTAGATATTTCCATGTTTATACAGATAGCGGTGTAGGTATCTCCATCTTAATACAGATGGTGGTGTAGATATTTATATGTTCATTCAGATTGCGGTGCAGATATTTCCAAGTTCATACAGATGGCGGTGTAGATATTTCCATGTTCATACAGATAGCGGTGTAGTTATTTCCTTGTGTAAAGAGATAGCTGTGTAGATATTTCCATGTATATGCAGATAGCTGTGTAGACATTTCCATTTTCATGCATATAGCGGTGTATATATTTCCCTGTTCAAACAGTTAGCGGTGTAGATATTTCCATGTTCATAAAAATTGCAGTGTAGATATTTCCATGTTTATACAGATAGCGGTGAAGATGTATGCATGTTTACACAGATAGCGGTGTAGATATTTCCATGTTCATCCAGAAGGCTGTGTAGATATATCCATGTTCATACAGAAAGCGGTGTAGATATTTCCATGTTCATACAGATAGCGGTGCAGATATTTCCATGTTCATCCAGATGGCTGTGTAGATATATCCATGTTCATACAGATGGCGGTGAAGATATTTCCATGTTCATACAGATGGCGGTGAAGATATTTCCATGTTCATACAGATAGCGGTGTAGATATTTCCATGTTCATACAGATAGCGGTGTATGTATTTCCATGTTCATACAGATAGCGGTGTAGATATTTCCATGTTCATCCAGATGGCTGTGTAGATATATCCATGTTCATTCAGATAGCGGTGTAGATATTTCCATGTTCATCCAGATGGCTGTGTAGCTATTTCCATGTTTATACAGATAGTGGTGTAGATATTTCCATGGTCATACAGATAGCGGTGTAGATATTTCCATGTTCATACAGATAGCCATGTAGATATTGCCATGTTCATACCGATAGCGGTGCTGATACTTCCATGTTTATACAGGTAGCGGTGTACATATTTCCGTGTTTATATAGGTAGCGGTGTAGATATTTCCATGTTCATACAGATAGCGGTGTAGATATTTCCATGTTTATACAGATAGCGGTGTAGATATCTCCTTCTTAATATAGATGGCGGTGTAGATATTTATATGTTCATACAGATGGCGGTGCAGATATTTCCATTTTCATACAGACGGTGGTGTAGATATTTCCATGTTTATAGAGATAGCGTTGTAGTTATTTCCATGTGCAAAGAGATAGCTGTGTTGATATTTCCATGTAAATGCAGATAGCTGTGTAGATATTTCCATTTTCATGCAAATAGCGGTGTAGATATTTCCATGTTCAAACAGATAGCGGTGTAGATATTTCCATGTTCATACAGATAGCGGTGTAGATATTTCCATGTTTATACAGATAGCGATGAAGATGTATGCATGTTTACACAGATTGCGGTGTAGATATTTCCATGTTCATACAGATAGCGGTGTAGATATTTCCATGCTCATCCAGACGGCTGTGTAGACATATCCATGTTCATACAGATGGCGGTGAAGATTTTTCCATGTTCATACAGATGGCGGTGTAGATATTTCTATGTTCATGCAGATAGCGGTGCTGATATTTCCATGTTTATACAGGTAGCAGTGTAGATATTTCCATGTTTATACAGATAGCGGTGTAGATATTTCCATGTTTATACACATAGCGGTGTAGATATTTCCATGTTTATACAGATAGCGGTGTAGATATCTCCATCTTAATACAGATGGCGGTGTAGATATTTATATGTTCATACAGATGGCGGTGCAGATATTTCCATGTTCATACAGATGGCGGTGAAGATATTTCCATGTTCATACAGATGGCGGTGTAGATACTTCCATGTTCATACTGATAGCGGTGCTGATATTTCCATGTTTATAAAGGTAGCTGTGTAGATATTTCCATGTTTATACAGATAGCGGTGTAGATATGTCCATGTTTATACAGATAGCGGCGTAGATATTTCCAGGTTTATACAGATAGCGGTGTAGATATCTCCATCTTAATAGAGATGGCGGTGTAGATATTTATATGTTCATACAGATGGCGGTGCAGATATTCCCATGTTAATACAGATGGCGGTGTAGATATTTCCATGCCTATACAGATAGCGGTGTAGTTTTTTCCATGTGTAAAGAGATAGCTGTGTAGATATTTCCATGTATATGCAGATAGCTGTGTAGGTATTTCCATTTTCATGCAGATAGCGGTGTGTATATTTCCATGTTCAAACTGATAGCAGTGTAGATATTTCCATGTTCATACAGATATCGGTGAAGATGTATGCATGTCTACACAGATAGCAGTGTAGATATTTCCATGTTCATCCAGATGGCTGTGTAAATATATCCATGTTCATACAGATAGCGGTGTAGATATTTCCATGTTCATACAGATAGCGGTGTAGATACTTCCATGTTCATACAGATAGAGGGGCTGATATTTCCATGTTCATAAAGATAGCGGTGTAGATATTTCCATGTTTATACAGATATCGGTGTAGATATTTCCATGTTTATACAGATAGCAGTGTAGATATTTCCATGTTTATACAGGTAGCGGTGTAGATATCTCTTTCTTAATACAGATGGCAGTGTAGATATTTATATGTTCATAGAGATGGCGGTGCAGATATTTCCATGTTCATACAGATGGCGGTGTAGATATTTCCATGTTCATACAGATAGCGGTGTAGTTATTTCCATGAGTAAAGAGATAGCTGTATAGATATTTCCATGTATATGCAGATAGCTGTGTAGATATTTCCATTGTCATGCAGATAGCGGTGTATATATTTCCCTGTTCAAACAGATAGCGGTGTAGATATTTCCATGTTCATACAGATAGTGGTGTAGATATTTCCATGTTCATACAGATAGCGGTGTAGATATTTCCATGTTCATCCAGATGGCTGTGTAGATACATCCATGTTCATACAGATAGCGGTGTAGATATTTCCATGTTCATACAGATAGCGGTGTAGATATTTCCATGTTCATACAGATAGCGGTGTAGCTATTTCCATGTTCATACAGATAGCGGTGTAGATATTTCCATGTTTATACAGATAGCGGTGAAGATGTATGCATGTTTACATGGATAGCAGTGTAGATGTTTCCATGTTCATGCAGATAGCGGTGTAGATATTTCCATGTTCATACAGATAGCGGTGTATGTATTTCCATGTTCATACCGATAGCGCTGCTGATACTTCCATGTTTATACAGGTAGCGGTGTACATATTTCCATGTTTATTCAGGTAGCGGTGTAGATATTTCCATGTTCATACAGATAGCGGTGTAGATATTTCCATGTTTATACAGATAGCGGTGTAGATATCTCCTTCTTAATACACATGGCGGTGTAGATATTTATATGTTCATACAGATGGCAGTGCAGATATTTCCATGTTCATACAGATGGTGGTGTAGTTATTTCCATGTTTATAGAGATAGCGGTGTAGTTATTTCCATGTGCAAAGAGATAGCTGTGTAAATATTTCCATGTATATGCAGATAGCTGTGTAGATATTTCCATTTTCATGCAGATAGCGGTGTAGATATTTCCATTTTCATGCAGATAGCCGTGTAGATATTTCCATGTTCATACAGATAGCGGTGTGGATATTTCCATGTTTTTACAGATAGCGGTGAAGTTGTATGCATGTTTACACAGATAGGGGTGTAGATATTTTCATGTTCATACAGATAGCGGTGTAGATATTTCCATGTTCATCCAGACGGCTGTGTAGACATATCCATGTTCATACAGATGGCGGTGAAGATATTTCCATGTTCATACAGATGGCTGTGTAGATATATCCATGTTCATACAGATGGCGGTGAAGATTTTTCCATGTTCATACAGATGGCGGTGTAGATATTTCCATGTTCATACAGATAGCGGGGCTGATATTTCCATTTTTATACAGGTAGCAGTGTAGATATTTCCATGTTTATATAGATAGCGGTGTACATATTTCCATGTTTATACACATAGCGGTGTAGATATTTCCATGTTTATACAGATAGCGGTGTAGATATCTCCATCTTAATACAGATGGCGGTGTAGATATTTATATGTTCATACAGATGGCGGTGCAGATATTTCCATGTTCCTACAGATGGCGGTGAAGATATTTCCATGTTCATACAGATGGCGGTGTAGATACTTCCATGTTCATACTTATAGCGGTGCTGATATTTCCATGTTTATACAGGTAGCGGTGTAGATATTTCCATGTTTATACAGATAGCGGTGTAGATATTTCCATGTTTATACACATAGCGGTGTAGATATTTCCATGTTTATACAGATAGCGGTGTAGGTATCTCCATCTTAATACAGATGGTGGTTTAGATATTTATATGTTCATTAGATGGTGGTGCAGATATTTCCAAGTTCATACAGATGGCGGTGTAGATATTTCCATGTTCATACAGATAGCGGTGTAGTTATTTCCTTGTGTAAAGAGATAGATGTGTAGATATTTCCATGTATATGCAGATAGCTGTGTAGACATTTCCATGTTCATGCATATAGCGGTGTATATATTTCCCTGTTCAAACAGTTAGCGGTGTAGATATTTCCATGTTCATAAAGATTGCAGTGTAGATATTTCCATGTTTATACAGATAGCGGTGAAGATGTATGCATGTTTACACAGATAGCGGTGTAGATATTTCCATGTTCATACAGAAGGCTGTGTAGATATATCCATGTTCATACAGAAAGCGGTGTAGATATTTCCATGTTCATACAGATAGCGGTGCAGATATTTCCATGTTCATCCAGATGGCTGTGTAGATATATCCATGTTCATACAGATGGCGGTGAAGATATTTCCATGTTCATACAGATGGCGGTGAAGGTATTTCCATGTTCATACAGATAGCGGTGTAGATATTTCCATGTTCATACAGATAGCGGTGTATGTATTTCCATGTTCATACAGATAGCGGTGTAGATATTTCCATGTTCATCCAGATGGCTGTGTAGTTATATCCATGTTCATTCAGATAGCGGTGTAGATATTTCCATGTTCATCCAGATGGCTCTGTAGCTATTTCCATGTTTATACAGATAGTGGTGTAGATATTTCCATGGTCTTACAGATAGCGGTGTAGATATTTCCATGTTCATACAGATAGCCATGTAGATATTGCCATGTTCATACCGATAGCGGTGCTGATACTTCCTTGTTTATACAGGTAGCGGTGTACATATTTCCGTGTTTATATAGGTAGCGGTGTAGATATTTCCATGTTCATACAGATAGCGGTGTAGATATTTCCATGTTTATACAGATAGCGGTGTAGATATCTCCTTCTTAATACAGATGGCGGTGTAGATATTTATATGTTCATACAGATGGCGGTGCTGATATTTCCATTTTCATACAGACGGTGGTGTAGATATTTCCATGTTTATAGAGATAGCGGTGTAGTTATTTCCATGTGCAAAGAGATAGCTGTGTTGATATTTCCATGTAAATGCAGATAGCTGTGTAGATATTTCCATTTTCATGCAAATAGCGGTGTAGATATTTCCATGTTCAAACAGATAGCGGTGTAGATATTTCCATGTTCATACAGATAGCGGTGTGGATATTTCCATGTTCATACAGATAGCGGTGAAGATGTATGCATGTTTACACAGATTGCGGTGTAGATATTGCCAAGTTCATACAGATAGCGGTGTAGATATTTCCATGCTCATCCAGACGGCTGTGTAGACATATCCATGTTCATACAGATGGCGGTGAAGATTTTTCCATGTTCATACTGATGGCGGTGTAGATATTTCTATGTTCATGCAGATAGCGGTGCTGATATTGCCATGTTTATACAGGTAGCAGTGTAGATATTTTCATGTTTATACAGATAGCCGTGTAGATATTTCCATGTTTATACACATAGCGGTGTACATATTTCCATGTTTATACAGATAGCGGTGTAGATATCTCCGTCTTAATACAGATGGCGGTGTAGATATTTATATGTTCATACAGATGGCGGTGCAGATATTTCCATGTTCACACAGATGGCGGTGAAGATATTTCCATGTTCATACAGATGGCGGTGTAGATACTTCCATGTTCATACTGATAGCGGTGCTGATATTTCCATGTTTATAAAGGTAGCTGTGTAGATATTTCCATGTTTATACAGATAGCGGTGTAGATATTTCCATGTTTATACAGATAGCGGCTTAGATATTTCCAGGTTTATACAGATAGCGGTGAAGATATCTCCATCTTAATACAGATGGCGGTGTAGATATTTATATGTGCATACAGATAGCGGTGCTGATATTTCCATGTTTATACAGGTAGCCGTGTAGATATTTCCATGCTTATACAGATAGCGGTGTAGATTTTTTCAAGTTTATACAGATAGCGGTGTAGATATCTCCATCTTAATACAGATGGCGGTGTAGAAATTTATATGTTCATACAGATGGCGGTGCAGATATTTCCATGTTCATACAGATGGTGGTGTAGATATTTCCATGATTATAGAGATAGCAGTGTAGTTATTTCCATGTGTAAAGAGATAGCTTTGTAGATATTTCCATGTATATGCTGATAGCTGTGTAGATATTTCCATTTTCATGCAGATAGCGGTGAAGATGTATGCATGTTTACACAGATAGCGGTGTAGATATTTCCATGTTCAAACAGATAGCGGTGTAGATATTTCCATGTTCATACAGATAGCGGTGTAGATATTTCCATGTTTATTCAGATAGCGGTGAAGATGTTTGCATGTTTACAAGGATAGCATTGTAGATATTTCCATGTTCATACAGATAGCGATGTAGATATTTCCATATTCATACAGATAGAGGTGTAGATATTTCCATGTTCATACAGATAGCGGTGTAGATATTTCCATGTTCATACAGATAGCGGTGCTGATATTTCCATGTTTATACAGGTAGCCGTGTAGATATTTCCATGTTTATACAGATAGCGGTGTAGATATCTCCATCTTAATACAGATGGCGGTGTAGATATTTATATGTTCATACAGATGGCGGTGCAGATATTCCCATGTTAACAGATGGCGGTGTAGATATTTCCATGTTCAAACAGATAGCGGTGTGGATATTTCCACGTTTATACAGATAGCGGTGAAGATGTATGCATGTCTACACAGATAGCAGTGTAGATATTTCCATGTTCATCCAGATGGCTGTGTAGATATATCCATGTTCATACAGATAGCGGTGTAGATATTTCCATGTTCATACAGATAGCGGTGTAGATATTTCCATGTTCATACAGATGGCTGTGTAGATATATCCATGTTCATACAGATAGCGGTGTAGATATTTCCATGTTCATACAGATGGCTGTGTAGATATTTCCATGTTTATACAGATAGCAGTGTAGATATTTCCATGTTTATACAGATAGCGGTGTAGATATCTCCTTCTTAATACAGATAGCGGTGTAGATATTTATATGTTCATACAGATGGCGGTGCAGATATTTCCATGTTCATACAGATGTCGGTGTAGATATTTCCATGTTCATACAGATAGCGGTGTAGTTATTTCCATGTGTAAAGAGATAGCTGAGTAGACATTTCCATCTATATGCAGATAGCTGTGTAGATATTTCCATTTTCATGCAGATAGCGGTGTATATATGTCCCTGTTCAAACAGATAGCGGTGTAGATATTTCCATGTTCATACAGATAGCGGTGTAGATATTTCCATGTTTATACAGATAGCGGTGAAGATGTATGCATGTTTACACAGATTGCGGTGTAGATATTTCCATGTTCGTCCAGATGGCTGTGTAGATATATCCATGTTCATGCAGATAGCGGTGTAGATATTTCCATGTTCATACAGATAGCGGTGCAGATATTTCAATGTTCATCCAGATGGCTGTGTAGATATATCCATGTTCATACAGATGGCGGTTAAGCTATTTCCATGTTCATACAGATAGCGGTGTAGATATTTCCATGTTCATACAGATAGCGGTGTAGATATTTCCATGTTTATACAGATAGCGGTGAAGATGTTTGCATGTTTACAAGGATAGCATTGTAGATATTTCCATGTTCATACAGATAGCGATGTAGATATTTCCATATTCATACAGATAGAGGTGTAGATATTTCCATGTTCATACAGATAGCGGTGTAGATATTTCCATGTTCATACAGATAGCGGTGCTGATATTTCCATGTTTATACAGGTAGCCGTGTAGATATTTCCATGTTTATACAGATAGCGGTGTAGATATCTCCATCTTAATACAGATGGCGGTGTAGATATTTATATGTTCATACAGATGGCGGTGCAGATATTCCCATGTTAACAGATGGCGGTGTAGATATTTCCATGTTCAAACAGATAGCGGTGTAGATATTTCCACGTTTATACAGATAGCGGTGAAGATGTATGCATGTCTACACAGATAGCAGTGTAGATATTTCCATGTTCATCCAGATGGCTGTGTAGATATATCCATGTTCATACAGATAGCGGTGTAGATATTTCCATGTTCATACAGATAGCGGTGTAGATATTTCCATGTTCATACAGATGGCTGTGTAGATATATCCATGTTCATACAGATAGCGGTGTAGATATTTCCATGTTCATACAGATGGCTGTGTAGATATTTCCATGTTTATACAGATAGCAGTGTAGATATTTCCATGTTTATACAGATAGCGGTGTAGATATCTCCTTCTTAATACAGATAGCGGTGTAGATATTTATATGTTCATACAGATGGCGGTGCAGATATTTCCATGTTCATACAGATGTCGGTGTAGATATTTCCATGTTCATACAGATAGCGGTGTAGTTATTTCCATGTGTAAAGAGATAGCTGAGTAGACATTTCCATCTATATGCAGATAGCTGTGTAGATATTTCCATTTTCATGCAGATAGCGGTGTATATATGTCCCTGTTCAAACAGATAGCGGTGTAGATATTTCCATGTTCATACAGATAGCGGTGTAGATATTTCCATGTTTATACAGATAGCGGTGAAGATGTATGCATGTTTACACAGATTGCGGTGTAGATATTTCCATGTTCGTCCAGATGGCTGTGTAGATATATCCATGTTCATGCAGATAGCGGTGTAGATATTTCCATGTTCATACAGATAGCGGTGCAGATATTTCAATGTTCATCCAGATGGCTGTGTAGATATATCCATGTTCATACAGATGGCGGTTAAGCTATTTCCATGTTCATACAGATAGCGGTGTAGATATTTCCATGTTCATACAGATAGCGGTGTAGATATTTCCATGTTCATACAGATAGCGGTGTAAGTATTTCCATGTTCATACAGATAGCGGTGTAGATATTTCCATTTTTAAGCAGATAGCGGTGTATATATTTCCCTGTTCAAACAGTTAGCGGTGTAGATATTTCCATGTTCATAAAGATAGCGGTGTAGATATTTCCATGTTTATACAGATAGCGGTGAAGTTGTATGCATGTTTACACAGATAGCGGTGTAGGTATTTCCACGTTCATCCAGATGGCTGTGTAGATATATCCATGTTCATACAGATGGCGGTGAAATTATTTCCATGTTCATACAGATAGCGGTGTAGATATTTCCATGTTCATACAGATAGTGGTGTAGATATTTCCATGTTCATACAGATAGCGGTGTAGATATTTCCATGTTCATACAGATAGCGGTGTATGTATTTCCATGTTCATACAGATAGCGGTGTAGATATTTCCATGTTCATCCAGATGGCTGTGTAGATATTCCCATGTTCATACAGATAGCGGTGTAGATATTTCCATGTTGATACAGATAGCGGTGTAGATATTTCCATATTCATCCAGATGGCTGTGTAGATATATCCATGTGCATACAGATGGCGGTGAAGACATTTCCATGTTCATACAGATAGCGGTGTAGATATTTCCATGTTCATACAGATTGCGGTGTAGCTATTTCCATGTTCATACAGATAGCGGTGTAGATATTTCCATGTTCATACCGATAGCGGTTCTGATACTTCCATGTTTATACAGGTAGCGGTGAACATATTTCCGTGATTATACTGATAGCGGTGTAGATATTTCCATGTTAATACAGATAGCGGTGTAGATATTTCCATGTTTATACAGATACCGGTGTAGATATCTCCTTCTTAATACAGATGGCGGTGTAGATATTTCCATGTTCATACAGATGGCGGCGTAGATATTTCCATGTTTATAGAGATAGCGGTGTAGCTATTTCCATGTGCAAAGAGATAGCTGTGTAGATATTTCCATTTATATGCAGATAGTTGTGTAGATATTTCCATTTTCATGCAGATAGCGGTGTAGATATTTCCATGTTCAAACAGATGGCGGTGTAGATATTTCCATGTTCATACAGATAGCGGTGTAGATATTTCCATGTTTATACAGATAGCGGTGAAGATGTATGCATGTTTACACAGATAGCGGTGTAGATATTTCCATGTTCATACAGATAGCGGTGTAGATATTTCCATGTTCATCCAGACGGCTGTGTAGACATATCTGTGTTCATACAGATGGTGGTGAAGATATTTCCATGTTGATACAGATGGCTGTGTAGATATATCCATGTTCATACAGATGGCGGTGACGATATTTCCATGTTCATACAGATGGCGGTGTAGATATTTCCTTGTTCATACAGATAGCGGTGCTGATATTTCCATGTTTATACAGGTATCGGTGTATATATTTCCATGTTTATACAGATAGCGGTGTAGATATTTCCATGTTTATACAGATAGCGGTGTAGATATTTCCATGTTTATACAGATAGCGGTGTAGATATCTCCATCTTAATACAGATGGCGGTGTAGATATTTATATGTTCATACAGATGGTGGTGCAGATATTTCCATGTTCATACGGATGGCGGTGAAGATATTTCCATGTTCATACAGATGGCGGTGTAGAAACTTCCATGTTCATACTGATAGCGGTGCTGATATTTCCATGTTTATACAGGTAGCGGTGTAGATATTTCCATGTTTATACAGATAGCGGTGTAGATATTTCCATGTTTATACACATAGCGGTGTAGATATTTCCATGTTTATACAGATAGCGGTGTAGATATTTCCATGTTTATGCAGATAGTTGTGTAGATATCTCCATCTTAATACAGATGGCGGTGTAGATATTTAAATGTTCATTCAGATGGCTGTGTAGACATATCCATGTTCATACAGATGGCGGTGAAGATATTTCCATGTTCATACAGATAGCGGTGTAGATATTTCCATGTTCATACAGATAGCGGTGTTGATATTTCCATGTTCATACAGATGGCTGTGTAGATATATCCATGTTCCTACAGATGGCGGTGAAGATATTTCCACGTTCATACTGATGGCGGTGTAGATATTTCCATGTTCATACAGATAGCGGGGCTGATATTTCCATGTTTGTACATGTAGCGGTGTAGATATTTCCATGTTTATACAGATAGCGGTGTAGATATTTCCATGTTTATACACATAGCGGTGTAGATATTTCCATGTTCATACAGATAGCGGTGTATGTATTTCCATGTTCATACAGATAGCGGTGTAGATATTTCCATTTTCATGCAGATAGCGGTGTATATGTTTCCCTGTTCAAACAGATAGCGGTGTAGATATTTCCATGTTCATAAAGATAGCGGTGTAGATATTTCCATGTTTATACAGATAGCGGTGAAGTTGTATGCATGTTTACACAAATTGCGGTGTAGATATTTCCACGTTCATCCAGATGGCTGTGTAGATATATCCATGTTCATACAGATGGCGGTGTAGATATTTCCATCTTCATACAGATAGCGGTGCAGATATTTCCATGTTCATCCAGATGGCTGTGTAGATATATCCATGTTCATACAGATGGCGGTGAAGATATTTCCATGTTTATACAGATAGCGGTGAAGTTGTATGCATGTTTACACAGATAGCGGTGTAGATATTTCCACGTGCATCCAGATGGCTGTGTAGATATATCCATGTTCATACAGATGGCGGTGTAGATATTTCCATGTTTATACAGATAGCAGTGTAGATATTTCCATATTTATACACATAGCGGTGTAGATATTTCCATGTCTATACAGATAGCGGTGTAGATATTTCCATGTTTATGCAGATAGTGGTGTAGATATCTCCATCTTAATACAGATGGCGGTGTAGATATTTATATGTTTATTCAGATGGCGGTGCAGATACTTCCATGTTCATACAGATGGCGGTGTAGATATTTCCATGTTCATACAGATAGCGGTGTAGATATTTCCATTTGTAAAGAGATAGCTGTGTGGATATTCCCATGTATATGCAGATAGCTGTGTAGATATTTCCATTTTCAAGCAGATAGCGGTGTATATACTTCCCTGTTCAAACAGATAGCGGTGTAGATATTTCCATGTTCATACAGATTGTGCTGTAGATATTTCCATGTTCATACAGATAGCGGTGTAGCTATTTCCATGTTCATACAGATAGCGGTGTGGATATTTCCATGTTCATAGAGATAGCGGTGTAGATATTTCCATGTTTATACAGGTAGCGGTGTAGATATTTCCATGTTTACACAGATAGCGGTGTAGATATTTTCATGTTCATCCAGATGGCTGTGTAGATATTTCCATGTTCATACAGATAGCGGTGTAGATATTTCCATGTTCATCCAGATGGCTGTGTAGATATATCCATGTTCATACAGATGGCGGTGAAGATATTTCCATGTTCATACAGATAGCGGTGTAGATATTTCCATGTTCAAAGAGATAGCGGTGTAGATATTTCCATGTTCATACAGATAGCAGTGTAACTATTTCCATGTTCCTACAGATAGCGGTGTAGATATTTCCATGTTCATCCTGATGGCTGTGTACATATTTCCATGTTCATACAGATAGCGGTGTAGATATTTCCATGTTCATACAGATAGCGGTGTAGATATTTCCATGTTCATCTATATGGCTGTGTACATATATCCATGTTCATACAGATGGCGGTGAAGATATTTCCATGTTCATACAGATGGTGATGTAGATATTTCCATGTTCATACAGATAGCCGTGTAGATATTGGCATGTTCATACCGATAGCGGTGCTGATACTTCCATGTTTATACAGGTAGCGGTTTACATATTTCTGTGTTTATATAGGTAGCAGTGTAGATATTTCCATGTTCATACAGATAGCGGTGTAGATATTTCCATGTTTATACAGATAGCGGTGTAGATATCTCCTTGTTCATACAGACGGCAGTGTAGATATTTATATGTTCATACAGATGGCGGTGCAGATAATTCCATTTTCATACAGATGGTGGTGTAGATATTTCCATGTTTATAGAGATAGCGGTGTAGTTATTTCCATGTGCAAAGAGATAGCTGTGTAGATATTTCCATGTATATGCAGATAGCTGTGTAGATATTTCCATTTTCATGCAGATAGCGGTGTAGATATTTCCATGTTCAAACAGATAGCGGTGTAGATATTTCCATGTTCATACAGATAGCGGTGTGGATATTTCCATGTTTATACAGATAGCGGTGAAGATGTATGCATGTTTACACAGATAGCGGTGTAGATATTTCCATGTTCATACAGATAGCTGTGTAGATATTTCCATGTTCATCCAGACGGCTGTGTAGACATATCCATGTTCATACAGATGGCGGTGAAGATATTTCCATGTTCATACAGATGGCTGTGTAGATATATCCATGTTCATACAGATGGCGGTGAAGATTTTTCCATGTTCATACAGATGGCGGTGTAGATATTTCCATGTTCATACAGATAGCGGTGCTGATATTTCCATGTTTATACAGGTAGCAGTGTAGATATTTCCATGTTCATACAGATAACCGTGTAGATATTGCCATGTTCATACCGATAGCGGTGCTGATACTTCCATGTTTATACAGGTAGCGGTGTAGATATTTCCATGTTTATACACATAGGGGTGTAGATATTTCCATGTTTATACAGATAGCGGTGTAGATATCTCCATCTTAATACAGATGGCGGTGTATATATTTATATGTTCATACAGATGGCGGAGCAGATATTTCCATTTTCATACGGATGGCGGTGAAGATATTTCCATGTTCATACAGATGGCGGTGTAGAAACTTCCATGTTCATACTGATAACGGTGCTGACATTTCCATGTTTACACAGGTAGCGGTGTAGATATTTCCATGTTTATACAAATAGCAGTGTAGATATTTCCATGTTTATACATATAGCGGTGTAGATATTTCCATGTTTATACAGATAGCTGTGTAGATATTTCCATGTTTATGCAGATAGTGGTGTAGATATCTCCATCTTAATACAGATGGCGGTGTAGATATTTAAATGTTCATACAGTTGGCGGTGCAGATATTTCCATGTTCAAACAGATGGCAGTGTAGATATTTCCATGTTCATACAGATAGCGGTGTAGTTATTTCCATGTGTAAAAAGATAGCTGTGTAGATATTTCCATGTATAAGCAGATAGCTGTGTAGATATTTCCGTTTTCATGCAGATACCGGTGTATATATTTCCCTGTTCAAACAGTTAGCGGTGTAGATATTTCCATGTTCATAAAGATAGCGGTGTAGATATTTCCATGTTTATACAGATAGCGGTGTAGATATTTCCATGTTCATACAGATAGCGGTGTAGATATTGCCATGTTCATACCGATAGCGGTGCTGATACTTCCATGTTTATACAGGTAGCGGTGTACATATTTCCGTGTTTATACATATAGCGGTGTAGATATTTCCATGTTCATACAGATAGCGGTGTAGATATTTCCATTCTTATACAGATAGCAGTGTAGATATCTCCTTCTTAATACAGATGGCGGTGTAGATATTTCCATGTTCATACAGATTGCGGTGTAGATATTTCCATGTTTATAGAGATAGCGGTGTAGTTATTTCCATGTGCAAAGAGAAAGCTGTGTAGATATTTCCATTTATATGAAGATAGTTGTGTAGATATTTCCATTTTCATGCAGATAGCGGTGTAGATATTTCCATGTTCATACAGATAGCGGTGTAGATATTTCCATGTTTATACAGATAGCGGTGTAGATATCTCCATCTTAATACAGATGGCGGTGTAGATATTTATATGTTCATACAGATTGCGGTGAAGATATTTCCATGTTCATACAAATGGCGGTGTAGATATTTCCATGTTCATACAGATAGCGGGGCTGATATTTCCATGTTTATACATGTAGCGGTGTAGATATTTCCATGTTTATACAGATAGCGGTGTAGATATTTCCATGTTTATACACATAGCGGTGTAGATATTTCCATGTTCATACAGATAGCGGTGTATGTATTTCCATTTTCATACAGATAGCGGTGAAGGTGTATGCATGTTTACACAGTTTGCGGTGTAGATATTTCCATGTTCATACAGATAGCGGTGTAGATATTTCCAAGTTCATCCAGACGGCTGTGTAGACATATCCATGTTCATACAGATGGCGGTGAAGATATTTCCATGTTCATACAGATGGCTGTGTAGATATATCCATGTTCATACAGATGGCGGTGAAGATTTTTTCATGTTCATACAGATGGCGGTGTAGATATTTCCATGTTCATGCAGATAGCGGTGCTGATATTTCCATGTTTATACAGGTAGCAGTGTAGATATTTCCATGTTTATACAGATAGCGGTGTAGATATTTCCATGTTTATACACATAGCGGTGTAGATATTTCCATATTTATACACATAGCGGTGTAGATATTTCCATGTTTATACAGATAGCTTTGTAGATATCTCCATCTTAATACAGATTGCGGTGTAGATATTTATATGTTCATACAGATGGCGGTGCAGATATTTCCATGTTCATACAGATGGCGGTGTAGGTACTTCCATGTTCATACTGATAGCGGTGCAGATATTTCCATGTTTATACAGGTAGCGGTGTAGATATTTCCATGTTTATACAGGTAGCGGTGTAGATATGTCCATGTTTATACAGATAGCGGCATAGATATTTCCAGGTTTATACAGATAGCGGTGAAGATATCTCCATCTTAATACAGATGGCGGTGTAGATATTTATATGTGCATACAGATAGCGGTGCTGATATATCCATGTTTATACAGGTAGCCGTGTAGATATTTCCATGCTTATACAGATAGCGGTGTAGATTTTTCCAAGTTTATACAGCTAGCGGTGTAGATATTTCCATGTTTATACAGATAGCGGTGTAGATATCTCCTTCTTCATACAGATGGCGGTGTAGATATTTATATGTGCATACAGATGGCGGTGCAGATATTTCCATGTTCATACAGATGGCAGTGTAGATATTTCCATGATTATAGAGATAGCAGTGTAGTTATTTCCATGTGTAAAGAGATAGCTTTGTAGACATTTCCATGTATATGCAGATAGCTGTGTAGATATTTCCATTTTCATGCAGATAGCGGTGTATATATTTCCATTTTCAAACAGATAGCGGTGTAGATATTTCCATGTTTATACAGATAGCGGTTAAGATGTATGCATGTCTACACAGATAGCAGTGTAGATATTTCCATGTTCATCCAGATGGCTGTGTAGATATATCCATGTTCATACAGATAGCGGTGTAGATATTTCCATGTTCATACAGATAGCGGTGTAGATATTTCCAAGTTCATCCAGATGGCTGTGTAGATATATCCATGTTCATACAGATAGCGGTGTAGATATATCCATGTTCATACAGATAGTGGTGTAGATATTTCCATGTTCATAAAGATAGTGGTGTAGCTATTTCCATGTTCATACAGATAGCGGTGTAGATATTTCCATGTTCATACCGATAGCGGTGCTGTTATTTCCATGTTTATACTGGTAGCGGTGTAGATATTTCCATGTTCATACAGATAGCGGTGTAGATATTTCCATGTTCATCCAGATGGCTGTGTAGATATATCCATGTTCATACAGATGGCAGTGAAGATATTTCCATGTTCACACAGATGGCGGTGTAGATATTTCCATGTTCCTGCACATAGCGGTGTAGATATTTCCATGTTCATACCGATAGCGGTGCTGTTATTTCCATGTTTATACAGGTAGCGGTGTAGATATTTCCATGTTCATACAGATAGCGGTGTAGATATTTCCATGTTTAAACAGACAGCAGTGTAGATATTTCCTTGTTTATACAGATAGCGGTGTAGGTATTTCCTTCTTAATACAGATGGCGGTGTAGATGTTTATATGTTCATACAGATGGCGGTGCAGATATTTCCATGTTCATACAGATAGCTGTGTAGATATTTCCATGTATATGCAGATAGCTGTGTAGATATTTCCATTTTCATGCAGATAGCGGTGTAGACATTTCCATGTTCAAACAAATAGCGGTGTAGATATTTCCATGTTCATACAGATAGCGATGTAGATATTTCCATGTTCATACAGATAGTGGTGTAGATATTTCCATGTTCATACAGATAGCGGTGTAGATATTTCCATGTTCATACAGATAGAGGTGTAGATATTTCCGTGTTCATACAGATAGCGGTGTAGATATTTCCATGGTCATACAGATAGCGGTGCTGATATTTCCATGTTTATACAGGTAGCGGTGTAGATATTTCCATGTTTATACAGATAGCGGTGTAGATATCTCCATCTTAATACAGATGGCGGTTTAGATATTTATATGTTCATACAGATGGCGGTGCAGATATTCCCATGTTAATACAGATGGCGGTGTAGATATTTCCATGTTCAAACAGATAGCGGTGTAGATATTTCCACGTTTATACAGATAGCGGTGAAGATGTATGCATGTCTACACAGATAGCAGTGTAGATATTTCCATGTTCATCCAGATGGCTGTGTAGTTATATCCATGTTCATACAGATAGCGGTGTAGATATTTCCATGTTCATACAGATAGCGGTGTAGATATTTCCATGTTCAAACAGATAGTGGTGTAGATATTTCCATGTTCATACAGATAGCGGTGTAGATATTTCCATGTTCAAAGAGATAGCGGTGTAGATATTTCCATGTTCATACAGATAGCTGTGCTGATATTTCCATGTTTATACAGGTAGCGGTGTAGATATTTCCATGTTTATACAGATAGTGGTGTAGGTATTTCCATGTTTATACAGATAGCGGTGTAGATATTTCCAAGTTTATACAGATTGATGTGTAGATATCTCCATCTTAATACAGGTGGCGGTGTAGATATTTTTATGTTCATACAGATGGCGGTGCAGATATTTCCATGTTCATATAGATGGCGGTGTAGATATTTCCATGTTTATAGAGATAGCAGTGTAGTTATTTCCATGTGTAAAGAGATAGCTTTGTAGATATTTCCATGTATATGCAGATAGCTGTGTAGATATTTCCATTTTCATGCGGATAGCGGTGTAGATATTTCCATGTTCAAACAGATAGCGGTGTAGATATTTCCATGTTCATACAGATAGCGGTGTAGATATTTCCATGTTTATACAGATAGCGGTGAAGATGTATGCATATTTACAAGGATAGCAGTGTAGATATTTCCATGTTCATACAGATAGCGGTGCAGATATTTCCATGTTCATACAGATAGCGGTGTAGATATTTCCGTGTTCATACCGATAGCGGTGCTGATATTTCCATGTTTATACTTGTAGCGGTGTAGATATTTCCATGTTTATACAGATAGCAGTGTAGATATTTCCATGTTTATACAGATAGCGGTGTAGATATCTCCTTCTTAATACAGATGGCGGTGTAGATATTTATATGTTCATACAGATGGCGGTGCAGATATTTCCATGTTCATACAGATGGCGGTGTAGATATTTCCATGTTCATACAGATAGCGGTGTAGTTATTTCCATGTGTAAAGAGATAGCTGTGTAGATATTTCCATGTATATGCAGATAACTGTGTAGATATTTCCATTTTCATGCAGATAGTGGTGTATATATTTCCCTGTTCAAACAGATAGCGGTGTAGATATTTCCATGTTCATACAGATAGAGGTGTAGATATTTCCATGTTCATACAGATAGTGGTGTAGATATTTCCATGTTCATACAGATAGCGGTGTAGCTATTTCCATGTTCATACAGATAGCGGTGTAGATATTTCCATGTTCATAGAGATAGCGGTGTAGATATTTAAATGTTCATACAGATAGCGGTGCTGATATTTCCATGTTTGTACAGGTAGCGGTGTAGATATTTCCATGTTTATACAGATACTGATGTAGTTATTTCCATGTTTATTCAGATAGCGGTGTAGATATTTCCAAGTTTATACAGATAGCGGTGTAGATATCTCCATCGTAATACAGATGGCGGTGTAGATATTTATATGTTCATACAGATGGCGGTGCAGATATTTCCATGTTCATATAGATGGCGGTGTAGCTATTTCCATGTTTATAGAGATAGCGGTGTAGTTATTTCCATGTGTAAAGAGATAGCTTTGTAGATATTTCCATGTGTATGCAGATAGCTTTGTAGATATTTCCATTTTCATGCAGATAGCTGTGTAGATATTTCCATGTTCAAACAGATAGCGGTGTAGATATTTCCATGTTCATACAGATAGCGGTGTAGATATTTCCATGTTTATACAGATAGCAGTGAAGATGTATGCATGTTTACAAGGATAGCAGTGTAGATGTTTCCATGTTCATGCAGATAGCGGTGTAGATATTTCCATGTTCATCCAGATGGCATTGTAGATATATCGATGTTCATACAGATGGCAGTGAAGATATTTCCATGTTCATACAGATGGCGGTGTAGATATTTCCATGTTCATACAGATAGCGGGGGAGATATTTCCGTGTTCATACCAATAGCGGTGCTGATATTTCCATGTTTATACAGGTAGCGATGTAGATATTTCCATGTTTGTACAGATAGCGGTGTAGATATTTCCATGTTTATACAGATAGCAGTGTAGATATTTCCATGTTTATACAGATATCGGTGTAGATATCTCCTTCTTAATACAGATGGCGGTGTAGATATTTATATGTTCATACAGATGGCGGTGCAGATATTTCCATGTTCATACAGATAGCGGTGTAGTTATTTCCATGTGTAAAGAGATAGCTTTGTAGATCTTCCCATGTATATTCAGATAGCTGTGTAGATATTTCCATTTTCATGCCGATAGCGGTGTACATATTTCCCTGTTCAAACAGATAGCGGTGTAGATATTTCCATGTTCATACAGATAGTGGTGTAGATATTTCCATGTTCATACAGATAGCGGTGTAGCTATTTCCATGTTCATACACATAGCGGTGTGGATATTTCCATGTTCATAGAGATAGCGGTGTAGATATTTCCATGTTCATACAGATAGCGGTGCTGATATTTCCATGTTTATACAGGTAGCGGTGTAGATATTTCCATGTTCATACAGATAGCGGTGTAGATATTTCCATGTTCAAAGAGATAGCGGTGTAGATATTTCCATGTTCATACAGATAGCTGTGCTGATATTTCCATGTTTATACAGGTAGCGGTGTAGATATTTCCATGTTTATACAGATAGTGGTGTTGGTATTTCCATGTTTATACAGATAGCGGTGTAGATATTTCCAAGTTTATACAGATAGATGTGTAGATATCTCCATCTTAATACAGGTGGCGGTGTAGATATTTTTATGTTCATACTGATGGCGGTGCAGATATTTCCATGTTCATATAGATGGCGGTGTAGATATTTCCATGTTTATAGAGATAGCAGTGTAGTTATTTCCATGTGTAAAGAGATAGCTTTGTAGATATTTCCATGTATATGCAGATAGCTGTGTAGATATTTCCATTTTCATGCGGATAGCGGTGTAGATATTTCCATGTTCAAACAGATAGCGGTGTAGATATTTCCATGTTCATACAGATAGCGGTGTAGATATTTCCATGTTTATACAGATAGCGGTGAAGATGTATGCATATTTACAAGGATAGCAGTGTAGATATTTCCATGTTCATACAGATAGCGGTGCAGATATTTCCATGTTCATACAGATAGCGGTGTAGATATTTCCGTGTTCATACCGATAGCGGTGCTGATATTTCCATGTTTATACTTGTAGCGGTGTAGATATTTCCATGTTTATACACATAGCGGTGTAGATATTTCCATGTTTATACAGATAGCGGAGTAGGTATCTCCATCTTAATACAGATGGCAGTGTAGATATTTGTATGTTCATTCAGATGGCGGTGCAGATATTTCCAAATTCATACAGATGGCGGTGTAGATATTTCCATGTTTATACAGATATCGGTGTAGATATTTCCATGTTTATACACATAGCGGTGTAGATATTTCCATGTTTATACAGATAGCGGTGTAGGTATCTCCATCTTAATAAAGATGGCGGTGTAGATATTTGTATGTTCATTCAGATGGCGGTGCAGATATTTCCAAATTCATACAGATGGCGGTGTAGATATTTCCATGTTCATACAGATAGCGGTGTAGTTATTTCCATGTGTAAAGAGATAGCTGTGTAGATATTTCCATGTATATGCAGATAGCTGTGTAGACAATTCCATTTTCATGCATATAGCGGGGTATATATTTCCCTGTTCAAACAGTTAGCGGTGTAGATATTTCCATGTTCATAAAGATTGCAGTGTAGATATTTCCATGTTTATACAGATAGCGGTGAAGATGTATGCATGTTTACACAGATAGCGGTGTAGATATTTCCATGTTCATCCAGAAGGCTGTGTAGATATATCCATGTTCATACAGATAGCGGTGTAGATATTTCCATGTTCATACAGATAGCGGTGCAGATATTTCCATGTTCATCCAGATTGCTGTGTAGATATATCCATGTTCATACAGATGGCGGTGAAGATATTTCCATGTTCATACAGATGGCGGTGAAGATATTTCCATGTTCATACAGATAGCGGTGTAGATATTTCCATGTTTATACAGATAGCGGTGTATGTATTTCCATGTTCATACAGATAGCGGTGTAGATATTTCCATGTTCATCCAAATGGCTGTGTAGATATATCCATGTTCATTCAGATAGCGGTGTAGATATTTCCATGTTCATCCAGATGGCTGTGTAGCTATTTCCATGTTTATACAGATAGTGGTGTAGATATTTCCATGTTCATACAGATAGCCATGTAGATATTGCCATGTTCATACCGATAGCGGTGCTGATACTTCCATGTTTATACAGGTAGCGGTGTACACATTTCCGTGTTTATATAGGTAGCGGTGTAGATATTTCCATGTTCATCCAGAAGGCTGTGTAGATATATCCATGTTCATACAGATAGCGGTGTAGATATTTCCATGTTCATACAGATAGCGGTGCAGATATTTCCATGTTCATCCAGATTGCTGTGTAGATATATCCATGTTCATACAGATGGCGGTGAAGATATTTCCATGTTCATACAGATGGCGGTGAAGATATTTCCATGTTCATACAGATAGCGGTGTAGATATTTCCATGTTTATACAGATAGCGGTGTATGTATTTCCATGTTCATACAGATAGCGGTGTAGATATTTCCATGTTCATCCAGATGGCTGTGTAGATATATCCATGTTCATTCAGATAGCGGTGTAGATATTTCCATGTTCATCCAGATGGCTGTGTAGCTATTTCCATGTTTATACAGATAGTGGTGTAGATATTTCCATGTTCATACAGATAGCGGTGTAGATATTTCCATGTTCATACAGATAGCCATGTAGATATTGCCATGTTCATACCGATAGCGGTGCTGATACTTCCATGTTTATACAGGTAGCGGTGTACACATTTCCGTGTTTATATAGGTAGCGGTGTAGATATTTCCATGTTTATACAGGTAGCGGTGTACACATTTCCGTGTTTATATAGGTAGCGGTGTAGATATTTCCATGTTCATACAGATAGCGATGAAGATGTATGCATGTTTACACAGATTGCGGTGTAGATATTTCCATGTTCATACAGATAGCGGTGTAGATATTTCCATGCTCATCCAGACGGCTGTGTAGACATATCCATGTTCATACAGATGGCGGTGAAGATTTTTCCATGTTCATACAGATGGCGGTGTAGATATTTCTATGTTCATGCAGATAGCGGTGCTGATATTTCCATGTTTATACAGGTAGCAGGGTAGATATTTCCATGTTTATACAGATAGCGGTGTAGATATTTCCATGTTTATACACATAGCGGTGTAGATATTTCCATGTTTATACAGATAGCGGTGTAGGTATCTCCATCTTAACACAGATGGCGGTGTAGATATTTATATGTTCATACAGATGGCGGTGCAGATATTTCCATGTTCATACAGATCGCGGTGAAGATATTTCCATGTTCATACAGATGGCGGTGTAGATATTTCTATGTTCATGCAGATAGCGGTGCTGATATTTCCATGTTTATACAGGTAGCAGTGTAGATATTTCCATGTTTATACAGATAGCGGTGTAGATATTTCCATGTTTATACACATAGCGGTGTAGATATTTCCATGTTTATACAGATAGCGGTGTAGATATCTCCATCTTAATACAGATGGCGGTGTAGATATTTATATGTTCATACAGATGGCGGTGCAGATATTTCCATGTTCATACAGATGGCGGTGAAGATATTTCCGTGTTCATACAGATGGCGGTGTAGATACTTCCATGTTCATACTGATAGCGGTGCTGATATTTCCATGTTTATAAAGCTAGCTGTGTAGATATTTCCATGTTTATACAGATAGCGGTGTAGATATGTCCATGTTTATACAGATAGCGGCGTTGATATTTCCAGGTTTATACAGATAGCGGTGAAGGTATCTCCATCTTAATACAGATGGCGGTGTAGATATTTATATGTGCATACAGATAGCGGTGGTGATATTTCCATGTTTATACAGGTAGCCGTGTAGATATTTCCATGCTTATACAGATAGCGGTGTAGATTTTTCCAAGTTTATACAGATAGCGGTGTAGATATCTCCATCTTAATACAGATGGCGGTGTAGAAATTTATATGTTCATACAGATGGCGGTGCAGATATTTCCATGTTCATACAGATGGCGGTGTAGATATTTCCATGATTATAGAGATAGCAGTGTAGTTATTTCCATGTGTAAAGAGATAGCTTTGTAGATATTTCCATGTATATGCTGATAGCTGTGTAGATATTTCGATTTTCATGCAGATAGCGGTGAAGATGTATGCATGTTTACACAGATAGCGGTGTAGATATTTCCATGTGCATACAGATAGCGGTGTAGATATTTCCATGTTCATCCAGATGGCTGTGTAGATATATCCATGTTCATACAGATGGCGGTGAAGATATTTCCATGTTCATACAGATAGCGGTGTAGATATTTCCATGTTCATACAGATAGCGGTGTAGATATTTCCATGTTCATACAGATAGCGGTGTATATATTTCCATGTTTATACAGATAGCGGTGTAGATATCTCCTTCTTTATACAGATGGCGGTGGAGATATTTATATGTTCATACAGATGGCGGTGCAGATATTTCCATGTTCATACAGATGGCGGTGTAGATATTTCCATGTTTATAGAGATAGCGGTGTAGATATTTCCATGTGCAAAGAGATAGCTGTGTAGATATTTCCATGTATATGCAGATATCTGTGTAGATATTTCCATTTTCATGCAGATAGCGGTGTAGATATTTCCATGTTCAAATAGATAGCAGTGTAGATATTTCCATGTTCATACAGATAGCGGTGTAGATATTTCCATGTTTATACAGATAGCGGTGAAGATGTATGCATGTTTACACAGATAGCGGTGTAGATATTTCCATGTTCATACAGATAGCGGTTTAGATATTTCCATGTTCATACAGATAGCGGGTTAGATATTTCCATGTTCATACAGATGGCTGTGTAGATATATCCATGTTCATACAGATGGCGGTGAAGATATTTCCATGTTCATACAGATGGCGGTGTAGATATTTCCGTGTTCCTACACATAGCGGTGTAGATATTTCCATGTTCATACCGATAGCGGTGCTGTTATTTCCATGTTTATACAGGTAGCGGTGTAGATATTTCCATGTTTATACAGACAGCAGTGTAGATATTTCCTTGTGTATACTGAGAGCGGTGTAGATTTCTCCTTCTTAATACAGACGCCGGTGTAAATGTTTATATGTTCATACTGATGGCGGTGCAGATATTTCCATGTTCATACAGATAGAGGTGTAGATATTTCCATGTTCATACAGATAGCGGTGTAGATATTTCCATGTTCATACAGATAGCAGTGTAGATATTTCCATGTTCATACAGATAGCGGTGTAGATATTTCCACGTTCATACAGATAGCGGTGCTGATATTTCCATGTTTATACAGGTAGCGGTGTAGATATTTCCATGTTTATACAGATAGCGGTGTAGATATCTCCATCTTAATAGAGATGGCGGTGTAGATATTTATATGTTCATACAGATGGCGGTGCAGATATTCCCATGTTAATACAGATGGCGGTGTAGATATTTCCATGCCTATAGAGATAGCGGTGTAGTTTTTTCCATGTGTAAAGAGATAGCTGTGTAGATATTTCCATGTATATGCAGATAGCTGTGTAGGTATTTCCATTTTCATGCAGATAGCGGTGTATATATTTCCATGTTCAAACTGATAGCGGTGTAGATATTTCCATGTTCATACAGATATCGGTGAAGATGTATGCATGTCTACACAGATAGCAGTGTAGATATTTCCATGTTCATCCAGATGGCTGTGTAAATATATCCATGTTCATACAGATAGCGGTGTAGATATTTCCATGTTCATACAGATAGCGGTGTAGATATTTCCATGTTCATAC
Source organism: Gorilla gorilla gorilla (assembly GCF_029281585.2). Taxonomy (NCBI): domain Eukaryota; kingdom Metazoa; phylum Chordata; class Mammalia; order Primates; family Hominidae; genus Gorilla; species Gorilla gorilla. Next base: position 4,724,958 of record NC_073232.2, on the reverse strand, counting down.
AGATAGTGGTGTAGATATTTCCATGTTCATAAAGATAGCGGTGTAGCTATTTCCATGTTCATACAGATAGCGGTGTAGATATTTCCATGTTCAAGGAGATAGCGGTGTAGATATTTCAATGTTCATACAGATAGTGGTATAGATATTTCCATGTTTATAGAGAAAGCGGTGTAGATATTTCCATGTGTAAAGAGATAGCTGTGTAGATATTTCCATGTATATGCAGATATCTGTGTAGATATTTCCATTTTCATGCAGATAGCAGTGTAGATATTTCCATGTTCAAATAGATAGCAGTGTAGATATTTCCATGTTCATACAGATAGCGGTGTAGATATTTCCATGTTTATACAGATAGCGGTGAAGATGTATGCATGTTTACACAGATAGCGGTGTAGATATTTCCATGTTCATACAGATAGCGGTGTAGATATTTCCATGTTCTTCCAGATGGCTGTGTAGACATATCCATTTTCATACAGATGGCGTTGAAGATATTTCCATGTTCATACAGATAGCTGTGTTGATATTTCCATGTTCATACAGATAGCGGGTTAGATATTTCCATGTTCATACAGATGGTTGTGTAGATATATCCATGTTCATACAGATGGCGGTGAACATATTTCCTTGTTCATACAGATGGCGGTGTAGATATTTCCATGTTCCTACACATAGCGGTGTAGATATTTCCATGTTCATACCGATAGCGGTGTAGATATTTCCATGTTTATACAGGTAGCGGTGTAGATATTTCCATGTTCATACAGATAGCGGTGTAGATATTTCCATGTTTATACAGACAGCAGTGTAGATATTTCCTTGTTTACACAGATAGCGGTGTAGATTTCTCCTTCTTAATACAGACGGCGGTTTAGATGTTTATATGTTCATACAGATGGCGGTGCAGATATTTCCATGTTCATACAGATAGAGGTGTAGATATTTCCATGTGCATACAGATAGCGGTGTAGATATTTCTATGTTCATGCAGATGGCTGTGTAGATATATCCATGTTCATACAGATGGCGGTGAAGATATTTCCATGTTCATACACATAGCGGTGTAGATATTTCCAAGTTCATACACATAGCGGTGTAGATATTTCCATGTTCATACAGATATCGGTGTAGATATTTCCATGTTTATACAGATAGCGGTGTAGATATCTCCTTCTTTATACAGATGGCGGTGGAGATATTTATATGTTCATACAGGTGGCGGTGCAGATATTTCCATGTTCATACAGATGGCGGTGTAGATGTTTCCATGTTTATAGAGATAGCGGTGTAGATATTTCCATTTGTAAAGAGATAGCTGTGTAGATATTTCCATGTATATGCAGATATCTGTGTAGATATTTCCATTTTCATGCAGATAGCGGTGTAGATATTTCCATGTTCAAATAGATAGCAGTGTAGATATTTCCATGTTCATACAGATAGCGGTGTAGATATTTCCATGTTTATACAGATAGCGGTGAAGATGTATGCATGTTTACACAGATAGTGGTGTAGATATTTCTATGTTCATACAGATAGCGGTGTAGATATTTCCATGTTCATCCAGATGGCTGTGTAGACATATCCATTTTCATACAGATGGCGTTGAAGATATTTCCATGTTCATACAGATAGCGGTGTAGATATTTCCATGTTCATACAGATAGCGGGTTAGATATTTCCATGTTCATACAGATGGCTGTGTAGATATATCCATGTTCATACAGATGGCGGTGAAGATATTTCCATGTTCATACAGATGGCGGTGTAGATACTTCCATGTTCATACCGATAGCGGTGCTGTTATTTCCATGTTTATACAGGTAGCGGTGTAGATGTTTCCATGTTCATACAGATAGCGGTGTAGATATTTCCATGTTTATACAGACAGCAGTGTAGATATTTCCTTGTTTATACAAATAGTGGTGTGGATTTCTCCTTCTTAATACAGACGGCGGTGTAGATGTTTATATGTTCATACAGATGGCAGTGCAGATATTTCCATGTTCATACAGATAGAGGTGTAGATATTTCCATGTTCATACAGATAGCGGTGTAGATATTTCCATGTTCATACAGATAGAGGTGTAGATATTTCCATGTTCATACAGATAGCGGTGTAGATATTTCCATGTTCATACAGATAGCGGTGCTGATATTTCCATGTTTATACAGGTAGCGGTGTATATATTTCCATGTTTATACAGATAGCGGTGTAGATATCTCCATCTTAATAGAGATGGCGGTGTAGATATTTATATGTTCATACAGATGGCGGTGCAGATATTCCCATGTTAATACAGATGGCGGTGTAGATATTTCCATGCTCATACAGATAGCGGTGTAGTTTTTTCCATGAGTAAAGAGATAGCTGTGTAGATATTTCCATGTATATGCAGATAGCTGTGTAGATATTTCCATTTTCATGCAGATAGCGGTGTATATATTTCCATGTTCAAACAGATAGCGGTGTAGATATTTCCATGTTTATACAGATAGCGGTGAAGATGTATGCATGTCTACACAGATAGCAGTGTAGATATTTCCATGTTCATACAGATGGCTGTGTAGATATATCCATGTTCATACAGATAGCGGTGTAGATATTTCCATGTTCATACAGATAGCGGTGTAGATATTTCCATGTTCATCCAGATGGCTGTATAGATATATCCATGTTCATACAGATAGCGGTGTAGATATTTCCATGTTCATACAGATAGTGGTGTAGATATTTCCATGTTCATAAAGATAGCGGTGTAGCTATTTCCATGTTCATACAGATAGCGGTGTAGATATTTCCATGTTCAAGGAGATAGCGGTGTAGATATTTCCAAGTTTATACAGATAGATGTGTAGATATATCCATCTTAATACAGATGGTGGTGTAGATATTTATATGTTCATACAGATGGCGGTGCAGATATTTCCGTGTTCATATAGATGGCCGTGTAGATATTTCCATGTTTATAGAGATAGCGGTGTAGTTATTTCCATGTTCAAACAGATAGCGGTGTAGATATTTCCATGTTTATACAGATAGCGGTGAAGATGTATGCATGTCTACACAGATAGCAGTGTAGATATTACCATGTTCATACAGATGGCTGTGTAGATATATCCATGTTCATACAGATAGCGGTGTAGATATTTCCATGTTCATACAGATAGCGGTGTAGATATTTCCATGTTCATCCAGATGGCTGTATAGATATATCCATGTTCATACAGATAGCGGTGTAGATATTTCCATGTTCATACAGATAGTGGTGTAGATATTTCCATGTTCATAAAGATAGCGGTGTAGCTATTTCCATGTTCATACAGATAGCGGTGTAGATATTTCCATGTTCAAGGAGATAGCGGTGTAGATATTTCCATGTTCATACAGATAGATGTGCTGATATTTCCATATTTATACAGGTAGCTGTGTAGATATTTCCATGTTTATACAGATAGTGGTGTAGATATTTCCATGTTTATACAGATAGCGGTGTAGATATTTCCAAGTTTATACAGATAGATGTGTAGATATATCCATCTTAATACAGATGGTGGTGTAGATATTTATATGTTCATACAGATGGCGGTGCTGATATTTCCGTGTTCATATAGATGGCCGTGTAGATATTTCCATGTTTATAGAGATAGCGGTGTAGTTATTTCCATGTGCAAAGAGATAGCTTTGTAGATATTTCCACGGGTATGCAGATAGCTGTGTAGATATTTCCATTTTCATGCGGATAGCGGTGTAGATATTTCCATGTTCAAACAGATAGCGGTGTAGATATTTCCATGTTCATACAGATAGCGGTGTAGATATTTCCATGTTTATACAGATAGCGGTGAAGATGTATGCATGTTTACAAGGATAGCATTGTAGATATTTCCATGTTCATTCAGATAGCGGTGTAGATATTTCCATGTTCATCCAGATGGCTGTGTAGATATATCCATGTTCATACAGATGGCAGTGAAGATATTTCCATGTTCACACAGATGGCGGTGTAGATATTTCCATGTTCCTACACATACCGGTGTAGATATTTCCATGTTCATACCGATAGCGGTGCTGTTATTTCCATGTTTATACTGGTAGCGGTGTAGATATTTCCATGTTCATACAGATAGCGGTGTAGATATTTCCATGTTTATACAGACAGCAGTGTAGATATTTCCTTGGTTATACAGATAGCGGTGTAGATTTCTCCTTCTTAATACAGACGGCGGTGTAGATGTTTATATGTTCATAAAGATGGCGGTGCAGATATTTCCATGTTCATACAGATGGCCGTGTAGATATTTCCATGTTTATAGAGATAGTGGTGTAGATACCTCCTTCTTAATACAGATGGCGGTGTAGATGTTTATATGTTCATACAGATGGCGGGGCAGATATTTCCATGTTCGTACAGATAGCTGTGTAGATATTTCCATGTATATGCAGATAGCTGTTTAGATATTTCCATTTTCATGCTGATAGCGGTGTAGATATTTCCATGTTCAAACAGATAGCGGTGTAGATATTTCCATGTTCATACAGATAGCGATGTAGATATTTCCATGTTCATACAGATAGAGGTGTAGATATTTCCATGTTCATACAGATAGCGGTGTAGATATTTCCATGTTCATACAGATAGCGGTGCTGATATTTCCATATTTACAGGTAGCGGTGTAGATATTTCCATGTTTATACAGAGAGCGGTGTAGATATCTCCATCTTAATACAGATGGCGGTGTAGATATTTATATGTTCATACAGAGGGCGGTGCAGATATTCCCATGTTAAAAGATGGCGGTGTAGATATTTCCATGTTCAAACAGATAGCGGTGTAGATACTTCCACGTTTATACAGATAGCGGTGAAGATGTATGCATGTCTACACAGATAGCAGTGTAGATATTTCCATGTTCATCCAGATGGCTGTGTAGATATATCCATGTTCATACAGATAGCGGTGTAGATATTTCCATGTTCATACTGATAGCGGTGTAGATATTTCCATGTTCATACAGATGGCTGTGTAGATATATCCATGTTCATACAGATAGCGGTGTAGGTATTTCCATGTTCATACAGATGGCTGTGTAGATGTTTCCGTGTTCATACCGATAGCGGTGCTGATATTTCCATGTTTATACATGTAACGGTGTAGATATTGCCATGTTTACACAGATAGCGGTGTAGATATTTCCATGTTTATACAGATAGCAGTGTAGATATTTCCATGTTTATACAGATAGCGGTGTAGATATCTCCTTCTTAATACAGATAGCGGTGTAGATATTTATATGTTCATACAGATTGCGGTGAAGATATTTCCATGTTCATACAGATGGCTGTGTAGATATATCCATGTTCATACAGATGGCGGTGAAGATTTTTTCATGTTCATACAGATGGCGGTGTAGATATTTCCATGTTCATGCAGATAGCGGTGCTGATATTTCCATGTTTATACAGGTAGCAGTGTAGATATTTCCATGTTTATACAGATAGCGGTGTAGATATTTCCATGTTTATACACATAGCGGTGTAGATATTTCCATATTTATACACATAGCGGTGTAGATATTTCCTTGTTTATACAGATAGCTTTGTAGATATCTCCATCTTAATACAGATGGCGGTGTAGATATTTATATGTTCATACAGATGGCGGTGCAGATATTTCCATGTTCATACAGATGGCGGTGTAGATACTTCCATGTTCATACTGATAGCGGTGCAGATATTTCCATGTTTATACAGGTAGCGGTGTAGATATTTCCATGTTTATACAGATAGCGGTGTAGATATGTCCATGTTTATACAGATAGCGGCATAGATATTTCCAGGTTTATACAGATAGCGGTGAAGATATCTCCATCTTAATACAGATGGCGGTGTAGATATTTATATGTGCATACAGATAGCGGTGCTGATATATCCATGTTTATACAGGTAGCCGTGTAGATATTTCCACGCTTATACAGATAGCGGTGTAGATTTTTCCAAGTTTATACAGATAGCGGTGTAGATATTTCCATGTTTATACAGATAGCGGTGTAGATATCTCCTTCTTCATACAGATGGCGGTGTAGATATTTATATGTGCATACAGATGGCGGTGCAGATATTTCCATGTTCATACAGATGGCAGTGTAGATATTTCCATGATTATAGAGATAGCAGTGTAGTTATTTCCATGTGTAAAGAGATAGCTTTGTAGACATTTCCATGTATATGCAGATAGCTGTGTAGATATTTCCATTTTCATGCAGATAGCGGTGTATATATTTCCATTTTCAAACAGATAGCGGTGTAGATATTTCCATGTTTATACAGATAGCGGTGAAGATGTATGCATGTCTACACAGATAGCAGTGTAGATATTTCCATGTTCATCCAGATGGCTGTGTATATATATCCATGTTCATACAGATAGCGGTGTAGATATTTCCATGTTCATACAGATAGCGGTGTAGATATTTCCAAGTTCATCCAGATGGCTGTGTAGATATATCCATGTTCATACAGATAGCGGTGTAGATATATCCATGTTCATACAGATAGTGGTGTAGATATTTCCATGTTCATAAAGATAGTGGTGTAGCTATTTCCATGTTCATACAGATAGCGGTGTAGATATTTCCATGTTCATACCGATAGCGGTGCTGTTATTTCCATGTTTATACTGGTAGCGGTGTAGATATTTCCATGTTCATACAGATAGCGGTGTAGATATTTCCATGTTCATCCAGATGGCTGTGTAGATATATCCATGTTCATACAGATGGCAGTGAAGATATTTCCATGTTCACACAGATGGCGGTGTAGATATTTCCATGTTCCTGCACATAGCGGTGTAGATATTTCCATGTTCATACCGATAGCGGTGCTGTTATTTCCATGTTTATACAGGTAGCGGTGTAGATATTTCCATGTTCATACAGATAGCGGTGTAGATATTTCCATGTTTATACAGACAGCAGTGTAGATATTTCCTTGTTTATACAGATAGCGGTGTAGGTATCTCCTTCTTAATACAGATGGCGGTGTAGATGTTTATATGTTCATACAGATGGCGGTGCAGATATTTCCATGTTCATACAGATAGCTGTGTAGATATTTCCATGTATATGCAGATAGCTGTGTAGATATTTCCATTTTCATGCAGATAGCGGTGTAGACATTTCCATGTTGAAACAAATAGCGGTGTAGATATTTCCATGTTCATACAGATAGCGATGTAGATATTTCCATGTTCATACAGATAGAGGTGTAGATATTTCCATGTTCATACAGATAGCGGTGTAGATATTTCCATGTTCATACAGATAGAGGTGTAGATATTTCCATGTTCATACAGATAGCGGTGTAGATATTTCCATGGTCATACAGATAGCGGTGCTGATATTTCCATGTTTATACAGGTAGCGGTGTAGATATTTCCATGTTTATACAGATAGCGGTGTAGATATCTCCATCTTAATACAGATGGCGGTTTAGATATTTATATGTTCATACAGATGGCGGCGCAGATATTCCCATGTTAATACAGATGGCGGTGTAGATATTTCCATGTTCAAACAGATAGCGGTGTAGATATTTCCACGTTTATACAGATAGCGGTGAAGATGTATGCATGTCTACACAGATAGCAGTGTAGATATTTCCATGTTCATCCAGATGGCTGTGTATTTATATCCATGTTCATACAGATAGCGGTGTAGATATTTCCATGTTCATACAGATAGCGGTGTAGATATTTCCATGTTCATACAGATAGTGGTGTAGATATTTCCATGTTCATACAGATAGCGGTGTAGATATTTCCATGTTCAAAGAGATAGCGGTGTAGATATTTCCATGTTCATACAGATAGCTGTGCTGATATTTCCATGTTTATACAGGTAGCGGTGTAGATATTTCCATGTTTATACAGATAGTGGTGTAGATATTTCCATGTTTATACAGATAGCGGTGTAGATATTTCCAAGTTTATACAGATAGATGTGTAGATATCTCCATCTTAATACAGATGGCGGTGTAGATATTTTTATGTTCATACAGATGGCGGTGCAGATATTTCCATGTTCATATAGATGGCGGTGTAGATATTTCCATGTTTATAGAGATAGCAGTGTAGTTATTTCCATGTGTAAAGAGATAGCTTTGTAGATATTTCCATGTATATGCAGATAGCTGTGTAGATATTTCCATTTTCATGCGGATAGCGGTGTAGATATTTCCATGTTCAAACAGATAGCGGTGTAGATATTTCCATGTTCATACAGATAGCGGTGTAGATATTTCCATGTTTATACAGATAGCGGTGAAGATGTATTCATATTTACAAGGATAGCAGTGTAGATATTTCCATGTTCATACAGATAGCGGTGCAGATATTTCCATGTTCATACAGATAGCGGTGTAGATATTTCCGTGTTCATACCGATAGCGGTGCTGATATTTCCATGTTTATACTTGTAGCGGTGTAGATATTTCCATGTTTATACAGATAGCAGTGTAGATATTTCCATGTTTATACAGATAGCGGTGTAGATATCTCCTTCTTAATACAGATGGCGGTGTAGATATTTATATGTTCATACAGATGGCGGTGCAGATATTTCCATGTTCATACAGATGGCGGTGTAGATATTTCCATGTTCATACAGATAGCGGTGTAGTTATTTCCATGTGTAAAGAGATAGCTGTGTAGATATTTCCATGTATATGCAGATAACTGTGTAGATATTTCCATTTTCATGCAGATAGCGGTGTATATATTTCCCTGTTCAAACAGATAGCGGTGTAGATATTTCCATGTTCATACAGATAGAGGTGTAGATATTTCCATGTTCATACAGATAGTGGTGTAGATATTTCCATGTTCATACAGATAGCGGTGTAGCTATTTCCATGTTCATACAGATAGCGGTGTAGTTATTTCCATGTTCATAGAGATAGCGGTGTAGATATTTACATGTTCATACAGATAGCGGTGCTGATATTTCCATGTTTATACAGGTAGCGGTGTAGATATTTCCATGTTTATACAGATACCGATGTAGTTATTTCCATGTTTATTCAGATAGCGGTGTAGATATTTCCAAGTTTATACAGATAGCGGTGTAGATATCTCCATCGTAATACAGATGGCGGTGTAGATATTTATATGTTCATACAGATGGCGGTTCAGATATTTCCATGTTCATATAGATGCCGGTGTAGCTATTTCCATGTTTATAGAGATAGCGGTGTAGTTATTTCCATGTGTAAAGAGATAGCTTTGTAGATATTTTCATGTGTATGCAGATAGCTTTGTAGATATTTCCATTTTCATGCAGATAGCGGTGTAGATATTTCCATGTTCAAACAGATAGCGGTGTAGATATTTCCATGTTCATACAGATAGCGGTGTAGATATTTCCATGTTTATACAGATAGCAGTGAAGATGTATGCATGTTTACAAGGATAGCAGTGTAGATGTTTCCATGTTCATGCAGATAGCGGTGTAGATATTTCCATGTTCATCCAGATGGCATTGTAGATATATCGATGTTCATACAGATGGCAGTGAAGATATTTCCATGTTCATACAGATGGCGGTGTAGATATTTCCATGTTCATACAGATAGCTTTGGAGATATTTCCGTGTTCATACCGATAGCGGTGCTGATATTTCCATGTTTATACAGGTAGCGATGTAGATATTTCCATGTTTGTACAGATAGCGGTGTAGATATTTCCATGTTTATACAGATAGCAGTGTAGATATTTCCATGTTTATACAGATATCGGTGTAGATATCTCCTTCTTAATACACATGGCGGTGTAGATATTTATATGTTCATACAGATGGCGGTGCAGATATTTCCATGTTCATACAGATGGCGGTGTAGATATTTCCATGTTCATACAGATAGCGGTGTAGTTATTTCCATGTGTAAAGAGATAGCTTTGTAGATCTTCCCATGTATATTCAGATAGCTGTGTAGATAATTCCATTTTCATGCCGATAGCGGTGTATATATTTCCCTGTTCAAACAGATAGCGGTGTAGATATTTCCATGTTCATACAGATAGTGGTGTAGATATTTCCATGTTCATACAGATAGCGGTGTAGCTATTTCCATGTTCATACACATAGCGGTGTGGATATTTCCATGTTCATAGAGATAGCGGTGTAGATATTTCCATGTTCATACAGATAGCGGTGCTGATATTTCCATGTTTATACAGGTAGCGGTGTAGATATTTCCATGTTTATACAGATAGCGGTGAAGATGTATGCATGTTTACACATATAGCGGTGTACATATTTTCATGTTCCTCCAGATGGCTGTGTAGATATTTCCATGTTCATACAGATAGCGGTGTAGATATTTCCATGTTCATCCAGATGGCTGTGTAGATATATCCATGTTCATACAGATGGCAGTGAAGATATTTCCATGTTCATACAGATAGCGGTGTAGATATTTCCATGTTCATACAGATAGCGGTGTAGATATTTCCGTGTTCATACCGATAGCGGTGCTGTTATTTCCATGTTTATTCTGGTAGCGGTGTAGATATTTCCATGTTTATACAGATAGCGGTGTAGATATTTCCATGTTTATACAGATAGCAGTGTAGATATTTCCATGTTTATACAGATAGCGGTGTAGATATCTCTTTCTTAATACAGATGGCAGTGTAGATATTTATATGTTCATAGAGATGGCGGTGCAGATATTTCCATGTTCATACAGATGGCGGTGTAGATATTTCCATGTTCATACAGATAGCGGTGTAGTTATTTCCATGTGTAAAGAGATAGCTGTATAGATATTTCCATGTATATGCAGATAGCTGTGTAGATATTTCCATTGTCATGCAGATAGCGGTGTATATATTTCCCTGTTCAAACAGATAGCGGTGTAGATATTTCCATGTTCATACAGATAGTGGTGTAGATATTTCCATGTTCATACAGATAGCGGTGTAGATATTTCCATGTTCATCCAGATGGCTGTGTAGATACATCCATGTTCATACAGATAGCGGTGTAGATATTTCCATGTTCATACAGATAGTGGTGTAGATATTTCCATGTTCATACAGATAGCGGTGTAGCTATTTCCATGTTCATACAGATAGCGGTGTAGATATTTCCATGCTTATACAGATAGCGATGAAGATGTATGCATGTTTACAAGGATAGCAGTGTAGATGTTTCCATGTTCATGCAGATAGCGGTGTAGATATTTCCATGTTCATACAGATAGCGGGGCTGATATTTCCATTTTTATACAGGTAGCAGTGTAGTTATTTCCATGTTTATATAGATAGCGGTGTAGATATTTCCATGTTTATACACATAGCGGTGTAGATATTTCCATGTTTATACAGATAGCGGTGTAGATATCTCCATCTTAATACAGATGGCGGTGTTGATATTTATATGTTCATAGAGATGGCGGTGCAGATATTTCCATGTTCATACAGATGGCGGTGAAGATATTTCCATGTTCATACAGATGGCGGTGTAGATACTTCCATGTTCATACTGATAGCGGTGCTGATATTTCCATGTTTATACAGGTAGCGGTGTAGATATTTCCATGTTTATACAGATATCGGTGTAGATATTTCCATGTTTATACACATAGCGGTGTAGATATTTCCATGTTTATACAGATAGCGGTGTAGGTATCTCCATCTTAATACAGATGGCGGTGTAGATATTTGTATGTTCATTCAGATGGCGGTGCAGATATTTCCAAATTCATACAGATGGCGGTGTAGATATTTCCATGTTCATACAGATAGCGGTGTAGTTATTTCCATGTGTAAAGAGATAGCTGTGTAGATATTTCCATGTATATGCAGATAGCTGTGTAGACAATTCCATTTTCATGCATATAGCGGGGTATATATTTCCCTGTTCAAACAGTTAGCGGTGTAGATATTTCCATGTTCATAAAGATTGCAGTGTAGATATTTCCATGTTTATACAGATAGCGGTGAAGATGTATGCATGTTTACACAGATAGCGGTGTAGATATTTCCATGTTCATCCAGAAGGCTGTGTAGATATATCCATGTTCATACAGATAGCGGTGTAGATATTTCCATGTTCATACAGATAGCGGTGCAGATATTTCCATGTTCATCCAGATTGCTGTGTAGATATATCCATGTTCATACAGATGGCGGTGAAGATATTTCCATGTTCATACAGATGGCGGTGAAGATATTTCCATGTTCATACAGATAGTGGTGTAGATATTTCCATGTTCATACAGATAGCGGTGTATGTATTTCCATGTTCATACAGATAGCGGTGTAGATATTTCCATGTTCATCCAGATGGCTGTGTAGATATATCCATGTTCATTCAGATAGCGGTGTAGATATTTCCATGTTCATCCAGATGGCTGTGTAGCTATTTCCATGTTTATACAGATAGTGGTGTAGATATTTCCATGTTCATACAGATAGCGGTGTAGATATTTCCATGTTCATACAGACAGCCATGTAGATAATGCCATGTTCATACCGATAGCGGTGCTGATACTTCCATGTTTATACAGGTAGCGGTGTACATATTTCCGTGTTTATATAGGTAGCGGTGTAGATATTTCCATGTTCATACAGATAGCGGTGTAGATATTTCCATGTTTATACAGATAGCGATGAAGATGTATGCATGTTTGCAAAGATTGCGGTGTAGATATTTCCATGTTCATACAGATAGCGGTGTAGATATTTCCATGCTCATCCAGACGGCTGTGTAGACATATCCATGTTCATACAGATGGCGGTGAAGATTTTTCCATGTTCATACAGATGGCGGTGTAGATATTTCTATGTTCATGCAGATAGCGGTGCTGATATTTCCATGTTTATACAGGTAGCAGTGTAGATATTTCCATGTTTATACAGATAGCGGTGTAGATATTTCCATGTTTATACACATAGCGGTGTAGATATTTCCATGTTTATACAGATAGCGGTGTAGGTATCTCCATCTTAACACAGATGACGGTGTAGATATTTATATGTTCATACAGATGGCGGTGCAGATATTTCCATGTTCATACAGATGGCGGTGAAGATATTTCCATGTTCATACAGATGGCGGTGTAGATATTTCTATGTTCATGCAGATAGCGGTGCTGATATTTCCATGTTTATACAGGTAGCAGTGTAGATATTTCCATGTTTATACAGATAGCGGTGTAGATATTTCCATGTTTATACACATAGCGGTGTAGATATTTCCATGTTTATACAGATAGCGGTGTAGATATCTCCATCTTAATACAGATGGCGGTGTAGATATTTATATGTTCATACAGATGGCGGTGCAGATATTTCCATGTTCATACAGATGGCGGTGAAGATATTTCCATGTTCATACAGATGGCGGTGTAGATACTTCCATGTTCATACTGATAGCAGTGCTGATATTTCCATGTTTATAAAGCTAGCTGTGTAGATATTTCCATGTTTATACAGATAGCGGTGTAGATATGTCCATGTTTATACAGATAGCGGCGTAGATATTTCCAGGTTTATACAGATAGCGGTGAAGATATCTGCATCTTAATACAGATGGCGGTGTAGATATTTATATGTGCATACAGATAGCGGTGCTGATATTTCCATGTTTATACAGGTAGCCGTGTAGATATTTCCATGCTTATACAGATAGCGGTGTAGATTTTTCCAAGTTTATACAGATAGCGGTGTAGATATCTCCATCTTAATACAGATGGCGGTGTAGAAATTTATATGTTCATACAGATGGCGGTGCAGATATTTCCATGTTCATACAGATGGCGGTGTAGATATTTCCATGATTATAGAGATAGCAGTGTAGTTATTTCCATGTGTAAAGAGATAGCTTTGTAGATATTTCCATGTATATGCTGATAGCTGTGTAGATATTTCGATTTTCATGCAGATAGCGGTGAAGATGTATGCATGTTTACACAGATAGCGGTGTAGATATTTCCATGTGCATACAGATAGCGGTGTAGATATTTCCATGTTCATCCAGATGGCTGTGTAGATATATCCATGTTCATACAGATGGCGGTGAAGATATTTCCATGTTCATACAGATAGCGGTGTAGATATTTCCATGTTCATACAGATAGCGGTGTAGATATTTCCATGTTCATACAGATAGCGGTGTAGATATTTCCATGTTTATACAGATAGCGGTGTAGATATCTCCTTCTTTATACAGATGGCGGTGGAGATATTTATATGTTCATACAGATGGCGGTGCAGATATTTCCATGTTCATACAGATGGAGGTGTAGATATTTCCATGTTTATAGAGATAGCGGTGTAGATATTTCCATGTGCAAAGAGATAGCTGTGTAGATATTTCCATGTATATGCATATATCTGTGCAGATATTTCCATTTTCATGCAGATAGCGGTGTAGATATTTCCATGTTCAAATAGATAGCAGTGTAGATATTTCCATGTTCATACAGATAGCGGTGTAGATATTTCCATGTTTATACAGATAGCGGTGAAGATGTATGCATGTTTACACAGATAGCGGTGTAGATATTTCCATGTTCATACAGATAGCGGTGTAGATATTTCCATGTTCATACAGATAGCGGGTTAGATATTTCCATGTTCATACAGATGGCTGTGTAGATATATCCATGTTCATACAGATGGCGGTGAAGATATTTCCATGTTCATACAGATGGCGGTGTAGATATTTCCATGTTCCTACACATAGCGGTGTAGATATTTCCATGTTCATACCGATAGCGGTGCTGTTATTTCCATGTTTATACAGGTAGCGGTGTAGATATTTCCATGTTTATACAGACAGCAGTGTAGATATTTCCTTGTTTATACTGAGAGCGGTGTAGATTTCTCCTTCTTAATACAGACGCCGGTGTAGATGTTTATATGTTCATACAGATGGCGGTGCAGATATTTCCATGTTCATACAGATAGAGGTGTAGATATTTCCATGTTCATACAGATAGCGGTGTAGATATTTCCATGTTCATACAGATAGCAGTGTAGATATTTCCATGTTCATACAGATAGCGGTGTAGATATTTCCACGTTCATACAGATAGCGGTGCTGATATTTCCATGTTTATACAGGTAGCGGTGTAGATATTTCCATGTTTATACAGATAGCGGTGTAGATATCTCCATCTTAATAGAGATGGCGGTGTAGATATTTATATGTTCATACAGATGGCGGTGCAGATATTCCCATGTTAATACAGATGGCGGTGTAGATATTTCCATGCCTATACAGATAGCGGTGTAGTTTTTTCCATGTGTAAAGAGATAGCTGTGTAGATATTTCCATGTATATGCAGATAGCTGTGTAGGTATTTCCATTTTCATGCAGATAGCGGTGTATATATTTCCATGTTCAAACTGATAGCGGTGTAGATATTTCCATGTTCATACAGATATCGGTGAAGATGTATGCATGTCTACACAGATAGCAGTGTAGATATTTCCATGTTCATCCAGATGGCTGTGTAAATATATCCATGTTCATACAGATAGCGGTGTAGATATTTCCATGTTCATACAGATAGCGGTGTAGATATTTCCATGTTCATACAGATAGTGGTGTAGATATTTCCATGTTCATAAAGATAGCGGTGTAGCTATTTCCATGTTCATACAGATAGCGGTGTAGATATTTCCATGTTCAAGGAGATAGCGGTGTAGATATTTCAATGTTCATACAGATAGTGGTATAGATATTTCCATGTTTATAGAGAAAGCGGTGTAGATATTTCCATGTGTAAAGAGATAGCTGTGTAGATATTTCCATATATATGCAGATATCTGTGTAGATATTTCCATTTTCATGCAGATAGCAGTGTAGATATTTCCATGTTCAAATAGATAGCAGTGTAGATATTTCCATGTTCATACAGATAGCGGTGTAGATATTTCCATGTTTATACAGATAGCGGTGAAGATGTATGCATGTTTACACAGATAGCGGTGTAGATATTTCCATGTTCATACAGATAGCGGTGTAGATATTTCCATGTTCTTCCAGATGGCTGTGTAGACATATCCATTTTCATACAGATGGCGTTGAAGATATTTCCATGTTCATACAGATAGCGGTGTAGATATTTCCATGTTCATACAGATAGCGGGTTAGATATTTCCATGTTCATACAGATGGTTGTGTAGATATATCCATGTTCATACAGATGGCGGTGAAGATATTTCCTTGTTCATACAGATGGCGGTGTAGATATTTCCATGTTCCTACACATATCGGTGTAGATATTTCCATGTTCATACCGATAGCGGTGTAGATATTTCCATGTTTATACAGGTAGCGGTGTAGATGTTTCCATGTTCATACAGATAGCGGTGTAGATATTTCCATGTTTATACAGACAGCAGTGTAGATATTTCCTTGTTTACACAGATAGCGGTGTAGATTTCTCCTTCTTAATACAGACGGCGGTTTAGATGTTTATATGTTCATACAGATGGCGGTGCAGATATTTCCATGTTCATACAGATAGAGGTGTAGATATTTCCATGTGCATACAGATAGCGGTGCAGATATTTCCATGTTCATCCAGATGGCTGTGTAGATATATCCATGTTCATACAGATGGCGGTGAAGATATTTCCATGTTCATACACATAGCGGTGTAGATATTTCCATGTTCATACACATAGCGGTGTAGATATTTCCATGTTCATACAGATATCGGTGTAGATATTTCCATGTTTATACAGATAGCGGTGTAGATATCTCCTTCTTTATACAGATGGCGGTGGAGATATTTATATGTTCATACAGGTGGCGGTGCAGATATTTCCATGTTCATACAGATGGCGGTGTAGATGTTTCCATGTTTATAGAGATAGCGGTGTAGATATTTCCATGTGTAAAGAGATAGCTGTGTAGATATTTCCATGTATATGCAGATATCTGTGTAGATATTTCCATTTTCATGCAGATAGCGGTGTAGATATTTCCATGTTCAAATAGATAGCAGTGTAGATATTTCCATGTTCATACAGATAGCGGTGTAGATATTTCCATGTTTATACAGATAGCGGTGAAGATGTATGCATGTTTACACAGATAGTGGTGTAGATATTTCTATGTTCATACAGATAGCGGTGTAGATATTTCCATGTTCATCCAGATGGCTGTGTAGACATATCCATTTTCATACAGATGGCGTTGAAGATATTTCCATGTTCATACAGATAGCGGTGTAGATATTTCCCTGTTCATACAGATAGCGGGTTAGATATTTCCATGTTCATACAGATGGCTGTGTAGATATATCCATGTTCATACAGATGGCGGTGAAGATATTTCCATGTTCATACAGATGGCGGTGTAGATACTTCCATGTTCATACCGATAGCGGTGCTGTTATTTCCATGTTTATACAGGTAGCGGTGTAGATGTTTCCATGTTCATACAGATAGCGGTGTAGATATTTCCATGCTTATACAGATAGCGATGAAGATGTATGCATGTTTACAAGGATAGCAGTGTAGATGTTTCCATGTTCATGCAGATAGCGGTGTAGATATTTCCATGTTCATACAGATAGCGGGGCTGATATTTCCATTTTTATACAGGTAGCAGTGTAGTTATTTCCATGTTTATATAGATAGCGGTGTAGATATTCCCATGTTTATACACATAGCGGTGTAGATATTTCCATGTTTATACAGATAGCGGTGTAGATATCTCCATCTTAATACAGATGGCGGTGTTGATATTTATATGTTCATAGAGATGGCGGTGCAGATATTTCCATGTTCATACAGATGGCGGTGAAGATATTTCCATGTTCATACAGATGGCGGTGTAGATACTTCCATGTTCATACTGATAGCGGTGCTGATATTTCCATGTTTATACAGGTAGCGGTGTAGATATTTCCATGTTTATACAGATATCGGTGTAGATATTTCCATGTTTATACACATAGCGGTGTAGATATTTCCATGTTTATACAGATAGCGGTGTAGGTATCTCCATCTTAATACAGATGGCGGTGTAGATATTTGTATGTTCATTCAGATGGCGGTGCAGATATTTCCAAATTCATACAGATGGCGGTGTAGATATTTCCATGTTCATACAGATAGCGGTGTAGTTATTTCCATGTGTAAAGAGATAGCTGTGTAGATATTTCCATGTATATGCAGATAGCTGTGTAGACAATTCCATTTTCATGCATATAGCGGGGTATATATTTCCCTGTTCAAACAGTTAGCGGTGTAGATATTTCCATGTTCATAAAGATTGCAGTGTAGATATTTCCATGTTTATACAGATAGCGGTGAAGATGTATGCATGTTTACACAGATAGCGGTGTAGATATTTCCATGTTCATCCAGAAGGCTGTGTAGATATATCCATGTTCATAGAGATAGCGGTGTAGATATTTCCATGTTCATACAGATAGCGGTGCAGATATTTCCATGTTCATCCAGATTGCTGTGTAGATATATCCATGTTCATGCAGATGGCGGTGAAGATATTTCCATGTTCATACAGATGGCGGTGAAGATATTTCCATGTTCATACAGATAGTGGTGTAGATATTTCCATGTTCATACAGATAGCGGTGTATGTATTTCCATGTTCATACAGATAGCGGTGTAGATATTTCCATGTTCATCCAGATGGCTGTGTAGATATATCCATGTTCATTCAGATAGCGGTGTAGATATTTCCATGTTCATCCAGATGGCTGTGTAGCTATTTCCATGTTTATACAGATAGTGGTGTAGATATTTCCATGTTCATACAGATAGCGGTGTAGATATTTCCATGTTCATACAGACAGCCATGTAGATAATGCCATGTTCATACCGATAGCGGTGCTGATACTTCCATGTTTATACAGGTAGCGGTGTACATATTTCCGTGTTTATATAGGTAGAGGTGTAGATATTTCCATGTTCATACAGATAGCGGTGTAGATATTTCCATGTTTATACAGATAGCGATGAAGATGTATGCATGTTTGCACAGATTGCGGTGTAGGTATTTCCATGTTCATACAGATAGCGGTGTAGATATTTCCATGCTCATCCAGACGGCTGTGTAGACATATCCATGTTCATACAGATGGCGGTGAAGATTTTTCCATGTTCATACAGATGGCGGTGTAGATATTTCTATGTTCATGCAGATAGCGGTGCTGATATTTCCATGTTTATACAGGTAGCAGTGTAGATATTTCCATGTTTATACAGATAGCGGTGTAGATATTTCCATGTTTATACACATAGCGGTGTAGATATTTCCATGTTTATACAGATAGCGGTGTAGGTATCTCCATCTTAACACAGATGACGGTGTAGATATTTATATGTTCATACAGATGGCGGTGCAGATATTTCCATGTTCATACAGATGGCGGTGAAGATATTTCCATGTTCATACAGATGGCGGTGTAGATATTTCTATGTTCATGCAGATAGCGGTGCTGATATTTCCATGTTTATACAGGTAGCAGTGTAGATATTTCCATGTTTATACAGATAGCGGTGTAGATATTTCCATGTTTATACACATAGTGGTGTAGATATTTCCATGTTTATACAGATAGCGGTGTAGATATCTCCATCTTAATACAGATGGCGGTGTAGATATTTATATGTTCATACAGATGGCGGTGCAGATATTTCCATGTTCATACAGATGGCGGTGAAGATATTTCCATGTTCATACAGATGGCGGTGTAGATACTTCCATGTTCATACTGATAGCGGTGCTGATATTTCCATGTTTATAAAGCTAGCTGTGTAGATATTTCCATGTTTATACAGATAGCGGTGTAGATATGTCCATGTTTATACAGATAGCGGCGTAGATATTTCCAGGTTTATACAGATAGCGGTGAAGATATCTGCATCTTAATACAGATGGCGGTGTAGATATTTATATGTGCATACAGATAGCGGTGCTGATATTTCCATGTTTATACAGGTAGCCGTGTAGATATTTCCATGCTTATACAGATAGCGGTGTAGATTTTTCCAAGTTTATACAGATAGCGGTGTAGATATCTCCATCTTAATACAGATGGCGGTGTAGAAATTTATATGTTCATACTGATGGCGGTGCAGATATTTCCATGTTCATACAGATGGCAGTGTAGATATTTCCATGATTATAGAGATAGCAGTGTAGTTATTTCCATGTGTAAAGAGATAGCTTTGTAGATATTTCCATGTATTTGCTGATAGCTGTGTAGATATTTCGATTTTCATGCAGATAGCGGTGAAGATGTATGCATGTTTACACAGATAGCGGTGTAGATATTTCCATGTGCATACAGATAGCGGTGTAGATATTTCCATGTTGATCCAGATGGCTGTGTAGATATATCCATGTTCATACAGATGGCGGTGAAGATATTTCCATGTTCATACAGATAGCGGTGTAGATATTTCCATGTTCATACAGATAGCGGTGTAGATATTTCCATGTTCATACAGATAGCGGTGTAGATATTTCCATGTTTATACAGATAGCGGTGTAGATATCTCCTTCTTTATACAGATGGCGGTGGAGATATTTATATGTTCATACAGATGGCGGTGCAGATATTTCCATGTTCATACAGATGGAGGTGTAGATATTTCCATGTTTATAGAGATAGCGGTGTAGATATTTCCATGTGCAAAGAGATAGCTGTGTAGATATTTCCATGTATATGCAGATATCTGTGCAGATATTTCCATTTTCATGCAGATAGCGGTGTAGATATTTCCATGTTCAAATAGATAGCACTGTAGATATTTCCATGTTCATACAGATAGCGGTGTAGATATTTCCATGTTTATACAGATAGCGGTGAAGATGTATGCATGTTTACACAGATAGCGGTGTAGATATTTCCATGTTCATACAGATAGCGGTGTAGATATTTCCATGTTCATACAGATAGCGGGTTAGATATTTCCATGTTCATACAGATGGCTGTGTAGATATATCCATGTTCATACAGATGGCGGTGAAGATATTTCCATGTTCATACAGATGGCGGTGTAGATATTTCCATGTTCCTACACATAGCGGTGTAGATATTTCCATGTTCATACCGATAGCGGTGCTGTTATTTCCATGTTTATACAGGTAGCGGTGTAGATATTTCCATGTTTATACAGACAGCAGTGTAGATATTTCCTTGTTTATACTGAGAGCGGTGTAGATTTCTCCTTCTTAATACAGACGCCGGTGTAGATGTTTATATGTTCATACAGATGGCGGTGCAGATATTTCCATGTTCATACAGATAGAGGTGTAGATATTTCCATGTTCATACAGATAGCGGTGTAGATATTTCCATGTTCATACAGATAGCAGTGTAGATATTTCCATGTTCATACAGATAGCGGTGTAGATATTTCCACGTTCATACAGATAGCGGTGCTGATATTTCCATGTTTATACAGGTAGCGGTGTAGATATTTCCATGTTTATACAGATAGCGGTGTAGATATCTCCATCTTAATAGAGATGGCGGTGTAGATATTTATATGTTCATACAGATGGCGGTGCAGATATTCCCATGTTAATACAGATGGCGGTGTAGATATTTCCATGCCTATACAGATAGCGGTGTAGTTTTTTCCATGTGTAAAGAGATAGCTGTGTAGATATTTCCATGTATATGCAGATATCTGTGTAGGTATTTCCATTTTCATGCAGATAGCGGTGTATATATTTCCATGTTCAAACTGATAGCGGAGTTGATATTTCCATGTTCATACAGATATCGGTGAAGATGTATGCATGTCTACACAGATAGCAGTGTAGATATTTCCATGTTCATCCAGATGGCTGTGTAAATATATCCATGTTCATACAGATAGCGGTGTAGATATTTCCATGTTCATACAGATAGCGGTGTAGATATTTCCATGTTCATACAGATAGTGGTGTAGATATTTCCATGTTCATAAAGATAGCGGTGTAGCTATTTCCATGTTCATACAGATAGCGGTGTAGATATTTCCATGTTCAAGGAGATAGCGGTGTAGATATTTCAATGTTCATACAGATAGTGGTATAGATATTTCCATGTTTATAGAGAAAGCGGTGTAGATATTTCCATGTGTAAAGAGATAGCTGTGTAGATATTTCCATATATATGCAGATATCTGTGTAGATATTTCCATTTTCATGCAGATAGCAGTGTAGATATTTCCATGTTCAAATAGATAGCAGTGTAGATATTTCCATGTTCATACAGATAGCGGTGTAGATATTTCCATGTTTATACAGATAGCGGTGAAGATGTATGCATGTTTACACAGATAGCGGTGTAGATATTTCCATGTTCATACAGATAGCGGTGTAGATATTTCCATGTTCTTCCAGATGGCTGTGTAGACATATCCATTTTCATACAGATGGCGTTGAAGATATTTCCATGTTCATACAGATAGCGGTGTAGATATTTCCATGTTCATACAGATAGCGGGTTAGATATTTCCATGTTCATACAGATGGTTGTGTAGATATATCCATGTTCATACAGATGGCGGTGAAGATATTTCCTTGTTCATACAGATGGCGGTGTAGATATTTCCATGTTCCTACACATAGCGGTGTAGATATTTCCATGTTCATACCGATAGCGGTGTAAATATTTCCATGTTTATACAGGTAGCGGTGAAGATATTTCCTTGTTCATACAGATGGCGGTGTAGATATTTCCATGTTCCTACACATAGCGGTGTAGATATTTCCATGTTTATACAGATAGTGGTGTAGATATTTCCATGTTCATAAAGATAGCGGTGTAGCTATTTCCATGTTCATACAGATAGCGGTGTAGATATTTCCATGTTCAAGGAGATAGCGGTGTAGATATTTCCATGTTCATACAGATAGATGTGCTGATATTTCCATATTTATACAGGTAGCTGTGTAGATATTTCCATGTTTATACAGATAGTGGTGTAGATATTTCCATGTTTATACAGATAGCGGTGTAGATATTTCCAAGTTTATACAGATAGATGTGTAGATATATCCATCTTAATACAGATGGTGGTGTAGATATTTATATGTTCATACAGATGGCGGTGCTGATATTTCCGTGTTCATATAGATGGCCGTGTAGATATTTCCATGTTTATAGAGATAGCGGTGTAGTTATTTCCATGTGCAAAGAGATAACTTTGTAGATATTTCCACGGGTATGCAGATAGCTGTGTAGATATTTCCATTTTCATGCGGATAGCGGTGTAGATATTTCCATGTTCAAACAGATAGCGGTGTAGATATTTCCATGTTCATACAGATAGCGGTGTAGATATTTCCATGTTTATACAGATAGCGGTGAAGATGTATGCATGTTTACAAGGATAGCATTGTAGATATTTCCATGTTCATTCAGATAGCGGTGTAGATATTTCCATGTTCATCCAGATGGCTGTGTAGATATATCCATGTTCATACAGATGGCAGTGAAGATATTTCCATGTTCACACAGATGGCGGTGTAGATATTTCCATGTTCCTACACATACCGGTGTAGATATTTCCATGTTCATACCGATAGCGGTGCTGTTATTTCCATGTTTATACAGGTAGCGGTGTAGATATTTCCATGTTCATACAGATAGCGGTGTAGATATTTCCATGTTTATACAGACAGCAGTGTAGATATTTCCTTGGTTATACAGATAGCGGTGTAGATTTCTCCTTCTTAATACAGACGGCGGTGTAGATGTTTATATGTTCATATAGATGGCGGTGCAGATATTTCCATGTTCATACAGATGGCCGTGTAGATATTTCCATGTTTATAAAGATAGTGGTGTAGATACCTCCTTCTTAATACAGATGGCGGTGTAGATGTTTATATGTTCATACAGATGGCGGGGCAGATATCTCCATGTTCATAC
This sequence comes from Gorilla gorilla gorilla, assembly GCF_029281585.2. Taxonomy (NCBI): domain Eukaryota; kingdom Metazoa; phylum Chordata; class Mammalia; order Primates; family Hominidae; genus Gorilla; species Gorilla gorilla. The sequence continues at coordinate 4,701,026 of NC_073232.2, read as the reverse complement.
AGATAGCTGTGTAGATATTTCCATGTATATGCAGATAGCTCTGTAGATATTTCCATTTTCATGCAGATACCGGTGTAGATATTTCCATGTTCAAACAGATAGCGGTGTAGATATTTCCATGTTCATACAGATAGCGATGTAGATATTTCCATGTTCATACAGATAGAGGTGTAGATATTTCCATGTTCATACAGATATCGGTGTAGATATTTCCATGTTCATACAGATAGCGGTGCTGATATTTCCATGTTTATACAGGTAGTGGTGTAGATATTTCCATGTTTATACAGAGAGCGGTGTAGATATCTCCATCTTAATACAGATGGCGGTGTAGATATTTATATGTTCATACAGATGGCGGTGCAGATATTCCCATGTTAAAAGATGGCGGTGTAGATATTTCCATGTTCAAACAGATAGCGGTGTAGATACTTCCACGTTTATACAGATAGCGGTGAAGATGTATGCATGTCTACACAGATAGCAGTGTAGATATTTCCATGTTCATCCAGATGGCTGTGTAGATATATCCATGTTCATACAGATAGCGGTGTAGATATTTCCATGTTCATACAGATAGCGGTGTAGATATTTCCATGTTCATACAGATGGCTGTGAAGATATCTCTTTCTTAATACAGTTGGCAGTGTAGATATTTATATGTTCATAGAGATGGCGGTGCAGATATTTCCATGTTCATACAGGTGGCGGTGTAGATATTTCCATGTTGATACACATAGCGGTGTAGTTATTTCCATGTGTAAAGAGATAGCTGTATAGATATTTCCATGTATATGCAGATAGCTGTTTAGATATTTCCATTTTCATGCAGATAGCGGTGTATATATTTCCCTGTTCAAACAGATAGCGGTGTAGATATTTCCATGTTCATACAGATAGTGGTGTAGATATTTCCATGTTCATACAGATAGCGGTGTAGATATTTCCATGTTCATACAGACAGCGGTGTAGTTATTTCCATGTGTAAAGAGATAGCTGTATAGATATTTCCATGTATATGCAGATAGCTGTGCAGATATTTCCATTTTAATGCAGATAGCGGTGTATATATTTCCCTGTTCAAACAGATAGCGGTGTAGATATTTCCATGTTCATACAGATAGTGGTGTAGATATTTCCATGTTCATACAGATAGCGGTGTAGATATCTCCATCTTAATACAGATGTCGGTGTAGATATTTATATGTTCATACAGATGGCGGTGCAGATATTTCCATGTTCATACAGATGGCGGTGCAGATATTCCCATGTTAATACAGATGGCGGTGTAGATATTTCCATGCTCATACAGATAGCGGTGTAGTTTTTCCATGTGTAAAGAGATAGCTGTGTAGATATTTCCATGTATATGCACATAGCTGTGTAGATATTTCCATTTTCATGCAGATAGCGGTGTATATATTTCCATGTTCAAACAGAAAGCGGTGTAGATATTTCCATGTTTATACAGATATCGGTGAAGATGTATGCATGTCTACACAGATAACAGTGTAGATATTTCCATGTTCAGCCAGATGGCTGTGTAGATATATCCATGTTCATACAGATAGCGGTGTAGATATTTCTATGTTCATACAGATAGCAGTGTAGATATTTCCATGTTCATCCAGATGGCTGTGTAGATATATCCATGTTCATACAGATAGCGGTGTAGATATTTCCATGTTCATACAGATAGTGGTGTAGATATTTCCATGTTCATAAAGATAGCGGTGTAGATATTTCCATGTTCATACAGATAGCGGTGTAGATATTTCAATGTTCAAGGAGATAGCGGTGTAGATATTTCCATGTTCATACAGATAGCTGTGCTGATATTTCCATATTTATACAGGTAGCGGTGTAGATATTTCCATGTTTATACAGATAGTGGTGTAGATATTTCCATGTTTATAGAGATAGTGGTGTAGATATTTCCATGTGTAAAGAGATAGCTGTGTAGATATTTCCATGTATATGCAGATATCTGTGTAGATATTTCCATTTTCATGCAGATAGCGGTGTAGATATTTCCATGTTCAAATAGATAGCAGTGTAGATATTTCTATGTTCATACAGATAGCGGTGTAGATATTTCCATGTTTATACAGATAGCGGTGAAGATGTATGCATGTTTACACAGATAGCGGTGTAGATATTTCCAGGTTCATACAGATAGCGGGTTAGATATTTCCATGTTCATACAGATGGCTGTGTAGATATATCCATGTTCATACAGATGGCGGTGAAGATATATCCATGTTCATACAGATGGCGGTGTAGATATATCCATGATCCTACACATAGCGGTGTAGATATTTCCATGTTCATACCGATAGCGGTGTAGATATTTCCATGTTCATCCAGATGGCAGTGTAGATATTTCCATGTTCATATAGATAGCGGTGTAGATATTTCCATGTTTATACAGATAGCGGTGAAGATTTATGCATGTTTACACAGATAGCGGTGTAGATATTTCCATGTTTATACAGACAGCAGTGTAGATATTTCCTTGTTTATACAGATAGCGGTGTAGATTTCTCCTTCTTAATACAGACGGCGGTGTAGACGTTTATATGTTCATACAGATGGCGGTGCAGATATTTCCATGTTCATACAGATAGAGGTGTAGATATTTCCATGTGCATACAGATAGCGGTGTAGATATTTCCATGTTCATCCAGATGGCTGTGTAGATATATCCATGTTCATACAGATGGCGGTGAAGATGTTTCCATGTTCATACACATAGCGGTGTAGATATTTCCATGTTCATACTGATAGCGGTGTAGATATTTCCATGTTCATACAGATATCGGTGTAGATATTTCCATGTTTATACAGATAGCGGTGTAGATATCTCCTTCTTTATACAGATGGCGGTGGAGATATTTATATGTTCATTCAGATGGCGGTGCAGATATTTCCATGTTCATACAGATGGCGGTGTAGATATTTCCATGTTTATAGAGAAAGCGGTGTAGATATTTCCATGTGTAAAGAGATAGCTGTGTAGATATCTCCATGTTTATGCAGATATCTGTGTAGATATTTACATTTTCAAGCAGATAGCGGTGTAGATATTTCCATGTTCTAATAGATAGCAGTGTAGATATTTCCATGTTCATACAGATAGCGGTGTAGATATTTCCATGTTCATACAGATAGCGGTGCTGATATTTCCATGTTTATACAGGTAGCGGTGCAGATATTTCCATGTTTATACAGATAGCGGTGTAGATATCTCCATCTTAATACAGATGGCGGTGTAGATATTTATATCTTCATACAGATGGCGGTGCAGATATTCCCATGTTAATACAGATGGCGGTGTAGATATTTCCCTATTCAAACAGATAGCGGTGTAGATATTTCCACTTTTATACAGATAGCGGTGAAGATGTATGCATGTCTACACAGAAAGCAGTGTAGATATTTCCATGTTCATCCAGATGGCTGTGTAGATATATCCATGTTCATACAGATAGCGTTGTAGATATTTCCATGTTCATACAGATAGCGGTGTAGATATTTCCATGTTCATACAGATGGCTGTGTAGATATATTCATGTTCATACAGATAGCGGTGTAGATATTTCCATGTTCATACAGATAGTGGTGTAGATATTTCCATGTTCATACAGATAGCGGTGTAGCTATTTCCATGTTCATACTGATAGCGGTGTAGATATATCCATGTTCAAAGAGATAGCGGTGTAGATATTTCCATGTTCATACAGATAGCTGTGCTGATACTTCCATGTTTATACAGGTAGCGGTGTAGATATTTCCATGTTTATACAGATAGTGGTGTAGATATTTCCATGTTTATACAGATAGCGGTGTAGATATTTCCAAGTTTATACAGATAGTTTTGTAGATATCTCCATGTTAATACAGATGGCGGTGTAGATATTTATATGTTCATACAGATGGCGGTGCAGATGTTTCCATGTTCATATAGATGGCGGTGTAGATATTTCCATGTTTATAGAGATAGCGGTGTAGTTATTTCCATGTGTAAAGAGATAGCTTTGTAGATATTTCCATGTGTATGCAGATAGCTGTGTAGATATTTCCATTTTCATGCGGATAGCGGTGTAGATATTTCCAAGTTCATACAGATAGCGGTGTAGATATTTCCATGTTCATGCAGATGGCTGTGTAGATATATCCATGTTCATACAGATGGCGGTGAAGATATTTCCATGTTCAAACAGATAGCGGTGTAGATATTTCCATGTTCATACAGATAGCGGTATAGATATTTCCATGTTTATACAGATACCGGTGAAGATGTATGCATGTTTACAAGGATAGCAGTGTAGATGTTTCCATGTTCATGCAGATAGCGGTGTAGATATTTCCATGTTCATCCAGATGGCATTGTAGATGAATCCATGTTCATACAGATGGCAGTGAAGATATTTCCATGTTCATACAGATAGCGGTGTAGATATTTCCATGTTCATCCAGATGGCTGTGTAGATATATCCATGTTCATACAGATGGCGGTGAAGATATTTCCATGTTCATACAGATAGCGGTGTAGATATTTCCATGTTCATACAGATAGTGGTGTAGATATTTCCATGTTCATACAGATAGCGGTGTAGCTATTTCCATGTTCATACAGATAGCGGTGTACATATTTCCATGTTCATCCAGATGTCTGTGTAGCTATTTACATGTTCATACAGATAGCGGTGCTGATATTTCCATGTTTATACAGGTAGCAGTGTAGATATTTCCTTGTTTATACAGAAAGCGGCATAGATATTTCCATGTTTATACAGATAGCGGTGTAGATATTTCCAAGTTTATACAGATAGCGGTGTAGATATCTCCATCTTAATACAGATGGCGGTGTAGATATTTCCATGTTCATTCAGATGGCGGTGTAGATATTTCCATGTTTATAGAGATAGCAGTGTAGTTATTTCCATGTGTAAAGAGATAGCTTTGTAGATATTTCCATGTATATGCAGATAGCTGTGTAGATATTTCCATTTTCATGCAGATAGCGGTGAAGATGTATACATGTTTACACAGATAGCGGAGTAGATATTTCCATGTTCATACTGATAGCGGTGTAGATATTTCCATGTTCATACAGATGGCTGTGTAGATATATCTATGTTCTTACAGATGGCAGAGAAGATATTTCCATGTTCATACAGATAGCGGTGTAGATATTTCCATGTTCATACAGATAGCGGTGTAGATATTTCCATGTTCATACAGATAGCGGTGTAGATATTTCCATGTTCATACAGATAGCGGTGTAGATATTTCCATGTTCATCCAGATGGCTGTGTAGATATATCCATGTTCATACAGATGGCGGTGAAGATATTTCCATGTTCATACAGATAGTGGTGCAGATATTTCCATGTTCATACAGATAGCCGTGTAGATATTGCCATGTTTATACCGATAGCGGTGCTGATACTTCCATGTTTATACAGGTAGCGGTGTACATATTTCCATGTTTATACAGATAGCGGTTTAGATATTTCCATGTTCATACAGATAGCGGTGTAGATAATTCCATGTTCATAGAGATAGCGGTGTAGATATTTACATGTTCATACAGATAGCGGTGCTGATAATTCCATGTTTATACAGGTAGCGGTGTAGACATTTCCATGTTTATACAGATAGTGGTGTAGATATTTCCATGTTTATACAGATAGCGGTGTAGATATTTCCAAGTTTATACAGATAGCGGTGTAGATATCTCCATCTTAATGCAGATTGCGGTGTAGATATTTATATGTTCATACAGATGGTGGTGCAGATATTTCCATGTTCATACAGATGGCGGTGTAGATATTTCCATGTTTATAGAGATAGCGGTGTAGATATCTCCTTCTTAATACAGATGTCGGTGTAGATGTTTATATGTTCATACAGATGGCGGTGCAGATATTTCCATGTTCATACAGATAGCTGTGTAGATATTTCCATGTATATGCAGATAGCTGTGTAGATATTTCCATTTTCATGCAGATAGCGGTGTAGATATTTCCATGTTCAAACAGATAGCGGTGTAGATATTTCCATGTTCATACAGATAGCGATGTAGATATTTCCATGTTCATACAGATAGAGGTGTAGATATTTCCATGTTCATACAGATAGCGGTGTAGATATTTCCATGTTCATACAGATAGCGGTGCTGATATTTCCATGTTTATACAGGTAGCGGTGTAGATATTTCCATGTTTATACAGATAGCGGTGTAGATATCTCCATCTTAATACAGATGGCGGTGTAGATATTTATATCTTCATACAGATGGCGGTGCAGATATTCCCATGTTAATACAGATGGCGGTGTAGATATTTCCATGTTCCAACAGATAGCGGTGTAGATATTTCCACGTTTATACAGATAGCGGTGAAGATGTATGCATGTCTACACAGATAGCAGTGTAGATATTTCCATGTTCATCCAGATGGCTGTGTAGATATATCCATGTTCATACAGATAGCGGTGTAGATATTTCCATGTTCATACTGATAGCGGTGTAGATATTTCCATGTTCATACAGATGGCTGTGTAGATATATTCATGTTTATACAGATAGCGGTGTAGATATTTCCATGTTCATACAGATAGTGGTGTAGATATTTCCATGTTCATACAGATAGCGGTGTACCTATTTCCATGTTCATACTGATAGCGGTGTAGATATTTCCATGTTAAAAGAGATAGCGGTGCAGATATTTCCATGTTCATACAGATAGCTGTGCTGATATTTCCATGTTTATACAGGTAGCGGTGTAGATATTTCCATGTTTATACAGATAGTGGTGTAGATATTTCCATGTTTATACACATAGCGGTGTAGATATTTCCAAGTTTATACAGATAGATGTGTAGATATCTCCATCTTAATACAGATGGCGGTGTAGATATTTATATGTTCATACAGATGGCGGTGCAGATATTTCCATGTTCATATAGATGGCGGTGTAGATATTTCCATGTTTATAGAGATAGCGGTGTAGTTATTTCCATGTGTAAAGAGATAGCTTTGTAGATATTTCCGTGTGTATGCAGATAGCTGTGTAGATATTTCCATTTTCATGCGGATAGCGGTGTAGCTATTTCCAAGTTCATACAGATAGCGGTGTAGATATTTCCATGTTCATGCAGATGGCTGTGTAGATATATCCATGTTCATACAGATGGCGGTGAAGATATTTCCATGTTCAAACAGATAGCGGTGTAGATATTTCCATGTTCATACAGATAGCGGTGTAGATATTTCCATGTTTATACAGATACCGGTGAAGATGTATGCATGTTTACAAGGATAGCAGTGTAGATGTTTCCATGTTCATGCAGATAGCGGTGTAGATATTTCCATGTTCATCCAGATGGCATTGTAGATGAATCCATGTTCATACAGATGGCAGTGAAGATATTTCCATGTTCATACAGATAGCGGTGTAGATATTTCCATGTTCATCCAGATGGCTGTGTAGATATATCCATGTTCATACAGATGGCGGTGAAGATATTTCCATGTTCATACAGATAGCGGTGTAGATATTTCCATGTTCATTCAGATAGTGGTGTAGATATTTCCATGTTCATACAGATAGCGGTGTAGCTATTTCCATGTTCATACAGATAGCGGTGTAGATATTTCCATGTTCATACAGATAGCGGTGCTGATATTTCCATGTTTATACAGGTAGCGGTGTAGATATTTCCATGTTTATACAGATAGCGGTGTAGATATCTCCATCTTAATAGAGATGGCGGTGTAGATATTTATATGTTCATACAGATGGCGGTGCAGATATTCCCATGTTAATACAGATGGCGGTGTAGATATTTCCATGCTCATACAGATAGCGGTGTAGTTTTTACCATGAGTAAAGAGATAGCTGTGTAGATATTTCCATGTATATGCAGATAGCTGTGTAGATATTTCCATTTTCATGCAGATAGCGGTGTATATATTTCCATGTTCAAACAGATAGCGGTGTAGATATTTCCATGTTTATACAGATAGCGGTGAAGATGTATGCATGTCTACACAGATAGCAGTGTAGATATTTCCATGTTCATCCAGATGGCTGTGTATATATATCCATGTTCATACAGATAGCGGTGTAGATATTTCCATGTTCATACAGATAGCGGTGTAGATATTTCCATGTTCATCCAGATGGCTGTGTAGATATATCCATGTTCAAACAGATAGCGGTGTAGATATTTCCATGTTTATACAGATAGCGGTGAAGATGTATGCATGTCTACACAGATAGCAGTGTAGATATTTCCATGTTCATCCAGATGGCTGTGTAGATATATCCATGTTCATACAGATAGCGGTGTATATATTTCCATGTTCATACAGATAGCGGTGTAGATATTTCCATGTTCATACAGATAGCGGTGTAGATATTTCCATGTTCATCCAGATGGCTGTATAGATATATCCATGTTCATACAGATAGCGGTGTAGATATTTCCATGTTCATACAGATAGTGGTGTAGATATTTCCATGTTCATAAATATAGCGGTGTAGCTATTTCCATGTTCATACAGATAGCGGTGTAGATATTTCCATGTTCAAGGAGATAGCGGTGTAGATATTTCCATGTTCATACAGATAGATGTGCTGATATTTCCATATTTATACAGGTAGTTGTGTAGATATTTCCATGTTTATACAGATAGTGGTGTAGATATTTCCATGTTTATACAGATAGCGGTGTAGATATTTCCAAGTTTATACAGATAGATGTGTAGATATCTCCATCTTAATACAGATGGTGGTGTAGATATTTATATGTTCATACAGATGGCGGTGCAGATATTTCCGTGTTCATATAGATGGCCGTGTAGATATTTCCATGTTTATAGAGATAGCGGTGTAGTTATTTCCATGTGCAAAGAGATAGCTTTGTAGATATTTCCACGGGTATGCAGATAGCTGTGTAGATATTTCCATTTTCATGCGGATAGAGATGTAGATATTTCCATGTTCAAACAGATAGCGGTGTAGATATTTCCATGTTCATACAGATAGCGGTGTAGATATTTCCATGTTTATACAGATAGCGGTGAAGATGTATGCATGTTTACAAGGATAGCATTGTAGATATTTCCATGTTCATTCAGATAGCGGTGTAGATATTTCCATGTTCATCCAGATGGCTGTGTAGATATATCCATGTTCATACAGATGGCAGTGAAGATATTTCCATGTTCACACAGATGGCGGTGTAGATATTTCCATGTTCCTACACATAGCGGTGTTGATATTTCCATGTTCATACCGATAGCGGTGCTGTTATTTCCATGTTTATACAGGTAGCGGTGTAGATATTTCCATGTTCATACAGATAGCGGTGTAGATATTTCCATGTTTATACAGACAGCAGTGTAGATATTTCCTTGGTTATACAGATAGCGGTGTAGATTTCTCCTTCTTAATACAGACGGCGGTGTAGATGTTTATATGTTCATATAGATGGCGGTGCAGATATTTCCATGTTCATACAGATGGCCGTGTAGATATTTCCATGTTTATAGAGATAGTGGTGTAGATACCTCCTTCTTAATACAGATGGCGGTGTAGATGTTTATATGTTCATACAGATGGTGGTGCAGATATTTCCATGTTCATACAGATAGCTGTGTAGATATTTCCATGTATATGCAGATAGCTGTTTAGATATTTCCATTTTCATGCAGATAGCGGTGTAGATATTTCCATGTTCAAACAGATAGCGGTGTAGATATTTCCATGTTCATACAGATAGCGATGTAGATATTTCCATGTTCATACAGATAGAGGTGTAGATATTTCCATGTTCATACAGATAGCGGTGTAGATATTTCCATGTTCATACAGATAGCGGTGCTGATATTTCCATGTTTATACAGGTAGCGGTGTAGATATTTCCATGTTTATACAGAGAGCGGTGTAGATATCTCCATCTTAATACAGATGGCGGTGTAGATATTTATATGTTCATACAGATGGCGGTGCAGATATTCCCATGTTAAAAGATGGCGGTGTAGATATTTCCATGTTCAAACAGATAGTGGTGTAGATATTTCCACGTTTATACAGATAGCGGTGAAGATGTATGCATGTCTACACAGATAGCAGTGTGGATATTTCCATGTTCATCCAGATGGCTGTGTAGATATATCCATGTTCATACAGATAGCGGTGTAGATATTTCCATGTTCATACAGATAGCGGTGTAGATATTTCCATGTTCATACAGATGGCTGTGTAGATATATCCATGTTCATACAGATAGCGGTGTAGGTATTTCCATGTTCATACAGATGGCTGTGTAGATGTTTCCGTGTTCATACCGATAGCGGTGCTGATATTTCCATGTTTATACATGTAACGGTGTAGATATTGCCATGTTTACACAGATAGCGGTGTAGATATTTCCATGTTTATACAGATAGCAGTGTAGATATTTCCATGTTTATACAGCTAGCGGTGTAGACATCTCCTTCTTAATACAGATAGCGGTGTAGATATTTATATGTTCATACAGATGGCGGTGCAGATATTTCCATGTTCATACAGATGGCGGTGTAGATATTTCCATGTTCATACGGATAGCGGTGTAGTTATTTCCATGTGTAAAGAGATAGATGAGTAGATATTTCCATGTATATGCAGATAGCTTTGTAGATATTTCCATTTTCATGCAGATAGCGGTGTATATATTTCCCTGTTCAAACAGATAGCTGTGTAGATATTTCCATGTTCATACAGATAGAGGTGTAGATATTTCCATGTTCATACAGATAGTGGTGTAGATATTTCCATGTTCATACAGATAGCGGTGTAGCTATTTCCATGTTCATACAGATAGCGGTGTAGATATTTCCATGTTCATAGAGATAGCGGTGTAGATATTTACATGTTCATACAGATAGCGGTGCTGATATTTCCATGTTTATACAGGTAGCGGTGTAGATATTTCCATGTTTATACAGATACTGATGTAGATATTTCCATGTTTATTCAGATAGCGGTGTAGATATTTCCAAGTTTATACAGATAGCGGTGTAGATATCTCCATCTTAATACAGATGGCGGTGTAGATATTTACATGTTCATACAGATGGCGGTGCAGATATTTCCATGTTCATATAGATGGCGGTGTAGTTATTTCCATGTTTATAGAGATAGCGGTGTAGTTATTTCCATGTGTAGAGAGATAGCTTTGTAAATATTTCCATGAGTATGCAGATAGATGTGTAGATATTTCCATTTTCATGCAGATAGCGGTGTAGATATTTCCATGTTCAAACAGATAGCGGTGTAGATATTTCCATGTTGATACAGATAGCGGTGTAGATATTTCCATGTTTATACAGATAGCGGTGAAGATGTATGCATGTTTACAAGGATAGCAGTGTAGATGTTTCCATGTTCATGCAGATATCGGTGTAGATATTTCCATGTTCATCCAGATGGCATTGTAGATATATCCATGTTCATACAGATGGCAGTGAAGATATTTCCATGTTCATACAGATAGCTGTGTAGATATTTCCATGTTCATACAGATAGCGGTGGAGATATTTCCGTGTTCATACCGATTGTGGTGCTGATATTTCCATGTTTATACAGGTAGCGATGTAGATATTTCCATGTTTGTACAGATAGCGGTGTAGATATTTCCATGTTTATGCAGATAGCAGTGTAGATATTTCCATGTTTATACAGATATCGGTGTAGATATCTCCTTCTTAACACAGATGGCGGTGTAGATATTTATATGTTCATACAGATGGCGGTGCAGATATTTCCATGTTCATACAGATGGCGGTGTAGATATTTCCATGTTCAAACAGATAGCGGTGTAGATATTTCCATGTTCATACAGATAGCGGTGTAGCTATTTCCATGTTCATACAGATAGCGGTGTGGATATTTCCATGTTCGTAGAGATAGCGGTGTAGATATTTACATGTTCATACAGATAGTGGTGCTGATATTTCCATGTTTATACAGGTAGCGGTGTAGATATTTCCATGTTTATACAGATAGCGGTGAAGATGTATGCATGTTTACACATATAGCGGTGTACATATTTTCATGTTCATCCAGATGGCTGTGTAGATATTTCCATGTTCATACCGATAGCGGTGTAGATATTTCCATGTTCATCCAGATGGCTGTGTAGATATATCCATGTTCATACAGATGGCAGTGAAGATATTTCCATGTTCATACAGATAGCGGTGTAGATATTTCCATGTTCATACAGATAGCGGTGTAGATATTTCCGTGTTCATACAGATAATGGTGCTGATATTTCCATGTTTATACAGGTAGCGGTGTAGATATTTCCATGTTTATACAGATAGCGGTGTAGATATTTCCATGTTTATACAGATAGCAGTGTAGATATTTCCATGTTTATACAGATAGCGGTGAAGATATCTCTTTCTTAATACAGTTGGCAGTGTAGATATGTATATGTTCATAGAGATGGCGGTGCAGATATTTCCATGTTCATACAGGTGGCGGTGTAGATATTTCCATGTTGATACAGATAGCGGTGTAGTTATTTCCATGTGTAAAGAGATAGCTGTATAGATATTTCCATGTATATGCAGATAGCTGTTTAGATATTTCCATTTTCATGCAGATAGCGGTGTATATATTTCCCTGTTCAAACAGATAGCGGTGTAGATATTTCCATGTTCATACAGATAGTGGTGTAGATATTTCCATGTTCATACAGATAGCGGTGTAGATATTTCCATGTTCATACAGACATCGGTGTAGTTATTTCCATGTGTAAAGAGATAGCTGTATAGATATTTCCATGTATATGCAGATAGCTGTGCAGATATTTCCATTTTAATGCAGATAGCGGTGTATATATTTCCCTGTTCAAACAGATAGCGGTGTAGATATTTCCATGTTCATACAGATAGTGGTGTAGATATTTCCATGTTCATACAGATAGCGGTGTAGATATTTCCATGTTCTTCCAGATGGCTGTGTAGATATATCCATGTTCATACAGATAGCGGTGTATATATTTCCATGTTCATACAGATAGCGGTGTAGCTATTTCCATGTTCATACAGATAGCGGTGTAGATATTTCCATGTTCATAGAGATAGCGGTGTAGATATTTACATGTTCATACAGATAGCGGTGCTGATATTTCCATGTTTATACAGGTAGCGTTGTAGATATTTCCATGTTTATACAGATAGCGGTGTAGATATTTCCATGTTTATACAGATTGCGGTGTAGATATTTCCAATTTTATACAGATAGCGGTGTAGATATCTCCATCTTAATACAGATGGCCGTGTAGATATTTATATGTTCATACAGATGGCGGTGCAGATATTCCCATGTTAATACAGATGGCGGTGTAGATATTTCCATGCTCATACAGATAGCGGTGTAGTTTTTTCTATGAGTAAAAAGAAAGCTGTGTAGATATTTCTATGTATATGCAGATAGCTGTGTAGATATTTCCACTTTCATGCAGATAGCGGTGTACATATTTCCATGTTCAAACAGATAGCGGTGTAGATATTTCCATGTTTATACAGATAGCGGTGAAGATGTATGCATGTCTACACAGATAGCAGTTTAGATATTTCCATGTTCATCCAGATGGCTGTGTAGATATATCCATGTTCATACAGATAGCGGTGTAGATATTTCCATGTTCATACAGATAGCGGTGTAGATGTTTCCATGTTCATCCAGATGGCTGTATAGATATATCCATGTTCATACAGATAGCGGTGTAGATATTTCCATGTTCATACAGATAGTGGTGTAGATATTTCCATGTTCATAAAGATAGCGGTGTAGCTATTTCCATGTTCATACAGATAGCGGTGTAGATATTTCCATGTTCAAGGAGATAGCGGTGTAGATATTTCCATGTTCATACAGATAGATGTGCTGATATTTCCATATTTATACAGGTAGCTGTGTAGATATTTCCATGTTTATACAGATAGTGGTGTAGATATTTCCATGTTTATACAGATAGCGGTGTAGATATTTCCAAGTTTATACAGATAGATGTGTAGATATCTCCATCTTAATACAGATGGTGGTGTAGATATTTATATGTTCATACAGATGGCGGTGCAGATATTTCCGTGTTCATATAGATGGCCGTGTAGATATTTCCATGTTTATAGAGATAGCGGTGTAGTTATTTCCATGTGCAAAGAGATAGCTTTGTAGATATTTCCACGGGTATGCAGATAGCTGTGTAGATATTTCCATTTTCATGCGGATAGTGATGTAGATATTTCCATGTTCAAACAGATAGCGGTGTAGATATTTCCATGTTCATACAGACAGCGGTGTAGATATTTCCATGTTTATACAGATAGCGGTGAAGATGTATGCATGTTTACAAGGATAGCATTGTAGATATTTCCATGTTCATTCAGATAGCGGTGTAGATATTTCCATGTTCATCCAGATGGCTGTGTAGATATATCCATGTTCATACAGATGGCAGTGAAGATATTTCCATGTTCACACAGATGGCGGTGTAGATATTTCCATGTTCCTACACATAGCGGTGTTGATATTTCCATGTTCATACCGATAGCGGTGCTGTTATTTCCATGTTTATACAGGTAGCGGTGTAGATATTTCCATGTTCATACAGATAGCGGTGTAGATATTTCCATGTTTATACAGACAGCAGTGTAGATATTTCCTTGGTTATACAGATAGCGGTGTAGATTTCTCCTTCTTAATACAGACGGCGGTGTAGATGTTTATATGTTCATATAGATGGCGGTGCAGATATTTCCATGTTCATACAGATGGCAGTGTAGATATTTCCATGTTTATAGAGATAGTGGTGTAGATACCTCCTTCTTAATACAGATGGCGGTGTAGATGTTTATATGTTCATACAGATGGTGGTGCAGATATTTCCATGTTCATACAGATAGCTGTGTAGATATTTCCATGTATATGCAGATAGCTGTTTAGATATTTCCATTTTCATGCAGATAGCGGTGTAGATATTTCCATGTTCAAACAGATAGCGGTGTAGATATTTCCATGTTCATACAGATAGCGATGTAGATATTTCCATGTTCATACAGATAGAGGTGTAGATATTTCCATGTTCATACAGATAGCGGTGTAGATATTTCCATGTTCATACAGATAGCGGTGCTGATATTTCCATGTTTATACAGGTAGCGGTGTAGATATTTCCATGTTTATACAGAGAGCGGTGTAGATATCTCCATCTTAATACAGATGGCGGTGTAGATATTTATATGTTCATACAGATGGCGGTGCAGATATTCCCATGTTAAAAGATGGCGGTGTAGATATTTCCATGTTCAAACAGATAGTGGTGTAGATATTTCCACGTTTATACAGATAGCGGTGAAGATGTATGCATGTCTACACAGATAGCAGTGTAGATATTTCCATGTTCATCCAGATGGCTGTGTAGATATATCCATGTTCATACAGATAGCGGTGTAGATATTTCCATGTTCATACAGATAGCGGTGTAGATATTTCCATGTTCATACAGATGGCTGTGTAGATATATCCATGTTCATACAGATAGCGGAGTAGGTATTTCCATGTTCATACAGATGGCTGTGTAGATGTTTCCGTGTTCATACCAATAGCGGTGCTGATATTTCCATGTTTATACATGTAACGGTGTAGATATTGCCATGTTTACACAGATAGCGGTGTAGATATTTCCATGTTTATACAGATAGCAGTGTAGATATTTCCATGTTTATACAGATAGCGGTGAAGATATCTCTTTCTTTATACAGTTGGCAGTGTAGATATTTATATGTTCATAGAGATGGCGGTGCAGATATTTCCATGTTCATACAGATGACGGTGAAGATATTTCCATGTTCATACAGATAGTGGTGTAGATATTTCCATGTTCATACAGATAGCGGTGTAGCTATTTCCAAGTTCATACTGATAGCGGTGTAGATATATCCATGTTTATAGAGATAGCGGTGTAGATATTTCCATGTTCATACAGATAGCTGTGCTGATACTTCCATGTTTATACAGGTAGCGGTGTAGATATTTCCATGTTTATACAGATAGTGGTGTAGATATTTCCATGTTTATACAGATAGCGGTGTAGATATTTCCAAGTTTATACAGATAGTTGTGTATATATCTCCATCTTAATACAGATGGCGGTGTAGATATTTATATGTTCATACAGATGGCGGTGCAGATATTTCCATGTTCATATAGATGGCGGTGTAGATATTTCCATGTTTATAGAGATAGCGGTGTAGTTATTTCCATGTGTAAAGAGATAGCTTTGTAGATATTTCCATGTGTATGCAGATAGCTGTGTAGATATTTCCATTTTCATGCGGATAGCGGTGTAGCTATTTCCAAGTTCATACAGATAGCGGTGTAGATATTTCCATGTTCATGCAGATGGCTGTGTAGATATATCCATGTTCATACAGATGGCGGTGAAGATATTTCCATGTTCAAACAGATAGCGGTGTAGATATTTCCATGTACATACAGATAGCTGTGTAGATATTTCCATGTTTATACAGATACCGGTGAAGATGTATGCATGTTTACAAGGATAGCAGTGTAGATGTTTCCATGTTCATGCAGATAGCGGTGTAGATATTTCCATGTTCATCCAGATGGCATTGTAGATGAATCCATGTTCATACAGAAGGCAGTGAAGATATTTCCATGTTCATACAGATAGCGGTGTAGATATTTCCATGTTCATCCAGATGGCTGTGTAGATATATCCATGTTCATACAGATGGCGGTGAATATGTTTCCATGTTCATACAGATAGCGGTGTAGATATTTCCATGTTCATACAGATAGTGGTGAAGATATTTCCATGTTCATACAGATAGCGGTGTAGCTATTTCCATGTTCATACAGATAGCGGTGTACATATTTCCATGTTCATCCAGATGTCTGTGTAGCTATTTACATGTTCATACAGATAGCGGTGCTGATATTTCCATGTTTATACAGGTAGCAGTGTAGATATTTCCTTGTTTATACAGAAAGCGGCATAGATATTTCCATGTTTATACAGATAGCGGTGTAGATATTTCCAAGTTTATACAGATAGCGGTGTAGATATCTCCATCTTAATACAGATGGCGTTGTAGATATTTATATGTTCATACAGAAGTCGGTGCAGATATTTCTATGTTCATACAGATGGCGGTGTAGATATTTCCATGTTTATAGAGATAGCAGTGTAGTTATTTCCATGTGTAAAGAGATAGCTTTGTAGATATTTCCATGTATATGCAGATAGCTGTGTAGATATTTCCATTTTCATGCAGATAGCGGTGAAGATGTATACATGTTTACACAGATAGCGGAGTAGATATTTCCATGTTCATACTGATAGCGGTGTAGATATTTCCATGTTCATACAGATGGCTGTGTAGATATATCTATGTTCTTACAGATGGCGGAGAAGATATTTCCATGTTCATACAGATAGCGGTGCAGATATTTCCATGTTCATACAGATAGCTGTGTAGATATTTCCATGTATATGCAGATAGCTGTGTAGATATTTCCATTTTCATGCAGATAGCGGTGTAGATATTTCCATGTTCAAACAGATAGCGGTGTAGATATTTCCATGTTCATACAGATAGCGATGTAGATATATCCATGTTCATACAGATGGCGGTGAAGATATTTCCATGTTCATACAGATAGCGGTGCAGATATTTCCATGTTCATACAGATAGCGGTGTAGATATTTCCATTTTCATACAGATATCGGTGTAGATATTTCCATGTTTATACAGATAGCGGTGTAGATATCTCCTTCTTTATACAGATGGCGGTGGAGATATTTATATGTTCATTCAGATGGCGGTGCAGATATTTCCATGTTCATACAGATGGCGGTGTAGATATTTCCATGTTTATAGAGATAGCGGTGTAGATATTTCCATGTGTAAAGAGATAGCTGTGTAGATATTTCCATGTATATGCAGATATCTGTGTAGATATTTACATTTTCAAGCTGATAGCGGTGTAGATATTTCCATGTTCTAATAGATAGCAGTGTAGATATTTCCATGTTCATACAGATAGCGGTGTAGATATTTCCATGTTTATACGGATAGCGGTGAAGATGTATGCATGTTTACACAGATAGCGGTGTAGATATTTCTATGTTCATACAGATAGCGGTGTAGATATTTCCATGTTCATCCAGATGGCTGTGTAGACATATCCATTTTCATACAGATGGCGTTGAAGATATTTCCATGTTCATACAGATAGCGGTGTAGATATTTCCATGTTCATACAGATAGTGGGTTAGATATTTCCATGTTCATACAGATGGCTGTGTAGATATTTCCATGTTTATACAGATAGCGGTGAAGATGTATGCATGTTTACAAGGATAGCAGTGTAGGTATTTCCATGTTCATACAGATAGCGGTGTAGATATTTCCATGTTCATCCAGATGGCTGTGTAGTTATATCCATGCTCATACAGATGGCAGTGAAGATATTTCCATGTTCACACAGATGGCGGTGTAGATATTTCCATATTCCTACACATTGCGGTGTAGATATTTCCATGTTCATACCGATAGCGGTGCTGTTATTTCCATGTTTATACAGGTAGCGGTGTAGATATTTCCATGTTCATACAGATAGCGGTGTAGATATTTCCATGTTTATACAGACAGCAGTGTAGATAATTCCATGTTTATAAAGATAGCGGTGTAGATATCTCCTTCTTAATACAGTCGGCGGTGTAGATGTTTATATGTTCATACAGATGGCGGTGCAGATATTTCCATGTTCATACAGATGGCGGTGTAGATATTTCCATGTTTATAGAGATAGCGGTGTAGATACCTCCTTCTTAATAGAGATGGCGGTGTAGATGTTTATATGTTCATACAGATGGCAGTGCAGATATTTCCATGTTCATACAGATAGCTGTGTAGATATTTCCATGTATATGCAGATAGCTGTGTAGATATTTCCATTTTCATGCAGATAGCGGTGTAGATATTTCCATGTTCAAACAGATAGCGGTGTAGATATTTCCATGTTCATACAGATAGCGATGTAGATATTTCCATGTTCATACAGATAGAGGTGTAGATATTTCCATGTTCATACAGATAGCGGTGTAGATATTTCCATGTTCATACAGATAGCGGTGCTGATATTTCCATGTTTATACAGGTAGCGGTGCAGATATTTCCATGTTTATACAGATAGCGGTGTAGATATCTCCATCTTAATACAGATGGCGGTGTAGATATTTATATCTTCATACAGATGGCGGTGCAGATATTCCCATGTTAATACAGATGGCGGTGTAGATATTTCCATATTCAAACAGATAGCGGTGTAGATATTTCCACGTTTATACAGATAGCGGTGAAGATGTATGCATGTCTACACAGATAGCAGTGTAGATATTTCCATGTTCATCCAGATGGCTGTATAGATATATCCATGTTCATACAGATAGCGTTGTAGATATTTCCATGTTCATACAGATAGCAGTGTAGATATTTCCATGTTCATACAGATGGCTGTGTAGATATATTCATGTTCATACAGACAGCGGTGTAGATATTTCCATGTTCATACAGATAGTGGTGTAGATATTTCCATGTTCATACAGATAGCGGTGTAGCTATTTCCGAGTTCATACTGATAGCGGTGTAGATATATCCATGTTCAAAGAGATAGCGGTGTAGATATTTCCATGTTCATACAGATAGCTGTGCTGATACTTCCATGTTTATACAGGTAGCGGTGTAGATATTTCCATGTTTATACAGATAGTGGTGTAGATATTTCCATGTTTATACAGATAGCGGTGTAGATATTTCCAAGTTTATACAGATAGTTGTGTAGATATCTCCATCTTAATACAGATGGCGGTGTAGATATTTATATGTTCATACAGATGGCGGTGCAGATATTTCCATGTTCATATTGATGGCGGTGTAGATATTTCCATGTTTATAGAGATAGCGGTGTAGTTATTTCCATGGGTAAAGAGATAGCTTTGTAGACATTTCCGTGTGTATGCAGATAACTGTGTAGATATTTCCATTTTCATGCGGATAGCGGTGTAGCTATTTCCAAGTTCATACAGATAGCGGTGTAGATATTTCCATGTTCATGCAGATGGCGGTGAAGATATTTCCGTGTTCATACAGATAGCGGTGTAGATATTTCCATGTTCATACAGATAGTGGTGTAGCTATTTCCATGTTCATACAGATAGCGGTGTAGATATTTCCATGTTCATCCAGATGGCTGTGTAGATATATCCATGTTCATACAGATGGCGGTGAAGATATTTCCGTGTTCATACAGATAGCGGTGTAGATATTTCCATGTTCATACAGATAGTGGTGTAGATATTTCCATGTTCATACAGATAGCGGTGTAGCTATTTCCATGTTCATACAGATAGCGGTGTAGATATTTCCATGTTCATCCAGATGGCTGTGTAGCTATTTACATGATCATACAGATAGCGGAGCTGATATTTCCATGTTTATACAGGTAGCAGTGTAGATATTTCCTTATTTATACAGAAAGCGGCGTAGATATTTCCATGTTTTTACATACAGCGGTGTAGGTATTTCCAAGTTTATACAGATAGCGATGTAGATATCTCCATCTTAATACAGATGGCGGTGTAGATATTTATATGTTCATACAGATGTCGGTGCGGATATTTCCATGTTCATACAGACCGCGGTGTAGATATTTCCATGTTTATAGAGATAGCAGTGTAGTTATTTCCATGTGTAAAGAGATAGCTTTGTAGATATTTCCATGTATATGCAGATAGCTGTGTAGATATTGCCATGTTTATACCGATAGCGCTGCTGATACTTCCATGTTTATACAGGTAGCGGTGTACATATTTCCATGTTCATACAGATAGCGGTGTAGATATTTCCATGTTCATACAGGTAGCGGTATAGATATTTCCATGTTTATACAGATAGCGGTGTAGATATATCCTTCTTCATACAGTTGGCGGTGTAGATATTTATATGTTCATTCAGATGGCGGTGCGGATATTTCCATGTTCATACAGATGGTGGTGTAGATATTTCCATGTTTATAGAGATAGCGGTGTAGTTATTTCCATGTGTAAAGAGATAGCTGTGTAGATATTTCCATGTATATGCAGATAGCTGGGTATATATTTCCATTTTCATGCAGATAGCGGTGTAGATACTTCCATGTTCAAACAGGTAGCGGTGTAGATATTTCCATGTTCGTACAGATAGCGGTGTAGATATTTCCATGATTATGCAGATAGCGGTGAAGATGTATGCATGTTTACACAGATAGCGGTGTAGATGTTTCCATGTTCATACTGATAGCGGTGTAGATATTTCCATGTTTATCCAGATGGCTGTGTAGGTATATCCATGTTCATACAGATAGCGGTGTAGATATATCCATGTTCATGCAGATAGCGGTGTAGATATTTCCATGTTCATACAGATAGCGGTGCAGATATTTCCATGTTCATCCAGATGGCTGTGTAGATATATCCATGTTCATACACATGGCGGTGAAGGTATTTCCATGTTCATACAGATAGCGGTGTAGATATTTCCATGTTCATACAGATAGCGGTGTAGATATTTCCATGTTCATACAGATAGCGGTGTAAGTATTTCCATGTTCATGCAGATAGCGGTGTAGATATTTCCATTTTTAAGCAGATAGCGGTGTATATATTTCCCTGTTCAAACAGTTAGCGGTGTAGATATTTCCATGTTCATAAAGATAGCGGTGTAGATATTTCCATGTTTATACAGATAGCGGTGAAGTTGTATGCATGTTTACACAGATAGCGGTGTAGGTATTTCCACGTTCATCCAGATGGCTGTGTAGATATATCCATGTTCATACAGATGGCGGTGTAGATATTTCCATGTTCATACAGATAGCCGTGTAGATATCGCCATGTTCATACCGATTGTGGTGCTGATACTTCCATGTTTATACAGGTAGCAGTGAACATATTTCCGTGTTTATACAGATAGCGGTGTAGATATTTCCATGTTAATACAGATAGCGGTGTAGATATTTCCATGTTTATACAGATAGCGGTGTAGATACCTCCTTCTTAATACAGATGGCGGTGTAGATATTTCCATGTTCATACAGATGGCGGTGTAGATATTTCCATGTTTATACAGATAGCGGTGAAGATGTATGCATGTTTACACAGATAGCGGTGTAGATATTTCCATGTTCATCCAGATGGCTGTGTAGATATATCCATGTTCATACAGATGGCGGTGAAGATATTTCCATGTTCATACAGATAGCGGTGTAGATACTTCCATGTTCAAACAGGTAGCGGTGTAGATATTTCCATGTTCCTACAGATAGCGGTGTAGATATTTCCATGTTTATACAGTTAGCGGTGAAGATGTATGCATGTTTACACAGATAGCCGTGTAGATGTTTCCATGTTCATACTGATAGCGGTGTAGATATTTCCATGTTTCTCCAGATGGCTGTGTAGATATATCCATGTTCATACAGATAGCGGTGAAGATATTTCCATGTTCATACAGATAGCGGTGTAGATATTTCCATGTTCATACAGATGGCTGTGTAGATATATCCATGTTCCTACAGATGGCGGTGAAGGTATTTCCATGTTCATACAGATGGCGGTGTAGATATTTCCATGTTCATACAGATAGCGGTGCTGATATTTCCATGTTTATACATGTAGCGGTGTAGATATTTCCATGTTTTTACAGATAGCGGTGTAGATATTTCCATGTTTATTCACGTAGCGGTGTAGATATTTCCATGTTTATACAGATAGCGGTGTAGATATTTCCATGTTTATGCAGATAGTGGTGTAGATATCTCCAACTTAATACAGATGGCGGTGTAGATATTTATATGTTCATACAGATGGCGGTGCAGGTATTTCCATGTTCATACAGATGGCGGTGTAGATATTTCCATGTTCATACAGATAGCGGTGTATTTTTTTCCATGTGTAAAGAGATAGCTGTGTAGATATTTCCATGCATAAGCAGATAGCTGTGTAGATATTTCCATTTTCATGCAGATAGCGGTGTATATATTTCCCTGTTCAAACAGTTAGTGGTATAGATATTTCTATGTTCATAAAGATAGCGGTGTTGATATTTCCATGTTTATACAGATAGCGGTGTAGATATATCCATGTTCATGCAGATAGCGGTGTATATATTTCCCTGTTCAAACAGTTAGTGGTGTAGATATTTCTATGTTCATAAAGATAGCGGTGTAGATATTTCCATGTTTTTACAGATATCGGTGAAGATGTATGGATGTTTACACAGATAGCGGTGTAGATATTTCCATGTTCATCCACAAGGCTGTGTAGATATATCCATGTTCATGCAGATAGGGGTGTAGATATTTCCATGTTCATACAGATAGCGGTGCAGATATTTCCATGTTCATCCAGATGGCTGTGTAGATATATCCATGTTCATACAGATGGCGGTGAAGGTATTTCCATGTTCATACAGATAGCGGTGTAGATATTTCCATGTTCATTCAGATAGCGGTGTAGATATTTCCATGTTCATACAGATAGCGGTGTAAGTATTTCCATGTTCATACAGATAGCGGTGTAGATATTTCCATTTTTAAGCAGATAGCGGTGTATATATTTCCCTGTTCAAACAGTTAGCGGTGTAGATATTTCCATGTTCATAAAGATAGCGGTGTAGATATATCCATGTTTATACAGATAGCGGTGAAGTTGTATGCATGTTTACACAGATAGCGGTGTAGGTATTTCCACGTTCATCCAGATGGCTGTTTAGATATATCCATGTTCATACAGATGGCGGTGAAGTTATTTCCATGTTCATACAGATAGCGGTGTAGATATTTCCATGTTCATACAGATAGTGGTGTAGATATTTCCATGTTCATACAGATAGCGGTGTAGATATTTCCATGTTCATACAGATAGCGGTGTATTTATTTCCATGTTCATACAGATAGCGGTGTAGATATTTCCATGTTCATCCAGATGGCTGTGTAGATATTCCCATGTTCATACAGATAGCGGTGTAGATATTTCCATGTTCATACAGATAGCGGTGTAGATATTTCCATATTCATCCAGATGGCTGTGCAGATATATCCATGTTCATACAGATAGCGGTGTAAATATTTCCATGTTCATACAGATAGCCGTGTAGATATCGCCATGTTCATACTGATAGCGGTGCTGATACTTCCATGTTTATACAGGTAGCGGTGAACATATTTCCGTGTTTATACAGATAGCGGTGTAGATATTTCCATGTTAATACAGATAGCGGTGTAGATATTTCCATGTTTATACAGGTAGCGGTGTACATATCTCCTTCTTAATACAGATGGCGGTGTAGATATTTCCATGTTCATACAGATGGCGGTGTAGATATTTCCATGTTTATACAGATAGCGGTGAAGATGTATGCATGTTTACACAGATAGCGGTGTAGATATTTCCATGTTCATCCAGATGGCTGTGTAGATATATCCATGTTCATACAGATGGCGGTGAAGATATTTCCATGTTCATACAAATAGCGTTGTAGATATTTCCATGTTCATCCAGATGGCTGTGTAGATATTTCCATGTTCATGCAGATAGCGGTGTAGATATTTCCATGTTCATACATATAGCGGTGTAGATATTACCATGTTCATCCAGATGGCTGTGTAGATATATCCATGTTCATACAGATGGCGGTGAAGATATTTCCATGTTCATACAGATAGCGGTGTAGATATTTCCATGTTCATACAGATAGCGGTGTACATATTTCCATGTTCATACAGATAGCGGTGCAGATATTTCCATGTTCATCCAGATGGCTGTGTAGATATATCCATGTTCATACAGATGGCGGTGAAGGTATTTCCATGTTCATACAGATAGCGGTGTAGATATTTCCATGTTTATGCAGATAGTGGTGTAGATATCTCCATCTTAATACAGACGGCGGTGTAGATGTTTGTATGTTCATACAGATGGCGGTGCAGATATTTCCATGTTCATACAGATGGCGGTGTAGATATTTCCATGTTCATACAGATAGAGGTGTAGATATTTTCATGTTCATACAGATAGCGGTGTAGATATTTCCATGTTCATACAGATAGCGGTGTATGTATTTCCATGTTCACACAGATAGCGGTGTAGATATTTCCATGTTCATCCTGATGGCTGTGTAGATATTTCCATGTTCATACAGATAGCGGTGTAGATATTTCCATGTTCATACAGAGAGCGGTGTAGATATTTCCATGTTCATCCAGATGGCTGTGTAGATATATCCATGTTCATACAGATGGCGGTGAAGATATTTCCATGTTCATACAGATGGCGTTGTAGATATTTCCATGTTCATACAGATAGCCGTGTAGATATTACCATGTTCATACAGAAAGCGGTGCTGATACTTCCATGTTTATTCAGGTAGCGGTGGACATATTTCCGTGTTTATACAGGTAGCGGTGTAGATATTTCCATGTTCATACAGATAGCGGTGTAGATATTTCCATGTTTATACAGATAGCGGTGTAGATATCTACTTCTTAATACAGATGGCGGTGTAGATATTTATATGTTCATACAGATGGCGGTGCAGATATTTCCATGTTCATACAGATGGTGGTGTAGATATTTCCATGTTTATAGAGGTAGCGGTGTAGTTATTTCCATGTGCAAAGAGATAGCTGTGTAGATATTTCCATGTATATGCAGATAGCTGTGTAGATATTTCCATTTTCATGCAGATAGCGGTGTAGATATTTCCATGTTCAAACAGATAGCGGTGTAGATATTTCCATATTCATACAGATAGCGGTGTGGATATTTCCATGTTTATACAGATAGCGGTGAAGATGTATGCATGTTTACACAGATAGCGGTGTAGATATTTCCATGTTCATACAGATAGCGGTGTAGATATTTCCATGTTCATCCAGATGGCTGAGTAGATATATCCATGTTCATACAGATAGCGGTGTAGATATTTCCATGTTCATCCAGATGGCGGTGTAGATATTTATATGTTCATACAGATGGCGGTGCAGATATTTCCATGTTCATACAGATGGCGGTGAAGATATTTCCATGTTCATACAGATGGCGGTGTAGATACTTCCATGTTTATACTGATAGCGGGGCTGATATTTCCATGTTTATACAGGTAGCGGTGTAGATATTTCCATGTTTATACAGATAGCGGTGTAGATATTTCCATGTATATACAAATAGCGGTGTAGATATTTCCATGTTTATACAGATAGCGGTGTAGATATCTCCATCTTAATACAGATGGCTGTGTAGATATTTATATGTTCATTCAGATAGCGGTGCAGATATTTCCATGTTCATACAGATGGCGGAGTAGATATTTCCATGTTCATACAGATAGCGGTGTAGCTATTTCCATCTGTAAAGAGATAGCTGTGTAGATATTTCCATGTATATACAGATAGCTGTTTAGACATTTCCATTTACATGCAGATAGCGGTGTATATATTTCCCTGTTCAAACAGTTAGCGGTGCAGATATTTCCATGTTCATAAAGATAGCAGTGTAGATAATTCCATGTTTATACAGATAGCGGTGAAGATGTATGCATGTTTACACCGATAGCAGTGTATATATTTCCATGTTCATCCAGATGGCTGTGTAGATATATCCATGTTCATACAGATAGCGGTGTAGATATTTCCATGTTCATACAGATAGTGGTGAAGATATTTCCATGTTCATCCAGATGGCTGTGTAGATATATCCATGTTCATACAGATGGCGGTGAAGATATTTCCATGTTCATACAGATAGCGGTGTAGATATTTCCATGTTCATACAGATAGCAGTGTAGATATTTCCATGTTCATACTGATAGCGGTGAATGTATTTCCATGTTCATACAGATAGCAGTGTAGATATTTCCATGTTCATCCAGATGGCTGTGTAC
The DNA here is from genome assembly GCF_029281585.2 of Gorilla gorilla gorilla. Classification (NCBI taxonomy): domain Eukaryota; kingdom Metazoa; phylum Chordata; class Mammalia; order Primates; family Hominidae; genus Gorilla; species Gorilla gorilla. Next base: position 4,673,947 of record NC_073232.2, on the reverse strand, counting down.
ATATATCCATGTTCATACAGATAGCGGTGTAGATATTTCCTGTTCATCCAGATGGCTGTGTAGCTATTTCCATGTTCATACAGATAGTGGTGTAGATATTCCCATCTTCATACAGATAGCGGTGTAGATATTTCCATGTTCATACAGATAGCCGTGTAGATATTGCCATGTTCATACCGATAGCGGTGCTGATACTTCCATGTTTATACAGGTAGCGGTGTACATATTTCCGTGTTTATACAGGTAGCGGTGTAGATATTTCCATGTTCATACAGATAGCGGTGTAGATATTTCCATGTTTATACAGATAGCGGTGCAGATATCTCCTTCTTAATACAGATGGTGGTGTAGATATTTATAAGTTCATACAGATGGCGGTGCAGATATTTCCATGTTCATACAGATGGCGGTGTAGGTATTTCCATGTTCATCCAGATGGCTGTGTAGATATATCCATGTTCATACAGATGGCGGTGAAGATATTTCCATGTTCATACAGATAGCGGTGTAGATATTTCCATGTTCATACAGATAGCGGTGTAGATATTTCCGTGTTCATACAGATAGCGGTGTATGTGTTTCCATGTTCATACAGATAGCAGTGTGGATATTTCCATGTTCATCCAGATGGCTGTGTAGATATATCCATGTTCATACAGATAGCGGTGTAGGTATTTCCATGTTCATCCAGATGGCTGTGTAGCTATTTCCATGTTCATACAGATAGTGGTGTAGATATTTCCATGTTCATACAGATAGCGGTGTAGATATTTCCATGTTCATACAGATAGCCGTGTAGATATTGCCATGTTCTTACCGATAGCGGTGCTGATACTTCCATGTTTATACAGGTAGCGGTGTACATATTTAGGTGTTTATACAGGTAGCGGTGTAGATATTTCCATGTTCATACAGATAGCGGTGTAGATATTTCCGTGTTTATACAGATTGCGGTGTAGATATCTCCTTCTTAAAACAGATGGCGGTGTAGATATTTATATGTTCATACAGATGGCAGTGCAGATATTTCCATGTTCATACAGATGGTGGTGTAGATATTTCCATGTTTATAGAGATAGCGGTGAAGTTATTTCCATGTGCAAAGAGATAGCTGTGTAGATATTTCCTTGTATATACAGATAGCTGTGTAGATATTTCCATTTCCATGCAGATAGCGGTGTAGATATTTCCATGTTCAAACAGATAGCGGTGTAGATATTTCCATGTTCATCCAGATGGCTGTGTAGACATATCCATGTTCATACAGATGGCGGTGAAGATATTTCCATGCTTATACAGAAGCTGTGTAGATATATCCATGTTGATACAGATGGCGGTGAAGATTTTTCCATGTTCATACAGATGGCGGTGTAGATATTTCCATGTCCATACAGATAGCAGTGCTGATATTTCCATGTTTATACAGGTAGCAGTGTCGATATTTCCATGTTTATACAGATAGTGGTGTAGATATTTCCATGTTTATACACACAGCGGTGTAGACATTTCCATCTTTATACAGATAGTGGTGTAGATATCTCCATCTTAATACAGATGGCGGTGTAGATATTTATATGTTCATACAGATGGCGGTGCAGATATTTCCATGTTCATACAGATGGCGGTGAAGATATTTCCATGTTCATACAGATGGCGGTGTAGATACTTCCATGTTCATACTGATAGCGGTGCTGATATTTCCATGTTTATACAGGTAGCAGTGTAGATATTTCCATGTTTATACAGGTAGCGGTGTAGATATTTCCATGTTTATACACATAGCGGTGTAGATATTTCCATGTTTATACACATAGCAGTGTAGGTATCTCCATCTTAAAACAGATGGCGGTGTAGATATTTATATGTTCATTCAGATGTTGGTGCAGATATTTCCATGATCATACAGATGGCGGTGTAGATATTTCCATGTTCATACAGATAGCGGTGTAGTTATTTCCATGTGTAAAGAGATAGCTGTGTAGATATTTCCATGTGTATGCAGATAGCTGTGTAGACATTTCCATTTTCATGCAGATAGCGGTGTATATATTTCCCTGTTCAAACAGTTAGCGGTGTAGATATTTCCATGTTCATAAAGATAGCAGTGTAGATATTTCCTTGTTTATACAGATAGCGGTGAAGATGTATGCATGTTTACACAGATAGCGGTGTAGATATTTCCATGTTCATCCAGATGGCTGTGTAGATATATCCATGTTCATACAGATAGCGGTGTAGATATTTCCATGTTCATACAGATAGTGGTGCAGATATTTCAATGTTCATCCAGATGGCTGTGTAGATATATGCATGTTCATACAGATGGCGGTGAAGATATTTCCATGTTCATACAGATAGCGGTGTAGATATTTCCATGTTCATACAGATAGCGGTGTAGATATTTCCATGTTCATACAGATAGCGGTGTATGTATTTCCATGTTCAAGGAGATAGCGGTGTAGATATTTCCATGTTCATCCAGATGGCTGTGTAGATATATCCATGTTCATACAGATAGCGCTGAAGATAATTCCAAGTGCATCCAGAAGGCTGTGTAGCTATTTCCATGTTCATACAGATAGTGGTGTAGATATTTCCATGTTCATACAGATAGCCGTGTAGATATTGCCATGTTCATACCGATAGCGGTGCTGATACTTTCATGTTTATACAGGTAGCGGTGTACATATTTCCGTGTTTATACAGGCAGCGGTGTAGATATTTCCATGTTCATACAGATAGCGGTGTAGCTATTTCCATGTTTATACAGATAGCGGTGTAGATATCTCCTTCTAAATACAGATGGCGGTGTAGATATTTATATGTTCATACAGATGGCAGTGCAGATATTTCCATGTTCATACAGATGGTGGTGAAGATTTTTCCATGTTCATACAGATGGCGGTGTAGATATTTCCATGTTTATAGAGATAGCGGTGTAGTTATTTCCATGTGTAAAGCGATAGCTGTGTAGATATTTCCATGTATATGCAGATAGCTGTGTAGATATTTCCATTTTCATGCAGATACCGGTGTAGATATTTCCATGTCCAAACAGATAGCGGTGTAGATATTTCCATGTTCATCCAGTTGGCTGTGTAGATATATCCATGTTCATACAGATGGCGGTGAAGATATTTCCATGTTCATACAGATAGCGGTGTAGATATTTCCATGTTCATACAGATAGCGGTGCTGATATTTCCTTGTTCATCGAGATGGCTGTGTAGATATTTCCATGTTCATAGAGATGGCGGTGAAGATATTTCCATGTTCATACAGATATCGGTGTAGATATTTCCATGTTCATACAGATAGCGGTGTAGATATTTCCATGTTCATACAGATAGCGGTGCTGATATTTTCATGTTTATACAGGTAGCGGTGTAGGTATTTCCATGTTTATACAGATAGCGGTGTAGATATTTCCATGTTTATACAGGTAGCGGTGTAGATATTTCCATGTTTATACATGTAGCGGTGTAGATATCTTCATCTTAATTCAGATGGCGGTGTAGATATTTATATGTTCATACAGATGACGGTGCAGATATTTCCATGTTCATACTGATGGCGGTGTAGATATTTCCATGTTTATAGAGATAGCGGTGTACTTATTTCCATGTGTAAAGAGATAGCTTTGTAGATATTTCCATGTATGTGCAGATAGCTGTGTAGATATTTCCATTTTCATGCAGATAACAGTGTAGATATTTCCATTTTCAAACAGATAGCGGTGTAGATATTTCCATGTTCATACAGATAGCGGTGTAGATATTTCCATGTTTATACAGATAGCGGTGAAGATATATGCATGTTTACACAGATATCGGTGTAGATATTTCCATGTTCATACAGAAAACGGTGTAGATATTTCCATGTTTATACAGATAGCGGTGAAGTTGTATGCATGTTTACACAGATAGCGGTGTAGATAATTCCATGTTCATCCAAATGGCTCTGTAGATATTTCCACGTTCATCCAGAGGGCTGTGTAGATATATCCATGTTCATACAGATGGCGGTGAAGATATTTCCATGTTCATACAGATAGCGGTGTAGATATTTCCATGTTTTTACAGGTAGCGGTGTAGATATTTCCATATTTATACAGATAGCGGTGTAGATATTTCCATGTTTATACAGATAGCGGTGTAGATATTTCCATGTTTATACAGATAGCGGTGTAGATATTTCCATGTTTATACAGATAGCAGTGCAGATATTTCTGTGTTTATACAGATAGCCGTGTAGATTTTTCCATCATCATTCAGCTGGCGGTGTAGATATTTGCAAGCTGATACAGATGGCGGTGTAGATATTTCCAAGTTTATAGAGATGGCGTACAGATATTTCCATGTTCTCACCGACGGCGGTGTAAATATTTCCATGTTTATAGAGATGGCGGTGTAGATATTTCCATGTTTATACACTTATCGCTGTAGATACTTCCATGTTTATTCAGATAGCAGTGTTGATATTTCCATGTTTATACAAATAGCGGTGTAGATATTTCCATGTTTATAGAGATAGTGGTGTAGATATTTCCATGTTTATAGAGATAGTGGTGTAGATATTTCCATGATTATAGAGATTGTGGTGTAGTTATTTCCATGTTTATAGAGATAGCAGTGTAGAAATTTCCCTGTTTCACAGAAAGCAGTGTAGATATTTCCATGTTTATACAGATAGCGGTGTAGGTATTTCCATGTTTATACAGATGGCAGTGTAGATATTTCCATGTTTATAGAGATGGCGGTGTAGATATTTCCTTGTTTATACAGATAGCAGTGTAAATATTTCGATGTTTATAGAGATAGGTTTGTAGGTATTTCCATGTTCATACAGATAGCGGTGTAGATATTTCCATGTTCATACAGAAGGCGGTGTAGATATTTCCATCTTCATACAGATGGCGGTGAAGATATTTGCATGTTCATACAGATGGCGGTGTAGATATTTCCATGTTCATACAGATGTCGGTGTAGATATTTCCATGTTCACACAGATGTCTGTGTAGTTATTTCCATGTTCACACAGATGACGTTGGTGATATTTCCATGTTCATACCGAGGGCGGTGTAGATATTTCCATGTTTATAGAGATGGCGGTGTAGATATTTCCAAGTTTATACAGATGGCAGTGTAGATATTTCCATGTTCATAGAGATAGCATTGTAGATATTTCCATGTTTATGGAGATATCGGTGTAGATATTTGCATGTTTATACAGATAGCGGTGTAGATATTTCGATGATTACACAGATAGTGGTGTAGATATTTCCATGTTTATATAGATAGCAGTGTAGATATTTACATGTTTATACAGATAGCGGTGAAGATATTTCCATGTTTATACAGACAGCGGTGTAGATATTTCGATGATTACACAGATAGTGGTGTAGATATTTCCATGTTTATATAGATAGCAGTGTAGATATTTACATGTTTATACAGATAGCGGTGAAGATATTTCCATGTTTATACAGACAGCGGTGTAGATATTTCCATGTTTATACAGAGAGCATTGTAGATATTTCCATGTGTATAGAGTTAGCGGTGTAGATATTTCCCTGTTTTACAGATAGCAGAGTAGATATTTCCATGTTTATACAGATAGCAGTGTAGACATTTCCATGTTTATACCGATAACGGTGTAGTTATTTCTGTGTTTATACATATAACGGTGTAGATATTTCCATGATCATACAGATGGCGGTGTGGATATTTCCATTTTGATACAGACTGGGTGTAGATATTTTCATGTTTATACAGATGACGGTGTAGATATTTACATGTTTATAGACATGGCGGTGTAGATATTTCCATGTTTTTACACATAGCAGTGGCGATATTTCCATGTTTATGGAGATATCGGTGTAGGTATTTCCATGTTTATAGAGAGAGCGTTGTAGATATTTCCATGTTTATACAGATAGCGGTGTAGATATTTCCCTGTTTTACAGATAGCAGTGTAGATATTTCCATGTTTATACAGATAGCGGTGTAGATATTTCCATGTACATACAGATAGCGGTGTAGATATTCCCATGTTTATTCAGATGGCAATGTAGATATTTACATGTTTATAGGGATGGCGGTGTAGATATTTCCTTGTATTGACAGATAGCTGTGTAGATATTTCCATTTTTATACAGATAGCGCTGAAGATATTTCCATGATTATACAGATAGCGGTGTAGATATTTCCATGTTTATACAGATAGCGGTGTAGATATTTCCATGTTTATACAGATAGCGGTGTAGATATTTCCATGTTTATGGAGATGGCATTATAGTTATTTACTTGTTTATACAGATGGTGGTGTCGATATTTCCATGTTCATACAGATAGCGGTGTAGATATTTCCATATTTATACACATGGCGGTGTAGATATTTCCATGTGCATACAGATGCCGGTTTAGATATTTCAATGTTTATAGAGATGACGGTGTAGATATTTCCATGTTTATACAGATGGCGGTGTAGATATTTCCATGTTTATACCCATAGCGGTGTAGATATTTCCATGTTTATACACATTGCAGTATAGATATTTCTATGTTTACAGAGATATTGGTGTAGATATTTCCATGTTTATAGAGATAGTCGTGTAGATATTTCCATGTTTATTGAGATAGCGGTGTCGATAATTCCCTGTTTCACAGACAGCAGTGTAGATATTGCCATGTTTGTTCAGATAGCGGTGTAGATATATCCATGTTTATAGAGATAGCGGTGTAATTATTTCCATGTTTATAGAGATGGCGGTGGAGATATTTCCATGTTTATAGAGATGGCGGTGTAGATATTTCCATGTTTATACAGATGGCGGTGTAGGTATTTCCATGTTTATACAGATCGCGGTGTAGTTATTTCCATGCTTATACAGATAGTGGTGTAGATATTTCCATGTTCATACAGATGTCGGTGTAGATATTTCCATGTTCACACAGATGTCTGTGTAGTTATTTCCATGTTCACACAGATGACGTTGGTGATATTTCCATGTTCATACCGAGGGCGGTGTAGATATTTCCATGTTTATAGAGATGGCGGTGTAGATATTTCCAAGTTTATACAGATGGCAGTGTAGATATTTCCATGTTCATACAGATAGCATTGTAGATATTTCCATGTTTATGGAGATATCGGTGTAGATATTTGCATGTTTATACAGATAGCGGTGTAGATATTTCGATGATTACACAGATAGTGGTGTAGATATTTCCATGTTTATATAGATAGCAGTGTAGATATTTACATGTTTATACAGATAGCGGTGAAGGTATTTCCATGTTTATACAGACAGCGGTGTAGATATTTCGATGATTACACAGATAGTGGTGTAGATATTTCCATGTTTATATAGATAGCAGTGTAGATATTTACATGTTTATACAGATAGCGGTGAAGATATTTCCATGTTTATACAGACAGCGGTGTAGATATTTCCATGTTTATACAGAGAGCATTGTAGATATTTCCATGTGTATAGAGTTAGCGGTGTAGATATTTCCCTGTTTTACAGATAGCAGAGTAGATATTTCCATGTTTATACAGATAGCAGTGTAGACATTTCCATGTTTATACCGATAACGGTGTAGTTATTTCTGTGTTTATACATATAACGGTGTAGATATTTCCATGATCATACAGATGGCGGTGTGGATATTTCCATTTTGATACAGACTGGGTGTAGATATTTTCATGTTTATACAGATGACGGTGTAGATATTTACATGTTTATAGACATGGCGGTGTAGATATTTCCATGTTTTTACACATAGCAGTGGCGATATTTCCATGTTTATGGAGATATCGGTGTAGGTATTTCCATGTTTATAGAGAGAGCGTTGTAGATATTTCCATGTTTATACAGATAGCGGTGTAGATATTTCCCTGTTTTACAGATAGCAGTGTAGATATTTCCATGTTTATACAGATAGCGGTGTAGATATTTCCATGTACATACAGATAGCGGTGTAGATATTCCCATGTTTATTCAGATGGCAATGTAGATATTTACATGTTTATAGGGATGGCGGTGTAGATATTTCCTTGTATTGACAGATAGCTGTGTAGATATTTCCATTTTTATACAGATAGCGCTGAAGATATTTCCATGATTATACAGATAGCGGTGTAGATATTTCCATGTTTATACAGATAGCGGTGTAGATATTTCCATGTTTATACAGATAGCGGTGTAGATATTTCCATGTTTATGGAGATGGCATTATAGTTATTTACTTGTTTATACAGATGGTGGTGTCGATATTTCCATGTTCATACAGATAGCGGTGTAGATATTTCCATATTTATACACATGGCGGTGTAGATATTTCCATGTGCATACAGATGCCGGTTTAGATATTTCAATGTTTATAGAGATGACGGTGTAGATATTTCCATGTTTATACAGATGGCGGTGTAGATATTTCCATGTTTATACCCATAGCGGTGTAGATATTTCCATGTTTATACACATTGCAGTATAGATATTTCTATGTTTACAGAGATATTGGTGTAGATATTTCCATGTTTATAGAGATAGTCGTGTAGATATTTCCATGTTTATTGAGATAGCGGTGTCGATAATTCCCTGTTTCACAGACAGCAGTGTAGATATTGCCATGTTTGTTCAGATAGCGGTGTAGATATATCCATGTTTATAGAGATAGCGGTGTAATTATTTCCATGTTTATAGAGATGGCGGTGGAGATATTTCCATGTTTATAGAGATGGCGGTGTAGATATTTCCATGTTTATACAGATGGCGGTGTAGGTATTTCCATGTTTATACAGATCGCGGTGTAGTTATTTCCATGCTTATACAGATAGTGGTGTAGATATTTCCATGTTCATACAGATAGCGTTGTAAATATTTCCATGTTTATACAGATAGCGGTGTAGATATTTCCATGTTTATAGAGATTGCGTTTTAGATATTTCCATGTTTATACATATAGCGGTATAGATATTTCCATGTTTAAACAGATGGCGGTGTAGATATTTCCATGTTTATACAGGTGGCGGTGTAGTTATTTCCATATTCATACAGATGGCGTTGTAGATATTTCATTGTTTATAGAGATGGCGGTGTAGATATTTCCATGTTTATACAGATGGCGGTGTAGTTATTTCCATGTTTATACAGATAGCGGTGTAGGTATTTCCATGCTTATACAGATAGCGGTGTAGATATTTCCGTGTTCATACAGATAGCGTTGTAAATATTTCCATGGTTATACAGATAGCGTTGTAGATATTTCCATGTTTATAGAGATAGCGGTATAGATATTTCCATGTTGATACACATAGCGGTGTAGATATTTCCATGTTTATAGAGATAGCGGTGTAGATATTTCCAAGTTTATAGAGATGGCGGCTTGGATATTTCCATGTTTATATATGTGGCGGTGTATATATTTCCATGTTTATGCAGATGGCGGTGTAGATATTTCCATGTTTATACAGATGGCGGTGTAGATATTTCCATGTTTATACAGATGGCGGTGTAGATACTTCCATATTTATACAGATGGCGCTGTAGATATTTTCATGTTCATACAGATAGCGGTGTAGATATTTCCATGTTTATAGAGATGGCGCTGTAGATATTTCCTTGTTTATACACATAGCAGTGTAGATATTTGCATGTTTAAAGAGATGGCGGTGTAGATATTTCCATGTTTGTACAGGTAGCGGTGAAGATATTTCCATATTTATACAGGTAGCGGTACAGATATGTGAATTCATTAAACCTCTTTTTCTTTATAAATTACCCAGTCTTGGGTATGTCTTTATCAGCAGCATGAAAATTGACTAATACACTCACTGTCCATGAATGATACTCTGTTAGCCCATTTGCATTGTTATAAAGAAATACCTGAGGCTGGGTTATTTATAAAGAAATGCAGTTTATTTGGCTCCTTGTTGTGAAGGCTGTACATGAAGCATAGTACTGGCACCTGCTTCCAGGGAGGGCATCAGGAACCTTCCAATCATGGTGGAAGGTGAAGGGAAACCAGCATATCACATGGTGAGAGCGGAAGCAAGAGAGACAGGGAAGAGGTGTCAGTCTCTTTTAAACAACCAGATATCGCATGAACTCACAGGGTAAGAACTCATTCATTACCAAGAGGACAGCACCAAGCCATTCAGGAGGCATCTATCTCCAACATTGGGGATCACATTTTAACGTGAGATTTGAAGGGGACAAACATCCAAACTATGTCAGATACCAAAGCTGACAATGCTTATTATCTTTAGCTGTTCCAGGTTCTGGGAAAAGGGAGAGAGTTAGCTTCCCTCGTCTATGCTGTGCTACTCCATATTATATTAGTAACTATTGTTCTCTAAAGGTTTTTGAAAGCAAATAAACAAATGCAAGGCAAAATATACGAAATGCAAGGCAAAACATACGAAATGCAAGGCAAATGCATTAAAAACTTTTGAGTGTTAATATATAGATTTTATTTTATCTTTTTAATTTCTTTTGCTTAACCAAATAGATTATGTAGTTTTGATTAACTGGCCATGAAATAGCTCTGCCTACATAGAATTTCCCATGAATAATTGGTTGTGGAGACTTTTATGTGTAACCCAAATCCTCCCTCAAAACTGAAGTTTGCCCAGCTATTGGGAGTGTTGGCAAATCATGCCTCTCAGCTGATTCTCTCTAGAATTTATTCTCAGGAGATCTAATTAATAACTTGTCAAGCTGATGTCCATCCTTGGGGACAACTCTTATCTGAAGAATGGCCAGTGAAAGGTATTAAAACTCCATACTCCTGCCTCAATTTAGGGCAACTCTGAAGGGTCACCCCAGCTTCTCAGCTCCCCCTTGAGATTAGCTGAGGTATTTGTTGTGACTGCCTCACATCTCAACTCCCTTTGTCCAATTCAGCTTTTTAGCCACAGTTGTTGGCTCCTAGGATTTTACCCGGTTAAATGTTCTCTACACAAATCTCTATCTCAAATCTGCTTTACAGGGAATGTGGCCTCAGACAGGTTTTCATTAGGTTCTGGACGTAACTCTCATTAGTCATTGATATGATTCGGCTGTGTCTCCATCCGAATCTCACCTTGATTGTAATTATCCCCGCATGTCAAGGATGGAGTCAGGTGGAGATCATTGAATCATAGGGGCGGGTTCCCCCTACTGTTCTCCTGGTAGCGAATAAGTCTCACGAGATCTGATGCTTTTAAAATGGGAGCTTCCCTACACAAGCTTTCTTCTCTGCTACCATTTAAGATGTGCCTTTGCTTCTTTTTTGCCTTCTGCCGTGACTGTGAGGCCTCCCCAGCCATGTGGAATTGTGAGTTCATTAAACCTCTTTCCTTTCTAAATTACCCGGTCTTGGGTATGACTTTATTAGCAGCATGACAACAAACTAGTGCAGTCTGTTCTATAAGCCCAAGTCGGATCACAGAGTCCCGCTTTCTGTTTTTTTTTTCTAGCCCATATTTCTACTAAAACTTGACTCATATAGACTTAAAACAAAATAATTAAGCATGGCTAGTAATTATTTAATATTTTATACGTGTCAGGTACTGTATTTTGTAACTTATCTTTTAATAATCTTTCCAAATCTCTAAAAGGAGAATTCTGCTCTTTTATAGAGAAAACAAGGATGGCTCAATCTTTTGATTTTTATTACAAGCTTTATTTTGTATAACATATAATAAACTAAAAATATTGAAAGTTTAGAAACCATCAGCACACAATCGAGGTGATGGAAATATACTTCACCTCCAGTTTCCTGATGCCTCTTTATAATACATTTCTCTGGCCCCTCATTCCTGGCCCTTAAAAACCACCAAACTGCTTTCTGTCACTGGACAGTAATTTATACAGTCAAAAAATGTATATAAATACAATTTTACACTATGCACTTTTTTGTCTGACATTTTATGTTTTTTTCTCTGCATGTTTTACCTCTAGAGTCTGCCTTGTTTCACTTAGTATAGTTATTTTGAGATTCATTCATGTTATAGTATGTATCCATAATTAATTCGGATAAAGCAAGTTAATTCATTAATGTATTGATTGATATTTAGACTGTTTCTAGTTTGGGCTATTATGAATACATGTGCTATGAACATTTGTGTTGATATCATTATATGAACACCTACTTTTATCTCTCTTGGGTAAATACCCAGGAGTGCAATGGCTGAGTCTTACGGCAGAAGTATGTTTAACTTTTTAAGGGACTCTTAAACTGTTTTTCAAAGGTTACACTTTTTTGTATTCCCATCAGCAGTGTATGAGAGTTTCAGCTTCTCCACATCCAAGCCAGTGCTTGGCTATTATCAGTCATGCTAATCTTAGCTATTTAAAAATAGATAGTGGCGTCTCATTTTGGTTTTAATTTGCATTGCCCTAAGCATTAATTATGTTGAGCATATGTGCTTATTTACCAAACAAATGTCTACTTTGAAATGTCTGTTCCAGTCTTTCACCCAAGTTTTAAATGGGGTTGTTTGTTTTTCATTATTAAATTTTGAGCTTTTAAAATATATTTTTGATGCAAGCCTTTCATCAGATATATGAATTGCAAATATTTTCTCCCAGCCTGCAGCTTGTCTTTTCAGTCTCTTAATAGATTCTTTTGAAGAGCAGATTCTTTTTTTTAAATTTGATGAGTTCTTCTTATCAATATATTATTATATAAATCATGCTGTGGGGTCATATCAAAGAAAGCTTTGCCTGACTCAAAGTCCCAAATGTTTTCACATCTTCCCTCTCCTCTCCTTTGGGAACTGAGATTACACGTAAATTCAGTTACTTGAAATTTACTGTCTACTATTGCTCTGTTCATGTTTTTTAAAAGTTTATTTTCTCTCTATATTTTATTTTGAGAGGTGTCTATCTTTTCTTCTTTAATGACTAACGTGCTATCAGCCTACCATGTAGCTGGGACTACAGCCGCATGCTACTATGCCCCGCTAATTTTTGTATTTTTAGTAGAGATGGGATTTCACCATATTGGTCAGGCTGGTCCTGAACTCCTGACTTCGTGATCCACCTGCCTCGGCCTCACAAAATGCTGAGATTACAGGCGTGAGCCACTGCGCCCAGCCTCCTTTAGTGTATCTTGCATGTCTCTATTTTAGAACATATAGAATACTGTTTCAATAAGCATTTGAATGTTCTTAACTGATAACTCTGGCACCTTGATTTACTCTGGATCAGTTCTGACTCAGTGATTTTTCTCCTTATTATGAGCCACGTTCTTCTGTCTTTTGTTGTTACTGTTGTGTCTCTGCTAAACTGTGTCTGGATGTCAGATATGGTGACTTTTATCTTATTGAGTGCTGGAAGTATATATAAATATTCTTGATCTTTGTATTGGTATGTATTTAAGTTTAGTTGGAAAGAGTTTGACTCTTTTTGGTCTTGCTTTAAAAATTCATTAGGTGGGATCAGACCAGTTCTCATTTTAGAGCTAATCACTCCCAACTAGTGAGGCAAGATCCTTCTGGGTATCCCTGGGAATCTTGAGGTGTTCCTGGTTTGGCTGATAAAATAAGCACTATTACTGGACCTTGGTGAGCATGTGTACTGTTACTTTTCATCTTATCTGGGTGTTGTTTCCCCAACCGTAGGTACTTTTCTCTAGGCCTGTCCTAACAATTACTTAGCTATGTACTTTAGGGGGACCCTTTGCAGAGCTCTGGAGTTCTCTTTCTGTGCAGCCCCTTCTTCTCGGAAACCTTGTCCTGAGAGCTCATGTCAACATGGTTTCTGTGGACTCTCAGCTCTGTCCCCTCAGCTCAGGGAGAACGATGGGCTCCTCTTGGGCTTTTCTCCTGGAGTAGTGGGCTGGAAAACTTTCTCCAGGCATAAATTAGGGCAGTTGATAGGCTCACCTTGTTTGAGACTGACTTTACAGGGTCTTGCAAACTTTTGTGGCATACATTTTGGCCATTTTTTTGGTTGTTTCAGGAGGGAGAGAAAGTCTAGTTCTTGTTACTCCATCATGGTCATTGCAGAAGTCAACCTAACTGATATTTATCAATACAGTCTGTTGCTACACATTGAACTTGCTTAAGATAATTTTTAGATGGCACAGAACTTTCTGTCCATTGAATGAGACTCTCTGCTTATTTTGCAAGTGCTCATTTGTATGGAGACATTTGTATGGAGAAACTTCAAAAAGTTTGTGGAAAAATGAAGTTAAAAGATAAACATTGAAAATGTGATCTTCGGTTTTCATCCCTAAAGAACTGATGGTCCTGGGAACTTAACAATGTCAATGCAGTCTCTTATACATTATTAACTTAAGAAAAATGGGTGCCCTTTCCACATTTGTTGAGATTGGGAAACAAAAAGAAGTCAGAAGGAGCCAAATCAGAGCTGTAAGGTGGATGCCTGACAATTTCCCATTGAGACTCTCACAAAATTGCCTTTGCTTGATGACAGGAATGAGCAGAAACATTGTGGTGTTAGAGGACTGTCTGCTAAAGCTTTCCCAGGTATTTTGCCCTAAAACTTTGGCTAACTTATTCAAAACACTCTCATGATATGCAGATATTATTGTTCTTTGACCTTCCACAAAGTCAACAAGCAAAATGCCTGGAATGTCCCCAAAAAACTGTTGCCGTGACCTTTGCTCTTGAGTGATCCCCTTTAGCTTTGACTGGACCACTTCCACCTTTGGTAGCCATTGCTTTGATTGTGTTTTGCCCTCAGGATCATACTGGGAAAGCCATGTTTTATCTTCTGTTACAATTCTTCAAAGAAATCCTTCAGGATCTTGACCCTAGTTCTTTAAAATTTCCATTGAGAGCTCTCCTCTTGTCTGCAGCTGATCTGAGCACAACACTTTTGGCACCCATGCAGTGGAAAGTTGGTTCAACTTTAATTTTTTAGTCAGAACTGTGTAAGCTGAACCAATTAAGATGTCTACGATGTTGGCTATTGTTTGTGCTGTTGATTATCAGTCCTCTTCAATTAGGGTACAAACAAGATTAATTTTTTTCCTTGAAAATTGATATGGATGATCTGTCCCTGTGGACTTCATCTTCCACATCATCTCGTTTCTTCTTTAAAAAAGCTGTCCGCTTGTGAACTACTGATTTCTTTGGTGCATTGTCCCCTCAAGCTTCTTGTAAAGCATCAGTGATTTCACCATTCTTTCACTCAAGCTTCATCATAATCTAATGTTTGTTCTTGCTTCAATTTTAGCAGAATTTACATTGCTCTGCTAGGGGCTCTTTTCAAACTAATGTCTACTCCTTCTTACTGTCTCAAACTAGATCCTGTTCAAACATGCTATAATCAATTAGTATGAGTTTATTTTGCTGCCAAAATTGAAACCTTTGCATAGTTTTTTTCATAATATACATTTTCCATGAACTTTTTAAGGCCTCTCATGTATCCACAGGTAGAGTGCCTTACCTATTCTGACTTCAGTCAATTATTCAAGACCTTTCCTTGTCAGTGATACATTAGAAAGGTAGAGTATTGAAAAATAAGAGTAGCTTCTGCTGATTAAGAAATACTATATCTTTTTCTACTTCTTTCTTTTTTTTTTTTTCTTTTTTTTTTTTTTTTTTTGAGACAGCATCTTTCTCTGTCACCCAGGCTGGAGTGCAGTGGTGTGATCTCAGCTCACTGCAACCTCTGCCTCCCAGGGTCAAGTGATTCTCCTGCCTCAGCCTCCCGAGTAGCTGGGACTATAGGTGCCTGCCACCACACCCAGCTAATTTTTGTATTTTTAGTGGAGACAAGGTTTTACCATATTGGCCAGGCTGGTCTTGAACTCCTGACCTTGTGATCTGCCTGATTCGGCCTCCCAAAGCGCTGGGATTACAGTCATGAGCCACCGTACCTAGCTTTCTACTTCTTTCTTATTATTTTCCTCCTCTCTCATTCCTATATTCTCTCCTTTCTCCTACTTTCCTCCCCACTCCCTGTTTCCTTCCTTTCATCTTTCCTATTTTCAAGACTTAATATTTCTTGAACCTCCGATGTTATCATAGTATGTTATTTGTTTAATTTTCACATAACAATAATAGTTTAAATACAAATAATATTTATTTTCATCCCCATGTTATCAGTATAACAGTAAAGATGTGGAGAGGCCAGCTGGGCATGGTGGCTCAAGCCTGTAATCCCAGCACATTGGGAGGCCGAGGTGGGTGGATCACGAGGTCAGGAGATCGAGACCATCCTGGCTAACATGGTGAAACCCCATCTCTACTAAAAAATAGAAAAAATTAGCTGGGCGTGGTGGCACGTGCCTGTAGTCCCAGCTACTCGGGAGGCTGAGGCAGGAGAATAGTGTGAACCCGGGAGGCAGAACTTGCAGTGAGCCAAGATCACGCCACTGCACTCCAGCCTGGGTGACAGAGCGAGACTCTGTCTCAAAAAATAAATAAATAAATAAATGAAAATAAAATTAAAAAAATGATGTGGAGAGGCCAAACCAATGGCTCTTATATCCACGTTCTTTCTTCTAAATGATTTCACCTTAGTTTTGGTCTGCATCTCTAACCATAGCTAGTTGCAGCAGGACTTCTATCTGGCCTTGCTGCTCTCATTTTTGGACCTCCTCACTGAAATCAAATTGATCTTTCTAAAATGCAAACCTGGTCTTAGTATTTTATTACTTAAAACCCATTGGTGGCTTTCCATGATTTATGGAATAAAGTCAAAATTCCTGTTTTTGCCCATGTTTCTGTGTGCCTCTCATCCCTACATTTACTGATTCCTGTGTGCCATAAATTGCCAGTTGTCCAGAGTTCATTCTCTTTTTGTACTTGGGAGGACTTCTGCATCCTGCAACTTTTCCCCTGAAACGTGCTTGGAAAATACCTACTCATTTTTTTCAGATTCAGGTTAGCTTTTTACTTCAGTTTCTTTTCCTGAAGCTTATACTGACTGCTCCATATGGCTTTGGGGATTAGCTACTCATTCCTTTGTGCCCTTTGTAGATACACATTTATCATGGAGTCTTTTTTTTTTTTTTTTTTTTTTGAGACAGAGTCTCACTCTGTCACCAGGCTGGAGTGCAGTGGTGTGATCTCAGCTCACTGCAACCTTTACCTTCCAGGTTCAACTGATTCTCTTGCCTCAGCCTCCCAAGTAACTACAGGCGTGCACCACCGTGCCCAGCTAATTTTTGTATTTTTAGTAGAGACGGGGTTTCACTATGTTGGCCAGGATGGTCTCGATCTCTTGACCTCGTGATCTGCCCACGTTGGCCTCCCAAAGTGCTGGGATTACAGGCATGAACCACCGCTCCCAATCAGTCATGCAGTCTTTATACTTACTTGTTTACTTGCCTGTGAGCTCACTGAATGCAGGGACTATTTCCTTGTTGCTCTAGCACCTACACCAGTACCTGGTATCCAGAAGCTGTATGCTAAATGTTTGTTGAGTGGCTGTTTGACTGAATGATTGTACTCCTAATTAGTAGATAGAAAGCCATGAACTTCCCAGTTCATCATTCTTTGTGCTCAATTCTGGTTTCTTTATTGTGTTCAAAAGAGTTCCTTAGTGACATAAAACTATGGAGCTAGTATGTCAGCTCATTTAAGCAATGATTGGTTTATGTATATAAGAGACTTCAATAATTATATATTTTTATTTCAGTTTCAATAAATGATCAATTGATTAATTTTCTCTGTTTTGGCTTATTGTTCACATTTAATATCAAATAAAAGTGTTTTACTTAAAATTATTCATGCCAATTATGACAGTTAGGTGAATATTACTTTGATTTACATTCCAGTAGTAGTTTTGGTTGAACCCTGAATATGCTAAGACGTCCCTTTTCTTTTTTCTTATGAACAGGCTACTGTGTTTACATATATTATTAAAATCTTCTTTGAAAATACGAAGAATGTTACATTTCTTATATTTAGTTCTCTGTGCTTCAGAATTCCTGTGATACTTGCACTTAAGTCCTTCTGAGCAGTTGATGTTGATATTTATGTGGTTAATTTCATGAAACGTGGTGGTTTTCATTTCTATCATTAATTTATACAGGAGATAGACTGTTTTCCAGGTGTAAGCTCAGTCATATAATTAGAAAATTTATAAGCAGAAAGGAGTTATTTGGTCTAACCCATTTATTCTACAGATAGAGAAATTAGAGTCCAGAAACTCTGTCTTCTTTAAAGTCTTACAGGTATTTAAGAAAAAAGAATAGACTTGAGGTTTCTGTGCTCTGAACCCAGTGATCTTGACACTGTAACGATCTTCATCCATATTATTCACAGAAGTAAATATAATCACATATTAAATAAGAAACAAAAATACTAAGGAGATATTATACTGAAAAATGAAATAATATTATCTTAATTATTTTGATCAGATTCAATCTATAGCAGCTTGAAGGCTAATAATTCCAATGATTCTCTGAATAAACCATTTTTCTAATAAGATTACAGGTTTTAGTAATCTAATTATTTTGACTGATGCAAATGTTACCCCGCCAGTCTGAAAAATGTGTTTATTTATATGTCATAAAGAATAATTTATTCCAAAAAGGCTAATTTTCAAAATATATGTATCTTCTGAAACTGTATCTATTTTTTCCCCACGTTTTCTAAATATATTTTAGAGGGCATTTGTAGATTTTCATGGTGCTGAAAAATTAAGGTATAATGGTCTCATGAAGGAGAATAATGTCATTTAGACATTGTAATTTTGGAGGATCACAATACTTTTTGGAATGTGGTTGTTGCAGCACTGGTCACTTATACTAATTATATAATAACATACTATACTAATGCAATAATATACCATATGAAATTATTCAGTGGTAAATTTGTCTTAAATCCTCTAGAATACTGCAAAGAAATAGTTTATATAAGAAAGAGTACCATAGCAGATGTGAACACAATATTTCCTATTTTTTTCTTCTTTTTTATTTTTTTGAAGACAAGTTCTCACTCTGTTGCCCAGACTGGAGTTCAGTGCCATGTTCATAGTTCACTGCAACCTCAAACTCCCAAGCTCAAGTGATCCTCTTGATTCAGCCTCTGAAGTAGCTGTGCCTATAGGTGTGCACCACCACACCGGCTAAGTTTTAAAATTTTTTATAGATATGTTGCCCAAGCTGGTCTCAAATTCTTGAGCTCAAGAGATCTTCTCACCTTGGCCTCCCAGAGTGTTGGGATTACAGGCATGAGCCACCATACTCAGCCAATATTTCTTTTGTAAAAGACATTTTCTAACATACTTCTCATTTTAACTAACATAATATTCAAAGTGTAGATCTGAGAAAGAGATAGTGCCTGCAGATCTGGGATCCTACATGCTAATATTATGGGATGCATTCAGATTTGATCAGCAGATATTCCATTTATTCTAGAACACCACCAGCAGAAGAATGTAATTACGTCTATCACTAAAACTTTGTGTCAATACAGACTACTGTATTTGTTATCATAGATGGTCCTTGGATGGCAGCCTTCAGCAATTTTAAACCTAGACAGGTGATGTACTTTTTCTTCTTGGATAATTTTCATGGTTTTATCTAATTTGGTTGTAACTAATGTGTTTAATATGGCTTGCTTGTTTTTTAAAAAGTTGTTCAGTATCCTTAGAACTCAGTGCTGATTTCTTTTTCTAGCAGGCCTTTTATATAGGACATCTCACTTTCTCCTGGCTCTCTACTACTAGCATGAGGTCTCTGAAAAATCAAGACAGCAAAATAATTTGTTATAGAACAGCCTATGTAGAGGGACAGGGGAGGAGTCATATTCCAAGAGGGAAAGACCTTTGAGCCAGGCTCAATTTGTAGAGGCTGTTGAATGAAAATGAGAGAGAGAGAATGCACACTTTATTGCACTATTAAAGCAAAATTCTGACAATAACTTCTAAAAATGATTCAACTCTTATACACTGAGAATATGACAGACCTTCCAAAAGTATAATTTCTTATATGAACGTCCAGGTATATAAGGAAAAATAACTATTTCATACCAATATCTCCAGCCGCCTTTATTGTTGGTTCACCACATAGGTTTTTATCAGAATCGCAGAACATTAATTTTTTAAAGTAGCTACCATTACAACTAGCTTGAGAAGAACTTTCTTTTTAATAATTCGACCCAGATGCATTCTAGATACTCCAGTGTTACGAATCGATGGCTTCATGAGGAGCCGCTGTTGACTCATGCTATCTCTGGACACACTGACAGGAAACGTTTTCTTACACCTGTTTTCCTCCTGCTTTTCCTTGGTAGGACTTAGTGCCTTGGCATAGTTCAGTATCAATGGCAGTCATAGAGAAGTGTTACAGAAACCCAGCTTATTCCAACTTGTGAATTATTTGGCACCCAGGAACCAGGTCTTACAATCTTCAACCCACTTTTTCCTAACATGGCCCCTTTTCTGAAATGTTTATTTATATATGATGTAGGCCTGGGGAAAGGACATGGACTTTCAAAGAAAATATTCTCCAATAGATCTCTCAACTCCAGAGAACCTTCTGACTAAATCTGAAAGAATTCCACTGTGCTCTGATAACATCCTTTAATAATGAAGGAAAAGATATTTTTCCCCCAGGAGGATTTTGTAGTGAAAGAGATGGCATAATTTTCTTAAAAAATGTTGTTTATAATCTCATTTGTTTTTTCATTTGTGGGGTGTGTCTTAAATCCTAAATGGTACATCCTTTTTAAAATACTTCTAGTAATAAAATGTTTCTGAAGTTATGTTGCAAGTATCATTGGACTATGTTTAATAATGTTAAGTTGATCCCACTTCCCCTGAAATTATATACATAAATGCTGAAAGTATAAATTTACATATACAACTTCATGGAACATTTTTCTTCCAAGTGTGCATTTGCTAGAATTTGCATTGAAAGGTTTTGGAAGGAGCCTGTTGGTATGAATCCTGTGTGAGCAACACTCAGATTTGTTGCATACTGAACAGCATGCTAAATCTCACTTCACAATCTTAGATTTCTCATCTACCATCTTGAGCTGAATTTAAAATGTAACTGCAGTTTATTATGTCACCTGTTCGTCAAACACTGATGCAAAGCTTAGTTTTCAGTGTGAAGAACCCATGACTAGAGAAGGGAAGAAGAAAGGGTCAAGCAGACCTCATTAAAGAGTGTATGGGCAAGAAAACACATCAGATGTCTTGATAGGTTTTTTAAAGTCCTGTTAGACTTGTCATGATTTCCAAAACACTAAATGCCATCTAGTATTTTGGACCCTCCAAAATTACAGTAGAATATTATTATGGGTCATCTTAATTGGAAATATACAGGGAAATCCTGATGATTAATGTAGACTAGTGATAGCTCTCACACATTTATATAACCTATATTGAAAAGAAAGAAGAAAGTCAGGAAGGAAAGAAGGAAAAAGAGCGGAGAGAGAGGAACAAGAAAACACGTGGATTTGTGGAAATGAAAATTTTTAAATTACTAATTTGCAAGAATGGGTAAGAAAAATACTGAGTATGAACATAAATGCTTTCAATTCCGTTTGTCTCTTAATCCTTCTCAGTCCGTGGCCAGTTTTGAAACTTGGTGTAACTTCCTTCCTTTATTCCTCCCTCCCTTGCTCCCTCCATCCCTTCTTGCCAGCCTCCTTCCCTTCCTCTCTCCTTGAGTTTCCTTCTTCTTTCTTGTTCCCTCCCTCCCTCCCTCTCTCTTTTTTCCCCTTAGTTTCCCCAGAAGCACATATACCAGCCATTTGAATGCTTTCTGCTCATAGATACTGCCAAGCCCCCTCACCCAGACTGCTGACTAGATTTGGTAGAATGGAGTGAGAAACATAGACTTTGTGTCTGTGGCGGCCACCTCTGATGTTGCAGACTTTTGCCGTGATTATGCACTCCAGCCGAGGGACGCTAGAGAGGTTGAAATTTCAACTGTGGGATTTGCCATTTTGGAATTTGCAGAAATGTACTGGATATGCTAACAGCAGCCTGGCTAGCCTCCACTTCACAAGGAAGTATTTAAATATACACGTGTAATATGAAGAAAATTGCATTAGATCATAAGGGATGAATTATTTTGTAAATGACTATACCATCAAATACCATACCTGATATCAATCATCTTCATCAGACAGTATCTGTGTATGTAAGTAGATAAACAAAAAAGCAGGAGTTTATTTCTCTCTAATGTATCCTCGACTCTCTAGCAGTGACCTCTGAAATGTCTCTTCTGATCCAGACTTGTTTGAATCATGTGCAACATTTTAGATTTGTCTTTTCTCTGCAAGTTTTTTTTCATTAAGTACCATAACATATTGAACCAAATAGTTTTGCTTGCTTTCTATTGATGACACATGATTTTGGCTTTTATCTTCAGTGGAAAATCAATGTGTCACACGGAGTTCACTAAGAAAAAGGTATGGGGCCTCTTTGTAATTCTTTGTCAGATGATTGCTTTATCTTGATTTATGCCTTCAAACTTTTTCCCATTCAGCAGAAAATATTGTGTCGCTATCTGTGAGAGCAAAGCGATCTATACCAATTTATGCTCTAAGTGTAGCCTCCTTCCAGAACTGCTTATGGAACATATCAACTCACTATAGATTAGGGACATAATGGATTCTTCTTTCTTAAAAGTGGCAGATTGACAATTTTAGTTCATATACAAGCTTTTATATTAACATTAAAACAATATTTCTATGTAAAGTAAAATATTGTAGTTGATTATTATTTGAGGGCCTCCCAGAATTTCAAGGTCTGAAAATAAATTCAGTGTTCCTGGTGGTAACAAAATTGCCCCTACTTCCTTGTATCAGGACTGCCATTTGGAACTGCTGGGGAAGCTCTTTTCAGAAATTATTTTCAAAACAGCATTGTTGCCTTTTGCCAAACTGAAATCTGGTTGTAAACTTTTGAAAACTAGTTCCTTGGAATGGAATTCAAGTTGTCTTCTAAGAAATTTTTTTTAACTCAAACATACATTCTATCTTGCTTTATTATGTCGCTATTTGTGTAGGAAACATATTTCTATTTTTACCATTTTCAATTTATTTACATTTACATTTACATTTGTGTGTATATATATATACACACATACATACACTTTAAGTTCTGGGATACATTTGCAGAACTTGCAGTTTTGTGAAATAGGTATACATGTGCTGTCGTGGTTTGCTGCACCCATCAACTCGTCATCTACATTAAGTATTTCTCCTAATGCTATCCCTCCTCTTTCCTTCCTACCCACTGACAGGCCCCAGTGTGTGATGTTCCCCTCCCTGTGTCTATGTGTTCTCATTGTTCAACTCCCACTTATGAGTGAGAACATGTGGTGTTTGGTTTTCTGTTCTTGTGATAGTTTGCTGAGAATGATGGTTTCCAGCTTCATCCATGTCTCTGCAAAAGACATTAATCCATCCTTTTTTATAGCTGCATGGTATTCCATGGTGTATATGTGCCACATATTCTTTATCCAGTCTATCATTGATGGGCATTTGGGTTGGTTCCTAGTCTTTGCTCTTGTGAATAGTGCTGCAATAAACATATGTGTGAATGTGTCTTTATAGTAGAATGATTTATAATCCTTTGGATGTGTACCTAGTAATGAGACTGTTAGGTCAAATGATATTTCTAGTTCTGGATCCTTGAGGAATTGCTACACTGTCTTCCACAATGGTTGAACTAATTTACACTCCCACCAACAGTGTAAAAGCATTCCTATTTCTCCACATCCTCTCTAGCACCTGTTGTTTCCTGACTTTTTAATGATTGCCATTCTAACTGGCGCGAGATGGTATCTCATTGGACCAGGGGTGATGAGCTTTTTTTTTTTTTTTCTTCGAGACAGCCTCACTCTGTCACCCAGGGTGGAGTGCAGTGGCACAATTTCGGCTCACTGCAACCTCCACCTAATGGGTTCAAGCAATTCTCCTGTCTTAGCCTCTTGAGTAGCTGGGATTACAGATATATACCACCACGCCTGGCTAAAGTTTTTTTGTGTGTTTTTGGTAGAGACAGAGTTTCACCATAGTGGCCAGGCAAGTCTCAAACTCCTGACCTTGTGATCCACTCGCCTTGGCCTCCCAAAGTGATGGGATTACAGGCGTGAGCCACCACGCCCAGCCTATGATGAGCTTTTTCTCATGTGTTTATTGGCCGCATAAATGTCTTCTTTTGAGAAGTGTCTGTTCATATCCTTTTCCCACTTTTTGATGGGGTTGTTTTTTTCTTGTAAATTTGTTTAAGTTCCTTGTAGATTCTGGATATTAGCCCTTTGTTAGATGGATAGATTGCAAAAATTTTCTCCCACTCTGTAGGTTGTGTGTTCACTCCGATGATAGTGTCTTTTGCTGTGCAGAAGCTATCTTTAGTTTAATTAGATCCCATTTCTCAATTTTGGCTTTTGTTGCCACTGCTTTTGGTGTTTTGGTCGTGAAGTCTTTGCCTATGCCTATGTTCTGAATGGTATTGGCTAGGTTGTCTTCTAGAGTTTTTATGGTTTTAGATCTTATGTTTAAGTCTTTAATCCATCTTGAGTTAATTATTTTATAAGGTGTAAGGAAGGGGTCCACTTTCAGCTTTCTTCATTTGGCTAGCCAGTTTTCCCATCACCATTTATTAAATAGTCAATCTTTCCCCATTGTTTGTTTCCGTCAGGTGTGTCAGAGATATGTTGTATATTTCATGGTACAATGCCTTCTGTCAATGGGGAAAAATAACAAGCATATATGGGATGAATGAAGTCTGCTATGGTTAAGGTTGAGAATATTTACTGATCCTTGAGTTCAGTCTCCAGGAATGTTGGAAATAGAGAATGGAGATAATGGAGATAAAGAAAAGTTCTGAAAATGACACTTCCCATAGTGTCAAAATTGTGATCTATTGCAGAATTCTGTGATACATCAAAATCTCTGTTTATACTGAGGTTTGTTATTGTGTATGAGCATATCTTTATCAGGTGTAGGCTATTTCTATACTTTCATGTCTTTAAATCAATGTTTCTATTCACATATGTATATGTGCAAATAGAAGCATGTTAATATTATATATATATTTTCTGTCATTACCATGATTGCTATGATTATCATTAGCATGTATTATTAGTGTGACCGAAGTATCATCAGTATCAGTTTCTTTCTCACTGCAGTGCTCCTGTAATGCTTCATTTCTACAGAGCCAACCTACACCCACCGTTTCCCTGACTATAACTTTACCTAAAGTATAAGCCCTTATAAAGCCATGAAAGCCTACCAAGAATTGTCAAAGAAGCTAGGCAGCAGCCAGGCTCTGCCTTAGGAAAAGATTTTACTTTTTATTATCATGTGCAGTACTTAACTACTTGTTTTGACCTCTAAGATTTTGCTCTCCTATATTTCTATCCCCTGGCTTTCTGATATTTCATGTGATTATATTTGAAATTTTAACCTTGCTTTTCTTTTTGGAATCTCTGATATCTCTGCTGCCACAGGTAATGACAGGTTCCTCTCTAACTGTTGGTGTTATCCCTGGTCAGATTATTACTGATGACAGAAGTAGATGTTTTACGTGGATTCTCTCGATATCAGAAACAAATACAGATATCACAACTCAAAAATGACAGACTGATAACCATTATGAACTTAGATGCAACATTCTTAATACAATATTAGCAAATTGAGTCTAGGAATATTTAAAAATGATAATGTGTTTTAACCAAGTGGGGTTTATCTCAAGTTGGTTTCAACAACTGAAAATCTACCATGCTGACAGAAAAAAGAAAAATCACGTGACACTCTCAATCGATGCAAAAAAGGAATTTACAAAATGTAACACATTTTTTAAATTAAAAACTCCCAGCAAACTGAGGATAGAAAAGTACATTTTCAAACTGATTATGTGTTTACAAAAAATCTATAGCAAACATCTTACTTAAAATGGTGAAAGCCTTAATACTTTCTACATAAGATTATGAAAAATGCAATGATGTCCTCTCTCCCTAGTTCTTTAAAGTATTGCATTCAATATTAAATAAGTGGAAATATATACCAAGTTCATTGATAAATATTTAATACTTATGAGATGATAATTCTCCTGAAATTGATCTCTAGATTCAGTGGAATTCCCATGAAACCTTATAGGTCCTTTTGGATAAATTACAAAACTGATTCTAAAACAGGGAGAAAGAAAGAAGGGAAGGAAGGAGGAATGGACAGAAAGAAGAAAGAAATAAAGAGAAAAGAAAAGAAAATAAGAAATAAGTGACACCCAAGTTGGGAAGAAAGAAAAATACTATTCTCACGTGATGTAAACATATACATAGAAAATCCTTAGGCATCTGCAGAAGTGTGCTAGAGGTATGAAGTGAATTTAACAAAGTTGTAGGATGAAAGATCAATAAATAAAATCAATTGTGTTTCTATACACAATCAACACCAATTAGAAAATAAAATTATGTAAGCAATTTAACTTATAATAGCCTCAAAAATAATAAAATAATTCAGAATAAATTTAATAAAAGGTATGCTGATCCAAAATTTCTAAATCACTAATACGAGAGATTGAATAGGTAGAAATATGTATCAAGTTCATTGGTAAATATACATGTCATACTTATTAGATGATAATTCTTCTGAAACTGATCTCCAGATTTGGCACAATCCCAGTCAAACCTATAGGCCTTTTTGGAGAAATTACAAAGCTGATTCTAATTTTTTTTTTTAAATGCAGAAGTCCTAGAATAGCCAGAGCATGTTTTAGAAAGAAGAATAAAGTTGGAAAACTTTCCAAATTTCAAGACATATTGTAAAGCTACACTAAACAGTACAGTAAACTTACTGGCATGAAGAAGACATATATATCAGTGAAACAGAATAAATAATTTAGAAATATATCCTGCCTTACATGGCCAAAGTTGCCAAAATATTTCAATAAGGAAATCAATGTCTTTATAAAGATGGTACTATTAAAATTGGATATTAAATGGAGAATATGAACTTCAGAATTACCTCACACCATATCCTCAAATTAACTCAACATGTATTTTATACATAATGTAAATATAAAAAGTATAAAGCTTACTGAATAGGAAAAATTTTTAATAATCTTACTATAGCTAAAAATTTTTTAGATAAGAAAAGGATGGATGAAAATGGAAAAAAATAGTAAGTTGGACTTCATGAAATTAAGACTTTTGCAACTTAAAACATAGCATCAAAAAATGAAAAGGCAAACCACAGATTGGGACAGAATAATTTTAAATATGTCTGATAAAGAACTTTCATCTAGAATGTACACATAACTAAAAAACTAAATAACAAAACACAAATAACTCATTTAACGTAATATTTTGACCTAAATGGGCCAAATATTTGTACAGATATTTTAATTTAAAAAGAGATGGTGTCCAATGCACAAATGAAAAGATACTTAACATTACCCGTCATCAGGGAAATTCAAGTTAAAACCACATTGAGGTACCACTGTACACCCACTGGAGTGGCTGACACGAGCAGAACTGACCATACCACATGATGTGAAGAATTGCTATTCACACCTGGCTAGTGGGACTTCAAAATGGTACAGACATTTTGGAAAGCAGTTTGGCAGTTTCTTTTAATGTTAAACTTAGTACTGATCATATAGCCAAATAATTCCACTGCGACTCAAAATAAATAAAAACATATCCGTACCAAGCCTCATCCTTGAAGTTCATAGCAGATGTGTCCATCAACTTGTAAATGGATAAACCAGTTGTAGATGGAGTACCACTCAACAATAAAAAGGAGCAAACTGATACAACAGCAATATAAATGAATATCAAAAGCATTATGCTCAGTGAAAGAAGCTAGACATGAAAGACACCAATGTATCATTCCACTAATAGGATACTCTAGAAAATGCAAACTGTAGAAACAGAAGCAGATTAGTGGTTGCCTGTGTTCAGGAATGGAGAAAAGATCAAATGCAAAACAGCAAAAGAAAACATTTTGTGATGATGCAGATTTTCTGTATCTTGATCATGATTGTGGTCAAATGATGATATTCATCTGCCATAACCCATTAAATTGCACATTGAAAAGGGTGAATTTTACTGTGTGTACATTATACTTAAATGGAGCTGTAAATATGTTTGGAGCTTATCTGTGAACATTAGTTGCAGAGCAGGAGTTACTTTTATAGAGTGGAAATCTGCTGAGTGCCAACTTGAGAAGGGTTGAAAAAAATTAGAACCTTCTTCCAACACATTTCAGTTAGAACACTCTTAGGATGTCGTTACAGCTGCGCTCTATATTGGTGTCTCTGATGAAATCACATGTCTGACGATCTCAGCATGCCTTTAATCAACAGAATATACACGTGTTTTCTTTTATTACTATAAAGGATATACCAAACAACTTTTTCAAGACTTTACTTCAAAAAGGCACGTAGTTTTGCAACATTTTTGGTAAGTCTTTAATTATTTCAAAATGAAAAATTGAAAATAAAATGCAATTATTTACTCAGGCCCCCCAAAAAAAGGTCTGTACGGGGAATGCATGTGGTGTGTGTGTGTGTGTGTGTGTAAGTGTGTGATTTGAAGAATTGAAAAAATTTTAGTGGGGTTTTGTAGCATCACTTTGATAGCATCCTGTAATTTTGTATTGTGTTTGAAATAAAAATAAAGTGAATACACTGATAAAAGAATTTGAAAAGAATTTGCATTATTGCCTAAATTATGTGTGGTTTCCACAGTGGCATGAATCGAGCATCTTTAACCTACATAACAATATATCAGAAGTATTAGGTAAAAAATAAGTAAACTAGTATAACAAAGTTAAATATTTCTAAAGTAAAATTATAGCTTTATTTTTTTTCCTGAAATGTTTTGAGGAGATATTTACACCAAAAGATATTATCACTGATCAATGAAACTTTTTAAGAATTTGCTTGTGTCCCACCAATATTTGATTACATAGTGCTTCTGTGAGTTCCATTTCATTAATTTAGCTTTGACAGGAGAGAAGGCAATGGCTCTGCAGCCTCTCTCGGTGTGGCATGATCCTGGTTCCGCTGGCTGATCTCTATTAGAACCATGGCCTTAATCATGCCTTTCATGCTTCTAACTTGATTTGCATTTGTTGTGTGATCCAAATTTATTCTCTCGTTTAGTCGCTTCCACCCATAGAAAAGCAGGTCTTTTTCATTTCTCCTTCACCATTGCCCCCATTTTTTCTTTTTGTCCTCCCATGATGAAAAACAAGACAGAAAACAAACTATAACAACAACAGACACCTTTTGTCTGTGGTCACCAATGCATTGTAGCACTAAACTTTGTTAAAAATCTCTAGATCTGACCTCTATATCTGCTGTTCCCAGAGTTTTTCAATGTGTTCTCTAGACTGCTGTGACCCACTGACAGAAAGTCTAGCTATATTTAATTGAAAGTTATTACTGTCTGATATGGTTTGGCTGTGTCCCCACTGAAATCTCATCTTGCACTGTAGCTCCCATAATTCACATGTTGTGGGAGGGACCCAGTGAGAGGTAAGTGGATCATGGGGGCAGTTTTCCCCACACTGTTCTAGTGGTAGTGAATAAGTCTCATGAGATCTGATGGTTTTATAAGGGGAAACCCCTTTCGCCTTTCACTTGGTTCTCATTTGCTGTTTGCCTGCTGCCATGTAAGATGTGCCTTTCGCCTTCTGCCATAACTGTGAGGCCTCCTCAGCCATGTGGAACTGTGAATTCATTAAACCTCTTTTTCTTTATAAATGACCCAGTCTTGGGTATGTCTTTATCAGCAGCATGAAAATTGACTAATACACTCACTGTCCATGAATGATACTCTGTTAGCCCATTTGCATTGTTATAAAGAAATACCTGAGGCTGGGTAATTTATAAAGAAATGCGGTTTATTTGGCTCCTTGTTGTGAAGGCTGTACATGAAGCATAGTACTGGCACCTGCTTCCAGGGAGGGCCTCAGGAACCTTCCAATCATGGTAGAAGGTGAAGGGAAACCAGCATATCACATGGTGAGAGCGGAAGCAAGAGAGACAGGGAGGAGGTGTCAGTCTCTTTTAAACAACCAGATATCGCATGAACTCACAGGGTAAGAACTCATTCATTACCAAGAGGACAGCACCAAGCCATTCAGGAGGCATCTATCTCCAACATTGGGGATCACATTTTAACGTGAGATTTGAAGGGGACAAACATCCAAACTATGTCAGATACCAAAGCTGACAATGCTTAGGATCTTTAGCTGTTCCAGGTTCTGGGAAAAGGGAGAGAGTTAGCTTCCCTCGTCTATGCTGTGCTACTCCATATTATATTAGTAATTATTGTTCTCTAAAGGTTCTTAAAAGCAAATAAACAAATGCAAGGCAAAACATATAAAAGGCAAGGCAAAA
Organism: Gorilla gorilla gorilla; assembly: GCF_029281585.2. Taxonomy (NCBI): domain Eukaryota; kingdom Metazoa; phylum Chordata; class Mammalia; order Primates; family Hominidae; genus Gorilla; species Gorilla gorilla. Next base: position 4,643,655 of record NC_073232.2, on the reverse strand, counting down.
CATACGAAATGCAAGGCAAATGCATTAAAAAACTTTTGAGTGTTAATACATAGATTTTATTTTATCTTTTTAATTTCTTTTGCTTAACCAAATAGATTATGTAGTTTTGATTAACTGGCCATGAAATAGCTCTGCCTACATAGAATTTCCCATGAATAATTGGTTGTGGAGACTTTTGTGTGTGACCCAAATCCTCCCTCAAAACTGAAGTTTGCCCAGCTATTGGGAGTGTTGGCAAATCATGCCTCTCAGCTGATTCTCTCTAGAATTTATTCTCAGGAGATCTAATTAATAACTTGTCAAGCTGATGTCCATCCTTGGGGACAACTCTTATCTGAAGAATGGCCAGTGAAAGGTATTAAAACTCCATACTCCTGCCTCAATTTAGGGCAACTCTGAAGGGTCGCCCCAGCTTCTCAGCTCCCCCTTGAGATTAGCTGAGGTATTTGTTGTGACTGCCTCACATCTCAACTCCCTTTGTCCAATTCAGCTTTTTCGCCACAGTTGTTGGTTCCTAGGATTTTACCCAGTTAAATGTTCTCTACACAAATCTCTATCTCAAATCTGCTTTACAGGGAATGTGGCCTCAGACAGGTTTTCATTAGGTTCTGGACGTAACTCTCATTAGTCATTGATATGATTCGGCTGTGTCTCCATCCGAATCTCACCTTGATTGTAATTATCCCCGCATGTCAAGGATGGAGTCAGGTGGAGATCATTGAATCATAGGGGCGGGTTCCCCCTACTGTTCTCCTGGTAGCGAATAAGTCTCACGAGATCTGATGCTTTTAAAATGGGAGCTTCCCTACACAAGCTTTCTTCTCTGCTACCATTTAAGATGTGCCTTTGCTTCTTTTTTGCCTTCTGCCGTGACTGTGAGGCCTCCCCAGCCATGTGGAATTGTGAGTTCCTTAAACCTCTTTCCTTTCTAAATTACCCGGTCTTGGGTATGACTTTATTAGCAGCATGAGAACAAACTAGTGCAGTCTGTTCTATAAGCCCAAGTCGGATCACAGAGTCCCGCTTTCTGTTTTTCTTTTCTAGCCCATATTTCTACTAAAACTTGACTCATATAGACTTAAAACAAAATAATTAAGCATGGCTAGTATTTATTTATTATTTTATACGTGTCAGGTACTGTATTTTGTAACTTATCTTTTAATAATCTTTCCAAATCTCTAAAAGGAGAACTCTGCTCTTTTATAGAGAAAATAAGGATGGCTCTGAAAATGTTAGCATTAGGGGAAGTAGGGTGAGGGACATAGGGGGCACTTTGTGTTATTTGTGCATTTTGCTATCAATCTAAAATCAGGTCAAAATAAAAATTAAAAAAATGGGTAGTAGAAGCAGGTTGTTAAGATTTTCAGTGTGACTCTAGAATTTTTTTGTTTGTTGTTTGTTTTGGAGTGTAGTGGTAAGATCTCTGCTCACTGCAACCTCCACTTCCCAGGCTCAAGCAATTCTCCTGCCTCAGTCTCCCAAGTAGCTGGGATTATAGGTGCCCGCCACCACACCCAGCTAAGTTTTCTATTTTTTTTTTTTTAGTAGAGATGGGGTTTCAGCATGTTGGCCAGTCCAGTCTCCTACTCCTGACTTCAAGTCATCCGCCCGCCTCAGCCTCCCGAAGTGCTGGGATTATAGGCATGAGCTCCCACTCCTGGCCCAAAGTTCATATTTTAACTACTAACCTAAATTATTTTAAAAACAAAAGCCTCCTTGGACTCAAACCAGGTCAGAGTGACATGATCATGTGCCTGTTTTGTGCAGGGTGAAGTGAGATTATTATCTAGGAAATAGCTGAAATGTCTTGTTGTGGGCATACATATTTCATATAAATTCTAAGCTTCATATTAGCACTTAGATTATAATTATCTAAAGAATAGAGAACAATTTCATATAATTTTCAGTGTATCAGGCGAATCAAAAGTATACATACAAGCATGCAGATGAATTTCAGTGAATATAGTGGTGACAATGCTCAACAGAATATATGTCCCCCACCCAACCCTGCTTCTTGCTCTTTCACTGTCCTAAAGATAGAACAAAATGGTTCAGGCATCCAACTTGTCCCCTCCACACTTCACACTTTTACTTAATAGCAGCTTATCTTTAACACTTTGTCATCTTTAAGATGTTGCTAATTCTTTCTGGTAGATCCCAGGACTGAGGATGAGGAAGAATGATTTTATTTAAATAAAGTTGCTTAATAAAAAACATTTTTTTTAGTTTTAAAATATTTTCATTATTTTATAAAATTTTTGTGGGTACATAGGAGGTTTATATATTTGTGGGGTACATGAGATGTTTTGATACAGGCATGCAGTGTGAAATAATCACGTCATGAGGAATGGGCTTTCCATCCCCTCAAGCATTTATCCTCTGAGTTAAAAACTATTCAATTGGCTGGGCACGGTGGCTCACGCCTGTAGTCCCAGCTCTTTGGGAGGCCGAGGTTGGCGGATCGCCTGAGGTCAGGAGTTTGAGACCAGCCTGGCCAACATGATGAAACCCCATCTCTACTAAAAATACAAAAATTAGCCGGGTGTGGTGGCGAGTGCCTGTCATCCCAGCTACTCAGGAGGCTGAGACAGGAGAATCATTTGAACCTGGGAGGTGGAGGTTACAGTGAGCCGAGATCATGCCATTGTACTCCAGCCTGAGTGACAAGAGTGAAACTCCATGTCAAAAACAAACAAAAATCAATTACATTCTTTAAGTTATTAAAATTAAACATTGTAAATGATTTTTTTTCCCAAAGCTTTTTCAAAGAAAAAAAAGTAGAAACAAAGACACTTTCTACTGATTTCCAATATGGTGACTCTGTATTTCTAGCATGTGTTAAGGTGAAAAATTGATTTTATGTTTAATACAAAACATAGCATAATGTAATGAAAAGCAAGATTGTAATGATAAAGGAAAATAACACTAGTGCTAATTTTTTTCAATTTGAAGCATTGGATTAAAATGAATTAGGTTATATTCCAACATGTTTATATTGAATTTCTTTTTTCTCCAATTGGTTTCTTTTTATTAATGGGTGAGTGTTGCATTTGTATAAGGTTTCCCTATTATATTCAATTGTTTTGAGATGCTTTTAATTTGAAGTTTTTATGTTTTCTTTTTGATGTATACATGTTATGCTTTTATGCTGAATTTGATAATTGGTGCTGTATATGCAAAGCAAATGTAATTTCCCAGCTTTTATTTTTTAAAGCCCTGGGAAGCAACATAATAAAGTAGAAATAGTATCAAGACAGGAGTTAGAATACCTGGATTCTAAAATTTAAATTAAATTAGGATCTAGTGACATTATAGGTGTTCCTTGATCTTCTGATGACCTGATTCCTCAAAAGAAAAATAAAATAATCTATAAATTGTTTCTAATTCTAAAACTCTATAAATCCTATTTTTAAAATTATAATTAGTTGAACTCTATAAGGTCACAAAAATCCCTATTAAGAAACTAAAATAAAATTTTATCATATCTTAAAAATACTCTGATCTTTTTTTATATGCTGACATGAATTCTAATTATTTTTGAGCCCCTAAAAAACATTTAAGATCACAGTTTATGTTTTATTATTGACTTTCAGATAATTAACATTTTACTGATAGATATGAACAAATCTACTCTAACAGAGATAGTCATTAGTTTATTTCTCTCTTTTCAGTATCAATAAAAAGTATCGATTTACCAATAACAATGAATTAATTGCCTGAAATAAATGAAACGTAAGCAGCAAAAGTGAACTTTTTAGTATAACTCTTCTTGTAAACATTGACTTAGTTCAAAGGGAGCTTATCTTTAAAAAAACAAGCGCTAATTCATGTCTATTGGTATAGATATAATCTTTTTTTCCTTGAAAATAGATCCTACTATACTCCAGACACTATGCCACTAGGTGCAGATATTAACACAAATAGCAGGTGATCATTGTCCTCATGGAGTTTATTTTAAAGAGAACAAAGTGAGACAAAGGCACACAAGCAAAGAACTACAATACAAAGGGGATGGCATCTGACTCAGCATGGAGGTGTCACGGAAAGTGTTGTTTTGCTTAGGTTTTGAAGTGTGGGTAGGAGATGGCCCATGTTGAGAGTGGGAACTGGGAATTAAAAAGATGAGGAGGTCTCTGCAAATCTACATGGATGGGAAGTAGCATGCTGATGTGGGAAACAACTAAAAAGTTCCAGAATGCATGGTTTATAAAGCGTGAGTCAGAGAGGGCTAGACCAGTAGCCAGATCAAGGATATCTCAGATGTTATAGTCATGAATTAGTGCATTGACCTGCAGGCCATGGGAGTCACTGAAGGTTTCAGTCAGGTAAGTGAGCTGATCAGAACAGTCCTTTAGATAGGCCGCTCTTTTGGCTGTAATGGGGACACGTTTGAAGTAGGGCTATAGCTAAAAATATACAGACACTTCCTCTTGTCTACAGCCCTGCTGGCATCTGTTGTATTTTGACTTTTTAATAATAGCCATTCCAACTGGTATGAAATGGTATCTCATTGTGTTTTGATTTGCATTTTTCTGATGATTAGTGATTCTAAGCATTTTTTTTTTTCGTGTATTTGTTGGCCATTTGTATGTGTTCTTTTGAGAAGTGTTTGTTCATGTCCTTTGCCCATTTTTTAATTGGGTTATTTTTTTTTCTAATTGATTTAAGTTCCCTGTAGATTCTGGATACTAAAAAACAAACAAAAACCAGAAGTAAATAAATTCCCAGGACACACACACCCACACCCACACCCACAGAGAGAGAGAGAGAGAGAGAGAGAGAGCGCCTAGGTAAGAGGCCACCAACCACCAGGGTCTAAACTGGGAACACTTTCTAGTACAGAATGAATGGAAAGGATTCATGAAATATCTAGAAAGTAACGTTAATGAGATTTACATGTATGGAGTGAATGAGGAGAAACAGGGATCATTCAGGATTCTGGTGGGAATAACAGGGGGAGCCATTAGTTGAAATTTTGAAGTGGGAGAAGGAGAGGGAGTTTTAGGGAGAAAGATGAGTTGTTTTTTTAGGTATTTCAAACCCTTGAAGCTTCTATGGGACATCGAAGTGGAAATAACAGTCTGTGGGTTGGGACAATAAAGAAAGAAATTGGTTGAAGACTAGGGGAAGAGTATAGAGCAAAGAAATATTTAAGATAATAAACATATAGAGATAGCTGAAAATGTGGGACTGGATTACAAAGGAAGAATGATTTAGTTATGAAGCCCAAGGGCTGACAGGAATGGGTGACTAGTCGAGGAGTTCATATGCATCTGTTATTGTATGAATAAAAAAAATTATCTGTTCCTTCCTAAAGATATCTTCAACCTGTTTTTGGATACATATGGGCACTGCTTTTCACTCTCTTAGCCCCATTTCTTATTTTAGCCTCTGCTGTAGTGATCAGTTCTGCACAGGCTTTGACCCAGGCTTTGACTAGTTGGTGCAGGTGTGATATGACACTTACCTGGAATGGCCCACAGTTTGTGGCTGCTCTTACTTAAGCAGGTGGGATGCTCATGTAGGTGTAACCTAGCAGCTTGGTAGAGTTTATGCCCATGGGGCAACCTGTGACCACTCAAAAATAAAGCCCTTTCCTCCTCCCAGATTGAGGAGTCTTGCATTATGTAATAAAACTCCTTAGAAGGCCTATTAGGTTCCAATACAGCATTAGGCAACTTGATAAGGTATCCCATCATCAGCCTTCCTTTCTTCCCTCATTCCTCTGCCTCTCACTCTTTCTTCCTAAGTTAACTTCTTAGATAAAATGCCAACTTTCTATATTTTGTCTCACATCAGGGAAAATAATTGTATACCCCATTTCAAAAGCACATAAAAAGGTTACTGTATAGAAAATTTGTCTTTAAGAGATTAAGCTGTAATTTTCCAAATACTTTAAAATTTTATTTCAGATAGGTTTTTCATTTTTATAAGCTTCATCTAAAAGCAGAGTTCACCTAAGAATATACCTAAGAGCATATTACATAGAATATATTTTATATTTCAGTAGTTTAGCTAGGATTCTTTCAAAATTGAGAGGATCTACAAATATTTCTAACACATTAGTTTTCAGTCTTAAGGCTGAGTCAAGAACAAAGCTCCTAAACTTTGCATTGGTGATTGAGAACATTTTAAAATTGTTATTTAATTCATTAATTTATTTTTAAAAAATTTTCACATTGTAATTATATAGATTTATAGGATACAATTTGATGTTTCAATGAATATGTATGTTGTCTAATGATCCAATAAGGATAGTTAGTGTATTAATTACCTCATGCATTCATCATTTCTTTTTAATAAGAAATTTCAAAATCCTTTCTTCTAGATACTTTGTAATATACAATACTTTACTTTTAACTATAGTCACCCTGCTTTGCAAAGAACACTACAACTTATTCTTCCTATATAATTGTGATTTCATAACTGTTAACCAATCTATCTCCATTTTGCCCTCCCCACTTCTTCCTCACTGTTTGGTAACCACTATTCTACTCTACTTCTCTATTAACATTTTTTTTTTTAAGATTCCACATATGAGCGAGATCATGCGGTATTTGCTTTCTGTGTCTGGCTTATTTCACTTAACATTGTATCCTACAGGGTCATCCATGTTGTTGCAACTGGCAGAATTTCATTCTTTTTTTATGGCTGAATAGTATTTCATTGTGTGTGTGTCCATATATATATATATATATATATATATATATAATTTTATGTATAATTATAATTACACATAAAATTATATATAATTATAATTAATTGTATGCATAATTATAATTACACATAAAATTATATATAATTATAATTATAATTATATATAATTATATATAATAATAATATATATTATATGTAATATATAATATACATAACATACATAATGTATATTATATATAATATACATAACGTATATTATATATAATATACATAACGTATATTATATATAATATACATAACGTATATTATATACATTATACATTATATATATTATAATATACATAATATATATTATGTATATAATATACATAATATGTATTATATATAAAATATACATAATATATAATATATATTATACATATAATATATATTATATATTAATAATATATTAATATCAATATTAATTATTATTAATTATTATTAATTATTAATTAATAATTATTATTTAATATTAATATTATTAATATTAATATATAATATATTAATATTAAAAATATATTAATATATAATATATTATACATAATATATTATATATAATATACATAATATGTATTATATATAATATACATAATATATATTATATATATATAATTCACTTGTTTGTTTTTATACACATAGGTTGATTCCATATCTGATTATTAGAAATAGTGCTACAGTAAACATAAGAGTGCAGATATTTTTCAAACACAATGATTTCATTTCCTATGGATATATACCCAGTAGTGGGATTGCTGGGTTATGTGATCGAATGATTGTTTTTTTTTTATTTTTTATTTTTTAGCGAACTTCCATAAAGTTTTGCTTAATGGTTGTACTAGTTTACAACCCCATCAACAGTGCTTAAGTGTTCCGTTTTCTCCACTTCCTTGCCAACTCTTGTTATCTTTTACCTTTTTGCTAATAGCCATTCTAATGGGTGAACTGGTATCTCATTGCGGTTTTGATTTGCATTTCCCTGATGGTTAGTGATGTTGAACATGATTTTATTATATATTCGTCTTGACCCTTTCTATATTTTCTCTTGTGGCATTTCTTTTAGTTTATTTTGTCCTTTTTTTTTTTTTTTTTTTTGCGAAGGAGTCTTGCTCTGTTGCCCAAGCTGGAGTGCAGTGGTGCAATCGGGGCTCACGGCAACCTCCATCTCCCTGGTTCAAGCAATTCCCCTGCCTCAGCCTGCTGAGTAGCTGGGGTTACAGGCACACGCCATCATGTTTGGCTAAATTTTTGTATTTTTAGTAGAGAAATGATTTCACCATATTGGTCAGGCTGGTCTCAAACTCCTGACCTCAGGCAATCCGCCTGCCTCAGCCTCCCAGTTTTGCCCATTTTTAAATAAGTTATTTATGTTTTTGCTGTTGAGTTGTTTAAGTTTGTTATATAATCTGGGCATTAACTCCTTAGCAGATGTATAGTTTGCAAATATTGTATCCCATTCTGTAAGTTGTTTTTTCACTCTGTTAAGTTTCCTTTGCTGTGCAAAAGCATTTTAGTTTGATGAAACCCCATTTATCTCTTTTTGCTTTTGTTGCCTGTGCTTTTGACGTCTCATTTAAAAAATCCTTGTAGAACCCAAAGTTATAGAGAATTTCCCACATGTTATCTTCTAGTAGTTTTTCATAGTTTTCAATCTTACCTTTAGGTCTTTAATCGCATTTGAGTTGATTTTTGTATAAGGTAAAAGATAGGGGTCTAATTTCATTATCCCACATGTAGATATCCAATCTTCTCAGTACCATTTAATGAAGAGACTGTCTTTACCCCTGTGTGTGCTCTTGACTCCTTTTTTGAAAATCAGTTGACTTTAGGTATGAGAATTTATTTCTGAGCTGTATATTCTCTTCCATTGGTCTATGTGTTTGCTTTATGGCAGTGCCATGCTGTTTTGCTTACTATGGCTTTGTAGTATATTTTGAAGTCAGGTAGTGTGGTGCCTCCAGCTTTGTTATTTTTGCACAGGATTGCTTTGGTTATTTGGGGTCTTTTCTGGTTTCATACAAATTTTAGGGTATTTTTTTCTATTTCTGTGAAGAATTTCATTGGTATTTTGATAGGGATTGCATTGAATCTGTAGGACATTTTGTTAGTATGGTCATTTCAATAGTATCAGTTCTTCCATTCCATGAGTATATAGTGTCCATTTTTTGTGGATCGTAAATTTTTCCATCAGTGTGTTATAGTTTTCATTGTAGAGATCTTTCACGACCTTGATTAAATTTATCTGCAGATTTCTTGGTAGCTATTGTAAATGGAATTCCTTTCTTGATGACTTTTTCAGATAGTTCACTATTAGTGTATAGAAACAACACTGAATTTTCTGTGTTGATTTTGTATACTACAACTTTACTGAATTTATTTATGATTTCTAGTAGTTTTTGGTCAAGTCTTTAGGGTTCTCACTCTATATAAGTATATATAGAAAGAACCCTAAAGAGAGAGAGATCATATATATCTATATGATCATATATATAGATGTATACATATGTATGTGAGATCACATTTTCTACAAACAGAAACAATCTGACTTCCTTCTTTCCAGTTTGGATCCCTCTTATTTATTTCTTTTGTCTAATTGCTCTGGCTCTGACCTCCAGTACTATGCTAAATAGAAGTGGTAGAAGTTGACATCCTTGTCTTCCTCCATATCATAGAGGAAAAGCATTTAACTATTCACCATAAATAAGATGTTAGCTGTGGGTTTGTCACATATGGCCTTTACTGCGTTGAGGTACACTCCTATACCTACTTTCTTGACAGTTTTTATCATAAAGGAATGTTGACTTTTGTCAAGTGTTCTTTTTGCATCTGTTGAGATGATCACATGGTTTTTGTTCTTCTTTCTATTGTGGTGGTGTATCATATTTACTGATTTGTGCATGTTAAGCCATCCTTTCATCCCTGGGATGAACCCCACTTGATTATAGTGAATACTCTTTTTAGTGTGCTGTCGAAGTCAGTTCACTTGTATCTTGTTGAGAATTTTTGTATCTATGTTCTTCAGGAATATTGGCCTGTTATTTTCATTTTGTGCGTGTCTTTGTCTGGTTTTAGAATCAGGATGTTGCGAGCCTCATAAGATGAGTATGGAAGTATTCCTTCCTCATTACTTTTGTGGAAAAGTTTGTGGAGAATTGGTAGTTATTCTTTAACTGTTTGGTAGAATTCAGCAGTGAAGACATCAGGTCCTGGGTGTTGGTTGTTGTTGTTGTTGTTTTGATGGAAGATGTTTTATTATTGATTCAATTTCCAAACTCATTATTGATGTGTTCAGATGTTATATTTCCTCACAATTTAATCTGGGTAGTTGTATGTGTGCAGAAATTTATTCATTTTATTCTACATTATCAAATTTGTTGGCATATAGTTATGAGTAATGTCTTACAATCCCTTCTATTTCTGTGGTGTATCAGTTGTAATGTCTCCTTTTTCATCTTTTATTTATTTGAATTTTCTCTCCTTTTGTCTTAGTTTAGCTAAAGGTTTGTCAGTTTTACCTTTACACTTTGTCTTATTTATCTTTTGAAATATTTTTTAGTGTCTGTTTCATTTATATCTGCTGTGAGCTTTATTATTTCCTTCCTTCTACCAATTTTGGGTTTAGTTTGTTTTTGATGTTCTAGTTACTTGAAGTGTATAATTTTGCTTTGTGATTTGAAAATCTTTCTTCTTTTTTGGTGTAGGCTTTTATTGCTATAAATTTCCCTCTTAGAACTGCTTTTGCTACGTTCCATAGGTTTGGGTATGTTGGATTTTCATTCTTACTTGTCTCAGTGACTTTTGAAATTTTCCTATTAATGTCTTAATGAGACCTATTGATTTCTTGGGTGCGTGCTATTTAATTTCCATGTTTTTATAAAATTTCCAAGGGCTTTCCTGTTGTTGATTTCTGACTTTATATCCCTGTAATCAGAAAAGATACTTCGTATGATATCTGTCTTCTTAAGTTTGTTAAGACTTATTATGTGTCATAATGTATGATTGGTCCTAGAGAATGTTTGGTGTACAGTTGAGAATAATTTGTATTCTGCAGCTGTTGGATGATGTATTAGTCTGTTTTCATACTGCTGATAAAGACATACCCGAGACTGGGTAATTTACAGAGAAAAAGAGGTTTAGTGGACTCATAGTTCCACGTGGCTGGGGAGGTCTCCCAATCATGATGGAAGGCGAAAGACACATCTTACATGGTAGCAAACAAAATAGAATTGAGAACCAAGTGAAAGGGTTCCCCCTTATAAAACCATCAGATCTTGTTAGACGTATTCACTACCACAAGAACAGTATGGGGGAACCGCCCCCATGATTCAATTATCTCCCACTGGTTCCCTCCCACAACATGTATGAATTATGGGAGCTATAATCAAGATGAGATTTGGGTGGGGATATACAGCCAAACCATATCAGGTGAGATCTTCTTTACCTGCTAGGTCCATTTGGTCTATGGTATAGTTTGAGTCTGTCATTTTTTGGTTGATTTTCTCTTCATAGAATCTGTCCATTTTTAAAGTGGAGTGTTGAAATTTCCTACTAATATTGTATTGCAGTCTATCTCTACCTTTAAATCTAATATTTGCTTTATATATCTGGTTGTTCTGGTGTTGGGTACATATATAGTTACACCTAAGTAATATATATGTTATGTCCTCGTATTGAATTGGGCCTTTTATCATTTCATTATACAGTGACATTCTTTTTTTATATAGTTTTTTTATTTAAAGCCTTTTAAAATATGACATGACTGTGGCTACTCCTGCTTGCTTTTCATTTGTTTGCATAAAATATATTTTTCCATCTCTTCACTTTCAGTCTATTTGTCTTTAATAGTGAGGTAAGTATCATGTAGGCAGCATATAGGTGGGTTTTGCTATCTGAATCCATTCATCCACTTTATATCTTTTAAGTAGAGTTTAATCCACTTCTATTCAAGTTTATTATTGATAAATTAGGACTTCCTTCTACCATTTCATTAGTTGTTTTTTAGATTACTTGTTCACTTCTTCCTTTCTTATTGTTTATACCTCTAGTTTGGTGGTTTTCTGTGGTGCTAAGCTTTGTTTCTTTTCCCTTTTTTGGTGTGTGTGTGTGTGTATCTGCTGTAATTTCTTTCTTTCTGGTTAGTGAAACTAACATACAGAGTCCTGTATTTGTAACAGACTATTTTACACTGATAACAACTTAACTTCTGTCACATAAAAATACTCTTGACTTCTCCCCCCCACACACATAATTTATATTTTTGTTACCTTACATTGCATCTTTATGAATGGTAGACTCCATGGAACATAGGATCTATGTCACAACTAAATCAATTATTTAATGGCAGCATTAAAGCAGCCCAAAGAATGTGAAAAACTGGTGTGGGTGTATTTAACTTTTTAAAAACTATGTTTCATAATGTTTTCATTAAAAAGTCTTTATCAGTTTGCTAATGCCTAATTTTTACAACCAGCCACCATAGATTTTACAGGATAAATATATTATTTCAGTGGTAATTGAAGCAGAATTTTTGTTGCTCTTCTTACCCTTAGAGATTGTGTATTATCCTCAGACGTAATTCTTTGATTTTTTTTTCTTTTCATGTTGTTACACATAGTTACCAACAATCAACGTGAGAATAACCTTTGAATATTTTCAAGCATTAAGATTTGTTTATACAGCTGCACAATTAGACAACCAACACTCTTGGGTCTTTACCTCTCAGCATACACCTGATTATTAACTTAAAGGTATGATGGGAAAAGTATCAATTTTTGTTGGTCACCTAGATTTGGAAATATGTAATAACTATAAGCTTGGGTCTGCTTCTTCAGAAGCCTAGGAATTGGAGTGATGGTTCTCTGAAGAGGCTGGAAACAAAGTATGTGTTTCCAGAAGGCTTAATAGAATATGTTGAGACATAGGCCATTAACACAAAAGTGAAAGAAATGCAAAAAATGTATGAAAGTAAGGATTTGAGAAGGGAAATTGTATTTTTAAGTCTAAGATTCCTATGAATTATATGAAAATAAATGTCCTATCCTTAAAATTAGCCAAAGGAAGCACTTTACTTATCAATATGATATGACTTTTCATACTCTTATCTAAAGATATCCTAAACTAAGATCCAGTTTTCTAAGTAAAGACGTTTTAATCATGCTTTAAAGCATGTTAGATGATTCCTACCACATCACATCATGTTGTTTACATGTATGATTTAAACTGCATTTATTCTTCAACTCACTGGTTCCTTAGGCTTCTTATCTTTCCTTGCACGCTTAGATAATTTTATGTAAAATTGATTTTTAGAAGTTTAGTTGCTGGGCGTAGTGGCTGTCGCCTGTAAACCCAGTACTTTGGGAATTCAAGGCAGGTGGATTGCTTGAGTCTTGGAGTTTGAGGCCTGCCTGGGAAAGATGACAAACCCCATTGGTACAAAAATAAAAATATTAGCTGGATATGGTGGCACATGCCTGTGGTCCCAGCTACTCCAAGGCTGAGGTGGGAGGATGGCTTGAGTCCGAGAGGCAGAGGTGTGAGCCAAGATCATGCCCTGCTCTTCAGCCTGGGCAACCAAGCCAGACCCTGTTTCAAAAAAAAAATCTAGTGAGATTTGATTTCTATTTCTATGTGATTCAAAACTAGGAGAGCTTCAAGGCTAATGACTATTAAAAAATGGCCATTGCTACTTGCATTTTCTATGAAGCCAGCATACACAGCAACGTGCAACCTAAAAACCAAGCTATTTAATAAGTAGCTTAGATTTCAGGTTTGATTGTCTTTGAGGTTTGATTATTGCAGAGATCAATTGCCAGAAAAAATACAGACTAATTCTGTATTTGGTCCTTTTATCATATGAAACATCCCATCGTTGGGTATAAATTAAGAGCAAATACGGATGTTTATACCGATAGCGGTGCAGATATTTCCATGTTTATACAGATAGCGGTGTAGATATTTCCATGTTCATACAGATGGCTGTGAAGATATTTCCATGTTCATACAGATGGCGGTGTAGATACTTCCATGTTCATACTGATAGCGGTGCTGATATTTCCATGTTTATACAGGTAGCGGTGTAGATATTTCCATGTTTATACAGACAGCAGTGTAGATATTTCCTTGTATATACAGATAGCGGTGTAGATTTCTCCTTCTTAATACAGACGGCAGTGAAGATGTTTATATGTTAATACAGATGGCGGTGCAGATATTTCCATGTTCATACACATGGCGGTGTAGATATTTCCATGTTCATACAGATAGAGGTGTAGATATTTCCATGTTCATACAGATAGCGGTGTAGATATTTCCATGTTCATACAGATAGAGGTGTAGATATTTCCATGTTCATACAGATAGCGGTGTAGATATTTCCATGTTCATACAGATAGCGGTGCTGATATTTCCATGTTTATACAGGTAGCGGTGTAGATATTTCCATGTTTATACAGATAGCGGTGTAGATATCTCCATCTTAATACAGATGGCGGTGTAGATATTTATATGTTCATACAGATGTCGGTGCAGGTATTCCCATGTTAATACAGATGGCGGTGTAGATATTTCCATGTTCATACAGATAGCGGTGTAGTATTTTCCATGTGTAAAGAGATAGCTGTGTAGATATTTCCATGTATATGCAGATTGCTGTGTATATATTTCCCTGTTCAAACAGTTAGCGGTGTAGATATTTCCATGTTCATAAAGATAGCAGTGTAGATATTTCCATGTTTATACAGATAGCTGTGAAGATGTATGCATGTTTACACAGATAGCGGTGTAGATATTTCCATGTTCATCCAGATGGCTGTGTAGATATATCCATGTTCATACAGATAGCGGTGTAGATATTTCCATGTTCATACAGATAGTGGTGCAGATATTTCCATGTTCATCCAGATGGCTGTGTAGATATATCCATGTTCATACAGATGGTGGTGAAGATATTTCCATGTTCATACAGATAGTGGTGTAGATATTTCCATGTTCATACAGATAGCGGTGTAGATATTTCCATGTTCATACAGATAGCGGTGTATGTATTTCCATGTTCATACAGATAGCGGTGTAGATATTTCCATGTTCATGCAGATGGCTGTGTAGATATATCCATGTTCATTCAGATAGCGGTGTAGATATTTCCTTGTTCATCCAGATGGCTGTGTAGCTATTTCCATGTTCATACAGATAGTGGTGTAGATATTTCCATGTTCATACAGATAGCGCTGTAGATATATCCATGTTCATACAGATAGCCGTGTAGATATTGCCATGTTCATTCCTATAGCGGTGCTGATACTTCCATGTTTATACAGGTAGCGGTGTACATATTTCCGTTTTTATATAGGTAGCGGTGTAGATATTTCCATGTTCATACAGATAGCGGTGTAGATATTTCCATGTTTATACAGATAGCGGTGTAGATATCTCCTTCTTAATACAGGTGGCGGTGTAGATATTTATATGTTCATACAGATGGCGGTGCAGATATTTCCATGTTCATACAGATGGTGGTGTAGATATTTCCATGTTTATAGAGATAGCGGTGTAGTTATTTCCATGTGCAAAGAGATAGCTGTGTTGATATTTCCATGTAAATGCGATAGCTGTGTAGATATTTCCATTTTCATGCAAATAGCTGTGTAGATATTTCCATGTTCAAACAGATAGCGGTGTAGATATTTCCATGTTCATACAGATAGCGTTGTGGATATTTCCATGTTTATACAGATAGCGGTGAAGATGTATGCATGTTTACACAGATTGCGGTGTAGATATTTCCATGTTCATACAGATAGCGGTGTAGATATTTCCATGTTCATCCAGACGGCTGTGTAGACATATCCATGTTCATACAGATGGCGGTGAAGATATTACCATGTTCAAACAGATGGCTGTGTAGATATATCCATGTTCATACAGATGGCGGTGAAGATTTTTCCATGTTCATACAGATGGCGGTGTAGATATTTCCATGTTCATGCAGATAGCGGGGCTGATATTTCCATGTTTATACAGGTAGCAGTGTAGATATTTCCATGTTTATACAGATAGCGGTGTAGATATTTCCATGTTTATACACATAGCGGTGTAGATATTTCCATGTTTATACAGATAGCGGTGTAGATATCTCCATCTTAATACAGATGGCGGTGTAGATATTTATATGTTCATACAGATGGCGGTGCAGATATTTCCATGTTCATACAGATGGCGGTGAAGATATTTCCATGTTCATACAGATGGCGTTGTAGATACTTCCATGTTCATACTGATAGCGGTGCTGATATTTCCATGTTTATATAGGTAGCGGTGAAGATATTTCCATGTTTATACAGATAGCGGTGTAGTTATGTCCATGTTTATACAGATAGCGGCATAGATATTTCCATGTTTATACAGATAGCGTTGTAGATATCTCCATCTTAATACAGATGGCGGTGTAGATATTTATATGTGCATGCAGATAGCGGTGCTGATATTTCCATGTTTATACAGGTAGCCGTGTAGATATTTCCATGCTTATAGAGATAGCGGTGTAGATTTTTCCTAGTTTATACAGATAGCGGTGTAGATATCTCCATCTTAATACAGATGGTGGTGTAGAAATTTATATGTTCACAGATGGCGGTGCAGATATTTCCATGTTCATACAGATGGCGGTGTAGATATTTCCATGATTATAGAGATAGCAGCGTAGATATTTCCATGTGTAAAGAGATAGCTTTGTAGATATTTCCATGTATATGCAGATAGCTGTGTAGATATTTCCATTTTCATGCAGATAGCGGTGAAGATGTATGCATGTTTACACAGAGAGCGGTGTAGATATTTCCATGTTTATACAGATACCGGTGTAGATATTTCCATGTTTATACACATAGCGGTGTAGATATTTCCATGTTTATACAGATAGCGGTGTAGATATCTCCATCTTAATACAGATGGCGGTGTAGATATTTATATGTTCATTCAGATGGCGGTGCAGATATTTCCATGTTCATACAGATGGTGGTGTAGATATTTCCATGTTTATAGAGATAGCGGTGTAGTTATTTCCATGTGCAAAGAGATGGCTGTGTTGATATTTCCATGTAAATGCAGATAGCTGTGTAGATATTTCCATTTTCATGCAAATAGCGGTGTAGATATTTCCATGTTCAAACAGATAGCGGTGTAGATATTTCCATGTTCATACAGATAGCGTTGTGGATATTTCCATGTTTATACAGATAGCGGTGAAGATGTATGCATGTTTACACAGATTGCGGTGTAGATATTTCCATGTTCATACAGATAGCGGTGTAGATATTTCCATGTTCATCCAGACGGCTGTGTAGACATATCCATGTTCATACAGATGGCGGTGAAGTTATTACCATGTTCAAACAGATGGCTGTGTAGATATATCCATGTTCATACAGATGGCGGTGAAGATTTTTCCATGTTCATACAGATGGCGGTGTAGATATTTCCATGTTCATGCAGATAGCGGGGCTGATATTTCCATGTTTATACAGGTAGCAGTGTAGATATTTCCATGTTTATACAGATAGCGGTGTAGATATTTCCATGTTTATACACATAGCGGTGTAGATATTTCCATGTTTATACAGATAGCGGTGTAGATATCTCCATCTTAATACAGATGGCGGTGTAGATATTTATATGTTCATACAGATGGCGGTGCAGATATTTCCATGTTCATACAGATGGCGGTGAAGATATTTCCATGTTCATACAGATGGCGTTGTAGATACTTCCATGTTAATACTGATAGCGGTGCTGATATTTCCATGTTTATATAGGTAGCGGTGAAGATATTTCCATGTTTATACAGATAGCGGTGTAGTTATGTCCATGTTTATACAGATAGCGGCATAGATATTTCCATGTTTATACAGATAGCGTTGTAGATATCTCCATCTTAATACAGATGGCGGTGTAGATATTTATATGTGCATACAGATAGCGGTGCTGATATTTCCATGTTTATACAGGTAGCCGTGTAGATATTTCCATGCTTATACAGATAGCGGTGTAGATTTTTCCTAGTTTATACAGATAGCGGTGTAGATATCTCCATCTTAATACAGATGGTGGTGTAGAAATTTATATGTTCATACAGATGGCGGTGCAGATATTTCCATGTTCATACAGATGGCGGTGTAGATATTTCCATGATTATAGAGATAGCAGCGTAGATATTTCCATGTGTAAAGAGATAGCTTTGTAGATATTTCCATGTATATGCAGATAGCTGTGTAGATATTTCCATTTTCATGCAGATAGCGGTGAAGATGTATGCATGTTTACACAGAGAGCGGTGTAGATATTTCCATGTTTATACAGATACCGGTGTAGATATTTCCATGTTTATACACATAGCGGTGTAGATATTTCCATGTTTATACAGATAGCGGTGTAGATATCTCCATCTTAATACAGATGGCGGTGTAGATATTTATATGTTCATTCAGATGGCGGTGCAGATATTTCCATGTTCATACAGATGGTGGTGTAGATATTTCCATGTTTATAGAGATAGCGGTGTAGTTATTTCCATGTGCAAAGAGATGGCTGTGTTGATATTTCCATGTAAATGCAGATAGCTGTGTAGATATTTCCATTTTCATGCAAATAGCGGTGTAGATATTTCCATGTTCAAACAGATAGTGGTGTAGATATTTCCATGTTCATACAGATAGCGTTGTGGATATTTCCATGTTTATACAGATAGCGGTGAAGATGTATGCATGTTTACACAGATTGCTGTGTATATATTTCCAGGTTCATACAGATAGCGGTGTAGATATTTCCATGTTCATCCAGACGGCTGTGTAGACATATCCATGTTCATACAGATGGCGGTGAAGATATTTCCATGTTCATACAGATGGCTGTGTAGATATATCCATGTTCATACAGATGGCGGTGAAGATTTTTCCATGTTCATACAGATGGCGGTGTAGATATTTCCATGTTCATGCAGATAGCAGTGCTGATATTTCCATGTTTATACAGGTAGCAGTGTAGATATTTCCATGTTTATACAGATAGCGGTGTAGATATTTCCATGTTTATACACATAGCGGTGTAGATACTTCCATTTTTATACAGATAGCGGTGTAGATATCTCCATCTTAATACAGATGGCGGTGTAGATATTTATATGTTCATACAGATGGCGGTGCAGATATTTCCATGTTCATACAGATGGCTGTGAAGATATTTCCATGTTCATACAGATGGCGGTGTAGATACTTCCATGTTCATACTGATAGCGGTGCTGATATTTCCATGTTTATACAGGTAGCGGTGTAGATATTTCCATGTTTATACAGACAGCAGTGTAGATATTTCCTTGTATATACAGATAGCGGTGTAGATTTCTCCTTCTTAATACAGACGGCAGTGTAGATGTTTATATGTTAATACAGATGGCGGTGCAGATATTTCCATGTTCATACAGATGGCGGTGTAGATATTTCCATGTTCATACAGATAGAGGTGTAGATATTTCCATGTTCATACAGATAGCGGTGTAGATATTTCCATGTTCATACAGATAGAGGTGTAGATATTTCCATGTTCATACAGATAGCGGTGTAGATATTTCCATGTTCATACAGATAGCGGTGCTGATATTTCCATGTTTATACAGGTAGCGGTGTATATATTTCCATGTTTATACAGATAGCGGTGTAGATATCTCCATCTTAATACAGATGGCGGTGTAGATATTTATATGTTCATACAGATGTCGGTGCAGGTATTCCCATGTTAATACAGATGGCGGTGTAGATATTTCCATGTTCATACAGATAGCGGTGTAGTATTTTCCATGTGTAAAGAGATAGCTGTGTAGATATTTCCATGTATATGCAGATTGCTGTGTATATATTTCCCTGTTCAAACAGTTAGCGGTGTAGATATTTCCATGTTCATAAAGATAGCAGTGTAGATATTTCCATGTTTATACAGATAGCTGTGAAGATGTATGCATGTTTACACAGATAGCGGTGTAGATATTTCCATGTTCATCCAGATGGCTGTGTAGATATATCCATGTTCATACAGATAGCGGTGTAGATATTTCCATGTTCATACAGATAGTGGTGCAGATATTTCCATGTTCATCCAGATGGCTGTGTAGATATATCCATGTTCATACAGATGGTGGTGAAGATATTTCCATGTTCATACAGATAGTGGTGTAGATATTTCCATGTTCATACAGATAGCGGTGTAGATATTTCCATGTTCATACAGATAGCGGTGTATGTATTTCCATGTTCATACAGATAGCGGTGTAGATATTTCCATGTTCATGCAGATGGCTGTGTAGATATATCCATGTTCATTCAGATAGCGGTGTAGATATTTCCTTGTTCATCCAGATGGCTGTGTAGCTATTTCCATGTTCATACAGATAGTGGTGTAGATATTTCCATGTTCATACAGATAGCGCTGTAGATATATCCATGTTCATACAGATAGCCGTGTAGATATTGCCATGTTCATTCCTATAGCGGTGCTGATACTTCCATGTTTATACAGGTAGCGGTGTACATATTTCCGTTTTTATATAGGTAGCGGTGTAGATATTTCCATGTTCATACAGATAGCGGTGTAGATATTTCCATGTTTATACAGATAGCGGTGTAGATATCTCCTTCTTAATACAGGTGGCGGTGTAGATATTTATATGTTCATACAGATGGCGGTGCAGATATTTCCATGTTCATACAGATGGTGGTGTAGATATTTCCATGTTTATAGAGATAGCGGTGTAGTTATTTCCATGTGCAAAGAGATAGCTGTGTTGATATTTCCATGTAAATGCGATAGCTGTGTAGATATTTCCATTTTCATGCAAATAGCTGTGTAGATATTTCCATGTTCAAACAGATAGCGGTGTAGATATTTCCATGTTCATACAGATAGCGTTGTGGATATTTCCATGTTTATACAGATAGCGGTGAAGATGTATGCATGTTTACACAGATTGCGGTGTAGATATTTCCATGTTCATACAGATAGCGGTGTAGATATTTCCATGTTCATCCAGACGGCTGTGTAGACATATCCATGTTCATACAGATGGCGGTGAAGATATTACCATGTTCAAACAGATGGCTGTGTAGATATATCCATGTTCATACAGATGGCGGTGAAGATTTTTCCATGTTCATACAGATGGCGGTGTAGATATTTCCATGTTCATGCAGATAGCGGGGCTGATATTTCCATGTTTATACAGGTAGCAGTGTAGATATTTCCATGTTTATACAGATAGCGGTGTAGATATTTCCATGTTTATACACATAGCGGTGTAGATATTTCCATGTTTATACAGATAGCGGTGTAGATATCTCCATCTTAATACAGATGGCGGTGTAGATATTTATATGTTCATACAGATGGCGGTGCAGATATTTCCATGTTCATACAGATGGCGGTGAAGATATTTCCATGTTCATACAGATGGCGTTGTAGATACTTCCATGTTCATACTGATAGCGGTGCTGATATTTCCATGTTTATATAGGTAGCGGTGAAGATATTTCCATGTTTATACAGATAGCGGTGTAGTTATGTCCATGTTTATACAGATAGCGGCATAGATATTTCCATGTTTATACAGATAGCGTTGTAGATATCTCCATCTTAATACAGATGGCGGTGTAGATATTTATATGTGCATGCAGATAGCGGTGCTGATATTTCCATGTTTATACAGGTAGCCGTGTAGATATTTCCATGCTTATACAGATAGCGGTGTAGATTTTTCCTAGTTTATACAGATAGCGGTGTAGATATCTCCATCTTAATACAGATGGTGGTGTAGAAATTTATATGTTCACAGATGGCGGTGCAGATATTTCCATGTTCATACAGATGGCGGTGTAGATATTTCCATGATTATAGAGATAGCAGCGTAGATATTTCCATGTGTAAAGAGATAGCTTTGTAGATATTTCCATGTATATGCAGATAGCTGTGTAGATATTTCCATTTTCATGCAGATAGCGGTGAAGATGTATGCATGTTTACACAGAGAGCGGTGTAGATATTTCCATGTTTATACAGATACCGGTGTAGATATTTCCATGTTTATACACATAGCGGTGTAGATATTTCCATGTTTATACAGATAGCGGTGTAGATATCTCCATCTTAATACAGATGGCGGTGTAGATATTTATATGTTCATTCAGATGGCGGTGCAGATATTTCCATGTTCATACAGATGGTGTTGTAGATATTTCCATGTTTATAGAGATAGCGGTGTAGTTATTTCCATGTGCAAAGAGATGGCTGTGTTGATATTTCCATGTAAATGCAGATAGCTGTGTAGATATTTCCATTTTCATGCAAATAGCGGTGTAGATATTTCCATGTTCAAACAGATAGCGGTGTAGATATTTCCATGTTCATACAGATAGCGTTGTGTATATTTCCATGTTTATACACATAGCGGTGAAGATGTATGCATGTTTACACAGATTGCGATGTATATATTTCCAGGTTCATACAGATAGCGGTGTAGATATTTCCATGTTCATCCAGACGGCTGTGTAGACATATCCATGTTCATACAGATGGCGGTGAAGATATTTCCATGTTCATACAGATGGCTGTGTAGATATATCCATGTTCATACAGATGGCGGTGAAGATTTTTCCATGTTCATACAGATGGCGGTGTAGATATTTCCATGTTCATGCAGATAGCGGTGCTGATATTTCCATGTTTCTACAGGTAGCAGTGTAGATATTTCCATGTTTATACAGATAGCGGTGTAGATATTTCCATGTTTATACACATAGCGGTGTAGATATTTCCATTTTTATACAGATAGCGGTGTAGATATCTCCATCTTAATACAGATGGCGGTGTAGATATTTATATGTTCATACAGATGGCGGTGCAGATATTTCCATGTTCATACAGATGGCTGTGAAGATATTTCCATGTTCATACAGATGGCGGTGTAGATACTTCCATGTTCATACTGATAGCGGTGCTGATATTTCCATGTTTATACAGGTAGCGGTGTAGATATTTCCATGTTTATACAGACAGCAGTGTAGATATTTCCTTGTATATACAGATAGCGGTGTAGATTTCTCCTTCTTAATACAGACGGCGGTGTAGATGTTTATATGTTCATACAGATGGCGGTGCAGATATTTCTATGTTCATACAGATGGCGGTGTAGATATTTCCATGTTCATACAGATAGAGATGTAGATATTTCCATGTTCATACAGATAGCGGTGTAGATATTTCCATGTTCATACAGATAGAGGTGTAGATATTTCCATGTTCATACAGATAGCGGTGTAGATATTTCCATGTTCATACAGATAGTGGTGCTGATATTTCCATGTTTATACAGGTAGCGGTGTAGATATTTCCATGTTTATACAGATAGCGGTGTAGATATCTCCATCATAATACAGATGGCGGTGTAGATATTTATATGTTCATACAGATGGCGGTGCAGATATTCCCATGTTAATACAGATGGCGGTGTAGATATTTCCATGTTCATACAGATAGCGGTGTAGTATTTTCCATGTGTAAAGAGATAGCTGTGTAGATATTTCCATGTATATGCAGATTGCTGTGTATATATTTCCCTGTTCAAACAGTTAGCGGTGTAGATATTTCCATGTTCATAAAGATAGCAGTGTAGATATTTCCATGTTTATGCAGATAGCTGTGAAGATGTATTCATGTTTACACAGATAGCGGTGTAGATATTTCCATGTTCATACAGATAGCGGTGCAGATATTTCCATGTTCATCCAGATGGCTGTGTAGATATATCCATGTTCATACAGACGGTGGTGAAGATATTTCCATGTTCATACAGACAGTGGTTTAGATATTTCCAAGTTCATACAGATAGCGGTGTAGATATTTCCATGTTCATACAGATAGCGGTGTATGTATTTCCATGTTCATACAGATAGCGGTGTAGATATTTCCATGTTCATGCAGATGGCTGTGTAGATATATCCATGTTCATTCAGATAGCGGTGTAGGTATTTCCTTGTTCATCCAGATGGCTGTGTAGCTATTTCCATGTTCATACAGATAGTGGTGTAGATATTTCCATGTTCATACAGATAGCGCTGTAGATATTTCCATTTTCATACAGATAGCCGTGTAGATATTGCCATGTTCATTCCTATAGCGGTGCTGATACTTCCATGTTTATACAGGTAGCGGTGTACATATTTCCGTGTTTATATAGGTAGCGGTGTAGATATTTCCATGTTCTTACAGATAGCGGTGTAGATATTTCCATGTTTATACAGATAGCAGTGTAGATATCTCCTTCTTAATACAGATGGCGGTGTAGATATTTATATGTTCATACAGATGGCGGTGCAGATATTTCCATGTTCATACAGATGGTGGTGCAGATATTTCCATGTTTATAGAGATAGCGGTGTAGTTATTTCCATGTGCAAAGAGATAGCTGTGTTGATATTTCCATGTAAATGCAGATAGCTGTGTAGATATTTCCATTTTCATGCAAATAGCGGTGTAGATATTTCCATGTTCAAACAGATAGCGGTGTAGATATTTCCATGTTCATACAGATAGCGTTGTGGATATTTCCATGTTTATACAGATAGCGGTGAAGATGTATGCATGTTTACACAGATTGCGGTGTAGATATTTCCATGTTCATACAGATAGCGGTGTAGATATTTCCATGTTCATCCAGACGGCTGTGTAGACATATCCATGTTCATACAGATGGCGGTGAAGATATTTCCATGTTCAAACAGATGGCTGTGTAGATATATCCATGTTCATACAGATGGCGGTGAAGATTTTTCCATGTTCATACAGATGGCGGTGTAGATATTTCCATGTTCATGCAGATAGCGGGGTTGATATTTCCATGTTTATACAGGTAGCAGTGTAGATATTTCCATATTTATACAGATAGCGGTGTAGATATTTCCATGTTTATACACATAGCGGTGTAGATATTTCTATGTTTATACAGATAGCGTTGTAGATATCTCCATCTTAATACAGATGGCGGTGTAGATATTTATATGTTCATACAGATGGCGGTGCAGATATTTCCATGTTCATACAGATGGCGGTGAAGATATTTCCATGTTCATACAGATGGCGGTGTAGATACTCCCATGTTCATACTGATAGCGGTGCTGATATTTCCATGTTTATATAGGTAGCGGTGAAGATATTTCCATGTTTATACAGATAGCGGTGTAGATATGTCCATGTTTATACAGATAGCGACATTGATATTTCCAGGTTTATACAGATAGCGGTGAAGATATCTCCATCTTAATACAGATGGCGGTGTAGATATTTATATGTGCATACAGATAGCGGTGCTGATATTTCCATGTTTATACAGGTAGCCGTGTAGATATTTCCATGCTTATACAGATAGCGGTGTAGATTTTTCCAAGTTTATACAGATAGCGGTGCAGATATCTCCATCTTAATACAGATGGTGGTGTAGAAATTTATATGTTCATACAGATGGCGGTGCAGATATTTCCATGTTCATACAGATGGCGGTGTAGATATTTCCATGATTATAGAGATAGCAGTGTAGTTTTTTCCATGTGTAAAGAGATAGCTTTGTAGATATTTCCATGTATATGCAGATAGCTGTGTAGATATTTCCATTTTCATGCAGATAGCGGTGAAGATGTATGCATGTTTACACAGATAGCGGTGTAGATATTTCCATGTTTATACAGATAGCGGTGTAGATATTTCCATGTTTATACACATAGCGGTGTAGATATTTCCATGTTTATACAGATAGCGGTGTAGATATCTCCAACTTAATACAGATGGCGGTGTAGATATTTATATGTTCATTCAGATGGTGGTGCAGATATTTCCATGTTCATACAGATAGCGGTGTAGATATTTCCATGTTTTTACAGGTAGCGGTGTAGATATTTCCATATTTATACAGATAGCGGTGTAGATATTTCCATGTTTATACAGATAGCGGTGTAGATATTTCCATGTTTATACACATAGCGGTGTAGATATTTCCATGTTTATACAGATAGCAGTGCAGATATTTCTGTGTTTATACAGATAGCCGTGTAGATTTTTCCATCATCATTCAGCTGGCGGTGTAGATATTTGCAAGCTGATACAGATGGCGGTGTAGATATTTCCAAGTTTATAGAGATGGCGTACAGATATTTCCATGTTCTCACCGACGGCGGTGTAAATATTTCCATGTTTATAGAGATGGCGGTGTAGATATTTCCATGTTTATACACTTATCGCTGTAGATACTTCCATGTTTATTCAGATAGCAGTGTTGATATTTCCATGTTTATACAAATAGCGGTGTAGATATTTCCATGTTTATAGAGATAGTGGTGTAGATATTTCCATGTTTATAGAGATAGTGGTGTAGATATTTCCATGATTATAGAGATTGTGGTGTAGTTATTTCCATGTTTATAGAGATAGCAGTGTAGAAATTTCCCTGTTTCACAGAAAGCAGTGTAGATATTTCCATGTTTATACAGATAGCGGTGTAGGTATTTCCATGTTTATACAGATGGCAGTGTAGATATTTCCATGTTTATAGAGATGGCGGTGTAGATATTTCCTTGTTTATACAGATAGCAGTGTAAATATTTCGATGTTTATAGAGATAGGTTTGTAGGTATTTCCATGTTCATACAGATAGCGGTGTAGATATTTCCATGTTCATACAGAAGGCGGTGTAGATATTTCCATCTTCATACAGATGGCGGTGAAGATATTTGCATGTTCATACAGATGGCGGTGTAGATATTTCCATGTTCATACAGATGTCGGTGTAGATATTTCCATGTTCACACAGATGTCTGTGTAGTTATTTCCATGTTCACACAGATGACGTTGGTGATATTTCCATGTTCATACCGAGGGCGGTGTAGATATTTCCATGTTTATAGAGATGGCGGTGTAGATATTTCCAAGTTTATACAGATGGCAGTGTAGATATTTCCATGTTCATAGAGATAGCATTGTAGATATTTCCATGTTTATGGAGATATCGGTGTAGATATTTGCATGTTTATACAGATAGCGGTGTAGATATTTCGATGATTACACAGATAGTGGTGTAGATATTTCCATGTTTATATAGATAGCAGTGTAGATATTTACATGTTTATACAGATAGCGGTGAAGATATTTCCATGTTTATACAGACAGCGGTGTAGATATTTCGATGATTACACAGATAGTGGTGTAGATATTTCCATGTTTATATAGATAGCAGTGTAGATATTTACATGTTTATACAGATAGCGGTGAAGATATTTCCATGTTTATACAGACAGCGGTGTAGATATTTCCATGTTTATACAGAGAGCATTGTAGATATTTCCATGTGTATAGAGTTAGCGGTGTAGATATTTCCCTGTTTTACAGATAGCAGAGTAGATATTTCCATGTTTATACAGATAGCAGTGTAGACATTTCCATGTTTATACCGATAACGGTGTAGTTATTTCTGTGTTTATACATATAACGGTGTAGATATTTCCATGATCATACAGATGGCGGTGTGGATATTTCCATTTTGATACAGACTGGGTGTAGATATTTTCATGTTTATACAGATGACGGTGTAGATATTTACATGTTTATAGACATGGCGGTGTAGATATTTCCATGTTTTTACACATAGCAGTGGCGATATTTCCATGTTTATGGAGATATCGGTGTAGGTATTTCCATGTTTATAGAGAGAGCGTTGTAGATATTTCCATGTTTATACAGATAGCGGTGTAGATATTTCCCTGTTTTACAGATAGCAGTGTAGATATTTCCATGTTTATACAGATAGCGGTGTAGATATTTCCATGTACATACAGATAGCGGTGTAGATATTCCCATGTTTATTCAGATGGCAATGTAGATATTTACATGTTTATAGGGATGGCGGTGTAGATATTTCCTTGTATTGACAGATAGCTGTGTAGATATTTCCATTTTTATACAGATAGCGCTGAAGATATTTCCATGATTATACAGATAGCGGTGTAGATATTTCCATGTTTATACAGATAGCGGTGTAGATATTTCCATGTTTATACAGATAGCGGTGTAGATATTTCCATGTTTATGGAGATGGCATTATAGTTATTTACTTGTTTATACAGATGGTGGTGTCGATATTTCCATGTTCATACAGATAGCGGTGTAGATATTTCCATATTTATACACATGGCGGTGTAGATATTTCCATGTGCATACAGATGCCGGTTTAGATATTTCAATGTTTATAGAGATGACGGTGTAGATATTTCCATGTTTATACAGATGGCGGTGTAGATATTTCCATGTTTATACCCATAGCGGTGTAGATATTTCCATGTTTATACACATTGCAGTATAGATATTTCTATGTTTACAGAGATATTGGTGTAGATATTTCCATGTTTATAGAGATAGTCGTGTAGATATTTCCATGTTTATTGAGATAGCGGTGTCGATAATTCCCTGTTTCACAGACAGCAGTGTAGATATTGCCATGTTTGTTCAGATAGCGGTGTAGATATATCCATGTTTATAGAGATAGCGGTGTAATTATTTCCATGTTTATAGAGATGGCGGTGGAGATATTTCCATGTTTATAGAGATGGCGGTGTAGATATTTCCATGTTTATACAGATGGCGGTGTAGGTATTTCCATGTTTATACAGATCGCGGTGTAGTTATTTCCATGCTTATACAGATAGTGGTGTAGATATTTCCATGTTCATACAGATAGCGTTGTAAATATTTCCATGTTTATACAGATAGCGGTGTAGATATTTCCATGTTTATAGAGATTGCGTTTTAGATATTTCCATGTTTATACATATAGCGGTATAGATATTTCCATGTTTAAACAGATGGCGGTGTAGATATTTCCATGTTTATACAGGTGGCGGTGTAGTTATTTCCATATTCATACAGATGGCGTTGTAGATATTTCATTGTTTATAGAGATGGCGGTGTAGATATTTCCATGTTTATACAGATGGCGGTGTAGTTATTTCCATGTTTATACAGATAGCGGTGTAGGTATTTCCATGCTTATACAGATAGCGGTGTAGATATTTCCGTGTTCATACAGATAGCGTTGTAAATATTTCCATGGTTATACAGATAGCGTTGTAGATATTTCCATGTTTATAGAGATAGCGGTATAGATATTTCCATGTTGATACACATAGCGGTGTAGATATTTCCATGTTTATAGAGATAGCGGTGTAGATATTTCCAAGTTTATAGAGATGGCGGCTTGGATATTTCCATGTTTATATATGTGGCGGTGTATATATTTCCATGTTTATGCAGATGGCGGTGTAGATATTTCCATGTTTATACAGATGGCGGTGTAGATATTTCCATGTTTATACAGATGGCGGTGTAGATACTTCCATATTTATACAGATGGCGCTGTAGATATTTTCATGTTCATACAGATAGCGGTGTAGATATTTCCATGTTTATAGAGATGGCGCTGTAGATATTTCCTTGTTTATACACATAGCAGTGTAGATATTTGCATGTTTAAAGAGATGGCGGTGTAGATATTTCCATGTTTGTACAGGTAGCGGTGAAGATATTTCCATATTTATACAGGTAGCGGTACAGATATGTGAATTCATTAAACCTCTTTTTCTTTATAAATTACCCAGTCTTGGGTATGTCTTTATCAGCAGCATGAAAATTGACTAATACACTCACTGTCCATGAATGATACTCTGTTAGCCCATTTGCATTGTTATAAAGAAATACCTGAGGCTGGGTTATTTATAAAGAAATGCAGTTTATTTGGCTCCTTGTTGTGAAGGCTGTACATGAAGCATAGTACTGGCACCTGCTTCCAGGGAGGGCATCAGGAACCTTCCAATCATGGTGGAAGGTGAAGGGAAACCAGCATATCACATGGTGAGAGCGGAAGCAAGAGAGACAGGGAAGAGGTGTCAGTCTCTTTTAAACAACCAGATATCGCATGAACTCACAGGGTAAGAACTCATTCATTACCAAGAGGACAGCACCAAGCCATTCAGGAGGCATCTATCTCCAACATTGGGGATCACATTTTAACGTGAGATTTGAAGGGGACAAACATCCAAACTATGTCAGATACCAAAGCTGACAATGCTTATTATCTTTAGCTGTTCCAGGTTCTGGGAAAAGGGAGAGAGTTAGCTTCCCTCGTCTATGCTGTGCTACTCCATATTATATTAGTAACTATTGTTCTCTAAAGGTTTTTGAAAGCAAATAAACAAATGCAAGGCAAAATATACGAAATGCAAGGCAAAACATACGAAATGCAAGGCAAATGCATTAAAAACTTTTGAGTGTTAATATATAGATTTTATTTTATCTTTTTAATTTCTTTTGCTTAACCAAATAGATTATGTAGTTTTGATTAACTGGCCATGAAATAGCTCTGCCTACATAGAATTTCCCATGAATAATTGGTTGTGGAGACTTTTATGTGTAACCCAAATCCTCCCTCAAAACTGAAGTTTGCCCAGCTATTGGGAGTGTTGGCAAATCATGCCTCTCAGCTGATTCTCTCTAGAATTTATTCTCAGGAGATCTAATTAATAACTTGTCAAGCTGATGTCCATCCTTGGGGACAACTCTTATCTGAAGAATGGCCAGTGAAAGGTATTAAAACTCCATACTCCTGCCTCAATTTAGGGCAACTCTGAAGGGTCACCCCAGCTTCTCAGCTCCCCCTTGAGATTAGCTGAGGTATTTGTTGTGACTGCCTCACATCTCAACTCCCTTTGTCCAATTCAGCTTTTTAGCCACAGTTGTTGGCTCCTAGGATTTTACCCGGTTAAATGTTCTCTACACAAATCTCTATCTCAAATCTGCTTTACAGGGAATGTGGCCTCAGACAGGTTTTCATTAGGTTCTGGACGTAACTCTCATTAGTCATTGATATGATTCGGCTGTGTCTCCATCCGAATCTCACCTTGATTGTAATTATCCCCGCATGTCAAGGATGGAGTCAGGTGGAGATCATTGAATCATAGGGGCGGGTTCCCCCTACTGTTCTCCTGGTAGCGAATAAGTCTCACGAGATCTGATGCTTTTAAAATGGGAGCTTCCCTACACAAGCTTTCTTCTCTGCTACCATTTAAGATGTGCCTTTGCTTCTTTTTTGCCTTCTGCCGTGACTGTGAGGCCTCCCCAGCCATGTGGAATTGTGAGTTCATTAAACCTCTTTCCTTTCTAAATTACCCGGTCTTGGGTATGACTTTATTAGCAGCATGACAACAAACTAGTGCAGTCTGTTCTATAAGCCCAAGTCGGATCACAGAGTCCCGCTTTCTGTTTTTTTTTTCTAGCCCATATTTCTACTAAAACTTGACTCATATAGACTTAAAACAAAATAATTAAGCATGGCTAGTAATTATTTAATATTTTATACGTGTCAGGTACTGTATTTTGTAACTTATCTTTTAATAATCTTTCCAAATCTCTAAAAGGAGAATTCTGCTCTTTTATAGAGAAAACAAGGATGGCTCAATCTTTTGATTTTTATTACAAGCTTTATTTTGTATAACATATAATAAACTAAAAATATTGAAAGTTTAGAAACCATCAGCACACAATCGAGGTGATGGAAATATACTTCACCTCCAGTTTCCTGATGCCTCTTTATAATACATTTCTCTGGCCCCTCATTCCTGGCCCTTAAAAACCACCAAACTGCTTTCTGTCACTGGACAGTAATTTATACAGTCAAAAAATGTATATAAATACAATTTTACACTATGCACTTTTTTGTCTGACATTTTATGTTTTTTTCTCTGCATGTTTTACCTCTAGAGTCTGCCTTGTTTCACTTAGTATAGTTATTTTGAGATTCATTCATGTTATAGTATGTATCCATAATTAATTCGGATAAAGCAAGTTAATTCATTAATGTATTGATTGATATTTAGACTGTTTCTAGTTTGGGCTATTATGAATACATGTGCTATGAACATTTGTGTTGATATCATTATATGAACACCTACTTTTATCTCTCTTGGGTAAATACCCAGGAGTGCAATGGCTGAGTCTTACGGCAGAAGTATGTTTAACTTTTTAAGGGACTCTTAAACTGTTTTTCAAAGGTTACACTTTTTTGTATTCCCATCAGCAGTGTATGAGAGTTTCAGCTTCTCCACATCCAAGCCAGTGCTTGGCTATTATCAGTCATGCTAATCTTAGCTATTTAAAAATAGATAGTGGCGTCTCATTTTGGTTTTAATTTGCATTGCCCTAAGCATTAATTATGTTGAGCATATGTGCTTATTTACCAAACAAATGTCTACTTTGAAATGTCTGTTCCAGTCTTTCACCCAAGTTTTAAATGGGGTTGTTTGTTTTTCATTATTAAATTTTGAGCTTTTAAAATATATTTTTGATGCAAGCCTTTCATCAGATATATGAATTGCAAATATTTTCTCCCAGCCTGCAGCTTGTCTTTTCAGTCTCTTAATAGATTCTTTTGAAGAGCAGATTCTTTTTTTTAAATTTGATGAGTTCTTCTTATCAATATATTATTATATAAATCATGCTGTGGGGTCATATCAAAGAAAGCTTTGCCTGACTCAAAGTCCCAAATGTTTTCACATCTTCCCTCTCCTCTCCTTTGGGAACTGAGATTACACGTAAATTCAGTTACTTGAAATTTACTGTCTACTATTGCTCTGTTCATGTTTTTTAAAAGTTTATTTTCTCTCTATATTTTATTTTGAGAGGTGTCTATCTTTTCTTCTTTAATGACTAACGTGCTATCAGCCTACCATGTAGCTGGGACTACAGCCGCATGCTACTATGCCCCGCTAATTTTTGTATTTTTAGTAGAGATGGGATTTCACCATATTGGTCAGGCTGGTCCTGAACTCCTGACTTCGTGATCCACCTGCCTCGGCCTCACAAAATGCTGAGATTACAGGCGTGAGCCACTGCGCCCAGCCTCCTTTAGTGTATCTTGCATGTCTCTATTTTAGAACATATAGAATACTGTTTCAATAAGCATTTGAATGTTCTTAACTGATAACTCTGGCACCTTGATTTACTCTGGATCAGTTCTGACTCAGTGATTTTTCTCCTTATTATGAGCCACGTTCTTCTGTCTTTTGTTGTTACTGTTGTGTCTCTGCTAAACTGTGTCTGGATGTCAGATATGGTGACTTTTATCTTATTGAGTGCTGGAAGTATATATAAATATTCTTGATCTTTGTATTGGTATGTATTTAAGTTTAGTTGGAAAGAGTTTGACTCTTTTTGGTCTTGCTTTAAAAATTCATTAGGTGGGATCAGACCAGTTCTCATTTTAGAGCTAATCACTCCCAACTAGTGAGGCAAGATCCTTCTGGGTATCCCTGGGAATCTTGAGGTGTTCCTGGTTTGGCTGATAAAATAAGCACTATTACTGGACCTTGGTGAGCATGTGTACTGTTACTTTTCATCTTATCTGGGTGTTGTTTCCCCAACCGTAGGTACTTTTCTCTAGGCCTGTCCTAACAATTACTTAGCTATGTACTTTAGGGGGACCCTTTGCAGAGCTCTGGAGTTCTCTTTCTGTGCAGCCCCTTCTTCTCGGAAACCTTGTCCTGAGAGCTCATGTCAACATGGTTTCTGTGGACTCTCAGCTCTGTCCCCTCAGCTCAGGGAGAACGATGGGCTCCTCTTGGGCTTTTCTCCTGGAGTAGTGGGCTGGAAAACTTTCTCCAGGCATAAATTAGGGCAGTTGATAGGCTCACCTTGTTTGAGACTGACTTTACAGGGTCTTGCAAACTTTTGTGGCATACATTTTGGCCATTTTTTTGGTTGTTTCAGGAGGGAGAGAAAGTCTAGTTCTTGTTACTCCATCATGGTCATTGCAGAAGTCAACCTAACTGATATTTATCAATACAGTCTGTTGCTACACATTGAACTTGCTTAAGATAATTTTTAGATGGCACAGAACTTTCTGTCCATTGAATGAGACTCTCTGCTTATTTTGCAAGTGCTCATTTGTATGGAGACATTTGTATGGAGAAACTTCAAAAAGTTTGTGGAAAAATGAAGTTAAAAGATAAACATTGAAAATGTGATCTTCGGTTTTCATCCCTAAAGAACTGATGGTCCTGGGAACTTAACAATGTCAATGCAGTCTCTTATACATTATTAACTTAAGAAAAATGGGTGCCCTTTCCACATTTGTTGAGATTGGGAAACAAAAAGAAGTCAGAAGGAGCCAAATCAGAGCTGTAAGGTGGATGCCTGACAATTTCCCATTGAGACTCTCACAAAATTGCCTTTGCTTGATGACAGGAATGAGCAGAAACATTGTGGTGTTAGAGGACTGTCTGCTAAAGCTTTCCCAGGTATTTTGCCCTAAAACTTTGGCTAACTTATTCAAAACACTCTCATGATATGCAGATATTATTGTTCTTTGACCTTCCACAAAGTCAACAAGCAAAATGCCTGGAATGTCCCCAAAAAACTGTTGCCGTGACCTTTGCTCTTGAGTGATCCCCTTTAGCTTTGACTGGACCACTTCCACCTTTGGTAGCCATTGCTTTGATTGTGTTTTGCCCTCAGGATCATACTGGGAAAGCCATGTTTTATCTTCTGTTACAATTCTTCAAAGAAATCCTTCAGGATCTTGACCCTAGTTCTTTAAAATTTCCATTGAGAGCTCTCCTCTTGTCTGCAGCTGATCTGAGCACAACACTTTTGGCACCCATGCAGTGGAAAGTTGGTTCAACTTTAATTTTTTAGTCAGAACTGTGTAAGCTGAACCAATTAAGATGTCTACGATGTTGGCTATTGTTTGTGCTGTTGATTATCAGTCCTCTTCAATTAGGGTACAAACAAGATTAATTTTTTTCCTTGAAAATTGATATGGATGATCTGTCCCTGTGGACTTCATCTTCCACATCATCTCGTTTCTTCTTTAAAAAAGCTGTCCGCTTGTGAACTACTGATTTCTTTGGTGCATTGTCCCCTCAAGCTTCTTGTAAAGCATCAGTGATTTCACCATTCTTTCACTCAAGCTTCATCATAATCTAATGTTTGTTCTTGCTTCAATTTTAGCAGAATTTACATTGCTCTGCTAGGGGCTCTTTTCAAACTAATGTCTACTCCTTCTTACTGTCTCAAACTAGATCCTGTTCAAACATGCTATAATAAATTAGTATGAGTTTATTTTGCTGCCAAAATTGAAACCTTTGCATAGTTTTTTTCATAATATACATTTTCCATGAACTTTTTAAGGCCTCTCATGTATCCACAGGTAGAGTGCCTTACCTATTCTGACTTCAGTCAATTATTCAAGACCTTTCCTTGTCAGTGATACATTAGAAAGGTAGAGTATTGAAAAATAAGAGTAGCTTCTGCTGATTAAGAAATACTATATCTTTTTCTACTTCTTTCTTTTTTTTTTTTTCTTTTTTTTTTTTTTTTTTTGAGACAGCATCTTTCTCTGTCACCCAGGCTGGAGTGCAGTGGTGTGATCTCAGCTCACTGCAACCTCTGCCTCCCAGGGTCAAGTGATTCTCCTGCCTCAGCCTCCCGAGTAGCTGGGACTATAGGTGCCTGCCACCACACCCAGCTAATTTTTGTATTTTTAGTGGAGACAAGGTTTTACCATATTGGCCAGGCTGGTCTTGAACTCCTGACCTTGTGATCTGCCTGATTCGGCCTCCCAAAGCGCTGGGATTACAGTCATGAGCCACCGTACCTAGCTTTCTACTTCTTTCTTATTATTTTCCTCCTCTCTCATTCCTATATTCTCTCCTTTCTCCTACTTTCCTCCCCACTCCCTGTTTCCTTCCTTTCATCTTTCCTATTTTCAAGACTTAATATTTCTTGAACCTCCGATGTTATCATAGTATGTTATTTGTTTAATTTTCACATAACAATAATAGTTTAAATACAAATAATATTTATTTTCATCCCCATGTTATCAGTATAACAGTAAAGATGTGGAGAGGCCAGCTGGGCATGGTGGCTCAAGCCTGTAATCCCAGCACATTGGGAGGCCGAGGTGGGTGGATCACGAGGTCAGGAGATCGAGACCATCCTGGCTAACATGGTGAAACCCCATCTCTACTAAAAAATAGAAAAAATTAGCTGGGCGTGGTGGCACGTGCCTGTAGTCCCAGCTACTCGGGAGGCTGAGGCAGGAGAATAGTGTGAACCCGGGAGGCAGAACTTGCAGTGAGCCAAGATCACGCCACTGCACTCCAGCCTGGGTGACAGAGCGAGACTCTGTCTCAAAAAATAAATAAATAAATAAATGAAAATAAAATTAAAAAAATGATGTGGAGAGGCCAAACCAATGGCTCTTATATCCACGTTCTTTCTTCTAAATGATTTCACCTTAGTTTTGGTCTGCATCTCTAACCATAGCTAGTTGCAGCAGGACTTCTATCTGGCCTTGCTGCTCTCATTTTTGGACCTCCTCACTGAAATCAAATTGATCTTTCTAAAATGCAAACCTGGTCTTAGTATTTTATTACTTAAAACCCATTGGTGGCTTTCCATGATTTATGGAATAAAGTCAAAATTCCTGTTTTTGCCCATGTTTCTGTGTGCCTCTCATCCCTACATTTACTGATTCCTGTGTGCCATAAATTGCCAGTTGTCCAGAGTTCATTCTCTTTTTGTACTTGGGAGGACTTCTGCATCCTGCAACTTTTCCCCTGAAACGTGCTTGGAAAATACCTACTCATTTTTTTCAGATTCAGGTTAGCTTTTTACTTCAGTTTCTTTTCCTGAAGCTTATACTGACTGCTCCATATGGCTTTGGGGATTAGCTACTCATTCCTTTGTGCCCTTTGTAGATACACATTTATCATGGAGTCTTTTTTTTTTTTTTTTTTTTTTGAGACAGAGTCTCACTCTGTCACCAGGCTGGAGTGCAGTGGTGTGATCTCAGCTCACTGCAACCTTTACCTTCCAGGTTCAACTGATTCTCTTGCCTCAGCCTCCCAAGTAACTACAGGCGTGCACCACCGTGCCCAGCTAATTTTTGTATTTTTAGTAGAGACGGGGTTTCACTATGTTGGCCAGGATGGTCTCGATCTCTTGACCTCGTGATCTGCCCACGTTGGCCTCCCAAAGTGCTGGGATTACAGGCATGAACCACCGCTCCCAATCAGTCATGCAGTCTTTATACTTACTTGTTTACTTGCCTGTGAGCTCACTGAATGCAGGGACTATTTCCTTGTTGCTCTAGCACCTACACCAGTACCTGGTATCCAGAAGCTGTATGCTAAATGTTTGTTGAGTGGCTGTTTGACTGAATGATTGTACTCCTAATTAGTAGATAGAAAGCCATGAACTTCCCAGTTCATCATTCTTTGTGCTCAATTCTGGTTTCTTTATTGTGTTCAAAAGAGTTCCTTAGTGACATAAAACTATGGAGCTAGTATGTCAGCTCATTTAAGCAATGATTGGTTTATGTATATAAGAGACTTCAATAATTATATATTTTTATTTCAGTTTCAATAAATGATCAATTGATTAATTTTCTCTGTTTTGGCTTATTGTTCACATTTAATATCAAATAAAAGTGTTTTACTTAAAATTATTCATGCCAATTATGACAGTTAGGTGAATATTACTTTGATTTACATTCCAGTAGTAGTTTTGGTTGAACCCTGAATATGCTAAGACGTCCCTTTTCTTTTTTCTTATGAACAGGCTACTGTGTTTACATATATTATTAAAATCTTCTTTGAAAATACGAAGAATGTTACATTTCTTATATTTAGTTCTCTGTGCTTCAGAATTCCTGTGATACTTGCACTTAAGTCCTTCTGAGCAGTTGATGTTGATATTTATGTGGTTAATTTCATGAAACGTGGTGGTTTTCATTTCTATCATTAATTTATACAGGAGATAGACTGTTTTCCAGGTGTAAGCTCAGTCATATAATTAGAAAATTTATAAGCAGAAAGGAGTTATTTGGTCTAACCCATTTATTCTACAGATAGAGAAATTAGAGTCCAGAAACTCTGTCTTCTTTAAAGTCTTACAGGTATTTAAGAAAAAAGAATAGACTTGAGGTTTCTGTGCTCTGAACCCAGTGATCTTGACACTGTAACGATCTTCATCCATATTATTCACAGAAGTAAATATAATCACATATTAAATAAGAAACAAAAATACTAAGGAGATATTATACTGAAAAATGAAATAATATTATCTTAATTATTTTGATCAGATTCAATCTATAGCAGCTTGAAGGCTAATAATTCCAATGATTCTCTGAATAAACCATTTTTCTAATAAGATTACAGGTTTTAGTAATCTAATTATTTTGACTGATGCAAATGTTACCCCGCCAGTCTGAAAAATGTGTTTATTTATATGTCATAAAGAATAATTTATTCCAAAAAGGCTAATTTTCAAAATATATGTATCTTCTGAAACTGTATCTATTTTTTCCCCACGTTTTCTAAATATATTTTAGAGGGCATTTGTAGATTTTCATGGTGCTGAAAAATTAAGGTATAATGGTCTCATGAAGGAGAATAATGTCATTTAGACATTGTAATTTTGGAGGATCACAATACTTTTTGGAATGTGGTTGTTGCAGCACTGGTCACTTATACTAATTATATAATAACATACTATACTAATGCAATAATATACCATATGAAATTATTCAGTGGTAAATTTGTCTTAAATCCTCTAGAATACTGCAAAGAAATAGTTTATATAAGAAAGAGTACCATAGCAGATGTGAACACAATATTTCCTATTTTTTTCTTCTTTTTTATTTTTTTGAAGACAAGTTCTCACTCTGTTGCCCAGACTGGAGTTCAGTGCCATGTTCATAGTTCACTGCAACCTCAAACTCCCAAGCTCAAGTGATCCTCTTGATTCAGCCTCTGAAGTAGCTGTGCCTATAGGTGTGCACCACCACACCGGCTAAGTTTTAAAATTTTTTATAGATATGTTGCCCAAGCTGGTCTCAAATTCTTGAGCTCAAGAGATCTTCTCACCTTGGCCTCCCAGAGTGTTGGGATTACAGGCATGAGCCACCATACTCAGCCAATATTTCTTTTGTAAAAGACATTTTCTAACATACTTCTCATTTTAACTAACATAATATTCAAAGTGTAGATCTGAGAAAGAGATAGTGCCTGCAGATCTGGGATCCTACATGCTAATATTATGGGATGCATTCAGATTTGATCAGCAGATATTCCATTTATTCTAGAACACCACCAGCAGAAGAATGTAATTACGTCTATCACTAAAACTTTGTGTCAATACAGACTACTGTATTTGTTATCATAGATGGTCCTTGGATGGCAGCCTTCAGCAATTTTAAACCTAGACAGGTGATGTACTTTTTCTTCTTGGATAATTTTCATGGTTTTATCTAATTTGGTTGTAACTAATGTGTTTAATATGGCTTGCTTGTTTTTTAAAAAGTTGTTCAGTATCCTTAGAACTCAGTGCTGATTTCTTTTTCTAGCAGGCCTTTTATATAGGACATCTCACTTTCTCCTGGCTCTCTACTACTAGCATGAGGTCTCTGAAAAATCAAGACAGCAAAATAATTTGTTATAGAACAGCCTATGTAGAGGGACAGGGGAGGAGTCATATTCCAAGAGGGAAAGACCTTTGAGCCAGGCTCAATTTGTAGAGGCTGTTGAATGAAAATGAGAGAGAGAGAATGCACACTTTATTGCACTATTAAAGCAAAATTCTGACAATAACTTCTAAAAATGATTCAACTCTTATACACTGAGAATATGACAGACCTTCCAAAAGTATAATTTCTTATATGAACGTCCAGGTATATAAGGAAAAATAACTATTTCATACCAATATCTCCAGCCGCCTTTATTGTTGGTTCACCACATAGGTTTTTATCAGAATCGCAGAACATTAATTTTTTAAAGTAGCTACCATTACAACTAGCTTGAGAAGAACTTTCTTTTTAATAATTCGACCCAGATGCATTCTAGATACTCCAGTGTTACGAATCGATGGCTTCATGAGGAGCCGCTGTTGACTCATGCTATCTCTGGACACACTGACAGGAAACGTTTTCTTACACCTGTTTTCCTCCTGCTTTTCCTTGGTAGGACTTAGTGCCTTGGCATAGTTCAGTATCAATGGCAGTCATAGAGAAGTGTTACAGAAACCCAGCTTATTCCAACTTGTGAATTATTTGGCACCCAGGAACCAGGTCTTACAATCTTCAACCCACTTTTTCCTAACATGGCCCCTTTTCTGAAATGTTTATTTATATATGATGTAGGCCTGGGGAAAGGACATGGACTTTCAAAGAAAATATTCTCCAATAGATCTCTCAACTCCAGAGAACCTTCTGACTAAATCTGAAAGAATTCCACTGTGCTCTGATAACATCCTTTAATAATGAAGGAAAAGATATTTTTCCCCCAGGAGGATTTTGTAGTGAAAGAGATGGCATAATTTTCTTAAAAAATGTTGTTTATAATCTCATTTGTTTTTTCATTTGTGGGGTGTGTCTTAAATCCTAAATGGTACATCCTTTTTAAAATACTTCTAGTAATAAAATGTTTCTGAAGTTATGTTGCAAGTATCATTGGACTATGTTTAATAATGTTAAGTTGATCCCACTTCCCCTGAAATTATATACATAAATGCTGAAAGTATAAATTTACATATACAACTTCATGGAACATTTTTCTTCCAAGTGTGCATTTGCTAGAATTTGCATTGAAAGGTTTTGGAAGGAGCCTGTTGGTATGAATCCTGTGTGAGCAACACTCAGATTTGTTGCATACTGAACAGCATGCTAAATCTCACTTCACAATCTTAGATTTCTCATCTACCATCTTGAGCTGAATTTAAAATGTAACTGCAGTTTATTATGTCACCTGTTCGTCAAACACTGATGCAAAGCTTAGTTTTCAGTGTGAAGAACCCATGACTAGAGAAGGGAAGAAGAAAGGGTCAAGCAGACCTCATTAAAGAGTGTATGGGCAAGAAAACACATCAGATGTCTTGATAGGTTTTTTAAAGTCCTGTTAGACTTGTCATGATTTCCAAAACACTAAATGCCATCTAGTATTTTGGACCCTCCAAAATTACAGTAGAATATTATTATGGGTCATCTTAATTGGAAATATACAGGGAAATCCTGATGATTAATGTAGACTAGTGATAGCTCTCACACATTTATATAACCTATATTGAAAAGAAAGAAGAAAGTCAGGAAGGAAAGAAGGAAAAAGAGCGGAGAGAGAGGAACAAGAAAACACGTGGATTTGTGGAAATGAAAATTTTTAAATTACTAATTTGCAAGAATGGGTAAGAAAAATACTGAGTATGAACATAAATGCTTTCAATTCCGTTTGTCTCTTAATCCTTCTCAGTCCGTGGCCAGTTTTGAAACTTGGTGTAACTTCCTTCCTTTATTCCTCCCTCCCTTGCTCCCTCCATCCCTTCTTGCCAGCCTCCTTCCCTTCCTCTCTCCTTGAGTTTCCTTCTTCTTTCTTGTTCCCTCCCTCCCTCCCTCTCTCTTTTTTCCCCTTAGTTTCCCCAGAAGCACATATACCAGCCATTTGAATGCTTTCTGCTCATAGATACTGCCAAGCCCCCTCACCCAGACTGCTGACTAGATTTGGTAGAAT
The DNA here is from genome assembly GCF_029281585.2 of Gorilla gorilla gorilla. Lineage (NCBI taxonomy): Eukaryota > Metazoa > Chordata > Mammalia > Primates > Hominidae > Gorilla > Gorilla gorilla. The sequence continues at coordinate 4,602,280 of NC_073232.2, read as the reverse complement.
GGAGTGAGAAACATAGACTTTGTGTCTGTGGCGGCCACCTCTGATGTTGCAGACTTTTGCCGTGATTATGCACTCCAGCCGAGGGACGCTAGAGAGGTTGAAATTTCAACTGTGGGATTTGCCATTTTGGAATTTGCAGAAATGTACTGGATATGCTAACAGCAGCCTGGCTAGCCTCCACTTCACAAGGAAGTATTTAAATATACACGTGTAATATGAAGAAAATTGCATTAGATCATAAGGGATGAATTATTTTGTAAATGACTATACCATCAAATACCATACCTGATATCAATCATCTTCATCAGACAGTATCTGTGTATGTAAGTAGATAAACAAAAAAGCAGGAGTTTATTTCTCTCTAATGTATCCTCGACTCTCTAGCAGTGACCTCTGAAATGTCTCTTCTGATCCAGACTTGTTTGAATCATGTGCAACATTTTAGATTTGTCTTTTCTCTGCAAGTTTTTTTTCATTAAGTACCATAACATATTGAACCAAATAGTTTTGCTTGCTTTCTATTGATGACACATGATTTTGGCTTTTATCTTCAGTGGAAAATCAATGTGTCACACGGAGTTCACTAAGAAAAAGGTATGGGGCCTCTTTGTAATTCTTTGTCAGATGATTGCTTTATCTTGATTTATGCCTTCAAACTTTTTCCCATTCAGCAGAAAATATTGTGTCGCTATCTGTGAGAGCAAAGCGATCTATACCAATTTATGCTCTAAGTGTAGCCTCCTTCCAGAACTGCTTATGGAACATATCAACTCACTATAGATTAGGGACATAATGGATTCTTCTTTCTTAAAAGTGGCAGATTGACAATTTTAGTTCATATACAAGCTTTTATATTAACATTAAAACAATATTTCTATGTAAAGTAAAATATTGTAGTTGATTATTATTTGAGGGCCTCCCAGAATTTCAAGGTCTGAAAATAAATTCAGTGTTCCTGGTGGTAACAAAATTGCCCCTACTTCCTTGTATCAGGACTGCCATTTGGAACTGCTGGGGAAGCTCTTTTCAGAAATTATTTTCAAAACAGCATTGTTGCCTTTTGCCAAACTGAAATCTGGTTGTAAACTTTTGAAAACTAGTTCCTTGGAATGGAATTCAAGTTGTCTTCTAAGCAATTTTTTTTAACTCAAACATACATTCTATCTTGCTTTATTATGTCGCTATTTGTGTAGGAAACATATTTCTATTTTTACCATTTTCAATTTATTTACATTTACATTTACATTTGTGTGTATATATATATACACACATACATACACTTTAAGTTCTGGGATACATTTGCAGAACTTGCAGTTTTGTGAAATAGGTATACATGTGCTGTCGTGGTTTGCTGCACCCATCAACTCGTCATCTACATTAAGTATTTCTCCTAATGCTATCCCTCCTCTTTCCTTCCTACCCACTGACAGGCCCCAGTGTGTGATGTTCCCCTCCCTGTGTCTATGTGTTCTCATTGTTCAACTCCCACTTATGAGTGAGAACATGTGGTGTTTGGTTTTCTGTTCTTGTGATAGTTTGCTGAGAATGATGGTTTCCAGCTTCATCCATGTCTCTGCAAAAGACATTAATCCATCCTTTTTTATAGCTGCATGGTATTCCATGGTGTATATGTGCCACATATTCTTTATCCAGTCTATCATTGATGGGCATTTGGGTTGGTTCCTAGTCTTTGCTCTTGTGAATAGTGCTGCAATAAACATATGTGTGAATGTGTCTTTATAGTAGAATGATTTATAATCCTTTGGATGTGTACCTAGTAATGAGACTGTTAGGTCAAATGATATTTCTAGTTCTGGATCCTTGAGGAATTGCTACACTGTCTTCCACAATGGTTGAACTAATTTACACTCCCACCAACAGTGTAAAAGCATTCCTATTTCTCCACATCCTCTCTAGCACCTGTTGTTTCCTGACTTTTTAATGATTGCCATTCTAACTGGCGCGAGATGGTATCTCATTGGACCAGGGGTGATGAGCTTTTTTTTTTTTTTTCTTCGAGACAGCCTCACTCTGTCACCCAGGGTGGAGTGCAGTGGCACAATTTCGGCTCACTGCAACCTCCACCTAATGGGTTCAAGCAATTCTCCTGTCTTAGCCTCTTGAGTAGCTGGGATTACAGATATATACCACCACGCCTGGCTAAAGTTTTTTTGTGTGTTTTTGGTAGAGACAGAGTTTCACCATAGTGGCCAGGCAAGTCTCAAACTCCTGACCTTGTGATCCACTCGCCTTGGCCTCCCAAAGTGATGGGATTACAGGCGTGAGCCACCACGCCCAGCCTATGATGAGCTTTTTCTCATGTGTTTATTGGCCGCATAAATGTCTTCTTTTGAGAAGTGTCTGTTCATATCCTTTTCCCACTTTTTGATGGGGTTGTTTTTTTCTTGTAAATTTGTTTAAGTTCCTTGTAGATTCTGGATATTAGCCCTTTGTTAGATGGATAGATTGCAAAAATTTTCTCCCACTCTGTAGGTTGTGTGTTCACTCCGATGATAGTGTCTTTTGCTGTGCAGAAGCTATCTTTAGTTTAATTAGATCCCATTTCTCAATTTTGGCTTTTGTTGCCACTGCTTTTGGTGTTTTGGTCGTGAAGTCTTTGCCTATGCCTATGTTCTGAATGGTATTGGCTAGGTTGTCTTCTAGAGTTTTTATGGTTTTAGATCTTATGTTTAAGTCTTTAATCCATCTTGAGTTAATTATTTTATAAGGTGTAAGGAAGGGGTCCACTTTCAGCTTTCTTCATTTGGCTAGCCAGTTTTCCCATCACCATTTATTAAATAGTCAATCTTTCCCCATTGTTTGTTTCCGTCAGGTGTGTCAGAGATATGTTGTATATTTCATGGTACAATGCCTTCTGTCAATGGGGAAAAATAACAAGCATATATGGGATGAATGAAGTCTGCTATGGTTAAGGTTGAGAATATTTACTGATCCTTGAGTTCAGTCTCCAGGAATGTTGGAAATAGAGAATGGAGATAATGGAGATAAAGAAAAGTTCTGAAAATGACACTTCCCATAGTGTCAAAATTGTGATCTATTGCAGAATTCTGTGATACATCAAAATCTCTGTTTATACTGAGGTTTGTTATTGTGTATGAGCATATCTTTATCAGGTGTAGGCTATTTCTATACTTTCATGTCTTTAAATCAATGTTTCTATTCACATATGTATATGTGCAAATAGAAGCATGTTAATATTATATATATATTTTCTGTCATTACCATGATTGCTATGATTATCATTAGCATGTATTATTAGTGTGACCGAAGTATCATCAGTATCAGTTTCTTTCTCACTGCAGTGCTCCTGTAATGCTTCATTTCTACAGAGCCAACCTACACCCACCGTTTCCCTGACTATAACTGTACCTAAAGTATAAGCCCTTATAAAGCCATGAAAGCCTACCAAGAATTGTCAAAGAAGCTAGGCAGCAGCCAGGCTCTGCCTTAGGAAAAGATTTTACTTTTTATTATCATGTGCAGTACTTAACTACTTGTTTTGACCTCTAAGATTTTGCTCTCCTATATTTCTATCCCCTGGCTTTCTGATATTTCATGTGATTATATTTGAAATTTTAACCTTGCTTTTCTTTTTGGAATCTCTGATATCTCTGCTGCCACAGGTAATGACAGGTTCCTCTCTAACTGTTGGTGTTATCCCTGGTCAGATTATTACTGATGACAGAAGTAGATGTTTTACGTGGATTCTCTCGATATCAGAAACAAATACAGATATCACAACTCAAAAATGACAGACTGATAACCATTATGAACTTAGATGCAACATTCTTAATACAATATTAGCAAATTGAGTCTAGGAATATTTAAAAATGATAATGTGTTTTAACCAAGTGGGGTTTATCTCAAGTTGGTTTCAACAACTGAAAATCTACCATGCTGACAGAAAAAAGAAAAATCACGTGACACTCTCAATCGATGCAAAAAAGGAATTTACAAAATGTAACACATTTTTTAAATTAAAAACTCCCAGCAAACTGAGGATAGAAAAGTACATTTTCAAACTGATTATGTGTTTACAAAAAATCTATAGCAAACATCTTACTTAAAATGGTGAAAGCCTTAATACTTTCTACATAAGATTATGAAAAATGCAATGATGTCCTCTCTCCCTAGTTCTTTAAAGTATTGCATTCAATATTAAATAAGTGGAAATATATACCAAGTTCATTGATAAATATTTAATACTTATGAGATGATAATTCTCCTGAAATTGATCTCTAGATTCAGTGGAATTCCCATGAAACCTTATAGGTCCTTTTGGATAAATTACAAAACTGATTCTAAAACAGGGAGAAAGAAAGAAGGGAAGGAAGGAGGAATGGACAGAAAGAAGAAAGAAATAAAGAGAAAAGAAAAGAAAATAAGAAATAAGTGACACCCAAGTTGGGAAGAAAGAAAAATACTATTCTCACGTGATGTAAACATATACATAGAAAATCCTTAGGCATCTGCAGAAGTGTGCTAGAGGTATGAAGTGAATTTAACAAAGTTGTAGGATGAAAGATCAATAAATAAAATCAATTGTGTTTCTATACACAATCAACACCAATTAGAAAATAAAATTATGTAAGCAATTTAACTTATAATAGCCTCAAAAATAATAAAATAATTCAGAATAAATTTAATAAAAGGTATGCTGATCCAAAATTTCTAAATCACTAATACGAGAGATTGAATAGGTAGAAATATGTATCAAGTTCATTGGTAAATATACATGTCATACTTATTAGATGATAATTCTTCTGAAACTGATCTCCAGATTTGGCACAATCCCAGTCAAACCTATAGGCCTTTTTGGAGAAATTACAAAGCTGATTCTAATTTTTTTTTTTAAATGCAGAAGTCCTAGAATAGCCAGAGCATGTTTTAGAAAGAAGAATAAAGTTGGAAAACTTTCCAAATTTCAAGACATATTGTAAAGCTACACTAAACAGTACAGTAAACTTACTGGCATGAAGAAGACATATATATCAGTGAAACAGAATAAATAATTTAGAAATATATCCTGCCTTACATGGCCAAAGTTGCCAAAATATTTCAATAAGGAAATCAATGTCTTTATAAAGATGGTACTATTAAAATTGGATATTAAATGGAGAATATGAACTTCAGAATTACCTCACACCATATCCTCAAATTAACTCAACATGTATTTTATACATAATGTAAATATAAAAAGTATAAAGCTTACTGAATAGGAAAAATTTTTAATAATCTTACTATAGCTAAAAATTTTTTAGATAAGAAAAGGATGGATGAAAATGGAAAAAAATAGTAAGTTGGACTTCATGAAATTAAGACTTTTGCAACTTAAAACATAGCATCAAAAAATGAAAAGGCAAACCACAGATTGGGACAGAATAATTTTAAATATGTCTGATAAAGAACTTTCATCTAGAATGTACACATAACTAAAAAACTAAATAACAAAACACAAATAACTCATTTAACGTAATATTTTGACCTAAATGGGCCAAATATTTGTACAGATATTTTAATTTAAAAAGAGATGGTGTCCAATGCACAAATGAAAAGATACTTAACATTACCCGTCATCAGGGAAATTCAAGTTAAAACCACATTGAGGTACCACTGTACACCCACTGGAGTGGCTGACACGAGCAGAACTGACCATACCACATGATGTGAAGAATTGCTATTCACACCTGGCTAGTGGGACTTCAAAATGGTACAGACATTTTGGAAAGCAGTTTGGCAGTTTCTTTTAATGTTAAACTTAGTACTGATCATATAGCCAAATAATTCCACTGCGACTCAAAATAAATAAAAACATATCCGTACCAAGCCTCATCCTTGAAGTTCATAGCAGATGTGTCCATCAACTTGTAAATGGATAAACCAGTTGTAGATGGAGTACCACTCAACAATAAAAAGGAGTAAACTGATACAACAGCAATATAAATGAATATCAAAAGCATTATGCTCAGTGAAAGAAGCTAGACATGAAAGACACCAATGTATCATTCCACTAATAGGATACTCTAGAAAATGCAAACTGTAGAAACAGAAGCAGATTAGTGGTTGCCTGTGTTCAGGAATGGAGAAAAGATCAAATGCAAAACAGCAAAAGAAAACGTTTTGTGATGATGCAGATTTTCTGTATCTTGATCATGATTGTGGTCAAATGATGATATTCATCTGCCATAACCCATTAAATTGCACATTGAAAAGGGTGAATTTTACTGTGTGTACATTATACTTAAATGGAGCTGTAAATATGTTTGGAGCTTATCTGTGAACATTAGTTGCAGAGCAGGAGTTACTTTTATAGAGTGGAAATCTGCTGAGTGCCAACTTGAGAAGGGTTGAAAAAAATTAGAACCTTCTTCCAACACATTTCAGTTAGAACACTCTTAGGATGTCGTTACAGCTGCGCTCTATATTGGTGTCTCTGATGAAATCACATGTCTGACGATCTCAGCATGCCTTTAATCAACAGAATATACACGTGTTTTCTTTTATTACTATAAAGGATATACCAAACAACTTTTTCAAGACTTTACTTCAAAAAGGCACGTAGTTTTGCAACATTTTTGGTAAGTCTTTAATTATTTCAAAATGAAAAATTGAAAATAAAATGCAATTATTTACTCAGGCCCCCCAAAAAAAGGTCTGTACGGGGAATGCATGTGGTGTGTGTGTGTGTGTGTGTGTAAGTGTGTGATTTGAAGAATTGAAAAAATTTTAGTGGGGTTTTGTAGCATCACTTTGATAGCATCCTGTAATTTTGTATTGTGTTTGAAATAAAAATAAAGTGAATACACTGATAAAAGAATTTGAAAAGAATTTGCATTATTGCCTAAATTATGTGTGGTTTCCACAGTGGCATGAATCGAGCATCTTTAACCTACATAACAATATATCAGAAGTATTAGGTAAAAAATAAGTAAACTAGTATAACAAAGTTAAATATTTCTAAAGTAAAATTATAGCTTTATTTTTTTTCCTGAAATGTTTTGAGGAGATATTTACACCAAAAGATATTATCACTGATCAATGAAACTTTTTAAGAATTTGCTTGTGTCCCACCAATATTTGATTACATAGTGCTTCTGTGAGTTCCATTTCATTAATTTAGCTTTGACAGGAGAGAAGGCAATGGCTCTGCAGCCTCTCTCGGTGTGGCATGATCCTGGTTCCGCTGGCTGATCTCTATTAGAACCATGGCCTTAATCATGCCTTTCATGCTTCTAACTTGATTTGCATTTGTTGTGTGATCCAAATTTATTCTCTCGTTTAGTCGCTTCCACCCATAGAAAAGCAGGTCTTTTTCATTTCTCCTTCACCATTGCCCCCATTTTTTCTTTTTGTCCTCCCATGATGAAAAACAAGACAGAAAACAAACTATAACAACAACAGACACCTTTTGTCTGTGGTCACCAATGCATTGTAGCACTAAACTTTGTTAAAAATCTCTAGATCTGACCTCTATATCTGCTGTTCCCAGAGTTTTTCAATGTGTTCTCTAGACTGCTGTGACCCACTGACAGAAAGTCTAGCTATATTTAATTGAAAGTTATTACTGTCTGATATGGTTTGGCTGTGTCCCCACTGAAATCTCATCTTGCACTGTAGCTCCCATAATTCACATGTTGTGGGAGGGACCCAGTGAGAGGTAAGTGGATCATGGGGGCAGTTTTCCCCACACTGTTCTGGTGGTAGTGAATAAGTCTCATGAGATCTGATGGTTTTATAAGGGGAAACCCCTTTCGCCTTTCACTTGGTTCTCATTTGCTGTTTGCCTGCTGCCATGTAAGATGTGCCTTTCGCCTTCTGCCATAACTGTGAGGCCTCCTCAGCCATGTGGAACTGTGAATTCATTAAACCTCTTTTTCTTTATAAATGACCCAGTCTTGGGTATGTCTTTATCAGCAGCATGAAAATTGACTAATACACTCACTGTCCATGAATGATACTCTGTTAGCCCATTTGCATTGTTATAAAGAAATACCTGAGGCTGGGTAATTTATAAAGAAATGCGGTTTATTTGGCTCCTTGTTGTGAAGGCTGTACATGAAGCATAGTACTGGCACCTGCTTCCAGGGAGGGCCTCAGGAACCTTCCAATCATGGTAGAAGGTGAAGGGAAACCAGCATATCACATGGTGAGAGCGGAAGCAAGAGAGACAGGGAGGAGGTGTCAGTCTCTTTTAAACAACCAGATATCGCATGAACTCACAGGGTAAGAACTCATTCATTACCAAGAGGACAGCACCAAGCCATTCAGGAGGCATCTATCTCCAACATTGGGGATCACATTTTAACGTGAGATTTGAAGGGGACAAACATCCAAACTATGTCAGATACCAAAGCTGACAATGCTTAGGATCTTTAGCTGTTCCAGGTTCTGGGAAAAGGGAGAGAGTTAGCTTCCCTCGTCTATGCTGTGCTACTCCATATTATATTAGTAATTATTGTTCTCTAAAGGTTCTTAAAAGCAAATAAACAAATGCAAGGCAAAACATATAAAAGGCAAGGCAAAACATACGAAATGCAAGGCAAATGCATTAAAAAACTTTTGAGTGTTAATACATAGATTTTATTTTATCTTTTTAATTTCTTTTGCTTAACCAAATAGATTATGTAGTTTTGATTAACTGGCCATGAAATAGCTCTGCCTACATAGAATTTCCCATGAATAATTGGTTGTGGAGACTTTTGTGTGTGACCCAAATCCTCCCTCAAAACTGAAGTTTGCCCAGCTATTGGGAGTGTTGGCAAATCATGCCTCTCAGCTGATTCTCTCTAGAATTTATTCTCAGGAGATCTAATTAATAACTTGTCAAGCTGATGTCCATCCTTGGGGACAACTCTTATCTGAAGAATGGCCAGTGAAAGGTATTAAAACTCCATACTCCTGCCTCAATTTAGGGCAACTCTGAAGGGTCGCCCCAGCTTCTCAGCTCCCCCTTGAGATTAGCTGAGGTATTTGTTGTGACTGCCTCACATCTCAACTCCCTTTATCCAATTCAGCTTTTTCGCCACAGTTGTTGGTTCCTAGGATTTTACCCAGTTAAATGTTCTCTACACAAATCTCTATCTCAAATCTGCTTTACAGGGAATGTGGCCTCAGACAGGTTTTCATTAGGTTCTGGACGTAACTCTCATTAGTCATTGATATGATTCGGCTGTGTCTCCATCCGAATCTCACCTTGATTGTAATTATCCCCGCATGTCAAGGATGGAGTCAGGTGGAGATCATTGAATCATAGGGGCGGGTTCCCCCTACTGTTCTCCTGGTAGCGAATAAGTCTCACGAGATCTGATGCTTTTAAAATGGGAGCTTCCCTACACAAGCTTTCTTCTCTGCTACCATTTAAGATGTGCCTTTGCTTCTTTTTTGCCTTCTGCCGTGACTGTGAGGCCTCCCCAGCCATGTGGAATTGTGAGTTCCTTAAACCTCTTTCCTTTCTAAATTACCCGGTCTTGGGTATGACTTTATTAGCAGCATGAGAACAAACTAGTGCAGTCTGTTCTATAAGCCCAAGTCGGATCACAGAGTCCCGCTTTCTGTTTTTTTTTTCTAGCCCATATTTCTACTAAAACTTGACTCATATAGACTTAAAACAAAATAATTAAGCATGGCTAGTATTTATTTATTATTTTATACGTGTCAGGTACTGTATTTTGTAACTTATCTTTTAATAATCTTTCCAAATCTCTAAAAGGAGAACTCTGCTCTTTTATAGAGAAAATAAGGATGGCTCTGAAAATGTTAGCATTAGGGGAAGTAGGGTGAGGGACATAGGGGGCACTTTGTGTTATTTGTGCATTTTGCTATCAATCTAAAATCAGGTCAAAATAAAAATTAAAAAAATGGGTAGTAGAAGCAGGTTGTTAAGATTTTCAGTGTGACTCTAGAATTTTTTTGTTTGTTGTTTGTTTTGGAGTGTAGTGGTAAGATCTCTGCTCACTGCAACCTCCACTTCCCAGGCTCAAGCAATTCTCCTGCCTCAGTCTCCCAAGTAGCTGGGATTATAGGTGCCCGCCACCACACCCAGCTAAGTTTTCTATTTTTTTTTTTTTAGTAGAGATGGGGTTTCAGCATGTTGGCCAGTCCAGTCTCCTACTCCTGACTTCAAGTCATCCGCCCGCCTCAGCCTCCCGAAGTGCTGGGATTATAGGCATGAGCTCCCACTCCTGGCCCAAAGTTCATATTTTAACTACTAACCTAAATTATTTTAAAAACAAAAGCCTCCTTGGACTCAAACCAGGTCAGAGTGACATGATCATGTGCCTGTTTTGTGCAGGGTGAAGTGAGATTATTATCTAGGAAATAGCTGAAATGTCTTGTTGTGGGCATACATATTTCATATAAATTCTAAGCTTCATATTAGCACTTAGATTATAATTATCTAAAGAATAGAGAACAATTTCATATAATTTTCAGTGTATCAGGCGAATCAAAAGTATACATACAAGCATGCAGATGAATTTCAGTGAATATAGTGGTGACAATGCTCAACAGAATATATGTCCCCCACCCAACCCTGCTTCTTGCTCTTTCACTGTCCTAAAGATAGAACAAAATGGTTCAGGCATCCAACTTGTCCCCTCCACACTTCACACTTTTACTTAATAGCAGCTTATCTTTAACACTTTGTCATCTTTAAGATGTTGCTAATTCTTTCTGGTAGATCCCAGGACTGAGGATGAGGAAGAATGATTTTATTTAAATAAAGTTGCTTAATAAAAAACATTTTTTTTAGTTTTAAAATATTTTCATTATTTTATAAAATTTTTGTGGGTACATAGGAGGTTTATATATTTGTGGGGTACATGAGATGTTTTGATACAGGCATGCAGTGTGAAATAATCACGTCATGAGGAATGGGCTTTCCATCCCCTCAAGCATTTATCCTCTGAGTTAAAAACTATTCAATTGGCTGGGCACGGTGGCTCACGCCTGTAGTCCCAGCTCTTTGGGAGGCCGAGGTTGGCGGATCGCCTGAGGTCAGGAGTTTGAGACCAGCCTGGCCAACATGATGAAACCCCATCTCTACTAAAAATACAAAAATTAGCCGGGTGTGGTGGCGAGTGCCTGTCATCCCAGCTACTCAGGAGGCTGAGACAGGAGAATCATTTGAACCTGGGAGGTGGAGGTTACAGTGAGCCGAGATCATGCCATTGTACTCCAGCCTGAGTGACAAGAGTGAAACTCCATGTCAAAAACAAACAAAAATCAATTACATTCTTTAAGTTATTAAAATTAAACATTGTAAATGATTTTTTTTCCCAAAGCTTTTTCAAAGAAAAAAAAGTAGAAACAAAGACACTTTCTACTGATTTCCAATATGGTGACTCTGTATTTCTAGCATGTGTTAAGGTGAAAAATTGATTTTATGTTTAATACAAAACATAGCATAATGTAATGAAAAGCAAGATTGTAATGATAAAGGAAAATAACACTAGTGCTAATTTTTTTCAATTTGAAGCATTGGATTAAAATGAATTAGGTTATATTCCAACATGTTTATATTGAATTTCTTTTTTCTCCAATTGGTTTCTTTTTATTAATGGGTGAGTGTTGCATTTGTATAAGGTTTCCCTATTATATTCAATTGTTTTGAGATGCTTTTAATTTGAAGTTTTTATGTTTTCTTTTTGATGTATACATGTTATGCTTTTATGCTGAATTTGATAATTGGTGCTGTATATGCAAAGCAAATGTAATTTCCCAGCTTTTATTTTTTAAAGCCCTGGGAAGCAACATAATAAAGTAGAAATAGTATCAAGACAGGAGTTAGAATACCTGGATTCTAAAATTTAAATTAAATTAGGATCTAGTGACATTATAGGTGTTCCTTGATCTTCTGATGACCTGATTCCTCAAAAGAAAAATAAAATAATCTATAAATTGTTTCTAATTCTAAAACTCTATAAATCCTATTTTTAAAATTATAATTAGTTGAACTCTATAAGGTCACAAAAATCCCTATTAAGAAACTAAAATAAAATTTTATCATATCTTAAAAATACTCTGATCTTTTTTTATATGCTGACATGAATTCTAATTATTTTTGAGCCCCTAAAAAACATTTAAGATCACAGTTTATGTTTTATTATTGACTTTCAGATAATTAACATTTTACTGATAGATATGAACAAATCTACTCTAACAGAGATAGTCATTAGTTTATTTCTCTCTTTTCAGTATCAATAAAAAGTATCGATTTACCAATAACAATGAATTAATTGCCTGAAATAAATGAAACGTAAGCAGCAAAAGTGAACTTTTTAGTATAACTCTTCTTGTAAACATTGACTTAGTTCAAAGGGAGCTTATCTTTAAAAAAACAAGCGCTAATTCATGTCTATTGGTATAGATATAATCTTTTTTTCCTTGAAAATAGATCCTACTATACTCCAGACACTATGCCACTAGGTGCAGATATTAACACAAATAGCAGGTGATCATTGTCCTCATGGAGTTTATTTTAAAGAGAACAAAGTGAGACAAAGGCACACAAGCAAAGAACTACAATACAAAGGGGATGGCATCTGACTCAGCATGGAGGTGTCACGGAAGGTGTTGTTTTGCTTAGGTTTTGAAGTGTGGGTAGGAGATGGCCCATGTTGAGAGTGGGAACTGGGAATTAAAAAGATGAGGAGGTCTCTGCAAATCTACATGGATGGGAAGTAGCATGCTGATGTGGGAAACAACTAAAAAGTTCCAGAATGCATGGTTTATAAAGCGTGAGTCAGAGAGGGCTAGACCAGTAGCCAGATCAAGGATATCTCAGATGTTATAGTCATGAATTAGTGCATTGACCTGCAGGCCATGGGAGTCACTGAAGGTTTCAGTCAGGTAAGTGAGCTGATCAGAACAGTCCTTTAGATAGGCCGCTCTTTTGGCTGTAATGGGGACACGTTTGAAGTAGGGCTATAGCTAAAAATATACAGACACTTCCTCTTGTCTACAGCCCTGCTGGCATCTGTTGTATTTTGACTTTTTAATAATAGCCATTCCAACTGGTATGAAATGGTATCTCATTGTGTTTTGATTTGCATTTTTCTGATGATTAGTGATTCTAAGCATTTTTTTTTTTCGTGTATTTGTTGGCCATTTGTATGTGTTCTTTTGAGAAGTGTTTGTTCATGTCCTTTGCCCATTTTTTAATTGGGTTATTTTTTTTTCTAATTGATTTAAGTTCCCTGTAGATTCTGGATACTAAAAAACAAACAAAAACCAGAAGTAAATAAATTCCCAGGACACACACACCCACACCCACACCCACAGAGAGAGAGAGAGAGAGAGAGAGAGAGCGCCTAGGTAAGAGGCCACCAACCACCAGGGTCTAAACTGGGAACACTTTCTAGTACAGAATGAATGGAAAGGATTCATGAAATATCTAGAAAGTAACGTTAATGAGATTTACATGTATGGAGTGAATGAGGAGAAACAGGGATCATTCAGGATTCTGGTGGGAATAACAGGGGGAGCCATTAGTTGAAATTTTGAAGTGGGAGAAGGAGAGGGAGTTTTAGGGAGAAAGATGAGTTGTTTTTTTAGGTATTTCAAACCCTTGAAGCTTCTATGGGACATCGAAGTGGAAATAACAGTCTGTGGGTTGGGACAATAAAGAAAGAAATTGGTTGAAGACTAGGGGAAGAGTATAGAGCAAAGAAATATTTAAGATAATAAACATATAGAGATAGCTGAAAATGTGGGACTGGATTACAAAGGAAGAATGATTTAGTTATGAAGCCCAAGGGCTGACAGGAATGGGTGACTAGTCGAGGAGTTCATATGCATCTGTTATTGTATGAATAAAAAAAATTATCTGTTCCTTCCTAAAGATATCTTCAACCTGTTTTTGGATACATATGGGCACTGCTTTTCACTCTCTTAGCCCCATTTCTTATTTTAGCCTCTGCTGTAGTGATCAGTTCTGCACAGGCTTTGACCCAGGCTTTGACTAGTTGGTGCAGGTGTGATATGACACTTACCTGGAATGGCCCACAGTTTGTGGCTGCTCTTACTTAAGCAGGTGGGATGCTCATGTAGGTGTAACCTAGCAGCTTGGTAGAGTTTATGCCCATGGGGCAACCTGTGACCACTCAAAAATAAAGCCCTTTCCTCCTCCCAGATTGAGGAGTCTTGCATTATGTAATAAAACTCCTTAGAAGGCCTATTAGGTTCCAATACAGCATTAGGCAACTTGATAAGGTATCCCATCATCAGCCTTCCTTTCTTCCCTCATTCCTCTGCCTCTCACTCTTTCTTCCTAAGTTAACTTCTTAGATAAAATGCCAACTTTCTATATTTTGTCTCACATCAGGGAAAATAATTGTATACCCCATTTCAAAAGCACATAAAAAGGTTACTGTATAGAAAATTTGTCTTTAAGAGATTAAGCTGTAATTTTCCAAATACTTTAAAATTTTATTTCAGATAGGTTTTTCATTTTTATAAGCTTCATCTAAAAGCAGAGTTCACCTAAGAATATACCTAAGAGCATATTACATAGAATATATTTTATATTTCAGTAGTTTAGCTAGGATTCTTTCAAAATTGAGAGGATCTACAAATATTTCTAACACATTAGTTTTCAGTCTTAAGGCTGAGTCAAGAACAAAGCTCCTAAACTTTGCATTGGTGATTGAGAACATTTTAAAATTGTTATTTAATTCATTAATTTATTTTTAAAAAATTTTCACATTGTAATTATATAGATTTATAGGATACAATTTGATGTTTCAATGAATATGTATGTTGTCTAATGATCCAATAAGGATAGTTAGTGTATTAATTACCTCATGCATTCATCATTTCTTTTTAATAAGAAATTTCAAAATCCTTTCTTCTAGATACTTTGTAATATACAATACTTTACTTTTAACTATAGTCACCCTGCTTTGCAAAGAACACTACAACTTATTCTTCCTATATAATTGTGATTTCATAACTGTTAACCAATCTATCTCCATTTTGCCCTCCCCACTTCTTCCTCACTGTTTGGTAACCACTATTCTACTCTACTTCTCTATTAACATTTTTTTTTTTAAGATTCCACATATGAGCGAGATCATGCGGTATTTGCTTTCTGTGTCTGGCTTATTTCACTTAACATTGTATCCTACAGGGTCATCCATGTTGTTGCAACTGGCAGAATTTCATTCTTTTTTTATGGCTGAATAGTATTTCATTGTGTGTGTGTCCATATATATATATATATATATATATATATATATAATTTTATGTATAATTATAATTACACATAAAATTATATATAATTATAATTAATTGTATGCATAATTATAATTACACATAAAATTATATATAATTATAATTATAATTATATATAATTATATATAATAATAATATATATTATATGTAATATATAATATACATAACATACATAATGTATATTATATATAATATACATAACGTATATTATATATAATATACATAACGTATATTATATATAATATACATAACGTATATTATATACATTATACATTATATATATTATAATATACATAATATATATTATGTATATAATATACATAATATGTATTATATATAAAATATACATAATATATAATATATATTATACATATAATATATATTATATATTAATAATATATTAATATCAATATTAATTATTATTAATTATTATTAATTATTAATTAATAATTATTATTTAATATTAATATTATTAATATTAATATATAATATATTAATATTAAAAATATATTAATATATAATATATTATACATAATATATTATATATAATATACATAATATGTATTATATATAATATACATAATATATATTATATATATAATTCACTTGTTTGTTTTTATACACATAGGTTGATTCCATATCTGATTATTAGAAATAGTGCTACAGTAAACATAAGAGTGCAGATATTTTTCAAACACAATGATTTCATTTCCTATGGATATATACCCAGTAGTGGGATTGCTGGGTTATGTGATCGAATGATTGTTTTTTTTTTATTTTTTATTTTTTAGCGAACTTCCATAAAGTTTTGCTTAATGGTTGTACTAGTTTACAACCCCATCAACAGTGCTTAAGTGTTCCGTTTTCTCCACTTCCTTGCCAACTCTTGTTATCTTTTACCTTTTTGCTAATAGCCATTCTAATGGGTGAACTGGTATCTCATTGCGGTTTTGATTTGCATTTCCCTGATGGTTAGTGATGTTGAACATGATTTTATTATATATTCGTCTTGACCCTTTCTATATTTTCTCTTGTGGCATTTCTTTTAGTTTATTTTGTCCTTTTTTTTTTTTTTTTTTTTGCGAAGGAGTCTTGCTCTGTTGCCCAAGCTGGAGTGCAGTGGTGCAATCGGGGCTCACGGCAACCTCCATCTCCCTGGTTCAAGCAATTCCCCTGCCTCAGCCTGCTGAGTAGCTGGGGTTACAGGCACACGCCATCATGTTTGGCTAAATTTTTGTATTTTTAGTAGAGAAATGATTTCACCATATTGGTCAGGCTGGTCTCAAACTCCTGACCTCAGGCAATCCGCCTGCCTCAGCCTCCCAGTTTTGCCCATTTTTAAATAAGTTATTTATGTTTTTGCTGTTGAGTTGTTTAAGTTTGTTATATAATCTGGGCATTAACTCCTTAGCAGATGTATAGTTTGCAAATATTGTATCCCATTCTGTAAGTTGTTTTTTCACTCTGTTAAGTTTCCTTTGCTGTGCAAAAGCATTTTAGTTTGATGAAACCCCATTTATCTCTTTTTGCTTTTGTTGCCTGTGCTTTTGACGTCTCATTTAAAAAATCCTTGTAGAACCCAAAGTTATAGAGAATTTCCCACATGTTATCTTCTAGTAGTTTTTCATAGTTTTCAATCTTACCTTTAGGTCTTTAATCGCATTTGAGTTGATTTTTGTATAAGGTAAAAGATAGGGGTCTAATTTCATTATCCCACATGTAGATATCCAATCTTCTCAGTACCATTTAATGAAGAGACTGTCTTTACCCCTGTGTGTGCTCTTGACTCCTTTTTTGAAAATCAGTTGACTTTAGGTATGAGAATTTATTTCTGAGCTGTATATTCTCTTCCATTGGTCTATGTGTTTGCTTTATGGCAGTGCCATGCTGTTTTGCTTACTATGGCTTTGTAGTATATTTTGAAGTCAGGTAGTGTGGTGCCTCCAGCTTTGTTATTTTTGCACAGGATTGCTTTGGTTATTTGGGGTCTTTTCTGGTTTCATACAAATTTTAGGGTATTTTTTTCTATTTCTGTGAAGAATTTCATTGGTATTTTGATAGGGATTGCATTGAATCTGTAGGACATTTTGTTAGTATGGTCATTTCAATAGTATCAGTTCTTCCATTCCATGAGTATATAGTGTCCATTTTTTGTGGATCGTAAATTTTTCCATCAGTGTGTTATAGTTTTCATTGTAGAGATCTTTCACGACCTTGATTAAATTTATCTGCAGATTTCTTGGTAGCTATTGTAAATGGAATTCCTTTCTTGATGACTTTTTCAGATAGTTCACTATTAGTGTATAGAAACAACACTGAATTTTCTGTGTTGATTTTGTATACTACAACTTTACTGAATTTATTTATGATTTCTAGTAGTTTTTGGTCAAGTCTTTAGGGTTCTCACTCTATATAAGTATATATAGAAAGAACCCTAAAGAGAGAGAGATCATATATATCTATATGATCATATATATAGATGTATACATATGTATGTGAGATCACATTTTCTACAAACAGAAACAATCTGACTTCCTTCTTTCCAGTTTGGATCCCTCTTATTTATTTCTTTTGTCTAATTGCTCTGGCTCTGACCTCCAGTACTATGCTAAATAGAAGTGGTAGAAGTTGACATCCTTGTCTTCCTCCATATCATAGAGGAAAAGCATTTAACTATTCACCATAAATAAGATGTTAGCTGTGGGTTTGTCACATATGGCCTTTACTGCGTTGAGGTACACTCCTATACCTACTTTCTTGACAGTTTTTATCATAAAGGAATGTTGACTTTTGTCAAGTGTTCTTTTTGCATCTGTTGAGATGATCACATGGTTTTTGTTCTTCTTTCTATTGTGGTGGTGTATCATATTTACTGATTTGTGCATGTTAAGCCATCCTTTCATCCCTGGGATGAACCCCACTTGATTATAGTGAATACTCTTTTTAGTGTGCTGTCGAAGTCAGTTCACTTGTATCTTGTTGAGAATTTTTGTATCTATGTTCTTCAGGAATATTGGCCTGTTATTTTCATTTTGTGCGTGTCTTTGTCTGGTTTTAGAATCAGGATGTTGCGAGCCTCATAAGATGAGTATGGAAGTATTCCTTCCTCATTACTTTTGTGGAAAAGTTTGTGGAGAATTGGTAGTTATTCTTTAACTGTTTGGTAGAATTCAGCAGTGAAGACATCAGGTCCTGGGTGTTGGTTGTTGTTGTTGTTGTTTTGATGGAAGATGTTTTATTATTGATTCAATTTCCAAACTCATTATTGATGTGTTCAGATGTTATATTTCCTCACAATTTAATCTGGGTAGTTGTATGTGTGCAGAAATTTATTCATTTTATTCTACATTATCAAATTTGTTGGCATATAGTTATGAGTAATGTCTTACAATCCCTTCTATTTCTGTGGTGTATCAGTTGTAATGTCTCCTTTTTCATCTTTTATTTATTTGAATTTTCTCTCCTTTTGTCTTAGTTTAGCTAAAGGTTTGTCAGTTTTACCTTTACACTTTGTCTTATTTATCTTTTGAAATATTTTTTAGTGTCTGTTTCATTTATATCTGCTGTGAGCTTTATTATTTCCTTCCTTCTACCAATTTTGGGTTTAGTTTGTTTTTGATGTTCTAGTTACTTGAAGTGTATAATTTTGCTTTGTGATTTGAAAATCTTTCTTCTTTTTTGGTGTAGGCTTTTATTGCTATAAATTTCCCTCTTAGAACTGCTTTTGCTACGTTCCATAGGTTTGGGTATGTTGGATTTTCATTCTTACTTGTCTCAGTGACTTTTGAAATTTTCCTATTAATGTCTTAATGAGACCTATTGATTTCTTGGGTGCGTGCTATTTAATTTCCATGTTTTTATAAAATTTCCAAGGGCTTTCCTGTTGTTGATTTCTGACTTTATATCCCTGTAATCAGAAAAGATACTTCGTATGATATCTGTCTTCTTAAGTTTGTTAAGACTTATTATGTGTCATAATGTATGATTGGTCCTAGAGAATGTTTGGTGTACAGTTGAGAATAATTTGTATTCTGCAGCTGTTGGATGATGTATTAGTCTGTTTTCATACTGCTGATAAAGACATACCCGAGACTGGGTAATTTACAGAGAAAAAGAGGTTTAGTGGACTCATAGTTCCACGTGGCTGGGGAGGTCTCCCAATCATGATGGAAGGCGAAAGACACATCTTACATGGTAGCAAACAAAATAGAATTGAGAACCAAGTGAAAGGGTTCCCCCTTATAAAACCATCAGATCTTGTTAGACGTATTCACTACCACAAGAACAGTATGGGGGAACCGCCCCCATGATTCAATTATCTCCCACTGGTTCCCTCCCACAACATGTATGAATTATGGGAGCTATAATCAAGATGAGATTTGGGTGGGGATATACAGCCAAACCATATCAGGTGAGATCTTCTTTACCTGCTAGGTCCATTTGGTCTATGGTATAGTTTGAGTCTGTCATTTTTTGGTTGATTTTCTCTTCATAGAATCTGTCCATTTTTAAAGTGGAGTGTTGAAATTTCCTACTAATATTGTATTGCAGTCTATCTCTACCTTTAAATCTAATATTTGCTTTATATATCTGGTTGTTCTGGTGTTGGGTACATATATAGTTACACCTAAGTAATATATATGTTATGTCCTCGTATTGAATTGGGCCTTTTATCATTTCATTATACAGTGACATTCTTTTTTTATATAGTTTTTTTATTTAAAGCCTTTTAAAATATGACATGACTGTGGCTACTCCTGCTTGCTTTTCATTTGTTTGCATAAAATATATTTTTCCATCTCTTCACTTTCAGTCTATTTGTCTTTAATAGTGAGGTAAGTATCATGTAGGCAGCATATAGGTGGGTTTTGCTATCTGAATCCATTCATCCACTTTATATCTTTTAAGTAGAGTTTAATCCACTTCTATTCAAGTTTATTATTGATAAATTAGGACTTCCTTCTACCATTTCATTAGTTGTTTTTTAGATTACTTGTTCACTTCTTCCTTTCTTATTGTTTATACCTCTAGTTTGGTGGTTTTCTGTGGTGCTAAGCTTTGTTTCTTTTCCCTTTTTTGGTGTGTGTGTGTGTGTATCTGCTGTAATTTCTTTCTTTCTGGTTAGTGAAACTAACATACAGAGTCCTGTATTTGTAACAGACTATTTTACACTGATAACAACTTAACTTCTGTCACATAAAAATACTCTTGACTTCTCCCCCCCACACACATAATTTATATTTTTGTTACCTTACATTGCATCTTTATGAATGGTAGACTCCATGGAACATAGGATCTATGTCACAACTAAATCAATTATTTAATGGCAGCATTAAAGCAGCCCAAAGAATGTGAAAAACTGGTGTGGGTGTATTTAACTTTTTAAAAACTATGTTTCATAATGTTTTCATTAAAAAGTCTTTATCAGTTTGCTAATGCCTAATTTTTACAACCAGCCACCATAGATTTTACAGGATAAATATATTATTTCAGTGGTAATTGAAGCAGAATTTTTGTTGCTCTTCTTACCCTTAGAGATTGTGTATTATCCTCAGACGTAATTCTTTGATTTTTTTTTCTTTTCATGTTGTTACACATAGTTACCAACAATCAACGTGAGAATAACCTTTGAATATTTTCAAGCATTAAGATTTGTTTATACAGCTGCACAATTAGACAACCAACACTCTTGGGTCTTTACCTCTCAGCATACACCTGATTATTAACTTAAAGGTATGATGGGAAAAGTATCAATTTTTGTTGGTCACCTAGATTTGGAAATATGTAATAACTATAAGCTTGGGTCTGCTTCTTCAGAAGCCTAGGAATTGGAGTGATGGTTCTCTGAAGAGGCTGGAAACAAAGTATGTGTTTCCAGAAGGCTTAATAGAATATGTTGAGACATAGGCCATTAACACAAAAGTGAAAGAAATGCAAAAAATGTATGAAAGTAAGGATTTGAGAAGGGAAATTGTATTTTTAAGTCTAAGATTCCTATGAATTATATGAAAATAAATGTCCTATCCTTAAAATTAGCCAAAGGAAGCACTTTACTTATCAATATGATATGACTTTTCATACTCTTATCTAAAGATATCCTAAACTAAGATCCAGTTTTCTAAGTAAAGACGTTTTAATCATGCTTTAAAGCATGTTAGATGATTCCTACCACATCACATCATGTTGTTTACATGTATGATTTAAACTGCATTTATTCTTCAACTCACTGGTTCCTTAGGCTTCTTATCTTTCCTTGCACGCTTAGATAATTTTATGTAAAATTGATTTTTAGAAGTTTAGTTGCTGGGCGTAGTGGCTGTCGCCTGTAAACCCAGTACTTTGGGAATTCAAGGCAGGTGGATTGCTTGAGTCTTGGAGTTTGAGGCCTGCCTGGGAAAGATGACAAACCCCATTGGTACAAAAATAAAAATATTAGCTGGATATGGTGGCACATGCCTGTGGTCCCAGCTACTCCAAGGCTGAGGTGGGAGGATGGCTTGAGTCCGAGAGGCAGAGGTGTGAGCCAAGATCATGCCCTGCTCTTCAGCCTGGGCAACCAAGCCAGACCCTGTTTCAAAAAAAAAATCTAGTGAGATTTGATTTCTATTTCTATGTGATTCAAAACTAGGAGAGCTTCAAGGCTAATGACTATTAAAAAATGGCCATTGCTACTTGCATTTTCTATGAAGCCAGCATACACAGCAACGTGCAACCTAAAAACCAAGCTATTTAATAAGTAGCTTAGATTTCAGGTTTGATTGTCTTTGAGGTTTGATTATTGCAGAGATCAATTGCCAGAAAAAATACAGACTAATTCTGTATTTGGTCCTTTTATCATATGAAACATCCCATCGTTGGGTATAAATTAAGAGCAAATACGGATGTTTATACCGATAGCGGTGCAGATATTTCCATGTTTATACAGATAGCGGTGTAGATATTTCCATGTTCATACAGATGGCTGTGAAGATATTTCCATGTTCATACAGATGGCGGTGTAGATACTTCCATGTTCATACTGATAGCGGTGCTGATATTTCCATGTTTATACAGGTAGCGGTGTAGATATTTCCATGTTTATACAGACAGCAGTGTAGATATTTCCTTGTATATACAGATAGCGGTGTAGATTTCTCCTTCTTAATACAGACGGCAGTGAAGATGTTTATATGTTAATACAGATGGCGGTGCAGATATTTCCATGTTCATACACATGGCGGTGTAGATATTTCCATGTTCATACAGATAGAGGTGTAGATATTTCCATGTTCATACAGATAGCGGTGTAGATATTTCCATGTTCATACAGATAGAGGTGTAGATATTTCCATGTTCATACAGATAGCGGTGTAGATATTTCCATGTTCATACAGATAGCGGTGCTGATATTTCCATGTTTATACAGGTAGCGGTGTATATATTTCCATGTTTATACAGATAGCGGTGTAGATATCTCCATCTTAATACAGATGGCGGTGTAGATATTTATATGTTCATACAGATGTCGGTGCAGGTATTCCCATGTTAATACAGATGGCGGTGTAGATATTTCCATGTTCATACAGATAGCGGTGTAGTATTTTCCATGTGTAAAGAGATAGCTGTGTAGATATTTCCATGTATATGCAGATTGCTGTGTATATATTTCCCTGTTCAAACAGTTAGCGGTGTAGATATTTCCATGTTCATAAAGATAGCAGTGTAGATATTTCCATGTTTATACAGATAGCTGTGAAGATGTATGCATGTTTACACAGATAGCGGTGTAGATATTTCCATGTTCATCCAGATGGCTGTGTAGATATATCCATGTTCATACAGATAGCGGTGTAGATATTTCCATGTTCATACAGATAGTGGTGCAGATATTTCCATGTTCATCCAGATGGCTGTGTAGATATATCCATGTTCATACAGATGGTGGTGAAGATATTTCCATGTTCATACAGATAGTGGTGTAGATATTTCCATGTTCATACAGATAGCGGTGTAGATATTTCCATGTTCATACAGATAGCGGTGTATGTATTTCCATGTTCATACAGATAGCGGTGTAGATATTTCCATGTTCATGCAGATGGCTGTGTAGATATATCCATGTTCATTCAGATAGCGGTGTAGATATTTCCTTGTTCATCCAGATGGCTGTGTAGCTATTTCCATGTTCATACAGATAGTGGTGTAGATATTTCCATGTTCATACAGATAGCGCTGTAGATATATCCATGTTCATACAGATAGCCGTGTAGATATTGCCATGTTCATTCCTATAGCGGTGCTGATACTTCCATGTTTATACAGGTAGCGGTGTACATATTTCCGTTTTTATATAGGTAGCGGTGTAGATATTTCCATGTTCATACAGATAGCGGTGTAGATATTTCCATGTTTATACAGATAGCGGTGTAGATATCTCCTTCTTAATACAGGTGGCGGTGTAGATATTTATATGTTCATACAGATGGCGGTGCAGATATTTCCATGTTCATACAGATGGTGGTGTAGATATTTCCATGTTTATAGAGATAGCGGTGTAGTTATTTCCATGTGCAAAGAGATAGCTGTGTTGATATTTCCATGTAAATGCGATAGCTGTGTAGATATTTCCATTTTCATGCAAATAGCTGTGTAGATATTTCCATGTTCAAACAGATAGCGGTGTAGATATTTCCATGTTCATACAGATAGCGTTGTGGATATTTCCATGTTTATACAGATAGCGGTGAAGATGTATGCATGTTTACACAGATTGCGGTGTAGATATTTCCATGTTCATACAGATAGCGGTGTAGATATTTCCATGTTCATCCAGACGGCTGTGTAGACATATCCATGTTCATACAGATGGCGGTGAAGATATTACCATGTTCAAACAGATGGCTGTGTAGATATATCCATGTTCATACAGATGGCGGTGAAGATTTTTCCATGTTCATACAGATGGCGGTGTAGATATTTCCATGTTCATGCAGATAGCGGGGCTGATATTTCCATGTTTATACAGGTAGCAGTGTAGATATTTCCATGTTTATACAGATAGCGGTGTAGATATTTCCATGTTTATACACATAGCGGTGTAGATATTTCCATGTTTATACAGATAGCGGTGTAGATATCTCCATCTTAATACAGATGGCGGTGTAGATATTTATATGTTCATACAGATGGCGGTGCAGATATTTCCATGTTCATACAGATGGCGGTGAAGATATTTCCATGTTCATACAGATGGCGTTGTAGATACTTCCATGTTCATACTGATAGCGGTGCTGATATTTCCATGTTTATATAGGTAGCGGTGAAGATATTTCCATGTTTATACAGATAGCGGTGTAGTTATGTCCATGTTTATACAGATAGCGGCATAGATATTTCCATGTTTATACAGATAGCGTTGTAGATATCTCCATCTTAATACAGATGGCGGTGTAGATATTTATATGTGCATGCAGATAGCGGTGCTGATATTTCCATGTTTATACAGGTAGCCGTGTAGATATTTCCATGCTTATAGAGATAGCGGTGTAGATTTTTCCTAGTTTATACAGATAGCGGTGTAGATATCTCCATCTTAATACAGATGGTGGTGTAGAAATTTATATGTTCACAGATGGCGGTGCAGATATTTCCATGTTCATACAGATGGCGGTGTAGATATTTCCATGATTATAGAGATAGCAGCGTAGATATTTCCATGTGTAAAGAGATAGCTTTGTAGATATTTCCATGTATATGCAGATAGCTGTGTAGATATTTCCATTTTCATGCAGATAGCGGTGAAGATGTATGCATGTTTACACAGAGAGCGGTGTAGATATTTCCATGTTTATACAGATACCGGTGTAGATATTTCCATGTTTATACACATAGCGGTGTAGATATTTCCATGTTTATACAGATAGCGGTGTAGATATCTCCATCTTAATACAGATGGCGGTGTAGATATTTATATGTTCATTCAGATGGCGGTGCAGATATTTCCATGTTCATACAGATGGTGGTGTAGATATTTCCATGTTTATAGAGATAGCGGTGTAGTTATTTCCATGTGCAAAGAGATGGCTGTGTTGATATTTCCATGTAAATGCAGATAGCTGTGTAGATATTTCCATTTTCATGCAAATAGCGGTGTAGATATTTCCATGTTCAAACAGATAGCGGTGTAGATATTTCCATGTTCATACAGATAGCGTTGTGGATATTTCCATGTTTATACAGATAGCGGTGAAGATGTATGCATGTTTACACAGATTGCGGTGTAGATATTTCCATGTTCATACAGATAGCGGTGTAGATATTTCCATGTTCATCCAGACGGCTGTGTAGACATATCCATGTTCATACAGATGGCGGTGAAGTTATTACCATGTTCAAACAGATGGCTGTGTAGATATATCCATGTTCATACAGATGGCGGTGAAGATTTTTCCATGTTCATACAGATGGCGGTGTAGATATTTCCATGTTCATGCAGATAGCGGGGCTGATATTTCCATGTTTATACAGGTAGCAGTGTAGATATTTCCATGTTTATACAGATAGCGGTGTAGATATTTCCATGTTTATACACATAGCGGTGTAGATATTTCCATGTTTATACAGATAGCGGTGTAGATATCTCCATCTTAATACAGATGGCGGTGTAGATATTTATATGTTCATACAGATGGCGGTGCAGATATTTCCATGTTCATACAGATGGCGGTGAAGATATTTCCATGTTCATACAGATGGCGTTGTAGATACTTCCATGTTAATACTGATAGCGGTGCTGATATTTCCATGTTTATATAGGTAGCGGTGAAGATATTTCCATGTTTATACAGATAGCGTTGTAGATATCTCCATCTTAATACAGATGGCGGTGTAGATATTTATATGTGCATACAGATAGCGGTGCTGATATTTCCATGTTTATACAGGTAGCCGTGTAGATATTTCCATGCTTATACAGATAGCGGTGTAGATTTTTCCTAGTTTATACAGATAGCGGTGTAGATATCTCCATCTTTATACAGATGGTGGTGTAGAAATTTATATGTTCATACAGATGGCGGTGCAGATATTTCCATGTTCATACAGATGGCGGTGTAGATATTTCCATGATTATAGAGATAGCAGCGTAGATATTTCCATGTGTAAAGAGATAGCTTTGTAGATATTTCCATGTATATGCAGATAGCTGTGTAGATATTTCCATTTTCATGCAGATAGCGGTGAAGATGTATGCATGTTTACACAGAGAGCGGTGTAGATATTTCCATGTTTATACAGATACCGGTGTAGATATTTCCATGTTTATACACATAGCGGTGTAGATATTTCCATGTTTATACAGATAGCGGTGTAGATATCTCCATCTTAATACAGATGGCGGTGTAGATATTTATATGTTCATTCAGATGGCGGTGCAGATATTTCCATGTTCATACAGATGGTGGTGTAGATATTTCCATGTTTATAGAGATAGCGGTGTAGTTATTTCCATGTGCAAAGAGATGGCTGTGTTGATATTTCCATGTAAATGCAGATAGCTGTGTAGATATTTCCATTTTCATGCAAATAGCGGTGTAGATATTTCCATGTTCAAACAGATAGTGGTGTAGATATTTCCATGTTCATACAGATAGCGTTGTGGATATTTCCATGTTTATACAGATAGCGGTGAAGATGTATGCATGTTTACACAGATTGCTGTGTATATATTTCCAGGTTCATACAGATAGCGGTGTAGATATTTCCATGTTCATCCAGACGGCTGTGTAGACATATCCATGTTCATACAGATGGCGGTGAAGATATTTCCATGTTCATACAGATGGCTGTGTAGATATATCCATGTTCATACAGATGGCGGTGAAGATTTTTCCATGTTCATACAGATGGCGGTGTAGATATTTCCATGTTCATGCAGATAGCAGTGCTGATATTTCCATGTTTATACAGGTAGCAGTGTAGATATTTCCATGTTTATACAGATAGCGGTGTAGATATTTCCATGTTTATACACATAGCGGTGTAGATACTTCCATTTTTATACAGATAGCGGTGTAGATATCTCCATCTTAATACAGATGGCGGTGTAGATATTTATATGTTCATACAGATGGCGGTGCAGATATTTCCATGTTCATACAGATGGCTGTGAAGATATTTCCATGTTCATACAGATGGCGGTGTAGATACTTCCATGTTCATACTGATAGCGGTGCTGATATTTCCATGTTTATACAGGTAGCGGTGTAGATATTTCCATGTTTATACAGACAGCAGTGTAGATATTTCCTTGTATATACAGATAGCGGTGTAGATTTCTCCTTCTTAATACAGACGGCAGTGTAGATGTTTATATGTTAATACAGATGGCGGTGCAGATATTTCCATGTTCATACAGATGGCGGTGTAGATATTTCCATGTTCATACAGATAGAGGTGTAGATATTTCCATGTTCATACAGATAGCGGTGTAGATATTTCCATGTTCATACAGATAGAGGTGTAGATATTTCCATGTTCATACAGATAGCGGTGTAGATATTTCCATGTTCATACAGATAGCGGTGCTGATATTTCCATGTTTATACAGGTAGCGGTGTATATATTTCCATGTTTATACAGATAGCGGTGTAGATATCTCCATCTTAATACAGATGGCGGTGTAGATATTTATATGTTCATACAGATGTCGGTGCAGGTATTCCCATGTTAATACAGATGGCGGTGTAGATATTTCCATGTTCATACAGATAGCGGTGTAGTATTTTCCATGTGTAAAGAGATAGCTGTGTAGATATTTCCATGTATATGCAGATTGCTGTGTATATATTTCCCTGTTCAAACAGTTAGCGGTGTAGATATTTCCATGTTCATAAAGATAGCAGTGTAGATATTTCCATGTTTATACAGATAGCTGTGAAGATGTATGCATGTTTACACAGATAGCGGTGTAGATATTTCCATGTTCATCCAGATGGCTGTGTAGATATATCCATGTTCATACAGATAGCGGTGTAGATATTTCCATGTTCATACAGATAGTGGTGCAGATATTTCCATGTTCATCCAGATGGCTGTGTAGATATATCCATGTTCATACAGATGGTGGTGAAGATATTTCCATGTTCATACAGATAGTGGTGTAGATATTTCCATGTTCATACAGATAGCGGTGTAGATATTTCCATGTTCATACAGATAGCGGTGTATGTATTTCCATGTTCATACAGATAGCGGTGTAGATATTTCCATGTTCATGCAGATGGCTGTGTAGATATATCCATGTTCATTCAGATAGCGGTGTAGATATTTCCTTGTTCATCCAGATGGCTGTGTAGCTATTTCCATGTTCATACAGATAGTGGTGTAGATATTTCCATGTTCATACAGATAGCGCTGTAGATATATCCATGTTCATAAAGATAGCCGTGTAGATATTGCCATGTTCATTCCTATAGCGGTGCTGATACTTCCATGTTTATACAGGTAGCGGTGTACATATTTCCGTTTTTATATAGGTAGCGGTGTAGATATTTCCATGTTCATACAGATAGCGGTGTAGATATTTCCATGTTTATACAGATAGCGGTGTAGATATCTCCTTCTTAATACAGGTGGCGGTGTAGATATTTATATGTTCATACAGATGGCGGTGCAGATATTTCCATGTTCATACAGATGGTGGTGTAGATATTTCCATGTTTATAGAGATAGCGGTGTAGTTATTTCCATGTGCAAAGAGATAGCTGTGTTGATATTTCCATGTAAATGCGATAGCTGTGTAGATATTTCCATTTTCATGCAAATAGCTGTGTAGATATTTCCATGTTCAAACAGATAGCGGTGTAGATATTTCCATGTTCATACAGATAGCGTTGTGGATATTTCCATGTTTATACAGATAGCGGTGAAGATGTATGCATGTTTACACAGATTGCGGTGTAGATATTTCCATGTTCATACAGATAGCGGTGTAGATATTTCCATGTTCATCCAGACGGCTGTGTAGACATATCCATGTTCATACAGATGGCGGTGAAGATATTACCATGTTCAAACAGATGGCTGTGTAGATATATCCATGTTCATACAGATGGCGGTGAAGATTTTTCCATGTTCATACAGATGGCGGTGTAGATATTTCCATGTTCATGCAGATAGCGGGGCTGATATTTCCATGTTTATACAGGTAGCAGTGTAGATATTTCCATGTTTATACAGATAGCGGTGTAGATATTTCCATGTTTATACACATAGCGGTGTAGATATTTCCATGTTTATACAGATAGCGGTGTAGATATCTCCATCTTAATACAGATGGCGGTGTAGATATTTATATGTTCATACAGATGGCGGTGCAGATATTTCCATGTTCATACAGATGGCGGTGAAGATATTTCCATGTTCATACAGATGGCGTTGTAGATACTTCCATGTTCATACTGATAGCGGTGCTGATATTTCCATGTTTATATAGGTAGCGGTGAAGATATTTCCATGTTTATACAGATAGCGGTGTAGTTATGTCCATGTTTATACAGATAGCGGCATAGATATTTCCATGTTTATACAGATAGCGTTGTAGATATCTCCATCTTAATACAGATGGCGGTGTAGATATTTATATGTGCATGCAGATAGCGGTGCTGATATTTCCATGTTTATACAGGTAGCCGTGTAGATATTTCCATGCTTATACAGATAGCGGTGTAGATTTTTCCTAGTTTATACAGATAGCGGTGTAGATATCTCCATCTTAATACAGATGGTGGTGTAGAAATTTATATGTTCACAGATGGCGGTGCAGATATTTCCATGTTCATACAGATGGCGGTGTAGATATTTCCATGATTATAGAGATAGCAGCGTAGATATTTCCATGTGTAAAGAGATAGCTTTGTAGATATTTCCATGTATATGCAGATAGCTGTGTAGATATTTCCATTTTCATGCAGATAGCGGTGAAGATGTATGCATGTTTACACAGAGAGCGGTGTAGATATTTCCATGTTTATACAGATACCGGTGTAGATATTTCCATGTTTATACACATAGCGGTGTAGATATTTCCATGTTTATACAGATAGCGGTGTAGATATCTCCATCTTAATACAGATGGCGGTGTAGATATTTATATGTTCATTCAGATGGCGGTGCAGATATTTCCATGTTCATACAGATGGTGTTGTAGATATTTCCATGTTTATAGAGATAGCGGTGTAGTTATTTCCATGTGCAAAGAGATGGCTGTGTTGATATTTCCATGTAAATGCAGATAGCTGTGTAGATATTTCCATTTTCATGCAAATAGCGGTGTAGATATTTCCATGTTCAAACAGATAGCGGTGTAGATATTTCCATGTTCATACAGATAGCATTGTGTATATTTCCATGTTTATACAGATAGCGGTGAAGATGTATGCATGTTTACACAGATTGCGATGTATATATTTCCAGGTTCATACAGATAGCGGTGTAGATATTTCCATGTTCATCCAGACGGCTGTGTAGACATATCCATGTTCATACAGATGGCGGTGAAGATATTTCCATGTTCATACAGATGGCTGTGTAGATATATCCATGTTCATACAGATGGCGGTGAAGATTTTTCCATGTTCATACAGATGGCGGTGTAGATATTTCCATGTTCATGCAGATAGCGGTGCTGATATTTCCATGTTTCTACAGGTAGCAGTGTAGATATTTCCATGTTTATACAGATAGCGGTGTAGATATTTCCATGTTTATACACATAGCGGTGTAGATATTTCCATTTTTATACAGATAGCGGTGTAGATATCTCCATCTTAATACAGATGGCGGTGTAGATATTTATATGTTCATACAGATGGCGGTGCAGATATTTCCATGTTCATACAGATGGCTGTGAAGATATTTCCATGTTCATACAGATGGCGGTGTAGATACTTCCATGTTCATACTGATAGCGGTGCTGATATTTCCATGTTTATACAGGTAGCGGTGTAGATATTTCCATGTTTATACAGACAGCAGTGTAGATATTTCCTTGTATATACAGATAGCGGTGTAGATTTCTCCTTCTTAATACAGACGGCGGTGTAGATGTTTATATGTTCATACAGATGGCGGTGCAGATATTTCTATGTTCATACAGATGGCGGTGTAGATATTTCCATGTTCATACAGATAGAGATGTAGATATTTCCATGTTCATACAGATAGCGGTGTAGATATTTCCATGTTCATACAGATAGAGGTGTAGATATTTCCATGTTCATACAGATAGCGGTGTAGATATTTCCATGTTCATACAGATAGTGGTGCTGATATTTCCATGTTTATACAGGTAGCGGTGTAGATATTTCCATGTTTATACAGATAGCGGTGTAGATATCTCCATCATAATACAGATGGCGGTGTAGATATTTATATGTTCATACAGATGGCGGTGCAGATATTCCCATGTTAATACAGATGGCGGTGTAGATATTTCCATGTTCATACAGATAGCGGTGTAGTATTTTCCATGTGTAAAGAGATAGCTGTGTAGATATTTCCATGTATATGCAGATTGCTGTGTATATATTTCCCTGTTCAAACAGTTAGCGGTGTAGATATTTCCATGTTCATAAAGATAGCAGTGTAGATATTTCCATGTTTATGCAGATAGCTGTGAAGATGTATTCATGTTTACACAGATAGCGGTGTAGATATTTCCATGTTCATACAGATAGCGGTGCAGATATTTCCATGTTCATCCAGATGGCTGTGTAGATATATCCATGTTCATACAGACGGTGGTGAAGATATTTCCATGTTCATACAGACAGTGGTTTAGATATTTCCATGTTCATACAGATAGCGGTGTAGATATTTCCATGTTCATACAGATAGCGGTGTATGTATTTCCATGTTCATACAGATAGCGGTGTAGATATTTCCATGTTCATGCAGATGGCTGTGTAGATATATCCATGTTCATTCAGATAGCGGTGTAGGTATTTCCTTGTTCATCCAGATGGCTGTGTAGCTATTTCCATGTTCATACAGATAGTGGTGTAGATATTTCCATGTTCATACAGATAGCGCTGTAGATATTTCCATTTTCATACAGATAGCCGTGTAGATATTGCCATGTTCATTCCTATAGCGGTGCTGATACTTCCATGTTTATACAGGTAGCGGTGTACATATTTCCGTGTTTATATAGGTAGCGGTGTAGATATTTCCATGTTCTTACAGATAGCGGTGTAGATATTTCCATGTTTATACAGATAGCAGTGTAGATATCTCCTTCTTAATACAGATGGCGGTGTAGATATTTATATGTTCATACAGATGGCGGTGCAGATATTTCCATGTTCATACAGATGGTGGTGCAGATATTTCCATGTTTATAGAGATAGCGGTGTAGTTATTTCCATGTGCAAAGAGATAGCTGTGTTGATATTTCCATGTAAATGCAGATAGCTGTGTAGATATTTCCATTTTCATGCAAATAGCGGTGTAGATATTTCCATGTTCAAACAGATAGCGGTGTAGATATTTCCATGTTCATACAGATAGCGTTGTGGATATTTCCATGTTTATACAGATAGCGGTGAAGATGTATGCATGTTTACACAGATTGCGGTGTAGATATTTCCATGTTCATACAGATAGCGGTGTAGATATTTCCATGTTCATCCAGACGGCTGTGTAGACATATCCATGTTCATACAGATGGCGGTGAAGATATTTCCATGTTCAAACAGATGGCTGTGTAGATATATCCATGTTCATACAGATGGCGGTGAAGATTTTTCCATGTTCATACAGATGGCGGTGTAGATATTTCCATGTTCATGCAGATAGCGGGGCTGATATTTCCATGTTTATACAGGTAGCAGTGTAGATATTTCCATATTTATACAGATAGCGGTGTAGATATTTCCATGTTTATACACATAGCGGTGTAGATATTTCTATGTTTATACAGATAGCGTTGTAGATATCTCCATCTTAATACAGATGGCGGTGTAGATATTTATATGTTCATACAGATGGCGGTGCAGATATTTCCATGTTCATACAGATGGCGGTGAAGATATTTCCATGTTCATACAGATGGCGGTGTAGATACTCCCATGTTCATACTGATAGCGGTGCTGATATTTCCATGTTTATATAGGTAGCGGTGAAGATATTTCCATGTTTATACAGATAGCGGTGTAGATATGTCCATGTTTATACAGATAGCGACATTGATATTTCCAGGTTTATACAGATAGCGGTGAAGATATCTCCATCTTAATACAGATGGCGGTGTAGATATTTATATGTGCATACAGATAGCGGTGCTGATATTTCCATGTTTATACAGGTAGCCGTGTAGATATTTCCATGCTTATACAGATAGCGGTGTAGATTTTTCCAAGTTTATACAGATAGCGGTGCAGATATCTCCATCTTAATACAGATGGTGGTGTAGAAATTTATATGTTCATACAGATGGCGGTGCAGATATTTCCATGTTCATACAGATGGCGGTGTAGATATTTCCATGATTATAGAGATAGCAGTGTAGTTATTTCCATGTGTAAAGAGATAGCTTTGTAGATATTTCCATGTATATGCAGATAGCTGTGTAGATATTTCCATTTTCATGCAGATAGCGGTGAAGATGTGTGCATGTTTACACAGATAGCGGTGTAGATATTTCCATGTTTATACAGATAGCGGTGTAGATATTTCCATGTTTATACACATAGCGGTGTAGATATTTCCATGTTTATACAGATAGCGGTGTAGATATCTCCAACTTAATACAGATGGCGGTGTAGATATTTATATGTTCATTCAGATGGTGGTGCAGATATTTCCATGTTCATACAGATAGCGGTGTAGATATTTCCATGTTTATAGAGATAGCGGTGTAGTTATTTCCATGTGCAAAGAGATAGCTGTGTTGCTATTTCCATGTAAATGCAGATAGCTTTGTAGATATTTCCATTTTCATGCAAATAGCGGTGTAGATATTTCCATGTTCAAACAGATAGCGGTGTAGATATTTCCATGTTCATACAGATAGCGTTGTGTATATTTCCATGTTTATACAGATAGCGGTGAAGATGTATGCATGTTTACACAGATTGCGGTGTATATATTTCCATGTTCATACAGATAGCGGTGTAGATATTTCCATGTTCATCCAGATGTCTGTGTAGATATATCCATGTTCATACAGATGGCGGTGAAGAAATTTCCAAGTGCATACAGATAGCGGTGTAGCTATTTCCATGTTCATACAGATAGCGGTGTATGTATTTCCATGTTCATACAGATAGCGCTGTAGAAATTTCCATGTTCATACAGATGGCGGTGTAGATATTTCCATGTTCATCCAGATGGCTGTGTAGATATATCCATATTCATACAGATGGCGGTGTAGATATTACCATGTTCATAGAGATAGCGGTGTAGATATTTCGATGTTCATACAGATAGAGGGGCTGATATTTCCATGTTCATACAGATAGCGGCGCTGATATTTCCATGTTTATACAGGTAGTGGTGTAGATATTTTCATGTTTATACAGGTAGCAGTGTAGATATTTCCATGTTTATACAGATAGCGGTGTGGATATTTCCATGTTTATACAGATAGCGGTGTAGATATCTCCATCTTAATACAGATGGCGGGGTAGATATTTATATGTTTATTCATATGGCGGTGCAGATATTTCCATGTTCATACAGATGGCGGTGTAGATATTTCCATGTTCATACAGATAGCGGTGTAGATATTTCCATGTGTAAAGAGATAGCTGTGTAGATATTTCCATGTATATGCAGATAGCTGTGTAGATATTTCTATTTTCATGCTTATAGCGGTTTAGATATTTCCATGTTCAAACAGATAGCGGTGTAGATATTTCCATGTTCATACAGATAGCGTTGTAGATATTTCCATGCTTATACAGATTGCAGTGAAGATGTATGCATGTTTACACAGATAGCGGTGTAGATATTTCCATGTTCATGCAGATAGCGGTGTAGATATTTCCATGTTCATCCAGATAGCTGTGTAGATATTTCCATGTTCATCCAGATGGCTGTGTAGATATTTCCATGTTTATACAGATAGCGGTGTAGATATTTCCATGTTCATCCAGATGGCTGTGTAGACATATCCATGTTCATACAGATGGCAGTGAAGATAATTCCATGTTTATACATCTAGCGGTGTAGATATTTCCATGTTCATACAGATAGCGGTGTAGGTATTTCCATGTTCATACAGATAGAGGGGCTGATATTTCCATGTTCATACAGATAGCGGTGCTGATATTTCCATGTTTATACAGATAGCGGTGTAGATATTTCCATGTTTATACTGATAGCGGTGTAGATATCTCCATCTTAATACAGATGGCCGTGTAGATATTTATATGTTCATACAGATGGCGGTGCAGATATTTCCATGTTCATACAGATGGCGGTGTAGATATTTCCATGTTTATAGAGATAGCGGTTTAGTTTTTTCCATGTGTAAAGAGATAGGTTTGTAGATATTTCCATGTATATGCAGATAGCTGTGTAGATATTTCTATTTTCATGCAGATAGCGGTTTAGATATTTCCATGTTCAAACAGATAGCGGTGTAGATATTTCCATGTTCATACAGATAGCGGTGTAGATATTTCCATGTTTATACAGATAGCGGTGAAACGTATGCAAGATTACACAGATAGCGGTGTAGATATTTCCATGTTCATACAGATCGCGGTGTAGATATTTCCATGTTCATCCAGATGGCTGTGTAGACATATCCATGTTCATACAGATGGCGGTGAAGATATTTCCATGTTCATACAGATAGCGGTGTAGATATTTCCATGTTCATACAGATAGCGGTGTAGATATTTCCATGTTCATACAGTTGGCTGTGTAGATATATCCATGTTCATACAGATGGCGGTGAATATATTTCCATGTTCATACAGATAGCGGTGTAGATATTTCCATGTTCATACAGATAGCGGTGCAGATATTTCCATGTTCATACAGATAGCGGTGCTGATATTTCCATGTTTATACAGATAGCGTTGTAGATATTTCCATGTTTATACAGATAGCGGTGTAGATATCTCCTTCTTAACACAGATGGCGGTGTACATATTTTTATGTTCATACAGATGGCTGTGAAGATATTTCCATGTTCATACAGATGGCGGTGTAGATATTTCCATGTTTATAGAGATAGCGGTGTAGTTATTTCCATGTGTAAAGAGATAGCTTTGTAGATATTTCCATGTATATGAGGATAGCTGTGTAGATATTTCCATTTTCATGCAGACAGCGGTGTAGATATTTCCATGTTCAAACAGATAGCGGTGTAGATATTTCCATGTTCATACAGATAGCGGTGTAGGTATTTCCATGTTCATACAGATAGCGGTGAAGATGTATGCATGTTTACACAGATAGTGGTGTAGATATTTCCATGTTCATACAGATAGCGGTGTAGATGTTTCCATGTTAATACAGATTGCGGTGTAGATATTTCCATGTTCATACAGATAGCGGTGCTGATATTTCCAAGTTTATACAGGTAGCGGTGTAGATATTTCCATGTTTATACAAATAGCGGTGTAGATATTTCCATGTTTATACAGATAGCGGTGTAGATATCTCCATCTTAATACAGATGGCGGAGTAGATATTTCTATGTACATGCAGATGGCGGTGCAGATATTTCCATGTTCATACAGATAGCGGTGTAGTTATTTCCATGTGTAAAGAGATAGCTGTGTAGATATTTCCATGTATATGCAGATAGCTGTGTAGATATTTCCATTTTCATGCAGATAGCGGTTTACATATTTCCATGTTCAAACAGATATCGGTGTAGATATTTCCATGTTCATACAGATAGCGGTGTAGATATTTCCATGTTTATACAGGTAGCGCTGAAGATGTATGCAAGTTTACACAGATAGCGGTGTAGATATATCCATGTTCATACAGATAGCGGAGTAGGTATTTCCATGTTCATCCAGATGGCTGTGTAGATATATCCATGTTCATACAGATAGCGGTGTAGATATTTCCATATTCATACAGATAGTAGTGTAGATATTTCCATGTTCATACAGATAGTGGTGTAGCTATTTCCATGTTCATACAGATAGCGGTGTAGATATTTCCATGTTCGTACAGATAGCGGTGTAGATATTTCCATGTTCATACAGATAGCTGTGCTGATATTTCCATGTTTATACAGGTAGCGATGTAGATATTCCCATGTTTATACAGATAGCGGTGTAGATATTTCCATGTTTATACAGATAGCGGTGTAGATATTTCCAGGTTTATACAGATAGAGGTGTAGATATCTGCTTCTTAATACAGATGGCGGTGTAGATATTTATATGTTCATACAGATGGTGGTGCAGATATTTCCATGTTCATACAGATAGCGGTGTAGATATTTCCATGTTTATAGAGATAGCGGTGTAGTTATATCCATGTGTAAAGAGGTACCTGTGTAGATATTTCCATCTATATGCAGATAGCTGTGTAGATATTTCCATTTTCATGCAGACAGCGGTGTAGATATTTGCATGTTCAAACAGATAGCGGCGTAGATTTTTCCATGTTCATACATATAGCGGTGTAGATATTTCCATGTTCATACAGATAGCGGTGTAGATATTTCCATGTTCATACAGATAGCGGTGTAGATATTTCCATGTTCATACAGATAGCGGTGCTGTTATTTCCATGTTTATACAGGTAGCGGTGTAGATATTTCCATGTTTATACAGATAGCGGTGTAGATATTTCCATGTTTATACAGATAGCGGTGTAGATATTTCCATGTTTATACAGATAGCGGTGTACATATCTCCATGTTAATACAGATGGCGGTGTAGATATTTATATGTTCATACAGATGGCGGTGCAGATATTTCCATATTCATACAGATAGCAGTGTAGCTATTTTCATGTACATACAGATAGCGGTGTAGATATTTCCATGTTCATCCAGATGGCTGTGTAGACATATCCATGTTCATACAGATGGCAGTGAAGATAATTCCATGTTTATACATCTAGCGGTGTAGATATTTCCATGTTCATACAGATAGCGGTGTAGGTATTTCCATGTTCATACAGATAGTGGGGCTGATATTTCCATGTTCATACAGATAGCGGTGCTGATATTTCCATGTTTATACAGATAGCGGTGTAGATATTTCCATGTTTATACTGATAGCGGTGTAGATATCTCCATCTTAATACAGATGGCCGAGTAGATATTTATATGTTCATACAGATGGCGGTGCAGATATTTCCATGTTCATACAGATGGCGGTGTAGATATTTCCATGTTCATACAGATAGCGGTGTAGTTATTTCCATGTGTAAGGAGATAGCTGTGTAGATATTTCCATGTATATGCAGATAGCTCTGTAGATATTTCCATTTTCATGCAGATAGCGGTGTAGATATTTCCATGTTCAAACAGATAGCGGTGTAGACATTTCCATGTTCATTCAGATAGCGGTGAAGATATTTCCATGTTTATACAGATTGCGGTGAAGATGTATGCATATTTACACAGATAGCGGTGTAGATATTTCCATGTTCATACAGATAGCGGTGTAGATATTTCCATGTTCATCCAGATGGCTGTGTAGATATATCCATGTTCATACAGATAGCGGTGTAGATATTTCCATGTTCATACAGGTAGTGGTGTAGATATTTCCATGTTCATACAGATAGCGGTGTAGCTATTTCCATGTTCATACAGATAGCGGTGTAGATATTTCCATGTTCATAGAGATAGCGGTGCAGATATTTCCGTGTTCATACAGATAGCGGTCTTGATATTTCCATGTTTATACAGGTAGCGGTGTAGATATTTCCATGTTTATACAGAGAGCGGTGTAGAAATTTCCATGTTTATACAGATAGCCGTTAAGATATTTCCATGTTTATACATATAGCGGTGTAGATATCTCCATCTTAATATAGATTGGGGTGTAGATATTTATATCTTCATACAGATGTCGGTGCAGATATTTCCATGTTCATACAGATGGCAGTGTAGATATTTGCATGCATGTAGAGATAGCGCTGTAGTTATTTCCATGTGTAAAGAGATAGCTTTGTCGATATTTCCATGTATATGCAGATCGCTGTGTAGATATTTCCATTTTCATGCAGATAGCGGTGTAGATATTTCCATGTTCATAGAGAGAGCGGTGTAGATATTTCCATGTTCATACAGATAGCGGTGTAGATATTTCCATGTTTATACAGATAGTGGTGAAGATGTATGCATGTTCACACAGATAGCGGTGTAGATATTTCCATGTTCATACAGATGGCTGTGTAGACATATCCATGTTCATACAGATGGCGGTGAAGATATTTCCATGTTCATACAGATAGCGGTGTAGATATTTCCATGTTCATCCAGATGGCTGTGTAGTTATATCCATGTTCATACAGATAGCGGTGTAGATATTTCCATGTTAATACAGATAGCGGTGTAGATATTTCCATGTTCATACAGATAGCGGTGTAGATATTTCCATGTTAATACAGATAGCGGTGTAGATATTTCCATGTTCATACAGGTAGCGGTGTAGATATTTCCATGTTCATACAGATAGCGGTGCTGATACTTCCATGTTTATACAGGCAGTGGTGTAGATATTTCCATGTTTATACAGATAGCGGTGTAGATATCTCCTTCTTAATACAGATGGCGGTGTAGATATTTATATGTTCATACAGATGGCGGTGCAGATATTTCCATGTTCATACAGATGGTGGTGTAAATATTTCCAAGTTTATAGATATAGCGGTGTAGTTATTTCCATGTGTAAAGAGATAGCTGTGTATATATTTCCATGTATATGCAGATAGCTTTGTAGATATTTCCATTTTCATCCAGTTAGCGGTGTAGATATTTACATGTTCAAACAGATAGCGGTGTAGGTATTTCCATGTTCATTCAGATAGCTTTGTAGATATCTCCATGTTCATACAGATAGCGGTGTAGATATTTCCATGTTCATACAGATAGCGGTGTAGATATTTCCATGTTCATACAGATAGCGGTGTTGATATTTCCATGTTTATACAGGTAGCGGTGTAGATATTTCCATGTTTATACAGATAGCGGTGTAGATATTTCCATGTTAATACAGATAGCGGTGTAGATATTTCCATGTTTATTCAGATAGCGGTATAGATATCTCCATCTTAATACAGATGTTGGTGTAGATATTTATATTTTCATACAGATGGCGGTGCAGATATTTCCATGTTCATACAGATGGCGGTGTAGATATTTCCATGTTCAGATAGCGGTGTAGATATTTCCATGTTCATACAGATAGCGGTGTAGATATTTCCATGTTCATACAGATAGCGGTGTAGATATTTCCATGTTCATACAGGTAGCGGTGTTGATTTTTCTATGTTCATACAGATAGCTGTGTAGATATTTCCATGTTCATACAGATAGCGGTGTAGTTATTTCCATGTGTAAAGAGATAGCTGTGTAGATATTTCCATGTATATGCAGATAGCTGTGTGGATATTTCCATTTTCATGCAGATAGCGGTTTAGATATTTCCATGTTCAAACAGATAGAGGTGTAGATATTTCCATGTTTATAGAGATAGCGGTGTAGATATTTCCATGTTCATACAGATAGAGGGGCTGATATTTCCATGTTCATACAGATAGCGGTGCTATTTCCATGTTTATACAGGTAGCGGTTTAGATATTTCCATGTTTATACAGGTAGCAGTGTAGATATTTCCATGTTTATACAGAGAGCGGTGTAGATATATCCATGTTTATACAGATAGCTGTGTAGATATCTCCTTCGTAATACAAATGGCAGTGTAGATATTTATATGTTCATACAGATGGCGGTGCAGATATTTCCATGTTCATACAGATGGCTGTGTAGATATTTGCACGTTCATACAGATAGCGGTGTAGTTATTTCCATGTGTAAAGAGATAGCTGTGTAGATATTTCCATGTATATGCAGATAGCGGTGTAGATATTTCCATTTTCATGCTGATAGCGCTTTAGATATTTCCATGATCAAACAGATAGTGGTGTAGATATTTCCATGTTCATTCAGATAGCGGTGTAGCTATTTCCATGCTTTTGCAGATTGCGGTGAAGATGTATGCATGTTTACACAAATAGCGGTGTAGATATTTCCATGTTCATGCAGATAGCGGTGTAGATATTTCCATGTTCATCCAGATGGCTGTGTAGATATATCCATGTTCATACAGATAGCGGTGTAGATATTTCCACGTTCATTGAGATTGCGGTGTAGATATTTCCATGTTTATACAGATAGCGGTGTAGATATTTCCAAGTTTATACAGATAGCGGTGAAGATATCTCCATCTTAATACAGATGGCGGTGTAGATATTTATATGTTCATACAGATGGCAGTGCAGATATTTCCATGTTCATACAGATGGCGGTGTAGATATTTCCATGTTCATCCAGATGGCTGTGTAGACATATCCATGTTCATACAGATGGCGGTGAAGATATTTCCATGTTCATACAGATAGCGGTGTAGATATTTCCATGTTCATACAGATAGCGGTGTAGATATTTCCATGTTCATACTGATAGCGGTGCTGATATTTCCATGTTTATACAGGTAGCGGTGTAGATATTTCTATGTTTATACAGATAGCGGTGTAGATATTTCCATGTTTATACAGATAGCAGTGTAGATATTTCCTTGTTTATACAGATAGCGGTGTAGATATCTCCTTCTTAATACAGATGGCGGTGCAGATATTTATATGTTCATACACATGGCGGTGCTGATATTTCCATGTTCATACAGATGGCGGTGCAGATATTTCCATGTTCATACAGATAGCGGTGTAGTTATTTCCATGTTAAAAGAGATAGATGTGTAGATATTTCCATGTATATGCAGATAGCTGTGTAGATAGTTCCATTTTCATGCAGATAGTGGTGTATATATTTCCATCTTCAAACAGATAGCGGTGTACATATTTCCATGTTCATACAGATAGCGGTGTAGATATTTCCAAGTTTTTACAGACAGCGTTGAAGATGTATGCATGTTTACACAGATAGCGGTGTGGAGATTTCCATGATCATACAGAGGGCTGTGTAGATATATCCATGTTCATACAGATAGCGGTGTAGATATTTCCATGTTCATACCGATGGCGGTGAAGATATTTCCATGTCCATACAGATAGCGGTGTAGATATTTCCATGTTCATACAGATAGCGGTGTAGCTATTTCCATGTTCATACAGATAGCGGTGTATGTATTTCCATGTTCATACAGATAGCAGTGCAGATATTTCCATGTTCATACAGATAGCAGTGTAGATATTTCCATGTTCATCCAGGAGGCTGTGAAGATATATCCATGTTCATACAGATGGCGGTGAAGATATTTCCATGTTCATATAGATAGCGGTGTAGTTATTTCCATGTGTAAAGAGACAGCTGTGTAGATATTTCCATGTATATGCAGATAGCTGTGTGGATATTTCCATTTTCATGCAGATAGCGGTTTAGAGATTTTCATGTTCAAACAGATAGCGGTGTAGATATTTCCATGTTCATAGAGATAGCGGTGTAGATATTTCCATGTTCATACAGATAGAGGGGCTGATATTTCCATGTTCATACAGATAGCAGTGCTGATATTTCCATGTTTATACAGGTAGCGGATTAGATATTTCCATGTTTATACAGGTCGCAGTGTAGATATTTCCATGTTTATACAGAGAGCGGTGTAGATATATCCATGTTTATACAGATAGCGGTGTAGATATCTCCTTCTTAATACAGATGGCGGTGTAGATATTTATAAGTTCATACAGATGGCGGTGCAGATATTTCCGTGTTCATACAGATGGCTGTTTAGATATTTCCATGTTCATACAGATAGCGGTGTAGTTATTTCCATGTGTAAAGAGATAGATGTGTAGGTATTTCCATGTATATGCAGATAGCGGTGTAGATATTTCCATTTTCATGCTGATAGCGGTCTAGATATTTCCATGATCAAACAGATAGCGTTGTAGATATTTCCATGTTCATTCAGATAGCGGTGTAGCTATTTCCATGCTTTTGCAGATTGCGGTGAAGATGTATGCATGTTTACACAAATAGCGGTGTAGATATTTCCAAGTTCATGCAGAT
This sequence comes from Gorilla gorilla gorilla, assembly GCF_029281585.2. Classification (NCBI taxonomy): domain Eukaryota; kingdom Metazoa; phylum Chordata; class Mammalia; order Primates; family Hominidae; genus Gorilla; species Gorilla gorilla. The sequence goes on along the minus strand of NC_073232.2, from coordinate 4,558,803 downwards.
AGCGGTGTAGATATTTCCATGTTCATCCAGATGGCTGTGTAGATATATCCATGTTCATACAGATAGCGGTGTAGATATTTCCATGTTCATTGATATAGCGGTGTAGATATTTCCAAGTTCATACAGATAGCAGTGCTGATATTTCCATGTTTATACAGGTAGCGGTGTAGGTATTTCCATGTTTATACAGATAGCGGTGTAGATATTTCCAAGTTTATACAGATAGCGGTGAAGATATCTTCATCTTAATACAGATGGCGGTGTAGATATTTATATGTTCATACAGATGGCAGTGCAGATATTTCCATATTCATAGAGATCGCCGTGTAGATATTTCCATGTTCATCCAGATGGCTGTGTAGACATATCCATGTTCATACAGATGGCGGTGAAGATATTTCCATGTTCATACAGATAGCGGTGTACATATTTCCATGTTCATACATATAGCGGTGTAGATATTTCCATGATCATACAGATGGCTGTGTAGATATATCCATGTTCATACTTTTGGCGGTGAAGTTATTTCCATGTTCATACAGATAGCGGTGTAGATATTTCCATGTTTATACAGATAGCAGTGTAGATATTTCGATGTTTATACAGATAGCGGTGTAGATATCTCCTTCTTAATACAGATGGCGGTGCAGATATTTATATGTTCATACACATGGCGGTGCAGATATTTCCATGTTCATACAGATGGCGGTGTAGATATTTCCATGTTCATACAGATAGCGGTGCTGATATTTCCATTTTTATACAGATAGCGGTGTAGTTATTGCCATTGGTAAAGAGATAGCTGTGTAGGTATTTCCATGTTTATGCAGATAGCTCTGTAGATATTTCCATTTTCATGCAGATAGCGGTTTAGATATTTCCAAGTTCAAACAGAGGTGTAGATATTTCCATGTTCATACAGATAGCGTTGTAGATATTTCAATGTTTATACAGATAGCGGTGAAGATGTATGCATGTTTACACAGATAGCGGTGTATATATTTCCATGTTCATACAGATAGCGGTGTAGATATTTCCATGTCCATCCAGATGGCTGTGTAGATATATCCATGTTCATACAGATAGCGGTGTAGTTATTTCCATGTTCATACAGATAGTGGTGTAGATATTTCCATGTTCAGATAGCAGTGTAGCTATTTCCATGTTCATACAGAGAGCGGTGTATATATTTCCATGTTCATACTGATAGCGGTGTAGATATTTCCATGTTCATACAGATAGCTGTGCTATTTCCATGTTTATACAGGTAGCGGTGTAGATATTTCCATGTTTATACAGATAGCGGGGTAGATATTTCCATGTTTATACAGATAGCGGTGTAGAGACTTCCAGGTTTATACAGATAGCGGTGCAGATATCTCCTTCTTAATACAGATGGCGGTGTAGATATTTATATGTTCATACAGATGGCGGTGCAGATATTTCCATGTTCATACAGATGGCGGTGTAGATATTTCCATGATTTTAGAGATAGCGGTGTAGTTATTTCCATGTGTAAAGAGATAGCTGTGTAGATATTTCCATGTATATACAGATTTCTGTGTAGAAATTTACATTTTCATGCAGACAGCGGTGTAGATATTTCCATGTTCAAACAGATAGCGGTGTAGATATTTCCATGTTCATACATATAGCGGTGTAGATATTTCCATGTTCATACAGATAGCGGTGTAGATATTTCAATGTTCATACAGATAGCGGTGTAGATATTTCCATGTTCATACAGATAGCGGTGCTGGTATTTCTATGTTTATTCAGGTAGCGGTGTAGATATTTCCATGATTATACAGATAGTGGTGTAGATATTTCCATGTTTATACAGATAGCGGTGTAGATATTTCCATGTTTATACAGATAGCGGTGTAGATATCTCCATCTTAATACAGATGGCGGTGTAGATATTTATATGTTCATACAGATGGCGGTGCAGATATTTCCATGTTCATACAGATAGCAGTGTAGATATTTCCATGTTCCTCCAGATGGCTGTGTAGACATATCCATGTTCACACAGATGGCGGTGAAGATAATTCCATGTTCATACATCTAGCGGTGTAGATATTTCCATGTTCATACAGATAGCGGTGTAGATATTTCCATGTTCATACAGATAGAGGGGCTGATATTTCCATGTTCGTACAGATAGCGGTGCTGATATTTCCATGTTTATACAGATAGCGGTGTAGACATTTCCATGTTTATACAGATAGCGGTGTAGATATCTCCATCTTAATACAGATGGCGGTGTAGATGTTTATATGTTCATACAGATGGCTGTGCAGATATTTCCATGTTCATACAGATAGCTGTGTAGTTATTTCCATGTGTAAAGAGATAGCTGTGCAGATATTTCCAGGTATATGCAGATAGCTGTGTAGATATTTCCATTTTCATGCAGATAGCGGTTTAGATATTTCCATGTTCAAACAGATAGCGGTGTAGCTATTTCCACGTTCATACAGATAGCGGTGTAGATATTTCCATGTTCATCCAGATGGTTGTGTAGATATATCCATGTTCATACAGATAGCGGTGTAGATATTTCCATCTTCATACAGATAGCAGTGTAGATATTTCCATGTTCATACAGATAGCGGTGTAGATATTTCCATGTTCATACAGATAGCTGTGTAGCTATTTCCATGTTCATACAGGTAGCGGTGTAGATATTTCCATGTTCATCCAGATGGCTGTGTAGATATATCCATGTTCATACAGATGGCGGTGAAGATAATTCCATGTTCATACAGATAGTGGTGTAGATAATTCCATGTTCATACAGATAGTGGTGTAGATATTTCCATGTTCATACAGATAGCGGTGCTGATATTTCCATGTTTATACAGGTAGCGGGGTAGATTATTCCATGTTTATACAGATAGCGGTGTAGATATTTCCATGTTTATACAAATAGCGGTGTAGATATCTCCATCTTAATACAGATGGCCGTGTAGATATTTATATGTTCATACAGATGGCGGTGCAGATATTTCCATGTTCATACAGATGGCGGTGTAGATATTTCCATGTTCATACAGATAGCGGTGTAGTTATTTCCATGTGTAAAGAGATAGCTGTGTAGATATTTCTATGTATATGCAGATAGCTCTGTAGATATTTCCATTTTCATGCAGATACCGGTGTAGATATTTCCATGTTCAAACAGATAGCGGTGTAGATATTTCCATGTTCACACAGACAGCGGTGTAGATATTTCCATGTTTATACAGATTGCGGTGAAGATGTATGCATATTTACACAGATAGCGGTGTAGATATTTCCATGTTCATACAGATAGCGGTGTAGATATTTCCATGTTCATCCAGATGGCTGTGTAGATATATCCATGTTCATACAGAAAGCGGTGTAGATATTTCCATGTTTATACAGATAGCGGTGTAGATATTTCCATGTTTATACATATAGCGGTGTAGATATTTCCAAGTTTATACAGATAGCGGTGTAGATATCTCCATCTTAATATAGATGGGGGTGTAGATATTTATATCTTCATACAGATGGCGGTGCAGATATTTCCATGTTCATACAGATGGCACTGTAGATATTTCCATGTTTATAGAGATAGCGGTGTAGTTATTTCCATGTGTATAGAGATAGCTTTGTAGATATTTCCATGTATATGCAGATAGCTGTGTAGATATTTCTATTTTCATGCAGATAGCGGTTTAGATATTTAGATGTTCAAACAGATAGTGGTGTAGATATTTCCATGTTCATACAGATAGCGGTGTAGATATTTCCATGTTTATACAGATAGCGGTGAAGATGAATCCATGTTTACACAGATAGCGGTGTAGATATTTCCATGTTCATACAGATCGCGGTGTAGATATTTCCATGTTCATCCAGATGGCTGTGTAGACATATCCATGTTCAAACAGATGGCGGTGAAGATATTTCCATGTTTACACAGATAGCGGTGTAGATATTTCCATGTTCATACAGATAGCGGTGTAGATATTTCCATGTTCATACCGATATCTGTGCTGATATTTCCATCTTTATACAGGTAGCGGTGTAGATATTTCCATGTTTATACAGATAGCGGTGTAGATGTTTCCATGTTTATACAGATAGCGGTGTAGATATTTCCATGTTTATACAGATAGCGTTGTAGATATCTCCTTCTTAATACAGATGGCGGTGTAGATGTTTATATGTTCATACAGATGGCGGTGCAGATATTTCCATGTTCATACAGATGGCGGTGTAGATATTTCCATGTTTATATAGGGGTGTAGTTATTTCCATGTGTAAAGAGATAGCTGTGTAGATATTTCCATGTATATGCAGATAGCTGTGTAGATATTTCCATGTTCATACAGATAGTGGTGTATATATTTCCATGTACCTACAGATAGCGGTGTAGATATTTCCATGTTCATACAGATAGCTGTGCTATTTCCATGTTTATACAGGTAGCGGTGTAGATATTTCCATGTTTATACAGATAGCGGGGTAGATATTTCCATGTTTATACAGATAGCGGTGTAGATACTTCCAGGTTTATACAGATAGCGGTGCAGATATCTCCTTCTTAATACAGATGGCGGTGTAGATATTTATATGTTCATACAGATGGCGGTGCAGATATTTCCATGTTCATACAGATGGCGGTGTAGATATTTCCATGTTTATATAGGGGTGTAGTTATTTCCATGTGTAAAGAGATAGCTGTGTAGATATTTCCATGTATATGCAGATAGCTGTGTAGATATTTCCATTTTCATGCAGACAGCGGTGTAGATATTTCCATGTTCAAACAGATAGCGGTGTAGATATTTCCATGATCATACAGATGGCTGTGTAGATATATCCATGTTCATACTGATGGCGCTGAAGTTATTTCCATGTTCCTACAGATAGCGGTGTAGATATTTCCATGTCCATACAGATAGCGGTGTAGATATTTCCAAGTTCATAGAGATAGCGGTGTAGCTATTTCCATGTTTATACAGATAGCGGTGTATGTATTTCCATGTTCATACAGATAGCAGTGCAGGTATTTCCATGTTCATACAGATAGCAGTGTAGATATTTCCATGTTCATCCAGGAGGCTGTGAAGATATATCCATGTTCATACAGATGGCGGTGAAGATATTTCCATGTTCATGCAGATAGCGGTGTAGTTATTTCCATGTGTAAAGAGATAGCTGTGTAGATATTTCCATGTATATGCAGATAGCTGTGTGGATATTTCCATTTTCATTCAGATAGCGGTTTAGAGATTTTCATGTTCAAACAGATAGCGGTGTAGATATTTCCATGTTCATAGAGATAGCGGTGTAGATATTTCCATGTTCATACAGATAGAGGGGCTGATATTTCCATGTTCATACAGATAGCGGTGCTGATATTTCCATTTTTATACAGGTAGCGGTTTAGATATTTCCATGTTTATACAGGTAGCATTGTAGATATTTCCATGTTTATACAGATAGCGGTGAAGATGAATCCATGTTTACACAGATAGCTGTGTAGATATTTCCATGTTCATACAGATCGCGGTGTAGATATTTCCATGTTCATCCAGATGGCTGTGTAGACATATCCATGTTCAAACAGATGGCGGTGAAGATATTTCCATGTTTACACAGATAGCGGTGTAGATATTTCCATGTTCATACAGATAGCGGTGTAGATATTTCCATGTTCATACCGATAGCTGTGCTGATATTTCCATCTTTATACAGGTAGCGGTGTAGATATTTCCATGTTTATACAGATAGCGGTGTAGATGTTTCCATGTTTATACAGATAGCGGTGTAGATATTTCCATGTTTATACAGATAGCGTTGTAGATGTCTCCTTCTTAATACAGATGGCGGTGTAGATGTTTATATGTTCATACAGATGGCGGTGCAGATATTTCCATGTTCATACAGATGGCGGTGTAGATATTTCCATGTTTATATAGGGGTGTAGTTATTTCCATGTGTAAAGAGATAGCTGTGTAGATATTTCCATGTATATGCAGATAGCTGTGTAGATATTTCCATGTTCATACAGATAGTGGTGTATATATTTCCATGTACCTACAGATAGCGGTGTAGATATTTCCATGTTCAAACAGATAGCTGTGCTATTTCCATGTTTATACAGGTAGCGGTGTAGATATTTCCATGTTTATACAGATAGCGGGGTAGATATTTCCATGTTTATACAGATAGCGGTGTAGATACTTCCAGGTTTATACAGATAGCGGTGCAGATATCTCCTTCTTAATACAGATGGCGGTGTAGATATTTATATGTTCATACAGATGGCGGTGCAGATATTTCCATGTTCATACAGATGGCGGTGTAGATATTTCCATGTTTATATAGGGGTGTAGTTATTTCCATGTGTAAAGAGATAGCTGTGTAGATATTTCCATGTATATGCAGATAGCTGTGTAGATATTTCCATTTTCATGCAGACAGCGGTGTAGATATTTCCATGTTCAAACAGATAGCGGTGTAGATATTTCCATGATCATACAGATGGCTGTGTAGATATATCCATGTTCATACTGATGGCGGTGAAGTTATTTCCATGTTCCTACAGATAGCGGTGTAGATATTTCCATGTCCATACAGACAGCGGTGTAGATATTTCCAAGTTCATAGAGATAGCGGTGTAGCTATTTCCATGTTCATACAGATAGCAGTGTAGATATTTCCATGTTCATCCAGGAGGCTGTGAAGATATATCCATGTTCATACAGATGGCGGTGAAGATATTTCCATGTTCATGCAGATAGCGGTGTAGTTATTTCCATGTGTAAAGAGATAGCTGTGTAGATATTTCCATGTATATGCAGATAGCTGTGTGGATATTTCCATTTTCATTCAGATAGCGGTTTAGAGATTTTCATGTTCAAACAGATAGCGGTGTAGATATTTCCATGTTCATAGAGATAGCGGTGTAGATATTTCCATGTTCATAGAGATAGAGGGGCTGATATTTCCATGTTCATACAGATAGCGGTGCTGATATTTCCATTTTTATACAGGTAGCGGTTTAGATATTTCCATGTTTATACAGGTAGCAGTGTAGATATTTCCATGTTTATACAGAGAGCGGTGTAGATATATCCATGTTTATACAGATAGCGTTGTAGATATCTCCTTCTTAATACAGATGGCGGTGTAGATATTTATATGTTCATACAGATGGCGGTGCAGATATTTCCGTGTTCATACAGATGGCTGTTTAGATATTTCCATGTTTACAGAGATAGCGGTGTAGTTATTTCCATGTGTAAAGAGATAGCTTTGTAGATATTTCCATGTATATGCAGATAGCGGTGTAGATATTTCCATTTTCATGCTGATAGCGGTTTAGATATTTCCATGATGAAACAGATAGCGTTGTAGATATTTCCATGTTCATTCAGATAGCGGTGTAGCTATTTCCATGCTTTTGCAGATTGCGGTGAAGATGTATGCATGTTTACACAAACAGCGGTGTAGATATTTCCATGTTCATGCAGATAGCGGTGTAGATATTTCCATGTTCATCCAGATGGCTGTGTAGATATATCCATGTTCATAGAGATAGCGGTGTAGATATTTCCATGTTCATTGACATAGCGGTGTAGATATTTCCAGGTTCATACAGATAGCAGTGCTGATATTTCCATGTTTATACAGGTAGCGGTGTAGGTATTTCCATGTTTATACAGATAGCGGTGTAGATATTTCCAAGTTTATACAGATAGCGGTGAAGATATCTGCATTTTAATACAGATGGCGGTGTAGATATTTATATGTTCATACAGATGGCATTGCAGATATTTCCATGTTCATACAGATCGCGGTGTAGATATTTCCATGTTCATCCAGATGGCTGAGTAGACATATCCATGTTCATACAGATGGCAGTGAAGATATTTCCATGTTCATACAGATAGCGGTGTAGATATTTCCATGTTCATACATATAACGGTGTAGATATTTCCATGATCATACAGATGGCTGTGTAGATATATCCAGGTTCATACTGATGGCGGTGAAGTTATTTCCATGTTCATACAGATAGCTGTGTAGATATTTCCATGTTCATACAGATAGCGGTGTAGACATTTCCATGTTCATACTGATAGCGGTGCTGATATTTCCATGTTTATACACGTAGCGGTGTAGATATTTCCATGTTTATACAGATAGCGGTGTAGATATTTCCATGTTTATACAGATAGCAGTGTAGATATTTCGATGTTTATACAGATAGCGGTGTAGATATCTCCTTCTTAATACAGATGGCGGTGCAGATATTTATATGTTCATACACATGGCGGTGCAGATATTTCCATGTTCATACAGATCGCGGTGTAGATATTTCCATGTCCATACAGATAGCGGTGTAGATATTTCCAAGTTCATAGAGATAGCGGTGTAGCTATTTCCATGTTCATACAGATAGCGGTGTGTGTATTTCCATGTTCATACAGATAGCAGTGCAGGTATTTCCATGTTCATACAGATAGCAGTGTAGATATTTCCATGTTCATCCAGGAGGCTGTGAAGATATATCCATGTTCATACAGATGGCGGTGAAGATATTTCCATGTTCATTCAGATAGCGGTGTAGTTATTTCCATGTGTAAAGAGATAGCTGTGTAGATATTTCCATGTATATGTAGATAGCTGTGTGGATATTTCCATTTTCATTCAGATAGCGGTTTAGAGATTTTCATGTTCAAACAGATAGCGGTGTAGATATTTCCATGTTCATAGAGATAGCGGTGTAGATATTTCCATGTTCATACAGATAGAGGGGCTGATATTTCCATGTTCATACAGATAGCGGTGCTGATATTTCCATTTTTATACAGGTAGCGGTTTAGATATTTCCATGTTTATACAGGTAGCATTGTAGATATTTCCATGTTTATACAGATAGCGGTGAAGATGAATCCATGTTTACACAGATAGCTGTGTAGATATTTCCATGTTCATACAGATCGCGGTGTAGATATTTCCATGTTCATCCAGATGGCTGTGTAGACATATCCATGTTCAAACAGATGGCGGTGAAGATATTTCCATGTTTACACAGATAGCGGTGTAGATATTTCCATGTTCATACAGATAGCGGTGTAGATATTTCCATGTTCATACCGATAGCTGTGCTGATATTTCCATCTTTATACAGGTAGCGGTGTAGATATTTCCATGTTTATACAGATAGCGGTGTAGATGTTTCCATGTTTATACAGATAGCGGTGTAGATATTTCCATGTTTATACAGATAGCGTTGTAGATGTCTCCTTCTTAATACAGATGGCGGTGTAGATGTTTATATGTTCATACAGATGGCGGTGCAGATATTTCCATGTTCATACAGATGGCGGTGTAGATATTTCCATGTTTATATAGGGGTGTAGTTATTTCCATGTGTAAAGAGATAGCTGTGTAGATATTTCCATGTATATGCAGATAGCTGTGTAGATATTTCCATGTTCATACAGATAGTGGTGTATATATTTCCATGTACCTACAGATAGCGGTGTAGATATTTCCATGTTCAAACAGATAGCTGTGCTATTTCCATGTTTATACAGGTAGCGGTGTAGATATTTCCATGTTTATACAGATAGCGGGGTAGATATTTCCATGTTTATACAGATAGCGGTGTAGATACTTCCAGGTTTATACAGATAGCGGTGCAGATATCTCCTTCTTAATACAGATGGCGGTGTAGATATTTATATGTTCATACAGATGGCGGTGCAGATATTTCCATGTTCATACAGATGGCGGTGTAGATATTTCCATGTTTATATAGGGGTGTAGTTATTTCCATGTGTAAAGAGATAGCTGTGTAGATATTTCCATGTATATGCAGATAGCTGTGTAGATATTTCCATTTTCATGCAGACAGCGGTGTAGATATTTCCATGTTCAAACAGATAGCGGTGTAGATATTTCCATGATCATACAGATGGCTGTGTAGATATATCCATGTTCATACTGATGGCGGTGAAGTTATTTCCATGTTCCTACAGATAGCGGTGTAGATATTTCCATGTCCATACAGACAGCGGTGTAGATATTTCCAAGTTCATAGAGATAGCGGTGTAGCTATTTCCATGTTCATACAGATAGCAGTGTAGATATTTCCATGTTCATCCAGGAGGCTGTGAAGATATATCCATGTTCATACAGATGGCGGTGAAGATATTTCCATGTTCATGCAGATAGCGGTGTAGTTATTTCCATGTGTAAAGAGATAGCTGTGTAGATATTTCCATGTATATGCAGATAGCTGTGTGGATATTTCCATTTTCATTCAGATAGCGGTTTAGAGATTTTCATGTTCAAACAGATAGCGGTGTAGATATTTCCATGTTCATAGAGATAGCGGTGTAGATATTTCCATGTTCATACAGATAGAGGGGCTGATATTTCCATGTTCATACAGATAGCGGTGCTGATATTTCCATTTTTATACAGGTAGCGGTTTAGATATTTCCATGTTTATACAGGTAGCAGTGTAGATATTTCCATGTTTATACAGAGAGCGGTGTAGATATATCCATGTTTATACAGATAGCGTTGTAGATATCTCCTTCTTAATACAGATGGCGGTGTAGATATTTATATGTTCATACAGATGGCGGTGCAGATATTTCCGTGTTCATACAGATGGCTGTTTAGATATTTCCATGTTTACAGAGATAGCGGTGTAGTTATTTCCATGTGTAAAGAGATAGCTTTGTAGATATTTCCATGTATATGCAGATAGCGGTGTAGATATTTCCATTTTCATGCTGATAGCGGTTTAGATATTTCCATGATGAAACAGATAGCGTTGTAGATATTTCCATGTTCATTCAGATAGCGGTGTAGCTATTTCCATGCTTTTGCAGATTGCGGTGAAGATGTATGCATGTTTACACAAACAGCGGTGTAGATATTTCCATGTTCATGCAGATAGCGGTGTAGATATTTCCATGTTCATCCAGATGGCTGTGTAGATATATCCATGTTCATAGAGATAGCGGTGTAGATATTTCCATGTTCATTGACATAGCGGTGTAGATATTTCCAGGTTCATACAGATAGCAGTGCTGATATTTCCATGTTTATACAGGTAGCGGTGTAGGTATTTCCATGTTTATACAGATAGCGGTGTAGATATTTCCAAGTTTATACAGATAGCGGTGAAGATATCTGCATTTTAATACAGATGGCGGTGTAGATATTTATATGTTCATACAGATGGCATTGCAGATATTTCCATGTTCATACAGATCGCGGTGTAGATATTTCCATGTTCATCCAGATGGCTGAGTAGACATATCCATGTTCATACAGATGGCAGTGAAGATATTTCCATGTTCATACAGATAGCGGTGTAGATATTTCCATGTTCATACATATAACGGTGTAGATATTTCCATGATCATACAGATGGCTGTGTAGATATATCCAGGTTCATACTGATGGCGGTGAAGTTATTTCCATGTTCATACAGATAGCTGTGTAGATATTTCCATGTTCATACAGATAGCGGTGTAGACATTTCCATGTTCATACTGATAGCGGTGCTGATATTTCCATGTTTATACACGTAGCGGTGTAGATATTTCCATGTTTATACAGATAGCGGTGTAGATATTTCCATGTTTATACAGATAGCAGTGTAGATATTTCGATGTTTATACAGATAGCGGTGTAGATATCTCCTTCTTAATACAGATGGCGGTGCAGATATTTATATGTTCATACACATGGCGGTGCAGATATTTCCATGTTCATACAGATCGCGGTGTAGATATTTCCATGTCCATACAGATAGCGGTGTAGATATTTCCAAGTTCATAGAGATAGCGGTGTAGCTATTTCCATGTTCATACAGATAGCGGTGTGTGTATTTCCATGTTCATACAGATAGCAGTGCAGGTATTTCCATGTTCATACAGATAGCAGTGTAGATATTTCCATGTTCATCCAGGAGGCTGTGAAGATATATCCATGTTCATACAGATGGCGGTGAAGATATTTCCATGTTCATTCAGATAGCGGTGTAGTTATTTCCATGTGTAAAGAGATAGCTGTGTAGATATTTCCATGTATATGTAGATAGCTGTGTGGATATTTCCATTTTCATTCAGATAGCGGTTTAGAGATTTTCATGTTCAAACAGATAGCGGTGTAGATATTTCCATGTTCATAGAGATAGCGGTGTAGATATTTCCATGTTCATACAGATAGAGGGGCTGATATTTCCATGTTCATACAGATAGCGGTGCTGATATTTCCATTTTTATACAGGTAGCGGTTTAGATATTTCCATGTTTATACAGGTAGCATTGTAGATATTTCCATGTTTATACAGATAGCGGTGAAGATGAATCCATGTTTACACAGATAGCTGTGTAGATATTTCCATGTTCATACAGATCGCGGTGTAGATATTTCCATGTTCATCCAGATGGCTGTGTAGACATATCCATGTTCAAACAGATGGCGGTGAAGATATTTCCATGTTTACACAGATAGCGGTGTAGATATTTCCATGTTCATACAGATAGCGGTGTAGATATTTCCATGTTCATACCGATAGCTGTGCTGATATTTCCATCTTTATACAGGTAGCGGTGTAGATATTTCCATGTTTATACAGATAGCGGTGTAGATGTTTCCATGTTTATACAGATAGCGGTGTAGATATTTCCATGTTTATACAGATAGCGTTGTAGATGTCTCCTTCTTAATACAGATGGCGGTGTAGATGTTTATATGTTCATACAGATGGCGGTGCAGATATTTCCATGTTCATACAGATGGCGGTGTAGATATTTCCATGTTTATATAGGGGTGTAGTTATTTCCATGTGTAAAGAGATAGCTGTGTAGATATTTCCATGTATATGCAGATAGCTGTGTAGATATTTCCATGTTCATACAGATAGTGGTGTATATATTTCCATGTACCTACAGATAGCGGTGTAGATATTTCCATGTTCAAACAGATAGCTGTGCTATTTCCATGTTTATACAGGTAGCGGTGTAGATATTTCCATGTTTATACAGATAGCGGGGTAGATATTTCCATGTTTATACAGATAGCGGTGTAGATACTTCCAGGTTTATACAGATAGCGGTGCAGATATCTCCTTCTTAATACAGATGGCGGTGTAGATATTTATATGTTCATACAGATGGCGGTGCAGATATTTCCATGTTCATACAGATGGCGGTGTAGATATTTCCATGTTTATATAGGGGTGTAGTTATTTCCATGTGTAAAGAGATAGCTGTGTAGATATTTCCATGTATATGCAGATAGCTGTGTAGATATTTCCATTTTCATGCAGACAGCGGTGTAGATATTTCCATGTTCAAACAGATAGCGGTGTAGATATTTCCATGATCATACAGATGGCTGTGTAGATATATCCATGTTCATACTGATGGCGGTGAAGTTATTTCCATGTTCCTACAGATAGCGGTGTAGATATTTCCATGTCCATACAGACAGCGGTGTAGATATTTCCAAGTTCATAGAGATAGCGGTGTAGCTATTTCCATGTTCATACAGATAGCAGTGTAGATATTTCCATGTTCATCCAGGAGGCTGTGAAGATATATCCATGTTCATACAGATGGCGGTGAAGATATTTCCATGTTCATGCAGATAGCGGTGTAGTTATTTCCATGTGTAAAGAGATAGCTGTGTAGATATTTCCATGTATATGCAGATAGCTGTGTGGATATTTCCATTTTCATTCAGATAGCGGTTTAGAGATTTTCATGTTCAAACAGATAGCGGTGTAGATATTTCCATGTTCATAGAGATAGCGGTGTAGATATTTCCATGTTCATACAGATAGAGGGGCTGATATTTCCATGTTCATACAGATAGCGGTGCTGATATTTCCATTTTTATACAGGTAGCGGTTTAGATATTTCCATGTTTATACAGGTAGCAGTGTAGATATTTCCATGTTTATACAGAGAGCGGTGTAGATATATCCATGTTTATACAGATAGCGTTGTAGATATCTCCTTCTTAATACAGAAGGCGGTGTAGATATTTATATGTTCATAGAGATGGCGGTGCAGATATTTCCGTGTTCATACAGATGGCTGTTTAGATATTTCCATGTTTACAGAGATAGCGGTGTAGTTATTTCCATGTGTAAAGAGATAGCTTTGTAGATATTTCCATGTATATGCAGATAGCGGTGTAGATATTTCCATTTTCATGCTGATAGCGGTTTAGATATTTCCATGATCAAACAGATAGCGTTGTAGATATTTCCATGTTCATTCAGATAGCGGTGTAGCTATTTCCATGCTTTTGCAGATTGCGGTGAAGATGTATGCATGTTTACACAAACAGCGGTGTAGATATTTCCATGTTCATGCAGATAGCGGTGTAGATATTTCCATGTTCATCCAGATGGCTGTGTAGATATATCCATGTTCATAGAGATAGCGGTGTAGATATTTCCATGTTCATTGACATAGCGGTGTAGATATTTCCAGGTTCATACAGATAGCAGTGCTGATATTTCCATGTTTATACAGGTAGCGGTGTAGGTATTTCCATGTTTATACAGATAGCGGTGTAGATATTTCCAAGTTTATACAGATAGCGGTGAAGATATCTGCATTTTAATACAGATGGCGGTGTAGATATTTATATGTTCATACAGATGGCATTGCAGATATTTCCATGTTCATACAGATCGCGGTGTAGATATTTCCATGTTCATCCAGATGGCTGAGTAGACATATCCATGTTCATACAGATGGCAGTGAAGATATTTCCATGTTCATACAGATAGCGGTGTAGATATTTCCATGTTCATACATATAACGGTGTAGATATTTCCATGATCATACAGATGGCTGTGTAGATATATCCAGGTTCATACTGATGGCGGTGAAGTTATTTCCATGTTCATACAGATAGCTGTGTAGATATTTCCATGTTCATACAGATAGCGGTGTAGACATTTCCATGTTCATACTGATAGCGGTGCTGATATTTCCATGTTTATACACGTAGCGGTGTAGATATTTCCATGTTTATACAGATAGCGGTGTAGATATTTCCATGTTTATACAGATAGCAGTGTAGATATTTCGATGTTTATACAGATAGCGGTGTAGATATCTCCTTCTTAATACAGATCGCGGTGCAGATATTTATATGTTCATACACATGGCGGTGCAGATATTTCCATGTTCATACAGATCGCGGTGTAGATATTTCCATGTTCATACAGATAGCGGTGTAGATATCTCCATGTTCACACAGATAGCGGTGTAGATATTTCCATGTTCATACAGATGGCGGTGCAGATATTTCCATGTTCATACTGATAGCGGTGCTGATATTTCCATTTTTATACAGATAGCGGTGTAGATATTTAAATGTTTATACAGATAGCGGTGTAGATATTTCCATGTTTATACAGATAGTGGTGAATATATCTCCTTAATACAGATGGCGGTGTAGATATTTATATGTTCATACAGATGGCAGTGAAGATATTTCCATGTTCATACAGATGGCGGTGTAGATATTTCCATGTTTTTAGAGATAGCGGTGTAGTTATTTCCATGTGTAAAGAGATAGCTGTGTAGATATTTCCATGTATATGCAGATAGCTGTGTAGATATTTCCATTTTCATGCAGACAGCGGTGTAGATATTTCCATGTTCAAACAGATAGCGGTGTAGATATTTCCATGTTAATACAGATATCGGTGTATATATTTCCATGTTCATACAGAAAGCGGTGTAGATATTTCCATGTTCATACAGATAGCGGTGTAGATATTTCCATGTTCATACAGATAGCGGTGTATATATTTCCATGTTCATACAGATAGCGTTGAAGATATTTCCATGTTCATCCAGATGGCTGTTTAGACATATCCATGTTCATACAGATAGCGGTGTAGATATCTCCATCTTAATACAGATGGCGGTGTAGATATTTATATGTTCATACAGATGGCGGTGCAGATATTTCCAAGTTTATACAGATAGCGGTGTAGATATTTCCATGTTTATACATATAGCGGTGTAGATATCTCCATCTTAATACAGATGGCGGTGTAGATATATATAAGTTCATACAGATGGCGGTGCAGATATTTCCATGTTCATACAGATAGCGGAGTAGCTATTTCCATGTTCATACAGATAGCTGTGTAGATATTTCCATGTTCCTCCAGATGGCTGTGTAGACATATCCATGTTCACACAGATGGCGGTGAAGATAATTCCATGTTCATACATCTAGCGGTGTAGATATTTCCATGTTCATACAGATAGCGGTGTAGATATTTCCATGTTCATACAGATAGAGGGGCTGATATTTCCATGTTCATACAGATAGCTGTGCTGATATTTCCATGTTTATACAGATAGCGGTGTAGATATTTCCATGTTAATACAGATAGCGGTGTAGATATTTCCATGTTCATACAGATAGCGGTGTATATATTTCCATGTTCATACAGATAGCGTTGTAGATATTTCCATGTTCATCCAGATGGCTGTGTAGACATATCCATGTTCATACAGATAGCGGTGTAGATATCTCCATCTTAATACAGATGGCGGTGTAGATATTTATATGTTCATACAGATGGCGGTGCAGATATTTCCATGTTCATACAGATAGCGGTGTAGTTATTGCCATTGGTAAAGAGATAGCTGTGTAGATATTTCCATGTATATGCAGATAGCTCTGTAGATATTTCCATTTTCATGCAGATAGCGGTTTAGATATTTCCAAGTTCAAACAGAGGTGTAGATATTTCCATGTTCATACAGATAGCGGTGTAGATATTTCCATGTTTATACAGATAGCGGTGAAGATGTATGCATGTTTAAACAGATAGCGGTGTAGATATTTCCATGTTCATACAGATAGCGGTGTAGATAATTCCATGTCCATCCAGATGGCTTTTTAGATATATCCATGTTCATACAGATAGCGGTGTAGTTATTTCCATGTTCATACAGATAGTGGTGTAGATATTTCCATGTTCAGATAGCGGTGTAGCTATTTCCATGTTCATACAGACAGCGGTGTATATGTTTCCATGTTCGTACAGATAGCGGTGTAGATATTTCCATGTTCATACAGATAGCTGTGCTATTTCCATGTTTATACAGATAGCGGTGTAGATATTTCCATGTTTATACAGATAGCGGGGTAGATATTTCCATGTTTATACAGATAGCGGTGTAGATATTTCCAGGTTTATACAGATAGCGGTGTAGATATCTCCTTCTTAATACAGATGGCGGTGTAGATATTTATGTGTTCATACAGATGGCGGTGCAGATATTTCCATGTTGATACAGATGGCGGTGTAGATATTTCCATGTTTTTAGAGATAGCGGTGTAGTTATTTCCATGTGTAAAGAGATAGCTGAGTAGATATTTCCATGTATATACAGATTTCTGTGTAGATATTTACATTTTCATGCAGACAGCGGTGTAGATATTTCCATGTTCAAACAGATAGCGGTGTAGATATTTCAATGTTCATACAGATAGCGGTGTGGATATTTCCATGTTCATACAGATAGCGGTGCTGATATTTCCATGTTTATACAGGTAGCGGTGTAGATATTTCCATGTTTATACAGATAGTGGTGTAGATATTTCCATGTTTATACAGATAGCGGTGTAGATATTTCCATGTTTATACAGATAGCGGTGTAGATATCTCCATCTTAATACAGATGGCGGTGTAGATATTTATATGTTCATACAGATGGCGGTGCAGATATTTCCATGTTCATACAGATAGCGGAGTAGCTATTTCCATGTTCATACAGATAGCGGTGTAGATATTCCCATGTTCCTCCAGATGGCTGTTTAGACATATCCATGTTCACACAGATGGCGGTGAAGATAATTCCATGTTCATACTTCAAGCGGTGTAGATATTTCCATGTTCATACACATAGCGGTGTAGATATTTCCATGTTCATACAGATAGAGGTGCTGATATTTCCATGTTCATACAGATAGCGGTGCTGATATTTCCATGTTTATACAGGTAGCGGTGTAGATATATCCATGTTCATACAGATAGCTGTGTAGATATTTCCATGTTCATACAGATAGCGGTGTAGATATTTCCATGTTCATACAGATAGCGGTGTAGATATTTCCATGTTCATACAGATAGCTGTGTAGCTATTTCCATGTTCATACAGATAGCGGTGTAGATATTTCCATTTTCATCCAGATGGCTGTGTAGATATATCCATATTCATACCGATGGCGGTGAAGGTAATTCCATGTTCATACAGATAGCGGTGTAGATATTTCCATGTTCATACAGATAGTGGTGTAGATATTTCCATGTTCATACAGATAGCGGTGCTGATATTTCCATGTTTATACAGGTAGCGGGGTAGATATTTCCATGTTTATACAGATAGAGGTGTAGATATTTCCATGTTTATACAAATAGCGGTGTAGATATCTCCATCTTAATACAGATGGCCGTGTAGACATTTATATGTTCATACAGATGGCGGTGCAGATATTTCCATGTTCATACAGATGGCGGTGTAGATATTTCCATGCTCATACAGATAGCGGTGTAGTTATTTCCATGTGTAAAGAGATAGCTGTGTAGATATTTCTATGTATATGCAGATAGCTCTGTAGATATTTCCATTTTCATGCAGATACCGGTGTAGATATTTCCATGTTCAAACAGATAGCGGTGTAGATATTTCCATGTTCACACAGATAGCGGTGTAGATATTTCCAGGTTTATACAGATTGCGGTGAAGATGTATGCATATTTACACAGATAGCGGTGTAGATATTTCCATGTTTATACAGATAGCGGTGTAGATATTTCCATGTTCATCCAGATGGCTGTGTAGATATATCCATGTTCATACAGATGGCGGTGTAGATATTTCCATGTTTATACAGATAGCGGTGTAGATATTTCCATGTTCATACAGATAGCGGTGTAGATATTTCCATGTTCATACAGATAGCGGTGTAGATATTTCCATGTTCATCCAGATGGCTGTGTAGATATATCCATGTTCATACAGATGGCGGTGAAGAAATTTCCATGTGCAAACAGATAGCGGTGTAGCTATTTCCATGTTCATACAGATAGCGGTGTATGTATTTCCATGTTCATACAGATAGCGGTGTAGATATTTCCATGTTCATACAGATAGCGGTGTAGATATTTCCATGTTCATCCATATGGCTGTGTAGATATATCCATGTTCATACAGATGGCGGTGTAGATATTTCCATGTTCATAGAGATAGCGGTGTAGATATTTCCGTGTTCGTACAGATAGAGGGGCTGATATTTCCATGTTCATACAGATAGCGGCGCTGATATTTCCATGTTTATACAGGTAGTGGTGTAGATATTTTCATGTTTATACAGGTAGCAGTGTAGATATTTCCATGTTTATACAGATAGCGGTGTGGATATTTCCATGTTTATACAGATAGCGGTGTAGATATCTCCATCTTAATACAGATGGCGGGGTAGATATATATATGTTTTTTCAGATGGCGGTGCAGATATTTCCATGTTCATACAGATGGCGGTGTAGATATTTCCATGTTCATACAGATAGCGGTGTAGATATTTCCATGTGTAAAGAGATAGCTGTGTAGATATTTCCATGTATATGCAGATAGCTGTGTAGATATTTCTATTTTCATGCTGATAGCGGTTTAGATATTTCCATGTTCAAACAGATAGCGGTGTAGATATTTCCATGTTCATACATATAGCGGTGTAGATATTTCCATGCTTATACAGATTGCAGTGAAGATGTATGCATGTTTACACAGATAGCGGTGTAGATATTTCCATGTACATGCAGATAGCGGTGTAGATATTTCCATGTTCATCCAGATGGCTGTGTAGATATATACATGTTCACACAGATAGCGGTGTAGATATTTCCATGTTCATACAGATAGAAGTGTAGATATTTCCATGTTCGTACAGATAGCGGTGTAGCTATTTCCATGTTCATGCAGATAGCGGTGTAGATACTTCCATGTTCATAGAGATAGCGGTGTAGATATTTCCATGTTCATACAGATAGCGGTGCTGATATTTCCATATTTATACAGGTAGCGGTGTAGATATTTCCATGTTTATACAGATAGCGGTGTAGATATTTCCAGGTTTATAAAGATAGCGGTGTTGATATTTCCAAGTTTATACAGATAACGGTGAAGATATCTCCATCTTAATACAGTTGGCGGTGTAGATATTTATATGTTCATACAGATGGCAGTGCAGATATTTCCATGTTCATACAGATGGCGGTGTAGATATTTCCATGTTTATAGAGATAGCGGTTTAGTTATTTCCATGTGTAAAGAGATAGGTTTGTAGATATTTCCATGTATATGCAGATAGCTGTGTAGATATTTCTATTTTCATGCAGATAGCGGTTTAGATATTTCCATGTTCAAACAGATAGCGGTGTAGATATTTCCATGTTCATACAGATAGCGGTGTAGATATTTCCATGTTTATACAGATAGCGGTGAAACGTATGCAAGATTACACAGATAGCGGTGTAGATATTTCCATGTTCATACAGATCGCGGTGTAGATATTTCCATGTTCATCCAGATGGCTGTGTAGACATATCCATGTTCATACAGATAGCGGTGAAGATATTTCCATGTTCATACAGATAGCGGTGTAGATATTTCCATGTTCATACAGATAGCGGTGTAGATATTTCCATGTTCATACAGTTGGCTGTGTAGATATATCCATGTTCATACAGATGGCGGTGAATATATTTCCATGTTCATACAGATAGCGGTGTAGATATTTCCATGTTCATACAGATAGCGGTGCAGATATTTCCATGTTCATACAGATAGCGGTGCTGATATTTCCATGTTTATACAGATAGCGTTGTAGATATTTCCATGTTTATTCAGATAGCGGTGTAGATATCTCCTTCTTAACACAGATGGCGGTGTACATATTTATATGTTCATACAGATGGCTGTGAAGATATTTCCATATTCATACAGATGGCAGTGTAGATATTTCCATGTTTATAGAGATAGCGGTGTAGTTATTTCCATGTGTAAAGAGATACCTTTGTAGATATTTCCATGTATATGCAGATAGCTGTGTAGATATTTCCATTTTCATGCAGACAGCGGTGTAGATATTTCCATGTTCAAACAGATATCGGTGTAGATATTTCCATGTTCATACAGATAGCGGTGTATATATATCCATGTTCATACAGATAGCGGTGTAGTAATTTCCATGTGTAAAGAGATAGCTGTGTAGATATTTCCATGTATATGCAGATAGCTGTGTAGATATTTCCATTTTCATGCAGATAGCGGTTTACATATTTCCATGTTCAAACAGATATCGGTGTAGATATTTCCATGTTCATACAGATAGCGGTGTCGATATTTCCATGTTCATCCAGATGGCTGTGTAGATATATCCATGTTCATACAGATGGCGGTGAAGATAATTCCATGTTCATACAGATAGCGGTGTAGATATTTCCATGTTCATACAGATAGTGGTGTACATATTTCCATGTTCATACAGATAGCGGTGCTGATATTTCCATGTTTATACAGGTAGCGGGGTAGATATTTCCATGTTTATACAGATAGCGGTGTAGATATTTCCAGGTTTATACAAATAGCGGTGTAGATATCTCCATCTTAATACAGATGGCCGTGTAGATATTTATATGTTCATACAGATGGCGGTGCAGATATTTCCATGTTCATACAGATGGCGGTGTAGATATTTCCATGTTCATACAGATAGCGGTGTAGTTATTTCCATGTGTAAAGAGATAGCTGTGTAGATATTTCTATGTATATGCTGATAGCTCTGTAGATATTTCCATTTTCATGCAGATACCGGTGTAGTTGTTTCCATGTTCAAACAGATAGCGGTGTAGATATTTCCATGTTCACACAGATAGCGGTGTAGATATTTCCATGTTTATACAGATTGCGGTGAAGATGTATGCATATTTACACAGATAGCGGTGTAGATATTTCCATGTTCATAGAGATAGCGGTGTAGATATTTCCATGTTCATCCAGATGGCTGTGTAGATATATCCATGTTCATACAGATAGCGGTGTAGATATTTCCATGTTCATACAGATAGCGGTGTAGATATTTCCATGTTTATACATATAGCGGTGTAGATATTTCCAAGTTTATACAGATAGCGGTGTAGGTATCTCCATCTTAATATAGATGGGGGTGTAGATATTTATATCTTCATACAGATGGCGGTGCAGATATTTCCATGTTCATACAGATGGCACTGTAGATATTTCCATGTTTATAGAGATAGCGGTGTAGTTTTTTCCATGTGTATAGAGATAGCTTTGTAGATATTTCCATGTATATGCAGACAGCTGTGTAGATATTTCTATTTTCATGCAGATAGCGGTTTAGATATTTAGATGTTCAAACAGATAGTGGTGTAGATATTTCCATGTTCATACAGATAGCGGTGTAGATATTTCCATGTTTATACAGATAGCGGTGAAGATGTATGCATGTTTACACAGATAGCGGTGTAGATATTTCCATGTTCATACAGATCGCGGTGTAGATATTTCCATGTTCATCCAGATGGCTGTGTAGACATATCCATGTTCAAACAGATGGCGGTGAAGATATTTCCATGTTTACACAGATAGCGGTGTAGATATTTCCATGTTCATACAGATAGCGGTGTAGATATTTCCATGTTCATACCGATAGCGGTGCTGATATTTCCATGTTTATACAGGTAGCGGTGTAGATATTTCCATGTTTATACAGATAGCGGTGTAGATGTTTCCATTTTTATACAGATAGCGGTGTAGATATTTCCATGTTTATACAGATAGCGTTGTAGATATCTCCTTCTTAATACAGATGGCGGTGTAGATGTTTATATGTTCATACAGATGGCGGTGCAGATATTTCCATGTTCATACAGATGGCGGTGTAGATATTTCCATGTTTATATAGGGGTGTAGTTATTTCCATGTGTAAAGAGATAGATGTGTAGATATTTCCATGTATATGCAGACAGCGGTGTAGATATTTCCATGTTCAAACAGATAGCGGTGTAGATATTTCCATGATCATACAGATGGCTGTGTAGATATATCCATGTTCATACTGATGGCGGTGAAGTTATTTCCATGTTCATACAGATAGCGGTGTAGATATTTCCATGTCCATACAGATAGCGATGTAGATATTTCCATGTTCATACAGATAGCGGTGTAGATATTTCCATGTTCATACAGATAGCGGTGTAGTTATTTCCATGTTCATCCAGATGGCTGTGTAGATATATCCATGTTCATACAGATGGCGGTGAAGAAATTTCCATGGGCATACAGATAGCGGTGTAGCTATTTCCATGTTCATACAGATAGCGGTGTATGTATTTCCATGTTCATACAGAAAGCGGTGTAGATATTTCCATGTTCATACAGATAGCGGTGTAGATATTTCCATGTTCATCCAGATGGCTGTGTAGATATATCCATGTTCATACAGATGGCGGTGTAGATATTTCCATGTTCATAGAGATAGCGGTGTAGATATTTCCATGTTCATACAGATAGAGGGGCTGATATTTCCATGTTCATACAGATAGCGGTGCTGATATTTCCATGTTTATACAGGTAGTGGTGTAGATATTTCCATGTTTATACAGGTAGCAGTGTAGATATTTCCATGTTTATACAGATAGCGGTGTGGATATTTCCATGTTTATACAGATAGCGGTGTAGATATCTCCATCTTAATACAGATGTCGGGGTAGATATTTATATGTTTATTCAGATTGCGGTGCAGATATTTCCATGTTCATACAGATGGCGGTGTAGATATTTCCATGTTCGTACAGATAGCGGTGTAGTTATTTCCATGTGTAAAGAGATAGCTGTGTAGATATTTCCATGTATATGCAGATATCTGTGTAGATATTTCTAATTTCATGCTGATAGCGGTTTAGATATTTCCATGTTCAAACAGATAGCGGTGTAGATATTTCCATGTTCATACAGATAGCGTTGTAGATATTTCCATGCTTATACAGATTGCAGTGAAGATGTATGCATGTTTACACAGATAGCGGTGTAGATATTTCCATGTTCATGCAGATAGCGGTGTAGATATTTCCATGTTCATCCAGATGGCTGTGTAGATATATCCATGTTCACACAGATAGCGGTGTAGATATTTCCATGTTCATACAGATAGAAGTGTAGATATTTCCATGTTCGTACAGATAGCGGTGTAGCTATTTCCATGTTCATGCAGATAGCGCTGTAGATACTTCCATGTTCATAGAGATTGCGGTGTAGATATTTCCATGTTCATACAGATAGCGGTGCTGATATTTCCATATTTATACAGGTAGCGGTGTAGATATTTCCATGTTTATACAGATAGCGGTGTAGATATTTCCAGGTTTATAAAGATAGCGGTGTAGATATTTCCAAGTTTATACAGATAACGGTGAAGATATCTCCATCTTAATTCAGATGGCGGTGTAGATATTTATATGTTCATACAGATGGCAGTGCAGATATTTCCATGTTCATACAGATGGCGGTGTAGATATTTCCATGTTTATAGAGATAGCGGTTTAGTTTTTTCCATGTGTAAAGAGATAGGTTTGTAGATATTTCCATGTATATGCAGATAGCTGTGTAGATATTTCTATTTTCATACAGATAGCGGTTTAGATATTTCCATGTTCAAACAGATAGCGGTGTAGATATTTCCATGTTCATACAGATAGCGGTGTAGATATTTCCATGTTTATACAGATAGCGGTGAAACTTATGCAAGATTACACAGATAGCGGTGTAGATATTTCCATGTTCATACAGATCGCGGTGTAGATATTTCCATGTTCATCCAGATGGCTGTGTAGACATATCCATGTTCATACAGATGGCGGTGAAGATATTTCCATGTTCATACAGATAGCGGTGTAGATATTTCCATGTTCATACAGATAGCGGTGCGGATATTTCCATGTTCATACAGTTGGCTGTGTAGATATATCCATGTTCATACAGATGGCGGTGAATATAATTCCAAGTTCATACAGATAGCGGTGTAGATATTTCCATGTTCATACAGATAGCGGTGCAGATATTTCCATGTTCATACAGATAGCGGTGCTGATATTTCCATGTTTATACAGATAGCATTGTAGATATTTCCATGTTTATACAGATAGCGGTGTAGATATCTCCTTCTTAACACAGATGGCGGTGTACATATTTATATGTTCATACAGATGGCTGTGAAGATATTTCCATGTTCATACAGATGGCGGTGTAGATATTTCCATGTTTATAGAGATAGCGGTGTAGTTATTTCCATGTGTAAAGAGATAGCTTTGTAGATATTTCCATGTATATGCAGATAGCTGTGTAGATATTTCCATTTTCATGCAGACAGCGGTGTAGATATTTCCATGTTCAAACAGATAGCGGTGTAGATATTTCCATGTTCATTCAGATAGCGGTGTATATATATCCATGTTCATACAGATAGCGGTGTAGATATTTCCATGTTAATACAGATTGCGGTGTAGATATTTCCATGTTCATACAGATAGCGGTGCTGATATTTCCAAGTTTATACAGGTAGCGGTGTAGATATTTCCATGTTTATACAAATAGCGGTGTAGATATTTCCATGTTTATACAGATAGCGGTGTAGATATCTCCATCTTAATACAGATGGCGGAGTAGATATTTCTATGTACATGCAGATGGCGGTGCAGATATTTCCATGTTCATACAGATAGCGGTGTAGATATTTCCATGTTTATAGAGATAGCGGTGTAGTTATATCCATGTGTAAAGAGATAGCTGTGTAGATATTTCCATGTATATGCAGATAGCTGTGTAGATATTTCCATTTTCATGCAGACAGCGGTGTAGATATTTCTATGTTCAAACAGATAGCGGTGTAGATTTTTCCATGTTCATACATATAGCGGTGTAGATATTTCCATGTTCATACAGATAGCGGTGTAGTTATTTCCATGTTCATACAGATAGCGGTGTAGATATTTCCATGTTCATACAGATAGCGGTGCTGTTATTTCCATGTTTATACAGGTACCGGTGTAGATATTTCTATGTTTATACAGATAGCGGTGTATATATTTCCATGTTTATACAGATAGCGGTGTAGATATTTCCATGTTTATACAGATAGCGGTGTACATATCTCCATGTTAATACAGATGGCGGTGTAGATATTTATATGTTCATACAGATGGCGGTGCAGATATTTCCATATTCATACAGATAGCGGTGTAGCTATTTCCATGTACATACAGATAGCGGTGTAGATATTTCCATGTTCATCCAGATGGCTGTGTAGACATATCCATGTTCATACAGATGGCAGTGAAGATAATTCCATGTTTATACATCTAGTGGTGTAGATATTTCCATGTTCATACAGATAGCGGTGTAGGTATTTCCATGTTCATACAGATAGAGGGGCTGATATTTCCATGTTCATACAGATAGCGGTGCTGATATTTCCATGTTTATACAGATAGCGGTGTAGATATTTCCATGTTTATACTGATAGCGGTGTAGATATCTCCATCCTAATACTGATGGCCGTGTAGATATTTATATGTTCATACAGATGGCGGTGCAGATATTTCCATGTTCATACAGATGGCGGTGTAGATATTTCCATGTTCATACAGATAGCGGTGTAGTTATTTCCATGTGTAAGGAGATAGCTGTGTAGATATTTCCATGTATATGCAGATAGCTCTGTAGATATTTCCATTTTCATGCAGATAGCGGTTTAGATAGTTCCATGTTCAAACAGATAGCGGTGTAGACATTTCCATGTTCATTCAGATAGCGGTGAAGATATTTCCATGTTTATACAGATTGCGGTGAAGATGTATGCATATTTACACAGATAGCGGTGTAGATATTTCCATGTTCATACAGATAGCGGTGTAGATATTTCCATGTTCATCCAGATGGCTGTGTAGATATATCCATGTTCATACAGATAGCGGTGTAGATATTTCCATGTTCATACAGGTAGTGGTGTAGATATTTCCATGTTCATACAGATAGCGGTGTAGCTATTTCCATGTTCATACAGATAGCGGTGTAGATATTTCCATGTTCATAGAGATAGCGGTGCAGATATTTCCGTGTTCATACAGATAGCGGTCTTGATATTTCCATGTTTATACAGGTAGCGGTGTAGATATTTCCATGTTTATACAGAGAGCGGTGTAGAAATTTCCATGTTTATACAGATAGCGGTGTAGATATTTCCATGTTAATACAGATAGCGGTGTAGATATTTCCATGTTAATACAGATAGCGGTGTAGATATTTCCTTGTTTATTCAGATAGCGGTACAGATATCTCCATCTTAATACAGATGTTGGTGTAGATATTTATATTTTCATACAGATGGCGGTGCAGACATTTCCATGTTCATACAGATGGCGGTGTAGATATTTCCATGTTCAGATAGCGGTGTAGATATTTCCATGTTCATACAGATAGCGGTGTATATATTTCCATGTTCATACAGATAGCGGTGTAGGTATTTCCATGTTCATACAGGTAGCGGTGTAGATTTTTCTATGTTCATACAGATAGCGGTGTAGATATTTCCATGTTCATGCAGATAGCGGTGTAGTTATTTCCATGTGTAAAGAGATAGCTGTGTAGATATTTCCATGTATATGCAGATAGCTGTGTGGATATTTCCATTTTCATGCAGATAGCGGTTTAGATATTTCCATGTTCAAACAGATAGCGGTGTAGATATTTCCATGTTTATAGAGATAGCGGTGTAGATATTTCCATGTTCATACAGATAGAGGGGCTGATATTTCCATGTTCATACAGATAGCGGTGCTATTTCCATGTTTATACAGGTAGCGGTTTAGATATTTCCATGTTTATACAGGTAGCAGTGTAGATATTTCCATGTTTATACAGAGAGCGGTGTAGATATATCCATGTTTATACAGATAGCTGTGTAGATATCTCCTTCTTAATACAGATGGCGGTGTAGATATTTATATGTTCATACAGATGGCGGTGCAGATATTTCCATGTTCATACAGATGGCTGTGTAGATATTTGCACGTTCATACAGATAGCGGTGTAGTTATTTCCATGTGTAAAGAGATAGCTGTGTAGATATTTCCATGTATATGCAGATAGCGGTGTAGATAATTCCATTTTCATGCTGATAGCGGTTTAGATATTTCCATGATCAAACAGATAGCGGTGTAGATATTTCCATGTTCATTCAGATAGCGGTGTAGCTATTTCCATGCTTTTGCAGATTGCGGTGAAGATGTATGCATGTTTACACAAATAGCGGTGTACATATTTCCATGTTCATGCAGATAAAGGTGTAGATATTTCCATGTTCATCCAGATGGCTGTGTAGATATATCCATGTTCATACAGATAGCGGTGTAGATATTTCCATGTTCATTGAGATTGCGGTGTAGATATTTCCATGTTTATACAGATAGCGGTGGAGATATTTCCAAGTTTATACAGATAGCGGTGAAGATATCTCCATCTTAATACAGATGGCGGTTTAGATATTTATATGTTCATACAGATGGCAGTGCAGATATTTCCAAGTTCATACAGATAGCGGTGTAGATATTTCCATGTTCATCCAGATGGCTGTGTAGACATATCCATGTTCATACAGATGGCGGTGAAGATATTTCCATGTTCATACAGATAGCGGTGTAGATATTTCCATGTTCATACAGATAGCGGTGTAGATATTTCCATGTTCATACTGATAGCGGTGCTGATATTTCCATGTTTATACAGGTAGCGGTGTAGATATTTCCATGTTTATACAGATAGCGGTGTAGATATTTCCATGTTTATACAGATAGCAGTGTAGATATTTCCTTGTTTATACAGATAGCGGTGTAGATATCTCCTTGTTAATACAGATTGCGGTGCAGATATTTATATGTTCATACATATGGCGGTGCTGATATTTCCATGTTCATACAGATGGTGGTGTAGATATTTCCATGTTCATACAGATAGCGGTGTAGTTATTTCCATGTGTAAAGAGATAGATGTGTAGATATTTCCATGTATATGCAGATAGCTGTGTAGATAGTTCCATTTTCATGCAGATAGTGGTGTATATATTTCCATCTTCAAACAGATAGCGGTGTACATATTTCCATGTTCATACAGATAGCGGGGTAGATATTTCCAAGTTTTTACAGACAGCGTTGAAGATGTATGCATGTTTACACAGATAGCGGTGTGGAGATTTCCATGTTCATACAGAGGGCTGTGTAGATATATCCATGTTCATACAGATAGCGGTGTAGATATTTCCATGTTCATACAGATAGCGGTGTAGATATTTCCATGTTCATCCAGATGGCTGCGTAGATATATCCATGTTCATACCGATGGCGGTGAAGATATTTCCATGTCCATACAGATAGCGGTGTAGATATTTCCATTTTCATACAGATAGCGGTGTAGCTATTTCCATGTTCATACAGATAGCGGTGTATGTATTTCCATGTTCATACAGATTGCAGTGCAGATATTTCCATGTTCATACAGATAGCAGTGTAGATATTTCCATGTTCATCCAGGAGGCTGTGAAGATATATCCATGTTCATACAGATGGCGGTGAAAATATTTCCATGTTCATACAGATAGCGGTGTAGTTATTTCCATGTGTAAAGAGATAGCTGTGTAGATATTTCCATGTATATGCAGATAGATGTGTGGATATTTCCATTTTCATGCAGATAGCGGTTTAGAGATTTTCATGTTCAAACAGATAGCGGTGTAGATATTTCCATGTTCATACAGATGGCTGTTTAGATATTTCCATGTTCATACAGATAGCGGTGTAGTTATTTCCATGTGTAAAGAGATAGATGTGTAGATATTTCCATGTATATGCAGATAGCGGTGTAGATATTTCAATTTTCATGCTGATAGCGGTCTAGATATTTCCATGATCAAACAGACAGCGTTGTAGATATTTCCATGTTCATTCAGATAGCGGTGTAGCTATTTCCATGCTTTTGCAGATTGCGGTGAAGATGTATGCATGTTTACACAAATAGCGGTGTAGATATTTCCAGGTTCATACAGATAGCAGTGCTGATATTTCCATGTTTATACAGGTAGCGGTGTAGGTATTTCCATGTTTATACAGATAGCGGTGTAGATATTTCCAACTTTATACAGATAGCGGTGAAGATATCTCCATCTTAATACAGATGGCGGTGAAGATATTTATATGTTCATACAGATGGCAGTGCAGATATTTCCATATTCATACAGATCACGTTGTAGATATTTCCATGTTCATCCAGATGGCTGTGTAGACATATCCATGTTCATACAGATGGCGGTGAAGATATTTCCATGTTCATACAGATAACGGTGTACATATTTCCATGTTCATACATATAGCGGTGTAGATATTTCCATGATCATACAGATGGCTGTGTAGATATATCCATGTTCATACTTTTGGCGGTGAAGTTATTTCCATGTTCATACAGATAGCGGTGTAGATATTTCCATGTTCATACAGATAGCGGTGTAGATATTTCCGTGTTCATACTGATAGCGGTGCTGATATTTCCATGTTTATACACCTAGCAGTGTAGATATTTCCATGTTTATACAGATAGCGGTGTAGATATTTCCATGTTTATACAGATAGCAGTGTAGATATTTCGATGTTTATACAGATAGCGGTGTAGATATCTCCTTCTTAATACAGATGGCGGTGCAGATATTTATATGTTCATACACATGGCGGTGCAGATATTTCCATGTTCATACAGATGGCGGTGTAGATATTTCCATGTTCATACAGATAGCGGTGCTAATATTTCCATTTTTATACAGATAGCGGTGTAGATATTTCCATGTTTATACAGATAGCGGTGTAGATATTTCCATGTTTATACAGATAGCGGTGTAGATATCTCCTTAATACAGATGGCGGTGTAGATATTTATATGTTCATACAGATGGCAGTGAAGATATTTCCATGTTCATACAGATGGCGGTGTAGATATTTCCATGTTTTTAGAGATAGCGGTGTAGTTTTTTCCATGTGTAAAGAGATAGCTGTGTAGATATTTCCATGTATATGCAGATAGCTGTGTAGATATTTCCATTTTCATGCAGACAGCGGTGTAGATATTTCCAAGTTCAAACAGATAGCGGTGTAGATATTTCCATGTTCATACAGATAGCAGTGTATATATTTCCATGTTCATACAGATAGCGGTGTAGATGTTTCCATGTTCATACAGATAGCGGTGTAGATATTTCCATGTTCATACAGATAGCGGTGTATATATTTCCATGTTCATACAGATAGCGGTGTAGATATTTCCATGTTCATCCAGATGGCTGTGTAGACATATGCATGTTCATACAGATAGCGGTGTAGATATCT
Organism: Gorilla gorilla gorilla; assembly: GCF_029281585.2. Lineage (NCBI taxonomy): Eukaryota > Metazoa > Chordata > Mammalia > Primates > Hominidae > Gorilla > Gorilla gorilla. The sequence goes on along the minus strand of NC_073232.2, from coordinate 4,527,224 downwards.
CCATCTTAATACAGATGGCGGTGTAGATATTTATATGTTCATACAGATGGCGGTGCAGATATTTCCATGTTCATACAGATAGCGGTGTAGTTATTGCCATTGGTAAAGAGATAGCTGTGTAGATATTTCCATGTTTATGCAGATAGCTCTGTAGATATTTCCATTTTCATGCAGAGAGCGGTTTAGATATTTCCAAGTTCAAACAGAGGTGTAGATATTTCCATGTTCATACAGATAGCGTTGTAGATATTTCCATGTTTATACAGATAGCGGTGTAGATGTATGCATGTTTACACAGATAGCGGTGTAGATATTTCCATGTTCATACAGATAGCGGTGTAGATATTTCAATGTTCATACAGATAGCGGTGTAGATATTTCCATGTTCATACAAATGGCGGTGTAGATATTTCCATGTTTATACAGATAGCGGTGTAGATATCTCCATCTTAATACAGATGGCGGTGTAGATATTTATATGTTCATACAGATGGCGGTGCAGATATTTCCATGTTCATACAGATAGCGGAGTAGCTATTTCCATGTTCATACAGATAGCGGTGTAGTTATTTCCATGTGTAAAGAGATAGCTGTGCAGATATTTACAGGTATATGCAGATAGCTGTGTAGATATTTCCATTTTCATGCAGATAGCGGTTTAGATATTTCCATGTTAAAACAGATAGCGGTGTAGCTATTTCCACGTTCATATAGATAGCGGTGTAGATATTTCCATGTTCATCCAGATGGTTGTGTAGATATACCCATGTTCATACAGATAGCGGTGTAGTTATTTCCATGTTCATACAGATAGCAGTGTAGACATTTCCATGTTCAGATAGCGGTGTAGATATTTCCATGTTCATACAGATAGCTGTGTAGCTATTTCCATGTTCATACAGATAGCGGTGTAGATATTTCCATGTTCATCCAGATGGCTGTGTAGATATATCCATGTTCATACAGATGGCGGTGAAGATAATTCCATGTTCATACAGATAGCGGTGTAGATATTTCCATGTTCATACAGATAGTGGTGTAGATATTTCCATGTTCATACAGATAGCGGTGCTGATATTTCCATGTTTATACAGGTAGCGGGGTAGATTATTCCATGTTTATACAGATAGCGGTGTAGATATTTCCATGTTTATACAAATAGCGGTGTAGATATCTCCATCTTAATACAGATGGCCGTGTAGATATTTATATGTTCATACAGATGGCGGTGCAGATATTTCCATGTTCATACAGATGGCGGTGTAGATATTTCCATGTTCATACAGATAGCGGTGTAGTTATTTCCATGTGTAAAGAGATAGCTGTGTAGATATTTCTATGTATATGCAGATAGCTCTGTAGATATTTCCATTTTCATGCAGATACCGGTGTAGATATTTCCATGTTCAAACAGATAGCGGTGTAGATATTTCCATGTTCACACAGATAGCGGTGTAGATATTTCTATGTTTATACAGATTGCGGTGAAGATGTATGCATATTTACACAGATAGCGGTGTAGATATTTCCATGTTCATACAGATAGCGGTGTAGATATTTCCATGTTCATCCAGATGGCTGTGTAGATATATCCATGTTCATACAGATAGCGGTGTAGATATTTCCATGTTTATACAGATAGCGGTGTAGATATTTCCATGTTTATACATATAGCGGTGTAGATATTTCCAAGTTTATACAGATAGCGGTGTAGATATCTCCATCTTAATATAGATGGGGGTGTAGATATTTATATCTTCATACAGATGGCGGTGCAGATATTTCCATGTTCATACAGCTGGCACTGTAGATATTTCCATGTTTATAGAGATAGCGGTGTAGTTATTTCCATGTGTATAGAGATAGCTTTGTAGATATTTCCATGTATATGCAGATAGCTGTGTAGATATTTCTATTTTCATGCAGATAGCGGTTTAGATATTTAGATGTTCAAACAGATAGTGGTGTAGATATTTCCATGTTCATACAGATAGCAGTGTAGATATTTCCAAGTTTATACAGATAGCGGTGAAGATGTATGCATGTTTACACAGATAGCGGTGTAGATATTTCCATGTTCATACAGATCGCGGTGTAGATATTTCCATGTTCATCCAGATGGCTGTGTAGACATATCCATGTTCAAACAGATGGCGGTGAAGATATTTCCATGTTTACACAGATAGCGGTGTAGATATTTCCATGTTCATACAGATAGCGGTGTAGATATTTCCATGTTCATACCGATAGCTGTGCTGATATTTCCATCTTTATACAGGTAGCGGTGTAGATGTTTCCATGTTTATACAGATAGCGGTGTAGATGTTTCCATGTTTATACAGATTGCGGTGTAGATATTTCCATGTTTATACAGATAGCGTTGTAGATATCTCCTTCTTAATACAGATGGCGGTGTAGATGTTTATATGTTCATACAGATGGCGGTGCAGATATTTCCATGTTCATACAGATGGCGGTGTAGATATTTCCATGTTTATATAGGGGTGTAGTTATTTCCATGTGTAAAGAGATAGCTGTGTAGATATTTCCATGTATATGCAGATAGCTGTGTAGATATTTCCATGTTCATACAGATAGTGGTGTAGATATTTCCATGTTCAGATAGCGGTGTAGCTATTTCCATGTTCATACAGACAGCGGTGTATATATTTCCATGTTCGTACAGATAGCGGTGTAGATATTTCCATGTTCATACAGATAGTTGTGCTATTTCCATGTTTATACAGGTAGCGGTGTAGATATTTCCATGTTTATACAGATAGCGGGGTAGATATTTCCATGTTTATACAGATAGCGGTGTAGATACTTCCAGGTTTATACAGATAGCGGTGCAGATATCTCCTTCTTAATACAGATGGCGGTGTAGATATTTATATGTTCATACAGATGGCGGTGCAGATATTTCCATGTTCATACAGATGGTGGTGCTGATATTTCTATGTTTATACAGGTAGCGGTGTAGATATTTCCATGTTTATACAGATAGTGGTGTAGATATTTCCATGTTTATACAGATAGCGGTGTAGATATTTCCATGTTTATAGAGATAGCGGTGTAGATATCTCCATCTTAATACAGATGGCGGTGTAGATATTTATATGTTCATACAGATGGCGGTGCAGATATTTCCATGTTCATACAGATAGCGGAGTAGCTATTTCCATGTTCATACAGATAGCGGTGTAGATATTTCCATGTTCCTCCAGATGGCTGTGTAGACATATCCATGTTAACACAGATGGCGGTGAAGATAATTCCATGTTCATACATCTAGCGGTGTAGATATTTCCATGTTCAAGCAGATAGTGGTGTAGATATTTCCATGATCATACAGATGGCTGTGTAGATATATCCATGTTCATACTGATGGCGGTGAAGTTATTTCCATGTTCCTACAGTTAGCGGTGTAGATATTTCCATGTCCATACAGATAGCGGTGTAGATATTTCCAAGGTCATACAGATAGCGGTGTAGCTATTTCCATGCTCATACAGATAGCGGTGTATGTATTTCCATGTTCATACAGATAGCAGTGCAGGTATTTCCATGTTCATACAGATAGCAGTGTAGATATTTCCATGTTCATCCAGGAGGCTGTGAAGATATATCCATGTTCATACAGATGGCGGTGAAGATATTTCCATGTTCATGCAGATATCGGTGTAGTTATTTCCATGTGTAAAGAGATAGCTGTGTAGATATTTCCATGTATATGCAGATAGCTGTGTGGATATTTCCATTTTCATGCAGATAGCGGTTTAGAGATTTTCATGTTCAAACAGATAGCGGTGTAGATATTTCCATGTTCATAGAGATAGCGGTGTAGATATTTCCATGTTCATACAGATAGAGGGGCTGATATATCCATGTTCATACAGATAGAGGGGCTGATATTTCCATGTTCATACAGATAGCGGTGCTGATATTTCCATTTTTATACAGGTAGCGGTTTAGATATTTCCATGTTTATACAGAGAGCGGTGTAGATATATCCATGTTTATACAGATAGCGTTGTAGATATCTCCTTCTTAATACAGATGGCGGTGTAGATATTTATATGTTCATACAGATGGCGGTGCAGATATTTCCGTGTTCATACAGATGGCTGTTTAGATATTTCCATGTTCATACAGATAGCGGTGTAGTTATTTCCATGTGTAAAGAGATAGCTGTGCAGATGTTTCCATGTATATGCAGATAGCGGTGTAGATATTTCCATTTTCATGCTGATAGCGGTTTAGATATTTCCATGATCAAACAGATAGCGTTGTAGATATTTCCATGTTCATTCAGATAGCGGTGTAGCTATTGCCATGCTTTTGCAGATTGCGGTGAAGACGTATGCATGTTTACACAAATAGCGGTGTAGATATTTCCATGTTCATGCAGATAGCGGTGTAGATATTTCCATGTTCATCCAGATGGCTGTGTAGATATATCCATGTTCATACAGATAGCGGTGTAGATATTTCCATGTTCATTGACATAGCGGTGTAGATATTTCCAGGTTTATACAGATAGCAGTGCTGATATTTCCATGTTTATACAGGTAGCGGTGTAGGTATTTCCATGTTTATACAGATAGCGGTGTAGATATTTCCAAGTTTATACAGATAGCGGTGAAGATATCTCCATCTTAATAAAGATGGCGGTGTAGATATTTATATGTTCATACAGATGGCAGTGCAGATATCTCCATGTTCATACAGATCGCGGTGTAGATATTTCCATGTTCATCCAGATGGCTGAGTAGACATATCCATGTTCATACAGATGGCTGTGAAGATATTTCCATGTTCATACAGATAGCGGTGTAGATATTTCCATGTTCATACATATAACGGTGTAGATATTTCCATGATCATACAGATGGCTGTGTAGATATATCCACGTTCATACTGATGGCGTTGAAGTTATTTCCATGTTCATACAGATAGCTGTGTAGATATTTCCATGTTCATACAGATAGCGGTGTAGACATTTCCATGTTCATACTGATAGCGGTGCTGATATTTCCATGTTTATACACGTAGCGGTGTAGATATTTCCATGTTTATACAGATAGCGGTGTAGATATTTCCATGTTTATACAGATAGCAGTGTAGATATTTCGATGTTTATACAGATAGCTGTGTAGATATCTCCTTCTTAATACAGATGGCGGTGCAGATATTTATATGTTCATACACATGGCGGTGCAGATATTTCCATGTTCATACAGATGGCGGTGTAGATATTTCAATGTTCATACAGATAGCGGTATAGATATCTAAATGTTCACACAGATAGCGGTGTAGATATTTCCATGTTCATACAGATGGCGGTGCAGATATTTCCATGTTCATCCTGATAGCGGTGCTGATATTTCCATTTTTATACAGATAGCGGTGTAGATATTTCCATGTTTATACAGATAGCGGTGTAGATATTTCCATGTTTATACAGATAGCGGTGTAGATATCTCCTTAATACAGATGGCGGTGTAGATATTTATATGTTCATACAGATGGCAGTGAAGATATTTCCATGTTCATACAGATGGCGGTGTAGATATTTCCATGTTTTTAGAGATAACGGTGTAGTTATTTCCATGTGTAAAGAGATAGCTGTGTAGATATTTCCATGTATATGCAGATAGCTGTGTAGATATTTCCATTTTCATGCAGACAGCGGTGTAGATATTTCCATGTTGAAACAGATAGCGGTGTAGATATTTCCATGTTCATACAGATATCGGTGTATATATTTCCATGTTCATACAGATAGCGGTGTAGATATTTCCATGTTCATACAGATAGCGGTGTAGGTATTTCCATGTTCATACAGATAGCGGTGTATATATTTCCATGTTCATACAGATAGCGTTGAAGATATTTCCATGTTCATCCAGATGGCTGTTTAGACATATCCATGTTCATACAGATAGCGGTGTAGATATCTCCATCTTAATACAGATGGCGGTGTAGATATTTATATGTTCATACAGATGGCGGTGCAGATATTTCCATGTTTATACAGATAGCGGTGTAGATATTTCCATGTTTATACAGATAGCGGTGTAGATATCTCCATCTTAATACAGATGGCGGTGTAGATATTTATAAGTTCATACAGATGGCGGTGCAGATATTTCCATGTTCATACAGATAGCGGAGTAGCTATTTCCATGTTCATACAGATAGCGGTGTAGATATTTCCATGTTCCTCCAGATGGCTGTGTAGACATATCCATGTTCACACAGATGGCGGTGAAGATAATTCCATGTTCATACATCTAGCGGTGTAGATATTTCCATGTTCATACAGATAGCGGTGTAGATATTTCCATGTTCATACAGATAGAGGGGCTGATATTTCCATGTTCATACAGATAGCGGTGCTGATATTTCCATGTTTATACAGATAGCGGTGTAGACATTTCCATGTTTATACAGATAGTGGTGTAGATATCTCCATCTTAATACAGATGGCGGTGCAGATGTTTATATGTTCATACAGATGGCTGTGCAGATATTTCCATGTTCATACAGATAGCGGTGTACTTATTTCCATGTGTAAAGAGATAGCTGTGCAGATATTTCCAGGAATATGCAGATAGCTGTGTAGATATTTCTATTTTCATGCAGATAGCGGTTTAGATATTCCCATGTTCAAACAGATAGCGGTGTAGCTATTTCCACGTTCATACAGATATCGGTGTAGATATTTCCATGTTCATCCAGATGGTTGTGTAGATATATCAATGTTCATACAGATAGCGGTGTAGATATTTCCATGTTCATACAGATAGCAGTGTAGATATTTCCATGTTCATGCAGATAGCGGTGTAGATATTTCCATGTTCATACAGATAGCTGTGTAGCTATTTCCATCTTCATACAGATAGCGGTGTAGATATTTCCATGTTCATCCAGATGGCTGTGTAGATATATCCATGTTCATACAGATGGCGGTGAAGATAATTCCATGTTCATACAGATAGCGGTGTAGATATTTCCATGTTCATACAGATGGCGGTGTAGATATTTCCATGTTCATACAGATAGCGGTGTAGTTATTTCCATGTGTAAAGAGATAGCTGTGTAGATATTTCTATGTATATGCAGATAGCTCTGTAGATATTTCCATTTTCATGCAGATACCGGTGTAGATATTTCCATGTTCAAACAGATAGCGGTGTAGATATTTCCATGTTCACACAGATAGCGGTGTAGATATTTCCATGTTTATACAGATTGCGGTGAACATTTATGCATATTTACACAGATAGCGGTGTAGATATTTCCATGTTCATACAGATAGCGGTGTAGATATTTCCATGTTCATCCAGATGGCTGTGTAGATATATCCATGTTCCTACAGATAGCGGTGTAGATATTTCCATGTTTATACAGATAGCGGTGTAGATATTTCCATGTTTATACATATAGCGGTGTAGATATTTCCAAGTTTATACAGATAGCGGTGTAGATATCTCCATCTTAATATAGATGGGGTTGTAGATATTTATATCTTCATACAGATGGCGGTGCAGATATTTCCATGTTCATACAGATGGCACTGTAGATATTTCCATGTTTATAGAGATAGCGGTGTAGTTATTTCCATGTGTATAGAGATAGCTTTGTAGATATTTCCATGTATATGCAGATAGCTGTGTAGATATTTCTATTTTCATGCAGATAGCGGTTTAGATATTTAGATGTTCAAACAGATAGTGGTGTAGATATTTCCATGTTCATACAGATAGCGGTGTAGATATTTCCATGTTTATACAGATAGCGGTGAAGATGTATGCATGTTTACACAGATAGCGGTGTAGATATTTCCATGTTCATACAGATCGCGGTGTAGATATTTCCATGTTCATCCAGATGGCTGTGTAGACATATCCATGTTCAAACAGATGGCGGTGAAGATATTTCCATGTAAACACAGATAGCGGTGTAGATATTTCCATGTTCATACAGATAGCGGTGTAGATATTTCCATGTTCATACCGATAGCGGTGCTGATATTTCCATGTTTATACAGGTAGCGGTGTAGATATTTCCATGTTTATACAGATAGCGGTGTAGATGTTTCCATGTTTATACAGATAGCGGTGTAGATATTTCCATGTTTATACAGATAGCGTTGTAGATATCTCCTTCTTAATACAGATGGCGGTGTAGATGTTTATATGTTAATACAGATGGCGGTGCAGATATTTCTATGTTCATACAGATGGCGGTGTAGATATTTCCATGTTTATATAGGGGTGTAGTTATTTCCATGTGTAAAGAGATAGCTGTGTAGATATTTCCATGTATATGCAGATAGCTGTGTAGATATTTCCATTTTCATGCAGACAGCGGTGTAGATATTTCCATGTTCAAACAGATAGCGGTGTAGATATTTCCATGATCATACAGATGGCTGTGTAGATATATCCATGTTCATACTGATTGCGGTGAAGTTATTTCCATGTTCCTACAGATAGCGGTGTAGATATTTCCATGTCCATACAGATAGCGGTGTAGATATTTCCAAGTTCATACAGATAGCGGTGTAGCTATTTCCATGTTCATACAGATAGCGGTGTATGTATTTCTTTGTTCATACAGATAGCAGTGCAGGTATTTCCATGTTCATACAGATAGCAGTGTAGATATTTCCATGTTCATCCAGGAGGCTGTGAAGATATATCCATGTTCATACAGATGGCGGTGAAGATATTTCCATGTTCATGCAGATAGCGGTGTAGTTATTTCCATGTGTAAAGAGATAGCTGTGTAGATATTTCCATGTATATGCAGATAGCTGTGTGGATATTTCCATTTTCATGCAGATAGCGGTTTAGAGATTTTCATGTTCAAACAGATAGCGGTGTAGATATTTCCATGTTCATAAAGATAGCGGTGTAGATATTTCCATGTTCATACAGATAGAGGGGCTGATATTTCCATGTTCATACAGATAGCGGTGCTGATATTTCCATTTTTATACAGGTAGCGGTTTAGATATTTCCATGTTCAAACAGATAGCGGTGTAGATATTTCCATGTTCATACAGATATCGGTGTATATATTTCCATGTTCATACAGATAGCGGTGTAGATATTTCCAGGTTCATATAGATAGCGGTGTAGATATTTCCATGTTCATACGGATAGCGGTGTATATATTTCCATGTTCATACAGATAGCGTTGAAGATATTTCCATGTTCATCCAGATGGCTGTTTAGACATATCCATGTTCATACAGATAGCGGTGTAGATATCTCCATCTTTATACAGATGGCGGTGTAGATATTTATATGTTCATACAGATGGCGGTGCAGATATTTCCATGTTTATACAGATAGCGGTGTAGATATTTCCATGTTTATACAGATAGCGGTGTAGATATCTCCATCTTAATACAGATGGCGGTGTAGATATTTATAAGTTCATACAGATGGCGGTGCAGATATTTCCATGTTCATACAGATAGCGGAGTAGCTATTTCCATGTTCATACAGATAGCGGTGTAGATATTTCCATGTTCCTCCAGATGGCTGTGTAGACATATCCATGTTCACACAGATGGCGGTGAAGATAATTCCATGTTCATACATCTAGCGGTGTAGATATTTCCATGTTCATACAGATAGCGGTGTAGATATTTCCATGTTCATACAGATAGAGGGGCTGATATTTCCATGTTCATACAGATAGCGGTGCTGATATTTCCATGTTTATACAGATAGCGGTGTAGACATTTCCATGTTTATACAGATAGTGGTGTAGATATCTCCATCTTAATACAGATGGCGGTGTAGATGTTTATATGTTCATACAGATGGCTGTGCAGATATTTCCATGTTCATACAGATAGCGGTGTAGTTATTTCCATGTGTAAAGAGATAGCTGTGCAGATATTTCCAGGAATATGCAGATAGCTGTGTAGATATTTCCATTTTCATGCAGATAGCGGTTTAGATATTTCCATGTTCAAACAGATAGCGGTGTAGCTATTTCCACGTTCATACAGATATCGGTGTAGATATTTCCATGTTCATCCAGATGGTTGTGTAGATATATCCATGTTCATACAGATAGCGGTGTAGATATTTCCATGTTCATACAGATAGCAGTGTAGATATTTCCATGTTCATGCAGATAGCGGTGTAGATATTTCCATGTTCATACAGATAGCTGTGTAGCTATTTCCATGTTCATACAGATAGCGGTGTAGATATTTCCATGTTCATCCAGATGGCTGTGTAGATATATCCATGTTCATACAGATGGCGGTGAAGATAATTCCATGTTCATACAGATAGCGGTGTAGATATTTCCATGTTCATACAGATAGTGGTGTAGATATTTCCATGTTCATACAGATAGCGGTGCTGATATTTCCATGTTTATACAGGTAGCGGGGTAGATATTTCCATGTTTATACAGATAGCGGAGTAGATATTTCCATGTTTATACAAATAGCGGTGTAGATATCTCCATCTTAATACAGATGTCCGTGTAGATATTTATATGTTCATACAGATGGCGGTGCAGATATTTCCATGTTCATACAGATGGCGGTGTAGATATTTCCATGTTCATACAGATAGCGGTGTAGTTATTTCCATGTGTAAAGAGATAGCTGTGTAGATATTTCTATGTATATGCAGATAGCTCTGTAGATATTTCCATTTTCATGCAGATACCGGTGTAGATATTTCCATGTTCAAACAGATAGCGGTGTAGATATTTCCATGTTCACACAGATAGCGGTGTAGATATTTCCATGTTTATACAGATTGCGGTGAACATGTATGCATATTTACACAGATAGCGGTGTAGATATTTCCATGTTCATACAGATAGCGGTGTAGATATTTCCATGTTCATCCAGATGGCTGTGTAGATATATCCATGTTCATACAGATAGCGGTGTAGATATTTCCATGTTTATACAGATGGCGGTGTAGATATTTCCATGTTTATACATATAGCGGTGTAGATATTTCCAAGTTTATACAGATAGCGGTGTAGATATCTCCATCTTAATATAGATGGGGTTGTAGATATTTATATCTTCATACAGATGGCGGTGCAGATATTTCCATGTTCATACAGATGGCACTGTAGATATTTCCATGTTTATAGAGATAGCGGTGTAGTTATTTCCATGTGTATAGAGATAGCTTTGTAGATATTTCCATGTATATGCAGATAGCTGTGTAGATATTTCTATTTTCATGCAGATAGCTGTTTAGATATTTAGATGTTCAAACAGATAGTGGTGTAGATATTTCCATGTTCATTCAGATAGCGGTGTAGATATTTCCATGTTTATACAGATAGCAGTGAAGATGTATGCATGTTTACACAGATAGCGGTGTAGATATTTCCATGTTCATACAGATCGCGGTGTAGATATTTCCATGTTCATCCAGATGGCTGTGTAGACATATCCATGTTCAAACAGATGGCGGTGAAGATATTTCCATGTTAACACAGATAGCGGTGTAGATATTTCCATGTTCATACAGAGAGCGGTGTAGATATTTCCATGTTCATACCGATAGCGGTGCTGATATTTCCATGTTTATACAGGTAGCGGTGTAGATATTTCCATGTTTATACAGATAGCGGTGTAGATGTTTCCATGTTTATACAGAGAGCGGTGTAGATATTTCCATGTTTATACAGATAGCGTTGTAGATATCTCCTTCTTAATACAGATGGCGGTGTAGATGTTTATATGTTAATACAGATGGCGGTGCAGATATTTCCATGTTCATACAGATGGCGGTGTAGATATTTCCATGTTTATATAGGGGTGTAGTTATTTCCATGTGTAAAGAGATAGCTGTGTAGATATTTCCATGTATATGCAGATAGCTGTGTAGATATTTCCATTTTCATGCAGACAGCGGTGTAGATATTTCCATGTTCAAACAGAGAGCGGTGTAGATATTTCCATGATCATACAGATGGCTGTGTAGATATATCCATGTTCATACTGATGGCGGTGAAGTTATTTCCATGTTCCTACAGATAGCGGTGTAGATATTTCCATGTCCATACAGATAGCGGTGTAGATATTTCCAAGTTCATACAGATAGCGGTGTAGCTATTTCCATGTTCATACAGATAGCGGTGTATGTATTTCTATGTTCATACAGATAGCAGTGCAGGTATTTCCATGTTCATACAGATAGCAGTGTAGATATTTCCATGTTCATCCAGGAGGCTGTGAAGATATATCCATGTTCATACAGATGGCGGTGAGGATATTTCCATGTTCATGCAGATAGCGGTGTAGTTATTTCCATGTGTAAAGAGATAGCTGTGTAGATATTTCCATGTATATGCAGATAGCTGTGTGGATATTTCCATTTTCATGCAGATAGCGGTTTAGAGATTTTCATGTTCAAACAGATAGCGGTGTAGATATTTCCATGTTCATAAAGATAGCGGTGTAGATATTTCCATGTTCATACAGATAGAGGGGCTGATATTTCCATGTTCATACAGATAGCGGTGCTGATATTTCCATTTTTATACAGGTAGCGGTTTAGATATTTCCATGTTTATACAGGTAGCAGTGTAGATATTTCCATGTTTATACAGAGAGCGGTGTAGATATATCCATGTTTATACAGATAGCGTTGTAGATATCTCCTTCTTAATACAGATGGCGGTGTAGATATTTATATGTTCATACAGATGGCGGTGCAGATATTTCCGTGTTCATACAGATGGCTGTTTAGATATTTCCATGTTCATACAGATAGCGGTGAAGATATTTCCATGTGTAAAGAGATAGCTGTGTAGATATTTCCATGTATATGCAGATAGCGGTGTAGATATTTCCATTTTCATGCTGATAGCGGTTTAGATATTTCCATGATCAAACAGATAGCGTTGTAGATATTTCCATGTTCATTCAGATAGCGGTGTAGCTATTTCCATGCTTTTGCAGATTGCGGTGAAGATGTATGCATGTTTACACAAATAGCGGTGTAGATATTTCCATGTTCATGCAGATAGCGGTGTAGATATTTCCATGTTCATCCAGATGGCTGTGTAGATATATCCATGTTCATACAGATAGCAGTGTAGATATTTCCATGTTCATTGACATAGCGGTGTAGATATTTCCAGGTTCATACAGATAGCAGTGCTGATATTTCCATGTTTATACAGGTAGCGGTGTAGGTATTTCCATGTTTATACAGATAGCGGTGTAGATATTTCCAAGTTTATACAGATAGCGGTGAAGATATCTCCATCTTAATACAGATGGCGGTGTAGATATTTATATGTTCATACAGATGGCAGTGCAGATATTTCCATGTTCATACAGATGGCGGTGTAGATATTTCCATGTTCATACAGATAGCGGTGTAGTTATTTCCATGTGTAAAGAGATAGCTGTGTAGATACTTCCATGAATATGCAGATAGCAGTGTAGATATTTCCATTTTCATGCAGATAGCGGTGTAGATATTTCCATGTTCAAACAGATAGTGGTGTAGATAATTCCATGTTCATACAGATAGCGGTGTAGATATTTCCATGTTCATCCAGATGGCTGTGTAGTCATATCCATGTTCATACAGACGGCGGTGAAGATATTTCCATGTTCATACAGATAGCGGTGTAGATATTTCCATGTTCATTCATATAGCGGTGTAGATATTTCCAAGATCATACAGATGGCTGTGTAGATAAATCCATGTTCATACTGATGGCGGTGAAGTTATTTCCATGTTCATACAGATAGCTGTGTAGATATTTCCATGTTCATACAGATAGCGGTGTAGATATTTCCATGTTCATACTGATAGCGGTGCTGATATTTCCATGTTTATACACGTAGCGGTGTAGATATTTCCATGTTTATACAGATAGCGGTGTAGATATTTCCATGTTTATACAGATAGCAGTGTAGATATTTCGATGTTTATACAGATAGCGGTGTAGATATCTCCTTCTTAATACAGATGGCGGTGCAGATATATATATGTTCATACACATGGCGGTGCAGATATTTCCATGTTCATACAGATGGCGGTGTAGATATTTCCATGTTCATACAGATAGCGGTGTAGATATCTCCATGTTCACACAGATAGCGGTGTAGATATTTCTATGTTCATACAGATGGCGGTGCAGATATTTCCATGTTCATACTGATAGCGGTGCTGATATTTCCATTTTTATACAGATAGCGGTGTAGATATTTCCATGTTTATACAGATAGCGGTGTAGATATTTCCATGTTTATACAGATAGCGGTGTAGATATCTCCTTAATACAGATGGCGGTGTAGATATTTATATGTTCATACAGATGGCAGTGAAGATATTTCCATGTTCATACAGATGGCGGTGTAGATATTTCCATGTTTTTAGAGATAGCGGTGTAGTTATTTCCATGTGTAAAGAGATAGCTGTGTAGATATTTCCATGTATATGCAGATAGCTGTGTAGATATTTCCATTTTCATGCAGACAGTGGTGTAGGTATTTCCATGTTCAAACAGATAGCAGTGTAGATATTTCCATGTTCATACAGATAGCGGTGTATATATTTCCATGTTCATACAGATAGCGGTGTAGATATTTCCATGTTCATACAGATAGCGGTGTAGATATTTCCATGTTCATACAGATAGCGGTGTAGATATCTCCATCTTAATACAGATGGCGGTGTAGACATATCCATGTTCATACAGATAGCGGTGTAGATATCTCCATCTTAATACAGATGGCGGTGTAGATATTTATATGTTCATACAGATGGCGGTGCAGATATTTCCATGTTCATACAGATAGCGGTGTAGTTATTGCCATTGGTAAAGAGATAGCTGTGTAGATATTTCCATGTATATGCAGATAGCTCTGTAGATATTTCCATTTTCATGCAGATAGCGGTTTAGATATTTCCAAGTTCAAACAGAGGTGTAGATATTTCCATGTTCATACAGATAGCGGTGTAGATATTTCCATGTTTATACAGATAGCGGTGAAGATGTATGCATGTTTACACAGATAGCGGTGTAGATATTTCCATGTTCATACAGATAGCGGTGTAGATAATTCCATGTCCATCCAGATGGCTGTGTAGATATATCCATGTTCATACAGATAGCGGTGTAGTTATTTCCATGTTCATACCGATAGTGGTGTAGATATTTCCATGTTCAGATAGCGGTATAGCTATTTCCATGTTCATACAGACAGCGGTGTATATATTTCCTTGTTCGTACAGATAGCGGTGTAGATATTTCCGTGTTCACACAGATAGCTGTGCTATTTCCATGTTTATACAGGTAGCGGTGTAGATATTTCCATGTTTATACAGATAGCGGGGTAGATATTTCCATGTTTATACAGATAGCGGTGTAGATATTTCCAGGTTTATACAGATAGCGGTGAAGATATCTCCTTCTTAATACAGATGGCGGTGTAGATATTTATATGTTCATACAGATGGCGGTGCAGATATTTCCATGTTCATACAGATGGCGGTGTAGATATTTCCATGTTTTTAGAGATAGCGGTGTAGTTATTTCCATGTGTAAAGAGATAGCTGTGTAGATATTTCCATGTATATACATATTACTGTGTAGATATTTACATTTTCATGCAGACAGCGGTGTAGATATTTCCATCTTCAAACAGATAGCGGTGTAGATATTTCCATGTTCATACATATAGCGGTGTAGATAATTCCATGTTCATACAGATAGCGGTGTAGATATTTCAATGTTCATACAGATAGCGGTGTAGATATTTCCATGTTCATACAGATAGCGGTGCTGATATTTCCATGTTTATACAGGTAGCGGTGTAGATATTTCCATGTTTATACAGATAGTGGTGTAGATATTTCCATGTTTATACAGATAGCGGTGTAGATATTTCCATGTTTATACAGATAGCGGTGTAGCTATCTCCATCTTAATACAGATGGCGGTGTAGATATTTATATGTTCATACAGATGGCGGTGCAGATATTTTCATGTTCATACAGATAGCGGAGTAGCTATTTCCATGTTCATACAGATAGCGGTGTAGATATTTCCATGTTCCTCCAGATGGCTGTTTAGACATATCCATGTTCACACAGATGGCGGTGAAGATAATTCCATGTTCATACATCTAGCGGTGTAGATATTTCCATGTTCATACACATAGCGGTGTAGATATTTCCATGTTCATACAGATAGAGGGGCTGATATTTCCATGTTCATACAGATAGCGGTGCTGATATTTCCATGTTTATACAGGTAGCGGTGTAGATATATCCATGTTCATACAGATAGCGGTGAAGATATTTCAATGTTCATACAGATAGCGGTGTAGATATTTCCATGTTCATACAGATAGCGGTGTAGATATTTCCATGTTCATTCAGATAGCTGTGTAGCTATTTCCATGTTCATACAGATAGCGGTGTAGATATTTCCATGTTCATCCAGATGGCTGTGTAGATATATCCATATTCATACAGATGGCGGTGAAGATAATTCCATGTTCATACAGAGAGCGGTGTAGATATTTCCATGTTCATACAGATAGTGGTGTAGATATTTCCATGTTCATACAGATAGCGGTGCTGATATTTCCATGTTTATACAGGTAGCGGGGTAGATATTTCCATGTTTATACAGATAGCGGTGTAGATATGTCCATGTTTATACAAATAGCGGTGTAGATATCTCCATGTTAATACAGATGGCCGTGTAGATATTTATATGTTCATACAGATGGCGGTGCAGATATTTCCATGTTCATACAGATGGCGGTGTAGATATTTCCATGTTCATACAGATAGCGGTGTAGTTATTTCCATGTGTAAAGAGATAGCTGTGTAGATATTTCTATGTATATGCAGATAGCTCTGTAGATATTTCCATTTTCATGCAGATACCGGTGTAGATATTTCCATGTTCAAACAGATAGCGGTGTAGATATTTCCATGTTCACACAGATAGCGGTGTAGATATTTCCATGTTTATACAGATTGCGGTGAAGAAGTATGTATATTTACACAGATAGCGGTGTAGATATTTCCATGTTTATACAGATAGCGGTGTAGATATTTCCATGTTCATCCAGATGGCTGTGTAGATATATCCATGTTCATACAGATGGCGGTGTAGATATTTCCATGTTTATACAGATAGCGGTGTAGATATTTCCATGTTTATACATATAGCGGTGTAGATATTTCCAAGTTAATACAGATAGCGGTGTAGATATCTCCATCTTAATATAGATGGGGGTGTAGATATTTATATCTTCATACAGATGGCGGTGCAGATATTTCCATGTTCATACAGATGGCACTGTAGATATTTCCATGTTTATAGAGATAGCGGTGTTGTTATTTCCATGTGTATAGAGATAGCTTTGTAGATATTTCCATGTATATGCAGATAGCTGTGTAGATATTTCTATTTTCATGCAGATAGCGGTTTAGATATTTAGATGTTCAAACAGATAGCGGTGTAGATATTTCCATGTTCATACAGATAGCGGTGTAGATATTTCCATGTTTATACAGATAGCGGTGAAGTTATATGCATGGTTACACAGATAGCGGTGTAGATATTTCCATGTTCATACAGATCGTGGTGTAGATATTTCCATGTTCATCCAGATGGCTGTGTAGACATATCCATGTTCAAACAGATGGCGGTGAAGATATTTCCATGTTTACACAGATAGCGGTGTAGATATTTCCATGTTCATACAGATAGCGGTGTAGATATTTCCATGTTCATACCGATAGCGGTACTGATATTTCCATGTTTATACAGGTAGCGGTGTAGATATTTCCATGTTTATACAGATAGCGGTGTAGATGTTTCCATGTTTATACAGATAGCGGTGTAGATACTTCCATGTTTATACAGATAGCGTTGGAGATATCTCCTTCTTAATACAGATGGCGGTGTAGATGTTTATATGTTCATACAGATGGCGGTGCAGATATTTCCATGTTCATACAGAGGGCGGTGTAGATATTTCCATGTTTATATAGGGGTGTAGTTATATCCATGTGTAAAGAGATAGCTGTGTAGATATTTCCATGTATATGCAGATAGCTGTGTAGATATTTCCATTTTCATGCAGACAGCGGTGTAGATATTTCCATGTTCAAACAGATAGCGGTGTAGATATTTCCATGTTCATACAGATAGCGGTGTAGATATTTCCATGTTCATACAGATAGCGGTGTAGGTATTTCCATGTTCATACAGATAGCGGTGTAGATATTTCCATGTTCATACATATAGCGGTGTAGATATTTCCATGTTTATACAGGTAGCGGTGTAGATATTTCCATGTTTATAGAGATAGCATTGTAGATATTTCCATGTTTATACAGATAGCGGTGTAGATATTTCCATGTTTATACAGATAGCGGTGTAGATATTTCCATGTTTATATAGATAGCGGTGTAGATATCTCCATCTTAATACAGATGGCGGTGTAGATATTTATATGTTCATACAGTTGGAGGTGCAGATATTTCCATGTTCATACAGATGGCGGTGTAGATATTTCCATGTTCATACAGATAGCGGTGTAGTTATTTCCATGTGTAAAGAGATAGCTGTGTAGATATTTCCATGAATATGCAGATAGCAGTGTAGATATTCCCATTTTCATGCAGATAGCGGTGTAGATATTTCCATGTTCAAACAGATATCGGTGTAGATAATTCCATGTTCATACAGATAGCGGTGTAGATATTTCCATGTTCATACAGATAGCAGTGTAGATATTTCCATGTTTATACAGATAGCGGTGAAGATGTATGCATGTTTACACAGATAGCGGTGTAGATATTTCCATGTTCAAACAGCGGTGTAGATATTTCCATGTTCATACAGATAGCGGTGTAGATATTTCCATGTTTATACAGATTGCGGTGAAGATGTATGCATATTTACACAGATAGTGGTGTAGATATTTCCATGTTCATACAGATAGCGGTGTAGATATTTCCATGTTCATACAGATGGCTGTGTAGACATATCCATGTTCATACAGATGGTGGTGAAGATATTTGCATGTTCATACAGACAGCAGTATAGATATTTCCATGTTCATACAGATAGCGGTGTAGATATTTCCATGTTCCTACAGATGGCTGTGTAGATATATCCATGTTCATACAGATGACGGTGAAGATATTTCCATGTTCATACAGGTAGCGGTGTAGATATTTCCATGTTCATACAGATAGTGGTGTAGATATTTCCATGTTCATACCGATAGCGGTGCTGATATTTCCATGTTTATACAGGTATCGGTGTAGATATTTCCATGTTTATACAGATAGCGGTGTAGATATCTCCTTCTTAATACAGATGGCGGTGTAGATGTTTATATGTTTATGCAGATGGCCGGGCAGATATTTCCATGTGCATACAGATGGCGGTGTAGATATTTCCAAGTTTATAGGGATAGCGGTGTACTTATTTCCATGTGTAA
Organism: Gorilla gorilla gorilla; assembly: GCF_029281585.2. Lineage (NCBI taxonomy): Eukaryota > Metazoa > Chordata > Mammalia > Primates > Hominidae > Gorilla > Gorilla gorilla. The sequence goes on along the minus strand of NC_073232.2, from coordinate 4,507,714 downwards.
AGAGGTAGCTGTGTAGATATTTCCATCTATATGCAGATAGCTGTGTAGATATTTCCATTTTCATGCAGACAGCGGTGTAGATATTTCCATGTTCAAACAGATAGCGGTGTAGATATTTCCATGTTCATACAGATAGCGGTGTAGATATTTCCATGTTCATACAGATAGCGGTGTAGATATTTCCATGTTCATACAGATAGCGGTGTAGATATTTCCATGTTCATACATATAGCGGTGCTGATATTTCCTTGTTTATACAGGTAGCGGTGTAGATATTTCCATGTTTATACAGATAGCGTTGTAGATATCTCCATCTTAATACAGATGGCAGTGTAGTTATTTATATGTTCATACAGTTGGCGGTGCATATATTTCCATGTTTATACAGATAGCGGTGTAGATATTTCCATGTTTATTCAGATAGCGGTGTAGATATCTCCATCTTAATACAGATGGCAGTGTAGTTATTTATATGTTCATACAGTTGGCGGTGCATATATTTCCATGTTCATACAGATGGCGGTGTAGATATTTCCATGTTCATACAGATAGCGGTGTAGTTATTTCCATGTGTAAAGAGATAGCTGTGTAGATATTTCCATGTATATGCAGATAGCAGTGTAGATATTTCCATTTTCATGCATATAGCGGTGTAGATATTTCCATGTTCAAAGAGATAGCGGTGTAGATATTTCCATGTTCATACAGATAGCGGTGTAGATATTTCCATGTTCATACAGATAGCAGTGTAGATATTTCCGTGTTTATACAGATAGCGGTGAAGATGTATGCATGTTTACACAGATAGCGGTGTAGATATTTCCATTTTCATACATATAGCGGTGTAGATATTTCCATGTTCATCCATATGGCTGTGTAGATATATCCATGTTCATACAGATAGCGGTGTAGATATTTCCCTGTTCATACAGATAGTGATGTAGATATTTCCATGTTCATACAGATAGAGGGGCTGATATTTCCATTTTCATACAGATAGCGGTGCTGATATTTCCATGTTTATACTGGTAGCGGTGTAGATATTATCATGTTTATACAGATAGCGGTGTAGATATTTCCATGTTTATACAGATAGCGGTGTAAACATTTCCATGTTTATACAGATAGCGGTGTAGATATCTCCATCTTAATACAGATGGCGGTGTAGATATTTATATGTTCAGACAGATGGCTGTGCAGATATTTCCATGTTGATACAGATAGCGGTGTAGTTATTTCCATGTGTAAAGAGATAGCTGTGTAGATATTTCCATGTATATGCAGATAGCGGTGTAGATATTTCCATTTTCATGCTGATAGCGGTTTAGATATTTCCATGATCAAACAGATAGCGTTGTAGATATTTCCATGTTCATTCAGATAGCGGTGTAGCTATTTCCATGCTTTTGCAGATTGCGGTGAAGATGTATGCATGTTTACACAAATAGCGGTGTAGATATTTCCATGTTCATGCAGATAGCGGTGTAGATATTTCCATGTTCATCCAGATGGCTGTGTAGATATATCCATGTTCATACAGATAGCGGTGTAGATGTTTCCATGTTCATTGACATAGCGGTGTAGATATTTCCAGGTTCATACAGATAGCAGTGCTGATATTTCCATGTTTATACAGGTAGCGGTGTAGGTATTTCCATGTTTATACAGATAGCGGTGTAGATATTTCCAAGTTTATACAGATAGCGGTGAAGATATCTCCATCTTAATACAGATGGCGGTGTAGATATTTATATGTTCATACAGATGGCAGTGCAGATATTTCAATGTTCATACAGATCGCGGTGTAGATATTTCCATGTTCATCCAGATGGCTGTGTAGTCATATCCATGTTCATACAGACGGCGGTGAAGATATTTCCATGTTCATACAGATAGTGGTGTAGATATTTCCATGTTCATTCATATAGTGGTGTAGATATTTCCATGATCATACAGATGGCTGTGTAGATATATCCATGTTCATACTGATGGCGGTGAAGTTATTTCCATGTTCATACAGATAGCAGTGTAGATATTTCGATGTTTATACAGATAGCGGTGTAGATATCTCCTTCTTAATACAGATGGCGGTGCAGATATATATATGTTCATACACATGGCGGTGCAGATATTTCCATGTTCATACAGATGGCGGTGTAGATATTTCCATGTTCATACAGATAGCGGTGTAGATATCTCCATGTTCACACAGATAGCGGTGTAGATATTTCTATGTTCATACAGATGGCGGTGCAGATATTTCCATGTTCATACTGATAGCGGTGCTGATATTTCCATTTTTATACAGATAGCGGTGTACATATTTCCATGTTTATACAGATAGCGGTGTAGATATTTCCATGTTTATACAGATAGCGGTGTAGATATCTCCTTAATACAGATGGCGGTGTAGATATTTATATGTTCATACAGATGGCAGTGGAGATATTTCCATGTTCATACAGATGGCGGTGTAGATATTTCCATGTTTTTAGAGACAGCGGTGTAGTTATTTCCATGTGTAAAGAGATAGCTGTGTAGATATTTCCATGTATATGCAGATAGCTGTGTAGATATTTCCATTTTCATGCAGACAGTGGTGTAGGTATTTCCATGTTCAAACAGATAGCGGTGTAGATATTTCCATGTTCATACAGATAGCGGTGTATATATTTCCATGTTCATACAGATAGCGGTGTAGATATTTCCATGTTCATACAGATAGCGGTGTAGATATTTCCATGTTCATACAGATAGCGGTGTATATATTTCCATGTTCATACAGATAGCGTTGTAGATATTTCCATGTTCATCCAGATGGCTGTGTAGACATATCCATGTTCATACAGATAGCGGTGTAGATATCTCCATCTTAATACAGATGGCGGTGTAGATATTTATATGTTCATACAGATGGCGGTGCAGATATTTCCATGTTCATACAGATAGCGGTGTAGTTATTGCCATTGGTAAAGAGATAGCTGTGTAGATATTTCCATGTATATGCAGATAGCTCTGTAGATATTTCCATTTTCATGCAGATAGCGGTTTAGATATTTCCAAGTTGAAACAGAGGTGTAGATATTTCCATGTTCATACAGATAGCGGTGTAGATATTTCCATGTTTATACAGATAGCGGTGAAGATATATGCATGTTTACACAGATAGCGGTGTAGATATTTCCATGTTCATACAGATAGCGGTGTAGATAATTCCATGTCCATCCAGATGGCTGTGTAGATATATCCATGTTCATACAGATAGCGGTGTAGTTATTTCCATGTTCATACAGATAGTGGTGTAGATATTTCCATGTTCAGATAGCGGTGTAGCTATTTCCATGTTCATACAGACAGCGGTGTATATATTTCCTTGTTCGTACAGATAGCGGTGTAGATATTTCCATGTTCACACAGATAGCTGTGCTATTTCCATGTTTATACAGGTAGCGGTGTAGATATTTCCATGTTTATACAGATAGCGGGGTAGATATTTCCATGTTTATACAGATAGCGGAGTAGATATTTCCATGTTTATACAAATAGCGGTGTAGATATCTCCATCTTAATACAGATGGCCGTGTAGATATTTATATGTTCATACAGATGGCGGTGCAGATATTTCCATGTTCATACAGATGGCGGTGTAGATATTTCCATGTTTTTAGAGATAGCGGTGTAGTTATTTCCATGTGTAAAGAGATAGCTGTGTAGATATTTCCATGTATATACAGATTTCTGTGTAGATATTTACATTTTCATGCAGACAGCGGAGTAGATATTTCCATGTTCAAACAGATAGCGGTGTAGATATTTCCATGTTCATACATATAGCGGTGTAGATATTTCCATGTTCATACAGATAGCGGTGTAGATATTTCAATGTTCATACAGATAGCGGTGTAGATATTTCCATGTTCATACAGATAGCGGTGCTGATATTTCCATGTTTATACAGGTAGCGGTGTAGATATTTCCATGTTTATACAGATAGTGGTGTAGATATTTCCATGTTTATACAGATAGCGGTGTAGATATTTCCATGTTTATACAGATAGCGGTGTAGATATCTCCATCTTAATACAGATGGCGGTGTAGATATTTATATGTTCATACAGATGGCGGTGCAGATATTTCCATGATCATACAGATAGCGGAGTAGCTATTTCCATGTTCATACAGATAGCGGTGTAGATATTTCCATGTTCCTCCAGATGGCTGTTTAGACATATCCATGTTCACACAGATGGCGGTGAAGATAATTCCATGTTCATACATCTAGCGGTGTAGATATTTCCATGTTCATACACATAGCGGTGTAGATATTTCCATGTTCATACAGATAGAGGGGCTGATATTTCCATGTTCATACAGATAGCGGTGCTGATATTTCCATGTTTATACAGGTAGCGGTGTAGATATATCCATGTTCATACAGATAGCGGTGAAGATATTTCCATGTTCATAGAGACAGCGGTGTAGATATTTCCATGTTCATACAGATAGCAGTGTAGATATTTCCATGTTTATACAGATAGCGGTGAAGATGTATGCATGTTTACACAGATAGCGGTGTAGATATTTCCATGTTCAAACAGCGGTGTAGATATTTCCATGTTCATACAGATAGCGGTGTAGATATTTCCATGTTTATACAGATTGCGGTGAAGATGTATGCATATTTACACAGATAGTGGTGTAGATATTTCCATTTTCATACAGATTGCGGTGTAGATATTTCAATGTTCATACAGATAGCGGTGCTGATATTTCCATGTTTATACAGGTAGCGGTGTAGATATTTCCAAGTTTATACAGATAGCGGTGAAGATAACTCCATCTTAAAGCAGATGGCGGTGTAGATATTTATATGTTCATACAGATGGCGCTGTAGATATTTCCATGTTTATAGAGATAGCGGTGTAGTTATTTCCATGTGTATAGAGATAGCTTTGTAGATATTTCCATGTATATGCAGATAGCGGTGTAGATATTTCTATTTTCATGCAGATAGGGGTTTAGATATTTCCATGTTCAAACAGATAGCGGTGTAGATATTTCCATGTTCATACAGATGGCTGTGTAGACATATCCATGTTCATACAGATGGCGGTGAAGATATTTGCATGTTCATACAGACAGCAGTAGAGATATTTCCATGTTCATACAGATAGCGGTGTAGATATTTCCATGTTCCTACAGATGGCTGTGTAGATATATCCATGTTCATACAGATGACGGTGAAGATATTTCCATGTTCATACAGATAGCGGTGTAGATATTTCCATGTTCATACAGATAGTGGTGTAGATATTTCCATGTTCATCTCGATAGCGGTGCTGATATTTCCATGTTTATACAGGTATCGGTGTAGATATTTCCATGTTTATACAGATAGCGGTGTAGATATCTCCTTCTTAATACAGATGGCGGTGTAGATGTTTATATGTTTATACAGATGGCCGTGCAGATATTTCCGTGTGCATACAGATGGCGGTGTAGATATTTCCAAGTTTATAGGGATAGCGGTGTACTTATTTCCATGTGTAAAGAGGTAGCTGTGTAGATATTTCCATCTATATGCAGATAGCTGTGTAGATATTTCCATTGTCAGGCAGACAGCGGTGTAGATATTTCCATGTTCAAACAGATAGCGGTGTAGATATTTCCATGTTCATACAGATAGCGGTGTAGATATTTCCATGTTCATACAGATAGCGGTGTAGATATTTCCATGTTCATACAGATAGCGGTGTAGATATTTCCATGTTCATACATATAGCGGTGCTGATATTTCCTTGTTTATACAGGTAGCGGTGTAGATATTTCCATGTTTATACAGATAGCGGTGTAGATATTTCCATGTTTATACAGATAGTGGTGTAGATATTTCCATGTTTATTCAGATAGCGGTGTAGATATCTCCATCTTAATACAGATGGCAGTGTAGTTATTTATATGTTCATACAGTTGGCGGTGCATATATTTCCATGTTCATACAGATGGCGGTGTAGATATTTCCATGTTCATACAGATAGCGGTGTAGTTATTTCCATGTGTAAAGAGATAGCTGTGTAGATATTTCCATGTATATGTATATAGCAGTGTAGATATTTCCATTTTCATGCATATAGCGGTGTAGATATTTCCATGTTCAAACAGATAGCGGTGTAGATATTTCCAAGTTCATACAGATAGCGGTGTAGATATTTCCATGTTCATACAGATAGCAGTGTAGATATTTCCATGTTTATATAGATAGCGGTGAAGATTTATGCATGTTTACACAGATAGCGGTGTAGATATTTCCATTTTCATACATATAGCGGTGTAGATATTTCCATGTTCATCCACATGGCTGTGTAGATATATCCATGTTCATACAGATAGCGGTGTAGATATTTCCCTGTTCATACAGATAGTGATGTAGATATTTCCATGTTCATACAGATAGAGGGGCTGGTATTTCCATTTTCATACAGATAGCGGTGCTGATATTTCCATGTTTATACTGGTAGCGGTGTAGATATTATCATGTTTATACAGATAGGGGTGTAGATATTTCCATGTTTATACAGATAGCGGTGTACACATTTCCATGTTTATACAGATAGCGGTGTAGATATCTCCATCTTAATACAGATGGCGGTGTAGATATTTATATGTTCAGACAGATGGCTGTGCAGATATTTCCATGTTCATACAGATAGCGGTGTAGTTATTTCCATGTGTAAAGAGATAGCTGTGCAGATATTTCCATGTATATGCAGAAAGCTGTGTAGATATTTCCATTTTCATGCAGATAGCGGTTTAGATATTTCCATTTTCATGCAGATACCGGTGTAGATATTTCCATGTTCAAACAGATAGCGGTGTAGATATTTCCATGTTCACACAGATAGCGGTGTAGATATTTCCATGTTTATACAGATTGCGGTGAAGATGTATGCATATTTACAAAGATAGCAGTGTAGATATTTCCATGTTCATACAGATAGCGGTGTAGATATTTCCATGTTCATCCAGATGGCTGTGTATATATATCCATGTTCATACAGATAGCGGTGTAGATATTTCCATGTTCATACAGGTAGTGGTGTAGATATTTCCATGTTCATACAGATAGCGGTGTAGCTATTTCCATGTTCATACAGATAGTGGTGTAGATATTTCCATGTTCATAGAGATAGTGGTGTAAGTATTTCCATGTTCATACAGATAGCGGTGCTGATATTTCGATGTTAATACAGATAGCGGTGTAGATATTTCCAAATTTATACAGATAGCGGTGTAGATATCTCCATCTTAATATAGATGGGGGTGTAGATATTTATATCTTCATACAGATGGCGGTGCAGATATTTCCATGTTCATACAGATGGCACTGTAGATATTTCCATGTTTATAGAGATAGCAGTGTAGTTATTTCCATGTGTATAGAGATAGCTTTGTAGATATTTCCATGTATATGCAGATAGCTGTGTAGATATTTCTATTTTCATGCAGATAGCGGTTTAGATATTTAGATGTTCAAACAGATTGCGGTGTAGATATTTCCATGTTCATACAGATAGCGGTGTAGATATTTCCATGTTTATACAGATAGCGGTGAAGATGTATGCATGTTTACACAGATAGCGGTGTAGATATTTCCATGTTCATACAGATCGCGGTGTAGATATTTCCATGTTGATCCAGATGGCTGGGTAGACATATCCATGTTCAAACAGATGGCGGTGAATATATTTCCATGTTTACACAGATAGCGGTGTAGATATTCCCATGTTCATACAGATAGCGGTGTAGATATTTCCATGTTCATACCGATAGCGGTGCTGATATTTCCATGTTTATACAGGTAGCGGTGTAGATATTTCCATGTTTATACAGATAGCGGTGTAGATATTTCCATGTTTATACAGATAGCGGTGTAGATATTTCCATCTTTATACAGATAGCGTTGTAGATATCTCCTTCTTAATACAGATGGCGGTGTAGATGTTTATAGGTTCATACAGATGGCGGTGCAGATATTTCCATGATCATACTGATGGCGGTGTAGATATTTCCATGTTTATATAGCGGTGTAGTTATTTCCATGTGTAAAGAGATAGCTGTGTAGATAATTCCATGTATATGCAGATAGCTGTGTAGATATTTCCATTTTCATGCAGACAGCGGTGTAGATATTTCCATGTTCAAACAGATAGCGGTGTAGATATTTCCATGTTCATACAGATAGCGGTGTAGATATTTCCATGTTCATACAGATAGCGGTGTAGATATTTCCATGTTCATACAGATAGCGGTGTAGATATTTCCATGTTCATACATATTGCGGTGCTGATATTTCCATGTTTATACAGGTAGCGGTGTAGATATTTCCATGTTCATATAGATAGCGGTGTACATATTTCCATGTTTATACAGATAGCGGTGTAGATATTTCCATGTTTATACAGATAGCGGTGTAGATATCTCCATCTTAATACAGATGGCGGTGTAGATATTTATATGTTCATACAGTTGGCGGTGCAGATATTTCCATGTTCATTCAGATTGCGGTGTAGATATTTAAATGTTCATACAGATAGCGGTGTAGTTATTTCCATGTGTAAAGAGATAGCTCTGTAGATATTTCCATGAATATGCAGATAGCAGTGTAGATATTTACATTTTCATGCAGATAGCGGTGTAGATATTTCCATGTTCAAACGGATAGCGGTGTACATATTTCCATGTTCATGCAGATAGCAGTGTAGATATTTCCATGTTCATACAGATAGCAGTGTAGATATTTCCATGTTTATACAGATAGCGGTGAAGATGTATGCATGTTTACACAGATAGCGGTGTAGATATTTCCATGTTCAAACAGCGGTGTAGATATTTCCATGTTCATACAGATAGCGGTGTAGATATTTCCATGTTTATACAGATTGCGGTGAAGATGTATGCATACTTAAACAGATAGCGGTGTAGATATTTCCATGTTCATACAGATAGCGGTGTAGATATTTCCATCTTCATCCAGATGGCTGTGCAGATATATCCATGTTCATACAGATGGCGGTGAAGATATTTCCATGTTCATACAGATAGCGGTGTAGTTATTTCCATGTGTAAAGAGATAGCTGTGTAGATATATCCATGTATATGCAGATAGCTGTGTAGATATTTCCATTTTCATGCAGATAGCGGTTTAGATATTTCCATGTTTAAACAGATAGCGGTGTAGATATTTCCATGTTCATAGAGATAGCGGTGTAGATATTTCCATGTTCATACAGATAGCGGTGCTGATATTTCCATGTTAATACAGGTAGCGGTGTAGATATTTCCAAGTTTATACAGAGAGCGGTGAAGATATCTCCATCTTAAAGCAGATGGCGGTGTAGATATTTATATGTTGATACAGATGGCGGTGCAGATATTTCCATGTTCATACAGATGGCGCTGTAGATATTTCCATGTTTATAGAGATAGCGGTGCAGTTATTTCCATGTGTATAGAGATAGCTTTGTAGATATTTCCATGTATATGCAGATAGCTGTGTAGATATTTCCATTTTCATGCAGACAGTGGTGTAGATATTTCCATGTTCAAACAGATAGCGGTGTAGATATTTCCATGTTCATACACATAGCGGTGTAGATATTTCCATGTTCATACAGATAGCGGTGTTGATATTTCCATGTTCATACAGATAGCGGTGTAGATATTTCCATGTTCACACATATAGCGGTGCTGTTATTTCCTTGTTTATACAGGTAGCGGTGTAGATATTTCCATGTTTATACAGATAGCGGTGTAGATATTTCCATGTTTATACAGATAGCGGTGTAGATATTTCCATGTTTATTCAGATAGCGGTGTAGTTATCTCCATCTTAATACAGTTGGCGGTGTAGTTATTTATATGTTCATACAGTTGGCGGTGCATATATTTCCATGTTCATACAGATGGCGGTGTAGATATTTCCATGTTCATACAGATAGCGGTGTAGTTATTTCCATGGGTAAAGAGATAGCTGTGTAGATATTTCCATGTATATGCAGATAGCAGTGTAGATATTTCTATTTTCATGCAGATAGCGGTGTAGATATTTCCAAGTTCAAACAGATAGCGGTGTAGATATTTCCATGTTCAAACAGATAGCGGTGTAGATATTTCCATGTTCATACAGATAGCGGTGTAGATATTTCCATGTTCATACAGATAGCAGTGTAGATATTTCCGTGTTTATACAGATAGCGGTGAAGATGTATGCATGTTTACACAGATAGCGGTGTAGATATTTCCATGTTGAAACAGATAGCGGTGTAGATATTTCCATGTTCATACAGATAGAGGTGTAGATATTTCCATGTTTATACAGATTGCGGTGAAGATGTATGCATATTTACACAGAGAGCGGTGTAGATATTTCCATGTTCATTCAGATAGCGGTGTAGATATTTCCATGTTCATCCAGATGGCTGTGTAGATATATCCATGTTCATACAGATAGCAGTGTAGATATTTCCATTTTCATACAGGTAGTGGTGTAGATATTTCCATGTTCATACAGATAGCGGTGTAGCTATTTCCATGTTCATACAGATAGCGGTGTAGATATTTCCATGTTCATAGAGATAGCGGTGTAGATATTCCCATGTTCAAACAGAAAGCGGTGCTGATATTTCCATGTTTATACAGGTAGCGGTGTAGATATTTCCATGTTTATACAGATAGCGGTGTAGATATTTCCATGTTTATACATATAGCGGAGTAGATATTTCCAAGTTTATACAGATAGCGGAGTAGATATCTCCATCTTAATATAGATGGGGGTGTAGATGTTTATACCTTCATACAGATGGCGGTGCAGATATTTACATGTTCATACAGGTGGTTGTGTAGATATTTGCATGTTTATAGAGATAGCGCTGTAGTTATTTAAATGTGTAAAGAGATAGCTGTGTAGATATTTCCATGTATATGCAGATCGCTGTGTTGATATTTCCATTTTCATGCAGATAGCGGTGTAGATATTTCCGTGTTCAAACAGATAGCGGTGTAGATATTTCCATGTTCATGCAGATAGCAGTGTAGTTATTTCCATGTTTATACAGATTGCGGTGAAGATGTATGCATGTTTACACAGATAGCGGAGTAGATATTTCCATGTTCATCCAGATGGCTGTGTAGATATATCCATTTTCATACAGATGGCGGTGAAGATATTTCCATGTTCATACAGATAGCGGTGTAGTTATTTCCATGTGTAAAGAGATAGCTGTGTAGATATTTCCATATATATGCAGATAGTTGTGTACATATTTCCATTTTCATGCAGATAGCTGTTTAGATATTTCCATGTTCAAACAGATAGCGGTGTAGATATTTCCATGTTCATAGAGATAGCGGTGTAGATATTTCCATGTTCATACATATAGCCTTGCTGATATTTCCATGTTTATACAGGTAGCGGTGTAGATATTTCCATGTTTATTCAGGTAGCGGTGTAGATATTTCCATGTTTATACAGATAGCGGTGTAGATATTTCCAAATTTATACAGAGAGCGGTGAAGATATCTCCATCTTAAAGCAGATGGCGGTGTAGATATTTATATGTTCATACAGATGGCGGTGCATATATTTCCATGTTCATACAGATGGCGCTGTAGATATTTCCATGTTTATAGAGATAGCGGTGTAGTTATTTCCATGTGTATAGAGATAGCTTTGTAGATATTTCCATGTATATGCAGATAGCTGTGTAGATATTTCTATTTTCATGCAGATAGGGGTTTAGATATTTCCATGTTCAAACAGGTAGCGGTGTAGATATTTCCATGTTCATACAGATAGCGGTGTAGGTATTTCCATGTTTATACAGATAGCGGTGAAGATGTATGCATGTTTACACAGATAGCGGTGTAGATATTTCCATGTTCATACAGATAGCGGTGTAGATATTTCCATGTTCATACAGATAGCGGTGTAGATATTTCCATGTTCATACATATAGCGGTGCTGATATTTCCTTGTTTATACAGGTAGCGGTGTAGATGTTTCCATGTTTATACAGATAGCGGTGTAGATATTTCCATGTTTATACAGATAGCGGTGTAGATATTTCCATGTTTATTCAGATAGCGGTGTAGATATCTCCATCTTAATACAGATGGTGGTGTAGTTATTTATATGTTCATACAGTTGGCGGTGCATATATTTCCATGTTCATACAGATGGCGGTGTAGATATTTCCATGTTCATACAGATAGCGGTGTAGTTATTTCCACGTGTAAAGAGATAGCTGTGTAGATATTTCCATGTATATGCAGATAGCAGTGTAGATATTTCCATTTTCATGCAAATAGCGGTGTAGATATTTCCATGTTCAAACAGATAGCGGTGTAGATATTTCCATGTTCAAACAGATAGCGGTGTAGATATTTCCATGTTCATACAGATAGCGGTGTAGATATTTCCATGTTCATACAGATAGCAGTGTAGATATTTCCGTGTTTATACAGATAGCGGTGAAGATGTATGCATGTTTACACAGATAGCGGTGTAGATATTTCCATGTTCAAACAGATAGCGGTGTAGATATTTCCATGTTCATACAGATAGAGGTGTAGATATTTCCATGTTTATACAGATTGCGGTGAAGATGTATGCATATTTACACAGAGAGCGGTGTAGATATTTCCATGTTCATACAGATAGCGGTGTAGATATTTCCATGTTCATCCAGATGGCTGTGTAGATATATCCATGTTCATACAGATAGCAGTGTAGATATTTCCATTTTCATATAGGTATTGGTGTAGATATTTCCATGTTCATACAGATAGAGGTGTTGCTATTTCCATGTTCATACAGATAGCGGTGTAGATATTTCCATGTTCATAGAGATAGCGGTGTAGATATTCCCATGTTCAAACAGATAGCGGTGCTGATATTTCCATGTTTATACAGGTAGCGGTGTAGATGTTTCCATGTTTATACAGATAGCGGTGTAGATATTTCCATGTTTATACATATAGCGGAGTAGATATTTCCAAGTTTATACAGATAGCGGTGTAGATATCTCCATCTTAATATAGATGGGGGTGTAGATATTTATATCTTCATACAGATGGCGGTGCAGATATTTACATGTTCATACAGGTGGTGGTGTAGATATTTGCATGTTTATAGAGATAGCGCTGTAGTTATTTCCATGTGTAAAGAGATAGCTGTGTAGATATTTCCATGTATATGCAGATCGCTGTGTAGATATTTCCATTTTCATGCAGATAGCGGTGTAGATATTTCCATGTTCAAACAGATAGCGGTGTAGATATTTCCATGTTCATGCAGATAGCAGTGTAGTTATTTCCATGTTTATACAGATGGCGGTGATGATGTATGCATGTTTACACAGATAGCGGAGTAGATATTTCCATGTTCATCCAGATGGCTGTGTAGATATATCCATTTTCATACAGATGGCGGTGAAGATATTTCCATGTTCATACAGATAGCGGTGTAGTTATTTCCATGTGTAAAGAGATAGCTGTGTAGATATTTCCATATATATGCAGATAGTTGTGTACATATTTCCATTTTCATGCAGATAGCTGTTTAGATATTTCCATGTTCAAACAGATAGCGGTGTAGATATTTCCATGTTCATAGAGATAGCGGTGTAGATATTTCCATGTTCATACATATAGCCTTGCTGATATTTCCATGTTTATACAGGTAGCGGTGTAGATATTTCCATGTTTATTCAGGTAGCGGTGTAGATATTTCCATGTTTATACAGATAGCGGTGTAGATATTTCCAAATTTATACAGAGAGCGGTGAAGATATCTCCATCTTAAAGCAGATGGCGGTGTAGATATTTATATGTTCATACAGATGGCGGTGCATATATTTCCATGTTCATACAGATGGCGCTGTAGATATTTCCATGTTTATAGAGATAGCGGTGTAGTTATTTCCATGTGTATAGAGATAGCTTTGTAGATATTTCCATGTATATGCAGATAGCTGTGTAGATATTTCTATTTTCATGCAGATAGGGGTTTAGATATTTCCATGTTCAAACAGGTAGCGGTGTAGATATTTCCATGTTCATACAGATAGCGGTGTAGGTATTTCCATGTTTATACAGATAGCGGTGAAGATGTATGCATGTTTACACAGATAGCGGTGTAGATATTTCCATGTTCATACAGATCGCGGTGTAGATATTTCCATGTTCATGCAGATGGCTGTGTAGACATATCCATGTTCATACAGATGGCGGTGAAGATATTTCCATGTTCATACAGACAGCGGTGTAGGTATTTCCATGTTCATACAGATAGGGGTGTAGATATTTCCATGTTCATACTGATGGCTGTGTAGATATATCTATGTTCATACAGATGACGGTGAATATATTTCCATGTTCATACAGATAGCGGTGTAGATATTTCCATGTTCATACAGATAGCGGTGTAGATATTTCCATGTTCATACCGATAGCGGTGCTGATATTTCCATGTTTCTACAGGTAGCGGTGTAGATATTTCCATGTTTATACAGGTAGCGGTGTAGATATTTCCATGTTTATACAGATAGCGGTGTAGATATTTCCATGTTTATACAGATAGCGGTGTAGATATCTCCTTCTTAATACAGATGTCGGTGTAGATGTTTATATGTTCATACAGATGGCGGTGCAGATATTTCCATGTGCATACAGATGGCAGTGTAGATATTTCCAAGTTTATAGAGATAGCGGTGTAGTTATTTGCATGTGTAAATAGGTTGCTGTGTAGATATTTCCATGTATATGCAGATAGCTGTGTAGATATTTCCATTTTCATGCAGACAGCGGTGTAGATATTTCCATGTTCAAACTGATAGCGGTGTACATATTTCCACGTTCATACAGATAGCGGTGTAGATATTTCCATGTTCATACAGATAGCGGTGTAGATATTTCCATGTTCATACAGATAGCGGTGTAGATATTTCCATGTTCATACAGATAGCGGTGCTGATATTTCCATGTTTATACAGGTAGCGGTGTAGATATTTCCATGTTTATACAGATAGCGGTGTAGATATTTAAATGTTTATACAGATAGCGGTGTAGATATCTCCATGTTAATAAAGATGGCGGTGTAGATATTTATATGTTCATAAAGTTGGCGGAGCAGATATTTCCATGTTCATACAGATGGCGGTGTAGATATTTCCATGTTCATACAGATAGCGGTGTAGTTATTTCCATGTGTAAAGAGATAGCTGAGTAGATATTTCCATGTATATGCAGATAGCAGTATAGATATTTCCATTTTCATGCAGATAGCTGTGTAGATATTTCCATGTTCAAACAGATAGCAGTGTAGATATTTCCATGTTCATACAGATAGCGGTGTAGATATTTGCATGTTCAGATAGCGGTGGAGATACTTCCATGTTTATACAGATAGCGGTGAAGATGTATGCATGTTTACACAGATAGCGGTGTAGATATTTCCATGTTCATCCAGATGGCTGTGTAGATATATCCATGTTCTTACAGATAGCGGTGTAGATATTTCCATGTTCATACAGATAGCGGTGTAGATATTTCCATGTTCATACAGATGGTTGTGTAGATATATCCATCTTCATATAGATAGCGGTGTAGATATTTCCATGTTCATACAGATAGCGGTGTAGATATTTCCATGTTCATACAGATAGCTGTGTAGCTATTTCCATGTTCATACAGATAGCGGTGTAGATATTTCCATGTTCATCCAGATGGCTGTGTAGATATATCCATGTTCATACAGATGGCGGTGAAGATAATTCCATGTTCATACAGATAGCGCTGTAGATATTTCCATGTTCATACAGGTAGTGGTGTAGATATTTCCATGTTCATACAGATAGCGGTGCTGATATTTCCATGTTTATACAGGTAGCGGGGTAGATATTTCCACGTTTATACAGATAGCGGTGTAGATATTTCCATGTTTATACAAATAGCGGTGTAGATATCTCCATCTTAATACAGATAGCCGTGTAGATATTTATATGTTCATACAGATGGCGGTGCAGATATTTCCATGTTCATTCAGATAGCGGTGTAGATATTTCCATGTTCATACAGATAGCGGTGTAGTTATTACCATGTGTAAAGAGATAGCTGTGTAGATATTTCTATGTATATGCAGATAGCTCTGTAGATATTTCCATTTTCATGCAGATACCGGTGTAGATATTTCCAGGTTCAAACAGATAGCGGTGTAGATATTTCCATGTTCACACAGATAGCGGTGTAGATATTTCCATGTTTATACAGATAGCGGTGAAGATGTATGCATATTTACACAGATAGCGGTGTAGATATTTCCATGTTCATACAGATAGCGGTGTAGATATTTCCATGTTCATCCAGATGGCTGTGTAGATATATCCATGTTCATACAGATAGTGGTGTAGATATTTCCATGTTCATACAGGTAGTGGTGTAGATATTTCCATGTTCATACAGATAGCGGTGTAGATATTTCCATGTTCATACAGATAGCGGTGCTGATATTTCGATGTTAATACAGGTAGCGGTGTAGATATTTCCATGTTTATACAGATAGCGGTGTAGATATTTCCATGTTTATACATATAGCGGTGTAGATATTTCCAAGTTTATACAGATAGCGGTGTAGATATCTCCATCTTAATATAGATGGGGGTGTAGATATTTATATCTTCATACAGATGGCGGTGCAGATATTTCCATGTTCATACAGATGGCGGTGTAGATATTTCCATGTTTATATAGGGGTGTAGTTATTTCCATGTGTAAAGAGATAGCTGTGTAGATATTTCCATGTATATGCAGATAGCTGTGCAGATATTTCCATTTTCATGCAGACAGCGGTGTAGATATTTCCATGTTCAAACAGATAGCGGTGTAGATATTTCCATGTTCATACAGATAGCGGTGTAGATACTTCCATGTTCATACAGATAGCGGTGTAGATATTTCCATGTTCATACAGATAGCGGTGCTGATATTTCCATGTTTATACAGGTAGCGGTGTAGATATTTCCATGTTTATACAGATAGCGGTGTAGATATTTCCATGTTTATACAGATAACAGTGTAGATATTTCCATGTTTATACAGATAGAGGTGTAGATATCTCCATCTTAATACAGATGGCGGTGTAGATATTTATATGTTCATACAGCTGGCGGTGCAGATATTTCCATGTTCATACAGATAGCGGTGTAGTTATTTCCATGTGTAAAGAGATAGCTGTGTAGATATTTCCATGAATATGCAGATAGCACTGTAGATATTTCCATTTTCATGCAGATAGCGGTGTAGATATTTCCATGTTCATACAGATAGCGGTGTAGATATTTCCATGTTCATAGAGATAGCGGTGTACATGTTTCCATGTTCATACAGAGAGCGGTGCTGATATTTCGATGTTAATACAGGTGGCGGTGTAGATATTTCCATGTTTATACAGATAGCGGTATAGATATTTCCATGTTTATACATATAGCGGTGTAGATATTTCCAAGTTTATACAGATAGCGGTGTAGATATGTCCATCTTAATATAGATGGGGGTGTAGATATTTATATCTTCATACAGATGGCGGTGCAGATATTTCCATGTTCATACAGATGGCACTGTAGATATTTCCATGTTTATAGAGATAGCGGTGTAGTTATTTCCATGTGTATAGAGATAGCTTTGTAGATATTTCCACGTATATGCAGATAGCTGTGTAGATATTTCTATTTTCATGCAGATAGCGGTTTAGATATTTAGATGTTCAAACAGATAGCGGTGTAGATATTTCCATGTTCATACAGATAGCGGTGTAGATATTTCCATGTTTATACAGATAGCGGTGAAGATGTATGCATGTTTACACAGATAGCGGTGTAGATATTTCCATGTTCATACAGATCGCGGTGTAGATATTTCCATGTTCATCCAGATGGCTGTGCAGACATATCCATGTTCAAACAGATGGCGGTGAAGATATTTCCATGTTCATACAGATAGCGGTGTAGATATTTCCATGTTCATACGGATAGCGGTGTAGATATTTCCATGTTTATACGGATAGCGGTGTAGATATTTCCATGTTTATACAGATAGCGGTGTAGGTATTTCCATGTTCATACACACAGCGGTGTAGATATTTCCATGTTCATACAGATAGCTGTGTAGATATTTCCATGTTCATACAGATGGCTGTGTAGATATATCCATGTTCATACAGATGACGGTGAATATATTTCCATGTTCATACAGATAGCGGTGCTGATATTTCCATGTTTATACAGGTAGCGGTGTAGATATTTCCATGTTTATACAGAAAGCGGTGTAGATATTTCCATGTTTATACAGATAGCGGTGTAGATATTTCCATGTTTATAAAGATAGCGGTGTAGATATTTCCAAGTTTATACAGATAGCGGTGAAGGTATCTCCATCTTAATACAGATGGTGGTGTAGATATTTATATGTTCATACAGATGGCAGTGCAGATATTTCCATGTTCATACAGATGGCGGTGTAGATATTTCCATGTTTATAGAGATAGCGGTGTAGTTATTTCCATGTGTAAAGAGATAGGTTTGTAGATATTTCCATGTATATGCAGATAGCTGTGTAGATATTCTATTTTCATGCAGATAGCGGTTTAGATATTTCCATGTTCAAACAGATAGCGGTGTAGATATTTCCATGTTCATACAGATAGCGGTGTAGATATTTCCATGTTTATACACATAGCAGTGAAACGTATGCATGTTTACACAGATAGCAGTGTAGATATTTCCATGTTCATACAGATCGCGGTGTAGATATTTCCATGTTCATCCAGATGGGTGTGTAGACATATCCATGTTCATACAGATGGCGTTGAAGATATTTCCATGTTCATACAGATAGCGGTGTAGATATTTCCATGTTCATACAGATAGCGGTGTAGATATTTCCATGTTCATCCAGATGGCTGTGTAGATATATCCATGTTCATACAGATGGCGGTGAAGAAATTTCCATGTCCATACAGATAGCGGTGTAGCTATTTCCATGTTCATACAGATAGCGGTGTATGTATTTCCATGTTCATCCAGAAGGCTGTGTAGATATTTCCATGTTCATACAGATAGCGGTGTAGATATTTCCATGTTCATCCAGATGGCTGTGTAGATATATCCATGTTCATACAGATGGCGGTGTAGATATTTCCATGTTCATAGAGATAGCGGTGTAGATATTTCCATATTCATACAGATAGAGGGGCTGATATTTCCATGTTCATACAGATAGCGGTGCTGATATTTCCATGTTTATACAGGTAGTGGTGTAGATATTTCGATGTTTATACAGGTAGTGGTGTAGATATTTCCATGTTTATGCAGATAGCGATGTAGATATTTCCAGGTTTATACAGATAGCGGTGTAGATATTTCCATCTTAATACAGATGGCGCTGTAGATATTTATATGTTCATTCAGATGGCGGTGCAGATATTTCCATGTTCATACAGATGGCAGTGTAGATATTTCCATGTTCATACAGATAGCGGTGTAGTTATTTCCATGTGTAAAGAGAAAGCTGTGTAGATATTTCCATGTATATGCAGATAGCTGTGTAGATATTTCTATTTTCATGCAGATAGCGGTTTAGATATTTCCATGTTCAAACAGATAGCGGTGTAGATATTTCCATGTTCATACAGATAGCGGTGTAGATATTTCCATGTTTATACAGATAGCGGTGAAACGTATGCATGTTTACACAGATAGCAGTGTAGATATTTCCATGTTCATACAGATCGCGGAGTAGATATTTCCATGTACATCAAGATGGGTGTGTAGACATATCCATGTTCATACAGATGGCGTTGAAGATATTTCCATGTTCATACAGATAGCGGTGTAGATATTTCCATGTTCATACAGATAGCGGTGTAGATATTTCCATGTTCATCCAGATGGCGGTGCAGATATTTCCATGTTCATAAAGATGGCGGTGTAGATATTTGCATGTATATGGAGATAGCGCTGTAGTTATTTCCATGTGTAAAGAGATAGCTTTGTAGATATTTCCATGTATATGCAGATCGATGTGTAGATATTTCCATTTTCATGCAGATAACGGTGTAGATATTTCCATGTTCAGATAGCGGTGTAGATATTTCCATGTTCATACAGATGGTTGTGTAGATATATCCATCTTCATATAGATAGCGGTGTAGATATTTCCATGTTCATACAGATAGCGGTGTAGATATTTCCATGTTCATACAGATAGCTGTGTAGCTATTTCCATGTTCATACAGATAGCGGTGTAGATATTTCCATGTTCATCCAGATGGCTGTGTAGATATATCCATGTTCATACAGATGGCGGTGAAGATAATTCCATGTTCATACAGATAGCGCTGTAGATATTTCCATGTTCATACAGGTAGTGGTGTAGATATTTCCATGTTCATACAGATAGCGGTGCTGATATTTCCATGTTTATACAGGTAGCGGGGTAGATATTTCCACGTTTATACAGATAGCGGTGTAGATATTTCCATGTTTATACAAATAGCGGTGTAGATATCTCCATCTTAATACAGATAGCCGTGTAGATATTTATATGTTCATACAGATGGCGGTGCAGATATTTCCATGTTCATTCAGATAGCGGTGTAGATATTTCCATGTTCATACAGATAGTGGTGTAGTTATTACCATGTGTAAAGAGATAGCTGTGTAGATATTTCTATGTATATGCAGATAGCTCTGTAGATATTTCCATTTTCATGCAGATACCGGTGTAGATATTTCCAGGTTCAAACAGATAGCGGTGTAGATATTTCCATGTTCACACAGATAGCGGTGTAGATATTTCCATGTTTATACAGATAGCAGTGAAGATGTATGCATATTTACACAGATAGCGGTGTAGATATTTCCATGTTCATACAGATAGCGGTGTAGATATTTCCATGTTCATCCAGATGGCTGTGTAGATATATCCATGTTCATACAGATAGTGGTGTAGATATTTCCATGTTCATACAGGTAGTGGTGTAGATATTTCCATGTTCATACAGATAGCGGTGTAGATATTTCCATGTTCATACAGATAGAGGGGCTGATATTTCGATGTTAATACAGGTAGCGGTGTAGATATTTCCATGTTTATACAGATAGCGGTGTAGATATTTCCATGTTTATACATATAGCGGTGTAGATATTTCCAAGTTTATACAGATAGCGGTGTAGATATCTCCATCTTAATATAGATGGGGGTGTAGATATTTATATCTTCATACAGATGGCGGTGCAGATATTTCCATGTTCATACAGATGGCGGTGTAGATATTTCCATGTTTATATAGGGGTGTAGTTATTTCCATGTGTAAAGAGATAGCTGTGTAGATATTTCCATGTATATGCAGATAGCTGTGCAGATATTTCCATTTTCATGCAGACAGCGGTGTAGATATTTCCATGTTCAAACAGATAGCGGTGTAGATATTTCCATGTTCATACAGATAGCGGTGTAGATACTTCCATGTTCATACAGATAGCGGTGTAGATATTTCCATGTTCATACAGATAGCGGTGCTGATATTTCCATGTTTATACAGGTAGCGGTGTAGATATTTCCATGTTTATACAGATAGCGGTGTAGATATTTCCATGTTTATACAGATAACAGTGTAGATATTTCCATGTTTATACAGATAGAGGTGTAGATATCTCCATCTTAATACAGATGGCGGTGTAGATATTTATATGTTCATACAGCTGGCGGTGCAGATATTTCCATGTTCATACAGATAGCGGTGTAGTTATTTCCATGTGTAAAGAGATAGCTGTGTAGATATTTCCATGAATATGCAGATAGCACTGTAGATATTTCCATTTTCATGCAGATAGCGGTGTAGATATTTCCATGTTCATAGAGATAGCGGTGTACATGTTTCCATGTTCATACAGAGAGCGGTGCTGATATTTCCATGTTTATACAGGTAGCGGTGTAGATATTTCCATGTTTATACAGATAGCGGTGTAGATATTTCCATGTTTATACAGATAACAGTGTAGATATTTCCATGTTTATACAGATAGAGGTGTAGATATCTCCATCTTAATACAGATGGCGGTGTAGATATTTATATGTTCATACAGCTGGCGGTGCAGATATTTCCATGTTCATACAGATAGCGGTGTAGTTATTTCCATGTGTAAAGAGATAGCTGTGTAGATATTTCCATGAATATGCAGATAGCACTGTAGATATTTCCATTTTCATGCAGATAGCGGTGTAGATATTTCCATGTTCATACAGATAGCGGTGTAGATATTTCCATGTTCATAGAGATAGCGGTGTACATGTTTCCATGTTCATACAGAGAGCGGTGCTGATATTTCGATGTTAATACAGGTGGCGGTGTAGATATTTCCAAGTTTATACAGATAGCGGTGTAGATATGTCCATCTTAATATAGATGGGGGTGTAGATATTTATATCTTCATACAGATGGCGGTGCAGATATTTCCATGTTCATACAGATGGCACTGTAGATATTTCCATGTTTATAGAGATAGCGGTGTAGTTATTTCCATGTGTATAGAGATAGCTTTGTAGATATTTCCACGTATATGCAGATAGCTGTGTAGATATTTCTATTTTCATGCAGATAGCGGTTTAGATATTTAGATGTTCAAACAGATAGCGGTGTAGATATTTCCATGTTCATACAGATAGCGGTGTAGATATTTCCATGTTTATACAGATAGCGGTGAAGATGTATGCATGTTTACACAGATAGCGGTGTAGATATTTCCATGTTCATACAGATCGCGGTGTAGATATTTCCATGTTCATCCAGATGGCTGTGCAGACATATCCATGTTCAAACAGATGGCGGTGAAGATATTTCCATGTTCATACAGATAGCGGTGTAGATATTTCCATGTTCATACGGATAGCGGTGTAGATATTTCCATGTTTATACGGATAGCGGTGTAGATATTTCCATGTTCATACAGATAGCGGTGTAGGTATTTCCATGTTCATACACACAGCGGTGTAGATATTTCCATGTTCATACAGATAGCTGTGTAGATATTTCCATGTTCATACAGATGGCTGTGTAGATATATCCATGTTCATACAGATGACGGTGAATATATTTCCATGTTCATACAGATAGCGGTGCTGATATTTCCATGTTTATACAGGTAGCGGTGTAGATATTTCCATGTTTATACAGAAAGCGGTGTAGATATTTCCATGTTTATACAGATAGCGGTGTAGATATTTCCATGTTTATAAAGATAGCGGTGTAGATATTTCCAAGTTTATACAGATAGCGGTGAAGGTATCTCCATCTTAATACAGATGGTGGTGTAGATATTTATATGTTCATACAGATGGCAGTGCAGATATTTCCATGTTCATACAGATGGCGGTGTAGATATTTCCATGTTTATAGAGATAGCGGTGTAGTTATTTCCATGTGTAAAGAGATAGGTTTGTAGATATTTCCATGTATATGCAGATAGCTGTGTAGATATTTCTATTTTCATGCAGATAGCGGTTTAGATATTTCCATGTTCAAACAGATAGCGGTGTAGATATTTCCATGTTCATACAGATAGCGGTGTAGATATTTCCATGTTTATACACATAGCAGTGAAACGTATGCATGTTTACACAGATAGCAGTGTAGATATTTCCATGTTCATACAGATCGTGGTGTAGATATTTCCATGTTCATCCAGATGGGTGTGTAGACATATCCATGTTCATACAGATGGCGTTGAAGATATTTCCATGTTCATACAGATAGCGGTGTAGATATTTCCATGTTCATACAGATAGCGGTGTAGATATTTCCATGTTCATCCAGATGGCTGTGTAGATATATCCATGTTCATACAGATGGCGGTGAAGAAATTTCCATGTCCATACAGATAGCGGTGTAGCTATTTCCATGTTCATACAGATAGCGGTGTATGTATTTCCATGTTCATCCAGAAGGCTGTGTAGATATTTCCATGTTCATACAGATAGCGGTGTAGATATTTCCATGTTCATCCAGATGGCTGTGTAGATATATCCATGTTCATACAGATGGCGGTGTAGATATTTCCATGTTCATAGAGATAGCGGTGTAGATATTTCCATATTCATACAGATAGAGGGGCTGATATTTCCATGTTCATACAGATAGCGGTGCTGATATTTCCATGTTTATACAGGTAGTGGTGTAGATATTTCGATGTTTATACAGGTAGTGGTGTAGATATTTCCATGTTTATGCAGATAGCGATGTAGATATTTCCAGGTTTATACAGATAGCGGTGTAGATATTTCCATCTTAATACAGATGGCGCTGTAGATATTTATATGTTCATTCAGATGGCGGTGCAGATATTTCCATGTTCATACAGATGGCAGTGTAGATATTTCCATGTTCATACAGATAGCGGTGTAGTTATTTCCATGTGTAAAGAGAAAGCTGTGTAGATATTTCCATGTATATGCAGATAGCTGTGTAGATATTTCTATTTTCATGCAGATAGCGGTTTAGATATTTCCATGTTCAAACAGATAGCGGTGTAGATATTTCCATGTTCATACAGATAGCGGTGTAGATATTTCCATGTTTATACAGATAGCGGTGAAACGTATGCATGTTTACACAGATAGCAGTGTAGATATTTCCATGTTCATACAGATCGCGGAGTAGATATTTCCATGTTCATCAAGATGGGTGTGTAGACATATCCATGTTCATACAGATGGCGTTGAAGATATTTCCATGTTCATACAGATAGCGGTGTAGATATTTCCATGTTCATACAGATAGCGGTGTAGATATTTCCATGTTCATCCAGATGGCGGTGCAGATATTTCCATGTTCATAAAGATGGCGGTGTAGATATTTGCAAGTATATGGAGATAGCGCTGTAGTTATTTCCATGTGTAAAGAGATAGCTTTGTAGATATTTCCATGTATATGCAGATCGATGTGTAGATATTTCCATTTTCATGCAGATAACGGTGTAGATATTTCCATGTTCAGATAGCGGTGTAGATATTTCCATGTTCATGCAGATAGCAGTGTAGATATTTCCATGTTTATACAGATAGCGTTGAAGATGTATGCATGTTTATACAGATAGCGGTGTAGATATTTCCATGTTCTTCCAGATGGCTGTGTTGATATATCCATGTTCATACAGATGGCGGTGAAGATATTTCCATCTTCACACAGATAGCGGTGTAGTTTTTTCCGTGTGTAAAGAGATAGCTGTGTAGATATTTCCATGCATATGCAGATAGCTGTGTAGATATTTCCATTTTCATGCAGATAGCAGTTTAGATATTTCCATGTTCAAACAGATAGATGTGTAGTTATTTCCATGTTCATAGAGAGAGCGGTGTAGATATTTCCATGTTCATACAGATAGCAGTGTAAATATTTCCATGTTTATACAGATAGTGGTGAAGATGTTTGCATGTTTACACAGATAGCGGTGTAGATATTTCCATGTTCATACAGATAGCGGTGTAGATACTTCCATGTTCATCCAGATGGCTGTGTAGACATATCCATGTTCATACAGATGCCGGTGAAGATATTTCCATGTTCATACAGATAGCGGTGTAGATATTTCCATGTTCATCCAGATGGCTGTGTAGATATATCCATGTTCATACAGATAGCGGTGTAGATATTTCCATGTTCATACAGATAGTGGTGTAGATATTTCCATGTTCATACAGATAGCGGTGTAGATATTTCCATGTTCATACAGACGGCGGTGTAGATATTTCCATGTTTATAGATATAGCGGTGTAGATATTTCCATGTGTAAAGAGATAGCAGTGTATATATTTCCATGTATATGCAGATAGCTTTGTAGATATTTCCATTTTCATGCAGTTAGCGGTGTAGATATTTACATGTTCAAACAGATAGCGGTGTAGATATTTCCATGTTCATTCAGATAGCTTTGTAGATATTTCCATGTTCATACAGATAGCGGTGTAGATATTTCCATGTTCATACAGATAGCGGTGTAGATATTTCCATGTTCATACAGATAGCGGTGCTGATATTTCCATGTTTATACAGGTAGCGGTGTAGATATTTCCATGTTTATACAGATAGCGGTGTAGATATTTCCATGTTTATACAGATAGCAGTGTAGATATTTCCATGTTTATAGAGATAGCGGTGAAGATATCTCCTTCTTAATACAGATGGCGTTGTAGATAATTATATGTTCATACAGATGGCGGTGCAGATACTTCCATGTTCATACAAATGGCGGTGTAGATATTTCCATATTCATACAGATAGCGGTGTAGATATTTCCATGTTTATACAGATAGCGGTGTAGATATTTCCATGTTCATACAGATGGCGGTGCAGATATTTCCATGTTCTACAGATGGCGGTGTAGATATTTCCATGTTCATACAGATTGCGGTGTAGATATTTCTATGTTCATACAGATAGCGGTGTAGTTATTTCCATGTGTAAAGAGATAGCTGTGTAGATATTTCCATGTATATGCAGATAGCAGAGTAGATATTTCCATTTTCAAGCAGATAGCAGTGTAGATATTTCCATGTTCAAACAGATAGCGGTGTAGATATTTCCATGTTCATACAGTTAGCGGTGTAGATATTTCCATGTTCATACAGATCGCGGTGTAGATATTTCCATGTTCATCCAGATGGCTGTGTAGATATATCCATGTTCATACAGATAGCGGTGTAGATATATCCATGTTCATACAGATGGCGGTGTAGCTATTTCCATGTTCATACAGATAGCGGTGTAGATATATCCATATTCATAGAGATAGCGGTGTAGATATTTCCATGTTCATACAGATAGCGGTGCTGATATTTCCAAGTTTATACAGATAGCGGTGAAGATATCTCCTTCTTAATACAGATGGCGGTGTAGATATTTATAAGTTCATACAGATGGCGGTGCAGATATTTCCATGTTCATACAGATGGCAATGTAGATATTTCCATGTTCATACAGATAGCGGTGTAGTTATTTCCATGTGTAAAGAGATAGCTGTGTAGATATTTCCATGTATATGCAGATAGCTGTGTAGATATTTCCATTTTCATGCAGACAGCGGTGTATATATTTCCCTGTTCAAACAGATAGCGGTGTAGATATTTCCATGTACATACAGATAGCAGTGTGGATATTTCCATGTTCATACTGATAGCGGTGTAGATACTTCCATGCTCATACAGATAGCGGTGTATATACTTCCATGTTCATACAGATAGTGGTGCTGATATTTCCATGTTTATACAGGTAGCGGTGTAGATATTTCCATGTTTATACAGATAGCGGTGTAGTTATTTCCATGTTTATACAGATAGCGGTGTAGATATTTCCATGTTTATGCAGATAGCGGTGTAGATATCTCCATCTTAATACAGATGGCGGTGTAGATATTTATATGTTCATACAGATGGCGGTGCAGACATTTCCATGTTCATACAGATGGCAGTGTAGATATTTCCATGTTCATACAGATAGCGGTGTAGATATTTCCATGTTCATACAGATAGCGGTGTAGATATTTCCATGTTTATACAGACTGCGGTGAAGATGTATGCATGTTTACACAGATAGCGGTGTAGATATTTCCATGTTCATCCAGATGGCTGTGTAGATATTTCCATGTTTATACAGATAGCGGTGTAGATATTTCCATGTTCATACAGATAGCGGTGTAGATATTTCCATGTTCATCCAGATGGCTGTGTAGATATATCCATGTTCATCCAGATGTCTGTGTAGATATATCCATGTTCATACAGATAGCGGTGTAGATATTTCCATGTTCATACAGATAGCGGTGTAGATATTTCCATGTTCATACAGATAGCAGTGTAGATATTTCCATGTTCAAACAGATAGCGGTGTAGATATCTCCATCTTAATACAGATGGCGGTGTAGATATTTATATGTTTATACAGATGGCAGTGCAGATATTTCCATGTTCATACAGATGGCGGTGTAGATATTTCCATGTTTATAGAGATAGCGGTTTAGTTATATCCATGTGTAAAGAGATAGGTTTGTAGATATTTCCATGTATATGCAGAGAGCTGTGTAGATATTTCTATTTTCATGCAGATAGCGGTTTAGATATTTCCATGTTCAAACAGATAGCGGTGTAGATATTTCTATGTTCATCCACATGGCTGTGTAGATATATCCATGTTCATACAGATAGCGTTGTAGATATTTCCATGTTCATACAGATAGCGGTGTAGATAATTCCATGTTTATACAGATAGCGGTGAAATGTATGCATGTTTACACAGGTATCGGTGTAGATATTTCCATGTTCATACAGATCGCGGTGTAGATATTTCCATGTTCATCCAGATCGCTGTGTAGACATATCCATATTCATACAGATGGCGGTGAAGATTTTTCCATGTTCATACAGATTGCGGTGTAGATATTTCCATGTTCATACAGATAGCGGTGTAGATATCTCCATGTTCATACAGATAGCGGTGTAGATATTTCCATGTTCATACAGATAACTGTGTAGTTATTTCCATGTGTAAAGAGATAGCTGTGTAGATATTTCCATGTATATGCAGATAGCTGTGTAGATATTTCCATTTTCATGCAGATAGTGGTTTAGATATTTCCATGTTCAAACAGATAGCGGTGTAGATATTTCCATGTTCATAGAGATAGCGGTGTAGATATTTCCATGTTCATACAGATAGAGGGGCTGATATTTCCATGTCCATACAGATAGCGGTTCTGATATTTCCATGTTTATACAGGTAGAGGTGTAGATATTTCCATGTTTATACAGATAGCAGTGTAGATATTTCCATGTTCATACGGATAGCGGTGTGGCTATTTCCATGTTCATACAGATAGTGGTGTAGATATTTCCATGTTCATCCAGATAGCTGTGTAGATATTTCCATGTTCATACAGATAGCGGTGATGATATTTCCATGTTTATACAGGTAGCGGTGTAGATATTTCCATGTTTATACAGATAGCGGTATAGATATTTCCATGTTTATACAGATAGCGGTGTAGATATTTCCATGTTTATGCAGATAGCGGTGTAGATATCTCCATCTTAATACAGATGGCTGTGTAGATATTTATATGTTCATACAGATGGTGGTGCAGATATTTCCATGTTCATACAGATAGCGGTGTAGATATTTCTATGTTCATACAGATAGCGGTGTAGTTATTTCCATGTGTAAAGAGATAGCTGTGTAGATATTTCAATGTATATGCAGATAGCAGAGTAGATATTTCCATTTTCAAGCAGGTTGCGGTGTAGATTTTTCCATGTTCAAACAGAGAGCGGTGTAGATATTTCCATGTTCATACAGATAGCGGTGTAGATATTTCCATGTTCATACAGATCGCGGTGTAGATATTTCCATGTTCATCCAGATGGCTGTGTAGATATATCCATGTTCATACAGATAGCGGTGTAGATATATCCATGTTCATACAGATAGCGGTGTAGATATTTCCATGTTTATACAGGCAGCGTAGTAGATATTTCCATGTTTATACAGATAGCGGTGTAGATATCTCCTTGTTAATACAGATGGCGGTGTAGATATTTAGAGGCTCATACAGATGGCATTGCAGTTATTTCCATGTTCATACAGATGGCGGTGTAGCTATTTCCATGTTCATACAGATAGCGGTGTAGATATATCCATGTTCATAGAGATAGCGGTGTAGATATTTCCATGTTCATACAGATAGCTGAGCTGATATTTCCAAGTTTATACAGATAGCGGTGAAGATATCTCCATCTTAATACAGATGGCGGTGTAGATATTTATATGTTCATACAGACGGCGGTGCACTTATTTCCATGTTAATACAGATGGCGGTGAAGATATTTCCATGTTTATAGAGATAGCGGTGTAGTTATTTCCATGTGTATAGAGATAGATTTGTAGATATTTCCATGTATATGCAGATAGCTGTGTAGGTATTTCTATTTTCATGCAGATAGCAGTTTAGATATTTCCATGTTCAAACAGATTGCAGTGTAGATATTTCCATGTTTATTCAGATAGCGGTGTAGATATCTCCACCTTAATACAGATGGCGGTGTAGATATTTATATGTTCATACAGATGGCGTTGCAGATATTTCCATGTTCATACAGATGGCGGTGTAGATATTTCCAGGTTCATACAGATAGCGGTGTAGATATTTCCATGTTTATACAGATAGCGGTGTAGATATTTCCATGTTCATACAGATAGCGGTGTAGATATTTCCATGTTCATACAGATAGCGGTGTAGATATTTCCATGTTCATACAGATAGCGGTGTAGATATTTCCATGTTCATACAGGTTGCGGTGTAGATATTTCCATGTTCATACAGATAGCAGTGCTGATATTTCCATGTTTATACTGGCAGCAGTGTAGGTATTTCCATGTATTTACAGATAGCGGTTTAGATATCTCCTTCTTAATACAGATGGCGGTGTAGATATTTATATGCTCATACAGATGGCGGTGCAGATATTTCCATGTTCATACAGATGGCGGTGTAGATATTTCCATGTTCATCCAGATCGCTGTGTAGACATATCCATATTCATACAGATGGCGGTGAAGATATTTACAAGTTCATACAGATTGCGGTGTAGATATTTCCATGTTCATACAGATAGCGGTGTAGATATTTTCATGTTCATACAGATGGCGGTGCAGATATTTCCATGTTCATACTGATAGCGGTGCTGATATTTCCATTTTTATACAGATAGCGGTGTAGATATTTCCATGTTTATACAGGTAGCGGTGTAGATATTTCCATGTTTATACAGATAGCGGTGTAGATATCTCCTTAATACAGATGGCGGTGTAGATATTTATATGTTCATACAGATGGCAGTGAAGATATTTCCATGTTCATACAGATGGCGGTGTAGATATTTCCATGTTTATAGAGATAGCTGTGTAGTTACTTCCACGTGTAAAGAGATAGCTGTATAGATATTTCCATCTATATGCAGACAGCTGTGTAGATATTTCCATTTTCATGCAGAGAGTGGTGTAGATATTTCCATGTTCAAACAGATAGCGGTGTAGATACTTCCATGTTCATACAGACAGCGGTTTAGGTATTTCCATGTTCTTAGAGATAGCGGTGTAGATATTTCCATGTTTATACAGATAGCGGTGAAGATGTATGCATGCTTACACACTTAGTGGTGTAGATATTTCCATGTTCATACAGATAGCGGTGTAGATATTTCCATGTTCATCCAGATGGCTGTGTAGATATATCCATGTTCATACAGATAGTGGTGTAGATATTTCCATGTTCATACAGATAGTGGTGTAGATATTTCCATGTTCATACAGATAGCGGTGTAGCTATTTCCATGTTCATACAGATAGCGGTGTAGATATTTCCATCTTCGTACACATAGCGGTGTAGATATTTCCATGTTCATACAGATAGCTGTGCTGATATTTCCATGTTTATACAGGTAGCGGTGTAGATATTTCCATGTTCATACAGATAGCGGTGTAGACATTTCCATGTTCATACAGATAGCGGTGAAGATATTTCCATGTTTATACAGATTGCGGTGAAGATGTATGCATATTTACACAGATAGCGGTGTAGATATTTCCATGTTCATACAGATAGCGGTGTAGATATTTCCATGTTCATCCAGAAGGCTGTGTAGATATATCCATGTTCATACAGATAGCGGTGTTGATATTTCCATGTTCATACAGATAGCGGTGTAGTTCTTTCCATGTTCATACAGATAGCGGTGTAGTTATTTCCATGTTCAAAGAGATAGCGGTGTAGATATTTCTTGTTCATACAGATAGCGGTGTAGATATTTCCATGTTTATACAGGTAGTGGTATAGATATTTCCATGTTTATACAGATAGCGGTGTAGATATTTCCATGTTTATACAGATAGCGGTGTAGATATTTCCATGTTTATACATATAGCGGTGTAGATATCTCCATCTTAATATAGATTGGGGTGTAGATATTTATATCTTCATACAGATGGCGGTGCAGATATTTCCATGTTCATAAAAATGGCGGTGTTGATATTTGCATGTATATAGAGATAGCGCTGTAGTTATTTCCATGTGTAAAGAGATAGCTTTGTAGATATTTCCATGTATATGCAGATCGCTGTGTAGATATTTCCATTTTCATGCAGATAGCGGTGTAGATATTTCCATGTTCAGATAGTGGTGTAGATATTTCCATGTTCATGCAGATAGCAGTGTAGATATTTCCATGTTCTTCCAGATGGCTGTGTTGATATATCCATGTTCATACAAATGGCGGTGAAGATATTTCCATCTTCATACAGATAGCGGTGTAGTTTTTTCCGTGTGTAAAGAGATAGCTGTGTAGATATTTCCATGCATATGCAGATAGCTGTGTAGATATTTCCATTTTCATGCAGATAGCGGTTTAGATATTTCCATGTTCATCCAGGTGGCTGTGTAGATATATCCATGTTCAAACAGATAGCGGTGTAGATATTTCCATGTTCATACAGATAGTGGTGTAGATATTTCCATGTTTATACAGATAGCGGTGTAGATATTTCCAGGTTTATAAAGATAGCGGTGTAGATATTTCCAAGTTTATACAGATAGCGGTGAAGATATCTCCAATTTAATACAGATGGTGGTGTAGATATTTATATGTTCATACAGATGGCAGTGCAGATATTTCCATTTTCATACAGATGGCGGTGTAGATATTTCCATGTTTATAGAGATAGCGGTGTAGTTATTTCCATCTGTAAAGAGATAGGTTTGTAGATATTTCCATGTATATGCAGATAGCTGTGTAGATATTTCTATTTTCATGCAGATAGCGGTTTAGATATTTCCATGTTCAAACAGATAGCGGTGTAGATATTTCCATGTTCATACAGATAGCGGTGTAGATATTTCCATGTTTATACAGATAGCGGTGAAACGTATGCATGTTTACACAGATAGCAGTGTAGATATTTCCATGTTCATACAGATCGCGGTGTAGATATTTCCATGTTCATCCAGATGGGAGTGTAGACATATCCATGTTCATACAGATGGCGTTGAAGATATTTCCATGTTCATACAGATAGCGGTGTAGATATTTCCATGTTCTTACAGATAGCGGTGTAGATATTTCCATGTTCATCCAGATGGCTGTGTAGATATATCCATGTTCATACAGATGGCGGTGAAGAAATTTCCATGTCCATACAGATAGCGGTGTAGCTATTTCCATGTTCATACAGATAGCGGTGTATGTATTTCCATGTTCATACAGATAGCGGTGTAGATATTTCCATGTTCATACAGATAGCGGTGTAGATATTTCCATGTTCATCCAGATGGCTGTGTAGATATATCCATGTTCATACAGATGGCGGTGTAGATATTTCCATGTTCATAGAGATAGCGGTGTAGATATTTCCATATTCATACAGATAGAGGGGCTGATATTTTCATGTTCATACAGATAGCGGTGCTTATAATTCCATGTTTATACATGTAGTGGTGTAGATATTTCGATGTTTATACAGGTAGCAGTGTAGATATTTCCATGTTTATACAGATAGCGATGTGGATATTTCCATGTTTATACAGATAGCGGTGTAGATATTTCCATCTTAATACAGATTGCGCTGTAGATATTTATATGTTCATTCAGATGGCGGTGCAGATATTTCCATGTTCATACAGATGGCAGTGTAGATATTTCCATGTTCATACAGATAGCGGTGTAGTTATTTCCATGTGTAAAGAGATAGCTGTGTAGATATTACCATGTATATGCAGATAGCTGTGTAGATATTTCTATTTTCATGCTGATAGCGGTTTAGATATTTCCATGTTCAAACAGATAGCGGTGTAGATATTTCCATGTTCATACAGATAGCGTTGTAGATATTTCCATGCTTATACAGATTGCAGTGAAGATGTATGCATGTTTACACAGATAGCAGTGTAGATATTTCCATGTTCATGCAGATAGCGGTGTAGATATTTCCATGTTCATCCAGATGGCTTTGTAGATATTTCCATGTTCATACAGATACCGGTGAAGATATTTCCATGTTCATACAGATAGAGGTGTAGATATTTCAC
Source organism: Gorilla gorilla gorilla (assembly GCF_029281585.2). Lineage (NCBI taxonomy): Eukaryota > Metazoa > Chordata > Mammalia > Primates > Hominidae > Gorilla > Gorilla gorilla. The sequence continues at coordinate 4,473,479 of NC_073232.2, read as the reverse complement.
TGATCATACAGATAGCGGTGTAGCTATTTCCATGTTCATGCAGATAGCGGTGTAGATATTTCCATGTTCATAGAGATAGCAGTGTAGATATTTCCATGTTAATACAGATAGTGGTGCTGATATTTCCATGTTTATACAGGTAGCGCTGTAGATATTTCCATCTTTATACAGATAGCGGTGTAGATATTTCCAGGTTTATAAAGATGGCGGTGTAGATATTTCCAAGTTTATACAGATAGCGGTGAAGATATCTCCATCTTAATACAGATGGCGGTGTAGATATTTATATGTTCATACAGATGGCAGTGCAGATATTTCCATGTTCGTACAGATGGCGGTGTAGATATATCCATGTTTATAGAGATAGCGGTGTAGTTATTTCCATGTGTAAAGAGATAGGTTTGTAGATATTTCCATGTATATTTAGATAGCTGTGTAGATATTTCTATTTTCATGCATATAGCGGTTTAGATATTTCCATGTTCAAACAGATAGCGGTGTAGATATTTCCATGTTCATACAGATAGCGGTGTAGATATTTCCATGTTTATACAGATAGCGGTGAAACGTATGCATGTTTACAGAGATAGCGGTGTAGATATTTCCATGTTCATACAGATCGCGGTGTAGATATTTCCATGTTCATCCAGATGGCTGTGTAGACATATATATGTTCATACAGATGGCAGTGAAGATATTTCCATGTTCATACAGATAGCGGTGTAGATATTTCCATGTTCATACAGATAGCGGTGTAGATATTTCCATGTTCATACAGATGGCTGTGTAGATATATCCATGTTCATACAGATGGTGGTGAATATATTTCCATGTTCATACAGATAGCGGTGTAGATATTTCCATGTTCATACAGATAGCGGTGCAGATATTTCCATGTTCATACAGATAGCGGTGCTGATATTTCCATGTTTATACAGATAGCGGTGTAGATATTTCCATGTTTATACAGATAGCGGTGTATATATATCCATGTTCATACAGATAGCGGTGTAGATATTTCCATGTTAATACAGATAGCGGTGAAGATATTTCCATGTTCATACAGATAGCGGTGCTGATATTTCCAAGTTTATACAGGTAGTGGTGTAGATATTTCCATGTTTATACAAATAGCGGTGTAGATATTTCCATGTCTATACAGATAGCGGTGTAGATATTTCCATGTTTATACAGATAGCGGTGTAGTTATCTCCATCTTAATACAGATGGCGGAGTAGATATTTCTATGTACATACAGATGGCGGTGCAGATATTTCCATGTTCATACAGATAGCGGTGTAGTTATTGCCATTGGTAAAGAGATAGCTGTGTAGATATTTCCATGTATATGCAGATAGCTCTGTAGATATTTCCATTTTCATGCAGATAGCGGTTTAGATATTTCCATGTTCAAACAGATAGCGGTGTAGATATTTCCATGTTCCTACAGATAGCGGTGAAGATGTTTCCATGTTTATACAGATAGCGCTGAAGATGTACGCATGTTTACACAGATAGCGGTGTAGATATTTCCACGCTCATACAGATAGCGGTGTAGATATTTCCATGTCCATCCAGATGGCTGTGTAGATATATCCATGTTCATACTGATAGCGGTGTAGTTATTTCCATATTCATACAGATAGTGGTGTAGATATTTCCATGTTCATACAGATAGCGGTGTAGCTATTTCCATGTTCATACAGGTAGCGGTGTATATATTTCCATGCTCGTACAGATAGCGGTGTAGATATTTCCAAGTTCATACAGATAGCTGTGCTGATATTTCCATGTTTATACAGGTAGCGGTGTAGATATTTCCATGTTTATACAGTTAGCGGTGTAGATATTTCCATGTTTATACAGATAGCGGTGTAGATATTTCCAGGTTTATACAGATAGAGGTGTAGATATCTGCTTCTTAATACGGATGGCGGTGTAGATATTTATATGTTCATACAGATGGCGGTGCAGATATTTCCATGTTCATACAGATAGCGGTGTAGATATTTCCATGTTTATAGAGATAGCGGTGTAGTTATTTCCATGTGTAAAGAGATAGCTGTGTAGATATTTCCATGTATATGCAGATAGCTGTGTAGATATTTCCATTTTCATGCAGACAGCGGTGTAGATATTTCCATGTTCAAACAGATAGCGGTGTGGATATTTCCATGTTCATACATATAGCGGTGTAGATATTTCCATGTTCATACAGACAGCGGTGTAGATATTTCCATGTTCATACAGATAGCGGTGTATATATTTCCATGTTCATACAGATAGCGGTGCTGTTATTTACATGTTTATACAGGTAGCGGTGTAGATATTTCCATGTTTATACAGATAGCGGTGTAGATATTTCCATGTTTATACAGATAGCGCTGTAGATATTTCCATGTTTATACAGATAGCGGTGTAGATATCTCCATCTTAATACAGATGGCGGTGTAGATATTTATATGTTCATACAGATGGCCGTGCAGATATTTCCATGTTCATACAGATAGCGGTGTAGTTATTTCCATGTGTAAAGAGATAGCTGTGTAGATATTTCCATTTATATGCAGATAGCTGTGTAGATATTTCCATTTTCATGCAGATAGCGTGTAGATATTTCCATGTTCAAACAGGTAGCGGTGTAGATATTTCCATGTTTATACAGATAGCGGTGAAGATGTATGCATGCTTACACACATAGTGGTGTAGATATTTCCATGTTCATACAGATAGCAGTGTAGATATTTCCATGTTCATCCAGATGGCTGTGTAGATATATCCATGTTCATACAGATAGCGGTGTAGATATTTCCATGTTCATACAGATAGTGGTGTAGATATTTCCATGTTCATACAGATAGCGGTGTAGCTATTTCCATGTTCATACAGATAGCAGTGTAGATATTTCCATCTTCGTACACATAGCGGTGTAGATATTTCCATGTTCATACAGATAGCTGTGCTGATATTTCCATGTTTATACTGGTAGCGGTGTAGATATTTCCATGTTCATACAGATAGCTCTGTAGCTATTTCCATGTTCATACAGATAGCGGTGTAGATATTTCCATGTTCATCCAGATGGCTGTACAGATATATCCATGTTCATACAGATGGCGGTGATGATAATTCCATGTTCAGATAGCGGTGTAGATATTTCCATGTTCATACAGATAGTGGTGTAGATATTTCCATGTTCATACAGATAGCGGTGTAGCTATTTCCATGTTCATACAGATATCGGTGTAGATATTTCCATGTTCATCCAGATGGCTGTGTAGATATATCCATGTTCAAACAGATGGCGTTGTAGATATTTCCATGTTCATACAGATAGCGGTGTAGATATTTCCATGTTCATACAGATAGCGGAGTAGGTATTTCCACGTTCATACAGATAGAGGGGCTGATATTTCCATGTCCATACAGATAGCGGTGCTGATATTTCCATGTTTATACAGGTAGCGGTGTAGATATTTCCATGTTTATACAGATAGCGGTGTAGTTATTTCCATGTTTATATAGATAGCGGTGTAGATATTTCCATGTTTATACTGATAGCGGTGTACATATCTCCATTTTAATACAGACGGCCATGAAGATATTTGTATGTTCATACAGATGGCGGTGCAGATATTTCCATGTTCATACAGATGGCGGTGTAGATATTTCCATGTTCATACAGATAGCGGTGTAGTTATTTCCATGTGTAAAGTGATAGCTGTGTAGATATTTCCATGTATATGCAGATACCTCTGTAGATATTTCCATTTTCATGCAGATAGCGGTGTAGATATTTCCATGTTTAAACAGATAGCGGTGTAGACATTTCCATGTTCATACAGATAGCGGTGAAGATATTTCCATGTTTATACAGATTGCGGTGAAGATGTATGCATATTTACACAGATAGCGGTGTAGATATTTCCATGTTCATACAGATAGCGGTGTAGATATTTCCATGTTCATCCAGATGGCTGTGTAGATATATCCATGTTCATACAGAGAGCGGTGTAGATATTTCCATGTTCATACAGATAGCGGTGTAGCTATTTCCATGTTCATACAGATAGCGGTGTAGTTATTTCCATGTTCATAGAGATAGCGGTGTAGATATTTCCGTGTTCATACAGATAGCGGTGCTGATATTTCCATGTTTATACAGGTAGCGGTGTAGATATTTCCATGTTTATACAGATAGCGGTGTAGATATTTCCATGTTTATATAGATAGCGGTGTAGATATTTCCATGTTTATACATATAGCGGTGTAGATATCTCCATCTTAATATAGATTGGGGTGTAGATATTTATATCTTCATACAGATGGCGGTGCAGATATTTCCATGTTCATACAGATGGCGGTGTAGATATTTGCATGTATATAGAGATAGCGCTGTAGTTATTTCCATGTGTAAAGAGATAGCTTTGTAGATATTTCCATGTATATGCATATCGATGTGTAGATATTTCCATTTTCATGCAGATAACTGTGTAGATATTTCCATGTTCCGATAGCGGTGTAGATATTTCCATGTTCATGCAGATAGCAGTGTAGATATTTCCATGTTTATACAGATAGCGGTGAAGATGTATGCGTGTTTATACAGATAGCGGTGTAGATATTTCCATGTTCTTCCAGATGGCTGTGGTTGATATATCCATGTTCATACAGATGGCGGTGAAGATATTTCCATCTTCATACAGATAGCGGTGTAGTTTTTTCCGTGTGTAAAGAGATAGCTGTGTAGATATTTCCATGCATATGCAGATAGCTGTGTAGATATTTCCATTTTCATGCAGATAGCGGTTTAGATATTTCCATGTTCAAACAGATAGAGGTGTAGTTATTTCCATGTTCATAGAGAGAGCGGTGTAGATATTTCCATGTTCATACAGATAGCGGTGCAAATATTTCCATGTTTATACAGATGGTGGTGAAGATGTTTGCATGTTTACACAGATAGCGGTGTAGATATTTCCATGTTCATACAGATAGCGGTGTAGATATTTCCATGTTCATCCAGATGGCTGTGTAGACATATCCATGTTCATACAGATGGCGGTGAAGATATTTCCATGTTCATACAGATAGCGGTGTAGATATTTCCACGTTTATAGAGATAGCGGTGTAGTTATTTCCATGTGTAAAGAGATAGATGTGTAGATATTTCCATGTATATGCAGATAGCTGTGTAGATAGTTCCATTTTCATGCAGATAGTGGTGTATATATTTCCATCTTCAAACAGATAGCGGTGAACATATTTCCATGTTAATACAGATAGCGGTGTAGATATTTCCAAGTTTTTACAGACAGCCGTGAAGATGTATGCATGTTTACACAGATAGCGGTGTGGAGATTTCCATGTTCATACAGAGGGCTGTGTAGATATATACATGTTCATACAGATAGCGGTGTAGATATTTCCATGTTCATACAGATAGCGGTGTAGATATTTCCATGTTCATCCAGATGGCTGCGTAGATATATCCATGTTCACACCGATGGCGGTGAAGATATTTCCATGTCCATACAGATAGCGGTGTAGATACTTCCATGTTCATACAGATAGCGGTGTAGCTATTTCCATGTTCATACAGATAGCGGTGTATGTATTTCCATGTTCATACAGATATCAGTGCAGATATTTCCATGTTCATACAGATAGCAGTGTAGATATTTCCATGTTCATCCAGGAGGCTGTGAAGATATATCCATGTTCATACAGATGGCGATGAAGATATTTCCATGTTCATACAGATAGCGGTGTAGTTATTTCCATGTGTAAAGAGATAGCTGTGTAGATATTTCCATGTATATGCAGATAGCTGTGTGGATATTTCCATTTTCATGCAGATAGCGGTTTAGAGATTTTCATGTTCAAACAGATAGCGGTGTAGATATTTCCATGTTCATAGAGATAGCGGTGTAGATATTTCCATGTTCATACAGATAGAGGGGCTGATATTTCCATGTTCATACAGATAGCGGTGCTGATATTTCCATGTTTATACAGGTAGCGGATTAGATATTTCCATGTTTATACAGGTAGCAGTGTAGATATTTCCATGTTTATACAGAGAGCGGTGTAGATATATCCATGTTTATACAGATAGCGGTGTAGATATCTCCTTCTTAATACAGATGGCGGTGTAGATATTTATATGTTCATACAGATGGCGGTGCAGATATTTCCGTGTTCATACAGATGGCTGTTTAGATATTTCCATGTTCATACAGATAGCGGTGTAGTTATTTCCATGTGTAAAGAGATAGCTGTGTAGATATTTCCATGTATATGCAGATAGCGGAGTAGATATTTCCATTTTCATGCAGACAGCGGTGTAGATATTTCCATGTTCAAACAGATAGCGGTGTAGATATTTCCATGTTCATACAGATAGCGGTGTATATATTTCCATGTTCATACAGATAGCGGTGTAGATGTTTCCATGTTCATACAGATAGCGGTGTAGATATTTCCATGTTCATACAGATAGCGGTGTATATATTTCCATGTTCATACAGATAGCGGTGTAGATATTTCCATGTTCATCCAGATGGCTGTGTAGACATATCCATGTTCATACAGATAGCGGTGTAGATATCTCCATCTTAATACAGATGGCGGTGTAGATATTTATATGCTCATACAGATGGCGGTGCAGATATTTCCATGTTCATACAGATAGCGGTGTAGTTATTGCCATTGGTAAAGGGATAGCTGTGTAGATATTTCCATGTATATGCAGATAGCTCTGTAGATATTTCCATTTTCATGCAGATAGCGGTTTAGATATTTCCAAGTTCAAACAGAGGTGTAGATATTTCCATGTTCATACAGATAGCGTTGTAGATATTTCCATGTTTATACAGATAGCGGTGAAGATGTATGCATGTTTACACAGATAGCGGTGTAGATATTTCCATGTTCATACAGATAGCGGTGTAGATATTTCCATGTCCATCCAGATGGCTGTGTAGATATATCCATGTTCATACAGATAGCGGTGTAGTTATTTCCATGTTCATACAGATAGTGGTGTAGATATTTCCATGTTCAGATAGCGGTGTAGCTATTTCCATGTTCATACAGACAGCGGTGTATATATTTCCATGTTCGTACAGATAGCGGTGTAGTTATTTCCATGTTCATACAGATAGCTGTGCTATTTCCATGTTTATACAGGTAGCGGTGTAGATATTTGCAGGTTTATACAGATAGCGGGGTAGATATTTCCATGTTTATACAGATAGCGGTGTAGATATTTCCAGGTTTATACAGAGAGCGGTGCAGATATCTCCTTCTTAATACAGATGGCGGTGTAGATATTTATATGTTCATACAGATGGCGTTGCAGATATTTCCATGTTCATACAGATGGCGGTGTGGATATTTCCATGTTTTTAGAGATAGCGGTGTAGTTATTTCCATGTGTAAAGAGATAGCTGCGTAGATATTTCCATGTATATACAGATTTCTGTTTAGATATTTACATTTTCATGCAGACAGCGGTGTAGATATTTCCATGTTCAAACAGATAGCCGTGTAGATATTTCCATGTTCATACATATAGCGGTGTAGATATTTCCATGTTCATACAGATAGCGGTGTAGATATTTCAATGTTCATACAGATAGCGGTGTAGATATTTCCATGTTCATACAGATAGCGGTGCTGATATTTCCATGTTTATACAGGTAGCGGTGTAGATATTTCCATGTTTATACAGGTAGCTGTGTAGATATTTCCATGTTTATACAGATAGCGGTGTAGATATTTCCATGTTTATACAGATAGCGGTGTAGATATCTCCATCTTAATACAGATGGCGGTGTAGATATTTATATGTTCATTCAGATGGCGGTGCAGATATTTCCATGTTCATACAGATAGCGGAGTAGCTATTTCCATGTTCATACAGATAGCGGTGTAGATATTTCCATGTTCCTCCAGATGGCTGTGTAGACATATCCATGTTCACACAGATGGCGGTGAAGATAATTCCATGTTCATACATCTAGCGGTGTAGATATTTCCATGTTCATACAGATAGCGGTGTAGATATTTCCATGTTCATACAGATAGAGGGGCTGATATTTCCATGTTCATACAGATAGCGGTGCTGATATTTCCATGTTTATACAGATAGCGGTGTAGACATTTCCATGTTTATACAGATAGCGGTGTAGATATCTCCATCTTAATACAGATGGCGGTTTAGATGTTTATATGTTCATACAGATGGCTGTACAGATATTTCCATGTTCATACAGATAGCGGTGTGGTTATTTCCATGTGTAAAGAGATAGCTGTGCAGATATTTCCAGGTATATGCAGATAGCTGTGTAGATATTTCCATTTTCATGCAGATAGCGGTTTAGATATTTCCATGTTCAAACAGATAGCGGTGTAGCTATTTCCACGTTCATACAGATAGCGGTGTAGATATTTCCATGTTCATCCAGATGGTTGTGTAGATATTTCCATGTTCATACAGATAGCGGTGTAGATATTTCCATGTTCATACAGATAGCAGTTTAGATATTTCCATGTTCATACAGATAGCGGTGTAGATATTTCCATGTTCATACAGATAGCTTTGTAGCTATTTCCATGTTCATACAGATAGCTGTGTAGCTATTTCCATGTTCATACAGATAGCGGTGTAGATATTTCCATGTTCATCCAGATGGCTGTGTAGATATATCCATGTTCATACAGATGGCGGTGAAGATAATTCCATGTTCATACAGATAGCGGTGTAGATATTTCCATGTTCATACAGATAGTGGTGTACATATTTCCATGTTCATACAGATAGCGGTGCTGATATTTCCAAGTTTATACAGGTAGCGGGGTAGATATTTCCATGTTTCTACAGACAGCGGTGTAGATATTTCCAGGTTTATACAAATAGCGGTGTAGATATCTCCATCTTAATACAGATGGACGTGTTGATATTTATATGTTCATACAGATGGCGTTGCGGATATTTCCATGTTCATACAGATGGCGGTGTAGATATTTCCATGTTCATACAGATAGCGGTGTAGTTATTTCCATGTGTAAAGAGATAGCTGTGTAGATATTTCTATGTATATGCTGATACCTCTGTATATATTTCCATTTTCATGCAGATACCGGTGTAGTTGTTTCCATGTTCAAACAGATAGCGGTGTAGATATTTCCATGTTCACACAGATAGCAGTGTAGATATTTCCATGTTTATACAGATTGCGGTGAAGATGTATGCATATTTACACAGATAGCGGTGTAGATATTTCCATGTTCATACAGATAGCGGTGTAGATATTTCCATGTTCTTCCAGATGGCTGTGTAGATATATCCATGTTCATACAGATAGCGGTGTAGATATTTCCATGTTTATACAGATAGCGGTGTAGATATTTCCATGTTTATACATATAGCGGTGTAGATATTTCCAAGTTTATACAGATAGCGGTGTAGATATCTCCATCTTAATATAGATGGGGGTGTAGATATTTATATCTTCATACAGATGTGGGTGCAGATATTTCCATGTTCATACAGATGGCACTGTAGATATTTCCATGTTTATAGAGATAGCGGTGTAGTTTTTTCCATGTGTATAGAGATAGCTTTGTAGATATTTCCATGTATATGCAGATAGCTGTGTAGATATTTCTATTTTCATGCAGATAGCGGTTTAGATATTTAGATGTTCAAACAGATAGTGGTGTAGATATTTCCATGTTCATAGAGATAGCGGTGTAGATATTTCCATGTTTATACAGATAGCGGTGAAGATGTATGCATGTTTACACAGATAGCGGTGTAGATATTTCCATGTTCATACAGATCGCGGTGTAGATATTTCCATGTTCATCCAGATGGCTGTGTAGACATATCCATGTTCAAACAGATGGCGGTGAAGGTATTTCCATGTTTACACAGATAGCGGTGTAGATATTTCCATGTTCATACAGATAGCGGTGTAGATATTTCCATGTTCATACCGATAGCGGTGCTGATATTTCCATGTTTATACAGGTAGCGGTGTAGATATTTCCATGTTTATACAGATAGCGGTGTAGATGTTTCCATGTTTATACAGATAGCGGTGTAGATATTTCCATGTTTATACAGATAGCGTTGTAGATATCTCCTTCTTAATGCAGATGGCGGTGTAGATGTTTATATGTTCATACAGATGGCGGTGCAGATATTTCCATGTTCATACAGATGGCGGTGTAGATATTTCCATGTTTATATAGGGGTGTAGTTATTTCCATGTGTAAAGAGATAGCTGTGTAGATATTTCCAAGTATATGCAGATAGCGGTGTAGATATTTCCATGATCATACAGATGGCTGTGTAGATATATCCATGTTCATACTGATGGCGGTGAAGTTATTTCCATGTTCGTACAGATAGCGGTGTAGATATTTCCATGTCCATACAGACAGCGGTGTAGATATTTCCTTGTTCATACAGATAGCGGTGTAGATATTTCCATGTTCATACAGATAGCGGTGTAGATATTTCCATGTTCATCCAGATGGCTGTGTAGATATATCCATGTTCATACAGATGGCGGTGAAGAAATTTCCATGTGCATACAGATAGCGGTGTAGCTATTTCCATGTTCTTACAGATAGCGGTGTATGTATTTCCATGTTCATACAGATAGCGGTGTAGATATTTCCATGTTCATACAGATAGCGGTGTAGATATTTCCATGTTCATCCAGATGGCTGTGTAGATATATCCATGTTCATACAGATGGCGGTGTAGATATTTCCATGTTCATAGAGATAGCTGTGTAGATATTTCCATGTTCATACAGATAGAGGGGCTGATATTTCCATGTTCATACAGATATCGGCGCTGATATTTCCATGTTTATACAGGTAGTGGTGTAGATATTTTCATGTTTATACAGGTAGCAGTGTAGATATTTCCATGTTTATACAGATAGCGGTGTGGATATTTCCATGTTTATACAGATAGCGGTGTAGATATCTCCATCTTAATACAGATGGCGGGGTAGATATTTATATGTTTATTCAGATGGCGGTGCAGATATTTCCATGTTCATACAGATGGCGGTGTAGATATTTCCATGTTCATACAGATAGCGGTGTAGATATTTCCATGTGTAAAGAGATAGCTGTGTAGATATTTCCATGTATATGCAGATAGCTGTGTAGATTTTTCTATTTTCATGCTGATAGCGGTTTAGATATTTCCATGTTCAAACAGATAGCGGTGTAGCTATTTCCATGTTCATACAGATAGCGGTGTAGATATTTCCATGTTCATACAGATGGCTGCGTAGATATATCCATGTTCATACCGATTGCGGTGAAGATATTTCCTTGTCCATACAGATAGCGGTGTAAATATTTCCATGTTCATACAGATAGAGTTGTAGCTATTTCCATGTTCATACAGATAGCGGTGTATGTATTTCCATGTTGATACAGATAGCGGTGCAGATATTTCCATGTTCATACAGATAGCAGTTTAGATATTTCCATGTTCATCCAGGAGGCTGTGTAGATATATCCATGTTCATACAGATGGCGTTGAAGATATTTCCTTGTTTATACAGATAGCGGTGTAGTTATTTCCATGTGTAAAGAGATAGCTGTGTAGATATTTCCATGTATATGCAGATAGCTGTGTGGATATTTCCATTTTCATGCAGATTGCGGTTTAGATATTTCCATGTTCAAACAGACAGCGGTGTAGATATTTCCATGTTTATAGAGATAGCGGTGTAGATATATCCAAGTTCATACAGATAGATGGGCTGATATTTCCATGTTCATACAGATAGCGGTGCTGATATTTCCATGTTTATACAGGTAGCGGTGTAGATATTTCCATGTTTATACAGGTAGCAGTGTAGATATTTCCATGTTTATACAGAGAGCGGTGTAGATATATCCATGTTTATACAGATAGCGGTGTAGATATCTCCTTCTTAATACAGATGGCGGTGTAGATAATTATATGTTCATACAGATGGCGGTGCAGATATTTCCATGTTCATACAGATGGCGGTGTGGATATTTCCATGTTCATACAGATAGCGGTGTAGATATTTCCATGTTCATACAGATCGCGGTGTAGATATTTCCATGTTCATCCAGATGGCTGTGTAGATATATCCATGTTCATACAGATAGCGGTGTAGATATTTCCATGTTTATACAGATAGCGGTGTAGATATTTCCATGTTTATACATATAGCGGTGTAGATATTTCCAAGTTTATACAGATAGCGGTGTAGATATCTGCATCTTAATATAGATGGGGGTGTAGATATTTATATCTTCATACAGATGTGGGTGCAGATATTTCCATGTTCATACAGATGGCACTGTAGATATTTCCATGTTTATAGAGATAGCGGTGTAGTTTTTTCCATGTGTATAGAGATAGCTTTGTAGATATTTCCATGTATATGCAGATAGCTGTGTAGATATTTCTATTTTCATGCAGATAGCGGTTTAGATATTTAGATGTTCAAACAGATAGTGGTGTAGATATTTCCATGTTCATAGAGATAGCGGTGTAGATATTTCCATGTTTATACAGATAGCGGTGAAGATGTATGCATGTTTACACAGATAGCGGTGTAGATATTTCCATGTTCATACAGATCGCGGTGTAGATATTTCCATGTTCATCCAGATGGCTGTGTAGACATATCCATGTTCAAACAGATGGCGGTGAAGGTATTTCCATGTTTACACAGATAGCGGTGTAGATATTTCCATGTTCATACAGATAGCGGTGTAGATATTTCCATGTTCATACCGATAGCGGTGCTGATATTTCCATGTTTATACAGGTAGCGGTGTAGATATTTCCATGTTTATACAGATAGCGGTGTAGATGTTTCCATGTTTATACAGATAGCGGTGTAGATATTTCCATGTTTATACAGATAGCGTTGTAGATATCTCCTTCTTAATGCAGATGGCGGTGTAGATGTTTATATGTTCATACAGATGGCGGTGCAGATATTTCCATGTTCATACAGATGGCGGTGTAGATATTTCCATGTTTATATAGGGGTGTAGTTATTTCCATGTGTAAAGAGATAGCTGTGTAGATATTTCCATGTATATGCAGATAGCGGTGTAGATATTTCCATGATCATACAGATGGCTGTGTAGATATATCCATGTTCATACTGATGGCGGTGAAGTTATTTCCATGTTCGTACAGATAGCGGTGTAGATATTTCCATGTCCATACAGACAGCGGTGTAGATATTTCCTTGTTCATACAGATAGCGGTGTAGATATTTCCATGTTCATACAGATAGCGGTGTAGATATTTCCATGTTCATCCAGATGGCTGTGTAGATATATCCATGTTCATACAGATGGCGGTGAAGAAATTTCCATGTGCATACAGATAGCGGTGTAGCTATTTCCATGTTCTTACAGATAGCGGTGTATGTATTTCCATGTTCATACAGATAGCGGTGTAGATATTTCCATGTTCATACAGATAGCGGTGTAGATATTTCCATGTTCATCCAGATGGCTGTGTAGATATATCCATGTTCATACAGATGGCGGTGTAGATATTTCCATGTTCATAGAGATAGCTGTGTGGATATTTCCATGTTCATACAGGTAGAGGGGCTGATATTTCCATGTTCATACAGATATTGGCGCTGATATTTCCATGTTTATACAGGTAGTGGTGTAGATATTTTCATGTTTATACAGGTAGCAGTGTAGATATTTCCATGTTTATACAGATAGCGGTGTGGATATTTCCATGTTTATACAGATAGCGGTGTAGATATCTCCATCTTAATACAGATGGCGGGGTAGATATTTATATGTTTATTCAGATGGCGGTGCAGATATTTCCATGTTCATACAGATGGCGGTGTAGATATTTCCATGTTCATACAGATAGCGGTGTAGATATTTCCATGTGTAAAGAGATAGCTGTGTAGATATTTCCATGTATATGCAGATAGCTGTGTAGATTTTTCTATTTTCATGCTGATAGCGGTTTAGATATTTCCATGTTCAAACAGATAGCGGTGTAGCTATTTCCATGTTCATACAGATAGCGGTGTAGATATTTCCATGTTCATACAGATGGCTGCGTAGATATATGAATGTTCATACCGATTGCGGTGAAGATATTTCCTTGTCCATACAGATAGCGGTGTAAATATTTCCATGTTCATACAGATAGAGTTGTAGCTATTTCCATGTTCATACAGATAGCGGTGTATGTATTTCCATGTTGATACAGATAGCGGTGCAGATATTTCCATGTTCATACAGATAGCAGTTTAGATATTTCCATGTTCATCCAGGAGGCTGTGTAGATATATCCATGTTCATACAGATGGCGTTGAAGATATTTCCTTGTTTATACAGATAGCGGTGTAGTTATTTCCATGTGTAAAGAGATAGCTGTGTAGATATTTCCATGTATATGCAGATAGCTGTGTGGATATTTCCATTTTCATGCAGATTGCGGTTTAGATATTTCCATGTTCAAACAGACAGCGGTGTAGATATTTCCATGTTTATAGAGATAGCGGTGTAGATATATCCAAGTTCATACAGATAGATGGGCTGATATTTCCATGTTCATACAGATAGCGGTGCTGATATTTCCATGTTTATACAGGTAGCGGTGTAGATATTTCCATGTTTATACAGGTAGCAGTGTAGATATTTCCATGTTTATACAGAGAGCGGTGTAGATATATCCATGTTTATACAGATAGCGGTGTAGATATCTCCTTCTTAATACAGATGGCGGTGTAGATAATTATATGTTCATACAGATGGCGGTGCAGATATTTCCATGTTCATACAGATGGCGGTGTGGATATTTCCATGTTCATACAGATAGCGGTGAAGATATTTCCATGTTCATACAGATCGCGGTGTAGATATTTCCATGTTCATCCAGATGGCTGTGTAGATATATCCATGTTCATACAGATAGCGGTGTAGATATATCCATGTTCATACAGATAGCGGTGTAGATATTTCCATGTTTATACAGGCAGCGGTGTAGATATTTCCATGTTTATACAGATAGCGGTGTAGATTTCTCTTCGTTAATACAGATGGCGGTGTAGATATTTAGAGGCTCATACAGATGGCGTTGCAGATATTTCCATGTTCATACAGATGGCGGTGTAGCTATTTCCATGTTCATACAGATAGCGGTGTAGATATATCCATGTTCATAGAGATAGCGGTGTAGATATTTCCATGTTCATACAGATAGCGGTGTAGATATTTCCATGTTTATACAGATAGCGGTGTAGATATTTCCACGTTTATACAGATAGAGGTGTAGATATCTGCTTCTTAATACAGATGGCGGTGTAGATATTTATAATTTCATTCAGATGGCGGTGCAGATATTTCCATGTTCATACAGATGGCAATGTAGATATTTCCATGTTCATACATATAGAGGTGTAGATACTTCCATGTTCATACAGACAGCGGTGTAGATATTTCCATGTTTATACAGACTGCGGTGAAGATGTATGCATGTTTACACAGATATCGGTGTAGATATTTCCATGTTCATCCAGATGGCTGTGTAGATATTTCCATGTTTATACAGATAGCGGTGTAGATATTTCCATGTTCATACAGATAGCGGTGTAGATATTTCCATGTTCATACAGATAGCAGTGTAGATATTTCCATGTTCATACAGATAGCGGTGTAGTTATTTCCATGTGTAAAGAGATAGCTGTGTAGATATTACCATGTATATGCAGATAGCTGTGTAGATATTTCTATTTTCATGCTTATAGCGGTTTTGATATTTCCATGTTCAAACAGATAGCGGTGTAGATATTTCCATGTTCATACAGATAGCGTTGTAGATATTTCCATGCTTATACAGATTGCAGTGAAGATGTGTGCATGTTTACACAGATAGCAGTGTAGATATTTCCATGTTCATGCAGATAGCGGTGTAGATATTTCCATGTTCATCCAGATGGCTTTGTAGATATTTCCATGTTCATACAGATAGCGGTGAAGATATTTCCATGTTCATACAGATAGAGGTGTAGATATTTCACTGATCATACAGATAGCGGTGTAGCTATTTCCATGTTCATGCAGATAGCGGTGTAGATATTTCCATGTTCATAGAGATAGCAGTGTAGATATTTCCATGTTCATACAGATAGTGGTGCTGATATTTCCATGTTTATACAGGTAGCGCTGTAGATATTTCCATCTTTATACAGATAGCGGTGTAGATATTTCCAGGTTTATAAAGATGGCGGTGTAGATATTTCCAAGTTTATACAGATAGCGGTGAAGATATCTCCATCTTAATACAGATGGCGGTGTAGATATTTATATGTTCATACAGATGGCAGTGCAGATATTTCCATGTTCGTACAGATGGCGGTGTAGATATATCCATGTTTATAGAGATAGCGGTGTAGTTATTTCCATGTGTAAAGAGATAGCTTTGTAGATATTTCCATGTATATTTAGATAGCTGTGTAGATATTTCTATTTTCATGCATATAGCGGTTTAGATATTTCCATGTTCAAACAGATAGCGGTGTAGATATTTCCATGTTCATACAGATAGCGGTGTAGATATTTCCATGTTTATACAGATAGCGGTGAAACGTATGCATGTTTACAGAGATAGCGGTGTAGATATTTCCATGTTCATACAGATCGCGGTGTAGATATTTCCATGTTCATCCAGATGGCTGTGTAGACATATATATGTTCATACAGATGGCAGTGAAGATATTTCCATGTTCATACAGATAGCGGTGTAGATATTTCCATGTTCATACAGATAGCGGTGTAGATATTTCCATGTTCCTACAGATGGCTGTGTAGATATATCCATGTTCATACAGATGGTGGTGAATATATTTCCATGTTCATACAGATAGCGGTGTAGATATTTCCATGTTCATACAGATAGCGGTGCAGATATTTCCATGTTCATACAGATAGCGGTGCTGATATTTCCATGTTTATACAGATAGCGGTGTAGATATTTCCATGTTTATACAGATAGCGGTGTAGATATTTCCATGTTTATTCAGATAGCGGTGTAGATATCTCCTTCTTAATACGGATGGCGGTGTAGATATTTATATGTTCATACAGATGGCGGTGAAGATATTTCCATGTTCTTACAGATGGCGGTGTAGATATTTCCATGTTTATAGAGATAGCGGTGTAGTTATTTCCATGTGTAAAGAGATAGCTGTGTAGATATTTCCATGTATATGCAGATAGCTGTGTAGATATTTCCATTTTCATGCAGACAGCGGTGTAGATATTTCCAAGTTCAAACAGATAGCGGTGTAGATATTTCCATGTTCATACAGATAGCGGTGTATATATATCCATGTTCATACAGATAGCGGTGCTGATATTTCCATGTTTATACAGGTAGCGGTGCTGATACTTCCATGTTCATACAGATAGCGGTGTAGCTATTTCCAAGTTCATACAGATAGCGGTGTCGATATTTCCATGTTTATACAGATAGCGGTGAAGATGTATGCATGTTTACACAGATAGCGGTGTAGATATTTCCAGGTTCATACAGATAGCGGTGTAGATATTTCCATGTTCATCCCGATGGCTGTGTAGATATATCCATGTTCATACAGATAGCGGTGTAGATATTTCCATGTTCATACAGATAGTGGTGTAGATATTTCCATGTTTATACAGAGAGCGGTATAGCTATTTCCATGTTCATACAGATAGCGGTGTAGATATTTCCAGGTTTATACAGATAGCGGTGTAGATATCTCCATCTTAATACAGATGGCGGTGTAGATATTTATATGTTCATACAGATGGCGGTGCAGATATTTCCATGTTCATACAGATGGCGGTGTAGATATTTCCTTGTTTATAGAGACAGCGGTGTAGTTATTTCCATGTGTAAAGAGATAGCTTTGTAGATATTTCCATGTATATGCAGATAGCTGTGTAGATATTTCCATTTTCGTGCAGATAGCGGTGTAGATATTTCCATGTTCAAACAGATAGCGGTGTAGATATTTCCATGTTCATACAGATAGCGGTGTAGATATTTCCATGTTCATACAGATAGCGGTGAAGATGTATGCATGTTTACACAGATAGCGGTGTAGATATTTCCATGTTCATACAGATAGCGGTGTAGATATTTCCATGTTCATCCAGATGGCTCTGTAGATATATCCATGTTCATACAGATGGCGATGAAGATATTTCCATGTTCATACAGATAGCGGTGTAGATATTTCCATGTTCATACAGATAGCGGTGAAGATGTATGCATGTTTACACAGATAGCAGTGTAGATATTTCCATGTTCATGCAGATAGCGGTGTAGATATTTCCATGTTCATCCAGATGGCTTTGTAGATATTTCCATGTTCATACAGATAGCGGTGAAGATATTTCCATGTTCATACAGATAGAGGTGTAGATATTTCACTGATCATACAGATAGCGGTGTAGCTATTTCCATGTTCATGCAGATAGCGGTGTAGATATTTCCATGTTCATAGAGATAGCAGTGTAGATATTTCCATGTTCATACAGATAGTGGTGCTGATATTTCCATGTTTATACAGGTAGCGCTGTAGATATTTCCATCTTTATACAGATAGCGGTGTAGATATTTCCAGGTTTATAAAGATGGCGGTGTAGATATTTCCAAGTTTATACAGATAGCGGTGAAGATATCTCCATCTTAATACAGATGGCGGTGTAGATATTTATATGTTCATACAGATGGCAGTGCAGATATTTCCATGTTCGTACAGATGGCGGTGTAGATATATCCATGTTTATAGAGATAGCGGTGTAGTTATTTCCATGTGTAAAGAGATAGCTTTGTAGATATTTCCATGTATATTTAGATAGCTGTGTAGATATTTCTATTTTCATGCATATAGCGGTTTAGATATTTCCATGTTCAAACAGATAGCGGTGTAGATATTTCCATGTTCATACAGATAGCGGTGTAGATATTTCCATGTTTATACAGATAGCGGTGAAACGTATGCATGTTTACAGAGATAGCGGTGTAGATATTTCCATGTTCATACAGATCGCGGTGTAGATATTTCCATGTTCATCCAGATGGCTGTGTAGACATATATATGTTCATACAGATGGCAGTGAAGATATTTCCATGTTCATACAGATAGCGGTGTAGATATTTCCATGTTCATACAGATAGCGGTGTAGATATTTCCATGTTCCTACAGATGGCTGTGTAGATATATCCATGTTCATACAGATGGTGGTGAATATATTTCCATGTTCATACAGATAGCGGTGTAGATATTTCCATGTTCATACAGATAGCGGTGCAGATATTTCCATGTTCATACAGATAGCGGTGTAGATATTTCCATGTTCATACGGATAGCGGTGTAGATATTTCCATGTTCATACAGATGGCTGTGTAGATATATCCATGTTCATACAGATGGCGGTGAAGATACTTCCATGTTCATACAGACAGCGGTGTAGATATTTCCACGTTCATACAGATAGCGGTGTAGATATTTCCATGTTCATACTGATAGCGGTGCTGATATTTCCTTGTTTATACAGATAGCGGTGTTGATATTTCCATGTTTATACAGATAGCGGTGTAGATATTTCCATGTTTATACAGATAGCGGTGTAGATATCTCCTTCTTAATACAGATGGCGGTGCAGATATTTATATGTTCATACACATGCCAGTGCAGATATTTCCATGTTCATACAGATGGCGGAGTAGATATTTCCATGTTTATAGAGATAGCGGTGTAGTTATTTCCATGTGTAAAGAGATAGCTGTGTAGATATTTCTATGTATATGCAAATAGCTGTGTAGATATTTCCATTTTCATGCTGACAGCGGTGTGGATATTTCCATGTTCATAAAGATAGCGGTGTAGATATTTCCATGTTCATGCAGATAGCGGTGTAGATATTTCCATGTTTATACAGATAGCGGTGCTGATATTTCCATGTTTATACAGGTAGCGGTGTAGATATTTCCATGTTTATACAGATAGCGGTGTAGATATTTCCATGTTTATACAGATAGCGGTGTAGATATTTCCAGGTTTATACAGATAGCGGTGTAGATATCTCCATCTTAATACAGATGGCTGTGTAGGTATTTATATCTTCATACAGATGGCGGTGCAGATATTTCCATGTTCATACAGATGGCGGTGTAGATATTTCCATGTTTATAAAGATAGCGGTGTAGTTATTTCCATGTGTAAAGAGATAGCTTTGTAGATATTTCCATCTATATGCAGATAGCTGTGTATTTATTTCCATTTTCATGCAGATAGCGGTGTAGATATTTCCATGTTCAAACAGATAGCGGTGTAGATATTTCCATGTTCATACAGATAGCTGTGGAGATATTTCCATGTTCATACAGATAGCGGTGAAGATGTATGCATGTTTACACAGACAGCGGTGTAGATATTTCCATGTTCATCCAGATGGCTGTGTAGATATATCCATGTTCATACAGATAGCGGTGTAGCTATTTCCATGTTCATACAGATAGCGGTGTAGCTATTTCCATGTTCATACAGATAGCGGTGCTGTTATTTCCATGTTTATACAGGTAGCGGTGTAGATATTTCCATGTTCATACAGATAGCGGTGTAGATATTTCCATGTTCATACCGATAGCGGTGTAGCTAGATGGCGGTGCAGATATTTCCATGTTCATACAGATGGCGGTGTAGATATTTCCATGTTCATACAGATAGCGGTGTAGTTATTTCCATGTGTAAAGAGATAGCTGTGTAGATATTTCCATGTATATGCAGATAGCTGTGTAGATATTTCTATTTTCATGCTGACAGCGGTTTAGATATTTCCATGTTCAAACAGATAGCGGTGTAGATATTTCCGTGTTCATACAGATAGCGTTGTAGACATTTCCATGCTTATACCGATTGCAGTGAAGATGTATGCATGATTACACAGACAGCGGTGTAGATATTTCCATGTTCATGCAGATCGCGGTGTAGATATTTCCATGTTCATCCAGATGGCTGTGTAGATATTTCCATGTTCATACAGATAGCGGTGTAGATATTTCCATGTTCATACAGATAGAGGTGTAGATATTTCACTGTTCTTACAGATAGCGGTGTAGCTATTTCCATGTTCATGCAGATAGCGGTGTAGATATTTCCATGTTCATAGAGATAGCAGTGTAGATATTTCCATGTTAATACAGATAGTGGTGCTGATATTTCCATGTTTATACTGGTAGCGGTGTAGATATTTCCATCTTTATACAGATAGCGGTGTACATATTTCCAGGTTTATAAAGATGGCGGTGTAGATATTTCCAAGTTTATACAGATAGCGGTGAAGATATCTCCATCTTAATACAGATGGCGGTGTAGATATTTATATGTTCATACAGATGGCAGTGCAGATATTTCCATGTTCGTACAGATGGCGGTGTAGATATATCCATGTTTATAGAGATAGCGGTGTAGTTATTTCCATGTGTAAAGAGATTGGTTTGTAGATATTTCCATGTATATGTAGATAGCTGTGTAGATATTTCTATTTTCATGCATTTAGCGGTTTAGATATTTCCATGTTCAAACAGATAGCGGTGTAGATATTTCCATGTTCATACAGATAGCGGTGTAGATATTTCCATGTTTATACAGATAGCGGTGAAACGTATGCATGTTTACACAGATAGCGGTGTAGATATTTCCATGTTCATACAGATCGCGGTGTAGATATTTCCATGTTCATCCAGATGGCTGTGTAGACATATCTATGTTCATACAGATTGCGGTGTAGAAATTTCCATGTTTATACAGATAGCGGTGTAGATTTTTCCTTCTTAATACAGATGGCGGTGTAGATATTTATATGTTCATACAGATGGCGGTGAAGATATTTCCATGTTCATACAGATGGCGGTGTAGATATTTCCATGTTAATAGAGATAGCGGTGTAGTTAATTCCATGTGCAAAGAGATAGCTGTGTAGATATTTCCATGTATATGCAGATAGCTGTGTAGATATTTCCATTTTCATGCAGATAGCTGTGTAGATATTTCCATGTTCAAACAGATAGCGGTGTAGATATTTCCATGTTCATACAGATAGCGGTGCATATATATCCATGTTCATACAGATAGCGGTGTAGATATTTCCATGTTAATACAGATAGCGGTGTAGATATTTCCATGTTCATACAGATAGCGGTGCTGATATTTCCAAGTTTATACAGGTAGCGGTGTAGATATTTCCATGTTTATACAAATAGCGGTGTAGATATTTCCATGTTTATACAGATAGCGGTGCAGATATTTCCATGTTCATACAGATAGCTGTGCTGATATTTCCATGTTTATACAGGTAGCGGTGTAGATATTTCCATGTTCATACAGATAGCTCTGTAGCTATTTCCATGTTCATACAGATAGCGGTGTAGATATTTCCATGTTCATCCAGATGGCTGTACAGATATATCCATGTTCATACAGATGGCGGTGATGATAATTCCATGTTCATACAGATGGCGATGTAGATATTTCCATGTTCATACAGATAGCGGGGCTGATATTTCCATGTTCATACAGATAGCGGTGTAGTTATTTCCATGTGTAAAGAGATAGCTGTGTAGATATTTCCATGTTCATACAGATAGCGTTGTAGATATTTCCATGTGTATACAGATAGCAGTGTAGATATCTCCATCTTAATACAGCTGGCGGAGTAGATATTTCTATGTACATACAGATGGCGGTGCAGATATTTCCATGTTCATACAGATAGCGGTGTAGTTATTTCCATGTGTAAAGAGACAGCTGTGTAGATATTTCCATGTATATGCAGATAGCTGTGTAGATATTCCCATTTTCCTGCAGATAGCGGTTTAGATATTTCCATGTTCAAACAGATAGCGGTGTAGATATTTCCATGTTCATACAGATAGCGGTGTAGATATTTCCATGTTTATACAGATAGCGCTGAAGATGTATGCATGTTTACACAGATAACGGTGTAGATATTTCCACGCTCATACAGATAGCGGTGTAGATATTTCCATGTTCATCCAGATGGCTGTGTAGATATATCCATGTTCATACAGATAGCGGTGTAGTTATTTCCATATTCATACAGATAGCGGTGTAGATATTTCCATGTTTATACAGATAGCGGAGTAGATATTTCCATGTTTATACAGATAGCGGTGTAGATATTTCCAGGTTAATACAGACAGAGGTGTAGATATCTGCTTCTTAATACGGATGGCGGTGTAGATATTTATATGTTCATACAGATGGCGGTGCAGATATTTTCATGTTCATACAGATAGCGGTGTAGCTATTTCCAAGTTCATACAGATAGCGGTGTAGATATTTCCATGTTCATCCAGATGGCTGTGTAGACATATCCATGTTCATACAGATGGCAGTGAAGATAATTCCATGTTTATACATCTAGCGGTGTAGATATTTCCATGTTCATACAGATAGTGGTGTAGATATTTCCATGTTCATACAGATAGCGGTGCTGATATTTCCATGTTTATACAGGTAGCGGTGCTGATATTTCCATGTTTATACAGGAAGCGGTTTAGATATTTCCATGTTTATACAGATAGCGGTGTAGATATTTCCATGTTTATACAGATAGCGCTGTAGATATTTCCATGTTTATACAGATAGCGGTGTAGATATCTCCATCTTAACACAGATGGCGGTGTAGATATTAATATGTTCATACAGGTGGACGTGCAGATATTTCCATGTTCATACAGATAGCGGTGTAGTTATTTCCATGTATAAAGAAATAGCTGTGTAGATATTTCTTTGTATATGCAGATAGCTGTGTAGATATTTCCATTTTCATGAAGATAGCGGTTTAGATATTTCCATGTTCAAACAGATAGCGGTGTAGATATTTCCGTGTTTATACAAATAGCGGTGAAGGTGTATGCATGCTTACACATTTAGTGGTGTAGATATTTCCATTTTCATGCAGATAGCGGTGTAGATATTTCCATGTTCAGATAGCGGTGTAGATATTTCCATGTTCATGCAGATAGCAGTGTAGATATTTCCATGTTTATACAGATAGCGGTGAAGATGTATGCATGTTTGTACAGATAGCGGTGTAGATATTTCCATGTTCTTCCAGATGGCTGTGTTGATATATCCATGTTCATACAGATGGCGGTGAAGATATTTCCATCTTCATACAGATAGCGGTTTAGTTTTTTCCATGTGCAAAGAGATAGCTGTGTAGATATTTCCATGTATATGCAGATAGCTGTGTAGATATTTCCATTTTCATGCAGATAGCTGTGTAGATATTTCCATGTTCAAACAGATAGCGGTGTAGATATTTCCATCTTCATACAGATAGCGGTTTAGTTTTTTCCATGTGCAAAGAGATAGCTGTGTAGATATTTCCATGTATATGCAGATAGCTGTGTAGATATCTCCATCTTAATAAAGATGGCAGTGTAGATATTTATATGTTCATACAGTTGGCGGTGCAGATATTTCCATGTTCATACAGATGGCGGTGTAGATATTTCCATGTTCATACAGATAGCGGTGTAGTTATTTCCATGTGTAAAGAGATAGCTGTGTAGATATTTCCATGTATATGCAGATAGCTGTGCAGATATTTCCATTTTCATGCAGATAGCGGTGTAGATGTTTTCATGTTCAAACAGATAGCGGTGTAGATATTTCCATGTTCATACAGATAGCGGTGTAGATATTTCCATGTTTATACAGATAGCGGTGAAGATGTATGCATGTTTACAAAAATAGCGGTGTATATATTTCCATATTCATACAGATAGCTGTGTAGATATTTCCATGTTCATCCAGATGGCTGTGTAGATATATCCATGTTCATTCAGATGGCGGTGAAGATATTTCCATGTTCATACAGATAGCGGTGTAGCTATTTCCATGTTCATACAGATAGCGGTGTAGATATTTCCATGTTCATCCAGGTGGCTGTGTAGATATATCCATGTTCATACAGATGGCGGTGAAGATATTTCCATGTTCATACAGATAGCGGTGTAGATATTTCCATGTTCATACAGATAGTGGTGTAGATATTTCCATATTCTTACAGATAGCGGTGTAGCTTTTTCCATGTTCATACAGATGGCGGTGAAGATATTTCCATCTTCATACGGATAGCCGTGTAGATATTTCCATGTTCATACAGATAGAGGGGCTGATATTTCCATGTTCATATACGTAGCAGTGTTGATATTTCCATGTTTATACAGGTAGCGGTGTAGATATTTCCATGTTTATACAGGTAGCGGTGTAGATATTTCCATGTTTATACAGGTAGCAGTGTAGATATTTCCATGTTTATACAGGTAGCAGTGTAGATATTTCCATGTTTATACAGATAGCGGTGTAGATATTTCCATGTTTATACAGATAGCGGTGTAGATATCTCTGTCTTAATACAGATGGCCGTGTAGTTATTTATATGTTCATACAGATGGCGGTGCAGATATTTCCATGTTCATACAGATGGCGGTGTAGATATTTCCATGTTCATACAGATAGCAGTGTAGTTATTTCCATGTGTAAAGAGATAGCTCTGTAGATATTTCCATGTATATGCAGATAGCTGTGTAGATATTTCCATTTTCATGCTGATATCGGTTTAGATATTTAAATGTTCAAACAGATAGCGGTGTAGATATTTCCATGTTCATACAGATAGCGGTGTAGATATTTCCATGCTTATACAGATAGCGGTGAAGGTATATGCATGTTTACACAGATAGTGGTGTAGATATTTCCATGTTCATGCAGATAGCGGTGTAGATATTTCCGTGTTCATCCAGATGGCTGTGTAGATATTTCTATGTTCATACAGATGGCGGTGTAGATATTTCCATGTTCATACAGATAGTGGTGTAGATATTTCCATGTTCATACAGATAGCGTTGTAGCTATTTCCATGTTCATACAGATAGCGGTGAAGATATTTCCATGTTCATAGAGATAGCGGTGTAGATGTTTCCATGTTCATACAGAAAGCGGTGCTGATATTTCCGTGTTTATACCGGTTGCGGTGTAGATATTTCCATGTTTATACAGATAGCGGTGTAGATATTTCCATGTTCATACAGATAGCGGTGTAGATATTTCCAAGTTTATACAGATAGCGGTGAAGATATCTCCATCTTAATACAGATGGCGGTGTAGATATTTATATGTTCATACAGATGTCGGTGTAGATATTTCCATGTTCAATCAGATGGCGGTGTAGATATTTCCATGTTTATGGAGATAGCGGTGTAGTTATTTCCATGTGTAAAGAGATAGCTTTGTAGATATTTCCATGTATATGCAGATAGCTGTGTAGATATTTCTATTTTTATGCAGATAGCAGTTTAGATATTTCCATGTTCAAGCAGATAGCGGTGTAGATATTTCCATGTTCATACAGATAGCGGTGTAGATATTTCCATGTTTATACAGATAGCGGTGAAGATGTATGCATGTTTACACAGATAGCAGTGTAGATATTTCCATGTTCATACAGATCGGGGTGTAGATATTTCCATGTCCATCTAGATGGCTGTGTAGACATATCCATGTTCATACAGATGGCGGTGAAGATATTTCCATGTTCATAGAGATAGCGGTGTAGATATTTCCATGTTCAAACAGATAGCGGTGTAGATATTTCCATGTTCATAGAGATAGCGGTGTAGCTATTTCCATGTTCATACAGATAGCGGTGTAGATATTTCCATGTTCATCCAGATGGCTGTGTAGATATATCCATGTTCATACAGATGGCAGTGAAGATAATTCCATGTTCATACAGATAGCGGTGTAGATATTTCCATGTTCATAGAGATAGCGGTGTAGATATTTCCATGTTCATACAGATAGCGGTGCTGATATTTCCATG
Source organism: Gorilla gorilla gorilla (assembly GCF_029281585.2). NCBI lineage: Eukaryota > Metazoa > Chordata > Mammalia > Primates > Hominidae > Gorilla > Gorilla gorilla. The sequence continues at coordinate 4,446,488 of NC_073232.2, read as the reverse complement.
TTTATACAGGTAGCTGTGTAGATATTTCCATGTTTATACAGATAGCGGTGAAGATATGTCCATGTTTATACAGATAGCTGTGTAGATATTTCCAAGTTTATACAGATAGCGGTGAAGATATCTCCATCTTAATACAGATGGCGGTGCAGATATTTCCATGTTCATACAGATGTCGGTGTAGTTATTTCCATGTTTATAGAGATAGCGGTGTAGTTATTTCCATGTGTAAAGAGATAGCTTTGTAGATATTTCCATGTATATGCAGATAGCTGTGTAGATATTTCTATTTTCATGCAGATAGCAGTTTAGATATTTCCATGTTCAAACAGATTGCGGTGTAGATATTTCCATGTTCATACAGATAGCGGTGTAGATATTTCCATGTTTATATAGATAGCGGTGAAGATATATGCATGTTTACAAAGATAGCGGTGTAGATATTTCCATGTTCATACAGATCGCGGTGTAGATATTTCCATGTTCATCAAGATGGCTGTGTAGACATATCCATGTTCATACAGATGGCGGTGAAGATATTTCCAGGTTCATACAGATAGCGGTGTAGATATTTCCATGTTCATACAGATAGCGGTGTACATATTTCCATGTTCATACCGATAGCGGTGCTGATATTTCCATGTTTATACAGGTAGCGGTGTAGATATTTCCATGTTTATACAGATAGCTGTGTAGATATTTCCATGTTTATACAGATAGCGGTGTAGATATTTATATGTTTATACAGATAGCGGTTTAGATATCTCCTTCTAAATACAGATGGCGGTGTAGATATTTATATGTTCATACAGATGGCGATGCAGATATTTCCATGTTCATACAGATGGCGGTGTAGATATTTCCATGTTCATACAGATAGCGGTGTAGTTATTTCCATGGGTAAAGAGATAGCTGTGTAGATATTTCCATGTATATGCAGATAGCTGTGCAGATATTTCCATTTTCATTCAGATAGCGGTTTAGATATTTCCATATTAAAGAGATAGCGGTGTAGATATTTCCATGTTCATACAGATAGCGGTGTAGATATTTCCGTGTTTTTACAGATAGCGGTGAAGATGTATGCATGTTTACACAGATAGCAGTGTAGATATTTCCATGTTCAAACAGATAGCGGTGTAGAAATATCCATGTTCATACAGATAGCGGTGTAGATATTTCCATGTTCATACAGATAGTGGTGTAGATATTTCCTTTTTCATACAGATAGCGGTGTAGCTATTTCCATGTTCATACAGATAGCGGTGTAGATATTTCCATGTTCATACAGATAGCGGTGTAGATATTTCCATGTTCATACCGATAGCGGTGCTGATATTTCAATGTTTATACAGGTAGCGGTGTAGATATTTCCATGTTCATACAGATAGCGGTGTAGATATTTCCATGTTTATACAGATAGCGGTGTAGATATTTCCATGTTTATACCGATAGCGGTGTAGATATCTCCTTCTTAATACAGATGGCTGTGTAAATGTTTATATATTCATTCAGATGGCGGTGCAGATATTTCCATGTTCATACAGATGGCGGTGTAGATATTTCCATGTTCATACAGATAGCGGTGTAGTTATTTCCATGTGTAAAGAGATAGCTGAGTAGATATTTCCATGTATATGCAGATAGCAGTGTAGATATTTCCATTTTCATGCAGATAGCGGTGTAGATATTTCCATGTTCAAACAGATAGCAGTGTAGATATTTCCATGTTCATACAGATAGCGGTTTAGATATTTCCATGTTCATACAGATAGCGGTGTAGATATTTCCTTGTTTATACAGATAGCGGTGAAGATGTATGCATGTTTACACAGATAGCAGTGTAGATATTTCCATGTTCATCCAGATGGCTGTGTAGATATATCGATGTTCATACAGATAACGGTGTAGATATTTCCATGTTCATACAGATAGCGGTGTAGATATTTCCTTGTTTATACAGACAGCGGTGAAGATGTATGCATGTTTACACAGATAGCGGTGTAGATATTTCCAGGTTTATACAGATAGCGGTGTAGATATTTCCAAGTTTATACAGATAGCGGTGAAGTTATCCCCATCTTAATACAGATGGCGGTGTAGATATTCATATGTTCTTACAGATGGCGGTGCAGATATTTCCATGTTCATACACATGGCGGTGTAGATATTTCCATGTTTATAAAGATAGCGGTGTAGTTATTTCCATGTGTAAAGAGATAGCTTTGTATATATTTCCATGTATATGCAGATAGCTGTGTAGATATTTCTATTTTCATGCAGATAGCGGTTTAGGTATTTCCATGTTCAAACAGATAGCTTTGTAGATATTTCCATGTTCATACAGATAGCGGTGTAGATATTTCCATGTTTATACAGATAGCGGTGAAATGTATGCATGTTTACGCAGATAGTGGTGTAGATATTTCCATGTTCATACAGATCGCGGTGTAGATATTTCCATGTTCATACAGATGGCTGTGTAGACATATCGATGATCATACAGATGGCGGTGAAGATATTTCCATGTTCATACAGATAGCGGTGTAGATATTTCCATGTTCATACAGATGGCTGTGTAGATATATCCATGTTCATACAGATGGCGGTGAAGGTATTTCCATGTACATACAGACAGCGGTGTAGATATTTCCACGTTCATACAGAGAGCGGTGTAGATATTTCCATGTTCATACTGATAGCGGTGCTGATATTTCCATGTTTATACCGATAGCGGTGTAGATATTTCCATGTTTATACAGATAGCGGTGTAGATATTTCCATGTTTATACAGATAGCGGTGTAGATATCTCCTTCTTAATACAGATGGCGGTGCAGATATTTATATGTTCATACACATGCCGGTGAAGATATTTCCATGTTCATACAGATGGCGGAGTAGATATTTCCATGTTTATAGAGATAGCGGTGTAGTTATTTCCATGTCTAAAGAGATAGCTGTGTAGATATTTCCATGTATATGCAAATAGCTGTGTAGATATTTCCATTTTCATGCTGACAGCGGTGTAGATATTTCCATGTTCAAACAGATAGCAGTGTAGGTATTTCCATGTTTATACAGATAGCGGTGTGGATATTTCCATGTTCATACAGATAGCGGTGTAGATATTTCCATGTTCATGCAGATAGCGGTGTAGATATTTCCATGTTTATACAGATAGCGGTGCTGATATTTCCATGTTTATACAGGTAGCGGTGTAGATATTTCCATGTTTATACAGATAGCGGTGTAGATATTTCCATGTTTATACAGATAGCGGTGTAGATATTTCCAGGTTTATACAGATAGCGGTGTAGATATCTCCATCTTAATACAGATGGCTGTGTAGGTATTTATATCTTCATACAGATGGCGGTGCAGATATTTCCATGTTCATACAGATGGCGGTGTAGATATTTCCATGTTTATAGAGATAGTGGTGTAGTTATTTCCATGTGTAAAGAGATAGCTTTGTAGATATTTCCATCTATATGCAGATAGCTGTGTATTTATTTCCATTTTCATGCAGATAGCGGTGTAGATATTTCCATGTTCAAACAGATAGCGGTGTAGATATTTCCATGTTCATACAGATAGCTGTGGAGATATTTCCATGTTCATACAGATAGCGGTGAAGATGTATGCATGTTTACACAGACAGCGGTGTAGATATTTCCATGTTCATCCAGATGGCTGTGTAGATATATCCATGTTCATACAGATAGCGTTGTAGCTATTTCCATGTTCATACAGATAGCGGTGTAGCTATTTCCATGTTCATACAGATAGCGGTGCTGTTATTTCCATGTTTATACAGGTAGCGGTGTAGATATTTCCATGTTCATACAGATAGCGGTGTAGATATTTCCATGTTCATACCGATAGCGGTGTAGCTATTTCCATGTTCATACAGATAGCGGTGTAGATAATTTCATGTTCATCCAGATGGCTGTGTAGATATATCCATGTTCATACAGATGGCGGTGAAGATATTTCCATGTTCATACAGATAGCGGTGTATATATTTCCATGTTCATACAGATAGTGTTGTAGATATTTCCATGTTCATACAGATAGCGGTGTAGCTATTTCCATGTTCATACAGATAGCGGTGTAGATATTTCCATGTTCATCCAGATGGCTGTGTAGATATATCCATGTTCATACAGATGGCGGTGAAGTTATTTCCATGTTCATACAGATAGCGGTGTAGATATTTCCATGTTCTTACAGATAGCGGTGTAGATAACTCCATGTTCATTCAGATAGAGGGGCTGTTACTGCCATGTTCATGCAGATAGCGGTGCTGATATTTCCATGTTTATACAGGTAGCGGTGTAGATATTTCCATGTTTATACAGAGAGCGGTGAAGATATTTCCATGTTTATACAGATAGCGGTGTAGATATTTCCATGTTTATACAGATAGCGGTGTAGATATTTCCAGGTTTATACAGATAGCGGTGTAGATATCTCCATCTTAATACAGATGGCTGTGTAGGTATTTATATCTTCATACAGATGGCGGTGCAGATATTTCCATGTTCATACAGATGGCGGTGTAGATATTTCCATGTTTATAGAGATAGTGGTGTAGTTATTTCCATGTGTAAAGAGATAGCTTTGTAGATATTTCCATCTATATGCAGATAGCTGTGTATTTATTTCCATTTTCATGCAGATAGCGGTGTAGATATTTCCATGTTCAAACAGATAGCGGTGTAGATATTTCCATGTTCATACAGATAGCTGTGGAGATATTTCCATGTTCATACAGATAGCGGTGAAGATGTATGCATGTTTACACAGACAGCGGTGTAGATATTTCCATGTTCATCCAGATGGCTGTGTAGATATATCCATGTTCATACAGATAGCGTTGTAGCTATTTCCATGTTCATACAGATAGCGGTGTAGCTATTTCCATGTTCATACAGATAGCGTTGCTGTTATTTCCATGTTTATACAGGTAGCGGTGTAGATATTTCCATGTTCATACAGATAGCGGTGTAGATATTTCCATGTTCATACCGATAGCGGTGTAGCTATTTCCATGTTCATACAGATAGCGGTGTAGATAATTTCATGTTCATCCAGATGGCTGTGTAGATATATCCGTGTTCATACAGATGGCGGTGAAGATATTTCCATGTTCATACAGATAGCGGTGTATATATTTCCATGTTCATACAGATAGTGTTGTAGATATTTCCATGTTCATACAGATAGCGGTGTAGCTATTTCCATGTTCATACAGATAGCGGTGTAGATATTTCCATGTTCATCCAGATGGCTGTGTAGATATATCCATGTTCATACAGATGGCGGTGAAGTTATTTCCATGTTCATACAGATAGCGGTGTAGATATTTCCATGTTCTTACAGATAGCGGTGTAGATAACTCCATGTTCATTCAGATAGAGGGGCTGTTACTGCCATGTTCATGCAGATAGCGGTGCTGATATTTCCATGTTTATACAGGTAGCGGTGTAGATATTTCCATGTTTATACAGAGAGCGGTGAAGATATTTCCATGTTTATACAGATAGCTGTGTAGATATTTCCAGGTTTATAAAGATAGCGGTGTAGATATTTCCAAGTTTATACAGATAGCGGTGAAGATATCCCCATCTTAATACAGATGGCGGTGTAGATATTTATATGTTCATACAGATGGCAGTGCAGATATTTCCATGTTCATACAGATGGCGGTGTAGATATTTCCATGTTTATAAAGATAGCGGTGTAGTTATTTCCATGTGTAAAGAGATCGCTTTGTATATATTTCCATGTATATGCAGATAGCTGTGTAGATATTTCTATTTTCATGCAGATAGCGGTTTAGGTATTTCCATGTTCAAACAGATAGCTTTGTAGATATTTCCATGTTCATACAGATAGCGGTGTAGATATTTCCATGTTTATACAGATAGCGGAGAAATGTATGCATGTTTACACGGATAGTGGTGTAGATATTTCCATGTTCATACAGATCGCGGTGTAGATATTTCCATGTTCATCCAGATGGCTGTGTAGACATATCGATGATCTTACAGATGGCGGTGAAGATATTTCCATGTTCATACAGATAGCGGTGTAGATATTTCCATGTTCATACGGATAGCGGTGTAGATATTTCCGTGTTCATACAGATGGCTGTGTAGATATATCCATGTTCATACAGATGGCGGTGAAGATATTTCCATGTTCATACAGACAGCGGTGTAGATATTTCAACGTTCATACAGATAGCGGTGTAGATATTTCCATGTTCATACTGATAGCGGTGCTGATATTTCCTTGTTTATACAGATAGCGGTGTTGATATTTCCATGTTTATATAGATAGCGGTGTAGTTATTTCCATGTGTAAAGAGATAGCTTTGTAGATATTTCCATGTATATGCAGATAGCTGTGTATTTATTTCCATTTTCATGCAGATAGCAGTGTAGATATTTCCATGTTCATACAGATAGCGGTGGAGATATTTCCATTTTCATACAGATAGCGGTGAAGATGTATGCATGTTTACACAGATAGCGGTGTATATATTTCCATGTTCATACAGATAGCGGTGTATATATTTCCATGTTCATCCAGATGGCTCTGTAGATATATCCATGTTCATACAGATGGCGGTGAAGATATTTCCATGTTCATACAGATAGCGGTGTAGATATTTCCATGTTCATACAGATAGCGGTGTAGATATTTCCATGTTCATACAGATAGCGGTGTAGCTATTTCCATGTTCATACAGATAGCGGTGTAGATATTTCCATGTTCATCCAGATGGCTTTGTCGATGTATCCATGTTCATACAGATGGCGGTGAAGATATTTCCATGTTCATACAGATAGCGGTGTAGATATTTCCATGTTCATGCAGATAGCGGTGTAGATATTTCCATGTTTATACAGATAGCGGTGCTGATATTTCCATGTTTATACAGGTAGCGGTGTAGATATTTCCATGTTTATACAGATAGCGGTGTAGATATTTCCAGGTTTATACAGATAGCGGTGTAGATATCTCCATCTTAATACAGATGGCTGTGTAGGTATTTATATCTTCATACAGATGGCGGTGCAGATATTTCCATGTTCATACAGATGGCGGTGTAGATATTTCCATGTTTATAGAGATAGCGGTGTAGTTATTTCCATGTGTAAAGAGATAGCTTTGTAGATATTTCCATCTATATGCAGATAGCTGTGTATTTATTTCCATTTTCATGCAGATAGCGGTGTAGATATTTCCATGTTCAAACAGATAGCGGTGTAGATATTTCCATGTTCATACAGATAGCTGTGGAGATATTTCCATGTTCATACAGATAGCGGTGAAGATGTATGCATGTTTACACAGACAGCGGTGTAGATATTTCCATGTTCATCCAGATGGCTGTGTAGATATATCCAAGTTCATACAGATAGCGTTGTAGCTATTTCCATGTTCATACAGATAGCGGTGTAGCTATTTCCATGTTCATACAGATAGCGGTGCTGTTATTTCCATGTTTATACAGGTAGCGGTGTAGATATTTCCATGTTCATACAGATAGCGGTGTAGATATTTCCATGTTCATACCGATAGCGGTGTAGCTATTTCCATGTTCATACAGATAGCGGTGTAGATAATTTCATGTTTATCCAGATGGCTGTGTAGATATATCCATGTTCATACAGATGGCGGTGAAGATATTTCCATGTTCATACAGATAGCGGTGTATATATTTCCATGTTCATACAGATAGTGTTGTAGATATTTCCATGTTCATACAGATAGCGGTGTAGCTATTTCCATGTTCATACAGATAGCGGTGTAGATATTTCCATGTTCATCCAGATGGCTGTGTAGATATATCCATGTTCATACAGATGGCGGTGAAGTTATTTCCATGTTCATACAGATAGCGGTGTAGATATTTCCATGTTCTTACAGATAGCGGTGTAGATAACTCCATGTTCATTCAGATAGAGGGGCTGTTACTGCCATGTTCATGCAGATAGCGGTGCTGATATTTCCATGTTTATACAGGTAGCGGTGTAGATATTTCCATGTTCATACAGATAGCTGTGGAGATATTTCCATGTTCATACAGATAGCGGTGAAGATGTATGCATGTTTACACAGACAGCGGTGTAGATATTTCCATGTTCATCCAGATGGCTGTGTAGATATATCCATGTTCATACAGATAGCGGTGTAGCTATTTCCATGTTCATACAGATAGCGGTGTAGCTATTTCCATGTTCATACAGATAGCGGTGCTGTTATTTCCATGTTTATACAGGTAGCGGTGTAGATATTTCCATGTTCATACAGATAGCGGTGTAGATATTTCCATGTTCATACCGATAGCGGTGTAGCTAGATGGCGGTGCAGATATTTCCATGTTCATACAGATGGCGGTGTAGATATTTCCATGTTCATACAGATAGCGGTGTAGTTATTTCCATGTGTAAAGAGATAGCTGTGTAGATATTTCCATGTATATGCAGATAGCTGTGTAGATATTTCTATTTTCATGCTGACAGCGGTTTAGATATTTCCATGTTCAAACAGATAGCGGTGTAGATATTTCCGTGTTCATACAGATAGCGTTGTAGATATTTCCATGCTTATACCGATTGCAGTGAAGATGTATGCATGATTACACAGACAGCGGTGTAGATATTTCCATGTTCATGCAGATCGCGGTGTAGATATTTCCATGTTCATCCAGATGGCTGTGTAGATATTTCCATGTTCATACAGATAGCGGTGTAGATATTTCCATGTTCATACAGATAGAGGTGTAGATATTTCACTGTTCTTACAGATAGTGGTGTAGCTATTTCCATGTTCATGCAGATAGCGGTGTAGATATTTCCATGTTCATAGAGATAGCAGTGTAGATATTTCCATGTTAATACAGATAGTGGTGCTGATATTTCCATGTTTATACTGGTAGCGGTGTAGATATTTCCATCTTTATACAGATAGCGGTGTACATATTTCCAGGTTTATAAAGATGGCGGTGTAGATATTTCCAAGTTTATACAGATAGCGGTGAAGATATCTCCATCTTAATACAGATGGCGGTGTAGATATTTATATGTTCATACAGATGGCAGTGCATATATTTCCATGTTCGTACAGATGGCGGTGTAGATGTATCCATGTTTATAGAGATAGCGGTGTAGTTATTTCCATGTGTAAAGAGATTGGTTTGTAGATATTTCCATGTATATGTAGATAGCTGTGTAGATATTTCTATTTTCATGCATTTAGCGGTTTAGATATTTCCATGTTCAAACAGATAGCGGTGTAGATATTTCCATGTTCATACAGATAGCGGTGTAGATATTTCCATGTTTATACAGATAGCGGTGAAACGTATGCATGTTTACACAGATAGCGGTGTAGATATTTCCATGTTCATACAGATCGCGGTGTAGATATTTCCATGTTCATCCAGATGGCTGTGTAGACATATCTATGTTCATACAGATTGCGGTGTAGATATTTCCATGTTTATACAGATAGCGGTGTAGATTTTTCCTTCTTAATACAGATGGCGGTGTAGATATTTATATGTTCATACAGATGGCGGTGAAGATATTTCCATGTTCATACAGATGGCGGTGTAGATATTTCCATGTTAATAGAGATAGCGGTGTAGTTAATTCCATGTGCAAAGAGATAGCTGTGTAGATATTTCCATGTATATGCAGATAGCTGTGTAGATATTTCCATTTTCATGCAGATAGCTGTGTAGATATTTCCATGTTCAAACAGATAGCGGTGTAGATATTTCCATGTTCATACAGATAGCGGTGCATATATATCCATGTTCATACAGATAGCGGTGTAGATATTTCCATGTTAATACAGATAGCGGTGTAGATATTTCCATGTTCATACAGAGAGCGGTGCTGATATTTCCAAGTTTATACAGGTAGCGGTGTAGATATTTCCATGTTTATACAAATAGCGGTGTAGATATTTCCATGTTTATACAGATAGCGGTGCAGATATTTCCATGTTCATACAGATAGCTGTGCTGATATTTCCATGTTTATACAGGTAGCGGTGTAGATATTTCCATGTTCATACAGATAGCTCTGTAGCTATTTCCATGTTCATACAGATAGCGGTGTAGATATTTCCATGTTCATCCAGATGGCTGTACAGATATATCCATGTTCATACAGATGGCGGTGATGATAATTCCATGTTCATACAGATGGCGATGTAGATATTTCCATGTTCATACAGATAGCGGGGCTGATATTTCCATGTTCATACAGATAGCGGTGTAGTTATTTCCATGTGTAAAGAGATAGCTGTGTAGATATTTCCATGTTCATACAGATAGCGTTGTAGATATTTCCATGTGTCTACAGATAGCAGTGTAGATATCTCCATCTTAATACAGCTGGCGGAGTAGATATTTCTATGTACATACAGATGGTGGTGCAGATATTTCCATGTTCATACAGATAGCGGTGTAGTTATTTCCATGTGTAAAGAGACAGCTGTGTAGATATTTCCATGTATATGCAGATAGCTGTGTAGATATTCCCATTTTCCTGCAGATAGCGGTTTAGATATTTCCATGTTCAAACAGATAGCGGTGTAGATATTTCCATGTTCATACAGATAGCGGTGTAGATATTTCCATGTTTATACAGATAGCGCTGAAGATGTATGCATGTTTACACAGATAGCGGTGTAGATATTTCCACGCTCATACAGATAGCGGTGTAGATATTTCCATGTTCATCCAGATGGCTGTGTAGATATATCCATGTTCATACAGATAGCGGTGTAGTTATTTCCATATTCATACAGATAGCGGTGTAGATATTTCCATGTTTATACAGATAGCGGTGTAGATATTTCCATGTTTATACAGATAGCGGTGTAGATATTTCCAGGTTAATACAGACAGAGGTGTAGATATCTGCTTCTTAATACGGATGGCGGTGTAGATATTTATATGTTCATACAGATGGCGGTGCAGATATTTTCATGTTCATACAGATAGCGGTGTAGCTATTTCCATGTTCATACAGATAGCGGTGTAGATATTTCCATGTTCATCCAGATGGCTGTGTAGACATATCCATGTTCATACAGATGGCAGTGAAGATAATTCCATGTTTATACATCTAGCGGTGTAGATATTTCCATGTTCATACAGATAGTGGTGTTGATATTTCCATGTTCATACAGATAGCGGTGCTGATATTTCCATGTTTATACAGGTAGCGGTGCTGATATTTCCATGTTTATACAGGAAGCGGTTTAGATATTTCCATGTTTATACAGATAGCGGTGTAGATATTTCCATGTTTATACAGATAGCGCTGTAGATATTTCCATGTTTATACAGATAGCGGTGTAGATATCTCCATCTTAACACAGATGGCGGTGTAGATATTAATATGTTCATACAGGTGGACGTGCAGATATTTCCATGTTCATACAGATAGCGGTGTAGTTATTTCCATGTATAAAGAAATAGCTGTGTAGATATTTCTTTGTATATGCAGATAGCTGTGTAGATATTTCCATTTTCATGAAGATAGCGGTTTAGATATTTCCATGTTCAAACAGATAGCGGTGTAGATATTTCCGTGTTTATACAGATAGCGGTGAAGGTGTATGCATGCTTACACATTTAGTGGTGTAGATATTTCCATTTTCATGCAGATAGCGGTGTAGATATTTCCATGTTCAGATAGCGGTGTAGATATTTCCATGTTCATGCAGATAGCAGTGTAGATATTTCCATGTTTATACAGATAGCGGTGAAGATGTATGCATGTTTATACAGATAGCGGTGTAGATATTTCCATGTTCTTCCAGATGGCTGTGTTGATATATCCATGTTCATACAGATGGCGGTGAAGATATTTCCATCTTCATACAGATAGCGGTTTAGTTTTTTCCATGTGCAAAGAGATAGCTGTGTAGATATTTCCATGTATATGCAGATAGCTGTGTAGATATTTCCATTTTCATGCAGATAGCTGTGTAGATATTTCCATGTTCAAACAGATAGCGGTGTAGATATTTCCATGTTCATACAGATAGCGGTGCATATATATCCATGTTCATACAGATAGCGGTGTAGATATTTCCATGTTAATACAGATAGCGGTGTAGATATTTCCATGTTCATACAGATAGCGGTGCTGATATTTCCAAGTTTATACAGGTAGCGGTGTAGATATTTCCATGTTTATACAAATAGCGGTGTAGATATTTCCATGTTTATACAGATAGCGGTGCAGATATTTCCATGTTCATACAGATAGCGGTGTAGATATTTCCATCTTCATACAGATAGCGGTTTAGTTTTTTCCATGTGCAAAGAGATAGCTGTGTAGATATTTCCATGTATATGCAGATAGCTGTGTAGATATTTCCATTTTCATGCAGATAGCTGTGTAGATATTTCCATGTTCAAACAGATAGCGGTGTAGATATTTCCAGGTTTATACAGATAGCGGTGTAGATATTTCCAAGTTTATACAGATAGCGGTGAAGTTATCCCCATCTTAATACAGATGGCGGTGTAGATATTCATATGTTCTTACAGATGGCAGTGCAGATATTTCCATGTTCATACAGACGGCGGTGTAGATATTTCCATGTTTATAAAGATAGCGGTGTAGTTATTTCCATGTGTAAAGAGATAGCTTTGTATATATTTCCATGTATATGCAGATAGCTGTGTAGATATTTCTATTTTCATGCAGATAGCGGTTTAGGTATTTCCATGTTCAAACAGATAGCTTTGTAGATATTTCCATGTTCATACAGATAGCGGTGTAGATATTTCCATGTTCATACAGATAGCGGTGCTGATATTTCCATGTTTATACAGGTAGCGGTGTAGATATTTCCATGTTTATACAGATAGCGGTGTAGATATTTCCATGTTTATACAGATAGCTGTGTAGATATCTCCATCTTAATAAAGATGGCAGTGTAGATATTTATATGTTCATACAGTTGGCGGTGCAGATATTTCCATGTTCATACAGATGGCGGTGTAGATATTTCCATGTTCATACAGATAGCGGTGTAGTTATTTCCATGTGTAAAGAGATAGCTGTGTAGATATTTCCATGTATATGCAGATAGCTGTGCAGATATTTCCATTTTCATGCAGATAGCGGTGTAGATGTTTTCATATTCAAACAGATAGCGGTGTAGATATTTCCATGTTCATACAGATAGCGGTGTAGATATTTCCATGTTTATACAGATAGCGGTGAAGATGTATGCATGTTTACAAAAATAGCGGTGTATATATTTCCATATTCATACAGATAGCTGTGTAGATATTTCCATGTTCATCCAGATGGCTGTGTAGATATATCCATGTTCATTCAGATGGCGGTGAAGATATTTCCATGTTCATACAGATAGCGGTGTAGCTATTTCCATGTTCATACAGATAGCGGTGTAGATATTTCCATGTTCATCCAGATGGCTGTGTAGATATATCCATGTTCATACAGATGGCGGTGAAGATATTTCCATGTTCATACAGATAGCGGTGTAGATATTTCCATGTTCATACAGATAGTGGTGTAGATATTTCCATATTCTTACAGATAGCGGTGTAGCTTTTTCCATGTTCATACAGATGGCGGTGAAGATATTTCCATCTTCATACGGATAGCCGTGTAGATATTTCCATGTTCATACAGATAGAGGGGCTGATATTTCCATGTTCATATACGTAGCAGTGTTGATATTTCCATGTTTATACAGGTAGCGGTGTAGATATTTCCATGTTTATACAGGTAGCGGTGTAGATATTTCCATGTTTATACAGGTAGCGGTGTAGATATTTCCATGTTTATACAGGTAGCAGTGTAGATATTTCCATGTTTATACAGATAGCGGTGTAGATATTTCCATGTTTATACAGATAGCGGTGTAGATATCTCTGTCTTAATACAGATGGCCGTGTAGTTATTTATATGTTCATACAGATAGCGGTGCAGATATTTCCATGTTCATACAGATGGCGGTGTAGATATTTCCATGTTCATACAGATAGCAGTGTAGTTATTTCCATGTGTAAAGAGATAGCTCTGTAGATATTTCCATGTATATGCAGATAGCTGTGTAGATATTTCCATTTTCATGCTGATATCGGTTTAGATATTTAAATGTTCAAACAGATAGCGGTGTAGATATTTCCATGTTCATACAGATAGCGGTGTAGATATTTCCATGCTTATACAGATAGCGGTGAAGGTATATGCATGTTTACACAGATAGTGGTGTAGATATTTCCATGTTCATGCAGATAGCGGTGTAGATATTTCCGTGTTCATCCAGATGGCTGTGTAGATATTTCTATGTTCATACAGATGGCGGTGTAGATATTTCCATGTTCATACAGATAGTGGTGTAGATATTTCCATGTTCATACAGATAGCGTTGTAGCTATTTCCATGTTCATACAGATAGCGGTGAAGATATTTCCATGTTCATAGAGATAGCGGTGTAGATGTTTCCATGTTCATACAGAAAGCGGTGCTGATATTTCCGTGTTTATACCGGTTGCGGTGTAGATATTTCCATGTTTATACAGATAGCGGTGTAGATATTTCCATGTTCATACAGATAGCGGTGTAGATATTTCCAAGTTTATACAGATAGCGGTGAAGATATCTCCATCTTAATACAGATGGCGGTGTAGATATTTATATGTTCATACAGATGTCGGTGTAGATATTTCCATGTTCAATCAGATGGCGGTGTAGATATTTCCATGTTTATGGAGATAGCGGTGTAGTTATTTCCATGTGTAAAGAGATAGCTTTGTAGATATTTCCATGTATATGCAGATAGCTGTGTAGATATTTCTATTTTTATGCAGATAGCAGTTTAGATATTTCCATGTTCAAGCAGATAGCGGTGTAGATATTTCCATGTTCATACAGATAGCGGTGTAGATATTTCCATGTTTATACAGATAGCGGTGAAGATGTATGCATGTTTACACAGATAGCAGTGTAGATATTTCCATGTTCATACAGATCGGGGTGTAGATATTTCCATGTCCATCTAGATGGCTGTGTAGACATATCCATGTTCATACAGATGGCGGTGAAGATATTTCCATGTTCATAGAGATAGCGGTGTAGATATTTCCATGTTCAAACAGATAGCGGTGTACATATTTCCATGTTCATAGAGATAGCGGTGTAGCTATTTCCATGTTCATACAGATAGCGGTGTAGATATTTCCATGTTCATCCAGATGGCTGTGTAGATATATCCATGTTCATACAGATGGCGGTGAAGATAATTCCATGTTCATACAGATAGCGGTGTAGATATTTCCATGTTCATAGAGATAGCGGTGTAGATATTTCCATGTTCATACAGATAGCGGTGCTGATATTTCCATGTTTATACAGGTAGCTGTGTAGATATTTCCATGTTTATACAGATAGCGGTGAAGATATGTCCATGTTTATACAGATAGCTGTGTAGATATTTCCAAGTTTATACAGATAGCGGTGAAGATATCTCCATCTTAATACAGATGGCGGTGCAGATATTTCCATGTTCATACAGATGTTGGTGTAGTTATTTCCATGTTTATAGAGATAGCGGTGTAGTTATTTCCATGTGTAAAGAGATAGCTTTGTAGATATTTCCATGTATATGCAGATAGCTGTGTAGATATTTCTATTTTCATGCAGATAGCAGTTTAGATATTTCCATGTTCAAACAGATTGCGGTGTAGATATTTCCATGTTCATACAGATAGCGGTGTAGATATTTCCATGTTTATATAGATAGCGGTGAAGATATATGCATGTTTACAAAGATAGCGGTGTAGATATTTCCATGTTCATACAGATCGCGGTGTAGATATTTCCATGTTCATCCAGATGGCTGTGTAGACATATCCATGTTCATACAGATGGCGGTGAAGATATTTCCATGTTCATACAGATAGCGGTGTAGATATTTCCATGTTCATACAGATAGCGGTGTACATATTTCCATGTTCATACCGATAGCGGTGCTGATATTTCCATGTTTATACAGGTAGCGGTGTAGATATTTCCATGTTTATACAGATAGCTGTGTAGATATTTCCATGTTTATACAGATAGCGGTGTAGATACTTATATGTTTATACAGATAGCGGTTTAGATATCTCCTTCTAAATACAGATGGCGGTGTAGATATTTATATGTTCATACAGATGGCGATGCAGATATTTCCATGTTCATACAGATGGCGGTGTAGATATTTCCATGTTCATACAGATAGCGGTGTAGTTATTTCCATGGGTAAAGAGATAGCTGTGTAGATATTTCCATGTATATGCAGATAGCTGTGCAGATATTTCCATTTTCATTCAGATAGCGGTTTAGATATTTCCATATTAAAGAGATAGCGGTGTAGATATTTCCATGTTCATACAGATAGCGGTGTAGATATTTCCGTGTTTTTACAGATAGCGGTGAAGATGTATGCATGTTTACACAGATAGCAGTGTAGATATTTCCATGTTCAAACAGATAGCGGTGTAGAAATATCCATGTTCATACAGATAGCGGTGTAGATATTTCCATGTTCATACAGATAGTGGTGTAGATATTTCCTTTTTCATACAGATAGCGGTGTAGCTATTTCCATGTTCATACAGATAGCGGTGTAGATATTTCCATGTTCATACAGATAGCGGTGTAGATATTTCCATGTTCATACCGATAGCGGTGCTGATATTTCCATGTTTATACAGGTAGCGGTGTAGATATTTCCATGTTCATACAGATAGCGGTGTAGATATTTCCATGTTTATACAGATAGCGGTGTAGATATTTCCATGTTTATACCGATAGCGGTGTAGATATCTCCTTCTTAATACAGATGGCTGTGTAAATGTTTATATATTCATTCAGATGGCGGTGCAGATATTTCCATGTTCATACAGATGGCGGTGTAGATATTTCCATGTTCATACAGATAGCGGTGTAGTTATTTCCATGTGTAAAGAGATAGCTGAGTAGATATTTCCATGTATATGCAGATAGCAGTGTAGATATTTCCATTTTCATGCAGATAGCGGTGTAGATATTTCCATGTTCAAACAGATAGCAGTGTAGATATTTCCATGTTCATACAGATAGCGGTTTAGATATTTCCATGTTCATACAGATAGCGGTGTAGATATTTCCTTGTTTATACAGATAGCGGTGAAGATGTATGCATGTTTACACAGATAGCAGTGTAGATATTTCCATGTTCATCCAGATGGCTGTGTAGATATATCGATGTTCATACAGATAACGGTGTAGATATTTCCATGTTCATACAGATAGCGGTGTAGATATTTCCATGTTCATCCAGATGGCTGTGTAGATATTTCCATGTTCATACAGATAGCGGTGTAGATATTTCCATGTTCATACAGATAGCCGTGTACATATTTCCATGTTCATACAGATAGCGGTGTAGATATTTCCGTGTTCATACAGATAGCGGTGTAGATATTTCCATGTTCATACAGGTAGCGGTGTAGATATTTCCATGTTAATAGAGATAGCGGTGCTGATATTTCCATGTTTATACAGGCAGCGGTGTAGATATTTCCATGTTTATACAGATAGCGGTGTAGATATCTCCTTCTTTATACAGATGGCGGTGTAGATATTTATATGTTCATACAGATGGCGGTGAAGATATTTCTATGTTCATACAGATGGCGGTGTAGATATTTCCATGTTTATGGAGATAGCGGTGTAGTTATTTTCATGTGTAAAGATATAGCTGTGTAGATATTTCCATGTATATGCAGATAGCTGTGTAGATGTTTCCATTTTCATGCAGATAGAGGTGTAGATATTTCCATGTTCAAACTGATAGCAGTGAAGATATTTCCATTTTCATACAGAGAGCGGTGTATATATTTCCATGTTCATACAGATAGTGGTGTAGATATTTCCATATTCATACAGATAGCAGTGTAGATATTTCCATGTTCATACAGATAGCGGTGCTGATATTTCCATGTTTATACAGGTAGCGGTGCTGATACTTCCATGTTCATACAGATAGCGGTGTAGCTATTTCCATGTTCATACAGATAGCGGTGTCGATATTTCCATGTTTATACAGATAGCGGTGAAGATGTATGCATGTTTACACAGATAGCGGTGTAGATATTTCCAGGTTCATACAGATAGCGGTGTAGATATTTCCATGTTCATCCCGATGGCTGTGTAGATATATCCATGTTCATACAGATAGCGGTGTAGATATTTCCATGTTCATACAGATAGTGGTGTAGATATTTCCATGTTTATACAGAGAGCAGTGTAGCTATTTCCATGTTCATACGGATAGCGGTGTAGATATTTCCAGGTTTATACAGATAGCGGTGTAGATATCTCCATCTTAATACAGATGGCGGTGTAGATATTTATATGTTCATACAGATGGCGGTGCAGATATTTCCATGTTCATACAGATGGCGGTGTAGATATTTCCATGTTTATAGAGACAGCGGTGTAGTTATTTCCATGTGTAAAGAGATAGCTTTGTAGATATTTCCATGTATATGCAGATAGCTGTGTAGATATTTCCATTTTCGTGCAGATAGCGGTGTAGATATTTCCATGTTCAAACAGATAGCGGTGTAGATATTTCCATGTTCATACAGATAGCGGTGTAGATATTTCCATGTTCATACAGATATCGGTGAAGATGTATGCATGTTTACACAGATAGCGGTGTAGATATTTCCATGTTCATACAGATAGCGGTGTAGATATTTCCATGTTCATCCAGATGGCTCTGTAGATATATCCATGTTCATACAGATGGCGATGAAGATATTTCCATGTTCATACAGATAGCGGTGTAGATATTTCCATGTTCATACAGATAGCAGTGTAGATATTTCCATGTTTATACAGATAGCGGTGAAATGTATGCATGTTTACGCAGATAGTGGTGTAGATATTTCCATGTTCATACAGATCGCGGTGTAGATATTTCCATGTTCATCCAGATGGCTGTGTAGACATATCGATGATCTCACAGATGGCAGTTAAGATATTTCCATGTTCATACAGATAGCGGTGTAGATATTTCCATGTTCATACGGATAGCGGTGTAGATATTTCCATGTTCATACAGATGGCTGTGTAGATATATCCATGTTCATACAGATGGCGGTGAAGATACTTCCATGTTCATACAGACAGCGGTGTAGATATTTCCACGTTCATACAGATAGCGGTGTAGATATTTCCATGTTCATACTGATAGCGGTGCTGATATTTCCTTGTTTATACAGATAGCCGTGTTGATATTTCCATGTTTATACAGATAGCGGTGTAGATATTTCCATGTTTATACAGATAGCGGTGTAGATATCTCCTTCTTAATACAGATGGCGGTGCAGATATTTATATGTTCATACACATGCCAGTGCAGATATTTCCATGTTCATACAGATGGCGGAGTAGATATTTCCATGTTTATAGAGATAGCGGTGTAGTTATTTCCATGTGTAAAGAGATAGCTGTGTAGATATTTCTATGTATATGCAAATAGCTGTGTAGATATTTCCATTTTCATGCAGACAGCGGTGTGGATATTTCCATGTTCATAAAGATAGCGGTGTAGATATTTCCATGTTCATGCAGATAGCGGTGTAGATATTTCCATGTTTATACAGATAGCGGTGCTGATATTTCCATGTTTATACAGGAAGCGGTGTAGATATTTCCATGTTTATACAGATAGCGGTGTAGATATTTCCATGTTTATACAGATAGCGGTGTAGATATTTCCAGGTTTATACAGATTGCGGTGTAGATATCTCCATCTTAATACAGATGGCTGTGTAGGTATTTATATCTTCATACAGATGGCGGTGCAGATATTTCCATGTTCATACAGATGGCGGTGTAGATATTTCCATGTTTATAAAGATAGCGGTGTAGTTATTTCCATGTGTAAAGAGATAGCTTTGTAGATATTTCCATCTATATGCAGATAGCTGTGTATTTATTTCCATTTTCATGCAGATAGCGGTGTAGATATTTCCATGTTCAAACAGATAGCGGTGTAGATATTTCCATGTTCATACAGATAGCTGTGGAGATATTTCCATGTTCATACAGATAGCGGTGAAGATGTATGCATGTTTACACAGACAGCGGTGTAGATATTTCCATGTTCATCCAGATGGCTGTGTAGATATATCCATGTTCATACAGATAGCGGTGTAGCTATTTCCATGTTCATACAGATAGCGGTGTAGCTATTTCCATGTTCATACAGATAGCGGTGCTGTTATTTCCATGTTTATACAGGTAGCGGTGTAGATATTTCCATGTTCATACAGATAGCGGTGTAGATATTTCCATGTTCATACCGATAGCGGTGTAGCTATTTCCATGTTCATACAGATAGCGGTGTAGATAATTTCATGTTCATCCAGATGGCTGTGTAGATATATCCATGTTCATACAGATGGCGGTGAAGATATTCCCATGTTCATACAGATAGCGGTGTATATATTTCCATGTTCATACAGATAGTGTTGTAGATATTTCCATGTTCATACAGATAGCGGTGTAGCTATTTCCATGTTCATACAGATAGCGGTGTAGATATTTCCATGTTCATACAGATAGCGGTGTAGATATTTCCATGTTTATATAGATAGCGGTGAAGATGTATGCATGTTTACAAAGATAGCGGAGTAGATATTTCCATGTTCATACAGATCGCGGTGAAGATGTATGCATGTTTACACAGATAGCGGTGTAGATATTTCCAGGTTTATACAGATAGCGGTGTAGATATTTCCAAGTTTATACAGATAGCGGTGAAGTTATCCCCATCTTAATTCAGATGGCGGTGTAGATATTCATATGTTCTTACAGATGGCAGTGCAGATATTTCCATGTTCATACACATGGCGGTGTAGATATTTCCATGTTCATACAGATAGCCGTGTACATATTTCCATGTTCATACAGATAGCGGTGTAGATATTTCCGTGTTCATACAGATAGCGGTGTAGATATTTCCATGTTCATACAGGTAGCGGTGTAGATATTTCCATGTTAATAGAGATAGCGGTGCTGATATTTCCATGTTTATACAGGCAGCGGTGTAGATATTTCCATGTTTATACAGATAGCGGTGTAGATATCTCCTTCTTTATACAGATGGCGGTGTAGATATTTATATGTTCATACAGATGGCGGTGAAGATATTTCTATGTTCATACAGATGGCGGTGTAGATATTTCCATGTTTATGGAGATAGCGGTGTAGTTATTTTCATGTGTAAAGATATAGCTGTGTAGATATTTCCATGTATATGCAGATAGCTGTGTAGATGTTTCCATTTTCATGCAGATAGAGGTGTAGATATTTCCATGTTCAAACTGATAGCAGTGAAGATATTTCCATTTTCATACAGAGAGCGGTGTATATATTTCCATGTTCATACAGATAGTGGTGTAGATATTTCCATATTCATACAGATAGCAGTGTAGATATTTCCATGTTCATACAGATAGCGGTGCTGATATTTCCATGTTTATACAGGTAGCGGTGCTGATACTTCCATGTTCATACAGATAGCGGTGTAGCTATTTCCATGTTCATACAGATAGCGGTGTCGATATTTCCATGTTTATACAGATAGCGGTGAAGATGTATGCATGTTTACACAGATAGCGGTGTAGATATTTCCAGGTTCATACAGATAGCGGTGTAGATATTTCCATGTTCATCCCGATGGCTGTGTAGATATATCCATGTTCATACAGATAGCGGTGTAGATATTTCCATGTTCATACAGATAGTGGTGTAGATATTTCCATGTTTATACAGAGAGCGGTGTAGCTATTTCCATGTTCATACGGATAGCGGTGTAGATATTTCCAGGTTTATACAGATAGCGGTGTAGATATCTCCATCTTAATACAGATGGCGGTGTAGATATTTATATGTTCATACAGATGGCGGTGCAGATATTTCCATGTTCATACAGATGGCGGTGTAGATATTTCCATGTTTATAGAGACAGCGGTGTAGTTATTTCCATGTGTAAAGAGATAGCTTTGTAGATATTTCCATGTATATGCAGATAGCTGTGTAGATATTTCCATTTTCGTGCAGATAGCGGTGTAGATATTTCCATGTTCAAACAGATAGCGGTGTAGATATTTCCATGTTCATACAGATAGCGGTGTAGATATTTCCATGTTCATACAGATATCGGTGAAGATGTATGCATGTTTACACAGATAGCGGTGTAGATATTTCCATGTTCATACAGATAGCGGTGTAGATATTTCCATGTTCATCCAGATGGCTCTGTAGATATATCCATGTTCATACAGATGGCGATGAAGATATTTCCATGTTCATACAGATAGCGGTGTAGATATTTCCATGTTCATACAGATAGCAGTGTAGATATTTCCATGTTTATACAGATAGCGGTGAAATGTATGCATGTTTACGCAGATAGTGGTGTAGATATTTCCATGTTCATACAGATCGCGGTGTAGATATTTCCATGTTCATCCAGATGGCTGTGTAGACATATCGATGATCTCACAGATGGCGGTTAAGATATTTCCATGTTCATACAGATAGCGGTGTAGATATTTCCATGTTCATACGGATAGCGGTGTAGATATTTCCATGTTCATACAGATGGCTGTGTAGATATATCCATGTTCATACAGATGGCGGTGAAGATACTTCCATGTTCATACAGACAGCGGTGTAGATATTTCCACGTTCATACAGATAGCGGTGTAGATATTTCCATGTTCATACTGATAGCGGTGCTGATATTTCCTTGTTTATACAGATAGCTGTGTTGATATTTCCATGTTTATACAGATAGCGGTGTAGATATTTCCATGTTTATACAGATAGCGGTGTAGATATCTCCTTCTTAATACAGATGGCGGTGCAGATATTTATATGTTCATACACATGCCAGTGCAGATATTTCCATGTTCATACAGATGGCGGAGTAGATATTTCCATGTTTATAGAGATAGCGGTGTAGTTATTTCCATGTGTAAAGAGATAGCTGTGTAGATATTTCTATGTATATGCAAATAGCTGTGTAGATATTTCCATTTTCATGCAGACAGCGGTGTGGATATTTCCATGTTCATAAAGATAGCGGTGTAGATATTTCCATGTTCATGCAGATAGCGGTGTAGATATTTCCATGTTTATACAGATAGCGGTGCTGATATTTCCATGTTTATACAGGAAGCGGTGTAGATATTTCCATGTTTATACAGATAGCGGTGTAGATATTTCCATGTTTATACAGATAGCGGTGTAGATATTTCCAGGTTTATACAGATTGCGGTGTAGATATCTCCATCTTAATACAGATGGCTGTGTAGGTATTTATATCTTCATACAGATGGCGGTGCAGATATTTCCATGTTCATACAGATGGCGGTGTAGATATTTCCATGTTTATAAAGATAGCGGTGTAGTTATTTCCATGTGTAAAGAGATAGCTTTGTAGATATTTCCATCTATATGCAGATAGCTGTGTATTTATTTCCATTTTCATGCAGATAGCGGTGTAGATATTTCCATGTTCAAACAGATAGCGGTGTAGATATTTCCATGTTCATACAGATAGCTGTGGAGATATTTCCATGTTCATACAGATAGCGGTGAAGATGTATGCATGTTTACACAGACAGCGGTGTAGATATTTCCATGTTCATCCAGATGGCTGTGTAGATATATCCATGTTCATACAGATAGCGGTGTAGCTATTTCCATGTTCATACAGATAGCGGTGTAGCTATTTCCATGTTCATACAGATAGCGGTGCTGTTATTTCCATGTTTATACAGGTAGCGGTGTAGATATTTCCATGTTCATACAGATAGCGGTGTAGATATTTCCATGTTCATACCGATAGCGGTGTAGCTATTTCCATGTTCATACAGATAGCGGTGTAGATAATTTCATGTTCATCCAGATGGCTGTGTAGATATATCCATGTTCATACAGATGGCGGTGAAGATATTCCCATGTTCATACAGATAGCGGTGTATATATTTCCATGTTCATACAGATAGTGTTGTAGATATTTCCATGTTCATACAGATAGCGGTGTAGCTATTTCCATGTTCATACAGATAGCGGTGTAGATATTTCCATGTTCATACAGATAGCGGTGTAGATATTTCCATGTTTATATAGATAGCGGTGAAGATGTATGCATGTTTACAAAGATAGCGGAGTAGATATTTCCATGTTCATACAGATCGCGGTGAAGATGTATGCATGTTTACACAGATAGCGGTGTAGATATTTCCAGGTTTATACAGATAGCGGTGTAGATATTTCCAAGTTTATACAGATAGCGGTGAAGTTATCCCCATCTTAATTCAGATGGCGGTGTAGATATTCATATGTTCTTACAGATGGCAGTGCAGATATTTCCATGTTCATACACATGGCGGTGTAGATATTTCCATGTTTATAAAGATAGCGGTGTAGTTATTTCCATGTGTAAAGAGATAGCTTTGTATATATTTCCATGTATATGCAGATAGCTGTGTAGATATTTCTATTTTCATGCAGATAGCGGTTTAGGTATTTCCATGTTCAAACAGATAGCTTTGTAGATATTTCCATGTTCATACAGATAGCGGTGTAGATATTTCCATGTTTATACAGATAGCGGTGAAATGTATGCATGTTTACGCAGATAGTGGTGTAGATATTTCCATGTTCATACAGATCGCGGTGTAGATATTTCCATGTTCATCCAGATGGCTGTGTAGACATATCGATGATCATACAGATGGCGGTGAAGATATTTCCATGTTCATACAGATAGCGGTGTAGATATTTCCATGTTCATACAGATGGCTGTGTAGATATATCCATGTTCATACAGATGGCGGTGAAGGTATTTCCATGTACATACAGACAGCGGTGTAGATATTTCCACGTTCATACAGAGAGCGGTGTAGATATTTCCATGTTCATACTGATAGCGGTGCTGATATTTCCATGTTTATACCGATAGCGGTGTAGATATTTCCATGTTTATACAGATAGCGGTGTAGATATTTCCATGTTTATACAGATAGCGGTGTAGATATCTCCTTCTTAATACAGATGGCGGTGCAGATATTTATATGTTCATACACATGCCGGTGAAGATATTTCCATGTTCATACAGATGGCGGAGTAGATATTTCCATGTTTATAGAGATAGCGGTGTAGTTATTTCCATGTCTAAAGAGATAGCTGTGTAGATATTTCCATGTATATGCAAATAGCTGTGTAGATATTTCCATTTTCATGCTGACAGCGGTGTAGATATTTCCATGTTCAAACAGATAGCAGTGTAGGTATTTCCATGTTTATACAGATAGCGGTGTGGATATTTCCATGTTCATACAGATAGCGGTGTAGATATTTCCATGTTCATGCAGATAGCGGTGTAGATATTTCCATGTTTATACAGATAGCGGTGCTGATATTTCCATGTTTATACAGGTAGCGGTGTAGATATTTCCATGTTTATACAGATAGCGGTGTAGATATTTCCATGTTTATACAGATAGCGGTGTAGATATTTCCAGGTTTATACAGATAGCGGTGTAGATATCTCCATCTTAATACAGATGGCTGTGTAGGTATTTATATCTTCATACAGATGGCGGTGCAGATATTTCCATGTTCATACAGATGGCGGTGTAGATATTTCCATGTTTATAGAGATAGTGGTGTAGTTATTTCCATGTGTAAAGAGATAGCTTTGTAGATATTTCCATCTATATGCAGATAGCTGTGTATTTATTTCCATTTTCATGCAGATAGCGGTGTAGATATTTCCATGTTCAAACAGATAGCGGTGTAGATATTTCCATGTTCATACAGATAGCTGTGGAGATATTTCCATGTTCATACAGATAGCGGTGAAGATGTATGCATGTTTACACAGACAGCGGTGTAGATATTTCCATGTTCATCCAGATGGCTGTGTAGATATATCCATGTTCATACAGATAGCGTTGTAGCTATTTCCATGTTCATACAGATAGCGGTGTAGCTGTTTCCATGTTCATACAGATAGCGGTGCTGTTATTTCCATGTTTATACAGGTAGCGGTGTAGATATTTCCATGTTCATACAGATAGCGGTGTAGATATTTCCATGTTCATACCGATAGCGGTGTAGCTATTTCCATGTTCATACAGATAGCGGTGTAGATAATTTCATGTTCATCCAGATGGCTGTGTAGATATATCCATGTTCATACAGATGGCGGTGAAGATATTTCCATGTTCATACAGATAGCGGTGTATATATTTCCATGTTCATACAGATAGTGTTGTAGATATTTCCATGTTCATACAGATAGCGGTGTAGCTATTTCCATGTTCATACAGATAGCGGTGTAGATATTTCCATGTTCATCCAGATGGCTGTGTAGATATATCCATGTTCATACAGATGGCGGTGAAGTTATTTCCATGTTCATACAGATAGCGGTGTAGATATTTCCATGTTCTTACAGATAGCGGTGTAGATAACTCCATGTTCATTCAGATAGAGGGGCTGTTACTGCCATGTTCATGCAGATAGCGGTGCTGATATTTCCATGTTTATACAGGTAGCGGTGTAGATATTTCCATGTTTATACAGAGAGCGGTGAAGATATTTCCATGTTTATACAGATAGCTGTGTAGATATTTCCAGGTTTATAAAGATAGCGGTGTAGATATTTCCAAGTTTATACAGATAGCGGTGAAGATATCCCCATCTTAATACAGATGGCGGTGTAGATATTTATATGTTCATACAGATGGCAGTGCAGATATTTCCATGTTCATACAGATGGCGGTGTAGATATTTCCATGTTTATAAAGATAGCGGTGTAGTTATTTCCATGTGTAAAGAGATAGCTTTGTATATATTTCCATGTATATGCAGATAGCTGTGTAGATATTTCTATTTTCATGCAGATAGCGGTTTAGGTATTTCCATGTTCAAACAGATAGCTTTGTAGATATTTCCATGTTCATACAGATAGCGGTGTAGATATTTCCATGTTTATACAGATAGCGGAGAAATGTATGCATGTTTACACGGATAGTGGTGTAGATATTTCCATGTTCATACAGATCGCAGTGTAGATATTTCCATGTTCATCCAGACGGCTGTGTAGACATATCGATGATCTTACAGATGGCGGTGAAGATATTTCCATGTTCATACAGATAGCGGTGTAGATATTTCCATGTTCATACGGATAGCGGTGTAGATATTTCCGTGTTCATACAGATGGCTGTGTAGATATATCCATGTTCATACAGATGGCGGTGAAGATATTTCCATGTTCATACAGACAGCGGTGTAGATATTTCAACGTTCATACAGATAGCGGTGTAGATATTTCCATGTTCATACTGATAGCGGTGCTGATATTTCCTTGTTTATACAGATAGCGGTGTTGATATTTCCATGTTTATATAGATAGCGGTGTAGTTATTTCCATGTGTAAAGAGATAGCTTTGTAGATATTTCCATGTATATGCAGATAGCTGTGTATTTATTTCCATTTTCATGCAGATAGCAGTGTAGCTATTTCCATGTTCATACAGATAGCGGTGGAGATATTTCCATTTTCATACAGATAGCGGTGAAGATGTATGCATGTTTACACAGATAGCGGTGTATATATTTCCATGTTCATACAGATAGCGGTGTATATATTTCCATGTTCATCCAGATGGCTCTGTAGATATATCCATGTTCATACAGATGGCGGTGAAGATATTTCCATGTTCATACAGATAGCGGTGTAGATATTTCCATGTTCATACAGATAGCGGTGTAGATATTTCCATGTTCATACAGATAGCGGTGTAGCTATTTCCATGTTCATACAGATAGCGGTGTAGATATTTCCATGTTCATCCAGATGGCTTTGTAGATGTATCCATGTTCATACAGATGGCGGTGAAGATATTTCCATGTTCATACAGATAGCGGTGTAGATATTTCCATGTTCATGCAGATAGCGGTGTAGATATTTCCATGTTTATACAGATAGCGGTGCTGATATTTCCATGTTTATACAGGTAGCGGTGTAGATATTTCCATGTTTATACAGATAGCGGTGTAGATATTTCCATGTTTATACAGATAGCGGTGTAGATATTTCCAGGTTTATACAGATAGCGGTGTAGATATCTCCATCTTAATACAGATGGCTGTGTAGGTATTTATATCTTCATACAGATGGCGGTGCAGATATTTCCATGTTCATACAGATGGCGGTGTAGATATTTCCATGTTTATAGAGATAGCGGTGTAGTTATTTCCATGTGTAAAGAGATAGCTTTGTAGATATTTCCATCTATATGCAGATAGCTGTGTATTTATTTCCATTTTCATGCAGATAGCGGTGTAGATATTTCCATGTTCAAACAGATAGCGGTGTAGATATTTCCATGTTCATACAGATAGCTGTGGAGATATTTCCATGTTCATACAGATAGCGGTGAAGATGTATGCATGTTTACACAGACAGCGGTGTAGATATTTCCATGTTCATCCAGATGGCTGTGTAGACATATCGATGATCTTACAGATGGCGGTGAAGATATTTCCATGTTCATACAGATAGCGGTGTAGATATTTCCATGTTCATACGGATAGCGGTATAGATATTTCCGTGTTCATACAGATGGCTGTGTAGATATATCCATGTTCATACAGATGGCGGTGAAGATATTTCCATGTTCATACAGACAGCGGTGTAGATATTTCAACGTTCATACAGATAGCGGTGTAGATATTTCCATGTTCATACTGATAGCGGTGCTGATATTTCCTTGTTTATACAGATAGCGGTGTTGATATTTCCATGTTTATATAGATAGCGGTGTAGTTATTTCCATGTGTAAAGAGATAGCTTTTTAGATATTTCCATGTATATGTAGATAGCTGTGTATTTATTTCCATTTTCATGCAGATAGCAGTGTAGATATTTCCATGTTCATACAGATAGCGGTGGAGATATTTCCATTTTCATACAGATAGCGGTGAAGATGTATGCATGTTTACACAGATAGCGGTGTATATATTTCCATGTTCATACAGATAGCGGTGTATATATTTCCATGTTCATCCAGATGGCTCTGTAGATATATCCATGTTCATACAGATGGCGGTGAAGATATTTCCATGTTCATACAGATAGCGGTGTAGATATTTCCATGTTCATACAGATAGCGGTGTAGATATTTCCATGTTCATACAGATAGCGGTGTAGCTATTTCCATGTTCATACAGATAGCGGTGTAGATATTTCCATGTTCATCCAGATGGCTTTGTAGATGTATCCATGTTCATACAGATGGCGGTGAAGATATTTCCATGTTCATACAGATAGCGGTGTAGATATTTCCATGTTCATACAGATAGCGGTGTAGATATCTCCATGTTCATACAGATAGAGCGGCTATTTCCATGTTCATGCAGATAGCGGTGCTGATATTTCCATGTTTATACAGGTAGCGTTGTAGATATTTCCATCTTTATACGGATAGCGGTGTAGATATTTCCATGTTTATACAGATAGCGGTGTAGATATTTCCATGTTTATAGAGATAGCGGTGTAGATATCTCCATCTTAATACAGATGGCCGTGTAGATATGTATATGTTCATACAGATGTCAGTGCAGATATTTCCATGTTGATACAGATGGCGGTGTAAATATTTCCATGTTCATACAGATAGCGGTGTAGTTATTTCCATGTGTAAAGAGATTGCTGTGTAAATATTTCCATGTTTATGCAGATAGCTGTGTAGATATTTCCATTTTCATGCAGATAGCGGTGTAGATATTTCCATGTTCAAACAGATAGCGGTGTTGAAATATCCATGTTCATACAGATAGCGGTGTAGATATTTCCATGTTCATTCAGATAGCGGTGTAGATATTTCCATGTTCATACAGATAGCGGTGTAGCTATATCCATGTTCATACTGATAGCGGTGTAGATATTTCCATGTTCATAGAGATAGCGGTGTAGATATTTCCATGTTTATACAGGTAGCGGTGTAGATATTTCCATGTTTATACAGATAGCGGTGAAGATATGTCCATGTTTATACAGATAGCTGTGTAGATATTTCCAAGTTTATACAGATAGCGGTGAAGATATCTCCATCTTAATACAGATGGCGGTGTAGATGTTTATATGTTCATACAGATGGCAGTGCAGATATTTCCATGGTCATTCAGATGGCAGTGTAGATATTTCCATGTTTATAGAGATAGTGGTGTAGTTATTTCCATGTGTAAAGAGATAGGTTTGTAGATATTTCCATGTATATGCAGATAGCTGTGTATATATTTCTATTTTCATGCAGATAGCAGTTTAGATATTTCCATGTTCAAACAGATTGCGGTGTAGATATTTCCATGTTCATACAGATAGCGGTGTAGATATTTCCATGTTTATATAGATAGCGGTGAAGATGTATGCATGTTTACAAAGATAGCGGAGTAGATATTTCCATGTACATACAGATCGCTGTGTAGATATTTCCATGTTCATACAGATGGCTGTGTAGATGTATCCATGTTCATACAGATGGCGGTGAAGATATTTCCATGTTCATACAGACAGCGGTGTAGATATTTCCATGTTCATACAGATAGCGGTGTAGATATTTCCATGTTCATACTGATAGCGGTGCTGATATTTCCATGTTTATACAGATAGCGGAGTAGATATTTCCATGTTTATACAGATAGCGGTGTGGATATTTCCATGTTTATACAGATAGCGGTGTAGATATCTCCTTCTTAATACAAATGGCGGTGCTGATATTTATATGCTCATACACATGCCGGTGCAGATATTTCCATGTTCATACAGATGGCGATGTAGATATTTCCATGTTTATAGAGATAGCGGTGAAGTTATTTCCATGTGTAAAGAGATAGCTGTGTAGATATTTCCATGTATATGCAGATAGCTGTGTAGATATTTCCATTTTCATGTTGACAGCGGTGTAGATATTTCCATGTTCAAACAGATAGCGGTGTAGATATTTCCATGTTCATACAGATAGCGGTGTGGATATTTCCATGTTCATACAGATAGCGATGTAGATATTTCCATGTTCATGCAGATAGCGGTGTAGATATTTCCATGTTCTACAGATAGCGGTGCTGATATTTCCATGTTTATACAGGTAGCGGGGTAGATATTTCCATGTTTATACAGATAGCAGTGTAGATATTTCCATCTTAATACAGATGGCCGTGTAGATATTTATATGTTCATACAGATGGCGGTGCAGACATTTCCATGTTCATACAGATGGCGGTGTAGATATTTGCATGTTTATAGAGACAGCGCTGTAGTTATTTCCATGTGTAAAGAGATAGCTTTGTAGATATTTCCATGTATATGCAGATCGCTGTGTAGATATTTCCATTTTCATGCAGATAGCGGTGTAGACATTTCCATGTGTAAAGAGATAGCTGTGTAGATATTTCCATGTTTATGCAGATAGCTCTGTAGATATTTCCATTTTCATGTTGATAGCGGTTTAGATATTTCCATGTTCAAACAGATAGCGGTGTAGATATTTCCATGTTCATACAGATAGCGTTGTAGATATTTCCATGCTTGTACAGATTGCAGTGAAGATGTATGCATGTTTACACAGATAGCGGTGTAGATATTTCCATGTTCATGCAGATAGCGGTGTAGATATTTCCATATTCATCCAGATGGCTGTGTAGACATATCCATGTTCATACAGATAGCGGTGTAGATATTTCCATGTTCATACAGATAGAGGTGTAGATATTTCCATGTTCATACAGATAGCGGTGTAGCTATTTCCATGTTCATGCAGATAGCGGTGTAGATATTTCCATGTTCATAGAGATAGCGGTGTAGATACTTCCATGTTCATACAAATAGCGGTGCTGAAATTTCCATGTTTATACAGGTAGCGGTGTAGATATTTCCATGTTTATACAGATAGAGGTGTAGATATTTCCAGGTTTATAAAGATAGCGGTGTAGATATTTCCAAGTTTATACAGATAGCGGTGAAGATATCTCCATCTTAATACAGATGGCGGTGTAGATATTTATATGTTCATACAGATGGCAGTGCAGATATTTCCATGTTCATACAGATGGCGGTGTAGATATTTCCATGTTTATAGAGATATCGGTGTAGTTATTTCCATGTGTAAAGAGATAGGTTTGTAGATATTTCCATGTATATGCAGATAGCTGTGTAGATATTTCTATTTTCATGCAGATAGCGGTTTAGATATTTCAATGTTCATGCAGATAGCGGTGTAGATATTTCCATATTCATACAGATAGCGGTGCTGATATTTCCATGTTTATACAGGTAGCGGTGTAGATATTTCCATGTTTATACAGATAGCGGTGTAGATATTTCCATGTTTCTACAGATAGCGGTGT
This sequence comes from Gorilla gorilla gorilla, assembly GCF_029281585.2. Taxonomy (NCBI): domain Eukaryota; kingdom Metazoa; phylum Chordata; class Mammalia; order Primates; family Hominidae; genus Gorilla; species Gorilla gorilla. Next base: position 4,413,926 of record NC_073232.2, on the reverse strand, counting down.
AGATATTTCCATGTTTATACAGATAGCGGTGTAGATATTTCCATCTTAATGCAGATGGCGGTGTAGATATTTATATCTTCATACAGATGGCGGTGCAGATATTTCCATGTTCATACAGATGGCGGTGTAGATATTTCCATGTTTATAGAGATAGCGGTGTAGTTATTTCCATGTGTAAAAAGATAGCTTTGTAGATATTTCCATGTATATGCAGATAGCTGTGTATTTATTTCCATTTTCATGCAGATAGCAGTGTAGATATTTCCATGTTCATACAGATAGCGGTGAAGATGTATGCATGTTTACACAGATAGCGGTGTATATATTTCCATGTTCATACAGATAGCGGTGTATATATTTCCATGTTCATCCAGATGGCTCTGTAGATATATCCATGTTCATACAGATGGCGGTGAAGATATTTCCATGTTCATACAGATAGCGGTGTAGATATCTCCATGTTCATACAGATAGAGGGGCTATTTCAATGTTCATGCAGATAGCGGTGCTGATATTTCCATGTTTATACAGGTAGCGTTGTAGATATTTCCATGTTTATACAGATAGCGGTGTAGATATTTCCATGTTTATACAGATAGCGGTGTAGATATTTCCATGTTTATAGAGATAGCGGTGTAGATATCTCCATCTTAATACAGATGGCCGTGTAGATATGTATATGTTCATACAGATGTCAGTGCAGATATTTCCATGTTCATACAGATGGCGGTGTAAATATTTCCATGTTCATACAAATAGCGGTGTAGTTATTTCCATGTGTATAGAGATTGCTGTGTAAATATTTCCATGTTTATGCAGATAGCTGTGTAGGTATTTCCATTTTCATGCAGATAGCGGTGTAGATATTTCCATGTTCAAACAGATAGCGGTGTAGAAATATCCATGTTCATACAGATAGCGGTGTAGATATTTCCATGTTCATTCACATAGTGGTGTAGATATTTCCATGTTCATACAGATAGCGGTGTAGCTATTTCCATGTTCATACAGATAGCGGTGTAGATATTTCCATGTTCATAGAGATAGCGGGGTAGATATTTCCATGTTCATACAGATAGCGGTGCTGATATTTCCATGTTTATACAGGTAGCGGTGTAGATATTTCCATGTTTATACAGATATCGGTGAAGATATGTCCATGTTTATACAGATAGCTGTGTAGATATTTCCAAGTTTATACAGATAGCGGTGAAGATATCTCCATCTTAATACAGATGGCGGTGTAGATATTTAAATGTTCATACAGATGGCGGTGCAGATATTTCCATGTTCATTCAGATGGCGGTGTAGATATTTCCATGTTTATAGAAATAGTGGTGTAGTTATTTCCATGTGTAAAGAGATAGCTTTGTAGATATTTCCATGAATATGCAGATAGCTGTGTATATATTTCTATTTTCATGCAGATAGCAGTTTAGATATTTCCATGTTCTAACAGATTGCGGTGTAGATATTTCCATGTTCATATAGATAGCGGTGTAGGTATTTCCATGTTTATATAGATAGCGGTGAAGATGTATGCATGTTTACAAAGATAGCGGAGTAGATATTTCCATGTTCATACAGATCGCTGTGTAGATATTTCCATGATCATACAGATGGTTGTGTAGATGTATCCATGTTCATACAGATAGCGGTGTGGATATTTCCATGTTCATACAGATAGCGGTGTAGATATTTCCATGTTCATGCAGATAGCGGTGTAGATATTTCCATGTTCATACAGATAGCTTTGCTGATATTTCCATGTTTATACAGGTAGCGGTGTAGATATTTCCATGTTTATACAGATAGCAGTGTAGATATTTCCATCTTAATACAGATGGCCGTGTAGATATTTATATGTTCATACAGATGGCGGTGCAGACATTTCCATGTTCATACAGATGGCGGTGTAGATATTTGCATGTTTATAGAGACAGCGCTGTAGTTATTTCCATGTGTAAAGAGATAGCTTTGTAGATATTTCCATGTATATGCAGATCTCTGTGTAGATATTTCCATTTTCATGCAGATAGCGGTGTAGACATTTCCATGTGTAAAGAGATAGCTGTGTAGATATTTCCATGTATATGCAGATAGCTCTGTAGATATTTCCATTTTCATGTTGATAGCGGTTTAGATATTTCCATGTTCAAACAGATAGCGGTGTAGATATTTCCATGTTCATACAGACAGCGTTGTAGATATTTCCATGCTTGTACAGATTGCAGTGAAGATGTATGCATGTTTACACAGATAGCGGTGTAGATATTTCCATGTTCATCCAGATGGCTGTGTTGACATATCCATGTTCATACAGATAGCGGTGTAGATATTTCCATGTTCATACAGATATAGGTGTAGATATTTCCATGTTCATACAGATAGCGGTGTAGCTATTTCCATGTTCATGCAGATAGCGGTGTAGATATTTCCATGTTCATAGAGATAGCGGTGTAGATACTTCCATGTTCATACAAATAGCGGTGCTGATATTTCCATGTTTATACAGGTAGCGGTGTAGATATTTCCATGTTTATACAGATAGCGGTGTAGATATTTCCAGGTTTATAAAGATAGCGGTGTAGATATTTCCAAGTTTATACAGATAGCGGTGAAGATATCTCCATCTTAATACAGATGGCGGTGTAGATATTTATATGTTCATACAGATGGCAGTGCAGATATTTCCATGTTCATACAGATGGCGGTGTAGATATTTCCATGTTTATAGAGATATCGGTGTAGTTATTTCCATGTGTAAAGAGATAGGTTTGTAGATATTTCCATGTATATGCAGATAGCTGTGTAGATATTTCTATTTTCATGCAGATAGCGGTTTAGATATTTCAATGTTCATACAGATAGCGGTGTAGATATTTCCATATTCATACAGATAGCGGTGCTGATATTTCCATGTTTATACAGGTAGCGGTGTAGATATTTCCATGTTTATACAGATAGCGGTGTAGATATTTCCATGTTTCTACAGATAGCGGTGTAGATATTTCCAGGTTTATACAGATAGCGGTGTAGATATTTCCATCTTAATGCAGATGGCGGTGTAGATATTTATATCTTCATACAGATGGCGGTGCAGATATTTCCATGTTCATACAGATGGCGGTGTAGATATTTCCATGTTTAAAGAGATAGCGGTGTAGTTATTTCCATGTGTAGAGAGATAGCTTTGTAGATATTTCCATGTATATGCAGATAGCTGTGTATTTATTTCCATTTTCATGCAGATAGCAGTGTAGATATTTCCATGTTCATACAGATAGTGGTGAAGATGTATGCATGTTTACACAGATAGCGGTGTATATATTTCCATGTTCATACAGATAGCGGTGTATATATTTCCATGTTCATACAGATAGCGGTGTAGATATTTCCATGTTCATACAGATAGCAGTGTAGCTATTTCCATGTTCATACAGATAGCGGTGTAGATATTTCCATGTTCATCCAGATGGCTTTGTAGATGTATCCATGTTCATACAGATGGCGGTGAAGATATTTCCATGTTCATACAGATAGCGGTGTAGATATTTCCATGTTCATACAGATAGCGGTGTAGATATCTCCATGTTCATACAGATAGAGGGGCTATTTCAATGTTCATGCGGATAGCGGTGCTGATATTTCCATGTTTATACAGGTAGCGTTGTAGATATTTCCATGTTTATACAGATAGCGGTGTAGATATTTCCATGTTTATACAGATAGCGGTGTAGATATTTCCATGTTTATAGAGATAGCGGTGTAGATATCTCCATCTTAATACAGATGGCCGTGTAGATATGTATATGTTCATACAGATGTCAGTGCAGATATTTCCATGTTCATACAGATGGCGGTGTAAATATTTCCATGTTCATACAAACAGCGGTGTAGTTATTTCCATGTGTAAAGAGATTGCTGTGTAAATATTTCCATGTTTATGCAGATAGCTGTGTAGGTATTTCCATTTTCATGCAGATAGCGGTGTAGATATTTCCATGTTCAAACAGATAGCGGTGTAGAAATATCCATGTTCATACAGATAGCGGTGTAGATATTTCCATGTTCATTCACATAGTGGTGTAGATATTTCCATGTTCATACAGATAGCGGTGTAGCTATTTCCATGTTCATACAGATAGCGGTGTAGATATTTCCATGTTCATAGAGATAGCGGGGTAGATATTTCCATGTTCATACAGATAGCGGTGCTGATATTTCCATGTTTATACAGGTAGCGGTGTAGATATTTCCATGTTTATACAGATAGCGGTGAAGATATGTCCATGTTTATACAGATAGCTGTGTAGATATTTCCAAGTTTATACAGATAGCGGTGAAGATATCTCCATCTTAATACAGATGGCGGTGTAGATATTTATATGTTCATACAGATGGCGGTGCAGATATTTCCATGTTCATTCAGATGGCGGTGTAGATATTTCCATGTTTATAGAGATAGTGGTGTAGTTATTTCCATGTGTAAAGAGATAGCTTTGTAGATATTTCCATGAATATGCAGATAGCTGTGTATATATTTCTATTTTCATGCAGATAGCAGTTTAGATATTTCCATGTTCAAACAGATTGCGGTGTGGATATTTCCATGTTCATGTAGATAGCGGTGTAGGTATTTCCATGTTTATATAGATAGCGGTGAAGATGTATGCATGTTTACAAAGATAGCGGAGTAGATATTTCCATGTTCATACAGATCGCTGTGTAGATATTTCCATGTTCATACAGATGGTTGTGTAGATGTATCCATGTTCATACAGATAGCGGTGTGGATATTTCCATGTTCATACAGATAGCGGTGTAGATATTTCCATGTTCATGCAGATAGCGGTGTAGATATTTCCATGTTCATACAGATAGCGGTGCTGATATTTCCATGTTTATACAGGTAGCGGTGTAGATATTTCCATGTTTATACAGATAGCAGTGTAGATATTTCCATCTTAATACAGATGGCCGTGTAGATATTTATATGTTCATACAGATGGCGGTGCAGACATTTCCATGTTCATACAGATGGCGGTGTAGATATTTGCATGTTTATAGAGACAGCGCTGTAGTTATTTCCATGTGTAAAGAGATAGCTTTGTAGATATTTCCATGTATATGCAGATCGCTGTGTAGATATTTCCATTTTCATGCAGATAGCGGTGTAGACATTTCCATGTGTAAAGAGATAGCTGTGTAGATATTTCCATGTATATGCAGATAGCTCTGTAGATATTTCCATTTTCATGTTGATAGCGGTGTAGATATTTCCATGTTTATACAGATAGCGGTGTAGATATTTCCATGTTTATACAGATAGCAGTGTAGATATCTCCTTCTTAATACAGATGGCGGTGCAGATATTTATATGCTCATACACATGCCGGTGCAGATATTTCCATGTTCATACAGATGGCGATGTAGATATTTCCATGTTTATAGAGATAGCGGTGTAGTTATTTCCATGTGTAAAGAGATAGCTGTGTAGATATTTCCATGTATATGCAGATAGCTGTGTAGATATTTCCATTTTCATGCTGACAGCGGTGTAGATATTTCCATGTTCAAACTGATAGCGGTGTAGATATTTCCATGTTCATACAGATAGCGGTGTGGATATTTCCATGTTCATACAGATAGCGGTGTAGATATTTCCATGTTCATGCAGATAGCGGTGTAGATATTTCCATGTTCATACAGATAGCGGTGCTGATATTTCCATGTTTATACAGGTAGCGGTGTACATATTTCCATGTTTATACAGATAGCGGTGTAGATATTTCCATCTTAATACAGATGGCCGTGTAGATATTTATATGTTCATACAGATGGCGGTGCAGACATTTCCATGTTCATACAGATGGCGGTGTAGATATTTGCATGTTTATAGAGACAGCGCTGTAGTTATTTCCATGTGTAAAGAGATAGGTTTGTAGATATTTCCATGTATATGCAGATAGCTGTGTAGATATTTCTATTTTCATGCAGATAGCGGTATAGATATTTCCATGTTCAAACAGATAGCGGTGTAGATATTTCCATGTTCATACAGATAGCGGTGTAGATATTTCCATGTTTATACAGATAGCGGTGAAACGTATGCATGTTTACACAGATAGCGGTGTAGATATTTCCATGTTCATACAGATCGTGGTGTAGATATTTCCATGTTCATCCAGATGGCTGTGTAGACATATCCATGTTCATACAGATGGCGGTGAAGATATTTCCATGTTCATACAGATAGCGGTGTAGATATTTCCATGTTCATACAGATAGCGGTGTAGATATTTCCATGTTCATCCAGATGGCTGTGTAGATATATCCATGTTCATACAGATGGCGGTGAAGAAATTTCCATGTCCATACAGATAGCGGTGTAGCTATTTCCATGTTCATACAGATAGCTGTGTATGTATTTCCATGTTCATACAGATAGCGGTGTAGATATTTCCATGTTCATACAGATAGCGGTGTAGATATTTCCACGTTCATCCAGATGGCTGTGTAGATATTTCCATGTTCATACAGATGGTGGTGTAGATATTTCCATGTTCATAGAGATAGCGGTGTAGATATTTCCATATTCATACAGATAGAGGGGATGATATTTCCATGTTCATACAGATAGCGGTGCTGATATTTCCATGTTTATACAGGTAGTGGTGTAGATATTTCCATGTTTATACAGGTAGCAGTGTAGATATTTCCATGTTTATACAGATAGCGATGTGGATATTTCCAGGTTTATACAGATAGCGGTGTAGATATTTCCATCTTAATACAGATGGCGCTGTAGATATTTATATGTTCATTCCGATGGCGGTGCAGATATTTCCATGTTCATACAGATGGCGGTGTAGATATTTCCATGTTCATACAGATAGCGGTGTAGTTATTTCCATGTGTAAAGAGATAGCTGTGTAGATATTTCCATGTATATGCAGATAGCTGTGTAGATATTTCTATTTTCATGCTGATAGCGGTTTAGATATTTAGATGTTCAAACAGATAGCGGTGTAGATATTTCCATGTTCATACAGATAGCGTTGTTGATATTTCCATGCTTATACAGATTGCAGTGAAGATGTATGCATGTTTACACAGATAGCGGTGTAGATATTTCCATGTTCATGCAGATAGCGGTGTAGATATTTCCATGATCATCCAGATGGCTGTGTAGATATTTCCATGTTCATGCAGATAGCGGTGTAGATATTTCCATGTTCATACAGATAGAGGTGTAGATATTTCACTGTTCGTACAGATAGCGGTGTAGCTATTTCCATGTTCATGCAGATAGCGGTGTAGATATTTCCATGTTCATACAGATAGCGGTGTAGATATTTCCATGTTTATACAGATAGCGGTGAAACGTATGCATGTTTACACAGATAGCGGTGTAGATATTTCCATGTTCATACAGATCGCGGTGTAGATATTTCCATGTTCATCCAGATGGCTGTGTAGACATATCTATGTTCATACAGATTGCGGTGAAGATATTTCCATGTTCATACAGATAGCGGTGTAGATATTTCCATGTTCATACAGATAGCGGTGTAGATATTTCCATGGTCATACAGATGGCTGTGTAGATATATCCATGTTCATACAGATGGTGGTGTAGATATTTATATGTTCATACAGATGGCCGTGCAGATATTTCCATGTTCATACAGATAGCGGTGTAGTTATTTCCATGTGTAAAGAGATAGCTGTGTAGATATTTCCATTTATATGCAGATAGCTGTGTAGATATTTCCATTTTCATGCAGATAGCGGTTTAGATATTTCCATATTCAAACAGATAGCGGTGTAGATATTTCCATGTTTATACAGATAGCGGTGAAGATGTATGCATGCTTACACACATAGTGGTGTAGATATTTCCATGTTCATACAGATAGCGGTGTAGATATTTCCATGTTCATCCAGATGGCTGTGTAGATATATCCATGTTCATACAGATATCGGTGTAGATATTTCCATGTTCATACAGATAGCGGTGTAGATATTTCCATGTTCATACAGATAGCGGTGTAGCTATTTCCATGTTCATACAGATAGCGGTGTAGATATTTCCAACTTCTTACACATAGCGGTGTAGATATTTCCATTTTCATACAGATAGCTGTGCTGATATTTCCATGTTTATACAGGTAGCGGTGTAGATATTTCCATGTTCATACAGATAGCTCTGTAGCTATTTCCATGTTCATACAGATAGCGGTGTAGATATTTCTATGTTCATCCAGATGTCTGTACAGATATATCCATGTTCATACAGATGGCGGTGATGATAATTCCATGTTCAGATAGCGGTGTAGCTATTTCCATGTTCATACAGATATCAGTGTAGATATTTCCATGTTCATCCAGATGGCTGTGTAGATATATCCATGTTCAAACAGATGGCGTTGTAGACATTTCCATGTTCATACAGATAGCGGTGTAGATATTTCCATGTAAATACAGATAGCGGAGTAGGTATTTCCACGTTCATACCGATAGAGGGGCTGATATTTCCATGTTCATACAGATAGCGGTGCTGATATTTCCATGTTTATACAGGTAGCGGTGTAGATATTTCCATGTTTATACAGATAGCGGTGTAGTTATTTCCATGTTTATATAGATAGCGGTGTAGATATTTCCATGTTTATACTGATAGCGGTGTAGATATCTCCATTTTAATACAGACGGCCGTGAAGATATTTGTATGTTCATACAGATGGCGGTGCAGATATTTCCATGTTCATACAGATGGCGGTGTAGATATTTCCATGTTCATACAGATAGCGGTGTAGTTATTTCCATGTGTAAAGAGATAGCTGTGTAGATATTTCCATGTATATGCAGATAGCTCTGTAGATATTTCCATTTTCATGGAGATAGCGGTGTAGATATTTCCATGTTTAAAGAGATAGCGGTGTAGACATTTCCATGTTCATACAGATAACGGTGAAGATATTTCCATGTTTATACAGATTGCGGTGAAGATGTATGCATATTTACACAGATAGCGGTGTAGATATTTCCATTTTCATACAGATAGCGGTGTAGATATTTTCATGTTCATCCAGATGGCTGTGTAGATATATCCATGTTCATACAGATAGCGGTGTAGATATTTCCATGTTCATCCAGATAGCGGTGTAGCTATTTCCATGTTCATACAGATAGCGGTGTAGTTATTTCCATGTTCATAGAGATAGCGGTGTAGATATTTCCGTGTTCATACAGATAGCGGTGCTGATATTTCCATGTTTATACAGGTAGCGGTGTAGATATTTCCATGTTTATACGGATAGCGGTGTAGATATTTCCATGTTTATACAGATAGCGGTGTAGATATTTCCATGTTTATACATATAGCGGTGTAGATATCTCCATCTTAATATAGATTGGGGTGTAGATATTTATATCTTCATACAGATGGCGGTGCAGATATTTCCATGTTCATACAGATGGCGGTGTAGATATTTGCATGTATATAGAGATAGCGCTGTAGTTATTTCCATGTGTAAATAGATAGCTGTGTAGATATTTCCATGCATATGCAGATAGCTGTGTTGATATTTCCATTTTCATGCAGATAGCGGTTTAGGTATTTCCATGTTCAAACAGATAGCGGTGTAGATATTTCCATGTTCATACAGATAGCGGTGTAGATATTTCCATGTTCATCCAGATGGCTGTGTAGGCATATCCATGTTCATACAGATGGCGGTGAAGATATTTCCATGTACATAAAGATCGCGGTGTACATATTTCCATGTTCATTAAGATGGCTGTGTAGACATATCCATGTTCATACAGATGGCGGTGAAGATATTTCCATGTTCATACAGATAGCGGTGTAGATATTTCCATGTTCATACAGATATCGGTGTAGATATTTCCATGTTCATACAGATGGCTGTGTAGATATATCCATGTTCATACAGATGACGGTGAAGATATTTCCATGTTCATACAGATAGCGGTGTAGATATTTCCATGTTAATACAGATAGCGGTGTAGATATTTCCATGTTCATACCGATAGCGGTGCTGATATTTCCATGTTTATAAAGGAAGCGGTGTAGATATTTCCATGTTTATACAGATAGCGGTGTAGATATTTCCATGTTTATACAGATAGCGGTGTAGATATTTCCATGTTTATACAGATAGCGGTGTAGATATCTCCTTCTTAATACAGATGGCAGTGTAGATATTTTTAAGTTCATACAGATGGCGGTGCAGATATTTCCATGTTCATACAGATGGCGATGTAGATATTTCCATGCTCATAGAGATAGCGGTGTAGTTATTTCCATGTGCAAAGAGATAGCTGTGTAGATATTTCCATGTATATGCAGATAGCTGTGTAGATATTTCCATTTTCATTCAGACAGCGGTGTAGATATTTCCTTGTTCAAACAGATAGCGGTGTAGATATTTCCATGTTCATACAGATAGCGGTGTAGATATTTCCGTGTTCATACTGATAGCGGTGTAGATATTTCCATGTTTATACAGGTAGCGGTGTAGATATTTCCTTGTTTATACAGATAGCGGTGTAGTTATTTCCATGTTTATACAGATAGCGGTGTAGATATTTCCATGTTCATACAGATAGCGGTGTAGATATTTCCATGTTCATACAGATAGTGGTGCTGATATTTCCATGTTTATACAGGTAGCGGTGTAGATATTTCCTTGTTTATACAGATAGCGGTGTAGTTATTTCCATGTTTATACAGATAGCGGTGTAGATATTTCCATGTTTATTCAGATAGCGCTGTAGATATTTCCATGTTTATACAGATAGCGGTGTAGATATCTCCATCTTAATACAGATGGCGGTGTAGATATTTATATGTTCATACAGATGGCCGTGCAGATATTTCCATGTTCATACAGATAGCGGTGTAGTTATTTCCATGTGTAAAGAGATAGCTGTGTAGATATTTCCATGTATATGCAGATAGCTGTGTAGATATTTCCATTTTCATGCAGATAGCGGTTTAGATATTTCCATGTTCAAACAGATAGCGGTGTAGATATTTCCATGTTCATACAGATAGTGGTGTAGCTATTTCCATGTTCATACAGATAGCGGTGTAGCTATTTCCATGTTCATACAGATAGCGGTGTAGATATTTCCATCTTCGTACACATAGCGGTGTAGATATTTCCATGTTCATACAGATAGCTGTGCTGATATTTCCATGTTTATACAGGTAGCGGTGTAGATATTTCCATGTACATACAGATAGCTCTGTAGCTATTTCCATGTTCATACAGATAGCGGTGTAGATATTTCCATGTTCATCCATATGGCTGTACAGATATATACATGTTCATACAGATGGCCGTGATGATAATTCCATGTTCATACAGATAGCGGTGTAGATATTTCCATGTTCATACAGATAGTGGTGTAGATATTTCCATGTTCATACAGATAGCGGTGTGGCTATTTCCATGTTCATACAGATATCGGTGTAGATATTTCCATGTTCATCCAGATGGCTGTGTAGATATATCCATGTTCAAACAGATGGCGTTGTAGATATTTCCATGTTCATACAGATAGCGGTGTAGATATTTCCATGTTCATACAGATAGCAGAGTAGGTATTTCCACGTTCATACAGATAGAGGGGCTGATATTTCCATGTTCATACAGATAGCGGTGCTGATATTTCCATGTTTATACAGGTAGCGGTGTAGATATTTCCATGTTTATACAGATAGCGGTGTAGACATTTCCATGTTCATACAGATAGCGGTGAAGATATTTCCATGTTTATACAGATTGCTGTGAAGATGTATGCATATTTACACAGATAGCGGTGTAGATATTTCCATGTTCATGCAGATAGCAGTGTAGATATTTCCATGTTTATACAGATAGCGGTGAAGATGTATGCATGTTTATACAGATAGCGGTTTAGATATTTCCATGTTCATCCAGATGGCTGTGTTGATATATCCATGTTCATACAGATGGCGGTGAAGATATTTCCATCTTCATACAGATAGCGGTGTAGTTTTTTCCGTGTGTAAAGAGATAGCTGTGTAGATATTTCCATGCAGATGCAGATAGCTGTGTAGATATTTCCATTTTCATGCAGATAGCAGTTTAGATATTTCCATGTTCAAACAGATAGCGGTGTAGATATTTCCATGTTCATAGAGAGAGTGGTGTAGATATTTCCATGTTCATACAGATAGCGGTGTCGATATTTCCATGTTTATACAGATAGTGGTGAAGATGTTTGCATGTTTACAAAGATAGCGGTGTAGATATTTCCATGTTCATACAGATAGCGGTGTAGATATTTCCATGTTCATCTAGATGGCTGTGTAGACATATCCATGTTCATACAGATGGCGGTGAAGATATTACCATGTTCATACAGATAGCGGTGTAGATATTTCCTTGTTCATCCAGATGGCTGTGTAGATATATCTATGTTCATACAGATAGCGGTGTAGAGATTTCCATGTTCATACAGATAGCGGTGTAGATATTTCCATGTTCATAGAGATAGCGCTGTAGATATTTCCATGTTCATACAGACGGCGGTGTAGATATTTCCATGTTTATAGATATAGCGGTGTAGATATTTCCATGTGTAAAGAGATAGCAGTGTATATATTTCCATGTATATGCAGATAGATTTGTAGATATTTCCATTTTCATGCAGTTAGCGGTGTAGATATTTACATGTTCAAACAGATAGCGGTGTAGATATTTCCATGTTCATTCAGATAGCTTTGTAGATATTTCCATGTTCATACAGATAGCGGTGTAGATATTTCCATGTTCATACAGATAGCGGTGTAGATATTTCCATGTTCATACAGATAGCGGTGCTGATATTTCCATGTTTATACAGGTAGCGGTGTAGATATTTCCATATTTATACAGATAGCGGTGTAGATATTTCCATGTTTATACAGATAGCGGTGTAGATATTTCCATGTTTATTCAGATAGCGGTGTAGATATCTCCATCTTAATACAGATGGCGGTGTAGATATTTATATGTTCATACAGATGGCGGTGCAGATATTTCAATGTTCATACAGATGGCGTTGTAGATATTTCCATGTTCAGATAGCGGTGTAGATATTTCCATGTTGATACAGATAGCGGTGTAGATATTTCCATGTTCATACAGGTAGCGGTGCAGATTTTTCCATGTTCATACAGATAGCGGTGCTGATATTTCCATGTTTATACAGGCAGCGGTGTAGATATATCCATGTTTATACAGATAGCCGTGTAGATATCTCCTTCTTAATACAGATGGCGGTGTAGATATTTATAAGTTCATACAGATGGCGGTGTAAATATTTCCATGTTCATACAGATGGCGGTGAAGATATTTCCATGTTTATTGATATAGCGGAGTAGTTATTTCCATGTGTAAAGAGATAGCTGTGTAGATATTTCCAAGTATATGCAGATAGCTTTGTAGATATTTCCATTTTCATGCAGATAGCGGTGTAGATATTTACATGTTCAAACAGATAGCAGTGTAGATATTTCCATGTTCATTCAGATAGCTTTGTAGATATTTCCATGTTCATACAGATAGCGGTGTAGATATTTCCATGTTCATACAGATAGCAGAGTAGATATTTCCATGTTCATACAGATAGTGGTGCTGATATTTCCATGTTTATACAGGTAGCGGTGTAGATATTTCCATGTTTATAGAGATAGCGGTGTAGATATTTCCATGTTTATACAGATAGCGGTGTAGATATTTCCTTGTTTATTCAGATAGCGGTGTAGATATCTCCACCTTAATACAGAAGGCGGTGTAGATATTTATATGTTCATACAGATGGCGGTGCAGATATTTCCATGTTCATACAGATGACGGTGTAGATATTTCCATGTTCATACAGATAGCGGTGTAGATATTTCCATGTTCATACAGATGGCGGTGTAGATATTTCCATGTTCATACAGATAGCGGTGTAGATATTTCCATGTTCATACAGATAGCGGTGTAGATATTTCCATGTTCATACAGGTTGCGGTGTAGATATTTCCATGTTCATACAGATAGCAGTGCTGATATTTCCATGTTTATACAGGCAGCAGTGTAGGTATTTCCATGTTTATACAGATAGCGGTTTAGATATCTCCTTCTTAATACAGATGGCGGTGTAGATATTTATAAGTTCATACAGATGGCGGTGCAGATATTTCCATGTTCATACAGATGGCGGTGTAGATATTTCCATGTTCATACAGATAGCGGTGTAGTTATTTCCATTTGTAAAGAGATAGCTGTGTAGATATTTCAATGTATATGCAGATAGCTTTGTAGATATTTCCATTTTCATACAGATAGCGGTGTAGATATTTACATGTTCAAACATATAGCGGTGTAGATATTTCCATGTTCATACAGATAGCGGTGTAGATATTTCCATGTTCATACAGATAGCGGTGTAGATAATTCCATGTTCATACAGATAGCGGTGAAGATATTTCCATGTTCATACAGATAGCAGTGCTGAGATTTCCATGTTTATGCAGATAGCGGTGCTGATGTTTCCATGTTTATAAAGGTAGCAGTGTAGATATTTCCATCTTAATACTGATGGCGGAGTAGATATTTATATGTTCATACAGATGGCGGTTCAGATATTTCCATGTTCATACTGATGGTGGTGTAGATATTTCCATGTTCATACAGATAGCGGTGTAGTTATTTCCATGTGTAAAGAGATAGCTTTGTAGATATTTCCATGTATATGCAGATAGCTGTGTAGATATTTCCATTTTCATGCAGAGAGTGGTGTATATATTTCCATCTTCAGATAGAGGTGTATATATTTCCATGTTCATACAGATAGCGGTGTAGATATTTCCAAGTTTATACAGACAGCGGTGAAGATGAATGCATGTTTACACAGATACCGGTGTGGAGATTTCCACGTTCATACAGAGGGCTGTGCAGATATATCCATGTTCATACAGATAGCGGTGTAGATATTTCCATTTTCATACAGATAGCGGTGTAGATATTTCCATGTTCATACAGATGGCTGCGTAGATATATCCATGTTCATACCGATTGCGGTGAAGATATTTCCTTGTGCATACAGATAGCGGTATAGATATTTCCATGTTCATACAGATAGAGGTGTAGCTATTTCCATGTTCATACAGATAGCGGTGTATGTATATCCATGTTGATACAGATAGCGGTGCAGATATTTCCATTTTCATACAGATAGCAGTTTAGATATCTCCATGTTCATCCAGGAGGCTGTGTAGATATATCCATGTTCATACAGTTCGCGTTGAAGATATTTCCTTGTTTATACAGATAGCGGTGTAGTTATTTCCATGTGTAAAGAGATAGCTGTGTAGATATTTCCATGTATATGCAGATAGCTGTGTGGATATTTCCATTTTCATGCAGATTGCGGTTTAGATATTTCCATATTCAAACAGACAGCGGTGAAGATATTTCCATGTTCATAGAGATAGCGGTGTAGATATTTCCATGTTCATACAGATAGAGGGGCTGATATTTCCATGTTCATACAGATAGCGGTGCTGATATTTCCATGTTTATACAGGTAGCGGTGTAGATATTTCCATGTTCGTACACATAGCGGTGTAGATATTTCCATGTTTATACAGATTGCGGTGAAAATGTATGCATATTTACTCAGATAGCGGTGTAGATATTTCCATGTTCATACAGATAGCGGTGTTGCTATTTCCATGTTCATCCAGATGGCGGTGTAGATATTTCCATGTTCATCCAGATGGCTGTGTAGATATATCCATGTTCATACAGATAGCTGTTTAGATATTTCCATGTTCATACAGGTAGTGGTGTAGATATTTCCATGTACATACAGATAGCAGTGTAGCTCTTTCCATGTTCATAGAGATAGCGGTGTAGATATTTCCATGTTCATACAGATAGCGGTGTAGATATTTCCATGTTCATACAGATAGCGGTGCTGATATTTCCATGTTTATACAGGTAGCGTTGAAGATATTTCCATGTTTATACAGATAGCGGTGTAGATATTTCCATGTTTATACAGATAGCGGTGTAGATATTGCCAAGTTTATACAGATAGCGGTGTGCATATCTCCATCTTAATAAAGATGGGGGTGAAGATATTTAGATGTTCATACAGGTGGCGGTGCAGATATTACCATGTTCATACAGATGGCAGTGTAGATATTTGCATGTTTATAGAGATAGCGCTGCAGTTATTTCCATGTGTAAAGAGACAGCTTTGTAGATATTTCCATGTATATGCAGATAGCAGTGTAGATATTTCCATTTTCATGCAGATAGCGGTGAAGATATTTCCATGTTCAAACAGATAGCGGTGTAGATATTTCCATTTTCATGCATATAGCAGTGTAGATATTTCCATGTTTATACAGATAGCGGTGAAGTTCTATGCATGTTTACACAGATAGCGGTGTAGATATTTCCATGTTCATACAGATAGCGGTGTAGATATTTCCATGTTCATCTAGATGGCTGTGTAGATATATCCATGTTCATACAGATGGCCGTGAAGATATTTCCATGTTCATACAGATAACTGTGTAGTTATTTCCATGTGTAAAGAGATAGCTGTGTAGATATTTCCATGTATATGCAGATATCTGTGTAGATATTTCCATTTTCATGAAGATAGCGGTTTAGATATTTCCATGTTCAAACAGATTGCGGTGTAGATATTTCCATGTTCATAGAGATAGCGGTGTAGATATTTCCATGTTCATACTGATAGAGGGGCTGATATATCCATGTTCATACAGATAGCGGTTCTGATATTTCCATGTTTATACAGGTAGAGGTGTAGATATTTCCATGTTTATACAGATAGCAGTGTAGATATTTCCATGTTCATACAGATAGCGGTGTAGCTATTTCCATGTTCATACAGATAGTGGTGTAGATATTTCCATGTTCATCCAGATGGCTGTGTAGATATTTCCATGTTCATACAGATAGCGTTGATGGTATTTACATGTTTATACAGGTAGCGGTGTATATATTTCCATGTTTATACAGATAGCGGTGTAGATATTTCCATGTTTATACAGATAGCGGTGTAGATATTTCCATGTTTATGGAGATAGCGGTGTAGATATCTCCATCTTAATACAGATGGCGGTGTAGATATTTATATGTTCATACAGATGGCAGTGCAGATATTTCCATGTTCATACAGATTGCGGTGTAGATATTTCCATGTTCATACAGATAGCGGTGTAGTTATTTCCATGTGTAAAGAGATAGCTGTGTAGATATTTCCATGTATATGCAGATAGCAGAGAAGATATTTCCATTTTCAAGCAGATAGCGGTGTAGATATTTCCATGTTCAAACAGATAGCGGTGTAGATATTTCCATGTTCATACAGATAGCGGTGTAGATATTTCCATGTTCATACAGATCGCGGTGTAGATATCTCCATGTTCATCCAGATGGCTGTGTAGATATATCCATGTTCATACAGATGGCGGTGTAGATATATCCATGTTCATACAGATAGCGGTGTAGATATTTCCATGTTTATACAGGCAGCGGTGTAGATATTTCCATGTTTATACAGATAGCGGAGTAGATAACTCCTTGTTAATGCAGATGGCGGTGTAGATATTTAGAGGCTCATACAGATGGCGTTGCAGATATTATCATGTTCATACAGATGGCGGTGTAGCTATTTCCATGTTCATACAGATAGCGGTGTGGATATATCCATGTTCATAAAGATAGCGGTGTAGATATTTCCATGTTCATACAGATAGCGGTGATGATATTTCCATGTTTATAGAGATAGCGGTGTAGTTATTTCCATGTGTATAGAGATAGCTTTGTAGATATTTCCATGTATATGCAGATAGCTGTGTAGATATTTCTATTTTCATGCAGATAGCGGTTTAGATATTTCCATTTTCAAACAGATAGCGGTGTAGATATTTCCATGTTCATACAGATGGCTATGTAGATATATCCATGTTCATACAGATGACGGTGAAGATATTTCCATGTTCTTTCAGATAGCGGTGTAGATATTTCCATGTTCATACCGATAGCGGTGCTGTTATTTCCATGTTTATACAGGAATCGGTGTAGATATTTCCATGTTTATACAGATAGCGGTGTAGATATTTCCATGTTTATACCGAAAGCGGTGTAGATATTTCCATGTTCATACAGATAGCGGTGTAGATATCTCCTTCTTAATACAGATGGCGGTGTAGATATTTATAAGTTCATACAGATGGTGGTGCAGATATTTCCATTTTCATACAGATGGCGATGTAGATATTTCCATGCTTATAGAGATAGTGGTGTAGTTATTTCCATGTGTAAAGAGATAGCTGTGTAGATATTTCCATGTATATGCAGATAGCTGTGTAGATATTTCCATTTTCATGCTGACAGCGGTGTAGATATTTCCTTGTTCAAACAGATAGCGGTGTAGATATTTCCATGTTCATACAGATAGCGGTGTAGATATTTCCATGTTCATACTGATAGCGGTGTAGATATTTCCATGTTCATACAGATAGCGGTGTATATATTTCCATGTTCAGATAGTCGTGCTGATATTTCCATGTTTATACAGGTAGCGGTGTAGATATTTCCATGTTTATACAGATAGCGGTGTAGTTATTTCCATGTTTATACAGATAGCGGTGTAGATATTTCCATGTTTATGCAGATAGCGGTGTAGATATCTCCATCTTAATAAAGATGGCGGTGTAGATATTTATATGTTCATACAGATGGCGGTGCAGATATTTCCATGTTCATAAAGATGGCGGTGTAGATATTTCCATGTTCAAACAGATAGCGGTGTAGATATTTCCATGTTCATACAGACAGCGGTGTAGATATTTCCATGTTGATACAGACTGCGGTGAAGATGTATGCATGTTTACACAGATAGCGGTGTAGATATGTCCATGTTCATCCAGATGGCTTTGTAGATATTTCCATGTTTATACAGATAGCGGTGTAGATATTTCCATCTTCATACAGATAGCGGTGTAGATATTTCCATGTTCATCCAGATGGCTTTGTAGATATTTCCATGTTTATACAGATAGCGGTGAAGATAATTCCATGTTTATACAGATAGCGGTGTAGATATTTCCATGATCATACAGATAGTGGTGTAGATATTTCCATGTTCACACAGATAGAGGGGCTGATATTTCCATGTTCATAGAGATAGCGGTGCTGATATTTCCATGTTTTTACAGGTAGCGGTGTAGATATTTCCATGTTTATACAGATAACGGTGTAGATATTTCCATGTTTATACAGATAGCTGTGTAGATATTTCCATGTTTATACAGATAGTGGTGTAGATATCTCCATCTTAATACAGATGGCTGTGTAGATATATATAAGTTCATACAGATGGCCATGCAGATATTTCCATGTTCATACAGATAGCGGTGTAGTTATTTCCATGTGTAAAGAGGTAGCTGTGTAGATATTTCCATGTATATGCAGATAGCTGTGTAGATATTTCCATTTTCATTAAGACGGCGGTGTAGATATTTCCATGTTCAAACAGATAACGGTGTAGATATTTCCATGTTCATACAGATACCGGTGTAGATATTTCCAAGTTCATACAGATAGCGGTGTAGATATTTCCATGTTCATACAGATAGCGGTGTAGATATTTCCATGTTCATACATATAGCGGTGCTGATATTTCCTTGTTTATACAGGTAGCAGAGTAGATATTTCCATGTTCATACAGATAGCGGTGTAGATATTTCCATGTTTATACAGATTGCGGTGAATATGTATGCATATTTACACAGATAGCG
Organism: Gorilla gorilla gorilla; assembly: GCF_029281585.2. NCBI lineage: Eukaryota > Metazoa > Chordata > Mammalia > Primates > Hominidae > Gorilla > Gorilla gorilla. The sequence goes on along the minus strand of NC_073232.2, from coordinate 4,394,050 downwards.
GTGAAGATATTTCCATGTTCATACAGATAGTGGTGTAGATATTTCCATGTTCATACAGATAGCGGTGTAGATATTTCCATGTTCATACCGATAGCGGTGCTGTTATTTCCATGTTTGTACAGGAATCGGTGTAGATATTTCCATGTTTATACAGATAGCGGTGTAGATATTTCCATGTTTATACCGAAAGCGGTGTAGATATTTCCATGTTCATACAGATAGCGGTGTAGATATCTCCTTCTTAATACAGATGGCGGTGTAGATATTTATAAGTTCATACAGATGGTGGTGCAGATATTTCCATTTTCATACAGATGGCGATGTAGATATTTCCATGCTTATAGAGATAGTGGTGTAGTTATTTCCATGTGTAAAGAGATAGCTGTGTAGATATTTCCATGTATATGCAGATAGCTGTGTAGATATTTCCATTTTCATGCAGACAGCGGTGTAGATATTTCCTTGTTCAAACAGATAGCGGTGTAGATATTTCCATGTTCATACAGATAGCGGTGTAGCTATTTCCATGTTCATACAGAGAGCGGTGTAGATATTTCCATGTTCATCCAGATGGCTGTGTAGACATATCCATGTTCATACAGATGGCGGTGAAGATAATTCCATGTCCATACAGATAGTGGTGTAGATATTTCCATGTTCATACAGATAGTGGTGCAGATATTTCCATGTTCACACAGATAGAGGGGCTGATATTTCCATGTTCATACAGATAGCGACGCTGATATTTCCATGTTTTTACAGGTCGCGGTGTAGATATTTCCATGTTTATACAGATAACGGTGTAGATATTTCCATGTTTATACAGATAGCGGTGTAGATATTTCCATGTTTATACAGATAGCGGTGTAGATATCTCCATCTTAATACAGATGGCAGTGTAGATATTTATATGTTCATACAGATGGAAGTGCAGATATTTCCATGTTCATACAGATAGCGGTGTAGTTATTTCCATGTGTAAAGAGATAGCTGTGTAGATATTTCCACGTATATGCAGATAGTTCTGTAGATATTTCCATTTTCATGCAGATAGCGGTTTAGATATTTCCAAGTTCAAACAGCGGTGTAGATATTTCCATGTTCATACAGATAGCGGTGTAGATATTTCCATGTTCATACAGATAGCGGTGTAGATATTTCCATGTTCATACAGATAGCGGTGTAGATATTTCCATGTTCACACAGATGGCGGTGCAGATATTTCCATGTTCATACTGATAGCGGTGCTGATATTTCCATTTTTATACAGATAGCGGTGTAGATATTTCCATGTTTATACAGATAGCGGTTAAGATATTTCCATGTTTATACAGATAGCGGTGTAGATATCTCCTTAATACAGATGGCGGTGTAGATATTTATATGTTCCTACAGATGACAGTGAAGATATTTCCATGTTCATACAGATGGCGGAGTAGATATTTCCATGTTTATAGAGATAGCGGTGAAGTTATTTCCATGTGTAAAGAGACAGCTGTGTAGATATTTACATGTATATGTAGATAGCTGTGTAGATATTTCCATTTTCATGCAGACAGCGGTGTAGATATTTCCATGTTCATACAGATGGCTGTGTAGATATATCCATGTTCATACAGATGACGGTGAAGATATTTCCAGGTTCATACAGATAGCGGTGTAGATATTTCCATGTTTATACAGATAGCGCTGTAGGTATCTCCTTCTTAATACAGATGGCAGTGTAGATATTTATAAGTTCATACAGATGGCGGTGCAGATATTTCCATGTTCATACAGATGGCGAAGTAGATATTTCCATGCTTGTAGAGATAGTGGTGTAGTTATTTCCATGTGTAAAGAGATAGCTGTGTAGATATTTCCATGTATATGCAGATAGCTGTGTAGATATTTCCATTTTCATGCAGACAGCGGTGTAGATATTTCCTTGTTCAAACAGATAGCGGTGTAGATATTTCCATGTTCATACAGATAGCGGTGTAGATATTTCCATGTTCATACTGATAGCGGTGTAGATATTTCCATGTTCATACAGATAGCGGTGTATATATTTCCATGTTAATACAGATAGTGGTGCTGATATATCCATGTTTATACAGATAGCGGTGTAGATATTTCCATGTTTATACATATAGCGGTGTAGATATTTCCAAGTTTATACAGATAGCGGTGTAGATATCTCCATCTTAATATAGATGGGAGTGTAGATATTTATATCTTCATACAGATGGCGGTGCAGATATTTCCATGTTCATACAGATGGCGGTGTAGATATTTGCATGTTTATAGAGATAGCGCTGTAGTTATTTCCATGTGTAAAGAGATAGCTTTGTACATATTTCCATGTTTATGCAGATCGCTGTGTAGATATTTCCATTTTCATGCAGATAGCGGTGTAGATATTTCCATGTTCAAACAGATAGCGGTGTAGATATTTCCATGTTTATACAGATAGCGGTGTAGATATTTCCATGTTTATACAGATAGCGGTGTAGATATTTCCTTCTTAATACAGATGGCGGAGTAGATATTTATATGTACATACAGATGGCGGTGCAGATATTTCCATGTTCATACAGATAGCGGTGTAGCTATTTCCATGTTCATACCGATAGCTGCGTAGATATTTCCATGTTCATCCAGATGGCTGTGTAGACATATCCATGTTCATACAGATGGCGGTGAAGATAATTCCATGTTCATACAGATAGCGGTGTAGATATTTCCATGTTCATACAGAGTGTGGTGTAGATATTTCCATATTCATACAGATAGAGGGGCTGATATTTCCATGTTCATACAGATAGCGGTGCTGATATTTCCATGTTTTTACAGGTAGCGGTGTAGATATTTCCATGTTTATACAGATAGCGGTGTAGATATTTCCATGTTTATGCAGATAGCGGTGTAGATATCTCCATCTTAATACAGATGGCGGTGTAGATATTTATATGTTCATACAGATGGCCGTGCAGATATTTCCATCTTCATACAGATAGCGGTGTAGTTATTTCCATTTGTAAAGAGATAGCTGTGTAGATACTTCCATGTATATGCAGATAGTTGTGTAGATATTTCCATTTTCATGCAGATATCGGTTTAGATATTTCCATGTTCAAACAGATAGCGGTTTAGATATTTCCATGTTCAAACAGATAGCGGTGTAGATATTTCCATGTTCATACAGATAGCGGTGTAGATATTTCCATGTTTATACAGATAGCGGTGAAGATGTATGCATGTTTACACAGATTGCGGTGTAGGTATTTCCGTGTTCATACAGATAGCGGTGTAGATATTTCCATGTTCATACAGATAGCGGTGTAGATATTTCCATGTTTATGCAGATAGCGGTGAAGATGTATGCATGTTTACACAGATAGCGGTGTAGATATTTCCATGTTCATACAGATAGCGGTGTAGATATTTCCATGTTCATACAGATAGCGGTGTAGATATTTCCATGTTCATACAGATAGCGGTGTAGACATTTCCATGTTCATACAGATAGTGGTGTAGATATTTCCATGTTCATACAGATAGCGGTGTAGATATTTCCATGTTCGTACAGATAGCGGTGTAGATATTTCTATCTTCATAGAGATAGCGGTGTAGATATTTCCATGTTCATACAGATAACGGTATGGATATTTCCATGTTTATACAGTTTGCGGTGTAGATATTTCCATGTTTATACATATAGCGGTGTAGATATTTCCAAGTTTATACAGATAGCGGTGTAGATATCTCCATTTTAATATAGATGGGAGTGTAGATGTTTATATCTTCATACAGATGGCGGTGCAGATATTTCCATGTTCATACAGATGGCAGTGTGGATATTTGCATGTTTATAGAGATAGCGCTGTAGTTATTTCCATGTGTAAAGAGATAGCTTTGTAGATATTTCCATGTATACGCAGATCGCTGTGTAGATATTTCCATTTTCATGCAGATAGCGGTGTAGATATTTCCATGTTCAAACAGATAACGGTGTAGATATTTCCATGTTCATGCAGATAGCAGTGTAGATATTTCCATGTTTATACAGATAGCGCTGAAGATGTATGCATGTTTACACAGATAGCGGTGTATATATTTCCATGTTCATACAGATAGCGGTGTAGATATTTCCATGCTCCTCCAGATGGCTGTGTAGATATATCCATGTTCATACAGATGGCGGTGAAGATATTTCCATGTTCAAACAGATAGCGGTGTAGTTATTTCCATGTGTAAAGAGATAGCTGTGTAGATATTTCCATGTATATGCAGATAGCTGTGTAGATATTTCCATTTTCATGCAGATAGCGGTTTAGATATTTCCATGTTCAAACAGATAGCGGTGTAGATATTTCCATGTTCATACAGATAGCGGTGTAGATATTTCCATGTTCATACTGATAGCGGTGTAGATATTTCCATGTTCATACAGATAGCGGTGTATATATTTCCATGTTAATACAGATAGTGGTGCTGATATATCCATGTTTATACAGATAGCGGTGTAGATATTTCCATGTTTATACATATAGCGGTGTAGATATTTCCAAGTTTATACAGATAGCGGTGTAGATATCTCCATCTTAATATAGATGGGAGTGTAGATATTTATATCTTCATACAGATGGCGGTGCAGATATTTCCATGTTCATACAGATGGCGGTGTAGATATTTGCATGTTTATAGAGATAGCGCTGTAGTTATTTCCATGTGTAAAGAGATAGCTTTGTACATATTTCCATGTTTATGCAGATCGCTGTGTAGATATTTCCATTTTCATGCAGATAGCGGTGTAGATATTTCCATGTTCAAACAGATAGCGGTGTAGATATTTCCATGTTTATACAGATAGCGGTGTAGATATTTCCATGTTTATACAGATAGCGGTGTAGATATTTCCTTCTTAATACAGATGGCGGAGTAGATATTTATATGTACATACAGATGGCGGTGCAGATATTTCCATGTTCATACAGATAGCGGTGTAGCTATTTCCATGTTCATACCGATAGCTGCGTAGATATTTCCATGTTCATCCAGATGGCTGTGTAGACATATCCATGTTCATACAGATGGCGGTGAAGATAATTCCATGTTCATACAGATAGCGGTGTAGATATTTCCATGTTCATACAGAGTGTGGTGTAGATATTTCCATATTCATACAGATAGAGGGGCTGATATTTCCATGTTCATACAGATAGCGGTGCTATTTCCATGTTTTTACAGGTAGCGGTGTAGATATTTCCATGTTTATACAGATAGCGGTGTAGATATTTCCATGTTTATGCAGATAGCGGTGTAGATATCTCCATCTTAATACAGATGGCGGTGTAGATATTTATATGTTCATACAGATGGCCGTGCAGATATTTCCATCTTCATACAGATAGCGGTGTAGTTATTTCCATTTGTAAAGAGATAGCTGTGTAGATACTTCCATGTATATGCAGATAGTTGTGTAGATATTTCCATTTTCATGCAGATATCGGTTTAGATATTTCCATGTTCAAACAGATAGCGGTTTAGATATTTCCATGTTCAAACAGATAGCGGTGTAGATATTTCCATGTTCATACAGATAGCGGTGTAGATATTTCCATGTTTATACAGATAGCGGTGAAGATGTATGCATGTTTACACAGATTGCGGTGTAGGTATTTCCGTGTTCATACAGATAGCGGTGTAGATATTTCCATGTTCATACAGATAGCGGTGTAGATATTTCCATGTTTATGCAGATAGCGGTGAAGATGTATGCATGTTTACACAGATAGCGGTGTAGATATTTCCATGTTCATACAGATAGCGGTGTAGATATTTCCATGTTCATACAGATAGCGGTGTAGATATTTCCATGTTCATACAGATAGCGGTGTAGACATTTCCATGTTCATACAGATAGTGGTGTAGATATTTCCATGTTCATACAGATAGCGGTGTAGATATTTCCATGTTCGTACAGATAGCGGTGTAGATATTTCTATCTTCATAGAGATAGCGGTGTAGATATTTCCATGTTCATACAGATAACGGTATGGATATTTCCATGTTTATACAGTTTGCGGTGTAGATATTTCCATGTTTATACATATAGCGGTGTAGATATTTCCAAGTTTATACAGATAGCGGTGTAGATATCTCCATTTTAATATAGATGGGAGTGTAGATGTTTATATCTTCATACAGATGGCGGTGCAGATATTTCCATGTTCATACAGATGGCAGTGTGGATATTTGCATGTTTATAGAGATAGCGCTGTAGTTATTTCCATGTGTAAAGAGATAGCTTTGTAGATATTTCCATGTATACGCAGATCGCTGTGTAGATATTTCCATTTTCATGCAGATAGCGGTGTAGATATTTCCATGTTCAAACAGATAACGGTGTAGATATTTCCATGTTCATGCAGATAGCAGTGTAGATATTTCCATGTTTATACAGATAGCGCTGAAGATGTATGCATGTTTACACAGATAGCGGTGTATATATTTCCATGTTCATACAGATAGCGGTGTAGATATTTCCATGCTCCTCCAGATGGCTGTGTAGATATATCCATGTTCATACAGATGGCGGTGAAGATATTTCCATGTTCAAACAGATAGCGGTGTAGTTATTTCCATGTGTAAAGAGATAGCTGTGTAGATATTTCCATGTATATGCAGATAGCTGTGTAGATATTTCCATTTTCATGCAGATAGCGGTTTAGATATTTCCATGTTCAAACAGATAGCGGTGTAGATACTTCCAAGTTCATAGAGATAGCGGTGTAGGTATTTCCATGTTCATACAGATAGCGGTGTAGATATTTCCATGTTCATACAGATGGCTGTGTAGATATATCCATGTTCATACTGATGGCGGTGAAGATATTTCCATGTTCATACAGATAGCGGTGTAGATATTTCCATGTTCATACAGATATCGGTGCAGATATTTCCATGTTCATACAGATGGCGGTGTAGATATTTCCATGTTTATAGAGATAGCGGTGTAGTTATTTCCATGAGTAAAGAGATAGCTTTGTAGATATTTCCATGTTTATGCAGATAGCTGTGTAGATATTTTCATTTTCATGCAGATAGCGGTGTAGATATTTCCATGTTCAAACAGATAGCGGTGTAGATATTTCCATGTTCATACAGATAGCGGTGTAGATATTTGCATGTTTATACAGATAGCGGTGAAGATGTATGCATGTTTACACAGATAGCGGTGTATATATTTCCATGTTCATACAGATAGCTGTGTAGATATTTCCATGTTCACCCAGATGGCTGTGTAGATATATCCAAGTTCATACAGATGGCGGTGAAGATATTTCCATGTTCATACGGATAGAGGGGCTGATATTTCCATGTTCATACAGATTGCGGTGCTGATATTTCCATGTTTATACAGGTAGCGGTGTAGATATTTCCATGTTTATACAGGTAGCGGTGTAGATATTTCCATGTTTATACAGATAGCGGTGTAGATATTTCCATGTTTATACAGATAGCGGTGTAGATATCTCTATCTTAATACAGATGGCCGTGTAGTTATTTATATGTTCATACAGATGGCGGTGCAGATATTTCCATGTTCATACAGATGGCGGTGTAGATATTTCCATGTTCATACAGATAGCGGTGTAGTTATTTCCATGCGTAAAGAGATAGCTGTGTAGATATTTATATGTATATGCAGATAGCTATGTTGATATTTCCATTTTCATGCAGATAGCGGTTTAGATATTTCCATGTTCAAACAGATAGCGGTGTAGATATTTCCATGTTCATACAGACAGCGGTGTAGATATTTCCATGTTTATACAGATAGCAGTGATGATGTATGCATGTTTACACAGATAGCGGTGTAGATATTTCCATGTTCGTACAGATCGCGGTGTAGATATTTCCATGTTCATCTAGATGGCTGTGTAGACATATCCTTTTCATACAGATGGCGGTGAAGGTATTTCCATGTTCATACAGATAGCGGTGTAGATATTTCCATGTTCATACAGATAGCGGTGTAGATATTTCCATGTTCATACAGATAGCGGTGTAGATATTTCCATGTTCAAACAGATTGCGGTGTAGATATTTCCATGTTCATACAGATAGCGGTGCTGATATTTCCATGTTTATACAGGTAGTGGTGTAGATATTTCCATGTTTATACAGATAGCGGTGTAGATATTTCCATGTTTATACAGATAGCGGTGTAGATATCTCCTTCTTAATACAGATGGCGGAGTAGATATTTATATGTAGATACAGATGGCGGTGCAGATATTTCCATGTTCATACAGATAGCGGTGTAGCTATTTCCATGTTCATACCGATAGCTGCGTAGATATTTCCATGTTCATCCAGATGGCTGTGTAGACATATCCATGTTCATACAGATGGCTGTGAAGATAATTCCATGTTCATACAGATAGCGGTGTAGATATTTCCATGTTCATACAGAGTGTGGTGTAGATATTTCCATATTCATACAGATAGAGGGGCTGATATTTCCATGTTCATACAGATAGCGGTACTGATATATCCATGTTTTTACAGGTAGCGGTGTAGATATTTCCATGTTTATACAGATAGCGGTGTAGATATTTCCATGTTTATACAGATAGCGGTGTAGATATCTCCATCTTAATACAGATGGCAGTGTAGATATTTATATGTACATACAGATGGCCGTGCAGATATTTCCATGTTCATACAGATAGCGGTGTAGTTATTTCCATGTGTAAAGAGATAGCTGTGTAGATACTTCCATGTATATGCAGATAGTTGTGTAGATATTTCCATTTTCATGCAGATAGCGGTTTAGATATTTCCATGTTCAAACAGATAGCGGTGTAGATATTTCCATGTTCATGCAGATTGTGGTGTAGATATTTCCATGTTTATACAGATAGCGGTGAAGATGTATGCATGTTTACACAGATTGCGGTGTAGATATTTCCGTGTTCATACAGATAGCGGTGTAGATATTTCCATGTTCATACAGATAGCGGTGTAGATATTTCCATGTTTATGCAGACAACGGTGAAGATGTATGCATGTTTACACAGATAGCGGTGTAGATATTTCCATGTTCATACAGATAGCGGTGTAGATATTTCCATGTTCATACCGATAGCGGTGTAGATATTTCCATGTTCATACAGATAGCCTTCTAGACACTTCCATGTTCATACAGATAGTGGTGTAGATATTTCCATGTTCATACAGATAGCGGTGTAGATATTTCCATGTTCGTACAGATAGCGGCGTAGATATTTCCATCTTCATAGAGATAGCGGTGTACATATTTCCATGTACATACTGATAACGGTGTAGATATTTCCAAGTTTATACAGATAGCGGTGTAGATATTTCCATGTTTATACATATAGCGGTGTAGATATTTCCAAGTTTATACAGATAGCAGTGTAGATATCTCCATTTTTATATAGATGGGAGTGTAGATATTTATATCTTCATACAGATGGCGGTGCAGATATTTCCATGTTCATACAGATGGCAGTGTAGATATTTGCATGTTTATAGAGATAGCGCTGTAGTTATTTCCATGTGTAAAGAGATAGCTTTGTAGATATTTCCATATATATGCAGATCGCTGTGTATATATTTCCATTTTCCTGCAGATAGCGGTGTAGATATTTCCATGTTCAAACAGATAGCGGTGTAGATATTTCCATGTTCATGCAGATAGCAGTGTAGATATTTCCATGTTTATACAGATAGCGGTGAAGATGTATGCATGTTTACACAGATAGCGGTGTATATATTTCCATGTTCATAGAGATAGCGGTGTAGATATTTCCATGCTCCTCCAGATGGCTGTGTAGATATATCCATGTTCATACAGATGGCGGTGAAGATATTTCCATGTTCATTCAGATAGCGGTGTAGTTATTTCCATGTGTAAAGAGATAGCTGTGTAGATATTTCCATGTATATGCAGATAGCTGTGTAGATATTTCCATTTTCATGCAGATAGCGGTTTAGATATTTCCATGTTCAAACAGATAGCGGTGTAGTTATTTCCATGTTCATAGAGATAGCGGTGAAGATATTTCCATGTTCATACAGTTAGCGGTGTAGATATTTCCATGTTCATACAGATGGCTGTGTAGATATATCCATGTTCATACTGATGGCAATGAAGATATTTCCATGTTCATACAGATAGCGGTGTAGATATTTCCATGTTCATACAGATAGCGGTGCAGATATTTCCATGTTCATACTGATAGCGGTGCTGATATTTCCATGTTTATACAGATAGCGGTGTAGATATTTCCATGTTTAAACAGATAGCGGTGTAGATATTTCCATGTTTATACAGATAGCGGTGTAGCTATATCCATGTTCATACAGATAGCGGTGTATGTATTTCCATGTTCATACAGATAGCGGTGTAGCTATTTCCATGTTCATACAGAGAGCAGTGTATGTATTTCCATGTTCATACAGATAGTGGTGTAGATATTTCCATGTTTATACAGATAGCGGTGTAGATATTTCCATGTTCATCCAGGAGGCTGTGTCGATATATCCATGTTCATACAGAGGGCGGTGAAGATATTTCCATGTTCATACAGATAGCGGTGTAGTTATTTCCATGTGTAAAGAGATAGCTGTGTAGATATTTAAATGTATATGCAGATAGCGGTGTAGATATTTCCATTTTCGTGCTGATAGCAGTTTAGATATTTCCATGTTCAAACAGATAGCGGTGTAGATATTTCCATGTTCATACAGATAGCGATGTGGATATTTCCATGTTCATATAGATGGCGGTGTAGATATTTCCATGTTTATACAGATAGCGGTGTAGATATCTGCATCTTAATACAGATGGCCGTGTAGATATGTATATGTTCATACAGATGTCGGTGCAGATATTTCCATGTTCATACAGATGGCGGTGTAATTATTTCCATGTTCATACAGATAGCGGTGTAGTTATTTCCATAAGTAAAGAGATTGCTGTGTAGATATTTCCATGTTTATCCAGATAGCTGTGTATATATTTCCATTTTCATGCAGATAGCGGCATAGATATTTCCATTTTCAAACAGATAGCGGTGTAGATATATCCATGTTCATACAGATAGCGGTGTAGATATTTCCATGTTCATTCAGATAGTGGTGTAGATATTTCCATGTTCATACAGATAGCGGTGTAGCTATTTCCATGTTCATACAGATAGCGGTGTAGATATTTCCATGTTCATAGAGATAGCGGTGTAGATATTTCCATGTTCATACAGATAGCGGTGCTGATATTTCCATGTTTATACAGGTAGCGGTGTAGTTATTTCCATGTTTATTCAGATAGCGGTGTAGATATTTCCATGTTTATACAGATAGCGATGTAGATATTTCCTAGTTTATACAGATAGCGGTGATGATATCTCCATCTTAATACAGATGGCGGTGTAGCTATTTATATGTTCATACAGATGGCGGTGCAGATATTTCCATGTTCATACAGATGGCGGTGTAGATATTTCCATGTTTATAGAGATAGCGGTGTAGTTATTTCCATGATTATGCAGATTGCGGTGAAGTTGTATGCATGTTTACACAAATTGTGGTGTAGATATTTCCATCTTCATGCAGATAGCGGTGTAGATATTTCCATGTTCATCCAGGTGGCTGTGTAGATATATCCATGTTCATACAGATAGGGGTGTAGATATATCCATGTTCATTCAGATAGTGGTGTAGATATTTCCATGTTCATAGAAATAGCGGTGTAGATATTTCCATGTTCATACAGATGGCGGTGTAGATATTTCCAAGTTTATACAGATAGCGGTGTAGGTATTTCCATGTTTGTACAGATAGCGGTGTAGATATCTCCATCTTAATACAGATTGCGGTGTAGATATTTATATGTTCATACAGATGGCTGTGCAGATATTTCCATGTTCAAACAGATGGCGGTGTAGATATTTCCATGTTCAAACAGATAGCGGTGTAGTTATTTCCATGTGTAAAGAGATAGCTGTGTAGATATTTCCATGTATATGCAGATAGCAGTGTAGACATTTCCATTTTCATGCAGATAGCGGTGTAGATATTTCCATGTTCAAACAGATAGCGGTGTAGATATTTCCATGTTCATACAGATAGCGTTGTAGATATATCCATGTTCATACAGATAGCGGTGTAGATATTTCCATGTTCATACAGATAGCGGTGTAGATATCTCCATGTTCATACAGATAGAGGGGCTGATATTTCCATGTTCATGCAGATAGCGGTGCTGATATTTCCATGTTTATACAGGTAGCGTTGTAGATATTTCCATGTTTATACAGATAGCGGTGTAGATATTTCCATGTTTATACAGATGGCGGGGTAGATATTTCCATGTTTATACAGATAGCGGTGTAGATATCTGCATCTTAATACAGATGGCCGTGTAGATATTTATATGTTCATACAGATGGCGGTGCAGATACTTCCATGTTCATACAGATGGCGGTGTAGATATTTCCATGTTTATAGATATAGCGGTGTAGTTATTTCCATGTGTAAAGAGATAGCTGTGTAGATATTTCCATGTATATGCAGATAGCAGTGTAGATATTTCCACTTTCATGCAGATAGCGGTGTAGATATTTACATGTTCAAACAGATAGCGGTGTAGATATTTCCATGTTCATCCAGATGGCTGTGTAGATATATCCATGTTCATAGAGATAGAGGTGTAGATATTTCCATGTTCATACAGGTAGTGGTGTAGATATTTCCATGTTCGTACAGATAGCGGTGTAGCTATTTCCATGTTCATACAGATAGAGGTGTAGATATTTCCATGTTCATAGAGATAGCGGTGTAGGTATTTCCATGTTCATACAGATAGCGGTGTATATATTAACATGCTTATACAGATTGCGGTGAAGATGTATGCATGTTTGCACAGATAGCGGTGTAGATATTTCCATGTTCATGCAGATAGCGGTGTAGATATTTCCATGTTCATTCAGATGGCTCTGTAGATATATCCATGTTCATACAGATGGCGGTGTAGATATTTCCATGTTCATACAGATAGCGGTGTAGATATTTCCATGTTCATACAGATAGCGTTGTAGCTATTTCCATGTTCATACAGATAGCGGCGTAGATATTTCCATGTTCATTGAGATAGCGGTGTAGATATTTCCATGTTCATACAGATAGCGGTGCTGATATTTCCATGTTTATACAGGTAGCGGTGTAGATATTTCCATGTTCATACAGATAGCGGTGCTGATATTTCCATGTTTATACAGGTAGTGGTGTAGATATTTCCGTGTTTATACAGATAGCGGTGTAGATATTTCCATGTTTATACAGATAGCGGTGTAGATATTTCCATGTTTATACAGATAGCAGTATAGATATCTCCATCTTAATACAGATGGTGGTGTAGATATTTATATGTTCATACAGATGGCGGTGCAGATATTTCCATGTTCATACAGATGGCGGTGTAGATATTTCCATGTTCATACAGATAGCGGTGTAGTTATTTCCATGTGTAAAGAGATAGCTGTGTAGAAGTTTAAATGTATATGCAGATAGCAGTGTAGATATTTCCATTTTCATGCAGATAGCGGTGTAGATATTTCCATGTTCAAACAGATAGCGGTGTAGATATTTCCATGTTCATACAGATAGCGGTGTAGTTATTTCCATGTTTATACAGATAGCTGTGTAGATATTTCCATGTTCATACAGATAGCGGTGTAGATATTTCCATGTTCATACAGATAGCGGTGCTGATATTTCCATGTTTATACAGGCAGCGGTGTAGATATTTCCATGTTTATACAGATAGCGGTTTAGATATTTCCGTCTTAATACAGATGGCGGTGTAGATATTTATATGTTCATAGAGATGGCGGTGCAGATATTTCCATGTTCATACAGATAGCGGTGTAGTTATTTCCATGTGTAAAGAGATAGCTGTGTAGATATTTAAATGTATATGCAGATAGCAGTGTAGATATTTCCATTTTCATGCAGATAGCGGTGTAGATATTTCCATGTTCAAACAGATAGCGGTGTAGATATTTCCATGTTCATACAGATAGCTGTGTAGATATTTCCATGTTTACACAGATAGCGGTGTAGATATTTCCATGTTCATACAGATAGTGGTGTAGATATTACCATGTTCATACAGATAGCGGTGCTGATATTTCCATGTTTATACAGGCAGCGGTGTAGATATTTCCATGTTTATACAGATAGCGGTTTAGATATTTCCTTCTTAATACAGATGGCGGTGTAGATATTTATATGTTCATACAGATGGCTGTGCAGATACTTCCATGTTCATACAGATGGCGGTGTAGATATTTCCATGTTTATAGATATAGCGGTGTAGTTATTTCCATGTGTAAAGAGATAGCTGTGTAGATATTTCCATGTATATGCAGATAGCTGTGTAGATATTTCCACTTTCATGCAGATAGTGGTGTAGATATTTACATGTTCAAACAGATAGCGGTGTAGATATTTCCATGTTCATCCAGATGGCTGTTTAGATATATCCAAGTTCATAGATATAGAGGTGTAGATATTTCCATGTTCATACAGGTAGTGGTGTAGATATTTCCATGTTCATACAGATAGCGGTGTAGCTATTTCCATGTTCATACAGATAGCGGTGTAGATATTTCCATGTTCATAGAGATAGCGGTGTAGATATTTCCATGTTCATACAGATAGCGGTGCTGATATTTAAATGTTTATACAGGTAGCGGTGTAGAGATTTCCATGTTCATACAGATAGCTGTGTAGATATTTCCATGTTTATACATATAGCGGTGTAGATATTTCCAAGTTTATACAGATAGCGGTGTAGATACCTCCATCTTAATATAGATGGCGGTGTAGATATTTATATGTTCATACAGATGGCGGTGCAGATATTTCCATGTTCATACAGATGGTGGAGTAGATATTTCCATGTTTATAGAGATAGCGCTGTAGTTATTTCCATGTGTAAAGATATAGCTTTGTAGATATTTCCATGTATATGCAGATCGCTGTGTAGATATTTCCATTTTCATGCAGATAGCGGTGTAGATATTTCCATGTTGAAACAGATAGCGGTGTAGATATTTCCATGTTCATGCAGATAGCAGTGTAGATATTTCCATGTTTATACAGATAGCGGTGAAGATGTATGCATGTTTACACAGATAGCGGTGTAGATATTTCCATGTTCATACAGATAGCGGTGTAGATATTCCCATGTTCATCCAGATGGCTGTGTAGATATATCCATGTTCATACAGATGGCGGTGAAGATATTTCCATGTTCATACAGATAGCGGTGTAGTTATTTCCATTTGTAAAGAGATAGCTGTGTAGATATTTCCATGTATATGCAGATAGCTGTGTAGATATTTCCATTTTCCTGCAGATAGCGGTTTAGATATTTCCATGTGCAAACAGATAGCGGTGTAGATATTTCCATGTTCATAGAGATACCGGTGTAGATATATCCATGTTCATACAGATAGAGGGGTTATTTCCATGTTCT
Organism: Gorilla gorilla gorilla; assembly: GCF_029281585.2. Classification (NCBI taxonomy): domain Eukaryota; kingdom Metazoa; phylum Chordata; class Mammalia; order Primates; family Hominidae; genus Gorilla; species Gorilla gorilla. Next base: position 4,378,491 of record NC_073232.2, on the reverse strand, counting down.
TACATATAGCGGTGCTTATATTTCCATGTTTATACAGGTAGCGGTGTAGATACTTCCATGTTTATACAGATAGCAGTGTAGATATTTCCATGTTTATACAGATAGCGGTGTAGATATTTCCATGTTTTTACAGATAGCAGTGTAGATATCTCCATCTTAATACAGATGGCGGAGTAGATATTTATATGTTCATACAGATGGCGGTGCAGATATTTCCATGTTCATACAGATGGTGGTGTAGATATTTCCATGTTCATACAGATAGCGGTGTAGTTATTTCCATGTGTAAAGAGATAGCTGTGTAGATATTTCCATGTATTTGCAGATAGCTGTGTAGAGATTTCCATTTTCATGCTGATAGCGGTTTAGATATTTAAATGTTCAAACAGATAACGGTGTAGATATTTCCATGTTCATACAGATAGTGGTGTAGATATTTCCATGCTTATACAGATTGCGAAGATGTATGCGTATATACACAGATAGCGGTGTAGATATTTCCATGTTCATGCAGATAGCGGTGTAGATATTTCCATGTTCATACAGATAGCGGTGTAGATATTTCCATGTTCATAGAGATAGCGGTGTAGATATTTCCATGTTCATACAGATAGCGGTGCTGATATTTCCATGTTTATACAGGTAGCGGTGTAGTTATTTCCATGTTTATTCAGATAGCGGTTTAGATATTTCCTTCTTAATACAGATGGCGGTGTAGATATTTATATGTTCATACAGATGGCGGTGCAGATACTTCCATGTTCATACAGATGGCGGTGTAGATATTTCCATGTTTATAGATATAGCGGTGTAGTTATTTCCATGTGTAAAGAGATAGCTGTGTAGATATTTCCATGTATATGCAGATAGCTGTGTAGATATTTCCACTTTCATGCAGATAGTGGTGTAGATATTTACATGTTCAAACAGATAGCGGTGTAGATATTTCCATGTTCATCCAGATGGCTGTTTAGATATATCCAAGATCATAGATATAGAGGTGTAGATATTTCCAAGTTCATACAGGTAGTGGTGTAGATATTTCCATGTTCATACAGATAGCGGTGTAGCTATTTCCATGTTCATACAGATAGCGGTGTAGATATTTCCATGTTCATAGAGATAGCGGTGTAGATATTTCCATGTTCATACAGATAGCGGTGCTGATATTTAAATGTTTATACAGGTAGCGGTGTAGAGATTTCCATGTTCATACAGATAGCTGTGTAGATATTTCCATGTTTATACATATAGTGGTGTAGATATTTCCAAGTTTATACAGATAGCGGTGTAGATACCTCCATCTTAATATAGATGGCGGTGTAGATATTTATATGTTCATACAGATGGCGGTGCAGATATTTCCATGTTCATACAGATGGTGGAGTAGATATTTCCATGTTTATAGAGATAGCGCTGTAGTTATTTCCATGTGTAAAGATATAGCTTTGTAGATATTTCCATGTATATGCAGATCGCTGTGTAGATATTTCCATTTTCATGCAGATAGCGGTGTAGATATTTCCATGTTGAAACAGATAGCGGTGTAGATATTTCCATGTTCATGCAGATAGCAGTGTAGATATTTCCATGTTTATACAGATAGCGGTGAAGATGTATGCATGTTTACACAGATAGCGGTGTAGATATTTCCATGTTCATACAGATAGCGGTGTAGATATTCCCATGTTCATCCAGATGGCTGTGTAGATATATCCATGTTCATACAGATGGCGGTGAAGATATTTCCATGTTCATACAGATAGCGGTGTAGTTATTTCCATTTGTAAAGAGATAGCTGTGTAGATATTTCCATGTATATGGAGATAGCTGTGTAGATATTTCCATTTTCCTGCAGATAGCGGTTTAGATATTTCCATGTGCAAACAGATAGCGGTGTAGATATTTCCATGTTCATAGAGATACCGGTGTAGATATATCCATGTTCATACAGATAGAGGGGTTATTTCCATGTTCTTACATATAGCGGTGCTTATATTTCCATGTTTATACAGGTAGCGGTGTAGATACTTCCATGTTTATACAGATAGCAGTGTAGATATTTCCATGTTTATACAGATAGCGGTGTAGATATTTCCATGTTTTTACAGATAGCAGTGTAGATATCTCCATCTTAATACAGATGGCGGAGTAGATATTTATATGTTCATACAGATGGCGGTGCAGATATTTCCATGTTCATACAGATGGTGGTGTAGATATTTCCATGTTCATACAGATAGCGGTGTAGTTATTTCCATGTGTAAAGAGATAGCTGTGTAGATATTTCCATGTATTTGCAGATAGCTGTGTAGAGATTTCCATTTTCATGCTGATAGCGGTTTAGATATTTAAATGTTCAAACAGATAGCGGTGTAGATATTTCCATGTTCATACAGATAGTGGTGTAGATATTTCCATGCTTATACAGATTGCGAAGATGTATGCGTATATACACAGATAGCGGTGTAGATATTTCCATGTTCATGCAGATAGCGGTGTAGATATTTCCATGTTCATACAGATAGCGGTGTAGATATTTCCATGTTCATAGAGATAGCGGTGTAGATATTTCCATGTTCATACAGATAGCGGTGCTGATATTTCCATGTTTATACAGGTAGCGGTGTAGATATTTCCATGTTTATTCAGATAGCGGTGTAGATATTTCCATGTTTATACAGATAGCGGTGTAGGTATTTCCAAGTTTATACAGATAGCGGTGAAGATATCTCCATCTTAATACAGATGGCGGTGTAGCTATTTATATGTTAATACAGATGGCGGTGCAGATATTTCCATGTTCATACAGATGGCGGTGTAGATATTTCCATGTTTATAGAGATAGCGCTGTAGTTATTTCCATGTGTAAAGAGATAGCTTTGTAGATATTTCCATGTATATGCAGATAGCTGTGTAGATATTTCTATTTTCATGCAGAGAGCGGTTTAGATATTTCCATGTTCAAACAGATTGCGGTGTAGATATTTCCATGTTCATACAGATAGCGGTGTAGATATTTCCATGTTTATATAGTTGGCGGTGAAAATGTATGCATGTTTACACAGATAGCTGTGTATATATTTCCATGTTCATACAGATCGCGGTGTAGATATTTCCATGTTCATCCAGATGGCTGTGTAGACATATCCATGTTCATACAGATGGCAGTGAAGATATTTCCATGTTTATACAGATAGCGTTGTAGATATTTCCATGTTCATACAGATAGCGGTGTAGATATTTCCATGTGCATACAGATAGCTGTGTATATATATCCATGTACATACAGATGGCGGTGAAGATATTTCCATGTTCATACCGATAGCGGTGCTGATATTTCCATGTTTATACAGGTAGCGGTGTAGATATTTCCATGTTTATACAGATAACTGTGTAGATATCTCCATCTTAATACAGATGGCGGTGTAGATATTTATATGTTCATACAGATGGCGGTGCAGATATTTCCATGTTCATTCAGATGGCAGTGTAGATATTTCCATATTCATACAGATAGCGGTGTAGTTATTTCCATGTGTAAAGGGATAGCTGTGTAGATAATTCCATTTATATGCAGATAGCTGTGCAGATATTTCCATTTTCATGCAGATAGCGGTTTAGATATTTCCATGTACAAACAGATAGCGATGTAGATATTTCCATGTTCATACAGATAGCGGTGTAGATATTTCCAGGTTTATACAGATAGCGGTGAAGATGTATGTATGTTTACACAGATAGCAGTGTAGATATTTCCATGTTCATACAGATAGCGGTGTAGATATTTCCATGTTCATCCAGATGGCTGCGTAGATATATCCATGTTCATACAGATAGCGGTGTAGATATTTCCATGTTCATACAGATAGTGGTGTAGATATTTCCATGTTCATACAGATAGCGGTGTAGCTGTTTCCATGTTCATACAGATAGCGGTGTAGATATTTCCATGTTCATAGAGATAGCGGTGTAGATATTTCCATTTTCATACAGATTGCGGTGCTGATATTTATATGTTTATACAGGTAGCTGTGTAGAGATTTCCATGTTCATACAGATAGCTGTGTAGATATTTCCATGTTTATACATATAGCGATGTAGATATTTCCAAGTTTATACAGATAGCGGTGTAGATACCTCCATCTTAATATAGATGGCGGTGTAGATATTTATATGTTCATACAGATGGCGGTGCAGATATTTCCATGTTCATACAGATGGTGGAGTAGATATTTCCATGTTTATAGAGATAGCGCTGTAGTTATTTCCATGTGTAAAGATATATCTTTGTAGATATTTCCATGTATATGCAGATCGCTGTGTAGATATTTCCATTTTCATGCAGATAGCGGTGTAGATATTTCCATGTTGAAACAGATAGCGGTGTAGATATTTCCATGTTCATGCAGATAGCAGTGTAGATATTTCCATGTTTATACAGATAGCGGTGAAGATGTATGCATGTTTACACAGATAGCGGTGTAGATATTTCCATGTTCATACAGATAGCGGTGTAGATATTCCCATGTTCATCCAGATGGCTGTGTAGATATATCCATGTTCATACAGATGGCGGTGAAGATATTTCCATGTTCATACAGATAGCGGTGTAGTTATTTCCATTTGTAAAGAGATAGCTGTGTAGATATTTCCATGTATATGCAGATAGCTGTGTAGATATTTCCATTTTCCTGCAGATAGCGGTTTAGATATTTCCATGTGCAAACAGATAGCGGTGTAGATATTTCCATGTTCATAGAGATACCGGTGTAGATATATCCATGTTCATACAGATAGAGGGGTTATTTCCATGTTCTTACATATAGCGGTGCTTATATTTCCATGTTTATACAGGTAGCGGTGTAGATACTTCCATGTTTATACAGATAGCAGTGTAGATATTTCCATGTTTATACAGATAGCGGTGTAGATATTTCCATGTTTTTACAGATAGCAGTGTAGATATCTCCATCTTAATACAGATGGCGGAGTAGATATTTATATGTTCATACAGATGGCGGTGCAGATATTTCCATGTTCATACAGATGGTGGTGTAGATATTTCCATGTTCATACAGATAGCGGTGTAGTTATTTCCATGTGTAAAGAGATAGCTGTGTAGATATTTCCATGTATTTGCAGATACCTGTGTAGAGATTTCCATTTTCTTGCTGATAGCGGTTTAGATATTTAAATGTTCAAACAGATAGCGGTGTAGATATTTCCATGTTCATACAGATAGTGGTGTAGATATTTCCATGCTTATACAGATTGCAAAGATGTATGCGTATATACACAGATAGCGGTGTAGATATTTCCATGTTCATGCAGATAGCGGTGTAGATATTTCCATGTTCATACAGATAGCAGTGTAGATATTTCCATGTTCATAGAGATAGCGGTGTAGATATTTCCATGTTCATACAGATAGCGGTGCTGATATTTCCATGTTTATACAGGTAGCGGTGTAGTTATTTCCATGTTTATTCAGATAGCGGTTTAGATATTTCCATGTTTATACAGATAGCGGTGTAGGTATTTCCAAGTTTATACAGATAGCGGTGAAGATATCTCCATCTTAATACAGATGGCGGTGTAGCTATTTATATGTTCATACAGATGGCGGTGCAGATATTTCCATGTTCATACAGATGGCGGTGTAGATATTTCCATGTTTATAGAGATAGCGCTGTAGTTATTTCCATGTGTAAAGAGATAGCTTTGTAGATATTTCCATGTATATGCAGATAGCTGTGTAGATATTTCTATTTTCATGCAGAGAGCGGTTTAGATATTTCCATGTTCAAACAGATTGCGGTGTAGATATTTCCATGTTCATACAGATAGCGGTGTAGATATTTCCATGTTTATATAGTTGGCGGTGAAAATGTATGCATGTTTACACAGATAGCGGTGTAGATATTTCCATGTTCATACAGATCGCGGTGTAGATATTTCCATGTTCATCCAGATGGCTGTGTAGACATATCCATGTTCATACAGATGGCAGTGAAGATATTTCCATGTTTATACAGATAGCGTTGTAGATATTTCCATGTTCATACAGATATCGGTGTAGATATTTCCATGTGCATACAGATGGCTGTGTATATATATCCATGTACATACAGATGGCGGTGAAGATATTTCCATGTTCATACCGATAGCGGTGCTGATATTTCCATGTTTATACAGGTAGCGGTGTAGATATTTCCATGTTTATACAGATAACTGTGTAGATATCTCCATCTTAATACAGATGGCGGTGTAGATATTTATATGTTCATACAGATGGCGGTGCAGATATTTCCATGTTCATTCAGATGGCAGTGTAGACATATCCATGTTCATACAGATGGCAGTGAAGATATTTCCATGTTTATACAGATAGCGTTGTAGATATTTCCATGTTCATACAGATATCGGTGTAGATATTTCCATGTGCATACAGATGGCTGTGTATATATATCCATGTACATACAGATGGCGGTGAAGATATTTCCATGTTCATACCGATAGCGGTGCTGATATTTCCATGTTTATACAGGTAGCGGTGTAGATATTTCCATGTTTATACAGATAACTGTGTAGATATCTCCATCTTAATACAGATGGCGGTGTAGATATTTATATGTTCATACAGATGGCGGTGCAGATATTTCCATGTTCATTCAGATGGCAGTGTAGATATTTCCATATTCATACAGATAGCGGTGTAGTTATTTCCATGTGTAAAGGGATAGCTGTGTAGATAATTCCATTTATATGCAGATAGCTGTGCAGATATTTCCATTTTCATGCAGATAGCGGTTTAGATATTTCCATGTACAAACAGATAGCGATGTAGATATTTCCATGTTCATACAGATAGCGGTGTAGATATTTCCAGGTTTATACAGATAGCGGTGAAGATGTATGTATGTTTACACAGATTGCAGTGTAGATATTTCCATGTTCATACAGATAGCGGTGTAGATATTTCCATGTTCATCCAGATGGCTGTGTAGATATATCCATGTTCATACAGATAGCGGTGTAGATATTTCCATGTACATACAGATAGTGGTGTAGATATTTCCATGTTCATACAGATAGCGGTGTAGCTGTTTCCATGTTCATACAGATAGCGGTGTAGATATTTCCATGTTCATACAGATAGCTGTGTAGATATTTCCATGTTCATACAGATAGCGGTGGTGCTATTTCCATGTTTATACAGGTAGCGGTGTAGATATTTCCATATTCATACAGATAGCGGTGTAGCTATTTCCATGTTCATACAGATAGCGGTGTAGATATTTCCATGTTCATCCAGATGGCTGTGTAGATATATCCATGTTCATACAGATGGCGGTGAAGATATTTCCGTGTTCGTACAGATAGAGGGGCTGATATTTCCATGTTCATACAGATAGGGGTGCTGATATTTCCATGTTTATACAGGTAGCGGTGTAGATATTTCCATGTTTATACAGGTAGCGGTGTAGATATTTCCATGTTTATACAGATAGCGGTGTAGATATTTCCATGTTTATACAGACAGCGGTGTAGATATTTCTATGTTAATACAGATGGCCGTGTAGTTATTTATATGTTCATACAGATGGTGGTGCAGATATTTCCATGTTCATATAGATAGCGGTGTAGTTATTTCCATGTGTAAAGAGATAGATGTGTAGGTATTTCCATGTATATGCAGATAGCTCTGTAGATATTTCCATAATTTTGCAGATAGCGGTTTAGATATTTCCATGTTCAAACAGATAGCGGTGTAGATATTTCCATGTTCATAGAGATAGCGGTGTAGATATTTCCATGTTTATACAGATAGCGGTGATGATGTATGCATGTTTACACAGATAGCGGTGTAGATATTTCCATGTTCATACAGATCGCGGTGTAGATATTTCCATGTTCATCTAGATGGCTGAGTAGACATATCCATGTTCATACAGATGGCGGTGAAGGTATTTCCATGTTCATACAGATTGCGGTGTAGATATTTCCATGTTCAAACCGATAGCGGTGTAGGTATTTCCATGTTCATACAGATAGCGGTGTAGATATTTCCATGTTCATACAGATAGCGGTGTAGATATTTCCATGTTCATACAGATAGTTGTGTAGTTATTTTCATGTTCATACAGATAGCGGTGCTGATATTTCCAAGTTTATACAGGTAGCGGTGAAGATATTTCCATGTTTATACAGATAGCGGTTTAGATATTTCCCTCTTAATACACATGGCGGTGCAGATACTTCCATGTTCAAACAGATGGCGGTGTAGATATTTCCATGTTTATGGATGTAGCGGTGTAGCTATTTCCATGTGTAAAGAGATAGCTGTGTAGATATTTCCATGTATATGCAGATAGCTGTGTAGATATTTCCATTTTCATGCAGATAGCGGCGTAGATATTTCCATGTTCAAACAGATAGCGGTGTAGATATTTCCATGTTCATGCAGATAGCAGTGCAGATATTTCCATGTTTATACAGATAGCGGTGAAGATGTATGCATGTTTACACAGATAGCGGTGTAGATCTTTCCATGTTCATACAGATAGCGGTGTAGATATTCCCATGTTCATCCAGATGGCTGTGTAGATATATCCATGTTTATACAGATGGCGGTGAAGATATTTCCATGTTCATACAGATAGCGGTGTTGTTATTTCCATTTGTAAAGAGATAGCTGTGTAGATATTTCCATATATATGCAGATAGCTGTGTAGATATTTCCATTTTCATGCAGATAGCGGTTTAGATATTTCCATGTTCAAACAGATAGCGGTGTAGATATTTCCATGTTCATAGAGATACCGGTGTAGATATTTCCATGTTCATACAGATAGAGGGGTTATTTCCATGTACTTACAGATAGCGGTGCTGATATTTCCATGTTTATACAGGTAGCGGTGTAGATATTTCCATGTTTATACAGATAGCAGTGTAGATATTTCCATGTTTATACAGATAGCGGTGTAGATATTTCCATCTTTTTACAGATAGCGGTGTAGATATCTCCATCTTAATACAGATGGCGGAGTAGATATTTATATGTTCATACAGATGGCGGTGCAGATATTTCCATGTTCATACAGATGGCGGTGTAGATATTCCCATGTTCATACAGATAGCGGTGTAGTTATTTCCATGTGTAAAGAGATAGCTGTGTAGATATTTCCAAGTATTTGCAGATGGCTGTGTAGAGATTTCCATTTTCATGCTTATAGTGGTTTAGATATTTAAATGTTCAAACAGATAGCGGTGTAGATATTTCCACGTTCATACAGATAGCAGTGTAGATATTTCCAAGCTTATACAGATTGCGAAGATGTATGCATATTTACACAGATAGCGGTGTAGATATTTCCATGTTCATGCAGATAGCGGTGTAGATATTTCCATGTTCATCCAGATGGCTGTGTAGATATATCCATGTTCATACAGATGGCGGTGTAGATATTTCCACGTTCATACAGATAGTGGTGTAGATATTTCCATGTTCATACAGATAGCGGTGTAGATATTTCCATGTTCATAGAGATAGCGGTGTAGTTATTTCCATGTTCATACAGATAGCGGTGCTGATATTTCCAGGTTTATACAGGTAGCGGTGTAGATATTTCCATGTTCATGCAGATAGCGGTGTAGATATTTCCATGTTCATCCAGATGGCTGTGTAGATATATCCATGATCAAACAGATGGCGGTGAAGATATTTCCATGTTCATAGAGATAGAGGGGCTGATATTTCCATGTTCATAGAGATAGCGGTGCTGATATTTCCATGTTTATGCAGGTAGCGGTGTAGATATTTCCATGTTTATACAGGTAGCGGTGTAGATATTTCCATGTTTATACAGATAGCGGTGTAGATATTTCCATGTTTATACAGACAGCGGTGTAGATATTTCTATCTTAATACAGATGGCCGTGTGGTTATTTATATGTTCATACAGATGGCGGTGCAGATATTTCCATGTTCATACAGATGGCGGCGTAGATATTTCCATGTTCATACAGATAGCGGTGTAGTTATTTCCATGTGTAAAGAGATAGATGTGTAGGTATTTCCATGTATATGCAGATAGCTCTGTAGATATTTCCATTTTCATGCAGATAGCGGTTTAGATATTTCCATGGTCAAACAGATAGCGGTGTAGATATTTCCATGTTCATACAGATAGCGGTGTAGATATTTCCATGTTTATACAGATAGCGGTGATGATGTATGCATGTTTACACAGATAGCGGTGTAGATATTTCCATGTTCATACAGATCGCAGTGTAGATATTTCCATGTTCAAACCGATAGCGGTGTAGATATTTCCATGTTCATACAGATAGAGGTGTAGATATTTCCATGTTCATACAGATAGCGGTGTAGATATTTCCATGTTCATACAGATAGCGGTGTAGATATTTTCATGTTCATACAGATAGCGGTGCAGATATTTCCATGTTTATACAGGCAGCGGTGAAGATATTTCCATGTTTATACAGATAGCGGTTTAGATATTTCCTTCTTAATACATATGGCGGTGTAGATATTTATATGTTCATACAGATGGCGGTGAAGATACTTCCATGTTCATACAGATGGCGGTGTAGATATTTCCATGTTTATAGATATAGCGGTGTAGTTATTTCCATGTGTAAAGAGATAGCTGTGAAGATATTTCCATGTATATGCAGATAGATGTGTAGATATTTCCACTTTCATGCAAATAGCGGTGTAGATATTTACATGTTGAAACAGATAGCGGTGTAGATATTTCCATGTTCATCCAGATGGCTGTGTAGATATATCCATGTTCACAGAGATAGAGGTGTAGATATTTCCATGTTCATACAGGTAGTGGTGTAGATATTTCCATGTTCATACAGATAGCGGTGTAGATATTTCCATGTTCATACAGATAGCGGTGTAGTGATTTCCATGTTCATAGAGATAGCGGTGTAGGTATTTCCATGTTCATACAGATAGCGGTGCTGATATTTAAATGTTTATACAGGTAGCGGTGTAGATATTTCCATGTTTATACAGATAGCGGTGTAGATATTTCCATGTTTATACAGATAGCGGTGTAGATATTTCCATGTTTTTACAGATAGCGGTGTAGATATCTCCATCTTAATACAGATTACGGAGTAGATATTTATATGTTCATGCAGATAGCGGTTTAGATATTTCCATGGTCAAACAGATAGCGGTGTAGATATTTCCATGTTCATACAGATAGCGGTGTAGATATTCCCATGTTCATACAGATAGCGGTGTAGTTATTTCCATGTGTAAAGAGATAGCTGTGTAGATATTTCCAAGTATTTGCAGATGGCTGTGTAGAGATTTCCATTTTCATGCTGATAGTGGTTTAGATATTTAAATGTTCAAACAGATAGCGGTGTAGATATTTCCACGTTCATACAGATAGCGGTGTAGATATTTCCAAGCTTATACAGATTGCGAAGATGTATGCATATTTACACAGATAGCGGTGTAGATATTTCCATGTTCATGCAGATAGCGGTGTAGATATTTCCATGCTCATCCAGATGGCTGTGTAGATATATCCATGTTCATACAGATGGCGGTGTAGATATTTCCACGTTCATACAGATAGTGGTGTAGATATTTCCATGTTCATACAGATAGCGGTGCAGATATTTCCATGTTCATAGAGATAGCGGTGTAGATATTTCCATGTTCATACAGATAGCGGTGCTGATATTTCCAGGTTTATACAGGTAGCGGTGTAGATATTTCCATGTTCACGCAGATAGCGGTGTAGATATTTCCATGTTCATCCAGATGGCTGTGTAGATATATCCATGATCAAACAGATGGCGGTGAAGATATTTTCATGTTCATAGAGATAGAGGGGCTGATATTTCCATGTTCATAGAGATAGCGGTGCTGATATTTCCATGTTTATGCAGGTAGCGGTGTAGATATTTCCATGTTTATACAGGTAGCGGTGTAGATATTTCCATGTTTATACAGATAGCGGTTTAGATATTTCCTTCTTAATACAGATGGCGGTGTAGATATTTATATGTTCATACAGATGGCGGTGCAGATACTTCCATGTTCATACAGATGGCGGTGTAGATATTTCCATGTTTATAGATATAGCGGTGTAGTTATTTCCATGTGTAAAGAGATAGCTGTGTAGATATTTCCATGTATATGCAGATAGCAGTGTAGATATTTCCACTTTCATGCAGATAGCGGTGTAGATATTTACATGTTCAAACAGATAGCGGTGTAGATATTTCCATGTTCATCCAGATGGCTGTGTAGATATATCCATGTTCATAGAGATAGAGGTGTAGATATTTCCATGTTCATACAGGTAGTGGTGTAGATATTTCCATGTTCGTACAGATAGCGGTGTAGCTATTTCCATGTTCATACAGATAGAGGTGTAGATATTTCCATGTTCATAGAGATAGCGGTGTAGGTATTTCCATGTTCATACAGATAGCGGTGTATATATAAACATGCTTATACAGATTGCGGTGAAGATGTATGCATGTTTGCACAGATAGCGGTGTAGATATTTCCATGTTCATGCAGATAGCGGTGTAGATATTTCCATGTTCATTCAGATGGCTCTGTAGATATATCCATGTTCATACAGATGGCGGTGTAGATATTTCCATGTTCATACAGATAGCGGTGTAGATATTTCCATGTTCATACAGATAGCGTTGTAGCTATTTCCATGTTCATACAGATAGCGGCGTAGATATTTCCATGTTCATTGAGATAGCGGTGTAGATATTTCCATGTTCATACAGATAGCGGTGCTGATATTTCCATGTTTATACAGGTAGCGGTGTAGATATTTCCATGTTCATACAGATAGCGGTGCTGATATTTCCATGTTTATACAGGTAGTGGTGTAGATATTTCCGTGTTTATACAGATAGCGGTGTAGATATTTCCATGTTTATACAGATAGCGGTGTAGATATTTCCATGTTTATACAGATAGCAGTATAGATATCTCCATCTTAATACAGATGGTGGTGTAGATATTTATATGTTCATACAGATGGCGGTGCAGATATTTCCATGTTCATACAGATGGCGGTGTAGATATTTCCATGTTCATACAGATAGCGGTGTAGTTATTTCCATGTGTAAAGAGATAGCTGTGTAGAAGTTTAAATGTATATGCAGATAGCAGTGTAGATATTTCCATTTTCATGCAGATAGCGGTGTAGATATTTCCATGTTCAAACAGATAGCGGTGTAGATATTTCCATGTTCATACAGATAGCGGTGTAGTTATTTCCATGTTTATACAGATAGCTGTGTAGATATTTCCATGTTCATACAGATAGCGGTGTAGATATTTCCATGTTCATACAGATAGCGGTGCTGATATTTCCATGTTTATACAGGCAGCGGTGTAGATATTTCCATATTTATACAGATAGCTGTTTAGATATTTCCGTCTTAATACAGATGGCGGTGTAGATATTTATATGTTCATAGAGATGGCGGTGGAGATATTTCCATGTTCATCCAGATAGCGGTGTAGTTATTTCCATGTGTAAAGAGATAGCTGTGTAGATATTTAAATGTATATGCAGATAGCAGTGTAGATATTTCCATTTTCATGCAGATAGCGGTGTAGATATTTCCATCTTCAAACAGATAGCGGTGTAGATATTTCCATGTTCATACAGATAGCTGTGTAGATATTTCCATGTTTACACAGATAGCGGTGTAGATATTTCCATGTTCATACAGATAGTGGTGTAGATATTACCATGTTCATACAGATAGCGGTGCTGATATTTCCATGTTTATACAGGCAGCGGTGTAGATATTTCCATGTTTATACAGATAGCGGTTTAGATATTTCCTTCTTAATACAGATGGCGGTGTAGATATTTATATGTTCATACAGATGGCGGTGCAGATACTTCCATGTTCATACAGATGGCGGTGTAGATATTTCCATGTTTATAGATATAGCGGTGTAGTTATTTCCATGTGTAAAGAGATAGCTGTGTAGATATTTCCATGTATATGCAGATAGCTGTGTAGATATTTCCACTTTCATGCAGATAGTGGTGTAGATATTTACATGTTCAAACAGATAGCGGTGTAGATATTTCCATGTTCATCCAGATGGCTGTTTAGATATATCCAAGTTCATAGATATAGAGGTGTAGATATTTCCATGTTCATACAGGTAGTGGTGTAGATATTTCCATGTTCATACAGATAGCGGTGAAGCTATTTCCATGTTCATACAGATAGCGGTGTAGATATTTCCATGTTCATAGAGATAGCGGTGTAGATATTTCCATGTTCATACAGATAGCGGTGCTGATATTTAAATGTTTATACAGGTAGCGGTGTAGAGATTTCCATGTTCATACAGATAGCTGTGTAGATATTTCCATGTTTATACATATAGCGGTGTAGATATTTCCAAGTTTATACAGATAGCGGTGTAGATACCTCCATCTTAATATAGATGGCGGTGTAGATATTTATATGTTCATACAGATGGCGGTGCCGATATTTCCATGTTCATACAGATGGTGGAGTAGATATTTCCATGTTTATAGAGATAGCGCTGTAGTTATTTCCATGTGTAAAGATATAGCTTTGTAGATATTTCCATGTATATGCAGATCGCTGTGTAGATATTTCCATTTTCATGCAGATAGCGGTGCTAGATATTTCCATGTTGAAACAGATAGCGGTGTAGATATTTCCATGTTCATGCAGATAGCAGTGTAGATATTTCCATGTTTATACAGATAGCGGTGAAGATGTATGCATGTTTACACAGATAGCGGTGTAGATATTTCCATGTTCATACAGATAGCGGTGTAGATATTCCCATGTTCATCCAGATGGCTGTGTAGATATATCCATGTTCATACAGATGGCGGTGAAGATATTTCCATGTTCATACAGATAGCGGTGTAGTTATTTCCATTTGTAAAGAGATAGCTGTGTAGATATTTCCATGTATATGCAGATAGCTGTGTAGATATTTCCATTTTCCTGCAGATAGCGGTTTAGATATTTCCATGTGCAAACAGATAGCGGTGTAGATATTTCCATGTTCATAGAGATACCGGTGTAGATATATCCATGTTCATACAGATAGAGGGGTTATTTCCATGTTCTTACATATAGCGGTGCTTATATTTCCATGTTTATACAGGTAGCGGTGTAGATACTTCCATGTTTATACAGATAGCAGTGTAGATATTTCCATGTTTATACAGATAGCGGTGTAGATATTTCCATGTTTTTACAGATAGCAGTGTAGATATCTCCATCTTAATACAGATGGCGGAGTAGATATTTATATGTTCATACAGATGGCGGTGCAGATATTTCCATGTTCATACAGATGGTGGTGTACATATTTCCATGTTCATACAGATAGCGGTGTAGTTATTTCCATGTGTAAAGAGATAGCTGTGTAGATATTTCCATGTATTTGCAGATAGCTGTGTAGAGATTTCCATTTTCATGCTGATAGCGGTTTAGATATTTAAATGTTCAAACAGATAGCGGTGTAGATATTTCCATGTTCATACAGATAGTGGTGTAGATATTTCCATGCTTATACAGATTGCGAAGATGTATGCGTATATACACAGATAGCGGTGTAGATATTTCCATGTTCATGCAGATAGCGGTGTAGATATTTCCATGTTCATACAGATAGCGGTGTAGATATTTCCATGTTCATAGAGATAGCGGTGTAGATATTTCCATGTTCATACAGATAGCGGTGCTGATATTTCCATGTTTATACAGGTAGCGGTGTAGTTTTTTCCATGTTTATTCAGATAGCGGTGTAGATATTTCCATGTTTATACAGATAGCGGTGTAGGTATTTCCAAGTTTATACAGATAGCGGTGAAGATATCTCCATCTTAATACAGATGGCGTTGTAGCTATTTATATGTTCATACAGATGGCGGTGCAGATATTTCCATGTTCATACAGATGGCGGTGTAGATATTTCCATGTTTATAGAGATAGCGGTGTACTTATTTCCATGTGTAAAGAGATAGCTTTGTATATATTTCCATGTATATGCAGATAGCTGTGTAGATATTTCCACTTTCATGCAGATAGCGGTGTAGATATTTACATGTTCAAACAGATAGCGGTGTAGATATTTCCATGTTCATCCAGATCCTGTGTAGATATATCCATGTTCATACAGATAGAGGGGTTATTTCCATGTTCTTACAGATAGCGGTGCTGATATTTCCATGTTTATACAGGTAGCGGTGTAGATACTTCCATGTTTATACAGATAGCAGTGTAGATATTTCCATGTTTATACAGATAGCGGTGTAGATATTTCCATGTTTTTACAGATAGCGGTGTAGATATCTCCATCTTAATACAGATGGCGGAGTAGATATTTATATGTTCATACAGATGGCGGTGCAGATATTTCCGTGTTCATACAGATGGCGGTGTAGATGTTTCCATGTTCATACAGATAGCGGTGTAGTTATTTCCATGTGTAAAGAGATAGCTGTGTAGATATTTCCATGTATTTGCAGATAGCTGTGTAGAGATTTCCATTTTCATGCTGATATCGGTTTAGATATTTAAATGTTCAAACAGATAGCGGTGTAGATATTTCCATGTTCATACAGATAGCGGTGTAGATATTTCCATGCTTATACAGATTGCGAATATGTATGCATATATACACAGATAGCGGTGTAGATATTTCCATGTTCATGCAGATAGTGGTGTAGATATTTCCATGTTCATACAGATAGCGGTGTAGATATTTCCATGTTCATAGAGATAGCGGTGTAGATATTTCCATGTTCATACAGATAGCGGTGCTGATATTTCCATGTTTATACAGGTAGCGGTGTAGTTATTTCCATGTTTATTCAGATAGCGGTGTAGATATTTCCATGTTTATACAGATAGCGGTGTAGGTATTTCCAAGTTTATACTGATAGCGGTGAAGATATCTCCATCTTAATACAGATGGCGGTGTAGCTATTTATATGTTCATACAGATGGCGGTGCAGATATTTCCATGTTCATACAGATGGCGGTGTAGATATTTCCATGTTTATAGAGATAGCGCTGTAGTTATTTCCATGTGTAAAGAGATAGCTTTGTAGATATTTCCATGTATATGCAGATAGCTGTGTAGATATTTCTATTTTCATGCAGAGAGCGGTTTAGATATTTCCATGTTCAAACAGATTGCGGTGTAGATATTTCCATGTTCATACAGATAGCGGTGTAGATATTTCCATGTTTATATAGTTGGCGGTGAAAATGTATGCATGTTTACACAGATAGCGGTGTAGATATTTCCATGTTCATACAGATCGCGGTGTAGATATTTCCATGTTCATCCAGATGGCTGTGTAGACATATCCATGTTCATACAGATGGCAGTGAAGATATTTCCATGTTTATACAGATAGCGTTGTAGATATTTCCATGTTCATACAGATAGCGGTGTAGATATTTCCATGTGCATACAGATGGCTGTGTATATATATCCATGTACATACAGATGGCGGTGAAGATATTTCCATGTTCATACCGATAGCGGTGCTGATATTTCCATGTTTATACAGGTAGCGGTGTAGATATTTCCATGTTTATACAGATAACTGTGTAGATATCTCCATCTTAATACAGATGGCGGTGTAGATATTTATATGTTCATACAGATGGCGGTGCAGATATTTCCATGTTCATTCAGATGGCAGTGTAGATATTTCCATATTCATACAGATAGCGGTGTAGTTATTTCCATGTGTAAAGGGATAGCTGTGTAGATAATTCCATTTATATGCAGATAGCTGTGCAGATATTTCCATTTTCATGCAGATAGCGGTTTAGATATTTCCATGTACAAACAGATAGCGATGTAGATATTTCCATGTTCATACAGATAGCGGTGTAGATATTTCCAGGTTTATACAGATAGCGGTGAAGATGTATGTATGTTTACACAGATTGCAGTGTAGATATTTCCATGTTCATACAGATAGCGGTGTAGATATTTCCATGTTCATCCAGATGGCTGTGTAGATATATCCATGTTCATACAGATAGCGGTGTAGATATTTCCATGTACATACAGATAGTGGTGTAGATATTTCCATGTTCATACAGATAGCGGTGTAGCTGTTTCCATGTTCATACAGATAGCGGTGTAGATATTTCCATGTTCATACAGATAGCTGTGTAGATATTTCCATGTTCATACAGATAGCGGTGGTGCTATTTCCATGTTTATACAGGTAGCGGTGTAGATATTTCCATATTCATACAGATAGCGGTGTAGCTATTTCCATGTTCATACAGATAGCGGTGTAGATATTTCCATGTTCATCCAGATGGCTGTGTAGATATATCCATGTTCATACAGATGGCGGTGAAGATATTTCCGTGTTCGTACAGATAGAGGGGCTGATATTTCCATGTTCATACAGATAGGGGTGCTGATATTTCCATGTTTATACAGGTAGCGGTGTAGATATTTCCATGTTTATACAGGTAGCGGTGTAGATATTTCCATGTTTATACAGATAGCGGTGTAGATATTTCCATGTTTATACAGACAGCGGTGTAGATATTTCTATGTTAATACAGATGGCCGTGTAGTTATTTATATGTTCATACAGATGGTGGTGCAGATATTTCCATGTTCATATAGATAGCGGTGTAGTTATTTCCATGTGTAAAGAGATAGATGTGTAGGTATTTCCATGTATATGCAGATAGCTCTGTAGATATTTCCATAATTTTGCAGATAGCGGTTTAGATATTTCCATGTTCAAACAGATAGCGGTGTAGATATTTCCATGTTCATAGAGATAGCGGTGTAGATATTTCCATGTTTATACAGATAGCGGTGATGATGTATGCATGTTTACACAGATAGCGGTGTAGATATTTCCATGTTCATACAGATCGCGGTGTAGATATTTCCATGTTCATCTAGATGGCTGAGTAGACATATCCATGTTCATACAGATGGCGGTGAAGGTATTTCCATGTTCATACAGATTGCGGTGTAGATATTTCCATGTTCAAACCGATAGCGGTGTAGGTATTTCCATGTTCATACAGATAGCGGTGTAGATATTTCCATGTTCATACAGATAGCGGTGTAGATATTTCCATGTTCATACAGATAGCGGTGTAGTTATTTTCATGTTCATACAGATAGCGGTGCTGATATTTCCATGTTTATACAGGTAGCGGTGAAGATATTTCCATGTTTATACAGATAGCGGTTTAGATATTTCCCTCTTAATACACATGGCGGTGCAGATACTTCCATGTTCAAACAGATGGCGGTGTAGATATTTCCATGTTTATGGATATAGCGGTGTAGCTATTTCCATGTGTAAAGAGATAGCTGTGTAGATATTTCCATGTATATGCAGATAGCTGTGTAGATATTTCCATTTTCATGCAGATAGCGGCGTAGATATTTCCATGTTCAAACAGATAGCGGTGTAGATATTTCCATGTTCATGCAGATAGCAGTGCAGATATTTCCATGTTTATACAGATAGCGGTGAAGATGTATGCATGTTTACACAGATAGCGGTGTAGATCTTTCCATGTTCATACAGATAGCGGTGTAGATATTCCCATGTTCATCCAGATGGCTGTGTAGATATATCCATGTTTATACAGATGGCGGTGAAGATATTTCCATGTTCATACAGATAGCGGTGTTGTTATTTCCATTTGTAAAGAGATAGCTGTGTAGATATTTCCATATATATGCAGATAGCTGTGTAGATATTTCCATTTTCATGCAGATAGCGGTTTAGATATTTCCATGTTCAAACAGATAGCGGTGTAGATATTTCCATGTTCATAGAGATACCGGTGTAGATATTTCCATGTTCATACAGATAGAGGGGTTATTTCCATGTACTTACAGATAGCGGTGCTGATATTTCCATGTTTATACAGGTAGCGGTGTAGATATTTCCATGTTTATACAGATAGCAGTGTAGATATTTCCATGTTTATACAGATAGCGGTGTAGATATTTCCATGTTTTTACAGATAGCGGTGTAGATATCTCCATCTTAATACAGATGGCGGAGTAGATATTTATATGTTCATACAGATGGCGGTGCAGGTATTTCCATGTTCATACAGATGGCGGTGTAGTTATTCCCATGTTCATACAGATAGCGGTGTAGTTATTTCCATGTGTAAAGAGATAGCTGTGTAGATATTTCCAAGTATTTGCAGATGGCTGTGTAGAGATTTCCATTTTCATGCTGATAGTGGTTTAGATATTTAAATGTTCAAACAGATAGCGGTGTAGATATTTCCACGTTCATACAGATAGCAGTGTAGATATTTCCAAGCTTATACAGATTGCGAAGATGTATGCATATTTACACAGATAGCGGTGTAGATATTTCCATGTTCATGCAGATAGCGGTGTAGATATTTCCATGTTCATCCAGATGGCTGTGTAGATATATCCATGTTCATACAGATGGCGGTGTAGATATTTCCACGTTCATACAGATAGTGGTGTAGATATTTCCATGTTCATACAGATAGCGGTGTAGATATTTCCATGTTCATAGAGATAGCGGTGTAGATATTTCCATGTTCATACAGATAGCGGTGCTGATATTTCCAGGTTTATACAGGTAGCGGTGTAGATATTTCCATGTTCATGCAGATAGCGGTGTAGATATTTCCATGTTCATCCAGATGGCTGTGTAGATATATCCATGATCAAACAGATGGCGGTGAAGATATTTCCATGTTCATAGAGATAGAGGGGCTGATATTTCCATGTTCATAGAGATAGCGGTGCTGATATTTCCATGTTTATGCAGGTAGCGGTGTAGATATTTCCATGTTTATACAGGTAGCGGTGTAGATATTTCCATGTTTATACAGATAGCGGTGTAGATATTTCCATGTTTATACAGACAGCGGTGTAGATATTTCTATCTTAATACAGATGGCCGTGTGGTTATTTATATGTTCATACAGATGGCGGTGCAGATATTTCCATGTTCATACAGATGGCGGCGTAGATATTTCCATGTTCATACAGATAGCGGTGTAGTTATTTCCATGTGTAAAGAGATAGATGTGTAGGTATTTCCATGTATATGCAGATAGCTCTGTAGATATTTCCATTTTCATGCAGATAGCGGTTTAGATATTTCCATGGTCAAACAGATAGCGGTGTAGATATTTCCATGTTCATACAGATAGCGGTGTAGATATTTCCATGTTTATACAGGTAGCGGTGATGATGTATGCATGTTTACACAGATAGCGGTGTAGATATTTCCATGTTCATACAGATCGCGGTGTAGATATTTCCATGTTCAAACCGATAGCGGTGTAGATATTTCCATGTTCATACAGATAGAGGTGTAGATATTTCCATGTTCATACAGATAGCGGTGTAGATATTTCCATGTTCATACAGATAGCGGTGTAGATATTTTCATGTTCATACAGATAGCGGTGCTGATATTTCCATGTTTATACAGGCAGCGGTGAAGATATTTCCATGTTTATACAGATAGCGGTTTAGATATTTCCTTCTTAATACATATGGCGGTGTAGATATTTATATGTTCATACAGATGGCGGTGCAGATACTTCCATGTTCATACAGATGGCGGTGTAGATATTTCCATGTTTATAGATATAGCGGTGTAGTTATTTCCATGTGTAAAGAGATAGCTGTGAAGATATTTCCATGTATATGCAGATAGCTGTGTAGATATTTCCACTTTCATGCAGATAGCGGTGTAGATATTTACATGTTGAAACAGATAGCGGTGTAGATATTTCCATGTTCATCCAGATGGCTGTGTAGATATATCCATGTTCACAGAGATAGAGGTGTAGATATTTCCATGTTCATACAGGTAGTGGTGTAGATATTTCCATGTTCATACAGATAGCGGTGTAGATATTTCCATGTTCATACAGATAGCGGTGTAGTGATTTCCATGTTCATAGAGATAGCGGTGTAGGTATTTCCATGTTCATACAGATAGCGGTGCTGATATTTAAATGTTTATACAGGTAGCGGTGTAGATATTTCCATGTTTATACAGATAGCGGTGTAGATATTTCCATGTTTATACAGATAGCGGTGTAGATATTTCCATGTTTTTACAGATAGCGGTGTAGATATCTCCATCTTAATACAGATTGCGGAGTAGATATTTATATGTTCATACAGATGGCGGTGCAGATATTTCCATGTTCATACAGATGGCGGTGTAGATATTCCCATGTTCATACAGATAGCGGTGTAGTTATTTCCATGTGTAAAGAGATAGCTGTGTAGATATTTCCAAGTATTTGCAGACGGCTGTGTAGAGATTTCCATTTTCATGCTGATAGTGGTTTAGATATTTAAATGTTCAAACAGATAGCGGTGTAGATATTTCCACTTTCATACAGATAGCGGTGTAGATATTTCCAAGCTTATACAGATTGCGAAGATGTATGCATATTTACACAGATAGCGGTGTAGATATTTCCATGTTCATGCAGATAGCGGTGTAGATATTTCCATGTTCATCCAGATGGCTGTGTAGATATATCCATGCTCATACAGATGGCGGTGTAGATATTTCCACGTTCATACAGATAGTGGTGTAGATATTTCCATGTTCATACAGATAGCGGTGCAGATATTTCCATGTTCATAGAGATAGCGGTGTAGATATTTCCATGTTCATACAGAGAGCGGTGCTGATATTTCCAGGTTTATACAGGTAGCGGTGTAGATATTTCCATGTTCACGCAGATAGCGGTGTAGATATTTCCATGTTCATCCAGATGGCTGTGTAGATATATCCATGATCAAACAGATGGCGGTGAAGATATTTCCATGTTCATAGAGATAGAGGGGCTGATATTTCCATGTTCATAGAGATAGCGGTGCTGATATTTCCATGTTTATGCAGGTAGCGGTGTAGATATTTCCATGTTTATACAGGTAGCGGTGTAGATATTTCCATGTTTATACAGATAGCGGTGTAGATATTTCCATGTTTATACAGACAGCGGTGTAGATATTTCTATCTTAATACAGATGGCCGTGTGGTTATTTATATGTTCATACAGATGGCGGTGCAGATATTTCCATGTTCATACAGATGGCAGCGTAGATATTTCCATGTTCATACAGATAGCGGTGTAGTTATTTCCATGTGTAAAGAGATAGATGTGTAGGTATTTCCATGTATATGCAGATAGCTCTGTAGATATTTCCATTTTCATGCAGATAGCGGTTTAGATATTTCCATGGTCAAACAGATAGCGGTGTAGATATTTCCATGTTCATACAGATAGCGGTGTAGATATTTCCATGTTTATACAGATAGCGGTGATGATGTATGCATGTTTACACAGATAGCGGTGTAGATATTTCCATGTTCATACAGATCGCGGTGTAGATATTTCCATGTTCAAACCGATAGCGGTGTAGATATTTCCATGTTCATACAGATAGAGGTGTAGATATTTCCATGTTCATACAGATAGCGGTGTAGATATTTCCATGTTCATACAGATAGCGGTGTAGATATTTTCATGTTCATACAGATAGCGGTGCTGATATTTCCATGTTTATACAGGCAGCGGTGAAGATATTTCCATGTTTATACAGATAGCCGTTTAGATATTTCCTTCTTAATACAGATGGCGGTGTAGATATTTATATGTTCATACAGATGGCGGTGCAGATACTTCCATGTTCATACAGATGGCGGTGTAGATATTTCCATGTTTATAGATATAGCGGTGTAGTTATTTCCATGTGTAAAGAGATATCTGTGAAGATATTTCCATGTATATGCAGATAGCTGTGTAGATATTTCCACTTTCATGCAGATAGCGGTGTAGATATTTACATGTTGAAACAGATAGCGGTGTAGATATTTCCATGTTCATCCAGATGGCTGTGTAGATATATCCATGTTCACAGAGATAGAGGTGTAGATATTTCCATGTTCATACAGGTAGTGGTGTAGATATTTCCATGTTCATACAGACGGCGGTGTAGATATTTCCATGTTCATACAGATAGCGGTGTAGTGATTTCCATGTTCATAGAGATAGCGGTGAAGATATTTCCATGTTCATACAGATAGCGGTGCTGATATTTAAATGTTTATACAGGTAGCGGTGTAGATATTTCCATGTTTATACAGATAGCGGTGTAGATATTTCCATGTTTATACAGATAGCGGTGTAGATATTTCCAAGTTTATACAGATAGCGGTGTAGATATCTCCATCTTATTATAGATGGCGGTGTAGATATTTATATGTTCATACAGATGGCGGTGCAGATATTTCCATGTTCATACAGATGGTGGAGTAGATATTTCCATGTTCATACAGATAGCGGTGTAGATATTTCCATGTTCATACAGATAGTGGTGTAGATATTTCCATGTTCATACAGATAGCGGTGTAGATATTTCCATGTTCAAACAGATAGCGGTGTAGATATTTCCATCTTCATAGAGATAGCGGTGTAGATATTTCCTTGTTCATACAGATAATGGTGCTGATTTTCCATGTTTATACAGGTAGTGGTGTAGATATTTCCATGTTTATACAGATAGCCGTGTAGATATTTCCATGTTTATACATATAGCGGTGTAGATATTTCCAAGTTTATTCAGATAGCGGTGTAGATATCTCCATCTTAATATAGATGGGGGTGTAGGTATTTATATCTTCATACAGATGGCGGTGCAGATATATCCATGTTCATACAGATGGCGGTGTAGATATTTGCATGTTTATAGAGATAGCGCTGTAGTTATTTCATGTGTAAAGAGATAGCTTTGTAGATATTTCCATGTATATGCAGATCGCTGTGTAGATATTTCCATTTTCATGCAGATAGCGGTGTAGATATTTCCATGTTCAAACAGATAGCGGTTTAGATATTTCCATGTTCATGCAGATAGCAGTGTAGATATTTCCATGTTTATACAGATAGCGGTGAAGATGTATGCATGTTTACACAGATAGCGGTGTATATATTTCCATGTTCATACAGATAGCGGTGTAGATATTTCCATGCTCTTCCAGATGGCTGTGTAGATATATCCATGTTCATACAGATGGCGGTGAAGATATTTCCATGTTCATACAGATAGCGGTGTAGTTATTTCCATGTGTAAAGAGATAGCTGTGTAGATATTTCCATGTATATGCAGATAGCTGTGTAGATATTTCCATTTTCATGCAGATAGCGGTTTAGATATTTCCATGTTCAAACAGATAGCGGTGTAGATATTTCCATGTTCATAGAGATTGCGGTGCAGATATTTCCATGTCCATACAGATAGCGGTGTAGATATTTCCATGTTCATCCAGATGGCTGTGTAGATATATCCATGTTCATGCAGAGAGCAGTGTAGATATTTTCATGTTTATACAGATAGCGGTGAAGATGTATGCATGTTTACAAAGATAGCGTTGTAGATATTTCCATGTTCATTCAGATTGCGGTGTAGATATTTCCATGCTCATCCAGATGGCTGTGTAGATGTATCCATGTACATACAGATGGCGGTGAAGATATTTCCATGTTCATACAGATAGCGGTGTAGTTATTTCCATGTGTAAAGAGATAGCTGTGTAGATATTTCCATGTATATGCAGATAGCTGTGTAGATATTTCCATTTTCATGCAGATAGCGGTTTAGATATTTCCATGTTCAAACAGATAGCGGTGTAGATATTTCCATGTTCATAGAGATAGCGGTGTAGATATTTCCATGTTCATACAGATAGCGGTGTAGATATTTCCATGTTCATACAGACGGCTGTGTAGATATATCCATGTTCATACTGATGGCGGTGAAGATATTTCCATGTTCATATAGATAGCGGTGTAGATATTTCCATGTTCATACAGATAGCGGTGCAGATATTTCCATGTTCATACTGATAGCGGTGCTGATATTTCCATGTTTATACAGATAGCGGTGTAGCTATTTCCATGTTCATACCAATAGCGGCGTAGATATTTCCATGTTCATCCAGATGGCTGTGTAGACTTATCCATGTTCATACAGATGGCGGTGAAGATAATTCCATGTTTATACAGATAGCGGTGTAGACATTTCCATGTTCATACAGAGTGTGGTGTAGATATTTCCATATTCATACAGATAGAGGGGCTGATATTTCCATGTTCATACAGATAGCGGTGCTGATATTTCCATGTTTTTACAGGTAGCGGTGTAGATATTTCCATGTTTATACAGAAAGCGGTGTAGATATTTCCATGTTTATACAGATAGCGGTGTAGATGATTCCATGTTTATACAGATAGCGGTGTAGATATCTCCATCTTAATACAGATGGCGGTGTAGATATTTATATCTTCATACAGATGGCGGTGCAGATATTTCCATGTTCATACAGATGGCGGTGTAGATATTTGCATGTTTATAGAGATAGCGCTGTAGTTATTTCCATGTGTAAAGAGATAGCTTTGTAGATATTTCCATGTATATGCAGATCGCTGTGTAGATATTTCCATTTTCATGCAGATAGCGGTGTAGATATTTCCATGTTCAGATAGCGGTGTAGATATTTCCATGTTCATGCAGATAGCAGTGTAGGTATTTCCATGTTTATACAGATAGCTGTGAAGATGTATGCATGTTTACACAGATAGCGGTGTAGATATTTCCATGTTCATACAGAAAGCGGTGTAGATATTTCCATGCTCATCCAGATGGCTGTGTAGATATATCCATGTTCATACAGATGGCGGTGAAGGTATTTCCACGTTCATAGAGATTGCGTTGTAGTTATTTCCATGTGTAAAGAGATAGCTGTGTAGATATTTCCATGTATATGCAGATAGCTGTGTAGATATTTCCATTTTCATGCAGATAGCGGTTTAGATATTTCCATGTTCAAACAGATAGCGGTGTAGATATTTCCATGTTCATAGAGATAGCGGTGTAGATATTTCCATGTTCATACAGATAGTGGTGTAGATATTTCCATGTTCATACAGATGGCTGTGTAGATATATCCATGTTCATACTGATGGCGGTGAAGATATTTCCATGTTCATACAGATAGCGGTGTAGATATTTCCATGTTCATACAGATAGCGGTGCAGATATTTCCATGTTCATACTGATTGTGGTGCTGATATTTCCATGTTTGTACAGATAGCGGTGTAGATATTTCCATGTTTATACAGATAGCGGTGTAGATATTTCCATGTTTATACATATAGCGGTGTAGATATCTACTTCTTAATACAGATGGCGGAGTAGATATTTATATGTACATACAGATGGCGGTGCAGATAATTCCATGTTCATACAGATAGCGGTGTAGCTATTTCCATGTTCATACCGATAGCGGTGTAGATATTTCCATGTTCATCCAGATGGCTGTGTAGACATATCCATGTTCATACAGATGGCGGTGAAGATAATTCCATGTTCATTCACATAGCGGTGTAGATATTTCCTTGTTCAAACAGAGTGTGGTGTAGATATTTCCATATTCATTCAGATAGAGGGGCTGATATTTCCATGTTGATACAGATAGCGGTGCAGATATTTCCATGTTTTTACAGGTAGCGGAGTAGATATTTCCATGTTTATACAGATAGCGGTGTAGATATTTCCATGTTTATACAGATTGCGGTGAAGATGTATGCATATTTACACAGATAGCGCTGTAGATATTTCCATGTTCATACAGATAGCGGTGTAGATATTTCCATGTTCATCCTGATGGCTGTGTAGATATATCCATGTTCATACAGATAGCTGTGTAGATATTTCCATGTTCATACAGGTAGTGGTGTAGATATTTCCATGTTCATACAGATAGCGGTGTAGCTATTTCCATGTTCATACAGATAGCGGTGTAGATATTTCCATCTTCATAGAGATAGCGGTGTAGGTACTTCCATGTTCATACAGATAACGGTGCTGATATTTCCATGTTTATACAGGTAGCGGTGTAGATATTTCCATGTTTATACAGATAGCGGTGTAGATATTTCCATGTTTATACATATAGCAGTGTAGATATTTCCAAGTTTATGCAGATAGCGGTGTAGATATGTCCATCTTAATATAGATGGGGGTGTAGGTATTTATATCTTCATACAGATGGCGGTGCAGATATTTCCATGTTCATACAGATGGCGGTGTAGATATTTGCATGTTTATAGAGATAGCGCTGTAGTTATTTCCATGTGTAAAGAGATAGCTTTGTAGATATTTCCATGTATATGCAGATCGCTGTGTAGATATTTAAATTTTCAAGCAGATAGCGGTGTAGATATATCCATGTTCAAACAGATAGCGGTGTAGATATTTCCATGTTCATGCAGATAGCAGTGTAGATATTTCCATGTTTATACAGATAGCGGTGAAGATGTATGCATGTTTACACAGATAGCGGTGTAGATATTTCCATGTTCATACAGATAGCGGTGTAGATATTTCCATGCTCATCCAGATGTCTGTGTAGATGTATCCATGTTCATACAGATGGCGGTGTAGATATTTGCATGTTTATAGAGATAGCGCTGTAGTTATTTCCATGTGTAAAGAGATAGCTTTGTAGATATTTCCATGTATATGCAGATCGCTGTGTAGATATTTAAATTTTCATGCAGATAGCGGTGTAGATATTTCCATGTTCAAACAGATAGCGGTGTAGATATTTCCATGTTCATGCAGATAGCAGTGTAGATATTTCCATGTTTATACAGATAGCGGTGAAGATGTATGCAAGTTTACACAGATAGCGGTGTAGATATTTCCATGTTCATACAGATAGCGGTGTAGATATTTCCTTGTTTATACAGATAGCGGTGAATATGTATGCATGTTTACACAGATAGTGGTGTAGATATTTCCATGTTCATACAGATAGCGGTGTAGATATTTCCATGTTCATACAGATAGCGGTGTAGATATTTCCTTGTTTATACAGATAGCGGTGAAGATGTATGCATGTTTACACAGATAGAGGTGTAGATATTTCCATGTTCATACAGATAGCGGTGTAGATATTTCCATGTTCATACAGATAGCGGTGTAGATATTTCCATGTTTATACAGATAGCGGTGAAGATGTATGCATGTTCATACAGATAGCGGTGTAGATATTTCCATGTTCATACAGATAGCGGTGTAGATATTTCCATGTTCATACAGATAGCGGTGTAGGTATTTCCATGTTCATACAGATAGCGGTGTAGATATTTCCATGTTCATACAGATAGCGGTGTAGATATTTCCATGTTCATACAGATAGCGGTGAATATATTTCCATGTTCATACTGATAGCGGTGCTGATATTTCCATGTTTACAGATAGCGGTGTAGATATTTCCATGTTTAAACTGATAGCGGTGTAGATATTTCCATGTTCATACAGATAGCGGTGTAGCTATTTCCATGTTCATACAGATAGCGGTGTATGTATTTCCATGTTCACACAGATAGCGGTGTAGATATTTCCATGTTGATACAGATAGCGGTGTATGTATTTCCATGTTCATACAGATAGTGGTGTAGATATTTCCATGTTTATACAGATAGCGGTGTAGATATTTCCATGTTCATACACATGGCAGTGTAAATATTTCCATGTTCATACAGATAGCGGTGTAGTTATTTCCATGTGTAAAGAGATTGCTGTGTAGATATTTCCATGTTTATGCAGATAGCTGTGTAGATATTTCCATTTTCATGCAGATAGCGGTGTACATTTTTCCATGTTCAAACAGATAGCGGTGTAGATATATCCATGTTCATACAGATAGCGGTGTAGATATTTCCATGTTCATTCAGATAGTGGTGTAGATATTTCCATCTTCATAGAGATAGCGGTGTAGATATTTCCATGCTCATACAGATAGCGGTGCTGATATTTCCATGTTTATACAGGGAGCGGTGTAGATATTTCCATGTTTATATAGATAGCGGTGAAGATATTTCCATGTTTATAGAGATAGCGGTGTAGATATTTCCATGTTTATAGAGATATCAGTGTAGATATTTCCAGGTTTATACAGAGAATAGTGTAGATATTTCCATGTTTATATAGATGGCTGTGTGGATATTTCCATGTTTATAGAGATAGCGGTGTAGACATCTCCATGTTTACACAGATAGCGGTGTAGATATTTCCATGTTTACACAGATAGCGGTGAAGACATTTCCATGTTCATACAGATAGCGGTGTAGATAATTCCATGTGTATACAGATAACGGTGTAGATATTCACATATTCCTACAGATGGCTGTGCAGATATTTCCATGTTTGTACAGATAGCGGTGTAGATATTTCCATGTTTACACAGACAGTGGTGTAGATATTTCCATGTTTACACAGATAGCGGTGTAGATATTTCCATGTTTATACAGATAGCGGTGTGGATATTTCCATGTACATCCAGATGGCTGTGTAGATATGTCCATGTTCATACAGATGGCGGTGAAGATATTTCCATGTTCATACAGATAGCGGTGTAGATATTTCCATGTTCATACAGATAGCGGTGTAGATATTTCCATATTCATACAGATAGAGGGGCTGATATTTCCATGTTCATACAGATAGCGGTGCTGATATTTCCATGTTTCTACAGGTAGCGGGGTAGATATTTCCATGTTTATACAGATAGCGGTGTAGATATTTCCATGTTTATACAGATAACGGTGTAGATATTTCCATGTTTATACAGATAACGGTGTAGATATCTCCATCTTAATACAGATGGCCGTGTAGATATTTATATGTTCATACAGATGTCGTTGCAGATATTTCCATGTTCATACAGATGGCGGTGTAGATATTTCCATGTTCATACAGAGAGCGGTGCTGATATTTCCATGTTTATACAGGTAGCGGTGTAGATATTTCCATGTTTATACAGATAGCGGTGTAGCTATTTCCATGTTCATACAGATAGCGGTGTAGATATTTCCATGTTCATCCAGATGGCTGTGTAGGTATATCCATGTTTATACAGATGGCGGTGAAGATATTTCCATGTTCATACAGATAGCGTCGTAGATATTTCCATGTTCATACAGATAGCGGTGTAGATATTTCCATGTTCATACAGATAGAGGGGCTGATATTTCCATGTTCATACAGATAGCGGTGCTGATATTTCCATGTTTCTACAGGTAGCGGGGTAGATATTTCCATGTTTATACAGATAGCGGTTTAGATATTTCCATGTTTATACAGATAGCGGTGTAGATATTTCCATGTTTATACAGATAACGGTGTAGATATCTCCATCTTAATACAGATGGCCGTGTAGATATTTATATGTTCATACAGATGTCGTTGCAGTTATTTCCATGTTCATACAGATGGCGGTGTAGATATTTCCATGTTCATACAGATAGCAGCGTAGATATTTCCATGTGTAAAGAGATAGCTGTGTAGATATTTCCATGTATATGGAGATAGCTCTGTAGATATTTCCATTTTCATGCAGATAGCGGTGTAGATATTTCCATGTTCAAACAGATAGCGGTGTAGATATTTCCATGTTCATACAGATAGCGGTGTAGATATTTCCATGTTTATACAGAGTGTGGTGAAGATGTATGCATATTTACACAGATAGCGGTGTAGATATTTCCATGTTCATACTGATAGCGTTGTAGATATTTCCATGTTCATCCAGATGGCTGTGTAGATATATCCATGTTCATACAGATAGCGGTGTAGATATTTCCATGTTCATACAGGTAGTGGTGTAGATATTTTCATGTTCATACAGATAGCGGTGTAGCCATTTCCATGTTCATACAGATAGCGGTGTAGATATTTCCATGTTCATACAGATAGCCGTGTAGATATTTCCAAGTTCATACAGATAACGGTGCTGATATTTCCATGTTTATACAGGTAGCGGTGTAGATATTTCCATGTTTATACAGATAGCGGTGTAGATATTTCCATGTTTATACATATAGCGGTGTAGATATTTCCAAGTTTATGCAGATAGCGGTGCAGATATCTCCATCTTAATATAGATGGGGGTGTAGATATTTATATCTTCATACAGATGGCGGTGCAGATATTTCCATGTTCATACAGATGGCGGTGTAGATATTTGCATGTTTATAGAGATAGCGCTGTTGTTATTTCCATGTGTAAAGAGATAGCTTTGTAGACATTTCCATGAATATGCAGATCGCTGTGTAGATATTTCCATTTTCATGCAGATAGCGGTGTAGATATTTCCATGTTCATGCAGATAGCAGTGTAGGTATTTCCATGTTTATACAGATAGCTGTGAAGATGTATGCATGTTTAAACAGATAGCGGTGTGGATATTTCCATGTTCATACAGAAAGCGGTGTAGATATTTCCATGCTCATCCAGATGGCTGTGTAGATATATCCATGTTCATACAGATGGCGGTGAAGGTATTTCCACGTTCATACAGATTGTGGTGTAGTCATTTCCATGTGTAAAGAGATAGCTGTGTAGATATTTCCATGTATATGCAGATAGCTGTGTAGATATTTCCATTTTCTTGCAGATAGCGGTTTAGATATTTCCATGTTCAAACAGATTGCAGTGTAGATATTTCCATGTTCATAGAGATAGCGGTGTAGATATTTCCATGTTCATACAGATAGCGGTGTAGATATTTCCAGGTTCATACAGATGGCTGTGTAGATATATCCATGTTCATACTGATGGCGGTGAAGATATTTCCATGTTCATACAGATAGCGGTGTAGATATTTCCATGTTCATACAGATAGCGGTGCAGATATTTCCATGTTCATACTGATAGTGGTGCTGATATTTCCATGTTTATACAGATAGCGGTTTAGATATTTCCATGTTTATACAGATAGCGGTGTAGATATTTCCATGTTTATACATATAGCGGTGTAGATATCTACTTCTTAATACAGATGGCGGAGTAGATATTTATATGTACATACAGATGGCGGTGCAGATATTTCCATGTTCATACAGATAGCGGTGTAGCTATTTCCATGTTCATACCGATAGCAGCATAGGTATTTCCATGTTCATCCAGATGGCTGTGTAGACATATCCATGTTCATACAGATGGCGGTGAAGATAATTCCATGTTCATACACATAGCGGTGTAGATATTTCCTTGTTCAAGCAGAGTGTGGTGTAGATATTTCCATATTCATACAGATAGAGGGGCTGATATTTCCATGTTGATACAGATAGCGCTGCTGATATTTCCATGTTTTTACAGGTAGCGGGGTAGATATTTCCATGTTTATACAGATAGCGGTGTAGATATTTCCATGTTTATACAGATTGCGGTGAAGATGTATGCATATTTACACAGATAGCGGTGTGGATATTTCCATGTTCATACAGATAGAGGGGCTGATATTTCCATGTTCATACAGATAGCGGTGCTGATATTTCCATGTTTCTACAGGTAGCGGGGTAGATATTTCCATGTTTATACAGATAGCGGTGTAGATATTTCCATGTTTATACAGATAGCGGTGTAGATATTTCCATGTTTATACAGATAACGGTGTAGATATCTCCATCTTAATACAGATGGCCGTGTAGATATTTATATGTTCATACAGATGTCGTTGCAGATATTTCCATGTTCATACAGATGGCGGTGTAGATATTTCCATGTTCATACAGATAGCGGTGCTGATATTTCCATGTTTATACAGGTAGCGGTGTAGATATTTCCATGTTTATACAGATAGCGGTGTAGCTATTTCCATGTTCATACAGATAGCGGTGTAGATATTTCCATGTTTATCCAGATGGCTGTGTAGGTATATCCATGTTTATACAGATGGCGGTGAAGATATTTCCATGTTCATACAGATAGCGTTGTAGATATTTCCATGTTCATACAGATAGCGGTGTAGATATTTCCATGTTCATACAGATAGAGGGGCTGATATTTCCATGTTCATACAGATAGCGGTGCTGATATTTCCATGTTTCTACAGGTAGCGGGGTAGATATTTCCATGTTTATATAGATAGCGGTTTAGATATTTCCATGTTTATACAGATAGCGGTGTAGATATTTCCATGTTTATACAGATAACGGTGTAGATATCTCCATCTTAATACAGATGGCCGTGTAGATATTTATATGTTCATACAGATGTCGTTGCAGTTATTTCCATGTTCATACAGATGGCGGTGTAGATATTTCCATGTTCATACAGATAGCAGCGTAGATATTTCCATGTGTAAAGAGATAGCTGTGTAGATATTTCCATGTATATGGAGATAGCTCTGTAGATATTTCCATTTTCATGCAGATAGCGGTGTAGATATTTCCATGTTCAAACAGATAGCGGTGTAGATATTTCCATGTTCATACAGATAGCGGTGTAGATATTTCCATGTTTATACAGAGTGTGGTGAAGATGTATGCATATTTACACAGATAGCGGTGTAGATATTTCCATGTTCATACTGATAGCGTTGTAGATATTTCCATGTTCATCCAGATGGCTGTGTAGATATATCCATGTTCATACAGATAGCGGTGTAGATATTTCCATGTTCATACAGGTAGTGGTGTAGATATTTTCATGTTCATACAGATAGCGGTGTAGCCATTTCCATGTTCATACAGATAGCGGTGTAGATATTTCCATGTTCATACAGATAGCCGTGTAGATATTTCCAAGTTCATACAGATAACGGTGCTGATATTTCCATGTTTATACAGGTAGCGGTGTAGATATTTCCATGTTTATACAGATAGCGGTGTAGATATTTCCATGTTTATACATATAGCGGTGTAGATATTTCCAAGTTTATGCAGATAGCGGTGTAGATATCTCCATCTTAATATAGATGGGGGTGTAGATATTTATATCTTCATACAGATGGCGGTGCAGATATTTCCATGTTCATACAGATGGCGGTGTAGATATTTGCATGTTTATAGAGATAGCGCTGTTGTTATTTCCATGTGTAAAGAGATAGCTTTGTAGACATTTCCATGAATATGCAGATCGCTGTGTAGATATTTCCATTTTCATGCAGATAGCGGTGTAGATATTTCCATGTTCATGCAGATAGCAGTGTAGGTATTTCCATGTTTATACAGATAGCTGTGAAGATGTATGCATGTTTAAACAGATAGCGGTGTGGATATTTCCATGCTCATACAGAAAGCGGTGTAGATATTTCCATGCTCATCCAGATGGCTGTGTAGATATATCCATGTTCATACAGATGGCGGTGAAGGTATTTCCACGTTCATACAGATTGTGGTGTAGTCATTTCCATGTGTAAAGAGATAGCTGTGTAGATATTTCCATGTATATGCAGATAGCTGTGTAGATATTTCCATTTTCTTGCAGATAGCGGTTTAGATATTTCCATGTTCAAACAGATAGCGGTGTAGATATTTCCATGTTCATAGAGATAGCGGTGTAGATATTTCCATGTTCATACAGATAGCGGTGTAGATATTTCCAGGTTCATACAGATGGCTGTGTAGATATATCCATGTTCATACTGATGGCGGTGAAGATATTTCCATGTTCATACAGATAGCGGTGTAGATATTTCCATGTTCATACAGATAGCGGTGCAGATATTTCCATGTTCATACTGATAGTGGTGCTGATATTTCCATGTTTATACAGATAGCGGTGTAGATATTTCCATGTTTATACAGATAGCGGTGTAGATATTTCCATGTTTATACATATAGCGGTGTAGATATCTACTTCTTAATACAGATGGCGGAGTAGATATTTATATGTACATACAGATGGCGGTGCAGATATTTCCATGTTCATACAGATAGCGGTGTAGCTATTTCCATGTTCATACCGATAGCAGCATAGGTATTTCCATGTTCATCCAGATGGCTGTGTAGACATATCCATGTTCATACAGATGGCGGTGTAGATAATTCCATGTTCATACACATAGCGGTGTAGATATTTCCTTGTTCAAGCAGAGTGTGTTGTAGATATTTCCATATTCATACAGATAGAGGGGCTGATATTTCCATGTTGATACAGATAGCGCTGCTGATATTTCCATGTTTTTACAGGTAGCGGGGTAGATATTTCTATGTTTATACAGATAGCGGTGTAGATATTTCCATGTTTATACAGATTGCGGTGAAGATGTATGCATATTTACACAGATAGCGGTGTAGATATTTCCATGTTCATACAGATAGCGGTGTAGATATTTCCATGTTCATCCTGATGGCTGTGTAGATATATCCATGTTCATACAGATAGCTTTGTAGATATTTCCATGTTCATACAGGTAGTGGTGTAGATATTTCCATGTTCATACAGATAGCGGTGTAGCTATTTCCATGTTTATATAGATAGCGGTGTAGATATTTCCATCTTCATAGAGATAGTGGTCTAGGTACTTCCTTGTTCATACAGATAACGGTGCTGATATTTCCATGTTTATACAGGTAGCGGTGTAGATATTTCCATGTTTATACAGATAGCGGTGTAGATATTTCCATGTTTATACATATAGCGGTGTAGATATTTCCAAGTTTATGCAGATAGCGGTGTAGATATCTCCATCTTAATATAGATGGGGGTGTAGATATTTATATCTTCATACAGATGGCGGTGCAGATATTTCCATGTTCATACAGATGGCGGTGTAGGTATTTGCATGTTTATAGAGATAGCGCTGTAGTTATTTCCATGTGTAAAGAGATAGCTTTGTAGATATTTCCATGAATATGCAGATCGCTGTGTAGATATTTAAATTTTCATGCAGATAGCGGTGTATATATATCCATGTTCAAACAGATAGCGGTGTAGATATTTCCATGTTCATGCAGATAGCAGTGTAGATATTTCCATGTTAATACAGACAGCGGTGAAGATGTATGCATGTTTACACAGATAGCGGTGTAGACATTTCCATGTTCATACAGATAGCGGTGTAGATATTTCCATGCTCATCCAGATGGCGGTGTAGATGTATCCATGTTCATACAGATGGCGTTGTAGATATTTGCATGTTTATAGAGATAGCGCTGTAGTTTTTTCCATGTGTAAAGAGATAGCTTTGTAGATATTTCCATGTATATGCAGATCGCTGTGTAGATATTTAAATTTTCATGCTGATAGCGGAGTAGATATTTCCATGTTCAAACAGATAGCGGTGTAGATATTTCCATGTTCATGCAGATAGCAGTGTAGATATTTCCATGTTTATACAGATAGCGGTGAAGATTTATGCATGTTTACACAGATAGTGTTGTAGATATTTCCATGTTCATACAGATAGCGGTGTAGATATTTCCTTGTTTATACAGATAGCGGTGAAGATGTATGCGTGTTTACACAGATAGTGGTGTAGATATTTCCATGTTCATACAGATAGCGGTTTAGATATTTCCATGTTCATACAGATAGCGGTGTAGATATTTCCTTGTTTATACAGATAGCGGTGTATGTATTTCCATGTTCATACAGATAGCGGTGTAGATATTTCCATGTTTATACACATAGCGGTGTAGCTATTTCCATGTTCATACAGTTAGCGGTGTAGATATTTCCATGTTCATCCAGATGGCTGTGTAGATATATCCATGTTCATACAGATGGCGGTGAAGATATTTCCATGTTCATACAGATAGCGGTGTGGATATTTCCATGTTCATACAGATAGCGGTGTAGATATTTCCATGTTCATACAGATAGCGGTGTAGATATTTCCATGTTCATACAGATAGAGGTGTAGATATTTCCATGTTCATACAGATAGCGGTGTAGATACTTCCATGTTCATACAGATAGCGGTGTAGATATTTCCAGGTTTATACAGATAGCAGTGAAGGTGTATGCATGTTCATACAGATAGCGGTGTAGATATTTCCATGTTCATACAGATAGCGGTGTAGATATTTCCATCTTCATACATATAGCGGTGTAGATATTTCCATGTTCATACAGATAGCGGTGTAGATATTTCCATGTTCATACAGATAGCGGTGAAGATATTTCCATGTTCATACTGATAGCGGTGCTGATATTTCCATGTTTATACAGATAGCGGTGTAGATATTTCCATGTTTAAACAGATAGCGGTGTAGATATTTCCATGTTTATACAGATAGCGGTGTATGTATTTCCATGTTCATACAGATAGCGGTGTAGATATTTCCATGTTTATACAGATAGCGGTGTAGCTATTTCCATGTTCATACAGTTAGCGGTGTAGATATTTCCATGTTCATCCAGATGGCTGTGTAGATATATCCATGTTCATACAGATGGCGGTGAAGATATTTCCATGTTCATACAGATAGCGGTGTGGATATTTCCATGTTCATACAGATAGCGGTGTAGATATTTCCATGTTCATACAGATAGCGGTGTAGATATTTCCATGTTCATACAGATAGAGGGGCTGATATTTCCATGTTCATACAGATAGCGGTGCTGATATTTCCATGTTTCTACAGGTAGCGGGGTAGATATTTCCATGTTTATACAGATAGCGGTGTAGATATTTCCATGTTTATACAGATAACGGTGTAGATATCTCCATCTTAATACAGATGGCCGTGTAGATATTTATATGTTCATACAGATGTCGTTGCAGATATTTCCATGTTCATACAGATGGCGGTGTAGATATTTCCATGTTCATACAGATAGCGGTGTAGATATTTCCATGTGTAAAGAGATAGCTGTGTAGATATTTCCATGTATATGGAGATGGCTCTGTAGATATTTCCATTTTCATGCAGATAGCAGTGTAGATATTTCCATGTTCAAACAGATAGCGGTGTAGATATTTCCATGTTCATACAGATAGCGGTGTAGATATTTCCATGTTTATACAGAGTGTGGTGAAGATGTATGCATATTTACACAGATAGCGGTGTAGATATTTCCATGTTCATACTGATAGCGTTGTAGATATTTCCATGTTCATCCAGATGGCTGTGTAGATATATCCATGTTCATACAGATAGCGGTGTAGATATTTCCATGTTCATACAGGTAGTGGTGTAGATATTTCCATGTTCATACAGATAGCGGTGTAGCCATTTCCATGTTCACACAGATAGCGGTGTAGATATTTCCATGTTCATACAGATAGCGGTGTAGATATTTCCATGTTCATACAGATAACGGTGCTGATATTTCCATGTTTATACAGGTAGCGGTGTAGATATTTCCATGTTTATACAGATAGCGGTGTAGATATTTCCATGTTTATACATATAGCGGTGTAGATATTTCCAAGTTTATGCAGATAGCGGTGTAGATATCTCCATCTTAATATAGATGGGGGTGTAGATATTTATATCTTCATACAGATGGCGGTGCAGATATTTCCATGTTCATACAGATGGCGGTGTAGATATTTGCATGTTTATAGAGATAGCGCTGTTGTTATTTCCATGTGTAAAGAGATAGCTTTGTAGATATTTCCATGAATATGCAGATCGCTGTGTAGATATTTCCATTTTCATGCAGAAAGCGGTGTAGATATTTCCATGTTCATGCAGATAGCAGTGTAGGTATTTCCATGTTTATACAAATAGCTGTGAAGATGTATGCATGTTTACACAGATAGCGGTGTAGATATTTCCATGTTCATACAGAAAGCGGTGTAGATATTTCCATGCTCATCCAGATGGCTGTGTAGATATATCCATGTTAATACAGATGGCGGTGAAGGTATTTCCACGTTCATACAGATTGCGGTGTAGTTATTTCCATGTGTAAAGAGATAGCTGTGTAGATATTTCCATGTATATGCAGATAGCTGTGTAGATATTTCCATTTTCATGCAGATAGCGGTTTAGATATTTCCATCTTCCTACAGATGGCGGTGTAGATATTTCCATATTCATACAGATGGCGGTGTAGATATTTCCATGTTTATACAGATAGCAGTGTAGATATTTCCATCTTTATACACATATCGGTGTAGATATTTCCATGTTTTAAGAAATAGCGGTGTAGATATTTCCATGTTTACACAGAGAGCGGTGTAGATATTTCCATGTTTACACAGATAGCGGTGTAGATATTTCCATGTTTATACAGATAGCATTGTAGATATTTCCATATTTATAGAGATATCGGTGTAGATATTTCCATGTTTATACAGATCGCGATGTAGATATTTCCATGTTTCTACAGATGGCTGGGTAGATATTTGCATGTTTATAGAGAGAACGGTGTAGATATTTCCATGATCCCCCAGTTGGTGGTGTAGATATTTCCATGATTACACAGACAGCGTTGTAGATATTTCCAAGTTTATGCGGGTAGCGGTGTAGATATTTCCACTTTTATGCAGATAGCAGTGTAGATATTTCGATGTTTATAAAGGTAGCGGTTTAGATATCTCCATGTTTTAAGAGATAGCGGTGTAGATATTTCCATGTTTACACAGATAGCGTTGTAGATATTTCCATGTTTATTCAGATATCGGTGTAGATATTTCCATGTTCATACTGATGGCGGTGTAGATATTTCCATGTTTATAGATATAGCAGTGTAGTTATTTCCATGTTTATCCAGATAGCGGTGTACGTATTTCCATATTTATACAGATGGCGGTGAAGATATTTCCATGCTTATAGAGAAAGCGGTGTAGATATTTCCATATTCCTACAGATGGCGGTGTAGATATTTCCATGTTTATAGAGTTGGCGGTTTAGATATGTACATGTTCCTACAGATGGCGGTGTAGATATTTCCATGTTTATACAGATAGCGGTGTAGGTATTTCCATGTTTGTACACATTACGTTGTAGATATTTCCATGTTTTAAGAGATAGCGGTGTAGATATTTCCATGTTTACACAGACCGCGGTGTAGATATTTCCATGTTTATACAGATAGCATTGTAGATATTTACATGTTTATACTGATAGTGGTGTAGATATTTCCATGTTTACACAGATAGCGGAGTAGATATTTCCATGTTTATACAGATAGCTTTGTATGTATTTCCTTGTTTATACAGATATCGGTGTAGACATTTCCACGTTTATAGAGATAGTGGTGTAGATATTTCCATGTTTATACAGATAGCGGTGTAGGTATTTCCAAGTTTATAGAGATAGCGGTTTAGACATTTCCATGTTCCTACAGATGGTGCTGTAGATATTTCCATGTGCATACAAATGGAGGTGTAGATATTTCCGTGTTTATAGATATAGCGGTGTAGATATTTCCATGTTTATCCAGATAGCGGTGTACGTATTTCCATGTATATACAGATGGCGTTGTAGACATTTCCTTGTTTATAGAGATAGCGTTGTAGATATTTCCATGTTCCTACAGATGGCGGTGTAGATATTTCCATGTTTACAGAGTTGGCGGTGTAGATATTTCCACGTTCATACAGATGGTGGTGTAGATATTTCCATGTTAATACAGATAGCGGGGTAGGTATTTCCATGTTTATACACATTACGCTGTAGATATTTCCATGTTTTTACAGATAGCTGTGTAGATATTTCCATGTTTATACACATGGCGGTGTGGATATTTCCATGTTCATAGGGATTGCGTTGTAGATATTTCCATCTTTATAGAGATGGCAGTGTAGATGTTTCCATCTTAATACAGATAGTGGTGTAGATATTTCCATGTTTAAACAGATGGCGTTGTAGATATTTCCATCTTTATAGAGGTTGCGCCGTAGATATTTCCTTATTCATACAGATGGCAGTGTAGATATTTCCATGTTTATATAGATGGCGGTGTAGATATTTCCATCTTAATACAGATAACGGTGTAGATATTTCCATGTTTATGCAGATGGCGGTGTAGATATTTTCATGTCGATACAGATGGCGGTGTAGGTATTTCCATGTTTATAGAGAGAGCGGTGTAGATATTTCCATGTTGATAGAGATAGCGGTGTAGATATTTCCATGTATATACCGATAGCGGTGTAGATATTTCCATATTTATACAGGTAGCGGTGCAGAAATGTGAATTCATTAAACCTCTTTTTCTTTATAAATTACCCAGTCTTGGGTATGTCTTTATCAGCAGCATGAAAATTGACTAATACACTCACTGTCCATGAATGATACTCTGTTAGCCCATTTGCATTGTTGTAAAGAAATACCTGAGGCTGGGTAATTTATAAAGAAATGACGTTTATTTGTCTCCTTGTTCTGAAGGCTGTACGTGAAGCATAGTACTGGCACCTGCTTCCAGGGAGGGCCTCAGGAACCTTCCAATCATGGTGGAAGGTGAAGGGAAACCAGCATATCACATGGTGAGAGCGGAAGCCAGAGAGACAGGGAGGAGGTGTCAGTCTCTTTTAAACAACCAGATATCGCATGAACTCACAGGGTAAGAACTCATTCATTACCAAGAGGACAGCACCAAGCCATTCAGGAGGCATCTATCTCCAACATTGGGGATCACATTTGAACGTGAGATTTGAAGGGGACAAACATCCAAACTATGTCAGATACCAAAGCTGACAATGCTTAGGATCTTTAGCTGTTCCAGGTTCTGGGAAAAGGGAGAGAGTTAGCTTCCCTCGTCTATGCTGTGCTACTCCATATTATATTAGTAATTATTGTTCTCTAAAGGTTCTTGAAAGCAAATAAACAAATGCAAGGCAAAACATATGAAATGCAAGGCAAAACATACGAAATGCAAGGCAAATGCATTAAAAACTTTTGAGTGTTAATATATAGGTTTTATTTTACCTTTTTAATTTCTTTTGCTTAACCAAATAGATTATGTAGTTTTGATTAACTGGCCATGAAATAGCTCTGCCTACATAGAATTTCCCATGAATAATTGGTTGTGGAGACTTTTGTGTGTGACCCAAATCCTCCCTCAAAACTGAAGTTTGCCCAGCTATTGGGAGTGTTGGCAAATCATGCCTCTCAGCTGATTCTCTCTAGAATTTATTCTCAGGAGATCTAATTAATAACTTGTCAAGCTGATGTCCATCCTTGGGGACAACTCGTATCTGAAGAATGGCCAGTGAAAGGTATTAAAACTCCATACTCCTGCCTCAATTTAGGGCAACTCTGAAGGGTCACCCCTGCTTCTCAGCTCCCCCTTGAGATTAGCTGAGGTATTTGTTGTGACTGCCTCACATCTCAACTCCCTTTGTCCAATTCAGCTTTTTCGCCACAGTTGTTGGCTCCTAGGATTTTACCCAGTTAAATGTTCTCTACACAAATCTCTATCTCAAATCTGCTTTACAGGGAATGTGGCCTCAGACAGGTTTTCATTAGGTTCTGGACGTAACTCTCATTAGTCATTGATATGATTCGGCTGTGTCTCCACCCGAATCTCACCTTGATTGTAATTATCCCCGCATGTCAAGGATGGAGTCAGGTGGAGATCATTGAATCATAGGGGCGGGTTCCCCCTACTGTTCTCCTGGTAGCGAATAAGTCTCACGAGATCTGATGCTTTTAAAATGGGAGTTTCCCTACACAAGCTTTCTTCTCTGCTACCATTTAAGATGTGCCTTTGCTTCTTTTTTGCCTTCTGCCGTGACTCTGAGGCCTCCCCAGCCATGTGGAATTGTGAGTTCATTAAACCTCTTTCCTTTCTAAATTACCCGGTCTTGGGTATGACTTTATTAGCAGCATGAGAACAAACTAGTGCAGTCTGTTCTATAAGCCCAAGTCGGATCACAGATTCCCGCTTTCCGTTTTTTTTTCTAGCCCATATTTCTACTAAAACTTGACTCATATAGACTTAAAACAAAATAATTAAGCATGGCTAGTATTTATTTAATATTTTATACGTGTCAGGTACTGTATTTTGTAACTTATCTTTTAATAATCTTTCCAAATCTCTAAAAGGAGAATTCTGCTCTTTTATAGAGAAAATAAGGATGGCTCAATCTTTTGATTTTTATTACAAGCTTTATTTTGTATAACATATAATAAACTAAAAATATTGAAAGTTTAGAAACCATCAGCACGCAATCGAGGTGATGGAAATATACTTCACCTCCAGTTTCCTGATGCCTCTTTATAATACATTTCTCTGGCCCCTCATTCCTGGCCCTTAAAAACCACCAAACTGCTTTCTGTCACTGGACAGTAATTTATACAGTCAAAAAATGTATATAAATAAAATTTTACACTATGCACTTTTTTGTCTGACATTTTATGTTTTTTTCTCTGCATGTTTTACCTCTAGAGTCTGCCTTGTTTCACTTAGTATAGTTATTTTGAGATTCATTCATGTTATAGTATGTATCCATAATTAATTCGGATAAAGCAAGTTAATTCATTAATGTATTGATTGATATTTAGACTGTTTCTAGTTTGGGCTATT
Source organism: Gorilla gorilla gorilla (assembly GCF_029281585.2). Taxonomy (NCBI): domain Eukaryota; kingdom Metazoa; phylum Chordata; class Mammalia; order Primates; family Hominidae; genus Gorilla; species Gorilla gorilla. Next base: position 4,334,108 of record NC_073232.2, on the reverse strand, counting down.
ATGAATACATGTGCTATGAACATTTGTGTTGATATCATTATATGAACACCTACTTTTATCTCTCTTGGGTAAATACCCAGGAGTGCAATGGCTGAGTCTTACGGCAGAAGTATGTTTAACTTTTTAAGGGACTCTTAAACTGTTTTTCAAAGGTTACACTTTTTTGTATTCCCATCAGCAGTGTATGAGAGTTTCAGCTTCTCCACATCCAAGCCAGTGCTTGGCTGTTATCAGTCATGCTAATCTTAGCTATTTAAAAATAGATAGTGGCGTCTCATTTTGGTTTTAATTTGCATTGCCCTAAGCATTAATTATGTTGAGCATATGTGCTTATTTACCAAACAAATGTCTACTTTGTAATGTCTGTTCCAGTCTTTCACCCAAGTTTTAAATGGGGTTGTTTGTTTTTCATTATTAAATTTTGAGCTTTTAAAATATATTTTTGATGCAAGCCTTTCATCAGATATATGAATTGCAAATATTTTCTCCCAGCCTGCAGCTTGTCTTTTCAGTCTCTTAATAGATTCTTTTGAAGAGCAGATTCTTTTTTTTAAATTTGATGGGTTCTTCTTATCAATATATTATTATATAAATCATGCTGTGGGGTCATATCAAAGAAAGCTTTGCCTGACTCAAAGTCCCAAATGTTTTCACATCTTCCCTCTCCTCTCCTTTGGGAACTGAGATTACACGTAAATTCAGTTACTTGAAATTTACTGTCTACTATTGCTCTGTTCATGTTTTTTAAAAATTTATTTTCTCTCTCTATTTTATTTTGAGAGGTGTCTAACTTTTCTTCTTTAATGACTAATGTGCTATCAGCCTACCATGTAGCTGGGACTACAGCCGCATGCTACTATGCCCCGCTAATTTTTGTATTTTTAGTAGAGATGGGATTTCACCATATTGGTCAGGCTGGTCCTGAACTCCTGACTTCGTGATCCACCTGCCTCGGCCTCGCAAAATGCTGAGATTACAGGCGTGAGCCACTGCACCCAGCCTCCTTTAGTGTATCTTGCATGTCTCTATTTTAGAACATATAGAATACTGTTTCAATAAGCATTTGAATGTTCTTAACTGATAACTCTGGCACCTTGATTTACTCTGGATCAGTTCTGACTCAGTGATTTTTCTCCTTATTATGAGCCACGTTCTTCTGTCTTTTGTTGTTACTGTTGTGTCTCTGCTAAACTGTGTCTGGATGTCAGATATGGTGACTTTTATCTTATTGAGTGCTGGAAGTATATATAAATATTCTTGATCTTTGTATTGGTATGTATTTAAGTTTAGTTGGAAAGAGTTTGACTCTTTTTGGTCTTGCTTTAAAAATTCATTAGGTGGGATCAGACCAGTTCTCATTTTAGAGCTAATCACTCCCAACTAGTGAGGCAAGATCCTTCTGGGTATCCCTGGGAATCTTGAGGTGTTTCTGGTTTGGCTGATAAAATAAGCACTATTACTGGACCTTGGTGAGCATGTGTACTGTTACTTTTCATCTTATCTGGGTGTTGTTTCCCCAACCGTAGGTACTTTTCTCTAGGCCTGTCCTAACAATTACTTAGCTATGTACTTTAGGGGGACCCTTTGCAGAGCTCTGGAGTTCTCTTTCTGTGCAGCCCCTTCTTCTCGGAAACCTTGTCCTGAGAGCTCATGTCAACATGGTTCCTGTGGACTCTCAGCTCTGTCCCCTCAGCTCAGGGAGAACGATGGGCTCCTCTTGGGCTTTTCTCCTGCAGTAGTGGGCTGGAAAACTTTCTCCAGGCATAAATTAGGGCAGTTGATAGGCTCACCTTGTTTGAGACTGACTTTACAGGGTCTTGCAAACTTTTGTGGCATACATTTTGGCCATTTTTTTGGTTGTTTCAGGAGGGAGAGAAAGTCTATTTCTTGTTACTCCATCATGGTCATTGCAGAAGTCAAACTAACTGATATTTATCAATACAGTCTGTTGCTACACATTGAACTTGCTTAAGATAATTTTTAGATGGCACAGAACTTTCTGTCCATTGAATGAGACTCTCTGCTTATTTTGCAAGTGCTCATTTGTATGGAGACATTTGTATGGAGAAACTTCAAAAAGTTTGTGGAAAAATGAAGTTAAAAGATAAACATTGAAAATGTGATCTTCGGTTTTCATCCCTAAAGAACTGATGGTCCTGGGAACTTATCAATGTCAATGCAGTCTCTTATACATTATTAACTTAAGAAAAATGGGTGCCCTTTCCACATTTGTTGAGATTGGGAAACAAAAAGAAGTCAGAAGGAGCCAAATCAGAGCTGTAAGGTGGATGCCTGACAATTTCCCATTGAGACTCTCACAAAATTGCCTTTGCTTGATGACAGGAATGAGCAGAAACATTGTGGTGTTAGAGGACTGTCTGCTAAAGCTTTCCCAGGTATTTTGCCCTAAAACTTTGACTAACTTATTCAAAACACTCTCATGATATGCAGATATTATTGTTCTTTGACCTTCCACAAAGTCAACAAGCAAAATGCCTGGAATGTCCCCAAAAAACTGTTGCCGTGACCTTTGCTCTTGAGTGATCCCCTTTAGCTTTGACTGGACCACTTCCACCTTTGGTAGCCATTGCTTTGATTGTGTTTTGCCCTCAGGATCATACTGGGAAAGCCATGTTTTATCTTCTGTTACAATTCTTCAAAGAAATCCTTCAGGATCTTGACCCTAGTTCTTTAAAATTTCCATTGAGAGCTCTCCTCTTGTCTGCAGCTGATCTGAGCACAACACTTTTGGCACCCATGCAGTGGAAAGTTGGTTCAACTTTAATTTTTTAGTCAGAACTGTGTAAGCTGAACCAATTAAGATGTCTATGATGTTGGCTATTGTTTGTGCTGTTGATTATCAGTCCTCTTCAATTAGGGCACAAACAAGATTAATTTTTTTCCTTGCAAATTGATATGGATGATCTGTCCCTGTGGACTTCATCTTCCACATCATCTCGTTTCTTCTTTAAAAAAGCTGTCCGCTTGTGAACTACTGATTTCTTTGGTGCATTGTCCCCTCAAGCTTCTTGTAAAGCATCAGTGATTTCACCATTCTTTCACTCAAGCTTCATCATAATCTAATGTTTGTTCTTGCTTCAATTTTAGCAGAATTTACATTGCTCTGCTAGGGGCTCTTTTCAAACTAATGTCTACTCCTTCTTACTGTCTCAAACTAGATCCTGTTCAAACATGCTATAATCAATTAGTATGAGTTTATTTTGCTGCCAAAATTGAAACCTTTGCATAGTTTTTTTCATAATATACATTTTCCATGAACTTTTTAAGGCCTCTCATGTATCCACAGGTAGAGTGCCTTACCTATTCTGACTTCAGTCAATTATTCAAGACCTTTCCTTGTCAGTGATACATTAGAAAGGTAGAGTATTGAAAAATAAGAGTAGTTTCTGCTGATTAAGAAATACTATATCTTTTTCTACTTCTTTCTTTTTTTTTTTTTCTTTTTTTTTTTTTGAGACAGCATCTTTCTCTGTCACCCAGGCTGGAGTGCAGTGGTGTGATCTCAGCTCACTGCAACCTCTGCCTCCCAGGGTCAAGTGATTCTCCTGCCTCAGCCTCCCGAGTAGCTGGGACTATAGGTGCCTGCCACCACACCCAGCTAATTTTTGTATTTTTAGTGGAGACAAGGTTTCACCATATTGGCCAGGCTGGTCTTGAACTCCTGACCTTGTGATCTGCCTGACTTGGCCTCCCAAAGCGCTGGGATTACAGTCATGAGCCACCGTACCTAGCTTTCTACTTCTTTCTTATTATTTTCCTCCTCTCTCATTCCTATATTCTCTCCTTTCTCCTACTTTCCTCCCCACTCCCTGTTTCCTTCCTTTCATCTTTCCTATTTTCAAGACTTAATATTTCTTGAACCTCCGATGTTATCATAGTATGTTATTTGTTTAATTTTCACATAACAATAATAGTTTAAATACAAATAATATTTATTTTCATCCCCATGTTATCAGTATAACAGTAAAGATGTGGAGAGGCCAGCTGGGCATGGTGGCTCAAGCCTGTAATCCCAGCACATTGGGAGGCCGAGGTGGGTGGATCACGAGGTCAGGAGATCGAGACCATCCTGGCTAACACGGTGAAACCCCATCTCTACTAAAAAATAGAAAAAATTAGCTGGGCGTGGTGGCGCGTGCCTGTAGTCCCAGCTACTCGGGAGGCTGAGGCAGGAGAATAGTGTGAACCCGGGAGGCAGAACTTGCAGTGAGCCAAGATCACGCCACTGCACTCCAGCCTGGGTGACAGAGCGAGACTCTGTCTCAAAAAATAAATAAATAAATAAATGAAAATAAAATTAAAAAAATGATGTGGAGAGGCCAAACCAATGGCTCTTATATCCACGTTCTTTCTTCTAAATGATTTCACCTTAGTTTTGGTCTGCATCTCTAACCATAGCTAGTTGCAGCAGGACTTCTATCTGGCCTTGCTGCTCTCATTTTTGGACCTCCTCACTGAAATCAAATTGATCTTTCTAAAATGCAAACCTGGTCTTAGTATTTTATTACTTAAAACCCATTGGTGGCTTTCCATGATTTATGGAATAAAGTCAAAATTCCTGTTTTTGCCCATGTTTCTATGTGCCTCTCATCCCTACATTTACTGATTCCTGTGTGCCATAAATTGCCAGTTGTCCAGAGTTCATTCTCTTTTTGTACTTGGGAGGACTTCTGCATCCTGCAACTTTTCCCCTGAAACGTGCTTGGAAAATACCTACTCATTTTTTTCAGATTCAGGTTAGCTTTTTACTTCAGTTTCTTTTCCTGAAGCTTATACTGACTGCTCCATATGGCTTTGGGGATTAGCTACTCATTCCTTTGTGCCCTTTGTAGATACACATTTATCATGGAGTCTTTTTTTTTTTTTTTGAGACAGAGTCTCACTCTGTCACCAGGCTGGAGTGCAGTGGTGTGATCTCAGCTCACTGCAACCTTTACCTTCCAGGTTCAACTGATTCTCTTGCCTCAGCCTCCCAAGAAACTACAGGCGTGCACCACCGTGCCCAGCTAATTTTTGTATTTTTAGTAGAGACGGGGTTTCACTATGTTGGCCAGGATGGTCTCGATCTCTTGACCTCGTGATCTGCCCACGATGGCCTCCCAAAGTGCTGGGATTACAGGCATGAACCACCGCTCCCAATCAGTCATGCAGTCTTTATACTTACTTGTTTACTTGCCTGTGAGCTCACTGAATGCAGGGACTATTTCCTTGTTGCTCTAGCACCTACACCAGTACCTGGTATCCAGAAGCTGTATGCTAAATGTTTGTTGAGTGGCTGTTTGACTGAATGATTGTACTCCTAATTAGTAGATAGAAAGCCATGAACTTCCCAGTTCATCATTCTTTGTGCTCAATTCTGGTTTCTTTATTGTGTTCAAAAGAGTTCCTTAGTGACATAAAACTATGGAGCTAGTATGTCAGCTCATTTAAGCAATGATTGGTTTATGTATATAAGAGGCTTCAATAATTATATATTTTTATTTCAGTTTCAATAAATGATCAATTTATTAATTTTCTCTGTTTTGGCTTATTGTTCACATTTAATATCAAATAAAAGTGTTTTACTTAAAATTATTCATGCCAATTATGACAGTTAGGTGAATATTACTTTGACTTACATTCCAGTAGTAGTTTTGGTTGAACCCTGAATATGCTAAGACGTCCCTTTTCTTTTTTCTTATGAACAGGCTACTGTGTTTACATATATTATTAAAATCTTCTTTGAAAATACGAAGAGTGTTACATTTCTTATATTTAGTTCTCTGTGCTTCAGAATTCCTGTGATACTTGCACTTAAGTCCTTCTGAGCAGTTGATGTTGATATTTATGTGGTTAATTTCATGAAACGTGGTGGTTTTCATTTCTATCATTAATTTATACAGGAGATAGACTGTTTTCCAGGTGTAAGCTCAGTCATATAATTAGAAAATTTATAAGCAGAAAGGAGTTATTTGGTCTAACCCATTTATTCTACAGATAGAGAAATTAGAGTCCAGAAACTCTGTCTTCTTTAAAGTCTTACAGGTATTTAAGAAAAAAGAATAGACTTGAGGTTTCTGTGCTCTGAACCCAGTGATCTTGACACTGTAATGATCTTCATCCATATTATTCACAGAAGTAAATATAATCACATATTAAATAAGAAACAAAAATACTAAGGAGATATTATACTGAAAAATGAAATAATATTATCTTAATTATTTTGATCAGATTCAATCTATAGCAGCTTGAAGGCTAATAATTCCAATGATTCTCTGAATAAACCATTTTTCTAATAAGATTACAGGTTTTAGTAATCTAATTATTTTGACTGATGCAAATGTTACCCCGCCAGTCTGAAAAATGTGTTTATTTATATGTCATAAAGAATAATTTATTCCAAAAAGGCTAATTTTCAAAATATATGTATCTTCTGAAACTGTATCTATTTTTTCCCCACGTTTTCTAAATATATTTTAGAGGGCATTTGTAGATTTTCATGGTGCTGGAAAATTAAGGTATAATGGTCTCATGAAGGAGAATAATGTCATTTAGACATTGTAATTTTGGAGGATCACAATACTTTTTGGAATGTGGTTGTTGCAGAACTGGTCACTTATACTAATTATATAATAACATACTACACTAATGCAATAATATACCATATGAAATTATTCAGTGGTAAATTTGTCTTAAATCCTCTAGAATACTGCAAAGAAATAGTTTATATAAGAAAGAGTACCATAGCAGATGTGAACACAATATTTCCTATTTTTTTCTTCTTTTTTATTTTTTTGAAGACAAGTTCTCACTCTGTTGCCCAGACTGGAGTTCAGTGCCATGTTCATAGTTCACTGCAACCTCAAACTCCCAAGCTCAAGTGATCCTCTTGATTCAGCCTCTGAAGTAGCTGTGCCTATAGGTGTGCACCACCACACCGGCTAAGTTTTAAAATTTTTTATAGATATGTTGCCCAAGCTGGTCTCAAATTCTTGAGCTCAAGAGATCTTCTCACCTTGGCCTCCCAGAGTGTTGGGATTACAGGCATGAGCCACCATACTCAGCCAATATTTCTTTTGTAAAAGACATTTTCTAACATACTTCTCATTTTAACTAACATAATATTCAAAGTGTAGATCTGAGAAAGAGATAGTGCCTGCAGATCTGGGATCCTACATGCTAATATTATGGGATGCATTCAGATTTGATCAGCAGATATTCCATTTATTCTAGAACACCACCAGCAGAAGAATGTAATTACGTCTATCACTAAAACTTTGTGTCAATACAGACTACTGTATTTGTTATCATAGATGGTCCTTGGATGGCAGCCTTAAGCAATTTTAAACCTAGACAGGTGATGTACTTTTTCTTCTTGGATAATTTTCATGGTTTTATCTAATTTGGTTGTAACTAATGTGTTTAATATGGCTTGCTTGTTTTTTAAAAAGTTGTTCAGTATCCTTAGAACTCAGTGCTGATTTCTTTTTCTAGCAGGCCTTTTATATAGGACATCTCACTTTCTCCTGGCTCTCTACTACTAGCATGAGGTCTCTGAAAAATCAAGACAGCAAAATAATTTGTTATAGAACAGCCTATGTAGAGGGACAGGGGAGGAGTCGTATTCCAAGAGGGAAAGACCTTTGAGCCAGGCTCAATTTGTAGAGGCTGTTGAATGAAAATGAGAGAGAGAGAATGCACACTTTATTGCACTATTAAAGCAAAATTCTGACAATAACTTCTAAAAATGATTCAACTCTTATACACTGAGAATATGACAGACCTTCCAAAAGTATAATTTCTTACATGAACGTCCAGGTATATAAGGAAAAATAACTATTTCATACCAATATCTCCAGCCGCCTTTATTGTTGGTTCACCACATAGGTTTTTATCAGAATCGCAGAACATTAATTTTTTAAATTAGCTACCATTACAACTAGCTTGAGAAGAACTTTCTTTTTAATAATTCGACCCAGATGCATTCTAGATACTCCAGTGTTACGAATCGATGGCTTCATGAGGAGCCGCTGTTGACTCATGCTATCTCTGGACACACTGACAGGAAATGTTTTCTTACACCTGTTTTCCTCCTGCTTTTCCTTGGTAGGACTTAGTTCCTTGGCATAGTTCAGTATCAATGGCAGTCATAGAGAAGTGTTACAGAAACCCAGCTTATTCCAACTTGTGAATTATTTGGCACCCAGGAACCAGGTCTTACAATCTTCAACCCACTTTTTCTTAACATGGCCCCTTTTCTGAAATGTTTATTTATATATGATGTAGGCCTGGGGAAAGGACATGGACTTTCAAAGAAAATATTCTCCAATAGATCTGTCAACTCCAGAGAACCTTCTGACTAAATCTGAAAGAATTCCACTGTGCTCTGATAACATCCTTTAATAATGAAGGAAAAGATATTTTTCCCCCAGGAGGATTTTGTAGTGAAAAGATGGCATAATTTTTTTAAAAATGTTGTTTATAATCTCATTTGTTTTTTCATTTGTGGGGTGTGTCTTAAATCCTAAATGGTACATCCTTTTTAAAATACTTCTAGTAATAAAATGTTTCTGAAGTTATGTTGTAAATATCATTGGACTATGTTTAATAATGTTAAGTTGATCCCACTTCCCCTGAAATTATATACATAAATGCTGAAAGTATAAATTTACATATACAACTTCATGGAACATTTTTCTTCCAAGTGTGCATTTGCTAGAATTTGCATTGAAAGGTTTTGGAAGGAGCCTGTTGGTATGAATCCTGTGTGAGCAACACTCAGATTTGTTGCATACTGAACAGCATGCTAAATCTCACTTCACAATCTTAGATTTCTCATCTACCATCTTGAGCTGAATTTAAAATGTAACTGCAGTTTATTATGTCACCTGTTCGTCAAACACTGATGCAAAGCTTAGTTTTCAGTGTGAAGAACCCATGACTAGAGAAGGGAAGAAGAAAGGGTCAAGCAGACCTCATTAAAGAGTGTATGGGCAAGAAAACACATCAGATGTCTTGATAGGTTTTTTAAAGTCCTGTTAGACTTGTCATGATTTCCAAAACACTAAATGCCATCTAGTATTTTGGACCCTCCAAAATTACAGTAGAATATTATTATGGGTCATCTTAATTGGAAATATACAGGAAAATCCTGATGATTAATGTAGACTAGTGATAGCTCTCACACATTTATATAACCTATGTTGAAAAGAAAGAAGAAAGGCAGGAAGGAAAGAAGGAAAAAGAGCGGAGAGAGAGGAACAAGAAAACACGTGGATTTGTGGAAATGAAAATTTTTAAATTACTAATTTGCAAGAATGGGTAAGAAAAATACCGAGTATGAACATAAATGCTTTCAATTCCGTTTGTCTCTTAATCCTTCTCAGTCCGTGGCCAGTTTTGAAACTTGGTGTAACTTCCTTCCTTTATTCCTCCCTCCCTTGCTCCCTCCATCCCTTCTTGCCAGCCTCCTTCCCTTCCTCTCTCCTTGAGTTTCCTTCTTCTTTCTTGTTCCCTCCCTCCCTCCCTCTCTCTTTTTTCCCCTTAGTTTCCCCGGAAGCACATATACCAGCCATTTGAATGCTTTCTGCTCATAGATACTGCCAAGCCCCCTCACCCAGACTGCTGAATAGATTTGGTAGAATGGAATGAGAAACACAGACTTTGTGTCTGTGGCGGCCACCTCTGATGTTGCAGACTTTTGCCGTGATTATGCACTCCAGCCGAGGGACGCTAGAGAGGTTGAAATTTCAACTGTGGGATTTGCCATTTTGGAATTTGCAGAAACGTACTGGATATGCTAACAGCAGCCTGGCTAGCCTCCACTTCACAAGGAAGTATTTAAATATACACGTGTAATATGAAGAAAATTGCATTAGATCATAAGGGATGAATTATTTTGTAAATGACTATACCATCAAATACCATACCTGATATCAATCATCTTCATCAGACAGTATCTGTGTATGTAAGTAGATAAACAAAAAAGCAGGAGTTTATTTCTCTCTAATGTATCCTTGACTCTCTAGCAGTGACCTCTGAAATGTCTCTTCTGATCCAGACTTGTTTGAATCATGTGCAACATTTTAGATTTGTCTTTTCTCTGCAAGTTTTTTTTGTTAAGTACCATAACATATTGAACCAAATAGTTTTGCTTGCTTTCTATTGATGACACATGATTTTGGCTTTTATCTTCAGTGGAAAATCAATGTGTCACATGGAGTTCACTAAGAAAAAGGTATGGGGCTTCTTTGTAATTCTTTGTCAGATGATTGCTTTATCTTGATTTATGCCTTCAAACTTTTTCCCATTCAGCAGAAAATATTGTGTCGCTATCTGTGAGAGCAAAGCGATCTATACCAATTTATGCTCTAAGTGTAGCCTCCTTCCAGAACTGCTTATGGAACATATCAACTCACTATAGATTAGGGACATAATGGATTCTTCTTTCTTAAAAGTGGCAGATTGACAATTTTAGTTCATATACAAGCTTTTATATTAACATTAAAACAATATTTCTATGTAAAGTAAAATATTGTAGTTGATTATTATTCGAGGGCCTCCCAGAATTTCAAGGTCTGAAAATAAATTCAGTGTTCCTGGTGGTAACAAAATTGCCCCTACTTCCTTGTATCAGGACTGCCATTTGGAACTGCTGGGGAAGCTCTTTTCAGAAATTATTTTCAAAACAGCATTGTTGCCTTTTGCCAAACTGAAATCTGGTTGTAAACTTTTGAAAACTAGTTCCTTGGAATGGAATTCAAGTTGTCTTCTAAGCAATTTTTTTTAACTCAAACATACATTCTATCTTGCTTTATTATGTCACTATTTGTGTAGGAAACATATTTCTATTTTTACCATTTTCAATTTATTTACATTTACATTTACATTTGTGTGTATATATATATACACACATACATACACTTTAAGTTCTGGGATACATTTGCAGAACTTGCAGTTTTGTGAAATAGGTATACATGTGCTGTCGTGGTTTGCTGCACCCATCAACTCGTCATCTACATTAAGTATTTCTCCTAATGCTATCCCTCCTCTTTCCTTCCTACCCACTGACAGGCCCCAGTGTGTGATGTTCCCCTCCCTGTGTCTATGTGTTCTCATTGTTCAACTCCCACTTATGAGTGAGAACATGTGGTGTTTGGTTTTCTGTTCTTGTGATAGTTTGCTGAGAATGATGGTTTCCAGCTTCATCCATGTCTCTGCAAAAGACATTAATCCATCCTTTTTTATAGCTGCATGGTATTCCATGGTGTATATGTGCCACATATTCTTTATCCAGTCTATCATTGATGGGCATTTGGGTTGGTTCCTAGTCTTTGCTCTTGTGAATAGTGCTGCAATAAACATATGTGTGAATGTGTCTTTATAGTAGAATGATTTATAATCCTTTGGATGTGTACCTAGTAATGAGACTGTTAGGTCAAATGATATTTCTAGTTCTGGATCCTTGAGGAATTGCTACACTGTCTTCCACAATGGTTGAACTAATTTACACTCCCACCAACAGTGTAAAAGCATTCCTATTTCTCCACATCCTCTCTAGCACCTGTTGTTTCCTGACTTTTTAATGATTGCCATTCTAACTGGCGCGAGATGGTATCTCATTGGACCAGGGGTGATGAGCTTTTTTTTTTTTTTCTTCGAGACAGCCTCACTCTGTCACCCAGGGTGGAGTGCAGTGGCACAATTTCGGCTCACTGCAACCTCCACCTAATGGGTTCAAGCAATTCTCCTGCCTTAGCCTCTTGAGTAGCTGGGATTACAGATATATACCACCACGCCTGGCTAAAGTTTTTTTGTGTGTTTTTGGTAGAGACAGAGTTTCACCATAGTGGCCAGGCAAGTCTCAAACTCCTGACCTTGTGATCCACTCGCCTTGGCCTCCCAAAGTGATGGGATTACAGGCGTGAGCCACCACGCCCAGCCTATGATGAGCTTTTTCTCATGTGTTTATTGGCCGCATAAATGTCTTCTTTTGAGAAGTGTCTGTTCATATCCTTTTCCCACTTTTTGATGGGGTTGTTTTTTTCTTGTAAATTTGTTTAAGTTCCTTGTAGATTCTGGATATTAGCCCTTTGTTAGATGGATAGATTGCAAAAATTTTCTCCCACTCTGTAGGTTGTGTGTTCACTCCGATGATAGTGTCTTTTGCTGTGCAGAAGCTATCTTTAGTTTAATTAGATCCCATTTCTCAATTTTGGCTTTTGTTGCCACTGCTTTTGGTGTTTTAGTCGTGAAGTCTTTGCCTATGCCTATGTTCTGAATGGTATTGGCTAGGTTGTCTTCTAGAGTTTTTATGGTTTTAGATCTTATGTTTAAGTCTTTAATCCATCTTGAGTTAATTATTTTATAAGGTGTAAGGAAGGGGTCCACTTTCAGCTTTCTTCATTTGGCTAGCCAGTTTCCCCATCACCATTTATTAAATAGTCAATCTTTCCCCATTGTTTGTTTTCGTCAGGTGTGTCAGAGATATGTTGTATATTTCATGGTACAATGCCTTCTGTCAATGGGGAAAAATAACAAGCATATATGGGATGAATGAAGTCTGCTATGGTTAAGGTTGAGAATATTTACTGATCCTTGAGTTCAGTCTCCAGGAATGTTGGAAATAGAGAATGGAGATAATGGAGATAAAGAAAAGTTCTGAAAATGACACTTCCCATAGTGTCAAAATTGTGATCTATTGCAGAATTCTGTGATACATCAAAATCTCTGTTTATACTGAGGTTTGTTATTGTGTATGAGCATATCTTTATCAGGTGTAGGCTATTTCTATACTTTCATGTCTTTAAATCAATGTTTCTATTCACATATGTATATGTGCAAATAGAAGCATGTTAATATTATATATATATTTTCTGTCATTACCATGATTGCTATGATTATCATTAGCATGTATTATTAGTGTGACCGAAGTATCATCAGTATCAGTTTCTTTCTCACTGCAGTGCTCCTGTAATGCTTCATTTCTACAGAGCCAACCTACACCCACCGTTTCCCTGACTATAACTTTACCTAAAGTATAAGCCCTTATAAAGCCATGAAAGCCTACCAAGAATTGTCAAAGAAGCTAGGCAGCAGCCAGGCTCTGCCTTAGGAAAAGATTTTACTTTTTATTATCATGTGCAGTACTTAACTACTTGTTTTGACCTCTAAGATTTTGCTCTCCTATATTTCTATCCCCTGGCTTTCTGATATTTCATGTGATTATATTTGAAATTTTAACCTTGCTTTTCTTTTTGGAATCTCTGATATCTCTGCTGCCACAGGTAATGACAGGTTCCTCTCTAACTGTTGGTGTTATCCCTGGTCAGATTATTACTGATGACAGAAGTAGATGTTTTACGTGGATTCTCTCGATATCAGAAACAAATACAGATATCACAACTCAAAAATGACAGACTGATAACCATTATGAACTTAGATGCAACATTCTTAATACAATATTAGCAAATTGAGTCTAGGAATATTTAAAAATGGTAATGTGTTTTAACCAAGTGGGGTTTATCTCAAGTTGGTTTCAACAACTGAAAATCTACCATGCTGACAGAAAAAAGAAAAATCACGTGACACTCTCAATAGATGCAAAAAAGGAATTTACAAAATGTAACACATTTTTTAAATTAAAAACTCCCAGCAAACTGAGGATAGAAAAGTACATTTTCAAACTGATTATGTGTTTACAAAAAATCTATAGCAAACATCTTACTTAAAATGGTGAAAGCCTTAATACTTTCTACATAAGATTATGAAAAATGCAATGATGTCCTCTCTCCCTAGTTCTTTAAAGTATTGCATTCAATATTAAATAAGTGGAAATATATACCAAGTTCATTGATAAATATTTAATACTTATGAGATGATAATTCTCCTGAAATTGATCTCTAGATTCAGTGGAATTCCCATGAAACCTTATAGGTCCTTTTGGATAAATTACAAAACTGATTCTAAAACAGGGAGAAAGAAAGAAGGGAAGGAAGGAGGAATGGACAGAAAGAAGAAAGAAATAAAGAGAAAAGAAAAGAAAATAAGAAATAAGTGACACCCAAGTTGGGAAGAAAGAAAAATACTATTCTCACGTGATGTAAACATATACATAGAAAATCCTTAGGCATCTGCAGAAGTGTGCTAGAGGTATGAAGTGAATTTAACAAAGTTGTAGGATGAAAGATCAATAAATAAAATCAATTGTGTTTCTATACACAATCAACACCAATTAGAAAATAAAATTATGTAAGCAATTTAACTTATAATAGCCTCAAAAATAATAAAATAATTCAGAATAAATTTAATAAAAGGTATGCTGATCCAAAATTTCTAAATCACTAATACGAGAGATTGAATAGGTAGAAATATGTATCAAGTTCATTGGTAAATATACATGTCATACTTATTAGATGATAATTCTTCTGAAACTGATCTCCAGATTTGGCACAATCCCAGTCAAACCTATAGGCCTTTTTGGAGAAATTACAAAGCTGATTCTAATTTTTTTTTTTAAATGCAGAAGTCCTAGAATAGCCAGAGCATGTTTTAGAAAGAAGAATAAAGTTGGAAAACTTTCCAAATTTCAAGACATATTATAAAGCTACACTAAACAGTACAGTAAACTTACTGGCATGAAGAAGACATATATATCAGTGAAACAGAATAAATAATTTAGAAATATATCCTGCCTTACATGGCCAAAGTTGCCAAAATATTTCAATAAGGAAATCAATGTCTTTATAAAGATGGTACTATTAAAATTGGATATTAAATGGAGAATATGAACTTCAGAATTACCTCACACCATATCCTCAAATTAACTCAACATGTATTTTATACATAATGTAAATATAAAATGTATAAAGCTTACTGAATAGGAAACATTTTTAATAATCTTACTACAGCTAAAAATTTTTTAGATAAGAAAAGGATGGATGAAAATGGAAAAAAATAGTAAGTTGGACTTCATGAAATTAAGACTTTTGCAACTTAAAACATAGCATCAAAAAATGAAAAGGCAAACCACAGATTGGGACAGAATAATTTTAAATATGTCTGATAAAGAACTTTCATCTAGAATGTACACATAACTAAAAAACTAAATAACAAAACACAAATAACTCATTTAACGTAATATTTTGACCTAAATGGGCCAAATATTTGTACAGATATTTTAATTTAAAAAGAGATGATGTCCAATACACAAATGAAAAGATACTTAACGTTACCCGTCATCAGGGAAATGCAAGTTAAAACCACATTGAGGTACCACTGTACACCCACTGGAGTGGCTGACACGAGCAGAACTGACCATACCACATGATGTGAAGAATTGCTATTCACACCTGGCTAGTGGGACTTCAAAATGGTACAGACATTTTGGAAAGCAGTTTGGCAGTTTCTTTTAATGTTAAACTTAGTACTGATCATATAGCCAAATAATTCCACTGCGACTCAAAATAAATAAAAACATATCCGTACCAAGCCTCATCCTTGAAGTTCATAGCAGATGTGTCCATCAACTTGTAAATGGATAAACCAGTTGTAGATGGAGTACCACTCAACAATAAAAAGGAGCAAACTGATACAACAGCAATATAAATGAATATCAAAAGCATTATGCTCAGTGAAAGAAGCTAGACATGAAAGACACCAATGTATCATTCCACTAATAGGATACTCTAGAAAATGCAAACTGTAGAAACAGAAGCAGATTAGTGGTTGCCTGTGTTCAGGAATGGAGAAAAGATCAAATGCAAAACAGCAAAAGAAAACGTTTTGTGATGATGCAGATTTTCTGTATCTTGATCATGATTGTGGTCAAATGATGATATTCATCTGCCATAACCCATTAAATTGCACATTGAAAAGGGTGAATTTTACTGTGTGTACATTATACTTAAATGGAGCTGTAAATATGTTTGGAGCTTATCTGTGAACATTAGTTGCAGAGCAGGAGTTACTTTTATAGAGTGGAAATCTGCTGAGTGCCAACTTGAGAAGGGTTGAAAAAAATTAGAACCTTCTTCCAACACATTTCAGTTAGAACACTCTTAGGATGTCGTTACAGCTGCGCTCTATATTGGAGTCTCTGATGAAGTCACATGTCTGACGATCTCAGCATGCCTTTAATCAACAGAATATACACGTGTTTTCTTTTATTACTATAAAGGATATACCAAACAACTTTTTCAAGACTTTACTTCAAAAAGGCACGTAGTTTTGCAACATTTTTGGTAAGTCTTTAATTATTTCAAAATGAAAAATTGAAAATAAAATGCAATTATTTACTCAGGCCCCCCCAAAAAAGGTCTGTACGGGGAATGCATGTGGTGTGCGTGTGTGTGTGTGTGTAAGTGTGTGATTTGAAGAATTGAAAAAATTTTAGTGGGGTTTTGTAGCATCACTTTGATAGCATCCTGTAATTTTGTATTGTGTTTGAAATAAAAATAAAGTGAATACACTGATAAAAGAATTTGAAAAGAATTTGCATTATTGCCTAAATTATGTGTGGTTTCCACAGTGGCATGAATCGAGCATCTTTAACCTACATAACAATATATCAGAAGTATTAGGTAAAAAATAAGTAAACTAGTATAACAAAGTTAAATATTTCTAAAGTAAAATTATAGCTTTATTTTTTTTTCCTGAAATGTTTTGAGGAGATATTTACACCAAAAGATATTATCACTGATCAATGAAACTTTTTCAGAATTTGCTTGTGTCCCACCAATATTTGATTACATAGTGCTTCTGTGAGTTCCATTTCATTAATTTAGCTTTGACAGGAGAGAAGGCAATGGCTCTGCAGCCTCTCTCGGTGTGGCATGATCCTGGTTCCGCTGGCTGATCTCTATTAGAACCATGGCCTTAATCATGCCTTTCATGCTTCTAACTTGATTTGCATTTGTTGTGTGATCCAAATTTATTCTCTCGTTTAGTCGCTTCCACCCATAGAAAAGCAGGTCTTTTTCATTTCTCCTTCACCATTGCCCCCATTTTTTCTTTTTGTCCTCCCATGATGAAAAACAAGACAGAAAACAAACTATAACAACAACAGACACCTTTTGTCTGTGGTCACCAATGCATTGTAGCACTAAACTTTGTTAAAAATCTCTAGATCTGACCTCTATATCTGCTGTTCCCAGAGTTTTTCAATGTGTTCTCTAGACTGCTGTGACCCACTGACAGAAAGTCTAGCTATATTTAATTGAAAGTTATTACTGTCTGATATGGTTTGGCTGTGTCCCCACTGAAATCTCATCTTGCACTGTAGCTCCCATAATTCACATGTTGTGGGAGGGACCCAGTGAGAGGTAAGTGGATCATGGGGGCAGTTTTCCCCACACTGTTCTGGTGGTAGTGAATAAGTCTCATGAGATCTGATGGTTTTATAAGGGGAAACCCCTTTCGCCTTTCACTTGGTTCTCATTTGCTGTTTGCCTGCTGCCATGTAAGATGCGCCTTTCGCCTTCTGCCATAACTGTGAGGCCTCCTCAGCCATGTGGAACTGTGAATTCATTAAACCTCTTTTTCTTTATAAATGACCCAGTCTTGGGTATGTCTTTATCAGCAGCATGAAAATTGACTAATACACTCACTGTCCATGAATGATACTCTGTTAGCCCATTTGCATTGTTATAAAGAAATACCTGAGGCTGGGTAATTTATAAAGAAATGCGGTTTATTTGGCTCCTTGTTGTGAAGGCTGTACATGAAGCATAGTACTGGCACCTGCTTCCAGGGAGGGCCTCAGGAACCTTCCAATCATGGTGGAAGGTGAAGGGAAACCAGCATATCACATGGTGAGAGAGGAAGCAAGAGAGACAGGGAGGAGGTGTCAGTCTCTTTTAAACAACCAGATATCGCATGAACTCACAGGGTAAGAACTCATTCATTACCAAGAGGACAGCACCAAGCCATTCAGGAGGCATCTATCTCCAACATTGGGGATCACATTTTAACGTGAGATTTGAAGGGGACAAACATCCAAACTATGTCAGATACCAAAGCTGACAATGCTTAGGATCTTTAGCTGTTCCAGGTTCTGGGAAAAGGGAGAGAGTTAGCTTCCCTCGTCTATGCTGTGCTACTCCATATTATATTAGTAATTATTGTTCTCTAAAGGTTCTTAAAAGCAAATAAACAAATGCAAGGCAAAACATATAAAAGGCAAGGCAAAACATACGAAATGCAAGGCAAATGCATTAAAAAACTTTTGAGTGTTAATACATAGATTTTATTTTATCTTTTTAATTTCTTTTGCTTAACCAAATAGATTATGTAGTTTTGATTAACTGGCCATGAAATAGCTCTGCCTACATAGAATTTCCCATGAATAATTGGTTGTGGAGACTTTTGTGTGTGACCCAAATCCTCCCTCAAAACTGAAGTTTGCCCAGCTATTGGGAGTGTTGGCAAATCATGCCTCTCAGCTGATTCTCTCTAGAATTTATTCTCAGGAGATCTAATTAATAACTTGTCAAGCTGATGTCCATCCTTGGGGACAACTCGTATCTGAAGAATGGCCAGTGAAAGGTATTAAAACTCCATACTCCTGCCTCAATTTAGGGCAACTCTGAAGGGTCGCCCCAGCTTCTCAGCTCCCCCTTGAGATTAGCTGAGGTATTTGTTGTGACTGCCTCACATCTCAACTCCCTTTATCCAATTCAGCTTTTTCGCCACAGTTGTTGGTTCCTAGGATTTTACCCAGTTAAATATTCTCTACACAAATCTCTATCTCAAATCTGCTTTACAGGGAATGTGGCCTCAGACAGGTTTTCATTAGGTTCTGGACGTAACTCTCATTAGTCATTGATATGATTCGGCTGTGTCTCCACCCGAATCTCACCTTGATTGTAATTATCCCCGCATGTCAAGGATGGAGTCAGGTGGAGATCATTGAATCATAGGGGCGGGTTCCCCCTACTGTTCTCCTGGTAGCGAATAAGTCTCACGAGATCTGATGCTTTTAAAATGGGAGCTTCTCTACACAAGCTTTCTTCTCTGCTACCATTTAAGATGTGCCTTTGCTTCTTTTTTGCCTTCTGCCGTGACTCTGAGGCCTCCCCAGCCATGTGGAATTGTGAGTTCCTTAAACCTCTTTCCTTTCTAAATTACCCGGTCTTGGGTATGACTTTATTAGCAGCATGAGAACAAACTAATGCAGTCTGTTCTATAAGCCCAAGTCGGATCACAGAGTCCCGCTTTCTGTTTTTTTTTTCTAGCCCATATTTCTACTAAAACTTGACTCATATAGACTTAAAACAAAATAATTAAGCATGGCTAGTATTTATTTAATATTTTATACGTGTCAGGTACTGTATTTTGTAACTTATCTTTTAATAATCTTTCCAAATCTCTAAAAGGAGAACTCTGCTCTTTTATAGAGCAAATAAGGATGGCTCTGAAAATGTTAGCATTAGGGGAAGTAGGGTGAGGGACATAGGGGGCACTTTGTGTTATTTGTGCATTTTGCTATCAATCTAAAATCAGGTCAAAATAAAAATTAAAAAATGGGTAGTAGAAGCAGGTTGTTAAGATTTTCAGTGTGACTCTAGAATTTTTTTGTTTGTTGTTTGTTTTGGAGTGTAGTGGTAAGATCTCTGCTCACTGCAACCTCCACTTCCCAGGCTCAAGCAATTCTCCTGCCTCAGTCTCCCAAGTAGCTGGGATTATAGGTGCCCGCCACCACACCCAGCTAAGTTTTCTATTTTTTTTTTTTTTAGTAGAGATGGGGTTTCAGCATGTTGGCCAGTCCAGTCTCCTACTCCTGACTTCAAGTCATCCGCCCGCCTCAGCCTCCCGAAGTGCTGGGATTATAGGCATGAGCTCCCACTCCTGGCCCAAAGTTCATATTTTAACTACTAACCTAAATTATTTTAAAAACAAAAGCCTCCTTGGACTCAAACCAGGTCAGAGTGACATGATCATGTGCCTGTTTTGTGCAGGGTGAAGTGAGATTATTATCTAGGAAATAGCTGAAATGTCTTGTTGTGGGCATACATATTTCATATAAATTCTAAGCTTCATATTAGCACTTAGATTATAATTATCTAAAGAATAGAGAACAATTTCATATAATTTTCAGTGTATCAGGCGAATCAAAAGTATACATACAAGCATGCAGATGAATTTCAGTGAATATAGTGGTGACAATGCTCAACAGAATATGTGTCCCCCACCCAACCCTGCTTCTTGCTCTTTCACTGTCCTAAAGATAGAACAAAATGGTTCAGGCATCCAGCTTGTCCCCTCCACACTTCACACTTTTACTTAATAGCAGCTTATCTTTAACACTTTGTCATCTTTAAGATGTTGCTAATTCTTTCTGGTAGATCCCAGGACTGAGGATGAGGAAGAATGATTTTATTTAAATAAAGTTGCTTAATTAAAAAACCCTTTTTTTAGTTTTAAAATATTTTCATTATTTTATAAAATTTTTGTGGGTACATAGGAGGTTTATATATTTGTGGGGTACATGAGATGTTTTGATACAGGCATGCAGTGTGAAATAATCACGTCATGAGGAATGGGCTTTCCATCCCCTCAAGCATTTATCCTCTGAGTTAAAAACTATTCAATTGGCTGGGCACGGTGGCTCACGCCTGTAGTCCCAGCTCTTTGGGAGGCCGAGGTTGGCGGATCGCCTGAGGTCAGGAGTTTGAGACCAGCCTGGCCAACATGATGAAACCCCATCTCTACTAAAAATACAAAAATTAGCCGGGTGTGGTGGCGAGTGCCTGTCATCCCAGCTACTCGGGAGGCTGAGACAGGAGAATCATTTGAACCTGGGAGGTGGAGGTTACAGTGAGCCGAGATCATGCCATTGTACTCCAGCCTGAGTGACAAGAGTGAAACTCCATGTCAAAAACAAACAAAAATCAATTACATTCTTTAAGTTATTAAAATTAAACATTGTAAATGATTTTTTTTCCCAAAGCTTTTTCAAAGAAAAAAAAGTAGAAACAAAGACACTTTCTACTGATTTCCAATATGGTGACTCTGTATTTCTAGCATGTGTTAAGGTGAAAAATTGATTTTATGTTTAATACAAAACATAGCATAATGTAATGAAAAGCAAGATTGTAATGATAAAGGAAAATAACACTAGTGCTAATTTTTTTCAATTTGAAGCATTGGATTAAAATGAATTAGGTTATATTCCAACATGTTTATATTGAATTTCTTTTTTCTCCAATTGGTTTCTTTTTATTAATGGGTGAGTGTTGCATTTGTATAAGGTTTCCCTATTATATTCAATTGTTTTGAGATGCTTTTAATTTGAAGTTTTTATGTTTTCTTTTTGATGTATACATGTTATGCTTTTATGCTGAATTTGATAATTGGTGCTGTATATGCAAAGCAAATGTAATTTCCCAGCTTTTATTTTTTAAAGCCCTGGGAAGCAACATAATAAAGTAGAAATAGTATCAAGACAGGAGTTAGAATACCTGGATTCTAAAATTTAAATTAAATTAGGATCTAGTGACATTATAGGTGTTCCTTGATCTTCTGATGACCTGATTCCTCAAAAGAAAAATAAAATAATCTATAAATTGTTTCTAATTCTAAAACTCTATAAATCCTATTTTTAAAATTATAATTAGTTGAACTCTATAAGGTCACAAAAATCCCTATTAAGAAACTAAAATAAAATTTTATCATATCTTAAAAATACTCTGATCTTTTTTTATATGCTGACATGAATTCTAATTATTTTTGAGCCCCTAAAAAACATTTAAGATCACAGTTTATGTTTTATTATTGACTTTCAGATAATTAACATTTTACTGATAGATATGAACAAATCTACTCTAACAGAGATAGTCATTAGTTTATTTCTCTCTTTTCAGTATCAATAAAAAGTATCGATTTACCAATAACAATGAATTAATTGCCTGAAATAAATGAAACGTAAGCAGCAAAAGTGAACTTTTTAGTATAACTCTTCTTGTAAACATTGACTTAGTTCAAAGGGAGCTTATCTTTAAAAAAAAAAAAGCGCTAATTCATGTCTATTGGTATAGATATAATCTTTTTTTCCTTGAAAATAGATCCTACTATACTCCAGACACTATGCCACTAGGTGCAGATATTAACACAAATAGCAGGTGATCATTGTCCTCATGGAGTTTATTTTAAAGAGAACAAAGTGAGACAAAGGCACACAAGCAAAGAACTACAATACAAAGGGGATGGCATCTGACTCAGCATGGAGGTGTCACGGAAGGTGTTGTTTTGCTTAGGTTTTGAAGTGTGGGTAGGAGATGGCCCATGTTGAGAGTGGGAACTGGGAATTAAAAAGATGAGGAGGTCTCTGCAAATCTACATGGATGGGAAGTAGCATGCTGATGTGGGAAACAACTAAAAAGTTCCAGAATGCATGGTTTATAAAGCGTGAGTCAGAGAGGGCTAGACCAGTAGCCAGATCAAGGATATCTCAGATGTTATAGTCATGAATTAGTGCATTGACCTGCAGGCCATGGGAGTCACTGAAGGTTTCAGTCAGGTAAGTGAGCTGATCAGAACAGTCCTTTAGATAGGCCGCTCTTTTGGCTGTAATGGGGACACGTTTGAAGTAGGGCTATAGCTAAAAATATACAGACACTTCCTCTTGTCTACAGCCCTGCTGGCATCTGTTGTATTTTGACTTTTTAATAATAGCCATTCCAACCGGTATGAAATGGTATCTCATTGTGTTTTGATTTGCATTTTTCTGATGATTAGTGATTCTAAGCATTTTTTTTTCGTGTATTTGTTGGCCATTTGTATGTGTTCTTTTGAGAAGTGTTTGTTCATGTCCTTTGCCCATTTTTTAATTGGGTTATTTTTTTTTTCTAATTGATTTAAGTTCCCTGTAGATTCTGGATACTAAAAAACAAACAAAAACCAGAAGTAAATAAATTCTCAGGACACACACACCCACACCCACACCCACAGAGAGAGAGAGAGAGAGAGAGAGAGAGCGCCTAGGTAAGAGGCCACCAACCACCAGGGTCTAAACTGGGAACACTTTCTAGTACAGAATGAATGGAAAGGATTCATGAAATATCTAGAAAGTAACGTTAATGAGATTTACATGTACGGAGTGAATGAGGAGAAACAGGGATCATTCAGGATTCTGGTGGGAATAACAGGGGGAGCCATTAGTTGAAATTTTGAAGTGGGAGAAGGAGAGGGAGTTTTAGGGAGAAAGATGAGTTGTTTTTTTAGGTATTTCAAACCCTTGAAGCTTCTATGGGACATCAAAGTGGAAATAACAGTCTGTGGGTTGGGACAATAAAGAAAGAAATTGGTTGAAGACTAGGGGAAGAGTATAGAGCAAAGAAATATTTCAGATAATAAACATATAGAGATAGCTGAAAATGTGGGACTGGATTACAAAGGAAGAATGATTTAGTTATGAAGCCCAAGGGCTGACAGGAATGGGTGACTAGTCGAGGAGTTCATATGCATCTGTTATTGTATGAATAAAAAAAATTATCTGTTCCTTCCTAAAGATATCTTCAACCTGTTTTTGGATACATATGGGCACTGCTTTTCACTCTCTTAGCCCCATTTCTTGTTTTAGCCTCTGCTGTAGCGATCAGTTCTGCACAGGCTTTGACCCAGGCTTTGACTAGTTGGTGCAGGTGTGATATGATACTTACCTGGAATGGCCCACAGTTTGTGGCTGCTCTTACTTAAGCAGGTGGGATGCTCATGTAGGTGTCCCTTTCCTCCTCCCAGATTGAGGAGTCTTGCATTATGTAATAAAACTCCTTAGAAGGCCTATTAGGTTCCAATACAGCATTAGGCAACTTGATAAGGTATCCCATCATCAGCCTTCCTTTCTTCCCTCATTCCTCTGCCTCTCACTCTTTCTTCCTAAGTTAACTTCTTAGATAAAATGCCAACTTTCTATATTTTGTCTCACATCAGGGAAAATAATTGTATACCCCATTTCAAAAGCACATAAAAAGGTTACTGTACAGAAAATTTGTCTTCAAGAGATTAAGCTGTAATTTTCCAAATACTTTAAAATTTTATTTCAGATACGTTTTTCATTTTTATAAGCTTCATCTAAAAGCAGAGTTCACCTAAGAATATACCTAAGAGCATATTACATAGAATATATTTTATATTTCAGTAGTTTAGCTAGGATTCTTTCAAAATTGAGAGGATCTACAAATATTTCTAACACATTAGTTTTCAGTCTTAAGGCTGAGTCAAGAACAAAGCTCCTAAACTTTGCATTGGTGATTGAGAACATTTTAAAATTGTTATTTAATTCATTAATTTATTTTTAAAAAAATTTTCACATTGTAATTATATAGATTTATAGGATACAATTTGATGTTTCAATGAATATGTATGTTGTCTAATGATCCAATAAGGATAGTTAGTGTATTAATTACCTCATGCATTCATCATTTCTTTTTAATAAGAAATTTCAAAATCCTTTCTTCTAGATACTTTGTAATATACAATACTTTACTTTTAACTATAGTCACCCTGCTTTGCAAAGAACACTACAACTTATTCTTCCTATATAATTGTGATTTCATAACTGTTAACCAATCTATCTCCATTTTGCCCTCCCCGCTTCTTCCTCACTGTTTGGTAACCACTATTCTACTCTACTTCTCTATTAACATTTTTTTTTTTAAGATTCCACATATGAGCGAGATCATGCGGTATTTGCTTTCTGTGTCTGGCTTATTTCACTTAACATTGTATCCTACAGGGTCATCCAAGTTGTTGCAACTGGCAGAATTTCATTCTTTTTTTATGGCTGAATAGTATTTCATTGTGTTTCCATATATATATATATATATATATATACATATATAATTTTATGTATAATTATAATTACACACAAAATTATATATAATTATAATTAATTTTATGCATAATTATAATTACACATAAAATTATATATAATTATAATTATAATTATATATAATTATATATAATAATAATATATATTATATGTGATATATAATATACATAACATACATAATGTATATTATATATAATATACATAATGTATATTATATATAATATACATAACGTATATTATATACATTATACATTATATATTATAATATACATAATATATATTATGTATATAATATACATAATATGTATTATATATAAAATATACATAATATATAATGTATATTATACATATAATATATGTTATATATTAATAATATATTAATATTAGTATTAATTATTATTAATTATTAATTATTAATAATTATTAAATAATACTTATTATTTATTATTAATATTATTAATATTAATATATAATATATTATATATTATACATAATATATTATATATAATATACATAATATGTATTATATATAATATACATAATATATATTATATATATATAATTCACTTGTTTGTTTTTATACACATAGGTTGATTCCATATCTGATTATTAGAAATAGTGCTACAGTAAACATAAGAGTGCAGATATTTTTCAAACACAATGATTTCATTTCCTATGGATATATACCCAGTAGTGGGATTGCTGGGTTATGTGATCGAATGATTGTTTTTTTTTTTATTTTTTATTTTTTAGCGAACTTCCATAAAGTTTTGCTTAATGGTTGTACTAGTTTACAACCCCATCAACAGTGCGTAAGTGTTCCGTTTTCTCCACTTCCTTGCCAACTCTTGTTATCTTTTACCTTTTTGCTAATAGCCATTCTAATGGGTGAACTGGTATCTCATTGCGGTTTTGATTTGCATTTCCCTGATGGTTAGTGATGTTGAACATGATTTTATTATATATTCGTCTTGACCCTTTCTATATTTTCTCTTGTGGCATTTCTTTTAGTTTATTTTGTCCTTTTTTTTTTTTTTTTTTTGCGAAGGAGTCTTGCTCTGTTGCCCAAGCTGGAGTGCAGTGGTGCAATCGGGGCTCACGGCAACCTCCATCTCCCTGGTTCAAGCAATTCCCCTGCCTCAGCCTGCTGAGTAGCTGGGGTTACAGGCACACGCCATCATGTTTGGCTAAATTTTTGTATTTTTAGTAGAGAAATGATTTCACCATATTGGTCAGGCTGGTCTCAAACTCCTGACCTCAGGCAATCCGCCTGCCTCAGCCTCCCAGTTTTGCCCATTTTTAAATAAGTTATTTATGTTTTTGCTGTTGAGTTGTTTAAGTTTGTTATATAATCTGGGCATTAACTCCTTAGCAGATGTATAGTTTGCAAATATTGTATCCCATTCTGTAAGTTGTTTTTTCACTCTGTTAAGTTTCCTTTGCTGTGCAAAAGCATTTTAGTTTGATGAAACCCCATTTATCTCTTTTTGCTTTTGTTGCCTGTGCTTTTGACGTCTCATTTAAAAAATCCTTGTAGAACCCAAAGTTATAGAGAATTTCCCACATGTTATCTTCTAGTAGTTTTTCATAGTTTTCAATCTTACCTTTAGGTCTTTAATCGCATTTGAGTTGATTTTTGTATAAGGTAAAAGATAGGGGTCTAATTTCATTATCCCACATGTAGATATCCAATCTTCTCAGTACCATTTAATGAAGAGACTGTCTTTACCCCTGTGTGTGCTCTTGACTCCTTTTTGGAAAATCAGTTGACTTTAGGTATGAGAATTTATTTCTGAGCTGTATATTCTCTTCCATTGGTCTATGTGTTTGCTTTATGGCAGTGCCATGCTGTTTTGCTTACTATGGCTTTGTAGTATATTTTGAAGTCAGGTAGTGTGGTGCCTCCAGCTTTGTTATTTTTGCACAGGATTGCTTTGGTTATTTGGGGTCTTTTCTGGTTTCATACAAATTTTAGGGTATTTTTTTCTATTTCTGTGAAGAATTTCATTGGTATTTTGATAGGGATTGCATTGAATCTGTAGGACATTTTGTTAGTATGGTCATTTCAATAGTATCAATTCTTCCATTCCATGAGTATATAGTGTCCATTTTTTGTGTATCGTAAATTTTTCCATCAGTGTGTTATAGTTTTCATTGAAGAGATCTTTCACGACCTTGATTAAATTTATCTGCAGATTTCTTGGTAGCTATTGTAAATGGAATTCCTTTCTTGATGACTTTTTCAGATAGTTCACTATTAGTGTATAGAAACACCACTGAATTTTCTGTGTTGATTTTGTATACTACAACTTTACTGAATTTATTTATGATTTCTAGTAGTTTTTGGTCAAGTCTTTAGGGTTCTCACTCTATATAAGTATATATAGAAAGAACCCTAAAGAGAGAGAGATCATATATATCTATATGATCATATATATAGATGTATACATATGTATGTGAGATCACATTTTCTACAAACAGAAACAATCTGACTTCCTTCTTTCCAGTTTGGATCCCTCTTATTTATTTCTTTTGTCTAATTGCTCTGGCTCTGACCTCCAGTACTATGCTAAATAGAAGTGGTAGAAGTTGACATCCTTGTCTTCCTCCATATCAAAGAGGAAAAGCATTTAACTATTCACCATAAATAAGATGTTAGCTGTGGGTTTGTCACCTATGGCCTTTACTGCGTTGAGGTACACTCCTATACCTACTTTCTTGACAGTTTTTATCATAAAGGAATGTTGACTTTTGTCAAGTGTTCTTTTTGCATCTGTTGAAATGATCACATGGTTTTTGTTCTTCTTTCTATTGTGGTGGTGTATCATATTTACTGATTTGTGCATGTTAAGCCATCCTTTCATCCCTGGGATGAACCCCACTTGATTATAGTGAATACTCTTTTTAGTGTGCTGTCGAAGTCAGTTCACTTGTATCTTGTTGAGAACTTTTGTATCTATGTTCTTCAGGAATATTGGCCTGTTATTTTCATTTTGTGCGTGTCTTTGTCTGGTTTTAGAATCAGGATGTTGCGAGCCTCATAAGATGAGTATGGAAGTATTCCTTCCTCATTACTTTTGTGGAAAAGTTTGTGGAGAATTGGTAGTTATTCTTTAACTGTTTGGTAGAATTCAGCAGTGAAGACATCAGGTCCTGGGTGTTGGTTGTTGTTGTTGTTGTTTTGATGGAAGATGTTTTATTATTGATTCAATTTCCAAACTCATTCTTGATGTGTTCAGATGTTATATTTCCTCACAATTTAATCTGGGTAGTTGTATGTGTGCAGAAATTTATTCATTTTATTCTACACTATCAAATTTGTTGGCATATAGTTATGAGTAATGTCTTACAATCCCTTCTATTTCTGTGGTGTATCAGTTGTAATGTCTCCTTTTTCATCTTTTATTTATTTGAATTTTCTCTCCTTTTGTCTTAGTTTAGCTAAAGGTTTGTCAGTTTTACCTTTACACTTTGTCTTATTTATCTTTTGAAATATTTTTTAGTGTCTGTTTCATTTATATCTGCTGTGAGCTTTATTATTTCCTTCCTTCTACCAATTTTGGGTTTAGTTTGTTTTTGATGTTCTAGTTACTTGAAGTGTATAATTTTGCTTTGTGATTTGAAAATCTTTCTTCTTTTTTGGTGTAGGCTTTTATTGCTATAAATTTCCCTCTTAGAACTGCTTTTGCTACGTTCCATAGGTTTGGGTATGTTGGATTTTCATTCTTACTTGTCTCAGTGACTTTTGAAATTTTCCTATTAATGTCTTAATGAGACCTATTGATTTCTTGGGTGCGTGCTATTTAATTTCCATGTTTTTATAAAATTTCCAAGGGCTTTCCTGTTGTTGATTTCTGGCTTTATATCCCTGGAATCAGAAAAGATACTTCATATGATATCTGTCTTCTTAAGTTTGTTAAGACTTATTATGTGTCATAATGTATGATTGGTCCTAGAGAATGTTTGGTGTACAGTTGAGAATAATTTGTATTCTGCAGCTGTTGGATGATGTATTAGTCTGTTTTCATACTGCTGATAAAGACATACCCGAGACTGGGTAATTTACAGAGAAAAAGAGGTTTAGTGGACTCATAGTTCCACGTGGCTGGGGAGGTCTCCCAATCATGATGGAAGGCGAAAGACACATCTTACATGGTAGCAAACAAAATAGAATTGAGAACCAAGTGAAAGGGTTCCCCCTTATAAAACCATCAGATCTTGTTAGACGTATTCACTACCACAAGAACAGTATGGGGGAACCGCCCCCATGATTCAATTATCTCCCACTGGTTCCCTCCCACAACATGTATGAATTATGGGAGCTATAATCAAGATGAGATTTCGGTGGGGATATACAGCCAAACCATATCAGGTGAGATCTTCTTTACCTGCTAGGTCCATTTGGTCTATGGTATAGTTTGAGTCTGTCATTTTTTGGTTGATTTTCTCTTCATAGAATCTGTCCATTTTTAAAGTGGAGTGTTGAAATTTCCTACTAATATTGTATTGCAGTCTATCTCTACCTTTAAATCTAATATTTGCTTTATATATCTGGTTGTTCTGGTGTTGGGTACATATATAGTTACACCTAAGTAATATATATGTTATGTCCTCTTATTGAATTGGGCCTTTTATCATTTCATTATACAGTGACATTCTTTTTTTATATAGTTTTTTTATTTAAAGCCTTTTAAAATATGACATGACTGTGGCTACTCCTGCTTGCTTTTCATTTGTTTGCATAAAATATATTTTTCCATCTCTTCACTTTCAGTCTATTTGTCTTTAATAGTGAGGTAAGTATCATGTAGGCAGCATATAGGTGGGTTTTGCTATCTGAATCCATTCATCCACTTTATATCTTTTAAGTAGAGTTTAATCCACTTCTATTCAAGTTTATTATTGATAAATTAGGACTTCCTTCTATCATTTCATTAGTTGTTTTTTAGATTACTTGTTCACTTCTTCCTTTCTTATTGTTTATCCCTCTAGTTTGGTGGTTTTCTGTGGTGCTAAGCTTTGTTTCTTTTCCCTTTTTTGGTGTGTGTGTGTGTATCTGCTGTAATTTCTTTCTTTCTGGTTAGTGAAACTAACATACAGAGTCCTGTATTTGTAACAGACTATTTTACACTGATAACAACTTAACTTCTGTCACATAAAAATACTCTTGACTTCTCCCCCCCACACACATAATTTATATTTTTGTTACCTTACATTGCATCTTTATGAATGGTAGACTCCATGGAACATAGGATCTATGTCACAACTAAATCAATTATTTAATGGCAGCATTAAAGCAGCCCAAAGAATGTGAAAAACTGGTGTGGGTGTATTTAACTTTTTAAAAACTATGTTTCATAATGGTTTCATTAAAAAGTCTTTATCAGTTTGCTAATGCCTAGTTTTTACAACCAGCCACCATAGATTTTACAGGATAAATATATTATTTCAGGGGTAATTGAAGCAGAATTTTTGTTGCTCTTCTTACCCTTAGAGATTGTGTATTATCCTCAGACGTAATTCTTTGATTTTTTTTTCTTTTCATGTTGTTACACATAGTTACCAACAATCAACGTGAGAATAACCTTTGAATATTTTCAAGCATTAAGATTTGTTTATACAGCTGCAGAATTAGACAACCAACACTCTTGGGTCCTTACCTCTCAGCATACACCTGATTATTAACTTAAAGGTATGATGGGAAAAGTATCAATTTTTGTTGGTCACCTAGATTTGGAAATATGTAATAACTATAAGCTTGGGTCTGCTTCTTCAGAAGCCTAGGAATTGGAGTGATGGTTCTCTGAAGAGGCTGGAAACAAAGTATGTGTTTCCAGAAGGCTTAATAGAATATGTTGAGACATAGGCCATTAACACAAAAGTGAAAGAAATGCAAAAAATGTATGAAAGTAAGGATTTGAGAAGGGAAATTTTATTTTTAAGTCTAAGATTCCTATGAATTATATGAAAGTAAATGTCCTATCCTTAAAATTAGCCAAAGGAAGCACTTTACTTATCAATATGATATGACTTTTCATACTCTTATCTAAAGATATCCTAAACTAAGATCCAGTTTTCTAAGTAAAGACCTTTTACTCATGCTTTAAAGCATGTTAGATGATTCCTACCACATCACATCATGTTGTTTACATGTATGATTTAAACTGCATTTATTCTTCAACTCACTGGTTCCTTAGGCTTCTTATCTTTCCTTGCACGCTTAGATAATTTTATGTTAAATTGATTTTTAGAAGTTTAGTTGCTGGGCGTAGTGGCTGTCGCCTGTAAACCCAGTACTTTGGGAATTCAAGTCAGGTGTATTGCTTGAGTCTTGGAGTTTGAGGCCTGCCTGGGAAAGATGACAAACCCCATTTGTACAAAAATAAAAATATTAGCTGGGTATGGTGGCACATGCCTGTGGTCCCAGCTACTCCAAGGCTGAGGTGGGAGGATGGCTTGAGTCCGAGAGGCAGAGGTGTGAGCCAAGATCATGCCCTGCTCTTCAGCCTGGGCAACGAAGCCAGACCCTGTTTCAAAAAAAAAATATAGTGAGATTTGATTTCTATTTCTATGTGATTCAAAAGTAGGAGAGCTTCAAGGCTAATGACTATTAAAAAATGGCCATTGCTACTTGCATTTTCTATGAAGCCAGCATACACAACAACGTGCAACCTAAAAACCAAGCTATTTAATATGTAGCTTAGATTTCAGGTTTGATTGTCTTTGAGGTTTGATTATTGCAGAGATCAATTGCCAGACCAAATATAGTCTATTTCTGTATTTGGTCTTTTTATCATATGAAACATCCCAGCCTTGGGTATAAATTAAGAGCAAATACAGACATTTATACCGATAGCGGTGTAGATATTTCCATGTTTATACAGTTACCGGTGTAGATACTTCCATGTCTATACAGATAGCGGTGTGGATATTTCCATGTTCATACAGATAGTGGTGTAGATATTTCCATGTTAATAGAGATAGCGGTGTAGATATATCCATGTTTATAGAGATAGCGGTGTAGATATTTCCATATTTATACAGATAGCGGTGTAGATATTTCCATGTTTATACAGATAGCATTGTAGATATTTCCATGTTTATAGAGACAGAGGTGTATATATTTCAATAATTATAGAGATAGTGGCGCACATATTTCCATGTTTATAGAGACAGCGATGTAGATATTTCCATGTTTATACAGATAGCGGTGTAGATTTTCCATGTTAATACAGGTAGCGGTGTACATATTGCCATGTTCATACAGATAGTGGTGTAGATATTTCCACATTTATACAGATGGCGGTGTACATATTTCCATGTTCATACAGATGGCGGTGTAGATATTTCTATGTTTATAGAGATGGCGGTGTAGATATTTAAATGTTTATACAGATAGCTGTGAAGATATTTCCATGTTTATAGAGATGGCGGTGTAGATATTTCCATGTTTCTACAGATGGCGGTGTAGATATTTCCATGTTTATACAGATGGAGGTGTAGATATTTCCATGTTTTTACAGATAGCGTTGTAGATATATCCATGTTCACACAGATAGCGGTGTAGATATTTCCACCTTTATACAGATGGTGGTGTAGATTTTTCCATTTCCATACAGACGGCGGTTTAGATATTTCCATTGTTATAGAGATGGCGGTGCAGATATTTCCATTGTGATACAGATGGCGGTGTAGGTATTTTCATGTTGATACAGATGGTGGTGTACATAGTTCCCTGTTCATACAGATGGCAGTGTAGATATTTTCATTTTCCTACCGATGGCGGTGTAGATATTTCCATGTTTATACAGATAGCGGTGTAGATGTATCAATGTTCATACAGATGACAGTGTAGATAATTCCATGTTCATACAGATGGAGTTGAAGATATTTCCATGTTTATAGATATGGCGGTGTAGATATTTCCATGTTTACACAGAAGGCGGTGTAGGTATTTCCATGTTTACACAGATAGCGGTGTAGATAATTCCATGTTTATACAGATAGCGGTGTAGATATTTCAATGTTTATAGAGTTGGCGGTGTAGATACTTTCATGTTCCTACAGTTGGTGGTGTAGATATTTCCATGTGTACACAGATAGCGGTGTAGGTATTTCCAAGTTTATGCAGATAGCGGTGTAGATATTTCCACTTTTAGGCAGATAGCAGTGTAGATATTTCAATGTTTAAACAGATAGCGTTGTAGATATTTCCATGTTCCTACAGAGGGCGGTGTAGATATTTACATGTTTATAGAGATGGCGGTTTAGACATTTCCACGTTCATACAGATGGCGGAGTAGATATTTCCATGTTTATACAGATAGCGGTGTAGATATTTCCGTCTTTATACACATAATGGTGTAGATCTTTCCATGTTTTTAGAGATAGCGGTGTAGATATTTCCATGTTTACACAGATAGCGGTGTAGATATTTCCATGTTTATACAGATGACTCTGTAGATATTTCCATGTTTACAGAGATAGCGGTGTAGATATTTCCATGTTTACAGAGATATCGGTGTAGATATTACCATGTTTACACAGATAGCGGTGTAGATATTTGCATGTATATAGAGATAGCGGTGTAGATATTTCCATGTTTACGCAGATAGCATTGTAGATATTTCCAAGCTTATACAGATAGCGGTGTAGATAATTCCATGTGTACACAGATAACGGTGTAGATATTTCCATGTTTATACAGATGGCGGTGTAGATATTTCCATACCCATACAGATGGCGGTGTAGATATTTCCATGTTTATAGATATAGCGGTGTAGGTATTTCCATGTTTACACAGAAAGCGGTGTAGATATTTCCATGTTTATACAGAGCGTAGTGTAGATATTTCCATGTTTATATGGATGGCTGTGTGGATATTTCCATGTTTATAGAGATAGCGGTGTAGATATCTCCATGTTTACACAGATAGCGGTGTAGATATTTCCATGTTTACACAGATAGCGGTGTAGATATTTCCATGTTCATACAGATAGCGGTGTAGATAATTCCATGTGTATAGAGATAACGGTGTAGATATTTACATATTCCTACAGATGGCTGTGTAGATATTTCCATGTTTGTACAGATAGCGGTGTAGATATTTCCATGTTTACACAGATAGTGGTGTAGATATTTCGATGTTTACACAGATAGCGGTGTAGATATTTCCATGTTTATACAGATAGCGGTGTAGATATTTCCATGTTTATAGAGATAGTGGTGTAGAAATTTCCATGTTTATACAGTTAGCGGTGTAGATATTTCCATGTTTATACAGATAGTGTTGTTGATATTTCCATGTTTATAGAGACAGCTGTGTAGATATTTCCATGTTTATACAGATGGCGATGTAGATATTTCCATGTTCATACAGATGGCGGTGAAGATATTTCCATGTTTATAGAGATAGCGGTGTAGATACTTCCATGTTTACACAGATAGCGGTGTAGATATTTCCATGTTTACACAGATAGCGGTGTAGATATTTCCATGTTTATACAGATAGCGGTGTAGATATTTCAATGTTTATAGAGTTGGCGGTGTAGATATTTTCATGTTCAGATGGCGGTGTAGATATTTCCATGTTTATATCGATGGTAGTGTAGATATTTCCAAGTTCATACAGATGACGGTGAAGATATTTCCATGTTTATACACATAACGGTGAAGATATTTCCAAGTTTTAAGAGATGGCGGTGTAGATATTTCCATGTTTACACAGATAGCGGTGTAGATATTTCCATGTTTACACAGATAGCGGTGTAGATATTTCCAAGTTTATACAGATAGCGGTGTAGATATTTCCATGTTCATACAGATAGCGGTGCTGATATTTAAATGTTTATACAGGTAGCGGTGTAGATATTTCCATGTTCATACAGATAGCGGTGTAGATATTTCCATGTTTATACATATAGCGGTGTAGATATTTCCAAGTTTATACAGATAGCGGTGTAGATATCTCCATCTTAATATAGATGGCGGAGTAGATATTTATATGTTCATACAGATGGCGGTGCAGATATTTCCATGTTCATACAGATGGTGGAGTATAAATTTCCATGTTTATAGAGATAGCGCTGTAGTTATTTCCATGTGTAAAGATATAGCTTTGTAGATATTTCCATGTATATGCAGATCGCTGTGTAGATATTTCCATTTTCATGCAGATAGCGGTGTAGATATTTCCATGTTCAAACAGATAGCGGTGTAGATATTTCCATGTTCATGCAGATAGCAGTGCAGATATTTCCATGTTTATACAGATAGCGGTGAAGATGTATGCATGTTTACACAGATAGCGGTGTAGATATTTCCATGTTCATACAGATAGCGGTGTAGATATTCCCATGTTCATCCAGATGGCTGTGTAGATATATCCATGTTCATACAGGTGGCGATGAAGATATTTCCATGTTCATACAGATAGCGGTGTAGGTATTTCCATTTGTAAAGAGATAGCTGTGTAGATATTTCCATGTATATGCAGATAGCTGTGTAGATATTTCCATTTTCATGCAGATAGCGGTTTAGATATTTCCATATTCATAGAGATACCGGTGTTGATATTTCCATGTTCATACAGATAGACGGGTTATTTCCATGTTCTTACAGATAGCGGTGCTGATATTTCCATGTTTATACAGGAGGCGGTGTAGATATTTCCATGTTTAAACAGATAGCGGTATAGATATTTCCATGTTTTTACAGATAGCGGTGTAGATATCTCCATCTTAATACAGATGGCGGAGTAGATATTTATATGTTCATACAGATGGCTGTGCAGATATTTCCATGTTCATACAGATGGCGGTGTAGATATTTCCATGTTCATACAGATAGCGGTGTAGTTATTTCCATGTGTAAAGAGATAGCTGTGTAGATATTTCCATGTATTTGCAGATAGCTGTGTAGAGATTTCCATTTACATGCTGATAGCGGTTTAGATATTTAAATGTTCAAACAGATAGCGGTGTAGATATTTCCATGTTCATACGATAGCGGTGTAGATATCTCCATGCTTATACAGATTGCGAAGTTGTATGCATATTTACACAGATAGCGGTGTAGATATTTCCATGTTCATGCAGATAGCGGTGTAGATATTTCCATGTTCATCCAGATGGCTGTGTAGATATATCCATGTTCATACAGATGGCGGTGTAGATATTTACATGTTCATACAGATAGCGGTGTAGATATTTCCATGTTCATACAGATAGCGGGGCTGATATTTCCATGTTTATGCAGATAGCAGTGTAGATATCTCCATCTTAATACAGATGGCGGTGTAGATTTTTATATGTTCATACAGATGGCGGTGCAGATATTTCCATGTTCATACAGATGGCGGTGTAGATATTTCCATGTTCATACAGATAGCGGTGTAGTTATTTCCATGTGTAAAGAGATAGCTGTGTAGATATTTCCATGTATATGCAGATAGCAGTGTAGATATTTCCATTTTCAAGCAGATAGCGGTGTAGATATTTCCATGTTCAAACAGATAGCGGTGTAGATATTTCCATGTTCATACAGATAGCGGTGTAGATATCTCCATGTTCATACAGATAGCGGTGTAGATATTTCCATGTTTATACAGACTGCGGTGAAGGTGTATGCATGTTTACACAGATAGCGGTGTAGATATTTCCATGTTCATCCAGTTGGCTGTGTAGATATGTCCATGTTCATACAGATAGCTGTGTAGATATTTCCATGTTCATACAGATAGCGGTGTAGATATTTCCATGTTCATCCAGATGGCTGTGTAGATATATCCATGTTCATACAGATAGCGGTGTAGATATTTCCATGTTCATACAGATAGCGGTGTAGATACTTCCATGTTCATACAGGTAGCGGTGAAGATATTTCCATGTTCATACAGATAGCGGTGCTGATATTTCCATGTTTATACAGGCAGCGGTGTAGATATTTCCATGTTTATACAGAGAGCGGTGTAGATATCTCCATCTTAATTCAGATGGCGGTGTAGATATTTATATGTTCATACATATGGCGTTGCGGATATTTCCATGTTCATACAGATGGCAGTGTAGATATTTCCATGTTTATAGATATAGCGGTGTAGTTATTTCCATGTGTAAAGAGATGGCTGTGTAGATATTTCCATGTATATGCAGATAGCTTTGTAGATATTTCCATTTTCATGCAGATAGCGTTGTAGATATTTACATGTTCAAACAGATAGCGGTGTAGAAATTTCCATGTTCATTCAGATATCTTTGTAGATATTTCCATGTTCATACAGATAGCAGTGTAGATATTTCCATGTTCATACAGATAGCGGTGTAGATATTTCCATGTTCATACAGATAGCGGTGCTGATATTTCCAAGTTTATACAGGTAGCGGTGTAGATATTTCCATGTTTATACAGATAGTGGTGTAGATATTTCCATGTTTATACAGATAGTAGTGTAGACATTTCCATGTTTTTTCAGATAGCGGTGTAGATATCTCCATCTTAATACAGATGGCGGTGTAGATATTTACATGTTCATACAGATGGCGGTGCAGATATTTCCATGTTCATACAGATGGCGGTGTAGATATTTCCATGTTCATACAGATAGCGGTGTAGTTATTTCCATGTGTAAAGAGATAGCTGTGTAGATATTTCCATGTATATGCAGATAGCTGTGTAGATATTTCCATTTTCATGCAGATAGCGGTGTATATATTTCCATGTTCAAACAGATAGCGGTGTAGATATTTCCATGTTCATACAGATAGCGGTGTAGATATTTCCATGTTTATACAGATCGTGGTGAAGATGTATGCATGTTTACACAGATAGCGGTGTGGATATTTCCAAGTTCATCCAGAGGGCTGTGTAGATATATCCATGTTCATACAGATAGCGGTGTAGATATTTCCATGTTCATACAGATAGCGGTGTAGATATTTCCATGTTCATCCAGATGGCTGTGTAGATATATCCATGTTCATACAGATGGAGGTGAAGAAATTTCCATGTTCATACAGATAGCGGTGTAGCTATTTCCATGTTCATACAGATAGCGGTTTATGTATTTCCATGTTCATACAGATAGCGGTGTAGATATTTCCATGTTCATACAGATAGCGGTGTAGATATTTCCATGTTCATCCAGATGGCTGTGTAGATATATCCATGTTCATACAGAGGGCGGTGTAGATATTTCCATGTTCATAGAGATAGCGGTGTAGATATTTCCATGTTTATACAGATAGCGGTGTAGATATATCCATCTTAATACAGATGGCGGTGTAGATATTTATATGTTCATACAGATGGCGGTGCAGATATTTCCATGTTCATACAGATAGCGGTGTAGATATTTCCATGTTTATAGAGATAGCGGTGAGGTTATATCCATGTGTAAAGAGATAGCTGTGTAGATATTTCCATGTATATGCAGATAGCTGTGTAGATATTTCCATTTTCATGCAGACAGCGGTGTAGATATTTCCATGTTCAAACAGATAGCGGTGTAGATATTTCCATGTTCATACATATAGCGGTGTAGATATTTCCATGTTCATACAGACAGCGGTGTAGATATGTCCATGTTTATACAGATAGCGGTGTAGATATTTCCATGTTTATACAGATAGCGGTGTAGATATCTCCATGTTAATTCAGATGGCGGTGTAGATATTTATATGTTTATACAGATGGCGGTGCAGATATTTCCATGTTCATACAGATAGCGGTGTAGCTATTTCCATGTTCATACAGATAGCGGTGTAGATATTTCCATGTTCATCCAGATGGCTGTGTAGACATATCCATGTTCATACAGATGTCAGTGAATATAATTCCATGTTTATACATCTAGCGGTGTAGATATTTCCATGTTCATACAGATAGTGGTGTAGATATATCCATGTTCATACAGATAGTGGTGCTGATATTTCCATGTTTATACAGGTAGCGGTGCTGTTATTTCCATGTTTATACAGGTAGCGGTGTAGATATTTCCATGTTTATACAGATAGCGGTGTAGATATTTCCATGTTTATACAGAGAGCGCTGTAGATATTTCCATGTTTATACAGATAGCGGTGTAGATATCTCCATCTTAATACAGATGGCAGTGTAGATATTTCTATGTTCATACAGATGGCCGTGCAGGTATTTCCATGTTCATACAGATAGCGGTGTAGTTATTTCCATGTGTAAAGAGATAGCTGTGTAGATATTTCCATGTATATGCAGATAGCTGTGTAGATATTTCCATTTTCATGCAGATAGCGGTTTAGATATTTCCATGTTCAAACAGATAGCGGTGTAGATATTTCCATGTTTATACAGATAGCGGTGAAGATGTACGCATGTTTACACACATAGTGGTGTAGATATTTCCATGTTCATACAGATAGCGGAGTAGATATTTCCATGTTCATCCAGACGGCTGTGTAGATATATCCATGTTCATACAGATAGCGGTGTAGTTATTTCCATGTTCATACAGATAGTGGTGTAGATATTTCCATGTTCATACAGATAGCGGTGTAGCTATTTCCATGTTGATACAGATAGCGGTGTAGATATTTCCATCTTCGTACACATAGCGGTGTAGATATTTCCATGTTCATACAGATAGCTGTGCTGATATTTCCATGTTTATACAGGTAGCGGTGTAGATATTTCCATGTTCATACAGATAGCTGTGTAGCTATTTCCATGTTCATACAGATAGCGGTGTAGATATTTCCATGTTCATCCAGATGGCTGTACAGATATATCCATGTTCATACAGATGGCGGTGAAGATAATTCCATGTTCATACAGATAGCGGTGTAGATATTTCCATGTTCATACAGATAGTGGTGTAGATATTTCCATGTTCATACAGATAGCGGTGTAGCTATTTCCATGTTCATACAGATAGCGGTGTAGATATTTCCATGTTCATCCAGATGGCTGTGTAGATATATCCATGTTCAAACAGATGGTGTTGTAGATATTTCCATCTTCATACGGATAGCGGTGTAGATATTTCCATGTTCATACAGATAGCGGTGTAGGTATTTCCATGTTCATACAGATAGAGGGGCTGATATTTCGATGTTCATACAGATAGCGGTGCTGATATTTCCATGTTTATACAGGTAGCGGTGTAGATATTTCCATGTTTATAGAGATAGCGGTGTAGTTATTTCCATGTTTATACAGATAGCGGTGTAGATATTTCCATGTTTATACTGATAGCGGTGTAGATATCTCCATCTTAATACAGATGGCCGTGTAGATACTTATATGTTCATAAAGATGGCGGTGCAGATATTTCCATGTTCATACAGATGGCGGTGTAGATATTTCCATGTTCATACAGATAGCGGTGTAGTTATTTCCATGTGTAAAGAGATAGCTGTGTAGATATTTCCATGTATTTGCAGATAGCTGTG
Source organism: Gorilla gorilla gorilla (assembly GCF_029281585.2). Taxonomy (NCBI): domain Eukaryota; kingdom Metazoa; phylum Chordata; class Mammalia; order Primates; family Hominidae; genus Gorilla; species Gorilla gorilla. Next base: position 4,293,854 of record NC_073232.2, on the reverse strand, counting down.
TAGAGATTTCCATTTTCATGCTGATAGCGGTTTAGATATTTAAATGTTCAAACAGATAGCGGTGTAGATATTTCCATGTTCATACAATAGCGGTGTAGATATCTCCATGCTTATACAGATTGCGAAGATGTATTCATATTTACACAGATAGCGGTGTTGATATTTCCATGTTCATGCAGGTAGCGGTGTAGATATTTCCATGTTCATCCAGATGGCTGTGTAGATATATCCATGTTCATACAGATGGCGGTCTAGATATTTACATGTTCATACAGATAGTGGTGTAGATATTTCCATGTTCATACAGATAGCGTTGTAGCAATTTCCATGTTCATACAGATAGCGGTGTAGATATTTCCATGTTCATAGAGATAGCGGTGTAGATATTTCCATGTTCATACAGATAGCGGTGCTGATATTTCCAGGTTTATACAGGTAGCGGTGTAGATATTTCCATGTTCATGCAGATAGCGGAGTAGATATTTCCATGTTCATCCAGATGGCTGTGTAGATATATCCATGTTCATACAGATGGCGGTGAAGATATTTCCATGTTCATATAGATAGAGGGGCAGATATGTCCATGTTCATACAGATAGCGGTGCTGATATTTCCATGTTTATGCAGGTAGCGGTGTAGATATTTCCATGTTTATACAGGTAGCGGTGTAGATATTTCCATGTTTATACAGATAGCGGTGTAGATATTTCAATGTTTATACAGATAGCGGTGTAGATATTTCTACCTTAATACAGATGGCCGTGTAGTTATTTATATGTTCATACAGATTGCGGTGCAGATATTTCCATGTTCATACAGATGGCGGTGTAGATATTTCCATGTTCATACAGATAGCGGTGTAGTTATTTCCATGTGTAAAGAGATAGATGTGTAGGTATTTCCATGTATATGCAGATAGCTCTGTAGATATTTCCATTTTCATGCAGATAACGGTTTAGATATTTCCATGTTCAAACAGATAGCGGTGTAGATATTTCCATGTTCATACAGATAGCGGTGTAGATATTTCCATGTTTATACAGATAGCGGTGATGATGTATGCATGTTTAAAGAGATAGCGGTGTAGATATTTCCATATTCATACAGATCGCGGTGTAGATATTTCCATGTTCATCTAGATGGCTGAGTAGACATATCCATGTTCATACAGAGGGCGGTGAAGGTATTTCCATGTTCATACAGATAGCGGTGTAGATATTTCCATGTTTATACAGATAGCAGTGTAGAAATCTCCATGTTAATACAGATGGCGGAGTAGATATTTATATGTTTATACAGATGGCGGTGCAGATATTTCCATGTTCATACAGATAGCGGTGTAGCTATTTCCATGTTCATACAGATAGCGGTGTAGATATTTCCATGTTCATCCAGATGGCTGCGTAGACATATCCATGTTCATACAGATGGCAGTGAAGATAATTCCACGTTTATACATCTAGCGGTGTAGCTATTTCCATGTTCATACAGATAGTGGTGTAGATATATGCATGTTCATACAGATAGTGGTGCTGATATTTCCATGTTTATACAGGTAGCGGTGCTGTTATTTCCATGTTTATACAGATAGCGGTGTAGACATTTCCATGTTTCTACAGATAGCGGTGTAGATATTTCCATGTTTATACAGATAGCGCTGTAGATATTTCCATGTTTTTACAGATCGCGGTGTAGATATCTCCATCTTAATACAGATGGCCGTGGAGATATTTATATGTTCATACAGATGGCCGTGCAGATATTTCCATGTTCATACAGATAGCGGTGTAGTTATTTCCATGTGTAAAGAGGTAGCTGTGTAGATATTTCCATGTATATGCAGATAGCTGTGTAGATATTTCCATTTTCATGCAGATAGCGGTTTAGATATTTCCATGTTCAAACAGATAGCGGTGTAGATATTTCCATGTTTATACAGATAGCGGTGAAGATGTACGCATGTTTACACACATAGTGGTGTAGATATTTCCATGTTCATACAGATAGCGGAGTAGATATTTCCATGTTCATCCAGATGGCTGTGTAGATATATCCATGTTCATACAGATAGCGGTGTAGTTATTTCCATGTTCATACAGATAGTGGTGTAGATATTTCCATGTTCATAAAGATAGCGGTGTAGATATTTCCATGTTTATACAGATAGCGGTGAAAAGGTATGCATGTTTACACAGATAGCGGTGTAGATATTTCCATGTTCTTCCAGATGGCTGTGTAGATATATCCATGTTCATACAGATGGCGGTGAATATGTTTCCATGTTCATACAGATAGCGGTGTAGATATTTCCATGTTCATACAGATAGTGGTGTAGATATTTCCATGTTCATACAGATGGCTGTGTAGATATATCCATGTTCATACAGATGGCGGTGAACATATTTCCTTGTTCATACAGATGGCGGTGTAGATATTTCCATGTTCCTACACATAGCGGTGTAGATATTTCCATGTTCATACAGATAGCGGTGCTGATATTTCCATGTTTATACAGGTAGCGGTGAAGATATTTCCATGTTTATACAGATAGCGGTGTAGATATTTCCAGGTTTATAAAGATAGCGGTGTAGATATTTCCAAGTTTATACAGATAGCGGTGAAGATATCTCCATCTTAATACAGATGGCGGTGTAGATATTTATATGTTCATACAGATGGCAGTGCAGATATTTCCATGTTCATACAGATGGCGGTGTAGATATTTCCATGTTTATAGAGATAGCGGTGTAGTTATTTCCATGTGTAAAGAGATAGGTTTGTAGATATTTAAATGTATATGCAGATAGCTGTGTAGATATTTCCATTTTCATGCAGATAGCGGTTTAGATATTTCCATGTTCAAACAGATAGCGGTGTAGATATTTCCATGTTCATACAGATAGCGGTGTAGATATTTCCATGTTCATCCAGATGGCTGTGTAGATATATCCATGTTCATACAGATGGAGGTGAAGAAATTTCCATGTTCATACAGATAGCGGTGTAGCTATTTCCATGTTCATACAGATAGCGGTTTATGTATTTCCATGTTCATACAGATAGCGGTGTAGATATTTCCATGTTCATACAGATAGCGGTGTAGATATTTCCATGTTCATCCAGATGGCTGTGTAGATATATCCATGTTCATACAGAGGGCGGTGTAGATATTTCCATGTTCATAGAGATAGCGGTGTAGATATTTCCATGTTTATACAGATAGCGGTGTAGATATCTCCATCTTAATACAGATGGCGGTGTAGTTATTTATATGTTCATACAGATGGCGGTGCAGATATTTCCATGTTCATACAGATAGCGGTGTAGATATTTCCATGTTTATAGAGATAGCGGTGAGGTTATATCCATGTGTAAAGAGATAGCTGTGTAGATATTTCCATGTATATGCAGATAACTGTGTAGATATTTCCATTTTCATGCAGACAGCGGTGTAGATATTTCCATGTTCAAACAGATAGTGGTGTAGATATTTCCATGTTCATACATATAGCGGTGTAGATATTTCCATGTTCATACAGATAGCGGTGTAGATATGTCCATGTTTATACAGATAGCGGTGTAGATATTTCCATGTTTATACAGATAGCGGTGTAGATATCTCCATGTTAATTCAGATGGCGGTGTAGATATTTATATGTTTATACAGATGGCGGTGCAGATATTTCCATGTTCATACAGATAGCGGTGTAGCTATTTCCATGTTCATACAGATAGCGGTGTAGATATTTCCATGTTCATCCAGATGGCTGTGTAGACATATCCATGTTCATACAGATGTCAGTGAAGATAATTCCATGTTTATACATCTAGCGGTGTAGATATTTCCATGTTCATACAGATAGTGGTGTAGATATATCCATGTTCATACAGATAGTGGTGCTGATATTTCCATGTTTATACAGGTAGCGGTGCTGTTATTTCCATGTTTATACAGGTAGCGGTGTAGATATTTCCATGTTTATACAGATAGCGGTGTAGATATTTCCATGTTTATACAGATAGCGCTGTAGATATTTCCATGTTTATACAGATAGCGGTGTAGATATCTCCATCTTAATACAGATGGCGGTGTAGATATTTCTATGTTCATACAGATGGCCGTGCAGGTATTTCCATGTTCATACAGATAGCGGTGTAGTTATTTCCATGTGTAAAGAGATAGCTGTGTAGATATTTCCATGTATATGCAGATAGCTGTGTAGATATTTCCATTTTCATGCAGATAGCGGTTTAGATATTTCCATGTTCAAACAGATAGCGGTGTAGATATTTCCATGTTTATACAGATAGCGGTGAAGATGTACGCATGTTTACACACATAGTGGTGTAGATATTTCCATGTTCATACAGATAGCGGAGTAGATATTTCCATGTTCATCCAGATGGCTGTGTAGATATAGCCATGTTCATACAGATAGCGGTGTAGTTATTTCCATGTTCATACAGATAGTGGTGTAGATATTTCCATGTTCATACAGATAGCGGTGTAGCTATTTCCATGTTGATACAGATAGCGGTGTAGATATTTCCATCTTCGTACACATAGCGGTGTAGATATTTCCATGTTCATACAGATAGCTGTGCTGATATTTCCATGTTTATACAGGTAGCGGTGTAGATATTTCCATGTTCATACAGATAGCTGTGTAGCTATTTCCATGTTCATACAGATAGCGGTGTAGATATTTCCATGTTCATCCAGATGGCTGTACAGATATATCCATGTTCATACAGATGGCGGTGAAGATAATTCCATGTTCATACAGATAGCGGTGTAGATATTTCCATGTTCATACAGATAGTGGTGAAGATGTATGCATGTTTACACACATAGTGGTGTAGATATTTCCATGTTCATACAGATAGCGGTGTAGATATTTCCATGTTCATCCAGATGGCTGTGTAGATATATCCATGTTCATACAGATAGCGGTGTAGATATTTCCATGTTCATACAGATAGTGGTGTAGATATTTCCATGTTCATACAGATAGCGGTGTAGCTATTTCCATGTTCATACAGATAGCGGTGTAGATATTTCCATCTTCGTACACATAGCGGTGTAGATATTTCCATGTTCATGCAGATAGCTGTGCTGATATTTCCATGTTTATACAGGTAGCGGTGTAGATATTTCCATGTTCATACAGATAGCTGTGTAGCTATTTCCATGTTCATACAGATAGTGGTGTAGATATTTCCATGTTCATCCAGATGGCTGTACAGATATATCCATGTTCATACAGATGGCGGTGAGGATAACTCCATGTTCATACAGATAGCGGTGTAGATATTTCCATGTTCATACAGATAGTGGTGTAGATATTTCCATGTTCATACAGATAGCGGTGTAGATATTTCCATGTTCATACAGATAGCGGTGTAGATATTTCCATGTTCATCCAGATGGCTGTGTAGATATATCCATGTTCAAACAGATGGCGTTGTAGATATTTCCATGTTCATACGGATAGCGGTGTAGATATTTCCATGTTCATACATATAGCGGTGTAGGTATTTCCATGTTCATACAGATAGAGGGGCTGATATTTCCATGATCATACAGATAGCGGTGCTGATATTTCCATGTTTATACAGGTAGCGGTGTAGATATTTCCATGTTTATACAGATAGCGGTGTAGTTATTTCCATGTTTATACAGATAGCGGTGTAGATATTTCCATGTTTATACTGATAGCGGTGTAGATATCTCCATCTTAATACAGATGGCGGTGTAGATATTTATATGTTCATACAGATGGCGGTGCAGATATTTCCATGTTCATACAGATGGCGGTGTAGATATTTCCATGTTCATACAGATAGCGGTGTAGTTATTTCCATGTGTAAAGAGATAGCTGTGTAGATATTTCCATGTATATGCAGATAGCTTTGTAGATATTTCCATTTTCATGCAGATAGCGGTGTAGATATTTCCAAGTTCAGATAGCGGTGTAGACATTTCCATGTTCATTCAGATAGCGGTGAAGATATTTCCATGTTTATACAGATTGCGGTGAAGATGTATACATATTTACACAGATAGCGGTGTAGATATTTCCATGTTCATACAAATAGCGGTGTAGATATTTCCATGTTCATCCAGATGGCTGTGTAGACATATCCATGTTCATACAGATAGCGCTGTAGATATTTCCATGTTCATACAGATAGAGGTGTAGATATTTCCATGTTCGTACAGATAGCGGTGTAGCTATTTCCATGTTCATGCAGATAGCGGTGTAGATATTTCCATGTTCATAGAGATAGCGGTGTAGATATTTCCATGTTCATACAGATAGCGGTGCTGATATTTCCATGTTTATACAGGTAGCGGTGTAGATATTTCCATGTTTATACAGATAGCGGTGTAGATATTTCCAGGTTTATAAAGATAGCGGTGTAGATATTTCCAAGTTTATACAGATAGCGGTGAAGATATCTCCATCTTAATACAGATGGCGGTGTAGATATTTATATGTTCATACAGATGGCAGTGCAGATATTTCCATGTTCATACAGATGGCAGTGTAGATATTTCCATGTTTATAGAGATAGCGGTGTAGTTATTTCCATGTGTAAAGAGATAGGTTTGTAGATATTTCCATGTATATGCAGATAGCTGTGTAGATATTTCTATTTTCATGCAGATAGCGGTTTAGATATTTCCATGTTCAAACAGATAGCGGTGTAGATATTTCCATGTTCATACAGATAGCGGTGTAGATATTTCCATGTTCATCCAGATGGCTGTGTAGATATATCCATGTTCATACAGATGGAGGTGAAGTAATTTCCATGTTCATACAGATAGCGGTGTAGCTATTTCCATGTTCATACAGATAGCGGTTTATGTATTTCCATGTTCATACAGATAGCGGTGTAGATATTTCCATGTTCATACAGATAGCGGTGTAGATATTTCCATGTTCATCCAGATGGCTGTGTAGATATATCCATGTTCATACAGAGGGCGGTGTAGATATTTCCATGTTCATAGAGATAGCGGTGTAGATATTTCCATGTTTATACAGATAGCGGTGTAGATATCTCCATCTTAATACAGATGGCGGTGTAGATATTTATATATTCATACAGATGGCGGTGCAGATATTTCCATGTTCATACAGATAGCGGTGTAGATATTTCCATGTTTATAGAGATAGCGGTGAGGTTATATCCATGTGTAAAGAGATAGCTGTGTAGATATTTCCATGTATATGCAGATAGCTGTGTAGATATTTCCATTTTCATGCAGACAGCGGTGTAGATATTTCCATGTTCAAACAGATAGCGGTGTAGATATTTCCATGTTCATACATATAGCGGTGTAGATATTTCCATGTTCATACAGATAGCGGTGTAGATATGTCCATGTTTATACAGATAGCGGTGTAGATATTTCCATGTTTATACAGATAGCGGTGTAGATATCTCCATGTTAATTCAGATGGCGGTGTAGATATTTATATGTTTATACAGATGGCGGTGCAGATATTTCCATGTTCATACAGATAGCGGTGTAGCTATTTCCATGTTCATACAGATAGCGGTGTAGATATTTCCATGTTCATCCAGATGGCTGTGTAGACATATCCATGTTCATACAGATGTCAGTGAAGATAATTCCACGTTTATACATCTAGCGGTGTAGATATTTCCATGTTCATACAGATAGTGGTGTAGATATATCCATGTTCATACAGATAGTGGTGCTGATATTTCCATGTTTATACAGGTAGCGGTGCTGTTATTTCCATGTTTATACAGGTAGCGGTGTAGATATTTCCATGTTTATACAGATAGCGGTGTAGATATTTCCATGTTTATACAGATAGCGCTGTAGATATTTCCATGTTTATACAGATAGCGGTGTAGATATCTCCATCTTAATACAGATGGCGGTGTAGATATTTCTATGTTCATACAGATGGCCGTGCAGGTATTTCCATGTTCATACAGATAGCGGTGTAGTTATTTCCATGTGTAAAGAGATAGCTGTGTAGATATTTCCATGTATATGCAGATAGCTGTGTAGATATTTCCATTTTCATGCAGATAGCGGTTTAGATATTTCCACGTTCAAACAGATAGCGGTGTAGATATTTCCATGTTTATACAGATAGCGGTGAAGATGTACGCATGTTTACACACATAGTGGTGTAGATATTTCCATGTTCATACAGATAGCGGAGTAGATATTTCCATGTTCATCCAGATGGCTGTGTAGATATAGCCATGTTCATACAGATAGCGGTGCAGTTATTTCCATGTTCATACAGATAGTGGTGTAGATATTTCCATGTTCATTCAGATAGCGGTGTAGGTATTTCCATGTTGATACAGATAGCGGTGTAGATATTTCCATCTTCGTACACATAGCGGTGTAGATATTTCCATGTTCATACAGATAGCTGTGCTGATATTTCCATGTTTATACAGGTAGCGGTGTAGATATTTCCATGTTCATACAGATAGCTGTGTAGCTATTTCCATGTTCATACAGATAGCGGTGTAGATATTTCCATGTTCATCCAGATGGCTGTACAGATATATCCATGTTCATACAGATGGCGGTGAAGATAATTCCATGTTCATACAGATAGCGGTGTAGATATTTCCATGTTCATACAGATAGTGGTGTAGATATTTCCATGTTCATACAGATAGCTGTGTAGCTATTTCATGTTCATACAGATAGCGGTGTAGATATTTCCATGTTCATCCAGATGGCTGTGTAGATATATCCATGTTCAAACAGATGGTGTTGTAGATATTTCCATGTTCATACGGATAGCGGTGTAGATATTTCCATGTTCATACAGATAGCGGTGTAGGTATTTCCATGTTCATACAGATAGAGGGGCTGATATTTCCATGTTCATACAGATAGCGGTGCTGATATTTCCATGTTTATACAGGTAGCGGTGTAGATATTTCCATGTTTATAGAGATAGCGGTGTAGTTATTTCCATGTTTATACAGATAGCGGTGTAGATATTTCCATGTTTATACTGATAGCGGTGTAGATATCTCCATCTTAATACAGATGGCCGTGTAGATATTTATATGTTCATAAAGATGGCGGTGCAGATATTTCCATGTTCATACAGATGGCGGTGTAGATATTTCCATGTTCATACAGATAGCGGTGTAGTTATTTCCATGTGTAAAGAGATAGCTGTGTAGATATTTCCATGTATTTGCAGATAGCTTTGTAGATATTTCCATTTTCATGCTGATAGCGGTTTAGATATTTAAATGTTCAAACAGATAGCGGTGTAGATATTTCCATGTTCATACGATAGCGGTGTAGATATCTCCATGCTTATACAGATTGCGAAGATGTATGCATATTTACACAGATAGCGGTGTAGATATTTCCATGTTCATGCAGGTAGCGGTGTAGATATTTCCATGTTCATCCAGATGGCTGTGTAGATATATCCATGTTCATACAGATGGCGGTCTAGATATTTACATGTTCATACAGATAGTGGTGTAGATATTTCCATGTTCATACAGATAGCGTTGTAGCTATTTCCATGTTCATACAGATAGCGGTGTAGATATTTCCATGTTCATAGAGATAGCGGTGTAGATATTTCCATGTTCATACAGATAGCGGTGCTGATATTTCCAGGTTTATACAGGTAGCGGTGTAGATATTTCCATGTTCATGCAGATAGCGGAGTAGATATTTCCATGTTCATCCAGATGGCTGTGTAGATATATCCATGTTCATCCAGATGGCGGTGAAGATATTTCCATGTTCATATAGATAGAGGGGCAGATATTTCCATGTTCATACAGATAGCGGTGCTGATATTTCCATGTTTATACAGGTAGCGGTGTAGATATTTCCATGTTTATACAGGTAGCGGTGTAGATATTTCCATGTTTATACAGGTAGCGGTGTAGATATTTCCATGTTTATACAGATAGCGGTGTAGATATTTCAATGTTTATACAGATAGCGGTGTAGATATTTCTACCTTAATACAGATGGCCGTGTAGTTATTTATATGTTCATACAGATTGCGGTGCAGATATTTCCATGTTCATACAGATGGCGGTGTAGATATTTCCATGTTCATACAGATAGCGGTGTAGTTATTTCCATGTGTAAAGAGATAGATGTGTAGGTATTTCCATGTATATGCAGATAGCTCTGTAGATATTTCCATTTTCATGCAGATAACGGTTTAGATATTTCCATGTTCAAACAGATAGCGGTGTAGATATTTCCATGTTCATACAGATAGCGGTGCAGATATTTCCATGTTTATACAGATAGCGGTGATGATGTATGCATGTTTAAAGAGATAGCGGTGTAGATATTTCCATATTCATACAGATCGCGGTGTAGATATTTCCAAGTTCATCTAGATGGCTGAGTAGACATATCCATGTTCATACAGAGGGCGGTGAAGGTATTTCCATGTTCATACAGATAGCGCTGTAGATATTTCCATGTTCAAACCGATAGCGGTGTAGATATTTCCATGTTCATTCAGATAGAGGAGTAGATATTTCCATGTTCATACAGATAGCGGTGTAGATATTTCCATGTTCATACAGATAGCGGTGTAGATATTTAAAAGTTTATACAGACATCGGTGAAGATGTATGAATATTTCAACAGATAGCGTTGTGGAGATTTCCAAGTTCATCCAGAGGGCTGTGTAGATATATCCATGTTCATACAGATAGCGGTGTAGATGTTTCCATGTTCATACAGATAGCGGTGTAGTTATTTCCATGTGCAAAGAGATAGCTGTGTAGATATTTACATGTATATGCAGATAGCTGTGTAGATATTTCCATTGTCATGCAGATAGCTTTTTAGATATTTCCATGTTCAAACAGATAGCGGTGTAGATATTTCCATGTTCATACAGATAGCGGTATAGATATCTCCATGTTCCTACAGATAGCGGTGTAGATATTTCCATGTTTATACAGACTGCGGTGAAGATGTATGCATGTTTACACAGATAGCGGTGTAGATATTTCCATGTTCATCCAGTTGGCTGTGTAGATATGTCCATGCTCATACAGATAGCTGTGTACATATTTCCATGTTCATACAGATAGCGGTGTAGATATTTCCATGTTCATCCAGATGGCTGTGTGGATATATCCATGTTCATACAGATAGCGGTGTAGATATTTCCATGTTCATACAGATAGCGGTGTAGATATTTCCATGTTCACACAGGTAGCGGTGAAGATATTTCCATGTTCATACAGATAGCGGTGCTGATATTTCCATGTTTATACAGGCAGCGGTGTAGATATTTCCATGTTTATACAGATAGCGGTGTAGATATCTCCATCTTAATTCAGATGGCGGTGTAGATATTTATATGTTCATACATATGGCGTTGCGGATATTTCCATGTTCATACAGATGGCAGTGTAGATATTTCCATGTTTATAGATATAGCGGTGTAGTTATTTCCATGTGTAAAGAGATGGCTGTGTAGATATTTCCATGTATATGCAGATAGCTTTGTAGATATTTCCATTTTCATGCAGATAGCGTTGTAGATATTTACATGTTCAATCAGATAGCGGTGTAGAAATTTCCATGTTCATTCAGATATCTTTGTAGATATTTCCATGTTCATACAGATAGCGGTGTAGATATTTCCATTTTCATACAGATAGCGGTGTAGATATTTCCATGTTCATACAGATAGTGGTGCTGATATTTCCAAGTTTATACAGGTAGCGGTGTAGATATTTCCATGTTTATACAGATAGTGGTGTAGATATTTCCATGTTTATATGGATAGTAGTGTAGACATTTATATGTTTTTTCAGATAGCGGTGTAGATATCTCCATCTTAATACAGATGGCGGTGTAGATATTTACATGTTCTTACAGATGGCGGTGTAGATATTTCCATGTTCATACAGATAGCGCTGTAGTTATTTCCATGTGTAAAGAGATAGCTGTGTAGATATTTCCATGTATATGCAGATAGCTGTGTAGATATTTCCATTTTCATGCAGATAGCGGTGTATATATTTCCATGTTCAAACAGATAGCGGTGTAAATATTTCCATGTTCATACAGATAGCGGTGTAGATAATTCCATGTTTATACAGATCGCGGTGAAGATGTATGCATGTTTACACAGATAGCGGTGTGGATATTTCCAAGTTCATCCAGAGGGCTGTGTAGATATATCCATGTTCATACAGATAGCGGTGTAGATATTTCCATATTCATACAGATAGCGGTGTAGATATTTCCATGTTCATCCAGATGGCTGTGTAGATATATCCATGTTCATACAGATGGCGGTGAAGAAATTTCCATGTTCATACAGATAGCGGTGTAGCTATTTCCATGTTCATACAGATAGCGGTTTATGTATTTCCATGTTCATACAGATAGCGGTGTAGATATTTCCATGTTCATACAGATAGCGATGTAGATATTTCCATGTTCATCCAGATGGCTGTGTAGATATATCCATGTTCATACAGAGGGCGGTGTAGATATTTCCATGTTCATAGAGATAGCGGTGTAGATATTTCCATGTTTATACAGATAGCGGTGTAGATATCTCCATCTTAATACAGATGGCGGTGTAGATATTTATATGTTCATACAGATGGCGGTGCAGATATTTCCATGTTCATACAGATAGCGGTGTAGATATTTCAATGTTTATAAAGATAGCGGTGAGGTTATATCCATGTGTAAAGAGATTGCTGTGTAGATATTTCCATGTATATGCAGATAGCTGTGTAGATATTTCCATTTTCATGCAGACACCGGTGTAGATATTTCCATGTTCAAACAGATAGCGGTGTAGATATTTCCATGTTCATACATATAGCGGTGTAGATATTTCCATGTTCATACAGATAGCGGTGTAGATATTTCCATGTTCATACAGATAGCGGTGTAGATATTTCCATGTTCATACAGATAGCGGTGCTGTTATTTCCCTGTTTATACAGGTAGCGGTGTAGATATTTCCATGTTTATACAGATAGAGGTGTAGATATGTCCATGTTTATACAGATAGCGGTGTAGATATTTCCATGTTTATACAGAGAGCGGTGTAGAAATCTCCATGTTAATACAGATGGCGGAGTAGATATTTATATGTTTATACAGATGGCGGTGCAGATATTTCCATGTTCATACAGATAGCGGTGTAGCTATTTCCATGTTCATACAGATAGCGGTGTAGATATTTCCATGTTCATCCAGATGGCTGCGTAGACATATCCATGTTCATACAGATGGCAGTGAAGATAATTCCACGTTTATACATCTAGCGGTGTAGCTATTTCCATGTTCATACAGATAGTGGAGTAGATATATCCATGTTCATACAGATAGTGGTGCTGATATTTCCATGTTTATACAGGTAGCGGTGCTGTTATTTCCATGTTTATACAGATAGCGGTGTAGATATTTCCATGTTTCTACAGATAGCGGTGTAGATATTTCCATGTTTATACAGATAGCGCTGTAGATATTTCCATGTTTATACAGATAGCGGTGTAGATATCTCCATCTTAATACAGATGGCGGTGGAGATATTTATATGTTCATACAGATGGCCGTGCAGATATTTCCATGTTCATACAGATAGCGGTGTAGTTATTTCCATGTGTAAAGAGATAGCTGTGTAGATATTTCCATGTATATGCAGATAGCTGTGTAGATATTTCCATTTTCATGCAGATAGCGGTTTAGATATTTCCATGTTCAAACAGATAGCGGTGTAGATATTTCCATGTTTATACAGATAGCGGTGAAGATGTACGCATGTTTACACACATAGTGGTGTAGATATTTCCATGTTCATACAGATAGCGGAGTAGATATTTCCATGTTCATCCAGATGGCTGTGTAGATATATCCATGTTAATACAGATAGCGGTGTAGTTATTTCCATGTTCATACAGATAGTGGTGTAGATATTTCCATGTTCATACAGATAGCGGTGTAGCTATTTCCATGTTGATACAGATAGCGGTGTAGATATTTCCATCTTCGTACACATAGCGGTGTAGATATTTCCATGTTCATACAGATAGCTGTGCTGATATTTCCATCTTTATACAGGTAGCGGTGTAGATATTTCCATCTTCATACAGATAGCTGTGTAGCTATTTCCATGTTCATACAGATAGCGGTGTAGATATTTCCATGTTCATCCAGATGGCTGTACAGATATATCCATGTTCATACAGATTGCGGTGAAGATAATTCCATGTTCATACAGATAGCGGTGTAGATATTTCCATGTTCATACAGATAGTGGTGTAGATATTTCCATGTTCATACAGATAGCGGTATAGCTATTTCCATGTTCATACAGATAGCGGTGTAGATATTTCCATGTTCATCCAGATGGCTGTGTAGATATATCCACGTTGAAACAGATGGCGTTGTAGATATTTCCATGTTCATACGGATAGCGGTGTAGATATTTCCAGGTTCATACAGATAGCGGTGTAGGTATTTCCATGTTCATACAGATAGAGGGGCTGATATTTCCATGTTCATACAGATAGCGGTGGTGATATTTCCATGTTTATACAGGTAGCGGTGTAGATATTTCCATGTTTATACAGATAGCGGTGTAGTTATTTCCATGTTTATACAGATAGCGGTGTAGATATTTCCATGTTTATACTGATAGCGGTGTAGATATCTCCATCTTAATACAGATGGCCGTGTAGATATTTATATGTTCATAAAGATGGCGGTGCAGATATTTCCATGTTCATACAGATGGCGGTGTAGATATTTCCATGTTCATACAGATAGCGGTGTAGTTATTTCCATGTGTAAAGAGATAGCTGTGTAGATATTTCCATGTATATGCAGATAGCTCTGTAGATATTTCCATTTTCTTGCAGATAGCGGTGTAGATATTTCCATGTTCAAACAGATAGCGTTGTAGATATTTCCATGTTCATACAGATAGCGGTGAAGATGTATGCATGTTTACACACATAGTGGTGTAGATATTTCCATGTTCATACAGATAGCGGTGTAGATATTTCCATGTTCATCCAGATGGCTGTGTAGATATATCCATGTTCATACAGATAGCGGTGTAGATATTTCCATGTTCATACAGATAGTGGTGTAGATATTTCCATGTTCATACAGATAGCGGTGTAGCTATTTCCATGTTCATACAGATAGCGGTGTAGGTATTTCCATCTTCGTACACTTAGCGGTGTAGATATTTCCATGTTCATACAGATAGCTGTACTGATATTTCCATGTTTATACAGGTAGCGGTGTAGATATTTCCATGTTCATACAGATAGCTGTGTAGCTATTTCCATGTTCATACAGATAGTGGTGTAGATATTTCCATGTTCATCCAGATGGCTGTACAGATATATCCATGTTCATACAGATGGCGGTGAAGATAATTCCATGTTCATACAGATAGCGGTGTAGATATTTCCATGTTCATACAGATAGTGGTGTAGATAATTCCATGTTCATACAGATAGCGGTGTAGATATTTCCATGTTCATACAGATAGCGCTGTAGATATTTCCATGTTCATCCAGATGGCTGTGTAGATATTTCCATGTTCAAACAGATGGCGTTGCAGATATTTCCATGTTCATACGGATAGCGGTGTAGATATTTCCATGTTCATACATATAGCGGTGTAGGTATTTCCATGTTCATACAGATAGAGGGGCTGATATTTCCATGATCATACAGATAGCGGTGCTGATATTTCCATGTTTATACAGGTAGCGGTGTAGATATTTCCATGTTTATACAGATAGCGGTGTAGTTATTTCCATGTTTATACAGATAGCGGTGTAGATATTTCCATGTTTATACTGATAGCGGTGTAGATATCTCCATATTAATACAGATGGCGGTGTAGATATTTATATGTTCATACAGATGGCGGTGCAGATATTTCCATGTTCATACAGATGGCGGTGTAGATATTTCCATGTTCATACAGATAGCGGTGTAGTTATTTCCATGTGTAAAGAGATAGCTGTGTAGATATTTCCATGTATATGCAGATAGCTCTGTAGATATTTCCATTTTCATGCAGATAGCGGTGTAGATGTTTCCATGTTCAAACAGATAGCGGTGTAGACATTTCCATGTTCATTCAGATAGCGGTGAAGATATTTCCATGTTTATACAGATTGCGGTGAAGATGTATGCATATTTACACAGATAGCGGTGTAGATATTTCCATGTTCATACAGATAGCGGTGTAGATATTTCCATGTTCATCCAGATGGCTGTGTAGACATATCCATGTTCATACAGATAGCGCTGTAGATATTTCCATTTTCTTGCAGATAGCGGTGTAGATATTTCCATGTTCAAACAGATAGCGTTGTAGATATTTCCATGTTCATACAGATAGCGGTGAAGATGTATGCATGTTTACACACATAGTGGTGTAGATATTTCCATGTTCATACAGATAGCGGTGTAGATATTTCCATGTTCATCCAGATGGCTGTGTAGATATATCCATGTTCATACAGATAGCGGTGTAGATATTTCCATGTTCATACAGATAGTGGTGTAGATATTTCCATGTTCATACAGATAGCGGTGTAGCTATTTCCATGTTCATACAGATAGCGGTGTAGGTATTTCCATCTTCGTACACTTAGCGGTGTAGATATTTCCATGTTCATACAGATAGCTGTACTGATATTTCCATGTTTATACAGGTAGCGGTGTAGATATTTCCATGTTCATACAGATAGCTGTGTAGCTATTTCCATGTTCATACAGATAGTGGTGTAGATATTTCCATGTTCATCCAGATGGCTGTACAGATATATCCATGTTCATACAGATGGCGGTGAAGATAATTCCATGTTCATACAGATAGCGGTGTAGATATTTCCATGTTCATACAGATAGTGGTGTAGATAATTCCATGTTCATACAGATAGCGGTGTAGATATTTCCATGTTCATACAGATAGCGCTGTAGATATTTCCATGTTCATCCAGATGGCTGTGTAGATATTTCCATGTTCAAACAGATGGCGTTGCAGATATTTCCATGTTCATACGGATAGCGGTGTAGATATTTCCATGTTCATACATATAGCGGTGTAGGTATTTCCATGTTCATACAGATAGAGGGGCTGATATTTCCATGATCATACAGATAGCGGTGCTGATATTTCCATGTTTATACAGGTAGCGGTGTAGATATTTCCATGTTTATACAGATAGCGGTGTAGTTATTTCCATGTTTATACAGATAGCGGTGTAGATATTTCCATGTTTATACTGATAGCGGTGTAGATATCTCCATATTAATACAGATGGCGGTGTAGATATTTATATGTTCATACAGATGGCGGTGCAGATATTTCCATGTTCATACAGATGGCGGTGTAGATATTTCCATGTTCATACAGATAGCGGTGTAGTTATTTCCATGTGTAAAGAGATAGCTGTGTAGATATTTCCATGTATATGCAGATAGCTCTGTAGATATTTCCATTTTCATGCAGATAGCGGTGTAGATGTTTCCATGTTCAAACAGATAGCGGTGTAGACATTTCCATGTTCATTCAGATAGCGGTGAAGATATTTCCATGTTTATACAGATTGCGGTGAAGATGTATGCATATTTACACAGATAGCGGTGTAGATATTTCCATGTTCATACAGATAGCGGTGTAGATATTTCCATGTTCATCCAGATGGCTGTGTAGACATATCCATGTTCATACAGATAGCGCTGTAGATATTTCCATGTTCATACAGATAGAGGTGTAGATATTTCCATGTTCGTACAGATAGCGGTGTAGCTATTTCCATGTTCATGCAGATAGCGGTGTAGATATTTCCATGTTCATAGAGATAGCGGTGTAGATATTTCCATGTTCATACAGATAGCGGTGCTGATATTTCCATGTTTATACAGGTAGCGGTGTAGATATTTCCATGTTTATACAGATAGCGGTGTAGATATTTCCAGGTTTATAAAGATAGCGGTGTAGATATTTCCACGTTTATACAGATAGCGGTGAAGATATCTCCATCTTAATACAGATGGCGGTGTTGATATTTATATGTTCATACAGATGGCAGTGCAGATATTTCCATGTTCACACAGATGGCGGTGTAGATATTTCCATGTTTATAGAGATAGCGGTGTAGTTATTTCCATGTGTAAAGAGATAGGTTTGTAGATATTTCCATGTATATGCAGATAGCTGTGTAGATATTTCTATTTTCATGCAGATAGCGGTTTAGATATTTCCATGTTCAAACAGATAGCGGTGTAGATATTTCCATGTTCATACAGATAGCGGTGTAGATATTTCCATGTTTATACAGATAGCAGTGAAACGTATGCATGTTTACACAGATAGCGGTGTAGATATTTCCATGTTCATCCACATGGCTGTGTAGATATATCCATGTTCATACAGATGGCGGTGAAGAAATTTCCATGTCCATACAGATAGCGCTGTAGCTATTTCCATGTTCATACAGATAGCGGTGTATGTATTTCCAAGTTCATACAGATAGCGGTGTAGATATTTCCATGTTCATAGATAGCGGTGTAGATATTTCCATGTTCATCCAGATGGCTGTGTAGATATATCCATGTTCATACAGATGGCGGTGTAGATATTTCCATGTTCATAGAGATAGCGGTGTAGATATTTCCATGTTCATACAGATAGAGGGGCTGATATTTCCATGTTCATACAGATAGCGGTGCTGATATTTCCATGTTTATACAGGTAGTGGTGTAGATATTTCCATGTTTATACAGGTAGCAGTGTAGATATTTCCATGTTTATACAGATAGCGGTGTGGATATTTCCATGTTTATACAGATAGCGGTGTAGATATCTCCATCTTAATACAGATGGCGGTGTAGATAATTATATGTTCATTCAGATGGCGGTGCAGAAATTTCCATGTTCATACAGATGGCGGTGTAGATATTTCCATGTTCATACAGATAGCGTTGTAGTTATTTCCATGTGTAAAGAGATAGCTGTGTAGATATTTCCATGTATATGCAGATAGCTGTGTAGATATTTCCATTTTCATGCAGATAGCGGTTTAGATATTTCCATGTTCAAACAGATATCGGTGTAGATATTTCCATGTTCATACAGATAGCGGTGTAGATATTTCCATGTTTATACAGGTAGCGCTGAAGATGTATGCATGTTTACACAGATAGCGGTGTAGATATTTCCATGTTCATACAGATAGCGGTGTAGATATTTCCATGTTCATCCAGATGGCTGTGTAGATATATCCATGTTCATACAGATAGCGGTGTAGTTATTTCCATATTCGTACAGATAGTGGTGTAGATATTTCCATGTTCATACAGATAGCGGTGTAGCTATTTCCATGTTCATACAGATAGCAGTGTAGATATTTCCATGTTCGTACAGATAGCGGTGTATATATTTCCATGTTCATACAGATAGCTGTGCTGATATTTCCATGTTTATACAGGTAGCGGTGTAGATATTTCCATCTTTATACAGATAGCGGTGTAGATATTTCCATGTTTATACAGATAGCGGTGTAGATATTTCCAGGTTTATACAGATAGAGGTGTAGATATCTGCTTCTTAATACAGATGGCGGTGTAGATATTTATCTGTTCATACAGATGGCGGGGCAGATATTTCCATGTTCATACAGATAGCGGTGTAGATATTTCCATGTTTATAGAGATAGCGGTGAGGTTATATCCATGTGTAAAGAGATACCTGTGTAGATATTTCCATGTATATGCAGATAGCTTTGTAGATATTTCCATTTTCATGCAGACAGCGGTGTAGATATTTCCATGTTCAAACATATAGCGGTGTAGATATTTCCATGTTCATACATATAGCGGTGTAGATACTTCCATGTTGAAACAGATAGCGGTGTAGATATTTCCATGTTCATACAGATAGCGGTGAAGATGTATGCATGTTTACACACATAGTGGTGTAGGTATTTCCATGTTCATACAGATAGCGGTGTAGATATTTCCATGTTCATCCAGATGTCTGTGTAGATATATCCATGTTCATACAGATAGCGGTGTAGATATATCCATGTTCATACAGATAGTGGTGTAGATATTTCCATGTTCAAACAGATAGCGGTGTAGCTATTTCCATGTTCATACAGATAGCGGTGTAGATATTTCCATCTTCGTACACATAGCGGTGTAGATATTTCCATGTTCATACAGATAGCTGTGATGATATTTCCAGGTCTATACAGGTAGCGGTGTAGATATTTCCATGTTCATACAGATAGCTGTGTAGCTATTTCCATGTTCATACCGATAGTGGTGTAGATATTTCCATGTTCATTCAGATGGCTGTACAGATATATCCATGTTCATACAGATGGCGGTGAAGATAATTCCATGTTCATACAGATAGCGGTGTAGATATTTCCATGTTCATACAGATAGTGGTGTAGATATTTCCATGTTCATACAGATAGCGGTGTAGCTATTTCCATGTTCATACAGATAGTGGTGTAGATATTTCCATGTTCATCCAGATGGCTGTGTAGATATATCCATGTTCATACAGATAGCGGTGTAGATATTTCCATGTTCATACAGATAGAAGTGTAGATATTTCCATGTTCGTACAGATAGCGGTGTAGCTATTTCCATGTTCATGGAGATATCGGTGTAGATACTTCCATGTTCATAGAGATAGCAGTGTAGATATTTCCATGTTCATACAGATAGCGGTGCTGATATTTCCATGTTTATACAGGTAGCGGTGTAGATATTTCCATGTTTATACAGATAGCGGTGTAGATATTTCCAGGTTTATAAAGATAGCGGTGTAGATATTTCCAAGTTTATACAGATAGCAGTGAAGATATTTCCATCTTAATACAGATGGCGGTGTAGATATTTATATGTTCATACAGATGGCAGTGCAGATATTTCCATGTTCATACAGATGGCGGTGCAGATATTTCCATGTTTATAGACATAGCGGTTTAGTTATTTCCATGTGTAAAGAGATAGGTTTGTAGATATTTCCATGTATATGCAGATAGCTGTGTAGATATTTCTATTTTCATGCAGATAGCGGTTTAGATATTTCCATGTTCATACAGATAGCGGTGTAGATATTTCCATGTTTATACAGATAGCGGTGAAACGTATGCAAGTTTACACAGATAGCGGTGTAGATATTTCCATGTTCATACAGATTGCGGTGTAGATATTTCCATGTTCATCCAGATGGCTGTGTAGACATATCCATGTTCATACAGATGGCGGTGAAGATATTTCCATGATCATACAGATAGCGGTGTAGATATTTCCATGTTCATACAGATAGCGGTGTAGATATTTCCATGTTCATACAGATGGCTTTGTAGATATATCCATGTTCATACAGATGGCGGTGAATATATTTCCATGTTCATACAGGTAGCGTTGTAGATATTTCCATGTTCATACAGATAGCGGTGCAGATATTTCCATGTTCATACAGATAGCGGTGCTGATATTTCCATGTTTATACAGATAGCGATGTAGATATTTCAATGTTTATACAGATAGCGGTGTAGATATCTCCTTCTTAATACAGATGGCGGTGTACATATTTATATGTTCATACAGATGGCTGTGAAGATATTTCCATGTTCATACAGATGGCGGTGTAGATATTTCCATGTTCATACAGATAGCGGTGTAGTTATTTCCATGTGTAAAGAGATAGCTGTGTAGATATTTCCATGTATATGCAGATAGCTGTGTAGATATTTCCATTTTCATGCAGACAGCGGTGTAGATATTTCCATGTTGAAACAGATAGTGGTGTAGATATTTCCATGTTCATACAGATCGCGGTGTAGCGATTTCTATGTTCAAACAGATAGCGGTGTAGATATTTCTATCTTCATACACATAGCGGTGTAGATATTTCCATGTTCATACAGATAGCTGTGCTGATATTTCCATGTTTATACAGGTAGCGGTGTAGATATTTCCATGTTCATACAGATAGCTGTGTAGCTATTTCCATGTTCATACAGATAGTGCTGTAGATATTTCCATGTTCATCCAGATGGCTGTACAGATATATCCATGTTCATACAGATGGCGGTGAAGATAATTCCATGTTCATACAGATAGCGGTGTAGATATTTCCATGTTCATACAGATAGTGGTGTAGATATTTCCATGTTCATACAGATAGCGGTGTAGCTATTTCCATGTTCATACAGATAGCGGTGTAGATATTTCCATGTTCATCCAGATGGCTGTGTAGATATATCCATGTTCAAACAGATGGCGTTGTATGTATTTCCATGTTCATACGGATAGCGGTGTAGATATTTCCATGTTCATACATATAGCGGTGTAGGTATTTCCATGTTCATACAGATAGAGGGGCTGATATTTCCATGTTCATACAGATAGCGGTGCTGATATTTCCATGTTTATACAGGTAGCGGTGTAGATATTTCCATGTTTATACAGATAGCGGTGTAGTTATTTCCATGTTTATACAGATAGCGGTGTAGATATTTCCATGTTTATACTGATAGCAGTGTAGATATCTCCATCTTAATACAGATGGCGTGTAGATATTTATATGTTCATACAGATGGCGGTGCAGATATTTCCATGTTCATACAGATGGCGGTGTAGATATTTCCATGTTCATACAGATAGCGGTGTAGTTATTTCCATGTGTAAAGAGATAGCTGTGTAGATATTTCCATGTATATGCAGATAGCTCTGTAGATATTTCCATTTTCATGCAGATAGTGGTGTAGATATTTCCATGTTCAAACACATAGCGGTGTAGACATTTCCATGTTCATTCAGATAGCGGTGAAGATATTTCCATGTTTATACAGATTGCGGTGAAGATGTATGCATATTTACACAGATAGCGGTGTAGATATTTCCATGTTCATACAGATAGCGGTGTAGATATTTCCATGGTCATCCAGATAGCGGTGTAGATATTTCCATGTTCATACAGGTAGTGGTGTAGATATTTCCATGTTCATACAGATAGCGGTGTAGCTATTTCCATGTTCATACAGATAGCGGTGTAGATATTTCCATGTTCATAGAGATAGCGGTGCTGATATTTCCGTGTTCATACAGATAGCGGTGCTGATATTTCCATGTTTATACAGGTAGCGGTGTAGATATTTCCATGTTTATACAGATAGCGGTGTAGATATTTCCATGTTTATACAGATAGCGGTGTAGATATTTCTATGTTTACACATATAGCGGTGTAGATATCTCCATCTTAATATAGATTGGAGTGTAGATATTTATATCTGCATACAGATGTCGGTGCAGATATTTCCATGTTCATACAGATGGCAGTGTAGATATTTGAATGTATATAGAGATAGCGCTGTAGTTATTTCCATGTGTAAAGAGATAGCTTTGTAGTTATTTCCATGTATATGCAGATCGCTGTGTAGATATTTCCATTTTCATGCAGATAGCGGTGTAGATATTTCCACGTTCATATAGCGGTGTAGATATTTCCATGTTCATGCAGGTAGCAGTGTAGATATTTCCATGTTTATACAGATAGCGGTGAAGATGTATGCATGTTTATACAGATAGCGGTGTAGATATTTCCATGTTCATCCAGATGGCTGTGTTGATATATCCATGTTCATACAGATGGCGGTGAAGATATTTCCATGTTCATACATATAGCGGTGTAGTTATTTCCGTGTGTAAAGAGATAGCTGTGTAGATATTTCCATGTATATGCAGATTGCTGTGTAGATATTTCCATTTTCATGCAGATAGCGTTTTAGATATTTCCATGTTCAAACAGATAGCGGTGTAGATATTTCCATGTTCATAGAGAGAGCGGTGTAGATATTTCCATGTTCATAGAGATAGCGGTGTAGATATTTCCATGTTTATACAGATAGTGGTGAAGATGTATGCATGTTTACACAGATAGCGGTGTAGATATTTCCATGTTCATACAGATAGCGGTGTAGATATTTCCATGTTCATCCAGATGGCTGTGTGGACATATCCATGTTCATACAGATGGCGGTGAAGATATGTCCATGTTCATACAGATAGCGGTGTAGATATTTCCATGTTCATCCAGATGGCTGTGTAGTTATATCCATGTTCATACAGATAGCGGTGTAGATATTTCCATGTTCATACAGATAGCGGTGTAGATATTTCCATGTTCATACAGATAGTGGTGTAGATAACTCCATGTTCATACAGATAGCGGTGTAGATATTTCCATGTTTATACAGATAGTGGTGAAGATGTATGCATGTTTACACAGATAGCGGTGTAGATATTTCCATGTTCATACAGATAGCGGTGTAGATATTTCCATGTTCATCCAGATGGCTGTGTAGACATATCCATGTTCATACAGATGGCGGTGAAGATATGTCCATGTTCATACAGATAGCGGTGTAGATATTTCCATGTTCATCCAGATGGCTGTGTAGTTATATCCATGTTCATACAGATAGCTGTGTAGATATTTCCATGTTCATACAGATAGCGGTGTAGATATTTCCATGTTCATACAGATAGCGGTGTAGATAATTCCATGTTCATACAGATAGCGGTGTAGATATTTCCATGTTCATACAGGAAGCGGTGTATATATTTCCATGTTCATACAGATAGCGGTGCTGATATTTCCATGTTTATACAGGCAGCGGTGTAGATATTTCCATCATTATACAGATAGCGGTGTAGATATCTCCTTCTTAATACAGATGGCGGTGTAGATATTTATATGTTAATACAGATGGCGGTTCAGATACTTCCATGTTCATACAGATGGTGGTGTAGATATTTCCATGTTTATAAATATAGCGGTGTAGTTATTTCCGTGTGTAAAGAGATAGCTGTGTATATATTTCCATGTATATGCAGATAGCTTTGTAGATATTTCCATTTTCATGCAGTTAGCGGTGTAGATATTTACATGTTTAAACAGATAGCGGTGTAAGTATTTCCATGTTCATTCAGATAGCTTTGTAGATATTTCCATGTTCATAGAGATAGCGGTGTAGATATTTCCATGTTCATACAGATATCGGTGTAGATATTTCCATGTTCATACAGATAGCGGTGCTGATATTTCCATGTTTATACAGGTAGCGGTGTAGATATTTCCATGTTTATACAGATAGCGGAGTAGATATTTCCATGTTTATACAGATAGCGGTGTAGATATTTCCATGTTTATTCTGATAGCGGTATAGATATCTCCATCTTAATACAGATGTTGGTGTAGATATTTATATGTTCATACAGATGGCGGTGCAGATATTTCCATGTTCATACAGATGGCGGTGTAGGTATTTCCATGTTCAGATAGCGGTGTAGATATTTCCATGTTCATACAGATAGCGATGTAGATATTTCCATGTTCATACAGGTAGCGGTGTAGATTTTTCTATGTTCATACAGATAGCGGTGTAGATATTTCCCTGTTCATACAGATAGCGGTGTAGTTATTTCCATGTGTAAAGAGATAGCTGTGTAGATATTTCCATGTATATGCAGATAGCTGTGTGGATATTTCCATTTTCATGCAGATAGCGGTTTAGATATTTCCATGTTCAAACAGATAGCGGTGTAGATATTTCCATGTTCATAGAGATAGCGGTGTAGATATTTCCATGTTCATACAGATAGAGGGGCTGATATTTCCATGTTCATACAGATAGCGGTGCTATTTCCAAGTTTATACAGGTAGCGGTTTAGATATTTCCATGTTTACACAGGTAGCAGTGTAGATATTTCCATGTTTATACAGAGAGCGGTGTAGATATATCCATGTTTATACAGATAGCGGTGTAGATATCTCCTTCTTAATACAGATGGCGGTGTAGATATTTATATGTTCATACAGATGGCGGTGCAGGTATTTCCATGTTCATACAGATGGCTGTCTTGATATTTCCATGTTCATACAGATAGCGGTGTAGTTATTTCCATGTGTAAAGAGATAACTGTGTAGATATTTCCATGTATATGCAGATAGCGGTGTAGATAATTCCATTTTCATGCTGATAGCGGTTTAGATATTTCCATGATCAAACAGATAGCGGTGTAGATATTTCCATGTTCATTCAGATAGCGGTGTAGCTATTTCCATGCTTTTGCAGATTGCGGTGAAGATGTATGCATGTTTACACAAATAGCGGTGTAGATATTTCCATGTTCATCCAGATGGCTGTGTAGACATATCCATGTTCATACAGATGGCGGTGAAGATATTTCCATGTTCATACAGATAGCGGTGTAGATATTTCCATGTTCATACATATAGCGGTGTAGATATTTCCATGATCATACAGATGGCTGTGTAGATATATCCATGTTCATACAGATGGCGGTGAAGTTATTTCCATGTTCATACAGATAGCGGTGTAGATATTTCCATGTTCGTACAGATAGCGGTGTAGATATTTCCATGTTCATACTGATAGCGGTGCTGTTATTTCCATGTTTATACAGGTAGCGGTGTAGATATTTCCATGTTTATACAGATAGCGGTGTAGATATTTCCATGTTTATACAGATAGCAGTGTAGATATTTCCATGTTTATACAGATAGCGGTGTAGATATCTCCTTCTTAATACAGATGGCGGTGCAGATATTTATATGTTCATACACATGGCGGTGCAGATATTTCCATGTTCATACAGATGGCGGTGTAGATATTTCCATCTTCATACAGATAGCGGTGTAGATATCTCCATGTTCACACAGATAGCGGTGTAGATATTTCCATGTTCATCCAGATGGCGGTGCAGAAATTTCCATGTTCATACTGATAGCGGTGCTGATATTTCCATTTTTATAGAGATAGGGGTGTAGATATTTCCATGTTTATACAGATAGCGGTGTAGATATTTCCATGTTCATACAGATAGCGGTGTAGATATCTCCTTAATACAGATGGCGGTGTAGATATTTATATGTTCATACAGATGGCAATGAAGATATTTCCATGTTCATACAGATGGCGGTGTAGATATTTCCATGTTTATAGATATAGCGGTGTAGTTATTTCCATGTGTAAAGAGATAGCTGTGTAGATATTTCCATGTATATGCAGATAGCTTTGTAGATATTTCCATTTTCATACAGATAGTGGTGTAGATATTTACATGTTCAAACAGATAGCGGTGTAGATATTTTGTTGTTCATACAGATAGCGGTGTAGATATTTCCATGTTCATACAGATAGCGGTGTAGATATTTCCATGTTCATACAGATAGCGGTGTAGATATTTCCATGTTCATACAGATAGCGGTGCTGATATTTCCATGTTTATGCAGATAGCGGTGCTGATGTTTCCATGTTTATACAGGTAGCAGTGTAGATATTTCCATGTTTATTCAGATAGCAGTGTAGATATCTCCATCTTAATACAGATGGCGGTGTAGATATTTATATGTTCATACAGATGGCGGTGCAGATATTTCCATGTTCATACAGATGGCGGTGTAGATATTTCCATGTTCATACAGATAGCGGTGTAGTTATTTCCATGTGTAAAGAGATAGCTGTGTAGGTATTTCCATGTATATGCAGATAGCTGTGTAGATATTTCTATTTTCATGCAGATAGTGGTGTATATATTTCCATCTTCAAACAGATAGCGGTGTAGATATTTCCATGTTCATACAGATAGCGGTGTAGATATTTCCAAGTGTATACAGACAGCGGTGAAGATGTATGCATGTTTACACAGATAGCGGTGTGGAGATTTCCATGTTCATACAGAGGGCTGTGTAGATATATCCATGTTCATACAGATAGCGGTGTAGATATTTCCATGTTCATACAGATATCGGTGTAGATATTTCCATGTTCATCCAGATGGCTGCGTAGATATATCCATGTTCATACCGATGGTGGTGAAGATATTTCCATGTCCATAGAGATAGCGCTGTAGATATTTCCATGTTCATACAGATAGCGGTGTAGCTATTTCCATGTTCATACAGATAGCGGTGTATGTATTTCCATGTTCATAAAGATAGCAGTGCAGATATTTCCATGTTCATACAGATAGCAGTGTAGATATTTCCATGTTCATCCAGGAGGCTGTGAAGATATATCCATGTTCATACAGATGGCGGTGAAGATATTTCCATGTTCATACTGATAGCAGTGTAGATATTTCCATGTTCATCCAGGAGGCTGTGAAGATATATCCATGTTCATACAGATGGCGGTGAAGGTATTTCCATGTTCATACAGATAGCGGTGTAGATATTTCCATGTTCATGCAGATAGCAGTGTAGATATTTCCATGTTTATACAGATGGCGGTGAAGATGTATGCATGTTTACACAGATAGTGGAGTAGATATTTCCATGTTCATACAGATAGCGGTGTAGATATTACCATGTTCATCCAGATGGCTGTGTATATATATCCATGTTCATACAGATGGCGGTGAAGATATTTCCTTTTTCATACATATAGCGGTGTAGTTATTTCCATGTGTAAAGAGATAGCTGTGTAGATATTTCCATATATATGCAGTTAGCTGTGTACATATTTCCATTTTCATGCAGATAGCGGTTTAGATATTTCCATGTTAATACAGATAGCGGTGTAGATATTTTCATGTTCATACAGATAGTGGTGTAGATATTTCCATATTCATGCAGATAGCGGTGTAGCTATTTCCGTGTTCATACAGATGGCGGTGAAGATATTTCCATGTTCATACAGATAGCGGTGTGGATATTTCCATGTTCATACAGATAACGGTGTAGATATTTCCATGTTCATACAGATAGCGGTGTAGATATTTCCATGTACATACAGATAGAGGGGCTGATATTTCCATGTTCATACAGGTAGCGGTGCAGATATTTCCATGTTTATACAGGTAGTGGTGTAGATATTTCCATGTTTATACAGGTAGCGGTGTAGATATTTCCATGTTTATACAGATAGCGGTGTAGATATTTCCATGTTTATACAGATAGCGGTGTAGATATCTCTATCTTAATACAGATGGCCGTGTAGTTATTTATAGGTTCATACAGATGGCGGTGCAGATATTTCCATGTTCATACAGATGGCTGTGTAGATATTTCCATGTTCATACAGATAAAGGTGTAGTTATTTCCATGTGTAAAGAGATAGCTGTGTAGATATTTCCATGTATATGCAGATAGCTCTGTAGATATTTCCATTTTCATGCAGATAGCGGTTTAGATATTTCCATGTTCAAACAGATAGCGGTGTAGATATTTCTATGTTCATACAGACAGCGGTGTAGATATTTCCATGTTTATACAGATAGCGGTGATGATGTATGCATGTTTTCACAGATAGTTGTGTAGATATTTCTATGTTCATACAGATCGCGGTGTAGATATTTCCATGTTCATCTAGATGGCTGTGTAGAGATACCCATGTTCATACAGATGGCGGTGAAGGTATTTCCATGTTCATACAGATAGTGGTGTAGATATTTCCATGTTCAAACCTATTGCGGTGTAGATATTTCCATGTTCATACAGATAGCGGTGTAGATATTTCCATGGTCATACAGATAGCGGTGTAGGTATTTCCATGTTCAAACAGATAGCGGTGTAGATATTTCCATGTTCATACAGATAGCGGTGCTGATATTTCCATGTTGATACAGGTAGTGGTGTAGATATTTCCATGTTTATACAGATAGCGGTGTAAATATTTCCATGTTTATACAGATAGTGGTGTAGATATTTCCATGTTTATACAGATAGCAGTGTAGATATCTCCATCTTAATACTGATGGCGGTCTAGATATTTATATGTTCATACAGATGGCGGTGCAGATATTTCCATGTTCATACACATGGAGGTGTAGATATTTCCATGTTCATACAGATAGCGGTGTAGTTATTTCCATGTGTAAAGACATAGCTGTGTAGATATTTAAATGTATATGCAGATAGCAGTGCAGATATTTCCATTTTCATGCAGATAGCGGTGTAGATATTTAAATGTTCAAACAGATAGCGGTGTAGATATTTCCATGTTCATACAGATAGCGGTGTAGATATTTCCATGTTTATACAGATAGCGGTGTAGATATTTTCATGTTTATACAGATAGCGGTGTAGATATTTCCATGTTCATACAGATAGCGGTGTAGATATTTCCATGTTCATACAGATAGCGGTGCTGAAATTTCCATGTTTATGTAGGCAGCGGTGTAGATATTTCCATGTTTATACAGATAGCGGTTTAGATATTTCCTTAATCCAGATGGCGGTGTAGATATTTATATGTTCATACAGATGGCGATGCAGATACTTCCATGTTCATACAGATGGCGGTGTAGATATTTCCATGTTTATAGATATAGCGGTGTAGTTATTTCCATGTGTAAGTAGATAGCTTTGTAGATATTTCCATGTATATGCAGATAGCTTTGTAGATATTTCCACCTTCATGCAGATAGCGGTGTAGATATTTACATGTTCAAACAGATAGCGGTGTAGATATTTCCATGTTCTTCCAGATGGCTGTGTAGATATATCCAAGTTCATAGAGATAGAGGTGTAGATATTTCCATGTTAATACAGGTAGTGGTGTAGATGTTTCCATGTTCATACAGATAGCGGTGTAGCTATTTCCATGTTCATACAGATAGTGGTGTTGATATTTCCATGTTCATAGAGATAGCGGTGTAGATATTTCCATGTTCATACAGATAGCGGTGCTGATATTTAAATGTTTATACAGATAGCGGTGTAGATATTTCCATTTTCATACAGGTAGTGGTGTAGATATTTCCATGTTCATACAGATGGTTGTGTAGATATATCCATGTTCATACAGATAGCGGTGTAGATATTTCCATGTTCATACAGATAGCGGTGTAGATATTTCCATGTTCATACAGATAGCGGTGTAGATATTTCCATGTTTATACAGATAGCGGTGAAGATGTATGCATGTTTAAACAGAGAGCGGTGTATATATTTCCATGTTCATACAGATAGCTGTGTAGATATTTCCATGTTCATACAGATGGCGGTGAAGATATTTCCATGTTCATACAGATAGCAGTGTAGATATTTCCATGTTCATACAGATAGCGGTGTAGATATTTCCATGTTCATACAGACAGCTGTGCAGCTATTTCCATGTTCATACAGATAGCAGTGTAGATATTTCCATGTTCATCCAGATGGCTGTGTAGATATATCCATGTTCATACAGATGGCGGTGAAGATAATTCCATGTTCATACAGATAGCGGTGTAGATATTTCCATGTTCATACAGATAGTGGTGTAGATATTTCCATGTTCATACAGATAGCGGTGCTGATATTTCCATGTTTATACAGGTTTCGGGGTAGATATTTCCATGTTTATACAGATAGCGGAGTAGATATTTCCATGTTTATACAAATAGCGTTGTAGATATCTCCATCTTAATACAGATGGCGGTGTAGATATTTATATGTCCATACAGATGGCGGTGCAGATATTTCCATGTTCACACAGATGGCGGTGTAGATATTTCCATGTTCATACAGATAGCAGTGTAGATATTTCCATGTTTATACAGATAGCGGTGAAGATGTATGCATATTTACACAGATAGCGGTGTAGATATTTCCATGTTCAAACAGCGGTGTAGATATTTCCATGTTCATACAGATAGCGGTGTAGATATTTCCATGTTTATACAGATTGCGGTGAAGACGTATGCATATTTACACAGATAGCGGTATAGATATTTCCATGTTCATACAGATAGCGGTGTAGATATTTCCATGTTCATCCAGATGGCTGTGTAGATATATCCATGTTCATACAGATAGCGGTGTAGATATTTCCATTTTCATACAGGTAGTGGTGTAGATATTTCCATGTTCAATCGGATGGTTGTGTAGATATATCCATGTTCATACAGATAGCGGTGTAGATATTTCCATGTTCATACAGATTGCGGTGTAGATATTTCCATGTTTATACAGATAGCGGTGAAGATGTATGCATGTTTACACAGATAGCGGTGTAGATATTTCCATGTTCATACAGATAGCTGTGTAGATATTTCCATGTTCATCCAGATGGCTTTGTAGATATATCCATGTTCATACAGATGGCGGTGAAGATATTTCCATTTTCATACAGATAGCAGTGTAGATATTTCCATGTTCATACAGATAGCGGTGTAGATATTTCCATGTTCATACAGATAGCTGTGTAGCTATTTCCATGTTCATACAGACAGCGGTTTAGATATTTCCATGTTCATCCAGATGGCTGTGTAGATATATCCATGTTCATACAGATGGCGGTGAAGATAATTCCATGTTCATACAGATAGCGGTGTAGATATTTCCATGTTCTTCCAGATGGCTGTGTAGATATATCCAAGTTCATAGAGATAGAGGTGTAGATATTTCCATGTTAATACAGGTAGTGGTGTAGATGTTTCCATGTTCATACAGATAGCGGTGTAGCTATTTCCATGTTCATACAGATAGTGGTGTTGATATTTCCATGTTCATAGAGATAGCGGTGTAGATATTTCCATGTTCATACAGATAGCGGTGCTGATATTTAAATGTTTATACAGATAGCGGTGTAGATATTTCCATTTTCATACAGGTAGTGGTGTAGATATTTCCATGTTCATACAGATGGTTGTGTAGATATATCCATGTTCATACAGATAGCGGTGTAGATATTTCCATGTTCATACAGATAGCGGTGTAGATATTTCCATGTTCATACAGATAGCGGTGTAGATATTTCCATGTTTATACAGATAGCGGTGAAGATGTATGCATGTTTAAACAAATAGCGGTGTATATATTTCCATGTTCATACAGATGGCGGTGAAGATATTTCCATGTTCATACAGATAGCCGTGTAGATATTCCCATGTTCATACCGATAGCGGTGCTGATACTTCCATGTTTATACAGGTAGCAGTGTACATATTTCAGTGTTTATACAGAGAGCGGTGTAGATATTTCCATGTTCATACAGATAGCGGAGTATATATTTCCATGTTTATACAGATAGCGGTGTAGATACCTCCTTCTTTATACTGATGGCGGTGTAGATATTTCCACGTTCATACAGATGGCGGTGTAGATATTTCCATCTTTATAGAGATAGCGGTGTAGCTATTTCCATGTGCAAAGAGATAGCTGTGTAGATATTTCCATTTATATGCAGATAGTTGTGTATATATTTCCATTTTCATGCAGATAGCGGTGTAGGTATTTCCATGTTCAAACAGATAGCGGTTTAGATATTTCCATGTTCATACAGATAGCGGTGTAGATATTTCCATGTTTATACAGATAGTGGTGAAGATGTATGCATGTTTACACAGATAGCGGTGTAGATATTTCCATGTTCATACAGACGGCTGTGTAGACATATCCATGTTCATACAGATGGCGGTGAAGATATTTCCATGTTCATACAGATTGCTGTGTAGATATATCCATGTTCATACAGATGG
Organism: Gorilla gorilla gorilla; assembly: GCF_029281585.2. Taxonomy (NCBI): domain Eukaryota; kingdom Metazoa; phylum Chordata; class Mammalia; order Primates; family Hominidae; genus Gorilla; species Gorilla gorilla. The sequence continues at coordinate 4,260,298 of NC_073232.2, read as the reverse complement.
CGGTGACGATATTTCCATGTTCATACAGACGGCGGTGTAGATATTTCCATGTTCATACAGATAGCGGTGCTGATAATTCCATGTTTATAAAGGTATTGGTGTAGATATTTCCATGTTTATACAGATAGCGGTGTAGATATTTCCATGTCCATCCAGATGGCTGTGTAGATATATCCATGCTCATACAGATGGCGGTGAAGACTTTTCCATGTTCATACAGATAGCGGTGTAGATATTTCCATGTTCATACAGATAACCGTGTAGATATTGCATTGTTCCTACCGATAGCGGTGCTGATACTTCCATGTTTATACAGGTAGCGGTGTAGATATTTCCATGTTTATACACATAGCGGTGTAGATATTTCCATGTTTATACAGATAGCGGTGTAGATATCTCCATCTTAATACAGATGGCGGTGTAGATATTTATATGCTCATACAGATGGCGGGGCAGATATTTCCATGTTCATACGGATGGCGGTGAAGATATTTCCATGTTCATACAGATGGCGGTGTAGAAACTTCCATGTTCATACTGATAGCGGTGCTGATATTTCCATGTTTATACAGGTAGCGGTGTAGATATTTCCATGTTTATACAGATAGCAGTGTAGATATTTCCATGTTTATACACATAGCGGTGTAGATATTTCCATGTTTATACAGATAGCGGTGTAGATATTTCCATGTTTATGCAGATAGTGGTGTAGATATCTCCATCATAATACAGATGGCGGTGTAGATATTTAAATGTTCATACAGATGGCGGTGCAGATATTTCCATGTTCATACAGATGGCGGTGTAGTTATTTCCATGTGTAAAGAGATAGCTGTGTAGGTATTTCCATGTATAAGCAGATAGCTCTGTAGATATTTCCGTTTTCATGCAGATAGCGGTGTATATATTTCCCTCTTCAAACAGTTAGCGGTGTAGATATTTCCATGGTCATAAAGATAGCGGTGTAGATATTTCCATGTTTATACAGATAGCGGTGTAGATATTTCCATGTTCATACAGATAGACGTGTAGATATTGCCATGTTCATACCGATAGCGGTGCTGATACTTCCATGTTTATACAGGTAGCGGTGTACATATCTCCGTGTTTATACAGATAGCGGTGTAGATATTTCCATGTTCATACAGATAGCGGTGTAGATATTTCCATGTTTATACAGATAGCGGTGTAGATATCTCCTTCTTAATTCTGATGGCGGTTTAGATATTTCCATGTTCATACAGATGGCGGTGTAGATATTTCCATGTTTATAGAGATAGCGGTGTAGTTATTTCCATGTGCAAAGAGATAGCTGAGTAGATATTCCCATTTATATGCTGTTAGTTGTGAAGATATTTCCTTTTTCATGCAGATAGCAGTGTAGATATTTCCATGTTCAAACAGATAGCGGTGTAGATATTTCCATGTTCATACAGATAGCGGTGTAGATATTTCCATGTTTATACAGATAGCGGTGCAGATGTATGCATGTTTACACAGATAGCGGTGTAGATATTTCCATGTTCATCCAGACGGGTGTGTAGACATATCCATGTTCATACAGATGGCGGTGAATATATTTCCATGTTCATACAGATGGCTGTATAGATATATCCATGTTCATACAGATGGCGGTGATGATATTTCCATGTTCATACTGACGGCGGTGTAGATATTTCCAAGTTCATACAGATAGCGGTGCTGATATTTCCATGTTTATACAGGTAGCGGTGTAGATATTTCCATGTTTATACAGATAGCGGTGCTGATATTTCCATGTTTATACAGGTAGCGGTGTAGATATTTCCATGTTTATACAGGTAGCGGTGTAGATATTTCCATGTTTATACAGATAGCGGTGTAGATATTTCCATGTTTATACAGATAGCGGTGTAGATATTTCCATGTTTATACAGATAGCGGTAGATATCTCCATCTTAATACAGATGGCGGTGCAGATATTTATATGTTCATACAGATGGCGGTGCAGATATTTCCATGTTCATACGGATGGCGGTGAAGATATTTCCATGTTCATACAGATGGCGGTGTAGAAACTTCCATGTTGATACTGATAGCGGTGGTGATATTTCCATGTTTATACAGGTAGCTGTGTAGATATTTCCATGTTTATACAGGTAGCGGTGTAGATATTTCCATGTTTATACAGATAGCGGTGTAGATATTTCCATGTTTATACACATAGCAGTGTAGATATTTCCATGTTTATACAGATAGCGGTGTAGATATTTCCATGTTTATGCAGATAGTTGTGTAGATATATCCATCTTAATACAGATGGCGGTGTAGATATTTAAATGTTCATACAGATGGCTGTGTAGACATATCCATGTTCATACAGATGGCGGTGAAGGTATTTCCATGTTCATACAGATAGCGGTGTAGATATTTCCATGTTCATACAGATAGCGGTGTAGATATTTCCATGTTCATCGAGATGGCTGTGTAGATATATCCATGTTCCTACAGATGGCGGTGAAGATATTTCCATGTTCATACAGATGGCGGTGTAGATATTTCCATGTTCATCCAGATGGCTGTGTAGATATATCCATGTTCATACAGATAGTGCTGTAGATATTTCCATCTTCATACAGATAGCGGTGCAGATATTTCCATGTTCATCCAGATGGCTGTGTAGATATATCCATGTTCATACAGATGGCGGTGAAGATATTTCCATGTTCATACAGATAGCGGTGTAGATATTTCCATGTTCATGCAGATAGTGGTGTAGATATTTCCATGTTCATAAAGATAGCGGTGTAGATATTTCCATGTTTATACAGATAGCGGTGAAAATGTATGCATGTTTACACAGATAGCGGTGTAGATATTTCCATGTTCATCCAGATGGCTGTGTAGATATATCCATGTTCATACAGATGGCGGTGAAGATATTTCCATGTACATACAGATAGCTGTGTAGATATTTCCATTTTCATGCAGATAGCGGTGTAGATATTTCCATGTTCATACAGATAGCGGTGTGGATATTTCCATGTTTATACAGGTAGCGGTGAAGATGTATGCATGTTTACACAGGTAGAGGTGTAGATATTTCCATGTTCATACAGATAGCGGTGTAGATATGTCCATGTTCATCCAGACGGCTGTGTAGACATATCCATGTTCATACAGATGGCGGTGAAGATATTTCCATGTTCATACAGATGGCTGTGTAGATATATCCATGTTCATACAGATGACGGTGAAGATTTTTCCATGTTCATACAGATGGCGGTGTAGATATTTCCATGTTCATACAGATAGCGGTGCTGATATTTCCATGTTTATACAGGTAGCAGTGTAGATATTTCCATGTTTATGCAGATAGCGGTGTAGATATTTCCATGTTTATACACATAGCAGTGTAGATATTTCCATGTTTATACAGATAGCGGTGTAGATATCTCCATCTTAATACAGATGGCGGTGTAGATATTTATATGATCATAGAGATGGAGGTGCAGATATTTCCATGTTCATACAGATGGCGGTGAAGATATTTCCATGTTCATACAGATGGCGGAGTAGATACTTCCATGTTCATACTGATAGCGGTGCTGATATTTCCATGTTTATACAGGTAGCGGTGTAGATATTTCCATGTTTATACAGATAGCGGTGTAGATATCTCCATCTTAATACAGATGGCGGTGTAGATATTTATATGTTTATTCAGATGGCGGTGCAGATATTTCCATGTTCATACAGATGGCGGTGTAGATATTTCCATGTTCATACAGAGAGCGGTGTAGTTATTTCCACTTGTAAAGAGATAGCTGTGTAGATATTCCCATGTATATGCAGATAGCTGTGTAGATATTTCCATTTTCAAGCAGATAGCGGTGTATATACTTCCCTGTTCAAACAGATAGCGGTGTAGATATTTCCAAGTTCATACAGATAGTGCTGTAGATATTTCCATGTTCATACAGATACCGGTGTAACTATTTCCATGTTCATACAGATAGCGGTGTGGATATTTCCATGTTCATGGAGATAGCGGTGTAGATATTTCCATGTTTATCCAGGTAGCGGTGTAGATATTTCCATGTTTATACAGATAGCGGTGAAGATGTATGCATGTTTACACAGATAGCGGTGTAGATATTTCCATGTTCATACAGATAGCAGTGTAGCTATTTCCATGTTCCTACAGATTGCGGTGTAGATATTTCCATGTACATCCAGATGGCTGTGTAGATATATCCATGTTCATACAGATGGCGGTGAAGATATTTCCATATTCATACAGATAGAGGTGTAGATATATCCATTTTCATACAGATAGTGGTGTAGATATTTCCATGTTCATACAGATAGCGGTGCAGATATTTCCATGTTCATACAGATAGCGGTGTACATATTTCCATGTTCATACAGATAGTGGTGTATGTATTTCCATGTTCATACAGATAGTGGTGTAGATATTGCCATGTTCATACCGATAGCGGTGCTGATACTTCCATGTTTATACATGTAGCGGTGTACATATTTCCGTGTTTTTACAGGTAACGGTGTAGATATTTCCATGTTCATACAGATAGCGGTGTAGATATTTCCATGTTTATACAGATAGCGGTGTAGATATCTCCTTCTTAATACAGATGGCGGTGTAGATATTTATATGTTCATACAGATGGCGGTGCAGATATTTCCATGTTCATACAGATGGTGGTGTAGATACTTCCATGTTTATAGAGATAGCGGTGTAGTTATTTCCATGTGAAAAGAGATAGCTGTGTAGATATTTCCATGTATATGCAGATAGCTGTGTAGATATTTCCATTTTCATGCAGATAGCGGTGTAGATATTTCCATGTTCATACAGATAGCGGTGTGGATATTTCCATGTTTATACAGGTAGCGGTGAAGATGTATGCATGTTTACACAGGTAGAGGTGTAGATATTTCCATGTTCATACAGATAGCGGTGTAGATATGTCCATGTTCATCCAGATGGCTGTGTAGACATATCCATGTTCATACAGATGGCGGTGAAGATATTTCCATGTTCATACAGATGGCTGTGTAGATATATCCATGTTCATACAGATGACGGTGAAGATTTTTCCATGTTCATACAGATGGCGGTGTAGATATTTCCATGTTCATACAGATAGCGGTGCTGATATTTCCATGTTTATACAGGTAGCAGTGTAGATATTTCCATGTTTATGCAGATAGCGGTGTAGATATTTCCATGTTTATACACATAGCAGTGTAGATATTTCCATGTTTATACAGATAGCGGTGTAGATATCTCCATCTTAATACAGATGACGGTGTAGATATTTATATGATCATAGAGATGGCGGTGCAGATATTTCCATGTTCATACAGATGGCGGTGTAGATATTTCCATGTTTATACAGATAGCGGTGAAAAGGTATGCATGTTTACACAGATAGCGGTGTAGATATTTCCATGTTCATCCAGATGGCTGTGTAGATATATCCATGTTCATACAGATGGCGGTGAAGATATTTCCATGTTCATACAGATAGCGGTGTAGATATTTCCATGTTTATACAGATAGCGGTGTAACTATTTCCATGTTCATACAGATAGCGGTGTGGATATTTCCATGTTCATGGAGATAGCGGTGTAGATATTTCCATGTTTATACAGATAGCGGTGAAGATAATTCCATGTTCATACAGATAGCGGTGTAGATATTTCCATGTTCATACAGATAGCGGTGCATGTATTTCCATGTTCATACAGATAGCGGTGTAGATATTTCCGTGTTCATCCAGATGTCTGTGTAGATATTTCCATGTTCATACAGATAGCGGTGTAGATATTTCCATGTTCATACAGATAGCGGTGTAGATATTTCCATGTTCATCCAGATGGCTGTGTAGACATATCCATGTTCATACAGATGGCGGTGAAGATATTTCCATGTTAATACAGATGGCTGTGTAGATATATCCATGTTCATACAGATGGCGGTGACGATATTTCCATGTTCATACAGACGGCGGTGTAGATATTTCCATGTTCATACAGATAGCGGTGCTGATATTTCCATGTTTATACAGGTAGCGGTGTACATATTTCCGTGTTTATACAGAGAGCGGTGTAGATATTTCCATGTTCATACAGATAGCGGTGTATATATTTCCATGTTTATACAGATAGCGGTGTAGATATCTCCTTCTTAATACAGATGGCGGTGTAGATATTTCCATGTTCATACAGATGGCGGTGTAGATATTTCCATGTTTATAGAGATAGCGGTGTAGCTATTTCCATGTGCAAAGAGATAGCTGTGTAGATATTTCCCTTTATATGCAGATAGTTGTGTATATATTTCCATTTTCATGCAGATAGCGGTGTAGGTATTTCCATGTTCAAACAGATAGCGGTGTAGATATTTCCATGTTCATACAGATAGCGGTGTAGATATTTCCATGTTTATACAGATAGCGGTGAAGATGTATGCATGTTTACACAGATAGCGGTGTAGATATTTCCATGTTCATACAGACGGCTGTGTAGACATATCCATGTTCATACAGATGGCGGTGAAGATATTTCCATGTTCATACAGATTGCTGTGTAGATATATCCATGTTCATACAGATGGCGGTGACGATATTTCCATGTTCATACAGACGGCGGTGTAGATATTTCCATGTTCATACAGATAGCGGTGCTGATATTTCCATGTTTATAAAGGTAGTGGTGTAGATATTTCCATGTTTATACAGATAGCGTTGTAGATATTTCCATGTCCATCCAGATGGCTGTGTAGATATATCCATGCTCATACAGATGGCGGTGAAGACATTTCCATGTTCATACAGATAGCGGTGTAGATATTTCCATGTTCATACAGATAACCGTGTAGATATTGCATTGTTCCTACCGATAGCGGTGCTGATACTTCCATGTTTATACAGGTAGCGGTGTAGATATTTCCATGTTTATACACATAGCGGTGTAGATATTTCCATATTTATACAGATAGCGGTGTAGATATCTCCATCTTAATACAGATGGCGGTGTAGATATTTATATGCTCATACAGATGGCGGTGCAGATATTTCCATGTTCATACGGATGGCGGTGAAGATATTTCCATGTTCATACAGATGGCGGTGTAGAAACTTCCATGTTCATACTGATAGCGGTGCTGATATTTCCATGTTTATACAGGTAGCGGTGTAGATATTTCCATGTTTATACAGATAGCAGTGTAGATATTTCCATGTTTATACACATAGCGGTGTAGATATTTCCATGTTTATACAGATAGCGGTGTAGATATTTCCATGTTTATGCAGATAGTGGTGCAGATATCTCCATCTTAATACAGATGGCGGTGTAGATATTTAAATGTTCATACAGATGGCGGTGCAGATATTTCCATGTTCATACTGATGGCGGTGTGGTTATTTCCATGTGTAAAGAGATAGCTGTGTAGGTATTTCCATGTATAAGCAGATAGCTCTGTAGATATTTCCGTTTTCATGCAGATAGCGGTGTATATATTTCCCTCTTCAAACACTTAGCGGTGTAGATATTTCCATGGTCATAAAGATAGCGGTGTAGATATTTCCATGTTTATACAGATAGCGGTGTAGATATTTCCATGTTCATACAGATAGACGTGTAGATATTGCCATGTTCATACCGATAGCGGTGCTGATACTTCCATGTTTATACAGGTAGCGGTGTACATATTTCCGTGTTTATACAGATAGTGGTGTACATATTTCCATGTTCATACAGATAGCGGTGTAGATATTTCCATGTTTATACAGATAGCGGTGTAGATATCTCCTTAATTCTGATGGCGGTGTAGATATTTCCATGTTCATACAGATGGCGGTGTAGATATTTCCATGTTTATAGAGATAGCGGTGTAGTTATTTCCATGTGCAAAGAGATAGCTGTGTAGATATTTCCATTTATATGCAGATAGTTGTGTAGTTATTTCCTTTTTCATGCAGATAGCGGTGTAGATATTTCCATGTTCAAACAGATAGCGGTGTAGATATTTCCATGTTCATACAGATAGCGGTGTAGATATTTCCATGTTTATACAGATAGCGGTGAAGATGTATGCATGTTTACACAGATAGCGGTGTAGATATTTCCATGTTCATCCAGACGGGTGTGTAGACATATCCATGTTCATACAGATGGCGGTGAATATATTTCCATGTTCATACAGATGGCTGTGTAGATATATCCATGTTCATACAGATGGTGGTGACGATATTTCCATGTTCATACAGACGGCGGTGTAGATATTTCCATGTTCATACAGATAGCGGTGCTGATATTTCCATGTTTATACAGGTAGCGGTGTAGATATTTCCATGTTTATACAGATAGCGGTGTAGATATTTCCATGTTTATACAGATAGCGGTGTAGATATTTCCATGTTTATACAGATAGCGGTAGATATCTCCATCTTAATACAGATGGCGGTGTAGATATTTATATGTTCATACAGATGGCGGTGCAGATATTTCCATGTTCATACAGATGGCGGTGAAGTTATTTCCATGTTCATACAGATGGCGGTGTAGAAACTTCCATGTTCATACTGATAGCGGTGGTGATATTTCCATGTTTATACAGGTAGCGGTGTAGATATTTCCATGTTTATACAGATAGCGGTGTAAATATTTCCATGTTTATACACATAGCGGTGTAGATATTTCCATGTTTATACAGATAGCGGTGTAGATATTTCCATGTTTATGCAGATAGTTGTGTAGATATCTCCATCTTAATACAGATGGCAGTGTAGATATTTAAATGTTCATACAGATGGCTGTGTAGACATATCCATGTTCATACAGTTGGCGGTGAAGGTATTTCCATGTTCATACAGATAGCGGTGTAGATATTTCCATGTTTATACAGATAGCGGTGAAAATGTATGCATGTTTACACAGATAGTGGTGTAGATATTTCCAAGTTCATCCAGATGGCTGTGTAGATATATCCATGTTCATACAGATGGCGGTGAAGATATTTCCATGTTCATACAGATTGCGGTGTAGATATTTCCATGTTCATACAGATAGCGGTGCATGTATTTCCATGTTCATACAGATAGCGGTGTAGATATTTCCGTGTTCATCCAGATGTCTGTGTAGATATTTCCATGTTCATACAGATAGCGGTGTAGATATTTCCATGTTCATACAGATAGCGGTGTAGATATTTCCATGTTCATCCAGATGGCTGTGTAGACATATCCATGTTCATACAGATGGCGGTGAAGATATTTCCATGTTCATACAGATGGCTGTGTAGATATATCCATGTTCATACAGATGGCGGTGACGATATTTCCATGTTCATACAGACGGCGGTGTAGATATTTCCATGTTTATACACATAGCGGTGTAGATAATTCCATGTTTATACAGATAGCGGTGTAGATATTTCCATGTTTATGCAGATAGTTGTGTAGATATCTCCATCTTAATACAGATGGCGGTGTAGATATTTAAATGTTCATACAGATGGCTGTGTAGACATATCCATGTTCATACAGATGGCGGTGAAGATATTTCCATGTTCATACAGATAGCGGTGTAGATATTTCCATGTTCATACAGATAGCGGTGTAGATATTTCCATGTTCATACAGATGGCTGTGTAGATATATCCATGTTCATACAGATAGCGGTGTAGATATTTCCATCTTCATACAGATAGCGGTGCAGATATTTCCATGTTCATCCAGATGGCTGTGTAGATATATCCATGTTCATACAGATGGCAGTGAAGATATTTCCATGTTCATACAGATAGCGGTGTAGATATTTCCATGTTAATACAGATAGCGGTGTAGATATTTCCATGTTCATAAAGATAGCGGTGTAGATATTTCCATGTTTATACAGATAGCGGTGAAAAGGTATGCATGTTTACACAGATAGCGGTGTAGATATTTCCATGTTCTTCCAGATGGCTGTGTAGATATATCCATGTTCATACAGATGGCGGTGAAGATATTTCCATGTTCATACAGATAGCGGTGTAGATATTTCCATGTTCATACAGATAGCGGTGCATGTATTTCCATGTTCATACAGATAGCGGTGTAGATATTTCCGTGTTCATCCAGATGTCTGTGTAGATATTTCCATGTTCATACAGATAGCGGTGTAGATATTTCCATGTTCATACAGATATCGGTGTAGATATTTCCATGTTCATCCAGATGGCTGTGTAGTCATATCCATGTTCATACAGATGGCGGTGAAGATATTTCCATGTTCATACAGATGGCTGTGTAGATATATCCATGTTCATACAGATGGCGGTGACGATATTTCCATGTTCATACAGACGGCGGTGTAGATATTTCCATGTTCATACAGATAGCGGTGCTGATATTTCCATGTTTATACAGGTAGCGGTGTACATATTTCCGTGTTTATACAGAGAGCGGTGTAGATATTTCCATGTTCATACAGATAGCGGTGTATATATTTCCATGTTTATACAGATAGCGGTGTAGATATCTCCTTCTTAATACAGATGGCGGTGTAGATATTTCCATGTTCATACAGATGGCGGTGTAGATATTTCCATGTTTATAGAGATAGCGGTGTAGCTATTTCCATGTGCAAAGAGATAGCTGTGTAGATATTTCCATTTATATGCAGATAGTTGTGTATATATTTCCATTTTCATGCAGATAGCGGTGTAGGTATTTCCATGTTCAAACAGATAGCGGTGTAGATATTTCCATGTTCATACAGATAGCGGTGTAGATATTTCCATGTTTATACAGATAGCGGTGAAGATGTATGCATGTTTACACAGATAGCGGTGTAGATATTTCCATGTTCATACAGACGGCTGTGTAGACATATCCATGTTCATACAGATGGCGGTGAAGATATTTCCATGTTCATACAGATTGCTGTGTAGATATATCCATGTTCATACAGATGGCGGTGACGATATTTCCATGTTCATACAGACGGCGGTGTAGATATTTCCATGTTCATACAGATAGCGGTGCTGATATTTCCATGTTTATAAAGGTAGTGGTGTAGATATTTCCATGTTTATACAGATAGCGTTGTAGATATTTCCATGTCCATCCAGATGGCTGTGTAGATATATCCATGCTCATACAGATGGCGGTGAAGACATTTCCATGTTCATACAGATAGCGGTGTAGATATTTCCATGTTCATACAGATAACCGTGTAGATATTGCATTGTTCCTACCGATAGCGGTGCTGATACTTCCATGTTTATACAGGTAGCGGTGTAGATATTTCCATGTTTATACACATAGCGGTGTAGATATTTCCATGTTTATACAGATAGCGGTGTAGATATCTCCATCTTAATACAGATGGCGGTGTAGATATTTATATGCTCATACAGATGGCGGTGCAGATATTTCCATGTTCATACGGATGGCGGTGAAGATATTTCCATGTTCATACAGATGGCGGTGTAGAAACTTCCATGTTCATACTGATAGCGGTGCTGATATTTCCATGTTTATACAGGTAGCGGTGTAGATATTTCCATGTTTATACAGATAGCAGTGTAGATATTTCCATGTTTATACACATAGCGGTGTAGATATTTCCATGTTTATACAGATAGCGGTGTAGATATTTCCATGTTTATGCAGATAGTGGTGTAGATATCTCCATCTTAATACAGATGGCGGTGTAGATATTTAAATGTTCATACAGATGGCGGTGCAGATATTTCCATGTTCATACTGATGGCGGTGTGGTTATTTCCATGTGTAAAGAGATAGCTGTGTAGGTATTTCCATGTATAAGCAGATAGCTCTGTAGATATTTCCGTTTTCATGCAGATAGCGGTGTATATATTTCCCTCTTCAAACACTTAGCGGTGTAGATATTTCCATGGTCATAAAGATAGCGGTGTAGATATTTCCATGTTTATACAGATAGCGGTGTAGATATTTCCATGTTCATACAGATAGACGTGTAGATATTGCCATGTTCATACCGATAGCGGTGCTGATACTTCCATGTTTATACAGGTAGCGGTGTACATATTTCCGTGTTTATACAGATAGTGGTGTACATATTTCCATGTTCATACAGATAGCGGTGTAGATATTTCCATGTTTATACAGATAGCGGTGTAGATATCTCCTTAATTCTGATGGCGGTGTAGATATTTCCATGTTCATACAGATGGCGGTGTAGATATTTCCATGTTTATAGAGATAGCGGTGTAGTTATTTCCATGTGCAAAGAGATAGCTGTGTAGATATTTCCATTTATATGCAGATAGTTGTGTAGTTATTTCCTTTTTCATGCAGATAGCGGTGTAGATATTTCCATGTTCAAACAGATAGCGGTGTAGATATTTCCATGTTCATACAGATAGCGGTGTAGATATTTCCATGTTTATACAGATAGCGGTGAAGATGTATGCATGTTTACACAGATAGCGGTGTAGATATTTCCATGTTCATCCAGACGGGTGTGTAGACATATCCATGTTCATACAGATGGCGGTGAATATATTTCCATGTTCATACAGATGGCTGTGTAGATATATCCATGTTCATACAGATGGTGGTGACGATATTTCCATGTTCATACAGACGGCGGTGTAGATATTTCCATGTTCATACAGATAGCGGTGCTGATATTTCCATGTTTATACAGGTAGCGGTGTAGATATTTCCATGTTTATACAGATAGCGGTGTAGATATTTCCATGTTTATACAGATAGCGGTGTAGATATTTCCATGTTTATACAGATAGCGGTAGATATCTCCATCTTAATACAGATGGCGGTGTAGATATTTATATGTTCATACAGATGGCGGTGCAGATATTTCCATGTTCATACAGATGGCGGTGAAGATATTTCCATGTTCATACAGATGGCGGTGTAGAAACTTCCATGTTCATACTGATAGCGGTGGTGATATTTCCATGTTTATACAGGTAGCGGTGTAGATATTTCCATGTTTATACAGATAGCGGTGTAAATATTTCCATGTTTATACACATAGCGGTGTAGATATTTCCATGTTTATACAGATAGCGGTGTAGATATTTCCATGTTTATGCAGATAGTTGTGTAGATATCTCCATCTTAATACAGATGGCAGTGTAGATATTTAAATGTTCATACAGATGGCTGTGTAGACATATCCATGTTCATACAGTTGGCGGTGAAGGTATTTCCATGTTCATACAGATAGCGGTGTAGATATTTCCATGTTTATACAGATAGCGGTGAAAATGTATGCATGTTTACACAGATAGCGGTGTAGATATTTCCAAGTTCATCCAGATGGCTGTGTAGATATATCCATGTTCATACAGATGGCGGTGAAGATATTTCCATGTTCATACAGATAGCAGTGTAGATATTTCCATGTTCATACAGATAGCGGTGCATGTATTTCCATGTTCATACAGATAGCGGTGTAGATATTTCCGTGTTCATCCAGATGTCTGTGTAGATATTTCCATGTTCATACAGATAGCGGTGTAGATATTTCCATGTTCATACAGATAGCGGTGTAGATATTTCCATGTTCATCCAGATGGCTGTGTAGACATATCCATGTTCATACAGATGGCGGTGAAGATATTTCCATGTTCATACAAATGGCTGTGTAGATATATCCATGTTCATACAGATGGCGGTGACGATATTTCCATGTTCATACAGACGGCGGTGTAGATATTTCCATGTTTATACACATAGCGGTGTAGATAATTCCATGTTTATACAGATAGCGGTGTAGATATTTCCATGTTTATGCAGATAGTTGTGTAGATATCTCCATCTTAATACAGATGGCGGTGTAGATATTTAAATGTTCATACAGATGGCTGTGTAGACATATCCATGTTCATACAGATGGCGGTGAAGATATTTCCATGTTCATACAGATAGCGGTGTAGATATTTCCATGTTCATACAGATAGCGGTGTAGATATTTCCATGTTCATACAGATGGCTGTGTAGATATATCCATGTTCATACAGATAGCGGTGTAGATATTTCCATCTTCATACAGATAGCGGTGCAGATATTTCCATGTTCATCCAGATGGCTGTGTAGATATATCCATGTTCATACAGATGGCAGTGAAGATATTTCCATGTTCATACAGATAGCGGTGTAGATATTTCCATGTTAATACAGATAGCGGTGTAGATATTTCCATGTTCATAAAGATAGCGGTGTAGATATTTCCATGTTTATACAGATAGCGGTGAAAAGGTATGCATGTTTACACAGATAGCGGTGTAGATATTTCCATGTTCTTCCAGATGGCTGTGTAGATATATCCATGTTCATACAGATGGCGGTGAAGATATTTCCATGTTCATACAGATAGCGGTGTAGATATTTCCATGTTCATACAGATAGCGGTGCATGTATTTCCATGTTCATACAGATAGCGGTGTAGATATTTCCGTGTTCATCCAGATGTCTGTGTAGATATTTCCATGTTCATACAGATAGCGGTGTAGATATTTCCATGTTCATACAGATATCGGTGTAGATATTTCCATGTTCATCCAGATGGCTGTGTAGTCATATCCATGTTCATACAGATGGCGGTGAAGATATTTCCATGTTCATACAGATGGCTGTGTAGATATATCCATGTTCATACAGATGGCGGTGACGATATTTCCATGTTCATACAGACGGCGGTGTAGATATTTCCATGTTCATACAGATAGCGGTGCTGATATTTCCATGTTTATACAGGTAGCGGTGTACATATTTCCGTGTTTATACAGAGAGCGGTGTAGATATTTCCATGTTCATACAGATAGCGGTGTATATATTTCCATGTTTATACAGATAGCGGTGTAGATATCTCCTTCTTAATACAGATGGCGGTGTAGATATTTCCATGTTCATACAGATGGCGGTGTAGATATTTCCATGTTTATAGAGATAGCGGTGTAGCTATTTCCATGTGCAAAGAGATAGCTGTGTAGATATTTCCATTTATATGCAGATAGTTGTGTATATATTTCCATTTTCATGCAGATAGCGGTGTAGGTATTTCCATGTTCAAACAGATAGCGGTGTAGATATTTCCATGTTCATACAGATAGCGGTGTAGATATTTCCATGTTTATACAGATAGCGGTGAAGATGTATGCATGTTTACACAGATAGCGGTGTAGATATTTCCATATTCATACAGACGGCTGTGTAGACATATCCATGTTCATACAGATGGCGGTGAAGATATTTCCATGTTCATACAGATTGCTGTGTAGATATATCCATGTTCATACAGATGGCGGTGACGATATTTCCATCTTCATACAGACGGCGGTGTAGATATTTCCATGTTCATACAGATAGCGGTGCTGATATTTCCATGTTTATAAAGGTAGTGGTGTAGATATTTCCATGTTTATACAGATAGCGGTGTAGATATTTCCATGTCCATCCAGATGGCTGTGTAGATATATCCATGCTCATACAGATGGCGGTGAAGACATTTCCATGTTCATACAGAAAGCGGTGTAGATATTTCCATGTTCATACAGATAACCGTGTAGATATTGCATTGTTCCTACCGATAGCGGTGCTGATACTTCCATGTTTATACAGGTAGCGGTGTAGATATTTCCATGTTTATACACATAGCGGTGTAGATATTTCCATGTTTATACAGATAGCAGTGTAGATATCTCCATCTTAATACAGATGGCGGTGTAGATATTTATATGCTCATACAGATGGCGATGCAGATATTTCCATGTTCATACGGATGGCGGTGAAGATATTTCCATGTTCATACAGATGGCGGTGTAGAAACTTCCATGTTCATACTGATAGCGGTGCTGATATTTCCATGTTTATACAGGTAGCGGTGTAGATATTTCCATGTTTATACAGATAGCAGTGTAGATATTTCCATGTTTATACACATAGCGGTGTAGATATTTCCATGTTTATACAGATAGCGGTGTAGATATTTCCATGTTTATGCAGATAGTGGTGTAGATATCTCCATCTTAATACAGATGGCGGTGTAGATATTTAAATGTTCATACAGATGGCGGTGCAGATATTTCCATGTTCATACAGATGGCGGTGTGGTTATTTCCATGTGTAAAGAGATAGCTGTGTAGGTATTTCCATGTATAAGCAGATAGCTCTGTAGATATTTCCGTTTTCATGCAGATAGCGGTGTATATATTTCCCTCTTCAAACACTTAGCGGTGTAGATATTTCCATGGTCATAAAGATAGCGGTGTAGATATTTCCATGTTTATACAGATAGCGGTGTAGATATTTCCATGTTCATACAGATAGACGTGTAGATATTGCCATGTTCATACCGATAGCGGTGCTGATACTTCCATGTTTATACAGGTAGCGGTGTACATATTTCCGTGTTTATACAAATAGCGGTGTAGATATTTCCATGTTCATACAGATAGCGGTGTATATATTTCCATGTTTATACAGATAGCGGTGTAGATATCTCCTTCTTAATTCTGATGGCCGTGTAGATATTTCCATGTTCATACAGATGGCGGTGTAGATATTTCCATGTTTATAGAGATAGCGGTGTAGTTATTTCCATGTGCAAAGAGATAGCTGTGTAGATATTTCCATTTATATGCAGATAGTTGTGTAGATATTTCCTTTTTCATGCAGATAGCGGTGTAGATATTTCCAGGTTCAAACAGATAGCGGTGTAGATATTTCCATGTTCATACAGATAGCGGTGTAGATATTTCCATGTTTATACAGATAGCGGTGAAGATGTATGCATGTTTACACAGATAGCGGTGTAGATATTTCCATGTTCATCCAGACGGGTGTGTAGACATATCCATGTTCATACAGATGGCGGTGAAGATATTTCCATGTTCATACAGATGGCTGTGTAGATATATCCATGTTCATACAGATGGCGGTGACGATATTTCCATGTTCATACAGACGGCGGTGTAGATATTTCCATGTTCATACAGATAGCGGTGCTGATATTTCCATGTTTATACAGGTAGCGGTGTAGATATTTCCATGTTTATACAGATAGCGGTGTAGATATTTCCATGTTTATACAGATAGCGGTGAAGATATTTCCATGTTTATACAGATAGCGGTAGATAACTCCATCTTAATACAGATGGCGGTGTAGATATTTATATGTTCATACAGATGGCGGTGCAGATATTTCCATGTTCATACGGATGGCGGTGAAGATATTTCCATGTTCATACAGATGGCGGTGTAGAAACTTCCATGTTCATACTGATAGTGGTGGTGATATTTCCATGTTTATACAGGTAGCGGTGTAGATATTTCCATGTTTATACAGATAGCGGTGTAGATATTTCCATGTTTATACACATAGCGGTGTAGATATTTCCATGTTTATACAGATAGCGGTGTAGATATTTCCATGTTTATGCAGTTAGTTGTGTAGATATCTCCATCTTAATACAGATGGCGGTGTAGATATTTAAATGTTCATACAGATGGCTGTGTAGACATATCCATGTTCATACAGATGGCGGTGAAGGTATTTCCATGTTCATACAGATAGCGGTGTAGATATTTCCATGTTTATACAGATAGCGGTGAAAATGTATGCATGTTTACACAGATAGCGGTGTAGATATTTCCATGTTCATCCAGATGGCTGTGTAGATATATCCATGTTCATACAGATGGCGGTGAAGATATTTCCATGTTCATACAGATAGCGGTGTAGATATTTCCATGTTCATACAGATAGCGGTGCATGTATTTCCATGTTCATACAGATAGCGGTGTAGATATTTCCGTGTTCATCCAGATGTCTGTGTAGATATTTCCATGTTCATACAGATAGCGGTGTAGATATTTCCATGTTCATACAGATAGCGGTGTAGATATTTCCATGTTCATCCAGATGGCTGTGTAGACATATCCATGTTCATACAGATGGCGGTGAAGATATTTCCATGTTCATACAGATAGCGGTGTAGATATTTCCATGTTCATACAGATAGCGGTGTAGATATTTCCATGTTCATACAGATTGGGGTGTATGTATTTCCATGTTCATACAGATAGTGGTGTAGATATTTCTATTTTCATGCAGATAGCGGTGTATATATTTCCCTGTTCAAACAGTTAGCGGTGTAGATATTTCCATGTTCCTAAAGATAGCGGTGTAGATATTTCCATGTTTATACAGATAGCGGTGAAGATGTATGCATGTTTTCACAGATATCGGTGTAGATATTTCCATGTTCATCCAGATGGCTGTGTAGATATATCCATGTTCATACAGACGGCGGAGAAGATATTTCCATGTTCATACAGATAGCGGTGTAGATATTTCCATGTTCATACAGATAGCGGTGCATGTATTTCCATTTTCATACAGATAGCGGTGTAGATATTTCCGTGTTCATCCAGATGTCTGTGTAGATATTTCCATGTTCATACAGATAGCGGTGTAGATATTTCCATGTTCATAAAGATAGCGGTGTAGATATTTCCATGTTTATACAGATAGCGGTGTAGTTATTTCCATGTTTATACAGATAGCGGTGTAGATATCTCCATCTTAATACAGATGGCGGTGTAGATATTTATATGTTCATACAGATGGCGGTGCAGATATTTCCATGTTCATACGGATGGCGGTGAAGATATTTCCATGTTCATACAGATGGCGGTGTAGAAACTTCCATGTTCATAGAGATAGCGGTGCTGATATTTCCATGTTTATACAGGTAGCGGTGTAGATATTTCCATGTTTATACAGATAGCGGTGTAGATATTTCCATGTTTATACACATAGCGGTGTTGATATTTCCATGTTTATACAGATAGCTGTGTAGATATTTCCATGTTTATGCAGATAGTTGTGTAGATATGTCCATCTTAATACAGATGGCGGTGTAGATGTTTAAATGTTCATACAGATGGCTGTGTAGACATATCCATGTTCATACAGATGGTGGTGAAGATATTTCCATGTTCATACAGATAGCGGTGTAGATATTTCCATGTTCATACAGATGGCTGTGTAGATATATCTATGTTCCTACAGATGGCGGTGAAGATATTTCCATGTTCATACAGATGGCGGTGTAGATATTTCCATGTTTATAGAGTTGGCGGTTTAGATATGTACATGTTCCTACAGATGGCGGTGTAGATATTACCATGTTTATACAGATAGCGGTGTAGGTATTTCCATGTTTGTACACATTACGTTGTAGATATTTCCATGTTTTAAGAGATAGCGGTGTAGATATTTCCATGTTTACACAGACTGCGGTGTAGATATTTCCATGTTTATACCGATAGCATTGTAGATATTTACATGTTTATACTGATAGTGGTGTAGATATTTCCATGTTTACACAGATAGCGGAGTAGATATTTCCATGTTTATACAGATAGCTTTGTATGTATTTCCTTGTTTATACAGATATCGGTGTAGACATTTCCACGTTTATAGAGATAGTGGTGTAGATATTTCCATGTTTATACAGATAGCGGTGTAGGTATTTCCAAGTTTATAGAGATAGCGGTGTAGACATTTCCATGTTCCTACAGATGGTGCTGTAGATATTTCCATGTGCATACAAATGGAGGTGTAGATATTTCCGTGTTTATAGATATAGCGGTGTAGATATTTCCATGTTTATCCAGACAGCGGTGTACGTATTTCCATGTATATACAGATGGCGTTGTAGACATTTCCTTGTTTATAGAGATAGCGTTGTAGATATTTCCATGTTCCTACAGATGGCGGTGTAGATATTTCCATGTTTACAGAGTTGGCGGTGTAGATATTTCCACGTTCATACAGATGGTGGTGTAGATATTTCCATGTTAATACAGATAGCGGGGTAGGTATTTCCATGTTTATACACATTACGCTGTAGATATTTCCATGTTTTTACAGATAGCTGTGTAGATATTTCCATGTTTATACACATGGCGGTGTGGATATTTCCATGTTCATAGGGATGGCGTTGTAGATATTTCCATCTTTATAGAGATGGCAGTGTAGATATTTCCATCTTAATACAGATAGTGGTGTAGATATTTCCATGTTTAAACAGATGGCGTTGTAGATATTTCCATCTTTATAGAGGTTGCGCCGTAGATATTTCCTTATTCATACAGATGGCAGTGTAGATATTTCCATGTTTATATAGATGGCGGTGTAGATATTTCCATCTTAATACAGATAACGGTGTAGATATTTCCATGTTTATGCAGATGGCGGTGTAGATATTTTCATGTCGATACAGATGGCGGTGTAGGTATTTCCATGTTTATAGAGAGAGCGGTGTAGATATTTCCATGTTGATAGAGATAGCGGTGTAGATATTTCCATGTATATACCGATAGCGGTGTAGATATTTCCATATTTATACAGGTAGCGGTGCAGAAATGTGAATTCATTAAACCTCTTTTTCTTTATAAATTACCCAGTCTTGGGTATGTCTTTATCAGCAGCATGAAAATTGACTAATACACTCACTGTCCATGAATGATACTCTGTTAGCCCATTTGCATTGTTGTAAAGAAATACCTGAGGCTGGGTAATTTATAAAGAAATGACGTTTATTTGTCTCCTTGTTCTGAAGGCTGTACGTGAAGCATAGTACTGGCACCTGCTTCCAGGGAGGGCCTCAGGAACCTTCCAATCATGGTGGAAGGTGAAGGGAAACCAGCATATCACATGGTGAGAGTGGAAGCCAGAGAGACAGGGAGGAGGTGTCAGTCTCTTTTAAACAACCAGATATCGCATGAACTCACAGGGTAAGAACTCATTCATTACCAAGAGGACAGCACCAAGCCATTCAGGAGGCATCTATCTCCAACATTGGGGATCACATTTGAACGTGAGATTTGAAGGGGACAAACATCCAAACTATGTCAGATACCAAAGCTGACAATGCTTAGGATCTTTAGCTGTTCCAGGTTCTGGGAAAAGGGAGAGAGTTAGCTTCCCTCGTCTATGCTGTGCTACTCCATATTATATTAGTAATTATTGTTCTCTAAAGGTTCTTGAAAGCAAATAAACAAATGCAAGGCAAAACATATGAAATGCAAGGCAAAACATACGAAATGCAAGGCAAATGCATTAAAAACTTTTGAGTGTTAATATATAGGTTTTATTTTACCTTTTTAATTTCTTTTGCTTAACCAAATAGATTATGTAGTTTTGATTAACTGGCCATGAAATAGCTCTGCCTACATAGAATTTCCCATGAATAATTGGTTGTGGAGACTTTTGTGTGTGACCCAAATCCTCCCTCAAAACTGAAGTTTGCCCAGCTATTGGGAGTGTTGGCAAATCATGCCTCTCAGCTGATTCTCTCTAGAATTTATTCTCAGGAGATCTAATTAATAACTTGTCAAGCTGATGTCCATCCTTGGGGACAACTCGTATCTGAAGAATGGCCAGTGAAAGGTATTAAAACTCCATACTCCTGCCTCAATTTAGGGCAACTCTGAAGGGTCACCCCTGCTTCTCAGCTCCCCCTTGAGATTAGCTGAGGTATTTGTTGTGACTGCCTCACATCTCAACTCCCTTTGTCCAATTCAGCTTTTTCGCCACAGTTGTTGGCTCCTAGGATTTTACCCAGTTAAATGTTCTCTACACAAATCTCTATCTCAAATCTGCTTTACAGGGAATGTGGCCTCAGACAGGTTTTCATTAGGTTCTGGACGTAACTCTCATTAGTCATTGATATGATTCGGCTGTGTCTCCACCCGAATCTCACCTTGATTGTAATTATCCCCGCATGTCAAGGATGGAGTCAGGTGGAGATCATTGAATCATAGGGGCGGGTTCCCCCTACTGTTCTCCTGGTAGCGAATAAGTCTCACGAGATCTGATGCTTTTAAAATGGGAGTTTCCCTACACAAGCTTTCTTCTCTGCTACCATTTAAGATGTGCCTTTGCTTCTTTTTTGCCTTCTGCCGTGACTCTGAGGCCTCCCCAGCCATGTGGAATTGTGAGTTCATTAAACCTCTTTCCTTTCTAAATTACCCGGTCTTGGGTATGACTTTATTAGCAGCATGAGAACAAACTAGTGCAGTCTGTTCTATAAGCCCAAGTCGGATCACAGATTCCCGCTTTCCGTTTTTTTTTCTAGCCCATATTTCTACTAAAACTTGACTCATATAGACTTAAAACAAAATAATTAAGCATGGCTAGTATTTATTTAATATTTTATACGTGTCAGGTACTGTATTTTGTAACTTATCTTTTAATAATCTTTCCAAATCTCTAAAAGGAGAATTCTGCTCTTTTATAGAGAAAATAAGGATGGCTCAATCTTTTGATTTTTATTACAAGCTTTATTTTGTATAACATATAATAAACTAAAAATATTGAAAGTTTAGAAACCATCAGCACGCAATCGAGGTGATGGAAATATACTTCACCTCCAGTTTCCTGATGCCTCTTTATAATACATTTCTCTGGCCCCTCATTCCTGGCCCTTAAAAACCACCAAACTGCTTTCTGTCACTGGACAGTAATTTATACAGTCAAAAAATGTATATAAATAAAATTTTACACTATGCACTTTTTTGTCTGACATTTTATGTTTTTTTCTCTGCATGTTTTACCTCTAGAGTCTGCCTTGTTTCACTTAGTATAGTTATTTTGAGATTCATTCATGTTATAGTATGTATCCATAATTAATTCGGATAAAGCAAGTTAATTCATTAATGTATTGATTGATATTTAGACTGTTTCTAGTTTGGGCTATTATGAATACATGTGCTATGAACATTTGTGTTGATATCATTATATGAACACCTACTTTTATCTCTCTTGGGTAAATACCCAGGAGTGCAATGGCTGAGTCTTACGGCAGAAGTATGTTTAACTTTTTAAGGGACTCTTAAACTGTTTTTCAAAGGTTACACTTTTTTGTATTCCCATCAGCAGTGTATGAGAGTTTCAGCTTCTCCACATCCAAGCCAGTGCTTGGCTGTTATCAGTCATGCTAATCTTAGCTATTTAAAAATAGATAGTGGCGTCTCATTTTGGTTTTAATTTGCATTGCCCTAAGCATTAATTATGTTGAGCATATGTGCTTATTTACCAAACAAATGTCTACTTTGTAATGTCTGTTCCAGTCTTTCACCCAAGTTTTAAATGGGGTTGTTTGTTTTTCATTATTAAATTTTGAGCTTTTAAAATATATTTTTGATGCAAGCCTTTCATCAGATATATGAATTGCAAATATTTTCTCCCAGCCTGCAGCTTGTCTTTTCAGTCTCTTAATAGATTCTTTTGAAGAGCAGATTCTTTTTTTTAAATTTGATGGGTTCTTCTTATCAATATATTATTATATAAATCATGCTGTGGGGTCATATCAAAGAAAGCTTTGCCTGACTCAAAGTCCCAAATGTTTTCACATCTTCCCTCTCCTCTCCTTTGGGAACTGAGATTACACGTAAATTCAGTTACTTGAAATTTACTGTCTACTATTGCTCTGTTCATGTTTTTTAAAAATTTATTTTCTCTCTCTATTTTATTTTGAGAGGTGTCTATCTTTTCTTCTTTAATGACTAATGTGCTATCAGCCTACCATGTAGCTGGGACTACAGCCGCATGCTACTATGCCCCGCTAATTTTTGTATTTTTAGTAGAGATGGGATTTCACCATATTGGTCAGGCTGGTCCTGAACTCCTGACTTCGTGATCCACCTGCCTCGGCCTCGCAAAATGCTGAGATTACAGGCGTGAGCCACTGCACCCAGCCTCCTTTAGTGTATCTTGCATGTCTCTATTTTAGAACATATAGAATACTGTTTCAATAAGCATTTGAATGTTCTTAACTGATAACTCTGGCACCTTGATTTACTCTGGATCAGTTCTGACTCAGTGATTTTTCTCCTTATTATGAGCCACGTTCTTCTGTCTTTTGTTGTTACTGTTGTGTCTCTGCTAAACTGTGTCTGGATGTCAGATATGGTGACTTTTATCTTATTGAGTGCTGGAAGTATATATAAATATTCTTGATCTTTGTATTGGTATGTATTTAAGTTTAGTTGGAAAGAGTTTGACTCTTTTTGGTCTTGCTTTAAAAATTCATTAGGTGGGATCAGACCAGTTGTCATTTTAGAGCTAATCACTCCCAACTAGTGAGGCAAGATCCTTCTGGGTATCCCTGGGAATCTTGAGGTGTTTCTGGTTTGGCTGATAAAATAAGCACTATTACTGGACCTTGGTGAGCATGTGTACTGTTACTTTTCATCTTATCTGGGTGTTGTTTCCCCAACCGTAGGTACTTTTCTCTAGGCCTGTCCTAACAATTACTTAGCTATGTACTTTAGGGGGACCCTTTGCAGAGCTCTGGAGTTCTCTTTCTGTGCAGCCCCTTCTTCTCGGAAACCTTGTCCTGAGAGCTCATGTCAACATGGTTCCTGTGGACTCTCAGCTCTGTCCCCTCAGCTCAGGGAGAACGATGGGCTCCTCTTGGGCTTTTCTCCTGCAGTAGTGGGCTGGAAAACTTTCTCCAGGCATAAATTAGGGCAGTTGATAGGCTCACCTTGTTTGAGACTGACTTTACAGGGTCTTGCAAACTTTTGTGGCATACATTTTGGCCATTTTTTTGGTTGTTTCAGGAGGGAGAGAAAGTCTATTTCTTGTTACTCCATCATGGTCATTGCAGAAGTCAAACTAACTGATATTTATCAATACAGTCTGTTGCTACACATTGAACTTGCTTAAGATAATTTTTAGATGGCACAGAACTTTCTGTCCATTGAATGAGACTCTCTGCTTATTTTGCAAGTGCTCATTTGTATGGAGACATTTGTATGGAGAAACTTCAAAAAGTTTGTGGAAAAATGAAGTTAAAAGATAAACATTGAAAATGTGATCTTCGGTTTTCATCCCTAAAGAACTGATGGTCCTGGGAACTTAACAATGTCAATGCAGTCTCTTATACATTATTAACTTAAGAAAAATGGGTGCCCTTTCCACATTTGTTGAGATTGGGAAACAAAAAGAAGTCAGAAGGAGCCAAATCAGAGCTGTAAGGTGGATGCCTGACAATTTCCCATTGAGACTCTCACAAAATTGCCTTTGCTTGATGACAGGAATGAGCAGAAACATTGTGGTGTTAGAGGACTGTCTGCTAAAGCTTTCCCAGGTATTTTGCCCTAAAACTTTGACTAACTTATTCAAAACACTCTCATGATATGCAGATATTATTGTTCTTTGACCTTCCACAAAGTCAACAAGCAAAATGCCTGGAATGTCCCCAAAAAACTGTTGCCGTGACCTTTGCTCTTGAGTGATCCCCTTTAGCTTTGACTGGACCACTTCCACCTTTGGTAGCCATTGCTTTGATTGTGTTTTGCCCTCAGGATCATACTGGGAAAGCCATGTTTTATCTTCTGTTACAATTCTTCAAAGAAATCCTTCAGGATCTTGACCCTAGTTCTTTAAAATTTCCATTGAGAGCTCTCCTCTTGTCTGCAGCTGATCTGAGCACAACACTTTTGGCACCCATGCAGTGGAAAGTTGGTTCAACTTTAATTTTTTAGTCAGAACTGTGTAAGCTGAACCAATTAAGATGTCTATGATGTTGGCTATTGTTTGTGCTGTTGATTATCAGTCCTCTTCAATTAGGGCACAAACAAGATTAATTTTTTTCCTTGCAAATTGATATGGATGATCTGTCCCTGTGGACTTCATCTTCCACATCATCTCGTTTCTTCTTTAAAAAAGCTGTCCGCTTGTGAACTACTGATTTCTTTGGTGCATTGTCCCCTCAAGCTTCTTGTAAAGCATCAGTGATTTCACCATTCTTTCACTCAAGCTTCATCATAATCTAATGTTTGTTCTTGCTTCAATTTTAGCAGAATTTACATTGCTCTGCTAGGGGCTCTTTTCAAACTAATGTCTACTCCTTCTTACTGTCTCAAACTAGATCCTGTTCAAACATGCTATAATCAATTAGTATGAGTTTATTTTGCTGCCAAAATTGAAACCTTTGCATAGTTTTTTTCATAATATACATTTTCCATGAACTTTTTAAGGCCTCTCATGTATCCACAGGTAGAGTGCCTTACCTATTCTGACTTCAGTCAATTATTCAAGACCTTTCCTTGTCAGTGATACATTAGAAAGGTAGAGTATTGAAAAATAAGAGTAGTTTCTGCTGATTAAGAAATACTATATCTTTTTCTACTTCTTTCTTTTTTTTTTTTTCTTTTTTTTTTTTTGAGACAGCATCTTTCTCTGTCACCCAGGCTGGAGTGCAGTGGTGTGATCTCAGCTCACTGCAACCTCTGCCTCCCAGGGTCAAGTGATTCTCCTGCCTCAGCCTCCCGAGTAGCTGGGACTATAGGTGCCTGCCACCACACCCAGCTAATTTTTGTATTTTTAGTGGAGACAAGGTTTCACCATATTGGCCAGGCTGGTCTTGAACTCCTGACCTTGTGATCTGCCTGACTTGGCCTCCCAAAGCGCTGGGATTACAGTCATGAGCCACCGTACCTAGCTTTCTACTTCTTTCTTATTATTTTCCTCCTCTCTCATTCCTATATTCTCTCCTTTCTCCTACTTTCCTCCCCACTCCCTGTTTCCTTCCTTTCATCTTTCCTATTTTCAAGACTTAATATTTCTTGAACCTCCGATGTTATCATAGTATGTTATTTGTTTAATTTTCACATAACAATAATAGTTTAAATACAAATAATATTTATTTTCATCCCCATGTTATCAGTATAACAGTAAAGATGTGGAGAGGCCAGCTGGGCATGGTGGCTCAAGCCTGTAATCCCAGCACATTGGGAGGCCGAGGTGGGTGGATCACGAGGTCAGGAGATCGAGACCATCCTGGCTAACACGGTGAAACCCCATCTCTACTAAAAAATAGAAAAAATTAGCTGGGCGTGGTGGCGCGTGCCTGTAGTCCCAGCTACTCGGGAGGCTGAGGCAGGAGAATAGTGTGAACCCGGGAGGCAGAACTTGCAGTGAGCCAAGATCACGCCACTGCACTCCAGCCTGGGTGACAGAGCGAGACTCTGTCTCAAAAAATAAATAAATAAATAAATGAAAATAAAATTAAAAAAATGATGTGGAGAGGCCAAACCAATGGCTCTTATATCCACGTTCTTTCTTCTAAATGATTTCACCTTAGTTTTGGTCTGCATCTCTAACCATAGCTAGTTGCAGCAGGACTTCTATCTGGCCTTGCTGCTCTCATTTTTGGACCTCCTCACTGAAATCAAATTGATCTTTCTAAAATGCAAACCTGGTCTTAGTATTTTATTACTTAAAACCCATTGGTGGCTTTCCATGATTTATGGAATAAAGTCAAAATTCCTGTTTTTGCCCATGTTTCTATGTGCCTCTCATCCCTACATTTACTGATTCCTGTGTGCCATAAATTGCCAGTTGTCCAGAGTTCATTCTCTTTTTGTACTTGGGAGGACTTCTGCATCCTGCAACTTTTCCCCTGAAACGTGCTTGGAAAATACCTACTCATTTTTTTCAGATTCAGGTTAGCTTTTTACTTCAGTTTCTTTTCCTGAAGCTTATACTGACTGCTCCATATGGCTTTGGGGATTAGCTACTCATTCCTTTGTGCCCTTTGTAGATACACATTTATCATGGAGTCTTTTTTTTTTTTTTTGAGACAGAGTCTCACTCTGTCACCAGGCTGGAGTGCAGTGGTGTGATCTCAGCTCACTGCAACCTTTACCTTCCAGGTTCAACTGATTCTCTTGCCTCAGCCTCCCAAGAAACTACAGGCGTGCACCACCGTGCCCAGCTAATTTTTGTATTTTTAGTAGAGACGGGGTTTCACTATGTTGGCCAGGATGGTCTCGATCTCTTGACCTCGTGATCTGCCCACGATGGCCTCCCAAAGTGCTGGGATTACAGGCATGAACCACCGCTCCCAATCAGTCATGCAGTCTTTATACTTACTTGTTTACTTGCCTGTGAGCTCACTGAATGCAGGGACTATTTCCTTGTTGCTCTAGCACCTACACCAGTACCTGGTATCCAGAAGCTGTATGCTAAATGTTTGTTGAGTGGCTGTTTGACTGAATGATTGTACTCCTAATTAGTAGATAGAAAGCCATGAACTTCCCAGTTCATCATTCTTTGTGCTCAATTCTGGTTTCTTTATTGTGTTCAAAAGAGTTCCTTAGTGACATAAAACTATGGAGCTAGTATGTCAGCTCATTTAAGCAATGATTGGTTTATGTATATAAGAGGCTTCAATAATTATATATTTTTATTTCAGTTTCAATAAATGATCAATTTATTAATTTTCTCTGTTTTGGCTTATTGTTCACATTTAATATCAAATAAAAGTGTTTTACTTAAAATTATTCATGCCAATTATGACAGTTAGGTGAATATTACTTTGACTTACATTCCAGTAGTAGTTTTGGTTGAACCCTGAATATGCTAAGACGTCCCTTTTCTTTTTTCTTATGAACAGGCTACTGTGTTTACATATATTATTAAAATCTTCTTTGAAAATACGAAGAGTGTTACATTTCTTATATTTAGTTCTCTGTGCTTCAGAATTCCTGTGATACTTGCACTTAAGTCCTTCTGAGCAGTTGATGTTGATATTTATGTGGTTAATTTCATGAAACGTGGTGGTTTTCATTTCTATCATTAATTTATACAGGAGATAGACTGTTTTCCAGGTGTAAGCTCAGTCATATAATTAGAAAATTTATAAGCAGAAAGGAGTTATTTGGTCTAACCCATTTATTCTACAGATAGAGAAATTAGAGTCCAGAAACTCTGTCTTCTTTAAAGTCTTACAGGTATTTAAGAAAAAAGAATAGACTTGAGGTTTCTGTGCTCTGAACCCAGTGATCTTGACACTGTAATGATCTTCATCCATATTATTCACAGAAGTAAATATAATCACATATTAAATAAGAAACAAAAATACTAAGGAGATATTATACTGAAAAATGAAATAATATTATCTTAATTATTTTGATCAGATTCAATCTATAGCAGCTTGAAGGCTAATAATTCCAATGATTCTCTGAATAAACCATTTTTCTAATAAGATTACAGGTTTTAGTAATCTAATTATTTTGACTGATGCAAATGTTACCCCGCCAGTCTGAAAAATGTGTTTATTTATATGTCATAAAGAATAATTTATTCCAAAAAGGCTAATTTTCAAAATATATGTATCTTCTGAAACTGTATCTATTTTTTCCCCACGTTTTCTAAATATATTTTAGAGGGCATTTGTAGATTTTCATGGTGCTGGAAAATTAAGGTATAATGGTCTCATGAAGGAGAATAATGTCATTTAGACATTGTAATTTTGGAGGATCACAATACTTTTTGGAATGTGGTTGTTGCAGAACTGGTCACTTATACTAATTATATAATAACATACTACACTAATGCAATAATATACCATATGAAATTATTCAGTGGTAAATTTGTCTTAAATCCTCTAGAATACTGCAAAGAAATAGTTTATATAAGAAAGAGTACCATAGCAGATGTGAACACAATATTTCCTATTTTTTTCTTCTTTTTTATTTTTTTGAAGACAAGTTCTCACTCTGTTGCCCAGACTGGAGTTCAGTGCCATGTTCATAGTTCACTGCAACCTCAAACTCCCAAGCTCAAGTGATCCTCTTGATTCAGCCTCTGAAGTAGCTGTGCCTATAGGTGTGCACCACCACACCGGCTAAGTTTTAAAATTTTTTATAGATATGTTGCCCAAGCTGGTCTCAAATTCTTGAGCTCAAGAGATCTTCTCACCTTGGCCTCCCAGAGTGTTGGGATTACAGGCATGAGCCACCATACTCAGCCAATATTTCTTTTGTAAAAGACATTTTCTAACATACTTCTCATTTTAACTAACATAATATTCAAAGTGTAGATCTGAGAAAGAGATAGTGCCTGCAGATCTGGGATCCTACATGCTAATATTATGGGATGCATTCAGATTTGATCAGCAGATATTCCATTTATTCTAGAACACCACCAGCAGAAGAATGTAATTACGTCTATCACTAAAACTTTGTGTCAATACAGACTACTGTATTTGTTATCATAGATGGTCCTTGGATGGCAGCCTTAAGCAATTTTAAACCTAGACAGGTGATGTACTTTTTCTTCTTGGATAATTTTCATGGTTTTATCTAATTTGGTTGTAACTAATGTGTTTAATATGGCTTGCTTGTTTTTTAAAAAGTTGTTCAGTATCCTTAGAACTCAGTGCTGATTTCTTTTTCTAGCAGGCCTTTTATATAGGACATCTCACTTTCTCCTGGCTCTCTACTACTAGCATGAGGTCTCTGAAAAATCAAGACAGCAAAATAATTTGTTATAGAACAGCCTATGTAGAGGGACAGGGGAGGAGTCATATTCCAAGAGGGAAAGACCTTTGAGCCAGGCTCAATTTGTAGAGGCTGTTGAATGAAAATGAGAGAGAGAGAATGCACACTTTATTGCACTATTAAAGCAAAATTCTGACAATAACTTCTAAAAATGATTCAACTCTTATACACTGAGAATATGACAGACCTTCCAAAAGTATAATTTCTTACATGAACGTCCAGGTATATAAGGAAAAATAACTATTTCATACCAATATCTCCAGCCGCCTTTATTGTTGGTTCACCACATAGGTTTTTATCAGAATCGCAGAACATTAATTTTTTAAATTAGCTACCATTACAACTAGTTTGAGAAGAACTTTCTTTTTAATAATTCGACCCAGATGCATTCTAGATACTCCAGTGTTACGAATCGATGGCTTCATGAGGAGCCGCTGTTGACTCATGCTATCTCTGGACACACTGACAGGAAATGTTTTCTTACACCTGTTTTCCTCCTGCTTTTCCTTGGTAGGACTTAGTTCCTTGGCATAGTTCAGTATCAATGGCAGTCATAGAGAAGTGTTACAGAAACCCAGCTTATTCCAACTTGTGAATTATTTGGCACCCAGGAACCAGGTCTTACAATCTTCAACCCACTTTTTCTTAACATGGCCCCTTTTCTGAAATGTTTATTTATATATGATGTAGGCCTGGGGAAAGGACATGGACTTTCAAAGAAAATATTCTCCAATAGATCTGTCAACTCCAGAGAACCTTCTGACTAAATCTGAAAGAATTCCACTGTGCTCTGATAACATCCTTTAATAATGAAGGAAAAGATATTTTTCCCCCAGGAGGATTTTGTAGTGAAAAGATGGCATAATTTTTTTAAAAATGTTGTTTATAATCTCATTTGTTTTTTCATTTGTGGGGTGTGTCTTAAATCCTAAATGGTACATCCTTTTTAAAATACTTCTAGTAATAAAATGTTTCTGAAGTTATGTTGTAAATATCATTGGACTATGTTTAATAATGTTAAGTTGATCCCACTTCCCCTGAAATTATATACATAAATGCTGAAAGTATAAATTTACATATACAACTTCATGGAACATTTTTCTTCCAAGTGTGCATTTGCTAGAATTTGCATTGAAAGGTTTTGGAAGGAGCCTGTTGGTATGAATCCTGTGTGAGCAACACTCAGATTTGTTGCATACTGAACAGCATGCTAAATCTCACTTCACAATCTTAGATTTCTCATCTACCATCTTGAGCTGAATTTAAAATGTAACTGCAGTTTATTATGTCACCTGTTCGTCAAACACTGATGCAAAGCTTAGTTTTCAGTGTGAAGAACCCATGACTAGAGAAGGGAAGAAGAAAGGGTCAAGCAGACCTCATTAAAGAGTGTATGGGCAAGAAAACACATCAGATGTCTTGATAGGTTTTTTAAAGTCCTGTTAGACTTGTCATGATTTCCAAAACACTAAATGCCATCTAGTATTTTGGACCCTCCAAAATTACAGTAGAATATTATTATGGGTCATCTTAATTGGAAATATACAGGAAAATCCTGATGATTAATGTAGACTAGTGATAGCTCTCACACATTTATATAACCTATGTTGAAAAGAAAGAAGAAAGGCAGGAAGGAAAGAAGGAAAAAGAGCGGAGAGAGAGGAACAAGAAAACACGTGGATTTGTGGAAATGAAAATTTTTAAATTACTAATTTGCAAGAATGGGTAAGAAAAATACCGAGTATGAACATAAATGCTTTCAATTCCGTTTGTCTCTTAATCCTTCTCAGTCCGTGGCCAGTTTTGAAACTTGGTGTAACTTCCTTCCTTTATTCCTCCCTCCCTTGCTCCCTCCATCCCTTCTTGCCAGCCTCCTTCCCTTCCTCTCTCCTTGAGTTTCCTTCTTCTTTCTTGTTCCCTCCCTCCCTCCCTCTCTCTTTTTTCCCCTTAGTTTCCCCGGAAGCACATATACCAGCCATTTGAATGCTTTCTGCTCATAGATACTGCCAAGCCCCCTCACCCAGACTGCTGAATAGATTTGGTAGAATGGAATGAGAAACACAGACTTTGTGTCTGTGGCGGCCACCTCTGATGTTGCAGACTTTTGCCGTGATTATGCACTCCAGCCGAGGGACGCTAGAGAGGTTGAAATTTCAACTGTGGGATTTGCCATTTTGGAATTTGCAGAAACGTACTGGATATGCTAACAGCAGCCTGGCTAGCCTCCACTTCACAAGGAAGTATTTAAATATACACGTGTAATATGAAGAAAATTGCATTAGATCATAAGGGATGAATTATTTTGTAAATGACTATACCATCAAATACCATACCTGATATCAATCATCTTCATCAGACAGTATCTGTGTATGTAAGTAGATAAACAAAAAAGCAGGAGTTTATTTCTCTCTAATGTATCCTTGACTCTCTAGCAGTGACCTCTGAAATGTCTCTTCTGATCCAGACTTGTTTGAATCATGTGCAACATTTTAGATTTGTCTTTTCTCTGCAAGTTTTTTTTGTTAAGTACCATAACATATTGAACCAAATAGTTTTGCTTGCTTTCTATTGATGACACATGATTTTGGCTTTTATCTTCAGTGGAAAATCAATGTGTCACATGGAGTTCACTAAGAAAAAGGTATGGGGCTTCTTTGTAATTCTTTGTCAGATGATTGCTTTATCTTGATTTATGCCTTCAAACTTTTTCCCATTCAGCAGAAAATATTGTGTCGCTATCTGTGAGAGCAAAGCGATCTATACCAATTTATGCTCTAAGTGTAGCCTCCTTCCAGAACTGCTTATGGAACATATCAACTCACTATAGATTAGGGACATAATGGATTCTTCTTTCTTAAAAGTGGCAGATTGACAATTTTAGTTCATATACAAGCTTTTATATTAACATTAAAACAATATTTCTATGTAAAGTAAAATATTGTAGTTGATTATTATTCGAGGGCCTCCCAGAATTTCAAGGTCTGAAAATAAATTCAGTGTTCCTGGTGGTAACAAAATTGCCCCTACTTCCTTGTATCAGGACTGCCATTTGGAACTGCTGGGGAAGCTCTTTTCAGAAATTATTTTCAAAACAGCATTGTTGCCTTTTGCCAAACTGAAATCTGGTTGTAAACTTTTGAAAACTAGTTCCTTGGAATGGAATTCAAGTTGTCTTCTAAGCAATTTTTTTTAACTCAAACATACATTCTATCTTGCTTTATTATGTCACTATTTGTGTAGGAAACATATTTCTATTTTTACCATTTTCAATTTATTTACATTTACATTTACATTTGTGTGTATATATATATACACACATACATACACTTTAAGTTCTGGGATACATTTGCAGAACTTGCAGTTTTGTGAAATAGGTATACATGTGCTGTCGTGGTTTGCTGCACCCATCAACTCGTCATCTACATTAAGTATTTCTCCTAATGCTATCCCTCCTCTTTCCTTCCTACCCACTGACAGGCCCCAGTGTGTGATGTTCCCCTCCCTGTGTCTATGTGTTCTCATTGTTCAACTCCCACTTATGAGTGAGAACATGTGGTGTTTGGTTTTCTGTTCTTGTGATAGTTTGCTGAGAATGATGGTTTCCAGCTTCATCCATGTCTCTGCAAAAGACATTAATCCATCCTTTTTTATAGCTGCATGGTATTCCATGGTGTATATGTGCCACATATTCTTTATCCAGTCTATCATTGATGGGCATTTGGGTTGGTTCCTAGTCTTTGCTCTTGTGAATAGTGCTGCAATAAACATATGTGTGAATGTGTCTTTATAGTAGAATGATTTATAATCCTTTGGATGTGTACCTAGTAATGAGACTGTTAGGTCAAATGATATTTCTAGTTCTGGATCCTTGAGGAATTGCTACACTGTCTTCCACAATGGTTGAACTAATTTACACTCCCACCAACAGTGTAAAAGCATTCCTATTTCTCCACATCCTCTCTAGCACCTGTTGTTTCCTGACTTTTTAATGATTGCCATTCTAACTGGCGCGAGATGGTATCTCATTGGACCAGGGGTGATGAGCTTTTTTTTTTTTTTCTTCGAGACAGCCTCACTCTGTCACCCAGGGTGGAGTGCAGTGGCACAATTTCGGCTCACTGCAACCTCCACCTAATGGGTTCAAGCAATTCTCCTGCCTTAGCCTCTTGAGTAGCTGGGATTACAGATATATACCACCACGCCTGGCTAAAGTTTTTTTGTGTGTTTTTGGTAGAGACAGAGTTTCACCATAGTGGCCAGGCAAGTCTCAAACTCCTGACCTTGTGATCCACTCGCCTTGGCCTCCCAAAGTGATGGGATTACAGGCGTGAGCCACCACGCCCAGCCTATGATGAGCTTTTTCTCATGTGTTTATTGGCCGCATAAATGTCTTCTTTTGAGAAGTGTCTGTTCATATCCTTTTCCCACTTTTTGATGGGGTTGTTTTTTTCTTGTAAATTTGTTTAAGTTCCTTGTAGATTCTGGATATTAGCCCTTTGTTAGATGGATAGATTGCAAAAATTTTCTCCCACTCTGTAGGTTGTGTGTTCACTCCGATGATAGTGTCTTTTGCTGTGCAGAAGCTATCTTTAGTTTAATTAGATCCCATTTCTCAATTTTGGCTTTTGTTGCCACTGCTTTTGGTGTTTTAGTCGTGAAGTCTTTGCCTATGCCTATGTTCTGAATGGTATTGGCTAGGTTGTCTTCTAGAGTTTTTATGGTTTTAGATCTTATGTTTAAGTCTTTAATCCATCTTGAGTTAATTATTTTATAAGGTGTAAGGAAGGGGTCCACTTTCAGCTTTCTTCATTTGGCTAGCCAGTTTCCCCATCACCATTTATTAAATAGTCAATCTTTCCCCATTGTTTGTTTTCGTCAGGTGTGTCAGAGATATGTTGTATATTTCATGGTACAATGCCTTCTGTCAATGGGGAAAAATAACAAGCATATATGGGATGAATGAAGTCTGCTATGGTTAAGGTTGAGAATATTTACTGATCCTTGAGTTCAGTCTCCAGGAATGTTGGAAATAGAGAATGGAGATAATGGAGATAAAGAAAAGTTCTGAAAATGACACTTCCCATAGTGTCAAAATTGTGATCTATTGCAGAATTCTGTGATACATCAAAATCTCTGTTTATACTGAGGTTTGTTATTGTGTATGAGCATATCTTTATCAGGTGTAGGCTATTTCTATACTTTCATGTCTTTAAATCAATGTTTCTATTCACATATGTATATGTGCAAATAGAAGCATGTTAATATTATATATATATTTTCTGTCATTACCATGATTGCTATGATTATCATTAGCATGTATTATTAGTGTGACCGAAGTATCATCAGTATCAGTTTCTTTCTCACTGCAGTGCTCCTGTAATGCTTCATTTCTACAGAGCCAACCTACACCCACCGTTTCCCTGACTATAACTTTACCTAAAGTATAAGCCCTTATAAAGCCATGAAAGCCTACCAAGAATTGTCAAAGAAGCTAGGCAGCAGCCAGGCTCTGCCTTAGGAAAAGATTTTACTTTTTATTATCATGTGCAGTACTTAACTACTTGTTTTGACCTCTAAGATTTTGCTCTCCTATATTTCTATCCCCTGGCTTTCTGATATTTCATGTGATTATATTTGAAATTTTAACCTTGCTTTTCTTTTTGGAATCTCTGATATCTCTGCTGCCACAGGTAATGACAGGTTCCTCTCTAACTGTTGGTGTTATCCCTGGTCAGATTATTACTGATGACAGAAGTAGATGTTTTACGTGGATTCTCTCGATATCAGAAACAAATACAGATATCACAACTCAAAAATGACAGACTGATAACCATTATGAACTTAGATGCAACATTCTTAATACAATATTAGCAAATTGAGTCTAGGAATATTTAAAAATGGTAATGTGTTTTAACCAAGTGGGGTTTATCTCAAGTTGGTTTCAACAACTGAAAATCTACCATGCTGACAGAAAAAAGAAAAATCACGTGACACTCTCAATAGATGCAAAAAAGGAATTTACAAAATGTAACACATTTTTTAAATTAAAAACTCCCAGCAAACTGAGGATAGAAAAGTACATTTTCAAACTGATTATGTGTTTACAAAAAATCTATAGCAAACATCTTACTTAAAATGGTGAAAGCCTTAATACTTTCTACATAAGATTATGAAAAATGCAATGATGTCCTCTCTCCCTAGTTCTTTAAAGTATTGCATTCAATATTAAATAAGTGGAAATATATACCAAGTTCATTGATAAATATTTAATACTTATGAGATGATAATTCTCCTGAAATTGATCTCTAGATTCAGTGGAATTCCCATGAAACCTTATAGGTCCTTTTGGATAAATTACAAAACTGATTCTAAAACAGGGAGAAAGAAAGAAGGGAAGGAAGGAGGAATGGACAGAAAGAAGAAAGAAATAAAGAGAAAAGAAAAGAAAATAAGAAATAAGTGACACCCAAGTTGGGAAGAAAGAAAAATACTATTCTCACGTGATGTAAACATATACATAGAAAATCCTTAGGCATCTGCAGAAGTGTGCTAGAGGTATGAAGTGAATTTAACAAAGTTGTAGGATGAAAGATCAATAAATAAAATCAATTGTGTTTCTATACACAATCAACACCAATTAGAAAATAAAATTATGTAAGCAATTTAACTTATAATAGCCTCAAAAATAATAAAATAATTCAGAATAAATTTAATAAAAGGTATGCTGATCCAAAATTTCTAAATCACTAATACGAGAGATTGAATAGGTAGAAATATGTATCAAGTTCATTGGTAAATATACATGTCATACTTATTAGATGATAATTCTTCTGAAACTGATCTCCAGATTTGGCACAATCCCAGTCAAACCTATAGGCCTTTTTGGAGAAATTACAAAGCTGATTCTAATTTTTTTTTTTAAATGCAGAAGTCCTAGAATAGCCAGAGCATGTTTTAGAAAGAAGAATAAAGTTGGAAAACTTTCCAAATTTCAAGACATATTATAAAGCTACACTAAACAGTACAGTAAACTTACTGGCATGAAGAAGACATATATATCAGTGAAACAGAATAAATAATTTAGAAATATATCCTGCCTTACATGGCCAAAGTTGCCAAAATATTTCAATAAGGAAATCAATGTCTTTATAAAGATGGTACTATTAAAATTGGATATTAAATGGAGAATATGAACTTCAGAATTACCTCACACCATATCCTCAAATTAACTCAACATGTATTTTATACATAATGTAAATATAAAATGTATAAAGCTTACTGAATAGGAAACATTTTTAATAATCTTACTACAGCTAAAAATTTTTTAGATAAGAAAAGGATGGATGAAAATGGAAAAAAATAGTAAGTTGGACTTCATGAAATTAAGACTTTTGCAACTTAAAACATAGCATCAAAAAATGAAAAGGCAAACCACAGATTGGGACAGAATAATTTTAAATATGTCTGATAAAGAACTTTCATCTAGAATGTACACATAACTAAAAAACTAAATAACAAAACACAAATAACTCATTTAACGTAATATTTTGACCTAAATGGGCCAAATATTTGTACAGATATTTTAATTTAAAAAGAGATGATGTCCAATACACAAATGAAAAGATACTTAACGTTACCCGTCATCAGGGAAATGCAAGTTAAAACCACATTGAGGTACCACTGTACACCCACTGGAGTGGCTGACACGAGCAGAACTGACCATACCACATGATGTGAAGAATTGCTATTCACACCTGGCTAGTGGGACTTCAAAATGGTACAGACATTTTGGAAAGCAGTTTGGCAGTTTCTTTTAATGTTAAACTTAGTACTGATCATATAGCCAAATAATTCCACTGCGACTCAAAATAAATAAAAACATATCCGTACCAAGCCTCATCCTTGAAGTTCATAGCAGATGTGTCCATCAACTTGTAAATGGATAAACCAGTTGTAGATGGAGTACCACTCAACAATAAAAAGGAGCAAACTGATACAACAGCAATATAAATGAATATCAAAAGCATTATGCTCAGTGAAAGAAGCTAGACATGAAAGACACCAATGTATCATTCCACTAATAGGATACTCTAGAAAATGCAAACTGTAGAAACAGAAGCAGATTAGTGGTTGCCTGTGTTCAGGAATGGAGAAAAGATCAAATGCAAAACAGCAAAAGAAAACGTTTTGTGATGATGCAGATTTTCTGTATCTTGATCATGATTGTGGTCAAATGATGATATTCATCTGCCATAACCCATTAAATTGCACATTGAAAAGGGTGAATTTTACTGTGTGTACATTATACTTAAATGGAGCTGTAAATATGTTTGGAGCTTATCTGTGAACATTAGTTGCAGAGCAGGAGTTACTTTTATAGAGTGGAAATCTGCTGAGTGCCAACTTGAGAAGGGTTGAAAAAAATTAGAACCTTCTTCCAACACATTTCAGTTAGAACACTCTTAGGATGTCGTTACAGCTGCGCTCTATATTGGAGTCTCTGATGAAGTCACATGTCTGACGATCTCAGCATGCCTTTAATCAACAGAATATACACGTGTTTTCTTTTATTACTATAAAGGATATACCAAACAACTTTTTCAAGACTTTACTTCAAAAAGGCACGTAGTTTTGCAACATTTTTGGTAAGTCTTTAATTATTTCAAAATGAAAAATTGAAAATAAAATGCAATTATTTACTCAGGCCCCCCCAAAAAAGGTCTGTACGGGGAATGCATGTGGTGTGCGTGTGTGTGTGTGTGTAAGTGTGTGATTTGAAGAATTGAAAAAATTTTAGTGGGGTTTTGTAGCATCACTTTGATAGCATCCTGTAATTTTGTATTGTGTTTGAAATAAAAATAAAGTGAATACACTGATAAAAGAATTTGAAAAGAATTTGCATTATTGCCTAAATTATGTGTGGTTTCCACAGTGGCATGAATCGAGCATCTTTAACCTACATAACAATATATCAGAAGTATTAGGTAAAAAATAAGTAAACTAGTATAACAAAGTTAAATATTTCTAAAGTAAAATTATAGCTTTATTTTTTTTTCCTGAAATGTTTTGAGGAGATATTTACACCAAAAGATATTATCACTGATCAATGAAACTTTTTCAGAATTTGCTTGTGTCCCACCAATATTTGATTACATAGTGCTTCTGTGAGTTCCATTTCATTAATTTAGCTTTGACAGGAGAGAAGGCAATGGCTCTGCAGCCTCTCTCGGTGTGGCATGATCCTGGTTCCGCTGGCTGATCTCTATTAGAACCATGGCCTTAATCATGCCTTTCATGCTTCTAACTTGATTTGCATTTGTTGTGTGATCCAAATTTATTCTCTCGTTTAGTCGCTTCCACCCATAGAAAAGCAGGTCTTTTTCATTTCTCCTTCACCATTGCCCCCATTTTTTCTTTTTGTCCTCCCATGATGAAAAACAAGACAGAAAACAAACTATAACAACAACAGACACCTTTTGTCTGTGGTCACCAATGCATTGTAGCACTAAACTTTGTTAAAAATCTCTAGATCTGACCTCTATATCTGCTGTTCCCAGAGTTTTTCAATGTGTTCTCTAGACTGCTGTGACCCACTGACAGAAAGTCTAGCTATATTTAATTGAAAGTTATTACTGTCTGATATGGTTTGGCTGTGTCCCCACTGAAATCTCATCTTGCACTGTAGCTCCCATAATTCACATGTTGTGGGAGGGACCCAGTGAGAGGTAAGTGGATCATGGGGGCAGTTTTCCCCACACTGTTCTGGTGGTAGTGAATAAGTCTCATGAGATCTGATGGTTTTATAAGGGGAAACCCCTTTCGCCTTTCACTTGGTTCTCATTTGCTGTTTGCCTGCTGCCATGTAAGATGCGCCTTTCGCCTTCTGCCATAACTGTGAGGCCTCCTCAGCCATGTGGAACTGTGAATTCATTAAACCTCTTTTTCTTTATAAATGACCCAGTCTTGGGTATGTCTTTATCAGCAGCATGAAAATTGACTAATACACTCACTGTCCATGAATGATACTCTGTTAGCCCATTTGCATTGTTATAAAGAAATACCTGAGGCTGGGTAATTTATAAAGAAATGCGGTTTATTTGGCTCCTTGTTGTGAAGGCTGTACATGAAGCATAGTACTGGCACCTGCTTCCAGGGAGGGCCTCAGGAACCTTCCAATCATGGTGGAAGGTGAAGGGAAACCAGCATATCACATGGTGAGAGAGGAAGCAAGAGAGACAGGGAGGAGGTGTCAGTCTCTTTTAAACAACCAGATATCGCATGAACTCACAGGGTAAGAACTCATTCATTACCAAGAGGACAGCACCAAGCCATTCAGGAGGCATCTATCTCCAACATTGGGGATCACATTTTAACGTGAGATTTGAAGGGGACAAACATCCAAACTATGTCAGATACCAAAGCTGACAATGCTTAGGATCTTTAGCTGTTCCAGGTTCTGGGAAAAGGGAGAGAGTTAGCTTCCCTCGTCTATGCTGTGCTACTCCATATTATATTAGTAATTATTGTTCTCTAAAGGTTCTTAAAAGCAAATAAACAAATGCAAGGCAAAACATATAAAAGGCAAGGCAAAACATACGAAATGCAAGGCAAATGCATTAAAAAACTTTTGAGTGTTAATACATAGATTTTATTTTATCTTTTTAATTTCTTTTGCTTAACCAAATAGATTATGTAGTTTTGATTAACTGGCCATGAAATAGCTCTGCCTACATAGAATTTCCCATGAATAATTGGTTGTGGAGACTTTTGTGTGTGACCCAAATCCTCCCTCAAAACTGAAGTTTGCCCAGCTATTGGGAGTGTTGGCAAATCATGCCTCTCAGCTGATTCTCTCTAGAATTTATTCTCAGGAGATCTAATTAATAACTTGTCAAGCTGATGTCCATCCTTGGGGACAACTCGTATCTGAAGAATGGCCAGTGAAAGGTATTAAAACTCCATACTCCTGCCTCAATTTAGGGCAACTCTGAAGGGTCGCCCCAGCTTCTCAGCTCCCCCTTGAGATTAGCTGAGGTATTTGTTGTGACTGCCTCACATCTCAACTCCCTTTATCCAATTCAGCTTTTTCGCCACAGTTGTTGGTTCCTAGGATTTTACCCAGTTAAATATTCTCTACACAAATCTCTATCTCAAATCTGCTTTACAGGGAATGTGGCCTCAGACAGGTTTTCATTAGGTTCTGGACGTAACTCTCATTAGTCATTGATATGATTCGGCTGTGTCTCCACCCGAATCTCACCTTGATTGTAATTATCCCCGCATGTCAAGGATGGAGTCAGGTGGAGATCATTGAATCATAGGGGCGGGTTCCCCCTACTGTTCTCCTGGTAGCGAATAAGTCTCACGAGATCTGATGCTTTTAAAATGGGAGCTTCTCTACACAAGCTTTCTTCTCTGCTACCATTTAAGATGTGCCTTTGCTTCTTTTTTGCCTTCTGCCGTGACTCTGAGGCCTCCCCAGCCATGTGGAATTGTGAGTTCCTTAAACCTCTTTCCTTTCTAAATTACCCGGTCTTGGGTATGACTTTATTAGCAGCATGAGAACAAACTAATGCAGTCTGTTCTATAAGCCCAAGTCGGATCACAGAGTCCCGCTTTCTGTTTTTTTTTCTAGCCCATATTTCTACTAAAACTTGACTCATATAGACTTAAAACAAAATAATTAAGCATGGCTAGTATTTATTTAATATTTTATACGTGTCAGGTACTGTATTTTGTAACTTATCTTTTAATAATCTTTCCAAATCTCTAAAAGGAGAACTCTGCTCTTTTATAGAGCAAATAAGGATGGCTCTGAAAATGTTAGCATTAGGGGAAGTAGGGTGAGGGACATAGGGGGCACTTTGTGTTATTTGTGCATTTTGCTATCAATCTAAAATCAGGTCAAAATAAAAATTAAAAAATGGGTAGTAGAAGCAGGTTGTTAAGATTTTCAGTGTGACTCTAGAATTTTTTTGTTTGTTGTTTGTTTTGGAGTGTAGTGGTAAGATCTCTGCTCAATGCAACCTCCACTTCCCAGGCTCAAGCAATTCTCCTGCCTCAGTCTCCCAAGTAGCTGGGATTATAGGTGCCCGCCACCACACCCAGCTAAGTTTTCTATTTTTTTTTTTTTTAGTAGAGATGGGGTTTCAGCATGTTGGCCAGTCCAGTCTCCTACTCCTGACTTCAAGTCATCCGCCCACCTCAGCCTCCCGAAGTGCTGGGATTATAGGCATGAGCTCCCACTCCTGGCCCAAAGTTCATA
The DNA here is from genome assembly GCF_029281585.2 of Gorilla gorilla gorilla. Classification (NCBI taxonomy): domain Eukaryota; kingdom Metazoa; phylum Chordata; class Mammalia; order Primates; family Hominidae; genus Gorilla; species Gorilla gorilla. The sequence continues at coordinate 4,217,656 of NC_073232.2, read as the reverse complement.
TTTTAACTACTAACCTAAATTATTTTAAAAACAAAAGCCTCCTTGGACTCAAACCAGGTCAGAGTGACATGATCATGTGCCTGTTTTGTGCAGGGTGAAGTGAGATTATTATCTAGGAAATAGCTGAAATGTCTTGTTGTGGGCATACATATTTCATATAAATTCTAAGCTTCATATTAGCACTTAGATTATAATTATCTAAAGAATAGAGAACAATTTCATATAATTTTCAGTGTATCAGGCGAATCAAAAGTATACATACAAGCATGCAGATGAATTTCAGTGAATATAGTGGTGACAATGCTCAACAGAATATGTGTCCCCCACCCAACCCTGCTTCTTGCTCTTTCACTGTCCTAAAGATAGAACAAAATGGTTCAGGCATCCAGCTTGTCCCCTCCACACTTCACACTTTTACTTAATAGCAGCTTATCTTTAACACTTTGTCATCTTTAAGATGTTGCTAATTCTTTCTGGTAGATCCCAGGACTGAGGATGAGGAAGAATGATTTTATTTAAATAAAGTTGCTTAATTAAAAAACCCTTTTTTTAGTTTTAAAATATTTTCATTATTTTATAAAATTTTTGTGGGTACATAGGAGGTTTATATATTTGTGGGGTACATGAGATGTTTTGATACAGGCATGCAGTGTGAAATAATCACGTCATGAGGAATGGGCTTTCCATCCCCTCAAGCATTTATCCTCTGAGTTAAAAACTATTCAATTGGCTGGGCACGGTGGCTCACGCCTGTAGTCCCAGCTCTTTGGGAGGCCGAGGTTGGCGGATCGCCTGAGGTCAGGAGTTTGAGACCAGCCTGGCCAACATGATGAAACCCCATCTCTACTAAAAATACAAAAATTAGCCGGGTGTGGTGGCGAGTGCCTGTCATCCCAGCTACTCGGGAGGCTGAGACAGGAGAATCATTTGAACCTGGGAGGTGGAGGTTACAGTGAGCCGAGATCATGCCATTGTACTCCAGCCTGAGTGACAAGAGTGAAACTCCATGTCAAAAACAAACAAAAATCAATTACATTCTTTAAGTTATTAAAATTAAACATTGTAAATGATTTTTTTTCCCAAAGCTTTTTCAAAGAAAAAAAAGTAGAAACAAAGACACTTTCTACTGATTTCCAATATGGTGACTCTGTATTTCTAGCATGTGTTAAGGTGAAAAATTGATTTTATGTTTAATACAAAACATAGCATAATGTAATGAAAAGCAAGATTGTAATGATAAAGGAAAATAACACTAGTGCTAATTTTTTTCAATTTGAAGCATTGGATTAAAATGAATTAGGTTATATTCCAACATGTTTATATTGAATTTCTTTTTTCTCCAATTGGTTTCTTTTTATTAATGGGTGAGTGTTGCATTTGTATAAGGTTTCCCTATTATATTCAATTGTTTTGAGATGCTTTTAATTTGAAGTTTTTATGTTTTCTTTTTGATGTATACATGTTATGCTTTTATGCTGAATTTGATAATTGGTGCTGTATATGCAAAGCAAATGTAATTTCCCAGCTTTTATTTTTTAAAGCCCTGGGAAGCAACATAATAAAGTAGAAATAGTATCAAGACAGGAGTTAGAATACCTGGATTCTAAAATTTAAATTAAATTAGGATCTAGTGACATTATAGGTGTTCCTTGATCTTCTGATGACCTGATTCCTCAAAAGAAAAATAAAATAATCTATAAATTGTTTCTAATTCTAAAACTCTATAAATCCTATTTTTAAAATTATAATTAGTTGAACTCTATAAGGTCACAAAAATCCCTATTAAGAAACTAAAATAAAATTTTATCATATCTTAAAAATACTCTGATCTTTTTTTATATGCTGACATGAATTCTAATTATTTTTGAGCCCCTAAAAAACATTTAAGATCACAGTTTATGTTTTATTATTGACTTTCAGATAATTAACATTTTACTGATAGATATGAACAAATCTACTCTAACAGAGATAGTCATTAGTTTATTTCTCTCTTTTCAGTATCAATAAAAAGTATCGATTTACCAATAACAATGAATTAATTGCCTGAAATAAATGAAACGTAAGCAGCAAAAGTGAACTTTTTAGTATAACTCTTCTTGTAAACATTGACTTAGTTCAAAGGGAGCTTATCTTTTAAAAAAAAAAGCGCTAATTCATGTCTATTGGTATAGATATAATCTTTTTTTCCTTGAAAATAGATCCTACTATACTCCAGACACTATGCCACTAGGTGCAGATATTAACACAAATAGCAGGTGATCATTGTCCTCATGGAGTTTATTTTAAAGAGAACAAAGTGAGACAAAGGCACACAAGCAAAGAACTACAATACAAAGGGGATGGCATCTGACTCAGCATGGAGGTGTCACGGAAGGTGTTGTTTTGCTTAGGTTTTGAAGTGTGGGTAGGAGATGGCCCATGTTGAGAGTGGGAACTGGGAATTAAAAAGATGAGGAGGTCTCTGCAAATCTACATGGATGGGAAGTAGCATGCTGATGTGGGAAACAACTAAAAAGTTCCAGAATGCATGGTTTATAAAGCGTGAGTCAGAGAGGGCTAGACCAGTAGCCAGATCAAGGATATCTCAGATGTTATAGTCATGAATTAGTGCATTGACCTGCAGGCCATGGGAGTCACTGAAGGTTTCAGTCAGGTAAGTGAGCTGATCAGAACAGTCCTTTAGATAGGCCGCTCTTTTGGCTGTAATGGGGACACGTTTGAAGTAGGGCTATAGCTAAAAATATACAGACACTTCCTCTTGTCTACAGCCCTGCTGGCATCTGTTGTATTTTGACTTTTTAATAATAGCCATTCCAACCGGTATGAAATGGTATCTCATTGTGTTTTGATTTGCATTTTTCTGATGATTAGTGATTCTAAGCATTTTTTTTTCGTGTATTTGTTGGCCATTTGTATGTGTTCTTTTGAGAAGTGTTTGTTCATGTCCTTTGCCCATTTTTTAATTGGGTTATTTTTTTTTTCTAATTGATTTAAGTTCCCTGTAGATTCTGGATACTAAAAAACAAACAAAAACCAGAAGTAAATAAATTCTCAGGACACACACACCCACACCCACACCCACAGAGAGAGAGAGAGAGAGAGAGAGAGAGCGCCTAGGTAAGAGGCCACCAACCACCAGGGTCTAAACTGGGAACACTTTCTAGTACAGAATGAATGGAAAGGATTCATGAAATATCTAGAAAGTAACGTTAATGAGATTTACATGTACGGAGTGAATGAGGAGAAACAGGGATCATTCAGGATTCTGGTGGGAATAACAGGGGGAGCCATTAGTTGAAATTTTGAAGTGGGAGAAGGAGAGGGAGTTTTAGGGAGAAAGATGAGTTGTTTTTTTAGGTATTTCAAACCCTTGAAGCTTCTATGGGACATCAAAGTGGAAATAACAGTCTGTGGGTTGGGACAATAAAGAAAGAAATTGGTTGAAGACTAGGGGAAGAGTATAGAGCAAAGAAATATTTCAGATAATAAACATATAGAGATAGCTGAAAATGTGGGACTGGATTACAAAGGAAGAATGATTTAGTTATGAAGCCCAAGGGCTGACAGGAATGGGTGACTAGTCGAGGAGTTCATATGCATCTGTTATTGTATGAATAAAAAAAATTATCTGTTCCTTCCTAAAGATATCTTCAACCTGTTTTTGGATACATATGGGCACTGCTTTTCACTCTCTTAGCCCCATTTCTTGTTTTAGCCTCTGCTGTAGCGATCAGTTCTGCACAGGCTTTGACCCAGGCTTTGACTAGTTGGTGCAGGTGTGATATGATACTTACCTGGAATGGCCCACAGTTTGTGGCTGCTCTTACTTAAGCAGGTGGGATGCTCATGTAGGTGTCCCTTTCCTCCTCCCAGATTGAGGAGTCTTGCATTATGTAATAAAACTCCTTAGAAGGCCTATTAGGTTCCAATACAGCATTAGGCAACTTGATAAGGTATCCCATCATCAGCCTTCCTTTCTTCCCTCATTCCTCTGCCTCTCACTCTTTCTTCCTAAGTTAACTTCTTAGATAAAATGCCAACTTTCTATATTTTGTCTCACATCAGGGAAAATAATTGTATACCCCATTTCAAAAGCACATAAAAAGGTTACTGTACAGAAAATTTGTCTTTAAGAGATTAAGCTGTAATTTTCCAAATACTTTAAAATTTTATTTCAGATACGTTTTTCATTTTTATAAGCTTCATCTAAAAGCAGAGTTCACCTAAGAATATACCTAAGAGCATATTACATAGAATATATTTTATATTTCAGTAGTTTAGCTAGGATTCTTTCAAAATTGAGAGGATCTACAAATATTTCTAACACATTAGTTTTCAGTCTTAAGGCTGAGTCAAGAACAAAGCTCCTAAACTTTGCATTGGTGATTGAGAACATTTTAAAATTGTTATTTAATTCATTAATTTATTTTTAAAAAAATTTTCACATTGTAATTATATAGATTTATAGGATACAATTTGATGTTTCAATGAATATGTATGTTGTCTAATGATCCAATAAGGATAGTTAGTGTATTAATTACCTCATGCATTCATCATTTCTTTTTAATAAGAAATTTCAAAATCCTTTCTTCTAGATACTTTGTAATATACAATACTTTACTTTTAACTATAGTCACCCTGCTTTGCAAAGAACACTACAACTTATTCTTCCTATATAATTGTGATTTCATAACTGTTAACCAATCTATCTCCATTTTGCCCTCCCCGCTTCTTCCTCACTGTTTGGTAACCACTATTCTACTCTACTTCTCTATTAACATTTTTTTTTTTAAGATTCCACATATGAGCGAGATCATGCGGTATTTGCTTTCTGTGTCTGGCTTATTTCACTTAACATTGTATCCTACAGGGTCATCCAAGTTGTTGCAACTGGCAGAATTTCATTCTTTTTTTATGGCTGAATAGTATTTCATTGTGTTTCCATATATATATATATATATATATATACATATATAATTTTATGTATAATTATAATTACACACAAAATTATATATAATTATAATTAATTTTATGCATAATTATAATTACACATAAAATTATATATAATTATAATTATAATTATATATAATTATATATAATAATAATATATATTATATGTGATATATAATATACATAACATACATAATGTATATTATATATAATATACATAATGTATATTATATATAATATACATAACGTATATTATATACATTATACATTATATATTATAATATACATAATATATATTATGTATATAATATACATAATATGTATTATATATAAAATATACATAATATATAATGTATATTATACATATAATATATGTTATATATTAATAATATATTAATATTAGTATTAATTATTATTAATTATTAATTATTAATAATTATTAAATAATACTTATTATTTATTATTAATATTATTAATATTAATATATAATATATTATATATTATACATAATATATTATATATAATATACATAATATGTATTATATATAATATACATAATATATATTATATATATATAATTCACTTGTTTGTTTTTATACACATAGGTTGATTCCATATCTGATTATTAGAAATAGTGCTACAGTAAACATAAGAGTGCAGATATTTTTCAAACACAATGATTTCATTTCCTATGGATATATACCCAGTAGTGGGATTGCTGGGTTATGTGATCGAATGATTGTTTTTTTTTTTATTTTTTATTTTTTAGCGAACTTCCATAAAGTTTTGCTTAATGGTTGTACTAGTTTACAACCCCATCAACAGTGCGTAAGTGTTCCGTTTTCTCCACTTCCTTGCCAACTCTTGTTATCTTTTACCTTTTTGCTAATAGCCATTCTAATGGGTGAACTGGTATCTCATTGCGGTTTTGATTTGCATTTCCCTGATGGTTAGTGATGTTGAACATGATTTTATTATATATTCGTCTTGACCCTTTCTATATTTTCTCTTGTGGCATTTCTTTTAGTTTATTTTGTCCTTTTTTTTTTTTTTTTTTTGCGAAGGAGTCTTGCTCTGTTGCCCAAGCTGGAGTGCAGTGGTGCAATCGGGGCTCACGGCAACCTCCATCTCCCTGGTTCAAGCAATTCCCCTGCCTCAGCCTGCTGAGTAGCTGGGGTTACAGGCACACGCCATCATGTTTGGCTAAATTTTTGTATTTTTAGTAGAGAAATGATTTCACCATATTGGTCAGGCTGGTCTCAAACTCCTGACCTCAGGCAATCCGCCTGCCTCAGCCTCCCAGTTTTGCCCATTTTTAAATAAGTTATTTATGTTTTTGCTGTTGAGTTGTTTAAGTTTGTTATATAATCTGGGCATTAACTCCTTAGCAGATGTATAGTTTGCAAATATTGTATCCCATTCTGTAAGTTGTTTTTTCACTCTGTTAAGTTTCCTTTGCTGTGCAAAAGCATTTTAGTTTGATGAAACCCCATTTATCTCTTTTTGCTTTTGTTGCCTGTGCTTTTGACGTCTCATTTAAAAAATCCTTGTAGAACCCAAAGTTATAGAGAATTTCCCACATGTTATCTTCTAGTAGTTTTTCATAGTTTTCAATCTTACCTTTAGGTCTTTAATCGCATTTGAGTTGATTTTTGTATAAGGTAAAAGATAGGGGTCTAATTTCATTATCCCACATGTAGATATCCAATCTTCTCAGTACCATTTAATGAAGAGACTGTCTTTACCCCTGTGTGTGCTCTTGACTCCTTTTTGGAAAATCAGTTGACTTTAGGTATGAGAATTTATTTCTGAGCTGTATATTCTCTTCCATTGGTCTATGTGTTTGCTTTATGGCAGTGCCATGCTGTTTTGCTTACTATGGCTTTGTAGTATATTTTGAAGTCAGGTAGTGTGGTGCCTCCAGCTTTGTTATTTTTGCACAGGATTGCTTTGGTTATTTGGGGTCTTTTCTGGTTTCATACAAATTTTAGGGTATTTTTTTCTATTTCTGTGAAGAATTTCATTGGTATTTTGATAGGGATTGCATTGAATCTGTAGGACATTTTGTTAGTATGGTCATTTCAATAGTATCAATTCTTCCATTCCATGAGTATATAGTGTCCATTTTTTGTGTATCGTAAATTTTTCCATCAGTGTGTTATAGTTTTCATTGAAGAGATCTTTCACGACCTTGATTAAATTTATCTGCAGATTTCTTGGTAGCTATTGTAAATGGAATTCCTTTCTTGATGACTTTTTCAGATAGTTCACTATTAGTGTATAGAAACACCACTGAATTTTCTGTGTTGATTTTGTATACTACAACTTTACTGAATTTATTTATGATTTCTAGTAGTTTTTGGTCAAGTCTTTAGGGTTCTCACTCTATATAAGTATATATAGAAAGAACCCTAAAGAGAGAGAGATCATATATATCTATATGATCATATATATAGATGTATACATATGTATGTGAGATCACATTTTCTACAAACAGAAACAATCTGACTTCCTTCTTTCCAGTTTGGATCCCTCTTATTTATTTCTTTTGTCTAATTGCTCTGGCTCTGACCTCCAGTACTATGCTAAATAGAAGTGGTAGAAGTTGACATCCTTGTCTTCCTCCATATCAAAGAGGAAAAGCATTTAACTATTCACCATAAATAAGATGTTAGCTGTGGGTTTGTCACCTATGGCCTTTACTGCGTTGAGGTACACTCCTATACCTACTTTCTTGACAGTTTTTATCATAAAGGAATGTTGACTTTTGTCAAGTGTTCTTTTTGCATCTGTTGAAATGATCACATGGTTTTTGTTCTTCTTTCTATTGTGGTGGTGTATCATATTTACTGATTTGTGCATGTTAAGCCATCCTTTCATCCCTGGGATGAACCCCACTTGATTATAGTGAATACTCTTTTTAGTGTGCTGTCGAAGTCAGTTCACTTGTATCTTGTTGAGAACTTTTGTATCTATGTTCTTCAGGAATATTGGCCTGTTATTTTCATTTTGTGCGTGTCTTTGTCTGGTTTTAGAATCAGGATGTTGCGAGCCTCATAAGATGAGTATGGAAGTATTCCTTCCTCATTACTTTTGTGGAAAAGTTTGTGGAGAATTGGTAGTTATTCTTTAACTGTTTGGTAGAATTCAGCAGTGAAGACATCAGGTCCTGGGTGTTGGTTGTTGTTGTTGTTGTTTTGATGGAAGATGTTTTATTATTGATTCAATTTCCAAACTCATTCTTGATGTGTTCAGATGTTATATTTCCTCACAATTTAATCTGGGTAGTTGTATGTGTGCAGAAATTTATTCATTTTATTCTACACTATCAAATTTGTTGGCATATAGTTATGAGTAATGTCTTACAATCCCTTCTATTTCTGTGGTGTATCAGTTGTAATGTCTCCTTTTTCATCTTTTATTTATTTGAATTTTCTCTCCTTTTGTCTTAGTTTAGCTAAAGGTTTGTCAGTTTTACCTTTACACTTTGTCTTATTTATCTTTTGAAATATTTTTTAGTGTCTGTTTCATTTATATCTGCTGTGAGCTTTATTATTTCCTTCCTTCTACCAATTTTGGGTTTAGTTTGTTTTTGATGTTCTAGTTACTTGAAGTGTATAATTTTGCTTTGTGATTTGAAAATCTTTCTTCTTTTTTGGTGTAGGCTTTTATTGCTATAAATTTCCCTCTTAGAACTGCTTTTGCTACGTTCCATAGGTTTGGGTATGTTGGATTTTCATTCTTACTTGTCTCAGTGACTTTTGAAATTTTCCTATTAATGTCTTAATGAGACCTATTGATTTCTTGGGTGCGTGCTATTTAATTTCCATGTTTTTATAAAATTTCCAAGGGCTTTCCTGTTGTTGATTTCTGGCTTTATATCCCTGGAATCAGAAAAGATACTTCATATGATATCTGTCTTCTTAAGTTTGTTAAGACTTATTATGTGTCATAATGTATGATTGGTCCTAGAGAATGTTTGGTGTACAGTTGAGAATAATTTGTATTCTGCAGCTGTTGGATGATGTATTAGTCTGTTTTCATACTGCTGATAAAGACATACCCGAGACTGGGTAATTTACAGAGAAAAAGAGGTTTAGTGGACTCATAGTTCCACGTGGCTGGGGAGGTCTCCCAATCATGATGGAAGGCGAAAGACACATCTTACATGGTAGCAAACAAAATAGAATTGAGAACCAAGTGAAAGGGTTCCCCCTTATAAAACCATCAGATCTTGTTAGACGTATTCACTACCACAAGAACAGTATGGGGGAACCGCCCCCATGATTCAATTATCTCCCACTGGTTCCCTCCCACAACATGTATGAATTATGGGAGCTATAATCAAGATGAGATTTGGGTGGGGATATACAGCCAAACCATATCAGGTGAGATCTTCTTTACCTGCTAGGTCCATTTGGTCTATGGTATAGTTTGAGTCTGTCATTTTTTGGTTGATTTTCTCTTCATAGAATCTGTCCATTTTTAAAGTGGAGTGTTGAAATTTCCTACTAATATTGTATTGCAGTCTATCTCTACCTTTAAATCTAATATTTGCTTTATATATCTGGTTGTTCTGGTGTTGGGTACATATATAGTTACACCTAAGTAATATATATGTTATGTCCTCTTATTGAATTGGGCCTTTTATCATTTCATTATACAGTGACATTCTTTTTTTATATAGTTTTTTTATTTAAAGCCTTTTAAAATATGACATGACTGTGGCTACTCCTGCTTGCTTTTCATTTGTTTGCATAAAATATATTTTTCCATCTCTTCACTTTCAGTCTATTTGTCTTTAATAGTGAGGTAAGTATCATGTAGGCAGCATATAGGTGGGTTTTGCTATCTGAATCCATTCATCCACTTTATATCTTTTAAGTAGAGTTTAATCCACTTCTATTCAAGTTTATTATTGATAAATTAGGACTTCCTTCTATCATTTCATTAGTTGTTTTTTAGATTACTTGTTCACTTCTTCCTTTCTTATTGTTTATCCCTCTAGTTTGGTGGTTTTCTGTGGTGCTAAGCTTTGTTTCTTTTCCCTTTTTTGGTGTGTGTGTGTGTATCTGCTGTAATTTCTTTCTTTCTGGTTAGTGAAACTAACATACAGAGTCCTGTATTTGTAACAGACTATTTTACACTGATAACAACTTAACTTCTGTCACATAAAAATACTCTTGACTTCTCCCCCCCACACACATAATTTATATTTTTGTTACCTTACATTGCATCTTTATGAATGGCAGACTCCATGGAACATAGGATCTATGTCACAACTAAATCAATTATTTAATGGCAGCATTAAAGCAGCCCAAAGAATGTGAAAAACTGGTGTGGGTGTATTTAACTTTTTAAAAACTATGTTTCATAATGGTTTCATTAAAAAGTCTTTATCAGTTTGCTAATGCCTAGTTTTTACAACCAGCCACCATAGATTTTACAGGATAAATATATTATTTCAGGGGTAATTGAAGCAGAATTTTTGTTGCTCTTCTTACCCTTAGAGATTGTGTATTATCCTCAGACGTAATTCTTTGATTTTTTTTTCTTTTCATGTTGTTACACATAGTTACCAACAATCAACGTGAGAATAACCTTTGAATATTTTCAAGCATTAAGATTTGTTTATACAGCTGCAGAATTAGACAACCAACACTCTTGGGTCCTTACCTCTCAGCATACACCTGATTATTAACTTAAAGGTATGATGGGAAAAGTATCAATTTTTGTTGGTCACCTAGATTTGGAAATATGTAATAACTATAAGCTTGGGTCTGCTTCTTCAGAAGCCTAGGAATTGGAGTGATGGTTCTCTGAAGAGGCTGGAAACAAAGTATGTGTTTCCAGAAGGCTTAATAGAATATGTTGAGACATAGGCCATTAACACAAAAGTGAAAGAAATGCAAAAAATGTATGAAAGTAAGGATTTGAGAAGGGAAATTTTATTTTTAAGTCTAAGATTCCTATGAATTATATGAAAGTAAATGTCCTATCCTTAAAATTAGCCAAAGGAAGCACTTTACTTATCAATATGATATGACTTTTCATACTCTTATCTAAAGATATCCTAAACTAAGATCCAGTTTTCTAAGTAAAGACCTTTTACTCATGCTTTAAAGCATGTTAGATGATTCCTACCACATCACATCATGTTGTTTACATGTATGATTTAAACTGCATTTATTCTTCAACTCACTGGTTCCTTAGGCTTCTTATCTTTCCTTGCACGCTTAGATAATTTTATGTTAAATTGATTTTTAGAAGTTTAGTTGCTGGGCGTAGTGGCTGTCGCCTGTAAACCCAGTACTTTGGGAATTCAAGTCAGGTGTATTGCTTGAGTCTTGGAGTTTGAGGCCTGCCTGGGAAAGATGACAAACCCCATTTGTACAAAAATAAAAATATTAGCTGGGTATGGTGGCACATGCCTGTGGTCCCAGCTACTCCAAGGCTGAGGTGGGAGGATGGCTTGAGTCCGAGAGGCAGAGGTGTGAGCCAAGATCATGCCCTGCTCTTCAGCCTGGGCAACGAAGCCAGACCCTGTTTCAAAAAAAAAATATAGTGAGATTTGATTTCTATTTCTATGTGATTCAAAAGTAGGAGAGCTTCAAGGCTAATGACTATTAAAAAATGTCCATTGCTACTTGCATTTTCTATGAAGCCAGCATACACAACAACGTGCAACCTAAAAACCAAGCTATTTAATATGTAGCTTAGATTTCAGGTTTGATTGTCTTTGAGGTTTGATTATTGCAGAGATCAATTGCCAGACCAAATATAGTCTATTTCTGTATTTGGTCTTTTTATCATATGAAACATCCCAGCCTTGGGTATAAATTAAGAGCAAATACAGACATTTATACCGATAGCGGTGTAGATATTTCCATGTTTATACAGTTACCGGTGTAGATACTTCCATGTCTATACAGATAGCGGTGTGGATATTTCCATGTTCATACAGATAGTGGTGTAGATATTTCCATGTTAATAGAGATAGCGGTGTAGATATATCCATGTTTATAGAGATAGCGGTGTAGATATTTCCATATTTATACAGATAGCGGTGTAGATATTTCCATGTTTATACAGATAGCATTGTAGATATTTCCATGTTTATAGAGACAGAGGTGTATATATTTCAATAATTATAGAGATAGTGGCGCACATATTTCCATGTTTATAGAGACAGCGATGTAGATATTTCCATGTTTATACAGATAGCGGTGTAGATTTTCCATGTTAATACAGGTAGCGGTGTACATATTGCCATGTTCATACAGATAGTGGTGTAGATATTTCCACATTTATACAGATGGCGGTGTACATATTTCCATGTTCATACAGATGGCGGTGTAGATATTTCTATGTTTATAGAGATGGCGGTGTAGATATTTAAATGTTTATACAGATAGCTGTGAAGATATTTCCATGTTTATAGAGATGGCGGTGTAGATATTTCCATGTTTCTACAGATGGCGGTGTAGATATTTCCATGTTTATACAGATGGAGGTGTAGATATTTCCATGTTTTTACAGATAGCGTTGTAGATATATCCATGTTCACACAGATAGCGGTGTAGATATTTCCACCTTTATACAGATGGTGGTGTAGATTTTTCCATTTCCATACAGACGGCGGTTTAGATATTTCCATTGTTATAGAGATGGCGGTGCAGATATTTCCATTGTGATACAGATGGCGGTGTAGGTATTTTCATGTTGATACAGATGGTGGTGTACATAGTTCCCTGTTCATACAGATGGCAGTGTAGATATTTTCATTTTCCTACCGATGGCGGTGTAGATATTTCCATGTTTATACAGATAGCGGTGTAGATGTATCAATGTTCATACAGATGGCAGTGTAGATAATTCCATGTTCATACAGATGGAGTTGAAGATATTTCCATGTTTATAGATATGGCGGTGTAGATATTTCCATGTTTACACAGAAGGCGGTGTAGGTATTTCCATGTTTACACAGATAGCGGTGTAGATAATTCCATGTTTATACAGATAGCGGTGTAGATATTTCAATGTTTATAGAGTTGGCGGTGTAGATACTTTCATGTTCCTACAGTTGGTGGTGTAGATATTTCCATGTGTACACAGATAGCGGTGTAGGTATTTCCAAGTTTATGCAGATAGCGGTGTAGATATTTCCACTTTTAGGCAGATAGCAGTGTAGATATTTCAATGTTTAAACAGATAGCGTTGTAGATATTTCCATGTTCCTACAGAGGGCGGTGTAGATATTTACATGTTTATAGAGATGGCGGTTTAGACATTTCCACGTTCATACAGATGGCGGAGTAGATATTTCCATGTTTATACAGATAGCGGTGTAGATATTTCCGTCTTTATACACATAATGGTGTAGATCTTTCCATGTTTTTAGAGATAGCGGTGTAGATATTTCCATGTTTACACAGATAGCGGTGTAGATATTTCCATGTTTATACAGATGACTCTGTAGATATTTCCATGTTTACAGAGATAGCGGTGTAGATATTTCCATGTTTACAGAGATATCGGTGTAGATATTACCATGTTTACACAGATAGCGGTGTAGATATTTGCATGTATATAGAGATAGCGGTGTAGATATTTCCATGTTTACGCAGATAGCATTGTAGATATTTCCAAGCTTATACAGATAGCGGTGTAGATAATTCCATGTGTACACAGATAACGGTGTAGATATTTCCATGTTTATACAGATGGCGGTGTAGATATTTCCATACCCATACAGATGGCGGTGTAGATATTTCCATGTTTATAGATATAGCGGTGTAGGTATTTCCATGTTTACACAGAAAGTGGTGTAGATATTTCCATGTTTATACAGAGCGTAGTGTAGATATTTCCATGTTTATATGGATGGCTGTGTGGATATTTCCATGTTTATAGAGATAGCGGTGTAGATATCTCCATGTTTACACAGATAGCGGTGTAGATATTTCCATGTTTACACAGATAGCGGTGTAGATATTTCCATGTTCATACAGATAGCGGTGTAGATAATTCCATGTGTATAGAGATAACGGTGTAGATATTTACATATTCCTACAGATGGCTGTGTAGATATTTCCATGTTTGTACAGATAGCGGTGTAGATATTTCCATGTTTACACAGATAGTGGTGTAGATATTTCGATGTTTACACAGATAGCGGTGTAGATATTTCCATGTTTATACAGATAGCGGTGTAGATATTTCCATGTTTATAGAGATAGTGGTGTAGAAATTTCCATGTTTATACAGTTAGCGGTGTAGATATTTCCATGTTTATACAGATAGTGTTGTTGATATTTCCATGTTTATAGAGACAGCTGTGTAGATATTTCCATGTTTATACAGATGGCGATGTAGATATTTCCATGTTCATACAGATGGCGGTGAAGATATTTCCATGTTTATAGAGATAGCGGTGTAGATACTTCCATGTTTACACAGATAGCGGTGTAGATATTTCCATGTTTACACAGATAGCGGTGTAGATATTTCCATGTTTATACAGATAGCGGTGTAGATATTTCAATGTTTATAGAGTTGGCGGTGTAGATATTTTCATGTTCAGATGGCGGTGTAGATATTTCCATGTTTATATCGATGGTAGTGTAGATATTTCCAAGTTCATACAGATGACGGTGAAGATATTTCCATGTTTATACACATAACGGTGAAGATATTTCCAAGTTTTAAGAGATGGCGGTGTAGATATTTCCATGTTTACACAGATAGCGGTGTAGATATTTCCATGTTTACACAGATAGCGGTGTAGATATTTCCAAGTTTATACAGATAGCGGTGTAGATATTTCCATGTTCATACAGATAGCGGTGCTGATATTTAAATGTTTATACAGGTAGCGGTGTAGATATTTCCATGTTCATACAGATAGCGGTGTAGATATTTCCATGTTTATACATATAGCGGTGTAGATATTTCCAAGTTTATACAGATAGCGGTGTAGATATCTCCATCTTAATATAGATGGCGGAGTAGATATTTATATGTTCATACAGATGGCGGTGCAGATATTTCCATGTTCATACAGATGGTGGAGTATAAATTTCCATGTTTATAGAGATAGCGCTGTAGTTATTTCCATGTGTAAAGATATAGCTTTGTAGATATTTCCATGTATATGCAGATCGCTGTGTAGATATTTCCATTTTCATGCAGATAGCGGTGTAGATATTTCCATGTTCAAACAGATAGCGGTGTAGATATTTCCATGTTCATGCAGATAGCAGTGCAGATATTTCCATGTTTATACAGATAGCGGTGAAGATGTATGCATGTTTACACAGATAGCGGTGTAGATATTTCCATGTTCATACAGATAGCGGTGTAGATATTCCCATGTTCATCCAGATGGCTGTGTAGATATATCCATGTTCATACAGGTGGCGATGAAGATATTTCCATGTTCATACAGATAGCGGTGTAGGTATTTCCATTTGTAAAGAGATAGCTGTGTAGATATTTCCATGTATATGCAGATAGCTGTGTAGATATTTCCATTTTCATGCAGATAGCGGTTTAGATATTTCCATATTCATAGAGATACCGGTGTTGATATTTCCATGTTCATACAGATAGACGGGTTATTTCCATGTTCTTACAGATAGCGGTGCTGATATTTCCATGTTTATACAGGAGGCGGTGTAGATATTTCCATGTTTAAACAGATAGCGGTATAGATATTTCCATGTTTTTACAGATAGCGGTGTAGATATCTCCATCTTAATACAGATGGCGGAGTAGATATTTATATGTTCATACAGATGGCTGTGCAGATATTTCCATGTTCATACAGATGGCGGTGTAGATATTTCCATGTTCATACAGATAGCGGTGTAGTTATTTCCATGTGTAAAGAGATAGCTGTGTAGATATTTCCATGTATTTGCAGATAGCTGTGTAGAGATTTCCATTTACATGCTGATAGCGGTTTAGATATTTAAATGTTCAAACAGATAGCGGTGTAGATATTTCCATGTTCATACGATAGCGGTGTAGATATCTCCATGCTTATACAGATTGCGAAGTTGTATGCATATTTACACAGATAGCGGTGTAGATATTTCCATGTTCATGCAGATAGCGGTGTAGATATTTCCATGTTCATCCAGATGGCTGTGTAGATATATCCATGTTCATACAGATGGCGGTGTAGATATTTACATGTTCATACAGATAGCGGTGTAGATATTTCCATGTTCATACAGATAGCGGGGCTGATATTTCCATGTTTATGCAGATAGCAGTGTAGATATCTCCATCTTAATACAGATGGCGGTGTAGATTTTTATATGTTCATACAGATGGCGGTGCAGATATTTCCATGTTCATACAGATGGCGGTGTAGATATTTCCATGTTCATACAGATAGCGGTGTAGTTATTTCCATGTGTAAAGAGATAGCTGTGTAGATATTTCCATGTATATGCAGATAGCAGTGTAGATATTTCCATTTTCAAGCAGATAGCGGTGTAGATATTTCCATGTTCAAACAGATAGCGGTGTAGATATTTCCATGTTCATACAGATAGCGGTGTAGATATCTCCATGTTCATACAGATAGCGGTGTAGATATTTCCATGTTTATACAGACTGCGGTGAAGGTGTATGCATGTTTACACAGATAGCGGTGTAGATATTTCCATGTTCATCCAGTTGGCTGTGTAGATATGTCCATGTTCATACAGATAGCTGTGTAGATATTTCCATGTTCATACAGATAGCGGTGTAGATATTTCCATGTTCATCCAGATGGCTGTGTAGATATATCCATGTTCATACAGATAGCGGTGTAGATATTTCCATGTTCATACAGATAGCGGTGTAGATACTTCCATGTTCATACAGGTAGCGGTGAAGATATTTCCATGTTCATACAGATAGCGGTGCTGATATTTCCATGTTTATACAGGCAGCGGTGTAGATATTTCCATGTTTATACAGAGAGCGGTGTAGATATCTCCATCTTAATTCAGATGGCGGTGTAGATATTTATATGTTCATACATATGGCGTTGCGGATATTTCCATGTTCATACAGATGGCAGTGTAGATATTTCCATGTTTATAGATATAGCGGTGTAGTTATTTCCATGTGTAAAGAGATGGCTGTGTAGATATTTCCATGTATATGCAGATAGCTTTGTAGATATTTCCATTTTCATGCAGATAGCGTTGTAGATATTTACATGTTCAAACAGATAGCGGTGTAGAAATTTCCATGTTCATTCAGATATCTTTGTAGATATTTCCATGTTCATACAGATAGCGGTGTAGATATTTCCATGTTCATACAGATAGCGGTGTAGATATTTCCATGTTCATACAGATAGCGGTGCTGATATTTCCAAGTTTATACAGGTAGCGGTGTAGATATTTCCATGTTTATACAGATAGTGGTGTAGATATTTCCATGTTTATACAGATAGTAGTGTAGACATTTCCATGTTTTTTCAGATAGCGGTGTAGATATCTCCATCTTAATACAGATGGCGGTGTAGATATTTACATGTTCATACAGATGGCGGTGCAGATATTTCCATGTTCATACAGATGGCGGTGTAGATATTTCCATGTTCATACAGATAGCGGTGTAGTTATTTCCATGTGTAAAGAGATAGCTGTGTAGATATTTCCATGTATATGCAGATAGCTGTGTAGATATTTCCATTTTCATGCAGATAGCGGTGTATATATTTCCATGTTCAAACAGATAGCGGTGTAGATATTTCCATGTTCATACAGATAGCGGTGTAGATATTTCCATGTTTATACAGATCGTGGTGAAGATGTATGCATGTTTACACAGATAGCGGTGTGGATATTTCCAAGTTCATCCAGAGGGCTGTGTAGATATATCCATGTTCATACAGATAGCGGTGTAGATATTTCCATGTTCATACAGATAGCGGTGTAGATATTTCCATGTTCATCCAGATGGCTGTGTAGATATATCCATGTTCATACAGATGGAGGTGAAGAAATTTCCATGTTCATACAGATAGCGGTGTAGCTATTTCCATGTTCATACAGATAGCGGTTTATGTATTTCCATGTTCATACAGATAGCGGTGTAGATATTTCCATGTTCATACAGATAGCGGTGTAGATATTTCCATGTTCATCCAGATGGCTGTGTAGATATATCCATGTTCATACAGAGGGCGGTGTAGATATTTCCATCTTCATAGAGATAGCGGTGTAGATATTTCCATGTTCATACAGATAGCGGTGTAGATATTTCCATGTTCATCCAGATGGCTGTGTAGACATATCCATGTTCATACAGATGTCAGTGAATATAATTCCATGTTTATACATCTAGCGGTGTAGATATTTCCATGTTCATACAGATAGTGGTGTAGATATATCCATGTTCATACAGATAGTGGTGCTGATATTTCCATGTTTATACAGGTAGCGGTGCTGTTATTTCCATGTTTATACAGGTAGCGGTGTAGATATTTCCATGTTTATACAGATAGCGGTGTAGATATTTCCATGTTTATACAGAGAGCGCTGTAGATATTTCCATGTTTATACAGATAGCGGTGTAGATATCTCCATCTTAATACAGATGGCGGTGTAGATATTTCTATGTTCATACAGATGGCCGTGCAGGTATTTCCATGTTCATACAGATAGCGGTGTAGTTATTTCCATGTGTAAAGAGATAGCTGTGTAGATATTTCCATGTATATGCAGATAGCTGTGTAGATATTTCCATTTTCATGCAGATAGCGGTTTAGATATTTCCATGTTCAAACAGATAGCGGTGTAGATATTTCCATGTTTATACAGATAGCGGTGAAGATGTACGCATGTTTACACACATAGTGGTGTAGATATTTCCATGTTCATACAGATAGCGGAGTAGATATTTCCATGTTCATCCAGACGGCTGTGTAGATATATCCATGTTCATACAGATAGCGGTGTAGTTATTTCCGTGTTCATACAGATAGTGGTGTAGATATTTCCATGTTCATACAGATAGCGGTGTAGCTATTTCCATGTTGATACAGATAGCGGTGTAGATATTTCCATCTCCGTACACATAGCGGTGTAGATATTTCCATGTTCATACAGATAGCTGTGCTGATATTTCCATGTTTATACAGGTAGCGGTGTAGATATTTCCATGTTCATACAGATAGCTGTGTAGCTATTTCCATGTTCATACAGATAGCGGTGTAGATATTTCCATGTTCATCCAGATGGCTGTACAGATATATCCATGTTCATACAGATGGCGGTGAAGATAATTCCATGTTCATACAGATAGCGGTGTAGATATTTCCATGTTCATACAGATAGTGGTGTAGATATTTCCATGTTCATACAGATAGCGGTGTAGCTATTTCCATGTTCATACAGATAGCGGTGTAGATATTTCCATGTTCATCCAGATGGCTGTGTAGATATATCCATGTTCAAACAGATGGTGTTGTAGATATTTCCATCTTCATACGGATAGCGGTGTAGATATTTCCATGTTCATACAGATAGCGGTGTAGGTATTTCCATGTTCATACAGATAGAGGGGCTGATATTTCGATGTTCATACAGATAGCGGTGCTGATATTTCCATGTTTATACAGGTAGCGGTGTAGATATTTCCATGTTTATAGAGATAGCGGTGTAGTTATTTCCATGTTTATACAGATAGCGGTGTAGATATTTCCATGTTTATACTGATAGCGGTGTAGATATCTCCATCTTAATACAGATGGCCGTGTAGATACTTATATGTTCATAAAGATGGCGGTGCAGATATTTCCATGTTCATACAGATGGCGGTGTAGATATTTCCATGTTCATACAGATAGCGGTGTAGTTATTTCCATGTGTAAAGAGATAGCTGTGTAGATATTTCCATGTATTTGCAGATAGCTGTGTAGAGATTTCCATTTTCATGCTGATAGCGGTTTAGATATTTAAATGTTCAAACAGATAGCGGTGTAGATATTTCCATGTTCATACGATAGCGGTGTAGATATCTCCATGCTTATACAGATTGCGAAGATGTATTCATATTTACACAGATAGCGGTGTTGATATTTCCATGTTCATGCAGGTAGCGGTGTAGATATTTCCATGTTCATCCAGATGGCTGTGTAGATATATCCATGTTCATACAGATGGCGGTCTAGATATTTACATGTTCATACAGATAGTGGTGTAGATATTTCCATGTTCATACAGATAGCGTTGTAGCAATTTCCATGTTCATACAGATAGCGGTGTAGATATTTCCATGTTCATAGAGATAGCGGTGTAGATATTTCCATGTTCATACAGATAGCGGTGCTGATATTTCCAGGTTTATACAGGTAGCGGTGTAGATATTTCCATGTTCATGCAGATAGCGGAGTAGATATTTCCATGTTCATCCAGATGGCTGTGTAGATATATCCATGTTCATACAGATGGCGGTGAAGATATTTCCATGTTCATATAGATAGAGGGGCAGATATGTCCATGTTCATACAGATAGCGGTGCTGATATTTCCATGTTTATGCAGGTAGCGGTGTAGATATTTCCATGTTTATACAGGTAGCGGTGTAGATATTTCCATGTTTATACAGATAGCGGTGTAGATATTTCAATGTTTATACAGATAGCGGTGTAGATATTTCTAGCTTAATACAGATGGCCGTGTAGTTATTTATATGTTCATACAGATTGCGGTGCAGATATTTCCATGTTCATACAGATGGCGGTGTAGATATTTCCATGTTCATACAGATAGCGGTGTAGTTATTTCCATGTGTAAAGAGATAGATGTGTAGGTATTTCCATGTATATGCAGATAGCTCTGTAGATATTTCCATTTTCATGCAGATAACGGTTTAGATATTTCCATGTTCAAACAGATAGCGGTGTAGATATTTCCATGTTCATACAGATAGCGGTGTAGATATTTCCATGTTTATACAGATAGCGGTGATGATGTATGCATGTTTAAAGAGATAGCGGTGTAGATATTTCCATATTCATACAGATCGCGGTGTAGATATTTCCATGTTCATCTAGATGGCTGAGTAGACATATCCATGTTCATACAGAGGGCGGTGAAGGTATTTCCATGTTCATACAGATAGCGGTGTAGATATTTCCATGTTTATACAGATAGCAGTGTAGAAATCTCCATGTTAATACAGATGGCGGAGTAGATATTTATATGTTTATACAGATGGCGGTGCAGATATTTCCATGTTCATACAGATAGCGGTGTAGCTATTTCCATGTTCATACAGATAGCGGTGTAGATATTTCCATGTTCATCCAGATGGCTGCGTAGACATATCCATGTTCATACAGATGGCAGTGAAGATAATTCCACGTTTATACATCTAGCGGTGTAGCTATTTCCATGTTCATACAGATAGTGGTGTAGATATATGCATGTTCATACAGATAGTGGTGCTGATATTTCCATGTTTATACAGGTAGCGGTGCTGTTATTTCCATGTTTATACAGATAGCGGTGTAGACATTTCCATGTTTCTACAGATAGCGGTGTAGATATTTCCATGTTTATACAGATAGCGCTGTAGATATTTCCATGTTTTTACAGATAGCGGTGTAGATATCTCCATCTTAATACAGATGGCCGTGGAGATATTTATATGTTCATACAGATGGCCGTGCAGATATTTCCATGTTCATACAGATAGCGGTGTAGTTATTTCCATGTGTAAAGAGGTAGCTGTGTAGATATTTCCATGTATATGCAGATAGCTGTGTAGATATTTCCATTTTCATGCAGATAGCGGTTTAGATATTTCCATGTTCAAACAGATAGCGGTGTAGATATTTCCATGTTTATACAGATAGCGGTGAAGATGTACGCATGTTTACACACATAGTGGTGTAGATATTTCCATGTTCATACAGATAGCGGAGTAGATATTTCCATGTTCATCCAGATGGCTGTGTAGATATATCCATGTTCATACAGATAGCGGTGTAGTTATTTCCATGTTCATACAGATAGTGGTGTAGATATTTCCATGTTCATACAGATAGCGGTGTAGCTATTTCCATGTTGATACAGATAGCGGTGTAGATATTTCCATCTTCGTACACATAGCGGTGTAGATATTTCCATGTTCATACAGATAGCTGTGCTGATATTTCCATGTTTATACAGGTAGCGGTGTAGATATTTCCATCTTCATACAGATAGCTGTGTAGCTATTTCCATGTTCATACAGATAGCGGTGTAGATATTTCCATGTTCATCCAGATGGCTGTACAGATATATCCATGTTCATACAGATGGCGGTGAAGATAATTCCATGTTCATACAGATAGCGGTGTAGATATTTCCATGTTCATACAGATAGTGGTGTAGATATTTCCATGTTCATACAGATAGCGGTATAGCTATTTCCATGTTCATACAGATAGCGGTGTAGATATTTCCATGTTCATCCAGATGGCTGTGTAGATATATCCACGTTGAAACAGATGGCGTTGTAGATATTTCCATGTTCATACGGATAGCGGTGTAGATATTTCCAGGTTCATACAGATAGCGGTGTAGGTATTTCCATGTTCATACAGATAGAGGGGCTGATATTTCCATGTTCCTACAGATAGCGGTGGTGATATTTCCATGTTTATACAGGTAGCGGTGTAGATATTTCCATGTTTATACAGATAGCGGTGTAGTTATTTCCATGTTTATACAGATAGCGGTGTAGATATTTCCATGTTTATACTGATAGCGGTGTAGATATCTCCATCTTAATACAGATGGCCGTGTAGATATTTATATGTTCATAAAGATGGCGGTGCAGATATTTTCATGTTCATACAGATGGCGGTGTAGATATTTCCATGTTCATACAGATAGCGGTGCAGTTATTTCCATGTGTAAAGAGATAGCTGTGTAGATATTTCCAAGTATATGCAGATAGCTCTGTAGGTATTTCCATTTTCATGCAGATAGCGGTGTAGATATTTCCATGTTCAAACAGATAGCGGTGTAGATATTTCCATGTTCATACAGATAGCGGTGAAGATGTATGCATGTTTACACACATAGTGGTGTAGTTATTTCCATGTTCATACAGATAGCGGTGTAGATATTTCAATGTTTATAAAGATAGTGGTGAGGTTATATCCATGTGTAAAGAGATAGCTGTGTAGATATTTCCATGTATATGCAGATAGCTGTGTAGATATTTCCATTTTCATGCAGACAGCGGTGTAGATATTTCCATGTTCAAACAGATAGCGGTGTAGATATTTCCATGTTCATACATATAGCGGTGTAGATATTTCCATGTTCATACAGATAGCGGTGTAGATATTTCCATGTTCATACAGATAGCGGTGTAGATATTTCCATGTTCATACAGATAGCGGTGCTGTTATTTCCCTGTTTATACAGGTAGCGGTGTAGATATTTCCATGTTTATACAGATAGAGGTGTAGATATGTCCATGTTTATACAGATAGCGGTGTAGATATTTCCATGTTTATACAGATAGCGGTGTAGAAATCTCCATGTTAATACAGATGGCGGAGTAGATATTTATATGTTTATACAGATGGCGGTGCAGATATTTCCATGTTCATACATATAGCGGTGTAGATATTTCCATGTTCATACAGATAGCGGTGTAGATATTTCCATGTTTATACTGATAGCGGTGTAGATATCTCCATCTTAATACAGATGGCCGTGTAGATATTTATATGTTCATAAAGATGGCGGTGCAGATATTTCCATGTTCATACAGATGGCGGTGTAGATATTTCCATGTTCATACAGATAGCGGTGCAGTTATTTCCATGTGTAAAGAGATAGCTGTGTAGATATTTCCATGTATATGCAGATAGCTCTGTAGATATTTCCATTTTCATGCAGATAGCGGTGTAGATATTTCCATGTTCAAACAGATAGCGGTGTAGATACTTCCATGTTCATACAGATAGCGGTGAAGATGTATGCATGTTTACACACATAGTGGTGTAGATATTTCCATGTTCATACAGATAGCGGTGTAGATATTTCCATGTTCATCCAGATGGCTGTGTAGATATATCCATGTTCATACAGATAGCGGTGTAGATATTTCCATGTTCATACAGATAGTGGTGTAGATATTTCCATGTTCATACAGATAGCGGTGTAGCTATTTCCATGTTCATACAGATAGCGGTGTAGATATTTCCATCTTCGTACACATAGCGGTGTAGATATTTCCATGTTCATGCACATAGCTGTGCTGATATTTCCATGTTTATACAGGTAGCGGTGTAGATATTTCCATGTTCATACAGATAGCTGTGTAGCTATTTCCATGTTCATACAGATAGTGGTGTAGATATTTCCATGTTCATCCAGATGGCTGTACAGATATATCCATGTTCATACAGATGGCGGTGAAGATAATTCCATGTTCATACAGATAGCGGTGTAGATATTTCCATGTTCATACAGATAGCGGTGTAGATATTTCCATGTTCATACAGATAGCGGTGTAGATATTTCCATGTTCATACAGATAGCGGTGTAGATATTTCCATGTTCATCCAGATGGCTGTGTAGATATATCCATGTTCAAACAGATGGAGTTGTAGATATTTCCATGTTCATACGGATAGCGGTGTAGATATTTCCATGTTCATACATATAGCGGTGTAGGTATTTCCATGTTCATACAGATAGAGGGGCTGATATTTCCATGATCATACAGATAGCGGTGCTGATATTTCCATGTTTATACAGGTAGCGGTGTAGATATTTCCATGTTTATACAGATAGCGGTGTAGTTATTTCCATGTTTATACAGATAGCGGTGTAGATATTTCCATGTTTATACTGATAGCGGTGTAGATATCTCCATCTTAATACAGATGGCGGTGTAGATATTTATATGTTCATACAGATGGCGGTGCAGATATTTCCATGTTCATACAGATGGCGGTGTAGATATTTCCATGTTCATACAGATAGCGGTGTAGTTATTTCCATGTGTAAAGAGATAGCTGTGTAGATATTTCCATGTATATGCAGATAGCTCTGTAGATATTTCCATTTTCATGCAGATAGCGGTGTAGATATTTCCATGTTCAAACAGATAGCGGTGTAGACATTTCCATGTTCATTCAGATAGCGGTGAAGATATTTCCATGTTTATACAGATTGCGGTGAAGATGTATGCATATTTACACAGATAGCGGTGTAGATATTTCCATGTTCATACAGATAGCGGTGTAGATATTTCCATGTTCATCCAGATGGCTGTGAAGACATATCCATGTTCATACAGATAGCACTGTAGATATTTCCATGTTCATACAGATAGAGGTGTAGATATTTCCATGTTCGTACAGATAGCGGTGTAGCTATTTCCATGTTCATGCAGATAGCGGTGTAGATATTTCCATGTTCATAGAGATAGCGGTGTAGATATTTCCATGTTCATACAGATAGCGGTGCTGATATTTCCATGTTTATACAGGTAGCGGTGAAGATATTTCCATGTTTATACAGATAGCGGTGTAGATATTTCCAGGTTTATAAAGATAGCGGTGTAGATATTTCCAAGTTTATACAGATAGCGGTGAAGATATCTCCATCTTAATACAGATGGCGGTGTAGATATTTATATGTTCATACAGATGGCAGTGCAGATATTTCCATGTTCATACAGATGGCGGTGTAGATATTTCCATGTTTATAGAGATAGCGGTGTAGTTATTTCCATGTGTAAAGAGATAGGTTTGTAGATATTTCCATGTATATGCAGATAGCTGTGTAGATATTTCTATTTTCATGCAGATAGCGGTTTAGATATTTCCATGTTCAAACAGATAGCGGTGTAGATATTTCCATGTTCATACAGATAGCGGTGTAGATATTTCCATGTTCATCCAGATGGCTGTGTAGATATATCCATGTTCATACAGATGGAGGTGAAGAAATTTCCATGTTCATACAGATAGCGGTGTAGCTATTTCCATGTTCATACAGATAGCGGTTTATGTATTTCCATGTTCATACAGATAGCGGTGTAGATATTTCCATGTTCATACAGATAGCGGTGTAGATATTTCCATGTTCATCCAGATGGCTGTGTAGATATATCCATGTTCATACAGAGGGCGGTGTAGATATTTCCATGTTCATAGAGATAGCGGTGTAGATATTTCCATGTTTATACAGATAGCGGTGTAGATATCTCCATCTTAATACAGATGGCGGTGTAGTTATTTATATGTTCATACAGATGGCGGTGCAGATATTTCCATGTTCATACAGATAGCGGTGTAGATATTTCCATGTTTATAGAGATAGCGGTGAGGTTATATCCATGTGTAAAGAGATAGCTGTGTAGATATTTCCATGTATATGCAGATAGCTGTGTAGATATTTCCATTTTCATGCAGACAGCGGTGTAGATATTTCCATGTTCAAACAGATAGCGGTGTAGATATTTCCATGTTCATACATATAGCGGTGTAGATATTTCCATGTTCATACAGATAGCGGTGTAGATATGTCCATGTTTATACAGATAGCGGTGTAGATATTTCCATGTTTATACAGATAGCGGTGTAGATATCTCCATGTTAATTCAGATGGCGGTGTAGATATTTATATGTTTATACAGATGGCGGTGCAGATATTTCCATGTTCATACAGATAGCGGTGTAGCTATTTCCATGTTCATACAGATAGCGGTGTAGATATTTCCATGTTCATCCAGATGGCTGTGTAGACATATCCATGTTCATACAGATGTCAGTGAAGATAATTCCATGTTTATACATCTAGCGGTGTAGATATTTCCATGTTCATACAGATAGTGGTGTAGATATATCCATGTTCATACAGATAGTGGTGCTGATATTTCCATGTTTATACAGGTAGCGGTGCTGTTATTTCCATGTTTATACAGGTAGCGGTGTAGATATTTCCATGTTTATACAGATAGCGGTGTAGATATTTCCATGTTTATACAGATAGCGCTGTAGATATTTCCATGTTTATACAGATAGCGGTGTAGATATCTCCATCTTAATACAGATGGCGGTGTAGATATTTCTATGTTCATACAGATGGCCGTGCAGGTATTTCCATGTTCATACAGATAGCGGTGTAGTTATTTCCATGTGTAAAGAGATAGCTGTGTAGATATTTCCATGTATATGCAGATAGCTGTGTAGATATTTCCATTTTCATGCAGATAGCGGTTTAGATATTTCCATGTTCAAACAGATAGCGGTGTAGATATTTCCATGTTTATACAGATAGCGGTGAAGATGTACGCATGTTTACACACATAGTGGTGTAGATATTTCCATGTTCATACAGATAGCGGAGTAGATATTTCCATGTTCATCCAGATGGCTGTGTAGATATAGCCATGTTCATACAGATAGCGGTGTAGTTATTTCCATGTTCATACAGATAGTGGTGTAGATATTTCCATGTTCATACAGATAGCGGTGTAGCTATTTCCATGTTGATACAGATAGCGGTGTAGATATTTCCATCTTCGTACACATAGCGGTGTAGATATTTCCATGTTCATACAGATAGCTGTGCTGATATTTCCATGTTTATACAGGTAGCGGTGTAGATATTTCCATGTTCATACAGATAGCTGTGTAGCTATTTCCATGTTCATACAGATAGCGGTGTAGATATTTCCATGTTCATCCAGATGGCTGTACAGATATATCCATGTTCATACAGATGGCGGTGAAGATAATTCCATGTTCATACAGATAGCGGTGTAGATATTTCCATGTTCATACAGATAGCGGTGAAGATGTATGCATGTTTACACACATAGTGGTGTAGATATTTCCATGTTCATACAGATAGCGGTGTAGATATTTCCATGTTCATCCAGATGGCTGTGTAGATATATCCATGTTCATACAGATAGCGGTGTAGATATTTCCATTTTCATACAGATAGTGGTGTAGATATTTCCATGTTCATACAGATAGCGGTGTAGCTATTTCCATGTTCATACAGATAGCGGTGTAGATATTTCCATCTTCGTACACATAGCGGTGTAGATATTTCCATGTTCATGCAGATAGCTGTGCTGATATTTCCATGTTTATACAGGTAGCGGTGTAGATATTTCCATGTTCATACAGATAGCTGTGTAGCTATTTCCATGTTCATACAGATAGTGGTGTAGGTATTTCCATGTTCATCCAGATGGCTGTACAGATATATCCATGTTCATACAGATGGCGGTGAGGATAACTCCATGTTCATACAGATAGCGGTGTAGATATTTCCATGTTCATACAGATAGTGGTGTAGATATTTCCATGTTCATACAGATAGCGGTGTAGATATTTCCATGTTCATACAGATAGCGGTGTAGATATTTCCATGTTCATCCAGATGGCTGTGTAGATATATCCATGTTCAAACAGATGGCGTTGCAGATATTTCCATGTTCATACGGATAGCGGTGTAGATATTTCCATGTTCATACATATAGCGGTGTAGGTATTTCCATGTTCATACAGATAGAGGGGCTGATATTTCCATGATCATACAGATAGCGGTGCTGATATTTCCATGTTTATACAGGTAGCGGTGTAGATATTTCCATGTTTATACTGATAGCGGTGTAGATATCTCCATATTAATACAGATGGCGGTGTAGATATTTATATGTTCATACAGATGGCGGTGCAGATATTTCCATGTTCATACAGATGGCGGTGTAGATATTTCCATGTTCATACAGATAGCGGTGTAGTTATTTCCATGTGTAAAGAGATAGCTGTGTAGATATTTCCATGTATATGCAGATAGCTCTGTAGATATTTCCATTTTCATGCAGATAGCGGTGTAGATGTTTCCATGTTCAAACAGATA
The DNA here is from genome assembly GCF_029281585.2 of Gorilla gorilla gorilla. Classification (NCBI taxonomy): domain Eukaryota; kingdom Metazoa; phylum Chordata; class Mammalia; order Primates; family Hominidae; genus Gorilla; species Gorilla gorilla. The sequence goes on along the minus strand of NC_073232.2, from coordinate 4,188,795 downwards.
GCGGTGTAGACATTTCCATGTTCATTCAGATAGCGGTGAAGATATTTCCATGTTTATACAGATTGCGGTGAAGATGTATGCATATTTACACAGATAGCGGTGTAGATATTTCCATGTTCATACAGATAGCGGTGTAGATATTTCCATGTTCATCCAGATGGCTGTGTAGACATATCCATGTTCATACAGATAGCGCTGTAGATATTTCCATGTTCATACAGATAGAGGTGTAGATATTTCCATGTTCGTACAGATAGCGGTGTAGCTATTTCCATGTTCATGCAGATAGCGGTGTAGATATTTCCATGTTCATAGAGATAGCGGTGTAGATATTTCCATGTTCATACAGATAGCGGTGCTGATATTTCCATGTTTATACAGGTAGCGGTGTAGATATTTCCATGTTTATACAGATAGCGGTGTAGATATTTCCAGGTTTATAAAGATAGCGGTGTAGATATTTCCAAGTTTATACAGATAGCGGTGAAGATATCTCCATCTTAATACAGATGGCGGTGTTGATATTTATATGTTCATACAGATGGCAGTGCAGATATTTCCATGTTCATACAGATGGCGGTGTAGATATTTCCATGTTTATAGAGATAGCGGTGTAGTTATTTCCATGTGTAAAGAGATAGGTTTGTAGATATTTCCATGTATATGCAGATAGCTGTGTAGATATTTCTATTTTCATGCAGATAGCGGTTTAGATATTTCCATGTTCAAACAGATAGCGGTGTAGATATTTCCATGTTCATACAGATAGCGGTGTAGATATTTCCATGTTTATACAGATAGCAGTGAAACGTATGCATGTTTACACAGATAGCGGTGTAGATATTTCCATGTTCATCCAGATGGCTGTGTAGATATATCCATGTTCATACAGATGGCGGTGAAGAAATTTCCATGTCCATACAGATAGCGCTGTAGCTATTTCCATGTTCATACAGATAGCGGTGTATGTATTTCCAAGTTCATACAGATAGCGGTGTAGATATTTCCATGTTCATAGATAGCGGTGTAGATATTTCCATGTTCATCCAGATGGAGGGGCTGATATTTCCATGATCATACAGATAGCGGTGCTGATATTTCCATGTTTATACAGGTAGCGGTGTAGATATTTCCATGTTTATACTGATAGCGGTGTAGATATCTCCATATTAATACAGATGGCGGTGTAGATATTTATATGTTCATACAGATGGCGGTGCAGATATTTCCATGTTCATACAGATGGCGGTGTAGATATTTCCATGTTCATACAGATAGCGGTGTAGTTATTTCCATGTGTAAAGAGATAGCTGTGTAGATATTTCCATGTATATGCAGATAGCTCTGTAGATATTTCCATTTTCATGCAGATAGCGGTGTAGATGTTTCCATGTTCAAACAGATAGCGGTGTAGACATTTCCATGTTCATTCAGATAGCGGTGAAGATATTTCCATGTTTATACAGATTGCGGTGAAGATGTATGCATATTTACACAGATAGCGGTGTAGATATTTCCATGTTCATACAGATAGCGGTGTAGATATTTCCATGTTCATCCAGATGGCTGTGTAGACATATCCATGTTCATACAGATAGCGCTGTAGATATTTCCATGTTCATACAGATAGAGGTGTAGATATTTCCATGTTCGTACAGATAGCGGTGTAGCTATTTCCATGTTCATGCAGATAGCGGTGTAGATATTTCCATGTTCATAGAGATAGCGGTGTAGATATTTCCATGTTCATACAGATAGCGGTGCTGATATTTCCATGTTTATACAGGTAGCGGTGTAGATATTTCCATGTTTATACAGATAGCGGTGTAGATATTTCCAGGTTTATAAAGATAGCGGTGTAGATATTTCCAAGTTTATACAGATAGCGGTGAAGATATCTCCATCTTAATACAAATGGCGGTGTTGATATTTATATGTTCATACAGATGGCAGTGCAGATATTTCCATGTTCATACAGATGGCGGTGTAGATATTTCCATGTTTATAGAGATAGCGGTGTAGTTATTTCCATGTGTAAAGAGATAGGTTTGTAGATATTTCCATGTATATGCAGATAGCTGTGTAGATATTTCTATTTTCATGCAGATAGCGGTTTAGATATTTCCATGTTCAAACAGATAGCGGTGTAGATATTTCCATGTTCATACAGATAGCGGTGTAGATATTTCCATGTTTATACAGATAGCAGTGAAACGTATGCATGTTTACACAGATAGCGGTGTAGATATTTCCATGTTCATCCAGATGGCTGTGTAGATATATCCATGTTCATACAGATGGCGGTGAAGAAATTTCCATGTCCATACAGATAGCGCTGTAGCTATTTCCATGTTCATACAGATAGCGGTGTATGTATTTCCAAGTTCATACAGATAGCGGTGTAGATATTTCCATGTTCATAGATAGCGGTGTAGATATTTCCATGTTCATCCAGATGGCTGTGTAGATATATCCATGTTCATACAGATGGCGGTGTAGATATTTCCATGTTCATAGAGATAGCGGTGTAGATATTTCCATGTTCATACAGATAGAGGGGCTGATATTTCCATGTTCATACAGATAGCGGTGCTGATATTTCCATGTTTATACAGGTAGTGGTGTAGATATTTCCATGTTTATACAGGTAGCAGTGTAGATATTTCCATGTTTATACAGATAGCGGTGTGGATATTTCCATGTTTATACAGATAGCGGTGTAGATATCTCCATCTTAATACAGATGGCGGTGTAGATAATTATATGTTCATTCAGATGGCGGTGCAGAAATTTCCATGTTCATACAGATGGCGGTGTAGATATTTCCATGTTCATACAGATAGCGTTGTAGTTATTTCCATGTGTAAAGAGATAGCTGTGTAGATATTTCCATGTATATGCAGATAGCTGTGTAGATATTTCTATTTTCATGCTGATAGCAGTTTAGATATTTCCATGTTCAAACATATAGCGGTGTAGATATTTCCATGTTCATACAGATAACGTTGTAGATATTTCCATGCTTATACAGATTGCAGTGAAGATGTATGCATGTTTACACAGATAGCGGTGTAGATATTTCCATGTTCATGCAGATAGCGCTGTAGATATTTCCATGTTCATCCGGATTGCTGTGTAGATATACCCATGTTCATACAGAGAGCGGTGTAGATATTTCCATGTTCATACAGATAGAAGTGTAGATACTTCCATGTTCATACAGATAGCGGTGTAGCTATTTCCATGTTCATGCAGATAGCGGTGTAGATACTTCCATGTTCATAGAGATAGCGGTGTAGATATTCCCATGTTCATACAGATAGCGGTGCTGATATTTCCATGTTTATACAGGTAGCGGTGTAGATATTTCCATGTTTATACCGATAGCGGTGTAGATATTTCCAGGTTTATAAAGATAGCGGTGTAGATATTTCCAAGTTTATACAGATAGCAGTGAAGATATCTCCATCTTAATACAGATGGCGGTGTAGATATTTATATGTTCATACAGATGGCAGTGCAGATATTTCCATGTTCATACAGATGGCGGTGCAGATATTTCCATGTTTATAGAGATAGCGGTTTAGTTATTTCCATGTGTAAAGAGATATGTTTGTAGATATTTCCATGTATATGCAGATAGCTGAGTAGATATTTCTATTTTCATGCAGATAGCGGTTTAGATATTTCCATGTTCATACAGATAGCGGTGTAGATATTTCCATGTTTATACAGATAGCGGTGAAACGTATGCAAGTTTACACAGATAGCGGTGTAGATATTTCCATGTTCATACAGATCGCGGTGTAGATATTTCCATGTTCATCCAGATGGCTCTGTAGACATATCCATGTTCATACAGATGGCGGGAAGATATTTCCATGTTCATACAGATAGCGGTGTAGATATTTCCATGTTCATACAGATAGCGGTGTAGATATTTGCATGTTCATACAGATGGCTGTGTAGATATATCCATGTTCATACAGATGGCGGTGAATATATTTCCATGTTCATACAGATAGCGGTGTAGATATTTCCATGTTCATACAGATAGCGGTGCAGATATTTCCATGTTCATACAGATAGCGGTGCTGATATTTCCATGTTTATACAGATAGCGATGTAGATATTTCCATGTATATACAGATAGCGGTGTAGATATCTCCTTCTTAATACAGATGGCGGTGTACATATTTATATGTTCATACAGATGGCTGTGAAGATATTTCCATGTTCATACAGATGGCGGTGTAGATATTTCCATGTTTATAGAGATAGCGGTGTAGTTATTTCCATGTGTAAAGAGATAGCTGTGTAGATATTTCCATGTATATGCAGATAGCTGTGTAGATATTTCCATTTTCATGCAGACAGCGGTGTAGATATTTCCATGTTCAAACAGATAGCGGTGTAGATATTTCCATGTTCATACAGATAGTGGTGTATATATATCCATGTTCATACAGATAGCGGTGTAGATATTTCCATGTTAATACAGATTGCGGTGTAGATATTTCCATGTTCATACAGATAGCGGTGCTGATATTTCCAAGTTTATACAGGTAGCGGTGTAGATATTTCCATGTTTATACAAATAGCGGTGTAGATATTTCCATGTTTATACAGATAGCGTTGTAGATATGTCCATGTTTATACAGATAGCGGTGTAGATATCTCCATCTTAATACAGATGGCGGAGTAGATATTTCTATGTACATACAGATGGCGGTGCAGATATTTCCATGTTCATACAGATAGCGGTGTAGTTATTTCCATGTGTAAAGAGATAGCTGTGTAGATATTTCCATGTATATGCAGATAGCTGTGTAGATATTTCCATTTTCATGCAGATAGCGGTTTAGATATTTCCATGTTCAAATAGATATCGGTGTAGATATTTCCATGTTCATACAGATAGCGGTGTAGATATTTCCATGTTTATACAGGTAGCGCTGAAGATGTATGCATGTTTACACAGATAGCGGTGTAGATATTTCCATGTTCATACAGATAGCGGTGTAGATATTTCCATGTTCATCCAGATGGCTGTGTAGATATATCCATGTTCATACAGATAGCGGTGTAGTTATTTCCATATTCGTACAGATAGTGGTGTAGATATTTCCATGTTCATACAGATAGCGGTGTAGCTATTTCCATGTTCATACAGATAGCAGTGTAGATATTTCCATGTTCGTACAGATAGCGGTGTATATATTTCCATGTTCATACAGATAGCTGTGCTGATATTTCCATGTTTATACAGGTAGCGGTGTAGATATTTCCATCTTTATACAGATAGCGGTGTAGATATTTCCATGTTTATACAGATAGCGGTGTAGATATTTCCAGGTTTATACAGATAGAGGTGTAGATATCTGCTTCTTAATACAGATGGCGGTGTAGATATTTATATGTTCATACAGATGGCGGGGCAGATATTTCCATGTTCATATAGATAGCGGTGTAGATATTTCCATGTTTATAGAGATAGCGGTGAGGTTATATCCATGTGTAAAGAGATAGCTGTGTAGATATTTCCATGTATATGCAGATAGCTTTGTAGATATTTCCATTTTCATGCAGACAGCGGTGTAGATATTTCCATGTTCAAACATATAGCGGTGTAGATATTTCCATGTTCATACATATAGCGGTGTAGATACTTCCATGTTGAAACAGATAGCGGTGTAGATATTTCCATGTTCATACAGATAGCGGTGAAGATGTATGCATGTTTACACACATAGTGGTGTAGGTATTTCCATGTTCATACAGATAGCGGTGTAGATATTTCCATGTTCATCCAGATGGCTGTGTAGATATATCCATGTTCATACAGATAGCGGTGTAGATATATCCATGTTCATACAGATAGTGGTGTAGATATTTCCATGTTCAAACAGATAGCGGTGTAGCTATTTCCATGTTCATACAGATAGCGGTGTAGATATTTCCATCTTCGTACACATAGCTGTGTAGATATTTCCATGTTCATACAGATAGCTGTGATGATATTTCCAGGTCTATACAGGTAGCGGTGTAGATATTTCCATGTTCATACAGATAGCTGTGTAGCTATTTCCATGTTCATACCGATAGTGGTGTAGATATTTCCATGTTCATTCAGATGGCTGTACAGATATATCCATGTTCATACAGATGGCGGTGAAGATAATTCCATGTTCATACAGATAGCGGTGTAGATATTTCCATGTTCATACAGATAGTGGTGTAGATATTTCCATGTTCATACAGATAGCGGTGTAGCTATTTCCATGTTCATACAGATAGTGGTGTAGATATTTCCATGTTCATCCAGATGGCTGTGTAGATATATCCATGTTCATACAGATAGCGGTGTAGATATTTCCATGTTCATACAGATAGAAGTGTAGATATTTCCATGTTCGTACAGATAGCGGTGTAGCTATTTCCATGTTCATGGAGATAGCGGTGTAGATACTTCCATGTTCATAGAGATAGCAGTGTAGATATTTCCATGTTCATACAGATAGCGGTGCTGATATTTCCATGTTTATACAGGTAGCGGTGTAGATATTTCCATGTTTATACAGATAGCGGTGTAGATATTTCCAGGTTTATAAAGATAGCGGTGTAGATATTTCCAAGTTTATACAGATAGCAGTGAAGATATTTCCATCTTAATACAGATGGCGGTGTAGATATTTATATGTTCATACAGATGGCAGTGCAGATATTTCCATGTTCATACAGATGGCGGTGCAGATATTTCCATGTTTATAGACATAGCGGTTTAGTTATTTCCATGTGTAAAGAGATAGGTTTGTAGATATTTCCATGTATATGCAGATAGCTGTGTAGATATTTCTATTTTCATGCAGATAGCGGTTTAGATATTTCCATGTTCATACAGATAGCGGTGTAGATATTTCCATGTTTATACAGATAGCGGTGAAACGTATGCAAGTTTACACAGATAGCGGTGTAGATATTTCCATGTTCATACAGATTGCGGTGTAGATATTTCCATGTTCATCCAGATGGCTGTGTAGACATATCCGTGTTCATACAGATGGCGGTGAAGATATTTCCATGATCATACAGATAGCGGTGTAGATATTTCCATGTTCATACAGATAGCGGTGTAGATATTTCCATGTTCATACAGATGGCTTTGTAGATATATCCATGTTCATACAGATGGCGGTGAATATATTTCCATGTTCATACAGGTAGCGTTGTAGATATTTCCATGTTCATACAGATAGCGGTGCAGATATTTCCATGTTCATACAGATAGCGGTGCTGATATTTCCATGTTTATACAGATAGCGATGTAGATATTTCAATGTTTATACAGATAGCGGTGTAGATATCTCCTTCTTAATACAGATGGCGGTGTACATATTTATATGTTCATACAGATGGCTGTGAAGATATTTCCATGTTCATACAGATGGCGGTGTAGATATTTCCATGTTCATACAGATAGCGGTGTAGTTATTTCCATGTGTAAAGAGATAGCTGTGTAGATATTTCCATGTATATGCAGATAGCTGTGTAGATATTTCCATTTTCATGCAGACAGCGGTGTAGATATTTCCATGTTGAAACAGATAGTGGTGTAGATATTTCCATGTTCATACAGATCGCGGTGTAGCGATTTCTATGTTCAAACAGATAGCGGTGTAGATATTTCTATCTTCATACACATAGCGGTGTAGATATTTCCATGTTCATACAGATAGCTGTGCTGATATTTCCATGTTTATACAGGTAGCGGTGTAGATATTTCCATGTTCATACAGATAGCTGTGTAGCTATTTCCATGTTCATACAGATAGTGCTGTAGATATTTCCATGTTCATCCAGATGGCTGTACAGATATATCCATGTTCATACAGATGGCGGTGAAGATAATTCCATGTTCATACAGATAGCGGTGTAGATATTTCCATGTTCATACAGATAGTGGTGTAGATATTTCCATGTTCATACAGATAGCGGTGTAGCTATTTCCATGTTCATACAGATAGCGGTGTAGATATTTCCATGTTCATCCAGATGGCTGTGTAGATATATCCATGTTCAAACAGATGGCGTTGTATGTATTTCCATGTTCATACGGATAGCGGTGTAGATATTTCCATGTTCATACATATAGCGGTGTAGGTATTTCCATGTTCATACAGATAGAGGGGCTGATATTTCCATGTTCATACAGATAGCGGTGCTGATATTTCCATGTTTATACAGGTAGCGGTGTAGATATTTCCATGTTTATACAGATAGCGGTGTAGTTATTTCCATGTTTATACAGATAGCGGTGTAGATATTTCCATGTTTATACTGATAGCGGTGTAGATATCTCCATCTTAATACAGATGGCCGTGTAGATATTTATATGTTCATACAGATGGCGGTGCAGATATTTCCATGTTCATACAGATGGCGGTGTAGATATTTCCATGTTCATACAGATAGCGGTGTAGTTATTTCCATGTGTAAAGAGATAGCTGTGTAGATATTTCCATGTATATGCAGATAGCTCTGTAGATATTTCCATTTTCATGCAGATAGTGGTGTAGATATTTCCATGTTCAAACACATAGCGGTGTAGACATTTCCATGTTCATTCAGATAGCGGTGAAGATATTTCCATGTTTATACAGATTGCGGTGAAGATGTATGCATATTTACACAGATAGCGGTGTAGATATTTCCATGTTCATACAGATAGCGGTGTAGATATTTCCATGGTCATCCAGATAGCGGTGTAGATATTTCCATGTTCATACAGGTAGTGGTGTAGATATTTCCATGTTCATACAGATAGCGGTGTAGCTATTTCCATGTTCATACAGATAGCGGTGTAGATATTTCCATCTTCATAGAGATAGCGGTGCTGATATTTCCGTGTTCATACAGATAGCGGTGCTGATATTTCCATGTTTATACAGGTAGCGGTGTAGATATTTCCATGTTTATACAGATAGCGGTGTAGATATTTCCATGTATATACAGATAGCGGTGTAGATATTTCTATGTTTACACATATAGCGTTGTAGATATCTCCATCTTAATATAGATTGGAGTGTAGATATTTATATCTTCATACAGATGTCGGTGCAGATATTTCCATGTTCATACAGATGGCAGTGTAGATATTTGAATGTATATAGAGATAGCGCTGTAGTTATTTCCATGTGTAAAGAGATAGCTTTGTAGTTATTTCCATGTATATGCAGATCGCTGTGTAGATATTTCCATTTTCATGCAGATAGCGGTGTAGATATTTCCATGTTCATATAGCGGTGTAGATATTTCCATGTTCATGCAGGTAGCAGTGTAGATATTTCCATGTTTATACAGATAGCGGTGAAGATGTATGCATGTTTGTACAGATAGCGGTGTAGATATTTCCATGTTCATCCAGATGGCTGTGTTGATATATCCATGTTCATACAGATGGCGGTGAAGATATTTCCATGTTCATACATATAGCGGTGTAGTTATTTCCGTGTGTAAAGAGATAGCTGTGTAGATATTTCCATGTATATGCAGATTGCTGTGTAGATATTTCCATTTTCATGCAGATAGCGTTTTAGATATTTCCATGTTCAAACAGATAGCGGTGTAGATATTTCCATGTTCATAGAGAGAGCGGTGTAGATATTTCCATGTTCATAGAGATAGCGGTGTAGATATTTCCATGTTTATACAGATAGTGGTGAAGATGTATGCATGTTTACACAGATAGCGGTGTAGATATTTCCATGTTCATACAGATAGCGGTGTAGATATTTCCATGTTCATCCAGATGGCTGTGTAGACATATCCATGTTCATACAGATGGCGGTGAAGATATGTCCATGTTCATACAGATAGCGGTGTAGATATTTCCATGTTCATCCAGATGGCTGTGTAGTTATATCCATGTTCATACAGATAGCGGTGTAGATATTTCCATGTTCATACAGATAGCGGTGTAGATATTTCCATGTTCATACAGATAGTGGTGTAGATAACTCCATGTTCATACAGATAGCGGTGTAGATATTTCCATGTTTATACAGATAGTGGTGAAGATGTATGCATGTTTACACAGATAGCGGTGTAGATATTTCCATGTTCATACAGATAGCGGTGTAGATATTTCCATGTTCATCCAGATGGCTGTGTAGACATATCCATGTTCATACAGATGGCGGTGAAGATATGTCCATGTTCATACAGATAGCGGTGTAGATATTTCCATGTTCATCCAGATGGCTGTGTAGTTATATCCATGTTCATACAGATAGCTGTGTAGATATTTCCATGTTCATACAGATAGCGGTGTAGATATTTCCATGTTCATACAGATAGCGGTGTAGATAATTCCATGTTCATACAGATAGCGGTGTAGATATTTCCATGTTCATACAGGAAGCGGTGTATATATTTCCATGTTCATACAGATAGCGGTGCTGATATTTCCATGTTTATACAGGCAGCGGTGTAGATATTTCCATCATTATACAGATAGCGGTGTAGATATCTCCTTCTTAATACAGATGGCGGTGTAGATATTTATATGTTAATACAGATGGCGGTTCAGATACTTCCATGTTCATACAGATGGTGGTGTAGATATTTCTATGTTTATAAATATAGCGGTGTAGTTATTTCCGTGTGTAAAGAGATAGCTGTGTATATATTTCCATGTATATGCAGATAGCTTTGTAGATATTTCCATTTTCATGCAGTTAGCGGTGTAGATATTTACATGTTTAAACAGATAGCGGTGTAAGTATTTCCATGTTCATTCAGATAGCTTTGTAGATATTTCCATGTTCATAGAGATAGCGGTGTAGATATTTCCATGTTCATACAGATATCGGTGTAGATATTTCCATGTTCATACAGATAGCGGTGCTGATATTTCCATGTTTATACAGGTAGCGGTGTAGATATTTCCATGTTTATACAGATAGCGGAGTAGATATTTCCATGTTTATACAGATAGCGGTGTAGATATTTCCATGTTTATTCTGATAGCGGTATAGATATCTCCATCTTAATACAGATGTTGGTGTAGATATTTATATGTTCATACAGATGGCGGTGCAGATATTTCCATGTTCATACAGATGGCGGTGTAGGTATTTCCATGTTCAGATAGCGGTGTAGATATTTCCATGTTCATACAGATAGCGATGTAGATATTTCCATGTTCATACAGGTAGCGGTGTAGATTTTTCTATGTTCATACAGATAGCGGTGTAGATATTTCCCTGTTCATACAGATAGCGGTGTAGTTATTTCCATGTGTAAAGAGATAGCTGTGTAGATATTTCCATGTATATGCAGATAGCTGTGTGGATATTTCCATTTTCATGCAGATAGCGGTTTAGATATTTCCATGTTCAAACAGATAGCGGTGTAGATATTTCCATGTTCATAGAGATAGCGGTGTAGATATTTCCATGTTCATACAGATAGAGGGGCTGATATTTCCATGTTCATACAGATAGCGGTGCTATTTCCAAGTTTATACAGGTAGCGGTTTAGATATTTCCATGTTTACACAGGTAGCAGTGTAGATATTTCCATGTTTATACAGAGAGCGGTGTAGATATATCCATGTTTATACAGATAGCGGTGTAGATATCTCCTTCTTAATACAGATGGCGGTGTAGATATTTATATGTTCATACAGATGGCGGTGCAGGTATTTCCATGTTCATACAGATGGCTGTCTTGATATTTCCATGTTCATACAGATAGCGGTGTAGTTATTTCCATGTGTAAAGAGATAACTGTGTAGATATTTCCATGTATATGCAGATAGCGGTGTAGATATTTCCATTTTCATGCTGATAGCGGTTTAGATATTTCCATGATCAAACAGATAGCGGTGTAGATATTTCCATGTTCATTCAGATAGCGGTGTAGCTATTTCCATGCTTTTGCAGATTGCGGTGAAGATGTATGCATGTTTACACAAATAGCGGTGTAGATATTTCCATGTTCATCCAGATGGCTGTGTAGACATATCCATGTTCATACAGATGGCGGTGAAGATATTTCCATGTTCATACAGATAGCGGTGTAGATATTTCCATGTTCATACATATAGCGGTGTAGATATTTCCATGATCATACAGATGGCTGTGTAGATATATCCATGTTCATACAGATGGCGGTGAAGTTATTTCCATGTTCATACAGATAGCGGTGTAGATATTTCCATGTTCGTACAGATAGCGGTGTAGATATTTCCATGTTCATACTGATAGCGGTGCTGTTATTTCCATGTTTATACAGGTAGCGGTGTAGATATTTCCATGTTTATACAGATAGCGGTGTAGATATTTCCATGTTTATGCAGATAGCAGTGTAGATATTTCCATGTTTATACAGATAGCGGTGTAGATATCTCCTTCTTAATACAGATGGCGGTGCAGATATTTATATGTTCATACACATGGCGGTGCAGATATTTCCATGTTCATACAGATGGCGGTGTAGATATTTCCATGTTCATACAGATAGCGGTGTAGATATCTCCATGTTCACACAGATAGCGGTGTAGATATTTCCATGTTCATCCAGATGGCGGTGCAGAAATTTCCATGTTCATACTGATAGCGGTGCTGATATTTCCATTTTTATAGAGATAGGGGTGTAGATATTTCCATGTTTATACAGATAGCGGTGTAGATATTTCCATGTTCATACAGATAGCGGTGTAGATATCTCCTTAATACAGATGGCGGTGTAGATATTTATATGTTCATACAGATGGCAATGAAGATATTTCCATGTTCATACAGATGGCGGTGTAGATATTTCCATGTTTATAGATATAGCGGTGTAGTTATTTCCATGTGTAAAGAGATAGCTGTGTAGATATTTCCATGTATATGCAGATAGCTTTGTAGATATTTCCATTTTCATACAGATAGTGGTGTAGATATTTACATGTTCAAACAGATAGCGGTGTAGATATTTTGTTGTTCATACAGATAGCGGTGTAGATATTTCCATGTTCATACAGATAGCGGTGTAGATATTTCCATGTTCATACAGATAGCGGTGTAGATATTTCCATGTTCATACAGATAGCGGTGCTGATATTTCCATGTTTATGCAGATAGCGGTGCTGATGTTTCCATGTTTATACAGGTAGCAGTGTAGATATTTCCATGTTTATTCAGATAGCAGTGTAGATATCTCCATCTTAATACAGATGGCGGTGTAGATATTTATATGTTCATACAGATGGCGGTGCAGATATTTCCATGTTCATACAGATGGCGGTGTAGATATTTCCATGTTCATACAGATAGCGGTGTAGTTATTTCCATGTGTAAAGAGATAGCTGTGTAGGTATTTCCATGTATATGCAGATAGCTGTGTAGATATTTCTATTTTCATGCAGATAGTGGTGTATATATTTCCATCTTCAAACAGATAGCGGTGTAGATATTTCCATGTTCATACAGATAGCGGTGTAGATATTTCCAAGTGTATACAGACAGCGGTGAAGATGTATGCATGTTTACACAGATAGCGGTGTGGAGATTTCCATGTTCATACAGAGGGCTGTGTAGATATATCCATGTTCATACAGATAGCGGTGTAGATATTTCCATGTTCATACAGATATCGGTGTAGATATTTCCATGTTCATCCAGATGGCTGCATAGATATATCCATGTTCATACCGATGGTGGTGAAGATATTTCCATGTCCATAGAGATAGCGCTGTAGATATTTCCATGTTCATACAGATAGCGGTGTAGCTATTTCCATGTTCATACAGATAGCGGAGTATGTATTTCCATGTTCATAAAGATAGCAGTGCAGATATTTCCATGTTCATACAGATAGCAGTGTAGATATTTCCATGTTCATCCAGGAGGCTGTGAAGATATATCCATGTTCATACAGATGGCGGTGAAGATATTTCCATGTTCATACTGATAGCAGTGTAGATATTTCCATGTTCATCCAGGAGGCTGTGAAGATATATCCATGTTCATACAGATGGCGGTGAAGGTATTTCCATGTTCATACAGATAGCGGTGTAGATATTTCCATGTTCATGCAGATAGCAGTGTAGATATTTCCATGTTTATACAGATGGCGGTGAAGATGTATGCATGTTTACACAGATAGTGGAGTAGATATTTCCATGTTCATACAGATAGCGGTGTAGATATTACCATGTTCATCCAGATGGCTGTGTATATATATCCATGTTCATACAGATGGCGGTGAAGATATTTCCTTTTTCATACATATAGCGGTGTAGTTATTTCCATGTGTAAAGAGATAGCTGTGTAGATATTTCCATATATATGCAGTTAGCTGTGTACATATTTCCATTTTCATGCAGATAGCGGTTTAGATATTTCCATGTTAATACAGATAGCGGTGTAGATATTTTCATGTTCATACAGATAGTGGTGTAGATATTTCCATATTCATGCAGATAGCGGTGTAGCTATTTCCGTGTTCATACAGATGGCGGTGAAGATATTTCCATGTTCATACAGATAGCGGTGTGGATATTTCCATGTTCATACAGATAACGGTGTAGATATTTCCATGTTCATACAGATAGCGGTGTAGATATTTCCATGTACATACAGATAGAGGGGCTGATATTTCCATGTTCATACAGGTAGCGGTGCAGATATTTCCATGTTTATACAGGTAGTGGTGTAGATATTTCCATGTTTATACAGGTAGCGGTGTAGATATTTCCATGTTTATACAGATAGCGGTGTAGATATTTCCATGTTTATACAGATAGCGGTGTAGATATCTCTATCTTAATACAGATGGCCGTGTAGTTATTTATAGGTTCATACAGATGGCGGTGCAGATATTTCCATGTTCATACAGATGGCTGTGTAGATATTTCCATGTTCATACAGATAGAGGTGTAGTTATTTCCATGTGTAAAGAGATAGCTGTGTAGATATTTCCATGTATATGCAGATAGCTCTGTAGATATTTCCATTTTCATGCAGATAGCGGTTTAGATATTTCCATGTTCAAACAGATAGCGGTGTAGATATTTCTATGTTCATACAGACAGCGGTGTAGATATTTCCATGTTTATACAGATAGCGGTGATGATGTATGCATGTTTTCACAGATAGTTGTGTAGATATTTCTATGTTCATACAGATCGCGGTGTAGATATTTCCATGTTCATCTAGATGGCTGTGTAGAGATACCCATGTTCATACAGATGGCGGTGAAGGTATTTCCATGTTCATACAGATAGTGGTGTAGATATTTCCATGTTCAAACCTATTGCGGTGTAGATATTTCCATGTTCATACAGATAGCGGTGTAGATATTTCCATGGTCATACAGATAGCGGTGTAGGTATTTCCATGTTCAAACAGATAGCGGTGTAGATATTTCCATGTTCATACAGATAGCGGTGCTGATATTTCCATGTTGATACAGGTAGTGGTGTAGATATTTCCATGTTTATACAGATAGCGGTGTAAATATTTCCATGTTTATACAGATAGTGGTGTAGATATTTCCATGTTTATACAGATAGCAGTGTAGATATCTCCATCTTAATACTGATGGCGGTCTAGATATTTATATGTTCATACAGATGGCGGTGCAGATATTTCCATGTTCATACACATGGAGGTGTAGATATTTCCATGTTCATACAGATAGCGGTGTAGTTATTTCCATGTGTAAAGACATAGCTGTGTAGATATTTAAATGTATATGCAGATAGCAGTGTAGATATTTCCATTTTCATGCAGATAGCGGTGTAGATATTTAAATGTTCAAACAGATAGCGGTGTAGATATTTCCATGTTCATACAGATAGCGGTGTAGATATTTCCATGTTTATACAGATAGCGGTGTAGATATTTTCATGTTTATACAGATAGCGGTGTAGATATTTCCATGTTCATACAGATAGCGGTGTAGATATTTCCATGTTCATACAGATAGCGGTGCTGAAATTTCCATGTTTATGTAGGCAGCGGTGTAGATATTTCCATGTTTATACAGATAGCGGTTTAGATATTTCCTTCTTAATCCAGATGGCGGTGTAGATATTTATATGTTCATACAGATGGCGATGCAGATACTTCCATGTTCATACAGATGGCGGTGTAGATATTTCCATGTTTATAGATATAGCGGTGTAGTTATTTCCATGTGTAAGTAGATAGCTTTGTAGATATTTCCATGTATATGCAGATAGCTTTGTAGATATTTCCACCTTCATGCAGATAGCGGTGTAGATATTTACATGTTCAAACAGATAGCGGTGTAGATATTTCCATGTTCTTCCAGATGGCTGTGTAGATATATCCAAGTTCATAGAGATAGAGGTGTAGATATTTCCATGTTAATACAGGTAGTGGTGTAGATGTTTCCATGTTCATACAGATAGCGGTGTAGCTATTTCCATGTTCATACAGATAGTGGTGTTGATATTTCCATGTTCATAGAGATAGCGGTGTAGATATTTCCATGTTCATACAGATAGCGGTGCTGATATTTAAATGTTTATACAGATAGCGGTGTAGATATTTCCATTTTCATACAGGTAGTGGTGTAGATATTTCCATGTTCATACAGATGGTTGTGTAGATATATCCATGTTCATACAGATAGCGGTGTAGATATTTCCATGTTCATACAGATAGCGGTGTAGATATTTCCATGTTCATACAGATAGCGGTGTAGATATTTCCATGTTTATACAGATAGCGGTGAAGATGTATGCATGTTTAAACAGAGAGCGGTGTATATATTTCCATGTTCATACAGATAGCTGTGTAGATATTTCCATGTTCATACAGATGGCGGTGAAGATATTTCCATGTTCATACAGATAGCAGTGTAGATATTTCCATGTTCATACAGATAGCGGTGTAGATATTTCCATGTTCATACAGACAGCTGTGCAGCTATTTCCATGTTCATACAGATAGCGGTGTAGATATTTCCATGTTCATCCAGATGGCTGTGTAGATATATCCATGTTCATACAGATGGCGGTGAAGATAATTCCATGTTCATACAGATAGCGGTGTAGATATTTCCATGTTCATACAGATAGTGGTGTAGATATTTCCATGTTCATACAGATAGCGGTGCTGATATTTCCATGTTTATACAGGTTTCGGGGTAGATATTTCCATGTTTATACAGATAGCGGTGTAGATATTTCCATGTTTATACAAATAGCGTTGTAGATATCTCCATCTTAATACAGATGGTGGTGTAGATATTTATATGTCCATACAGATGGCGGTGCAGATATTTCCATGTTCACACAGATGGCGGTGTAGATATTTCCATGTTCATACAGATAGCAGTGTAGATATTTCCATGTTTATACAGATAGCGGTGAAGATGTATGCATATTTACACAGATAGCGGTGTAGATATTTCCATGTTCAAACAGCGGTGTAGATATTTCCATGTTCATACAGATAGCGGTGTAGATATTTCCATGTTTATACAGATTGCGGTGAAGACGTATGCATATTTACACAGATAGCGGTATAGATATTTCCATGTTCATACAGATAGCGGTGTAGATATTTCCATGTTCATCCAGATGGCTGTGTAGATATATCCATGTTCATACAGATAGCGGTGTAGATATTTCCATTTTCATACAGGTAGTGGTGTAGATATTTCCATGTTCAATCGGATGGTTGTGTAGATATATCCATGTTCATACAGATAGCGGTGTAGATATTTCCATGTTCATACAGATAGCGGTGTAGATATTTCCATGTTTATACAGATAGCGGTGAAGATGTATGCATGTTTACACAGATAGCGGTGTAGATATTTCCATGTTCATACAGATAGCTGTGTAGATATTTCCATGTTCATCCAGATGGCTTTGTAGATATATCCATGTTCATACAGATGGCGGTGAAGATATTTCCATATTCATACAGATAGCAGTGTAGATATTTCCATGTTCATACAGATAGCGGTGTAGATATTTCCATGTTCATACAGATAGCTGTGTAGCTATTTCCATGTTCATACAGACAGCGGTTTAGATATTTCCATGTTCATCCAGATGGCTGTGTAGATATATCCATGTTCATACAGATGGCGGTGAAGATAATTCCATGTTCATACAGATAGCGGTGTAGATATTTCCATGTTCTTCCAGATGGCTGTGTAGATATATCCAAGTTCATAGAGATAGAGGTGTAGATATTTCCATGTTAATACAGGTAGTGGTGTAGATGTTTCCATGTTCATACAGATAGCGGTGTAGCTATTTCCATGTTCATACAGATAGTGGTGTTGATATTTCCATGTTCATAGAGATAGCGGTGTAGATATTTCCATGTTCATACAGATAGCGGTGCTGATATTTAAATGTTTATACAGATAGCGGTGTAGATATTTCCATTTTCATACAGGTAGTGGTGTAGATATTTCCATGTTCATACAGATGGTTGTGTAGATATATCCATGTTCATACAGATAGCGGTGTAGATATTTCCATGTTCATACAGATAGCGGTGTAGATATTTCCATGTTCATACAGATAGCGGTGTAGATATTTCCATGTTTATACAGATAGCGGTGAAGATGTATGCATGTTTAAACAGATAGCGGTGTATATATTTCCATGTTCATACAGATAGCTGTGTAGATATTTCCATGTTCATACAGATGGCGGTGAAGATATTTCCATGTTCATACAGATAGCAGTGTAGATATTTCCATGTTCATACAGATAGCGGTGTAGATATTTCCATGTTCATACAGACAGCTGTGCAGCTATTTCCATGTTCATACAGATAGCGGTGTAGATATTTCCATGTTCATCCAGATGGCTGTGTAGATATATCCATGTTCATACAGATGGCGGTGAAGATAATTCCATGTTCATACAGATAGCGGTGTAGATATTTCCATGTTCATACAGATAGTGTTGTAGATATTTCCATGTTCATACAGATAGCGGTGCTGATATTTCCATGTTTATACAGGTATCGGGGTAGATATTTCCATGTTTATACAGATAGCGGTGTAGATATTTCCATGTTTATACAAATAGCGTTGTAGATATCTCCATCTTAATACAGATGGCGGTGTGGATATTTATATGTCCATACAGATGGTGGTGCAGATATTTCCATGTTCACACAGATGGCGGTGTAGATATTTCCATGTTCATACAGATAGCAGTGTAGATATTTCCATGTTTATACAGATAGCGGTGAAGATGTATGCATATTTACACAGATAGCGGTGTAGATATTTCCATGTTCAAACAGCGGTGTAGATATTTCCATGTTCATACAGATAGCGGTGTAGATATTTCCATGTTTATACAGATTGCGGTGAAGACGTATGCATATTTACACAGATAGCGGTATAGATATTTCCATGTTCATACAGATAGCGGTGTAGATATTTCCATGTTCATCCAGATGGCTGTGTAGATATATCCATGTTCATACAGATAGCCGTGTAGATATTTCCATTTTCATACAGGTAGTGGTGTAGATATTTCCATGTTCAATCGGATGGTTGTGTAGATATATCCATGTTCATACAGATAGCGGTGTAGATATTTCCATGTTCATACAGATAGCGGTGTAGATATTTCCATGTTTATACAGATAGCGGTGAAGATGTATGCATGTTTACACAGATAGCGGTGTAGATATTTCCATGTTCATACAGATAGCTGTGTAGATATTTCCATGTTCATCCAGATGGCTTTGTAGATATATCCATGTTCATACAGATGGCGGTGAAGATATTTCCATATTCATACAGATAGCAGTGTAGATATTTCCATGTTCATACAGATAGCGGTGTAGATATTTCCATGTTCATACAGATAGCTGTGTAGCTATTTCCATGTTCATACAGACAGCGGTTTAGGTATTTCCATGTTCATCCAGATGGCTGTGTAGATATATGCATGTTCATACAGATGGCGGTGAAGATAATTCCATGTTCATACAGATAGCGGTGTAGATATTTCCATGTTCATACAGATAGTGGGGTAGATATTTCCATGTTCATACAGATTGCGGTGTAGCTATTTCCATGTTAATACAGATAGCGGTGTAGGTATTTCCATGTTCATCCAGATGGCTGTGTAGATATTTCCATGTTCATACAGATGGCGGTGAAGATATTTCCATGTTCATACAGATAGCCGTGTAGATATTCCCATGTTCATACCGATAGCGGTGCTGATACTTCCATGTTTATACAGGTAGCAGTGTACATATTTCAGTGTTTATACAGAGAGCGGTGTAGATATTTCCATGTTCATACAGATAGCGGAGTATATATTTCCATGTTTATACAGATAGCGGTGTAGATACCTCCTTCTTTATACTGATGGCGGTGTAGATATTTCCACGTTCATACAGATGGCGGTGTAGATATTTCCATCTTTATAGAGATAGCGGTGTAGCTATTTCCATGTGCAAAGAGATAGCTGTGTAGATATTTCCATTTATATGCAGATAGTTGTGTATATATTTCCATTTTCATGCAGATAGCGGTGTAGGTATTTCCATGTTCAAACAGATAGCGGTGTAGATATTTCCATGTTCATACAGATAGCGGTGTAGATATTTCCATGTTTATACAGATAGTGGTGAAGATGTATGCATGTTTACACAGATAGCGGTGTAGATATTTCCATGTTCATACAGACGGCTGTGTAGACATATCCATGTTCATACAGATGGCGGTGAAGATATTTCCATGTTCATACAGATTGCTGTGTAGATATATCCATGTTCATACAGATGGCGGTGACGATATTCCATGTTCATACAGACGGCGGTGTAGATATTTCCATGTTCATACAGATAGCGGTGCTGATAATTCCATGTTTATAAAGGTATTGGTGTAGATATTTCCATGTTTATACAGATAGCGGTGTAGATATTTCCATGTCCATCCAGATGGCTGTGTAGATATATCCATGCTCATACAGATGGCGGTGAAGACTTTTCCATGTTCATACAGATAGCGGTGTAGATATTTCCTTCTTCATACAGATAACCGTGTAGATATTGCATTGTTCCTACCGATAGCGGTGCTGATACTTCCATGTTTATACAGGTAGCGGTGTAGATATTTCCATGTTTATACACATAGCGGTGTAGATATTTCCATGTTTATACAGATAGCGGTGTAGATATCTCCATCTTAATACAGATGGCGGTGTAGATATTTATATGCTCATACAGATGGCGGGGCAGATATTTCCATGTTCATACGGATGGCGGTGAAGATATTTCCATGTTCATACAGATGGCGGTGTAGAAACTTCCATGTTCATACTGATAGCGGTGCTGATATTTCCATGTTTATACAGGTAGCGGTGTAGATATTTCCATGTTTATACAGATAGCAGTGTAGATATTTCCATGTTTATACACATAGCGGTGTAGATATTTCCATGTTTATACAGATAGCGGTGTAGATATTTCCATGTTTATGCAGATAGTGGTGTAGATATCTCCATCATAATACAGATGGCGGTGTAGATATTTAAATGTTCATACAGATGGCGGTGCAGATATTTCCATGTTCATACAGATGGCGGTGTAGTTATTTCCATGTGTAAAGAGATAGCTGTGTAGGTATTTCCATGTATAAGCAGATAGCTCTGTAGATATTTCCGTTTTCATGCAGATAGCGGTGTATATATTTCCCTCTTCAATCAGTTAGCGGTGTAGATATTTCCATGGTCATAAAGATAGCGGTGTAGATATTTCCATGTTTATACAGATAGCGGTGTAGATATTTCCATGTTCATACAGATAGACGTGTAGATATTGCCATGTTCATACCGATAGCGGTGCTGATACTTCCATGTTTATACAGGTAGCGGTGTACATATCTCCGTGTTTATACAGATAGCGGTGTAGATATTTCCATGTTCATACAGATAGCGGTGTAGATATTTCCATGTTTATACAGATAGCGGTGTAGATATCTCCTTCTTAATTCTGATGGCGGTTTAGATATTTCCATGTTCATACAGATGGCGGTGTAGATATTTCCATGTTTATAGAGATAGCGGTGTAGTTATTTCCATGTGCAAAGAGATAGCTGAGTAGATATTCCCATTTATATGCTGTTAGTTGTGAAGATATTTCCTTTTTCATGCAGATAGCAGTGTAGATATTTCCATGTTCAAACAGATAGCGGTGTAGATATTTCCATGTTCATACAGATAGCGGTGTAGATATTTCCATGTTTATACAGATAGCGGTGCAGATGTATGCATGTTTACACAGATAGCGGTGTAGATATTTCCATGTTCATCCAGACGGGTGTGTAGACATATCCATGTTCATACAGATGGCGGTGAATATATTTCCATGTTCATACAGATGGCTGTATAGATATATCCATGTTCATACAGATGGCGGTGATGATATTTCCATGTTCATACTGACGGCGGTGTAGATATTTCCAAGTTCATACAGATAGCGGTGCTGATATTTCCATGTTTATACAGGTAGCGGTGTAGATATTTCCATGTTTATACAGATAGCGGTGCTGATATTTCCATGTTTATACAGGTAGCGGTGTAGATATTTCCATGTTTATACAGGTAGCGGTGTAGATATTTCCATGTTTATACAGATAGCGGTGTAGATATTTCCATGTTTATACAGATAGCTGTGTAGATATTTCCATGTTTATACAGATAGCGGTAGATATCTCCATCTTAATACAGATGGCGGTGCAGATATTTATATGTTCATACAGATGGCGGTGCAGATATTTCCATGTTCATACGGATGGCGGTGAAGATATTTCCATGTTCATACAGATGGCGGTGTAGAAACTTCCATGTTGATACTGATAGCGGTGGTGATATTTCCATGTTTATACAGGTAGCTGTGTAGATATTTCCATGTTTATACAGGTAGCGGTGTAGATATTTCCATGTTTATACAGATAGCGGTGTAGATATTTCCATGTTTATACACATAGCAGTGTTGATATTTCCATGTTTATACAGATAGCGGTGTAGATATTTCCATGTTTATGCAGATAGTTGTGTAGATATATCCATCTTAATACAGATGGCGGTGTAGATATTTAAATGTTCATACAGATGGCTGTGTAGACATATCCATGTTCATACAGATGGCGGTGAAGGTATTTCCATGTTCATACAGATAGCGGTGTAGATATTTCCATGTTCATACAGATAGCGGTGTAGATATTTCCATGTTCATCCAGATGGCTGTGTAGATATATCCATGTTCCTACAGATGGCGGTGAAGATATTTCCATGTTCATACAGATGGCGGTGTAGATATTTCCATGTTCATCCAGATGGCTGTGTAGATATATCCATGTTCATACAGATAGTGCTGTAGATATTTCCATCTTCATACAGATAGCGGTGCAGATATTTCCATGTTCATCCAGATGGCTGTGTAGATATATCCATGTTCATACAGATGGCGGTGAAGATATTTCCATGTTCATACAGATAGCGGTGTAGATATTTCCATGTTCATGCAGATAGTGGTGTAGATATTTCCATGTTCATAAAGATAGCGGTGTAGATATTTCCATGTTTATACAGATAGCGGTGAAAATGTATGCATGTTTACACAGATAGCGGTGTAGATATTTCCATGTTCATCCAGATGGCTGTGTAGATATATCCATGTTCATACAGATGGCGGTGAAGATATTTCCATGTACATACAGATAGCTGTGTAGATATTTCCATTTTCATGCAGATAGCGGTGTAGATATTTCCATGTTCATACAGATAGCGGTGTGGATATTTCCATGTTTATACAGGTAGCGGTGAAGATGTATGCATGTTTACACAGGTAGAGGTGTAGATATTTCCATGTTCATACAGATAGCGGTGTAGAAATGTCCATGTTCATCCAGACGGCTGTGTAGACATATCCATGTTCATACAGATGGCGGTGAAGATATTTCCATGTTCATACAGATGGCTGTGTAGATATATCCATGTTCATACAGATGACGGTGAAGATTTTTCCATGTTCATGGAGATGGCGGTGTAGATATTTCCATGTTCATACAGATAGCGGTGCTGATATTTCCATGTTTATACAGGTAGCAGTGTAGATATTTCCATGTTTATGCAGATAGCGGTGTAGATATTTCCATGTTTATACACATAGCAGTGTAGATATTTCCATGTTTATACAGATAGCGGTGTAGATATCTCCATCTTAATACAGATGGCGGTGTAGATATTTATATGATCATAGAGATGGAGGTGCAGATATTTCCATGTTCATACAGATGGCGGTGAAGATATTTCCATGTTCATACAGATGGCGGAGTAGATACTTCCATGTTCATACTGATAGCGGTGCTGATATTTCCTTGTTTATACAGGTAGCGGTGTAGATATTTCCATGTTTATACAGATAGCGGTGTAGATATCTCCATCTTAATACAGATGGCGGTGTAGATATTTATATGTTTATTCAGATGGCGGTGCAGATATTTCCATGTTCATACAGATGGCGGTGTAGATATTTCCATGTTCATACAGAGAGCGGTGTAGTTATTTCCACTTGTAAAGAGATAGCTGTGTAGATATTCCCATGTATATGCAGATAGCTGTGTAGATATTTCCATTTTCAAGCAGATAGCGGTGTATATACTTCCCTGTTCAAACAGATAGCGGTGTAGATATTTCCAAGTTCATACAGATAGTGCTGTAGATATTTCCATGTTCATACAGATACCGGTGTAACTATTTCCATGTTCATACAGATAGCGGTGTGGATATTTCCATGTTCATGGAGATAGCGGTGTAGATATTTCCATGTTTATCCAGGTAGCGGTGTAGATATTTCCATGTTTATACAGATAGCGGTGAAGATGTATGCATGTTTACACAGATAGCGGTGTAGATATTTCCATGTTCATACAGATAGCAGTGTAGCTATTTCCATGTTCCTACAGATTGCGGTGTAGATATTTCCATGTACATCCAGATGGCTGTGTAGATATATCCATGTTCATACAGATGGCGGTGAAGATATTTCCATATTCATACAGATAGAGGTGTAGATATATCCATTTTCATACAGATAGTGGTGTAGATATTTCCATGTTCATACAGATAGCGGTGCAGATATTTCCATGTTCATACAGATAGCGGTGTACATATTTCCATGTTCATACAGATAGTGGTGTATGTATTTCCATGTTCATACAGATAGTGGTGTAGATATTGCCATGTTCATACCGATAGCGGTGCTGATACTTCCATGTTTATACATGTAGCGGTGTACATATTTCCGTGTTTTTACAGGTAACGGTGTAGATATTTCCATGTTCATACAGATAGCGGTGTAGATATTTCCATGTTTATACAGATAGCGGTGTAGATATCTCCTTCTTAATACAGATGGCGGTGTAGATATTTATATGTTCATACTGATGGCGGTGCAGATATTTCCATGTTCATACAGATGGTGGTGTAGATACTTCCATGTTTATAGAGATAGCGGTGTAGTTATTTCCATGTGAAAAGAGATAGCTGTGTAGATATTTCCATGTATATGCAGATAGCTGTGTAGATATTTCCATTTTCATGCAGATAGAGGTGTAGATATTTCCATGTTCATACAGATAGCGGTGTGGATATTTCCATGTTTATACAGGTAGCGGTGAAGATGTATGCATGTTTACACAGGTAGAGGTGTAGATATTTCCATGTTCATACAGATAGCGGTGTAGATATGTCCATGTTCATCCAGACGGCTGTGTAGACATATCCATGTTCATACAGATGGCGGTGAAGATATTTCCATGTTCATACAGATGGCTGTGTAGATATATCCATGTTCATACAGATGACGGTGAAGATTTTTCCATGTTCATACAGATGGCGGTGTAGATATTTCCATGTTCATACAGATAGCGGTGCTGATATTTCCATGTTTATACAGGTAGCAGTGTAGATATTTCCATGTTTATGCAGATAGCGGTGTAGATATTTCCATGTTTATACACATAGCAGTGTAGATATTTCCATGTTTATACAGATAGCGGTGTAGATATCTCCATCTTAATACAGATGACGGTGTAGGTATTTATATGATCATAGAGATGGCGGTGCAGATATTTCCATGTTCATACAGATGGCGGTGTAGATATTTCCATGTTTATACAGATAGCGGTGAAAAGGTATGCATGTTTACACAGATAGCGGTGTAGATATTTCCATGTTCATCCAGATGGCTGTGTAGATATATCCATGTTCATACAGATGGCGGTGAAGATATTTCCATGTTCATACAGATAGCGGTGTAGATATTTCCATGTTTATACAGATAGCGGTGTAACTATTTCCATGTTCATACAGATAGCGGTGTGGATATTTCCATGTTCATGGAGATAGCGGTGTAGATATTTCCATGTTTATACAGATAGCGGTGAAGATAATTCCATGTTCATACAGATAGCGGTGTAGATATTTCCATGTTCATACAGATAGCGGTGCATGTATTTCCATGTTCATACAGATAGCGGTGTAGATATTTCCGTGTTCATCCAGATGTCTGTGTAGATATT
The DNA here is from genome assembly GCF_029281585.2 of Gorilla gorilla gorilla. NCBI lineage: Eukaryota > Metazoa > Chordata > Mammalia > Primates > Hominidae > Gorilla > Gorilla gorilla. Next base: position 4,162,191 of record NC_073232.2, on the reverse strand, counting down.
TCCATGTTCATACAGATAGCGGTGTAGATATTTCCATGTTCATACAGATAGCGGTGTAGATATTTCCATGTTCATCCAGATGGCTGTGTAGACATATCCATGTTCATACAGATGGCGGTGAAGATATTTCCATGTTAATACAGATGGCTGTGTAGATATATCCATGTTCATACAGATGGCGGTGACGATATTTCCATGTTCATACAGACGGCGGTGTAGATATTTCCATGTTCATACAGATAGCGGTGCTGATATTTCCATGTTTATACAGGTAGCGGTGTACATATTTCCGTGTTTATACAGAGAGCGGTGTAGATATTTCCATGTTCATACAGATAGCGGTGTATATATTTCCATGTTTATACAGATAGCGGTGTAGATATCTCCTTAATACAGATGGCGGTGTAGATATTTCCATGTTCATACAGATGGCGGTGTAGATATTTCCATGTTTATAGAGATAGCGGTGTAGCTATTTCCATGTGCAAAGAGATAGCTGTGTAGATATTTCCATTTATATGCAGATAGTTGTGTATATATTTCCATTTTCATGCAGATAGCGGTGTAGGTATTTCCATGTTCAAACAGATAGCGGTGTAGATATTTCCATGTTCATACAGATAGCGGTGTAGATATTTCCATGTTTATACAGATAGCGGTGAAGATGTATGCATGTTTACACAGATAGCGGTGTAGATATTTCCATGTTCATACAGACGGCTGTGTAGACATATCCATGTTCATACAGATGGCGGTGAAGATATTTCCATGTTCATACAGATTGCTGTGTAGATATATCCATGTTCATACAGATGGCGGTGACGATATTTCCATGTTCATACAGACGGCGGTGTAGATATTTCCATGTTCATACAGATAGCGGTGCTGATATTTCCATGTTTATAAAGGTAGTGGTGTAGATATTTCCATGTTTATACAGATAGCGTTGTAGATATTTCCATGTCCATCCAGATGGCTGTGTAGATATATCCATGCTCATTCAGATGGCGGTGAAGACATTTCCATGTTCATACAGATAGCGGTGTAGATATTTCCATGTTCATACAGATAACCGTGTAGATATTGCATTGTTCCTACCGATAGCGGTGCTGATACTTCCATGTTTATACAGGTAGCGGTGTAGATATTTCCATGTTTATACACATAGCGGTGTAGATATTTCCATGTTTATACAGATAGCGGTGTAGATATCTCCATCTTAATACAGATGGCGGTGTAGATATTTATATGCTCATACAGATGGCGGTGCAGATATTTCCATGTTCATACGGATGGCGGTGAAGATATTTCCATGTTCATACAGATGGCGGTGTAGAAACTTCCATGTTCATACTGATAGCGGTGCTGATATTTCCATGTTTATACAGGTAGCGGTGTAGATATTTCCATGTTTATACAGATAGCAGTGTAGATATTTCCATGTTTATACACATAGCGGTGTAGATATTTCCATGTTTATACAGATAGCGGTGTAGATATTTCCATGTTTATGCAGATAGTGGTGTAGATATCTCCATCTTAATACAGATGGCGGTGTAGATATTTAAATGTTCATACAGATGGCGGTGCAGATATTTCCATGTTCATACTGATGGCGGTGTGGTTATTTCCATGTGTAAAGAGATAGCTGTGTAGGTATTTCCATGTATAAGCAGATAGCTCTGTAGATATTTCCGTTTTCATGCAGATAGCGGTGTATATATTTCCCTCTTCAAACACTTAGCGGTGTAGATATTTCCATGGTCATAAAGATAGCGGTGTAGATATTTCCATGTTTATACAGATAGCGGTGTAGATATTTCCATGTTCATACAGATAGACGTGTAGATATTGCCATGTTCATACCGATAGCGGTGCTGATACTTCCATGTTTATACAGGTAGCGGTGTACATATTTCCGTGTTTATACAGATAGTGGTGTACATATTTCCATGTTCATACAGATAGCGGTGTAGATATTTCCATGTTTATACAGATAGCGGTGTAGATATCTCCTTAATTCTGATGGCGGTGTAGATATTTCCATGTTCATACAGATGGCGGTGTAGATATTTCCATGTTTATAGAGATAGCGGTGTAGTTATTTCCATGTGCAAAGAGATAGCTGTGTAGATATTTCCATTTATATGCAGATAGTTGTGTAGTTATTTCCTTTTTCATGCAGATAGCGGTGTAGATATTTCCATGTTCAAACAGATAGCGGTGTAGATATTTCCATGTTCATACAGATAGCGGTGTAGATATTTCCATGTTTATACAGATAGCGGTGAAGATGTATGCATGTTTACACAGATAGCGGTGTAGATATTTCCATGTTCATCCAGACGGGTGTGTAGACATATCCATGTTCATACAGATGGCGGTGAATATATTTCCATGTTCATACAGATGGCTGTGTAGATATATCCATGTTCATACAGATGGTGGTGACGATATTTCCATGTTCATACAGACGGCGGTGTAGATATTTCCATGTTCATACAGATAGCGGTGCTGATATTTCCATGTTTATACAGGTAGCGGTGTAGATATTTCCATGTTTATACAGATAGCGGTGTAGATATTTCCATGTTTATACAGATAGCGGTGTAGATATTTCCATGTTTATACAGATAGCGGTAGATATCTCCATCTTAATACAGATGGCGGTGTAGATATTTATATGTTCATACAGATGGCGGTGCAGATATTTCCATGTTCATACAGATGGCGGTGAAGATATTTCCATGTTCATACAGATGGCGGTGTAGAAACTTCCATGTTCATACTGATAGCGGTGGTGATATTTCCATGTTTATACAGGTAGCGGTGTAGATATTTCCATGTTTATACAGATAGCGGTGTAAATATTTCCATGTTTATACACATAGCGGTGTAGATATTTCCATGTTTATACAGATAGCGGTGTAGATATTTCCATGTTTATGCAGATAGTTGTGTAGATATCTCCATCTTAATACAGATGGCAGTGTAGATATTTAAATGTTCATACAGATGGCTGTGTAGACATATCCATGTTCATACAGTTGGCGGTGAAGGTATTTCCATGTTCATACAGATAGCGGTGTAGATATTTCCATGTTTATACAGATAGCGGTGAAAATGTATGCATGTTTACACAGATAGCGGTGTAGATATTTCCAAGTTCATCCAGATGGCTGTGTAGATATATCCATGTTCATACAGATGGCGGTGAAGATATTTCCATGTTCATACAGATAGCGGTGTAGATATTTCCATGTTCATACAGATAGCGGTGCATGTATTTCCATGTTCATACAGATAGCGGTGTAGATATTTCCGTGTTCATCCAGATGTCTGTGTAGATATTTCCATGTTCATACAGATAGCGGTGTAGATATTTCCATGTTCATACAGATAGCGGTGTAGATATTTCCATGTTCATCCAGATGGCTGTGTAGACATATCCATGTTCATACAGATGGCGGTGAAGATATTTCCATGTTCATACAGATGGCTGTGTAGATATATCCATGTTCATACAGATGGCGGTGACGATATTTCCATGTTCATACAGACGGCGGTGTAGATATTTCCATGTTTATACACATAGCGGTGTAGATAATTCCATGTTTATACAGATAGCGGTGTAGATATTTCCATGTTTATGCAGATAGTTGTGTAGATATCTCCATCTTAATACAGATGGCGGTGTAGATATTTAAATGTTCATACAGATGGCTGTGTAGACATATCCATGTTCATACAGATGGCGGTGAAGATATTTCCATGTTCATACAGATAGCGGTGTAGATATTTCCATGTTCATACAGATAGCGGTGTAGATATTTCCATGTTCATACAGATGGCTGTGTAGATATATCCATGTTCATACAGATAGCGGTGTAGATATTTCCATCTTCATACAGATAGCGGTGCAGATATTTCCATGTTCATCCAGATGGCTGTGTAGATATATCCATGTTCATACAGATGGCAGTGAAGATATTTCCATGTTCATACAGATAGCGGTGTAGATATTTCCATGTTAATACAGATAGCGGTGTAGATATTTCCATGTTCATAAAGATAGCGGTGTAGATATTTCCATGTTTATACAGATAGCGGTGAAAAGGTATGCATGTTTACACAGATAGCGGTGTAGATATTTCCATGTTCTTCCAGATGGCTGTGTAGATATATCCATGTTCATACAGATGGCGGTGAAGATATTTCCATGTTCATACAGATAGCGGTGTAGATATTTCCATGTTCATACAGATAGCGGTGCATGTATTTCCATGTTCATACAGATAGCGGTGTAGATATTTCCGTGTTCATCCAGATGTCTGTGTAGATATTTCCATGTTCATACAGATAGCGGTGTAGATATTTCCATGTTCATACAGATATCGGTGTAGATATTTCCATGTTCATCCAGATGGCTGTGTAGTCATATCCATGTTCATACAGATGGCGGTGAAGATATTTCCATGTTCATACAGATGGCTGTGTAGATATATCCATGTTCATACAGATGGCGGTGACGATATTTCCATGTTCATACAGACGGCGGTGTAGATATTTCCATGTTCATACAGATAGCGGTGCTGATATTTCCATGTTTATACAGGTAGCGGTGTACATATTTCCGTGTTTATACAGAGAGCGGTGTAGATATTTCCATGTTCATACAGATAGCGGTGTATATATTTCCATGTTTATACAGATAGCGGTGTAGATATCTCCTTCTTAATACAGATGGCGGTGTAGATATTTCCATGTTCATACAGATGGCGGTGTAGATATTTCCATGTTTATAGAGATAGCGGTGTAGCTATTTCCATGTGCAAAGAGATAGCTGTGTAGATATTTCCATTTATATGCAGATAGTTGTGTATATATTTCCATTTTCATGCAGATAGCGGTGTAGGTATTTCCATGTTCAAACAGATAGCGGTGTAGATATTTCCATGTTCATACAGATAGCGGTGTAGATATTTCCATGTTTATACAGATAGCGGTGAAGATGTATGCATGTTTACACAGATAGCGGTGTAGATATTTCCATATTCATACAGACGGCTGTGTAGACATATCCATGTTCATACAGATGGCGGTGAAGATATTTCCATGTTCATACAGATTGCTGTGTAGATATATCCATGTTCATACAGATGGCGGTGACGATATTTCCATCTTCATGCAGACGGCGGTGTAGATATTTCCATGTTCATACAGATAGCGGTGCTGATATTTCCATGTTTATAAAGGTAGTGGTGTAGATATTTCCATGTTTATACAGATAGCGGTGTAGATATTTCCATGTCCATCCAGATGGCTGTGTAGATATATCCATGCTCATACAGATGGCGGTGAAGACATTTCCATGTTCATACAGAAAGCGGTGTAGATATTTCCATGTTCATACAGATAACCGTGTAGATATTGCATTGTTCCTACCGATAGCGGTGCTGATACTTCCATGTTTATACAGGTAGCGGTGTAGATATTTCCATGTTTATACACATAGCGGTGTAGATATTTCCATGTTTATACAGATAGCGGTGTAGATATCTCCATCTTAATACAGATGGCGGTGTAGATATTTATATGCTCATACAGATGGCGATGCAGATATTTCCATGTTCATACGGATGGCGGTGAAGATATTTCCATGTTCATACAGATGGCGGTGTAGAAACTTCCATGTTCATACTGATAGCGGTGCTGATATTTCCATGTTTATACAGGTAGCGGTGTAGATATTTCCATGTTTATACAGATAGCAGTGTAGATATTTCCATGTTTATACACATAGCGGTGTAGATATTTCCATGTTTATACAGATAGCGGTGTAGATATTTCCATGTTTATGCAGATAGTGGTGTAGATATCTCCATCTTAATACAGATGGCGGTGTAGATATTTAAATGTTCATACAGATGGCGGTGCAGATATTTCCATGTTCATACAGATGGCGGTGTGGTTATTTCCATGTGTAAAGAGATAGCTGTGTAGGTATTTCCATGTATAAGCAGATAGCTCTGTAGATATTTCCGTTTTCATGCAGATAGCGGTGTATATATTTCCCTCTTCAAACACTTAGCGGTGTAGATATTTCCATGGTCATAAAGATAGCGGTGTAGATATTTCCATGTTTATACAGATAGCGGTGTAGATATTTCCATGTTCATACAGATAGACGTGTAGATATTGCCATGTTCATACCGATAGCGGTGCTGATACTTCCATGTTTATACAGGTAGCGGTGTACATATTTCCGTGTTTATACAAATAGCGGTGTAGATATTTCCATGTTCATACAGATAGCGGTGTATATATTTCCATGTTTATACAGATAGCGGTGTAGATATCTCCTTCTTAATTCTGATGGCCGTGTAGATATTTCCATGTTCATACAGATGGCGGTGTAGATATTTCCATGTTTATAGAGATAGCGGTGTAGTTATTTCCATGTGCAAAGAGATAGCTGTGTAGATATTTCCATTTATATGCAGATAGTTGTGTAGATATTTCCTTTTTCATGCAGATAGCGGTGTAGATATTTCCATGTTCAAACAGATAGCGGTGTAGATATTTCCATGTTCATACAGATAGCGGTGTAGATATTTCCATGTTTATACAGATAGCGGTGAAGATGTATGCATGTTTACACAGATAGCGGTGTAGATATTTCCATGTTCATCCAGACGGGTGTGTAGACATATCCATGTTCATACAGATGGCGGTGAAGATATTTCCATGTTCATACAGATGGCTGTGTAGATATATCCATGTTCATACAGATGGCGGTGACGATATTTCCATGTTCATACAGACGGCGGTGTAGATATTTCCATGTTCATACAGATAGCGGTGCTGATATTTCCATGTTTATACAGGTAGCGGTGTAGATATTTCCATGTTTATACAGATAGCGGTGTAGATATTTCCATGTTTATACAGATAGCGGTGAAGATATTTCCATGTTTATACAGATAGCGGTAGATAACTCCATCTTAATACAGATGGCGGTGTAGATATTTATATGTTCATACAGATGGCGGTGCAGATATTTCCATGTTCATACGGATGGCGGTGAAGATATTTCCATGTTCATACAGATGGCGGTGTAGAAACTTCCATGTTCATACTGATAGTGGTGGTGATATTTCCATGTTTATACAGGTAGCGGTGTAGATATTTCCATGTTTATACAGATAGCGGTGTAGATATTTCCATGTTTATACACATAGCGGTGTAGATATTTCCATGTTTATACAGATAGCGGTGTAGATATTTCCATGTTTATGCAGTTAGTTGTGTAGATATCTCCATCTTAATACAGATGGCGGTGTAGATATTTAAATGTTCATACAGATGGCTGTGTAGACATATCCATGTTCATACAGATGGCGGTGAAGGTATTTCCATGTTCATACAGATAGCGGTGTAGATATTTCCATGTTTATACAGATAGCGGTGAAAATGTATGCATGTTTACACAGATAGCGGTGTAGATATTTCCATGTTCATCCAGATGGCTGTGTAGATATATCCATGTTCATACAGATGGCGGTGAAGATATTTCCATGTTCATACAGATAGCGGTGTAGATATTTCCATGTTCATACAGATAGCGGTGCATGTATTTCCATGTTCATACAGATAGCGGTGTAGATATTTCCGTGTTCATCCAGATGTCTGTGTAGATATTTCCATGTTCATACAGATAGCGGTGTAGATATTTCCATGTTCATACAGATAGCGGTGTAGATATTTCCATGTTCATCCAGATGGCTGTGTAGACATATCCATGTTCATACAGATGGCGGTGAAGATATTTCCATGTTCATACAGATAGCGGTGTAGATATTTCCATGTTCATACAGATAGCGGTGTAGATATTTCCATGTTCATACAGATTGGGGTGTATGTATTTCCATGTTCATACAGATAGTGGTGTAGATATTTCTATTTTCATGCAGATAGCGGTGTATATATTTCCCTGTTCAAACAGTTAGCGGTGTAGATATTTCCATGTTCCTAAAGATAGCGGTGTAGATATTTCCATGTTTATACAGATAGCGGTGAAGATGTATGCATGTTTTCACAGATATCGGTGTAGATATTTCCATGTTCATCCAGATGGCTGTGTAGATATATCCATGTTCATACAGACGGCGGAGAAGATATTTCCATGTTCATACAGATAGCGGTGTAGATATTTCCATGTTCATACAGATAGCAGTGCATGTATTTCCATTTTCATACAGATAGCGGTGTAGATATTTCCGTGTTCATCCAGATGTCTGTGTAGATATTTCCATGTTCATACAGATAGCGGTGTAGATATTTCCATGTTCATAAAGATAGCGGTGTAGATATTTCCATGTTTATACAGATAGCGGTGTAGTTATTTCCATGTTTATACAGATAGCGGTGTAGATATCTCCATCTTAATACAGATGGCGGTGTAGATATTTATATGTTCATACAGATGGCGGTGCAGATATTTCCATGTTCATACGGATGGCGGTGAAGATATTTCCATGTTCATACAGATGGCGGTGTAGAAACTTCCATGTTCATAGAGATAGCGGTGCTGATATTTCCATGTTTATACAGGTAGCGGTGTAGATATTTCCATGTTTATACAGATAGCGGTGTAGATATTTCCATGTTTATACACATAGCGGTGTTGATATTTCCATGTTTATACAGATAGCTGTGTAGATATTTCCATGTTTATGCAGATAGTTGTGTAGATATGTCCATCTTAATACAGATGGCGGTGTAGATGTTTAAATGTTCATACAGATGGCTGTGTAGACATATCCATGTTCATACAGATGGTGGTGAAGATATTTCCATGTTCATACAGATAGCGGTGTAGATATTTCCATGTTCATACAGATGGCTGTGTAGATATATCTATGTTCCTACAGATGGCGGTGAAGATATTTCCATGTTCATACAGATGGCGGTGTAGATATTTCCATGTTCATCCAGATGGCTGTGTAGATATATCCATGTTCATACAGATAGCGGTGTAGATATTTCCATCTTCATACAGATAGCGGTGCAGATATTTGCATGTTCATCCAGATGGCTGTGTAGATATATCCATGTTCATACAGATGGCGGTGAAGATATTTCCATGTTCATACAGATAGCGGTGTAGATATTTCCATGTTCATACAGACAGCGGTGTAGATATTTCCATGTTCATAAAGATAGCGGTGTAGATATTTCCATGTTTATACAGATAGCGGTGAACATGTATGCATGTTTACACAGATAGCGGTGTAGATATTTCCATGTTCATCCAGATGGCTGTGTAGATATATCCATGTTCGTACAGATGGCGGTGAAGATATTTCTATGTTCATACAGATAGCGGTGTAGATATTTCCATGTTCATACAGATAGCGGTGCATGTATTTCCATGTTCATACAGATAGCGGTGTAGATATTTCCGTGTTCATCCAGATGTCTGTGTAGATATTTCCATGTTCATACAGATAGCGGTGAAGATATGTCCATGTTCATACAGATAGCGGTGTAGATATTTCCATGTTCATCCAGATGGCTGTGTAGACATATCCATGTTCATACAGATGGCGGTGAAGATATTTCCATGTTCATACAGATGGCTGTGTAGATATATCCATGTTCATACAGATGGCGGTGACGATATTTCCATGTTCATACAGACGGCGGTGTAGATATTTCCATGTTCATACAGATAGCGGTGCTGATATTTCCATGTTTATACAGGTAGCGGTGTAGATATTTCCATGCTTATACAGATAGCGGTGTAGATATTTCCATGTTTATACAGATAGCGGTGTAGATATTTCCATGTTTATACAGATAGCGGTGTAGATATCTCCATCTTAATACAGATGGCGGTGCAGATATTTATATGTTCATACAGATGGCGGTGCAGATATTTCCATGTTCATACGGATGGCGGTGAAGATATTTCCATGTTCATACAGATGGCGGTGTAGAAACTTCCATGTTCATACTGATAGCGGTGCTGATATTTCCATGTTTATACAGGTAGCGGTGTAGATATTTCCATGTTTATACAGATAGCGGTGTAGATATTTCCATGTTTATACACATAGCGGTGTTGATATTTCCATGTTTATACAGATAGCTGTGTAGAAATTTCCATGTTTATGCAGATAGTTGTGTAGATATGTCCATCTTAATACAGATGGCGGTGTAGATATTTAAATGTTCATACAGATGGCTGTGTAGACATATCCATGTTCATACAGATGGTGGTGAAGATATTTCCATGTTCATACAGATAGCGGTGTAGATATTTCCATGTTCATACAGATAGCGGTGTAGATATTTCCATGTTCATACAGATGGCTGTGTAGATATATCTATGTTCCTACAGATGGCGGTGAAGATATTTCCATGTTCATACAGATGGCGGTGTAGATATTTCCATGTTCATCCAGATGGCTGTGTAGATATATCCATGTTCATACAGATAGCGGTGTAGATATTTTCATCTTCATACTGATAGCGGTGCAGATATTTCCATGTTCATCCAGATGGCTGTGTAGATATATCCATGTTCATACAGATAGCGGTGTAGATATTTCCATGTTCATACAGATAGCGGTGTAGATATTTCCATGTTCATAAAGATAGTGGTGTAGATATTTCCATGTTTATACAGATAGCCGTGAAAATGTATGCATGTTTACACAGATAGCGGTGTAGATATTTCTATGTTCATCTAGATGGCTGTGTAGATATATCCATGTTCATACAGATGGCGGTGAAGATATTTCCATGTTCATACAGATAGCGGTGTAGATATTTCCATGTTCATACAGATAGCGGTGTAGATATTTCCATGTTCATACAGATAGCGGTGCATGTATTTCCATGTTCATACAGATAGCGGTGTAGATATTTCCGTGTTCATCCAGATGTCTGTGTAGATATTTCCATGTTCATACAGATAGCGGTGTAGATATTTCCATGTTCATACAGATAGCGGTGTAGATAATTCCATGTTCATCCAGATGGCTGTGTAGACATATCCATGTTCATACAGATGGCGGTGAAGTTATTTCCATGTTTATACAGATAGCGGTGTAGATATTTCCATGTTCATACAGATAGACGTGTAGATATTGCCATGTTCATACCGATAGCGGTGCTGATACTTCCATGTTTATACAGGTAGAGGTGTACATATTTGCGTGTTTATACATATAGCGGTGTAGATATTTCCATGTTCATACAGATAGCGGTGTAGATATTTCCATGTTTATACATTTAGCGGTGTAGATATCTCCTTCTTAATTCTGATGGCGGTGTAGATATTTCCATGTTCATACAGATGGCGGTGTAGATATTTCCATGTTTATAGAGATAGCGGTGTAGTTATTTCCATGTGCATAGAGATAGCTGTGTAGATATTTCCATTTATATGCAGATAGTTGTGTAGATATTTCCTTTTTCATGCAGATAGCGGTGTAGATATTTCCATGTTCAAACAGATAGCGGTGTAGATATTTCCATGTTCATACAGATAGCGGTGTAGATATTTCCATGTTTATACAGATAGCGGTGAAGATGTATGCATGTTTACACAGATAGCGGTGTAGATATTTCCATGTTCATACAGATAGCGGTGTAGATATTTCCATGTTCATACAGATAGTGGTGCATGTATTTCCATGTTCATACAGATAGCGGTGTAGATATTTCCGTGTTCATCCAGATGTCTGTGTAGATATTTCCATGTTCATACAGATAGCGGTGTAGATATTTCCATGTTCATACAGAGAGCGGTGTAGATATTTCCATGTTCATCCAGATGGCTGTGTAGACATATCCATGTTCATACAGATGGCGGTGAAGATATTTCCATGTTCATACAGATGGCTGTGTAGATATATCCATGTTCATACAGATGGCGGTGACGATATTTCCATGTTCATAGAGACGGCGGTGTAGATATTTCCATGTTCATACAGACAGCGGTGCTGATATTTCCATGTTTATACAGGTAGCGGTGTAGATATTTCCATGTTTATACAGATAGTGGTGTAGATATTTCCATGTTTATACAGATAGCGGTGTAGATATTTCCATGTTTATACAGATAGCGGTGTAGATATTTCCATGTTTATACAGATAGCGGTGTAGATATCTCCATCTTAATACAGATGGCGGTGTAGATATTTATATGTTCATACAGATGGCGGTGCAGACATTTCCATGTTCATACGGACGGCGGTGAAGATATTTCCATGTTCATACAGATGGCGGTGTAGAAACTTCCATGTTCATACTGATAGCGGTGCTGATATTTCCATGTTTATACAGGTAGCGGTGTAGATATTTCCATGTTTATACAGATAGCGGTGTAGATATTTCCATGTTTATACACATAGCGGTGTAGATATTTCCATGTTTATACAGATAGCGGTGTAGATATTTCCATGTTTATACAGATAGCAGTGTAGATATTTCCATGTTTATACACATAGCGGTGTAGATATTTCCATGTTTATACAGATAGCGGTGTAGATATTTCCATGTTTATGCAGATAGTGGTGTAGATATCTCCATCTTAATACAGATGGCGGTGTAGATATTTAAATGTTCATACAGATGGCGGTGCAGATATTTCCATGTTCATACAGATGGCGGTGTGGTTATTTCCATGTGTAAAGAGATAGCTGTGTAGGTATTTCCATGTATAAGCAGATAGCTCTGTAGATATTTCCGTTTTCATGCAGATAGCGGTGTATATATTTCCCTCTTCAAACACTTAGCGGTGTAGATATTTCCATGGTCATAAAGATAGCGGTGTAGATATTTCCATGTTTATACAGATAGCGGTGTAGATATTTCCATGTTCATACAGATAGACGTGTAGATATTGCCATGTTCATACCGATAGCGGTGCTGATACTTCCATGTTTATACAGGTAGCGGTGTACATATTTCCGTGTTTATACAGATAGCGGTGTAGATATTTCCATGTTCATACAGATAGCGGTGTATATATTTCCATGTATATACAGATAGCGGTGTAGATATCTCCTTCTTAATTCTGATGGCCGTGTAGATATTTCCATGTTCATACAGATGGCGGTGTAGATATTTCCATGTTTATAGAGATAGCGGTGTAGTTATTTCCATGTGCAAAGAGATAGCTGTGTAGATATTTCCATTTATATGCAGATAGTTGTGTAGATATTTCCTTTTTCATGCAGATAGCGGTGTAGATATTTCCATGTTCAAACAGATAGCGGTGTAGATATTTCCATGTTCATACAGATAGCGGTGTAGATATTTCCATGTTTATACAGATAGCGGTGAAGATGTATGCATGTTTACACATATAGCGGTGTAGATATTTCCATGTTCATCTAGACGGGTGTGTAGACATATCCATGTTCATACAGATGGCGGTGAAGATATTTCCATGTTCATACAGATGGCTGTGTAGATATATCCATGTTCATACAGATGGCGGTGACGATATTTCCATGTTCATACAGACGGCGGTGTAGATATTTCCATGTTCATACAGATAGCGGTGCTGATATTTCCATGTTTATACAGGTAGCGGTGTAGATATTTCCATGTTTATACAGATAGCGGTGTAGATATTTCCATGTTTATACAGATAGCGGTGAAGATATTTCCATGTTTATACAGATAGCGGTAGATAACTCCATCTTAATACAGATGGCGGTGTAGATATTTATATGTTCATACAGATGGCGGTGCAGATATTTCCATGTTCATACGGATGGCGGTGAAGATATTTCCATGTTCATACAGATGGCGGTGTAGAAACTTCCATGTTCATACTGATAGTGGTGGTGATATTTCCATGTTTATACAGGTAGCGGTGTAGATATTTCCATGTTTATACAGATAGCGGTGTAGATATTTCCATGTTTATACACATAGCGGTGTAGATATTTCCATGTTTATACAGATAGCGGTGTAGATATTTCCATGTTTATGCAGTTAGTTGTGTAGATATCTCCATCTTAATACAGATGGCGGTGTAGATATTTAAATGTTCATACAGATGGCTGTGTAGACATATCCATGTTCATACAGATGGCGGTGAAGGTATTTCCATGTTCATACAGATAGCGGTGTAGATATTTCCATGTTTATACAGATAGCGGTGAAAATGTATGCATGTTTACACAGATAGCGGTGTAGATATTTCCATGTTCATCCAGATGGCTGTGTAGATATATCCATGTTCATACAGATGGCGGTGAAGATATTTCCATGTTCATACAGATAGCGGTGTAGATATTTCCATGTTCATACAGATAGCGGTGCATGTATTTCCATGTTCATACAGATAGCGGTGTAGATATTTCCGTGTTCATCCAGATGTCTGTGTAGATATTTCCATGTTCATACAGATAGCGGTGTAGATATTTCCATGTTCATACAGATAGCGGTGTAGATATTTCCATGTTCATCCAGATGGCTGTGTAGACATATCCATGTTCATACAGATGGCGGTGAAGATATTTCCATGTTCATACAGATAGCGGTGTAGATATTTCCATGTTCATACAGATAGCGGTGTAGATATTTCCATGTTCATACAGATTGGGGTGTATGTATTTCCATGTTCATACAGATAGTGGTGTAGATATTTCTATTTTCATGCAGATAGCGGTGTATATATTTCCCTGTTCAAACAGTTAGCGGTGTAGATATTTCCATGTTCCTAAAGATAGCGGTGTAGATATTTCCATGTTTATACAGATAGCGGTGAAGATGTATGCATGTTTTCACAGATATCGGTGTAGATATTTCCATGTTCATCCAGATGGCTGTGTAGATATATCCATGTTCATACAGACGGCGGAGAAGATATTTCCATGTTCATACAGATAGCGGTGTAGATATTTCCATGTTCATACAGATAGCGGTGCATGTATTTCCATTTTCATACAGATAGCGGTGTAGATATTTCCGTGTTCATCCAGATGTCTGTGTAGATATTTCCATGTTCATACAGATAGCGGTGTAGATATTTCCATGTTCATAAAGATAGCGGTGTAGATATTTCCATGTTTATACAGATAGCGGTGTAGTTATTTCCATGTTTATACAGATAGCGGTGTAGATATCTCCATCTTAATACAGATGGCGGTGTAGATATTTATATGTTCATACAGATGGCGGTGCAGATATTTCCATGTTCATACGGATGGCGGTGAAGATATTTCCATGTTCATACAGATGGCGGTGTAGAAACTTCCATGTTCATAGAGATAGCGGTGCTGATATTTCCATGTTTATACAGGTAGCGGTGTAGATATTTCCATGTTTATACAGATAGCGGTGTAGATATTTCCATGTTTATACACATAGCGGTGTTGATATTTCCATGTTTATACAGATAGCTGTGTAGATATTTCCATGTTTATGCAGATAGTTGTGTAGATATGTCCATCTTAATACAGATGGCGGTGTAGATGTTTAAATGTTCATACAGATGGCTGTGTAGACATATCCATGTTCATACAGATGGTGGTGAAGATATTTCCATGTTCATACAGATAGCGGTGTAGATATTTCCATGTTCATACAGATGGCTGTGTAGATATATCTATGTTCCTACAGATGGCGGTGAAGATATTTCCATGTTCATACAGATGGCGGTGTAGATATTTCCATGTTCATCCAGATGGCTGTGTAGATATATCCATGTTCATACAGATAGCGGTGTAGATATTTCCATCTTCATACAGATAGCGGTGCAGATATTTGCATGTTCATCCAGATGGCTGTGTAGATATATCCATGTTCATACAGATGGCGGTGAAGATATTTCCATGTTCATACAGATAGCGGTGTAGATATTTCCATGTTCATACAGACAGCGGTGTAGATATTTCCATGTTCATAAAGATAGCGGTGTAGATATTTCCATGTTTATACAGATAGCGGTGAACATGTATGCATGTTTACACAGATAGCGGTGTAGATATTTCCATGTTCATCCAGATGGCTGTGTAGATATATCCATGTTCGTACAGATGGCGGTGAAGATATTTCTATGTTCATACAGATAGCGGTGTAGATATTTCCATGTTCATACAGATAGCGGTGCATGTATTTCCATGTTCATACAGATAGCGGTGTAGATATTTCCGTGTTCATCCAGATGTCTGTGTAGATATTTCCATGTTCATACAGATAGCGGTGAAGATATGTCCATGTTCATACAGATAGCGGTGTAGATATTTCCATGTTCATCCAGATGGCTGTGTAGACATATCCATGTTCATACAGATGGCGGTGAAGATATTTCCATGTTCATACAGATGGCTGTGTAGATATATCCATGTTCATACAGATGGCGGTGACGATATTTCCATGTTCATACAGACGGCGGTGTAGATATTTCCATGTTCATACAGATAGCGGTGCTGATATTTCCATGTTTATACAGGTAGCGGTGTAGATATTTCCATGCTTATACAGATAGCGGTGTAGATATTTCCATGTTTATACAGATAGCGGTGTAGATATTTCCATGTTTATACAGATAGCGGTGTAGATATCTCCATCTTAATACAGATGGCGGTGCAGATAATTATATGTTCATACAGATGGCGGTGCAGATATTTCCATGTTCATACGGATGGCGGTGAAGATATTTCCATGTTCATACAGATGGCGGTGTAGAAACTTCCATGTTCATACTGATAGCGGTGCTGATATTTCCATGTTTATACAGGTAGCGGTGTAGATATTTCCATGTTTATACAGATAGCGGTGTAGATATTTCCATGTTTATACACATAGCGGTGTTGATATTTCCATGTTTATACAGATAGCTGTGTAGAAATTTCCATGTTTATGCAGATAGTTGTGTAGATATGTCCATCTTAATACAGATGGCGGTGTAGATATTTAAATGTTCATACAGATGGCTGTGTAGACATATCCATGTTCATACAGATGGTGGTGAAGATATTTCCATGTTCATACAGATAGCGGTGTAGATATTTCCATGTTCATACAGATAGCGGTGTAGATATTTCCATGTTCATACAGATGGCTGTGTAGATATATCTATGTTCCTACAGATGGCGGTGAAGATATTTCCATGTTCATACAGATGGCGGTGTAGATATTTCCATGTTCATCCAGATGGCTGTGTAGATATATCCATGTTCATACAGATAGCGGTGTAGATATTTTCATCTTCATACTGATAGCGGTGCAGATATTTCCATGTTCATCCAGATGGCTGTGTAGATATATCCATGTTCATACAGATAGCGGTGTAGATATTTCCATGTTCATACAGATAGCGGTGTAGATATTTCCATGTTCATAAAGATAGTGGTGTAGATATTTCCATGTTTATACAGATAGCGGTGAAAATGTATGCATGTTTACACAGATAGCGGTGTAGATATTTCTATGTTCATCCAGATGGCTGTGTAGATATATCCATGTTCATACAGATGGCGGTGAAAATATTTCCATGTTCATACAGATAGCGGTGTAGATATTTCCATGTTCATACAGATAGCGGTGTAGATATTTCCATGTTCATACAGATAGCGGTGCATGTATTTCCATGTTCATACAGATAGCGGTGTAGATATTTCCGTGTTCATCCAGATGTCTGTGTAGATATTTCCATGTTCATACAGATAGCGGTGTAGATATTTCCATGTTCATACAGATTGCGGTGTAGATAATTCCATGTTCATCCAGATGGCTGTGTAGACATATCCATGTTCATACAGATGGCGGTGAAGTTATTTCCATGTTTATACAGATAGCGGTGTAGATATTTCCATGTTCATACAGATAGACGTGTAGATATTGCCATGTTCATACCGATAGCGGTGCTGATACTTCCATGTTTATACAGGTAGAGGTGTACATATTTGCGTGTTTATACATATAGCGGTGTAGATATTTCCATGTTCATACAGATAGCGGTGTAGATATTTCCATGTTTATACATTTAGCGGTGTAGATATCTCCTTCTTAATTCTGATGGCGGTGTAGATATTTCCATGTTCATACAGATGGCGGTGTAGATATTTCCATGTTTATAGAGATAGCGGTGTAGTTATTTCCATGTGCATAGAGATAGCTGTGTAGATATTTCCATTTATATGCAGATAGTTGTGTAGATATTTCCTTTTTCATGCAGATAGCGGTGTAGATATTTCCATGTTCAAACAGATAGCGGTGTAGATATTTCCATGTTCATACAGATAGCGGTGTAGATATTTCCATGTTTATACAGATAGCGGTGAAGATGTATGCATGTTTACACAGATAGCGGTGTAGATATTTCCATGTTCATACAGATAGCGGTGTAGATATTTCCATGTTCATACAGATAGTGGTGCATGTATTTCCATGTTCATACAGATAGCGGTGTAGATATTTCCGTGTTCATCCAGATGTCTGTGTAGATATTTCCATGTTCATACAGATAGCGGTGTAGATATTTCCATGTTCATACAGAGAGCGGTGAAGATATTTCCATGTTCATCCAGATGGCTGTGTAGACATATCCATGTTCATACAGATGGCGGTGAAGATATTTCCATGTTCATACAGATGGCTGTGTAGATATATCCATGTTCATACAGATGGCGGTGACGATATTTCCATGTTCATAGAGACGGCGGTGTAGATATTTCCATGTTCATACAGACAGCGGTGCTGATATTTCCATGTTTATACAGGTAGCGGTGTAGATATTTCCATGTTTATACAGATAGTGGTGTAGATATTTCCATGTTTATACAGATAGCGGTGTAGATATTTCCATGTTTATACAGATAGCGGTGTAGATATTTCCATGTTTATACAGATAGTGGTGTAGATATCTCCATCTTAATACAGATGGCGGTGTAGATATTTATATGTTCATACAGATGGCGGTGCAGACATTTCCATGTTCATACGGACGGCGGTGAAGATATTTCCATGTTCATACAGATGGCGGTGTAGAAACTTCCATGTTCATACTGATAGCGGTGCTGATATTTCCATGTTTATACAGGTAGCGGTGTAGATATTTCCATGTTTATACAGATAGCGGTGTAGATATTTCCATGTTTATACACATAGCGGTGTAGATATTTCCATGTTTATACAGATAGCGGTGTAGATATTTCCATGTTTTGCAGATAATTGTGTAGATATTTCCATCTTAATACAGATGGAGGTGTAGATATTTAAATGTTCATACAGATGGCTGTGTAGACATATCCATGTTCATACAGATGGCGGTGAAGATATTTCCATGTTCATACAGATAGCGGTGTAGATATTTCCATGTTTATACAGATAGCGGTGTAGATATTTCCATGTTCATACAGATCGCTGTGTAGATATATCCATGTCCCTACAGATGGCGGTGAAGATATTTCCATGTTCATACAGATGGCGTTGTAGATATTTCCATGTTCATACAGATAGCCGTGTAGATATTGGCGTGTTCATACCGATAGCGGTGCTGATACTTCCATGTTTATACAGGTATCGGTGTACATATTTCTGTGTTTATACAGGTAGCGGTGTAGATATTTCCATGTTCATACAGATAGCGGTGTAGATATTTCCATGTTTATACAGATAGCGGTGTAGATATTTCCATGTTTATACAGATAGCGGTGTAGATATTTCCATGTTTATACAGATAGCGGTAGATATCTCCATCTTAATACAGATGGCGGTGTAGATATTTATATGTTCATACAGATGGCGGTGCAGATATTTCCATGTTCATACAGATGGCAGTGAAGATATTTCCATATTCATACAGATAGCGGTGTAGATATATCCATTTTCATACAGATAGTGGTGTAGATATTTCCATGTTCATACAGATAGCGGTGCAGATATTTCCATGTTCATACAGATAGCGGTGTACATATTTCCATGTTCATACAGATAGTGGTGTTTGTATTTCCATGTTCATACAGATAGTGGTGTAGATATTTCCATTTTCATGCAGATAGCGGTGTATATATTTCCCTGTTCAAACAGTTAGCGGTGTAGATATTTCCATGTTCATAAAGATAGCGCTGTAGATATTTCCATGTTTATACAGATAGCGGTGAAGATGTATGCATGTTTACACAGATAGCGGTGTAGATATTTCCATGTTCATCCACATGGCTGTGTAGATATATCCATGTTCAAACAGATGGCGGTGAAGATATTTCCATGTTCATACAGATAGCGGTGTAGATATTTCCATGTTCATAAAGATAGCGGTGTAGATATTTCCATGTTCTTACAGATAGCGGTGTATGTATTTCCATGTTCATACATATAGCGTTGTAGATATTTCCATGTTCATCCTGATGGCTGTGTACATATTTCCATGTTCATACAGATAGCGGTGTAGATATTTCCATGTTCATACAGATAGCGGTGTAGATATTTCCATGTTCATCCAGATGGCTGTGTACATATATCCATGTTCATACAGATGGCGGTGAAGATATTTCCATGTTCATACAGATGGCGTTGTAGATATTTCCATGTTCATACAGATAGCCTTGTAGATATTGGCATGTTCATACCGATAGCGGTGCTGATACTTCCATGTTTATACAGGTAGCGGTGTACATATTTCTGTGTTTATACAGGTAGCGGTATAGATATTTCCATGTTCATACATATAGCGGTGTAGATATTTCCATGTTTATACAGGTAGCGGTGTAGATATCTCCTTCTTAATACAGACGGCAGTGTAGATATTTATATGTTCATACAGATGGCGGTGCAGATATTTCCATTTTCATACAGATGGTGGTGTAGATATTTCCATGTTTATAGAGATAGCGGTGTAGTTATTTCCATGTGCAAAGAGATAGCTGTGTAGATATTTCCATGTATATGCAGATAGCTGTGTAGATATTTCCATTTTCATGCAGATAGCGGTGTAGATATTTCCATGTTCAAACAGATAGGGGTGTAGGTATTTCCATCTTCATACTGATAGCGGAGTGGATATTTCCATGTTTATACAGATAGCGGTGAAGATGTATGCATGTTTACACAAATAGCGGTGTAGATATTTCCATGTTCATACAGATAGCTGTGTAGATATTTCCATGTTCATCCAGACGGCTGTGTAGACATATCCATGTTGATACAGATGGCGGTGAAGATATTTCCATGTTCATACAGATGGCTGTGTAGATATATCCATGTTCATACAGATGACGGTGAATATTTTTCCGTGTTCATACAGATGGCGGTGTAGATATTTCCATGTTCATACAGATAGCGGTGCTGATATTTCCATGTTTATACAGGTAGCAGTGTAGATATTGACATGTTTATACAGATAGCGGTGTAGATATTTCCATGTTTATACACATAGCGGTGTAGGTATTTCCTTGTTCATACTGATAGCGGTGTAGATATCTCCATCTTAATACAGATGGCGGTGAAGATATTTATATGTTCATACAGATGGCGGTGCAGATATTTCCATGTTCATACAGATGGCGGTGAAGATATTTCCATGTTCATACAGATGGCGGTGTAGATACTTCCATGTTCATAATGATAGCGGTGCTGATATTTCCATCTTTATACAGGTAGCGGTGTAGATATTTCCATGTTTATACAGATAGCGGTGTAGATGTTTCCATGTTTATACACATAGCGGTGTAGATATTTCCATCTTTATACAGATAGCGGTGTAGATATCTCCTTCTTAATACAGATGGCGGTGTAGATATTTATATGTTCATTCAGATGGCGGTGCAGATATTTCCATGTTCATACAGATGGCGGTGTAGATATTTCCATGTTCATACAGATAGCGGTGTAGTTATTTCCATGTGTAAAGAGATAGCTGTGTAGATATTCCCATGTATATGCAGATAGCTGTGTAGATATTTCCATTTTCAAGCAGATAGCGGTTTATATACTTCCCTGTTCAAACAGATAGCGGTGTAGATATTTCCATGTTCATACAGATAGTGGTGTAGATATTTCCATGTTTGTACAGATAGCGGTGTAGATATCTCCATCTTAATACAGATGGCGGTGTAGATATTTATATGTTCATACAGATGGCGGTGCAGATATTTCCATGTTCATGCAGACGGCGGTGTAGATATTTCCATGTTCATACAGATAGTGGTGCAGTTATTTCCATGTGTAAAGAGATAGCTGTGTAGATATTACCGTGTATATGCAGATAGCTGTGTAGATATTTCCATTTTCATGCAGATAGCGGTGTATATATTTCCCTGTTCAAACAGTTAGCAGTGTAGATATTTCCATGTTCAGAAAGATAGCGGTGTAGATATTTCCATGTTTATACAGATAGCGGTGAAGATGTATGCATGTTTACACAGATAGCGGTGTAGATATTTCCATGTTCATCCAGATGGCTGTGTAGATATATCCATGTTCATACAGATAGCGGTGTAGATATTTCCATCTTCATACAGATAGCGGTGCAGATATTTCCATGTTAATCCAGATGGCTGTGTGGATATATCCATGTTCATACAGATGGCGGTGAAGATATTTCCATGTTCATACAGATAGCGGTGTAGATATTTCCATGTTCATACAGAAAGCGGTGTAGATATTTCCTTGTTCATTCAGATAGCGGTGAAAATGTATGCATGTTTACACAGATAGCGGTGTAGATATTTCCATGTTCATCCAGATGGCTGTGTAGATATATCCATGTTCATACAGATGGCGGTGAAGATATTTCCATGTTCATACAGATAGCGGTGTAGATATTTCCATGTTCATACAGATAGCGGTGTAGATATTTCCATGTTCATACAGATAGCGGTGTAGATATTTCCGTGTTCATCCAGATGTCTGTGTAGATATTTCCATGTTCATACAGATAGCGGTGTAGATATTTCCATGTTCATACAGATAGCGGTGTAGATATTTCCATGTTCGTACAGATGGCTGTGTAGATATATCCATGTTCATACAGATGGCTGTGAAGATACTTCCATGTTCATACAGATAGCGGTGTAGATATCTCCATGTTCATACAGATAGCCGTGTAGATATTGCCATGTTCATACCGATAGCGGTGCTGATACTTCCATCTTTATACAGGTAGCGGTGTACATATTTTCGTGTTTATACAGAGAGCGGTGTAGATATTTCCATGTTCATACAGATAGCGGTGTATATATTTCCATGTTTATACAGATAGCGGTGTAGATATCTCCTTCTTAATACTGATGGCGGTGTAGATATTTCCATGTTCATACAGATGGCGGTGTAGATATTTCCATCTTTATAGAGATAGCGGTGTAGCTATTTCCATGTGCAAAGAGATAGCTGTGTAGATATTTCCATTTATATGCAGATAGTTGTGTATATATTTCCATTTTCATGCAGATAGCGGTGTAGGTATTTCCATGTTCAAACAGATAGCGGTGTAGATATTTCCATGTTCATACAGATAGCGGTGTAGATATTTCCATGTTTATACAGATAGCGGTGAAGATGTATGCATGTTTACACAGATAGCGGTGTAGATATTTCCATGTTCATACAGACGGCTGTGTAGACATATCCATGTTCATACAGATGGCGGTGAAGATATTTCCATGTTCATACAGATTGCTCTGTAGATATATCCATGTTCATACAGATGGCGGTGACGATATTTCCATGTTCATACAGACGGCGGTGTAGATATTTCCATGTTCATACAGATAGCGGTGCTGATATTTCCATGTTTATAAAGGTAGTGGTGTAGATATTTCCATGTTTATACAGATAGCGGTGTAGATATTTCCATGTTCATCCAGATGGCTGTGTAGATATATCCATGCTCATACAGATGGCGGTGAAGACGTTTCCAGGTTCATACAGATAGCGGTGTAGATATTTCCATGTTCATACAGATAACCGTGTAGATATTGCATTGTTCCTACCGATAGCGGTGCTGATACTTCCATGTTTATACAGGTAGCGGTGTAGATATTTCCATGTTTATACACATAGCGGTGTAGATATTTCCATGTTTATACAGATAGCGGTGTAGATATCTCCATCTTAATACAGATGGCGGTGTAGATATTTATATGCTCATACAGATGGCGGTGCAGATATTTCCATGTTCATACGGATAGCGGTGAAGATATTTCCATGTTCATACAGATGGCGGTGTAGAAACTTCCATGTTCATACTGATAGCGGTGCTGATATTTCCATGTTTATACAAGTAGCGGTGTAGATATTTCCATGTTTATACAGATAGCAGTGTAGATATTTCCATGTTTATACACATAGCGGTGTAGATATTTCCATGTTTATACAGATGGCGGTGTAGATATTTCCATGTTTATGCAGATAGTGGTGTAGATATCTCCATCTTAATACAGATGGCCGTGTAGATATTTAAATGTTCATACAGATGGCGGTGCAGATATTTCCATGTTCATACAGATGGCGGTGTAGTTATTTCCATGTGTAAAGAGATAGCTGTGTAGGTATTTCCATGTATAAGCAGATAGCTCTGTAGATATTTCCGTTTTCATGCAGATAGCGGTGTATATATTTCCCTCTTCAAACAGTTAGCGGTGTAGATATTTCCATGGTCATAAAGATAGCGGTGTAGATATTTCCATGTTTATACAGATAGCGGTGTAGATATTTCCATGTTCATACAGATAGACGTGTAGATATTGCCATGTTCATACCGATAGCGGTGCTGATACTTCCATGTTTATACAGGTAGTGGGGTATATATTTCCGTGTTTATACAGATAGCGGTGTAGCTATTTCCATGTTCATACAGATAGCGGTGTAGATATTTCCATGTTTATACAGATAGCGGTGTAGATATCTCCTTCTTAATTCTGATGGTGGTGTAGATATTTCCATGTTTATAGAGATAGCGGTGTAGTTATTTCCATGTGCAAAGAGATAGCTGTGTAGATATTTCCATTTATATGCAGATAGTTGTGTAGGTATTTCCTTTTTCATGCAGATAGCGGTGTAGATATTTCCATGTTCAAATAGATAGCGGTGTAGATATTTCCATGTTCATACAGATAGCGGTGTAGATATTTCCATGTTTATACAGATAGCGGTGAAGATGTATGCATGTTTACACAGATAGCGGTGTAGATATTTCCATGTTCATCCAGACGGGTGTGTAGACATATCCATGTTCATACAGATGGCAGTGAAGATATTTCCATGTTCATACAGATGGCTGTGTAGATATATCCATGTTCATACAGATGGCGGTGACGATATTTCCATGTTCATACAGACGTCGGTGTAGATATTTCCATGTTCATACAGATAGCGGTGCTGATATTTCCATGTTTATACAGGTAGCGGTGTAGATATTTCCATGTTTATACAGATAGCGGTGTAGATATTTCCATGTTTATACAGATAGCGGTGTAGATATTTCCATGTTTATACAGATAGCGGTGTAGATATTTCCATGTTTATACAGATAGCGGTGTAGATATCTCCATCTTAATACAGATGGCGGTGTAGATATTTATATGTTCATACAGATGGCGGTGCAGACATTTCCATGTTCATACGGACGGCGGTGAAGATATTTCCATGTTCATACAGATGGCGGTGTAGAAACTTCCATGTTCATACTGATAGCGGTGCTGATATTTCCATGTTTATACAGGTAGCGGTGTAGATATTTCCATGTTTATACAGATAGCGGTGTAGATATTTCCATGTTTATACACATAGCGGTGTAGATATTTCCATGTTTATACAGATAGCGGTGTAGATATTTCCATGTTTTGCAGATAATTGTGTAGATGTCTCCATCTTAATACAGATGGAGGTGTAGATATTTAAATGTTCATACAGATGGCTGTGTAGACATATCCATGTTCATACAGATGGCGGTGAAGATATTTCCATGTTCATACAGATAGCGGTGTAGATATTTCCATGTTCATACAGATAGCGGTGTAGATATTTCCATGTTCATACAGATGGCTGTGTAGATATATCCATGTCCCTACAGATGGCGGTGAAGATATTTCCATGTTCATACAGATGGTGTTGTAGATATTTCCATGTTCATACAGATAGCCGTGTAGATATTGGCATGTTCATACCGATAGCGGTGCTGATACTTCCATGTTTATACAGGTAGCGGTGTACATATTTCTGTGTTTATACAGGTAGCGGTGTAGATATTTCCATGTTCATACAGATAGCGGTGTAGATATTTCCATGTTTATACAGATAGCGGTGTAGATATTTCCATGTTTATACAGATAGCGGTGTAGATATTTCCATGTTTATACAGATAGTGGTGTAGATATCTCCATCTTAATACAGATGGCGGTGTAGATATTTATATGTTCATACAGATGGCGGTGCAGACATTTCCATGTTCATACGGACGGCGGTGAAGATATTTCCATGTTCATACAGATGGCGGTGTAGAAACTTCCATGTTCATACTGATAGCGGTGCTGATATTTCCATGTTTATACAGGTAGCGGTGTAGATATTTCCATGTTTATACAGATAGCGGTGTAGATATTTCCATGTTTATACACATAGCGGTGTAGATATTTCCATGTTTATACAGATAGCGGTGTAGATATTTCCATGTTTTGCAGATAATTGTGTAGATATCTACATCTTAATACAGATGGAGGTGTAGATATTTAAATGTTCATACAGATGGCTGTGTAGACATATCCATGTTCATACAGATGGCGGTGAAGATATTTCCATGTTCATACAGATAGCGGTGTAGATATTTCCATGTTCATACAGATAGCGGTGTAGATATTTCCATGTTCATACAGATCGCTGTGTAGATATATCCATGTCCCTACAGATGGCGGTGAGGATATTTCCATGTTCATACAGATGGCGTTGTAGATATTTCCATGTTCATACAGATAGCCGTGTAGATATTGGCGTGTTCATACCGATAGCGGTGCTGATACTTCCATGTTTATACAGGTAGCGGTGTACATATTTCTGTGTTTATACAGGTAGCGGTGTAGATATTTCCATGTTCATACAGATAGCGGTGTAGATATTTCCATGTTTATACAGATAGCGGTGTAGATATTTCCATGTTTATACAGATAGCGGTGTAGATATTTCCATGTTTATACAGATAGCGGTAGATATCTCCATCTTAATACAGATGGCGGTGTAGATATTTATATGTTCATACAGATGGCGGTGCAGATATTTCCATGTTCATACAGATGGCAGTGAAGATATTTCCATATTCATACAGATAGCGGTGTAGATATATCCATTTTCATACAGATAGTGGTGTAGATATTTCCATGTTCATACAGATAGCGGTGCAGATATTTCCATGTTCATACAGATAGCGGTGTACATATTTCCATGTTCATACAGATAGTGGTGTTTGTATTTCCATGTTCATACAGATAGTGGTGTAGATATTTCCATTTTCATGCAGATAGCGGTGTATATATTTCCCTGTTCAAACAGTTAGCGGTGTAGATATTTCCATGTTCATAAAGATAGCGCTGTAGATATTTCCATGTTTATACAGATAGCGGTGAAGATGTATGCATGTTTACACAGATAGCGGTGTAGATATTTCCATGTTCATCCACATGGCTGTGTAGATATATCCATGTTCAAACAGATGGCGGTGAAGATATTTCCATGTTCATACAGATAGCGGTGTAGATATTTCCATGTTCATAAAGATAGCGGTGTAGATATTTCCATGTTCTTACAGATAGCGGTGTATGTATTTCCATGTTCATACAGATAGCGTTGTAGATATTTCCATGTTCATCCTGATGGCTGTGTACATATTTCCATGTTCATACAGATAGCGGTGTAGATATTTCCATGTTCATACAGATAGCGGTGTAGATATTTCCATGTTCATCCAGATGGCTGTGTACATATATCCATGTTCATACAGATGGCGGTGAAGATATTTCCATGTTCATACAGATGGCGTTGTAGATATTTCCATGTTCATACAGATAGCCTTGTAGATATTGGCATGTTCATACCGATAGCGGTGCTGATACTTCCATGTTTATACAGGTAGCGGTGTACATATTTCTGTGTTTATACAGGTAGCGGTATAGATATTTCCATGTTCATACATATAGCGGTGTAGATATTTCCATGTTTATACAGGTAGCGGTGTAGATATCTCCTTCTTAATACAGACGGCAGTGTAGATATTTATATGTTCATACAGATGGCGGTGCAGATATTTCCATTTTCATACAGATGGTGGTGTAGATATTTCCATGTTTATAGAGATAGCGGTGTAGTTATTTCCATGTGCAAAGAGATAGCTGTGTAGATATTTCCATGTATATGCAGATAGCTGTGTAGATATTTCCATTTTCATGCAGATAGCGGTGTAGATATTTCCATGTTCAAACAGATAGGGGTGTAGGTATTTCCATGTTCATACTGATAGCGGAGTGGATATTTCCATGTTTATACAGATAGCGGTGAATATGTATGCATGTTTACACAAATAGCGGTGTAGATATTTCCATGTTCATACAGATAGCTGTGTAGATATTTCCATGTTCATCCAGACGGCTGTGTAGACATATCCATGTTCATACAGATGGCGGTGAAGATATTTCCATGTTCATACAGATGGCTGTGTAGATATATTAATGTTCATAAAGATGGCTGTGTAGATATATCCATGTTCATACAGATGACGGTGAATATTTTTCCGTGTTCATACAGATGGCGGTGTAGATATTTCCATGTTCATACAGATAGCGGTGCTGATATTTCCATGTTTATATAGGTAGCAGTGTAGATATTGACATGTTTATACAGATAGCGGTGTAGATATTTCCATGTTTATACACATAGCGGTGTAGGTATTTCCTTGTTCATACTGATAGCGGTGTAGATATCTCCATCTTAATACAGATGGCGGTGAAGATATTTATATGTTCATACAGATGGCGGTGCAGATATTTCCATGTTCATACAGATGGCGGTGAAGATATTTCCATGTTCATACAGATGGCGGTGTAGATACTTCCATGTTCATAATGATAGCGGTGCTGATATTTCCATCTTTATACAGGTAGCGGTGTAGATATTTCCATGTTTATACAGATAGCGGTGTAGATGTTTCCATGTTTATACACATAGCGGTGTAGATATTTCCATCTTTATACAGATAGCGGTGTAGATATCTCCTTCTTAATACAGATGGCGGTGTAGATATTTATATGTTCATTCAGATGGCGGTGCAGATATTTCCATGTTCATACAGATGGCGGTGTAGATATTTCCATGTTCATACAGATAGCGGTGTAGTTATTTCCATGTGTAAAGAGATAGCTGTGTAGATATTCCCATGTATATGCAGATAGCTGTGTAGATATTTCCATTTTCAAGCAGATAGCGGTTTATATACTTCCCTGTTCAAACAGATAGCGGTGTAGATATTTCCATGTTCATACAGATAGTGGTGTAGATATTTCCATGTTTGTACAGATAGCGGTGTAGATATCTCCATCTTAATACAGATGGCGGTGTAGATATTTATATGTTCATACAGATGGCGGTGCAGATATTTCCATGTTCATGCAGACTGCGGTGTAGATATTTCCATGTTCATACAGATAGTGGTGCAGTTATTTCCATGTGTAAAGAGATAGCTGTGTAGATATTACCGTGTATATGCAGATAGCTGTGTAGATATTTCCATTTTCATGCAGATAGCGGTGTATATATTTCCCTGTTCAAACAGTTAGCAGTGTAGATATTTCCATGTTCAGAAAGATAGCGGTGTAGATATTTCCATGTTTATACAGATAGCGGTGAAGATGTATGCATGTTTACACAGATAGCGGTGTAGATATTTCCATGTTCATCCAGATGGCTGTGTAGATATATCCATGTTCATACAGATAGCGGTGTAGATATTTCCATCTTCATACAGATAGCGGTGCAGATATTTCCATGTTAATCCAGATGGCTGTGTGGATATATCCATGTTCATACAGATGGCGGTGAAGATATTTCCATGTTCATACAGATAGCGGTGTAGATATTTCCATGTTCATACAGAAAGCGGTGTAGATATTTCCTTGTTCATTCAGATAGCGGTGAAAATGTATGCATGTTTACACAGATAGCGGTGTAGATATTTCCATGTTCATCCAGATGGCTGTGTAGATATATCCATGTTCATACAGATGGCGGTGAAGATATTTCCATGTTCATACAGATAGCGGTGTAGATATTTCCATGTTCATACAGATAGCGGTGTAGATATTTCCATGTTCATACAGATAGCGGTGCATGTATTTCCATGTTCATACAGATAGCGGTGTAGATATTTCCGTGTTCATCCAGATGTCTGTGTAGATATTTCCATGTTCATACAGATAGCGGTGTAGATATTTCCATGTTCATACAGATAGCGGTGTAGATATTTCCATGTTCGTACAGATGGCTGTGTAGATATATCCATGTTCATACAGATGGCTGTGAAGATACTTCCATGTTCATACAGATAGCGGTGTAGATATCTCCATGTTCATACAGATAGCCGTGTAGATATTGCCATGTTCATACCGATAGCGGTGCTGATACTTCCATCTTTATACAGGTAGCGGTGTACATATTTTCGTGTTTATACAGAGAGCGGTGTAGATATTTCCATGTTCATACAGATAGCGGTGTATATATTTCCATGTTTATACAGATAGCGGTGTAGATATCTCCTTCTTAATACAGATGGCGGTGTAGATATTTCCATGTTCATACAGATGGCGGTGTAGATATTTCCATCTTTATAGAGATAGCGGTGTAGCTATTTCCATGTGCAAAGAGATAGCTGTGTAGATATTTCCATTTATATGCAGATAGTTGTGTATATATTTCCATTTTCATGCAGATAGCGGTGTAGGTATTTCCATGTTCAAACAGATAGCGGTGTAGATATTTCCATGTTCATACAGATAGCGGTGTAGATATTTCCATGTTTATACAGATAGCGGTGAAGATGTATGCATGTTTACACAGATAGCGGTGTAGATATTTCCATGTTCATACAGACGGCTGTGTAGACATATCCATGTTCATACAGATGGCGGTGAAGATATTTCCATGTTCATACAGATTGCTCTGTAGATATATCCATGTTCATACAGATGGCGGTGACGATATTTCCATGTTCATACAGACGGCGGTGTAGATATTTCCATGTTCATACAGATAGCGGTGCTGATATTTCCATGTTTATAAAGGTAGTGGTGTAGATATTTCCATGTTTATACAGATAGCGGTGTAGATATTTCCATGTTCATCCAGATGGCTGTGTAGATATATCCATGCTCATACAGATGGCGGTGAAGACGTTTCCAGGTTCATACAGATAGCGGTGTAGATATTTCCATGTTCATACAGATAACCGTGTAGATATTGCATTGTTCCTACCGATAGCGGTGCTGATACTTCCATGTTTATACAGGTAGCGGTGTAGATATTTCCATGTTTATACACATAGCGGTGTAGATATTTCCATGTTTATACAGATAGCGGTGTAGATATCTCCATCTTAATACAGATGGCGGTGTAGATATTTATATGCTCATACAGATGGCGGTGCAGATATTTCCATGTTCATACGGATAGCGGTGAAGATATTTCCATGTTCATACAGATGGCGGTGTAGAAACTTCCATGTTCATACTGATAGCGGTGCTGATATTTCCATGTTTATACAAGTAGCGGTGTAGATATTTCCATGTTTATACAGATAGCAGTGTAGATATTTCCATGTTTATACACATAGCGGTGTAGATATTTCCATGTTTATACAGATGGCGGTGTAGATATTTCCATGTTTATGCAGATAGTGGTGTAGATATCTCCATCTTAATACAGATGGCGGTGTAGATATTTAAATGTTCATACAGATGGCGGTGCAGATATTTCCATGTTCATACAGATGGCGGTGTAGTTATTTCCATGTGTAAAGAGATAGCTGTGTAGGTATTTCCATGTATAAGCAGATAGCTCTGTAGATATTTCCGTTTTCATGCAGATAGCGGTGTATATATTTCCCTCTTCAAACAGTTAGCGGTGTAGATATTTCCATGGTCATAAAGATAGCGGTGTAGATATTTCCATGTTTATACAGATAGCGGTGTAGATATTTCCATGTTCATACAGATATACGTGTAGATATTGCCATGTTCATACCGATAGCGGTGCTGATACTTCCATGTTTATACAGGTAGTGGGGTATATATTTCCGTGTTTATACAGATAGCGGTGTAGATATTTCCATGTTCATACAGATAGCGGTGTAGATATTTCCATGTTTATACAGATAGCGGTGTAGATATCTCCTTCTTAATTCTGATGGTGGTGTAGATATTTCCATGTTTATAGAGATAGTGGTGTAGTTATTTCCATGTGCAAAGAGATAGCTGTGTAGATATTTCCATTTATATGCAGATAGTTGTGTAGGTATTTCCTTTTTCATGCAGATAGCGGTGTAGATATTTCCATGTTCAAATAGATAGCGGTGTAGATATTTCCATGTTCATACAGATAGCGGTGTAGATATTTCCATGTTTATACAGATAGCGGTGAAGATGTATGCATGTTTACACAGATAGCGGTGTAGATATTTCCATGTTCATCCAGACGGGTGTGTAGACATATCCATGTTCATACATATGGCAGTGAAGATATTTCCATGTTCATACAGATGGCTGTGTAGATATTTCCATGTTCATACAGATGGCGGTGACGATATTTCCATGTTCATACAGACGTCGGTGTAGATATTTCCATGTTCATACAGATAGCGGTGCTGATATTTCCATGTTTATACAGGTAGCGGTGTAGATATTTCCATGTTTATACAGATAGCGGTGTAGATATTTCCATGTTTATACAGATAGCGGTGTAGATATTTCCATGTTTATACAGATAGCGGTGTAGATATTTCCATGTTTATACAGATAGCGGTGTAGATATCTCCATCTTAATACAGATGGCGGTGTAGATATTTATATGTTCATACAGATGGCGGTGCAGACATTTCCATGTTCATACGGACGGCGGTGAAGATATTTCCATGTTCATACAGATGGCGGTGTAGAAACTTCCATGTTCATACTGATAGCGGTGCTGATATTTCCATGTTTATACAGGTAGCGGTGTAGATATTTCCATGTTTATACAGATAGCGGTGTAGATATTTCCATGTTTATACACATAGCGGTGTAGATATTTCCATGTTTATACAGATAGCGGTGTAGATATTTCCATGTTTTGCAGATAATTGTGTAGATGTCTCCATCTTAATACAGATGGAGGTGTAGATATTTAAATGTTCATACAGATGGCTGTGTAGACATATCCATGTTCATACAGATGGCGGTGAAGATATTTCCATGTTCATACAGATAGCGGTGTAGATATTTCCATGTTCATACAGATAGCGGTGTAGATATTTCCATGTCCATACAGATGGCTGTGTAGATATATCCATGTCCCTACAGATGGCGGTGAAGATATTTCCATGTTCATACAGATGGTGTTGTAGATATTTCCATGTTCATACAGATAGCCGTGTAGATATTGGCATGTTCATACCGATAGCGGTGCTGATACTTCCATGTTTATACAGGTAGCGGTGTACATATTTCTGTGTTTATACAGGTAGCGGTGTAGATATTTCCATGTTCATACAGATAGCGGTGTAGATATTTCCATGTTTATACAGATAGCGGTGTAGATATTTCCATGTTTATACAGATAGCGGTGTAGATATTTCCATGTTTATACAGATAGCGGTAGATATCTCCATCTTAATACAGATGGCGGTGTAGATATTTATATGTTCATACAGATGGCGGTGCAGATATTTCCATGTTCATACAGATGGCAGTGAAGATATTTCCATATTCATACAGATAGCGGTGTAGATATATCCATTTTCATACAGATAGTGGTGTAGATATTTCCATGTTCATACAGATAGCGGTGCAGATATTTCCATGTTCATACAGATAGCGGTGTACATATTTCCATGTTCATACAGATAGTGGTGTATGTATTTCCATGTTCATACAGATAGTGGTGTAGATATTTCCATTTTCATGCAGATAGCGGTGTATATATTTCCCTGTTCAAACAGTTAGCGGTGTAGATATTTCCATGTTCATAAAGATAGCGCTGTAGATATTTCCATGTTTATACAGATAGCGGTGAAGATGTATGCATGTTTACACAGATAGCGGTGTAGATATTTCCATGTTCATCCACATGGCTGTGTAGATATATCCATGTTCAAACAGATGGCGGTGAAGATATTTCCATGTTCATACAGATAGCGGTGTAGATATTTCCATGTTCATAAAGATAGCGGTGTAGATATTTCCATGTTCTTACAGATAGCGGTGTATGTATTTCCATGTTCATACAGATAGCGTTGTAGATATTTCCATGTTCATCCTGATGGCTGTGTACATATTTCCATGTTCATACAGATAGCGGTGTAGATATTTCCATGTTCATACAGATAGCGGTGTAGATATTTCCATGTTCATCCAGATGGCTGTGTACATATATCCATGTTCATACAGATGGCGGTGAAGATATTTCCATGTTCATACAGATGGCGTTGTAGATATTTCCATGTTCATACAGATAGCCTTGTAGATATTGGCATGTTCATACCGATAGCGGTGCTGATACTTCCATGTTTATACAGGTAGCGGTGTACATATTTCTGTGTTTATACAGGTAGCGGTATAGATATTTCCATGTTCATACAGATAGCGGTGTAGATATTTCCATGTTTATACAGGTAGCGGTGTAGATATCTCCTTCTTAATACAGACGGCAGTGTAGATATTTATATGTTCATACAGATGGCGGTGCAGATATTTCCATTTTCATACAGATGGTGGTGTAGATATTTCCATGTTTATAGAGATAGCGGTGTAGTTATTTCCATGTGCAAAGAGATAGCTGTGTAGATATTTCCATGTATATGCAGATAGCTGTGTAGATATTTCCATTTTCATGCAGATAGCGGTGTAGATATTTCCATGTTCAAACAGATAGGGGTGTAGGTATTTCCATGTTCATACTGATAGCGGAGTGGATATTTCCATGTTTATACAGATAGCGGTGAAGATGTATGCATGTTTACACAAATAGCGGTGTAGATATTTCCATGTTCATACAGATAGCTGTGTAGATAATTCCATGTTCATCCAGACGGCTGTGTAGACATATCCATGTTCATACAGATGGCGGTGAAGATATTTCCATGTTCATACAGATGGCTGTGTAGATATATCCATGTTCATACAGATGACGGTGAATATTTTTCCGTGTTCATACAGATGGCGGTGTAGATATTTCCATGTTCATACAGATAGCGGTGCTGATATTTCCATGTTTATACAGGTAGCAGTGTAGATATTGACATGTTTATACAGATAGCGGTGTAGATATTTCCATGTTTATACACATAGCGGTGTAGGTATTTCCTTGTTCATACTGATAGCGGTGTAGATATCTCCATCTTAATACAGATGGCGGTGAAGATATTTATATGTTCATACAGATGGCGGTGCAGATATTTCCATGTTCATACAGATGGCGGTGAAGATATTTCCATGTTCATACAGATGGCGGTGTAGATACTTCCATGTTCATAATGATAGCGGTGCTGATATTTCCATCTTTATACAGGTAGCGGTGTAGATATTTCCATGTTTATACAGATAGCGGTGTAGATGTTTCCATGTTTATACACATAGCGGTGTAGATATTTCCATCTTTATACAGATAGCGGTGTAGATATCTCCTTCTTAATACAGATGGCGGTGTAGATATTTATATGTTCATTCAGATGGCGGTGCAGATATTTCCATGTTCATACAGATGGCGGTGTAGATATTTCCATGTTCATACAGATAGCGGTGTAGTTATTTCCATGTGTAAAGAGATAGCTGTGTAGATATTCCCATGTATATGCAGATAGCTGTGTAGATATTTCCATTTTCAAGCAGATAGCGGTTTATATACTTCCCTGTTCAAACAGATAGCGGTGTAGATATTTCCATGTTCATACAGATAGTGGTGTAGATATTTCCATGTTTGTACAGATAGCGGTGTAGATATCTCCATCTTAATACAGATGGCGGTGTAGATATTTATATGTTCATACAGATGGCGGTGCAGATATTTCCATGTTCATGCAGACGGCGGTGTAGATATTTCCATGTTCATACAGATAGTGGTGCAGTTATTTCCATGTGTAAAGAGATAGCTGTGTAGATATTACCGTGTATATGCAGATAGCTGTGTAGATATTTCCATTTTCATGCAGATAGCGGTGTATATATTTCCCTGTTCAAACAGTTAGCAGTGTAGATATTTCCATGTTCAGAAAGATAGCGGTGTAGATATTTCCATGTTTATACAGATAGCGGTGAAGATGTATGCATGTTTACACAGATAGCGGTGTAGATATTTCCATGTTCATCCAGATGGCTGTGTAGATATATCCATGTTCATACAGATAGCGGTGTAGATATTTCCATCTTCATACAGATAGCGGTGCAGATATTTCCATGTTAATCCAGATGGCTGTGTGGATATATCCATGTTCATACAGATGGCGGTGAAGATATTTCCATGTTCATACAGATAGCGGTGTAGATATTTCCATGTTCATACAGAAAGCGGTGTAGATATTTCCTTGTTCATTCAGATAGCGGTGAAAATGTATGCATGTTTACACAGATAGCGGTGTAGATATTTCCATGTTCATCCAGATGGCTGTGTAGATATATCCATGTTCATACAGATGGCGGTGAAGATATTTCCATGTTCATACAGATAGCGGTGTAGATATTTCCATGTTCATACAGATAGCGGTGTAGATATTTCCATGTTCATACAGATAGCGGTGCATGTATTTCCATGTTCATACAGATAGCGGTGTAGATATTTCCGTGTTCATCCAGATGTCTGTGTAGATATTTCCATGTTCATACAGATAGCGGTGTAGATATTTCCATGTTCATACAGATAGCGGTGTAGATATTTCCATGTTCGTACAGATGGCTGTGTAGATATATCCATGTTCATACAGATGGCTGTGAAGATACTTCCATGTTCATACAGATAGCGGTGTAGATATCTCCATGTTCATACAGATAGCCGTGTAGATATTGCCATGTTCATACCGATAGCGGTGCTGATACTTCCATCTTTATACAGGTAGCGGTGTACATATTTTCGTGTTTATACAGAGAGCGGTGTAGATATTTCCATGTTCATACAGATAGCGGTGTATATATTTCCATGTTTATACAGATAGCGGTGTAGATATCTCCTTCTTAATACAGATGGCGGTGTAGATATTTCCATGTTCATACAGATGGCGGTGTAGATATTTCCATCTTTATAGAGATAGCGGTGTAGCTATTTCCATGTGCAAAGAGATAGCTGTGTAGATATTTCCATTTATATGCAGATAGTTGTGTATATATTTCCATTTTCATGCAGATAGCGGTGTAGGTATTTCCATGTTCAAACAGATAGCGGTGTAGATATTTCCATGTTCATACAGATAGCGGTGTAGATATTTCCATGTTTATACAGATAGCGGTGAAGATGTATGCATGTTTACACAGATAGCGGTGTAGATATTTCCATGTTCATACAGACGGCTGTGTAGACATATCCATGTTCATACAGATGGCGGTGAAGATATTTCCATGTTCATACAGATTGCTCTGTAGATATATCCATGTTCATACAGATGGCGGTGACGATATTTCCATGTTCATACAGACGGCGGTGTAGATATTTCCATGTTCATACAGATAGCGGTGCTGATATTTCCATGTTTATAAAGGTAGTGGTGTAGATATTTCCATGTTTATACAGATAGCGGTGTAGATATTTCCATGTTCATCCAGATGGCTGTGTAGATATATCCATGCTCATACAGATGGCGGTGAAGACGTTTCCATGTTCATACAGATAGCGGTGTAGATATTTCCATGTTCATACAGATAACCGTGTAGATATTGCATTGTTCCTACCGATAGCGGTGCTGATACTTCCATGTTTATACAGGTAGCGGTGTAGATATTTCCATGTTTATACACATAGCGGTGTAGATATTTCCATGTTTATACAGATAGCGGTGTAGATATCTCCATCTTAATACAGATGGCGGTGTAGATATTTATATGCTCATACAGATGGCGGTGCAGATATTTCCATGTTCATACGGATAGCGGTGAAGATATTTCCATGTTCATACAGATGGCGGTGTAGAAACTTCCATGTTCATACTGATAGCGGTGCTGATATTTCCATGTTTATACAGGTAGCGGTGTAGATATTTCCATGTTTTTACAGATAGCAGTGTAGATATTTCCATGTTTATACACATAGCGGTGTAGATATTTCCATGTTTATACAGCTGGCGGTGTAGATATTTCCATGTTTATGCAGATAGTGGTGTAGATATCTCCATCTTAATACAGATGGCGGTGTAGATATTTAAATGTTCATACAGATGGCGGTGCAGATATTTCCATGTTCATACAGATGGCGGTGTAGTTATTTCCATGTGTAAAGAGATAGCTGTGTAGGTATTTCCATGTATAAGCAGATAGCTCTGTAGATATTTCCGTTTTCATGCAGATAGCGGTGTATATATTTCCCTCTTCAAACAGTTAGCGGTGTAGATATTTCCATGGTCATAAAGATAGCGGTGTAGATATTTCCATGTTTATACAGATAGCGGTGTAGATATTTCCATGTTCATACAGATATACGTGTAGATATTGCCATGTTCATACCGATAGCGGTGCTGATACTTCCATGTTTATACAGGTAGTTGGGTACATATTTCCGTGTTTATACAGATAGCGGTGTAGATATTTCCATGTTCATACAGATAGCGGTGTAGATATTTCCATGTTTATACAGATAGCGGTGTAGATATCTCCTTCTTAATTCTGATGGCGGTGTAGATATTTCCATGTTTATAGAGATAGCGGTGTAGTTATTTCCATGTGCAAAGAGATAGCTGTGTAGATATTTCCATTTATATGCAGATAGTTGTGTAGGTATTTCCTTTTTCATGCAGATAGCGGTGTAGATATTTCCATGTTCAAACAGATAGCGGTGTAGATATTTCCATGTTCATACAGATAGCGGTTTAGATATTTCCATGTTTATACAGATAGCGGTGAAGATGTATGCATGTTTACACAGATAGCGGTGTAGATATTTCCATGTTCATCCAGACGGGTGTGTAGACATATCCATGTTCATACAGATGGCGGTGAAGATATTTCCATGTTCATACAGATGGCTGTGTAGATATATCCATGTTCATACAGATGGCGGTGACGATATTTCCATGTTCATACAGACGTCGGTGTAGATATTTCCATGTTCATACAGATAGCGGTGCTGATATTTCCATGTTTATACAGGTAGCGGTGTAGATATTTCCATGTTTATACAGATAGCGGTGTAGATATTTCCATGTTTATACAGATAGCGGTGTAGATATTTCCATGTTTATACAGATAGCGGTAGATATCTCCATCTTAATACAGATGGCGGGGTAGATATTTATATGTTCATACAGATGGCGGTGCAGATATTTCCATGTTCATACAGATGGCGGTGAAGATATTTCCATGTTCATACAGATGGCGGTGTAGAAACTTCCATGTTCATACTGATAGCGGTGGTGATATTTCCATGTTTATACAGGTAGCGATGTAGATATTTCCATGTTTATACAGATAGCGGTGCAAATATTTCCATGTTTATACACATAGCGGTGTAGATATTTCCATGTTTATACAGATAGCGGTGTAGATATTTCCATGTTTATGCAGATAGTTGTGTAGATATCTCCATCTTAATACAGATGGCAGTGTAGATATTTAAATGTTCATACAGATGGCTGTGTAGACATATCCATGTTCATACAGATGGCGGTGAAGGTATTTCCATGTTTATACAGATAGCGGTGTAGATATTTCCATGTTTATACAGATAGCGGTGAAAATGTATGCATGTTTAAACAGATAGCGGTGTAGATATTTCCATGTTCATCCAGATGGCTGTGTAGATATATCCATGTTCATACAGATGGCGGTGAAGATATTTCCATGTTTATACAGATAGCGGTGTAGATATTTCCATGTTCATACAGATAGCGGTGCATGTATTTCCATGTTCA
Source organism: Gorilla gorilla gorilla (assembly GCF_029281585.2). NCBI lineage: Eukaryota > Metazoa > Chordata > Mammalia > Primates > Hominidae > Gorilla > Gorilla gorilla. Next base: position 4,121,885 of record NC_073232.2, on the reverse strand, counting down.
TACAGATAGCGGTGTAGATATTTCCGTGTTCATCCAGATGTCTGTGTAGATATTTCCATGTTCATACAGATAGCGGTGTAGATATTTCCATGTTCATACAGATAGCGGTGTAGATATTTCCATGTTCATCCAGATGGCTGTGTAGACATATCCATGTTCATACAGATGGCGGTGAAGATATTTCCATGTTCATACAGATGGCTGTGTAGATATATCCATGTTCATACAGATGGCGTTGACGATATTTCCATGTTCATACAGACGGCGGTGTAGATATTTCCATGTTTATACACATAGCGGTGTAGATAATTCCATGTTTATACAGATAGCGGTGTAGATATTTCCATGTTTATGCAGATAGTTGTGTAGATATCTCCATCTTAATACAGATGGCAGTGTAGATATTTAAATGTTCATACAGATGGCTGTGTAGACATATCCATGTTCATACAGATGGCGGTGAAGATATTTCCATGTTCATACAGATAGCGGTGTAGATATTTCCATGTTCATACAGATAGCGGTGTAGATATTTCCATGTTCATACAGATGGCTGTGTAGATATATCCATGTTCCTACAGATGGCGGTGAAGATATTTCCATGTTCATACAGATGGCGGTGTAGATATTTCCATGTTCATCCAGATGGCTGTGTAGATATATCCATGTTCATACAGATAGCGGTGTAGATATTTCCATCTTCATACAGATAGCGGTGCAGATATTTCCATGTTCATCCAGATGGCTGTGTAGATATATCCATGTTCATACAGATGGCGGTGAAGATATTTCCATGTTCATACAGATAGCGGTGTAGATATTTCCATGTTCATACAGATAGCGGTGTAGATATTTCCATGTTCATAAAGATAGCGGTGTAGATATTTCCATGTTTATACAGATAGCGGTGAAAAGGTATGCATGTTTACACAGATAGCGGTGTAGATATTTCCATGTTCATCCAGGTGGCTGTGTAGATATATCCATGTTCATACAGATGGCGGTGAAGATATTTCCATGTTCATACAGATAGCGGTGTAGATATTTCCATGTTCATACATATAGCGGTGCATGTATTTCCATGTTCATACAGATAGCGGTGTAGATATTTCCGTGTTCATCCAGATGTCTGTGTAGATATTTCCATGTTCATACAGATAGCGGTGTAGACATATCCATGTTCATACAGATGGCGGTGAAGATATTTCCATGTTCCTACAGATGGCTGTGTAGATATATCCATGTTCATACAGATGGCGGTGACGATATTTCCATGTTCATACAGACGGCGGTGTAGATATTTCCATGTTCATACAGATAGCGGTGCTGATATTTCCATGTTTATACAGGTAGCGGTGTAGATATTTCCATGTTTATACAGATAGCGGTGTAGATATTTCCATGTTTATACAGATAGCGGTGAAGATATTTCCATGTTTATACAGATAGCGGTAGATAACTCCATCTTAATACAGATGGCGGTGTAGATATTTATATGTTCATACAGATGGCGGTGCAGATATTTCCATGTTCATACGGATGGCGGTGAAGATATTTCCATGTTCATACAGATGGCGGTGTAGAAACTTCCATGTTCATAATGATAGTGGTGGTGATATTTCCATGTTTATACAGGTAGCGGTGTAGATATTTCCATGTTTATACAGATAGCGGTGTAGATATTTCCATGTTTATACACATAGCGGTGTAGATATTTCCATGTTTATACAGATAGCGGTGTAGATATTTCCATGTTTATGCAGTTAGTTGTGTAGATATCTCCATCTTAATACAGATGGCGGTGTAGATATTTAAATGTCCATACAGATGGCTGTGTAGACATATCCATGTTCATACAGATGGCGGTGAAGGTATTTCCATGTTCATACAGATAGCGGTGTAGATATTTCCATGTTTATACAGATAGCGGTGAAAATGTATGCATGTTTACACAGATAGCGGTGTAGATATTTCCATGTTCATCCAGATGGCTGTGTAGACATATCCATGTTCATACAGATGGCGGTGAAGATATTTCCATGTTCATACAGATAGCGGTGTAGATATTTCCATGTTCATACAGATAGCGGTGCATGTATTTCCATGTTCATACAGATAGCGGTGTAGATATTTCCGTGTTCATCCAGATGTCTGTGTAGATATTTCCATGTTCATACAGATAGCGGTGTAGATATTTCCATGTTCATACAGATAGCGGTGTAGATATTTCCATGTTCATCCAGATGGCTGTGTAGACATATCCATGTTCATACAGATGGCGGTGAAGATATTTCCATGTTCATACAGATAGCGGTGTAGATATTTCCATGTTCATACAGATAGCGGTGTAGATATTTCCATGTTCATACAGATTGGGGTGTATGTATTTCCATGTTCATACAGATAGTGGTGTAGATATTTCTATTTTCATGCAGATAGCGGTGTATATATTTCCCTGTTCAAACAGTTAGCGGTGTAGATATTTCCATGTTCCTAAAGATAGCGGTGTAGATATTTCCACGTTTATACAGATAGCGGTGAAGATGTATGCATGTTTTCACAGATATCGGTGAAGATATTTCCATGTTCATCCAGATGGCTGTGTAGATATATCCATGTTCATACAGACGGCGGTGAAGATATTTCCATGTTCATACAGATAGCGGTGTAGATATTTCCATGTTCATACAGATAGCGGTGCATGTATTTCCATGTTCATACAGATAGCGGTGTAGATATTTCCGTGTTCATCCAGATGTCTGTGTAGATATTTCCATGTTCATACAGATAGCGGTGTAGATATTTCCATGTTCATAAAGATAGCGGTGTAGATATTTCCATGTTTATACAGATAGCGGTGTAGTTATTTCCATGTTTATACAGATAGCGGTGTAGATATCTCCATCTTAATACAGATGGCGGTGTAGATATTTATATGTTCATACAGATGGCGGTGCAGATATTTCCATGTTCATACGGATGGCGGTGAAGATATTTGCATGTTCATACAGATGGCGGTGTAGAAACTTCCATGTTCATACTGATAGCGGTGCTGATATTTCCATGTTTATACAGGTAGCGGTGTAGATATTTCCATGTTTATACAGATAGCGGTGTAGATATTTCCATGTTTATACACATAGCGGTGTTGATATTTCCATGTTTATACAGATAGCTGTGTAGATATTTCCATGTTTATGCAGATAGTTGTGCAGATATGTCCATCTTAATACAGATGGCGGTGTAGATGTTTAAATGTTCATACAGATGGCTGTGTAGACATATCCATGTTCATACAGATGGTGGTGAAGATATTTCCATGTTCATACAGATAGCGGTGTAGATATTTCCATGTTCATACAGATGGCTGTGTAGATATATCAATGTTCCTACAGATGGCGGTGAAGATATTTCCATGTTCATACAGATGGCGGTGTAGATATTTCCATGTTCATCCAGATGGCTGTGTAGATATATCCATGTTCATACAGATAGCGGTGTAGATATTTCCATCTTCATACAGATAGCGGTGCAGATATTTCCATGTTCATCCAGATGGCTGTGTAGATATATCCATGTTCATACAGATGGCGTTGAAGATATTTCCATGTTCATACAGATAGCGGTGTAGATATTTCCATGTTCATACAGATAGCGGTGTAGATATTTCCATGTTCATAAAGATAGTGGTGTAGATATTTCCATGTTTATACAGATAGCGGTGAAAATGTATGCATGTTTACACAGATAGCGGTGTAGATATTTCTATGTTCATCCTGATGGCTGTGTAGATATATCCATGTTCATACAGATTGCGGTGAAGATATTTCCATGTTCATACAGATAGCGGTGTAGATATTTCCATGTTCATACAGATAGCGGTGTAGATATTTCCATGTTCATACAGATAGCGGTGCATGTATTTCCATGTTCATACAGATAGCGGTGTAGATATTTCCGTGTTCATCCAGATGTCTGTGTAGATATTTCCATGTTCATACAGATAGCGGTGTAGATATTTCCATGTACATACAGATAGCGGTGTAGATATTTCCATGTTCATCCAGATGGCTGTGTAGACATATCCATGTTCATACAGATGGCGGTGAAGTTATTTCCATGTTTATACAGATAGCGGTGTAGATATTTCCATGTTCATACAGATAGACGTGTAGATATTGCCATGTTCATACCGATAGCGGTGCTGATACTTCCATGTTTATACAGGTAGCGGTGTACATATTTCCGTGTTTATACAGATAGCGGTGTAGATATTTCCATGTTCATACAGATAGCGGTGTAGATATATCCATGTTTATACAGATAGCGGTGTAGATATCTCCTTCTTAATTCTGATGGCGCTGTAGATATTTCCATGTTCATACAGATGGCGGTGTAGATATTTCCATGTTTATACAGATAGCGGTGTAGTTATTTCCATGTGCATAGAGATAGCTGTGTAGATATTTCCATTTATATGCAGATAGTTGTGTAGATATTTCCTTTTTCATGCAGATAGCGGTGTAGATATTTCCATGTTCAAACAGATAGCGGTGTAGATATTTCCATGTTCATACGGATAGCGGTGTAGATATTTCCATGTTTATACAGATAGCGGTGAAGATGTATGCATGTTTACACAGATAGCGGTGTAGATATTTCCATGTTCATACAGATAGCGGTGTAGATATTTTCATGTTCATACAGATAGCGGTGTAGATATTTCCATGTTCATACAGATAGTGGTGCATGTATTTCCATGTTCATACAGATAGCGGTGTAGATATTTCCGTGTTCATCCAGATGTCTGTGTAGATATTTCCATGTTCATACAGATAGCGGTGTAGATATTTCCATGTTCATACAGATAGCGGTGTAGATATTTCCATGTTCATCCAGATGGCTGTGTAGACATATCCATGTTCATACAGATGGCGGTGAAGATATTTCCATGTTCATACAGATGGCTGTGTAGATATATCCATGTTCATACAGATGGCTGTGAAGATACTTCCATGTTCATACAGATAGCGGTGTAGATATCTCCATGTTCATACAGATAGCCGTGTAGATATTGCCATGTTCACACCGATAGCGGTGCTGATACTTCCATCTTTATACAGGTAGCGGTGTACATATTTTCGTGTTTATACAGAGAGCGGTGTAGATATTTCCATGTTCATACAGATAGCGGTGTATATATTTCCATGTTTATACTGATAGCGGTGTAAATATCTCCTTCTTAATACAGATGGCGGTGTAGATATTTCCATGTTCATACAGATGGCGGTGTAGATATTTCCATCTTTATAGAGATAGCGGTGTAGCTATTTCCATGTGCAAAGAGATAGCTGTGTAGATATTTCCATTTATATGCAGATAGTTGTGTATATATTTCCATTTTCATGCAGATAGCGGTGTAGGTATTTCCATGTTCAAACAGATAGCGGTGTAGATATTTCCATGTTCATACAGATAGCGGTGTAGATATTTCCATGTTTATACAGATAGCGGTGAAGATGTATGCATGTTTACACAGATAGCGGTGTAGATATTTCCATGTTCATACAGACGGCTGTGTAGACATATCCATGTTCATACAGATGGCGGTGAAGATATTTCCATGTTCATACAGATTGCTCTGTAGATATATCCATGTTCATACAGATGGCGGTGACGATATTTCCATGTTCATACAGACGGCGGTGTAGATATTTCCATGTTCATACAGATAGCGGTGCTGATATTTCCATGTTTATAAAGGTAGTGGTGTAGATATTTCCATGTTTATACAGATAGCGGTGTAGATATTTCCATGTTCATCCAGATGGCTGTGTAGATATATCCATGCTCATACAGATGGCGGGGAAGACGTTTCCAGGTTCATACAGATAGCGGTGTAGATATTTCCATGTTCATACAGATAACCGTGTAGATATTGCATTGTTCCTACCGATAGCGGTGCTGATACTTCCATGTTTATACAGGTAGCGGTGTAGATATTTCCATGTTTATACACATAGCGGTGTAGATATTTCCATGTTTATACAGATAGCGGTGTAGATATCTCCATCTTAATACAGATGGCGGTGTAGATATTTATATGCTCATACAGATGGCGGTGCAGATATTTCCATGTTCATACGGATAGCGGTGAAGATATTTCCATGTTCATACAGATGGCGGTGTAGAAACTTCCATGTTCATACTGATAGCGGTGCTGATATTTCCATGTTTATACAAGTAGCGGTGTAGATATTTCCATGTTTATACAGATAGCAGTGTAGATATTTCCATGTTTATACACATAGCGGTGTAGATATTTCCATGTTTATACAGATAGCTGTGTAGATATTTCCATGTTTATGCAGATAGTGGTGTAGATATCTCCATCTTAATACAGATGGCGGTGTAGATATTTAAATGTTCATACAGATGGCGGTGCAGATATTTCCATGTTCATACAGATGGCGGTGTAGTTATTTCCATGTGTAAAGAGATAGCTGTGTAGGTATTTCCATGTATAAGCAGATAGCTCTGTAGATATTTCCGTTTTCATGCAGATAGCGGTGTATATATTTCCCTCTTCAAACAGTTAGCGGTGTAGATATTTCCATGGTCATAAAGATAGCGGTGTAGATATTTCCATGTTTATACAGATAGCGGTGTAGATATTTCCATATTCATACAGATAGACGTGTAGATATTGCCATGTTCATACCGATAGCGGTGCTGATACTTCCATGTTTATACAGGTAGTTGGGTACATATTTCCGTGTTTATACAGATAGCGGTGTAGATATTTCCATGTTCATACAGATAGCGGTGTAGATATTTCCATGTTTATACAGATAGCGGTGTAGATATCTCCTTCTTAATTCTGATGGCGGTGTAGATATTTCCATGTTTATAGAGATAGCGGTGTAGTTATTTCCATGTGCAAAGAGATAGCTGTGTAGATATTTCCATTTATATGCAGATAGTTGTGTAGGTATTTCCTTTTTCATGCAGATAGCGGTGTAGATATTTCCATGTTCAAACAGATAGCGGTGTAGATATTTCCATGTTCATACAGATAGCGGTTTAGATATTTCCATGTTTATACAGATAGCGGTGAAGATGTATGCATGTTTACACAGATAGCGGTGTAGATATTTCCATGTTCATCCAGACGGGTGTGTAGACATATCCATGTTCATACAGATGGCGGTGAAGATATTTCCATGTTCATACAGATGGCTGTGTAGATATATCCATGTTCATACAGATGGCGGTGACGATATTTCCATGTTCATACAGACGTCGGTGTAGATATTTCCATGTTCATACGGATAGCGGTGTAGATATTTCCATGTTTATACAGATAGCGGTGAAGATGTATGCATGTTTACACAGATAGCGGTGTAGATATTTCCATGTTCATACAGATAGCGGTGTAGATATTTTCATGTTCATACAGATAGCGGTGTAGATATTTCCATGTTCATACAGATAGTGGTGCATGTATTTCCATGTTCATACAGATAGCGGTGTAGATATTTCCGTGTTCATCCAGATGTCTGTGTAGATATTTCCATGTTCATACAGATAGCGGTGTAGATATTTCCATGTTCATACAGATAGCGGTGTAGATATTTCCATGTTCATCCAGATGGCTGTGTAGACATATCCATGTTCATACAGATGGCGGTGAAGATATTTCCATGTTCATACAGATGGCTGTGTAGATATATCCATGTTCATACAGATGGCTGTGAAGATACTTCCATGTTCATACAGATAGCGGTGTAGATATCTCCATGTTCATACAGATAGCCGTGTAGATATTGCCATGTTCATACCGATAGCGGTGCTGATACTTCCATCTTTATACAGGTAGCGGTGTACATATTTTCGTGTTTATACAGAGAGCGGTGTAGATATTTCCATGTTCATACAGATAGCGGTGTATATATTTCCATGTTTATACAGATAGCGGTGTAAATATCTCCTTCTTAATACAGATGGCGGTGTAGATATTTCCATGTTCATACAGATGGCGGTGTAGATATTTCCATCTTTATAGAGATAGCGGTGTAGCTATTTCCATGTGCAAAGAGATAGCTGTGTAGATATTTCCATTTATATGCAGATAGTTGTGTATATATTTCCATTTTCATGCAGATAGCGGTGTAGGTATTTCCATGTTCAAACAGATAGCGGTGTAGATATTTCCATGTTCATACAGATAGCGGTGTAGATATTTCCATGTTTATACAGATAGCGGTGAAGATGTATGCATGTTTACACAGATAGCGGTGTAGATATTTCCATGTTCATACAGACGGCTGTGTAGACATATCCATGTTCATACAGATGGCGGTGAAGATATTTCCATGTTCATACAGATTGCTCTGTAGATATATCCATGTTCATACAGATGGCGGTGACGATATTTCCATGTTCATACAGACGGCGGTGTAGATATTTCCATGTTCATACAGATAGCGGTGCTGATATTTCCATGTTTATAAAGGTAGTGGTGTAGATATTTCCATGTTTATACAGATAGCGGTGTAGATATTTCCATGTTCATCCAGATGGCTGTGTAGATATATCCATGCTCATACAGATGGCGGGGAAGACGTTTCCAGGTTCATACAGATAGCGGTGTAGATATTTCCATGTTCATACAGATAACCGTGTAGATATTGCATTGTTCCTACCGATAGCGGTGCTGATACTTCCATGTTTATACAGGTAGCGGTGTAGATATTTCCATGTTTATACACATAGCGGTGTAGATATTTCCATGTTTATACAGATAGCGGTGTAGATATCTCCATCTTAATACAGATGGCGGTGTAGATATTTATATGCTCATACAGATGGCGGTGCAGATATTTCCATGTTCATACGGATAGCGGTGAAGATATTTCCATGTTCATACAGATGGCGGTGTAGAAACTTCCATGTTCATACTGATAGCGGTGCTGATATTTCCATGTTTATACAATTAGCGGTGTAGATATTTCCATGTTTACACAGATAGCAGTGTAGATATTTCCATGTTTATACACATAGCGGTGTAGATATTTCCATGTTTATACAGATGGCGGTGTAGATATTTCCATGTTTATGCAGATAGTGGTGTAGATATCTCCATCTTAATACAGATGGCGGTGTAGATATTTAAATGTTCATACAGATGGCGGTGCAGATATTTCCATGTTCATACAGATGGCGGTGTAGTTATTTCCATGTGTAAAGAGATAGCTGTGTAGGTATTTCCATGTATAAGCAGATAGCTCTGTAGATATTTCCGTTTTCATGCAGATAGCGGTGTATATATTTCCCTCTTCAAACAGTTAGCGGTGTAGATATTTCCATGGTCATAAAGATAGCGGTGTAGATATTTCCATGTTTATACAGATAGCGGTGTAGATATTTCCATGTTCATACAGATAGACGTGTAGATATTGCCATGTTCATACCGATAGCGGTGCTGATACTTCCATGTTTATACAGGTAGTTGGGTACATATTTCCGTGTTTATACAGATAGCGGTGTAGATATTTCCATGTTCATACAGATAGCGGTGTAGATATTTCCATGTTTATACAGATAGCGGTGTAGATATCTCCTTCTTAATTCTGATGGCGGTGTAGATATTTCCATGTTTATAGAGATAGCGGTGTAGTTATTTCCATGTGCAAAGAGATAGCTGTGTAGATATTTCCATTTATATGCAGATAGTTGTGTAGGTATTTCCTTTTTCATGCAGATAGCGGTGTAGATATTTCCATGTTCAAACAGATAGCGGTGTAGATATTTCCATGTTCATACAGATAGCGGTTTAGATATTTCCATGTTTATACAGATAGCGGTGAAGATGTATGCATGTTTACACAGATAGCGGTGTAGATATTTCCATGTTCATCCAGACGGGTGTGTAGACATATCCATGTTCATACAGATGGCGGTGAAGATATTTCCATGTTCATACAGATGGCTGTGTAGATATATCCATGTTCATACAGATGGCGGTGACGATATTTCCATGTTCATACAGACGTCGGTGTAGATATTTCCATGTTCATACAGATAGCGGTGCTGATATTTCCATGTTTATACAGGTAGCGGTGTAGATATTTCCATGTTTATACAGATAGCGGTGTAGATATTTCCATGTTTATACAGATAGCGGTGTAGATATTTCCATGTTTATACAGATAGCGGTAGATATCTCCATCTTAATACAGATGGCGGGGTAGATATTTATATGTTCATACAGATGGCGGTGCAGATATTTCCATGTTCATACAGATGGCGGTGAAGATATTTCCATGTTCATACAGATGGCGGTGTAGAAACTTCCATGTTCATACTGATAGCGGTGGTGATATTTCCATGTTTATACAGGTAGCGATGTAGATAATTCCATGTTTATACAGATAGCGGTGCAAATATTTCCATGTTTATACACATAGCGGTGTAGATATTTCCATGTTTATACAGATAGCGGTGTAGATATTTCCATGTTTATGCAGATAGTTGTGTAGATATCTCCATCTTAATACAGATGGCAGTGTAGATATTTAAATGTTCATACAGATGGCTGTGTAGACATATCCATGTTCATACAGATGGCGGTGAAGGTATTTCCATGTTTATACAGATAGCGGTGTCGATATTTCCATGTTTATACAGATAGCGGTGAAAATGTATGCATGTTTAAACAGATAGCGGTGTAGATATTTCCATGTTCATCCAGATGGCTGTGTAGATATATCCATGTTCATACAGATGGCGGTGAAGATATTTCCATGTTTATACAGATAGCGGTGTAGATATTTCCATGTTCATACAGATAGCGGTGCATGTATTTCCATGTTCATACAGATAGCGGTGTAGATATTTCCGTGTTCATCCAGATGTCTGTGTAGATATTTCCATGTTCATACAGATAGCGGTGTAGATATTTCCATGTTCATACAGATAGCGGTGTAGATATTTCCATGTTCATCCAGATGGCTGTGTAGACATATCCATGTTCATACAGATGGCGGTGAAGATATTTCCATGTTCATACAGATGGCTGTGTAGATATATCCATGTTCATACAGATGGCGGTGACGATATTTCCATGTTCATACAGATAGCGGTGTAGATATTTCCGTGTTCATCCAGATGTCTGTGTAGATATTTCCATGTTCATACGGATAGCGGTGTAGATAATTCCATGTTTATACAGATAGCGGTGTAGATATTTCCATGTTTATGCAGATAGTTGTGTAGATATCTCCATCTTAATACAGATGGCAGTGTAGATATTTAAATGTTCATACAGATGGCTGTGTAGACATATCCATGTTCATACAGATGGCGGTGAAGATATTTCCATGTTCATACAGATAGCGGTGTAGATATTTCCATGTTCATACAGATAGCGGTGTAGATATTTCCATGTTCATACAGATGGCTGTGTAGATATATCCATGTTCCTACAGATGGCGGTGAAGTTATTTCCATGTTCATACAGATGGCGGTGTAGATATTTCCATGTTCATCCAGATGGCTGTGTAGATATATCCATGTTCATACAGATAGCGGTGTAGATATTTCCATCTTCATACAGATAGCGGTGCAGATATTTCCATGTTCATCCAGATGGCTGTGTAGATATATCCATGTTCATACAGATGGCGGTGAAGATATTTCCATGTTCATACAGATAGCGGTGTAGATATTTCCATGTTCATACAGATAGCGGTGTAGATATTTCCATGTTCATAAAGATAGCGGTGTAGATATTTCCATGTTTATACAGATAGCGGTGAAAAGGTATGCATGTTTACACAGATAGCGGTGTAGATATTTCCATGTTCATCCAGATGGCTGTGTAGATATATCCATGTTCATACAGATGGCGGTGAAGATATTTCCATGTTCATACAGATAGCGGTGTAGATATTTCCATGTTCATACAGATAGCGGTGCATGTATTTCCATGTTCATACAGATAGCGGTGTAGTTATTTCCGTGTTCATCCAGATGTCTGTGTAGATATTTCCATGTTCATACAGATAGCGGTGTAGACATATCCATGTTCATACAGATGGCGGTGAAGATATTTCCATGTTCCTACAGATGGCTGTGTAGATATATCCATGTTCATACAGATGGCGGTGACGATATTTCCATGTTCATACAGACGGCGGTGTAGATATTTCCATGTTCATACAGATAGCGGTGCTGATATTTCCATGTTTATACAGGTAGCGGTGTAGATATTTCCATGTTTATACAGATAGCGGTGTAGATATTTCCATGTTTATACAGATAGCGGTGAAGATATTTCCATGTTTATACAGATAGCGGTAGATAACTCCATCTTAATACAGATGGCGGTGTAGATATTTATATGTTCATACAGATGGCGGTGCAGATATTTCCATGTTCATACGGATGGCGGTGAAGATATTTCCATGTTCATACAGATGGCGGTGTAGAAACTTCCATGTTCATAATGATAGTGGTGGTGATATTTCCATGTTTATACAGGCAGCGGTGTAGATATTTCCATGTTTATACAGATAGCGGTGTAGATATTTCCATGTTTATACACATAGCGGTGTAGATATTTCCATGTTTATACAGATAGCGGTGTAGATATTTCCATGTTTATGCAGTTAGTTGTGTAGATATCTCCATCTTAATACAGATGGCGGTGTAGATATTTAAATGTTCATACAGATGGCTGTGTAGACATATCCATGTTCATACAGATGGCGGTGAAGGTATTTCCATGTTCATACAGATAGCGGTGTAGATATTTCCATGTTTATACAGATAGCGGTGAAAATGTATGCATGTTTACACAGATAGTGGTGTAGATATTTCCATGTTCATCCAGATGGCTGTGTAGACATATCCATGTTCATACAGATGGCGGTGAAGATATTTCCATGTTCATACAGATAGCGGTGTAGATATTTCCATGTTCATACAGATAGCGGTGCATGTATTTCCATGTTCATACAGATAGCGGTGTAGTTATTTCCGTGTTCATCCAGATGTCTGTGTAGATATTTCCATGTTCATACAGATAGCGGTGTAGATATTTCCATGTTCATACAGATAGCGGTGTAGATATTTCCATGTTCATCCAGATGGCTGTGTAGACATATCCATGTTCATACAGATGGCGGTGAAGATATTTCCATGTTCATACAGATAGCGGTGTAGATATTTCCATGTTCATACAGATAGCGGTGTAGATATTTCCATGTTCATACAGATTGGGGTGTATGTATTTCCATGTTCATACAGATAGTGGTGTAGATATTTCTATTTTCATGCAGATAGCGGTGTATATATTTCCCTGTTCAAACAGTTAGCGGTGTAGATATTTCCATGTTCCTAAAGATAGCGGTGTAGATATTTCCATGTTTATACAGATAGCGGTGAAGATGTATGCATGTTTTCACAGATATCGGTGAAGATATTTCCATGTTCATCCAGATGGCTGTGTAGATATATCCATGTTCATACAGACGGCGGTGAAGATATTTCCATGTTCATACAGATAGCGGTGTAGATATTTCCATGTTCATACAGATAGCGGTGCATGTATTTCCATGTTCATACAGATAGCTGTGTAGATATTTCCGTGTTCATCCAGATGTCTGTGTAGATATTTCCATGTTCATACAGATAGCGGTGTAGATATTTCCATGTTCATAAAGATAGCGGTGTAGATATTTCCATGTTTATACAGATAGCGGTGTAGTTATTTCCATGTTTATACAGATAGCGGTGTAGATATCTCCATCTTAATACAGATGGCGGTGTAGATATTTATATGTTCATACAGATGGCGGTGCAGATATTTCCATGTTCATACGGATGGCGGTGAAGATATTTCCATGTTCATACAGATGGCGGTGTAGAAACTTCCATGTTCATACTGATAGCGGTGCTGATATTTCCATGTTTATACAGGTAGCGGTGTAGATATTTCCATGTTTATACAGATAGCGGTGTAGATATTTCCATGTTTATACACATAGCGGTGTTGATATTTCCATGTTTATACAGATAGCTGTGTAGATATTTCCATGTTTATGCAGATAGTTGTGTAGATATGTCCATCTTAATACAGATGGCGGTGTAGATGTTTAAATGTTCATACAGATGGCTGTGTAGACATATCCATGTTCATACAGATGGTGGTGAAGATATTTCCATGTTCATACAGATAGCGGTGTAGATATTTCCATGTTCATACAGATGGCTGTGTAGATATATCAATGTTCCTACAGATGGCGGTGAAGATGTTTCCATGTTCATACAGATGGCGGTGTAGATATTTCCATGTTCATCCAGATGGCTGTGTAGATATATCCATGTTCATACAGATAGCGGTGTAGATATTTCCATCTTCATACAGATAGCGGTGCAGATATTTCCATGTTCATCCAGATGGCTGTGTAGATATATCCATGTTCATACAGATGGCGTTGAAGATATTTCCATGTTCATACAGATAGCGGTGTAGATATTTCCATGTTCATACAGATAGCGGTGTAGATATTTCCATGTTCATAAAGATAGTGGTGTAGATATTTCCATGTTTATACAGATAGCGGTGAAAATGTATGCATGTTTACACAGATAGCGGTGTAGATATTTCTATGTTCATCCTGATGGCTGTGTAGATATATCCATGTTCATACAGATTGCGGTGAAGATATTTCCATGTTCATACAGATAGCGGTGTAGATATTTCCATGTTCATACAGATAGCAGTGTAGATATTTCCATGTTCATACAGATAGCGGTGCATGTATTTCCATGTTCATACAGATAGCGGTGTAGATATTTCCGTGTTCATCCAGATGTCTGTGTAGATATTTCCATGTTCATACAGATAGCGGTGTAGATATTTCCATGTACATACAGATAGCGGTGTAGATATTTCCATGTTCATCCAGATGGCTGTGTAGACATATCCATGTTCATACAGATGGCGGTGAAGTTATTTCCATGTTTATACAGATAGCGGTGTAGATATTTCCATGTTCATACAGATAGACGTGTAGATATTGCCATGTTCATACCGATAGCGGTGCTGATACTTCCATGTTTATACAGGTAGCGGTGTACATATTTCCGTGTTTATACAGATAGCGGTGTAGATATTTCCATGTTCATACAGATAGCGGTGTAGATATATCCATGTTTATACAGATAGCGGTGTAGATATCTCCTTCTTAATTCTGATGGTGCTGTAGATATTTCCATGTTCATACAGATGGCGGTGTAGATATTTCCATGTTTATACAGATAGCGGTGTAGTTATTTCCATGTGCATAGAGATAGCTGTGTAGATATTTCCATTTATATGCAGATAGTTGTGTAGATATTTCCTTTTTCATGCAGATAGCGGTGTAGATATTTCCATGTTCAAACAGATAGCGGTGTAGATATTTCCATGTTCATACGGATAGCGGTGTAGATATTTCCATGTTTATACAGATAGCGGTGAAGATGTATGCATGTTTACACAGATAGCGGTGTAGATATTTCCATGTTCATACAGATAGCGGTGTAGATATTTTCATGTTCATACAGATAGCGGTGTAGATATTTCCATGTTCATACAGATAGTGGTGCATGTATTTCCATGTTCATACAGATAGCGGTGTAGATATTTCCGTGTTCATCCAGATGTCTGTGTAGATATTTCCATGTTCATACAGATAGCGGTGTAGATATTTCCATGTTCATACAGATAGCGGTGTAGATATTTCCATGTTCATCCAGATGGCTGTGTAGACATATCCATGTTCATACAGATGGCGGTGAAGATATTTCCATGTTCATACAGATGGCTGTGTAGATATATCCATGTTCATACAGATGGCGGTGACGATATTTCCATGTTCATACAGACGGCGGTGTAGATATCTCCATGTTCATACAGACAGCGGTGCTGATATTTCCATGTTTATACAGGTAGCGGTGTAGATATTTCCATGTTTATACAGATAGCGGTGTAGATATTTCCATGTTTATACAGATAGCGGTGTAGATATTACCATGTTTATACAGATAGCGGTGTAGATATTTCCATGTGTATACAGATAGCGGTGTAGATATCTCCATCTTAATACAGATGGCGGTGTAGATATTTATATGTTCATACAGATGGCGGTGCAGACATTTCCATGTTCATACGGATGGCGGTGAAGATATTTCCATGTTCATACAGATGGCGGTGAAGATATTTCCATGTTCATCCAGATGGCTGTGTAGATATATCCATGTTCATACAGATAGCGGTGTAGATATTTCCATCTTCATACAGATAGCGGTGCAGATATTTGCATGTTCATCCAGATGGCTGTGTAGATATATCCATGTTCATACAGATGGCGGTGAAGATATTTCCATGTTCATACAGATAGCGGTGTAGATATTTCCATGTTCATACAGATAGCGGTGTAGATATTTCCATGTTCATAAAGATAGCGGTGTAGATATTTCCATGTTTATACAGATAGCGGTGAAAATGTATGCATGTTTACACAGATAGCGGTGTAGATATTTCCATGTTCATCCAGATGGCTGTGTAGATATATCCATGTTCGTACAGATGGCGGTGAAGATATTTCCATGTTCATACAGATAGCGGTGTAGATATTTCCATGTTCATACAGATAGCAGTGCATGTATTTCCATGTTCATACAGATAGCGGTGTAGATATTTCCGTGTTCATCCAGATGTCTGTGTAGATATTTCCGTGTTCATACAGATAGCGGTGTAGATATTTCCATGTTCATACAGATAGCGGTGTAGATATTTCCATGTTCATCCAGATGGCTGTGTAGACATATCCATGTTCATACAGATGGCGGTGAAGATATTTCCATGTTCATACAGATGGCTGTGTAGATATATCCATGTTCATACAGATGGCGGTGACGATATTTCCATGTTCATACAGACGGCGGTGTAGATATTTCCATGTTCATACAGATAGCGGTGCTGATATTTCCATGTTTATACAGGTAGCGGTGTAGATATTTCCATGTTTATACAGATAGCGGTGTAGATATTTCCATGTTTATACAGATAGCGGTGTAGATATTTCCATGTTTATACAGATAGCGGTGTAGATATCTCCATCTTAATACAGATGGCGGTGCAGATATTTATATGTTCATACAGATGGCGGTGCAGATATTTCCATGTTCATACGGATGGCGGTGAAGATATTTCCATGTTCATACAGATGGCGGTGTAGAAACTTCCATGTTCATACTGATAGCGGTGCTGATATTTCCATGTTTATACAGGTAGCGGTGTAGATATTTCCATGTTTATACAGATAGCGGTGTAGATATTTCCATGTTTATACACATAGCGGTGTTGATATTTCCATGTTTATACAGATAGCTGTGTAGAAATTTCCATGTTTATGCAGATAGTTGTGTAGATATGTCCATCTTAATACAGATGGCGGTGTAGATATTTAAATGTTCATACAGATGGCTGTGTAGACATATCCATGTTCATACAGATGGTGGTGAAGATATTTCCATCTTCATACAGATAGCGGTGTAGATATTTCCATGTTCATACAGATAGCGGTGTAGATATTTCCATGTTCATACAGATGGCTGTGTAGATATATCTATGTTCCTACAGATGGCGGTGAAGATATTTCCATGTTCATACAGATGGCGGTGTAGATATTTCCATGTTCATCCAGATGGCTGTGTAGATATATCCATGTTCATACAGATAGCGGTGTAGATATTTTCATCTTCATACTGATAGCGGTGCAGATATTTCCATGTTCATCCAGATGGCTGTGTAGATATATCCATGTTCATACAGATAGCGGTGTAGATATTTCCATGTTCATACAGATAGCGGTGTAGATATTTCCATGTTCATAAAGATAGTGGTGTAGATATTTCCATGTTTATACAGATAGCCGTGAAAATGTATGCATGTTTACACAGATAGCGGTGTAGATATTTCTATGTTCATCCAGATGGCTGTGTAGATATATCCATGTTCATACAGATGGCGGTGAAGATATTTCCATGTTCATACAGATAGCGGTGTAGATATTTCCATGTTCATACAGATAGCGGTGTAGATATTTCCATGTTCATACAGATAGCGGTGCATGTATTTCCATGTTCATACAGATAGCGGTGTAGATATTTCCGTGTTCATCCAGATGTCTGTGTAGATATTTCCATGTTCATACAGATAGCGGTGTAGATATTTCCATGTTCATACAGATAGCGGTGTAGATATTTCCATGTTCATCCTGATGGCTGTATAGACATATCCATGTTCATACAGATGACGGTGAAGTTATTTCCATGTTTATACAGATAGCGGTGTAGATATTTCCATGTTCATACAGATAGACGTGTAGATATTGCCATGTTCATACCGATAGCGGTGCTGATACTTCCATGTTTATACAGGTAGAGGTGTACATATTTGCTTGTTTATACAGATAGCGGTGTAGATATTTCCATGTTCATACAGATAGCGGTGTAGATATTTCCATGTTTATACATTTAGCGGTGTAGATATCTCCTTCTTAATTCTGATGGCGGTGTAGATATTTCCATGTTCATACAGATGGCGGTGTAGATATTTCCATGTTTATAGAGATAGCGGTGTAGTTATTTCCATGTGCATAGAGATAGCTGTGTAGATATTTCCATTTATATGCAGATAGTTGTGTAGATATTTCCATTTTCATGCAGATAGCGGTGTAGATATTTCCATGTTCAAACAGGGGTGTAGGTATTTCCATGTTCATACTGATAGCGGAGTGGATATTTCCATGTTTATACAGATAGCGGTGAAGATGTATGCATGTTTACACAAATAGCGGTGTAGATATTTCCATGTTCATACAGATAGCTGTGTAGATATTTCCATGTTCATCCAGACGGCTGTGTAGACATATCCATGTTCATACAGATGGCGGTGAAGATATTTCCATGTTCATACAGATGGCTGTGTAGATATATCCATGTTCATACAGATGACGGTGAATATTTTTCCGTGTTCATACAGATGGCGGTGTAGATATTTCCATGTTCATACAGATAGCGGTGCTGATATTTCCATGTTTATACAGGTAGAAGTGTAGATATTGACATGTTTATACAGATAGCGGTGTAGATATTTCCATGTTTATACACATAGCGGTGTAGGTATTTCCTTGTTCATACTGATAGCGGTGTAGATATCTCCATCTTAATACAGATGGCGGTGAAGATATTTATATGTTCATACAGATGGCGGTGCAGATATTTCCATGTTCATACAGATGGCGGTGAAGATATTTCCATGTTCATACAGATGGCGGTGTAGATACTTCCATGTTCACAATGATAGCGGTGCTGATATTTCCATCTTTATACAGGTAGCGGTGTAGATATTTCCATGTTTATACAGATAGCGGTGTAGATGTTTCCATGTTTATACACATAGCGGTGTAGATATTTCCATCTTTATACAGATAGCGGTGTAGATATCTCCTTCTTAATACAGATGGCGGTGTAGATATTTATATGTTCATTCAGATGGCGGTGCAGATATTTCCATGTTCATACAGATGGCGGTGTAGATATTTCCATGTTCATACAGATAGCGGTGTAGTTATTTCCATGTGTAAAGAGATAGCTGTGTAGATATTCCCATGTATATGCAGATAGCTGTGTAGATATTTCCATTTTCAAGCAGATAGCGGTTTATATACTTCCCTGTTCAAACAGATAGCGGTGTAGATATTTCCATGTTCATACAGATAGTGGTGTAGATATTTCCATGTTTGTACAGATAGCGGTGTAGATATCTCCATCTTAATACAGATGGCGGTGTAGATATTTATATGTTCATACATATGGCGTTGCGGGTATTTCCATGTTCATACAGATGGCAGTGTAGATATTTCCATGTTTATAGATATAGCGGTGTAGTTATTTCCATGTGTAAAGAGATGGCTGTGTAGATATTTCCATGTATATGCAGATAGCTTTGTAGATATTTCCATTTTCATGCAGATAGCGTTGTAGATATTTACATGTTCAAACAGATAGCGGTGTAGAAATTTCCATGTTCATTCAGATATCTTTGTAGATATTTCCATGTTCATACAGATAGCGGTGTAGATATTTCCATGTTCATACAGATAGCGGTGTAGATATTTCCATGTTCATACAGATAGCGGTGCTGATATTTCCAAGTTTATACAGGTAGCGGTGTAGATATTTCCATGTTTATACAGATAGTGGTGTAGATATTTCCACGTTTATACAGATAGTAGTGTAGACATTTCCATGTTTTTGAGATAGCGGTGTAGATATCTCCATCTTAATACAGATGGCGGTGTAGATATTTACATGTTCATACAGATGGCGGTGCAGATATTTCCATGTTCATACAGATGGCGGTGTAGATATTTCCATGTTCATACAGATAGCGGTGTAGTTATTTCCATGTGTAAAGAGATAGCTGTGTAGATATTTCCATGTATATGCAGATAGCTGTGTAGATATTTCCATTTTCATGCAGATAGCGGTGTATATATTTCCATGTTCAAACAGATAGCGGTGTAGATATTTCCATGTTCATACAGATAGCGGTGTAGATATTTCCATGTTTATACAGATCGTGGTGAAGATGTATGCATGTTTACACAGATAGCGGTGTGGATATTTCCAAGTTCATCCAGAGGGCTGTGTAGATATATCCATGTTCATACAGATAGCGGTGTAGATATTTCCATGTTCATACAGATAGCGGTGTAGATATTTCCATGTTCATCCAGATGGCTGTGTAGATATATCCATGTTCATACAGATGGAGGTGAAGAAATTTCCATGTTCATACAGATAGCGGTGTAGCTATTTCCATTGTCATACAGATAGCGGTTTATGTATTTCCATGTTCATACAGATAGCGGTGTAGATATTTCCATGTTCATACAGATAGCGGTGTAGATATTGCCATGTTCATCCAGATGGCTGTGTAGATATATCCATGTTCATACAGAGGGCGGTGTAGATATTTCCATGTTCATAGAGATAGCGGTGTAGATATTTCCATGTTTATACAGATAGCGTTGTAGATATCTCCATCTTAATACAGATGGCGGTGTAGATATTTATATGTTCATACAGATGGCGGTGCAGATATTTCCATGTTCATACAGATAGTGGTGTAGATATTTCCATGTTTATAGAGATAGCGGTGAGGTTATATCCATGTGTAAAGAGATAGCTGTGTAGATATTTCCATGTATATGCAGATAGCTGTGTAGATATTTCCATTTTCATGCAGACAGCGGTGTAGATATTTCCATGTTCAAACAGATAGCGGTGTAGATATTTCCATGTTCATACAGATAGCGGTGTAGATATGTCCATGTTTATACAGATAGCTGTGTAGATATTTCCATGTTTATACAGATAGCGGTGTAGATATCTCCATGTTAATTCAGATGGCGGTGTAGATATTTATATGTTTATACAGATGGCGGTGCAGATATTTCCATGTACATACAGATAGCGGTGTAGCTATTTCCATGTTCATACAGATAGCGGTGTAGATATTTCCATGTTCATCCAGATGGCTGTGTAGACATATCCATGTTCATACAGATGTCAGTGAAGATAATTCCATGTTTATACATCTAGCGGTGTAGATATTTCCATGTTCATACAGATAGTGGTGTAGATATATCCATGTTCATACAGATAGTGGTGCTGATATTTCCATGTTTATACAGGTAGCGGTTCTGTTATTTCCATGTTTATACAGGTAGTGGTGTAGATATTTCCATGTTTATACAGATAGCGGTGTAGATATTTCCATGTTTATACAGATAGCGCTGTAGATATTTCCATGTTTATACAGATAGCGGTGTAGATATCTCCATCTTAATACAGATGGCGGTGTAGATATTTCTATGTTCATACAGATGGCCGTGCAGGTATTTCCATGTTCATACAGATAGCGGTGTAGTTATTTCCATGTGTAAAGAGATAGCTGTGTAGATATTTCCATGTATATGCAGATAGCTGTGTAGATATTTCCATTTTCATACAGATAGCGGTTTAGATATTTCCATGTTCAAACAGATAGCGGTGTAGATATTTCCATGTTTATACAGATAGCGGTGAAGATGTACGCATGTTTACACACATAGTGGTGTAGATATTTCCATGTTCATACAGATAGCGGAGTAGATATTTCCATGTTCATCCAGACGGCTGTGTAGATATATCCATGTTCATACAGATAGCGGTGTAGTTATTTCCATGTTCATACAGATAGTGGTGTAGATATTTCCATGTTCATACAGATAGCGGTGTAGCTATTTCCATGTTGATACAGATAGCGGTGTAGATATTTCCATCTTCGTACACATAGCGGTGTAGATATTTCCATGTTCATACAGATAGCTGTGCTGATATTTCCATGTTTATACAGGTAGCGGTGTAGATATTTCCATGTTCATACAGATAGCTGTGTAGCTATTTCCATGTTCATACAGATAGCGGTGTAGATATTTCCATGTTCATCCAGATGGCTGTACAGATATATCCATGTTCATACAGATGGCGGTGAAGATAATTCCATGTTCATACAGATAGCGGTGTATATATTTCCATGTTCATACAGATAGTTGTGTAGATATTTCCATGTTCATACAGATAGCGGTGTAGCTATTTCCATGTTCATACAGATAGCGGTGTAGATATTTCCATGTTCATCCAGATGGCTGTGTAGATATATCCATGTTCAAACAGATGTTGTTGTAGATATTTCCATGTTCATATGGATAGCGGTGTAGATATTTCCATGTTCATACAGATAGCGGTGTAGGTATTTCCATGTTCATACAGATAGAGGGGCTGATATTTCCATGTTCATACAGATAGCGGTGCTGATATTTCCATGTTTATACAGGTAGCGGTGTAGATATTTCCATGTTTATAGAGATAGCGGTGTAGTTATTTCCATGTTTATACAGATAGCGGTGTAGATATTTCCATGTTTATACTGATAGCGGTGTAGATATCTCCATCTTAATACAGATGGCCGTGTAGATATTTATATGTTCATAAAGATGGCGGTGCAGATATTTCCATGTTCATACAGATGGCGGTGTAGATATTTCCATGTTCATACAGATAGCGGTGTAGTTATTTCCATGTGTAAAGAGATAGCTGTGTAGATATTTCCATGTATTTGCAGATAGCTGTGTAGAGATTTCCATTTTCATGCTGATAGCGGTTTAGATATTTAAATGTTCAAACAGATAGCGGTGTAGATATTTCCATGTTCATACGATAGCGGTGTAGATATCTCCATGCTTATACAGATTGCGAAGATGTATTCATATTTACACAGATAGCGGTGTTGATATTTCCATGTTCATGCAGGTAGCGGTGTAGATATTTCCATGTTCATCCAGATGGCTGTGTAGATATATCCATGTTCATACAGATGGCGGTCTAGATATTTACATGTTCATACAGATAGTGGTGTAGATATTTCCATGTTCATACAGATAGCGTTGTAGCTATTTCCATGTTCATACAGATAGCGGTGTAGATATTTCCATGTTCATAGAGATAGCGGTGTAGATATTTCCATGTTCATACAGATAGCGGTGCTGATATTTCCAGGTTTATACAGGTAGCGGTGTAGATATTTCCATGTTCATGCAGATAGCGGAGTAGATATTTCCATGTTCATCCAGATGGCTGTGTAGATATATCCATGTTCATACAGATGGCGGTGAAGATATTTCCATGTTCATATAGATAGAGGGGCAGATATTTCCATGTTCATACAGATAGCGGTGCTGATATTTCCATGTTTATACAGGTAGCGGTGTAGATATTTCCATGTTTATACAGGTAGCTGTGTAGATATTTCCATGTTTATACAGATAGCGGTGTAGATATTTCAATGTTTATACAGATAGCGGTGTAGATATTTCTACCTTAATACAGATGGCCGTGTAGTTATTTATATGTTCATACAGATTGCGGTGCAGATATTTCCATGTTCATACAGATGGCGTTGTAGATATTTCCATGTTCATACAGATAGCGGTGTAGTTATTTCCATGTGTAAAGAGATAGATGTGTAGGTATTTCCATGTATATGCAGATAGCTCTGTAGATATTTCCATTTTCATGCAGATAACGGTTTAGATATTTCCATGTTCAAACAGATAGCGGTGTAGATATTTCCATGTTCATACAGATAGCGGTGTAGATATTTCCATGTTTATACAGATAGCGGTGATGATGTATGCATGTTTAAAGAGATAGCGGTGTAGATATTTCCATATTCATACAGATCGCGGTGTAGATATTTCCATGTTCATCTAGATGGCTGAGTAGACATATCCATGTTCATACAGAGGGCGGTGAAGGTATTTCCATGTTCATACAGATAGCGGTGTAGATATTTCCATGTTCAAACCGATAGCGGTGTAGATATTTCCATGTTCATTCAGATAGAGGAGTAGATATTTCCATGTTCATACAGATAGCGGTGTAGATATTTCCATGTTCATACAGATAGCGGTGTAGATATTTCCAAGTTTATACAGACATCGGTGAAGATGTATGAATATTTCAACAGATAGCGTTGTGGAGATTTCCAAGTTCATCCAGAGGGCTGTGTAGATATATCCATGTTCATACAGATAGCGGTGTAGATGTTTCCATGTTAATACAGATAGCGGTGTAGTTATTTCCATGTGCAAAGAGATAGCTGTGTAGATATTTACATGTATATGCAGATAGCTGTGTAGATATTTCCATTGTCATGCAGATAGCTGTTTAGATATTTCCATGTTTATACAGATAGCGGTGAAGATATTTCCTTGTTTATACAGATAGCGGTGTAGATATTACCATGTTTATGCAGATTGCGGTGTAGATATCTCCATCTTAATACAGATGGCGGTGTAGATTTTTATATGTTCATACAGATGGCGGTGCAGATATTTCCATGTTCATACAGATGGCGGTGTAGATATTTCCATGTTCTTACAGATAGCGGTGTAGTTATTTCCATGTGTAAAGAGATAGCTGTGTAGATATTTCCATGTATATGCAGATAGCAGTGTAGATATTTCCATTTTCAAGCAGATAGCGGTGTAGATATTTCCATGTTCAAACAGATAGCGGTGTAGATATTTCCATGTTCATACAGATAGCGGTATAGATATCTCCATGTTCATACAGATAGCGGTGTAGATATTTCCATGTTTATACAGACTGCGGTGAAGATGTATGCATGTTTACACAGATAGCGGTGTAGATATTTCCATGTTCATCCAGTTGGCTGTGTAGATATGTCCATGCTCATACAGATAGCTGTGTACATATTTCCATGTTCATACAGATAGCGGTGTAGATATTTCCATGTTCATCCAGATGGCTGTGTGGATATATCCATGTTCATACAGATAGCGGTGTAGATATTTCCATGTTCATACAGATAGCGGTGTAGATATTTCCATGTTCATACAGGTAGCGGTGAAGATATTTCCATGTTCATACAGATAGTGGTGCTGATATTTCCATGTTTATACAGGCAGCGGTGTAGATATTTCCATGTTTATACAGATAGCGGTGTAGATATCTCCATCTTAATTCAGATGGCGGTGTAGATATTTATATGTTCATACATATGGCGTTGCGGATATTTCCATGTTCATACAGATGGCAGTGTAGATATTTCCATGTTTATAGATATAGCGGTGTAGTTATTTCCATGTGTAAAGAGATGGCTGTGTAGATATTTCCATGTATATGCAGATAGCTTTGTAGATATTTCCATTTTCATGCAGATAGTGTTGTAGATATTTACATGTTCAAACAGATACCGGTGTAGAAATTTCCATGTTCATTCAGATATCTTTGTAGATATTTCCATGTTCATACAGATAGCGGTGTAGATATTTCCATTTTCATACAGATAGTGGTGTAGATATTTCCATGTTCATACAGATAGCGGTGCTGATATTTCCAAGTTTATACAGGTAGCGCTGTAGATATTTCCATGTTTATACAGATAGTGGTGTAGATATTTCCATGTTTATACGGATAGTAGTGTAGACATTTATATGTTTTTTCAGATAGCGGTGTAGATATCTCCATCTTAATACAGATGGCGGTGTAGATATTTACATGTTCTTACAGATGGCGGTGCAGATATTTCCATGTTCATACAGATGGCGGTGTTGATATTTCCATGTTCATACAGATAGCGGTGTAGTTATTTCCATGTGTAAAGAGATAGCTGTGTAGATATTTCCATGTATATGCAGATAGCTGTGTAGATATTTCCATTTTCATGCAGATAGCGGTGTATATATTTCCATGTTCAAACAGATAGCGGTGTAGATATTTCCATGTTCATACAGATAGCGGTGTAGATATTTCCATGTTTATACAGATCGCGGTGAAGATGTATGCATGTTTACACAGATAGCGGTGTGGATATTTCCAAGTTCATCCAGAGGGATGTGTAGATATATCCATGTTCATACAGATAGCAGTGTAGATATTTCCATATTCATACAGATAGCGGTGTAGATATTTCCATGTTCATCCAGATGGCTGTGTAGATATATCCATGTTCATACAGATGGCGGTGAAGAAATTTCCATGTTCATACAGATAGCGGTGTAGCTATTTCCATGTTCATACTGATAGCGGTTTATGTATTTCCATGTTCATACAGATAGCGGTGTAGATATTTCCATGTTCATACAGATAGCGGTGTAGATATTTCCATGTTCATCCAGATGGCTGTGTAGATATATCCATGTTCATACAGAGGGCGGTGTAGATATTTCCATGTTCATAGAGATAGCGGTGTAGATATTTCCATGTTTATACAGATAGCGGTGTAGATATCTCCATCTTAATACAGATGGCGGTGTAGATATTTATATGTTCATACAGATGGCGGTGCAGATATTTCCATGTTCATACAGATAGCGGTGTAGATATTTCAATGTTTATAAAGATAGTGGTGAGGTTATATCCATGTGTAAAGAGATAGCTGTGTAGATATTTCCATGTATATGCAGATAGCTGTGTAGATATTTCCATTTTCATGCAGACAGCGGTGTAGATATTTCCATGTTCAAACAGATAGCGGTGTAGATATTTCCATGTTCATACATATAGCGGTGTAGATATTTCCATGTTCATACAGATAGCGGTGTAGATATTTCCATGTTCATACAGATAGCGGTGTAGATATTTCCATGTTCATACAGATAGCGGTGCTGTTATTTCCCTGTTTATACAGGTAGCGGTGTAGATATTTCCATGTTTATACAGATAGAGGTGTAGATATGTCCATGTTTATACAGATAGCGGTGTAGATATTTCCACGTTTATACAGATAGCGGTGTAGAAATCTCCATGTTAATACAGATGGCGGAGTAGATATTTATATGTTTATACAGATGGCGGTGCAGGTATTTCCATGTTCATACAGATGGCTGCGTAGACATATCCATGTTCATACAGATGGCAGTGAAGATAATTCCACGTTTATACATCTAGCGGTGTAGCTATTTCCATGTTCATACAGATAGTGGTGTAGATATATCCATGTTCATACAGATAGTGGTGCTGATATTTCCATGTTTATACAGGTAGCGGTGCTGTTATTTCCATGTTTATACAGATAGCGGTGTAGATATTTCCATGTTTCTACAGATAGCGGTGTAGATATTTCCATGTTTATACAGATAGCGCTGTAGATATTTCCATGTTTATACAGATAGCGGTGTAGATATCTCCATCTTAATACAGATGGCGGTGAAGATATTTATATGTTCATACAGATGGCGGTGCAGATATTTCCATGTTCATACAGATGGCGGTGAAGATATTTCCATGTTCATCCAGATGGCGGTGTAGATACTTCCATGTTCATAATGATAGCGGTGCTGATATTTCCATCTTTATACAGGTAGCGGTGTAGATATTTCCATGTTTATACAGATAGCGGTGTAGATGTTTCCATGTTTATACACATAGCGGTGTAGATATTTCCATCTTTATACAGATAGCGGTGTAGATATCTCCTTCTTAATACAGATGGCGGTGTAGATATTTATATGTTCATTCAGATGGCGGTGCAGATATTTCCATGTTCATACAGATGGCGGTGTAGATATTTCCATGTTCATACAGATAGCGGTGTAGTTATTTCCATGTGTAAAGAGATAGCTGTGTAGATATTCCCATGTATATGCAGATAGCTGTGTAGATATTTCCATTTTCAAGCAGATAGCGGTTTATATACTTCCCTGTTCAAACAGATAGCGGTGTAGATATTTCCATGTTCATACAGATAGTGGTGTAGATATTTCCATGTTTGTACAGATAGCGGTGTAGATATCTCCATCTTAATACAAATGGCGGTGTAGATATTTATATGTTCATACATATGGCGTTGCGGGTATTTCCATGTTCATACAGATGGCAGTGTAGATATTTCCATGTTTATAGATATAGCGGTGTAGTTATTTCCATGTGTAAAGAGATGGCTGTGTAGATATTTCCATGTATATGCAGATAGCTTTGTAGATATTTCCATTTTCATGCAGATAGCGTTGTAGATATTTACATGTTCAAACAGATAGCGGTGTAGAAATTTCCATGTTCATTCAGATATCTTTGTAGATATTTCCATGTTCATACAGATAGCGGTGTAGATATTTCCATGTTCATACAGATAGCGGTGTAGATATTTCCATGTTCATACAGATAGCGGTGCTGATATTTCCAAGTTTATACAGGTAGCGGTGTAGATATTTCCATGTTTATACAGATAGTGGTGTAGATATTTCCAC
This sequence comes from Gorilla gorilla gorilla, assembly GCF_029281585.2. Classification (NCBI taxonomy): domain Eukaryota; kingdom Metazoa; phylum Chordata; class Mammalia; order Primates; family Hominidae; genus Gorilla; species Gorilla gorilla. The sequence goes on along the minus strand of NC_073232.2, from coordinate 4,092,945 downwards.
GTTTATACAGATAGTAGTGTAGACATTTCCATGTTTTTTCAGATAGCGGTGTAGATATCTCCATCTTAATACAGATGGCGGTGTAGATATTTACATGTTCATACAGATGGCGGTGCAGATATTTCCATGTTCATACAGATGGCGGTGTAGATATTTCCATGTTCATACAGATAGCGGTGTAGTTATTTCCATGTGTAAAGAGATAGCTGTGTAGATATTTCCATGTATATGCAGATAGCTGTGTAGATATTTCCATTTTCATGCAGATAGCGGTGTATATATTTCCATGTTCAAACAGATAGCGGTGTAGATATTTCCATGTTCATACAGATAGCGGTGTAGATATTTCCATGTTTATACAGATCGTGGTGAAGATGTATGCATGTTTACACAGATAGCGGTGTGGATATTTCCAAGTTCATCCAGAGGGCTGTGTAGATATATCCATGTTCATACAGATAGCGGTGTAGATATTTCCATGTTCATACAGATAGCGGTGTAGATATTTCCATGTTCATCCAGATGGCTGTGTAGATATATCCATGTTCATACAGATGGAGGTGAAGAAATTTCCATGTTCATACAGATAGCGGTGTAGCTATTTCCATTGTCTTACAGATAGCGGTTTATGTATTTCCATGTTCATACAGATAGCGGTGTAGATATTTCCATGTTCATACAGATAGCGGTGTAGATATTGCCATGTTCATCCAGATGGCTGTGTAGACATATCCATGTTCATACAGATAGCGCTGTAGATATTTCCATGTTCATACACATAGAGGTGTAGATATTTCCATGTTCGTACAGATAGCGGTGTAGCTATTTCCATGTTCATGCAGATAGCGGTGTAGATATTTCCATGTTCATAGAGATAGCGGTGTAGATATTTCCATGTTCATACAGATAGCGGTGCTGATATTTCCATGTTTATACAGGTAGCGGTGTAGATATTTCCATGTTTATACAGATAGCGGTGTAGATATTTCCAGGTTTATAAAGATAGCGGTGTAGATATTTCCAAGTTTATACAGATAGCGGTGAAGATATCTCCATCTTAATACAGATGGCGGTGTAGATATTTATATGTTCATACAGATGGCAGTGCAGATATTTCCATGTTCATACAGATGGCGGTGTAGATATTTCCATGTTTATAGAGATAGCGGTGTAGTTATTTCCATGTGTAAAGAGATAGGTTTGTAGATATTCCCATGTATATGCAGATAGCTGTGTAGATATTTCTATTTTCATGCAGATAGCGGTTTAGATATTTCCATGTTCAAACAGATAGCGGTGTAGATATTTCCATGTTCATACAGATAGCGGTGTAGATATTTCCATGTTCATCCAGATGGCTGTGTAGATATATCCATGTTCATACAGATGGAGGTGAAGAAATTTCCATGTTCATACAGATAGCGGTGTAGCTATTTCCATGTTCATACAGATAGCGGTTTATGTATTTCCATGTTCATACAGATAGCGGTGTAGATATTTCCATGTTCATACAGATAGCGGTGTAGATATTTCCATGTTCATCCAGATGGCTGTGTAGATATATCCATGTTCATACAGAGGGCGGTGTAGATATTTCCATGTTCATAGAGATAGCGGTGTAGATATTTCCATGTTTATACAGATAGCGGTGTAGATATCTCCATCTTAATACAGATGGCGGTGTAGATATTTATATGTTCATACAGATGGCGGTGCAGATATTTCCATGTTCATACAGATAGCGGTGTAGATATTTCCATGTTTATAGAGATAGCGGTGAGGTTATATCCATGTGTAAAGAGATAGCTGTGTAGATATTTCCATGTATATGCAGATAGCTGTGTAGATATTTCCATTTTCATGCAGACAGCGGTGTAGATATTTCCATGTTCAAACAGATAGCGGTGTAGATATTTCCATGTTCATACATATAGCGGTGTAGATATTTCCATGTTTATACAGATAGCGGTGTAGATATCTCCATGTTAATTCAGATGGCGGTGTAGATATTTATATGTTTATACAGATGGCGGTGCAGATATTTCCATGTTCATACAGATAGCGGTGTAGCTATTTCCATGTTCATACAGATAGCGGTGTAGATATTTCCATGTTCATCCAGATGGCTGTGTAGACATATCCATGTTCATACAGATGTCAGTGAAGATAATTCCATGTTTATACATCTAGCGGTGTAGATATTTCCATGTTCATACAGATAGTGGTGTAGATATATCCATGTTCATACACATAGTGGTGCTGATATTTCCTTGTTTATACAGGTAGCGGTGCTGTTATTTCCATGTTTATACAGGTAGCGGTGTAGATATTTCCATGTTTATACAGATAGCGGAGTAGATATTTCCATGTTTATACAGATAGCGCTGTAGATATTTCCATGTTTATACAGATAGCGGTGTAGATATCTCCATCTTAATACAGATGGCGGTGTAGATATTTCTATGTTCATACAGATGGCCGTGCAGGTATTTCCATGTTCATACAGATAGCGGTGTAGTTATTTCCATGTGTAAAGAGATAGCTGTGCAGATATTTCCATGTATATGCAGATAGCTGTGTAGATATTTCCATTTTCATGCAGATAGCGGTTTAGATATTTCCATGTTCAAACAGATAGCGGTGTAGATATTTCCATGTTTATACAGATAGCGGTGAAGATGTACGCATGTTTACATGCATAGTGGTGTAGATATTTCCATGTTCATACAGATAGCGGAGTAGATATTTCCATGTTCATCCAGATGGCTGTGTAGATATAGCCATGTTCATACAGATAGCGGTGTAGTTATTTCCATGTTCATACAGATAGTGGTGTAGATATTTCCATGTTCATACAGATAGCGGTGTAGCTATTTCCATGTTCATACAGATAGCGGTGTAGATATTTCCATCTTCGTACACATAGCGGTGTAGATATTTCCATGTTCATACAGAGAGCTGTGCTGATATTTCCATGTTTATACAGGTAGCGGTGTAGATATTTCCATGTTCATACAGATAGCTGTGTAGCTATTTCCATGTTCATACAGATAGCGGTGTAGATATTTCCATGTTCATCCAGATGGCTGTACAGATATATCCATGTTCATACAGATGGCGGTGAAGATAATTCCATGTTCATACAGATAGCGGTGTAGATATTTCCATGTTCATACAGATAGCGGTGAAGATGTATGCATGTTTACACACATAGTGGTGTAGATATTTCCATGTTCATACAGATAGCGGTGTAGATATTTCCATGTTCATCCAGATGGCTGTGTAGATATATCCATGTTCATACAGATAGCGGTGTAGATATTTCCATGTTCATACAGATAGTGGTGTAGATATTTCCATGTTCATACAGATAGCGGTGTAGCTATTTCCATGTTCATACAGATAGCGGTGTAGATATTTCCATCTTCGTACACATAGCGGTGTAGATATTTCCATGTTCATGCAGATAGCTGTGCTGATATTTCCATGTTTATACAGGTAGCGGTGTAGATATTTCCATGTTCATACAGATAGCTGTGTAGCTATTTCCATGTTCATACAGATAGTGGTGTAGATATTTCCATGTTCATCCAGATGGCTGTACAGATATATCCATGTTCATACAGATGGCGGTGAAGATAATTCCATGTTCATACAGATAGCGGTGTAGATATTTCCATGTTCATACAGATAGTGGTGTAGATATTTCCATGTTCATACAGATAGCGGTGTAGATATTTCCATGTTCATACAGATAGCGGTGTAGATATTTCCATGTTCATCCAGATGGCTGTGTAGATATATCCATGTTCAAACAGATGGCGTTGTAGATATTTCCATGTTCATACGGATAGCGGTGTAGATATTTCCATGTTCTTACATATAGCGGTGTAGGTATTTCCATGTTCATACAGATAGAGGGGCTGATATTTCCATGATCATACAGATAGCGGTGCTGATATTTCCATGTTTATACAGGTAGCGGTGTAGATATTTCCATGTTTATACAGATAGCGGTGTAGTTATTTCCATGTTTATACAGATAGCGGTGTAGATATTTCCATGTTTATACTGATAGCGGTGTAGATATCTCCATCTTAATACAGATGGCGGTGTAGATATTTATATGTTCATACAGATGGCGGTGCAGATATTTCCATGTTCATACAGATGGCGGTGTAGATATTTCCATGTTCATACAGATAGCGGTGTAGTTATTTCCATGTGTAAAGAGATAGCTGTGTAGATATTTCCATGTATATGCAGATAGCTTTGTAGATATTTCCATTTTCATGCAGATAGCGGTGTAGATATTTCCATGTTCAAACAGATAGCGGTGTAGACATTTCCATGTTCATTCAGATAGCGGTGAAGATATTTCCATGTTTATACAGATTGCGGTGAAGATGTATGCATATTTACACAGATAGCGGTGTAGATATTTCCATGTTCATACAGATAGCGGTGTAGATATTTCCATGTTCATCCAGATGGCTGTGTAGACATATCCATGTTCATACAGATAGCGCTGTAGATATTTCCATGTTCATACAGATAGAGGTGTAGATATTTCCATGTTCGTACAGATAGCGGTGTAGCTATTTCCATGTTCATGCAGATAGCGGTGTAGATATTTCCATGTTCATAGAGATAGCGGTGTAGATATTTCCATGTTCATACAGATAGCGGTGCTGATATTTCCATGTTTATACAGGTAGCGGTGTAGATATTTCCATGTTTATACAGATAGCGGTGTAGATATTTCCAGGTTTATAAAGATAGCGGTGTAGATATTTCCAAGTTTATACAGATAGCGGTGAAGATATCTCCATCTTAATACAGATGGCGGTGTAGATATTTATATGTTCATACAGATGGCAGTGCAGATATTTCCATGTTCATACAGATGGCAGTGTAGATATTTCCATGTTTATAGAGATAGCGGTGTAGTTATTTCCATGTGTAAAGAGATAGGTTTGTAGATATTTCCATGTATATGCAGATAGCTGTGTAGATATTTCTATTTTCATGCAGATAGCGGTTTAGATATTTCCATGTTCAAACAGATAGCGGTGTAGATATTTCCATGTTCATACAGATAGCGGTGTAGATATTTCCATGTTCATCCAGATGGCTGTGTAGATATATCCATGTTCATACAGATGGAGGTGAAGAAATTTCCATGTTCATACAGATAGCGGTGTAGCTATTTCCATGTTCATACAGATAGCGGTTTATGTATTTCCATGTTCATACAGATAGCGGTGTAGATATTTCCATGTTCATACAGATAGCGGTGTAGATATTTCCATGTTCATCCAGATGGCTGTGTAGATATATCCATGTTCATACAGAGGGCGGTGTAGATATTTCCATGTTCATAGAGATAGCGGTGTAGATATTTCCATGTTTATACAGATAGCGGTGTAGATATCTCCATCTTAATACAGATGGCGGTGTAGATATTTATATGTTCATACAGATGGCGGTGCAGATATTTCCATGTTCATACAGATAGCGGTGTAGATATTTCCATGTTTATAGAGATAGCGGTGAGGTTATATCCATGTGTAAAGAGATAGCTGTGTAGATATTTCCATGTATATGCAGATAGCTGTGTAGATATTTCCATTTTCATGCAGACAGCGGTGTAGATATTTCCATGTTCAAACAGATAGCGGTGTAGATATTTCCATGTTCATACATATAGCGGTGTAGATATTTCCATGTTCATACAGATAGCGGTGTAGATATGTCCATGTTTATACAGATAGCGGTGTAGATATTTCCATGTTTATACAGATAGCGGTGTAGATATCTCCATGTTAATTCAGATGGCGGTGTAGATATTTATATGTTTATACAGATGGCGGTGCAGATATTTCCATGTTCATACAGATAGCGGTGTAGCTATTTCCATGTTCATACAGATAGCGGTGTAGATATTTCCATGTTCATCCAGATGGCTGTGTAGACATATCCATGTTCATACAGATGTCAGTGAAGATAATTCCATGTTTATACATCTAGCGGTGTAGATATTTCCATGTTCATACAGATAGTGGTGTAGATATATCCATGTTCATACAGATAGTGGTGCTGATATTTCCATGTTTATACAGGTAGCGGTGCTGTTATTTCCATGTTTATACAGGTAGCGGTGTAGATATTTCCATGTTTATACAGATAGCGGTGTAGATATTTCCATGTTTATACAGATAGCGCTGTAGATATTTCCATGTTTATACAGATAGCGGTGTAGATATCTCCATCTTAATACAGATGGCGGTGTAGATATTTCTATGTTCATACAGATGGCCGTGCAGGTATTTCCATGTTCATACAGATAGCGGTGTAGTTATTTCCATGTGTAAAGAGATAGCTGTGTAGATATTTCCATGTATATGCAGATAGCTGTGTAGATATTTCCATTTTCATGCAGATAGCGGTTTAGATATTTCCACGTTGAAACAGATAGCGGTGTAGATATTTCCATGTTTATACAGATAGCGGTGAAGATGTACGCATGTTTACACACATAGTGGTGTAGATATTTCCATGTTCATACAGATAGCGGAGTAGATATTTCCATGTTCATCCAGATGGCTGTGTAGATATAGCCATGTTCATACAGATAGCGGTGCAGTTACTTCCATGTTCATACAGATAGTGGTGTAGATATTTCCATGTTCATACAGATAGCGGTGTAGGTATTTCCATGTTGATACAGATAGCGGTGTAGATATTTCCATCTTCGTACACATAGCGGTGTAGATATTTCCATGTTCATACAGATAGCTGTGCTGATATTTCCATGTTTATACAGGTAGCGGTGTAGATATTTCCATGTTCATACAGATTGCTGTGTAGCTATTTCCATGTTCATACAGATAGCGGTGTAGATATTTCCATGTTCATCCAGATGGCTGTACAGATATATCCATGTTCATACAGATGGCGGTGAAGATAATTCCATGTTCATACAGATAGCGGTGTAGATATTTCCATGTTCATACAGATAGTGGTGTAGATATTTCCATGTTCATACAGATAGCGGTGTAGCTATTTCCATGTTCATACAGATAGCGGTGTAGATATTTCCATGTTCATCCAGATGGCTGTGTAGATATATCCATGTTCAAACAGATGGTGTTGTAGATATTTCCATGTTCATACGGATAGCGGTGTAGATATTTCCATGTTCATACAGATAGCGGTGTAGGTATTTCCATGTTCATACAGATAGAGGGGCTGATATTTCCATGTTCATACAGATAGCGGTGCTGATATTTCCATGTTTATACAGGTAGCGGTGTAGATATTTCCATGTTTATAGAGATAGCGGTGTAGTTATTTCCATGTTTATACAGATAGCGGTGTAGATATTTCCATGTTTATACTGATAGCGGTGTAGATATCTCCATCTTAATACAGATGGCCGTGTAGATATTTATATGTTCATAAAGATGGCGGTGCAGATATTTCCATGTTCATACAGATGGCGGTGTAGATATTTCCATGTTCATACAGATAGTGGTGTAGTTATTTCCATGTGTAAAGAGATAGCTGTGTAGATATTTCCATGTATTTGCAGATAGCTGTGTAGAGATTTCCATTTTCATGCTGATAGCGGTTTAGATATTTAAATGTTCAAACAGATAGCGGTGTAGATATTTCCATGTTCATACGATAGCGGTGTAGATATCTCCATGCTTATACAGATTGCGAAGATGTATGCATATTTACACAGATAGCGGTGTAGATATTTCCATGTTCATGCAGGTAGCGGTGTAGATATTTCCATGTTCATCCAGATGGCTGTGTAGATATATCCATGTTCATACAGATGGCGGTCTAGATATTTACAGGTTCATACAGATAGTGGTGTAGATATTTCCATGTTCATACAGATAGCGTTGTAGCTATTTCCATGTTCATACAGATAGCGGTGTAGATATTTCCATGTTATAGAGATAGCGGTGTAGATATTTCCATGGTCTTACAGATAGCGGTGCTGATATTTCCAGGTTTATACAGGTAGCGGTGTAGATATTTCCATGTTCATGCAGATAGCGGAGTAGATATTTCCATGTTCATCCAGATGGCTGTGTAGATATATCCATGTTCATCCAGATGGCGGTGAAGATATTTCCATGTTCATATAGATAGAGGGGCAGATATTTCCATGTTCATACAGATAGCGGTGCTGATATTTCCATGTTTATACAGGTAGCGGTGTAGATATTTCCATGTTTATACAGGTAGCGGTGTAGATATTTCCATGTTTATACAGATAGCGGTGTAGATATTTCAATGTTTATACAGATAGCGGTGTAGATATTTCTACCTTAATACAGATGGCTGTGTAGTTATTTATATGTTCATACAGATTGCGGTGCAGATATTTCCATGTTCATACAGATGGCGGTGTAGATATTTCCATGTTCATACAGATAGCGGTGTAGTTATTTCCATGTGTAAAGAGATAGATGTGTAGGTATTTCCATGTATATGCAGATAGCTCTGTAGATATTTCCATTTTCATGCAGATAACGGTTTAGATATTTCCATGTTCAAACAGATAGCGGTGTAGATATTTCCATGTTCATACAGATAGTGGTGTAGATATTTCCATGTTTATACAGATAGCGGTGATGATGTATGCATGTTTAAAGAGATAGCGGTGTAGATATTTCCATATTCATACAGATCGCGGTGTAGATATTTCCATGTTCATCTAGATGGCTGAGTAGACATATCCATGTTCATACAGAGGGCGGTGAAGGTATTTCCATGTTCATACAGATAGCGGTGTAGATATTTCCATGTTCAAACCGATAGCGGTGTAGATACTTCCATGTTCATTCAGATAGAGGAGTAGATATTTCCATGTTCATACAGATAGCGGTGTAGATATTTCCATGTTCATACAGATAGCGGTGTAGATATTTCCAAGTTTATACAGACATCGGTGAAGATGTATGAATATTTCAACAGATAGCGTTGTGGAGATTTCCAAGTTCATCCAGAGGGCTGTGTAGATATATCCATGTTCATACAGATAGCGGTGTAGATGTTTCCATGTTCATACAGATAGCGGTGTAGTTATTTCCATGTGCAAAGAGATAGCTGTGTAGATATTTACATGTATATGCAGATAGCTGTGTAGATATTTCCATTGTCATGCAGATAGCTGTTTAGATATTTCCATGTGTATACAGATAGCGGTGAAGATATTTCCTTGTTTATACAGACAGCGGTGTAAATATTTCCATGTTTATGCAGATAGCGGTGTAGATATCTCCATCTTAATACAGATGGCGGTGTAGATTTTTATATGTTCATACAGATGGCGGTGCAGATATTTCCATGTTCATACAGATGGCGGTGTAGATATTTCCATGTTCTTACAGATAGCGCTGTAATTATTTCCATGTGTAAAGAGATAGCTGTGTAGATATTTCCATGTATATGCAGATAGCAGTGTAGATATTTCCATTTTCAAGCAGATAGCGGTGTAGATATTTCCATGTTCAAACAGATAGCGGTGTAGATATTTCCATGTTCATACAGATAGCGGTATAGATATCTCCATGTTCATACAGATAGCGGTGTAGATATTTCCATGTTTATACAGACTGCGGTGAAGATGTATGCATGTTTACACAGATATCGGTGTAGATATTTCCATGTTCATCCAGTTGGCTGTGTAGATATGTCCATGCTCATACAGATAGCTGTGTACATATTTCCATGTTCATACAGATAGCGGTGTAGATATTTCCATGTTCATCCAGATGGCTGTGTGGATATATCCATGTTCATACAGATAGCGGTGTAGATATTTCCATGTTCATACAGATAGCGGTGTAGATATTTCCATGTTCATACAGGTAGCGGTGAAGATATTTCCATGTTCATACAGATAGCGGTGCTGATATTTCCATGTTTATACAGGCAGCGGTGTAGATATTTCCATGTTTATACAGATAGCGGTGTAGATATCTCCATCTTAATTCAGATGGCGGTGTAGATATTTATATGTTCATACATATGGCGTTGCGGATATTTCCATGTTCATACAGATGGCAGTGTAGATATTTCCATGTTTATAGATATAGCGGTGTAGTTATTTCCATGTGTAAAGAGATGGCTGTGTAGATATTTCCATGTATATGCAGATAGCTTTGTAGATATTTCCATTTTCATGCAGATAGCGTTGTAGATATTTACATGTTCAAACAGATAGCGGTGTAGAAATTTCCATGTTCATTCAGATATCTTTGTAGATATTTCCATGTTCATACAGATAGCAGTGTAGATATTTCCATTTTCATACAGATAGCGGTGTAGATATTTCCATGTTCATACAGATAGTGGTGCTGATATTTCCAAGTTTATACAGGTAGCGGTGTAGATATTTCCATGTTTATACAGATAGTGGTGTAGATATTTCCATGTTTATATGGATAGTAGTGTAGACATTTATATGTTTTTTCAGATAGCGGTGTAGATATCTCCATCTTAATACAGATGGCGGTGTAGATATTTACATGTTCTTACAGATGGCGGTGTAGATATTTCCATGTTCATACAGATAGCGCTGTAGTTATTTCCATGTGTAAAGAGATAGCTGTGTAGATATTTCCATGTATATGCAGATAGCTGTGTAGATATTTCCATTTTCATGCAGATAGCGGTGTATATATTTCCATGTTCAAACAGATAGCGGTGTAGATATTTCCATGTTCATACAGATAGCGGTGTAGATATTTCCATGTTTATACAGATCGCGGTGAAGATGTATGCATGTTTACATAGATAGCGGTGTGGATATTTCCAAGTTCATCCAGAGGACTGTGTAGATATATCCATGTTCATACAGATAGCGGTGTAGATATTTCCATATTCATACAGATAGCGGTGTAGATATTTCCATGTTCATCCAGATGGCTGTGTAGATATATCCATGTTCATACAGATGGCGGTGAAGAAATTTCCATGTTCATACAGATAGCGGTGTAGCTATTTCCATGTTCATACTGATAGCGGTTTATGTATTTCCATGTTCATACAGATAGCGGTGTAGATATTTCCATGTTCATACAGATATCGGTGTAGATATTTCCATGTTCATCCAGATGGCTGTGTAGATATATCCATGTTCATACAGAGGGCGGTGTAGATATTTCCATGTTCATAGAGATAGCGGTGTAGATATTTCCATGTTAATACAGATGGCGGTGTAGATATTTATATGTTCATACAGATGGCGGTGCAGATATTTCCATGTTCATACAGATAGCGGTGTAGATATTTCAATGTTTATAAAGATAGCGGTGAGGTTATATCCATGTGTAAAGAGATAGCTGTGTAGATATTTCCATGTATATGCAGATTGCTGTGTAGATATTTCCATTTTCATGCAGACAGCGGTGTAGATATTTCCATGTTTAAACAGATAGCGGTGTAGATATTTCCATGTTCATACATATAGCGGTGTAGATATTTCCATGTTCATACAGATAGCGGTGTAGATATTTCCATGTTCATACAGATAGCGGTGTAGATATTTCCATGTTCATACAGATAGCGGTGCTGTTATTTCCCTGTTTATACAGGTAGCGGTGTAGATATTTCCATGTTTATACAGATAGAGGTGTAGATATGTCCATGTTTATACAGATAGCGGTGTAGATATTTCCATGTTTATACAGATAGCGGTGTAGAAATCTCCATGTTAATACAGATGGCGGAGTAGATATTTATATGTTTATACAGATGGCGGTGCAGATATTTCCATGTTCATACAGATAGCGGTGTAGCTATTTCCATGTTCATACAGATAGCGGTGTAGATATTTCCATGTTCATCCAGATGGCTGCGTAGACATATCCATGTTCATACAGATGGCAGTGAAGATAATTCCACGTTTATACATCTAGCGGTGTAGCTATTTCCATGTTCATACAGATAGTGGTGTAGATATATCCATGTTCATACAGATAGTGGTGCTGATATTTCCATGTTTATACAGGTAGCGGTGCTGTTATTTCCATGTTTATACAGATAGCGGTGTAGATATTTCCATGTTTCTACAGATAGCGGTGTAGATATTTCCATGTTTATACAGATAGCGCTGTAGATATTTCCATGTTTATACAGATAGCGGTGTAGATATCTCCATCTTAATACAGATGGCGGTGGAGATATTTATATGTTCATACAGATGGCCGTGCAGATATTTCCATGTTCATACAGATAGCGGTGTAGTTATTTCCATGTGTAAAGAGATAGCTGTGTAGATATTTCCATGTATATGCAGATAGCTGTGTAGATATTTCCATTTTCATGCAGATAGCGGTTTAGATATTTCCATGTTCAAACAGATAGCGGTGTAGATATTTCCATGTTTATACAGATAGCGGTGAAGATGTACGCATGTTTACACACATAGTGGTGTAGATATTTCCATGTTCATACAGATAGCGGAGTAGATATTTCCATGTTCATGCACATGGCTGTGTAGATATATCCATGTTCATACAGATAGCGGTGTAGTTATTTCCATGTTCATACAGATAGTGGTGTAGATATTTCCATGTTCATACAGATAGCGGTGTAGCTATTTCCATGTTGATACAGATAGCGGTGTAGATATTTCCATCTTCGTACACATAGCGCTGTAGATATTTCCATGTTCATACAGATAGCTCTGCTGATATTTCCATGTTTATACAGGTAGCGGTGTAGATATTTCCATCTTCATACAGATAGCTGTGTAGCTATTTCCATGTTCATACAGATAGCGGTGTAGATATTTCCATGTTCATCCAGATGGCTGTACAGATATATCCATGTTCATACAGATGGCGGTGAAGATAATTCCATGTTCATACAGATAGCGGTGTAGATATTTCCATGTTCATACAGATAGTGGTGTAGATATTTCCATGTTCATACAGATAGCGGTATAGCTATTTCCATGTTCATACAGATAGCGGTGTAGATATTTCCATGTTCATCCAGATGGCTGTGTAGATGTATGCACGTTGAAACAGATGGCGTTGTAGATATTTCCATGTTCATACGGATAGCGGTGTAGATATTTCCAGGTTCATACAGATAGCGGTGTAGGTATTTCCATGTTCATACTGATAGAGGGGCTGATATTTCCATGTTCATACAGATAGCGGTGGTGATATTTCCATGTTTATACAGGTAGCGGTGTAGATATTTCCATGTTTATACAGATAGCGGTGTAGTTATTTCCATGTTTATACAGATAGCGGTGTAGATATTTCCATGTTTATACTGATAGCGGTGTAGATATCTCCATCTTAATACAGATGGCCGTGTAGATATTTATATGTTCATAAAGATGGCGGTGCAGATATTTCCATGTTCAAACAGATGGCGGTGTAGATATTTCCATGTTCATACAGATAGCGGTGTAGTTATTTCCATGTGTAAAGAGATAGCTGTGTAGATATTTCCATGTATGTGCAGATAGCTCTGTAGATATTTCCATTTTCATGCAGATAGCGGTGTAGATATTTCCATGTTCAAACAGATAACGGTGTAGATATTTCCATGTTCATACAGATAGCGGTGAAGATGTATGCATGTTTACACACATAGTGGTGTAGATATTTCCATGTTCATACAGATAGCGGTGTAGATATTTCCATGTTCATCCAGATGGCTGTGTAGATATATCCATGTTCATACAGATAGCGGTGTAGATATTTCCATGTTCATACAGATAGTGGTGTAGATATTTCCATGTTCATACAGATAGCGGTGTAGCTATTTCCATGTTCATACAGATAGCGGTGTAGATATTTCCATCTTCGTACACATAGCGGTGTAGATATTTCCATGTTCATACAGATAGCTGTGCTGATATTTCCATGTTTATACAGGTAGCGGTGTAGATATTTCCATGTTCATACAGATAGCTGTGTAGCTATTTCCATGTTCATACAGATAGCGCTGTAGATATTTCCATGTTCATCCAGATGGCTGTGTAGATATATCCATGTTCAAACAGATGGCGTTGTAGATATTTCCATGTTCATACGGATAGCGGTGTAGATATTTCCATGTTCATACATATAGCGGTGTAGGTATTTCCATGTTCATACAGATAGAGGGGCTGATATTTCCATGATCATACAGATAGTGGTGCTGATATTTCCATGTTTATACAGGTAGCGGTGTAGATATTTCCATGTTTATACAGATAGCGGTGTATTTATTTCCATGTTTATACAGATAGCGGTGTAGATATTTCCATGTTTATACTGATAGCGGTGTAGATATCTCCATCTTAATACAGATGGCGGTGTAGATATTTATATGTTCATACAGATGGCGGTGCAGATATTTCCATGTTCATACAGATGGCGGTGTAGATATTTCCATGTTCATACAGATAGCGGTGTAGTTATTTCCATGTGTAAAGAGATAGCTGTGTAGATATTTCCATGTATATGCAGATAGCTCTGTAGATATTTCCATTTTCATGCAGATAGCGGTGTAGATGTTTCCATGTTCAAACAGATAGCGGTGTAGACATTTCCATGTTCATTCAGATAGCGGTGAAGATATTTCCATGTTTATACAGATTGCGGTGAAGATGTATGCATATTTACACAGATAGCGGTGTAGATATTTCCATGTTCATACAGATAGCGGTGTAGATATTTCCATGTTCATCCAGATGGCAGTGTAGACATATCCATGTTCATACAGATAGCGCTGTAGATATTTCCATGTTCATACAGATAGAGGTGTAGATATTTCCATGTTCGTACAGATAGCGGTGTAGCTATTTCCATGTTCATGCAGATAGCGGTGTAGATATTTCCATGTTCATAGAGATAGCGGTGTAGATATTTCCATGTTCATACAGATAGCGGTGCTGATATTTCCATGTTTATACAGGTAGCGGTGTAGATATTTCCATGTTTATACAGATAGCGGTGTAGATATTTCCAGGTTTATAAAGATAGCGGTGTAGATATTTCCAAGTTTATACAGATAGCGGTGAAGATATCTCCATCTTAATACAGATGGCGGTGTTGATATTTATATGTTCATACAGATGGCAGTGCAGATATTTCCATGTTCGTACAGATGGCGGTGTAGATATTTCCATGTTTATAGAGATAGCGGTGTAGTTATTTCCATGTGTAAAGAGATAGGTTTGTAGATATTTCCATGTATATGCAGATAGCTGTGTAGATATTTCTATTTTCATGCAGATAGCGGTTTAGATATTTCCATGTTCAAACAGATAGCGGTGTAGATATTTCCATGTTCATACAGAGAGCGGTGTAGATATTTCCATGTTTATACAGATAGCAGTGAAACGTATGCATGTTTACACAGATAGCGGTGTAGATATTTCCATGTTCATCCAGATGGCTGTGTAGACATATCCATGTTCATACAGATGGCGGTGAAGGTATTTCCATGTTCATACAGATAGCGGTGTAGATATTTCCATGTTCATACAGATAGCGGTGTAGATATTTCCATGTTCATCCAGATGGCTGTGTAGATATATCCATGTTCATACAGATGGCGGTGAAGAAATTTCCATGTCCATACAGATAGCGCTGTAGATATTTCCATGTTCATACAGATAGCGGTGTATGTATTTCCAAGTTCATACAGATAGCGGTGTAGATATTTCCATGTTCATAGATAGCGGTGTAGATATTTCCATGTTCATCCAGATGGCTGTGTAGATATATCCATGTTCATACAGATGGCGGTGTAGATATTTCCATGTTCATAGAGATAGCGGTGTAGATATTTCCATGTTCATACAGATAGAGGGGCTGATATTTCCATGTTCATACAGATAGCGGTGCTGATATTTCCATGTTTATACAGGTAGTGGTGTAGATATTTCCATGTTTATACAGGTAGCAGTGTAGATATTTCCATGTTTATACAGATAGCGGTGTGGATATTTCCATGTTTATACAGATAGCGGTGTAGATATCTCCATCTTAATACAGATGGCGGTGTAGATAATTATATGTTCATTCAGATGGCGGTGCAGAAATTTCCATGTTCATACAGATGGCGGTGTAGATATTTCCATGTTCATACAGATAGCGTTGTAGTTATTTCCATGTGTAAAGAGATAGCTGTGTAGATATTTCCATGTATATGCAGATAGCTGTGTAGATATTTCTATTTTCATGCTGATAGCAGTTTAGATATTTCCATGTTCAAACATATAGCGGTGTAGATATTTCCATGTTCATACAGATAACGTTGTAGATATTTCCATGCTTATACAGATTGCAGTGAAGATGTATGCATGTTTACACAGATAGCGGTGTAGATATTTCCATGTTCATGCAGATAGCGCTGTAGATATTTCCATGTTCATCCGGATTGCTGTGTAGATATATCCATGTTCATACAGAGAGCGGTGTAGATATTTCCATGTTCATACAGATAGAAGTGTAGATACTTCCATGTTCATACAGATAGCGGTGTAGCTATTTCCATGTTCATGCAGATAGCGGTGTAGATACTTCCATGTTCATAGAGATAGCGGTGTAGATATTCCCATGTTCATACAGATAGCGGTGCTGATATTTCCATGTTTATACAGGTAGCGGTGTAGATATTTCCATGTTTATACAGATAGCGGCGTAGATATTTCCAGGTTTATAAAGATAGCGGTGTAGATATTTCCAAGTTTATACAGATAGCAGTGAAGATATCTCCATCTTAATACAGATGGCGGTGTAGATATTTATATGTTCATACAGATGGCAGTGCAGATATTTCCATGTTCATACAGATGGCGGTGCAGATATTTCCATGTTTATAGAGATAGCGGTTTAGTTATTTCCATGTGTAAAGAGATAGGTTTGTAGATATTTCCATGTATATGCAGATAGCTGAGTAGATATTTCTATTTTCATGCAGATAGCGGTTTAGATATTTCCATGTTCATACAGATAGCGGTGTAGATATTTCCATGTTTATACAGATAGCGGTGAAACGTATGCAAGTTTACACAGATAGCGGTGTAGATATTTCCATGTTCATACAGATCGCGGTGTAGATATTTCCATGTTCATCCAGATGGCTCTGTAGACATATCCATGTTCATACAGATGGCGGGAAGATATTTCCATGTTCATACAGATAGCGGTGTAGATATTTCCATGTTCATACAGATAGCGGTGTAGATATTTGCATGTTCATACAGATGGCTGTGTAGATATATCCATGTTCATACAGATGGCGGTGAATATATTTCCATGTTCATACAGATAGCGGTGTAGATATTTCCATGTTCATACAGATAGCGGTGCAGATATTTCCATGTTCATACAGATAGCGGTGCTGATATTTCCATGTTTATACAGATAGCGATGTAGATATTTCCATGTATATACAGATAGCGGTGTAGATATCTCCTTCTTAATACAGATGGCGGTGTACATATTTATATGTTCATACAGATGGCTGTGAAGATATTTCCATGTTCATACAGATGGCGGTGTAGATATTTCCATGTTTATAGAGATAGCGGTGTAGTTATTTCCATGTGTAAAGAGATAGCTGTGTAGATATTTCCATGTATATGCAGATAGCTGTGTAGATATTTCCATTTTCATGCAGACAGCGGTGTAGATATTTCCATGTTCAAACAGATAGCGGTGTAGATATTTCCATGTTCATACAGATAGTGGTGTATATATATCCATGTTCATACAGATAGCGGTGTAGATATTTCCATGTTAATACAGATTGCGGTGTAGATATTTCCATGTTCATACAGATAGCGGTGCTGATATTTCCAAGTTTATACAGGTAGCGGTGTAGATATTTCCATGTTTATACAAATAGCGGTGTAGATATTTCCATGTTTATACAGATAGCGTTGTAGATATGTCCATGTTTATACAGATAGCGGTGTAGATATCTCCATCTTAATACAGATGGCGGAGTAGATATTTCTATGTACTTACAGATGGCGGTGCAGATATTTCCATGTTCATACAGATAGCGGTGTAGTTATTTCCATGTGTAAAGAGATAGCTGTGTAGATATTTCCATGTATATGCAGATAGCTGTGTAGATATTTCCATTTTCATGCAGATAGCGGTTTAGATATTTCCATGTTCAAACAGATATCGGTGTAGATATTTCCATGTTCATACAGATAGCGGTGTAGATATTTCCATGTTTATACAGGTAGCGCTGAAGATGTATGCATGTTTACACAGATAGCGGTGTAGATATTTCCATGTTCATACAGATAGCGGTGTAGATATTTCCATGTTCATCCAGATGGCTGTGTAGATATATCCATGTTCATACAGATAGCGGTGTAGTTATTTCCATATTCGTACAGATAGTGGTGTAGATATTTCCATGTTCATACAGATAGCGGTGTAGCTATTTCCATGTTCATACAGATAGCAGTGTAGATATTTCCATGTTCGTACAGATAGCGGAGTATATATTTCCATGTTCATACAGATAGCTGTGCTGATATTTCCATGTTTATACAGGTAGCGGTGTAGATATTTCCATGTTTATACAGATAGCGGTGTAGATATTTCCATGTTTATACAGATAGCGGTGTAGATATTTCCAGGTTTATACAGATAGAGGTGTAGATATCTGCTTCTTAATACAGATGGCGGTGTAGATATTTATATGTTCATACAGATGGCGGGGCAGATATTTCCATGTTCATACAGATAGCGGTGTAGATATTTCCATGTTTATAGAGATAGCGGTGAGGTTATATCCATGTGTAAAGAGATAGCTGTGTAGATATTTCCATGTATATGCAGATAGCTGTGTAGATATTTCCATTTTCATGCAGACAGCGGTGTAGATATTTCCATGTTCAAACAGATAGCGGTGTAGATATTTCCATGTTCATACATATAGCGGTGTAGATATTTCCATGTTCAAACAGATAGCGGTGTAGATATTTCCATGTTCATACAGATGGCTGTGTAGATATATCCATGTTCATACAGATAGCGGTGTAGATATATCCATGTTCATACAGATAGTGGTGTAGATATTTCCATGTTCAAACAGATAGCGGTGTAGCTATTTCCATGTTCATACAGATAGCGGTGTAGATATTTCCATCTTCGTACACATAGCGGTGTAGATATTTCCATGTTCATACAGATAGCTGTGATGATATTTCCAGGTCTATACAGGTAGCGGTGTAGATATTTCCATGTTCATACAGATAGCTGTGATGATATTTCCAGGTCTATACAGGTAGCGGTGTAGCTATTTCCATGTTCATACAGATAGCGGTGTAGATATTTCCATCTTCGTACACATAGCGGTGTAGATATTTCCATGTTCATACAGATAGCTGTGCTGATATTTCCATGTTTATACAGGTAGCGGTGTAGATATTTCCATGTTCATACAGATAGCTGTGTAGCTATTTCCATGTTCATACAGATAGTGGTGTAGATATTTCCATGTTCATCCAGATGGCTGTACAGATATATCCATGTTCATACAGATGGCGGTGAAGATAATTCCATGTTCATACAGATAGCGGTGTAGATATTTCCATGTTCATACAGATAGTGGTGTAGATATTTCCATGTTCATACAGATAGCGGTGTAGATATTTCCATGTTCATACAGATAGCGCTGTAGATATTTCCATGTTCATCCAGATGGCTGTGTAGATATATCCATGTTCAAACAGATGGCGTTGTAGATATTTCCATGTTCATACGGATAGCGGTGTAGATATTTCCATGTTCATACATATAGCGGTGTAGGTATTTCCATGTTCATACAGAAAGAGGGGCTGATATTTCCATGATCATACAGATAGCGGTGCTGATATTTCCATGTTTATACAGGTAGCGGTGTAGATATTTCCATGTTTATACAGATAGCGGTGTATTTATTTCCATGTTTATACAGATAGCGGTGTAGATATTTCCATGTTTATACTGATAGCGGTGTAGATATCTCCATCTTAATACAGATGGCGGTGTAGATATTTATATGTTCATACAGATGGAGGTGCAGATATTTCCATGTTCATACAGATGGCGGTGTAGATATTTCCATGTTCATACAGATAGCGGTGTAGTTATTTCCATGTGTAAAGAGATAGCTGTGTAGATATTTCCATGTATATGCAGATAGCTCTGTAGATATTTCCATTTTCATGCAGATAGCGGTGTAGATGTTTCCATGTTCAAACAGATAGCGGTGTAGACATTTCCATGTTCATTCAGATAGCGGTGAAGATATTTCCATGTTTATACAGATTGCGGTGAAGATGTATGCATATTTACACAGATAGCGGTGTAGATATTTCCATGTTCATACAGATAGCGGTGTAGATATTTCCATGTTCATCCAGATGGCTGTGTAGACATATCCATGTTCATACAGATAGCGCTGTAGATATTTCCATGTTCATACAGATAGAGGGGTAGATATTTCCATGTTCGTACAGATAGCGGTGTAGCTATTTCCATGTTCATGCAGATAGCGGTGTAGATATTTCCATGTTCATAGAGATAGCGGTGTAGATATTTCCATGTTCATACAGATAGCGGTGCTGATATTTCCATGTTTATACAGGTAGCGGTGTAGATATTTCCATGTTTATACAGATAGCGGTGTAGATATTTCCAGGTTTATAAAGATAGCGGTGTAGATATTTCCAAGTTTATACAGATAGCGGTGAAGATATCTCCATCTTAATACAGATGGCGGTGTTGATATTTATATGTTCATACAGATGGCAGTGCAGATATTTCCATGTTCGTACAGATGGCGGTGTAGATATTTCCATGTTTATAGAGATAGCGGTGTAGTTATTTCCATGTGTAAAGAGATAGGTTTGTAGATATTTCCATGTATATGCAGATAGCTGTGTAGATATTTCTATTTTCATGCAGATAGCGGTTTAGATATTTCCATGTTCAAACAGATAGCGGTGTAGATATTTCCATGTTCATACAGAGAGCGGTGTAGATATTTCCATGTTTATACAGATAGCAGTGAAACGTATGCATGTTTACACAGATAGCGGTGTAGATATTTCCATGTTCATCCAGATGGCTGTGTAGACATATCCATGTTCATACAGATGGCGGTGAAGGTATTTCCATGTTCATACAGATAGCGGTGTAGATATTTCCATGTTCATACAGATAGCGGTGTAGATATTTCCATGTTCATCCAGATGGCTGTGTAGATATATCCATGTTCATACAGATGGCGGTGAAGAAATTTCCATGTCCATACAGATAGCGCTGTAGCTATTTCCATGTTCATACAGATAGCGGTGTATGTATTTCCAAGTTCATACAGATAGCGGTGTAGATATTTCCATGTTCATAGATAGCGGTGTAGATATTTCCATGTTCATCCAGATGGCTGTGTAGATATATCCATGTTCATACAGATGGCGGTGTAGATATTTCCATGTTCATAGAGATAGCGGTGTAGATATTTCCATGTTCATACAGATAGAGGGGCTGATATTTCCATGTTCATACAGATAGCGGTGCTGATATTTCCATGTTTATACAGGTAGTGGTGTAGATATTTCCATGTTTATACAGGTAGCAGTGTAGATATTTCCATGTTTATACAGATAGCGGTGTGGATATTTCCATGTTTATACAGATAGCGGTGTAGATATCTCCATCTTAATACAGATGGCGGTGTAGATAATTATATGTTCATTCAGATGGCGGTGCAGAAATTTCCATGTTCATACAGATGGCGGTGTAGATATTTCCATGTTCATACAGATAGCGTTGTAGTTATTTCCATGTGTAAAGAGATAGCTGTGTAGATATTTCCATGTATATGCAGATAGCTGTGTAGATATTTCTATTTTCATGCTGATAGCAGTTTAGATATTTCCATGTTCAAACATATAGCGGTGTAGATATTTCCATGTTCATACAGATAACGTTGTAGATATTTCCATGCTTATACAGATTGCAGTGAAGATGTATGCATGTTTACACAGATAGCGGTGTAGATATTTCCATGTTCATGCAGATAGCGCTGTAGATATTTCCATGTTCATCCGGATTGCTGTGTAGATATATCCATGTTCATACAGAGAGCGGTGTAGATATTTCCATGTTCATACAGATAGAAGTGTAGATACTTCCATGTTCATACAGATAGCGGTGTAGCTATTTCCATGTTCATGCAGATAGCGGTGTAGATACTTCCAT
The DNA here is from genome assembly GCF_029281585.2 of Gorilla gorilla gorilla. Taxonomy (NCBI): domain Eukaryota; kingdom Metazoa; phylum Chordata; class Mammalia; order Primates; family Hominidae; genus Gorilla; species Gorilla gorilla. Next base: position 4,070,686 of record NC_073232.2, on the reverse strand, counting down.
GTTCATAGAGATAGCGGTGTAGATATTCCCATGTTCATACAGATAGCGGTGCTGATATTTCCATGTTTATACAGGTAGCGGTGTAGATATTTCCATGTTTATACAGATAGCGGTGTAGAGATTTCCAGGTTTATAAAGATAGCGGTGTAGATATTTCCAAGTTTATACAGATAGCAGTGAAGATATCTCCATCTTAATACAGATGGCGGTGTAGATATTTATATGTTCATACAGATGGCAGTGCAGATATTTCCATGTTCATACAGATGGCGGTGCAGATATTTCCATGTTTATAGAGATAGCGGTTTAGTTATTTCCATGTGTAAAGAGATAGGTTTGTAGATATTTCCATGTTTATGCAGATAGCTGAGTAGATATTTCTATTTTCATGCAGATAGCGGTTTAGATATTTCCATGTTCATACAGATAGCGGTGTAGATATTTCCATGTTTATACAGATAGCGGTGAAACGTATGCAAGTTTACACAGATAGCGGTGTAGATATTTCCATGTTCATACAGATCGCGGTGTAGATATTTCCATGTTCATCCAGATGGCTCTGTAGACATATCCATGTTCATACAGATGGCGGGAAGATATTTCCATGTTCATACAGATAGCGGTGTAGATATTTCCATGTTCATACAGATAGCGGTGTAGATATTTGCATGTTCATACAGATGGCTGTGTAGATATATCCATGTTCATACAGATGGCGGTGAATATATTTCCATTTTCATGCAGACAGCGGTGTAGATATTTCCATGTTCAAACAGATAGCGGTGTAGATATTTCCATGTTCATACATATAGCGGTGTAGATATTTCCATGTTCAAACAGATAGCGGTGTAGATATTTCCATGTTCATACAGATGGCTGTGTAGATATATCCATGTTCATACAGATAGCGGTGTAGATATATCCATGTTCATACAGATAGTGGTGTAGATATTTCCATGTTCAAACAGATAGCGGTGTAGCTATTTCCATGTTCATACAGATAGCGGTGTAGATATTTCCATCTTCGTACACATAGCGGTGTAGATATTTCCATGTTCATACAGATAGCTGTGATGATATTTCCAGGTCTATACAGGTAGCGGTGTAGATATTTCCATGTTCATACAGATAGCTGTGATGATATTTCCAGGTCTATACAGGTAGCGGTGTAGCTATTTCCATGTTCATACAGATAGCGGTGTAGATATTTCCATCTTCGTACACATAGCGGTGTAGATATTTCCATGTTCATACAGATAGCTGTGCTGATATTTCCATGTTTATACAGGTAGCGGTGTAGATATTTCCATGTTCATACAGATAGCTGTGTAGCTATTTCCATGTTCATACAGATAGTGGTGTAGATATTTCCATGTTCATCCAGATGGCTGTACAGATATATCCATGTTCATACAGATGGCGGTGAAGATAATTCCATGTTCATACAGATAGCGGTGTAGATATTTCCATGTTCATACAGATAGTGGTGTAGATATTTCCATGTTCATACAGATAGCGGTGTAGATATTTCCATGTTCATACAGATAGCGCTGTAGATATTTCCATGTTCATCCAGATGGCTGTGTAGATATATCCATGTTCAAACAGATGGCGTTGTAGATATTTCCATGTTCATACGGATAGCGGTGTAGATATTTCCATGTTCATACATATAGCGGTGTAGGTATTTCCATGTTCATACAGAAAGAGGGGCTGATATTTCCATGATCATACAGATAGCGGTGCTGATATTTCCATGTTTATACAGGTAGCGGTGTAGATATTTCCATGTTTATACAGATAGCGGTGTATTTATTTCCATGTTTATACAGATAGCGGTGTAGATATTTCCATGTTTATACTGATAGCGGTGTAGATATCTCCATCTTAATACAGATGGCGGTGTAGATATTTATATGTTCATACAGATGGCGGTGCAGATATTTCCATGTTCATACAGATGGCGGTGTAGATATTTCCATGTTCATACAGATAGCGGTGTAGTTATTTCCATGTGTAAAGAGATAGCTGTGTAGATATTTCCATGTATATGCAGATAGCTCTGTAGATATTTCCATTTTCATGCAGATAGCGGTGTAGATGTTTCCATGTTCAAACAGATAGCGGTGTAGACATTTCCATGTTCATTCAGATAGCGGTGAAGATATTTCCATGTTTATACAGATTGCGGTGAAGATGTATGCATATTTACACAGATAGCGGTGTAGATATTTCCATGTTCATACAGATAGCGGTGTAGATATTTCCATGTTCATCCAGATGGCTGTGTAGACATATCCATGTTCATACAGATAGCGCTGTAGCTATTTCCATGTTCATGCAGATAGCGGTGTAGATATTTCCATGTTCATAGAGATAGCGGTGTAGATATTTCCATGTTCATACAGATAGCGGTGCTGATATTTCCATGTTTATACAGGTAGCGGTGTAGATATTTCCATGTTTATACAGATAGCGGTGTAGATATTTCCAGGTTTATAAAGATAGCGGTGTAGATATTTCCAAGTTTATACAGATAGCGGTGAAGATATCTCCATCTTAATACAGATGGCGGTGTTGATATTTATATGTTCATACAGATGGCAGTGCAGATATTTCCATGTTCGTACAGATGGCGGTGTAGATATTTCCATGTTTATAGAGATAGCGGTGTAGTTATTTCCATGTGTAAAGAGATAGGTTTGTAGATATTTCCATGTATATGCAGATAGCTGTGTAGATATTTCTATTTTCATGCAGATAGCGGTTTAGATATTTCCATGTTCAAACAGATAGCGGTGTAGATATTTCCATGTTCATACAGAGAGCGGTGTAGATATTTCCATGTTTATACAGATAGCAGTGAAACGTATGCATGTTTACACAGATAGCGGTGTAGATATTTCCATGTTCATCCAGATGGCTGTGTAGACATATCCATGTTCATACAGATGGCGGTGAAGGTATTTCCATGTTCATACAGATAGCGGTGTAGATATTTCCATGTTCATACAGATAGCGGTGTAGATATTTCCATGTTCATCCAGATGGCTGTGTAGATATATCCATGTTCATACAGATGGCGGTGAAGAAATTTCCATGTCCATACAGATAGCGCTGTAGCTATTTCCATGTTCATACAGATAGCGGTGTAAGTATTTCCAAGTTCATACAGATAGCGGTGTAGATATTTCCATGTTCATAGATAGCGGTGTAGATATTTCCATGTTCATCCAGATGGCTGTGTAGATATATCCATGTTCATACAGATGGCGGTGTAGATATTTCCATGTTCATAGAGATAGCGGTGTAGATATTTCCATGTTCATACAGATAGAGGGGCTGATATTTCCATGTTCATACAGATAGCGGTGCTGATATTTCCATGTTTATACAGGTAGTGGTGTAGATATTTCCATGTTTATACAGGTAGCAGTGTAGATATTTCCATGTTTATACAGATAGCGGTGTGGATATTTCCATGTTTATACAGATAGCGGTGTAGATATCTCCATCTTAATACAGATGGCGGTGTAGATAATTATATGTTCATTCAGATGGCGGTGCAGAAATTTCCATGTTCATACAGATGGCGGTGTAGATATTTCCATGTTCATACAGATAGCGTTGTAGTTATTTCCATGTGTAAAGAGATAGCTGTGTAGATATTTCCATGTATATGCAGATAGCTGTGTAGATATTTCTATTTTCATGCTGATAGCAGTTTAGATATTTCCATGTTCAAACATATAGCGGTGTAGATATTTCCATGTTCATACAGATAACGTTGTAGATATTTCCATGCTTATACAGATTGCAGTGAAGATGTATGCATGTTTACACAGATAGCGGTGTAGATATTTCCATGTTCATGCAGATAGCGCTGTAGATATTTCCATGTTCATCCGGATTGCTGTGTAGATATATCCATGTTCATACAGAGAGCGGTGTAGATATTTCCATGTTCATACAGATAGAAGTGTAGATACTTCCATGTTCATACAGATAGCGGTGTAGCTATTTCCATGTTCATGCAGATAGCGGTGTAGATACTTCCATGTTCATAGAGATAGCGGTGTAGATATTCCCATGTTCATACAGATAGCGGTGCTGATATTTCCATGTTTATACAGGTAGCGGTGTAGATATTTCCATGTTTATACAGATAGCGGTGTAGATATTTCCAGGTTTATAAAGATAGCGGTGTAGATATTTCCAAGTTTATACAGATAGCAGTGAAGATATCTCCATCTTAATACAGATGGCGGTGTAGATATTTATATGTTCATACAGATGGCAGTGCAGATATTTCCATGTTCATACAGATGGCGGTGCAGATATTTCCATGTTTATAGAGATAGCGGTTTAGTTATTTCCATGTGTAAAGAGATAGGTTTGTAGATATTTCCATGTATATGCAGATAGCTGAGTAGATATTTCTATTTTCATGCAGATAGCGGTTTAGATATTTCCATGTTCATACAGATAGCGGTGTAGATATTTCCATGTTTATACAGATAGCGGTGAAACGTATGCAAGTTTACACAGATAGCGGTGTAGATATTTCCATGTTCATACAGATCGCGGTGTAGATATTTCCATGTTCATCCAGATGGCTCTGTAGACATATCCATGTTCATACAGATGGCGGGAAGATATTTCCATGTTCATACAGATAGCGGTGTAGATATTTCCATGTTCATACAGATAGCGGTGTAGATATTTGCATGTTCATACAGATGGCTGTGTAGATATATCCATGTTCATACAGATGGCGGTGAATATATTTCCATGTTCATACAGATAGCGGTGTAGATATTTCCATGTTCATACAGATAGCGGTGCAGATATTTCCATGTTCATACAGATAGCGGTGCTGATATTTCCATGTTTATACAGATAGCGATGTAGATATTTCCATGTATATACAGATAGCGGTGTAGATATCTCCTTCTTAATACAGATGGCGGTGTACATATTTATATGTTCATACAGATGGCTGTGAAGATATTTCCATGTTCATACAGATGGCGGTGTAGATATTTCCATGTTTATAGAGATAGTGGTGTAGTTATTTCCATGTGTAAAGAGATAGCTGTGTAGATATTTCCATGTATATGCAGATAGCTGTGTAGATATTTCCATTTTCATGCAGACAGCGGTGTAGATATTTCCATGTTCAAACAGATAGCGGTGTAGATATTTCCATGTTCATACAGATAGTGGTGTATATATATCCATGTTCATACAGATAGCGGTGTAGATATTTCCATGTTAATACAGATTGCGGTGTAGATATTTCCATGTTCATACAGATAGCGGTGCTGATATTTCCAAGTTTATACAGGTAGCGGTGTAGATATTTCCATGTTTATACAAATAGCGGTGTAGATATTTCCATGTTTATACAGATAGCGTTGTAGATATGTCCATGTTTATACAGATAGCGGTGTAGATATCTCCATCTTAATACAGATGGCGGAGTAGATATTTCTATGTACTTACAGATGGCGGTGCAGATATTTCCATGTTCATACAGATAGCGGTGTAGTTATTTCCATGTGTAAAGAGATAGCTGTGTAGATATTTCCATGTATATGCAGATAGCTGTGTAGATATTTCCATTTTCATGCAGATAGCGGTTTAGATATTTCCATGTTCAAAAAGATATCGGTGTAGACATTTCCATGTTCATACAGATAGCGGGGTAGATATTTCCATGTTTATACAGGTAGCGCTGAAGATGTATGCATGTTTACACAGATAGCGGTGTAGATATTTCCATGTTCATACAGATAGCGGTGTAGATATTTCCATGTTCATCCAGATGGCTGTGTAGATATATCCATGTTCATACAGATAGCGGTGTAGTTATTTCCATATTCGTACAGATAGTGGTGTAGATATTTCCATGTTCATACAGATAGCGGTGTAGCTATTTCCATGTTCATACAGATAGCAGTGTAGATATTTCCATGTTCGTACAGATAGCGGTGTATATATTTCCATGTTCATACAGATAGCTGTGCTGATATTTCCATGTTTATACAGGTAGCGGTGTAGATATTTCCAAGTTTATAGAGATAGCGGTGAGGTTATATCCATGTGTAAAGAGATAGCTGTGTAGATATTTCCATGTATATGCAGATAGCTGTGTAGATATTTCCATTTTCATGCAGACAGCGGTGTAGATATTTCCATGTTCAAACAGATAGCGGTGTAGATATTTCCATGTTCATACATATAGCGGTGTAGATATTTCCATGTTCAAACAGATAGCGGTGTAGATATTTCCATGTTCATACAGATAGCGGTGAAGATGTATGCATGTTTACACACATAGTGGTGTAGGTATTTCCATGTTCATACAGATAGCGGTGTAGATATTTCCATGTTCATCCAGATGGCTGTGTAGATATATCCATGTTCATACAGATAGCGGTGTAGATATATCCATGTTCATACAGATAGTGGTGTAGATATTTCCATGTTCAAACAGATAGCGGTGTAGCTATTTCCATGTTCATACAGATAGCGGTGTAGATATTTCCATCTTCGTACACATAGGGGTGTAGATATTTCCATGTTCATACAGATAGCTGTGATGATATTTCCAGGTCTATACAGGTAGCGGTGTAGATATTTCCATGTTCATACAGATAGCTGTGTAGCTATTTCCATGTTCATACAGATAGTGGTGTAGATATTTCCATGTTCATTCAGATGGCTGTACAGATATATCCATGTTCATACAGATGGCGGTGAAGATAATTCCATGTTCATACAGATAGCGGTGTAGATATTTCCATGTTCATACAGATAGTGGTGTAGATATTTCCATGTTCATACAGATAGCGGTGTAGCTATTTCCATGTTCATACAGATAGTGGTGTAGATATTTCCATGTTCATCCAGATGGCTGTGTAGATATATCCATGTTCAAACAGATGGCGTTGTAGATATTTCCATGTTCATACGTATAGCAGTGTAGATATTTCCATGTTCATACATATAGCGGTGTAGGTATTTCCATGTTCATACAGATAGAGGGGCTGATATTTCCATGTTCATACAGATAGCGGTGCTGATATTTCCAAGTTTATACAGGTAGCGGTGTAGATATTTCCATGTTTATACAGATAGCGGTGTATTTATTTCCATGTTTATGCAGATAGCGGTGTAGATATTTCCATGTTTATACTGATAGCGGTGTAGATATCTCCATCTTAATACAGATGGCGGTGTAGATATTTATATGTTCATACAGATGGCGGTGCAGATATTTCCATGTTCATACAGATGGCGGTGTAGATATTTCCATGTTCATACAGATAGCGGTGTAGTTATTTCCATGTGTAAAGAGATATCTGTGTAGATATTTCCATGTATATGCAGATAGCTCTGTAGTTATTTCCATTTTCATGCAGATAGCGGTGTATATATTTCCATGTTCAAACAGATAGCGGTGTAGACATTTCCATGTTCATTCAGATAGCGGTGAAGATATTTCCATGTTTATACAGATTGCGGTGAAGATGTATGCATATTTACACAGATAGCGGTGTAGATATTTCCATGTTCATACTGATAGCGTTGTAGATATTTCCATGTTCATTCAGATGGCTGTGTAGACATATCCATGTTCATACAGATAGCGCTGTATATATTTCCATGTTCATACAGATAGAGGTGTAGATATTTCCATGTTCGTATAGATAGCGGTGTGGCTATTTCCATGTTCATGCAGATAGCGGTGTAGATAATTCCATGTTCATAGAGATAGCGGTGTAGATATTTCCATGTTCATACAGATAGCTGTGCTGATATTTCCATGTTTATACAGATAGCGGTTTAGATATTTCCAGGTTTATAAAGATAGCGGTGTAGATATTTCCAAGTTTATACAGATAGCGGTGAAGATATCTCCATCTTAATACAGATGGCGGTGTAGATATTTATATGTTCATACAGATGGCAGTGCAGATATTTCCATGTTCATACAGATGGCGGTGTAGATATTTCCATGTTTATAGAGATAGCGGTGTAGTTATTTCCATGTGTAAAGAGATAGGTTTGTAGATATTTCCATGTATATGCAGATAGCTGTGTAGATATTTCTATTTTCATGCAGATAGTGGTTTAGATATTTCCATGTTCAAACAGATAGCGGTGTAGATATTTCCATGTTCATACAGCTGGCGGTGTAGATATTTCCATGTTTATACAGATAGCGGTGAAACGTATGCATGTTTACACAGATAGCGGTGTAGATTTTTCCATGTTCATCCAGATGACTGTGTAGACATATCCATGTTCATACAGATGGCGGTGAAGGTATTTCCATGTTCATACAGATAGCGGTGTAGATATTTCCATGTTCATACAGATAGCGGTGTAGATATTTCCATGTTCATCCAGATGGCTGTGTAGATATATCCATGTTCATACAGATGGCGGTGAAGAAATTTCCATGTCCATACAGATAGCGGTGTAGCTATTTCCATGTCCATACAGACAGCGGTGTATGTATTTCCAAGTTCATACAGATAGCGGTGTAGATATTTCCATGTTCATACAGATAGCGGTGTAGATATTTCCATGTTCATCCAGATGGCTGTGTAGATATATCCATGTTCATACAGATGGCGGTGTAGATATTTCCATGTTCATAGAGATAGCGGTGTAGATATTTCCATGTTCATACAGATAGAGGGGCTGATATTTCCATGTTCATACAGATAGCGGTGCTGATATTTCCATGTATATACAGGTAGTGGTGTAGATATTTCCATGTTTATACATGTAGCCGTGTAGATATTTCCATGTTTATACAGATAGCGGTGTGGATATTTCCATGTTTATACAGATAGCGGTGTAGATATCTCCATCTTAATACAGAAGGCGGTGTAGATAATTATATGTTCATTCAGATGGCGGTGCAGATATTTCCATGTTCATACAGATGGCGGTGTAGATATTTCCATGTTCATACAGATAGCGGTGTAGTTATTTCCATGTGTAAAGAGATAGCTGTGTAGGTATTTCCATGTATATGCAGATAGCTGTGTAGATATTTCTATTTTCATGCTGATAGCGGTTTAGATATTTCCATGTTAAAACATATAGCAGTGTAGATATTTCCATGTTCATACAGATAACGTTGTAGATATTTCCATGCTTATACAGATTGCAGTGAAGATGTATGCATGTTTACACAGATAGCGGTGTAGATATTTCCATGTTCATGCAGATAGCGCTGTAGATATTTCCATGTTCCTCCAGATGGCTGTGTAGATATATCCATGTTCATACAGATAGCGGTGTAGATATTTCCATGTTCATACAGATAGAAGTGTAGATATTTCCATGTTCGTACAGATAGCGGTGTAGCTATTTCCATGTTCATGGAGATAGCGGTGTAGATACTTCCATGTTCATAGAGATAGCGGTGTAGATATTTCCATGTTCATACAGATAGCGGTGCTGATATTTCCATGTTTATACAGGTAGCGGTGTAGATATTTCCATGTTTATACAGATAGCGGTGTAGATATTTCCAGGTTTATAAAGATAGCGGTGTAGATATTTCCAAGTTTATACAGATAGCAGTGAAGATATCTCCATCTTAATACAGATGGCGGTGTAGATATTTATATGTTCATACAGATGGCAGTGCAGATATTTCCATGTTCATACAGATGGCGGTGCAGATATTTCCATGTTTATAGACATAGCGGTTTAGTTATTTCCATGTGTAAAGAGATAGGTTTGTATATATTTCCATGTATATGCAGATAGCTGTGTAGATATTTCTATTTTCATGCAGATAGCGGTTTAGATATTTCCATGTTCATACAGATAGCTGTGTAGCTATTTCCATGTTCATACAGATAGTGCTGTAGATATTTCCATGTTCATCCAGATGGCTGTACAGATATATCCATGTTCATACAGATGGCGGTGAAGATAATTCCATGTTCATACAGATAGCGGTGTAGATATTTCCATGTTCATACAGATAGTGGTGTAGATATTTCCATGTTCATACAGATAGCGGTGTAGCTATTTCCATGTTCATACAGATAGCGGTGTAGATATTTCCATGTTCATCCAGATGGCTGTGTAGATATATCCATGTTCAAACAGATGGTGTTGTAGATATTTCCATGTTCATACGGATAGCGGTGTAGATATTTCCATGTTCATACATATAGCGGTGTAGGTATTTCCATGTTCATACAGATAGAGGGGCTGATATTTCCATGTTCATACAGATAGCAGTGCTGATATTTCCATGTTTATACAGGTAGCGGTGTAGATATTTCCATGTTTATACAGATAGCGGTGTAGTTATTTCCATGTTTATACAGATAGCGGTGTAGATATTTCCATGTTTATACTGATAGCGGTGTAGATATCTCCATCTTAATACAGATGGCCGTGTAGATATTTATATGTTCATACAGATGGCGGTGCAGATATTTCCATGTTCATACAGATGGCGGTGTAGATATTTCCATGTTCATACAGATAGCGGTGTAGTTATTTCCATGTGTAAAGAGATAGCTGTGTAGATATTTCCATGTATATGCAGATAGCTCTGTAGATATTTCCATTTTCATGCAGATAGTGGTGTAGATATTTCCATGTTCAAACACATAGCGGTGTAGACATTTCCATGTTCATTCAGATAGCGGTGAAGATATTTCCATGTTTATACAGATTGCGGTGAAGATGTATGCATATTTACACAGATAGCGGTGTAGATATTTCCATGTTCATACAGATAGCGGTGTAGATATTTCCATGGTCATCCAGATGGCTGTGTAGATATATCCATGTTCATACAGATAGCGGTGTAGATATTTCCATGTTCATACAGGTAGTGGTGTAGATATTTCCATGTTCATACAGATAGCGGTGTAGCTATTTCCATGTTCATACAGATAGCGGTGTAGATATTTCCATGTTCATAGAGATAGCGGTGCTGATATTTCCGTGTTCATACAGATAGCGGTGCTGATATTTCCATGTTTATACAGGTAGCGGTGTAGATATTTCCATGTTTATACAGATAGCGGTGTAGATATTTCCATGTTTATACAGATAGCGGTGTAGATATTTCTATGTTTACACATATAGCGGTGTAGATATCTCCATCTTAATATAGATTGGAGTGTAGATATTTATATCTTCATACAGATGTCGGTGCAGATATTTCCATGTTCATACAGATGGCAGTGTAGATATTTGCATGTATATAGAGATAGCGCTGTAGTTATTTCCATGTGTAAAGAGATAGCTTTGTAGATATTTCCTTGTATATGCAGATCGCTGTGTAGGTATTTCCATTTTCATGCAGATAGCGGTGTAGATATTTCCATGTTCATATAGCGGTGTAGATATTTCCATGTTCATGCAGGTAGCAGAGTAGATATTTCCATGTTTATACAGATAGCGGTGAAGATGTATGCATGTTTATACAGATAGCGGTGTAGATATTTCCATGTTCATCCAGATGGCTGTGTTGATATATCCATGTTCATACAGATGGCGGTGAAGATATTTCCATCTTCATACATATAGCGGTGTAGTTATTTCTGTGTGTAAAGAGATAGCTGTGTAGATATTTCCATGTATATGCAGATTGCTGTGTAGATATTTCCATTTTCATGCAGATAGCGTTTTAGATATTTCCATGTTCAAACAGATAGCGGTGTAGATATTTCCATGTTCATAGAGAGAGCGGTGTAGATATTTCCATGTTCATAGAGATAGCGGTGTAGATATTTCCATGTTTATACAGATAGTGGTGAAGATGTATGCATGTTTACTCAGATAGCGGTGTAGATATTTCCATGTTCATACAGATAGTGGTGTAGATATTTCCATGTTCATCCAGATGGCTGTGTAGACATATCCATGTTCATACAGATGGCGGTGAAGATATGTCCATGTTCATACAGATAGCGGTGTAGATATTTCCATGTTCATCCAGATGGCTGTGTAGTTATATCCATGTTCATACAGATAGCGGTGTAGATATTTCCATGTTCATACAGATAGCGGTGTAGATATTTCCATGTTCATACAGATAGCGGTGTAGATAACTCCATGTTCATACAGATAGCGGTGTAGATATTTCCATGTTTATACAGATAGTGGTGAAGATGTATGCATGTTTACACAGATAGCGGTGTAGATATTTCCATGTTCATACAGATAGCGGTGTAGATATTTCCATGTTCATCCAGATGGCTGTGTAGACATATCCATGTTCATACAGATGGCGGTGAAGATATGTCCATGTTCATACAGATAGCGGTGTAGATATTTCCATGTTCATCCAGATGGCTGTGTAGTTATATCCATGTTCATACAGATAGCGGTGTAGATATTTCCATGTTCATACAGATAGCGGTGTAGATATTTCCATGTTCATACAGATAGCGGTGTAGATAATTCCATGTTCATACAGATAGCGGTGTAGATATTTCCATGTTCATACAGGAAGCGGTGTATATATTTCCATGTTCATACAGATAGCGGTGCTGATATTTCCATGTTTATACAGGCAGCGGTGTAGATATTTCCATGATTATACAGATAGCGGTGTAGATATCTCCTTCTTAATACAGATGGCGGTGTAGATATTTATATGTTAATACAGATGGCGGTGCAGATACTTCCATGTTCATACAGATGGTGGTGTAGATATTTCCATGTTTATAAATATAGCGGTGTAGTTATTTCCGTGTGTAGATAGCTGTGTATATATTTCCATGTATATGCAGATAGCTTTGTAGATATTTCCATTTTCATGCAGTTAGCGGTGTAGATATTTACATGTTTAAACAGATAGCGGTGTAAGTATTTCCATGTTCATTCAGATAGCTTTGTAGATATTTCCATGTTCATACAGATAGCGGTGTAGATATTTCCATGTTCATACAGATATCGGTGTAGATATTTCCATGTTCATACAGATAGCGGTGCTGATATTTCCATGTTTATACAGGTAGCGGTGTAGATATTTCCATGTTTATACAGATAGCGGAGTAGATATTTCCATGTTTATACAGATAGCGGTGTAGATATTTCCATGTTTATTCAGATAGCGGTATAGATATCTCCATCTTAATACAGATGTTGGTGTAGATATTTATATGTTCATACAGATGGCGGTACAGATATTTCCATGTTCATACAGATGGCGGTGTAGGTATTTCCATGTTCAGATAGCGGTGTAGATATTTCCATGTTCATACAGATAGCGATGTAGATATTTCCATGTTCATACAGGTAGCGGTGTAGATTTTTCTATGTTCATACAGATAGCGGTGTAGATATTTCCCTGTTCATACAGATAGCGGTGTAGTTATTTCCATGTGTAAAGAGATAGCTGTGTAGATATTTCCATGTATATGCAGATAGCTGTGTGGATATTTCCATTTTCATGCAGATAGCGGTTTAGATATTTCCATGTTCAAACAGATAGCGGTGTAGATATTTCCATGTTCATAGAGATAGCGGTGTAGATATTTCCATGTTCATACAGATAGAGGGGCTGATATTTCCATGTTCATACAGATAGCGGTGCTATTTCCATGTTTATACAGGTAGCGGTTTAGATATTTCCATGTTTATACAGGTAGCAGTGTAGATATTTCCATGTTTATACAGAGAGCGGTGTAGATATATCCATGTTTATACAGATAGCGGTGTAGATATCTCCTTCTTAATACAGATGGCGGTGTAGATATTTATATGTTCATACAGATGGCGGTGCAGGTATTTCCATGTTCATACAGATGGCTGTGTTGATATTTCCATGTTCATACAGATAGCGGTGTAGTTATTTCCATGTGTAAAGAGATAACTGTGTAGATATTTCCATGTATATGCAGATAGCGGTGTAGATATTTCCATTTTCATGCTGATAGCGGTTTAGATATTTCCATGATCAAACAGATAGCGGTGTAGATATTTCCATGTTCATTCAGATAGCGGTGTAGCTATTTCCATGCTTTTGCAGATTGCGTTGAAGATGTATGCATGTTTACACAAATAGCCGTGTAGATATTTCCATGTTCATCCAGATGGCTGTGTAGACATATCCATCTTCATACAGATGGCGGTGAAGATATTTCCATGTTCATACAGATAGCGGTGTAGATATTTCCATGTTCATACATATAGTGGTGTAGATATTTCCATGATCATACAGATGGCTGTGTAGATATATCCATGTTCATACAGATGGCGGTGAAGTTATTTCCATGTTCATACAGATAGCGGTGTAGATATTTCCATGTTCATACAGATAGCGGTGTAGATATTTCCATGTTCATACAGATAGCGGTGCTGTTATTTCCATGTTTATACAGGTAGCGGTGTAGATATTTCCATGTTTATACAGATAGCGGTGTAGATATTTCCATATTTATACAGATAGCAGTGTAGATATTTCCATGTTTATACAGATAGCGGTGTAGATATCTCCTTCTTAATACAGATGGCGGTGCAGATATTTATATGTTCATACACATGGCGGTGCAGATATTTCCATGTTCATACAGATGGCGGTGTAGATATTTCCATGTTCATACAGATAGCGGTGTAGATATCTCCATGTTCACACAGATAGCGGTGTAGATATTTCCATGTTCATCCAGATGGCGGTGCAGAAATTTCCATGTTCATACTGATAGCGGTACTGATATTTCCATTTTTATACAGATAGGGGTGTAGATATTTCCATGTTTATACAGATAGCGGTGTAGATATTTCCATGTTTATACAGATAGCGGTGTAGATATCTCCTTAATACAGATGGCGGTGTAGATATTTATATGTTCATACAGATGGCAATGAAGATATTTCCATGTTCATACAGATGGCGGTGTAGATATTTCCATGTTTATAGATATAGCGGTGTAGTTATTTCCATGTGTAAAGAGATAGCTGTGTAGATATTTCCATGTATATGCAGATAGCTTTGTAGATATTTCCATTTTCATACAGATAGCGGTGTAGATATTTCCATGTTCAAACAGATAGCGGTGTAGATATTTTCTTGTTCATACAGATAGCGGTGTAGATATTTCCATGTTCATACAGATAGCGGTGTAGATATTTCCATGTTCATACAGATAGCGGTGTAGATATTTCCATGTTCATACAGATAGCGGTGCTGATATTTCCATGTTTATGCAGATAGCGGTGCTGATGATTCCATGTTTATACAGGTAGCAGTGTAGATATTTCCATGTTTATTCAGATAGCAGTGTAGATATCTCCATCTTAATACAGATGGCGGTGTAGATATTTAAATGTTCATACAGATGGCTGTGTAGACATATCCATGTTCATACAGATGGCGGTGAAGGTATTTCCATGTTCATACAGATAGCGGTGTAGATATTTCCATGTTCATACAGATAGCGGTGTAGATATTTCCATGTTCATCCAGATGGCTGTGTAGATATATCCATGTTCCTACAGATGGCGGTGAAGATATTTCCATGTTCATACAGATGGCGGTGTAGATATTTCCATGTTCATCCAGATGGCTGTGTAGATATATCCATGTTCATACAGATAGTGCTGTAGATATTTCCATCTTCATACAGATAGCGGTGCAGATATTTCCATGTTCATCCAGATGGCTGTGTAGATATATCCATGTTCATACAGATGGCGGTGAAGATATTTCCATGTTCATACAGATAGCGGTGTAGATATTTCCATGTTCATGCAGATAGCGGTGTAGATATTTCCATGTTCATAAAGATAGCGGTGTAGATATTTCCATGTTTATACAGATAGCGGTGAAAATGTATGCATGTTTACACAGATAGCGGTGTAGATATTTCCATGTTCATCCAGATGGCTGTGTAGATATATCCATGTTCATACAGATGGCGGTGAAGATATTTCCATGTACATACAGATAGCGGTGTAGATATTTCCATGTTCATACAGATAGCGGTGCATTTATTTCCATGTTCATACAGATAGCGGTGTAGATATTTCCGTGTTCATCCAGATGTCTATGTAGATATTTCCATGTTCATACAGATAGCGGTGTAGATATTTCCATGTTCATACAGATAGCGGTGTAGATATTTCCATGTTCATCCAGATGGCTGTGTAGACATATCCATGTTCATACAGATGGCGGTGAAGATATTTCCATGTTCATACAGATGGCTGTGTAGATATATCCATGTTCATACAGATGGCGGTGACGATATTTCCATGTTCATACAGACGGCGGTGTAGATATTTCCATGTTTATACACATAGCGGTGTAGATATTTCCATGTTCATACAGATAGTGGTGTAGATATTTCCATGTTTATGCAGATAGTTGTGTAGATATCTCCATCTTAATACAGATGGCGGTGTAGATATTTAAATGTTCATACAGATGGCTGTGTAGACATATCCATGTTCATACAGATGGTGGTGAAGGTATTTCCATGTTCATACAGATAGCGGTGTAGATATTTCCATGTTCATACAGATAGCGGTGTAGATATTTCCATGTTCATACAGATGGCTGTGTAGATATATCCATGTTCCTACAGATGGCGATGAAGATATTTCCATGTTCATACAGATGGCGGTGTAGATATTTCCATGTTCATCCAGATGGCTGTGTAGATATATCCATGTTCATACAGATAGCGCTGTAGATATTTCCATCTTCATACAGATAGTGGTGCAGATATTTCCATGTTCATCCAGATGGCTGTGTAGATATATCCATGTTCATACAGATGGCGGTGAAGATATTTCCATGTTCATACAGATAGCGGTGTAGATATTTCCATGTTCATACAGATAGCGGTGTAGATATTTCCATGTTCATAAAGATAGCGGTGTAGATATTTCCATGTTTATACAGATAGCGGTGAAAATGTATGCATGTTTACACAGATAGCGGTGTAGATATTTCCATGTTCATCCAGATGGCTGTGTAGATATATCCATGTTCATACAGATAGCGGTGTAGATATTTCCATCTTCATACAGATAGCGGTGTAGACATTTCCATGTTCATCCAGATGGCTGTGTAGATATATCCATGTTTATACAGATAGCAGTGTAGATATTTCCATGTTTATACAGATAGCGGTGTAGATATCTCCTTCTTAATACAGATGGCGGTGTAGATATTTATATGTTCATACAGATGGCGGTGCAGATATTTCCATGTTCATACAGATGGTGGTGTAGATACTTCCATGTTTATAGAGATAGCGGTGTAGTTATTTCCATGTGCAAAGAGATAGCTGTGTAGATATTTCCATGTATATGCAGATAGCTGTGTAGATATTTCCATTTTCATGCAGATAGCGGTGTAGATATTTCCATGTTCATACAGATAGCGGTGTGGATATTTCCATGTTTATACAGGTAGCGGTGAAGATGTATGCATGTTTACACAGGTAGAGGTGTAGATATTTCCATGTTCATACAGATAGCGGTGTAGATATGTCCATGTTCATCCAGACGGCTGTGTAGACATATCCATGTTCATACAGATGGCGGTGAAGATATTTCCATGTTCATACAGATGGCTGTGTAGATATATCCATGTTCATACAGATGACGGTGAAGATTTTTCCATGTTCATACAGATGGCGGTGTAGATATTTCCATGTTCATACAGATAGCGGTGCTGATATTTCCATGTTTATACAGGTAGCAGTGTAGATATTTCCATGTTTATGCAGATAGCGGTGTAGATATTTCCATGTTTATACACATAGCAGTGTAGATATTTCCATGTTTATACAGATAGCGGTGTAGATATCTCCATCTTAATACAGATGACGGTGTAGATATTTTTATGATCATAGAGATGGCGGTGCAGATATTTCCATGTTCATACAGATGGCGGTGAAGATATTTCCATGTTCATACAAATGGCGGTGTAGATACTTCCATGTTCATACTGATAGCAGTGCTGATATTTCCATGTTTATACAGGTAGCGGTGTAGATATTTCCATGTTTATACAGATAGCGGTGTAGATATCTCCATCTTAATACAGATGGCGGTGTAGATATTTATATGTTTATTCAGATGGCGGTGCAGATATTTCCATGTTCATACAGATGGCGGTGTAGATATTTCCATGTTCATACAGAGAGCGGTGTAGTTATTTCCACTTGTAAAGAGATAGCTGTGTAGATATTCCCATGTATATGCAGATAGCTGTGTAGATATTTCCATTTTCAAGCAGATAGCGGTGTATATACTTCCCTGTTCAAACAGATAGCGGTGTAGATATTTCCATGTTCATCCAGATAGTGCTGTAGATATTTCCATGTTCATACAGATAGCGGTGTAACTATTTCCATGTTCATACAGATAGCGGTGTGGATATTTCCATGTTCATGGAGATAGCGGTGTAGATATTTCCATGTTTATCCAGGTAGCGGTGTAGATATTTCCATGTTTATACAGATAGCGGTGAAGATATTTCCATGTTCATACAGATAGCAGTGTAGATATTTCCATGTTCATACAGATAGCAGTGTAGCTATTTCCATGTTCCTACAGATTGCGGTGTAGATATTTCCATGTACATCCAGATGGCTGTGTAGATATATCCATGTTCATACAGATGGCAGTGAAGATATTTCCATATTCATACAGATAGCGGTGTAGATATATCCATTTTCATACAGATAGTGGTGTAGATATTTCCATGTTCATACAGATAGCGGTGCAGATATTTCCATGTTCATACAGATAGCGGTGTACATATTTCCATGTTCATACAGATAGTGGTGTATGTATTTCCATGTTCATACAGATAGTGGTGTAGATATTTCCATTTTCATGCAGATAGCGGTGTATATATTTCCCTGTTCAAACAGTTAGCGGTGTAGATATTTCCATGTTCATAAAGATAGCGCTGTAGATATTTCCATGTTTATACAGATAGCGGTGAAGATGTATGCATGTTTACACAGATAGCGGTGTAGATATTTCCATGTTCATCCACATGGCTGTGTAGATATATCCATGTTCAAACAGATGGCGGTGAAGATATTTCCATGTTCATACAGATAGCGGTGTAGATATTTCCATGTTCATAAAGATAGCGGTGTAGATATTTCCATGTTCTTACAGATAGCGGTGTATGTATTTCCATGTTCATACAGATAGCGTTGTAGATATTTCCATGTTCATCCTGATGGCTGTGTACATATTTCCATGTTCATACAGATAGCGGTGTAGATATTTCCATGTTCATACAGATAGCGGTGTAGATATTTCCATGTTCATCCAGATGGCTGTGTACATATATCCATGTCCATACAGATGGCGGTGAAGATATTTCCATGTTCATACAGATGGCGTTGTAGATATTTCCATGTTCATACAGATAGCCGTGTAGATATTGGCATGTTCATACCGATAGCGGTGCTGATACTTCCATGTTTATACAGGTAGCGGTGTACATATTTCTGTGTTTATACAGGTAGCGGTATAGATATTTCCATGTTCATACAGATAGCGGTGTAGATATTTCCATGTTTATACAGGTAGCGGTGTAGATATCTCCTTCTTAATACAGACGGCAGTGTAGATATTTATATGTTCATACAGATGGCGGTGCAGATATTTCCATTTTCATACAGATGGTGGTGTAGATATTTCCATGTTTATAGAGATAGCGGTGTAGTTATTTCCATGTGCAAAGAGATAGCTGTGTAGATATTTCCATGTATATGCAGATAGCTGTGTAGATATTTCCATTTTCATGCAGATAGCGGTGTAGATATTTCCATGTTCAAACAGATAGGGGTGTAGGTATTTCCATGTTCATACTGATAGCGGAGTGGATATTTCCATGTTTATACAGATAGCGGTGAAGATGTATGCATGTTTACACAAATAGCGGTGTAGATATTTCCATGTTCATACAGATAGCTGTGTAGATATTTCCATGTTCATCCAGACGGCTGTGTAGACATATCCATGTTCATACAGATGGCGGTGAAGATATTTCCATGTTCATACAGATGGCTGTGTAGATATATCCATGTTCATACAGATGACGGTGAATATATTTCCGTGTTCATACAGATGGCGGTGTAGATATTTCCATGTTCATACAGATAGCGGTGCTGATATTTCCATGTTTATACAGGTAGCAGTGTAGATATTGACATGTTTATACAGATAGCGGTGTAGATATTTCCATGTTTATACACATAGCGGTGTAGGTATTTCCTTGTTCATACTGATAGCGGTGTAGATATCTCCATCTTAATACAGATGGCGGTGAAGATATTTATATGTTCATACAGATGGCGGTGCAGATATTTCCATGTTCATACAGATGGCGGTGAAGATATTTCCATGTTCATACAGATGGCGGTGTAGATACTTCCATGTTCATAATGATAGCGGTGCTGATATTTCCATCTTTATACAGGTAGCGGTGTAGATGTTTCCATGTTTATACAGATAGCGGTGTAGATGTTTCCATGTTTATACACATAGCGGTGTAGATATTTCCATCTTTATACAGATAGCGGTGTAGGTATCTCCTTCTTAATACAGATGGCGGTGTAGATATTTATATGTTCATTCAGATGGCGGTGCAGATATTTCCATGTTCATACAGATGGGCGTGTAGATATTTCCATGTTCATACAGATAGCGGTGTAGTTATTTCCATGTGTAAAGAGATAGCTGTGTAGATATTCCCATGTATATGCAGATAGCTGTGTAGATATTTCCATTTTCAAGCAGATAGCGGTTTATATACTTCCCTGTTCAAACAGATAGCGGTGTAGATATTTCCATGTTCATACAGATAGTGGTGTAGATATTTCCATGTTTGTACAGATAGCGGTGTAGATATCTCCATCTTAATACAGATGGCGGTGTAGATATTTATATGTTCATACAGATGGCGGTGCAGATATTTCCATGTTCATGCAGACGGCGGTGTAGATATTTCCATGTTCATACAGATAGTGGTGCAGTTATTTCCATGTGTAAAGAGATAGCTGTGTAGATATTACAGTGTATATGCAGATAGCTGTGTAGATATTTCCATTTTCATGCAGATAGCGGTGTATATATTTCCCTGTTCAAACAGTTAGCAGTGTAGATATTTCCATGTTCATACAGATAGCGGTGTAGATATTTCCATGTTTATACAGATAGCGGTGAAGATGTATGCATGTTTACACAGATAGCGGTGTAGATATTTCCATGTTCATCCAGATGGCTGTGTAGATATATCCATGTTCATACAGATAGCGGTGTAGATATTTCCATCTTCATACAGATAGCGGTGCAGATATTTCCATGTTAATCCAGATGGCTGTGTGGATATATCCATGTTCATACAGATGGCGGTGAAGATATTTCCATGTTCATACAGATAGCGGTGTAGATATTTCCATGTTCATACAGAAAGCGGTGTAGATATTTCCTTGTTCATTCAGATAGCGGTGAAAATGTATGCATGTTTACACAGATAGCGGTGTAGATATTTCCATGTTCATCCAGATGGCTGTGTAGATATATCCATGTTCATACAGATGGCGGTGAAGATATTTCCATGTTCATACAGATAGCGGTGTAGATATTTCCATGTTCATACAGATAGCGGTGTAGATATTTCCATGTTCATACAGATAGCGGTGCATGTATTTCCATGTTCATACAGATAGCGGTGTAGATATTTCCGTGTTCATCCAGATGTCTGTGTAGATATTTCCATGTTCATACAGATAGCGGTGTAGATATTTCCATGTTCATACAGATAGCGGTGTAGATATTTCCATGTTCGTACAGATGGCTGTGTAGATATATCCATGTTCATACAGATGGCTGTGAAGATACTTCCATGTTCATACAGATAGCGGTGTAGATATCTCCATGTTCATACAGATAGCCGTGTAGATATTGCCATGTTCATACCGATAGCGGTGCTGATACTTCCATCTTTATACAGGTAGCGGTGTACATATTTTCGTGTTTATACAGAGAGCGGTGTAGATATTTCCATGTTCATACAGATAGCGGTGTATATATTTCCATGTTTATACAGATAGCGGTGTAGATATCTCCTTCTTAATACAGATGGCGGTGTAGATATTTCCATGTTCATACAGATGGCGGTGTAGATATTTCCATCTTTATAGAGATAGCGGTGTGGCTATTTCCATGTGCAAAGAGATAGCTGTGTAGATATTTCCATTTATATGCAGATAGTTGTGTATATATTTCCATTTTCATGCAGATAGCGGTGTAGGTATTTCCATGTTCAAACAGATAGCGGTGTAGATATTTCCATGTTCATACAGATAGCGGTGTAGATATTTCCATGTTTATACAGATAGCGGTGAAGATGTATGCATGTTTACACAGATAGCGGTGTAGATATTTCCATGTTCATACAGACGGCTGTGTAGACATATCCATGTTCCTACAGATGGCGGTGAAGATATTTCCATGTTCATACAGATTGCTGTGTAGATATATCCATGTTCATACAGATGGCGGTGACGATATTTCCATGTTCATACAGACGGCGGTGTAGATATTTCCATGTTCATACAGATAGCGGTGCTGATATTTCCATGTTTATAAAGGTAGTGGTGTAGATATTTCCATGTTTATACAGATAGCGGTGTAGATATTTCCATGTTCATCCAGATGGCTGTGTAGATATATCCATGCTCATACAGATGGCGGTGAAGACGTTTCCATGTTCATACAGATAGCGGTGTAGATATTTCCATGTTCATACAGATAACCGTGTAGATATTGCATTGTTCCTACCGATAGCGGTGCTGATACTTCCATGTTTATACAGGTAGCGGTGTAGATATTTTCATGTTTATACACATAGCGGTGTAGATATTTCCATGTTTATACAGATAGCGGTGTAGATATCTCCATCTTAATACAGATGGCGGTGTAGATATTTATATGCTCATACAGATGGCGGTGCAGATATTTCCATGTTCATACGGATAGCGGTGAAGATATTTCCATGTTCATACAGATGGCGGTGTAGAAACTTCCATGTTCATACTGATAGCGGTGCTGATATTTCCATGTTTATACAGGTAGCGGTGTAGATATTTCCATGTTTATACAGATAGCAGTGTAGATATTTCCATGTTTATACACATAGCGGTGTAGATATTTCCATGTTTATACAGATGGCGGTGTAGATATTTCTATGTTTATGCAGATAGTGGTGTAGATATCTCCATCTTAATACAGATGGCGGTGTAGATATTTAAATGTTCATACAGATGGCGGTGCAGATATTTCCATGTTCATACAGATGGCGGTGTAGTTATTTCCATGTGTAAAGAGATAGCTGTGTAGGTATTTCCATGTATAAGCAGATAGCTCTGTAGATATTTCCGTTTTCATGCAGATAGCGTTGTATATATTTCCCTCTTCAAACAGTTAGCGGTGTACATATTTCCATGGTCATAAAGATAGCGGTGTAGATATTTCCATGTTTATACAGATAGCGGTGTAGATATTTCCATGTTCATACAGATAGACGTGTAGATATTGCCATGTTCATACCGATAGCGGTGCTGATACTTCCATGTTTATACATGTAGTGGGGTACATATTTCCGTGTTTATACAGATAGCGGTGTAGATATTTCCATGTTCATACAGATAGCGGTGTAGATATTTCCATGTTTATACAGATAGCGGTGTAGATATCTCCTTCTTAATTCTGATGGCGGTGTAGATATTTCCATGTTTATAGAGATAGCGGTGTAGTTATTTCCATGTGCAAAGAGATAGCTGTGTAGATATTTCCATTTATATGCAGATAGTTGTGTAGGTATTTCCTTTTTCATGCAGATAGCGGTGTAGATATTTCCATGTTCAAACAGATAGCGGTGTAGATATTTCCATGTTCATACAGATAGCGGTGTAGATATTTCCATGTTTATACAGATAGCCGTGAAGATGTATGCATGTTTACACAGATAGCGGTGTAGATATTTCCATGTTCATCCAGACGGGTGTGTAGACATATCCATGTTCATACAGATGGCGGTGAAGATATTTCCATGTTCATACAGATGGCTGTGTAGATATATCCATGTTCATACAGATGGCGGTGACGATATTTCCATGTTCATACAGACGTCGGTGTAGATATTTCCATGTTCATACAGATAGCGGTGCTGATATTTCCATGTTTATACAGGTAGCGGTGTAGATATTTCCATGTTTATACAGATAGCGGTGTAGATATTTCCATGTTTATACAGATAGCGGTGTAGATATTTCCCTGTTTATACAGATAGCGGTAGATATCTCCATCTTAATACAGATGGCGGGGTAGATATTTATATGTTCATACAGATGGCGGTGCAGATATTTCCATGTTCATACAGATGGCGGTGTAGATATTTCCATGTTCATACAGATGGCGGTGTAGAAACTTCCATGTTCATACTGATAGCGGTGGTGATATTTCCATGTTTATACAGGTAGCGATGTAGATATTTCCATGTTTATACAGATAGCGGTGCAAATATTTCCATGTTTATACACATAGCGGTGTAGATATTTCCATGTTTATACAGATAGCGGTATAGATATTTCCATGTTTATGCAGATAGTTGTGTACATATCTCCATCTTAATACAGATGGCAGTGTAGATATTTAAATGTTCATACAGATGGCTGTGTAGAGATATCCATGTTCATACAGATGGCGGTGAAGGTATTTCCATGTTCATACAGATAGCGGTGTAGATATTTCCATGTTTATACAGATAGCGGTGAAAATGTATGCATGTTTAAACAGATAGCGGTGTAGATATTTCCATGTTCATCCAGATGGCTGTGTAGATATATCCATGTTCATACAGATGGCGGTGAAGATATTTCCATGTTCATACAGATAGCGGTGTAGATATTTCCATGTTCATACAGATAGCGGTGCATGTATTTCCATGTTCATACAGATAGCGGTGTAGATATTTCCGTGTTCATCCAGATGTCTGTGTAGATATTTCCATGTTCATACAGATAGCGGTGTAGATATTTCCATGTTCATACAGATAGCGGTGTAGATATTTCCATGTTCATCCAGATGGCTGTGTAGACATATCCATGTTCATACAGATGGCGGTGAAGATATTTCCATGTTCATACAGATGGCTGTGTAGATATATCCATGTTCATACAGATGGCGGTGACGATATTTCCATGTTCATACAGACGGCGGTGTAGATATTTCCATGTTTATACACATAGCGGTGTAGATAATTCCATGTTTATACAGATAGCGGTGTAGATATTTCCATGTTTATGCAGATAGTTGTGTAGATATCTCCATCTTAATACAGATGGCAGTGTAGATATTTAAATGTTCATACAGATGGCTGTGTAGACATATCCATGTTCATACAGATGGCGGTGAAGATATTTCCATGTTCATACAGATAGCGGTGTAGATATTTCCATGTTCATACAGATAGCGGTGTAGATATTTCCATGTTCATACAGATGGCTGTGTAGATATATCCATGTTCCTACAGATGGCGGTGAAGATATTTCCATTTTCATACAGATGGCGGTGTAGATATTTCCATGTTCATCCAGATGGCTGTGTAGATATATCCATGTTCATACAGATAGCGGTGTAGATATTTCCATCTTCATACAGATAGCGGTGCAGATATTTCCATGTTCATCCAGATGGCTGTGTAGATATATCCATGTTCATACAGATGGCGGTGAAGATATTTCCATGTTTACAGATAGCGGTGTAGATATTTCCATGTTCATACAGATAGCGGTGTAGATATTTCCATGTTCATAAAGATAGCGGTGTAGATATTTCCATGTTTATACAGATAGCGGTGAAAATGTATGCATGTTTACACAGATAGCGGTGTAGATATTTCCATGTTCATCCAGATGGCTGTGTAGATATATCCATGTTCATACAGATGGCGGTGAAGATATTTCCATGTTCATACAGATAGCGGTGTAGATATTTCCATGTTCATACAGATAGCGGTGCATGTGTTTCCATGTTCATACAGATAGCGGTGTAGATATTTCCGTGTTCATCCAGATGTCTGTGTAGATATTTCCATGTTCATACAGATAGCGGTGTAGATATTTCCATGTTCATACAGATAGCGGTGTAGATATTTCCATGTTCATCCAGATGGCTGTGTAGACATATCCATGTTCATACAGATGGCGGTGAAGATATTTCCATGTTCATACAGATGGCTGTGTAGATATATCCATGTTCATACAGATGGCGGTGACGATATTTCCATGTTCATACAGACGGCGGTGTAGATATTTCCATGTTCATACAGATAGCAGTGCTGATATTTCCATGTTTATACAGGTAGCGGTGTACATATTTCCGTGTTTATACAGAGAGCGGTGTAGATATTTCCATGTTCATACAGATAGCGGTGTATATATTTCCATGTTTATACAGATAGCGGTGTAGATATCTCCTTCTTAATACAGATGGCGGTGTAGATATTTCCATGTTCATACAGATGGCGGTGTAGATATTTCCATGTTTATAGAGATAGCGGTGTAGCTATTTCCATGTGCAAAGAGATAGCTGTGTAGATATTTCCATTTATATGCAGATAGTTGTGTATATATTTCCATTTTCATGCAGATAGCGGTGGAGGTATTTCCATGTTCAAACAGATAGCGGTGTAGATATTTCCATGTTCATACAGATAGCGGTGTAGATATTTCCATGTTTATACAGATAGCGGTGAAGATGTATGCATGTTTACACAGATAGCGGTGTAGATATTTCCATGTTCATACAGACGGCTGTGTAGACATATCCATGTTCATACAGATGGCGGTGAAGATATTTCCATGTTCATACAGATTGCTGTGTAGATATATCCATGTTCATACAGATGGCGGTGACGATATTTCCATGTTCATACAGACGGCGGTGTAGATATTTCCATGTTCATACAGATAGCGGTGCTGATATTTCCATGTTTATAAAGGTAGTGGTGTAGATATTTCCATGTTTATACAGATAGCGTTGTAGATATTTCCATGTCCATCCAGATGGCTGTGTAGATATATCCATGCTCATACAGATGGCGGTGAAGACATTTCCATGTTCATACAGATAGCGGTGTAGATATTTCCATGTTCATACAGATAACCGTGTAGATATTGCATTGTTCCTACCGATAGCGGTGCTGATACTTCCATGTTTATACAGGTAGCGGTGTAGATATTTCCATGTTTATACACATAGCGGTGTAGATATTTCCATGTTTATACAGATAGCGGTGTAGATATCTCCATCTTAATACAGATGGCGGTGTAGATATTTATATGCTCATACAGATGGCGGTGCAGATATTTCCATGTTCATACGGATGGCGGTGAAGATATTTCCATGTTCATACAGATGGCGGTGTAGAAACTTCCATGTTCATACTGATAGCGGTGCTGATATTTCCATGTTTATACAGGTAGCGGTGTAGATATTTCCATGTTTATACAGATAGCAGTGTAGATATTTCCATGTTTATACACATAGCGGTGTAGATATTTCCATGTTTATACAGATAGCGGTGTAGATATTTCCATGTTTATGCAGATAGTGGTGTAGATATCTCCATCTTAATACAGACGGCGGTGTAGATATTTAAATGTTCATACAGATGGCGGTGCAGATATTTCCATGTTCATACTGATGGCGGTGTGGTTATTTCCATGTGTAAAGAGATAGCTGTGTAGGTATTTCCATGTATAAGCAGATAGCTCTGTAGATATTTCCGTTTTCATGCAGATAGCGGTGTATATATTTCCCTCTTCAAACACTTAGCGGTGTAGATATTTCCATGGTCATAAAGATAGCGGTGTAGATATTTCCATGTTTATACAGATAGCGGTGTAGATATTAACATGTTCATACAGATAGACGTGTAGATATTGCCATGTTCATACCGATAGCGGTGCTGATACTTCCATGTTTATACAGGTAGCGGTGTACATATTTCCGTGTTTATACAGATAGCGGTGTAGATATTTCCATGTTCATACAGATAGCGGTGTAGATATTTCCATGTTTATACAGATAGCGGTGTAGATATCTCCTTCTTAATTCTGATGGCGGTGTAGATATTTCCATGTTCATACAGATGGCGGTGTAGATATTTCCATGTTTATAGAGATAGCGGTGTAGTTATTTCCATGTGCAAAGAGATAGCTGTGTAGATATTTCCAATTATATGCAGATAGTTGTGTAGTTATTTCCTTTTTCATGCAGATAGCGGTGTAGATATTTCCATGTTCAAACAGATAGCGGTGTAGATATTTCCATGTTCATACAGATAGCGGTGTAGATATTTCCATGTTTATACAGATAGCGGTGAAGATGTATGCATGTTTACACAGATAGCGGTGTAGATATTTCCATGTTCATCCAGACGGGTGTGTAGACATATCCATGTTCATACAGATGGCGGTGAATATATTTCCATGTTCATACAGATGGCTGTGTAGATATATCCATGTTCATACAGATGGTGGTGACGATATTTCCATGTTCATACAGACGGCGGTGTAGATATTTCCATGTTCATACAGATACCGGTGCTGATATTTCCATGTTTATACAGGTAGCGGTGTAGATATTTCCATGTTTATACAGATAGCGGTGTAGATATTTCCATGTTTATACAGATAGCGGTGTAGATATTTCCATGTTTATACAGATAGCGGTAGATATCTCCATCTTAATACAGATGGCGGTGTAGATATTTATATGTTCATACAGATGGCAGTGCAGATATTTCCATGTTCATACAGATGGCGGTGAAGATATTTCCATGTTCATACAGATGGCGGTGTAGAAACTTCCATGTTCATACATATAGCGGTGGTGATATTTCCATGTTTATACAGGTAGCGGTGTAGATATTTCCATGTTTATACAGATAGCGGTGTAAATATTTCCATGTTTATACACATAGCGGTGTAGATATTTCCATGTTTATGCAGATAGCGGTGTAGATATTTCCATGTTTATGCAGATAGTTGTGTAGATATCTCCATCTTAATACAGATGGCAGTGTAGATATTTAAATGTTCATACAGATGGCTGTGTAGACATATCCATGTTCATACAGTTGGCGGTGAAGGTATTTCCATGTTCATACAGATAGCGGTGTAGATATTTCCATGTTTATACAGATAGCGGTGAAAATGTATGCATGTTTACACAGATAGCGGTGTAGATATTTCCAAGTTAATCCAGATGGCTGTGTAGATATATCCATGTTCATACAGATGGCGGTGAAGATATTTCCATGTTCATACAGATAGCGGTGTAGATATTTCCATGTTCATACAGATAGCGGTGCATGTATTTCCATGTTCATACAGATAGCGGTGTAGATATTTCCGTGTTCATCCAGATGTCTGTGTAGATATTTCCATGTTCATACAGATAGCGGTGTAGATATTTCCATGTTCATACAGATAGCGGTGTAGATATTTCCATGTTCATCCAGATGGCTGTGTAGACATATCCATGTTCATACAGATGGCGGTGAAGATATTTCCATGTTCATACAGATGGCTGTGTAGATATATCCATGTTCATACAGATGGCGGTGACGATATTTCCATGTTCATACAGACGGCGGTGTAGATATTTCCATGTTTATACACATAGCGGTGTAGATAATTCCATGTTTATACAGATAGCGGTGTAGATATTTCCATGTTTATGCAGATAGTTGTGTAGATATCTCCATCTTAATACAGATGGCGGTGTAGATATTTAAATGTTCATACAGATGGCTGTGTAGACATATCCATGTTCATACAGATGGCGGTGAAGGTATTTCCATGTTCATACAGATAGCGGTGTAGATATTTCCATGTTCATACAGATAGCGGTGTAGATATTTCCAAGTTCATACAGATGGCTGTGTAGATATATCCATGTTCCTACAGATGGCGGTGAAGATATTTCCAAGTTCATACAGATGGCGGTGTAGATATTTCCATGTTCATCCAGATGGCTGTGTAGATATATCCATGTTCATACAGATAGCGGTGTAGATATTTCCATCTTCATACAGATAGCGGTGCAGATATTTCCATGTTCATCCAGATGGCTGTGTAGATATATCCATGTTCATACAGATGGCAGTGAAGATATTTCCATGTTCATACAGATAGCGGTGTAGATATTTCCATGTTCATACAGATAGCGGTGTAGATATTTCCATGTTCATAAAGATAGCGGTGTAGATATTTCCATGTTTATACAGATAGCGGTGAAAATGTATGCATGTTTACACAGATAGCGGTGTAGATATTTCCATGTTCTTCCAGATGGCTGTGTAGATATATCCATGTTCATACAGATGGCGGTGAAGATATTTCCATGTTCATACAGATAGCGGTGTAGATATTTCCATGTTCATACAGATAGCGGTGCATGTATTTCCATGTTCATACAGATAGCGGTGTAGATATTTCCGTGTTCATCCAGATGTCTGTGTAGATATTTCCATGTTCATACAGATAGCGGTGTAGATATTTCCATGTTCATACAGATATCGGTGTAGATATTACCATGTTCATCCAGATGGCTGTGTAGTCATATCCATGTTCATACAGATGGCGGTGAAGATATTTCCATGTTCATACAGATGGCTGTGTAGATATATCCATGTTCATACAGATGGCGGTGACGATATTTCCATGTTCATACAGACGGCGGTGTAGATATTTCCATGTTCATACAGATAGCGGTGCTGATATTTCCATGTTTATACAGGTAGCGGTGTACATATTTCCGTGTTTATACAGAGAGCGGTGTAGATATTTCCATGTTCATACAGATAGCGGTGTATATATTTCCATGTTTATACAGATAGCGGTGTAGATATCTCCTTCTTAATACAGATGGCGGTGTAGATATTTCCATGTTCATACAGATGGCGGTGAAGATATTTCCATGTTTATAGAGATAGCGGTGTAGCTATTTCCATGTGCAAAGAGATAGCTGTGTAGATATTTCCATTTATATGCAGATAGTTGTGTATATATTTCCATTTTCATGCAGATAGCGGTGTAGGTATTTCCATGTTCAAACAGATAGCGGTGTAGATATTTCCATGTTCATACAGATAGCGGTGTAGATATTTCCATGTTTATACAGATAGCGGTGAAGATGTATGCATGTTTACACAGATAGCGGTGTAGATATTTCCATATTCATACAGACGGCTGTGTAGACATATCCATGTTCATACAGATGGCGGTGAAGATATTTCCATGTTCATACAGATTGCTGTGTAGATATATCCATGTTCATACAGATGGCGGTGACGATATTTCCATCTTCATACAGACGGCGGTGTAGATATTTCCATGTTCATACAGATAGCGGTGCTGATATTTCCATGTTTATAAAGGTAGTGGTGTAGATATTTCCATGTTTATACAGATAGCGGTGTAGATATTTCCATGTCCATCCAGATGGCTGTGTAGATATATCCATGCTCATACAGATGGCGGTGAAGACGTTTCCATGTTCATACAGAAAGCGGTGTAGATATTTCCATGTTCATACAGATAACCGTGTAGATATTGCATTGTTCCTACCGATAGCGGTGCTGATACTTCCATGTTTATACAGGTAGCGGTGTAGATATTTCCATGTTTATACACATAGCGGTGTAGATATTTCCATGTTTATACAGATAGCGGTGTAGATATCTCCATCTTAATACAGATGGCGGTGTAGATATTTATATGCTCATACAGATGGCGATGCAGATATTTCCATGTTCATACGGATGGCGGTGAAGATATTTCCATGTTCATACAGAAGGCGGTGTAGAAACTTCCATGTTCATACTGATAGCGGTGCTGATATTTCCATGTTTATACAGGTAGCGGTGTAGATATTTCCATGTTTATACAGATAGCAGTGTAGATATTTCCATGTTTATACACATAGCGGTGTAGATATTTCCATGTTTATACAGATAGCGGTGTAGATATTTCCATGTTTATGCAGATAGTGGTGTAGATATCTCCATCTTAATACAGATGGCGGTGTAGATATTTAAATGTTCATACAGATGGCGGTGCAGATATTTCCATGTTCATACAGATGGCGGTGTGGTTATTTCCATGTGTAAAGAGATAGCTGTGTAGGTATTTCCATGTATAAGCAGATAGCTCTGTAGATATTTCCGTTTTCATGCAGATAGCGGTGTATATATTTCTCTCTTCAAACACTTAGCGGTGTAGATATTTCCATGGTCATAAAGATAGCGGTGTAGATATTTCCATGTTTATACAGATAGCGGTGTAGATATTTCCATGTTCATACAGATAGACGTGTAGATATTGCCATGTTCATACCGATAGCGGTGCTGATACTTCCATGTTTATACAGGTAGCGGTGTACATATTTCCGTGTTTATACAGATAGCGGTGTAGATATTTCCATGTTCATACAGATAGCGGTGTATATATTTCCATGTTTATACAGATAGCGGTGTAGATATCTCCTTCTTAATTCTGATGGCCGTGTAGATATTTCCATGTTCATACAGATGGCGGTGTAGATATTTCCATGTTTATAGAGATAGCGGTGTAGTTATTTCCATGTGCAAAGAGATAGCTGTGTAGATATTTCCATTTATATGCAGATAGTTGTGTAGATATTTCCTTTTTCATGCAGATAGCGGTGTAGATATTTCCATGTTCAAACAGATAGCGGTGTAGATATTTCCATGTTCATACAGATAGCGGTGTAGATATTTCCATGTTTATACAGATAGCGGTGAAGATGTATGCATGTTTACACAGATAGCGGTGTAGATATTTCCATGTTCATCCAGACGGGTGTGTAGACATATCCATGTTCATACAGATGGCGGTGAAGATATTTCCATGTTCATACAGATGGCTGTGTAGATATATCCATGTTCATACAGATGGCGGTGACGATATTTCCATGTTCATACAGACGGCGGTGTAGATATTTCCATGTTCATACAGATAGCGGTGCTGATATTTCCATGTTTATACAGGTAGCGGTGTAGATATTTCCATGTTTATACAGATAGCGGTGTAGATATTTCCATGTTTATACAGATAGCGGTGAAGATATTTCCATGTTTATACAGATAGCGGTAGATAACTCCATCTTAATACAGATGGCGGTGTAGATATTTATATGTTCATACAGATGGCGGTGAAGATATTTCCATGTTCATACAGATGGCTGTGTAGACATATCCATGTTCATACAGATAGCGGTGCATGTATTTCCATGTTCATACAGATAGCGGTGTAGATATTTCCGTGTTCATCCAGATGTCTGTGTAGATATTTCCATGTTCATACAGATAGCGGTGTAGATATTTCCATGTTCATGCAGATAGCGGTGTAGATATTTCCATGTTCATCCAGATGGCTGTGTAGACATATCCATGTTCATACAGATGGCGGTGAAGATATTTCCATGTTCATATAGATAGCGGTGTAGATATTTCCATGTTCATACAGATAGCGGTGTAGATATTTCCATGTTCATACAGATTGGGGTGTATGTATTTCCATGTTCATACAGATAGTGGTGTAGATATTTCTATTTTCATGCAGATAGCGGTGTATATATTTCCCTGTTCAAACAGTTAGCGGTGTAGATATTTCCATGTTCCTAAAGATAGCGGTTTAGATATTTCCATGTTTATACAGATAGCGGTGAAGATGTATGCATGTTTTCTCAGATATCGGTGTAGATATTTCCATGTTCATCCAGATGGCTGTGTAGATATATCCATGTTCATACAGACGGCGGAGAAGATATTTCCATGTTCATACAGATAGCGGTGTAGATATTTCCATGTTCATACAGATAGCGGTGCATGTATTTCCATTTTCATACAGATAGCGGTGTAGATATTTCCGTGTTCATCCAGATGTCTGTGTAGATATTTCCATGTTCATACAGATAGCGGTGTAGATATTTCCATGTTCATAAAGATAGCGGTGTAGATATTTCCATGTTTATACAGATAGCGGTGTAGTTATTTCCATGTTTATACAGATAGCGGTGTAGATATCTCCATCTTAATACAGATGGCGGTGTAGATATTTATATGTTCATACAGATGGCGGTGCAGATATTTCCATGTTCATACGGATGGCGGTGAAGATATTTCCATGTTCATACAGATGGCGGTGTAGAAACTTCCATGTTCATACTGATAGCGGTGCTGATATTTCCATGTTTATACAGGTAGCGGTGTAGATATTTCCATGTTAATACAGATAGCGGTGTAGATATTTCCATGTTTATACACATAGCGGTGTTGATATTTCCATGTTTATACAGATAGCTGTGTAGATATTTCCATGTTTATGCAGATAGTTGTGTAGATATGTCCATCTTAATACAGATGGCGGTGTAGATGTTTAAATGTTCATACAGATGGCTGTGTAGACATATCCATGTTCATACAGATGGTGGTGAAGATATTTCCATATTCATACAGATAGCGGTGTAGATATTTCCATGTTCATACAGATGGCTGTGTAGATATATCTATGTTCCTACAGATGGCGGTGAAGATATTTCCATGTTCATACAGATGGCGGTGTAGATATTTCCATGTTCATCCAGATGGCTGTGTAGATATATCCATGTTCATACAGATAGCGGTGTAGATATTTCCATCTTCATACAGATAGCGGTGCAGATATTTCCATGTTCATCCAGATGGCTGTGTAGATATATCCATGTTCATACAGATGGCGTTGAAGATATTTCCATGTTCATACAGATAGCGGTGTAGATATTTCCATGTTCATACAGATAGCGGTGTAGATATTTCCATGTTCATAAAGATAGTGGTGTAGATATTTCCATGTTTATAAAGATAGCGGTGAAAATGTATGCATGTTTACACAGATAGCGGTGTAGATATTTCTATGTTCATCCTGATGGCTGTGTAGATATATCCATGTTCATACAGATTGCGGTGAAGATATTTCCATGTTCATACAGATAGCGGTGTAGATATTTCCATGTTCATACAGATAGCGGTGTAGATATTTCCATGTTCATACAGATAGCGGTGCATGTATTTCCATGTTCATACAGATAGTGGTGTAGATATTTCCGTGTTCATCCAGATGTCTGTGTAGATATTTCCATGTTCATACAGATAGCGGTGTAGATATTTCCATGTACATACAGATAGCGGTGTAGATATTTCCATGTTCATCCAGATGGCTGTGTAGACATATCCATGTTCATACAGATGGCGGTGAAGTTATTTCCATGTTTATACAGATAGCGGTGTAGATATTTCCATGTTCATACAGATAGACGTGTAGATATTGCCATGTTCATACCGATAGCGGTGCTGATACTTCCATGTTTATACAGGTAGCGGTGTACATATTTCCGTGTTTATACAGATAGCGGTGTAGATATTTCCATGTTCATACAGATAGCGGTGTAGATATATCCATGTTTATACAGATAGCGGTGTAGATATCTCCTTCTTAATTCTGATGGCGGTGTAGATATTTCCATGTTCATACAGATGGCGGTGTAGATATTTCCATGTTTATAGAGATAGCGGTGTAGTTATTTCCATGTGCATAGAGATAGCTGTGTAGATATTTCCATTTATATGCAGATAGTTGTGTAGATATTTCCTTTTTCATGCAGATAGCGGTTTAGATATTTCCATGTTCAAACAGATAGCGGTGTAGATATTTCCATGTTCATACAGATAGCGGTGTAGATATTTCCATGTTTATACAGATAGCGGTGAAGATGTATGCATGTTTACACAGATAGCGGTGTAGATATTTCCATGTTCATACAGATAGCGGTGTAGATATTTCCATGTTCATACAGATAGCGGTGTAGATATTTCCATGTTCATACAGATAGTGGTGCATGTATTTCCATGTTCATACAGATAGCGGTGTAGATATTTCCGTGTTCATCCAGATGTCTGTGTAGATATTTCCATGTTCATACAGATAGCGGTGTAGATATTTCCATGTTCATACAGATAGCGGTGTAGATATTTCCATGTTCATCCAGATGGCTGTGTAGACATATCCATGTTCATACAGATGGCGGTGAAGATATTTCCATGTTCATACAGATGGCTGTGTACATATATCCATGTTCATACAGATGGCGGTGACGATATTTCCATGTACATACAGACGGCGGTGTAGATATTTCCATGTTCATACAGACAGCGGTGCTGATATTTCCATGTTTATACAGGTAGCGGTGTAGATATTTCCATGTTTATACAGATAGCGGTGTAGATATTTCCATGTTTATACAGATAGCGGTGTAGATATTTCCATGTTTATACAGATAGCGGTGTAGATATTTCCATGTGTATACAGATAACGGTGTAGATATCTCCATCTTAATACAGATGGCGGTGTAGATATTTATATGTTCATACAGATGGCGGTGCAGACATTTCCATGTTCATACGGATGGCGGTGAAGATATTTCCATGTTCATACAGATGGCGGTGTAGATATTTCCATGTTCATCCAGATGGCTGTGTAGATATATCCATGTTCATACAGATAGCGGTGTAGATATTTCCATCTTCATACAGATAGCGGTGCAGATATTTGCATGTTCATCCAGATGGCTGTGTAGATATATCCATGTTCATACAGATGGCGCTGAAGATATTTCCATGTTCATACAGATAGCGGTGTAGATATTTCCATGTTCATACAGATAGCGGTGTAGATATTTCCATGTTCATAAAGATAGCGGTGTAGATATTTCCATGTTTATACAGATAGCGGTGAAAATGTATGCATGTTTACACAGATAGCGGTGTAGATATTTCCATGTTCATCCAGATGGCTGTGTAGATATATCCATGTTCGTACAGATGGCGGTGAAGATATTTCCATGTTCATACAGATAGCGGTGTAGATATTTCCATGTTCATACAGATAGCGGTGCATGTATTTCCATGTTCATACAGATAGCGGTGTAGATATTTCCGTGTTCATCCAGATGTCTGTGTAGATATTTCCATGTTCATACAGATAGCGGTGTAGATATTTCCATGTTCATACAGATAGCGGTGTAGATATTTCCATGTTCATCCAGATGGCTGTGTAGACATATCCATGTTCATACAGATGGCGGTGAAGATATTTCCATGTTCATACAGATGGCTGTGTAGATATATCCATGTTCATACAGATGGCGGTGACGATATTTCCATGTTCATACAGACGGCGGTGTAGATATTTCCATGTTCATACAGATAGCGGTGCTGATATTTCCATGTTTATACAGGTAGCGGTTTAGATATTTCCATGTTTATACAGATAGCGGTGTAGATATTTCCATGTTTATGCAGATAGCGGTGTAGATATTTCCATGTTTATACAGATAGCGGTGTAGATATCTCCATCTTAATACAGATGGCGGTGCAGATATTTATATGTTCATACAGATGGCGGTGCAGATATTTCCATGTTCATACGGATGGCGGTGAAGATATTTCCATGTTCATACAGATGGCGGTGTAGAATCTTCCATGTTCATACTGATAGCGGTGCTGATATTTCCATGTTTATACAGGTAGCGGTGTAGATATTTCCATGTTTATACAGATAGCGGTGTAGATATTTCCATGTTTATACACATAGCGGTGTTGATATTTCCATGTTTATACAGATAGCTGTGTAGAAATTTCCATGTTTATGCAGATAGTTGTGTAGATATGTCCATCTTAATACAGATGGCGGTGTAGATATTTAAATGTTCATACAGATGGCTGTGTAGACATATCCATGTTCATACAGATGGTGGTGAAGATATTTCCATGTTCATACAGATAGCGGTGTAGATATTTCCATGTTCATACAGATAGCGGTGTAGATATTTCCATGTTCATACAGATGGCTGTGTAGATATATCTATGTTCCTACAGATGGCGGTGAAGATATTTCCATGTTCATACAGATGGCGGTGTAGATATTTCCATGTTCATCCAGATGGCTGTGTAGATATATCCATGTTCATACAGATAGCGGTGTAGATATTTTCATCTTCATACTGGTAGCGGTGCAGATATTTCCATGTTCATCCAGATGGCTGTGTAGATATATCCATGTTCATACAGATAGCGGTGTAGATATTTCCATGTTCATACAGATAGCGGTGTAGATATTTCCATGTTCATAAAGATAGTGGTGTAGATATTTCCATGTTTATACAGATAGCGGTGAAAATGTATGCATGTTTACACAGATAGCGGTGTAGATATTTCTATGTTCATCCAGATGGCTGTGTAGATATATCCATGTTCATACAGATGGCGGTGAAGATATTTCCATGTTCATACAGATAGCGGTGTAGATATTTCCATGTTCATACAGATAGCGGTGTAGATATTTCCATGTTCATACAGATAGCGGTGCATGTATTTCCATGTTCATACAGATAGCGGTGTAGATATTTCCGTGTTCATCCAGATGTCTGTGTAGATATTTCCATGTTCATACAGATAGCGGTGTAGATATTTCCATGTTCATACAGATAGCGGTGTAGATAATTCCATGTTCATCCAGATGGCTGTGTAGACATATCCATGTTCATACAGATGGCGGTGAAGTTATTTCCATGTTTATACAGATAGCGGTGTAGATATTTCCATGTTCATACAGATAGACGTGTAGATATTGCCATGTTCATACCGATAGCGGTGCTGATACTTCCATGTTTATACAGGTAGAGGTGTACATATTTGCGTGTTTATACAGATAGCGGTGTAGATATTTCCATGTTCATACAGATAGCGGTGTAGATATTTCCATGTTTATACATTTAGCGGTGTAGATATCTCCTTCTTAATTCTGATGGCGGTGTAGATATTTCCATGTTCATACAGATGGCGGTGTAGATATTTCCATGTTTATAGAGATAGCGGTGTAGTTATTTCCATGTGCATAGAGATAGCTGTGTAGATATTTCCATTTATATGCAGATAGTTGTGTAGATATTTCCTTTTTCATGCAGATAGCGGTGTAGATATTTCCATGTTCAAACAGATAGCGGTGTAGATATTTCCATGTTCATACAGATAGCGGTGTAGATATTTCCATGTTTATACAGATAGCGGTAAAGATGTATGCATGTTTACACAGATAGCGGTGTAGATATTTCCATGTTCATACAGATAGCGGTGTAGATATTTCCATGTTCATACAGATAGTGGTGCATGTATTTCCATGTTCATACAGATAGCGGTGTAGATATTTCCGTGTTCATCTAGATGTCTGTGTAGATATTTCCATGTTCATACAGATAGCGGTGTAGATATTTCCATGTTTTACAGATAGCGGTGTAGATATTTCCATGTTCATCCAGATGGCTGTGTAGACATATCCATGTTCATACAGATGGCGGTGAAGATATTTCCATGTTCATACAGATGGCTGTGTAGATATATCCATGTTCATACAGATGGCGGTGACGATATTTCCATGTTCATAGAGACGGCGGTGTAGATATTTCCATGTTCATACAGACAGCGGTGCTGATATTTCCATGTTTATACAGGTAGCGGTGTAGATATTTCCATGTTTATACAGATAGCGGTGTAGATATTTCCATGTTTATACAGATAGCGTTGTAGATATTTCCATGTTTATACAGATAGCGGTGTAGATATTTCCATGTTTATACAGATAGCGGTGTAGATATCTCCATCTTAATACAGATGGCGGTGTAGATATTTATATGTTCATACAGATGGCGGTGCAGACATTTCCATGTTCACACGGACGGCGGTGAAGATATTTCCATGTTCATACAGATGGCAGTGTAGAAACTTCCATGTTCATACTGATAGCGGTGCTGATATTTCCATGTTTATACAGGTAGCGGTGTAGATATTTCCATGTTTATACAGATAGCGGTGTAGATATTTCCATGTTTATACACATAGCGGTGTAGATATTTCCATGTTTATACAGATAGCGGTGTAGATATTTCCATGTTTTGCAGATAATTGTGTAGATATCTCCATCTTAATACAGATGGAGGTGTAGATATTTATATGTTCATACAGATGGCTGTGTAGACATATCCATGTTCATACAGATGGCGGTGAAGATATTTCCATGTTCATACAGATAGCGGTGTAGATATTTCCATGTTCATACAGATAGCGGTGTAGTTATTTCCATGTTCATACAGATGGCTGTGTAGATATATCCATGTCCCTACAGATGGCGGTGAAGATATTTCCATGTTCATACAGATGGCGTTGTAGATATTTCCATGTTCATACAGATAGCCGTGTAGATATTGGCATGTTCATACCGATAGCGGTGCTGATACTTCCATGTTTATACAGGTAGCGGTGTACATATTTCTGTGTTTATACAGGTAGCGGTGTAGATATTTCCATGTTCATACAGATAGCGGTGTAGATATTTCCATGTTTATACAGATAGCGGTGTAGATATTTCCATGTTTATACAGATAGCGGTGTAGATATTTCCATGTTTATACAGATAGCGGTAGATATCTCCATCTTAATACAGATGGCGGTGTAGATATTTATATGTTCATACAGATGGCGGTGCAGATATTTCCATGTTCATACAGATGGCAGTGAAGATATTTCCATATTCATACAGATAGCGGTGTAGATATATCCATTTTCATACAGATAGTGGTGTAGATATTTCCATGTTCATACAGATAGCGGTGCAGATATTTCCATGTTCATACAGATTGCGGTGTACATATTTCCATGTTCATACAGATAGTGGTGTATGTATTTCCATGTTCATACAGATAGTGGTGTAGATATTTCCATTTTCATGCAGATAGCGGTGTATATATTTCCCTGTTCAAACAGTTAGCGGTGTAGATATTTCCATGTTCATAAAGATAGCGCTGTAGATATTTCCATGTTTATACAGATAGCGGTGAAGATGTATGCATGTTTACACAGATAGCGGTGTAGATATTTCCATGTTCATCCACATGGCTGTGTAGATATATCCATGTTCAAACAGAAGGCGGTGAAGATATTTCCATGTTCATACAGATAGCGGTGTAGATATTTCCATGTTCATAAAGATAGCGGTGTAGATATTTCCATGTTCTTACAGATAGCGGTGTATGTATTTCCATGTTCATACAGATAGCGTTGTAGATATTTCCATGTTCATCCTGATGGCTGTGTACATATTTCCATGTTCATACAGATAGCGGTGTAGATATTTCCATGTTCATACAGATAGCGGTGTAGATATTTCCATGTTCATCCAGATGGCTGTGTACATATATCCATGTTCATACAGATGGCGGTGAAGATATTTCCATGTTCATACAGATGGCGTTGTAGATATTTCCATGTTCATACAGATAGCCGTGTAGATATTGGCATGTTCATACCGATAGCGGTGCTGATACTTCCATGTTTATACAGGTAGCGGTGTACATATTTCTGTGTTTATACAGGTAGCGGTATAGATATTTCCATGTTCATACAGATAGCGGTGTAGATATTTCCATGTTTATACAGGTAGCGGTGTAGATATCTCCTTCTTAATACAGACGGCAGTGAAGATATTTATATGTTCATACAGATGGCGGTACAGATATTTCCATTTTCATACAGATGGTGGTGTAGATATTTCCATGTTTATAGAGATAGCGGTGTAGTTATTTCCATGTGCTAAGAGATAGCTGTGTAGATATTTCCATG
This sequence comes from Gorilla gorilla gorilla, assembly GCF_029281585.2. Lineage (NCBI taxonomy): Eukaryota > Metazoa > Chordata > Mammalia > Primates > Hominidae > Gorilla > Gorilla gorilla. Next base: position 4,028,835 of record NC_073232.2, on the reverse strand, counting down.
TATATGCTGATAGCTGTGTAGATATTTCCATTTTCATGCAGATAGCGGTGTAGATATTTCCATGTTCAAACAGATAGGGGTGTAGGTATTTCCATGTTCATACTGATAGCGGAGTGGATATTTCCATGTTTATACAGATAGCGGTGAAGATGTATGCATGTTTACACAAATAGCGGTGTAGATATTTCCATGTTCATACAGATAGCTGTGTAGATATTTCCATGTTCATCCAGACGGCTGTGTAGACATATCCATGTTCATACAGATGGCGGTGAAGATATTTCCATGTTCATACAGATGGCTGTGTAGATGTATCCATGTTCATACAGATGACGGTGAATATTTTTCCGTGTTCATACAGATGGCGGTGTAGATATTTCCATGTTCATACAGATAGCGGTGCTGATATTTCCATGTTTATACAGGTAGCAGTGTAGATATTGACATGTTTATACAGATAGCGGTGTAGATATTTCCATGTTTATACACATAGCGGTGTAGGTATTTCCTTGTTCATACTGATAGCGGTGTAGATATCTCCATCTTAATACAGATGGCGGTGAAGATATTTATATGTTCATACAGATGGCGGTGCAGATATTTCCATGTTCATACAGATGGCGGTGAAGATATTTCCATGTTCATACAGATGGCGGTGTAGATACTTCCATGTTCATAATGATAGCGGTGCTGATATTTCCATCTTTATACAGGTAGCGGTGTAGATATTTCCATGTTTATACAGATAGCGGTGTAGATGTTTCCATGTTTATACACATAGCGGTGTAGATATTTCCATCTTTATACAGATAGCGGTGTAGATATCTCCTTCTTAATACAGATGGCGGTGTAGATATTTATATGTTCATTCAGATGGCGGTGCAGATATTTCCATGTTCATACAGATGGCGGTGTAGATATTTCCATGTTCATACAGATAGCGGTGTAATTATTTCCATGTGTAAAGAGATAGCTGTGTAGATATTCCCATGTATATGCAGATAGCTGTGTAGATATTTCCATTTTCAAGCAGATAGCGGTTTATATACTTCCCTGTTCAAACAGATAGCGGTGTAGATATTTCCATGTTCATACAGATAGTGGTGTAGATGTTTCCATGTTTGTACAGATAGCGGTGTAGATATCTCCATCTTAATACAGATGGCGGTGTAGATATTTATATGTTCATAAAGATGGCGGTGCAGATATTTCCATGTTCATGCAGACGGCGGTGTAGATATTTCCATGTTCATACAGATAGTGGTGCAGTTATTTCCATGTGTAAAGAGATAGCTGTGTAGATATTACCGTGTATAGGCAGATAGCTGTGTAGATATTTCCATTTTCATGCAGATAGTGGTGTATATATTTCCCTGTTCAAACAGTTAGCAGTGTAGATATTTCCATGTTCAGAAAGATAGCGGTGTAGATATTTCCATGTTTATACAGATAGCGGAGAAGGTGTATGCATGTTTACACAGATAGCGGTGTAGATATTTCCATGTTCATCCAGATGGCTGTGTAGATATATCCATGTTCATACAGATAGCGGTGTAGATATTTCCATCTTCATACAGATAGCGGTGCAGATATTTCCATGTTAATCCAGATGGCTGTGTGGATATATCCATGTTCATACAGATGGCGGTGAAGATATTTCCATGTTCATACAGATAGCGGTGTAGATATTTCCATGTTCATACAGAAAGCGGTGTAGATATTTCCTTGTTCATTCAGATAGCGGTGAAAATGTATGCATGTTTACACAGATAGCGGTGTAGATATTTCCATGTTCATCCAGATGGCTGTGTAGATATATCCATGTTCATACAGATGGCGGTGAAGATATTTCCATGTTCATACAGATAGCGGTGTAGATATTTCCATGTTCATACAGATAGCGGTGTAGATATTTCCATGTTTATACAGATAGCGGTGTAGATATTTCCATGTTTATACAGATAGCGGTAGATATCTCCATCTTAATACAGATGGCGGGGTAGATATTTATATGTTCATACAGATGGCGGTGCAGATATTTCCATGTTCATACAGATGGCGGTGGTGATATTTCCATGTTTATACAGATAGCGGTGTAGATATTTCCATGTTCATACAGATAGCGGTGTAGATATTTCCATGTTCATCCAGATGGCTGTGTAGACATATCCATGTTCATACAGATGGCGGTGAAGATATTTCCATGTTCATACAGATGGCTGTGTAGATATATCCATGTTCATACAGATGGCGGTGACGATATTTCCATGTTCATACAGACGGCGGTGTAGATATTTCCATGTTTATACACATAGCGGTGTAGATAATTCCATGTTTATACAGATAGCGGTGTAGATATTTCCATGTTTATGCAGATAGTTGTGTAGATATCTCCATCTTAATACAGATGGCAGTGTAGATATTTAAATGTTCATACAGATGGCTGTGTAGACATATCCATGTTCATACAGATGGCGGTGAAGATATTTCCATGTTCATACAGATAGCGTTGTAGATATTTCCATGTTCATACAGATGGCTGTGTAGATATATCTATGTTCCTACAGATGGCGGTGAAGATATTTCCATGTTCATACAGATGGCGGTGTAGATATTTCCATGTTCATCCAGATGGCTGTGTAGATATATCCATGTTCATACAGATAGCGGTGTAGATATTTCCATCTTCATACAGATAGCGGTGTAGATATTTCCATGTTCATACAGATAGCGGTGCATGTACTTCCATGTTCATACATATAGCGGTGTAGATATTTCCGTGTTCATCCAGATGTCTGTGTAGATATTTCCATGTTCATTCAGATAGCGGTGTAGATATTTCCATGTTCATACAGATAGCGGTGTAGATATTTCCATGTTCATCCAGATGGCTGTGTAGACATATCCATGTTCATACAGATGGCGGTGAAGATATTTCCATGTTCATACAGATGGCTGTGTAGATATATCCATGTTCATACAGATGGCGGTGACGATATTTCCATGTTCATACAGACGGCGGTGTAGATATTTCCATGTTTATACACATAGCGGTGTAGATAATTCCATGTTTATACAGATAGCGGTGTAGATATTTCCATGTTTATGCAGATAGTTGTGTAGATATCTCCATCTTAATACAGATGGCAGTGTAGATATTTAAATGTTCATACAGATGGCTGTGTAGACATATCCATGTTCATACAGATGGCGGTGAAGATATTTCCATGTTCATACAGATAGCGTTGTAGATATTTCCATGTTCATACAGATGGCTGTGTAGATATATCTATGTTCCTACAGATGGCGGTGAAGATATTTCCATGTTCATACAGATGGCGGTGTAGATATTTCCATGTTCATCCAGATGGCTGTGTAGATATATCCATGTTCATACAGATGGCGTTGAAGATATTTCCATGTTCATACAGATAGCGGTGTAGATATTTCCATGTTCATACAGATAGCGGTGTAGATATTTCCATGTTCATAAAGATAGTGGTGTAGATATTTCCATGTTTATACAGATAGCGGTGAAAATGTATGCATGTTTACACAGATAGCGGTGTAGATATTTCTATGTTCATCCTGATGGCTGTGTAGATATATCCATGTTCATACAGATTGCGGTGAAGATATTTCCATGTTCATACAGATAGCGGTGTAGATATTTCCATGTTCATACAGAAAGCGGTGTAGATATTTCCATGTTCATACAGATAGCGGTGCATGTATTTCCATGTTCATACAGATAGCGGTGTAGATATTTCCGTGTTCATCCAGATGTCTGTGTAGATATTTCCATGTTCATACAGATAGCGGTGTAGATATTTCCATGTACATACAGATATCGGTGTAGATATTTCCATGTTCATCCAGATGGCTGTGTAGACATATCCATGTTCATACAGATGGCGGTGAAGTTATTTCCATGTTTATACAGATAGCGGTGTAGATATTTCCATGTTCATACAGATAGACGTGTAGATATTGCCATGTTCATACCGATAGCGGTGCTGATACTTCCATGTTTATACAGGTAGCGGTGTACATATTTCCGTGTTTATACAGATAGCGGTGTAGATATTTCCATGTTCATACAGATAGCGGTGTAGATATATCCATGTTTATACAAATAGCGGTGTAGATATCTCCTTCTTAATTCTGATGGCGGTGTAGATATTTCCATGTTCATACAGATGGCGGTGTAGATATTTCCATGTTTATAGAGATAGCGGTGTAGTTATTTCCATGTGCATAGAGATAGCTGTGTAGATATTTCCATTTATATGCAGATAGTTGTGTAGATATTTCCTTTTTCATGCAGATAGCGGTGTAGATATTTCCATGTTCAAACAGATAGCGGTGTAGATATTTCCATGTTCATCCAGATGGCTGTGTAGATATATCCATGTTCATACAGATGGCGGTGAAGATATTTCCATGTTCATACAGATAGCGGTGTAGATATTTCCATGTTCATACATATAGCGGTGCATGTACTTCCATGTTCATACAGATAGCGGTGTAGATATTTCCGTGTTCATCCAGATGTCTGTGTAGATATTTCCATGTTCATACAGATAGCGGTGTAGATATTTCCATGTTCATACAGATAGCGGTGTAGATATTTCCATGTTCATCCAGATGGCTGTGTAGACATATCCATGTTCATACAGATGGCGGTGAAGATATTTCCATGTTCATACAGATGGCTGTGTAGATATATCCATGTTCATACAGATGGCGGTGACGATATTTCCATGTTCATACAGACGGCGGTGTAGATATTTCCATGTTTATACAGATAGCGGTGTAGATAATTCCATGTTTATACAGATAGCGGTGTAGATATTTCCATGTTTATGCAGATAGTTGTGTAGATATCTCCATCTTAATACAGATGGCAGTGTAGATATTTAAATGTTCATACAGATGGCTGTGTAGACATATCCATGTTCATACAGATGGCGGTGAAGATATTTCCATGTTCATACAGATAGCGTTGTAGATATTTCGTTGTTCATACAGATGGCTGTGTAGATATATCTATGTTCCTACAGATGGCGGTGAAGATATTTCCATGTTCATACAGATGGCGGTGTAGATATTTCCATGTTCATCAAGACGGCTGTGTAGATATATCCATGTTCATACAGATAGCGGTGTAGATATTTCCATCTTCATACAGATAGCGGTGTAGATATTTCCATGTTCATACAGATAGCGGTGCATGTACTTCCATGTTCATAAAGATAGTGGTGTAGATATTTCCATGTTTATACAGATAGCGTTGAAAATGTATGCATGTTTACACAGATAGCGGTGTAGATATTTCTATGTTCATCCTGATGGCTGTGTAGATATATCCATGTTCATACAGATTGCGGTGAAGATATTTCCATGTTCATACAGATAGTGGTGTAGATATTTCCATGTTCATACAGATAGCGGTGTAGATATTTCCATGTTCATACAGATAGCGGTGCATGTATTTCCATGTTCATACAGATAGCGGTGTAGATATTTCCGTGTTCATCCAGATGTCTGTGTAGATATTTCCATGTTCATACAGATAGCGGTGTAGATATTTCCATGTACATACAGATAGCGGTGTAGATATTTCCATGTTCATCCAGATGGCTGTGTAGACATATCCATGTTCATACAGATGGCGGTGAAGTTATTTCCATGTTTATACAGATAGCGGTGTAGATATTTCCATGTTCATACAGATAGACGTGTAGATATTGCCATGTTCATACCGATAGCGGTGCTGATACTTCCATGTTTATACAGGTAGCGGTGTACATATTTCCGTGTTTATACAGATAGCGGTGTAGATATTTCCATGTTCATACAGATAGCGGTGTAGATATATCCATGTTTATACAAATAGCGGTGTAGATATCTCCTTCTTAATTCTGATGGCGGTGTAGATATTTCCATGTTCATACAGATGGCGGTGTAGATATTTCCATGTTTATAGAGATAGCGGTGTAGTTATTTCCATGTGCATAGAGATAGCTGTGTAGATATTTCCATTTATATGCAGATAGTTGTGTAGATATTTCCTTTTTCATGCAGATAGCGGTGTAGATATTTCCATGTTCAAACAGATAGCGGTGTAGATATTTCCATGTTCATACAGATAGCGGTGTAGATGTTTCCATGTTTATACAGATAGCGGTGAAGATGTATGCATGTTTACACAGATAGCGGTGTAGATATTTCCATGTTCATACAGATAGCGGTGTAGATATTTCCATGTTCATACAGATAGCGGTGTAGATATTTCCATGTTCATACAGATAGTGGTGCATGTATTTCCATGTTCATACAGATAGCGGTGTAGATATTTCCGTGTTCATCCAGATGTCTGTGTAGATATTTCCATGTTCATACAGATAGCGGTGTAGATATTTCCATGTTCATACAGATAGCGGTGTAGATATTTCCATGTTCATCCAGATGGCTGTGTAGACATATCCATGTTCATACAGATGGCGGTGAAGATATTTCCATGTTCATACAGATGGCTGTGTAGATATATCCATGTTCATACAGATGGCGGTGACGATATTTCCATGTTCATACAGACGGCGGTGTAGATATTTCCATGTTCATACAGACAGCGGTGCTGATATTTCCATGTTTATACAGGTAGCGGTGTAGATATTTCCATGTTTATACAGATAGCGGTGTAGATATTTCCATGTTTATACAGATAGCGGTGTAGATATCTCCATCTTAATACAGATGGCGGTGTAGATATTTATATGTTCATACAGATGGCGGTGCAGACATTTCCATGTTCATACAGATGGTGGTGAAGATATTTCCATGTTCATACAGATGGCGGTGTAGATATTTCCATGTTCATCCAGATGGCTGTGTAGATATATCCATGTTCATACAGATAGCGGTGTAGATATTTCCATCTTCATACAGATAGCGGTGCAGATATTTGCATGTTCATCCAGATGGCTGTGTAGATATATCCATGTTCATACAGATGGCGGTGAAGATATTTCCATGTTCATACAGATAGCGGTGTAGATATTTCCATGTTCATACAGATAGCGGTGTAGATATTTCCATGTTCATAAAGATAGCGGTGTAGATATTTCCATGTTTATACAGATAGCGGTGAAAATGTATGCATGTTTACAGAGATATCGGTGTAGATATTTCCATGTTCATCCAGATGGCTGTGTAGATATATCCATGTTCGTACAGATGGCGGTGAAGATATTTCCATGTTCATACAGATAGCGGTGTAGATATTTCCATGTTCATACAGATAGCGGTGCATGTATTTCCATGTTCATACAGATAGCGTTGTAGATATTTCCTTGTTCATCCAGATGTCTGTGTAGATATTTCCATGTTCATACAGATAGCGGTGTAGATATTTCCATGTTCATACAGATAGCGGTGTAGATATTTCCATGTTCATCCAGATGGCTGTGTAGAAATATACATGTTCATACAGATGGCGGTGAAGATATTTCCATGTTCATACAGATGGCTGTGTAGATATATCCATGTTCATACAGATGGCGGTGACGATATTTCCATGTTCATACAGACGGCGGTGTAGATATTTCCATGTTCATACAGATAGCGGTGCTGATATTTCCATGTTTATACAGGTAGCGGTGTAGATATTTCCATGTTTATACAGATAGCGGTGTAGATATTTCCATGTTTATACAGATAGCGGTGTAGATATTTCCATGTTTAAACAGATAGCGGTGTAGATATCTCCATCTTAATACAGATGGCGGTGCAGATATTTATATGTTCATACAGATGGCGGTGCAGATATTTCCATGTTCATACGGATGGCGGTGAAGATATTTCCATGTTCATACAGATGGCGGTGTAGAAACTTCCATGTTCATACTGATAGCGGTGCTGATATTTCCATGTTTATACAGGTAGCGGTGTAGATATTTCCATGTTTATACAGATAGCGGTGTAGATATTTCCATGTTTATACACATAGCGTTGTTGATATTTCCATGTTTATACAGATAGCTGTGTAGAAATTTCCATGTTAATGCAGATAGTTGTGTAGATATGTCCATCTTAATACAGATGGCGGTGTAGATATTTAAATGTTCATACAGATGGCTGTGTAGACATATCCATGTTCATACAGATGGTGGTGAAGATATTTCCATGTTCATACAGATAGCGGTGTAGATATTTCCATGTTCATACAGATAGCGGTGTAGATATTTCCATGTTCATACAGATGGCTGTGTAGATATATCTATGTTCCTACAGATGGCGGTGAAGATATTTCCATGTTCATACAGATGGCGGTGTAGATATTTCCATGTTCATCCAGATGGCTGTGTAGATATATCCATGTTCATACAGATAGCGGTGTAGATATTTTCATCTTCATACTGAAAGCGGTGCAGATATTTCCATGTTCATCCAGATGGCTGTGTAGATATATCCATGTTCATACAGATAGCGGTGAAGATATTTCCATGTTCATACAGATAGCGGTGTAGATATTTCCATGTTCACAAAGATAGTGGTGTAGATATTTCCATGTTTATACAGATAGCGGTGAAAACGTATGCATGTTTACACAGATAGCGGTGTAGATATTTCCATGTTCATACAGATAGCGGTGTATATATTTCCATGTTCATACAGATAGCGGTGTAGATATTTCCAGGTTCATACAGATAGCGGTGTAGATATTTCCATGTTCATACAGATAGCGGTGCATGTATTTCCATGTTCATACAGATAGCGGTGTAGATATTTCCGTGTTCATCCAGATGTCTGTGTAGATATTTCCATGTTCATACAGATAGCGGTGTAGATATTTCCATGTTCATACAGATAGCGGTGTAGATAATTCCATGTTCATCCAGATGGCTGTGTAGACATATCCATGTTCATACAGATGGCGGTGAAGTTATTTCCATGTTTATACAGATAGCGGTGTAGATATTTCCATGTTTATACAGATAGACGTGTAGATACTGCCATGTTCATACCGATAGCGGTGCTGATACTTCCATGTTTATACAGGTAGAGGTGTACATATTTGCGTGTTTATACAGATAGCGGTGTAGATATTTCCATGTTCATACAGATAGCGGTGTAGATATTTCCTTGTTTATACATTTAGCGGTGTAGATATCTCCTTCTTAATTCTGATGGCGGTGTAGATATTTCCATGTTCATACTGATGGCGGTGTAGATATTTCCATGTTTATAGAGATAGCGGTGTAGTTATTTCCATGTGCATAGAGATAGCTGTGTAGATATTTCCATTTATATGCAGATAGTTGTGTAGATATTTCCTTTTTCATGCAGATAGCGGTGTAGATATTTCCATGTTCAAACAGATAGCGGTGTAGATATTTCCATGTTCATAGAGATAGCGGTGTAGATATTTCCATGTTTATACAGATAGCGGTGAAGATGTATGCATGTTTACACAGGTAGCGGTGTAGATATTTCCATGTTCATACAGATAGCGGTGTAGATATTTCCATGTTCATACAGATAGTGGTGCATGTATTTCCATGTTCATACAGATAGCGGTGTAGATATTTCCGTGTTCATCCAGATGTCTGTGTAGATATTTCCATGTTCATACAGATAGCGGTGTAGATATTTCCATGTTCATAAAGAGAGCCGTGTAGATATTTCCATGTTCATCCAGATGGCTGTGTAGACATATCCATGTTCATACAGATGGCGGTGAAGATATTTCCATGTTCATACAGATGGCTGTGTAGATATATCCATGTTCATACAGATGGCGGTGACGATATTTCCATGTTCATAGAGACGGCGGTGTAGATATTTCCATGTTCATACAGACAGCGGTGCTGATATTTCCATGTTTATACAGGTAGCGGTGTAGATATTTCCATGTTTATACAGATAGCGGTGTAGATATTTCCATGTTTATACAGACAGCGGTGTAGATATTTCCATGTTTATACAGATAGCGGTGTAGATATTTCCATGTTTATACAGATAGCGGTGTAGATATCTCCATCTTAATACAGATGGCGGTGTAGATATTTATATGTTCATACAGATGGCGGTGCAGACATTTCCATGTTCATACGGACGGCGGTGAAGATATTTCCATGTTCATACAGATGGCGGTGTAGAAACTTCCATGTTCATACTGATAGCGGTGCTGATATTTCCATGTTTATACAGGTAGCGGTGTAGATATTTCCATGTTTATACAGATAGCGGTGTAGATATTTCCATGTTCATACAGAAAGCGGTGTAGATATTTCCTTGTTCATTCAGATAGCGGTGAAAATGTATGCATGTTTACACAGATAGCGGTGTAGATATTTCCATGTTCATCCAGATGGCTGTGTAGATATATCCATGTTCATACAGATGGCGGTGAAGATATTTCCATGTTCATACAGATAGCGGTGTAGATATTTCCATGTTCATACAGATAGCGGTGTAGATATTTCCATGTTTATACAGATAGCGGTGTAGATATTTCCATGTTTATACAGATAGCGGTAGATATCTCCATCTTAATACAGATGGCGGGGTAGATATTTATATGTTCATACAGATGGCGGTGCAGATATTTCCATGTTCATACAGATGGCGGTGGTGATATTTCCATGTTTATACAGATAGCGGTGTAGATATTTCCATGTTCATACAGATAGCGGTGTAGATATTTCCATGTTCATCCAGATGGCTGTGTAGACATATCCATGTTCATACAGATGGCGGTGAAGATATTTCCATGTTCATACAGATGGCTGTGTAGATATATCCATGTTCATACAGATGGCGGTGACGATATTTCCATGTTCATACAGACGGCGGTGTAGATATTTCCATGTTTATACACATAGCGGTGTAGATAATTCCATGTTTATACAGATAGCGGTGTAGATATTTCCATGTTTATGCAGATAGTTGTGTAGATATCTCCATCTTAATACAGATGGCAGTGTAGATATTTAAATGTTCATACAGATGGCTGTGTAGACATATCCATGTTCATACAGATGGCGGTGAAGATATTTCCATGTTCATACAGATAGCGTTGTAGATATTTCCATGTTCATACAGATGGCTGTGTAGATATATCTATGTTCCTACAGATGGCGGTGAAGATATTTCCATGTTCATACAGATGGCGGTGTAGATATTTCCATGTTCATCCAGATGGCTGTGTAGATATATCCATGTTCATACAGATAGCGGTGTAGATATTTCCATCTTCATACAGATAGCGGTGTAGATATTTCCATGTTCATACAGATAGCGGTGCATGTACTTCCATGTTCATACATATAGCGGTGTAGATATTTCCGTGTTCATCCAGATGTCTTTGTAGATATTTCCATGTTCATTCAGATAGCGGTGTAGATATTTCCATGTTCATACAGATAGCGGTGTAGATATTTCCATGTTCATCCAGATGGCTGTGTAGACATATCCATGTTCATACAGATGGCGGTGAAGATATTTCCATGTTCATACAGATGGCTGTGTAGATATATCCATGTTCATACAGATGGCGGTGACGATATTTCCATGTTCATACAGACGGCGGTGTAGATATTTCCATGTTTATACACATAGCGGTGTAGATAATTCCATGTTTATACAGATAGCGGTGTAGATATTTCCATGTTTATGCAGATAGTTGTGTAGATATCTCCATCTTAATACAGATGGCAGTGTAGATATTTAAATGTTCATACAGATGGCTGTGTAGACATATCCATGTTCATACAGATGGCGGTGAAGATATTTCCATGTTCATACAGATAGCGTTGTAGATATTTCCATGTTCATACAGATGGCTGTGTAGATATATCTATGTTCCTACAGATGGCGGTGAAGATATTTCCATGTTCATACAGATGGCGGTGTAGATATTTCCATGTTCATCCAGATGGCTGTGTAGATATATCCATGTTCATACAGATGGCGTTGAAGATATTTCCATGTTCATACAGATAGCGGTGTAGATATTTCCATGTTCATACAGATAGCGGTGTAGATATTTCCATGTTCATAAAGATAGTGGTGTAGATATTTCCATGTTTATACAGATAGCGGTGAAAATGTATGCATGTTTACACAGATAGCGGTGTAGATATTTCTATGTTCATCCTGATGGCTGTGTAGATATATCCATGTTCATACAGATTGCGGTGAAGATATTTCCATGTTCATACAGATAGCGGTGTAGATATTTCCATGTTCATACAGAAAGCGGTGTAGATATTTCCATGTTCATACAGATAGCGGTGCATGTATTTCCATGTTCATACAGATAGCGGTGTAGATATTTCCGTGTTCATCCAGATGTCTGTGTAGATATTTCCATGTTCATACAGATAGCGGTGTAGATATTTCCATGTACATACAGATATCGGTGTAGATATTTCCATGTTCATCCAGATGGCTGTGTAGACATATCCATGTTCATACAGATGGCGGTGAAGTTATTTCCATGTTTATACAGATAGCGGTGTAGATATTTCCATGTTCATACAGATAGACGTGTAGATATTGCCATGTTCATACCGATAGCGGTGCTGATACTTCCATGTTTATACAGGTAGCGGTGTACATATTTCCGTGTTTATACAGATAGCGGTGTAGATATTTCCATGTTCATACAGATAGCGGTGTAGATATATCCATGTTTATACAAATAGCGGTGTAGATATCTCCTTCTTAATTCTGATGGCGGTGTAGATATTTCCATGTTCATACAGATGGCGGTGTAGATATTTCCATGTTTATAGAGATAGCGGTGTAGTTATTTCCATGTGCATAGAGATAGCTGTGTAGATATTTCCATTTATATGCAGATAGTTGTGTAGATATTTCCTTTTTCATGCAGATAGCGGTGTAGATATTTCCATGTTCAAACAGATAGCGGTGTAGATATTTCCATGTTCATCCAGATGGCTGTGTAGATATATCCATGTTCATACAGATGGCGGTGAAGATATTTCCATGTTCATACAGATAGCGGTGTAGATATTTCCATGTTCATACATATAGCGGTGCATGTACTTCCATGTTCATACAGATAGCGGTGTAGATATTTCCGTGTTCATCCAGATGTCTGTGTAGATATTTCCATGTTCATACAGATAGCGGTGTAGATATTTCCATGTTCATACAGATAGCGGTGTAGATATTTCCATGTTCATCCAGATGGCTGTGTAGACATATCCATGTTCATACAGATGGCGGTGAAGATATTTCCATGTTCATACAGATGGCTGTGTAGATATATCCATGTTCATACAGATGGCGGTGACGATATTTCCATGTTCATACAGACGGCGGTGTAGATATTTCCATGTTTATACACATAGCGGTGTAGATAATTCCATGTTTATACAGATAGCGGTGTAGATATTTCCATGTTTATGCAGATAGTTGTGTAGATATCTCCATCTTAATACAGATGGCAGTGTAGATATTTAAATGTTCATACAGATGGCTGTGTAGACATATCCATGTTCATACAGATGGCGGTGAAGATATTTCCATGTTCATACAGATAGCGTTGTAGATATTTCGATGTTCATACAGATGGCTGTGTAGATATATCTATGTTCCTACAGATGGCGGTGAAGATATTTCCATGTTCATACAGATGGCGGTGTAGATATTTCCATGTTCATCCAGACGGCTGTGTAGATATATCCATGTTCATACAGATAGCGTTGTAGATATTTCCATCTTCATACAGATAGCGGTGTAGATATTTCCATGTTCATACAGATAGCGGTGCATGTACTTCCATGTTCATAAAGATAGTGGTGTAGATATTTCCATGTTTATACAGATAGCGTTGAAAATGTATGCATGTTTACACAGATAGCGGTGTAGATATTTCTATGTTCATCCTGATGGCTGTGTAGATATATCCATGTTCATACAGATTGCGGTGAAGATATTTCCATGTTCATACAGATAGTGGTGTAGATATTTCCATGTTCATACAGATAGCGGTGTAGATATTTCCATGTTCATACAGATAGCGGTGCATGTATTTCCATGTTCATACAGATAGCGGTGTAGATATTTCCGTGTTCATCCAGATGTCTGTGTAGATATTTCCATGTTCATACAGATAGCGGTGTAGATATTTCCATGTACATACAGATAGCGGTGTAGATATTTCCATGTTCATCCAGATGGCTGTGTAGACATATCCATGTTCATACAGATGGCGGTGAAGTTATTTCCATGTTTATACAGATAGCGGTGTAGATATTTCCATGTTCATACAGATAGACGTGTAGATATTGCCATGTTCATACCGATAGCGGTGCTGATACTTCCATGTTTATACAGGTAGCGGTGTACATATTTCCGTGTTTATACAGATAGCGGTGTAGATATTTCCATGTTCATACAGATAGCGGTGTAGATATATCCATGTTTATACAAATAGCGGTGTAGATATCTCCTTCTTAATTCTGATGGCGGTGTAGATATTTCCATGTTCATACAGATGGCGGTGTAGATATTTCCATGTTTATAGAGATAGCGGTGTAGTTATTTCCATGTGCATAGAGATAGCTGTGTAGATATTTCCATTTATATGCAGATAGTTGTGTAGATATTTCCTTTTTCATGCAGATAGCGGTGTAGATATTTCCATGTTCAAACAGATAGCGGTGTAGATATTTCCATGTTCATACAGATAGCGGTGTAGATGTTTCCATGTTTATACAGATAGCGGTGAAGATGTATGCATGTTTACACAGATAGCGGTGTAGATATTTCCATGTTCATACAGATAGCGGTGTAGATATTTCCATGTTCATACAGATAGCGGTGTAGATATTTCCATGTTCATACAGATAGTGGTGCATGTATTTCCATGTTCATACAGATAGCGGTGTAGATATTTCCGTGTTCATCCAGATGTCTGTGTAGATATTTCCATGTTCATACAGATAGCGGTGTAGATATTTCCATGTTCATACAGATAGCGGTGTAGATATTTCCATGTTCATCCAGATGGCTGTGTAGACATATCCATGTTCATACAGATGGCGGTGAAGATATTTCCATGTTCATACAGATGGCTGTGTAGATATATCCATGTTCATACAGATGGCGGTGACGATATTTCCATGTTCATACAGACGGCGGTGTAGATATTTCCATGTTCATACAGACAGCGGTGCTGATATTTCCATGTTTATACAGGTAGCGGTGTAGATATTTCCATGTTTATACAGATAGCGGTGTAGATATTTCCATGTTTATACAGATAGCGGTGTAGATATTTCCATGTTTATACAGATAGCGGTGTAGATATTTCCATGTGTATACAGATAGCGGTGTAGATATCTCCATCTTAATACAGATGGCGGTGTAGATATTTATATGTTCATACAGATGGCGGTGCAGACATTTCCATGTTCATACAGATGGCGGTGAAGATATTTCCATGTTCATACAGATGGCGGTGTAGATATTTCCATGTTCATCCAGATGGCTGTGTAGATATATCCATGTTCATACAGATAGCGGTGTAGATATTTCCATCTTCATACAGATAGCGGTGCAGATATTTGCATGTTCATCCAGATGGCTGTGTAGATATATCCATGTTCATACAGATGGCGGTGAAGATATTTCCATGTTCATACAGATAGCGGTGTAGATATTTCCATGTTCATACAGATAGCGGTGTAGATATTTCCATGTTCATAAAGATAGCGGTGTAGATATTTCCATGTTTATACAGATAGCGGTGAAAATGTATGCATGTTTACAGAGATATCGGTGTAGATATTTCCATGTTCATCCAGATGGCTGTGTAGATATATCCATGTTCGTACAGATGGCGGTGAAGATATTTCCATGTTCATACAGATAGCGGTGTAGATATTTCCATGTTCATACAGATAGCGGTGCATGTATTTCCATGTTCATACAGATAGCGTTGTAGATATTTCCTTGTTCATCCAGATGTCTGTGTAGATATTTCCATGTTCATACAGATAGCGGTGTAGATATTTCCATGTTCATACAGATAGCGGTGTAGATATTTCCATGTTCATCCAGATGGCTGTGTAGAAATATACATGTTCATACAGATGGCGGTGAAGATATTTCCATGTTCATACAGATGGCTGTGTAGATATATCCATGTTCATACAGATGGCGGTGACGATATTTCCATGTTCATACAGACGGCGGTGTAGATATTTCCATGTTCATACAGATAGCGGTGCTGATATTTCCATGTTTATACAGGTAGCGGTGTAGATATTTCCATGTTTATACAGATAGCGGTGTAGATATTTCCATGTTTATACAGATAGCGGTGTAGATATTTCCATGTTTAAACAGATAGCGGTGTAGATATCTCCATCTTAATACAGATGGCGGTGCAGATATTTATATGTTCATACAGATGGCGGTGCAGATATTTCCATGTTCATACGGATGGCGGTGAAGATATTTCCATGTTCATACAGATGGCGTTGTAGAAACTTCCATGTTCATACTGATAGCGGTGCTGATATTTCCATGTTTATACAGGTAGCGGTGTAGATATTTCCATGTTTATACAGATAGCGGTGTAGATATTTCCATGTTTATACACATAGCGTTGTTGATATTTCCATGTTTATACAGATAGCTGTGTAGAAATTTCCATGTTAATGCAGATAGTTGTGTAGATATGTCCATCTTAATACAGATGGCGGTGTAGATATTTAAATGTTCATACAGATGGCTGTGTAGACATATCCATGTTCATACAGATGGTGGTGAAGATATTTCCATGTTCATACAGATAGCGGTGTAGATATTTCCATGTTCATACAGATAGCGGTGTAGATATTTCCATGTTCATACAGATGGCTGTGTAGATATATCTATGTTCCTACAGATGGCGGTGAAGATATTTCCATGTTCATACAGATGGCGGTGTAGATATTTCCATGTTCATCCAGATGGCTGTGTAGATATATCCATGTTCATACAGATAGCGGTGTAGATATTTTCATCTTCATACTGAAAGCGGTGCAGATATTTCCATGTTCATCCAGATGGCTGTGTAGATATATCCATGTTCATACAGATAGCGGTGTAGATATTTCCATGTTCATACAGATAGCGGTGTAGATATTTCCATGTTCACAAAGATAGTGGTGTAGATATTTCCATGTTTATACAGATAGCGGTGAAAATGTATGCATGTTTACACAGATAGCGGTGTAGATATTTCCATGTTCATACAGATAGCGGTGTATATATTTCCATGTTCATACAGATAGCGGTGTAGATATTTCCATGTTCATACAGATAGCGGTGTAGATATTTCCATGTTCATACAGATAGCGGTGCATGTATTTCCATGTTCATACAGATAGCGGTGTAGATATTTCCGTGTTCATCCAGATGTCTGTGTAGATATTTCCATGTTCATACAGATAGCGGTGTAGATATTTCCATGTTCATACAGATAGCGGTGTAGATAATTCCATGTTCATCCAGATGGCTGTGTAGACATATCCATGTTCATACAGATGGCGGTGAAGTTATTTCCATGTTTATACAGATAGCGGTGTAGATATTTCCATGTTTATACAGATAGACGTGTAGATACTGCCATGTTCATACCGATAGCGGTGCTGATACTTCCATGTTTATACAGGTAGAGGTGTACATATTTGCGTGTTTATACAGATAGCGGTGTAGATATTTCCATGTTCATACAGATAGCGGTGTAGATATTTCCTTGTTTATACATTTAGCGGTGTAGATATCTCCTTCTTAATTCTGATGGCGGTGTAGATATTTCCATGTTCATACTGATGGCGGTGTAGATATTTCCATGTTTATAGAGATAGCGGTGTAGTTATTTCCATGTGCATAGAGATAGCTGTGTAGATATTTCCATTTATATGCAGATAGTTGTGTAGATATTTCCTTTTTCATGCAGATAGCGGTGTAGATATTTCCATGTTCAAACAGATAGCGGTGTAGATATTTCCATGTTCATAGAGATAGCGGTGTAGATATTTCCATGTTTATACAGATAGCGGTGAAGATGTATGCATGTTTACACAGATAGCGGTGTAGATATTTCCATGTTCATACAGATAGCGGTGTAGATATTTCCATGTTCATACAGATAGTGGTGCATGTATTTCCATGTTCATACAGATAGCGGTGTAGATATTTCCGTGTTCATCCAGATGTCTGTGTAGATATTTCCATGTTCATACAGATAGCGGTGTAGATATTTCCATGTTCATACAGAGAGCCGTGTAGATATTTCCATGTTCATCCAGATGGCTGTGTAGACATATCCATGTTCATACAGATGGCGGTGAAGATATTTCCATGTTCATACAGATGGCTGTGTAGATATATCCATGTTCATACAGATGGCGGTGACGATATTTCCATGTTCATAGAGACGGCGGTGTAGATATTTCCATGTTCATACAGACAGCGGTGCTGATATTTCCATGTTTATACAGGTAGCGGTGTAGATATTTCCATGTTTATACAGATAGCGGTGTAGATATTTCCATGTTTATACAGATAGCGGTGTAGATATTTCCATGTTTATACAGATAGCGGTGTAGATATTTCCATGTTTATACAGATAGCGGTGTAGATATCTCCATCTTAATACAGATGGCGGTGTAGATATTTATATGTTCATACAGATGGCGGTGCAGACATTTCCATGTTCATACGGACGGCGGTGAAGATATTTCCATGTTCATACAGATGGCGGTGTAGAAACTTCCATGTTCATACTGATAGCGGTGCTGATATTTCCATGTTTATACAGGTAGCGGTGTAGATATTTCCATGTTTATACAGATAGCGGTGTAGATATTTCCATGTTTATACACATAGCGGTGTAGATATTTCCATGTTTATACAGATAGCGGTGTAGATATTTCCATGTTTTGCAGATAATTGTGTAGATATCTCCATCTTAATACAGATGGAGGTGTAGATATTTAAATGTTCATACAGATGGCTGTGTAGACATATCCATGTTCATACAGATGGCGGTGAAGATATTTCCATGTTCATACAGATAGCGGTGTAGATATTTCCATGTTCATACAGATAGCGGTGTAGATATTTCCATGTTCATACAGATGGCTGTGTAGATATATCCATGTCCCTACAGATGGCGGTGAAGATATTTCCATGTTCATACAGATGGCGTTGTAGATATTTCCATGTTCATACAGATAGCCGTGTAGATATTGGCATGTTCATACCGATAGCGGTGCTGATACTTCCATGTTTATACAGGTAGCGGTGTACATATTTCTGTGTTTATACAGGTAGCGGTGTAGATATTTCCATGTTCATAGAGATAGCGGTGTAGATATTTCCATGTTTATACAGATAGCGGTGTAGATATTTCCATGTTTATACAGATAGCGGTGTAGATATTTCCATCTTTATACAGATAGCGGTAGATATCTCCATCTTAATACAGATGGCGGTGTAGATATTTATATGTTCATACAGATGGCGGTGCAGATATTTCCATGTTCATACAGATGGGAGTGAAGATATTTCCATATTCATATAGATAGCGGTGTCGATATATCCATTTTCATACAGATAGTGGTGTAGATATTTCCATGTTCATACAGATAGCGGTGCAGATATTTCCATGTTCATACAGATAGCGGTGTACATATTTCCATGTTCATACAGATAGTGGTGTATGTATTTCCATGTTCATACAGATAGTGGTGTAGATATTTCCATTTTCATGCAGATAGCGGTGTATATATTTCCCTGTTCAAACAGTTAGCGGTGTAGATATTTCCATGTTCATAAAGATAGCGCTGTAGATATTTCCATGTTTATACAGATAGCGGTGAAGATGTATGCATGTTTACACAGATAGCGGTGTAGATATTTCCATGTTCATCCACATGGCTGTGTAGATATATCCATGTTCAAACAGATGGCGGTGAAGATATTTCCATGTTCATACAGATAGCGGTGTAGATATTTCCATGTTCATAAAGATAGCGGTGTAGATATTTCCATGTTCTTACAGATAGCGGTGTATGTATTTCCATGTTCATACAGATAGCGTTGTAGATATTTCCATGTTCATCCTGATGGCTGTGTACATATTTCCATGTTCATACAGATAGCGGTGTAGATATTTCCATGTTCATCCAGACGGCTGTGTAGACATATCGATGTTCATACAGATGGCGGTGAAGATATTTCCATGTTCATACAGATGGCTGTGTAGATATATCCATGTTCATACAGATGACGGTGAATATTTTTCCGTGTTCATACAGATGGCGGTGTAGATATTTCCATGTTCATACAGATAGCGGTGCTGATATTTCCATGTTTATACAGGTAGCAGTGTAGATATTGACATGTTTATACAGATAGCGGTGTAGATATTTCCATGTTTATACACATAGCGGTGTAGGTATTTCCTTGTTCATACTGATAGCGGTGTAGATATCTCCATCTTAATACAGATGGCGGTGAAGATATTTATATGTTCATACAGATGGCGGTGCAGATATTTCCATGTTCATACAGATGGCGGTGAAGATATTTCCATGTTCATACAGATGGCGGTGTAGATACTTCCATGTTCATAATGATAGCGGTGCTGATATTTCCATCTTTATACAGGTAGCGGTGTAGATATTTCCATGTTTATACAGATAGCGGTGTAGATGTTTCCATGTTTATACACATAGCGGTGTAGATATTTCCATCTTTATACAGATAGCGGTGTAGATATCTCCTTCTTAATACAGATGGCGGTGTAGATATTTATATGTTCATTCAGATGGCGGTGCAGATATTTCCATGTTCATACAGATGGCGGTGTAGATATTTCCATGTTCATACAGATAGCGGTGTAGTTATTTCCATGTGTAAAGAGATAGCTGTGTAGATATTCCCATGTATATGTAGATAGCTGTGTAGATATTTCCATTTTCAAGCAGATAGCGGTTTATATACTTCCCTGTTCAAACAGATAGCGGTGTAGATATTTCCATGTTCATACAGATAGTGGTGTAGATATTTCCATGTTTGTACAGATAGCGGTGTAGATATCTCCATCTTAATACAGATGGCGGTGTAGATATTTATATGTTCATACAGATGGCGGTGCAGATATTTCCATGTTCATGCAGACGGCGGTGTAGATATTTCCATGTTCATACAGATAGTGGTGCAGTTATTTCCATGTGTAAAGAGATAGCTGTGTAGATATTACCGTGTATATGCAGATAGCTGTGTAGATATTTCCATTTTCATGCAGATAGCGGTGTATATATTTCCCTGTTCAAACAGTTAGCAGTGTAGATATTTCCATGTTCAGAAAGATAGCGGTGTAGATATTTCCATGTTTATACAGATAGCGGTGAAGATGTATGCATGTTTACACAGATAGCGGTGTAGATATTTCCATGTTCATCCAGATGGCTGTGTAGATATATCCATGTTCATACAGATAGCGGTGTAGATATTTCCATCTTCATACAGATAGCGGTGCAGATATTTCCATGTTAATCCAGATGGCTGTGTGGATATATCCATGTTCATACAGATGGCGGTGAAGATATTTCCATGTTCATACAGATAGCGGTGTAGATATTTCCATGTTCATACAGAAAGCGGTGTAGATATTTCCTTGTTCATTCAGATAGCGGTGAAAATGTATGCATGTTTACACAGATAGCGGTGTAGATATTTCCATGTTCATCCAGATGGCTGTGTAGATATATCCATGTTCATACAGATGGCGGTGAAGATATTTCCATGTTCATACAGATGGCGGTGAAGATATTTCCATGTTCATACAGATAGCGGTGTAGATATTTCCATGTTCATACAGATAGCGGTGTAGATATTTCCATGTTCATACAGATAGCGGTGCATGTATTTCCATGTTCATACAGATAGCGGTGTAGATATTTCCGTGTTCATCCAGATGTCTGTGTAGATATTTCCATGTTCATACAGATAGCGGTGTAGATATTTCCATGTTCATACAGATAGCGGTGTAGATATTTCCATGTTCGTACAGATGGCTGTGTAGATATATCCATGTTCATACAGATGGCTGTGAAGATACTTCCATGTTCATACAGATAGCGGTGTAGATATCTCCATGTTCATACAGATAGCCGTGTAGATATTGCCATGTTCATACCGATAGCGGTGCTGATACTTCCATCTTTATACAGGTAGCGGTGTACATATTTTCGTGTTTATACAGAGAGCGGTGTAGATATTTCCATGTTCATACAGATAGCGGTGTATATATTTCCATGTTTATACAGATAGCGGTGTAGATATCTCCTTCTTAATACAGATGGTGGTGTAGATATTTCCATGTTCATACAGATGGTGGTGTAGATATTTCCATCTTTATAGAGATAGCGGTGTAGCTATTTCCATGTGCAAAGAGATAGCTGTGTAGATATTTCCATTTATATGCAGATAGTTGTGTATATATTTCCATTTTCATGCAGATAGCGCTGTAGGTATTTCCATGTTCAAACAGATAGCGGTGTATATATTTCCATGTTCATACAGATAGCGGTGTAGATATTTCCATGTTTATACAGATAGCTGTGAAGATGTATGCATGTTTACACAGATAGCGGTGTAGATATTTCCATGTTCATACAGACGGCTGTGTAGACATATCCATGTTCATACAGATGGCGGTGAAGATATTTCCATGTTCATACAGATTGCTGTGTAGATATATCCATGTTCATACAGATGGCGGTGACGATATTTCCATGTTCATACAGACGGCGGTGTAGATATTTCCATGTTCATACAGATAGCGGTGCTGATATTTCCATGTTTATAAAGGTAGTGGTGTAGATATTTCCATGTTTATACAGATAGCGGTGTAGATATTTCCATGTTCATCCAGATGGCTGTGTAGATATATCCATGCTCATACAGATGGCGGTGAAGACGTTTCCATGTTCATACAGATAGCGGTGTAGATATTTCCATGTTCATACAGATAACCGTGTAGATATTGCATTGTTCCTACCGATAGCGGTGATGATACTTCCATGTTTATACAGGTAGCGGTGTAGATATTTCCATGTTTATACACATAGCGGTGTAGATATTTCCATGTTTATACACATAGCGGTGTAGATATTTCCATGTTTATACAGATAGCGGTGTAGATATCTCCTTCTTAATACAGATGGCGGTGTAGATATTTATATGCTCATACAGATGGCGGTGCAGATATTTCCATGTTCATACGGATAGCGGTGAAGATATTTCCATGTTCATACAGATGGCGGTGTAGAAACTTCCATGTTCATACTGATAGCGGTGCAGATATTTCCATGTTTATACAGGTAGCGGTGTAGATATTTCCATGTTTATACAGATAGCAGTGTAGATATTTCCATGTTTATACACATAGCGGTGTAGATATTTCCATGTTTATACAGATGGCGGTGTAGATATTTCCATGTTTATGCAGATAGTGGTGTAGATATCTCCATCTTAATACAGATGGTGGTGTAGATATTTAAATGTTCATACAGATGGCGGTGCAGATATTTCCATGTTCATACAGATGGCGGTGTAGTTATTTCCATGTGTAAAGAGATAGCTGTGTAGGTATTTCCATGTATAAGCAGATAGCTCTGTAGATATTTCCGTTTTCATGCAGATAGCGGTGTATATATTTCCCTCTTCAAACAGTTAGCGGTGTAGATATTTCCATGGTCATAAAGATAGCGGTGTAGATATTTCCATGTTTATACAGATAGCGGTGTAGATATTTCCATGTTCATACAGATAGACGTGTAGATATTGCCATGTTCATACCGATAGCGGTGCTGATACTTCCATGTTTATACAGGTAGTGGGGTACATATTTCCGTGTTTATACAGATAGCGGTGTAGATATTTCCATGTTCATACAGATAGCGGTGTAGATATTTCCATGTTTATACAGATAGCGGTGTAGATATCTCCTTCTTAATTCTGATGGCGGTGTAGATATTTCCATGTTTATAGAGATAGCGGTGTAGTTATTTCCATGTGCAAAGAGATAGCTGTGTAGATATTTCCATTTATATGCAGATAGT
This sequence comes from Gorilla gorilla gorilla, assembly GCF_029281585.2. Taxonomy (NCBI): domain Eukaryota; kingdom Metazoa; phylum Chordata; class Mammalia; order Primates; family Hominidae; genus Gorilla; species Gorilla gorilla. The sequence goes on along the minus strand of NC_073232.2, from coordinate 4,004,668 downwards.
TGTGTAGGTATTTCCTTTTTCATGCAGATAGCGGTGTAGATATTTCCATGTTCAAACAGATAGCGGTGTAGATATTTCCATGTTCATACAGATAGCGGTGTAGATATTTCCATGTTTATACAGATAGCGGTGAAGATGTATGCATGTTTACACAGATAGCGGTGTAGATATTTCCATGTTCATCCAGACGGGTGTGTAGACATATCCATGTTCATACAGATGGCGGTGAATATATTTCCATGTTCATACAGATGGCTGTGTAGATATATCCATGTTCATACAGATGGTGGTGACGATATTTCCATGTTCATACAGACGGCGGTGTAGATATTTCCATGTTCATACAGATAGCGGTGCTGATATTTCCATGTTTATACAGGTAGCGGTGTAGATATTTCCATGTTTATACAGATAGCGGTGTAGATATTTCCATGTTTATACAGATAGCGGTGTAGATATTTCCATGTTTATACAGATAGCGGTAGATATCTCCATCTTAATACAGATGGCGGTGTAGATATTTATATGTTCATACAGATGGCAGTGCAGATATTTCCATGTTCATACAGATGGCGGTGAAGATATTTCCATGTTCATACAGATGGCGGTGTAGAAACTTCCATGTTCATACTGATAGCGGTGGTGATATTTCCATGTTTATACAGGTAGCGGTGTAGATATTTCCATGTTTATACAGATAGCGGTGTAAATATTTCCATGTTTATACACATAGCGGTGTAGATATTTCCATGTTTATACAGATAGCGGTGTAGATATTTCCATGTTTATGCAGATAGTTGTGTAGATATCTCCATCTTAATACAGATGGCAGTGTAGATATTTAAATGTTCATACAGATGGCTGTGTAGACATATCCATGTTCATACAGTTGGCGGTGAAGGTATTTCCATGTTCATACAGATAGCGGTGTAGATATTTCCATGTTTATACAGATAGCGGTGAAAATGTATGCATGTTTACACAGATAGCGGTGTAGATATTTCCAAGTTCATCCAGATGGCTGTGTAGATATATCCATGTTCTTACAAATGGCGGTGAAGATATTTCCATGTTCATACAGATAGCGGTGTAGATATTTCCGTGTTCATCCAGATGTCTGTGTAGATATTTCCATGTTCATACAGATAGCGGTGTAGATATTTCCATGTTCATACAGATAGCGGTGTAGATATTTCCATGTTCATCCAGATGGCTGTGTAGACATATCCATGTTCATACAGATGGCGGTGAAGATATTTCCATGTTCATACAGATGGCTGTGTAGATATATCCATGTTCATACAGATGGCGGTGACGATATTTCCATGTTCATACAGACGGCGGTGTAGATATTTCCATGTTTATACACATAGCGGTGTAGATAATTCCATGTTTATACAGATAGCGGTGTAGATATTTCCATGTTTATGCAGATAGTTGTGTAGATATCTCCATCTTAATACAGATGGCGGTGTAGATATTTAAATGTTCATACAGATGGCTGTGTAGACATATCCATGTTCATACAGATGGCAGTGAAGATATTTCCATGTTCAAACAGATAGCGGTGTAGATATTTCCATGTTCATACAGATAACGGTGTAGATATTTCCATGTTCATACAGATGGCTGTGTAGATATATCCATGTTCCTACAGATGGCGGTGAAGATATTTCCAAGTTCATACAGATGGCGGTGTAGATATTTCCATGTTCATCCAGATGGCTGTGTAGATATATCCATGTTCATACAGATAGCGGTGTAGATATTTCCATCTTCATACAGATAGCGGTGCAGATATTTCCATGTTCATCCAGATGGCTGTGTAGATATATCCATGTTCATACAGATGGCAATGAAGATATTTCCATGTTCATACAGATAGCGGTGTAGATATTTCCATGTTCATACAGATAGCGGTGTAGATATTTCCATGTTCATAAAGATAGCGGTGTAGATATTTCCATGTTTATACAGATAGCGGTGAAAAGGTATGCATGTTTACACAGATAGCGGTGTAGATATTTCCATGTTCTTCCAGATGGCTGTGTAGATATATCCATGTTCATACAGATGGCGGTGAAGATATTTCCATGTTCATACAGATAGCGGTGTAGATATTTCCATGTTCATACAGATAGCGGTGCATGTATTTCCATGTTCATACAGATAGCGGTGTAGATATTTCCGTGCTCATCCAGATGTCTGTGTAGATATTTCCATGTTCATACAGATAGCGGTGTAGATATTTCCATGTTCATACAGATAGCGGTGTAGATATTTCCATGTTCATCCAGATGGCTGTGTAGTCATATCCATGTTCATACAGATGGAGGTGAAGATATTTCCATGTTCATACAGATGGCTGTGTAGATATATCCATGTTCATACAGATGGCGGTGACGATATTTCCATGTTCATACAGACGGCGGTGTAGATATTTCCATGTTCATACAGATAGCGGTGTAGATATTTCCATGTTCATACAGATAGCGGTGTAGATATTTCCATGTTCATAAAGATAGCGGTGTAGATATTTCCATGTTTATACAGATAGCGGTGAAAAGGTATGCATGTTTACACAGATAGCGGTGTAGATATTTCCATGTTCTTCCAGATGGCTGTGTAGATATATCCATGTTCATACAGATGGCGGTGAAGATATTTCCATGTTCATACAGATAGCGGTGTAGATATTTCCATGTTCATACAGATAGCGGTGCATGTATTTCCATGTTCATACAGATAGCGGTGTAGATATTTCCGTGCTCATCCAGATGTCTGTGTAGATATTTCCATGTTCATACAGATAGCGGTGTAGATATTTCCATGTTCATACAGATATCGGTGTAGATATTTCCATGTTCATCCAGATGGCTGTGTAGTCATATCCATGTTCATACAGATGGAGGTGAAGATATTTCCATGTTCATACAGATGGCTGTGTAGATATATCCATGTTCATACAGATGGCGGTGACGATATTTCCATGTTCATACAGACGGCGGTGTAGATATTTCCATGTTCATACAGATAGCGGTGCTGATATTTCCATGTTTATACAGGTAGCGGTGTACATATTTCCGTGTTTATACAGAGAGCGGTGTAGATATTTCCATGTTCATACAGATAGCGGTGTATATATTTCCATGTTTATACAGATAGCGCTGTAGATATCTCCTTAATACAGATGGCGGTGTAGATATTTCCATGTTCATACAGATGGCGGTGTAGATATTTCCATGTTTATAGAGATAGCGGTGTAGCTATTTCCATGTGCAAAGAGATAGCTGTGTAGATATTTCCATTTATATGCAGATAGTAGTGTATATATTTCCATTTTCATGCAGATAGCGGTATAGGTATTTCCATGTTCAAACAGATAGCGGTGTAGATATTTCCATGTTCATACAGATAGCGGTGTAGATATTTCCATGTTTATACAGATAGCGGTGAAGATGTAAGCATGTTTACACAGATAGCGGTGTAGATATTTCCATATTCATACAGACGGCTGTGTAGACATATCCATGTTCATACAGATGGTGGTGAAGATATTTCCATGTTCATACAGATTGCTGTGTAGATATATCCATGTTCATACAGATGGCGGTGACGATATTTCCATCTTCATACAGACGGCGGTGTAGATATTTCCATGTTCATACAGATAGCGGTGCTGATATTTCCATGTTTAGAAAGGTAGTGGTGTAGATATTTCCATGTTTATACAGATAGCGGTGTAGATATTTCCATGTCCATCCAGATGGCTGTGTAGATATATCCATGCTCATACAGATGGCGGTGAAGACATTTCCATGTTCATACAGAAAGCGGTGTAGATATTTCCATGTTCATACAGATAACCGTGTAGATATTGCATTGTTCCTACCGATAGCGGTGCTGATACTTCCATGTTTATACAGGTAGCGGTGTAGATATTTCCATGTTTATACACATAGCGGTGTAGATATTTCCATGTTTATACAGATAGCGGTGTAGATATCTCCATCTTAATACAGATGGCGGTGTAGATATTTATATGCTCATACAGATGGCGATGCAGATATTTCCATGTTCATACGGATGGCGGTGAAGATATTTCCATGTTCATACAGATGGCGGTGTAGAAACTTCCATGTTCATACTGATAGTGGTGCTGATATTTCCATGTTTATACAGGTAGCGGTGTAGATATTTCCATGTTTATACAGATAGCAGTGTAGATATTTCCATGTTTATACACATAGCGGTGTAGATATTTCCATGTTTATACAGATAGCAGTGTAGATATTTCCATGTTTATACACATAGCGGTGTAGATATTTCCATGTTTATACAGATAGCGGTGTAGATATTTCCATGTTTATGCAGATAGTGGTGTAGGTATCTCCATCTTAATACAGATGGCGGTGTAGATATTTAAATGTTCATATAGATGGCGGTGCAGATATTTCCATGTTCATACAGATGGCGGTGTGGTTATTTCCATGTGTAAAGAGATAGCTGTGTAGGTATTTCCATCTATAAGCAGATAGCTCTGTAGATATTTCCGTTTTCATGCAGATAGCGGTGTATATATTTCCCTCTTCAAACACTTAGCGGTGTAGATATTTCCATGGTCATAAAGATAGCGGTGTAGATATTTCCATGTTTATACAGATAGCGGTGTAGATATTTCCATGTTCATACAGATAGACGTGTAGATATTGCCATGTTCATACCGATAGCGGTGCTGATACTTCCATGTTTATACAGGTAGCGGTGTACATATTTCCGTGTTTATACAGATAGCGGTGTAGATATTTCCATGTTCATACAGATAGCGGTGTATATATTTCCATGTTTATACAGATAGCGGTGTAGATATCTCCTTCTTAATTCTGATGGCGGTGTAGATATTTCCATGTTCATACAGATGGCGGTGTAGATATTTCCATGTTTATAGAGATAGCGGTGTAGTTATTTCCATGTACAAAGAGATAGCTGTGTAGATATTTCAATTTATATGCAGATAGTTGTGTAGATATTTCCTTTTTCATGCAGATAGCGGTGTAGATATTTCCATGTTCATACAGATGGCTGTGTAGATATATCCATGTTCATACAGATGGCGGTGACGATATTTCCATGTTCATACAGACGGCGGTGTAGATATTTCCATGTTTATACACATAGCGGTGTAGATAATTCCATGTTTATACAGATAGCGGTGTAGATATTTCCATGTTTATGCAGATAGTTGTGTAGATATCTCCATCTTAATACAGATGGCAGTGAAGATATTCAAATGTTCATACAGATGGCTGTGTAGACATATCCATGTTCATACAGATGGCGGTGAAGATATTTCCATGTTCATACAGATAGCGGTGTAGATATTTCCATGTTCATACAGATAGCGGTGTAGATATTTCCATGTTCATACAGATGGCTGTGTAGATATATCCATGTTCCTACAGATGGCGGTGAAGATATTTCCATGTTCATACAGATGGCGGTGTAGATATTTCCATGTTCATCCAGATGGCTGTGTAGATATATCCATGTTCATACAGATAGCGGTGTAGATATTTCCATCTTCATACAGATGTCGTTGCAGATATTTCCATGTTCATCCAGATGGCTGTGTAGATATATCCATGTTCATACAGATGGCGGTGAAGATATTTCCATGTTCATACAGATAGCGGTGTAGATATTTCCATGTTCATACAGATAGCGGTGTAGATATTTCCATGTTCATAAAGATAGCGGTGTAGATATTTCCATGTTTATACAGATAGCGGTGAAAAGGTATGCATGTTTACACAGATAGCGGTGTAGATATTTCCATGTTCATCCAGATGGCTGTGTAGATATATCCATGTTCATACAGATGGCGGTGAAGATATTTCCATGTTCATACAGATAGCGGTGTAGATATTTCCATGTTCATACAGATAGCGGTGCATGTATTTCCATGTTCATACAGATAGCGGTGTAGATATTTCCGTGTTCATCCAGATGTCTGTGTAGATATTTCCATGTTCATACAGATAGCGGTGTAGACATATCCATGTTCATACAGATGGCGGTGAAGATATTTCCATGTTCATACAGATGGCTGTGTAGATATATCCATGTTCATACAGATGGCAGTGACGATATTTCCATGTTCATACAGACGGCGGTGTAGATATTTCCATGTTCATACAGATAGCGGTGCTGATATTTCCATGTTTATACAGGTAGCGGTGTAGATATTTCCATGTTTATACAGATAGCGGTGTAGATATTTCCATGTTTATACAGATAGCGGTGAAGATATTTCCATGTTTATACAGATAGCGGTAGATAACTGCATCTTAATACAGATGGCGGTGTAGATATTTATATGTTCATACAGATGGCGGTGCAGATATTTCCATGTTCATACGGATGGCGGTGAAGATATTTCCATGTTCATTCAGATGGCGGTGTAGAAACTTCCATGTTCATACTGATAGTGGTGGTGATATTTCCATGTTTATACAGGTAGCGGTGTAGATATTTCCATGTTTATACAGATAGCGGTGTAGATATTTCCATGTTTATACACATAGCGGTGTAGATATTTCCATGTTTATACAGATAGCGGTGTAGATATTTCCATGTTTATGCAGTTAGTTGTGTAGATATCTCCATCTTAATACAGATGGCGGTGTAGATATTTAAATGTTCATACAGATGGCTGTGTAGACATATCCATGTTCATACAGATGGCGGTGAAGATATTTCCATGTTCATACAGATAGCGGTGTAGATATTTCCATGTTTATACAGATAGCGGTGAAAATGTATGCATGTTTACACAGATAGCGGTGTAGATATTTCCATGTTCATCCAGATGGCTGTGTAGATATATCCATGTTCATACAGATGGCGGTGAAGATATTTCCATGTTCATACAGATAGCGGTGTAGATATTTCCATGTTCATACAGATAGCGGTGCATGTATTTCCATGTTCATACAGATAGCGGTGTAGATATTTCCGTGTTCATCCAGATGTCTGTGTAGATATTTCCATGTTCATACAGATAGCGGTGTAGATATTTCCATGTTCATACAGATAGCGGTGTAGATATTTCCATGTTCATCCAGATGGCTGTGTAGACATATCCATGTTCATACAGATGGCGGTGAAGATATTTCCATGTTCATACAGATAGCGGTGTAGATATTTCCATGTTCATACAGATAGCGGTGTAGATATTTCCATGTTCATACAGATTGGGGTGTATGTATTTCCATGTTCATACAGATAGTGGTGTAGATATTTCTATTTTCATGCAGATAGCGGTGTATATATTTCCCTGTTCAAACAGTTAGCGGTGTAGATATTTCCATGTTCCTAAAGATAGCGGTGTAGATATTTCCATGTTTATACAGATAGCGGTGAAGATGTATGCATGTTTTCACAGATATCGGTGTAGATATTTCCATGTTCATCCAGATGGCTGTGTAGATATATCCATGTTCATACAGACGGCGGTGAAGATATTTCCATGTTCATACAGATAGCGGTGTAGATATTTCCATGTTCATACAGATAGCGGTGCATGTATTTCCATGTTCATACAGATAGCGGTGTAGATATTTCCGTGTTCATCCAGATGTCTGTGTAGATATTTCCATGTTCATACAGATAGCGGTGTAGATATTTCCATGTTCATAAAGATAGCGGTGTAGATATTTCCATGTTTATACAGATAGCGGTGTAGTTATTTCCATGTTTATACAGATAGCGGTGTAGATATCTCCATCTTAATACAGATGGCGGTGTAGATATTTATATGTTCATACAGATGGCGGTGCAGATATTTCCATGTTCATACGGATGGCGGTGAAGATATTTCCATGTTCATACAGATGGCGGTGTAGAAACTTCCATGTTCATACTGATAGCGGTGCTGATATTTCCATGTTTATACAGGTAGCGGTGTAGATATTTCCATGTTTATACAGATAGCGGTGTAGATATTTCCATGTTTATACACATAGCGGTGTTGATATTTCCATGTTTATACAGATAGCTGTGTAGATATTTCCATGTTTATGCAGAAAGTTGTGTAGATATGTCCATCTTAATACAGATGGTGATGTAGATGTTTAAATGTTCATACAGATGGCTGTGTAGACATATCCATGTTCATACAGATGGTGGTGAAGATATTTCCATGTTCATACAGATAGCGGTGTAGATATTTCCATGTTCATCCAGATGGCTGTGTAGATATATCTATGTTCCTACAGATGGCGGTGAAGATATTTCCATGTTCATACAGATGGCGGTGTAGATATTTCCATGTTCATCCAGATGGCTGTGTAGATATATCCATGTTCATACAGATAGCGGTGTAGATATTTCCATCTTCATACAGATAGCGGTGCAGATATTTCCATGTTCATCCAGATGGCTGTGTAGATATATCCATGTTCATACAGATGGCGTTGAAGATATTTCCATGTTCATACAGATAGCGGTGTAGATATTTCCATGTTAATACAGATAGCGGTGTAGATATTTCCATGTTCATAAAGATAGTGGTGTAGATATTTCCATGTTTATACAGATAGCGGTGAAAATGTATGCATGTTTACACAGATAGCGGTGTAGATATTTCTATGTTCATCCTGATGGCTGTGTAGATATATCCATGTTCATACAGATTGCAGTGAAGATATTTCCATGTTCATACAGATAGCGGTGTAGATATTTCCATGTTCATACAGATAGCGGTGTAGATATTTCCATGTTCATACAGATAGCGGTGCATGTATTTCCATGTTCATACAGATAGCGGTGTAGATATTTCCGTGTTCATCCAGATGTCTGTGTAGATATTTCCATGTTCATACAGATAGCGGTGTAGATATTTCCATGTACATACAGATAGCGGTGTAGATATTTCCATGTTCATCCAGATGGCTGTGTAGACATATCCATGTTCATACAGATGGCGGTGAAGTTATTTCCATGTTTATACAGATAGCGGTGTAGATATTTCCATGTTCATACCGATAGACGTGTAGATATTGCCATGTTCATACCGATAGCGGTGCTGATACTTCCATGTTTATACAGGTAGCGGTGTACATATTTCCGTGTTTATACAGATAGCGGTGTAGATATTTCCATGTTCATACAGATAGCGGTGTAGATATATCCATGTTTATACAGATAGCGGTGTAGATATCTCCTTCTTAATTCTGATGGCGGTGTAGATATTTCCATGTTCATACAGATGGCGGTGTAGATATTTCCATGTTTATACAGATAGCGGTGTAGTTATTTCCATGTGCATAGAGATAGCTGTGTAGATATTTCCATTTATATGCAGATAGTTGTGTAGATATTTCCTTTTTCATGCAGATAGCGGTGTAGATATTTCCATGTTCAAACAGATAGCGGTGTAGATATTTCCATGTTCATACGGATAGCGGTGTAGATATTTCCATGTTTATACAGATAGCGGTGAAGATGTATGCATGTTTACACAGATAGCGGTGTAGATATTTCCATGTTCATACATCTAGCGGTGTAGATATTTCCATGTTCATACAGATAGCGGTGTAGATATTTCCATGTTCATACAGATAGTGGTGCATGTAATTCCATGTTCATACAGATAGCGCTGTAGATATTTCCGTGTTCATCCAGATGTCTGTGTAGATATTTCCATGTTCATACAGATAGCGGTGTAGATATTTCCATGTTCATACAGATAGCGGTGTAGATATTTCCATGTTCATCCAGATGGCTGTGTAGACATATCCATGTTCATACAGATGGCGGTGAAGATATTTCCATGTTCATACAGATAGCGGTGTAGATATTTCCATGTTTATACAGATAGCCGTGTAGATATTTCCATGTTTATACAGATAGCGGTGTAGATATTTCCATGTGTATACAGATAGCGGTGTAGATATCTCCATCTTAATACAGATGGCGGTGTAGATATTTATATGTTCATACAGATGGCGGTGCAGACATTTCCATGTTCATACGGATGGCGGTGAAGATATTTCCATGTTCATACAGATGGCGGTGAAGATATTTCCATGTTCATCAAGATGGCTGTGTAGATATATCCATGTTCATACAGATAGCGGTGTAGATATTTCCATCTTCATACAGATAGCGGTGCAGATATTTGCATGTTCATCCAGATGGCTGTGTAGATATATCCATGTTCATACAGATGGCGGTGAAGATATTTCCATGTTCATACAGATAGCGGTGTAGATATTTCCATGTTCATACAGATAGCGGTGTAGATATTTCCATGTTCATAAAGATAGCGGTGTAGATATTTCCATGTTTATAGAGATAGCGGTGAAAATGTATGCATGTTTACACAGATAGCGGTGTAGATATTTCCATGTTCATCCAGATGGCTGTGTAGATATACCCATGTTCGTACAGATGGCGGTGAAGATATTTCCATGTTCATACAGATAGCGGTGTAGATATTTCCATGTTCATACAGATAGCGGTGCATGTATTTCCATGTTCATACAGATAGCGGTGTAGATATTTCCGTGTTCATCCAGATGTCTGTGTAGATATTTCCATGTTCATACAGATAGCGGTGTAGATATTTCCATGTTCATACAGATAGCGGTGTAGATATTTCCATGTTCATCCAGATGGCTGTGTAGACATATCCATGTTCATACAGATGGCGGTGAAGATATTTCCATGTTCATACAGATGGCTGTGTAGATATATCCATGTTCATACAGATGGCGGTGACGATATTTCCATGTTCATACAGACGGCGGTGTAGATATTTCCATGTTCATACAGATAGCGGTGCTGATATTTCCATGTTTATACAGGTAGCGGTGTAGATATTTCCATGTTTATACAGATAGCGGTGTAGATATTTCCATGTTTATACAGATAGCGGTGTAGATATTTCCATGTTTATACAGATAGCGGTGTAGATATCTCCATCTTAATACAGATGGCGGTGCAGATATTTATATGTTCATACAGATGGCGGTGCAGATATTTCCATGTTCATACGGATGGCGGTGAAGATATTTCCATGTTCATACAGATGGCGGTGTAGAAACTTCCATGTTCATACTGATAGCGGTGCTGATATTTCCATGTTTATACAGGTAGCGGTGTAGATATTTCCATGTTTATACAGATAGCGGTGTAGATATTTCCATGTTTATACACATAGCGGTGTTGATATTTCCATGTTTATACAGATAGCTGTGTAGAAATTTCCATGTTTATGCAGATAGTTGTGTAGATATGTCCATTTTAATACAGATGGCGGTGTAGATATTTAAATGTTCATACAGATGGCTGTGTAGACATATCCATGTTCATACAGATGGTGGTGAAGATATTTCCATGTTCATACAGATAGCGGTGTAGATATTTCCATGTTCATACAGATAGCGGTGTAGATATTTCCATGTTCATACAGATGGCTGTGTAGATATATCTATGTTCCTACAGATGGCGGTGAAGATATTTCCATGTTCATACAGATGGCGGTGTAGATATTTCCATGTTCATCCAGATGGCTGTGTAGATATATCCATGTTCATACAGATAGCGGTGTAGATATTTTCATCTTCATACTGATAGCGGTGCAGATATTTCCATGTTCATCCAGATGGCTGTGTAGATATATCCATGTTCATACAGATAGCGGTGTAGATATTTCCATGTTCATACAGATAGCGGTGTAGATATTTCCATGTTCATAAAGATAGTGGTGTAGATATTTCCATGTTTATACAGATAGCGGTGAAAATGTATGCATGTTTACACAGATAGCGGTGTAGATATTTCTATGTTCATCCAGATGGCTGTGTAGATATATCCATGTTCATACAGATGGCGGTGAAGATATTTCCATGTTCATACAGATAGCGGTGTAGATATTTCCATGTTCATACAGATAGCAGTGTAGATATTTCCATGTTCATACAGATAGCGGTGCATGTATTTCCATGTTCATACAGATAGCGGTGTAGATATTTCCGTGTTCATCCAGATGTCTGTGTAGATATTTCCATGTTCATACAGATAGCGGTGTAGATATTTCCATGTTCATACAGATAGCGGTGTAGATATTTCCATGTTCATCCTGATGGCTGTGTAGACATATCCATGTTCATGCAGATGGCGGTGAAGTTATTTCCATGTTTATACAGATAGCGGTGTAGATATTTCCATATTCATACAGATAGACGTGTAGATATTGCCATGTTCATACCGATAGCGGTGCTGATACTTCCATGTTTATACAGGCAGAGGTGTACATATTTGCGTGTTTATACAGATAGCGGTGTAGATATTTCCATGTTCATACAGATAGCGGTGTAGATATTTCCATGTTTATACATTTAGCGGTGTAGATATCTCCTTCTTAATTCTGATGGCGGTGTAGATATTTCCATGTTCATACAGATGGCGGTGTAGATATTTCCATGTTTATAGAGATAGCGGTGTAGATATTTCCATGTGCATAGAGATAGCTGTGTAGATATTTCCATTTATATGCAGATAGTTGTGTAGATATTTCCATTTTCATGCAGATAGCGGTGTAGATATTTCCATGTTCAAACAGATAGGGGTGTAGGTATTTCCATGTTCATACTGATAGCGGAGTGGATATTTCCATGTTTATACAGATAGCGGTGAAGATGTATGCATGTTTACACAAATAGCGGTGTAGATATTTCCATGTTCATACAGAGAGCTGTGTAGATATTTCCATGTTCATCCAGACGGCTGTGTAGACATATCCATGTTCATACAGATGGCGGTGAAGATATTTCCATGTTCATACAGATGGCTGTGTAGATATATCCATGTTCATACAGATGACGGTGAATATTTTTCCGTGTTCATACAGATGGCGGTGTAGATATTTCCATGTTCATACAGATAGCGGTGCTGATATTTCCATGTTTATACAGGTAGCAGTGTAGATATTGACATGTTTATACAGATAGCGGTGTAGATATTTCCATGTTTATACACATAGCGGTGTAGGTATTTCCTTGTTCATACTGATAGCGGTGTAGATATCTCCATCTTAATACAGATGGCGGTGAAGATATTTATATGTTCATACAGATGGCGGTGCAGATATTTCCATGTTCATACAGATGGCGGTGAAGATATTTCCATGTTCATACAGATGGCGGTGTAGATACTTCCATGTTCATAATGATAGCGGTGCTGATATTTCCATCTTTATACAGGTAGCGGTGTAGATATTTCCATTTTTATACAGATAGCGGTGTAGATGTTTCCATGTTTATACACATAGCGGTGTAGATATTTCCATCTTTATACAGATAGCGGTGTAGATATCTCCTTCTTAATACAGATGGCGGTGTAGATATTTATATGTTCATTCAGATGGCGGTGCAGATATTTCCATGTTCATACAGATGGCGGTGTAGATATTTCCATGTTCATACAGATAGCGGTGTAGTTATTTCCATGTGTAAAGAGATAGCTGTGTAGATATTCCCATGTATATGCAGATAGCTGTGTAGATATTTCCATTTTCAAGCAGATAGCGGTTTATATACTTCCCTGTTCAAACAGATAGCGGTGTAGATATTTCCATGTTCATACAGATAGTGGTGTAGATATTTCCATGTTTGTACAGATAGCGGTGTAGATATCTCCATCTTAATACAGATGGCGGTGTAGATATTTATATGTTCATACAGATGGCGGTGCAGATATTTCCATGTTCATGCAGACGGCGGTGTAGATATTTCCATGTTCATACAGATAGTGGTGCAGTTATTTCCATGTGTAAAGAGATAGCTGTGTAGATATTACAGTGTATATGCAGATAGCTGTGTAGATATTTCCATTTTCATGCAGATAGCGGTGTATATATTTCCCTGTTCAAACAGTTAGCAGTGTAGATATTTCCATATTCAGAAAGATAGCGGTGTAGATATTTCCATGTTTATACAGATAGCGGTGAAGATGTATGCATGTTTACACAGTTAGCGGTGTAGATATTTCCATGTTCATCCAGATGGCTGTGTAGATATATCCATGTTCATACAGATAGCGGTGTAGATATTTCCATCTTCATACAGATAGCGGTGCAGATATTTCCATGTTAATCCAGATGGCTGTGTGGATATATCCATGTTCATACAGATGGCGGTGAAGATATTTCCATGTTCATACAGATAGCGGTGTAGATATTTCCATGTTCATACAGAAAGCGGTGTAGATATTTCCTTGTTCATTCAGATAGCGGTGAAAATGTATGCATGTTTACACAGATAGCGGTGTAGATATTTCCATGTTCATCCAGATGGCTGTGTAGATATATCCATGTTCATACAGATGGCGGTGAAGATATTTCCATGTTCATACAGATAGCGGTGTAGATATTTCCATGTTCATACAGATAGTGGTGTAGATATTTCCATGTTCAGATAGCGGTGCATGTATTTCCATGTTCATACAGATAGCGGTGTAGATATTTCCGTGTTCATCCAGATGTCTGTGTAGATATTTCCATGTTCATACAGATAGCGGTGTAGATATTTCCATGTTCATACAGATAGCGGTGTAGATATTTCCATGTTCGTACAGATGGCTGTGTAGATATATCCATGTTCATACAGATGGCTGTGAAGATACTTCCATGTTCATACAGATAGCGGTGTAGATATCTCCATGTTCATACAGATAGCCGTGTAGATATTGCCATGTTCATACCGATAGCGGTGCTGATACTTCCATCTTTATACAGGTAGCGGTGTACATATTTTCGTGTTTATACAGAGAGCGGTGTAGATATTTCCATGTTCATACAGATAGCGGTGTATGTATTTCCATGTTTATACAGATAGCGGTGTAGATATCTCCTTCTTAATACAGATGGCGGTGTAGATATTTCCATGTTCATACAGATGGCGGTGTAGATATTTCCATCTTTATAGAGATAGCGGTGTAGCTATTTCCATGTGCAAAGAGATAGCTGTGTAGATATTTCCATTTATATGCAGATAGTTGTGTATATATTTCCATTTTCATGCAGATAGCGGTGTAGGTATTTCCATGTTCAAACAGATAGCGGTGTAGATATTTCCATGTTCATACAGATAGCGGTGTAGATATTTCCATGTTTATACAGATAGCGGTGAAGATGTATGCATGTTTACACAGATAGCGGTGTAGATATTTCCATGTTCATACAGACGGCTGTGTAGACATATCCATGTTCATACAGATGGCGGTGAAGATATTTCCATGTTCATACAGATTGCTGTGTAGATATATCCATGTTCATACAGATGGCGGTGACGATATTTCCATGTTCATACAGACGGCGGTGTAGATATTTCCATGTTCATACAGATAGCGGTGCTGATATTTCCATGTTTATAAAGGTAGTGGTGTAGATATTTCCATGTTTATACAGATAGCGGTGTAGATATTTCCATGTTCATCCAGATGGCTGTGTAGATATATCCATGCTCATACAGATGGCGGTGAAGACGTTTCCATGTTCATACAGATAGCGGTGTAGATATTTCCATGTTCATTCAGATAACCGTGTAGATATTGCATTGTTCCTACCGATAGCGGTGCTGATACTTCCATGTTTATACAGGTAGCGGTGTAGATATTTCCATGTTTATACACATAGCGGTGTAGATATTTCCATGTTTATACAGATAGCGGTGTAGATATCTCCATCTTAATACAGATGGCGGTGTAGATATTTATATGCTCATACAGATGGCGGTGCAGATATTTCCATGTTCATACGGATAGCGGTGAAGATATTTCCATGTTCATACAGATGGCGGTGTAGAAACTTCCATGTTCATACTGATAGCGGTGCTGATATTTCCATGTTTATACAGGTAGCGGTGTAGATATTTCCATGTTTATACAGATAGCAGTGTAGATATTTCCATGTTTATACACATAGCGGTGTAGATATTTCCATGTTTATACAGATGGCGGTGTAGATATTTCCATGTTTATGCAGATAGTGGTGTAGATATCTCCATCTTAATACAGATGGCGGTGTAGATATTTAAATGTTCATACAGATGGCGGTGCAGATATTTCCATGTTCATACAGATGGCGGTGTAGTTATTTCCATGTGTAAAGAGATAGCTGTGTAGGTATTTCCATGTATAAGCAGATAGCTCTGTAGATATTTCCGTTTTCATGCAGATAGCGGTGTATATATTTCCCTCTTCAAACAGTTAGTGGTGTAGATATTTCCATGGTCATAAAGATAGCGGTGTAGATATTTCCATGTTTATACAGATAGCGGTGTAGATATTTCCATGTTCATACAGATAGACGTGTAGATATTGCCATGTTCATACCGATAGCGGTGCTGATACTTCCATGTTTATACAGGTAGTGGGGTACATATTTCCGTGTTTATACAGATAGCGGTGTAGATATTTCCATGTTCATACAGATAGCGGTTTAGATATTTCCATGTTCATACAGACAGCTGTGCAGCTATTTCCATGTTCATACAGATAGCGGTGTAGATATTTCCATGTTCATCCAGATGGCTGTGTAGATATATCCATGTTCATACAGATGGCGGTGAAGATAATTCCATGTTCATACAGATAGCGGTGTAGATATTTCCATGTTCATACAGATAGTGGTGTAGATATTTCCATGTTCATACAGATAGCGGTGCTGATATTTCCATGTTTATACAGGTATCGGGGTAGATATTTCCATGTTTATACAGATAGCGGTGTAGATATTTCCATGTTTATACAAATAGCGTGGTAGGTATCTCCATCTTAATACAGATGGCGGTGTAGATATTTATATGTCCATACAGATGGCGGTGCAGATATTTCCATGTTCACACAGATGGCGGTGTAGATATTTCCATGTTCATACAGATAGCAGTGTAGATATTTCCATGTTTATACAGATAGCGGTGAAGATGTATGCATATTTACACAGATAGCGGTGTAGATATTTCCATGTTCAAACAGCGGTGTAGATATTTCCATGTTCATACAGATAGCGGTGTAGATATTTCCATGTTTATACAGATTGCGGTGAAGACGTATGCATATTTACACAGATAGCGGTATAGATATTTCCATGTTCATACAGATAGCGGTGTAGATATTTCCATGTTCATCCAGATGGCTGTGTAGATATATCCATGTTCATACAGATAGCGGTGTAGATATTTCCATGTTCATACAGGTAGTGGTGTAGATATTTCCATGTTCAATCGGATGGTTGTGTAGATATATCCATGTTCATACAGATAGCGGTGTAGATATTTCCATGTTCATACAGATATCGGTGTAGATATTTCCATGTTTATACAGATAGCGGTGAAGATGTATGCATGTTTACACAGATAGCGGTGTAGATATTTCCATGTTCATACAGATAGCTGTGTAGATATTTCCATGTTCATCCAGATGGCTTTGTAGATATATCCATGTTCATACAGATGGCGGTGAAGATATTTCCATATTCATACAGATAGCAGTGTAGATATTTCCATGTTCATACAGATAGCTGTGTAGCTATTTCCATGTTCATACAGACAGCGGTTTAGATATTTCCATGTTCATCCAGATGGCTGTGTAGATATATCCATGTTCATACAGATGGCGGTGAAGATAATTCCATGTTCATACAGATAGCGGTGTAGATATTTCCATGTTCATACAGATAGTGGTGTAGATATTTCCATGTTCATACAGATTGCGGTGTAGCTATTTCCATGTTAATACAGATAGCGGTGTAGGTATTTCCATGTTCATCCAGATGGCTGTGTAGATATATCCATGTTCATACAGATGGCGGTGAAGATATTTCCATGTTCATACAGATAGCCGTGTAGATATTCCCATGTTCATACCGATAGCGGTGCTGATACTTCCATGTTTATACAGGTAGCAGTGTACATATTTCAGTGTTTATACAGAGAGCGGTGTAGATATTTCCATGTTCATACAGATAGCGGAGTATATATTTCCATGTTTATACAGATAGCGGTGTAGATACCTCCTTCTTTATACTGATGGCGGTGTAGATATTTCCACGTTCATACAGATGGAGGTGTAGATATTTCCATGTTTATAGAGATAGCGGTGTAGCTATTTCCATGTGCAAAGAGATAGCTGTGTAGATATTTCCATTTATATGCAGATAGTTGTGTATATATTTCCATTTTCATGCAGATAGCGGTGTAGGTATTTCCATGTTCAAACAGATAGCGGTGTAGATATTTCCATGTTCATACAGATAGCGGTGTAGATATTTCCATGTTTATACAGATAGCGGTGAAGATGTATGCATGTTTACACAGATAGCGGTGTAGATATTTCCATGTTCATACAGACGGCTGTGTAGACATATCCATGTTCATACAGATGGCGGTGAAGATATTTCCATGTTCATACAGATTGCTGTGTAGATATATCCATGTTCATACAGATGGCGGTGACGATATTTCCATGTTCATACAGACGGCGGTGTAGATATTTCCATGTTCATACAGAAAGCGGTGCTGATAATTCCATGTTTATAAAGGTAGTGGTGTAGATATTTCCATGTTTATACAGATAGCGGTGTAGATATTTCCATGTCCATCCAGATGGCTGTGTAGATATATCCATGCTCATAGAGATGGCGGTGAAGACTTTTCCATGTTCATACAGATAGCGGTGTAGATATTTCCATGTTCATACAGATAACCGTGTAGATATTGCATTGTTCCTACCGATAGCGGTGCTGATACTTCCATGTTTATGCAGGTAGCGGTGTAGATATTTCCATGTTTGTACACATAGCGGTGTAGATATTTCCATGTTTATACAGATAGCGGTGTAGATATCTCCATCTTAATACAGATGGCGGTGTAGATATTTATATGCTCATACAGATGGCGGGGCAGATATTTCCATGTTCATACGGATGGCGGTGAAGATATTTCCATGTTCATACAGATGGCGGTGTAGAAACTTCCATGTTCATACTGATAGCGGTGCTGATATTTCCATGTTTATACAGGTAGCGGTGTAGATATTTCCATGTTTATACAGATAGCAGTGTAGATATTTCCATGTTTATACACATAGCGGTGTAGATATTTCCATGTTTATACAGATAGCGGTGTAGATATTTCCATGTTTATGCAGATAGTGGTGTAGATATCTCCATCTTAATACAGATGGCGGTGTAGATATTTAAATGTTCATACAGATGGCGGTGCAGATATTTCCATGTTCATACAGATGGCGGTGTAGTTATTTCCATGTGTAAAGTGATAGCTGTGTAGGTATTTCCATGTATAAGCAGATAGCTCTGTAGATATTTCCGTTTTCATGCAGATAGCGGTGTATATATTTCCCTCTTCAAACAGTTAGCGGTGTAGATATTTCCATGGTCATAAAGATAGCGGTGTAGATATTTCCATGTTTATACAGATAGCGGTGTAGATATTTCCATGTTCATACAGATAGACGTGTAGATATTGCCATGTTCATACCGATAGCGGTGCTGATACTTCCATGTTTATACAGGTAGCGCTGTACATATCTCCGTGTTTATACAGATAGCGGTGTAGATATTTCCATGTTCATACAGATAGCGGTGTAGATATTTCCATGTTTATACAGATAGCGGTGTAGATATCTCCTTCTTAATTCTGATGGCGGTTTAGATATTTCCATGTTCATACAGATGGCGGTGTAGATATTTCCATGTTTATAGAGATAGCGGTGTAGTTATTTCCATGTGCAAAGAGATAGCTGAGTGGATATTCCCATTTATATGCAGTTAGTTGTGAAGATATTTCCTTTTTCATGCAGATAGCAGTGTAGATATTTCCATGTTCAAACAGATAGCGGTGTAGATATTTCCATGTTCATACAGATAGCGGTGTAGATATTTCCATGTTTATACAGATAGCGGTGCAGATGTATGCATGTTTACACAGATAGCGGTGTAGATATTTCCATGTTCATCCAGACGGGTGTGTAGACATATCCATGTTCATACAGATGGCGGTGAAGATATTTCCATGTTCATACAGATGGCTGTGTAGATATATCCATGTTCATACAGATGGCGGTGATGATATTTCCATGTTCATACTGACGGCGGTGTAGATATTTCCAAGTTCATACAGATAGCGGTGCTGATATTTCCATGTTTATACAGGTAGCGGTGTAGATATTTCCATGTTTATACAGATAGCGGTGTAGATATTTCCATGTTTATACAGATAGCGGTGTAGATATTTCCATGTTTATACAGATAGCGGTAGATATCTCCATCTTAATACAGATGGCGGTGTAGATATTTATATGTTCATACAGATGGCGGTGCAGATATTTCCATGTTCATACGGATGGCGGTGAAGATATTTCCATGTTCATACAGATGGCGGTGTAGAAACTTCCATGTTGATACTGATAGCGGTGGTGATATTTCCATGTTTATACAGGTAGCTGTGTAGATATTTCCATGTTTATACAGGTAGCGGTGTAGATATTTCCATGTTTATACAGATAGCGGTGTAGATATTTCCATGTTTATACACATAGCAGTGTAGATATTTCCATGTTTATACAGATAGCGGTGTAGATATTTCCATGTTTATGCAGATAGTTGTGTAGATATATCCATCTTAATACAGATGGCGGTGTAGATATTTAAATGTTCATACAGATGGCTGTGTAGACATATCCATGTTCATACAGATGGCGGTGAAGGTATTTCCATGTTCATACAGATAGCGGTGTAGATATTTCCATGTTCATACAGATAGCGGTGTAGATATTTCCATGTTCATCCAGATGGCTGTGTAGATATATCCATGTTCCTACAGATGGCGGTGAAGATATTTCCATGTTCATACAGATGGCGGTGTAGATATTTCCATGTTTATCCAGATGGCTGTGTAGATATATCCATGTTCATACAGATAGTGCTGTAGATATTTCCATCTTCATACAGATAGCGGTGCAGATATTTCCATGTTCATCCAGATGGCTGTGTAGATATATCCATGTTCATACAGATGGCGGTGAAGATATTTCCATGTTCATACAGATAGCGGTGTAGATATTTCCATGTTCATGCAGATAGCGGTGTAGATATTTCCATGTTCATAAAGATAGCGGTGTAGATATTTCCATGTTTATACAGATAGCGGTGAAAATGTATGCATGTTTACACAGATAGCGGTGTAGATATTTCCATGTTCATCCAGATGGCTGTGTAGATATATCCATGTTCATACAGATGGCGGTGAAGATATTTCCATGTACATACAGATAGCGGTGTAGATATTTCCATGTTCATACAGATAGCGGTGCATTTATTTCCATGTTCATACAGATAGCGGTGTAGATATTTCCGTGTTCATCCAGATGTCTGTGTAGATATTTCCATGTTCATACAGATAGCGGTGTAGATATTTCCATGTTCATACAGATAGCGGTGTAGATATTTCCATGTTCATCCAGATGGCTGTGTAGACATATCCATGTTCATACAGATGGCGGTGAAGATATTTCCATGTTCATACAGATGGCTGTGTAGATATATCCATGTTCATACAGATGGCGGTGACGATATTTCCATGTTCATACAGACGGCGGTGTAGATATTTCCATGTTTATACACATAGCGGTGTAGATATTTCCATGTTCATACAGATAGTGGTGTAGATATTTCCATGTTTATGCAGATAGTTGTGTAGATATCTCCATCTTAATACAGATGGCGGTGTAGATATTTAAATGTTCATACAGATGGCTGTGTAGACATATCCATGTTCATACAGATGGCGGTGAAGGTATTTCCATGTTCATACAGATAGCGGTGTAGATATTTCCATGTTCATACAGATAGCGGTGTAGATATTTCCATGTTCATACAGATGGCTGTGTAGATATATCCATGTTCCTACAGATGGCGGTGAAGATATTTCCATGTTCATACAGATGGCGGTGTAGATATTTCCATGTTCATCCAGATGGCTGTGTAGATATATCCATGTTCATACAGATAGCGCTGTAGATATTTCCATCTTCATACAGATAGTGGTGCAGATATTTCCATGTTCATCCAGATGGCTGTGTAGATATATCCATGTTCATACAGATGGCGGTGAATATATTTCCATGTTCATACAGATAGCGGTGTAGATATTTCCATGTTCATACAGATAGCGGTGTAGATATTTCCATGTTCATAAAGATAGCGGTTTAGATATTTCCATGTTTATACAGATAGCGGTGAAAATGTATGCATGTTTACACAGATAGCGGTGTAGATATTTCCATGTTCATCCAGATGGCTGTGTAGATATATCCATGTTCATACAGATAGCGGTGTAGATATTTCCATCTTCATACAGATAGCGGTGCAGATATTTCCATGTTCATCCAGATGGCTGTGTAGATATATCCATGTTCATACAGATGGCGGTGAAGATATTTCCATGTTCATACAGATAGCGGTGTAGATATTTCCATGTTCATACAGAAAGCGGTGTAGATATTTCCTTGTTCATTCAGATAGCGGTGTATGTATTTCCATGTTCGTACAGATAGCAGTGTAGATATTTCCATTTTCAAGCAGAGAGCGCTGTATATATCTCCATTTTCAAACAGATAGCGGTGTAGATATTTTCATGTTCATAAAGATAGCTGTGTAGATATTTCCATGTTTATACAGATAGCGGTGAAAATGTATGCATGTTTACACAGATATCGGTGTAGATATTTCCATGTTCATCCAGATGGCTGTGTAGATATGTCCATGTTCATACAGACAGCGGTGTAGATATTTCCATGTTCATACAGATAGGGGTGTATGTATTTCCATGTTCATACAGATAGTGGTTTAGATATTTCCATTTTCATGCAGATAGCGGTGTATATATTTCCCTGTTCAAACAGTTAGCGGTGTAGATATTTCCATGTTCATAAAGATAGCGGTGTAGATATCTCCATGTTTATACAGATAGCGGTGAAGATGTATGCATGTTTTCACAGATATCGGTGTAGATATTTCCATGTTCATCCACATGGCTGTGTAGATATATCCATGTTCATCCAGATGGCTGTGTAGATATATCCATGTTCATACAGATAGCGCTGTAGATATTTCCATCTTCATACAGATAGTGGTGCAGATATTTCCATGTTCATCCAGATGGCTGTGTAGATATATCCATGTTCATACAGATGGCGGTGAAGATATTTCCATGTTCATACAGATAGCGGTGTAGATATTTCCATGTTCATACAGATAGCGGTGTAGATATTTCCATGTTCATAAAGATAGCGGTGTAGATATTTCCATGTTTATACAGATAGCGGTGAAAATGTATGCATGTTTACACAGATAGCGGTGTAGGTATTTCCATGTTCATCCAGATGGCTGTGTAGATATATCCATGTTCATACAGATAGCGGTGTAGATATTTCCATCTTCATACAGATAGCGGTGCAGATATTTCCATGTTCATCCAGATGGCTGTGTAGATATATCCATGTTCATACAGATGGCGGTGAAGATATTTCCATGTTCATACAGATAGCGGTGTAGATATTTCCATGTTCATACAGAAAGCGGTGTAGATATTTCCTTGTTCATTCAGATAGCGGTGTATGTATTTCCATGTTCGTACAGATAGCAGTGTAGATATTTCCATTTTCAAGCAGATAGCGCTGTATATATCTCCATTTTCAAACAGATAGTGGTGTAGATATTTCCATGTTCATAAAGATAGCGGTGTAGATATTTCCATGTTTATACAGATAGCGGTGAAAATGTATGCATGTTTACACAGATATCGGTGTAGATATTTCCATGTTCATCCAGATGGCTGTGTAGATATGTCCATGTTCATACAGACAGCGGTGTAGATATTTCCATGTTCATACAGATAGGGGTGTATGTATTTCCATGTTCATACAGATAGTGGTTTAGATATTTCCATTTTCATGCAGATAGCGGTGTATATATTTCCCTGTTCAAACAGTTAGCGGTGTAGATATTTCCATGTTCATAAAGATAGCAGTGTAGATATTTCCATGTTTATACTGATAGCCGTGAAGATGTATGCATGTTTTCACAGATATCGGTGTAGATATTTCCATGTTCATCCACATGGCTGTGTAGATATATCCATGTTCATACAGATGGCGGTGAAGGTATTTCCATGTTCATACAGATAGCGGTGTAGATATTTCCATGTTCATACAGATAGCGGTGTAGATATTTCCATGTTCATACAAATAGCGTTGTATGTATTTCCATGTTCATACAGATAGCGGTGTAGATATTTCCATGTTCATCCTGATGGCTATGTAGATATTTCCATGTTCATACAAATAGCGGTGTAAATATTTTCATGTTCATACAGATAGCGGTGTAGATATTTCCATGTTCATCCAGATGGCTGTGTAGATATATCCATGTTCATACAGATGGCGGTGAAGTTATTTCCATGTTCATACAGATGGCGTTGTAGGTATTTCCATGTTCATACAGATAGCCGTGTAGATATTGCCATGTTCATACCGATAGCGGTGCTGATACTTCCATGTTTATACATGTAGCGGTGTACATATTTCCGTGTTTATACAGGTAACGGTGTAGATATTTCCATGTTCATACAGATAGTGGTGTAGATATTTCCATGTTTATACAGATAGCGGTGTAGATATCTCCTTCT
Source organism: Gorilla gorilla gorilla (assembly GCF_029281585.2). Lineage (NCBI taxonomy): Eukaryota > Metazoa > Chordata > Mammalia > Primates > Hominidae > Gorilla > Gorilla gorilla. The sequence continues at coordinate 3,979,898 of NC_073232.2, read as the reverse complement.
TAATACAGATGGCGGTGTAGATATTTATATGTTCATACAGATGGCGGTGCAGATATTTCCATGTTCATACAGATGGTGGTGTAGATATTTCCATGTTTATACAGATAGCGGTGTAGTTATTTCCATGTGCAAAGAGATAGCTGTGTAGATATTTCCATGTATATGCAGATAGCTGTGTAGATATTTCCATTTTCATGCAGATAGCGGTGTAGATATTTCCATGTTCATACAGATAGCGGTGTGGATATTTCCATGTTTATACAGGTAGCGGTGAAGATGTATGCATGTTTACACAGGTAGAGGTGTAGATATTTCCATGTTCATACAGATAGCGGTGTAGATATGTCCATGTTCATCCAGACGGCTGTGTAGACATATCCATGTTCATACAGATGGCGGTGAAGATATTTCCATGTTCATACAGATGGCTGTGTAGATATATCCATGTTCATACAGATGACGGTGAAGATTTTTCCATGTTCATACAGATGGCGGTGTAGATATTTCCGTGTTCATACAGATAGCGGTGCTGATATTTCCATGTTTATACAGGTAGCAGTGTAGATATTTCCACGTTTATGCAGATAGCGGTGTAGATATTTCCATGTTTATACACATAGCAGTGTAGATATTTCCATGTTTATACAGATAGCGGTGTAGATATCTCCATCTTAATACAGATGGCGGTGTAGATATTTATATGATCATAGAGATGGAGGTGCAGATATTTCCATGTTCATACAGATGGCGGTGTAGATATTTCCATGTTCATACAGATGGCGGTGTAGATACTTCCATGTTCATACTGATAGCGGTGCTGATATTTCCATGTTTATACAGGTAGCGTTGTAGATATTTCCATGTTTATACAGATAGAGGTGTAGATATCTCCATCTTAATACAGATGGCGGTGTAGATATTTATATGTTTATTCAGATGGCGGTGCAGATATTTCCATGTTCATACAGATGGCGGTGTAGATATTTCCATGTTCATACAGAGAGCGGTGTAGTTATTTCCACTTGTAAAGTGATAGCTGTGTAGATATTCCCATGTATATGCAGATAGCTGTGTAGATATTTCCATTTTCAAGCAGATAGCGGTGTATATACTTCCCTGTTCAAACAGATAGCGGTGTAGATATTTCCATGTTCATACAGATAGTGCTGTAGATATTTCCATGTTCATACAGATAGCGGTGTAACTATTTCCATGTTCATACAGATAGCGGTGTGGATATTTCCATGTTCATGGAGATAGCGGTGTAGATATTTCCATGTTTATCCAGGTAGCGGTGTAGATATTTCCATGTTTATACAGATAGCGGTGAAGATGTATGCATGTTTACACAGATAGCGGTGTAGATATTTCCATGTTCATACAGATAGCAGTGTAGCTATTTCCATGTTCCTACAGATTGCGGTGTAGATATTTCCATGTACATCCAGATGGCTGTGTAGATATATCCATGTTCATACAGATGGCGGTGAAGATATTTCCATATTCATACAGATAGCGGTGTAGATATATCCATTTTCATACAGATAGTTGTGTAGATATTTCCATGTTCATACAGATAGCGGTGCAGATATTTCCATGTTCATACAGATAGCGGTGTACATATTTCCATGTTCATACAGATAGTGGTGTATGTATTTCCATGTTCATACAGATAGTGGTGTAGATATTGCCATGTTTATACCGATAGCGGTGCTGATACTTCCATGTTTATACATGTAGCGGTGTACATATTTCCGTGTTTATACAGGTAACGGTGTAGATATTTCCATGTTCATACAGATAGCGGTGTAGATATTTCCATGTTTACACAGATAGCGGTGTAGATATCTCCTTCTTAATACAGATGGCTGTGTAGATATTTATATGTTCATACAGATGGCGGTGCAGATATTTCCATGTTCATACAGATGGTGGTGTAGATACTTCCATGTTTATAGAGATAGCGGTGTAGATATTTCCATGTGCAAAGAGATAGCTGTGTAGATATTTCCATGTATATGCAGATAGCTGTGTAGATATTTCCATTTTCATGCAGATAGCGGTGTAGATATTTCCATGTTCATACAGATAGCGGTGTGGATATTTCCATGTTTATACAGGTAGCGGTGAAGATGTATGCATGTTTACACAGGTAGAGGTGTAGATATTTCCATGTTCATACAGATAGTGGTGTAGATATGTCCATGTTCATCCAGACGGCTGTGTAGACATATCCATGTTCATACAGATGGCGGTGAAGATATTTCCATGTTCATACAGATGGCTGTGTAGATATATCCATGTTCATACAGATGACGGTGAAGATTTTTCCATGTTCATACAGATGGCGGTGTAGATATTTCCATGTTCATACAGATAGCGGTGCTGATATTTCCATGTTTATACAGGTAGCAGTGTAGATATTTCCATGTTTATGCAGATAGCGGTGTAGATATTTCCATGTTTATACACATAGCAGTGTAGATATTTCCATGTTTATACAGATAGCGGTGTAGATATCTCCATCTTAATACAGATGACGGTGTAGATATTTATATGATCATAGAGATGGCGGTGCAGATATTTCCATGTTCATACAGATGGCGGTGAAGATATTTCCATGTTCATACAAATGGCGGTGTAGATTCTTCCATGTTCATACTGATAGCGGTGCTGATATTTCCATGTTTATACAGGTAGCGGTGTAGATATTTCCATGTTTATACAGATAGCGGTGTAGATATCTCCATCTTAATACAGATGGCGGTGTAGATATTTATATGTTTATTCAGATGGCGGTGCAGATATTTCCATGTTCATACAGATGGCGGTGTAGATATTTCCATGTTCATACAGAGAGCGGTGTAGATATTTCCATGTTCATACAGATAGACGTGTAGATATTGCCATGTTCATACCGATAGCGGTGCTGATACTTCCATGTTTATACAGGTAGTGGTGTACATATTTCCGTGTTTATACAGATAGCGGTGTAGATATTTCCATGTTCATACAGATAGCGGTGTAGATATTTCCATGTTTATACAGATAGCGGTGTAGATATCTCCTTCTTAATTCTGATGGCGGTGTAGATATTTCCATGTTCATACAGATGGCGGTGTAGATATTTCCATGTTTATAGAGATAGCGGTGTAGTTATTTCCATGTGCAAAGAGATAGCTGTGTAGATATTTCCATTTATATGCAGATAGTTGTGTAGTTATTTCCTTTTTCATGCAGATAGCGGTGTAGATATTTCCATGTTCAAACAGATAGCGGTGTAGATATTTCCATGTTCATACAGATAGCGGTGTAGATATTTCCATGTTTATACAGATAGCGGTGAAGATGTATGCATGTTTACACAGATAGCGGTGTAGATATTTCCATGTTCATCCAGACGGGTGTGTAGACATATCCATGTTCATACAGATGGCGGTGAATATATTTCCATGTTCATACAGATGGCTGTGTAGATATATCCATGTTCATACAGATGGTGGTGACGATATTTCCATGTTCATACAGACGGCGGTGTAGATATTTCCATGTTCATACAGATAGCGGTGCTGATATTTCCATGTTTATACAGGTAGCGGTGTAGATATTTCCATGTTTATACAGATAGCGGTGTAGATATTTCCATGTTTATACAGATAGCGGTGTAGATATTTCCATGTTTCTACAGATAGCGGTAGATATCTCCATCTTAATACAGATGGCAGTGTAGATATTTATATGTTCATACAGATGGCAGTGCAGATATTTCCATGTTCATACAGATGGCGGTGAAGATATTTCCATGTTCATACAGATGGCGGTGTAGAAACTTCCATGTTCATACTGATAGCGGTGGTGATATTTCCATGTTTATACAGGTAGCGGTGTAGATATTTCCATGTTTATACAGATAGCGGTGTAAATATTTCCATGTTTATACACATAGCGGTGTACATATTTCCATGTTTATACAGATAGCGGTGTAGATATTTCCATGTTTATGCAGATAGTTGTGTAGATATCTCCATCTTAATACAGATGGCAGTGTAGATATTTAAATGTTCATACAGATGGCTGTGTAGACATATCCATGTTCATACAGTTGGCGGTGAAGGTATTTCCATGTTCATACAGATAGCGGTGTAGATATTTCCATGTTTATACAGATAGCGGTGAAAATGTATGCATGTTTACACAGATAGCGGTGTAGATATTTCCATCTTCATACAGATAGCGGTGCAGATATTTCCATGTTCATCCAGATGGCTGTGTAGATATATCCATGTTCATACAGATGGCAGTGAAGATATTTCCATGTTCATACAGATAGCGGTGTAGATATTTCCATGTTCATACAGATAGCGGTGTAGATATTTCCATGTTCATAAAGATAGCGGTGTAGATATTTCCATGTTTATACAGATAGCGGTGAAAAGGTATGCATGTTTACACAGATAGCGGTGTAGATATTTCCATGTTCTTCCAGATGGCTGTGTAGATATATCCGTGTTCATACAGATGGCGGTGAAGATATTTCCATGTTCATACAGATAGCGGTGTAGATATTTCCATGTTCATACAGATAGCGGTGCATGTATTTCCATGTTCATACAGATAGCGGTGTAGATATTTCCGTGTTCATCCAGATGTCTGTGTAGATATTTCCATGTTCATACAGATAGCGGTGTAGATATTTCCATGTTCATACAGATATCGGTGTAGATATTTCCATGTTCATCCAGATGGCTGTGTAGTCATATCCATGTTCATACAGATGGCGGTGAAGATATTTCCATGTTCATACAGATGGCTGTGTAGATATATCCATGTTCATACAGATGGCGGTGACGATATTTCCATGTTCATACAGACGGCGGTGTAGATATTTCCATGTTCATACAGATAGCGGTGCTGATATTTCCATGTTTATACAGGTAGCGGTGTACATATTTCCGTGTTTATACAGAGAGCGGTGTAGATATTTCCATGTTCATACAGATAGTGGTGTATATATTTCCATGTTTATACAGATAGCGGTGTAGATATCTCCTTCTTAATACAGATGGCGGTGTAGATATTTCCATGTTCATACAGATGGCGGTGTAGATATTTCCATGTTTATAGAGATAGCGGTGTAGCTATTTCCATGTGCAAAGAGATAGCTGTGTAGATATTTCCATTTATATGCAGATAGTTGTGTATATATTTCCATTTTCATGCAGATAGCGGTGTTGGTATTTCCATGTTCAAACAGATAGCGGTGTAGATATTTCCACGTTCATACAGATAGCGGTGTAGATATTTCCATGTTTATACAGATAGCGGTGAAGATGTATGCATGTTTACACAGATAGCGGTGTAGATATTTCCATATTCATACAGACGGCTGTGTAGACATATCCATGTTCATACAGATGGCGGTGAAGATATTTCCATGTTCATACAGATTGCTGTGTAGATATATCCATGTTCATACAGATGGCGGTGACGATATTTCCATCTTCATACAGACGGCGGTGTAGATATTTCCATGTTCATACAGATAGCGGTGCTGATATTTCCATGTTTATAAAGGTAGTGGTGTAGATATTTCCATGTTTATACAGATAGCGGTGTAGATATTTCCATGTCCATCCAGATGGCTGTGTAGATATATCCATGCTCATACAGATGGCGGTGAAGACATTTCCATGTTCATACAGAAAGCGGTGTAGATATTTCCATGTTCATACAGATAACCGTGTAGATATTGCATTGTTCCTACCGATAGCGGTGCTGATACTTCCATGTTTATACAGGTAGCGGTGTAGATATTTCCATGTTTATACACATAGCGGTGTAGATATTTCCATGTTTATACAGATAGCGGTGTAGATATCTCCATCTTAATACAGATGGTGGTGTAGATATTTATATGCTCATACAGATGGCGATGCAGATATTTCCATGTTCATACGGATGGCGGTGAAGATATTTCCATGTTCATACAGATGGCGGTGTAGAAACTTCCATGTTCATACTGATAGCGGTGCTGATATTTCCATGTTTATACAGGTAGCGGTGTAGATATTTCCATGTTTATACAGATAGCAGTGTAGATATTTCCATGTTTATACACATAGCGGTGTAGATATTTCCATGTTTATACAGATAGCGGTGTAGATATTTCCATGTTTATGCAGATAGTGGTGTAGATATCTCCATCTTAATACAGATGGCGGTGTAGATATTTAAATGTTCATACAGATGGCGGTGCAGATATTTCCATGTTCATACAGATGGCGGTGTGGTTATTTCCATGTGTAAAGAGATAGCTGTGTAGGTATTTCCATGTATAAGCAGATAGCTCTGTAGATATTTCCGTTTTCATGCAGATAGCGGTGTATATATTTCCCTCTTCAAACACTTAGCGGTGTAGATATTTCCATGGTCATAAAGAAAGCGGTGTAGATATTTCCATGTTTATACAGATAGCGGTGTAGATATTTCCATGTTCATACAGATAGACGTGTAGATATTGCCATGTTCATACCGATAGCGGTGCTGATACTTCCATGTTTACACAGGTAGCGGTGTACATATTTCCGTGTTTATACAGATAGCGGTGTAGATATTTCCATGTTCATACAGATAGCGGTGTATATATTTCCATGTTTATACAGATAGCGGTGTAGATATCTCCTTCTTAATTCTGATGGCCGTGTAGATATTTCCATGTTCATACAGATGGCGGTGTAGATATTTCCATGTTTATAGAGATAGTGGTGTAGTTATTTCCATGTGCAAAGAGATAGCTGTGTAGATATTTCCATTTATATGCAGATAGTTGTGTAGATATTTCCTTTTTCATGCAGATAGCAGTGTAGATATTTCCATGTTCAAACAGATAGCGGTGTAGATATTTCCATGTTCATACAGATAGCGGTGTAGATATTTCCATGTTTATACAGATAGCGGTGAAGATGTATGCATGTTTACACAGATAGCGGTGTAGATATTTCCATGTTCATCCAGACGGGTGTGTAGACATATCCATGTTCATACAGATGGCGGTGAAGATATTTCCATGTTCATACAGATGGCTGTGTAGATATATCCATGTTCATACAGATGGCGGTGACGATATTTCCATGTTCATACAGACGGCGGTGTAGATATTTCCATGTTCATACAGATAGCGGTGCTGATATTTCCATGTTTATACAGGTAGCGGTGTAGATATTTCCATGTTTATACAGATAGCGGTGTAGATATTTTCATGTTTATACAGATAGCGGTGAAGATATTTCCATGTTTATACAGATACCGGTAGATAACTCCATCTTAATACAGATGGCGGTGTAGATATTTATATGTTCATACAGATGGCGGTGCAGATATTTCCATGTTCATACGGATGGCGGTGAAGATATTTCCATGTTCATACAGATGGCGGTGTAGAAACTTCCATGTTCATACTGATAGTGGTGGTGATATTTCCATGTTTATACAGGTAGCGGTGTAGATATTTCCATGTTTATACAGATAGCGGTGTAGATATTTCCATGTTTATACACATAGCGGTGTAGATATTTCCATGTTTATACAGATAGCGGTGTAGATATTTCCATGTTTATGCAGTTAGTTGTGTAGATATCTCCATCTTAATACAGATGGCGGTGTAGATATTTAAATGTTCATACAGATGGCTGTGTAGACATATCCATGTTCATACAGATGGCGGTGAAGGTATTTCCATGTACATACAGATAGCGGTGTAGATATTTCCATGTTTATACAGATAGCGGTGAAAATGTATGCATGTTTACACAGATAGCGGTGTAGATATTTCCATGTTCATCCAGATGGCTGTGTAGATATATCCATGTTCATACAGATGGCGGTGAAGATATTTCCATGTTCATACAGATAGCGGTGTAGATATTTCCATGTTCATACAGGTAGCGGTGCATGTATTTCCATGTTCATACAGATAGCGGTGTAGATATTTCCGTGTTCATCCAGATGTCTGTGTAGATATTTCCATGTTCATACAGATAGCGGTGTAGATATTTCCATGTTCATACAGATAGCAGTGTAGATATTTCCATGTTCATCCAGATGGCTGTGTAGACATATCCATGTTCATACAGATGGCGGTGAAGATATTTCCATGTTCATACAGATAGCGGTGTTGATATTTCCATGTTCATACAGATAGCGGTGTAGATATTTCCATGTTCATACAGATTGGGGTGTATGTATTTCCATGTTCATACAGATAGTGGTGTAGATATTTCTATTTTCATGCAGATAGCGGTGTATATATTTCCCTGTTCAAACAGTTAGCGGTGTAGATATTTCCATGTTCCTAAAGATAGCGGTGTAGATATTTCCATGTTTATACAGATAGCGGTGAAGATGTATGCATGTTTTCACAGATATCGGTTTAGATATTTCCATGTTCATCCAGATGGCTGTGTAGATATATCCATGTTCATACAGACGGCGGAGAAGATATTTCCATGTTCATACAGATAGCGGTGTAGATATTTCCATGTTCATACAGATAGCGGTGCATGTATTTCCATTTTCATACAGATAGCGGTGTAGATATTTCCGTGTTCATCCAGATGTCTGTGTAGATATTTCCATGTTCATACAGATAGCGGTGTAGATATTTCCATGTTCATAAAGATAGCGGTGTAGATATTTCCATGTTTATACAGATAGCGGGGTAGTTATTTCCATGTTTATACAGATAGCGGTGTAGATATCTCCATCTTAATACAGATGGCGGTGTAGATATTTATATGTTCATACAGATGGCGGTGCAGATATTTCCATGTTCATACGGATGGCGGTGAAGATATTTCCATGTTCATACAGATGGCGGTGTAGAAACTTCCATGTTCATACTGATAGCGGTGCTGATATTTCCATGTTTATACAGATAGCAGTGTAGATATTTCCATGTTTATACACATAGCGGTGTTGATATTTCCATGTTTATACAGATAGCTGTGTAGATATTTCCATGTTTATGCAGATAGTTGTGTAGATATGTCCATCTTAATACAGATGGCGGTGTAGATGTTTAAATGTTCATACAGATGGCTGTGTAGACATATCCATGTTCATACAGATGGTGGTGAAGATATTTCCATGTTCATACAGATAGCGGTGTAGATATTTCCATGTTCATACAGATGGCTGTGTAGATATATCTATGTTCCTACAGATGGCGGTGAAGATATTTCCATGTTCATACAGATGGCGGTGTAGATATTTCCATGTTCATTAAGATGGCTGTGTAGATATATCCATGTTCATACAGATAGCGGTGTAGATATTTCCATCTTCATACAGATAGCGGTGCAGATATTTCCATGTTCATCCAGATGGCTGTGTAGATATATCCATGTTCATACAGATGGCGTTGAAGATATTTCCATGTTCATACAGATAGCGGTGTAGATATTTCCATGTTCATAAAGATAGTGGTGTAGATATTTCCATGTTTATACAGATAGCGGTGAAAATGTATGCATGTTTACACAGATAGCGGTGTAGATATTTCTATGTTCATCCTGATGGCTGTATAGATATATCCATGTTCATACAGATTGCGGTGAAGATATTTCCATGTTCATACAGATAGCGGTGTAGATATTTCCATGTTCATACAGATAGCGGTGTAGATATTTCCCTGTTCATACAGATAGCGGTGCATGTATTTCCATGTTCATACAGATAGCGGTGTAGATATTTCCGTGTTCATCCAGATGTCTGTGTAGATATTTCCATGTTCATACAGATAGCGGTGTAGATATTTCCATGTACATACAGATAGCGGTGTAGATATTTCCATGTTCATCCAGATGGCTGTGTAGACATATCCATGTTCATACAGATGGCGGTGAAGTTATTTCCATGTTTATACAGATAGCGGTGTAGATATTTCCATGTTCATACAGATAGACGTGTAGATATTGCCATGTTCATACCGATATCGGTGCTGATACTTCCATGTTTATACAGGTAGCGGTGTACATATTTCCGTGTTTATACAGATAGCGGTGTAGATATTTCCATGTTCATACAGATAGCGGTGTAGATATATCCATGTTTATACAGATAGCGGTGTAGATATCTCCTTCTTAATTCTGATGGCGGTGTAGATATTTCCATGTTCATACAGATGGCGGTGTAGATATTTCCATGTTTATAGAGATAGTGGTGTAGTTATTTCCATGTGTATAGAGATAGCTGTGTAGATATTTCCATTTATATGCAGATAGTTGTGTAGATATTTCCTTTTTCATGCAGATAGCGGTTTAGATATTTCCATGTTCAAACAGATAGCGGTGTAGATATTTCCATGTTCATACAGATAGCGGTGTAGATATTTCCATGTTTATACAGATAGTGGTGAAGATGTATGCATGTTTACACAGATAGCGGTGTAGATATTTCCATGTTCATACAGATAGCGGTGTAGATATTTCCATGTTCATACAGATAGCGGTGTAGATATTTCCATGTTCATACAGATAGTGGTGCATGTATTTCCATGTTCATACAGATAGCGGTGTAGATATTTCCGTGTTCATCCAGATGTCTGTGTAGATATTTCCATGTTCATACAGATAGCGGTGTAGATATTTCCATGTTCATACAGATAGCGGTGTAGATATTTCCATGTTCATCCAGATGGCTGTGTAGACATATCCATGTTCATACAGATGGCGGTGAAGATATTTCCATGTTCATACAGATGGCTGTGTACATATATCCATGTTCATAGAGATGGCGGTGACGATATTTCCATGTTCATACAGACGGCGGTGTAGATATTTCCATCTTCATACAGACAGCGGTGCTGATATTTCCATGTTTATACAGGTAGCGGTGTAGATATTTCCATGTTTATACAGATAGCGGTGTAGATATTTCCATGTTTATACAGATAGCGGTGTAGATATTTCCATGTTTATACAGATAGCGGTGTAGATATTTCCATGTGTATACAGATAGCGGTGTAGATATCTCCATCTTAATACAGATGGCGGTGTAGATATTTATATGTTCATACAGATGGCGGTGCAGACATTTCCATGTTCATACGGATGGCGGTGAAGATATTTCCATGTTCATACAGATGGCGGTGTAGATATTTCCATGTTCATCCAGATGGCTGTGTAGATATATCCATGTTCATACAGATAGCGGTGTAGATATTTCCATCTTCATACAGATAGCGGTGCAGATATTTGCATGTTCATCCAGATGGCTGTGTAGATATATCCATGTTCATACAGATGGCGGTGAAGATATTTCCATGTTCATACAGATAGCGGTGTAGATATTTCCATGTTTATACAGATAGCGGTGTAGATATTTCCATGTTTATACAGGTAGCGGTGTAGATATTTCCATGTTTATACAGATAGCGGTGTAGATATTTCCATGTTTATACAGATAGCGGTGAAAATGTATGCATGTTTACACAGATAGCGGTGTAGATATTTCCATGTTCATCCAGATGGCTGTGTAGATATATCCATGTTCGTACAGATGGCGGTGAAGATATTTCCATGTTCATACAGATAGCGGTGTAGATATTTCCATGTTCATACAGATAGCGGTGAATGTATTTCCATGTTCATACAGATAGCGGTGTAGATATTTCCGTGTTCATCCAGATGTCTGTGTAGATATTTCCATGTTCATACAGATAGCGGTGTAGATATTTCCATGTTCATACAGATAGCGGTGTAGATATTTCCATGTTCATCCAGATGGCTGTGTAGACATATCCATGTTCATACAGATGGCGGTGAAGATATTTCCATGTTCATACAGATGGCTGTGTAGATATATCCATGTTCATACAGATGGCGGTGACGATATTTCCATGTTCATACAGACGGCGGTGTAGATATTTCCATGTTCATACAGATAGCGGTGCTGATATTTCCATGTTTATACAGGTAGCGGTGTAGATATTTCCATGTTTATACAGATAGCGGTGTAGATATTTCCATGTTTATACAGATAGCGGTGTAGATATTTCCATGTTTATACAGATAGCGGTGTAGATATCTCCATCTTAATACAGATGGCGGTGCAGATATTTATATGTTCATACAGATGGCGGTGCAGATATTTGCATGTTCATACGGATGGCGGTGAAGATATTTCCATGTTCATACAGATGGCGGTGTAGAAACTTCCATGTTCATACTGATAGCGGTGCTGATATTTCCATGTTTATACAGGTAGCGGTGTAGATATTTCCATGTTTATACAGATAGCGGTGTAGATATTTCCATGTTTATACACATAGCGGTGTTGATATTTCCATGTTTATACAGATAGCTGTGTAGAAATTTCCATGTTTATGCAGATAGTTGTGTAGATATGTCCATCTTAATACAGATGGCGGTGTAGATATTTAAATGTTCATACAGATGGCTGTGTAGACATATCCATGTTCATACAGATGGTGGTGAAGATATTTCCATGTTCATACAGATAGCGGTGTAGATATTTCCATGTTCATACAGATAGCGGTGTAGATATTTCCATGTTCATACAGATGGCTGTGTAGATATATCTATGTTCCTACAGATGGTGGTGAAGATATTTCCATGTTCATACAGATGGCGGTGTAGATATTTCCATGTTCATCCAGATGGCTGTGTAGATATATCCATGTTCATACAGATAGCGGTGTAGATATTTTCATCTTCATACTGATAGCGGTGCAGATATTTCCATGTTCATCCAGATGGCTGTGTAGATATATCCATGTTCATACAGATAGCGGTGTAGATATTTCCATGTTCATACAGATAGCGGTGTAGATATTTCCATGTTCATAAAGATAGTGGTGTAGATATTTCCATGTTTATACAGATAGCAGTGAAAATGTATGCATGTTTACACAGATAGCGGTGTAGATATTTCTATGTTCATCCAGATGGCTGTGTAGATATATCCATGTTCATACAGATGGCGGTGAAGATATTTCCATGTTCATACAGATAGCGGTGTAGATATTTCCATGTTCATACAGATAGCGGTGTAGATATTTCCATGTTCATACAGATAGCGGTGCATGTATTTCCATGTTCATACAGATAGCGGTGTAGATATTTCCGTGTTCATCCAGATGTCTGTGTAGATATTTCCATGTTCATACAGATAGCGGTGTAGATATTTCCATGTTCATACAGATAGCGGTGTAGATAATTCCATGTTCATCCAGATGGCTGTGTAGACATATCCATGTTCATACAGATGGCGGTGAAGTTATTTCCATGTTTATACAGATAGCGGTGTAGATATTTCCATGTTCATACAGATAGACGTGTAGATATTGCCATGTTCATACCGATAGCGGTGCTGATACTTCCATGTTTATACAGGTAGAGGTGTACATATTTGCGTGTTTATACAGATAGCGGTGTAGATATTTCCATGTTCATACAGATAGCGGTGTAGATATTTCCATGTTTATACATTTAGCGGTGTAGATATCTCCTTCTTAATTCTGATGGCGGTGTAGATATTTCCATGTTCATACAGATGGCGGTGTAGATATTTCCATGTTTATAGAGATACCGGTGTAGTTATTTCCATGTGCATAGAGATAGCTGTGTAGATATTTCCATTTATATGCAGATAGTTGTGTAGATATTTCCTTTTTCATGCAGATAGCGGTGTAGATATTTCCATGTTCAAACAGATAGCGGTGTAGATATTTCCATGTTCATACAGATAGCGGTGTAGATATTTCCATGTTTATACAGATAGCGGTGAAGATGTATGCATGTTTACACAGATAGCGGTGTAGATATTTCCATGTTCATACAGATAGCCGTGTAGATATTTCCATGTTCATACAGATAGTGGTGCATGTATTTCCATGTTCATACAGATAGCGGTGTAGATATTTCCGTGTTCATCCAGATGTCTGTGTAGATATTTCCATGTTCATAAAGATAGCGGTGTAGATATTTCCATGTTCATACAGATAGCGGTGTAGATATTTCCATGTTCATACAGATAGCGGTGTAGATAATTCCATGTTCATCCAGATGGCTGTGTAGACATATCCATGTTCATACAGATGGCGGTGAAGTTATTTCCATGTTTATACAGATAGCGGTGTAGATATTTCCATGTTCATACAGATAGACGTGTAGATATTGCCATGTTCATACCGATAGCGGTGCTGATACTTCCATGTTTATACAGGTAGAGGTGTACATATTTGCGTGTTTATACAGATAGCGGTGTAGATATTTCCATGTTCATACAGATAGCGGTGTAGATATTTCCATGTTTATACATTTAGCGGTGTAGATATCTCCTTCTTAATTCTGATGGCGGTGTAGATATTTCCATGTTCATACAGATGGCGGTGTAGATATTTCCATGTTTATAGAGATACCGGTGTAGTTATTTCCATGTGCATAGAGATAGCTGTGTAGATATTTCCATTTATATGCAGATAGTTGTGTAGATATTTCCTTTTTCATGCAGATAGCGGTGTAGATATTTCCATGTTCAAACAGATAGCGGTGTAGATATTTCCATGTTCATACAGATAGCGGTGTAGATATTTCCATGTTTATACAGATAGCGGTGAAGATGTATGCATGTTTACACAGATAGCGGTGTAGATATTTCCATGTTCATACAGATAGCCGTGTAGATATTTCCATGTTCATACAGATAGTGGTGCATGTATTTCCATGTTCATACAGATAGCGGTGTAGATATTTCCGTGTTCATCCAGATGTCTGTGTAGATATTTCCATGTTCATAAAGATAGCGGTGTAGATATTTCCATGTTCATACAGATAGCGGTGTAGATATTTCCATGTTCATCCAGATGGCTGTGTAGACATATCCATGTTCATACAGATGGCGGTGAAGATATTTCCATGTTCATACAGATGGCTGTGTAGATATATCCATGTTCATACAGATGGCGGTGACGATATTTCCATGTTCATAGAGATGGCGGTGTAGATATTTCCATGTTCATACAGACAGCGGTGCTGATATTTCCATGTTTATACAGGTAGCGGTGTAGATATTTCCATGTTTATACAGATAGCGGTGTAGATATTTCCATGTTTATACAGATAGCGGTGTAGATATTTCCATGTTTATACAGATAGCGGTGTAGATATTTCCATGTTTATACAGATAGCGGTGTAGATATCTCCATCTTAATACAGATGGCGGTGTAGATATTTATATGTTCATACAGATGGCGGTGCAGACATTTCCATGTTCATACGGACGGCGGTGAAGATATTTCCATGTTCATACAGATGGCGGTGTAGAAACTTCCATGTTCATACTGATAGCGGTGCTGATATTTCCATGTTTATACAGGTAGCGGTGTAGATATTTCCATGTTTATACAGATAGCGGTGTAGATATTTCCATGTTTATACTCATAGCGGTGTAGATATTTCCATGTTTATACAGATAGCGGTGTAGATATTTCCATGTTTTGCAGATAATTGTGTAGATATCTCCATCTTAATACAGATGGAGGTGTAGATATTTAAATGTTCATAGAGATGGCTGTGTAGACATATCCATGTTCATACAGATGGCGGTGAAGTTATTTCCATGTTCATACAGATAGCGGTGTAGATATTTCCAAGTTCATACAGATAGCGGTGTAGTTATTTCCATGTTCATACAGATGGCTGTGTAGATATATCCATGTCCCTACAGATGGCGGTGAAGATATTTCCATGTTCATACAGATGGCGTTGTAGATATTTCCATGTTCATACAGATAGCCGTGTAGATATTGGCATGTTCATACCGATAGCGGTGCTGATACTTCCATGTTTATACAGGTAGCAGTGTACATATTTCTGTGTTTATACAGGTAGCGGTGTAGATATTTCCATGTTCATACAGATAGCGGTGTAGATATTTCCATGTTTATACAGATAGCGGTGTAGATATTTCCATGTTTATACAGATAGCGGTGTAGATATTTCCATGTTTATACAGATAGCGGTAGATATCTCCATCTTAATACAGATGGCGGTGTAGATATTTATATGTTCATACAGATGGCGGTGCAGATATTTCCATGTTCATACAGATGGCAGTGAAGATATTTCCATATTCATACAGATAGCGGTGTAGATATATCCATTTTCATACAGATAGTGGTGTAGATATTTCCATGTTCATACAGATAGCGGTGCAGATATTTCCATGTTCATACAGATAGCGGTGTACATATTTCCATGTTCATACAGATAGTGGTGTATGTATTTCCATGTTCATACAGATAGTGGTGAAGATATTTCCATTTTCATGCAGATAGCGGTGTATATATTTCCCTGTTCAAACAGTTAGCGGTGTAGATATTTCCATGTTCATAAAGATAGCGCTGTAGATATTTCCATGTTTATACAGATAGCGGTGAAGATGTATGCATGTTTACACAGATAGCGGTGAAGATATTTCCATGTTCATACAGATAGCGGTGTAGATATTTCCATGTTCATAAAGATAGCAGTGTAGATATTTCCATGTTCTTACAGATAGCGGTGTATGTATTTCCATGTTCATACAGATAGCGTTGTAGATATTTCCATGTTCATCCTGATGGCTGTGTACATATTTCCATGTTCATACAGATAGCGGTGTAGATATTTCCATGTTCATACAGATAGCGGTGTAGATATTTCCATGTTCATCCAGATGGCTGTGTACATATATCCATGTTCATACAGATGGCGGTGAAGATATTTCCATGTTCATACAGATGGCGTTGTAGATATTTCCATGTTCATACAGATAGCCGTGTAGATATTGGCATGTTCATACCGATAGCGGTGCTGATACTTCCATGTTTATACAGGTAGCGGTGTACATATTTCTGTGTTTATACAGGTAGCGGTATAGATATTTCCATGTTCATACAGATAGCGGTGTAGATATTTCCATGTTTATACAGGTAGCGGTGTAGATATCTCCTTCTTAATACAGACGGCAGTGTAGATATTTATATGTTCATACAGATGGCGGTGCAGATATTTCCATTTTCATACTGATGGTGGTGTAGATATTTCCATGTTTATAGAGATAGCGGTGTAGTTATTTCCATGTGCAAAGAGATAGCTGTGTAGATATTTCCATGTAAATGCAGATAGCTGTGTAGATATTTCCATTTTCATGCAGATTGCGGTGTAGATATTTCCATGTTCAAACAGATAGGGGTGTAGGTATTTCCATGTTCATACTGATAGCGGAGTGGATATTTCCATGTTTATACAGATAGCGGTGAAGATGTATGCATGTTTACACAAATAGCGGTGTAGATATTTCCATGTTCATACAGATAGCTGTGTAGATATTTCCATGTTCATCCAGACGGCTGTGTAGACATATCCATGTTCATACAGATGGCGGTGAAGATATTTCCATGTTCATACAGATGGCTGTGTAGATATATCCATGTTCATACAGATGACGGTGAATATTTTTCCGTGTTCATACAGATGGCGGTGTAGATATTTCCATGTTCATACATATAGCGGTGCTGATATTTCCATGTTTATACAGGTAGCAGTGTAGATATTGACATTTTTATACAGATAGCGGTGTAGATATTTCCATGTTTATACACATAGCGTTGTAGGTATTTCCTTGTTCATACTGATAGCGGTGTAGATATCTCCATCTTAATACAGATGGCGGTGAAGATATTTATATGTTCATACAGATGGCGGTGCAGATATTTCCATGTTCATACAGATGGCGGTGAAGATATTTCCATGTTCATACAGATGGCGGTGTAGATACTTCCATGTTCATAATGATAGCGGTGCTGATATTTCCATCTTTATACAGGTAGCGGTGTAGATATTTCCATGTTTATACAGATAGCGGTGTAGATGTTTCCATGTTTATACACATAGCGGTGTAGATATTTCCATCTTTATACAGATAGCGGTGTAGATATCTCCTTCTTAATACAGATGGCGGTGTAGATATTTATATGTTCATTCAGATGGCGGTGCAGATATTTCCATGTTCATACAGATGGCGGTGTAGATATTTCCATGTTCATACAGATAGCGGTGTAGTTATTTCCATGTGTAAAGAGATAGCTGTGTAGATATTCCCATGTATATGCAGATAGCTGTGTAGATATTTCCATTTTCAAGCAGATAGCGGTTTATATACTTCCCTGTTCAAACAGATAGCGGTGTAGATATTTCCATGTTCATACAGATAGTGGTGTAGATATTTCCATGTTTGTACAGATAGCGGTGTAGATATCTCCATCTTAATACAGATGGCGGTGTAGATATTTATATGTTCATAAAGATGGCGGTGCAGATATTTCCATGTTCATGCAGACGGCGGTGTAGATATTTCCATGTTCATACAGATAGTGGTGCAGTTATTTCCATGTGTAAAGAGATAGCTGTGTAGATATTACCGTGTATATGCAGATAGCTGTGTAGATATTTCCATTTTCATGCAGATAGTGGTGTATATATTTCCCTGTTCAAACAGTTAGCAGTGTAGATATTTCCATGTTCAGAAAGATAGCGGTGTAGATATTTCCATGTTTATACAGATAGCGGTGAAGATGTATGCATGTTTACACAGATAGCGGTGTAGATATTTCCATGTTCATCCAGATGGCTGTGTAGATATATCCATGTTCATACAG
The DNA here is from genome assembly GCF_029281585.2 of Gorilla gorilla gorilla. NCBI lineage: Eukaryota > Metazoa > Chordata > Mammalia > Primates > Hominidae > Gorilla > Gorilla gorilla. Next base: position 3,961,177 of record NC_073232.2, on the reverse strand, counting down.
ATAGCGGTGTAGATATTTCCATCTTCATACAGATAGCGGTGCAGATATTTCCATGTTAATCCAGATGGCTGTGTGGATATATCCATGTTCATACAGATGGCGGTGAAGATATTTCCATGTTCATACAGATAGCGGTTTAGATATTTCCATGTTCATACAGAAAGCGGTGTAGATATTTCCTTGTTCATTCAGATAGCGGTGAAAATGTATGCATGTTTACACAGATAGCGGTGTAGATATTTCCATGTTCATCCAGATGGCTGTGTAGATATATCCATGTTCATACAGATGGCGGTGAAGATATTTCCATGTTCATACAGATAGCGGTGTAGATATTTCCATGTTCATACAGATAGCGGTGTAGATATTTCCATGTTCATACAGATAGCGGTGCATGTATTTCCATGTTCATACAGATAGCGGTGTAGATATTTCCGTGTTCATCCAGATGTCTGTGTAGATATTTCCATGTTCATACAGATAGCGGTGTAGATATTTCCATGTTCATACAGATAGCGGTGTAGATATTTCCATGTTCGTACAGATGGCTGTGTAGATATATCCATGTTCATACAGATGGCTGTGAAGATACTTCCATGTTCATACAGATAGCGGTGTAGATATCTCCATGTTCATACAGATAGCCGTGTAGATATTGCCATGTTCATACCGATAGCGGTGCTGATACTTCCATCTTTATACAGGTAGCGGTGTACATATTTTCGTGTTTATACAGAGAGCGGTGTAGATATTTCCATGTTCATACAGATATCGGTGTATATATTTCCATGTTTATACAGATAGCGGTGTAGATATCTCCTTCTTAATACAGATGGCGGTGTAGATATTTCCATGTTCATACAGATGGCGGTGTAGATATTTCCATCTTTATAGAGATAGCGGTGTAGCTATTTCCATGTGCAAAGAGATAGCTGTGTAGATATTTCCATTTATATGCAGATAGTTGTGTATATATTTCCATTTTCATGCAGATAGCGGTGTAGGTATTTCCATGTTCAAACAGATAGCGGTGTAGATATTTCCATGTTCATACAGATAGCGGTGTAGATATTTCCATGTTTATACAGATAGCGGTGAAGATGTATGCATGTTTACACAGATAGCGGTGTAGATATTTCCATGTTCATACAGACGGCTGTGTAGACATATCCATGTTCATACAGATGGCGGTGAAGATATTTCCATGTTCATACAGATTGCTGTGTAGATATATCCATGTTCATACAGATGGCGGTGACGATATTTCCATGTTCATACAGACGGCGGTGTAGATATTTCCATGTTCATACAGATAGCGGTGCTGATATTTCCATGTTTATAAAGGTAGTGGTGTAGATATTTCCATGTTTATACAGATAGCGGTGTAGATATTTCCATGTTCATCCAGATGGCTGTGTAGATATATCCATGCTCATACAGATGGCGGTGAAGACGTTTCCATGTTCATACAGATAGCGGTGTAGATATTTCCATGTTCATACAGATAACCGTGTAGATATTGCATTGTTCCTACCGATAGCGGTGCTGATACTTCCATGTTTATACAGGTAGCGGTGTAGATATTTCCATGTTTATACACATAGCGGTGTAGATATTTCCATGTTTATACAGATAGCGGTGTAGATATCTCCATCTTAATACAGATGGCGGTGTAGATATTTATATGCTCATACAGATGGCGGTGCAGATATTTCCATGTTCATACGGATAGCGGTGAAGATATTTCCATGTTCATACAGATGGCGGTGTAGAAACTTCCATGTTCATACTGATAGCGGTGCTGATATTTCCATGTTTATACAGGTAGCGGTGTAGATATTTCCATGTTTATACAGATAGCAGTGTAGATATTTCCATGTTTATACACATAGCGGTGTAGATATTTCCATGTTTATACAGATGGCGGTGTAGATATTTCCATGTTTATGCAGATAGTGGTGTAGATATCTCCATCTTAATACAGATGGCGGTGTAGATATTTAAATGTTCATACAGATGGCGGTGCAGATATTTCCATGTTCATACAGATGGCGGTGTAGTTATTTCCATGTGTAAAGAGATAGCTGTGTAGGTATTTCCATGTATAAGCAGATAGCTCTGTAGATATTTCCGTTTTCATGCAGATAGCGGTGTATATATTTCCCTCTTCAAACAGTAAGCGGTGTAGATATTTCCATGGTCATAAAGATAGCGGTGTAGATATTTCCATGTTTATACAGATAGCGGTGTAGATATTTCCATGTTCATACAGATAGACGTGTAGATATTGCCATGTTCATACCGATAGCGGTGCTGATACTTCCATGTTTATACAGGTAGTTGGGTACATATTTCCGTGTTTATACAGATAGCGGTGTAGATATTTCCATGTTCATACAGATAGCGGTGTAGATATTTCCATGTTTATACAGATAGCGGTGTAGATATCTCCTTCTTAATTCTGATGGCGGTGTAGATATTTCCATGTTTATAGAGATAGCGGTGTAGTTATTTCCATGTGCAAAGAGATAGCTGTGTAGCTATTTCCATTTATATGCAGATAGTTGTGTAGGTATTTCCTTTTTCATGCAGATAGCGGTGTAGATATTTCCATGTTCAAACAGATAGCGGTGTAGATATTTCCATGTTCATACAGATAGCGGTGTAGATATTTCCATGTTTATACAGATAGCGGTGAAGATGTATGCATGTTTACACAGATAGCGGTGTAGATATTTCCATGTTCATCCAGACGGGTGTGTAGACATATCCATGTTCATACAGATGGCGGTGAAGATATTTCCATGTTCATACAGATGGCTGTGTAGATATATCCATGTTCATACAGATGGCGGTGACGATATTTCCATGTTCATACAGACGTCGGTGTAGATATTTCCATGTTCATACAGATAGCGGTGCTGATATTTCCATGTTTATACAGGTAGCAGTGTAGATATTTCCATGTTTATACAGATAGCGGTGTAGATATTTCCATGTTTATACAGATAGCGGTGTAGATATTTCCATGTTTATACAGATAGCGGTAGATATCTCCATCTTAATACAGATGGCGGGGTAGATATTTATATGTTCATACAGATGGCGGTGCAGATATTTCCATGTTCATACAGATGGCGGTGAAGATATTTCCATGTTCATACAGATGGCGGTGTAGAAACTTCCATGTTCATACTGATAGCGGTGGTGATATTTCCATGTTTATACAGGTAGCGATGTAGATATTTCCATGTTTATACAGATAGCGGTGCAAATATTTCCATGTTTATACACATAGCGGTGTAGATATTTCCATGTTTATACAGATAGCGGTGTAGATATTTCCATGTTTATGCAGATAGTTGTGTAGATATCTCCATCTTAATACAGATGGCAGTGTAGATATTTAAATGTTCATACAGATGGCTGTGTAGACATATCCATGTTCATACAGATGGCGGTGAAGGTATTTCCATGTTCATACAGATAGCGGTGTAGATATTTCCATGTTTATACAGATAGCGGTGAAAATGTATGCATGTTTAAACAGATAGCGGTGTAGATATTTCCATGTTCATCCAGATGGCTGTGTAGATATATCCATGTTCATACAGATGGCGGTGAAGATATTTCCATGTTCATACAGATAGCGGTGTAGATATTTCCATGTTCATACAGATAGCGGTGCATGTATTTCCATGTTCATACAGATAGCGGTGTAGATATTTCCGTGTTCATCCAGATGTCTGTGTAGATATTTCCATGTTCATACAGATAGCGGTGTAGATATTTCCATGTTCATACAGATAGCGGTGTAGATATTTCCATGTTCATCCAGATGGCTGTGTAGACATATCCATGTTCATACAGATGGCGGTGAAGATATTTCCATGTTCATACAGATGGCTGTGTAGATATATCCATGTTCATACAGATGGCGGTGACGATATTTCCATGTTCATACAGACGGCGGTGTAGATATTTCCAGGTTTATACACATAGCGGTGTAGATAATTCCATGTTTATACAGATAGCGGTGTAGATATTTCCATGTTTATGCAGATAGTTGTGTAGATATCTCCATCTTAATACAGATGGCAGTGTAGATATTTAAATGTTCATACAGATGGCTGTGTAGACATATCCATGTTCATACAGATGGCGGTGAAGATATTTCCATGTTCATACAGATAGCGTTGTAGATATTTCCATGTTCATACAGATGGCTGTGTAGATATATCTATGTTCCTACAGATGGCGGTGAAGATATTTCCATGTTCATACAGATGGCGGTGTAGATATTTCCATGTTCATCCAGATGGCTGTGTAGATATATCCATGTTCATACAGATAGCGGTGTAGATATTTCCATCTTCATACAGATAGCGGTGCAGATATTTCCATGTTCATCCAGATGGCTGTGTAGATATATCCATGTTCATACAGATGGCGTTGAAGATATTTCCATGTTCATACAGATAGCGGTGTAGATATTTCCATGTTCATACAGATAGCGGTGTAGATATTTCCATGTTCATAAAGATAGTGGTGTAGATATTTCCATGTTTATACAGATAGCGGTGAAAATGTATGCATGTTTACACAGATAGCGGTGTAGATATTTCTATGTTCATCCTGATGGCTGTGTAGATATATCCATGTTCATACAGAATGCGGTGAAGATATTTCCATGTTCATACAGATAGCGGTGTAGATATTTCCATGTTCATACAGATAGCGGTGTAGATATTTCCATGTTCATACAGATAGCTGTGCATGTATTTCCATGTTCATACAGATAGCGGTGTAGATATTTCCGTGTTCATCCAGATGTCTGTGTAGATATTTCCATGTTCATACAGATAGCGGTGTAGATATTTCCATGTACATACAGATAGCGGTGTAGATATTTCCATGTTCATCCAGATGGCTGTGTAGACATATCCATGTTCATAAAGATGGCGGTGAAGTTATTTCCATGTTTATACAGATAGCGGTGTAGATATTTCCATGTTCATACAGATAGACGTGTAGTTATTGCCATGTTCATACCGATAGCGGTGCTGATACTTCCATGTTTATACAGGTAGCGGTGTACATATTTCCGTGTTTATACAGATAGCGGTGTAGATATTTCCATGTTCATACAGATAGCGGTGTAGATATATCCATGTTTATACAAATAGCAGTGTAGATATCTCCTTCTTAATTCTGATGGCGGTGTAGATATTTCCATGTTCATACAGATGGCGGTGTAGATATTTCCATGTTTATAGAGATAGCGGTGTAGTTATTTCCATGTGCATAGAGATAGCTGTGTAGATATTTCCATTTATATGCAGATAGTTGTGTAGATATTTCCTTTTTCATGCAGATAGCGGTGTAGATATTTCCATGTTCAAACAGATAGCGGTGTAGATATTTCCATGTTCATAGAGATAGCGGTGTAGATATTTCCATGTTTATACAGATAGCGGTGAAGATGTATGCATGTTTACACAGATAGCGGTGTAGATATTTCCATGTTCACACAGATAGCGGTGTAGATATTTCCATGTTCATACAGATAGCGGTGTAGATATTTCCATGTTCATACAGATAGTGGTGCATGTATTTCCATGTTCATACAGATAGCGGTGTAGATATTTCCGTGTTCATCCAGATGTCTGTGTAGATATTTCCATGTTCATACAGATAGCGGTGTAGATATTTCCATGTTCATACAGATAGCGGTGTAGATATTTCCATGTTCATCCAGATGGCTGTGTAGACATATCCATGTTCATACAGATGGCGGTGAAGATATTTCCATGTTCATACAGATGGCTGTGTAGATATATCCATGTTCATACAGACGGCGGTGACGATATTTCCATGTTCATACAGACGGCGGTGTAGATATTTCCATGTTCATACAGACAGCGGTGCTGATATTTCCATGTTTATACAGGTAGCGGTGTAGATATTTCCATGTTTATACAGATAGCGGTGTAGATATTTCCATGTTTATACAGATAGCGGTGTAGATATTTCCATGTTTATACAGATAGCGGTGTAGATATTTCCATGTGTATACAGATAGCGGTGTAGATATCTCCATCTTAATACAGATGGCGGTGTAGATATTTATATGTTCATACAGATGGCGGTGCAGACATTTCCATGTTCATACGGATGGCGGTGAAGATATTTCCATGTTCATACAGATGGCGGTGTAGATATTTCCATGTTCATCCAGATGGCTGTGTAGATATATCCATGTTCATACAGATAGCGGTGTAGATATTTCCATCTTCATACAGATAGCGGTGCAGATATTTGCATGTTCATCCAGATGGCTGTGTAGATATATCCATGTTCATACAGATGGCGGTGAAGATATTTCCATGTTCATACAGATAGCGGTGTAGATATTTCCATGTTCATACAGATAGCGGTGTAGATATTTCCATGTTCATAAAGATAGCGGTGTAGATATTTCCATGTTTATACAGATAGCGGTGAAAATGTATGCATGTTTACACAGATAGCGGTGTAGATATTTCCATGTTCATCCAGATGGCTGTGTAGATATATCCATGTTCGTACAGATGGCGGTGAAGATATTTCCATGTTCATACAGATAGCGGTGTAGATATTTCCATGTTCATACAGATAGCGGTGCATGTATTTCCATGTTCATACAGATAGCGGTGAAGATATTTCCGTGTTCATCCAGATGTCTGTGTAGATATTTCCATGTTCATACAGATAGCGGTGCATGTATTTCCATGTTCATACAGATAGCGGTGTAGATATTTCCGTGTTCATCCAGATGTCTGTGTAGATATTTCCATGTTCATACAGATTGCTGTGTAGATATATCCATGTTCATACAGATGGCGGTGACGATATTTCCATGTTCATACAGACGGCGGTGTAGATATTTCCATGTTCATACAGATAGCGGTGCTGATATTTCCATGTTTATAAAGGTAGTGGTGTAGATATTTCCATGTTTATACAGATAGCGGTGTAGGTATTTCCATGTTCATCCAGATGGCTGTGTAGATATATCCATGCTCATACAGATGGCGGTGAAGACGTTTCCATGTTCATACAGATAGCGGTGTAGATATTTCCATGTTAATACAGATAACCGTGTAGATATTGCATTGTTCCTACCGATAGCGGTGCTGATACTTCCATGTTTATACAGGTAGCGGTGTAGATATTTCCATGTTTATATACATAGCGGTGTAGATATTTCCATGTTTATACAGATAGCGGTGTAGATATCTCCATCTTAATACAGATGGCGGTGTAGATATTTATATGCTCATACAGATGGCGGTGCAGATATTTCCATGTTCATACGGATAGCGGTGAAGATATTTCCATGTTCATACAGATGGCGGTGTAGAAACTTCCATGTTCATACTGATAGCGGTGCTGATATTTCCATGTTTATACAGGTAGCGGTGTAGATATTTCCATGTTTATACAGATAGCAGTGTAGATATTTCCATGTTTATACACATAGCGGTGTAGATATTTCCATGTTTATACAGATGGCGGTGTAGATATTTCCATGTTTATGCAGATAGTGGTGTAGATATCTCCATCTTAATACAGATGGCGGTGTAGATATTTAAATGTTCATACAGATGGCGGTGCAGATATTTCCATGTTCATACAGATGGCGGTGTAGTTATTTCCATGTGTAAAGAGATAGCTGTGTAGGTATTTCCATGTATAAGCAGATAGCTCTGTAGATATTTCCGTTTTCATGCAGATAGCGGTGTATATATTTCCCTCTTCAAACAGTTAGCGGTGAAGATATTTCCATGGTCATAAAGATAGCGGTGTAGATATTTCCATGTTTATACAGATAGCGGTGTAGATATTTCCATGTTCATACAGATAGACGTGTAGATATTGCCATGTTCATACCGATAGCGGTGCTGATACTTCCATGTTTATACAGGTAGTGGGGTACATATTTCCATGTTTATACAGATAGCGGTGTAGATATTTCCATGTTCATACAGATAGCGGTCTAGATATTTCCATGTTTATACAGATAGCGGTGTAGATATCTCCTTCTTAATTCTGATGGCGGTGTAGATATTTCCATGTTTATAGAGATAGCGGTGTAGTTATTTCCATGTGCAAAGAGATAGCTGTGTAGATATTTCCATTTATATGCAGATAGTTGTGTAGGTATTTCCTTTTTCATGCAGATAGCGGTGTAGATATTTCCATGTTCAAACAGATAGCGGTGTAGATATTTCCATGTTCATACAGATAGCGGTGTAGATATTTCCATGTTTATACAGATAGCGGTGAAGATGTATGCATGTTTACACAGATAGCGGTGTAGATATTTCCATGTTCATACAGATAGCGGTGTAGATATTTCCATGTTCATCCAGATGGCTGTGTAGACATATCCATGTTCATACAGATGGCGGTGAAGATATTTCCATGTTCATACAGATGGCTGTGTAGATATATCCATGTTCATACAGATGGCGGTGACGATATTTCCATGTTCATACAGACGGCGGTGTAGATATTTCCATGTTCATACAGACAGCGGTGCTGATATTTCCATGTTTATACAGGTAGCGGTGTAGATATTTCCATGTTTATACAGATAGCGGTGTAGATATTTCCATGTTTATACAGATAGCGGTGTAGATATTTCCATGTTTATACAGATAGCGGTGTAGATATTTCCATGTGTATACAGATAGCGGTGTAGATATCTCCATCTTAATACAGATGGCGGTGTAGATATTTATATGTTCATACAGATGGCGGTGCAGACATTTCCATGTTCATACGGATGGCGGTGAAGATATTTCCATGTTCATACAGATGGCGGTGTAGATATTTCCATGTTCATCCAGATGGCTGTGTAGATATATCCATGTTCATACAGATAGCGGTGTAGATATTTCCATCTTCATACAGATAGCGGTGCAGATATTTGCATGTTCATCCAGATGGCTGTGTAGATATATCCATGTTCATACAGCTGGCGGTGAAGATATTTCCATGTTCATACAGATAGCGGTGTAGATATTTCCATGTTCATACAGATAGCGGTGTAGATATTTCCATGTTCATAAAGATAGCGGTGTAGATATTTCCATGTTTGTACAGATAGCGGTGAAAATGTATGCATGTTTACACAGATAGCGGTGTAGATATTTCCATGTTCATCCAGATGGCTGTGTAGATATATCCATGTTCGTACAGATGGCGGTGAAGATATTTCCATGTTCATACAGATAGCGGTGTAGATATTTCCATGTTCATACAGATAGCGGTGCATGTATTTCCATGTTCATACAGATAGCGGTGTAGATATTTCCGTGTTCATCCAGATGTCTGTGTAGATATTTCCATGTTCATACAGATAGCGGTGCATGTATTTCCATGTTCATACAGATAGCGGTGTAGATATTTCCGTGTTCATCCAGATGTCTGTGTAGATATTTCCATGTTCATACAGATTGCTGTGTAGATATATCCATGTTCATACAGATGGCGGTGACGATATTTCCATGTTCATACAGACGGCGGTGTAGATATTTCCATGTTCATACAGATAGCGGTGCTGATATTTCCATGTTTATAAAGGTAGTGGTGTAGATATTTCCATGTTTATACAGATAGCGGTGTAGGTATTTCCATGTTCATCCAGATGGCTGTGTAGATATATCCATGCTCATACAGATGGCGGTGAAGACGTTTCCATGTTCATACAGATAGCGGTGTAGATATTTCCATGTTCATACAGATAACCGTGTAGATATTGCATTGTTCCTACCGATAGCGGTGCTGATACTTCCATGTTTATACAGGTAGCGGTGTAGATATTTCCATGTTTATATACATAGCGGTGTAGATATTTCCATGTTTATACAGATAGCGGTGTAGATATCTCCATCTTAATACAGATGGCGGTGTAGATATTTATATGCTCATACAGATGGCGGTGCAGATATTTCCATGTTCATACGGATAGCGGTGAAGATATTTCCATGTTCATACAGATGGCGGTGTAGAAACTTCCATGTTCATACTGATAGCGGTGCTGATATTTCCATGTTTATACAGGTAGCGGTGTAGATATTTCCATGTTTATACAGATAGCAGTGTAGATATTTCCATGTTTATACACATAGCGGTGTAGATATTTCCATGTTTATACAGATGGCGGTGTAGATATTTCCATGTTTATGCAGATAGTGGTGTAGATATCTCCATCTTAATACAGATGGCGGTGTAGATATTTAAATGTTCATACAGATGGCGGTGCAGATATTTCCATGTTCATACAGATGGCGGTGTAGTTATTTCCATGTGTAAAGAGATAGCTGTGTAGGTATTTCCATGTATAAGCAGATAGCTCTGTAGATATTTCCGTTTTCATGCAGATAGCGGTGTATATATTTCCCTCTTCAAACAGTTAGCGGTGTAGATATTTCCATGGTCATAAAGATAGCGGTGTAGATATTTCCATGTTTATACAGATAGCGGTGTAGATATTTCCATGTTCATACAGATAGACGTGTAGATATTGCCATGTTCATACCGATAGCGGTGCTGATACTTCCATGTTTATACAGGTAGTGGGGTACATATTTCCGTGTTTATACAGATAGCGGTGTAGATATTTCCATGTTCATACAGATAGTGGTGTAGATATTTCCATGTTTATACAGATAGCGGTGTAGATATCTCCTTCTTAATTCTGATGGCGGTGTAGATATTTCCATGTTTATAGAGATAGCGGTGTAGTTATTTCCATGTGCAAAGAGATAGCTGTGTAGATATTTCCATTTATATGCAGATAGTTGTGTAGGTATTTCCTTTTTCATGCAGATAGCGGTGTAGATATTTCCATGTTCAAACAGATAGCGGTGTAGATATTTCCATGTTCATACAGATAGCGGTGTAGATATTTCCATGTTTATACAGATAGCGGTGAAGATGTATGCATGTTTACACAGATAGCGGTGTAGATATTTCCATGTTCATACAGATGGCGGTGAAGATATTTCCATGTTCATACAGATGGCTGTGTAGATATATCCACGTTCATACAGATGGCGGTGACGATATTTCCATGTTCATACAGACGTCGGTGTAGATATTTCCATGTTCATACAGATAGCGGTGCTGATATTTCCATGTTTATACAGGTAGCGGTGTAGATATTTCCATGTTTATACAGATAGCGGTGTAGATATTTCCATGTTTATACAGATAGCGGTTTAGATATTTCCATGTTTATACAGATAGCGGTAGATATCTCCATCTTAATACAGATGGCGGGGTAGATATTTATATGTTCATACAGATGGCGGTGCAGATATTTCCATGCTCATACAGATGGCGGTGAAGATATTTCCATGTTCAAACAGATGGCGGTGTAGAAACTTCCATGTTCATACTGATAGCGGTGGTGATATTTCCATGTTTATACAGGTAGCGATGTAGATATTTCCATGTTTATACAGATAGCGGTGCAAATATTTCCATGTTTATACACATAGCGGTGTAGATATTTCCATGTTTATACAGATAGCGGTGTAGATATTTCCATGTTTATGCAGATAGTTGTGTAGATATCTCCATCTTAATACAGATGGCAGTGTAGATATTTAAATGTTCATACAGATGGCTGTGTAGACATATCCATGTTCATACAGATGGCGGTGAAGGTATTTCCATGTTCATACAGATAGCGGTGTAGATATTTCCATGTTTATACAGATAGCGGTGAAAATGTATGCATGTTTAAACAGATAGCGGTGTAGATATTTCCATGTTCATCCAGATGGCTGTGTAGATATATCCATGTTCATACAGATGGCGGTGAAGATATTTCCATGTTCATACAGATAGCGGTGTAGATATTTCCATGTTCATACAGATAGCGGTGCATGTATTTCCATGTTCATACAGATAGCGGTGTAGATATTTCCGTGTTCATCCAGATGTCTGTGTAGATATTTCCATGTTCATACAGATAGCGGTGTAGATATTTCCATGTTCATACAGATAGCGGTGTAGATATTTCCATGTTCATCCAGATGGCTGTGTAGACATATCCATGTTCATACAGATGGCGGTGAAGATATTTCCATGTTCATACAGATGGCTGTGTAGATATATCCATGTTCATACAGATGGCGGTGACGATATTTCCATGTTCATACAGACGGCGGTGTAGATATTTCCATGTTTATACACATAGCGGTGTAGATAATTCCATGTTTATACAGATAGCGGTGTAGATATTTCCATGTTTATGCAGATAGTTGTGTAGATATCTCCATCTTAATACAGATGGCAGTGTAGATATTTAAATGTTCATACAGATGGCTGTGTAGACATATCCATGTTCATACAGATGGCGGTGAAGATATTTCCATGTTCATACAGATGGCGGTGTAGATATTTCCATGTTCATCCAGATGGCTGTGTAGATATATCCATGTTCATACAGATAGCGGTGTAGATATTTCCATCTTCATACAGATAGCGGTGCAGATATTTCCATGTTCATCCAGATGGCTGTGTAGATATATCCATGTTCATACAGATGGCGTTGAAGATATTTCCATGTTCATACAGATAGCGGTGTAGATATTTCCATGTTCATACAGATAGCGGTGTAGATATTTCCATGTTCATAAAGATAGTGGTGTAGATATTTCCATGTTTATACAGATAGCGGTGAAAATGTATGCATGTTTACTCAGATAGCGGTGTAGATATTTCTATGTTCATCCTGATGGCTGTGTAGATATATCCATGTTCATACAGATTGCGGTGAAGATATTTCCATGTTCATACAGATAGCGGTGTAGATATTTCCATGTTCATACAGATAGCGGTGTAGATATTTCCATGTTCATACAGATAGCGGTGCATGTATTTCCATGTTCATACAGATAGCGGTGTAGATATTTCCGTGTTCATCCAGATGTCTGTGTAGATATTTCCATGTTCATACAGATAGCGGTGTAGATATTTCCATGTACATACAGATAGCGGTGTAGATATTTCCATGTTCATCCAGATGGCTGTGTAGACATATCCATGTTCATACAGATGGCGGTGAAGTTATTTCCATGTTTATACAGATAGCGGTGTAGATATTTCCATGTTCATACAGATAGACGTGTAGATATTGCCATGTTCATACCGATAGCGGTGCTGATAGTTCCATGTTTATACAGGTAGCGGTGTACATATTTCCGTGTTTATACAGATAGCGGTGTAGATATTTCCATGTTCATACAGATAGCGGTGTAGATATATCCATGTTTATACAAATAGCGGTGTAGATATCTCCTTCTTAATTCTGATGGCGGTGTAGATATTTCCATGTTCATACAGATGGCGGTGTAGATATTTCCATGTTTATAGAGATAGCGGTGTAGTTATTTCCATGTGCATAGAGATAGCTGTGTAGATATTTCCATTTATATGCAGATAGTTGTGTAGATATTTCCTTTTTCATGCAGATAGCGGTGTAGATATTTCCATGTTCAAACAGATAGCGGTGTAGATATTTCCATGTTCATACAGATAGCGGTGTAGATATTTCCATGTTTATACAGATAGCGGTGAAGATGTATGCATGTTTACACAGATAGCGGTGTAGATATTTCCATGTTCATACAGATAGCGGTGTAGATATTTCCATGTTCATACAGATAGCGGTGTAGATATTTCCATGTTCATACAGATAGTGGTGCATGTATTTCCATGTTCATACAGATAGCGGTGTAGATATTTGCGTGTTCATCCAGATGTCTGTGTAGATATTTCCATGTTCATACAGATAGCGGTGTAGATATTCCCATGTTCATACAGATAGCGGTGTAGATATTTCCATGTTCATCCAGATGGCTGTGTAGACATATCCATGTTCATACAGATGGCGGTGAAGATATTTCCATGTTCATACAGATGGCTGTGTAGATATATCCATGTTCATACAGATGGCGGTGACGATATTTCCTTGTTCATACAGACGGCGGTGTAGATATTTCCATGTTCATACAGACAGCGGTGCTGATATTTCCATGTTTATACAGGTAGCGGTGTAGATATTTCCATGTTTATACAGATAGCGGTGTAGATATTTCCATGTTTATACAGATAGCGGTGTAGATATTTCCATGTTTATACAGATAGCGGTGTAGATATTTCCATGTGTATACAGATAGCGGTGTAGATATCTCCATCTTAATACAGAGGGCGGTGTAGATATTTATATGTTCATACAGATGGTGGTGCAGACATTTCCATGTTCATACGGATGGCGGTGAAGATATTTCCATGTTCATACAGATGGCAGTGTAGATATTTCCATGTTCATCCAGATTTCTGTGTAGATATATCCATGTTCATACAGATAGCGGTGTAGATATTTCCATCTTCATACAGATAGCGGTGCAGATATTTGCATGTTCATCCAGATGGCTGTGTAGATATATCCATGTTCATACAGACGGCGGTGAAGATATTTCCATGTTCATACAGATAGCGGTGTAGATATTTCCATGTTCATACAGATAGCGTTGTAGATATTTCCATGTTTATAAAGATAGCGGTGTAGATATTTCCATGTTTATACAGATAGCGGTGAAAATGTATGCATGTTTACACAGATAGCGGTGTAGATATTTCCATGTTCATCCAGATGGCTGTGTAGATATATCCATGTTCGTACAGATGGCGGTGAAGATATTTCCATGTTCATACAGATAGCGGTGTAGATATTTCCATGTTCATACAGATAGCGGTGCATGTATTTCCATGTTCATACAGATAGCGGTGTAGATATTTCCGTGTTCATCCAGATGTCTGTGTAGATATTTCCATGTTCATACAGATAGCGGTGTAGATATTTCCATGTTCATACAGATAGCGGTGTAGATATTTCCATGTTCATCCAGATGGCTGTGTAGACATATCCATGTTCATACAGATGGCGGTGAAGATATTTCCATGTTCATACAGATGGCTGTGTAGATATATCCATGTTCATACAGATGGCGGTGACGATATTTCCATGTTCATACAGACGGCGGTGTAGATATTTCCATGTTCATACAGATAGCGGTGCTGATATTTCCATGTTTATACAGGTAGCGGTGTAGATATTTCCATGTTTATACAGATAGCGGTGTAGATATTTCCATGTTTATACAGATAGCGGTGTAGATATTTCCATGTTTATACAGATAGCGGTGTAGATATCTCCATCTTAATACAGATGGCGGTGCAGATATTTATATGTTCATACAGATGGCGGTGCAGATATTTCCATGTTCATACGGATGGCGGTGAAGATATTTCCATGTTCATACAGATGGCGGTGTAGAAACTTCCATGTTCATACTGATAGCGGTGCTGATATTTCCATGTTTATACAGGTAGCGGTGTAGATATTTCCATGTTTATACAGATAGCGGTGTAGATATTTCCATGTTTATACACATAGCGTTGTTGATATTTCCATGTTTATACAGATAGCTGTGTAGAAATTTCCATGTTTATGCAGATAGTTGTGTAGATATGTCCATCTTAATACAGATGGCGGTGTAGATATTTAAATGTTCATACAGATGGCTGTGTAGACATATCCATGTTCATACAGATGGTGGTGAAGATATTTCCATGTTCATACAGATAGCGGTGTAGATATTTCCATGTTCATACAGATAGCGGTGTAGATATTTCCATGTTCATACAGATGGCGGTGTAGATATTTCCATGTTCATCCAGATGGCTGTGTAGATATATCCATGTTCATACAGATAGCGGTGTAGATATTTTCATCTTCATACTGATAGCGGTGCAGATATTTCCATGTTCATCCAGATGGCTGTGTAGATATATCCATGTTCATACAGATAGCGGTGTAGATATTTCCATGTTTATACAGATAGCGGTGTAGATATTTCCATGTTCATAAAGATAGTGGTGTAGATATTTCCATGTTTATACAGATAGCGGTGAAAATGTATGCATGTTTACACAGATAGCGGTGTAGATATTTCTATGTTCATCCAGATGGCTGTGTAGATATATCCATGTTCATACAGATGGCGGTGAAGATATTTCCATGTTCATACAGATAGCGGTGTAGATATTTCCATGTTCATACAGATAGCGGTGTAGATATTTCCATGTTCATACAGATAGCGGTGCATGTATTTCCATGTTCATACAGATAGCGGTGTAGATATTTCCGTGTTCATCCAGATGGCGGTGAAGTTATTTCCATGTTTATACAGATAGCGGTGTAGATATTTCCATGTTCATACAGATAGACGTGTAGATATTGCCATGTTCATACCGATAGCGGTGCTGATACTTCCATGTTTATACAGGTAGAGGTGTACATATTTGCGTGTTTATACAGATAGCGGTGTAGATATTTCCATGTTCATACAGATAGCGGTGTAGATATTTCCATGTTTATACATTTAGCGGTGTAGATATCTCCTTCTTAATTCTGATGGCGGTGTAGATATTTCCATGTTCATACAGATGGCGGTGTAGATATTTCCATGTTTATAGAGATAGCGGTGTAGTTATTTCCATGTGCATAGAGATAGCTGTGTAGATATTTCCATTTATATGCAGATAGTTGTGTAGATATTTCCTTTTTCATGCAGATAGCGGTGTAGATATTTCCATGTTCAAACAGATAGCGGTGTAGATATTTCCATGTTCATACAGATAGCGGTGTAGATATTTCCATGTTTATACAGATAGCGGTGAAGATGTATGCATGTTTACACAGATAGCGGTGTAGATATTTCCATGTTCATACAGATAGCGGTGTAGATATTTCCATGTTCATACAGATAGTGGTGCATGTATTTCCATGTTCATACAGATAGCGGTGTAGATATTTCCGTGTTCATCCAGATGTCTGTGTAGATATTTCCATGTTCATACAGATAGCGGTGTAGATATTTCCATGTTCATACAGATAGCGGTGTAGATATTTCCATGTTCATCCAGATGGCTGTGTAGACATATCCATGTTCATACAGATGGCGGTGAAGATATATCCATGTTCATACAGATGGCTGTGTAGATATATCCATGTTCATACAGATGGCGGTGACGATATTTCCATGTTCATAGAGACAGCGGTGTAGATATTTCCATGTTCATACAGACAGCGGTGCTGATATTTCCATGTTTATACAGGTAGCGGTGTAGATATTTCCATGTTTATACAGATAGCGGTGTAGATATTTCCATGTTTATACAGATAGCAGTGTAGATATTTCCATGTTTATACAGATAGCGGTGTAGATATTTCCATGTTTATACAGATAGCGGTGTAGATATCTCCATCTTAATACAGATGGCGGTGTAGATATTTATATGTTCATACAGATGGCGGTGCAGACATTTCCATGTTCATACGGACGGCGGTGAAGATATTTCCATGTTCATACAGATGGCGGTGTAGAAACTTCCATGTTCATACTGATAGCGGTGCTGATATTTCCATGTTTATACAGGTAGCGGTGTAGATATTTCCATGTTTATACAGATAGCGGTGTAGATATTTCCATGTTTATACACATAGCGGTGTAGATATTTCCATGTTTATACAGATAGCGGTGTAGATATTTCCATGTTTTGCAGATAATTGTGTAGATATCTCCATCTTAATACAGATGGAGGTGTAGATATTTAAATGTTTATACAGATGGCTGTGTAGACATATCCATGTTCATACAGATGGCGGTGAAGATATTTCCATGTTCATACAGATAGCGGTGTAGATATTTCCATGTTCATACAGATAGCGGTGTAGTTATTTCCATGTTCATACAGATGGCTGTGTAGATATATCCATGTCCCTACAGATGGCGGTGAAGATATTTCCATGTTCATACAGATGGCGTTGTAGATATTTCCATGTTCATACAGATAGCCATGTAGATATTGGCATGTTCATACCGATAGCGGTGCTGATACTTCCATGTTTATACAGGTAGCGGTGTACATATTTCTGTGTTTATACAGGTAGCGGTGTAGATATTTCCATGTTCATACAGATAGCGGTGTAGATATTTCCATGTTTATACAGATAGCGGTGTAGATATTTCCATGTTTATACAGACAGCGGTGTAGATATTTCCATGTTTATACAGATAGCGGTAGATATCTCCATCTTAATACAGATGGCGGTGAAGATATTTATATGTTCATACAGATGGCGGTGCAGATATTTCCATGTTCATACAGATGGCAGTGAAGATATTTCCATATTCATACAGATAGCGGTGTAGATATATCCATTTTCATACAGATAGTGGTGTAGATATTTCCATGTTCATACAGATAGCGGTGCAGATATTTCCATGTTCATACAGATAGCGGTGTACATATTTCCATGTTCATACAGATAGTGGTGTATGTATTTCCATGTTCATACAGATAGTGGTGTAGATATTTCCATTTTCATGCAGATAGCGGTGTATATATTTCCCTGTTCAAACAGTTAGCGGTGTAGATATTTCCATGTTCATAAAGATAGCTCTGTAGATATTTCCATGTTTATACAGATAGCGGTGAAGATGTATGCATGTTTACACAGATAGCGGTGTAGGTATTTCCATGTTCATCCACATGGCTGTGTAGATATATCCATGTTCAAACAGATGGCGGTGGAGATATTTCCATGTTCATACAGATAGCGGTGTAGATATTTCCATGTTCATATAGATAGCGGTGTAGATATTTCCATGTTCTTACAGATAGCGGTGTATGTATTTCCATGTTCATACAGATAGCGTTGTAGATATTTCCATGTTCATCCTGATGGCTGTGTACATATTTCCATGTTCATACAGATAGCGGTGTAGATATTTCCATGTTCATACAGATAGCGGTGTAGATATTTCCATGTTCATCCAGATGGCTGTGTACATATATCCATGTTCATACAGATGGCGGTGAAGATATTTCCATGTTCATACAGATAGCGGTGTAGATATTTCCATGTTCATAAAGAAAGCGGTGTAGATATTTCCATGTTCTTACAGATAGCGGTGTATGTATTTCCATGTTCATACAGATAGCGTTGTAGATATTTCCATGTTCATCCTGATGGCTGTGTACATATTTCCATGTTCATACAGATAGCGGTGTAGATATTTCCATGTTCATACAGATAGCGGTGTAGATATTTCCATGTTCATCCTGATGGCTGTGTACATATATCCATGTTCATACAGATGGCGGTGAAGATATTTCCATGTTCATACAGATGGCGTTGTAGATATTTCCATGTTCATACAGATAGCCGTGTAGATATTGGCATGTTCATACCGATAGCGGTGCTGATACTTCCATGTTTATACAGGTAGCGGTGTACATATTTCTGTGTTTATACAGGTAGCGGTATAGATATTTCCATGTTCATACAGATAGCGGTGTAGATATTTCCATGTTTATACAGGTAGCGGTGTAGATATCTCCTTCTTAATACAGACGGCAGTGTAGATATTTATATGTTCATACAGATGGCGGTGCAGATATTTCCATTTTCATACAGATGGTGGTGTAGATATTTCCATGTTTATAGAGATAGCGGTGTAGTTATTTCCATGTGCAAAGAGATAGCTGTGTAGATATTTCCATGTATATGCAGATAGCTGTGTAGATATTTCCATTTTCATGCAGATAGCGGTGTAGATATTTCCATGTTCAAACAGATAGGGGTGTAGGTATTTCCATGATCATACTGATAGCGGAGTGGATATTTCCATGTTTATACAGATAGCGGTGAAGATGTATGCATGTTTACACAAATAGCGGTGTAGATATTTCCATGTTCATACAGATAGATGTGTAGATATTTCCATGTTCATCCAGACGGCTGTGTAGACCTATCCATGTTCATGCAGATGGCGGTGAAGATATTTCCATGTTCATACAGATGGCTGTGTAGATATATCCATGTTCATACAGATGACGGTGAATATTTTTCCGTGTTCATACAGATGGCGGTGTAGATATTTCCATGTTCATACAGATAGCGGTGCTGATATTTCCATGTTTATACAGGTAGCAGTGTAGATATTGACATGTTTATACAGATAGCGGTGTAGATATTTCCATGTTTATACACATAGCGGTGTAGGTATTTCCTTGTTCATACTGATAGCGGTGTAGATATTTCCATCTTAATACAGATGGCGGTGAAGATATTTATATGTTCATACAGATGGCGGTGCAGATATTTCCATGTTCATACAGATGGCGGTGAAGATATTTCCATGTTCATACAGATAGCGGTGTAATTATTTCCATGTGTAAAGAGATAGCTGTGTAGATATTCCCATGTATATGCAGATAGCTGTGTAGATATTTCCATTTTCAAGCAGATAGCGGTTTATATACTTCCCTGTTCAAACAGATAGCGGTGTAGATATTTCCATGTTCATACAGATAGTGGTGTAGATATTTCCATGTTTGTACAGATAGCGGTGTAGATATCTCCATCTTAATACAGATGGCGGTGTAGATATTTATATGTTCATAAAGATGGCGGTGCAGATATTTCCATGTTCATGCAGACGGCGGTGTAGATATTTCCATGTTCATACAGATAGTGGTGCAGTTATTTCCATGTGTAAAGAGATAGCTGTGTAGATATTACCGTGTATATGCAGATAGCTGTGTAGATATTTCCATTTTCATGCAGATAGTGGTGTATATATTTCCCTGTTCAAACAGTTAGCAGTGTAGATATTTCCATGTTCAGAAAGATAGCGGTGTAGATATTTCCATGTTTATACAGATAGCGGTGAAGATGTATGCATGTTTACACAGATAGCGGTGTAGATATTTCCATGTTCATCCAGATGGCTGTGTAGATATATCCATGTTCATACAGATAGCGGTGTAGATATTTCCATCTTCATACAGATAGCGGTGCAGATATTTCCATGTTAATCCAGATGGCTGTGTGGATATATCCATGTTCATACAGATGGCGGTGAAGATATTTCCATGTTCATACAGGTAGCGGTGTACATATTTCTGTGTTTATACAGGTAGCGGTGTAGATATTTCCATGTTCATACAGATAGCGGTGTAGATATTTCCATGTTTATACAGATAGCGGTGTAGATATTTCCATGTTTATACAGATAGCGGTGTAGATATTTCCATGTTTATACAGATAGCGGTAGATATCTCCATCTTAATACAGATGGCGGTGTAGATATTTATATGTTCATACAGATGGCGGTGCAGATATTTCCATGTTCATACAGATGGCAGTGAAGATATTTCCATATTCATACAGATAGCGGTGTAGATATATCCATTTTCATACAGATAGTGGTGTAGATATTTCCATGTTCATACAGATAGCGGTGCAGATATTTCCATGTTCATACAGATAGCGGTGTACATATTTCCATGTTCATACAGATAGTGGTGTATGTATTTCCATGTTCATACAGATAGTGGTGTAGATATTTCCATTTTCATGCAGATAGCGGTGTATATATTTCCCTGTTCAAACAGTTAGCGGTGTAGATATTTCCATGTTCATAAAGATAGCTCTGTAGATATTTCCATGTTTATACAGATAGCGGTGAAGATGTATGCATGTTTACACAGATAGCGGTGTAGGTATTTCCATGTTCATCCACATGGCTGTGTAGATATATCCATGTTCAAACAGATGGCGGTGAAGATATTTCCATGTTCATACAGATAGCGGTGTAGATATTTCCATGTTCATATAGATAGCGGTGTAGATATTTCCATGTTCTTACAGATAGCGGTGTATGTATTTCCATGTTCATACAGATAGCGTTGTAGATATTTCCATGTTCATCCTGATGGCTGTGTACATATTTCCATGTTCATACAGATAGCGGTGTAGATATTTCCATGTTCATACAGATAGCGGTGTAGATATTTCCATGTTCATCCAGATGGCTGTGTACATATATCCATGTTCATACAGATGGCGGTGAAGATATTTCCATGTTCATACAGATAGCGGTGTAGATATTTCCATGTTCATAAATAAAGCGGTGTAGATATTTCCATGTTCTTACAGATAGCGGTGTATGTATTTCCATGTTCATACAGATAGCGTTGTAGATATTTCCATGTTCATCCTGATGGCTGTGTACATATTTCCATGTTCATACAGATAGCGGTGTAGATATTTCCATGTTCATACAGATAGCGGTGTAGATATTTCCATGTTCATCCAGATGGCTGTGTACATATATCCATGTTCATACAGATGGCGGTGAAGATATTTCCATGTTCATACAGATGGCGTTGTAGATATTTCCATGTTCATACAGATAGCCGTGTAGATATTGGCATGTTCATACCGATAGCGGTGCTGATACTTCCATGTTTATACAGGTAGCGGTGTACATATTTCTGTGTTTATACAGGTAGCGGTATAGATATTTCCATGTTCATACAGATAGCGGTGTAGATATTTCCATGTTTATACAGGTAGCGGTGTAGATATCTCCTTCTTAATACAGACGGCAGTGTAGATATTTATATGTTCATACAGATGGCGGTGCAGATATTTCCATTTTCATACAGATGGTGGTGTAGATATTTCCATGTTTATAGAGAT
Organism: Gorilla gorilla gorilla; assembly: GCF_029281585.2. Classification (NCBI taxonomy): domain Eukaryota; kingdom Metazoa; phylum Chordata; class Mammalia; order Primates; family Hominidae; genus Gorilla; species Gorilla gorilla. The sequence goes on along the minus strand of NC_073232.2, from coordinate 3,938,496 downwards.
AGCGGTGTAGTTATTTCCATGTGCAAAGAGATAGCTGTGTAGATATTTCCATGTATATGCAGATAGCTGTGTAGATATTTCCATTTTCATGCAGATAGCGGTGTAGATATTTCCATGTTCAAACAGATAGGGGTGTAGGTATTTCCATGTTCATACTGATAGCGGAGTGGATATTTCCATGTTTATACAGATAGTGGTGAAGATGTATGCATGTTTACACAAATAGCGGTGTAGATATTTCCATGTTCATACAGATAGCTGTGTAGATATTTCCATGTTCATCCAGACGGCTGTGTAGACATATCCATGTTCATACAGATGGCGGTGAAGATATTTCCATGTTCATACAGATGGCTGTGTAGATATATCCATGTTCATACAGATGACGGTGAATATTTTTCCGTGTTCATACAGATGGCGGTGTAGATATTTCCATGTTCATACAGATAGCGGTGCTGATATTTCCGTGTTTATACAGGTAGCAGTGTAGATATTGACATGTTTATACAGATAGCGGTGTAGATATTTCCATGTTTATACACATAGCGGTGTAGGTATTTCCTTGTTCATACTGATAGCGGTGTAGATATCTCCATCTTAATACAGATGGCGGTGAAGATATTTATATGTTCATACAGATGGCGGTGCAGATATTTCCATGTTCATACAGATGGCGGTGAAGATATTTCCATGTTCATACAGATAGCGGTGTAGTTATTTCCATGTGTAAAGAGATAGCTGTGTAGATATTCCCATGTATATGCAGATAGCGGTGTAGATATTTCCATTTTCAAGCAGATAGCGGTTTATATACTTCCCTGTTCAAACAGATAGCGGTGTAGATATTTCCATGTTCATACAGATAGTGGTGTAGATATTTCCATGTTTGTACAGATAGCGGTGTAGATATCTCCATCTTAATACAGATGGCGGTGTAGATATTTATATGTTCATAAAGATGGCGGTGCAGATATTTCCATGTTCATGCAGACGGCGGTGTAGATATTTCCATGTTCATACAGATAGTGGTGCAGTTATTTCCATGTGTAAAGAGATAGCTGTGTAGATATTACCGTGTATATGCAGATAGCTGTGTAGATATTTCCATTTTCATGCAGATAGTGGTGTATATATTTCCCTGTTCAAACAGTTAGCAGTGTAGATATTTCCATGTTCAGAAAGATAGCGGTGTAGATATTTCCATGTTTATACAGATAGCGGTGAAGATGTATGCATGTTTACACAGATAGCGGTGTAGATATTTCCATGTTCATCCAGATGGCTGTGTAGATATATCCATGTTCATACAGATAGCGGTGTAGATATTTCCATCTTCATACAGATAGCGGTGCAGATATTTCCATGTTAATCCAGATGGCTGTGTGGATATATCCATGTTCATACAGATGGCGGTGAAGATATTTCCATGTTCATACAGATAGCGGTGTAGATATTTCCATGTTCATACAGAAAGCGGTGTAGATATTTCCTTGTTCATTCAGATAGCGGTGAAAATGTATGCATGTTTACACAGATAGCGGTGTAGATATTTCCATGTTCATCCAGATGGCTGTGTAGATATATCCATGTTCATACAGATGGCGGTGAAGATATTTCCATGTTTATACAGATAGCGGTGTAGATATTTCCATGTGTATACAGATAGCGGTGTAGATATCTCCATCTTAATACAGATGGCGGTGTAGATATTTATATGTTCATACAGATGGCGGTGCAGACATTTCCATGTTCATACGGATGGCGGTGAAGATATTTCCATGTTCATACAGATGGCGGTGTAGATATTTCCATGTTCATCCAGATGGCTGTGTAGATATATCCATGTTCATACAGATAGCGGTGTAGATATTTCCATCTTCATACAGATAGCGGTGCAGATATTTGCATGTTCATCCAGATGGCTGTGTAGATATATCCATGTTCATTCAGCTGGCGGTGAAGATATTTCCATGTTCATACAGATAGCGGTGTAGATATTTCCATGTTCATACAGATAGCGGTGTAGATATTTCCATGTTCATAAAGATAGCGGTGTAGATATTTCCATGTTTGTACAGATAGCGGTGAAAATGTATGCATGTTTACACAGATAGCGGTGTAGATATTTCCATGTTCATCCAGATGGCTGTGTAGATATATCCATGTTCGTACAGATGGCGGGGAAGATATTTCCATGTTCATACAGATAGCGGTGTAGATATTTCCATGTTCATACAGATAGCGGTGCATGTATTTCCATGTTCATACAGATAGCGGTGTAGATATTTCCGTGTTCATCCAGATGTCTGTGTAGATATTTCCATGTTCATACAGATAGCGGTGCATGTATTTCCATGTTCATACAGATAGCGGTGTAGATATTTCCGTGTTCATCCAGATGTCTGTGTAGATATTTCCATGTTCATACAGATTGCTGTGTAGATATATCCATGTTCATACAGATGGCGGTGACGATATTTCCATGTTCATACAGACGGCGGTGTAGATATTTCCATGTTCATACAGATAGCGGTGCTGATATTTCCATGTTTATAAAGGTAGTGGTGTAGATATTTCCATGTTTATACAGATAGCGGTGTAGGTATTTCCATGTTCATCCAGATGGCTGTGTAGATATATCCATGCTCATACAGATGGCGGTGAAGACGTTTCCATGTTCATACAGATAGCGGTGTAGATATTTCCATGTTCATACAGATAACCGTGTAGATATTGCATTGTTCCTACCGATAGCGGTGCTGATACTTCCATGTTTATACAGGTAGCGGTGTAGATATTTCCATGTTTATATACATAGCGGTGTAGATATTTCCATGTTTATACAGATAGCGGTGTAGATATCTCCATCTTAATACAGATGGCGGTGTAGATATTTATATGCTCATACAGATGGCGGTGCAGATATTTCCATGTTCATACGGATAGCGGTGAAGATATTTCCATGTTCATACAGATGGCGGTGTAGAAACTTCCATGTTCATACTGATAGCGGTGCTGATATTTCCATGTTTATACAGGTAGCGGTGTAGATATTTCCATGTTTATACAGATAGCAGTGTAGATATTTCCATGTTTATACACATAGCGGTGTAGATATTTCCATGTTTATACAGATGGCGGTGTAGATATTTCCATGTTTATGCAGATAGTGGTGTAGATATCTCCATCTTAATACAGATGGCGGTGTAGATATTTAAATGTTCATACAGATGGCGGTGCAGATATTTCCATGTTCATACAGATGGCGGTGTAGTTATTTCCATGTGTAAAGAGATAGCTGTGTAGGTATTTCCATGTATAAGCAGATAGCTCTGTAGATATTTCCGTTTTCATGCAGATAGCGGTGTATATATTTCCCTCTTCAAACAGTTAGCGGTGTAGATATTTCCATGGTCATAAAGATAGCGGTGTAGATATTTCCATGTTTATACAGATAGCGGTGTAGATATTTCCATGTTCATACAGATAGACGTGTAGATATTGCCATGTTCATACCGATAGCGGTGCTGATACTTCCATGTTTATACAGGTAGTGGGGTACATATTTCCGTGTTTATACAGATAGCGGTGTAGATATTTCCATGTTCATACAGATAGTGGTGTAGATATTTCCATGTTTATACAGATAGCGGTGTAGATATCTCCTTCTTAATTCTGATGGCGGTGTAGATATTTCCATGTTTATAGAGATAGCGGTGTAGTTATTTCCATGTGCAAAGAGATAGCTGTGTAGATATTTCCATTTATATGCAGATAGTTGTGTAGTTATTTCCTTTTTCATGCAGATAGCGGTGTAGATATTTCCATGTTCAAACAGATAGCGGTGTAGATATTTCCATGTTCATACAGATAGCGGTGTAGATATTTCCATGTTTATACAGATAGCGGTGAAGATGTATGCATGTTTACACAGATAGCGGTGTAGATATTTCCATGTTCATACAGATGGCGGTGAAGATATTTCCATGTTCATACAGATGGCTGTGTAGATATATCCACGTTCATACAGATGGCGGTGACGATATTTCCATGTTCATACAGACGTCGGTGTAGATATTTCCATGTTCATACAGATAGCGGTGATGATATTTCCATGTTTATACAGGTAGCGGTGTAGATATTTCCATGTTTATACAGATAGCGGTGTAGATATTTCCATGTTTATACAGATAGCGGTGTAGATATTTCCATGTTTATACAGATAGCGGTAGATATCTCCATCTTAATACAGATGGCGGGGTAGATATTTATATGTTCATACAGATGGCGGTGCAGATATTTCCATGTTCATACAGATGGCGGTGAAGATATTTCCATGTTCATACAGATGGCGGTGTAGAAACTTCCATGTTCATACTGATAGCGGTGGTGATATTTCCATGTTTATACAGGTAGCGATGTAGATATTTCCATGTTTATACAGATAGCGGTGCAAATATTTCCATGTTTATACACATAGCGGTGTAGATATTTCCATGTTTATACAGATAGCGGTGTAGATATTTCCATGTTTATGCAGATAGTTGTGTAGATATCTCCATCTTAATACAGATGGCAGTGTAGATATTTAAATGTTCATACAGATGGCTGTGTAGACATATCCATGTTCATACAGATGGCGGTGAAGGTATTTCCATGTTCATACAGATAGCGGTGTAGATATTTCCATGTTTATACAGATAGCGGTGAAAATGTATGCATGTTTAAACAGATAGCGGTGTAGATATTTCCATGTTCATCCAGATGGCTGTGTAGATATATCCATGTTCATACAGATGGCGGTGAAGATATTTCCATGTTCATACAGATAGCGGTGTAGATATTTCCATGTTCATACAGATAGCGGTGCATGTATTTCCATGTTCATACAGATAGCGGTGTAGATATTTCCGTGTTCATCCAGATGTCTGTGTAGATATTTCCATGTTCATACAGATAGCGGTGTAGATATTTCCATGTTCATACAGATAGCGGTGTAGATATTTCCATGTTCATCCAGATGGCTGTGTAGACATATCCATGTTCATACAGATGGCGGTGAAGATATTTCCATGTTCATACAGATGGCTGTGTAGATATATCCATGTTCATACAGATGGCGGTGACGATATTTCCATGTTCATACAGACGGCGGTGTAGATATTTCCATGTTTATACACATAGCGGTGTAGATAATTCCATGTTTATACAGATAGCGGTGTAGATATTTCCATGTTTATGCAGATAGTTGTGTAGATATCTCCATCTTAATACAGATGGCAGTGTAGATATTTAAATGTTCATACAGATGGCTGTGTAGACATATCCATGTTCATACAGATGGCGGTGAAGATATTTCCATGTTCATACAGATGGCGGTGTAGATATTTCCATGTTCATCCAGATGGCTGTGTAGATATATCCATGTTCATACAGATAGCGGTGTAGATATTTCCATCTTCATACAGATAGCGGTGCAGATATTTCCATGTTCATCCAGATGGCTGTGTAGATATATCCATGTTCATACAGATGGCGTTGAAGATATTTCCATGTTCATACAGATAGCGGTGTAGATATTTCCATGTTCATACAGATAGCGGTGTAGATATTTCCATGTTCATAAAGATAGTGGTGTAGATATTTCCATGTTTATACAGATAGCGGTGAAAATGTATGCATGTTTACTCAGATAGCGGTGTAGATATTTCTATGTTCATCCTGATGGCTGTGTAGATATATCCATGTTCATACAGATTGCGGTGAAGATATTTCCATGTTCATACAGATAGCGGTGTAGATATTTCCATGTTCATACAGATAGCGGTGTAGATATTTCCATGTTCATACAGATAGCGGTGCATGTATTTCCATGTTCATACAGATAGCGGTGTAGATATTTCCGTGTTCATCCAGATGTCTGTGTAGATATTTCCATGTTCATACAGATAGCGGTGTAGATATTTCCATGTACATACAGATAGCGGTGTAGATATTTCCATGTTCATCCAGATGGCTGTGTAGACATATCCATGTTCATACAGATGGCGGTGAAGTTATTTCCATGTTTATACAGATAGCGGTGTAGATATTTCCATGTTCATACAGATAGACGTGTAGATATTGCCATGTTCATACCGATAGCGGTGCTGATACTTCCATGTTTATACAGGTAGCGGTGTACATATTTCCGTGTTTATACAGATAGCGGTGTAGATATTTCCATGTTCATACAGATAGCGGTGTAGATATATCCATGTTTATACAAATAGCGGTGTAGATATCTCCTTCTTAATTCTGATGGCGGTGTAGATATTTCCATGTTCATACAGATGGCGGTGTAGATATTTCCATGTTTATAGAGATAGCGGTGTAGTTATTTCCATGTGCATAGAGATAGCTGTGTAGATATTTCCATTTATATGCAGATAGTTGTGTAGATATTTCCTTTTTCATGCAGATAGCGGTGTAGATATTTCCATGTTCAAACAGATAGCGGTGTAGATATTTCCATGTTCATACAGATAGCGGTGTAGATATTTCCATGTTTATACAGATAGCGGTGAAGATGTATGCATGTTTACACAGATAGCGGTGTAGATATTTCCATGTTCATACAGATAGCGGTGTAGATATTTCCATGTTCATACAGATAGCGGTGTAGATATTTCCATGTTCATACAGATAGTGGTGCATGTATTTCCATGTTCATACAGATAGCGGTGTAGATATTTCCGTGTTCATCCAGATGTCTGTGTAGATATTTCCATGTTCATACAGATAGCGGTGTAGATATTTCCATGTTCATACAGATAGCGGTGTAGATATTTCCATGTTCATCCAGATGGCTGTGTAGACATATCCATGTTCATACAGATGGCGGTGAAGATATTTCCATGTTCATACAGATGGCTGTGTAGATATATCCATGTTCATACAGATGGCGGTGACGATATTTCCTTGTTCATACAGACGGCGGTGTAGATATTTCCATGTTCATACAGACAGCGGTGCTGATATTTCCATGTTTATACAGGTAGCGGTGTAGATATTTCCATGTTTATACAGATAGCGGTGTAGATATTTCCATGTTTATACAGATAGCGGTGTAGATATTTCCATGTTTATACAGATAGCGGTGTAGATATTTCCATGTGTATACAGATAGCGGTGTAGATATCTCCATCTTAATACAGAGGGCGGTGTAGATATTTATATGTTCATACAGATGGCGGTGCAGACATTTCCATGTTCATACGGATGGCGGTGAAGATATTTCCATGTTCATACAGATGGCAGTGTAGATATTTCCATGTTCATCCAGATTTCTGTGTAGATATATCCATGTTCATACAGATAGCGGTGTAGATATTTCCATCTTCATACAGATAGCGGTGCAGATATTTGCATGTTCATCCAGATGGCTGTGTAGATATATCCATGTTCATACAGACGGCGGTGAAGATATTTCCATGTTCATACAGATAGCGGTGTAGATATTTCCATGTTCATACAGATAGCGGTGTAGATATTTCCATGTTTATAAAGATAGCGGTGTAGATATTTCCATGTTTATACAGATAGCGGTGAAAATGTATGCATGTTTACACAGATAGCGGTGTAGATATTTCCATGTTCATCCAGATGGCTGTGTAGATATATCCATGTTCGTACAGATGGCGGTGAAGATATTTCCATGTTCATACAGATAGCGGTGTAGATATTTCCATGTTCATACAGATAGCGGTGCATGTATTTCCATGTTCATACAGATAGCGGTGTAGATATTTCCGTGTTCATCCAGATGTCTGTGTAGATATTTCCATGTTCATACAGATAGCGGTGTAGATATTTCCATGTTCATACAGATAGCGGTGTAGATATTTCCATGTTCATCCAGATGGCTGTGTAGACATATCCATGTTCATACAGATGGCGGTGAAGATATTTCCATGTTCATACAGATGGCTGTGTAGATATATCCATGTTCATACAGATGGCGGTGACGATATTTCCATGTTCATACAGACGGCGTTGTAGATATTTCCATGTTCATACAGATAGCGGTGCTGATATTTCCATGTTTATACAGGTAGCGGTGTAGATATTTCCATGTTTATACAGATTGCGGTGTAGATATTTCCATGTTTATACAGATAGCGGTGTAGATATTTCCATGTTTATACAGATAGCGGTGTAGATATCTCCATCTTAATACAGATGGCGGTGCAGATATTTATATGTTCATACAGATGGCGGTGCAGATATTTCCATGTTCATACGGATGGCGGTGAAGATATTTCCATGTTCATACAGATGGCGGTGTAGAAACTTCCATGTTCATACTGATAGCGGTGCTGATATTTCCATGTTTATACAGGTAGCGGTGTAGATATTTCCATGTTTATACAGATAGCGGTGTAGATATTTCCATGTTTATACACATAGCGTTGTTGATATTTCCATGTTTATACAGATAGCTGTGTAGAAATTTCCATGTTTATGCAGATAGTTGTGTAGATATGTCCATCTTAATACAGATGGCGGTGTAGATATTTAAATGTTCATACAGATGGCTGTGTAGACATATCCATGTTCATACAGATGGTGGTGAAGATATTTCCATGTTCATACAGATAGCGGTGTAGATATTTCCATGTTCATACAGATAGCGGTGTAGATATTTCCATGTTCATACAGATGGCGGTGTAGATATTTCCATGTTCATCCAGATGGCTGTGTAGATATATCCATGTTCATACAGATAGCGGTGTAGATATTTTCATCTTCATACTGATAGCGGTGCAGATATTTCCATGTTCATCCAGATGGCTGTGTAGATATATCCATGTTCATACAGATAGCGGTGTAGATATTTCCATGTTCATACAGATAGCGGTGTAGATATTTCCATGTTCATAAAGATAGTGGTGTAGATATTTCCATGTTTATACAGATAGCGGTGAAAATGTATGCATGTTTACACAGATAGCGGTGTAGATATTTCTATGTTCATCCAGATGGCTGTGTAGATATATCCATGTTCATACAGATGGCGGTGAAGATATTTCCATGTTCATACAGATAGCGGTGTAGATATTTCCATGTTCATACAGATAGCGGTGTAGATATTTCCATGTTCATACAGATAGCGGTGCATGTATTTCCATGTTCATACAGATAGCGGTGTAGATATTTCCGTGTTCATCCAGATGGCGGTGAAGTTATTTCCATGTTTATACAGATAGCGGTGTAGATATTTCCATGTTCATACAGATAGACGTGTAGATATTGCCATGTTCATACCGATAGCGGTGCTGATACTTCCATGTTTATACAGGTAGAGGTGTACATATTTGCGTGTTTATACAGATAGCGGTGTAGATATTTCCATGTTCATACAGATAGCGGTGTAGATATTTCCATGTTTATACATTTAGCGGTGTAGATATCTCCTTCTTAATTCTGATGGCGGTGTAGATATTTCCATGTTCATACAGATGGCGGTGTAGATATTTCCATGTTTATAGAGATAGCGGTGTAGTTATTTCCATGTGCATAGAGATAGCTGTGTAGATATTTCCATTTATATGCAGATAGTTGTGTAGATATTTCCTTTTTCATGCAGATAGCGGTGTAGATATTTCCATGTTCAAACAGATAGCGGTGTAGATATTTCCATGTTCATACAGATAGCGGTGTAGATATTTCCATGTTTATACAGATAGCGGTGAAGATGTATGCATGTTTACACAGATAGCGGTGTTGATATTTCCATGTTCATACAGATAGCGGTGTAGATATTTCCATGTTCATACAGATAGTGGTGCATGTATTTCCATGTTCATACAGATAGCGGTGTAGATATTTCCGTGTTCATCCAGATGTCTGTGTAGATATTTCCATGTTCATACAGATAGCGGTGTAGATATTTCCATGTTCATACAGATAGCGGAGTAGATATTTCCATGTTCATCCAGATGGCTGTGTAGACATATCCATGTTCATACAGATGGCGGTGAAGATATATCCATGTTCATACAGATGGCTGTGTAGATATATCCATGTTCATACAGATGGCGGTGACGATATTTCCATGTTCATAGAGACGGCGGTGTAGATATTTCCATGTTCATACAGACAGCGGTGCTGATATTTCCATGTTTATACAGGTAGCGGTGTAGATATTTCCATGTTTATACAGATAGCGGTGTAGATATTTCCATGTTTATATAGATAGCAGTGTAGATATTTCCATGTTTATACAGATAGCGGTGTAGATATTTCCATGTTTATACAGATAGCGGTGTAGATATCTCCATCTTAATACAGATGGCGGTGTAGATATTTATATGTTCATACAGATGGCGGTGCAGACATTTCCATGTTCATACGGACGGCGGTGAAGATATTTCCATGTTCATACAGATGGCGGTGTAGAAACTTCCATGTTCATACTGATAGCGGTGCTGATATTTCCATGTTTATACAGGTAGCGGTGTAGATATTTCCATGTTTATACAGATAGCGGTGTAGATATTTCCATGTTTATACACATAGCGGTGTAGATATTTCCATGTTTATACAGATAGCGGTGTAGATATTTCCATGTTTTGCAGATAATTGTGTAGATATCTCCATCTTAATACAGATGGAGGTGTAGATATTTAAATGTTCATACAGATGGCTGTGTAGACATATCCATGTTCATACAGATGGCGGTGAAGATATTTCCATGTTCATACAGATAGCGGTGTAGATATTTCCATGTTCATACAGATAGCGGTGTAGTTATTTCCATGTTCATACAGATGGCTGTGTAGATATATCCATGTCCCTACAGATGGCGGTGAAGATATTTCCATGTTCATACAGATGGCGTTGTAGATATTTCCATGTTCATACAGATAGCCATGTAGATATTGGCATGTTCATACCGATAGCGGTGCTGATACTTCCATGTTTATACAGGTAGCGGTGTACATATTTCTGTGTTTATACAGGTAGCGGTGTAGATATTTCCATGTTCATACAGATAGCGGTGTAGATATTTCCATGTTTATACAGATAGCGGTGTAGATATTTCCATGTTTATACAGATAGCGGTGTAGATATTTCCATGTTTATACAGATAGCGGTAGATATCTCCATCTTAATACAGATGGCGGTGTAGATATTTATATGTTCATACAGATGGCGGTGCAGATATTTCCATGTTCATACAGATGGCAGTGAAGATATTTCCATATTCATACAGATAGCGGTGTAGATATATCCATTTTCATACAGATAGTGGTGTAGATATTTCCATGTTCATACAGATAGCGGTGCAGATATTTCCATGTTCATACAGATAGCGGTGTACATATTTCCATGTTCATACAGATAGTGGTGTATGTATTTCCATGTTCATACAGATAGTGGTGTAGATATTTCCATTTTCATGCAGATAGCGGTGTATATATTTCCCTGTTCAAACAGTTAGCGGTGTAGATATTTCCATGTTCATAAAGATAGCTCTGTAGATATTTCCATGTTTATACAGATAGCGGTGAAGATGTATGCATGTTTACACAGATAGCGGTGTAGGTATTTCCATGTTCATCCACATGGCTGTGTAGATATATCCATGTTCAAACAGATGGCGGTGAAGATATTTCCATGTTCATACAGATAGCGGTGTAGATATTTCCATGTTCATATAGATAGCGGTGTAGATATTTCCATGTTCTTACAGATAGCGGTGTATGTATTTCCATGTTCATACAGATAGCGTTGTAGATATTTCCATGTTCATCCTGATGGCTGTGTACATATTTCCATGTTCATACAGATAGCGGTGTAGATATTTCCATGTTCATACAGATAGCGGTGTAGATATTTCCATGTTCATCCAGATGGCTGTGTACATATATCCATGTTCATACAGATGGCGGTGAAGATATTTCCATGTTCATACAGATAGCGGTGTAGATATTTCCATGTTCATAAAGAAAGCGGTGTAGATATTTCCATGTTCTTACAGATAGCGGTGTATGTATTTCCATGTTCATACAGATAGCGTTGTAGATATTTCCATGTTCATCCTGATGGCTGTGTACATATTTCCATGTTCATACAGATAGCGGTGTAGATATTTCCATGTTCATACAGATAGCGGTGTAGATATTTCCATGTTCATCCAGATGGCTGTGTACATATATCCATGTTCATACAGATGGCGGTGAAGATATTTCCATGTTCATACAGATGGCGTTGTAGATATTTCCATGTTCATACAGATAGCCGTGTAGATATTGGCATGTTCATACCGATAGCGGTGCTGATACTTCCATGTTTATACAGGTAGCGGTGTACATATTTCTGTGTTTATACAGGTAGCGGTATAGATATTTCCATGTTCATACAGATAGCGGTGTAGATATTTCCATGTTTATACAGGTAGCGGTGTAGATATCTCCTTCTTAATACAGACGGCAGTGTAGATATTTATATGTTCATACAGATGGCGGTGCAGATATTTCCATTTTCATACAGATGGTGGTGTAGATATTTCCATGTTTATAGAGATAGCGGTGTAGTTATTTCCATATGCAAAGAGATAGCTGTGTAGATATTTCCATGTATATGCAGATAGCTGTGTAGATATTTCCATTTTCATGCAGATAGCGGTGTAGATATTTCCATGTTCAAACAGATAGGGGTGTAGGTATTTCCATGTTCATACTGATAGCGGAGTGGATATTTCCATGTTTATACAGATAGCGGTGAAGATGTATGCATGTTTACACAAATAGCGGTGTAGATATTTCCATGTTCATACAGATAGATGTGTAGATATTTCCATGTTCATCCAGACGGCTGTGTAGACATATCCATGTTCATACAGATGGCGGTGAAGATATTTCCATGTTCATACAGATGGCTGTGTAGATATATCCATGTTCATACAGATGACGGTGAATATTTTTCCGTGTTCATACAGATGGCGGTGTAGATATTTCCATGTTCATACAGATAGCGGTGCTGATATTTCCATGTTTATACAGGTAGCAGTGTAGATATTGACATGTTTATACAGATAGCGGTGTAGATATTTCCATGTTTATACACATAGCGGTGTAGGTATTTCCTTGTTCATACTGATAGCGGTGTAGATATTTCCATCTTAATACAGATGGCGGTGAAGATATTTATATGTTCATACAGATGGCGGTGCAGATATTTCCATGTTCATACAGATGGCGGTGAAGATATTTCCATGTTCATACAGATAGCGGTGTAATTATTTCCATGTGTAAAGAGATAGCTGTGTAGATATTCCCATGTATATGCAGATAGCTGTGTAGATATTTCCATTTTCAAGCAGATAGCGGTTTATATACTTCCCTGTTCAAACAGATAGCGGTGTAGATATTTCCATGTTCATACAGATAGTGGTGTAGATATTTCCATGTTTGTACAGATAGCGGTGTAGATATCTCCATCTTAATACAGATGGCGGTGTAGATATTTATATGTTCATAAAGATGGCGGTGCAGATATTTCCATTTTCATGCAGACGGCGGTGTAGATATTTCCATGTTCATACAGATAGTGGTGCAGTTATTTCCATGTGTAAAGAGATAGCTGTGTAGATATTACCGTGTATATGCAGATAGCTGTGTAGATATTTCCATTTTCATGCAGATAGTGGTGTATATATTTCCCTGTTCAAACAGTTAGCAGTGTAGATATTTCCATGTTCAGAAAGATAGCGGTGTAGATATTTCCATGTTTATACAGATAGCGGTGAAGATGTATGCATGTTTACACAGATAGCGGTGTAGATATTTCCATGTTCATCCAGATGGCTGTGTAGATATATCCATGTTCATACAGATAGCGGTGTAGATATTTCCATCTTCATACAGATAGCGGTGCAGATATTTCCATGTTAATCCAGATGGCTGTGTGGATATATCCATGTTCATACAGATGGCGGTGAAGATATTTCCATGTTCATACAGGTAGCGGTGTACATATTTCTGTGTTTATACAGGTAGCGGTGTAGATATTTCCATGTTCATACAGATAGCGGTGTAGATATTTCCATGTTTATACAGATAGCGGTGTAGATATTTCCATGTTTATACAGATAGCGGTGTAGATATTTCCATGTTTATACAGATAGCGGTAGATATCTCCATCTTAATACAGATGGCGGTGTAGATATTTATATGTTCATACAGATGGCGGTGCAGATATTTCCATGTTCATACAGATGGCAGTGAAGATATTTCCATATTCATACAGATAGCGGTGTAGATATATCCATTTTCATACAGATAGTGGTGTAGATATTTCCATGTTCATACAGATAGCGGTGCAGATATTTCCATGTTCATACAGATAGCGGTGTACATATTTCCATGTTCATACAGATAGTGGTGTATGTATTTCCATGTTCATACAGATAGTGGTGTAGATATTTCCATTTTCATGCAGATAGCGGTGTATATATTTCCCTGTTCAAACAGTTAGCGGTGTAGATATTTCCATGTTCATAAAGATAGCTCTGTAGATATTTCCATGTTTATACAGATAGCGGTGAAGATGTATGCATGTTTACACAGATAGCGGTGTAGGTATTTCCATGTTCATCCACATGGCTGTGTAGATATATCCATGTTCAAACAGATGGCGGTGAAGATATTTCCATGTTCATACAGATAGCGGTGTAGATATTTCCATGTTCATATAGATAGCGGTGTAGATATTTCCATGTTCTTACAGATAGCGGTGTATGTATTTCCATGTTCATACAGATAGCGTTGTTGATATTTCCATGTTCATCCTGATGGCTGTGTACATATTTCCATGTTCATACAGATAGCGGTGTAGATATTTCCATGTTCATACAGATAGCGGTGTAGATATTTCCATGTTCATCCAGATGGCTGTGTACATATATCCATGTTCATACAGATGGCGGTGAAGATATTTCCATGTTCATACAGATAGCGGTGTAGATATTTCCATGTTCATAAAGAAAGCGGTGTAGATATTTCCATGTTCTTACAGATAGCGGTGTATGTATTTCCATGTTCATACAGATAGCGTTGTAGATATTTCCATGTTCATCCTGATGGCTGTGTACATATATCCATGTTCATACAGATGGCGGTGAAGATATTTCCATGTTCATACAGATAGCGGTGTAGATATTTCCATGTTTATACAGGTAGCGGTGTAGATATCTCCTTCTTAATACAGACGGCAGTGTAGATATTTATATGTTCATACAGATGGCGGTGCAGATATTTCCATTTTCATACAGATGGTGGTGTAGATATTTCCATGTTTATAGAGATAGCGGTGTAGTTATTTCCATGTGCAAAGAGATAGCTGTGTAGATATTTCCATGTATATGCAGATAGCTGTGTAGATATTTCCATTTTCATGCAGATAGCGGTGTAGATATTTCCATGTTCAAACAGATAGGGGTGTAGGTATTTCCATGTTCATACTGATAGCGGAGTGGATATTTCCATGTTTATACAGATAGCGGTGAAGATGTATGCATGTTTACACAAATAGCGGTGTAGATATTTCCATGTTCATACAGATAGCTGTGTAGATATTTCCATGTTCATCCAGACGGCTGTGTAGACATATCCATGTTCATACAGATGGCGGTGAAGATATTTCCATGTTCATACAGATGGCTGTGTAGATATATCCATGTTCATACAGATGACGGTGAATATTTTTCCGTGTTCATACAGATGGCGGTGTAGATATTTCCATGTTCATACAGATAGCGGTGCTGATATTTCCATGTTTATACAGGTAGCAGTGTAGATATTGACATGTTTATACAGATAGCGGTGTAGATATTTCCATGTTTATACACATAGCGGTGTAGGTATTTCCTTGTTCATACTGATAGCGGTGTAGATATCTCCATCTTAATACAGATGGCGGTGAAGATATTTATATGTTCATACAGATGGCGGTGCAGATATTTCCATGTTCATACAGATGGCGGTGAAGATATTTCCATGTTCATACAGATAGCGGTGTAGTTATTTCCATGTGTAAAGAGATAGCTGTGTAGATATTCCCATGTATATGCAGATAGCGGTGTAGATATTTCCATTTTCAAGCAGATAGCGGTTTATATACTTCCCTGTTCAAACAGATAGCGGTGTAGATATTTCCATGTTCATACAGATAGTGGTGTAGATATTTCCATGTTTGTACAGATAGCGGTGTAGATATCTCCATCTTAATACAGATGGCGGTGTAGATATTTATATGTTCATAAAGATGGCGGTGCAGATATTTCCATGTTCATGCAGACGGCGGTGTAGATATTTCCATGTTCATACAGATAGTGGTGCAGTTATTTCCATGTGTAAAGAGATAGCTGTGTAGATATTACCGTGTATATGCAGATAGCTGTGTAGATATTTCCATTTTCATGCAGATAGTGGTGTATATATTTCCCTGTTCAAACAGTTAGCAGTGTAGATATTTCCATGTTCAGAAAGATAGCGGTGTAGATATTTCCATGTTTATACAGATAGCGGTGAAGATGTATGCATGTTTACACAGATAGCGGTGTAGATATTTCCATGTTCATCCAGATGGCTGTGTAGATATATCCATGTTCATACAGATAGCGGTGTAGATATTTCCATCTTCATACAGATAGCGGTGCAGATATTTCCATGTTAATCCAGATGGCTGTGTGGATATATCCATGTTCATACAGATGGCGGTGAAGATATTTCCATGTTCATACAGATAGCGGTGTAGATATTTCCATGTTCATACAGAAAGCGGTGTAGATATTTCCTTGTTCATTCAGATAGCGGTGAAAATGTATGCATGTTTACACAGATAGCGGTGTAGATATTTCCATGTTCATCCAGATGGCTGTGTAGATATATCCATGTTCATACAGATGGCGGTGAAGATATTTCCATGTTCATACAGATAGCGGTGTAGATATTTCCATGTTCATACAGATAGCGGTGTAGATATTTCCATGTTCATACAGATAGCGGTGCATGTATTTCCATGTTCATACAGATAGCGGTGTAGATATTTCCGTGTTCATCCAGATGTCTGTGTAGATATTTCCATGTTCATACAGATAGCGGTGTAGATATTTCCATGTTCATACAGATAGCGGTGTAGATATTTCCATGTTCGTACAGATGGCTGTGTAGATATATCCATGTTCATACAGATGGCTGTGAAGATACTTCCATGTTCATACAGATAGAGGTGTAGATATCTCCATGTTCATACAGATAGCCGTGTAGATATTGCCATGTTCATACCGATAGCGGTGCTGATACTTCCATCTTTATACAGGTAGCGGTGTACATATTTTCGTGTTTATACAGAGAGCGGTGTAGATATTTCCATGTTCATACAGATAGCGGTGTATATATTTCCATGTTTATACAGATACCGGTGTAGATATCTCCTTCTTAATACAGATGGCGGTGTAGATATTTCCATGTTCATACAGATGGCGGTGTAGATATTTCCATCTTTATAGAGATAGCGGTGTAGCTATTTCCATGTGCAAAGAGATAGCTGTGTAGATATTTCCATTTATATGCAGATAGTTGTGTATATATTTCCATTTTCATGCAGATAGCGGTGTAGGTATTTCCATGTTCAAACAGATAGCGGTGTAGATATTTCCATGTTCATCCAGATAGCGGTGTAGATATTTCCATGTTTATACAGATAGCGGTGAAGATGTATGCATTTTTACACAGATAGCGGTGTAGATATTTCCATGTTCATACAGACGGCTGTGTAGACATATCCATGTTCATACAGATGGCGGTGAAGATATTTCCATGTTCATACAGATTGCTGTGTAGATATATCCATGTTCATACAGATGGCGGTGACGATATTTCCATGTTCATACAGACGGCGGTGTAGATATTTCCATGTTCATTCAGATAGCGGTGCTGATATTTCCATGTTTATAAAGGTAGTGGTGTAGATATTTCCATGTTTATACAGATAGCGGTGTAGATATTTCCATGTTCATCCAGATGGCTGTGTAGATATATCCATGCTCATACAGATGGCGGTGAAGACGTTTCCATGTTCATACAGATAGCGGTGTAGATATTTCCATGTTCATACAGATAACCGTGTAGATATTGCATTGTTCCTACCGATAGCGGTGCTGATACTTCCATGTTTATACAGATAGCGGTGTAGATATTTCCATGTTTATACACATAGCGGTGTAGATATTTCCATGTTTATACAGATAGCGGTGTAGATATCTCCATCTTAATACAGATGGCGGTGTAGATATTTATATGCTCATAAAGATGGCGGTGCAGATATTTCCATGTTCATACGGATAGCGGTGAAGATATTTCCATGTTCATACAGATGGCGGTGTAGAAACTTCCATGTTCATACTGATAGCGGTGCTGATATTTCCATGTTTATACAGGTAGCGGTGTAGATATTTCCATGTTTATACAGATAGCAGTGTAGATATTTCCATGTTTATACACATAGCGGTGTAGATATTTCCATGTTTATACAGATGGCGGTATAGATATTTCCATGTTTATGCAGATAGTGGTGTAGATATCTCCATCTTAATACAGATGGCGGTGTAGATATTTAAATGTTCATACAGATGGCGGTGCAGATATTTCCATGTTCATACAGATGGCGGTGTAGTTATTTCCATGTGTAAAGAGATAGCTGTGTAGGTATTTCCATGTATAAGCAGATAGCTCTGTAGATATTTCCGTTTTCATGCAGATAGCGGTGTATATATTTCCCTCTTCAAACAGTTAGCGGTGTAGATATTTCCATGGTCATAAAGATAGCGGTGTAGATATTTCCATGTTTATACAGATAGCGGTGTAGATATTTCCATGTTCATACAGATAGACGTGTAGATATTGCCATGTTCATACCGATAGCGGTGCTGATACTTCCATGTTTATACAGGTAGTGGGGTACATATTTCCGTGTTTATACAGATAGCGGTGTAGATATTTCCATGTTCATACAGATAGCGGTGTAGATATTTCCATGTTTATACAGATAGCGGTGTAGATATCTCCTTCTTAATTCTGATGGCGGTGTAGATATTTCCATGTTTATAGAGATAGCGGTGTAGTTATTTCCATGTGCAAAGAGATAGCTGTGTAGATATTTCCATTTATATGCAGATAGTTGTGTAGGTATTTCCTTTTTCATGCAGATAGCGGTGTAGATATTTCCATGTTCAAACAGATAGCGGTGTAGATATTTCCATGTTCATACAGATAGCGGTGTAGATATTTCCATGTTTATACAGATAGCGGTGAAGATGTATGCATGTTTACACAGATAGCGGTGTAGATATTTCCATGTTCATCCAGACGGCTGTGTAGACATATCCATGTTCATACAGATGGCGGTGAAGATATTTCCATGTTCATACAGATGGCTGTGTAGATATATCCACGTTCATACAGATGGCGGTGACGATATTTCCATGTTCATACAGACGTCGGTGTAGATATTTCCATGTTCATACAGATAGCGGTGCTGATATTTCCATGTTTATACAGGTAGCGGTGTAGATATTTCCATGTTTATACAGATAGCGGTGTAGATATTTCCATGTTTATACAGATAGCGGTGTAGATATTTCCATGTTTATACAGATAGCGGTAGATATCTCCATCTTAATACAGATGGCGGGGTAGATATTTATATGTTCATACAGATGGCGGTGCAGATATTTCCATGTTCATACAGATGGCGGTGAAGATATTTCCATGTTCATACAGATGGCGGTGTAGAAACTTCCATGTTCATACTGATAGCGGTGGTGATATTTCCATGTTTATACAGGTAGCGATGTAGATATTTCCATGTTTATACAGATAGCGGTGCAAATATTTCCATGTTTATACACATAGCGGTGTAGATATTTCCATGTTTATACAGATAGCGGTGTAGATATTTCCATGTTTATGCAGATAGTTGTGTAGATATCTCCATCTTAATACAGATGGCAGTGTAGATATTTAAATGTTCATACAGATGGCTGTGTAGACATATCCATGTTCATACAGATGGCGGTGAAGGTATTTCCATGTTCATACAGATAGCGGTGTAGATATTTCCATGTTTATACAGATAGCGGTGAAAATGTATGCATGTTTAAACAGATAGCGGTGTAGATATTTCCATGTTCATCCAGATGGCTGTGTAGATATATCCATGTTCATACAGATGGCGGTGAAGATATTTCCATGTTCATACAGATAGCGGTGTAGATATTTCCATGTTCATACAGATAGCGGTGCATGTATTTCCATGTTCATACAGATAGCGGTGTAGATATTTCCGTGTTCATCCAGATGTCTGTGTAGATATTTACATGTTCATACAGATAGCGGTGTAGATATTTCCATGTTCATACAGATAGCGGTGTAGATATTTCCATGTTCATCCAGATGGCTGTGTAGACATATCCATGTTCATACAGATGGCGGTGAAGATATTTCCATGTTCATACAGATGGCTGTGTAGATATATCCATGTTCATACAGATGACGGTGACGATATTTCCATGTTCATACAGACGGCGGTGTAGATATTTAAATGTTTATACACATAGCGGTGTAGATAATTCCATGTTTATACAGATAGCGGTGTAGATATTTCCATGTTTATGCAGATAGTTGTGTAGATATCTCCATCTTAATACAGATGGCAGTGTAGTTATTTAAATGTTCATACAGATGGCTGTGTAGACATATCCATGTTCATACAGATGGCGGTGAAGATATTTCCATGTTCATACAGATAGCGTTGTAGATATTTCCATGTTCATACAGATGGCTGTGTAGATATATCTATGTTCCTACAGATGGCGGTGAAGATATTTCCATGTTCATACAGATGGCGGTGTAGATATTTCCATGTTCATCCAGATGGCTGTGTAGATATATCCATGTTCATACAGATAGCGGTGTAGATATTTCCTTCTTCATACAGATAGCGGTGCAGATATTTCCATGTTCATCCAGATGGCTGTGTAGATATATCCATGTTCATACAGATGGCGTTGAAGATATTTCCATGTTCATACAGATAGCGGTGTAGATATTTCCATGTTCATACAGATAGCGGTGTAGATATTTCCATGTTCATAAAGATAGTGGTGTAGGTATTTCCATGTTTATACAGATAGCGGTGAAAATGTATGCATGTTTACACAGATAGCGGTGTAGATATTTCTATGTTCATCCTGATGGCTGTGTAGATATATCCATGTTCATACAGATTGCGGTGAAGATATTTCCATGTTCATACAGATAGCGGTGCATGTATTTCCATGTTCATACAGATAGCGGTGTAGATATTTCCGTGTTCATCCAGATGTCTGTGTAGATATTTCCATGTTCATACAGATAGCGGTGTAGATATTTCCATGTACATACAGATAGCGGTGTAGATATTTCCATGTTCATCCAGATGGCTGTGTAGACATATCCATGTTCATACAGATGGCGGTGAAGTTATTTCCATGTTTATACAGATAGCGGTGTAGATATTTCCATGTTCATACAGATAGACGTGTAGATATTGCCATGTTCATACCGATAGCGGTGCTGATACTTCCATGTTTATACAGGTAGTGGTGTACATATTTCCGTGTTTATACAGATAGCGGTGTAGATATTTCCATGTTCATACAGATAGCGGTGTAGATATATCCATGTTTATACAAATAGCGGTGTAGATATCTCCTTCTTAATTCTGATGGCGGTGTAGATATTTCCATGTTCATACAGATGGCGGTGTAGATATTTCCATGTTTATAGAGATAGCGGTGTAGTTATTTCCATGTGCATAGAGATAGCTGTGTAGATATTTCCATTTATATGCAGATAGTTGTGTAGATATTTCCTTTTTCATGCAGATAGCGGTGTAGATATTTCCATGTTCAAACAGATAGCGGTGTAGATATTTCCATGTTCATACAGATAGCGGTGTAGATATTTCCATGTTTATACAGATAGCGGTGAAGATGTATGCATGTTTACACAGATAGCGGTGTAGATATTTCCATGTTCATACAGATAGCGGTGTAGATATTTCCATGTTCATACAGATAGCGGTGTAGATATTTCCATGTTCATACAGATAGTGGTGCATGTATTTCCATGTTCATACAGATAGCGGTGTAGATATTTCCGTGTTCATCCAGATGTCTGTGTAGATATTTCCATGTTCATACAGATAGCGGTGTAGATATTTCCATGTTCATACAGATAGCGGTGTAGATATTTCCATGTTCATCCAGATGGCTGTGTAGACATATCCATGTTCATACAGATGGCGGTGAAGATATTTCCATGTTCATACAGATGGCTGTGTAGATATATCCATGTTCATACAGATGGCGGTGACGATATTTCCATGTTCATACAGACGGCGGTGTAGATATTTCCATGTTCATACAGACAGCGGTGCTGATATTTCCATGTTTATACAGGTAGCGGTGTAGATATTTCCATGTTTATACAGATAGCGGTGTAGATATTTCCATGTTTATACAGATAGCGGTGTAGATATTTCCATGTTTATACAGATAGCGGTGTAGATATTTCCATGTGTATACAGATAGCGGTGTAGATATCTCCATCTTAATACAGATGGCGGTGTAGATATTTATATGTTCATACAGATGGCGGTGCAGACATTTCCATGTTCATACGGATGGCGGTGAAGATATTTCCATGTTCATACAGATGGCGGTGTAGATATTTCCATGTTCATCCAGATGGCTGTGTAGATATATCCATGTTCATACAGATAGCGGTGTAGATATTTCCATCTTCATACAGATAGCGGTGCAGATATTTGCATGTTCATCCAGATGGCTGTGTCGATATATACATGTTCATACAGATGGCGGTGAAGATATTTCCATGTTCATACAGATAGCGGTGTAGATATTTCCATGTTCATACAGATAGCGGTGTAGATATTTCCATGTTCATAAAGATAGCGGTGTAGATATTTCCATGTTTATACAGATAGCGGTGAAAATGTATGCATGTTTACACAGATAGCGGTGTAGATATTTCCATGTTCATCCAGATGGCTGTGTAGATATATCCATGTTCGTACAGATGGCGGTGAAGATATTTCCATGTTCATACAGATAGCGGTGTAGATATTTCCATGTTCATACAGATAGCGGTGCATGTATTTCCATGTTCATACAGATAGCGGTGTAGATATTTCCGTGTTCATCCAGATGTCTGTGTAGATATTTCC
This sequence comes from Gorilla gorilla gorilla, assembly GCF_029281585.2. Classification (NCBI taxonomy): domain Eukaryota; kingdom Metazoa; phylum Chordata; class Mammalia; order Primates; family Hominidae; genus Gorilla; species Gorilla gorilla. The sequence goes on along the minus strand of NC_073232.2, from coordinate 3,915,159 downwards.
ATGTTCATACAGATAGCGGTGTAGATATTTCCATGTTCATACAGATATCGGTGTAGATATTTCCATGTTCATCCAGATGGCTGTGTAGACATATCCATGTTCATACAGATGGCGGTGAAGATATTTCCATGTTCATACAGATGGCTGTGTAGATATATCCATGTTCATACAGATGGCGGTGACGATATTTCCATGTTCATACAGACGGCGGTGTAGATATTTCCATGTTGATACAGATAGCGGTGCTGATATTTCCATGTTTATACAGGTAGCGGTGTAGATATTTCCATGTTTATACAGATAGCGGTGTAGATATTTCCATGTTTATACAGATAGCGGTGTAGATATTTCCATGTTTATACAGATAGCGGTGTAGATATCTCCATCTTAATACAGATGGCGGTGCAGATATTTATATGTTCATACAGATGGCGGTGCAGATATTTCCATGTTCATACGGATGGCGGTGAAGATATTTCCATGTTCATACAGATGGCGGTGTAGAAACTTCCATGTTCATACTGATAGCGGTGCTGATATTTCCATGTTTATACAGGTAGCGGTGTAGATATTTCCATGTTTATACAGATAGCGGTGTAGATATTTCCATGTTTATACACATAGCGTTGTTGATATTTCCATGTTTATACAGATAGCTGTGTAGAAATTTCCATGTTTATGCAGATAGTTGTGTAGATATGTCCATCTTAATACAGATGGCGGTGTAGATAAATGTTCATACAGATGGCTGTGTAGACATATCCATGTTCATACAGATGGTGGTGAAGATATTTCCATGTTCATACAGATAGCGGTGTAGATATTTCCATGTTCATACAGATAGCGGTGTAGATATTTCCATGTTCATACAGATGGCTGTGTAGATATATCTATGTTCCTACAGATGGCGGTGAAGATATTTCCATGTTCATACAGATGGCGGTGTAGATATTTCCATGTTCATCCAGATGGCTGTGTAGATATATCCATGTTCATACAGATAGCGGTGTAGATATTTTCATCTTCATACTGATAGCGGTGCAGATATTTCCATGTTCATCCAGATGGCTGTGTAGATATATCCATGTTCATACAGATAGCGGTGTAGATATTTCCATGTTCATACAGATAGCGGTGTAGATATTTCCATGTTCATAAAGATAGTGGTGTAGATATTTCCATGTTTATACAGATAGCAGTGAAAATTTATGCATGTTTACACAGATAGCGGTGTAGATATTTCTATGTTCATCCAGATGGCTGTGTAGATATATCCATGTTCATACAGATGGCGGTGAAGATATTTCCATGTTCATACAGATAGCGGTGTAGATATTTCCATGTTCATACAGATAGCGGTGTAGATATTTCCATGTTCATACAGATAGCGGTGCATGTATTTCCATGTTCATACAGATAGCGGTGTAGATATTTCCGTGTTCATCCAGATGTCTGTGTAGATATTTCCATGTTCATACAGATAGCGGTGTAGATATTTCCATGTTCATACAGATAGCGGTGTAGATAATTCCATGTTCATCCAGATGGCTGTGTAGACATATCCATGTTCATACAGATGGCGGTGAAGTTATTTCCATGTTTATACAGATAGCGGTGTAGATATTTCCATGTTCATACAGATAGACGTGTAGATATTGCCATGTTCATACCGATAGCGGTGCTGATACTTCCATGTTTATACAGGTAGAGGTGTACATATTTGCGTGTTTATACAGATAGCGGTGTAGATATTTCCATGTTCATACAGATAGCGGTGTAGATATTTCCATGTTTATACATTTAGCGGTGTAGATATCTCCTTCTTAATTCTGATGGCGGTGTAGATATTTCCATGTTCATACAGATGGCGGTGTAGATATTTCCATGTTTATAGAGATAGCGGTGTAGTTATTTCCATGTGCATAGAGATAGCTGTGTAGATATTTCCATTTATATGCAGATAGTTGTGTAGATATTTCCTTTTTCATGCAGATAGCGGTGTAGATATTTCCATGTTCAAACAGATAGCGGTGTAGATATTTCCATGTTCATACAGATAGTGGTGTAGATATTTCCATGTTTATACAGATAGCGGTGAAGATGTATGCATGTTTACACAGATAGCGGTGTAGATATTTCCATGTTCATACAGATAGCGGTGTAGATATTTCCATGTTCATACAGATAGTGGTGCATGTATTTCCATGTTCATACAGATAGCGGTGTAGATATTTCCGTGTTCATCCAGATGTCTGTGTAGATATTTCCATGTTCATACAGAGAGCGGTGTAGATATTTCCATGTTCATCCAGATGGCTGTGTAGACATATCCATGTTCATACAGATGGCGGTGAAGATATTTCCATGTTCATACAGATGGCTGTGTAGATATATCCATGTTCATACAGATGGCGGTGACGATATTTCCATGTTCATAGAGACGGCGGTGTAGATATTTCCATGTTCATACAGACAGCGGTGCTGATATTTCCATGTTTATACAGGTAGCGGTGTAGATATTTCCATGTTTATACAGATAGCGGTGTAGATATTTCCATGTTTATACAGATAGCGGTGTAGATATTTCCATGTTTATACAGATAGCGGTGTAGATATTTCCATGTTTATACAGATAGCGGTGTAGATATCTCCATCTTAATACAGATGGCGGTGTAGATATTTATATGTTCATACAGATGGCGGTGCAGACATTTCCATGTTCATACGGACGGCGGTGAAGATATTTCCAGTTCATACAGATGGCGGTGTAGAAACTTCCATGTTCATACTGATAGAGGTGCTGATATTTCCATGTTTATACAGGTAGCGGTGTAGATATTTCCATGTTTATACAGATAGCGGTGTAGATATTTCCATGTTTATACACATAGCGGTGTAGATATTTCCATGTTTATACAGATAGCGGTGTAGATATTTCCATGTTTTGCAGATAATTGTGTAGATATCTCCATCTTAATACAGATGGAGGTGTAGATATTTAAATGTTCATACAGATGGCTGTGTAGACATATCCATGTTCATACAGATGGCGGTGAAGATATTTCCATGTTCATACACATAGCGGTGTAGATATTTCCATGTTCATACAGATAGCGGTGTAGATATTTCCATGTTCATACAGATGGCTGTGTAGATATATCCATGTCCCTACAGATGGCGGTGAAGATATTTCCATGTTCATACAGATGGCGTTGTAGATATTTCCATGTTCATACAGATAGCCGTGTAGATATTGGCATGTTCATACCGATAGCGGTGCTGATTCTTCCATGTTTATACAGGTAGCGGTGTACATATTTCTGTGTTTATACAGGTAGCGGTGTAGATATTTCCATGTTCATACAGATAGCGGTGTAGATATTTCCATGTTTATACAGATAGCGGTGTAGATATTTCCATGTTTATACAGATAGCGGTGTAGATATTTCCATGTTTATACAGATAGCGGTAGATATCTCCATCTTAATACAGATAGCGGTGTAGATATTTATATGTTCATACAGATGGCGGTGCAGATATTTCCATGTTCATACAGATGGCAGTGAAGATATTTCCATATTCATACAGATAGCGGTGTAGATATATCCATTTTCATACAGATAGTGGTGTAGATATTTCCATGTTCATACAGATAGCGGTGCAGATATTTCCATGTTCATACAGATAGCGGTGTACATATTTCCATGTTCATACAGATAGTGGTGTATGTATTTCCATGTTCATACAGATAGTGGTGTAGATATTTCCATTTTCATGCAGATAGCGGTGTATATATTTCCCTGTTCAAACAGTTAGCGGTGTAGATATTTCCATGTTCATAAAGATAGCGCTGTAGATATTTCCATGTTTATACAGATAGCGGTGAAGATGTATGCATGTTTACACAGATAGCGGTGTAGATATTTCCATGTTCATCCACATGGCTGTGTAGATATATCCATGTTCAAACAGATGGCGGTGAAGATATTTCCATGTTCATACAGATAGCGGTGTAGATATTTCCATGTTCATAAAGATAGCGGTGTAGATATTTCCATGTTCTTACAGATAGCGGTGTATGTATTTCCATGTTCATACAGATAGCGTTGTAGATATTTCCATGTTCATCCTGATGGCTGTGTACATATTTCCATGTTCATACAGATAGCGGTGTAGATATTTCCATGTTCATACAGATAGCGGTGTAGATATTTCCATGTTCATCCAGATGGCTGTGTACATATATCCATGTTCATACAGATGGCGGTGAAGATATTTCCATGTTCATACAGATGGCGTTGTAGATATTTCCATGTTCATACAGATAGCCTTGTAGATATTGGCATGTTCATACCGATAGCGGTGCTGATACTTCCATCTTTATACAGGTAGCGGTGTACATATTTCTGTGTTTATACAGGTAGCGGTATAGATATTTCCATGTTCATACAGATAGCGGTGTAGATATTTCCATGTTTATACAGGTAGCGGTGTAGATATCTCCTTCTTAATACAGACGGCAGTGTAGATATTTATATGTTCATACAGATGGCGGTGCAGATATTTCCATTTTCATACAGATGGTGGTGTAGATATTTCCATGTTTATAGAGATAGCGGTGTAGTTATTTCCATGTGCAAAGAGATAGCTGAGTAGATATTTCCATGTATATGCAGATAGCTGTGTAGATATTTCCATTTTCATGCAGATAGCGGTGTAGATATTTCCATGTTCAAACAGATAGGGGTGTAGGTATTTCCAAGTTCATACTGATAGCGGAGTGGATATTTCCATGTTTATACAGATAGCGGTGAAGATGTATGCATGTTTACACAAATAGCGGTGTAGATATTTCCATGTTCATACAGATAGCTGTGTAGATATTTCCATGTTCATCCAGACGGCTGTGTAGACATATCCATGTTCATACAGATGGCGGTGAAGATATTTCCATGTTCATACAGATGGCTGTGTAGATATATCCATGTTCATACAGATGACGGTGAATATTTTTCCGTGTTCATACAGATGGCGGTGTAGATATTTCCATGTTCATACAGATAGCGGTGCTGATATTTCCATGTTTATACAGGTAGCAGTGTAGATATTGACATGTTTATACAGATAGCGGTGTAGATATTTCCATGTTTATACACATAGCGGTGTAGGTATTTCCTTGTTCATACTGATAGCGGTGTAGATATCTCCATCTTAATACAGATGGCGGTGAAGATATTTATATGTTCATACAGATAGCAGTGCAGATATTTCCATGTTCATACAGATGGCGGTGAAGATATTTCCATGTTCATACAGATGGCGGTGTAGATACTTCCATGTTCATAATGATAGCGGTGCTGATATTTCCATCTTTATACAGGTAGCGGTGTAGATATTTCCATGTTTATACAGATAGCGGTGTAGATGTTTCCATGTTTATACACATAGCGGTGTAGATATTTCCATCTTTATACAGATAGCGGTGTAGATATCTCCTTCTTAATACAGATGGCGGTGTAGATATTTATATGTTCATTCAGATGGCGGTGCAGATATTTCCATGTTCATACAGATGGCGGTGTAGATATTTCCATGTTCATACAGATAGTGGTGTAGATATTTCCATGTTTGTACAGATAGCGGTGTAGATATCTCCATCTTAATACAGATGGCGGTGTAGATATTTATATGTTCATACAGATGGCGGTGCAGATATTTCCATGTTCATGCAGACGGCGGTGTAGATATTTCCATGTTCATACAGATAGTGGTGCAGTTATTTCCATGTGTAAAGAGATAGCTGTGTAGATATTACCGTGTATATGCAGATAGCTGTGTAGATATTTCCATTTTCATGCAGATAGCGGTGTATATATTTCCCTGTTCAAACAGTTAGCAGTGTAGATATTTCCATGTTCAGAAAGGTAGCGGTGTAGATATTTCCATGTTTATACAGATAGCGGTGATGATGTATGCATGTTTACACAGATAACGGTGTAGATATTTCCATGTTCATCCAGATGGCTGTGTAGATATATCCATGTTCATACAGATAGCGGTGTAGATATTTCCATCTTCATACAGATAGCGGTGCAGATATTTCCATGTTAATCCAGATGGCTGTGTGGATATATCCATGTTCATACAGATGGCGGTGAAGATATTTCCATGTTCATACAGATACCGGTGTAGATATTTCCATGTTCATACAGAAAGCGGTGTAGATATTTCCTTGTTCATTCAGATAGCGGTGAAAATGTATACATGTTTACACAGATAGCGGTGTAGATATTTCCATGTTCATCCAGATGGCTGTGTAGATATATCCATGTTCATACAGATGGCGGTGAAGATATTTCCATGTTCATACAGATAGCGGTGTAGATATTTCCATGTTCATACAGATAGCGGTGTAGATATTTCCATGTTCATACAGATAGCGGTGCATGTATTTCCATGTTCATACAGATAGCGGTGTAGATATTTCCGTGTTCATCCAGATGTCTGTGTAGATATTTCCATGTTCATACAGATAGCGGTGTAGATATTTCCATGTTCATACAGATAGCGGTGTAGATATTTCCATGTTCGTACAGATGGCTGTGTAGATATATCCATGTTCATACAGATCGCTGAGAAGATACTTCCATGTTCATACAGATAGCGGTGTAGATATCTCCATGTTCATACAGATAGCCGTGTAGATATTGCCATGTTCATACCGATAGCGGTGCTGATACTTCCATCTTTATACAGGTAGCGGTGTACATATTTTCGTGTTTATACAGAGAGCGGTGTAGATATTTCCATGTTCATACAGATAGCGGTGTATATATTTCCATGTTTATACAGATAGCGGTGTAGATATCTCCTTCTTAATACAGATGGCGGTGTAGATATTTCCATGTTCATACAGATGGCGGTGTAGATATTTCCATGTTTATAGAGATAGCGGTGTAGCTATTTCCATGTGCAAAGAGATAGCTGTGTAGATATTTCCATTTATATGCAGATAGTTGTGTATATATTTCCATTTTCATGCAGATAGCGGTGTAGGTATTTCCATGTTCAAACAGATAGCGGTGTATATATTTCCATGTTCATACAGATAGCGGTGTAGATATTTCCATGTTTATACAGATAGCGGTGAAGATGTATGCATGTTTACACAGATAGCAGTGTAGATATTTCCATGTTCATACAGACGGCTGTGTAGACATATCCATGTTCATACAGATGGCGGTGAAGATATTTCCATGTTCATACAGATTGCTGTGTAGATATATCCATGTTCATACAGATGGCGGTGACGATATTTCCATGTTCATACAGACGGCGGTGTAGATATTTCCATGTTCATACAGATAGCGGTGCTGATATTTCCATGTTTATAAAGGTAGTGGTGTAGATATTTCCATGTTTATACAGATAGCGGTGTAGATATTTCCATGTTCATCCAGATGGCTGTGTAGATATATCCATGCTCATACAGATGGCGGTGAAGACGTTTCCATGTTCATACAGATAGCGGTGTAGATATTTCCATGTTCATACAGATAACCGTGTAGATATTGCATTGTTCCTACCGATAGCGGTGCTGATACTTCCATGTTTATACAGGTAGCGGTGTAGATATTTCCATGTTTATACACATAGCGGTGTAGATATTTCCATGTTTATACAGATAGCGGTGTAGATATCTCCATCTTAATACAGATGGCGGGGTAGATATTTATATGCTCATACAGATGGCGGTGCAGATATTTCCATGTTCATACGGATAGCGGTGAAGATATTTCCATGTTCATACAGATGGCGGTGTAGAAACTTCCATGTTCATACTGATAGCGGTGCTGATATTTCCATGTTTATACAGGTAGCGGTGTAGATATTTCCATGTTTATACAGATAGCAGTGTAGATATTTCCATGTTTATACACATAGCGGTGTAGATATTTCCATGTTTATACAGATGGCGGTGTAGATATTTCCATGTTTATGCAGATAGTGGTGTAGATATCTCCATCTTAATACAGATGGCGGTGTAGATATTTAAATGTTCATACAGATGGCGGTGCAGATATTTCCATGTTCATACAGATGGCGGTGTAGTTATTTCCATGTGTAAAGAGATAGCTGTGTAGGTATTTCCATGTATAAGCAGATAGCTCTGTAGATATTTCCGTTTTCATGCAGATAGCGGTGTATATATTTCCCTCTTCAAACAGTTAGCGGTGTAGATATTTCCATGGTCATAAATATAGCGGTGTAGATATTTCCATGTTTATACAGATAGCGGTGTAGATATTTCCATGTTCATACAGATAGACGTGTAGATATTGCCATGTTCATACCGATAGCGGTGCTGATACTTCCATGTTTATACAGGTAGTGGGGTACATATTTCCGTGTTTATACAGATAGCGGTGTAGATATTTCCATGTTCATACAGATAGCGGTGTAGATATTTCCATGTTTATACAGATAGCGGTGTAGATATCTCCTTCTTAATTCTGATGGCGGTGTAGATATTTCCATGTTTATAGAGATAGCGGTGTAGTTATTCCCATGTGCAAAGAGATAGCTGTGTAGATATTTCCATTTATATGCAGATAGTTGTGTAGGTATTTCCTTTTTCATGCAGATAGCGGTGTAGATATTTCCATGTTCAAACAGATAGCGGTGTAGATATTTCCATGTTCATACAGATAGCGGTGTAGATATTTCCATGTTTATACAGATAGCGGTGAAGATGTATGCATGTTTACACAGATAGCGGTGTAGATATTTCCATGTTCATCCAGACGGGTGTGTAGACATATCCATGTTCATACAGATGGCGGTGAAGATATTTCCATGTTCATACAGATGGCTGTGTAGATATATCCATGTTCATACAGATGGCGGTGACGATATTTCCATGTTCATACAGACGTCGGTGTAGATATTTCCATGTTCATACAGATAGCGGTGCTGATATTTCCATGTTTATACAGGTAGCGGTGTAGATATTTCCATGTTTATACAGATAGCGGTGTAGATATTTCCATGTTTATACAGATAGCGGTGTAGATATTTCCATGTTTATACAGATAGCGGTAGATATCTCCATCTTAATACAGATGGCGGGGTAGATATTTATATGTTCATACAGATGGCGGTGCAGATATTTCCATGTTCATACAGATGGCGGTGAATTTATTTCCATGTTCATACAGATGGCGGTGTAGAAACTTCCATGTTCATACTGATAGCGGTGGTGATATTTCCATGTTTATACAGGTAGCGATGTAGATATTTCCATGTTTATACAGATAGCGGTGCAAATATTTCCATGTTTATACACATAGCGGTGTAGATATTTCCATGTTTATACAGATAGCGGTGTAGATATTTCCATGTTTATGCAGATAGTTGTGTAGATATCTCCATCTTAATACAGATGGCAGTGTAGATATTTAAATGTTCATACAGATGGCTGTGTAGACATATCCATGTTCATACAGATGGCGGTGAAGGTATTTCCATGTTCATACAGATAGCGGTGTAGATATTTCCATGTTTATACAGATAGCGGTGAAAATGTATGCATGTTTAAACAGATAGCGGTGTAGATATTTCCATGTTCATCCAGAAGGCTGTTTAGATATATCCATGTTCATACAGATGGCGGTGAAGATATTTCCATGTTCATACAGATAGCGGTGTAGATATTTCCATGTTCATACAGATAGCGGTGCATGTATTTCCATGTTCATACAGATAGCGGTGTAGATATTTCCGTGTTCATCCACATGTCTGTGTAGATATTTCCATGTTCATACAGATAGCGGTGTAGATATTTCCATGTTCATACAGATAGCGGTGTAGATATTTCCATGTTCATCCAGATGGCTGTGTAGACATATCCATGTTCATACAGATGGCGGTGAAGATATTTCCATGTTCATACAGATGGCTGTGTAGATATATCCATGTTCATACAGATGGCGGTGACGATATTTCCATGTTCATACAGACGGCGGTGTAGATATTTCCATGTTTATACACATAGCGGTGTAGATAATTCCATGTTTATACAGATAGCGGTGTAGATATTTCCATGTTTATGCAGATAGTTGTGTAGATATCTCCATCTTAATACAGATGGCGGTGTAGATATTTAAATGTTCATACAGATGGCTGTGTAGACATATCCATGTTCATACAGATGGCAGTGAAGATATTTCCATGTTCATACAGATAGCGGTGTAGATATTTCCATGTTCATACAGATAGCGGTGTAGATATTTCCATGTTCATACAGATGGCTGTGTAGATATATCCATGTTCCTACAGATGGCGGTGAAGATATTTCCAAGTTCATACAGATGGCGGTGTAGATATTTCCATGTTCATCCTGATGGCTGTGTAGATATATCCATGTTCATACAGATAGCGGTGTAGATATTTCCATCTTCATACAGATAGCGGTGCAGATATTTCCATGTTCATCCAGATGGCTGTGTAGATATATCCATGTTCATACAGATGGCAGTGAAGATATTTCCATGTTCATACAGATAGCGGTGTAGATATTTCCATGTTCATACAGATAGCGGTGTAGATATTTCCATGTTCATAAAGATAGCGGTGTAGATATTTCCATGTTTATACAGATAGCGGTGAAAAGGTATGCATGTTTACACAGATAGCGGTGTAGATATTTCCATGTTCTTCCAGATGGCTGTGTAGATATATCCATGTTCATACAGATGGCGGTTAAGATATTTCCATGTTCATACAGATAGCGGTGTAGATATTTCCATGTTCATACAGATAGCGGTGCATGTATTTCCATGTTCATACAGATAGCGGTGTAGATATTTCCGTGTTCATCCAGATGTCTGTGTAGATATTTCCATGTTCATACAGATAGCGGTGTAGATATTTCCATTTTCATACAGATATCGGTGTAGATATTTCCATGTTCATCCAGATGGCTGTGTAGTCATATCCATGTTCATACAGATGGCGGTGAAGATATTTCCATGTTCATACAGATGGCTGTGTAGATATATCCATGTTCATACAGATGGCGGTGACGATATTTCCATGTTCATACAGACGGCGGTGTAGATATTTCCATGTTCATACAGATAGCGGTGTATATATTTCCATGTTTATACAGATAGCGGTGTAGATATCTCCTTCTTAATACAGATGGCGGTGTAGATATTTCCATGTTCATACAGATGGCGGTGTAGATATTTCCATGTTTATAGAGATAGCGGTGTAGCTATTTCCATGTGCAAAGAGATAGCTGTGTAGATATTTCCATTTATATGCAGATAGTTGTGTATATATTTCCATTTTCATGCAGATAGCGGTGTAGGTATTTCCATGTTCAAACAGATAGCGGTGTAGATATTTCCATGTTCATACAGATAGCGGTGTAGATATTTCCATGTTTATACAGATAGCGGTGAAGATGTATGCATGTTTACACAGATAGCGGTGTAGATATTTCCATATTCATACAGACGGCTGTGTAGACATATCCATGTTCATACAGATGGCGGTGAAGATATTTCCATGTTCATACAGATTGCTGTGTAGATATATCCATGTTCATACAGATGGCGGTGACGATATTTCCATGTTCATACAGACGGCGGTGTAGATATTTCCATGTTCATACAGATAGCGGTGCTGATATTTCCATGTTTATAAAGGTAGTGGTGTAGATATTTCCATGTTTATACAGATAGCGGTGTAGATATTTCCATGTCCATCCAGATGGCTGTGTAGATATATCCATGCTCATACAGATGGCGGTGAAGACATTTCCATGTTCATACAGATAGCGGTGTAGATATTTCCATGTTCATACAGATAACCGTGTAGATATTGCATTGTTCCTACCGATAGCGGTGCTGATACTTCCATGTTTATACAGGTAGCGGTGTAGATATTTCCATGTTTATACACATAGCGGTGTAGATATCTCCATCTTAATACAGATGGCGGTGTAGATATTTATATGCTCATACAGATGGCGGTGCAGATATTTCCATGTTCATACGGATGGCGGTGAAGATATTTCCATGTTCATACAGATGGCGGTGTAGAAACTTCCATGTTCATACTGATAGCGGTGCTGATATTTCCATGTTTATACAGGTAGCGGTGTAGATATTTCCATGTTTATACAGATAGCAGTGTAGATATTTCCATGTTTATACACATAGCGGTGTAGATATTTCCATGTTTATACAGATAGCGGTGTAGATATTTCCATGTTTATGCAGATAGTGGTGTAGATATCTCCATCTTAATACAGATGGCGGTGCAGATATTTCCATGTTCATACAGATGGCGGTGTGGTTATTTCCATGTGTAAAGAGATAGCTGTGTAGGTATTTCCATGTATAAGCAGATAGCTCTGTAGATATTTCCGTTTTCATGCAGATAGCGGTGTATATATTTCCCTCTTCAAACACTTAGCGGTGTAGATATTTCCATGGTCATAAAGATAGCGGTGTAGATATTTCCATGTTTATACAGATAGCGGTGTAGATATTTCCATGTTCATACAGATAGACGTGTAGATATTGCCATGTTCATACCGATAGCGGTGCTGATACTTCCATGTTTATACAGGTAGCGGTGTACATATTTCCGTGTTTATACAGATAGCGGTGTAGATATTTCCATGTTCATACAGATAGCGGTGTAGATATTTCCATGTTTATACAGATAGCGGTGTAGATATCTCCTTCTTAATTCTGATGGCGGTGTAGATATTTCCATGTTCATAGAGATGGCGGTGTAGATATTTCCATGTTTATAGAGATAGCGGTGTAGTTATTTCCATGTGCAAAGAGATAGCTGTGTAGACATTTCCATTTATATGCAGATAGTTGTGTAGTTATTTCCTTTTTCATGCAGATAGCGGTGTAGATATTTCCATGTTCAAACAGATAGCGGTGTAGATATTTCCATGTTCATACAGATAGCGGTGTAGATATTTCCATGTTTATACAGATAGCGGTGAAGATGTATGCATGTTTACACAGATAGCGGTGTAGATATTTCCATGTTCATCCAGACGGGTGTGTAGACATATCCATGTTCATACAGATGGCGGTGAATATATTTCCATGTTCATGCAGATGGCTGTGTAGATATATCCATGTTCATACAGATGGTGGTGACGATATTTCCATGTTCATACAGACGGCGGTGTAGATATTTCCATGTTCATACAGATAGCGGTGCTGATATTTCCATGTTTATACAGGTAGCAGTGTAGATATTTCCATGTTTATACAGATAGCGGTGTAGATATTTCCATGTTTATACAGATAGCGGTAGATATCTCCATCTTAATACAGATGGCGGTGTAGATATTTATATGTTCATACAGATGGCAGTGCAGATATTTCCATGTTCATACAGATGGCGGTGAAGATATTTCCATGTTCATACAGATGGCGGTGTAGAAACTTCCATGTTCATACTGATAGCGGTGGTGATATTTCCATGTTTATACAGGTAGCGGTGTAGATATTTCCATGTTTATACAGATAGCGGTGTAAATATTTCCATGTTTATACACATAGCGGTGTAGATATTTCCATGTTTATACAGATAGCGGTGTAGATATTTCCATGTTTATGCAGATAGTTGTGTAGATATCTCCATCTTAATACAGACGGCAGTGTAGATATTTAAATGTTCATACAGATGGCTGTGTAGACATATCCATGTTCATACAGTTGGCGGTGAAGCTATTTCCATGTTCATACAGATAGCGGTGTAGATATTTCCATGTTTATACAGATAGCGGTGAAAATGTATGCATGTTTACACAGATAGCGGTGTAGATATTTCCAAGTTCATCCAGATGGCTGTGTAGATATATCCATGTTCATACAGATGGCGGTGAAGATATTTCCATGTTCATACAGATAGCGGTGTAGATATTTCCATGTTCATACAGATAGCGGTGCATGTATTTCCATGTTCATACAGATAGCGGTGTAGATAGTTCCGTGTTCATCCAGATGTCTGTGTAGATATTTCCATGTTCATACAGATAGCGGTGTAGATATTTCCATGTTCATACAGATAGCGGTGTAGATATTTCCATGTTCATCCAGATGGCTGTGTAGACATATCCATGTTCATACAGATGGCGGTGAAGATATTTCCATGTTCATACAGATGGCTGTGTAGATATATCCATGTTCATACAGATGGCGGTGACGATATTTCCATGTTCATACAGACGGCGGTGTAGATATTTCCATGTTTATACACATAGCGGTGTAGATAATTCCATGTTTATACAGATAGCGGTGTAGATATTTCCATGTTTATGCAGATAGTTGTGTAGATATCTCCATCTTAATACAGATGGCGGTGTAGATATTTAAATGTTCATACAGATGGCTGTGTAGACATATCCATGTTCATAGAGATGGCAGTGAAGATATTTCCATGTTCATACAGATAGCGGTGTAGATATTTCCATGTTCATACAGATAGCGGTGTAGATATTTCCATGTTCATACAGATGGCTGTGTAGATATATCCATGTTCCTACAGATGGCGGTGAAGATATTTCCAAGTTCATACAGATGGCGGTGTAGATATTTCCATGTTCATCCTGATGGCTGTGTAGATATATCCATGTTCATACAGATAGCGGTGTAGATATTTCCATCTTCATACAGATAGCGGTGCAGATATTTCCATGTTCATCCAGATGGCTGTGTAGATATATCCATGTTCATACAGATGGCAGTGAAGATATTTCCATGTTCATACAGATAGCGGTGTAGATATTTCCATGTTCATACAGATAGCGGTGTAGATATTTCCATGTTCATAAAGATAGCGGTGTAGATATTTCCATGTTTATACAGATAGCGGTGAAAAGGTATGCATGTTTACACAGATAGCGGTGTAGGTATTTCCATGTTCTTCCAGATGGCTGTGTAGATATATCCATGTTCATACAGATGGCGGTGAAGATATTTCCATGTTCATACAGATAGCGGTGTAGATATTTCCATGTTCATACAGATAGCGGTGCATGTATTTCCATGTTCATACAGATAGCGGTGTAGATATTTCCGTGTTCATCCAGATGTCTGTGTAGATATTTCCATGTTCATACAGATAGCGGTGTAGATATTTCCATGTTCATACAGATATCGGTGTAGATATTTCCATGTTCATCCAGATGGCTGTGTAGTCATATCCATGTTCATACAGATGGCGGTGAAGATATTTCCATGTTCATACAGATGGCTGTGTAGATATATCCATGTTCATACAGATGGCGGTGACGATATTTCCATGTTCATACAGACGGCGGTGTAGATATTTCCATGTTCATACAGATAGCGGTGCTGATATTTCCATGTTTATACAGGTAGCGGTGTACATATTTCCGTGTTTATACAGAGAGCGGTGTAGATATTTCCATGTTCATACAGATAGCGGTGTATATATTTCCATGTTTATACAGATAGCGGTGTAGATATCTCCTTCTTAATACAGATGGCGGTGTAGATATTTCCATGTTCATACAGATGGCGGTGTAGATATTTCCATGTTTATAGAGATAGCGGTGTAGCTATTTCCATGTGCAAAGAGATAGCTGTGTAGATATTTCCATTTATTTGCAGATAGTTGTGTATATATTTCCATTTTCATGCAGATAGCGGTGTAGGTATTTCCATGTTCAAACAGATAGCGGTGTAGATATTTCCATGTTCATACAGATAGCGGTGTAGATATTTCCATGTTTATACAGATAGCGGAGAAGATGTATGCATGTTTACACAGATAGCGGTGTAGATATTTCCATATTCATACAGACGGCTGTGTAGACATATCCATGTTCATACAGATGGCGGTGAAGATATTTCCATGTTCATACAGATGGCTGTGTAGATATATCCATGTTCATACAGATGGCGGTGACGATATTTCCATGTTCATACAGACGGCGGTGTAGATATTTCCATGTTTATACACATAGCGGTGTAGATAATTCCATGTTTATACAGATAGCGGTGTAGATATTTCCATGTTTATGCAGATAGTTGTGTAGATATCTCCATCTTAATACAGATGGCGGTGTAGATATTTAAATGTTCATACAGATGGCTGTGTAGACATATCCATGTTCATACAGATGGCAGTGAAGTTATTTCCATGTTCATACAGATAGCGGTGTAGATATTTCCATGTTCATACAGATAGCGGTGTAGATATTTCCATGTTCATACAGATGGCTGTGTAGATATATCCATGTTCCTACAGATGGCGGTGAAGATATTTCCAAGTTCATACAGATGGCGGTGTAGATATTTCCATGTTCATCCTGATGGCTGTGTAGATATATCCATGTTCATACAGATAGCGGTGTAGATATTTCCATCTTCATACAGATAGCGGTGCAGATATTTCCATGTTCATCCAGATGGCTGTGTAGATATATCCATGTTCATACAGATGGCAGTGAAGATATTTCCATGTTCATACAGATAGCGGTGTAGATATTTCCATGTTCATACAGATAGCGGTGTAGATATTTCCATGTTCATAAAGATAGCAGTGTAGATATTTCCATGTTTATACAGATAGCGGTGAAAAGGTATGCATGTTTACACAGATAGCGGTGTAGATATTTCCATGTTCTTCCAGATGGCTGTGTAGATATATCCATGTTCATACAGATGGCGGTGAAGATATTTCCATGTTCATACAGATAGCGGTGTAGATATTTCCATGTTCATACAGATAGCGGTGCATGTATTTCCATGTTCATACAGATAGCGGTGTAGATATTTCCGTGTTCATCCAGATGTCTGTGTAGATATTTCCATGTTCATACAGATAGCGGTGTAGATATTTCCATGTTCATACAGATATCGGTGTAGATATTTCCATGTTCATCCAGATGGCTGTGTAGTCATATCCATGTTCATACAGATGGCGGTGAAGATATTTCCATGTTCATACAGATGGCTGTGTAGATATATCCATGTTCATACAGATGGCGGTGACGATATTTCCATGTTCATACAGACGGCGGTGTAGATATTTCCATGTTCATACAGATAGCGGTGCTGATATTTCCATGTTTATACAGGTAGCGGTGTACATATTTCCGTGTTTATACAGAGAGCGGTGTAGATATTTCCATGTTCATACAGATAGCGGTGTATATATTTCCATGTTTATACAGATAGCGGTGTAGATATCTCCTTCTTAATACAGATGGCGGTGTAGATATTTCCATGTTCATACAGATGGCGGTGTAGATATTTCCATGTTTATAGAGATAGCGGTGTAGCTATTTCCATGTGCAAAGAGATAGCTGTGTAGATATTTCCATTTATATGCAGATAGTTGTGTATATATTTCCATTTTCATGCAGATAGCGGTGTAGGTATTTCCATGTTCAAACAGATAGCGGTGTAGATATTTCCATGTTCATACAGATAGCGGTGTAGATATTTCCATGTTTATACAGATAGCGGTGAAGATGTATGCATGTTTACACAGATAGCGGTGTAGATATTTCCATATTCATACAGACGGCTGTGTAGACATATCCATGTTCATACAGATGGCGGTGAAGATATTTCCATGTTCATACAGATTGCTGTGTAGATATATCCATGTTCATACAGATGGCGGTGACGATATTTCCATCTTCATACAGACGGCGGTGTAGATATTTCCATGTTCATACAGATAGCGGTGCTGATATTTCCATGTTTATAAAGGTAGTGGTGTAGATATTTCCATGTTTATACAGATAGCGGTGTAGATATTTCCATGTCCATCCAGATGGCTGTGTAGATATATCCATGCTCATACAGATGGCGGTGAAGACATTTCCATGTTCATACAGAAAGCGGTGTAGATATTTCCATGTTCATACAGATAACCGTGTAGATATTGCATTGTTCCTACCGATAGAGGTGCTGATACTTCCATGTTTATACAGGTAGCGGTGTGGATATTTCCATGTTTATACACATAGCGGTGTAGATATTTCCATGTTTATACAGATAGCGTTGTAGATATCTCCATCTTAATACAGATGGCGGTGTAGATATTTATATGCTCATACAGATGGCGATGCAGATATTTCCATGTTCATACGGATGGCGGTGAAGATATTTCCATGTTCATACAGATGGCGGTGTAGAAACTTCCATGTTCATACTGATAGCGGTGCTGATATTTCCATGTTTATACAGGTAGCGGTGTAGATATTTCCATGTTTATAAAGATAGCAGTGTAGATATTTCCATGTTTATACACATAGCGGTGTAGATATTTCCATGTTTATACAGATAGCGGTGTAGATATTTCCATGTTTATGCAGATAGTGGTGTAGATATCTCCATCTTAATACAGATGGCGGTGTAGATATTTAAATGTTCATATAGATGGCGGTGCAGATATTTCCATGTTCATACAGATGGCGGTGTGGTTATTTCCATGTGTAAAGAGATAGCTGTGTAGGTATTTCCATGTATAAGCAGATAGCTCTGTAGATATTTCCGTTTTCATGCAGATAGCGGTGTATATATTTCCCTCTTCAAACACTTAGCGGTGTTGATATTTCCATGGTCATAAAGATAGCGGTGTAGATATTTCCATGTTTATACAGATAGCGGTGTAGATATTTCCATGTTCATACAGATAGACGTGTAGATATTGCCATGTTCATACCGATAGCGGTGCTGATACTTCCATGTTTATACAGGTAGCGGTGTACATATTTCCGTGTTTATACAGATAGCGGTGTAGATATTTCCATGTTCATACAGATAGCGGTGTATATATTTCCATGTTTATACAGATAGCGGTGAAGATATCTCCTTCTTAATTCTGATGGCGGTGTAGATATTTCCATGTTCATACAGATGGCGGTGTAGATATTTCCATGTTTATAGAGATAGCGGTGTAGTTATTTCCATGTGCAAAGAGATAGCTGTGTAGATATTTCCATTTATATGCAGATAGTTGTGTAGATATTTCCTTTTTCATGCAGATAGCGGTGTAGATATTTCCATGTTCAAACAGATAGCGGTGTAGATATATCCATGTTCATACAGATAGCGGCGTAGATATTTCCATGTTTATACAGATAGCGGTGAAGATGTATGCATGTTTACACAGATAGCGGTGTAGATATTTCCATGTTCATCCAGACGGGTGTGTAGACATATCGATGTTCATACAGATGGCGGTGAAGATATTTCCATGTTCATACAGATGGCTGTGTAGATATATCCATGTTCATACAGATGGCGGTGACGATATTTCCATGTTCATACAGACGGCGGTGTAGATATTTCCATGTTCATACAGATAGCGGTGCTGATATTTCCATGTTTATACAGGTAGCGGTGTAGATATTTCCATGTTTATACAGATAGCGGTGTAGATATTTCCATGTTTATACAGATAGCGGTGAAGATATTTCCATGTTTATACAGATAGCGGTAGATAACTCCATCTTAATACAGATGGCGGTGTAGATATTTATATGTTCATACAGATGGCGGTGCAGATATTTCCATGTTCATACGGATGGCGGTGAAGATATTTCCATGTTCATACAGATGGCGGTGTAGAAACGTCCATGTCCATACTGATAGTGGTGGTAATATTTCCATGTTTATACAGGTAGCGGTGTAGATATTTCCATGTTTATACAGATAGCGGTGTAGATATTTCCATGTTTATACACATAGCGGTGTAGATATTTCCATGTTTATACAGATAGCGGTGTAGATATTTCCATGTTTAGGCAGTTAGTTGTGTAGATATCTCCATCTTAATACAGATGGCGGTGTAGATATTTAAATGTTCATACAGATGGCTGTGTAGACATATCCATGTTCATACAGATGGCGGTGAAGGTATTTCCATGTTCATACAGATAGCGGTGTAGATATTTCCATGTTTATACAGATAGCGGTGAAAATGTATGCATGTTTACACAGATAGCGGTGTAGATATTTCCATGTTCATCCAGATGGCTGTGTAGATATATCCATGTTCATACAGATGGCGGTGAAGATATTTCCATGTTCATACAGATAGCGGTGTAGATATTTCCATGTTCATACAGATAGCGGTGCATGTATTTCCATGTTCATACAGATAGCGGTGTAGATATTTCCGTGTTCATCCAGATGTCTGTGTAGATATTTCCATGTTCATACAGATAGCGGTGTAGATATTTCCATGTTCATACAGATAGCGGTGTAGATATTTCCATGTTCATCCAGATGGCTGTGTAGACATATCCATGTTCATACAGATGGCGGTGAAGATATTTCCATGTTCATACAGATAGCGGTGTAGATATTTCCATGTTCATACAGATAGCGGTGTACATATTTCCATGTTCATACAGATTGGGGTGTATGTATTTCCATGTTCATACAGATAGTGGTGTAGATATTTCTATTTTCATGCAGATAGCGGTGTATATATTTCCCTGTTCAAACAGTTAGCGGTGTAGATATTTCCATGTTCCTAAAGATAGCGGTGTAGATATTTCCATGTTTATACAGATAGCGGTGAAGATGTATGCATGTTTTCACAGATATCGGTGTAGATATTTCCATGTTCATCCAGATGGCTGTGTAGATATATCCATGTTCATACAGACGGCGGTGAAGATATTTCAATGTTCATACAGATAGCGGTGTAGATATTTCCATGTTCATACAGATAGCGGTGCATGTATTTTCATGTTCATACAGATATCGGTGTAGATATTTCCGTGTTCATCCAGATGTCTGTGTAGATATTTCCATGTTCATACAGATAGCGGTGTAGATATTTCCATGTTCATAAAGATAGCGGTGTAGATATTTCCATGTTTATACAGATAGCGGTGTAGTTATTTCCATGTTTATACAGATAGCGGTGTAGATATCTCCATCTTAATACAGATGGCGGTGTAGATATTTATATGTTCATACAGATGGCGGTGCAGATATTTCCATGTTCATACGGATGGCGGTGAAGATATTTCCATGTTCATACAGATGGCGGTGTAGAAACTTCCATGTTCATACTGATAGCGGTGCTGATATTTCCATGTTTATACAGGTAGCGGTGTAGATATTTCCATGTTTATACAGATAGCGGTGTAGATATTTCCATGTTTATACACATAGCGGTGTTGATATTTCCATGTTTATACAGATAGCTGTGTAGATATTTCCATGTTTATGCAGATAGTTGTGTAGATATGTCCATCTTAATACAGATGGCGGTGTAGATGTTTAAATGTTCATACAGATGGCTGTGTAGACATATCCATGTTCATACAGATGGTGGTGAAGATATTTCCATGTTCATACAGATAGCGGTGTAGATATTTCCATGTTCATACAGATGGCTGTGTAGATATATCTATGTTCCTACAGATGGCGGTGAAGATATTTCCATGTTCATACAGATGGCGGTGTAGATATTTCCATGTTCATCCAGATGGCTGTGTAGATATATCCATGTTCATACAGATAGCGGTGTAGATATTTCCATCTTCATACAGATATCGGTGCAGATATTTCCATGTTCATCCAGATGGCTGTGTAGATATATCCATGTTCATACAGATGGCGTTGAAGATATTTCCATGTTCATACAGATAGCGGTGTAGATATTTCCATGTTCATACAGATAGCGGTGTAGATATTTCCATGTTCATAAAGATAGCGGTGTAGATATTTCCATGTTTATACAGATAGCGGTGAAAATGTATGCATGTTTACACAGATAGCGGTATAGATATTTCTATGTTCATCCTGATGGCTGTGTAGATATATCCATGTTCATACAGATTGCGGTGAAGATATTTCCATGTTCATACAGATAGCGGTATAGATATTTCCATGTTCATACAGATAGCGGTGTAGATATTTCCATGTTCATACAGATAGCGGTGCATGTATTTCCATGTTCATACAGATAGCGGTGTAGATATTTCCGTGTTCATCCAGATGTCTGTGTAGATATTTCCATGTTCATACAGATAGCGGTGTAGATATTTCCATGTACATACAGATAGCGGTGTAGATATTTCCATGTTCATCCAGATGGCTGTGTAGACATATCCATGTTCATACAGATGGCGGTGAAGTTATTTCCATGTTTATACATATAGCGGTGTAGATATTTCCATGTTCATACAGATAGACGTGTAGATATTGCCATGTTCATACCGATAGCGGTGCCGATACTT
Organism: Gorilla gorilla gorilla; assembly: GCF_029281585.2. Lineage (NCBI taxonomy): Eukaryota > Metazoa > Chordata > Mammalia > Primates > Hominidae > Gorilla > Gorilla gorilla. The sequence continues at coordinate 3,892,871 of NC_073232.2, read as the reverse complement.
CCATGTTTATACAGGTAGCGGTGTACATATTTCCGTGTTTATACAGATAGCGGTGTAGATATTTCCATGTTCATACAGATAGCGGTGTAGATATATCCATGTTTATACAGATAGCGGTGTAGATATCTCCTTCTTAATTCTGATGGCGGTGTAGATATTTCCATGTTCATACAGATGGCGGTGTAGATATTTCCATGTTTATAGAGATAGCGGTGTAGTTATTTCCATGTGCATAGAGATAGCTGTGTAGATATTTCCATTTATATGCAGATAGTTGTGTAGATATTTCCTTTTTCATGCAGATAGCGGTGTAGATATTTCCATGTTCAAACAGATAGCGGTGTAGATATTTCCATGTTCATACGGATAGCGGTGTAGATATTTCCATGTTTATACAGATAGCGGTGAAGATGTATGCATGTTTACACAGATAGCGGTGTAGATATTTCCATGTTCATACAGATAGCGGTGTAGATATTTCCATGTTCATACAGATAGCGGTGTAGATATTTCCATGTTCATACAGATAGTGGTGCATGTATTTCCATGTTCATACAGATAGCGGTGTAGATATTTCCGTGTTCATCCAGATGTCTGTGTAGATATTTCCATGTTCATACAGATAGCGGTGTAGATATTTCCATGTTCATACAGATAGCGGTGTAGATATTTCCATGTTCATCCAGATGGCTGTGTAGACATATCCATGTTCATACAGATGGCGGTGAAGATATTTCCATGTTCATACAGATGGCTGTGTAGATATATCCATGTTCATACAGATGGCGGTGACGATATTTCCATGTTCATACAGACGGCGGTGTAGATATTTCCATGTTCATACAGACAGCGGTGCTGATATTTCCATGTTTATACAGGTAGCGGTGTAGATATTTCCATGTTTATACAGATAGCGGTGTAGATATTTCCATGTTTATACAGATAGCGGTGTAGATATTTCCATGTTTATACAGATAGCGGTGTAGATATTTCCATGTGTATACAGATAGCGGTGTAGATATATCCATGTTCATACAGATAGCGGTGTAGATATTTCCATCTTCATACAGATAGCGGTGCAGATATTTGCATGTTCATCCAGATGGCTGTGTAGATATATCCATGTTCATACAGATGGCGGTGAAGATATTTCCATGTTCATACAGATAGCGGTGTAGATATTTCCATGTTCATACAGATAGCGGTGTAGATATTTCCATGTTCATAAAGATAGCGGTGTAGATATTTCCATGTTTATACAGATAGCGGTGAAAATGTATGCATGTTTACACAGATAGCGGTGTAGATATTTCCATGTTCATCCAGATGGCTGTGTAGATATATCCATGTTCGTACAGATGGCGGTGAAGATATTTCCATGTTCATACAGATAGCGGTGTAGATATTTCCATGTTCATACAGATAGCGGTGCATGTATTTCCATGTTCATACAGATAGCGGTGTAGATATTTCCGTGTTCATCCAGATGTCTGTGTAGATATTTCCATGTTCATACAGATAGCGGTGTAGATATTTCCATGTTCCTACAGATAGCGGTGTAGATATTTCCATGTTCATCCAGATGGCTGTGTAGACATATCCATGTTCATACAGATGGCGGTGAAGATATTTCCATGTTCATACAGATGGCTGTGTAGATATATCCATGTTCATACAGATGGCGGTGACGATATTTCCATGTTCATACAGACGGCGGTGTAGATATTTCCATGTTCATACAGATAGCGGTGCTGATATTTCCATGTTTATACAGGTAGCGGTGTAGATATTTCCATGTTTATACAGATAGCGGTGTAGATATTTCCATGTTTATACAGATAGCGGTGTAGATATTTCCATGTTTATACAGATAGCGGTGTAGATATCTCCATCTTAATACAGATGGCGGTGCAGATATTTATATGTTCATACAGATGGCGGTGCAGATATTTCCATGTTCATACGGATGGCGGTGAAGATATTTCCATGTTCATACAGATGGCGGTGTAGAAACTTCCATGTTCATACTGATAGCGGTGGTGATATTTCCATGTTTATACAGGTAGCGGTGTAGATATTTCCATGTTTATACAGATAGCGGTGTAGATATTTCCATGTTTATACACATAGCGGTGTTGATATTTCCATGTTTATACAGATAGCTGTGTAGAAATTTCCATGTTTATGCAGATAGTTGTGTAGATATGTCCATCTTAATACAGATGGCGGTGTAGATATTTAAATGTTCATACAGATGGCTGTGTAGACATATCCATGTTCATACAGATGGTGGTGAAGATATTTCCATGTTCATACAGATAGCGGTGTAGATATTTCCATGTTCATACAGATAGCGGTGTAGATATTTCCATGTTCATACAGATGGCTGTGTAGATATATCTATGTTCCTACAGATGGCGGTGAAGATATTTCCATGTTCATACAGATGGCGGTGTAGATATTTCCATGTTCATCCAGATGGCTGTGTAGATATATCCATGTTCATACAGATAGCGGTGTAGATATTTTCATCTTCATACTGATAGCGGTGCAGATATTTCCATGTTCATCCAGATGGCTGTGTAGATATATCCATGTTCATACAGATAGCGGTGTAGATATTTCCATGTTCATACAGATAGCGGTGTAGATATTTCCATGTTCATAAAGATAGTGGTGTAGATATTTCCATGTTTATACAGATAGCGGTGAAAATGTATGCATGTTTACACAGATAGCGGTGTAGATATTTCTATGTTCATCCAGATGGCTGTGTAGATATATCCATGTTCATACAGATGGCAGTGAAGATATTTCCATGTTCATACAGATAGCGGTGTAGATATTTCCATGTTCATACAGATAGCGGTGTAGATATTTCCATGTTCATACAGATAGCGGTGCATGTATTTCCATGTTCATACTGATACCGGTGTAGATATTTCCGTGTTCATCCAGATGTCTGTGTAGATATTTCCATGTTCATACAGATAGCGGTGTAGATATTTCCATGTTCATACAGATAGCGGTGTAGATATTTCCATGTTCATCCTGATGGCTGTGTAGACATATCCATGTTCATACAGATGGCGGTGAAGTTATTTCCATGTTTATACAGATAGCGGTGTAGATATTTCCATGTTCATACAGATAGACGTGTAGATATTGCCATGTTCATACCGATAGCGGTGCTGATACTTCCATGTTTATACAGGTAGAGGTGTACATATTTGCGTGTTTATACAGATAGCGGTGTAGATATTTCCATGTTCATACAGATAGCGGTGTAGATATTTCCATGTTTATACATTTAGCGGTGTAGATATCTCCTTCTTAATTCTGATGGCGGTGTAGATATTTCCATGTTCATACAGATGGCGGTGTAGATATTTCCATGTTTATAGAGATAGCGGTGTAGTTATTTCCATGTGCATAGAGATAGCTGTGTAGATATTTCCATTTATATGCAGATAGTTGTGTAGATATTTCCATTTTCATGCAGATAGCAGTGTAGATATTTCCATGTTCAAACAGATAGGGGTGTAGGTATTTCCATGTTCATACTGATAGCGGAGTGGATATTTCCATGTTTATACAGATAGCGGTGAAGGTGTATGCATGTTTACACAAATAGCGGTGTAGATATTTCCATGTTCATACAGATAGCTGTGTAGATATTTCCATGTTCATCCAGACGGCTGTGTAGACATATCCATGTTCATACAGATGGCGGTGAAGATATTTCCATGTTCATACAGATGTCTGTGTAGATATATCCATGTTCATACAGATGACGGTGAATATTTTTCCGTGTTCATACAGATGGCGGTGTAGATATTTCCATGTTCATACAGATAGCGGTGCTGATATTTCCATGTTTATACAGGTAGCAGTGTAGATATTGACATGTTTATACAGATAGCGGTGTAGATATTTCCATGTTTATACACATAGCGGTGTAGGTATTTCCTTGTTCATACTGATAGCGGTGTAGATATCTCCATCTTAATACAGATGGCGGTGAAGATATTTATATGTTCATACAGATGGCGGGGCAGATATTTCCATGTTCATACAGATGGCGGTGAAGATATTTCCATGTTCAAACAGATGGCGGTGTAGATACTTCCATGTTCATAATGATAGCGGTGCTGATATTTCCATCTTTATACAGGTAGCGGTGTAGATATTTCCATGTTTATACAGATAGCGGTGTAGATGTTTCCATGTTTATACACATAGCAGTGTAGATATTTCCATCTTTATACAGATAGTGGTGTAGATATCTCCTTCTTAATACAGATGGCGGTGTAGATATTTATATGTTCATTCAGATGGCGGTGCAGATATTTCCATGTTCATACAGATGGCGGTGTAGATATTTCCATGTTCATACAGATAGCGGTGTAGTTATTTCCATGTGTAAAGAGATAGCTGTGTAGATATTACCATGTATATGCAGATAGCTGTGTAGATATTTCCATTTTCAAGCAGATAGCGGTTTATATACTTCCCTGTTCAAACAGATAGCGGTGTAGATATTTCCATGTTCATACAGATAGTGGTGTAGATATTTCCATGTTTGTACAGATAGCGGTGTAGATATCTCCATCTTAATACAGATGGCGGTGTAGATATTTATATGTTCATACAGATGGCGGTGCAGATATTTCCATGTTCATGCAGACGGCGGTGTAGATATTTCCATGTTCATACAGATAGTGGTGCAGTTATTTCCATGTGTAAAGAGATAGCTGTGTAGATATTACAGTGTATATGCAGATAGCTGTGTAGATATTTCCATTTTCATGCAGATAGCGGTGTATATATTTCCCTGTTCAAACAGTTAGCAGTGTAGATATTTCCATATTCAGAAAGGTAGCGGTGTAGATATTTCCATGTTTATACAGATAGCGGTGAAGATGTATGCATGTTTACACAGATAGCGGTGTAGATATTTCCATGTTCATCCAGATGGCTGTGTAGATATATCCATGTTCATACAGATAGCGGTGTAGATATTTCCATCTTCATACAGATAGCGGTGCAGATATTTCCATGTTAATCCAGATGGCTGTGTGGATATATCCATGTTCATACAGATGGCGGTGAAGATATTTCCATGTTCATACAGATAGCGGTGTAGATATTTCCATGTTCATACAGAAAGCGGTGTAGATATTTCCTTGTTCATTCAGATAGCGGTGAAAATGTATGCATGTTTACACAGATAGCGGTGTAGATATTTCCATGTTCATCCAGATGGCTGTGTAGATATATCCATGTTCATACAGATGGCGGTGAAGATATTTCCATGTTCATACAGATAGCGGTGTGGATATTTCCATGTTCATACAGATAGCGGTGTAGATATTTCCATGTTCATACAGATAGCGGTGCATGTATTTCCATGTTCATACAGATAGCGGTGTAGATATTTCCGTGTTCATCCAGATGTCTGTGTAGATATTTCCATGTTCATACAGATAGCGGTGTAGATATTTCCATGTTACTACAGATAGCGGTGTAGATATTTCCATGTTCATCCAGATGGCTGTGTAGACATATCCATGTTCATACAGATGGCGGTGAAGATATTTCCATGTTCATACAGATGGCTGTGTAGATATATCCATGTTCATACAGATGGCGGTGACGATATTTCCATGTTCATACAGACGGCGGTGTAGATATTTCCATGTTCATACAGATAGCGGTGCTGATATTTCCATGTTTATACAGGTAGCGGTGTAGATATTTCCATGTTTATACAGATAGCGGTGTAGATATTTCCATGTTTATACAGATAGCGGTGTAGATATTTCCATGTTTATACAGATAGCGGTGTAGATATCTCCATCTTAATACAGATGGCGGTGCAGATATTTATATGTTCATACAGATGGCGGTGCAGATATTTCCATGTTCATACGGATGGCGGTGAAGATATTTCCATGTTCATACAGATGGCGGTGTAGAAACTTCCATGTTCATACTGATAGCGGTGGTGATATTTCCATGTTTATACAGGTAGCGGTGTAGATATTTCCATGTTTATACAGATAGCGGTGTAGATATTTCCATGTTTATACACGTAGCGGTGTTGATATTTCCATGTTTATACAGATAGCTGTGTAGAAATTTCCATGTTTATGCAGATAGTTGTGTAGATATGTCCATCTTAATACAGATGGCGGTGTAGATATTTAAATGTTCATACAGATGGCTGTGTAGACATATCCATGTTCATACAGATGGTGGTGAAGATATTTCCATGTTCATACAGATAGCGGTGTAGATATTTCCATGTTCATACAGATAGCGGTGTAGATATTTCCATGTTCATACAGATGGCTGTGTAGATATATCTATGTTCCTACAGATGGCGGTGAAGATATTTCCATGTTCATACAGATGGCGGTGTAGATATTTCCATGTTCATCCAGATGGCTGTGTAGATATATCCATGTTCATACAGATAGCGGTGTAGATATTTTCATCTTCATACTGATAGCGGTGCAGATATTTCCATGTTCATCCAGATGGCTGTGTAGATATATCCATGTTCATACAGATAGCGGTGTAGATATTTCCATGTTCATACAGATAGCGGTGTAGATATTTCCATGTTCATAAAGATAGTGGTGTAGATATTTCCATGTTTATACAGATAGCGGTGAAAATGTATGCATGTTTACACAGATAGCGGTGTAGATATTTCTATGTTCATCCAGATGGCTGTGTAGATATATCCATGTTCATACAGATGGCGGTGAAGATATTTCCATGTTCATACAGATAGCGGTGTAGATATTTCCATGTTCATACAGATAGCGGTGTAGATATTTCCATGTTCATACAGATAGCGGTGCATGTATTTCCATGTTCATACAGATAGCGGTGTAGATATTTCCGTGTTCATCCAGATGTCTGTGTAGATATTTCCATGTTCATACAGATAGCGGTGTAGATATTTCCATGTTCATACAGATAGCGGTGTAGATATTTCCATGTTCATCCTGATGGCTGTGTAGACATATCCATGTTCATACAGATGGCGGTGAAGTTATTTCCATGTTTATACAGATAGCGGTGTAGATATTTCCATGTTCATACAGATAGACGTGTAGATATTGCCATGTTCATACCGATAGCGGTGCTGATACTTCCATGTTTATACAGGTAGAGGTGTACATATTTGCGTGTTTATACAGATAGCGGTGTAGATATTTCCATGTTCATACAGATAGCGGTGTAGATATTTCCATGTTTATACATTTAGCGGTGTAGATTTCTCCTTCTTAATTCTGATGGCGGTGTAGATATTTCCATGTTCATACAGATGGCGGTGTAGATATTTCCATGTTTATAGAGATAGCGGTGTAGTTATTTCCATGTGCATAGAGATAGCTGTGTAGATATTTCCATTTATATGCAGATAGTTGTGTAGATATTTCCATTTTCATGCAGATAGCAGTGTAGATATTTCCATGTTCAAACAGATAGGGGTGTAGGTATTTCCATGTTCATACTGATAGCGGAGTGGATATTTCCATGTTTATACAGATAGCGGTGAAGATGTATGCATGTTTACACAAATAGCGGTGTAGATATTTCCATGTTCATACAGATAGCTGTGTAGATATTTCCATGTTCATCCAGACGGCTGTGTAGACATATCCATGTTCATACAGATGGCGGTGAAGATATTTCCATGTTCATACAGATGTCTGTGTAGATATATCCATGTTCATACAGATGACGGTGAATATTTTTCCGTGTTCATACAGATGGCGGTGTAGATATTTCCATGTTCATACAGATAGCGGTGCTGATATTTCCATGTTTATACAGGTAGCAGTGTAGATATTGACATGTTTATACAGATAGCGGTGTAGATATTTCCATGTTTATACACATAGCGGTGTAGGTATTTCCTTGTTCATACTGATAGCGGTGTAGATATCTCCATCTTAATACAGATGGCGGTGAAGATATTTATATGTTCATACAGATGGCGGTGCAGATATTTCCATGTTCATACAGATGGCGGTGAAGATATTTCCATGTTCAAACAGATGGCGGTGTAGATACTTCCATGTTCATAATGATAGCGGTGCTGATATTTCCATCTTTATACAGGTAGCGGTGTAGATATTTCCATGTTTATACAGATAGCGGTGTAGATGTTTCCATGTTTATACACATAGCATTGTAGATATTTCCATCTTTATACAGATAGTGGTGTAGATATCTCCTTCTTAATACAGATGGCGGTGTAGATATTTATATGTTCATTCAGATGGCGGTGCAGATATTTCCATGTTCATACAGATGGCGGTGTAGATATTTCCATGTTCATACAGATAGCGGTGTAGTTATTTCCATGTGTAAAGAGATAGCTGTGTAGATATTACCATGTATATGCAGATAGCTGTGTAGATATTTCCATTTTCAAGCAGATAGCGGTTTATATACTTCCCTGTTCAAACAGATAGCGGTGTAGATATTTCCATGTTCATACAGATAGTGGTGTAGATATTTCCATGTTTGTACAGATAGCGGTGTAGATATCTCCATCTTAATACAGATGGCGGTGTAGATATTTATATGTTCATACAGATGGCGGTGCAGATATTTCCATGTTCATGCAGACGGCGGTGTAGATATTTCCATGTTCATACAGATAGTGGTGCAGTTATTTCCATGTGTAAAGAGATAGCTGTGTAGATATTACAGTGTATATGCAGATAGCTGTGTAGATATTTCCATTTTCATGCAGATAGCGGTGTATATATTTCCCTGTTCAAACAGTTAGCAGTGTAGATATTTCCATGTTCAGAAAGGTAGCGGTGTAGATATTTCCATGTTTATACAGATAGCGGTGAAGATGTATGCATGTTTACACAGATAGCGGTGTAGATATTTCCATGTTCATCCAGATGGCTGTGTAGATATATCCATGTTCATACAGATAGCGGTGTAGATATTTCCATCTTCATACAGATAGCGGTGCAGATATTTCCATGTTAATCCAGATGGCTGTGTGGATATATCCATGTTCATACAGATGGCGGTGAAGATATTTCCATGTTCATACAGATAGCGGTGTAGATATTTCCATGTTCATACAGAAAGCGGTGTAGATATTTCCTTGTTCATTCAGATAGCGGTGAAAATGTATGCATGTTTACACAGATAGCGGTGTAGATATTTCCATGTTCATCCAGATGGCTGTGTAGATATATCCATGTTCATACAGATGGCGGTGAAGATATTTCCATGTTCATACAGATAGCGGTGTAGATATTTCCATGTTCATACAGATAGCGGTGTAGATATTTCCATGTTCATACAGATAGCGGTGCATGTATTTCCATGTTCATACAGATAGCGGTGTAGATATTTCCGTGTTCATCCAGATATCTGTGTAGATATTTCCATGTTCATACAGATAGCGGTGTAGATATTTCCATGTTCATACAGATAGCGGTGTAGATATTTCCATGTTCGTACAGATGGCTGTGTAGATATATCCATGTTCATACAGATGGCTGTGAAGATACTTCCATGTTCATACAGATAGCGGTGTAGATATCTCCATATTCATACAGATAGCCGTGTAGATATTGCCATGTTCATACCGATAGCGGTGCTGATACTTCCATCTTTATACAGGTAGCGGTGTACATATTTTCGTGTTTATACAGAGAGCGGTGTAGATATTTCCATGTTCATACAGATAGCGGTGTATATATTTCCATGTTTATACAGATAGCGGTGTAGATATCTCCTTCTTAATACAGATGGCGGTGTAGATATTTCCATGTTCATACAGATGGCGGTGTAGATATTTCCATCTTTATAGAGATAGCGGTGTAGCTATTTCCATGTGCAAAGAGATAGCTGTGTAGATATTTCCATTTATATGCAGATAGTTGTGTATATATTTCCATTTTCATGCAGATAGCGGTGTCGGTATTTCCATGTTCAAACAGATAGCGGTGTATATATTTCCATGTTCATACAGATAGCGGTGTAGATATTTCCATGTTTATACAGATAGCGGTGAAGATGTATGCATGTTTACACAGATAGCGGTGTAGATATTTCCATGTTCATACAGACGGCTGTGTAGACATATCCATGTTCATACAGATGGCGGTGAAGATATTTCCATGTTCATACAGATTGCTGTGTAGATATATCCATGTTCATACAGATGGCGGTGACGATATTTCCATGTTCATACAGACGGCGGTGTAGATATTTCCATGTTCATACAGATAGCGGTGCTGATATTTCCATGTTTATAAAGGTAGTGGTGTAGATATTTCCATGTTTATACAGATAGCGGTGTAGATATTTCCATGTTCATCCAGATGGCTGTGTAGATATATCCATGCTCATACAGATGGCGGTGAAGACGTTTCCATGTTCATACAGATAGCGGTGTAGATATTTCCATGTTCATACAGATAACCGTGTAGATATTGCATTGTTCCTACCGATAGCGGTGCTGATACTTCTATGTTTATACAGGTAGCGGTGTAGATATTTCCATGTTTATACACATAGCGGTGTAGATATTTCCATGTTTATACAGATAGCGGTGTAGATATCTCCATCTTAATACAGATGGCGGTGTAGATATTTATATGCTCATACAGATGGCGGTGCAGATATTTCCATGTTCATACGGATAGCGGTGAAGATATTTCCATGTTCATACAGATGGCGGTGTAGAAACTTCCATGTTCATACTGATAGCGGTGCTGATATTTCCATGTTTATACAGGTAGCGGTGTAGATATTTCCATGTTTATACAGATAGCAGTGTAGACATTTCTATGTTTATACACATAGCGGTGTAGATATTTCCATGTTTATACAGATGGCGGTGTAGATATTTCCATGTTTATGCAGATAGTGGTGTAGATATCTCCATCTTAATACAGATGGCGGTGTAGATATTTAAATGTTCATACAGATGGCGGTGCAGATATTTCCATGTTCATACAGATGGCGGTGTAGTTATTTCCATGTGTAAAGAGATAGCTGTGTAGGTATTTCCATGTATAAGCAGATAGCTCTGTAGATATTTCCGTTTTCATGCAGATAGCGGTGTATATATTTCCCTCTTCAAACAGTTAGCGGTGTAGATATTTCCATGGTCATAAAGATAGCGGTGTAGATGTTTCCATGTTTATACAGATAGCGGTGTAGATATTTCCATGTTCATACAGATAGACGTGTAGATATTGCCATGTTCATACCGATAGCGGTGCTGATACTTCCATGTTTATACAGGTAGTGGGGTACATATTTCCGTGTTTATACAGATAGCGGTGTAGATATTTCCATGTTCATACAGATAGCGGTGTAGATATTTCCATGTTTATACAGATAGCGGTGTAGATATCTCCTTCTTAATTCTGATGGCGGTGTAGATATTTCCATGTTTATAGAGATAGCGGTGTAGTTATTTCCATGTGCAAAGAGATAGCTGTGTAGATATTTCCATTTATATGCAGATAGTTGTGTAGGTATTTCCTTTTTCATGCAGATAGCGGTGTAGATATTTCCATGTTCAAACAGATAGCGGTGTAGATATTTCCATGTTCATACAGATAGCGGTGTAGATATTTCCATGTTTATACAGATAGCGGTGAAGATATATGCATGTTTACACAGATAGCGGTGTAGATATTTCCATGTTTATACAGATAGCGGTGAAGATGTATGCATGTTTACACAGATAGCGGTGTAGATATTTCCATGTTCATACAGACGGCTGTGTAGACATATCCATGTTCATACAGATGGCGGTGAAGATATTTCCATGTTCATACAGATTGCTGTGTAGATATATCCATGTTCATACAGATGGCGGTGACGATATTTCCATGTTCATACAGACGGCGGTGTAGATATTTCCATGTTCATACAGATAGCGGTGCTGATATTTCCATGTTTATAAAGGTAGTGGTGTAGATATTTTCATGTTTATACAGATAGCGGTGTAGATATTTCCATGTTCATCCAGATGGCTGTGTAGATATATCCATGCTCATACAGATGGCGGTGAAGACGTTTCCATGTTCATACAGATAGCGGTGTAGATATTTCCATGTTCATACAGATAACCGTGTAGATATTGCATTGTACCTACCGATAGCGGTGCTGATACTTCCATGTTTATACAGGTAGCGGTGTAGATATTTCCATGTTTATACACATAGCGGTGTAGATATTTCCATGTTTATACAGATAGCGGTGTAGATATCTCCATCTTAATACAGATGGCGGTGTAGATATTTATATGCTCATACAGATGGCGGTGCAGATATTTCCATGTTCATACGGATAGCGGTGAAGATATTTCCATGTTCATACAGATGGCGGTGTAGAAACTTCCATGTTCATACTGATAGCGGTGCTGATATTTCCATGTTTATACAGGTAGCGGTGTAGATATTTCCATGTTTATACAGATAGCAGTGTAGACATTTCCATGTTTATACACATAGCGGTGTAGATATTTCCATGTTTATACAGATGGCGGTGTAGATATTTCCATGTTTATGCAGATAGTGGTGTAGATATCTCCATCTTAATACAGATGGCGGTGTAGATATTTAAATGTTCATACAGATGGCGGTGCAGATATTTCCATGTTCATACAGATGGCGGTGTAGTTATTTCCATGTGTAAAGAGATAGCTGTGTAGGTATTTCCATGTATAAGCAGATAGCTCTGTAGATATTTCCGTTTTCATGCAGATAGCGGTGTATATATTTCCCTCTTCAAACAGTTAGCGGTGTAGATATTTCCATGGTCATAAAGATAGCGGTGTAGATGTTTCCATGTTTATACAGATAGCGGTGTAGATATTTCCATGTTCATACAGATAGACGTGTAGATATTGCCATGTTCATACCGATAGCGGTGCTGATACTTCCATGTTTATACAGGTAGTGGGGTACATATTTCCGTGTTTATACAGATAGCGGTGTAGATATTTCCATGTTCATACAGATAGCGGTGTAGATATTTCCATGTTTATACAGATAGCGGTGTAGATATCTCCTTCTTAATTCTGATGGCGGTGTAGATATTTCCATGTTTATAGAGATAGCGGTGTAGTTATTTCCATGTGCAAAGAGATAGCTGTGTAGATATTTCCATTTATATGCAGATAGTTGTGTAGGTATTTCCTTTTTCATGCAGATAGCGGTGTAGATATTTCCATGTTCAAACAGATAGCGGTGTAGATATTTCCATGTTCATACAGATAGCGGTGTAGATATTTCCATGTTTATACAGATAGCGGTGAAGATGTATGCATGTTTACACAGATAGCGGTGTAGATATTTCCATGTTCATCCAGACGGGTGTGTAGACATATCCATGTTCATACAGATGGCGGTGAAGATATTTCCATGTTCATACAGACGTCGGTGTAGATATTTCCATGTTCATACAGATAGCGGTGCTGATATTTCCATGTTTATACAGGTAGCGGTGTAGATATTTCCATGTTTATACAGATAGCGGTGTAGATATTTCCATGTTTATACAGATAGCGGTGTAGATATTTCCATGTTTATACAGATAGCGGTAGATATCTCCATCTTAATACAGATGGCGGGGTAGATATTTATATGTTCATACAGATGGCGGTGCAGATATTTCCATGTTCATACAGATGGCGGTGAAGATATTTCCATGTTCATACAGATGGCGGTGTAGAAACTTCCATGTTCATACTGATAGCGGTGGTGATATTTCCATGTTTATACAGGTAGCGATGTAGATATTTCCATGTTTATACAGATAGCGGTGCAAATATTTCCATGTTTATACACATAGCGGTGTAGATATTTCCATGTTTATACAGATAGCGGTGTAGATATTTCCATGTTTATGCAGATAGTTGTGTAGATATCTCCATCTTAATACAGATGGCAGTGTAGATATTTAAATGTTCATACAGATGGCTGTGTAGACATATCCATGTTCATACAGATGGCGGTGAAGGTATTTCCATGTTCATACAGATAGCGGTGTAGATATTTCCATGTTTATACAGATAGCGGTGAAAATGTATGCATGTTTAAACAGATAGCGGTGTAGATATTTCCATGTTCATCCAGATGGCTGTGTAGATATATCCATGTTCATACAGATGGCGGTGAAGATATTTCCATGTTTATACAGATAGCGGTGTAGATATATCCATGTTCATACAGATAGCGGTGCATGTATTTCCATGTTCATACAGATAGCGGTGTAGATATTTCCGTGTTCATCCAGATGTCTGTGTAGATATTTCCATGTTCATACAGATAGCGGTGTAGATATTTCCATGTTCATACAGATAGCGGTGTAGATATTTCCATGTTCATCCAGATGGCTGTGTAAACATATCCATGTTCATACAGATGGCGGTGAAGATATTTCCATGTTCATACAGATGGCTGTGTAGATATATCCATGTTCATACAGATGGCGGTGACGATATTTCCATGTTCATACAGACGGCGGTGTAGATATTTCCATGTTTATACACATAGCGGTGTAGATAATTCCATGTTTATACAGATAGCGGTGTAGATATTTCCATGTTTATGCAGATAGTTGTGTAGATATCTCCATCTTAATACAGATGGCAGTGTAGATATTTAAATGTTCATACTGATGGCTGTGTAGACATATCCATGTTCATACAGATGGCGGTGAAGATATTTCCATGTTCATACAGATAGCGGTGTAGATATTTCCATGTTCATACAGATAGCGGTGTAGATATTTCCATGTTCATACAGATGGCTGTGTAGATATATCCATGTTCCTACAGATGGCGGTGAAGATATTTCCATGTTCATACAGATGGCGGTGTAGATATTTCCATGTTCATCCAGATGGCTGTGTAGATATATCCATGTTCATACAGATAGCGGTGTAGATATTTCCATCTTCATACAGATGGCGGTGCAGATATTTCCATGTTCATCCAGATGGCTGTGTAGATATATCCATGTTCATACAGATGGCGGTGAAGATATTTCCATGTTCATACAGATAGCGGTGTAGATATTTCCATGTTCATACAGATAGCGGTGTAGATATTTCCATGTTCATAAAGATAGCTGTGTAGATATTTCCATGTTTATACAGATAGCGGTGAAAAGGTATGCATGTTTACACAGATAGCGGTGTAGATATTTCCATGTTCATCCAGATGGCTGTGTAGATATA
Organism: Gorilla gorilla gorilla; assembly: GCF_029281585.2. NCBI lineage: Eukaryota > Metazoa > Chordata > Mammalia > Primates > Hominidae > Gorilla > Gorilla gorilla. The sequence goes on along the minus strand of NC_073232.2, from coordinate 3,877,610 downwards.
TCCATGTTCATACAGATGGCGGTGAAGATATTTCCATGTTCATACAGATAGCGGTGTAGATATTTCCATGTTCATACAGATAGCGGTGCATGTATTTCCATGTTCATACAGATAGCGGTGTAGATATTTCCGTGTTCATCCAGATGTCTGTGTAGATATTTCCATGTTCATACAGATAGTGGTGTAGACATATCCATGTTCATACAGATGGCGGTGAAGATATTTCCATGTTCATACAGATGGCTGTGTAGATATATCCATGTTCATACAGATGGCGGTGACGATATTTCCATGTTCATACAGACGGCGGTGTAGATATTTCCATGTTCATACAGATAGCGGTGCTGATATTTCCATGTTTATACAGGTAGCGGTGTAGATATTTCCATGTTTATACAGATAGCGGTGTAGATATTTCCATGTTTATACAGATAGCGGTGAAGATATTTCCATGTTTATACAGATAGCGGTAGATAACTCCATCTTAATACAGATGGCGGTGTAGATATTTATATGTTCATACAGATGGCGGTGCAGATATTTCCATGTTCATACGGATGGCGGTGAAGATATTTCCATGTTCATACAGATGGCGGTGTAGAAACTTCCATGTTCATACTGATAGTGGTGGTGATATTTCCATGTTTATACAGGTAGCGGTGTAGATATTTCCATGTTTATACAGATAGCGGTGTAGATATTTCCATGTTTATACACATAGCGGTGTAGATATTTCCATGTTTATACAGATAGCGGTGTAGATATTTCCATGTTTATGCAGTTAGTTGTGTAGATATCTCCATCTTAATACAGATGGCGGTGTAGATATTTAAATGTTCATACAGATGGCTGTGTAGACATATCCATGTTCATACAGATGGCGGTGAAGGTATTTCCATGTTCATACAGATAGCGGTGTAGATATTTCCATGTTTATACAGATAGCGGTGAAAATGTATGCATGTTTACACAGATAGCGGTGTAGATATTTCCATGTTCATCCAGATGGCTGTGTAGATATATCCATGTTCATACAGATGGCGGTGAAGATATTTCCATGTTCATACAGATAGAGGTGTAGATATTTCCATGTTCATACAGATAGCGGTGCATGTATTTCCATGTTCATACAGATAGCGGTGTAGATATTTCCGTGTTCATCCAGATGTCTGTGTAGATATTTCCATGTTCATACAGATAGCGGGGTAGATATTTCCATGTTCATACAGATAGCGGTGTAGATATTTCCATGTTCATCCAGATGGCTGTGTAGACATATCCATGTTCATACAGATGGCGGTGAAGATATTTCCATGTTCATACAGATAGCGGTGTAGATATTTCCATGTTCATACAGATAGCGGTGTAGATATTTCCATGTTCATACAGATTGGGGTGTATGTATTTCCATGTTCATACAGATAGTGGTGTAGATTTTTCTATTTTCATGCAGATAGCGGTGTATATATTTCCCTGTTCAAACAGTTAGCGGTGTAGATATTTCCATGTTCCTAAAGATAGCGGTGTAGATATTTCCATGTTTATACAGATAGCGGTGAAGATGTATGCATGTTTTCACAGATATCGGTGTAGATATTTCCATGTTCATCCAGATGGCTGTGTAGATATATCCATGTTCATACAGACGGCGGTGAAGATATTTCCATGTTCATACAGATAGCGGTGTAGATATTTCCATGTTCATACAGATAGCGGTGCATGTATTTCCATGTTCATACAGATAGCGGTGTAGATATTTCCGTGTTCATCCAGATGTCTGTGTAGATATTTCCATGTTCATACAGATAGCGGTGTAGATATTTCCATGTTCATAAAGATAGCGGTGTAGATATTTCCATGTTTATACAGATAGCGGTGTAGTTATTTCCATGTTTATACAGATAGCGGTGTAGATATCTCCATCTTAATACAGATGGCGGTGTAGATATTTATATGTTCATACAGATGGCGGTGCAGATATTTCCATGTTCATACGGATGGCGGTGAAGATATTTCCATGTTCATACAGATGGCGGTGTAGAAACTTCCATGTTCATACTGATAGCGGTGCTGATATTTCCATGTTTATACAGGTAGCGGTGTAGATATTTCCATGTTTATACAGATAGCGGTGTAGGTATTTCCATGTTTATACACATAGCGGTGTTGATATTTCCATGTTTATACAGATAGCTGTGTAGATATTTCCATGTTTATGCAGATAGTTGTGTAGATATGTCCATCTTAATACAGATGGTGGTGTAGATGTTTAAATGTTCATACAGATGGCTGTGTAGACATATCCATGTTCATACAGATGGTGGTGAAGATATTTCCATGTTCATACAGATAGCGGTGTAGATATTTCCATGTTCATACAGATGGCTGTGTAGATATATCTATGTTCCTACAGATGGCGGTGAAGATATTTCCATGTTCATACAGATGGCGGTGTAGATATTTCCATGTTCATCCAGATGGCTGTGTAGATATATCCATGTTCATACAGATAGCGGTGTAGATATTTCCATCTTCATACAGATAGCGGTGCAGATATTTCCATGTTCATCCAGATGGCTGTGTAGATATATCCATGTTCATACAGATGGCGTTGAAGATATTTCCATGTTCATACAGATAGCGGTGTAGATATTTCCATGTTCATACAGATAGCGGTGTAGATATTTCCATGTTCATAAAGATAGTGGTGTAGATATTTCCATGTTTATACAGATAGCGGTGAAAATGTATGCATGTTTACACAGATAGCGGTGTAGATATTTCTATGTTCATCCTGATGGCTGTGTAGATATATCCATGTTCATACAGATTGCAGTGAAGATATTTCCATGTTCATACAGATAGCGGTGTAGATATTTCCATGTTCATACAGATAGCGGTGTAGATATTTCCATGTTCATACAGATAGCGGTGCATGTATTTCCATGTTCATACAGATAGCGGTGTAGATATTTCCGTGTTCATCCAGATGTCTGTGTAGATATTTCCATGTTCATACAGATAGCGGTGTAGATATTTCCATGTACATACAGATAGCGGTGTAGATATTTCCATGTTCATACAGATAGCGGTGTATGTATTTCCATGTTCATACAGATAGCGGTGTAGATATTTCCATGTTCATACAGAGAGCGGTGTAGATATTTCCATGTTCATACAGATAGCGGTGCATGTATTTCCATGTTCATACAGATAGCGGTGTAGATATTTCCGTGTTCATACGGATAGCGGTGTAGATATTTCCATGTTCATACAGATAGCGGTGTAGATATTTCCATGTTCATACAGATAGCGGTGTATGTATTTCCATGTTCATACAGATAGCGGTGTAGATATTTCCATGTTCATACAGATAGCGGTGTAGATATTTCCATGTTCATACAGATAGCGGTGCATGTATTTCCATGTTCATACAGATAGCGGTGTAGATATTTCCGTGTTCATCCAGATGTCTGTGTAGATATTTCCATGTTCATACAGATAGCGGTGTAGATATTTACATGTTCATACAGATAGCGGTGTAGATATTTCCATGTTCATACAGATAGCGGTGTATGTATTTCCATGTTCATACAGATAGCGGTGTAGATATTTCCATGTTCATACAGAGAGCGGTGTAGATATTTCCATGTTCATACAGATAGCGGTGCATGTATTTCCATGTTCATACAGATAGCGGTGTAGATATTTCCGTGTTCATACGGATAGCGGTGTAGATATTTCCATGTTCATACAGATAGCGGTGTAGATATTTCCATGTTCATACAGATAGCGGTGTATGTATTTCCATGTTCATACAGATAGCGGTGTAGATATTTCCATGTTCATACAGATAGCGGTGTAGATATTTCCATGTTCATACAGATAGCGGTGCATGTATTTCCATGTTCATACAGATAGCGGTGTAGATATTTCCGTGTTCATCCAGATGTCTGTGTAGATATTTCCATGTTCATACAGATAGCGGTGTAGATATTTACATGTTCATACAGATAGCGGTGTAGATATTTCCATGTTCATCCTGATGGCTGTGTAGACATATCCATGTTCATACAGATGGCGGTGAAGTTATTTCCATGTTTATACAGATAGCGGTGTAGATATTTCCATGTTCATACAGATAGACGTGTAGATATTGCCATGTTCATACCGATAGCGGTGCTGATACTTCCATGTTTATACAGGTAGAGGTGTACATATTTGCGTGTTTATACAGATAGCGGTGTAGATATTTCCATGTTCATACAGATAGCGGTGTAGATATTTCCATGTTTATACATTTAGCGGTGTAGATATCTCCTTCTTAATTCTGATGGCGGTGTAGATAATTCCATGTTCATACAGATGGCGGTGTAGATATTTCCATGTTTATAGAGATAGCGGTGTAGTTATTTCCATGTGCATAGAGATAGCTGTGTAGATATTTCCATTTATATGCAGATAGTTGTGCAGATATTTCCATTTTCATGCAGATAGCGGTGTAGATATTTCCATGTTCAAACAGATAGGGGTGTAGGTATTTCCATGTTCATACTGATAGCGGAGTGGATATTTCCATGTTTATACAGATAGCGGTGAAGATGTATGCATGTTTACACAAATAGCGGTGTAGATATTTCCATGTTCATACAGGTAGCTGTGTAGATATTTCCATGTTCATCCAGACGGCTGTGTAGACATATCCATGTTCATACAGATGACGGTGAATATTTTTCCGTGTTCATACAGATGGCGGTGTAGATATTTCCATGTTCATACAGATAGCGGTGCTGATATTTCCATGTTTATACAGGTAGCAGTGTAGATATTGACATGTTTATACAGATAGCGGTGTAGATATTTCCATGTTTATACACATAGCGGTGTAGGTATTTCCTTGTTCATACTGATAGCGGTGTAGATATCTCCATCTTAATACAGATGGCGGTGAAGATATTTATATGTTCATACAGATGGCGGTGCAGATATTTCCATGTTCATACAGATGGCGGTGAAGATATTTCCATGTTCATACAGATGGCGGTGTAGATACTTCCATGTTCATAATGATAGCGGTGCTGATATTTCCATCTTTATACAGGTAGCGGTGTAGATATTTCCATGTTTATACAGATAGCGGTGTAGATGTTTCCATGTTTATACACATAGCGGTGTAGATATTTCCATCTTTATACAGATAGCGGTGTAGATATCTCCTTCTTAATACAGATGGCGGTGTAGATATTTATATGTTCATTCAGATGGCGGTGCAGATATTTCCATGTTCATACAGATTGCGGTGTAGATATTTCCATGTTCATACAGATAGCGGTGTAGTTATTTCCATGTGTAAAGAGATAGCTGTGTAGATATTACAGTGTATATGCAGATAGCTGTGTAGATATTTCCATTTTCATGCAGATAGCGGTGTATATATTTCCCTGTTCAAACAGTTAGCAGTGTAGATATTTCCATGTTCAGAAAGATAGCGGTGTAGATATTTCCATGTTTATACAGATAGCGGTGAAGATGTATGCATGTTTACACAGATAGCGGTGTAGATATTTCCATGTTCATCCAGATGGCTGTGTAGGTATATCCATGTTCATACAGATAGCGGTGTAGATATTTCCATCTTCATACAGATAGCGGTGCAGATATTTCCATGTTAATCCAGATGGCTGTGTGGATATATCCATGTTCATACAGATGGCGGTGAAGATATTTCCATGTTCATACAGATAGCGGTGTAGATATTTCCATGTTCATACAGAAAGCGGTGTAGATATTTCCTTGTTCATTCAGATAGCGGTGAAAATGTATGCATGTTTACACAGATAGCGGTGTAGATATTTCCATGTTCATCCAGATGGCTGTGTAGATATATCCATGTTCATACAGATGGCGGTGAAGATATTTCCATGTTCATACAGATAGCGGTGTAGATATTTCCATGTTCATACAGATAGCGGTGTAGATATTTCCATGTTCATACAGATAGCGGTGCATGTATTTCCATGTTCATACAGATAGCGGTGTAGATATTTCCGTGTTCATCCAGGTGTCTGTGTAGATATTTCCATGTTCATACAGATAGCGGTGTAGATATTTCCATGTTCATACAGATAGCGGTGTAGATATTTCCATGTTCGTACAGATGGCTGTGTAGATATATCCATGTTCATACAGATGGCTGTGAAGATACTTCCATGTTCATACAGATAGCGGTGTAGATATCTCCATGTTCATACAGATAGCCGTGTAGATATTGCCATGTTCATACCGATAGCGGTGCTGATACTTCCATCTTTATACAGGTAGCGGTGTACATATTTTCGTGTTTATACAGAGAGCGGTGTAGATATTTCCATGTTCATACAGATAGCGGTGTATATATTTCCATGTTTATACAGATAGCGGTGTAGATATCTCCTTCTTCATACAGATGGCGGTGTAGATATTTCCATGTTCATACAGATGGCGGTGTAGATATTTCCATCTTTATAGAGATAGCGGTGTAGCTATTTCCATGTGCAAAGAGATAGCTGTGTAGATATTTCCATTTATATGCAGATAGTTGTGTATATATTTCCATTTTCATGCAGATAGCGGTGTAGGTATTTCCATGTTCAGATAGCGGTGTAGATATTTCCATGTTCATACAGATAGCGGTGTAGATATTTCCATGTTTATACAGATAGCGGTGAAGATGTATGCATGTTTACACAGATAGCGGTGTAGATATTTCCATGTTCATACAGACGGCTGTGTAGACATATCCATGTTCATACAGATGGCGGTGAAGATATTTCCATGTTCATACAGATTGCTGTGTAGATATATCCATGTTCATACAGATGGCGGTGACGATATTTCCATGTTCATACAGACGGCGGTTTAGATATTTCCATGTTCATACAGATAGCGGTGCTGATATTTCCATGTTTATAAAGGTAGTGGTGTAGATATTTCCATGTTTATACAGATAGCGGTGTAGATATTTCCATGTTCATCCAGATGGCTGTGTAGATATATCCATGCTCATACAGATGGCGGTGAAGACGTTTCCATGTTCATACAGATAGCGGTGTAGATATTTCCATGTTCATACAGATAACCGTGTAGATATTGCATTGTTCCTACCGATAGCGGTGCTGATACTTCCATGTTTATACAGGTAGCGGTGTAGATATTTCCATGTTTATACACATAGCGGTGTAGATATTTCCATGTTTATACAGATAGCGGTGTAGATATCTCCATCTTAATACAGATGGCGGTGTAGATATTTATATGCTCATACAGATGGCGGTGCAGATATTTCCATGTTCATACGGATAGCGGTGAAGATATTTCCATGTTCATACAGATGGCGGTGTAGAAACTTCCATGTTCATACTGATAGCGGTGCTGATATTTCCACGTTTATACAGGTAGCGGTGTAGATATTTCCATGTTTATACAGATAGCAGTGTAGATATTTCCATGTTTATACACATAGCGGTGTAGATATTTCCATGTTTATACAGATGGCGGTGTAGATATTTCCATGTTTATGCAGATAGTGGTGTAGATATCTCCATCTTAATACAGATGGCGGTGTAGATATTTAAATGTTCATACAGATGGCGGTGCAGATATTTCCATGTTCATACAGATGGCGGTGTAGTTATTTCCATGTGTAAAGAGATAGCTGTGTAGGTATTTCCATGTATAAGCAGATAGCTCTGTAGATATTTCCGTTTTCATGCAGATAGCGGTGTATATATTTCCCTCTTCAAACAGTTAGCGGTGTAGATATTTCCATGGTCATAAAGATAGCGGTGTAGATATTTCCATGTTTATACAGATAGCGGTGTAGATATTTCCATGTTCATACAGATAGACGTGTAGATATTGCCATGTTCATACCGATAGCGGTGCTGATACTTCCATGTTTATACAGGTAGTGGGGTACATATTTCCGTGTTTATACAGATAGCGGTGTAGATATTTCCATGTTCATACAGATAGCGGTGTAGATATTTCCATGTTTATACAGATAGCGGTGTAGATATCTCCTTCTTAATTCTGATGGCGGTGTAGATATTTCCATGTTTATAGAGATAGCGGTGTAGTTATTTCCATGTGCAAAGAGATAGCTGTGTAGATATTTCCATTTATATGCAGATAGTTGTGTAGGTATTTCCTTTTTCATGCAGATAGCGGTGTAGATATTTCCATGTTCAAACAGATAGCGGTGTAGATATTTCCATGTTCATACAGATAGCGGTGTAGATATTTCCATGTTTATACAGATAGCGGTGAAGATGTATGCATGTTTACACAGATAGCGGTGTAGATATTTCCATGTTCATCCAGACGGGTGTGTAGACATATCCATGTTCATACAGATGGCGGTGAAGATATTTCCATGTTCATACAGATGGCTGTGTACATATATCCATGTTCATACAGATGGCGGTGACGATATTTCCATGTTCATACAGACGTCGGTGTAGATATTTCCATGTTCATACAGATAGCGGTGCTGATATTTCCATGTTTATACAGGTAGCGGTGTAGATATTTCCATGTTTATACAGATAGCGGTGTAGATATTTCCATGTTTATACAGATAGCGGTGTAGATATTTCCATGTTTATACAGATAGCGGTAGATATCTCCATCTTAATACAGATGGCGGGGTAGATATTTATATGTTCATACAGATGGCGGTGCAGATATTTCCATGTTCATACAGATGGCGGTGAAGATATTTCCATGTTCATACAGATGGCGGTGTAGAAACTTCCATGTTCATACTGATAGCGGTGGTGATATTTACATGTTTATACAGGTAGCGATGTAGATATTTCCATGTTTATACAGATAGCGGTGCAAATATTTCCATGTTTATACACGTAGCGGTGTAGATATTTCCATGTTTATACAGATAGCGGTGTAGATATTTCCATGTTTATGCAGATAGTTGTGTAGATATCTCCATCTTAATACAGATGGCAGTGTAGATATTTAAATGTTCATACAGATGGCTGTGTAGACATATCCATGTTCATACAGATGGCGGTGAAGGTATTTCCATGTTCATACAGATAGCGGTGTAGATATTTCCATGTTTATACAGATAGCGGTGAAAATGTATGCATGTTTAAACAGATAGCGGTGTAGATATTTCCATGTTCATCCAGATGGCTGTGTAGATATATCCATGTTCATACAGATGGCGGTGAAGATATTTCCATGTTTATACAGAGAGCGGTGTAGATATTTCCATGTTCATACAGATAGCGGTGCATGTATTTCCATGTTCATACAGATAGCGGTGTAGATATTTCCGTGTTCATCCAGATGTCTGTGTAGATATTTCCATGTTCATACAGATAGCGGTGTAGATATTTCCATGTTCATACAGATAGCGGTGTAGATATTTCCATGTTCATCCAGATGGCTGTGTAGACATATCCATGTTCATACAGATGGCGGTGAAGATATTTCCATGTTCATACAGATGGCTGTGTAGATATATCCATGTTCATACAGATGGCGGTGACGATATTTCCATGTTCATACAGACGGCGGTGTAGATATTTCCATGTTTATACACATAGCGGTGTAGATAATTCCATGTTTATACAGATAGCGGTGTAGATATTTCCATGTTTATGCAGATAGTTGTGTAGAAATCTCCATCTTAATACAGATGGCAGTGTAGATATTTAAATGTTCATACAGATGGCTGTGTAGACATATCCATGTTCATACAGATGGCGGTGAAGATATTTCCATGTTCATACAGATGGCTGTGTAGATATATCCATGTTCATACAGATGGCGGTGACGATATTTCCATGTTCATACAGACGGCGGTGTAGATATTTCCATGTTCATACAGATAGCGGTGCTGATATTTCCATGTTTATACAGGTAGCGGTGTAGATATTTCCATGTTTATACAGATAGCGGTGTAGATATTTCCATGTTTATACAGATAGCGGTGTAGATATTTCCATGTTTATACAGATAGCGGTGTAGATATCTCCATCTTAATACAGATGGCGGTGCAGATATTTATATGTTCATACAGATGGCGGTGCAGATATTTCCATGTTCATACGGATGGCGGTGAAGATATTTCCATGTTCATACAGATGGCGGTGTAGAAACTTCCATGTTCATACTGATAGCGGTGGTGATATTTCCATGTTTATACAGGTAGCGGTGTAGATATTTCCATGTTTATACAGATAGCGGTGTAGATATTTCCATGTTTATACACGTAGCGGTGTTGATATTTCCATGTTTATACAGATAGCTGTGTAGAAATTTCCATGTTTATGCAGATAGTTGTGTAGATATGTCCATCTTAATACAGATGGCGGTGTAGATATTTAAATGTTCATACAGATGGCTGTGTAGACATATCCATGTTCATACAGATGGTGGTGAAGATATTTCCATGTTCATACAGATAGCGGTGTAGATATTTCCATGTTCATACAGATAGCGGTGTAGATATTTCCATGTTCATACAGATGGCTGTGTAGATATATCTATGTTCCTACAGATGGCGGTGAAGATATTTCCATGTTCATACAGATGGCGGTGTAGATATTTCCATGTTCATCCAGATGGCTGTGTAGATATATCCATGTTCATACAGATAGCGGTGTAGATATTTTCATCTTCATACTGATAGCGGTGCAGATATTTCCATGTTCATCCAGATGGCTGTGTAGATATATCCATGTTCATACAGATAGCGGTGTAGATATTTCCATGTTCATACAGATAGCGGTGTAGATATTTCCATGTTCATAAAGATAGTGGTGTAGATATTTCCATGTTTATACAGATAGCGGTGAAAATGTATGCATGTTTACACAGATAGCGGTGTAGATATTTCTATGTTCATCCAGATGGCTGTGTAGATATATCCATGTTCATACAGATGGCGGTGAAGATATTTCCATGTTCATACAGATAGCGGTGTAGATATTTCCATGTTCATACAGATAGCGGTGCATGTATTTCCATGTTCATACAGATAGCGGTGTAGATATTTCCGTGTTCATCCAGATGTCTGTGTAGATATTTCCATGTTCATACAGATAGCGGTGTAGATATTTCCATGTTCATACAGATAGCGGTGTAGATATTTCCATGTTCATCCTGATGGCTGTGTAGACATATCCATGTTCATACAGATGGCGGTGAAGTTATTTCCATGTTTATACAGATAGCGGTGTAGATATTTCCATGTTCATACAGATAGACGTGTAGATATTGCCATGTTCATACCGATAGCGGTGCTGATACTTCCATGTTTATACAGGTAGAGGTGTACATATTTGCGTGTTTATACAGATAGCGGTGTAGATATTTCCATGTTCATACAGATAGCGGTGTAGATATTTCCATGTTTATACATTTAGCGGTGTAGATTTCTCCTTCTTAATTCTGATGGCGGTGTAGATATTTCCATGTTCATACAGATGGCGGTGTAGATATTTCCATGTTTATAGAGATAGCGGTGTAGTTATTTCCATGTGCATAGAGATAGCTGTGTAGATATTTCCATTTATATGCAGATAGTTGTGTAGATATTTCCATTTTCATGCAGATAGCAGTGTAGATATTTCCATGTTCAAACAGATAGGGGTGTAGGTATTTCCATGTTCATACTGATAGCGGAGTGGATATTTCCATGTTTATACAGATAGCGGTGAAGATGTATGCATGTTTACACAAATAGCGGTGTAGATATTTCCATGTTCATACAGATAGCTGTGTAGATATTTCCATGTTCATCCAGACGGCTGTGTAGACATATCCATGTTCATACAGATGGCGGTGAAGATATTTCCATGTTCATACAGATGTCTGTGTAGATATATCCATGTTCATACAGATGACGGTGAATATTTTTCCGTGTTCATACAGATGGCGGTGTAGATATTTCCATGTTCATACAGATAGCGGTGCTGATATTTCCATGTTTATACAGGTAGCAGTGTAGATATTGACATGTTTATACAGATAGCGGTGTAGATATTTCCATGTTTATACACATAGCGGTGTAGGTATTTCCTTGTTCATACTGATAGCGGTGTAGATATCTCCATCTTAATACAGATGGCGGTGAAGATATTTATATGTTCATACAGATGGCGGTGCAGATATTTCCATGTTCATACAGATGGCGGTGAAGATATTTCCATGTTCAAACAGATGGCGGTGTAGATACTTCCATGTTCATAATGATAGCGGTGCTGATATTTCCATCTTTATACAGGTAGCGGTGTAGATATTTCCATGTTTATACAGATAGCGGTGTAGATGTTTCCATGTTTATACACATAGCATTGTAGATATTTCCATCTTTATACAGATAGTGGTGTAGATATCTCCTTCTTAATACAGATGGCGGTGTAGATATTTATATGTTCATTCAGATGGCGGTGCAGATATTTCCATGTTCATACAGATGGCGGTGTAGATATTTCCATGTTCATACAGATAGCGGTGTAGTTATTTCCATGTGTAAAGAGATAGCTGTGTAGATATTACCATGTATATGCAGATAGCTGTGTAGATATTTCCATTTTCAAGCAGATAGCGGTTTATATACTTCCCTGTTCAAACAGATAGCGGTGTAGATATTTCCATGTTCATACAGATAGTGGTGTAGATATTTCCATGTTTGTACAGATAGCGGTGTAGATATCTCCATCTTAATACAGATGGCGGTGTAGATATTTATATGTTCATACAGATGGCGGTGCAGATATTTCCATGTTCATGCAGACGGCGGTGTAGATATTTCCATGTTCATACAGATAGTGGTGCAGTTATTTCCATGTGTAAAGAGATAGCTGTGTAGATATTACAGTGTATATGCAGATAGCTGTGTAGATATTTCCATTTTCATGCAGATAGCGGTGTATATATTTCCCTGTTCAAACAGTTAGCAGTGTAGATATTTCCATGTTCAGAAAGGTAGCGGTGTAGATATTTCCATGTTTATACAGATAGCGGTGAAGATGTATGCATGTTTACACAGATAGCGGTGTAGATATTTCCATGTTCATCCAGATGGCTGTGTAGATATATCCATGTTCATACAGATAGCGGTGTAGATATTTCCATCTTCATACAGATAGCGGTGCAGATATTTCCATGTTAATCCAGATGGCTGTGTGGATATATCCATGTTCATACAGATGGCGGTGAAGATATTTCCATGTTCATACAGATAGCGGTGTAGATATTTCCATGTTCATACAGAAAGCGGTGTAGATATTTCCTTGTTCATTCAGATAGCGGTGAAAATGTATGCATGTTTACACAGATAGCGGTGTAGATATTTCCATGTTCATCCAGATGGCTGTGTAGATATATCCATGTTCATACAGATGGCGGTGAAGATATTTCCATGTTCATACAGATAGCGGTGTAGATATTTCCATGTTCATACAGATAGCGGTGTAGATATTTCCATGTTCATACAGATAGCGGTGCATGTATTTCCATGTTCATACAGATAGCGGTGTAGATATTTCCGTGTTCATCCAGATATCTGTGTAGATATTTCCATGTTCATACAGATAGCGGTGTAGATATTTCCATGTTCATACAGATAGCGGTGTAGATATTTCCATGTTCGTACAGATGGCTGTGTAGATATATCCATGTTCATACAGATGGCTGTGAAGATACTTCCATGTTCATACAGATAGCGGTGTAGATATCTCCATATTCATACAGATAGCCGTGTAGATATTGCCATGTTCATACCGATAGCGGTGCTGATACTTCCATCTTTATACAGGTAGCGGTGTACATATTTTCGTGTTTATACAGAGAGCGGTGTAGATATTTCCATGTTCATACAGATAGCGGTGTATATATTTCCATGTTTATACAGATAGCGGTGTAGATATCTCCTTCTTAATACAGATGGCGGTGTAGATATTTCCATGTTCATACAGATGGCGGTGTAGATATTTCCATCTTTATAGAGATAGCGGTGTAGCTATTTCCATGTGCAAAGAGATAGCTGTGTAGATATTTCCATTTATATGCAGATAGTTGTGTATATATTTCCATTTTCATGCAGATAGCGGTGTCGGTATTTCCATGTTCAAACAGATAGCGGTGTATATATTTCCATGTTCATACAGATAGCGGTGTAGATATTTCCATGTTTATACAGATAGCGGTGAAGATGTATGCATGTTTACACAGATAGCGGTGTAGATATTTCCATGTTCATACAGACGGCTGTGTAGACATATCCATGTTCATACAGATGGCGGTGAAGATATTTCCATGTTCATACAGATTGCTGTGTAGATATATCCATGTTCATACAGATGGCGGTGACGATATTTCCATGTTCATACAGACGGCGGTGTAGATATTTCCATGTTCATACAGATAGCGGTGCTGATATTTCCATGTTTATAAAGGTAGTGGTGTAGATATTTCCATGTTTATACAGATAGCGGTGTAGATATTTCCATGTTCATCCAGATGGCTGTGTAGATATATCCATGCTCATACAGATGGCGGTGAAGACGTTTCCATGTTCATACAGATAGCGGTGTAGATATTTCCATGTTCATACAGATAACCGTGTAGATATTGCATTGTTCCTACCGATAGCGGTGCTGATACTTCTATGTTTATACAGGTAGCGGTGTAGATATTTCCATGTTTATACACATAGCGGTGTAGATATTTCCATGTTTATACAGATAGCGGTGTAGATATCTCCATCTTAATACAGATGGCGGTGTAGATATTTATATGCTCATACAGATGGCGGTGCAGATATTTCCATGTTCATACGGATAGCGGTGAAGATATTTCCATGTTCATACAGATGGCGGTGTAGAAACTTCCATGTTCATACTGATAGCGGTGCTGATATTTCCATGTTTATACAGGTAGCGGTGTAGATATTTCCATGTTTATACAGATAGCAGTGTAGACATTTCTATGTTTATACACATAGCGGTGTAGATATTTCCATGTTTATACAGATGGCGGTGTAGATATTTCCATGTTTATGCAGATAGTGGTGTAGATATCTCCATCTTAATACAGATGGCGGTGTAGATATTTAAATGTTCATACAGATGGCGGTGCAGATATTTCCATGTTCATACAGATGGCGGTGTAGTTATTTCCATGTGTAAAGAGATAGCTGTGTAGGTATTTCCATGTATAAGCAGATAGCTCTGTAGATATTTCCGTTTTCATGCAGATAGCGGTGTATATATTTCCCTCTTCAAACAGTTAGCGGTGTAGATATTTCCATGGTCATAAAGATAGCGGTGTAGATGTTTCCATGTTTATACAGATAGCGGTGTAGATATTTCCATGTTCATACAGATAGACGTGTAGATATTGCCATGTTCATACCGATAGCGGTGCTGATACTTCCATGTTTATACAGGTAGTGGGGTACATATTTCCGTGTTTATACAGATAGCGGTGTAGATATTTCCATGTTCATACAGATAGCGGTGTAGATATTTCCATGTTTATACAGATAGCGGTGTAGATATCTCCTTCTTAATTCTGATGGCGGTGTAGATATTTCCATGTTTATAGAGATAGCGGTGTAGTTATTTCCATGTGCAAAGAGATAGCTGTGTAGATATTTCCATTTATATGCAGATAGTTGTGTAGGTATTTCCTTTTTCATGCAGATAGCGGTGTAGATATTTCCATGTTCAAACAGATAGCGGTGTAGATATTTCCATGTTCATACAGATAGCGGTGTAGATATTTCCATGTTTATACAGATAGCGGTGAAGATATATGCATGTTTACACAGATAGCGGTGTAGATATTTCCATGTTTATACAGATAGCGGTGAAGATGTATGCATGTTTACACAGATAGCGGTGTAGATATTTCCATGTTCATACAGACGGCTGTGTAGACATATCCATGTTCATACAGATGGCGGTGAAGATATTTCCATGTTCATACAGATTGCTGTGTAGATATATCCATGTTCATACAGATGGCGGTGACGATATTTCCATGTTCATACAGACGGCGGTGTAGATATTTCCATGTTCATACAGATAGCGGTGCTGATATTTCCATGTTTATAAAGGTAGTGGTGTAGATATTTTCATGTTTATACAGATAGCGGTGTAGATATTTCCATGTTCATCCAGATGGCTGTGTAGATATATCCATGCTCATACAGATGGCGGTGAAGACGTTTCCATGTTCATACAGATAGCGGTGTAGATATTTCCATGTTCATACAGATAACCGTGTAGATATTGCATTGTACCTACCGATAGCGGTGCTGATACTTCCATGTTTATACAGGTAGCGGTGTAGATATTTCCATGTTTATACACATAGCGGTGTAGATATTTCCATGTTTATACAGATAGCGGTGTAGATATCTCCATCTTAATACAGATGGCGGTGTAGATATTTATATGCTCATACAGATGGCGGTGCAGATATTTCCATGTTCATACGGATAGCGGTGAAGATATTTCCATGTTCATACAGATGGCGGTGTAGAAACTTCCATGTTCATACTGATAGCGGTGCTGATATTTCCATGTTTATACAGGTAGCGGTGTAGATATTTCCATGTTTATACAGATAGCAGTGTAGACATTTCCATGTTTATACACATAGCGGTGTAGATATTTCCATGTTTATACAGATGGCGGTGTAGATATTTCCATGTTTATGCAGATAGTGGTGTAGATATCTCCATCTTAATACAGATGGCGGTGTAGATATTTAAATGTTCATACAGATGGCGGTGCAGATATTTCCATGTTCATACAGATGGCGGTGTAGTTATTTCCATGTGTAAAGAGATAGCTGTGTAGGTATTTCCATGTATAAGCAGATAGCTCTGTAGATATTTCCGTTTTCATGCAGATAGCGGTGTATATATTTCCCTCTTCAAACAGTTAGCGGTGTAGATATTTCCATGGTCATAAAGATAGCGGTGTAGATGTTTCCATGTTTATACAGATAGCGGTGTAGATATTTCCATGTTCATACAGATAGACGTGTAGATATTGCCATGTTCATACCGATAGCGGTGCTGATACTTCCATGTTTATACAGGTAGTGGGGTACATATTTCCGTGTTTATACAGATAGCGGTGTAGATATTTCCATGTTCATACAGATAGCGGTGTAGATATTTCCATGTTTATACAGATAGCGGTGTAGATATCTCCTTCTTAATTCTGATGGCGGTGTAGATATTTCCATGTTTATAGAGATAGCGGTGTAGTTATTTCCATGTGCAAAGAGATAGCTGTGTAGATATTTCCATTTATATGCAGATAGTTGTGTAGGTATTTCCTTTTTCATGCAGATAGCGGTGTAGATATTTCCATGTTCAAACAGATAGCGGTGTAGATATTTCCATGTTCATACAGATAGCGGTGTAGATATTTCCATGTTTATACAGATAGCGGTGAAGATGTATGCATGTTTACACAGATAGCGGTGTAGATATTTCCATGTTCATCCAGACGGGTGTGTAGACATATCCATGTTCATACAGATGGCGGTGAAGATATTTCCATGTTCATACAGACGTCGGTGTAGATATTTCCATGTTCATACAGATAGCGGTGCTGATATTTCCATGTTTATACAGGTAGCGGTGTAGATATTTCCATGTTTATACAGATAGCGGTGTAGATATTTCCATGTTTATACAGATAGCGGTGTAGATATTTCCATGTTTATACAGATAGCGGTAGATATCTCCATCTTAATACAGATGGCGGGGTAGATATTTATATGTTCATACAGATGGCGGTGCAGATATTTCCATGTTCATACAGATGGCGGTGAAGATATTTCCATGTTCATACAGATGGCGGTGTAGAAACTTCCATGTTCATACTGATAGCGGTGGTGATATTTCCATGTTTATACAGGTAGCGATGTAGATATTTCCATGTTTATACAGATAGCGGTGCAAATATTTCCATGTTTATACACATAGCGGTGTAGATATTTCCATGTTTATACAGATAGCGGTGTAGATATTTCCATGTTTATGCAGATAGTTGTGTAGATATCTCCATCTTAATACAGATGGCAGTGTAGATATTTAAATGTTCATACAGATGGCTGTGTAGACATATCCATGTTCATACAGATGGCGGTGAAGGTATTTCCATGTTCATACAGATAGCGGTGTAGATATTTCCATGTTTATACAGATAGCGGTGAAAATGTATGCATGTTTAAACAGATAGCGGTGTAGATATTTCCATGTTCATCCAGATGGCTGTGTAGATATATCCATGTTCATACAGATGGCGGTGAAGATATTTCCATGTTTATACAGATAGCGGTGTAGATATATCCATGTTCATACAGATAGCGGTGCATGTATTTCCATGTTCATACAGATAGCGGTGTAGATATTTCCGTGTTCATCCAGATGTCTGTGTAGATATTTCCATGTTCATACAGATAGCGGTGTAGATATTTCCATGTTCATACAGATAGCGGTGTAGATATTTCCATGTTCATCCAGATGGCTGTGTAAACATATCCATGTTCATACAGATGGCGGTGAAGATATTTCCATGTTCATACAGATGGCTGTGTAGATATATCCATGTTCATACAGATGGCGGTGACGATATTTCCATGTTCATACAGACGGCGGTGTAGATATTTCCATGTTTATACACATAGCGGTGTAGATAATTCCATGTTTATACAGATAGCGGTGTAGATATTTCCATGTTTATGCAGATAGTTGTGTAGATATCTCCATCTTAATACAGATGGCAGTGTAGATATTTAAATGTTCATACTGATGGCTGTGTAGACATATCCATGTTCATACAGATGGCGGTGAAGATATTTCCATGTTCATACAGATAGCGGTGTAGATATTTCCATGTTCATACAGATAGCGGTGTAGATATTTCCATGTTCATACAGATGGCTGTGTAGATATATCCATGTTCCTACAGATGGCGGTGAAGATATTTCCATGTTCATACAGATGGCGGTGTAGATATTTCCATGTTCATCCAGATGGCTGTGTAGATATATCCATGTTCATACAGATAGCGGTGTAGATATTTCCATCTTCATACAGATGGCGGTGCAGATATTTCCATGTTCATCCAGATGGCTGTGTAGATATATCCATGTTCATACAGATGGCGGTGAAGATATTTCCATGTTCATACAGATAGCGGTGTAGATATTTCCATGTTCATACAGATAGCGGTGTAGATATTTCCATGTTCATAAAGATAGCTGTGTAGATATTTCCATGTTTATACAGATAGCGGTGAAAAGGTATGCATGTTTACACAGATAGCGGTGTAGATATTTCCATGTTCATCCAGATGGCTGTGTAGATATATCCATGTTCATACAGATGGCGGTGAAGATATTTCCATGTTCATACAGATAGCGGTGTAGATATTTCCATGTTCATACAGATAGCGGTGCATGTATTTCCATGTTCATACAGATAGCGGTGTAGATATTTCCGTGTTCATCCAGATGTCTGTGTAGATATTTCCATGTTCATACAGATAGTGGTGTAGACATATCCATGTTCATACAGATGGCGGTGAAGATATTTCCATGTTCATACAGATGGCTGTGTAGATATATCCATGTTCATACAGATGGCGGTGACGATATTTCCATGTTCATACAGACGGCGGTGTAGATATTTCCATGTTCATACAGATAGCGGTGCTGATATTTCCATGTTTATACAGGTAGCGGTGTAGATATTTCCATGTTTATACAGATAGCGGTGTAGATATTTCCATGTTTATACAGATAGCGGTGAAGATATTTCCATGTTTATACAGATAGCGGTAGATAACTCCATCTTAATACAGATGGCGGTGTAGATATTTATATGTTCATACAGATGGCGGTGCAGATATTTCCATGTTCATACGGATGGCGGTGAAGATATTTCCATGTTCATACAGATGGCGGTGTAGAAACTTCCATGTTCATACTGATAGTGGTGGTGATATTTCCATGTTTATACAGGTAGCGGTGTAGATATTTCCATGTTTATACAGATAGCGGTGTAGATATTTCCATGTTTATACACATAGCGGTGTAGATATTTCCATGTTTATACAGATAGCGGTGTAGATATTTCCATGTTTATGCAGTTAGTTGTGTAGATATCTCCATCTTAATACAGATGGCGGTGTAGATATTTAAATGTTCATACAGATGGCTGTGTAGACATATCCATGTTCATACAGATGGCGGTGAAGGTATTTCCATGTTCATACAGATAGCGGTGTAGATATTTCCATGTTTATACAGATAGCGGTGAAAATGTATGCATGTTTACACAGATAGCGGTGTAGATATTTCCATGTTCATCCAGATGGCTGTGTAGATATATCCATGTTCATACAGATGGCGGTGAAGATATTTCCATGTTCATACAGATAGAGGTGTAGATATTTCCATGTTCATACAGATAGCGGTGCATGTATTTCCATGTTCATACAGATAGCGGTGTAGATATTTCCGTGTTCATCCAGATGTCTGTGTAGATATTTCCATGTTCATACAGATAGCGGGGTAGATATTTCCATGTTCATACAGATAGCGGTGTAGATATTTCCATGTTCATCCAGATGGCTGTGTAGACATATCCATGTTCATACAGATGGCGGTGAAGATATTTCCATGTTCATACAGATAGCGGTGTAGATATTTCCATGTTCATACAGATAGCGGTGTAGATATTTCCATGTTCATACAGATTGGGGTGTATGTATTTCCATGTTCATACAGATAGTGGTGTAGATATTTCTATTTTCATGCAGATAGCGGTGTATATATTTCCCTGTTCAAACAGTTAGCGGTGTAGATATTTCCATGTTCCTAAAGATAGCGGTGTAGATATTTCCATGTTTATACAGATAGCGGTGAAGATGTATGCATGTTTTCACAGATATCGGTGTAGATATTTCCATGTTCATCCAGATGGCTGTGTAGATATATCCATGTTCATACAGACGGCGGTGAAGATATTTCCATGTTCATACAGATAGCGGTGTAGATATTTCCATGTTCATACAGATAGCGGTGCATGTATTTCCATGTTCATACAGATAGCGGTGTAGATATTTCCGTGTTCATCCAGATGTCTGTGTAGATATTTCCATGTTCATACAGATAGCGGTGTAGATATTTCCATGTTCATAAAGATAGCGGTGTAGATATTTCCATGTTTATACAGATAGCGGTGTAGTTATTTCCATGTTTATACAGATAGCGGTGTAGATATCTCCATCTTAATACAGATGGCGGTGTAGATATTTATATGTTCATACAGATGGCGGTGCAGATATTTCCATGTTCATACGGATGGCGGTGAAGATATTTCCATGTTCATACAGATGGCGGTGTAGAAACTTCCATGTTCATACTGATAGCGGTGCTGATATTTCCATGTTTATACAGGTAGCGGTGTAGATATTTCCATGTTTATACAGATAGCGGTGTAGGTATTTCCATGTTTATACACATAGCGGTGTTGATATTTCCATGTTTATACAGATAGCTGTGTAGATATTTCCATGTTTATGCAGATAGTTGTGTAGATATGTCCATCTTAATACAGATGGTGGTGTAGATGTTTAAATGTTCATACAGATGGCTGTGTAGACATATCCATGTTCATACAGATGGTGGTGAAGATATTTCCATGTTCATACAGATAGCGGTGTAGATATTTCCATGTTCATACAGATGGCTGTGTAGATATATCTATGTTCCTACAGATGGCGGTGAAGATATTTCCATGTTCATACAGATGGCGGTGTAGATATTTCCATGTTCATCCAGATGGCTGTGTAGATATATCCATGTTCATACAGATAGCGGTGTAGATATTTCCATCTTCATACAGATAGCGGTGCAGATATTTCCATGTTCATCCAGATGGCTGTGTAGATATATCCATGTTCATACAGATGGCGTTGAAGATATTTCCATGTTCATACAGATAGCGGTGTAGATATTTCCATGTTCATACAGATAGCGGTGTAGATATTTCCATGTTCATAAAGATAGTGGTGTAGATATTTCCATGTTTATACAGATAGCGGTGAAAATGTATGCATGTTTACACAGATAGCGGTGTAGATATTTCTATGTTCATCCTGATGGCTGTGTAGATATATCCATGTTCATACAGATTGCAGTGAAGATATTTCCATGTTCATACAGATAGCGGTGTAGATATTTCCATGTTCATACAGATAGCGGTGTAGATATTTCCATGTTCATACAGATAGCGGTGCATGTATTTCCATGTTCATACAGATAGCGGTGTAGATATTTCCGTGTTCATCCAGATGTCTGTGTAGATATTTCCATGTTCATACAGATAGCGGTGTAGATATTTCCATGTACATACAGATAGCGGTGTAGATATTTCCATGTTCATACAGATAGCGGTGTATGTATTTCCATGTTCATACAGATAGCGGTGTAGATATTTCCATGTTCATACAGAGAGCGGTGTAGATATTTCCATGTTCATACAGATAGCGGTGCATGTATTTCCATGTTCATACAGATAGCGGTGTAGATATTTCCGTGTTCATACGGATAGCGGTGTAGATATTTCCATGTTCATACAGATAGCGGTGTAGATATTTCCATGTTCATACAGATAGCGGTGTATGTATTTCCATGTTCATACAGATAGCGGTGTAGATATTTCCATGTTCATACAGATAGCGGTGTAGATATTTCCATGTTCATACAGATAGCGGTGCATGTATTTCCATGTTCATACAGATAGCGGTGTAGATATTTCCGTGTTCATCCAGATGTCTGTGTAGATATTTCCATGTTCATACAGATAGCGGTGTAGATATTTACATGTTCATACAGATAGCGGTGTAGATATTTCCATGTTCATACAGATAGCGGTGTATGTATTTCCATGTTCATACAGATAGCGGTGTAGATATTTCCATGTTCATACAGAGAGCGGTGTAGATATTTCCATGTTCATACAGATAGCGGTGCATGTATTTCCATGTTCATACAGATAGCGGTGTAGATATTTCCGTGTTCATACGGATAGCGGTGTAGATATTTCCATGTTCATACAGATAGCGGTGTAGATATTTCCATGTTCATACAGATAGCGGTGTATGTATTTCCATGTTCATACAGATAGCGGTGTAGATATTTCCATGTTCATACAGATAGCGGTGTAGATATTTCCATGTTCATACAGATAGCGGTGCATGTATTTCCATGTTCATACAGATAGCGGTGTAGATATTTCCGTGTTCATCCAGATGTCTGTGTAGATATTTCCATGTTCATACAGATAGCGGTGTAGATATTTACATGTTCATACAGATAGCGGTGTAGATATTTCCATGTTCATCCTGATGGCTGTGTAGACATATCCATGTTCATACAGATGGCGGTGAAGTTATTTCCATGTTTATACAGATAGCGGTGTAGATATTTCCATGTTCATACAGATAGACGTGTAGATATTGCCATGTTCATACCGATAGCGGTGCTGATACTTCCATGTTTATACAGGTAGAGGTGTACATATTTGCGTGTTTATACAGATAGCGGTGTAGATATTTCCATGTTCATACAGATAGCGGTGTAGATATTTCCATGTTTATACATTTAGCGGTGTAGATATCTCCTTCTTAATTCTGATGGCGGTGTAGATAATTCCATGTTCATACAGATGGCGGTGTAGATATTTCCATGTTTATAGAGATAGCGGTGTAGTTATTTCCATGTGCATAGAGATAGCTGTGTAGATATTTCCATTTATATGCAGATAGTTGTGCAGATATTTCCATTTTCATGCAGATAGCGGTGTAGATATTTCCATGTTCAAACAGATAGGGGTGTAGGTATTTCCATGTTCATACTGATAGCGGAGTGGATATTTCCATGTTTATACAGATAGCGGTGAAGATGTATGCATGTTTACACAAATAGCGGTGTAGATATTTCCATGTTCATACAGGTAGCTGTGTAGATATTTCCATGTTCATCCAGACGGCTGTGTAGACATATCCATGTTCATACAGATGACGGTGAATATTTTTCCGTGTTCATACAGATGGCGGTGTAGATATTTCCATGTTCATACAGATAGCGGTGCTGATATTTCCATGTTTATACAGGTAGCAGTGTAGATATTGACATGTTTATACAGATAGCGGTGTAGATATTTCCATGTTTATACACATAGCGGTGTAGGTATTTCCTTGTTCATACTGATAGCGGTGTAGATATCTCCATCTTAATACAGATGGCGGTGAAGATATTTATATGTTCATACAGATGGCGGTGCAGATATTTCCATGTTCATACAGATGGCGGTGAAGATATTTCCATGTTCATACAGATGGCGGTGTAGATACTTCCATGTTCATAATGATAGCGGTGCTGATATTTCCATCTTTATACAGGTAGCGGTGTAGATATTTCCATGTTTATACAGATAGCGGTGTAGATGTTTCCATGTTTATACACATAGCGGTGTAGATATTTCCATCTTTATACAGATAGCGGTGTAGATATCTCCTTCTTAATACAGATGGCGGTGTAGATATTTATATGTTCATTCAGATGGCGGTGCAGATATTTCCATGTTCATACAGATTGCGGTGTAGATATTTCCATGTTCATACAGATAGCGGTGTAGTTATTTCCATGTGTAAAGAGATAGCTGTGTAGATATTACAGTGTATATGCAGATAGCTGTGTAGATATTTCCATTTTCATGCAGATAGCGGTGTATATATTTCCCTGTTCAAACAGTTAGCAGTGTAGATATTTCCATGTTCAGAAAGATAGCGGTGTAGATATTTCCATGTTTATACAGATAGCGGTGAAGATGTATGCATGTTTACACAGATAGCGGTGTAGATATTTCCATGTTCATCCAGATGGCTGTGTAGGTATATCCATGTTCATACAGATAGCGGTGTAGATATTTCCATCTTCATACAGATAGCGGTGCAGATATTTCCATGTTAATCCAGATGGCTGTGTGGATATATCCATGTTCATACAGATGGCGGTGAAGATATTTCCATGTTCATACAGATAGCGGTGTAGATATTTCCATGTTCATACAGAAAGCGGTGTAGATATTTCCTTGTTCATTCAGATAGCGGTGAAAATGTATGCATGTTTACACAGATAGCGGTGTAGATATTTCCATGTTCATCCAGATGGCTGTGTAGATATATCCATGTTCATACAGATGGCGGTGAAGATATTTCCATGTTCATACAGATAGCGGTGTAGATATTTCCATGTTCATACAGATAGCGGTGTAGATATTTCCATGTTCATACAGATAGCGGTGCATGTATTTCCATGTTCATACAGATAGCGGTGTAGATATTTCCGTGTTCATCCAGGTGTCTGTGTAGATATTTCCATGTTCATACAGATAGCGGTGTAGATATTTCCATGTTCATACAGATAGCGGTGTAGATATTTCCATGTTCGTACAGATGGCTGTGTAGATATATCCATGTTCATACAGATGGCTGTGAAGATACTTCCATGTTCATACAGATAGCGGTGTAGATATCTCCATGTTCATACAGATAGCCGTGTAGATATTGCCATGTTCATACCGATAGCGGTGCTGATACTTCCATCTTTATACAGGTAGCGGTGTACATATTTTCGTGTTTATACAGAGAGCGGTGTAGATATTTCCATGTTCATACAGATAGCGGTGTATATATTTCCATGTTTATACAGATAGCGGTGTAGATATCTCCTTCTTCATACAGATGGCGGTGTAGATATTTCCATGTTCATACAGATGGCGGTGTAGATATTTCCATCTTTATAGAGATAGCGGTGTAGCTATTTCCATGTGCAAAGAGATAGCTGTGTAGATATTTCCATTTATATGCAGATAGTTGTGTATATATTTCCATTTTCATGCAGATAGCGGTGTAGGTATTTCCATGTTCAGATAGCGGTGTAGATATTTCCATGTTCATACAGATAGCGGTGTAGATATTTCCATGTTTATACAGATAGCGGTGAAGATGTATGCATGTTTACACAGATAGCGGTGTAGATATTTCCATGTTCATACAGACGGCTGTGTAGACATATCCATGTTCATACAGATGGCGGTGAAGATATTTCCATGTTCATACAGATTGCTGTGTAGATATATCCATGTTCATACAGATGGCGGTGACGATATTTCCATGTTCATACAGACGGCGGTTTAGATATTTCCATGTTCATACAGATAGCGGTGCTGATATTTCCATGTTTATAAAGGTAGTGGTGTAGATATTTCCATGTTTATACAGATAGCGGTGTAGATATTTCCATGTTCATCCAGATGGCTGTGTAGATATATCCATGCTCATACAGATGGCGGTGAAGACGTTTCCATGTTCATACAGATAGCGGTGTAGATATTTCCATGTTCATACAGATAACCGTGTAGATATTGCATTGTTCCTACCGATAGCGGTGCTGATACTTCCATGTTTATACAGGTAGCGGTGTAGATATTTCCATGTTTATACACATAGCGGTGTAGATATTTCCATGTTTATACAGATAGCGGTGTAGATATCTCCATCTTAATACAGATGGCGGTGTAGATATTTATATGCTCATACAGATGGCGGTGCAGATATTTCCATGTTCATACGGATAGCGGTGAAGATATTTCCATGTTCATACAGATGGCGGTGTAGAAACTTCCATGTTCATACTGATAGCGGTGCTGATATTTCCACGTTTATACAGGTAGCGGTGTAGATATTTCCATGTTTATACAGATAGCAGTGTAGATATTTCCATGTTTATACACATAGCGGTGTAGATATTTCCATGTTTATACAGATGGCGGTGTAGATATTTCCATGTTTATGCAGATAGTGGTGTAGATATCTCCATCTTAATACAGATGGCGGTGTAGATATTTAAATGTTCATACAGATGGCGGTGCAGATATTTCCATGTTCATACAGATGGCGGTGTAGTTATTTCCATGTGTAAAGAGATAGCTGTGTAGGTATTTCCATGTATAAGCAGATAGCTCTGTAGATATTTCCGTTTTCATGCAGATAGCGGTGTATATATTTCCCTCTTCAAACAGTTAGCGGTGTAGATATTTCCATGGTCATAAAGATAGCGGTGTAGATATTTCCATGTTTATACAGATAGCGGTGTAGATATTTCCATGTTCATACAGATAGACGTGTAGATATTGCCATGTTCATACCGATAGCGGTGCTGATACTTCCATGTTTATACAGGTAGTGGGGTACATATTTCCGTGTTTATACAGATAGCGGTGTAGATATTTCCATGTTCATACAGATAGCGGTGTAGATATTTCCATGTTTATACAGATAGCGGTGTAGATATCTCCTTCTTAATTCTGATGGCGGTGTAGATATTTCCATGTTTATAGAGATAGCGGTGTAGTTATTTCCATGTGCAAAGAGATAGCTGTGTAGATATTTCCATTTATATGCAGATAGTTGTGTAGGTATTTCCTTTTTCATGCAGATAGCGGTGTAGATATTTCCATGTTCAAACAGATAGCGGTGTAGATATTTCCATGTTCATACAGATAGCGGTGTAGATATTTCCATGTTTATACAGATAGCGGTGAAGATGTATGCATGTTTACACAGATAGCGGTGTAGATATTTCCATGTTCATCCAGACGGGTGTGTAGACATATCCATGTTCATACAGATGGCGGTGAAGATATTTCCATGTTCATACAGATGGCTGTGTACATATATCCATGTTCATACAGATGGCGGTGACGATATTTCCATGTTCATACAGACGTCGGTGTAGATATTTCCATGTTCATACAGATAGCGGTGCTGATATTTCCATGTTTATACAGGTAGCGGTGTAGATATTTCCATGTTTATACAGATAGCGGTGTAGATATTTCCATGTTTATACAGATAGCGGTGTAGATATTTCCATGTTTATACAGATAGCGGTAGATATCTCCATCTTAATACAGATGGCGGGGTAGATATTTATATGTTCATACAGATGGCGGTGCAGATATTTCCATGTTCATACAGATGGCGGTGAAGATATTTCCATGTTCATACAGATGGCGGTGTAGAAACTTCCATGTTCATACTGATAGCGGTGGTGATATTTACATGTTTATACAGGTAGCGATGTAGATATTTCCATGTTTATACAGATAGCGGTGCAAATATTTCCATGTTTATACACGTAGCGGTGTAGATATTTCCATGTTTATACAGATAGCGGTGTAGATATTTCCATGTTTATGCAGATAGTTGTGTAGATATCTCCATCTTAATACAGATGGCAGTGTAGATATTTAAATGTTCATACAGATGGCTGTGTAGACATATCCATGTTCATACAGATGGCGGTGAAGGTATTTCCATGTTCATACAGATAGCGGTGTAGATATTTCCATGTTTATACAGATAGCGGTGAAAATGTATGCATGTTTAAACAGATAGCGGTGTAGATATTTCCATGTTCATCCAGATGGCTGTGTAGATATATCCATGTTCATACAGATGGCGGTGAAGATATTTCCATGTTTATACAGAGAGCGGTGTAGATATTTCCATGTTCATACAGATAGCGGTGCATGTATTTCCATGTTCATACAGATAGCGGTGTAGATATTTCCGTGTTCATCCAGATGTCTGTGTAGATATTTCCATGTTCATACAGATAGCGGTGTAGATATTTCCATGTTCATACAGATAGCGGTGTAGATATTTCCATGTTCATCCAGATGGCTGTGTAGACATATCCATGTTCATACAGATGGCGGTGAAGATATTTCCATGTTCATACAGATGGCTGTGTAGATATATCCATGTTCATACAGATGGCGGTGACGATATTTCCATGTTCATACAGACGGCGGTGTAGATATTTCCATGTTTATACACATAGCGGTGTAGATAATTCCATGTTTATACAGATAGCGGTGTAGATATTTCCATGTTTATGCAGATAGTTGTGTAGAAATCTCCATCTTAATACAGATGGCAGTGTAGATATTTAAATGTTCATACAGATGGCTGTGTAGACATATCCATGTTCATACAGATGGCGGTGAAGATATTTCCATGTTCATACCGATAGCGGTGTAGATATTTCCATGTTCATACAGATAGCGGTGTAGATATTTCCATGTTCATACAGATGGCTGTGTAGATATATCCATGTTCCTACAGATGGCTGTGAAGATATTTCCATGTTCATACAGATGGCGGTGTAGATATTTCCATGTTCATCCAGATGGCTGTGTAGATATATCCATGTTCATACAGATAGCGGTGTAGATATTTCCATCTTCATACAGATAGCGGTGCAGATATTTCCATGTTCATCCAGATGGCTGTGTAGATATATCCATGTTCATACAGATGGCGGTGAAGATATTTCCATGTTCATACAGATAGCGGTGTAGATATTTCCATGTTCATACAGATAGCGGTGTAGATATTTCCATGTTCATAAAGATAGCAGTGTAGATATTTCCATGTTTATACAGATAGCGGTGAAAAGGTATGCATGTTTACACAGATAGCGGTGTAGATATTTCCATGTTCATCCAGATGGCTGTGTAGATATATCCATGTTCATACAGATGGCGGTGAAGATATTTCCATGTTCATACAGATAGCGGTGTAGATATTTCCATGTTCACAGATAGCGGTGCATGTATTTCCATGTTCATACAGATAGCGGTGTAGATATTTCCGTGTTCATCCAGATGTCTGTGTAGATATTTCCATGTTCATACAGATAGCGGTGTAGATATTTCCATGTTCATACAGATAGCGGTGTAGATATTTCCATGTTCATCCAGTTGGCTGTGTAGACATATCCATGTTCATACAGATGGCGGTGAAGATATTTCCATGTTCATACAGATGGCTGTGTAGATATATCCATGTTCATACAGATGGCGGTGACGATATTTCCATGTTCATACAGACGGCGGTGTAGGTATTTCCATGTTCATACAGATAGCGGTGCTGATATTTCCATGTTTATACAGGTAGAGGTGTACATATTTCCGTGTTTATACAGAGAGCGGTGTAGATATTTCCATGTTCATACAGATAGCGGTGTATATATTTCCATGTTTATACAGATAGCGGTGTAGATATCTCCTTCTTAATACAGATGGCGGTGTAGATATTTCCATGTTCATACAGATGGCGGTGTAGATATTTCCATGTTTATAGAGATAGCGGTGTAGCTATTTCCATGTGCAAAGAGATAGCTGTGTAGATATTTCCATTTATATGCAGATAGTTGTGTATATATTTCCATTTTCATGCAGATAGCGGTGTAGGTATTTCCATGTTCAAACAGATAGCGGTGTAGATATTTCCATGTTCATACAGATAGCGGTGTAGATATTTCCATGTTTATACAGATAGCGGTGAAGATGTATGCATGTTTACACAGATAGCGGTGTAGATATTTCCATGTTCATACAGACGGCTGTGTAGACATATCCATGTTCATACAGATGGCGGTGAAGATATTTCCATGTTCATACAGATTGCTGTGTAGATATATCCATGTTCATACAGATGGCGGTGACGATATTTCCATGTTCATACAGACGGCGGTGTAGATATTTCCATGTTCATACAGATAGCGGTGCTGATATTTCCATGTTTATAAAGGTAGTGGTGTAGATATTTCCATGTTTATACAGATAGCGGTGTAGATATTTCCATGTCCATCCAGATGGCTGTGTAGATATATCCATGCTCATACAGATGGCGGTGAAGACATTTCCATGTTCATACAGATAGCGGTGTAGATATTTCCATGTTCATACAGATAACCGTGTAGATATTGCATTGTTCCTACCGATAGCGGTGCTGATACTTCCATGTTTATACAGGTAGCGGTGTAGATATTTCCATGTTTATACACATAGCGGTGTAGATATTTCCATGTTTATACAGATAGCGGTGTAGATATCTCCATCTTAATACAGATGGCGGTGTAGATATTTATGTGCTCATACAGATGGCGGTGCAGATATTTCCATGTTCATACGGATGGCGGTGAAGATATTTCCATGTTCATACAGATGGCGTTGTAGAAACTTCCATGTTCATACTGATAGCGGTGCTGATATTTCCATGTTTATACAGGTAGCGGTGTAGATATTTCCATGTTTATACAGATAGCAGTGTAGATATTTCCATGTTTATACACATAGCGGTGTAGATATTTCCATGTTTATACAGATAGCGGTGTAGATATTTTTCTTGTTTATGCAGATAGTGGTGTAGATATCTCCATCTTAATACAGATGGCGGTGTAGATATTTAAAAGTTCATACAGATGGCGGTGCAGATATTTCCATGTTCATACAGATGGCGGTGTGGTTATTTCCATGTGTAAAGAGATAGCTGTGTAGGTATTTCCATGTATAAGCAGATAGCTCTGTAGATATTTCCGTTTTCATGCAGATAGCGGTGTATATATTTCCCTCTTCAAACACTTAGCGGTGTAGATATTTCCATGGTCATAAAGATAGCGGTGTAGATATTTCCATGTTTATACAGATAGCGGTGTAGATATTTCCATGTTCATACAGATAGACGTGTAGATATTGCCATGTTCATACCGATAGCGGTGCTGATACTTCCATGTTTATACAGGTAGCGGTGTACATATTTCCGTGTTTATACAGATAGCGGTGTAGATATTTCCATGTTCATACAGATAGCGGTGTAGATATTTCCATGTTTATACAGATAGCGGTGTAGATATCTCCTTCTTAATTCTGATGGCGGTGTAGATATTTCCATGTTCATACAGATGGCGGTGTAGATATTTCCATGTTTATAGAGATAGCGGTGTAGTTATTTCCATGTGCAAAGAGATAGCTGTGTAGATATTTCCATTTATATGCAGATAGTTGTGTAGTTATTTCCTTTTTCATGCAGATAGCGGTGTAGATATTTCCATGTTCAAACAGATAGCGGTGTAGATATTTCCATGTTCATACAGATAGCGGTGTAGATATTTCCATGTTTATACAGATAGCGGTGAAGATGTATGCATGTTTACACAGATAGCGGTGTAGATATTTCCATGTTCATCCAGACGGGTGTGTAGACATATCCATGTTCATACAGATGGCGGTGAATATATTTCCATGTTCATACAGATGGCTGTGTAGATATATCCATGTTCATACAGATGGTGGTGACGATATTTCCATGTTCATACAGACGGCGGTGTAGATATTTCCATGTTCATACAGATAGCGGTGCTGATATTTCCATGTTTATACAGGTAGCGGTGTAGATATTTCCATGTTTATACAGATAGCGGTGTAGATATTTCCATGTTTATACAGATAGCGGTGTAGATATTTCCATGTTTATACAGATAGCGGTAGATATCTCCATCTTAATACAGATGGCGGTGTAGATATTTATATGTTCATACAGATGGCAGTGCAGATATTTCCATGTTCATACAGATGGCGGTGTAGAAACTTCCATGTTCATACTGATAGCGGTGGTGATATTTCCATGTTTATACAGGTAGCGGTGTAGATATTTCCATGTTTATACAGATAGCGGTGTAAATATTTCCATGTTTATACACATAGCGGTGTAGATATTTCCATGTTTATACAGATAGCGGTGTAGATATTTCCATGTTTATGCAGATAGTTGTGTAGATATCTCCATCTTAATACAGATGGCAGTGTAGATATTTAAATGTTCATACAGATGGCTGTGTAGACATATCCATGTTCATACAGTTGGCGGTGAAGGTATTTCCATGTTCATACAGATAGCGGTGTAGATATTTCCATGTTTATACAGATAGCGGTGAAAATGTATGCATGTTTACACAGATAGCGGTGTAGATATTTCCAAGTTCATCCAGATGGCTGTGTAGATATATCCATGTTCATACAGATGGCGGTGAAGATATTTCCATGTTCATACAGATAGCGGTGTAGATATTTCCATGTTCATACAGATAGCGGTGCATGTATTTCCATGTTCATACAGATAGCGGTGTAGATATTTCCGTGTTCATCCAGATGTCTGTGTAGATATTTCCATGTTCATACAGATAGCGGTGTAGATATTTCCATGTTCATACAGATAGCGGTGTAGATATTTCCATGTTCATCCAGATGGCTGTGTAGACATATCCATGTTCATACAGATGGCGGTGAAGATATTTCCATGTTCATACAGATGGCTGTGTAGATATATCCATGTTCATACAGATGGCGGTGACGATATTTCCATGTTCATACAGACGGCGGTGTAGATATTTCCATGTTTATACACATAGCGGTGTAGATAGTTCCATGTTTATACAGATAGCGGTGTAGATATTTCCATGTTTATGCAGATAGTTGTGTAGATATCTCCATCTTAAAACAGATGGCGGTGTAGATATTTAAATGTTCATACAGATGGCTGTGTAGACATATCCATGTTCATACAGATGGCAGTGAAGATATTTCCATGTTCATACAGATAGCGGTGTAGATATTTCCATGTTCATACAGATAGCGGTGTAGATATTTCCATGTTCATACAGATGGCTGTGTAGATATATCCATGTTCCTACAGATGGCGGTGAAGATATTTCCAAGTTCATACAGATGGCGGTGTAGATATTTCCATGTTCATCCAGATGGCTGTGTAGATATATCCATGTTCATACAGATAGCGGTGTAGATATTTCCATCTTCATACAGATAGCGGTGCAGATATTTCCATGTTCATCCAGATGGCTGTGTAGATATATCCATGTTCATACAGATGGCAGTGAAGATATTTCCATGTTCATACAGATAGCGGTGTAGATATTTCCATGTTCATACAGATAGCGGTGTAGATACTCCATGTTCATAAAGATAGCGGTGTAGATATTTCCATGTTTATACAGATAGCGGTGAAAAGGTATGCATGTTTACACAGATAGCGGTGTAGATATTTCCATGTTCTTCCAGATGGCTGTGTAGATATATCCATGTTCATACAGATGGCGGTGAAGATATTTCCATGTTCATACAGATAGCGGTGTTGATATTTCCATGTTCATACAGATAGCGGTGCATGTATTTCCATGTTCAAACAGATAGCGGTGTAGATATTTCCGTGTTCAGCCAGATGTCTGTGTAGATATTTCCATGTTCATACAGATAGCGGTGTAGATATTTCCATGTTCATACAGATATCGGTGTAGATATTTCCATGTTCATCCAGATGGCTGTGTAGTCATATCCATGTTCATACAGATGGCGGTGAAGATATTTCCATGTTCATACAGATGGCTGTGTAGATATATCCATGTTCATACAGATGGCGGTGACGATATTTCCATGTTCATACAGACGGCGGTGTAGATATTTCCATGTTCATACAGATAGCGGTGCTGATATTTCCATGTTTATACAGGTAGCGGTGTACATATTTCCGTGTTTATACAGAGAGCAGTGTAGATATTTCCATGTTCATACAGATAGCGGTGTATATATTTCCATGTTTATACAGATAGCGGTGTAGATATCTCCTTCTTAATACAGATGGCGGTGTAGATATTTCCATGTTCATACAGATGGCGGTGTAGATATTTCCATGTTTATAGAGATAGCGGTGTAGCTATTTCCATGTGCAAAGAGATAGCTGTGTAGGTATTTCCATTTATATGCAGATAGTTGTGTATATATTTCCATTTTCATGCAGATAGCGGTGTAGGTATTTCCATGTTCAAACAGATAGCGGTGTAGTTATTTCCATGTTCATACAGATAGCGGTGTAGATATTTCCATGTTTATACAGATAGCGGTGAAGATGTATGCATGTTTACACAGATAGCGGTGTAGATATTTCCATATTCATAGAGACGGCTGTGTAGACATATCCATGTTCATACAGATGGCGGTGAAGATATTTCCATGTTCATACAGATTGCTGTGTAGATATATCCATGTTCATACAGATGGCGGTGACGATATTTCCATCTTCATACAGACGGCGGTGTAGACATTTCCATGTTCATACAGATAGCAGTGCTGATATTTCCATGTTTATAAAGGTAGTGGTGTAGATATTTCCATGTTTATACAGATAGCGGTGTAGATATTTCCATGTCCATCAAGATGGCTGTGTAGATATATCCATGCTCATACAGATGGCGGTGAAGACATTTCCATGTTCATACAGAAAGCGGTGTAGATATTTCCATGTTCATACAGATAACCGTGTAGATATTGCATTGTTCCTACCGATAGCGGTGCTGATACTTCCATGTTTATACAGGTAGCGGTGTAGATATTTCCATGTTTATACACATAGCGGTGTAGATATTTCCATGTTTATACAGATAGCGGTGTAGATATCTCCATCTTAATACAGATGGCGGTGTAGATATTTATATGCTCATACAGATGGCGATGCAGATATTTCCATGTTCATACGGATGGCGGTGAAGATATTTCCATGTTCATACAGATGGCGGTGTAGAAACTTCCATGTTCATACTGATAGCGGTGCTGATATTTCCATGTTTATACAGGTAGCGGTGTAGATATTTCCATGTTTATACAGATAGCAGTGTAGATATTTCCATGTTTATACACATAGCGGTGTAGATATTTCCATGTTTATACAGATAGCGGTGTAGATATTTCCATGTTTATGCAGATAGTGGTGTAGATATCTCCATCTTAATACAGATGGCGGTGTAGATATTTAAATGTTCATATAGATGGCGGTGCAGATATTTCCATGTTCATACAGATGGCGGTGTGGTTATTTCCATGTGTAAAGAGATAGCTGTGTAGGTATTTCCATGTATAAGCAGATAGCTCTGTAGATATTTCCGTTTTCATGCAGATAGCGGTGTATATATTTCCCTCTTCAAACACTTAGCGGTGTAGATATTTCCATGGTCATAAAGATAGCGGTGTAGATATTTCCATGTTTATACAGATAGCGGTGTAGATATTTCCATGTTCATACAGATAGACGTGTAGATATTGCCATGTTCATACCGATAGCGGTGCTGATACTTCCATGTTTATACAGGTAGCGGTGTACATATTTCCGTGTTTATACAGATAGCGGTGTAGATATTTCCATGTTCATACAGATAGCGGTGTATATATTTCCATGTTTATACAGATAGCGGTGAAGATATCTCCTTCTTAATTCTGATGGCGGTGTAGATATTTCCATGTTCATACAGATGGCGGTGTAGATATTTCCATGTTTATAGAGATAGCGGTGTAGTTATTTCCATGTGCAAAGAGATAGCTGTGTAGATATTTCCATTTATATGCAGATAGTTGTGTAGATATTTCCTTTTTCATGCAGATAGCGGTGTAGATATTTCCATGTTCAAACAGATAGCGGTGTAGATATTTCCATGTTCATACAGATAGCGGCGTAGATATTTCCATGTTAATACAGATAGCGGTGAAGATGTATGCATGTTTACACAGATAGCGGTGTAGATATTTCCATGTTCATCCAGACGGGTGTGTAGACATATCCATGTTCATACAGATGACGGTGAAGATATTTCCATGTTCATACTGATGGCTGTGTAGATATATCCATGTTCATACAGATGGCGGTGACGATATTTCCATGTTCATACAGACGGCGGTGTAGATATTTCCATGTTCATACAGATAGCGGTGCTGATATTTCCATGTTTATACAGGTAGCGGTGTAGATATTTCCATGTTTATACAGATAGCGGTGTGGATATTTCCATGTTTATACAGATAGCGGTGAAGATATTTCCATGTTTATACAGATAGCGGTAGATAACTCCATCTTAATACAGATGGCGGTGTAGATATTTATATGTTCATACAGATGGCGGTGCAGATATTTCCATGTTCATACGGATGGCGGTGAAGATATTTCCATGTTCATACAGATGGCGGTGTAGAAACTTCCATGTTCATACTGATAGTGGTGGTGATATTTCCATGTTTATACAGGTAGCGGTGTAGATATTTCCATGTTTATACAGATAGCGGTGTAGATATTTCCATGTTTATACACATAGCGGTGTAGATATTTCCATGTTTATACAGATAGCGGTGTAGATATTTCCATGTTTATGCAGTTAGTTGTGTAGATATCTCCATCTTAATACAGATGGCGGTGTAGATATTTAAATGTTCATACAGATGGCTGTGTAGACATATCCATGTTCATACGGATGGCGGTGAAGGTATTTCCATGTTCATACAGATAGCGGTGTAGATATTTCCATGTTTATACAGATAGCGGTGAAAATGTATGCATGTTTACACAGATAGCGGTGTAGATATTTCCATGTTCATCCAGATGGCTGTGTAGATATATCCATGTTCATACAAATGGCGGTGAAGATATTTCCATGTTCATACAGATAGCGGTGTAGATATTTCCATGTTCATACAGATAGCGGTGCATGTATTTCCATGTTCATACAGATAGCGGTGTAGATATTTCCGTGTTCATCCAGATGTCTGTGTAGATATTTCCATGTTCATACAGATAGCGGTGTAGATATTTCCATGTTCATACAGATAGCGGTGTAGATATTTCCATGTTCATCCAGATGGCTGTGTAGACATATCCATGTTCATACAGATGGCGGTGAAGATATTTCCATGTTCATACAGATAGCGGTGTAGATATTTCCGTGTTCATACAGATAGCGGTGTAGATATTTCCATGTTCATACAGATTGGGGTGTATGTATTTCCATGTTCATACAGATAGTGGTGTAGATATTTCTATTTTCATGCAGATAGCGGTGTATATATTTCCCTGTTCAAACAGTCAGCGGTGTAGATATTTCCATGTTCCTAAAGATAGCGGTGCAGATATTTCCATGTTTATACAGATAGCGGTGAAGATGTATGCATGTTTTCACAGATATCGGTGTAGATATTTCCATGTTCATCCAGATGGCTGTGTAGATATATCCATGTTCATACAGACGGCGGTGAAGATATTTCCATGTTCATACAGATAGCGGTGTAGATATTTCCATGTTCATACAGATAGCGGTGCATGTATTTCCATGTTCATACAGATAGCGGTGTAGATATTTCCGTGTTCATCCAGATGTCTGTGTAGATATTTCCATGTTCATACAGATAGCGGTGTAGATATTTCCATGTTCATAAAGATAGCGGTGTAGATATTTCCATGTTTATACAGATAGCGGTGTAGTTATTTCCATGTTTATACAGATAGCGGTGTAGATATCTCCATCTTAATACAGATGGCGGTGTAGATATTTATATGTTCATACAGATGGCGGTGCAGATATTTCCATGTTCATACGGATGGCGGTGAAGATATTTCCATGTTCATACAGATGGCGGTGTAGAAACTTCCATGTTCATACTGATAGCGGTGCTGATATTTCCATGTTTATACAGGTAGCGGTGTAGATATTTCCATGTTTATACAGATAGCGGTGTAGATCTTTCCATGTTTATACACATAGCGGTGTTGATATTTCCATGTTTATACAGATAGCTGTGTAGATATTTCCATGTTTAT
Organism: Gorilla gorilla gorilla; assembly: GCF_029281585.2. Taxonomy (NCBI): domain Eukaryota; kingdom Metazoa; phylum Chordata; class Mammalia; order Primates; family Hominidae; genus Gorilla; species Gorilla gorilla. The sequence continues at coordinate 3,838,935 of NC_073232.2, read as the reverse complement.
GCAGATAGTTGTGTAGATATGTCCATCTTAATACAGATGGCGGTGTAGATGTTTAAATGTTCATACAGATGGCTGTGTAGACATATCCATGTTCATACAGATGGTGGTGAAGATATTTCCATGTTCATACAGGTAGCGGTGTAGATATTTCCATGTTCATACAGATGGCTGTGTAGATATATCTATGTTCCTACAGATGGCGGTGAAGATATTTCCATGTTCATACAGATGGCGGTGTAGATATTTCCATGTTCATCCAGATGGCTGTGTAGATATATCCATGTTCATACAGATAGCGGTGTAGATTTTTCCATCTTCATACAGATAGCGGTGCAGATATTTCCATGTTCATCCAGATGGCTGTGTAGATATATCCATGTTCATACAGATGGCGTTGAAGATATTTCCATGTTCACACAGATAGCGGTGTAGATATTTCCATGTTCATACAGATAGCGGTGTAGATATTTCCATGTTCATAAAGATAGTGGTGTAGATATTTCCATGTTTATACAGATAGCGGTGAAAATGTATGCATGTTTACACAGATAGCGGTGTAGATATTTCTATGTTCATCCTGATGGCTGTGTAGATATATCCATGTTCATACAGATTGCGGTGAAGATATTTCCATGTTCATACAGATAGCGGTGTAGATATTTCCATGTTCATACAGATAGCGGTGTAGATATTTCCATGTTCATACAGATAGCGGTGCATGTATTTCCATGTTCATACAGATAGCGGTGTAGATATTTCCGTGTTCATCCAGATGTCTGTGTAGATATTTCCATGTTCATACAGATAGCGGTGTAGATATTTCCATGTACATACAGATAGCGGTGTAGATATTTCCATGTTCATCCAGATGGCTGTGTAGACATATCCATGTTCATACAGATGGCGGTGAAGTTATTTCCATGTTTATACAGATAGCGGTGTAGATATTTCCATGTTCATACAGATAGACGTGTAGATATTGCCATGTTCATACCGATAGCGGTGCTGATACTTCCATGTTTATACAGGTAGCGGTGTACATATTTCCGTGTTTATACAGATAGCGGTGTAGATATTTCCATGTTCATACAGATAGCGGTGTAGATATATCCATGTTTATACAGATAGCGGTGTAGATATCTCCTTCTTAATTCTGATGGCGGTGTAGATATTTCCATGTTCATACAGATGGCGGTGTAGATATTTCCATGTTTATAGAGATAGCGCTGTAGTTATTTCCATGTGTAAAGATATAGCTTTGTGGATATTTCCATGTATATGCAGATCGCTGTGTAGATATTTCCATTTTCATGCAGATAGCGGTGTAGATATTTCCATGTTCATACAGATAGCGGTGTAGGTATTTCCATGTTCATCCAGATGGCTGTGTAGATATTTCCATGTTCATACAGATAGCGGTGTAGATATTTCCATGTTCATACAGATAGCGGTGAAGATGTATGCATGTTTACACAGATAGCGGTGTAGATATTTCCATGTTTATACAGATGGCTGTGTAGATATATCCATGTTCATACAGATAACGGTGTAGATATTTCCATGTTCATACAGATAGCGGTGTAGATATTTCCATGTTCATCCAGATGGCTGTGTAGATATTTCCATGTTCATACAGATAGCGGTGTAGATATTTCCATGTTCATCCAGATGGCTGTGTAGATATTTCCATGTTCATACAGATAGCGGTGTAGATATTTCCATGTTCACAGATAGCGGTGAAGATATATGCATGTTTACACAGATAGCGGTGTAGATATTTCCATGTTCATCCAGATGGCTGTATAGATATATCCATGTTCATACAGATAGCGGTGTAGCTATTTCCATGTTCTTACAGATAGCGGTGTAGCTATTTCCATGTTCATACAGATAGAGGTGAAGGTATTTCCATGTTTATACAGATAGCGGTGAAGATGTATGCATGTTTACACAGATAGCGGTGTAGATATTTCCAGGTTCATACAGATAGCGGTGTAGATATTTCCATGTTCATCCAGATGGCTGTGTAGATATATCCATGTTCATACAGATAGCGGTGTAGATATTTCCATGTTCATACAGATAGTGGTGTAGATATTTCCATGTTGATACAGATAGCGGTGTAGCTATTTCCATGTTCATACAGATAGCGGTGTAGATATTTCCAGGTTTATACAGATAGCGGTGTAGATATCTCCATCTTAATACAGATGGCAGTGTAGATATTTATATGTTCATACAGATGGCGGTGCAGATATTTCCATGTTCATACAGATGGCGGTGTAGATATTTCCATGTTTATAGAGATAGCGGTGTAGTTATTTCCATGTGTAAAGAGATAGCTTTGTAGATATTTCCAGGTATATGCAGATAGCTGTGTAGATATTTCCATTTTCATGCAAATAGCGGTGAAGATATTTCCATGTTCAAACAGATAGCGGTGTAGATATTTCCATGTTCATACAGATAGCGGTGTAGATATTTCCATGTTCATACAGATAGCGGTGAAGATGTATGCATGTTTACACAGATAGCGGTGTATATATTTCCATGTTCATACAGATAGCGGTGAAGATATTTCCATGTTCATCCAGATGGCTCTGTAGATATATCCATGTTCATACAGATGGCGGTGAAGATATTTCCATGTTCATACAGACAGCGGTGTAGATATTTCCATGTTCATACAGATAGCTGTGTAGATATTTCCAAGTTCATACAGATAGCGGTGTAGCTATTTCCATGTTCATACAGATAGCGGTGTAGATATTTTCATGTTCATCCAGATGGCTGTGTAGATATATCCATTTTCATACAGATAGCGGTGAAGATATTTCCATGTTCATACAGATAGCGGTGTATATATTTCCATGTTCATTCAGATAGTGTTGTAGATATTTCCATGTTCATACAGATAGCTGTGTAGCTATTTCCATGCTCATACAGATAGCGGTGTAGAGATTTCCATGTTCATCCCGATGGCTGTGTAGATATATCCATGTTCATACAGATGGCGGTGAAGATATTTCCATGTTCATACAGATAGCGGTGTAGATATTTCCACGTTCTTACAGATAGCGGTGTAGATATCTCCACATTCATACAGATAGAGGGGCTGATATTGCCATGTTCATGCAGATAGCGGTGCTGATATTTCCACGTTTATACAGGTGGCGGTGTAGATATTTCCATGTTTATACAGATAGCGGTGTAGATATTTCCATGTTCAAACAGATAGCTTTGTAGATATTTCCATGTTCATACAGATAGCGGTGTAGATATTTCCATGTTTATACATATAGCGGTGAAATGTATGCATGTTTACACAGATAGTGGTGTAGATATTTCCATGTTCATACAGATCGCGGTGTAGATATTTCCATGTTCATCCAGATGTCTGTGTAGACATATCCATGATCATACAGATGGCGGTGAAGATATTTCCATATTCATATAGATAGCGGTGTAGATATTTCCATGTTCATACAGATAGCGGTGTAGATATTTCCATGTTCATACAGATGGCTGTGTAGATATATCCATGTTCATACAGATGGCGGTGAAGATATTTCCATGTTCATACAGACGGCGGTGTAGACATTTCCATGTTCATACAGATAGCGGTGTAGATATTTCCATGTTCATACTGATGCGGTGCTGATATTTCCATGTTTATACAGATAGCGGTGTAGATATTACCAAGTTTATATAGATAGCGGGGTAGATATTTCCATGTTTATACAGATAGCGGTGTAGATATCTCCTTCTTAATACAGATGGCTGTGTAGATATTTATATGTTAATACACATGGCGGTGCAGATATTTCCATGTTCATAGAGATGGCGGAGTAGATATTTCCATGTTTATAGAGATAGCGGTGTAGTTATTTCCATGTGTAAAGAGATAGCTGTGTAGATATTTCCATGTTTATGCAGATAGTTGTGTAGATATTTCCATTTTCATGCTGACAGCGTTGTAGATATTTCCATGTTCAAACAGATAGCGGTGTAGATATTTCCATGTTCATACAGATAGCGGTGTGGATATTTCCATGTTCATACAGATAGCGGTGTAGATATTTCCATATTCATGCAGATAGTGGTGTTGATATTTCCATGTTCATACAGATAGCGGTGCTGATATTTCCATGTTTATACAGGTAGCGGTGTAGATATTTCCATGTTTATACAGATAGCGGTGTAGATATTTCCATGTTTATACACATGGCGGTGTACATATTTCCAGGTTTATACAGATAGCGGTGTAGATATCTCAATCTTAATACAGATGGCGGTGTAGATATTTATATCTTCATAAAGATGGCGGTGCAGATATTTCCATGTTCATACAGATGGCGGTGTAGATATTTCCATGTTTATAGAGATAGCGGTGTAGTTATTTCCATGTGTAAAGAGATAGCTTTGTAGATATTTCCATGTATATGCAGATACCTGTGCAGTTATTTCCATTTTCATGCAGATAGCAGTGTAGATATTTCCATGTTCAAACAGATAGCGGTGTAGATATTTCCATGTTCATACAGATAGCGGTGGAGATATTTCCATGTTCATACAGATAGCGGTGAAGATGTATGCATGTTTACACAGATAGCGGTGTATATATTTCCATGTTCATACAGATAACGGTGTATATAATTCCATGTTCATCCAGATGGCTCTGTAGATATATCCATGTTCATACAGATGGCGGTGAAGATATTTCCATGTTCATACAGATAGCGGTGTAGATATTTCCATGTTCATACAGATTGCGGTGAAGATATTTCCATGTTCATACAGATAGCGGTGTAGATATTTCCATGTTCATACAGATAGCGGTGTAGATATTTCCATGTTCATACAGATAGCGGTGCATGTATTTCCATGTTCATACAGATAGCGGTGTAGATATTTCCGTGTTCATCCAGATGTCTGTGTAGATATTTCCATGTTCATACAGATAGCGGTGTAGATATTTCCATGTACATACAGATAGCGGTGTAGATATTTCCATGTTCATCCAGATGGCTGTGTAGACATATCCATGTTCATACAGATTGCGGTGAAGATATTTCCATGTTCATACAGATAGCGGTGTAGATATTTCCATGTTCATACAGATAGACGTGTAGATATTGCCATGTTCATACCGATAGCGGTGCTGATACTTCCATGTTTATACAGGTAGCGGTGTACATATTTCCGTGTTTATACAGATAGCGGTGTAGATATTTCCATGTTCATACAGATAGCGGTGTAGATATATCCATGTTTATACAGATAGCGGTGTAGATATCTCCTTCTTAATTCTGATGGCGGTGTAGATATTTCCATGTTCATACAGATGGCGGTGTAGATATTTCCATGTTTATAGAGATAGCGGTGTAGTTATTTCCATGTGCATAGAGATAGCTGTGTAGATATTTCCATTTATATGCAGATAGTTGTGTAGATATTTCCTTTTTCATGCAGATAGCGGTGTAGATATTTCCATGTTCAAACAGATAGCGGTGTAGATATTTCCATGTTCATACGGATAGCGGTGTAGATATTTCCATGTTTATACAGACAGCGGTGAAGATGTATGCATGTTTACACAGATAGCGGTGTAGATATTTCCATGTTCATACAGATAGCGGTGTAGATATTTCCATGTTCATACAGATAGCGGTGTAGATATTTCCATGTTCATACAGATAGTGGTGCATGTATTTCCATGTTCATACAGATAGCGGTGTAGATATTTCCGTGTTCATCCAGATGTCTGTGTAGATATTTCCATGTTCATACAGATAGCGGTGTAGATATTTCCATGTTCATACAGATAGCGGTGTAGATATTTCCATGTTCATCCAGATGGCTGTGTAGACATATCCATGTTCATACAGATGGCGGTGAAGATATTTCCATGTTCATACAGATGGCTGTGTAGATATATCCATGTTCATACAGATGGCGGTGACGATATTTCCATGTTCATACAGACGGCGGTGTAGATATTTCCATGTTCATACAGACAGCGGTGCTGATATTTCCATGTTTATACAGGTAGCGGTGTAGATATTTCCATGTTTATACAGATAGCGGTGTAGATATTTCCATGTTTATACAGATAGCGGTGTAGATATTTCCATGTTTATACAGATAGCTGTGTAGATATTTCCATGTGTATACAGATAGCGGTTTAGATATCTCCATCTTAATACAGATGGCGGTGTAGATATTTATATGTTCATACAGATGGCGGTGCAGACATTTCCATGTTCATACGGATGGCGGTGAAGATATTTCCATGTTCATACAGGTGGCGGTGAAGATATTTCCATGTTCATCCAGATGGCTGTGTAGATATATCCATGTTCATACAGATAGCGGTGTAGATATTTCCATCTTCATACAGATAGCGGTGCAGATATTTGCATGTTCATCCAGATGGCTGTGTAGATATATCCATGTTCATACAGATGGCGGTGAAGATATTTCCATGTTCATACAGATAGCGGTGTAGATATTTCCATGTTCATACAGATAGCGGTGTAGATATTTCCATGTTCATAAAGATAGCGGTGAGGATATTTCCATGTTTATACAGATAGCGGTGAAAATGTATGCATGTTTACACAGATAGCGGTGTAGATATTTCCATGTTCATCCAGATGGCTGTGTAGATATATCCATGTTCGTACAGATGGCGGTGAAGATATTTCCATGTTCATACAGATAGCGGTGTAGATATTTCCATGTTCATACAGATAGCGGTGCATGTATTTCCATGTTCATATAGATAGCGGTGTAGATATTTCCGTGTTCATCCAGATGTCTGTGTAGATATTTCCATGTTCATACAGATAGCGGTGTAGATATTTCCATGTTCATACAGATAGCGGTGTAGATATTTCCATGTTCATCCAGATGGCTGTGTAGACATATCCATGTTCATACAGATGGCGGTGAAGATATTTCCATGTTCATACAGATGGCTGTGTAGATATATCCATGTTCATACAGATGGCGGTGACGATATTTCCATGTTCATACAGACGGCGGTGTAGATATTTCCATGTTCATACAGATAGCGGTGCTGATATTTCCATGTTTATACAGGTAGCGGTGTAGATATTTCCATGTTTATACAGATAGCGGTGTAGATATTTCCATGTTTATACAGATAGCGGTGTAGATATTTCCATGTTTATACAGATAGCGGTGTAGATATCTCCATCTTAATACAGATGGCGGTGCAGATATTTATATGTTCATACAGATGGCGGTGCAGATATTTCCATGTTCATACGGATGGCGGTGAAGATATTTCCATGTTCATACAGATGGCGGTGTAGAAACTTCCATGTTCATACTGATAGTGGTGCTGATATTTCCATGTTTATACAGGTAGCGGTGTAGATATTTCCATGTTTATACAGATAGCGGTGTAGATATTTCCATGTTTATACACATAGCGGTGTTGATATTTCCATGTTTATACAGATAGCTGTGTAGAAATTTCCATGTTTATGCAGATAGTTGTGTAGATATGTCCATCTTAATACAGATGGCGGTGTAGATATTTAAATGTTCATACAGATGGCTGTGTAGACATATCCATGTTCATACAGATGGTGGTGAAGATATTTCCATGTTCATACAGATAGCGGTGTAGATATTTCCATGTTCATACAGATAGCGGTGTAGATATTTCCATGTTCATACAGATGGCTGTGTAGATATATCTATGTTCCTACAGATGGCGGTGAAGATATTTCCATGTTCATACAGATGGCGGTGTAGATATTTCCATGTTCATCCAGATGGCTGTGTAGATATATCCATGTTCATACAGATAGCGGTGTAGATATTTTCATCTTCATACTGATAGCGGTGCAGATATTTCCATGTTCATCCAGATGGCTGTGTAGATATATCCATGTTCATACAGATAGCGGTGTAGATATTTCCATGTTCATACAGATAGCGGTGTAGATATTTCCATGTTCATAAAGATAGTGGTGTAGATATTTCCATGTTTATACAGATAGCGGTGAAAATGTATGCATGTTTACACAGATAGCGGTGTAGATATTTCTATGTTCATCCAGATGGCTGTGTAGATATATCCATGTTCATACAGATGGCGGTGAAGATATTTCCATGTTCATACAGATAGCGGTGTAGATATTTCCATGTTCATACAGATAGCGGTGTAGATATTTCCATGTTCATACAGATAGCGGTGCATGTATTTCCATGTTCATACAGATAGCGGTGTAGATATTTCCGTGTTCATCCAGATGTCTGTGTAGATATTTCCATGTTCATACAGATAGCGGTGTAGATATTTCCATGTTCATACAGATAGCGGTGTAGATATTTCCATGTTCATCCTGATGGCTGTGTAGACATATCCATGTTCATACAGATGGCGGTGAAGTTATTTCCATGTTTATACAGATAGCGGTGTAGATATTTGATGTTCATACAGATAGACGTGTAGATATTGCCATGTTCATACCGATAGCGGTGCTGATACTTCCATGTTTATACAGGTAGAGGTGTACATATTTGCGTGTTTATACAGATAGCGGTGTAGATATTTCCATGTTCACACAGATAGCGGTGTAGATATTTCCATGTTTATACATTTAGCGGTGTAGATATCTCCTTCTTAATTCTGATGGCGGTGTAGATATTTCCATGTTCATACAGATGGCGGTGTAGATATTTCCATGTTTATAGAGATAGCGGTGTAGTTATTTCCATGTGCATAGAGATAGCTGTGTAGATATTTCCATTTATATGCAGATAGTTGTGTAGATATTTCCATTTTCATGTAGATAGCGGTGTAGATATTTCCATGTTCAAACAGATAGGGGTGTAGGTATTTCCATGTTCATACTGATAGCGGAGTGGATATTTCCATGTTTATACAGATAGCGGTGAAGATGTATGCATGTTTACACAAATAGCGGTGTAGATATTTCCATGTTCATACAGATAGCTGTGTAGATATTTCCATGTTCATCCAGACGGCTGTGTAGACATATCCATGTTCATACAGATGGCGGTGAAGATATTTCCATGTTCATACAGATGGCTGTGTAGATATATCCATGTTCATACAGATGACGGTGAATATTTTTCCGTGTTCATACAGATGGCGGTGTAGATATTTCCATGTTCATACAGATAGCGGTGCTGATATTTCCATGTTTATACAGGTAGCAGTGTAGATATTGACATGTTTATACAGATAGCGGTGTAGATATTTCCATGTTTATACACATAGCGGTGTAGGTATTTCCTTGTTCATACTGATAGCGGTGTAGATATCTCCATCTTAATACAGATGGCGGTGAAGATATTTATATGTTCATACAGATGGCGGTGCAGATATTTCCATGTTCATACAGATGGCGGTGAAGATATTTCCATGTTCAAACAGATGGCGGTGTAGATACTTCCATGTTCATAATGATAGCGGTGCTGATATTTCCATCTTTATACAGGTAGCGGTGTAGATATTTCCATGTTTATACAGATAGCGGTGTAGATGTTTCCATGTTTATACACATAGCGGTGTAGATATTTCCATCTTTATACAGATAGCGGTGTAGATATCTCCTTCTTAATACAGATGGCGGTGTAGATATTTATATGTTCATTCAGATGGCGGTGCAGGTATTTCCATGTTCATACAGATGGCGGTGTAGATATTTCCATGTTCATACAGATAGCGGTGTAGTTATTTCCATGTGTAAAGAGATAGCTGTGTAGATATTCCCATGTATATGCAGATAGCTGTGTAGATATTTCCATTTTCAAGCAGATAGCGGTTTATATACTTCCCTGTTCAAACAGATAGCGGTGTAGATATTTCCATGTTCATACAGATAGTGGTGTAGATATTTCCATGTTTGTACAGATAGCGGTGTAGATATCTCCATCTTAATACAGATGGCGGTGTAGATATTTATATGTTCATACAGATGGCGGTGCAGATATTTCCATGTTCATGCAGACGGCGGTGTAGATATTTCCATGTTCATACAGATAGTGGTGCAGTTATTTCCATGTGTAAAGAGATAGCTGTGTAGATATTACAGTGTATATGCAGATAGCTGTGTAGATATTTCCATTTTCATGCAGATAGCGGTGTATATATTTCCCTGTTCAAACAGTTAGCAGTGTAGATATTTCCATGTTCAGAAAGGTAGCGGTGTAGATATTTCCATGTTTATACAGATAGCGGTGAAGATGTATGCATGTTTACACAGATAGCGGTGTAGATATTTCCATGTTCATCCAGATGGATGTGTAGATATATCCATGTTCATACAGATAGCGGTGTAGATATTTCCAACTTCATACAGATAGCGGTGCAGATATTTCCATGTTAATCCAGATGGCTGTGTGGATATATCCATATTCATACAGATGGCGGTGAAGATATTTCCATGTTCATACAGATAGCGGTGTAGATATTTCCATGTTCATACAGAAAGCGGTGTAGATATTTCCTTGTTCATTCAGATAGCGGTGAAAATGTATGCATGTTTACACAGATAGCGGTGTAGATATTTCCATGTTCATCCAGATGGCTGTGTAGATATATCCATGTTCATACAGATGGCGGTGAAGATATTTCCATGTTCATACAGATAGCGGTGTAGATATTTCCATGTTCATACAGATAGCGGTGTAGATATTTCCATGTTCATACAGATAGCGGTGCATGTATTTCCATGTTCATACAGATAGTGGTGTAGATATTTCCGTGTTCATCCAGATGTCTGTGTAGATATTTCCATGTTCATACAGATAGCGGTGTAGATATTTCCATGTTCATACAGATAGCGGTGTAGATATTTCCATGTTCGTACAGATGGCTGTGTAGATATATCCATGTTCATACAGATGGCTGTGAAGATACTTCCATGTTCATACAGATAGCGGTGTAGATATCTCCATGTTCATACAGATAGCCGTGTAGATATTGCCATGTTCATACCGATAGCGGTGCTGATACTTCCATCTTTATACAGGTAGCGGTGTACACATTTTCGTGTTTATACAGAGAGCGGTGTAGATATTTCCATGTTCATACAGATAGCGGTGTATATATTTCCATGTTTATACAGATAGCGGTGTAGATATCTCCTTCTTAATACAGATGGCGGTGTAGATATTTCCATGTTCATACAGATGGCGGTGTAGATATTTCCATCTTTATAGAGATAGCGGTGTAGCTATTTCCATGTTCAAAGAGATAGCTGTGTAGATATTTCCATTTATATGCAGATAGTTGTGTATATATTTCCATTTTCATGCAGATAGCGGTGTAGGTATTTCCATGTTCAAACAGATAGCGGTGTAGATATTTCCATGTTCATACAGATAGCGGTGTAGATATTTCCATGTTTATACAGATAGCGGTGAAGATGTATGCATGTTTACACAGATAGCGGTGTAGATATTTCCATGTTCATACAGACGGCTGTGTAGACATATCCATGTTCATACAGATGGCGGTGAAGATATTTCCATGTTCATACAGATTGCTGTGTAGATATATCCATGTTCATACAGATGGCGGTGACGATATTTCCATGTTCATACAGACGGCGGTGTAGATATTTCCATGTTCATACAGATAGCGGTGCTGATATTTCCATGTTTATAAAGGTAGTGGTGTAGATATTTCCATGTTTATACAGATAGCGGTGTAGATATTTCCATGTTCATCCAGATGGCTGTGTAGATATATCCATGCTCATACAGATGGCGGTGAAGACGTTTCCATGTTCATACAGATAGCGGTGTAGATATTTCCATGTTCATACAGATAACCGTGTTGATATTGCATTGTTCCTACCGATAGCGGTGCTGATACTTCCATGTTTATACAGGTAGCGGTGTAGATATTTCCATGTTTATACACATAGCGGTGTAGATATTTCCATGTTTATACAGATAGCGGTGTAGATATCTCCATCTTAATACAGATGGCGGTGTAGATATTTATATGCTCATACAGATGGCGGTGCAGATATTTCCATGTTCATACGGATAGCGGTGAAGATATTTCCATGTTCATACAGATGGCGGTGTAGAAACTTCCATGTTCATACTGATAGCGGTGCTGATATTTCCATGTTTATACAGGTAGCGGTGTAGATATTTCCATGTTTATACAGATAGCAGTGTAGATATTTCCATGTTTATACACATAGCGGTGTAGATATTTCCATGTTTATACAGATGGCCGTGTAGATATTTCCATGTTTATGCAGATAGTGGTGTAGATATCTCCATCTTAATACAGATGGCGGTGTAGATATTTAAATGTTCATACAGATGGCGGTGCAGATATTTCCATGTTCATACAGATGGCGGTGTAGTTATTTCCATGTGTAAAGAGATAGCTGTGTAGGTATTTCCATGTATAAGCAGATAGCTCTGTAGATATTTCCGTTTTCATGCAGATAGCGGTGTATATATTTCCCTCTTCAAACAGTTAGCGGTGTAGATATTTCCATGGTCATAAAGATAGCGGTGTAGATATTTCCATGTTTATACAGATAGCGGTGTAGATATTTCCATGTTCATACAGATAGACGTGTAGATATTGCCATGTTCATACCGATAGCGGTGCTGATACTTCCATGTTTATACAGGTAGTGGGGTACATATTTCCGTGTTTATACAGATAGCGGTGTAGATATTTCCATGTTCATACAGATAGCGGTGTAGATATTTCCATGTTTATACAGATAGCGGTGTAGATATCTCCTTCTTAATTCTGATGGCGGTGTAGATATTTCCATGTTTATAGAGATAGCGGTGTAGTTATTTCCATGTGCAAAGAGATAGCTGTGTAGATATTTCCATTTATATGCAGATAGTTGTGTAGGTATTTCCTTTTTCATGCAGATAGCGGTGTAGATATTTCCATGTTCAAACAGATAGCGGTGTAGATATTTCCATGTTCATACAGATAGCGGTGTAGATATATCCATGTTTATACAGATAGCGGTGAAGATGTATGCATGTTTACACAGATAGCGGTGTAGATATTTCCATGTTCATCCAGACGGGTGTGTAGACATATCCATGTTCATACAGATGGCGGTGAAGATATTTCCATGTTCATACAGATGGCTGTGTAGATATATCCATGTTCATACAGATGGCGGTGACGATATTTCCATGTTCATACAGACGTCGGTGTAGATATTTCCATGTTCATACAGATAGCGGTGCTGATATTTCCATGTTTATACAGGTAGCGGTGTAGATATTTCCATGTTTATACAGATAGCGGTGTAGATATTTCCATGTTTATACAGATAGCGGTGTAGATATTTCCATGTTTATACAGATAGCGGTAGATATCTCCATCTTAATACAGATGGCGGGGTAGATATTTATATGTTCATACAGATGGCGGTGCAGATATTTCCATGTTCATACAGATGGCGGTGAAGATATTTCCATGTTCATACAGATGGCGGTGTAGAAACTTCCATGTTCATACTGATAGCGGTGGTGATATTTCCATGTTTATACAGGTAGCGATGTAGATATTTCCATGTTTATACAGATAGCGGTGCAAATATTTCCATGTTTATACACATAGCGGTGTAGATATTTCCATGTTTATACAGATAGCGGTGTAGATATTTCCATGTTTATGCAGATAGTTGTGTAGATATCTCCATCTTAATACAGATGGCAGTGTAGATATTTAAATGTTCATACAGATATCTGTGTAGACATATCCATGTTCATACAGATGGCGGTGAAGGTATTTCCATGTTCATACAGATAGCGGTGTAGATATTTCCATGTTTATACAGATAGCGGTGAAAATGTATGCATGTTTAAACAGATAGCGGTGTAGATATTTCCATGTTCATCCAGATGGCTGTGTAGATATATCCATGTTCATACAGATGGCGGTGAAGATATTTCCATGTTTATACAGATAGCGGTGTAGATATTTCCATGTTCATACAGATAGCGGTGCATGTATTTCCATGTTCATACAGATAGCGGTGTAGATATTTCCGTGTTCATCCAGATGTCTGTGTAGATATTTCCATGTTCATACAGATAGCGGTGTAGATATTTCCATGTTCATACAGATAGCGGTGTAGATATTTCCATGTTCATCCAGATGGCTGTGTAGACATATCCATGTTCATACAGATGGCGGTGAAGATATTTCCATGTTCATACAGATGGCTGTGTAGATATATCCATGTTCATACAGATGGCGGTGACGATATTTCCATGTTCATACAGACGGCGGTGTAGATATTTCCATGTTTATACACATAGCGGTGTAGATAATTCCATGTTTATACAGATAGCGGTGTAGATATTTCCATGTTTATGCAGATAGTTGTGTAGATATCTCCATCTTAATACAGATGTCAGTGTAGATATTTAAATGTTCATACAGATGGCTGTGTAGACATATCCATGTTCATACAGATGGCGGTGAAGCTATTTCCATGTTCATACAGATAGCGGTGTAGATATTTCCATGTTCATACAGATAGCGGTGTAGATATTTCCATGTTCATACAGATGGCTGTGTAGATATATCCATGTTCCTACAGATGGCGGTGAAGATATTTCCATGTTCATACAGATGGCGGTGTAGATATTTCCATGTTCATCCAGATGGCTGTGTAGATATATCCATGTTCATACAGATAGCGGTGAAGATATTTCCATGTTCATACAGATAGCGGTGTAGATATTTCCATGTTCATACAGATAGCGGTGTAGATATTTCCATGTTCATAAAGATAGCGGTGTAGATATTTCCATGTTTATACAGATAGCGGTGAAAAGGTATGCATGTTTACACAGATAGCGGTGTAGATATTTCCATGTTCATCCAGATGGCTGTGTAGATATATCCATGTTCATACAGATGGCGGTGAAGATATTTCCATGTTCATACAGATAGCGGTGTAGATATTTCCATGTTCATACAGATAGCGGTGCATGTATTTCCATGTTCATACAGATAGCGGTGTAGATATTTCCGTGTTCATCCAGATGTCTGTGTAGATATTTCCATGTTCATACAGATAGCGGTGTAGACATATCCATGTTCATACAGATGGCGGTGAAGATATTTCCATGTTCATACAGATGGCTGTGTAGATATATCCATGTTCATACAGATGGCGGTGACGATATTTCCATGTTCATACAGACGGCGGTGTAGATATTTCCATGTTCATACAGATAGTGGTGCTGATATTTCCATGTTTATACAGGTAGCGGTGTAGATATTTCCATGTTTATACAGATAGCGGTGTAGATATTTCCATGTTTATACAGATAGCGGTGAAGATATTTCCATGTTTATACAGATAGCGGTAGATAACTCCATCTTAATACAGATGGCGGTGTAGATATTTATATGTTCATACAGATGGCGGTGCAGATATTTCCATGTTCATACGGATGGCGGTGAAGATATTTCCATGTTCATACAGATGGCGGTGTAGAAACTTCCATGTTCATACTGATAGTGGTGGTGATATTTCCATGTTTATACAGGTAGCGGTGTAGATATTTCCATGTTTATACAGATAGCGGTGTAGATATTTCCATGTTTATACACATAGCGGTGTAGATATTTCCATGTTTATACAGATAGCGGTGTAGATATTTCCATGTTTATGCAGTTAGTTGTGTAGATATCTCCATCTTAATACAGATGGCGGTGTAGATATTTAAATGTTCATACAGATGGCTGTGTAGACATATCCATGTTCATACAGATGGCGGTGAAGGTATTTCCATGTTCATACAGATAGCGGTGTAGATATTTCCATGTTTATACAGATAGCGGTGAAAATGTATGCATGTTTACACAGATAGCGGTGTAGATATTTCCATGTTCATCCAGATGGCTGTGTAGATATATCCATGTTCATACAGATGGCGGTGAAGATATTTCCATGTTCATACAGATAGCGGTGTAGATATTTCCATGTTCATACAGAGAGCGGTGCATGTATTTCCATGTTCATACAGATAGCGGTGTAGATATTTCCGTGTTCATCCAGATGTCTGTGTAGATATTTCCATGTTCATACAGATAGCGGTGTAGATATTTCCATGTTCATACAGATAGCGGTGTAGATATTTCCATGTTCATCCAGATGGCTGTGTAGACATATCCATGTTCATACAGATGGCGGTGAAGATATTTCCATGTTCATACAGATGGCTGTGTAGATATATCCATGTTCATACAGATGGCGGTGACGATATTTCCATGTTCATACAGACGGCGGTGTAGATATTTCCATGTTCATACAGACAGCGGTGCTGATATTTCCATGTTTATACAGGTAGCGGTGTAGATATTTCCATGTTCATACAGATAGCGGTGTAGATATTTCCATGTTTATACAGATAGCGGTGTAGATATTTCCATGTTTATACAGATAGCGGTGTAGATATTTCCATGTGTATACAGATAGCGGTGTAGATATCTCCATCTTAATACAGATGGCGGTGTAGATATTTATATGTTCATACAGATGGCGGTGCAGACATTTCCATGTTCATACGGATGGCGGTGAAGATATTTCCATGTTCATACAGATGGCGGTGAAGATATTTCCATGTTCATCCAGATGGCTGTGTAGATATATCCATGTTCATACAGATAGCGGTGTAGATATTTCCATCTCCATACAGATAGCGGTGCAGATATTTGCATGTTCATCCAGATGGTTGTGTAGATATATCCATGTTCATACAGATGGCGGTGAAGATATTTCCATGTTCATACAGATAGCGGCGTAGATATTTCCATGTTCATACAGATAGCGGTGTAGATATTTCCATGTTCATAAAGATAGCGGTGTAGATATTTCCATGTTTATACAGATAGCGGTGAAAATGTATGCATGTTTACACAGATAGCGGTGTAGATATTTCCATGTTCATCCAGATGGCTGTGTAGATATATCCAGGTTCGTACAGATGGCGGTGAAGATATTTCCATGTTCATACAGATAGCGGTGTAGATATTTCCATGTTCATACAGATAGCGGTGCATGTATTTCCATGTTCATACAGATAGCGGTGTAGATATTTCCGTGTTCATCCAGATGTCTGTGTAGATATTTCCATGTTCATACAGATAGCGGTGTAGATATTTCCATGTTCATACAGATAGCGGTGTAGATATTTCCATGTTCATCCAGATGGCTGTGTAGACATATCCATGTTCATACAGATGGCGGTGAAGATATTTCCATGTTCATACAGATGGCTGTGTAGATATATCCAGGTTCGTACAGATGGCGGTGAAGATATTTCCATGTTCATACAGATAGCGGTGTAGATATTTCCATGTTCATACAGATAGCGGTGCATGTATTTCCATGTTCATACAGATAGCGGTGTAGATATTTCCGTGTTCATCCAGATGTCTGTGTAGATATTTCCATGTTCATACAGATAGCGGTGTAGATATTTCCATGTTCATACAGATAGCGGTGTAGATATTTCCATGTTCATCCAGATGGCTGTGTAGACATATCCATGTTCATACAGATGGCGGTGAAGATATTTCCATGTTCATACAGATGGCTGTGTAGATATATCCATGTTCATACAGATGGCGGTGACGATATTTCCATGTTCATACAGACGGCGGTGTAGATATTTCCATGTTCATACAGATAGCGGTGCTGATATTTCCATGTTTATACAGGTAGCGGTGTAGATATTTCCATGTTTATACAGATAGCGGTGTAGATTTTTCCATGTTTATACAGATAGCGGTGTAGATATTTCCATGTTTATACAGATAGCGGTGTAGATATCTCCATCTTAATACAGATGGCGGTGCAGATATTTATATGTTCATACAGATGGCGGTGCAGATATTTCCATGTTCATACGGATGGCGGTGAAGATATTTCCATGTTCATACAGATGGCGGTGTAGAAACTTCCATGTTCATACTGATAGCGGTGCTGATATTTCCATGTTTATACAGGTAGCGGTGTAGATATTTCCATGTTTATACAGATAGCGGTGTAGATATTTCCATGTTTATACACATAGCGGTGTTGATATTTCCATGTTTATACAGATAGCTGTGTAGAAATTTCCATGTTTATGCAGATAGTTGTGTAGATATGTCCATCTTAATACAGATGGCGGTGTAGATATTTAAATGTTCATACAGATGGCTGTGTAGACATATCCATGTTCATACAGATGGTGGTGAAGATATTTCCATGTTCATACAGACAGCGGTGTAGATATTTCCATGTTCATACAGATAGCGGTGTAGATATTTCCATGTTCATACAGATGGCTGTTTAGATATATCTATGTTCCTACAGATGGCGGTGAAGATATTTCCATGTTCATACAGATGGCGGTGTAGATATTTCCATGTTCATCCAGATGGCTGTGTAGATATATCCATGTTCAAACAGATAGCGGTGTAGATATTTCCATGTTCATACGGATAGCGGTGTAGATATTTCCATGTTTATACAGATAGCGGTGAAGATGTATGCATGTTTACACAGATAGCAGTGTAGATATTTCCATGTTCATACAGATAGCGGTGTAGATATTTCCATGTTCATACAGATAGCGGTGTAGATATTTCCATGTTCATACAGATAGTGGTGCATGTATTTCCATGTTCATACAGATAGCGGTGTAGATATTTCCGTGTTCATCCAGATGTCTGTGTAGATATTTCCATGTTCATACAGATCGCGGTGTAGATATTTCCATGTTCATACAGATAGCGGTGTAGATATTTCCATGTTCATCCAGATGGCTGTGTAGACATATCCATGTTCATACAGATGGCGGTGAAGATATTTCCATGTTCATACAGATGGCTGTGTAGATATATCCATGTTCATACAGATGGCGGTGACGATATTTCCATGTTCATACAGACGGCGGTGTAGATATTTCCATGTTCATACAGACGGCGGTGCTGATATTTCCATGTTTATACAGGTAGCGGTGTAGATATTTCCATCTTTATACAGATAGCGGTGTAGATATTTCCATGTTTATACAGATAGCGGTGTAGATATTTCCATGTTTATACAGATAGCGGTGTAGATATTTCCATGTGTATACAGATAGCGGTGTAGATATCTCCATCTTAATACAGATGGCGGTGTAGATATTTATATGTTCATACAGATGGCGGTGCAGACATTTCCATGTTCATACGGATGGCGGTGAAGATATTTCCATGTTCATACAGATGGCGGTGAAGATATTTCCATGTTCATCCAGATGGCTGTGTAGATATATCCATGTTCATACAGATAGCGGTGTAGATATTTCCATCTTCATACAGATAGCGGTGCAGATATTTGCATGTTCATCCAGATGGCTGTGTAGATATATCCATGTTCATACAGATGGCGGTGAAGATATTTCCATGTTCATACAGATAGCGGTGTAGATATTTCCATGTTCATACAGATAGCGGTGTAGATATTTCCATGTTCATAAAGATAGCGGTGTAGATATTTCCATGTTTATACAGATAGCGGTGAAAATGTATGCATGTTTACACAGATAGCGGTGTAGATATTTCCATGTTCATCCAGATGGCTGTGTAGATATATCCATGTTCGTACAGATGGCGGTGAAGATATTTCCATGTTCATACAGATAGCGGTGTAGATATTTCCATGTTCATACAGATAGCGGTGCATGTATTTCCATGTTCATACAGATAGCGGTGTAGATATTTCCGTGTTCATCCAGATGTCTGTGTAGATATTTCCATGTTCATACAGATAGCGGTGTAGATATTTCCATGTTCATACAGATAGCGGTGTAGATATTTCCATGTTCATCCAGATGGCTGTGTAGACATATCCATGTTCATACAGATGGCGGTGAAGATATTTCCATGTTCATACAGATGGCTGTGTAGATATATCCATGTTCATACAGATGGCGGTGACGATATTTCCATGTTCATACAGACGGCGGTGTAGATATTTCCATGTTCATACAGATAGCGGTGCTGATATTTCCATGTTTATACAGGTAGCGGTGTAGATATTTCCATGTTTATACAGATAGCGGTGTAGATATTTCCATGTTTATACAGATAGCGGTGTAGATATTTCCATGTTTATACAGATAGCGGTGTAGATATCTCCATCTTAATACAGATGGCGGTGCAGATATTTATATGTTCATACAGATGGCGGTGCAGATATTTCCATGTTCATACGGATGGCGGTGAAGATATTTCCATGTTCATACAGATGGCGGTGTAGAAACTTCCATGTTCATACTGATAGCGGTGCTGATATTTCCACGTTTATACTGGTAGCGGTGTAGATATTTCCATGTTTATACAGATAGCGGTGTAGATATTTCCATGTTTATACACATAGCGGTGTTGATATTTCCATGTTTATACAGATAGCTGTGTAGAAATTTCCATGTTTATGCAGATAGTTGTGTAGATATGTCCATCTTAATACAGATGGCGGTGTAGATATTTAAATGTTCATACAGATGGCTGTGTAGACATATCCATGTTCATACAGATGGTGGTGAAGATATTTCCATGTTCATACAGATAGCGGTGTAGATATTTCCATGTTCCTACAGATAGCGGTGTAGATATTTCCATGTTCATACAGATGGCTGTGTAGATATATCTATGTTCCTACAGATGGCGGTGAAGATATTTCCATGTTCATACACATGGCGGTGTAGATATTTCCATGTTCATCCAGATGGCTGTGTAGATATATCCATGTTCATACAGATAGCGGTGTAGATATTTTCATCTTCATACTGATAGCGGTGCAGATATTTCCATGTTCATCCAGATGGCTGTGTAGATATATCCATGTTCATACAGATAGCGGTGTAGATATTTCCATGTTCATACAGATAGCGGTGTAGATATTTCCATGTTCATAAAGATAGTGGTGTAGATATTTCCATGTTTATACAGATAGCGGTGAAAATGTATGCATGTTTACACAGATAGCGGTGTAGATATTTCTATGTTCATCCAGATGGCTGTGTAGATATATCCATGTTCATACAGATGGCGGTGAAGATATTTCCATGTTCATACAGATAGCGGTGTAGATATTTCCATGTTCATACAGATAGCAGTGTAGATATTTCCATGTTCATACAGATAGCGGTGCATGTATTTCCATGTTCATACAGATAGCGGTGTAGATATTTCCGTGTTCATCCAGATGTCTGTGTAGATATTTCCATGTTCATACAGATAGCGGTGTAGATATTTCCATGTTCATACAGATAGCGGTGTAGATATTTCCATGTTCATCCTGATGGCTGTGTAGACATATCCATGTTCATACAGATTGCGGTGAAGTTATTTCCATGTTTATACAGATAGCGGTGTAGATATTTCCATGTTCATACAGATAGACGTGTAGATATTGCCATGTTCATACCGATAGCGGTGCTGATACTTCCATGTTTATACAGGTAGAGGTGTACATAATTGCGTGTTTTTACAGATAGCGGTGTAGATATTTCCATGTTCATACAGATAGCGGTGTAGATATTTCCATGTTTATACATTTAGCGGTGTAGATATCTCCTTCTTAATTCTGATGGCGGTGTAGATATTTCCATGTTCATACAGATGGCGGTGTAGATATTTCCATGTTTATAGAGATAGCGGTGTAGTTATTTCCATGTGCATAGAGATAGCTGTGTAGATATTTCCATTTATATGCAGATAGTTGTGTAGATATTTCCATTTTCATGCAGATAGCGGTGTAGATATTTCCATGTTCAAACAGATAGGGGTGTAGGTATTTCCATGTTCATACTGATAGCGGAGTGGATATTTCCATGTTTATACAGATAGCGGTGAAGATGTATGCATGTTTACACAAATAGCGGTGTAGATATTTCCATGTTCATACAGATAGCTGTGTAGATATTTCCATGTTCATCCAGACGGCTGTGTAGACATATCCATGTTCATACAGATGGCGGTGAAGATATTTCCATGTTCATACAGATGGCTGTGTAGATATATCCATGTTCATACAGATGACGGTGAATATTTTTCCGTGTTCATACAGATGGCGGTGTAGATATTTCCATGTTCATACAGATAGCGGTGCTGATATTTCCATGTTTATACAGGTAGCAGTGTAGATATTGACATGTTTATACAGATAGCGGTGTAGATATTTCCATGTTTATACACATAGCGGTGTAGGTATTTCCTTGTTCATACTGATAGCGGTGTAGATATCTCCATCTTAATACAGATGGCGGTGAAGATATTTATATGTTCATACAGATGGCGGTGCAGATATTTCCGTGTTCATACAGATGGCGGTGAAGATATTTCCATGTTCATACAGATGGCGGTGTAGATACTTCCATGTTCATAATGATAGCGGTGCTGATATTTCTTTCTTTATACAGGTAGCGGTGTAGATATTTCCATGTTTATACAGATAGCGGTGTAGATGTTTCAATGTTTATACACATAGCGGTGTAGATATTTCCATCTTTATACAGATAGCGGTGTAGATATCTCCTTCTTAATACAGATGGCGGTGTAGATATTTATATGTTCATTCAGATGGCGGTGCAGATATTTCCATGTTCATACAGATGGCGGTGTAGATATTTCCATGTTCATACAGATAGCGGTGTAGTTATTTCCATGTGTAAAGAGATAGCTGTGTAGATATTCCCATGTATATGCAGATAGCTTTGTAGATATTTCCATTTTCAAGCAGATAGCGGTTTATATACTTCCCTGTTCAAACAGATAGCGGTGTAGATATTTCCATGTTCATACAGATAGTGGTGTAGATATTTCCATGTTTATACAGATAGCGGTGAAGATGTATGCATGTTTACACAGATAGCGGTGTAGATATTTCCATGTTCATACAGACGGCTGTGTAGACATATCCATGTTCATACAGATGGCGGTGAAGATATTTCCATGTTCATACAGATTGCTGTGTAGATATATCCATGTTCATACAGATGGCGGTGACGATATTTCCATGTTCATACAGACGGCGGTGTAGATATTTCCATGTTCATACAGATAGCGGTGCTGATATTTCCATGTTTATAAAGGTAGTGGTGTAGATATTTCCATGTTTATACAGATAGCGGTGTAGATATATCCATGCTCATACAGATGGCGGTGAAGACGTTTCCATTTTCATACAGATAGCGGTGTAGATATTTCCATGTTCATACAGATAACCGTGTAGATATTGCATTGTTCCTACCGATAGCGGTGCTGATACTTCCATGTTTATACAGGTAGCGGTGTAGATATTTCCATGTTTATACACATAGCGGTGTAGATATTTCCATGTTTATACAGATAGCGGTGTAGATATCTCCATCTTAATACAGATGGCGGTGTAGATATTTATATGCTCATACAGATGGCGGTGCAGATATTTCCATGTTCATACGGATAGCGGTGAAGATATTTCCATGTTCATACAGATGGCGGTGTAGAAACTTCCATGTTCATACTGATAGCGGTGCTGATATTTCCATGTTTATACAGGTAGCGGTGTAGATATTTCCATGTTTATACAGATAGCAGTGCAGATATTTCCATGTTTATACACATAGCGGTGTAGATATTTCCATGTTTATACAGATGGCGGTGTAGATATTTCCATGTTTATGCAGATAGTGGTGTAGATATCTCCATCTTAATACAGATGGCGGTGTAGATATTTAAATGTTCATACAGATGGCGGTGCAGATATTTCCATGTTCATACAGATGGCGGGGTAGTTATTTCCATGTGTAAAGAGATAGCTGTGTAGGTATTTCCATGTATAAGCAGATAGCTCTGTAGATATTTCCGTTTTCATGCAGATAGCGGTGTATATATTTCCCTCTTCAAACAGTTAGCAGTGTAGATATTTCCATGGTCATAAAGATAGCGGTGTAGATATTTCCATGTTTATACAGATAGCGGTGTAGATATTTCCATGTTCATACAGATAGACGTGTAGATATTGCCATGTTCATACCGATAGCGGTGCTGATACTTCCATGTTTATACAGGTAGTGGGGTACATATTTCCGTTTTTATACAGATAGCGGTGTAGATATTTCCATGTTCATACAGATAGCGGTGTAGATATTTCCATGTTTATACAGATAGCGGTGTAGATATCTCCTTCTTAATTCTGATGGCGGTGTAGATATTTCCATGTTTATAGAGATAGCGGTGTAGTTATTTCCATGTGCAAAGAGATAGCTGTGTAGATATTTCCATTTATATGCAGATAGTTGCGTAGGTATTTCCTTTTTCATGCAGCTAGCGGTGTATATATTTCCATGTTCAAACAGATAGCGGTGTAGATATTTCCATGTTCATACAGATAGCGTTGTAGATATTTCCATGTTTATACAGATAGCGGTGAAGATGTATGCATGTTTACACAGATAGCGGTGTAGATATTTCCATGTTCATCCAGACGGGAGTGTAGACATATCCATGTTCATACAGATGGCGGTGAAGATATTTCCATGTTCATACAGATGGCTGTGTAGATATATCCATGTTCATACAGATGGCGGTGACGATATTTCCATGTTCATACAGACGTCGGTGTAGATATTTCCATGTTCATACAGATAGCGGTGCTGATATTTCCATGTTTATACAGGTAGCGGTGTAGATATTTCCATGTTTATACAGATAGCGGTGTAGATATTTCCATGTTTATACAGATAGCGGTGTAGATATTTCCATGTTTATACAGATAGCGGTAGATATCTCCATCTTAATACAGATGGCGGGGTAGATGTTTATATGTTCATACAGATGGCGGTGCAGATATTTCCATGTTCATACAGATGGCGGTGAAGATATTTCCATGTTCATACAGATGGCGGTGTAGAAACTTCCATGTTCATACTGATAGCGGTGGTGATATTTCCATGTTTATACAGGTAGCGATGTAGATATTTCCATGTTTATACAGATAGCGGTGCAAATATTTCCATGTTTATACACATAGCGGTGTAGATATTTCCATGTTTATACAGATAGCGGTGTAGATATTTCCATGTTTATGCAGATAGTTGTGTAGATATCTCCATCTTAATACAGATGGCAGTGTAGATATTTAAATGTTCATACAGATGGCTGTGTAGACATATCCATGTTCATACAGATGGCGGTGAAGGTATTTCCATGTTCATACAGATAGCGGTGTAGATATTTCCATGTTTATACAGATAGCGGTGAAAATGTATGCATGTTTAAACAGATAGCGGTGTAGATATTTCCATGTTCATCCAGATGGCTGTGTAGATATATCCATGTTCATACAGATGGCGGTGAAGATATTTCCATGTTTATACAGATAGCGGTGTAGATATTTCCATGTTCATACAGATAGCGGTGCATGTATTTCCATGTTCATACAGATAGCGGTGTAGATATTTCCGTGTTCATCCAGATGTCTGTGTAGATATTTCCATGTTCATACAGATAGCGGTGTAGATATTTCCATGTTCATACAGATAGCGGTGTAGATATTTCCATGTTCATCCAGATGGCTGTGTAGACATATCCATGTTCATACAGATGGCGGTGAAGATATTTCCATGTTCATACAGATGGCTGTGTAGATATATCCATGTTCATACAGATGGCGGTGACGATATTTCCATGTTCATACAGACGGCGGTGTAGATATTTCCATGTTTATACAAATAGCGGTGTAGATAATTCCATGTTTATACAGATAGCGGTGTAGATATTTCCATGTTTATGCAGATAGTTGTGTAGATATCTCCATCTTAGTACAGATGGCAGTGTAGATATTTAAATGTTTATACAGATGGCTGTGTAGACATATCCATGTTCATACAGATGGCGGTGAAGATATTTCCATGTTCATACAGATAGCGGTGTAGATATTTCCATGTTCATACAGATAGCGGTGTAGATATTTCCATGTTCATACAGATGGCTGTGTAGATATATCCATGTTCCTACAGATGGCGGTGAAGATATTTCCATGTTCATACAGATGGCGGTGTAGATATTTCCATGTTCATCCAGATGGCTGTGTAGATATATCCATGTTCATACAGATAGCGGTGTAGATATTTCCATCTTCATACAGATAGCGGTGCAGATAATTCCATGTTCATCCAGATGGCTGTGTAGATATATCCATGTTCATACAGATGGCGGTGAAGATATTTCCATGTTCATACAGATAGCGGTGTAGATATTTCCATGTTCATACAGATAGCGGTGTAGATATTTCCATGTTCATAAAGATAGCGGTGTAGATATTTCCATGTTTATACAGATAGCGGTGAAAAGGTATGCATGTTTACACAGATAGCGGTGTAGATATTTCCATGTTCATCCAGATGGCTGTGTAGATATATCCATGTTCATACAGATGGCGGTGAAGATATTTCCATGTTCATACAGATAGCGGTGTAGATATTTCCATGTTCATACAGATAGCGGTGCATGTATTTCCATGTTCATACAGATAGCGGTGTAGATATTTCCGTGTTCATCCAGATGTCTGTGTAGATATTTCCATGTTCATACAGATAGCGGTGTAGATATTTCCATGTTCATACAGATGGCTGTGTAGATATATCCATGTTCCTACAGATGGCGGTGAAGATATTTCCATGTTCATCCAGATGTCTGTGTAGATATTTCCATGTTCATACAGATAGCGGTGTAGATATTTCCATGTTCATACAGATAGCGGTGTAGATATTTCCATGTACATCCAGATGGCTGTGTAGACATATCCATGTTCATACAGATGGCGGTGAAGATATTTCCATGTTCATACAGATGGCTGTGTAGATATATCCATGTTCATACAGATGGCGGTGACGATATTTCCATGTTCATACAGACGGCGGTGTAGATATTTCCATGTTCATACAGATAGCGGTGCTGATATTTCCATGTTTATACAGGTAGCGGTGTACATATTTCCGTGTTTATACAGAGAGCGGTGTAGATATTTCCATGTTCATACAGATAGCGGTGTATATATTTCCATGTTTATACAGATAGCGGTGTAGATATCTCCTTCTTAATACAGATGGCGGTGTAGATATTTCCATGTTCATACAGATGGCGGTGTAGATATTTCCATGTTTATAGAGATAGCGTTGTAGCTATTTCCATGTGCAAAGAGATAGCTGTGTAGATATTTCCATTTATATGCAGATAGTTGAGTATATATTTCCATTTTCATGCAGATAGCGGTGTAGGTATTTCCATGTTCAAACAGATAGCGGTGTAGATATTTCCATGTTCATACAGATAGCGGTGTAGATATTTCCATGTTTATACAGATAGCGGTGAAGATGTATGCATGTTTACACAGATAGCGGTGTAGATATTTCCATGTTCATACAGACGGCTGTGTAGACATATCCATGTTCATACAGATGGCGGTGAAGATATTTCCATGTTCATACAGATTGCTGTGTAGATATATCCATGTTCATACAGATGGCGGTGACGATATTTCCATGTTCATACAGACGGCGGTGTAGATATTTCCATGTTCATACAGATAGCGGTGCTGATATTTCCATGTTTATAAAGGTAGTGGTGTAGATATTTCCATGTTTATACAGATAGCGTTGTAGATATTTCCATGTCCATCCAGATGGCTGTGTAGATATATCCATGCTCATACAGATGGCGGTGAAGACATTTCCATGTTCATACAGATAGCGGTGTAGATATTTCCATGTTCATACAGATAACCGTGTAGATATTGCATTGTTCCTACCGATAGCGGTGCTGATACTTCCATGTTTATACAGGTAGCGGTGTAGATATTTCCATGTTTATACACATAGCGGTGTAGATATTTCCATGTTTATACAGATAGCGGTGTAGGTATCTCCATCTTAATACAGATGGCGGTGTAGATATTTATATGCTCATACAGATGGCGGTGCAGATATTTCCATGTTCATACGGATGGCGGTGAAGATATTTCCATGTTCATACAGATGGCGGTGTAGAAACTTCCATGTTCATACTGATAGCGGTGCTGATATTTCCATGTTATACAGGTAGCGGTGTAGATATTTCCATGTTTATGCAGATAGCAGTGTAGATATTTCCATGTTTATACACATAGCGGTGTAGATATTTCCATGTTTATACAGATAGCGGTGTAGATATTTCCATGTTTATGCAGATAGTGGTGTAGATATCTCCATCTTAATACAGATGGCGGTGTAGATATTTAAATGTTCATACAGATGGCGGTGCAGATATTTCCATGTTCATACAGATGGCGGTGTGGTTATTTCCATGTGTAAAGAGATAGCTGTGTAGGTATTTCCATGTATAAGCAGATAGCTCTGTAGATATTTCCGTTTTCATGCAGATAGCGGTGTATATATTTCCCTCTTCAAACACTTAGCGGTGTAGATATTTCCATGGTCATAAAGATAGCGGTGTAGATATTTCCATGTTTATACAGATAGCGGTGTAGATATTTCCATGTTCATACAGATAGACGTGTAGATATTGCCATGTTCATACCGATAGCAGTGCTGATACTTCCATGTTTATACAGGTAGCGGTGTACATATTTCCGTGTTTATACAGATAGCGGTGTAGATATTTCCATGTTCATACAGATAGCGGTGTAGATATTTCCATGTTTATACAGATAGCGGTGTAGATATCTCCTTCTTAATTCTGATGGCGGTGTATTTATTTCCATGTTCATACAGATGGCGGTGTAGATATTTCCATGTTTATAGAGATAGCGGTGTAGTTATTTCCATGTGCAAAGAGATAGCTGTGTAGATATTTCCATTTATATGCAGATAGTTGTGTAGTTATTTCCTTTTTCATGCAGATACCGGTGTAGATATTTCCATGTTCAAACAGATAGCGGTGTAGATATTTCCATGTTTATACAGATAGCTGTGTAGAAATTTCCATGTTTATGCAGATAGTTGTGTAGATATGTCCATCTTAATACAGATGGCGGTGTAGATATTTAAATGTTCATACAGATGGCTGTGTAGACATATCCATGTTCATACAGATGGTGGTGAAGATATTTCCATGTTCATACAGATAGCGGTGTAGATATTTCCATGTTCATACAGATAGCGGTGTAGATATTTCCATGTTCATACAGATGGCTGTGTAGATATATCTATGTTCCTACAGATGGCGGTGAAGATATTTCCATGTTCATACAGATGGCTGTGTAGATATTTCCATGTTCATCCAGATGGCTGTGGAGATATATCCATGTTCATACAGATAGCGGTGTAGATATTTTCATCTTCATACTGATAGCGGTGCAGATATTTCCATGTTCATCCAGATGGCTGTGTAGATATATCCATGTTCATACAGATAGCGGTGTAGATATTTCCATGTTCATACAGATAGCGGTGTAGATATTTCCATGTTCATAAAGATAGTGGTGTAGATATTTCCATGTTTATACAGATAGCGGTGAAAATGTATGCATGTTTACACAGATAGCGGTGTAGATATTTCTATGTTCATCCAGATGGCTGTGTAGATATATCCATGTTCATACAGATGGCGGTGAAGATATTTCCATGTTCATACAGATAGCGGTGTAGATATTTCCATGTTCATACAGATAGCGGTGTAGATATTTCCATGTTCATACAGATAGCGGTGCATGTATTTCCATGTTCATACAGATAGCGGTGTAGATATTTCCGTGTTCATCCAGATGTCTGTGTAGATATTTCCATGTTCATACAGATAGCGGTGTAGATATTTCCATGTTCATACAGATAGCGGTGTAGATATTTCCATGTTCATCCTGATGGCTGTGTAGACATATCCATGTTCATACAGATGGCGGTGAAGTTATTTCCATGTTTATACAGATAGCGGTGTAGATATTTCCATGTTCATACAGATAGACGTGTAGATATTGCCATGTTCATACCGATAGCGGTGCTGATACTTCCATGTTTATACAGGTAGAGGTGTACATATTTGCGTGTTTATACAGATAGCGGTGTAGATATTTCCATGTTCATACAGATAGCGGTGTAGATATTTCCATGTTTATACATTTAGCGGTGTAGATATCTCCTTCTTAATTCTGATGGCGGTGTAGATATTTCCATGTTCATACAGATGGCGGTGTAGATATTTCCATGTTTATAGAGATAGCAGTGTAGTTATTTCCATGTGCATAGAGATAGCTGTGTAGATATTTCCATTTATATGCAGATAGTTGTGTAGATATTTCCTTTTTCATGCAGATAGCGGTGTAGATATTTCCATGTTCAAACAGATAGCGGTGTAGATATTTCCATGTTCATACAGATAGCGGTGTAGATATTTCCATGTTTATACAGATAGCGGTGAAGATGTATGCATGTTTACACAGATAGCGGTGTAGATATTTCCATGTTCATACAGATAGCGGTGTAGATATTTCCATGTTCATACAGATAGTGGTGCATGTATTTCCATGTTCATACAGATAGCGGTGTAGATATTTCCGTGTTCATCCAGATGTCTGTGTAGATATTTCCATGTTCATACAGATAGCGGTGTAGATATTTCCATGTTCATACAGATAGCGGTGTAGATATTTCCATGTTCATCCAGATGGCTGTGTAGACATATCCATGTTCATACAGATGACGGTGAAGATATTTCCATGTTCATACAGATGGCTGTGTAGATATATCCATGTTCATACAGATGGCGGTGACGATATTTCCATGTTCATAGAGACGGCGGTGTAGATATTTCCATGTTCATACAGACAGCGGTGCTGATATTTCCATGTTTATACAGGTAGCGGTGTAGATATTTCCATGTTTATACAGATAGCGGTGTAGATATTTCCATGTTTATACAGATAGCGGTGTAGATATTTCCATGTTTATACAGACAGCGGTGTAGATGTTTCCATGTTTATACAGATAGCGGTGTAGATATCTCCATCTTAATACAGATAGCGGTGTAGATATTTCCATGTTCATACAGATAGCGGTGTAGATATTTCCATGTTCATACAGATGGCTGTGTAGATATATCCATGTCCCTACAGATGGCGGTGAAGATATTTCCATGTTCATACAGATGGCGTTGTAGATATTTCCATGTTCATACAGATAGCCGTGTAGATATTTCCATCTTCATACAGATAGCGGTGCAGATATTTCCATGTTCATCCAGATGGCTGTGTAGATATATCCATGTTCATACAGATGGCGGTGAAGATATTTCCATGTTCATACAGATAGCGGTGTAGATATTTCCATGTTCATACAGATAGCGGTGTAGATATTTCCATGTTCATAAAGATAGCGGTGTAGATATTTCCATGTCTATACAGATAGCGGTGAAAATGTATGCATGTTTACACAGATAGCGGTGTAGATATTTCCATGTTCATCCAGATGGCTGTGTAGATATATCCATGTTCATACAGATGGCGGTGAAGATATTTCCATGTTCATACAGATAGCGGTGTAGATATTTCCATGTTCATACAGATAGCGGTGCATGTATTTCCATGATCATACAGATAGCGGTGTAGATATTTCCGTGTTCATCCAGATGTCTGTGTAGATATTTCCATGTTCATACAGATAGCGGTGTAGACATTTCCATGTTCATACAGATAGTGGTGCAGATATTTCCATGTTCATCCAGATGGCTGTGTAGACATATCCATGTTCATACAGATGGCGGTGAAGATATTTCCATGTTCATACAGATGGCTGTGTAGATATATCCATGTTCATACAGATGGCGGTGACGATAATTCCATGTTCATACAGACGGCGGTGTAGATATTTCCATGTTCATACAGATAGCGGTGCTGATATTTCCATGTTTATACAGGTAGCGGTGTAGATATTTCCATGTTTATACAGATAGCGGTGTAGATATTTCCATGTTTATACAGATAGCGGTGTAGATATTTCCATGTTTATACAGATAGCGGTGTAGATATCTCCATCTTAATACAGATGGCGGTGTAGATATTTATATGTTCATACAGATGGCGGTGCAGATATTTCCATGTTCATACGGATGGCGGTGAAGATATTTCCATGTTCATACAGATGGCGGTGTAGAAACTTCCATGTTCATACTGATAGTGGTGCTGATATTTCCATGTTTATACAGGTAGCGGTGTAGATATTTCCATGTTTATACAGATAGCGGTGTAGATATTTCCATGTTTATACACATAGCGGTGTAGATATTTCCATGTTTATACAGATAGCGGTGTAGATATTTCCATGTTTATGCAGATAGTTGTGTAGATATGTCCATCTTAATACAGATGGCGGTGTAGATATTTAAATGTTCATACAGATGGCTGTGTAGACATATCCATGTTCATACTGATGGTGGTGAAGATATTTCCATGTTCATACAGATAGCGGTGTAGATATTTCCATGTTCATACAGATAGCGGTGTAGATATTTCCATGTTCATACAGATGGCTGTGTAGATATATCTATGTTCCTACAGATGGCGGTGAAGATATTTCCATGTTCATACAGATGGCAGTGTAGATATTTCCATGTTCATCCAGATGGCTGTGTAGATATATCCATGTTCATACAGATAGCGGTGTAGATATTTCCATCTTCATACAGATAGCGGTGCAGATATTTCCATGTTCATCCAGATGGCTGTGTAGATATATCCATGTTTATACAGATGGCGGTGAAGATATTTCCATGTTCATACAGATAGCGGTGTAGATATTTCCATGTTCATACAGATAGCGGTGTAGATATTTCCATGTTCATACAGATAGCGGTGAAGATATTTCCATGTTCATACTGATAGCGGTGCTGATATTTCCATGTTTATACAGATAGCGGTGTAGATATTTCCATGTTTAAACAGATAGCGGTGTAGATATTTCCATGTTTATACAGATAGCGGTGAAGCTATTTCCATGTTCATACAGATAGCGGTGTATGTATTTCCATGTTCATACAGATAGCGGTGTAGATATTTCCATGTTTATACAGATAGCGGTGTAGCTATTTCCAAGTTCATACAGATAGCGGTGTAGATATTTCCATGTTCATCCAGATGGCTGTATAGATATATCCATGTTCATACAGATGGCGGTGAAGATATTTCCATGTTCATACAGATAGCGGTGTGGATATTTCCATGTTCATACAGATAGCGGTGTAGATATTTCCATGTTCATACAGATAGCGGTGTAGATATTTCCATGTTCATACAGATAGAGGGGCTGATATTTCCATGTTCATACAGATAGCGGTGCTGATATTTCCATGTTTCTACAGGTAGCGGGGTAGATATTTCCATGTTTATACAGATAGCGGTGTAGATATTTCCATGTTTATACAGATAGCGGTGTAGATATTTCCATGTTTATACAGATAACGGTGTAGATATCTCCATCTTAATACAGATGGCCGTGTAGATATTTATATGTTCATACAGATGTCGTTGCAGATATTTCCATGTTCATACAGATGGCGGTGTAGATATTTCCATGTTCATACAGATAGCGGTGTAGATATTTCCATGTGTAAAGAGATAGCTGTGTAGATATTTCCATGTATATGGAGATAGCTCTGTAGATATTTTAATTTTCATGCAGATAGCGGTGTAGATATTTCCATGTTCAAACAGATAGCGGTGTAGATATTTCCATGTTCATACAGATAGCGGTGTAGATATTTCCATGTTTATACAGAGTGTGGTGAAGATGTATGCATATTTACACAGATAGCGGTGTAGATATTTCCATGTTCATACTGATAGCGTTGTAGATATTTCCATGTTCATCCAGATGGCTGTGTAGATATATCCATGTTCATACAGATAGCGGTGTAGATATTTCCATGTTCATACAGGTAGTGGTGTAGATATTTCCATGTTCATACAGATAGCGGTGTAGATATCTCCATCTTAATACAGATGGCGGTGTAGATATTTATATGTTCATACAGATGGCCGTGCAGATATTTCCATGTTCATACAGATAGCGGTGTAGTTATTTCCATGTGTAAAGAGATAGCTGTGTAGATATTTCCATGTATATGCAGATAGCTGTGTAGATATTTCCATTTTCATGCAGATAGCGGTTTAGATATTTCCATGTTCAAACAGATAGCGGTGTAGATATTTCCATGTTTATACAGATAGCGGTGAAGATGTATGCATGTTTACACACATAGTGGTGTAGATATTTCCATGTTCATACAGATAGCGGTGTTGATATTTCCATGTTCATCCAGAAGGCTGTGTAGATATATCCATGTTCATACAGATAGCGGTGTAGATATTTCCATGTTCATACAGATAGTGGTGTAGATATTTCCATGTTCATACAGATAGCGGTGTAGCTATTTCCATGTTCATACAGATAGCGGTGTAGATATTTCCATCTTCGTACACATAGCGGTGTAGATATTTCCATGTTCATACAGATAGCTGTGCTGATATTTCCATGTTTATACAGGTAGCGGTGTAGATATTTCCATGTTTGTACAGATAGCTCTGTAGCTATTTCCATGTACATACAGATAGCGGTGTAGATATTTCCATGTTCATCCAGATGGCTGTACAGATATATCCATGTTCATACAGATGGCGGTGATGATAATTCCATGTTCATACAGATAGCGGTGTAGATATTTCCATGTTCATACAGATAGTGGTGTAGATATTTCCATGTTCATACAGATAGCGGTGTAGCTATTTCCATGTTCATACAGATATCGGTGTAGATATTTCCATGTTCATCCAGATGGCTGTGTAGATATATCCAGGTTCAAACAGATGGCGTTGTAGATATTTCCATGTTCATACAGATAGCGGTGTAGATATTTCCATGTTCATACAGATAGCGGAGTAGGTATTTCCACGTTCATACAGATAGAGGGGCTGATATTTCCATGTTCATACAGATAGCGGTGCTGATATTTCCATGTTTATACAGGTAGCGGTGTAGATATTTCCATGTTTATACAGATAGCGGTGTAGACATTTCCATGTTCATACAGATAGCGGTGAAGATATTTCCATGTTTATACAGATTGCTGTGAAGATGTATGCATATTTACACAGATAGCGGTGTAGATATTTCCATGTTCATGCAGATAGCAGTGTAGATATTTCCATGTTTATACAGATAGCGGTGAAGATGTATGCATGTTTATACAGATAGCGGTTTAGATATTTCCATGTTCATCCAGATGGCTGTGTTGATATATCCATGTTCATACAGATGGCGGTGAAGATATTTCCATCTTCATACAGATAGCGGTGTAGTTTTTTCCGTGTGTAAAGAGATAGCTGTGTAGATATTTCCATGCAGATGCAGATAGCTGTGTAGATATTTCCATTTTCATGCAGATAGCGGTTTAGATATTTCCATGTTCAAACAGATAGCGGTGTAGATATTTCCATGTTCATAGAGAGAGTGGTGTAGATATTTCCATGTTCATACAGATAGCGGTGTAGATATTTCCATGTTTATACAGATAGTGGTGAAGATGTTTGCATGTTTACAAAGATAGCGGTGTAGATATTTCCATGTTCATACAGATAGCGGTGTAGATATTTCCATGTTCATCCAGATGGCTGTGTAGATATATCCATGTTCATACAGATAGCGGTGTAGATATTTCCATGTTCATACAGATAGCGGTGTAGATATTTCCATGTTCATAGAGATAGCGGTGTAGATATTTCCATGTTCATACAGACGGCGGTGTAGATATTTCCATGTTTATAGATATAGCGGAGTAGATATTTCCATGTGTAAAGAGATAGCAGTGTATATATTTCCATGTATATGCAGATAGCTTTGTAGATATTTCCATTTTCATGCAGTTAGCGGTGTAGATATTTACATGTTCAAACAGATAGCGGTGTAGATATTTCCATGTTCATTCAGATAGCTTTGTAGATATTTCCATGTTCATACAGATAGCAGTGTAGATATTTCCATGTTCATACAGATAGCGGTGTAGATATTTCCATGTTCATACAGATAGCGGTGCTGATATTTCCATGTTTATACAGGTAGCGGTGTAGATATTTCCATATTTATACAGATAGCGGTGTAGATATTTCCATGTTTATACAGATAGCGGTGTAGATATTTCCATGTTTATTCAGATAGCGGTGTAGATATCTCCATCTTAATACAGATGGCGGTGTAGATATTTATATGTTCATACAGATGGCGGTGCAGATATTTCAATGTTCATACAGATGGCGTTGTAGATATTTCCATGTTCAGATAGCGGTGTAGATATTTCCATGTTCATACAGATAGCGGTGTGGATATTTCCATGTTCATACAGGTAGCGGTGCAGATTTTTCCATGTTCATACAGATAGCGGTGCTGATATTTCCATGTTTATACAGGCAGCGGTGTAGATATATCCATGTTTATACAGATAGCAGTGTAGATATCTCCTTCTTAATACAGATGGCGGTGTAGATATTTATAAGTTCATACAGATGGCGGTGTAAATATTTCCATGTTCATACAGATGGCGATGTAGATATTTCCATGTTTATTGATATAGCGGTGTAGTTATTTCCATGTGTAAAGAGATAGCTGTGTAGATATTTCCAAGTATATGCAGATAGCTTTGTAGATATTTCCATTTTCATGCAGAAAGCGGTGTAGATATTTACATGTTCAAACAGATAGCAGTGTAGATATTTCCATGTTCATTCAGATAGCTTTGTAGATATTTCCATGTTCATACAGATAGCGCTGTAGATATTTCCATGTTCATACAGATAGCGGAGTAGATATTTCCATGTTCATACAGATAGTGGTGCTGATATTTCCATGTTTATACAGGTAGCGGTGTAGATATTTCCATGTTTATAGAGATAGCGGTGTAGATATTTCCATGTTTATACAGATAGCGGTGTAGATATTTCCATGTTTATTCAGATAGCGGTGTAGATATCTCCACCTTAATACAGATGGCGGTGTAGATATTTATATGTTCATACAGATGGCGGTGCAGATATTTCCATGTTCATACAGATGACGGTGTAGATATTTCCATGTTTATACAGATAGCGGTGTAGATATTTCCATGTTCATACAGATAGCGGTGTAGATATTTCCATGTTCATACAGATAGCGGTGTAGATATTTCCATGTTCATACAGATAGCGGTGTAGATATTTCCATGTTCATACAGGTTGCGGTGTAGATATTTCCATGTTCATACAGATAGCAGTGCTGATATTTCCATGTTTATACAGGCAGCAGTGTAGGTATTTCCATGTTTATACAGATAGCGGTTTAGATATCTCCTTCTTAATACAGATGGCGGTGTAGATATTTATAAGTTCATACAGATGGCGGTGCAGATATTTCCATGTTCATACAGATGGCGGTGTAGATATTTCCATGTTCATACAGATAGCGGTGTAGTTATTTCCATTTGTAAAGAGATAGCTGTGTAGATATTTCAATGTATATGCAGATAGCTTTGTAGATATTTCCATTTTCATACAGATAGCGGTGTAGATATTTACATGTTCAAACATATAGCGGTGTAGATATTTCCATGTTCGTACAGATAGCGGTGTAGATATTTCCATGTTCATACAGATAGCGGTGTAGATAATTCCATGTTCATACAGATAGCGGTGAAGATATTTCCATGTTCATACAGATAGCAGTGCTGAGATTTCCATGTTTATGCAGATAGCGGTGCTGATGTTTCCATGTTTATAAAGGTAGCAGTGTAGATATTTCCATGTTTATTCAGATAGCAGTGTAGATATTTCCATCTTAATACTGATGGCGGAGTAGATATTTATATGTTCATACAGATGGCGGTTCAGATATTTCCATGTTCATACAGATGGCGGTGTAGATATTTCCATGTTCATACAGATAGCGGTGTAGTTATTTCCATGTGTAAAGAGATAGCTTTGTAGATATTTCCATGTATATGCAGATAGCTGTGTAGATATTTCCATTTTCATGCAGAGATTGGTGTATATATTTCCATCTTCAGATAGAGGTGTATATATTTCCATGTTCATACAGATAGCGGTGTAGATATTTCCAAGTTTATACAGACAGCGGTGAAGATGTATGCATGTTTACACAGATAGCGGTGTGGAGATTTCCATGTTCATACAGATGACGGTGTAGATATTTCCATGTTCATACAGATAGCGGTGTAGATATTTCCATTTTCATACAGATAGCGGTGTAGATATTTCCATGTTCATACAGATGGCTGCGTAGATATATCCATGTTCATACCGATTGCGGTGAAGATATTTCCTTGTGCATACAGATAGCGGTATAGATATTTCCATGTTCATACAGATAGAGGTGTAGATATTTCCATGTTTATACAGATAGCGGTGTATGTATTTCCGTCTTGATACAGATAGCGGTGAAGGTATTTCCATGTTCATACAGATAGCAGTTTAGATATTTCCATGTTCATCCAGGAGGCTGTGTAGATATATCCATGTTCATACAGTTGGCGTTGAAGATATTTCCTTGTTTATACAGATAGCGGTGTAGTTATTTCCATGTGTAAAGTGATAGCTGTGTAGATATTTCCATGTATATGCAGATAGCTGTGTGGATATTTCCATTTTCATGCAGATTGCGGTTTAGATATTTCCATATTCAAACAGACAGCGGTGTAGATATTTCCATGTTCATAGAGATAGCGGTGTAGATATTTCCATGTTCATACAGATAGAGGGGCTGATATTTCCATGTTCATACAGATAGCGGTGCTGATATTTCCATGTTTATACAGGTAGCGGTGTAGATATTTCCATGTTTATATAGGTAGCAGTGTAGATATTTCCATGTTGATACAGAGAGCGGTGTAGATATATCCATGTTTATACAGATAGCGGTGTAGATATCTCCTTCTTAATACAGATGGCGGTGTAGATAATTATATGTTCATACAGATGGCGGTGCAGATATTTCCATGTTCATACAGATGGCGGTGTGGATATTTCCATATTCATACAGATAGCGGTGTAGATATTTCCATGTTTATGCAGATAGCGGTGTAGATATTTCCATGTTTATTCAGATAGCTGTGAAGATATTT
Source organism: Gorilla gorilla gorilla (assembly GCF_029281585.2). Lineage (NCBI taxonomy): Eukaryota > Metazoa > Chordata > Mammalia > Primates > Hominidae > Gorilla > Gorilla gorilla. The sequence goes on along the minus strand of NC_073232.2, from coordinate 3,799,733 downwards.
ACATCTTTATTAAAATGGCGGTGTAGATGTTTCCATGTTTATACAGATGATGGTGTAGATATTTCCATCTTTATACATTTGGCGGTGTAGGTATTTCCATGTTTATAGAGATAGCGGTGTAGATATTTCCATGTTCATACAGATAGCGGTGCTGATATTTCCAACTTTATACAGATAGCGGTGAAGATATCTCCATCTTAATACAGAAGGTGGTGTAGATATTTATATGTTCATACAGACGGCGGTGCACTTATTTCCATGTTCATACAGATGGCGGTGTAGATATTTCCATGTTCATACAGATAGCGGTGTAGATATTTCCATGTTTATACAGATAGCGGTGAAGATGTATGCATTTTTACACAGATAGCGGTGTATATATTTCCATGTTCATACATATTGCGGTGTAGATATTTCCATGATCATACAGATGGCTGTGTATATATATCCATGTTCATACAGATGGCGGTGAAGTTATTTCCATGTTTATACAGATAGCGGTGTAGATATTTCCATGTTCATACAGATGACAGTTCAGATATTTCCATGTTCATACAGATGGCGGTGTAGATATTTCCATGTTCATAGAGATAGCGGTGTAGTTATTTCCATGTGTAAAGAGATAGCTGTGTAGTTATTTCCATGTATATGCAGATAGCTCTGTAGATATTTCCATTTTCATGCAGATAGCGGTGTAGATATTTCCATGTTCAAACAGATAGCGGTGTAGATATTTCCATGTTCATACACATAGCGGTGTAGATATTTAAATGTTTATACAGATTGCGGTGAAGATGTATGCATATTTACTCAGATAGCGGTGTAGATATTTCCATGTTCATACAGATAGCGGTGTAGATATTTCCATGTTCATCCAGATGGCGGTGTAGATATTTCCATGTTCATCCTGATGGCTGTGTCGATATATCCATGTTCATACAGATATCTGTGTAGATATTTCCATGTTCATACAGGTAGTGGTGTAGATATTTCCACGTACATACAGATAGCAGTGTAGCTCTTTCCATGTTCATAGAGATAGCGGTGTAGATATTTCCATGTTCATACAGATAGCGGTGTAGATATTTCCATGTTCATACAGATAGCGGTGCTGATATTTCCATGTTTATACAGGTAGCGTTGAAGATATTTCCATGTTTATACAGATAGCGGTGTAGCTATTTCCATGTTTATACAGATAGCGGTGTAGATATTGCCAAGTTTATACAGATAGCGGTGTGCATATCTCCATCTTAATATAGATGGGGGTGTAGATATTTAGATGTTCATACAGGTGGCGGTGCAGATATTACCATGTTCATACAGATGGCAGTGTAGATATTTGCATGTTTATAGAGATAGCGCTGTAGTTATTTCCATGTGTAAAGAGACAGCTTTGTAGATATTTCCATGTATATGCAGATAGCAGTGTAGATATTTCCATTTTCATGCAGATAGCGGTGTAGATATTTCCATGTTCAAACAGTTAGCGGTGTAGATATTTCCATGTTCATGCAGATAGCAGTGTAGATATTTCCATGTTTATACAGATAGCGGTGAAGTTGTATGCATGTTTACACAGATAGCGGTGTAGATATTTCCATGTTCATACAGATAGCGGTGTAGATATTTCCATGTTCATCTAGATGGCTGTGTAGATATATCCATGTTCATACAGATGGCGGTGAAGATATTTCCATGTTCATACAGATAATTGTGTAGTTACTTCCATGTGTAAAGAGATAGCTGTGTAGATATTTCCATGTATATGCAGATAGCTGTGTAGATATTTCCATTTTCATGCAGATAGCGGTTTAGATATTTCCATGTTCAAACAGATAGCGGTGTAGATATTTCCATGTTCATAGAGATAGCGGTGTAGATATTTCCATGTTCATACTGATAGAGGGGCTGATATATCCATGTTCATACAGATAGCGGTTCTGATATTTCCATGTTTATACAGATAGAGGTGTAGATATTTCCATGTTTATACAGATAGCAGTGTAGATATTTCCATGTTCATACAGATAGCGGTGTAGCTATTTCCATGTTCATACAGATAGTGGTGTAGATATTTCCATGTTCATCCAGATGGCTGTGTAGATATTTCCGTGTTCATACAGATAGCGGTGATGATATTTCCATGTTTATACAGATAGCGGTGTAGATATTTCCATGTTTATACAGATAGCGGTGTAGATATTTCCATGTTTATGGAGATAGCGGTGTAGATATCTCCATCTTAATACAGATGGCGGTGTAGATATTTATATGTTCATACAGATGGCGGTTCAGATATTTCCATGTTCATACAGATGGTGGTGTAGATATTTCCATGTTCATAGAGATAGCGGTGTAGTTATTTCCATGTGTAAAGAGATAGCTGTGTAGATATTTCCATGTATATGCAGATAGCTCTGTAGATATTTCCATTTTCATGCAGATAGCGGTGTAGATATTTCCATGTTCATCCAGATGGCGGTGTAGATATTTCCATGTTCATCCAGATGGCTGTGTAGATATATCCATGTTCATACAGATAGCTGTTTAGATATTTCCATGTTCATACTGGTAGTGGTGTAGATATTTCCATGTACATACAGATAGCAGTGTAGCTCTTTCCATGTTCATAGAGATAGCGGTGTAGATATTTCCATGTTCATACAGATAGCGGTGTAGATATTTCCATGTTCATACAGATAGCGGTGCTGATATTTCCAAGTTTATACAGGTAGCGTTGAAGATATTTCCATGTTTATACAGATAGCGGTGTAGATATTTCCATGTTTATACAGATAGCGGTGTAGATATTGCCAAGTTTATACAGATAGCGGTGTGCATATCTCCATCTTAATAAAGATGGGGGTGAAGATATTTAGATGTTCATACAGGTGGCGGTGCAGATATTACCATGTTCATACAGATGGCAGTGTAGATATTTGCATGTTTATAGAGATAGCGCTGTAGTTATTTCCATGTGTAAAGAGACAGCTTTGTAGATATTTCCATGTATATGCAGATAGCAGTGTAGATATTTCCATTTTCATGCAGATAGCGGTGAAGATATTTCCATGTTCAAACAGATAGCGGTGTAGATATTTCCATTTTCATGCAGATAGCAGTGTAGATATTTCCATGTTTATACAGATAGCGGTGAAGTTGTATGCATGTTTACACAGATAGCGGTGTAGATATTTCCATGTTCATACAGATAGCGGTGTAGATATTTCCATGTTCATCTAGATGGCTGTGTAGATATATCCATGTTCATACAGATGGCCGTGAAGATATTTCCATGTTCATACAGATAACTGTGTAGTTATTTCCATGTGTAAAGAGATAGCTGTGTAGATATTTCCATGTATATGCAGATATCTGTGTAGATATTTCCATTTTCATGCAGATAGCGGTTTAGATATTTCCATGTTCAAACAGATAGCGGTGTAGATATTTCCATGTTCATAGAGATAGCGGTGTAGATATTTCCATGTTCATACTGATAGAGGGGCTGATATATCCATGTTCATACAGATAGCGGTTCTGATATTTCCATGTTTATACAGGTAGAGGTGTAGATATTTCCATGTTTATACAGATAGCAGTGTAGATATTTCCATGTTCATACAGATAGCGGTGTAGCTATTTCCATGTTCATACAGATAGTGGTGTAGATATTTCCATGTTCATCCAGATGGCTGTGTAGATATTTCCATGTTCATACAGATAGCGGTGATGATATTTCCATGTTTATACAGGTAGCAGTGTATATATTTCCATGTTTATACAGATAGCGGTGTAGATATTTCCATGTTTATACAGATAGCGGTGTAGATATTTCCATGTTTATGGAGATAGCGGTGTAGATATCTCCATCTTAATACAGATGGCGGTGTAGATATTTATATGTTCATACAGATGGCAGTGCAGATATTTCCATGTTCATACAGATTGCGGTGTAGATATTTCCATGTTCATACAGATAGCGGTGTAGTTATTTCCATGTGTAAAGAGATAGCTGTGTAGATATTTCCATGTATATGCAGATAGCAGAGAAGATATTTCCATTTTCAAGCAGATAGCGGTGTAGATATTTCCATGTTCAAACAGATAGCGGTGTAGATATTTCCATGTTCATACAGATAGCGGTGTAGTTATTTCCATGTGTAAAGAGATAGCTGTGTAGATATTTCCATGTATATGCAGATAGCAGAGAAGATATTTCCATTTTCAAGCAGATAGCGGTGTAGATATTTCCATGTTCAAACAGATAGCGGTGTAGATATTTCCATGTTCATACAGATAGCGGTGTAGATATTTCCAAGTTCATACAGATCGCGGTGTAGATATCTCCATGTTCATCCAGATGGCTGTGTAGATATATCCATGTTCATACAGATGGCGGTGTAGATATATCCATGTTCATACAGATAGCGGTGTAGATATTTCCATGTTTATACAGGCAGCGGTGTAGATATTTCCATGTTTATACAGATAGCGGTGTAGATAACTCCTTGTTAATGCAGATGGCGGTGTAGATATTTAGAGGCTCATACAGATGGCGTTGCAGATATTATCATGTTCATACAGGTGGCGGTGTAGCTATTTCCATGTTCATACAGATAGCGGTGTGGATATATCCATGTTCATAGAGATAGCGGTGTAGATATTTCCATGTTCATACAGATAGCGGTGATGATATTTCCAACTTTATACAGATAGCGGTGAAGATATCTCCATCTTAATACAGATGGTGGTGTAGATATTTATATGTTCATACAGACGGCGGTGCACTTATTTCCATGTTCATACAGATGGCGGTGTAGATATTTCCATGTTTATAGAGATAGCGGTGTAGTTATTTCCATGTGTATAGAGATAGCTTTGTAGATATTTCCATGTATATGCAGATAGCTGTGTAGATATTTCTATTTTCATGCAGATAGCGGTTTAGATATTTCCATGTTCAAACAGATAGCGGTGTAGATATTTCCATGTTCATACAGATCGCGGTGTAGATATGTCCATGTTCATTAAGATGGCTGTGTAGAGATATCCATGTTCATACAGATGGCGGTGAAGATATTTCCATGTTCATACAGATAGCTGTGTAGATATTTCCATGTTCATACAGATATCGGTGAAGATATTTCCATGTTCATACAGATGGCTACGTAGATATATCCATGTTCATACAGATGACGGTGAAGATATTTCCATGTTCATACAGATAGCGGTGTAGATATTTCCATGTTCATACAGATAGCGGTGTAGATATTTCCAGGTTCATACCGATAGCGGTGCTGTTATTTCCATGTTTATACAGGAATCGGTGTAGATATTTCCATGTTTATACAGATAGCGGTGTAGATATTTCCATGTTTATACCGAAAGCGGTGTAGATATTTCCATGTTCATACAGATAGCGGTGTAGATATCTCCTTCTTAATACAGATGGCGGTGTAGATATTTATAAGTTCATGCAGATGGCGGTGCAGATATTTCCATTTTCATACAGATGGCGATGTAGATATTTCCATGCTTATAGAGATAGTGGTGTAGTTATTTCCATGTGTAAAGAGATAGCTGTGTAGATATTTCCATGTATATGCAGATAGCTGTGTAGATATTTCCATTTTCATGCAGACAGCGGTGTAGATATTTCCTTGTTCAAACAGATAGCGGTGTAGATATTTCCATGTTCATACAGATAGCGGTGTAGATATTTCCATGTTCATACAAATAGCGATGTATATATTTCCATGTTCAGATAGTGGTGCTGATATTTCCATGTTTATACAGGTAGCGGTGTAGATATTTCCATGTTTATACAGATAGCGGTGTAGTTATTTCCATGTTTATACAGATAGCGGTGTAGATATTTCCATGTTTATGCAGATAGCGGTGTAGATATCTCCATCTTAATAAAGATGGCGATGTAGATATTTATATGTTCATACAGATGGCGGTGCAGATATTTCCATGTTCATAAAGATGGCGGTGTAGATATTTCCATGTTCAAACAGATAGCGGTGTAGATATTTCCATGTTCATACAGACAGCGGTGTAGATATTTCCATGTTGATACAGACTGCGGTGAAGATGTATGCATGTTTACACAGATAGCGGTGTAGATATGTCCATGTTCATCCAGATGGCTTTGTAGATATTTCCATGTTTATACAGATAGCGGTGTAGATATTTCCATGTTCATACAGATAGCGGTGTAGATATTTCCATGTTCATCCAGATGGCTTTGTAGATATTTCCATGTTTATACAGATAGCGGTGAAGATAATTCCATGTTTATACAGATAGCGGTGTAGATATTTCCATGATCATACAGATAGTGGTGTAGATATTTCCATGTTCACACAGATAGAGGGGCTGATATTTCCATGTTCATACAGATAGCGGTGCTGATATTTCCATGTTTTTACAGGTAGCGGTGTAGATATTTCCATGTTTATACAGATAACGGTGTAGATATTTCCATGTTTATACAGATAGCTGTGTAGATATTTCCATGTTTATACAGATAGTGGTGTAGATATCTCCATCTTAATACAGATGGCTGTGTAGATATATATAAGTTCATACAGATGGCCATGCAGATATTTCCATGTTCATACAGATAGCGGTGTAGATATTTCCATGTGTAAAGAGGTAGCTGTGTAGATATTTCCATGTATATGCAGATAGCTGTGTAGATATTTCCATTTTCATGCAGACGGCGGTGTAGATATTTCCATGTTCAAACAGATAGCGGTGTAGATATTTCCATGTTCATACAGATAGCGGTGTAGATATTTCCAAGTTCATACAGATAGCGGTGTAGATATTTCCATGTTCATACAGATAGCGGTGTAGATATTTCCATGTTCATACATATAGCGGTGCTGATATTTCCTTGTTTATACAGGTAGCAGAGTAGATATTTCCATGTTCATACAGATAGCGGTGTAGATATTTCCATGTTTATACAGATTGCGGTGAATATGTATGCATATTTACACAGATAGCGGTGAAGATATTTCCATGTTCATACAGATAGTGGTGTAGATATTTCCATGTTCATACAGATAGCAGTGTAGATATTTCCATGTTTATACAGATAGCGGTGAAGATGTATGCATGTTTACACAGATAGCGGTGTAGATATTTCCATGTTCAAACAGAGATCGGTGTAGATATTTCCATGTTCATACAGATAGAGGTGTAGATATTTCCATGTTTATACAGATTGCGGGGAAGATGTATGCATATTTACACAGATAGCGGTGTAGATATTTCCATGTTCATACAGAAAGCGGTGTAGATATTTCCATGTTCATCCAGATGGCTGTGTAGATATATCCATGTTCATACAGATAGCGGTGTAGATATTTCCATTTTCATACAGGTAGTGGTGTAGATATTTCCATGTTCATACAGATAGCGGTGTATCTATTTCCATGTTCATACAGATAGCGGTGTAGATATTTCCATGTTCAGAGATAGCGGTGTAGATATTCCCATGTTCATACAGATAGCGGTTCTGATATTTCCATGTTTATACAGGTAGAGGTGTAGATATTTCCATGTTTATACAGATAGCGGTGTAGATATTTCCATGTTTATACAGATAGCGGTGTAGATATCTCCATCTTAATAAAGATGGCGGTGTAGATATTTATATGTTCATACAGTTGGCGGTGCAGATATTTCCATGTTCATACAGATGGCGGTGTAGATATTTCCATGTTCATACAGATAGCGGTGTAGTTATCTCCATGTGTAAAGAGATAGCTGAGTAGATATTTCCATGTATATGCAGATAGCAGTGTAGATATTTCCATTTTCATGCAGATAGCGGTGTAGATATTTCCATGTTCAAACAGATAGCAGTGTAGATATTTCCATGTTCATACAGATAGCGGTGTAGATATTTCCATGTTCATACAGATAGCGGTGTAGATATTTCCATGTTTATACAGATAGCGGTGAAGATGTATGCATGTTTACACAGATATCGGTGTAGATATTTCCATGTTTATACAGATGGCTGTGTAGATATATCCATGTTCATACAGATAACGGTGTAGATATTTCCATGTTCATACAGATAGCGGTGTAGATATTTCCATGTTCATCCAGATGGCTGTGTAGATATTTCCATGTTCATACAGATAGCGGTGTAGATATTTCCATGTTCATCCAGATGGCTGTGTAGATATTTCCATGTTCATACAGATAGCGGTGTAGATATTTCCATGTTCACAGATAGCGGTGAAGATATATGCATGTTTACACAGATAGCGGTGTAGATATTTCCATGTTCATCCAGATGGCTGTATAGATATATCCATGTTCATACAGATAGCGGTGTAGCTATTTCCATGTTCTTACAGATAGCGGTGTAGCTATTTCCATGTTCATACAGATAGAGGTGAAGGTATTTCCATGTTTATACAGATAGCGGTGAAGATGTATGCATGTTTACACAGATAGCGGTGTAGATATTTCCAGGTTCATACAGATAGCGGTGTAGATATTTCCATGTTCATCCAGATGTCTGTGTAGATATATACATGTTCATACATATAGAGGTGTAGATATTTCCATGTTCATACAGATAGTGGTGTAGATATTTCCATGTTGATACAGATAGCGGTGTAGCTATTTCCATGTTCATACAGATAGCGGTGTAGATATTTCCAGGTTTATACAGATAGCGGTGTAGATATCTCCATCTTAATACAGATGGCAGTGTAGATATTTATATGTTCATACAGATGGCGGTGCAGATATTTCCATGTTCATACAGATGGCGGTGTAGATATTTCCATGTTTATAGAGATAGCGGTGTAGTTATTTCCATGTGTAAAGAGATAGCTTTGTAGATATTTCCAGGTATATGCAGATAGCTGTGTAGATATTTCCATTTTCATGCAAATAGCGGTGAAGATATTTCCATGTTCAAACAGATAGCGGTGTAGATATTTCCATGTTCATACAGATAGCGGTGTAGATATTTCCATGTTCATACAGATAGCGGTGAAGATGTATGCATGTTTACACAGATAGCGGTGTATATATTTCCATGTTCATACAGATAGCGGTGAAGATATTTCCATGTTCATCCAGATGGCTCTGTAGATATATCCATGTTCATACAGATGGCGGTGAAGATATTTCCATGTTCATACAGACGGCGGTGTAGATATTTCCATGTTCATACAGATAGCTGTGTAGATATTTCGAAGTTCATACAGATAGCGGTGTAGCTATTTCCATGTTCATACAGATAGCGGTGTAGAGATTTCCATGTTCATCCAGATGGCTGTGTAGATATATCCATGTTCATACAGATGGCGGTGAAGATATTTCCATGTTCATACAGATAGCGGTGTAGATATTTCCACGTTCTTACAGATAGCGGTGTAGATATCTCCACATTCATACAGATAGAGGGGCTGATATTGCCATGTTCATGCAGATAGCGGTGCTGATATTTCCACGTTTATACAGGTGGCGGTGTAGATATTTCCATGTTTATACAGATAGCGGTGTAGATATTTCCATGTTCAAACAGATAGCTTTGTAGATATTTCCATGTTCATACAGATAGCGGTGTAGATATTTCCATGTTTATACATATAGCGGTGAAATGTATGCATGTTTACACAGATAGTGGTGTAGATATTTCCATGTTCATACAGATCGCGGTGTAGATATTTCCATGTTCATCCAGATGTCTGTGTAGACATATCCATGGTCATACAGATGGCGGTGAAGATATTTCCATATTCATATAGATAGCGGTGTAGATATTTCCATGTTCATACAGATAGCGGTGTAGATATTTCCATGTTCATACAGATGGCTGTGTAGATATATCCATGTTCATACAGATGGCGGTGAAGATATTTCCATGTTCATACAGACAGCGGAGTAGACATTTCCATGTTCATACAGATAGCGGTGTAGATATTTCCATGTTCATACTGATGCGGTGCTGATATTTCCATGTTTATACAGATAGCGGTGTAGATATTACCAAGTTTATATAGATAGCGGTGTAGATATTTCCATGTTTATACAGATAGCGGTGTAGATATCTCCTTTTTAATACAGATGGCTGTGTAGATATTTATATGTTAATACACATGGCGGTGCAGATATTTCCATGTTCATAGAGATGGCGGAGTAGATATTTCCATGTTTATAGAGATAGCGGTGTAGTTATTTCCATGTGTAAAGAGATAGCTGTGTAGATGTTTCCATGTATATGCAGATACCTGTGCAGTTATTTCCATTTTCATGCAGATAGCAGTGTAGATATTTCCATGTTCAAACAGATAGCGGTGTAGATATTTCCATGTTCATACAGATAGCGGTGGAGATATTTCCATGTTCGTACAGATAGCGGTGAAGATGTATGCATGTTTACACAGATAGCGGTGTATATATTTCCATGTTCATACAGATAACGGTGTATATAATTCCATGTTCATCCAGATGGCTCTGCAGATATATCCATGTTTATACAGATGGCGGTGAAGATATTTCCATGTTCATACAGATAGCGGTGTAGCTATTTCCATGTTCATACAGATAGCGGTGTAGATATTTCCATGTTCATACAGATAGCGGTGTAGCTATTTCCATGTTCATACAGATTGCGGTGTAGATATTTCCATGTTCATCCAGATGGCTTTGTAGATGTATTCATGTTCATACAGATGGCGGTGAAGATATTTCCATGTTCATACAGATAGCGGTGTAGATATTTCCATGTTCATACACATAGCGTTGTAGATATCTCCATGTTCGTACAGATAGAGGGGCTATGTCCATGTTCATGCAGATAGCGGTGCTGATATTTCCATGTTTATACAGGTAGCGTTGTAGATATTTCCATATTTATACAGATAGCGGTGAAGATATTTCCATGTTTATACAGATAGCGGTGTAGATATTTCCATGTTTATAGAGATAGCGGTGTAGATATCTCCATCTTAATACAGATGGCCGTGTAGATATGTATATGTTCATACAGATGTCGGTGCAGATATTTCCATGTTCATACAGATGGCGGTGTAAATATTTACTTGTTCATACAGATGGCGGTGTAGTTATTTCCATGTGTAAAGAGATAGCTGTGTAGATATTTATATGTATATGCAGATAGCTCTGTAGATATTTCCATTTTCATGCAGATAGCGGTTTAGATATTTCCATGTTCAGATAGCGGTGTAGATATTTCCATGTTCATAAAGACAGCGGTGTAGATATTTCCATGTTCATACAGACAGCGGTGTAGTTATTTCCATGTTTATACAGATTGCAGTGATGATGTATGCATGTTTACACAGATAGCGGTGTAGATATTTCCATGTTCGTACTGATCGCGGTGTAGATATTTCCATGTTCATCTAGATGGCTGTGTAGACATATCCATGTTCATACAGATGGCGGTGAAGGTATTTCCATGTTCATACAGATAGCGGAGTAGATATTTCCATGTTCATACAGATAGCGGTGTAGATATTTCCATGTTCAAACAGATAGCGGTGTAGATATCTCCATCTTAATACAGATGGCGGTGTAGATATTTATATGTTCATACAGATGGCAGTGCAGATATTTCCATGTTCATACAGATGGCGGTGTAGATATTTCCATGTTTATAGAGATAGCGGTGTAGTTATTTCCATGTGTAAAGAGATAGGTTTGTAGTTATTTCCATGTTTATACAGATAGCGGTGAAGTGTATGCATGTTTACACAGATAGCGGTGTAGATATTTCCATGTTCATACAGATCACGGTGTAGATATTTCCATGTTCATACAGATGGCGGTGTAGTAATTTCCATGTTTATAGAGATAGCGGTGCAGTTATTTCCCCGTGTAAAGAGATAGCTGTATAGATATTTCCATGTATATGCAGACAGCTGTGTAGATATTTCCATTTTCATGCAGACAGTGGTGTAGATATTTCCATGTTCAAACAGATAGCGGTGTAGATATTTCCATGTTCATACAGATAGCGGTGTATATATTTCCATGTTCATACAGATAGCGGTGTAGATATTTCCATGTTCATACAGATAGCGGTGTAGATATTTCCATGTTCATACAGATAGCGGTGTAGATATTTCCATGTTCATGCAGATAGCGGTGTAGATATTTCCATGTTCATACAGATAGCGGTGTAGATATTTCCATGTTCATACAGATAGCGGTGCTGATATTTCCATGATTATACAGGTAGCGGTGTAGTTATTTCCATGTTTATACAAATAGCGGTGTAGATATTTCCATGTTTATACAGATAGCGGTGTAGATATCTCCATCTTAATACAGATGGCGGAGTAGATATTTATATGTACATACAGATGGCGGTGCAGATATTTCCATGTTCATACAGATAGCGGTGTAGCTATTTCCATGTTCATACAGAGAGTGGTGTAGATATTTCCATGTTCATCCAGATGGCTGTGTAGACATATCCATGTTCATACAGATGGCGGTGAAGATAATTCCATGTCCATACAGATAGTGGTGTAGATATTTCCATGTTCATACAGATAGTGGTGCAGATATTTCCATGTTCACACAGATAGAGGGGCTGATAGTTCCATGTTCATACAGATAGCGGCGCTGATATTTCCATGTTTTTACAGGTCGCGGTGTAGATATTTCCATGTTTATACAGATAACGGTGTAGATATTTCCATGTTTATACAGATAGCGGTGTAGATATTTCCATGTTTATACAGATAGCGGTGTAGATATCTCCATCTTAATACAGATGGCGGTGTAGATATTTATATGTTCATACAGATGGAAGTGCAGATATTTCCATGTTCATACAGATAGCGGTGTAGTTATTTCCATGTGTAAAGAGATAGCTGTGTAGATATTTCCACGTATATGCAGATAGTTCTGTAGATATTTCCATTTTCATGCAGATAGCGGTTTAGATATTTCCAAGTTCAAACAGCGGTGTAGATATTTCCATGTTCATACAGATAGCGGTGTAGATATTTCCATGTTCATACAGATAGCGGTGTAGATATCTCCATGTTCATACAGATAGCGGTGTAGATATTTCCATGTCCATCCAGATGGCTGTGTAGATATATCCATGTTCATACAGATAGCGGTGTAGTTATTTCCATGTTCATACAGATAGTGGTGTAGATATTTCCATGTTCATACAGATAGCGGTGTAGCTACTTCCATGTTTATACAGGTAGCGGTGTAGATATTTCCAGGTTTATACAGATAGCGGGGTAGATATTTCCATGTTTATACAGATAGCGGTATAGATATTTCCAGGTTTATACAGATAGCGGCGCAGATATCTCCTTCTTAATACAGATGGCGGTGTAGATATTTATATGTTCATACAGATGGCGGTGCAGATATTTCCATGTTTTTAGAGATAGCGGTGTAGTTATTTCCGTGTGTATAGAGATAGCTGTGTAGATATTTCCATGTATATGCAGATATCTGTGTAGATATTTACATTTTCATGCTGACAGCGGTGTAGATATTTCCATGTTCAAACAGATAGCGGTGTAGATATTTCCATGTTCATACATATAGCGGTGCAGATATTTCCATGTTCATACACATAGCAGAGCAGCTATTTCCATGTTCATTCAGATAGCGGAGCAGCTATTTCCATGTTCCTACAGATAGCGGTGTAGATAATTCCATGTTCCTCCAGATGGCTGTGTAGACATATCCATGTTCACACAGATGGCGTTGTAGATAATTCCATGTTCATACATCTAGCGGTGTAGATATTGCCATGTTCATACAGATAGCGTTGTAGATATTTCCATGTTCATACAGATAGAGGGGCTGATATTTCCATGTTCATACATATAGCGGTGCTGATATTTCCATGTTTATACAGGTAGCGGTGTAGATATTATCATGTTTATACAGATAGCGGTGTAGATATTTCCATGTTTATACAGATAGCGGTGTAGATATTTCCATGTTCATACAGATAGCGGTGTATATATTTCCATGTTCATACAGATAGTGGTGCTGATATATCCATGTTTATACAGGTAGCAGTGTAGATATTTCCATGTTTGTACATATAGCGGTGTAGTTATTTCCATGTTTATACAGATAGCGGTGTAGATATTTCCATGTTTATGCAGATAGCGGTGTCGATATCTCCATCTTAATACAGATGGCGGTGTAGATATTTATATGTTCATACAGATGGCAGTGCAGATATTTCCATGTTCATACAGATGGCGGTGTAGATATTTCCATGTTCATACAGATAGCGGTGTAGTTATTTCCATGTGTAAACAGATAGCTGTGTAGATATTTCCATGTATATGCAGATAGCAGTGTAGATATTTCCATCTTCAAACAGATAGTGGTGTAGATATTTCCATGTTCATAGAGATAGCGGTGTAGATATTTCCATGTTCATACAGACAGCGGTGTAGATATTTCCATGTTTATACAGACTGCGGTGAAGATATATGCATGTTTACACAGATAGCGGTGTAGATATTTCCATGTTAATCCAGATGGCTGTGTAGATATTTCAATGTTTATACAGATAGCGGTGTAGATATTTCCATGTTCATCCAAATGGCTGTGTAGATATATCCATGTTCATACAGATAGCGGTGTAGATATTTCCATGTTCATACAGATAGCGGTGTAGATATTTCCATGTTCATACAGATAGCAGTGTAGATATTTCCATGTTCAAACAGATAGCGGTGTAGATATCTCCATCTTAATACAGATGGCGGTGTAGATATTTATATGTTCATACAGATGGCAGTGCAGATATTTCCATGTTCATACAGATGGCGGTGTAGATATTTCCATGTTTATAGAGATAGCGGTGTAGTTATTTCCATGTGTAGAGAGATAGGTTTGTAGATATTTCCATGTATATGCAGAGAGCTGTGTAGATATTTCTATTTTCATGCAGATAGCGGTTTAGATATTTCCATGTTCAAACAGATAGCGGTGTAGATATTTCCATGTTCATCCAGATGGCTGTGTAGATATATCCATGTTCATACAGATAGCGTTGTAGATATTTCCATGTTCATACAGATTACGGTGTAGATATTTCCATGTTTATACAGATAGCGGTGAAATGTATGCATGTTTGCACAGATGGCGGTGAAGATATTTCCATGTTCATACAGATAGCGGTGTAGATATTTCCATGCTCATACAGATAGCGGTGTAGGTATCTCCATGTTCATACAGATAGCGGTGTACATATTTCCATGTTCACACAGATGGCGGTGCAGATATTTCCATGTTCATACTGATAGCGGTGCTGATATTTCCATTTTTATACAGATAGCGGTGTAGATATTTCCATGTTTATACAGATAGCGGTTTAGATATTTCCATGTTTATACAGATAGCAGTGTAGATATCTCCTTAATACAGATGGCGGTGTAGATATTTATATGTTCATACAGATGGCAGTGAAGATATTTCCATGTTCATACAGATGGCGGAGTAGATATTTCCATGTTTATAGAGATAGCGGTGAAGTTATTTCCATGTGTAAAGAGACAGCTGTGTAGATATTTACATGTATATGCAGACAGCTGTGTAGATATTTCCATTTTCATGCAGACAGCGGTGTAGATATTTCCCTGTTCAGATATCGGTGTAGATATTTCCATGTTCATACAGATAGCGGTGTATATATTTCTATGTCCATACAGATAGCTGTGTAGATATTTCCATGTTCATACAGATAGCGGTGTAGATATTTCCATGTTCATACAGATAGCGGTGTAGATATTTCCATGTTCATACAGATAGCGGTGTAGATATTTCCATGTTCATACAGATAGCGGTGTAGATATTTCCATGTTCATACAGATAGCGGTGCTGATATTTCCATCTTTATACAGGTAGCGGTGTAGATATTTCCATGTTTATACACATAGCGGTGTAGATATTTCCATGTTTATACTGATAGCGGTGTAAATATTTCCATGTTTATACAGATAGCGGTGTAGATATCTCCATCTTAATACAGATGGCGGAGTAGATATTTATGTGTACATACAGATTGCGGTTCAGATATTTCCATGTTCATACAGATAGCGGTGTAGCTATTTCCATGTTCATACAGATAGCGGTGTAGATATTTCCTTGTTCATCCAGATGGCTGTGTAGACATATCCATGTTCATACAGATGGCGGTGAAGATAATTCCGTGTTCATACAGACAGCGGTGTAGATATTTCCATGATCATACAGATAGTGGTGTAGATAATTCCATGTTCACACAGATAGAGGGGCTGATATTTCCATGTTCTTACAGATAGCTTTGCTGATATTTCCATGTTTTCACAGGTAGCGGTGTAGATATTTCCATGTTTATACAGATAACGGTGTAGATATTTCCATGTTTATACAGATAGCTGTGTAGATATTTCCATGTTTATACAGATAGCGGTGTAGATATCTCCATCTTAATACAGATGGCTGTGTAGATATATATATGTTCATACAGATGGCCGTGCAGATATTTCCATGTTCATACAGATAGTGGTGTAGTTATTTCCATGTGTAAAGAGGTAGCTGTGTAGATATTTCCATACATATGCAGATAGCTGTGTAGATATTTCCATTTTCATGCAGACAGCGGTGTAGATATTTCCATGTTCAAACAGATAGCGGTGTAGATATTTCCATGTTCATACAGATAGCGGTGTAGATATTTCCATGTTCATACAGATAGCGGTGTAGATATTTCCATTTTCATACAGATAGCGGTGTAGATATTTCCATGTTCATACATATAGCGGTGCTGATATTTCCTTGTTTATACAAGTAGCAGTGTAGATATTTCCATGTTCATACTGATAGCGGTGTAGATATTTCCATGTTTATACAGATTGCGGTGAAGATGTATGCATATTTACACAGATAGCGGTGAAGATATTTCCATGTTCATTCAGATAGCGGTGTAGATATTTCCATGTTCATACAGATAGCAGTGTAGATATTTCCATGTTTATACAGATAGCGGTGAAGATGTATGCATGTTTACACAGATAGCGGTGTAGATATTTCCATGTTCAAAAAGAGAGCGGTGTAGATATTTCCATGTTCATACAGATAGAGGTGTAGATATTTCCATGTTTATACAGATTGCGGTGAAGATGTATGCATATTTACACAGATAACGGTGTAGATATTTCCATGTTCAAACAGATAGCGGTGTAGATATTTCCATGTTCATCCAGATGGCTGCGTAGATATATCCATATTCATACAGATAGCGGTGTAGATATTTCCATGTTCATACACATAGCGTTGTAGATATCTCCATGTTCATACAGATAGAGGGGCTATTTCCATTTTCATGCAGATAGCGGTGCTGATATTTCCATGTTTATACAGGTAGCGTTGTAGATATTTCCATGTTTATACAGATAGCGGTGTAGATATTTCCATGTTTATACAGATAGCGGTGTAGATATTTCCATGTTTATAGAGATAGCGGTGTAGATATCTCCATCTTAATACAGATGGCCGTGTAGATATGTATATGTTCATACAGATGTCGGTGCAGATATTTCCATGTTCATACAGATGGCGGTGTAAATACTTACATGTTCATACAGATAGCGGTGTAGTTATTTCCATGTGTAAAGAGATTGCTGTGTAAATATTTCCATGTTTATGCAGATAGCTGTGTAGATATTTCCATTTTCATGCAGATAGCGGTGTAGATATTTCCATGTTCAAACAGATAGCGGTGTAGATATATCCATGTTCATACAGATAGCGGTATAAATATTTCCATGTTCATTCAGATAGTGGTGTAGATATTTCCAAGTTCATACAGATAGCGGTGTAGCTATTTCCATGTTCATACAGATAGCGGTGTAGATATCTCCATGTTCATAGAGATAGCTGTGTAGATATTTCCATGTTCATACAGATAGCGGTGCTGATATTTCCATGTTTATACAGGTAGCGGTGTAGATATTTCAATGTTTATACAGATAGCGGTGAAGATATGTCCATGTTTATACAGATAGCTGTGTAGATATTTCCAAGTTTATACAGATTGCGGTGAAGATATCTCCATCTTAATACAGATGGCGGTGTAGATATTTATATGTTCATTCAGATGGCGGTGCAGATATTTCCATGTTCATACAGATGGCGGTGTAGATATTTCCATGTTTATAAAGATAGCGGTGTAGTTATTTCCATGTGTAAAGAGATAGCTTTGTAGATATTTCCATGTATATGCAGATAGCTGTGTAGATATTTCTATTTTCATGCAGATAGCAGTTTTGATATTTCCATGTTCAAACAGATTGCGGTGTAGATATTTCCATGTTCATACAGATAGCGGTGTAGATATTTCCATGTTTATATAGATAGCGGTGAAGATGTATGTATGTTTACACAGATAGCGGTGTAGATATTTCCATTTTCATACAGATCGCGGTGTAGATATTTCCAGGTTCATCCAGATGGCTGTGTAGACATATCCATGTTCATACAGATGGCGGTGAAGATATTTCCATGTTTATACAGATAGCGGTGTATATATTTCCATGTTCATACAGATAGCGGTGTAGATATTTCCATGTTCATCCAGATGGCTGTGTAGATATTTCCATGTTCATACAGATAGCGGTGTACAAATTTCCATGTTTATGCAGATAGCGGTGAAGATGGATGCATGTTTACACAGATAGCGGTGTAGATATTTCCATGTTCATACAGTCAGCGGTGTAGACATTTCCATGTTCATACAGATAGCGGTGTAGATATTTCCATGTTCATACTGATGCGGTGCTGATATTTCCATGTTTATACAGATAGCGGTGTAGATATTACCAAGTTTATATAGATAGCGGTGTAGATATTTCCATGTTTATACAGATAGCGGTGTAGATATCTCCTTCTTAATACAGATGGCGGTGTAGATATTTATATGTTCATACACATGGCGGTGCAGATATTTCCATGTTCATAGAGATGGCGGAGTAGATATTTCCATGTTTATAGAGATAGCGGTGTAGTTATTTCCATGTGTAAAGAGATAGCTGAGTAGATATTTCCATGTTTATGCAGATAGTTGTGTAGATATTTCCATTTTCATGCTGACAGCGGTGTAGATATTTCCATGTTCAAACAGATAGCGGTGTAGATATTTCCATGTTCATACAGATAGCGGTGTGGATATTTCCATGTTCATACAGATAGCGGTGTAGATATTTCCATATTCATGCAGATAGTGGTGTTGATATTTCCATGTTCATACAGATAGCGGTGCTGATATTTCCATGTTCATACAGGTAGCGGTGTAGATATTTCCATGTTTATACAGATAGCGGTGTAGATATTTCCATGTTTATACACATGGCGGTGTACATATTTCCAGGTTTATACAGATAGCGGTGTAGATATCTCAATCTTAATACAGATGGCGTTGTAGATATTTATATCTTCATAAAGATGGCGGTGCAGATATTTCCATGTTCATACAGATGGCGGTGTAGATATTTCCATGTTTATAGAGATAGCGGTGTAGTTATTTCCATGTGTAAAGAGATAGCTTTGTAGATATTTCCATGTATATGCAGATACCAGTGCAGTTATTTCCATTTTCATGCAGATAGCAGTGTAGATATTTCCATGTTCAAACAGATAGCGGTGTAGATATTTCCATGTTCATACAGATAGCGGTGGAGATATTTCCATGTTCATACAGATAGCGGTGAAGATGTATGCATGTTTACACAGATAGCGGTGTATATATTTCCATGTTCATACAGATAACGGTGTATATAATTCCATGTTCATCCAGATAGCTCTGTAGATATATCCATGTTCATACAGATGGCGGTGAAGATATTTCCATGTTCATACAGATAGCGGTGTAGCTATTTCCATGTTCATACAGATAGCGGAGTAGATATTTCCATGTTCATACAGATAGCGGTGTAGCTATTTCCAAGTTCATACAGATTGCGGTGTAGATATTTCCATGTTCATCCAGATGGCTTTTTAGATGTATCCATGTTCATACAGATGGCGGTGAAGATATTTCCATGTTCATACAGATAGCGGTGTAGATATTTCCATGTTCATACAAATAGCGTTGTAGATATCTCCATGTTCGTACAGATAGAGGGGCTATGTCCATGTTCGTGCAGATAGTGGTGCTGATATTTCCATGTTTATACAGGTAGCGTTGTAGATATTTCCATATTTATACAGATAGCGGTGAAGATATTTCCATGTTTATACAGATAGCGGTGTAGATATTTCCATGTTTATAGAGATAGCGGTGTAGATATCTCCATCTTAATACAGATGGCCGTGTAGATATGTATATGTTCATACAGATGTCAGTGCAGATATTTCCATGTTCATACAGATGGCGGTGTAAATATTTACATGTTCATACAGATGGCGGTGTAGTTATTTCCATGTGTAAAGAGATAGCTGTGTAGATATTTATATGTATATGCAGATAGCTCTGTAGATATTTCCATTTTCATGCAGATAGCGGTTTAGATATTTCCATGTTCAAACAGATAGCGGTGTAGATATTTCCATGTTCATAAAGACAGCGGTGTAGATATTTCCATGTTCATACAGACAGCGGTGTAGTTATTTCCATGTTTATACAGATAGCAGTGATGATGTATGCATGTTTACACAGATAGCGGTGTAGATATTTCCATGTTCGTACTGATCGCGGTGTAGATATTTCCATGTTCATCTAGATGGCTGTGTAGACATATCCATGTTCATACAGATGGCGGTGAAGGTATTTCCATGTTCATACAGATAGCGGAGTAGATATTTCCATGTTCATACAGATAGCGGTGTAGATATTTCCATGTTCAAACAGATAGCGGTGTAGATATCTCCATCTTAATACAGATGGCGGTGTAGATATTTATATGTTCATACAGATGGCAGTGCAGATATTTCCATGTTCATACAGATGGCGGTGTAGATATTTCCATGTTTATAGAGATAGCGGTGTAGTTATTTCCATGTGTAAAGAGATAGGTTTGTAGTTATTTCCATGTTTATACAGATAGCGGTGAAGTGTATGCATGTTTACACAGATAGCGGTGTAGATATTTCCATGTTCATACAGATCACGGTGTAGATATTTCCATGTTCATACAGATAGCGGTGCTGATATTTCCATTTTTATACAGATAGCGGTGTAGATATTTCCATGTTTATACAGATAGCGGTGTAGATATTTCCATGTTTATACAGATAGCGGTGTAGATATCTCCTTAATACAGATGGCGGTGTAGATATTTATATGTTCATACAGATGGCAGTGAAGATATTTCCATGTTCAAACAGATGGCGGTGTAGTAATTTCCATGTTTATAGAGATAGCGGTGCAGTTATTTCCCCGTGTAAAGAGATAGCTGTATAGATATTTCCATGTATATGCAGACAGCTGTGTAGATATTTCCATTTTCATGCAGACAGTGGTGTAGATATTTCCATGTTCAAACAGGTAGCGGTGTAGATATTTCCATGTTCATACAGATAGCGGTGTATATATTTCCATGTTCATACAGATAGCGGTGTAGATATTTCCATGTTCATACAGATAGCGGTGTAGATATTTCCATGTTCATACAGATAGCGGTGTAGATATTTCCATGTTCATGCAGATAGCGGTGTAGATATTTCCATATTCATGCAGATAGTGGTGTTGATATTTCCATGTTCATACAGATAGCGGTGCTGATATTTCCATGTTCATACAGGTAGCGGTGTAGATATTTCCATGTTTATACAGATAGCGGTGTAGATATTTCCATGTTTATACACATGGCGGTGTACATATTTCCAGGTTTATACAGATAGCGGTGTAGATATCTCAATCTTAATACAGATGGCGTTGTAGATATTTATATCTTCATAAAGATGGCGGTGCAGATATTTCCATGTTCATACAGATGGCGGTGTAGATATTTCCATGTTTATAGAGATAGCGGTGTAGTTATTTCCATGTGTAAAGAGATAGCTTTGTAGATATTTCCATGTATATGCAGATACCAGTGCAGTTATTTCCATTTTCATGCAGATAGCAGTGTAGATATTTCCATGTTCAAACAGATAGCGGTGTAGATATTTCCATGTTCATACAGATAGCGGTGGAGATATTTCCATGTTCATACAGATAGCTGTGAAGATGTATGCATGTTTACACAGATAGCGGTGTATATATTTCCATGTTCATACAGATAACGGTGTATATAATTCCATGTTCATCCAGATAGCTCTGTAGATATATCCATGTTCATACAGATGGCGGTGAAGATATTTCCATGTTCATACAGATAGCGGTGTAGCTATTTCCATGTTCATACAGATAGCGGTGTAGATATTTCCATGTTCATACAGATAGCGGTGTAGCTATTTCCAAGTTCATACACATTGCGGTGTAGATATTTCCATGTTCATCCAGATGGCTTTGTAGATGTATCCATGTTCATACAGATGGCGGTGAAGATATTTCCATGTTCATACAGATAGCGGTGTAGATATTTCCATGTTCATACAAATAGCGTTGTAGATATCTCCATGTTCGTACAGATAGAGGGGCTATGTCCATGTTCGTGCAGATAGTGGTGCTGATATTTCCATGTTTATACAGGTAGCGTTGTAGATATTTCCATATTTATACAGATAGCGGTGAAGATATTTCCATGTTTATACAGATAGCGGTGTAGATATTTCCATGTTTATAGAGATAGCGGTGTAGATATCTCCATCTTAATACAGATGGCCGTGTAGATATGTATATGTTCATACAGATGTCAGTGCAGATATTTCCATGTTCATACAGATGGCGGTGTAAATATTTACATGTTCATACAGATGGCGGTGTAGTTATTTCCATGTGTAAAGAGATAGCTGTGTAGATATTTATATGTATATGCAGATAGCTCTGTAGATATTTCCATTTTCATGCAGATAGCGGTTTAGATATTTCCATGTTCAAACAGATAGCGGTGTAGATATTTCCATGTTCATAAAGACAGCGGTGTAGATATTTCCATGTTCATACAGATAGCGGTGTAGATATTTCCATGTTCATACAGATAGCGGTGTAGATATTTCCATGTCCATCCAGATGGCTGTGTAGATATATCCATGTTCATACAGATAGCGGTGTAGTTATTTCCATGTTCATACAGATAGTGGTGTAGATATTTCCATGTTCATACAGATAGCGGTATAGCTATTTCCATGTTTATACAGGTAGCGGTGTAGATATTTCCAGGTTTATACAGATAGCGGGGTAGATATTTCCATGTTTATACAGATAGCGGTGTAGATATTTCCAGGTTTATACAGATAGCGGCGCAGATATCTCCTTCTTAATACAGATGGCGGTGTAGATATTTATATGTTCATACAGATGGCGGTGCAGATATTTCCATGTTCAAACAGATGGCGGTGTAGATATTTCCATGTTTTTAGAGATAGCGGTGTAGTTATTTCCGTGTGTATAGAGATAGCTGTGTAGATATTTCCATGTATATGCAGATATCTGTGTAGATATTTACATTTTCATGCTGACAGCGGTGTAGATATTTCCATGTTCAAACAGATAGCGGTGTAGATATTTCCATGTTCATACATATAGCGGTGCAGATATTTCCATGTTCATACACATAGCGGAGCAGCTATTTCCATGTTCATTCAGATAGCGGAGCAGCTATTTCCATGTTCATACAGATAGCGGTGTAGATAATTCCATGTTCCTCCAGATGGCTGTGTAGACATATCCATGTTCACACAGATGGCGTTGTAGATAATTCCATGTTCATACATCTAGCGGTGTAGATATTTCCATGTTCATACAGATAGCGTTGTAGATATTTCCATGTTCATACAGATAGAGGGGCTGATATTTCCATGTTCATACAGATAGCGGTGCTGATATTTCCATGTTTATACAGGTAGCGGTGTAGATATTATCATGTTTATACAGATAGCGGTGTAGATATTTCCATGTTTATACAGATAGCGGTGTAGGTATTTCCATGTTTATACAGATAGCGGTGTAGGTATCTCCATCTTAATACAGATGGCGGTGTAGATATTTATATGTTCATACAAATGGCCGTGCAGATATTTCCATGTTCATACAGATAGCGGTGTAGTTATTTCCATGTGTAAAGAGATAGCTGTGCAGATATTTCCATGAATATGCAGATAGCTGTGTAGATATTTCCATTTTCATGCAGATAGCGGTTTAGATATTTCCATGTTCAAACAGATAGCGGTGTAGCTATTTCCATGTTCATACAGATGGCGGTGTAGATATTTCCATGTTCATCCAGATGGTTGTGTAGATATATCCATGTTAATACAGATAGCGGTGTAGATATTTCCATGTTCATACAGATAGCAGTGTAGATATTTCCAAGTTTATACAGATAGCGGTGAAGATGTATGCATGTTTACCCAGATAGCGGTGTATATATTTCCATGTTCATACAGATAGCTGTGTAGGTATTTCCATGTTCATCCAGATGGCTGTGTAGATATATCCATGTTCATACAGATGGTGGTGAAGATATTTCCATGTTCATACAGATAACGGTGTAGATATTTCCATGTTCATACCGATATCGGTGTAGATATTTCCATGTTCATACAGATGGCTGTGTAGATATATCCATGTTCATACAGATGACGGTGAAGATATTTCCAGGTTCATACAGATAGCGGTGTAGATATTTCCATGTTTATACAGATAGCGGTGTAGGTATCTCCTTCTTAATACAGATGGCAGTGTAGATATTTATAAGTTCATACAGATGGCGGTGCAGATATTTCCATGTTCATACAGATGGCGAAGTAGATATTTCCATGCTTATAGAGATAGCGGTGTAGTTATTTCCATGTGTAAAGAGATAGCTGTGTAGATATTTCCATGTATATGCAGATAGCTGTGTAGATATTTCCATTTTCATGCAGACAGCGGTGTAGATATTTCCTTGTTCAAACAGATAGCGGTGTAGATATTTCCATGTTCATACAGATAGCGGTGTAGATATTTCCATGTTCATACTGATAGCGGTGTAGATATTTCCATGTTTATACAGATAGCGGTGTATATATTTCCATGTTCATACAGATAGTGGTGCTGATATATCCATGTTTATACAGGTAGCAGTGTAGATATTTCCATGTTTGTACATATAGCGGTGTAGTTATTTCCATGTTTATACAGATAGCGGTGTAGATATTTCCATGTTTATGAGGATAGCGGTGTCGATATCTCCATCTTAATACAGATGGCGGTGTAGATATTTATATGTTCATACAGATGGCAGTGCAGATATTTCCATGTTCATACAGATGGCGGTGTAGATATTTCCATGTTCATACAGATAGCGGTGTAGTTATTTCCATGTGTAAACAGATAGCTGTGTAGATATTTCCATGTATATGCAGATAGCAGTGTAGATATTTCCGTCTTCAAACAGATAGTGGTGTAGATATTTCCATGTTCATAGAGATAGCGGTGTAGATATTTCCATGTTCATACAGACAGCGGTGTAGATATTTCCATGTTTATACAGACTGCGGTGAAGATATATGCATGTTTACACAGATAGCGGTGTAGATATTTCCATGTTAATCCAGATGGCTGTGTAGATATTTCAATGTTTATACAGATAGCGGTGTAGATATTTTCATTTTCATACAGATAGCGGTGTAGATATTTCCATGTTCATCCAAATGGCTGTGTAGATATATCCATGTTCATACAGATAGCGGTGTAGATATTTCCATGTTCATACAGATAGCGGTGTAGATATTTCCATGTTCATACAGATAGCAGTGTAGATATTTCCATGTTCAAACAGATAGCGGTGTAGATATCTCATTCTTAATACAGATGGCGGTGTAGATATTTATATGTTCATACAGATGGCAGTGCAGATATTTCCATGTTCATACAGATGGCGGTGCAGATATTTCCATGTTTATAGAGATAGCGGTGTAGTTATTTCCATGTGTAAGGAGATAGGTTTGTAGATATTTCCATGTATATGCAGAGAGCTGTGTAGATATTTCTATTTTCATGCAGATAGCGGTTTAGATATTTCCATGTTCAAACAGATAGCGGTGTAGATATTTCCATGTTCATCCAGATGGCTGTGTAGATTTATCCATGTTCATACAGATAGCGGTGTAGATATTTCCATGTTCATACAGATTACGGTGTAGATATTTCCATGTTTATACAGATAGCGGTGAAATGTATGCATGTTTGCACAGATAGCGGTATAGATATTTCCATGTTCATACAGATCGCGGTGTAGGTATTTCCATGTTCATCCAGATCGCTGTGTAGACATATCCATATTCATACAGATGGCGGTGAAGATATTTCCATGTTCATACAGATAGCGGTGTAGATATTTCCATGCTCATACAGATAGCGGTGTAGGTATCTCCATGTTCATACAGATAGCGGTGTAGATA
Organism: Gorilla gorilla gorilla; assembly: GCF_029281585.2. NCBI lineage: Eukaryota > Metazoa > Chordata > Mammalia > Primates > Hominidae > Gorilla > Gorilla gorilla. The sequence goes on along the minus strand of NC_073232.2, from coordinate 3,773,189 downwards.
TTTCCATGTTCACACAGATGGCGGTGCAGATATTTCCATGTTCATACTGATAGCGGTGCTGATATTTCCATTTTTATACAGATAGCGGTGTAGATATTTCCATGTTTATACAGATAGCGGTTTAGATATTTCCATGTTTATACAGATAGCGGTGTAGATATCTCCTTAATACAGATGGCGGTGTAGATATTTATATGTTCATACAGATGGCAGTGAAGATATTTCCATGTTCATACAGATGGCGGAGTAGATATTTCCATGTTTATAGAGATAGCGGTGAAGTTATTTCCATGTGTAAAGAGACAGCTGTGTAGATATTTACATGTATATGCAGATAGCTGTGTAGATATTTCCATTTTCATGCAGACAGCGGTGTAGATATTTCCATGTTCAGATATCGGTGTAGATATTTCCATGTTCATACAGATAGCGGTGTATATATTTCTATGTTCATACAGATAGCTGTGTAGATATTTCCATGTTCATACAGATAGCGGTGTAGATATTTCCATGTTCATACAGATAGCGGTGTAGATATTTCCATGTTCATACAGATAGCGGTGTAGATATTTCCATGTTCATACAGATAGCGGTGTAGATATTTCCATGTTCATACAGATAGCGGTGCTGATATTTCCATCTTTATACAGGTAGCGGTGTAGATATTTCCATGTTTATACACATGGCGGTGTAGATATTTCCATGTTTATACTGATAGCGGTGTAGATATTTCCATGTTTATACAGATAGCGGTGTAGGTATCTCCATCTTAATACAGATGGCGGAGTAGATATTTATGTGTACATACAGATTGCGGTTCAGATATTTCCATGTTCATACAGATAGCGGTGTAGCTATTTCCATGTTCATACAGATAGCGGTGTAGATATTTCCATGTTCATCCAGATGGCTGTGTAGACATATCCATGTTCATACAGATGGCGGTGAAGATAATTCCGTGTTCATACAGATAGCGGTGTAGATATTTCCATGATCATACAGATAGTGGTGTAGATAATTCCATGTTCACACAGATAGAGGGGCTGATATTTCCATGTTCTTACAGATAGCGGTGCTGATATTTCCATGTTTTCACAGGTAGCGGTGTAGATATTTCCATGTTTATACAGATAACGGTGTAGATATTTCCATGTTTATACAGATAGCTGTGTAGATATTTCCATGTTTATACAGATAGCGGTGTAGATATCTCCATCTTAATACAGATGGCTGTGTAGATATATATATGTTCATACAGATGGCCGTGCAGATATTTCCATGTTCATACAGATAGTGGTGTAGTTATTTCCATGTGTAAAGAGGTAGCTGTGTAGATATTTCCATGCATATGCAGATATCTGTGTAGATATTTCCATTTTCATGCAGACAGCGGTGTAGATATTTCCATGTTCAAACAGATAGCGGTGTAGATATTTCCATGTTCATACAGATAGCGGTGTAGATATTTCCATGTTCATACAGATAGCGGTGTAGATATTTCCATGTTCATACAGATAGCGGTGTAGATATTTCCATGTTCATACATATAGCGGTGCTGATATTTCCTTGTTTATACAGGTAGCAGTGTAGATATTTCCATGTTCATACTGATAGCGGTGTAGATATTTCCATGTTTATACAGATTGCGGTGAAGATGTATGCATATTTACACAGATGGCGGTGAAGATATTTCCATGTTCATACAGATAGCGGTGTAGATATTTCCATGTTCATACAGATAGCAGTGTAGATATTTCCATGTTTATACAGATAGCGGTGAAGATGTATGCATGTTTACACAGATAGCGGTGTAGATATTTCCATGTTCAAAAAGAGAGCGGTGTACATATTTCCATGTTCATACAGATAGAGGTGTAGATATTTCCATGTTTATACAGATTGCGGTGAAGATGTATGCATATTTACACAGATAACGTTGTAGATATTTCCATGTTCAAACAGATAGCGGTGTAGATATTTCCATGTTCATCCAGATGGCTGCGTAGATATATCCATATTCATACAGATAGCGGTGTAGATATTTCCATGTTCATACACATAGCGTTGTAGATATCTCCATGTTCATACAGATAGAGGGGCTATTTCCATGTTCATGCAGATAGCGGTGCTGATATTTCCATGTTTATACAGGTAGCGGTGTAGATATTTCCATGTTTATAGAGATAGCGGTGTAGATTTTTCCATGTTTATAGAGATAGCGGTGTAGATATCTCCATCTTAATACAGATGGCCGTGTAGATATGTATATGTTCATACAGATGTCGGTGCCGATATTTCCATGTTCATACAGATGGCGGTGTAAATACTTACATGTTCATACAGATAGCGGTGTAGTTATTTCCATGTGTAAAGAGATTGCTGTGTAAATATTTCCATGTTTATGCAGATAGCTGTGTAGATATTTCCATTTTCATGCAGATAGCGGTGTAGATATTTCCATGTTCAAACAGATAGCGGTGTAGATATATCCATGTTCATACAGATAGCTGTGTAGATATTTCCATGTTCATAAAGATAGCGGTGCTGATATTTCCATGTTTATACAGGTAGCGGTGTAGATATTTCAATGTTTATACAGATAGCGGTGAAGATATGTCCATGTTTATACAGATAGCTGTGTAGATATTTCCAAGTTTATACAGATTGCGGTGAAGATATCTCCATCTTAATACAGATGGCGGTGTAGATATTTATATGTTCATTCAGATGGCGGTGCAGATATTTCCATGTTCATACAGATGGCGGTGTAGATATTTCCATGTTTATAGAGATAGCGGTGTAGTTATTTCCATGTGTAAAGAGATAGCTTTGTAGATATTTCCATGTATATGCAGATAGCTGTGTAGATATTTCTATTTTCATGCAGATAGCAGTTTTGATATTTCCATGTTCAAACAGATTGCGGTGTAGATATTTCCATGTTCATACAGATAGCGGTGTAGATATTTCCATGTTTATATAGATAGCGGTGAAGATGTATGTATGTTTACACAGATAGCGGTGTAGATATTTCCATTTTCATACAGATAGCGGTGTAGATATTTCCATGTTTATATAGATAGCGGTGAAGATGTATGTATGTTTACACAGATAGCGGTGTAGATATTTCCATTTTCATACAGATTGCGGTGTAGATATTTCCAGGTTCATCCAGATGGCTGTGTAGACATATCCATGTTCATACAGATGGCGGTGAAGATATTTCCATGTTTATACAGATAGCGGTGTATATATTTCCATGTTCATACAGATAGCGGTGTAGATATTTCCATGTTCATCCAGATGGCTGTGTAGATATTTCCATGTTCATACAGATAGCGGTGTACAAATTTCCATGTTTATGCAGATAGCGGTGAAGATGGATGCATGTTTACACAGATAGCGGTGTAGATATTTCCATGTTCATACAGATAGCGTTGTAGATATTTCCATGTTCATACAGATAGCGGTGTAGATATTTCCATGTTCATACAGATAGCGGTGTAGATATTTCCATGTTCATACAGATAGTGGTGTAGATATTTCCATGTTCATACAGATAGCGGTGTAGATATTTCCATGTTCGTACAGATAGCTGTGTAGATATTTCCATCTTCGTAGAGATAGCGGTGAAGATATTTCCATGTTCATACAGATAACGGTGTAGATATTTCCATGTTTATACAGATAGCGGTGTAGATATTTCCATGTTTATACATATAGCGGTGTAGATATTTCCAAGTTTATACAGATAGCGGTGTAGATATCTCCATCTTAATATAGATGGGAGTGTAGATATTTATATCTTCATACAGATGGCAGTGCAGATATTTCCATGTTCATACAGATGGCGGTGTAGATATTTGCATGTTTATAGAGATAGCGCTGTAGTTATTTCCATGTGTAAAGAGATAGCTTTGTAGATATTTCCATGTATATGCAGATCGCTGTGTAGATATTTCCATTTTCATGCAGATAGCGGTGTAGATATTTCCATGTTCAAACAGATAGCGGTGTAGATATTTCCATGTTTATACATATAGCGGTGTAGATATTTCCATGTTTATACAGATAGCGGTGTAGATATTTCCTTCTTAATACAGATGGCGGAGTAGATATTTATATGTACATACAGATGGCGGTGCAGATATTTCCATGTTCATACAGATAGCGGTGTAGCTATTTCCATGTTCATACCGATAGCTGCGTAGATATTTCCATGTTCATCCAGATGGCTGTGTAGACATATCCATGTTCATACAGATGGCGCTGAAGATAATTCCATGTTCATACAGATAGCGGTGTAGATATTTCCATGTTCATACAGAGTGTGGTGTAGATATTTCCATATTCATACAGATAGAGGGGCTGATATTTCCATGTTCATACAGATAGCGGTGCTGATATTTCCATGTTTTTACAGGTAGCGGTGTAGATATTTCCATGTTTATACAGATAGCGGTGTAGATATTTCCATGTTTATGCAGATAGCGGTGTAGATATCTCCATCTTAATACAGATGGCGGTGTAGATATTTATATGTTCATACAGATGGCCGTGCAGATATTTCCATGTTCATACAGATAGCGGTGTAGTTATTTCCATTTGTAAAGAAATAGCTGTGTAGATACTTCCATGTATATGCAGATAGTTGTGTAGATATTTCCATTTTCATGCAGATAGCGGTTTAGATATTTCCATGTTCAAACAGATAGCGGTTTAGATAATTCCATGTTCAAACAGATAGCGGTGTAGATATTTCCATGTTCATACAGATAGCGGTGTAGATATTTCCATGTTTATACAGATAGCGGTGAAGATGTATGCATGTTTACACAGATTGCGGTGTAGATATTTCCGTGTTCATACAGATAGCGGTGTAGATATTTCCATGTTCATACAGATAGCGGTGTAGATATTTCCATGTTTATGCAGATAGCGGTGAAGATGTATGCATGTTTACACAGATAGCGGTGTAGATATTTCCATGTTTATACAGATAGCGGTGTAGATATTTCCATGTTTATGCAGATAGCGGTGTAGATATCTCCATCTTAATACAGATGGCGGTGTAGATATTTATATGTTCATACAGATGGCCGTGCAGATATTTCCATGTTCATACAGATAGCGGTGTAGTTATTTCCATTTGTAAAGAAATAGCTGTGTAGATACTTCCATGTATATGCAGATAGTTGTGTAGATATTTCCATTTTCATGCAGATAGCGGTTTAGATATTTCCATGTTCAAACAGATAGCGGTTTAGATAATTCCATGTTCAAACAGATAGCGGTGTAGATATTTCCATGTTCATACAGATAGCGGTGTAGATATTTCCATGTTTATACAGATAGCGGTGAAGATGTATGCATGTTTACACAGATTGCGGTGTAGATATTTCCGTGTTCATACAGATAGCGGTGTAGATATTTCCATGTTCATACAGATAGCGGTGTAGATATTTCCATGTTTATGCAGATAGCGGTGAAGATGTATGCATGTTTACACAGATAGCGGTGTAGATATTTCCATGTTTATACAGATAGCGGTGTAGATATTTCCATGTTTATACAGATAGCGGTGTAGATATCTCTATCTTAATACAGATGGCCGTGTAGTTATTTATATTTTCATACAGATGGCGGTGCAGATATTTCCATGTTCATACAGATGGCGGTGTAGATATTTCCATGTTCATACAGATAGCGGTGTAGTTATTTCCATGTGTAAAGAGATAGCTGTGTAGATATTTATATGTATATGCAGATAGCTCTGTTGATATTTCCATTTTCATGCAGATAGCGGTTTAGATATTTCCATGTTCAAACAGATAGCGGTGTAGATATTTCCATGTTCATACAGACAGCGGTGTAGATATTTCCATGTTTATACAGATAGCAGTGATGATGTATGCATGTTTACACAGATAGCGGTGTAGATATTTCCATGTTCGTACAGATCGTGGTGTAGATATTTCCATGTTCATCTAAATGGCTGTGTAGACATATCCTTTTCATACAGATGGCGGTGAAGGTATTATTTCCATGTTCATACAGATAGCGGTGTAGATATTTCCATGTTCATACAGATAGCGGTGTAGATATTTCCATGTTCATACAGATAGCGGTGTAGATATTTCCATGTTCAAACAGATTGCGGTGTAGATATTTCCATGTTCATACAGATAGCGGTGCTGATATTTCCATGTTTATACAGGTAGTGGTGTAGATATTTCCATGTTCATACAGATAACGGTGTAGATATTTCCATGTATATACAGATAGCGGTGTAGATATTTCCATGTTTATACATATAGCGGTGTAGATATTTCCATGTTTATACAGATAGCGGTGTAGATATCTCCTTCTTAATACAGATGGCGGAGTAGATATTTATATGTAGATACAGATGGCGGTGCAGATATTTCCATGTTCATACAGATAGCGGTGTAGCTATTTCCATGTTCATACCGATAGCTGCGTAGATATTTCCATGTTCATCCAGATGGCTTTGTAGACATATCCATGTTCATACAGATGGCGGTGAAGATAATTCCATGTTCATACAGATAGCGGTGTAGATATTTCCATGTTCATACAGAGTGTGGTGTAGATATTTCCCTATTCATACAGATAGAGGGGCTGATATTTCCATGTTCATACAGATAGCGGTACTGATATATCCATGTTTTTACAGGTAGCGGTGTAGATATTTCCATGTTTATACAGATAGCGGAGTAGATATTTCCATGTTTATAAAGATAGCGGTGTAGATATCTCCATCTTAATACAGATGGCGGTGTAGATATTTATATGTACATACAGATGTCCGTGCAGATATTTCCATGTTCATACAGATAGCGGTGTAGTTATTTCCATGTGTAAAGAGATAGCTGTGTAGATACTTCCATGTATATGCAGATAGTTGTGTAGATATTTCCATTTTCATGCAGATAGCGGTTTAGATATTTCCATGTTCAAACAGATAGCGGTGTAGATATTTCCATGTTCATGCAGATTGTGGTGTAGATATTTCCATGTTTATACAGATAGCGGTGAAGATGTATGCATGTTTACACAGATTGCGGTGTAGATATTTCCGTGTTCATACAGATAGCGGTGTAGATATTTCCATGTTCATACAGATAGCGGTGTAGATATTTCCATGTTTATGCAGATAACGGTGAAGATGTATGCATGTTTACACAGATAGCGGTGTAGATATTTCCATGTTCATACAGATAGCGGTGTAGATATTTCCATGTTCATACCGATAGCGGTGTAGATATTTCCATGTTCATACAGATAGCCTTGTAGACATTTCCATGTTCATACAGATAGTGGTGTAGATATTTCCATGTTCATACAGATAGCGGTGTAGATATTTCCATGTTCGTACAGATAGCGGCGTAGATATTTCCATCTTCATAGAGATAGCGGTGTACATATTTCCATGTACATACAGATAACGGTGTAGATATTTCCAAGTTTATACAGATAGCGGTGTAGATATTTCCATGTTTATACATATTGCGGTGTAGATATTTCCAAGTTTATACAGATAGCGGTGTAGATATCTCCATCTTTATATAGATGGGAGTGTAGATATTTATATCTTCATACAGATGGCGGTGCAGATATTTCCATGTTCATACAGATGGCAGTGTAGATATTTGCATGTTTATAGAGATAGCGCTGTAGTTATTTCCATGTGTAAAGAGATAGCTTTGTAGATATTTCCATGTATATGCAGATCGCTGTGTATATATTTCCATTTTCCTGCAGATAGCGGTGTAGATATTTCCATGTTCAAACAGATAGTGGTGTAGATATTTCCATGTTCATGCAGATAGCGGTGAAGATGTATGCATGTTTACACAGATAGTGGTGTATATATTTCCATGTTCATACAGATAGCGGTGTAGATATTTCCATGCTCCTCCAGATGGCTGTGTAGATATATCCATGTTCATACAGATGGCGGTGAAGATATTTCCATGTTCATTCAGATAGCGGTGTAGTTATTTCCATGTGTAAAGAGATAGCTGTGTAGATATTTCCATGTATATGCAGATAGCTGTGTAGATATTTCCATTTTCATGCAGATAGCGGTTTAGATATTTCCATGTTCAAACAGATAGCGGTGTAGTTATTTCCATGTTCGTAGAGATAGCGGTGAAGATATTTCCATGTTCATACAGTTAGCGGTGTAGATATTTCCATGTTCATACAGATGGCTGTGTAGATATATCCATGTTCATACTGATGGCAGTGAAGATATTTCCGTGTTCATACAGATAGCGGTGTAGATATTTCCATGTTCATACAGATAGCGGTGCAGATATTTCCATGTTCATACTGATAGCGGTGCTGATATTTCCATGTTTATACAGATAGCGGTGTAGATATTTCCATGTTTAAACAGATAGCGGTGTAGATATTTCCATGTTTATACAGATAGCGGTGTAGCTATATCCATGTTCATACAGATAGCGGTGTATGTATTTCCATGTTCATACAGATAGCGGTGTAGATATTTCCATATTCATACAGATAGCAGTGTATGTATTTCCATGTTCATACAGATAGTGGTGTAGATATTTCCATGTTTATACAGATAGCGGTGTAGATATTTCCATGTTCATCCAGGAGGCTGTGTCGATATATCCATGTTCATACAGAGGGCGGTGAAGATATTTCCATGTTCATACAGATAGCGGTGTAGTTATTTCCATGTGTAAAGAGATAGCTGTGTAGATATTTAAATGTATATGCAGAAAGCGGTGTAGATATTTCCATTTTCGTGCTGATAGCAGTTTAGATATTTCCATGTTCAAACAGATAGCGGTGTAGATATTTCCATGTTCATACAGATAGCGGTGTAGATATTTCCATGCTTATGCAGATTGCGGTGAAGATGTATGCATGTTTACAAAAATAGCGGTGTAGATATTTCCATCTTCATGCAGATAGCGGTGTAGCTATTTCCATGTTCATACAGATAGCGGTGTAGATATTTCCATGTTCATAGAGATAGCGGTGTAGATATTTCCATGTTCATACAGATAGCGGTGCTGATATTTCCATGTTTATACAGGTAGCGTTGTAGTTATTTCCATGTTTATTCAGATAGCGGTGTAGATATTTCCATGTTTATACAGATAGCGTTGTAGATATTTCCTAGTTTATACAGATAGCGGTGAAGATATCTCCATCTTAATACAGATGGCGGTGTAGCTATTTATATGTTCATACAGATGGCGGTGCAGATATTTCCATGTTCATACAGATGGCGGTGTAGATATTTCCATGTTTATAGAGATAGCGGTGTAGTTATTTCCATGCTTATGCAGATTGCGGTGAAGTTGTATGCATGTTTACACAAATTGTGGTGTAGATATTTCCATCTTCATGCAGGTAGCGGTGTAGATATTTCCATGTTCATCCAGGTGGCTGTGTAGATATATCCATGTTCATACAGATAGCGGTGTAGATATATCCATGTTCATTCAGATAGTGGTGTAGATATTTCCATGTTCATAGAAATAGCGGTGTAGATATTTCCATGTTCATACAGATGGCGGTGTAGATATTTCCAAGTTTATACAGATAGCGGTGTAGGTATTTCCATGTTTGTACAGATAGCGGTGTAGATATCTCCATCTTAATACAGATTGCGGTGTAGATATTTATATGTTCATACAGATGGCTGTGCAGATATTTCCATGTTCAAACAGATGGCGGTGTAGATATTTCCATGTTCAAACAGATAGCGGTGTAGTTATTTCCATGTGTAAAGAGATAGCTGTGTAGATATTTCCATGTATATGCAGATAGCAGTGTAGACATTTCCATTTTCATGCAGATAGCGGTGCAGATATTTCCATGTTCAAACATATAGCGGTGTAGATATTTCCATGTTCATACAGATAGCGTTGTAGATATATCCATGTTCATACAGATAGCGGTGTAGATATTTCCATGTTCATACATATAGCGGTGTAGATATCTCCATGTTCATACAGATAGAGGGGCTGATATTTCCATGTTCATGCAGATAGCGGTGCTGATATTTCCATGTTTATACAGGTAGCGTTGTAGATATTTCCATGTTTATACAGATAGCGGTGTAGATATTTCCATGTTTATACAGATGGCGGGGTAGATATTTCCATGTTTATACAGATAGCGGTGTAGATATCTGCATCTTAATACAGATGGCCGTGTAGATATGTATATGTTCATACAGATGTCGGGGCAGATATTTCCATGTTCATACAGATGGCGGTGTAGATATTTCCATGTTTATAGAGATAGCGGTGTAGTTATTTCCATGTGTAAAGAGATAGCTTTGTAGATATTGCCATGTATATGCAGATATCTGTGTAGATATTTCTATTTTCATGGAGATAGCGGTTTAGATATTTCCATGTTCAAACAGATTGCGGTGTAGATATTTCCATGTTCATACAGATAGCGGTGTAGATATTTCCATGTTTATATAGATAGCGGTGAAGATGTATGCATGTTTACACAGATAGCGGTGTAGATATTTCCATGTTCATACAGATCGCGGTGTATATATTTCCATGTTCATCCAGATGGCTGTGTAGACATATCCATGTTCATACAGATGGCAGTGAAGATATTTCCATGTTTATACAGATAGCGGTGTAGATATTTCCATGTTCATACAGATAGCGGTGTATGTATTTCCATGTTCATACAGATAGCGGTGTAGATATTTCCATGTTTATACAGATAGCGGTGTAGTTATTTCCATGTTTATACAGATAGCGGTGTAGATATTTCCATGTTTATGCAGATAGCGGTGTAGATATCTCCATCTTAATAAAGATGGCGATGTAGATATTTATATGTTCATACAGATGGCGGTGCAGATATTTCCATGTTCATAAAGATGGCGGTGTAGATATTTCCATGTTCAAACAGATAGCGGTGTAGATATTTCCATGTTCATACAGACAGCGGTGTAGATATTTCCATGTTGATACAGACTGCGGTGAAGATGTATGCATGTTTACACAGATAGCGGTGTAGATATGTCCATGTTCATCCAGATGGCTTTGTAGATATTTCCATGTTTATACAGATAGCGGTGTAGATATTTCCATGTTCATACAGATAGCGGTGTAGATATTTCCATGTTCATCCAGATGGCTTTGTAGATATTTCCATGTTTATACAGATAGCGGTGAAGATAATTCCATGTTTATACAGATAGCGGTGTAGATATTTCCATGATCATACAGATAGTGGTGTAGATATTTCCATGTTCACACAGATAGAGGGGCTGATATTTCCATGTTCATACAGATAGCGGTGCTGATATTTCCATGTTTTTACAGGTAGCGGTGTAGATATTTCCATGTTTATACAGATAACGGTGTAGATATTTCCATGTTTATACAGATAGCTGTGTAGATATTTCCATGTTTATACAGATAGTGGTGTAGATATCTCCATCTTAATACAGATGGCTGTGTAGATATATATAAGTTCATACAGATGGCCATGCAGATATTTCCATGTTCATACAGATAGCGGTGTAGATATTTCCATGTGTAAAGAGGTAGCTGTGTAGATATTTCCATGTATATGCAGATAGCTGTGTAGATATTTCCATTTTCATGCAGACGGCGGTGTAGATATTTCCATGTTCAAACAGATAGCGGTGTAGATATTTCCATGTTCATACAGATAGCGGTGTAGATATTTCCAAGTTCATACAGATAGCGGTGTAGATATTTCCATGTTCATACAGATAGCGGTGTAGATATTTCCATGTTCATACATATAGCGGTGCTGATATTTCCTTGTTTATACAGGTAGCAGAGTAGATATTTCCATGTTCATACAGATAGCGGTGTAGATATTTCCATGTTTATACAGATTGCGGTGAATATGTATGCATATTTACACAGATAGCGGTGAAGATATTTCCATGTTCATACAGATAGTGGTGTAGATATTTCCATGTTCATACAGATAGCAGTGTAGATATTTCCATGTTTATACAGATAGCGGTGAAGATGTATGCATGTTTACACAGATAGCGGTGTAGATATTTCCATGTTCAAACAGAGATCGGTGTAGATATTTCCATGTTCATACAGATAGAGGTGTAGATATTTCCATGTTTATACAGATTGCGGTGAAGATGTATGCATATTTACACAGATAGCGGTGTAGATATTTCCATGTTCATACAGAAAGCGGTGTAGATATTTCCATGTTCATCCAGATGGCTGTGTAGATATATCCATGTTCATACAGATAGCGGTGTAGATATTTCCATTTTCATACAGGTAGTGGTGTAGATATTTCCATGTTCATACAGATAGCGGTGTATCTATTTCCATGTTCATACAGATAGCGGTGTAGATATTTCCATGTTCAGAGATAGCGGTGTAGATATTCCCATGTTCATACAGATAGCGGTTCTGATATTTCCATGTTTATACAGGTAGAGGTGTAGATATTTCCATGTTTATACAGATAGCGGTGTAGATATTTCCATGTTTATACAGATAGCGGTGTAGATATCTCCATCTTAATAAAGATGGCGGTGTAGATATTTATATGTTCATACAGTTGGCGGTGCAGATATTTCCATGTTCATACAGATGGCGGTGTAGATATTTCCATGTTCATACAGATAGCGGTGTAGTTATCTCCATGTGTAAAGAGATAGCTGAGTAGATATTTCCATGTATATGCAGATAGCAGTGTAGATATTTCCATTTTCATGCAGATAGCGGTGTAGATATTTCCATGTTCAAACAGATAGCAGTGTAGATATTTCCATGTTCATACAGATAGCGGTGTAGATATTTCCATGTTCATACAGATAGCGGTGTAGATATTTCCATGTTTATACAGATAGCGGTGAAGATGTATGCATGTTTACACAGATATCGGTGTAGATATTTCCATGTTTATACAGATGGCTGTGTAGATATATCCATGTTCATACAGATAACGGTGTAGATATTTCCATGTTCATACAGATAGCGGTGTAGATATTTCCATGTTCATCCAGATGGCTGTGTAGATATTTCCATGTTCATACAGATAGCGGTGTAGATATTTCCATGTTCATCCAGATGGCTGTGTAGATATTTCCATGTTCATACAGATAGCGGTGTAGATATTTCCATGTTCACAGATAGCGGTGAAGATATATGCATGTTTACACAGATAGCGGTGTAGATATTTCCATGTTCATCCAGATGGCTGTATAGATATATCCATGTTCATACAGATAGCGGTGTAGCTATTTCCATGTTCTTACAGATAGCGGTGTAGCTATTTCCATGTTCATACAGATAGAGGTGAAGGTATTTCCATGTTTATACAGATAGCGGTGAAGATGTATGCATGTTTACACAGATAGCGGTGTAGATATTTCCAGGTTCATACAGATAGCGGTGTAGATATTTCCATGTTCATCCAGATGTCTGTGTAGATATATACATGTTCATACATATAGAGGTGTAGATATTTCCATGTTCATACAGATAGTGGTGTAGATATTTCCATGTTGATACAGATAGCGGTGTAGCTATTTCCATGTTCATACAGATAGCGGTGTAGATATTTCCAGGTTTATACAGATAGCGGTGTAGATATCTCCATCTTAATACAGATGGCAGTGTAGATATTTATATGTTCATACAGATGGCGGTGCAGATATTTCCATGTTCATACAGATGGCGGTGTAGATATTTCCATGTTTATAGAGATAGCGGTGTAGTTATTTCCATGTGTAAAGAGATAGCTTTGTAGATATTTCCAGGTATATGCAGATAGCTGTGTAGATATTTCCATTTTCATGCAAATAGCGGTGAAGATATTTCCATGTTCAAACAGATAGCGGTGTAGATATTTCCATGTTCATACAGATAGCGGTGTAGATATTTCCATGTTCATACAGATAGCGGTGAAGATGTATGCATGTTTACACAGATAGCGGTGTATATATTTCCATGTTCATACAGATAGCGGTGAAGATATTTCCATGTTCATCCAGATGGCTCTGTAGATATATCCATGTTCATACAGATGGCGGTGAAGATATTTCCATGTTCATACAGACGGCGGTGTAGATATTTCCATGTTCATACAGATAGCTGTGTAGATATTTCGAAGTTCATACAGATAGCGGTGTAGCTATTTCCATGTTCATACAGATAGCGGTGTAGAGATTTCCATGTTCATCCAGATGGCTGTGTAGATATATCCATGTTCATACAGATGGCGGTGAAGATATTTCCATGTTCATACAGATAGCGGTGTAGATATTTCCACGTTCTTACAGATAGCGGTGTAGATATCTCCACATTCATACAGATAGAGGGGCTGATATTGCCATGTTCATGCAGATAGCGGTGCTGATATTTCCACGTTTATACAGGTGGCGGTGTAGATATTTCCATGTTTATACAGATAGCGGTGTAGATATTTCCATGTTCAAACAGATAGCTTTGTAGATATTTCCATGTTCATACAGATAGCGGTGTAGATATTTCCATGTTTATACATATAGCGGTGAAATGTATGCATGTTTACACAGATAGTGGTGTAGATATTTCCATGTTCATACAGATCGCGGTGTAGATATTTCCATGTTCATCCAGATGTCTGTGTAGACATATCCATGGTCATACAGATGGCGGTGAAGATATTTCCATATTCATATAGATAGCGGTGTAGATATTTCCATGTTCATACAGATAGCGGTGTAGATATTTCCATGTTCATACAGATGGCTGTGTAGATATATCCATGTTCATACAGATGGCGGTGAAGATATTTCCATGTTCATACAGACAGCGGAGTAGACATTTCCATGTTCATACAGATAGCGGTGTAGATATTTCCATGTTCATACTGATGCGGTGCTGATATTTCCATGTTTATACAGATAGCGGTGTAGATATTACCAAGTTTATATAGATAGCGGTGTAGATATTTCCATGTTTATACAGATAGCGGTGTAGATATCTCCTTTTTAATACAGATGGCTGTGTAGATATTTATATGTTAATACACATGGCGGTGCAGATATTTCCATGTTCATAGAGATGGCGGAGTAGATATTTCCATGTTTATAGAGATAGCGGTGTAGTTATTTCCATGTGTAAAGAGATAGCTGTGTAGATGTTTCCATGTATATGCAGATACCTGTGCAGTTATTTCCATTTTCATGCAGATAGCAGTGTAGATATTTCCATGTTCAAACAGATAGCGGTGTAGATATTTCCATGTTCATACAGATAGCGGTGGAGATATTTCCATGTTCGTACAGATAGCGGTGAAGATGTATGCATGTTTACACAGATAGCGGTGTATATATTTCCATGTTCATACAGATAACGGTGTATATAATTCCATGTTCATCCAGATGGCTCTGCAGATATATCCATGTTTATACAGATGGCGGTGAAGATATTTCCATGTTCATACAGATAGCGGTGTAGCTATTTCCATGTTCATACAGATAGCGGTGTAGATATTTCCATGTTCATACAGATAGCGGTGTAGCTATTTCCATGTTCATACAGATTGCGGTGTAGATATTTCCATGTTCATCCAGATGGCTTTGTAGATGTATTCATGTTCATACAGATGGCGGTGAAGATATTTCCATGTTCATACAGATAGCGGTGTAGATATTTCCATGTTCATACACATAGCGTTGTAGATATCTCCATGTTCGTACAGATAGAGGGGCTATGTCCATGTTCATGCAGATAGCGGTGCTGATATTTCCATGTTTATACAGGTAGCGTTGTAGATATTTCCATATTTATACAGATAGCGGTGAAGATATTTCCATGTTTATACAGATAGCGGTGTAGATATTTCCATGTTTATAGAGATAGCGGTGTAGATATCTCCATCTTAATACAGATGGCCGTGTAGATATGTATATGTTCATACAGATGTCGGTGCAGATATTTCCATGTTCATACAGATGGCGGTGTAAATATTTACTTGTTCATACAGATGGCGGTGTAGTTATTTCCATGTGTAAAGAGATAGCTGTGTAGATATTTATATGTATATGCAGATAGCTCTGTAGATATTTCCATTTTCATGCAGATAGCGGTTTAGATATTTCCATGTTCAGATAGCGGTGTAGATATTTCCATGTTCATAAAGACAGCGGTGTAGATATTTCCATGTTCATACAGACAGCGGTGTAGTTATTTCCATGTTTATACAGATTGCAGTGATGATGTATGCATGTTTACACAGATAGCGGTGTAGATATTTCCATGTTCGTACTGATCGCGGTGTAGATATTTCCATGTTCATCTAGATGGCTGTGTAGACATATCCATGTTCATACAGATGGCGGTGAAGGTATTTCCATGTTCATACAGATAGCGGAGTAGATATTTCCATGTTCATACAGATAGCGGTGTAGATATTTCCATGTTCAAACAGATAGCGGTGTAGATATCTCCATCTTAATACAGATGGCGGTGTAGATATTTATATGTTCATACAGATGGCAGTGCTGATATTTCCATGTTCATACAGATGGCGGTGTAGATATTTCCATGTTTATAGAGATAGCGGTGTAGTTATTTCCATGTGTAAAGAGATAGGTTTGTAGTTATTTCCATGTTTATACAGATAGCGGTGAAGTGTATGCATGTTTACACAGATAGCGGTGTAGATATTTCCATGTTCATACAGATCACGGTGTAGATATTTCCATGTTCATACAGATGGCGGTGTAGTAATTTCCATGTTTATAGAGATAGCGGTGCAGTTATTTCCCCGTGTAAAGAGATAGCTGTATAGATATTTCCATGTATATGCAGACAGCTGTGTAGATATTTCCATTTTCATGCAGACAGTGGTGTAGATATTTCCATGTTCAAACAGATAGCGGTGTAGATATTTCCATGTTCATACAGATAGCGGTGTATATATTTCCATGTTCATACAGATAGCGGTGTAGATATT
Source organism: Gorilla gorilla gorilla (assembly GCF_029281585.2). NCBI lineage: Eukaryota > Metazoa > Chordata > Mammalia > Primates > Hominidae > Gorilla > Gorilla gorilla. Next base: position 3,756,185 of record NC_073232.2, on the reverse strand, counting down.
TCCATGTTCATACAGATAGCGGTGTAGATATTTCCATGTTCATACAGATAGCGGTGTAGATATTTCCATGTTCATGCAGATAGCGGTGTAGATATTTCCATGTTCATACAGATAGCGGTGTAGATATTTCCATGTTCATACAGATAGCGGTGCTGATATTTCCATGATTATACAGGTAGCGGTGTAGTTATTTCCATGTTTATACAAATAGCGGTGTAGATATTTCCATGTTTATACAGATAGCGGTGTAGATATCTCCATCTTAATACAGATGGCGGAGTAGATATTTATATGTACATACAGATGGCGGTGCAGATATTTCCATGTTCATACAGATAGCGGTGTAGCTATTTCCATGTTCATACAGAGAGTGGTGTAGATATTTCCATGTTCATCCAGATGGCTGTGTAGACATATCCATGTTCATACAGATGGCGGTGAAGATAATTCCATGTCCATACAGATAGTGGTGTAGATATTTCCATGTTCATACAGATAGTGGTGCAGATATTTCCATGTTCACACAGATAGAGGGGCTGATAGTTCCATGTTCATACAGATAGCGGCGCTGATATTTCCATGTTTTTACAGGTCGCGGTGTAGATATTTCCATGTTTATACAGATAACGGTGTAGATATTTCCATGTTTATACAGATAGCGGTGTAGATATTTCCATGTTTATACAGATAGCGGTGTAGATATCTCCATCTTAATACAGATGGCGGTGTAGATATTTATATGTTCATACAGATGGAAGTGCAGATATTTCCATGTTCATACAGATAGCGGTGTAGTTATTTCCATGTGTAAAGAGATAGCTGTGTAGATATTTCCACGTATATGCAGATAGTTCTGTAGATATTTCCATTTTCATGCAGATAGCGGTTTAGATATTTCCAAGTTCAAACAGCGGTGTAGATATTTCCATGTTCATACAGATAGCGGTGTAGATATTTCCATGTTCATACAGATAGCGGTGTAGATATTTCCATGTTCATACAGATAGCGGTGTAGATATTTCCATGTCCATCCAGATGGCTGTGTAGATATATCCATGTTCATACAGATAGCGGTGTAGTTATTTCCATGTTCATACAGATAGTGGTGTAGATATTTCCATGTTCATACAGATAGCGGTGTAGCTACTTCCATGTTTATACAGGTAGCGGTGTAGATATTTCCAGGTTTATACAGATAGCGGGGTAGATATTTCCATGTTTATACAGATAGCGGTATAGATATTTCCAGGTTTATACAGATAGCGGCGCAGATATCTCCTTCTTAATACAGATGGCGGTGTAGATATTTATATGTTCATACAGATGGCGGTGCAGATATTTCCATGTTTTTAGAGATAGCGGTGTAGTTATTTCCGTGTGTATAGAGATAGCTGTGTAGATATTTCCATGTATATGCAGATATCTGTGTAGATATTTACATTTTCATGCTGACAGCGGTGTAGATATTTCCATGTTCAAACAGATAGCGGTGTAGATATTTCCATGTTCATACATATAGCGGTGCAGATATTTCCATGTTCATACACATAGCAGAGCAGCTATTTCCATGTTCATTCAGATAGCGGAGCAGCTATTTCCATGTTCCTACAGATAGCGGTGTAGATAATTCCATGTTCCTCCAGATGGCTGTGTAGACATATCCATGTTCACACAGATGGCGTTGTAGATAATTCCATGTTCATACATCTAGCGGTGTAGATATTGCCATGTTCATACAGATAGCGTTGTAGATATTTCCATGTTCATACAGATAGAGGGGCTGATATTTCCATGTTCATACATATAGCGGTGCTGATATTTCCATGTTTATACAGGTAGCGGTGTAGATATTATCATGTTTATACAGATAGCGGTGTAGATATTTCCATGTTTATACAGATAGCGGTGTAGATATTTCCATGTTCATACAGATAGCGGTGTATATATTTCCATGTTCATACAGATAGTGGTGCTGATATATCCATGTTTATACAGGTAGCAGTGTAGATATTTCCATGTTTGTACATATAGCGGTGTAGTTATTTCCATGTTTATACAGATAGCGGTGTAGATATTTCCATGTTTATGCAGATAGCGGTGTCGATATCTCCATCTTAATACAGATGGCGGTGTAGATATTTATATGTTCATACAGATGGCAGTGCAGATATTTCCATGTTCATACAGATGGCGGTGTAGATATTTCCATGTTCATACAGATAGCGGTGTAGTTATTTCCATGTGTAAACAGATAGCTGTGTAGATATTTCCATGTATATGCAGATAGCAGTGTAGATATTTCCATCTTCAAACAGATAGTGGTGTAGATATTTCCATGTTCATAGAGATAGCGGTGTAGATATTTCCATGTTCATACAGACAGCGGTGTAGATATTTCCATGTTTATACAGACTGCGGTGAAGATATATGCATGTTTACACAGATAGCGGTGTAGATATTTCCATGTTAATCCAGATGGCTGTGTAGATATTTCAATGTTTATACAGATAGCGGTGTAGATATTTCCATGTTCATCCAAATGGCTGTGTAGATATATCCATGTTCATACAGATAGCGGTGTAGATATTTCCATGTTCATACAGATAGCGGTGTAGATATTTCCATGTTCATACAGATAGCAGTGTAGATATTTCCATGTTCAAACAGATAGCGGTGTAGATATCTCCATCTTAATACAGATGGCGGTGTAGATATTTATATGTTCATACAGATGGCAGTGCAGATATTTCCATGTTCATACAGATGGCGGTGTAGATATTTCCATGTTTATAGAGATAGCGGTGTAGTTATTTCCATGTGTAGAGAGATAGGTTTGTAGATATTTCCATGTATATGCAGAGAGCTGTGTAGATATTTCTATTTTCATGCAGATAGCGGTTTAGATATTTCCATGTTCAAACAGATAGCGGTGTAGATATTTCCATGTTCATCCAGATGGCTGTGTAGATATATCCATGTTCATACAGATAGCGTTGTAGATATTTCCATGTTCATACAGATTACGGTGTAGATATTTCCATGTTTATACAGATAGCGGTGAAATGTATGCATGTTTGCACAGATGGCGGTGAAGATATTTCCATGTTCATACAGATAGCGGTGTAGATATTTCCATGCTCATACAGATAGCGGTGTAGGTATCTCCATGTTCATACAGATAGCGGTGTACATATTTCCATGTTCACACAGATGGCGGTGCAGATATTTCCATGTTCATACTGATAGCGGTGCTGATATTTCCATTTTTATACAGATAGCGGTGTAGATATTTCCATGTTTATACAGATAGCGGTTTAGATATTTCCATGTTTATACAGATAGCAGTGTAGATATCTCCTTAATACAGATGGCGGTGTAGATATTTATATGTTCATACAGATGGCAGTGAAGATATTTCCATGTTCATACAGATGGCGGAGTAGATATTTCCATGTTTATAGAGATAGCGGTGAAGTTATTTCCATGTGTAAAGAGACAGCTGTGTAGATATTTACATGTATATGCAGACAGCTGTGTAGATATTTCCATTTTCATGCAGACAGCGGTGTAGATATTTCCCTGTTCAGATATCGGTGTAGATATTTCCATGTTCATACAGATAGCGGTGTATATATTTCTATGTCCATACAGATAGCTGTGTAGATATTTCCATGTTCATACAGATAGCGGTGTAGATATTTCCATGTTCATACAGATAGCGGTGTAGATATTTCCATGTTCATACAGATAGCGGTGTAGATATTTCCATGTTCATACAGATAGCGGTGTAGATATTTCCATGTTCATACAGATAGCGGTGCTGATATTTCCATCTTTATACAGGTAGCGGTGTAGATATTTCCATGTTTATACACATAGCGGTGTAGATATTTCCATGTTTATACTGATAGCGGTGTAAATATTTCCATGTTTATACAGATAGCGGTGTAGATATCTCCATCTTAATACAGATGGCGGAGTAGATATTTATGTGTACATACAGATTGCGGTTCAGATATTTCCATGTTCATACAGATAGCGGTGTAGCTATTTCCATGTTCATACAGATAGCGGTGTAGATATTTCCTTGTTCATCCAGATGGCTGTGTAGACATATCCATGTTCATACAGATGGCGGTGAAGATAATTCCGTGTTCATACAGACAGCGGTGTAGATATTTCCATGATCATACAGATAGTGGTGTAGATAATTCCATGTTCACACAGATAGAGGGGCTGATATTTCCATGTTCTTACAGATAGCTTTGCTGATATTTCCATGTTTTCACAGGTAGCGGTGTAGATATTTCCATGTTTATACAGATAACGGTGTAGATATTTCCATGTTTATACAGATAGCTGTGTAGATATTTCCATGTTTATACAGATAGCGGTGTAGATATCTCCATCTTAATACAGATGGCTGTGTAGATATATATATGTTCATACAGATGGCCGTGCAGATATTTCCATGTTCATACAGATAGTGGTGTAGTTATTTCCATGTGTAAAGAGGTAGCTGTGTAGATATTTCCATACATATGCAGATAGCTGTGTAGATATTTCCATTTTCATGCAGACAGCGGTGTAGATATTTCCATGTTCAAACAGATAGCGGTGTAGATATTTCCATGTTCATACAGATAGCGGTGTAGATATTTCCATGTTCATACAGATAGCGGTGTAGATATTTCCATTTTCATACAGATAGCGGTGTAGATATTTCCATGTTCATACATATAGCGGTGCTGATATTTCCTTGTTTATACAAGTAGCAGTGTAGATATTTCCATGTTCATACTGATAGCGGTGTAGATATTTCCATGTTTATACAGATTGCGGTGAAGATGTATGCATATTTACACAGATAGCGGTGAAGATATTTCCATGTTCATTCAGATAGCGGTGTAGATATTTCCATGTTCATACAGATAGCAGTGTAGATATTTCCATGTTTATACAGATAGCGGTGAAGATGTATGCATGTTTACACAGATAGCGGTGTAGATATTTCCATGTTCAAAAAGAGAGCGGTGTAGATATTTCCATGTTCATACAGATAGAGGTGTAGATATTTCCATGTTTATACAGATTGCGGTGAAGATGTATGCATATTTACACAGATAACGGTGTAGATATTTCCATGTTCAAACAGATAGCGGTGTAGATATTTCCATGTTCATCCAGATGGCTGCGTAGATATATCCATATTCATACAGATAGCGGTGTAGATATTTCCATGTTCATACACATAGCGTTGTAGATATCTCCATGTTCATACAGATAGAGGGGCTATTTCCATTTTCATGCAGATAGCGGTGCTGATATTTCCATGTTTATACAGGTAGCGTTGTAGATATTTCCATGTTTATACAGATAGCGGTGTAGATATTTCCATGTTTATACAGATAGCGGTGTAGATATTTCCATGTTTATAGAGATAGCGGTGTAGATATCTCCATCTTAATACAGATGGCCGTGTAGATATGTATATGTTCATACAGATGTCGGTGCAGATATTTCCATGTTCATACAGATGGCGGTGTAAATACTTACATGTTCATACAGATAGCGGTGTAGTTATTTCCATGTGTAAAGAGATTGCTGTGTAAATATTTCCATGTTTATGCAGATAGCTGTGTAGATATTTCCATTTTCATGCAGATAGCGGTGTAGATATTTCCATGTTCAAACAGATAGCGGTGTAGATATATCCATGTTCATACAGATAGCGGTATAAATATTTCCATGTTCATTCAGATAGTGGTGTAGATATTTCCAAGTTCATACAGATAGCGGTGTAGCTATTTCCATGTTCATACAGATAGCGGTGTAGATATCTCCATGTTCATAGAGATAGCTGTGTAGATATTTCCATGTTCATACAGATAGCGGTGCTGATATTTCCATGTTTATACAGGTAGCGGTGTAGATATTTCAATGTTTATACAGATAGCGGTGAAGATATGTCCATGTTTATACAGATAGCTGTGTAGATATTTCCAAGTTTATACAGATTGCGGTGAAGATATCTCCATCTTAATACAGATGGCGGTGTAGATATTTATATGTTCATTCAGATGGCGGTGCAGATATTTCCATGTTCATACAGATGGCGGTGTAGATATTTCCATGTTTATAAAGATAGCGGTGTAGTTATTTCCATGTGTAAAGAGATAGCTTTGTAGATATTTCCATGTATATGCAGATAGCTGTGTAGATATTTCTATTTTCATGCAGATAGCAGTTTTGATATTTCCATGTTCAAACAGATTGCGGTGTAGATATTTCCATGTTCATACAGATAGCGGTGTAGATATTTCCATGTTTATATAGATAGCGGTGAAGATGTATGTATGTTTACACAGATAGCGGTGTAGATATTTCCATTTTCATACAGATCGCGGTGTAGATATTTCCAGGTTCATCCAGATGGCTGTGTAGACATATCCATGTTCATACAGATGGCGGTGAAGATATTTCCATGTTTATACAGATAGCGGTGTATATATTTCCATGTTCATACAGATAGCGGTGTAGATATTTCCATGTTCATCCAGATGGCTGTGTAGATATTTCCATGTTCATACAGATAGCGGTGTACAAATTTCCATGTTTATGCAGATAGCGGTGAAGATGGATGCATGTTTACACAGATAGCGGTGTAGATATTTCCATGTTCATACAGTCAGCGGTGTAGACATTTCCATGTTCATACAGATAGCGGTGTAGATATTTCCATGTTCATACTGATGCGGTGCTGATATTTCCATGTTTATACAGATAGCGGTGTAGATATTACCAAGTTTATATAGATAGCGGTGTAGATATTTCCATGTTTATACAGATAGCGGTGTAGATATCTCCTTCTTAATACAGATGGCGGTGTAGATATTTATATGTTCATACACATGGCGGTGCAGATATTTCCATGTTCATAGAGATGGCGGAGTAGATATTTCCATGTTTATAGAGATAGCGGTGTAGTTATTTCCATGTGTAAAGAGATAGCTGAGTAGATATTTCCATGTTTATGCAGATAGTTGTGTAGATATTTCCATTTTCATGCTGACAGCGGTGTAGATATTTCCATGTTCAAACAGATAGCGGTGTAGATATTTCCATGTTCATACAGATAGCGGTGTGGATATTTCCATGTTCATACAGATAGCGGTGTAGATATTTCCATATTCATGCAGATAGTGGTGTTGATATTTCCATGTTCATACAGATAGCGGTGCTGATATTTCCATGTTCATACAGGTAGCGGTGTAGATATTTCCATGTTTATACAGATAGCGGTGTAGATATTTCCATGTTTATACACATGGCGGTGTACATATTTCCAGGTTTATACAGATAGCGGTGTAGATATCTCAATCTTAATACAGATGGCGTTGTAGATATTTATATCTTCATAAAGATGGCGGTGCAGATATTTCCATGTTCATACAGATGGCGGTGTAGATATTTCCATGTTTATAGAGATAGCGGTGTAGTTATTTCCATGTGTAAAGAGATAGCTTTGTAGATATTTCCATGTATATGCAGATACCAGTGCAGTTATTTCCATTTTCATGCAGATAGCAGTGTAGATATTTCCATGTTCAAACAGATAGCGGTGTAGATATTTCCATGTTCATACAGATAGCGGTGGAGATATTTCCATGTTCATACAGATAGCGGTGAAGATGTATGCATGTTTACACAGATAGCGGTGTATATATTTCCATGTTCATACAGATAACGGTGTATATAATTCCATGTTCATCCAGATAGCTCTGTAGATATATCCATGTTCATACAGATGGCGGTGAAGATATTTCCATGTTCATACAGATAGCGGTGTAGCTATTTCCATGTTCATACAGATAGCGGAGTAGATATTTCCATGTTCATACAGATAGCGGTGTAGCTATTTCCAAGTTCATACAGATTGCGGTGTAGATATTTCCATGTTCATCCAGATGGCTTTTTAGATGTATCCATGTTCATACAGATGGCGGTGAAGATATTTCCATGTTCATACAGATAGCGGTGTAGATATTTCCATGTTCATACAAATAGCGTTGTAGATATCTCCATGTTCGTACAGATAGAGGGGCTATGTCCATGTTCGTGCAGATAGTGGTGCTGATATTTCCATGTTTATACAGGTAGCGTTGTAGATATTTCCATATTTATACAGATAGCGGTGAAGATATTTCCATGTTTATACAGATAGCGGTGTAGATATTTCCATGTTTATAGAGATAGCGGTGTAGATATCTCCATCTTAATACAGATGGCCGTGTAGATATGTATATGTTCATACAGATGTCAGTGCAGATATTTCCATGTTCATACAGATGGCGGTGTAAATATTTACATGTTCATACAGATGGCGGTGTAGTTATTTCCATGTGTAAAGAGATAGCTGTGTAGATATTTATATGTATATGCAGATAGCTCTGTAGATATTTCCATTTTCATGCAGATAGCGGTTTAGATATTTCCATGTTCAAACAGATAGCGGTGTAGATATTTCCATGTTCATAAAGACAGCGGTGTAGATATTTCCATGTTCATACAGACAGCGGTGTAGTTATTTCCATGTTTATACAGATAGCAGTGATGATGTATGCATGTTTACACAGATAGCGGTGTAGATATTTCCATGTTCGTACTGATCGCGGTGTAGATATTTCCATGTTCATCTAGATGGCTGTGTAGACATATCCATGTTCATACAGATGGCGGTGAAGGTATTTCCATGTTCATACAGATAGCGGAGTAGATATTTCCATGTTCATACAGATAGCGGTGTAGATATTTCCATGTTCAAACAGATAGCGGTGTAGATATCTCCATCTTAATACAGATGGCGGTGTAGATATTTATATGTTCATACAGATGGCAGTGCAGATATTTCCATGTTCATACAGATGGCGGTGTAGATATTTCCATGTTTATAGAGATAGCGGTGTAGTTATTTCCATGTGTAAAGAGATAGGTTTGTAGTTATTTCCATGTTTATACAGATAGCGGTGAAGTGTATGCATGTTTACACAGATAGCGGTGTAGATATTTCCATGTTCATACAGATCACGGTGTAGATATTTCCATGTTCATACAGATAGCGGTGCTGATATTTCCATTTTTATACAGATAGCGGTGTAGATATTTCCATGTTTATACAGATAGCGGTGTAGATATTTCCATGTTTATACAGATAGCGGTGTAGATATCTCCTTAATACAGATGGCGGTGTAGATATTTATATGTTCATACAGATGGCAGTGAAGATATTTCCATGTTCAAACAGATGGCGGTGTAGTAATTTCCATGTTTATAGAGATAGCGGTGCAGTTATTTCCCCGTGTAAAGAGATAGCTGTATAGATATTTCCATGTATATGCAGACAGCTGTGTAGATATTTCCATTTTCATGCAGACAGTGGTGTAGATATTTCCATGTTCAAACAGGTAGCGGTGTAGATATTTCCATGTTAGTACAGATAGCGGTGTATATATTTCCATGTTCATACAGATAGCGGTGTAGATATTTCCATGTTCATACAGATAGCGGTGTAGATATTTCCATGTTCATACAGATAGCGGTGTAGATATTTCCATGTTCATGCAGATAGCGGTGTAGATATTTCCATATTCATGCAGATAGTGGTGTTGATATTTCCATGTTCATACAGATAGCGGTGCTGATATTTCCATGTTCATACAGGTAGCGGTGTAGATATTTCCATGTTTATACAGATAGCGGTGTAGATATTTCCATGTTTATACACATGGCGGTGTACATATTTCCAGGTTTATACAGATAGCGGTGTAGATATCTCAATCTTAATACAGATGGCGTTGTAGATATTTATATCTTCATAAAGATGGCGGTGCAGATATTTCCATGTTCATACAGATGGCGGTGTAGATATTTCCATGTTTATAGAGATAGCGGTGTAGTTATTTCCATGTGTAAAGAGATAGCTTTGTAGATATTTCCATGTATATGCAGATACCAGTGCAGTTATTTCCATTTTCATGCAGATAGCAGTGTAGATATTTCCATGTTCAAACAGATAGCGGTGTAGATATTTCCATGTTCATACAGATAGCGGTGGAGATATTTCCATGTTCATACAGATAGCTGTGAAGATGTATGCATGTTTACACAGATAGCGGTGTATATATTTCCATGTTCATACAGATAACGGTGTATATAATTCCATGTTCATCCAGATAGCTCTGTAGATATATCCATGTTCATACAGATGGCGGTGAAGATATTTCCATGTTCATACAGATAGCGGTGTAGCTATTTCCATGTTCATACAGATAGCGGTGTAGATATTTCCATGTTCATACAGATAGCGGTGTAGCTATTTCCAAGTTCATACACATTGCGGTGTAGATATTTCCATGTTCATCCAGATGGCTTTGTAGATGTATCCATGTTCATACAGATGGCGGTGAAGATATTTCCATGTTCATACAGATAGCGGTGTAGATATTTCCATGTTCATACAAATAGCGTTGTAGATATCTCCATGTTCGTACAGATAGAGGGGCTATGTCCATGTTCGTGCAGATAGTGGTGCTGATATTTCCATGTTTATACAGGTAGCGTTGTAGATATTTCCATATTTATACAGATAGCGGTGAAGATATTTCCATGTTTATACAGATAGCGGTGTAGATATTTCCATGTTTATAGAGATAGCGGTGTAGATATCTCCATCTTAATACAGATGGCCGTGTAGATATGTATATGTTCATACAGATGTCAGTGCAGATATTTCCATGTTCATACAGATGGCGGTGTAAATATTTACATGTTCATACAGATGGCGGTGTAGTTATTTCCATGTGTAAAGAGATAGCTGTGTAGATATTTATATGTATATGCAGATAGCTCTGTAGATATTTCCATTTTCATGCAGATAGCGGTTTAGATATTTCCATGTTCAAACAGATAGCGGTGTAGATATTTCCATGTTCATAAAGACAGCGGTGTAGATATTTCCATGTTCATACAGATAGCGGTGTAGATATTTCCATGTTCATACAGATAGCGGTGTAGATATTTCCATGTCCATCCAGATGGCTGTGTAGATATATCCATGTTCATACAGATAGCGGTGTAGTTATTTCCATGTTCATACAGATAGTGGTGTAGATATTTCCATGTTCATACAGATAGCGGTATAGCTATTTCCATGTTTATACAGGTAGCGGTGTAGATATTTCCAGGTTTATACAGATAGCGGGGTAGATATTTCCATGTTTATACAGATAGCGGTGTAGATATTTCCAGGTTTATACAGATAGCGGCGCAGATATCTCCTTCTTAATACAGATGGCGGTGTAGATATTTATATGTTCATACAGATGGCGGTGCAGATATTTCCATGTTCAAACAGATGGCGGTGTAGATATTTCCATGTTTTTAGAGATAGCGGTGTAGTTATTTCCGTGTGTATAGAGATAGCTGTGTAGATATTTCCATGTATATGCAGATATCTGTGTAGATATTTACATTTTCATGCTGACAGCGGTGTAGATATTTCCATGTTCAAACAGATAGCGGTGTAGATATTTCCATGTTCATACATATAGCGGTGCAGATATTTCCATGTTCATACACATAGCGGAGCAGCTATTTCCATGTTCATTCAGATAGCGGAGCAGCTATTTCCATGTTCATACAGATAGCGGTGTAGATAATTCCATGTTCCTCCAGATGGCTGTGTAGACATATCCATGTTCACACAGATGGCGTTGTAGATAATTCCATGTTCATACATCTAGCGGTGTAGATATTTCCATGTTCATACAGATAGCGTTGTAGATATTTCCATGTTCATACAGATAGAGGGGCTGATATTTCCATGTTCATACAGATAGCGGTGCTGATATTTCCATGTTTATACAGGTAGCGGTGTAGATATTATCATGTTTATACAGATAGCGGTGTAGATATTTCCATGTTTATACAGATAGCGGTGTAGGTATTTCCATGTTTATACAGATAGCGGTGTAGGTATCTCCATCTTAATACAGATGGCGGTGTAGATATTTATATGTTCATACAAATGGCCGTGCAGATATTTCCATGTTCATACAGATAGCGGTGTAGTTATTTCCATGTGTAAAGAGATAGCTGTGCAGATATTTCCATGAATATGCAGATAGCTGTGTAGATATTTCCATTTTCATGCAGATAGCGGTTTAGATATTTCCATGTTCAAACAGATAGCGGTGTAGCTATTTCCATGTTCATACAGATGGCGGTGTAGATATTTCCATGTTCATCCAGATGGTTGTGTAGATATATCCATGTTAATACAGATAGCGGTGTAGATATTTCCATGTTCATACAGATAGCAGTGTAGATATTTCCAAGTTTATACAGATAGCGGTGAAGATGTATGCATGTTTACCCAGATAGCGGTGTATATATTTCCATGTTCATACAGATAGCTGTGTAGGTATTTCCATGTTCATCCAGATGGCTGTGTAGATATATCCATGTTCATACAGATGGTGGTGAAGATATTTCCATGTTCATACAGATAACGGTGTAGATATTTCCATGTTCATACCGATATCGGTGTAGATATTTCCATGTTCATACAGATGGCTGTGTAGATATATCCATGTTCATACAGATGACGGTGAAGATATTTCCAGGTTCATACAGATAGCGGTGTAGATATTTCCATGTTTATACAGATAGCGGTGTAGGTATCTCCTTCTTAATACAGATGGCAGTGTAGATATTTATAAGTTCATACAGATGGCGGTGCAGATATTTCCATGTTCATACAGATGGCGAAGTAGATATTTCCATGCTTATAGAGATAGCGGTGTAGTTATTTCCATGTGTAAAGAGATAGCTGTGTAGATATTTCCATGTATATGCAGATAGCTGTGTAGATATTTCCATTTTCATGCAGACAGCGGTGTAGATATTTCCTTGTTCAAACAGATAGCGGTGTAGATATTTCCATGTTCATACAGATAGCGGTGTAGATATTTCCATGTTCATACTGATAGCGGTGTAGATATTTCCATGTTTATACAGATAGCGGTGTATATATTTCCATGTTCATACAGATAGTGGTGCTGATATATCCATGTTTATACAGGTAGCAGTGTAGATATTTCCATGTTTGTACATATAGCGGTGTAGTTACTTCCATGTTTATACAGATAGCGGTGTAGATATTTCCATGTTTATGAGGATAGCGGTGTCGATATCTCCATCTTAATACAGATGGCGGTGTAGATATTTATATGTTCATACAGATGGCAGTGCAGATATTTCCATGTTCATACAGATGGCGGTGTAGATATTTCCATGTTCATACAGATAGCGGTGTAGTTATTTCCATGTGTAAACAGATAGCTGTGTAGATATTTCCATGTATATGCAGATAGCAGTGTAGATATTTCCGTCTTCAAACAGATAGTGGTGTAGATATTTCCATGTTCATAGAGATAGCGGTGTAGATATTTCCATGTTCATACAGACAGCGGTGTAGATATTTCCATGTTTATACAGACTGCGGTGAAGATATATGCATGTTTACACAGATAGCGGTGTAGATATTTCCATGTTAATCCAGATGGCTGTGTAGATATTTCAATGTTTATACAGATAGCGGTGTAGATATTTTCATTTTCATACAGATAGCGGTGTAGATATTTCCATGTTCATCCAAATGGCTGTGTAGATATATCCATGTTCATACAGATAGCGGTGTAGATATTTCCATGTTCATACAGATAGCGGTGTAGATATTTCCATGTTCATACAGATAGCAGTGTAGATATTTCCATGTTCAAACAGATAGCGGTGTAGATATCTCATTCTTAATACAGATGGCGGTGTAGATATTTATATGTTCATACAGATGGCAGTGCAGATATTTCCATGTTCATACAGATGGCGGTGCAGATATTTCCATGTTTATAGAGATAGCGGTGTAGTTATTTCCATGTGTAAGGAGATAGGTTTGTAGATATTTCCATGTATATGCAGAGAGCTGTGTAGATATTTCTATTTTCATGCAGATAGCGGTTTAGATATTTCCATGTTCAAACAGATAGCGGTGTAGATATTTCCATGTTCATCCAGATGGCTGTGTAGATTTATCCATGTTCATACAGATAGCGGTGTAGATATTTCCATGTTCATACAGATTACGGTGTAGATATTTCCATGTTTATACAGATAGCGGTGAAATGTATGCATGTTTGCACAGATAGCGGTATAGATATTTCCATGTTCATACAGATCGCGGTGTAGGTATTTCCATGTTCATCCAGATCGCTGTGTAGACATATCCATATTCATACAGATGGCGGTGAAGATATTTCCATGTTCATACAGATAGCGGTGTAGATATTTCCATGCTCATACAGATAGCGGTGTAGGTATCTCCATGTTCATACAGATAGCGGTGTAGATATTTCCATGTTCACACAGATGGCGGTGCAGATATTTCCATGTTCATACTGATAGCGGTGCTGATATTTCCATTTTTATACAGATAGCGGTGTAGATATTTCCATGTTTATACAGATAGCGGTTTAGATATTTCCATGTTTATACAGATAGCGGTGTAGATATCTCCTTAATACAGATGGCGGTGTAGATATTTATATGTTCATACAGATGGCAGTGAAGATATTTCCATGTTCATACAGATGGCGGAGTAGATATTTCCATGTTTATAGAGATAGCGGTGAAGTTATTTCCATGTGTAAAGAGACAGCTGTGTAGATATTTACATGTATATGCAGATAGCTGTGTAGATATTTCCATTTTCATGCAGACAGCGGTGTAGATATTTCCATGTTCAGATATCGGTGTAGATATTTCCATGTTCATACAGATAGCGGTGTATATATTTCTATGTTCATACAGATAGCTGTGTAGATATTTCCATGTTCATACAGATAGCGGTGTAGATATTTCCATGTTCATACAGATAGCGGTGTAGATATTTCCATGTTCATACAGATAGCGGTGTAGATATTTCCATGTTCATACAGATAGCGGTGTAGATATTTCCATGTTCATACAGATAGCGGTGCTGATATTTCCATCTTTATACAGGTAGCGGTGTAGATATTTCCATGTTTATACACATGGCGGTGTAGATATTTCCATGTTTATACTGATAGCGGTGTAGATATTTCCATGTTTATACAGATAGCGGTGTAGGTATCTCCATCTTAATACAGATGGCGGAGTAGATATTTATGTGTACATACAGATTGCGGTTCAGATATTTCCATGTTCATACAGATAGCGGTGTAGCTATTTCCATGTTCATACAGATAGCGGTGTAGATATTTCCATGTTCATCCAGATGGCTGTGTAGACATATCCATGTTCATACAGATGGCGGTGAAGATAATTCCGTGTTCATACAGATAGCGGTGTAGATATTTCCATGATCATACAGATAGTGGTGTAGATAATTCCATGTTCACACAGATAGAGGGGCTGATATTTCCATGTTCTTACAGATAGCGGTGCTGATATTTCCATGTTTTCACAGGTAGCGGTGTAGATATTTCCATGTTTATACAGATAACGGTGTAGATATTTCCATGTTTATACAGATAGCTGTGTAGATATTTCCATGTTTATACAGATAGCGGTGTAGATATCTCCATCTTAATACAGATGGCTGTGTAGATATATATATGTTCATACAGATGGCCGTGCAGATATTTCCATGTTCATACAGATAGTGGTGTAGTTATTTCCATGTGTAAAGAGGTAGCTGTGTAGATATTTCCATGCATATGCAGATATCTGTGTAGATATTTCCATTTTCATGCAGACAGCGGTGTAGATATTTCCATGTTCAAACAGATAGCGGTGTAGATATTTCCATGTTCATACAGATAGCGGTGTAGATATTTCCATGTTCATACAGATAGCGGTGTAGATATTTCCATGTTCATACAGATAGCGGTGTAGATATTTCCATGTTCATACATATAGCGGTGCTGATATTTCCTTGTTTATACAGGTAGCAGTGTAGATATTTCCATGTTCATACTGATAGCGGTGTAGATATTTCCATGTTTATACAGATTGCGGTGAAGATGTATGCATATTTACACAGATGGCGGTGAAGATATTTCCATGTTCATACAGATAGCGGTGTAGATATTTCCATGTTCATACAGATAGCAGTGTAGATATTTCCATGTTTATACAGATAGCGGTGAAGATGTATGCATGTTTACACAGATAGCGGTGTAGATATTTCCATGTTCAAAAAGAGAGCGGTGTACATATTTCCATGTTCATACAGATAGAGGTGTAGATATTTCCATGTTTATACAGATTGCGGTGAAGATGTATGCATATTTACACAGATAACGTTGTAGATATTTCCATGTTCAAACAGATAGCGGTGTAGATATTTCCATGTTCATCCAGATGGCTGCGTAGATATATCCATATTCATACAGATAGCGGTGTAGATATTTCCATGTTCATACACATAGCGTTGTAGATATCTCCATGTTCATACAGATAGAGGGGCTATTTCCATGTTCATGCAGATAGCGGTGCTGATATTTCCATGTTTATACAGGTAGCGGTGTAGATATTTCCATGTTTATAGAGATAGCGGTGTAGATTTTTCCATGTTTATAGAGATAGCGGTGTAGATATCTCCATCTTAATACAGATGGCCGTGTAGATATGTATATGTTCATACAGATGTCGGTGCCGATATTTCCATGTTCATACAGATGGCGGTGTAAATACTTACATGTTCATACAGATAGCGGTGTAGTTATTTCCATGTGTAAAGAGATTGCTGTGTAAATATTTCCATGTTTATGCAGATAGCTGTGTAGATATTTCCATTTTCATGCAGATAGCGGTGTAGATATTTCCATGTTCAAACAGATAGCGGTGTAGATATATCCATGTTCATACAGATAGCTGTGTAGATATTTCCATGTTCATAAAGATAGCGGTGCTGATATTTCCATGTTTATACAGGTAGCGGTGTAGATATTTCAATGTTTATACAGATAGCGGTGAAGATATGTCCATGTTTATACAGATAGCTGTGTAGATATTTCCAAGTTTATACAGATTGCGGTGAAGATATCTCCATCTTAATACAGATGGCGGTGTAGATATTTATATGTTCATTCAGATGGCGGTGCAGATATTTCCATGTTCATACAGATGGCGGTGTAGATATTTCCATGTTTATAGAGATAGCGGTGTAGTTATTTCCATGTGTAAAGAGATAGCTTTGTAGATATTTCCATGTATATGCAGATAGCTGTGTAGATATTTCTATTTTCATGCAGATAGCAGTTTTGATATTTCCATGTTCAAACAGATTGCGGTGTAGATATTTCCATGTTCATACAGATAGCGGTGTAGATATTTCCATGTTTATATAGATAGCGGTGAAGATGTATGTATGTTTACACAGATAGCGGTGTAGATATTTCCATTTTCATACAGATAGCGGTGTAGATATTTCCATGTTTATATAGATAGCGGTGAAGATGTATGTATGTTTACACAGATAGCGGTGTAGATATTTCCATTTTCATACAGATTGCGGTGTAGATATTTCCAGGTTCATCCAGATGGCTGTGTAGACATATCCATGTTCATACAGATGGCGGTGAAGATATTTCCATGTTTATACAGATAGCGGTGTATATATTTCCATGTTCATACAGATAGCGGTGTAGATATTTCCATGTTCATCCAGATGGCTGTGTAGATATTTCCATGTTCATACAGATAGCGGTGTACAAATTTCCATGTTTATGCAGATAGCGGTGAAGATGGATGCATGTTTACACAGATAGCGGTGTAGATATTTCCATGTTCATACAGATAGCGTTGTAGATATTTCCATGTTCATACAGATAGCGGTGTAGATATTTCCATGTTCATACAGATAGCGGTGTAGATATTTCCATGTTCATACAGATAGTGGTGTAGATATTTCCATGTTCATACAGATAGCGGTGTAGATATTTCCATGTTCGTACAGATAGCTGTGTAGATATTTCCATCTTCGTAGAGATAGCGGTGAAGATATTTCCATGTTCATACAGATAACGGTGTAGATATTTCCATGTTTATACAGATAGCGGTGTAGATATTTCCATGTTTATACATATAGCGGTGTAGATATTTCCAAGTTTATACAGATAGCGGTGTAGATATCTCCATCTTAATATAGATGGGAGTGTAGATATTTATATCTTCATACAGATGGCAGTGCAGTTATTTCCATGTTCATACAGATGGCGGTGTAGATATTTGCATGTTTATAGAGATAGCGCTGTAGTTATTTCCATGTGTAAAGAGATAGCTTTGTAGATATTTCCATGTATATGCAGATCGCTGTGTAGATATTTCCATTTTCATGCAGATAGCGGTGTAGATATTTCCATGTTCAAACAGATAGCGGTGTAGATATTTCCATGTTTATACATATAGCGGTGTAGATATTTCCATGTTTATACAGATAGCGGTGTAGATATTTCCTTCTTAATACAGATGGCGGAGTAGATATTTATATGTACATACAGATGGCGGTGCAGATATTTCCATGTTCATACAGATAGCGGTGTAGCTATTTCCATGTTCATACCGATAGCTGCGTAGATATTTCCATGTTCATCCAGATGGCTGTGTAGACATATCCATGTTCATACAGATGGCGCTGAAGATAATTCCATGTTCATACAGATAGCGGTGTAGATATTTCCATGTTCATACAGAGTGTGGTGTAGATATTTCCATATTCATACAGATAGAGGGGCTGATATTTCCATGTTCATACAGATAGCGGTGCTGATATTTCCATGTTTTTACAGGTAGCGGTGTAGATATTTCCATGTTTATACAGATAGCGGTGTAGATATTTCCATGTTTATGCAGATAGCGGTGTAGATATCTCCATCTTAATACAGATGGCGGTGTAGATATTTATATGTTCATACAGATGGCCGTGCAGATATTTCCATGTTCATACAGATAGCGGTGTAGTTATTTCCATTTGTAAAGAAATAGCTGTGTAGATACTTCCATGTATATGCAGATAGTTGTGTAGATATTTCCATTTTCATGCAGATAGCGGTTTAGATATTTCCATGTTCAAACAGATAGCGGTTTAGATAATTCCATGTTCAAACAGATAGCGGTGTAGATATTTCCATGTTCATACAGATAGCGGTGTAGATATTTCCATGTTTATACAGATAGCGGTGAAGATGTATGGATGTTTACACAGATTGCGGTGTAGATATTTCCGTGTTCATACAGATAGCGGTGTAGATATTTCCATGTTCATACAGATAGCGGTGTAGATATTTCCATGTTTATGCAGATAGCGGTGAAGATGTATGCATGTTTACACAGATAGCGGTGTAGATATTTCCATGTTTATACAGATAGCGGTGTAGATATTTCCATGTTTATGCAGATAGCGGTGTAGATATCTCCATCTTAATACAGATGGCGGTGTAGATATTTATATGTTCATACAGATGGCCGTGCAGATATTTCCATGTTCATACAGATAGCGGTGTAGTTATTTCCATTTGTAAAGAAATAGCTGTGTAGATACTTCCATGTATATGCAGATAGTTGTGTAGATATTTCCATTTTCATGCAGATAGCGGTTTAGATATTTCCATGTTCAAACAGATAGCGGTTTAGATAATTCCATGTTCAAACAGATAGCGGTGTAGATATTTCCATGTTCATACAGATAGCGGTGTAGATATTTCCATGTTTATACAGATAGCGGTGAAGATGTATGCATGTTTACACAGATTGCGGTGTAGATATTTCCGTGTTCATACAGATAGCGGTGTAGATATTTCCATGTTCATACAGATAGCGGTGTAGATATTTCCATGTTTATGCAGATAGCGGTGAAGATGTATGCATGTTTACACAGATAGCGGTGTAGATATTTCCATGTTTATACAGATAGCGGTGTAGATATTTCCATGTTTATACAGATAGCGGTGTAGATATCTCTATCTTAATACAGATGGCCGTGTAGTTATTTATATTTTCATACAGATGGCGGTGCAGATATTTCCATGTTCATACAGATGGCGGTGTAGATATTTCCATGTTCATACAGATAGCGGTGTAGTTATTTCCATGTGTAAAGAGATAGCTGTGTAGATATTTATATGTATATGCAGATAGCTCTGTTGATATTTCCATTTTCATGCAGATAGCGGTTTAGATATTTCCATGTTCAAACAGATAGCGGTGTAGATATTTCCATGTTCATACAGACAGCGGTGTAGATATTTCCATGTTTATACAGATAGCAGTGATGATGTATGCATGTTTACACAGATAGCGGTGTAGATATTTCCATGTTCGTACAGATCGTGGTGTAGATATTTCCATGTTCATCTAAATGGCTGTGTAGACATATCCTTTTCATACAGATGGCGGTGAAGGTATTATTTCCATGTTCATACAGATAGCGGTGTAGATATTTCCATGTTCATACAGATAGCGGTGTAGATATTTCCATGTTCATACAGATAGCGGTGTAGATATTTCCATGTTCAAACAGATTGCGGTGTAGATATTTCCATGTTCATACAGATAGCGGTGCTGATATTTCCATGTTTATACAGGTAGTGGTGTAGATATTTCCATGTTCATACAGATAACGGTGTAGATATTTCCATGTATATACAGATAGCGGTGTAGATATTTCCATGTTTATACATATAGCGGTGTAGATATTTCCATGTTTATACAGATAGCGGTGTAGATATCTCCTTCTTAATACAGATGGCGGAGTAGATATTTATATGTAGATACAGATGGCGGTGCAGATATTTCCATGTTCATACAGATAGCGGTGTAGCTATTTCCATGTTCATACCGATAGCTGCGTAGATATTTCCATGTTCATCCAGATGGCTTTGTAGACATATCCATGTTCATACAGATGGCGGTGAAGATAATTCCATGTTCATACAGATAGCGGTGTAGATATTTCCATGTTCATACAGAGTGTGGTGTAGATATTTCCCTATTCATACAGATAGAGGGGCTGATATTTCCATGTTCATACAGATAGCGGTACTGATATATCCATGTTTTTACAGGTAGCGGTGTAGATATTTCCATGTTTATACAGATAGCGGAGTAGATATTTCCATGTTTATAAAGATAGCGGTGTAGATATCTCCATCTTAATACAGATGGCGGTGTAGATATTTATATGTACATACAGATGTCCGTGCAGATATTTCCATGTTCATACAGATAGCGGTGTAGTTATTTCCATGTGTAAAGAGATAGCTGTGTAGATACTTCCATGTATATGCAGATAGTTGTGTAGATATTTCCATTTTCATGCAGATAGCGGTTTAGATATTTCCATGTTCAAACAGATAGCGGTGTAGATATTTCCATGTTCATGCAGATTGTGGTGTAGATATTTCCATGTTTATACAGATAGCGGTGAAGATGTATGCATGTTTACACAGATTGCGGTGTAGATATTTCCGTGTTCATACAGATAGCGGTGTAGATATTTCCATGTTCATACAGATAGCGGTGTAGATATTTCCATGTTTATGCAGATAACGGTGAAGATGTATGCATGTTTACACAGATAGCGGTGTAGATATTTCCATGTTCATACAGATAGCGGTGTAGATATTTCCATGTTCATACCGATAGCGGTGTAGATATTTCCATGTTCATACAGATAGCCTTGTAGACATTTCCATGTTCATACAGATAGTGGTGTAGATATTTCCATGTTCATACAGATAGCGGTGTAGATATTTCCATGTTCGTACAGATAGCGGCGTAGATATTTCCATCTTCATAGAGATAGCGGTGTACATATTTCCATGTACATACAGATAACGGTGTAGATATTTCCAAGTTTATACAGATAGCGGTGTAGATATTTCCATGTTTATACATATTGCGGTGTAGATATTTCCAAGTTTATACAGATAGCGGTGTAGATATCTCCATCTTTATATAGATGGGAGTGTAGATATTTATATCTTCATACAGATGGCGGTGCAGATATTTCCATGTTCATACAGATGGCAGTGTAGATATTTGCATGTTTATAGAGATAGCGCTGTAGTTATTTCCATGTGTAAAGAGATAGCTTTGTAGATATTTCCATGTATATGCAGATCGCTGTGTATATATTTCCATTTTCCTGCAGATAGCGGTGTAGATATTTCCATGTTCAAACAGATAGTGGTGTAGATATTTCCATGTTCATGCAGATAGCGGTGAAGATGTATGCATGTTTACACAGATAGTGGTGTATATATTTCCATGTTCATACAGATAGCGGTGTAGATATTTCCATGCTCCTCCAGATGGCTGTGTAGATATATCCATGTTCATACAGATGGCGGTGAAGATATTTCCATGTTCATTCAGATAGCGGTGTAGTTATTTCCATGTGTAAAGAGATAGCTGTGTAGATATTTCCATGTATATGCAGATAGCTGTGTAGATATTTCCATTTTCATGCAGATAGCGGTTTAGATATTTCCATGTTCAAACAGATAGCGGTGTAGTTATTTCCATGTTCGTAGAGATAGCGGTGAAGATATTTCCATGTTCATACAGTTAGCGGTGTAGATATTTCCATGTTCATACAGATGGCTGTGTAGATATATCCATGTTCATACTGATGGCAGTGAAGATATTTCCATGTTCATACAGATAGCGGTGTAGATATTTCCATGTTCATACAGATAGCGGTGCAGATATTTCCATGTTCATACTGATAGCGGTGCTGATATTTCCATGTTTATACAGATAGCGGTGTAGATATTTCCATGTTTAAACAGATAGCGGTGTAGATATTTCCATGTTTATACAGATAGCGGTGTAGCTATATCCATGTTCATACAGATAGCGGTGTATGTATTTCCATGTTCATACAGATAGCGGTGTAGATATTTCCATATTCATACAGATAGCAGTGTATGTATTTCCATGTTCATACAGATAGTGGTGTAGATATTTCCATGTTTATACAGATAGCGGTGTAGATATTTCCATGATCATCCAGGAGGCTGTGTCGATATATCCATGTTCATACAGAGGGCGGTGAAGATATTTCCATGTTCATACAGATAGCGGTGTAGTTATTTCCATGTGTAAAGAGATAGCTGTGTAGATATTTAAATGTATATGCAGAAAGCGGTGTAGATATTTCCATTTTCGTGCTGATAGCAGTTTAGATATTTCCATGTTCAAACAGATAGCGGTGTAGATATTTCCATGTTCATACAGATAGCGGTGTAGATATTTCCATGCTTATGCAGATTGCGGTGAAGATGTATGCATGTTTACAAAAATAGCGGTGTAGATATTTCCATCTTCATGCAGATAGCGGTGTAGCTATTTCCATGTTCATACAGATAGCGGTGTAGATATTTCCATGTTCATAGAGATAGCGGTGTAGATATTTCCATGTTCATACAGATAGCGGTGCTGATATTTCCATGTTTATACAGGTAGCGTTGTAGTTATTTCCATGTTTATTCAGATAGCGGTGTAGATATTTCCATGTTTATACAGATAGCGTTGTAGATATTTCCTAGTTTATACAGATAGCGGTGAAGATATCTCCATCTTAATACAGATGGCGGTGTAGCTATTTATATGTTCATACAGATGGCGGTGCAGATATTTCCATGTTCATACAGATGGCGGTGTAGATATTTCCATGTTTATAGAGATAGCGGTGTAGTTATTTCCATGCTTATGCAGATTGCGGTGAAGTTGTATGCATGTTTACACAAATTGTGGTGTAGATATTTCCATCTTCATGCAGGTAGCGGTGTAGATATTTCCATGTTCATCCAGGTGGCTGTGTAGATATATCCATGTTCATACAGATAGCGGTGTAGATATATCCATGTTCATTCAGATAGTGGTGTAGATATTTCCATGTTCATAGAAATAGCGGTGTAGATATTTCCATGTTCATACAGATGGCGGTGTAGATATTTCCAAGTTTATACAGATAGCGGTGTAGGTATTTCCATGTTTGTACAGATAGCGGTGTAGATATCTCCATCTTAATACAGATTGCGGTGTAGATATTTATATGTTCATACAGATGGCTGTGCAGATATTTCCATGTTCAAACAGATGGCGGTGTAGATATTTCCATGTTCAAACAGATAGCGGTGTAGTTATTTCCATGTGTAAAGAGATAGCTGTGTAGATATTTCCATGTATATGCAGATAGCAGTGTAGACATTTCCATTTTCATGCAGATAGCGGTGCAGATATTTCCATGTTCAAACATATAGCGGTGTAGATATTTCCATGTTCATACAGATAGCGTTGTAGATATATCCATGTTCATACAGATAGCGGTGTAGATATTTCCATGTTCATACATATAGCGGTGTAGATATCTCCATGTTCATACAGATAGAGGGGCTGATATTTCCATGTTCATGCAGATAGCGGTGCTGATATTTCCATGTTTATACAGGTAGCGTTGTAGATATTTCCATGTTTATACAGATAGCGGTGTAGATATTTCCATGTTTATACAGATGGCGGGGTAGATATTTCCATGTTTATACAGATAGCGGTGTAGATATCTGCATCTTAATACAGATGGCCGTGTAGATATGTATATGTTCATACAGATGTCGGGGCAGATATTTCCATGTTCATACAGATGGCGGTGTAGATATTTCCATGTTTATAGAGATAGCGGTGTAGTTATTTCCATGTGTAAAGAGATAGCTTTGTAGATATTGCCATGTATATGCAGATATCTGTGTAGATATTTCTATTTTCATGGAGATAGCGGTTTAGATATTTCCATGTTCAAACAGATTGCGGTGTAGATATTTCCATGTTCATACAGATAGCGGTGTAGATATTTCCATGTTTATATAGATAGCGGTGAAGATGTATGCATGTTTACACAGATAGCGGTGTAGATATTTCCATGTTCATACAGATCGCGGTGTATATATTTCCATGTTCATCCAGATGGCTGTGTAGACATATCCATGTTCATACAGATGGCAGTGAAGATATTTCCATGTTTATACAGATAGCGGTGTAGATATTTCCATGTTCATACAGATAGCGGTGTAGATATTTCCATGTTCATACAGATGGCTGTGTATATATATCCATGTTCATACAGATGGCTGTGAAGATATTTCCATGTTCATGCCGGTAGCGGTGCTGATATTTCCATGTTTATACAGGTAGCGGTGTAGATATTTCCATGTTTATACAGATAGCGTTGTAGATATTTCCATGTTTATACAGATAGCAGTGTAGATATTTCCACGTTTATTCAGATAGCGGTTTAGATATCTCCATCTTAATACAGATGGCGGTGTAGATATTTATAAGTTCATACAGATGGCGATGCAGATATTTCCATGTTCATATAGATGGCGCTGTAGATATTTCCATATTCATACAGATAGCGGTGTAGTTATTTCCATGTGTAAGGGAATAGCTGTGTAGATATTTGCTTTTTTATGCAGATAGCTGTGCAGATATTTCCATTTTCATGCAGATTGCGGTTTAGATATTTCCATGTTCAAACAGATAGCGGTGTAGATATTTCCATGTTCATTCAGATAGCTTTGTAGATATTTCCATGTTCATACAGATAGCGGTGTAGATATTTCCATGTTCATCCAGATGGCTGTGTAGATATATCCATGTTCATACAGATGGCGGTGAAGATATTTCCGTGTTCGTACAGATAGATGGGCTGATATTTCCATGTTCATACAGATAGCGGTGCTGATATTTCCATGTTTATACAGGTAGCGGTGTAGATATTTCCATGTTTATACAGGCAGCGGTGTAGATATTTCCATGTTTATACAGATAGCGGTGTAGGTATTTCCATGTTTATACAGACAGCGGTGTAGATATTTCTATCTTAATACAGATGGCCGTGTAGTTATTTATATGTTCATAAAGATGGCGGTGCAGATATTTCCATGTTCATACAGATGGCGGGGTAGATATTTCCATGTTCATATAGATAGCGGTGTAGTTATTTCCATGTGTAAAGAGATAGATGTGTAGTTATTTCCATGTATATGCAGATAGCTCTGTAGATATTTCCATTTTCATGCAGATAGCTGTTTAGATATTTTCATGTTCAAACAGATAGCGGTGTAGATATTTCCATGTTCATAGAGATAGCGGTGTAGATATTTCCATGTTTATACAGATAGCGGTGATGATGTATGCATGTTTACACAGATAGCGGTGTAGATATTTCCATGTTCATACAGATCGCGCTGTAGATGTTTCCATGTTCATCTAGATGGCTGAGTGGACATATCCATGTTCATACAGATGGCGGTGAAGGTATTTCCATGTTCATACAGATAGCGGTGTAGATATTTCCATGTTCAAACCGATAGCGGTGTAGATATTTCCAGGTTCATACAGATAGCGGTGTAGATATTTCCATGTTCATACAGATAGTGGTGTAGATATTTCCATGTTCATACAGATAGCGGTGTAGATATTTTCATGTTCATACAGATAGCGGTGCTGATATTTCCATGTTTATACAGGTAGCGGTGAAGATATTTCCATGTTTATACAGATAGCGGTATAGATATTTCCTTCTTAATACAGATGGCGGTGTAGATATTTATATGTTCATATAGATGGCGGTGCAGATACTTCCATGTTCATACAGATGGCGGTGTAGATATTTCCATGTTTATAGATATAGCGGTGTAGTTATTTCCATGTGTAAAGAGATAGCTGTGTAGATATTTCCATGTATATGCAGATAGCAGTGTAGATATTTCCACTTTCATGCAGATAGCGGTGTAGATATTTACATGTTCAAACAGATAGCGGTGTAGATATTTCCATGTTCATCCAGATGGCTGTGTAGATATATCCATGTTCATAGAGATAGAGGTGTGGATATTTCCATGTTCATACAGGTAGTGGTGTAGATATTTCCATGTTCGTACAGATAGCGGTGTAGCTATTTCCATGTTCATACAGATAGAGGTGTAGATATTTCCATGTTCATAGAGATAGCGGTGTAGGTATTTCCATGTTCATACAGATAGCGGTGTATATATTAACATGCTTATACAGATTGCGGTGAAGATGTATGCATGTTTGCACAGATAGCGGTGTAGATATTTCCATGTTCATGCAGATAGCGTTGTAGATATTTCCATGTTCATTCAGATGGCTGTGTAGATATATCCATGTTCATACAGATGGCGGTGTAGATATTTCCATGTTCATACAGATAGCGGTGTAGATATTTTCATGTTCATACAGATAGCGTTGTAGCTATTTCCATGTTCATACAGATAGCGGCGTAGATATTTCCATGTTCATTGAGATAGCGGTGTAGATATTTCCATGTTCATACAGATAGCGGTGCTGATATTTCCATGTTTATACAGGTAGCGGTGTAGATATTTCCATGTTCATACAGATAGCGGTGCTGATATTTCCATGTTTATACAGGTAGTGGTGTAGATATTTCCGTGTTTATACAGATAGCGGTGTAGATATTTCCATGTTTATACAGATAGCGGTGTAGATATTTCCATGTTTATACAGATAGCAGTATAGATATCTCCATCTTAATACAGATGGTGGTGTAGATATTTATATGTTCATACAGATGGCGGTGCAGATATTTCCATGTTCATACAGATGGCGGTGTAGATATTTCCATGTTCATACAGATAGCGGTGTAGTTATTTCCATGTGTAAAGAGATAGCTGTGTAGATGTTTAAATGTATATGCAGATAGCAGTGTAGATATTTCCATTTTCATGCAGATAGCGGTGTAGATATTTCCATGTTCAAACAGATAGCGGTGTAGATATTTCCATGTTCATACAGATAGCGGTGTAGTTATTTCCATATTTATACAGATAGCTGTGTAGATATTTCCATGTTCATACAGATAGCGGTGTAGATATTTCCATGTTCATACAGATAGCGGTGCTGATATTTCCATGTTTATACAGGCAGCGGTGTAGATATTTCCATGTTTATACAGATAGCGGTTTAGATATTTCCGTCTTAATACAGATGGCGGTGTAGATATTTATATGTTCATAGAGATGGCGGTGCAGATATTTCCATGTTCATACAGATAGCGGTGTAGTTATTTCCATGTGTAAAGAGATAGCTGTGTAGATATTTAAATGTATATGCAGATAGCAGTGTAGATATTTCCATTTTCATGCAGATAGCGGTGTAGATATTTCCATGTTCAAACAGATAGCGGTGTAGATATTTCCATGTTCATACAGATAGCGGTGTAGATATTTCCATGTTTACACAGATAGCGGTGTAGATATTTCCATGTTCATACAGATAGTGGTGTAGATATTACCATGTTCATACAGATAGCGGTGCTGATATTTCCATGTTTATACAGGCAGCGGTGTAGATATTTCCATGTTTATACAGATAGCGGTTTAGATATTTCCTTCTTAATACAGATGGCGGTGTAGATATTTATATGTTCATACAGATGGCGGTGCAGATACTTCCATGTTCATACAGATGGCGGTGTAGATATTTCGATGTTTATAGATATAGCGGTGTAGTTATTTCCATGTGTAAAGAGATAGCTGTGTAGATATTTCCATGTATATGCAGATAGCTGTGTAGATATTTCCACTTTCATGCAGATAGTGGTGTAGATATTTACATGTTCAAACAGATAGCGGTGTAGATATTTCCATGTTCATCCAGATGGCTGTTTAGATATATCCAAGTTCATAGATATAGAGGTGTAGATATTTCCATGTTCATACAGGTAGTGGTGTAGATATTTCCATGTTCATACAGATAGCGGTGTAGCTATTTCCATGTTCATACAGATAGCGGTGTAGATATTTCCATGGTCATAGAGATAGCGGTGTAGATATTTCCATGTTCATACAGATAGCGGTGCTGATATTTAAATGTTTATACAGGTAGCGGTGTAGAGATTTCCATGTTCATACAGATAGCTGTGTAGATATTTCCATGTTTATACATATAGCGGTGTAGATATTTCCAAGTTTATACAGATAGCGGTGTAGATACCTCCATCTTAATATAGATGGCGGTGTAGATATTTATATGTTCATACAGATGGCGGTGCAGATATTTCCATGTTCATACAGATGGTGGAGTAGATATTTCCATGTTTATAGAGATAGCGCTGTAGTTATTTCCATGTGTAAAGATATAGCTTTGTAGATATTTCCATGTATATGCAGATCGCTGTGTAGATATTTCCATTTTCATGCAGATAGCGGTGTAGATATTTCCATGTTGAAACAGATAGCGGTGTAGATATTTCCATGTTCATGCAGATAGCAGTGTAGATATTTCCATGTTTATACAGATAGCGGTGAAGATGTATGCATGTTTACACAGATAGCGGTGTAGATATTTCCATGTTCATACAGATAGCGGTGTAGATATTCCCATGTTCATCCAGATGGCTGTGTAGATATATCCATGTTCATACAGATGGCGGTGAAGATATTTCCATGTTCATACAGATAGCGGTGTAGTTATTTCCATTTGTAAAGAGATAGCTGTGTAGATATTTCCATGTATATGCAGATAGCTGTGTAGATATTTCCATTTTCCTGCAGATAGCGGTTTAGATATTTCCATGTGCAAACAGATAGCGGTGTAGATATTTCCATGTTCATAGAGACACCGGTGTAGATATATCCATGTTCATACAGATAGAGGGGTTATTTCCATGTTCTTACATATAGCGGTGCTTATATTTCCATGTTTATACAGGTAGCGGTGTAGATACTTCCATGTTTATACAGATAGCAGTGTAGATATTTCCATGTTTATACAGATAGCGGTGTAGATATTTCCATGTTTTTACAGTTAGCAGTGTAGATATCTCCATCTTAATACAGATGGCGGAGTAGATATTTATATGTTCAAACAGATGGCGGTGCAGATATTTCCATGTTCATACAGATGGTGGTGTAGATATTTCCATGTTCATACAGATAGCGGTGTAGTTATTTCCATGTGTAAAGAGATAGCTGTGTAGATATTTCCATGTATTTGCAGATAGCTGTGTAGAGATTTCCATTTTCATGCTGATAGCGGTTTAGATATTTAAATGTTCAAACAGATAGCGGTGTAGATATTTCCATGTTCATACAGATAGTGGTGTAGATATTTCCATGCTTATACAGATTGCGAAGATGTATGCGTATATACACAGATAGCGGTGTAGATATTTCCATGTTCATGCAGATAGCGGTGTAGATATTTCCATGTTCATACAGATAGCGGTGTAGATATTTCCATGTTCATAGAGATAGCGGTGTAGATATTTCCATGTTCATACAGATAGCGGTGCTGATATTTCCATGTTTATACAGGTAGCGGTGTAGTTTTTTCCATGTTTATTCAGATAGCGGTGTAGATATTTCCATGTTTATACAGATAGCGGTGTAGGTATTTCCAAGTTTATACAGATAGCGGTGAAGATATCTCCATCTTAATACAGATGGCGTTGTAGCTATTTATATGTTCATACAGATGGCGGTGCAGATATTTCCATGTTCATACAGATGGCGGTGTGGATATTTCCATGTTTATAGAGATAGCGGTGTAGTTATTTCCATGTGTAAAGAGATAGCTTTGTATATATTTCCATGTATATGCAGATAGCTGTGTAGATATTTCCACTTTCATGCAGATAGCGGTGTAGATATTTACATGTTCAAACAGATAGCGGTGTAGATATTTCCATGTTCATCCAGATCCTGTGTAGATATATCCATGTTCATACAGATAGAGGGGTTATTTCCATGTTCTTACAGATAGCGGTGCTGATATTTCCATGTTTATACAGGTAGCGGTGTAGATACTTCCATGTTTATAAAGATAGCAGTGTAGATATTTCCATGTTTATACAGATAGCGGTGTAGATATTTCCATGTTTTTACAGATAGCGGTGTAGATATCTCCATCTTAATACAGATGGCGGAGTAGATATTTATATGTTCATACAGATGACGGTGCAGATATTTCCGTGTTCATACAGATGGCGGTGTAGATGTTTCCATGTTCATACAGATAGCGGTGTAGTTATTTCCATGTGTAAAGAGATAGCTGTGTAGATATTTCCATGTATTTGCAGATAGCTGTGAAGAGATTTCCATTTTCATGCTGATAGCGGTTTAGATATTTAAATGTTCAAACAGATAGCGGTGTAGATATTTCCATGTTCATACAGATAGCGGTGTAGATATTTCCATGCTTATACAGATTGCGAATATGTATGCATATATACACAGATAGCGGTGTAGATATTTCCATGTTCATGCAGATAGCGGTGTAGATATTTCCATGTTCATACAGATAGTGGTGTAGATATTTCCATGTTCATAGAGATAGCGGTGTAGATATTTCCATGTTCATAGAGATAGCGGTGTAGATATTTCCATGTTCATACAGATAGCGGTGCTGATATTTCCATGTTTATACAGGTAGCGGTGTAGTTATTTCCATGTTTATTCAGATAGCGGTGTAGATATTTCCATGTTCATACAGATAGCGGTGTAGATATTTCCATGTTTATACAGATAGCGGTGTAGATATTTCCATGTTTATACAGATAGCGGTGTAGATATTTCCAAGTTTATACAGATAGCGGTGTAGACATCTCCATCTTATTATAGATGGCGGTGTAGATATTTATATGTTCATACAGATGGCGGTGCAGATATTTCCATGTTCATACAGATGGTGGAGTAGATATTTCCATGTTCATACAGATAGCGGTGTAGATATTTCCATGTTCATACAGATAGCGGTGTAGATACTTCCATGTTCATACAGATAGCGGTGTAGATATTTCCATGTTCAAACAGATAGCGGTGTAGATATTTCCATCTTCATAGAGATTGCGGTGTAGATATTTCCTTGTTCATACAGATAACGGTGCTGATTTTCCATGTTTATACAGGTAGTGGTGTAGATATTTCCATGTTTATACAGATAGCAGTGTAGATATTTCCATGTTTATACATATAGCGGTGTAGATATTTCCAAGTTTATACAGATAGCGGTGTAGATATCTCCATCTTAATATAGATGGGGGTGTAGATATTTATATCTTTATACAGATGGCGGTGCAGATATTTCCATGTTCATACAGATAGAGGTGTAGATATTTCCATGTTCATACAGATAGCGGTGTAGATATTTCCATGTTCATACAGATAGCGGTGTAGATATTTTCATGTTCATACAGATAGCGGTGCTGATATTTCCATGTTTATACAGGCAGCGGTGAAGATATTTCCATGTTTATACTGATAGCGGTTTAGATATTTCCTTCTTAATACAGATGGCGGTGTAGATATTTATATGTTCATACAGATGGCGGTGCAGATACTTCCATGTTCATACAGATGGCGGTGTAGATATTTCCATGTTTATAGATATAGCGGTGTAGTTATTTCCATGTGTAAAGAGATAGCTGTGAAGATATTTCCATGTATATGCAGATAGCTGTGTAGATATTTCCACTTTCATGCAGATAGCGGTGTAGATATTTACATGCTGAAACAGATAGCGGTGTAGATATTTCCATGTTCATCCAGATGGCTGTGTAGATATATCCATGTTCACAGAGATAGAGGTGTAGATATTTCCATGTTCATACAGGTAGTGGTGTAGATATTTCCATGTTCATACAGATAGCGGTGTAGTGATTTCCATGTTCATAGAGATAGCGGTGTAGGTATTTCCATGTTCATACAGATAGCGGTGCAGATATTTAAATGTTTATACAGGTAGCGGTGTAGATATTTCCATGTTTATACAGATAGCGGTGTAGATATTTCCATGTTTATACAGATAGCGGTGTAGATATTTCCAAGTTTATACAGATAGCGGTGTAGACATATCCATCTTATTATAGATGGCGGTGTAGATATTTATATGTTCATACAGATGGCGGTGCACATATTTCCATGTTCATACAGATGGTGGAGTAGATATTTCCATGTTCATACAGATAGCGGTGTAGATATTTCCATGTTCATACAGATAGCGGTGTAGATATTTCCATGTTCATACAGATAGCGGTGTAGATATTTCCATGTTCAAACAGATAGCGGTGTAGATATTTCCATCTTCATAGAGATAGCGGTGTAGATATTTCCTTGTTCTTACAGATAACGGTGCTGATTTTCCATGTTTATACAGGTAGTGGTGTAGATATTTCCATGTTTATACAGATAGCAGTGTAGATATTTCCATGTTTATACATATAGCGGTGTAGATATTTCCAAGTTTATACAGATAGCGGTGTAGATATCTCCATCTTAATATAGATGGGGGTGTAGATATTTATATCTTCATACAGATGGCGGTGCAGATATTTCCATGTTCATACAGATGGCGGTGTAGATATTTGCATGTTTATGGAGATAGCGCTGTAGTTATTTCATGTGTAAAGAGTTAGCTTTGTAGATATTTCCATGTATATGCAGATCGCTGTGTAGATATTTCCATTTTCTTGCAGATAGCTTTGTAGATATTTCCATGTTCAAACAGATAGCGGTTTAGATATTTCCATGTTCATGCAGATAGCAGTGTAGATATTTCCATGTTTATACAGATAGCGGTGAAGATGTATGCATGTTTACACAGATAGCGGTGTATATATTTCCATGTTCATACAGATAGCGGTGTAGATATTTCCATGCTCTTCCAGATGGCTGTGTAGATATATCCATGTTCATACAGATGGCGGTGAAGATATTTCCATGTTCATAGAGATAGCGGTGTAGTTATTTCCATGTGTAAAGAGATAGCTGTGTAGATATTTCCATGTATATGCAGATAGCTGTGTAGATATTTCCATTTTCATGCAGATAGCGGTTTAGATATTTCCATGTTCATACAGATAGCGGTGTAGATATTTCCATGTTTATACAGATAGCGGTGTAGATATTTCCATGTTTATACAGATAGCAGTATAGATATCTCCATCTTAATACAGATGGCGGTGTAGATATTTATATGTTCATAGAGATGGCGGTGCAGATATTTCCATGTTCATACAGATGGAGGTGTAGATATTTCCATGTTCATACAGATAGCGGTGTAGTTATTTCCATGTGTAAAGAGATAGCTGTGTAGATATTTAAATGTATATGCAGATAGCAGTGTTGATATTTCGATTTTCATGCAGATAGCGGTGTAGATATTTCCATGTTCAAACAGATAGCGGTGTAGATATTTCCATGTTCATACAGATAGCGGTGTAGATATTTCCATGTTTACACAGATAGCGGTGTAGATATTTCCATGTTCATACAGATAGCGGTGTAGATATTACCATGTTCATACAGATAGCGGTGCTGATATTTCCATGTTAATACAGGTAGCGGTGTAGATATTTCCATGTTTATACAGATAGCGGTTTAGATATTTCCTTCTTAATACAGATGGCGGTGTAGATATTTATATGTTCATACAGATGGCGGTGCAGATACCTCCATGTTCATACAGATGGCGGTGTAGATATTTCCATGTTTATAGAGATAGCGGTGTAGTTATTTCCATGTGTAAAGAGATAGCTGTGTAGATATTTCCATGTATATGCAGATAGCTGTGTAGATATTTCCACTTTCATGCAGATAGCGGTGTAGACATTTACATGTTCAAACAGATAGCGGTGTAGATATTTCCATGTTCATCCAGATGGCTGTTTAGATATATCCATGTTCATAGAGATAGAGGTGTAGATATTTCCATGTTCATACAGGTAGTGGTGTAGATATTTCCATGTTCATACAGATAGCGGTGTAGCTATTTCCATGTTCATACAGATAGCGGTGTAGATATTTCCAAGTTTATACAGATAGCGGTGTAGATATCTCCATCTTAATATAGATGGCGGTGTAGATATTTATTTGTTCATACAGATGGCGGTGCAGATATTTCCATGTTCATAGAGATAGTGGTGTAGATATTTCCATGTTCATACAGATAGCGGTGCTGATATTTAAATGTTTATACAGGTAGCGGTGTAGATATTTCCATGTTCATACAGATAGCGGTGTAGATATTTCCATTTTTATACATATAGCGGTGTAGATATTTCCAAGTTTATACAGATAGCGGTGTAGATATCTCCATCTTAATATAGATGGCGGTGTAGATATTTATAT
This sequence comes from Gorilla gorilla gorilla, assembly GCF_029281585.2. NCBI lineage: Eukaryota > Metazoa > Chordata > Mammalia > Primates > Hominidae > Gorilla > Gorilla gorilla. The sequence continues at coordinate 3,720,903 of NC_073232.2, read as the reverse complement.
GTTCATACAGATGGCGATGCAGATATTTCCATGTTCATACAGATGGTGGAGTAGATATTTCCATGTTTATAGAGATAGCGCTGTAGTTATTTCCATGTGTAAAGATATAGCTTTGTAGATATTTCCATGTATATGCAGATCGCTGTGTAGATATTTCCATTTTCATGCAGATAGCGCCGTAGATATTTCCATGTTCAAACAGATAGCGGTGTAGATATTTCCATGTTCATGCAGATAGCAGTGCAGATATTTCCATGTTTATAGAGATAGCGGTGAAGATGTATGCATGTTTACTCAGATAGCGGTGTAGATCTTTCCATTTTCATGCAGATAGCGGTTTAGATATTTCCATGTTCAAACAGATAGCGGTGTAGATATTTCCATGTTCATAGAGATACCGGTGTAGATATTTCCATGTTCATACAGATAGAGGGGTTATTTCCATGTTCTTACAGATAGCGGTGCTGATATTTCCATGTTTATACAGGTAGCGGTGTAGATATTTCCATGTTTATACAGATAGCAGTGTAGATATTTCCATGTTTATACAGATAGCGGTGTAGATATTTCCATGTTTTTACAGATAGCGGTGTAGATATCTCCATCTTAATACAGATGGCGGAGTAGATATTTATATGTTCATACAGATGGCGGTGCAGATATTTCCATGTTCATACACATGGCGGTGTAGATATTCCCATGTTCATACAGATAGCGGTGTAGTTATTTCCATGTGTAAAGAGATAGCTGTGTAGATATTTCCAAGTATTTGCAGATGGCTGTGTAGAGATTTCCATTTTCATGCTGATAGTGGTTTAGATATTTAAATGTTCAAACAGATAGCGGTGTAGATATTTCCACGTTCATACAGATAGCAGTGTAGATATTTCCAAGCTTATACAGATTGCGAAGATGTATGCATATTTACACAGATAGCGGTGTAGATATTTCCATGTTCATGCAGATAGCTGTGTAGATATTTCCATGTTCATCCAGATGGCTGTGTAGATATATCCATGTTCATACAGATGGCGGTGTAGATATTTCCACGTTCATACAGATAGTGGTGTAGATATTTCCATGTTCATACAGATAGTGGTGTAGATATTTCCATGTTCATAGAGATAGCGGTGTAGATATTTCCATGTTCATACAGATAGCGGTTCTGATATTTCCAGGTTTATACTGGTAGCGGTGTAGATATTTCCATGTTCATGCAGATAGCGGTGTAGATATTTCCATGTTCATCCAGATGGCTGTGTAGTTATATCCATGATCAAACAGATGGCGGTGAAGATATTTCCATGTTCATAGAGATAGAGGGGCTGATATTTCCATGTTCATAGAGATAGCGGTGCTGATATTTCCATGTTTATGCAGGTAGCGGTGTAGATATTTCCATGTTTATACAGGTAGCGGTGTAGATATTTCCATGTTTATACAGATAGCGGTGTAGATATTTCCATGTTTATACAGACAGCGGTGTAGATATTTCTATCTTAATACAGATGGCCGTGTGGTTATTTATATGTTCATGCAGATGGCGGTGCAGATATTTCCATGTTCATACAGATGGCGGCGTAGATATTTCCATGTTCATACAGATAGCGGTGTAGTTATTTCCATGTGTAAAGAGATAGATGTGTAGGTATTTCCATGTATATGCAGATAGCTCTGTAGATATTTCCATTTTCATGCAGATAGCGGTTTAGATATTTCCATGGTCAAACAGATAGCGGTGTAGATATTTCCATGTTCATACAGATAGCGGTGTAGATATTTCCATGTTTATACAGATAGCGGTGATGATGTATGCATGTTTACACAGATAGCGGTGTAGATATTTCCATGTTCCTACAGATCGCGGTGTAGATATTTCCATGTTCAAACCGATAGCGGTGTAGATATTTCCATGTTCATACAGATAGAGGTGTAGATATTTCCATGTTCATACAGATAGCGGTGTAGATATTTCCATGTTCATACAGATAGCGGTGTAGATATTTTCATGTTCATACAGATAGCGGTGCTGATATTTCCATGTTTATACAGGCAGCGGTGAAGATATTTCCATGTTTATACAGATAGCGGTTTAGATATTTCCTTCTTAATACAGATGGCGGTGTAGATATTTATATGTTCATACAGATGGCGGTGCAGATTCTTCCATGTTCATACAGATGGCGGTGTAGATATTTCCATGTTTATAGATATAGCGGTGTAGTTATTTCCATGTGTAAAGAGATAGCTGTGAAGATATTTCCATGTATATGCAGATAGCTGTGTAGATATTTCCACTTTCATGCAGATAGCGGTGTAGATATTTACATGTTGAAACAGATAGCGGTGTAGATATTTCCATGTTCATCCAGATGGCTGTGTAGATATATCCATGTTCACAGAGATAGAGGTGTAGATATTTCCATGTTCATACAGGTAGTGGTGTAGATATTTCCATGTTCATACAGATAGCGGTGTAGATATTTCCATGTTCATACAGATAGCGGTGTAGTGATTTCCATGTTCATAGAGATAGCGGTGTAGGTATTTCCATGTTCATACAGATAGCGGTGCTGATATTTAAATGTTTATACAGGTAGCGGTGTAGATATTTCCATGTTTGTACAGATAGCGGTGTAGATATTTCCATGTTTATACAGATAGCGGTGTAGATATTTCCATGTTTTTACAGATAGCGGTGTAGATATCTCCATCTTAATACAGATGGCGGAGTAGATATTTATATGTTCATACAGATGGCGGTGCAGATATTTCCATGTTCATACAGATGGCGGTGTAGATATTCCCATGTTCATACAGATAGCGGTGTAGTTATTTCCATGTGTAAAGAGATAGCTGTGTAGATATTTCCAAGTATTTGCAGATGGCTGTGTAGAGATTTCCATTTTCTTGCAGATAGCGGTTTAGATATTTCCATGTTCAAACAGATAGCGGTGTAGATATTTCCATGTTCATAGAGATAGCGGTGTAGATATTTCCATGTTCATAGAGATAGCGGTGTAGATATTTCCAGGTTCATACAGATGGCAGTGTAGATATATCCATGTTCATACTGATGGCGGTGAAGATATTTCCATGTTCATACAGATAGCGGTGTAGATATTTCCATGTTCATACAGATAGCGGTGCAGATATTTCCATCTTCATACTGATAGTGGTGCTGATATTTCCATGTTTATACAGATAGCGGTGTAGATATTTCCATGTTTATACAGATAGCGGTGTAGATATTTCCATGTTTATACATATAGCGGTGTAGATATCTACTTCTTAATACAGATGGCGGAGTAGATATTTATATGTACATACAGATGGCGGTGCAGATATTTCCATGTTCATACAGATAGCGGTGTAGCTATTTCCATGTTCATACCGATAGCAGCATAGATATTTCCATGTTCATCCAGATGGCTGTGTAGACATATCCATGTTCATACAGATGGCGGTGAAGATAATTCCATGTTCATACACATAGCGGTGTAGATATTTCCTTGTTCAAGCAGAGTGTGGTGTAGATATTTCCATATTCATACAGATAGAGGGGCTGATATTTCCATGTTGATAGAGATAGCGCTGCTGATATTTCCATGTTTTTACAGGTAGCGGGGTAGATATTTCCATGTTTATACAGATAGTGGTGTAGATATTTCCATGTTTATACAGATTGCGGTGAAGATATATGCATATTTACACAGATAGCGGTGTAGATATTTCCATGTTCATACAGATAGCGGTGTAGATATTTCCATGTTCATCCTGATGGCTGTGTAGATATATCCATGTTCATACAGATAGCTTTGTAGATATTTCCATGTTCATACAGGTAGTGGTGTAGATATTTCCATGTTCATACAGATAGCGGTGTAGCTATTTCCATGTTTATACAGATAGCGGTGTAGATATTTCCATCTTCATAGAGATAGCGGTGTAGGTACTTCCATGTTCATACAGATAACGGTGCTGATATTTCCATGTTTATACAGGTAGCGGTGTAGATATTTCCATGTTTATACAGATAGCGGTGTAGATATTTCCATGTTTATACATATAGCAGTGTAGATATTTCCAAGTTTATGCAGATAGCGGTGTAGATATCTCCATCTTAATATAGATGGGGGTGTAGATATTTATATCTTCATACAGATGGCGGTGCAGATATTTCCATGTTCATACAGATGGCGGTGTAGGTATTTGCATGTTTATAGAGATAGCGCTGTAGTTATTTCCATGTGTAAAGAGATAGCTTTGTAGATATTTCCATGAATATGCAGATCGCTGTGTAGATATTTAAATTTTCATGCAGATAGCGGTGTATATATATCCATGTTCAAACAGATAGCGGTGTAGATATTTCCATGTTCATGCAGATAGCAGTGTAGATATTTCCATGTTAATACAGATAGCGGTGAAGATGTATGCATGTTTACACAGATAGCGGTGTAGATATTTCCATGTTCATACAGATAGCGGTGTAGATATTTCCATGCTCATCCAGATGGCTGTGTAGATGTATCCATGTTCACACAGATGGCGGTGTAGATATTTGCATGCTTATAGAGATAGCGCTGTAGTTATTTCCATGTGTAAAGAGATAGCTTTGTAGATATTTCCATGTATATGCAGATCGCTGTGTAGATATTTAAATTTTCATGCTGATAGCGGTGTAGATATTTCCATGTTCAAACACATAGCGGTGTAGATATTTCCATGTTCATGCAGATAGCAGTGTAGATATTTCCATGTTTATACAGATAGCGGTGAAGATTTATGCATGTTTACACAGATAGCGTTGTAGATATTTCCATGTTCATACAGATAGCGGTGTAGATATTTCCTTGTTTATACAGATAGCGGTGAAGATGTATGCATGTTTACACAGATAGTGGTGTAGATATTTCCATGTTCATACAGATAGCGGTTTAGATATTTCCATGTTCATACAGATAGCGGTGTAGATATTTCCTTGTTTATACAGATAGCGGTGAAGATGTATGCATGTTTACACAGATAGAGGTGTAGATATTTCCATGTTCATACAGATAGCGGTGTAGATACTTCCATGTTCATACAGATAGCGGTGTAGATATTTCCAGGTTTATACAGATAGCGGTGAAGTTGTATGCATGTTCATACAGATAGCGGTGTAGATATTTCCATGTTCATACAGATGGCGGTGTAGATATTTCCATGTTCATACATATAGCGGTGTAGATATTTCCATGTTCATACAGATAGCGGTGTAGATATTTCCATGTTCATACAGATAGCGGTGAAGATATTTCCATGTTCATACTGATAGCGGTGCTGATATTTCCATGTTTATACAGATAGCGGTGTAGATATTTCCATGTTTAAACAGATAGCGGTGTAGATATTTCCATGTTTATACAGATAGCGGTGAAGCTATTTCCATGTTCATACAGATAGCGGTGTATGTATTTCCATGTTCATACAGATAGCGGTGTAGATATTTCCATGTTTATACAGATAGCGGTGTAGCTATTTCCATGTTCATACAGATAGCGGTGTAGATATTTCCATGTTCATCCAGATGGCTGTGTAGATATATCCATGTTCATACAGATGGCGGTGAAGATATTTCCATGTTCATACAGATAGCGGTGTGGATATTTCCATGTTCATACAGATAGCGGTGTAGATATTTCCATGTTCATACAGATAGCGGTGTAGATATTTCCATGTTCATACAGATAGAGGGGCTGATATTTCCATGTTCATACAGATAGCGGTGCTGATATTTCCATGTTTCTACAGGTAGCGGGGTAGATATTTCCATGTTTATACAGATAGCGGTGTAGATATTTCCATTTTTATACAGATAGCGGTGTAGATATTTCCATGTTTATACAGATAACGGTGTAGATATCTCCATCTTAATACAGATGGCCGTGTAGATATTTATATGTTCATACAGATGTCGTTGCAGATATTTCCATGTTCATACAGATGGCGGTGTAGATATTTCCATGTTCATACAGATAGCGGTGTAGATATTTCCATGTGTAAAGAGATAGCTGTGTAGATATTTCCATGTATATGGAGATAGCTCTGTAGATATTTCCATTTTCATGCAGATAGCGGTGTAGATATTTCCATGTTCAAACAGATAGCGGTGTAGATATTTCCATGTTCATACAGATAGCGGTGTAGATATTTCCATGTTTTTACAGAGTGTGGTGAAGATGTATGCATATTTACACAGATAGCGGTGTAGATATTTCCATGTTCATACTGATAGCGTTGTAGATATTTCCATGTTCATCCAGATGGCTGTGTAGATATATCCATGTTCATACAGATAGCGGTGTAGATATTTCCATGTTCATACAGGTAGTGGTGTAGATATTTCCATGTTCATACAGATAGCGGTGTAGCCATTTCCATGTTCATACAGATAGCGGTGTAGATATTTCCATGTTCATACAGATAGCGGTGTAGATATTTCCATGTTCATACAGATAACGGTGCTGATATTTCCATGTTTATACTGGTAGCGGTGTAGATATTTCCATGTTTATACAGATAGCGGTGTAGATATTTCCATGTTTATACATATAGCGGTGTAGATATTTCCAAGTTTATGCAGATAGCGTTGTAGATATCTCCATCTTAATATAGATGGGGGTGTAGATATTTATATCTTCATACAGATGGCGGTGCAGATATTTCCATGTTCATACAGATGGCGGTGTAGATATTTGCATGTTTATAGAGATAGCGCTGTTGTTATTTCCATGTGTAAAGAGATAGCTTTGTAGATATTTCCATGAATATGCTGATCGCTGTGTAGATATTTCCATTTTCATGCAGAAAGCGGTGTAGATATTTCCATGTTCATGCAGATAGCAGTGTAGTTATTTCCATGTTTATATAGATAGCTGTGAAGATGTATGCATGTTTACACAGATAGCGGTGTAGATATTTCCATGTTCATACAGAAAGCGGTGTAGATATTTCCATGCTCATCCAGATGGCTGTGTAGATATATCCATGTTAATACAGATGGCGGTGAAGGTATTTCCACGTTCATACAGATTGCGGTGTAGTTATTTCCATGTGTAAAGAGATAGCTGTGTAGATATTTCCATGTATATGCAGATAGCTGTGTAGATATTTCCATTTTCATGCAGATAGCGGTTTAGATATTTCCATCTTCCTACAGATGGCGGTGTAGATATTTCCATATTCATACAGATGGCGGTGTAGATATTTCCATGTTTATACAGATAGCAGTGTAGATATTTCCATCTTTATACACATATCGGTGTAGATATTTCCATGTTTTAAGAAATAGCGGTGTAGATATTTCCATGTTTACACAGAGAGCGGTGTAGATATTTCCATGTTTACACAGATAGCGGTGTAGATATTTCCATGTTTATACAGATAGCATTGTAGATATTTCCATATTTATAGAGATATCGGTGTAGATATTTCCATGTTTATACAGATCGCGATGTAGATATTTCCATGTTTCTGCAGATGGCTGGGTAGATATTTGCATGTTTATAGAGAGAACGGTGTAGATATTTCCATGATCCCCCAGTTGGTGGTGTAGATATTTCCATGATTACACAGACAGCGTTGTAGATATTTCCAAGTTTATGCGGGTAGCGGTGTAGATATTTCCACTTTTATGCAGATAGCAGTGTAGATATTTCGATGTTTATAAAGGTAGCGGTTTAGATATCTCCATGTTTTAAGAGATAGCGGTGTAGATATTTCCATGTTTACACAGATAGCGTTGTAGATATTTCCATGTTTATTCAGATATCGGTGTAGATATTTCCATGTTCATACTGATGGCGGTGTAGATATTTCCATGTTTATAGATATAGCAGTGTAGATATTTCCATGTTTATCCAGATAGCGGTGTACGTATTTCCATATTTATACAGATGGCGGTGAAGATATTTCCATGCTTATAGAGAAAGCGGTGTAGATATTTCCATATTCCTACAGATGGCGGTGTAGATATTTCCATGTTTATAGAGTTGGCGGTTTAGATATGTACATGTTCCTACAGATGGCGGTGTAGATATTTCCATGTTTATACAGATAGCGGTGTAGGTATTTCCATGTTTGTACACATTACGTTGTAGATATTTCCATGTTTTAAGAGATAGCGGTGTAGATATTTCCATGTTTACACAGACCGCGGTGTAGATATTTCCATGTTTATACCGATAGCATTGTAGATATTTACATGTTTATACTGATAGTGGTGTAGATATTTCCATGTTTACCCAGATAGCGGAGTAGATATTTCCATGTTTATACAGATAGCTTTGTATGTATTTCCTTGTTTATACAGATATCGGTGTAGACATTTCCACGTTTATAGAGATAGTGGTGTAGATATTTCCATGTTTATACAGATAGCGGTGTAGGTATTTCCAAGTTTATAGAGATAGCGGTGTAGACATTTCCATGTTCCTACAGATGGTGCTGTAGATATTTCCATGTGCATACAAATGGAGGTGTAGATATTTCCGTGTTTATAGATATAGCGGTGTAGATATTTCCATGTTTATCCAGATAGCGGTGTACGTATTTCCATGTATATACAGATGGCGTTGTAGACATTTCCTTGTTTATAGAGATAGCGTTGTAGATATTTCCATGTTCCTACAGATGGCGGTGTAGATATTTCCATGTTTACAGAGTTGGCGGTGTAGATATTTCCACGTTCATACAGATGGTGGTGTAGATATTTCCATGTTAATACAGATAGCGGGGTAGGTATTTCCATGTTTATACACATTACGCTGTAGATATTTCCATGTTTTTACAGATAGCTGTGTAGATATTTCCATGTTTATACACATGGCGGTGTGGATATTTCCATGTTCATAGGGATGGCGTTGTAGATATTTCCATCTTTATAGAGATGGCAGTGTAGATATTTCCATCTTAATACAGATAGTGGTGTAGATATTTCCATGTTTAAACAGATGGCGTTGTAGATATTTCCATCTTTATAGAGGTTGCGCCGTAGATATTTCCTTATTCATACAGATGGCAGTGTAGATATTTCCATGTTTATATAGATGGCGGTGTAGATATTTCCATCTTAATACAGATAACGGTGTAGATATTTCCATGTTTATGCAGATGGCGGTGTAGATATTTTCATGTCGATACAGATGGCGGTGTAGGTATTTCCATGTTTATAGAGAGAGCGGTGTAGATATTTCCATGTTGATAGAGATAGCGGTGTAGATATTTCCATGTATATACCGATAGCGGTGTAGATATTTCCATATTTATACAGGTAGCGGTGCAGAAATGTGAATTCATTAAACCTCTTTTTCTTTATAAATTACCCAGTCTTGGGTATGTCTTTATCAGCAGCATGAAAATTGACTAATACACTCACTTTCCATGAATGATACTCTGTTAGCCCATTTGCATTGTTGTAAAGAAATACCTGAGGCTGGGTAATTTATAAAGAAATGACGTTTATTTGTCTCCTTGTTCTGAAGGCTGTACGTGAAGCATAGTACTGGCACCTGCTTCCAGGGAGGGCCTCAGGAACCTTCCAATCATGGTGGAAGGTGAAGGGAAACCAGCATATCACATGGTGAGAGCGGAAGCCAGAGAGACAGGGAGGAGGTGTCAGTCTCTTTTAAACAACCAGATATCGCATGAACTCACAGGGTAAGAACTCATTCATTACCAAGAGGACAGCACCAAGCCATTCAGGAGGCATCTATCTCCAACATTGGGGATCACATTTGAACGTGAGATTTGAAGGGGACAAACATCCAAACTATGTCAGATACCAAAGCTGACAATGCTTAGGATCTTTAGCTGTTCCAGGTTCTGGGAAAAGGGAGAGAGTTAGCTTCCCTCGTCTATGCTGTGCTACTCCATATTATATTAGTAATTATTGTTCTCTAAAGGTTCTTGAAAGCAAATAAACAAATGCAAGGCAAAACACATGAAATGCAAGGCAAAACATACGAAATGCAAGGCAAATGCATTAAAAACTTTTGAGTGTTAATATATAGGTTTTATTTTACCTTTTTAATTTCTTTTGCTTAACCAAATAGATTATGTAGTTTTGATTAACTGGCCATGAAATAGCTCTGCCTACATAGAATTTCCCATGAATAATTGGTTGTGGAGACTTTTGTGTGTGACCCAAATCCTCCCTCAAAACTGAAGTTTGCCCAGCTATTGGGAGTGTTGGCAAATCATGCCTCTCAGCTGATTCTCTCTAGAATTTATTCTCAGGAGATCTAATTAATAACTTGTCAAGCTGATGTCCATCCTTGGGGACAACTCGTATCTGAAGAATGGCCAGTGAAAGGTATTAAAACTCCATACTCCTGCCTCAATTTAGGGCAACTCTGAAGGGTCACCCCTGCTTCTCAGCTCCCCCTTGAGATTAGCTGAGGTATTTGTTGTGACTGCCTCACATCTCAACTCCCTTTGTCCAATTCAGCTTTTTCGCCACAGTTGTTGGCTCCTAGGATTTTACCCAGTTAAATGTTCTCTACACAAATCTCTATCTCAAATCTGCTTTACAGGGAATGTGGCCTCAGACAGGTTTTCATTAGGTTCTGGACGTAACTCTCATTAGTCATTGATATGATTCGGCTGTGTCTCCACCCGAATCTCACCTTGATTGTAATTATCCCCGCATGTCAAGGATGGAGTCAGGTGGAGATCATTGAATCATAGGGGCGGGTTCCCCCTACTGTTCTCCTGGTAGCGAATAAGTCTCACGAGATCTGATGCTTTTAAAATGGGAGTTTCCCTACACAAGCTTTCTTCTCTGCTACCATTTAAGATGTGCCTTTGCTTCTTTTTTGCCTTCTGCCGTGACTCTGAGGCCTCCCCAGCCATGTGGAATTGTGAGTTCATTAAACCTCTTTCCTTTCTAAATTACCCGGTCTTGGGTATGACTTTATTAGCAGCATGAGAACAAACTAGTGCAGTCTGTTCTATAAGCCCAAGTCGGATCACAGATTCCCGCTTTCCGTTTTTTTTTCTAGCCCATATTTCTACTAAAACTTGACTCATATAGACTTAAAACAAAATAATTAAGCATGGCTAGTATTTATTTAATATTTTATACGTGTCAGGTACTGTATTTTGTAACTTATCTTTTAATAATCTTTCCAAATCTCTAAAAGGAGAATTCTGCTCTTTTATAGAGAAAATAAGGATGGCTCAATCTTTTGATTTTTATTACAAGCTTTATTTTGTATAACATATAATAAACTAAAAATATTGAAAGTTTAGAAACCATCAGCACGCAATCGAGGTGATGGAAATATACTTCACCTCCAGTTTCCTGATGCCTCTTTATAATACATTTCTCTGGCCCCTCATTCCTGGCCCTTAAAAACCACCAAACTGCTTTCTGTCACTGGACAGTAATTTATACAGTCAAAAAATGTATATAAATAAAATTTTACACTATGCACTTTTTTGTCTGACATTTTATGTTTTTTTCTCTGCATGTTTTACCTCTAGAGTCTGCCTTGTTTCACTTAGTATAGTTATTTTGAGATTCATTCATGTTATAGTATGTATCCATAATTAATTCGGATAAAGCAAGTTAATTCATTAATGTATTGATTGATATTTAGACTGTTTCTAGTTTGGGCTATTATGAATACATGTGCTATGAACATTTGTGTTGATATCATTATATGAACACCTACTTTTATCTCTCTTGGGTAAATACCCAGGAGTGCAATGGCTGAGTCTTACGGCAGAAGTATGTTTAACTTTTTAAGGGACTCTTAAACTGTTTTTCAAAGGTTACACTTTTTTGTATTCCCATCAGCAGTGTATGAGAGTTTCAGCTTCTCCACATCCAAGCCAGTGCTTGGCTGTTATCAGTCATGCTAATCTTAGCTATTTAAAAATAGATAGTGGCGTCTCATTTTGGTTTTAATTTGCATTGCCCTAAGCATTAATTATGTTGAGCATATGTGCTTATTTACCAAACAAATGTCTACTTTGTAATGTCTGTTCCAGTCTTTCACCCAAGTTTTAAATGGGGTTGTTTGTTTTTCATTATTAAATTTTGAGCTTTTAAAATATATTTTTGATGCAAGCCTTTCATCAGATATATGAATTGCAAATATTTTCTCCCAGCCTGCAGCTTGTCTTTTCAGTCTCTTAATAGATTCTTTTGAAGAGCAGATTCTTTTTTTTAAATTTGATGGGTTCTTCTTATCAATATATTATTATATAAATCATGCTGTGGGGTCATATCAAAGAAAGCTTTGCCTGACTCAAAGTCCCAAATGTTTTCACATCTTCCCTCTCCTCTCCTTTGGGAACTGAGATTACACGTAAATTCAGTTACTTGAAATTTACTGTCTACTATTGCTCTGTTCATGTTTTTTAAAAATTTATTTTCTCTCTCTATTTTATTTTGAGAGGTGTCTATCTTTTCTTCTTTAATGACTAATGTGCTATCAGCCTACCATGTAGCTGGGACTACAGCCGCATGCTACTATGCCCCGCTAATTTTTGTATTTTTAGTAGAGATGGGATTTCACCATATTGGTCAGGCTGGTCCTGAACTCCTGACTTCGTGATCCACCTGCCTCGGCCTCGCAAAATGCTGAGATTACAGGCGTGAGCCACTGCACCCAGCCTCCTTTAGTGTATCTTGCATGTCTCTATTTTAGAACATATAGAATACTGTTTCAATAAGCATTTGAATGTTCTTAACTGATAACTCTGGCACCTTGATTTACTCTGGATCAGTTCTGACTCAGTGATTTTTCTCCTTATTATGAGCCACGTTCTTCTGTCTTTTGTTGTTACTGTTGTGTCTCTGCTAAACTGTGTCTGGATGTCAGATATGGTGACTTTTATCTTATTGAGTGCTGGAAGTATATATAAATATTCTTGATCTTTGTATTGGTATGTATTTAAGTTTAGTTGGAAAGAGTTTGACTCTTTTTGGTCTTGCTTTAAAAATTCATTAGGTGGGATCAGACCAGTTGTCATTTTAGAGCTAATCACTCCCAACTAGTGAGGCAAGATCCTTCTGGGTATCCCTGGGAATCTTGAGGTGTTTCTGGTTTGGCTGATAAAATAAGCACTATTACTGGACCTTGGTGAGCATGTGTACTGTTACTTTTCATCTTATCTGGGTGTTGTTTCCCCAACCGTAGGTACTTTTCTCTAGGCCTGTCCTAACAATTACTTAGCTATGTACTTTAGGGGGACCCTTTGCAGAGCTCTGGAGTTCTCTTTCTGTGCAGCCCCTTCTTCTCGGAAACCTTGTCCTGAGAGCTCATGTCAACATGGTTCCTGTGGACTCTCAGCTCTGTCCCCTCAGCTCAGGGAGAACGATGGGCTCCTCTTGGGCTTTTCTCCTGCAGTAGTGGGCTGGAAAACTTTCTCCAGGCATAAATTAGGGCAGTTGATAGGCTCACCTTGTTTGAGACTGACTTTACAGGGTCTTGCAAACTTTTGTGGCATACATTTTGGCCATTTTTTTGGTTGTTTCAGGAGGGAGAGAAAGTCTATTTCTTGTTACTCCATCATGGTCATTGCAGAAGTCAAACTAACTGATATTTATCAATACAGTCTGTTGCTACACATTGAACTTGCTTAAGATAATTTTTAGATGGCACAGAACTTTCTGTCCATTGAATGAGACTCTCTGCTTATTTTGCAAGTGCTCATTTGTATGGAGACATTTGTATGGAGAAACTTCAAAAAGTTTGTGGAAAAATGAAGTTAAAAGATAAACATTGAAAATGTGATCTTCGGTTTTCATCCCTAAAGAACTGATGGTCCTGGGAACTTAACAATGTCAATGCAGTCTCTTATACATTATTAACTTAAGAAAAATGGGTGCCCTTTCCACATTTGTTGAGATTGGGAAACAAAAAGAAGTCAGAAGGAGCCAAATCAGAGCTGTAAGGTGGATGCCTGACAATTTCCCATTGAGACTCTCACAAAATTGCCTTTGCTTGATGACAGGAATGAGCAGAAACATTGTGGTGTTAGAGGACTGTCTGCTAAAGCTTTCCCAGGTATTTTGCCCTAAAACTTTGACTAACTTATTCAAAACACTCTCATGATATGCAGATATTATTGTTCTTTGACCTTCCACAAAGTCAACAAGCAAAATGCCTGGAATGTCCCCAAAAAACTGTTGCCGTGACCTTTGCTCTTGAGTGATCCCCTTTAGCTTTGACTGGACCACTTCCACCTTTGGTAGCCATTGCTTTGATTGTGTTTTGCCCTCAGGATCATACTGGGAAAGCCATGTTTTATCTTCTGTTACAATTCTTCAAAGAAATCCTTCAGGATCTTGACCCTAGTTCTTTAAAATTTCCATTGAGAGCTCTCCTCTTGTCTGCAGCTGATCTGAGCACAACACTTTTGGCACCCATGCAGTGGAAAGTTGGTTCAACTTTAATTTTTTAGTCAGAACTGTGTAAGCTGAACCAATTAAGATGTCTATGATGTTGGCTATTGTTTGTGCTGTTGATTATCAGTCCTCTTCAATTAGGGCACAAACAAGATTAATTTTTTTCCTTGCAAATTGATATGGATGATCTGTCCCTGTGGACTTCATCTTCCACATCATCTCGTTTCTTCTTTAAAAAAGCTGTCCGCTTGTGAACTACTGATTTCTTTGGTGCATTGTCCCCTCAAGCTTCTTGTAAAGCATCAGTGATTTCACCATTCTTTCACTCAAGCTTCATCATAATCTAATGTTTGTTCTTGCTTCAATTTTAGCAGAATTTACATTGCTCTGCTAGGGGCTCTTTTCAAACTAATGTCTACTCCTTCTTACTGTCTCAAACTAGATCCTGTTCAAACATGCTATAATCAATTAGTATGAGTTTATTTTGCTGCCAAAATTGAAACCTTTGCATAGTTTTTTTCATAATATACATTTTCCATGAACTTTTTAAGGCCTCTCATGTATCCACAGGTAGAGTGCCTTACCTATTCTGACTTCAGTCAATTATTCAAGACCTTTCCTTGTCAGTGATACATTAGAAAGGTAGAGTATTGAAAAATAAGAGTAGTTTCTGCTGATTAAGAAATACTATATCTTTTTCTACTTCTTTCTTTTTTTTTTTCTTTTTTTTTTTTTTTGAGACAGCATCTTTCTCTGTCACCCAGGCTGGAGTGCAGTGGTGTGATCTCAGCTCACTGCAACCTCTGCCTCCCAGGGTCAAGTGATTCTCCTGCCTCAGCCTCCCGAGTAGCTGGGACTATAGGTGCCTGCCACCACACCCAGCTAATTTTTGTATTTTTAGTGGAGACAAGGTTTCACCATATTGGCCAGGCTGGTCTTGAACTCCTGACCTTGTGATCTGCCTGACTTGGCCTCCCAAAGCGCTGGGATTACAGTCATGAGCCACCGTACCTAGCTTTCTACTTCTTTCTTATTATTTTCCTCCTCTCTCATTCCTATATTCTCTCCTTTCTCCTACTTTCCTCCCCACTCCCTGTTTCCTTCCTTTCATCTTTCCTATTTTCAAGACTTAATATTTCTTGAACCTCCGATGTTATCATAGTATGTTATTTGTTTAATTTTCACATAACAATAATAGTTTAAATACAAATAATATTTATTTTCATCCCCATGTTATCAGTATAACAGTAAAGATGTGGAGAGGCCAGCTGGGCATGGTGGCTCAAGCCTGTAATCCCAGCACATTGGGAGGCCGAGGTGGGTGGATCACGAGGTCAGGAGATCGAGACCATCCTGGCTAACACGGTGAAACCCCATCTCTACTAAAAAATAGAAAAAATTAGCTGGGCGTGGTGGCGCGTGCCTGTAGTCCCAGCTACTCGGGAGGCTGAGGCAGGAGAATAGTGTGAACCCGGGAGGCAGAACTTGCAGTGAGCCAAGATCACGCCACTGCACTCCAGCCTGGGTGACAGAGCGAGACTCTGTCTCAAAAAATAAATAAATAAATAAATGAAAATAAAATTAAAAAAATGATGTGGAGAGGCCAAACCAATGGCTCTTATATCCACGTTCTTTCTTCTAAATGATTTCACCTTAGTTTTGGTCTGCATCTCTAACCATAGCTAGTTGCAGCAGGACTTCTATCTGGCCTTGCTGCTCTCATTTTTGGACCTCCTCACTGAAATCAAATTGATCTTTCTAAAATGCAAACCTGGTCTTAGTATTTTATTACTTAAAACCCATTGGTGGCTTTCCATGATTTATGGAATAAAGTCAAAATTCCTGTTTTTGCCCATGTTTCTGTGTGCCTCTCATCCCTACATTTACTGATTCCTGTGTGCCATAAATTGCCAGTTGTCCAGAGTTCATTCTCTTTTTGTACTTGGGAGGACTTCTGCATCCTGCAACTTTTCCCCTGAAACGTGCTTGGAAAATACCTACTCATTTTTTTCAGATTCAGGTTAGCTTTTTACTTCAGTTTCTTTTCCTGAAGCTTATACTGACTGCTCCATATGGCTTTGGGGATTAGCTACTCATTCCTTTGTGCCCTTTGTAGATACACATTTATCATGGAGTCTTTTTTTTTTTTTTTGAGACAGAGTCTCACTCTGTCACCAGGCTGGAGTGCAGTGGTGTGATCTCAGCTCACTGCAACCTTTACCTTCCAGGTTCAACTGATTCTCTTGCCTCAGCCTCCCAAGAAACTACAGGCGTGCACCACCGTGCCCAGCTAATTTTTGTATTTTTAGTAGAGACGGGGTTTCACTATGTTGGCCAGGATGGTCTCGATCTCTTGACCTCGTGATCTGCCCACGATGGCCTCCCAAAGTGCTGGGATTACAGGCATGAACCACCGCTCCCAATCAGTCATGCAGTCTTTATACTTACTTGTTTACTTGCCTGTGAGCTCACTGAATGCAGGGACTATTTCCTTGTTGCTCTAGCACCTACACCAGTACCTGGTATCCAGAAGCTGTATGCTAAATGTTTGTTGAGTGGCTGTTTGACTGAATGATTGTACTCCTAATTAGTAGATAGAAAGCCATGAACTTCCCAGTTCATCATTCTTTGTGCTCAATTCTGGTTTCTTTATTGTGTTCAAAAGAGTTCCTTAGTGACATAAAACTATGGAGCTAGTATGTCAGCTCATTTAAGCAATGATTGGTTTATGTATATAAGAGGCTTCAATAATTATATATTTTTATTTCAGTTTCAATAAATGATCAATTTATTAATTTTCTCTGTTTTGGCTTATTGTTCACATTTAATATCAAATAAAAGTGTTTTACTTAAAATTATTCATGCCAATTATGACAGTTAGGTGAATATTACTTTGACTTACATTCCAGTAGTAGTTTTGGTTGAACCCTGAATATGCTAAGACGTCCCTTTTCTTTTTTCTTATGAACAGGCTACTGTGTTTACATATATTATTAAAATCTTCTTTGAAAATACGAAGAGTGTTACATTTCTTATATTTAGTTCTCTGTGCTTCAGAATTCCTGTGATACTTGCACTTAAGTCCTTCTGAGCAGTTGATGTTGATATTTATGTGGTTAATTTCATGAAACGTGGTGGTTTTCATTTCTATCATTAATTTATACAGGAGATAGACTGTTTTCCAGGTGTAAGCTCAGTCATATAATTAGAAAATTTATAAGCAGAAAGGAGTTATTTGGTCTAACCCATTTATTCTACAGATAGAGAAATTAGAGTCCAGAAACTCTGTCTTCTTTAAAGTCTTACAGGTATTTAAGAAAAAAGAATAGACTTGAGGTTTCTGTGCTCTGAACCCAGTGATCTTGACACTGTAATGATCTTCATCCATATTATTCACAGAAGTAAATATAATCACATATTAAATAAGAAACAAAAATACTAAGGAGATATTATACTGAAAAATGAAATAATATTATCTTAATTATTTTGATCAGATTCAATCTATAGCAGCTTGAAGGCTAATAATTCCAATGATTCTCTGAATAAACCATTTTTCTAATAAGATTACAGGTTTTAGTAATCTAATTATTTTGACTGATGCAAATGTTACCCCGCCAGTCTGAAAAATGTGTTTATTTATATGTCATAAAGAATAATTTATTCCAAAAAGGCTAATTTTCAAAATATATGTATCTTCTGAAACTGTATCTATTTTTTCCCCACGTTTTCTAAATATATTTTAGAGGGCATTTGTAGATTTTCATGGTGCTGGAAAATTAAGGTATAATGGTCTCATGAAGGAGAATAATGTCATTTAGACATTGTAATTTTGGAGGATCACAATACTTTTTGGAATGTGGTTGTTGCAGAACTGGTCACTTATACTAATTATATAATAACATACTATACTAATGCAATAATATACCATATGAAATTATTCAGTGGTAAATTTGTCTTAAATCCTCTAGAATACTGCAAAGAAATAGTTTATATAAGAAAGAGTACCATAGCAGATGTGAACACAATATTTCCTATTTTTTTCTTCTTTTTTATTTTTTTGAAGACAAGTTCTCACTCTGTTGCCCAGACTGGAGTTCAGTGCCATGTTCATAGTTCACTGCAACCTCAAACTCCCAAGCTCAAGTGATCCTCTTGATTCAGCCTCTGAAGTAGCTGTGCCTATAGGTGTGCACCACCACACCAGCTAAGTTTTAAAATTTTTTATAGATATGTTGCCCAAGCTGGTCTCAAATTCTTGAGCTCAAGAGATCTTCTCACCTTGGCCTCCCAGAGTGTTGGGATTACAGGCATGAGCCACCATACTCAGCCAATATTTCTTTTGTAAAAGACATTTTCTAACATACTTCTCATTTTAACTAACATAATATTCAAAGTGTAGATCTGAGAAAGAGATAGTGCCTGCAGATCTGGGATCCTACATGCTAATATTATGGGATGCATTCAGATTTGATCAGCAGATATTCCATTTATTCTAGAACACCACCAGCAGAAGAATGTAATTACGTCTATCACTAAAACTTTGTGTCAATACAGACTACTGTATTTGTTATCATAGATGGTCCTTGGATGGCAGCCTTAAGCAATTTTAAACCTAGACAGGTGATGTACTTTTTCTTCTTGGATAATTTTCATGGTTTTATCTAATTTGGTTGTAACTAATGTGTTTAATATGGCTTGCTTGTTTTTTAAAAAGTTGTTCAGTATCCTTAGAACTCAGTGCTGATTTCTTTTTCTAGCAGGCCTTTTATATAGGACATCTCACTTTCTCCTGGCTCTCTACTACTAGCATGAGGTCTCTGAAAAATCAAGACAGCAAAATAATTTGTTATAGAACAGCCTATGTAGAGGGACAGGGGAGGAGTCATATTCCAAGAGGGAAAGACCTTTGAGCCAGGCTCAATTTGTAGAGGCCGTTGAATGAAAATGAGAGAGAGAGAATGCACACTTTACTGCACTATTAAAGCAAAATTCTGACAATAACTTCTAAAAATGATTCAACTCTTATACACTGAGAATATGACAGACCTTCCAAAAGTATAATTTCTTACATGAACGTCCAGGTATATAAGGAAAAATAACTATTTCATACCAATATCTCCAGCCGCCTTTATTGTTGGTTCACCACATAGGTTTTTATCAGAATCGCAGAACATTAATTTTTTAAATTAGCTACCATTACAACTAGCTTGAGAAGAACTTTCTTTTTAATAATTCGACCCAGATGCATTCTAGATACTCCAGTGTTACGAATCGATGGCTTCATGAGGAGCCGCTGTTGACTCATGCTATCTCTGGACACACTGACAGGAAATGTTTTCTTACACCTGTTTTCCTCCTGCTTTTCCTTGGTAGGACTTAGTTCCTTGGCATAGTTCAGTATCAATGGCAGTCATAGAGAAGTGTTACAGAAACCCAGCTTATTCCAACTTGTGAATTATTTGGCACCCAGGAACCAGGTCTTACAATCTTCAACCCACTTTTTCTTAACATGGCCCCTTTTCTGAAATGTTTATTTATATATGATGTAGGCCTGGGGAAAGGACATGGACTTTCAAAGAAAATATTCTCCAATAGATCTGTCAACTCCAGAGAACCTTCTGACTAAATCTGAAAGAATTCCACTGTGCTCTGATAACATCCTTTAATAATGAAGGAAAAGATATTTTTCCCCCAGGAGGATTTTGTAGTGAAAAGATGGCATAATTTTTTTAAAAATGTTGTTTATAATCTCATTTGTTTTTTCATTTGTGGGGTGTGTCTTAAATCCTAAATGGTACATCCTTTTTAAAATACTTCTAGTAATAAAATGTTTCTGAAGTTATGTTGTAAATATCATTGGACTATGTTTAATAATGTTAAGTTGATCCCACTTCCCCTGAAATTATATACATAAATGCTGAAAGTATAAATTTACATATACAACTTCATGGAACATTTTTCTTCCAAGTGTGCATTTGCTAGAATTTGCATTGAAAGGTTTTGGAAGGAGCCTGTTGGTATGAATCCTGTGTGAGCAACACTCAGATTTGTTGCATACTGAACAGCATGCTAAATCTCACTTCACAATCTTAGATTTCTCATCTACCATCTTGAGCTGAATTTAAAATGTAACTGCAGTTTATTATGTCACCTGTTCGTCAAACACTGATGCAAAGCTTAGTTTTCAGTGTGAAGAACCCATGACTAGAGAAGGGAAGAAGAAAGGGTCAAGCAGACCTCATTAAAGAGTGTATGGGCAAGAAAACACATCAGATGTCTTGATAGGTTTTTTAAAGTCCTGTTAGACTTGTCATGATTTCCAAAACACTAAATGCCATCTAGTATTTTGGACCCTCCAAAATTACAGTAGAATATTATTATGGGTCATCTTAATTGGAAATATACAGGAAAATCCTGATGATTAATGTAGACTAGTGATAGCTCTCACACATTTATATAACCTATGTTGAAAAGAAAGAAGAAAGGCAGGAAGGAAAGAAGGAAAAAGAGCGGAGAGAGAGGAACAAGAAAACACGTGGATTTGTGGAAATGAAAATTTTTAAATTACTAATTTGCAAGAATGGGTAAGAAAAATACCGAGTATGAACATAAATGCTTTCAATTCCGTTTGTCTCTTAATCCTTCTCAGTCCGTGGCCAGTTTTGAAACTTGGTGTAACTTCCTTCCTTTATTCCTCCCTCCCTTGCTCCCTCCATCCCTTCTTGCCAGCCTCCTTCCCTTCCTCTCTCCTTGAGTTTCCTTCTTCTTTCTTGTTCCCTCCCTCCCTCCCTCTCTCTTTTTTCCCCTTAGTTTCCCCGGAAGCACATATACCAGCCATTTGAATGCTTTCTGCTCATAGATACTGCCAAGCCCCCTCACCCAGACTGCTGAATAGATTTGGTAGAATGGAATGAGAAACACAGACTTTGTGTCTGTGGCGGCCACCTCTGATGTTGCAGACTTTTGCCGTGATTATGCACTCCAGCCGAGGGACGCTAGAGAGGTTGAAATTTCAACTGTGGGATTTGCCATTTTGGAATTTGCAGAAATGTACTGGATATGCTAACAGCAGCCTGGCTAGCCTCCACTTCACAAGGAAGTATTTAAATATACACGTGTAATATGAAGAAAATTGCATTAGATCATAAGGGATGAATTATTTTGTAAATGACTATACCATCAAATACCATACCTGATATCAATCATCTTCATCAGACAGTATCTGTGTATGTAAGTAGATAAACAAAAAAGCAGGAGTTTATTTCTCTCTAATGTATCCTTGACTCTCTAGCAGTGACCTCTGAAATGTCTCTTCTGATCCAGACTTGTTTGAATCATGTGCAACATTTTAGATTTGTCTTTTCTCTGCAAGTTTTTTTTGTTAAGTACCATAACATATTGAACCAAATAGTTTTGCTTGCTTTCTATTGATGACACATGATTTTGGCTTTTATCTTCAGTGGAAAATCAATGTGTCACATGGAGTTCACTAAGAAAAAGGTATGGGGCCTCTTTGTAATTCTTTGTCAGATGATTGCTTTATCTTGATTTATGCCTTCAAACTTTTTCCCATTCAGCAGAAAATATTGTGTCGCTATCTGTGAGAGCAAAGCGATCTATACCAATTTATGCTCTAAGTGTAGCCTCCTTCCAGAACTGCTTATGGAACATATCAACTCACTATAGATTAGGGACATAATGGATTCTTCTTTCTTAAAAGTGGCAGATTGACAATTTTAGTTCATATACAAGCTTTTATATTAACATTAAAACAATATTTCTATGTAAAGTAAAATATTGTAGTTGATTATTATTCGAGGGCCTCCCAGAATTTCAAGGTCTGAAAATAAATTCAGTGTTCCTGGTGGTAACAAAATTGCCCCTACTTCCTTGTATCAGGACTGCCATTTGGAACTGCTGGGGAAGCTCTTTTCAGAAATTATTTTCAAAACAGCATTGTTGCCTTTTGCCAAACTGAAATCTGGTTGTAAACTTTTGAAAACTAGTTCCTTGGAATGGAATTCAAGTTGTCTTCTAAGCAATTTTTTTTAACTCAAACATACATTCTATCTTGCTTTATTATGTCACTATTTGTGTAGGAAACATATTTCTATTTTTACCATTTTCAATTTATTTACATTTACATTTACATTTGTGTGTATATATATATACACACATACATACACTTTAAGTTCTGGGATACATTTGCAGAACTTGCAGTTTTGTGAAATAGGTATACATGTGCTGTCGTGGTTTGCTGCACCCATCAACTCGTCATCTACATTAAGTATTTCTCCTAATGCTATCCCTCCTCTTTCCTTCCTACCCACTGACAGGCCCCAGTGTGTGATGTTCCCCTCCCTGTGTCTATGTGTTCTCATTGTTCAACTCCCACTTATGAGTGAGAACATGTGGTGTTTGGTTTTCTGTTCTTGTGATAGTTTGCTGAGAATGATGGTTTCCAGCTTCATCCATGTCTCTGCAAAAGACATTAATCCATCCTTTTTTATAGCTGCATGGTATTCCATGGTGTATATGTGCCACATGTTCTTTATCCAGTCTATCATTGATGGGCATTTGGGTTGGTTCCTAGTCTTTGCTCTTGTGAATAGTGCTGCAATAAACATATGTGTGAATGTGTCTTTATAGTAGAATGATTTATAATCCTTTGGATGTGTACCTAGTAATGAGACTGTTAGGTCAAATGATATTTCTAGTTCTGGATCCTTGAGGAATTGCTACACTGTCTTCCACAATGGTTGAACTAATTTACACTCCCACCAACAGTGTAAAAGCATTCCTATTTCTCCACATCCTCTCTAGCACCTGTTGTTTCCTGACTTTTTAATGATTGCCATTCTAACTGGCGCGAGATGGTATCTCATTGGACCAGGGGTGATGAGCTTTTTTTTTTTTTTCTTCGAGACAGCCTCACTCTGTCACCCAGGGTGGAGTGCAGTGGCACAATTTCGGCTCACTGCAACCTCCACCTAATGGGTTCAAGCAATTCTCCTGCCTTAGCCTCTTGAGTAGCTGGGATTACAGATATATACCACCACGCCTGGCTAAAGTTTTTTTGTGTGTTTTTGGTAGAGACAGAGTTTCACCATAGTGGCCAGGCAAGTCTCAAACTCCTGACCTTGTGATCCACTCGCCTTGGCCTCCCAAAGTGATGGGATTACAGGCGTGAGCCACCACGCCCAGCCTATGATGAGCTTTTTCTCATGTGTTTATTGGCCGCATAAATGTCTTCTTTTGAGAAGTGTCTGTTCATATCCTTTTCCCACTTTTTGATGGGGTTGTTTTTTTCTTGTAAATTTGTTTAAGTTCCTTGTAGATTCTGGATATTAGCCCTTTGTTAGATGGATAGATTGCAAAAATTTTCTCCCACTCTGTAGGTTGTGTGTTCACTCCGATGATAGTGTCTTTTGCTGTGCAGAAGCTATCTTTAGTTTAATTAGATCCCATTTCTCAATTTTGGCTTTTGTTGCCACTGCTTTTGGTGTTTTAGTCGTGAAGTCTTTGCCTATGCCTATGTTCTGAATGGTATTGGCTAGGTTGTCTTCTAGAGTTTTTATGGTTTTAGATCTTATGTTTAAGTCTTTAATCCATCTTGAGTTAATTATTTTATAAGGTGTAAGGAAGGGGTCCACTTTCAGCTTTCTTCATTTGGCTAGCCAGTTTCCCCATCACCATTTATTAAATAGTCAATCTTTCCCCATTGTTTGTTTTCGTCAGGTGTGTCAGAGATATGTTGTATATTTCATGGTACAATGCCTTCTGTCAATGGGGAAAAATAACAAGCATATATGGGATGAATGAAGTCTGCTATGGTTAAGGTTGAGAATATTTACTGATCCTTGAGTTCAGTCTCCAGGAATGTTGGAAATAGAGAATGGAGATAATGGAGATAAAGAAAAGTTCTGAAAATGACACTTCCCATAGTGTCAAAATTGTGATCTATTGCAGAATTCTGTGATACATCAAAATCTCTGTTTATACTGAGGTTTGTTATTGTGTATGAGCATATCTTTATCAGGTGTAGGCTATTTCTATACTTTCATGTCTTTAAATCAATGTTTCTATTCACATATGTATATGTGCAAATAGAAGCATGTTAATATTATATATATATTTTCTGTCATTACCATGATTGCTATGATTATCATTAGCATGTATTATTAGTGTGACCGAAGTATCATCAGTATCAGTTTCTTTCTCACTGCAGTGCTCCTGTAATGCTTCATTTCTACAGAGCCAACCTACACCCACCGTTTCCCTGACTATAACTTTACCTAAAGTATAAGCCCTTATAAAGCCATGAAAGCCTACCAAGAATTGTCAAAGAAGCTAGGCAGCAGCCAGGCTCTGCCTTAGGAAAAGATTTTACTTTTTATTATCATGTGCAGTACTTAACTACTTGTTTTGACCTCTAAGATTTTGCTCTCCTATATTTCTATCCCCTGGCTTTCTGATATTTCATGTGATTATATTTGAAATTTTAACCTTGCTTTTCTTTTTGGAATCTCTGATATCTCTGCTGCCACAGGTAATGACAGGTTCCTCTCTAACTGTTGGTGTTATCCCTGGTCAGATTATTACTGATGACAGAAGTAGATGTTTTACGTGGATTCTCTCGATATCAGAAACAAATACAGATATCACAACTCAAAAATGACAGACTGATAACCATTATGAACTTAGATGCAACATTCTTAATACAATATTAGCAAATTGAGTCTAGGAATATTTAAAAATGGTAATGTGTTTTAACCAAGTGGGGTTTATCTCAAGTTGGTTTCAACAACTGAAAATCTACCATGCTGACAGAAAAAAGAAAAATCACGTGACACTCTCAATAGATGCAAAAAAGGAATTTACAAAATGTAACACATTTTTTAAATTAAAAACTCCCAGCAAACTGAGGATAGAAAAGTACATTTTCAAACTGATTATGTGTTTACAAAAAATCTATAGCAAACATCTTACTTAAAATGGTGAAAGCCTTAATACTTTCTACATAAGATTATGAAAAATGCAATGATGTCCTCTCTCCCTAGTTCTTTAAAGTATTGCATTCAATATTAAATAAGTGGAAATATATACCAAGTTCATTGATAAATATTTAATACTTATGAGATGATAATTCTCCTGAAATTGATCTCTAGATTCAGTGGAATTCCCATGAAACCTTATAGGTCCTTTTGGATAAATTACAAAACTGATTCTAAAACAGGGAGAAAGAAAGAAGGGAAGGAAGGAGGAATGGACAGAAAGAAGAAAGAAATAAAGAGAAAAGAAAAGAAAATAAGAAATAAGTGACACCCAAGTTGGGAAGAAAGAAAAATACTATTCTCACGTGATGTAAACATATACATAGAAAATCCTTAGGCATCTGCAGAAGTGTGCTAGAGGTATGAAGTGAATTTAACAAAGTTGTAGGATGAAAGATCAATAAATAAAATCAATTGTGTTTCTATACACAATCAACACCAATTAGAAAATAAAATTATGTAAGCAATTTAACTTATAATAGCCTCAAAAATAATAAAATAATTCAGAATAAATTTAATAAAAGGTATGCTGATCCAAAATTTCTAAATCACTAATACGAGAGATTGAATAGGTAGAAATATGTATCAAGTTCATTGGTAAATATACATGTCATACTTATTAGATGATAATTCTTCTGAAACTGATCTCCAGATTTGGCACAATCCCAGTCAAACCTATAGGCCTTTTTGGAGAAATTACAAAGCTGATTCTAATTTTTTTTTTTAAATGCAGAAGTCCTAGAATAGCCAGAGCATGTTTTAGAAAGAAGAATAAAGTTGGAAAACTTTCCAAATTTCAAGACATATTATAAAGCTACACTAAACAGTACAGTAAACTTACTGGCATGAAGAAGACATATATATCAGTGAAACAGAATAAATAATTTAGAAATATATCCTGCCTTACATGGCCAAAGTTGCCAAAATATTTCAATAAGGAAATCAATGTCTTTATAAAGATGGTACTATTAAAATTGGATATTAAATGGAGAATATGAACTTCAGAATTACCTCACACCATATCCTCAAATTAACTCAACATGTATTTTATACATAATGTAAATATAAAATGTATAAAGCTTACTGAATAGGAAACATTTTTAATAATCTTACTACAGCTAAAAATTTTTTAGATAAGAAAAGGATGGATGAAAATGGAAAAAAATAGTAAGATGGACTTCATGAAATTAAGACTTTTGCAACTTAAAACATAGCATCAAAAAATGAAAAGGCAAACCACAGATTGGGACAGAATAATTTTAAATATGTCTGATAAAGAACTTTCATCTAGAATGTACACATAACTAAAAAACTAAATAACAAAACACAAATAACTCATTTAACGTAATATTTTGACCTAAATGGGCCAAATATTTGTACAGATATTTTAATTTAAAAAGAGATGATGTCCAATACACAAATGAAAAGATACTTAACGTTACCCGTCATCAGGGAAATGCAAGTTAAAACCACATTGAGGTACCACTGTACACCCACTGGAGTGGCTGACACGAGCAGAACTGACCATACCACATGATGTGAAGAATTGCTATTCACACCTGGCTAGTGGGACTTCAAAATGGTACAGACATTTTGGAAAGCAGTTTGGCAGTTTCTTTTAATGTTAAACTTAGTACTGATCATATAGCCAAATAATTCCACTGCGACTCAAAATAAATAAAAACATATCCGTACCAAGCCTCATCCTTGAAGTTCATAGCAGATGTGTCCATCAACTTGTAAATGGATAAACCAGTTGTAGATGGAGTACCACTCAACAATAAAAAGGAGCAAACTGATACAACAGCAATATAAATGAATATCAAAAGCATTATGCTCACTGAAAGAAGCTAGACATGAAAGACACCAATGTATCATTCCACTAATAGGATACTCTAGAAAATGCAAACTGTAGAAACAGAAGCAGATTAGTGGTTGCCTGTGTTCAGGAATGGAGAAAAGATCAAATGCAAAACAGCAAAAGAAAACGTTTTGTGATGATGCAGATTTTCTGTATCTTGATCATGATTGTGGTCAAATGATGATATTCATCTGCCATAACCCATTAAATTGCACATTGAAAAGGGTGAATTTTACTGTGTGTACATTATACTTAAATGGAGCTGTAAATATGTTTGGAGCTTATCTGTGAACATTAGTTGCAGAGCAGGAGTTACTTTTATAGAGTGGAAATCTGCTGAGTGCCAACTTGAGAAGGGTTGAAAAAAATTAGAACCTTCTTCCAACACATTTCAGTTAGAACACTCTTAGGATGTCGTTACAGCTGCGCTCTATATTGGAGTCTCTGATGAAGTCACATGTCTGACGATCTCAGCATGCCTTTAATCAACAGAATATACACGTGTTTTCTTTTATTACTATAAAGGATATACCAAACAACTTTTTCAAGACTTTACTTCAAAAAGGCACGTAGTTTTGCAACATTTTTGGTAAGTCTTTAATTATTTCAAAATGAAAAATTGAAAATAAAATGCAATTATTTACTCAGGCCCCCCAAAAAAAGGTCTGTACGGGGAATGCATGTGGTGTGTGTGTGTGTGTGTGTGTAAGTGTGTGATTTGAAGAATTGAAAAAATTTTAGTGGGGTTTTGTAGCATCACTTTGATAGCATCCTGTAATTTTGTATTGTGTTTGAAATAAAAATAAAGTGAATACACTGATAAAAGAATTTGAAAAGAATTTGCATTATTGCCTAAATTATGTGTGGTTTCCACAGTGGCATGAATCGAGCATCTTTAACCTACATAACAATATATCAGAAGTATTAGGTAAAAAATAAGTAAACTAGTATAACAAAGTTAAATATTTCTAAAGTAAAATTATAGCTTTATTTTTTTTTCCTGAAATGTTTTGAGGAGATATTTACACCAAAAGATATTATCACTGATCAATGAAACTTTTTCAGAATTTGCTTGTGTCCCACCAATATTTGATTACATAGTGCTTCTGTGAGTTCCATTTCATTAATTTAGCTTTGACAGGAGAGAAGGCAATGGCTCTGCAGCCTCTCTCGGTGTGGCATGATCCTGGTTCCGCTGGCTGATCTCTATTAGAACCATGGCCTTAATCATGCCTTTCATGCTTCTAACTTGATTTGCATTTGTTGTGTGATCCAAATTTATTCTCTCGTTTAGTCGCTTCCACCCATAGAAAAGCAGGTCTTTTTCATTTCTCCTTCACCATTGCCCCCATTTTTTCTCTTTGTCCTCCCATGATGAAAAACAAGACAGAAAACAAACTATAACAACAACAGACACCTTTTGTCTGTGGTCACCAATGCATTGTAGCACTAAACTTTGTTAAAAATCTCTAGATCTGACCTCTATATCTGCTGTTCCCAGAGTTTTTCAATGTGTTCTCTAGACTGCTGTGACCCACTGACAGAAAGTCTAGCTATATTTAATTGAAAGTTATTACTGTCTGATATGGTTTGGCTGTGTCCCCACTGAAATCTCATCTTGCACTGTAGCTCCCATAATTCACATGTTGTGGGAGGGACCCAGTGAGAGGTAAGTGGATCATGGGGGCAGTTTTCCCCACACTGTTCTGGTGGTAGTGAATAAGTCTCATGAGATCTGATGGTTTTATAAGGGGAAACCCCTTTCGCCTTTCACTTGGTTCTCATTTGCTGTTTGCCTGCTGCCATGTAAGATGCGCCTTTCGCCTTCTGCCATAACTGTGAGGCCTCCTCAGCCATGTGGAACTGTGAATTCATTAAACCTCTTTTTCTTTATAAATGACCCAGTCTTGGGTATGTCTTTATCAGCAGCATGAAAATTGACTAATACACTCACTGTCCATGAATGATACTCTGTTAGCCCATTTGCATTGTTATAAAGAAATACCTGAGGCTGGGTAATTTATAAAGAAATGCGGTTTATTTGGCTCCTTGTTGTGAAGGCTGTACATGAAGCATAGTACTGGCACCTGCTTCCAGGGAGGGCCTCAGGAACCTTCCAATCATGGTGGAAGGTGAAGGGAAACCAGCATATCACATGGTGAGAGAGGAAGCAAGAGAGACAGGGAGGAGGTGTCAGTCTCTTTTAAACAACCAGATATCGCATGAACTCACAGGGTAAGAACTCATTCATTACCAAGAGGACAGCACCAAGCCATTCAGGAGGCATCTATCTCCAACATTGGGGATCACATTTGAACGTGAGATTTGAAGGGGACAAACATCCAAACTATGTCAGATACCAAAGCTGACAATGCTTAGGATCTTTAGCTGTTCCAGGTTCTGGGAAAAGGGAGAGAGTTAGCTTCCCTCGTCTATGCTGTGCTACTCCATATTATATTAGTAATTATTGTTCTCTAAAGGTTCTTAAAAGCAAATAAACAAATGCAAGGCAAAACATATAAAAGGCAAGGCAAAACATACGAAATGCAAGGCAAATGCATTAAAAAACTTTTGAGTGTTAATACATAGATTTTATTTTATCTTTTTAATTTCTTTTGCTTAACCAAATAGATTATGTAGTTTTGATTAACTGGCCATGAAATAGCTCTGCCTACATAGAATTTCCCATGAATAATTGGTTGTGGAGACTTTTGTGTGTGACCCAAATCCTCCCTCAAAACTGAAGTTTGCCCAGCTATTGGGAGTGTTGGCAAATCATGCCTCTCAGCTGATTCTCTCTAGAATTTATTCTCAGGAGATCTAATTAATAACTTGTCAAGCTGATGTCCATCCTTGGGGACAACTCGTATCTGAAGAATGGCCAGTGAAAGGTATTAAAACTCCATACTCCTGCCTCAATTTAGGGCAACTCTGAAGGGTCGCCCCAGCTTCTCAGCTCCCCCTTGAGATTAGCTGAGGTATTTGTTGTGACTGCCTCACATCTCAACTCCCTTTATCCAATTCAGCTTTTTCGCCACAGTTGTTGGTTCCTAGGATTTTACCCAGTTAAATATTCTCTACACAAATCTCTATCTCAAATCTGCTTTACAGGGAATGTGGCCTCAGACAGGTTTTCATTAGGTTCTGGACGTAACTCTCATTAGTCATTGATATGATTCGGCTGTGTCTCCACCCGAATCTCACCTTGATTGTAATTATCCCCGCATGTCAAGGATGGAGTCAGGTGGAGATCATTGAATCATAGGGGCGGGTTCCCCCTACTGTTCTCCTGGTAGCGAATAAGTCTCACCAGATCTGATGCTTTTAAAATGGGAGCTTCTCTACACAAGCTTTCTTCTCTGCTACCATTTAAGATGTGCCTTTGCTTCTTTTTTGCCTTCTGCCGTGACTCTGAGGCCTCCCCAGCCATGTGGAATTGTGAGTTCCTTAAACCTCTTTCCTTTCTAAATTACCCGGTCTTGGGTATGACTTTATTAGCAGCATGAGAACAAACTAATGCAGTCTGTTCTATAAGCCCAAGTCGGATCACAGAGTCCCGCTTTCTGTTTTTTTTTTCTAGCCCATATTTCTACTAAAACTTGACTCATATAGACTTAAAACAAAATAATTAAGCATGGCTAGTATTTATTTAATATTTTATACGTGTCAGGTACTGTATTTTGTAACTTATCTTTTAATAATCTTTCCAAATCTCTAAAAGGAGAACTCTGCTCTTTTATAGAGCAAATAAGGATGGCTCTGAAAATGTTAGCATTAGGGGAAGTAGGGTGAGGGACATAGGGGGCACTTTGTGTTATTTGTGCATTTTGCTATCAATCTAAAATCAGGTCAAAATAAAAATTAAAAAATGGGTAGTAGAAGCAGGTTGTTAAGATTTTCAGTGTGACTCTAGAATTTTTTTGTTTGTTGTTTGTTTTGGAGTGTAGTGGTAAGATCTCTGCTCACTGCAACCTCCACTTCCCAGGCTCAAGCAATTCTCCTGCCTCAGTCTCCCAAGTAGCTGGGATTATAGGTGCCCGCCACCACACCCAGCTAAGTTTTCTATTTTTTTTTTTTTTAGTAGAGATGGGGTTTCAGCATGTTGGCCAGTCCAGTCTCCTACTCCTGACTTCAAGTCATCCGCCCGCCTCAGCCTCCCGAAGTGCTGGGATTATAGGCATGAGCTCCCACTCCTGGCCCAAAGTTCATATTTTAACTACTAACCTAAATTATTTTAAAAACAAAAGCCTC
Organism: Gorilla gorilla gorilla; assembly: GCF_029281585.2. Lineage (NCBI taxonomy): Eukaryota > Metazoa > Chordata > Mammalia > Primates > Hominidae > Gorilla > Gorilla gorilla. The sequence goes on along the minus strand of NC_073232.2, from coordinate 3,689,333 downwards.
CTTGGACTCAAACCAGGTCAGAGTGACATGATCATGTGCCTGTTTTGTGCAGGGTGAAGTGAGATTATTATCTAGGAAATAGCTGAAATGTCTTGTTGTGGGCATACATATTTCATATAAATTCTAAGCTTCATATTAGCACTTAGATTATAATTATCTAAAGAATAGAGAACAATTTCATATAATTTTCAGTGTATCAGGCGAATCAAAAGTATACATACAAGCATGCAGATGAATTTCAGTGAATATAGTGGTGACAATGCTCAACAGAATATGTGTCCCCCACCCAACCCTGCTTCTTGCTCTTTCACTGTCCTAAAGATAGAACAAAATGGTTCAGGCATCCAGCTTGTCCCCTCCACACTTCACACTTTTACTTAATAGCAGCTTATCTTTAACACTTTGTCATCTTTAAGATGTTGCTAATTCTTTCTGGTAGATCCCAGGACTGAGGATGAGGAAGAATGATTTTATTTAAATAAAGTTGCTTAATTAAAAAACCCTTTTTTTAGTTTTAAAATATTTTCATTATTTTATAAAATATTTGTGGGTACATAGGAGGTTTATATATTTGTGGGGTACATGAGATGTTTTGATACAGGCATGCAGTGTGAAATAATCACGTCATGAGGAATGGGCTTTCCATCCCCTCAAGCATTTATCCTCTGAGTTAAAAACTATTCAATTGGCTGGGCACGGTGGCTCACGCCTGTAGTCCCAGCTCTTTGGGAGGCCGAGGTTGGCGGATCGCCTGAGGTCAGGAGTTTGAGACCAGCCTGGCCAACATGATGAAACCCCATCTCTACTAAAAATACAAAAATTAGCCGGGTGTGGTGGCGAGTGCCTGTCATCCCAGCTACTCGGGAGGCTGAGACAGGAGAATCATTTGAACCTGGGAGGTGGAGGTTACAGTGAGCCGAGATCATGCCATTGTACTCCAGCCTGAGTGACAAGAGTGAAACTCCATGTCAAAAACAAACAAAAATCAATTACATTCTTTAAGTTATTAAAATTAAACATTGTAAATGATTTTTTTTCCCAAAGCTTTTTCAAAGAAAAAAAAGTAGAAACAAAGACACTTTCTACTGATTTCCAATATGGTGACTCTGTATTTCTAGCATGTGTTAAGGTGAAAAATTGATTTTATGTTTAATACAAAACATAGCATAATGTAATGAAAAGCAAGATTGTAATGATAAAGGAAAATAACACTAGTGCTAATTTTTTTCAATTTGAAGCATTGGATTAAAATGAATTAGGTTATATTCCAACATGTTTATATTGAATTTCTTTTTTCTCCAATTGGTTTCTTTTTATTAATGGGGGAGTGTTGCATTTGTATAAGGTTTCCCTATTATATTCAATTGTTTTGAGATGCTTTTAATTTGAAGTTTTTATGTTTTCTTTTTGATGTATACATGTTATGCTTTTATGCTGAATTTGATAATTGGTGCTGTATATGCAAAGCAAATGTAATTTCCCAGCTTTTATTTTTTAAAGCCCTGGGAAGCAACATAATAAAGTAGAAATAGTATCAAGACAGGAGTTAGAATACCTGGATTCTAAAATTTAAATTAAATTAGGATCTAGTGACATTATAGGTGTTCCTTGATCTTCTGATGACCTGATTCCTCAAAAGAAAAATAAAATAATCTATAAATTGTTTCTAATTCTAAAACTCTATAAATCCTATTTTTAAAATTATAATTAGTTGAACTCTATAAGGTCACAAAAATCCCTATTAAGAAACTAAAATAAAATTTTATCATATCTTAAAAATACTCTGATCTTTTTTTATATGCTGACATGAATTCTAATTATTTTTGAGCCCCTAAAAAACATTTAAGATCACAGTTTATGTTTTATTATTGACTTTCAGATAATTAACATTTTACTGATAGATATGAACAAATCTACTCTAACAGAGATAGTCATTAGTTTATTTCTCTCTTTTCAGTATCAATAAAAAGTATCGATTTACCAATAACAATGAATTAATTGCCTGAAATAAATGAAACGTAAGCAGCAAAAGTGAACTTTTTAGTATAACTCTTCTTGTAAACATTGACTTAGTTCAAAGGGAGCTTATCTTTTAAAAAAAAAAAGCGCTAATTCATGTCTATTGGTATAGATATAATCTTTTTTTCCTTGAAAATAGATCCTACTATACTCCAGACACTATGCCACTAGGTGCAGATATTAACACAAATAGCAGGTGATCATTGTCCTCATGGAGTTTATTTTAAAGAGAACAAAGTGAGACAAAGGCACACAAGCAAAGAACTACAATACAAAGGGGATGGCATCTGACTCAGCATGGAGGTGTCACGGAAGGTGTTGTTTTGCTTAGGTTTTGAAGTGTGGGTAGGAGATGGCCCATGTTGAGAGTGGGAACTGGGAATTAAAAAGATGAGGAGGTCTCTGCAAATCTACATGGATGGGAAGTAGCATGCTGATGTGGGAAACAACTAAAAAGTTCCAGAATGCATGGTTTATAAAGCGTGAGTCAGAGAGGGCTAGACCAGTAGCCAGATCAAGGATATCTCAGATGTTATAGTCATGAATTAGTGCATTGACCTGCAGGCCATGGGAGTCACTGAAGGTTTCAGTCAGGTAAGTGAGCTGATCAGAACAGTCCTTTAGATAGGCCGCTCTTTTGGCTGTAATGGGGACACGTTTGAAGTAGGGCTATAGCTAAAAATATACAGACACTTCCTCTTGTCTACAGCCCTGCTGGCATCTGTTGTATTTTGACTTTTTAATAATAGCCATTCCAACCGGTATGAAATGGTATCTCATTGTGTTTTGATTTGCATTTTTCTGATGATTAGTGATTCTAAGCATTTTTTTTTCGTGTATTTGTTGGCCATTTGTATGTGTTCTTTTGAGAAGTGTTTGTTCATGTCCTTTGCCCATTTTTTAATTGGGTTATTTTTTTTTCTAATTGATTTAAGTTCCCTGTAGATTCTGGATACTAAAAAACAAACAAAAACCAGAAGTAAATAAATTCTCAGGACACACACACCCACACCCACACCCACAGAGAGAGAGAGAGAGAGAGAGAGAGAGCGCCTAGGTAAGAGGCCACCAACCACCAGGGTCTAAACTGGGAACACTTTCTAGTACAGAATGAATGGAAAGGATTCATGAAATATCTAGAAAGTAACGTTAATGAGATTTACATGTATGGAGTGAATGAGGAGAAACAGGGATCATTCAGGATTCTGGTGGGAATAACAGGGGGAGCCATTAGTTGAAATTTTGAAGTGGGAGAAGGAGAGGGAGTTTTAGGGAGAAAGATGAGTTGTTTTTTTAGGTATTTCAAACCCTTGAAGCTTCTATGGGACATCAAAGTGGAAATAACAGTCTGTGGGTTGGGACAATAAAGAAAGAAATTGGTTGAAGACTAGGGGAAGAGTATAGAGCAAAGAAATATTTCAGATAATAAACATATAGAGATAGCTGAAAATGTGGGACTGGATTACAAAGGAAGAATGATTTAGTTATGAAGCCCAAGGGCTGACAGGAATGGGTGACTAGTCGAGGAGTTCATATGCATCTGTTATTGTATGAATAAAAAAAATTATCTGTTCCTTCCTAAAGATATCTTCAACCTGTTTTTGGATACATATGGGCACTGCTTTTCACTCTCTTAGCCCCATTTCTTGTTTTAGCCTCTGCTGTAGCGATCAGTTCTGCACAGGCTTTGACCCAGGCTTTGACTAGTTGGTGCAGGTGTGATATGATACTTACCTGGAATGGCCCACAGTTTGTGGCTGCTCTTACTTAAGCAGGTGGGATGCTCATGTAGGTGTCCCTTTCCTCCTCCCAGATTGAGGAGTCTTGCATTATGTAATAAAACTCCTTAGAAGGCCTATTAGGTTCCAATACAGCATTAGGCAACTTGATAAGGTATCCCATCATCAGCCTTCCTTTCTTCCCTCATTCCTCTGCCTCTCACTCTTTCTTCCTAAGTTAACTTCTTAGATAAAATGCCAACTTTCTATATTTTGTCTCACATCAGGGAAAATAATTGTATACCCCATTTCAAAAGCACATAAAAAGGTTACTGTACAGAAAATTTGTCTTTAAGAGATTAAGCTGTAATTTTCCAAATACTTTAAAATTTTATTTCAGATACGTTTTTCATTTTTATAAGCTTCATCTAAAAGCAGAGTTCACCTAAGAATATACCTAAGAGCATATTACATAGAATATATTTTATATTTCAGTAGTTTAGCTAGGATTCTTTCAAAATTGAGAGGATCTACAAATATTTCTAACACATTAGTTTTCAGTCTTAAGGCTGAGTCAAGAACAAAGCTCCTAAACTTTGCATTGGTGATTGAGAACATTTTAAAATTGTTATTTAATTCATTAATTTATTTTTAAAAAAATTTTCACATTGTAATTATATAGATTTATAGGATACAATTTGATGTTTCAATGAATATGTATGTTGTCTAATGATCCAATAAGGATAGTTAGTGTATTAATTACCTCATGCATTCATCATTTCTTTTTAATAAGAAATTTCAAAATCCTTTCTTCTAGATACTTTGTAATATACAATACTTTACTTTTAACTATAGTCACCCTGCTTTGCAAAGAACACTACAACTTATTCTTCCTATATAATTGTGATTTCATAACTGTTAACCAATCTATCTCCATTTTGCCCTCCCCGCTTCTTCCTCACTGTTTGGTAACCACTATTCTACTCTACTTCTCTATTAACATTTTTTTTTTTAAGATTCCACATATGAGCGAGATCATGCGGTATTTGCTTTCTGTGTCTGGCTTATTTCACTTAACATTGTATCCTACAGGGTCATCCATGTTGTTGCAACTGGCAGAATTTCATTCTTTTTTTATGGCTGAATAGTATTTCATTGTGTGTGTGTCCATATATATATATATATATATATACATATATAATTTTATGTATAATTATAATTACACACAAAATTATATATAATTATAATTAATTGTATGCATAATTATAATTACACATAAAATTATATATAATTATAATTATAATTATATATAATTATATATAATAATAATATATATTATATGTGATATATAATATACATAACATACATAATGTATATTATATATAATATACATAACGTATATTATATACATTATACATTATATATATTATAATATACATAATATATATTATGTATATAATATACATAATATGTATTATATATAAAATATACATAATATATAATGTATATTATACATATAATATATGTTATATATTAATAATATATTAATATTAGTATTAATTATTATTAATTATTAATTATTAATAATTATTAAATAATACTTATTATTTATTATTAATATTATTAATATTAATATATAATATATTATATATTATACATAATATATTATATATAATATACATATGTATTATATATAATATACATAATATATATTATATATATATAATTCACTTGTTTGTTTTTATACACATAGGTTGATTCCATATCTGATTATTAGAAATAGTGCTACAGTAAACATAAGAGTGCAGATATTTTTCAAACACAATGATTTCATTTCCTATGGATATATACCCAGTAGTGGGATTGCTGGGTTATGTGATCGAATGATTGTTTTTTTTTTTATTTTTTATTTTTTAGCGAACTTCCATAAAGTTTTGCTTAATGGTTGTACTAGTTTACAACCCCATCAACAGTGCGTAAGTGTTCCGTTTTCTCCACTTCCTTGCCAACTCTTGTTATCTTTTACCTTTTTGCTAATAGCCATTCTAATGGGTGAACTGGTATCTCATTGCGGTTTTGATTTGCATTTCCCTGATGGTTAGTGATATTGAACATGATTTTATTATATATTCGTCTTGACCCTTTCTATATTTTCTCTTGTGGCATTTCTTTTAGTTTATTTTGTCCTTTTTTTTTTTTTTTTTTTTGCGAAGGAGTCTTGCTCTGTTGCCCAAGCTGGAGTGCAGTGGTGCAATCGGGGCTCACGGCAACCTCCATCTCCCTGGTTCAAGCAATTCCCCTGCCTCAGCCTGCTGAGTAGCTGGGGTTACAGGCACACGCCATCATGTTTGGCTAAATTTTTGTATTTTTAGTAGAGAAATGATTTCACCATATTGGTCAGGCTGGTCTCAAACTCCTGACCTCAGGCAATCCGCCTGCCTCAGCCTCCCAGTTTTGCCCATTTTTAAATAAGTTATTTATGTTTTTGCTGTTGAGTTGTTTAAGTTTGTTATATAATCTGGGCATTAACTCCTTAGCAGATGTATAGTTTGCAAATATTGTATCCCATTCTGTAAGTTGTTTTTTCACTCTGTTAAGTTTCCTTTGCTGTGCAAAAGCATTTTAGTTTGATGAAACCCCATTTATCTATTTTTGCTTTTGTTGCCTGTGCTTTTGACGTCTCATTTAAAAAATCCTTGTAGAACCCAAAGTTATAGAGAATTTCCCACATGTTATCTTCTAGTAGTTTTTCATAGTTTTCAATCTTACCTTTAGGTCTTTAATCGCATTTGAGTTGATTTTTGTATAAGGTAAAAGATAGGGGTCTAATTTCATTATCCCACATGTAGATATCCAATCTTCTCAGTACCATTTAATGAAGAGACTGTCTTTACCCCTGTGTGTGCTCTTGACTCCTTTTTGGAAAATCAGTTGACTTTAGGTATGAGAATTTATTTCTGAGCTGTATATTCTCTTCCATTGGTCTATGTGTTTGCTTTATGGCAGTGCCATGCTGTTTTGCTTACTATGGCTTTGTAGTATATTTTGAAGTCAGGTAGTGTGGTGCCTCCAGCTTTGTTATTTTTGCACAGGATTGCTTTGGTTATTTGGGGTCTTTTCTGGTTTCATACAAATTTTAGGGTATTTTTTTCTATTTCTGTGAAGAATTTCATTGGTATTTTGATAGGGATTGCATTGAATCTGTAGGACATTTTGTTAGTATGGTCATTTCAATAGTATCAATTCTTCCATTCCATGAGTATATAGTGTCCATTTTTTGTGGATCGTAAATTTTTCCATCAGTGTGTTATAGTTTTCATTGAAGAGATCTTTCACGACCTTGATTAAATTTATCTGCAGATTTCTTGGTAGCTATTGTAAATGGAATTCCTTTCTTGATGACTTTTTCAGATAGTTCACTATTAGTGTATAGAAACACCACTGAATTTTCTGTGTTGATTTTGTATACTACAACTTTACTGAATTTATTTATGATTTCTAGTAGTTTTTGGTCAAGTCTTTAGGGTTCTCACTCTATATAAGTATATATAGAAAGAACCCTAAAGAGAGAGAGATCATATATATCTATATGATCATATATATAGATGTATACATATGTATGTGAGATCACATTTTCTACAAACAGAAACAATCTGACTTCCTTCTTTCCAGTTTGGATCCCTCTTATTTATTTCTTTTGTCTAATTGCTCTGGCTCTGACCTCCAGTACTATGCTAAATAGAAGTGGTAGAAGTTGACATCCTTGTCTTCCTCCATATCAAAGAGGAAAAGCATTTAACTATTCACCATAAATAAGATGTTAGCTGTGGGTTTGTCACATATGGCCTTTACTGCGTTGAGGTACACTCCTATACCTACTTTCTTGACAGTTTTTATCATAAAGGAATGTTGACTTTTGTCAAGTGTTCTTTTTGCATCTGTTGAAATGATCACATGGTTTTTGTTCTTCTTTCTATTGTGGTGGTGTATCATATTTACTGATTTGTGCATGTTAAGCCATCCTTTCATCCCTGGGATGAACCCCACTTGATTATAGTGAATACTCTTTTTAGTGTGCTGTCGAAGTCAGTTCACTTGTATCTTGTTGAGAACTTTTGTATCTATGTTCTTCAGGAATATTGGCCTGTTATTTTCATTTTGTGCGTGTCTTTGTCTGGTTTTAGAATCAGGATGTTGCGAGCCTCATAAGATGAGTATGGAAGTATTCCTTCCTCATTACTTTTGTGGAAAAGTTTGTGGAGAATTGGTAGTTATTCTTTAACTGTTTGGTAGAATTCAGCAGTGAAGACATCAGGTCCTGGGTGTTGGTTGTTGTTGTTGTTGTTTTGATGGAAGATGTTTTATTATTGATTCAATTTCCAAACTCATTCTTGATGTGTTCAGATGTTATATTTCCTCACAATTTAATCTGGGTAGTTGTATGTGTGCAGAAATTTATTCATTTTATTCTACACTATCAAATTTGTTGGCATATAGTTATGAGTAATGTCTTACAATCCCTTCTATTTCTGTGGTGTATCAGTTGTAATGTCTCCTTTTTCATCTTTTATTTATTTGAATTTTCTCTCCTTTTGTCTTAGTTTAGCTAAAGGTTTGTCAGTTTTACCTTTACACTTTGTCTTATTTATCTTTTGAAATATTTTTTAGTGTCTGTTTCATTTATATCTGCTGTGAGCTTTATTATTTCCTTCCTTCTACCAATTTTGGGTTTAGTTTGTTTTTGATGTTCTAGTTACTTGAAGTGTATAATTTTGCTTTGTGATTTGAAAATCTTTCTTCTTTTTTGGTGTAGGCTTTTATTGCTATAAATTTCCCTCTTAGAACTGCTTTTGCTACGTTCCATAGGTTTGGGTATGTTGGATTTTCATTCTTACTTGTCTCAGTGACTTTTGAAATTTTCCTATTAATGTCTTAATGAGACCTATTGATTTCTTGGGTGCGTGCTATTTAATTTCCATGTTTTTATAAAATTTCCAAGGGCTTTCCTGTTGTTGATTTCTGGCTTTATATCCCTGGAATCAGAAAAGATACTTCATATGATATCTGTCTTCTTAAGTTTGTTAAGACTTATTATGTGTCATAATGTATGATTGGTCCTAGAGAATGTTTGGTGTACAGTTGAGAATAATTTGTATTCTGCAGCTGTTGGATGATGTATTAGTCTGTTTTCATACTGCTGATAAAGATATACCCGAGACTGGGTAATTTACAGAGAAAAAGAGGTTTAGTGGACTCATAGTTCCACGTGGCTGGGGAGGTCTCCCAATCATGATGGAAGGCGAAAGACACATCTTACATGGTAGCAAACAAAATAGAATTGAGAACCAAGTGAAAGGGTTCCCCCTTATAAAACCATCAGATCTTGTTAGACGTATTCACTACCACAAGAACAGTATGGGGGAACCGCCCCCATGATTCAATTATCTCCCACTGGTTCCCTCCCACAACATGTATGAATTATGGGAGCTATAATCAAGATGAGATTTCGGTGGGGATGTACAGCCAAACCATATCAGGTGAGATCTTCTTTACCTGCTAGGTCCATTTGGTCTATGGTATAGTTTGAGTCTGTCATTTTTTGGTTGATTTTCTCTTCATAGAATCTGTCCATTTTTAAAGTGGAGTGTTGAAATTTCCTACTAATATTGTATTGCAGTCTATCTCTACCTTTAAATCTAATATTTGCTTTATATATCTGGTTGTTCTGGTGTTGGGTACATATATAGTTACACCTAAGTAATATATATGTTATGTCCTCTTATTGAATTGGGCCTTTTATCATTTCATTATACAGTGACATTCTTTTTTTATATAGTTTTTTTATTTAAAGCCTTTTAAAATATGACATGACTGTGGCTACTCCTGCTTGCTTTTCATTTGTTTGCATAAAATATATTTTTCCATCTCTTCACTTTCAGTCTATTTGTCTTTAATAGTGAGGTAAGTATCATGTAGGCAGCACATAGGTGGGTTTTGCTATCTGAATCCATTCATCCACTTTATATCTTTTAAGTAGAGTTTAATCCACTTCTATTCAAGTTTATTATTGATAAATTAGGACTTCCTTCTATCATTTCATTAGTTGTTTTTTAGATTACTTGTTCACTTCTTCCTTTCTTATTGTTTATCCCTCTAGTTTGGTGGTTTTCTGTGGTGCTAAGCTTTGTTTCTTTTCCCTTTTTTGGTGTGTGTGTGTGTGTGTATCTGCTGTAATTTCTTTCTTTCTGGTTAGTGAAACTAACATACAGAGTCCTGTATTTGTAACAGACTATTTTACACTGATAACAACTTAACTTCTGTCACATAAAAATACTCTTGACTTCTCCCCCCCACACACATAATTTATATTTTTGTTACCTTACATTGCATCTTTATGAATGGTAGACTCCATGGAACATAGGATCTATGTCACAACTAAATCAATTATTTAATGGCAGCATTAAAGCAGCCCAAAGAATGTGAAAAACTGGTGTGGGTGTATTTAACTTTTTAAAAACTATGTTTCATAATGGTTTCATTAAAAAGTCTTTATCAGTTTGCTAATGCCTAGTTTTTACAACCAGCCACCATAGATTTTACAGGATAAATATATTATTTCAGGGGTAATTGAAGCAGAATTTTTGTTGCTCTTCTTACCCTTAGAGATTGTGTATTATCCTCAGACGTAATTCTTTGATTTTTTTTTCTTTTCATGTTGTTACACATAGTTACCAACAATCAACGTGAGAATAACCTTTGAATATTTTCAAGCATTAAGATTTGTTTATACAGCTGCAGAATTAGACAACCAACACTCTTGGGTCCTTACCTCTCAGCATACACCTGATTATTAACTTAAAGGTATGATGGGAAAAGTATCAATTTTTGTTGGTCACCTAGATTTGGAAATATGTAATAACTATAAGCTTGGGTCTGCTTCTTCAGAAGCCTAGGAATTGGAGTGATGGTTCTCTGAAGAGGCTGGAAACAAAGTATGTGTTTCCAGAAGGCTTAATAGAATATGTTGAGACATAGGCCATTAACACAAAAGTGAAAGAAATGCAAAAAATGTATGAAAGTAAGGATTTGAGAAGGGAAATTTTATTTTTAAGTCTAAGATTCCTATGAATTATATGAAAGTAAATGTCCTATCCTTAAAATTAGCCAAAGGAAGCACTTTACTTATCAATATGATATGACTTTTCATACTCTTATCTAAAGATATCCTAAACTAAGATCCAGTTTTCTAAGTAAAGACCTTTTACTCATGCTTTAAAGCATGTTAGATGATTCCTACCACATCACATCATGTTGTTTACATGTATGATTTAAACTGCATTTATTCTTCAACTCACTGGTTCCTTAGGCTTCTTATCTTTCCTTGCACGCTTAGATAATTTTATGTTAAATTGATTTTTAGAAGTTTAGTTGCTGGGCGTAGTGGCTGTCGCCTGTAAACCCAGTACTTTGGGAATTCAAGTCAGGTGTATTGCTTGAGTCTTGGAGTTTGAGGCCTGCCTGGGAAAGATGACAAACCCCATTTGTACAAAAATAAAAATATTAGCTGGGTATGGTGGCACATGCCTGTGGTCCCAGCTACTCCAAGGCTGAGGTGGGAGGATGGCTTGAGTCCGAGAGGCAGAGGTGTGAGCCAAGATCATGCCCTGCTCTTCAGCCTGGGCAACGAAGCCAGACCCTGTTTCAAAAAAAAAATATAGTGAGATTTGATTTCTATTTCTATGTGATTCAAAAGTAGGAGAGCTTCAAGGCTAATGACTATTAAAAAATGGCCATTGCTACTTGCATTTTCTATGAAGCCAGCATACACAACAACGTGCAACCTAAAAACCAAGCTATTTAATATGTAGCTTAGACTTCAGGTTTGATTGTCTTTGAGGTTTGATTATTGCAGAGATCAATTGCCAGACCAAATATAGTCTATTTCTGTATTTGGTCTTTTTATCATATGAAACATCCCAGCCTTGGGTATAAATTAAGAGCAAATACAGACATTTATACCGATAGCGGTGTAGATATTTCCATGTTTATACAGTTACCGGTGTAGATACTTCCATGTCTATACAGATAGCGGTGTGGATATTTCCATGTTCATACAGATAGTGGTGTAGATATTTCCATGTTAATAGAGATAGCGGTGTAGATATATCCATGTTTATAGAGATAGCGGTGTAGATATTTCCATGTTTATACAGATAGCGGTGTAGATATTTCCATGTTTATACAGATAGCATTGTAGATATTTCCATGTTTATAGAGACAGAGGTGTATATATTTCAATAATTATAGAGATAGTGGCGCACATATTTCCATGTTTATAGAGACAGCGATGTAGATATTTCCATGTTTATACAGATAGCGGTGTAGATTTTCCATGTTAATACAGGTAGCGGTGTACATATTGCCATGTTCATACAGATAGCGGTGTAGATATTTCCACATTTATACAGATGGCGGTGTACATATTTCCATGTTCATACAGATGGCGGTGTAGATATTTCTATGTTTATAGAGATGGCGGTGTAGATATTTAAATGTTTATACAGATAGCTGTGAAGATATTTCCATGTTTATAGAGATGGCGGTGTAGATATTTCCATGTTTCTACAGATGGCGGTGTAGATATTTCCATGTTTATACAGATGGAGGTGTAGATATTTCCATGTTTTTACAGATAGCGTTGTAGATATATCCATGTTCACACAGATAGCGGTGTAGATATTTCCACCTTTATACAGATGGTGGTGTAGATTTTTCCATTTCCATACAGACGGCGGTTTAGATATTTCCATTGTTATAGAGATGGCGGTGCAGATATTTCCATTGTGATACAGATGGCGGTGTAGGTATTTTCATGTTGATACAGATGGTGGTGTACATAGTTCCCTGTTCATACAGATGGCGGTGTAGATATTTTCATTTTCCTACCGATGGCGGTGTAGATATTTCCATGTTTATACAGATAGCGGTGTAGATGTATCCATGTTCATACAGATGGCAGTGTAGATAATTCCATGTTCATACAGATGGAGTTGAAGATATTTCCATGTTTATAGATATGGCGGTGTAGATATTTCCATGTTTACACAGAAGGCGGTGTAGGTATTTCCATGTTTACACAGATAGCGGTGTAGATACTTCCATGTTTATACAGATAGCGGTGTAGATATTTCAATGTTTATAGAGTTGGCGGTGTAGATACTTTCATGTTCCTACAGTTGGTGGTGTAGATATTTCCATGTGTACACAGATAGCGGTGTAGGTATTTCCAAGTTTATGCAGATAGCGGTGTAGATATTTCCACTTTTAGGCAGATAGCAGTGTAGATATTTCAATGTTTAAACAGATAGCGTTGTAGATATTTCCATGTTCCTACAGAGGGCGGTGCAGATATTTACATGTTTATAGAGATGGCGGTTTAGACATTTCCACGTTCATACAGATGGCGGAGTAGATATTTCCATGTTTATACAGATAGCGGTGTAGATATTTCCGTCTTTATACACATAATGGTGTAGATCTTTCCATGTTTTTAGAGATAGCGGTGTAGATATTTCCATGTTTACACAGATAGCGGTGTAGATATTTCCATGTTTATACAGATGACTCTGTAGATATTTCCATGTTTACAGAGATAGCGGTGTAGATATTTCCATGTTTACAGAGATACCGGTGTAGATATTACCATGTTTACACAGATAGCGGTGTAGATATTTGCATGTATATAGAGATAGCGGTGTAGATATTTCCATGTTTACGCAGATAGCATTGTAGATATTTCCAAGCTTATACAGATAGCGGTGTAGATAATTCCATGTGTACACAGATAACGGTGTAGATATTTCCATGTTTATACAGATGGCGGTGTAGATATTTCCATACCCATACAGATGGCGGTGTAGATATTTCCATGTTTATAGATATAGCGGTGTAGGTATTTCCATGTTTACACAGAAAGCGGTGTAGATATTTCCATGTTTATACAGAGCGTAGTGTAGATATTTCCATGTTTATATGGATGGCTGTGTGGATATTTCCATGTTTATAGAGATAGCGGTGTAGATATCTCCATGTTTACATAGATAGCGGTGTAGATATTTCCATGTTTACACAGATAGCGGTGTAGATATTTCCATGTTCATACAGATAGCGGTGTAGATAATTCCATGTGTATAGAGATAACGGTGTAGATATTTACATATTCCTACAGATGGCTGTGTAGATATTTCCATGTTTGTACAGATAGCGGTGTAGATATTTCCATGTTTACACAGATAGTGGTGTAGATATTTCGATGTTTACACAGATAGCGGTGTAGATATTTCCATGTTTATACAGATAGCGGCGTAGATATTTCCATGTTTATAGAGATAGCGGTGTAGAAATTTCCATGTTTATACAGTTAGCGGTGTAGATATTTCCATGTTTATACAGATAGCGTTGTTGATATTTCCATGTTTATAGAGACAGCTGTGTAGATATTTCCATGTTTATACAGATGGCGATGTAGATATTTCCATGTTCATACAGATGGCGGTGAAGATATTTCCATGTTTATAGAGATAGCGGTGTAGATACTTCCATGTTTACACAGATAGCGGTGTAGATATTTCCATGTTTACACAGATAGCGGTGTAGATATTTCCATGTTTATACAGATAGCGGTGAAGATATTTCCATGTTTATACAGGAGGCGGTGTAGATATTTCCATGTTTAAACAGATAGCGGTATAGATATTTCCATGTTTTTACAGATAGCGGTGTAGATATCTCCATCTTAATACAGATGGCGGAGTAGATATTTATATGTTCATACAGATGGCTGTGCAGATATTTCCATGTTCATACAGATGGCGGTGTAGATATTTCCATGTTCATACAGATAGCGGTGTAGTTATTTCCATGTGTAAAGAGATAGCTGTGTAGATATTTCCATGTATTTGCAGATAGCTGTGTAGAGATTTCCATTTACATGCTGATAGCGGTTTAGATATTTAAATGTTCAAACAGATAGCGGTGTAGATATTTCCATGTTCATACGATAGCGGTGTAGATATCTCCATGCTTATACAGATTGCGAAGATGTATGCATATTTACACAGATAGCGGTGTAGATATTTCCATGTTCATGCAGATAGCGGTGTAGATATTTCCATGTTCATCCAGATGGCTGTGTAGATATATCCATGTTCATACAGATGGCGGTGTAGATATTTACATGTTCATACAGATAGTGGTGTAGATATTTCCATGTTCATACAGATAGCGTTGTAGCTATTTCCATGTTCATACAGATAGCGGTGTAGATATTTCCATGTTCATAGAGATAGCGGTGTAGATATTTCCATGTTCATACAGATAGCGGTGCTGATATTTCCAGGTTTATACAGGTAGCGGTGTAGATATTTCCATGTTCATGCAGATAGCGGTGTAGATATTTCCATGTTCATCCAGATGGCTGTGTAGATATATCCATGTCCATGCAGATGGCGGTGAAGATATTTCCATGTTAATATAGATAGAGGGGCAGATATTTCCATGTTCATACAGATAGCGGTGCTGATATTTCCATGTTTATACAGGTAGCGGTGTAGATATTTCCATGTTTATACAGGTAGCGGTGTAGATATTTCCCTGTTTATACAGATAGCGGTGTAGATATTTCAATGTTTATACAGATAGCGGTGTAGATATTTCTATCTTAATACAGATGGCCGTGTAGTTATTTATATGTTCATACAGATTGCGGTGCAGATATTTCCATGTTCATACAGATGGCGGTGTAGATATTTCCATCTTCATACAGATAGTGGTGTAGTTATTTCCATGTGTAAAGAGATAGATGTGTAGGTATTTCCATGTATATGCAGATAGCTCTGTAGATATTTCCATTTTCATGCAGATAACGGTTTAGATATTTCCATGTTCAAACAGATAGCGGTGTAGATATTTCCATGTTCATACAGATAGCGGTGTAGATATTTCCATGTTTATACAGATAGCGGTGATGATGTATGCATGTTTAAACAGATAGCGGTGTAGATATTTCCATGTTCATACAGATCACGGTGTAGATATTTCCATGTTCATCTAGATGGCTGAGTAGACATATCCATGTTCATACAGATGGCGGTGAAGGTATTTCCATGTTCATACAGAAAGCGGTGTAGATATTTCCATGTTTATGCAGATGGCTGTACAGATATATCCATGTTCATACAGATGGCGGTGAAGATAATTCCATGTTCATACAGATAGCGGTGTATATATTTCCATGTTCATACAGATAGTTGTGTAGATATTTCCATGTTCATACAGATAGCGGTGTAGCTATTTCCATGTTCATACAGATAGCGGTGTAGATATTTCCATGTTCATCCAGATGGCTGTGTAGATATATCCATGTTCAAACAGATGTTGTTGTAGATATTTCCATGTTCATATGGATAGCGGTGTAGATATTTCCATGTTCATACAGATAGCGGTGTAGGTATTTCCATGTTCATACAGATAGAGGGGCTGATATTTCCATGTTCATACAGATAGCGGTGCTGATATTTCCATGTTTATACAGGTAGCGGTGTAGATATTTCCATGTTTATAGAGATAGCGGTGTAGTTATTTCCATGTTTATACAGATAGCGGTGTAGATATTTCCATGTTTATACTGATAGCGGTGTAGATATCTCCATCTTAATACAGATGGCCGTGTAGATATTTATATGTTCATAAAGATGGCGGTGCAGATATTTCCATGTTCATACAGATGGCGGTGTAGATATTTCCATGTTCATACAGATAGCGGTGTAGTTATTTCCATGTGTAAAGAGATAGCTGTGTAGATATTTCCATGTATTTGCAGATAGCTGTGTAGAGATTTCCATTTTCATGCTGATAGCGGTTTAGATATTTAAATGTTCAAACAGATAGCGGTGTAGATATTTCCATGTTCATACGATAGCGGTGTAGATATCTCCATGCTTATACAGATTGCGAAGATGTATTCATATTTACACAGATAGCGGTGTTGATATTTCCATGTTCATGCAGGTAGCGGTGTAGATATTTCCATGTTCATCCAGATGGCTGTGTAGATATATCCATGTTCATACAGATGGCGGTCTAGATATTTACATGTTCATACAGATAGTGGTGTAGATATTTCCATGTTCATACAGATAGCGTTGTAGCTATTTCCATGTTCATACAGATAGCGGTGTAGATATTTCCATGTTCATAGAGATAGCGGTGTAGATATTTCCATGTTCATACAGATAGCGGTGCTGATATTTCCAGGTTTATACAGGTAGCGGTGTAGATATTTCCATGTTCATGCAGATAGCGGAGTAGATATTTCCATGTTCATCCAGATGGCTGTGTAGATATATCCATGTTCATACAGATGGCGGTGAAGATATTTCCATGTTCATATAGATAGAGGGGCAGATATTTCCATGTTCATACAGATAGCGGTGCTGATATTTCCATGTTTATACAGGTAGCGGTGTAGATATTTCCATGTTTATACAGGTAGCTGTGTAGATATTTCCATGTTTATACAGATAGCGGTGTAGATATTTCAATGTTTATACAGATAGCGGTGTAGATATTTCTACCTTAATACAGATGGCCGTGTAGTTATTTATATGTTCATACAGATTGCGGTGCAGATATTTCCATGTTCATACAGATGGCGTTGTAGATATTTCCATGTTCATACAGATAGCGGTGTAGTTATTTCCATGTGTAAAGAGATAGATGTGTAGGTATTTCCATGTATATGCAGATAGCTCTGTAGATATTTCCATTTTCATGCAGATAACGGTTTAGATATTTCCATGTTCAAACAGATAGCGGTGTAGATATTTCCATGTTCATACAGATAGCGGTGTAGATATTTCCATGTTTATACAGATAGCGGTGATGATGTATGCATGTTTAAAGAGATAGCGGTGTAGATATTTCCATATTCATACAGATCGCGGTGTAGATATTTCCATGTTCATCTAGATGGCTGAGTAGACATATCCATGTTCATACAGAGGGCGGTGAAGGTATTTCCATGTTCATACAGATAGCGGTGTAGATATTTCCATGTTCAAACCGATAGCGGTGTAGATATTTCCATGTTCATTCAGATAGAGGAGTAGATATTTCCATGTTCATACAGATAGCGGTGTAGATATTTCCATGTTCATACAGATAGCGGTGTAGATATTTCCAAGTTTATACAGACATCGGTGAAGATGTATGAATATTTCAACAGATAGCGTTGTGGAGATTTCCAAGTTCATCCAGAGGGCTGTGTAGATATATCCATGTTCATACAGATAGCGGTGTAGATGTTTCCATGTTAATACAGATAGCGGTGTAGTTATTTCCATGTGCAAAGAGATAGCTGTGTAGATATTTACATGTATATGCAGATAGCTGTGTAGATATTTCCATTGTCATGCAGATAGCTGTTTAGATATTTCCATGTTTATACAGATAGCGGTGAAGATATTTCCTTGTTTATACAGATAGCGGTGTAGATATTACCATGTTTATGCAGATTGCGGTGTAGATATCTCCATCTTAATACAGATGGCGGTGTAGATTTTTATATGTTCATACAGATGGCGGTGCAGATATTTCCATGTTCATACAGATGGCGGTGTAGATATTTCCATGTTCTTACAGATAGCGGTGTAGTTATTTCCATGTGTAAAGAGATAGCTGTGTAGATATTTCCATGTATATGCAGATAGCAGTGTAGATATTTCCATTTTCAAGCAGATAGCGGTGTAGATATTTCCATGTTCAAACAGATAGCGGTGTAGATATTTCCATGTTCATACAGATAGCGGTATAGATATCTCCATGTTCATACAGATAGCGGTGTAGATATTTCCATGTTTATACAGACTGCGGTGAAGATGTATGCATGTTTACACAGATAGCGGTGTAGATATTTCCATGTTCATCCAGTTGGCTGTGTAGATATGTCCATGCTCATACAGATAGCTGTGTACATATTTCCATGTTCATACAGATAGCGGTGTAGATATTTCCATGTTCATCCAGATGGCTGTGTGGATATATCCATGTTCATACAGATAGCGGTGTAGATATTTCCATGTTCATACAGATAGCGGTGTAGATATTTCCATGTTCATACAGGTAGCGGTGAAGATATTTCCATGTTCATACAGATAGTGGTGCTGATATTTCCATGTTTATACAGGCAGCGGTGTAGATATTTCCATGTTTATACAGATAGCGGTGTAGATATCTCCATCTTAATTCAGATGGCGGTGTAGATATTTATATGTTCATACATATGGCGTTGCGGATATTTCCATGTTCATACAGATGGCAGTGTAGATATTTCCATGTTTATAGATATAGCGGTGTAGTTATTTCCATGTGTAAAGAGATGGCTGTGTATATATTTCCATGTATATGCAGATAGCTTTGTAGATATTTCCATTTTCATGCAGATAGTGTTGTAGATATTTACATGTTCAAACAGATACCGGTGTAGAAATTTCCATGTTCATTCAGATATCTTTGTAGATATTTCCATGTTCATACAGATAGCGGTGTAGATATTTCCATTTTCATACAGATAGTGGTGTAGATATTTCCATGTTCATACAGATAGCGGTGCTGATATTTCCAAGTTTATACAGGTAGCGCTGTAGATATTTCCATGTTTATACAGATAGTGGTGTAGATATTTCCATGTTTATACGGATAGTAGTGTAGACATTTATATGTTTTTTCAGATAGCGGTGTAGATATCTCCATCTTAATACAGATGGCGGTGTAGATATTTACATGTTCTTACAGATGGCGGTGCAGATATTTCCATGTTCATACAGATGGCGGTGTTGATATTTCCATGTTCATACAGATAGCGGTGTAGTTATTTCCATGTGTAAAGAGATAGCTGTGTAGATATTTCCATGTATATGCAGATAGCTGTGTAGATATTTCCATTTTCATGCAGATAGCGGTGTATATATTTCCATGTTCAAACAGATAGCGGTGTAGATATTTCCATGTTCATACAGATAGCGGTGTAGATATTTCCATGTTTATACAGATCGCGGTGAAGATGTATGCATGTTTACACAGATAGCGGTGTGGATATTTCCAAGTTCATCCAGAGGGATGTGTAGATATATCCATGTTCATACAGATAGCAGTGTAGATATTTCCATATTCATACAGATAGCGGTGTAGATATTTCCATGTTCATCCAGATGGCTGTGTAGATATATCCATGTTCATACAGATGGCGGTGAAGAAATTTCCATGTTCATACAGATAGCGGTGTAGCTATTTCCATGTTCATACTGATAGCGGTTTATGTATTTCCATGTTCATACAGATAGCGGTGTAGATATTTCCATGTTCATACAGATAGCGGTGTAGATATTTCCATGTTCATCCAGATGGCTGTGTAGATATATCCATGTTCATACAGAGGGCGGTGTAGATATTTCCATGTTCATAGAGATAGCGGTGTAGATATTTCCATGTTTATACAGATAGCGGTGTAGATATCTCCATCTTAATACAGATGGCGGTGTAGATATTTATATGTTCATACAGATGGCGGTGCAGATATTTCCATGTTCATACAGATAGCGGTGTAGATATTTCAATGTTTATAAAGATAGTGGTGAGGTTATATCCATGTGTAAAGAGATAGCTGTGTAGATATTTCCATGTATATGCAGATAGCTGTGTAGATATTTCCATTTTCATGCAGACAGCGGTGTAGATATTTCCATGTTCAAACAGATAGCGGTGTAGATATTTCCATGTTCATACATATAGCGGTGTAGATATTTCCATGTTCATACAGATAGCGGTGTAGATATTTCCATGTTCATACAGATAGCGGTGTAGATATTTCCATGTTCATACAGATAGCGGTGCTGTTATTTCCCTGTTTATACAGGTAGCGGTGTAGATATTTCCATGTTTATACAGATAGAGGTGTAGATATGTCCATGTTTATACAGATAGCGGTGTAGATATTTCCACGTTTATACAGATAGCGGTGTAGAAATCTCCATGTTAATACAGATGGCGGAGTAGATATTTATATGTTTATACAGATGGCGGTGCAGGTATTTCCATGTTCATACAGATGGCTGCGTAGACATATCCATGTTCATACAGATGGCAGTGAAGATAATTCCACGTTTATACATCTAGCGGTGTAGCTATTTCCATGTTCATACAGATAGTGGTGTAGATATATCCATGTTCATACAGATAGTGGTGCTGATATTTCCATGTTTATACAGGTAGCGGTGCTGTTATTTCCATGTTTATACAGATAGCGGTGTAGATATTTCCATGTTTCTACAGATAGCGGTGTAGATATTTCCATGTTTATACAGATAGCGCTGTAGATATTTCCATGTTTATACAGATAGCGGTGTAGATATCTCCATCTTAATACAGATGGCGGTGAAGATATTTATATGTTCATACAGATGGCGGTGCAGATATTTCCATGTTCATACAGATGGCGGTGAAGATATTTCCATGTTCATCCAGATGGCGGTGTAGATACTTCCATGTTCATAATGATAGCGGTGCTGATATTTCCATCTTTATACAGGTAGCGGTGTAGATATTTCCATGTTTATACAGATAGCGGTGTAGATGTTTCCATGTTTATACACATAGCGGTGTAGATATTTCCATCTTTATACAGATAGCGGTGTAGATATCTCCTTCTTAATACAGATGGCGGTGTAGATATTTATATGTTCATTCAGATGGCGGTGCAGATATTTCCATGTTCATACAGATGGCGGTGTAGATATTTCCATGTTCATACAGATAGCGGTGTAGTTATTTCCATGTGTAAAGAGATAGCTGTGTAGATATTCCCATGTATATGCAGATAGCTGTGTAGATATTTCCATTTTCAAGCAGATAGCGGTTTATATACTTCCCTGTTCAAACAGATAGCGGTGTAGATATTTCCATGTTCATACAGATAGTGGTGTAGATATTTCCATGTTTGTACAGATAGCGGTGTAGATATCTCCATCTTAATACAAATGGCGGTGTAGATATTTATATGTTCATACATATGGCGTTGCGGGTATTTCCATGTTCATACAGATGGCAGTGTAGATATTTCCATGTTTATAGATATAGCGGTGTAGTTATTTCCATGTGTAAAGAGATGGCTGTGTAGATATTTCCATGTATATGCAGATAGCTTTGTAGATATTTCCATTTTCATGCAGATAGCGTTGTAGATATTTACATGTTCAAACAGATAGCGGTGTAGAAATTTCCATGTTCATTCAGATATCTTTGTAGATATTTCCATGTTCATACAGATAGCGGTGTAGATATTTCCATGTTCATACAGATAGCGGTGTAGATATTTCCATGTTCATACAGATAGCGGTGCTGATATTTCCAAGTTTATACAGGTAGCGGTGTAGATATTTCCATGTTTATACAGATAGTGGTGTAGATATTTCCACGTTTATACAGATAGTAGTGTAGACATTTCCATGTTTTTTCAGATAGCGGTGTAGATATCTCCATCTTAATACAGATGGCGGTGTAGATATTTACATGTTCATACAGATGGCGGTGCAGATATTTCCATGTTCATACAGATGGCGGTGTAGATATTTCCATGTTCATACAGATAGCGGTGTAGTTATTTCCATGTGTAAAGAGATAGCTGTGTAGATATTTCCATGTATATGCAGATAGCTGTGTAGATATTTCCATTTTCATGCAGATAGCGGTGTATATATTTCCATGTTCAAACAGATAGCGGTGTAGATATTTCCATGTTCATACAGATAGCGGTGTAGATATTTCCATGTTTATACAGATCGTGGTGAAGATGTATGCATGTTTACACAGATAGCGGTGTGGATATTTCCAAGTTCATCCAGAGGGCTGTGTAGATATATCCATGTTCATACAGATAGCGGTGTAGATATTTCCATGTTCATACAGATAGCGGTGTAGATATTTCCATGTTCATCCAGATGGCTGTGTAGATATATCCATGTTCATACAGATGGAGGTGAAGAAATTTCCATGTTCATACAGATAGCGGTGTAGCTATTTCCATTGTCTTACAGATAGCGGTTTATGTATTTCCATGTTCATACAGATAGCGGTGTAGATATTTCCATGTTCATACAGATAGCGGTGTAGATATTGCCATGTTCATCCAGATGGCTGTGTAGACATATCCATGTTCATACAGATAGCGCTGTAGATATTTCCATGTTCATACACATAGAGGTGTAGATATTTCCATGTTCGTACAGATAGCGGTGTAGCTATTTCCATGTTCATGCAGATAGCGGTGTAGATATTTCCATGTTCATAGAGATAGCGGTGTAGATATTTCCATGTTCATACAGATAGCGGTGCTGATATTTCCATGTTTATACAGGTAGCGGTGTAGATATTTCCATGTTTATACAGATAGCGGTGTAGATATTTCCAGGTTTATAAAGATAGCGGTGTAGATATTTCCAAGTTTATACAGATAGCGGTGAAGATATCTCCATCTTAATACAGATGGCGGTGTAGATATTTATATGTTCATACAGATGGCAGTGCAGATATTTCCATGTTCATACAGATGGCGGTGTAGATATTTCCATGTTTATAGAGATAGCGGTGTAGTTATTTCCATGTGTAAAGAGATAGGTTTGTAGATATTCCCATGTATATGCAGATAGCTGTGTAGATATTTCTATTTTCATGCAGATAGCGGTTTAGATATTTCCATGTTCAAACAGATAGCGGTGTAGATATTTCCATGTTCATACAGATAGCGGTGTAGATATTTCCATGTTCATCCAGATGGCTGTGTAGATATATCCATGTTCATACAGATGGAGGTGAAGAAATTTCCATGTTCATACAGATAGCGGTGTAGCTATTTCCATGTTCATACAGATAGCGGTTTATGTATTTCCATGTTCATACAGATAGCGGTGTAGATATTTCCATGTTCATACAGATAGCGGTGTAGATATTTCCATGTTCATCCAGATGGCTGTGTAGATATATCCATGTTCATACAGAGGGCGGTGTAGATATTTCCATGTTCATAGAGATAGCGGTGTAGATATTTCCATGTTTATACAGATAGCGGTGTAGATATCTCCATCTTAATACAGATGGCGGTGTAGATATTTATATGTTCATACAGATGGCGGTGCAGATATTTCCATGTTCATACAGATAGCGGTGTAGATATTTCCATGTTTATAGAGATAGCGGTGAGGTTATATCCATGTGTAAAGAGATAGCTGTGTAGATATTTCCATGTATATGCAGATAGCTGTGTAGATATTTCCATTTTCATGCAGACAGCGGTGTAGATATTTCCATGTTCAAACAGATAGCGGTGTAGATATTTCCATGTTCATACATATAGCGGTGTAGATATTTCCATGTTTATACAGATAGCGGTGTAGATATCTCCATGTTAATTCAGATGGCGGTGTAGATATTTATATGTTTATACAGATGGCGGTGCAGATATTTCCATGTTCATACAGATAGCGGTGTAGCTATTTCCATGTTCATACAGATAGCGGTGTAGATATTTCCATGTTCATCCAGATGGCTGTGTAGACATATCCATGTTCATACAGATGTCAGTGAAGATAATTCCATGTTTATACATCTAGCGGTGTAGATATTTCCATGTTCATACAGATAGTGGTGTAGATATATCCATGTTCATACACATAGTGGTGCTGATATTTCCTTGTTTATACAGGTAGCGGTGCTGTTATTTCCATGTTTATACAGGTAGCGGTGTAGATATTTCCATGTTTATACAGATAGCGGAGTAGATATTTCCATGTTTATACAGATAGCGCTGTAGATATTTCCATGTTTATACAGATAGCGGTGTAGATATCTCCATCTTAATACAAATGGCGGTGTAGATATTTCTATGTTCATACAGATGGCCGTGCAGGTATTTCCATGTTCATACAGATAGCGGTGTAGTTATTTCCATGTGTAAAGAGATAGCTGTGCAGATATTTCCATGTATATGCAGATAGCTGTGTAGATATTTCCATTTTCATGCAGATAGCGGTTTAGATATTTCCATGTTCAAACAGATAGCGGTGTAGATATTTCCATGTTTATACAGATAGCGGTGAAGATGTACGCATGTTTACATGCATAGTGGTGTAGATATTTCCATGTTCATACAGATAGCGGAGTAGATATTTCCATGTTCATCCAGATGGCTGTGTAGATATAGCCATGTTCATACAGATAGCGGTGTAGTTATTTCCATGTTCATACAGATAGTGGTGTAGATATTTCCATGTTCATACAGATAGCGGTGTAGCTATTTCCATGTTCATACAGATAGCGGTGTAGATATTTCCATCTTCGTACACATAGCGGTGTAGATATTTCCATGTTCATACAGAGAGCTGTGCTGATATTTCCATGTTTATACAGGTAGCGGTGTAGATATTTCCATGTTCATACAGATAGCTGTGTAGCTATTTCCATGTTCATACAGATAGCGGTGTAGATATTTCCATGTTCATCCAGATGGCTGTACAGATATATCCATGTTCATACAGATGGCGGTGAAGATAATTCCATGTTCATACAGATAGCGGTGTAGATATTTCCATGTTCATACAGATAGCGGTGAAGATGTATGCATGTTTACACACATAGTGGTGTAGATATTTCCATGTTCATACAGATAGCGGTGTAGATATTTCCATGTTCATCCAGATGGCTGTGTAGATATATCCATGTTCATACAGATAGCGGTGTAGATATTTCCATGTTCATACAGATAGTGGTGTAGATATTTCCATGTTCATACAGATAGCGGTGTAGCTATTTCCATGTTCATACAGATAGCGGTGTAGATATTTCCATCTTCGTACACATAGCGGTGTAGATATTTCCATGTTCATGCAGATAGCTGTGCTGATATTTCCATGTTTATACAGGTAGCGGTGTAGATATTTCCATGTTCATACAGATAGCTGTGTAGCTATTTCCATGTTCATACAGATAGTGGTGTAGATATTTCCATGTTCATCCAGATGGCTGTACAGATATATCCATGTTCATACAGATGGCGGTGAAGATAATTCCATGTTCATACAGATAGCGGTGTAGATATTTCCATGTTCATACAGATAGTGGTGTAGATATTTCCATGTTCATACAGATAGCGGTGTAGATATTTCCATGTTCATACAGATAGCGGTGTAGATATTTCCATGTTCATCCAGATGGCTGTGTAGATATATCCATGTTCAAACAGATGGCGTTGTAGATATTTCCATGTTCATACGGATAGCGGTGTAGATATTTCCATGTTCTTACATATAGCGGTGTAGGTATTTCCATGTTCATACAGATAGAGGGGCTGATATTTCCATGATCATACAGATAGCGGTGCTGATATTTCCATGTTTATACAGGTAGCGGTGTAGATATTTCCATGTTTATACAGATAGCGGTGTAGTTATTTCCATGTTTATACAGATAGCGGTGTAGATATTTCCATGTTTATACTGATAGCGGTGTAGATATCTCCATCTTAATACAGATGGCGGTGTAGATATTTATATGTTCATACAGATGGCGGTGCAGATATTTCCATGTTCATACAGATGGCGGTGTAGATATTTCCATGTTCATACAGATAGCGGTGTAGTTATTTCCATGTGTAAAGAGATAGCTGTGTAGATATTTCCATGTATATGCAGATAGCTTTGTAGATATTTCCATTTTCATGCAGATAGCGGTGTAGATATTTCCATGTTCAAACAGATAGCGGTGTAGACATTTCCATGTTCATTCAGATAGCGGTGAAGATATTTCCATGTTTATACAGATTGCGGTGAAGATGTATGCATATTTACACAGATAGCGGTGTAGATATTTCCATGTTCATACAGATAGCGGTGTAGATATTTCCATGTTCATCCAGATGGCTGTGTAGACATATCCATGTTCATACAGATAGCGCTGTAGATATTTCCATGTTCATACAGATAGAGGTGTAGATATTTCCATGTTCGTACAGATAGCGGTGTAGCTATTTCCATGTTCATGCAGATAGCGGTGTAGATATTTCCATGTTCATAGAGATAGCGGTGTAGATATTTCCATGTTCATACAGATAGCGGTGCTGATATTTCCATGTTTATACAGGTAGCGGTGTAGATATTTCCATGTTTATACAGATAGCGGTGTAGATATTTCCAGGTTTATAAAGATAGCGGTGTAGATATTTCCAAGTTTATACAGATAGCGGTGAAGATATCTCCATCTTAATACAGATGGCGGTGTAGATATTTATATGTTCATACAGATGGCAGTGCAGATATTTCCATGTTCATACAGATGGCAGTGTAGATATTTCCATGTTTATAGAGATAGCGGTGTAGTTATTTCCATGTGTAAAGAGATAGGTTTGTAGATATTTCCATGTATATGCAGATAGCTGTGTAGATATTTCTATTTTCATGCAGATAGCGGTTTAGATATTTCCATGTTCAAACAGATAGCGGTGTAGATATTTCCATGTTCATACAGATAGCGGTGTAGATATTTCCATGTTCATCCAGATGGCTGTGTAGATATATCCATGTTCATACAGATGGAGGTGAAGAAATTTCCATGTTCATACAGATAGCGGTGTAGCTATTTCCATGTTCATACAGATAGCGGTTTATGTATTTCCATGTTCATACAGATAGCGGTGTAGATATTTCCATGTTCATACAGATAGCGGTGTAGATATTTCCATGTTCATCCAGATGGCTGTGTAGATATATCCATGTTCATACAGAGGGCGGTGTAGATATTTCCATGTTCATAGAGATAGCGGTGTAGATATTTCCATGTTTATACAGATAGCGGTGTAGATATCTCCATCTTAATACAGATGGCGGTGTAGATATTTATATGTTCATACAGATGGCGGTGCAGATATTTCCATGTTCATACAGATAGCGGTGTAGATATTTCCATGTTTATAGAGATAGCGGTGAGGTTATATCCATGTGTAAAGAGATAGCTGTGTAGATATTTCCATGTATATGCAGATAGCTGTGTAGATATTTCCATTTTCATGCAGACAGCGGTGTAGATATTTCCATGTTCAAACAGATAGCGGTGTAGATATTTCCATGTTCATACATATAGCGGTGTAGATATTTCCATGTTCATACAGATAGCGGTGTAGATATGTCCATGTTTATACAGATAGCGGTGTAGATATTTCCATGTTTATACAGATAGCGGTGTAGATATCTCCATGTTAATTCAGATGGCGGTGTAGATATTTATATGTTTATACAGATGGCGGTGCAGATATTTCCATGTTCATACAGATAGCGGTGTAGCTATTTCCATGTTCATACAGATAGCGGTGTAGATATTTCCATGTTCATCCAGATGGCTGTGTAGACATATCCATGTTCATACAGATGTCAGTGAAGATAATTCCATGTTTATACATCTAGCGGTGTAGATATTTCCATGTTCATACAGATAGTGGTGTAGATATATCCATGTTCATACAGATAGTGGTGCTGATATTTCCATGTTTATACAGGTAGCGGTGCTGTTATTTCCATGTTTATACAGGTAGCGGTGTAGATATTTCCATGTTTATACAGATAGCGGTGTAGATATTTCCATGTTTATACAGATAGCGCTGTAGATATTTCCATGTTTATACAGATAGCGGTGTAGATATCTCCATCTTAATACAGATGGCGGTGTAGATATTTCTATGTTCATACAGATGGCCGTGCAGGTATTTCCATGTTCATACAGATAGCGGTGTAGTTATTTCCATGTGTAAAGAGATAGCTGTGTAGATATTTCCATGTATATGCAGATAGCTGTGTAGATATTTCCATTTTCATGCAGATAGCGGTTTAGATATTTCCACGTTGAAACAGATAGCGGTGTAGATATTTCCATGTTTATACAGATAGCGGTGAAGATGTACGCATGTTTACACACATAGTGGTGTAGATATTTCCATGTTCATACAGATAGCGGAGTAGATATTTCCATGTTCATCCAGATGGCTGTGTAGATATAGCCATGTTCATACAGATAGCGGTGCAGTTACTTCCATGTTCATACAGATAGTGGTGTAGATATTTCCATGTTCATACAGATAGCGGTGTAGGTATTTCCATGTTGATACAGATAGCGGTGTAGATATTTCCATCTTCGTACACATAGCGGTGTAGATATTTCCATGTTCATACAGATAGCTGTGCTGATATTTCCATGTTTATACAGGTAGCGGTGTAGATATTTCCATGTTCATACAGATTGCTGTGTAGCTATTTCCATGTTCATACAGATAGCGGTGTAGATATTTCCATGTTCATCCAGATGGCTGTACAGATATATCCATGTTCATACAGATGGCGGTGAAGATAATTCCATGTTCATACAGATAGCGGTGTAGATATTTCCATGTTCATACAGATAGTGGTGTAGATATTTCCATGTTCATACAGATAGCGGTGTAGCTATTTCCATGTTCATACAGATAGCGGTGTAGATATTTCCATGTTCATCCAGATGGCTGTGTAGATATATCCATGTTCAAACAGATGGTGTTGTAGATATTTCCATGTTCATACGGATAGCGGTGTAGATATTTCCATGTTCATACAGATAGCGGTGTAGGTATTTCCATGTTCATACAGATAGAGGGGCTGATATTTCCATGTTCATACAGATAGCGGTGCTGATATTTCCATGTTTATACAGGTAGCGGTGTAGATATTTCCATGTTTATAGAGATAGCGGTGTAGTTATTTCCATGTTTATACAGATAGCGGTGTAGATATTTCCATGTTTATACTGATAGCGGTGTAGATATCTCCATCTTAATACAGATGGCCGTGTAGATATTTATATGTTCATAAAGATGGCGGTGCAGATATTTCCATGTTCATACAGATGGCGGTGTAGATATTTCCATGTTCATACAGATAGTGGTGTAGTTATTTCCATGTGTAAAGAGATAGCTGTGTAGATATTTCCATGTATTTGCAGATAGCTGTGTAGAGATTTCCATTTTCATGCTGATAGCGGTTTAGATATTTAAATGTTCAAACAGATAGCGGTGTAGATATTTCCATGTTCATACGATAGCGGTGTAGATATCTCCATGCTTATACAGATTGCGAAGATGTATGCATATTTACACAGATAGCGGTGTAGATATTTCCATGTTCATGCAGGTAGCGGTGTAGATATTTCCATGTTCATCCAGATGGCTGTGTAGATATATCCATGTTCATACAGATGGCGGTCTAGATATTTACAGGTTCATACAGATAGTGGTGTAGATATTTCCATGTTCATACAGATAGCGTTGTAGCTATTTCCATGTTCATACAGATAGCGGTGTAGATATTTCCATGTTATAGAGATAGCGGTGTAGATATTTCCATGGTCTTACAGATAGCGGTGCTGATATTTCCAGGTTTATACAGGTAGCGGTGTAGATATTTCCATGTTCATGCAGATAGCGGAGTAGATATTTCCATGTTCATCCAGATGGCTGTGTAGATATATCCATGTTCATCCAGATGGCGGTGAAGATATTTCCATGTTCATATAGATAGAGGGGCAGATATTTCCATGTTCATACAGATAGCGGTGCTGATATTTCCATGTTTATACAGGTAGCGGTGTAGATATTTCCATGTTTATACAGGTAGCGGTGTAGATATTTCCATGTTTATACAGATAGCGGTGTAGATATTTCAATGTTTATACAGATAGCGGTGTAGATATTTCTACCTTAATACAGATGGCTGTGTAGTTATTTATATGTTCATACAGATTGCGGTGCAGATATTTCCATGTTCATACAGATGGCGGTGTAGATATTTCCATGTTCATACAGATAGCGGTGTAGTTATTTCCATGTGTAAAGAGATAGATGTGTAGGTATTTCCATGTATATGCAGATAGCTCTGTAGATATTTCCATTTTCATGCAGATAACGGTTTAGATATTTCCATGTTCAAACAGATAGCGGTGTAGATATTTCCATGTTCATACAGATAGTGGTGTAGATATTTCCATGTTTATACAGATAGCGGTGATGATGTATGCATGTTTAAAGAGATAGCGGTGTAGATATTTCCATATTCATACAGATCGCGGTGTAGATATTTCCATGTTCATCTAGATGGCTGAGTAGACATATCCATGTTCATACAGAGGGCGGTGAAGGTATTTCCATGTTCATACAGATAGCGGTGTAGATATTTCCATGTTCAAACCGATAGCGGTGTAGATACTTCCATGTTCATTCAGATAGAGGAGTAGATATTTCCATGTTCATACAGATAGCGGTGTAGATATTTCCATGTTCATACAGATAGCGGTGTAGATATTTCCAAGTTTATACAGACATCGGTGAAGATGTATGAATATTTCAACAGATAGCGTTGTGGAGATTTCCAAGTTCATCCAGAGGGCTGTGTAGATATATCCATGTTCATACAGATAGCGGTGTAGATGTTTCCATGTTCATACAGATAGCGGTGTAGTTATTTCCATGTGCAAAGAGATAGCTGTGTAGATATTTACATGTATATGCAGATAGCTGTGTAGATATTTCCATTGTCATGCAGATAGCTGTTTAGATATTTCCATGTGTATACAGATAGCGGTGAAGATATTTCCTTGTTTATACAGACAGCGGTGTAAATATTTCCATGTTTATGCAGATAGCGGTGTAGATATCTCCATCTTAATACAGATGGCGGTGTAGATTTTTATATGTTCATACAGATGGCGGTGCAGATATTTCCATGTTCATACAGATGGCGGTGTAGATATTTCCATGTTCTTACAGATAGCGCTGTAATTATTTCCATGTGTAAAGAGATAGCTGTGTAGATATTTCCATGTATATGCAGATAGCAGTGTAGATATTTCCATTTTCAAGCAGATAGCGGTGTAGATATTTCCATGTTCAAACAGATAGCGGTGTAGATATTTCCATGTTCATACAGATAGCGGTATAGATATCTCCATGTTCATACAGATAGCGGTGTAGATATTTCCATGTTTATACAGACTGCGGTGAAGATGTATGCATGTTTACACAGATATCGGTGTAGATATTTCCATGTTCATCCAGTTGGCTGTGTAGATATGTCCATGCTCATACAGATAGCTGTGTACATATTTCCATGTTCATACAGATAGCGGTGTAGATATTTCCATGTTCATCCAGATGGCTGTGTGGATATATCCATGTTCATACAGATAGCGGTGTAGATATTTCCATGTTCATACAGATAGCGGTGTAGATATTTCCATGTTCATACAGGTAGCGGTGAAGATATTTCCATGTTCATACAGATAGCGGTGCTGATATTTCCATGTTTATACAGGCAGCGGTGTAGATATTTCCATGTTTATACAGATAGCGGTGTAGATATCTCCATCTTAATTCAGATGGCGGTGTAGATATTTATATGTTCATACATATGGCGTTGCGGATATTTCCATGTTCATACAGATGGCAGTGTAGATATTTCCATGTTTATAGATATAGCGGTGTAGTTATTTCCATGTGTAAAGAGATGGCTGTGTAGATATTTCCATGTATATGCAGATAGCTTTGTAGATATTTCCATTTTCATGCAGATAGCGTTGTAGATATTTACATGTTCAAACAGATAGCGGTGTAGAAATTTCCATGTTCATTCAGATATCTTTGTAGATATTTCCATGTTCATACAGATAGCAGTGTAGATATTTCCATTTTCATACAGATAGCGGTGTAGATATTTCCATGTTCATACAGATAGTGGTGCTGATATTTCCAAGTTTATACAGGTAGCGGTGTAGATATTTCCATGTTTATACAGATAGTGGTGTAGATATTTCCATGTTTATATGGATAGTAGTGTAGACATTTATATGTTTTTTCAGATAGCGGTGTAGATATCTCCATCTTAATACAGATGGCGGTGTAGATATTTACATGTTCTTACAGATGGCGGTGTAGATATTTCCATGTTCATACAGATAGCGCTGTAGTTATTTCCATGTGTAAAGAGATAGCTGTGTAGATATTTCCATGTATATGCAGATAGCTGTGTAGATATTTCCATTTTCATGCAGATAGCGGTGTATATATTTCCATGTTCAAACAGATAGCGGTGTAGATATTTCCATGTTCATACAGATAGCGGTGTAGATATTTCCATGTTTATACAGATCGCGGTGAAGATGTATGCATGTTTACATAGATAGCGGTGTGGATATTTCCAAGTTCATCCAGAGGACTGTGTAGATATATCCATGTTCATACAGATAGCGGTGTAGATATTTCCATATTCATACAGATAGCGGTGTAGATATTTCCATGTTCATCCAGATGGCTGTGTAGATATATCCATGTTCATACAGATGGCGGTGAAGAAATTTCCATGTTCATACAGATAGCGGTGTAGCTATTTCCATGTTCATACTGATAGCGGTTTATGTATTTCCATGTTCATACAGATAGCGGTGTAGATATTTCCATGTTCATACAGATATCGGTGTAGATATTTCCATGTTCATCCAGATGGCTGTGTAGATATATCCATGTTCATACAGAGGGCGGTGTAGATATTTCCATGTTCATAGAGATAGCGGTGTAGATATTTCCATGTTAATACAGATGGCGGTGTAGATATTTATATGTTCATACAGATGGCGGTGCAGATATTTCCATGTTCATACAGATAGCGGTGTAGATATTTCAATGTTTATAAAGATAGCGGTGAGGTTATATCCATGTGTAAAGAGATAGCTGTGTAGATATTTCCATGTATATGCAGATTGCTGTGTAGATATTTCCATTTTCATGCAGACAGCGGTGTAGATATTTCCATGTTTAAACAGATAGCGGTGTAGATATTTCCATGTTCATACATATAGCGGTGTAGATATTTCCATGTTCATACAGATAGCGGTGTAGATATTTCCATGTTCATACAGATAGCGGTGTAGATATTTCCATGTTCATACAGATAGCGGTGCTGTTATTTCCCTGTTTATACAGGTAGCGGTGTAGATATTTCCATGTTTATACAGATAGAGGTGTAGATATGTCCATGTTTATACAGATAGCGGTGTAGATATTTCCATGTTTATACAGATAGCGGTGTAGAAATCTCCATGTTAATACAGATGGCGGAGTAGATATTTATATGTTTATACAGATGGCGGTGCAGATATTTCCATGTTCATACAGATAGCGGTGTAGCTATTTCCATGTTCATACAGATAGCGGTGTAGATATTTCCATGTTCATCCAGATGGCTGCGTAGACATATCCATGTTCATACAGATGGCAGTGAAGATAATTCCACGTTTATACATCTAGCGGTGTAGCTATTTCCATGTTCATACAGATAGTGGTGTAGATATATCCATGTTCATACAGATAGTGGTGCTGATATTTCCATGTTTATACAGGTAGCGGTGCTGTTATTTCCATGTTTATACAGATAGCGGTGTAGATATTTCCATGTTTCTACAGATAGCGGTGTAGATATTTCCATGTTTATACAGATAGCGCTGTAGATATTTCCATGTTTATACAGATAGCGGTGTAGATATCTCCATCTTAATACAGATGGCGGTGGAGATATTTATATGTTCATACAGATGGCCGTGCAGATATTTCCATGTTCATACAGATAGCGGTGTAGTTATTTCCATGTGTAAAGAGATAGCTGTGTAGATATTTCCATGTATATGCAGATAGCTGTGTAGATATTTCCATTTTCATGCAGATAGCGGTTTAGATATTTCCATGTTCAAACAGATAGCGGTGTAGATATTTCCATGTTTATACAGATAGCGGTGAAGATGTACGCATGTTTACACACATAGTGGTGTAGATATTTCCATGTTCATACAGATAGCGGAGTAGATATTTCCATGTTCATGCACATGGCTGTGTAGATATATCCATGTTCATACAGATAGCGGTGTAGTTATTTCCATGTTCATACAGATAGTGGTGTAGATATTTCCATGTTCATACAGATAGCGGTGTAGCTATTTCCATGTTGATACAGATAGCGGTGTAGATATTTCCATCTTCGTACACATAGCGCTGTAGATATTTCCATGTTCATACAGATAGCTCTGCTGATATTTCCATGTTTATACAGGTAGCGGTGTAGATATTTCCATCTTCATACAGATAGCTGTGTAGCTATTTCCATGTTCATACAGATAGCGGTGTAGATATTTCCATGTTCATCCAGATGGCTGTACAGATATATCCATGTTCATACAGATGGCGGTGAAGATAATTCCATGTTCATACAGATAGCGGTGTAGATATTTCCATGTTCATACAGATAGTGGTGTAGATATTTCCATGTTCATACAGATAGCGGTATAGCTATTTCCATGTTCATACAGATAGCGGTGTAGATATTTCCATGTTCATCCAGATGGCTGTGTAGATGTATGCACGTTGAAACAGATGGCGTTGTAGATATTTCCATGTTCATACGGATAGCGGTGTAGATATTTCCAGGTTCATACAGATAGCGGTGTAGGTATTTCCATGTTCATACTGATAGAGGGGCTGATATTTCCATGTTCATACAGATAGCGGTGGTGATATTTCCATGTTTATACAGGTAGCGGTGTAGATATTTCCATGTTTATACAGATAGCGGTGTAGTTATTTCCATGTTTATACAGATAGCGGTGTAGATATTTCCATGTTTATACTGATAGCGGTGTAGATATCTCCATCTTAATACAGATGGCCGTGTAGATATTTATATGTTCATAAAGATGGCGGTGCAGATATTTCCATGTTCAAACAGATGGCGGTGTAGATATTTCCATGTTCATACAGATAGCGGTGTAGTTATTTCCATGTGTAAAGAGATAGCTGTGTAGATATTTCCATGTATGTGCAGATAGCTCTGTAGATATTTCCATTTTCATGCAGATAGCGGTGTAGATATTTCCATGTTCAAACAGATAACGGTGTAGATATTTCCATGTTCATACAGATAGCGGTGAAGATGTATGCATGTTTACACACATAGTGGTGTAGATATTTCCATGTTCATACAGATAGCGGTGTAGATATTTCCATGTTCATCCAGATGGCTGTGTAGATATATCCATGTTCATACAGATAGCGGTGTAGATATTTCCATGTTCATACAGATAGTGGTGTAGATATTTCCATGTTCATACAGATAGCGGTGTAGCTATTTCCATGTTCATACAGATAGCGGTGTAGATATTTCCATCTTCGTACACATAGCGGTGTAGATATTTCCATGTTCATACAGATAGCTGTGCTGATATTTCCATGTTTATACAGGTAGCGGTGTAGATATTTCCATGTTCATACAGATAGCTGTGTAGCTATTTCCATGTTCATACAGATAGCGCTGTAGATATTTCCATGTTCATCCAGATGGCTGTGTAGATATATCCATGTTCAAACAGATGGCGTTGTAGATATTTCCATGTTCATACGGATAGCGGTGTAGATATTTCCATGTTCATACATATAGCGGTGTAGGTATTTCCATGTTCATACAGATAGAGGGGCTGATATTTCCATGATCATACAGATAGTGGTGCTGATATTTCCATGTTTATACAGGTAGCGGTGTAGATATTTCCATGTTTATACAGATAGCGGTGTATTTATTTCCATGTTTATACAGATAGCGGTGTAGATATTTCCATGTTTATACTGATAGCGGTGTAGATATCTCCATCTTAATACAGATGGCGGTGTAGATATTTATATGTTCATACAGATGGCGGTGCAGATATTTCCATGTTCATACAGATGGCGGTGTAGATATTTCCATGTTCATACAGATAGCGGTGTAGTTATTTCCATGTGTAAAGAGATAGCTGTGTAGATATTTCCATGTATATGCAGATAGCTCTGTAGATATTTCCATTTTCATGCAGATAGCGGTGTAGATGTTTCCATGTTCAAACAGATAGCGGTGTAGACATTTCCATGTTCATTCAGATAGCGGTGAAGATATTTCCATGTTTATACAGATTGCGGTGAAGATGTATGCATATTTACACAGATAGCGGTGTAGATATTTCCATGTTCATACAGATAGCGGTGTAGATATTTCCATGTTCATCCAGATGGCTGTGTAGACATATCCATGTTCATACAGATAGCGCTGTAGATATTTCCATGTTCATACAGATAGAGGTGTAGATATTTCCATGTTCGTACAGATAGCGGTGTAGCTATTTCCATGTTCATGCAGATAGCGGTGTAGATATTTCCATGTTCATAGAGATAGCGGTGTAGATATTTCCATGTTCATACAGATAGCGGTGCTGATATTTCCATGTTTATACAGGTAGCGGTGTAGATATTTCCATGTTTATACAGATAGCGGTGTAGATATTTCCAGGTTTATAAAGATAGCGGTGTAGATATTTCCAAGTTTATACAGATAGCGGTGAAGATATCTCCATCTTAATACAGATGGCGGTGTTGATATTTATATGTTCATACAGATGGCAGTGCAGATATTTCCATGTTCGTACAGATGGCGGTGTAGATATTTCCATGTTTATAGAGATAGCGGTGTAGTTATTTCCATGTGTAAAGAGATAGGTTTGTAGATATTTCCATGTATATGCAGATAGCTGTGTAGATATTTCTATTTTCATGCAGATAGCGGTTTAGATATTTCCATGTTCAAACAGATAGCGGTGTAGATATTTCCATGTTCATACAGAGAGCGGTGTAGATATTTCCATGTTTATACAGATAGCAGTGAAACGTATGCATGTTTACACAGATAGCGGTGTAGATATTTCCATGTTCATCCAGATGGCTGTGTAGACATATCCATGTTCATACAGATGGCGGTGAAGGTATTTCCATGTTCATACAGATAGCGGTGTAGATATTTCCATGTTCATACAGATAGCGGTGTAGATATTTCCATGTTCATCCAGATGGCTGTGTAGATATATCCATGTTCATACAGATGGCGGTGAAGAAATTTCCATGTCCATACAGATAGCGCTGTAGATATTTCCATGTTCATACAGATAGCGGTGTATGTATTTCCAAGTTCATACAGATAGCGGTGTAGATATTTCCATGTTCATAGATAGCGGTGTAGATATTTCCATGTTCATCCAGATGGCTGTGTAGATATATCCATGTTCATACAGATGGCGGTGTAGATATTTCCATGTTCATAGAGATAGCGGTGTAGATATTTCCATGTTCATACAGATAGAGGGGCTGATATTTCCATGTTCATACAGATAGCGGTGCTGATATTTCCATGTTTATACAGGTAGTGGTGTAGATATTTCCATGTTTATACAGGTAGCAGTGTAGATATTTCCATGTTTATACAGATAGCGGTGTGGATATTTCCATGTTTATACAGATAGCGGTGTAGATATCTCCATCTTAATACAGATGGCGGTGTAGATAATTATATGTTCATTCAGATGGCGGTGCAGAAATTTCCATGTTCATACAGATGGCGGTGTAGATATTTCCATGTTCATACAGATAGCGTTGTAGTTATTTCCATGTGTAAAGAGATAGCTGTGTAGATATTTCCATGTATATGCAGATAGCTGTGTAGATATTTCTATTTTCATGCTGATAGCAGTTTAGATATTTCCATGTTCAAACATATAGCGGTGTAGATATTTCCATGTTCATACAGATAACGTTGTAGATATTTCCATGCTTATACAGATTGCAGTGAAGATGTATGCATGTTTACACAGATAGCGGTGTAGATATTTCCATGTTCATGCAGATAGCGCTGTAGATATTTCCATGTTCATCCGGATTGCTGTGTAGATATATCCATGTTCATACAGAGAGCGGTGTAGATATTTCCATGTTCATACAGATAGAAGTGTAGATACTTCCATGTTCATACAGATAGCGGTGTAGCTATTTCCATGTTCATGCAGATAGCGGTGTAGATACTTCCATGTTCATAGAGATAGCGGTGTAGATATTCCCATGTTCATACAGATAGCGGTGCTGATATTTCCATGTTTATACAGGTAGCGGTGTAGATATTTCCATGTTTATACAGATAGCGGCGTAGATATTTCCAGGTTTATAAAGATAGCGGTGTAGATATTTCCAAGTTTATACAGATAGCAGTGAAGATATCTCCATCTTAATACAGATGGCGGTGTAGATATTTATATGTTCATACAGATGGCAGTGCAGATATTTCCATGTTCATACAGATGGCGGTGCAGATATTTCCATGTTTATAGAGATAGCGGTTTAGTTATTTCCATGTGTAAAGAGATAGGTTTGTAGATATTTCCATGTATATGCAGATAGCTGAGTAGATATTTCTATTTTCATGCAGATAGCGGTTTAGATATTTCCATGTTCATACAGATAGCGGTGTAGATATTTCCATGTTTATACAGATAGCGGTGAAACGTATGCAAGTTTACACAGATAGCGGTGTAGATATTTCCATGTTCATACAGATCGCGGTGTAGATATTTCCATGTTCATCCAGATGGCTCTGTAGACATATCCATGTTCATACAGATGGCGGGAAGATATTTCCATGTTCATACAGATAGCGGTGTAGATATTTCCATGTTCATACAGATAGCGGTGTAGATATTTGCATGTTCATACAGATGGCTGTGTAGATATATCCATGTTCATACAGATGGCGGTGAATATATTTCCATGTTCATACAGATAGCGGTGTAGATATTTCCATGTTCATACAGATAGCGGTGCAGATATTTCCATGTTCATACAGATAGCGGTGCTGATATTTCCATGTTTATACAGATAGCGATGTAGATATTTCCATGTATATACAGATAGCGGTGTAGATATCTCCTTCTTAATACAGATGGCGGTGTACATATTTATATGTTCATACAGATGGCTGTGAAGATAT
Source organism: Gorilla gorilla gorilla (assembly GCF_029281585.2). Taxonomy (NCBI): domain Eukaryota; kingdom Metazoa; phylum Chordata; class Mammalia; order Primates; family Hominidae; genus Gorilla; species Gorilla gorilla. The sequence goes on along the minus strand of NC_073232.2, from coordinate 3,649,546 downwards.
TTCCATGTTCATACAGATGGCGGTGTAGATATTTCCATGTTTATAGAGATAGCGGTGTAGTTATTTCCATGTGTAAAGAGATAGCTGTGTAGATATTTCCATGTATATGCAGATAGCTGTGTAGATATTTCCATTTTCATGCAGACAGCGGTGTAGATATTTCCATGTTCAAACAGATAGCGGTGTAGATATTTCCATGTTCATACAGATAGTGGTGTATATATATCCATGTTCATACAGATAGCGGTGTAGATATTTCCATGTTAATACAGATTGCGGTGTAGATATTTCCATGTTCATACAGATAGCGGTGCTGATATTTCCAAGTTTATACAGGTAGCGGTGTAGATATTTCCATGTTTATACAAATAGCGGTGTAGATATTTCCATGTTTATACAGATAGCGTTGTAGATATGTCCATGTTTATACAGATAGCGGTGTAGATATCTCCATCTTAATACAGATGGCGGAGTAGATATTTCTATGTACTTACAGATGGCGGTGCAGATATTTCCATGTTCATACAGATAGCGGTGTAGTTATTTCCATGTGTAAAGAGATAGCTGTGTAGATATTTCCATGTATATGCAGATAGCTGTGTAGATATTTCCATTTTCATGCAGATAGCGGTTTAGATATTTCCATGTTCAAACAGATATCGGTGTAGATATTTCCATGTTCATACAGATAGCGGTGTAGATATTTCCATGTTTATACAGGTAGCGCTGAAGATGTATGCATGTTTACACAGATAGCGGTGTAGATATTTCCATGTTCATACAGATAGCGGTGTAGATATTTCCATGTTCATCCAGATGGCTGTGTAGATATATCCATGTTCATACAGATAGCGGTGTAGTTATTTCCATATTCGTACAGATAGTGGTGTAGATATTTCCATGTTCATACAGATAGCGGTGTAGCTATTTCCATGTTCATACAGATAGCAGTGTAGATATTTCCATGTTCGTACAGATAGCGGAGTATATATTTCCATGTTCATACAGATAGCTGTGCTGATATTTCCATGTTTATACAGGTAGCGGTGTAGATATTTCCATGTTTATACAGATAGCGGTGTAGATATTTCCATGTTTATACAGATAGCGGTGTAGATATTTCCAGGTTTATACAGATAGAGGTGTAGATATCTGCTTCTTAATACAGATGGCGGTGTAGATATTTATATGTTCATACAGATGGCGGGGCAGATATTTCCATGTTCATACAGATAGCGGTGTAGATATTTCCATGTTTATAGAGATAGCGGTGAGGTTATATCCATGTGTAAAGAGATAGCTGTGTAGATATTTCCATGTATATGCAGATAGCTGTGTAGATATTTCCATTTTCATGCAGACAGCGGTGTAGATATTTCCATGTTCAAACAGATAGCGGTGTAGATATTTCCATGTTCATACATATAGCGGTGTAGATATTTCCATGTTCAAACAGATAGCGGTGTAGATATTTCCATGTTCATACAGATGGCTGTGTAGATATATCCATGTTCATACAGATAGCGGTGTAGATATATCCATGTTCATACAGATAGTGGTGTAGATATTTCCATGTTCAAACAGATAGCGGTGTAGCTATTTCCATGTTCATACAGATAGCGGTGTAGATATTTCCATCTTCGTACACATAGCGGTGTAGATATTTCCATGTTCATACAGATAGCTGTGATGATATTTCCAGGTCTATACAGGTAGCGGTGTAGATATTTCCATGTTCATACAGATAGCTGTGATGATATTTCCAGGTCTATACAGGTAGCGGTGTAGCTATTTCCATGTTCATACAGATAGCGGTGTAGATATTTCCATCTTCGTACACATAGCGGTGTAGATATTTCCATGTTCATACAGATAGCTGTGCTGATATTTCCATGTTTATACAGGTAGCGGTGTAGATATTTCCATGTTCATACAGATAGCTGTGTAGCTATTTCCATGTTCATACAGATAGTGGTGTAGATATTTCCATGTTCATCCAGATGGCTGTACAGATATATCCATGTTCATACAGATGGCGGTGAAGATAATTCCATGTTCATACAGATAGCGGTGTAGATATTTCCATGTTCATACAGATAGTGGTGTAGATATTTCCATGTTCATACAGATAGCGGTGTAGATATTTCCATGTTCATACAGATAGCGCTGTAGATATTTCCATGTTCATCCAGATGGCTGTGTAGATATATCCATGTTCAAACAGATGGCGTTGTAGATATTTCCATGTTCATACGGATAGCGGTGTAGATATTTCCATGTTCATACATATAGCGGTGTAGGTATTTCCATGTTCATACAGAAAGAGGGGCTGATATTTCCATGATCATACAGATAGCGGTGCTGATATTTCCATGTTTATACAGGTAGCGGTGTAGATATTTCCATGTTTATACAGATAGCGGTGTATTTATTTCCATGTTTATACAGATAGCGGTGTAGATATTTCCATGTTTATACTGATAGCGGTGTAGATATCTCCATCTTAATACAGATGGCGGTGTAGATATTTATATGTTCATACAGATGGAGGTGCAGATATTTCCATGTTCATACAGATGGCGGTGTAGATATTTCCATGTTCATACAGATAGCGGTGTAGTTATTTCCATGTGTAAAGAGATAGCTGTGTAGATATTTCCATGTATATGCAGATAGCTCTGTAGATATTTCCATTTTCATGCAGATAGCGGTGTAGATGTTTCCATGTTCAAACAGATAGCGGTGTAGACATTTCCATGTTCATTCAGATAGCGGTGAAGATATTTCCATGTTTATACAGATTGCGGTGAAGATGTATGCATATTTACACAGATAGCGGTGTAGATATTTCCATGTTCATACAGATAGCGGTGTAGATATTTCCATGTTCATCCAGATGGCTGTGTAGACATATCCATGTTCATACAGATAGCGCTGTAGATATTTCCATGTTCATACAGATAGAGGGGTAGATATTTCCATGTTCGTACAGATAGCGGTGTAGCTATTTCCATGTTCATGCAGATAGCGGTGTAGATATTTCCATGTTCATAGAGATAGCGGTGTAGATATTTCCATGTTCATACAGATAGCGGTGCTGATATTTCCATGTTTATACAGGTAGCGGTGTAGATATTTCCATGTTTATACAGATAGCGGTGTAGATATTTCCAGGTTTATAAAGATAGCGGTGTAGATATTTCCAAGTTTATACAGATAGCGGTGAAGATATCTCCATCTTAATACAGATGGCGGTGTTGATATTTATATGTTCATACAGATGGCAGTGCAGATATTTCCATGTTCGTACAGATGGCGGTGTAGATATTTCCATGTTTATAGAGATAGCGGTGTAGTTATTTCCATGTGTAAAGAGATAGGTTTGTAGATATTTCCATGTATATGCAGATAGCTGTGTAGATATTTCTATTTTCATGCAGATAGCGGTTTAGATATTTCCATGTTCAAACAGATAGCGGTGTAGATATTTCCATGTTCATACAGAGAGCGGTGTAGATATTTCCATGTTTATACAGATAGCAGTGAAACGTATGCATGTTTACACAGATAGCGGTGTAGATATTTCCATGTTCATCCAGATGGCTGTGTAGACATATCCATGTTCATACAGATGGCGGTGAAGGTATTTCCATGTTCATACAGATAGCGGTGTAGATATTTCCATGTTCATACAGATAGCGGTGTAGATATTTCCATGTTCATCCAGATGGCTGTGTAGATATATCCATGTTCATACAGATGGCGGTGAAGAAATTTCCATGTCCATACAGATAGCGCTGTAGCTATTTCCATGTTCATACAGATAGCGGTGTATGTATTTCCAAGTTCATACAGATAGCGGTGTAGATATTTCCATGTTCATAGATAGCGGTGTAGATATTTCCATGTTCATCCAGATGGCTGTGTAGATATATCCATGTTCATACAGATGGCGGTGTAGATATTTCCATGTTCATAGAGATAGCGGTGTAGATATTTCCATGTTCATACAGATAGAGGGGCTGATATTTCCATGTTCATACAGATAGCGGTGCTGATATTTCCATGTTTATACAGGTAGTGGTGTAGATATTTCCATGTTTATACAGGTAGCAGTGTAGATATTTCCATGTTTATACAGATAGCGGTGTGGATATTTCCATGTTTATACAGATAGCGGTGTAGATATCTCCATCTTAATACAGATGGCGGTGTAGATAATTATATGTTCATTCAGATGGCGGTGCAGAAATTTCCATGTTCATACAGATGGCGGTGTAGATATTTCCATGTTCATACAGATAGCGTTGTAGTTATTTCCATGTGTAAAGAGATAGCTGTGTAGATATTTCCATGTATATGCAGATAGCTGTGTAGATATTTCTATTTTCATGCTGATAGCAGTTTAGATATTTCCATGTTCAAACATATAGCGGTGTAGATATTTCCATGTTCATACAGATAACGTTGTAGATATTTCCATGCTTATACAGATTGCAGTGAAGATGTATGCATGTTTACACAGATAGCGGTGTAGATATTTCCATGTTCATGCAGATAGCGCTGTAGATATTTCCATGTTCATCCGGATTGCTGTGTAGATATATCCATGTTCATACAGAGAGCGGTGTAGATATTTCCATGTTCATACAGATAGAAGTGTAGATACTTCCATGTTCATACAGATAGCGGTGTAGCTATTTCCATGTTCATGCAGATAGCGGTGTAGATACTTCCATGTTCATAGAGATAGCGGTGTAGATATTCCCATGTTCATACAGATAGCGGTGCTGATATTTCCATGTTTATACAGGTAGCGGTGTAGATATTTCCATGTTTATACAGATAGCGGTGTAGAGATTTCCAGGTTTATAAAGATAGCGGTGTAGATATTTCCAAGTTTATACAGATAGCAGTGAAGATATCTCCATCTTAATACAGATGGCGGTGTAGATATTTATATGTTCATACAGATGGCAGTGCAGATATTTCCATGTTCATACAGATGGCGGTGCAGATATTTCCATGTTTATAGAGATAGCGGTTTAGTTATTTCCATGTGTAAAGAGATAGGTTTGTAGATATTTCCATGTTTATGCAGATAGCTGAGTAGATATTTCTATTTTCATGCAGATAGCGGTTTAGATATTTCCATGTTCATACAGATAGCGGTGTAGATATTTCCATATTTATACAGATAGCGGTGAAACGTATGCAAGTTTACACAGATAGCGGTGTAGATATTTCCATGTTCATACAGATCGCGGTGTAGATATTTCCATGTTCATCCAGATGGCTCTGTAGACATATCCATGTTCATACAGATGGCGGGAAGATATTTCCATGTTCATACAGATAGCGGTGTAGATATTTCCATGTTCATACAGATAGCGGTGTAGATATTTGCATGTTCATACAGATGGCTGTGTAGATATATCCATGTTCATACAGATGGCGGTGAATATATTTCCATTTTCATGCAGACAGCGGTGTAGATATTTCCATGTTCAAACAGATAGCGGTGTAGATATTTCCATGTTCATACATATAGCGGTGTAGATATTTCCATGTTCAAACAGATAGCGGTGTAGATATTTCCATGTTCATACAGATGGCTGTGTAGATATATCCATGTTCATACAGATAGCGGTGTAGATATATCCATGTTCATACAGATAGTGGTGTAGATATTTCCATGTTCAAACAGATAGCGGTGTAGCTATTTCCATGTTCATACAGATAGCGGTGTAGATATTTCCATCTTCGTACACATAGCGGTGTAGATATTTCCATGTTCATACAGATAGCTGTGATGATATTTCCAGGTCTATACAGGTAGCGGTGTAGATATTTCCATGTTCATACAGATAGCTGTGATGATATTTCCAGGTCTATACAGGTAGCGGTGTAGCTATTTCCATGTTCATACAGATAGCGGTGTAGATATTTCCATCTTCGTACACATAGCGGTGTAGATATTTCCATGTTCATACAGATAGCTGTGCTGATATTTCCATGTTTATACAGGTAGCGGTGTAGATATTTCCATGTTCATACAGATAGCTGTGTAGCTATTTCCATGTTCATACAGATAGTGGTGTAGATATTTCCATGTTCATCCAGATGGCTGTACAGATATATCCATGTTCATACAGATGGCGGTGAAGATAATTCCATGTTCATACAGATAGCGGTGTAGATATTTCCATGTTCATACAGATAGTGGTGTAGATATTTCCATGTTCATACAGATAGCGGTGTAGATATTTCCATGTTCATACAGATAGCGCTGTAGATATTTCCATGTTCATCCAGATGGCTGTGTAGATATATCCATGTTCAAACAGATGGCGTTGTAGATATTTCCATGTTCATACGGATAGCGGTGTAGATATTTCCATGTTCATACATATAGCGGTGTAGGTATTTCCATGTTCATACAGAAAGAGGGGCTGATATTTCCATGATCATACAGATAGCGGTGCTGATATTTCCATGTTTATACAGGTAGCGGTGTAGATATTTCCATGTTTATACAGATAGCGGTGTATTTATTTCCATGTTTATACAGATAGCGGTGTAGATATTTCCATGTTTATACTGATAGCGGTGTAGATATCTCCATCTTAATACAGATGGCGGTGTAGATATTTATATGTTCATACAGATGGCGGTGCAGATATTTCCATGTTCATACAGATGGCGGTGTAGATATTTCCATGTTCATACAGATAGCGGTGTAGTTATTTCCATGTGTAAAGAGATAGCTGTGTAGATATTTCCATGTATATGCAGATAGCTCTGTAGATATTTCCATTTTCATGCAGATAGCGGTGTAGATGTTTCCATGTTCAAACAGATAGCGGTGTAGACATTTCCATGTTCATTCAGATAGCGGTGAAGATATTTCCATGTTTATACAGATTGCGGTGAAGATGTATGCATATTTACACAGATAGCGGTGTAGATATTTCCATGTTCATACAGATAGCGGTGTAGATATTTCCATGTTCATCCAGATGGCTGTGTAGACATATCCATGTTCATACAGATAGCGCTGTAGCTATTTCCATGTTCATGCAGATAGCGGTGTAGATATTTCCATGTTCATAGAGATAGCGGTGTAGATATTTCCATGTTCATACAGATAGCGGTGCTGATATTTCCATGTTTATACAGGTAGCGGTGTAGATATTTCCATGTTTATACAGATAGCGGTGTAGATATTTCCAGGTTTATAAAGATAGCGGTGTAGATATTTCCAAGTTTATACAGATAGCGGTGAAGATATCTCCATCTTAATACAGATGGCGGTGTTGATATTTATATGTTCATACAGATGGCAGTGCAGATATTTCCATGTTCGTACAGATGGCGGTGTAGATATTTCCATGTTTATAGAGATAGCGGTGTAGTTATTTCCATGTGTAAAGAGATAGGTTTGTAGATATTTCCATGTATATGCAGATAGCTGTGTAGATATTTCTATTTTCATGAAGATAGCGGTTTAGATATTTCCATGTTCAAACAGATAGCGGTGTAGATATTTCCATGTTCATACAGAGAGCGGTGTAGATATTTCCATGTTTATACAGATAGCAGTGAAACGTATGCATGTTTACACAGATAGCGGTGTAGATATTTCCATGTTCATCCAGATGGCTGTGTAGACATATCCATGTTCATACAGATGGCGGTGAAGGTATTTCCATGTTCATACAGATAGCGGTGTAGATATTTCCATGTTCATACAGATAGCGGTGTAGATATTTCCATGTTCATCCAGATGGCTGTGTAGATATATCCATGTTCATACAGATGGCGGTGAAGAAATTTCCATGTCCATACAGATAGCGCTGTAGCTATTTCCATGTTCATACAGATAGCGGTGTAAGTATTTCCAAGTTCATACAGATAGCGGTGTAGATATTTCCATGTTCATAGATAGCGGTGTAGATATTTCCATGTTCATCCAGATGGCTGTGTAGATATATCCATGTTCATACAGATGGCGGTGTAGATATTTCCATGTTCATAGAGATAGCGGTGTAGATATTTCCATGTTCATACAGATAGAGGGGCTGATATTTCCATGTTCATACAGATAGCGGTGCTGATATTTCCATGTTTATACAGGTAGTGGTGTAGATATTTCCATGTTTATACAGGTAGCAGTGTAGATATTTCCATGTTTATACAGATAGCGGTGTGGATATTTCCATGTTTATACAGATAGCGGTGTAGATATCTCCATCTTAATACAGATGGCGGTGTAGATAATTATATGTTCATTCAGATGGCGGTGCAGAAATTTCCATGTTCATACAGATGGCGGTGTAGATATTTCCATGTTCATACAGATAGCGTTGTAGTTATTTCCATGTGTAAAGAGATAGCTGTGTAGATATTTCCATGTATATGCAGATAGCTGTGTAGATATTTCTATTTTCATGCTGATAGCAGTTTAGATATTTCCATGTTCAAACATATAGCGGTGTAGATATTTCCATGTTCATACAGATAACGTTGTAGATATTTCCATGCTTATACAGATTGCAGTGAAGATGTATGCATGTTTACACAGATAGCGGTGTAGATATTTCCATGTTCATGCAGATAGCGCTGTAGATATTTCCATGTTCATCCGGATTGCTGTGTAGATATATCCATGTTCATACAGAGAGCGGTGTAGATATTTCCATGTTCATACAGATAGAAGTGTAGATACTTCCATGTTCATACAGATAGCGGTGTAGCTATTTCCATGTTCATGCAGATAGCGGTGTAGATACTTCCATGTTCATAGAGATAGCGGTGTAGATATTCCCATGTTCATACAGATAGCGGTGCTGATATTTCCATGTTTATACAGGTAGCGGTGTAGATATTTCCATGTTTATACAGATAGCGGTGTAGATATTTCCAGGTTTATAAAGATAGCGGTGTAGATATTTCCAAGTTTATACAGATAGCAGTGAAGATATCTCCATCTTAATACAGATGGCGGTGTAGATATTTATATGTTCATACAGATGGCAGTGCAGATATTTCCATGTTCATACAGATGGCGGTGCAGATATTTCCATGTTTATAGAGATAGCGGTTTAGTTATTTCCATGTGTAAAGAGATAGGTTTGTAGATATTTCCATGTATATGCAGATAGCTGAGTAGATATTTCTATTTTCATGCAGATAGCGGTTTAGATATTTCCATGTTCATACAGATAGCGGTGTAGATATTTCCATGTTTATACAGATAGCGGTGAAACGTATGCAAGTTTACACAGATAGCGGTGTAGATATTTCCATGTTCATACAGATCGCGGTGTAGATATTTCCATGTTCATCCAGATGGCTCTGTAGACATATCCATGTTCATACAGATGGCGGGAAGATATTTCCATGTTCATACAGATAGCGGTGTAGATATTTCCATGTTCATACAGATAGCGGTGTAGATATTTGCATGTTCATACAGATGGCTGTGTAGATATATCCATGTTCATACAGATGGCGGTGAATATATTTCCATGTTCATACAGATAGCGGTGTAGATATTTCCATGTTCATACAGATAGCGGTGCAGATATTTCCATGTTCATACAGATAGCGGTGCTGATATTTCCATGTTTATACAGATAGCGATGTAGATATTTCCATGTATATACAGATAGCGGTGTAGATATCTCCTTCTTAATACAGATGGCGGTGTACATATTTATATGTTCATACAGATGGCTGTGAAGATATTTCCATGTTCATACAGATGGCGGTGTAGATATTTCCATGTTTATAGAGATAGTGGTGTAGTTATTTCCATGTGTAAAGAGATAGCTGTGTAGATATTTCCATGTATATGCAGATAGCTGTGTAGATATTTCCATTTTCATGCAGACAGCGGTGTAGATATTTCCATGTTCAAACAGATAGCGGTGTAGATATTTCCATGTTCATACAGATAGTGGTGTATATATATCCATGTTCATACAGATAGCGGTGTAGATATTTCCATGTTAATACAGATTGCGGTGTAGATATTTCCATGTTCATACAGATAGCGGTGCTGATATTTCCAAGTTTATACAGGTAGCGGTGTAGATATTTCCATGTTTATACAAATAGCGGTGTAGATATTTCCATGTTTATACAGATAGCGTTGTAGATATGTCCATGTTTATACAGATAGCGGTGTAGATATCTCCATCTTAATACAGATGGCGGAGTAGATATTTCTATGTACTTACAGATGGCGGTGCAGATATTTCCATGTTCATACAGATAGCGGTGTAGTTATTTCCATGTGTAAAGAGATAGCTGTGTAGATATTTCCATGTATATGCAGATAGCTGTGTAGATATTTCCATTTTCATGCAGATAGCGGTTTAGATATTTCCATGTTCAAAAAGATATCGGTGTAGACATTTCCATGTTCATACAGATAGCGGTGTAGATATTTCCATGTTTATACAGGTAGCGCTGAAGATGTATGCATGTTTACACAGATAGCGGTGTAGATATTTCCATGTTCATACAGATAGCGGTGTAGATATTTCCATGTTCATCCAGATGGCTGTGTAGATATATCCATGTTCATACAGATAGCGGTGTAGTTATTTCCATATTCGTACAGATAGTGGTGTAGATATTTCCATGTTCATACAGATAGCGGTGTAGCTATTTCCATGTTCATACAGATAGCAGTGTAGATATTTCCATGTTCGTACAGATAGCGGTGTATATATTTCCATGTTCATACAGATAGCTGTGCTGATATTTCCATGTTTATACAGGTAGCGGTGTAGATATTTCCAAGTTTATAGAGATAGCGGTGAGGTTATATCCATGTGTAAAGAGATAGCTGTGTAGATATTTCCATGTATATGCAGATAGCTGTGTAGATATTTCCATTTTCATGCAGACAGCGGTGTAGATATTTCCATGTTCAAACAGATAGCGGTGTAGATATTTCCATGTTCATACATATAGCGGTGTAGATATTTCCATGTTCAAACAGATAGCGGTGTAGATATTTCCATGTTCATACAGATAGCGGTGAAGATGTATGCATGTTTACACACATAGTGGTGTAGGTATTTCCATGTTCATACAGATAGCGGTGTAGATATTTCCATGTTCATCCAGATGGCTGTGTAGATATATCCATGTTCATACAGATAGCGGTGTAGATATATCCATGTTCATACAGATAGTGGTGTAGATATTTCCATGTTCAAACAGATAGCGGTGTAGCTATTTCCATGTTCATACAGATAGCGGTGTAGATATTTCCATCTTCGTACACATAGGGGTGTAGATATTTCCATGTTCATACAGATAGCTGTGATGATATTTCCAGGTCTATACAGGTAGCGGTGTAGATATTTCCATGTTCATACAGATAGCTGTGTAGCTATTTCCATGTTCATACAGATAGTGGTGTAGATATTTCCATGTTCATTCAGATGGCTGTACAGATATATCCATGTTCATACAGATGGCGGTGAAGATAATTCCATGTTCATACAGATAGCGGTGTAGATATTTCCATGTTCATACAGATAGTGGTGTAGATATTTCCATGTTCATACAGATAGCGGTGTAGCTATTTCCATGTTCATACAGATAGTGGTGTAGATATTTCCATGTTCATCCAGATGGCTGTGTAGATATATCCATGTTCAAACAGATGGCGTTGTAGATATTTCCATGTTCATACGTATAGCAGTGTAGATATTTCCATGTTCATACATATAGCGGTGTAGGTATTTCCATGTTCATACAGATAGAGGGGCTGATATTTCCATGTTCATACAGATAGCGGTGCTGATATTTCCAAGTTTATACAGGTAGCGGTGTAGATATTTCCATGTTTATACAGATAGCGGTGTATTTATTTCCATGTTTATGCAGATAGCGGTGTAGATATTTCCATGTTTATACTGATAGCGGTGTAGATATCTCCATCTTAATACAGATGGCGGTGTAGATATTTATATGTTCATACAGATGGCGGTGCAGATATTTCCATGTTCATACAGATGGCGGTGTAGATATTTCCATGTTCATACAGATAGCGGTGTAGTTATTTCCATGTGTAAAGAGATATCTGTGTAGATATTTCCATGTATATGCAGATAGCTCTGTAGTTATTTCCATTTTCATGCAGATAGCGGTGTATATATTTCCATGTTCAAACAGATAGCGGTGTAGACATTTCCATGTTCATTCAGATAGCGGTGAAGATATTTCCATGTTTATACAGATTGCGGTGAAGATGTATGCATATTTACACAGATAGCGGTGTAGATATTTCCATGTTCATACTGATAGCGTTGTAGATATTTCCATGTTCATTCAGATGGCTGTGTAGACATATCCATGTTCATACAGATAGCGCTGTATATATTTCCATGTTCATACAGATAGAGGTGTAGATATTTCCATGTTCGTATAGATAGCGGTGTGGCTATTTCCATGTTCATGCAGATAGCGGTGTAGATAATTCCATGTTCATAGAGATAGCGGTGTAGATATTTCCATGTTCATACAGATAGCTGTGCTGATATTTCCATGTTTATACAGATAGCGGTTTAGATATTTCCAGGTTTATAAAGATAGCGGTGTAGATATTTCCAAGTTTATACAGATAGCGGTGAAGATATCTCCATCTTAATACAGATGGCGGTGTAGATATTTATATGTTCATACAGATGGCAGTGCAGATATTTCCATGTTCATACAGATGGCGGTGTAGATATTTCCATGTTTATAGAGATAGCGGTGTAGTTATTTCCATGTGTAAAGAGATAGGTTTGTAGATATTTCCATGTATATGCAGATAGCTGTGTAGATATTTCTATTTTCATGCAGATAGTGGTTTAGATATTTCCATGTTCAAACAGATAGCGGTGTAGATATTTCCATGTTCATACAGCTGGCGGTGTAGATATTTCCATGTTTATACAGATAGCGGTGAAACGTATGCATGTTTACACAGATAGCGGTGTAGATTTTTCCATGTTCATCCAGATGACTGTGTAGACATATCCATGTTCATACAGATGGCGGTGAAGGTATTTCCATGTTCATACAGATAGCGGTGTAGATATTTCCATGTTCATACAGATAGCGGTGTAGATATTTCCATGTTCATCCAGATGGCTGTGTAGATATATCCATGTTCATACAGATGGCGGTGAAGAAATTTCCATGTCCATACAGATAGCGGTGTAGCTATTTCCATGTCCATACAGACAGCGGTGTATGTATTTCCAAGTTCATACAGATAGCGGTGTAGATATTTCCATGTTCATACAGATAGCGGTGTAGATATTTCCATGTTCATCCAGATGGCTGTGTAGATATATCCATGTTCATACAGATGGCGGTGTAGATATTTCCATGTTCATAGAGATAGCGGTGTAGATATTTCCATGTTCATACAGATAGAGGGGCTGATATTTCCATGTTCATACAGATAGCGGTGCTGATATTTCCATGTATATACAGGTAGTGGTGTAGATATTTCCATGTTTATACATGTAGCCGTGTAGATATTTCCATGTTTATACAGATAGCGGTGTGGATATTTCCATGTTTATACAGATAGCGGTGTAGATATCTCCATCTTAATACAGAAGGCGGTGTAGATAATTATATGTTCATTCAGATGGCGGTGCAGATATTTCCATGTTCATACAGATGGCGGTGTAGATATTTCCATGTTCATACAGATAGCGGTGTAGTTATTTCCATGTGTAAAGAGATAGCTGTGTAGGTATTTCCATGTATATGCAGATAGCTGTGTAGATATTTCTATTTTCATGCTGATAGCGGTTTAGATATTTCCATGTTAAAACATATAGCAGTGTAGATATTTCCATGTTCATACAGATAACGTTGTAGATATTTCCATGCTTATACAGATTGCAGTGAAGATGTATGCATGTTTACACAGATAGCGGTGTAGATATTTCCATGTTCATGCAGATAGCGCTGTAGATATTTCCATGTTCCTCCAGATGGCTGTGTAGATATATCCATGTTCATACAGATAGCGGTGTAGATATTTCCATGTTCATACAGATAGAAGTGTAGATATTTCCATGTTCGTACAGATAGCGGTGTAGCTATTTCCATGTTCATGGAGATAGCGGTGTAGATACTTCCATGTTCATAGAGATAGCGGTGTAGATATTTCCATGTTCATACAGATAGCGGTGCTGATATTTCCATGTTTATACAGGTAGCGGTGTAGATATTTCCATGTTTATACAGATAGCGGTGTAGATATTTCCAGGTTTATAAAGATAGCGGTGTAGATATTTCCAAGTTTATACAGATAGCAGTGAAGATATCTCCATCTTAATACAGATGGCGGTGTAGATATTTATATGTTCATACAGATGGCAGTGCAGATATTTCCATGTTCATACAGATGGCGGTGCAGATATTTCCATGTTTATAGACATAGCGGTTTAGTTATTTCCATGTGTAAAGAGATAGGTTTGTATATATTTCCATGTATATGCAGATAGCTGTGTAGATATTTCTATTTTCATGCAGATAGCGGTTTAGATATTTCCATGTTCATACAGATAGCTGTGTAGCTATTTCCATGTTCATACAGATAGTGCTGTAGATATTTCCATGTTCATCCAGATGGCTGTACAGATATATCCATGTTCATACAGATGGCGGTGAAGATAATTCCATGTTCATACAGATAGCGGTGTAGATATTTCCATGTTCATACAGATAGTGGTGTAGATATTTCCATGTTCATACAGATAGCGGTGTAGCTATTTCCATGTTCATACAGATAGCGGTGTAGATATTTCCATGTTCATCCAGATGGCTGTGTAGATATATCCATGTTCAAACAGATGGTGTTGTAGATATTTCCATGTTCATACGGATAGCGGTGTAGATATTTCCATGTTCATACATATAGCGGTGTAGGTATTTCCATGTTCATACAGATAGAGGGGCTGATATTTCCATGTTCATACAGATAGCAGTGCTGATATTTCCATGTTTATACAGGTAGCGGTGTAGATATTTCCATGTTTATACAGATAGCGGTGTAGTTATTTCCATGTTTATACAGATAGCGGTGTAGATATTTCCATGTTTATACTGATAGCGGTGTAGATATCTCCATCTTAATACAGATGGCCGTGTAGATATTTATATGTTCATACAGATGGCGGTGCAGATATTTCCATGTTCATACAGATGGCGGTGTAGATATTTCCATGTTCATACAGATAGCGGTGTAGTTATTTCCATGTGTAAAGAGATAGCTGTGTAGATATTTCCATGTATATGCAGATAGCTCTGTAGATATTTCCATTTTCATGCAGATAGTGGTGTAGATATTTCCATGTTCAAACACATAGCGGTGTAGACATTTCCATGTTCATTCAGATAGCGGTGAAGATATTTCCATGTTTATACAGATTGCGGTGAAGATGTATGCATATTTACACAGATAGCGGTGTAGATATTTCCATGTTCATACAGATAGCGGTGTAGATATTTCCATGGTCATCCAGATGGCTGTGTAGATATATCCATGTTCATACAGATAGCGGTGTAGATATTTCCATGTTCATACAGGTAGTGGTGTAGATATTTCCATGTTCATACAGATAGCGGTGTAGCTATTTCCATGTTCATACAGATAGCGGTGTAGATATTTCCATGTTCATAGAGATAGCGGTGCTGATATTTCCGTGTTCATACAGATAGCGGTGCTGATATTTCCATGTTTATACAGGTAGCGGTGTAGATATTTCCATGTTTATACAGATAGCGGTGTAGATATTTCCATGTTTATACAGATAGCGGTGTAGATATTTCTATGTTTACACATATAGCGGTGTAGATATCTCCATCTTAATATAGATTGGAGTGTAGATATTTATATCTTCATACAGATGTCGGTGCAGATATTTCCATGTTCATACAGATGGCAGTGTAGATATTTGCATGTATATAGAGATAGCGCTGTAGTTATTTCCATGTGTAAAGAGATAGCTTTGTAGATATTTCCTTGTATATGCAGATCGCTGTGTAGGTATTTCCATTTTCATGCAGATAGCGGTGTAGATATTTCCATGTTCATATAGCGGTGTAGATATTTCCATGTTCATGCAGGTAGCAGAGTAGATATTTCCATGTTTATACAGATAGCGGTGAAGATGTATGCATGTTTATACAGATAGCGGTGTAGATATTTCCATGTTCATCCAGATGGCTGTGTTGATATATCCATGTTCATACAGATGGCGGTGAAGATATTTCCATGTTCATACATATAGCGGTGTAGTTATTTCTGTGTGTAAAGAGATAGCTGTGTAGATATTTCCATGTATATGCAGATTGCTGTGTAGATATTTCCATTTTCATGCAGATAGCGTTTTAGATATTTCCATGTTCAAACAGATAGCGGTGTAGATATTTCCATGTTCATAGAGAGAGCGGTGTAGATATTTCCATGTTCATAGAGATAGCGGTGTAGATATTTCCATGTTTATACAGATAGTGGTGAAGATGTATGCATGTTTACTCAGATAGCGGTGTAGATATTTCCATGTTCATACAGATAGTGGTGTAGATATTTCCATGTTCATCCAGATGGCTGTGTAGACATATCCATGTTCATACAGATGGCGGTGAAGATATGTCCATGTTCATACAGATAGCGGTGTAGATATTTCCATGTTCATCCAGATGGCTGTGTAGTTATATCCATGTTCATACAGATAGCGGTGTAGATATTTCCATGTTCATACAGATAGCGGTGTAGATATTTCCATGTTCATACAGATAGCGGTGTAGATAACTCCATGTTCATACAGATAGCGGTGTAGATATTTCCATGTTTATACAGATAGTGGTGAAGATGTATGCATGTTTACACAGATAGCGGTGTAGATATTTCCATGTTCATACAGATAGCGGTGTAGATATTTCCATGTTCATCCAGATGGCTGTGTAGACATATCCATGTTCATACAGATGGCGGTGAAGATATGTCCATGTTCATACAGATAGCGGTGTAGATATTTCCATGTTCATCCAGATGGCTGTGTAGTTATATCCATGTTCATACAGATAGCGGTGTAGATATTTCCATGTTCATACAGATAGCGGTGTAGATATTTCCATGTTCATACAGATAGCGGTGTAGATAATTCCATGTTCATACAGATAGCGGTGTAGATATTTCCATGTTCATACAGGAAGCGGTGTATATATTTCCATGTTCATACAGATAGCGGTGCTGATATTTCCATGTTTATACAGGCAGCGGTGTAGATATTTCCATGATTATACAGATAGCGGTGTAGATATCTCCTTCTTAATACAGATGGCGGTGTAGATATTTATATGTTAATACAGATGGCGGTGCAGATACTTCCATGTTCATACAGATGGTGGTGTAGATATTTCCATGTTTATAAATATAGCGGTGTAGTTATTTCCGTGTGTAGATAGCTGTGTATATATTTCCATGTATATGCAGATAGCTTTGTAGATATTTCCATTTTCATGCAGTTAGCGGTGTAGATATTTACATGTTTAAACAGATAGCGGTGTAAGTATTTCCATGTTCATTCAGATAGCTTTGTAGATATTTCCATGTTCATACAGATAGCGGTGTAGATATTTCCATGTTCATACAGATATCGGTGTAGATATTTCCATGTTCATACAGATAGCGGTGCTGATATTTCCATGTTTATACAGGTAGCGGTGTAGATATTTCCATGTTTATACAGATAGCGGAGTAGATATTTCCATGTTTATACAGATAGCGGTGTAGATATTTCCATGTTTATTCAGATAGCGGTATAGATATCTCCATCTTAATACAGATGTTGGTGTAGATATTTATATGTTCATACAGATGGCGGTACAGATATTTCCATGTTCATACAGATGGCGGTGTAGGTATTTCCATGTTCAGATAGCGGTGTAGATATTTCCATGTTCATACAGATAGCGATGTAGATATTTCCATGTTCATACAGGTAGCGGTGTAGATTTTTCTATGTTCATACAGATAGCGGTGTAGATATTTCCCTGTTCATACAGATAGCGGTGTAGTTATTTCCATGTGTAAAGAGATAGCTGTGTAGATATTTCCATGTATATGCAGATAGCTGTGTGGATATTTCCATTTTCATGCAGATAGCGGTTTAGATATTTCCATGTTCAAACAGATAGCGGTGTAGATATTTCCATGTTCATAGAGATAGCGGTGTAGATATTTCCATGTTCATACAGATAGAGGGGCTGATATTTCCATGTTCATACAGATAGCGGTGCTATTTCCATGTTTATACAGGTAGCGGTTTAGATATTTCCATGTTTATACAGGTAGCAGTGTAGATATTTCCATGTTTATACAGAGAGCGGTGTAGATATATCCATGTTTATACAGATAGCGGTGTAGATATCTCCTTCTTAATACAGATGGCGGTGTAGATATTTATATGTTCATACAGATGGCGGTGCAGGTATTTCCATGTTCATACAGATGGCTGTGTTGATATTTCCATGTTCATACAGATAGCGGTGTAGTTATTTCCATGTGTAAAGAGATAACTGTGTAGATATTTCCATGTATATGCAGATAGCGGTGTAGATATTTCCATTTTCATGCTGATAGCGGTTTAGATATTTCCATGATCAAACAGATAGCGGTGTAGATATTTCCATGTTCATTCAGATAGCGGTGTAGCTATTTCCATGCTTTTGCAGATTGCGTTGAAGATGTATGCATGTTTACACAAATAGCCGTGTAGATATTTCCATGTTCATCCAGATGGCTGTGTAGACATATCCATCTTCATACAGATGGCGGTGAAGATATTTCCATGTTCATACAGATAGCGGTGTAGATATTTCCATGTTCATACATATAGTGGTGTAGATATTTCCATGATCATACAGATGGCTGTGTAGATATATCCATGTTCATACAGATGGCGGTGAAGTTATTTCCATGTTCATACAGATAGCGGTGTAGATATTTCCATGTTCATACAGATAGCGGTGTAGATATTTCCATGTTCATACAGATAGCGGTGCTGTTATTTCCATGTTTATACAGGTAGCGGTGTAGATATTTCCATGTTTATACAGATAGCGGTGTAGATATTTCCATATTTATACAGATAGCAGTGTAGATATTTCCATGTTTATACAGATAGCGGTGTAGATATCTCCTTCTTAATACAGATGGCGGTGCAGATATTTATATGTTCATACACATGGCGGTGCAGATATTTCCATGTTCATACAGATGGCGGTGTAGATATTTCCATGTTCATACAGATAGCGGTGTAGATATCTCCATGTTCACACAGATAGCGGTGTAGATATTTCCATGTTCATCCAGATGGCGGTGCAGAAATTTCCATGTTCATACTGATAGCGGTACTGATATTTCCATTTTTATACAGATAGGGGTGTAGATATTTCCATGTTTATACAGATAGCGGTGTAGATATTTCCATGTTTATACAGATAGCGGTGTAGATATCTCCTTAATACAGATGGCGGTGTAGATATTTATATGTTCATACAGATGGCAATGAAGATATTTCCATGTTCATACAGATGGCGGTGTAGATATTTCCATGTTTATAGATATAGCGGTGTAGTTATTTCCATGTGTAAAGAGATAGCTGTGTAGATATTTCCATGTATATGCAGATAGCTTTGTAGATATTTCCATTTTCATACAGATAGCGGTGTAGATATTTCCATGTTCAAACAGATAGCGGTGTAGATATTTTCTTGTTCATACAGATAGCGGTGTAGATATTTCCATGTTCATACAGATAGCGGTGTAGATATTTCCATGTTCATACAGATAGCGGTGTAGATATTTCCATGTTCATACAGATAGCGGTGCTGATATTTCCATGTTTATGCAGATAGCGGTGCTGATGATTCCATGTTTATACAGGTAGCAGTGTAGATATTTCCATGTTTATTCAGATAGCAGTGTAGATATCTCCATCTTAATACAGATGGCGGTGTAGATATTTAAATGTTCATACAGATGGCTGTGTAGACATATCCATGTTCATACAGATGGCGGTGAAGGTATTTCCATGTTCATACAGATAGCGGTGTAGATATTTCCATGTTCATACAGATAGCGGTGTAGATATTTCCATGTTCATCCAGATGGCTGTGTAGATATATCCATGTTCCTACAGATGGCGGTGAAGATATTTCCATGTTCATACAGATGGCGGTGTAGATATTTCCATGTTCATCCAGATGGCTGTGTAGATATATCCATGTTCATACAGATAGTGCTGTAGATATTTCCATCTTCATACAGATAGCGGTGCAGATATTTCCATGTTCATCCAGATGGCTGTGTAGATATATCCATGTTCATACAGATGGCGGTGAAGATATTTCCATGTTCATACAGATAGCGGTGTAGATATTTCCATGTTCATGCAGATAGCGGTGTAGATATTTCCATGTTCATAAAGATAGCGGTGTAGATATTTCCATGTTTATACAGATAGCGGTGAAAATGTATGCATGTTTACACAGATAGCGGTGTAGATATTTCCATGTTCATCCAGATGGCTGTGTAGATATATCCATGTTCATACAGATGGCGGTGAAGATATTTCCATGTACATACAGATAGCGGTGTAGATATTTCCATGTTCATACAGATAGCGGTGCATTTATTTCCATGTTCATACAGATAGCGGTGTAGATATTTCCGTGTTCATCCAGATGTCTATGTAGATATTTCCATGTTCATACAGATAGCGGTGTAGATATTTCCATGTTCATACAGATAGCGGTGTAGATATTTCCATGTTCATCCAGATGGCTGTGTAGACATATCCATGTTCATACAGATGGCGGTGAAGATATTTCCATGTTCATACAGATGGCTGTGTAGATATATCCATGTTCATACAGATGGCGGTGACGATATTTCCATGTTCATACAGACGGCGGTGTAGATATTTCCATGTTTATACACATAGCGGTGTAGATATTTCCATGTTCATACAGATAGTGGTGTAGATATTTCCATGTTTATGCAGATAGTTGTGTAGATATCTCCATCTTAATACAGATGGCGGTGTAGATATTTAAATGTTCATACAGATGGCTGTGTAGACATATCCATGTTCATACAGATGGTGGTGAAGGTATTTCCATGTTCATACAGATAGCGGTGTAGATATTTCCATGTTCATACAGATAGCGGTGTAGATATTTCCATGTTCATACAGATGGCTGTGTAGATATATCCATGTTCCTACAGATGGCGATGAAGATATTTCCATGTTCATACAGATGGCGGTGTAGATATTTCCATGTTCATCCAGATGGCTGTGTAGATATATCCATGTTCATACAGATAGCGCTGTAGATATTTCCATCTTCATACAGATAGTGGTGCAGATATTTCCATGTTCATCCAGATGGCTGTGTAGATATATCCATGTTCATACAGATGGCGGTGAAGATATTTCCATGTTCATACAGATAGCGGTGTAGATATTTCCATGTTCATACAGATAGCGGTGTAGATATTTCCATGTTCATAAAGATAGCGGTGTAGATATTTCCATGTTTATACAGATAGCGGTGAAAATGTATGCATGTTTACACAGATAGCGGTGTAGATATTTCCATGTTCATCCAGATGGCTGTGTAGATATATCCATGTTCATACAGATAGCGGTGTAGATATTTCCATCTTCATACAGATAGCGGTGTAGACATTTCCATGTTCATCCAGATGGCTGTGTAGATATATCCATGTTTATACAGATAGCAGTGTAGATATTTCCATGTTTATACAGATAGCGGTGTAGATATCTCCTTCTTAATACAGATGGCGGTGTAGATATTTATATGTTCATACAGATGGCGGTGCAGATATTTCCATGTTCATACAGATGGTGGTGTAGATACTTCCATGTTTATAGAGATAGCGGTGTAGTTATTTCCATGTGCAAAGAGATAGCTGTGTAGATATTTCCATGTATATGCAGATAGCTGTGTAGATATTTCCATTTTCATGCAGATAGCGGTGTAGATATTTCCATGTTCATACAGATAGCGGTGTGGATATTTCCATGTTTATACAGGTAGCGGTGAAGATGTATGCATGTTTACACAGGTAGAGGTGTAGATATTTCCATGTTCATACAGATAGCGGTGTAGATATGTCCATGTTCATCCAGACGGCTGTGTAGACATATCCATGTTCATACAGATGGCGGTGAAGATATTTCCATGTTCATACAGATGGCTGTGTAGATATATCCATGTTCATACAGATGACGGTGAAGATTTTTCCATGTTCATACAGATGGCGGTGTAGATATTTCCATGTTCATACAGATAGCGGTGCTGATATTTCCATGTTTATACAGGTAGCAGTGTAGATATTTCCATGTTTATGCAGATAGCGGTGTAGATATTTCCATGTTTATACACATAGCAGTGTAGATATTTCCATGTTTATACAGATAGCGGTGTAGATATCTCCATCTTAATACAGATGACGGTGTAGATATTTTTATGATCATAGAGATGGCGGTGCAGATATTTCCATGTTCATACAGATGGCGGTGAAGATATTTCCATGTTCATACAAATGGCGGTGTAGATACTTCCATGTTCATACTGATAGCAGTGCTGATATTTCCATGTTTATACAGGTAGCGGTGTAGATATTTCCATGTTTATACAGATAGCGGTGTAGATATCTCCATCTTAATACAGATGGCGGTGTAGATATTTATATGTTTATTCAGATGGCGGTGCAGATATTTCCATGTTCATACAGATGGCGGTGTAGATATTTCCATGTTCATACAGAGAGCGGTGTAGTTATTTCCACTTGTAAAGAGATAGCTGTGTAGATATTCCCATGTATATGCAGATAGCTGTGTAGATATTTCCATTTTCAAGCAGATAGCGGTGTATATACTTCCCTGTTCAAACAGATAGCGGTGTAGATATTTCCATGTTCATCCAGATAGTGCTGTAGATATTTCCATGTTCATACAGATAGCGGTGTAACTATTTCCATGTTCATACAGATAGCGGTGTGGATATTTCCATGTTCATGGAGATAGCGGTGTAGATATTTCCATGTTTATCCAGGTAGCGGTGTAGATATTTCCATGTTTATACAGATAGCGGTGAAGATATTTCCATGTTCATACAGATAGCAGTGTAGATATTTCCATGTTCATACAGATAGCAGTGTAGCTATTTCCATGTTCCTACAGATTGCGGTGTAGATATTTCCATGTACATCCAGATGGCTGTGTAGATATATCCATGTTCATACAGATGGCAGTGAAGATATTTCCATATTCATACAGATAGCGGTGTAGATATATCCATTTTCATACAGATAGTGGTGTAGATATTTCCATGTTCATACAGATAGCGGTGCAGATATTTCCATGTTCATACAGATAGCGGTGTACATATTTCCATGTTCATACAGATAGTGGTGTATGTATTTCCATGTTCATACAGATAGTGGTGTAGATATTTCCATTTTCATGCAGATAGCGGTGTATATATTTCCCTGTTCAAACAGTTAGCGGTGTAGATATTTCCATGTTCATAAAGATAGCGCTGTAGATATTTCCATGTTTATACAGATAGCGGTGAAGATGTATGCATGTTTACACAGATAGCGGTGTAGATATTTCCATGTTCATCCACATGGCTGTGTAGATATATCCATGTTCAAACAGATGGCGGTGAAGATATTTCCATGTTCATACAGATAGCGGTGTAGATATTTCCATGTTCATAAAGATAGCGGTGTAGATATTTCCATGTTCTTACAGATAGCGGTGTATGTATTTCCATGTTCATACAGATAGCGTTGTAGATATTTCCATGTTCATCCTGATGGCTGTGTACATATTTCCATGTTCATACAGATAGCGGTGTAGATATTTCCATGTTCATACAGATAGCGGTGTAGATATTTCCATGTTCATCCAGATGGCTGTGTACATATATCCATGTCCATACAGATGGCGGTGAAGATATTTCCATGTTCATACAGATGGCGTTGTAGATATTTCCATGTTCATACAGATAGCCGTGTAGATATTGGCATGTTCATACCGATAGCGGTGCTGATACTTCCATGTTTATACAGGTAGCGGTGTACATATTTCTGTGTTTATACAGGTAGCGGTATAGATATTTCCATGTTCATACAGATAGCGGTGTAGATATTTCCATGTTTATACAGGTAGCGGTGTAGATATCTCCTTCTTAATACAGACGGCAGTGTAGATATTTATATGTTCATACAGATGGCGGTGCAGATATTTCCATTTTCATACAGATGGTGGTGTAGATATTTCCATGTTTATAGAGATAGCGGTGTAGTTATTTCCATGTGCAAAGAGATAGCTGTGTAGATATTTCCATGTATATGCAGATAGCTGTGTAGATATTTCCATTTTCATGCAGATAGCGGTGTAGATATTTCCATGTTCAAACAGATAGGGGTGTAGGTATTTCCATGTTCATACTGATAGCGGAGTGGATATTTCCATGTTTATACAGATAGCGGTGAAGATGTATGCATGTTTACACAAATAGCGGTGTAGATATTTCCATGTTCATACAGATAGCTGTGTAGATATTTCCATGTTCATCCAGACGGCTGTGTAGACATATCCATGTTCATACAGATGGCGGTGAAGATATTTCCATGTTCATACAGATGGCTGTGTAGATATATCCATGTTCATACAGATGACGGTGAATATATTTCCGTGTTCATACAGATGGCGGTGTAGATATTTCCATGTTCATACAGATAGCGGTGCTGATATTTCCATGTTTATACAGGTAGCAGTGTAGATATTGACATGTTTATACAGATAGCGGTGTAGATATTTCCATGTTTATACACATAGCGGTGTAGGTATTTCCTTGTTCATACTGATAGCGGTGTAGATATCTCCATCTTAATACAGATGGCGGTGAAGATATTTATATGTTCATACAGATGGCGGTGCAGATATTTCCATGTTCATACAGATGGCGGTGAAGATATTTCCATGTTCATACAGATGGCGGTGTAGATACTTCCATGTTCATAATGATAGCGGTGCTGATATTTCCATCTTTATACAGGTAGCGGTGTAGATGTTTCCATGTTTATACAGATAGCGGTGTAGATGTTTCCATGTTTATACACATAGCGGTGTAGATATTTCCATCTTTATACAGATAGCGGTGTAGGTATCTCCTTCTTAATACAGATGGCGGTGTAGATATTTATATGTTCATTCAGATGGCGGTGCAGATATTTCCATGTTCATACAGATGGGCGTGTAGATATTTCCATGTTCATACAGATAGCGGTGTAGTTATTTCCATGTGTAAAGAGATAGCTGTGTAGATATTCCCATGTATATGCAGATAGCTGTGTAGATATTTCCATTTTCAAGCAGATAGCGGTTTATATACTTCCCTGTTCAAACAGATAGCGGTGTAGATATTTCCATGTTCATACAGATAGTGGTGTAGATATTTCCATGTTTGTACAGATAGCGGTGTAGATATCTCCATCTTAATACAGATGGCGGTGTAGATATTTATATGTTCATACAGATGGCGGTGCAGATATTTCCATGTTCATGCAGACGGCGGTGTAGATATTTCCATGTTCATACAGATAGTGGTGCAGTTATTTCCATGTGTAAAGAGATAGCTGTGTAGATATTACAGTGTATATGCAGATAGCTGTGTAGATATTTCCATTTTCATGCAGATAGCGGTGTATATATTTCCCTGTTCAAACAGTTAGCAGTGTAGATATTTCCATGTTCATACAGATAGCGGTGTAGATATTTCCATGTTTATACAGATAGCGGTGAAGATGTATGCATGTTTACACAGATAGCGGTGTAGATATTTCCATGTTCATCCAGATGGCTGTGTAGATATATCCATGTTCATACAGATAGCGGTGTAGATATTTCCATCTTCATACAGATAGCGGTGCAGATATTTCCATGTTAATCCAGATGGCTGTGTGGATATATCCATGTTCATACAGATGGCGGTGAAGATATTTCCATGTTCATACAGATAGCGGTGTAGATATTTCCATGTTCATACAGAAAGCGGTGTAGATATTTCCTTGTTCATTCAGATAGCGGTGAAAATGTATGCATGTTTACACAGATAGCGGTGTAGATATTTCCATGTTCATCCAGATGGCTGTGTAGATATATCCATGTTCATACAGATGGCGGTGAAGATATTTCCATGTTCATACAGATAGCGGTGTAGATATTTCCATGTTCATACAGATAGCGGTGTAGATATTTCCATGTTCATACAGATAGCGGTGCATGTATTTCCATGTTCATACAGATAGCGGTGTAGATATTTCCGTGTTCATCCAGATGTCTGTGTAGATATTTCCATGTTCATACAGATAGCGGTGTAGATATTTCCATGTTCATACAGATAGCGGTGTAGATATTTCCATGTTCGTACAGATGGCTGTGTAGATATATCCATGTTCATACAGATGGCTGTGAAGATACTTCCATGTTCATACAGATAGCGGTGTAGATATCTCCATGTTCATACAGATAGCCGTGTAGATATTGCCATGTTCATACCGATAGCGGTGCTGATACTTCCATCTTTATACAGGTAGCGGTGTACATATTTTCGTGTTTATACAGAGAGCGGTGTAGATATTTCCATGTTCATACAGATAGCGGTGTATATATTTCCATGTTTATACAGATAGCGGTGTAGATATCTCCTTCTTAATACAGATGGCGGTGTAGATATTTCCATGTTCATACAGATGGCGGTGTAGATATTTCCATCTTTATAGAGATAGCGGTGTGGCTATTTCCATGTGCAAAGAGATAGCTGTGTAGATATTTCCATTTATATGCAGATAGTTGTGTATATATTTCCATTTTCATGCAGATAGCGGTGTAGGTATTTCCATGTTCAAACAGATAGCGGTGTAGATATTTCCATGTTCATACAGATAGCGGTGTAGATATTTCCATGTTTATACAGATAGCGGTGAAGATGTATGCATGTTTACACAGATAGCGGTGTAGATATTTCCATGTTCATACAGACGGCTGTGTAGACATATCCATGTTCCTACAGATGGCGGTGAAGATATTTCCATGTTCATACAGATTGCTGTGTAGATATATCCATGTTCATACAGATGGCGGTGACGATATTTCCATGTTCATACAGACGGCGGTGTAGATATTTCCATGTTCATACAGATAGCGGTGCTGATATTTCCATGTTTATAAAGGTAGTGGTGTAGATATTTCCATGTTTATACAGATAGCGGTGTAGATATTTCCATGTTCATCCAGATGGCTGTGTAGATATATCCATGCTCATACAGATGGCGGTGAAGACGTTTCCATGTTCATACAGATAGCGGTGTAGATATTTCCATGTTCATACAGATAACCGTGTAGATATTGCATTGTTCCTACCGATAGCGGTGCTGATACTTCCATGTTTATACAGGTAGCGGTGTAGATATTTTCATGTTTATACACATAGCGGTGTAGATATTTCCATGTTTATACAGATAGCGGTGTAGATATCTCCATCTTAATACAGATGGCGGTGTAGATATTTATATGCTCATACAGATGGCGGTGCAGATATTTCCATGTTCATACGGATAGCGGTGAAGATATTTCCATGTTCATACAGATGGCGGTGTAGAAACTTCCATGTTCATACTGATAGCGGTGCTGATATTTCCATGTTTATACAGGTAGCGGTGTAGATATTTCCATGTTTATACAGATAGCAGTGTAGATATTTCCATGTTTATACACATAGCGGTGTAGATATTTCCATGTTTATACAGATGGCGGTGTAGATATTTCTATGTTTATGCAGATAGTGGTGTAGATATCTCCATCTTAATACAGATGGCGGTGTAGATATTTAAATGTTCATACAGATGGCGGTGCAGATATTTCCATGTTCATACAGATGGCGGTGTAGTTATTTCCATGTGTAAAGAGATAGCTGTGTAGGTATTTCCATGTATAAGCAGATAGCTCTGTAGATATTTCCGTTTTCATGCAGATAGCGTTGTATATATTTCCCTCTTCAAACAGTTAGCGGTGTAGATATTTCCATGGTCATAAAGATAGCGGTGTAGATATTTCCATGTTTATACAGATAGCGGTGTAGATATTTCCATGTTCATACAGATAGACGTGTAGATATTGCCATGTTCATACCGATAGCGGTGCTGATACTTCCATGTTTATACATGTAGTGGGGTACATATTTCCGTGTTTATACAGATAGCGGTGTAGATATTTCCATGTTCATACAGATAGCGGTGTAGATATTTCCATGTTTATACAGATAGCGGTGTAGATATCTCCTTCTTAATTCTGATGGCGGTGTAGATATTTCCATGTTTATAGAGATAGCGGTGTAGTTATTTCCATGTGCAAAGAGATAGCTGTGTAGATATTTCCATTTATATGCAGATAGTTGTGTAGGTATTTCCTTTTTCATGCAGATAGCGGTGTAGATATTTCCATGTTCAAACAGATAGCGGTGTAGATATTTCCATGTTCATACAGATAGCGGTGTAGATATTTCCATGTTTATACAGATAGCCGTGAAGATGTATGCATGTTTACACAGATAGCGGTGTAGATATTTCCATGTTCATCCAGACGGGTGTGTAGACATATCCATGTTCATACAGATGGCGGTGAAGATATTTCCATGTTCATACAGATGGCTGTGTAGATATATCCATGTTCATACAGATGGCGGTGACGATATTTCCATGTTCATACAGACGTCGGTGTAGATATTTCCATGTTCATACAGATAGCGGTGCTGATATTTCCATGTTTATACAGGTAGCGGTGTAGATATTTCCATGTTTATACAGATAGCGGTGTAGATATTTCCATGTTTATACAGATAGCGGTGTAGATATTTCCCTGTTTATACAGATAGCGGTAGATATCTCCATCTTAATACAGATGGCGGGGTAGATATTTATATGTTCATACAGATGGCGGTGCAGATATTTCCATGTTCATACAGATGGCGGTGTAGATATTTCCATGTTCATACAGATGGCGGTGTAGAAACTTCCATGTTCATACTGATAGCGGTGGTGATATTTCCATGTTTATACAGGTAGCGATGTAGATATTTCCATGTTTATACAGATAGCGGTGCAAATATTTCCATGTTTATACACATAGCGGTGTAGATATTTCCATGTTTATACAGATAGCGGTATAGATATTTCCATGTTTATGCAGATAGTTGTGTACATATCTCCATCTTAATACAGATGGCAGTGTAGATATTTAAATGTTCATACAGATGGCTGTGTAGAGATATCCATGTTCATACAGATGGCGGTGAAGGTATTTCCATGTTCATACAGATAGCGGTGTAGATATTTCCATGTTTATACAGATAGCGGTGAAAATGTATGCATGTTTAAACAGATAGCGGTGTAGATATTTCCATGTTCATCCAGATGGCTGTGTAGATATATCCATGTTCATACAGATGGCGGTGAAGATATTTCCATGTTCATACAGATAGCGGTGTAGATATTTCCATGTTCATACAGATAGCGGTGCATGTATTTCCATGTTCATACAGATAGCGGTGTAGATATTTCCGTGTTCATCCAGATGTCTGTGTAGATATTTCCATGTTCATACAGATAGCGGTGTAGATATTTCCATGTTCATACAGATAGCGGTGTAGATATTTCCATGTTCATCCAGATGGCTGTGTAGACATATCCATGTTCATACAGATGGCGGTGAAGATATTTCCATGTTCATACAGATGGCTGTGTAGATATATCCATGTTCATACAGATGGCGGTGACGATATTTCCATGTTCATACAGACGGCGGTGTAGATATTTCCATGTTTATACACATAGCGGTGTAGATAATTCCATGTTTATACAGATAGCGGTGTAGATATTTCCATGTTTATGCAGATAGTTGTGTAGATATCTCCATCTTAATACAGATGGCAGTGTAGATATTTAAATGTTCATACAGATGGCTGTGTAGACATATCCATGTTCATACAGATGGCGGTGAAGATATTTCCATGTTCATACAGATAGCGGTGTAGATATTTCCATGTTCATACAGATAGCGGTGTAGATATTTCCATGTTCATACAGATGGCTGTGTAGATATATCCATGTTCCTACAGATGGCGGTGAAGATATTTCCATTTTCATACAGATGGCGGTGTAGATATTTCCATGTTCATCCAGATGGCTGTGTAGATATATCCATGTTCATACAGATAGCGGTGTAGATATTTCCATCTTCATACAGATAGCGGTGCAGATATTTCCATGTTCATCCAGATGGCTGTGTAGATATATCCATGTTCATACAGATGGCGGTGAAGATATTTCCATGTTTACAGATAGCGGTGTAGATATTTCCATGTTCATACAGATAGCGGTGTAGATATTTCCATGTTCATAAAGATAGCGGTGTAGATATTTCCATGTTTATACAGATAGCGGTGAAAATGTATGCATGTTTACACAGATAGCGGTGTAGATATTTCCATGTTCATCCAGATGGCTGTGTAGATATATCCATGTTCATACAGATGGCGGTGAAGATATTTCCATGTTCATACAGATAGCGGTGTAGATATTTCCATGTTCATACAGATAGCGGTGCATGTGTTTCCATGTTCATACAGATAGCGGTGTAGATATTTCCGTGTTCATCCAGATGTCTGTGTAGATATTTCCATGTTCATACAGATAGCGGTGTAGATATTTCCATGTTCATACAGATAGCGGTGTAGATATTTCCATGTTCATCCAGATGGCTGTGTAGACATATCCATGTTCATACAGATGGCGGTGAAGATATTTCCATGTTCATACAGATGGCTGTGTAGATATATCCATGTTCATACAGATGGCGGTGACGATATTTCCATGTTCATACAGACGGCGGTGTAGATATTTCCATGTTCATACAGATAGCAGTGCTGATATTTCCATGTTTATACAGGTAGCGGTGTACATATTTCCGTGTTTATACAGAGAGCGGTGTAGATATTTCCATGTTCATACAGATAGCGGTGTATATATTTCCATGTTTATACAGATAGCGGTGTAGATATCTCCTTCTTAATACAGATGGCGGTGTAGATATTTCCATGTTCATACAGATGGCGGTGTAGATATTTCCATGTTTATAGAGATAGCGGTGTAGCTATTTCCATGTGCAAAGAGATAGCTGTGTAGATATTTCCATTTATATGCAGATAGTTGTGTATATATTTCCATTTTCATGCAGATAGCGGTGGAGGTATTTCCATGTTCAAACAGATAGCGGTGTAGATATTTCCATGTTCATACAGATAGCGGTGTAGATATTTCCATGTTTATACAGATAGCGGTGAAGATGTATGCATGTTTACACAGATAGCGGTGTAGATATTTCCATGTTCATACAGACGGCTGTGTAGACATATCCATGTTCATACAGATGGCGGTGAAGATATTTCCATGTTCATACAGATTGCTGTGTAGATATATCCATGTTCATACAGATGGCGGTGACGATATTTCCATGTTCATACAGACGGCG
Source organism: Gorilla gorilla gorilla (assembly GCF_029281585.2). NCBI lineage: Eukaryota > Metazoa > Chordata > Mammalia > Primates > Hominidae > Gorilla > Gorilla gorilla. The sequence continues at coordinate 3,617,813 of NC_073232.2, read as the reverse complement.
GTGTAGATATTTCCATGTTCATACAGATAGCGGTGCTGATATTTCCATGTTTATAAAGGTAGTGGTGTAGATATTTCCATGTTTATACAGATAGCGTTGTAGATATTTCCATGTCCATCCAGATGGCTGTGTAGATATATCCATGCTCATACAGATGGCGGTGAAGACATTTCCATGTTCATACAGATAGCGGTGTAGATATTTCCATGTTCATACAGATAACCGTGTAGATATTGCATTGTTCCTACCGATAGCGGTGCTGATACTTCCATGTTTATACAGGTAGCGGTGTAGATATTTCCATGTTTATACACATAGCGGTGTAGATATTTCCATGTTTATACAGATAGCGGTGTAGATATCTCCATCTTAATACAGATGGCGGTGTAGATATTTATATGCTCATACAGATGGCGGTGCAGATATTTCCATGTTCATACGGATGGCGGTGAAGATATTTCCATGTTCATACAGATGGCGGTGTAGAAACTTCCATGTTCATACTGATAGCGGTGCTGATATTTCCATGTTTATACAGGTAGCGGTGTAGATATTTCCATGTTTATACAGATAGCAGTGTAGATATTTCCATGTTTATACACATAGCGGTGTAGATATTTCCATGTTTATACAGATAGCGGTGTAGATATTTCCATGTTTATGCAGATAGTGGTGTAGATATCTCCATCTTAATACAGACGGCGGTGTAGATATTTAAATGTTCATACAGATGGCGGTGCAGATATTTCCATGTTCATACTGATGGCGGTGTGGTTATTTCCATGTGTAAAGAGATAGCTGTGTAGGTATTTCCATGTATAAGCAGATAGCTCTGTAGATATTTCCGTTTTCATGCAGATAGCGGTGTATATATTTCCCTCTTCAAACACTTAGCGGTGTAGATATTTCCATGGTCATAAAGATAGCGGTGTAGATATTTCCATGTTTATACAGATAGCGGTGTAGATATTAACATGTTCATACAGATAGACGTGTAGATATTGCCATGTTCATACCGATAGCGGTGCTGATACTTCCATGTTTATACAGGTAGCGGTGTACATATTTCCGTGTTTATACAGATAGCGGTGTAGATATTTCCATGTTCATACAGATAGCGGTGTAGATATTTCCATGTTTATACAGATAGCGGTGTAGATATCTCCTTCTTAATTCTGATGGCGGTGTAGATATTTCCATGTTCATACAGATGGCGGTGTAGATATTTCCATGTTTATAGAGATAGCGGTGTAGTTATTTCCATGTGCAAAGAGATAGCTGTGTAGATATTTCCAATTATATGCAGATAGTTGTGTAGTTATTTCCTTTTTCATGCAGATAGCGGTGTAGATATTTCCATGTTCAAACAGATAGCGGTGTAGATATTTCCATGTTCATACAGATAGCGGTGTAGATATTTCCATGTTTATACAGATAGCGGTGAAGATGTATGCATGTTTACACAGATAGCGGTGTAGATATTTCCATGTTCATCCAGACGGGTGTGTAGACATATCCATGTTCATACAGATGGCGGTGAATATATTTCCATGTTCATACAGATGGCTGTGTAGATATATCCATGTTCATACAGATGGTGGTGACGATATTTCCATGTTCATACAGACGGCGGTGTAGATATTTCCATGTTCATACAGATACCGGTGCTGATATTTCCATGTTTATACAGGTAGCGGTGTAGATATTTCCATGTTTATACAGATAGCGGTGTAGATATTTCCATGTTTATACAGATAGCGGTGTAGATATTTCCATGTTTATACAGATAGCGGTAGATATCTCCATCTTAATACAGATGGCGGTGTAGATATTTATATGTTCATACAGATGGCAGTGCAGATATTTCCATGTTCATACAGATGGCGGTGAAGATATTTCCATGTTCATACAGATGGCGGTGTAGAAACTTCCATGTTCATACATATAGCGGTGGTGATATTTCCATGTTTATACAGGTAGCGGTGTAGATATTTCCATGTTTATACAGATAGCGGTGTAAATATTTCCATGTTTATACACATAGCGGTGTAGATATTTCCATGTTTATACAGATAGCGGTGTAGATATTTCCATGTTTATGCAGATAGTTGTGTAGATATCTCCATCTTAATACAGATGGCAGTGTAGATATTTAAATGTTCATACAGATGGCTGTGTAGACATATCCATGTTCATACAGTTGGCGGTGAAGGTATTTCCATGTTCATACAGATAGCGGTGTAGATATTTCCATGTTTATACAGATAGCGGTGAAAATGTATGCATGTTTACACAGATAGCGGTGTAGATATTTCCAAGTTAATCCAGATGGCTGTGTAGATATATCCATGTTCATACAGATGGCGGTGAAGATATTTCCATGTTCATACAGATAGCGGTGTAGATATTTCCATGTTCATACAGATAGCGGTGCATGTATTTCCATGTTCATACAGATAGCGGTGTAGATATTTCCGTGTTCATCCAGATGTCTGTGTAGATATTTCCATGTTCATACAGATAGCGGTGTAGATATTTCCATGTTCATACAGATAGCGGTGTAGATATTTCCATGTTCATCCAGATGGCTGTGTAGACATATCCATGTTCATACAGATGGCGGTGAAGATATTTCCATGTTCATACAGATGGCTGTGTAGATATATCCATGTTCATACAGATGGCGGTGACGATATTTCCATGTTCATACAGACGGCGGTGTAGATATTTCCATGTTTATACACATAGCGGTGTAGATAATTCCATGTTTATACAGATAGCGGTGTAGATATTTCCATGTTTATGCAGATAGTTGTGTAGATATCTCCATCTTAATACAGATGGCGGTGTAGATATTTAAATGTTCATACAGATGGCTGTGTAGACATATCCATGTTCATACAGATGGCGGTGAAGGTATTTCCATGTTCATACAGATAGCGGTGTAGATATTTCCATGTTCATACAGATAGCGGTGTAGATATTTCCAAGTTCATACAGATGGCTGTGTAGATATATCCATGTTCCTACAGATGGCGGTGAAGATATTTCCAAGTTCATACAGATGGCGGTGTAGATATTTCCATGTTCATCCAGATGGCTGTGTAGATATATCCATGTTCATACAGATAGCGGTGTAGATATTTCCATCTTCATACAGATAGCGGTGCAGATATTTCCATGTTCATCCAGATGGCTGTGTAGATATATCCATGTTCATACAGATGGCAGTGAAGATATTTCCATGTTCATACAGATAGCGGTGTAGATATTTCCATGTTCATACAGATAGCGGTGTAGATATTTCCATGTTCATAAAGATAGCGGTGTAGATATTTCCATGTTTATACAGATAGCGGTGAAAATGTATGCATGTTTACACAGATAGCGGTGTAGATATTTCCATGTTCTTCCAGATGGCTGTGTAGATATATCCATGTTCATACAGATGGCGGTGAAGATATTTCCATGTTCATACAGATAGCGGTGTAGATATTTCCATGTTCATACAGATAGCGGTGCATGTATTTCCATGTTCATACAGATAGCGGTGTAGATATTTCCGTGTTCATCCAGATGTCTGTGTAGATATTTCCATGTTCATACAGATAGCGGTGTAGATATTTCCATGTTCATACAGATATCGGTGTAGATATTACCATGTTCATCCAGATGGCTGTGTAGTCATATCCATGTTCATACAGATGGCGGTGAAGATATTTCCATGTTCATACAGATGGCTGTGTAGATATATCCATGTTCATACAGATGGCGGTGACGATATTTCCATGTTCATACAGACGGCGGTGTAGATATTTCCATGTTCATACAGATAGCGGTGCTGATATTTCCATGTTTATACAGGTAGCGGTGTACATATTTCCGTGTTTATACAGAGAGCGGTGTAGATATTTCCATGTTCATACAGATAGCGGTGTATATATTTCCATGTTTATACAGATAGCGGTGTAGATATCTCCTTCTTAATACAGATGGCGGTGTAGATATTTCCATGTTCATACAGATGGCGGTGAAGATATTTCCATGTTTATAGAGATAGCGGTGTAGCTATTTCCATGTGCAAAGAGATAGCTGTGTAGATATTTCCATTTATATGCAGATAGTTGTGTATATATTTCCATTTTCATGCAGATAGCGGTGTAGGTATTTCCATGTTCAAACAGATAGCGGTGTAGATATTTCCATGTTCATACAGATAGCGGTGTAGATATTTCCATGTTTATACAGATAGCGGTGAAGATGTATGCATGTTTACACAGATAGCGGTGTAGATATTTCCATATTCATACAGACGGCTGTGTAGACATATCCATGTTCATACAGATGGCGGTGAAGATATTTCCATGTTCATACAGATTGCTGTGTAGATATATCCATGTTCATACAGATGGCGGTGACGATATTTCCATCTTCATACAGACGGCGGTGTAGATATTTCCATGTTCATACAGATAGCGGTGCTGATATTTCCATGTTTATAAAGGTAGTGGTGTAGATATTTCCATGTTTATACAGATAGCGGTGTAGATATTTCCATGTCCATCCAGATGGCTGTGTAGATATATCCATGCTCATACAGATGGCGGTGAAGACGTTTCCATGTTCATACAGAAAGCGGTGTAGATATTTCCATGTTCATACAGATAACCGTGTAGATATTGCATTGTTCCTACCGATAGCGGTGCTGATACTTCCATGTTTATACAGGTAGCGGTGTAGATATTTCCATGTTTATACACATAGCGGTGTAGATATTTCCATGTTTATACAGATAGCGGTGTAGATATCTCCATCTTAATACAGATGGCGGTGTAGATATTTATATGCTCATACAGATGGCGATGCAGATATTTCCATGTTCATACGGATGGCGGTGAAGATATTTCCATGTTCATACAGAAGGCGGTGTAGAAACTTCCATGTTCATACTGATAGCGGTGCTGATATTTCCATGTTTATACAGGTAGCGGTGTAGATATTTCCATGTTTATACAGATAGCAGTGTAGATATTTCCATGTTTATACACATAGCGGTGTAGATATTTCCATGTTTATACAGATAGCGGTGTAGATATTTCCATGTTTATGCAGATAGTGGTGTAGATATCTCCATCTTAATACAGATGGCGGTGTAGATATTTAAATGTTCATACAGATGGCGGTGCAGATATTTCCATGTTCATACAGATGGCGGTGTGGTTATTTCCATGTGTAAAGAGATAGCTGTGTAGGTATTTCCATGTATAAGCAGATAGCTCTGTAGATATTTCCGTTTTCATGCAGATAGCGGTGTATATATTTCTCTCTTCAAACACTTAGCGGTGTAGATATTTCCATGGTCATAAAGATAGCGGTGTAGATATTTCCATGTTTATACAGATAGCGGTGTAGATATTTCCATGTTCATACAGATAGACGTGTAGATATTGCCATGTTCATACCGATAGCGGTGCTGATACTTCCATGTTTATACAGGTAGCGGTGTACATATTTCCGTGTTTATACAGATAGCGGTGTAGATATTTCCATGTTCATACAGATAGCGGTGTATATATTTCCATGTTTATACAGATAGCGGTGTAGATATCTCCTTCTTAATTCTGATGGCCGTGTAGATATTTCCATGTTCATACAGATGGCGGTGTAGATATTTCCATGTTTATAGAGATAGCGGTGTAGTTATTTCCATGTGCAAAGAGATAGCTGTGTAGATATTTCCATTTATATGCAGATAGTTGTGTAGATATTTCCTTTTTCATGCAGATAGCGGTGTAGATATTTCCATGTTCAAACAGATAGCGGTGTAGATATTTCCATGTTCATACAGATAGCGGTGTAGATATTTCCATGTTTATACAGATAGCGGTGAAGATGTATGCATGTTTACACAGATAGCGGTGTAGATATTTCCATGTTCATCCAGACGGGTGTGTAGACATATCCATGTTCATACAGATGGCGGTGAAGATATTTCCATGTTCATACAGATGGCTGTGTAGATATATCCATGTTCATACAGATGGCGGTGACGATATTTCCATGTTCATACAGACGGCGGTGTAGATATTTCCATGTTCATACAGATAGCGGTGCTGATATTTCCATGTTTATACAGGTAGCGGTGTAGATATTTCCATGTTTATACAGATAGCGGTGTAGATATTTCCATGTTTATACAGATAGCGGTGAAGATATTTCCATGTTTATACAGATAGCGGTAGATAACTCCATCTTAATACAGATGGCGGTGTAGATATTTATATGTTCATACAGATGGCGGTGAAGATATTTCCATGTTCATACAGATGGCTGTGTAGACATATCCATGTTCATACAGATAGCGGTGCATGTATTTCCATGTTCATACAGATAGCGGTGTAGATATTTCCGTGTTCATCCAGATGTCTGTGTAGATATTTCCATGTTCATACAGATAGCGGTGTAGATATTTCCATGTTCATGCAGATAGCGGTGTAGATATTTCCATGTTCATCCAGATGGCTGTGTAGACATATCCATGTTCATACAGATGGCGGTGAAGATATTTCCATGTTCATACAGATAGCGGTGTAGATATTTCCATGTTCATACAGATAGCGGTGTAGATATTTCCATGTTCATACAGATTGGGGTGTATGTATTTCCATGTTCATACAGATAGTGGTGTAGATATTTCTATTTTCATGCAGATAGCGGTGTATATATTTCCCTGTTCAAACAGTTAGCGGTGTAGATATTTCCATGTTCCTAAAGATAGCGGTTTAGATATTTCCATGTTTATACAGATAGCGGTGAAGATGTATGCATGTTTTCTCAGATATCGGTGTAGATATTTCCATGTTCATCCAGATGGCTGTGTAGATATATCCATGTTCATACAGACGGCGGAGAAGATATTTCCATGTTCATACAGATAGCGGTGTAGATATTTCCATGTTCATACAGATAGCGGTGCATGTATTTCCATTTTCATACAGATAGCGGTGTAGATATTTCCGTGTTCATCCAGATGTCTGTGTAGATATTTCCATGTTCATACAGATAGCGGTGTAGATATTTCCATGTTCATAAAGATAGCGGTGTAGATATTTCCATGTTTATACAGATAGCGGTGTAGTTATTTCCATGTTTATACAGATAGCGGTGTAGATATCTCCATCTTAATACAGATGGCGGTGTAGATATTTATATGTTCATACAGATGGCGGTGCAGATATTTCCATGTTCATACGGATGGCGGTGAAGATATTTCCATGTTCATACAGATGGCGGTGTAGAAACTTCCATGTTCATACTGATAGCGGTGCTGATATTTCCATGTTTATACAGGTAGCGGTGTAGATATTTCCATGTTAATACAGATAGCGGTGTAGATATTTCCATGTTTATACACATAGCGGTGTTGATATTTCCATGTTTATACAGATAGCTGTGTAGATATTTCCATGTTTATGCAGATAGTTGTGTAGATATGTCCATCTTAATACAGATGGCGGTGTAGATGTTTAAATGTTCATACAGATGGCTGTGTAGACATATCCATGTTCATACAGATGGTGGTGAAGATATTTCCATATTCATACAGATAGCGGTGTAGATATTTCCATGTTCATACAGATGGCTGTGTAGATATATCTATGTTCCTACAGATGGCGGTGAAGATATTTCCATGTTCATACAGATGGCGGTGTAGATATTTCCATGTTCATCCAGATGGCTGTGTAGATATATCCATGTTCATACAGATAGCGGTGTAGATATTTCCATCTTCATACAGATAGCGGTGCAGATATTTCCATGTTCATCCAGATGGCTGTGTAGATATATCCATGTTCATACAGATGGCGTTGAAGATATTTCCATGTTCATACAGATAGCGGTGTAGATATTTCCATGTTCATACAGATAGCGGTGTAGATATTTCCATGTTCATAAAGATAGTGGTGTAGATATTTCCATGTTTATAAAGATAGCGGTGAAAATGTATGCATGTTTACACAGATAGCGGTGTAGATATTTCTATGTTCATCCTGATGGCTGTGTAGATATATCCATGTTCATACAGATTGCGGTGAAGATATTTCCATGTTCATACAGATAGCGGTGTAGATATTTCCATGTTCATACAGATAGCGGTGTAGATATTTCCATGTTCATACAGATAGCGGTGCATGTATTTCCATGTTCATACAGATAGTGGTGTAGATATTTCCGTGTTCATCCAGATGTCTGTGTAGATATTTCCATGTTCATACAGATAGCGGTGTAGATATTTCCATGTACATACAGATAGCGGTGTAGATATTTCCATGTTCATCCAGATGGCTGTGTAGACATATCCATGTTCATACAGATGGCGGTGAAGTTATTTCCATGTTTATACAGATAGCGGTGTAGATATTTCCATGTTCATACAGATAGACGTGTAGATATTGCCATGTTCATACCGATAGCGGTGCTGATACTTCCATGTTTATACAGGTAGCGGTGTACATATTTCCGTGTTTATACAGATAGCGGTGTAGATATTTCCATGTTCATACAGATAGCGGTGTAGATATATCCATGTTTATACAGATAGCGGTGTAGATATCTCCTTCTTAATTCTGATGGCGGTGTAGATATTTCCATGTTCATACAGATGGCGGTGTAGATATTTCCATGTTTATAGAGATAGCGGTGTAGTTATTTCCATGTGCATAGAGATAGCTGTGTAGATATTTCCATTTATATGCAGATAGTTGTGTAGATATTTCCTTTTTCATGCAGATAGCGGTTTAGATATTTCCATGTTCAAACAGATAGCGGTGTAGATATTTCCATGTTCATACAGATAGCGGTGTAGATATTTCCATGTTTATACAGATAGCGGTGAAGATGTATGCATGTTTACACAGATAGCGGTGTAGATATTTCCATGTTCATACAGATAGCGGTGTAGATATTTCCATGTTCATACAGATAGCGGTGTAGATATTTCCATGTTCATACAGATAGTGGTGCATGTATTTCCATGTTCATACAGATAGCGGTGTAGATATTTCCGTGTTCATCCAGATGTCTGTGTAGATATTTCCATGTTCATACAGATAGCGGTGTAGATATTTCCATGTTCATACAGATAGCGGTGTAGATATTTCCATGTTCATCCAGATGGCTGTGTAGACATATCCATGTTCATACAGATGGCGGTGAAGATATTTCCATGTTCATACAGATGGCTGTGTACATATATCCATGTTCATACAGATGGCGGTGACGATATTTCCATGTACATACAGACGGCGGTGTAGATATTTCCATGTTCATACAGACAGCGGTGCTGATATTTCCATGTTTATACAGGTAGCGGTGTAGATATTTCCATGTTTATACAGATAGCGGTGTAGATATTTCCATGTTTATACAGATAGCGGTGTAGATATTTCCATGTTTATACAGATAGCGGTGTAGATATTTCCATGTGTATACAGATAACGGTGTAGATATCTCCATCTTAATACAGATGGCGGTGTAGATATTTATATGTTCATACAGATGGCGGTGCAGACATTTCCATGTTCATACGGATGGCGGTGAAGATATTTCCATGTTCATACAGATGGCGGTGTAGATATTTCCATGTTCATCCAGATGGCTGTGTAGATATATCCATGTTCATACAGATAGCGGTGTAGATATTTCCATCTTCATACAGATAGCGGTGCAGATATTTGCATGTTCATCCAGATGGCTGTGTAGATATATCCATGTTCATACAGATGGCGCTGAAGATATTTCCATGTTCATACAGATAGCGGTGTAGATATTTCCATGTTCATACAGATAGCGGTGTAGATATTTCCATGTTCATAAAGATAGCGGTGTAGATATTTCCATGTTTATACAGATAGCGGTGAAAATGTATGCATGTTTACACAGATAGCGGTGTAGATATTTCCATGTTCATCCAGATGGCTGTGTAGATATATCCATGTTCGTACAGATGGCGGTGAAGATATTTCCATGTTCATACAGATAGCGGTGTAGATATTTCCATGTTCATACAGATAGCGGTGCATGTATTTCCATGTTCATACAGATAGCGGTGTAGATATTTCCGTGTTCATCCAGATGTCTGTGTAGATATTTCCATGTTCATACAGATAGCGGTGTAGATATTTCCATGTTCATACAGATAGCGGTGTAGATATTTCCATGTTCATCCAGATGGCTGTGTAGACATATCCATGTTCATACAGATGGCGGTGAAGATATTTCCATGTTCATACAGATGGCTGTGTAGATATATCCATGTTCATACAGATGGCGGTGACGATATTTCCATGTTCATACAGACGGCGGTGTAGATATTTCCATGTTCATACAGATAGCGGTGCTGATATTTCCATGTTTATACAGGTAGCGGTTTAGATATTTCCATGTTTATACAGATAGCGGTGTAGATATTTCCATGTTTATGCAGATAGCGGTGTAGATATTTCCATGTTTATACAGATAGCGGTGTAGATATCTCCATCTTAATACAGATGGCGGTGCAGATATTTATATGTTCATACAGATGGCGGTGCAGATATTTCCATGTTCATACGGATGGCGGTGAAGATATTTCCATGTTCATACAGATGGCGGTGTAGAATCTTCCATGTTCATACTGATAGCGGTGCTGATATTTCCATGTTTATACAGGTAGCGGTGTAGATATTTCCATGTTTATACAGATAGCGGTGTAGATATTTCCATGTTTATACACATAGCGGTGTTGATATTTCCATGTTTATACAGATAGCTGTGTAGAAATTTCCATGTTTATGCAGATAGTTGTGTAGATATGTCCATCTTAATACAGATGGCGGTGTAGATATTTAAATGTTCATACAGATGGCTGTGTAGACATATCCATGTTCATACAGATGGTGGTGAAGATATTTCCATGTTCATACAGATAGCGGTGTAGATATTTCCATGTTCATACAGATAGCGGTGTAGATATTTCCATGTTCATACAGATGGCTGTGTAGATATATCTATGTTCCTACAGATGGCGGTGAAGATATTTCCATGTTCATACAGATGGCGGTGTAGATATTTCCATGTTCATCCAGATGGCTGTGTAGATATATCCATGTTCATACAGATAGCGGTGTAGATATTTTCATCTTCATACTGGTAGCGGTGCAGATATTTCCATGTTCATCCAGATGGCTGTGTAGATATATCCATGTTCATACAGATAGCGGTGTAGATATTTCCATGTTCATACAGATAGCGGTGTAGATATTTCCATGTTCATAAAGATAGTGGTGTAGATATTTCCATGTTTATACAGATAGCGGTGAAAATGTATGCATGTTTACACAGATAGCGGTGTAGATATTTCTATGTTCATCCAGATGGCTGTGTAGATATATCCATGTTCATACAGATGGCGGTGAAGATATTTCCATGTTCATACAGATAGCGGTGTAGATATTTCCATGTTCATACAGATAGCGGTGTAGATATTTCCATGTTCATACAGATAGCGGTGCATGTATTTCCATGTTCATACAGATAGCGGTGTAGATATTTCCGTGTTCATCCAGATGTCTGTGTAGATATTTCCATGTTCATACAGATAGCGGTGTAGATATTTCCATGTTCATACAGATAGCGGTGTAGATAATTCCATGTTCATCCAGATGGCTGTGTAGACATATCCATGTTCATACAGATGGCGGTGAAGTTATTTCCATGTTTATACAGATAGCGGTGTAGATATTTCCATGTTCATACAGATAGACGTGTAGATATTGCCATGTTCATACCGATAGCGGTGCTGATACTTCCATGTTTATACAGGTAGAGGTGTACATATTTGCGTGTTTATACAGATAGCGGTGTAGATATTTCCATGTTCATACAGATAGCGGTGTAGATATTTCCATGTTTATACATTTAGCGGTGTAGATATCTCCTTCTTAATTCTGATGGCGGTGTAGATATTTCCATGTTCATACAGATGGCGGTGTAGATATTTCCATGTTTATAGAGATAGCGGTGTAGTTATTTCCATGTGCATAGAGATAGCTGTGTAGATATTTCCATTTATATGCAGATAGTTGTGTAGATATTTCCTTTTTCATGCAGATAGCGGTGTAGATATTTCCATGTTCAAACAGATAGCGGTGTAGATATTTCCATGTTCATACAGATAGCGGTGTAGATATTTCCATGTTTATACAGATAGCGGTAAAGATGTATGCATGTTTACACAGATAGCGGTGTAGATATTTCCATGTTCATACAGATAGCGGTGTAGATATTTCCATGTTCATACAGATAGTGGTGCATGTATTTCCATGTTCATACAGATAGCGGTGTAGATATTTCCGTGTTCATCTAGATGTCTGTGTAGATATTTCCATGTTCATACAGATAGCGGTGTAGATATTTCCATGTTTTACAGATAGCGGTGTAGATATTTCCATGTTCATCCAGATGGCTGTGTAGACATATCCATGTTCATACAGATGGCGGTGAAGATATTTCCATGTTCATACAGATGGCTGTGTAGATATATCCATGTTCATACAGATGGCGGTGACGATATTTCCATGTTCATAGAGACGGCGGTGTAGATATTTCCATGTTCATACAGACAGCGGTGCTGATATTTCCATGTTTATACAGGTAGCGGTGTAGATATTTCCATGTTTATACAGATAGCGGTGTAGATATTTCCATGTTTATACAGATAGCGTTGTAGATATTTCCATGTTTATACAGATAGCGGTGTAGATATTTCCATGTTTATACAGATAGCGGTGTAGATATCTCCATCTTAATACAGATGGCGGTGTAGATATTTATATGTTCATACAGATGGCGGTGCAGACATTTCCATGTTCACACGGACGGCGGTGAAGATATTTCCATGTTCATACAGATGGCAGTGTAGAAACTTCCATGTTCATACTGATAGCGGTGCTGATATTTCCATGTTTATACAGGTAGCGGTGTAGATATTTCCATGTTTATACAGATAGCGGTGTAGATATTTCCATGTTTATACACATAGCGGTGTAGATATTTCCATGTTTATACAGATAGCGGTGTAGATATTTCCATGTTTTGCAGATAATTGTGTAGATATCTCCATCTTAATACAGATGGAGGTGTAGATATTTATATGTTCATACAGATGGCTGTGTAGACATATCCATGTTCATACAGATGGCGGTGAAGATATTTCCATGTTCATACAGATAGCGGTGTAGATATTTCCATGTTCATACAGATAGCGGTGTAGTTATTTCCATGTTCATACAGATGGCTGTGTAGATATATCCATGTCCCTACAGATGGCGGTGAAGATATTTCCATGTTCATACAGATGGCGTTGTAGATATTTCCATGTTCATACAGATAGCCGTGTAGATATTGGCATGTTCATACCGATAGCGGTGCTGATACTTCCATGTTTATACAGGTAGCGGTGTACATATTTCTGTGTTTATACAGGTAGCGGTGTAGATATTTCCATGTTCATACAGATAGCGGTGTAGATATTTCCATGTTTATACAGATAGCGGTGTAGATATTTCCATGTTTATACAGATAGCGGTGTAGATATTTCCATGTTTATACAGATAGCGGTAGATATCTCCATCTTAATACAGATGGCGGTGTAGATATTTATATGTTCATACAGATGGCGGTGCAGATATTTCCATGTTCATACAGATGGCAGTGAAGATATTTCCATATTCATACAGATAGCGGTGTAGATATATCCATTTTCATACAGATAGTGGTGTAGATATTTCCATGTTCATACAGATAGCGGTGCAGATATTTCCATGTTCATACAGATTGCGGTGTACATATTTCCATGTTCATACAGATAGTGGTGTATGTATTTCCATGTTCATACAGATAGTGGTGTAGATATTTCCATTTTCATGCAGATAGCGGTGTATATATTTCCCTGTTCAAACAGTTAGCGGTGTAGATATTTCCATGTTCATAAAGATAGCGCTGTAGATATTTCCATGTTTATACAGATAGCGGTGAAGATGTATGCATGTTTACACAGATAGCGGTGTAGATATTTCCATGTTCATCCACATGGCTGTGTAGATATATCCATGTTCAAACAGAAGGCGGTGAAGATATTTCCATGTTCATACAGATAGCGGTGTAGATATTTCCATGTTCATAAAGATAGCGGTGTAGATATTTCCATGTTCTTACAGATAGCGGTGTATGTATTTCCATGTTCATACAGATAGCGTTGTAGATATTTCCATGTTCATCCTGATGGCTGTGTACATATTTCCATGTTCATACAGATAGCGGTGTAGATATTTCCATGTTCATACAGATAGCGGTGTAGATATTTCCATGTTCATCCAGATGGCTGTGTACATATATCCATGTTCATACAGATGGCGGTGAAGATATTTCCATGTTCATACAGATGGCGTTGTAGATATTTCCATGTTCATACAGATAGCCGTGTAGATATTGGCATGTTCATACCGATAGCGGTGCTGATACTTCCATGTTTATACAGGTAGCGGTGTACATATTTCTGTGTTTATACAGGTAGCGGTATAGATATTTCCATGTTCATACAGATAGCGGTGTAGATATTTCCATGTTTATACAGGTAGCGGTGTAGATATCTCCTTCTTAATACAGACGGCAGTGAAGATATTTATATGTTCATACAGATGGCGGTACAGATATTTCCATTTTCATACAGATGGTGGTGTAGATATTTCCATGTTTATAGAGATAGCGGTGTAGTTATTTCCATGTGCTAAGAGATAGCTGTGTAGATATTTCCATGTATATGCTGATAGCTGTGTAGATATTTCCATTTTCATGCAGATAGCGGTGTAGATATTTCCATGTTCAAACAGATAGGGGTGTAGGTATTTCCATGTTCATACTGATAGCGGAGTGGATATTTCCATGTTTATACAGATAGCGGTGAAGATGTATGCATGTTTACACAAATAGCGGTGTAGATATTTCCATGTTCATACAGATAGCTGTGTAGATATTTCCATGTTCATCCAGACGGCTGTGTAGACATATCCATGTTCATACAGATGGCGGTGAAGATATTTCCATGTTCATACAGATGGCTGTGTAGATGTATCCATGTTCATACAGATGACGGTGAATATTTTTCCGTGTTCATACAGATGGCGGTGTAGATATTTCCATGTTCATACAGATAGCGGTGCTGATATTTCCATGTTTATACAGGTAGCAGTGTAGATATTGACATGTTTATACAGATAGCGGTGTAGATATTTCCATGTTTATACACATAGCGGTGTAGGTATTTCCTTGTTCATACTGATAGCGGTGTAGATATCTCCATCTTAATACAGATGGCGGTGAAGATATTTATATGTTCATACAGATGGCGGTGCAGATATTTCCATGTTCATACAGATGGCGGTGAAGATATTTCCATGTTCATACAGATGGCGGTGTAGATACTTCCATGTTCATAATGATAGCGGTGCTGATATTTCCATCTTTATACAGGTAGCGGTGTAGATATTTCCATGTTTATACAGATAGCGGTGTAGATGTTTCCATGTTTATACACATAGCGGTGTAGATATTTCCATCTTTATACAGATAGCGGTGTAGATATCTCCTTCTTAATACAGATGGCGGTGTAGATATTTATATGTTCATTCAGATGGCGGTGCAGATATTTCCATGTTCATACAGATGGCGGTGTAGATATTTCCATGTTCATACAGATAGCGGTGTAATTATTTCCATGTGTAAAGAGATAGCTGTGTAGATATTCCCATGTATATGCAGATAGCTGTGTAGATATTTCCATTTTCAAGCAGATAGCGGTTTATATACTTCCCTGTTCAAACAGATAGCGGTGTAGATATTTCCATGTTCATACAGATAGTGGTGTAGATGTTTCCATGTTTGTACAGATAGCGGTGTAGATATCTCCATCTTAATACAGATGGCGGTGTAGATATTTATATGTTCATAAAGATGGCGGTGCAGATATTTCCATGTTCATGCAGACGGCGGTGTAGATATTTCCATGTTCATACAGATAGTGGTGCAGTTATTTCCATGTGTAAAGAGATAGCTGTGTAGATATTACCGTGTATAGGCAGATAGCTGTGTAGATATTTCCATTTTCATGCAGATAGTGGTGTATATATTTCCCTGTTCAAACAGTTAGCAGTGTAGATATTTCCATGTTCAGAAAGATAGCGGTGTAGATATTTCCATGTTTATACAGATAGCGGAGAAGGTGTATGCATGTTTACACAGATAGCGGTGTAGATATTTCCATGTTCATCCAGATGGCTGTGTAGATATATCCATGTTCATACAGATAGCGGTGTAGATATTTCCATCTTCATACAGATAGCGGTGCAGATATTTCCATGTTAATCCAGATGGCTGTGTGGATATATCCATGTTCATACAGATGGCGGTGAAGATATTTCCATGTTCATACAGATAGCGGTGTAGATATTTCCATGTTCATACAGAAAGCGGTGTAGATATTTCCTTGTTCATTCAGATAGCGGTGAAAATGTATGCATGTTTACACAGATAGCGGTGTAGATATTTCCATGTTCATCCAGATGGCTGTGTAGATATATCCATGTTCATACAGATGGCGGTGAAGATATTTCCATGTTCATACAGATAGCGGTGTAGATATTTCCATGTTCATACAGATAGCGGTGTAGATATTTCCATGTTTATACAGATAGCGGTGTAGATATTTCCATGTTTATACAGATAGCGGTAGATATCTCCATCTTAATACAGATGGCGGGGTAGATATTTATATGTTCATACAGATGGCGGTGCAGATATTTCCATGTTCATACAGATGGCGGTGGTGATATTTCCATGTTTATACAGATAGCGGTGTAGATATTTCCATGTTCATACAGATAGCGGTGTAGATATTTCCATGTTCATCCAGATGGCTGTGTAGACATATCCATGTTCATACAGATGGCGGTGAAGATATTTCCATGTTCATACAGATGGCTGTGTAGATATATCCATGTTCATACAGATGGCGGTGACGATATTTCCATGTTCATACAGACGGCGGTGTAGATATTTCCATGTTTATACACATAGCGGTGTAGATAATTCCATGTTTATACAGATAGCGGTGTAGATATTTCCATGTTTATGCAGATAGTTGTGTAGATATCTCCATCTTAATACAGATGGCAGTGTAGATATTTAAATGTTCATACAGATGGCTGTGTAGACATATCCATGTTCATACAGATGGCGGTGAAGATATTTCCATGTTCATACAGATAGCGTTGTAGATATTTCCATGTTCATACAGATGGCTGTGTAGATATATCTATGTTCCTACAGATGGCGGTGAAGATATTTCCATGTTCATACAGATGGCGGTGTAGATATTTCCATGTTCATCCAGATGGCTGTGTAGATATATCCATGTTCATACAGATAGCGGTGTAGATATTTCCATCTTCATACAGATAGCGGTGTAGATATTTCCATGTTCATACAGATAGCGGTGCATGTACTTCCATGTTCATACATATAGCGGTGTAGATATTTCCGTGTTCATCCAGATGTCTGTGTAGATATTTCCATGTTCATTCAGATAGCGGTGTAGATATTTCCATGTTCATACAGATAGCGGTGTAGATATTTCCATGTTCATCCAGATGGCTGTGTAGACATATCCATGTTCATACAGATGGCGGTGAAGATATTTCCATGTTCATACAGATGGCTGTGTAGATATATCCATGTTCATACAGATGGCGGTGACGATATTTCCATGTTCATACAGACGGCGGTGTAGATATTTCCATGTTTATACACATAGCGGTGTAGATAATTCCATGTTTATACAGATAGCGGTGTAGATATTTCCATGTTTATGCAGATAGTTGTGTAGATATCTCCATCTTAATACAGATGGCAGTGTAGATATTTAAATGTTCATACAGATGGCTGTGTAGACATATCCATGTTCATACAGATGGCGGTGAAGATATTTCCATGTTCATACAGATAGCGTTGTAGATATTTCCATGTTCATACAGATGGCTGTGTAGATATATCTATGTTCCTACAGATGGCGGTGAAGATATTTCCATGTTCATACAGATGGCGGTGTAGATATTTCCATGTTCATCCAGATGGCTGTGTAGATATATCCATGTTCATACAGATGGCGTTGAAGATATTTCCATGTTCATACAGATAGCGGTGTAGATATTTCCATGTTCATACAGATAGCGGTGTAGATATTTCCATGTTCATAAAGATAGTGGTGTAGATATTTCCATGTTTATACAGATAGCGGTGAAAATGTATGCATGTTTACACAGATAGCGGTGTAGATATTTCTATGTTCATCCTGATGGCTGTGTAGATATATCCATGTTCATACAGATTGCGGTGAAGATATTTCCATGTTCATACAGATAGCGGTGTAGATATTTCCATGTTCATACAGAAAGCGGTGTAGATATTTCCATGTTCATACAGATAGCGGTGCATGTATTTCCATGTTCATACAGATAGCGGTGTAGATATTTCCGTGTTCATCCAGATGTCTGTGTAGATATTTCCATGTTCATACAGATAGCGGTGTAGATATTTCCATGTACATACAGATATCGGTGTAGATATTTCCATGTTCATCCAGATGGCTGTGTAGACATATCCATGTTCATACAGATGGCGGTGAAGTTATTTCCATGTTTATACAGATAGCGGTGTAGATATTTCCATGTTCATACAGATAGACGTGTAGATATTGCCATGTTCATACCGATAGCGGTGCTGATACTTCCATGTTTATACAGGTAGCGGTGTACATATTTCCGTGTTTATACAGATAGCGGTGTAGATATTTCCATGTTCATACAGATAGCGGTGTAGATATATCCATGTTTATACAAATAGCGGTGTAGATATCTCCTTCTTAATTCTGATGGCGGTGTAGATATTTCCATGTTCATACAGATGGCGGTGTAGATATTTCCATGTTTATAGAGATAGCGGTGTAGTTATTTCCATGTGCATAGAGATAGCTGTGTAGATATTTCCATTTATATGCAGATAGTTGTGTAGATATTTCCTTTTTCATGCAGATAGCGGTGTAGATATTTCCATGTTCAAACAGATAGCGGTGTAGATATTTCCATGTTCATCCAGATGGCTGTGTAGATATATCCATGTTCATACAGATGGCGGTGAAGATATTTCCATGTTCATACAGATAGCGGTGTAGATATTTCCATGTTCATACATATAGCGGTGCATGTACTTCCATGTTCATACAGATAGCGGTGTAGATATTTCCGTGTTCATCCAGATGTCTGTGTAGATATTTCCATGTTCATACAGATAGCGGTGTAGATATTTCCATGTTCATACAGATAGCGGTGTAGATATTTCCATGTTCATCCAGATGGCTGTGTAGACATATCCATGTTCATACAGATGGCGGTGAAGATATTTCCATGTTCATACAGATGGCTGTGTAGATATATCCATGTTCATACAGATGGCGGTGACGATATTTCCATGTTCATACAGACGGCGGTGTAGATATTTCCATGTTTATACAGATAGCGGTGTAGATAATTCCATGTTTATACAGATAGCGGTGTAGATATTTCCATGTTTATGCAGATAGTTGTGTAGATATCTCCATCTTAATACAGATGGCAGTGTAGATATTTAAATGTTCATACAGATGGCTGTGTAGACATATCCATGTTCATACAGATGGCGGTGAAGATATTTCCATGTTCATACAGATAGCGTTGTAGATATTTCGTTGTTCATACAGATGGCTGTGTAGATATATCTATGTTCCTACAGATGGCGGTGAAGATATTTCCATGTTCATACAGATGGCGGTGTAGATATTTCCATGTTCATCCAGACGGCTGTGTAGATATATCCATGTTCATACAGATAGCGGTGTAGATATTTCCATCTTCATACAGATAGCGGTGTAGATATTTCCATGTTCATACAGATAGCGGTGCATGTACTTCCATGTTCATAAAGATAGTGGTGTAGATATTTCCATGTTTATACAGATAGCGTTGAAAATGTATGCATGTTTACACAGATAGCGGTGTAGATATTTCTATGTTCATCCTGATGGCTGTGTAGATATATCCATGTTCATACAGATTGCGGTGAAGATATTTCCATGTTCATACAGATAGTGGTGTAGATATTTCCATGTTCATACAGATAGCGGTGTAGATATTTCCATGTTCATACAGATAGCGGTGCATGTATTTCCATGTTCATACAGATAGCGGTGTAGATATTTCCGTGTTCATCCAGATGTCTGTGTAGATATTTCCATGTTCATACAGATAGCGGTGTAGATATTTCCATGTACATACAGATAGCGGTGTAGATATTTCCATGTTCATCCAGATGGCTGTGTAGACATATCCATGTTCATACAGATGGCGGTGAAGTTATTTCCATGTTTATACAGATAGCGGTGTAGATATTTCCATGTTCATACAGATAGACGTGTAGATATTGCCATGTTCATACCGATAGCGGTGCTGATACTTCCATGTTTATACAGGTAGCGGTGTACATATTTCCGTGTTTATACAGATAGCGGTGTAGATATTTCCATGTTCATACAGATAGCGGTGTAGATATATCCATGTTTATACAAATAGCGGTGTAGATATCTCCTTCTTAATTCTGATGGCGGTGTAGATATTTCCATGTTCATACAGATGGCGGTGTAGATATTTCCATGTTTATAGAGATAGCGGTGTAGTTATTTCCATGTGCATAGAGATAGCTGTGTAGATATTTCCATTTATATGCAGATAGTTGTGTAGATATTTCCTTTTTCATGCAGATAGCGGTGTAGATATTTCCATGTTCAAACAGATAGCGGTGTAGATATTTCCATGTTCATACAGATAGCGGTGTAGATGTTTCCATGTTTATACAGATAGCGGTGAAGATGTATGCATGTTTACACAGATAGCGGTGTAGATATTTCCATGTTCATACAGATAGCGGTGTAGATATTTCCATGTTCATACAGATAGCGGTGTAGATATTTCCATGTTCATACAGATAGTGGTGCATGTATTTCCATGTTCATACAGATAGCGGTGTAGATATTTCCGTGTTCATCCAGATGTCTGTGTAGATATTTCCATGTTCATACAGATAGCGGTGTAGATATTTCCATGTTCATACAGATAGCGGTGTAGATATTTCCATGTTCATCCAGATGGCTGTGTAGACATATCCATGTTCATACAGATGGCGGTGAAGATATTTCCATGTTCATACAGATGGCTGTGTAGATATATCCATGTTCATACAGATGGCGGTGACGATATTTCCATGTTCATACAGACGGCGGTGTAGATATTTCCATGTTCATACAGACAGCGGTGCTGATATTTCCATGTTTATACAGGTAGCGGTGTAGATATTTCCATGTTTATACAGATAGCGGTGTAGATATTTCCATGTTTATACAGATAGCGGTGTAGATATCTCCATCTTAATACAGATGGCGGTGTAGATATTTATATGTTCATACAGATGGCGGTGCAGACATTTCCATGTTCATACAGATGGTGGTGAAGATATTTCCATGTTCATACAGATGGCGGTGTAGATATTTCCATGTTCATCCAGATGGCTGTGTAGATATATCCATGTTCATACAGATAGCGGTGTAGATATTTCCATCTTCATACAGATAGCGGTGCAGATATTTGCATGTTCATCCAGATGGCTGTGTAGATATATCCATGTTCATACAGATGGCGGTGAAGATATTTCCATGTTCATACAGATAGCGGTGTAGATATTTCCATGTTCATACAGATAGCGGTGTAGATATTTCCATGTTCATAAAGATAGCGGTGTAGATATTTCCATGTTTATACAGATAGCGGTGAAAATGTATGCATGTTTACAGAGATATCGGTGTAGATATTTCCATGTTCATCCAGATGGCTGTGTAGATATATCCATGTTCGTACAGATGGCGGTGAAGATATTTCCATGTTCATACAGATAGCGGTGTAGATATTTCCATGTTCATACAGATAGCGGTGCATGTATTTCCATGTTCATACAGATAGCGTTGTAGATATTTCCTTGTTCATCCAGATGTCTGTGTAGATATTTCCATGTTCATACAGATAGCGGTGTAGATATTTCCATGTTCATACAGATAGCGGTGTAGATATTTCCATGTTCATCCAGATGGCTGTGTAGATATATCCATGTTCATACAGATGGCGGTGACGATATTTCCATGTTCATACAGACGGCGGTGTAGATATTTCCATGTTCATACAGATAGCGGTGCTGATATTTCCATGTTTATACAGGTAGCGGTGTAGATATTTCCATGTTTATACAGATAGCGGTGTAGATATTTCCATGTTTATACAGATAGCGGTGTAGATATTTCCATGTTTAAACAGATAGCGGTGTAGATATCTCCATCTTAATACAGATGGCGGTGCAGATATTTATATGTTCATACAGATGGCGGTGCAGATATTTCCATGTTCATACGGATGGCGGTGAAGATATTTCCATGTTCATACAGATGGCGGTGTAGAAACTTCCATGTTCATACTGATAGCGGTGCTGATATTTCCATGTTTATACAGGTAGCGGTGTAGATATTTCCATGTTTATACAGATAGCGGTGTAGATATTTCCATGTTTATACACATAGCGTTGTTGATATTTCCATGTTTATACAGATAGCTGTGTAGAAATTTCCATGTTAATGCAGATAGTTGTGTAGATATGTCCATCTTAATACAGATGGCGGTGTAGATATTTAAATGTTCATACAGATGGCTGTGTAGACATATCCATGTTCATACAGATGGTGGTGAAGATATTTCCATGTTCATACAGATAGCGGTGTAGATATTTCCATGTTCATACAGATAGCGGTGTAGATATTTCCATGTTCATACAGATGGCTGTGTAGATATATCTATGTTCCTACAGATGGCGGTGAAGATATTTCCATGTTCATACAGATGGCGGTGTAGATATTTCCATGTTCATCCAGATGGCTGTGTAGATATATCCATGTTCATACAGATAGCGGTGTAGATATTTTCATCTTCATACTGAAAGCGGTGCAGATATTTCCATGTTCATCCAGATGGCTGTGTAGATATATCCATGTTCATACAGATAGCGGTGAAGATATTTCCATGTTCATACAGATAGCGGTGTAGATATTTCCATGTTCACAAAGATAGTGGTGTAGATATTTCCATGTTTATACAGATAGCGGTGAAAACGTATGCATGTTTACACAGATAGCGGTGTAGATATTTCCATGTTCATACAGATAGCGGTGTATATATTTCCATGTTCATACAGATAGCGGTGTAGATATTTCCATGTTCATACAGATAGCGGTGTAGATATTTCCATGTTCATACAGATAGCGGTGCATGTATTTCCATGTTCATACAGATAGCGGTGTAGATATTTCCGTGTTCATCCAGATGTCTGTGTAGATATTTCCATGTTCATACAGATAGCGGTGTAGATATTTCCATGTTCATACAGATAGCGGTGTAGATAATTCCATGTTCATCCAGATGGCTGTGTAGACATATCCATGTTCATACAGATGGCGGTGAAGTTATTTCCATGTTTATACAGATAGCGGTGTAGATATTTCCATGTTTATACAGATAGACGTGTAGATACTGCCATGTTCATACCGATAGCGGTGCTGATACTTCCATGTTTATACAGGTAGAGGTGTACATATTTGCGTGTTTATACAGATAGCGGTGTAGATATTTCCATGTTCATACAGATAGCGGTGTAGATATTTCCTTGTTTATACATTTAGCGGTGTAGATATCTCCTTCTTAATTCTGATGGCGGTGTAGATATTTCCATGTTCATACTGATGGCGGTGTAGATATTTCCATGTTTATAGAGATAGCGGTGTAGTTATTTCCATGTGCATAGAGATAGCTGTGTAGATATTTCCATTTATATGCAGATAGTTGTGTAGATATTTCCTTTTTCATGCAGATAGCGGTGTAGATATTTCCATGTTCAAACAGATAGCGGTGTAGATATTTCCATGTTCATAGAGATAGCGGTGTAGATATTTCCATGTTTATACAGATAGCGGTGAAGATGTATGCATGTTTACACAGGTAGCGGTGTAGATATTTCCATGTTCATACAGATAGCGGTGTAGATATTTCCATGTTCATACAGATAGTGGTGCATGTATTTCCATGTTCATACAGATAGCGGTGTAGATATTTCCGTGTTCATCCAGATGTCTGTGTAGATATTTCCATGTTCATACAGATAGCGGTGTAGATATTTCCATGTTCATAAAGAGAGCCGTGTAGATATTTCCATGTTCATCCAGATGGCTGTGTAGACATATCCATGTTCATACAGATGGCGGTGAAGATATTTCCATGTTCATACAGATGGCTGTGTAGATATATCCATGTTCATACAGATGGCGGTGACGATATTTCCATGTTCATAGAGACGGCGGTGTAGATATTTCCATGTTCATACAGACAGCGGTGCTGATATTTCCATGTTTATACAGGTAGCGGTGTAGATATTTCCATGTTTATACAGATAGCGGTGTAGATATTTCCATGTTTATACAGACAGCGGTGTAGATATTTCCATGTTTATACAGATAGCGGTGTAGATATTTCCATGTTTATACAGATAGCGGTGTAGATATCTCCATCTTAATACAGATGGCGGTGTAGATATTTATATGTTCATACAGATGGCGGTGCAGACATTTCCATGTTCATACGGACGGCGGTGAAGATATTTCCATGTTCATACAGATGGCGGTGTAGAAACTTCCATGTTCATACTGATAGCGGTGCTGATATTTCCATGTTTATACAGGTAGCGGTGTAGATATTTCCATGTTTATACAGATAGCGGTGTAGATATTTCCATGTTCATACAGAAAGCGGTGTAGATATTTCCTTGTTCATTCAGATAGCGGTGAAAATGTATGCATGTTTACACAGATAGCGGTGTAGATATTTCCATGTTCATCCAGATGGCTGTGTAGATATATCCATGTTCATACAGATGGCGGTGAAGATATTTCCATGTTCATACAGATAGCGGTGTAGATATTTCCATGTTCATACAGATAGCGGTGTAGATATTTCCATGTTTATACAGATAGCGGTGTAGATATTTCCATGTTTATACAGATAGCGGTAGATATCTCCATCTTAATACAGATGGCGGGGTAGATATTTATATGTTCATACAGATGGCGGTGCAGATATTTCCATGTTCATACAGATGGCGGTGGTGATATTTCCATGTTTATACAGATAGCGGTGTAGATATTTCCATGTTCATACAGATAGCGGTGTAGATATTTCCATGTTCATCCAGATGGCTGTGTAGACATATCCATGTTCATACAGATGGCGGTGAAGATATTTCCATGTTCATACAGATGGCTGTGTAGATATATCCATGTTCATACAGATGGCGGTGACGATATTTCCATGTTCATACAGACGGCGGTGTAGATATTTCCATGTTTATACACATAGCGGTGTAGATAATTCCATGTTTATACAGATAGCGGTGTAGATATTTCCATGTTTATGCAGATAGTTGTGTAGATATCTCCATCTTAATACAGATGGCAGTGTAGATATTTAAATGTTCATACAGATGGCTGTGTAGACATATCCATGTTCATACAGATGGCGGTGAAGATATTTCCATGTTCATACAGATAGCGTTGTAGATATTTCCATGTTCATACAGATGGCTGTGTAGATATATCTATGTTCCTACAGATGGCGGTGAAGATATTTCCATGTTCATACAGATGGCGGTGTAGATATTTCCATGTTCATCCAGATGGCTGTGTAGATATATCCATGTTCATACAGATAGCGGTGTAGATATTTCCATCTTCATACAGATAGCGGTGTAGATATTTCCATGTTCATACAGATAGCGGTGCATGTACTTCCATGTTCATACATATAGCGGTGTAGATATTTCCGTGTTCATCCAGATGTCTTTGTAGATATTTCCATGTTCATTCAGATAGCGGTGTAGATATTTCCATGTTCATACAGATAGCGGTGTAGATATTTCCATGTTCATCCAGATGGCTGTGTAGACATATCCATGTTCATACAGATGGCGGTGAAGATATTTCCATGTTCATACAGATGGCTGTGTAGATATATCCATGTTCATACAGATGGCGGTGACGATATTTCCATGTTCATACAGACGGCGGTGTAGATATTTCCATGTTTATACACATAGCGGTGTAGATAATTCCATGTTTATACAGATAGCGGTGTAGATATTTCCATGTTTATGCAGATAGTTGTGTAGATATCTCCATCTTAATACAGATGGCAGTGTAGATATTTAAATGTTCATACAGATGGCTGTGTAGACATATCCATGTTCATACAGATGGCGGTGAAGATATTTCCATGTTCATACAGATAGCGTTGTAGATATTTCCATGTTCATACAGATGGCTGTGTAGATATATCTATGTTCCTACAGATGGCGGTGAAGATATTTCCATGTTCATACAGATGGCGGTGTAGATATTTCCATGTTCATCCAGATGGCTGTGTAGATATATCCATGTTCATACAGATGGCGTTGAAGATATTTCCATGTTCATACAGATAGCGGTGTAGATATTTCCATGTTCATACAGATAGCGGTGTAGATATTTCCATGTTCATAAAGATAGTGGTGTAGATATTTCCATGTTTATACAGATAGCGGTGAAAATGTATGCATGTTTACACAGATAGCGGTGTAGATATTTCTATGTTCATCCTGATGGCTGTGTAGATATATCCATGTTCATACAGATTGCGGTGAAGATATTTCCATGTTCATACAGATAGCGGTGTAGATATTTCCATGTTCATACAGAAAGCGGTGTAGATATTTCCATGTTCATACAGATAGCGGTGCATGTATTTCCATGTTCATACAGATAGCGGTGTAGATATTTCCGTGTTCATCCAGATGTCTGTGTAGATATTTCCATGTTCATACAGATAGCGGTGTAGATATTTCCATGTACATACAGATATCGGTGTAGATATTTCCATGTTCATCCAGATGGCTGTGTAGACATATCCATGTTCATACAGATGGCGGTGAAGTTATTTCCATGTTTATACAGATAGCGGTGTAGATATTTCCATGTTCATACAGATAGACGTGTAGATATTGCCATGTTCATACCGATAGCGGTGCTGATACTTCCATGTTTATACAGGTAGCGGTGTACATATTTCCGTGTTTATACAGATAGCGGTGTAGATATTTCCATGTTCATACAGATAGCGGTGTAGATATATCCATGTTTATACAAATAGCGGTGTAGATATCTCCTTCTTAATTCTGATGGCGGTGTAGATATTTCCATGTTCATACAGATGGCGGTGTAGATATTTCCATGTTTATAGAGATAGCGGTGTAGTTATTTCCATGTGCATAGAGATAGCTGTGTAGATATTTCCATTTATATGCAGATAGTTGTGTAGATATTTCCTTTTTCATGCAGATAGCGGTGTAGATATTTCCATGTTCAAACAGATAGCGGTGTAGATATTTCCATGTTCATCCAGATGGCTGTGTAGATATATCCATGTTCATACAGATGGCGGTGAAGATATTTCCATGTTCATACAGATAGCGGTGTAGATATTTCCATGTTCATACATATAGCGGTGCATGTACTTCCATGTTCATACAGATAGCGGTGTAGATATTTCCGTGTTCATCCAGATGTCTGTGTAGATATTTCCATGTTCATACAGATAGCGGTGTAGATATTTCCATGTTCATACAGATAGCGGTGTAGATATTTCCATGTTCATCCAGATGGCTGTGTAGACATATCCATGTTCATACAGATGGCGGTGAAGATATTTCCATGTTCATACAGATGGCTGTGTAGATATATCCATGTTCATACAGATGGCGGTGACGATATTTCCATGTTCATACAGACGGCGGTGTAGATATTTCCATGTTTATACACATAGCGGTGTAGATAATTCCATGTTTATACAGATAGCGGTGTAGATATTTCCATGTTTATGCAGATAGTTGTGTAGATATCTCCATCTTAATACAGATGGCAGTGTAGATATTTAAATGTTCATACAGATGGCTGTGTAGACATATCCATGTTCATACAGATGGCGGTGAAGATATTTCCATGTTCATACAGATAGCGTTGTAGATATTTCGATGTTCATACAGATGGCTGTGTAGATATATCTATGTTCCTACAGATGGCGGTGAAGATATTTCCATGTTCATACAGATGGCGGTGTAGATATTTCCATGTTCATCCAGACGGCTGTGTAGATATATCCATGTTCATACAGATAGCGTTGTAGATATTTCCATCTTCATACAGATAGCGGTGTAGATATTTCCATGTTCATACAGATAGCGGTGCATGTACTTCCATGTTCATAAAGATAGTGGTGTAGATATTTCCATGTTTATACAGATAGCGTTGAAAATGTATGCATGTTTACACAGATAGCGGTGTAGATATTTCTATGTTCATCCTGATGGCTGTGTAGATATATCCATGTTCATACAGATTGCGGTGAAGATATTTCCATGTTCATACAGATAGTGGTGTAGATATTTCCATGTTCATACAGATAGCGGTGTAGATATTTCCATGTTCATACAGATAGCGGTGCATGTATTTCCATGTTCATACAGATAGCGGTGTAGATATTTCCGTGTTCATCCAGATGTCTGTGTAGATATTTCCATGTTCATACAGATAGCGGTGTAGATATTTCCATGTACATACAGATAGCGGTGTAGATATTTCCATGTTCATCCAGATGGCTGTGTAGACATATCCATGTTCATACAGATGGCGGTGAAGTTATTTCCATGTTTATACAGATAGCGGTGTAGATATTTCCATGTTCATACAGATAGACGTGTAGATATTGCCATGTTCATACCGATAGCGGTGCTGATACTTCCATGTTTATACAGGTAGCGGTGTACATATTTCCGTGTTTATACAGATAGCGGTGTAGATATTTCCATGTTCATACAGATAGCGGTGTAGATATATCCATGTTTATACAAATAGCGGTGTAGATATCTCCTTCTTAATTCTGATGGCGGTGTAGATATTTCCATGTTCATACAGATGGCGGTGTAGATATTTCCATGTTTATAGAGATAGCGGTGTAGTTATTTCCATGTGCATAGAGATAGCTGTGTAGATATTTCCATTTATATGCAGATAGTTGTGTAGATATTTCCTTTTTCATGCAGATAGCGGTGTAGATATTTCCATGTTCAAACAGATAGCGGTGTAGATATTTCCATGTTCATACAGATAGCGGTGTAGATGTTTCCATGTTTATACAGATAGCGGTGAAGATGTATGCATGTTTACACAGATAGCGGTGTAGATATTTCCATGTTCATACAGATAGCGGTGTAGATATTTCCATGTTCATACAGATAGCGGTGTAGATATTTCCATGTTCATACAGATAGTGGTGCATGTATTTCCATGTTCATACAGATAGCGGTGTAGATATTTCCGTGTTCATCCAGATGTCTGTGTAGATATTTCCATGTTCATACAGATAGCGGTGTAGATATTTCCATGTTCATACAGATAGCGGTGTAGATATTTCCATGTTCATCCAGATGGCTGTGTAGACATATCCATGTTCATACAGATGGCGGTGAAGATATTTCCATGTTCATACAGATGGCTGTGTAGATATATCCATGTTCATACAGATGGCGGTGACGATATTTCCATGTTCATACAGACGGCGGTGTAGATATTTCCATGTTCATACAGACAGCGGTGCTGATATTTCCATGTTTATACAGGTAGCGGTGTAGATATTTCCATGTTTATACAGATAGCGGTGTAGATATTTCCATGTTTATACAGATAGCGGTGTAGATATTTCCATGTTTATACAGATAGCGGTGTAGATATTTCCATGTGTATACAGATAGCGGTGTAGATATCTCCATCTTAATACAGATGGCGGTGTAGATATTTATATGTTCATACAGATGGCGGTGCAGACATTTCCATGTTCATACAGATGGCGGTGAAGATATTTCCATGTTCATACAGATGGCGGTGTAGATATTTCCATGTTCATCCAGATGGCTGTGTAGATATATCCATGTTCATACAGATAGCGGTGTAGATATTTCCATCTTCATACAGATAGCGGTGCAGATATTTGCATGTTCATCCAGATGGCTGTGTAGATATATCCATGTTCATACAGATGGCGGTGAAGATATTTCCATGTTCATACAGATAGCGGTGTAGATATTTCCATGTTCATACAGATAGCGGTGTAGATATTTCCATGTTCATAAAGATAGCGGTGTAGATATTTCCATGTTTATACAGATAGCGGTGAAAATGTATGCATGTTTACAGAGATATCGGTGTAGATATTTCCATGTTCATCCAGATGGCTGTGTAGATATATCCATGTTCGTACAGATGGCGGTGAAGATATTTCCATGTTCATACAGATAGCGGTGTAGATATTTCCATGTTCATACAGATAGCGGTGCATGTATTTCCATGTTCATACAGATAGCGTTGTAGATATTTCCTTGTTCATCCAGATGTCTGTGTAGATATTTCCATGTTCATACAGATAGCGGTGTAGATATTTCCATGTTCATACAGATAGCGGTGTAGATATTTCCATGTTCATCCAGATGGCTGTGTAGAAATATACATGTTCATACAGATGGCGGTGAAGATATTTCCATGTTCATACAGATGGCTGTGTAGATATATCCATGTTCATACAGATGGCGGTGACGATATTTCCATGTTCATACAGACGGCGGTGTAGATATTTCCATGTTCATACAGATAGCGGTGCTGATATTTCCATGTTTATACAGGTAGCGGTGTAGATATTTCCATGTTTATACAGATAGCGGTGTAGATATTTCCATGTTTATACAGATAGCGGTGTAGATATTTCCATGTTTAAACAGATAGCGGTGTAGATATCTCCATCTTAATACAGATGGCGGTGCAGATATTTATATGTTCATACAGATGGCGGTGCAGATATTTCCATGTTCATACGGATGGCGGTGAAGATATTTCCATGTTCATACAGATGGCGTTGTAGAAACTTCCATGTTCATACTGATAGCGGTGCTGATATTTCCATGTTTATACAGGTAGCGGTGTAGATATTTCCATGTTTATACAGATAGCGGTGTAGATATTTCCATGTTTATACACATAGCGTTGTTGATATTTCCATGTTTATACAGATAGCTGTGTAGAAATTTCCATGTTAATGCAGATAGTTGTGTAGATATGTCCATCTTAATACAGATGGCGGTGTAGATATTTAAATGTTCATACAGATGGCTGTGTAGACATATCCATGTTCATACAGATGGTGGTGAAGATATTTCCATGTTCATACAGATAGCGGTGTAGATATTTCCATGTTCATACAGATAGCGGTGTAGATATTTCCATGTTCATACAGATGGCTGTGTAGATATATCTATGTTCCTACAGATGGCGGTGAAGATATTTCCATGTTCATACAGATGGCGGTGTAGATATTTCCATGTTCATCCAGATGGCTGTGTAGATATATCCATGTTCATACAGATAGCGGTGTAGATATTTTCATCTTCATACTGAAAGCGGTGCAGATATTTCCATGTTCATCCAGATGGCTGTGTAGATATATCCATGTTCATACAGATAGCGGTGTAGATATTTCCATGTTCATACAGATAGCGGTGTAGATATTTCCATGTTCACAAAGATAGTGGTGTAGATATTTCCATGTTTATACAGATAGCGGTGAAAATGTATGCATGTTTACACAGATAGCGGTGTAGATATTTCCATGTTCATACAGATAGCGGTGTATATATTTCCATGTTCATACAGATAGCGGTGTAGATATTTCCATGTTCATACAGATAGCGGTGTAGATATTTCCATGTTCATACAGATAGCGGTGCATGTATTTCCATGTTCATACAGATAGCGGTGTAGATATTTCCGTGTTCATCCAGATGTCTGTGTAGATATTTCCATGTTCATACAGATAGCGGTGTAGATATTTCCATGTTCATACAGATAGCGGTGTAGATAATTCCATGTTCATCCAGATGGCTGTGTAGACATATCCATGTTCATACAGATGGCGGTGAAGTTATTTCCATGTTTATACAGATAGCGGTGTAGATATTTCCATGTTTATACAGATAGACGTGTAGATACTGCCATGTTCATACCGATAGCGGTGCTGATACTTCCATGTTTATACAGGTAGAGGTGTACATATTTGCGTGTTTATACAGATAGCGGTGTAGATATTTCCATGTTCATACAGATAGCGGTGTAGATATTTCCTTGTTTATACATTTAGCGGTGTAGATATCTCCTTCTTAATTCTGATGGCGGTGTAGATATTTCCATGTTCATACTGATGGCGGTGTAGATATTTCCATGTTTATAGAGATAGCGGTGTAGTTATTTCCATGTGCATAGAGATAGCTGTGTAGATATTTCCATTTATATGCAGATAGTTGTGTAGATATTTCCTTTTTCATGCAGATAGCGGTGTAGATATTTCCATGTTCAAACAGATAGCGGTGTAGATATTTCCATGTTCATAGAGATAGCGGTGTAGATATTTCCATGTTTATACAGATAGCGGTGAAGATGTATGCATGTTTACACAGATAGCGGTGTAGATATTTCCATGTTCATACAGATAGCGGTGTAGATATTTCCATGTTCATACAGATAGTGGTGCATGTATTTCCATGTTCATACAGATAGCGGTGTAGATATTTCCGTGTTCATCCAGATGTCTGTGTAGATATTTCCATGTTCATACAGATAGCGGTGTAGATATTTCCATGTTCATACAGAGAGCCGTGTAGATATTTCCATGTTCATCCAGATGGCTGTGTAGACATATCCATGTTCATACAGATGGCGGTGAAGATATTTCCATGTTCATACAGATGGCTGTGTAGATATATCCATGTTCATACAGATGGCGGTGACGATATTTCCATGTTCATAGAGACGGCGGTGTAGATATTTCCATGTTCATACAGACAGCGGTGCTGATATTTCCATGTTTATACAGGTAGCGGTGTAGATATTTCCATGTTTATACAGATAGCGGTGTAGATATTTCCATGTTTATACAGATAGCGGTGTAGATATTTCCATGTTTATACAGATAGCGGTGTAGATATTTCCATGTTTATACAGATAGCTGTGTAGATATCTCCATCTTAATACAGATGGCGGTGTAGATATTTATATGTTCATACAGATGGCGGTGCAGACATTTCCATGTTCATACGGACGGCGGTGAAGATATTTCCATGTTCATACAGATGGCGGTGTAGAAACTTCCATGTTCATACTGATAGCGGTGCTGATATTTCCATGTTTATACAGGTAGCGGTGTAGATATTTCCATGTTTATACAGATAGCGGTGTAGATATTTCCATGTTTATACACATAGCGGTGTAGATATTTCCATGTTTATACAGATAGCGGTGTAGATATTTCCATGTTTTGCAGATAATTGTGTAGATATCTCCATCTTAATACAGATGGAGGTGTAGATATTTAAATGTTCATACAGATGGCTGTGTAGACATATCCATGTTCATACAGATGGCGGTGAAGATATTTCCATGTTCATACAGATAGCGGTGTAGATATTTCCATGTTCATACAGATAGCGGTGTAGATATTTCCATGTTCATACAGATGGCTGTGTAGATATATCCATGTCCCTACAGATGGCGGTGAAGATATTTCCATGTTCATACAGATGGCGTTGTAGATATTTCCATGTTCATACAGATAGCCGTGTAGATATTGGCATGTTCATACCGATAGCGGTGCTGATACTTCCATGTTTATACAGGTAGCGGTGTACATATTTCTGTGTTTATACAGGTAGCGGTGTAGATATTTCCATGTTCATAGAGATAGCGGTGTAGATATTTCCATGTTTATACAGATAGCGGTGTAGATATTTCCATGTTTATACAGATAGCGGTGTAGATATTTCCATCTTTATACAGATAGCGGTAGATATCTCCATCTTAATACAGATGGCGGTGTAGATATTTATATGTTCATACAGATGGCGGTGCAGATATTTCCATGTTCATACAGATGGGAGTGAAGATATTTCCATATTCATATAGATAGCGGTGTCGATATATCCATTTTCATACAGATAGTGGTGTAGATATTTCCATGTTCATACAGATAGCGGTGCAGATATTTCCATGTTCATACAGATAGCGGTGTACATATTTCCATGTTCATACAGATAGTGGTGTATGTATTTCCATGTTCATACAGATAGTGGTGTAGATATTTCCATTTTCATGCAGATAGCGGTGTATATATTTCCCTGTTCAAACAGTTAGCGGTGTAGATATTTCCATGTTCATAAAGATAGCGCTGTAGATATTTCCATGTTTATACAGATAGCGGTGAAGATGTATGCATGTTTACACAGATAGCGGTGTAGATATTTCCATGTTCATCCACATGGCTGTGTAGATATATCCATGTTCAAACAGATGGCGGTGAAGATATTTCCATGTTCATACAGATAGCGGTGTAGATATTTCCATGTTCATAAAGATAGCGGTGTAGATATTTCCATGTTCTTACAGATAGCGGTGTATGTATTTCCATGTTCATACAGATAGCGTTGTAGATATTTCCATGTTCATCCTGATGGCTGTGTACATATTTCCATGTTCATACAGATAGCGGTGTAGATATTTCCATGTTCATCCAGACGGCTGTGTAGACATATCGATGTTCATACAGATGGCGGTGAAGATATTTCCATGTTCATACAGATGGCTGTGTAGATATATCCATGTTCATACAGATGACGGTGAATATTTTTCCGTGTTCATACAGATGGCGGTGTAGATATTTCCATGTTCATACAGATAGCGGTGCTGATATTTCCATGTTTATACAGGTAGCAGTGTAGATATTGACATGTTTATACAGATAGCGGTGTAGATATTTCCATGTTTATACACATAGCGGTGTAGGTATTTCCTTGTTCATACTGATAGCGGTGTAGATATCTCCATCTTAATACAGATGGCGGTGAAGATATTTATATGTTCATACAGATGGCGGTGCAGATATTTCCATGTTCATACAGATGGCGGTGAAGATATTTCCATGTTCATACAGATGGCGGTGTAGATACTTCCATGTTCATAATGATAGCGGTGCTGATATTTCCATCTTTATACAGGTAGCGGTGTAGATATTTCCATGTTTATACAGATAGCGGTGTAGATGTTTCCATGTTTATACACATAGCGGTGTAGATATTTCCATCTTTATACAGATAGCGGTGTAGATATCTCCTTCTTAATACAGATGGCGGTGTAGATATTTATATGTTCATTCAGATGGCGGTGCAGATATTTCCATGTTCATACAGATGGCGGTGTAGATATTTCCATGTTCATACAGATAGCGGTGTAGTTATTTCCATGTGTAAAGAGATAGCTGTGTAGATATTCCCATGTATATGTAGATAGCTGTGTAGATATTTCCATTTTCAAGCAGATAGCGGTTTATATACTTCCCTGTTCAAACAGATAGCGGTGTAGATATTTCCATGTTCATACAGATAGTGGTGTAGATATTTCCATGTTTGTACAGATAGCGGTGTAGATATCTCCATCTTAATACAGATGGCGGTGTAGATATTTATATGTTCATACAGATGGCGGTGCAGATATTTCCATGTTCATGCAGACGGCGGTGTAGATATTTCCATGTTCATACAGATAGTGGTGCAGTTATTTCCATGTGTAAAGAGATAGCTGTGTAGATATTACCGTGTATATGCAGATAGCTGTGTAGATATTTCCATTTTCATGCAGATAGCGGTGTATATATTTCCCTGTTCAAACAGTTAGCAGTGTAGATATTTCCATGTTCAGAAAGATAGCGGTGTAGATATTTCCATGTTTATACAGATAGCGGTGAAGATGTATGCATGTTTACACAGATAGCGGTGTAGATATTTCCATGTTCATCCAGATGGCTGTGTAGATATATCCATGTTCATACAGATAGCGGTGTAGATATTTCCATCTTCATACAGATAGCGGTGCAGATATTTCCATGTTAATCCAGATGGCTGTGTGGATATATCCATGTTCATACAGATGGCGGTGAAGATATTTCCATGTTCATACAGATAGCGGTGTAGATATTTCCATGTTCATACAGAAAGCGGTGTAGATATTTCCTTGTTCATTCAGATAGCGGTGAAAATGTATGCATGTTTACACAGATAGCGGTGTAGATATTTCCATGTTCATCCAGATGGCTGTGTAGATATATCCATGTTCATACAGATGGCGGTGAAGATATTTCCATGTTCATACAGATGGCGGTGAAGATATTTCCATGTTCATACAGATAGCGGTGTAGATATTTCCATGTTCATACAGATAGCGGTGTAGATATTTCCATGTTCATACAGATAGCGGTGCATGTATTTCCATGTTCATACAGATAGCGGTGTAGATATTTCCGTGTTCATCCAGATGTCTGTGTAGATATTTCCATGTTCATACAGATAGCGGTGTAGATATTTCCATGTTCATACAGATAGCGGTGTAGATATTTCCATGTTCGTACAGATGGCTGTGTAGATATATCCATGTTCATACAGATGGCTGTGAAGATACTTCCATGTTCATACAGATAGCGGTGTAGATATCTCCATGTTCATACAGATAGCCGTGTAGATATTGCCATGTTCATACCGATAGCGGTGCTGATACTTCCATCTTTATACAGGTAGCGGTGTACATATTTTCGTGTTTATACAGAGAGCGGTGTAGATATTTCCATGTTCATACAGATAGCGGTGTATATATTTCCATGTTTATACAGATAGCGGTGTAGATATCTCCTTCTTAATACAGATGGTGGTGTAGATATTTCCATGTTCATACAGATGGTGGTGTAGATATTTCCATCTTTATAGAGATAGCGGTGTAGCTATTTCCATGTGCAAAGAGATAGCTGTGTAGATATTTCCATTTATATGCAGATAGTTGTGTATATATTTCCATTTTCATGCAGATAGCGCTGTAGGTATTTCCATGTTCAAACAGATAGCGGTGTATATATTTCCATGTTCATACAGATAGCGGTGTAGATATTTCCATGTTTATACAGATAGCTGTGAAGATGTATGCATGTTTACACAGATAGCGGTGTAGATATTTCCATGTTCATACAGACGGCTGTGTAGACATATCCATGTTCATACAGATGGCGGTGAAGATATTTCCATGTTCATACAGATTGCTGTGTAGATATATCCATGTTCATACAGATGGCGGTGACGATATTTCCATGTTCATACAGACGGCGGTGTAGATATTTCCATGTTCATACAGATAGCGGTGCTGATATTTCCATGTTTATAAAGGTAGTGGTGTAGATATTTCCATGTTTATACAGATAGCGGTGTAGATATTTCCATGTTCATCCAGATGGCTGTGTAGATATATCCATGCTCATACAGATGGCGGTGAAGACGTTTCCATGTTCATACAGATAGCGGTGTAGATATTTCCATGTTCATACAGATAACCGTGTAGATATTGCATTGTTCCTACCGATAGCGGTGATGATACTTCCATGTTTATACAGGTAGCGGTGTAGATATTTCCATGTTTATACACATAGCGGTGTAGATATTTCCATGTTTATACACATAGCGGTGTAGATATTTCCATGTTTATACAGATAGCGGTGTAGATATCTCCTTCTTAATACAGATGGCGGTGTAGATATTTATATGCTCATACAGATGGCGGTGCAGATATTTCCATGTTCATACGGATAGCGGTGAAGATATTTCCATGTTCATACAGATGGCGGTGTAGAAACTTCCATGTTCATACTGATAGCGGTGCAGATATTTCCATGTTTATACAGGTAGCGGTGTAGATATTTCCATGTTTATACAGATAGCAGTGTAGATATTTCCATGTTTATACACATAGCGGTGTAGATATTTCCATGTTTATACAGATGGCGGTGTAGATATTTCCATGTTTATGCAGATAGTGGTGTAGATATCTCCATCTTAATACAGATGGTGGTGTAGATATTTAAATGTTCATACAGATGGCGGTGCAGATATTTCCATGTTCATACAGATGGCGGTGTAGTTATTTCCATGTGTAAAGAGATAGCTGTGTAGGTATTTCCATGTATAAGCAGATAGCTCTGTAGATATTTCCGTTTTCATGCAGATAGCGGTGTATATATTTCCCTCTTCAAACAGTTAGCGGTGTAGATATTTCCATGGTCATAAAGATAGCGGTGTAGATATTTCCATGTTTATACAGATAGCGGTGTAGATATTTCCATGTTCATACAGATAGACGTGTAGATATTGCCATGTTCATACCGATAGCGGTGCTGATACTTCCATGTTTATACAGGTAGTGGGGTACATATTTCCGTGTTTATACAGATAGCGGTGTAGATATTTCCATGTTCATACAGATAGCGGTGTAGATATTTCCATGTTTATACAGATAGCGGTGTAGATATCTCCTTCTTAATTCTGATGGCGGTGTAGATATTTCCATGTTTATAGAGATAGCGGTGTAGTTATTTCCATGTGCAAAGAGATAGCTGTGTAGATATTTCCATTTATATGCAGATAGTTGTGTAGGTATTTCCTTTTTCATGCAGATAGCGGTGTAGATATTTCCATGTTCAAACAGATAGCGGTGTAGATATTTCCATGTTCATACAGATAGCGGTGTAGATATTTCCATGTTTATACAGATAGCGGTGAAGATGTATGCATGTTTACACAGATAGCGGTGTAGATATTTCCATGTTCATCCAGACGGGTGTGTAGACATATCCATGTTCATACAGATGGCGGTGAATATATTTCCATGTTCATACAGATGGCTGTGTAGATATATCCATGTTCATACAGATGGTGGTGACGATATTTCCATGTTCATACAGACGGCGGTGTAGATATTTCCATGTTCATACAGATAGCGGTGCTGATATTTCCATGTTTATACAGGTAGCGGTGTAGATATTTCCATGTTTATACAGATAGCGGTGTAGATATTTCCATGTTTATACAGATAGCGGTGTAGATATTTCCATGTTTATACAGATAGCGGTAGATATCTCCATCTTAATACAGATGGCGGTGTAGATATTTATATGTTCATACAGATGGCAGTGCAGATATTTCCATGTTCATACAGATGGCGGTGAAGATATTTCCATGTTCATACAGATGGCGGTGTAGAAACTTCCATGTTCATACTGATAGCGGTGGTGATATTTCCATGTTTATACAGGTAGCGGTGTAGATATTTCCATGTTTATACAGATAGCGGTGTAAATATTTCCATGTTTATACACATAGCGGTGTAGATATTTCCATGTTTATACAGATAGCGGTGTAGATATTTCCATGTTTATGCAGATAGTTGTGTAGATATCTCCATCTTAATACAGATGGCAGTGTAGATATTTAAATGTTCATACAGATGGCTGTGTAGACATATCCATGTTCATACAGTTGGCGGTGAAGGTATTTCCATGTTCATACAGATAGCGGTGTAGATATTTCCATGTTTATACAGATAGCGGTGAAAATGTATGCATGTTTACACAGATAGCGGTGTAGATATTTCCAAGTTCATCCAGATGGCTGTGTAGATATATCCATGTTCTTACAAATGGCGGTGAAGATATTTCCATGTTCATACAGATAGCGGTGTAGATATTTCCGTGTTCATCCAGATGTCTGTGTAGATATTTCCATGTTCATACAGATAGCGGTGTAGATATTTCCATGTTCATACAGATAGCGGTGTAGATATTTCCATGTTCATCCAGATGGCTGTGTAGACATATCCATGTTCATACAGATGGCGGTGAAGATATTTCCATGTTCATACAGATGGCTGTGTAGATATATCCATGTTCATACAGATGGCGGTGACGATATTTCCATGTTCATACAGACGGCGGTGTAGATATTTCCATGTTTATACACATAGCGGTGTAGATAATTCCATGTTTATACAGATAGCGGTGTAGATATTTCCATGTTTATGCAGATAGTTGTGTAGATATCTCCATCTTAATACAGATGGCGGTGTAGATATTTAAATGTTCATACAGATGGCTGTGTAGACATATCCATGTTCATACAGATGGCAGTGAAGATATTTCCATGTTCAAACAGATAGCGGTGTAGATATTTCCATGTTCATACAGATAACGGTGTAGATATTTCCATGTTCATACAGATGGCTGTGTAGATATATCCATGTTCCTACAGATGGCGGTGAAGATATTTCCAAGTTCATACAGATGGCGGTGTAGATATTTCCATGTTCATCCAGATGGCTGTGTAGATATATCCATGTTCATACAGATAGCGGTGTAGATATTTCCATCTTCATACAGATAGCGGTGCAGATATTTCCATGTTCATCCAGATGGCTGTGTAGATATATCCATGTTCATACAGATGGCAATGAAGATATTTCCATGTTCATACAGATAGCGGTGTAGATATTTCCATGTTCATACAGATAGCGGTGTAGATATTTCCATGTTCATAAAGATAGCGGTGTAGATATTTCCATGTTTATACAGATAGCGGTGAAAAGGTATGCATGTTTACACAGATAGCGGTGTAGATATTTCCATGTTCTTCCAGATGGCTGTGTAGATATATCCATGTTCATACAGATGGCGGTGAAGATATTTCCATGTTCATACAGATAGCGGTGTAGATATTTCCATGTTCATACAGATAGCGGTGCATGTATTTCCATGTTCATACAGATAGCGGTGTAGATATTTCCGTGCTCATCCAGATGTCTGTGTAGATATTTCCATGTTCATACAGATAGCGGTGTAGATATTTCCATGTTCATACAGATATCGGTGTAGATATTTCCATGTTCATCCAGATGGCTGTGTAGTCATATCCATGTTCATACAGATG
This sequence comes from Gorilla gorilla gorilla, assembly GCF_029281585.2. Classification (NCBI taxonomy): domain Eukaryota; kingdom Metazoa; phylum Chordata; class Mammalia; order Primates; family Hominidae; genus Gorilla; species Gorilla gorilla. Next base: position 3,576,521 of record NC_073232.2, on the reverse strand, counting down.
GAGGTGAAGATATTTCCATGTTCATACAGATGGCTGTGTAGATATATCCATGTTCATACAGATGGCGGTGACGATATTTCCATGTTCATACAGACGGCGGTGTAGATATTTCCATGTTCATACAGATAGCGGTGCTGATATTTCCATGTTTATACAGGTAGCGGTGTACATATTTCCGTGTTTATACAGAGAGCGGTGTAGATATTTCCATGTTCATACAGATAGCGGTGTATATATTTCCATGTTTATACAGATAGCGCTGTAGATATCTCCTTAATACAGATGGCGGTGTAGATATTTCCATGTTCATACAGATGGCGGTGTAGATATTTCCATGTTTATAGAGATAGCGGTGTAGCTATTTCCATGTGCAAAGAGATAGCTGTGTAGATATTTCCATTTATATGCAGATAGTAGTGTATATATTTCCATTTTCATGCAGATAGCGGTATAGGTATTTCCATGTTCAAACAGATAGCGGTGTAGATATTTCCATGTTCATACAGATAGCGGTGTAGATATTTCCATGTTTATACAGATAGCGGTGAAGATGTAAGCATGTTTACACAGATAGCGGTGTAGATATTTCCATATTCATACAGACGGCTGTGTAGACATATCCATGTTCATACAGATGGTGGTGAAGATATTTCCATGTTCATACAGATTGCTGTGTAGATATATCCATGTTCATACAGATGGCGGTGACGATATTTCCATCTTCATACAGACGGCGGTGTAGATATTTCCATGTTCATACAGATAGCGGTGCTGATATTTCCATGTTTAGAAAGGTAGTGGTGTAGATATTTCCATGTTTATACAGATAGCGGTGTAGATATTTCCATGTCCATCCAGATGGCTGTGTAGATATATCCATGCTCATACAGATGGCGGTGAAGACATTTCCATGTTCATACAGAAAGCGGTGTAGATATTTCCATGTTCATACAGATAACCGTGTAGATATTGCATTGTTCCTACCGATAGCGGTGCTGATACTTCCATGTTTATACAGGTAGCGGTGTAGATATTTCCATGTTTATACACATAGCGGTGTAGATATTTCCATGTTTATACAGATAGCGGTGTAGATATCTCCATCTTAATACAGATGGCGGTGTAGATATTTATATGCTCATACAGATGGCGATGCAGATATTTCCATGTTCATACGGATGGCGGTGAAGATATTTCCATGTTCATACAGATGGCGGTGTAGAAACTTCCATGTTCATACTGATAGTGGTGCTGATATTTCCATGTTTATACAGGTAGCGGTGTAGATATTTCCATGTTTATACAGATAGCAGTGTAGATATTTCCATGTTTATACACATAGCGGTGTAGATATTTCCATGTTTATACAGATAGCAGTGTAGATATTTCCATGTTTATACACATAGCGGTGTAGATATTTCCATGTTTATACAGATAGCGGTGTAGATATTTCCATGTTTATGCAGATAGTGGTGTAGGTATCTCCATCTTAATACAGATGGCGGTGTAGATATTTAAATGTTCATATAGATGGCGGTGCAGATATTTCCATGTTCATACAGATGGCGGTGTGGTTATTTCCATGTGTAAAGAGATAGCTGTGTAGGTATTTCCATCTATAAGCAGATAGCTCTGTAGATATTTCCGTTTTCATGCAGATAGCGGTGTATATATTTCCCTCTTCAAACACTTAGCGGTGTAGATATTTCCATGGTCATAAAGATAGCGGTGTAGATATTTCCATGTTTATACAGATAGCGGTGTAGATATTTCCATGTTCATACAGATAGACGTGTAGATATTGCCATGTTCATACCGATAGCGGTGCTGATACTTCCATGTTTATACAGGTAGCGGTGTACATATTTCCGTGTTTATACAGATAGCGGTGTAGATATTTCCATGTTCATACAGATAGCGGTGTATATATTTCCATGTTTATACAGATAGCGGTGTAGATATCTCCTTCTTAATTCTGATGGCGGTGTAGATATTTCCATGTTCATACAGATGGCGGTGTAGATATTTCCATGTTTATAGAGATAGCGGTGTAGTTATTTCCATGTACAAAGAGATAGCTGTGTAGATATTTCAATTTATATGCAGATAGTTGTGTAGATATTTCCTTTTTCATGCAGATAGCGGTGTAGATATTTCCATGTTCATACAGATGGCTGTGTAGATATATCCATGTTCATACAGATGGCGGTGACGATATTTCCATGTTCATACAGACGGCGGTGTAGATATTTCCATGTTTATACACATAGCGGTGTAGATAATTCCATGTTTATACAGATAGCGGTGTAGATATTTCCATGTTTATGCAGATAGTTGTGTAGATATCTCCATCTTAATACAGATGGCAGTGAAGATATTCAAATGTTCATACAGATGGCTGTGTAGACATATCCATGTTCATACAGATGGCGGTGAAGATATTTCCATGTTCATACAGATAGCGGTGTAGATATTTCCATGTTCATACAGATAGCGGTGTAGATATTTCCATGTTCATACAGATGGCTGTGTAGATATATCCATGTTCCTACAGATGGCGGTGAAGATATTTCCATGTTCATACAGATGGCGGTGTAGATATTTCCATGTTCATCCAGATGGCTGTGTAGATATATCCATGTTCATACAGATAGCGGTGTAGATATTTCCATCTTCATACAGATGTCGTTGCAGATATTTCCATGTTCATCCAGATGGCTGTGTAGATATATCCATGTTCATACAGATGGCGGTGAAGATATTTCCATGTTCATACAGATAGCGGTGTAGATATTTCCATGTTCATACAGATAGCGGTGTAGATATTTCCATGTTCATAAAGATAGCGGTGTAGATATTTCCATGTTTATACAGATAGCGGTGAAAAGGTATGCATGTTTACACAGATAGCGGTGTAGATATTTCCATGTTCATCCAGATGGCTGTGTAGATATATCCATGTTCATACAGATGGCGGTGAAGATATTTCCATGTTCATACAGATAGCGGTGTAGATATTTCCATGTTCATACAGATAGCGGTGCATGTATTTCCATGTTCATACAGATAGCGGTGTAGATATTTCCGTGTTCATCCAGATGTCTGTGTAGATATTTCCATGTTCATACAGATAGCGGTGTAGACATATCCATGTTCATACAGATGGCGGTGAAGATATTTCCATGTTCATACAGATGGCTGTGTAGATATATCCATGTTCATACAGATGGCAGTGACGATATTTCCATGTTCATACAGACGGCGGTGTAGATATTTCCATGTTCATACAGATAGCGGTGCTGATATTTCCATGTTTATACAGGTAGCGGTGTAGATATTTCCATGTTTATACAGATAGCGGTGTAGATATTTCCATGTTTATACAGATAGCGGTGAAGATATTTCCATGTTTATACAGATAGCGGTAGATAACTGCATCTTAATACAGATGGCGGTGTAGATATTTATATGTTCATACAGATGGCGGTGCAGATATTTCCATGTTCATACGGATGGCGGTGAAGATATTTCCATGTTCATTCAGATGGCGGTGTAGAAACTTCCATGTTCATACTGATAGTGGTGGTGATATTTCCATGTTTATACAGGTAGCGGTGTAGATATTTCCATGTTTATACAGATAGCGGTGTAGATATTTCCATGTTTATACACATAGCGGTGTAGATATTTCCATGTTTATACAGATAGCGGTGTAGATATTTCCATGTTTATGCAGTTAGTTGTGTAGATATCTCCATCTTAATACAGATGGCGGTGTAGATATTTAAATGTTCATACAGATGGCTGTGTAGACATATCCATGTTCATACAGATGGCGGTGAAGATATTTCCATGTTCATACAGATAGCGGTGTAGATATTTCCATGTTTATACAGATAGCGGTGAAAATGTATGCATGTTTACACAGATAGCGGTGTAGATATTTCCATGTTCATCCAGATGGCTGTGTAGATATATCCATGTTCATACAGATGGCGGTGAAGATATTTCCATGTTCATACAGATAGCGGTGTAGATATTTCCATGTTCATACAGATAGCGGTGCATGTATTTCCATGTTCATACAGATAGCGGTGTAGATATTTCCGTGTTCATCCAGATGTCTGTGTAGATATTTCCATGTTCATACAGATAGCGGTGTAGATATTTCCATGTTCATACAGATAGCGGTGTAGATATTTCCATGTTCATCCAGATGGCTGTGTAGACATATCCATGTTCATACAGATGGCGGTGAAGATATTTCCATGTTCATACAGATAGCGGTGTAGATATTTCCATGTTCATACAGATAGCGGTGTAGATATTTCCATGTTCATACAGATTGGGGTGTATGTATTTCCATGTTCATACAGATAGTGGTGTAGATATTTCTATTTTCATGCAGATAGCGGTGTATATATTTCCCTGTTCAAACAGTTAGCGGTGTAGATATTTCCATGTTCCTAAAGATAGCGGTGTAGATATTTCCATGTTTATACAGATAGCGGTGAAGATGTATGCATGTTTTCACAGATATCGGTGTAGATATTTCCATGTTCATCCAGATGGCTGTGTAGATATATCCATGTTCATACAGACGGCGGTGAAGATATTTCCATGTTCATACAGATAGCGGTGTAGATATTTCCATGTTCATACAGATAGCGGTGCATGTATTTCCATGTTCATACAGATAGCGGTGTAGATATTTCCGTGTTCATCCAGATGTCTGTGTAGATATTTCCATGTTCATACAGATAGCGGTGTAGATATTTCCATGTTCATAAAGATAGCGGTGTAGATATTTCCATGTTTATACAGATAGCGGTGTAGTTATTTCCATGTTTATACAGATAGCGGTGTAGATATCTCCATCTTAATACAGATGGCGGTGTAGATATTTATATGTTCATACAGATGGCGGTGCAGATATTTCCATGTTCATACGGATGGCGGTGAAGATATTTCCATGTTCATACAGATGGCGGTGTAGAAACTTCCATGTTCATACTGATAGCGGTGCTGATATTTCCATGTTTATACAGGTAGCGGTGTAGATATTTCCATGTTTATACAGATAGCGGTGTAGATATTTCCATGTTTATACACATAGCGGTGTTGATATTTCCATGTTTATACAGATAGCTGTGTAGATATTTCCATGTTTATGCAGAAAGTTGTGTAGATATGTCCATCTTAATACAGATGGTGGTGTAGATGTTTAAATGTTCATACAGATGGCTGTGTAGACATATCCATGTTCATACAGATGGTGGTGAAGATATTTCCATGTTCATACAGATAGCGGTGTAGATATTTCCATGTTCATACAGATGGCTGTGTAGATATATCTATGTTCCTACAGATGGCGGTGAAGATATTTCCATGTTCATACAGATGGCGGTGTAGATATTTCCATGTTCATCCAGATGGCTGTGTAGATATATCCATGTTCATACAGATAGCGGTGTAGATATTTCCATCTTCATACAGATAGCGGTGCAGATATTTCCATGTTCATCCAGATGGCTGTGTAGATATATCCATGTTCATACAGATGGCGTTGAAGATATTTCCATGTTCATACAGATAGCGGTGTAGATATTTCCATGTTAATACAGATAGCGGTGTAGATATTTCCATGTTCATAAAGATAGTGGTGTAGATATTTCCATGTTTATACAGATAGCGGTGAAAATGTATGCATGTTTACACAGATAGCGGTGTAGATATTTCTATGTTCATCCTGATGGCTGTGTAGATATATCCATGTTCATACAGATTGCAGTGAAGATATTTCCATGTTCATACAGATAGCGGTGTAGATATTTCCATGTTCATACAGATAGCGGTGTAGATATTTCCATGTTCATACAGATAGCGGTGCATGTATTTCCATGTTCATACAGATAGCGGTGTAGATATTTCCGTGTTCATCCAGATGTCTGTGTAGATATTTCCATGTTCATACAGATAGCGGTGTAGATATTTCCATGTACATACAGATAGCGGTGTAGATATTTCCATGTTCATCCAGATGGCTGTGTAGACATATCCATGTTCATACAGATGGCGGTGAAGTTATTTCCATGTTTATACAGATAGCGGTGTAGATATTTCCATGTTCATACCGATAGACGTGTAGATATTGCCATGTTCATACCGATAGCGGTGCTGATACTTCCATGTTTATACAGGTAGCGGTGTACATATTTCCGTGTTTATACAGATAGCGGTGTAGATATTTCCATGTTCATACAGATAGCGGTGTAGATATATCCATGTTTATACAGATAGCGGTGTAGATATCTCCTTCTTAATTCTGATGGCGGTGTAGATATTTCCATGTTCATACAGATGGCGGTGTAGATATTTCCATGTTTATACAGATAGCGGTGTAGTTATTTCCATGTGCATAGAGATAGCTGTGTAGATATTTCCATTTATATGCAGATAGTTGTGTAGATATTTCCTTTTTCATGCAGATAGCGGTGTAGATATTTCCATGTTCAAACAGATAGCGGTGTAGATATTTCCATGTTCATACGGATAGCGGTGTAGATATTTCCATGTTTATACAGATAGCGGTGAAGATGTATGCATGTTTACACAGATAGCGGTGTAGATATTTCCATGTTCATACATCTAGCGGTGTAGATATTTCCATGTTCATACAGATAGCGGTGTAGATATTTCCATGTTCATACAGATAGTGGTGCATGTAATTCCATGTTCATACAGATAGCGGTGTAGATATTTCCGTGTTCATCCAGATGTCTGTGTAGATATTTCCATGTTCATACAGATAGCGGTGTAGATATTTCCATGTTCATACAGATAGCGGTGTAGATATTTCCATGTTCATCCAGATGGCTGTGTAGACATATCCATGTTCATACAGATGGCGGTGAAGATATTTCCATGTTCATACAGATGGCTGTGTAGATATATCCATGTTCATACAGATGGCGGTGACGATATTTCCATGTTCATACAGACGGCGGTGTAGATATTTCCATGTTCATACAGACAGCGGTGCTGATATTTCCATGTTTATACAGGTAGCGGTGTAGATATTTCCATGTTTATACAGATAGCGGTGTAGATATTTCCATGTTTATACAGATAGCCGTGTAGATATTTCCATGTTTATACAGATAGCGGTGTAGATATTTCCATGTGTATACAGATAGCGGTGTAGATATCTCCATCTTAATACAGATGGCGGTGTAGATATTTATATGTTCATACAGATGGCGGTGCAGACATTTCCATGTTCATACGGATGGCGGTGAAGATATTTCCATGTTCATACAGATGGCGGTGAAGATATTTCCATGTTCATCAAGATGGCTGTGTAGATATATCCATGTTCATACAGATAGCGGTGTAGATATTTCCATCTTCATACAGATAGCGGTGCAGATATTTGCATGTTCATCCAGATGGCTGTGTAGATATATCCATGTTCATACAGATGGCGGTGAAGATATTTCCATGTTCATACAGATAGCGGTGTAGATATTTCCATGTTCATACAGATAGCGGTGTAGATATTTCCATGTTCATAAAGATAGCGGTGTAGATATTTCCATGTTTATAGAGATAGCGGTGAAAATGTATGCATGTTTACACAGATAGCGGTGTAGATATTTCCATGTTCATCCAGATGGCTGTGTAGATATACCCATGTTCGTACAGATGGCGGTGAAGATATTTCCATGTTCATACAGATAGCGGTGTAGATATTTCCATGTTCATACAGATAGCGGTGCATGTATTTCCATGTTCATACAGATAGCGGTGTAGATATTTCCGTGTTCATCCAGATGTCTGTGTAGATATTTCCATGTTCATACAGATAGCGGTGTAGATATTTCCATGTTCATACAGATAGCGGTGTAGATATTTCCATGTTCATCCAGATGGCTGTGTAGACATATCCATGTTCATACAGATGGCGGTGAAGATATTTCCATGTTCATACAGATGGCTGTGTAGATATATCCATGTTCATACAGATGGCGGTGACGATATTTCCATGTTCATACAGACGGCGGTGTAGATATTTCCATGTTCATACAGATAGCGGTGCTGATATTTCCATGTTTATACAGGTAGCGGTGTAGATATTTCCATGTTTATACAGATAGCGGTGTAGATATTTCCATGTTTATACAGATAGCGGTGTAGATATTTCCATGTTTATACAGATAGCGGTGTAGATATCTCCATCTTAATACAGATGGCGGTGCAGATATTTATATGTTCATACAGATGGCGGTGCAGATATTTCCATGTTCATACGGATGGCGGTGAAGATATTTCCATGTTCATACAGATGGCGGTGTAGAAACTTCCATGTTCATACTGATAGCGGTGCTGATATTTCCATGTTTATACAGGTAGCGGTGTAGATATTTCCATGTTTATACAGATAGCGGTGTAGATATTTCCATGTTTATACACATAGCGGTGTTGATATTTCCATGTTTATACAGATAGCTGTGTAGAAATTTCCATGTTTATGCAGATAGTTGTGTAGATATGTCCATTTTAATACAGATGGCGGTGTAGATATTTAAATGTTCATACAGATGGCTGTGTAGACATATCCATGTTCATACAGATGGTGGTGAAGATATTTCCATGTTCATACAGATAGCGGTGTAGATATTTCCATGTTCATACAGATAGCGGTGTAGATATTTCCATGTTCATACAGATGGCTGTGTAGATATATCTATGTTCCTACAGATGGCGGTGAAGATATTTCCATGTTCATACAGATGGCGGTGTAGATATTTCCATGTTCATCCAGATGGCTGTGTAGATATATCCATGTTCATACAGATAGCGGTGTAGATATTTTCATCTTCATACTGATAGCGGTGCAGATATTTCCATGTTCATCCAGATGGCTGTGTAGATATATCCATGTTCATACAGATAGCGGTGTAGATATTTCCATGTTCATACAGATAGCGGTGTAGATATTTCCATGTTCATAAAGATAGTGGTGTAGATATTTCCATGTTTATACAGATAGCGGTGAAAATGTATGCATGTTTACACAGATAGCGGTGTAGATATTTCTATGTTCATCCAGATGGCTGTGTAGATATATCCATGTTCATACAGATGGCGGTGAAGATATTTCCATGTTCATACAGATAGCGGTGTAGATATTTCCATGTTCATACAGATAGCAGTGTAGATATTTCCATGTTCATACAGATAGCGGTGCATGTATTTCCATGTTCATACAGATAGCGGTGTAGATATTTCCGTGTTCATCCAGATGTCTGTGTAGATATTTCCATGTTCATACAGATAGCGGTGTAGATATTTCCATGTTCATACAGATAGCGGTGTAGATATTTCCATGTTCATCCTGATGGCTGTGTAGACATATCCATGTTCATGCAGATGGCGGTGAAGTTATTTCCATGTTTATACAGATAGCGGTGTAGATATTTCCATATTCATACAGATAGACGTGTAGATATTGCCATGTTCATACCGATAGCGGTGCTGATACTTCCATGTTTATACAGGCAGAGGTGTACATATTTGCGTGTTTATACAGATAGCGGTGTAGATATTTCCATGTTCATACAGATAGCGGTGTAGATATTTCCATGTTTATACATTTAGCGGTGTAGATATCTCCTTCTTAATTCTGATGGCGGTGTAGATATTTCCATGTTCATACAGATGGCGGTGTAGATATTTCCATGTTTATAGAGATAGCGGTGTAGATATTTCCATGTGCATAGAGATAGCTGTGTAGATATTTCCATTTATATGCAGATAGTTGTGTAGATATTTCCATTTTCATGCAGATAGCGGTGTAGATATTTCCATGTTCAAACAGATAGGGGTGTAGGTATTTCCATGTTCATACTGATAGCGGAGTGGATATTTCCATGTTTATACAGATAGCGGTGAAGATGTATGCATGTTTACACAAATAGCGGTGTAGATATTTCCATGTTCATACAGAGAGCTGTGTAGATATTTCCATGTTCATCCAGACGGCTGTGTAGACATATCCATGTTCATACAGATGGCGGTGAAGATATTTCCATGTTCATACAGATGGCTGTGTAGATATATCCATGTTCATACAGATGACGGTGAATATTTTTCCGTGTTCATACAGATGGCGGTGTAGATATTTCCATGTTCATACAGATAGCGGTGCTGATATTTCCATGTTTATACAGGTAGCAGTGTAGATATTGACATGTTTATACAGATAGCGGTGTAGATATTTCCATGTTTATACACATAGCGGTGTAGGTATTTCCTTGTTCATACTGATAGCGGTGTAGATATCTCCATCTTAATACAGATGGCGGTGAAGATATTTATATGTTCATACAGATGGCGGTGCAGATATTTCCATGTTCATACAGATGGCGGTGAAGATATTTCCATGTTCATACAGATGGCGGTGTAGATACTTCCATGTTCATAATGATAGCGGTGCTGATATTTCCATCTTTATACAGGTAGCGGTGTAGATATTTCCATTTTTATACAGATAGCGGTGTAGATGTTTCCATGTTTATACACATAGCGGTGTAGATATTTCCATCTTTATACAGATAGCGGTGTAGATATCTCCTTCTTAATACAGATGGCGGTGTAGATATTTATATGTTCATTCAGATGGCGGTGCAGATATTTCCATGTTCATACAGATGGCGGTGTAGATATTTCCATGTTCATACAGATAGCGGTGTAGTTATTTCCATGTGTAAAGAGATAGCTGTGTAGATATTCCCATGTATATGCAGATAGCTGTGTAGATATTTCCATTTTCAAGCAGATAGCGGTTTATATACTTCCCTGTTCAAACAGATAGCGGTGTAGATATTTCCATGTTCATACAGATAGTGGTGTAGATATTTCCATGTTTGTACAGATAGCGGTGTAGATATCTCCATCTTAATACAGATGGCGGTGTAGATATTTATATGTTCATACAGATGGCGGTGCAGATATTTCCATGTTCATGCAGACGGCGGTGTAGATATTTCCATGTTCATACAGATAGTGGTGCAGTTATTTCCATGTGTAAAGAGATAGCTGTGTAGATATTACAGTGTATATGCAGATAGCTGTGTAGATATTTCCATTTTCATGCAGATAGCGGTGTATATATTTCCCTGTTCAAACAGTTAGCAGTGTAGATATTTCCATATTCAGAAAGATAGCGGTGTAGATATTTCCATGTTTATACAGATAGCGGTGAAGATGTATGCATGTTTACACAGTTAGCGGTGTAGATATTTCCATGTTCATCCAGATGGCTGTGTAGATATATCCATGTTCATACAGATAGCGGTGTAGATATTTCCATCTTCATACAGATAGCGGTGCAGATATTTCCATGTTAATCCAGATGGCTGTGTGGATATATCCATGTTCATACAGATGGCGGTGAAGATATTTCCATGTTCATACAGATAGCGGTGTAGATATTTCCATGTTCATACAGAAAGCGGTGTAGATATTTCCTTGTTCATTCAGATAGCGGTGAAAATGTATGCATGTTTACACAGATAGCGGTGTAGATATTTCCATGTTCATCCAGATGGCTGTGTAGATATATCCATGTTCATACAGATGGCGGTGAAGATATTTCCATGTTCATACAGATAGCGGTGTAGATATTTCCATGTTCATACAGATAGTGGTGTAGATATTTCCATGTTCAGATAGCGGTGCATGTATTTCCATGTTCATACAGATAGCGGTGTAGATATTTCCGTGTTCATCCAGATGTCTGTGTAGATATTTCCATGTTCATACAGATAGCGGTGTAGATATTTCCATGTTCATACAGATAGCGGTGTAGATATTTCCATGTTCGTACAGATGGCTGTGTAGATATATCCATGTTCATACAGATGGCTGTGAAGATACTTCCATGTTCATACAGATAGCGGTGTAGATATCTCCATGTTCATACAGATAGCCGTGTAGATATTGCCATGTTCATACCGATAGCGGTGCTGATACTTCCATCTTTATACAGGTAGCGGTGTACATATTTTCGTGTTTATACAGAGAGCGGTGTAGATATTTCCATGTTCATACAGATAGCGGTGTATGTATTTCCATGTTTATACAGATAGCGGTGTAGATATCTCCTTCTTAATACAGATGGCGGTGTAGATATTTCCATGTTCATACAGATGGCGGTGTAGATATTTCCATCTTTATAGAGATAGCGGTGTAGCTATTTCCATGTGCAAAGAGATAGCTGTGTAGATATTTCCATTTATATGCAGATAGTTGTGTATATATTTCCATTTTCATGCAGATAGCGGTGTAGGTATTTCCATGTTCAAACAGATAGCGGTGTAGATATTTCCATGTTCATACAGATAGCGGTGTAGATATTTCCATGTTTATACAGATAGCGGTGAAGATGTATGCATGTTTACACAGATAGCGGTGTAGATATTTCCATGTTCATACAGACGGCTGTGTAGACATATCCATGTTCATACAGATGGCGGTGAAGATATTTCCATGTTCATACAGATTGCTGTGTAGATATATCCATGTTCATACAGATGGCGGTGACGATATTTCCATGTTCATACAGACGGCGGTGTAGATATTTCCATGTTCATACAGATAGCGGTGCTGATATTTCCATGTTTATAAAGGTAGTGGTGTAGATATTTCCATGTTTATACAGATAGCGGTGTAGATATTTCCATGTTCATCCAGATGGCTGTGTAGATATATCCATGCTCATACAGATGGCGGTGAAGACGTTTCCATGTTCATACAGATAGCGGTGTAGATATTTCCATGTTCATTCAGATAACCGTGTAGATATTGCATTGTTCCTACCGATAGCGGTGCTGATACTTCCATGTTTATACAGGTAGCGGTGTAGATATTTCCATGTTTATACACATAGCGGTGTAGATATTTCCATGTTTATACAGATAGCGGTGTAGATATCTCCATCTTAATACAGATGGCGGTGTAGATATTTATATGCTCATACAGATGGCGGTGCAGATATTTCCATGTTCATACGGATAGCGGTGAAGATATTTCCATGTTCATACAGATGGCGGTGTAGAAACTTCCATGTTCATACTGATAGCGGTGCTGATATTTCCATGTTTATACAGGTAGCGGTGTAGATATTTCCATGTTTATACAGATAGCAGTGTAGATATTTCCATGTTTATACACATAGCGGTGTAGATATTTCCATGTTTATACAGATGGCGGTGTAGATATTTCCATGTTTATGCAGATAGTGGTGTAGATATCTCCATCTTAATACAGATGGCGGTGTAGATATTTAAATGTTCATACAGATGGCGGTGCAGATATTTCCATGTTCATACAGATGGCGGTGTAGTTATTTCCATGTGTAAAGAGATAGCTGTGTAGGTATTTCCATGTATAAGCAGATAGCTCTGTAGATATTTCCGTTTTCATGCAGATAGCGGTGTATATATTTCCCTCTTCAAACAGTTAGTGGTGTAGATATTTCCATGGTCATAAAGATAGCGGTGTAGATATTTCCATGTTTATACAGATAGCGGTGTAGATATTTCCATGTTCATACAGATAGACGTGTAGATATTGCCATGTTCATACCGATAGCGGTGCTGATACTTCCATGTTTATACAGGTAGTGGGGTACATATTTCCGTGTTTATACAGATAGCGGTGTAGATATTTCCATGTTCATACAGATAGCGGTTTAGATATTTCCATGTTCATACAGACAGCTGTGCAGCTATTTCCATGTTCATACAGATAGCGGTGTAGATATTTCCATGTTCATCCAGATGGCTGTGTAGATATATCCATGTTCATACAGATGGCGGTGAAGATAATTCCATGTTCATACAGATAGCGGTGTAGATATTTCCATGTTCATACAGATAGTGGTGTAGATATTTCCATGTTCATACAGATAGCGGTGCTGATATTTCCATGTTTATACAGGTATCGGGGTAGATATTTCCATGTTTATACAGATAGCGGTGTAGATATTTCCATGTTTATACAAATAGCGTGGTAGGTATCTCCATCTTAATACAGATGGCGGTGTAGATATTTATATGTCCATACAGATGGCGGTGCAGATATTTCCATGTTCACACAGATGGCGGTGTAGATATTTCCATGTTCATACAGATAGCAGTGTAGATATTTCCATGTTTATACAGATAGCGGTGAAGATGTATGCATATTTACACAGATAGCGGTGTAGATATTTCCATGTTCAAACAGCGGTGTAGATATTTCCATGTTCATACAGATAGCGGTGTAGATATTTCCATGTTTATACAGATTGCGGTGAAGACGTATGCATATTTACACAGATAGCGGTATAGATATTTCCATGTTCATACAGATAGCGGTGTAGATATTTCCATGTTCATCCAGATGGCTGTGTAGATATATCCATGTTCATACAGATAGCGGTGTAGATATTTCCATGTTCATACAGGTAGTGGTGTAGATATTTCCATGTTCAATCGGATGGTTGTGTAGATATATCCATGTTCATACAGATAGCGGTGTAGATATTTCCATGTTCATACAGATATCGGTGTAGATATTTCCATGTTTATACAGATAGCGGTGAAGATGTATGCATGTTTACACAGATAGCGGTGTAGATATTTCCATGTTCATACAGATAGCTGTGTAGATATTTCCATGTTCATCCAGATGGCTTTGTAGATATATCCATGTTCATACAGATGGCGGTGAAGATATTTCCATATTCATACAGATAGCAGTGTAGATATTTCCATGTTCATACAGATAGCTGTGTAGCTATTTCCATGTTCATACAGACAGCGGTTTAGATATTTCCATGTTCATCCAGATGGCTGTGTAGATATATCCATGTTCATACAGATGGCGGTGAAGATAATTCCATGTTCATACAGATAGCGGTGTAGATATTTCCATGTTCATACAGATAGTGGTGTAGATATTTCCATGTTCATACAGATTGCGGTGTAGCTATTTCCATGTTAATACAGATAGCGGTGTAGGTATTTCCATGTTCATCCAGATGGCTGTGTAGATATATCCATGTTCATACAGATGGCGGTGAAGATATTTCCATGTTCATACAGATAGCCGTGTAGATATTCCCATGTTCATACCGATAGCGGTGCTGATACTTCCATGTTTATACAGGTAGCAGTGTACATATTTCAGTGTTTATACAGAGAGCGGTGTAGATATTTCCATGTTCATACAGATAGCGGAGTATATATTTCCATGTTTATACAGATAGCGGTGTAGATACCTCCTTCTTTATACTGATGGCGGTGTAGATATTTCCACGTTCATACAGATGGAGGTGTAGATATTTCCATGTTTATAGAGATAGCGGTGTAGCTATTTCCATGTGCAAAGAGATAGCTGTGTAGATATTTCCATTTATATGCAGATAGTTGTGTATATATTTCCATTTTCATGCAGATAGCGGTGTAGGTATTTCCATGTTCAAACAGATAGCGGTGTAGATATTTCCATGTTCATACAGATAGCGGTGTAGATATTTCCATGTTTATACAGATAGCGGTGAAGATGTATGCATGTTTACACAGATAGCGGTGTAGATATTTCCATGTTCATACAGACGGCTGTGTAGACATATCCATGTTCATACAGATGGCGGTGAAGATATTTCCATGTTCATACAGATTGCTGTGTAGATATATCCATGTTCATACAGATGGCGGTGACGATATTTCCATGTTCATACAGACGGCGGTGTAGATATTTCCATGTTCATACAGAAAGCGGTGCTGATAATTCCATGTTTATAAAGGTAGTGGTGTAGATATTTCCATGTTTATACAGATAGCGGTGTAGATATTTCCATGTCCATCCAGATGGCTGTGTAGATATATCCATGCTCATAGAGATGGCGGTGAAGACTTTTCCATGTTCATACAGATAGCGGTGTAGATATTTCCATGTTCATACAGATAACCGTGTAGATATTGCATTGTTCCTACCGATAGCGGTGCTGATACTTCCATGTTTATGCAGGTAGCGGTGTAGATATTTCCATGTTTGTACACATAGCGGTGTAGATATTTCCATGTTTATACAGATAGCGGTGTAGATATCTCCATCTTAATACAGATGGCGGTGTAGATATTTATATGCTCATACAGATGGCGGGGCAGATATTTCCATGTTCATACGGATGGCGGTGAAGATATTTCCATGTTCATACAGATGGCGGTGTAGAAACTTCCATGTTCATACTGATAGCGGTGCTGATATTTCCATGTTTATACAGGTAGCGGTGTAGATATTTCCATGTTTATACAGATAGCAGTGTAGATATTTCCATGTTTATACACATAGCGGTGTAGATATTTCCATGTTTATACAGATAGCGGTGTAGATATTTCCATGTTTATGCAGATAGTGGTGTAGATATCTCCATCTTAATACAGATGGCGGTGTAGATATTTAAATGTTCATACAGATGGCGGTGCAGATATTTCCATGTTCATACAGATGGCGGTGTAGTTATTTCCATGTGTAAAGTGATAGCTGTGTAGGTATTTCCATGTATAAGCAGATAGCTCTGTAGATATTTCCGTTTTCATGCAGATAGCGGTGTATATATTTCCCTCTTCAAACAGTTAGCGGTGTAGATATTTCCATGGTCATAAAGATAGCGGTGTAGATATTTCCATGTTTATACAGATAGCGGTGTAGATATTTCCATGTTCATACAGATAGACGTGTAGATATTGCCATGTTCATACCGATAGCGGTGCTGATACTTCCATGTTTATACAGGTAGCGCTGTACATATCTCCGTGTTTATACAGATAGCGGTGTAGATATTTCCATGTTCATACAGATAGCGGTGTAGATATTTCCATGTTTATACAGATAGCGGTGTAGATATCTCCTTCTTAATTCTGATGGCGGTTTAGATATTTCCATGTTCATACAGATGGCGGTGTAGATATTTCCATGTTTATAGAGATAGCGGTGTAGTTATTTCCATGTGCAAAGAGATAGCTGAGTGGATATTCCCATTTATATGCAGTTAGTTGTGAAGATATTTCCTTTTTCATGCAGATAGCAGTGTAGATATTTCCATGTTCAAACAGATAGCGGTGTAGATATTTCCATGTTCATACAGATAGCGGTGTAGATATTTCCATGTTTATACAGATAGCGGTGCAGATGTATGCATGTTTACACAGATAGCGGTGTAGATATTTCCATGTTCATCCAGACGGGTGTGTAGACATATCCATGTTCATACAGATGGCGGTGAAGATATTTCCATGTTCATACAGATGGCTGTGTAGATATATCCATGTTCATACAGATGGCGGTGATGATATTTCCATGTTCATACTGACGGCGGTGTAGATATTTCCAAGTTCATACAGATAGCGGTGCTGATATTTCCATGTTTATACAGGTAGCGGTGTAGATATTTCCATGTTTATACAGATAGCGGTGTAGATATTTCCATGTTTATACAGATAGCGGTGTAGATATTTCCATGTTTATACAGATAGCGGTAGATATCTCCATCTTAATACAGATGGCGGTGTAGATATTTATATGTTCATACAGATGGCGGTGCAGATATTTCCATGTTCATACGGATGGCGGTGAAGATATTTCCATGTTCATACAGATGGCGGTGTAGAAACTTCCATGTTGATACTGATAGCGGTGGTGATATTTCCATGTTTATACAGGTAGCTGTGTAGATATTTCCATGTTTATACAGGTAGCGGTGTAGATATTTCCATGTTTATACAGATAGCGGTGTAGATATTTCCATGTTTATACACATAGCAGTGTAGATATTTCCATGTTTATACAGATAGCGGTGTAGATATTTCCATGTTTATGCAGATAGTTGTGTAGATATATCCATCTTAATACAGATGGCGGTGTAGATATTTAAATGTTCATACAGATGGCTGTGTAGACATATCCATGTTCATACAGATGGCGGTGAAGGTATTTCCATGTTCATACAGATAGCGGTGTAGATATTTCCATGTTCATACAGATAGCGGTGTAGATATTTCCATGTTCATCCAGATGGCTGTGTAGATATATCCATGTTCCTACAGATGGCGGTGAAGATATTTCCATGTTCATACAGATGGCGGTGTAGATATTTCCATGTTTATCCAGATGGCTGTGTAGATATATCCATGTTCATACAGATAGTGCTGTAGATATTTCCATCTTCATACAGATAGCGGTGCAGATATTTCCATGTTCATCCAGATGGCTGTGTAGATATATCCATGTTCATACAGATGGCGGTGAAGATATTTCCATGTTCATACAGATAGCGGTGTAGATATTTCCATGTTCATGCAGATAGCGGTGTAGATATTTCCATGTTCATAAAGATAGCGGTGTAGATATTTCCATGTTTATACAGATAGCGGTGAAAATGTATGCATGTTTACACAGATAGCGGTGTAGATATTTCCATGTTCATCCAGATGGCTGTGTAGATATATCCATGTTCATACAGATGGCGGTGAAGATATTTCCATGTACATACAGATAGCGGTGTAGATATTTCCATGTTCATACAGATAGCGGTGCATTTATTTCCATGTTCATACAGATAGCGGTGTAGATATTTCCGTGTTCATCCAGATGTCTGTGTAGATATTTCCATGTTCATACAGATAGCGGTGTAGATATTTCCATGTTCATACAGATAGCGGTGTAGATATTTCCATGTTCATCCAGATGGCTGTGTAGACATATCCATGTTCATACAGATGGCGGTGAAGATATTTCCATGTTCATACAGATGGCTGTGTAGATATATCCATGTTCATACAGATGGCGGTGACGATATTTCCATGTTCATACAGACGGCGGTGTAGATATTTCCATGTTTATACACATAGCGGTGTAGATATTTCCATGTTCATACAGATAGTGGTGTAGATATTTCCATGTTTATGCAGATAGTTGTGTAGATATCTCCATCTTAATACAGATGGCGGTGTAGATATTTAAATGTTCATACAGATGGCTGTGTAGACATATCCATGTTCATACAGATGGCGGTGAAGGTATTTCCATGTTCATACAGATAGCGGTGTAGATATTTCCATGTTCATACAGATAGCGGTGTAGATATTTCCATGTTCATACAGATGGCTGTGTAGATATATCCATGTTCCTACAGATGGCGGTGAAGATATTTCCATGTTCATACAGATGGCGGTGTAGATATTTCCATGTTCATCCAGATGGCTGTGTAGATATATCCATGTTCATACAGATAGCGCTGTAGATATTTCCATCTTCATACAGATAGTGGTGCAGATATTTCCATGTTCATCCAGATGGCTGTGTAGATATATCCATGTTCATACAGATGGCGGTGAATATATTTCCATGTTCATACAGATAGCGGTGTAGATATTTCCATGTTCATACAGATAGCGGTGTAGATATTTCCATGTTCATAAAGATAGCGGTTTAGATATTTCCATGTTTATACAGATAGCGGTGAAAATGTATGCATGTTTACACAGATAGCGGTGTAGATATTTCCATGTTCATCCAGATGGCTGTGTAGATATATCCATGTTCATACAGATAGCGGTGTAGATATTTCCATCTTCATACAGATAGCGGTGCAGATATTTCCATGTTCATCCAGATGGCTGTGTAGATATATCCATGTTCATACAGATGGCGGTGAAGATATTTCCATGTTCATACAGATAGCGGTGTAGATATTTCCATGTTCATACAGAAAGCGGTGTAGATATTTCCTTGTTCATTCAGATAGCGGTGTATGTATTTCCATGTTCGTACAGATAGCAGTGTAGATATTTCCATTTTCAAGCAGAGAGCGCTGTATATATCTCCATTTTCAAACAGATAGCGGTGTAGATATTTTCATGTTCATAAAGATAGCTGTGTAGATATTTCCATGTTTATACAGATAGCGGTGAAAATGTATGCATGTTTACACAGATATCGGTGTAGATATTTCCATGTTCATCCAGATGGCTGTGTAGATATGTCCATGTTCATACAGACAGCGGTGTAGATATTTCCATGTTCATACAGATAGGGGTGTATGTATTTCCATGTTCATACAGATAGTGGTTTAGATATTTCCATTTTCATGCAGATAGCGGTGTATATATTTCCCTGTTCAAACAGTTAGCGGTGTAGATATTTCCATGTTCATAAAGATAGCGGTGTAGATATCTCCATGTTTATACAGATAGCGGTGAAGATGTATGCATGTTTTCACAGATATCGGTGTAGATATTTCCATGTTCATCCACATGGCTGTGTAGATATATCCATGTTCATCCAGATGGCTGTGTAGATATATCCATGTTCATACAGATAGCGCTGTAGATATTTCCATCTTCATACAGATAGTGGTGCAGATATTTCCATGTTCATCCAGATGGCTGTGTAGATATATCCATGTTCATACAGATGGCGGTGAAGATATTTCCATGTTCATACAGATAGCGGTGTAGATATTTCCATGTTCATACAGATAGCGGTGTAGATATTTCCATGTTCATAAAGATAGCGGTGTAGATATTTCCATGTTTATACAGATAGCGGTGAAAATGTATGCATGTTTACACAGATAGCGGTGTAGGTATTTCCATGTTCATCCAGATGGCTGTGTAGATATATCCATGTTCATACAGATAGCGGTGTAGATATTTCCATCTTCATACAGATAGCGGTGCAGATATTTCCATGTTCATCCAGATGGCTGTGTAGATATATCCATGTTCATACAGATGGCGGTGAAGATATTTCCATGTTCATACAGATAGCGGTGTAGATATTTCCATGTTCATACAGAAAGCGGTGTAGATATTTCCTTGTTCATTCAGATAGCGGTGTATGTATTTCCATGTTCGTACAGATAGCAGTGTAGATATTTCCATTTTCAAGCAGATAGCGCTGTATATATCTCCATTTTCAAACAGATAGTGGTGTAGATATTTCCATGTTCATAAAGATAGCGGTGTAGATATTTCCATGTTTATACAGATAGCGGTGAAAATGTATGCATGTTTACACAGATATCGGTGTAGATATTTCCATGTTCATCCAGATGGCTGTGTAGATATGTCCATGTTCATACAGACAGCGGTGTAGATATTTCCATGTTCATACAGATAGGGGTGTATGTATTTCCATGTTCATACAGATAGTGGTTTAGATATTTCCATTTTCATGCAGATAGCGGTGTATATATTTCCCTGTTCAAACAGTTAGCGGTGTAGATATTTCCATGTTCATAAAGATAGCAGTGTAGATATTTCCATGTTTATACTGATAGCCGTGAAGATGTATGCATGTTTTCACAGATATCGGTGTAGATATTTCCATGTTCATCCACATGGCTGTGTAGATATATCCATGTTCATACAGATGGCGGTGAAGGTATTTCCATGTTCATACAGATAGCGGTGTAGATATTTCCATGTTCATACAGATAGCGGTGTAGATATTTCCATGTTCATACAAATAGCGTTGTATGTATTTCCATGTTCATACAGATAGCGGTGTAGATATTTCCATGTTCATCCTGATGGCTATGTAGATATTTCCATGTTCATACAAATAGCGGTGTAAATATTTTCATGTTCATACAGATAGCGGTGTAGATATTTCCATGTTCATCCAGATGGCTGTGTAGATATATCCATGTTCATACAGATGGCGGTGAAGTTATTTCCATGTTCATACAGATGGCGTTGTAGGTATTTCCATGTTCATACAGATAGCCGTGTAGATATTGCCATGTTCATACCGATAGCGGTGCTGATACTTCCATGTTTATACATGTAGCGGTGTACATATTTCCGTGTTTATACAGGTAACGGTGTAGATATTTCCATGTTCATACAGATAGTGGTGTAGATATTTCCATGTTTATACAGATAGCGGTGTAGATATCTCCTTCTTAATACAGATGGCGGTGTAGATATTTATATGTTCATACAGATGGCGGTGCAGATATTTCCATGTTCATACAGATGGTGGTGTAGATATTTCCATGTTTATACAGATAGCGGTGTAGTTATTTCCATGTGCAAAGAGATAGCTGTGTAGATATTTCCATGTATATGCAGATAGCTGTGTAGATATTTCCATTTTCATGCAGATAGCGGTGTAGATATTTCCATGTTCATACAGATAGCGGTGTGGATATTTCCATGTTTATACAGGTAGCGGTGAAGATGTATGCATGTTTACACAGGTAGAGGTGTAGATATTTCCATGTTCATACAGATAGCGGTGTAGATATGTCCATGTTCATCCAGACGGCTGTGTAGACATATCCATGTTCATACAGATGGCGGTGAAGATATTTCCATGTTCATACAGATGGCTGTGTAGATATATCCATGTTCATACAGATGACGGTGAAGATTTTTCCATGTTCATACAGATGGCGGTGTAGATATTTCCGTGTTCATACAGATAGCGGTGCTGATATTTCCATGTTTATACAGGTAGCAGTGTAGATATTTCCACGTTTATGCAGATAGCGGTGTAGATATTTCCATGTTTATACACATAGCAGTGTAGATATTTCCATGTTTATACAGATAGCGGTGTAGATATCTCCATCTTAATACAGATGGCGGTGTAGATATTTATATGATCATAGAGATGGAGGTGCAGATATTTCCATGTTCATACAGATGGCGGTGTAGATATTTCCATGTTCATACAGATGGCGGTGTAGATACTTCCATGTTCATACTGATAGCGGTGCTGATATTTCCATGTTTATACAGGTAGCGTTGTAGATATTTCCATGTTTATACAGATAGAGGTGTAGATATCTCCATCTTAATACAGATGGCGGTGTAGATATTTATATGTTTATTCAGATGGCGGTGCAGATATTTCCATGTTCATACAGATGGCGGTGTAGATATTTCCATGTTCATACAGAGAGCGGTGTAGTTATTTCCACTTGTAAAGTGATAGCTGTGTAGATATTCCCATGTATATGCAGATAGCTGTGTAGATATTTCCATTTTCAAGCAGATAGCGGTGTATATACTTCCCTGTTCAAACAGATAGCGGTGTAGATATTTCCATGTTCATACAGATAGTGCTGTAGATATTTCCATGTTCATACAGATAGCGGTGTAACTATTTCCATGTTCATACAGATAGCGGTGTGGATATTTCCATGTTCATGGAGATAGCGGTGTAGATATTTCCATGTTTATCCAGGTAGCGGTGTAGATATTTCCATGTTTATACAGATAGCGGTGAAGATGTATGCATGTTTACACAGATAGCGGTGTAGATATTTCCATGTTCATACAGATAGCAGTGTAGCTATTTCCATGTTCCTACAGATTGCGGTGTAGATATTTCCATGTACATCCAGATGGCTGTGTAGATATATCCATGTTCATACAGATGGCGGTGAAGATATTTCCATATTCATACAGATAGCGGTGTAGATATATCCATTTTCATACAGATAGTTGTGTAGATATTTCCATGTTCATACAGATAGCGGTGCAGATATTTCCATGTTCATACAGATAGCGGTGTACATATTTCCATGTTCATACAGATAGTGGTGTATGTATTTCCATGTTCATACAGATAGTGGTGTAGATATTGCCATGTTTATACCGATAGCGGTGCTGATACTTCCATGTTTATACATGTAGCGGTGTACATATTTCCGTGTTTATACAGGTAACGGTGTAGATATTTCCATGTTCATACAGATAGCGGTGTAGATATTTCCATGTTTACACAGATAGCGGTGTAGATATCTCCTTCTTAATACAGATGGCTGTGTAGATATTTATATGTTCATACAGATGGCGGTGCAGATATTTCCATGTTCATACAGATGGTGGTGTAGATACTTCCATGTTTATAGAGATAGCGGTGTAGATATTTCCATGTGCAAAGAGATAGCTGTGTAGATATTTCCATGTATATGCAGATAGCTGTGTAGATATTTCCATTTTCATGCAGATAGCGGTGTAGATATTTCCATGTTCATACAGATAGCGGTGTGGATATTTCCATGTTTATACAGGTAGCGGTGAAGATGTATGCATGTTTACACAGGTAGAGGTGTAGATATTTCCATGTTCATACAGATAGTGGTGTAGATATGTCCATGTTCATCCAGACGGCTGTGTAGACATATCCATGTTCATACAGATGGCGGTGAAGATATTTCCATGTTCATACAGATGGCTGTGTAGATATATCCATGTTCATACAGATGACGGTGAAGATTTTTCCATGTTCATACAGATGGCGGTGTAGATATTTCCATGTTCATACAGATAGCGGTGCTGATATTTCCATGTTTATACAGGTAGCAGTGTAGATATTTCCATGTTTATGCAGATAGCGGTGTAGATATTTCCATGTTTATACACATAGCAGTGTAGATATTTCCATGTTTATACAGATAGCGGTGTAGATATCTCCATCTTAATACAGATGACGGTGTAGATATTTATATGATCATAGAGATGGCGGTGCAGATATTTCCATGTTCATACAGATGGCGGTGAAGATATTTCCATGTTCATACAAATGGCGGTGTAGATTCTTCCATGTTCATACTGATAGCGGTGCTGATATTTCCATGTTTATACAGGTAGCGGTGTAGATATTTCCATGTTTATACAGATAGCGGTGTAGATATCTCCATCTTAATACAGATGGCGGTGTAGATATTTATATGTTTATTCAGATGGCGGTGCAGATATTTCCATGTTCATACAGATGGCGGTGTAGATATTTCCATGTTCATACAGAGAGCGGTGTAGATATTTCCATGTTCATACAGATAGACGTGTAGATATTGCCATGTTCATACCGATAGCGGTGCTGATACTTCCATGTTTATACAGGTAGTGGTGTACATATTTCCGTGTTTATACAGATAGCGGTGTAGATATTTCCATGTTCATACAGATAGCGGTGTAGATATTTCCATGTTTATACAGATAGCGGTGTAGATATCTCCTTCTTAATTCTGATGGCGGTGTAGATATTTCCATGTTCATACAGATGGCGGTGTAGATATTTCCATGTTTATAGAGATAGCGGTGTAGTTATTTCCATGTGCAAAGAGATAGCTGTGTAGATATTTCCATTTATATGCAGATAGTTGTGTAGTTATTTCCTTTTTCATGCAGATAGCGGTGTAGATATTTCCATGTTCAAACAGATAGCGGTGTAGATATTTCCATGTTCATACAGATAGCGGTGTAGATATTTCCATGTTTATACAGATAGCGGTGAAGATGTATGCATGTTTACACAGATAGCGGTGTAGATATTTCCATGTTCATCCAGACGGGTGTGTAGACATATCCATGTTCATACAGATGGCGGTGAATATATTTCCATGTTCATACAGATGGCTGTGTAGATATATCCATGTTCATACAGATGGTGGTGACGATATTTCCATGTTCATACAGACGGCGGTGTAGATATTTCCATGTTCATACAGATAGCGGTGCTGATATTTCCATGTTTATACAGGTAGCGGTGTAGATATTTCCATGTTTATACAGATAGCGGTGTAGATATTTCCATGTTTATACAGATAGCGGTGTAGATATTTCCATGTTTCTACAGATAGCGGTAGATATCTCCATCTTAATACAGATGGCAGTGTAGATATTTATATGTTCATACAGATGGCAGTGCAGATATTTCCATGTTCATACAGATGGCGGTGAAGATATTTCCATGTTCATACAGATGGCGGTGTAGAAACTTCCATGTTCATACTGATAGCGGTGGTGATATTTCCATGTTTATACAGGTAGCGGTGTAGATATTTCCATGTTTATACAGATAGTGGTGTAAATATTTCCATGTTTATACACATAGCGGTGTACATATTTCCATGTTTATACAGATAGCGGTGTAGATATTTCCATGTTTATGCAGATAGTTGTGTAGATATCTCCATCTTAATACAGATGGCAGTGTAGATATTTAAATGTTCATACAGATGGCTGTGTAGACATATCCATGTTCATACAGTTGGCGGTGAAGGTATTTCCATGTTCATACAGATAGCGGTGTAGATATTTCCATGTTTATACAGATAGCGGTGAAAATGTATGCATGTTTACACAGATAGCGGTGTAGATATTTCCATCTTCATACAGATAGCGGTGCAGATATTTCCATGTTCATCCAGATGGCTGTGTAGATATATCCATGTTCATACAGATGGCAGTGAAGATATTTCCATGTTCATACAGATAGCGGTGTAGATATTTCCATGTTCATACAGATAGCGGTGTAGATATTTCCATGTTCATAAAGATAGCGGTGTAGATATTTCCATGTTTATACAGATAGCGGTGAAAAGGTATGCATGTTTACACAGATAGCGGTGTAGATATTTCCATGTTCTTCCAGATGGCTGTGTAGATATATCCGTGTTCATACAGATGGCGGTGAAGATATTTCCATGTTCATACAGATAGCGGTGTAGATATTTCCATGTTCATACAGATAGCGGTGCATGTATTTCCATGTTCATACAGATAGCGGTGTAGATATTTCCGTGTTCATCCAGATGTCTGTGTAGATATTTCCATGTTCATACAGATAGCGGTGTAGATATTTCCATGTTCATACAGATATCGGTGTAGATATTTCCATGTTCATCCAGATGGCTGTGTAGTCATATCCATGTTCATACAGATGGCGGTGAAGATATTTCCATGTTCATACAGATGGCTGTGTAGATATATCCATGTTCATACAGATGGCGGTGACGATATTTCCATGTTCATACAGACGGCGGTGTAGATATTTCCATGTTCATACAGATAGCGGTGCTGATATTTCCATGTTTATACAGGTAGCGGTGTACATATTTCCGTGTTTATACAGAGAGCGGTGTAGATATTTCCATGTTCATACAGATAGCGGTGTATATATTTCCATGTTTATACAGATAGCGGTGTAGATATCTCCTTCTTAATACAGATGGCGGTGTAGATATTTCCATGTTCATACAGATGGCGGTGTAGATATTTCCATGTTTATAGAGATAGCGGTGTAGCTATTTCCATGTGCAAAGAGATAGCTGTGTAGATATTTCCATTTATATGCAGATAGTTGTGTATATATTTCCATTTTCATGCAGATAGCGGTGTTGGTATTTCCATGTTCAAACAGATAGCGGTGTAGATATTTCCATGTTCATACAGATAGCGGTGTAGATATTTCCATGTTTATACAGATAGCGGTGAAGATGTATGCATGTTTACACAGATAGCGGTGTAGATATTTCCATATTCATACAGACGGCTGTGTAGACATATCCATGTTCATACAGATGGCGGTGAAGATATTTCCATGTTCATACAGATTGCTGTGTAGATATATCCATGTTCATACAGATGGCGGTGACGATATTTCCATCTTCATACAGACGGCGGTGTAGATATTTCCATGTTCATACAGATAGCGGTGCTGATATTTCCATGTTTATAAAGGTAGTGGTGTAGATATTTCCATGTTTATACAGATAGCGGTGTAGATATTTCCATGTCCATCCAGATGGCTGTGTAGATATATCCATGCTCATACAGATGGCGGTGAAGACATTTCCATGTTCATACAGAAAGCGGTGTAGATATTTCCATGTTCATACAGATAACCGTGTAGATATTGCATTGTTCCTACCGATAGCGGTGCTGATACTTCCATGTTTATACAGGTAGCGGTGTAGATATTTCCATGTTTATACACATAGCGGTGTAGATATTTCCATGTTTATACAGATAGCGGTGTAGATATCTCCATCTTAATACAGATGGTGGTGTAGATATTTATATGCTCATACAGATGGCGATGCAGATATTTCCATGTTCATACGGATGGCGGTGAAGATATTTCCATGTTCATACAGATGGCGGTGTAGAAACTTCCATGTTCATACTGATAGCGGTGCTGATATTTCCATGTTTATACAGGTAGCGGTGTAGATATTTCCATGTTTATACAGATAGCAGTGTAGATATTTCCATGTTTATACACATAGCGGTGTAGATATTTCCATGTTTATACAGATAGCGGTGTAGATATTTCCATGTTTATGCAGATAGTGGTGTAGATATCTCCATCTTAATACAGATGGCGGTGTAGATATTTAAATGTTCATACAGATGGCGGTGCAGATATTTCCATGTTCATACAGATGGCGGTGTGGTTATTTCCATGTGTAAAGAGATAGCTGTGTAGGTATTTCCATGTATAAGCAGATAGCTCTGTAGATATTTCCGTTTTCATGCAGATAGCGGTGTATATATTTCCCTCTTCAAACACTTAGCGGTGTAGATATTTCCATGGTCATAAAGAAAGCGGTGTAGATATTTCCATGTTTATACAGATAGCGGTGTAGATATTTCCATGTTCATACAGATAGACGTGTAGATATTGCCATGTTCATACCGATAGCGGTGCTGATACTTCCATGTTTACACAGGTAGCGGTGTACATATTTCCGTGTTTATACAGATAGCGGTGTAGATATTTCCATGTTCATACAGATAGCGGTGTATATATTTCCATGTTTATACAGATAGCGGTGTAGATATCTCCTTCTTAATTCTGATGGCCGTGTAGATATTTCCATGTTCATACAGATGGCGGTGTAGATATTTCCATGTTTATAGAGATAGTGGTGTAGTTATTTCCATGTGCAAAGAGATAGCTGTGTAGATATTTCCATTTATATGCAGATAGTTGTGTAGATATTTCCTTTTTCATGCAGATAGCAGTGTAGATATTTCCATGTTCAAACAGATAGCGGTGTAGATATTTCCATGTTCATACAGATAGCGGTGTAGATATTTCCATGTTTATACAGATAGCGGTGAAGATGTATGCATGTTTACACAGATAGCGGTGTAGATATTTCCATGTTCATCCAGACGGGTGTGTAGACATATCCATGTTCATACAGATGGCGGTGAAGATATTTCCATGTTCATACAGATGGCTGTGTAGATATATCCATGTTCATACAGATGGCGGTGACGATATTTCCATGTTCATACAGACGGCGGTGTAGATATTTCCATGTTCATACAGATAGCGGTGCTGATATTTCCATGTTTATACAGGTAGCGGTGTAGATATTTCCATGTTTATACAGATAGCGGTGTAGATATTTTCATGTTTATACAGATAGCGGTGAAGATATTTCCATGTTTATACAGATACCGGTAGATAACTCCATCTTAATACAGATGGCGGTGTAGATATTTATATGTTCATACAGATGGCGGTGCAGATATTTCCATGTTCATACGGATGGCGGTGAAGATATTTCCATGTTCATACAGATGGCGGTGTAGAAACTTCCATGTTCATACTGATAGTGGTGGTGATATTTCCATGTTTATACAGGTAGCGGTGTAGATATTTCCATGTTTATACAGATAGCGGTGTAGATATTTCCATGTTTATACACATAGCGGTGTAGATATTTCCATGTTTATACAGATAGCGGTGTAGATATTTCCATGTTTATGCAGTTAGTTGTGTAGATATCTCCATCTTAATACAGATGGCGGTGTAGATATTTAAATGTTCATACAGATGGCTGTGTAGACATATCCATGTTCATACAGATGGCGGTGAAGGTATTTCCATGTACATACAGATAGCGGTGTAGATATTTCCATGTTTATACAGATAGCGGTGAAAATGTATGCATGTTTACACAGATAGCGGTGTAGATATTTCCATGTTCATCCAGATGGCTGTGTAGATATATCCATGTTCATACAGATGGCGGTGAAGATATTTCCATGTTCATACAGATAGCGGTGTAGATATTTCCATGTTCATACAGGTAGCGGTGCATGTATTTCCATGTTCATACAGATAGCGGTGTAGATATTTCCGTGTTCATCCAGATGTCTGTGTAGATATTTCCATGTTCATACAGATAGCGGTGTAGATATTTCCATGTTCATACAGATAGCAGTGTAGATATTTCCATGTTCATCCAGATGGCTGTGTAGACATATCCATGTTCATACAGATGGCGGTGAAGATATTTCCATGTTCATACAGATAGCGGTGTTGATATTTCCATGTTCATACAGATAGCGGTGTAGATATTTCCATGTTCATACAGATTGGGGTGTATGTATTTCCATGTTCATACAGATAGTGGTGTAGATATTTCTATTTTCATGCAGATAGCGGTGTATATATTTCCCTGTTCAAACAGTTAGCGGTGTAGATATTTCCATGTTCCTAAAGATAGCGGTGTAGATATTTCCATGTTTATACAGATAGCGGTGAAGATGTATGCATGTTTTCACAGATATCGGTTTAGATATTTCCATGTTCATCCAGATGGCTGTGTAGATATATCCATGTTCATACAGACGGCGGAGAAGATATTTCCATGTTCATACAGATAGCGGTGTAGATATTTCCATGTTCATACAGATAGCGGTGCATGTATTTCCATTTTCATACAGATAGCGGTGTAGATATTTCCGTGTTCATCCAGATGTCTGTGTAGATATTTCCATGTTCATACAGATAGCGGTGTAGATATTTCCATGTTCATAAAGATAGCGGTGTAGATATTTCCATGTTTATACAGATAGCGGGGTAGTTATTTCCATGTTTATACAGATAGCGGTGTAGATATCTCCATCTTAATACAGATGGCGGTGTAGATATTTATATGTTCATCCTGATGGCTGTATAGATATATCCATGTTCATACAGATTGCGGTGAAGATATTTCCATGTTCATACAGATAGCGGTGTAGATATTTCCATGTTCATACAGATAGCGGTGCATGTATTTCCATGTTCATACAGATAGCGGTGTAGATATTTCCGTGTTCATCCAGATGTCTGTGTAGATATTTCCATGTTCATACAGATAGCGGTGTAGATATTTCCATGTACATACAGATAGCGGTGTAGATATTTCCATGTTCATCCAGATGGCTGTGTAGACATATCCATGTTCATACAGATGGCGGTGAAGTTATTTCCATGTTTATACAGATAGCGGTGTAGATATTTCCATGTTCATACAGATAGACGTGTAGATATTGCCATGTTCATACCGATATCGGTGCTGATACTTCCATGTTTATACAGGTAGCGGTGTACATATTTCCGTGTTTATACAGATAGCGGTGTAGATATTTCCATGTTCATACAGATAGCGGTGTAGATATTTCCATGTTCATACAGATAGCGGTGTAGATATCTCCTTCTTAATTCTGATGGCGGTGTAGATATTTCCATGTTCATACAGATGGCGGTGTAGATATTTCCATGTTTATAGAGATAGTGGTGTAGTTATTTCCATGTGTATAGAGATAGCTGTGTAGATATTTCCATTTATATGCAGATAGTTGTGTAGATATTTCCTTTTTCATGCAGATAGCGGTTTAGATATTTCCATGTTCAAACAGATAGCGGTGTAGATATTTCCATGTTCATACAGATAGCGGTGTAGATATTTCCATGTTTATACAGATAGTGGTGAAGATGTATGCATGTTTACACAGATAGCGGTGTAGATATTTCCATGTTCATACAGATAGCGGTGTAGATATTTCCATGTTCATACAGATAGCGGTGTAGATATTTCCATGTTCATACAGATAGTGGTGCATGTATTTCCATGTTCATACAGATAGCGGTGTAGATATTTCCGTGTTCATCCAGATGTCTGTGTAGATATTTCCATGTTCATACAGATAGCGGTGTAGATATTTCCATGTTCATACAGATAGCGGTGTAGATATTTCCATGTTCATCCAGATGGCTGTGTAGACATATCCATGTTCATACAGATGGCGGTGAAGATATTTCCATGTTCATACAGATGGCTGTGTACATATATCCATGTTCATAGAGATGGCGGTGACGATATTTCCATGTTCATACAGACGGCGGTGTAGATATTTCCATCTTCATACAGACAGCGGTGCTGATATTTCCATGTTTATACAGGTAGCGGTGTAGATATTTCCATGTTTATACAGATAGCGGTGTAGATATTTCCATGTTTATACAGATAGCGGTGTAGATATTTCCATGTTTATACAGATAGCGGTGTAGATATTTCCATGTGTATACAGATAGCGGTGTAGATATCTCCATCTTAATACAGATGGCGGTGTAGATATTTATATGTTCATACAGATGGCGGTGCAGACATTTCCATGTTCATACGGATGGCGGTGAAGATATTTCCATGTTCATACAGATGGCGGTGTAGATATTTCCATGTTCATCCAGATGGCTGTGTAGATATATCCATGTTCATACAGATAGCGGTGTAGATATTTCCATCTTCATACAGATAGCGGTGCAGATATTTGCATGTTCATCAAGATGGCTGTGTAGATATATCCATGTTCATACAGATGGCGGTGAAGATATTTCCATGTTCATACAGATAGCGGTGTAGATATTTCCATGTTTATACAGATAGCGGTGTAGATATTTCCATGTTTATACAGGTAGCGGTGTAGATATTTCCATGTTTATACAGATAGCGGTGTAGATATTTCCATGTTTATACAGATAGCGGTGAAAATGTATGCATGTTTACACAGATAGCGGTGTAGATATTTCCATGTTCATCCAGATGGCTGTGTAGATATATCCATGTTCGTACAGATGGCGGTGAAGATATTTCCATGTTCATACAGATAGCGGTGTAGATATTTCCATGTTCATACAGATAGCGGTGAATGTATTTCCATGTTCATACAGATAGCGGTGTAGATATTTCCGTGTTCATCCAGATGTCTGTGTAGATATTTCCATGTTCATACAGATAGCGGTGTAGATATTTCCATGTTCATACAGATAGCGGTGTAGATATTTCCATGTTCATCCAGATGGCTGTGTAGACATATCCATGTTCATACAGATGGCGGTGAAGATATTTCCATGTTCATACAGATGGCTGTGTAGATATATCCATGTTCATACAGATGGCGGTGACGATATTTCCATGTTCATACAGACGGCGGTGTAGATATTTCCATGTTCATACAGATAGCGGTGCTGATATTTCCATGTTTATACAGGTAGCGGTGTAGATATTTCCATGTTTATACAGATAGCGGTGTAGATATTTCCATGTTTATACAGATAGCGGTGTAGATATTTCCATGTTTATACAGATAGCGGTGTAGATATCTCCATCTTAATACAGATGGCGGTGCAGATATTTATATGTTCATACAGATGGCGGTGCAGATATTTGCATGTTCATACGGATGGCGGTGAAGATATTTCCATGTTCATACAGATGGCGGTGTAGAAACTTCCATGTTCATACTGATAGCGGTGCTGATATTTCCATGTTTATACAGGTAGCGGTGTAGATATTTCCATGTTTATACAGATAGCGGTGTAGATATTTCCATGTTTATACACATAGCGGTGTTGATATTTCCATGTTTATACAGATAGCTGTGTAGAAATTTCCATGTTTATGCAGATAGTTGTGTAGATATGTCCATCTTAATACAGATGGCGGTGTAGATATTTAAATGTTCATACAGATGGCTGTGTAGACATATCCATGTTCATACAGATGGTGGTGAAGATATTTCCATGTTCATACAGATAGCGGTGTAGATATTTCCATGTTCATACAGATAGCGGTGTAGATATTTCCATGTTCATACAGATGGCTGTGTAGATATATCTATGTTCCTACAGATGGTGGTGAAGATATTTCCATGTTCATACAGATGGCGGTGTAGATATTTCCATGTTCATCCAGATGGCTGTGTAGATATATCCATGTTCATACAGATAGCGGTGTAGATATTTTCATCTTCATACTGATAGCGGTGCAGATATTTCCATGTTCATCCAGATGGCTGTGTAGATATATCCATGTTCATACAGATAGCGGTGTAGATATTTCCATGTTCATACAGATAGCGGTGTAGATATTTCCATGTTCATAAAGATAGTGGTGTAGATATTTCCATGTTTATACAGATAGCAGTGAAAATGTATGCATGTTTACACAGATAGCGGTGTAGATATTTCTATGTTCATCCAGATGGCTGTGTAGATATATCCATGTTCATACAGATGGCGGTGAAGATATTTCCATGTTCATACAGATAGCGGTGTAGATATTTCCATGTTCATACAGATAGCGGTGTAGATATTTCCATGTTCATACAGATAGCGGTGCATGTATTTCCATGTTCATACAGATAGCGGTGTAGATATTTCCGTGTTCATCCAGATGTCTGTGTAGATATTTCCATGTTCATACAGATAGCGGTGTAGATATTTCCATGTTCATACAGATAGCGGTGTAGATAATTCCATGTTCATCCAGATGGCTGTGTAGACATATCCATGTTCATACAGATGGCGGTGAAGTTATTTCCATGTTTATACAGATAGCGGTGTAGATATTTCCATGTTCATACAGATAGACGTGTAGATATTGCCATGTTCATACCGATAGCGGTGCTGATACTTCCATGTTTATACAGGTAGAGGTGTACATATTTGCGTGTTTATACAGATAGCGGTGTAGATATTTCCATGTTCATACAGATAGCGGTGTAGATATTTCCATGTTTATACATTTAGCGGTGTAGATATCTCCTTCTTAATTCTGATGGCGGTGTAGATATTTCCATGTTCATACAGATGGCGGTGTAGATATTTCCATGTTTATAGAGATACCGGTGTAGTTATTTCCATGTGCATAGAGATAGCTGTGTAGATATTTCCATTTATATGCAGATAGTTGTGTAGATATTTCCTTTTTCATGCAGATAGCGGTGTAGATATTTCCATGTTCAAACAGATAGCGGTGTAGATATTTCCATGTTCATACAGATAGCGGTGTAGATATTTCCATGTTTATACAGATAGCGGTGAAGATGTATGCATGTTTACACAGATAGCGGTGTAGATATTTCCATGTTCATACAGATAGCCGTGTAGATATTTCCATGTTCATACAGATAGTGGTGCATGTATTTCCATGTTCATACAGATAGCGGTGTAGATATTTCCGTGTTCATCCAGATGTCTGTGTAGATATTTCCATGTTCATAAAGATAGCGGTGTAGATATTTCCATGTTCATACAGATAGCGGTGTAGATATTTCCATGTTCATACAGATAGCGGTGTAGATAATTCCATGTTCATCCAGATGGCTGTGTAGACATATCCATGTTCATACAGATGGCGGTGAAGTTATTTCCATGTTTATACAGATAGCGGTGTAGATATTTCCATGTTCATACAGATAGACGTGTAGATATTGCCATGTTCATACCGATAGCGGTGCTGATACTTCCATGTTTATACAGGTAGAGGTGTACATATTTGCGTGTTTATACAGATAGCGGTGTAGATATTTCCATGTTCATACAGATAGCGGTGTAGATATTTCCATGTTTATACATTTAGCGGTGTAGATATCTCCTTCTTAATTCTGATGGCGGTGTAGATATTTCCATGTTCATACAGATGGCGGTGTAGATATTTCCATGTTTATAGAGATACCGGTGTAGTTATTTCCATGTGCATAGAGATAGCTGTGTAGATATTTCCATTTATATGCAGATAGTTGTGTAGATATTTCCTTTTTCATGCAGATAGCGGTGTAGATATTTCCATGTTCAAACAGATAGCGGTGTAGATATTTCCATGTTCATACAGATAGCGGTGTAGATATTTCCATGTTTATACAGATAGCGGTGAAGATGTATGCATGTTTACACAGATAGCGGTGTAGATATTTCCATGTTCATACAGATAGCCGTGTAGATATTTCCATGTTCATACAGATAGTGGTGCATGTATTTCCATGTTCATACAGATAGCGGTGTAGATATTTCCGTGTTCATCCAGATGTCTGTGTAGATATTTCCATGTTCATAAAGATAGCGGTGTAGATATTTCCATGTTCATACAGATAGCGGTGTAGATATTTCCATGTTCATCCAGATGGCTGTGTAGACATATCCATGTTCATACAGATGGCGGTGAAGATATTTCCATGTTCATACAGATGGCTGTGTAGATATATCCATGTTCATACAGATGGCGGTGACGATATTTCCATGTTCATAGAGATGGCGGTGTAGATATTTCCATGTTCATACAGACAGCGGTGCTGATATTTCCATGTTTATACAGGTAGCGGTGTAGATATTTCCATGTTTATACAGATAGCGGTGTAGATATTTCCATGTTTATACAGATAGCGGTGTAGATATTTCCATGTTTATACAGATAGCGGTGTAGATATTTCCATGTTTATACAGATAGCGGTGTAGATATCTCCATCTTAATACAGATGGCGGTGTAGATATTTATATGTTCATACAGATGGCGGTGCAGACATTTCCATGTTCATACGGACGGCGGTGAAGATATTTCCATGTTCATACAGATGGCGGTGTAGAAACTTCCATGTTCATACTGATAGCGGTGCTGATATTTCCATGTTTATACAGGTAGCGGTGTAGATATTTCCATGTTTATACAGATAGCGGTGTAGATATTTCCATGTTTATACTCATAGCGGTGTAGATATTTCCATGTTTATACAGATAGCGGTGTAGATATTTCCATGTTTTGCAGATAATTGTGTAGATATCTCCATCTTAATACAGATGGAGGTGTAGATATTTAAATGTTCATAGAGATGGCTGTGTAGACATATCCATGTTCATACAGATGGCGGTGAAGTTATTTCCATGTTCATACAGATAGCGGTGTAGATATTTCCAAGTTCATACAGATAGCGGTGTAGTTATTTCCATGTTCATACAGATGGCTGTGTAGATATATCCATGTCCCTACAGATGGCGGTGAAGATATTTCCATGTTCATACAGATGGCGTTGTAGATATTTCCATGTTCATACAGATAGCCGTGTAGATATTGGCATGTTCATACCGATAGCGGTGCTGATACTTCCATGTTTATACAGGTAGCAGTGTACATATTTCTGTGTTTATACAGGTAGCGGTGTAGATATTTCCATGTTCATACAGATAGCGGTGTAGATATTTCCATGTTTATACAGATAGCGGTGTAGATATTTCCATGTTTATACAGATAGCGGTGTAGATATTTCCATGTTTATACAGATAGCGGTAGATATCTCCATCTTAATACAGATGGCGGTGTAGATATTTATATGTTCATACAGATGGCGGTGCAGATATTTCCATGTTCATACAGATGGCAGTGAAGATATTTCCATATTCATACAGATAGCGGTGTAGATATATCCATTTTCATACAGATAGTGGTGTAGATATTTCCATGTTCATACAGATAGCGGTGCAGATATTTCCATGTTCATACAGATAGCGGTGTACATATTTCCATGTTCATACAGATAGTGGTGTATGTATTTCCATGTTCATACAGATAGTGGTGAAGATATTTCCATTTTCATGCAGATAGCGGTGTATATATTTCCCTGTTCAAACAGTTAGCGGTGTAGATATTTCCATGTTCATAAAGATAGCGCTGTAGATATTTCCATGTTTATACAGATAGCGGTGAAGATGTATGCATGTTTACACAGATAGCGGTGAAGATATTTCCATGTTCATACAGATAGCGGTGTAGATATTTCCATGTTCATAAAGATAGCAGTGTAGATATTTCCATGTTCTTACAGATAGCGGTGTATGTATTTCCATGTTCATACAGATAGCGTTGTAGATATTTCCATGTTCATCCTGATGGCTGTGTACATATTTCCATGTTCATACAGATAGCGGTGTAGATATTTCCATGTTCATACAGATAGCGGTGTAGATATTTCCATGTTCATCCAGATGGCTGTGTACATATATCCATGTTCATACAGATGGCGGTGAAGATATTTCCATGTTCATACAGATGGCGTTGTAGATATTTCCATGTTCATACAGATAGCCGTGTAGATATTGGCATGTTCATACCGATAGCGGTGCTGATACTTCCATGTTTATACAGGTAGCGGTGTACATATTTCTGTGTTTATACAGGTAGCGGTATAGATATTTCCATGTTCATACAGATAGCGGTGTAGATATTTCCATGTTTATACAGGTAGCGGTGTAGATATCTCCTTCTTAATACAGACGGCAGTGTAGATATTTATATGTTCATACAGATGGCGGTGCAGATATTTCCATTTTCATACTGATGGTGGTGTAGATATTTCCATGTTTATAGAGATAGCGGTGTAGTTATTTCCATGTGCAAAGAGATAGCTGTGTAGATATTTCCATGTAAATGCAGATAGCTGTGTAGATATTTCCATTTTCATGCAGATTGCGGTGTAGATATTTCCATGTTCAAACAGATAGGGGTGTAGGTATTTCCATGTTCATACTGATAGCGGAGTGGATATTTCCATGTTTATACAGATAGCGGTGAAGATGTATGCATGTTTACACAAATAGCGGTGTAGATATTTCCATGTTCATACAGATAGCTGTGTAGATATTTCCATGTTCATCCAGACGGCTGTGTAGACATATCCATGTTCATACAGATGGCGGTGAAGATATTTCCATGTTCATACAGATGGCTGTGTAGATATATCCATGTTCATACAGATGACGGTGAATATTTTTCCGTGTTCATACAGATGGCGGTGTAGATATTTCCATGTTCATACATATAGCGGTGCTGATATTTCCATGTTTATACAGGTAGCAGTGTAGATATTGACATTTTTATACAGATAGCGGTGTAGATATTTCCATGTTTATACACATAGCGTTGTAGGTATTTCCTTGTTCATACTGATAGCGGTGTAGATATCTCCATCTTAATACAGATGGCGGTGAAGATATTTATATGTTCATACAGATGGCGGTGCAGATATTTCCATGTTCATACAGATGGCGGTGAAGATATTTCCATGTTCATACAGATGGCGGTGTAGATACTTCCATGTTCATAATGATAGCGGTGCTGATATTTCCATCTTTATACAGGTAGCGGTGTAGATATTTCCATGTTTATACAGATAGCGGTGTAGATGTTTCCATGTTTATACACATAGCGGTGTAGATATTTCCATCTTTATACAGATAGCGGTGTAGATATCTCCTTCTTAATACAGATGGCGGTGTAGATATTTATATGTTCATTCAGATGGCGGTGCAGATATTTCCATGTTCATACAGATGGCGGTGTAGATATTTCCATGTTCATACAGATAGCGGTGTAGTTATTTCCATGTGTAAAGAGATAGCTGTGTAGATATTCCCATGTATATGCAGATAGCTGTGTAGATATTTCCATTTTCAAGCAGATAGCGGTTTATATACTTCCCTGTTCAAACAGATAGCGGTGTAGATATTTCCATGTTCATACAGATAGTGGTGTAGATATTTCCATGTTTGTACAGATAGCGGTGTAGATATCTCCATCTTAATACAGATGGCGGTGTAGATATTTATATGTTCATAAAGATGGCGGTGCAGATATTTCCATGTTCATGCAGACGGCGGTGTAGATATTTCCATGTTCATACAGATAGTGGTGCAGTTATTTCCATGTGTAAAGAGATAGCTGTGTAGATATTACCGTGTATATGCAGATAGCTGTGTAGATATTTCCATTTTCATGCAGATAGTGGTGTATATATTTCCCTGTTCAAACAGTTAGCAGTGTAGATATTTCCATGTTCAGAAAGATAGCGGTGTAGATATTTCCATGTTTATACAGATAGCGGTGAAGATGTATGCATGTTTACACAGATAGCGGTGTAGATATTTCCATGTTCATCCAGATGGCTGTGTAGATATATCCATGTTCATACAGATAGCGGTGTAGATATTTCCATCTTCATACAGATAGCGGTGCAGATATTTCCATGTTAATCCAGATGGCTGTGTGGATATATCCATGTTCATACAGATGGCGGTGAAGATATTTCCATGTTCATACAGATAGCGGTTTAGATATTTCCATGTTCATACAGAAAGCGGTGTAGATATTTCCTTGTTCATTCAGATAGCGGTGAAAATGTATGCATGTTTACACAGATAGCGGTGTAGATATTTCCATGTTCATCCAGATGGCTGTGTAGATATATCCATGTTCATACAGATGGCGGTGAAGATATTTCCATGTTCATACAGATAGCGGTGTAGATATTTCCATGTTCATACAGATAGCGGTGTAGATATTTCCATGTTCATACAGATAGCGGTGCATGTATTTCCATGTTCATACAGATAGCGGTGTAGATATTTCCGTGTTCATCCAGATGTCTGTGTAGATATTTCCATGTTCATACAGATAGCGGTGTAGATATTTCCATGTTCATACAGATAGCGGTGTAGATATTTCCATGTTCGTACAGATGGCTGTGTAGATATATCCATGTTCATACAGATGGCTGTGAAGATACTTCCATGTTCATACAGATAGCGGTGTAGATATCTCCATGTTCATACAGATAGCCGTGTAGATATTGCCATGTTCATACCGATAGCGGTGCTGATACTTCCATCTTTATACAGGTAGCGGTGTACATATTTTCGTGTTTATACAGAGAGCGGTGTAGATATTTCCATGTTCATACAGATATCGGTGTATATATTTCCATGTTTATACAGATAGCGGTGTAGATATCTCCTTCTTAATACAGATGGCGGTGTAGATATTTCCATGTTCATACAGATGGCGGTGTAGATATTTCCATCTTTATAGAGATAGCGGTGTAGCTATTTCCATGTGCAAAGAGATAGCTGTGTAGATATTTCCATTTATATGCAGATAGTTGTGTATATATTTCCATTTTCATGCAGATAGCGGTGTAGGTATTTCCATGTTCAAACAGATAGCGGTGTAGATATTTCCATGTTCATACAGATAGCGGTGTAGATATTTCCATGTTTATACAGATAGCGGTGAAGATGTATGCATGTTTACACAGATAGCGGTGTAGATATTTCCATGTTCATACAGACGGCTGTGTAGACATATCCATGTTCATACAGATGGCGGTGAAGATATTTCCATGTTCATACAGATTGCTGTGTAGATATATCCATGTTCATACAGATGGCGGTGACGATATTTCCATGTTCATACAGACGGCGGTGTAGATATTTCCATGTTCATACAGATAGCGGTGCTGATATTTCCATGTTTATAAAGGTAGTGGTGTAGATATTTCCATGTTTATACAGATAGCGGTGTAGATATTTCCATGTTCATCCAGATGGCTGTGTAGATATATCCATGCTCATACAGATGGCGGTGAAGACGTTTCCATGTTCATACAGATAGCGGTGTAGATATTTCCATGTTCATACAGATAACCGTGTAGATATTGCATTGTTCCTACCGATAGCGGTGCTGATACTTCCATGTTTATACAGGTAGCGGTGTAGATATTTCCATGTTTATACACATAGCGGTGTAGATATTTCCATGTTTATACAGATAGCGGTGTAGATATCTCCATCTTAATACAGATGGCGGTGTAGATATTTATATGCTCATACAGATGGCGGTGCAGATATTTCCATGTTCATACGGATAGCGGTGAAGATATTTCCATGTTCATACAGATGGCGGTGTAGAAACTTCCATGTTCATACTGATAGCGGTGCTGATATTTCCATGTTTATACAGGTAGCGGTGTAGATATTTCCATGTTTATACAGATAGCAGTGTAGATATTTCCATGTTTATACACATAGCGGTGTAGATATTTCCATGTTTATACAGATGGCGGTGTAGATATTTCCATGTTTATGCAGATAGTGGTGTAGATATCTCCATCTTAATACAGATGGCGGTGTAGATATTTAAATGTTCATACAGATGGCGGTGCAGATATTTCCATGTTCATACAGATGGCGGTGTAGTTATTTCCATGTGTAAAGAGATAGCTGTGTAGGTATTTCCATGTATAAGCAGATAGCTCTGTAGATATTTCCGTTTTCATGCAGATAGCGGTGTATATATTTCCCTCTTCAAACAGTAAGCGGTGTAGATATTTCCATGGTCATAAAGATAGCGGTGTAGATATTTCCATGTTTATACAGATAGCGGTGTAGATATTTCCATGTTCATACAGATAGACGTGTAGATATTGCCATGTTCATACCGATAGCGGTGCTGATACTTCCATGTTTATACAGGTAGTTGGGTACATATTTCCGTGTTTATACAGATAGCGGTGTAGATATTTCCATGTTCATACAGATAGCGGTGTAGATATTTCCATGTTTATACAGATAGCGGTGTAGATATCTCCTTCTTAATTCTGATGGCGGTGTAGATATTTCCATGTTTATAGAGATAGCGGTGTAGTTATTTCCATGTGCAAAGAGATAGCTGTGTAGCTATTTCCATTTATATGCAGATAGTTGTGTAGGTATTTCCTTTTTCATGCAGATAGCGGTGTAGATATTTCCATGTTCAAACAGATAGCGGTGTAGATATTTCCATGTTCATACAGATAGCGGTGTAGATATTTCCATGTTTATACAGATAGCGGTGAAGATGTATGCATGTTTACACAGATAGCGGTGTAGATATTTCCATGTTCATCCAGACGGGTGTGTAGACATATCCATGTTCATACAGATGGCGGTGAAGATATTTCCATGTTCATACAGATGGCTGTGTAGATATATCCATGTTCATACAGATGGCGGTGACGATATTTCCATGTTCATACAGACGTCGGTGTAGATATTTCCATGTTCATACAGATAGCGGTGCTGATATTTCCATGTTTATACAGGTAGCAGTGTAGATATTTCCATGTTTATACAGATAGCGGTGTAGATATTTCCATGTTTATACAGATAGCGGTGTAGATATTTCCATGTTTATACAGATAGCGGTAGATATCTCCATCTTAATACAGATGGCGGGGTAGATATTTATATGTTCATACAGATGGCGGTGCAGATATTTCCATGTTCATACAGATGGCGGTGAAGATATTTCCATGTTCATACAGATGGCGGTGTAGAAACTTCCATGTTCATACTGATAGCGGTGGTGATATTTCCATGTTTATACAGGTAGCGATGTAGATATTTCCATGTTTATACAGATAGCGGTGCAAATATTTCCATGTTTATACACATAGCGGTGTAGATATTTCCATGTTTATACAGATAGCGGTGTAGATATTTCCATGTTTATGCAGATAGTTGTGTAGATATCTCCATCTTAATACAGATGGCAGTGTAGATATTTAAATGTTCATACAGATGGCTGTGTAGACATATCCATGTTCATACAGATGGCGGTGAAGGTATTTCCATGTTCATACAGATAGCGGTGTAGATATTTCCATGTTTATACAGATAGCGGTGAAAATGTATGCATGTTTAAACAGATAGCGGTGTAGATATTTCCATGTTCATCCAGATGGCTGTGTAGATATATCCATGTTCATACAGATGGCGGTGAAGATATTTCCATGTTCATACAGATAGCGGTGTAGATATTTCCATGTTCATACAGATAGCGGTGCATGTATTTCCATGTTCATACAGATAGCGGTGTAGATATTTCCGTG
Organism: Gorilla gorilla gorilla; assembly: GCF_029281585.2. Classification (NCBI taxonomy): domain Eukaryota; kingdom Metazoa; phylum Chordata; class Mammalia; order Primates; family Hominidae; genus Gorilla; species Gorilla gorilla. Next base: position 3,532,845 of record NC_073232.2, on the reverse strand, counting down.
TTCATCCAGATGTCTGTGTAGATATTTCCATGTTCATACAGATAGCGGTGTAGATATTTCCATGTTCATACAGATAGCGGTGTAGATATTTCCATGTTCATCCAGATGGCTGTGTAGACATATCCATGTTCATACAGATGGCGGTGAAGATATTTCCATGTTCATACAGATGGCTGTGTAGATATATCCATGTTCATACAGATGGCGGTGACGATATTTCCATGTTCATACAGACGGCGGTGTAGATATTTCCAGGTTTATACACATAGCGGTGTAGATAATTCCATGTTTATACAGATAGCGGTGTAGATATTTCCATGTTTATGCAGATAGTTGTGTAGATATCTCCATCTTAATACAGATGGCAGTGTAGATATTTAAATGTTCATACAGATGGCTGTGTAGACATATCCATGTTCATACAGATGGCGGTGAAGATATTTCCATGTTCATACAGATAGCGTTGTAGATATTTCCATGTTCATACAGATGGCTGTGTAGATATATCTATGTTCCTACAGATGGCGGTGAAGATATTTCCATGTTCATACAGATGGCGGTGTAGATATTTCCATGTTCATCCAGATGGCTGTGTAGATATATCCATGTTCATACAGATAGCGGTGTAGATATTTCCATCTTCATACAGATAGCGGTGCAGATATTTCCATGTTCATCCAGATGGCTGTGTAGATATATCCATGTTCATACAGATGGCGTTGAAGATATTTCCATGTTCATACAGATAGCGGTGTAGATATTTCCATGTTCATACAGATAGCGGTGTAGATATTTCCATGTTCATAAAGATAGTGGTGTAGATATTTCCATGTTTATACAGATAGCGGTGAAAATGTATGCATGTTTACACAGATAGCGGTGTAGATATTTCTATGTTCATCCTGATGGCTGTGTAGATATATCCATGTTCATACAGAATGCGGTGAAGATATTTCCATGTTCATACAGATAGCGGTGTAGATATTTCCATGTTCATACAGATAGCGGTGTAGATATTTCCATGTTCATACAGATAGCTGTGCATGTATTTCCATGTTCATACAGATAGCGGTGTAGATATTTCCGTGTTCATCCAGATGTCTGTGTAGATATTTCCATGTTCATACAGATAGCGGTGTAGATATTTCCATGTACATACAGATAGCGGTGTAGATATTTCCATGTTCATCCAGATGGCTGTGTAGACATATCCATGTTCATAAAGATGGCGGTGAAGTTATTTCCATGTTTATACAGATAGCGGTGTAGATATTTCCATGTTCATACAGATAGACGTGTAGTTATTGCCATGTTCATACCGATAGCGGTGCTGATACTTCCATGTTTATACAGGTAGCGGTGTACATATTTCCGTGTTTATACAGATAGCGGTGTAGATATTTCCATGTTCATACAGATAGCGGTGTAGATATATCCATGTTTATACAAATAGCAGTGTAGATATCTCCTTCTTAATTCTGATGGCGGTGTAGATATTTCCATGTTCATACAGATGGCGGTGTAGATATTTCCATGTTTATAGAGATAGCGGTGTAGTTATTTCCATGTGCATAGAGATAGCTGTGTAGATATTTCCATTTATATGCAGATAGTTGTGTAGATATTTCCTTTTTCATGCAGATAGCGGTGTAGATATTTCCATGTTCAAACAGATAGCGGTGTAGATATTTCCATGTTCATAGAGATAGCGGTGTAGATATTTCCATGTTTATACAGATAGCGGTGAAGATGTATGCATGTTTACACAGATAGCGGTGTAGATATTTCCATGTTCACACAGATAGCGGTGTAGATATTTCCATGTTCATACAGATAGCGGTGTAGATATTTCCATGTTCATACAGATAGTGGTGCATGTATTTCCATGTTCATACAGATAGCGGTGTAGATATTTCCGTGTTCATCCAGATGTCTGTGTAGATATTTCCATGTTCATACAGATAGCGGTGTAGATATTTCCATGTTCATACAGATAGCGGTGTAGATATTTCCATGTTCATCCAGATGGCTGTGTAGACATATCCATGTTCATACAGATGGCGGTGAAGATATTTCCATGTTCATACAGATGGCTGTGTAGATATATCCATGTTCATACAGACGGCGGTGACGATATTTCCATGTTCATACAGACGGCGGTGTAGATATTTCCATGTTCATACAGACAGCGGTGCTGATATTTCCATGTTTATACAGGTAGCGGTGTAGATATTTCCATGTTTATACAGATAGCGGTGTAGATATTTCCATGTTTATACAGATAGCGGTGTAGATATTTCCATGTTTATACAGATAGCGGTGTAGATATTTCCATGTGTATACAGATAGCGGTGTAGATATCTCCATCTTAATACAGATGGCGGTGTAGATATTTATATGTTCATACAGATGGCGGTGCAGACATTTCCATGTTCATACGGATGGCGGTGAAGATATTTCCATGTTCATACAGATGGCGGTGTAGATATTTCCATGTTCATCCAGATGGCTGTGTAGATATATCCATGTTCATACAGATAGCGGTGTAGATATTTCCATCTTCATACAGATAGCGGTGCAGATATTTGCATGTTCATCCAGATGGCTGTGTAGATATATCCATGTTCATACAGATGGCGGTGAAGATATTTCCATGTTCATACAGATAGCGGTGTAGATATTTCCATGTTCATACAGATAGCGGTGTAGATATTTCCATGTTCATAAAGATAGCGGTGTAGATATTTCCATGTTTATACAGATAGCGGTGAAAATGTATGCATGTTTACACAGATAGCGGTGTAGATATTTCCATGTTCATCCAGATGGCTGTGTAGATATATCCATGTTCGTACAGATGGCGGTGAAGATATTTCCATGTTCATACAGATAGCGGTGTAGATATTTCCATGTTCATACAGATAGCGGTGCATGTATTTCCATGTTCATACAGATAGCGGTGAAGATATTTCCGTGTTCATCCAGATGTCTGTGTAGATATTTCCATGTTCATACAGATAGCGGTGCATGTATTTCCATGTTCATACAGATAGCGGTGTAGATATTTCCGTGTTCATCCAGATGTCTGTGTAGATATTTCCATGTTCATACAGATTGCTGTGTAGATATATCCATGTTCATACAGATGGCGGTGACGATATTTCCATGTTCATACAGACGGCGGTGTAGATATTTCCATGTTCATACAGATAGCGGTGCTGATATTTCCATGTTTATAAAGGTAGTGGTGTAGATATTTCCATGTTTATACAGATAGCGGTGTAGGTATTTCCATGTTCATCCAGATGGCTGTGTAGATATATCCATGCTCATACAGATGGCGGTGAAGACGTTTCCATGTTCATACAGATAGCGGTGTAGATATTTCCATGTTAATACAGATAACCGTGTAGATATTGCATTGTTCCTACCGATAGCGGTGCTGATACTTCCATGTTTATACAGGTAGCGGTGTAGATATTTCCATGTTTATATACATAGCGGTGTAGATATTTCCATGTTTATACAGATAGCGGTGTAGATATCTCCATCTTAATACAGATGGCGGTGTAGATATTTATATGCTCATACAGATGGCGGTGCAGATATTTCCATGTTCATACGGATAGCGGTGAAGATATTTCCATGTTCATACAGATGGCGGTGTAGAAACTTCCATGTTCATACTGATAGCGGTGCTGATATTTCCATGTTTATACAGGTAGCGGTGTAGATATTTCCATGTTTATACAGATAGCAGTGTAGATATTTCCATGTTTATACACATAGCGGTGTAGATATTTCCATGTTTATACAGATGGCGGTGTAGATATTTCCATGTTTATGCAGATAGTGGTGTAGATATCTCCATCTTAATACAGATGGCGGTGTAGATATTTAAATGTTCATACAGATGGCGGTGCAGATATTTCCATGTTCATACAGATGGCGGTGTAGTTATTTCCATGTGTAAAGAGATAGCTGTGTAGGTATTTCCATGTATAAGCAGATAGCTCTGTAGATATTTCCGTTTTCATGCAGATAGCGGTGTATATATTTCCCTCTTCAAACAGTTAGCGGTGAAGATATTTCCATGGTCATAAAGATAGCGGTGTAGATATTTCCATGTTTATACAGATAGCGGTGTAGATATTTCCATGTTCATACAGATAGACGTGTAGATATTGCCATGTTCATACCGATAGCGGTGCTGATACTTCCATGTTTATACAGGTAGTGGGGTACATATTTCCATGTTTATACAGATAGCGGTGTAGATATTTCCATGTTCATACAGATAGCGGTCTAGATATTTCCATGTTTATACAGATAGCGGTGTAGATATCTCCTTCTTAATTCTGATGGCGGTGTAGATATTTCCATGTTTATAGAGATAGCGGTGTAGTTATTTCCATGTGCAAAGAGATAGCTGTGTAGATATTTCCATTTATATGCAGATAGTTGTGTAGGTATTTCCTTTTTCATGCAGATAGCGGTGTAGATATTTCCATGTTCAAACAGATAGCGGTGTAGATATTTCCATGTTCATACAGATAGCGGTGTAGATATTTCCATGTTTATACAGATAGCGGTGAAGATGTATGCATGTTTACACAGATAGCGGTGTAGATATTTCCATGTTCATACAGATAGCGGTGTAGATATTTCCATGTTCATCCAGATGGCTGTGTAGACATATCCATGTTCATACAGATGGCGGTGAAGATATTTCCATGTTCATACAGATGGCTGTGTAGATATATCCATGTTCATACAGATGGCGGTGACGATATTTCCATGTTCATACAGACGGCGGTGTAGATATTTCCATGTTCATACAGACAGCGGTGCTGATATTTCCATGTTTATACAGGTAGCGGTGTAGATATTTCCATGTTTATACAGATAGCGGTGTAGATATTTCCATGTTTATACAGATAGCGGTGTAGATATTTCCATGTTTATACAGATAGCGGTGTAGATATTTCCATGTGTATACAGATAGCGGTGTAGATATCTCCATCTTAATACAGATGGCGGTGTAGATATTTATATGTTCATACAGATGGCGGTGCAGACATTTCCATGTTCATACGGATGGCGGTGAAGATATTTCCATGTTCATACAGATGGCGGTGTAGATATTTCCATGTTCATCCAGATGGCTGTGTAGATATATCCATGTTCATACAGATAGCGGTGTAGATATTTCCATCTTCATACAGATAGCGGTGCAGATATTTGCATGTTCATCCAGATGGCTGTGTAGATATATCCATGTTCATACAGCTGGCGGTGAAGATATTTCCATGTTCATACAGATAGCGGTGTAGATATTTCCATGTTCATACAGATAGCGGTGTAGATATTTCCATGTTCATAAAGATAGCGGTGTAGATATTTCCATGTTTGTACAGATAGCGGTGAAAATGTATGCATGTTTACACAGATAGCGGTGTAGATATTTCCATGTTCATCCAGATGGCTGTGTAGATATATCCATGTTCGTACAGATGGCGGTGAAGATATTTCCATGTTCATACAGATAGCGGTGTAGATATTTCCATGTTCATACAGATAGCGGTGCATGTATTTCCATGTTCATACAGATAGCGGTGTAGATATTTCCGTGTTCATCCAGATGTCTGTGTAGATATTTCCATGTTCATACAGATAGCGGTGCATGTATTTCCATGTTCATACAGATAGCGGTGTAGATATTTCCGTGTTCATCCAGATGTCTGTGTAGATATTTCCATGTTCATACAGATTGCTGTGTAGATATATCCATGTTCATACAGATGGCGGTGACGATATTTCCATGTTCATACAGACGGCGGTGTAGATATTTCCATGTTCATACAGATAGCGGTGCTGATATTTCCATGTTTATAAAGGTAGTGGTGTAGATATTTCCATGTTTATACAGATAGCGGTGTAGGTATTTCCATGTTCATCCAGATGGCTGTGTAGATATATCCATGCTCATACAGATGGCGGTGAAGACGTTTCCATGTTCATACAGATAGCGGTGTAGATATTTCCATGTTCATACAGATAACCGTGTAGATATTGCATTGTTCCTACCGATAGCGGTGCTGATACTTCCATGTTTATACAGGTAGCGGTGTAGATATTTCCATGTTTATATACATAGCGGTGTAGATATTTCCATGTTTATACAGATAGCGGTGTAGATATCTCCATCTTAATACAGATGGCGGTGTAGATATTTATATGCTCATACAGATGGCGGTGCAGATATTTCCATGTTCATACGGATAGCGGTGAAGATATTTCCATGTTCATACAGATGGCGGTGTAGAAACTTCCATGTTCATACTGATAGCGGTGCTGATATTTCCATGTTTATACAGGTAGCGGTGTAGATATTTCCATGTTTATACAGATAGCAGTGTAGATATTTCCATGTTTATACACATAGCGGTGTAGATATTTCCATGTTTATACAGATGGCGGTGTAGATATTTCCATGTTTATGCAGATAGTGGTGTAGATATCTCCATCTTAATACAGATGGCGGTGTAGATATTTAAATGTTCATACAGATGGCGGTGCAGATATTTCCATGTTCATACAGATGGCGGTGTAGTTATTTCCATGTGTAAAGAGATAGCTGTGTAGGTATTTCCATGTATAAGCAGATAGCTCTGTAGATATTTCCGTTTTCATGCAGATAGCGGTGTATATATTTCCCTCTTCAAACAGTTAGCGGTGTAGATATTTCCATGGTCATAAAGATAGCGGTGTAGATATTTCCATGTTTATACAGATAGCGGTGTAGATATTTCCATGTTCATACAGATAGACGTGTAGATATTGCCATGTTCATACCGATAGCGGTGCTGATACTTCCATGTTTATACAGGTAGTGGGGTACATATTTCCGTGTTTATACAGATAGCGGTGTAGATATTTCCATGTTCATACAGATAGTGGTGTAGATATTTCCATGTTTATACAGATAGCGGTGTAGATATCTCCTTCTTAATTCTGATGGCGGTGTAGATATTTCCATGTTTATAGAGATAGCGGTGTAGTTATTTCCATGTGCAAAGAGATAGCTGTGTAGATATTTCCATTTATATGCAGATAGTTGTGTAGGTATTTCCTTTTTCATGCAGATAGCGGTGTAGATATTTCCATGTTCAAACAGATAGCGGTGTAGATATTTCCATGTTCATACAGATAGCGGTGTAGATATTTCCATGTTTATACAGATAGCGGTGAAGATGTATGCATGTTTACACAGATAGCGGTGTAGATATTTCCATGTTCATACAGATGGCGGTGAAGATATTTCCATGTTCATACAGATGGCTGTGTAGATATATCCACGTTCATACAGATGGCGGTGACGATATTTCCATGTTCATACAGACGTCGGTGTAGATATTTCCATGTTCATACAGATAGCGGTGCTGATATTTCCATGTTTATACAGGTAGCGGTGTAGATATTTCCATGTTTATACAGATAGCGGTGTAGATATTTCCATGTTTATACAGATAGCGGTTTAGATATTTCCATGTTTATACAGATAGCGGTAGATATCTCCATCTTAATACAGATGGCGGGGTAGATATTTATATGTTCATACAGATGGCGGTGCAGATATTTCCATGCTCATACAGATGGCGGTGAAGATATTTCCATGTTCAAACAGATGGCGGTGTAGAAACTTCCATGTTCATACTGATAGCGGTGGTGATATTTCCATGTTTATACAGGTAGCGATGTAGATATTTCCATGTTTATACAGATAGCGGTGCAAATATTTCCATGTTTATACACATAGCGGTGTAGATATTTCCATGTTTATACAGATAGCGGTGTAGATATTTCCATGTTTATGCAGATAGTTGTGTAGATATCTCCATCTTAATACAGATGGCAGTGTAGATATTTAAATGTTCATACAGATGGCTGTGTAGACATATCCATGTTCATACAGATGGCGGTGAAGGTATTTCCATGTTCATACAGATAGCGGTGTAGATATTTCCATGTTTATACAGATAGCGGTGAAAATGTATGCATGTTTAAACAGATAGCGGTGTAGATATTTCCATGTTCATCCAGATGGCTGTGTAGATATATCCATGTTCATACAGATGGCGGTGAAGATATTTCCATGTTCATACAGATAGCGGTGTAGATATTTCCATGTTCATACAGATAGCGGTGCATGTATTTCCATGTTCATACAGATAGCGGTGTAGATATTTCCGTGTTCATCCAGATGTCTGTGTAGATATTTCCATGTTCATACAGATAGCGGTGTAGATATTTCCATGTTCATACAGATAGCGGTGTAGATATTTCCATGTTCATCCAGATGGCTGTGTAGACATATCCATGTTCATACAGATGGCGGTGAAGATATTTCCATGTTCATACAGATGGCTGTGTAGATATATCCATGTTCATACAGATGGCGGTGACGATATTTCCATGTTCATACAGACGGCGGTGTAGATATTTCCATGTTTATACACATAGCGGTGTAGATAATTCCATGTTTATACAGATAGCGGTGTAGATATTTCCATGTTTATGCAGATAGTTGTGTAGATATCTCCATCTTAATACAGATGGCAGTGTAGATATTTAAATGTTCATACAGATGGCTGTGTAGACATATCCATGTTCATACAGATGGCGGTGAAGATATTTCCATGTTCATACAGATGGCGGTGTAGATATTTCCATGTTCATCCAGATGGCTGTGTAGATATATCCATGTTCATACAGATAGCGGTGTAGATATTTCCATCTTCATACAGATAGCGGTGCAGATATTTCCATGTTCATCCAGATGGCTGTGTAGATATATCCATGTTCATACAGATGGCGTTGAAGATATTTCCATGTTCATACAGATAGCGGTGTAGATATTTCCATGTTCATACAGATAGCGGTGTAGATATTTCCATGTTCATAAAGATAGTGGTGTAGATATTTCCATGTTTATACAGATAGCGGTGAAAATGTATGCATGTTTACTCAGATAGCGGTGTAGATATTTCTATGTTCATCCTGATGGCTGTGTAGATATATCCATGTTCATACAGATTGCGGTGAAGATATTTCCATGTTCATACAGATAGCGGTGTAGATATTTCCATGTTCATACAGATAGCGGTGTAGATATTTCCATGTTCATACAGATAGCGGTGCATGTATTTCCATGTTCATACAGATAGCGGTGTAGATATTTCCGTGTTCATCCAGATGTCTGTGTAGATATTTCCATGTTCATACAGATAGCGGTGTAGATATTTCCATGTACATACAGATAGCGGTGTAGATATTTCCATGTTCATCCAGATGGCTGTGTAGACATATCCATGTTCATACAGATGGCGGTGAAGTTATTTCCATGTTTATACAGATAGCGGTGTAGATATTTCCATGTTCATACAGATAGACGTGTAGATATTGCCATGTTCATACCGATAGCGGTGCTGATAGTTCCATGTTTATACAGGTAGCGGTGTACATATTTCCGTGTTTATACAGATAGCGGTGTAGATATTTCCATGTTCATACAGATAGCGGTGTAGATATATCCATGTTTATACAAATAGCGGTGTAGATATCTCCTTCTTAATTCTGATGGCGGTGTAGATATTTCCATGTTCATACAGATGGCGGTGTAGATATTTCCATGTTTATAGAGATAGCGGTGTAGTTATTTCCATGTGCATAGAGATAGCTGTGTAGATATTTCCATTTATATGCAGATAGTTGTGTAGATATTTCCTTTTTCATGCAGATAGCGGTGTAGATATTTCCATGTTCAAACAGATAGCGGTGTAGATATTTCCATGTTCATACAGATAGCGGTGTAGATATTTCCATGTTTATACAGATAGCGGTGAAGATGTATGCATGTTTACACAGATAGCGGTGTAGATATTTCCATGTTCATACAGATAGCGGTGTAGATATTTCCATGTTCATACAGATAGCGGTGTAGATATTTCCATGTTCATACAGATAGTGGTGCATGTATTTCCATGTTCATACAGATAGCGGTGTAGATATTTGCGTGTTCATCCAGATGTCTGTGTAGATATTTCCATGTTCATACAGATAGCGGTGTAGATATTCCCATGTTCATACAGATAGCGGTGTAGATATTTCCATGTTCATCCAGATGGCTGTGTAGACATATCCATGTTCATACAGATGGCGGTGAAGATATTTCCATGTTCATACAGATGGCTGTGTAGATATATCCATGTTCATACAGATGGCGGTGACGATATTTCCTTGTTCATACAGACGGCGGTGTAGATATTTCCATGTTCATACAGACAGCGGTGCTGATATTTCCATGTTTATACAGGTAGCGGTGTAGATATTTCCATGTTTATACAGATAGCGGTGTAGATATTTCCATGTTTATACAGATAGCGGTGTAGATATTTCCATGTTTATACAGATAGCGGTGTAGATATTTCCATGTGTATACAGATAGCGGTGTAGATATCTCCATCTTAATACAGAGGGCGGTGTAGATATTTATATGTTCATACAGATGGTGGTGCAGACATTTCCATGTTCATACGGATGGCGGTGAAGATATTTCCATGTTCATACAGATGGCAGTGTAGATATTTCCATGTTCATCCAGATTTCTGTGTAGATATATCCATGTTCATACAGATAGCGGTGTAGATATTTCCATCTTCATACAGATAGCGGTGCAGATATTTGCATGTTCATCCAGATGGCTGTGTAGATATATCCATGTTCATACAGACGGCGGTGAAGATATTTCCATGTTCATACAGATAGCGGTGTAGATATTTCCATGTTCATACAGATAGCGTTGTAGATATTTCCATGTTTATAAAGATAGCGGTGTAGATATTTCCATGTTTATACAGATAGCGGTGAAAATGTATGCATGTTTACACAGATAGCGGTGTAGATATTTCCATGTTCATCCAGATGGCTGTGTAGATATATCCATGTTCGTACAGATGGCGGTGAAGATATTTCCATGTTCATACAGATAGCGGTGTAGATATTTCCATGTTCATACAGATAGCGGTGCATGTATTTCCATGTTCATACAGATAGCGGTGTAGATATTTCCGTGTTCATCCAGATGTCTGTGTAGATATTTCCATGTTCATACAGATAGCGGTGTAGATATTTCCATGTTCATACAGATAGCGGTGTAGATATTTCCATGTTCATCCAGATGGCTGTGTAGACATATCCATGTTCATACAGATGGCGGTGAAGATATTTCCATGTTCATACAGATGGCTGTGTAGATATATCCATGTTCATACAGATGGCGGTGACGATATTTCCATGTTCATACAGACGGCGGTGTAGATATTTCCATGTTCATACAGATAGCGGTGCTGATATTTCCATGTTTATACAGGTAGCGGTGTAGATATTTCCATGTTTATACAGATAGCGGTGTAGATATTTCCATGTTTATACAGATAGCGGTGTAGATATTTCCATGTTTATACAGATAGCGGTGTAGATATCTCCATCTTAATACAGATGGCGGTGCAGATATTTATATGTTCATACAGATGGCGGTGCAGATATTTCCATGTTCATACGGATGGCGGTGAAGATATTTCCATGTTCATACAGATGGCGGTGTAGAAACTTCCATGTTCATACTGATAGCGGTGCTGATATTTCCATGTTTATACAGGTAGCGGTGTAGATATTTCCATGTTTATACAGATAGCGGTGTAGATATTTCCATGTTTATACACATAGCGTTGTTGATATTTCCATGTTTATACAGATAGCTGTGTAGAAATTTCCATGTTTATGCAGATAGTTGTGTAGATATGTCCATCTTAATACAGATGGCGGTGTAGATATTTAAATGTTCATACAGATGGCTGTGTAGACATATCCATGTTCATACAGATGGTGGTGAAGATATTTCCATGTTCATACAGATAGCGGTGTAGATATTTCCATGTTCATACAGATAGCGGTGTAGATATTTCCATGTTCATACAGATGGCGGTGTAGATATTTCCATGTTCATCCAGATGGCTGTGTAGATATATCCATGTTCATACAGATAGCGGTGTAGATATTTTCATCTTCATACTGATAGCGGTGCAGATATTTCCATGTTCATCCAGATGGCTGTGTAGATATATCCATGTTCATACAGATAGCGGTGTAGATATTTCCATGTTTATACAGATAGCGGTGTAGATATTTCCATGTTCATAAAGATAGTGGTGTAGATATTTCCATGTTTATACAGATAGCGGTGAAAATGTATGCATGTTTACACAGATAGCGGTGTAGATATTTCTATGTTCATCCAGATGGCTGTGTAGATATATCCATGTTCATACAGATGGCGGTGAAGATATTTCCATGTTCATACAGATAGCGGTGTAGATATTTCCATGTTCATACAGATAGCGGTGTAGATATTTCCATGTTCATACAGATAGCGGTGCATGTATTTCCATGTTCATACAGATAGCGGTGTAGATATTTCCGTGTTCATCCAGATGGCGGTGAAGTTATTTCCATGTTTATACAGATAGCGGTGTAGATATTTCCATGTTCATACAGATAGACGTGTAGATATTGCCATGTTCATACCGATAGCGGTGCTGATACTTCCATGTTTATACAGGTAGAGGTGTACATATTTGCGTGTTTATACAGATAGCGGTGTAGATATTTCCATGTTCATACAGATAGCGGTGTAGATATTTCCATGTTTATACATTTAGCGGTGTAGATATCTCCTTCTTAATTCTGATGGCGGTGTAGATATTTCCATGTTCATACAGATGGCGGTGTAGATATTTCCATGTTTATAGAGATAGCGGTGTAGTTATTTCCATGTGCATAGAGATAGCTGTGTAGATATTTCCATTTATATGCAGATAGTTGTGTAGATATTTCCTTTTTCATGCAGATAGCGGTGTAGATATTTCCATGTTCAAACAGATAGCGGTGTAGATATTTCCATGTTCATACAGATAGCGGTGTAGATATTTCCATGTTTATACAGATAGCGGTGAAGATGTATGCATGTTTACACAGATAGCGGTGTAGATATTTCCATGTTCATACAGATAGCGGTGTAGATATTTCCATGTTCATACAGATAGTGGTGCATGTATTTCCATGTTCATACAGATAGCGGTGTAGATATTTCCGTGTTCATCCAGATGTCTGTGTAGATATTTCCATGTTCATACAGATAGCGGTGTAGATATTTCCATGTTCATACAGATAGCGGTGTAGATATTTCCATGTTCATCCAGATGGCTGTGTAGACATATCCATGTTCATACAGATGGCGGTGAAGATATATCCATGTTCATACAGATGGCTGTGTAGATATATCCATGTTCATACAGATGGCGGTGACGATATTTCCATGTTCATAGAGACAGCGGTGTAGATATTTCCATGTTCATACAGACAGCGGTGCTGATATTTCCATGTTTATACAGGTAGCGGTGTAGATATTTCCATGTTTATACAGATAGCGGTGTAGATATTTCCATGTTTATACAGATAGCAGTGTAGATATTTCCATGTTTATACAGATAGCGGTGTAGATATTTCCATGTTTATACAGATAGCGGTGTAGATATCTCCATCTTAATACAGATGGCGGTGTAGATATTTATATGTTCATACAGATGGCGGTGCAGACATTTCCATGTTCATACGGACGGCGGTGAAGATATTTCCATGTTCATACAGATGGCGGTGTAGAAACTTCCATGTTCATACTGATAGCGGTGCTGATATTTCCATGTTTATACAGGTAGCGGTGTAGATATTTCCATGTTTATACAGATAGCGGTGTAGATATTTCCATGTTTATACACATAGCGGTGTAGATATTTCCATGTTTATACAGATAGCGGTGTAGATATTTCCATGTTTTGCAGATAATTGTGTAGATATCTCCATCTTAATACAGATGGAGGTGTAGATATTTAAATGTTTATACAGATGGCTGTGTAGACATATCCATGTTCATACAGATGGCGGTGAAGATATTTCCATGTTCATACAGATAGCGGTGTAGATATTTCCATGTTCATACAGATAGCGGTGTAGTTATTTCCATGTTCATACAGATGGCTGTGTAGATATATCCATGTCCCTACAGATGGCGGTGAAGATATTTCCATGTTCATACAGATGGCGTTGTAGATATTTCCATGTTCATACAGATAGCCATGTAGATATTGGCATGTTCATACCGATAGCGGTGCTGATACTTCCATGTTTATACAGGTAGCGGTGTACATATTTCTGTGTTTATACAGGTAGCGGTGTAGATATTTCCATGTTCATACAGATAGCGGTGTAGATATTTCCATGTTTATACAGATAGCGGTGTAGATATTTCCATGTTTATACAGACAGCGGTGTAGATATTTCCATGTTTATACAGATAGCGGTAGATATCTCCATCTTAATACAGATGGCGGTGAAGATATTTATATGTTCATACAGATGGCGGTGCAGATATTTCCATGTTCATACAGATGGCAGTGAAGATATTTCCATATTCATACAGATAGCGGTGTAGATATATCCATTTTCATACAGATAGTGGTGTAGATATTTCCATGTTCATACAGATAGCGGTGCAGATATTTCCATGTTCATACAGATAGCGGTGTACATATTTCCATGTTCATACAGATAGTGGTGTATGTATTTCCATGTTCATACAGATAGTGGTGTAGATATTTCCATTTTCATGCAGATAGCGGTGTATATATTTCCCTGTTCAAACAGTTAGCGGTGTAGATATTTCCATGTTCATAAAGATAGCTCTGTAGATATTTCCATGTTTATACAGATAGCGGTGAAGATGTATGCATGTTTACACAGATAGCGGTGTAGGTATTTCCATGTTCATCCACATGGCTGTGTAGATATATCCATGTTCAAACAGATGGCGGTGGAGATATTTCCATGTTCATACAGATAGCGGTGTAGATATTTCCATGTTCATATAGATAGCGGTGTAGATATTTCCATGTTCTTACAGATAGCGGTGTATGTATTTCCATGTTCATACAGATAGCGTTGTAGATATTTCCATGTTCATCCTGATGGCTGTGTACATATTTCCATGTTCATACAGATAGCGGTGTAGATATTTCCATGTTCATACAGATAGCGGTGTAGATATTTCCATGTTCATCCAGATGGCTGTGTACATATATCCATGTTCATACAGATGGCGGTGAAGATATTTCCATGTTCATACAGATAGCGGTGTAGATATTTCCATGTTCATAAAGAAAGCGGTGTAGATATTTCCATGTTCTTACAGATAGCGGTGTATGTATTTCCATGTTCATACAGATAGCGTTGTAGATATTTCCATGTTCATCCTGATGGCTGTGTACATATTTCCATGTTCATACAGATAGCGGTGTAGATATTTCCATGTTCATACAGATAGCGGTGTAGATATTTCCATGTTCATCCTGATGGCTGTGTACATATATCCATGTTCATACAGATGGCGGTGAAGATATTTCCATGTTCATACAGATGGCGTTGTAGATATTTCCATGTTCATACAGATAGCCGTGTAGATATTGGCATGTTCATACCGATAGCGGTGCTGATACTTCCATGTTTATACAGGTAGCGGTGTACATATTTCTGTGTTTATACAGGTAGCGGTATAGATATTTCCATGTTCATACAGATAGCGGTGTAGATATTTCCATGTTTATACAGGTAGCGGTGTAGATATCTCCTTCTTAATACAGACGGCAGTGTAGATATTTATATGTTCATACAGATGGCGGTGCAGATATTTCCATTTTCATACAGATGGTGGTGTAGATATTTCCATGTTTATAGAGATAGCGGTGTAGTTATTTCCATGTGCAAAGAGATAGCTGTGTAGATATTTCCATGTATATGCAGATAGCTGTGTAGATATTTCCATTTTCATGCAGATAGCGGTGTAGATATTTCCATGTTCAAACAGATAGGGGTGTAGGTATTTCCATGATCATACTGATAGCGGAGTGGATATTTCCATGTTTATACAGATAGCGGTGAAGATGTATGCATGTTTACACAAATAGCGGTGTAGATATTTCCATGTTCATACAGATAGATGTGTAGATATTTCCATGTTCATCCAGACGGCTGTGTAGACCTATCCATGTTCATGCAGATGGCGGTGAAGATATTTCCATGTTCATACAGATGGCTGTGTAGATATATCCATGTTCATACAGATGACGGTGAATATTTTTCCGTGTTCATACAGATGGCGGTGTAGATATTTCCATGTTCATACAGATAGCGGTGCTGATATTTCCATGTTTATACAGGTAGCAGTGTAGATATTGACATGTTTATACAGATAGCGGTGTAGATATTTCCATGTTTATACACATAGCGGTGTAGGTATTTCCTTGTTCATACTGATAGCGGTGTAGATATTTCCATCTTAATACAGATGGCGGTGAAGATATTTATATGTTCATACAGATGGCGGTGCAGATATTTCCATGTTCATACAGATGGCGGTGAAGATATTTCCATGTTCATACAGATAGCGGTGTAATTATTTCCATGTGTAAAGAGATAGCTGTGTAGATATTCCCATGTATATGCAGATAGCTGTGTAGATATTTCCATTTTCAAGCAGATAGCGGTTTATATACTTCCCTGTTCAAACAGATAGCGGTGTAGATATTTCCATGTTCATACAGATAGTGGTGTAGATATTTCCATGTTTGTACAGATAGCGGTGTAGATATCTCCATCTTAATACAGATGGCGGTGTAGATATTTATATGTTCATAAAGATGGCGGTGCAGATATTTCCATGTTCATGCAGACGGCGGTGTAGATATTTCCATGTTCATACAGATAGTGGTGCAGTTATTTCCATGTGTAAAGAGATAGCTGTGTAGATATTACCGTGTATATGCAGATAGCTGTGTAGATATTTCCATTTTCATGCAGATAGTGGTGTATATATTTCCCTGTTCAAACAGTTAGCAGTGTAGATATTTCCATGTTCAGAAAGATAGCGGTGTAGATATTTCCATGTTTATACAGATAGCGGTGAAGATGTATGCATGTTTACACAGATAGCGGTGTAGATATTTCCATGTTCATCCAGATGGCTGTGTAGATATATCCATGTTCATACAGATAGCGGTGTAGATATTTCCATCTTCATACAGATAGCGGTGCAGATATTTCCATGTTAATCCAGATGGCTGTGTGGATATATCCATGTTCATACAGATGGCGGTGAAGATATTTCCATGTTCATACAGGTAGCGGTGTACATATTTCTGTGTTTATACAGGTAGCGGTGTAGATATTTCCATGTTCATACAGATAGCGGTGTAGATATTTCCATGTTTATACAGATAGCGGTGTAGATATTTCCATGTTTATACAGATAGCGGTGTAGATATTTCCATGTTTATACAGATAGCGGTAGATATCTCCATCTTAATACAGATGGCGGTGTAGATATTTATATGTTCATACAGATGGCGGTGCAGATATTTCCATGTTCATACAGATGGCAGTGAAGATATTTCCATATTCATACAGATAGCGGTGTAGATATATCCATTTTCATACAGATAGTGGTGTAGATATTTCCATGTTCATACAGATAGCGGTGCAGATATTTCCATGTTCATACAGATAGCGGTGTACATATTTCCATGTTCATACAGATAGTGGTGTATGTATTTCCATGTTCATACAGATAGTGGTGTAGATATTTCCATTTTCATGCAGATAGCGGTGTATATATTTCCCTGTTCAAACAGTTAGCGGTGTAGATATTTCCATGTTCATAAAGATAGCTCTGTAGATATTTCCATGTTTATACAGATAGCGGTGAAGATGTATGCATGTTTACACAGATAGCGGTGTAGGTATTTCCATGTTCATCCACATGGCTGTGTAGATATATCCATGTTCAAACAGATGGCGGTGAAGATATTTCCATGTTCATACAGATAGCGGTGTAGATATTTCCATGTTCATATAGATAGCGGTGTAGATATTTCCATGTTCTTACAGATAGCGGTGTATGTATTTCCATGTTCATACAGATAGCGTTGTAGATATTTCCATGTTCATCCTGATGGCTGTGTACATATTTCCATGTTCATACAGATAGCGGTGTAGATATTTCCATGTTCATACAGATAGCGGTGTAGATATTTCCATGTTCATCCAGATGGCTGTGTACATATATCCATGTTCATACAGATGGCGGTGAAGATATTTCCATGTTCATACAGATAGCGGTGTAGATATTTCCATGTTCATAAAGAAAGCGGTGTAGATATTTCCATGTTCTTACAGATAGCGGTGTATGTATTTCCATGTTCATACAGATAGCGTTGTAGATATTTCCATGTTCATCCTGATGGCTGTGTACATATTTCCATGTTCATACAGATAGCGGTGTAGATATTTCCATGTTCATACAGATAGCGGTGTAGATATTTCCATGTTCATCCAGATGGCTGTGTACATATATCCATGTTCATACAGATGGCGGTGAAGATATTTCCATGTTCATACAGATGGCGTTGTAGATATTTCCATGTTCATACAGATAGCCGTGTAGATATTGGCATGTTCATACCGATAGCGGTGCTGATACTTCCATGTTTATACAGGTAGCGGTGTACATATTTCTGTGTTTATACAGGTAGCGGTATAGATATTTCCATGTTCATACAGATAGCGGTGTAGATATTTCCATGTTTATACAGGTAGCGGTGTAGATATCTCCTTCTTAATACAGACGGCAGTGTAGATATTTATATGTTCATACAGATGGCGGTGCAGATATTTCCATTTTCATACAGATGGTGGTGTAGATATTTCCATGTTTATAGAGATAGCGGTGTAGTTATTTCCATGTGCAAAGAGATAGCTGTGTAGATATTTCCATGTATATGCAGATAGCTGTGTAGATATTTCCATTTTCATGCAGATAGCGGTGTAGATATTTCCATGTTCAAACAGATAGGGGTGTAGGTATTTCCATGTTCATACTGATAGCGGAGTGGATATTTCCATGTTTATACAGATAGTGGTGAAGATGTATGCATGTTTACACAAATAGCGGTGTAGATATTTCCATGTTCATACAGATAGCTGTGTAGATATTTCCATGTTCATCCAGACGGCTGTGTAGACATATCCATGTTCATACAGATGGCGGTGAAGATATTTCCATGTTCATACAGATGGCTGTGTAGATATATCCATGTTCATACAGATGACGGTGAATATTTTTCCGTGTTCATACAGATGGCGGTGTAGATATTTCCATGTTCATACAGATAGCGGTGCTGATATTTCCGTGTTTATACAGGTAGCAGTGTAGATATTGACATGTTTATACAGATAGCGGTGTAGATATTTCCATGTTTATACACATAGCGGTGTAGGTATTTCCTTGTTCATACTGATAGCGGTGTAGATATCTCCATCTTAATACAGATGGCGGTGAAGATATTTATATGTTCATACAGATGGCGGTGCAGATATTTCCATGTTCATACAGATGGCGGTGAAGATATTTCCATGTTCATACAGATAGCGGTGTAGTTATTTCCATGTGTAAAGAGATAGCTGTGTAGATATTCCCATGTATATGCAGATAGCGGTGTAGATATTTCCATTTTCAAGCAGATAGCGGTTTATATACTTCCCTGTTCAAACAGATAGCGGTGTAGATATTTCCATGTTCATACAGATAGTGGTGTAGATATTTCCATGTTTGTACAGATAGCGGTGTAGATATCTCCATCTTAATACAGATGGCGGTGTAGATATTTATATGTTCATAAAGATGGCGGTGCAGATATTTCCATGTTCATGCAGACGGCGGTGTAGATATTTCCATGTTCATACAGATAGTGGTGCAGTTATTTCCATGTGTAAAGAGATAGCTGTGTAGATATTACCGTGTATATGCAGATAGCTGTGTAGATATTTCCATTTTCATGCAGATAGTGGTGTATATATTTCCCTGTTCAAACAGTTAGCAGTGTAGATATTTCCATGTTCAGAAAGATAGCGGTGTAGATATTTCCATGTTTATACAGATAGCGGTGAAGATGTATGCATGTTTACACAGATAGCGGTGTAGATATTTCCATGTTCATCCAGATGGCTGTGTAGATATATCCATGTTCATACAGATAGCGGTGTAGATATTTCCATCTTCATACAGATAGCGGTGCAGATATTTCCATGTTAATCCAGATGGCTGTGTGGATATATCCATGTTCATACAGATGGCGGTGAAGATATTTCCATGTTCATACAGATAGCGGTGTAGATATTTCCATGTTCATACAGAAAGCGGTGTAGATATTTCCTTGTTCATTCAGATAGCGGTGAAAATGTATGCATGTTTACACAGATAGCGGTGTAGATATTTCCATGTTCATCCAGATGGCTGTGTAGATATATCCATGTTCATACAGATGGCGGTGAAGATATTTCCATGTTTATACAGATAGCGGTGTAGATATTTCCATGTGTATACAGATAGCGGTGTAGATATCTCCATCTTAATACAGATGGCGGTGTAGATATTTATATGTTCATACAGATGGCGGTGCAGACATTTCCATGTTCATACGGATGGCGGTGAAGATATTTCCATGTTCATACAGATGGCGGTGTAGATATTTCCATGTTCATCCAGATGGCTGTGTAGATATATCCATGTTCATACAGATAGCGGTGTAGATATTTCCATCTTCATACAGATAGCGGTGCAGATATTTGCATGTTCATCCAGATGGCTGTGTAGATATATCCATGTTCATTCAGCTGGCGGTGAAGATATTTCCATGTTCATACAGATAGCGGTGTAGATATTTCCATGTTCATACAGATAGCGGTGTAGATATTTCCATGTTCATAAAGATAGCGGTGTAGATATTTCCATGTTTGTACAGATAGCGGTGAAAATGTATGCATGTTTACACAGATAGCGGTGTAGATATTTCCATGTTCATCCAGATGGCTGTGTAGATATATCCATGTTCGTACAGATGGCGGGGAAGATATTTCCATGTTCATACAGATAGCGGTGTAGATATTTCCATGTTCATACAGATAGCGGTGCATGTATTTCCATGTTCATACAGATAGCGGTGTAGATATTTCCGTGTTCATCCAGATGTCTGTGTAGATATTTCCATGTTCATACAGATAGCGGTGCATGTATTTCCATGTTCATACAGATAGCGGTGTAGATATTTCCGTGTTCATCCAGATGTCTGTGTAGATATTTCCATGTTCATACAGATTGCTGTGTAGATATATCCATGTTCATACAGATGGCGGTGACGATATTTCCATGTTCATACAGACGGCGGTGTAGATATTTCCATGTTCATACAGATAGCGGTGCTGATATTTCCATGTTTATAAAGGTAGTGGTGTAGATATTTCCATGTTTATACAGATAGCGGTGTAGGTATTTCCATGTTCATCCAGATGGCTGTGTAGATATATCCATGCTCATACAGATGGCGGTGAAGACGTTTCCATGTTCATACAGATAGCGGTGTAGATATTTCCATGTTCATACAGATAACCGTGTAGATATTGCATTGTTCCTACCGATAGCGGTGCTGATACTTCCATGTTTATACAGGTAGCGGTGTAGATATTTCCATGTTTATATACATAGCGGTGTAGATATTTCCATGTTTATACAGATAGCGGTGTAGATATCTCCATCTTAATACAGATGGCGGTGTAGATATTTATATGCTCATACAGATGGCGGTGCAGATATTTCCATGTTCATACGGATAGCGGTGAAGATATTTCCATGTTCATACAGATGGCGGTGTAGAAACTTCCATGTTCATACTGATAGCGGTGCTGATATTTCCATGTTTATACAGGTAGCGGTGTAGATATTTCCATGTTTATACAGATAGCAGTGTAGATATTTCCATGTTTATACACATAGCGGTGTAGATATTTCCATGTTTATACAGATGGCGGTGTAGATATTTCCATGTTTATGCAGATAGTGGTGTAGATATCTCCATCTTAATACAGATGGCGGTGTAGATATTTAAATGTTCATACAGATGGCGGTGCAGATATTTCCATGTTCATACAGATGGCGGTGTAGTTATTTCCATGTGTAAAGAGATAGCTGTGTAGGTATTTCCATGTATAAGCAGATAGCTCTGTAGATATTTCCGTTTTCATGCAGATAGCGGTGTATATATTTCCCTCTTCAAACAGTTAGCGGTGTAGATATTTCCATGGTCATAAAGATAGCGGTGTAGATATTTCCATGTTTATACAGATAGCGGTGTAGATATTTCCATGTTCATACAGATAGACGTGTAGATATTGCCATGTTCATACCGATAGCGGTGCTGATACTTCCATGTTTATACAGGTAGTGGGGTACATATTTCCGTGTTTATACAGATAGCGGTGTAGATATTTCCATGTTCATACAGATAGTGGTGTAGATATTTCCATGTTTATACAGATAGCGGTGTAGATATCTCCTTCTTAATTCTGATGGCGGTGTAGATATTTCCATGTTTATAGAGATAGCGGTGTAGTTATTTCCATGTGCAAAGAGA
Source organism: Gorilla gorilla gorilla (assembly GCF_029281585.2). Taxonomy (NCBI): domain Eukaryota; kingdom Metazoa; phylum Chordata; class Mammalia; order Primates; family Hominidae; genus Gorilla; species Gorilla gorilla. The sequence goes on along the minus strand of NC_073232.2, from coordinate 3,510,154 downwards.
TAGCTGTGTAGATATTTCCATTTATATGCAGATAGTTGTGTAGTTATTTCCTTTTTCATGCAGATAGCGGTGTAGATATTTCCATGTTCAAACAGATAGCGGTGTAGATATTTCCATGTTCATACAGATAGCGGTGTAGATATTTCCATGTTTATACAGATAGCGGTGAAGATGTATGCATGTTTACACAGATAGCGGTGTAGATATTTCCATGTTCATACAGATGGCGGTGAAGATATTTCCATGTTCATACAGATGGCTGTGTAGATATATCCACGTTCATACAGATGGCGGTGACGATATTTCCATGTTCATACAGACGTCGGTGTAGATATTTCCATGTTCATACAGATAGCGGTGATGATATTTCCATGTTTATACAGGTAGCGGTGTAGATATTTCCATGTTTATACAGATAGCGGTGTAGATATTTCCATGTTTATACAGATAGCGGTGTAGATATTTCCATGTTTATACAGATAGCGGTAGATATCTCCATCTTAATACAGATGGCGGGGTAGATATTTATATGTTCATACAGATGGCGGTGCAGATATTTCCATGTTCATACAGATGGCGGTGAAGATATTTCCATGTTCATACAGATGGCGGTGTAGAAACTTCCATGTTCATACTGATAGCGGTGGTGATATTTCCATGTTTATACAGGTAGCGATGTAGATATTTCCATGTTTATACAGATAGCGGTGCAAATATTTCCATGTTTATACACATAGCGGTGTAGATATTTCCATGTTTATACAGATAGCGGTGTAGATATTTCCATGTTTATGCAGATAGTTGTGTAGATATCTCCATCTTAATACAGATGGCAGTGTAGATATTTAAATGTTCATACAGATGGCTGTGTAGACATATCCATGTTCATACAGATGGCGGTGAAGGTATTTCCATGTTCATACAGATAGCGGTGTAGATATTTCCATGTTTATACAGATAGCGGTGAAAATGTATGCATGTTTAAACAGATAGCGGTGTAGATATTTCCATGTTCATCCAGATGGCTGTGTAGATATATCCATGTTCATACAGATGGCGGTGAAGATATTTCCATGTTCATACAGATAGCGGTGTAGATATTTCCATGTTCATACAGATAGCGGTGCATGTATTTCCATGTTCATACAGATAGCGGTGTAGATATTTCCGTGTTCATCCAGATGTCTGTGTAGATATTTCCATGTTCATACAGATAGCGGTGTAGATATTTCCATGTTCATACAGATAGCGGTGTAGATATTTCCATGTTCATCCAGATGGCTGTGTAGACATATCCATGTTCATACAGATGGCGGTGAAGATATTTCCATGTTCATACAGATGGCTGTGTAGATATATCCATGTTCATACAGATGGCGGTGACGATATTTCCATGTTCATACAGACGGCGGTGTAGATATTTCCATGTTTATACACATAGCGGTGTAGATAATTCCATGTTTATACAGATAGCGGTGTAGATATTTCCATGTTTATGCAGATAGTTGTGTAGATATCTCCATCTTAATACAGATGGCAGTGTAGATATTTAAATGTTCATACAGATGGCTGTGTAGACATATCCATGTTCATACAGATGGCGGTGAAGATATTTCCATGTTCATACAGATGGCGGTGTAGATATTTCCATGTTCATCCAGATGGCTGTGTAGATATATCCATGTTCATACAGATAGCGGTGTAGATATTTCCATCTTCATACAGATAGCGGTGCAGATATTTCCATGTTCATCCAGATGGCTGTGTAGATATATCCATGTTCATACAGATGGCGTTGAAGATATTTCCATGTTCATACAGATAGCGGTGTAGATATTTCCATGTTCATACAGATAGCGGTGTAGATATTTCCATGTTCATAAAGATAGTGGTGTAGATATTTCCATGTTTATACAGATAGCGGTGAAAATGTATGCATGTTTACTCAGATAGCGGTGTAGATATTTCTATGTTCATCCTGATGGCTGTGTAGATATATCCATGTTCATACAGATTGCGGTGATGATATTTCCATGTTCATACAGATAGCGGTGTAGATATTTCCATGTTCATACAGATAGCGGTGTAGATATTTCCATGTTCATACAGATAGCGGTGCATGTATTTCCATGTTCATACAGATAGCGGTGTAGATATTTCCGTGTTCATCCAGATGTCTGTGTAGATATTTCCATGTTCATACAGATAGCGGTGTAGATATTTCCATGTACATACAGATAGCGGTGTAGATATTTCCATGTTCATCCAGATGGCTGTGTAGACATATCCATGTTCATACAGATGGCGGTGAAGTTATTTCCATGTTTATACAGATAGCGGTGTAGATATTTCCATGTTCATACAGATAGACGTGTAGATATTGCCATGTTCATACCGATAGCGGTGCTGATACTTCCATGTTTATACAGGTAGCGGTGTACATATTTCCGTGTTTATACAGATAGCGGTGTAGATATTTCCATGTTCATACAGATAGCGGTGTAGATATATCCATGTTTATACAAATAGCGGTGTAGATATCTCCTTCTTAATTCTGATGGCGGTGTAGATATTTCCATGTTCATACAGATGGCGGTGTAGATATTTCCATGTTTATAGAGATAGCGGTGTAGTTATTTCCATGTGCATAGAGATAGCTGTGTAGATATTTCCATTTATATGCAGATAGTTGTGTAGATATTTCCTTTTTCATGCAGATAGCGGTGTAGATATTTCCATGTTCAAACAGATAGCGGTGTAGATATTTCCATGTTCATACAGATAGCGGTGTAGATATTTCCATGTTTATACAGATAGCGGTGAAGATGTATGCATGTTTACACAGATAGCGGTGTAGATATTTCCATGTTCATACAGATAGCGGTGTAGATATTTCCATGTTCATACAGATAGCGGTGTAGATATTTCCATGTTCATACAGATAGTGGTGCATGTATTTCCATGTTCATACAGATAGCGGTGTAGATATTTCCGTGTTCATCCAGATGTCTGTGTAGATATTTCCATGTTCATACAGATAGCGGTGTAGATATTTCCATGTTCATACAGATAGCGGTGTAGATATTTCCATGTTCATCCAGATGGCTGTGTAGACATATCCATGTTCATACAGATGGCGGTGAAGATATTTCCATGTTCATACAGATGGCTGTGTAGATATATCCATGTTCATACAGATGGCGGTGACGATATTTCCTTGTTCATACAGACGGCGGTGTAGATATTTCCATGTTCATACAGACAGCGGTGCTGATATTTCCATGTTTATACAGGTAGCGGTGTAGATATTTCCATGTTTATACAGATAGCGGTGTAGATATTTCCATGTTTATACAGATAGCGGTGTAGATATTTCCATGTTTATACAGATAGCGGTGTAGATATTTCCATGTGTATACAGATAGCGGTGTAGATATCTCCATCTTAATACAGAGGGCGGTGTAGATATTTATATGTTCATACAGATGGCGGTGCAGACATTTCCATGTTCATACGGATGGCGGTGAAGATATTTCCATGTTCATACAGATGGCAGTGTAGATATTTCCATGTTCATCCAGATTTCTGTGTAGATATATCCATGTTCATACAGATAGCGGTGTAGATATTTCCATCTTCATACAGATAGCGGTGCAGATATTTGCATGTTCATCCAGATGGCTGTGTAGATATATCCATGTTCATACAGACGGCGGTGAAGATATTTCCATGTTCATACAGATAGCGGTGTAGATATTTCCATGTTCATACAGATAGCGGTGTAGATATTTCCATGTTTATAAAGATAGCGGTGTAGATATTTCCATGTTTATACAGATAGCGGTGAAAATGTATGCATGTTTACACAGATAGCGGTGTAGATATTTCCATGTTCATCCAGATGGCTGTGTAGATATATCCATGTTCGTACAGATGGCGGTGAAGATATTTCCATGTTCATACAGATAGCGGTGTAGATATTTCCATGTTCATACAGATAGCGGTGCATGTATTTCCATGTTCATACAGATAGCGGTGTAGATATTTCCGTGTTCATCCAGATGTCTGTGTAGATATTTCCATGTTCATACAGATAGCGGTGTAGATATTTCCATGTTCATACAGATAGCGGTGTAGATATTTCCATGTTCATCCAGATGGCTGTGTAGACATATCCATGTTCATACAGATGGCGGTGAAGATATTTCCATGTTCATACAGATGGCTGTGTAGATATATCCATGTTCATACAGATGGCGGTGACGATATTTCCATGTTCATACAGACGGCGTTGTAGATATTTCCATGTTCATACAGATAGCGGTGCTGATATTTCCATGTTTATACAGGTAGCGGTGTAGATATTTCCATGTTTATACAGATTGCGGTGTAGATATTTCCATGTTTATACAGATAGCGGTGTAGATATTTCCATGTTTATACAGATAGCGGTGTAGATATCTCCATCTTAATACAGATGGCGGTGCAGATATTTATATGTTCATACAGATGGCGGTGCAGATATTTCCATGTTCATACGGATGGCGGTGAAGATATTTCCATGTTCATACAGATGGCGGTGTAGAAACTTCCATGTTCATACTGATAGCGGTGCTGATATTTCCATGTTTATACAGGTAGCGGTGTAGATATTTCCATGTTTATACAGATAGCGGTGTAGATATTTCCATGTTTATACACATAGCGTTGTTGATATTTCCATGTTTATACAGATAGCTGTGTAGAAATTTCCATGTTTATGCAGATAGTTGTGTAGATATGTCCATCTTAATACAGATGGCGGTGTAGATATTTAAATGTTCATACAGATGGCTGTGTAGACATATCCATGTTCATACAGATGGTGGTGAAGATATTTCCATGTTCATACAGATAGCGGTGTAGATATTTCCATGTTCATACAGATAGCGGTGTAGATATTTCCATGTTCATACAGATGGCGGTGTAGATATTTCCATGTTCATCCAGATGGCTGTGTAGATATATCCATGTTCATACAGATAGCGGTGTAGATATTTTCATCTTCATACTGATAGCGGTGCAGATATTTCCATGTTCATCCAGATGGCTGTGTAGATATATCCATGTTCATACAGATAGCGGTGTAGATATTTCCATGTTCATACAGATAGCGGTGTAGATATTTCCATGTTCATAAAGATAGTGGTGTAGATATTTCCATGTTTATACAGATAGCGGTGAAAATGTATGCATGTTTACACAGATAGCGGTGTAGATATTTCTATGTTCATCCAGATGGCTGTGTAGATATATCCATGTTCATACAGATGGCGGTGAAGATATTTCCATGTTCATACAGATAGCGGTGTAGATATTTCCATGTTCATACAGATAGCGGTGTAGATATTTCCATGTTCATACAGATAGCGGTGCATGTATTTCCATGTTCATACAGATAGCGGTGTAGATATTTCCGTGTTCATCCAGATGGCGGTGAAGTTATTTCCATGTTTATACAGATAGCGGTGTAGATATTTCCATGTTCATACAGATAGACGTGTAGATATTGCCATGTTCATACCGATAGCGGTGCTGATACTTCCATGTTTATACAGGTAGAGGTGTACATATTTGCGTGTTTATACAGATAGCGGTGTAGATATTTCCATGTTCATACAGATAGCGGTGTAGATATTTCCATGTTTATACATTTAGCGGTGTAGATATCTCCTTCTTAATTCTGATGGCGGTGTAGATATTTCCATGTTCATACAGATGGCGGTGTAGATATTTCCATGTTTATAGAGATAGCGGTGTAGTTATTTCCATGTGCATAGAGATAGCTGTGTAGATATTTCCATTTATATGCAGATAGTTGTGTAGATATTTCCTTTTTCATGCAGATAGCGGTGTAGATATTTCCATGTTCAAACAGATAGCGGTGTAGATATTTCCATGTTCATACAGATAGCGGTGTAGATATTTCCATGTTTATACAGATAGCGGTGAAGATGTATGCATGTTTACACAGATAGCGGTGTAGATATTTCCATGTTCATACAGATAGCGGTGTAGATATTTCCATGTTCATACAGATAGTGGTGCATGTATTTCCATGTTCATACAGATAGCGGTGTAGATATTTCCGTGTTCATCCAGATGTCTGTGTAGATATTTCCATGTTCATACAGATAGCGGTGTAGATATTTCCATGTTCATACAGATAGCGGAGTAGATATTTCCATGTTCATCCAGATGGCTGTGTAGACATATCCATGTTCATACAGATGGCGGTGAAGATATATCCATGTTCATACAGATGGCTGTGTAGATATATCCATGTTCATACAGATGGCGGTGACGATATTTCCATGTTCATAGAGACGGCGGTGTAGATATTTCCATGTTCATACAGACAGCGGTGCTGATATTTCCATGTTTATACAGGTAGCGGTGTAGATATTTCCATGTTTATACAGATAGCGGTGTAGATATTTCCATGTTTATATAGATAGCAGTGTAGATATTTCCATGTTTATACAGATAGCGGTGTAGATATTTCCATGTTTATACAGATAGCGGTGTAGATATCTCCATCTTAATACAGATGGCGGTGTAGATATTTATATGTTCATACAGATGGCGGTGCAGACATTTCCATGTTCATACGGACGGCGGTGAAGATATTTCCATGTTCATACAGATGGCGGTGTAGAAACTTCCATGTTCATACTGATAGCGGTGCTGATATTTCCATGTTTATACAGGTAGCGGTGTAGATATTTCCATGTTTATACAGATAGCGGTGTAGATATTTCCATGTTTATACACATAGCGGTGTAGATATTTCCATGTTTATACAGATAGCGGTGTAGATATTTCCATGTTTTGCAGATAATTGTGTAGATATCTCCATCTTAATACAGATGGAGGTGTAGATATTTAAATGTTCATACAGATGGCTGTGTAGACATATCCATGTTCATACAGATGGCGGTGAAGATATTTCCATGTTCATACAGATAGCGGTGTAGATATTTCCATGTTCATACAGATAGCGGTGTAGTTATTTCCATGTTCATACAGATGGCTGTGTAGATATATCCATGTCCCTACAGATGGCGGTGAAGATATTTCCATGTTCATACAGATGGCGTTGTAGATATTTCCATGTTCATACAGATAGCCATGTAGATATTGGCATGTTCATACCGATAGCGGTGCTGATACTTCCATGTTTATACAGGTAGCGGTGTACATATTTCTGTGTTTATACAGGTAGCGGTGTAGATATTTCCATGTTCATACAGATAGCGGTGTAGATATTTCCATGTTTATACAGATAGCGGTGTAGATATTTCCATGTTTATACAGACAGCGGTGTAGATATTTCCATGTTTATACAGATAGCGGTAGATATCTCCATCTTAATACAGATGGCGGTGTAGATATTTATATGTTCATACAGATGGCGGTGCAGATATTTCCATGTTCATACAGATGGCAGTGAAGATATTTCCATATTCATACAGATAGCGGTGTAGATATATCCATTTTCATACAGATAGTGGTGTAGATATTTCCATGTTCATACAGATAGCGGTGCAGATATTTCCATGTTCATACAGATAGCGGTGTACATATTTCCATGTTCATACAGATAGTGGTGTATGTATTTCCATGTTCATACAGATAGTGGTGTAGATATTTCCATTTTCATGCAGATAGCGGTGTATATATTTCCCTGTTCAAACAGTTAGCGGTGTAGATATTTCCATGTTCATAAAGATAGCTCTGTAGATATTTCCATGTTTATACAGATAGCGGTGAAGATGTATGCATGTTTACACAGATAGCGGTGTAGGTATTTCCATGTTCATCCACATGGCTGTGTAGATATATCCATGTTCAAACAGATGGCGGTGAAGATATTTCCATGTTCATACAGATAGCGGTGTAGATATTTCCATGTTCATATAGATAGCGGTGTAGATATTTCCATGTTCTTACAGATAGCGGTGTATGTATTTCCATGTTCATACAGATAGCGTTGTAGATATTTCCATGTTCATCCTGATGGCTGTGTACATATTTCCATGTTCATACAGATAGCGGTGTAGATATTTCCATGTTCATACAGATAGCGGTGTAGATATTTCCATGTTCATCCAGATGGCTGTGTACATATATCCATGTTCATACAGATGGCGGTGAAGATATTTCCATGTTCATACAGATAGCGGTGTAGATATTTCCATGTTCATAAAGAAAGCGGTGTAGATATTTCCATGTTCTTACAGATAGCGGTGTATGTATTTCCATGTTCATACAGATAGCGTTGTAGATATTTCCATGTTCATCCTGATGGCTGTGTACATATTTCCATGTTCATACAGATAGCGGTGTAGATATTTCCATGTTCATACAGATAGCGGTGTAGATATTTCCATGTTCATCCAGATGGCTGTGTACATATATCCATGTTCATACAGATGGCGGTGAAGATATTTCCATGTTCATACAGATGGCGTTGTAGATATTTCCATGTTCATACAGATAGCCGTGTAGATATTGGCATGTTCATACCGATAGCGGTGCTGATACTTCCATGTTTATACAGGTAGCGGTGTACATATTTCTGTGTTTATACAGGTAGCGGTATAGATATTTCCATGTTCATACAGATAGCGGTGTAGATATTTCCATGTTTATACAGGTAGCGGTGTAGATATCTCCTTCTTAATACAGACGGCAGTGTAGATATTTATATGTTCATACAGATGGCGGTGCAGATATTTCCATTTTCATACAGATGGTGGTGTAGATATTTCCATGTTTATAGAGATAGCGGTGTAGTTATTTCCATATGCAAAGAGATAGCTGTGTAGATATTTCCATGTATATGCAGATAGCTGTGTAGATATTTCCATTTTCATGCAGATAGCGGTGTAGATATTTCCATGTTCAAACAGATAGGGGTGTAGGTATTTCCATGTTCATACTGATAGCGGAGTGGATATTTCCATGTTTATACAGATAGCGGTGAAGATGTATGCATGTTTACACAAATAGCGGTGTAGATATTTCCATGTTCATACAGATAGATGTGTAGATATTTCCATGTTCATCCAGACGGCTGTGTAGACATATCCATGTTCATACAGATGGCGGTGAAGATATTTCCATGTTCATACAGATGGCTGTGTAGATATATCCATGTTCATACAGATGACGGTGAATATTTTTCCGTGTTCATACAGATGGCGGTGTAGATATTTCCATGTTCATACAGATAGCGGTGCTGATATTTCCATGTTTATACAGGTAGCAGTGTAGATATTGACATGTTTATACAGATAGCGGTGTAGATATTTCCATGTTTATACACATAGCGGTGTAGGTATTTCCTTGTTCATACTGATAGCGGTGTAGATATTTCCATCTTAATACAGATGGCGGTGAAGATATTTATATGTTCATACAGATGGCGGTGCAGATATTTCCATGTTCATACAGATGGCGGTGAAGATATTTCCATGTTCATACAGATAGCGGTGTAATTATTTCCATGTGTAAAGAGATAGCTGTGTAGATATTCCCATGTATATGCAGATAGCTGTGTAGATATTTCCATTTTCAAGCAGATAGCGGTTTATATACTTCCCTGTTCAAACAGATAGCGGTGTAGATATTTCCATGTTCATACAGATAGTGGTGTAGATATTTCCATGTTTGTACAGATAGCGGTGTAGATATCTCCATCTTAATACAGATGGCGGTGTAGATATTTATATGTTCATAAAGATGGCGGTGCAGATATTTCCATTTTCATGCAGACGGCGGTGTAGATATTTCCATGTTCATACAGATAGTGGTGCAGTTATTTCCATGTGTAAAGAGATAGCTGTGTAGATATTACCGTGTATATGCAGATATCTGTGTAGATATTTCCATTTTCATGCAGATAGTGGTGTATATATTTCCCTGTTCAAACAGTTAGCAGTGTAGATATTTCCATGTTCAGAAAGATAGCGGTGTAGATATTTCCATGTTTATACAGATAGCGGTGAAGATGTATGCATGTTTACACAGATAGCGGTGTAGATATTTCCATGTTCATCCAGATGGCTGTGTAGATATATCCATGTTCATACAGATAGCGGTGTAGATATTTCCATCTTCATACAGATAGCGGTGCAGATATTTCCATGTTAATCCAGATGGCTGTGTGGATATATCCATGTTCATACAGATGGCGGTGAAGATATTTCCATGTTCATACAGGTAGCGGTGTACATATTTCTGTGTTTATACAGGTAGCGGTGTAGATATTTCCATGTTCATACAGATAGCGGTGTAGATATTTCCATGTTTATACAGATAGCGGTGTAGATATTTCCATGTTTATACAGATAGCGGTGTAGATATTTCCATGTTTATACAGATAGCGGTAGATATCTCCATCTTAATACAGATGGCGGTGTAGATATTTATATGTTCATACAGATGGCGGTGCAGATATTTCCATGTTCATACAGATGGCAGTGAAGATATTTCCATATTCATACAGATAGCGGTGTAGATATATCCATTTTCATACAGATAGTGGTGTAGATATTTCCATGTTCATACAGATAGCGGTGCAGATATTTCCATGTTCATACAGATAGCGGTGTACATATTTCCATGTTCATACAGATAGTGGTGTATGTATTTCCATGTTCATACAGATAGTGGTGTAGATATTTCCATTTTCATGCAGATAGCGGTGTATATATTTCCCTGTTCAAACAGTTAGCGGTGTAGATATTTCCATGTTCATAAAGATAGCTCTGTAGATATTTCCATGTTTATACAGATAGCGGTGAAGATGTATGCATGTTTACACAGATAGCGGTGTAGGTATTTCCATGTTCATCCACATGGCTGTGTAGATATATCCATGTTCAAACAGATGGCGGTGAAGATATTTCCATGTTCATACAGATAGCGGTGTAGATATTTCCATGTTCATATAGATAGCGGTGTAGATATTTCCATGTTCTTACAGATAGCGGTGTATGTATTTCCATGTTCATACAGATAGCGTTGTTGATATTTCCATGTTCATCCTGATGGCTGTGTACATATTTCCATGTTCATACAGATAGCGGTGTAGATATTTCCATGTTCATACAGATAGCGGTGTAGATATTTCCATGTTCATCCAGATGGCTGTGTACATATATCCATGTTCATACAGATGGCGGTGAAGATATTTCCATGTTCATACAGATAGCGGTGTAGATATTTCCATGTTCATAAAGAAAGCGGTGTAGATATTTCCATGTTCTTACAGATAGCGGTGTATGTATTTCCATGTTCATACAGATAGCGTTGTAGATATTTCCATGTTCATCCTGATGGCTGTGTACATATATCCATGTTCATACAGATGGCGGTGAAGATATTTCCATGTTCATACAGATAGCGGTGTAGATATTTCCATGTTTATACAGGTAGCGGTGTAGATATCTCCTTCTTAATACAGACGGCAGTGTAGATATTTATATGTTCATACAGATGGCGGTGCAGATATTTCCATTTTCATACAGATGGTGGTGTAGATATTTCCATGTTTATAGAGATAGCGGTGTAGTTATTTCCATGTGCAAAGAGATAGCTGTGTAGATATTTCCATGTATATGCAGATAGCTGTGTAGATATTTCCATTTTCATGCAGATAGCGGTGTAGATATTTCCATGTTCAAACAGATAGGGGTGTAGGTATTTCCATGTTCATACTGATAGCGGAGTGGATATTTCCATGTTTATACAGATAGCGGTGAAGATGTATGCATGTTTACACAAATAGCGGTGTAGATATTTCCATGTTCATACAGATAGCTGTGTAGATATTTCCATGTTCATCCAGACGGCTGTGTAGACATATCCATGTTCATACAGATGGCGGTGAAGATATTTCCATGTTCATACAGATGGCTGTGTAGATATATCCATGTTCATACAGATGACGGTGAATATTTTTCCGTGTTCATACAGATGGCGGTGTAGATATTTCCATGTTCATACAGATAGCGGTGCTGATATTTCCATGTTTATACAGGTAGCAGTGTAGATATTGACATGTTTATACAGATAGCGGTGTAGATATTTCCATGTTTATACACATAGCGGTGTAGGTATTTCCTTGTTCATACTGATAGCGGTGTAGATATCTCCATCTTAATACAGATGGCGGTGAAGATATTTATATGTTCATACAGATGGCGGTGCAGATATTTCCATGTTCATACAGATGGCGGTGAAGATATTTCCATGTTCATACAGATAGCGGTGTAGTTATTTCCATGTGTAAAGAGATAGCTGTGTAGATATTCCCATGTATATGCAGATAGCGGTGTAGATATTTCCATTTTCAAGCAGATAGCGGTTTATATACTTCCCTGTTCAAACAGATAGCGGTGTAGATATTTCCATGTTCATACAGATAGTGGTGTAGATATTTCCATGTTTGTACAGATAGCGGTGTAGATATCTCCATCTTAATACAGATGGCGGTGTAGATATTTATATGTTCATAAAGATGGCGGTGCAGATATTTCCATGTTCATGCAGACGGCGGTGTAGATATTTCCATGTTCATACAGATAGTGGTGCAGTTATTTCCATGTGTAAAGAGATAGCTGTGTAGATATTACCGTGTATATGCAGATAGCTGTGTAGATATTTCCATTTTCATGCAGATAGTGGTGTATATATTTCCCTGTTCAAACAGTTAGCAGTGTAGATATTTCCATGTTCAGAAAGATAGCGGTGTAGATATTTCCATGTTTATACAGATAGCGGTGAAGATGTATGCATGTTTACACAGATAGCGGTGTAGATATTTCCATGTTCATCCAGATGGCTGTGTAGATATATCCATGTTCATACAGATAGCGGTGTAGATATTTCCATCTTCATACAGATAGCGGTGCAGATATTTCCATGTTAATCCAGATGGCTGTGTGGATATATCCATGTTCATACAGATGGCGGTGAAGATATTTCCATGTTCATACAGATAGCGGTGTAGATATTTCCATGTTCATACAGAAAGCGGTGTAGATATTTCCTTGTTCATTCAGATAGCGGTGAAAATGTATGCATGTTTACACAGATAGCGGTGTAGATATTTCCATGTTCATCCAGATGGCTGTGTAGATATATCCATGTTCATACAGATGGCGGTGAAGATATTTCCATGTTCATACAGATAGCGGTGTAGATATTTCCATGTTCATACAGATAGCGGTGTAGATATTTCCATGTTCATACAGATAGCGGTGCATGTATTTCCATGTTCATACAGATAGCGGTGTAGATATTTCCGTGTTCATCCAGATGTCTGTGTAGATATTTCCATGTTCATACAGATAGCGGTGTAGATATTTCCATGTTCATACAGATAGCGGTGTAGATATTTCCATGTTCGTACAGATGGCTGTGTAGATATATCCATGTTCATACAGATGGCTGTGAAGATACTTCCATGTTCATACAGATAGAGGTGTAGATATCTCCATGTTCATACAGATAGCCGTGTAGATATTGCCATGTTCATACCGATAGCGGTGCTGATACTTCCATCTTTATACAGGTAGCGGTGTACATATTTTCGTGTTTATACAGAGAGCGGTGTAGATATTTCCATGTTCATACAGATAGCGGTGTATATATTTCCATGTTTATACAGATACCGGTGTAGATATCTCCTTCTTAATACAGATGGCGGTGTAGATATTTCCATGTTCATACAGATGGCGGTGTAGATATTTCCATCTTTATAGAGATAGCGGTGTAGCTATTTCCATGTGCAAAGAGATAGCTGTGTAGATATTTCCATTTATATGCAGATAGTTGTGTATATATTTCCATTTTCATGCAGATAGCGGTGTAGGTATTTCCATGTTCAAACAGATAGCGGTGTAGATATTTCCATGTTCATCCAGATAGCGGTGTAGATATTTCCATGTTTATACAGATAGCGGTGAAGATGTATGCATTTTTACACAGATAGCGGTGTAGATATTTCCATGTTCATACAGACGGCTGTGTAGACATATCCATGTTCATACAGATGGCGGTGAAGATATTTCCATGTTCATACAGATTGCTGTGTAGATATATCCATGTTCATACAGATGGCGGTGACGATATTTCCATGTTCATACAGACGGCGGTGTAGATATTTCCATGTTCATTCAGATAGCGGTGCTGATATTTCCATGTTTATAAAGGTAGTGGTGTAGATATTTCCATGTTTATACAGATAGCGGTGTAGATATTTCCATGTTCATCCAGATGGCTGTGTAGATATATCCATGCTCATACAGATGGCGGTGAAGACGTTTCCATGTTCATACAGATAGCGGTGTAGATATTTCCATGTTCATACAGATAACCGTGTAGATATTGCATTGTTCCTACCGATAGCGGTGCTGATACTTCCATGTTTATACAGATAGCGGTGTAGATATTTCCATGTTTATACACATAGCGGTGTAGATATTTCCATGTTTATACAGATAGCGGTGTAGATATCTCCATCTTAATACAGATGGCGGTGTAGATATTTATATGCTCATAAAGATGGCGGTGCAGATATTTCCATGTTCATACGGATAGCGGTGAAGATATTTCCATGTTCATACAGATGGCGGTGTAGAAACTTCCATGTTCATACTGATAGCGGTGCTGATATTTCCATGTTTATACAGGTAGCGGTGTAGATATTTCCATGTTTATACAGATAGCAGTGTAGATATTTCCATGTTTATACACATAGCGGTGTAGATATTTCCATGTTTATACAGATGGCGGTATAGATATTTCCATGTTTATGCAGATAGTGGTGTAGATATCTCCATCTTAATACAGATGGCGGTGTAGATATTTAAATGTTCATACAGATGGCGGTGCAGATATTTCCATGTTCATACAGATGGCGGTGTAGTTATTTCCATGTGTAAAGAGATAGCTGTGTAGGTATTTCCATGTATAAGCAGATAGCTCTGTAGATATTTCCGTTTTCATGCAGATAGCGGTGTATATATTTCCCTCTTCAAACAGTTAGCGGTGTAGATATTTCCATGGTCATAAAGATAGCGGTGTAGATATTTCCATGTTTATACAGATAGCGGTGTAGATATTTCCATGTTCATACAGATAGACGTGTAGATATTGCCATGTTCATACCGATAGCGGTGCTGATACTTCCATGTTTATACAGGTAGTGGGGTACATATTTCCGTGTTTATACAGATAGCGGTGTAGATATTTCCATGTTCATACAGATAGCGGTGTAGATATTTCCATGTTTATACAGATAGCGGTGTAGATATCTCCTTCTTAATTCTGATGGCGGTGTAGATATTTCCATGTTTATAGAGATAGCGGTGTAGTTATTTCCATGTGCAAAGAGATAGCTGTGTAGATATTTCCATTTATATGCAGATAGTTGTGTAGGTATTTCCTTTTTCATGCAGATAGCGGTGTAGATATTTCCATGTTCAAACAGATAGCGGTGTAGATATTTCCATGTTCATACAGATAGCGGTGTAGATATTTCCATGTTTATACAGATAGCGGTGAAGATGTATGCATGTTTACACAGATAGCGGTGTAGATATTTCCATGTTCATCCAGACGGCTGTGTAGACATATCCATGTTCATACAGATGGCGGTGAAGATATTTCCATGTTCATACAGATGGCTGTGTAGATATATCCACGTTCATACAGATGGCGGTGACGATATTTCCATGTTCATACAGACGTCGGTGTAGATATTTCCATGTTCATACAGATAGCGGTGCTGATATTTCCATGTTTATACAGGTAGCGGTGTAGATATTTCCATGTTTATACAGATAGCGGTGTAGATATTTCCATGTTTATACAGATAGCGGTGTAGATATTTCCATGTTTATACAGATAGCGGTAGATATCTCCATCTTAATACAGATGGCGGGGTAGATATTTATATGTTCATACAGATGGCGGTGCAGATATTTCCATGTTCATACAGATGGCGGTGAAGATATTTCCATGTTCATACAGATGGCGGTGTAGAAACTTCCATGTTCATACTGATAGCGGTGGTGATATTTCCATGTTTATACAGGTAGCGATGTAGATATTTCCATGTTTATACAGATAGCGGTGCAAATATTTCCATGTTTATACACATAGCGGTGTAGATATTTCCATGTTTATACAGATAGCGGTGTAGATATTTCCATGTTTATGCAGATAGTTGTGTAGATATCTCCATCTTAATACAGATGGCAGTGTAGATATTTAAATGTTCATACAGATGGCTGTGTAGACATATCCATGTTCATACAGATGGCGGTGAAGGTATTTCCATGTTCATACAGATAGCGGTGTAGATATTTCCATGTTTATACAGATAGCGGTGAAAATGTATGCATGTTTAAACAGATAGCGGTGTAGATATTTCCATGTTCATCCAGATGGCTGTGTAGATATATCCATGTTCATACAGATGGCGGTGAAGATATTTCCATGTTCATACAGATAGCGGTGTAGATATTTCCATGTTCATACAGATAGCGGTGCATGTATTTCCATGTTCATACAGATAGCGGTGTAGATATTTCCGTGTTCATCCAGATGTCTGTGTAGATATTTACATGTTCATACAGATAGCGGTGTAGATATTTCCATGTTCATACAGATAGCGGTGTAGATATTTCCATGTTCATCCAGATGGCTGTGTAGACATATCCATGTTCATACAGATGGCGGTGAAGATATTTCCATGTTCATACAGATGGCTGTGTAGATATATCCATGTTCATACAGATGACGGTGACGATATTTCCATGTTCATACAGACGGCGGTGTAGATATTTAAATGTTTATACACATAGCGGTGTAGATAATTCCATGTTTATACAGATAGCGGTGTAGATATTTCCATGTTTATGCAGATAGTTGTGTAGATATCTCCATCTTAATACAGATGGCAGTGTAGTTATTTAAATGTTCATACAGATGGCTGTGTAGACATATCCATGTTCATACAGATGGCGGTGAAGATATTTCCATGTTCATACAGATAGCGTTGTAGATATTTCCATGTTCATACAGATGGCTGTGTAGATATATCTATGTTCCTACAGATGGCGGTGAAGATATTTCCATGTTCATACAGATGGCGGTGTAGATATTTCCATGTTCATCCAGATGGCTGTGTAGATATATCCATGTTCATACAGATAGCGGTGTAGATATTTCCTTCTTCATACAGATAGCGGTGCAGATATTTCCATGTTCATCCAGATGGCTGTGTAGATATATCCATGTTCATACAGATGGCGTTGAAGATATTTCCATGTTCATACAGATAGCGGTGTAGATATTTCCATGTTCATACAGATAGCGGTGTAGATATTTCCATGTTCATAAAGATAGTGGTGTAGGTATTTCCATGTTTATACAGATAGCGGTGAAAATGTATGCATGTTTACACAGATAGCGGTGTAGATATTTCTATGTTCATCCTGATGGCTGTGTAGATATATCCATGTTCATACAGATTGCGGTGAAGATATTTCCATGTTCATACAGATAGCGGTGCATGTATTTCCATGTTCATACAGATAGCGGTGTAGATATTTCCGTGTTCATCCAGATGTCTGTGTAGATATTTCCATGTTCATACAGATAGCGGTGTAGATATTTCCATGTACATACAGATAGCGGTGTAGATATTTCCATGTTCATCCAGATGGCTGTGTAGACATATCCATGTTCATACAGATGGCGGTGAAGTTATTTCCATGTTTATACAGATAGCGGTGTAGATATTTCCATGTTCATACAGATAGACGTGTAGATATTGCCATGTTCATACCGATAGCGGTGCTGATACTTCCATGTTTATACAGGTAGTGGTGTACATATTTCCGTGTTTATACAGATAGCGGTGTAGATATTTCCATGTTCATACAGATAGCGGTGTAGATATATCCATGTTTATACAAATAGCGGTGTAGATATCTCCTTCTTAATTCTGATGGCGGTGTAGATATTTCCATGTTCATACAGATGGCGGTGTAGATATTTCCATGTTTATAGAGATAGCGGTGTAGTTATTTCCATGTGCATAGAGATAGCTGTGTAGATATTTCCATTTATATGCAGATAGTTGTGTAGATATTTCCTTTTTCATGCAGATAGCGGTGTAGATATTTCCATGTTCAAACAGATAGCGGTGTAGATATTTCCATGTTCATACAGATAGCGGTGTAGATATTTCCATGTTTATACAGATAGCGGTGAAGATGTATGCATGTTTACACAGATAGCGGTGTAGATATTTCCATGTTCATACAGATAGCGGTGTAGATATTTCCATGTTCATACAGATAGCGGTGTAGATATTTCCATGTTCATACAGATAGTGGTGCATGTATTTCCATGTTCATACAGATAGCGGTGTAGATATTTCCGTGTTCATCCAGATGTCTGTGTAGATATTTCCATGTTCATACAGATAGCGGTGTAGATATTTCCATGTTCATACAGATAGCGGTGTAGATATTTCCATGTTCATCCAGATGGCTGTGTAGACATATCCATGTTCATACAGATGGCGGTGAAGATATTTCCATGTTCATAC
Source organism: Gorilla gorilla gorilla (assembly GCF_029281585.2). NCBI lineage: Eukaryota > Metazoa > Chordata > Mammalia > Primates > Hominidae > Gorilla > Gorilla gorilla. Next base: position 3,491,478 of record NC_073232.2, on the reverse strand, counting down.
AGATGGCTGTGTAGATATATCCATGTTCATACAGATGGCGGTGACGATATTTCCATGTTCATACAGACGGCGGTGTAGATATTTCCATGTTCATACAGACAGCGGTGCTGATATTTCCATGTTTATACAGGTAGCGGTGTAGATATTTCCATGTTTATACAGATAGCGGTGTAGATATTTCCATGTTTATACAGATAGCGGTGTAGATATTTCCATGTTTATACAGATAGCGGTGTAGATATTTCCATGTGTATACAGATAGCGGTGTAGATATCTCCATCTTAATACAGATGGCGGTGTAGATATTTATATGTTCATACAGATGGCGGTGCAGACATTTCCATGTTCATACGGATGGCGGTGAAGATATTTCCATGTTCATACAGATGGCGGTGTAGATATTTCCATGTTCATCCAGATGGCTGTGTAGATATATCCATGTTCATACAGATAGCGGTGTAGATATTTCCATCTTCATACAGATAGCGGTGCAGATATTTGCATGTTCATCCAGATGGCTGTGTCGATATATACATGTTCATACAGATGGCGGTGAAGATATTTCCATGTTCATACAGATAGCGGTGTAGATATTTCCATGTTCATACAGATAGCGGTGTAGATATTTCCATGTTCATAAAGATAGCGGTGTAGATATTTCCATGTTTATACAGATAGCGGTGAAAATGTATGCATGTTTACACAGATAGCGGTGTAGATATTTCCATGTTCATCCAGATGGCTGTGTAGATATATCCATGTTCGTACAGATGGCGGTGAAGATATTTCCATGTTCATACAGATAGCGGTGTAGATATTTCCATGTTCATACAGATAGCGGTGCATGTATTTCCATGTTCATACAGATAGCGGTGTAGATATTTCCGTGTTCATCCAGATGTCTGTGTAGATATTTCCATGTTCATACAGATAGCGGTGTAGATATTTCCATGTTCATACAGATATCGGTGTAGATATTTCCATGTTCATCCAGATGGCTGTGTAGACATATCCATGTTCATACAGATGGCGGTGAAGATATTTCCATGTTCATACAGATGGCTGTGTAGATATATCCATGTTCATACAGATGGCGGTGACGATATTTCCATGTTCATACAGACGGCGGTGTAGATATTTCCATGTTGATACAGATAGCGGTGCTGATATTTCCATGTTTATACAGGTAGCGGTGTAGATATTTCCATGTTTATACAGATAGCGGTGTAGATATTTCCATGTTTATATAGATAGCGGTGTAGATATTTCCATGTTTATACAGATAGCGGTGTAGATATCTCCATCTTAATACAGATGGCGGTGCAGATATTTATATGTTCATACAGATGGCGGTGCAGATATTTCCATGTTCATACGGATGGCGGTGAAGATATTTCCATGTTCATACAGATGGCGGTGTAGAAACTTCCATGTTCATACTGATAGCGGTGCTGATATTTCCATGTTTATACAGGTAGCGGTGTAGATATTTCCATGTTTATACAGATAGCGGTGTAGATATTTCCATGTTTATACACATAGCGTTGTTGATATTTCCATGTTTATACAGATAGCTGTGTAGAAATTTCCATGTTTATGCAGATAGTTGTGTAGATATGTCCATCTTAATACAGATGGCGGTGTAGATATTTAAATGTTCATACAGATGGCTGTGTAGACATATCCATGTTCATACAGATGGTGGTGAAGATATTTCCATGTTCATACAGATAGCGGTGTAGATATTTCCATGTTCATACAGATAGCGGTGTAGATATTTCCATGTTCATACAGATGGCTGTGTAGATATATCTATGTTCCTACAGATGGCGGTGAAGATATTTCCATGTTCATACAGATGGCGGTGTAGATATTTCCATGTTCATCCAGATGGCTGTGTAGATATATCCATGTTCATACAGATAGCGGTGTAGATATTTTCATCTTCATACTGATAGCGGTGCAGATATTTCCATGTTCATCCAGATGGCTGTGTAGATATATCCATGTTCATACAGATAGCGGTGTAGATATTTCCATGTTCATACAGATAGCGGTGTAGATATTTCCATGTTCATAAAGATAGTGGTGTAGATATTTCCATGTTTATACAGATAGCGGTGAAAATTTATGCATGTTTACACAGATAGCGGTGTAGATATTTCTATGTTCATCCAGATGGCTGTGTAGATATATCCATGTTCATACAGATGGCGGTGAAGATATTTCCATGTTCATACAGATAGCGGTGTAGATATTTCCATGTTCATACAGATAGCGGTGTAGATATTTCCATGTTCATACAGATAGCGGTGCATGTATTTCCATGTTCATACAGATAGCGGTGTAGATATTTCCGTGTTCATCCAGATGTCTGTGTAGATATTTCCATGTTCATACAGATAGCGGTGTAGATATTTCCATGTTCATACAGATAGCGGTGTAGATAATTCCATGTTCATCCAGATGGCTGTGTAGACATATCCATGTTCATACAGATGGCGGTGAAGTTATTTCCATGTTTATACAGATAGCGGTGTAGATATTTCCATGTTCATACAGATAGACGTGTAGATATTGCCATGTTCATACCGATAGCGGTGCTGATACTTCCATGTTTATACAGGTAGAGGTGTACATATTTGCGTGTTTATACAGATAGCGGTGTAGATATTTCCATGTTCATACAGATAGCGGTGTAGATATTTCCATGTTTATACATTTAGCGGTGTAGATATCTCCTTCTTAATTCTGATGGCGGTGTAGATATTTCCATGTTCATACAGATGGCGGTGTAGATATTTCCATGTTTATAGAGATAGCGGTGTAGTTATTTCCATGTGCATAGAGATAGCTGTGTAGATATTTCCATTTATATGCAGATAGTTGTGTAGATATTTCCTTTTTCATGCAGATAGCGGTGTAGATATTTCCATGTTCAAACAGATAGCGGTGTAGATATTTCCATGTTCATACAGATAGTGGTGTAGATATTTCCATGTTTATACAGATAGCGGTGAAGATGTATGCATGTTTACACAGATAGCGGTGTAGATATTTCCATGTTCATACAGATAGCGGTGTAGATATTTCCATGTTCATACAGATAGTGGTGCATGTATTTCCATGTTCATACAGATAGCGGTGTAGATATTTCCGTGTTCATCCAGATGTCTGTGTAGATATTTCCATGTTCATACAGAGAGCGGTGTAGATATTTCCATGTTCATCCAGATGGCTGTGTAGACATATCCATGTTCATACAGATGGCGGTGAAGATATTTCCATGTTCATACAGATGGCTGTGTAGATATATCCATGTTCATACAGATGGCGGTGACGATATTTCCATGTTCATAGAGACGGCGGTGTAGATATTTCCATGTTCATACAGACAGCGGTGCTGATATTTCCATGTTTATACAGGTAGCGGTGTAGATATTTCCATGTTTATACAGATAGCGGTGTAGATATTTCCATGTTTATACAGATAGCGGTGTAGATATTTCCATGTTTATACAGATAGCGGTGTAGATATTTCCATGTTTATACAGATAGCGGTGTAGATATCTCCATCTTAATACAGATGGCGGTGTAGATATTTATATGTTCATACAGATGGCGGTGCAGACATTTCCATGTTCATACGGACGGCGGTGAAGATATTTCCAGTTCATACAGATGGCGGTGTAGAAACTTCCATGTTCATACTGATAGAGGTGCTGATATTTCCATGTTTATACAGGTAGCGGTGTAGATATTTCCATGTTTATACAGATAGCGGTGTAGATATTTCCATGTTTATACACATAGCGGTGTAGATATTTCCATGTTTATACAGATAGCGGTGTAGATATTTCCATGTTTTGCAGATAATTGTGTAGATATCTCCATCTTAATACAGATGGAGGTGTAGATATTTAAATGTTCATACAGATGGCTGTGTAGACATATCCATGTTCATACAGATGGCGGTGAAGATATTTCCATGTTCATACACATAGCGGTGTAGATATTTCCATGTTCATACAGATAGCGGTGTAGATATTTCCATGTTCATACAGATGGCTGTGTAGATATATCCATGTCCCTACAGATGGCGGTGAAGATATTTCCATGTTCATACAGATGGCGTTGTAGATATTTCCATGTTCATACAGATAGCCGTGTAGATATTGGCATGTTCATACCGATAGCGGTGCTGATTCTTCCATGTTTATACAGGTAGCGGTGTACATATTTCTGTGTTTATACAGGTAGCGGTGTAGATATTTCCATGTTCATACAGATAGCGGTGTAGATATTTCCATGTTTATACAGATAGCGGTGTAGATATTTCCATGTTTATACAGATAGCGGTGTAGATATTTCCATGTTTATACAGATAGCGGTAGATATCTCCATCTTAATACAGATAGCGGTGTAGATATTTATATGTTCATACAGATGGCGGTGCAGATATTTCCATGTTCATACAGATGGCAGTGAAGATATTTCCATATTCATACAGATAGCGGTGTAGATATATCCATTTTCATACAGATAGTGGTGTAGATATTTCCATGTTCATACAGATAGCGGTGCAGATATTTCCATGTTCATACAGATAGCGGTGTACATATTTCCATGTTCATACAGATAGTGGTGTATGTATTTCCATGTTCATACAGATAGTGGTGTAGATATTTCCATTTTCATGCAGATAGCGGTGTATATATTTCCCTGTTCAAACAGTTAGCGGTGTAGATATTTCCATGTTCATAAAGATAGCGCTGTAGATATTTCCATGTTTATACAGATAGCGGTGAAGATGTATGCATGTTTACACAGATAGCGGTGTAGATATTTCCATGTTCATCCACATGGCTGTGTAGATATATCCATGTTCAAACAGATGGCGGTGAAGATATTTCCATGTTCATACAGATAGCGGTGTAGATATTTCCATGTTCATAAAGATAGCGGTGTAGATATTTCCATGTTCTTACAGATAGCGGTGTATGTATTTCCATGTTCATACAGATAGCGTTGTAGATATTTCCATGTTCATCCTGATGGCTGTGTACATATTTCCATGTTCATACAGATAGCGGTGTAGATATTTCCATGTTCATACAGATAGCGGTGTAGATATTTCCATGTTCATCCAGATGGCTGTGTACATATATCCATGTTCATACAGATGGCGGTGAAGATATTTCCATGTTCATACAGATGGCGTTGTAGATATTTCCATGTTCATACAGATAGCCTTGTAGATATTGGCATGTTCATACCGATAGCGGTGCTGATACTTCCATCTTTATACAGGTAGCGGTGTACATATTTCTGTGTTTATACAGGTAGCGGTATAGATATTTCCATGTTCATACAGATAGCGGTGTAGATATTTCCATGTTTATACAGGTAGCGGTGTAGATATCTCCTTCTTAATACAGACGGCAGTGTAGATATTTATATGTTCATACAGATGGCGGTGCAGATATTTCCATTTTCATACAGATGGTGGTGTAGATATTTCCATGTTTATAGAGATAGCGGTGTAGTTATTTCCATGTGCAAAGAGATAGCTGTGTAGATATTTCCATGTATATGCAGATAGCTGTGTAGATATTTCCATTTTCATGCAGATAGCGGTGTAGATATTTCCATGTTCAAACAGATAGGGGTGTAGGTATTTCCAAGTTCATACTGATAGCGGAGTGGATATTTCCATGTTTATACAGATAGCGGTGAAGATGTATGCATGTTTACACAAATAGCGGTGTAGATATTTCCATGTTCATACAGATAGCTGTGTAGATATTTCCATGTTCATCCAGACGGCTGTGTAGACATATCCATGTTCATACAGATGGCGGTGAAGATATTTCCATGTTCATACAGATGGCTGTGTAGATATATCCATGTTCATACAGATGACGGTGAATATTTTTCCGTGTTCATACAGATGGCGGTGTAGATATTTCCATGTTCATACAGATAGCGGTGCTGATATTTCCATGTTTATACAGGTAGCAGTGTAGATATTGACATGTTTATACAGATAGCGGTGTAGATATTTCCATGTTTATACACATAGCGGTGTAGGTATTTCCTTGTTCATACTGATAGCGGTGTAGATATCTCCATCTTAATACAGATGGCGGTGAAGATATTTATATGTTCATACAGATAGCAGTGCAGATATTTCCATGTTCATACAGATGGCGGTGAAGATATTTCCATGTTCATACAGATGGCGGTGTAGATACTTCCATGTTCATAATGATAGCGGTGCTGATATTTCCATCTTTATACAGGTAGCGGTGTAGATATTTCCATGTTTATACAGATAGCGGTGTAGATGTTTCCATGTTTATACACATAGCGGTGTAGATATTTCCATCTTTATACAGATAGCGGTGTAGATATCTCCTTCTTAATACAGATGGCGGTGTAGATATTTATATGTTCATTCAGATGGCGGTGCAGATATTTCCATGTTCATACAGATGGCGGTGTAGATATTTCCATGTTCATACAGATAGTGGTGTAGATATTTCCATGTTTGTACAGATAGCGGTGTAGATATCTCCATCTTAATACAGATGGCGGTGTAGATATTTATATGTTCATACAGATGGCGGTGCAGATATTTCCATGTTCATGCAGACGGCGGTGTAGATATTTCCATGTTCATACAGATAGTGGTGCAGTTATTTCCATGTGTAAAGAGATAGCTGTGTAGATATTACCGTGTATATGCAGATAGCTGTGTAGATATTTCCATTTTCATGCAGATAGCGGTGTATATATTTCCCTGTTCAAACAGTTAGCAGTGTAGATATTTCCATGTTCAGAAAGGTAGCGGTGTAGATATTTCCATGTTTATACAGATAGCGGTGAAGATGTATGCATGTTTACACAGATAACGGTGTAGATATTTCCATGTTCATCCAGATGGCTGTGTAGATATATCCATGTTCATACAGATAGCGGTGTAGATATTTCCATCTTCATACAGATAGCGGTGCAGATATTTCCATGTTAATCCAGATGGCTGTGTGGATATATCCATGTTCATACAGATGGCGGTGAAGATATTTCCATGTTCATACAGATACCGGTGTAGATATTTCCATGTTCATACAGAAAGCGGTGTAGATATTTCCTTGTTCATTCAGATAGCGGTGAAAATGTATACATGTTTACACAGATAGCGGTGTAGATATTTCCATGTTCATCCAGATGGCTGTGTAGATATATCCATGTTCATACAGATGGCGGTGAAGATATTTCCATGTTCATACAGATAGCGGTGTAGATATTTCCATGTTCATACAGATAGCGGTGTAGATATTTCCATGTTCATACAGATAGCGGTGCATGTATTTCCATGTTCATACAGATAGCGGTGTAGATATTTCCGTGTTCATCCAGATGTCTGTGTAGATATTTCCATGTTCATACAGATAGCGGTGTAGATATTTCCATGTTCATACAGATAGCGGTGTAGATATTTCCATGTTCGTACAGATGGCTGTGTAGATATATCCATGTTCATACAGATCGCTGAGAAGATACTTCCATGTTCATACAGATAGCGGTGTAGATATCTCCATGTTCATACAGATAGCCGTGTAGATATTGCCATGTTCATACCGATAGCGGTGCTGATACTTCCAACTTTATACAGGTAGCGGTGTACATATTTTCGTGTTTATACAGAGAGCGGTGTAGATATTTCCATGTTCATACAGATAGCGGTGTATATATTTCCATGTTTATACAGATAGCGGTGTAGATATCTCCTTCTTAATACAGATGGCGGTGTAGATATTTCCATGTTCATACAGATGGCGGTGTAGATATTTCCATGTTTATAGAGATAGCGGTGTAGCTATTTCCATGTGCAAAGAGATAGCTGTGTAGATATTTCCATTTATATGCAGATAGTTGTGTATATATTTCCATTTTCATGCAGATAGCGGTGTAGGTATTTCCATGTTCAAACAGATAGCGGTGTATATATTTCCATGTTCATACAGATAGCGGTGTAGATATTTCCATGTTTATACAGATAGCGGTGAAGATGTATGCATGTTTACACAGATAGCAGTGTAGATATTTCCATGTTCATACAGACGGCTGTGTAGACATATCCATGTTCATACAGATGGCGGTGAAGATATTTCCATGTTCATACAGATTGCTGTGTAGATATATCCATGTTCATACAGATGGCGGTGACGATATTTCCATGTTCATACAGACGGCGGTGTAGATATTTCCATGTTCATACAGATAGCGGTGCTGATATTTCCATGTTTATAAAGGTAGTGGTGTAGATATTTCCATGTTTATACAGATAGCGGTGTAGATATTTCCATGTTCATCCAGATGGCTGTGTAGATATATCCATGCTCATACAGATGGCGGTGAAGACGTTTCCATGTTCATACAGATAGCGGTGTAGATATTTCCATGTTCATACAGATAACCGTGTAGATATTGCATTGTTCCTACCGATAGCGGTGCTGATACTTCCATGTTTATACAGGTAGCGGTGTAGATATTTCCATGTTTATACACATAGCGGTGTAGATATTTCCATGTTTATACAGATAGCGGTGTAGATATCTCCATCTTAATACAGATGGCGGGGTAGATATTTATATGCTCATACAGATGGCGGTGCAGATATTTCCATGTTCATACGGATAGCGGTGAAGATATTTCCATGTTCATACAGATGGCGGTGTAGAAACTTCCATGTTCATACTGATAGCGGTGCTGATATTTCCATGTTTATACAGGTAGCGGTGTAGATATTTCCATGTTTATACAGATAGCAGTGTAGATATTTCCATGTTTATACACATAGCGGTGTAGATATTTCCATGTTTATACAGATGGCGGTGTAGATATTTCCATGTTTATGCAGATAGTGGTGTAGATATCTCCATCTTAATACAGATGGCGGTGTAGATATTTAAATGTTCATACAGATGGCGGTGCAGATATTTCCATGTTCATACAGATGGCGGTGTAGTTATTTCCATGTGTAAAGAGATAGCTGTGTAGGTATTTCCATGTATAAGCAGATAGCTCTGTAGATATTTCCGTTTTCATGCAGATAGCGGTGTATATATTTCCCTCTTCAAACAGTTAGCGGTGTAGATATTTCCATGGTCATAAATATAGCGGTGTAGATATTTCCATGTTTATACAGATAGCGGTGTAGATATTTCCATGTTCATACAGATAGACGTGTAGATATTGCCATGTTCATACCGATAGCGGTGCTGATACTTCCATGTTTATACAGGTAGTGGGGTACATATTTCCGTGTTTATACAGATAGCGGTGTAGATATTTCCATGTTCATACAGATAGCGGTGTAGATATTTCCATGTTTATACAGATAGCGGTGTAGATATCTCCTTCTTAATTCTGATGGCGGTGTAGATATTTCCATGTTTATAGAGATAGCGGTGTAGTTATTCCCATGTGCAAAGAGATAGCTGTGTAGATATTTCCATTTATATGCAGATAGTTGTGTAGGTATTTCCTTTTTCATGCAGATAGCGGTGTAGATATTTCCATGTTCAAACAGATAGCGGTGTAGATATTTCCATGTTCATACAGATAGCGGTGTAGATATTTCCATGTTTATACAGATAGCGGTGAAGATGTATGCATGTTTACACAGATAGCGGTGTAGATATTTCCATGTTCATCCAGACGGGTGTGTAGACATATCCATGTTCATACAGATGGCGGTGAAGATATTTCCATGTTCATACAGATGGCTGTGTAGATATATCCATGTTCATACAGATGGCGGTGACGATATTTCCATGTTCATACAGACGTCGGTGTAGATATTTCCATGTTCATACAGATAGCGGTGCTGATATTTCCATGTTTATACAGGTAGCGGTGTAGATATTTCCATGTTTATACAGATAGCGGTGTAGATATTTCCATGTTTATACAGATAGCGGTGTAGATATTTCCATGTTTATACAGATAGCGGTAGATATCTCCATCTTAATACAGATGGCGGGGTAGATATTTATATGTTCATACAGATGGCGGTGCAGATATTTCCATGTTCATACAGATGGCGGTGAATTTATTTCCATGTTCATACAGATGGCGGTGTAGAAACTTCCATGTTCATACTGATAGCGGTGGTGATATTTCCATGTTTATACAGGTAGCGATGTAGATATTTCCATGTTTATACAGATAGCGGTGCAAATATTTCCATGTTTATACACATAGCGGTGTAGATATTTCCATGTTTATACAGATAGCGGTGTAGATATTTCCATGTTTATGCAGATAGTTGTGTAGATATCTCCATCTTAATACAGATGGCAGTGTAGATATTTAAATGTTCATACAGATGGCTGTGTAGACATATCCATGTTCATACAGATGGCGGTGAAGGTATTTCCATGTTCATACAGATAGCGGTGTAGATATTTCCATGTTTATACAGATAGCGGTGAAAATGTATGCATGTTTAAACAGATAGCGGTGTAGATATTTCCATGTTCATCCAGAAGGCTGTTTAGATATATCCATGTTCATACAGATGGCGGTGAAGATATTTCCATGTTCATACAGATAGCGGTGTAGATATTTCCATGTTCATACAGATAGCGGTGCATGTATTTCCATGTTCATACAGATAGCGGTGTAGATATTTCCGTGTTCATCCACATGTCTGTGTAGATATTTCCATGTTCATACAGATAGCGGTGTAGATATTTCCATGTTCATACAGATAGCGGTGTAGATATTTCCATGTTCATCCAGATGGCTGTGTAGACATATCCATGTTCATACAGATGGCGGTGAAGATATTTCCATGTTCATACAGATGGCTGTGTAGATATATCCATGTTCATACAGATGGCGGTGACGATATTTCCATGTTCATACAGACGGCGGTGTAGATATTTCCATGTTTATACACATAGCGGTGTAGATAATTCCATGTTTATACAGATAGCGGTGTAGATATTTCCATGTTTATGCAGATAGTTGTGTAGATATCTCCATCTTAATACAGATGGCGGTGTAGATATTTAAATGTTCATACAGATGGCTGTGTAGACATATCCATGTTCATACAGATGGCAGTGAAGATATTTCCATGTTCATACAGATAGCGGTGTAGATATTTCCATGTTCATACAGATAGCGGTGTAGATATTTCCATGTTCATACAGATGGCTGTGTAGATATATCCATGTTCCTACAGATGGCGGTGAAGATATTTCCAAGTTCATACAGATGGCGGTGTAGATATTTCCATGTTCATCCTGATGGCTGTGTAGATATATCCATGTTCATACAGATAGCGGTGTAGATATTTCCATCTTCATACAGATAGCGGTGCAGATATTTCCATGTTCATCCAGATGGCTGTGTAGATATATCCATGTTCATACAGATGGCAGTGAAGATATTTCCATGTTCATACAGATAGCGGTGTAGATATTTCCATGTTCATACAGATAGCGGTGTAGATATTTCCATGTTCATAAAGATAGCGGTGTAGATATTTCCATGTTTATACAGATAGCGGTGAAAAGGTATGCATGTTTACACAGATAGCGGTGTAGATATTTCCATGTTCTTCCAGATGGCTGTGTAGATATATCCATGTTCATACAGATGGCGGTTAAGATATTTCCATGTTCATACAGATAGCGGTGTAGATATTTCCATGTTCATACAGATAGCGGTGCATGTATTTCCATGTTCATACAGATAGCGGTGTAGATATTTCCGTGTTCATCCAGATGTCTGTGTAGATATTTCCATGTTCATACAGATAGCGGTGTAGATATTTCCATTTTCATACAGATATCGGTGTAGATATTTCCATGTTCATCCAGATGGCTGTGTAGTCATATCCATGTTCATACAGATGGCGGTGAAGATATTTCCATGTTCATACAGATGGCTGTGTAGATATATCCATGTTCATACAGATGGCGGTGACGATATTTCCATGTTCATACAGACGGCGGTGTAGATATTTCCATGTTCATACAGATAGCGGTGTATATATTTCCATGTTTATACAGATAGCGGTGTAGATATCTCCTTCTTAATACAGATGGCGGTGTAGATATTTCCATGTTCATACAGATGGCGGTGTAGATATTTCCATGTTTATAGAGATAGCGGTGTAGCTATTTCCATGTGCAAAGAGATAGCTGTGTAGATATTTCCATTTATATGCAGATAGTTGTGTATATATTTCCATTTTCATGCAGATAGCGGTGTAGGTATTTCCATGTTCAAACAGATAGCGGTGTAGATATTTCCATGTTCATACAGATAGCGGTGTAGATATTTCCATGTTTATACAGATAGCGGTGAAGATGTATGCATGTTTACACAGATAGCGGTGTAGATATTTCCATATTCATACAGACGGCTGTGTAGACATATCCATGTTCATACAGATGGCGGTGAAGATATTTCCATGTTCATACAGATTGCTGTGTAGATATATCCATGTTCATACAGATGGCGGTGACGATATTTCCATGTTCATACAGACGGCGGTGTAGATATTTCCATGTTCATACAGATAGCGGTGCTGATATTTCCATGTTTATAAAGGTAGTGGTGTAGATATTTCCATGTTTATACAGATAGCGGTGTAGATATTTCCATGTCCATCCAGATGGCTGTGTAGATATATCCATGCTCATACAGATGGCGGTGAAGACATTTCCATGTTCATACAGATAGCGGTGTAGATATTTCCATGTTCATACAGATAACCGTGTAGATATTGCATTGTTCCTACCGATAGCGGTGCTGATACTTCCATGTTTATACAGGTAGCGGTGTAGATATTTCCATGTTTATACACATAGCGGTGTAGATATCTCCATCTTAATACAGATGGCGGTGTAGATATTTATATGCTCATACAGATGGCGGTGCAGATATTTCCATGTTCATACGGATGGCGGTGAAGATATTTCCATGTTCATACAGATGGCGGTGTAGAAACTTCCATGTTCATACTGATAGCGGTGCTGATATTTCCATGTTTATACAGGTAGCGGTGTAGATATTTCCATGTTTATACAGATAGCAGTGTAGATATTTCCATGTTTATACACATAGCGGTGTAGATATTTCCATGTTTATACAGATAGCGGTGTAGATATTTCCATGTTTATGCAGATAGTGGTGTAGATATCTCCATCTTAATACAGATGGCGGTGCAGATATTTCCATGTTCATACAGATGGCGGTGTGGTTATTTCCATGTGTAAAGAGATAGCTGTGTAGGTATTTCCATGTATAAGCAGATAGCTCTGTAGATATTTCCGTTTTCATGCAGATAGCGGTGTATATATTTCCCTCTTCAAACACTTAGCGGTGTAGATATTTCCATGGTCATAAAGATAGCGGTGTAGATATTTCCATGTTTATACAGATAGCGGTGTAGATATTTCCATGTTCATACAGATAGACGTGTAGATATTGCCATGTTCATACCGATAGCGGTGCTGATACTTCCATGTTTATACAGGTAGCGGTGTACATATTTCCGTGTTTATACAGATAGCGGTGTAGATATTTCCATGTTCATACAGATAGCGGTGTAGATATTTCCATGTTTATACAGATAGCGGTGTAGATATCTCCTTCTTAATTCTGATGGCGGTGTAGATATTTCCATGTTCATAGAGATGGCGGTGTAGATATTTCCATGTTTATAGAGATAGCGGTGTAGTTATTTCCATGTGCAAAGAGATAGCTGTGTAGACATTTCCATTTATATGCAGATAGTTGTGTAGTTATTTCCTTTTTCATGCAGATAGCGGTGTAGATATTTCCATGTTCAAACAGATAGCGGTGTAGATATTTCCATGTTCATACAGATAGCGGTGTAGATATTTCCATGTTTATACAGATAGCGGTGAAGATGTATGCATGTTTACACAGATAGCGGTGTAGATATTTCCATGTTCATCCAGACGGGTGTGTAGACATATCCATGTTCATACAGATGGCGGTGAATATATTTCCATGTTCATACAGATGGCTGTGTAGATATATCCATGTTCATACAGATGGTGGTGACGATATTTCCATGTTCATACAGACGGCGGTGTAGATATTTCCATGTTCATACAGATAGCGGTGCTGATATTTCCATGTTTATACAGGTAGCAGTGTAGATATTTCCATGTTTATACAGATAGCGGTGTAGATATTTCCATGTTTATACAGATAGCGGTAGATATCTCCATCTTAATACAGATGGCGGTGTAGATATTTATATGTTCATACAGATGGCAGTGCAGATATTTCCATGTTCATACAGATGGCGGTGAAGATATTTCCATGTTCATACAGATGGCGGTGTAGAAACTTCCATGTTCATACTGATAGCGGTGGTGATATTTCCATGTTTATACAGGTAGCGGTGTAGATATTTCCATGTTTATACAGATAGCGGTGTAAATATTTCCATGTTTATACACATAGCGGTGTAGATATTTCCATGTTTATACAGATAGCGGTGTAGATATTTCCATGTTTATGCAGATAGTTGTGTAGATATCTCCATCTTAATACAGACGGCAGTGTAGATATTTAAATGTTCATACAGATGGCTGTGTAGACATATCCATGTTCATACAGTTGGCGGTGAAGCTATTTCCATGTTCATACAGATAGCGGTGTAGATATTTCCATGTTTATACAGATAGCGGTGAAAATGTATGCATGTTTACACAGATAGCGGTGTAGATATTTCCAAGTTCATCCAGATGGCTGTGTAGATATATCCATGTTCATACAGATGGCGGTGAAGATATTTCCATGTTCATACAGATAGCGGTGTAGATATTTCCATGTTCATACAGATAGCGGTGCATGTATTTCCATGTTCATACAGATAGCGGTGTAGATAGTCCCGTGTTCATCCAGATGTCTGTGTAGATATTTCCATGTTCATACAGATAGCGGTGTAGATATTTCCATGTTCATACAGATAGCGGTGTAGATATTTCCATGTTCATCCAGATGGCTGTGTAGACATATCCATGTTCATACAGATGGCGGTGAAGATATTTCCATGTTCATACAGATGGCTGTGTAGATATATCCATGTTCATACAGATGGCGGTGACGATATTTCCATGTTCATACAGACGGCGGTGTAGATATTTCCATGTTTATACACATAGCGGTGTAGATAATTCCATGTTTATACAGATAGCGGTGTAGATATTTCCATGTTTATGCAGATAGTTGTGTAGATATCTCCATCTTAATACAGATGGCGGTGTAGATATTTAAATGTTCATACAGATGGCTGTGTAGACATATCCATGTTCATAGAGATGGCAGTGAAGATATTTCCATGTTCATACAGATAGCGGTGTAGATATTTCCATGTTCATACAGATAGCGGTGTAGATATTTCCATGTTCATACAGATGGCTGTGTAGATATATCCATGTTCCTACAGATGGCGGTGAAGATATTTCCAAGTTCATACAGATGGCGGTGTAGATATTTCCATGTTCATCCTGATGGCTGTGTAGATATATCCATGTTCATACAGATAGCGGTGTAGATATTTCCATCTTCATACAGATAGCGGTGCAGATATTTCCATGTTCATCCAGATGGCTGTGTAGATATATCCATGTTCATACAGATGGCAGTGAAGATATTTCCATGTTCATACAGATAGCGGTGTAGATATTTCCATGTTCATACAGATAGCGGTGTAGATATTTCCATGTTCATAAAGATAGCGGTGTAGATATTTCCATGTTTATACAGATAGCGGTGAAAAGGTATGCATGTTTACACAGATAGCGGTGTAGGTATTTCCATGTTCTTCCAGATGGCTGTGTAGATATATCCATGTTCATACAGATGGCGGTGAAGATATTTCCATGTTCATACAGATAGCGGTGTAGATATTTCCATGTTCATACAGATAGCGGTGCATGTATTTCCATGTTCATACAGATAGCGGTGTAGATATTTCCGTGTTCATCCAGATGTCTGTGTAGATATTTCCATGTTCATACAGATAGCGGTGTAGATATTTCCATGTTCATACAGATATCGGTGTAGATATTTCCATGTTCATCCAGATGGCTGTGTAGTCATATCCATGTTCATACAGATGGCGGTGAAGATATTTCCATGTTCATACAGATGGCTGTGTAGATATATCCATGTTCATACAGATGGCGGTGACGATATTTCCATGTTCATACAGACGGCGGTGTAGATATTTCCATGTTCATACAGATAGCGGTGCTGATATTTCCATGTTTATACAGGTAGCGGTGTACATATTTCCGTGTTTATACAGAGAGCGGTGTAGATATTTCCATGTTCATACAGATAGCGGTGTATATATTTCCATGTTTATACAGATAGCGGTGTAGATATCTCCTTCTTAATACAGATGGCGGTGTAGATATTTCCATGTTCATACAGATGGCGGTGTAGATATTTCCATGTTTATAGAGATAGCGGTGTAGCTATTTCCATGTGCAAAGAGATAGCTGTGTAGATATTTCCATTTATTTGCAGATAGTTGTGTATATATTTCCATTTTCATGCAGATAGCGGTGTAGGTATTTCCATGTTCAAACAGATAGCGGTGTAGATATTTCCATGTTCATACAGATAGCGGTGTAGATATTTCCATGTTTATACAGATAGCGGAGAAGATGTATGCATGTTTACACAGATAGCGGTGTAGATATTTCCATATTCATACAGACGGCTGTGTAGACATATCCATGTTCATACAGATGGCGGTGAAGATATTTCCATGTTCATACAGATGGCTGTGTAGATATATCCATGTTCATACAGATGGCGGTGACGATATTTCCATGTTCATACAGACGGCGGTGTAGATATTTCCATGTTTATACACATAGCGGTGTAGATAATTCCATGTTTATACAGATAGCCGTGTAGATATTTCCATGTTTATGCAGATAGTTGTGTAGATATCTCCATCTTAATACAGATGGCGGTGTAGATATTTAAATGTTCATACAGATGGCTGTGTAGACATATCCATGTTCATACAGATGGCAGTGAAGTTATTTCCATGTTCATACAGATAGCGGTGTAGATATTTCCATGTTCATACAGATAGCGGTGTAGATATTTCCATGTTCATACAGATGGCTGTGTAGATATATCCATGTTCCTACAGATGGCGGTGAAGATATTTCCAAGTTCATACAGATGGCGGTGTAGATATTTCCATGTTCATCCTGATGGCTGTGTAGATATATCCATGTTCATACAGATAGCGGTGTAGATATTTCCATCTTCATACAGATAGCGGTGCAGATATTTCCATGTTCATCCAGATGGCTGTGTAGATATATCCATGTTCATACAGATGGCAGTGAAGATATTTCCATGTTCATACAGATAGCGGTGTAGATATTTCCATGTTCATACAGATAGCGGTGTAGATATTTCCATGTTCATAAAGATAGCAGTGTAGATATTTCCATGTTTATACAGATAGCGGTGAAAAGGTATGCATGTTTACACAGATAGCGGTGTAGATATTTCCATGTTCTTCCAGATGGCTGTGTAGATATATCCATGTTCATACAGATGGCGGTGAAGATATTTCCATGTTCATACAGATAGCGGTGTAGATATTTCCATGTTCATACAGATAGCGGTGCATGTATTTCCATGTTCATACAGATAGCGGTGTAGATATTTCCGTGTTCATCCAGATGTCTGTGTAGATATTTCCATGTTCATACAGATAGCGGTGTAGATATTTCCATGTTCATACAGATATCGGTGTAGATATTTCCATGTTCATCCAGATGGCTGTGTAGTCATATCCATGTTCATACAGATGGCGGTGAAGATATTTCCATGTTCATACAGATGGCTGTGTAGATATATCCATGTTCATACAGATGGCGGTGACGATATTTCCATGTTCATACAGACGGCGGTGTAGATATTTCCATGTTCATACAGATAGCGGTGCTGATATTTCCATGTTTATACAGGTAGCGGTGTACATATTTCCGTGTTTATACAGAGAGCGGTGTAGATATTTCCATGTTCATACAGATAGCGGTGTATATATTTCCATGTTTATACAGATAGCGGTGTAGATATCTCCTTCTTAATACAGATGGCGGTGTAGATATTTCCATGTTCATACAGATGGCGGTGTAGATATTTCCATGTTTATAGAGATAGCGGTGTAGCTATTTCCATGTGCAAAGAGATAGCTGTGTAGATATTTCCATTTATATGCAGATAGTTGTGTATATATTTCCATTTTCATGCAGATAGCGGTGTAGGTATTTCCATGTTCAAACAGATAGCGGTGTAGATATTTCCATGTTCATACAGATAGCGGTGTAGATATTTCCATGTTTATACAGATAGCGGTGAAGATGTATGCATGTTTACACAGATAGCGGTGTAGATATTTCCATATTCATACAGACGGCTGTGTAGACATATCCATGTTCATACAGATGGCGGTGAAGATATTTCCATGTTCATACAGATTGCTGTGTAGATATATCCATGTTCATACAGATGGCGGTGACGATATTTCCATCTTCATACAGACGGCGGTGTAGATATTTCCATGTTCATACAGATAGCGGTGCTGATATTTCCATGTTTATAAAGGTAGTGGTGTAGATATTTCCATGTTTATACAGATAGCGGTGTAGATATTTCCATGTCCATCCAGATGGCTGTGTAGATATATCCATGCTCATACAGATGGCGGTGAAGACATTTCCATGTTCATACAGAAAGCGGTGTAGATATTTCCATGTTCATACAGATAACCGTGTAGATATTGCATTGTTCCTACCGATAGAGGTGCTGATACTTCCATGTTTATACAGGTAGCGGTGTGGATATTTCCATGTTTATACACATAGCGGTGTAGATATTTCCATGTTTATACAGATAGCGTTGTAGATATCTCCATCTTAATACAGATGGCGGTGTAGATATTTATATGCTCATACAGATGGCGATGCAGATATTTCCATGTTCATACGGATGGCGGTGAAGATATTTCCATGTTCATACAGATGGCGGTGTAGAAACTTCCATGTTCATACTGATAGCGGTGCTGATATTTCCATGTTTATACAGGTAGCGGTGTAGATATTTCCATGTTTATAAAGATAGCAGTGTAGATATTTCCATGTTTATACACATAGCGGTGTAGATATTTCCATGTTTATACAGATAGCGGTGTAGATATTTCCATGTTTATGCAGATAGTGGTGTAGATATCTCCATCTTAATACAGATGGCGGTGTAGATATTTAAATGTTCATATAGATGGCGGTGCAGATATTTCCATGTTCATACAGATGGCGGTGTGGTTATTTCCATGTGTAAAGAGATAGCTGTGTAGGTATTTCCATGTATAAGCAGATAGCTCTGTAGATATTTCCGTTTTCATGCAGATAGCGGTGTATATATTTCCCTCTTCAAACACTTAGCGGTGTTGATATTTCCATGGTCATAAAGATAGCGGTGTAGATATTTCCATGTTTATACAGATAGCGGTGTAGATATTTCCATGTTCATACAGATAGACGTGTAGATATTGCCATGTTCATACCGATAGCGGTGCTGATACTTCCATGTTTATACAGGTAGCGGTGTACATATTTCCGTGTTTATACAGATAGCGGTGTAGATATTTCCATGTTCATACAGATAGCGGTGTATATATTTCCATGTTTATACAGATAGCGGTGAAGATATCTCCTTCTTAATTCTGATGGCGGTGTAGATATTTCCATGTTCATACAGATGGCGGTGTAGATATTTCCATGTTTATAGAGATAGCGGTGTAGTTATTTCCATGTGCAAAGAGATAGCTGTGTAGATATTTCCATTTATATGCAGATAGTTGTGTAGATATTTCCTTTTTCATGCAGATAGCGGTGTAGATATTTCCATGTTCAAACAGATAGCGGTGTAGATATATCCATGTTCATACAGATAGCGGCGTAGATATTTCCATGTTTATACAGATAGCGGTGAAGATGTATGCATGTTTACACAGATAGCGGTGTAGATATTTCCATGTTCATCCAGACGGGTGTGTAGACATATCGATGTTCATACAGATGGCGGTGAAGATATTTCCATGTTCATACAGATGGCTGTGTAGATATATCCATGTTCATACAGATGGCGGTGACGATATTTCCATGTTCATACAGACGGCGGTGTAGATATTTCCATGTTCATACAGATAGCGGTGCTGATATTTCCATGTTTATACAGGTAGCGGTGTAGATATTTCCATGTTTATACAGATAGCGGTGTAGATATTTCCATGTTTATACAGATAGCGGTGAAGATATTTCCATGTTTATACAGATAGCGGTAGATAACTCCATCTTAATACAGATGGCGGTGTAGATATTTATATGTTCATACAGATGGCGGTGCAGATATTTCCATGTTCATACGGATGGCGGTGAAGATATTTCCATGTTCATACAGATGGCGGTGTAGAAACGTCCATGTCCATACTGATAGTGGTGGTAATATTTCCATGTTTATACAGGTAGCGGTGTAGATATTTCCATGTTTATACAGATAGCGGTGTAGATATTTCCATGTTTATACACATAGCGGTGTAGATATTTCCATGTTTATACAGATAGCGGTGTAGATATTTCCATGTTTAGGCAGTTAGTTGTGTAGATATCTCCATCTTAATACAGATGGCGGTGTAGATATTTAAATGTTCATACAGATGGCTGTGTAGACATATCCATGTTCATACAGATGGCGGTGAAGGTATTTCCATGTTCATACAGATAGCGGTGTAGATATTTCCATGTTTATACAGATAGCGGTGAAAATGTATGCATGTTTACACAGATAGCGGTGTAGATATTTCCATGTTCATCCAGATGGCTGTGTAGATATATCCATGTTCATACAGATGGCGGTGAAGATATTTCCATGTTCATACAGATAGCGGTGTAGATATTTCCATGTTCATACAGATAGCGGTGCATGTATTTCCATGTTCATACAGATAGCGGTGTAGATATTTCCGTGTTCATCCAGATGTCTGTGTAGATATTTCCATGTTCATACAGATAGCGGTGTAGATATTTCCATGTTCATACAGATAGCGGTGTAGATATTTCCATGTTCATCCAGATGGCTGTGTAGACATATCCATGTTCATACAGATGGCGGTGAAGATATTTCCATGTTCATACAGATAGCGGTGTAGATATTTCCATGTTCATACAGATAGCGGTGTACATATTTCCATGTTCATACAGATTGGGGTGTATGTATTTCCATGTTCATACAGATAGTGGTGTAGATATTTCTATTTTCATGCAGATAGCGGTGTATATATTTCCCTGTTCAAACAGTTAGCGGTGTAGATATTTCCATGTTCCTAAAGATAGCGGTGTAGATATTTCCATGTTTATACAGATAGCGGTGAAGATGTATGCATGTTTTCACAGATATCGGTGTAGATATTTCCATGTTCATCCAGATGGCTGTGTAGATATATCCATGTTCATACAGACGGCGGTGAAGATATTTCAATGTTCATACAGATAGCGGTGTAGATATTTCCATGTTCATACAGATAGCGGTGCATGTATTTTCATGTTCATACAGATATCGGTGTAGATATTTCCGTGTTCATCCAGATGTCTGTGTAGATATTTCCATGTTCATACAGATAGCGGTGTAGATATTTCCATGTTCATAAAGATAGCGGTGTAGATATTTCCATGTTTATACAGATAGCGGTGTAGTTATTTCCATGTTTATACAGATAGCGGTGTAGATATCTCCATCTTAATACAGATGGCGGTGTAGATATTTATATGTTCATACAGATGGCGGTGCAGATATTTCCATGTTCATACGGATGGCGGTGAAGATATTTCCATGTTCATACAGATGGCGGTGTAGAAACTTCCATGTTCATACTGATAGCGGTGCTGATATTTCCATGTTTATACAGGTAGCGGTGTAGATATTTCCATGTTTATACAGATAGCGGTGTAGATATTTCCATGTTTATACACATAGCGGTGTTGATATTTCCATGTTTATACAGATAGCTGTGTAGATATTTCCATGTTTATGCAGATAGTTGTGTAGATATGTCCATCTTAATACAGATGGCGGTGTAGATGTTTAAATGTTCATACAGATGGCTGTGTAGACATATCCATGTTCATACAGATGGTGGTGAAGATATTTCCATGTTCATACAGATAGCGGTGTAGATATTTCCATGTTCATACAGATGGCTGTGTAGATATATCTATGTTCCTACAGATGGCGGTGAAGATATTTCCATGTTCATACAGATGGCGGTGTAGATATTTCCATGTTCATCCAGATGGCTGTGTAGATATATCCATGTTCATACAGATAGCGGTGTAGATATTTCCATCTTCATACAGATATCGGTGCAGATATTTCCATGTTCATCCAGATGGCTGTGTAGATATATCCATGTTCATACAGATGGCGTTGAAGATATTTCCATGTTCATACAGATAGCGGTGTAGATATTTCCATGTTCATACAGATAGCGGTGTAGATATTTCCATGTTCATAAAGATAGCGGTGTAGATATTTCCATGTTTATACAGATAGCGGTGAAAATGTATGCATGTTTACACAGATAGCGGTATAGATATTTCTATGTTCATCCTGATGGCTGTGTAGATATATCCATGTTCATACAGATTGCGGTGAAGATATTTCCATGTTCATACAGATAGCGGTATAGATATTTCCATGTTCATACAGATAGCGGTGTAGATATTTCCATGTTCATACAGATAGCGGTGCATGTATTTCCATGTTCATACAGATAGCGGTGTAGATATTTCCGTGTTCATCCAGATGTCTGTGTAGATATTTCCATGTTCATACAGATAGCGGTGTAGATATTTCCATGTACATACAGATAGCGGTGTAGATATTTCCATGTTCATCCAGATGGCTGTGTAGACATATCCATGTTCATACAGATGGCGGTGAAGTTATTTCCATGTTTATACATATAGCGGTGTAGATATTTCCATGTTCATACAGATAGACGTGTAGATATTGCCATGTTCATACCGATAGCGGTGCCGATACTTCCATGTTTATACAGGTAGCGGTGTACATATTTCCGTGTTTATACAGATAGCGGTGTAGATATTTCCATGTTCATACAGATAGCGGTGTAGATATATCCATGTTTATACAGATAGCGGTGTAGATATCTCCTTCTTAATTCTGATGGCGGTGTAGATATTTCCATGTTCATACAGATGGCGGTGTAGATATTTCCATGTTTATAGAGATAGCGGTGTAGTTATTTCCATGTGCATAGAGATAGCTGTGTAGATATTTCCATTTATATGCAGATAGTTGTGTAGATATTTCCTTTTTCATGCAGATAGCGGTGTAGATATTTCCATGTTCAAACAGATAGCGGTGTAGATATTTCCATGTTCATACGGATAGCGGTGTAGATATTTCCATGTTTATACAGATAGCGGTGAAGATGTATGCATGTTTACACAGATAGCGGTGTAGATATTTCCATGTTCATACAGATAGCGGTGTAGATATTTCCATGTTCATACAGATAGCGGTGTAGATATTTCCATGTTCATACAGATAGTGGTGCATGTATTTCCATGTTCATACAGATAGCGGTGTAGATATTTCCGTGTTCATCCAGATGTCTGTGTAGATATTTCCATGTTCATACAGATAGCGGTGTAGATATTTCCATGTTCATACAGATAGCGGTGTAGATATTTCCATGTTCATCCAGATGGCTGTGTAGACATATCCATGTTCATACAGATGGCGGTGAAGATATTTCCATGTTCATACAGATGGCTGTGTAGATATATCCATGTTCATACAGATGGCGGTGACGATATTTCCATGTTCATACAGACGGCGGTGTAGATATTTCCATGTTCATACAGACAGCGGTGCTGATATTTCCATGTTTATACAGGTAGCGGTGTAGATATTTCCATGTTTATACAGATAGCGGTGTAGATATTTCCATGTTTATACAGATAGCGGTGTAGATATTTCCATGTTTATACAGATAGCGGTGTAGATATTTCCATGTGTATACAGATAGCGGTGTAGATATATCCATGTTCATACAGATAGCGGTGTAGATATTTCCATCTTCATACAGATAGCGGTGCAGATATTTGCATGTTCATCCAGATGGCTGTGTAGATATATCCATGTTCATACAGATGGCGGTGAAGATATTTCCATGTTCATACAGATAGCGGTGTAGATATTTCCATGTTCATACAGATAGCGGTGTAGATATTTCCATGTTCATAAAGATAGCGTTGTAGATATTTCCATGTTTATACAGATAGCGGTGAAAATGTATGCATGTTTACACAGATAGCGGTGTAGATATTTCCATGTTCATCCAGATGGCTGTGTAGATATATCCATGTTCGTACAGATGGCGGTGAAGATATTTCCATGTTCATACAGATAGCGGTGTAGATATTTCCATGTTCATACAGATAGCGGTGCATGTATTTCCATGTTCATACAGATAGCGGTGTAGATATTTCCGTGTTCATCCAGATGTCTGTGTAGATATTTCCATGTTCATACAGATAGCGGTGTAGATATTTCCATGTTCCTACAGATAGCGGTGTAGATATTTCCATGTTCATCCAGATGGCTGTGTAGACATATCCATGTTCATACAGATGGCGGTGAAGATATTTCCATGTTCATACAGATGGCTGTGTAGATATATCCATGTTCATACAGATGGCGGTGACGATATTTCCATGTTCATACAGACGGCGGTGTAGATATTTCCATGTTCATACAGATAGCGGTGCTGATATTTCCATGTTTATACAGGTAGCGGTGTAGATATTTCCATGTTTATACAGATAGCGGTGTAGATATTTCCATGTTTATACAGATAGCGGTGTAGATATTTCCATGTTTATACAGATAGCGGTGTAGATATCTCCATCTTAATACAGATGGCGGTGCAGATATTTATATGTTCATACAGATGGCGGTGCAGATATTTCCATGTTCATACGGATGGCGGTGAAGATATTTCCATGTTCATACAGATGGCGGTGTAGAAACTTCCATGTTCATACTGATAGCGGTGGTGATATTTCCATGTTTATACAGGTAGCGGTGTAGATATTTCCATGTTTATACAGATAGCGGTGTAGATATTTCCATGTTTATACACATAGCGGTGTTGATATTTCCATGTTTATACAGATAGCTGTGTAGAAATTTCCATGTTTATGCAGATAGTTGTGTAGATATGTCCATCTTAATACAGATGGCGGTGTAGATATTTAAATGTTCATACAGATGGCTGTGTAGACATATCCATGTTCATACAGATGGTGGTGAAGATATTTCCATGTTCATACAGATAGCGGTGTAGATATTTCCATGTTCATACAGATAGCGGTGTAGATATTTCCATGTTCATACAGATGGCTGTGTAGATATATCTATGTTCCTACAGATGGCGGTGAAGATATTTCCATGTTCATACAGATGGCGGTGTAGATATTTCCATGTTCATCCAGATGGCTGTGTAGATATATCCATGTTCATACAGATAGCGGTGTAGATATTTTCATCTTCATACTGATAGCGGTGCAGATATTTCCATGTTCATCCAGATGGCTGTGTAGATATATCCATGTTCATACAGATAGCGGTGTAGATATTTCCATGTTCATACAGATAGCGGTGTAGATATTTCCATGTTCATAAAGATAGTGGTGTAGATATTTCCATGTTTATACAGATAGCGGTGAAAATGTATGCATGTTTACACAGATAGCGGTGTAGATATTTCTATGTTCATCCAGATGGCTGTGTAGATATATCCATGTTCATACAGATGGCAGTGAAGATATTTCCATGTTCATACAGATAGCGGTGTAGATATTTCCATGTTCATACAGATAGCGGTGTAGATATTTCCATGTTCATACAGATAGCGGTGCATGTATTTCCATGTTCATACTGATACCGGTGTAGATATTTCCGTGTTCATCCAGATGTCTGTGTAGATATTTCCATGTTCATACAGATAGCGGTGTAGATATTTCCATGTTCATACAGATAGCGGTGTAGATATTTCCATGTTCATCCTGATGGCTGTGTAGACATATCCATGTTCATACAGATGGCGGTGAAGTTATTTCCATGTTTATACAGATAGCGGTGTAGATATTTCCATGTTCATACAGATAGACGTGTAGATATTGCCATGTTCATACCGATAGCGGTGCTGATACTTCCATGTTTATACAGGTAGAGGTGTACATATTTGCGTGTTTATACAGATAGCGGTGTAGATATTTCCATGTTCATACAGATAGCGGTGTAGATATTTCCATGTTTATACATTTAGCGGTGTAGATATCTCCTTCTTAATTCTGATGGCGGTGTAGATATTTCCATGTTCATACAGATGGCGGTGTAGATATTTCCATGTTTATAGAGATAGCGGTGTAGTTATTTCCATGTGCATAGAGATAGCTGTGTAGATATTTCCATTTATATGCAGATAGTTGTGTAGATATTTCCATTTTCATGCAGATAGCAGTGTAGATATTTCCATGTTCAAACAGATAGGGGTGTAGGTATTTCCATGTTCATACTGATAGCGGAGTGGATATTTCCATGTTTATACAGATAGCGGTGAAGGTGTATGCATGTTTACACAAATAGCGGTGTAGATATTTCCATGTTCATACAGATAGCTGTGTAGATATTTCCATGTTCATCCAGACGGCTGTGTAGACATATCCATGTTCATACAGATGGCGGTGAAGATATTTCCATGTTCATACAGATGTCTGTGTAGATATATCCATGTTCATACAGATGACGGTGAATATTTTTCCGTGTTCATACAGATGGCGGTGTAGATATTTCCATGTTCATACAGATAGCGGTGCTGATATTTCCATGTTTATACAGGTAGCAGTGTAGATATTGACATGTTTATACAGATAGCGGTGTAGATATTTCCATGTTTATACACATAGCGGTGTAGGTATTTCCTTGTTCATACTGATAGCGGTGTAGATATCTCCATCTTAATACAGATGGCGGTGAAGATATTTATATGTTCATACAGATGGCGGGGCAGATATTTCCATGTTCATACAGATGGCGGTGAAGATATTTCCATGTTCAAACAGATGGCGGTGTAGATACTTCCATGTTCATAATGATAGCGGTGCTGATATTTCCATCTTTATACAGGTAGCGGTGTAGATATTTCCATGTTTATACAGATAGCGGTGTAGATGTTTCCATGTTTATACACATAGCAGTGTAGATATTTCCATCTTTATACAGATAGTGGTGTAGATATCTCCTTCTTAATACAGATGGCGGTGTAGATATTTATATGTTCATTCAGATGGCGGTGCAGATATTTCCATGTTCATACAGATGGCGGTGTAGATATTTCCATGTTCATACAGATAGCGGTGTAGTTATTTCCATGTGTAAAGAGATAGCTGTGTAGATATTACCATGTATATGCAGATAGCTGTGTAGATATTTCCATTTTCAAGCAGATAGCGGTTTATATACTTCCCTGTTCAAACAGATAGCGGTGTAGATATTTCCATGTTCATACAGATAGTGGTGTAGATATTTCCATGTTTGTACAGATAGCGGTGTAGATATCTCCATCTTAATACAGATGGCGGTGTAGATATTTATATGTTCATACAGATGGCGGTGCAGATATTTCCATGTTCATGCAGACGGCGGTGTAGATATTTCCATGTTCATACAGATAGTGGTGCAGTTATTTCCATGTGTAAAGAGATAGCTGTGTAGATATTACAGTGTATATGCAGATAGCTGTGTAGATATTTCCATTTTCATGCAGATAGCGGTGTATATATTTCCCTGTTCAAACAGTTAGCAGTGTAGATATTTCCATATTCAGAAAGGTAGCGGTGTAGATATTTCCATGTTTATACAGATAGCGGTGAAGATGTATGCATGTTTACACAGATAGCGGTGTAGATATTTCCATGTTCATCCAGATGGCTGTGTAGATATATCCATGTTCATACAGATAGCGGTGTAGATATTTCCATCTTCATACAGATAGCGGTGCAGATATTTCCATGTTAATCCAGATGGCTGTGTGGATATATCCATGTTCATACAGATGGCGGTGAAGATATTTCCATGTTCATACAGATAGCGGTGTAGATATTTCCATGTTCATACAGAAAGCGGTGTAGATATTTCCTTGTTCATTCAGATAGCGGTGAAAATGTATGCATGTTTACACAGATAGCGGTGTAGATATTTCCATGTTCATCCAGATGGCTGTGTAGATATATCCATGTTCATACAGATGGCGGTGAAGATATTTCCATGTTCATACAGATAGCGGTGTGGATATTTCCATGTTCATACAGATAGCGGTGTAGATATTTCCATGTTCATACAGATAGCGGTGCATGTATTTCCATGTTCATACAGATAGCGGTGTAGATATTTCCGTGTTCATCCAGATGTCTGTGTAGATATTTCCATGTTCATACAGATAGCGGTGTAGATATTTCCATGTTCCTACAGATAGCGGTGTAGATATTTCCATGTTCATCCAGATGGCTGTGTAGACATATCCATGTTCATACAGATGGCGGTGAAGATATTTCCATGTTCATACAGATGGCTGTGTAGATATATCCATGTTCATACAGATGGCGGTGACGATATTTCCATGTTCATACAGACGGCGGTGTAGATATTTCCATGTTCATACAGATAGCGGTGCTGATATTTCCATGTTTATACAGGTAGCGGTGTAGATATTTCCATGTTTATACAGATAGCGGTGTAGATATTTCCATGTTTATACAGATAGCGGTGTAGATATTTCCATGTTTATACAGATAGCGGTGTAGATATCTCCATCTTAATACAGATGGCGGTGCAGATATTTATATGTTCATACAGATGGCGGTGCAGATATTTCCATGTTCATACGGATGGCGGTGAAGATATTTCCATGTTCATACAGATGGCGGTGTAGAAACTTCCATGTTCATACTGATAGCGGTGGTGATATTTCCATGTTTATACAGGTAGCGGTGTAGATATTTCCATGTTTATACAGATAGCGGTGTAGATATTTCCATGTTTATACACGTAGCGGTGTTGATATTTCCATGTTTATACAGATAGCTGTGTAGAAATTTCCATGTTTATGCAGATAGTTGTGTAGATATGTCCATCTTAATACAGATGGCGGTGTAGATATTTAAATGTTCATACAGATGGCTGTGTAGACATATCCATGTTCATACAGATGGTGGTGAAGATATTTCCATGTTCATACAGATAGCGGTGTAGATATTTCCATGTTCATACAGATAGCGGTGTAGATATTTCCATGTTCATACAGATGGCTGTGTAGATATATCTATGTTCCTACAGATGGCGGTGAAGATATTTCCATGTTCATACAGATGGCGGTGTAGATATTTCCATGTTCATCCAGATGGCTGTGTAGATATATCCATGTTCATACAGATAGCGGTGTAGATATTTTCATCTTCATACTGATAGCGGTGCAGATATTTCCATGTTCATCCAGATGGCTGTGTAGATATATCCATGTTCATACAGATAGCGGTGTAGATATTTCCATGTTCATACAGATAGCGGTGTAGATATTTCCATGTTCATAAAGATAGTGGTGTAGATATTTCCATGTTTATACAGATAGCGGTGAAAATGTATGCATGTTTACACAGATAGCGGTGTAGATATTTCTATGTTCATCCAGATGGCTGTGTAGATATATCCATGTTCATACAGATGGCGGTGAAGATATTTCCATGTTCATACAGATAGCGGTGTAGATATTTCCATGTTCATACAGATAGCGGTGTAGATATTTCCATGTTCATACAGATAGCGGTGCATGTATTTCCATGTTCATACAGATAGCGGTGTAGATATTTCCGTGTTCATCCAGATGTCTGTGTAGATATTTCCATGTTCATACAGATAGCGGTGTAGATATTTCCATGTTCATACAGATAGCGGTGTAGATATTTCCATGTTCATCCTGATGGCTGTGTAGACATATCCATGTTCATACAGATGGCGGTGAAGTTATTTCCATGTTTATACAGATAGCGGTGTAGATATTTCCATGTTCATACAGATAGACGTGTAGATATTGCCATGTTCATACCGATAGCGGTGCTGATACTTCCATGTTTATACAGGTAGAGGTGTACATATTTGCGTGTTTATACAGATAGCGGTGTAGATATTTCCATGTTCATACAGATAGCGGTGTAGATATTTCCATGTTTATACATTTAGCGGTGTAGATTTCTCCTTCTTAATTCTGATGGCGGTGTAGATATTTCCATGTTCATACAGATGGCGGTGTAGATATTTCCATGTTTATAGAGATAGCGGTGTAGTTATTTCCATGTGCATAGAGATAGCTGTGTAGATATTTCCATTTATATGCAGATAGTTGTGTAGATATTTCCATTTTCATGCAGATAGCAGTGTAGATATTTCCATGTTCAAACAGATAGGGGTGTAGGTATTTCCATGTTCATACTGATAGCGGAGTGGATATTTCCATGTTTATACAGATAGCGGTGAAGATGTATGCATGTTTACACAAATAGCGGTGTAGATATTTCCATGTTCATACAGATAGCTGTGTAGATATTTCCATGTTCATCCAGACGGCTGTGTAGACATATCCATGTTCATACAGATGGCGGTGAAGATATTTCCATGTTCATACAGATGTCTGTGTAGATATATCCATGTTCATACAGATGACGGTGAATATTTTTCCGTGTTCATACAGATGGCGGTGTAGATATTTCCATGTTCATACAGATAGCGGTGCTGATATTTCCATGTTTATACAGGTAGCAGTGTAGATATTGACATGTTTATACAGATAGCGGTGTAGATATTTCCATGTTTATACACATAGCGGTGTAGGTATTTCCTTGTTCATACTGATAGCGGTGTAGATATCTCCATCTTAATACAGATGGCGGTGAAGATATTTATATGTTCATACAGATGGCGGTGCAGATATTTCCATGTTCATACAGATGGCGGTGAAGATATTTCCATGTTCAAACAGATGGCGGTGTAGATACTTCCATGTTCATAATGATAGCGGTGCTGATATTTCCATCTTTATACAGGTAGCGGTGTAGATATTTCCATGTTTATACAGATAGCGGTGTAGATGTTTCCATGTTTATACACATAGCATTGTAGATATTTCCATCTTTATACAGATAGTGGTGTAGATATCTCCTTCTTAATACAGATGGCGGTGTAGATATTTATATGTTCATTCAGATGGCGGTGCAGATATTTCCATGTTCATACAGATGGCGGTGTAGATATTTCCATGTTCATACAGATAGCGGTGTAGTTATTTCCATGTGTAAAGAGATAGCTGTGTAGATATTACCATGTATATGCAGATAGCTGTGTAGATATTTCCATTTTCAAGCAGATAGCGGTTTATATACTTCCCTGTTCAAACAGATAGCGGTGTAGATATTTCCATGTTCATACAGATAGTGGTGTAGATATTTCCATGTTTGTACAGATAGCGGTGTAGATATCTCCATCTTAATACAGATGGCGGTGTAGATATTTATATGTTCATACAGATGGCGGTGCAGATATTTCCATGTTCATGCAGACGGCGGTGTAGATATTTCCATGTTCATACAGATAGTGGTGCAGTTATTTCCATGTGTAAAGAGATAGCTGTGTAGATATTACAGTGTATATGCAGATAGCTGTGTAGATATTTCCATTTTCATGCAGATAGCGGTGTATATATTTCCCTGTTCAAACAGTTAGCAGTGTAGATATTTCCATGTTCAGAAAGGTAGCGGTGTAGATATTTCCATGTTTATACAGATAGCGGTGAAGATGTATGCATGTTTACACAGATAGCGGTGTAGATATTTCCATGTTCATCCAGATGGCTGTGTAGATATATCCATGTTCATACAGATAGCGGTGTAGATATTTCCATCTTCATACAGATAGCGGTGCAGATATTTCCATGTTAATCCAGATGGCTGTGTGGATATATCCATGTTCATACAGATGGCGGTGAAGATATTTCCATGTTCATACAGATAGCGGTGTAGATATTTCCATGTTCATACAGAAAGCGGTGTAGATATTTCCTTGTTCATTCAGATAGCGGTGAAAATGTATGCATGTTTACACAGATAGCGGTGTAGATATTTCCATGTTCATCCAGATGGCTGTGTAGATATATCCATGTTCATACAGATGGCGGTGAAGATATTTCCATGTTCATACAGATAGCGGTGTAGATATTTCCATGTTCATACAGATAGCGGTGTAGATATTTCCATGTTCATACAGATAGCGGTGCATGTATTTCCATGTTCATACAGATAGCGGTGTAGATATTTCCGTGTTCATCCAGATATCTGTGTAGATATTTCCATGTTCATACAGATAGCGGTGTAGATATTTCCATGTTCATACAGATAGCGGTGTAGATATTTCCATGTTCGTACAGATGGCTGTGTAGATATATCCATGTTCATACAGATGGCTGTGAAGATACTTCCATGTTCATACAGATAGCGGTGTAGATATCTCCATATTCATACAGATAGCCGTGTAGATATTGCCATGTTCATACCGATAGCGGTGCTGATACTTCCATCTTTATACAGGTAGCGGTGTACATATTTTCGTGTTTATACAGAGAGCGGTGTAGATATTTCCATGTTCATACAGATAGCGGTGTATATATTTCCATGTTTATACAGATAGCGGTGTAGATATCTCCTTCTTAATACAGATGGCGGTGTAGATATTTCCATGTTCATACAGATGGCGGTGTAGATATTTCCATCTTTATAGAGATAGCGGTGTAGCTATTTCCATGTGCAAAGAGATAGCTGTGTAGATATTTCCATTTATATGCAGATAGTTGTGTATATATTTCCATTTTCATGCAGATAGCGGTGTCGGTATTTCCATGTTCAAACAGATAGCGGTGTATATATTTCCATGTTCATACAGATAGCGGTGTAGATATTTCCATGTTTATACAGATAGCGGTGAAGATGTATGCATGTTTACACAGATAGCGGTGTAGATATTTCCATGTTCATACAGACGGCTGTGTAGACATATCCATGTTCATACAGATGGCGGTGAAGATATTTCCATGTTCATACAGATTGCTGTGTAGATATATCCATGTTCATACAGATGGCGGTGACGATATTTCCATGTTC
The DNA here is from genome assembly GCF_029281585.2 of Gorilla gorilla gorilla. Lineage (NCBI taxonomy): Eukaryota > Metazoa > Chordata > Mammalia > Primates > Hominidae > Gorilla > Gorilla gorilla. The sequence continues at coordinate 3,458,020 of NC_073232.2, read as the reverse complement.
ATACAGACGGCGGTGTAGATATTTCCATGTTCATACAGATAGCGGTGCTGATATTTCCATGTTTATAAAGGTAGTGGTGTAGATATTTCCATGTTTATACAGATAGCGGTGTAGATATTTCCATGTTCATCCAGATGGCTGTGTAGATATATCCATGCTCATACAGATGGCGGTGAAGACGTTTCCATGTTCATACAGATAGCGGTGTAGATATTTCCATGTTCATACAGATAACCGTGTAGATATTGCATTGTTCCTACCGATAGCGGTGCTGATACTTCTATGTTTATACAGGTAGCGGTGTAGATATTTCCATGTTTATACACATAGCGGTGTAGATATTTCCATGTTTATACAGATAGCGGTGTAGATATCTCCATCTTAATACAGATGGCGGTGTAGATATTTATATGCTCATACAGATGGCGGTGCAGATATTTCCATGTTCATACGGATAGCGGTGAAGATATTTCCATGTTCATACAGATGGCGGTGTAGAAACTTCCATGTTCATACTGATAGCGGTGCTGATATTTCCATGTTTATACAGGTAGCGGTGTAGATATTTCCATGTTTATACAGATAGCAGTGTAGACATTTCTATGTTTATACACATAGCGGTGTAGATATTTCCATGTTTATACAGATGGCGGTGTAGATATTTCCATGTTTATGCAGATAGTGGTGTAGATATCTCCATCTTAATACAGATGGCGGTGTAGATATTTAAATGTTCATACAGATGGCGGTGCAGATATTTCCATGTTCATACAGATGGCGGTGTAGTTATTTCCATGTGTAAAGAGATAGCTGTGTAGGTATTTCCATGTATAAGCAGATAGCTCTGTAGATATTTCCGTTTTCATGCAGATAGCGGTGTATATATTTCCCTCTTCAAACAGTTAGCGGTGTAGATATTTCCATGGTCATAAAGATAGCGGTGTAGATGTTTCCATGTTTATACAGATAGCGGTGTAGATATTTCCATGTTCATACAGATAGACGTGTAGATATTGCCATGTTCATACCGATAGCGGTGCTGATACTTCCATGTTTATACAGGTAGTGGGGTACATATTTCCGTGTTTATACAGATAGCGGTGTAGATATTTCCATGTTCATACAGATAGCGGTGTAGATATTTCCATGTTTATACAGATAGCGGTGTAGATATCTCCTTCTTAATTCTGATGGCGGTGTAGATATTTCCATGTTTATAGAGATAGCGGTGTAGTTATTTCCATGTGCAAAGAGATAGCTGTGTAGATATTTCCATTTATATGCAGATAGTTGTGTAGGTATTTCCTTTTTCATGCAGATAGCGGTGTAGATATTTCCATGTTCAAACAGATAGCGGTGTAGATATTTCCATGTTCATACAGATAGCGGTGTAGATATTTCCATGTTTATACAGATAGCGGTGAAGATATATGCATGTTTACACAGATAGCGGTGTAGATATTTCCATGTTTATACAGATAGCGGTGAAGATGTATGCATGTTTACACAGATAGCGGTGTAGATATTTCCATGTTCATACAGACGGCTGTGTAGACATATCCATGTTCATACAGATGGCGGTGAAGATATTTCCATGTTCATACAGATTGCTGTGTAGATATATCCATGTTCATACAGATGGCGGTGACGATATTTCCATGTTCATACAGACGGCGGTGTAGATATTTCCATGTTCATACAGATAGCGGTGCTGATATTTCCATGTTTATAAAGGTAGTGGTGTAGATATTTTCATGTTTATACAGATAGCGGTGTAGATATTTCCATGTTCATCCAGATGGCTGTGTAGATATATCCATGCTCATACAGATGGCGGTGAAGACGTTTCCATGTTCATACAGATAGCGGTGTAGATATTTCCATGTTCATACAGATAACCGTGTAGATATTGCATTGTACCTACCGATAGCGGTGCTGATACTTCCATGTTTATACAGGTAGCGGTGTAGATATTTCCATGTTTATACACATAGCGGTGTAGATATTTCCATGTTTATACAGATAGCGGTGTAGATATCTCCATCTTAATACAGATGGCGGTGTAGATATTTATATGCTCATACAGATGGCGGTGCAGATATTTCCATGTTCATACGGGTAGCGGTGAAGATATTTCCATGTTCATACAGATGGCGGTGTAGAAACTTCCATGTTCATACTGATAGCGGTGCTGATATTTCCATGTTTATACAGGTAGCGGTGTAGATATTTCCATGTTTATACAGATAGCAGTGTAGACATTTCCATGTTTATACACATAGCGGTGTAGATATTTCCATGTTTATACAGATGGCGGTGTAGATATTTCCATGTTTATGCAGATAGTGGTGTAGATATCTCCATCTTAATACAGATGGCGGTGTAGATATTTAAATGTTCATACAGATGGCGGTGCAGATATTTCCATGTTCATACAGATGGCGGTGTAGTTATTTCCATGTGTAAAGAGATAGCTGTGTAGGTATTTCCATGTATAAGCAGATAGCTCTGTAGATATTTCCGTTTTCATGCAGATAGCGGTGTATATATTTCCCTCTTCAAACAGTTAGCGGTGTAGATATTTCCATGGTCATAAAGATAGCGGTGTAGATGTTTCCATGTTTATACAGATAGCGGTGTAGATATTTCCATGTTCATACAGATAGACGTGTAGATATTGCCATGTTCATACCGATAGCGGTGCTGATACTTCCATGTTTATACAGGTAGTGGGGTACATATTTCCGTGTTTATACAGATAGCGGTGTAGATATTTCCATGTTCATACAGATAGCGGTGTAGATATTTCCATGTTTATACAGATAGCGGTGTAGATATCTCCTTCTTAATTCTGATGGCGGTGTAGATATTTCCATGTTTATAGAGATAGCGGTGTAGTTATTTCCATGTGCAAAGAGATAGCTGTGTAGATATTTCCATTTATATGCAGATAGTTGTGTAGGTATTTCCTTTTTCATGCAGATAGCGGTGTAGATATTTCCATGTTCAAACAGATAGCGGTGTAGATATTTCCATGTTCATACAGATAGCGGTGTAGATATTTCCATGTTTATACAGATAGCGGTGAAGATGTATGCATGTTTACACAGATAGCGGTGTAGATATTTCCATGTTCATCCAGACGGGTGTGTAGACATATCCATGTTCATACAGATGGCGGTGAAGATATTTCCATGTTCATACAGACGTCGGTGTAGATATTTCCATGTTCATACAGATAGCGGTGCTGATATTTCCATGTTTATACAGGTAGCGGTGTAGATATTTCCATGTTTATACAGATAGCGGTGTAGATATTTCCATGTTTATACAGATAGCGGTGTAGATATTTCCATGTTTATACAGATAGCGGTAGATATCTCCATCTTAATACAGATGGCGGGGTAGATATTTATATGTTCATGCAGATGGCGGTGCAGATATTTCCATGTTCATACAGATGGCGGTGAAGATATTTCCATGTTCATACAGATGGCGGTGTAGAAACTTCCATGTTCATACTGATAGCGGTGGTGATATTTCCATGTTTATACAGGTAGCGATGTAGATATTTCCATGTTTATACAGATAGCGGTGCAAATATTTCCATGTTTATACACATAGCGGTGTAGATATTTCCATGTTTATACAGATAGCGGTGTAGATATTTCCATGTTTATGCAGATAGTTGTGTAGATATCTCCATCTTAATACAGATGGCAGTGTAGATATTTAAATGTTCATACAGATGGCTGTGTAGACATATCCATGTTCATACAGATGGCGGTGAAGGTATTTCCATGTTCATACAGATAGCGGTGTAGATATTTCCATGTTTATACAGATAGCGGTGAAAATGTATGCATGTTTAAACAGATAGCGGTGTAGATATTTCCATGTTCATCCAGATGGCTGTGTAGATATATCCATGTTCATACAGATGGCGGTGAAGATATTTCCATGTTTATACAGATAGCGGTGTAGATATATCCATGTTCATACAGATAGCGGTGCATGTATTTCCATGTTCATACAGATAGCGGTGTAGATATTTCCGTGTTCATCCAGATGTCTGTGTAGATATTTCCATGTTCATACAGATAGCGGTGTAGATATTTCCATGTTCATACAGATAGCGGTGTAGATATTTCCATGTTCATCCAGATGGCTGTGTAAACATATCCATGTTCATACAGATGGCGGTGAAGATATTTCCATGTTCATACAGATGGCTGTGTAGATATATCCATGTTCATACAGATGGCGGTGACGATATTTCCATGTTCATACAGACGGCGGTGTAGATATTTCCATGTTTATACACATAGCGGTGTAGATAATTCCATGTTTATACAGATAGCGGTGTAGATATTTCCATGTTTATGCAGATAGTTGTGTAGATATCTCCATCTTAATACAGATGGCAGTGTAGATATTTAAATGTTCATACTGATGGCTGTGTAGACATATCCATGTTCATACAGATGGCGGTGAAGATATTTCCATGTTCATACAGATAGCGGTGTAGATATTTCCATGTTCATACAGATAGCGGTGTAGATATTTCCATGTTCATACAGATGGCTGTGTAGATATATCCATGTTCCTACAGATGGCGGTGAAGATATTTCCATGTTCATACAGATGGCGGTGTAGATATTTCCATGTTCATCCAGATGGCTGTGTAGATATATCCATGTTCATACAGATAGCGGTGTAGATATTTCCATCTTCATACAGATGGCGGTGCAGATATTTCCATGTTCATCCAGATGGCTGTGTAGATATATCCATGTTCATACAGATGGCGGTGAAGATATTTCCATGTTCATACAGATAGCGGTGTAGATATTTCCATGTTCATACAGATAGCGGTGTAGATATTTCCATGTTCATAAAGATAGCTGTGTAGATATTTCCATGTTTATACAGATAGCGGTGAAAAGGTATGCATGTTTACACAGATAGCGGTGTAGATATTTCCATGTTCATCCAGATGGCTGTGTAGATATATCCATGTTCATACAGATGGCGGTGAAGATATTTCCATGTTCATACAGATAGCGGTGTAGATATTTCCATGTTCATACAGATAGCGGTGCATGTATTTCCATGTTCATACAGATAGCGGTGTAGATATTTCCGTGTTCATCCAGATGTCTGTGTAGATATTTCCATGTTCATACAGATAGTGGTGTAGACATATCCATGTTCATACAGATGGCGGTGAAGATATTTCCATGTTCATACAGATGGCTGTGTAGATATATCCATGTTCATACAGATGGCGGTGACGATATTTCCATGTTCATACAGACGGCGGTGTAGATATTTCCATGTTCATACAGATAGCGGTGCTGATATTTCCATGTTTATACAGGTAGCGGTGTAGATATTTCCATGTTTATACAGATAGCGGTGTAGATATTTCCATGTTTATACAGATAGCGGTGAAGATATTTCCATGTTTATACAGATAGCGGTAGATAACTCCATCTTAATACAGATGGCGGTGTAGATATTTATATGTTCATACAGATGGCGGTGCAGATATTTCCATGTTCATACGGATGGCGGTGAAGATATTTCCATGTTCATACAGATGGCGGTGTAGAAACTTCCATGTTCATACTGATAGTGGTGGTGATATTTCCATGTTTATACAGGTAGCGGTGTAGATATTTCCATGTTTATACAGATAGCGGTGTAGATATTTCCATGTTTATACACATAGCGGTGTAGATATTTCCATGTTTATACAGATAGCGGTGTAGATATTTCCATGTTTATGCAGTTAGTTGTGTAGATATCTCCATCTTAATACAGATGGCGGTGTAGATATTTAAATGTTCATACAGATGGCTGTGTAGACATATCCATGTTCATACAGATGGCGGTGAAGGTATTTCCATGTTCATACAGATAGCGGTGTAGATATTTCCATGTTTATACAGATAGCGGTGAAAATGTATGCATGTTTACACAGATAGCGGTGTAGATATTTCCATGTTCATCCAGATGGCTGTGTAGATATATCCATGTTCATACAGATGGCGGTGAAGATATTTCCATGTTCATACAGATAGAGGTGTAGATATTTCCATGTTCATACAGATAGCGGTGCATGTATTTCCATGTTCATACAGATAGCGGTGTAGATATTTCCGTGTTCATCCAGATGTCTGTGTAGATATTTCCATGTTCATACAGATAGCGGGGTAGATATTTCCATGTTCATACAGATAGCGGTGTAGATATTTCCATGTTCATCCAGATGGCTGTGTAGACATATCCATGTTCATACAGATGGCGGTGAAGATATTTCCATGTTCATACAGATAGCGGTGTAGATATTTCCATGTTCATACAGATAGCGGTGTAGATATTTCCATGTTCATACAGATTGGGGTGTATGTATTTCCATGTTCATACAGATAGTGGTGTAGATATTTCTATTTTCATGCAGATAGCGGTGTATATATTTCCCTGTTCAAACAGTTAGCGGTGTAGATATTTCCATGTTCCTAAAGATAGCGGTGTAGATATTTCCATGTTTATACAGATAGCGGTGAAGATGTATGCATGTTTTCACAGATATCGGTGTAGATATTTCCATGTTCATCCAGATGGCTGTGTAGATATATCCATGTTCATACAGACGGCGGTGAAGATATTTCCATGTTCATACAGATAGCGGTGTAGATATTTCCATGTTCATACAGATAGCGGTGCATGTATTTCCATGTTCATACAGATAGCGGTGTAGATATTTCCGTGTTCATCCAGATGTCTGTGTAGATATTTCCATGTTCATACAGATAGCGGTGTAGATATTTCCATGTTCATAAAGATAGCGGTGTAGATATTTCCATGTTTATACAGATAGCGGTGTAGTTATTTCCATGTTTATACAGATAGCGGTGTAGATATCTCCATCTTAATACAGATGGCGGTGTAGATATTTATATGTTCATACAGATGGCGGTGCAGATATTTCCATGTTCATACGGATGGCGGTGAAGATATTTCCATGTTCATACAGATGGCGGTGTAGAAACTTCCATGTTCATACTGATAGCGGTGCTGATATTTCCATGTTTATACAGGTAGCGGTGTAGATATTTCCATGTTTATACAGATAGCGGTGTAGGTATTTCCATGTTTATACACATAGCGGTGTTGATATTTCCATGTTTATACAGATAGCTGTGTAGATATTTCCATGTTTATGCAGATAGTTGTGTAGATATGTCCATCTTAATACAGATGGTGGTGTAGATGTTTAAATGTTCATACAGATGGCTGTGTAGACATATCCATGTTCATACAGATGGTGGTGAAGATATTTCCATGTTCATACAGATAGCGGTGTAGATATTTCCATGTTCATACAGATGGCTGTGTAGATATATCTATGTTCCTACAGATGGCGGTGAAGATATTTCCATGTTCATACAGATGGCGGTGTAGATATTTCCATGTTCATCCAGATGGCTGTGTAGATATATCCATGTTCATACAGATAGCGGTGTAGATATTTCCATCTTCATACAGATAGCGGTGCAGATATTTCCATGTTCATCCAGATGGCTGTGTAGATATATCCATGTTCATACAGATGGCGTTGAAGATATTTCCATGTTCATACAGATAGCGGTGTAGATATTTCCATGTTCATACAGATAGCGGTGTAGATATTTCCATGTTCATAAAGATAGTGGTGTAGATATTTCCATGTTTATACAGATAGCGGTGAAAATGTATGCATGTTTACACAGATAGCGGTGTAGATATTTCTATGTTCATCCTGATGGCTGTGTAGATATATCCATGTTCATACAGATTGCAGTGAAGATATTTCCATGTTCATACAGATAGCGGTGTAGATATTTCCATGTTCATACAGATAGCGGTGTAGATATTTCCATGTTCATACAGATAGCGGTGCATGTATTTCCATGTTCATACAGATAGCGGTGTAGATATTTCCGTGTTCATCCAGATGTCTGTGTAGATATTTCCATGTTCATACAGATAGCGGTGTAGATATTTCCATGTACATACAGATAGCGGTGTAGATATTTCCATGTTCATACAGATAGCGGTGTATGTATTTCCATGTTCATACAGATAGCGGTGTAGATATTTCCATGTTCATACAGAGAGCGGTGTAGATATTTCCATGTTCATACAGATAGCGGTGCATGTATTTCCATGTTCATACAGATAGCGGTGTAGATATTTCCGTGTTCATACGGATAGCGGTGTAGATATTTCCATGTTCATACAGATAGCGGTGTAGATATTTCCATGTTCATACAGATAGCGGTGTATGTATTTCCATGTTCATACAGATAGCGGTGTAGATATTTCCATGTTCATACAGATAGCGGTGTAGATATTTCCATGTTCATACAGATAGCGGTGCATGTATTTCCATGTTCATACAGATAGCGGTGTAGATATTTCCGTGTTCATCCAGATGTCTGTGTAGATATTTCCATGTTCATACAGATAGCGGTGTAGATATTTACATGTTCATACAGATAGCGGTGTAGATATTTCCATGTTCATACAGATAGCGGTGTATGTATTTCCATGTTCATACAGATAGCGGTGTAGATATTTCCATGTTCATACAGAGAGCGGTGTAGATATTTCCATGTTCATACAGATAGCGGTGCATGTATTTCCATGTTCATACAGATAGCGGTGTAGATATTTCCGTGTTCATACGGATAGCGGTGTAGATATTTCCATGTTCATACAGATAGCGGTGTAGATATTTCCATGTTCATACAGATAGCGGTGTATGTATTTCCATGTTCATACAGATAGCGGTGTAGATATTTCCATGTTCATACAGATAGCGGTGTAGATATTTCCATGTTCATACAGATAGCGGTGCATGTATTTCCATGTTCATACAGATAGCGGTGTAGATATTTCCGTGTTCATCCAGATGTCTGTGTAGATATTTCCATGTTCATACAGATAGCGGTGTAGATATTTACATGTTCATACAGATAGCGGTGTAGATATTTCCATGTTCATCCTGATGGCTGTGTAGACATATCCATGTTCATACAGATGGCGGTGAAGTTATTTCCATGTTTATACAGATAGCGGTGTAGATATTTCCATGTTCATACAGATAGACGTGTAGATATTGCCATGTTCATACCGATAGCGGTGCTGATACTTCCATGTTTATACAGGTAGAGGTGTACATATTTGCGTGTTTATACAGATAGCGGTGTAGATATTTCCATGTTCATACAGATAGCGGTGTAGATATTTCCATGTTTATACATTTAGCGGTGTAGATATCTCCTTCTTAATTCTGATGGCGGTGTAGATAATTCCATGTTCATACAGATGGCGGTGTAGATATTTCCATGTTTATAGAGATAGCGGTGTAGTTATTTCCATGTGCATAGAGATAGCTGTGTAGATATTTCCATTTATATGCAGATAGTTGTGCAGATATTTCCATTTTCATGCAGATAGCGGTGTAGATATTTCCATGTTCAAACAGATAGGGGTGTAGGTATTTCCATGTTCATACTGATAGCGGAGTGGATATTTCCATGTTTATACAGATAGCGGTGAAGATGTATGCATGTTTACACAAATAGCGGTGTAGATATTTCCATGTTCATACAGGTAGCTGTGTAGATATTTCCATGTTCATCCAGACGGCTGTGTAGACATATCCATGTTCATACAGATGACGGTGAATATTTTTCCGTGTTCATACAGATGGCGGTGTAGATATTTCCATGTTCATACAGATAGCGGTGCTGATATTTCCATGTTTATACAGGTAGCAGTGTAGATATTGACATGTTTATACAGATAGCGGTGTAGATATTTCCATGTTTATACACATAGCGGTGTAGGTATTTCCTTGTTCATACTGATAGCGGTGTAGATATCTCCATCTTAATACAGATGGCGGTGAAGATATTTATATGTTCATACAGATGGCGGTGCAGATATTTCCATGTTCATACAGATGGCGGTGAAGATATTTCCATGTTCATACAGATGGCGGTGTAGATACTTCCATGTTCATAATGATAGCGGTGCTGATATTTCCATCTTTATACAGGTAGCGGTGTAGATATTTCCATGTTTATACAGATAGCGGTGTAGATGTTTCCATGTTTATACACATAGCGGTGTAGATATTTCCATCTTTATACAGATAGCGGTGTAGATATCTCCTTCTTAATACAGATGGCGGTGTAGATATTTATATGTTCATTCAGATGGCGGTGCAGATATTTCCATGTTCATACAGATTGCGGTGTAGATATTTCCATGTTCATACAGATAGCGGTGTAGTTATTTCCATGTGTAAAGAGATAGCTGTGTAGATATTACAGTGTATATGCAGATAGCTGTGTAGATATTTCCATTTTCATGCAGATAGCGGTGTATATATTTCCCTGTTCAAACAGTTAGCAGTGTAGATATTTCCATGTTCAGAAAGATAGCGGTGTAGATATTTCCATGTTTATACAGATAGCGGTGAAGATGTATGCATGTTTACACAGATAGCGGTGTAGATATTTCCATGTTCATCCAGATGGCTGTGTAGGTATATCCATGTTCATACAGATAGCGGTGTAGATATTTCCATCTTCATACAGATAGCGGTGCAGATATTTCCATGTTAATCCAGATGGCTGTGTGGATATATCCATGTTCATACAGATGGCGGTGAAGATATTTCCATGTTCATACAGATAGCGGTGTAGATATTTCCATGTTCATACAGAAAGCGGTGTAGATATTTCCTTGTTCATTCAGATAGCGGTGAAAATGTATGCATGTTTACACAGATAGCGGTGTAGATATTTCCATGTTCATCCAGATGGCTGTGTAGATATATCCATGTTCATACAGATGGCGGTGAAGATATTTCCATGTTCATACAGATAGCGGTGTAGATATTTCCATGTTCATACAGATAGCGGTGTAGATATTTCCATGTTCATACAGATAGCGGTGCATGTATTTCCATGTTCATACAGATAGCGGTGTAGATATTTCCGTGTTCATCCAGGTGTCTGTGTAGATATTTCCATGTTCATACAGATAGCGGTGTAGATATTTCCATGTTCATACAGATAGCGGTGTAGATATTTCCATGTTCGTACAGATGGCTGTGTAGATATATCCATGTTCATACAGATGGCTGTGAAGATACTTCCATGTTCATACAGATAGCGGTGTAGATATCTCCATGTTCATACAGATAGCCGTGTAGATATTGCCATGTTCATACCGATAGCGGTGCTGATACTTCCATCTTTATACAGGTAGCGGTGTACATATTTTCGTGTTTATACAGAGAGCGGTGTAGATATTTCCATGTTCATACAGATAGCGGTGTATATATTTCCATGTTTATACAGATAGCGGTGTAGATATCTCCTTCTTCATACAGATGGCGGTGTAGATATTTCCATGTTCATACAGATGGCGGTGTAGATATTTCCATCTTTATAGAGATAGCGGTGTAGCTATTTCCATGTGCAAAGAGATAGCTGTGTAGATATTTCCATTTATATGCAGATAGTTGTGTATATATTTCCATTTTCATGCAGATAGCGGTGTAGGTATTTCCATGTTCAGATAGCGGTGTAGATATTTCCATGTTCATACAGATAGCGGTGTAGATATTTCCATGTTTATACAGATAGCGGTGAAGATGTATGCATGTTTACACAGATAGCGGTGTAGATATTTCCATGTTCATACAGACGGCTGTGTAGACATATCCATGTTCATACAGATGGCGGTGAAGATATTTCCATGTTCATACAGATTGCTGTGTAGATATATCCATGTTCATACAGATGGCGGTGACGATATTTCCATGTTCATACAGACGGCGGTTTAGATATTTCCATGTTCATACAGATAGCGGTGCTGATATTTCCATGTTTATAAAGGTAGTGGTGTAGATATTTCCATGTTTATACAGATAGCGGTGTAGATATTTCCATGTTCATCCAGATGGCTGTGTAGATATATCCATGCTCATACAGATGGCGGTGAAGACGTTTCCATGTTCATACAGATAGCGGTGTAGATATTTCCATGTTCATACAGATAACCGTGTAGATATTGCATTGTTCCTACCGATAGCGGTGCTGATACTTCCATGTTTATACAGGTAGCGGTGTAGATATTTCCATGTTTATACACATAGCGGTGTAGATATTTCCATGTTTATACAGATAGCGGTGTAGATATCTCCATCTTAATACAGATGGCGGTGTAGATATTTATATGCTCATACAGATGGCGGTGCAGATATTTCCATGTTCATACGGATAGCGGTGAAGATATTTCCATGTTCATACAGATGGCGGTGTAGAAACTTCCATGTTCATACTGATAGCGGTGCTGATATTTCCACGTTTATACAGGTAGCGGTGTAGATATTTCCATGTTTATACAGATAGCAGTGTAGATATTTCCATGTTTATACACATAGCGGTGTAGATATTTCCATGTTTATACAGATGGCGGTGTAGATATTTCCATGTTTATGCAGATAGTGGTGTAGATATCTCCATCTTAATACAGATGGCGGTGTAGATATTTAAATGTTCATACAGATGGCGGTGCAGATATTTCCATGTTCATACAGATGGCGGTGTAGTTATTTCCATGTGTAAAGAGATAGCTGTGTAGGTATTTCCATGTATAAGCAGATAGCTCTGTAGATATTTCCGTTTTCATGCAGATAGCGGTGTATATATTTCCCTCTTCAAACAGTTAGCGGTGTAGATATTTCCATGGTCATAAAGATAGCGGTGTAGATATTTCCATGTTTATACAGATAGCGGTGTAGATATTTCCATGTTCATACAGATAGACGTGTAGATATTGCCATGTTCATACCGATAGCGGTGCTGATACTTCCATGTTTATACAGGTAGTGGGGTACATATTTCCGTGTTTATACAGATAGCGGTGTAGATATTTCCATGTTCATACAGATAGCGGTGTAGATATTTCCATGTTTATACAGATAGCGGTGTAGATATCTCCTTCTTAATTCTGATGGCGGTGTAGATATTTCCATGTTTATAGAGATAGCGGTGTAGTTATTTCCATGTGCAAAGAGATAGCTGTGTAGATATTTCCATTTATATGCAGATAGTTGTGTAGGTATTTCCTTTTTCATGCAGATAGCGGTGTAGATATTTCCATGTTCAAACAGATAGCGGTGTAGATATTTCCATGTTCATACAGATAGCGGTGTAGATATTTCCATGTTTATACAGATAGCGGTGAAGATGTATGCATGTTTACACAGATAGCGGTGTAGATATTTCCATGTTCATCCAGACGGGTGTGTAGACATATCCATGTTCATACAGATGGCGGTGAAGATATTTCCATGTTCATACAGATGGCTGTGTACATATATCCATGTTCATACAGATGGCGGTGACGATATTTCCATGTTCATACAGACGTCGGTGTAGATATTTCCATGTTCATACAGATAGCGGTGCTGATATTTCCATGTTTATACAGGTAGCGGTGTAGATATTTCCATGTTTATACAGATAGCGGTGTAGATATTTCCATGTTTATACAGATAGCGGTGTAGATATTTCCATGTTTATACAGATAGCGGTAGATATCTCCATCTTAATACAGATGGCGGGGTAGATATTTATATGTTCATACAGATGGCGGTGCAGATATTTCCATGTTCATACAGATGGCGGTGAAGATATTTCCATGTTCATACAGATGGCGGTGTAGAAACTTCCATGTTCATACTGATAGCGGTGGTGATATTTACATGTTTATACAGGTAGCGATGTAGATATTTCCATGTTTATACAGATAGCGGTGCAAATATTTCCATGTTTATACACGTAGCGGTGTAGATATTTCCATGTTTATACAGATAGCGGTGTAGATATTTCCATGTTTATGCAGATAGTTGTGTAGATATCTCCATCTTAATACAGATGGCAGTGTAGATATTTAAATGTTCATACAGATGGCTGTGTAGACATATCCATGTTCATACAGATGGCGGTGAAGGTATTTCCATGTTCATACAGATAGCGGTGTAGATATTTCCATGTTTATACAGATAGCGGTGAAAATGTATGCATGTTTAAACAGATAGCGGTGTAGATATTTCCATGTTCATCCAGATGGCTGTGTAGATATATCCATGTTCATACAGATGGCGGTGAAGATATTTCCATGTTTATACAGAGAGCGGTGTAGATATTTCCATGTTCATACAGATAGCGGTGCATGTATTTCCATGTTCATACAGATAGCGGTGTAGATATTTCCGTGTTCATCCAGATGTCTGTGTAGATATTTCCATGTTCATACAGATAGCGGTGTAGATATTTCCATGTTCATACAGATAGCGGTGTAGATATTTCCATGTTCATCCAGATGGCTGTGTAGACATATCCATGTTCATACAGATGGCGGTGAAGATATTTCCATGTTCATACAGATGGCTGTGTAGATATATCCATGTTCATACAGATGGCGGTGACGATATTTCCATGTTCATACAGACGGCGGTGTAGATATTTCCATGTTTATACACATAGCGGTGTAGATAATTCCATGTTTATACAGATAGCGGTGTAGATATTTCCATGTTTATGCAGATAGTTGTGTAGAAATCTCCATCTTAATACAGATGGCAGTGTAGATATTTAAATGTTCATACAGATGGCTGTGTAGACATATCCATGTTCATACAGATGGCGGTGAAGATATTTCCATGTTCATACAGATGGCTGTGTAGATATATCCATGTTCATACAGATGGCGGTGACGATATTTCCATGTTCATACAGACGGCGGTGTAGATATTTCCATGTTCATACAGATAGCGGTGCTGATATTTCCATGTTTATACAGGTAGCGGTGTAGATATTTCCATGTTTATACAGATAGCGGTGTAGATATTTCCATGTTTATACAGATAGCGGTGTAGATATTTCCATGTTTATACAGATAGCGGTGTAGATATCTCCATCTTAATACAGATGGCGGTGCAGATATTTATATGTTCATACAGATGGCGGTGCAGATATTTCCATGTTCATACGGATGGCGGTGAAGATATTTCCATGTTCATACAGATGGCGGTGTAGAAACTTCCATGTTCATACTGATAGCGGTGGTGATATTTCCATGTTTATACAGGTAGCGGTGTAGATATTTCCATGTTTATACAGATAGCGGTGTAGATATTTCCATGTTTATACACGTAGCGGTGTTGATATTTCCATGTTTATACAGATAGCTGTGTAGAAATTTCCATGTTTATGCAGATAGTTGTGTAGATATGTCCATCTTAATACAGATGGCGGTGTAGATATTTAAATGTTCATACAGATGGCTGTGTAGACATATCCATGTTCATACAGATGGTGGTGAAGATATTTCCATGTTCATACAGATAGCGGTGTAGATATTTCCATGTTCATACAGATAGCGGTGTAGATATTTCCATGTTCATACAGATGGCTGTGTAGATATATCTATGTTCCTACAGATGGCGGTGAAGATATTTCCATGTTCATACAGATGGCGGTGTAGATATTTCCATGTTCATCCAGATGGCTGTGTAGATATATCCATGTTCATACAGATAGCGGTGTAGATATTTTCATCTTCATACTGATAGCGGTGCAGATATTTCCATGTTCATCCAGATGGCTGTGTAGATATATCCATGTTCATACAGATAGCGGTGTAGATATTTCCATGTTCATACAGATAGCGGTGTAGATATTTCCATGTTCATAAAGATAGTGGTGTAGATATTTCCATGTTTATACAGATAGCGGTGAAAATGTATGCATGTTTACACAGATAGCGGTGTAGATATTTCTATGTTCATCCAGATGGCTGTGTAGATATATCCATGTTCATACAGATGGCGGTGAAGATATTTCCATGTTCATACAGATAGCGGTGTAGATATTTCCATGTTCATACAGATAGCGGTGTAGATATTTCCATGTTCATACAGATAGCGGTGCATGTATTTCCATGTTCATACAGATAGCGGTGTAGATATTTCCGTGTTCATCCAGATGTCTGTGTAGATATTTCCATGTTCATACAGATAGCGGTGTAGATATTTCCATGTTCATACAGATAGCGGTGTAGATATTTCCATGTTCATCCTGATGGCTGTGTAGACATATCCATGTTCATACAGATGGCGGTGAAGTTATTTCCATGTTTATACAGATAGCGGTGTAGATATTTCCATGTTCATACAGATAGACGTGTAGATATTGCCATGTTCATACCGATAGCGGTGCTGATACTTCCATGTTTATACAGGTAGAGGTGTACATATTTGCGTGTTTATACAGATAGCGGTGTAGATATTTCCATGTTCATACAGATAGCGGTGTAGATATTTCCATGTTTATACATTTAGCGGTGTAGATTTCTCCTTCTTAATTCTGATGGCGGTGTAGATATTTCCATGTTCATACAGATGGCGGTGTAGATATTTCCATGTTTATAGAGATAGCGGTGTAGTTATTTCCATGTGCATAGAGATAGCTGTGTAGATATTTCCATTTATATGCAGATAGTTGTGTAGATATTTCCATTTTCATGCAGATAGCAGTGTAGATATTTCCATGTTCAAACAGATAGGGGTGTAGGTATTTCCATGTTCATACTGATAGCGGAGTGGATATTTCCATGTTTATACAGATAGCGGTGAAGATGTATGCATGTTTACACAAATAGCGGTGTAGATATTTCCATGTTCATACAGATAGCTGTGTAGATATTTCCATGTTCATCCAGACGGCTGTGTAGACATATCCATGTTCATACAGATGGCGGTGAAGATATTTCCATGTTCATACAGATGTCTGTGTAGATATATCCATGTTCATACAGATGACGGTGAATATTTTTCCGTGTTCATACAGATGGCGGTGTAGATATTTCCATGTTCATACAGATAGCGGTGCTGATATTTCCATGTTTATACAGGTAGCAGTGTAGATATTGACATGTTTATACAGATAGCGGTGTAGATATTTCCATGTTTATACACATAGCGGTGTAGGTATTTCCTTGTTCATACTGATAGCGGTGTAGATATCTCCATCTTAATACAGATGGCGGTGAAGATATTTATATGTTCATACAGATGGCGGTGCAGATATTTCCATGTTCATACAGATGGCGGTGAAGATATTTCCATGTTCAAACAGATGGCGGTGTAGATACTTCCATGTTCATAATGATAGCGGTGCTGATATTTCCATCTTTATACAGGTAGCGGTGTAGATATTTCCATGTTTATACAGATAGCGGTGTAGATGTTTCCATGTTTATACACATAGCATTGTAGATATTTCCATCTTTATACAGATAGTGGTGTAGATATCTCCTTCTTAATACAGATGGCGGTGTAGATATTTATATGTTCATTCAGATGGCGGTGCAGATATTTCCATGTTCATACAGATGGCGGTGTAGATATTTCCATGTTCATACAGATAGCGGTGTAGTTATTTCCATGTGTAAAGAGATAGCTGTGTAGATATTACCATGTATATGCAGATAGCTGTGTAGATATTTCCATTTTCAAGCAGATAGCGGTTTATATACTTCCCTGTTCAAACAGATAGCGGTGTAGATATTTCCATGTTCATACAGATAGTGGTGTAGATATTTCCATGTTTGTACAGATAGCGGTGTAGATATCTCCATCTTAATACAGATGGCGGTGTAGATATTTATATGTTCATACAGATGGCGGTGCAGATATTTCCATGTTCATGCAGACGGCGGTGTAGATATTTCCATGTTCATACAGATAGTGGTGCAGTTATTTCCATGTGTAAAGAGATAGCTGTGTAGATATTACAGTGTATATGCAGATAGCTGTGTAGATATTTCCATTTTCATGCAGATAGCGGTGTATATATTTCCCTGTTCAAACAGTTAGCAGTGTAGATATTTCCATGTTCAGAAAGGTAGCGGTGTAGATATTTCCATGTTTATACAGATAGCGGTGAAGATGTATGCATGTTTACACAGATAGCGGTGTAGATATTTCCATGTTCATCCAGATGGCTGTGTAGATATATCCATGTTCATACAGATAGCGGTGTAGATATTTCCATCTTCATACAGATAGCGGTGCAGATATTTCCATGTTAATCCAGATGGCTGTGTGGATATATCCATGTTCATACAGATGGCGGTGAAGATATTTCCATGTTCATACAGATAGCGGTGTAGATATTTCCATGTTCATACAGAAAGCGGTGTAGATATTTCCTTGTTCATTCAGATAGCGGTGAAAATGTATGCATGTTTACACAGATAGCGGTGTAGATATTTCCATGTTCATCCAGATGGCTGTGTAGATATATCCATGTTCATACAGATGGCGGTGAAGATATTTCCATGTTCATACAGATAGCGGTGTAGATATTTCCATGTTCATACAGATAGCGGTGTAGATATTTCCATGTTCATACAGATAGCGGTGCATGTATTTCCATGTTCATACAGATAGCGGTGTAGATATTTCCGTGTTCATCCAGATATCTGTGTAGATATTTCCATGTTCATACAGATAGCGGTGTAGATATTTCCATGTTCATACAGATAGCGGTGTAGATATTTCCATGTTCGTACAGATGGCTGTGTAGATATATCCATGTTCATACAGATGGCTGTGAAGATACTTCCATGTTCATACAGATAGCGGTGTAGATATCTCCATATTCATACAGATAGCCGTGTAGATATTGCCATGTTCATACCGATAGCGGTGCTGATACTTCCATCTTTATACAGGTAGCGGTGTACATATTTTCGTGTTTATACAGAGAGCGGTGTAGATATTTCCATGTTCATACAGATAGCGGTGTATATATTTCCATGTTTATACAGATAGCGGTGTAGATATCTCCTTCTTAATACAGATGGCGGTGTAGATATTTCCATGTTCATACAGATGGCGGTGTAGATATTTCCATCTTTATAGAGATAGCGGTGTAGCTATTTCCATGTGCAAAGAGATAGCTGTGTAGATATTTCCATTTATATGCAGATAGTTGTGTATATATTTCCATTTTCATGCAGATAGCGGTGTCGGTATTTCCATGTTCAAACAGATAGCGGTGTATATATTTCCATGTTCATACAGATAGCGGTGTAGATATTTCCATGTTTATACAGATAGCGGTGAAGATGTATGCATGTTTACACAGATAGCGGTGTAGATATTTCCATGTTCATACAGACGGCTGTGTAGACATATCCATGTTCATACAGATGGCGGTGAAGATATTTCCATGTTCATACAGATTGCTGTGTAGATATATCCATGTTCATACAGATGGCGGTGACGATATTTCCATGTTCATACAGACGGCGGTGTAGATATTTCCATGTTCATACAGATAGCGGTGCTGATATTTCCATGTTTATAAAGGTAGTGGTGTAGATATTTCCATGTTTATACAGATAGCGGTGTAGATATTTCCATGTTCATCCAGATGGCTGTGTAGATATATCCATGCTCATACAGATGGCGGTGAAGACGTTTCCATGTTCATACAGATAGCGGTGTAGATATTTCCATGTTCATACAGATAACCGTGTAGATATTGCATTGTTCCTACCGATAGCGGTGCTGATACTTCTATGTTTATACAGGTAGCGGTGTAGATATTTCCATGTTTATACACATAGCGGTGTAGATATTTCCATGTTTATACAGATAGCGGTGTAGATATCTCCATCTTAATACAGATGGCGGTGTAGATATTTATATGCTCATACAGATGGCGGTGCAGATATTTCCATGTTCATACGGATAGCGGTGAAGATATTTCCATGTTCATACAGATGGCGGTGTAGAAACTTCCATGTTCATACTGATAGCGGTGCTGATATTTCCATGTTTATACAGGTAGCGGTGTAGATATTTCCATGTTTATACAGATAGCAGTGTAGACATTTCTATGTTTATACACATAGCGGTGTAGATATTTCCATGTTTATACAGATGGCGGTGTAGATATTTCCATGTTTATGCAGATAGTGGTGTAGATATCTCCATCTTAATACAGATGGCGGTGTAGATATTTAAATGTTCATACAGATGGCGGTGCAGATATTTCCATGTTCATACAGATGGCGGTGTAGTTATTTCCATGTGTAAAGAGATAGCTGTGTAGGTATTTCCATGTATAAGCAGATAGCTCTGTAGATATTTCCGTTTTCATGCAGATAGCGGTGTATATATTTCCCTCTTCAAACAGTTAGCGGTGTAGATATTTCCATGGTCATAAAGATAGCGGTGTAGATGTTTCCATGTTTATACAGATAGCGGTGTAGATATTTCCATGTTCATACAGATAGACGTGTAGATATTGCCATGTTCATACCGATAGCGGTGCTGATACTTCCATGTTTATACAGGTAGTGGGGTACATATTTCCGTGTTTATACAGATAGCGGTGTAGATATTTCCATGTTCATACAGATAGCGGTGTAGATATTTCCATGTTTATACAGATAGCGGTGTAGATATCTCCTTCTTAATTCTGATGGCGGTGTAGATATTTCCATGTTTATAGAGATAGCGGTGTAGTTATTTCCATGTGCAAAGAGATAGCTGTGTAGATATTTCCATTTATATGCAGATAGTTGTGTAGGTATTTCCTTTTTCATGCAGATAGCGGTGTAGATATTTCCATGTTCAAACAGATAGCGGTGTAGATATTTCCATGTTCATACAGATAGCGGTGTAGATATTTCCATGTTTATACAGATAGCGGTGAAGATATATGCATGTTTACACAGATAGCGGTGTAGATATTTCCATGTTTATACAGATAGCGGTGAAGATGTATGCATGTTTACACAGATAGCGGTGTAGATATTTCCATGTTCATACAGACGGCTGTGTAGACATATCCATGTTCATACAGATGGCGGTGAAGATATTTCCATGTTCATACAGATTGCTGTGTAGATATATCCATGTTCATACAGATGGCGGTGACGATATTTCCATGTTCATACAGACGGCGGTGTAGATATTTCCATGTTCATACAGATAGCGGTGCTGATATTTCCATGTTTATAAAGGTAGTGGTGTAGATATTTTCATGTTTATACAGATAGCGGTGTAGATATTTCCATGTTCATCCAGATGGCTGTGTAGATATATCCATGCTCATACAGATGGCGGTGAAGACGTTTCCATGTTCATACAGATAGCGGTGTAGATATTTCCATGTTCATACAGATAACCGTGTAGATATTGCATTGTACCTACCGATAGCGGTGCTGATACTTCCATGTTTATACAGGTAGCGGTGTAGATATTTCCATGTTTATACACATAGCGGTGTAGATATTTCCATGTTTATACAGATAGCGGTGTAGATATCTCCATCTTAATACAGATGGCGGTGTAGATATTTATATGCTCATACAGATGGCGGTGCAGATATTTCCATGTTCATACGGATAGCGGTGAAGATATTTCCATGTTCATACAGATGGCGGTGTAGAAACTTCCATGTTCATACTGATAGCGGTGCTGATATTTCCATGTTTATACAGGTAGCGGTGTAGATATTTCCATGTTTATACAGATAGCAGTGTAGACATTTCCATGTTTATACACATAGCGGTGTAGATATTTCCATGTTTATACAGATGGCGGTGTAGATATTTCCATGTTTATGCAGATAGTGGTGTAGATATCTCCATCTTAATACAGATGGCGGTGTAGATATTTAAATGTTCATACAGATGGCGGTGCAGATATTTCCATGTTCATACAGATGGCGGTGTAGTTATTTCCATGTGTAAAGAGATAGCTGTGTAGGTATTTCCATGTATAAGCAGATAGCTCTGTAGATATTTCCGTTTTCATGCAGATAGCGGTGTATATATTTCCCTCTTCAAACAGTTAGCGGTGTAGATATTTCCATGGTCATAAAGATAGCGGTGTAGATGTTTCCATGTTTATACAGATAGCGGTGTAGATATTTCCATGTTCATACAGATAGACGTGTAGATATTGCCATGTTCATACCGATAGCGGTGCTGATACTTCCATGTTTATACAGGTAGTGGGGTACATATTTCCGTGTTTATACAGATAGCGGTGTAGATATTTCCATGTTCATACAGATAGCGGTGTAGATATTTCCATGTTTATACAGATAGCGGTGTAGATATCTCCTTCTTAATTCTGATGGCGGTGTAGATATTTCCATGTTTATAGAGATAGCGGTGTAGTTATTTCCATGTGCAAAGAGATAGCTGTGTAGATATTTCCATTTATATGCAGATAGTTGTGTAGGTATTTCCTTTTTCATGCAGATAGCGGTGTAGATATTTCCATGTTCAAACAGATAGCGGTGTAGATATTTCCATGTTCATACAGATAGCGGTGTAGATATTTCCATGTTTATACAGATAGCGGTGAAGATGTATGCATGTTTACACAGATAGCGGTGTAGATATTTCCATGTTCATCCAGACGGGTGTGTAGACATATCCATGTTCATACAGATGGCGGTGAAGATATTTCCATGTTCATACAGACGTCGGTGTAGATATTTCCATGTTCATACAGATAGCGGTGCTGATATTTCCATGTTTATACAGGTAGCGGTGTAGATATTTCCATGTTTATACAGATAGCGGTGTAGATATTTCCATGTTTATACAGATAGCGGTGTAGATATTTCCATGTTTATACAGATAGCGGTAGATATCTCCATCTTAATACAGATGGCGGGGTAGATATTTATATGTTCATACAGATGGCGGTGCAGATATTTCCATGTTCATACAGATGGCGGTGAAGATATTTCCATGTTCATACAGATGGCGGTGTAGAAACTTCCATGTTCATACTGATAGCGGTGGTGATATTTCCATGTTTATACAGGTAGCGATGTAGATATTTCCATGTTTATACAGATAGCGGTGCAAATATTTCCATGTTTATACACATAGCGGTGTAGATATTTCCATGTTTATACAGATAGCGGTGTAGATATTTCCATGTTTATGCAGATAGTTGTGTAGATATCTCCATCTTAATACAGATGGCAGTGTAGATATTTAAATGTTCATACAGATGGCTGTGTAGACATATCCATGTTCATACAGATGGCGGTGAAGGTATTTCCATGTTCATACAGATAGCGGTGTAGATATTTCCATGTTTATACAGATAGCGGTGAAAATGTATGCATGTTTAAACAGATAGCGGTGTAGATATTTCCATGTTCATCCAGATGGCTGTGTAGATATATCCATGTTCATACAGATGGCGGTGAAGATATTTCCATGTTTATACAGATAGCGGTGTAGATATATCCATGTTCATACAGATAGCGGTGCATGTATTTCCATGTTCATACAGATAGCGGTGTAGATATTTCCGTGTTCATCCAGATGTCTGTGTAGATATTTCCATGTTCATACAGATAGCGGTGTAGATATTTCCATGTTCATACAGATAGCGGTGTAGATATTTCCATGTTCATCCAGATGGCTGTGTAAACATATCCATGTTCATACAGATGGCGGTGAAGATATTTCCATGTTCATACAGATGGCTGTGTAGATATATCCATGTTCATACAGATGGCGGTGACGATATTTCCATGTTCATACAGACGGCGGTGTAGATATTTCCATGTTTATACACATAGCGGTGTAGATAATTCCATGTTTATACAGATAGCGGTGTAGATATTTCCATGTTTATGCAGATAGTTGTGTAGATATCTCCATCTTAATACAGATGGCAGTGTAGATATTTAAATGTTCATACTGATGGCTGTGTAGACATATCCATGTTCATACAGATGGCGGTGAAGATATTTCCATGTTCATACAGATAGCGGTGTAGATATTTCCATGTTCATACAGATAGCGGTGTAGATATTTCCATGTTCATACAGATGGCTGTGTAGATATATCCATGTTCCTACAGATGGCGGTGAAGATATTTCCATGTTCATACAGATGGCGGTGTAGATATTTCCATGTTCATCCAGATGGCTGTGTAGATATATCCATGTTCATACAGATAGCGGTGTAGATATTTCCATCTTCATACAGATGGCGGTGCAGATATTTCCATGTTCATCCAGATGGCTGTGTAGATATATCCATGTTCATACAGATGGCGGTGAAGATATTTCCATGTTCATACAGATAGCGGTGTAGATATTTCCATGTTCATACAGATAGCGGTGTAGATATTTCCATGTTCATAAAGATAGCTGTGTAGATATTTCCATGTTTATACAGATAGCGGTGAAAAGGTATGCATGTTTACACAGATAGCGGTGTAGATATTTCCATGTTCATCCAGATGGCTGTGTAGATATATCCATGTTCATACAGATGGCGGTGAAGATATTTCCATGTTCATACAGATAGCGGTGTAGATATTTCCATGTTCATACAGATAGCGGTGCATGTATTTCCATGTTCATACAGATAGCGGTGTAGATATTTCCGTGTTCATCCAGATGTCTGTGTAGATATTTCCATGTTCATACAGATAGTGGTGTAGACATATCCATGTTCATACAGATGGCGGTGAAGATATTTCCATGTTCATACAGATGGCTGTGTAGATATATCCATGTTCATACAGATGGCGGTGACGATATTTCCATGTTCATACAGACGGCGGTGTAGATATTTCCATGTTCATACAGATAGCGGTGCTGATATTTCCATGTTTATACAGGTAGCGGTGTAGATATTTCCATGTTTATACAGATAGCGGTGTAGATATTTCCATGTTTATACAGATAGCGGTGAAGATATTTCCATGTTTATACAGATAGCGGTAGATAACTCCATCTTAATACAGATGGCGGTGTAGATATTTATATGTTCATACAGATGGCGGTGCAGATATTTCCATGTTCATACGGATGGCGGTGAAGATATTTCCATGTTCATACAGATGGCGGTGTAGAAACTTCCATGTTCATACTGATAGTGGTGGTGATATTTCCATGTTTATACAGGTAGCGGTGTAGATATTTCCATGTTTATACAGATAGCGGTGTAGATATTTCCATGTTTATACACATAGCGGTGTAGATATTTCCATGTTTATACAGATAGCGGTGTAGATATTTCCATGTTTATGCAGTTAGTTGTGTAGATATCTCCATCTTAATACAGATGGCGGTGTAGATATTTAAATGTTCATACAGATGGCTGTGTAGACATATCCATGTTCATACAGATGGCGGTGAAGGTATTTCCATGTTCATACAGATAGCGGTGTAGATATTTCCATGTTTATACAGATAGCGGTGAAAATGTATGCATGTTTACACAGATAGCGGTGTAGATATTTCCATGTTCATCCAGATGGCTGTGTAGATATATCCATGTTCATACAGATGGCGGTGAAGATATTTCCATGTTCATACAGATAGAGGTGTAGATATTTCCATGTTCATACAGATAGCGGTGCATGTATTTCCATGTTCATACAGATAGCGGTGTAGATATTTCCGTGTTCATCCAGATGTCTGTGTAGATATTTCCATGTTCATACAGATAGCGGGGTAGATATTTCCATGTTCATACAGATAGCGGTGTAGATATTTCCATGTTCATCCAGATGGCTGTGTAGACATATCCATGTTCATACAGATGGCGGTGAAGATATTTCCATGTTCATACAGATAGCGGTGTAGATATTTCCATGTTCATACAGATAGCGGTGTAGATATTTCCATGTTCATACAGATTGGGGTGTATGTATTTCCATGTTCATACAGATAGTGGTGTAGATATTTCTATTTTCATGCAGATAGCGGTGTATATATTTCCCTGTTCAAACAGTTAGCGGTGTAGATATTTCCATGTTCCTAAAGATAGCGGTGTAGATATTTCCATGTTTATACAGATAGCGGTGAAGATGTATGCATGTTTTCACAGATATCGGTGTAGATATTTCCATGTTCATCCAGATGGCTGTGTAGATATATCCATGTTCATACAGACGGCGGTGAAGATATTTCCATGTTCATACAGATAGCGGTGTAGATATTTCCATGTTCATACAGATAGCGGTGCATGTATTTCCATGTTCATACAGATAGCGGTGTAGATATTTCCGTGTTCATCCAGATGTCTGTGTAGATATTTCCATGTTCATACAGATAGCGGTGTAGATATTTCCATGTTCATAAAGATAGCGGTGTAGATATTTCCATGTTTATACAGATAGCGGTGTAGTTATTTCCATGTTTATACAGATAGCGGTGTAGATATCTCCATCTTAATACAGATGGCGGTGTAGATATTTATATGTTCATACAGATGGCGGTGCAGATATTTCCATGTTCATACGGATGGCGGTGAAGATATTTCCATGTTCATACAGATGGCGGTGTAGAAACTTCCATGTTCATACTGATAGCGGTGCTGATATTTCCATGTTTATACAGGTAGCGGTGTAGATATTTCCATGTTTATACAGATAGCGGTGTAGGTATTTCCATGTTTATACACATAGCGGTGTTGATATTTCCATGTTTATACAGATAGCTGTGTAGATATTTCCATGTTTATGCAGATAGTTGTGTAGATATGTCCATCTTAATACAGATGGTGGTGTAGATGTTTAAATGTTCATACAGATGGCTGTGTAGACATATCCATGTTCATACAGATGGTGGTGAAGATATTTCCATGTTCATACAGATAGCGGTGTAGATATTTCCATGTTCATACAGATGGCTGTGTAGATATATCTATGTTCCTACAGATGGCGGTGAAGATATTTCCATGTTCATACAGATGGCGGTGTAGATATTTCCATGTTCATCCAGATGGCTGTGTAGATATATCCATGTTCATACAGATAGCGGTGTAGATATTTCCATCTTCATACAGATAGCGGTGCAGATATTTCCATGTTCATCCAGATGGCTGTGTAGATATATCCATGTTCATACAGATGGCGTTGAAGATATTTCCATGTTCATACAGATAGCGGTGTAGATATTTCCATGTTCATACAGATAGCGGTGTAGATATTTCCATGTTCATAAAGATAGTGGTGTAGATATTTCCATGTTTATACAGATAGCGGTGAAAATGTATGCATGTTTACACAGATAGCGGTGTAGATATTTCTATGTTCATCCTGATGGCTGTGTAGATATATCCATGTTCATACAGATTGCAGTGAAGATATTTCCATGTTCATACAGATAGCGGTGTAGATATTTCCATGTTCATACAGATAGCGGTGTAGATATTTCCATGTTCATACAGATAGCGGTGCATGTATTTCCATGTTCATACAGATAGCGGTGTAGATATTTCCGTGTTCATCCAGATGTCTGTGTAGATATTTCCATGTTCATACAGATAGCGGTGTAGATATTTCCATGTACATACAGATAGCGGTGTAGATATTTCCATGTTCATACAGATAGCGGTGTATGTATTTCCATGTTCATACAGATAGCGGTGTAGATATTTCCATGTTCATACAGAGAGCGGTGTAGATATTTCCATGTTCATACAGATAGCGGTGCATGTATTTCCATGTTCATACAGATAGCGGTGTAGATATTTCCGTGTTCATACGGATAGCGGTGTAGATATTTCCATGTTCATACAGATAGCGGTGTAGATATTTCCATGTTCATACAGATAGCGGTGTATGTATTTCCATGTTCATACAGATAGCGGTGTAGATATTTCCATGTTCATACAGATAGCGGTGTAGATATTTCCATGTTCATACAGATAGCGGTGCATGTATTTCCATGTTCATACAGATAGCGGTGTAGATATTTCCGTGTTCATCCAGATGTCTGTGTAGATATTTCCATGTTCATACAGATAGCGGTGTAGATATTTACATGTTCATACAGATAGCGGTGTAGATATTTCCATGTTCATACAGATAGCGGTGTATGTATTTCCATGTTCATACAGATAGCGGTGTAGATATTTCCATGTTCATACAGAGAGCGGTGTAGATATTTCCATGTTCATACAGATAGCGGTGCATGTATTTCCATGTTCATACAGATAGCGGTGTAGATATTTCCGTGTTCATACGGATAGCGGTGTAGATATTTCCATGTTCATACAGATAGCGGTGTAGATATTTCCATGTTCATACAGATAGCGGTGTATGTATTTCCATGTTCATACAGATAGCGGTGTAGATATTTCCATGTTCATACAGATAGCGGTGTAGATATTTCCATGTTCATACAGATAGCGGTGCATGTATTTCCATGTTCATACAGATAGCGGTGTAGATATTTCCGTGTTCATCCAGATGTCTGTGTAGATATTTCCATGTTCATACAGATAGCGGTGTAGATATTTACATGTTCATACAGATAGCGGTGTAGATATTTCCATGTTCATCCTGATGGCTGTGTAGACATATCCATGTTCATACAGATGGCGGTGAAGTTATTTCCATGTTTATACAGATAGCGGTGTAGATATTTCCATGTTCATACAGATAGACGTGTAGATATTGCCATGTTCATACCGATAGCGGTGCTGATACTTCCATGTTTATACAGGTAGAGGTGTACATATTTGCGTGTTTATACAGATAGCGGTGTAGATATTTCCATGTTCATACAGATAGCGGTGTAGATATTTCCATGTTTATACATTTAGCGGTGTAGATATCTCCTTCTTAATTCTGATGGCGGTGTAGATAATTCCATGTTCATACAGATGGCGGTGTAGATATTTCCATGTTTATAGAGATAGCGGTGTAGTTATTTCCATGTGCATAGAGATAGCTGTGTAGATATTTCCATTTATATGCAGATAGTTGTGCAGATATTTCCATTTTCATGCAGATAGCGGTGTAGATATTTCCATGTTCAAACAGATAGGGGTGTAGGTATTTCCATGTTCATACTGATAGCGGAGTGGATATTTCCATGTTTATACAGATAGCGGTGAAGATGTATGCATGTTTACACAAATAGCGGTGTAGATATTTCCATGTTCATACAGGTAGCTGTGTAGATATTTCCATGTTCATCCAGACGGCTGTGTAGACATATCCATGTTCATACAGATGACGGTGAATATTTTTCCGTGTTCATACAGATGGCGGTGTAGATATTTCCATGTTCATACAGATAGCGGTGCTGATATTTCCATGTTTATACAGGTAGCAGTGTAGATATTGACATGTTTATACAGATAGCGGTGTAGATATTTCCATGTTTATACACATAGCGGTGTAGGTATTTCCTTGTTCATACTGATAGCGGTGTAGATATCTCCATCTTAATACAGATGGCGGTGAAGATATTTATATGTTCATACAGATGGCGGTGCAGATATTTCCATGTTCATACAGATGGCGGTGAAGATATTTCCATGTTCATACAGATGGCGGTGTAGATACTTCCATGTTCATAATGATAGCGGTGCTGATATTTCCATCTTTATACAGGTAGCGGTGTAGATATTTCCATGTTTATACAGATAGCGGTGTAGATGTTTCCATGTTTATACACATAGCGGTGTAGATATTTCCATCTTTATACAGATAGCGGTGTAGATATCTCCTTCTTAATACAGATGGCGGTGTAGATATTTATATGTTCATTCAGATGGCGGTGCAGATATTTCCATGTTCATACAGATTGCGGTGTAGATATTTCCATGTTCATACAGATAGCGGTGTAGTTATTTCCATGTGTAAAGAGATAGCTGTGTAGATATTACAGTGTATATGCAGATAGCTGTGTAGATATTTCCATTTTCATGCAGATAGCGGTGTATATATTTCCCTGTTCAAACAGTTAGCAGTGTAGATATTTCCATGTTCAGAAAGATAGCGGTGTAGATATTTCCATGTTTATACAGATAGCGGTGAAGATGTATGCATGTTTACACAGATAGCGGTGTAGATATTTCCATGTTCATCCAGATGGCTGTGTAGGTATATCCATGTTCATACAGATAGCGGTGTAGATATTTCCATCTTCATACAGATAGCGGTGCAGATATTTCCATGTTAATCCAGATGGCTGTGTGGATATATCCATGTTCATACAGATGGCGGTGAAGATATTTCCATGTTCATACAGATAGCGGTGTAGATATTTCCATGTTCATACAGAAAGCGGTGTAGATATTTCCTTGTTCATTCAGATAGCGGTGAAAATGTATGCATGTTTACACAGATAGCGGTGTAGATATTTCCATGTTCATCCAGATGGCTGTGTAGATATATCCATGTTCATACAGATGGCGGTGAAGATATTTCCATGTTCATACAGATAGCGGTGTAGATATTTCCATGTTCATACAGATAGCGGTGTAGATATTTCCATGTTCATACAGATAGCGGTGCATGTATTTCCATGTTCATACAGATAGCGGTGTAGATATTTCCGTGTTCATCCAGGTGTCTGTGTAGATATTTCCATGTTCATACAGATAGCGGTGTAGATATTTCCATGTTCATACAGATAGCGGTGTAGATATTTCCATGTTCGTACAGATGGCTGTGTAGATATATCCATGTTCATACAGATGGCTGTGAAGATACTTCCATGTTCATACAGATAGCGGTGTAGATATCTCCATGTTCATACAGATAGCCGTGTAGATATTGCCATGTTCATACCGATAGCGGTGCTGATACTTCCATCTTTATACAGGTAGCGGTGTACATATTTTCGTGTTTATACAGAGAGCGGTGTAGATATTTCCATGTTCATACAGATAGCGGTGTATATATTTCCATGTTTATACAGATAGCGGTGTAGATATCTCCTTCTTCATACAGATGGCGGTGTAGATATTTCCATGTTCATACAGATGGCGGTGTAGATATTTCCATCTTTATAGAGATAGCGGTGTAGCTATTTCCATGTGCAAAGAGATAGCTGTGTAGATATTTCCATTTATATGCAGATAGTTGTGTATATATTTCCATTTTCATGCAGATAGCGGTGTAGGTATTTCCATGTTCAGATAGCGGTGTAGATATTTCCATGTTCATACAGATAGCGGTGTAGATATTTCCATGTTTATACAGATAGCGGTGAAGATGTATGCATGTTTACACAGATAGCGGTGTAGATATTTCCATGTTCATACAGACGGCTGTGTAGACATATCCATGTTCATACAGATGGCGGTGAAGATATTTCCATGTTCATACAGATTGCTGTGTAGATATATCCATGTTCATACAGATGGCGGTGACGATATTTCCATGTTCATACAGACGGCGGTTTAGATATTTCCATGTTCATACAGATAGCGGTGCTGATATTTCCATGTTTATAAAGGTAGTGGTGTAGATATTTCCATGTTTATACAGATAGCGGTGTAGATATTTCCATGTTCATCCAGATGGCTGTGTAGATATATCCATGCTCATACAGATGGCGGTGAAGACGTTTCCATGTTCATACAGATAGCGGTGTAGATATTTCCATGTTCATACAGATAACCGTGTAGATATTGCATTGTTCCTACCGATAGCGGTGCTGATACTTCCATGTTTATACAGGTAGCGGTGTAGATATTTCCATGTTTATACACATAGCGGTGTAGATATTTCCATGTTTATACAGATAGCGGTGTAGATATCTCCATCTTAATACAGATGGCGGTGTAGATATTTATATGCTCATACAGATGGCGGTGCAGATATTTCCATGTTCATACGGATAGCGGTGAAGATATTTCCATGTTCATACAGATGGCGGTGTAGAAACTTCCATGTTCATACTGATAGCGGTGCTGATATTTCCACGTTTATACAGGTAGCGGTGTAGATATTTCCATGTTTATACAGATAGCAGTGTAGATATTTCCATGTTTATACACATAGCGGTGTAGATATTTCCATGTTTATACAGATGGCGGTGTAGATATTTCCATGTTTATGCAGATAGTGGTGTAGATATCTCCATCTTAATACAGATGGCGGTGTAGATATTTAAATGTTCATACAGATGGCGGTGCAGATATTTCCATGTTCATACAGATGGCGGTGTAGTTATTTCCATGTGTAAAGAGATAGCTGTGTAGGTATTTCCATGTATAAGCAGATAGCTCTGTAGATATTTCCGTTTTCATGCAGATAGCGGTGTATATATTTCCCTCTTCAAACAGTTAGCGGTGTAGATATTTCCATGGTCATAAAGATAGCGGTGTAGATATTTCCATGTTTATACAGATAGCGGTGTAGATATTTCCATGTTCATACAGATAGACGTGTAGATATTGCCATGTTCATACCGATAGCGGTGCTGATACTTCCATGTTTATACAGGTAGTGGGGTACATATTTCCGTGTTTATACAGATAGCGGTGTAGATATTTCCATGTTCATACAGATAGCGGTGTAGATATTTCCATGTTTATACAGATAGCGGTGTAGATATCTCCTTCTTAATTCTGATGGCGGTGTAGATATTTCCATGTTTATAGAGATAGCGGTGTAGTTATTTCCATGTGCAAAGAGATAGCTGTGTAGATATTTCCATTTATATGCAGATAGTTGTGTAGGTATTTCCTTTTTCATGCAGATAGCGGTGTAGATATTTCCATGTTCAAACAGATAGCGGTGTAGATATTTCCATGTTCATACAGATAGCGGTGTAGATATTTCCATGTTTATACAGATAGCGGTGAAGATGTATGCATGTTTACACAGATAGCGGTGTAGATATTTCCATGTTCATCCAGACGGGTGTGTAGACATATCCATGTTCATACAGATGGCGGTGAAGATATTTCCATGTTCATACAGATGGCTGTGTACATATATCCATGTTCATACAGATGGCGGTGACGATATTTCCATGTTCATACAGACGTCGGTGTAGATATTTCCATGTTCATACAGATAGCGGTGCTGATATTTCCATGTTTATACAGGTAGCGGTGTAGATATTTCCATGTTTATACAGATAGCGGTGTAGATATTTCCATGTTTATACAGATAGCGGTGTAGATATTTCCATGTTTATACAGATAGCGGTAGATATCTCCATCTTAATACAGATGGCGGGGTAGATATTTATATGTTCATACAGATGGCGGTGCAGATATTTCCATGTTCATACAGATGGCGGTGAAGATATTTCCATGTTCATACAGATGGCGGTGTAGAAACTTCCATGTTCATACTGATAGCGGTGGTGATATTTACATGTTTATACAGGTAGCGATGTAGATATTTCCATGTTTATACAGATAGCGGTGCAAATATTTCCATGTTTATACACGTAGCGGTGTAGAT
Organism: Gorilla gorilla gorilla; assembly: GCF_029281585.2. Classification (NCBI taxonomy): domain Eukaryota; kingdom Metazoa; phylum Chordata; class Mammalia; order Primates; family Hominidae; genus Gorilla; species Gorilla gorilla. The sequence continues at coordinate 3,424,644 of NC_073232.2, read as the reverse complement.
ATTTCCATGTTTATACAGATAGCGGTGTAGATATTTCCATGTTTATGCAGATAGTTGTGTAGATATCTCCATCTTAATACAGATGGCAGTGTAGATATTTAAATGTTCATACAGATGGCTGTGTAGACATATCCATGTTCATACAGATGGCGGTGAAGGTATTTCCATGTTCATACAGATAGCGGTGTAGATATTTCCATGTTTATACAGATAGCGGTGAAAATGTATGCATGTTTAAACAGATAGCGGTGTAGATATTTCCATGTTCATCCAGATGGCTGTGTAGATATATCCATGTTCATACAGATGGCGGTGAAGATATTTCCATGTTTATACAGAGAGCGGTGTAGATATTTCCATGTTCATACAGATAGCGGTGCATGTATTTCCATGTTCATACAGATAGCGGTGTAGATATTTCCGTGTTCATCCAGATGTCTGTGTAGATATTTCCATGTTCATACAGATAGCGGTGTAGATATTTCCATGTTCATACAGATAGCGGTGTAGATATTTCCATGTTCATCCAGATGGCTGTGTAGACATATCCATGTTCATACAGATGGCGGTGAAGATATTTCCATGTTCATACAGATGGCTGTGTAGATATATCCATGTTCATACAGATGGCGGTGACGATATTTCCATGTTCATACAGACGGCGGTGTAGATATTTCCATGTTTATACACATAGCGGTGTAGATAATTCCATGTTTATACAGATAGCGGTGTAGATATTTCCATGTTTATGCAGATAGTTGTGTAGAAATCTCCATCTTAATACAGATGGCAGTGTAGATATTTAAATGTTCATACAGATGGCTGTGTAGACATATCCATGTTCATACAGATGGCGGTGAAGATATTTCCATGTTCATACCGATAGCGGTGTAGATATTTCCATGTTCATACAGATAGCGGTGTAGATATTTCCATGTTCATACAGATGGCTGTGTAGATATATCCATGTTCCTACAGATGGCTGTGAAGATATTTCCATGTTCATACAGATGGCGGTGTAGATATTTCCATGTTCATCCAGATGGCTGTGTAGATATATCCATGTTCATACAGATAGCGGTGTAGATATTTCCATCTTCATACAGATAGCGGTGCAGATATTTCCATGTTCATCCAGATGGCTGTGTAGATATATCCATGTTCATACAGATGGCGGTGAAGATATTTCCATGTTCATACAGATAGCGGTGTAGATATTTCCATGTTCATACAGATAGCGGTGTAGATATTTCCATGTTCATAAAGATAGCAGTGTAGATATTTCCATGTTTATACAGATAGCGGTGAAAAGGTATGCATGTTTACACAGATAGCGGTGTAGATATTTCCATGTTCATCCAGATGGCTGTGTAGATATATCCATGTTCATACAGATGGCGGTGAAGATATTTCCATGTTCATACAGATAGCGGTGTAGATATTTCCATGTTCACAGATAGCGGTGCATGTATTTCCATGTTCATACAGATAGCGGTGTAGATATTTCCGTGTTCATCCAGATGTCTGTGTAGATATTTCCATGTTCATACAGATAGCGGTGTAGATATTTCCATGTTCATACAGATAGCGGTGTAGATATTTCCATGTTCATCCAGTTGGCTGTGTAGACATATCCATGTTCATACAGATGGCGGTGAAGATATTTCCATGTTCATACAGATGGCTGTGTAGATATATCCATGTTCATACAGATGGCGGTGACGATATTTCCATGTTCATACAGACGGCGGTGTAGGTATTTCCATGTTCATACAGATAGCGGTGCTGATATTTCCATGTTTATACAGGTAGAGGTGTACATATTTCCGTGTTTATACAGAGAGCGGTGTAGATATTTCCATGTTCATACAGATAGCGGTGTATATATTTCCATGTTTATACAGATAGCGGTGTAGATATCTCCTTCTTAATACAGATGGCGGTGTAGATATTTCCATGTTCATACAGATGGCGGTGTAGATATTTCCATGTTTATAGAGATAGCGGTGTAGCTATTTCCATGTGCAAAGAGATAGCTGTGTAGATATTTCCATTTATATGCAGATAGTTGTGTATATATTTCCATTTTCATGCAGATAGCGGTGTAGGTATTTCCATGTTCAAACAGATAGCGGTGTAGATATTTCCATGTTCATACAGATAGCGGTGTAGATATTTCCATGTTTATACAGATAGCGGTGAAGATGTATGCATGTTTACACAGATAGCGGTGTAGATATTTCCATGTTCATACAGACGGCTGTGTAGACATATCCATGTTCATACAGATGGCGGTGAAGATATTTCCATGTTCATACAGATTGCTGTGTAGATATATCCATGTTCATACAGATGGCGGTGACGATATTTCCATGTTCATACAGACGGCGGTGTAGATATTTCCATGTTCATACAGATAGCGGTGCTGATATTTCCATGTTTATAAAGGTAGTGGTGTAGATATTTCCATGTTTATACAGATAGCGGTGTAGATATTTCCATGTCCATCCAGATGGCTGTGTAGATATATCCATGCTCATACAGATGGCGGTGAAGACATTTCCATGTTCATACAGATAGCGGTGTAGATATTTCCATGTTCATACAGATAACCGTGTAGATATTGCATTGTTCCTACCGATAGCGGTGCTGATACTTCCATGTTTATACAGGTAGCGGTGTAGATATTTCCATGTTTATACACATAGCGGTGTAGATATTTCCATGTTTATACAGATAGCGGTGTAGATATCTCCATCTTAATACAGATGGCGGTGTAGATATTTATGTGCTCATACAGATGGCGGTGCAGATATTTCCATGTTCATACGGATGGCGGTGAAGATATTTCCATGTTCATACAGATGGCGTTGTAGAAACTTCCATGTTCATACTGATAGCGGTGCTGATATTTCCATGTTTATACAGGTAGCGGTGTAGATATTTCCATGTTTATACAGATAGCAGTGTAGATATTTCCATGTTTATACACATAGCGGTGTAGATATTTCCATGTTTATACAGATAGCGGTGTAGATATTTTTCTTGTTTATGCAGATAGTGGTGTAGATATCTCCATCTTAATACAGATGGCGGTGTAGATATTTAAAAGTTCATACAGATGGCGGTGCAGATATTTCCATGTTCATACAGATGGCGGTGTGGTTATTTCCATGTGTAAAGAGATAGCTGTGTAGGTATTTCCATGTATAAGCAGATAGCTCTGTAGATATTTCCGTTTTCATGCAGATAGCGGTGTATATATTTCCCTCTTCAAACACTTAGCGGTGTAGATATTTCCATGGTCATAAAGATAGCGGTGTAGATATTTCCATGTTTATACAGATAGCGGTGTAGATATTTCCATGTTCATACAGATAGACGTGTAGATATTGCCATGTTCATACCGATAGCGGTGCTGATACTTCCATGTTTATACAGGTAGCGGTGTACATATTTCCGTGTTTATACAGATAGCGGTGTAGATATTTCCATGTTCATACAGATAGCGGTGTAGATATTTCCATGTTTATACAGATAGCGGTGTAGATATCTCCTTCTTAATTCTGATGGCGGTGTAGATATTTCCATGTTCATACAGATGGCGGTGTAGATATTTCCATGTTTATAGAGATAGCGGTGTAGTTATTTCCATGTGCAAAGAGATAGCTGTGTAGATATTTCCATTTATATGCAGATAGTTGTGTAGTTATTTCCTTTTTCATGCAGATAGCGGTGTAGATATTTCCATGTTCAAACAGATAGCGGTGTAGATATTTCCATGTTCATACAGATAGCGGTGTAGATATTTCCATGTTTATACAGATAGCGGTGAAGATGTATGCATGTTTACACAGATAGCGGTGTAGATATTTCCATGTTCATCCAGACGGGTGTGTAGACATATCCATGTTCATACAGATGGCGGTGAATATATTTCCATGTTCATACAGATGGCTGTGTAGATATATCCATGTTCATACAGATGGTGGTGACGATATTTCCATGTTCATACAGACGGCGGTGTAGATATTTCCATGTTCATACAGATAGCGGTGCTGATATTTCCATGTTTATACAGGTAGCGGTGTAGATATTTCCATGTTTATACAGATAGCGGTGTAGATATTTCCATGTTTATACAGATAGCGGTGTAGATATTTCCATGTTTATACAGATAGCGGTAGATATCTCCATCTTAATACAGATGGCGGTGTAGATATTTATATGTTCATACAGATGGCAGTGCAGATATTTCCATGTTCATACAGATGGCGGTGTAGAAACTTCCATGTTCATACTGATAGCGGTGGTGATATTTCCATGTTTATACAGGTAGCGGTGTAGATATTTCCATGTTTATACAGATAGCGGTGTAAATATTTCCATGTTTATACACATAGCGGTGTAGATATTTCCATGTTTATACAGATAGCGGTGTAGATATTTCCATGTTTATGCAGATAGTTGTGTAGATATCTCCATCTTAATACAGATGGCAGTGTAGATATTTAAATGTTCATACAGATGGCTGTGTAGACATATCCATGTTCATACAGTTGGCGGTGAAGGTATTTCCATGTTCATACAGATAGCGGTGTAGATATTTCCATGTTTATACAGATAGCGGTGAAAATGTATGCATGTTTACACAGATAGCGGTGTAGATATTTCCAAGTTCATCCAGATGGCTGTGTAGATATATCCATGTTCATACAGATGGCGGTGAAGATATTTCCATGTTCATACAGATAGCGGTGTAGATATTTCCATGTTCATACAGATAGCGGTGCATGTATTTCCATGTTCATACAGATAGCGGTGTAGATATTTCCGTGTTCATCCAGATGTCTGTGTAGATATTTCCATGTTCATACAGATAGCGGTGTAGATATTTCCATGTTCATACAGATAGCGGTGTAGATATTTCCATGTTCATCCAGATGGCTGTGTAGACATATCCATGTTCATACAGATGGCGGTGAAGATATTTCCATGTTCATACAGATGGCTGTGTAGATATATCCATGTTCATACAGATGGCGGTGACGATATTTCCATGTTCATACAGACGGCGGTGTAGATATTTCCATGTTTATACACATAGCGGTGTAGATAGTTCCATGTTTATACAGATAGCGGTGTAGATATTTCCATGTTTATGCAGATAGTTGTGTAGATATCTCCATCTTAAAACAGATGGCGGTGTAGATATTTAAATGTTCATACAGATGGCTGTGTAGACATATCCATGTTCATACAGATGGCAGTGAAGATATTTCCATGTTCATACAGATAGCGGTGTAGATATTTCCATGTTCATACAGATAGCGGTGTAGATATTTCCATGTTCATACAGATGGCTGTGTAGATATATCCATGTTCCTACAGATGGCGGTGAAGATATTTCCAAGTTCATACAGATGGCGGTGTAGATATTTCCATGTTCATCCAGATGGCTGTGTAGATATATCCATGTTCATACAGATAGCGGTGTAGATATTTCCATCTTCATACAGATAGCGGTGCAGATATTTCCATGTTCATCCAGATGGCTGTGTAGATATATCCATGTTCATACAGATGGCAGTGAAGATATTTCCATGTTCATACAGATAGCGGTGTAGATATTTCCATGTTCATACAGATAGCGGTGTAGATACTCCATGTTCATAAAGATAGCGGTGTAGATATTTCCATGTTTATACAGATAGCGGTGAAAAGGTATGCATGTTTACACAGATAGCGGTGTAGATATTTCCATGTTCTTCCAGATGGCTGTGTAGATATATCCATGTTCATACAGATGGCGGTGAAGATATTTCCATGTTCATACAGATAGCGGTGTAGATATTTCCATGTTCATACAGATAGCGGTGCATGTATTTCCATGTTCAAACAGATAGCGGTGTAGATATTTCCGTGTTCAGCCAGATGTCTGTGTAGATATTTCCATGTTCATACAGATAGCGGTGTAGATATTTCCATGTTCATACAGATATCGGTGTAGATATTTCCATGTTCATCCAGATGGCTGTGTAGTCATATCCATGTTCATACAGATGGCGGTGAAGATATTTCCATGTTCATACAGATGGCTGTGTAGATATATCCATGTTCATACAGATGGCGGTGACGATATTTCCATGTTCATACAGACGGCGGTGTAGATATTTCCATGTTCATACAGATAGCGGTGCTGATATTTCCATGTTTATACAGGTAGCGGTGTACATATTTCCGTGTTTATACAGAGAGCAGTGTAGATATTTCCATGTTCATACAGATAGCGGTGTATATATTTCCATGTTTATACAGATAGCGGTGTAGATATCTCCTTCTTAATACAGATGGCGGTGTAGATATTTCCATGTTCATACAGATGGCGGTGTAGATATTTCCATGTTTATAGAGATAGCGGTGTAGCTATTTCCATGTGCAAAGAGATAGCTGTGTAGGTATTTCCATTTATATGCAGATAGTTGTGTATATATTTCCATTTTCATGCAGATAGCGGTGTAGGTATTTCCATGTTCAAACAGATAGCGGTGTAGTTATTTCCATGTTCATACAGATAGCGGTGTAGATATTTCCATGTTTATACAGATAGCGGTGAAGATGTATGCATGTTTACACAGATAGCGGTGTAGATATTTCCATATTCATAGAGACGGCTGTGTAGACATATCCATGTTCATACAGATGGCGGTGAAGATATTTCCATGTTCATACAGATTGCTGTGTAGATATATCCATGTTCATACAGATGGCGGTGACGATATTTCCATCTTCATACAGACGGCGGTGTAGACATTTCCATGTTCATACAGATAGCAGTGCTGATATTTCCATGTTTATAAAGGTAGTGGTGTAGATATTTCCATGTTTATACAGATAGCGGTGTAGATATTTCCATGTCCATCAAGATGGCTGTGTAGATATATCCATGCTCATACAGATGGCGGTGAAGACATTTCCATGTTCATACAGAAAGCGGTGTAGATATTTCCATGTTCATACAGATAACCGTGTAGATATTGCATTGTTCCTACCGATAGCGGTGCTGATACTTCCATGTTTATACAGGTAGCGGTGTAGATATTTCCATGTTTATACACATAGCGGTGTAGATATTTCCATGTTTATACAGATAGCGGTGTAGATATCTCCATCTTAATACAGATGGCGGTGTAGATATTTATATGCTCATACAGATGGCGATGCAGATATTTCCATGTTCATACGGATGGCGGTGAAGATATTTCCATGTTCATACAGATGGCGGTGTAGAAACTTCCATGTTCATACTGATAGCGGTGCTGATATTTCCATGTTTATACAGGTAGCGGTGTAGATATTTCCATGTTTATACAGATAGCAGTGTAGATATTTCCATGTTTATACACATAGCGGTGTAGATATTTCCATGTTTATACAGATAGCGGTGTAGATATTTCCATGTTTATGCAGATAGTGGTGTAGATATCTCCATCTTAATACAGATGGCGGTGTAGATATTTAAATGTTCATATAGATGGCGGTGCAGATATTTCCATGTTCATACAGATGGCGGTGTGGTTATTTCCATGTGTAAAGAGATAGCTGTGTAGGTATTTCCATGTATAAGCAGATAGCTCTGTAGATATTTCCGTTTTCATGCAGATAGCGGTGTATATATTTCCCTCTTCAAACACTTAGCGGTGTAGATATTTCCATGGTCATAAAGATAGCGGTGTAGATATTTCCATGTTTATACAGATAGCGGTGTAGATATTTCCATGTTCATACAGATAGACGTGTAGATATTGCCATGTTCATACCGATAGCGGTGCTGATACTTCCATGTTTATACAGGTAGCGGTGTACATATTTCCGTGTTTATACAGATAGCGGTGTAGATATTTCCATGTTCATACAGATAGCGGTGTATATATTTCCATGTTTATACAGATAGCGGTGAAGATATCTCCTTCTTAATTCTGATGGCGGTGTAGATATTTCCATGTTCATACAGATGGCGGTGTAGATATTTCCATGTTTATAGAGATAGCGGTGTAGTTATTTCCATGTGCAAAGAGATAGCTGTGTAGATATTTCCATTTATATGCAGATAGTTGTGTAGATATTTCCTTTTTCATGCAGATAGCGGTGTAGATATTTCCATGTTCAAACAGATAGCGGTGTAGATATTTCCATGTTCATACAGATAGCGGCGTAGATATTTCCATGTTAATACAGATAGCGGTGAAGATGTATGCATGTTTACACAGATAGCGGTGTAGATATTTCCATGTTCATCCAGACGGGTGTGTAGACATATCCATGTTCATACAGATGACGGTGAAGATATTTCCATGTTCATACTGATGGCTGTGTAGATATATCCATGTTCATACAGATGGCGGTGACGATATTTCCATGTTCATACAGACGGCGGTGTAGATATTTCCATGTTCATACAGATAGCGGTGCTGATATTTCCATGTTTATACAGGTAGCGGTGTAGATATTTCCATGTTTATACAGATAGCGGTGTGGATATTTCCATGTTTATACAGATAGCGGTGAAGATATTTCCATGTTTATACAGATAGCGGTAGATAACTCCATCTTAATACAGATGGCGGTGTAGATATTTATATGTTCATACAGATGGCGGTGCAGATATTTCCATGTTCATACGGATGGCGGTGAAGATATTTCCATGTTCATACAGATGGCGGTGTAGAAACTTCCATGTTCATACTGATAGTGGTGGTGATATTTCCATGTTTATACAGGTAGCGGTGTAGATATTTCCATGTTTATACAGATAGCGGTGTAGATATTTCCATGTTTATACACATAGCGGTGTAGATATTTCCATGTTTATACAGATAGCGGTGTAGATATTTCCATGTTTATGCAGTTAGTTGTGTAGATATCTCCATCTTAATACAGATGGCGGTGTAGATATTTAAATGTTCATACAGATGGCTGTGTAGACATATCCATGTTCATACGGATGGCGGTGAAGGTATTTCCATGTTCATACAGATAGCGGTGTAGATATTTCCATGTTTATACAGATAGCGGTGAAAATGTATGCATGTTTACACAGATAGCGGTGTAGATATTTCCATGTTCATCCAGATGGCTGTGTAGATATATCCATGTTCATACAGATGGCGGTGAAGATATTTCCATGTTCATACAGATAGCGGTGTAGATATTTCCATGTTCATACAGATAGCGGTGCATGTATTTCCATGTTCATACAGATAGCGGTGTAGATATTTCCGTGTTCATCCAGATGTCTGTGTAGATATTTCCATGTTCATACAGATAGCGGTGTAGATATTTCCATGTTCATACAGATAGCGGTGTAGATATTTCCATGTTCATCCAGATGGCTGTGTAGACATATCCATGTTCATACAGATGGCGGTGAAGATATTTCCATGTTCATACAGATAGCGGTGTAGATATTTCCGTGTTCATACAGATAGCGGTGTAGATATTTCCATGTTCATACAGATTGGGGTGTATGTATTTCCATGTTCATACAGATAGTGGTGTAGATATTTCTATTTTCATGCAGATAGCGGTGTATATATTTCCCTGTTCAAACAGTCAGCGGTGTAGATATTTCCATGTTCCTAAAGATAGCGGTGCAGATATTTCCATGTTTATACAGATAGCGGTGAAGATGTATGCATGTTTTCACAGATATCGGTGTAGATATTTCCATGTTCATCCAGATGGCTGTGTAGATATATCCATGTTCATACAGACGGCGGTGAAGATATTTCCATGTTCATACAGATAGCGGTGTAGATATTTCCATGTTCATACAGATAGCGGTGCATGTATTTCCATGTTCATACAGATAGCGGTGTAGATATTTCCGTGTTCATCCAGATGTCTGTGTAGATATTTCCATGTTCATACAGATAGCGGTGTAGATATTTCCATGTTCATAAAGATAGCGGTGTAGATATTTCCATGTTTATACAGATAGCGGTGTAGTTATTTCCATGTTTATACAGATAGCGGTGTAGATATCTCCATCTTAATACAGATGGCGGTGTAGATATTTATATGTTCATACAGATGGCGGTGCAGATATTTCCATGTTCATACGGATGGCGGTGAAGATATTTCCATGTTCATACAGATGGCGGTGTAGAAACTTCCATGTTCATACTGATAGCGGTGCTGATATTTCCATGTTTATACAGGTAGCGGTGTAGATATTTCCATGTTTATACAGATAGCGGTGTAGATCTTTCCATGTTTATACACATAGCGGTGTTGATATTTCCATGTTTATACAGATAGCTGTGTAGATATTTCCATGTTTATGCAGATAGTTGTGTAGATATGTCCATCTTAATACAGATGGCGGTGTAGATGTTTAAATGTTCATACAGATGGCTGTGTAGACATATCCATGTTCATACAGATGGTGGTGAAGATATTTCCATGTTCATACAGGTAGCGGTGTAGATATTTCCATGTTCATACAGATGGCTGTGTAGATATATCTATGTTCCTACAGATGGCGGTGAAGATATTTCCATGTTCATACAGATGGCGGTGTAGATATTTCCATGTTCATCCAGATGGCTGTGTAGATATATCCATGTTCATACAGATAGCGGTGTAGATTTTTCCATCTTCATACAGATAGCGGTGCAGATATTTCCATGTTCATCCAGATGGCTGTGTAGATATATCCATGTTCATACAGATGGCGTTGAAGATATTTCCATGTTCACACAGATAGCGGTGTAGATATTTCCATGTTCATACAGATAGCGGTGTAGATATTTCCATGTTCATAAAGATAGTGGTGTAGATATTTCCATGTTTATACAGATAGCGGTGAAAATGTATGCATGTTTACACAGATAGCGGTGTAGATATTTCTATGTTCATCCTGATGGCTGTGTAGATATATCCATGTTCATACAGATTGCGGTGAAGATATTTCCATGTTCATACAGATAGCGGTGTAGATATTTCCATGTTCATACAGATAGCGGTGTAGATATTTCCATGTTCATACAGATAGCGGTGCATGTATTTCCATGTTCATACAGATAGCGGTGTAGATATTTCCGTGTTCATCCAGATGTCTGTGTAGATATTTCCATGTTCATACAGATAGCGGTGTAGATATTTCCATGTACATACAGATAGCGGTGTAGATATTTCCATGTTCATCCAGATGGCTGTGTAGACATATCCATGTTCATACAGATGGCGGTGAAGTTATTTCCATGTTTATACAGATAGCGGTGTAGATATTTCCATGTTCATACAGATAGACGTGTAGATATTGCCATGTTCATACCGATAGCGGTGCTGATACTTCCATGTTTATACAGGTAGCGGTGTACATATTTCCGTGTTTATACAGATAGCGGTGTAGATATTTCCATGTTCATACAGATAGCGGTGTAGATATATCCATGTTTATACAGATAGCGGTGTAGATATCTCCTTCTTAATTCTGATGGCGGTGTAGATATTTCCATGTTCATACAGATGGCGGTGTAGATATTTCCATGTTTATAGAGATAGCGCTGTAGTTATTTCCATGTGTAAAGATATAGCTTTGTGGATATTTCCATGTATATGCAGATCGCTGTGTAGATATTTCCATTTTCATGCAGATAGCGGTGTAGATATTTCCATGTTCATACAGATAGCGGTGTAGGTATTTCCATGTTCATCCAGATGGCTGTGTAGATATTTCCATGTTCATACAGATAGCGGTGTAGATATTTCCATGTTCATACAGATAGCGGTGAAGATGTATGCATGTTTACACAGATAGCGGTGTAGATATTTCCATGTTTATACAGATGGCTGTGTAGATATATCCATGTTCATACAGATAACGGTGTAGATATTTCCATGTTCATACAGATAGCGGTGTAGATATTTCCATGTTCATCCAGATGGCTGTGTAGATATTTCCATGTTCATACAGATAGCGGTGTAGATATTTCCATGTTCATCCAGATGGCTGTGTAGATATTTCCATGTTCATACAGATAGCGGTGTAGATATTTCCATGTTCACAGATAGCGGTGAAGATATATGCATGTTTACACAGATAGCGGTGTAGATATTTCCATGTTCATCCAGATGGCTGTATAGATATATCCATGTTCATACAGATAGCGGTGTAGCTATTTCCATGTTCTTACAGATAGCGGTGTAGCTATTTCCATGTTCATACAGATAGAGGTGAAGGTATTTCCATGTTTATACAGATAGCGGTGAAGATGTATGCATGTTTACACAGATAGCGGTGTAGATATTTCCAGGTTCATACAGATAGCGGTGTAGATATTTCCATGTTCATCCAGATGGCTGTGTAGATATATCCATGTTCATACAGATAGCGGTGTAGATATTTCCATGTTCATACAGATAGTGGTGTAGATATTTCCATGTTGATACAGATAGCGGTGTAGCTATTTCCATGTTCATACAGATAGCGGTGTAGATATTTCCAGGTTTATACAGATAGCGGTGTAGATATCTCCATCTTAATACAGATGGCAGTGTAGATATTTATATGTTCATACAGATGGCGGTGCAGATATTTCCATGTTCATACAGATGGCGGTGTAGATATTTCCATGTTTATAGAGATAGCGGTGTAGTTATTTCCATGTGTAAAGAGATAGCTTTGTAGATATTTCCAGGTATATGCAGATAGCTGTGTAGATATTTCCATTTTCATGCAAATAGCGGTGAAGATATTTCCATGTTCAAACAGATAGCGGTGTAGATATTTCCATGTTCATACAGATAGCGGTGTAGATATTTCCATGTTCATACAGATAGCGGTGAAGATGTATGCATGTTTACACAGATAGCGGTGTATATATTTCCATGTTCATACAGATAGCGGTGAAGATATTTCCATGTTCATCCAGATGGCTCTGTAGATATATCCATGTTCATACAGATGGCGGTGAAGATATTTCCATGTTCATACAGACAGCGGTGTAGATATTTCCATGTTCATACAGATAGCTGTGTAGATATTTCCAAGTTCATACAGATAGCGGTGTAGCTATTTCCATGTTCATACAGATAGCGGTGTAGATATTTTCATGTTCATCCAGATGGCTGTGTAGATATATCCATTTTCATACAGATAGCGGTGAAGATATTTCCATGTTCATACAGATAGCGGTGTATATATTTCCATGTTCATTCAGATAGTGTTGTAGATATTTCCATGTTCATACAGATAGCTGTGTAGCTATTTCCATGCTCATACAGATAGCGGTGTAGAGATTTCCATGTTCATCCCGATGGCTGTGTAGATATATCCATGTTCATACAGATGGCGGTGAAGATATTTCCATGTTCATACAGATAGCGGTGTAGATATTTCCACGTTCTTACAGATAGCGGTGTAGATATCTCCACATTCATACAGATAGAGGGGCTGATATTGCCATGTTCATGCAGATAGCGGTGCTGATATTTCCACGTTTATACAGGTGGCGGTGTAGATATTTCCATGTTTATACAGATAGCGGTGTAGATATTTCCATGTTCAAACAGATAGCTTTGTAGATATTTCCATGTTCATACAGATAGCGGTGTAGATATTTCCATGTTTATACATATAGCGGTGAAATGTATGCATGTTTACACAGATAGTGGTGTAGATATTTCCATGTTCATACAGATCGCGGTGTAGATATTTCCATGTTCATCCAGATGTCTGTGTAGACATATCCATGATCATACAGATGGCGGTGAAGATATTTCCATATTCATATAGATAGCGGTGTAGATATTTCCATGTTCATACAGATAGCGGTGTAGATATTTCCATGTTCATACAGATGGCTGTGTAGATATATCCATGTTCATACAGATGGCGGTGAAGATATTTCCATGTTCATACAGACGGCGGTGTAGACATTTCCATGTTCATACAGATAGCGGTGTAGATATTTCCATGTTCATACTGATGCGGTGCTGATATTTCCATGTTTATACAGATAGCGGTGTAGATATTACCAAGTTTATATAGATAGCGGGGTAGATATTTCCATGTTTATACAGATAGCGGTGTAGATATCTCCTTCTTAATACAGATGGCTGTGTAGATATTTATATGTTAATACACATGGCGGTGCAGATATTTCCATGTTCATAGAGATGGCGGAGTAGATATTTCCATGTTTATAGAGATAGCGGTGTAGTTATTTCCATGTGTAAAGAGATAGCTGTGTAGATATTTCCATGTTTATGCAGATAGTTGTGTAGATATTTCCATTTTCATGCTGACAGCGTTGTAGATATTTCCATGTTCAAACAGATAGCGGTGTAGATATTTCCATGTTCATACAGATAGCGGTGTGGATATTTCCATGTTCATACAGATAGCGGTGTAGATATTTCCATATTCATGCAGATAGTGGTGTTGATATTTCCATGTTCATACAGATAGCGGTGCTGATATTTCCATGTTTATACAGGTAGCGGTGTAGATATTTCCATGTTTATACAGATAGCGGTGTAGATATTTCCATGTTTATACACATGGCGGTGTACATATTTCCAGGTTTATACAGATAGCGGTGTAGATATCTCAATCTTAATACAGATGGCGGTGTAGATATTTATATCTTCATAAAGATGGCGGTGCAGATATTTCCATGTTCATACAGATGGCGGTGTAGATATTTCCATGTTTATAGAGATAGCGGTGTAGTTATTTCCATGTGTAAAGAGATAGCTTTGTAGATATTTCCATGTATATGCAGATACCTGTGCAGTTATTTCCATTTTCATGCAGATAGCAGTGTAGATATTTCCATGTTCAAACAGATAGCGGTGTAGATATTTCCATGTTCATACAGATAGCGGTGGAGATATTTCCATGTTCATACAGATAGCGGTGAAGATGTATGCATGTTTACACAGATAGCGGTGTATATATTTCCATGTTCATACAGATAACGGTGTATATAATTCCATGTTCATCCAGATGGCTCTGTAGATATATCCATGTTCATACAGATGGCGGTGAAGATATTTCCATGTTCATACAGATAGCGGTGTAGATATTTCCATGTTCATACAGATTGCGGTGAAGATATTTCCATGTTCATACAGATAGCGGTGTAGATATTTCCATGTTCATACAGATAGCGGTGTAGATATTTCCATGTTCATACAGATAGCGGTGCATGTATTTCCATGTTCATACAGATAGCGGTGTAGATATTTCCGTGTTCATCCAGATGTCTGTGTAGATATTTCCATGTTCATACAGATAGCGGTGTAGATATTTCCATGTACATACAGATAGCGGTGTAGATATTTCCATGTTCATCCAGATGGCTGTGTAGACATATCCATGTTCATACAGATTGCGGTGAAGATATTTCCATGTTCATACAGATAGCGGTGTAGATATTTCCATGTTCATACAGATAGACGTGTAGATATTGCCATGTTCATACCGATAGCGGTGCTGATACTTCCATGTTTATACAGGTAGCGGTGTACATATTTCCGTGTTTATACAGATAGCGGTGTAGATATTTCCATGTTCATACAGATAGCGGTGTAGATATATCCATGTTTATACAGATAGCGGTGTAGATATCTCCTTCTTAATTCTGATGGCGGTGTAGATATTTCCATGTTCATACAGATGGCGGTGTAGATATTTCCATGTTTATAGAGATAGCGGTGTAGTTATTTCCATGTGCATAGAGATAGCTGTGTAGATATTTCCATTTATATGCAGATAGTTGTGTAGATATTTCCTTTTTCATGCAGATAGCGGTGTAGATATTTCCATGTTCAAACAGATAGCGGTGTAGATATTTCCATGTTCATACGGATAGCGGTGTAGATATTTCCATGTTTATACAGACAGCGGTGAAGATGTATGCATGTTTACACAGATAGCGGTGTAGATATTTCCATGTTCATACAGATAGCGGTGTAGATATTTCCATGTTCATACAGATAGCGGTGTAGATATTTCCATGTTCATACAGATAGTGGTGCATGTATTTCCATGTTCATACAGATAGCGGTGTAGATATTTCCGTGTTCATCCAGATGTCTGTGTAGATATTTCCATGTTCATACAGATAGCGGTGTAGATATTTCCATGTTCATACAGATAGCGGTGTAGATATTTCCATGTTCATCCAGATGGCTGTGTAGACATATCCATGTTCATACAGATGGCGGTGAAGATATTTCCATGTTCATACAGATGGCTGTGTAGATATATCCATGTTCATACAGATGGCGGTGACGATATTTCCATGTTCATACAGACGGCGGTGTAGATATTTCCATGTTCATACAGACAGCGGTGCTGATATTTCCATGTTTATACAGGTAGCGGTGTAGATATTTCCATGTTTATACAGATAGCGGTGTAGATATTTCCATGTTTATACAGATAGCGGTGTAGATATTTCCATGTTTATACAGATAGCTGTGTAGATATTTCCATGTGTATACAGATAGCGGTTTAGATATCTCCATCTTAATACAGATGGCGGTGTAGATATTTATATGTTCATACAGATGGCGGTGCAGACATTTCCATGTTCATACGGATGGCGGTGAAGATATTTCCATGTTCATACAGGTGGCGGTGAATATATTTCCATGTTCATCCAGATGGCTGTGTAGATATATCCATGTTCATACAGATAGCGGTGTAGATATTTCCATCTTCATACAGATAGCGGTGCAGATATTTGCATGTTCATCCAGATGGCTGTGTAGATATATCCATGTTCATACAGATGGCGGTGAAGATATTTCCATGTTCATACAGATAGCGGTGTAGATATTTCCATGTTCATACAGATAGCGGTGTAGATATTTCCATGTTCATAAAGATAGCGGTGAGGATATTTCCATGTTTATACAGATAGCGGTGAAAATGTATGCATGTTTACACAGATAGCGGTGTAGATATTTCCATGTTCATCCAGATGGCTGTGTAGATATATCCATGTTCGTACAGATGGCGGTGAAGATATTTCCATGTTCATACAGATAGCGGTGTAGATATTTCCATGTTCATACAGATAGCGGTGCATGTATTTCCATGTTCATATAGATAGCGGTGTAGATATTTCCGTGTTCATCCAGATGTCTGTGTAGATATTTCCATGTTCATACAGATAGCGGTGTAGATATTTCCATGTTCATACAGATAGCGGTGTAGATATTTCCATGTTCATCCAGATGGCTGTGTAGACATATCCATGTTCATACAGATGGCGGTGAAGATATTTCCATGTTCATACAGATGGCTGTGTAGATATATCCATGTTCATACAGATGGCGGTGACGATATTTCCATGTTCATACAGACGGCGGTGTAGATATTTCCATGTTCATACAGATAGCGGTGCTGATATTTCCATGTTTATACAGGTAGCGGTGTAGATATTTCCATGTTTATACAGATAGCGGTGTAGATATTTCCATGTTTATACAGATAGCGGTGTAGATATTTCCATGTTTATACAGATAGCGGTGTAGATATCTCCATCTTAATACAGATGGCGGTGCAGATATTTATATGTTCATACAGATGGCGGTGCAGATATTTCCATGTTCATACGGATGGCGGTGAAGATATTTCCATGTTCATACAGATGGCGGTGTAGAAACTTCCATGTTCATACTGATAGTGGTGCTGATATTTCCATGTTTATACAGGTAGCGGTGTAGATATTTCCATGTTTATACAGATAGCGGTGTAGATATTTCCATGTTTATACACATAGCGGTGTTGATATTTCCATGTTTATACAGATAGCTGTGTAGAAATTTCCATGTTTATGCAGATAGTTGTGTAGATATGTCCATCTTAATACAGATGGCGGTGTAGATATTTAAATGTTCATACAGATGGCTGTGTAGACATATCCATGTTCATACAGATGGTGGTGAAGATATTTCCATGTTCATACAGATAGCGGTGTAGATATTTCCATGTTCATACAGATAGCGGTGTAGATATTTCCATGTTCATACAGATGGCTGTGTAGATATATCTATGTTCCTACAGATGGCGGTGAAGATATTTCCATGTTCATACAGATGGCGGTGTAGATATTTCCATGTTCATCCAGATGGCTGTGTAGATATATCCATGTTCATACAGATAGCGGTGTAGATATTTTCATCTTCATACTGATAGCGGTGCAGATATTTCCATGTTCATCCAGATGGCTGTGTAGATATATCCATGTTCATACAGATAGCGGTGTAGATATTTCCATGTTCATACAGATAGCGGTGTAGATATTTCCATGTTCATAAAGATAGTGGTGTAGATATTTCCATGTTTATACAGATAGCGGTGAAAATGTATGCATGTTTACACAGATAGCGGTGTAGATATTTCTATGTTCATCCAGATGGCTGTGTAGATATATCCATGTTCATACAGATGGCGGTGAAGATATTTCCATGTTCATACAGATAGCGGTGTAGATATTTCCATGTTCATACAGATAGCGGTGTAGATATTTCCATGTTCATACAGATAGCGGTGCATGTATTTCCATGTTCATACAGATAGCGGTGTAGATATTTCCGTGTTCATCCAGATGTCTGTGTAGATATTTCCATGTTCATACAGATAGCGGTGTAGATATTTCCATGTTCATACAGATAGCGGTGTAGATATTTCCATGTTCATCCTGATGGCTGTGTAGACATATCCATGTTCATACAGATGGCGGTGAAGTTATTTCCATGTTTATACAGATAGCGGTGTAGATATTTGATGTTCATACAGATAGACGTGTAGATATTGCCATGTTCATACCGATAGCGGTGCTGATACTTCCATGTTTATACAGGTAGAGGTGTACATATTTGCGTGTTTATACAGATAGCGGTGTAGATATTTCCATGTTCACACAGATAGCGGTGTAGATATTTCCATGTTTATACATTTAGCGGTGTAGATATCTCCTTCTTAATTCTGATGGCGGTGTAGATATTTCCATGTTCATACAGATGGCGGTGTAGATATTTCCATGTTTATAGAGATAGCGGTGTAGTTATTTCCATGTGCATAGAGATAGCTGTGTAGATATTTCCATTTATATGCAGATAGTTGTGTAGATATTTCCATTTTCATGTAGATAGCGGTGTAGATATTTCCATGTTCAAACAGATAGGGGTGTAGGTATTTCCATGTTCATACTGATAGCGGAGTGGATATTTCCATGTTTATACAGATAGCGGTGAAGATGTATGCATGTTTACACAAATAGCGGTGTAGATATTTCCATGTTCATACAGATAGCTGTGTAGATATTTCCATGTTCATCCAGACGGCTGTGTAGACATATCCATGTTCATACAGATGGCGGTGAAGATATTTCCATGTTCATACAGATGGCTGTGTAGATATATCCATGTTCATACAGATGACGGTGAATATTTTTCCGTGTTCATACAGATGGCGGTGTAGATATTTCCATGTTCATACAGATAGCGGTGCTGATATTTCCATGTTTATACAGGTAGCAGTGTAGATATTGACATGTTTATACAGATAGCGGTGTAGATATTTCCATGTTTATACACATAGCGGTGTAGGTATTTCCTTGTTCATACTGATAGCGGTGTAGATATCTCCATCTTAATACAGATGGCGGTGAAGATATTTATATGTTCATACAGATGGCGGTGCAGATATTTCCATGTTCATACAGATGGCGGTGAAGATATTTCCATGTTCAAACAGATGGCGGTGTAGATACTTCCATGTTCATAATGATAGCGGTGCTGATATTTCCATCTTTATACAGGTAGCGGTGTAGATATTTCCATGTTTATACAGATAGCGGTGTAGATGTTTCCATGTTTATACACATAGCGGTGTAGATATTTCCATCTTTATACAGATAGCGGTGTAGATATCTCCTTCTTAATACAGATGGCGGTGTAGATATTTATATGTTCATTCAGATGGCGGTGCAGGTATTTCCATGTTCATACAGATGGCGGTGTAGATATTTCCATGTTCATACAGATAGCGGTGTAGTTATTTCCATGTGTAAAGAGATAGCTGTGTAGATATTCCCATGTATATGCAGATAGCTGTGTAGATATTTCCATTTTCAAGCAGATAGCGGTTTATATACTTCCCTGTTCAAACAGATAGCGGTGTAGATATTTCCATGTTCATACAGATAGTGGTGTAGATATTTCCATGTTTGTACAGATAGCGGTGTAGATATCTCCATCTTAATACAGATGGCGGTGTAGATATTTATATGTTCATACAGATGGCGGTGCAGATATTTCCATGTTCATGCAGACGGCGGTGTAGATATTTCCATGTTCATACAGATAGTGGTGCAGTTATTTCCATGTGTAAAGAGATAGCTGTGTAGATATTACAGTGTATATGCAGATAGCTGTGTAGATATTTCCATTTTCATGCAGATAGCGGTGTATATATTTCCCTGTTCAAACAGTTAGCAGTGTAGATATTTCCATGTTCAGAAAGGTAGCGGTGTAGATATTTCCATGTTTATACAGATAGCGGTGAAGATGTATGCATGTTTACACAGATAGCGGTGTAGATATTTCCATGTTCATCCAGATGGATGTGTAGATATATCCATGTTCATACAGATAGCGGTGTAGATATTTCCAACTTCATACAGATAGCGGTGCAGATATTTCCATGTTAATCCAGATGGCTGTGTGGATATATCCATGTTCATACAGATGGCGGTGAAGATATTTCCATGTTCATACAGATAGCGGTGTAGATATTTCCATGTTCATACAGAAAGCGGTGTAGATATTTCCTTGTTCATTCAGATAGCGGTGAAAATGTATGCATGTTTACACAGATAGCGGTGTAGATATTTCCATGTTCATCCAGATGGCTGTGTAGATATATCCATGTTCATACAGATGGCGGTGAAGATATTTCCATGTTCATACAGATAGCGGTGTAGATATTTCCATGTTCATACAGATAGCGGTGTAGATATTTCCATGTTCATACAGATAGCGGTGCATGTATTTCCATGTTCATACAGATAGTGGTGTAGATATTTCCGTGTTCATCCAGATGTCTGTGTAGATATTTCCATGTTCATACAGATAGCGGTGTAGATATTTCCATGTTCATACAGATAGCGGTGTAGATATTTCCATGTTCGTACAGATGGCTGTGTAGATATATCCATGTTCATACAGATGGCTGTGAAGATACTTCCATGTTCATACAGATAGCGGTGTAGATATCTCCATGTTCATACAGATAGCCGTGTAGATATTGCCATGTTCATACCGATAGCGGTGCTGATACTTCCATCTTTATACAGGTAGCGGTGTACACATTTTCGTGTTTATACAGAGAGCGGTGTAGATATTTCCATGTTCATACAGATAGCGGTGTATATATTTCCATGTTTATACAGATAGCGGTGTAGATATCTCCTTCTTAATACAGATGGCGGTGTAGATATTTCCATGTTCATACAGATGGCGGTGTAGATATTTCCATCTTTATAGAGATAGCGGTGTAGCTATTTCCATGTTCAAAGAGATAGCTGTGTAGATATTTCCATTTATATGCAGATAGTTGTGTATATATTTCCATTTTCATGCAGATAGCGGTGTAGGTATTTCCATGTTCAAACAGATAGCGGTGTAGATATTTCCATGTTCATACAGATAGCGGTGTAGATATTTCCATGTTTATACAGATAGCGGTGAAGATGTATGCATGTTTACACAGATAGCGGTGTAGATATTTCCATGTTCATACAGACGGCTGTGTAGACATATCCATGTTCATACAGATGGCGGTGAAGATATTTCCATGTTCATACAGATTGCTGTGTAGATATATCCATGTTCATACAGATGGCGGTGACGATATTTCCATGTTCATACAGACGGCGGTGTAGATATTTCCATGTTCATACAGATAGCGGTGCTGATATTTCCATGTTTATAAAGGTAGTGGTGTAGATATTTCCATGTTTATACAGA
Source organism: Gorilla gorilla gorilla (assembly GCF_029281585.2). Classification (NCBI taxonomy): domain Eukaryota; kingdom Metazoa; phylum Chordata; class Mammalia; order Primates; family Hominidae; genus Gorilla; species Gorilla gorilla. The sequence goes on along the minus strand of NC_073232.2, from coordinate 3,402,588 downwards.
TAGCGGTGTAGATATTTCCATGTTCATCCAGATGGCTGTGTAGATATATCCATGCTCATACAGATGGCGGTGAAGACGTTTCCATGTTCATACAGATAGCGGTGTAGATATTTCCATGTTCATACAGATAACCGTGTTGATATTGCATTGTTCCTACCGATAGCGGTGCTGATACTTCCATGTTTATACAGGTAGCGGTGTAGATATTTCCATGTTTATACACATAGCGGTGTAGATATTTCCATGTTTATACAGATAGCGGTGTAGATATCTCCATCTTAATACAGATGGCGGTGTAGATATTTATATGCTCATACAGATGGCGGTGCAGATATTTCCATGTTCATACGGATAGCGGTGAAGATATTTCCATGTTCATACAGATGGCGGTGTAGAAACTTCCATGTTCATACTGATAGCGGTGCTGATATTTCCATGTTTATACAGGTAGCGGTGTAGATATTTCCATGTTTATACAGATAGCAGTGTAGATATTTCCATGTTTATACACATAGCGGTGTAGATATTTCCATGTTTATACAGATGGCCGTGTAGATATTTCCATGTTTATGCAGATAGTGGTGTAGATATCTCCATCTTAATACAGATGGCGGTGTAGATATTTAAATGTTCATACAGATGGCGGTGCAGATATTTCCATGTTCATACAGATGGCGGTGTAGTTATTTCCATGTGTAAAGAGATAGCTGTGTAGGTATTTCCATGTATAAGCAGATAGCTCTGTAGATATTTCCGTTTTCATGCAGATAGCGGTGTATATATTTCCCTCTTCAAACAGTTAGCGGTGTAGATATTTCCATGGTCATAAAGATAGCGGTGTAGATATTTCCATGTTTATACAGATAGCGGTGTAGATATTTCCATGTTCATACAGATAGACGTGTAGATATTGCCATGTTCATACCGATAGCGGTGCTGATACTTCCATGTTTATACAGGTAGTGGGGTACATATTTCCGTGTTTATACAGATAGCGGTGTAGATATTTCCATGTTCATACAGATAGCGGTGTAGATATTTCCATGTTTATACAGATAGCGGTGTAGATATCTCCTTCTTAATTCTGATGGCGGTGTAGATATTTCCATGTTTATAGAGATAGCGGTGTAGTTATTTCCATGTGCAAAGAGATAGCTGTGTAGATATTTCCATTTATATGCAGATAGTTGTGTAGGTATTTCCTTTTTCATGCAGATAGCGGTGTAGATATTTCCATGTTCAAACAGATAGCGGTGTAGATATTTCCATGTTCATACAGATAGCGGTGTAGATATATCCATGTTTATACAGATAGCGGTGAAGATGTATGCATGTTTACACAGATAGCGGTGTAGATATTTCCATGTTCATCCAGACGGGTGTGTAGACATATCCATGTTCATACAGATGGCGGTGAAGATATTTCCATGTTCATACAGATGGCTGTGTAGATATATCCATGTTCATACAGATGGCGGTGACGATATTTCCATGTTCATACAGACGTCGGTGTAGATATTTCCATGTTCATACAGATAGCGGTGCTGATATTTCCATGTTTATACAGGTAGCGGTGTAGATATTTCCATGTTTATACAGATAGCGGTGTAGATATTTCCATGTTTATACAGATAGCGGTGTAGATATTTCCATGTTTATACAGATAGCGGTAGATATCTCCATCTTAATACAGATGGCGGGGTAGATATTTATATGTTCATACAGATGGCGGTGCAGATATTTCCATGTTCATACAGATGGCGGTGAAGATATTTCCATGTTCATACAGATGGCGGTGTAGAAACTTCCATGTTCATACTGATAGCGGTGGTGATATTTCCATGTTTATACAGGTAGCGATGTAGATATTTCCATGTTTATACAGATAGCGGTGCAAATATTTCCATGTTTATACACATAGCGGTGTAGATATTTCCATGTTTATACAGATAGCGGTGTAGATATTTCCATGTTTATGCAGATAGTTGTGTAGATATCTCCATCTTAATACAGATGGCAGTGTAGATATTTAAATGTTCATACAGATATCTGTGTAGACATATCCATGTTCATACAGATGGCGGTGAAGGTATTTCCATGTTCATACAGATAGCGGTGTAGATATTTCCATGTTTATACAGATAGCGGTGAAAATGTATGCATGTTTAAACAGATAGCGGTGTAGATATTTCCATGTTCATCCAGATGGCTGTGTAGATATATCCATGTTCATACAGATGGCGGTGAAGATATTTCCATGTTTATACAGATAGCGGTGTAGATATTTCCATATTCATACAGATAGCGGTGCATGTATTTCCATGTTCATACAGATAGCGGTGTAGATATTTCCGTGTTCATCCAGATGTCTGTGTAGATATTTCCATGTTCATACAGATAGCGGTGTAGATATTTCCATGTTCATACAGATAGCGGTGTAGATATTTCCATGTTCATCCAGATGGCTGTGTAGACATATCCATGTTCATACAGATGGCGGTGAAGATATTTCCATGTTCATACAGATGGCTGTGTAGATATATCCATGTTCATACAGATGGCGGTGACGATATTTCCATGTTCATACAGACGGCGGTGTAGATATTTCCATGTTTATACACATAGCGGTGTAGATAATTCCATGTTTATACAGATAGCGGTGTAGATATTTCCATGTTTATGCAGATAGTTGTGTAGATATCTCCATCTTAATACAGATGTCAGTGTAGATATTTAAATGTTCATACAGATGGCTGTGTAGACATATCCATGTTCATACAGATGGCGGTGAAGCTATTTCCATGTTCATACAGATAGCGGTGTAGATATTTCCATGTTCATACAGATAGCGGTGTAGATATTTCCATGTTCATACAGATGGCTGTGTAGATATATCCATGTTCCTACAGATGGCGGTGAAGATATTTCCATGTTCATACAGATGGCGGTGTAGATATTTCCATGTTCATCCAGATGGCTGTGTAGATATATCCATGTTCATACAGATAGCGGTGAAGATATTTCCATGTTCATACAGATAGCGGTGTAGATATTTCCATGTTCATACAGATAGCGGTGTAGATATTTCCATGTTCATAAAGATAGCGGTGTAGATATTTCCATGTTTATACAGATAGCGGTGAAAAGGTATGCATGTTTACACAGATAGCGGTGTAGATATTTCCATGTTCATCCAGATGGCTGTGTAGATATATCCATGTTCATACAGATGGCGGTGAAGATATTTCCATGTTCATACAGATAGCGGTGTAGATATTTCCATGTTCATACAGATAGCGGTGCATGTATTTCCATGTTCATACAGATAGCGGTGTAGATATTTCCGTGTTCATCCAGATGTCTGTGTAGATATTTCCATGTTCATACAGATAGCGGTGTAGACATATCCATGTTCATACAGATGGCGGTGAAGATATTTCCATGTTCATACAGATGGCTGTGTAGATATATCCATGTTCATACAGATGGCGGTGACGATATTTCCATGTTCATACAGACGGCGGTGTAGATATTTCCATGTTCATACAGATAGTGGTGCTGATATTTCCATGTTTATACAGGTAGCGGTGTAGATATTTCCATGTTTATACAGATAGCGGTGTAGATATTTCCATGTTTATACAGATAGCGGTGAAGATATTTCCATGTTTATACAGATAGCGGTAGATAACTCCATCTTAATACAGATGGCGGTGTAGATATTTATATGTTCATACAGATGGCGGTGCAGATATTTCCATGTTCATACGGATGGCGGTGAAGATATTTCCATGTTCATACAGATGGCGGTGTAGAAACTTCCATGTTCATACTGATAGTGGTGGTGATATTTCCATGTTTATACAGGTAGCGGTGTAGATATTTCCATGTTTATACAGATAGCGGTGTAGATATTTCCATGTTTATACACATAGCGGTGTAGATATTTCCATGTTTATACAGATAGCGGTGTAGATATTTCCATGTTTATGCAGTTAGTTGTGTAGATATCTCCATCTTAATACAGATGGCGGTGTAGATATTTAAATGTTCATACAGATGGCTGTGTAGACATATCCATGTTCATACAGATGGCGGTGAAGGTATTTCCATGTTCATACAGATAGCGGTGTAGATATTTCCATGTTTATACAGATAGCGGTGAAAATGTATGCATGTTTACACAGATAGCGGTGTAGATATTTCCATGTTCATCCAGATGGCTGTGTAGATATATCCATGTTCATACAGATGGCGGTGAAGATATTTCCATGTTCATACAGATAGCGGTGTAGATATTTCCATGTTCATACAGAGAGCGGTGCATGTATTTCCATGTTCATACAGATAGCGGTGTAGATATTTCCGTGTTCATCCAGATGTCTGTGTAGATATTTCCATGTTCATACAGATAGCGGTGTAGATATTTCCATGTTCATACAGATAGCGGTGTAGATATTTCCATGTTCATCCAGATGGCTGTGTAGACATATCCATGTTCATACAGATGGCGGTGAAGATATTTCCATGTTCATACAGATGGCTGTGTAGATATATCCATGTTCATACAGATGGCGGTGACGATATTTCCATGTTCATACAGACGGCGGTGTAGATATTTCCATGTTCATACAGACAGCGGTGCTGATATTTCCATGTTTATACAGGTAGCGGTGTAGATATTTCCATGTTCATACAGATAGCGGTGTAGATATTTCCATGTTTATACAGATAGCGGTGTAGATATTTCCATGTTTATACAGATAGCGGTGTAGATATTTCCATGTGTATACAGATAGCGGTGTAGATATCTCCATCTTAATACAGATGGCGGTGTAGATATTTATATGTTCATACAGATGGCGGTGCAGACATTTCCATGTTCATACGGATGGCGGTGAAGATATTTCCATGTTCATACAGATGGCGGTGAAGATATTTCCATGTTCATCCAGATGGCTGTGTAGATATATCCATGTTCATACAGATAGCGGTGTAGATATTTCCATCTCCATACAGATAGCGGTGCAGATATTTGCATGTTCATCCAGATGGTTGTGTAGATATATCCATGTTCATACAGATGGCGGTGAAGATATTTCCATGTTCATACAGATAGCGGCGTAGATATTTCCATGTTCATACAGATAGCGGTGTAGATATTTCCATGTTCATAAAGATAGCGGTGTAGATATTTCCATGTTTATACAGATAGCGGTGAAAATGTATGCATGTTTACACAGATAGCGGTGTAGATATTTCCATGTTCATCCAGATGGCTGTGTAGATATATCCAGGTTCGTACAGATGGCGGTGAAGATATTTCCATGTTCATACAGATAGCGGTGTAGATATTTCCATGTTCATACAGATAGCGGTGCATGTATTTCCATGTTCATACAGATAGCGGTGTAGATATTTCCGTGTTCATCCAGATGTCTGTGTAGATATTTCCATGTTCATACAGATAGCGGTGTAGATATTTCCATGTTCATACAGATAGCGGTGTAGATATTTCCATGTTCATCCAGATGGCTGTGTAGACATATCCATGTTCATACAGATGGCGGTGAAGATATTTCCATGTTCATACAGATGGCTGTGTAGATATATCCAGGTTCGTACAGATGGCGGTGAAGATATTTCCATGTTCATACAGATAGCGGTGTAGATATTTCCATGTTCATACAGATAGCGGTGCATGTATTTCCATGTTCATACAGATAGCGGTGTAGATATTTCCGTGTTCATCCAGATGTCTGTGTAGATATTTCCATGTTCATACAGATAGCGGTGTAGATATTTCCATGTTCATACAGATAGCGGTGTAGATATTTCCATGTTCATCCAGATGGCTGTGTAGACATATCCATGTTCATACAGATGGCGGTGAAGATATTTCCATGTTCATACAGATGGCTGTGTAGATATATCCATGTTCATACAGATGGCGGTGACGATATTTCCATGTTCATACAGACGGCGGTGTAGATATTTCCATGTTCATACAGATAGCGGTGCTGATATTTCCATGTTTATACAGGTAGCGGTGTAGATATTTCCATGTTTATACAGATAGCGGTGTAGATTTTTCCATGTTTATACAGATAGCGGTGTAGATATTTCCATGTTTATACAGATAGCGGTGTAGATATCTCCATCTTAATACAGATGGCGGTGCAGATATTTATATGTTCATACAGATGGCGGTGCAGATATTTCCATGTTCATACGGATGGCGGTGAAGATATTTCCATGTTCATACAGATGGCGGTGTAGAAACTTCCATGTTCATACTGATAGCGGTGCTGATATTTCCATGTTTATACAGGTAGCGGTGTAGATATTTCCATGTTTATACAGATAGCGGTGTAGATATTTCCATGTTTATACACATAGCGGTGTTGATATTTCCATGTTTATACAGATAGCTGTGTAGAAATTTCCATGTTTATGCAGATAGTTGTGTAGATATGTCCATCTTAATACAGATGGCGGTGTAGATATTTAAATGTTCATACAGATGGCTGTGTAGACATATCCATGTTCATACAGATGGTGGTGAAGATATTTCCATGTTCATACAGACAGCGGTGTAGATATTTCCATGTTCATACAGATAGCGGTGTAGATATTTCCATGTTCATACAGATGGCTGTTTAGATATATCTATGTTCCTACAGATGGCGGTGAAGATATTTCCATGTTCATACAGATGGCGGTGTAGATATTTCCATGTTCATCCAGATGGCTGTGTAGATATATCCATGTTCAAACAGATAGCGGTGTAGATATTTCCATGTTCATACGGATAGCGGTGTAGATATTTCCATGTTTATACAGATAGCGGTGAAGATGTATGCATGTTTACACAGATAGCAGTGTAGATATTTCCATGTTCATACAGATAGCGGTGTAGATATTTCCATGTTCATACAGATAGCGGTGTAGATATTTCCATGTTCATACAGATAGTGGTGCATGTATTTCCATGTTCATACAGATAGCGGTGTAGATATTTCCGTGTTCATCCAGATGTCTGTGTAGATATTTCCATGTTCATACAGATCGCGGTGTAGATATTTCCATGTTCATACAGATAGCGGTGTAGATATTTCCATGTTCATCCAGATGGCTGTGTAGACATATCCATGTTCATACAGATGGCGGTGAAGATATTTCCATGTTCATACAGATGGCTGTGTAGATATATCCATGTTCATACAGATGGCGGTGACGATATTTCCATGTTCATACAGACGGCGGTGTAGATATTTCCATGTTCATACAGACGGCGGTGCTGATATTTCCATGTTTATACAGGTAGCGGTGTAGATATTTCCATCTTTATACAGATAGCGGTGTAGATATTTCCATGTTTATACAGATAGCGGTGTAGATATTTCCATGTTTATACAGATAGCGGTGTAGATATTTCCATGTGTATACAGATAGCGGTGTAGATATCTCCATCTTAATACAGATGGCGGTGTAGATATTTATATGTTCATACAGATGGCGGTGCAGACATTTCCATGTTCATACGGATGGCGGTGAAGATATTTCCATGTTCATACAGATGGCGGTGAAGATATTTCCATGTTCATCCAGATGGCTGTGTAGATATATCCATGTTCATACAGATAGCGGTGTAGATATTTCCATCTTCATACAGATAGCGGTGCAGATATTTGCATGTTCATCCAGATGGCTGTGTAGATATATCCATGTTCATACAGATGGCGGTGAAGATATTTCCATGTTCATACAGATAGCGGTGTAGATATTTCCATGTTCATACAGATAGCGGTGTAGATATTTCCATGTTCATAAAGATAGCGGTGTAGATATTTCCATGTTTATACAGATAGCGGTGAAAATGTATGCATGTTTACACAGATAGCGGTGTAGATATTTCCATGTTCATCCAGATGGCTGTGTAGATATATCCATGTTCGTACAGATGGCGGTGAAGATATTTCCATGTTCATACAGATAGCGGTGTAGATATTTCCATGTTCATACAGATAGCGGTGCATGTATTTCCATGTTCATACAGATAGCGGTGTAGATATTTCCGTGTTCATCCAGATGTCTGTGTAGATATTTCCATGTTCATACAGATAGCGGTGTAGATATTTCCATGTTCATACAGATAGCGGTGTAGATATTTCCATGTTCATCCAGATGGCTGTGTAGACATATCCATGTTCATACAGATGGCGGTGAAGATATTTCCATGTTCATACAGATGGCTGTGTAGATATATCCATGTTCATACAGATGGCGGTGACGATATTTCCATGTTCATACAGACGGCGGTGTAGATATTTCCATGTTCATACAGATAGCGGTGCTGATATTTCCATGTTTATACAGGTAGCGGTGTAGATATTTCCATGTTTATACAGATAGCGGTGTAGATATTTCCATGTTTATACAGATAGCGGTGTAGATATTTCCATGTTTATACAGATAGCGGTGTAGATATCTCCATCTTAATACAGATGGCGGTGCAGATATTTATATGTTCATACAGATGGCGGTGCAGATATTTCCATGTTCATACGGATGGCGGTGAAGATATTTCCATGTTCATACAGATGGCGGTGTAGAAACTTCCATGTTCATACTGATAGCGGTGCTGATATTTCCACGTTTATACTGGTAGCGGTGTAGATATTTCCATGTTTATACAGATAGCGGTGTAGATATTTCCATGTTTATACACATAGCGGTGTTGATATTTCCATGTTTATACAGATAGCTGTGTAGAAATTTCCATGTTTATGCAGATAGTTGTGTAGATATGTCCATCTTAATACAGATGGCGGTGTAGATATTTAAATGTTCATACAGATGGCTGTGTAGACATATCCATGTTCATACAGATGGTGGTGAAGATATTTCCATGTTCATACAGATAGCGGTGTAGATATTTCCATGTTCCTACAGATAGCGGTGTAGATATTTCCATGTTCATACAGATGGCTGTGTAGATATATCTATGTTCCTACAGATGGCGGTGAAGATATTTCCATGTTCATACACATGGCGGTGTAGATATTTCCATGTTCATCCAGATGGCTGTGTAGATATATCCATGTTCATACAGATAGCGGTGTAGATATTTTCATCTTCATACTGATAGCGGTGCAGATATTTCCATGTTCATCCAGATGGCTGTGTAGATATATCCATGTTCATACAGATAGCGGTGTAGATATTTCCATGTTCATACAGATAGCGGTGTAGATATTTCCATGTTCATAAAGATAGTGGTGTAGATATTTCCATGTTTATACAGATAGCGGTGAAAATGTATGCATGTTTACACAGATAGCGGTGTAGATATTTCTATGTTCATCCAGATGGCTGTGTAGATATATCCATGTTCATACAGATGGCGGTGAAGATATTTCCATGTTCATACAGATAGCGGTGTAGATATTTCCATGTTCATACAGATAGCAGTGTAGATATTTCCATGTTCATACAGATAGCGGTGCATGTATTTCCATGTTCATACAGATAGCGGTGTAGATATTTCCGTGTTCATCCAGATGTCTGTGTAGATATTTCCATGTTCATACAGATAGCGGTGTAGATATTTCCATGTTCATACAGATAGCGGTGTAGATATTTCCATGTTCATCCTGATGGCTGTGTAGACATATCCATGTTCATACAGATTGCGGTGAAGTTATTTCCATGTTTATACAGATAGCGGTGTAGATATTTCCATGTTCATACAGATAGACGTGTAGATATTGCCATGTTCATACCGATAGCGGTGCTGATACTTCCATGTTTATACAGGTAGAGGTGTACATAATTGCGTGTTTTTACAGATAGCGGTGTAGATATTTCCATGTTCATACAGATAGCGGTGTAGATATTTCCATGTTTATACATTTAGCGGTGTAGATATCTCCTTCTTAATTCTGATGGCGGTGTAGATATTTCCATGTTCATACAGATGGCGGTGTAGATATTTCCATGTTTATAGAGATAGCGGTGTAGTTATTTCCATGTGCATAGAGATAGCTGTGTAGATATTTCCATTTATATGCAGATAGTTGTGTAGATATTTCCATTTTCATGCAGATAGCGGTGTAGATATTTCCATGTTCAAACAGATAGGGGTGTAGGTATTTCCATGTTCATACTGATAGCGGAGTGGATATTTCCATGTTTATACAGATAGCGGTGAAGATGTATGCATGTTTACACAAATAGCGGTGTAGATATTTCCATGTTCATACAGATAGCTGTGTAGATATTTCCATGTTCATCCAGACGGCTGTGTAGACATATCCATGTTCATACAGATGGCGGTGAAGATATTTCCATGTTCATACAGATGGCTGTGTAGATATATCCATGTTCATACAGATGACGGTGAATATTTTTCCGTGTTCATACAGATGGCGGTGTAGATATTTCCATGTTCATACAGATAGCGGTGCTGATATTTCCATGTTTATACAGGTAGCAGTGTAGATATTGACATGTTTATACAGATAGCGGTGTAGATATTTCCATGTTTATACACATAGCGGTGTAGGTATTTCCTTGTTCATACTGATAGCGGTGTAGATATCTCCATCTTAATACAGATGGCGGTGAAGATATTTATATGTTCATACAGATGGCGGTGCAGATATTTCCGTGTTCATACAGATGGCGGTGAAGATATTTCCATGTTCATACAGATGGCGGTGTAGATACTTCCATGTTCATAATGATAGCGGTGCTGATATTTCTTTCTTTATACAGGTAGCGGTGTAGATATTTCCATGTTTATACAGATAGCGGTGTAGATGTTTCAATGTTTATACACATAGCGGTGTAGATATTTCCATCTTTATACAGATAGCGGTGTAGATATCTCCTTCTTAATACAGATGGCGGTGTAGATATTTATATGTTCATTCAGATGGCGGTGCAGATATTTCCATGTTCATACAGATGGCGGTGTAGATATTTCCATGTTCATACAGATAGCGGTGTAGTTATTTCCATGTGTAAAGAGATAGCTGTGTAGATATTCCCATGTATATGCAGATAGCTTTGTAGATATTTCCATTTTCAAGCAGATAGCGGTTTATATACTTCCCTGTTCAAACAGATAGCGGTGTAGATATTTCCATGTTCATACAGATAGTGGTGTAGATATTTCCATGTTTATACAGATAGCGGTGAAGATGTATGCATGTTTACACAGATAGCGGTGTAGATATTTCCATGTTCATACAGACGGCTGTGTAGACATATCCATGTTCATACAGATGGCGGTGAAGATATTTCCATGTTCATACAGATTGCTGTGTAGATATATCCATGTTCATACAGATGGCGGTGACGATATTTCCATGTTCATACAGACGGCGGTGTAGATATTTCCATGTTCATACAGATAGCGGTGCTGATATTTCCATGTTTATAAAGGTAGTGGTGTAGATATTTCCATGTTTATACAGATAGCGGTGTAGATATATCCATGCTCATACAGATGGCGGTGAAGACGTTTCCATTTTCATACAGATAGCGGTGTAGATATTTCCATGTTCATACAGATAACCGTGTAGATATTGCATTGTTCCTACCGATAGCGGTGCTGATACTTCCATGTTTATACAGGTAGCGGTGTAGATATTTCCATGTTTATACACATAGCGGTGTAGATATTTCCATGTTTATACAGATAGCGGTGTAGATATCTCCATCTTAATACAGATGGCGGTGTAGATATTTATATGCTCATACAGATGGCGGTGCAGATATTTCCATGTTCATACGGATAGCGGTGAAGATATTTCCATGTTCATACAGATGGCGGTGTAGAAACTTCCATGTTCATACTGATAGCGGTGCTGATATTTCCATGTTTATACAGGTAGCGGTGTAGATATTTCCATGTTTATACAGATAGCAGTGCAGATATTTCCATGTTTATACACATAGCGGTGTAGATATTTCCATGTTTATACAGATGGCGGTGTAGATATTTCCATGTTTATGCAGATAGTGGTGTAGATATCTCCATCTTAATACAGATGGCGGTGTAGATATTTAAATGTTCATACAGATGGCGGTGCAGATATTTCCATGTTCATACAGATGGCGGGGTAGTTATTTCCATGTGTAAAGAGATAGCTGTGTAGGTATTTCCATGTATAAGCAGATAGCTCTGTAGATATTTCCGTTTTCATGCAGATAGCGGTGTATATATTTCCCTCTTCAAACAGTTAGCAGTGTAGATATTTCCATGGTCATAAAGATAGCGGTGTAGATATTTCCATGTTTATACAGATAGCGGTGTAGATATTTCCATGTTCATACAGATAGACGTGTAGATATTGCCATGTTCATACCGATAGCGGTGCTGATACTTCCATGTTTATACAGGTAGTGGGGTACATATTTCCGTTTTTATACAGATAGCGGTGTAGATATTTCCATGTTCATACAGATAGCGGTGTAGATATTTCCATGTTTATACAGATAGCGGTGTAGATATCTCCTTCTTAATTCTGATGGCGGTGTAGATATTTCCATGTTTATAGAGATAGCGGTGTAGTTATTTCCATGTGCAAAGAGATAGCTGTGTAGATATTTCCATTTATATGCAGATAGTTGCGTAGGTATTTCCTTTTTCATGCAGCTAGCGGTGTATATATTTCCATGTTCAAACAGATAGCGGTGTAGATATTTCCATGTTCATACAGATAGCGTTGTAGATATTTCCATGTTTATACAGATAGCGGTGAAGATGTATGCATGTTTACACAGATAGCGGTGTAGATATTTCCATGTTCATCCAGACGGGAGTGTAGACATATCCATGTTCATACAGATGGCGGTGAAGATATTTCCATGTTCATACAGATGGCTGTGTAGATATATCCATGTTCATACAGATGGCGGTGACGATATTTCCATGTTCATACAGACGTCGGTGTAGATATTTCCATGTTCATACAGATAGCGGTGCTGATATTTCCATGTTTATACAGGTAGCGGTGTAGATATTTCCATGTTTATACAGATAGCGGTGTAGATATTTCCATGTTTATACAGATAGCGGTGTAGATATTTCCATGTTTATACAGATAGCGGTAGATATCTCCATCTTAATACAGATGGCGGGGTAGATGTTTATATGTTCATACAGATGGCGGTGCAGATATTTCCATGTTCATACAGATGGCGGTGAAGATATTTCCATGTTCATACAGATGGCGGTGTAGAAACTTCCATGTTCATACTGATAGCGGTGGTGATATTTCCATGTTTATACAGGTAGCGATGTAGATATTTCCATGTTTATACAGATAGCGGTGCAAATATTTCCATGTTTATACACATAGCGGTGTAGATATTTCCATGTTTATACAGATAGCGGTGTAGATATTTCCATGTTTATGCAGATAGTTGTGTAGATATCTCCATCTTAATACAGATGGCAGTGTAGATATTTAAATGTTCATACAGATGGCTGTGTAGACATATCCATGTTCATACAGATGGCGGTGAAGGTATTTCCATGTTCATACAGATAGCGGTGTAGATATTTCCATGTTTATACAGATAGCGGTGAAAATGTATGCATGTTTAAACAGATAGCGGTGTAGATATTTCCATGTTCATCCAGATGGCTGTGTAGATATATCCATGTTCATACAGATGGCGGTGAAGATATTTCCATGTTTATACAGATAGCGGTGTAGATATTTCCATGTTCATACAGATAGCGGTGCATGTATTTCCATGTTCATACAGATAGCGGTGTAGATATTTCCGTGTTCATCCAGATGTCTGTGTAGATATTTCCATGTTCATACAGATAGCGGTGTAGATATTTCCATGTTCATACAGATAGCGGTGTAGATATTTCCATGTTCATCCAGATGGCTGTGTAGACATATCCATGTTCATACAGATGGCGGTGAAGATATTTCCATGTTCATACAGATGGCTGTGTAGATATATCCATGTTCATACAGATGGCGGTGACGATATTTCCATGTTCATACAGACGGCGGTGTAGATATTTCCATGTTTATACAAATAGCGGTGTAGATAATTCCATGTTTATACAGATAGCGGTGTAGATATTTCCATGTTTATGCAGATAGTTGTGTAGATATCTCCATCTTAGTACAGATGGCAGTGTAGATATTTAAATGTTTATACAGATGGCTGTGTAGACATATCCATGTTCATACAGATGGCGGTGAAGATATTTCCATGTTCATACAGATAGCGGTGTAGATATTTCCATGTTCATACAGATAGCGGTGTAGATATTTCCATGTTCATACAGATGGCTGTGTAGATATATCCATGTTCCTACAGATGGCGGTGAAGATATTTCCATGTTCATACAGATGGCGGTGTAGATATTTCCATGTTCATCCAGATGGCTGTGTAGATATATCCATGTTCATACAGATAGCGGTGTAGATATTTCCATCTTCATACAGATAGCGGTGCAGATAATTCCATGTTCATCCAGATGGCTGTGTAGATATATCCATGTTCATACAGATGGCGGTGAAGATATTTCCATGTTCATACAGATAGCGGTGTAGATATTTCCATGTTCATACAGATAGCGGTGTAGATATTTCCATGTTCATAAAGATAGCGGTGTAGATATTTCCATGTTTATACAGATAGCGGTGAAAAGGTATGCATGTTTACACAGATAGCGGTGTAGATATTTCCATGTTCATCCAGATGGCTGTGTAGATATATCCATGTTCATACAGATGGCGGTGAAGATATTTCCATGTTCATACAGATAGCGGTGTAGATATTTCCATGTTCATACAGATAGCGGTGCATGTATTTCCATGTTCATACAGATAGCGGTGTAGATATTTCCGTGTTCATCCAGATGTCTGTGTAGATATTTCCATGTTCATACAGATAGCGGTGTAGATATTTCCATGTTCATACAGATGGCTGTGTAGATATATCCATGTTCCTACAGATGGCGGTGAAGATATTTCCATGTTCATCCAGATGTCTGTGTAGATATTTCCATGTTCATACAGATAGCGGTGTAGATATTTCCATGTTCATACAGATAGCGGTGTAGATATTTCCATGTACATCCAGATGGCTGTGTAGACATATCCATGTTCATACAGATGGCGGTGAAGATATTTCCATGTTCATACAGATGGCTGTGTAGATATATCCATGTTCATACAGATGGCGGTGACGATATTTCCATGTTCATACAGACGGCGGTGTAGATATTTCCATGTTCATACAGATAGCGGTGCTGATATTTCCATGTTTATACAGGTAGCGGTGTACATATTTCCGTGTTTATACAGAGAGCGGTGTAGATATTTCCATGTTCATACAGATAGCGGTGTATATATTTCCATGTTTATACAGATAGCGGTGTAGATATCTCCTTCTTAATACAGATGGCGGTGTAGATATTTCCATGTTCATACAGATGGCGGTGTAGATATTTCCATGTTTATAGAGATAGCGTTGTAGCTATTTCCATGTGCAAAGAGATAGCTGTGTAGATATTTCCATTTATATGCAGATAGTTGAGTATATATTTCCATTTTCATGCAGATAGCGGTGTAGGTATTTCCATGTTCAAACAGATAGCGGTGTAGATATTTCCATGTTCATACAGATAGCGGTGTAGATATTTCCATGTTTATACAGATAGCGGTGAAGATGTATGCATGTTTACACAGATAGCGGTGTAGATATTTCCATGTTCATACAGACGGCTGTGTAGACATATCCATGTTCATACAGATGGCGGTGAAGATATTTCCATGTTCATACAGATTGCTGTGTAGATATATCCATGTTCATACAGATGGCGGTGACGATATTTCCATGTTCATACAGACGGCGGTGTAGATATTTCCATGTTCATACAGATAGCGGTGCTGATATTTCCATGTTTATAAAGGTAGTGGTGTAGATATTTCCATGTTTATACAGATAGCGTTGTAGATATTTCCATGTCCATCCAGATGGCTGTGTAGATATATCCATGCTCATACAGATGGCGGTGAAGACATTTCCATGTTCATACAGATAGCGGTGTAGATATTTCCATGTTCATACAGATAACCGTGTAGATATTGCATTGTTCCTACCGATAGCGGTGCTGATACTTCCATGTTTATACAGGTAGCGGTGTAGATATTTCCATGTTTATACACATAGCGGTGTAGATATTTCCATGTTTATACAGATAGCGGTGTAGGTATCTCCATCTTAATACAGATGGCGGTGTAGATATTTATATGCTCATACAGATGGCGGTGCAGATATTTCCATGTTCATACGGATGGCGGTGAAGATATTTCCATGTTCATACAGATGGCGGTGTAGAAACTTCCATGTTCATACTGATAGCGGTGCTGATATTTCCATGTTATACAGGTAGCGGTGTAGATATTTCCATGTTTATGCAGATAGCAGTGTAGATATTTCCATGTTTATACACATAGCGGTGTAGATATTTCCATGTTTATACAGATAGCGGTGTAGATATTTCCATGTTTATGCAGATAGTGGTGTAGATATCTCCATCTTAATACAGATGGCGGTGTAGATATTTAAATGTTCAT
This sequence comes from Gorilla gorilla gorilla, assembly GCF_029281585.2. Taxonomy (NCBI): domain Eukaryota; kingdom Metazoa; phylum Chordata; class Mammalia; order Primates; family Hominidae; genus Gorilla; species Gorilla gorilla. Next base: position 3,385,960 of record NC_073232.2, on the reverse strand, counting down.
ACAGATGGCGGTGCAGATATTTCCATGTTCATACAGATGGCGGTGTGGTTATTTCCATGTGTAAAGAGATAGCTGTGTAGGTATTTCCATGTATAAGCAGATAGCTCTGTAGATATTTCCGTTTTCATGCAGATAGCGGTGTATATATTTCCCTCTTCAAACACTTAGCGGTGTAGATATTTCCATGGTCATAAAGATAGCGGTGTAGATATTTCCATGTTTATACAGATAGCGGTGTAGATATTTCCATGTTCATACAGATAGACGTGTAGATATTGCCATGTTCATACCGATAGCAGTGCTGATACTTCCATGTTTATACAGGTAGCGGTGTACATATTTCCGTGTTTATACAGATAGCGGTGTAGATATTTCCATGTTCATACAGATAGCGGTGTAGATATTTCCATGTTTATACAGATAGCGGTGTAGATATCTCCTTCTTAATTCTGATGGCGGTGTATTTATTTCCATGTTCATACAGATGGCGGTGTAGATATTTCCATGTTTATAGAGATAGCGGTGTAGTTATTTCCATGTGCAAAGAGATAGCTGTGTAGATATTTCCATTTATATGCAGATAGTTGTGTAGTTATTTCCTTTTTCATGCAGATACCGGTGTAGATATTTCCATGTTCAAACAGATAGCGGTGTAGATATTTCCATGTTTATACAGATAGCTGTGTAGAAATTTCCATGTTTATGCAGATAGTTGTGTAGATATGTCCATCTTAATACAGATGGCGGTGTAGATATTTAAATGTTCATACAGATGGCTGTGTAGACATATCCATGTTCATACAGATGGTGGTGAAGATATTTCCATGTTCATACAGATAGCGGTGTAGATATTTCCATGTTCATACAGATAGCGGTGTAGATATTTCCATGTTCATACAGATGGCTGTGTAGATATATCTATGTTCCTACAGATGGCGGTGAAGATATTTCCATGTTCATACAGATGGCTGTGTAGATATTTCCATGTTCATCCAGATGGCTGTGGAGATATATCCATGTTCATACAGATAGCGGTGTAGATATTTTCATCTTCATACTGATAGCGGTGCAGATATTTCCATGTTCATCCAGATGGCTGTGTAGATATATCCATGTTCATACAGATAGCGGTGTAGATATTTCCATGTTCATACAGATAGCGGTGTAGATATTTCCATGTTCATAAAGATAGTGGTGTAGATATTTCCATGTTTATACAGATAGCGGTGAAAATGTATGCATGTTTACACAGATAGCGGTGTAGATATTTCTATGTTCATCCAGATGGCTGTGTAGATATATCCATGTTCATACAGATGGCGGTGAAGATATTTCCATGTTCATACAGATAGCGGTGTAGATATTTCCATGTTCATACAGATAGCGGTGTAGATATTTCCATGTTCATACAGATAGCGGTGCATGTATTTCCATGTTCATACAGATAGCGGTGTAGATATTTCCGTGTTCATCCAGATGTCTGTGTAGATATTTCCATGTTCATACAGATAGCGGTGTAGATATTTCCATGTTCATACAGATAGCGGTGTAGATATTTCCATGTTCATCCTGATGGCTGTGTAGACATATCCATGTTCATACAGATGGCGGTGAAGTTATTTCCATGTTTATACAGATAGCGGTGTAGATATTTCCATGTTCATACAGATAGACGTGTAGATATTGCCATGTTCATACCGATAGCGGTGCTGATACTTCCATGTTTATACAGGTAGAGGTGTACATATTTGCGTGTTTATACAGATAGCGGTGTAGATATTTCCATGTTCATACAGATAGCGGTGTAGATATTTCCATGTTTATACATTTAGCGGTGTAGATATCTCCTTCTTAATTCTGATGGCGGTGTAGATATTTCCATGTTCATACAGATGGCGGTGTAGATATTTCCATGTTTATAGAGATAGCAGTGTAGTTATTTCCATGTGCATAGAGATAGCTGTGTAGATATTTCCATTTATATGCAGATAGTTGTGTAGATATTTCCTTTTTCATGCAGATAGCGGTGTAGATATTTCCATGTTCAAACAGATAGCGGTGTAGATATTTCCATGTTCATACAGATAGCGGTGTAGATATTTCCATGTTTATACAGATAGCGGTGAAGATGTATGCATGTTTACACAGATAGCGGTGTAGATATTTCCATGTTCATACAGATAGCGGTGTAGATATTTCCATGTTCATACAGATAGTGGTGCATGTATTTCCATGTTCATACAGATAGCGGTGTAGATATTTCCGTGTTCATCCAGATGTCTGTGTAGATATTTCCATGTTCATACAGATAGCGGTGTAGATATTTCCATGTTCATACAGATAGCGGTGTAGATATTTCCATGTTCATCCAGATGGCTGTGTAGACATATCCATGTTCATACAGATGACGGTGAAGATATTTCCATGTTCATACAGATGGCTGTGTAGATATATCCATGTTCATACAGATGGCGGTGACGATATTTCCATGTTCATAGAGACGGCGGTGTAGATATTTCCATGTTCATACAGACAGCGGTGCTGATATTTCCATGTTTATACAGGTAGCGGTGTAGATATTTCCATGTTTATACAGATAGCGGTGTAGATATTTCCATGTTTATACAGATAGCGGTGTAGATATTTCCATGTTTATACAGACAGCGGTGTAGATGTTTCCATGTTTATACAGATAGCGGTGTAGATATCTCCATCTTAATACAGATAGCGGTGTAGATATTTCCATGTTCATACAGATAGCGGTGTAGATATTTCCATGTTCATACAGATGGCTGTGTAGATATATCCATGTCCCTACAGATGGCGGTGAAGATATTTCCATGTTCATACAGATGGCGTTGTAGATATTTCCATGTTCATACAGATAGCCGTGTAGATATTTCCATCTTCATACAGATAGCGGTGCAGATATTTCCATGTTCATCCAGATGGCTGTGTAGATATATCCATGTTCATACAGATGGCGGTGAAGATATTTCCATGTTCATACAGATAGCGGTGTAGATATTTCCATGTTCATACAGATAGCGGTGTAGATATTTCCATGTTCATAAAGATAGCGGTGTAGATATTTCCATGTCTATACAGATAGCGGTGAAAATGTATGCATGTTTACACAGATAGCGGTGTAGATATTTCCATGTTCATCCAGATGGCTGTGTAGATATATCCATGTTCATACAGATGGCGGTGAAGATATTTCCATGTTCATACAGATAGCGGTGTAGATATTTCCATGTTCATACAGATAGCGGTGCATGTATTTCCATGATCATACAGATAGCGGTGTAGATATTTCCGTGTTCATCCAGATGTCTGTGTAGATATTTCCATGTTCATACAGATAGCGGTGTAGACATTTCCATGTTCATACAGATAGTGGTGCAGATATTTCCATGTTCATCCAGATGGCTGTGTAGACATATCCATGTTCATACAGATGGCGGTGAAGATATTTCCATGTTCATACAGATGGCTGTGTAGATATATCCATGTTCATACAGATGGCGGTGACGATAATTCCATGTTCATACAGACGGCGGTGTAGATATTTCCATGTTCATACAGATAGCGGTGCTGATATTTCCATGTTTATACAGGTAGCGGTGTAGACATTTCCATGTTTATACAGATAGCGGTGTAGATATTTCCATGTTTATACAGATAGCGGTGTAGATATTTCCATGTTTATACAGATAGCGGTGTAGATATCTCCATCTTAATACAGATGGCGGTGTAGATATTTATATGTTCATACAGATGGCGGTGCAGATATTTCCATGTTCATACGGATGGCGGTGAAGATATTTCCATGTTCATACAGATGGCGGTGTAGAAACTTCCATGTTCATACTGATAGTGGTGCTGATATTTCCATGTTTATACAGGTAGCGGTGTAGATATTTCCATGTTTATACAGATAGCGGTGTAGATATTTCCATGTTTATACACATAGCGGTGTAGATATTTCCATGTTTATACAGATAGCGGTGTAGATATTTCCATGTTTATGCAGATAGTTGTGTAGATATGTCCATCTTAATACAGATGGCGGTGTAGATATTTAAATGTTCATACAGATGGCTGTGTAGACATATCCATGTTCATACTGATGGTGGTGAAGATATTTCCATGTTCATACAGATAGCGGTGTAGATATTTCCATGTTCATACAGATAGCGGTGTAGATATTTCCATGTTCATACAGATGGCTGTGTAGATATATCTATGTTCCTACAGATGGCGGTGAAGATATTTCCATGTTCATACAGATGGCAGTGTAGATATTTCCATGTTCATCCAGATGGCTGTGTAGATATATCCATGTTCATACAGATAGCGGTGTAGATATTTCCATCTTCATACAGATAGCGGTGCAGATATTTCCATGTTCATCCAGATGGCTGTGTAGATATATCCATGTTTATACAGATGGCGGTGAAGATATTTCCATGTTCATACAGATAGCGGTGTAGATATTTCCATGTTCATACAGATAGCGGTGTAGATATTTCCATGTTCATACAGATAGCGGTGAAGATATTTCCATGTTCATACTGATAGCGGTGCTGATATTTCCATGTTTATACAGATAGCGGTGTAGATATTTCCATGTTTAAACAGATAGCGGTGTAGATATTTCCATGTTTATACAGATAGCGGTGAAGCTATTTCCATGTTCATACAGATAGCGGTGTATGTATTTCCATGTTCATACAGATAGCGGTGTAGATATTTCCATGTTTATACAGATAGCGGTGTAGCTATTTCCAAGTTCATACAGATAGCGGTGTAGATATTTCCATGTTCATCCAGATGGCTGTATAGATATATCCATGTTCATACAGATGGCGGTGAAGATATTTCCATGTTCATACAGATAGCGGTGTGGATATTTCCATGTTCATACAGATAGCGGTGTAGATATTTCCATGTTCATACAGATAGCGGTGTAGATATTTCCATGTTCATACAGATAGAGGGGCTGATATTTCCATGTTCATACAGATAGCGGTGCTGATATTTCCATGTTTCTACAGGTAGCGGGGTAGATATTTCCATGTTTATACAGATAGCGGTGTAGATATTTCCATGTTTATACAGATAGCGGTGTAGATATTTCCATGTTTATACAGATAACGGTGTAGATATCTCCATCTTAATACAGATGGCCGTGTAGATATTTATATGTTCATACAGATGTCGTTGCAGATATTTCCATGTTCATACAGATGGCGGTGTAGATATTTCCATGTTCATACAGATAGCGGTGTAGATATTTCCATGTGTAAAGAGATAGCTGTGTAGATATTTCCATGTATATGGAGATAGCTCTGTAGATATTTTAATTTTCATGCAGATAGCGGTGTAGATATTTCCATGTTCAAACAGATAGCGGTGTAGATATTTCCATGTTCATACAGATAGCGGTGTAGATATTTCCATGTTTATACAGAGTGTGGTGAAGATGTATGCATATTTACACAGATAGCGGTGTAGATATTTCCATGTTCATACTGATAGCGTTGTAGATATTTCCATGTTCATCCAGATGGCTGTGTAGATATATCCATGTTCATACAGATAGCGGTGTAGATATTTCCATGTTCATACAGGTAGTGGTGTAGATATTTCCATGTTCATACAGATAGCGGTGTAGATATCTCCATCTTAATACAGATGGCGGTGTAGATATTTATATGTTCATACAGATGGCCGTGCAGATATTTCCATGTTCATACAGATAGCGGTGTAGTTATTTCCATGTGTAAAGAGATAGCTGTGTAGATATTTCCATGTATATGCAGATAGCTGTGTAGATATTTCCATTTTCATGCAGATAGCGGTTTAGATATTTCCATGTTCAAACAGATAGCGGTGTAGATATTTCCATGTTTATACAGATAGCGGTGAAGATGTATGCATGTTTACACACATAGTGGTGTAGATATTTCCATGTTCATACAGATAGCGGTGTTGATATTTCCATGTTCATCCAGAAGGCTGTGTAGATATATCCATGTTCATACAGATAGCGGTGTAGATATTTCCATGTTCATACAGATAGTGGTGTAGATATTTCCATGTTCATACAGATAGCGGTGTAGCTATTTCCATGTTCATACAGATAGCGGTGTAGATATTTCCATCTTCGTACACATAGCGGTGTAGATATTTCCATGTTCATACAGATAGCTGTGCTGATATTTCCATGTTTATACAGGTAGCGGTGTAGATATTTCCATGTTTGTACAGATAGCTCTGTAGCTATTTCCATGTACATACAGATAGCGGTGTAGATATTTCCATGTTCATCCAGATGGCTGTACAGATATATCCATGTTCATACAGATGGCGGTGATGATAATTCCATGTTCATACAGATAGCGGTGTAGATATTTCCATGTTCATACAGATAGTGGTGTAGATATTTCCATGTTCATACAGATAGCGGTGTAGCTATTTCCATGTTCATACAGATATCGGTGTAGATATTTCCATGTTCATCCAGATGGCTGTGTAGATATATCCAGGTTCAAACAGATGGCGTTGTAGATATTTCCATGTTCATACAGATAGCGGTGTAGATATTTCCATGTTCATACAGATAGCGGAGTAGGTATTTCCACGTTCATACAGATAGAGGGGCTGATATTTCCATGTTCATACAGATAGCGGTGCTGATATTTCCATGTTTATACAGGTAGCGGTGTAGATATTTCCATGTTTATACAGATAGCGGTGTAGACATTTCCATGTTCATACAGATAGCGGTGAAGATATTTCCATGTTTATACAGATTGCTGTGAAGATGTATGCATATTTACACAGATAGCGGTGTAGATATTTCCATGTTCATGCAGATAGCAGTGTAGATATTTCCATGTTTATACAGATAGCGGTGAAGATGTATGCATGTTTATACAGATAGCGGTTTAGATATTTCCATGTTCATCCAGATGGCTGTGTTGATATATCCATGTTCATACAGATGGCGGTGAAGATATTTCCATCTTCATACAGATAGCGGTGTAGTTTTTTCCGTGTGTAAAGAGATAGCTGTGTAGATATTTCCATGCAGATGCAGATAGCTGTGTAGATATTTCCATTTTCATGCAGATAGCGGTTTAGATATTTCCATGTTCAAACAGATAGCGGTGTAGATATTTCCATGTTCATAGAGAGAGTGGTGTAGATATTTCCATGTTCATACAGATAGCGGTGTAGATATTTCCATGTTTATACAGATAGTGGTGAAGATGTTTGCATGTTTACAAAGATAGCGGTGTAGATATTTCCATGTTCATACAGATAGCGGTGTAGATATTTCCATGTTCATCCAGATGGCTGTGTAGATATATCCATGTTCATACAGATAGCGGTGTAGATATTTCCATGTTCATACAGATAGCGGTGTAGATATTTCCATGTTCATAGAGATAGCGGTGTAGATATTTCCATGTTCATACAGACGGCGGTGTAGATATTTCCATGTTTATAGATATAGCGGAGTAGATATTTCCATGTGTAAAGAGATAGCAGTGTATATATTTCCATGTATATGCAGATAGCTTTGTAGATATTTCCATTTTCATGCAGTTAGCGGTGTAGATATTTACATGTTCAAACAGATAGCGGTGTAGATATTTCCATGTTCATTCAGATAGCTTTGTAGATATTTCCATGTTCATACAGATAGCAGTGTAGATATTTCCATGTTCATACAGATAGCGGTGTAGATATTTCCATGTTCATACAGATAGCGGTGCTGATATTTCCATGTTTATACAGGTAGCGGTGTAGATATTTCCATATTTATACAGATAGCGGTGTAGATATTTCCATGTTTATACAGATAGCGGTGTAGATATTTCCATGTTTATTCAGATAGCGGTGTAGATATCTCCATCTTAATACAGATGGCGGTGTAGATATTTATATGTTCATACAGATGGCGGTGCAGATATTTCAATGTTCATACAGATGGCGTTGTAGATATTTCCATGTTCAGATAGCGGTGTAGATATTTCCATGTTCATACAGATAGCGGTGTGGATATTTCCATGTTCATACAGGTAGCGGTGCAGATTTTTCCATGTTCATACAGATAGCGGTGCTGATATTTCCATGTTTATACAGGCAGCGGTGTAGATATATCCATGTTTATACAGATAGCAGTGTAGATATCTCCTTCTTAATACAGATGGCGGTGTAGATATTTATAAGTTCATACAGATGGCGGTGTAAATATTTCCATGTTCATACAGATGGCGATGTAGATATTTCCATGTTTATTGATATAGCGGTGTAGTTATTTCCATGTGTAAAGAGATAGCTGTGTAGATATTTCCAAGTATATGCAGATAGCTTTGTAGATATTTCCATTTTCATGCAGAAAGCGGTGTAGATATTTACATGTTCAAACAGATAGCAGTGTAGATATTTCCATGTTCATTCAGATAGCTTTGTAGATATTTCCATGTTCATACAGATAGCGCTGTAGATATTTCCATGTTCATACAGATAGCGGAGTAGATATTTCCATGTTCATACAGATAGTGGTGCTGATATTTCCATGTTTATACAGGTAGCGGTGTAGATATTTCCATGTTTATAGAGATAGCGGTGTAGATATTTCCATGTTTATACAGATAGCGGTGTAGATATTTCCATGTTTATTCAGATAGCGGTGTAGATATCTCCACCTTAATACAGATGGCGGTGTAGATATTTATATGTTCATACAGATGGCGGTGCAGATATTTCCATGTTCATACAGATGACGGTGTAGATATTTCCATGTTTATACAGATAGCGGTGTAGATATTTCCATGTTCATACAGATAGCGGTGTAGATATTTCCATGTTCATACAGATAGCGGTGTAGATATTTCCATGTTCATACAGATAGCGGTGTAGATATTTCCATGTTCATACAGGTTGCGGTGTAGATATTTCCATGTTCATACAGATAGCAGTGCTGATATTTCCATGTTTATACAGGCAGCAGTGTAGGTATTTCCATGTTTATACAGATAGCGGTTTAGATATCTCCTTCTTAATACAGATGGCGGTGTAGATATTTATAAGTTCATACAGATGGCGGTGCAGATATTTCCATGTTCATACAGATGGCGGTGTAGATATTTCCATGTTCATACAGATAGCGGTGTAGTTATTTCCATTTGTAAAGAGATAGCTGTGTAGATATTTCAATGTATATGCAGATAGCTTTGTAGATATTTCCATTTTCATACAGATAGCGGTGTAGATATTTACATGTTCAAACATATAGCGGTGTAGATATTTCCATGTTCGTACAGATAGCGGTGTAGATATTTCCATGTTCATACAGATAGCGGTGTAGATAATTCCATGTTCATACAGATAGCGGTGAAGATATTTCCATGTTCATACAGATAGCAGTGCTGAGATTTCCATGTTTATGCAGATAGCGGTGCTGATGTTTCCATGTTTATAAAGGTAGCAGTGTAGATATTTCCATGTTTATTCAGATAGCAGTGTAGATATTTCCATCTTAATACTGATGGCGGAGTAGATATTTATATGTTCATACAGATGGCGGTTCAGATATTTCCATGTTCATACAGATGGCGGTGTAGATATTTCCATGTTCATACAGATAGCGGTGTAGTTATTTCCATGTGTAAAGAGATAGCTTTGTAGATATTTCCATGTATATGCAGATAGCTGTGTAGATATTTCCATTTTCATGCAGAGATTGGTGTATATATTTCCATCTTCAGATAGAGGTGTATATATTTCCATGTTCATACAGATAGCGGTGTAGATATTTCCAAGTTTATACAGACAGCGGTGAAGATGTATGCATGTTTACACAGATAGCGGTGTGGAGATTTCCATGTTCATACAGATGACGGTGTAGATATTTCCATGTTCATACAGATAGCGGTGTAGATATTTCCATTTTCATACAGATAGCGGTGTAGATATTTCCATGTTCATACAGATGGCTGCGTAGATATATCCATGTTCATACCGATTGCGGTGAAGATATTTCCTTGTGCATACAGATAGCGGTATAGATATTTCCATGTTCATACAGATAGAGGTGTAGATATTTCCATGTTTATACAGATAGCGGTGTATGTATTTCCGTCTTGATACAGATAGCGGTGAAGGTATTTCCATGTTCATACAGATAGCAGTTTAGATATTTCCATGTTCATCCAGGAGGCTGTGTAGATATATCCATGTTCATACAGTTGGCGTTGAAGATATTTCCTTGTTTATACAGATAGCGGTGTAGTTATTTCCATGTGTAAAGTGATAGCTGTGTAGATATTTCCATGTATATGCAGATAGCTGTGTGGATATTTCCATTTTCATGCAGATTGCGGTTTAGATATTTCCATATTCAAACAGACAGCGGTGTAGATATTTCCATGTTCATAGAGATAGCGGTGTAGATATTTCCATGTTCATACAGATAGAGGGGCTGATATTTCCATGTTCATACAGATAGCGGTGCTGATATTTCCATGTTTATACAGGTAGCGGTGTAGATATTTCCATGTTTATATAGGTAGCAGTGTAGATATTTCCATGTTGATACAGAGAGCGGTGTAGATATATCCATGTTTATACAGATAGCGGTGTAGATATCTCCTTCTTAATACAGATGGCGGTGTAGATAATTATATGTTCATACAGATGGCGGTGCAGATATTTCCATGTTCATACAGATGGCGGTGTGGATATTTCCATATTCATACAGATAGCGGTGTAGATATTTCCATGTTTATGCAGATAGCGGTGTAGATATTTCCATGTTTATTCAGATAGCTGTGAAGATATTTACATCTTTATTAAAATGGCGGTGTAGATGTTTCCATGTTTATACAGATGATGGTGTAGATATTTCCATCTTTATACATTTGGCGGTGTAGGTATTTCCATGTTTATAGAGATAGCGGTGTAGATATTTCCATGTTCATACAGATAGCGGTGCTGATATTTCCAACTTTATACAGATAGCGGTGAAGATATCTCCATCTTAATACAGAAGGTGGTGTAGATATTTATATGTTCATACAGACGGCGGTGCACTTATTTCCATGTTCATACAGATGGCGGTGTAGATATTTCCATGTTCATACAGATAGCGGTGTAGATATTTCCATGTTTATACAGATAGCGGTGAAGATGTATGCATTTTTACACAGATAGCGGTGTATATATTTCCATGTTCATACATATTGCGGTGTAGATATTTCCATGATCATACAGATGGCTGTGTATATATATCCATGTTCATACAGATGGCGGTGAAGTTATTTCCATGTTTATACAGATAGCGGTGTAGATATTTCCATGTTCATACAGATGACAGTTCAGATATTTCCATGTTCATACAGATGGCGGTGTAGATATTTCCATGTTCATAGAGATAGCGGTGTAGTTATTTCCATGTGTAAAGAGATAGCTGTGTAGTTATTTCCATGTATATGCAGATAGCTCTGTAGATATTTCCATTTTCATGCAGATAGCGGTGTAGATATTTCCATGTTCAAACAGATAGCGGTGTAGATATTTCCATGTTCATACACATAGCGGTGTAGATATTTAAATGTTTATACAGATTGCGGTGAAGATGTATGCATATTTACTCAGATAGCGGTGTAGATATTTCCATGTTCATACAGATAGCGGTGTAGATATTTCCATGTTCATCCAGATGGCGGTGTAGATATTTCCATGTTCATCCTGATGGCTGTGTCGATATATCCATGTTCATACAGATATCTGTGTAGATATTTCCATGTTCATACAGGTAGTGGTGTAGATATTTCCACGTACATACAGATAGCAGTGTAGCTCTTTCCATGTTCATAGAGATAGCGGTGTAGATATTTCCATGTTCATACAGATAGCGGTGTAGATATTTCCATGTTCATACAGATAGCGGTGCTGATATTTCCATGTTTATACAGGTAGCGTTGAAGATATTTCCATGTTTATACAGATAGCGGTGTAGCTATTTCCATGTTTATACAGATAGCGGTGTAGATATTGCCAAGTTTATACAGATAGCGGTGTGCATATCTCCATCTTAATATAGATGGGGGTGTAGATATTTAGATGTTCATACAGGTGGCGGTGCAGATATTACCATGTTCATACAGATGGCAGTGTAGATATTTGCATGTTTATAGAGATAGCGCTGTAGTTATTTCCATGTGTAAAGAGACAGCTTTGTAGATATTTCCATGTATATGCAGATAGCAGTGTAGATATTTCCATTTTCATGCAGATAGCGGTGTAGATATTTCCATGTTCAAACAGTTAGCGGTGTAGATATTTCCATGTTCATGCAGATAGCAGTGTAGATATTTCCATGTTTATACAGATAGCGGTGAAGTTGTATGCATGTTTACACAGATAGCGGTGTAGATATTTCCATGTTCATACAGATAGCGGTGTAGATATTTCCATGTTCATCTAGATGGCTGTGTAGATATATCCATGTTCATACAGATGGCGGTGAAGATATTTCCATGTTCATACAGATAATTGTGTAGTTACTTCCATGTGTAAAGAGATAGCTGTGTAGATATTTCCATGTATATGCAGATAGCTGTGTAGATATTTCCATTTTCATGCAGATAGCGGTTTAGATATTTCCATGTTCAAACAGATAGCGGTGTAGATATTTCCATGTTCATAGAGATAGCGGTGTAGATATTTCCATGTTCATACTGATAGAGGGGCTGATATATCCATGTTCATACAGATAGCGGTTCTGATATTTCCATGTTTATACAGATAGAGGTGTAGATATTTCCATGTTTATACAGATAGCAGTGTAGATATTTCCATGTTCATACAGATAGCGGTGTAGCTATTTCCATGTTCATACAGATAGTGGTGTAGATATTTCCATGTTCATCCAGATGGCTGTGTAGATATTTCCGTGTTCATACAGATAGCGGTGATGATATTTCCATGTTTATACAGATAGCGGTGTAGATATTTCCATGTTTATACAGATAGCGGTGTAGATATTTCCATGTTTATGGAGATAGCGGTGTAGATATCTCCATCTTAATACAGATGGCGGTGTAGATATTTATATGTTCATACAGATGGCGGTTCAGATATTTCCATGTTCATACAGATGGTGGTGTAGATATTTCCATGTTCATAGAGATAGCGGTGTAGTTATTTCCATGTGTAAAGAGATAGCTGTGTAGATATTTCCATGTATATGCAGATAGCTCTGTAGATATTTCCATTTTCATGCAGATAGCGGTGTAGATATTTCCATGTTCATCCAGATGGCGGTGTAGATATTTCCATGTTCATCCAGATGGCTGTGTAGATATATCCATGTTCATACAGATAGCTGTTTAGATATTTCCATGTTCATACTGGTAGTGGTGTAGATATTTCCATGTACATACAGATAGCAGTGTAGCTCTTTCCATGTTCATAGAGATAGCGGTGTAGATATTTCCATGTTCATACAGATAGCGGTGTAGATATTTCCATGTTCATACAGATAGCGGTGCTGATATTTCCAAGTTTATACAGGTAGCGTTGAAGATATTTCCATGTTTATACAGATAGCGGTGTAGATATTTCCATGTTTATACAGATAGCGGTGTAGATATTGCCAAGTTTATACAGATAGCGGTGTGCATATCTCCATCTTAATAAAGATGGGGGTGAAGATATTTAGATGTTCATACAGGTGGCGGTGCAGATATTACCATGTTCATACAGATGGCAGTGTAGATATTTGCATGTTTATAGAGATAGCGCTGTAGTTATTTCCATGTGTAAAGAGACAGCTTTGTAGATATTTCCATGTATATGCAGATAGCAGTGTAGATATTTCCATTTTCATGCAGATAGCGGTGAAGATATTTCCATGTTCAAACAGATAGCGGTGTAGATATTTCCATTTTCATGCAGATAGCAGTGTAGATATTTCCATGTTTATACAGATAGCGGTGAAGTTGTATGCATGTTTACACAGATAGCGGTGTAGATATTTCCATGTTCATACAGATAGCGGTGTAGATATTTCCATGTTCATCTAGATGGCTGTGTAGATATATCCATGTTCATACAGATGGCCGTGAAGATATTTCCATGTTCATACAGATAACTGTGTAGTTATTTCCATGTGTAAAGAGATAGCTGTGTAGATATTTCCATGTATATGCAGATATCTGTGTAGATATTTCCATTTTCATGCAGATAGCGGTTTAGATATTTCCATGTTCAAACAGATAGCGGTGTAGATATTTCCATGTTCATAGAGATAGCGGTGTAGATATTTCCATGTTCATACTGATAGAGGGGCTGATATATCCATGTTCATACAGATAGCGGTTCTGATATTTCCATGTTTATACAGGTAGAGGTGTAGATATTTCCATGTTTATACAGATAGCAGTGTAGATATTTCCATGTTCATACAGATAGCGGTGTAGCTATTTCCATGTTCATACAGATAGTGGTGTAGATATTTCCATGTTCATCCAGATGGCTGTGTAGATATTTCCATGTTCATACAGATAGCGGTGATGATATTTCCATGTTTATACAGGTAGCAGTGTATATATTTCCATGTTTATACAGATAGCGGTGTAGATATTTCCATGTTTATACAGATAGCGGTGTAGATATTTCCATGTTTATGGAGATAGCGGTGTAGATATCTCCATCTTAATACAGATGGCGGTGTAGATATTTATATGTTCATACAGATGGCAGTGCAGATATTTCCATGTTCATACAGATTGCGGTGTAGATATTTCCATGTTCATACAGATAGCGGTGTAGTTATTTCCATGTGTAAAGAGATAGCTGTGTAGATATTTCCATGTATATGCAGATAGCAGAGAAGATATTTCCATTTTCAAGCAGATAGCGGTGTAGATATTTCCATGTTCAAACAGATAGCGGTGTAGATATTTCCATGTTCATACAGATAGCGGTGTAGTTATTTCCATGTGTAAAGAGATAGCTGTGTAGATATTTCCATGTATATGCAGATAGCAGAGAAGATATTTCCATTTTCAAGCAGATAGCGGTGTAGATATTTCCATGTTCAAACAGATAGCGGTGTAGATATTTCCATGTTCATACAGATAGCGGTGTAGATATTTCCAAGTTCATACAGATCGCGGTGTAGATATCTCCATGTTCATCCAGATGGCTGTGTAGATATATCCATGTTCATACAGATGGCGGTGTAGATATATCCATGTTCATACAGATAGCGGTGTAGATATTTCCATGTTTATACAGGCAGCGGTGTAGATATTTCCATGTTTATACAGATAGCGGTGTAGATAACTCCTTGTTAATGCAGATGGCGGTGTAGATATTTAGAGGCTCATACAGATGGCGTTGCAGATATTATCATGTTCATACAGGTGGCGGTGTAGCTATTTCCATGTTCATACAGATAGCGGTGTGGATATATCCATGTTCATAGAGATAGCGGTGTAGATATTTCCATGTTCATACAGATAGCGGTGATGATATTTCCAACTTTATACAGATAGCGGTGAAGATATCTCCATCTTAATACAGATGGTGGTGTAGATATTTATATGTTCATACAGACGGCGGTGCACTTATTTCCATGTTCATACAGATGGCGGTGTAGATATTTCCATGTTTATAGAGATAGCGGTGTAGTTATTTCCATGTGTATAGAGATAGCTTTGTAGATATTTCCATGTATATGCAGATAGCTGTGTAGATATTTCTATTTTCATGCAGATAGCGGTTTAGATATTTCCATGTTCAAACAGATAGCGGTGTAGATATTTCCATGTTCATACAGATCGCGGTGTAGATATGTCCATGTTCATTAAGATGGCTGTGTAGAGATATCCATGTTCATACAGATGGCGGTGAAGATATTTCCATGTTCATACAGATAGCTGTGTAGATATTTCCATGTTCATACAGATATCGGTGAAGATATTTCCATGTTCATACAGATGGCTACGTAGATATATCCATGTTCATACAGATGACGGTGAAGATATTTCCATGTTCATACAGATAGCGGTGTAGATATTTCCATGTTCATACAGATAGCGGTGTAGATATTTCCAGGTTCATACCGATAGCGGTGCTGTTATTTCCATGTTTATACAGGAATCGGTGTAGATATTTCCATGTTTATACAGATAGCGGTGTAGATATTTCCATGTTTATACCGAAAGCGGTGTAGATATTTCCATGTTCATACAGATAGCGGTGTAGATATCTCCTTCTTAATACAGATGGCGGTGTAGATATTTATAAGTTCATGCAGATGGCGGTGCAGATATTTCCATTTTCATACAGATGGCGATGTAGATATTTCCATGCTTATAGAGATAGTGGTGTAGTTATTTCCATGTGTAAAGAGATAGCTGTGTAGATATTTCCATGTATATGCAGATAGCTGTGTAGATATTTCCATTTTCATGCAGACAGCGGTGTAGATATTTCCTTGTTCAAACAGATAGCGGTGTAGATATTTCCATGTTCATACAGATAGCGGTGTAGATATTTCCATGTTCATACAAATAGCGATGTATATATTTCCATGTTCAGATAGTGGTGCTGATATTTCCATGTTTATACAGGTAGCGGTGTAGATATTTCCATGTTTATACAGATAGCGGTGTAGTTATTTCCATGTTTATACAGATAGCGGTGTAGATATTTCCATGTTTATGCAGATAGCGGTGTAGATATCTCCATCTTAATAAAGATGGCGATGTAGATATTTATATGTTCATACAGATGGCGGTGCAGATATTTCCATGTTCATAAAGATGGCGGTGTAGATATTTCCATGTTCAAACAGATAGCGGTGTAGATATTTCCATGTTCATACAGACAGCGGTGTAGATATTTCCATGTTGATACAGACTGCGGTGAAGATGTATGCATGTTTACACAGATAGCGGTGTAGATATGTCCATGTTCATCCAGATGGCTTTGTAGATATTTCCATGTTTATACAGATAGCGGTGTAGATATTTCCATGTTCATACAGATAGCGGTGTAGATATTTCCATGTTCATCCAGATGGCTTTGTAGATATTTCCATGTTTATACAGATAGCGGTGAAGATAATTCCATGTTTATACAGATAGCGGTGTAGATATTTCCATGATCATACAGATAGTGGTGTAGATATTTCCATGTTCACACAGATAGAGGGGCTGATATTTCCATGTTCATACAGATAGCGGTGCTGATATTTCCATGTTTTTACAGGTAGCGGTGTAGATATTTCCATGTTTATACAGATAACGGTGTAGATATTTCCATGTTTATACAGATAGCTGTGTAGATATTTCCATGTTTATACAGATAGTGGTGTAGATATCTCCATCTTAATACAGATGGCTGTGTAGATATATATAAGTTCATACAGATGGCCATGCAGATATTTCCATGTTCATACAGATAGCGGTGTAGATATTTCCATGTGTAAAGAGGTAGCTGTGTAGATATTTCCATGTATATGCAGATAGCTGTGTAGATATTTCCATTTTCATGCAGACGGCGGTGTAGATATTTCCATGTTCAAACAGATAGCGGTGTAGATATTTCCATGTTCATACAGATAGCGGTGTAGATATTTCCAAGTTCATACAGATAGCGGTGTAGATATTTCCATGTTCATACAGATAGCGGTGTAGATATTTCCATGTTCATACATATAGCGGTGCTGATATTTCCTTGTTTATACAGGTAGCAGAGTAGATATTTCCATGTTCATACAGATAGCGGTGTAGATATTTCCATGTTTATACAGATTGCGGTGAATATGTATGCATATTTACACAGATAGCGGTGAAGATATTTCCATGTTCATACAGATAGTGGTGTAGATATTTCCATGTTCATACAGATAGCAGTGTAGATATTTCCATGTTTATACAGATAGCGGTGAAGATGTATGCATGTTTACACAGATAGCGGTGTAGATATTTCCATGTTCAAACAGAGATCGGTGTAGATATTTCCATGTTCATACAGATAGAGGTGTAGATATTTCCATGTTTATACAGATTGCGGGGAAGATGTATGCATATTTACACAGATAGCGGTGTAGATATTTCCATGTTCATACAGAAAGCGGTGTAGATATTTCCATGTTCATCCAGATGGCTGTGTAGATATATCCATGTTCATACAGATAGCGGTGTAGATATTTCCATTTTCATACAGGTAGTGGTGTAGATATTTCCATGTTCATACAGATAGCGGTGTATCTATTTCCATGTTCATACAGATAGCGGTGTAGATATTTCCATGTTCAGAGATAGCGGTGTAGATATTCCCATGTTCATACAGATAGCGGTTCTGATATTTCCATGTTTATACAGGTAGAGGTGTAGATATTTCCATGTTTATACAGATAGCGGTGTAGATATTTCCATGTTTATACAGATAGCGGTGTAGATATCTCCATCTTAATAAAGATGGCGGTGTAGATATTTATATGTTCATACAGTTGGCGGTGCAGATATTTCCATGTTCATACAGATGGCGGTGTAGATATTTCCATGTTCATACAGATAGCGGTGTAGTTATCTCCATGTGTAAAGAGATAGCTGAGTAGATATTTCCATGTATATGCAGATAGCAGTGTAGATATTTCCATTTTCATGCAGATAGCGGTGTAGATATTTCCATGTTCAAACAGATAGCAGTGTAGATATTTCCATGTTCATACAGATAGCGGTGTAGATATTTCCATGTTCATACAGATAGCGGTGTAGATATTTCCATGTTTATACAGATAGCGGTGAAGATGTATGCATGTTTACACAGATATCGGTGTAGATATTTCCATGTTTATACAGATGGCTGTGTAGATATATCCATGTTCATACAGATAACGGTGTAGATATTTCCATGTTCATACAGATAGCGGTGTAGATATTTCCATGTTCATCCAGATGGCTGTGTAGATATTTCCATGTTCATACAG
Source organism: Gorilla gorilla gorilla (assembly GCF_029281585.2). Taxonomy (NCBI): domain Eukaryota; kingdom Metazoa; phylum Chordata; class Mammalia; order Primates; family Hominidae; genus Gorilla; species Gorilla gorilla. The sequence continues at coordinate 3,366,930 of NC_073232.2, read as the reverse complement.
ATAGCGGTGTAGATATTTCCATGTTCATCCAGATGGCTGTGTAGATATTTCCATGTTCATACAGATAGCGGTGTAGATATTTCCATGTTCACAGATAGCGGTGAAGATATATGCATGTTTACACAGATAGCGGTGTAGATATTTCCATGTTCATCCAGATGGCTGTATAGATATATCCATGTTCATACAGATAGCGGTGTAGCTATTTCCATGTTCTTACAGATAGCGGTGTAGCTATTTCCATGTTCATACAGATAGAGGTGAAGGTATTTCCATGTTTATACAGATAGCGGTGAAGATGTATGCATGTTTACACAGATAGCGGTGTAGATATTTCCAGGTTCATACAGATAGCGGTGTAGATATTTCCATGTTCATCCAGATGTCTGTGTAGATATATACATGTTCATACATATAGAGGTGTAGATATTTCCATGTTCATACAGATAGTGGTGTAGATATTTCCATGTTGATACAGATAGCGGTGTAGCTATTTCCATGTTCATACAGATAGCGGTGTAGATATTTCCAGGTTTATACAGATAGCGGTGTAGATATCTCCATCTTAATACAGATGGCAGTGTAGATATTTATATGTTCATACAGATGGCGGTGCAGATATTTCCATGTTCATACAGATGGCGGTGTAGATATTTCCATGTTTATAGAGATAGCGGTGTAGTTATTTCCATGTGTAAAGAGATAGCTTTGTAGATATTTCCAGGTATATGCAGATAGCTGTGTAGATATTTCCATTTTCATGCAAATAGCGGTGAAGATATTTCCATGTTCAAACAGATAGCGGTGTAGATATTTCCATGTTCATACAGATAGCGGTGTAGATATTTCCATGTTCATACAGATAGCGGTGAAGATGTATGCATGTTTACACAGATAGCGGTGTATATATTTCCATGTTCATACAGATAGCGGTGAAGATATTTCCATGTTCATCCAGATGGCTCTGTAGATATATCCATGTTCATACAGATGGCGGTGAAGATATTTCCATGTTCATACAGACGGCGGTGTAGATATTTCCATGTTCATACAGATAGCTGTGTAGATATTTCGAAGTTCATACAGATAGCGGTGTAGCTATTTCCATGTTCATACAGATAGCGGTGTAGAGATTTCCATGTTCATCCAGATGGCTGTGTAGATATATCCATGTTCATACAGATGGCGGTGAAGATATTTCCATGTTCATACAGATAGCGGTGTAGATATTTCCACGTTCTTACAGATAGCGGTGTAGATATCTCCACATTCATACAGATAGAGGGGCTGATATTGCCATGTTCATGCAGATAGCGGTGCTGATATTTCCACGTTTATACAGGTGGCGGTGTAGATATTTCCATGTTTATACAGATAGCGGTGTAGATATTTCCATGTTCAAACAGATAGCTTTGTAGATATTTCCATGTTCATACAGATAGCGGTGTAGATATTTCCATGTTTATACATATAGCGGTGAAATGTATGCATGTTTACACAGATAGTGGTGTAGATATTTCCATGTTCATACAGATCGCGGTGTAGATATTTCCATGTTCATCCAGATGTCTGTGTAGACATATCCATGGTCATACAGATGGCGGTGAAGATATTTCCATATTCATATAGATAGCGGTGTAGATATTTCCATGTTCATACAGATAGCGGTGTAGATATTTCCATGTTCATACAGATGGCTGTGTAGATATATCCATGTTCATACAGATGGCGGTGAAGATATTTCCATGTTCATACAGACAGCGGAGTAGACATTTCCATGTTCATACAGATAGCGGTGTAGATATTTCCATGTTCATACTGATGCGGTGCTGATATTTCCATGTTTATACAGATAGCGGTGTAGATATTACCAAGTTTATATAGATAGCGGTGTAGATATTTCCATGTTTATACAGATAGCGGTGTAGATATCTCCTTTTTAATACAGATGGCTGTGTAGATATTTATATGTTAATACACATGGCGGTGCAGATATTTCCATGTTCATAGAGATGGCGGAGTAGATATTTCCATGTTTATAGAGATAGCGGTGTAGTTATTTCCATGTGTAAAGAGATAGCTGTGTAGATGTTTCCATGTATATGCAGATACCTGTGCAGTTATTTCCATTTTCATGCAGATAGCAGTGTAGATATTTCCATGTTCAAACAGATAGCGGTGTAGATATTTCCATGTTCATACAGATAGCGGTGGAGATATTTCCATGTTCGTACAGATAGCGGTGAAGATGTATGCATGTTTACACAGATAGCGGTGTATATATTTCCATGTTCATACAGATAACGGTGTATATAATTCCATGTTCATCCAGATGGCTCTGCAGATATATCCATGTTTATACAGATGGCGGTGAAGATATTTCCATGTTCATACAGATAGCGGTGTAGCTATTTCCATGTTCATACAGATAGCGGTGTAGATATTTCCATGTTCATACAGATAGCGGTGTAGCTATTTCCATGTTCATACAGATTGCGGTGTAGATATTTCCATGTTCATCCAGATGGCTTTGTAGATGTATTCATGTTCATACAGATGGCGGTGAAGATATTTCCATGTTCATACAGATAGCGGTGTAGATATTTCCATGTTCATACACATAGCGTTGTAGATATCTCCATGTTCGTACAGATAGAGGGGCTATGTCCATGTTCATGCAGATAGCGGTGCTGATATTTCCATGTTTATACAGGTAGCGTTGTAGATATTTCCATATTTATACAGATAGCGGTGAAGATATTTCCATGTTTATACAGATAGCGGTGTAGATATTTCCATGTTTATAGAGATAGCGGTGTAGATATCTCCATCTTAATACAGATGGCCGTGTAGATATGTATATGTTCATACAGATGTCGGTGCAGATATTTCCATGTTCATACAGATGGCGGTGTAAATATTTACTTGTTCATACAGATGGCGGTGTAGTTATTTCCATGTGTAAAGAGATAGCTGTGTAGATATTTATATGTATATGCAGATAGCTCTGTAGATATTTCCATTTTCATGCAGATAGCGGTTTAGATATTTCCATGTTCAGATAGCGGTGTAGATATTTCCATGTTCATAAAGACAGCGGTGTAGATATTTCCATGTTCATACAGACAGCGGTGTAGTTATTTCCATGTTTATACAGATTGCAGTGATGATGTATGCATGTTTACACAGATAGCGGTGTAGATATTTCCATGTTCGTACTGATCGCGGTGTAGATATTTCCATGTTCATCTAGATGGCTGTGTAGACATATCCATGTTCATACAGATGGCGGTGAAGGTATTTCCATGTTCATACAGATAGCGGAGTAGATATTTCCATGTTCATACAGATAGCGGTGTAGATATTTCCATGTTCAAACAGATAGCGGTGTAGATATCTCCATCTTAATACAGATGGCGGTGTAGATATTTATATGTTCATACAGATGGCAGTGCAGATATTTCCATGTTCATACAGATGGCGGTGTAGATATTTCCATGTTTATAGAGATAGCGGTGCAGTTATTTCCATGTGTAAAGAGATAGGTTTGTAGTTATTTCCATGTTTATACAGATAGCGGTGAAGTGTATGCATGTTTACACAGATAGCGGTGTAGATATTTCCATGTTCATACAGATCACGGTGTAGATATTTCCATGTTCATACAGATGGCGGTGTAGTAATTTCCATGTTTATAGAGATAGCGGTGCAGTTATTTCCCCGTGTAAAGAGATAGCTGTATAGATATTTCCATGTATATGCAGACAGCTGTGTAGATATTTCCATTTTCATGCAGACAGTGGTGTAGATATTTCCATGTTCAAACAGATAGCGGTGTAGATATTTCCATGTTCATACAGATAGCGGTGTATATATTTCCATGTTCATACAGATAGCGGTGTAGATATTTCCATGTTCATACAGATAGCGGTGTAGATATTTCCATGTTCATACAGATAGCGGTGTAGATATTTCCATGTTCATGCAGATAGCGGTGTAGATATTTCCATGTTCATACAGATAGCGGTGTAGATATTTCCATGTTCATACAGATAGCGGTGCTGATATTTCCATGATTATACAGGTAGCGGTGTAGTTATTTCCATGTTTATACAAATAGCGGTGTAGATATTTCCATGTTTATACAGATAGCGGTGTAGATATCTCCATCTTAATACAGATGGCGGAGTAGATATTTATATGTACATACAGATGGCGGTGCAGATATTTCCATGTTCATACAGATAGCGGTGTAGCTATTTCCATGTTCATACAGAGAGTGGTGTAGATATTTCCATGTTCATCCAGATGGCTGTGTAGACATATCCATGTTCATACAGATGGCGGTGAAGATAATTCCATGTCCATACAGATAGTGGTGTAGATATTTCCATGTTCATACAGATAGTGGTGCAGATATTTCCATGTTCACACAGATAGAGGGGCTGATAGTTCCATGTTCATACAGATAGCGGCGCTGATATTTCCATGTTTTTACAGGTCGCGGTGTAGATATTTCCATGTTTATACAGATAACGGTGTAGATATTTCCATGTTTATACAGATAGCGGTGTAGATATTTCCATGTTTATACAGATAGCGGTGTAGATATCTCCATCTTAATACAGATGGCGGTGTAGATATTTATATGTTCATACAGATGGAAGTGCAGATATTTCCATGTTCATACAGATAGCGGTGTAGTTATTTCCATGTGTAAAGAGATAGCTGTGTAGATATTTCCACGTATATGCAGATAGTTCTGTAGATATTTCCATTTTCATGCAGATAGCGGTTTAGATATTTCCAAGTTCAAACAGCGGTGTAGATATTTCCATGTTCATACAGATAGCGGTGTAGATATTTCCATGTTCATACAGATAGCGGTGTAGATATCTCCATGTTCATACAGATAGCGGTGTAGATATTTCCATGTCCATCCAGATGGCTGTGTAGATATATCCATGTTCATACAGATAGCGGTGTAGTTATTTCCATGTTCATACAGATAGTGGTGTAGATATTTCCATGTTCATACAGATAGCGGTGTAGCTACTTCCATGTTTATACAGGTAGCGGTGTAGATATTTCCAGGTTTATACAGATAGCGGGGTAGATATTTCCATGTTTATACAGATAGCGGTATAGATATTTCCAGGTTTATACAGATAGCGGCGCAGATATCTCCTTCTTAATACAGATGGCGGTGTAGATATTTATATGTTCATACAGATGGCGGTGCAGATATTTCCATGTTTTTAGAGATAGCGGTGTAGTTATTTCCGTGTGTATAGAGATAGCTGTGTAGATATTTCCATGTATATGCAGATATCTGTGTAGATATTTACATTTTCATGCTGACAGCGGTGTAGATATTTCCATGTTCAAACAGATAGCGGTGTAGATATTTCCATGTTCATACATATAGCGGTGCAGATATTTCCATGTTCATACACATAGCAGAGCAGCTATTTCCATGTTCATTCAGATAGCGGAGCAGCTATTTCCATGTTCCTACAGATAGCGGTGTAGATAATTCCATGTTCCTCCAGATGGCTGTGTAGACATATCCATGTTCACACAGATGGCGTTGTAGATAATTCCATGTTCATACATCTAGCGGTGTAGATATTGCCATGTTCATACAGATAGCGTTGTAGATATTTCCATGTTCATACAGATAGAGGGGCTGATATTTCCATGTTCATACATATAGCGGTGCTGATATTTCCATGTTTATACAGGTAGCGGTGTAGATATTATCATGTTTATACAGATAGCGGTGTAGATATTTCCATGTTTATACAGATAGCGGTGTAGATATTTCCATGTTCATACAGATAGCGGTGTATATATTTCCATGTTCATACAGATAGTGGTGCTGATATATCCATGTTTATACAGGTAGCAGTGTAGATATTTCCATGTTTGTACATATAGCGGTGTAGTTATTTCCATGTTTATACAGATAGCGGTGTAGATATTTCCATGTTTATGCAGATAGCGGTGTCGATATCTCCATCTTAATACAGATGGCGGTGTAGATATTTATATGTTCATACAGATGGCAGTGCAGATATTTCCATGTTCATACAGATGGCGGTGTAGATATTTCCATGTTCATACAGATAGCGGTGTAGTTATTTCCATGTGTAAACAGATAGCTGTGTAGATATTTCCATGTATATGCAGATAGCAGTGTAGATATTTCCATCTTCAAACAGATAGTGGTGTAGATATTTCCATGTTCATAGAGATAGCGGTGTAGATATTTCCATGTTCATACAGACAGCGGTGTAGATATTTCCATGTTTATACAGACTGCGGTGAAGATATATGCATGTTTACACAGATAGCGGTGTAGATATTTCCATGTTAATCCAGATGGCTGTGTAGATATTTCAATGTTTATACAGATAGCGGTGTAGATATTTCCATGTTCATCCAAATGGCTGTGTAGATATATCCATGTTCATACAGATAGCGGTGTAGATATTTCCATGTTCATACAGATAGCGGTGTAGATATTTCCATGTTCATACAGATAGCAGTGTAGATATTTCCATGTTCAAACAGATAGCGGTGTAGATATCTCCATCTTAATACAGATGGCGGTGTAGATATTTATATGTTCATACAGATGGCAGTGCAGATATTTCCATGTTCATACAGATGGCGGTGTAGATATTTCCATGTTTATAGAGATAGCGGTGTAGTTATTTCCATGTGTAGAGAGATAGGTTTGTAGATATTTCCATGTATATGCAGAGAGCTGTGTAGATATTTCTATTTTCATGCAGATAGCGGTTTAGATATTTCCATGTTCAAACAGATAGCGGTGTAGATATTTCCATGTTCATCCAGATGGCTGTGTAGATATATCCATGTTCATACAGATAGCGTTGTAGATATTTCCATGTTCATACAGATTACGGTGTAGATATTTCCATGTTTATACAGATAGCGGTGAAATGTATGCATGTTTGCACAGATGGCGGTGAAGATATTTCCATGTTCATACAGATAGCGGTGTAGATATTTCCATGCTCATACAGATAGCGGTGTAGGTATCTCCATGTTCATACAGATAGCGGTGTACATATTTCCATGTTCACACAGATGGCGGTGCAGATATTTCCATGTTCATACTGATAGCGGTGCTGATATTTCCATTTTTATACAGATAGCGGTGTAGATATTTCCATGTTTATACAGATAGCGGTTTAGATATTTCCATGTTTATACAGATAGCAGTGTAGATATCTCCTTAATACAGATGGCGGTGTAGATATTTATATGTTCATACAGATGGCAGTGAAGATATTTCCATGTTCATACAGATGGCGGAGTAGATATTTCCATGTTTATAGAGATAGCGGTGAAGTTATTTCCATGTGTAAAGAGACAGCTGTGTAGATATTTACATGTATATGCAGACAGCTGTGTAGATATTTCCATTTTCATGCAGACAGCGGTGTAGATATTTCCCTGTTCAGATATCGGTGTAGATATTTCCATGTTCATACAGATAGCGGTGTATATATTTCTATGTCCATACAGATAGCTGTGTAGATATTTCCATGTTCATACAGATAGCGGTGTAGATATTTCCATGTTCATACAGATAGCGGTGTAGATATTTCCATGTTCATACAGATAGCGGTGTAGATATTTCCATGTTCATACAGATAGCGGTGTAGATATTTCCATGTTCATACAGATAGCGGTGCTGATATTTCCATCTTTATACAGGTAGCGGTGTAGATATTTCCATGTTTATACACATAGCGGTGTAGATATTTCCATGTTTATACTGATAGCGGTGTAAATATTTCCATGTTTATACAGATAGCGGTGTAGATATCTCCATCTTAATACAGATGGCGGAGTAGATATTTATGTGTACATACAGATTGCGGTTCAGATATTTCCATGTTCATACAGATAGCGGTGTAGCTATTTCCATGTTCATACAGATAGCGGTGTAGATATTTCCTTGTTCATCCAGATGGCTGTGTAGACATATCCATGTTCATACAGATGGCGGTGAAGATAATTCCGTGTTCATACAGACAGCGGTGTAGATATTTCCATGATCATACAGATAGTGGTGTAGATAATTCCATGTTCACACAGATAGAGGGGCTGATATTTCCATGTTCTTACAGATAGCTTTGCTGATATTTCCATGTTTTCACAGGTAGCGGTGTAGATATTTCCATGTTTATACAGATAACGGTGTAGATATTTCCATGTTTATACAGATAGCTGTGTAGATATTTCCATGTTTATACAGATAGCGGTGTAGATATCTCCATCTTAATACAGATGGCTGTGTAGATATATATATGTTCATACAGATGGCCGTGCAGATATTTCCATGTTCATACAGATAGTGGTGTAGTTATTTCCATGTGTAAAGAGGTAGCTGTGTAGATATTTCCATACATATGCAGATAGCTGTGTAGATATTTCCATTTTCATGCAGACAGCGGTGTAGATATTTCCATGTTCAAACAGATAGCGGTGTAGATATTTCCATGTTCATACAGATAGCGGTGTAGATATTTCCATGTTCATACAGATAGCGGTGTAGATATTTCCATTTTCATACAGATAGCGGTGTAGATATTTCCATGTTCATACATATAGCGGTGCTGATATTTCCTTGTTTATACAAGTAGCAGTGTAGATATTTCCATGTTCATACTGATAGCGGTGTAGATATTTCCATGTTTATACAGATTGCGGTGAAGATGTATGCATATTTACACAGATAGCGGTGAAGATATTTCCATGTTCATTCAGATAGCGGTGTAGATATTTCCATGTTCATACAGATAGCAGTGTAGATATTTCCATGTTTATACAGATAGCGGTGAAGATGTATGCATGTTTACACAGATAGCGGTGTAGATATTTCCATGTTCAAAAAGAGAGCGGTGTAGATATTTCCATGTTCATACAGATAGAGGTGTAGATATTTCCATGTTTATACAGATTGCGGTGAAGATGTATGCATATTTACACAGATAACGGTGTAGATATTTCCATGTTCAAACAGATAGCGGTGTAGATATTTCCATGTTCATCCAGATGGCTGCGTAGATATATCCATATTCATACAGATAGCGGTGTAGATATTTCCATGTTCATACACATAGCGTTGTAGATATCTCCATGTTCATACAGATAGAGGGGCTATTTCCATTTTCATGCAGATAGCGGTGCTGATATTTCCATGTTTATACAGGTAGCGTTGTAGATATTTCCATGTTTATACAGATAGCGGTGTAGATATTTCCATGTTTATACAGATAGCGGTGTAGATATTTCCATGTTTATAGAGATAGCGGTGTAGATATCTCCATCTTAATACAGATGGCCGTGTAGATATGTATATGTTCATACAGATGTCGGTGCAGATATTTCCATGTTCATACAGATGGCGGTGTAAATACTTACATGTTCATACAGATAGCGGTGTAGTTATTTCCATGTGTAAAGAGATTGCTGTGTAAATATTTCCATGTTTATGCAGATAGCTGTGTAGATATTTCCATTTTCAAGCAGATAGCGGTGTAGATATTTCCATGTTCAAACAGATAGCGGTGTAGATATATCCATGTTCATACAGATAGCGGTATAAATATTTCCATGTTCATTCAGATAGTGGTGTAGATATTTCCAAGTTCATACAGATAGCGGTGTAGCTATTTCCATGTTCATACAGATAGCGGTGTAGATATCTCCATGTTCATAGAGATAGCTGTGTAGATATTTCCATGTTCATACAGATAGCGGTGCTGATATTTCCATGTTTATACAGGTAGCGGTGTAGATATTTCAATGTTTATACAGATAGCGGTGAAGATATGTCCATGTTTATACAGATAGCTGTGTAGATATTTCCAAGTTTATACAGATTGCGGTGAAGATATCTCCATCTTAATACAGATGGCGGTGTAGATATTTATATGTTCATTCAGATGGCGGTGCAGATATTTCCATGTTCATACAGATGGCGGTGTAGATATTTCCATGTTTATAAAGATAGCGGTGTAGTTATTTCCATGTGTAAAGAGATAGCTTTGTAGATATTTCCATGTATATGCAGATAGCTGTGTAGATATTTCTATTTTCATGCAGATAGCAGTTTTGATATTTCCATGTTCAAACAGATTGCGGTGTAGATATTTCCATGTTCATACAGATAGCGGTGTAGATATTTCCATGTTTATATAGATAGCGGTGAAGATGTATGTATGTTTACACAGATAGCGGTGTAGATATTTCCATTTTCATACAGATCGCGGTGTAGATATTTCCAGGTTCATCCAGATGGCTGTGTAGACATATCCATGTTCATACAGATGGCGGTGAAGATATTTCCATGTTTATACAGATAGCGGTGTATATATTTCCATGTTCATACAGATAGCGGTGTAGATATTTCCATGTTCATCCAGATGGCTGTGTAGATATTTCCATGTTCATACAGATAGCGGTGTACAAATTTCCATGTTTATGCAGATAGCGGTGAAGATGGATGCATGTTTACACAGATAGCGGTGTAGATATTTCCATGTTCATACAGTCAGCGGTGTAGACATTTCCATGTTCATACAGATAGCGGTGTAGATATTTCCATGTTCATACTGATGCGGTGCTGATATTTCCATGTTTATACAGATAGCGGTGTAGATATTACCAAGTTTATATAGATAGCGGTGTAGATATTTCCATGTTTATACAGATAGCGGTGTAGATATCTCCTTCTTAATACAGATGGCGGTGTAGATATTTATATGTTCATACACATGGCGGTGCAGATATTTCCATGTTCATAGAGATGGCGGAGTAGATATTTCCATGTTTATAGAGATAGCGGTGTAGTTATTTCCATGTGTAAAGAGATAGCTGAGTAGATATTTCCATGTTTATGCAGATAGTTGTGTAGATATTTCCATTTTCATGCTGACAGCGGTGTAGATATTTCCATGTTCAAACAGATAGCGGTGTAGATATTTCCATGTTCATACAGATAGCGGTGTGGATATTTCCATGTTCATACAGATAGCGGTGTAGATATTTCCATATTCATGCAGATAGTGGTGTTGATATTTCCATGTTCATACAGATAGCGGTGCTGATATTTCCATGTTCATACAGGTAGCGGTGTAGATATTTCCATGTTTATACAGATAGCGGTGTAGATATTTCCATGTTTATACACATGGCGGTGTACATATTTCCAGGTTTATACAGATAGCGGTGTAGATATCTCAATCTTAATACAGATGGCGTTGTAGATATTTATATCTTCATAAAGATGGCGGTGCAGATATTTCCATGTTCATACAGATGGCGGTGTAGATATTTCCATGTTTATAGAGATAGCGGTGTAGTTATTTCCATGTGTAAAGAGATAGCTTTGTAGATATTTCCATGTATATGCAGATACCAGTGCAGTTATTTCCATTTTCATGCAGATAGCAGTGTAGATATTTCCATGTTCAAACAGATAGCGGTGTAGATATTTCCATGTTCATACAGATAGCGGTGGAGATATTTCCATGTTCATACAGATAGCGGTGAAGATGTATGCATGTTTACACAGATAGCGGTGTATATATTTCCATGTTCATACAGATAACGGTGTATATAATTCCATGTTCATCCAGATAGCTCTGTAGATATATCCATGTTCATACAGATGGCAGTGAAGATATTTCCATGTTCATACAGATAGCGGTGTAGCTATTTCCATGTTCATACAGATAGCGGAGTAGATATTTCCATGTTCATACAGATAGCGGTGTAGCTATTTCCAAGTTCATACAGATTGCGGTGTAGATATTTCCATGTTCATCCAGATGGCTTTTTAGATGTATCCATGTTCATACAGATGGCGGTGAAGATATTTCCATGTTCATACAGATAGCGGTGTAGATATTTCCATGTTCATACAAATAGCGTTGTAGATATCTCCATGTTCGTACAGATAGAGGGGCTATGTCCATGTTCGTGCAGATAGTGGTGCTGATATTTCCATGTTTATACAGGTAGCGTTGTAGATATTTCCATATTTATACAGATAGCGGTGAAGATATTTCCATGTTTATACAGATAGCGGTGTAGATATTTCCATGTTTATAGAGATAGCGGTGTAGATATCTCCATCTTAATACAGATGGCCGTGTAGATATGTATATGTTCATACAGATGTCAGTGCAGATATTTCCATGTTCATACAGATGGCGGTGTAAATATTTACATGTTCATACAGATGGCGGTGTAGTTATTTCCATGTGTAAAGAGATAGCTGTGTAGATATTTATATGTATATGCAGATAGCTCTGTAGATATTTCCATTTTCATGCAGATAGCGGTTTAGATATTTCCATGTTCAAACAGATAGCGGTGTAGATATTTCCATGTTCATAAAGACAGCGGTGTAGATATTTCCATGTTCATACAGACAGCGGTGTAGTTATTTCCATGTTTATACAGATAGCAGTGATGATGTATGCATGTTTACACAGATAGCGGTGTAGATATTTCCATGTTCGTACTGATCGCGGTGTAGATATTTCCATGTTCATCTAGATGGCTGTGTAGACATATCCATGTTCATACAGATGGCGGTGAAGGTATTTCCATGTTCATACAGATAGCGGAGTAGATATTTCCATGTTCATACAGATAGCGGTGTAGATATTTCCATGTTCAAACAGATAGCGGTGTAGATATCTCCATCTTAATACAGATGGCGGTGTAGATATTTATATGTTCATACAGATGGCAGTGCAGATATTTCCATGTTCATACAGATGGCGGTGTAGATATTTCCATGTTTATAGAGATAGCGGTGTAGTTATTTCCATGTGTAAAGAGATAGGTTTGTAGTTATTTCCATGTTTATACAGATAGCGGTGAAGTGTATGCATGTTTACACAGATAGCGGTGTAGATATTTCCATGTTCATACAGATCACGGTGTAGATATTTCCATGTTCATACAGATAGCGGTGCTGATATTTCCATTTTTATACAGATAGCGGTGTAGATATTTCCATGTTTATACAGATAGCGGTGTAGATATTTCCATGTTTATACAGATAGCGGTGTAGATATCTCCTTAATACAGATGGCGGTGTAGATATTTATATGTTCATACAGATGGCAGTGAAGATATTTCCATGTTCAAACAGATGGCGGTGTAGTAATTTCCATGTTTATAGAGATAGCGGTGCAGTTATTTCCCCGTGTAAAGAGATAGCTGTATAGATATTTCCATGTATATGCAGACAGCTGTGTAGATATTTCCATTTTCATGCAGACAGTGGTGTAGATATTTCCATGTTCAAACAGGTAGCGGTGTAGATATTTCCATGTTCATACAGATAGCGGTGTATATATTTCCATGTTCATACAGATAGCGGTGTAGATATTTCCATGTTCATACAGATAGCGGTGTAGATATTTCCATGTTCATACAGATAGCGGTGTAGATATTTCCATGTTCATGCAGATAGCGGTGTAGATATTTCCATATTCATGCAGATAGTGGTGTTGATATTTCCATGTTCATACAGATAGCGGTGCTGATATTTCCATGTTCATACAGGTAGCGGTGTAGATATTTCCATGTTTATACAGATAGCGGTGTAGATATTTCCATGTTTATACACATGGCGGTGTACATATTTCCAGGTTTATACAGATAGCGGTGTAGATATCTCAATCTTAATACAGATGGCGTTGTAGATATTTATATCTTCATAAAGATGGCGGTGCAGATATTTCCATGTTCATACAGATGGCGGTGTAGATATTTCCATGTTTATAGAGATAGCGGTGTAGTTATTTCCATGTGTAAAGAGATAGCTTTGTAGATATTTCCATGTATATGCAGATACCAGTGCAGTTATTTCCATTTTCATGCAGATAGCAGTGTAGATATTTCCATGTTCAAACAGATAGCGGTGTAGATATTTCCATGTTCATACAGATAGCGGTGGAGATATTTCCATGTTCATACAGATAGCTGTGAAGATGTATGCATGTTTACACAGATAGCGGTGTATATATTTCCATGTTCATACAGATAACGGTGTATATAATTCCATGTTCATCCAGATAGCTCTGTAGATATATCCATGTTCATACAGATGGCGGTGAAGATATTTCCATGTTCATACAGATAGCGGTGTAGCTATTTCCATGTTCATACAGATAGCGGTGTAGATATTTCCATGTTCATACAGATAGCGGTGTAGCTATTTCCAAGTTCATACACATTGCGGTGTAGATATTTCCATGTTCATCCAGATGGCTTTGTAGATGTATCCATGTTCATACAGATGGCGGTGAAGATATTTCCATGTTCATACAGATAGCGGTGTAGATATTTCCATGTTCATACAAATAGCGTTGTAGATATCTCCATGTTCGTACAGATAGAGGGGCTATGTCCATGTTCGTGCAGATAGTGGTGCTGATATTTCCATGTTTATACAGGTAGCGTTGTAGATATTTCCATATTTATACAGATAGCGGTGAAGATATTTCCATGTTTATACAGATAGCGGTGTAGATATTTCCATGTTTATAGAGATAGCGGTGTAGATATCTCCATCTTAATACAGATGGCCGTGTAGATATGTATATGTTCATACAGATGTCAGTGCAGATATTTCCATGTTCATACAGATGGCGGTGTAAATATTTACATGTTCATACAGATGGCGGTGTAGTTATTTCCATGTGTAAAGAGATAGCTGTGTAGATATTTATATGTATATGCAGATAGCTCTGTAGATATTTCCATTTTCATGCAGATAGCGGTTTAGATATTTCCATGTTCAAACAGATAGCGGTGTAGATATTTCCATGTTCATAAAGACAGCGGTGTAGATATTTCCATGTTCATACAGATAGCGGTGTAGATATTTCCATGTTCATACAGATAGCGGTGTAGATATTTCCATGTCCATCCAGATGGCTGTGTAGATATATCCATGTTCATACAGATAGCGGTGTAGTTATTTCCATGTTCATACAGATAGTGGTGTAGATATTTCCATGTTCATACAGATAGCGGTATAGCTATTTCCATGTTTATACAGGTAGCGGTGTAGATATTTCCAGGTTTATACAGATAGCGGGGTAGATATTTCCATGTTTATACAGATAGCGGTGTAGATATTTCCAGGTTTATACAGATAGCGGCGCAGATATCTCCTTCTTAATACAGATGGCGGTGTAGATATTTATATGTTCATACAGATGGCGGTGCAGATATTTCCATGTTCAAACAGATGGCGGTGTAGATATTTCCATGTTTTTAGAGATAGCGGTGTAGTTATTTCCGTGTGTATAGAGATAGCTGTGTAGATATTTCCATGTATATGCAGATATCTGTGTAGATATTTACATTTTCATGCTGACAGCGGTGTAGATATTTCCATGTTCAAACAGATAGCGGTGTAGATATTTCCATGTTCATACATATAGCGGTGCAGATATTTCCATGTTCATACACATAGCGGAGCAGCTATTTCCATGTTCATTCAGATAGCGGAGCAGCTATTTCCATGTTCATACAGATAGCGGTGTAGATAATTCCATGTTCCTCCAGATGGCTGTGTAGACATATCCATGTTCACACAGATGGCGTTGTAGATAATTCCATGTTCATACATCTAGCGGTGTAGATATTTCCATGTTCATACAGATAGCGTTGTAGATATTTCCATGTTCATACAGATAGAGGGGCTGATATTTCCATGTTCATACAGATAGCGGTGCTGATATTTCCATGTTTATACAGGTAGCGGTGTAGATATTATCATGTTTATACAGATAGCGGTGTAGATATTTCCATGTTTATACAGATAGCGGTGTAGGTATTTCCATGTTTATACAGATAGCGGTGTAGGTATCTCCATCTTAATACAGATGGCGGTGTAGATATTTATATGTTCATACAAATGGCCGTGCAGATATTTCCATGTTCATACAGATAGCGGTGTAGTTATTTCCATGTGTAAAGAGATAGCTGTGCAGATATTTCCATGAATATGCAGATAGCTGTGTAGATATTTCCATTTTCATGCAGATAGCGGTTTAGATATTTCCATGTTCAAACAGATAGCGGTGTAGCTATTTCCATGTTCATACAGATGGCGGTGTAGATATTTCCATGTTCATCCAGATGGTTGTGTAGATATATCCATGTTAATACAGATAGCGGTGTAGATATTTCCATGTTCATACAGATAGCAGTGTAGATATTTCCAAGTTTATACAGATAGCGGTGAAGATGTATGCATGTTTACCCAGATAGCGGTGTATATATTTCCATGTTCATACAGATAGCTGTGTAGGTATTTCCATGTTCATCCAGATGGCTGTGTAGATATATCCATGTTCATACAGATGGTGGTGAAGATATTTCCATGTTCATACAGATAACGGTGTAGATATTTCCATGTTCATACCGATATCGGTGTAGATATTTCCATGTTCATACAGATGGCTGTGTAGATATATCCATGTTCATACAGATGACGGTGAAGATATTTCCAGGTTCATACAGATAGCGGTGTAGATATTTCCATGTTTATACAGATAGCGGTGTAGGTATCTCCTTCTTAATACAGATGGCAGTGTAGATATTTATAAGTTCATACAGATGGCGGTGCAGATATTTCCATGTTCATACAGATGGCGAAGTAGATATTTCCATGCTTATAGAGATAGCGGTGTAGTTATTTCCATGTGTAAAGAGATAGCTGTGTAGATATTTCCATGTATATGCAGATAGCTGTGTAGATATTTCCATTTTCATGCAGACAGCGGTGTAGATATTTCCTTGTTCAAACAGATAGCGGTGTAGATATTTCCATGTTCATACAGATAGCGGTGTAGATATTTCCATGTTCATACTGATAGCGGTGTAGATATTTCCATGTTTATACAGATAGCGGTGTATATATTTCCATGTTCATACAGATAGTGGTGCTGATATATCCATGTTTATACAGGTAGCAGTGTAGATATTTCCATGTTTGTACATATAGCGGTGTAGTTATTTCCATGTTTATACAGATAGCGGTGTAGATATTTCCATGTTTATGAGGATAGCGGTGTCGATATCTCCATCTTAATACAGATGGCGGTGTAGATATTTATATGTTCATACAGATGGCAGTGCAGATATTTCCATGTTCATACAGATGGCGGTGTAGATATTTCCATGTTCATACAGATAGCGGTGTAGTTATTTCCATGTGTAAACAGATAGCTGTGTAGATATTTCCATGTATATGCAGATAGCAGTGTAGATATTTCCGTCTTCAAACAGATAGTGGTGTAGATATTTCCATGTTCATAGAGATAGCGGTGTAGATATTTCCATGTTCATACAGACAGCGGTGTAGATATTTCCATGTTTATACAGACTGCGGTGAAGATATATGCATGTTTACACAGATAGCGGTGTAGATATTTCCATGTTAATCCAGATGGCTGTGTAGATATTTCAATGTTTATACAGATAGCGGTGTAGATATTTTCATTTTCATACAGATAGCGGTGTAGATATTTCCATGTTCATCCAAATGGCTGTGTAGATATATCCATGTTCATACAGATAGCGGTGTAGATATTTCCATGTTCATACAGATAGCGGTGTAGATATTTCCATGTTCATACAGATAGCAGTGTAGATATTTCCATGTTCAAACAGATAGCGGTGTAGATATCTCATTCTTAATACAGATGGCGGTGTAGATATTTATATGTTCATACAGATGGCAGTGCAGATATTTCCATGTTCATACAGATGGCGGTGCAGATATTTCCATGTTTATAGAGATAGCGGTGTAGTTATTTCCATGTGTAAGGAGATAGGTTTGTAGATATTTCCATGTATATGCAGAGAGCTGTGTAGATATTTCTATTTTCATGCAGATAGCGGTTTAGATATTTCCATGTTCAAACAGATAGCGGTGTAGATATTTCCATGTTCATCCAGATGGCTGTGTAGATTTATCCATGTTCATACAGATAGCGGTGTAGATATTTCCATGTTCATACAGATTACGGTGTAGATATTTCCATGTTTATACAGATAGCGGTGAAATGTATGCATGTTTGCACAGATAGCGGTATAGATATTTCCATGTTCATACAGATCGCGGTGTAGGTATTTCCATGTTCATCCAGATCGCTGTGTAGACATATCCATATTCATACAGATGGCGGTGAAGATATTTCCATGTTCATACAGATAGCGGTGTAGATATTTCCATGCTCATACAGATAGCGGTGTAGGTATCTCCATGTTCATACAGATAGCGGTGTAGATATTTCCATGTTCACACAGATGGCGGTGCAGATATTTCCATGTTCATACTGATAGCGGTGCTGATATTTCCATTTTTATACAGATAGCGGTGTAGATATTTCCATGTTTATACAGATAGCGGTTTAGATATTTCCATGTTTATACAGATAGCGGTGTAGATATCTCCTTAATACAGATGGCGGTGTAGATATTTATATGTTCATACAGATGGCAGTGAAGATATTTCCATGTTCATACAGATGGCGGAGTAGATATTTCCATGTTTATAGAGATAGCGGTGAAGTTATTTCCATGTGTAAAGAGACAGCTGTGTAGATATTTACATGTATATGCAGATAGCTGTGTAGATATTTCCATTTTCATGCAGACAGCGGTGTAGATATTTCCATGTTCAGATATCGGTGTAGATATTTCCATGTTCATACAGATAGCGGTGTATATATTTCTATGTTCATACAGATAGCTGTGTAGATATTTCCATGTTCATACAGATAGCGGTGTAGATATTTCCATGTTCATACAGATAGCGGTGTAGATATTTCCATGTTCATACAGATAGCGGTGTAGATATTTCCATGTTCATACAGATAGCGGTGTAGATATTTCCATGTTCATACAGATAGCGGTGCTGATATTTCCATCTTTATACAGGTAGCGGTGTAGATATTTCCATGTTTATACACATGGCGGTGTAGATATTTCCATGTTTATACTGATAGCGGTGTAGATATTTCCATGTTTATACAGATAGCGGTGTAGGTATCTCCATCTTAATACAGATGGCGGAGTAGATATTTATGTGTACATACAGATTGCGGTTCAGATATTTCCATGTTCATACAGATAGCGGTGTAGCTATTTCCATGTTCATACAGATAGCGGTGTAGATATTTCCATGTTCATCCAGATGGCTGTGTAGACATATCCATGTTCATACAGATGGCGGTGAAGATAATTCCGTGTTCATACAGATAGCGGTGTAGATATTTCCATGATCATACAGATAGTGGTGTAGATAATTCCATGTTCACACAGATAGAGGGGCTGATATTTCCATGTTCTTACAGATAGCGGTGCTGATATTTCCATGTTTTCACAGGTAGCGGTGTAGATATTTCCATGTTTATACAGATAACGGTGTAGATATTTCCATGTTTATACAGATAGCTGTGTAGATATTTCCATGTTTATACAGATAGCGGTGTAGATATCTCCATCTTAATACAGATGGCTGTGTAGATATATATATGTTCATACAGATGGCCGTGCAGATATTTCCATGTTCATACAGATAGTGGTGTAGTTATTTCCATGTGTAAAGAGGTAGCTGTGTAGATATTTCCATGCATATGCAGATATCTGTGTAGATATTTCCATTTTCATGCAGACAGCGGTGTAGATATTTCCATGTTCAAACAGATAGCGGTGTAGATATTTCCATGTTCATACAGATAGCGGTGTAGATATTTCCATGTTCATACAGATAGCGGTGTAGATATTTCCATGTTCATACAGATAGCGGTGTAGATATTTCCATGTTCATACATATAGCGGTGCTGATATTTCCTTGTTTATAAAGGTAGCAGTGTAGATATTTCCATGTTCATACTGATAGCGGTGTAGATATTTCCATGTTTATACAGATTGCGGTGAAGATGTATGCATATTTACACAGATGGCGGTGAAGATATTTCCATGTTCATACAGATAGCGGTGTAGATATTTCCATGTTCATACAGATAGCAGTGTAGATATTTCCATGTTTATACAGATAGCGGTGAAGATGTATGCATGTTTACACAGATAGCGGTGTAGATATTTCCATGTTCAAAAAGAGAGCGGTGTACATATTTCCATGTTCATACAGATAGAGGTGTAGATATTTCCATGTTTATACAGATTGCGGTGAAGATGTATGCATATTTACACAGATAACGTTGTAGATATTTCCATGTTCAAACAGATAGCGGTGTAGATATTTCCATGTTCATCCAGATGGCTGCGTAGATATATCCATATTCATACAGATAGCGGTGTAGATATTTCCATGTTCATACACATAGCGTTGTAGATATCTCCATGTTCATACAGATAGAGGGGCTATTTCCATGTTCATGCAGATAGCGGTGCTGATATTTCCATGTTTATACAGGTAGCGGTGTAGATATTTCCATGTTTATAGAGATAGCGGTGTAGATTTTTCCATGTTTATAGAGATAGCGGTGTAGATATCTCCATCTTAATACAGATGGCCGTGTAGATATGTATATGTTCATACAGATGTCGGTGCCGATATTTCCATGTTCATACAGATGGCGGTGTAAATACTTACATGTTCATACAGATAGCGGTGTAGTTATTTCCATGTGTAAAGAGATTGCTGTGTAAATATTTCCATGTTTATGCAGATAGCTGTGTAGATATTTCCATTTTCATGCAGATAGCGGTGTAGATATTTCCATGTTCAAACAGATAGCGGTGTAGATATATCCATGTTCATACAGATAGCTGTGTAGATATTTCCATGTTCATAAAGATAGCGGTGCTGATATTTCCATGTTTATACAGGTAGCGGTGTAGATATTTCAATGTTTATACAGATAGCGGTGAAGATATGTCCATGTTTATACAGATAGCTGTGTAGATATTTCCAAGTTTATACAGATTGCGGTGAAGATATCTCCATCTTAATACAGATGGCGGTGTAGATATTTATATGTTCATTCAGATGGCGGTGCAGATATTTCCATGTTCATACAGATGGCGGTGTAGATATTTCCATGTTTATAGAGATAGCGGTGTAGTTATTTCCATGTGTAAAGAGATAGCTTTGTAGATATTTCCATGTATATGCAGATAGCTGTGTAGATATTTCTATTTTCATGCAGATAGCAGTTTTGATATTTCCATGTTCAAACAGATTGCGGTGTAGATATTTCCATGTTCATACAGATAGCGGTGTAGATATTTCCATGTTTATATAGATAGCGGTGAAGATGTATGTATGTTTACACAGATAGCGGTGTAGATATTTCCATTTTCATACAGATAGCGGTGTAGATATTTCCATGTTTATATAGATAGCGGTGAAGATGTATGTATGTTTACACAGATAGCGGTGTAGATATTTCCATTTTCATACAGATTGCGGTGTAGATATTTCCAGGTTCATCCAGATGGCTGTGTAGACATATCCATGTTCATACAGATGGCGGTGAAGATATTTCCATGTTTATACAGATAGCGGTGTATATATTTCCATGTTCATACAGATAGCGGTGTAGATATTTCCATGTTCATCCAGATGGCTGTGTAGATATTTCCATGTTCATACAGATAGCGGTGTACAAATTTCCATGTTTATGCAGATAGCGGTGAAGATGGATGCATGTTTACACAGATAGCGGTGTAGATATTTCCATGTTCATACAGATAGCGTTGTAGATATTTCCATGTTCATACAGATAGCGGTGTAGATATTTCCATGTTCATACAGATAGCGGTGTAGATATTTCCATGTTCATACAGATAGTGGTGTAGATATTTCCATGTTCATACAGATAGCGGTGTAGATATTTCCATGTTCGTACAGATAGCTGTGTAGATATTTCCATCTTCGTAGAGATAGCGGTGAAGATATTTCCATGTTCATACAGATAACGGTGTAGATATTTCCATGTTTATACAGATAGCGGTGTAGATATTTCCATGTTTATACATATAGCGGTGTAGATATTTCCAAGTTTATACAGATAGCGGTGTAGATATCTCCATCTTAATATAGATGGGAGTGTAGATATTTATATCTTCATACAGATGGCAGTGCAGATATTTCCATGTTCATACAGATGGCGGTGTAGATATTTGCATGTTTATAGAGATAGCGCTGTAGTTATTTCCATGTGTAAAGAGATAGCTTTGTAGATATTTCCATGTATATGCAGATCGCTGTGTAGATATTTCCATTTTCATGCAGATAGCGGTGTAGATATTTCCATGTTCAAACAGATAGCGGTGTAGATATTTCCATGTTTATACATATAGCGGTGTAGATATTTCCATGTTTATACAGATAGCGGTGTAGATATTTCCTTCTTAATACAGATGGCGGAGTAGATATTTATATGTACATACAGATGGCGGTGCAGATATTTCCATGTTCATACAGATAGCGGTGTAGCTATTTCCATGTTCATACCGATAGCTGCGTAGATATTTCCATGTTCATCCAGATGGCTGTGTAGACATATCCATGTTCATACAGATGGCGCTGAAGATAATTCCATGTTCATACAGATAGCGGTGTAGATATTTCCATGTTCATACAGAGTGTGGTGTAGATATTTCCATATTCATACAGATAGAGGGGCTGATATTTCCATGTTCATACAGATAGCGGTGCTGATATTTCCATGTTTTTACAGGTAGCGGTGTAGATATTTCCATGTTTATACAGATAGCGGTGTAGATATTTCCATGTTTATGCAGATAGCGGTGTAGATATCTCCATCTTAATACAGATGGCGGTGTAGATATTTATATGTTCATACAGATGGCCGTGCAGATATTTCCATGTTCATACAGATAGCGGTGTAGTTATTTCCATTTGTAAAGAAATAGCTGTGTAGATACTTCCATGTATATGCAGATAGTTGTGTAGATATTTCCATTTTCATGCAGATAGCGGTTTAGATATTTCCATGTTCAAACAGATAGCGGTTTAGATAATTCCATGTTCAAACAGATAGCGGTGTAGATATTTCCATGTTCATACAGATAGCGGTGTAGATATTTCCATGTTTATACAGATAGCGGTGAAGATGTATGCATGTTTACACAGATTGCGGTGTAGATATTTCCGTGTTCATACAGATAGCGGTGTAGATATTTCCATGTTCATACAGATAGCGGTGTAGATATTTCCATGTTTATGCAGATAGCGGTGAAGATGTATGCATGTTTACACAGATAGCGGTGTAGATATTTCCATGTTTATACAGATAGCGGTGTAGATATTTCCATGTTTATGCAGATAGCGGTGTAGATATCTCCATCTTAATACAGATGGCGGTGTAGATATTTATATGTTCATACAGATGGCCGTGCAGATATTTCCATGTTCATACAGATAGCGGTGTAGTTATTTCCATTTGTAAAGAAATAGCTGTGTAGATACTTCCATGTATATGCAGATAGTTGTGTAGATATTTCCATTTTCATGCAGATAGCGGTTTAGATATTTCCATGTTCAAACAGATAGCGGTTTAGATAATTCCATGTTCAAACAGATAGCGGTGTAGATATTTCCATGTTCATACAGATAGCGGTGTAGATATTTCCATGTTTATACAGATAGCGGTGAAGATGTATGCATGTTTACACAGATTGCGGTGTAGATATTTCCGTGTTCATACAGATAGCGGTGTAGATATTTCCATGTTCATACAGATAGCGGTGTAGATATTTCCATGTTTATGCAGATAGCGGTGAAGATGTATGCATGTTTACACAGATAGCGGTGTAGATATTTCCATGTTTATACAGATAGCGGTGTAGATATTTCCATGTTTATACAGATAGCGGTGTAGATATCTCTATCTTAATACAGATGGCCGTGTAGTTATTTATATTTTCATACAGATGGCGGTGCAGATATTTCCATGTTCATACAGATGGCGGTGTAGATATTTCCATGTTCATACAGATAGCGGTGTAGTTATTTCCATGTGTAAAGAGATAGCTGTGTAGATATTTATATGTATATGCAGATAGCTCTGTTGATATTTCCATTTTCATGCAGATAGCGGTTTAGATATTTCCATGTTCAAACAGATAGCGGTGTAGATATTTCCATGTTCATACAGACAGCGGTGTAGATATTTCCATGTTTATACAGATAGCAGTGATGATGTATGCATGTTTACACAGATAGCGGTGTAGATATTTCCATGTTCGTACAGATCGTGGTGTAGATATTTCCATGTTCATCTAAATGGCTGTGTAGACATATCCTTTTCATACAGATGGCGGTGAAGGTATTATTTCCATGTTCATACAGATAGCGGTGTAGATATTTCCATGTTCATACAGATAGCGGTGTAGATATTTCCATGTTCATACAGATAGCGGTGTAGATATTTCCATGTTCAAACAGATTGCGGTGTAGATATTTCCATGTTCATACAGATAGCGGTGCTGATATTTCCATGTTTATACAGGTAGTGGTGTAGATATTTCCATGTTCATACAGATAACGGTGTAGATATTTCCATGTATATACAGATAGCGGTGTAGATATTTCCATGTTTATACATATAGCGGTGTAGATATTTCCATGTTTATACAGATAGCGGTGTAGATATCTCCTTCTTAATACAGATGGCGGAGTAGATATTTATATGTAGATACAGATGGCGGTGCAGATATTTCCATGTTCATACAGATAGCGGTGTAGCTATTTCCATGTTCATACCGATAGCTGCGTAGATATTTCCATGTTCATCCAGATGGCTTTGTAGACATATCCATGTTCATACAGATGGCGGTGAAGATAATTCCATGTTCATACAGATAGCGGTGTAGATATTTCCATGTTCATACAGAGTGTGGTGTAGATATTTCCCTATTCATACAGATAGAGGGGCTGATATTTCCATGTTCATACAGATAGCGGTACTGATATATCCATGTTTTTACAGGTAGCGGTGTAGATATTTCCATGTTTATACAGATAGCGGAGTAGATATTTCCATGTTTATAAAGATAGCGGTGTAGATATCTCCATCTTAATACAGATGGCGGTGTAGATATTTATATGTACATACAGATGTCCGTGCAGATATTTCCATGTTCATACAGATAGCGGTGTAGTTATTTCCATGTGTAAAGAGATAGCTGTGTAGATACTTCCATGTATATGCAGATAGTTGTGTAGATATTTCCATTTTCATGCAGATAGCGGTTTAGATATTTCCATGTTCAAACAGATAGCGGTGTAGATATTTCCATGTTCATGCAGATTGTGGTGTAGATATTTCCATGTTTATACAGATAGCGGTGAAGATGTATGCATGTTTACACAGATTGCGGTGTAGATATTTCCGTGTTCATACAGATAGCGGTGTAGATATTTCCATGTTCATACAGATAGCGGTGTAGATATTTCCATGTTTATGCAGATAACGGTGAAGATGTATGCATGTTTACACAGATAGCGGTGTAGATATTTCCATGTTCATACAGATAGCGGTGTAGATATTTCCATGTTCATACCGATAGCGGTGTAGATATTTCCATGTTCATACAGATAGCCTTGTAGACATTTCCATGTTCATACAGATAGTGGTGTAGATATTTCCATGTTCATACAGATAGCGGTGTAGATATTTCCATGTTCGTACAGATAGCGGCGTAGATATTTCCATCTTCATAGAGATAGCGGTGTACATATTTCCATGTACATACAGATAACGGTGTAGATATTTCCAAGTTTATACAGATAGCGGTGTAGATATTTCCATGTTTATACATATTGCGGTGTAGATATTTCCAAGTTTATACAGATAGCGGTGTAGATATCTCCATCTTTATATAGATGGGAGTGTAGATATTTATATCTTCATACAGATGGCGGTGCAGATATTTCCATGTTCATACAGATGGCAGTGTAGATATTTGCATGTTTATAGAGATAGCGCTGTAGTTATTTCCATGTGTAAAGAGATAGCTTTGTAGATATTTCCATGTATATGCAGATCGCTGTGTATATATTTCCATTTTCCTGCAGATAGCGGTGTAGATATTTCCATGTTCAAACAGATAGTGGTGTAGATATTTCCATGTTCATGCAGATAGCGGTGAAGATGTATGCATGTTTACACAGATAGTGGTGTATATATTTCCATGTTCATACAGATAGCGGTGTAGATATTTCCATGCTCCTCCAGATGGCTGTGTAGATATATCCATGTTCATACAGATGGCGGTGAAGATATTTCCATGTTCATTCAGATAGCGGTGTAGTTATTTCCATGTGTAAAGAGATAGCTGTGTAGATATTTCCATGTATATGCAGATAGCTGTGTAGATATTTCCATTTTCATGCAGATAGCGGTTTAGATATTTCCATGTTCAAACAGATAGCGGTGTAGTTATTTCCATGTTCGTAGAGATAGCGGTGAAGATATTTCCATGTTCATACAGTTAGCGGTGTAGATATTTCCATGTTCATACAGATGGCTGTGTAGATATATCCATGTTCATACTGATGGCAGTGAAGATATTTCCATGTTCATACAGATAGCGGTGTAGATATTTCCATGTTCATACAGATAGCGGTGCAGATATTTCCATGTTCATACTGATAGCGGTGCTGATATTTCCATGTTTATACAGATAGCGGTGTAGATATTTCCATGTTTAAACAGATAGCGGTGTAGATATTTCCATGTTTATACAGATAGCGGTGTAGCTATATCCATGTTCATACAGATAGCGGTGTATGTATTTCCATGTTCATACAGATAGCGGTGTAGATATTTCCATATTCATACAGATAGCAGTGTATGTATTTCCATGTTCATACAGATAGTGGTGTAGATATTTCCATGTTTATACAGATAGCGGTGTAGATATTTCCATGATCATCCAGGAGGCTGTGTCGATATATCCATGTTCATACAGAGGGCGGTGAAGATATTTCCATGTTCATACAGATAGCGGTGTAGTTATTTCCATGTGTAAAGAGATAGCTGTGTAGATATTTAAATGTATATGCAGAAAGCGGTGTAGATATTTCCATTTTCGTGCTGATAGCAGTTTAGATATTTCCATGTTCAAACAGATAGCGGTGTAGATATTTCCATGTTCATACAGATAGCGGTGTAGATATTTCCATGCTTATGCAGATTGCGGTGAAGATGTATGCATGTTTACAAAAATAGCGGTGTAGATATTTCCATCTTCATGCAGATAGCGGTGTAGCTATTTCCATGTTCATACAGATAGCGGTGTAGATATTTCCATGTTCATAGAGATAGCGGTGTAGATATTTCCATGTTCATACAGATAGCGGTGCTGATATTTCCATGTTTATACAGGTAGCGTTGTAGTTATTTCCATGTTTATTCAGATAGCGGTGTAGATATTTCCATGTTTATACAGATAGCGTTGTAGATATTTCCTAGTTTATACAGATAGCGGTGAAGATATCTCCATCTTAATACAGATGGCGGTGTAGCTATTTATATGTTCATACAGATGGCGGTGCAGATATTTCCATGTTCATACAGATGGCGGTGTAGATATTTCCATGTTTATAGAGATAGCGGTGTAGTTATTTCCATGCTTATGCAGATTGCGGTGAAGTTGTATGCATGTTTACACAAATTGTGGTGTAGATATTTCCATCTTCATGCAGGTAGCGGTGTAGATATTTCCATGTTCATCCAGGTGGCTGTGTAGATATATCCATGTTCATACAGATAGCGGTGTAGATATATCCATGTTCATTCAGATAGTGGTGTAGATATTTCCATGTTCATAGAAATAGCGGTGTAGATATTTCCATGTTCATACAGATGGCGGTGTAGATATTTCCAAGTTTATACAGATAGCGGTGTAGGTATTTCCATGTTTGTACAGATAGCGGTGTAGATATCTCCATCTTAATACAGATTGCGGTGTAGATATTTATATGTTCATACAGATGGCTGTGCAGATATTTCCATGTTCAAACAGATGGCGGTGTAGATATTTCCATGTTCAAACAGATAGCGGTGTAGTTATTTCCATGTGTAAAGAGATAGCTGTGTAGATATTTCCATGTATATGCAGATAGCAGTGTAGACATTTCCATTTTCATGCAGATAGCGGTGCAGATATTTCCATGTTCAAACATATAGCGGTGTAGATATTTCCATGTTCATACAGATAGCGTTGTAGATATATCCATGTTCATACAGATAGCGGTGTAGATATTTCCATGTTCATACATATAGCGGTGTAGATATCTCCATGTTCATACAGATAGAGGGGCTGATATTTCCATGTTCATGCAGATAGCGGTGCTGATATTTCCATGTTTATACAGGTAGCGTTGTAGATATTTCCATGTTTATACAGATAGCGGTGTAGATATTTCCATGTTTATACAGATGGCGGGGTAGATATTTCCATGTTTATACAGATAGCGGTGTAGATATCTGCATCTTAATACAGATGGCCGTGTAGATATGTATATGTTCATACAGATGTCGGGGCAGATATTTCCATGTTCATACAGATGGCGGTGTAGATATTTCCATGTTTATAGAGATAGCGGTGTAGTTATTTCCATGTGTAAAGAGATAGCTTTGTAGATATTGCCATGTATATGCAGATATCTGTGTAGATATTTCTATTTTCATGGAGATAGCGGTTTAGATATTTCCATGTTCAAACAGATTGCGGTGTAGATATTTCCATGTTCATACAGATAGCGGTGTAGATATTTCCATGTTTATATAGATAGCGGTGAAGATGTATGCATGTTTACACAGATAGCGGTGTAGATATTTCCATGTTCATACAGATCGCGGTGTATATATTTCCATGTTCATCCAGATGGCTGTGTAGACATATCCATGTTCATACAGATGGCAGTGAAGATATTTCCATGTTTATACAGATAGCGGTGTAGATATTTCCATGTTCATACAGATAGCGGTGTAGATATTTCCATGTTCATACAGATGGCTGTGTATATATATCCATGTTCATACAGATGGCTGTGAAGATATTTCCATGTTCATGCCGGTAGCGGTGCTGATATTTCCATGTTTATACAGGTAGCGGTGTAGATATTTCCATGTTTATACAGATAGCGTTGTAGATATTTCCATGTTTATACAGATAGCAGTGTAGATATTTCCACGTTTATTCAGATAGCGGTTTAGATATCTCCATCTTAATACAGATGGCGGTGTAGATATTTATAAGTTCATACAGATGGCGATGCAGATATTTCCATGTTCATATAGATGGCGCTGTAGATATTTCCATATTCATACAGATAGCGGTGTAGTTATTTCCATGTGTAAGGGAATAGCTGTGTAGATATTTGCTTTTTTATGCAGATAGCTGTGCAGATATTTCCATTTTCATGCAGATTGCGGTTTAGATATTTCCATGTTCAAACAGATAGCGGTGTAGATATTTCCATGTTCATTCAGATAGCTTTGTAGATATTTCCATGTTCATACAGATAGCGGTGTAGATATTTCCATGTTCATCCAGATGGCTGTGTAGATATATCCATGTTCATACAGATGGCGGTGAAGATATTTCCGTGTTCGTACAGATAGATGGGCTGATATTTCCATGTTCATACAGATAGCGGTGCTGATATTTCCATGTTTATACAGGTAGCGGTGTAGATATTTCCATGTTTATACAGGCAGCGGTGTAGATATTTCCATGTTTATACAGATAGCGGTGTAGGTATTTCCATGTTTATACAGACAGCGGTGTAGATATTTCTATCTTAATACAGATGGCCGTGTAGTTATTTATATGTTCATAAAGATGGCGGTGCAGATATTTCCATGTTCATACAGATGGCGGGGTAGATATTTCCATGTTCATATAGATAGCGGTGTAGTTATTTCCATGTGTAAAGAGATAGATGTGTAGTTATTTCCATGTATATGCAGATAGCTCTGTAGATATTTCCATTTTCATGCAGATAGCTGTTTAGATATTTTCATGTTCAAACAGATAGCGGTGTAGATATTTCCATGTTCATAGAGATAGCGGTGTAGATATTTCCATGTTTATACAGATAGCGGTGATGATGTATGCATGTTTACACAGATAGCGGTGTAGATATTTCCATGTTCATACAGATCGCGCTGTAGATGTTTCCATGTTCATCTAGATGGCTGAGTGGACATATCCATGTTCATACAGATGGCGGTGAAGGTATTTCCATGTTCATACAGATAGCGGTGTAGATATTTCCATGTTCAAACCGATAGCGGTGTAGATATTTCCAGGTTCATACAGATAGCGGTGTAGATATTTCCACGTTCATACAGATAGTGGTGTAGATATTTCCATGTTCATACAGATAGCGGTGTAGATATTTTCATGTTCATACAGATAGCGGTGCTGATATTTCCATGTTTATACAGGTAGCGGTGAAGATATTTCCATGTTTATACAGATAGCGGTATAGATATTTCCTTCTTAATACAGATGGCGGTGTAGATATTTATATGTTCATATAGATGGCGGTGCAGATACTTCCATGTTCATACAGATGGCGGTGTAGATATTTCCATGTTTATAGATATAGCGGTGTAGTTATTTCCATGTGTAAAGAGATAGCTGTGTAGATATTTCCATGTATATGCAGATAGCAGTGTAGATATTTCCACTTTCATGCAGATAGCGGTGTAGATATTTACATGTTCAAACAGATAGCGGTGTAGATATTTCCATGTTCATCCAGATGGCTGTGTAGATATATCCATGTTCATAGAGATAGAGGTGTGGATATTTCCATGTTCATACAGGTAGTGGTGTAGATATTTCCATGTTCGTACAGATAGCGGTGTAGCTATTTCCATGTTCATACAGATAGAGGTGTAGATATTTCCATGTTCATAGAGATAGCGGTGTAGGTATTTCCATGTTCATACAGATAGCGGTGTATATATTAACATGCTTATACAGATTGCGGTGAAGATGTATGCATGTTTGCACAGATAGCGGTGTAGATATTTCCATGTTCATGCAGATAGCGTTGTAGATATTTCCATGTTCATTCAGATGGCTGTGTAGATATATCCATGTTCATACAGATGGCGGTGTAGATATTTCCATGTTCATACAGATAGCGGTGTAGATATTTTCATGTTCATACAGATAGCGTTGTAGCTATTTCCATGTTCATACAGATAGCGGCGTAGATATTTCCATGTTCATTGAGATAGCGGTGTAGATATTTCCATGTTCATACAGATAGCGGTGCTGATATTTCCATGTTTATACAGGTAGCGGTGTAGATATTTCCATGTTCATACAGATAGCGGTGCTGATATTTCCATGTTTATACAGGTAGTGGTGTAGATATTTCCGTGTTTATACAGATAGCGGTGTAGATATTTCCATGTTTATACAGATAGCGGTGTAGATATTTCCATGTTTATACAGATAGCAGTATAGATATCTCCATCTTAATACAGATGGTGGTGTAGATATTTATATGTTCATACAGATGGCGGTGCAGATATTTCCATGTTCATACAGATGGCGGTGTAGATATTTCCATGTTCATACAGATAGCGGTGTAGTTATTTCCATGTGTAAAGAGATAGCTGTGTAGATGTTTAAATGTATATGCAGATAGCAGTGTAGATATTTCCATTTTCATGCAGATAGCGGTGTAGATATTTCCATGTTCAAACAGATAGCGGTGTAGATATTTCCATGTTCATACAGATAGCGGTGTAGTTATTTCCATATTTATACAGATAGCTGTGTAGATATTTCCATGTTCATACAGATAGCGGTGTAGATATTTCCATGTTCATACAGATAGCGGTGCTGATATTTCCATGTTTATACAGGCAGCGGTGTAGATATTTCCATGTTTATACAGATAGCGGTTTAGATATTTCCGTCTTAATACAGATGGCGGTGTAGATATTTATATGTTCATAGAGATGGCGGTGCAGATATTTCCATGTTCATACAGATAGCGGTGTAGTTATTTCCATGTGTAAAGAGATAGCTGTGTAGATATTTAAATGTATATGCAGATAGCAGTGTAGATATTTCCATTTTCATGCAGATAGCGGTGTAGATATTTCCATGTTCAAACAGATAGCGGTGTAGATATTTCCATGTTCATACAGATAGCGGTGTAGATATTTCCATGTTTACACAGATAGCGGTGTAGATATTTCCATGTTCATACAGATAGTGGTGTAGATATTACCATGTTCATACAGATAGCGGTGCTGATATTTCCATGTTTATACAGGCAGCGGTGTAGATATTTCCATGTTTATACAGATAGCGGTTTAGATATTTCCTTCTTAATACAGATGGCGGTGTAGATATTTATATGTTCATACAGATGGCGGTGCAGATACTTCCATGTTCATACAGATGGCGGTGTAGATATTTCGATGTTTATAGATATAGCGGTGTAGTTATTTCCATGTGTAAAGAGATAGCTGTGTAGATATTTCCATGTATATGCAGATAGCTGTGTAGATATTTCCACTTTCATGCAGATAGTGGTGTAGATATTTACATGTTCAAACAGATAGCGGTGTAGATATTTCCATGTTCATCCAGATGGCTGTTTAGATATATCCAAGTTCATAGATATAGAGGTGTAGATATTTCCATGTTCATACAGGTAGTGGTGTAGATATTTCCATGTTCATACAGATAGCGGTGTAGCTATTTCCATGTTCATACAGATAGCGGTGTAGATATTTCCATGGTCATAGAGATAGCGGTGTAGATATTTCCATGTTCATACAGATAGCGGTGCTGATATTTAAATGTTTATACAGGTAGCGGTGTAGAGATTTCCATGTTCATACAGATAGCTGTGTAGATATTTCCATGTTTATACATATAGCGGTGTAGATATTTCCAAGTTTATACAGATAGCGGTGTAGATACCTCCATCTTAATATAGATGGCGGTGTAGATATTTATATGTTCATACAGATGGCGGTGCAGATATTTCCATGTTCATACAGATGGTGGAGTAGATATTTCCATGTTTATAGAGATAGCGCTGTAGTTATTTCCATGTGTAAAGATATAGCTTTGTAGATATTTCCATGTATATGCAGATCGCTGTGTAGATATTTCCATTTTCATGCAGATAGCGGTGTAGATATTTCCATGTTGAAACAGATAGCGGTGTAGATATTTCCATGTTCATGCAGATAGCAGTGTAGATATTTCCATGTTTATACAGATAGCGGTGAAGATGTATGCATGTTTACACAGATAGCGGTGTAGATATTTCCATGTTCATACAGATAGCGGTGTAGATATTCCCATGTTCATCCAGATGGCTGTGTAGATATATCCATGTTCATACAGATGGCGGTGAAGATATTTCCATGTTCATACAGATAGCGGTGTAGTTATTTCCATTTGTAAAGAGATAGCTGTGTAGATATTTCCATGTATATGCAGATAGCTGTGTAGATATTTCCATTTTCCTGCAGATAGCGGTTTAGATATTTCCATGTGCAAACAGATAGCGGTGTAGATATTTCCATGTTCATAGAGACACCGGTGTAGATATATCCATGTTCATACAGATAGAGGGGTTATTTCCATGTTCTTACATATAGCGGTGCTTATATTTCCATGTTTATACAGGTAGCGGTGTAGATACTTCCATGTTTATACAGATAGCAGTGTAGATATTTCCATGTTTATACAGATAGCGGTGTAGATATTTCCATGTTTTTACAGTTAGCAGTGTAGATATCTCCATCTTAATACAGATGGCGGAGTAGATATTTATATGTTCAAACAGATGGCGGTGCAGATATTTCCATGTTCATACAGATGGTGGTGTAGATATTTCCATGTTCATACAGATAGCGGTGTAGTTATTTCCATGTGTAAAGAGATAGCTGTGTAGATATTTCCATGTATTTGCAGATAGCTGTGTAGAGATTTCCATTTTCATGCTGATAGCGGTTTAGATATTTAAATGTTCAAACAGATAGCGGTGTAGATATTTCCATGTTCATACAGATAGTGGTGTAGATATTTCCATGCTTATACAGATTGCGAAGATGTATGCGTATATACACAGATAGCGGTGTAGATATTTCCATGTTCATGCAGATAGCGGTGTAGATATTTCCATGTTCATACAGATAGCGGTGTAGATATTTCCATGTTCATAGAGATAGCGGTGTAGATATTTCCATGTTCATACAGATAGCGGTGCTGATATTTCCATGTTTATACAGGTAGCGGTGTAGTTTTTTCCATGTTTATTCAGATAGCGGTGTAGATATTTCCATGTTTATACAGATAGCGGTGTAGGTATTTCCAAGTTTATACAGATAGCGGTGAAGATATCTCCATCTTAATACAGATGGCGTTGTAGCTATTTATATGTTCATACAGATGGCGGTGCAGATATTTCCATGTTCATACAGATGGCGGTGTGGATATTTCCATGTTTATAGAGATAGCGGTGTAGTTATTTCCATGTGTAAAGAGATAGCTTTGTATATATTTCCATGTATATGCAGATAGCTGTGTAGATATTTCCACTTTCATGCAGATAGCGGTGTAGATATTTACATGTTCAAACAGATAGCGGTGTAGATATTTCCATGTTCATCCAGATCCTGTGTAGATATATCCATGTTCATACAGATAGAGGGGTTATTTCCATGTTCTTACAGATAGCGGTGCTGATATTTCCATGTTTATACAGGTAGCGGTGTAGATACTTCCATGTTTATAAAGATAGCAGTGTAGATATTTCCATGTTTATACAGATAGCGGTGTAGATATTTCCATGTTTTTACAGATAGCGGTGTAGATATCTCCATCTTAATACAGATGGCGGAGTAGATATTTATATGTTCATACAGATGACGGTGCAGATATTTCCGTGTTCATACAGATGGCGGTGTAGATGTTTCCATGTTCATACAGATAGCGGTGTAGTTATTTCCATGTGTAAAGAGATAGCTGTGTAGATATTTCCATGTATTTGCAGATAGCTGTGAAGAGATTTCCATTTTCATGCTGATAGCGGTTTAGATATTTAAATGTTCAAACAGATAGCGGTGTAGATATTTCCATGTTCATACAGATAGCGGTGTAGATATTTCCATGCTTATACAGATTGCGAATATGTATGCATATATACACAGATAGCGGTGTAGATATTTCCATGTTCATGCAGATAGCGGTGTAGATATTTCCATGTTCATACAGATAGTGGTGTAGATATTTCCATGTTCATAGAGATAGCGGTGTAGATATTTCCATGTTCATAGAGATAGCGGTGTAGATATTTCCATGTTCATACAGATAGCGGTGCTGATATTTCCATGTTTATACAGGTAGCGGTGTAGTTATTTCCATGTTTATTCAGATAGCGGTGTAGATATTTCCATGTTCATACAGATAGCGGTGTAGATATTTCCATGTTTATACAGATAGCGGTGTAGATATTTCCATGTTTATACAGATAGCGGTGTAGATATTTCCAAGTTTATACAGATAGCGGTGTAGACATCTCCATCTTATTATAGATGGCGGTGTAGATATTTATATGTTCATACAGATGGCGGTGCAGATATTTCCATGTTCATACA
The DNA here is from genome assembly GCF_029281585.2 of Gorilla gorilla gorilla. NCBI lineage: Eukaryota > Metazoa > Chordata > Mammalia > Primates > Hominidae > Gorilla > Gorilla gorilla. The sequence continues at coordinate 3,331,183 of NC_073232.2, read as the reverse complement.
GATGGTGGAGTAGATATTTCCATGTTCATACAGATAGCGGTGTAGATATTTCCATGTTCATACAGATAACGGTGCTGATTTTCCATGTTTATACAGGTAGTGGTGTAGATATTTCCATGTTTATACAGATAGCAGTGTAGATATTTCCATGTTTATACATATAGCGGTGTAGATATTTCCAAGTTTATACAGATAGCGGTGTAGATATCTCCATCTTAATATAGATGGGGGTGTAGATATTTATATCTTTATACAGATGGCGGTGCAGATATTTCCATGTTCATACAGATAGAGGTGTAGATATTTCCATGTTCATACAGATAGCGGTGTAGATATTTCCATGTTCATACAGATAGCGGTGTAGATATTTTCATGTTCATACAGATAGCGGTGCTGATATTTCCATGTTTATACAGGCAGCGGTGAAGATATTTCCATGTTTATACTGATAGCGGTTTAGATATTTCCTTCTTAATACAGATGGCGGTGTAGATATTTATATGTTCATACAGATGGCGGTGCAGATACTTCCATGTTCATACAGATGGCGGTGTAGATATTTCCATGTTTATAGATATAGCGGTGTAGTTATTTCCATGTGTAAAGAGATAGCTGTGAAGATATTTCCATGTATATGCAGATAGCTGTGTAGATATTTCCACTTTCATGCAGATAGCGGTGTAGATATTTACATGCTGAAACAGATAGCGGTGTAGATATTTCCATGTTCATCCAGATGGCTGTGTAGATATATCCATGTTCACAGAGATAGAGGTGTAGATATTTCCATGTTCATACAGGTAGTGGTGTAGATATTTCCATGTTCATACAGATAGCGGTGTAGTGATTTCCATGTTCATAGAGATAGCGGTGTAGGTATTTCCATGTTCATACAGATAGCGGTGCAGATATTTAAATGTTTATACAGGTAGCGGTGTAGATATTTCCATGTTTATACAGATAGCGGTGTAGATATTTCCATGTTTATACAGATAGCGGTGTAGATATTTCCAAGTTTATACAGATAGCGGTGTAGACATATCCATCTTATTATAGATGGCGGTGTAGATATTTATATGTTCATACAGATGGCGGTGCACATATTTCCATGTTCATACAGATGGTGGAGTAGATATTTCCATGTTCATACAGATAGCGGTGTAGATATTTCCATGTTCATACAGATAGCGGTGTAGATATTTCCATGTTCATACAGATAGCGGTGTAGATATTTCCATGTTCAAACAGATAGCGGTGTAGATATTTCCATCTTCATAGAGATAGCGGTGTAGATATTTCCTTGTTCTTACAGATAACGGTGCTGATTTTCCATGTTTATACAGGTAGTGGTGTAGATATTTCCATGTTTATACAGATAGCAGTGTAGATATTTCCATGTTTATACATATAGCGGTGTAGATATTTCCAAGTTTATACAGATAGCGGTGTAGATATCTCCATCTTAATATAGATGGGGGTGTAGATATTTATATCTTCATACAGATGGCGGTGCAGATATTTCCATGTTCATACAGATGGCGGTGTAGATATTTGCATGTTTATGGAGATAGCGCTGTAGTTATTTCATGTGTAAAGAGTTAGCTTTGTAGATATTTCCATGTATATGCAGATCGCTGTGTAGATATTTCCATTTTCTTGCAGATAGCTTTGTAGATATTTCCATGTTCAAACAGATAGCGGTTTAGATATTTCCATGTTCATGCAGATAGCAGTGTAGATATTTCCATGTTTATACAGATAGCGGTGAAGATGTATGCATGTTTACACAGATAGCGGTGTATATATTTCCATGTTCATACAGATAGCGGTGTAGATATTTCCATGCTCTTCCAGATGGCTGTGTAGATATATCCATGTTCATACAGATGGCGGTGAAGATATTTCCATGTTCATAGAGATAGCGGTGTAGTTATTTCCATGTGTAAAGAGATAGCTGTGTAGATATTTCCATGTATATGCAGATAGCTGTGTAGATATTTCCATTTTCATGCAGATAGCGGTTTAGATATTTCCATGTTCATACAGATAGCGGTGTAGATATTTCCATGTTTATACAGATAGCGGTGTAGATATTTCCATGTTTATACAGATAGCAGTATAGATATCTCCATCTTAATACAGATGGCGGTGTAGATATTTATATGTTCATAGAGATGGCGGTGCAGATATTTCCATGTTCATACAGATGGAGGTGTAGATATTTCCATGTTCATACAGATAGCGGTGTAGTTATTTCCATGTGTAAAGAGATAGCTGTGTAGATATTTAAATGTATATGCAGATAGCAGTGTTGATATTTCGATTTTCATGCAGATAGCGGTGTAGATATTTCCATGTTCAAACAGATAGCGGTGTAGATATTTCCATGTTCATACAGATAGCGGTGTAGATATTTCCATGTTTACACAGATAGCGGTGTAGATATTTCCATGTTCATACAGATAGCGGTGTAGATATTACCATGTTCATACAGATAGCGGTGCTGATATTTCCATGTTAATACAGGTAGCGGTGTAGATATTTCCATGTTTATACAGATAGCGGTTTAGATATTTCCTTCTTAATACAGATGGCGGTGTAGATATTTATATGTTCATACAGATGGCGGTGCAGATACCTCCATGTTCATACAGATGGCGGTGTAGATATTTCCATGTTTATAGAGATAGCGGTGTAGTTATTTCCATGTGTAAAGAGATAGCTGTGTAGATATTTCCATGTATATGCAGATAGCTGTGTAGATATTTCCACTTTCATGCAGATAGCGGTGTAGACATTTACATGTTCAAACAGATAGCGGTGTAGATATTTCCATGTTCATCCAGATGGCTGTTTAGATATATCCATGTTCATAGAGATAGAGGTGTAGATATTTCCATGTTCATACAGGTAGTGGTGTAGATATTTCCATGTTCATACAGATAGCGGTGTAGCTATTTCCATGTTCATACAGATAGCGGTGTAGATATTTCCAAGTTTATACAGATAGCGGTGTAGATATCTCCATCTTAATATAGATGGCGGTGTAGATATTTATTTGTTCATACAGATGGCGGTGCAGATATTTCCATGTTCATAGAGATAGTGGTGTAGATATTTCCATGTTCATACAGATAGCGGTGCTGATATTTAAATGTTTATACAGGTAGCGGTGTAGATATTTCCATGTTCATACAGATAGCGGTGTAGATATTTCCATTTTTATACATATAGCGGTGTAGATATTTCCAAGTTTATACAGATAGCGGTGTAGATATCTCCATCTTAATATAGATGGCGGTGTAGATATTTATATGTTCATACAGATGGCGATGCAGATATTTCCATGTTCATACAGATGGTGGAGTAGATATTTCCATGTTTATAGAGATAGCGCTGTAGTTATTTCCATGTGTAAAGATATAGCTTTGTAGATATTTCCATGTATATGCAGATCGCTGTGTAGATATTTCCATTTTCATGCAGATAGCGCCGTAGATATTTCCATGTTCAAACAGATAGCGGTGTAGATATTTCCATGTTCATGCAGATAGCAGTGCAGATATTTCCATGTTTATAGAGATAGCGGTGAAGATGTATGCATGTTTACTCAGATAGCGGTGTAGATCTTTCCATTTTCATGCAGATAGCGGTTTAGATATTTCCATGTTCAAACAGATAGCGGTGTAGATATTTCCATGTTCATAGAGATACCGGTGTAGATATTTCCATGTTCATACAGATAGAGGGGTTATTTCCATGTTCTTACAGATAGCGGTGCTGATATTTCCATGTTTATACAGGTAGCGGTGTAGATATTTCCATGTTTATACAGATAGCAGTGTAGATATTTCCATGTTTATACAGATAGCGGTGTAGATATTTCCATGTTTTTACAGATAGCGGTGTAGATATCTCCATCTTAATACAGATGGCGGAGTAGATATTTATATGTTCATACAGATGGCGGTGCAGATATTTCCATGTTCATACACATGGCGGTGTAGATATTCCCATGTTCATACAGATAGCGGTGTAGTTATTTCCATGTGTAAAGAGATAGCTGTGTAGATATTTCCAAGTATTTGCAGATGGCTGTGTAGAGATTTCCATTTTCATGCTGATAGTGGTTTAGATATTTAAATGTTCAAACAGATAGCGGTGTAGATATTTCCACGTTCATACAGATAGCAGTGTAGATATTTCCAAGCTTATACAGATTGCGAAGATGTATGCATATTTACACAGATAGCGGTGTAGATATTTCCATGTTCATGCAGATAGCTGTGTAGATATTTCCATGTTCATCCAGATGGCTGTGTAGATATATCCATGTTCATACAGATGGCGGTGTAGATATTTCCACGTTCATACAGATAGTGGTGTAGATATTTCCATGTTCATACAGATAGTGGTGTAGATATTTCCATGTTCATAGAGATAGCGGTGTAGATATTTCCATGTTCATACAGATAGCGGTTCTGATATTTCCAGGTTTATACTGGTAGCGGTGTAGATATTTCCATGTTCATGCAGATAGCGGTGTAGATATTTCCATGTTCATCCAGATGGCTGTGTAGTTATATCCATGATCAAACAGATGGCGGTGAAGATATTTCCATGTTCATAGAGATAGAGGGGCTGATATTTCCATGTTCATAGAGATAGCGGTGCTGATATTTCCATGTTTATGCAGGTAGCGGTGTAGATATTTCCATGTTTATACAGGTAGCGGTGTAGATATTTCCATGTTTATACAGATAGCGGTGTAGATATTTCCATGTTTATACAGACAGCGGTGTAGATATTTCTATCTTAATACAGATGGCCGTGTGGTTATTTATATGTTCATGCAGATGGCGGTGCAGATATTTCCATGTTCATACAGATGGCGGCGTAGATATTTCCATGTTCATACAGATAGCGGTGTAGTTATTTCCATGTGTAAAGAGATAGATGTGTAGGTATTTCCATGTATATGCAGATAGCTCTGTAGATATTTCCATTTTCATGCAGATAGCGGTTTAGATATTTCCATGGTCAAACAGATAGCGGTGTAGATATTTCCATGTTCATACAGATAGCGGTGTAGATATTTCCATGTTTATACAGATAGCGGTGATGATGTATGCATGTTTACACAGATAGCGGTGTAGATATTTCCATGTTCCTACAGATCGCGGTGTAGATATTTCCATGTTCAAACCGATAGCGGTGTAGATATTTCCATGTTCATACAGATAGAGGTGTAGATATTTCCATGTTCATACAGATAGCGGTGTAGATATTTCCATGTTCATACAGATAGCGGTGTAGATATTTTCATGTTCATACAGATAGCGGTGCTGATATTTCCATGTTTATACAGGCAGCGGTGAAGATATTTCCATGTTTATACAGATAGCGGTTTAGATATTTCCTTCTTAATACAGATGGCGGTGTAGATATTTATATGTTCATACAGATGGCGGTGCAGATTCTTCCATGTTCATACAGATGGCGGTGTAGATATTTCCATGTTTATAGATATAGCGGTGTAGTTATTTCCATGTGTAAAGAGATAGCTGTGAAGATATTTCCATGTATATGCAGATAGCTGTGTAGATATTTCCACTTTCATGCAGATAGCGGTGTAGATATTTACATGTTGAAACAGATAGCGGTGTAGATATTTCCATGTTCATCCAGATGGCTGTGTAGATATATCCATGTTCACAGAGATAGAGGTGTAGATATTTCCATGTTCATACAGGTAGTGGTGTAGATATTTCCATGTTCATACAGATAGCGGTGTAGATATTTCCATGTTCATACAGATAGCGGTGTAGTGATTTCCATGTTCATAGAGATAGCGGTGTAGGTATTTCCATGTTCATACAGATAGCGGTGCTGATATTTAAATGTTTATACAGGTAGCGGTGTAGATATTTCCATGTTTGTACAGATAGCGGTGTAGATATTTCCATGTTTATACAGATAGCGGTGTAGATATTTCCATGTTTTTACAGATAGCGGTGTAGATATCTCCATCTTAATACAGATGGCGGAGTAGATATTTATATGTTCATACAGATGGCGGTGCAGATATTTCCATGTTCATACAGATGGCGGTGTAGATATTCCCATGTTCATACAGATAGCGGTGTAGTTATTTCCATGTGTAAAGAGATAGCTGTGTAGATATTTCCAAGTATTTGCAGATGGCTGTGTAGAGATTTCCATTTTCTTGCAGATAGCGGTTTAGATATTTCCATGTTCAAACAGATAGCGGTGTAGATATTTCCATGTTCATAGAGATAGCGGTGTAGATATTTCCATGTTCATAGAGATAGCGGTGTAGATATTTCCAGGTTCATACAGATGGCAGTGTAGATATATCCATGTTCATACTGATGGCGGTGAAGATATTTCCATGTTCATACAGATAGCGGTGTAGATATTTCCATGTTCATACAGATAGCGGTGCAGATATTTCCATCTTCATACTGATAGTGGTGCTGATATTTCCATGTTTATACAGATAGCGGTGTAGATATTTCCATGTTTATACAGATAGCGGTGTAGATATTTCCATGTTTATACATATAGCGGTGTAGATATCTACTTCTTAATACAGATGGCGGAGTAGATATTTATATGTACATACAGATGGCGGTGCAGATATTTCCATGTTCATACAGATAGCGGTGTAGCTATTTCCATGTTCATACCGATAGCAGCATAGATATTTCCATGTTCATCCAGATGGCTGTGTAGACATATCCATGTTCATACAGATGGCGGTGAAGATAATTCCATGTTCATACACATAGCGGTGTAGATATTTCCTTGTTCAAGCAGAGTGTGGTGTAGATATTTCCATATTCATACAGATAGAGGGGCTGATATTTCCATGTTGATAGAGATAGCGCTGCTGATATTTCCATGTTTTTACAGGTAGCGGGGTAGATATTTCCATGTTTATACAGATAGTGGTGTAGATATTTCCATGTTTATACAGATTGCGGTGAAGATATATGCATATTTACACAGATAGCGGTGTAGATATTTCCATGTTCATACAGATAGCGGTGTAGATATTTCCATGTTCATCCTGATGGCTGTGTAGATATATCCATGTTCATACAGATAGCTTTGTAGATATTTCCATGTTCATACAGGTAGTGGTGTAGATATTTCCATGTTCATACAGATAGCGGTGTAGCTATTTCCATGTTTATACAGATAGCGGTGTAGATATTTCCATCTTCATAGAGATAGCGGTGTAGGTACTTCCATGTTCATACAGATAACGGTGCTGATATTTCCATGTTTATACAGGTAGCGGTGTAGATATTTCCATGTTTATACAGATAGCGGTGTAGATATTTCCATGTTTATACATATAGCAGTGTAGATATTTCCAAGTTTATGCAGATAGCGGTGTAGATATCTCCATCTTAATATAGATGGGGGTGTAGATATTTATATCTTCATACAGATGGCGGTGCAGATATTTCCATGTTCATACAGATGGCGGTGTAGGTATTTGCATGTTTATAGAGATAGCGCTGTAGTTATTTCCATGTGTAAAGAGATAGCTTTGTAGATATTTCCATGAATATGCAGATCGCTGTGTAGATATTTAAATTTTCATGCAGATAGCGGTGTATATATATCCATGTTCAAACAGATAGCGGTGTAGATATTTCCATGTTCATGCAGATAGCAGTGTAGATATTTCCATGTTAATACAGATAGCGGTGAAGATGTATGCATGTTTACACAGATAGCGGTGTAGATATTTCCATGTTCATACAGATAGCGGTGTAGATATTTCCATGCTCATCCAGATGGCTGTGTAGATGTATCCATGTTCACACAGATGGCGGTGTAGATATTTGCATGCTTATAGAGATAGCGCTGTAGTTATTTCCATGTGTAAAGAGATAGCTTTGTAGATATTTCCATGTATATGCAGATCGCTGTGTAGATATTTAAATTTTCATGCTGATAGCGGTGTAGATATTTCCATGTTCAAACACATAGCGGTGTAGATATTTCCATGTTCATGCAGATAGCAGTGTAGATATTTCCATGTTTATACAGATAGCGGTGAAGATTTATGCATGTTTACACAGATAGCGTTGTAGATATTTCCATGTTCATACAGATAGCGGTGTAGATATTTCCTTGTTTATACAGATAGCGGTGAAGATGTATGCATGTTTACACAGATAGTGGTGTAGATATTTCCATGTTCATACAGATAGCGGTTTAGATATTTCCATGTTCATACAGATAGCGGTGTAGATATTTCCTTGTTTATACAGATAGCGGTGAAGATGTATGCATGTTTACACAGATAGAGGTGTAGATATTTCCATGTTCATACAGATAGCGGTGTAGATACTTCCATGTTCATACAGATAGCGGTGTAGATATTTCCAGGTTTATACAGATAGCGGTGAAGTTGTATGCATGTTCATACAGATAGCGGTGTAGATATTTCCATGTTCATACAGATGGCGGTGTAGATATTTCCATGTTCATACATATAGCGGTGTAGATATTTCCATGTTCATACAGATAGCGGTGTAGATATTTCCATGTTCATACAGATAGCGGTGAAGATATTTCCATGTTCATACTGATAGCGGTGCTGATATTTCCATGTTTATACAGATAGCGGTGTAGATATTTCCATGTTTAAACAGATAGCGGTGTAGATATTTCCATGTTTATACAGATAGCGGTGAAGCTATTTCCATGTTCATACAGATAGCGGTGTATGTATTTCCATGTTCATACAGATAGCGGTGTAGATATTTCCATGTTTATACAGATAGCGGTGTAGCTATTTCCATGTTCATACAGATAGCGGTGTAGATATTTCCATGTTCATCCAGATGGCTGTGTAGATATATCCATGTTCATACAGATGGCGGTGAAGATATTTCCATGTTCATACAGATAGCGGTGTGGATATTTCCATGTTCATACAGATAGCGGTGTAGATATTTCCATGTTCATACAGATAGCGGTGTAGATATTTCCATGTTCATACAGATAGAGGGGCTGATATTTCCATGTTCATACAGATAGCGGTGCTGATATTTCCATGTTTCTACAGGTAGCGGGGTAGATATTTCCATGTTTATACAGATAGCGGTGTAGATATTTCCATTTTTATACAGATAGCGGTGTAGATATTTCCATGTTTATACAGATAACGGTGTAGATATCTCCATCTTAATACAGATGGCCGTGTAGATATTTATATGTTCATACAGATGTCGTTGCAGATATTTCCATGTTCATACAGATGGCGGTGTAGATATTTCCATGTTCATACAGATAGCGGTGTAGATATTTCCATGTGTAAAGAGATAGCTGTGTAGATATTTCCATGTATATGGAGATAGCTCTGTAGATATTTCCATTTTCATGCAGATAGCGGTGTAGATATTTCCATGTTCAAACAGATAGCGGTGTAGATATTTCCATGTTCATACAGATAGCGGTGTAGATATTTCCATGTTTTTACAGAGTGTGGTGAAGATGTATGCATATTTACACAGATAGCGGTGTAGATATTTCCATGTTCATACTGATAGCGTTGTAGATATTTCCATGTTCATCCAGATGGCTGTGTAGATATATCCATGTTCATACAGATAGCGGTGTAGATATTTCCATGTTCATACAGGTAGTGGTGTAGATATTTCCATGTTCATACAGATAGCGGTGTAGCCATTTCCATGTTCATACAGATAGCGGTGTAGATATTTCCATGTTCATACAGATAGCGGTGTAGATATTTCCATGTTCATACAGATAACGGTGCTGATATTTCCATGTTTATACTGGTAGCGGTGTAGATATTTCCATGTTTATACAGATAGCGGTGTAGATATTTCCATGTTTATACATATAGCGGTGTAGATATTTCCAAGTTTATGCAGATAGCGTTGTAGATATCTCCATCTTAATATAGATGGGGGTGTAGATATTTATATCTTCATACAGATGGCGGTGCAGATATTTCCATGTTCATACAGATGGCGGTGTAGATATTTGCATGTTTATAGAGATAGCGCTGTTGTTATTTCCATGTGTAAAGAGATAGCTTTGTAGATATTTCCATGAATATGCTGATCGCTGTGTAGATATTTCCATTTTCATGCAGAAAGCGGTGTAGATATTTCCATGTTCATGCAGATAGCAGTGTAGTTATTTCCATGTTTATATAGATAGCTGTGAAGATGTATGCATGTTTACACAGATAGCGGTGTAGATATTTCCATGTTCATACAGAAAGCGGTGTAGATATTTCCATGCTCATCCAGATGGCTGTGTAGATATATCCATGTTAATACAGATGGCGGTGAAGGTATTTCCACGTTCATACAGATTGCGGTGTAGTTATTTCCATGTGTAAAGAGATAGCTGTGTAGATATTTCCATGTATATGCAGATAGCTGTGTAGATATTTCCATTTTCATGCAGATAGCGGTTTAGATATTTCCATCTTCCTACAGATGGCGGTGTAGATATTTCCATATTCATACAGATGGCGGTGTAGATATTTCCATGTTTATACAGATAGCAGTGTAGATATTTCCATCTTTATACACATATCGGTGTAGATATTTCCATGTTTTAAGAAATAGCGGTGTAGATATTTCCATGTTTACACAGAGAGCGGTGTAGATATTTCCATGTTTACACAGATAGCGGTGTAGATATTTCCATGTTTATACAGATAGCATTGTAGATATTTCCATATTTATAGAGATATCGGTGTAGATATTTCCATGTTTATACAGATCGCGATGTAGATATTTCCATGTTTCTGCAGATGGCTGGGTAGATATTTGCATGTTTATAGAGAGAACGGTGTAGATATTTCCATGATCCCCCAGTTGGTGGTGTAGATATTTCCATGATTACACAGACAGCGTTGTAGATATTTCCAAGTTTATGCGGGTAGCGGTGTAGATATTTCCACTTTTATGCAGATAGCAGTGTAGATATTTCGATGTTTATAAAGGTAGCGGTTTAGATATCTCCATGTTTTAAGAGATAGCGGTGTAGATATTTCCATGTTTACACAGATAGCGTTGTAGATATTTCCATGTTTATTCAGATATCGGTGTAGATATTTCCATGTTCATACTGATGGCGGTGTAGATATTTCCATGTTTATAGATATAGCAGTGTAGATATTTCCATGTTTATCCAGATAGCGGTGTACGTATTTCCATATTTATACAGATGGCGGTGAAGATATTTCCATGCTTATAGAGAAAGCGGTGTAGATATTTCCATATTCCTACAGATGGCGGTGTAGATATTTCCATGTTTATAGAGTTGGCGGTTTAGATATGTACATGTTCCTACAGATGGCGGTGTAGATATTTCCATGTTTATACAGATAGCGGTGTAGGTATTTCCATGTTTGTACACATTACGTTGTAGATATTTCCATGTTTTAAGAGATAGCGGTGTAGATATTTCCATGTTTACACAGACCGCGGTGTAGATATTTCCATGTTTATACCGATAGCATTGTAGATATTTACATGTTTATACTGATAGTGGTGTAGATATTTCCATGTTTACCCAGATAGCGGAGTAGATATTTCCATGTTTATACAGATAGCTTTGTATGTATTTCCTTGTTTATACAGATATCGGTGTAGACATTTCCACGTTTATAGAGATAGTGGTGTAGATATTTCCATGTTTATACAGATAGCGGTGTAGGTATTTCCAAGTTTATAGAGATAGCGGTGTAGACATTTCCATGTTCCTACAGATGGTGCTGTAGATATTTCCATGTGCATACAAATGGAGGTGTAGATATTTCCGTGTTTATAGATATAGCGGTGTAGATATTTCCATGTTTATCCAGATAGCGGTGTACGTATTTCCATGTATATACAGATGGCGTTGTAGACATTTCCTTGTTTATAGAGATAGCGTTGTAGATATTTCCATGTTCCTACAGATGGCGGTGTAGATATTTCCATGTTTACAGAGTTGGCGGTGTAGATATTTCCACGTTCATACAGATGGTGGTGTAGATATTTCCATGTTAATACAGATAGCGGGGTAGGTATTTCCATGTTTATACACATTACGCTGTAGATATTTCCATGTTTTTACAGATAGCTGTGTAGATATTTCCATGTTTATACACATGGCGGTGTGGATATTTCCATGTTCATAGGGATGGCGTTGTAGATATTTCCATCTTTATAGAGATGGCAGTGTAGATATTTCCATCTTAATACAGATAGTGGTGTAGATATTTCCATGTTTAAACAGATGGCGTTGTAGATATTTCCATCTTTATAGAGGTTGCGCCGTAGATATTTCCTTATTCATACAGATGGCAGTGTAGATATTTCCATGTTTATATAGATGGCGGTGTAGATATTTCCATCTTAATACAGATAACGGTGTAGATATTTCCATGTTTATGCAGATGGCGGTGTAGATATTTTCATGTCGATACAGATGGCGGTGTAGGTATTTCCATGTTTATAGAGAGAGCGGTGTAGATATTTCCATGTTGATAGAGATAGCGGTGTAGATATTTCCATGTATATACCGATAGCGGTGTAGATATTTCCATATTTATACAGGTAGCGGTGCAGAAATGTGAATTCATTAAACCTCTTTTTCTTTATAAATTACCCAGTCTTGGGTATGTCTTTATCAGCAGCATGAAAATTGACTAATACACTCACTTTCCATGAATGATACTCTGTTAGCCCATTTGCATTGTTGTAAAGAAATACCTGAGGCTGGGTAATTTATAAAGAAATGACGTTTATTTGTCTCCTTGTTCTGAAGGCTGTACGTGAAGCATAGTACTGGCACCTGCTTCCAGGGAGGGCCTCAGGAACCTTCCAATCATGGTGGAAGGTGAAGGGAAACCAGCATATCACATGGTGAGAGCGGAAGCCAGAGAGACAGGGAGGAGGTGTCAGTCTCTTTTAAACAACCAGATATCGCATGAACTCACAGGGTAAGAACTCATTCATTACCAAGAGGACAGCACCAAGCCATTCAGGAGGCATCTATCTCCAACATTGGGGATCACATTTGAACGTGAGATTTGAAGGGGACAAACATCCAAACTATGTCAGATACCAAAGCTGACAATGCTTAGGATCTTTAGCTGTTCCAGGTTCTGGGAAAAGGGAGAGAGTTAGCTTCCCTCGTCTATGCTGTGCTACTCCATATTATATTAGTAATTATTGTTCTCTAAAGGTTCTTGAAAGCAAATAAACAAATGCAAGGCAAAACACATGAAATGCAAGGCAAAACATACGAAATGCAAGGCAAATGCATTAAAAACTTTTGAGTGTTAATATATAGGTTTTATTTTACCTTTTTAATTTCTTTTGCTTAACCAAATAGATTATGTAGTTTTGATTAACTGGCCATGAAATAGCTCTGCCTACATAGAATTTCCCATGAATAATTGGTTGTGGAGACTTTTGTGTGTGACCCAAATCCTCCCTCAAAACTGAAGTTTGCCCAGCTATTGGGAGTGTTGGCAAATCATGCCTCTCAGCTGATTCTCTCTAGAATTTATTCTCAGGAGATCTAATTAATAACTTGTCAAGCTGATGTCCATCCTTGGGGACAACTCGTATCTGAAGAATGGCCAGTGAAAGGTATTAAAACTCCATACTCCTGCCTCAATTTAGGGCAACTCTGAAGGGTCACCCCTGCTTCTCAGCTCCCCCTTGAGATTAGCTGAGGTATTTGTTGTGACTGCCTCACATCTCAACTCCCTTTGTCCAATTCAGCTTTTTCGCCACAGTTGTTGGCTCCTAGGATTTTACCCAGTTAAATGTTCTCTACACAAATCTCTATCTCAAATCTGCTTTACAGGGAATGTGGCCTCAGACAGGTTTTCATTAGGTTCTGGACGTAACTCTCATTAGTCATTGATATGATTCGGCTGTGTCTCCACCCGAATCTCACCTTGATTGTAATTATCCCCGCATGTCAAGGATGGAGTCAGGTGGAGATCATTGAATCATAGGGGCGGGTTCCCCCTACTGTTCTCCTGGTAGCGAATAAGTCTCACGAGATCTGATGCTTTTAAAATGGGAGTTTCCCTACACAAGCTTTCTTCTCTGCTACCATTTAAGATGTGCCTTTGCTTCTTTTTTGCCTTCTGCCGTGACTCTGAGGCCTCCCCAGCCATGTGGAATTGTGAGTTCATTAAACCTCTTTCCTTTCTAAATTACCCGGTCTTGGGTATGACTTTATTAGCAGCATGAGAACAAACTAGTGCAGTCTGTTCTATAAGCCCAAGTCGGATCACAGATTCCCGCTTTCCGTTTTTTTTTCTAGCCCATATTTCTACTAAAACTTGACTCATATAGACTTAAAACAAAATAATTAAGCATGGCTAGTATTTATTTAATATTTTATACGTGTCAGGTACTGTATTTTGTAACTTATCTTTTAATAATCTTTCCAAATCTCTAAAAGGAGAATTCTGCTCTTTTATAGAGAAAATAAGGATGGCTCAATCTTTTGATTTTTATTACAAGCTTTATTTTGTATAACATATAATAAACTAAAAATATTGAAAGTTTAGAAACCATCAGCACGCAATCGAGGTGATGGAAATATACTTCACCTCCAGTTTCCTGATGCCTCTTTATAATACATTTCTCTGGCCCCTCATTCCTGGCCCTTAAAAACCACCAAACTGCTTTCTGTCACTGGACAGTAATTTATACAGTCAAAAAATGTATATAAATAAAATTTTACACTATGCACTTTTTTGTCTGACATTTTATGTTTTTTTCTCTGCATGTTTTACCTCTAGAGTCTGCCTTGTTTCACTTAGTATAGTTATTTTGAGATTCATTCATGTTATAGTATGTATCCATAATTAATTCGGATAAAGCAAGTTAATTCATTAATGTATTGATTGATATTTAGACTGTTTCTAGTTTGGGCTATTATGAATACATGTGCTATGAACATTTGTGTTGATATCATTATATGAACACCTACTTTTATCTCTCTTGGGTAAATACCCAGGAGTGCAATGGCTGAGTCTTACGGCAGAAGTATGTTTAACTTTTTAAGGGACTCTTAAACTGTTTTTCAAAGGTTACACTTTTTTGTATTCCCATCAGCAGTGTATGAGAGTTTCAGCTTCTCCACATCCAAGCCAGTGCTTGGCTGTTATCAGTCATGCTAATCTTAGCTATTTAAAAATAGATAGTGGCGTCTCATTTTGGTTTTAATTTGCATTGCCCTAAGCATTAATTATGTTGAGCATATGTGCTTATTTACCAAACAAATGTCTACTTTGTAATGTCTGTTCCAGTCTTTCACCCAAGTTTTAAATGGGGTTGTTTGTTTTTCATTATTAAATTTTGAGCTTTTAAAATATATTTTTGATGCAAGCCTTTCATCAGATATATGAATTGCAAATATTTTCTCCCAGCCTGCAGCTTGTCTTTTCAGTCTCTTAATAGATTCTTTTGAAGAGCAGATTCTTTTTTTTAAATTTGATGGGTTCTTCTTATCAATATATTATTATATAAATCATGCTGTGGGGTCATATCAAAGAAAGCTTTGCCTGACTCAAAGTCCCAAATGTTTTCACATCTTCCCTCTCCTCTCCTTTGGGAACTGAGATTACACGTAAATTCAGTTACTTGAAATTTACTGTCTACTATTGCTCTGTTCATGTTTTTTAAAAATTTATTTTCTCTCTCTATTTTATTTTGAGAGGTGTCTATCTTTTCTTCTTTAATGACTAATGTGCTATCAGCCTACCATGTAGCTGGGACTACAGCCGCATGCTACTATGCCCCGCTAATTTTTGTATTTTTAGTAGAGATGGGATTTCACCATATTGGTCAGGCTGGTCCTGAACTCCTGACTTCGTGATCCACCTGCCTCGGCCTCGCAAAATGCTGAGATTACAGGCGTGAGCCACTGCACCCAGCCTCCTTTAGTGTATCTTGCATGTCTCTATTTTAGAACATATAGAATACTGTTTCAATAAGCATTTGAATGTTCTTAACTGATAACTCTGGCACCTTGATTTACTCTGGATCAGTTCTGACTCAGTGATTTTTCTCCTTATTATGAGCCACGTTCTTCTGTCTTTTGTTGTTACTGTTGTGTCTCTGCTAAACTGTGTCTGGATGTCAGATATGGTGACTTTTATCTTATTGAGTGCTGGAAGTATATATAAATATTCTTGATCTTTGTATTGGTATGTATTTAAGTTTAGTTGGAAAGAGTTTGACTCTTTTTGGTCTTGCTTTAAAAATTCATTAGGTGGGATCAGACCAGTTGTCATTTTAGAGCTAATCACTCCCAACTAGTGAGGCAAGATCCTTCTGGGTATCCCTGGGAATCTTGAGGTGTTTCTGGTTTGGCTGATAAAATAAGCACTATTACTGGACCTTGGTGAGCATGTGTACTGTTACTTTTCATCTTATCTGGGTGTTGTTTCCCCAACCGTAGGTACTTTTCTCTAGGCCTGTCCTAACAATTACTTAGCTATGTACTTTAGGGGGACCCTTTGCAGAGCTCTGGAGTTCTCTTTCTGTGCAGCCCCTTCTTCTCGGAAACCTTGTCCTGAGAGCTCATGTCAACATGGTTCCTGTGGACTCTCAGCTCTGTCCCCTCAGCTCAGGGAGAACGATGGGCTCCTCTTGGGCTTTTCTCCTGCAGTAGTGGGCTGGAAAACTTTCTCCAGGCATAAATTAGGGCAGTTGATAGGCTCACCTTGTTTGAGACTGACTTTACAGGGTCTTGCAAACTTTTGTGGCATACATTTTGGCCATTTTTTTGGTTGTTTCAGGAGGGAGAGAAAGTCTATTTCTTGTTACTCCATCATGGTCATTGCAGAAGTCAAACTAACTGATATTTATCAATACAGTCTGTTGCTACACATTGAACTTGCTTAAGATAATTTTTAGATGGCACAGAACTTTCTGTCCATTGAATGAGACTCTCTGCTTATTTTGCAAGTGCTCATTTGTATGGAGACATTTGTATGGAGAAACTTCAAAAAGTTTGTGGAAAAATGAAGTTAAAAGATAAACATTGAAAATGTGATCTTCGGTTTTCATCCCTAAAGAACTGATGGTCCTGGGAACTTAACAATGTCAATGCAGTCTCTTATACATTATTAACTTAAGAAAAATGGGTGCCCTTTCCACATTTGTTGAGATTGGGAAACAAAAAGAAGTCAGAAGGAGCCAAATCAGAGCTGTAAGGTGGATGCCTGACAATTTCCCATTGAGACTCTCACAAAATTGCCTTTGCTTGATGACAGGAATGAGCAGAAACATTGTGGTGTTAGAGGACTGTCTGCTAAAGCTTTCCCAGGTATTTTGCCCTAAAACTTTGACTAACTTATTCAAAACACTCTCATGATATGCAGATATTATTGTTCTTTGACCTTCCACAAAGTCAACAAGCAAAATGCCTGGAATGTCCCCAAAAAACTGTTGCCGTGACCTTTGCTCTTGAGTGATCCCCTTTAGCTTTGACTGGACCACTTCCACCTTTGGTAGCCATTGCTTTGATTGTGTTTTGCCCTCAGGATCATACTGGGAAAGCCATGTTTTATCTTCTGTTACAATTCTTCAAAGAAATCCTTCAGGATCTTGACCCTAGTTCTTTAAAATTTCCATTGAGAGCTCTCCTCTTGTCTGCAGCTGATCTGAGCACAACACTTTTGGCACCCATGCAGTGGAAAGTTGGTTCAACTTTAATTTTTTAGTCAGAACTGTGTAAGCTGAACCAATTAAGATGTCTATGATGTTGGCTATTGTTTGTGCTGTTGATTATCAGTCCTCTTCAATTAGGGCACAAACAAGATTAATTTTTTTCCTTGCAAATTGATATGGATGATCTGTCCCTGTGGACTTCATCTTCCACATCATCTCGTTTCTTCTTTAAAAAAGCTGTCCGCTTGTGAACTACTGATTTCTTTGGTGCATTGTCCCCTCAAGCTTCTTGTAAAGCATCAGTGATTTCACCATTCTTTCACTCAAGCTTCATCATAATCTAATGTTTGTTCTTGCTTCAATTTTAGCAGAATTTACATTGCTCTGCTAGGGGCTCTTTTCAAACTAATGTCTACTCCTTCTTACTGTCTCAAACTAGATCCTGTTCAAACATGCTATAATCAATTAGTATGAGTTTATTTTGCTGCCAAAATTGAAACCTTTGCATAGTTTTTTTCATAATATACATTTTCCATGAACTTTTTAAGGCCTCTCATGTATCCACAGGTAGAGTGCCTTACCTATTCTGACTTCAGTCAATTATTCAAGACCTTTCCTTGTCAGTGATACATTAGAAAGGTAGAGTATTGAAAAATAAGAGTAGTTTCTGCTGATTAAGAAATACTATATCTTTTTCTACTTCTTTCTTTTTTTTTTTCTTTTTTTTTTTTTTTGAGACAGCATCTTTCTCTGTCACCCAGGCTGGAGTGCAGTGGTGTGATCTCAGCTCACTGCAACCTCTGCCTCCCAGGGTCAAGTGATTCTCCTGCCTCAGCCTCCCGAGTAGCTGGGACTATAGGTGCCTGCCACCACACCCAGCTAATTTTTGTATTTTTAGTGGAGACAAGGTTTCACCATATTGGCCAGGCTGGTCTTGAACTCCTGACCTTGTGATCTGCCTGACTTGGCCTCCCAAAGCGCTGGGATTACAGTCATGAGCCACCGTACCTAGCTTTCTACTTCTTTCTTATTATTTTCCTCCTCTCTCATTCCTATATTCTCTCCTTTCTCCTACTTTCCTCCCCACTCCCTGTTTCCTTCCTTTCATCTTTCCTATTTTCAAGACTTAATATTTCTTGAACCTCCGATGTTATCATAGTATGTTATTTGTTTAATTTTCACATAACAATAATAGTTTAAATACAAATAATATTTATTTTCATCCCCATGTTATCAGTATAACAGTAAAGATGTGGAGAGGCCAGCTGGGCATGGTGGCTCAAGCCTGTAATCCCAGCACATTGGGAGGCCGAGGTGGGTGGATCACGAGGTCAGGAGATCGAGACCATCCTGGCTAACACGGTGAAACCCCATCTCTACTAAAAAATAGAAAAAATTAGCTGGGCGTGGTGGCGCGTGCCTGTAGTCCCAGCTACTCGGGAGGCTGAGGCAGGAGAATAGTGTGAACCCGGGAGGCAGAACTTGCAGTGAGCCAAGATCACGCCACTGCACTCCAGCCTGGGTGACAGAGCGAGACTCTGTCTCAAAAAATAAATAAATAAATAAATGAAAATAAAATTAAAAAAATGATGTGGAGAGGCCAAACCAATGGCTCTTATATCCACGTTCTTTCTTCTAAATGATTTCACCTTAGTTTTGGTCTGCATCTCTAACCATAGCTAGTTGCAGCAGGACTTCTATCTGGCCTTGCTGCTCTCATTTTTGGACCTCCTCACTGAAATCAAATTGATCTTTCTAAAATGCAAACCTGGTCTTAGTATTTTATTACTTAAAACCCATTGGTGGCTTTCCATGATTTATGGAATAAAGTCAAAATTCCTGTTTTTGCCCATGTTTCTGTGTGCCTCTCATCCCTACATTTACTGATTCCTGTGTGCCATAAATTGCCAGTTGTCCAGAGTTCATTCTCTTTTTGTACTTGGGAGGACTTCTGCATCCTGCAACTTTTCCCCTGAAACGTGCTTGGAAAATACCTACTCATTTTTTTCAGATTCAGGTTAGCTTTTTACTTCAGTTTCTTTTCCTGAAGCTTATACTGACTGCTCCATATGGCTTTGGGGATTAGCTACTCATTCCTTTGTGCCCTTTGTAGATACACATTTATCATGGAGTCTTTTTTTTTTTTTTTGAGACAGAGTCTCACTCTGTCACCAGGCTGGAGTGCAGTGGTGTGATCTCAGCTCACTGCAACCTTTACCTTCCAGGTTCAACTGATTCTCTTGCCTCAGCCTCCCAAGAAACTACAGGCGTGCACCACCGTGCCCAGCTAATTTTTGTATTTTTAGTAGAGACGGGGTTTCACTATGTTGGCCAGGATGGTCTCGATCTCTTGACCTCGTGATCTGCCCACGATGGCCTCCCAAAGTGCTGGGATTACAGGCATGAACCACCGCTCCCAATCAGTCATGCAGTCTTTATACTTACTTGTTTACTTGCCTGTGAGCTCACTGAATGCAGGGACTATTTCCTTGTTGCTCTAGCACCTACACCAGTACCTGGTATCCAGAAGCTGTATGCTAAATGTTTGTTGAGTGGCTGTTTGACTGAATGATTGTACTCCTAATTAGTAGATAGAAAGCCATGAACTTCCCAGTTCATCATTCTTTGTGCTCAATTCTGGTTTCTTTATTGTGTTCAAAAGAGTTCCTTAGTGACATAAAACTATGGAGCTAGTATGTCAGCTCATTTAAGCAATGATTGGTTTATGTATATAAGAGGCTTCAATAATTATATATTTTTATTTCAGTTTCAATAAATGATCAATTTATTAATTTTCTCTGTTTTGGCTTATTGTTCACATTTAATATCAAATAAAAGTGTTTTACTTAAAATTATTCATGCCAATTATGACAGTTAGGTGAATATTACTTTGACTTACATTCCAGTAGTAGTTTTGGTTGAACCCTGAATATGCTAAGACGTCCCTTTTCTTTTTTCTTATGAACAGGCTACTGTGTTTACATATATTATTAAAATCTTCTTTGAAAATACGAAGAGTGTTACATTTCTTATATTTAGTTCTCTGTGCTTCAGAATTCCTGTGATACTTGCACTTAAGTCCTTCTGAGCAGTTGATGTTGATATTTATGTGGTTAATTTCATGAAACGTGGTGGTTTTCATTTCTATCATTAATTTATACAGGAGATAGACTGTTTTCCAGGTGTAAGCTCAGTCATATAATTAGAAAATTTATAAGCAGAAAGGAGTTATTTGGTCTAACCCATTTATTCTACAGATAGAGAAATTAGAGTCCAGAAACTCTGTCTTCTTTAAAGTCTTACAGGTATTTAAGAAAAAAGAATAGACTTGAGGTTTCTGTGCTCTGAACCCAGTGATCTTGACACTGTAATGATCTTCATCCATATTATTCACAGAAGTAAATATAATCACATATTAAATAAGAAACAAAAATACTAAGGAGATATTATACTGAAAAATGAAATAATATTATCTTAATTATTTTGATCAGATTCAATCTATAGCAGCTTGAAGGCTAATAATTCCAATGATTCTCTGAATAAACCATTTTTCTAATAAGATTACAGGTTTTAGTAATCTAATTATTTTGACTGATGCAAATGTTACCCCGCCAGTCTGAAAAATGTGTTTATTTATATGTCATAAAGAATAATTTATTCCAAAAAGGCTAATTTTCAAAATATATGTATCTTCTGAAACTGTATCTATTTTTTCCCCACGTTTTCTAAATATATTTTAGAGGGCATTTGTAGATTTTCATGGTGCTGGAAAATTAAGGTATAATGGTCTCATGAAGGAGAATAATGTCATTTAGACATTGTAATTTTGGAGGATCACAATACTTTTTGGAATGTGGTTGTTGCAGAACTGGTCACTTATACTAATTATATAATAACATACTATACTAATGCAATAATATACCATATGAAATTATTCAGTGGTAAATTTGTCTTAAATCCTCTAGAATACTGCAAAGAAATAGTTTATATAAGAAAGAGTACCATAGCAGATGTGAACACAATATTTCCTATTTTTTTCTTCTTTTTTATTTTTTTGAAGACAAGTTCTCACTCTGTTGCCCAGACTGGAGTTCAGTGCCATGTTCATAGTTCACTGCAACCTCAAACTCCCAAGCTCAAGTGATCCTCTTGATTCAGCCTCTGAAGTAGCTGTGCCTATAGGTGTGCACCACCACACCAGCTAAGTTTTAAAATTTTTTATAGATATGTTGCCCAAGCTGGTCTCAAATTCTTGAGCTCAAGAGATCTTCTCACCTTGGCCTCCCAGAGTGTTGGGATTACAGGCATGAGCCACCATACTCAGCCAATATTTCTTTTGTAAAAGACATTTTCTAACATACTTCTCATTTTAACTAACATAATATTCAAAGTGTAGATCTGAGAAAGAGATAGTGCCTGCAGATCTGGGATCCTACATGCTAATATTATGGGATGCATTCAGATTTGATCAGCAGATATTCCATTTATTCTAGAACACCACCAGCAGAAGAATGTAATTACGTCTATCACTAAAACTTTGTGTCAATACAGACTACTGTATTTGTTATCATAGATGGTCCTTGGATGGCAGCCTTAAGCAATTTTAAACCTAGACAGGTGATGTACTTTTTCTTCTTGGATAATTTTCATGGTTTTATCTAATTTGGTTGTAACTAATGTGTTTAATATGGCTTGCTTGTTTTTTAAAAAGTTGTTCAGTATCCTTAGAACTCAGTGCTGATTTCTTTTTCTAGCAGGCCTTTTATATAGGACATCTCACTTTCTCCTGGCTCTCTACTACTAGCATGAGGTCTCTGAAAAATCAAGACAGCAAAATAATTTGTTATAGAACAGCCTATGTAGAGGGACAGGGGAGGAGTCATATTCCAAGAGGGAAAGACCTTTGAGCCAGGCTCAATTTGTAGAGGCCGTTGAATGAAAATGAGAGAGAGAGAATGCACACTTTACTGCACTATTAAAGCAAAATTCTGACAATAACTTCTAAAAATGATTCAACTCTTATACACTGAGAATATGACAGACCTTCCAAAAGTATAATTTCTTACATGAACGTCCAGGTATATAAGGAAAAATAACTATTTCATACCAATATCTCCAGCCGCCTTTATTGTTGGTTCACCACATAGGTTTTTATCAGAATCGCAGAACATTAATTTTTTAAATTAGCTACCATTACAACTAGCTTGAGAAGAACTTTCTTTTTAATAATTCGACCCAGATGCATTCTAGATACTCCAGTGTTACGAATCGATGGCTTCATGAGGAGCCGCTGTTGACTCATGCTATCTCTGGACACACTGACAGGAAATGTTTTCTTACACCTGTTTTCCTCCTGCTTTTCCTTGGTAGGACTTAGTTCCTTGGCATAGTTCAGTATCAATGGCAGTCATAGAGAAGTGTTACAGAAACCCAGCTTATTCCAACTTGTGAATTATTTGGCACCCAGGAACCAGGTCTTACAATCTTCAACCCACTTTTTCTTAACATGGCCCCTTTTCTGAAATGTTTATTTATATATGATGTAGGCCTGGGGAAAGGACATGGACTTTCAAAGAAAATATTCTCCAATAGATCTGTCAACTCCAGAGAACCTTCTGACTAAATCTGAAAGAATTCCACTGTGCTCTGATAACATCCTTTAATAATGAAGGAAAAGATATTTTTCCCCCAGGAGGATTTTGTAGTGAAAAGATGGCATAATTTTTTTAAAAATGTTGTTTATAATCTCATTTGTTTTTTCATTTGTGGGGTGTGTCTTAAATCCTAAATGGTACATCCTTTTTAAAATACTTCTAGTAATAAAATGTTTCTGAAGTTATGTTGTAAATATCATTGGACTATGTTTAATAATGTTAAGTTGATCCCACTTCCCCTGAAATTATATACATAAATGCTGAAAGTATAAATTTACATATACAACTTCATGGAACATTTTTCTTCCAAGTGTGCATTTGCTAGAATTTGCATTGAAAGGTTTTGGAAGGAGCCTGTTGGTATGAATCCTGTGTGAGCAACACTCAGATTTGTTGCATACTGAACAGCATGCTAAATCTCACTTCACAATCTTAGATTTCTCATCTACCATCTTGAGCTGAATTTAAAATGTAACTGCAGTTTATTATGTCACCTGTTCGTCAAACACTGATGCAAAGCTTAGTTTTCAGTGTGAAGAACCCATGACTAGAGAAGGGAAGAAGAAAGGGTCAAGCAGACCTCATTAAAGAGTGTATGGGCAAGAAAACACATCAGATGTCTTGATAGGTTTTTTAAAGTCCTGTTAGACTTGTCATGATTTCCAAAACACTAAATGCCATCTAGTATTTTGGACCCTCCAAAATTACAGTAGAATATTATTATGGGTCATCTTAATTGGAAATATACAGGAAAATCCTGATGATTAATGTAGACTAGTGATAGCTCTCACACATTTATATAACCTATGTTGAAAAGAAAGAAGAAAGGCAGGAAGGAAAGAAGGAAAAAGAGCGGAGAGAGAGGAACAAGAAAACACGTGGATTTGTGGAAATGAAAATTTTTAAATTACTAATTTGCAAGAATGGGTAAGAAAAATACCGAGTATGAACATAAATGCTTTCAATTCCGTTTGTCTCTTAATCCTTCTCAGTCCGTGGCCAGTTTTGAAACTTGGTGTAACTTCCTTCCTTTATTCCTCCCTCCCTTGCTCCCTCCATCCCTTCTTGCCAGCCTCCTTCCCTTCCTCTCTCCTTGAGTTTCCTTCTTCTTTCTTGTTCCCTCCCTCCCTCCCTCTCTCTTTTTTCCCCTTAGTTTCCCCGGAAGCACATATACCAGCCATTTGAATGCTTTCTGCTCATAGATACTGCCAAGCCCCCTCACCCAGACTGCTGAATAGATTTGGTAGAATGGAATGAGAAACACAGACTTTGTGTCTGTGGCGGCCACCTCTGATGTTGCAGACTTTTGCCGTGATTATGCACTCCAGCCGAGGGACGCTAGAGAGGTTGAAATTTCAACTGTGGGATTTGCCATTTTGGAATTTGCAGAAATGTACTGGATATGCTAACAGCAGCCTGGCTAGCCTCCACTTCACAAGGAAGTATTTAAATATACACGTGTAATATGAAGAAAATTGCATTAGATCATAAGGGATGAATTATTTTGTAAATGACTATACCATCAAATACCATACCTGATATCAATCATCTTCATCAGACAGTATCTGTGTATGTAAGTAGATAAACAAAAAAGCAGGAGTTTATTTCTCTCTAATGTATCCTTGACTCTCTAGCAGTGACCTCTGAAATGTCTCTTCTGATCCAGACTTGTTTGAATCATGTGCAACATTTTAGATTTGTCTTTTCTCTGCAAGTTTTTTTTGTTAAGTACCATAACATATTGAACCAAATAGTTTTGCTTGCTTTCTATTGATGACACATGATTTTGGCTTTTATCTTCAGTGGAAAATCAATGTGTCACATGGAGTTCACTAAGAAAAAGGTATGGGGCCTCTTTGTAATTCTTTGTCAGATGATTGCTTTATCTTGATTTATGCCTTCAAACTTTTTCCCATTCAGCAGAAAATATTGTGTCGCTATCTGTGAGAGCAAAGCGATCTATACCAATTTATGCTCTAAGTGTAGCCTCCTTCCAGAACTGCTTATGGAACATATCAACTCACTATAGATTAGGGACATAATGGATTCTTCTTTCTTAAAAGTGGCAGATTGACAATTTTAGTTCATATACAAGCTTTTATATTAACATTAAAACAATATTTCTATGTAAAGTAAAATATTGTAGTTGATTATTATTCGAGGGCCTCCCAGAATTTCAAGGTCTGAAAATAAATTCAGTGTTCCTGGTGGTAACAAAATTGCCCCTACTTCCTTGTATCAGGACTGCCATTTGGAACTGCTGGGGAAGCTCTTTTCAGAAATTATTTTCAAAACAGCATTGTTGCCTTTTGCCAAACTGAAATCTGGTTGTAAACTTTTGAAAACTAGTTCCTTGGAATGGAATTCAAGTTGTCTTCTAAGCAATTTTTTTTAACTCAAACATACATTCTATCTTGCTTTATTATGTCACTATTTGTGTAGGAAACATATTTCTATTTTTACCATTTTCAATTTATTTACATTTACATTTACATTTGTGTGTATATATATATACACACATACATACACTTTAAGTTCTGGGATACATTTGCAGAACTTGCAGTTTTGTGAAATAGGTATACATGTGCTGTCGTGGTTTGCTGCACCCATCAACTCGTCATCTACATTAAGTATTTCTCCTAATGCTATCCCTCCTCTTTCCTTCCTACCCACTGACAGGCCCCAGTGTGTGATGTTCCCCTCCCTGTGTCTATGTGTTCTCATTGTTCAACTCCCACTTATGAGTGAGAACATGTGGTGTTTGGTTTTCTGTTCTTGTGATAGTTTGCTGAGAATGATGGTTTCCAGCTTCATCCATGTCTCTGCAAAAGACATTAATCCATCCTTTTTTATAGCTGCATGGTATTCCATGGTGTATATGTGCCACATGTTCTTTATCCAGTCTATCATTGATGGGCATTTGGGTTGGTTCCTAGTCTTTGCTCTTGTGAATAGTGCTGCAATAAACATATGTGTGAATGTGTCTTTATAGTAGAATGATTTATAATCCTTTGGATGTGTACCTAGTAATGAGACTGTTAGGTCAAATGATATTTCTAGTTCTGGATCCTTGAGGAATTGCTACACTGTCTTCCACAATGGTTGAACTAATTTACACTCCCACCAACAGTGTAAAAGCATTCCTATTTCTCCACATCCTCTCTAGCACCTGTTGTTTCCTGACTTTTTAATGATTGCCATTCTAACTGGCGCGAGATGGTATCTCATTGGACCAGGGGTGATGAGCTTTTTTTTTTTTTTCTTCGAGACAGCCTCACTCTGTCACCCAGGGTGGAGTGCAGTGGCACAATTTCGGCTCACTGCAACCTCCACCTAATGGGTTCAAGCAATTCTCCTGCCTTAGCCTCTTGAGTAGCTGGGATTACAGATATATACCACCACGCCTGGCTAAAGTTTTTTTGTGTGTTTTTGGTAGAGACAGAGTTTCACCATAGTGGCCAGGCAAGTCTCAAACTCCTGACCTTGTGATCCACTCGCCTTGGCCTCCCAAAGTGATGGGATTACAGGCGTGAGCCACCACGCCCAGCCTATGATGAGCTTTTTCTCATGTGTTTATTGGCCGCATAAATGTCTTCTTTTGAGAAGTGTCTGTTCATATCCTTTTCCCACTTTTTGATGGGGTTGTTTTTTTCTTGTAAATTTGTTTAAGTTCCTTGTAGATTCTGGATATTAGCCCTTTGTTAGATGGATAGATTGCAAAAATTTTCTCCCACTCTGTAGGTTGTGTGTTCACTCCGATGATAGTGTCTTTTGCTGTGCAGAAGCTATCTTTAGTTTAATTAGATCCCATTTCTCAATTTTGGCTTTTGTTGCCACTGCTTTTGGTGTTTTAGTCGTGAAGTCTTTGCCTATGCCTATGTTCTGAATGGTATTGGCTAGGTTGTCTTCTAGAGTTTTTATGGTTTTAGATCTTATGTTTAAGTCTTTAATCCATCTTGAGTTAATTATTTTATAAGGTGTAAGGAAGGGGTCCACTTTCAGCTTTCTTCATTTGGCTAGCCAGTTTCCCCATCACCATTTATTAAATAGTCAATCTTTCCCCATTGTTTGTTTTCGTCAGGTGTGTCAGAGATATGTTGTATATTTCATGGTACAATGCCTTCTGTCAATGGGGAAAAATAACAAGCATATATGGGATGAATGAAGTCTGCTATGGTTAAGGTTGAGAATATTTACTGATCCTTGAGTTCAGTCTCCAGGAATGTTGGAAATAGAGAATGGAGATAATGGAGATAAAGAAAAGTTCTGAAAATGACACTTCCCATAGTGTCAAAATTGTGATCTATTGCAGAATTCTGTGATACATCAAAATCTCTGTTTATACTGAGGTTTGTTATTGTGTATGAGCATATCTTTATCAGGTGTAGGCTATTTCTATACTTTCATGTCTTTAAATCAATGTTTCTATTCACATATGTATATGTGCAAATAGAAGCATGTTAATATTATATATATATTTTCTGTCATTACCATGATTGCTATGATTATCATTAGCATGTATTATTAGTGTGACCGAAGTATCATCAGTATCAGTTTCTTTCTCACTGCAGTGCTCCTGTAATGCTTCATTTCTACAGAGCCAACCTACACCCACCGTTTCCCTGACTATAACTTTACCTAAAGTATAAGCCCTTATAAAGCCATGAAAGCCTACCAAGAATTGTCAAAGAAGCTAGGCAGCAGCCAGGCTCTGCCTTAGGAAAAGATTTTACTTTTTATTATCATGTGCAGTACTTAACTACTTGTTTTGACCTCTAAGATTTTGCTCTCCTATATTTCTATCCCCTGGCTTTCTGATATTTCATGTGATTATATTTGAAATTTTAACCTTGCTTTTCTTTTTGGAATCTCTGATATCTCTGCTGCCACAGGTAATGACAGGTTCCTCTCTAACTGTTGGTGTTATCCCTGGTCAGATTATTACTGATGACAGAAGTAGATGTTTTACGTGGATTCTCTCGATATCAGAAACAAATACAGATATCACAACTCAAAAATGACAGACTGATAACCATTATGAACTTAGATGCAACATTCTTAATACAATATTAGCAAATTGAGTCTAGGAATATTTA
The DNA here is from genome assembly GCF_029281585.2 of Gorilla gorilla gorilla. Classification (NCBI taxonomy): domain Eukaryota; kingdom Metazoa; phylum Chordata; class Mammalia; order Primates; family Hominidae; genus Gorilla; species Gorilla gorilla. The sequence goes on along the minus strand of NC_073232.2, from coordinate 3,302,710 downwards.
AAAATGGTAATGTGTTTTAACCAAGTGGGGTTTATCTCAAGTTGGTTTCAACAACTGAAAATCTACCATGCTGACAGAAAAAAGAAAAATCACGTGACACTCTCAATAGATGCAAAAAAGGAATTTACAAAATGTAACACATTTTTTAAATTAAAAACTCCCAGCAAACTGAGGATAGAAAAGTACATTTTCAAACTGATTATGTGTTTACAAAAAATCTATAGCAAACATCTTACTTAAAATGGTGAAAGCCTTAATACTTTCTACATAAGATTATGAAAAATGCAATGATGTCCTCTCTCCCTAGTTCTTTAAAGTATTGCATTCAATATTAAATAAGTGGAAATATATACCAAGTTCATTGATAAATATTTAATACTTATGAGATGATAATTCTCCTGAAATTGATCTCTAGATTCAGTGGAATTCCCATGAAACCTTATAGGTCCTTTTGGATAAATTACAAAACTGATTCTAAAACAGGGAGAAAGAAAGAAGGGAAGGAAGGAGGAATGGACAGAAAGAAGAAAGAAATAAAGAGAAAAGAAAAGAAAATAAGAAATAAGTGACACCCAAGTTGGGAAGAAAGAAAAATACTATTCTCACGTGATGTAAACATATACATAGAAAATCCTTAGGCATCTGCAGAAGTGTGCTAGAGGTATGAAGTGAATTTAACAAAGTTGTAGGATGAAAGATCAATAAATAAAATCAATTGTGTTTCTATACACAATCAACACCAATTAGAAAATAAAATTATGTAAGCAATTTAACTTATAATAGCCTCAAAAATAATAAAATAATTCAGAATAAATTTAATAAAAGGTATGCTGATCCAAAATTTCTAAATCACTAATACGAGAGATTGAATAGGTAGAAATATGTATCAAGTTCATTGGTAAATATACATGTCATACTTATTAGATGATAATTCTTCTGAAACTGATCTCCAGATTTGGCACAATCCCAGTCAAACCTATAGGCCTTTTTGGAGAAATTACAAAGCTGATTCTAATTTTTTTTTTTAAATGCAGAAGTCCTAGAATAGCCAGAGCATGTTTTAGAAAGAAGAATAAAGTTGGAAAACTTTCCAAATTTCAAGACATATTATAAAGCTACACTAAACAGTACAGTAAACTTACTGGCATGAAGAAGACATATATATCAGTGAAACAGAATAAATAATTTAGAAATATATCCTGCCTTACATGGCCAAAGTTGCCAAAATATTTCAATAAGGAAATCAATGTCTTTATAAAGATGGTACTATTAAAATTGGATATTAAATGGAGAATATGAACTTCAGAATTACCTCACACCATATCCTCAAATTAACTCAACATGTATTTTATACATAATGTAAATATAAAATGTATAAAGCTTACTGAATAGGAAACATTTTTAATAATCTTACTACAGCTAAAAATTTTTTAGATAAGAAAAGGATGGATGAAAATGGAAAAAAATAGTAAGATGGACTTCATGAAATTAAGACTTTTGCAACTTAAAACATAGCATCAAAAAATGAAAAGGCAAACCACAGATTGGGACAGAATAATTTTAAATATGTCTGATAAAGAACTTTCATCTAGAATGTACACATAACTAAAAAACTAAATAACAAAACACAAATAACTCATTTAACGTAATATTTTGACCTAAATGGGCCAAATATTTGTACAGATATTTTAATTTAAAAAGAGATGATGTCCAATACACAAATGAAAAGATACTTAACGTTACCCGTCATCAGGGAAATGCAAGTTAAAACCACATTGAGGTACCACTGTACACCCACTGGAGTGGCTGACACGAGCAGAACTGACCATACCACATGATGTGAAGAATTGCTATTCACACCTGGCTAGTGGGACTTCAAAATGGTACAGACATTTTGGAAAGCAGTTTGGCAGTTTCTTTTAATGTTAAACTTAGTACTGATCATATAGCCAAATAATTCCACTGCGACTCAAAATAAATAAAAACATATCCGTACCAAGCCTCATCCTTGAAGTTCATAGCAGATGTGTCCATCAACTTGTAAATGGATAAACCAGTTGTAGATGGAGTACCACTCAACAATAAAAAGGAGCAAACTGATACAACAGCAATATAAATGAATATCAAAAGCATTATGCTCACTGAAAGAAGCTAGACATGAAAGACACCAATGTATCATTCCACTAATAGGATACTCTAGAAAATGCAAACTGTAGAAACAGAAGCAGATTAGTGGTTGCCTGTGTTCAGGAATGGAGAAAAGATCAAATGCAAAACAGCAAAAGAAAACGTTTTGTGATGATGCAGATTTTCTGTATCTTGATCATGATTGTGGTCAAATGATGATATTCATCTGCCATAACCCATTAAATTGCACATTGAAAAGGGTGAATTTTACTGTGTGTACATTATACTTAAATGGAGCTGTAAATATGTTTGGAGCTTATCTGTGAACATTAGTTGCAGAGCAGGAGTTACTTTTATAGAGTGGAAATCTGCTGAGTGCCAACTTGAGAAGGGTTGAAAAAAATTAGAACCTTCTTCCAACACATTTCAGTTAGAACACTCTTAGGATGTCGTTACAGCTGCGCTCTATATTGGAGTCTCTGATGAAGTCACATGTCTGACGATCTCAGCATGCCTTTAATCAACAGAATATACACGTGTTTTCTTTTATTACTATAAAGGATATACCAAACAACTTTTTCAAGACTTTACTTCAAAAAGGCACGTAGTTTTGCAACATTTTTGGTAAGTCTTTAATTATTTCAAAATGAAAAATTGAAAATAAAATGCAATTATTTACTCAGGCCCCCCAAAAAAAGGTCTGTACGGGGAATGCATGTGGTGTGTGTGTGTGTGTGTGTGTAAGTGTGTGATTTGAAGAATTGAAAAAATTTTAGTGGGGTTTTGTAGCATCACTTTGATAGCATCCTGTAATTTTGTATTGTGTTTGAAATAAAAATAAAGTGAATACACTGATAAAAGAATTTGAAAAGAATTTGCATTATTGCCTAAATTATGTGTGGTTTCCACAGTGGCATGAATCGAGCATCTTTAACCTACATAACAATATATCAGAAGTATTAGGTAAAAAATAAGTAAACTAGTATAACAAAGTTAAATATTTCTAAAGTAAAATTATAGCTTTATTTTTTTTTCCTGAAATGTTTTGAGGAGATATTTACACCAAAAGATATTATCACTGATCAATGAAACTTTTTCAGAATTTGCTTGTGTCCCACCAATATTTGATTACATAGTGCTTCTGTGAGTTCCATTTCATTAATTTAGCTTTGACAGGAGAGAAGGCAATGGCTCTGCAGCCTCTCTCGGTGTGGCATGATCCTGGTTCCGCTGGCTGATCTCTATTAGAACCATGGCCTTAATCATGCCTTTCATGCTTCTAACTTGATTTGCATTTGTTGTGTGATCCAAATTTATTCTCTCGTTTAGTCGCTTCCACCCATAGAAAAGCAGGTCTTTTTCATTTCTCCTTCACCATTGCCCCCATTTTTTCTCTTTGTCCTCCCATGATGAAAAACAAGACAGAAAACAAACTATAACAACAACAGACACCTTTTGTCTGTGGTCACCAATGCATTGTAGCACTAAACTTTGTTAAAAATCTCTAGATCTGACCTCTATATCTGCTGTTCCCAGAGTTTTTCAATGTGTTCTCTAGACTGCTGTGACCCACTGACAGAAAGTCTAGCTATATTTAATTGAAAGTTATTACTGTCTGATATGGTTTGGCTGTGTCCCCACTGAAATCTCATCTTGCACTGTAGCTCCCATAATTCACATGTTGTGGGAGGGACCCAGTGAGAGGTAAGTGGATCATGGGGGCAGTTTTCCCCACACTGTTCTGGTGGTAGTGAATAAGTCTCATGAGATCTGATGGTTTTATAAGGGGAAACCCCTTTCGCCTTTCACTTGGTTCTCATTTGCTGTTTGCCTGCTGCCATGTAAGATGCGCCTTTCGCCTTCTGCCATAACTGTGAGGCCTCCTCAGCCATGTGGAACTGTGAATTCATTAAACCTCTTTTTCTTTATAAATGACCCAGTCTTGGGTATGTCTTTATCAGCAGCATGAAAATTGACTAATACACTCACTGTCCATGAATGATACTCTGTTAGCCCATTTGCATTGTTATAAAGAAATACCTGAGGCTGGGTAATTTATAAAGAAATGCGGTTTATTTGGCTCCTTGTTGTGAAGGCTGTACATGAAGCATAGTACTGGCACCTGCTTCCAGGGAGGGCCTCAGGAACCTTCCAATCATGGTGGAAGGTGAAGGGAAACCAGCATATCACATGGTGAGAGAGGAAGCAAGAGAGACAGGGAGGAGGTGTCAGTCTCTTTTAAACAACCAGATATCGCATGAACTCACAGGGTAAGAACTCATTCATTACCAAGAGGACAGCACCAAGCCATTCAGGAGGCATCTATCTCCAACATTGGGGATCACATTTGAACGTGAGATTTGAAGGGGACAAACATCCAAACTATGTCAGATACCAAAGCTGACAATGCTTAGGATCTTTAGCTGTTCCAGGTTCTGGGAAAAGGGAGAGAGTTAGCTTCCCTCGTCTATGCTGTGCTACTCCATATTATATTAGTAATTATTGTTCTCTAAAGGTTCTTAAAAGCAAATAAACAAATGCAAGGCAAAACATATAAAAGGCAAGGCAAAACATACGAAATGCAAGGCAAATGCATTAAAAAACTTTTGAGTGTTAATACATAGATTTTATTTTATCTTTTTAATTTCTTTTGCTTAACCAAATAGATTATGTAGTTTTGATTAACTGGCCATGAAATAGCTCTGCCTACATAGAATTTCCCATGAATAATTGGTTGTGGAGACTTTTGTGTGTGACCCAAATCCTCCCTCAAAACTGAAGTTTGCCCAGCTATTGGGAGTGTTGGCAAATCATGCCTCTCAGCTGATTCTCTCTAGAATTTATTCTCAGGAGATCTAATTAATAACTTGTCAAGCTGATGTCCATCCTTGGGGACAACTCGTATCTGAAGAATGGCCAGTGAAAGGTATTAAAACTCCATACTCCTGCCTCAATTTAGGGCAACTCTGAAGGGTCGCCCCAGCTTCTCAGCTCCCCCTTGAGATTAGCTGAGGTATTTGTTGTGACTGCCTCACATCTCAACTCCCTTTATCCAATTCAGCTTTTTCGCCACAGTTGTTGGTTCCTAGGATTTTACCCAGTTAAATATTCTCTACACAAATCTCTATCTCAAATCTGCTTTACAGGGAATGTGGCCTCAGACAGGTTTTCATTAGGTTCTGGACGTAACTCTCATTAGTCATTGATATGATTCGGCTGTGTCTCCACCCGAATCTCACCTTGATTGTAATTATCCCCGCATGTCAAGGATGGAGTCAGGTGGAGATCATTGAATCATAGGGGCGGGTTCCCCCTACTGTTCTCCTGGTAGCGAATAAGTCTCACCAGATCTGATGCTTTTAAAATGGGAGCTTCTCTACACAAGCTTTCTTCTCTGCTACCATTTAAGATGTGCCTTTGCTTCTTTTTTGCCTTCTGCCGTGACTCTGAGGCCTCCCCAGCCATGTGGAATTGTGAGTTCCTTAAACCTCTTTCCTTTCTAAATTACCCGGTCTTGGGTATGACTTTATTAGCAGCATGAGAACAAACTAATGCAGTCTGTTCTATAAGCCCAAGTCGGATCACAGAGTCCCGCTTTCTGTTTTTTTTTTCTAGCCCATATTTCTACTAAAACTTGACTCATATAGACTTAAAACAAAATAATTAAGCATGGCTAGTATTTATTTAATATTTTATACGTGTCAGGTACTGTATTTTGTAACTTATCTTTTAATAATCTTTCCAAATCTCTAAAAGGAGAACTCTGCTCTTTTATAGAGCAAATAAGGATGGCTCTGAAAATGTTAGCATTAGGGGAAGTAGGGTGAGGGACATAGGGGGCACTTTGTGTTATTTGTGCATTTTGCTATCAATCTAAAATCAGGTCAAAATAAAAATTAAAAAATGGGTAGTAGAAGCAGGTTGTTAAGATTTTCAGTGTGACTCTAGAATTTTTTTGTTTGTTGTTTGTTTTGGAGTGTAGTGGTAAGATCTCTGCTCACTGCAACCTCCACTTCCCAGGCTCAAGCAATTCTCCTGCCTCAGTCTCCCAAGTAGCTGGGATTATAGGTGCCCGCCACCACACCCAGCTAAGTTTTCTATTTTTTTTTTTTTTAGTAGAGATGGGGTTTCAGCATGTTGGCCAGTCCAGTCTCCTACTCCTGACTTCAAGTCATCCGCCCGCCTCAGCCTCCCGAAGTGCTGGGATTATAGGCATGAGCTCCCACTCCTGGCCCAAAGTTCATATTTTAACTACTAACCTAAATTATTTTAAAAACAAAAGCCTCCTTGGACTCAAACCAGGTCAGAGTGACATGATCATGTGCCTGTTTTGTGCAGGGTGAAGTGAGATTATTATCTAGGAAATAGCTGAAATGTCTTGTTGTGGGCATACATATTTCATATAAATTCTAAGCTTCATATTAGCACTTAGATTATAATTATCTAAAGAATAGAGAACAATTTCATATAATTTTCAGTGTATCAGGCGAATCAAAAGTATACATACAAGCATGCAGATGAATTTCAGTGAATATAGTGGTGACAATGCTCAACAGAATATGTGTCCCCCACCCAACCCTGCTTCTTGCTCTTTCACTGTCCTAAAGATAGAACAAAATGGTTCAGGCATCCAGCTTGTCCCCTCCACACTTCACACTTTTACTTAATAGCAGCTTATCTTTAACACTTTGTCATCTTTAAGATGTTGCTAATTCTTTCTGGTAGATCCCAGGACTGAGGATGAGGAAGAATGATTTTATTTAAATAAAGTTGCTTAATTAAAAAACCCTTTTTTTAGTTTTAAAATATTTTCATTATTTTATAAAATATTTGTGGGTACATAGGAGGTTTATATATTTGTGGGGTACATGAGATGTTTTGATACAGGCATGCAGTGTGAAATAATCACGTCATGAGGAATGGGCTTTCCATCCCCTCAAGCATTTATCCTCTGAGTTAAAAACTATTCAATTGGCTGGGCACGGTGGCTCACGCCTGTAGTCCCAGCTCTTTGGGAGGCCGAGGTTGGCGGATCGCCTGAGGTCAGGAGTTTGAGACCAGCCTGGCCAACATGATGAAACCCCATCTCTACTAAAAATACAAAAATTAGCCGGGTGTGGTGGCGAGTGCCTGTCATCCCAGCTACTCGGGAGGCTGAGACAGGAGAATCATTTGAACCTGGGAGGTGGAGGTTACAGTGAGCCGAGATCATGCCATTGTACTCCAGCCTGAGTGACAAGAGTGAAACTCCATGTCAAAAACAAACAAAAATCAATTACATTCTTTAAGTTATTAAAATTAAACATTGTAAATGATTTTTTTTCCCAAAGCTTTTTCAAAGAAAAAAAAGTAGAAACAAAGACACTTTCTACTGATTTCCAATATGGTGACTCTGTATTTCTAGCATGTGTTAAGGTGAAAAATTGATTTTATGTTTAATACAAAACATAGCATAATGTAATGAAAAGCAAGATTGTAATGATAAAGGAAAATAACACTAGTGCTAATTTTTTTCAATTTGAAGCATTGGATTAAAATGAATTAGGTTATATTCCAACATGTTTATATTGAATTTCTTTTTTCTCCAATTGGTTTCTTTTTATTAATGGGGGAGTGTTGCATTTGTATAAGGTTTCCCTATTATATTCAATTGTTTTGAGATGCTTTTAATTTGAAGTTTTTATGTTTTCTTTTTGATGTATACATGTTATGCTTTTATGCTGAATTTGATAATTGGTGCTGTATATGCAAAGCAAATGTAATTTCCCAGCTTTTATTTTTTAAAGCCCTGGGAAGCAACATAATAAAGTAGAAATAGTATCAAGACAGGAGTTAGAATACCTGGATTCTAAAATTTAAATTAAATTAGGATCTAGTGACATTATAGGTGTTCCTTGATCTTCTGATGACCTGATTCCTCAAAAGAAAAATAAAATAATCTATAAATTGTTTCTAATTCTAAAACTCTATAAATCCTATTTTTAAAATTATAATTAGTTGAACTCTATAAGGTCACAAAAATCCCTATTAAGAAACTAAAATAAAATTTTATCATATCTTAAAAATACTCTGATCTTTTTTTATATGCTGACATGAATTCTAATTATTTTTGAGCCCCTAAAAAACATTTAAGATCACAGTTTATGTTTTATTATTGACTTTCAGATAATTAACATTTTACTGATAGATATGAACAAATCTACTCTAACAGAGATAGTCATTAGTTTATTTCTCTCTTTTCAGTATCAATAAAAAGTATCGATTTACCAATAACAATGAATTAATTGCCTGAAATAAATGAAACGTAAGCAGCAAAAGTGAACTTTTTAGTATAACTCTTCTTGTAAACATTGACTTAGTTCAAAGGGAGCTTATCTTTTAAAAAAAAAAAGCGCTAATTCATGTCTATTGGTATAGATATAATCTTTTTTTCCTTGAAAATAGATCCTACTATACTCCAGACACTATGCCACTAGGTGCAGATATTAACACAAATAGCAGGTGATCATTGTCCTCATGGAGTTTATTTTAAAGAGAACAAAGTGAGACAAAGGCACACAAGCAAAGAACTACAATACAAAGGGGATGGCATCTGACTCAGCATGGAGGTGTCACGGAAGGTGTTGTTTTGCTTAGGTTTTGAAGTGTGGGTAGGAGATGGCCCATGTTGAGAGTGGGAACTGGGAATTAAAAAGATGAGGAGGTCTCTGCAAATCTACATGGATGGGAAGTAGCATGCTGATGTGGGAAACAACTAAAAAGTTCCAGAATGCATGGTTTATAAAGCGTGAGTCAGAGAGGGCTAGACCAGTAGCCAGATCAAGGATATCTCAGATGTTATAGTCATGAATTAGTGCATTGACCTGCAGGCCATGGGAGTCACTGAAGGTTTCAGTCAGGTAAGTGAGCTGATCAGAACAGTCCTTTAGATAGGCCGCTCTTTTGGCTGTAATGGGGACACGTTTGAAGTAGGGCTATAGCTAAAAATATACAGACACTTCCTCTTGTCTACAGCCCTGCTGGCATCTGTTGTATTTTGACTTTTTAATAATAGCCATTCCAACCGGTATGAAATGGTATCTCATTGTGTTTTGATTTGCATTTTTCTGATGATTAGTGATTCTAAGCATTTTTTTTTCGTGTATTTGTTGGCCATTTGTATGTGTTCTTTTGAGAAGTGTTTGTTCATGTCCTTTGCCCATTTTTTAATTGGGTTATTTTTTTTTCTAATTGATTTAAGTTCCCTGTAGATTCTGGATACTAAAAAACAAACAAAAACCAGAAGTAAATAAATTCTCAGGACACACACACCCACACCCACACCCACAGAGAGAGAGAGAGAGAGAGAGAGAGAGCGCCTAGGTAAGAGGCCACCAACCACCAGGGTCTAAACTGGGAACACTTTCTAGTACAGAATGAATGGAAAGGATTCATGAAATATCTAGAAAGTAACGTTAATGAGATTTACATGTATGGAGTGAATGAGGAGAAACAGGGATCATTCAGGATTCTGGTGGGAATAACAGGGGGAGCCATTAGTTGAAATTTTGAAGTGGGAGAAGGAGAGGGAGTTTTAGGGAGAAAGATGAGTTGTTTTTTTAGGTATTTCAAACCCTTGAAGCTTCTATGGGACATCAAAGTGGAAATAACAGTCTGTGGGTTGGGACAATAAAGAAAGAAATTGGTTGAAGACTAGGGGAAGAGTATAGAGCAAAGAAATATTTCAGATAATAAACATATAGAGATAGCTGAAAATGTGGGACTGGATTACAAAGGAAGAATGATTTAGTTATGAAGCCCAAGGGCTGACAGGAATGGGTGACTAGTCGAGGAGTTCATATGCATCTGTTATTGTATGAATAAAAAAAATTATCTGTTCCTTCCTAAAGATATCTTCAACCTGTTTTTGGATACATATGGGCACTGCTTTTCACTCTCTTAGCCCCATTTCTTGTTTTAGCCTCTGCTGTAGCGATCAGTTCTGCACAGGCTTTGACCCAGGCTTTGACTAGTTGGTGCAGGTGTGATATGATACTTACCTGGAATGGCCCACAGTTTGTGGCTGCTCTTACTTAAGCAGGTGGGATGCTCATGTAGGTGTCCCTTTCCTCCTCCCAGATTGAGGAGTCTTGCATTATGTAATAAAACTCCTTAGAAGGCCTATTAGGTTCCAATACAGCATTAGGCAACTTGATAAGGTATCCCATCATCAGCCTTCCTTTCTTCCCTCATTCCTCTGCCTCTCACTCTTTCTTCCTAAGTTAACTTCTTAGATAAAATGCCAACTTTCTATATTTTGTCTCACATCAGGGAAAATAATTGTATACCCCATTTCAAAAGCACATAAAAAGGTTACTGTACAGAAAATTTGTCTTTAAGAGATTAAGCTGTAATTTTCCAAATACTTTAAAATTTTATTTCAGATACGTTTTTCATTTTTATAAGCTTCATCTAAAAGCAGAGTTCACCTAAGAATATACCTAAGAGCATATTACATAGAATATATTTTATATTTCAGTAGTTTAGCTAGGATTCTTTCAAAATTGAGAGGATCTACAAATATTTCTAACACATTAGTTTTCAGTCTTAAGGCTGAGTCAAGAACAAAGCTCCTAAACTTTGCATTGGTGATTGAGAACATTTTAAAATTGTTATTTAATTCATTAATTTATTTTTAAAAAAATTTTCACATTGTAATTATATAGATTTATAGGATACAATTTGATGTTTCAATGAATATGTATGTTGTCTAATGATCCAATAAGGATAGTTAGTGTATTAATTACCTCATGCATTCATCATTTCTTTTTAATAAGAAATTTCAAAATCCTTTCTTCTAGATACTTTGTAATATACAATACTTTACTTTTAACTATAGTCACCCTGCTTTGCAAAGAACACTACAACTTATTCTTCCTATATAATTGTGATTTCATAACTGTTAACCAATCTATCTCCATTTTGCCCTCCCCGCTTCTTCCTCACTGTTTGGTAACCACTATTCTACTCTACTTCTCTATTAACATTTTTTTTTTTAAGATTCCACATATGAGCGAGATCATGCGGTATTTGCTTTCTGTGTCTGGCTTATTTCACTTAACATTGTATCCTACAGGGTCATCCAAGTTGTTGCAACTGGCAGAATTTCATTCTTTTTTTATGGCTGAATAGTATTTCATTGTGTTTCCATATATATATATATATATATATACATATATAATTTTATGTATAATTATAATTACACACAAAATTATATATAATTATAATTAATTGTATGCATAATTATAATTACACATAAAATTATATATAATTATAATTATAATTATATATAATTATATATAATAATAATATATATTATATGTGATATATAATATACATAACATACATAATGTATATTATATATAATATACATAACGTATATTATATACATTATACATTATATATATTATAATATACATAATATATATTATGTATATAATATACATAATATGTATTATATATAAAATATACATAATATATAATGTATATTATACATATAATATATGTTATATATTAATAATATATTAATATTAGTATTAATTATTATTAATTATTAATTATTAATAATTATTAAATAATACTTATTATTTATTATTAATATTATTAATATTAATATATAATATATTATATATTATACATAATATATTATATATAATATACATATGTATTATATATAATATACATAATATATATTATATATATATAATTCACTTGTTTGTTTTTATACACATAGGTTGATTCCATATCTGATTATTAGAAATAGTGCTACAGTAAACATAAGAGTGCAGATATTTTTCAAACACAATGATTTCATTTCCTATGGATATATACCCAGTAGTGGGATTGCTGGGTTATGTGATCGAATGATTGTTTTTTTTTTTATTTTTTATTTTTTAGCGAACTTCCATAAAGTTTTGCTTAATGGTTGTACTAGTTTACAACCCCATCAACAGTGCGTAAGTGTTCCGTTTTCTCCACTTCCTTGCCAACTCTTGTTATCTTTTACCTTTTTGCTAATAGCCATTCTAATGGGTGAACTGGTATCTCATTGCGGTTTTGATTTGCATTTCCCTGATGGTTAGTGATATTGAACATGATTTTATTATATATTCGTCTTGACCCTTTCTATATTTTCTCTTGTGGCATTTCTTTTAGTTTATTTTGTCCTTTTTTTTTTTTTTTTTTTTGCGAAGGAGTCTTGCTCTGTTGCCCAAGCTGGAGTGCAGTGGTGCAATCGGGGCTCACGGCAACCTCCATCTCCCTGGTTCAAGCAATTCCCCTGCCTCAGCCTGCTGAGTAGCTGGGGTTACAGGCACACGCCATCATGTTTGGCTAAATTTTTGTATTTTTAGTAGAGAAATGATTTCACCATATTGGTCAGGCTGGTCTCAAACTCCTGACCTCAGGCAATCCGCCTGCCTCAGCCTCCCAGTTTTGCCCATTTTTAAATAAGTTATTTATGTTTTTGCTGTTGAGTTGTTTAAGTTTGTTATATAATCTGGGCATTAACTCCTTAGCAGATGTATAGTTTGCAAATATTGTATCCCATTCTGTAAGTTGTTTTTTCACTCTGTTAAGTTTCCTTTGCTGTGCAAAAGCATTTTAGTTTGATGAAACCCCATTTATCTATTTTTGCTTTTGTTGCCTGTGCTTTTGACGTCTCATTTAAAAAATCCTTGTAGAACCCAAAGTTATAGAGAATTTCCCACATGTTATCTTCTAGTAGTTTTTCATAGTTTTCAATCTTACCTTTAGGTCTTTAATCGCATTTGAGTTGATTTTTGTATAAGGTAAAAGATAGGGGTCTAATTTCATTATCCCACATGTAGATATCCAATCTTCTCAGTACCATTTAATGAAGAGACTGTCTTTACCCCTGTGTGTGCTCTTGACTCCTTTTTGGAAAATCAGTTGACTTTAGGTATGAGAATTTATTTCTGAGCTGTATATTCTCTTCCATTGGTCTATGTGTTTGCTTTATGGCAGTGCCATGCTGTTTTGCTTACTATGGCTTTGTAGTATATTTTGAAGTCAGGTAGTGTGGTGCCTCCAGCTTTGTTATTTTTGCACAGGATTGCTTTGGTTATTTGGGGTCTTTTCTGGTTTCATACAAATTTTAGGGTATTTTTTTCTATTTCTGTGAAGAATTTCATTGGTATTTTGATAGGGATTGCATTGAATCTGTAGGACATTTTGTTAGTATGGTCATTTCAATAGTATCAATTCTTCCATTCCATGAGTATATAGTGTCCATTTTTTGTGGATCGTAAATTTTTCCATCAGTGTGTTATAGTTTTCATTGAAGAGATCTTTCACGACCTTGATTAAATTTATCTGCAGATTTCTTGGTAGCTATTGTAAATGGAATTCCTTTCTTGATGACTTTTTCAGATAGTTCACTATTAGTGTATAGAAACACCACTGAATTTTCTGTGTTGATTTTGTATACTACAACTTTACTGAATTTATTTATGATTTCTAGTAGTTTTTGGTCAAGTCTTTAGGGTTCTCACTCTATATAAGTATATATAGAAAGAACCCTAAAGAGAGAGAGATCATATATATCTATATGATCATATATATAGATGTATACATATGTATGTGAGATCACATTTTCTACAAACAGAAACAATCTGACTTCCTTCTTTCCAGTTTGGATCCCTCTTATTTATTTCTTTTGTCTAATTGCTCTGGCTCTGACCTCCAGTACTATGCTAAATAGAAGTGGTAGAAGTTGACATCCTTGTCTTCCTCCATATCAAAGAGGAAAAGCATTTAACTATTCACCATAAATAAGATGTTAGCTGTGGGTTTGTCACATATGGCCTTTACTGCGTTGAGGTACACTCCTATACCTACTTTCTTGACAGTTTTTATCATAAAGGAATGTTGACTTTTGTCAAGTGTTCTTTTTGCATCTGTTGAAATGATCACATGGTTTTTGTTCTTCTTTCTATTGTGGTGGTGTATCATATTTACTGATTTGTGCATGTTAAGCCATCCTTTCATCCCTGGGATGAACCCCACTTGATTATAGTGAATACTCTTTTTAGTGTGCTGTCGAAGTCAGTTCACTTGTATCTTGTTGAGAACTTTTGTATCTATGTTCTTCAGGAATATTGGCCTGTTATTTTCATTTTGTGCGTGTCTTTGTCTGGTTTTAGAATCAGGATGTTGCGAGCCTCATAAGATGAGTATGGAAGTATTCCTTCCTCATTACTTTTGTGGAAAAGTTTGTGGAGAATTGGTAGTTATTCTTTAACTGTTTGGTAGAATTCAGCAGTGAAGACATCAGGTCCTGGGTGTTGGTTGTTGTTGTTGTTGTTTTGATGGAAGATGTTTTATTATTGATTCAATTTCCAAACTCATTCTTGATGTGTTCAGATGTTATATTTCCTCACAATTTAATCTGGGTAGTTGTATGTGTGCAGAAATTTATTCATTTTATTCTACACTATCAAATTTGTTGGCATATAGTTATGAGTAATGTCTTACAATCCCTTCTATTTCTGTGGTGTATCAGTTGTAATGTCTCCTTTTTCATCTTTTATTTATTTGAATTTTCTCTCCTTTTGTCTTAGTTTAGCTAAAGGTTTGTCAGTTTTACCTTTACACTTTGTCTTATTTATCTTTTGAAATATTTTTTAGTGTCTGTTTCATTTATATCTGCTGTGAGCTTTATTATTTCCTTCCTTCTACCAATTTTGGGTTTAGTTTGTTTTTGATGTTCTAGTTACTTGAAGTGTATAATTTTGCTTTGTGATTTGAAAATCTTTCTTCTTTTTTGGTGTAGGCTTTTATTGCTATAAATTTCCCTCTTAGAACTGCTTTTGCTACGTTCCATAGGTTTGGGTATGTTGGATTTTCATTCTTACTTGTCTCAGTGACTTTTGAAATTTTCCTATTAATGTCTTAATGAGACCTATTGATTTCTTGGGTGCGTGCTATTTAATTTCCATGTTTTTATAAAATTTCCAAGGGCTTTCCTGTTGTTGATTTCTGGCTTTATATCCCTGGAATCAGAAAAGATACTTCATATGATATCTGTCTTCTTAAGTTTGTTAAGACTTATTATGTGTCATAATGTATGATTGGTCCTAGAGAATGTTTGGTGTACAGTTGAGAATAATTTGTATTCTGCAGCTGTTGGATGATGTATTAGTCTGTTTTCATACTGCTGATAAAGATATACCCGAGACTGGGTAATTTACAGAGAAAAAGAGGTTTAGTGGACTCATAGTTCCACGTGGCTGGGGAGGTCTCCCAATCATGATGGAAGGCGAAAGACACATCTTACATGGTAGCAAACAAAATAGAATTGAGAACCAAGTGAAAGGGTTCCCCCTTATAAAACCATCAGATCTTGTTAGACGTATTCACTACCACAAGAACAGTATGGGGGAACCGCCCCCATGATTCAATTATCTCCCACTGGTTCCCTCCCACAACATGTATGAATTATGGGAGCTATAATCAAGATGAGATTTCGGTGGGGATGTACAGCCAAACCATATCAGGTGAGATCTTCTTTACCTGCTAGGTCCATTTGGTCTATGGTATAGTTTGAGTCTGTCATTTTTTGGTTGATTTTCTCTTCATAGAATCTGTCCATTTTTAAAGTGGAGTGTTGAAATTTCCTACTAATATTGTATTGCAGTCTATCTCTACCTTTAAATCTAATATTTGCTTTATATATCTGGTTGTTCTGGTGTTGGGTACATATATAGTTACACCTAAGTAATATATATGTTATGTCCTCTTATTGAATTGGGCCTTTTATCATTTCATTATACAGTGACATTCTTTTTTTATATAGTTTTTTTATTTAAAGCCTTTTAAAATATGACATGACTGTGGCTACTCCTGCTTGCTTTTCATTTGTTTGCATAAAATATATTTTTCCATCTCTTCACTTTCAGTCTATTTGTCTTTAATAGTGAGGTAAGTATCATGTAGGCAGCACATAGGTGGGTTTTGCTATCTGAATCCATTCATCCACTTTATATCTTTTAAGTAGAGTTTAATCCACTTCTATTCAAGTTTATTATTGATAAATTAGGACTTCCTTCTATCATTTCATTAGTTGTTTTTTAGATTACTTGTTCACTTCTTCCTTTCTTATTGTTTATCCCTCTAGTTTGGTGGTTTTCTGTGGTGCTAAGCTTTGTTTCTTTTCCCTTTTTTGGTGTGTGTGTGTGTGTGTATCTGCTGTAATTTCTTTCTTTCTGGTTAGTGAAACTAACATACAGAGTCCTGTATTTGTAACAGACTATTTTACACTGATAACAACTTAACTTCTGTCACATAAAAATACTCTTGACTTCTCCCCCCCACACACATAATTTATATTTTTGTTACCTTACATTGCATCTTTATGAATGGTAGACTCCATGGAACATAGGATCTATGTCACAACTAAATCAATTATTTAATGGCAGCATTAAAGCAGCCCAAAGAATGTGAAAAACTGGTGTGGGTGTATTTAACTTTTTAAAAACTATGTTTCATAATGGTTTCATTAAAAAGTCTTTATCAGTTTGCTAATGCCTAGTTTTTACAACCAGCCACCATAGATTTTACAGGATAAATATATTATTTCAGGGGTAATTGAAGCAGAATTTTTGTTGCTCTTCTTACCCTTAGAGATTGTGTATTATCCTCAGACGTAATTCTTTGATTTTTTTTTCTTTTCATGTTGTTACACATAGTTACCAACAATCAACGTGAGAATAACCTTTGAATATTTTCAAGCATTAAGATTTGTTTATACAGCTGCAGAATTAGACAACCAACACTCTTGGGTCCTTACCTCTCAGCATACACCTGATTATTAACTTAAAGGTATGATGGGAAAAGTATCAATTTTTGTTGGTCACCTAGATTTGGAAATATGTAATAACTATAAGCTTGGGTCTGCTTCTTCAGAAGCCTAGGAATTGGAGTGATGGTTCTCTGAAGAGGCTGGAAACAAAGTATGTGTTTCCAGAAGGCTTAATAGAATATGTTGAGACATAGGCCATTAACACAAAAGTGAAAGAAATGCAAAAAATGTATGAAAGTAAGGATTTGAGAAGGGAAATTTTATTTTTAAGTCTAAGATTCCTATGAATTATATGAAAGTAAATGTCCTATCCTTAAAATTAGCCAAAGGAAGCACTTTACTTATCAATATGATATGACTTTTCATACTCTTATCTAAAGATATCCTAAACTAAGATCCAGTTTTCTAAGTAAAGACCTTTTACTCATGCTTTAAAGCATGTTAGATGATTCCTACCACATCACATCATGTTGTTTACATGTATGATTTAAACTGCATTTATTCTTCAACTCACTGGTTCCTTAGGCTTCTTATCTTTCCTTGCACGCTTAGATAATTTTATGTTAAATTGATTTTTAGAAGTTTAGTTGCTGGGCGTAGTGGCTGTCGCCTGTAAACCCAGTACTTTGGGAATTCAAGTCAGGTGTATTGCTTGAGTCTTGGAGTTTGAGGCCTGCCTGGGAAAGATGACAAACCCCATTTGTACAAAAATAAAAATATTAGCTGGGTATGGTGGCACATGCCTGTGGTCCCAGCTACTCCAAGGCTGAGGTGGGAGGATGGCTTGAGTCCGAGAGGCAGAGGTGTGAGCCAAGATCATGCCCTGCTCTTCAGCCTGGGCAACGAAGCCAGACCCTGTTTCAAAAAAAAAATATAGTGAGATTTGATTTCTATTTCTATGTGATTCAAAAGTAGGAGAGCTTCAAGGCTAATGACTATTAAAAAATGGCCATTGCTACTTGCATTTTCTATGAAGCCAGCATACACAACAACGTGCAACCTAAAAACCAAGCTATTTAATATGTAGCTTAGACTTCAGGTTTGATTGTCTTTGAGGTTTGATTATTGCAGAGATCAATTGCCAGACCAAATATAGTCTATTTCTGTATTTGGTCTTTTTATCATATGAAACATCCCAGCCTTGGGTATAAATTAAGAGCAAATACAGACATTTATACCGATAGCGGTGTAGATATTTCCATGTTTATACAGTTACCGGTGTAGATACTTCCATGTCTATACAGATAGCGGTGTGGATATTTCCATGTTCATACAGATAGTGGTGTAGATATTTCCATGTTAATAGAGATAGCGGTGTAGATATATCCATGTTTATAGAGATAGCGGTGTAGATATTTCCATGTTTATACAGATAGCGGTGTAGATATTTCCATGTTTATACAGATAGCATTGTAGATATTTCCATGTTTATAGAGACAGAGGTGTATATATTTCAATAATTATAGAGATAGTGGCGCACATATTTCCATGTTTATAGAGACAGCGATGTAGATATTTCCATGTTTATACAGATAGCGGTGTAGATTTTCCATGTTAATACAGGTAGCGGTGTACATATTGCCATGTTCATACAGATAGCGGTGTAGATATTTCCACATTTATACAGATGGCGGTGTACATATTTCCATGTTCATACAGATGGCGGTGTAGATATTTCTATGTTTATAGAGATGGCGGTGTAGATATTTAAATGTTTATACAGATAGCTGTGAAGATATTTCCATGTTTATAGAGATGGCGGTGTAGATATTTCCATGTTTCTACAGATGGCGGTGTAGATATTTCCATGTTTATACAGATGGAGGTGTAGATATTTCCATGTTTTTACAGATAGCGTTGTAGATATATCCATGTTCACACAGATAGCGGTGTAGATATTTCCACCTTTATACAGATGGTGGTGTAGATTTTTCCATTTCCATACAGACGGCGGTTTAGATATTTCCATTGTTATAGAGATGGCGGTGCAGATATTTCCATTGTGATACAGATGGCGGTGTAGGTATTTTCATGTTGATACAGATGGTGGTGTACATAGTTCCCTGTTCATACAGATGGCGGTGTAGATATTTTCATTTTCCTACCGATGGCGGTGTAGATATTTCCATGTTTATACAGATAGCGGTGTAGATGTATCCATGTTCATACAGATGGCAGTGTAGATAATTCCATGTTCATACAGATGGAGTTGAAGATATTTCCATGTTTATAGATATGGCGGTGTAGATATTTCCATGTTTACACAGAAGGCGGTGTAGGTATTTCCATGTTTACACAGATAGCGGTGTAGATACTTCCATGTTTATACAGATAGCGGTGTAGATATTTCAATGTTTATAGAGTTGGCGGTGTAGATACTTTCATGTTCCTACAGTTGGTGGTGTAGATATTTCCATGTGTACACAGATAGCGGTGTAGGTATTTCCAAGTTTATGCAGATAGCGGTGTAGATATTTCCACTTTTAGGCAGATAGCAGTGTAGATATTTCAATGTTTAAACAGATAGCGTTGTAGATATTTCCATGTTCCTACAGAGGGCGGTGCAGATATTTACATGTTTATAGAGATGGCGGTTTAGACATTTCCACGTTCATACAGATGGCGGAGTAGATATTTCCATGTTTATACAGATAGCGGTGTAGATATTTCCGTCTTTATACACATAATGGTGTAGATCTTTCCATGTTTTTAGAGATAGCGGTGTAGATATTTCCATGTTTACACAGATAGCGGTGTAGATATTTCCATGTTTATACAGATGACTCTGTAGATATTTCCATGTTTACAGAGATAGCGGTGTAGATATTTCCATGTTTACAGAGATACCGGTGTAGATATTACCATGTTTACACAGATAGCGGTGTAGATATTTGCATGTATATAGAGATAGCGGTGTAGATATTTCCATGTTTACGCAGATAGCATTGTAGATATTTCCAAGCTTATACAGATAGCGGTGTAGATAATTCCATGTGTACACAGATAACGGTGTAGATATTTCCATGTTTATACAGATGGCGGTGTAGATATTTCCATACCCATACAGATGGCGGTGTAGATATTTCCATGTTTATAGATATAGCGGTGTAGGTATTTCCATGTTTACACAGAAAGCGGTGTAGATATTTCCATGTTTATACAGAGCGTAGTGTAGATATTTCCATGTTTATATGGATGGCTGTGTGGATATTTCCATGTTTATAGAGATAGCGGTGTAGATATCTCCATGTTTACATAGATAGCGGTGTAGATATTTCCATGTTTACACAGATAGCGGTGTAGATATTTCCATGTTCATACAGATAGCGGTGTAGATAATTCCATGTGTATAGAGATAACGGTGTAGATATTTACATATTCCTACAGATGGCTGTGTAGATATTTCCATGTTTGTACAGATAGCGGTGTAGATATTTCCATGTTTACACAGATAGTGGTGTAGATATTTCGATGTTTACACAGATAGCGGTGTAGATATTTCCATGTTTATACAGATAGCGGCGTAGATATTTCCATGTTTATAGAGATAGCGGTGTAGAAATTTCCATGTTTATACAGTTAGCGGTGTAGATATTTCCATGTTTATACAGATAGCGTTGTTGATATTTCCATGTTTATAGAGACAGCTGTGTAGATATTTCCATGTTTATACAGATGGCGATGTAGATATTTCCATGTTCATACAGATGGCGGTGAAGATATTTCCATGTTTATAGAGATAGCGGTGTAGATACTTCCATGTTTACACAGATAGCGGTGTAGATATTTCCATGTTTACACAGATAGCGGTGTAGATATTTCCATGTTTATACAGATAGCGGTGAAGATATTTCCATGTTTATACAGGAGGCGGTGTAGATATTTCCATGTTTAAACAGATAGCGGTATAGATATTTCCATGTTTTTACAGATAGCGGTGTAGATATCTCCATCTTAATACAGATGGCGGAGTAGATATTTATATGTTCATACAGATGGCTGTGCAGATATTTCCATGTTCATACAGATGGCGGTGTAGATATTTCCATGTTCATACAGATAGCGGTGTAGTTATTTCCATGTGTAAAGAGATAGCTGTGTAGATATTTCCATGTATTTGCAGATAGCTGTGTAGAGATTTCCATTTACATGCTGATAGCGGTTTAGATATTTAAATGTTCAAACAGATAGCGGTGTAGATATTTCCATGTTCATACGATAGCGGTGTAGATATCTCCATGCTTATACAGATTGCGAAGATGTATGCATATTTACACAGATAGCGGTGTAGATATTTCCATGTTCATGCAGATAGCGGTGTAGATATTTCCATGTTCATCCAGATGGCTGTGTAGATATATCCATGTTCATACAGATGGCGGTGTAGATATTTACATGTTCATACAGATAGTGGTGTAGATATTTCCATGTTCATACAGATAGCGTTGTAGCTATTTCCATGTTCATACAGATAGCGGTGTAGATATTTCCATGTTCATAGAGATAGCGGTGTAGATATTTCCATGTTCATACAGATAGCGGTGCTGATATTTCCAGGTTTATACAGGTAGCGGTGTAGATATTTCCATGTTCATGCAGATAGCGGTGTAGATATTTCCATGTTCATCCAGATGGCTGTGTAGATATATCCATGTCCATGCAGATGGCGGTGAAGATATTTCCATGTTAATATAGATAGAGGGGCAGATATTTCCATGTTCATACAGATAGCGGTGCTGATATTTCCATGTTTATACAGGTAGCGGTGTAGATATTTCCATGTTTATACAGGTAGCGGTGTAGATATTTCCCTGTTTATACAGATAGCGGTGTAGATATTTCAATGTTTATACAGATAGCGGTGTAGATATTTCTATCTTAATACAGATGGCCGTGTAGTTATTTATATGTTCATACAGATTGCGGTGCAGATATTTCCATGTTCATACAGATGGCGGTGTAGATATTTCCATCTTCATACAGATAGTGGTGTAGTTATTTCCATGTGTAAAGAGATACATGTGTAGGTATTTCCATGTATATGCAGATAGCTCTGTAGATATTTCCATTTTCATGCAGATAACGGTTTAGATATTTCCATGTTCAAACAGATAGCGGTGTAGATATTTCCATGTTCATACAGATAGCGGTGTAGATATTTCCATGTTTATACAGATAGCGGTGATGATGTATGCATGTTTAAACAGATAGCGGTGTAGATATTTCCATGTTCATACAGATCACGGTGTAGATATTTCCATGTTCATCTAGATGGCTGAGTAGACATATCCATGTTCATACAGATGGCGGTGAAGGTATTTCCATGTTCATACAGAAAGCGGTGTAGATATTTCCATGTTTATGCAGATAGCGGTGTAGATATCTCCATCTTAATACAGATGGCGGTGTAGATTTTTATATGTTCATAGAGATGGCGGTGCAGATATTTCCATGTTCATACAGATGGCGGTGTAGATATTTCCATGTTCATACAGATAGCGGTGTAGTTATTTCCATGTGTAAAGAGATAGCTGTGTAGATATTTCCATGTATATGCAGATAGCAGTGTAGATATTTCCATTTTCAAGCAGATAGCGGTGTAGATATTTCCATGTTCAAAGAGATAGCGGTGTAGATATTTCCATGTTCATACAGATAGCGGTGTAGATATCTCCATGTTCATACAGATAGCGGTGTAGATATTTCCATGTTTATACAGACTGCGGTGAAGGTGTATGCATGTTTACACAGATAGCGGTGTAGATATTTCCATGTTCATCCAGTTGGCTGTGTAGATATGTCCATGTTCATACAGATAGCTGTGTAGATATTTCCATGTTCATACAGATAGCGGTGTAGATATTTCCATGTTCATCCAGATGGCTGTGTAGATATATCCATGTTCATACAGATAGCGGTGTAGATATTTCCATGTTCATACAGATAGCGGTGTAGATATTTCCATGTTCATACAGGTAGCGGTGAAGTTATTTCCATGTTCATACAGATAGCGGTGCTGATATTTCCATGTTTATACAGGCAGCGGTGTAGATATTTCCATGTTTATACAGAGAGCGTTGTAGATATCTCCATCTTAATTCAGATGGCGGTGTAGATATTTATATGTTCATACATATGGCGTTGCGGATATTTCCATGTTCATACAGATGGCAGTGTAGATATTTCCATGTTTATAGATATAGCGGTGTAGTTATTTCCATGTGTAAAGAGATGGCTGTGTAGATATTTCCATGTATATGCAGATAGCTTTGTAGGTATTTCCATTTTCATGCAGATAGCGTTGTAGATATTTACATGTTCAAACAGATAGCGGTGTAGAAATTTCCATGTTCATTCAGATATCTTTGTAGATATTTCCATGTTCATACAGATAGCGGTGTAGATATTTCCATGTTCATACAGATAGCGGTGTAGATATTTCCATGTTCATACAGATAGCGGTGCTGATATTTCCAAGTTTATACAGGTAGCGGTGTAGATATTTCCATGTTTATACAGATAGTGGTGTAGATATTTCCATGTTTATACAGATAGTAGTGTAGACATTTCCATGTTTTTTCAGATAGCGGTGTAGATATCTCCATCTTAATACAGATGGCGGTGTAGATATTTACATGTTCATAAAGATGGCGGTGCAGATATTTCCATGTTCATACAGATAGCGGTGTAGTTATTTCCATGTGTAAAGAGATAGCTGTGTAGATATTTCCATGTATATGCAGATAGCTGTGTAGATATTTCCATTTTCATGCAGATAGCGGTGTATATATTTCCATGTTCAAACAGATAGCGGTGTAGATATTTCCATGTTAATACAGATAGCGGTGTAGGTATTTCCATGTTCATCCAGATGGCTGTGTAGATATATCCATGTTCATACAGATGGCGGTGAAGAAATTTCCATGTTCATACAGATAGCGGTGTAGCTATTTCCATGTTCATACAGATAGCGGTTTATGTATTTCCATGTTCATACAGATAGCGGTGTAGATATTTCCATGTTCATACGGATAGCGGTGTAGATATTTCCATGTTCATCCAGATGGCTGTGTAGATATATCCATGTTCATACAGAGGGCGGTGTAGATATTTCCATGTTCATAGAGATAGCGGTGTAGATATTTCCATGTTTATACAGATAGCGGTGTAGATATCTCCATCTTAATACAGATGGCGGTGTAGATATTTATATGTTCATACAGGTGGCGGTGCAGATATTTCCATGTTCATACAGATAGCGGTGTAGATATTTCCATGTTTATAGAGATAGCGGTGAGGTTATATCCATGTGTAAAGAGAGAGCTGTGTAGATATTTCCATGTATATGCAGATAGCTGTGTAGATATTTCCATTTTCATGCAGACAGCGGTGTAGATATTTCCATGTTCAAACAGACAGCGGTGTAGATATTTCCATGTTCATACATATAGCGGTGTAGATATTTCCATGTTCATACAGATAGCGGTGTAGATATTTCCATGTTCATACAGATAGCGGTGTAGATATTTCCATGTTCATACAGATAGCGGTGCTGTTATTTCCATGTTTATACAGGTAGCTGTGTAGATATTTCCATGTTTATACAGATAGCGGTGTAGATATGTGCATGTTTATACAGATAGCAGTGTAGATATTTCCATGTTTATACAGATAGCGGTGTAGATATTTCCATGTTTTTACAGATAGCTGTGTAGATATCTCCATCTTAATACAGATGGCGGAGTAGATATTTATATGTTCATACAGATGGCGGTGCAGATATTTCCATGTTCATACAGATGGTGGTGTAGATATTTCCATGTTCATACAGGTAGCGGTGTAGATATTTCCATGTTCATACAGATAGCTGTGTAGCTATTTCCATGTTCATACAGATAGCGGTGTAGATATTTCCATGTTCATCCAGATGGCTGTACAGATATATCCATGTTCATACAGATGGCGGTGAAGATAATTCCATGTTCATACAGATAGCGGTGTAGATATTTCCATGTTCATCCAGATGGCTGTGTAGATATATCCATGTTCAAACAGATGGCGTTGTAGATATTTCCATGTTCATACGGATAGCGGTGTAGATATTTCCATGTTCATACAGATAGCGGTGTAGGTATTTCCATGTTCATACAGATAGAGGGGCTGATATTTCCATGTTCATACAGATAGCGGTGCTGATATTTCCATGTTTATACAGGTATCGGTGTAGATATTTCCATGTTTATACAGATAGCGGTGTAGTTATTTCCATGTTTATAAAGATAGCGGTGTAGATATTTCCATGTTTATACTGATAGCGGTGTAGATATCTCCATCTTAATACAGATGGCCGTGTAGATATTTATATGTTCATAAAGATGGCGGTGCAGATATTTCCATGTTCATACAGATGGCGGTGTAGATATTTCCATGTTCATACAGATAGCGATGTAGTTATTTCCATGTGTAAAGAGATAGCTGTGTAGATATTTCCATGTATTTGCTGATAGCTGTGTAGAGATTTCCATTTTCATGCTGATAGCGGTTTAGATATTTAAATGTTCAAACAGATAGCGGTGTAGATATTTCCATGTTCATACGATAGCGGTGTAGATATCTCCATGCTTATACAGATTGCGAAGATGTATGCATATTTACACAGATAGCGGTGTAGATATTTCCATGTTCATGCAGGTAGCGGTGTAGATATTTCCATGTTCATCCAGATGGCTGTGTAGATATATCCATGTTCATACAGATGGCGGTCTAGATATTTACATGTTCATACAGATAGTGGTGTAGATATTTCCTTGTTCATACAGATAGCGTTGTAGCTATTTCCATGTTCATACAGATAGCGGTGTAGATATTTCCATGTTCATAGAGATAGCGGTGTAGATATTTCCATGTTCATACAGATAGCGGTGCTGATATTTCCAGGTTTATACAGGTAGCGGTGTAGATATTTCCATGTTCATGCAGATAGCGGTGTAGATATTTCCATGTTCATCCAGATGGCTGTGTAGATATATCCATGTTCATACAGATGGCGGTGAAGATATTTCCATGTTCATATAGATAGAGGGGCAGATATTTCCATGTTCATACAGATAGCGGTGCTGATATTTCCATGTTTATACAGGTAGCGGTGTAGATATTTCCATGTTTATACAGGTAGCGGTGTAGATATTTCCATGTTTATACAGATAGCGGTGTAGATATTTCAATGTTTATGCAGATAGCGGTGTAGATATTGCTATCTTAATACAGATGGCCGTGTAGTTATTTATATGTTCATACAGATTGCGGTGCAGATATTTCCATGTTCATACAGATGGCGGTGTAGATATTTCCATGTTTATACAGATCGCGGTGATGATGTATGCATGTTTAAACAGATAGCGTTGTAGATATTTCCATATTCATACAGATCGCGGTGTAGATATTTCCATGTTCATCTAGATGGCTGAGTAGACATATCCATGTTCATACAGATGGCGGTGAAGGTATTTCCATGTTCATACAGATAGCGGTGTAGATATTTCCATGTTCAAACCGATAGCGGTGTAGATATTTCCATGTTCATTCAGATAGAGGAGTAGATATTTCCATGTTCATACAGATAGCGGTGCTGATATTTCCATGTTTATACAGGCAGCGGTGTAGATATTTCCATGTTTATACAGATAGCGGTGTAGATATCTCCATCTTAATTCAGATGGCGGTGTAGATATTTATATGTTCATACATATGGCGTTGCGGATATTTCCATGTTCATACAGATGGCAGTGTAGATATTTCCATGTTTATAGATATAGCGGTGTAGTTATTTCCATGTGTAAAGAGATGGCTGTGTAGATATTTCCATGTATATGCAGATAGCTTTGTAGATATTTCCATTTTCATGCAGATAGCGTTGTAGATATTTACATGTTCAAACAGATCGCGGTGTAGAAATTTCCATGTTCATTCAGATATCTTTGTAGATATTTCCATGTTCATACAGATAGCGGTGTAGATATTTCCATGTTCATACAGATAGCTGTGTAGATATTTCCATGTTCATACAGATAGCGGTGCTGATATTTCCAAGTTTATACAGGTAGCGGTGTAGATATTTCCATGTTTATACAGATAGCGGTGTAGTTATTTCCATGTTTATATAGATAGCGGTGTAGATATTTCCATGTTTATACTGATAGCGGTGTAGATATCTCCATCTTAATACAGATGGCCGTGTAGATATTTATATGTTCATAAAGATGGCGGTGCAGATATTTCCATGTCCATACAGATGGCGGTGTAGATATTTCCATGTTCATACAGATAGCGGTGTAGTTATTTCCATGTGTAAAGAGATAGCTGTGTAGATATTTCCATGTATTAGCAGATAGCTGTGTAGAGATTTCCATTTTCATGCTGATAGCGGTTTAGATATTTAAATGTTCAAACAGATAGCGGTGTAGATATTTCCATGTTCATACGATAGCGGTGTAGATATCTCCATGCTTATACAGATTGCGAAGATGTATGCATATTTACACAGATAGCGGTGTAGATATTTCCATGTTCATGCAGGTAGCGGTGTAGATATTTCCATGTTCATCCAGATGGCTGTGTAGATATATCCATGTTCATACAGATGGCGGTCTAGATATTTACATGTTCATACAGATAGTGGTGTAGATATTTCCTTGTTCATACAGATAGCGTTGTAGGTATTTCCATGTTCATACAGATAGCGGTGTAGATATTTCCATGTTCATAGAGATAGCGGTGTAGATATTTCCATGTTCATACAGATAGCGGTGCTGATATTTCCAGGTTTATACAGGTAGCGGTGTAGATATTTCCATGTTCATGCAGATAGCGGTGTAGATATTTCCATGTTCATCCAGATGGCTGTGTAGATATATCCATGTTCATACAGATGGCGGTGAAGATATTTCCATGTTCATATAGATAGAGGGGCAGATATTTCCATGTTCATACAGATAGCGGTGCTGATATTTCCATGTTTATACAAGTAGCGGTGTAGATATTTCCATGTTTATACAGGTAGCGGTGTAGATATTTCCATGTTTATACAGATAGCGGTGTAGATATTTCAATGTTTATACAGATAGCGGTGTAGATATTTCTATCTTAATACAGATGGCCGTGTAGTTATTTATATGTTCATACAGATTGCGGTGCAGATATTTCCATGTTCATACAGATGGCGGTGTAGATGTTTCCATGTTTATACAGATAGCGGTGATGATGTATGCATGTTTAAACAGATAGCGGTGTAGATATTTCCATATTCATACAGATCGCGGTGTAGATATTTCCATGTTCATCTAGATGGCTGAGTAGACATATCCATGTTCATACAGATGGCGGTGAAGGTATTTCCATGTTCATACAGATAGCGGTGTAGATATTTCCATGTTCAAACCGATAGCGGTGTAGATATTTCCATGTTCATTCAGATAGAGGAGTAGATATTTCCATGTTCATACAGATAGCGGTGTAGATATTTCCATGTTCATACAGATAGCGGTGTAGATATTTCCAAGTTTATACAGACAGCGGTGAAGATATATGAATATTTCAACAGATAGCGTTGTGGAGATTTCCAAGTTCATCCAGAGGGCTGTGTAGATATATCTATGTTCATACAGATAGCGGTGTAGATGTTTCCATGTTCATACAGATAGCGGTGTAGTTATTTCCATGTGCAAAGAGATAGCTGTGTAGATATTTACATGTATATGCAGATAGCTGTGTAGATATTTCCATTGTCATGCAGATAGCTGTTTAGATATTTCCATGTTTATACAGATAGCGGTGAAGATATTTCCTTGTTTATACAGATAGCGGTGTAGATATTTCCATGTTTATGCAGATAGCGGTGTAGATATCTCCATCTTAATACAGATGGCGGTGTAGATTTTTATATGTTCATACAGATGGCGGTGCAGATATTTCTATGTTCATACAGATGGCGGTGTAGATATTTCCATGTTCTTACAGATAGCGGTGTAGTTATTTCCATGTGTAAAGAGATAGCTGTGTAGATATTTCCATGTATATGCAGATAGCAGTGTAGATATTTCCATTTTCAAGCAGATAGCGGTGTAGATATTTCCATGTTCAAACAGATAGCGGTGTAGATATTTCCATGTTCATACAGATAGCGGTGTAGATATCTCCATGTTCATACAGATAGCGGTGTAGATATTTCCATGTTTATACAGACTGCGGTGAAGATGTATGCATGTTTACACAGATAGCGGTGTACATATTTCCATGTTCATCCAGTTGGCTGTGTAGATATGTCCATGCTCATACAGATAGCTGTGTACATATTTCCATGTCCATACAGATAGCGGTGTAGATATTTCCATGTTCATCCAGATGGCTGTGTGGATATATCCATGTTCATACAGATAGCGGTGTAGATATTTCCATGTTCATACAGATAGCGGTGTAGATATTTCCATGTTCATACAGGTAGCGGTGAAGATATTTCCATGTTCATACAGATAGCGGTGCTGATATTTCCATGTTTATACAGGCAGCGGTGTAGATATTTCCATGTTTATACAGATAGCGGTGTAGATATCTCCATCTTAATTCAGATGGCGGTGTAGATATTTTTATGTTCATACATATGGCGTTGTGGATATTTCCATGTTCATACAGATGGCAGTGTAGATATTTCCATGTTTATAGATATAGCGGTGTAGTTATTTCCATGTGTAAAGAGATGGCTGTGTAGATATTTCCATGTATATGCAGATAGCTTTGTAGATATTTCCATTTTCATGCAGATAGCGTTGTAGATATTTACATGTTCAAACAGATAGCGGTGTAGAAATTTCCATGTTCATTCAGATATCTTTGTAGATATTTCCATGTTCATACAGATAGCGGTGTAGATATTTCCATGTTCATACAGATAGCTGTGTAGATATTTCCATGTTCATACAGATAGCGGTGCTGATATTTCCAAGTTTATACAGGTAGCGGTGTAGATATTTCCATGTTTATACAGATAGTGGTGTAGATATTTCCATGTTTATACAGATAGTAGTGTAGACATTTATATGTTTTTTCAGATAGCGGTGTAGATATCTCCATCTTAATACAGATGGCGGTGTAGATATTTACATGTTCTTACAGATGGCGGTGCAGATATTTCCATGTTCATACAGATGGCGGTGTAGATATTTCCATGTTCATACAGATAGTGGTGTAGTTATTTCCATGTGTAAAGAGATAGCTGTGTAGATATTTCCATGTATATGCAGATAGCTGTGTAGATATTTCCATTTTCATGCAGATAGCGGTGTATATATTTCCATGTTCAAACAGATAGCGGTGTAGATATTTCCATGTTCATACAGATAGCGGTGTAGATATTTCCATGTTTATACAGATCGCGGTGAAGATGTATGCATGTTTACACAGATAGCGGTGTGGATATTTCCAAGTTCATCCAGAGGGCTGTGTAGATATATCCATGTTCATACAGATAGCGGTGTAGATATTTCCATGTTCATACAGATAGCGGTGTAGAAATTTCCATGTTCATCCAGATGGCTGTGTAGATATATCCATATTCATACAGATGGCGGTGAAGAAATTTCCATGTTCATACAGATAGCGGTGTAGCTATTTCCATGTTCATACAGATAGCGGTTTATGTATTTCCATGTTCATACAGATAGCGGTGTAGATATTTCCATGTTCATACAGATAGCGGTGTAGATATTTCCATGTTCATCCAGATGGCTGTGTAGATATATCCATGTTCATACAGAGGGCGGTGTAGATATTTCCATGTTCATAGAGATAGCGGTGTAGATATTTCCATGTTTATACAGATAGCGGTGTAGATATATCCATCTTAATACAGATGGCGGTGTAGATATTTATATGTTCATACAGATGGCGGTGCAGATATTTCCATGTTCATACAGATAGCGGTGTAGATATTTCCATGTTTATAGAGATAGCGGTGAGGTTATATCCATGTGTAAAGAGATAGCTGTGTAGATATTTCCATGTATATGCAGATAGCTGTGTAGATATTTCCATTTTCATGCAGACAGCGGTGTAGGTATTTCCATGTTCAAACAGATAGCGGTGTAGATATTTCCATGTTCATACAGATAGCGGTGTAGATATTTCCATGTTCATACAGATAGCGGTGTAGATATTTCCATGTTCATATAGATAGCGGTGCTGTTATTTCCATGTTTATACAGGTAGCAGTGTAGATATTTCCATGTTTATACAGATAGCGGTGTAGATATGTCCATGTTTATACAGATAGCGGTGTAGATATTTCCATGTTTATACAGATAGCGGTGTAGAAATCTCCATGTTAATACAGATGGCGGAGTAGATATTTATATGTTTATACAGATGGCGGTGCAGATATTTCCATGTTCATACAGATAGCGGTGTAGCTATTTCCATGTTCATACAGATAGCGGTGTAGATATTTCCATGTTCATCCAGATGGCTGCGTAGACATATCCATGTTCATACAGATGGCAGTGAAGATAATTCCACGTTTATACATCTAGCGGTGTAGCTATTTCCATGTTCATACAGATAGTAGTGTAGATATATCCATGTTCATACAGATAGTGGTGCTGATATTTCCATGTTTGTACAGGGAGCGGTGCTGTTATTTCCATGTTTATACAGGTAGCGGTGTAGATATTTCCATGTTTATACAGAGAGCGGTGTAGATATTTCCATGTTTATACAGATAGCGCTGTAGATATTTCCATGTTTATACAGATAGCGGTGTAGATATCTCCATCTTAATACAGATGGCGGTGGAGATATTTATATGTTCATACAGATGGCTGTGCAGATATTCCCATGTTCATACAGATAGCGGTGTAGTTATTTCCATGTGTAAAGAGATAGCTGTGTAGATATTTCCATGTATATGCAGATAGCTGTGTAGATATTTCCATTTTCATGCAGATAGCGGTTTAGATATTTAAATGTTCAAACAGATAGCGGTGTAGATATTTCCATGTTTATACAGATAGCGGTGAAGATGTACGCATGCTTACACACATAGTGGTGTAGATATTTCCATGTTCATACAGATAGCAGAGTAGATATTTCCATGTTCATCCAGATGGCTGTGTAGATATATCCATGTTCATACAGATAGCGGTGTAGTTATTTCCATGTTCATACAGATAGTGGTGTAGATATTTCCATGTTCATACAGATAGCGGTGTAGCTATTTCCATGTTGATACAGATAGCGGTGTAGATATTTCCATCTTCGTACACAGAGCGGTGTAGATATTTCCATGTTCATACAGATAGCTGTGCTGATATTTCCATGTTCATACAGATAGCGGTGTAGATATTTCCATGTTCATACACATAGCGTTGTAGATATCTCCATGTTGGTACAGGTAGAGGGGCTATGTCCATGTTCATGCAGATAGCGGTGCTGATATTTCCATGTTTATACAGGTAGCGTTGTTGATATTTCCATATTTATACAGATAGCGGTGAAGATATTTCCATGTTTATACAGATAGCGGTGTAGATATTTCCATGTTTATAGAGATAGCGGTGTAGATATCTCCATCTTAATACAGATGGCCGTGTAGATATGTATATGTTCATACAGCTGTCGGTGCAGATATTTCCATGTTCATACAGATGGCGGTGTAAATATTTACATGTTCATACAGATGGCGGTGTAGTTATTTCCATGTGTAAAGAGATAGCTGTGTAGATATTTATATGTATATGCAGATAGCTCTGTAGATATTTCCATTTTCATGCAGATAGCGGTTTAGATATTTCCATGTTCAAACAGATAGCGGTGTAGATATTTCCATGTTCATAAAGACAGCGGTGTAGATATTTCCATGTTCATACATACAGCGGTGTAGTTATTTCCATGTTTATACAGATAGCAGTGATGATGTATGCATGTTTACACAGATAGCGGTGTAGATATTTCCATGTTCGTACTGATCGCGGTGTAGATATTTCCATGTTCATCTAGATGGCTGTGTAGACATATCCATGTTCATACAGATGGCGGTGAAGGTATTTCCATGTTCATACAGATAGCGGAGTAGATATTTCCATGTTCATACAGATAGCGGTGTAGATATTTCCATGTTCATACAGATAGCGGTGTAGATATTTCCATGTTCATACAGATAGCTGTGTAGATATTTCCATGTGTAAAGAGATAGCTGTGTAGATATTTCCATGTTCATACAGATAGCAGTGTAGATATTTCCATGTTCAAACAGATAGCGGTGTAGATATCTCCATCTTTATACAGATGGCGGTGTAGATATTTATATGTTCATACAGATGGCAGTGCAGATATTTCCATGTTCATACAGATGGCGGTGTAGATATTTCCATGTTTATAGAGATAGCGGTGTAGTTATTTCCATGTGTAAAGAGATAGGATTGTAGTTATTTCCATGTTTATACAGATAGCGGTGAAATGTATTCATGTTTACACAGATAGCGGTGTAGATATTTCCATGTTCATACAGATCACGGTGTAGATATTTCCATGTTCATACAGATAGCGGTGCTGATATTTCCATTTTTATACAGATAGCGGTGTAGATATTTCCATGTTTATACAGATAGCGGTGTAGATATTTCCATGTTTATACAGATAGCGGTGTAGATATCTCCTTAATACAGATGGCGGTGTAGATATTTAAATGTTCATACAGATGGCAGTGAAGATATTTCCATGTTCATACAGATGGCGGTGTAGTAATTTCCATGTTTATAGAGATAGTGGTGCAGTTATTTCCCCGTGTAAAGAGATAGCTGTATAGATATTTCCATGTATATGCAGACAGCTGTGTAGATATTTCCATTTTCATGCAGACAGTGGTGTAGATATTTCCATGTTCAAACAGATAGCGGTGTAGATATTTCCATGTTCATACAGATAGCGGTGTATATATTTCCGTGTTCATTCAGATAGCGGTGTAGATATTTCCATGTTCATACAGATAGCGGTGTAGATATTTCCATGTTCATACAGATAGCGGTGTATATATTTCCATGTTCATACAGATAGCGGTGTAGATATTTCCATGTTCATACAGATAGCGGTGTAGATATTTCCATGTTCATACAGATAGCGGTGCTGATATTTCCATGATTATACAGGTAGCGGTGTAGTTATTTCCATGTTTATACAAATAGCGGTGTAGATAATTCCATGTTCATCCAGATGGCTGTGTAGACATATCCATGTTCATACAGATGGCGGTGAAGATAATTCCATGTCCATACAGATAGTGGTGTAGATATTTCCATGTTCATACAGATAGCGGTGTAGATATCTCCTTAATACAGATGGCGGTGTAGATATTTAAATGTTCATACAGATGGCAGTGAAGATATTTCCATGTTCATACAGATGGCGGTGTAGTAATTTCCATGTTTATAGAGATAGCGGTGCAGTTATTTCCCCGTGTAAAGAGATAGCTGTATAGATATTTCCATGTATATGCAGATAGTTCTGTAGATATTTCCATTTTCATGCAGATAGCGGTTTAGATATTTCCAAGTTCAAACAGCGGTGTAGATATTTCCATGCTCATACAGATAGCGGTGTAGATATTTCCATGTTCATACAGATAGCGGTGTAGATATTTCCATGTTCATACAGATAGCGGTGTAGATATTTCCATGTCCATCCAGATGGCTGTGTAGATATATCCATGTTCATACAGATAGCGGTGTAGTTATTTCCATGTTCATACAGATAGTGGTGTAGATATTTCCATGTTCATACAGATAGCGGTGTAGCTATTTCCATGGTTATACAGGTATCGGTGTAGATATTTCCAGGTTTATACAGATAGCGGGGTAGATATTTCCATGTTTATACAGATAGCGGTGTAGATATTTCCAGGTTTATACAGATAGCGGTGCAGATATCTACTTCTTAATACAGATGGCGGTGTAGATATTTATATGTTCATACAGATGGCGGTGCAGATATTTCCATGTTCAAACAGATGGCGGTGTACATATTTCCATGTTTTTAGAGATAGCGGTGTAGTTATTTCCGTGTGTATAGAGATAGCTGTGTAGATATTTCCATGTATATGCAGATATCTGTGTAGGTATTTACATTTTCATGCAGACAGCGGTGTAGATATTTCCATGTTCAAACAGATAGCGGTGTAGATATTTCCATGTTCATACATATAGCGGTGCAGATATTTCCATGCTCATACACATAGCGGAGCAGCTATTTCCATGTTCATTCAGATAGCGGAGCA
Organism: Gorilla gorilla gorilla; assembly: GCF_029281585.2. NCBI lineage: Eukaryota > Metazoa > Chordata > Mammalia > Primates > Hominidae > Gorilla > Gorilla gorilla. The sequence goes on along the minus strand of NC_073232.2, from coordinate 3,267,407 downwards.
GCTATTTCCATGTTCATACAGATAGCGGTGTAGATAATTCCATGTTCCTCCAGATGGCTGTGTAGACATATCCATGTTCACACAGATGGCGTTGTAGATAATTCCATGTTCATACATCTAGCGGTGTAGATATTTCCATGTTCATACAGATAGCGTTGTAGATATTTCCATGTTCATACAGATAGAGGGGCTGATATTTCCATGTTCATACAGATAGCGGTGCTGATATTTCCATGTTTATACAGGTAGCGGTGTAGATATTATCATGTTTATACAGATAGCGGTGTAGATATTTCCATGTTTATACAGATAGCGGTGTAGGTATTTCCATGTTTATACAGATAGCGGTGTAGGTATCTCCATCTTAATACAGATGGCGGTGTAGATATTTATATGTTCATACAGATGGCCGTGCAGATATTTCCATGTTCATACAGATAGCGGTGTAGTTATTTCCATGTGTAAAGAGATAGCTGTGCAGATATTTCCATGAATATGCAGATAGCTGTGTAGATATTTCCATTTTCATGCAGATAGCGGTTTAGATATTTCCATGTTCAAACAGATAGCGGTGTAGCTATTTCCATGTTCATACAGATGGCGGTGTAGATATTTCCATGTTCATCCAGATGGTTGTGTAGATATATCCATGTTCATAAAGATAGCGGTGTAGATATTTCCATGTTCATACAGATAGCAGTGAAAATATTTCCAAGTTTATACAGATAGCGGTGAAGATGTATGCATGTTTACACAGATAGCGGTGTATATATTTCCATGTTCATACAGATAGCTGTGTAGGTATTTCCATGTTCATCCAGATGGCTGTGTAGATATATCCATGTTCATAAAGATGGCGGTGAAGATATTTCCATGTTCATACAGATAACGGTGTAGATATTTCCATGTTCATACAGATATCGGTGTAGATATTTCCATGTTCATACAGATGGCTGTGTAGACATATCCATGTTCATACAGATGACGGTGAAGATATTTCCAGGTTCATACAGATAGCGGTGTAGATATTTCCATGTTCATACAGATAACGGTGTAGATATTTCCATGTTAATACCGATAGCGGTGCTGATATTTCCATGTTTATACAAGAAGCGGTGTAGATATTTCCATGTTTATACAGATAGCGTTGTAGATATTTCCATGTTTATACAGATAGCGGTGTAGATATTTCCATGTTTATACAGATAGCGGTGTAGGTATCTCCTTCTTAATACAGATGGCAGTGTAGATATTTATAAGTTCATACAGATGGCGGTTCAGATATTTCCATGTTCATACAGATGGCGAAGTAGATATTTCCATGCTTATAGAGATAGCGGTGTAGTTATTTCCATGTGTAAAGAGATAGCTGTGTAGATATTTCCATGTATATGCAGATAGCTGTGTAGATATTTCCATTTTCATGCAGACAGCGGTGTAGATATTTTCTTGTTCAAACAGATACCGGTGTAGATATTTCCATGTTCATACAGATAGCGGTGTAGATATTTCCATGTTCATACTGATAGCGGTGTAGATATTTCCATGTTCATACAGATAGCGGTGTATATATTTCCATGTTCATACAGATAGTGGTGCTGATATATCCATGTTTATACAGGTAGCAGTGTAGATATTTCCATGTTTGTACAGATAGCGGTGTAGTTATTTCCATGTTTATACAGATAGCGGTGTAGATATTTCCATGTTTATGCAGATAGCGGTGTCGATATCTCCATCTTAATACAGATGGCGGTGTAGATATTTATATGTTCATACAGATGGCAGTGCAGATATTTCCATGTTCATACAGATGGCGGTGTAGATATTTCCATGTTCATACAGATAGCGGTGTAGTTATTTCCATGTGTAAACAGATAGCTGTGTAGATATTTCCATGTATATGCAGATAGCAGTGTAGATATTTCCATCTTCAAACAGATAGTGGTGTAGATATTTCCATGTTCATAGAGATAGCGGTGTAGATATTTCCATGTTCATACAGACAGCGGTGTAGATATTTCCATGTTTATACAGACTGCGGTGAAGATGTATGCATGTTTACACAGATAGCAGTGTAGGTATTTCCATGTTCATCCAGATGGCTGTGTAGATATTTCAATGTTTATACACATAGCGGTGTAGATATTTTCATTTTCATACAGATAGCGGTGTAGATATTTCCATGTTCATCCAGATGGCTGTGTAGATATATCCATGTTCATACAGATAGCGGTGTAGATATTTCCATGTTCATACAGATAGTGGTGTAGATATTTCCATGTTCATTCAGATAGCAGTGTAGATATTTCCATGTTCAAACAGATAGCGGTGTAGATATCTCCATCTTAATACAGATGGCGGTGTAGATATTTATATGCTCATACAGATGGCAGTGCAGATATTTCCATGTTCATACAGATGACGGTGTAGATATTTCCATGTTTATAGAGATAGCGGTGTAGTTATTTCCATGTGTAAAGAGATAGGTTTGTAGATATTTCCATGTATATGCAGAGAGCTGTGTAGATATTTCTATTTTCATGCAGATAGCGGTTTAGATATTTCCATGTTCAAACAGATAGCGGTGTAGATATTTCCATGTTCATCCAGATGGCTGTGTAGATATATCCATGTTCATACAGATAGCGGTGTAGATATTTCCATGTTCATACAGATTATGGTGTAGATATTTCCATGTTTATACAGATAGCGGTGAAATGTATGCATGTTTGCACAGACAGCGGTGTAGATATTTCCATGTTCATACAGATCGCGGTGTAGATATTTCCATGTTCATCCAGATCGCTGTGTAGACATATCCATATTCATACAGATGGCGGTGAAGATATTTCCATGTTCATAGAGATAGCGGTGTAGATATTTCCATGTTCATACAGATAGAGGTGTAGATATCTCCATGTTCATACAGATAGCGGTGTAGATATTTCCATGTTCACACAGATGGCGGTGCAGATATTTCCATGTTCATACTGATAGCGGTGCTGATATTTCCATTTTTTTACAGATAGCGGTGTAGATATTTCCATGTTTATACAGATAGCGGTGTAGATATTTCCATGTTTATACAGATAGCGGTGTAGATATCTCCTTAATACAGATGGCGGTGTAGATATTTATATGTTCATACAGATGGCAGTGAAGATATTTCCATGTTCATACAGATGGCGGAGTAGATATTTCCATGTTTATAGAGATAGCGGTGAAGTTATTTCCATGTGTAAAGAGACAGCTGTGTAGATATTTACATGTATATGCAGATAGCTGTGTAGATATTTCCATTTTCATGCAGACAGCGGTGTAGATATTTCCATGTTCATACAGATAGCGGTGCAGATATTTCCATGTTCATACAGATAGCGGTGTAGATATTTCCATGTTCATACAGATATCGGTGCTGATATTTCCATCTTTATACAGGTAGCGGTGTAGATATTTCCATGTTTATACACATAGCGGTGTAGATATTTCCATGTTTATACTGATAGCGGTGTAGATATTTCCATGTTTATACTGATAGCGGTGTAGATATCTCCATCTTAATACAGATGGCGGAGTAGATATTTATGTGTACATACAGATTGCGGTTCAGATATTTCCATGTTCATACAGATAGTGGTGTAGCTATTTCCATGTTCATACAGATAGCGGTGTAGATATTTCCATGTTCATCCAGATGGCTGTGTAGACATATCCATGTTCATACAGATGGCGGTGAAGATAATTCCGTGTTCATACAGATAGCGGTGTAGATATTTCCATGATCATACAGATAGTGGTGTAGATAATTCCATGTTCACACAGATAGAGGGGTTGATATTTCCATGTTCATACAGATAGCGGTGCTGATATTTCCATGTTTTCACAGGTAGCGGTGTAGATATTTCCATGTTTATACAGATAACGGTGTAGATATTTCCATGTTTATACAGATAGCTGTGTAGATATTTCCATGTTTATACAGATAGCGGTGTAGATATCTCCATCTTAATACAGATGGCTGTGTAGATATATATATGTTCATACAGATGGCCGTGCAGATATTTCCATGTTCATACAGATAGTGGTGTAGTTATTTCCATGTGTAAAGAGGAAGCTGTGTAGATATTTCCATGCATATGCAGATAGCTGTGTAGATATTTCCATTTTCATGCAGACAGCGGTGTAGATATTTCCATGTTCAAACAGATAGCGGTGTAGATATTTCCATGTTCATACAGATAGCGGTGTAGATATTTCCATGTTCATACAGATAGCGGTGTAGATATTTCCATGTTCATACAGATAGCGGTGTAGATATTTCCATGTTCATACATATAGCGGTGCTGATATTTCCTTGTTTATACAGGTAGCAGTGTAGATATTTCCATGTTCATACTGATAGCGGTGTAGATATTTCCATGTTTATACAGATTGCGGTGTAGATATATCCATGTTCATACAGATAGCGGTGTATATATTTCCATGTTCATTCAGATAGTGGTGTAGATATTTCCAAGTTCATACAGATAGCGGTGTAGCTATTTCCATGTTCATACAGATAGCGGTGTAGATATTCCCATGTTCATAGAGATAGCTGTGTAGATATTTCCATGTTCATACAGATAGCGGTGGTGATATTTCCATGTTTATACAGGTAGCGGTGTAGATATTTCAATGTTTATACAGATAGCGGTGAAGATATGTCCATGTTTATACAGATAGCTGTGTAGATATTTCCAAGTTTATACAGATTGCGGTGAAGATATCTCCATCTTAATACAGATGGCGGTGTAGATATTTATATGTTCATTCAGATGGCGGTGCAGATATTTCCATGTTCATACAGATGGCGGTGTAGATATTTCCATGTTTATAGAGATAGCGGTGTAGTTATTTCCATGTGTAAAGAGATAGCTTTGTAGATAATTCCATGTATATGCAGATAGCTGTGTAGATATTTCTATTTTCATGCAGATAGCAGTTTTGATATTTCCATGTTCAAACAGATTGCGGTGTAGATATTTCCATGTTCATACAGATAGCGGTGTAGATATTTCCATGTTTATATAGATAGCGGTGAAGATGTATGTATGTTTACACAGATAGCGGTGTAGATATTTCCATGTTCATACAGATCGCGGTGTAGATATTTCCAGGTTCATCCAGATGGCTGTGTAGACATATCCATGTTCATACAGATGGCGGTGAAGATATTTCCATGTTTATACAGATAGCGGTGTATATATTTCCATGTTCATACAGATAGCGGTGTAGATATTTCCATGTTAATCCAGATGGCTGTGTAGATATTTCCATGTTCATACAGATAGCGGTGTACAAATTTCCATGTTTATGCAGATAGCGTTGAAGATGGATGCATGTTTACACAGATATCGGTGTAGTTATTTCCATGTTCATACAGATAGTGTTGTAGATATTTCCATGTTCATACAGATAGCGGTGTAGATATTTCCATGTTCATACAGATAGCGGTGTAGACATTTCCATGTTCATACAGATAGTGGTGTAGATATTTCCATGTTCATACAGATAGCGGTGTAGGTATTTCCATGTTCGTACAGATAGCGGTGTAGATATTTCCATCTTCATAGAGATAGCGGTGTAGATATTTCCATGTTCATACAGATAACGGTGTAGATATTTCCATGTTTATACAGATAGCGGTGTAGATATTTCCATGTTTATACATATAGCGGTGTAGATATTTCCAAGTTTATACAGATAGCGGTGTAGATATCTCCATCTTAATATAGATGGGAGTGTAGATATTTATATCTTCATACAGATGGCGGTGCAGATATTTCCATGTTCATACAGATGGCGGTGTAGATATTTGCATGTTTATAGAGATAGCGCTGTAGTTATTTCCATGTGTAAAGAGATAGCTTTGTAGATATTTCCATGTTTATGCAGATCGCTGTTTAGATATTTCCATTTTCATGAAGATAGCGGTGTAGATATTTCCATGTTCAAACAGATAGCGGTGTAGATATTTCCATGTTTATACAGATAGCGGTGTAGATATTTCCATGTTTATACAGATAGCGGTGTAGATATTTCCTTCTTAATACAGATGGCGGAGTAGATATTTATATGTACATACAGATGGCGGTGCAGATATTTCCAGGTTCATTCAGATAGCGGTGTAGCTATTTCCATGTTCATACCGATAGCTGCGTAGATATTTCCATGTTCATCCAGATGGCTGTGTAGACATATCCATGTTCATACAGATGGCGGTGAAGATAATTCCATGTTCATACAGATAGCGGTGTAGATATATCCATGTTCATACAGAGTGTGGTGTAGATATTTCCATATTCATACAGATAGAGGGGCTGATATTTCCATGTTCATACAGATAGCGGTGCTGATATTTCCAAGTTTTTACAGGTAGCGGTGTAGATATTTCCATGTTTATACAGATAGCGGTGTAGATATTTCCATGTTTATGCAGATAGCGGTGTAGATATCTCCATCTTAATACAGATGGCGGTGTAGATAATTATATGTTCATACAGATGGCCGTGCAGATATTTCCATGTTCATACAGATAGCGGTGTAGTTATTTCCATGTGTAAAGAGATTGCTGTGTAGATACTTCCATGTATATGCAGATAGTTGTGTAGATATTTCCATTTTCATGCAGATAGCGGTTTAGATATTTCCATGTTCAAACAGATAGCGGTTTAGATATTTCCATGTTCAAACAGATAGCGGTGTAGATATTTCCATGTTCATACAGATAGCGGTGTAGATATTTCCATGTTTATGCAGATAGCGGTGAAGATGTATGCATGTTTACACAGATATCGGTGTAGATATTTCCATGTTAATACAGATAGCGGTGTAGATATTTCCATGTTCATACAGATAGCGGTGTAGATATTTCCATGTTCATACAGATAGCGGTGTAGTTATTTCCATGTGTAAAGAGATAGCTGTGTGGATATTTCCATTTTCATGCAGATAGCGGTTTAGATATTTCCATGTTCAAACAGATAGCGGTGTAGATACTTCCAAGTTCATAGAGATAGCGGTGTAGGTATTTCCATGTTCATACAGATGGCTGTGTAGATATATCCATGTTCATACTGATGGCGGTGAAGATATTTCCATGTTCATACAGATAGCGGTGTAGATATTTCCATGTTCATGCAGATAGCGGTGCAGATATTTCCATGTTCATACAGATGGCGGTGTTGATATTTCCATGTTTATAGAGATAGCGGTGTAGTTATTTCCATGAGTAAAGAGATAGCTTTGTAGATATTTCCATGTATATGCAGATAGCTGTGTAGATATTTCCATTTTCATGCAGATAGCTGTGTAGATATTTCCATGTTCAAACAGATAGCGGTGTAGATATTTCCATGTTCATACAGATAGCAGTGTAGATATTTCCATGTTTATACAGATAGCGGTGAAGATGTATGCATGTTTACACAGATAGCGGTGTATATATTTCCATGTTCATACAGATAGCGGTGTAGATATTTCCATGTTAATCCAGATGGCTGTGTAGATATTTCCATGTTCATACAGATAGCGGTGTACAAATTTCCATGTTTATGCAGATAGCGTTGAAGATGGATGCATGTTTACACAGATATCGGTGTAGTTATTTCCATGTTCATACAGATAGTGTTGTAGATATTTCCATGTTCATACAGATAGCGGTGTAGATATTTCCATGTTCATACAGATAGCGGTGTAGACATTTCCATGTTCATACAGATAGTGGTGTAGATATTTCCATGTTCATACAGATAGCGGTGTAGGTATTTCCATGTTCGTACAGATAGCGGTGTAGATATTTCCATCTTCATAGAGATAGCGGTGTAGATATTTCCATGTTCATACAGATAACGGTGTAGATATTTCCATGTTTATACAGATAGCGGTGTAGATATTTCCATGTTTATACATATAGCGGTGTAGATATTTCCAAGTTTATACAGATAGCGGTGTAGATATCTCCATCTTAATATAGATGGGAGTGTAGATATTTATATCTTCATACAGATGGCGGTGCAGATATTTCCATGTTCATACAGATGGCGGTGTAGATATTTGCATGTTTATAGAGATAGCGCTGTAGTTATTTCCATGTGTAAAGAGATAGCTTTGTAGATATTTCCATGTTTATGCAGATCGCTGTTTAGATATTTCCATTTTCATGAAGATAGCGGTGTAGATATTTCCATGTTCAAACAGATAGCGGTGTAGATATTTCCATGTTTATACAGATAGCGGTGTAGATATTTCCATGTTTATACAGATAGCGGTGTAGATATTTCCTTCTTAATACAGATGGCGGAGTAGATATTTATATGTACATACAGATGGCGGTGCAGATATTTCCAGGTTCATTCAGATAGCGGTGTAGCTATTTCCATGTTCATACCGATAGCTGCGTAGATATTTCCATGTTCATCCAGATGGCTGTGTAGACATATCCATGTTCATACAGATGGCGGTGAAGATAATTCCATGTTCATACAGATAGCGGTGTAGATATATCCATGTTCATACAGAGTGTGGTGTAGATATTTCCATATTCATACAGATAGAGGGGCTGATATTTCCATGTTCATACAGATAGCGGTGCTGATATTTCCAAGTTTTTACAGGTAGCGGTGTAGATATTTCCATGTTTATACAGATAGCGGTGTAGATATTTCCATGTTTATGCAGATAGCGGTGTAGATATCTCCATCTTAATACAGATGGCGGTGTAGATAATTATATGTTCATACAGATGGCCGTGCAGATATTTCCATGTTCATACAGATAGCGGTGTAGTTATTTCCATGTGTAAAGAGATTGCTGTGTAGATACTTCCATGTATATGCAGATAGTTGTGTAGATATTTCCATTTTCATGCAGATAGCGGTTTAGATATTTCCATGTTCAAACAGATAGCGGTTTAGATATTTCCATGTTCAAACAGATAGCGGTGTAGATATTTCCATGTTCATACAGATAGCGGTGTAGATATTTCCATGTTTATGCAGATAGCGGTGAAGATGTATGCATGTTTACACAGATATCGGTGTAGATATTTCCATGTTAATACAGATAGCGGTGTAGATATTTCCATGTTCATACAGATAGCGGTGTAGATATTTCCATGTTCATACAGATAGCGGTGTAGTTATTTCCATGTGTAAAGAGATAGCTGTGTGGATATTTCCATTTTCATGCAGATAGCGGTTTAGATATTTCCATGTTCAAACAGATAGCGGTGTAGATACTTCCAAGTTCATAGAGATAGCGGTGTAGGTATTTCCATGTTCATACAGATGGCTGTGTAGATATATCCATGTTCATACTGATGGCGGTGAAGATATTTCCATGTTCATACAGATAGCGGTGTAGATATTTCCATGTTCATGCAGATAGCGGTGCAGATATTTCCATGTTCATACAGATGGCGGTGTTGATATTTCCATGTTTATAGAGATAGCGGTGTAGTTATTTCCATGAGTAAAGAGATAGCTTTGTAGATATTTCCATGTATATGCAGATAGCTGTGTAGATATTTCCATTTTCATGCAGATAGCTGTGTAGATATTTCCATGTTCAAACAGATAGCGGTGTAGATATTTCCATGTTCATACAGATAGCAGTGTAGATATTTCCATGTTTATACAGATAGCGGTGAAGATGTATGCATGTTTACACAGATAGCGGTGTATATATTTCCATGTTCATACAGATAGCTGTGTAGATATTTCCATGTTCATCCAGATGGCTGTGTAGATATATCCATGTTCATACAGATTGCGGTGAAGATATTTCCATGTTCATACAGATAGCGGTGTAGCTATTTCCATGTTCATACAGATAGCGGAGTAGATATTTCCATGTTCATCCAGATGGCTGTGTAGATATATCCATGTTCATACAGATGGCGGTGAAGATATTTCCATGTTCATACAGATAGCGGTGTAGATATTTTCATGTTCATACAGATAGTGGTGTAGATATTTCCATATTCATACAGATAGCAGTGTAGCTATTTCCATGTTCATACACATAGCGGTGTAGATATTTCCATGTTCACCCAGATGGCTGTGTAGATATATCCATGTTAATACAGATGGCGGTGAAGATATTTCCATGTTCATACGGATAGCGGTGTAGATATTTCCATGTTCATACAGATAGAGGGGCTGATATTTCCATGTTCATACAGATTGCGGTGCTGATATTTCCATGTTTATACAGGTAGCGGTGTAGATATTTCCATGTTTATACAGGTAGCGGTGTAGATATTTCCATGTTTATACAGATAGCGGTGTAGATATTTCCATGTTTATACAGATAGCGGTGTAGATATCTCTATCTTAATACAGATGGCCGTGTTGTTATTTATATGTTCATACAGATGGCGGTGCAGATATTTCCATGTTCATACAGATGGCGGTGTAGATATTTCCATGTTCATATAGATAGCGGTGTAGTTATTTCCATGTGTAAAGAGATAGCTGTGTAGATATTTATATGTATATGCAGATAGCTCTGTAGATATTTCCATTTTCATGCAGATAGCGGTTTAGATATTTCCATGTTCAAACAGATAGCGGTGTAGATATTTCCAAGTTCATACAGACAGCGGTGTAGATATTTCCATGTTTATACAGATAGCAGTGATGATGTATGCATGTTTACACAGATAGCGGTGTAGATATTTCCATGTTCGTACAGATCGCGGTGTAGATATTTCCATGTTCATCTAGATGGCTGTGTAGACATATCCATGTTCATATAGATGGCGGTGAAGGTATTTCCATGTTCATACAGATAGCGGTGTAGATATTTCCATGTTCATACAGATAGCGGTGTAGATATTTCCATGTTCATACAGATAGCGGTGTAGATATTTCCATGTTCAAACAGATAGCGGTGTAGATATTTCCATGTTCATACAGATAGCGGTGCTGATATTTCCATGTTTATACAGGTAGTGGTGTAGATATTTCCATGTTTATACAGATAGCGGTGTAGATATTTCCATGTTTATACAGATAGCGGTGTAGATATCTCCTTCTTAATACAGATGGCGGAGTAGATATTTATATGTAGATACAGATGGCGGTGCAGATATTTCTATGTTCATACTGATAGCGGTGTAGATATTTCCATGTTCATACCGATAGCTGCGTAGATATTTCCATGTTCATCCAGATGGCTTTGTAGACATATCCATGTTCATACAGATGGCGGTGAAGATAATTCCATGTTCATACAGATAGCGGTGTAGATATTTCCATGTTCATACAGAGTGTGGTGTAGATATTTCCATATTCATACAGATAGAGGGGCTGATATTTCCGTGTTCATACAGATAGCGGTGCTGATATATCCATGTTTTTATAGGTAGCGGTGTAGATATTTCCATGTTTATACAGATAGCGGTGTAGATATTTCCATGTTTATACAGATAGCGGTGTAGATATCTCCATCTTAATACAGATGGCGGTGTAGATATTTATATGTACATACAGATGGCCGTGCAGATATTTCCATGTTCATACAGATAGCGGTGTAGTTATTTCCAGGTGTAAAGAGATAGCTGTGTAGATACTTCCATGTATATGCAGATAGTTGTGTAGATATTTCATTTTCATGCAGATAGCGGTTTAGATATTTCCATGTTCAAACAGATAGCGGTGTAGATATTTCCATGTTCATACAGAATGTGGTGTGGATATTTCCATGTTTATACAGATAGCGGTGAAGATATATGCATGTTTACACAGATTGCGGTGTAGATATTTCCGTGTTCATACAGATAGCGGTGTAGATATTTCCATGTTCATACAGATAGCGGTGTAGATATTTCCATGTTTATGCAGATAACGGTGAAGATGTATGCATGTTTACACAGATAGCGGTGTAGATATTTCCGTGTTCATACAGATAGCGGTGTAGATATTTCCATGTTCATACAGATAGCGGTGTAGATATTTCCATGTTCATACAGATAGCCTTGTAGACATTTCCATGTTCATACAGATAGTGTTGTAGATATTTCCATGTTCATACAGATAGCGGTGTAGATATTTCCATGTTCGTACAGATAGCGGTGTAGATATTTCCATCTTCATAGAGATAGCCGTGTACATATTTCCATGTACATACAGATAACGGTGTAGATATTTCCAAGTTTATACAGATAGCGGTGTAGATATTTCCATGTTTATACATATAGCGGTGTAGATATTTCCAAGTTTATACAGATAGCGGTGTAGATATCTCCATCTTTATATAGATGGGAGTGTAGATATTTATATCTTCATACAGATGGCGGTGCAGATATTTCCATGTTCATACAGATGGCAGTGTAGATATTTGCATGTTTATAGAGATAGCGCTGTAGTTCTTTCCATGTGTAAAGAGATAGCTTTGTAGATATTTCCATGTATATGCAGATCGCTGTGTATATATTTCCATTTTCCTGCAGATAGCGGTGTAGATATTTCCATGTTCAAACAGATAGCGGTGTAGATATTTCCATGTTCACGCAGATAGCAGTGTAGATATTTCCATGTTTATACAGATAGCGGTGAAGATGTATGCATGTTTACACAGATAGCGGTGTATATATTTCCATGTTCATACAGATAGCGGTGTAGATATTTCCATGCTCCTCGAGATGGCTGTGTAGATATATCCATGTTCATACAGATGGCGGTGAAGATATTTCCATGTTCATTCAGATAGCGGTGTAGTTATTTCCATGCGTAAAGAGATAGCTGTGTAGATATTTCCATGTATATGCAGATAGCTGTGTAGATATTTCCATTTTCATGCAGATAGCGGTTTAGATATTTCCATGTTCAAACAGATAGCGGTGTAGATATTTCCATGTTCATAGAGATAGCGGTGAAGATATTTCCATGTTCATACAGTTAGCGGTGTAGATATTTCCATGTTCATACAGATGGCTGTGTAGATATATCCATGTTCATACTGATGGCGGTGAAGATATTTCCATGTTCATACAGATAGCGGTGTAGATATTTCCATGTTCATACAGATAGCGGTGCAGATATTTCCATGTTCATACTGATAGCGGTGCTGATATTTCCATGTTTATACAGATAGCGGTGTAGATATTTCCAGGTTTAAACAGATAGCAGTGTAGATATTTCCATGTTTATACAGATAGCGTTGTAGCTATATCCATGTTCCTACAGATAGCGGTGTATGTATTTCCATGTTCATACAGATAGCGGTGTAGATATTTCCATGTTCATACAGATAGCAGTGTATGTATTTCCATGTTCATACAGATAGTGGTGTAGATATTTCCATGTTTATACAGATAGCGGTGTAGATATTTCCATGTTCATCTAGGAGGCTGTGTCGATATATCCATGTTCATACAGAGGGCGGTGAATATATTTCCATGTTCATACAGATAGCGGTGTAGTTATTTCCATGTGTAAAGAGATAGCTGTGTAGACATTTAAATGTATATGCAGATAGCGGTGTAGATATTTCCATTTTCGTGCTGATAGCAGTTTAGATATTTCCATGTTCAAACAGATAGCGGTGTAGATATTTCCATGTTCATACAGATAGCGGTGTAGATATTTCCATGCTTATGCAGAATGCGGTGAAGATGTATGCATGTTTACACAAAAAGCGGTGTAGATATTTCCATCTTCATGCAGATAGCGGTGTAGATATTTCCATGTTCATCCAGGTGGCTGTGTAGATATATCCATGTTCATACAGATAGCGGTGTAGATATTTCCATGTTCATTCAGATAGTGGTGTAGATATTTCCATGTTCATAGAGATAGTGATGTGGATATTTCCATGTTCATATAGATGGCGGTGCAGATATTTCCATGTTTATACAGATAGCGGTGTAGATATTTCCATGTTTGTACAGATAGCGGTGCAGATATCTCCATCTTAATACAGATTGTGGTGTAGATATTTATATGTTCATACAGATGGCTGTGCAGATATTTCCATGTTCAAACAGATGGTGGTGTAGATATTTCCATGTTCAAACAGATAGCGGTGTATTTATTTCCATGTGTAAAGAGTTAGCTGTGTAGATATTTCCAAGTATATGCAGATAGCAGTGTAGACATTTCCATTTTCATGCAGATAGCGGTGTAGATATTTCCATGTTCAAACAGACAGCGGTGTAGATATTTCCATGTTCATACAGATAGCGGTGTAGATATTTCCATGTTCATACAGATAGCGGTGTAGATATTTCCATGTTCATACAGATAGCGGTGTAGATATGTCCATGTTCATACAGATAGAGGGGCTGATATTTCCAAGTTCATGCAGATAGCGGTGCTGATATTTCCATGTTTATACAGGTAGCGTTGCAGATATTTCCATGTTAATACAGATAGCGGTGTAGATATTTCCATGTTTATACAGATGGCGGTGTAGATATTTCCATGTTTATACAGATAGCGGTGTAGATATCTGCATCTTAATACAGATGGCCGTGTAGATATGTATATGTTCATACAGATGTCGGTGCAGATATTTCCATGTTCATACAGATGGCGGTGTAATTATTTCCATGTTCATACAGATAGCGGTGTAGTTATTTCCATATGTAAAGAGATTGCTGTGTAGATATTTCCATGTTTATGCAGATAGCTGTGTATATATTTCCATTTTCATGCAGATAGCGGCATAGATATTTCCATTTCCAAACAGATAGCGGTGTAGATATATCCATGTTCATACAGATAGCGGTGTAGATATTTCCATGTTCATTCAGATAGTGGTGTAGATATTTCCATGTTCATACAGATAGCGGTGTAGCTATTTCCATGTTCATACAGATAGCGGTGTAGATATTTCCATGTTCATAGAGATAGCGGTGTATATATTTCCATGTTCATACAGATAGCGGTGCTGATATTTCCATGTTTATACAGGTAGCGGTGTAGTTATTTCCATGTTTATTCAGATAGCGGTGTAGATATTTCCATGTTTATACAGATAGCGGTGTAGATATTTCCATGTTCATACAGATAGCGGTGTAGATATTTCCATGTTCATACAGATAGCGGTGTAGATATTTCCATGTTCAAACAGATTGCGGTGTAGATATTTCGATGTTCATACAGATAGCGGTGTAGATATTTCCATGTTTATATAGATAGCGGTGAAGATGTATGCATGTTTACACAGATAGCGGTGTAGATATTTCCATGTTCATACAGATCGCGGTGTAGATATTTCCATGTTCATCCAGATGGCTGTGTAGACATATCCATGTTCATACAGATGGCAGTGAAGATATTTCCATGTTTATACAGATAGCGTTGTAGATATTTCCATGTTTATACAGATAGCAGTGTAGATATTTCCATGTTTATTTAGATAGCGGTTTAGATACCTCCATCTTAATACAGATGGCGGTGTAGATATTTATAAGTTCATACAGATGGCGATGCAGATATTTCCATGTTCATACAGATGGCGCTGTAGATATTTCCATATTCATACAGATAGCGGTGTAGTTATTTCCATGTGTAAGGGAATAGCTGTGTAGATATTTCCTTTTATATGCAGATAGCTGTGCAGATATTTCCATTTTCATGCAGATTGCGGTTTAGATATTTCCATGTTCAAACAGATAGCGATGTAGATATTTCCATGTTCATACAGATAGCGGTGTAGATATTTCCATGTTTCTACAGATAGCGGTGAAGATGTATGCATGTTTACACAGATAGCAGTGTAGATATTTCCATCTTCATACAGATAGCGGTGTAGATATTTCCATGTTCATCCAGATGGCTGTGTAGATATATCCATGTTCATACAGATAGCGGTGTAGATATTTCCATGTTCATACAGATAGTGGTGTAGATATTTCCATGTTCATACAGATAGCGGTGTAGCTGTTTCCATGTTCATACAGATAGCGGTGTAGATATTTCCATGTTCATACAGATAGCGGTGGTGCTATTTCCATGTTTATACAGGTAGCTGTGTAGATATTTCCATCTTCATACAGATAGCGGTGTAGCTATTTCCATGTTCATACAGATAGCGGTGTAGATATTTCCATGTTCATCCAGATGGCTGTGTAGATATATCGATGTTCATACAGATGGCGGTGAAGATATTTCCGTGTTCGTACAGATAGAGGGGCTGATATTTCCATGTTCATACAGATAACGGTGCTGATATTTCCATGTTTATACAGGTAGCGGTGTAGATATTTCCATGTTTATACAGGCAGCGGTGTAGATAATTCCATGTTTATACAGATAGCGGTGTAGGTATTTCCATGTTTATACAGACAGCGGTGTAGATATTTCTATCTTAATACAGATGGCCGTGTAGTTATTTATATGTTCATAAAGATGGCGGTGCAGATATTTCCATGTTCATACAGATGGCGGGGTAGATATTTCCATGTTCATATAGATAGCGGTGTAGTTATTTCCATGTGTAAAGAGATAGATGTGTAGTTATTTCCATGTATATGCAGATACCTCTGTAGATATTTCCATTTTCATGCAGATAGCTGTTTAGATATTTTCATGTTCAAACAGATAGCGGTGTAGATATTTCCATGTTCATAGAGATAGCGGTGTAGATATTTCCATGTTTATACAGATAGCGGAGATGATGTATGCATGTTTACACAGATAGCGGTGTAGATATTTCCATGTTCATACAGATCGCGCTGTAGATGTTTCCATGTTCATCTAGATGGCTGAGTAGACATATCCATGTTCATACAGATGGCGGTGAAGGTATTTCCATGTTCATACAGATAGCGGTGTAGATATTTCCATGTTCAAACCGATAGTGGTGTAGATATTTCCAGGTTCATACAGATAGCGGTGTAGATATTTCCACGTTCATACAGATAGTGGTGTAGATATTTCCATGTTCATACAGATAGCGGTGTAGATGTTTTCATGTTCATACAGATAGCGGTGCTGATATTTCCATGTTTATACAGGTAGCGGTGAAGATATTTCCATGTTTATACAGATAGCGGTTTAGATATTTCCTTCTTAATACAGATGGCGGTGTAGATATTTATATGTTCATACAGATGGCGGTGCAGATACTTCCATGTTCATACAGATGGCGGTGTAGATATTTCCATGTTTATAGATATAGCGGTGTAGTTATTTCCATGTGTAAAGAGATAGCTGTGTAGATATTTCCATGTATATGCAGATAGCAGTGTAGATATTTCCACTTTCATGCAGATAGCGGTGTAGATATTTACATGTTCAAACAGATAGCGGTGTAGATATTTCCATGTTCATCCAGATGGCTGTGTAGATATATCCATGTTCATAGAGATAGAGGTGTAGATATTTCCATGTTCATACAGGTAGTGGTGTAGATATTTCCATGTTCGTACAGATAGCGGTGTAGCTATTTCCATGTTCATACAGATAGAGGTGTAGATATTTCCATGTTCATAGAGATAGCGTTGTAGGTATTTCCATGTTCATACAGATAGCGGTGTAGATATTAACATGCTTATACAGATTGCGGTGAAGATGTATGCATGTTTGCACAGATAGCGGTGTAGATATTTCCATGTTCATGCAGATAGCGGTGTAGATATTTCCATGTTCATTCAGATGGCTGTGTAGATATATCCATGTTCATACAGATGGCGGTGTAGATATTTCCATGTTCATACAGATAGCGGTGTAGATATTTCCATGTTCATACAGATAGCGTTGTAGCTATTTCCATGTTCATACAGATAGCGGCGTAGATATTTCCATGTTCATTGAGATAGCGGTGTAGATATTTCCATGTTCATACAGATAGTGGTGCTGATATTTCCATGTTTATACAGGTAGCGGTGTAGATATTTCCATGTTCATACAGATAGCGGTGCTGATATTTCCATGTTTATACAGGTAGTGGTGTAGATATTTCCATGTTTATACAGATAGCGGTGTAGATATTTCCATGTTTATACAGATAGCGGTGTAGATATTTCCATGTTTATACAGATAGCAGTATAGATATCTCCATCTTAATACAGATGGTGGTGTAGATATTTATATGTTCATACAGATGGCGGTGCAGATATTTCCATGTTCATACAGATGGCGGTGTAGATATTTCCATGTTCATACAGATAGCGGTGTAGTTATTTCCATGTGTAAAGAGATAGCTGTGTAGATATTTAAATGTATATGCAGATAGCAGTGTAGATATTTCCATTTTCATGCATATACCGGTGTAGATATTTCCATGTTCAAACAGATAGCGGTGTAGATATTTCCATGTTCATACAGATAGCGGTGTAGATATTTCCATGTTTACACAGATAGCGGTGTAGATATTTCCATGTTCATACAGATAGTGGTGTAGATATTACCATGTTCATACAGATAGCGGTGCTGATATTTCCATGTTTATACAGGCAGCGGTGTAGATATTTCCATGTTTATACAGATAGCGGTTTAGATATTTCCTTCTTAATACAGATGGCGGTGTAGATATTTCCATGTTCATCCAGATGGCTGTGTAGATATATCCATGTTCATGCAGAGAGCAGTGTAGATATTTTCATGTTTTTACAGATAGCGGTGAAGATGTATGCATGTTTACAAAGATAGCGTTGTAGATATTTCCATGTTCATTCAGATTTCGGTGTAGATATTTCCATGCTCATCCAGATGGCTGTGTAGATGTATCCATGTTCATACAGATGGCGGTGAAGATATTTCCATGTTCATACAGATAGCGGTGTAGTTATTTCCATGTGTAAAGAGATAGCTGTGTAGATATTTCCATGTATATGCAGATAGCTGTGTAGATATTTCGATTTTCATGCAGATAGCGGTATAGATATTTACATGTTCAAACAGATAGCGGTGTAGATATTTCCATGTTCATAGAGATAGCGGTGTAGATATTTCCATGTTCATACAGATAGCGGTGAAGATATTTCCATGTTCATACAGACGGCTGTGTAGATATATCCATGTTCATACTGATGGCGGTGAAGATATTTCCATGTTCATATAGATAGCGGTGTAGATATTTCCATGTTCATACAGATAGCAGTGTAGATATTTCCATGTTCGTACAGATAGCGGTGTAGATATTTCCATCTTCATAGATATAGCGGTGTAGATATTTCCATGTTCATACAGATAACGGTGCTGATATTTCCATGTTTATACACGTAGCGGTGTAGCTATTTCCATGTTTATACAGATAGCAGTGTAGATATTTCAATGTTTATACTTATAGCGGTGTAGATATTTCCAAGTTTATACAGATAGCGGTGTAGATATCTCCATCTTAATATAGATGGGGGTGTAGATATTTATATCTTCATACAGATGGCGGTGCAGATATTTCCATGTTCATACAGATGGCGGTGTAGATATTTGCATGTTTATAGAGATAGCGCTGTAGTTATTTCCATGTGTAAAGAGATAGCTTTGTAGATATTTCCATCTATATGCAGATCGCGGTGTACATATTTCCATTTTCATGCAGATAGCGGTGTAGATATATCCATGTTCAAACAGATAGCGGTGTAGATATTTCCATGTTCATACAGATAGCAGTGTAGATATTTCCATGTTTATACAGATAGCGGTGAAGATGTATGCATGTTTACACAGATAGCGGTGTAGATATTTCCATGTTCATACAGATAGCGGTGTAGATATTTCCATGTGCATACAGATGGCTGTGTAGATATATCCATGTCCATACTGATGGCGGTGAAGATATTTCCATGTTCATACAGATAGCGGTGTAGATATTTCCATGTTCATACAGATAGCGGTGCAGATATTTCCATGTTCATACTGATAGCGGTGCCGATATTTCCATGTTTATACAGATAGCGGTGTAGATATTTCCATGTTTAAACAGAGAGCGGTGCAGATATTTCCATTTATATACTGATTGCGGTGTAGCTATTTCCATGTTCATACAGATAGCGGTGAATGTATTTCCATGTTCATACAGATAGCGGTGTAGATATTTCCATGTTCATACAGATAGCGGTGTATGTATTTCCATGTTCATACAGATAGCGGTGTAGATATTTCCATGTTCATACAGATAGCGGTGTAGATATTTCCATGTTCATAGAGATAGCGGTGTAGATATTTCCATGTTCATACAGATAGCGGTGCTGATATTTCCAAGTTTATACAGATAGCGGTGAAGATATCTCCATCTTAATACAGATGGCGGTGTAGATATTTATATGTTCATACAGATGGCGGTGCAGTTATTTCCATGTTCATACAGATGGCGGTGTAGCTATTTCCATGTTTATAGAGATAGCGGTGTAGTTATTTCCATGTGTAAGGAGATAGCTGTGTAGATATTTCCATGTATATGCAGATAGCTGTGTAGATATTTCCATTTTCATGCAGATAGCGGTTTAGATATTTCCATGTTCAAACAGATAGCGGTGTAGATATTTCCATGTTCATAGAGATAGCGGTGTAGATATTTCCATGTTCATACAGATAGCGGTGTAGATATTTCCATGTGCATACAGATGTCTGTGTAGATATATCCATGTTCATACTGATGGCGGTGAAGATATTTCCATGTTCATACAGATAGCGGTGTAGATATTTCCATGTTCATACAGATAGCGGTGCAGATATTTCCATGTTCATACTGATAGCGGTACAGATATTTCCATGTTTATACAGATAGCGGTGTAGATATTTCCATGTTTAAACAGATAGCGGTGTAGATATTTCCATGTTTATACTGATTGTGGCGTAGCTATTTCCATGTTCATACAGATAGCGGTGTATGTATTTCCATGTTCACACAGATAGCAGTGTAGATATTTCCATGTTCATACAGATAACGGTGTATGTATTTCCATGTTCATACAGATAGCGGTGTCGATATTTCCATGTTCATACAGATAGCGGTGTAGATATTTCCATGTTCATAGAGATAGCGGTGTAGATATTTCCATGTTGATACAGATAGCGGTGCTGATATTTCCAAGTTTATACAGATAGCGGTGAAGATATCTCCATCTTAATACAGATGGCGGTGTAGATATTTATATGTTCATACAGATGGCGGTGCAGTTATTTCCATGTTCATACAGATGGCGGTGTAGATATTTCCATGTTTATAGAGATAGCGGTGTAGTTATTTCCATGTGTATAGAGATAGCTTTGTAGATATTTCCATGTATATGCAGATAGCTGTGTAGATATTTCTATTTTCATGCAGATAGCGCTTTAGATATTTCCATGTTCAAACAGTTAGCGGTGTAGATATTTCCATGTTCATACAGATAGCAGTGTAGATATTTCCATGTTTATACAGATAGCGGTGAAGATGTATGCATGTTTACAAAGATAGCCGTGTATATATTTCCATGTTCATACAGATAGCGGTGTAGATATTTCCATGCTCCTCCAGATGGCTGTGCAGATATATCCATGTTCATACAGATGGCGGTGAAGATATTTCCATGTTCATACAGATAGCGGTGTAGTTATTTCCATGTGTAAGGAGATAGCTGTGTCGATATTTCCATGTATATGCAGATAGCTGTGTAGATACTTCCATTTTCATGCAGATAGCGGTTTAGATATTTCCATGTTCAAACAGATAGCGGTGTAGATATTTCCATGTTCATACAGATAGCGGTGTAGATATTTCCATGTTTATACAGATAGCGGTGAAGATATATGCATGTTTACACAGATAGCGGTGTAGATATTTCCATGTTCATACAGATCACGGTGTAGATATTTCCATGTTAATCCAGTTGGCTGTGTAGACATATCCATGTTCATACAGATGGCGGTGAAGTTATTTCCATGTTCATACAGATATCGGTGTAGATATTTCCATGTTCATACAGAAAGCGGTGTAGATATTTCAATGTTCATACAGATGGCTGTGCATATATATCCATGTTCATACAGATGGCGTTGAAGATATTTCCATGTTCATAGAGATAGCGGTGTAGATATTTCCATGTTCATACAGATAGCGGGGTAGATATTTCCATGTTCATACCGATAGCGGTGCTAATATTTCCATGTTTATACAGGTAGCAGTGTAGATATTTCCATGTTTATACAGATAGCGGTGTAGCTATTTCCATGTTCATACAGATAGCGGTGTAGATATTTCCATGTTCATCCAGATGGCTGTGTAGATATATCCATGTTCATACAGATGGCGGTGAAGATATTTCCATGTTCATACAGATAGCGGTGTAGATATTTCCATGTTCATACAGATAGCGGTGTAGATATTTCCATGTTCATACAGATAGAGGGGCTGATATTTCCATGTTCATACAGATAGCGGTGCTGATATTTCCATGTTTCTACAGGTAGTGGGGTAGATATTTCCATGTTTATACAGATAGCGGTGTAGATATTTCCATGTTTATACAGATAGCGGTGTAGATATTTCCATGTTTATACAGATAACGTTGTAGATATCTCCATCTTAATACAGTGGCCGTGTATATATTTACATGTTCATACAGATGTCGTTGCAGATATTTCCATGTTCATACAGATGGCGGTGTAGATATTTCCATGTTCATACAGATAGCGGTGTAGATATTTCTATGTTCAAACAGATAGCGGTGTAGATATTTCCATGTTCATACAGATAGCGGTGTAGATATTTCCATGTTTATACAGAGTGTGGTGAAGATGTATGCATATTTACACAGATAGCGGTGTAGATATTTCCATGTTCATACTGATAGCGTTGTAGATATTTCCATGTTCATCCAGATGGCTGTGTAGATATATCCATGTTCATACAGATAGCGGTGTAGATATTTCCATGTTCATACAGGTAGTGGTGTAGATATTTCCATGTTCATACAGATAGCGGTGTAGCCATTTCCATGTTCATACAGATAGCGGTGTAGATATTTCCATGTTCATACAGATAGCGGTGTAGATATTTCCAAGTTCATACAGATAACGGTGCTGATATTTCCATGTTTATACAGGTAGCGGTGTAGATATTTCCATGTTTATACAGATAGCGGTGTAGATATTTCCATGTTTATACATATAGCGGTGTAGATATTTCCAAGTTTATGCAGATAGCGGTGTAGATATCTCCATCTTAATATAGATGGGGGTGTAGATATTTATATCTTCATACAGATGGCGGTGCAGATATTTCCATGTTCATACAGATGGCGGTGTAGATATTTGCATGTATATAGAGATAGCGCTGTTGTTATTTCCATGTGTAAAGAGATAGCTTTGTAGACATTTCCATGAATATGCAGATCGCTGTGTAGATATTTCCATTTTCATGCAGATTGCGGTGTAGATATTTCCATGTTCATGCAGATAGCAGTGTAGGTATTTCCATGTTTATACAGATAGCTGTGAAGATGTATGCATGTTTACACAGATAGCGGTGTGGATATTTCCATGTTCATACAGAAAGCGGTGTAGATATTTCCATGCTCATCCAGATGGCTGTGTAGATATATCCATGTTCATACAGATGGCGGTGAAGGTATTTCCACGTTCATACAGATTGCGGTGTAGTCATTTCCATGTGTAAAGAGATAGCTGTGTAGATATTTCCATGTATATGCAGATAGCTGTGTAGATATTTCCATTTTCTTGCAGATAGCGGTTTAGATATTTCCATGTTCAAACAGATAGCGGTGTAGATATTTCCATGTTCATAGAGATAGCGGTGTAGATATTTCCATGTTCATACAGATAGCGGTGTAGATATTTCCAGGTTCATACAGATGGCTGTGTAGATATATCCATGTTCATACTTATGGCGGTGAAGGTATTTCCATGTTCATACAGATAGCGGTGTAGATATTTCCATGTTCATACAGATAGCGGTGCAGATATTTCCATGTTCATACTGATAGTGGTGCTGATATTTCCATGTTTATACAGATAGCGGTGTAGATATTTCCATGTTTATACAGATAGCGGTGTAGATATTTCCATGTTTATACATATAGCGGTGTAGATATCTACTTCTTAATACAGATGGCGGAGTAGATATTTATATGTACATACAGATGGCGGTGCAGATATTTCCATGTTCATACAGATAGCGGTGTAGCTATTTCCATGTTCATACCGATAGCAGCATAGATATTTCCATGTTCATCCAGATGGCTGTGTAGACATATCCATGTTCATACAGATGGCGGTGAAGATAATTCCATGTTCATACACATAGCGGTGTAGATATTTCCTTGTTCAAGCAGAGTGTGGTGTAGATATTTCCATATTCATACAGATAGAGGGGCTGATATTTCCATGTTGATACAGATAGCGCTGCTGATATTTCCATGTTTTTACAGGTAGCGGGGTAGATATTTCCATGTTTATACAGATAGCGGTGTAGATATATCCATGTTTATACAGATTGCGGTGAAGATGTATGCATATTTACACAGATAGCGGTGTAGATATTTCCATGTTTATACAGATTGCGGTGAAGATGTATGCATATTTACACAGATAGCGGTGTAGATATTTCCATGTTCATACAGATAGCGGTGTAGATATTTCCATGTTCATCCTGATGGCTGTGTAGATATATCCATGTTCATACAGATAGCTTTGTAGATATTTCCATGTTCATACAGGTAGTGGTGTAGATATTTCCATGTTCATACAGATAGCGGTGTAGCTATTTCCATGTTTATACAGATAGCGGTGTAGATATTTCCATCTTCATAGAGATAGCAGTGTAGGTACTTCCATGTTCATACAGATAACGGTGCTGATATTTCCATGTTTATACAGGTAGCGGTGTAGATATTTCCATGTTTATACAGATAGCGGTGTAGATATTTCCATGTTTATACATATAGCAGTGTAGAAATTTCCAAGTTTATGCAGATAGCGGTGTAGATATCTCCATCTTAATATAGATGGGGGTGTAGATATTTATATCTTCATACAGATGGCAGTGCAGATATTTCCATGTTCATACAGATGGCGGTGTAGGTATTTGCATGTTTATAGAGATAGCGCTGTAGTTATTTCCATGTGTAAAGAGATAGCTTTGTAGATATTTCGATGAATATGCAGATCGCTGTGTAGATATTTAAATTTTCATGCAGATAGCGGTGTATATATATCCATGTTCAAACAGATAGCGGTGTAGATATTTCCATGTTCATGCAGATAGCAGTGTAGATATTTCCATGTTAATACAGATAGCGGTGAAGATGTATGCATGTTTACACAGATAGCGGTGTAGATATTTCCATGTTCATACAGATAGCGGTGTAGATATTTCCATGCTCATCCAGTTGGCTGTGTAGATGTATCCATGTTCATACAGATGGCGGTGTAGATATTTGCATGTTTATAGAGATAGCGCTGTAGTTTTTTCCATGTGTAAAGAGATAGCTTTGTAGATATTTCCATGTATATGCAGATCGCTGTGTAGATATTTAAATTTTCATGCTGATAGCGGTGTAGATATTTCCATGTTCAAACAGATAGCGGTGTAGATATTTCCATGTTCATGCAGATAGCAGTGTAGATATTTCCATGTTTATACAGATAGCGGTGAAGATTTATGCATGTTTACACAGATAGCGGTGTAGATATTTCCATGTTCATACAGATAGCGGTGTAGATATTTCCTTGTTTATACAGATAGCGGTGAAGGTGTATGCATGTTTACACAGATAGTGGTGTAGATATTTCCATGTTCATACAGATAGCGGTTTAGATATTTCCATGTTTATACATATAGCGGTGTAGATATTTCCAAGTTTATGCAGATAGCGGTGTAGATATCTCCATCTTAATATAGATGGGGGTGTAGATATTTATATCTTCATACAGATGGCGGTGCAGATATTTCCATGTTCATACAGATGGCGGTGTAGATATTTGCATGTTTATAGAGATAGCGCTGTTGTTATTTCCATGTGTAAAGAGATAGCTTTGTAGATATTTCCATGAATATGCAGATCGCTGTGTAGATATTTCCATTTTCATGCAGAAAGCGGTGTAGATATTTCCATGTTCATGCAGATAGCAGTGTAGGTATTTCCATGTTTATACAGATAGCTGTGAAGATGTATGCATGTTTACACAGATAGCGGTGTAGATATTTCCATGTTCATACAGAAAGCGGTGTAGATATTTCCATGTTCATCCAGATGGCTGTGTAGATATATCCATGTTAATACAGATGGCGGTGAAGGTATTTCCACATTCATACAGATTGCGGTGTAGTTATTTCCATGTGTAAAGAGATAGCTGTGTAGATATTTCCATGTATATGCAGATAGCTGTGTAGATATTTCCATTTTCATGCAGATAGCGGTTTAGATATTTCCATCTTCCTACAGATGGCGGTGTAGATATTTCCATATTCATACAGATGGCGGTGTAGATATTTCCATGTTTATACAGATAGCAGTGTAGATATTTCCATCTTTATACACATATCGGTGTAGATATTTCCATGTTTTAAGAAATAGCGGTGTAGATATTTCCATGTTTACACAGATAGCGGTGTAGATATTTCCATGTTTATACAGATAGCATTGTAGATATTTCCATATTTATAGAGATATCGGTGTAGATATTTCCATGTTTATACAGATCGCGATGTAGATATTTCCATGTTTCTACAGATGGCTGGGTAGATATTTGCATGTTTATAGAGAGAACGGTGTAGATATTTCCATGATCCCCCAGTTGGTGGTGTAGATATTTCCATGATTACACAGACAGCGGTGTAGATATTTCCAAGTTTATGCGGGTAGCGGTGTAGATATTTCCACTTTTATGCAGATAGCAGTGTAGATATTTCGATGTTTATAAAGGTAGCGGTTTAGATATCTCCATGTTTTAAGAGATAGCGGTGTAGATATTTCCATGTTTACACAGATAGCGTTGTAGATATTTCCATGTTTATTCAGATATCGGTGTAGATATTTCCATGTTCATACTGATGGCGGTGTAGATATTTCCATGTTTATAGATATAGCAGTGTAGATATTTCCATGTTTATCCAGATAGCGGTGTACGTATTTCCATATTTATACAGATGGCGGTGAAGATATTTCCATGCTTATAGAGAAAGCGGTGTAGATATTTCCATATTCCTACAGATGGCGGTGTAGATATTTCCATGTTTATAGAGTTGGCGGTTTAGATATGTACATGTTCCTACAGATGGCGGTGTAGATATTTCCATGTTTATACAGATAGCGGTGTAGGTATTTCCATGTTTGTACACATTACGTTGTAGATATTTCCATGTTTTAAGAGATAGCGGTGTAGATATTTCCATGTTTACACAGACCGCGGTGTAGATATTTCCATGTTTATACAGATAGCATTGTAGATATTTACATGTTTATACTGATAGTGGTGTAGATATTTCCATGTTTACACAGATAGCGGAGTAGATATTTCCATGTTTATACAGATAGCTTTGTATGTATTTCCTTGTTTATACAGATATCGGTGTAGACATTTCCACGTTTATAGAGATAGTGGTGTAGATATTTCCATGTTTATACAGATAGCGGTGTAGGTATTTCCAAGTTTATAGAGATAGCGGTGTAGACATTTCCATGTTCCTACAGATGGTGCTGTAGATATTTCCATGTGCATACAAATGGAGGTGTAGATATTTCCGTGTTTATAGATATAGCGGTGTAGATATTTCCATGTTTATCCAGATAGCGGTGTACGTATTTCCATGTATATACAGATGGCGTTGTAGACATTTCCTTGTTTATAGAGATAGCGTTGTAGATATTTCCATGTTCCTACAGATGGCGGTGTAGATATTTCCATGTTTACAGAGTTGGCGGTGTAGATATTTCCACGTTCATACAGATGGTGGTGTAGATATTTCCATGTTAATACAGATAGCGGGGTAGGTATTTCCATGTTTATACACATTACGCTGTAGATATTTCCATGTTTTTACAGATAGCTGTGTAGATATTTCCATGTTTATACACATGGCGGTGTGGATATTTCCATGTTCATAGGGATGGCGTTGTAGATATTTCCATCTTTATAGAGATGGCAGTGTAGATATTTCCATCTTAATACAGATAGTGGTGTAGATATTTCCATGTTTAAACAGATGGCGTTGTAGATATTTCCATCTTTATAGAGGTTGCGCCGTAGATATTTCCTTATTCATACAGATGGCAGTGTAGATATTTCCATGTTTATATAGATGGCGGTGTAGATATTTCCATCTTAATACAGATAATGGTGTAGATATTTCCATGTTTATGCAGATGGCGGTGTAGATATTTTCATGTCGATACAGATGGCGGTGTAGGTATTTCCATGTTTATAGAGAGAGCGGTGTAGATATTTCCATGTTGATAGAGATAGCGGTGTAGATATTTCCATGTATATACCGATAGCGGTGTAGATATTTCCATATTTATACAGGTAGCGGTGCAGAAATGTGAATTCATTAAACCTCTTTTTCTTTATAAATTACCCAGTCTTGGGTATGTCTTTATCAGCAGCATGAAAATTGACTAATACACTCACTTTCCATGAATGATACTCTGTTAGCCCATTTGCATTGTTGTAAAGAAATACCTGAGGCTGGGTAATTTATAAAGAAATGACGTTTATTTGTCTCCTTGTTCTGAAGGCTGTACGTGAAGCATAGTACTGGCACCTGCTTCCAGGGAGGGCCTCAGGAACCTTCCAATCATGGTGGAAGGTGAAGGGAAACCAGCATATCACATGGTGAGAGCGGAAGCCAGAGAGACAGGGAGGAGGTGTCAGTCTCTTTTAAACAACCAGATATCGCATGAACTCACAGGGTAAGAACTCATTCATTACCAAGAGGACAGCACCAAGCCATTCAGGAGGCATCTATCTCCAACATTGGGGATCACATTTGAACGTGAGATTTGAAGGGGACAAACATCCAAACTATGTCAGATACCAAAGCTGACAATGCTTAGGATCTTTAGCTGTTCCAGGTTCTGGGAAAAGGGAGAGAGTTAGCTTCCCTCGTCTATGCTGTGCTACTCCATATTATATTAGTAATTATTGTTCTCTAAAGGTTCTTGAAAGCAAATAAACAAATGCAAGGCAAAACACATGAAATGCAAGGCAAAACATACGAAATGCAAGGCAAATGCATTAAAAACTTTTGAGTGTTAATATATAGGTTTTATTTTACCTTTTTAATTTCTTTTGCTTAACCAAATAGATTATGTAGTTTTGATTAACTGGCCATGAAATAGCTCTGCCTACATAGAATTTCCCATGAATAATTGGTTGTGGAGACTTTTGTGTGTGACCCAAATCCTCCCTCAAAACTGAAGTTTGCCCAGCTATTGGGAGTGTTGGCAAATCATGCCTCTCAGCTGATTCTCTCTAGAATTTATTCTCAGGAGATCTAATTAATAACTTGTCAAGCTGATGTCCATCCTTGGGGACAACTCGTATCTGAAGAATGGCCAGTGAAAGGTATTAAAACTCCATACTCCTGCCTCAATTTAGGGCAACTCTGAAGGGTCACCCCTGCTTCTCAGCTCCCCCTTGAGATTAGCTGAGGTATTTGTTGTGACTGCCTCACATCTCAACTCCCTTTGTCCAATTCAGCTTTTTCGCCACAGTTGTTGGCTCCTAGGATTTTACCCAGTTAAATGTTCTCTACACAAATCTCTATCTCAAATCTGCTTTACAGGGAATGTGGCCTCAGACAGGTTTTCATTAGGTTCTGGACGTAACTCTCATTAGTCATTGATATGATTCGGCTGTGTCTCCACCCGAATCTCACCTTGATTGTAATTATCCCCGCATGTCAAGGATGGAGTCAGGTGGAGATCATTGAATCATAGGGGCGGGTTCCCCCTACTGTTCTCCTGGTAGCGAATAAGTCTCACGAGATCTGATGCTTTTAAAATGGGAGTTTCCCTACACAAGCTTTCTTCTCTGCTACCATTTAAGATGTGCCTTTGCTTCTTTTTTGCCTTCTGCCGTGACTCTGAGGCCTCCCCAGCCATGTGGAATTGTGAGTTCATTAAACCTCTTTCCTTTCTAAATTACCCGGTCTTGGGTATGACTTTATTAGCAGCATGAGAACAAACTAGTGCAGTCTGTTCTATAAGCCCAAGTCGGATCACAGATTCCCGCTTTCCGTTTTTTTTTCTAGCCCATATTTCTACTAAAACTTGACTCATATAGACTTAAAACAAAATAATTAAGCATGGCTAGTATTTATTTAATATTTTATACGTGTCAGGTACTGTATTTTGTAACTTATCTTTTAATAATCTTTCCAAATCTCTAAAAGGAGAATTCTGCTCTTTTATAGAGAAAATAAGGATGGCTCAATCTTTTGATTTTTATTACAAGCTTTATTTTGTATAACATATAATAAACTAAAAATATTGAAAGTTTAGAAACCATCAGCACGCAATCGAGGTGATGGAAATATACTTCACCTCCAGTTTCCTGATGCCTCTTTATAATACATTTCTCTGGCCCCTCATTCCTGGCCCTTAAAAACCACCAAACTGCTTTCTGTCACTGGACAGTAATTTATACAGTCAAAAAATGTATATAAATAAAATTTTACACTATGCACTTTTTTGTCTGACATTTTATGTTTTTTTCTCTGCATGTTTTACCTCTAGAGTCTGCCTTGTTTCACTTAGTATAGTTATTTTGAGATTCATTCATGTTATAGTATGTATCCATAATTAATTCGGATAAAGCAAGTTAATTCATTAATGTATTGATTGATATTTAGACTGTTTCTAGTTTGGGCTATTATGAATACATGTGCTATGAACATTTGTGTTGATATCATTATATGAACACCTACTTTTATCTCTCTTGGGTAAATACCCAGGAGTGCAATGGCTGAGTCTTACGGCAGAAGTATGTTTAACTTTTTAAGGGACTCTTAAACTGTTTTTCAAAGGTTACACTTTTTTGTATTCCCATCAGCAGTGTATGAGAGTTTCAGCTTCTCCACATCCAAGCCAGTGCTTGGCTGTTATCAGTCATGCTAATCTTAGCTATTTAAAAATAGATAGTGGCGTCTCATTTTGGTTTTAATTTGCATTGCCCTAAGCATTAATTATGTTGAGCATATGTGCTTATTTACCAAACAAATGTCTACTTTGTAATGTCTGTTCCAGTCTTTCACCCAAGTTTTAAATGGGGTTGTTTGTTTTTCATTATTAAATTTTGAGCTTTTAAAATATATTTTTGATGCAAGCCTTTCATCAGATATATGAATTGCAAATATTTTCTCCCAGCCTGCAGCTTGTCTTTTCAGTCTCTTAATAGATTCTTTTGAAGAGCAGATTCTTTTTTTTAAATTTGATGGGTTCTTCTTATCAATATATTATTATATAAATCATGCTGTGGGGTCATATCAAAGAAAGCTTTGCCTGACTCAAAGTCCCAAATGTTTTCACATCTTCCCTCTCCTCTCCTTTGGGAACTGAGATTACACGTAAATTCAGTTACTTGAAATTTACTGTCTACTATTGCTCTGTTCATGTTTTTTAAAAATTTATTTTCTCTCTCTATTTTATTTTGAGAGGTGTCTATCTTTTCTTCTTTAATGACTAATGTGCTATCAGCCTACCATGTAGCTGGGACTACAGCCGCATGCTACTATGCCCCGCTAATTTTTGTATTTTTAGTAGAGATGGGATTTCACCATATTGGTCAGGCTGGTCCTGAACTCCTGACTTCGTGATCCACCTGCCTCGGCCTCGCAAAATGCTGAGATTACAGGCGTGAGCCACTGCACCCAGCCTCCTTTAGTGTATCTTGCATGTCTCTATTTTAGAACATATAGAATACTGTTTCAATAAGCATTTGAATGTTCTTAACTGATAACTCTGGCACCTTGATTTACTCTGGATCAGTTCTGACTCAGTGATTTTTCTCCTTATTATGAGCCACGTTCTTCTGTCTTTTGTTGTTACTGTTGTGTCTCTGCTAAACTGTGTCTGGATGTCAGATATGGTGACTTTTATCTTATTGAGTGCTGGAAGTATATATAAATATTCTTGATCTTTGTATTGGTATGTATTTAAGTTTAGTTGGAAAGAGTTTGACTCTTTTTGGTCTTGCTTTAAAAATTCATTAGGTGGGATCAGACCAGTTGTCATTTTAGAGCTAATCACTCCCAACTAGTGAGGCAAGATCCTTCTGGGTATCCCTGGGAATCTTGAGGTGTTTCTGGTTTGGCTGATAAAATAAGCACTATTACTGGACCTTGGTGAGCATGTGTACTGTTACTTTTCATCTTATCTGGGTGTTGTTTCCCCAACCGTAGGTACTTTTCTCTAGGCCTGTCCTAACAATTACTTAGCTATGTACTTTAGGGGGACCCTTTGCAGAGCTCTGGAGTTCTCTTTCTGTGCAGCCCCTTCTTCTCGGAAACCTTGTCCTGAGAGCTCATGTCAACATGGTTCCTGTGGACTCTCAGCTCTGTCCCCTCAGCTCAGGGAGAACGATGGGCTCCTCTTGGGCTTTTCTCCTGCAGTAGTGGGCTGGAAAACTTTCTCCAGGCATAAATTAGGGCAGTTGATAGGCTCACCTTGTTTGAGACTGACTTTACAGGGTCTTGCAAACTTTTGTGGCATACATTTTGGCCATTTTTTTGGTTGTTTCAGGAGGGAGAGAAAGTCTATTTCTTGTTACTCCATCATGGTCATTGCAGAAGTCAAACTAACTGATATTTATCAATACAGTCTGTTGCTACACATTGAACTTGCTTAAGATAATTTTTAGATGGCACAGAACTTTCTGTCCATTGAATGAGACTCTCTGCTTATTTTGCAAGTGCTCATTTGTATGGAGACATTTGTATGGAGAAACTTCAAAAAGTTTGTGGAAAAATGAAGTTAAAAGATAAACATTGAAAATGTGATCTTCGGTTTTCATCCCTAAAGAACTGATGGTCCTGGGAACTTAACAATGTCAATGCAGTCTCTTATACATTATTAACTTAAGAAAAATGGGTGCCCTTTCCACATTTGTTGAGATTGGGAAACAAAAAGAAGTCAGAAGGAGCCAAATCAGAGCTGTAAGGTGGATGCCTGACAATTTCCCATTGAGACTCTCACAAAATTGCCTTTGCTTGATGACAGGAATGAGCAGAAACATTGTGGTGTTAGAGGACTGTCTGCTAAAGCTTTCCCAGGTATTTTGCCCTAAAACTTTGACTAACTTATTCAAAACACTCTCATGATATGCAGATATTATTGTTCTTTGACCTTCCACAAAGTCAACAAGCAAAATGCCTGGAATGTCCCCAAAAAACTGTTGCCGTGACCTTTGCTCTTGAGTGATCCCCTTTAGCTTTGACTGGACCACTTCCACCTTTGGTAGCCATTGCTTTGATTGTGTTTTGCCCTCAGGATCATACTGGGAAAGCCATGTTTTATCTTCTGTTACAATTCTTCAAAGAAATCCTTCAGGATCTTGACCCTAGTTCTTTAAAATTTCCATTGAGAGCTCTCCTCTTGTCTGCAGCTGATCTGAGCACAACACTTTTGGCACCCATGCAGTGGAAAGTTGGTTCAACTTTAATTTTTTAGTCAGAACTGTGTAAGCTGAACCAATTAAGATGTCTATGATGTTGGCTATTGTTTGTGCTGTTGATTATCAGTCCTCTTCAATTAGGGCACAAACAAGATTAATTTTTTTCCTTGCAAATTGATATGGATGATCTGTCCCTGTGGACTTCATCTTCCACATCATCTCGTTTCTTCTTTAAAAAAGCTGTCCGCTTGTGAACTACTGATTTCTTTGGTGCATTGTCCCCTCAAGCTTCTTGTAAAGCATCAGTGATTTCACCATTCTTTCACTCAAGCTTCATCATAATCTAATGTTTGTTCTTGCTTCAATTTTAGCAGAATTTACATTGCTCTGCTAGGGGCTCTTTTCAAACTAATGTCTACTCCTTCTTACTGTCTCAAACTAGATCCTGTTCAAACATGCTATAATCAATTAGTATGAGTTTATTTTGCTGCCAAAATTGAAACCTTTGCATAGTTTTTTTCATAATATACATTTTCCATGAACTTTTTAAGGCCTCTCATGTATCCACAGGTAGAGTGCCTTACCTATTCTGACTTCAGTCAATTATTCAAGACCTTTCCTTGTCAGTGATACATTAGAAAGGTAGAGTATTGAAAAATAAGAGTAGTTTCTGCTGATTAAGAAATACTATATCTTTTTCTACTTCTTTCTTTTTTTTTTTCTTTTTTTTTTTTTTGAGACAGCATCTTTCTCTGTCACCCAGGCTGGAGTGCAGTGGTGTGATCTCAGCTCACTGCAACCTCTGCCTCCCAGGGTCAAGTGATTCTCCTGCCTCAGCCTCCCGAGTAGCTGGGACTATAGGTGCCTGCCACCACACCCAGCTAATTTTTGTATTTTTAGTGGAGACAAGGTTTCACCATATTGGCCAGGCTGGTCTTGAACTCCTGACCTTGTGATCTGCCTGACTCGGCCTCCCAAAGCGCTGGGATTACAGTCATGAGCCACCGTACCTAGCTTTCTACTTCTTTCTTATTATTTTCCTCCTCTCTCATTCCTATATTCTCTCCTTTCTCCTACTTTCCTCCCCACTCCCTGTTTCCTTCCTTTCATCTTTCCTATTTTCAAGACTTAATATTTCTTGAACCTCCGATGTTATCATAGTATGTTATTTGTTTAATTTTCACATAACAATAATAGTTTAAATACAAATAATATTTATTTTCATCCCCATGTTATCAGTATAACAGTAAAGATGTGGAGAGGCCAGCTGGGCATGGTGGCTCAAGCCTGTAATCCCAGCACATTGGGAGGCCGAGGTGGGTGGATCACGAGGTCAGGAGATCGAGACCATCCTGGCTAACACGGTGAAACCCCATCTCTACTAAAAAATAGAAAAAATTAGCTGGGCGTGGTGGCGCGTGCCTGTAGTCCCAGCTACTCGGGAGGCTGAGGCAGGAGAATAGTGTGAACCCGGGAGGCAGAACTTGCAGTGAGCCAAGATCACGCCACTGCACTCCAGCCTGGGTGACAGAGCGAGACTCTGTCTCAAAAAATAAATAAATAAATAAATGAAAATAAAATTAAAAAAATGATGTGGAGAGGCCAAACCAATGGCTCTTATATCCACGTTCTTTCTTCTAAATGATTTCACCTTAGTTTTGGTCTGCATCTCTAACCATAGCTAGTTGCAGCAGGACTTCTATCTGGCCTTGCTGCTCTCATTTTTGGACCTCCTCACTGAAATCAAATTGATCTTTCTAAAATGCAAACCTGGTCTTAGTATTTTATTACTTAAAACCCATTGGTGGCTTTCCATGATTTATGGAATAAAGTCAAAATTCCTGTTTTTGCCCATGTTTCTGTGTGCCTCTCATCCCTACATTTACTGATTCCTGTGTGCCATAAATTGCCAGTTGTCCAGAGTTCATTCTCTTTTTGTACTTGGGAGGACTTCTGCATCCTGCAACTTTTCCCCTGAAACGTGCTTGGAAAATACCTACTCATTTTTTTTCAGATTCAGGTTAGCTTTTTACTTCAGTTTCTTTTCCTGAAGCTTATACTGACTGCTCCATATGGCTTTGGGGATTAGCTACTCATTCCTTTGTGCCCTTTGTAGATACACATTTATCATGGAGTCTTTTTTTTTTTTTTTTGAGACAGAGTCTCACTCTGTCACCAGGCTGGAGTGCAGTGGTGTGATCTCAGCTCACTGCAACCTTTACCTTCCAGGTTCAACTGATTCTCTTGCCTCAGCCTCCCAAGAAACTACAGGCGTGCACCACCGTGCCCAGCTAATTTTTGTATTTTTAGTAGAGACGGGGTTTCACTATGTTGGCCAGGATGGTCTCGATCTCTTGACCTCGTGATCTGCCCACGATGGCCTCCCAAAGTGCTGGGATTACAGGCATGAACCACCGCTCCCAATCAGTCATGCAGTCTTTATACTTACTTGTTTACTTGCCTGTGAGCTCACTGAATGCAGGGACTATTTCCTTGTTGCTCTAGCACCTACACCAGTACCTGGTATCCAGAAGCTGTATGCTAAATGTTTGTTGAGTGGCTGTTTGACTGAATGATTGTACTCCTAATTAGTAGATAGAAAGCCATGAACTTCCCAGTTCATCATTCTTTGTGCTCAATTCTGGTTTCTTTATTGTGTTCAAAAGAGTTCCTTAGTGACATAAAACTATGGAGCTAGTATGTCAGCTCATTTAAGCAATGATTGGTTTATGTATATAAGAGGCTTCAATAATTATATATTTTTATTTCAGTTTCAATAAATGATCAATTTATTAATTTTCTCTGTTTTGGCTTATTGTTCACATTTAATATCAAATAAAAGTGTTTTACTTAAAATTATTCATGCCAATTATGACAGTTAGGTGAATATTACTTTGACTTACATTCCAGTAGTAGTTTTGGTTGAACCCTGAATATGCTAAGACGTCCCTTTTCTTTTTTCTTATGAACAGGCTACTGTGTTTACATATATTATTAAAATCTTCTTTGAAAATACGAAGAGTGTTACATTTCTTATATTTAGTTCTCTGTGCTTCAGAATTCCTGTGATACTTGCACTTAAGTCCTTCTGAGCAGTTGATGTTGATATTTATGTGGTTAATTTCATGAAACGTGGTGGTTTTCATTTCTATCATTAATTTATACAGGAGATAGACTGTTTTCCAGGTGTAAGCTCAGTCATATAATTAGAAAATTTATAAGCAGAAAGGAGTTATTTGGTCTAACCCATTTATTCTACAGATAGAGAAATTAGAGTCCAGAAACTCTGTCTTCTTTAAAGTCTTACAGGTATTTAAGAAAAAAGAATAGACTTGAGGTTTCTGTGCTCTGAACCCAGTGATCTTGACACTGTAATGATCTTCATCCATATTATTCACAGAAGTAAATATAATCACATATTAAATAAGAAACAAAAATACTAAGGAGATATTATACTGAAAAATGAAATAATATTATCTTAATTATTTTGATCAGATTCAATCTATAGCAGCTTGAAGGCTAATAATTCCAATGATTCTCTGAATAAACCATTTTTCTAATAAGATTACAGGTTTTAGTAATCTAATTATTTTGACTGATGCAAATGTTACCCCGCCAGTCTGAAAAATGTGTTTATTTATATGTCATAAAGAATAATTTATTCCAAAAAGGCTAATTTTCAAAATATATGTATCTTCTGAAACTGTATCTATTTTTTCCCCACGTTTTCTAAATATATTTTAGAGGGCATTTGTAGATTTTCATGGTGCTGGAAAATTAAGGTATAATGGTCTCATGAAGGAGAATAATGTCATTTAGACATTGTAATTTTGGAGGATCACAATACTTTTTGGAATGTGGTTGTTGCAGAACTGGTCACTTATACTAATTATATAATAACATACTATACTAATGCAATAATATACCATATGAAATTATTCAGTGGTAAATTTGTCTTAAATCCTCTAGAATACTGCAAAGAAATAGTTTATATAAGAAAGAGTACCATAGCAGATGTGAACACAATATTTCCTATTTTTTTCTTCTTTTTTATTTTTTTGAAGACAAGTTCTCACTCTGTTGCCCAGACTGGAGTTCAGTGCCATGTTCATAGTTCACTGCAACCTCAAACTCCCAAGCTCAAGTGATCCTCTTGATTCAGCCTCTGAAGTAGCTGTGCCTATAGGTGTGCACCACCACACCGGCTAAGTTTTAAAATTTTTTATAGATATGTTGCCCAAGCTGGTCTCAAATTCTTGAGCTCAAGAGATCTTCTCACCTTGGCCTCCCAGAGTGTTGGGATTACAGGCATGAGCCACCATACTCAGCCAATATTTCTTTTGTAAAAGACATTTTCTAACATACTTCTCATTTTAACTAACATAATATTCAAAGTGTAGATCTGAGAAAGAGATAGTGCCTGCAGATCTGGGATCCTACATGCTAATATTATGGGATGCATTCAGATTTGATCAGCAGATATTCCATTTATTCTAGAACACCACCAGCAGAAGAATGTAATTACGTCTATCACTAAAACTTTGTGTCAATACAGACTACTGTATTTGTTATCATAGATGGTCCTTGGATGGCAGCCTTAAGCAATTTTAAACCTAGACAGGTGATGTACTTTTTCTTCTTGGATAATTTTCATGGTTTTATCTAATTTGGTTGTAACTAATGTGTTTAATATGGCTTGCTTGTTTTTTAAAAAGTTGTTCAGTATCCTTAGAACTCAGTGCTGATTTCTTTTTCTAGCAGGCCTTTTATATAGGACATCTCACTTTCTCCTGGCTCTCTACTACTAGCATGAGGTCTCTGAAAAATCAAGACAGCAAAATAATTTGTTATAGAACAGCCTATGTAGAGGGACAGGGGAGGAGTCATATTCCAAGAGGGAAAGACCTTTGAGCCAGGCTCAATTTGTAGAGGCTGTTGAATGAAAATGAGAGAGAGAGAATGCACACTTTATTGCACTATTAAAGCAAAATTCTGACAATAACTTCTAAAAATGATTCAACTCTTATACACTGAGAATATGACAGACCTTCCAAAAGTATAATTTCTTACATGAACGTCCAGGTATATAAGGAAAAATAACTATTTCATACCAATATCTCCAGCCGCCTTTATTGTTGGTTCACCACATAGGTTTTTATCAGAATCGCAGAACATTAATTTTTTAAATTAGCTACCATTACAACTAGCTTGAGAAGAACTTTCTTTTTAATAATTCGACCCAGATGCATTCTAGATACTCCAGTGTTACGAATCGATGGCTTCATGAGGAGCCGCTGTTGACTCATGCTATCTCTGGACACACTGACAGGAAATGTTTTCTTACACCTGTTTTCCTCCTGCTTTTCCTTGGTAGGACTTAGTTCCTTGGCATAGTTCAGTATCAATGGCAGTCATAGAGAAGTGTTACAGAAACCCAGCTTATTCCAACTTGTGAATTATTTGGCACCCAGGAACCAGGTCTTACAATCTTCAACCCACTTTTTCTTAACATGGCCCCTTTTCTGAAATGTTTATTTATATATGATGTAGGCCTGGGGAAAGGACATGGACTTTCAAAGAAAATATTCTCCAATAGATCTGTCAACTCCAGAGAACCTTCTGACTAAATCTGAAAGAATTCCACTGTGCTCTGATAACATCCTTTAATAATGAAGGAAAAGATATTTTTCCCCCAGGAGGATTTTGTAGTGAAAAGATGGCATAATTTTTTTAAAAATGTTGTTTATAATCTCATTTGTTTTTTCATTTGTGGGGTGTGTCTTAAATCCTAAATGGTACATCCTTTTTAAAATACTTCTAGTAATAAAATGTTTCTGAAGTTATGTTGTAAATATCATTGGACTATGTTTAATAATGTTAAGTTGATCCCACTTCCCCTGAAATTATATACATAAATGCTGAAAGTATAAATTTACATATACAACTTCATGGAACATTTTTCTTCCAAGTGTGCATTTGCTAGAATTTGCATTGAAAGGTTTTGGAAGGAGCCTGTTGGTATGAATCCTGTGTGAGCAACACTCAGATTTGTTGCATACTGAACAGCATGCTAAATCTCACTTCACAATCTTAGATTTCTCATCTACCATCTTGAGCTGAATTTAAAATGTAACTGCAGTTTATTATGTCACCTGTTCGTCAAACACTGATGCAAAGCTTAGTTTTCAGTGTGAAGAACCCATGACTAGAGAAGGGAAGAAGAAAGGGTCAAGCAGACCTCATTAAAGAGTGTATGGGCAAGAAAACACATCAGATGTCTTGATAGGTTTTTTAAAGTCCTGTTAGACTTGTCATGATTTCCAAAACACTAAATGCCATCTAGTATTTTGGACCCTCCAAAATTACAGTAGAATATTATTATGGGTCATCTTAATTGGAAATATACAGGAAAATCCTGATGATTAATGTAGACTAGTGATAGCTCTCACACATTTATATAACCTATGTTGAAAAGAAAGAAGAAAGGCAGGAAGGAAAGAAGGAAAAAGAGCGGAGAGAGAGGAACAAGAAAACACGTGGATTTGTGGAAATGAAAATTTTTAAATTACTAATTTGCAAGAATGGGTAAGAAAAATACCGAGTATGAACATAAATGCTTTCAATTCCGTTTGTCTCTTAATCCTTCTCAGTCCGTGGCCAGTTTTGAAACTTGGTGTAACTTCCTTCCTTTATTCCTCCCTCCCTTGCTCCCTCCATCCCTTCTTGCCAGCCTCCTTCCCTTCCTCTCTCCTTGAGTTTCCTTCTTCTTTCTTGTTCCCTCCCTCCCTCCCTCTCTCTTTTTTCCCCTTAGTTTCCCCGGAAGCACATATACCAGCCATTTGAATGCTTTCTGCTCATAGATACTGCCAAGCCCCCTCACCCAGACTGCTGAATAGATTTGGTAGAATGGAATGAGAAACACAGACTTTGTGTCTGTGGCGGCCACCTCTGATGTTGCAGACTTTTGCCGTGATTATGCACTCCAGCCGAGGGACGCTAGAGAGGTTGAAATTTCAACTGTGGGATTTGCCATTTTGGAATTTGCAGAAATGTACTGGATATGCTAACAGCAGCCTGGCTAGCCTCCACTTCACAAGGAAGTATTTAAATATACACGTGTAATATGAAGAAAATTGCATTAGATCATAAGGGATGAATTATTTTGTAAATGACTATACCATCAAATACCATACCTGATATCAATCATCTTCATCAGACAGTATCTGTGTATGTAAGTAGATAAACAAAAAAGCAGGAGTTTATTTCTCTCTAATGTATCCTTGACTCTCTAGCAGTGACCTCTGAAATGTCTCTTCTGATCCAGACTTGTTTGAATCATGTGCAACATTTTAGATTTGTCTTTTCTCTGCAAGTTTTTTTTGTTAAGTACCATAACATATTGAACCAAATAGTTTTGCTTGCTTTCTATTGATGACACATGATTTTGGCTTTTATCTTCAGTGGAAAATCAATGTGTCACATGGAGTTCACTAAGAAAAAGGTATGGGGCCTCTTTGTAATTCTTTGTCAGATGATTGCTTTATCTTGATTTATGCCTTCAAACTTTTTCCCATTCAGCAGAAAATATTGTGTCGCTATCTGTGAGAGCAAAGCGATCTATACCAATTTATGCTCTAAGTGTAGCCTCCTTCCAGAACTGCTTATGGAACATATCAACTCACTATAGATTAGGGACATAATGGATTCTTCTTTCTTAAAAGTGGCAGATTGACAATTTTAGTTCATATACAAGCTTTTATATTAACATTAAAACAATATTTCTATGTAAAGTAAAATATTGTAGTTGATTATTATTCGAGGGCCTCCCAGAATTTCAAGGTCTGAAAATAAATTCAGTGTTCCTGGTGGTAACAAAATTGCCCCTACTTCCTTGTATCAGGACTGCCATTTGGAACTGCTGGGGAAGCTCTTTTCAGAAATTATTTTCAAAACAGCATTGTTGCCTTTTGCCAAACTGAAATCTGGTTGTAAACTTTTGAAAACTAGTTCCTTGGAATGGAATTCAAGTTGTCTTCTAAGCAATTTTTTTTAACTCAAACATACATTCTATCTTGCTTTATTATGTCGCTATTTGTGTAGGAAACATATTTCTATTTTTACCATTTTCAATTTATTTACATTTACATTTACATTTGTGTGTATATATATATACACACATACATACACTTTAAGTTCTGGGATACATTTGCAGAACTTGCAGTTTTGTGAAATAGGTATACATGTGCTGTCGTGGTTTGCTGCACCCATCAACTCGTCATCTACATTAAGTATTTCTCCTAATGCTATCCCTCCTCTTTCCTTCCTACCCACTGACAGGCCCCAGTGTGTGATGTTCCCCTCCCTGTGTCTATGTGTTCTCATTGTTCAACTCCCACTTATGAGTGAGAACATGTGGTGTTTGGTTTTCTGTTCTTGTGATAGTTTGCTGAGAATGATGGTTTCCAGCTTCATCCATGTCTCTGCAAAAGACATTAATCCATCCTTTTTTATAGCTGCATGGTATTCCATGGTGTATATGTGCCACATGTTCTTTATCCAGTCTATCATTGATGGGCATTTGGGTTGGTTCCTAGTCTTTGCTCTTGTGAATAGTGCTGCAATAAACATATGTGTGAATGTGTCTTTATAGTAGAATGATTTATAATCCTTTGGATGTGTACCTAGTAATGAGACTGTTAGGTCAAATGATATTTCTAGTTCTGGATCCTTGAGGAATTGCTACACTGTCTTCCACAATGGTTGAACTAATTTACACTCCCACCAACAGTGTAAAAGCATTCCTATTTCTCCACATCCTCTCTAGCACCTGTTGTTTCCTGACTTTTTAATGATTGCCATTCTAACTGGCGCGAGATGGTATCTCATTGGACCAGGGGTGATGAGCTTTTTTTTTTTTTTCTTCGAGACAGCCTCACTCTGTCACCCAGGGTGGAGTGCAGTGGCACAATTTCGGCTCACTGCAACCTCCACCTAATGGGTTCAAGCAATTCTCCTGCCTTAGCCTCTTGAGTAGCTGGGATTACAGATATATACCACCACGCCTGGCTAAAGTTTTTTTGTGTGTTTTTGGTAGAGACAGAGTTTCACCATAGTGGCCAGGCAAGTCTCAAACTCCTGACCTTGTGATCCACTCGCCTTGGCCTCCCAAAGTGATGGGATTACAGGCGTGAGCCACCACGCCCAGCCTATGATGAGCTTTTTCTCATGTGTTTATTGGCCGCATAAATGTCTTCTTTTGAGAAGTGTCTGTTCATATCCTTTTCCCACTTTTTGATGGGGTTGTTTTTTTCTTGTAAATTTGTTTAAGTTCCTTGTAGATTCTGGATATTAGCCCTTTGTTAGATGGATAGATTGCAAAAATTTTCTCCCACTCTGTAGGTTGTGTGTTCACTCCGATGATAGTGTCTTTTGCTGTGCAGAAGCTATCTTTAGTTTAATTAGATCCCATTTCTCAATTTTGGCTTTTGTTGCCACTGCTTTTGGTGTTTTAGTCGTGAAGTCTTTGCCTATGCCTATGTTCTGAATGGTATTGGCTAGGTTGTCTTCTAGAGTTTTTATGGTTTTAGATCTTATGTTTAAGTCTTTAATCCATCTTGAGTTAATTATTTTATAAGGTGTAAGGAAGGGGTCCACTTTCAGCTTTCTTCATTTGGCTAGCCAGTTTCCCCATCACCATTTATTAAATAGTCAATCTTTCCCCATTGTTTGTTTTCGTCAGGTGTGTCAGAGATATGTTGTATATTTCATGGTACAATGCCTTCTGTCAATGGGGAAAAATAACAAGCATATATGGGATGAATGAAGTCTGCTATGGTTAAGGTTGAGAATATTTACTGATCCTTGAGTTCAGTCTCCAGGAATGTTGGAAATAGAGAATGGAGATAATGGAGATAAAGAAAAGTTCTGAAAATGACACTTCCCATAGTGTCAAAATTGTGATCTATTGCAGAATTCTGTGATACATCAAAATCTCTGTTTATACTGAGGTTTGTTATTGTGTATGAGCATATCTTTATCAGGTGTAGGCTATTTCTATACTTTCATGTCTTTAAATCAATGTTTCTATTCACATATGTATATGTGCAAATAGAAGCATGTTAATATTATATATATATTTTCTGTCATTACCATGATTGCTATGATTATCATTAGCATGTATTATTAGTGTGACCGAAGTATCATCAGTATCAGTTTCTTTCTCACTGCAGTGCTCCTGTAATGCTTCATTTCTACAGAGCCAACCTACACCCACCGTTTCCCTGACTATAACTTTACCTAAAGTATAAGCCCTTATAAAGCCATGAAAGCCTACCAAGAATTGTCAAAGAAGCTAGGCAGCAGCCAGGCTCTGCCTTAGGAAAAGATTTTACTTTTTATTATCATGTGCAGTACTTAACTACTTGTTTTGACCTCTAAGATTTTGCTCTCCTATATTTCTATCCCCTGGCTTTCTGATATTTCATGTGATTATATTTGAAATTTTAACCTTGCTTTTCTTTTTGGAATCTCTGATATCTCTGCTGCCACAGGTAATGACAGGTTCCTCTCTAACTGTTGGTGTTATCCCTGGTCAGATTATTACTGATGACAGAAGTAGATGTTTTACGTGGATTCTCTCGATATCAGAAACAAATACAGATATCACAACTCAAAAATGACAGACTGATAACCATTATGAACTTAGATGCAACATTCTTAATACAATATTAGCAAATTGAGTCTAGGAATATTTAAAAATGGTAATGTGTTTTAACCAAGTGGGGTTTATCTCAAGTTGGTTTCAACAACTGAAAATCTACCATGCTGACAGAAAAAAGAAAAATCACGTGACACTCTCAATAGATGCAAAAAAGGAATTTACAAAATGTAACACATTTTTTAAATTAAAAACTCCCAGCAAACTGAGGATAGAAAAGTACATTTTCAAACTGATTATGTGTTTACAAAAAATCTATAGCAAACATCTTACTTAAAATGGTGAAAGCCTTAATACTTTCTACATAAGATTATGAAAAATGCAATGATGTCCTCTCTCCCTAGTTCTTTAAAGTATTGCATTCAATATTAAATAAGTGGAAATATATACCAAGTTCATTGATAAATATTTAATACTTATGAGATGAT
This sequence comes from Gorilla gorilla gorilla, assembly GCF_029281585.2. NCBI lineage: Eukaryota > Metazoa > Chordata > Mammalia > Primates > Hominidae > Gorilla > Gorilla gorilla. Next base: position 3,222,711 of record NC_073232.2, on the reverse strand, counting down.
AATTCTCCTGAAATTGATCTCTAGATTCAGTGGAATTCCCATGAAACCTTATAGGTCCTTTTGGATAAATTACAAAACTGATTCTAAAACAGGGAGAAAGAAAGAAGGGAAGGAAGGAGGAATGGACAGAAAGAAGAAAGAAATAAAGAGAAAAGAAAAGAAAATAAGAAATAAGTGACACCCAAGTTGGGAAGAAAGAAAAATACTATTCTCACGTGATGTAAACATATACATAGAAAATCCTTAGGCATCTGCAGAAGTGTGCTAGAGGTATGAAGTGAATTTAACAAAGTTGTAGGATGAAAGATCAATAAATAAAATCAATTGTGTTTCTATACACAATCAACACCAATTAGAAAATAAAATTATGTAAGCAATTTAACTTATAATAGCCTCAAAAATAATAAAATAATTCAGAATAAATTTAATAAAAGGTATGCTGATCCAAAATTTCTAAATCACTAATACGAGAGATTGAATAGGTAGAAATATGTATCAAGTTCATTGGTAAATATACATGTCATACTTATTAGATGATAATTCTTCTGAAACTGATCTCCAGATTTGGCACAATCCCAGTCAAACCTATAGGCCTTTTTGGAGAAATTACAAAGCTGATTCTAATTTTTTTTTTTAAATGCAGAAGTCCTAGAATAGCCAGAGCATGTTTTAGAAAGAAGAATAAAGTTGGAAAACTTTCCAAATTTCAAGACATATTATAAAGCTACACTAAACAGTACAGTAAACTTACTGGCATGAAGAAGACATATATATCAGTGAAACAGAATAAATAATTTAGAAATATATCCTGCCTTACATGGCCAAAGTTGCCAAAATATTTCAATAAGGAAATCAATGTCTTTATAAAGATGGTACTATTAAAATTGGATATTAAATGGAGAATATGAACTTCAGAATTACCTCACACCATATCCTCAAATTAACTCAACATGTATTTTATACATAATGTAAATATAAAATGTATAAAGCTTACTGAATAGGAAACATTTTTAATAATCTTACTACAGCTAAAAATTTTTTAGATAAGAAAAGGATGGATGAAAATGGAAAAAAATAGTAAGATGGACTTCATGAAATTAAGACTTTTGCAACTTAAAACATAGCATCAAAAAATGAAAAGGCAAACCACAGATTGGGACAGAATAATTTTAAATATGTCTGATAAAGAACTTTCATCTAGAATGTACACATAACTAAAAAACTAAATAACAAAACACAAATAACTCATTTAACGTAATATTTTGACCTAAATGGGCCAAATATTTGTACAGATATTTTAATTTAAAAAGAGATGATGTCCAATACACAAATGAAAAGATACTTAACGTTACCCGTCATCAGGGAAATGCAAGTTAAAACCACATTGAGGTACCACTGTACACCCACTGGAGTGGCTGACACGAGCAGAACTGACCATACCACATGATGTGAAGAATTGCTATTCACACCTGGCTAGTGGGACTTCAAAATGGTACAGACATTTTGGAAAGCAGTTTGGCAGTTTCTTTTAATGTTAAACTTAGTACTGATCATATAGCCAAATAATTCCACTGCGACTCAAAATAAATAAAAACATATCCGTACCAAGCCTCATCCTTGAAGTTCATAGCAGATGTGTCCATCAACTTGTAAATGGATAAACCAGTTGTAGATGGAGTACCACTCAACAATAAAAAGGAGCAAACTGATACAACAGCAATATAAATGAATATCAAAAGCATTATGCTCACTGAAAGAAGCTAGACATGAAAGACACCAATGTATCATTCCACTAATAGGATACTCTAGAAAATGCAAACTGTAGAAACAGAAGCAGATTAGTGGTTGCCTGTGTTCAGGAATGGAGAAAAGATCAAATGCAAAACAGCAAAAGAAAACGTTTTGTGATGATGCAGATTTTCTGTATCTTGATCATGATTGTGGTCAAATGATGATATTCATCTGCCATAACCCATTAAATTGCACATTGAAAAGGGTGAATTTTACTGTGTGTACATTATACTTAAATGGAGCTGTAAATATGTTTGGAGCTTATCTGTGAACATTAGTTGCAGAGCAGGAGTTACTTTTATAGAGTGGAAATCTGCTGAGTGCCAACTTGAGAAGGGTTGAAAAAAATTAGAACCTTCTTCCAACACATTTCAGTTAGAACACTCTTAGGATGTCGTTACAGCTGCGCTCTATATTGGAGTCTCTGATGAAGTCACATGTCTGACGATCTCAGCATGCCTTTAATCAACAGAATATACACGTGTTTTCTTTTATTACTATAAAGGATATACCAAACAACTTTTTCAAGACTTTACTTCAAAAAGGCACGTAGTTTTGCAACATTTTTGGTAAGTCTTTAATTATTTCAAAATGAAAAATTGAAAATAAAATGCAATTATTTACTCAGGCCCCCCAAAAAAAGGTCTGTACGGGGAATGCATGTGGTGTGTGTGTGTGTGTGTGTGTAAGTGTGTGATTTGAAGAATTGAAAAAATTTTAGTGGGGTTTTGTAGCATCACTTTGATAGCATCCTGTAATTTTGTATTGTGTTTGAAATAAAAATAAAGTGAATACACTGATAAAAGAATTTGAAAAGAATTTGCATTATTGCCTAAATTATGTGTGGTTTCCACAGTGGCATGAATCGAGCATCTTTAACCTACATAACAATATATCAGAAGTATTAGGTAAAAAATAAGTAAACTAGTATAACAAAGTTAAATATTTCTAAAGTAAAATTATAGCTTTATTTTTTTTTCCTGAAATGTTTTGAGGAGATATTTACACCAAAAGATATTATCACTGATCAATGAAACTTTTTCAGAATTTGCTTGTGTCCCACCAATATTTGATTACATAGTGCTTCTGTGAGTTCCATTTCATTAATTTAGCTTTGACAGGAGAGAAGGCAATGGCTCTGCAGCCTCTCTCGGTGTGGCATGATCCTGGTTCCGCTGGCTGATCTCTATTAGAACCATGGCCTTAATCATGCCTTTCATGCTTCTAACTTGATTTGCATTTGTTGTGTGATCCAAATTTATTCTCTCGTTTAGTCGCTTCCACCCATAGAAAAGCAGGTCTTTTTCATTTCTCCTTCACCATTGCCCCCATTTTTTCTTTTTGTCCTCCCATGATGAAAAACAAGACAGAAAACAAACTATAACAACAACAGACACCTTTTGTCTGTGGTCACCAATGCATTGTAGCACTAAACTTTGTTAAAAATCTCTAGATCTGACCTCTATATCTGCTGTTCCCAGAGTTTTTCAATGTGTTCTCTAGACTGCTGTGACCCACTGACAGAAAGTCTAGCTATATTTAATTGAAAGTTATTACTGTCTGATATGGTTTGGCTGTGTCCCCACTGAAATCTCATCTTGCACTGTAGCTCCCATAATTCACATGTTGTGGGAGGGACCCAGTGAGAGGTAAGTGGATCATGGGGGCAGTTTTCCCCACACTGTTCTGGTGGTAGTGAATAAGTCTCATGAGATCTGATGGTTTTATAAGGGGAAACCCCTTTCGCCTTTCACTTGGTTCTCATTTGCTGTTTGCCTGCTGCCATGTAAGATGCGCCTTTCGCCTTCTGCCATAACTGTGAGGCCTCCTCAGCCATGTGGAACTGTGAATTCATTAAACCTCTTTTTCTTTATAAATGACCCAGTCTTGGGTATGTCTTTATCAGCAGCATGAAAATTGACTAATACACTCACTGTCCATGAATGATACTCTGTTAGCCCATTTGCATTGTTATAAAGAAATACCTGAGGCTGGGTAATTTATAAAGAAATGCGGTTTATTTGGCTCCTTGTTGTGAAGGCTGTACATGAAGCATAGTACTGGCACCTGCTTCCAGGGAGGGCCTCAGGAACCTTCCAATCATGGTGGAAGGTGAAGGGAAACCAGCATATCACATGGTGAGAGAGGAAGCAAGAGAGACAGGGAGGAGGTGTCAGTCTCTTTTAAACAACCAGATATCGCATGAACTCACAGGGTAAGAACTCATTCATTACCAAGAGGACAGCACCAAGCCATTCAGGAGGCATCTATCTCCAACATTGGGGATCACATTTGAACGTGAGATTTGAAGGGGACAAACATCCAAACTATGTCAGATACCAAAGCTGACAATGCTTAGGATCTTTAGCTGTTCCAGGTTCTGGGAAAAGGGAGAGAGTTAGCTTCCCTCGTCTATGCTGTGCTACTCCATATTATATTAGTAATTATTGTTCTCTAAAGGTTCTTAAAAGCAAATAAACAAATGCAAGGCAAAACATATAAAAGGCAAGGCAAAACATACGAAATGCAAGGCAAATGCATTAAAAAACTTTTGAGTGTTAATACATAGATTTTATTTTATCTTTTTAATTTCTTTTGCTTAACCAAATAGATTATGTAGTTTTGATTAACTGGCCATGAAATAGCTCTGCCTACATAGAATTTCCCATGAATAATTGGTTGTGGAGACTTTTGTGTGTGACCCAAATCCTCCCTCAAAACTGAAGTTTGCCCAGCTATTGGGAGTGTTGGCAAATCATGCCTCTCAGCTGATTCTCTCTAGAATTTATTCTCAGGAGATCTAATTAATAACTTGTCAAGCTGATGTCCATCCTTGGGGACAACTCTTATCTGAAGAATGGCCAGTGAAAGGTATTAAAACTCCATACTCCTGCCTCAATTTAGGGCAACTCTGAAGGGTCGCCCCAGCTTCTCAGCTCCCCCTTGAGATTAGCTGAGGTATTTGTTGTGACTGCCTCACATCTCAACTCCCTTTATCCAATTCAGCTTTTTCGCCACAGTTGTTGGTTCCTAGGATTTTACCCAGTTAAATGTTCTCTACACAAATCTCTATCTCAAATCTGCTTTACAGGGAATGTGGCCTCAGACAGGTTTTCATTAGGTTCTGGACGTAACTCTCATTAGTCATTGATATGATTCGGCTGTGTCTCCATCCGAATCTCACCTTGATTGTAATTATCCCCGCATGTCAAGGATGGAGTCAGGTGGAGATCATTGAATCATAGGGGCGGGTTCCCCCTACTGTTCTCCTGGTAGCGAATAAGTCTCACGAGATCTGATGCTTTTAAAATGGGAGCTTCCCTACACAAGCTTTCTTCTCTGCTACCATTTAAGATGTGCCTTTGCTTCTTTTTTGCCTTCTGCCGTGACTGTGAGGCCTCCCCAGCCATGTGGAATTGTGAGTTCCTTAAACCTCTTTCCTTTCTAAATTACCCGGTCTTGGGTATGACTTTATTAGCAGCATGAGAACAAACTAGTGCAGTCTGTTCTATAAGCCCAAGTCGGATCACAGAGTCCCGCTTTCTGTTTTTTTTTTCTAGCCCATATTTCTACTAAAACTTGACTCATATAGACTTAAAACAAAATAATTAAGCATGGCTAGTATTTATTTATTATTTTATACGTGTCAGGTACTGTATTTTGTAACTTATCTTTTAATAATCTTTCCAAATCTCTAAAAGGAGAACTCTGCTCTTTTATAGAGCAAATAAGGATGGCTCTGAAAATGTTAGCATTAGGGGAAGTAGGGTGAGGGACATAGGGGGCACTTTGTGTTATTTGTGCATTTTGCTATCAATCTAAAATCAGGTCAAAATAAAAATTAAAAAAATGGGTAGTAGAAGCAGGTTGTTAAGATTTTCAGTGTGACTCTAGAATTTTTTTGTTTGTTGTTTGTTTTGGAGTGTAGTGGTAAGATCTCTGCTCACTGCAACCTCCACTTCCCAGGCTCAAGCAATTCTCCTGCCTCAGTCTCCCAAGTAGCTGGGATTATAGGTGCCCGCCACCACACCCAGCTAAGTTTTCTATTTTTTTTTTTTTAGTAGAGATGGGGTTTCAGCATGTTGGCCAGTCCAGTCTCCTACTCCTGACTTCAAGTCATCCGCCCGCCTCAGCCTCCCGAAGTGCTGGGATTATAGGCATGAGCTCCCACTCCTGGCCCAAAGTTCATATTTTAACTACTAACCTAAATTATTTTAAAAACAAAAGCCTCCTTGGACTCAAACCAGGTCAGAGTGACATGATCATGTGCCTGTTTTGTGCAGGGTGAAGTGAGATTATTATCTAGGAAATAGCTGAAATGTCTTGTTGTGGGCATACATATTTCATATAAATTCTAAGCTTCATATTAGCACTTAGATTATAATTATCTAAAGAATAGAGAACAATTTCATATAATTTTCAGTGTATCAGGCGAATCAAAAGTATACATACAAGCATGCAGATGAATTTCAGTGAATATAGTGGTGACAATGCTCAACAGAATATGTGTCCCCCACCCAACCCTGCTTCTTGCTCTTTCACTGTCCTAAAGATAGAACAAAATGGTTCAGGCATCCAGCTTGTCCCCTCCACACTTCACACTTTTACTTAATAGCAGCTTATCTTTAACACTTTGTCATCTTTAAGATGTTGCTAATTCTTTCTGGTAGATCCCAGGACTGAGGATGAGGAAGAATGATTTTATTTAAATAAAGTTGCTTAATTAAAAAACCCTTTTTTTAGTTTTAAAATATTTTCATTATTTTATAAAATATTTGTGGGTACATAGGAGGTTTATATATTTGTGGGGTACATGAGATGTTTTGATACAGGCATGCAGTGTGAAATAATCACGTCATGAGGAATGGGCTTTCCATCCCCTCAAGCATTTATCCTCTGAGTTAAAAACTATTCAATTGGCTGGGCACGGTGGCTCACGCCTGTAGTCCCAGCTCTTTGGGAGGCCGAGGTTGGCGGATCGCCTGAGGTCAGGAGTTTGAGACCAGCCTGGCCAACATGATGAAACCCCATCTCTACTAAAAATACAAAAATTAGCCGGGTGTGGTGGCGAGTGCCTGTCATCCCAGCTACTCGGGAGGCTGAGACAGGAGAATCATTTGAACCTGGGAGGTGGAGGTTACAGTGAGCCGAGATCATGCCATTGTACTCCAGCCTGAGTGACAAGAGTGAAACTCCATGTCAAAAACAAACAAAAATCAATTACATTCTTTAAGTTATTAAAATTAAACATTGTAAATGATTTTTTTTCCCAAAGCTTTTTCAAAGAAAAAAAAGTAGAAACAAAGACACTTTCTACTGATTTCCAATATGGTGACTCTGTATTTCTAGCATGTGTTAAGGTGAAAAATTGATTTTATGTTTAATACAAAACATAGCATAATGTAATGAAAAGCAAGATTGTAATGATAAAGGAAAATAACACTAGTGCTAATTTTTTTCAATTTGAAGCATTGGATTAAAATGAATTAGGTTATATTCCAACATGTTTATATTGAATTTCTTTTTTCTCCAATTGGTTTCTTTTTATTAATGGGGGAGTGTTGCATTTGTATAAGGTTTCCCTATTATATTCAATTGTTTTGAGATGCTTTTAATTTGAAGTTTTTATGTTTTCTTTTTGATGTATACATGTTATGCTTTTATGCTGAATTTGATAATTGGTGCTGTATATGCAAAGCAAATGTAATTTCCCAGCTTTTATTTTTTAAAGCCCTGGGAAGCAACATAATAAAGTAGAAATAGTATCAAGACAGGAGTTAGAATACCTGGATTCTAAAATTTAAATTAAATTAGGATCTAGTGACATTATAGGTGTTCCTTGATCTTCTGATGACCTGATTCCTCAAAAGAAAAATAAAATAATCTATAAATTGTTTCTAATTCTAAAACTCTATAAATCCTATTTTTAAAATTATAATTAGTTGAACTCTATAAGGTCACAAAAATCCCTATTAAGAAACTAAAATAAAATTTTATCATATCTTAAAAATACTCTGATCTTTTTTTATATGCTGACATGAATTCTAATTATTTTTGAGCCCCTAAAAAACATTTAAGATCACAGTTTATGTTTTATTATTGACTTTCAGATAATTAACATTTTACTGATAGATATGAACAAATCTACTCTAACAGAGATAGTCATTAGTTTATTTCTCTCTTTTCAGTATCAATAAAAAGTATCGATTTACCAATAACAATGAATTAATTGCCTGAAATAAATGAAACGTAAGCAGCAAAAGTGAACTTTTTAGTATAACTCTTCTTGTAAACATTGACTTAGTTCAAAGGGAGCTTATCTTTTAAAAAAAAAAAAGCGCTAATTCATGTCTATTGGTATAGATATAATCTTTTTTTCCTTGAAAATAGATCCTACTATACTCCAGACACTATGCCACTAGGTGCAGATATTAACACAAATAGCAGGTGATCATTGTCCTCATGGAGTTTATTTTAAAGAGAACAAAGTGAGACAAAGGCACACAAGCAAAGAACTACAATACAAAGGGGATGGCATCTGACTCAGCATGGAGGTGTCACGGAAGGTGTTGTTTTGCTTAGGTTTTGAAGTGTGGGTAGGAGATGGCCCATGTTGAGAGTGGGAACTGGGAATTAAAAAGATGAGGAGGTCTCTGCAAATCTACATGGATGGGAAGTAGCATGCTGATGTGGGAAACAACTAAAAAGTTCCAGAATGCATGGTTTATAAAGCGTGAGTCAGAGAGGGCTAGACCAGTAGCCAGATCAAGGATATCTCAGATGTTATAGTCATGAATTAGTGCATTGACCTGCAGGCCATGGGAGTCACTGAAGGTTTCAGTCAGGTAAGTGAGCTGATCAGAACAGTCCTTTAGATAGGCCGCTCTTTTGGCTGTAATGGGGACACGTTTGAAGTAGGGCTATAGCTAAAAATATACAGACACTTCCTCTTGTCTACAGCCCTGCTGGCATCTGTTGTATTTTGACTTTTTAATAATAGCCATTCCAACCGGTATGAAATGGTATCTCATTGTGTTTTGATTTGCATTTTTCTGATGATTAGTGATTCTAAGCATTTTTTTTTCGTGTATTTGTTGGCCATTTGTATGTGTTCTTTTGAGAAGTGTTTGTTCATGTCCTTTGCCCATTTTTTAATTGGGTTATTTTTTTTTCTAATTGATTTAAGTTCCCTGTAGATTCTGGATACTAAAAAACAAACAAAAACCAGAAGTAAATAAATTCTCAGGACACACACACCCACACCCACACCCACAGAGAGAGAGAGAGAGAGAGAGAGAGAGCGCCTAGGTAAGAGGCCACCAACCACCAGGGTCTAAACTGGGAACACTTTCTAGTACAGAATGAATGGAAAGGATTCATGAAATATCTAGAAAGTAACGTTAATGAGATTTACATGTATGGAGTGAATGAGGAGAAACAGGGATCATTCAGGATTCTGGTGGGAATAACAGGGGGAGCCATTAGTTGAAATTTTGAAGTGGGAGAAGGAGAGGGAGTTTTAGGGAGAAAGATGAGTTTTTTTTTAGGTATTTCAAACCCTTGAAGCTTCTATGGGACATCAAAGTGGAAATAACAGTCTGTGGGTTGGGACAATAAAGAAAGAAATTGGTTGAAGACTAGGGGAAGAGTATAGAGCAAAGAAATATTTCAGATAATAAACATATAGAGATAGCTGAAAATGTGGGACTGGATTACAAAGGAAGAATGATTTAGTTATGAAGCCCAAGGGCTGACAGGAATGGGTGACTAGTCGAGGAGTTCATATGCATCTGTTATTGTATGAATAAAAAAAATTATCTGTTCCTTCCTAAAGATATCTTCAACCTGTTTTTGGATACATATGGGCACTGCTTTTCACTCTCTTAGCCCCATTTCTTGTTTTAGCCTCTGCTGTAGCGATCAGTTCTGCACAGGCTTTGACCCAGGCTTTGACTAGTTGGTGCAGGTGTGATATGATACTTACCTGGAATGGCCCACAGTTTGTGGCTGCTCTTACTTAAGCAGGTGGGATGCTCATGTAGGTGTCCCTTTCCTCCTCCCAGATTGAGGAGTCTTGCATTATGTAATAAAACTCCTTAGAAGGCCTATTAGGTTCCAATACAGCATTAGGCAACTTGATAAGGTATCCCATCATCAGCCTTCCTTTCTTCCCTCATTCCTCTGCCTCTCACTCTTTCTTCCTAAGTTAACTTCTTAGATAAAATGCCAACTTTCTATATTTTGTCTCACATCAGGGAAAATAATTGTATACCCCATTTCAAAAGCACATAAAAAGGTTACTGTACAGAAAATTTGTCTTTAAGAGATTAAGCTGTAATTTTCCAAATACTTTAAAATTTTATTTCAGATACGTTTTTCATTTTTATAAGCTTCATCTAAAAGCAGAGTTCACCTAAGAATATACCTAAGAGCATATTACATAGAATATATTTTATATTTCAGTAGTTTAGCTAGGATTCTTTCAAAATTGAGAGGATCTACAAATATTTCTAACACATTAGTTTTCAGTCTTAAGGCTGAGTCAAGAACAAAGCTCCTAAACTTTGCATTGGTGATTGAGAACATTTTAAAATTGTTATTTAATTCATTAATTTATTTTTAAAAAAATTTTCACATTGTAATTATATAGATTTATAGGATACAATTTGATGTTTCAATGAATATGTATGTTGTCTAATGATCCAATAAGGATAGTTAGTGTATTAATTACCTCATGCATTCATCATTTCTTTTTAATAAGAAATTTCAAAATCCTTTCTTCTAGATACTTTGTAATATACAATACTTTACTTTTAACTATAGTCACCCTGCTTTGCAAAGAACACTACAACTTATTCTTCCTATATAATTGTGATTTCATAACTGTTAACCAATCTATCTCCATTTTGCCCTCCCCGCTTCTTCCTCACTGTTTGGTAACCACTATTCTACTCTACTTCTCTATTAACATTTTTTTTTTTAAGATTCCACATATGAGCGAGATCATGCGGTATTTGCTTTCTGTGTCTGGCTTATTTCACTTAACATTGTATCCTACAGGGTCATCCATGTTGTTGCAACTGGCAGAATTTCATTCTTTTTTTATGGCTGAATAGTATTTCATTGTGTGTCCATATCTATATATATATATACATATATAATTTTATGTATAATTATAATTACACATAAAATTATATATAATTATAATTAATTTTATGCATAATTATAATTACACATAAAATTATATATAATTATAATTATAATTATATATAATTATATATAATAATAATATATATTATATGTGATATATAATATACATAACATACATAATGTATATTATATATAATATACATAACGTATATTATATACATTATACATTATATATATTATAATATACATAATATATATTATGTATATAATATACATAATATGTATTATATATAAAATATACATAATATATAATGTATATTATACATATAATATATGTTATATATTAATTATTATTAATTATTAATTATTAATAATTATTAAATAATACTTATTATTTATTATTAATATTATTAATATTAATATATAATATATTATATATTATACATAATATATTATATATAATATACATAATATGTATTATATATAATATACATAATATATATTATATATATATAATTCACTTGTTTGTTTTTATACACATAGGTTGATTCCATATCTGATTATTAGAAATAGTGCTACAGTAAACATAAGAGTGCAGATATTTTTCAAACACAATGATTTCATTTCCTATGGATATATACCCAGTAGTGGGATTGCTGGGTTATGTGATCGAATGATTGTTTTTTTTTTTATTTTTTATTTTTTAGCGAACTTCCATAAAGTTTTGCTTAATGGTTGTACTAGTTTACAACCCCATCAACAGTGCGTAAGTGTTCCGTTTTCTCCACTTCCTTGCCAACTCTTGTTATCTTTTACCTTTTTGCTAATAGCCATTCTAATGGGTGAACTGGTATCTCATTGCGGTTTTGATTTGCATTTCCCTGATGGTTAGTGATGTTGAACATGATTTTATTATATATTCGTCTTGACCCTTTCTATATTTTCTCTTGTGGCATTTCTTTTAGTTTATTTTGTCCTTTTTTTTTTTTTTTTTTTTTGCGAAGGAGTCTTGCTCTGTTGCCCAAGCTGGAGTGCAGTGGTGCAATCGGGGCTCACGGCAACCTCCATCTCCCTGGTTCAAGCAATTCCCCTGCCTCAGCCTGCTGAGTAGCTGGGGTTACAGGCACACGCCATCATGTTTGGCTAAATTTTTGTATTTTTAGTAGAGAAATGATTTCACCATATTGGTCAGGCTGGTCTCAAACTCCTGACCTCAGGCAATCCGCCTGCCTCAGCCTCCCAGTTTTGCCCATTTTTAAATAAGTTATTTATGTTTTTGCTGTTGAGTTGTTTAAGTTTGTTATATAATCTGGGCATTAACTCCTTAGCAGATGTATAGTTTGCAAATATTGTATCCCATTCTGTAAGTTGTTTTTTCACTCTGTTAAGTTTTCTTTGCTGTGCAAAAGCATTTTAGTTTGATGAAACCCCATTTATCTATTTTTGCTTTTGTTGCCTGTGCTTTTGACGTCTCATTTAAAAAATCCTTGTAGAACCCAAAGTTATAGAGAATTTCCCACATGTTATCTTCTAGTAGTTTTTCATAGTTTTCAATCTTACCTTTAGGTCTTTAATCGCATTTGAGTTGATTTTTGTATAAGGTAAAAGATAGGGGTCTAATTTCATTATCCCACATGTAGATATCCAATCTTCTCAGTACCATTTAATGAAGAGACTGTCTTTACCCCTGTGTGTGCTCTTGACTCCTTTTTGGAAAATCAGTTGACTTTAGGTATGAGAATTTATTTCTGAGCTGTATATTCTCTTCCATTGGTCTATGTGTTTGCTTTATGGCAGTGCCATGCTGTTTTGCTTACTATGGCTTTGTAGTATATTTTGAAGTCAGGTAGTGTGGTGCCTCCAGCTTTGTTATTTTTGCACAGGATTGCTTTGGTTATTTGGGGTCTTTTCTGGTTTCATACAAATTTTAGGGTATTTTTTTCTATTTCTGTGAAGAATTTCATTGGTATTTTGATAGGGATTGCATTGAATCTGTAGGACATTTTGTTAGTATGGTCATTTCAATAGTATCAATTCTTCCATTCCATGAGTATATAGTGTCCATTTTTTGTGGATCGTAAATTTTTCCATCAGTGTGTTATAGTTTTCATTGAAGAGATCTTTCACGACCTTGATTAAATTTATCTGCAGATTTCTTGGTAGCTATTGTAAATGGAATTCCTTTCTTGATGACTTTTTCAGATAGTTCACTATTAGTGTATAGAAACACCACTGAATTTTCTGTGTTGATTTTGTATACTACAACTTTACTGAATTTATTTATGATTTCTAGTAGTTTTTGGTCAAGTCTTTAGGGTTCTCACTCTATATAAGTATATATAGAAAGAACCCTAAAGAGAGAGAGATCATATATATCTATATGATCATATATATAGATGTATACATATGTATGTGAGATCACATTTTCTACAAACAGAAACAATCTGACTTCCTTCTTTCCAGTTTGGATCCCTCTTATTTATTTCTTTTGTCTAATTGCTCTGGCTCTGACCTCCAGTACTATGCTAAATAGAAGTGGTAGAAGTTGACATCCTTGTCTTCCTCCATATCAAAGAGGAAAAGCATTTAACTATTCACCATAAATAAGATGTTAGCTGTGGGTTTGTCACATATGGCCTTTACTGCGTTGAGGTACACTCCTATACCTACTTTCTTGACAGTTTTTATCATAAAGGAATGTTGACTTTTGTCAAGTGTTCTTTTTGCATCTGTTGAAATGATCACATGGTTTTTGTTCTTCTTTCTATTGTGGTGGTGTATCATATTTACTGATTTGTGCATGTTAAGCCATCCTTTCATCCCTGGGATGAACCCCACTTGATTATAGTGAATACTCTTTTTAGTGTGCTGTCGAAGTCAGTTCACTTGTATCTTGTTGAGAACTTTTGTATCTATGTTCTTCAGGAATATTGGCCTGTTATTTTCATTTTGTGCGTGTCTTTGTCTGGTTTTAGAATCAGGATGTTGCGAGCCTCATAAGATGAGTATGGAAGTATTCCTTCCTCATTACTTTTGTGGAAAAGTTTGTGGAGAATTGGTAGTTATTCTTTAACTGTTTGGTAGAATTCAGCAGTGAAGACATCAGGTCCTGGGTGTTGGTTGTTGTTGTTGTTGTTTTGATGGAAGATGTTTTATTATTGATTCAATTTCCAAACTCATTCTTGATGTGTTCAGATGTTATATTTCCTCACAATTTAATCTGGGTAGTTGTATGTGTGCAGAAATTTATTCATTTTATTCTACACTATCAAATTTGTTGGCATATAGTTATGAGTAATGTCTTACAATCCCTTCTATTTCTGTGGTGTATCAGTTGTAATGTCTCCTTTTTCATCTTTTATTTATTTGAATTTTCTCTCCTTTTGTCTTAGTTTAGCTAAAGGTTTGTCAGTTTTACCTTTACACTTTGTCTTATTTATCTTTTGAAATATTTTTTAGTGTCTGTTTCATTTATATCTGCTGTGAGCTTTATTATTTCCTTCCTTCTACCAATTTTGGGTTTAGTTTGTTTTTGATGTTCTAGTTACTTGAAGTGTATAATTTTGCTTTGTGATTTGAAAATCTTTCTTCTTTTTTGGTGTAGGCTTTTATTGCTATAAATTTCCCTCTTAGAACTGCTTTTGCTACGTTCCATAGGTTTGGGTATGTTGGATTTTCATTCTTACTTGTCTCAGTGACTTTTGAAATTTTCCTATTAATGTCTTAATGAGACCTATTGATTTCTTGGGTGCGTGCTATTTAATTTCCATGTTTTTATAAAATTTCCAAGGGCTTTCCTGTTGTTGATTTCTGGCTTTATATCCCTGGAATCAGAAAAGATACTTCATATGATATCTGTCTTCTTAAGTTTGTTAAGACTTATTATGTGTCATAATGTATGATTGGTCCTAGAGAATGTTTGGTGTACAGTTGAGAATAATTTGTATTCTGCAGCTGTTGGATGATGTATTAGTCTGTTTTCATACTGCTGATAAAGACATACCCGAGACTGGGTAATTTACAGAGAAAAAGAGGTTTAGTGGACTCATAGTTCCACGTGGCTGGGGAGGTCTCCCAATCATGATGGAAGGCGAAAGACACATCTTACATGGTAGCAAACAAAATAGAATTGAGAACCAAGTGAAAGGGTTCCCCCTTATAAAACCATCAGATCTTGTTAGACGTATTCACTACCACAAGAACAGTATGGGGGAACCGCCCCCATGATTCAATTATCTCCCACTGGTTCCCTCCCACAACATGTATGAATTATGGGAGCTATAATCAAGATGAGATTTCGGTGGGGATATACAGCCAAACCATATCAGGTGAGATCTTCTTTACCTGCTAGGTCCATTTGGTCTATGGTATAGTTTGAGTCTGTCATTTTTTGGTTGATTTTCTCTTCATAGAATCTGTCCATTTTTAAAGTGGAGTGTTGAAATTTCCTACTAATATTGTATTGCAGTCTATCTCTACCTTTAAATCTAATATTTGCTTTATATATCTGGTTGTTCTGGTGTTGGGTACATATATAGTTACACCTAAGTAATATATATGTTATGTCCTCTTATTGAATTGGGCCTTTTATCATTTCATTATACAGTGACATTCTTTTTTTATATAGTTTTTTTATTTAAAGCCTTTTAAAATATGACATGACTGTGGCTACTCCTGCTTGCTTTTCATTTGTTTGCATAAAATATATTTTTCCATCTCTTCACTTTCAGTCTATTTGTCTTTAATAGTGAGGTAAGTATCATGTAGGCAGCATATAGGTGGGTTTTGCTATCTGAATCCATTCATCCACTTTATATCTTTTAAGTAGAGTTTAATCCACTTCTATTCAAGTTTATTATTGATAAATTAGGACTTCCTTCTATCATTTCATTAGTTGTTTTTTAGATTACTTGTTCACTTCTTCCTTTCTTATTGTTTATCCCTCTAGTTTGGTGGTTTTCTGTGGTGCTAAGCTTTGTTTCTTTTCCCTTTTTTGGTGTGTGTGTGTGTATCTGCTGTAATTTCTTTCTTTCTGGTTAGTGAAACTAACATACAGAGTCCTGTATTTGTAACAGACTATTTTACACTGATAACAACTTAACTTCTGTCACATAAAAATACTCTTGACTTCTCCCCCCCACACACATAATTTATATTTTTGTTACCTTACATTGCATCTTTATGAATGGTAGACTCCATGGAACATAGGATCTATGTCACAACTAAATCAATTATTTAATGGCAGCATTAAAGCAGCCCAAAGAATGTGAAAAACTGGTGTGGGTGTATTTAACTTTTTAAAAACTATGTTTCATAATGGTTTCATTAAAAAGTCTTTATCAGTTTGCTAATGCCTAGTTTTTACAACCAGCCACCATAGATTTTACAGGATAAATATATTATTTCAGGGGTAATTGAAGCAGAATTTTTGTTGCTCTTCTTACCCTTAGAGATTGTGTATTATCCTCAGACGTAATTCTTTGATTTTTTTTTCTTTTCATGTTGTTACACATAGTTACCAACAATCAACGTGAGAATAACCTTTGAATATTTTCAAGCATTAAGATTTGTTTATACAGCTGCAGAATTAGACAACCAACACTCTTGGGTCCTTACCTCTCAGCATACACCTGATTATTAACTTAAAGGTATGATGGGAAAAGTATCAATTTTTGTTGGTCACCTAGATTTGGAAATATGTAATAACTATAAGCTTGGGTCTGCTTCTTCAGAAGCCTAGGAATTGGAGTGATGGTTCTCTGAAGAGGCTGGAAACAAAGTATGTGTTTCCAGAAGGCTTAATAGAATATGTTGAGACATAGGCCATTAACACAAAAGTGAAAGAAATGCAAAAAATGTATGAAAGTAAGGATTTGAGAAGGGAAATTTTATTTTTAAGTCTAAGATTCCTATGAATTATATGAAAGTAAATGTCCTATCCTTAAAATTAGCCAAAGGAAGCACTTTACTTATCAATATGATATGACTTTTCATACTCTTATCTAAAGATATCCTAAACTAAGATCCAGTTTTCTAAGTAAAGACCTTTTACTCATGCTTTAAAGCATGTTAGATGATTCCTACCACATCACATCATGTTGTTTACATGTATGATTTAAACTGCATTTATTCTTCAACTCACTGGTTCCTTAGGCTTCTTATCTTTCCTTGCACGCTTAGATAATTTTATGTTAAATTGATTTTTAGAAGTTTAGTTGCTGGGCGTAGTGGCTGTCGCCTGTAAACCCAGTACTTTGGGAATTCAAGTCAGGTGTATTGCTTGAGTCTTGGAGTTTGAGGCCTGCCTGGGAAAGATGACAAACCCCATTTGTACAAAAATAAAAATATTAGCTGGGTATGGTGGCACATGCCTGTGGTCCCAGCTACTCCAAGGCTGAGGTGGGAGGATGGCTTGAGTCCGAGAGGCAGAGGTGTGAGCCAAGATCATGCCCTGCTCTTCAGCCTGGGCAACGAAGCCAGACCCTGTTTCAAAAAAAAAATATAGTGAGATTTGATTTCTATTTCTATGTGATTCAAAAGTAGGAGAGCTTCAAGGCTAATGACTATTAAAAAATGGCCATTGCTACTTGCATTTTCTATGAAGCCAGCATACACAACAACGTGCAACCTAAAAACCAAGCTATTTAATATGTAGCTTAGACTTCAGGTTTGATTGTCTTTGAGGTTTGATTATTGCAGAGATCAATTGCCAGACCAAATATAGTCTATTTCTGTATTTGGTCTTTTTATCATATGAAACATCCCAGCCTTGGGTATAAATTAAGAGCAAATACAGACATTTATACCGATAGCGGTGTAGATATTTCCATGTTTATACAGTTACCGGTGTAGATACTTCCATGTCTATACAGATAGCGGTGTGGATATTTCCATGTTCATACAGATAGTGGTGTAGATATTTCCATGTTAATAGAGATAGCGGTGTAGATATATCCATGTTTATAGAGATAGCGGTGTAGATATTTCCATGTTTATACAGATAGCGGTGTAGATATTTCCATGTTTATACAGATAGCATTGTAGATATTTCCATGTTTATAGAGACAGAGGTGTATATATTTCAATAATTATAGAGATAGTGGCGCACATATTTCCATGTTTATAGAGACAGCGATGTAGATATTTCCATGTTTATACAGATAGCGGTGTAGATTTTCCATGTTAATACAGGTAGCGGTGTACATATTGCCATGTTCATACAGATAGCGGTGTAGATATTTCCACATTTATACAGATGGCGGTGTACATATTTCCATGTTCATACAGATGGCGGTGTAGATATTTCTATGTTTATAGAGATGGCGGTGTAGATATTTAAATGTTTATACAGATAGCTGTGAAGATATTTCCATGTTTATAGAGATGGCGGTGTAGATATTTCCATGTTTCTACAGATGGCGGTGTAGATATTTCCATGTTTATACAGATGGAGGTGTAGATATTTCCATGTTTTTACAGATAGCGTTGTAGATATATCCATGTTCACACAGATAGCGGTGTAGATATTTCCACCTTTATACAGATGGTGGTGTAGATTTTTCCATTTCCATACAGACGGCGGTTTAGATATTTCCATTGTTATAGAGATGGCGGTGCAGATATTTCCATTGTGATACAGATGGCGGTGTAGGTATTTTCATGTTGATACAGATGGTGGTGTACATAGTTCCCTGTTCATACAGATGGCGGTGTAGATATTTTCATTTTCCTACCGATGGCGGTGTAGATATTTCCATGTTTATACAGATAGCGGTGTAGATGTATCCATGTTCATACAGATGGCAGTGTAGATAATTCCATGTTCATACAGATGGAGTTGAAGATATTTCCATGTTTATAGATATGGCGGTGTAGATATTTCCATGTTTACACAGAAGGCGGTGTAGGTATTTCCATGTTTACACAGATAGCGGTGTAGATACTTCCATGTTTATACAGATAGCGGTGTAGATATTTCAATGTTTATAGAGTTGGCGGTGTAGATACTTTCATGTTCCTACAGTTGGTGGTGTAGATATTTCCATGTGTACACAGATAGCGGTGTAGGTATTTCCAAGTTTATGCAGATAGCGGTGTAGATATTTCCACTTTTAGGCAGATAGCAGTGTAGATATTTCAATGTTTAAACAGATAGCGTTGTAGATATTTCCATGTTCCTACAGAGGGCGGTGCAGATATTTACATGTTTATAGAGATGGCGGTTTAGACATTTCCACGTTCATACAGATGGCGGAGTAGATATTTCCATGTTTATACAGATAGCGGTGTAGATATTTCCGTCTTTATACACATAATGGTGTAGATCTTTCCATGTTTTTAGAGATAGCGGTGTAGATATTTCCATGTTTACACAGATAGCGGTGTAGATATTTCCATGTTTATACAGATGACTCTGTAGATATTTCCATGTTTACAGAGATAGCGGTGTAGATATTTCCATGTTTACAGAGATACCGGTGTAGATATTACCATGTTTACACAGATAGCGGTGTAGATATTTGCATGTATATAGAGATAGCGGTGTAGATATTTCCATGTTTACGCAGATAGCATTGTAGATATTTCCAAGCTTATACAGATAGCGGTGTAGATAATTCCATGTGTACACAGATAACGGTGTAGATATTTCCATGTTTATACAGATGGCGGTGTAGATATTTCCATACCCATACAGATGGCGGTGTAGATATTTCCATGTTTATAGATATAGCGGTGTAGGTATTTCCATGTTTACACAGAAAGCGGTGTAGATATTTCCATGTTTATACAGAGCGTAGTGTAGATATTTCCATGTTTATATGGATGGCTGTGTGGATATTTCCATGTTTATAGAGATAGCGGTGTAGATATCTCCATGTTTACATAGATAGCGGTGTAGATATTTCCATGTTTACACAGATAGCGGTGTAGATATTTCCATGTTCATACAGATAGCGGTGTAGATAATTCCATGTGTATAGAGATAACGGTGTAGATATTTACATATTCCTACAGATGGCTGTGTAGATATTTCCATGTTTGTACAGATAGCGGTGTAGATATTTCCATGTTTACACAGATAGTGGTGTAGATATTTCGATGTTTACACAGATAGCGGTGTAGATATTTCCATGTTTATACAGATAGCGGCGTAGATATTTCCATGTTTATAGAGATAGCGGTGTAGAAATTTCCATGTTTATACAGTTAGCGGTGTAGATATTTCCATGTTTATACAGATAGCGTTGTTGATATTTCCATGTTTATAGAGACAGCTGTGTAGATATTTCCATGTTTATACAGATGGCGATGTAGATATTTCCATGTTCATACAGATGGCGGTGAAGATATTTCCATGTTTATAGAGATAGCGGTGTAGATACTTCCATGTTTACACAGATAGCGGTGTAGATATTTCCATGTTTACACAGATAGCGGTGTAGATATTTCCATGTTTATACAGATAGCGGTGAAGATATTTCCATGTTTATACAGGAGGCGGTGTAGATATTTCCATGTTTAAACAGATAGCGGTATAGATATTTCCATGTTTTTACAGATAGCGGTGTAGATATCTCCATCTTAATACAGATGGCGGAGTAGATATTTATATGTTCATACAGATGGCTGTGCAGATATTTCCATGTTCATACAGATGGCGGTGTAGATATTTCCATGTTCATACAGATAGCGGTGTAGTTATTTCCATGTGTAAAGAGATAGCTGTGTAGATATTTCCATGTATTTGCAGATAGCTGTGTAGAGATTTCCATTTACATGCTGATAGCGGTTTAGATATTTAAATGTTCAAACAGATAGCGGTGTAGATATTTCCATGTTCATACGATAGCGGTGTAGATATCTCCATGCTTATACAGATTGCGAAGATGTATGCATATTTACACAGATAGCGGTGTAGATATTTCCATGTTCATGCAGATAGCGGTGTAGATATTTCCATGTTCATCCAGATGGCTGTGTAGATATATCCATGTTCATACAGATGGCGGTGTAGATATTTACATGTTCATACAGATAGTGGTGTAGATATTTCCATGTTCATACAGATAGCGTTGTAGCTATTTCCATGTTCATACAGATAGCGGTGTAGATATTTCCATGTTCATAGAGATAGCGGTGTAGATATTTCCATGTTCATACAGATAGCGGTGCTGATATTTCCAGGTTTATACAGGTAGCGGTGTAGATATTTCCATGTTCATGCAGATAGCGGTGTAGATATTTCCATGTTCATCCAGATGGCTGTGTAGATATATCCATGTCCATGCAGATGGCGGTGAAGATATTTCCATGTTAATATAGATAGAGGGGCAGATATTTCCATGTTCATACAGATAGCGGTGCTGATATTTCCATGTTTATACAGGTAGCGGTGTAGATATTTCCATGTTTATACAGGTAGCGGTGTAGATATTTCCCTGTTTATACAGATAGCGGTGTAGATATTTCAATGTTTATACAGATAGCGGTGTAGATATTTCTATCTTAATACAGATGGCCGTGTAGTTATTTATATGTTCATACAGATTGCGGTGCAGATATTTCCATGTTCATACAGATGGCGGTGTAGATATTTCCATCTTCATACAGATAGTGGTGTAGTTATTTCCATGTGTAAAGAGATAGATGTGTAGGTATTTCCATGTATATGCAGATAGCTCTGTAGATATTTCCATTTTCATGCAGATAACGGTTTAGATATTTCCATGTTCAAACAGATAGCGGTGTAGATATTTCCATGTTCATACAGATAGCGGTGTAGATATTTCCATGTTTATACAGATAGCGGTGATGATGTATGCATGTTTAAACAGATAGCGGTGTAGATATTTCCATGTTCATACAGATCACGGTGTAGATATTTCCATGTTCATCTAGATGGCTGAGTAGACATATCCATGTTCATACAGATGGCGGTGAAGGTATTTCCATGTTCATACAGAAAGCGGTGTAGATATTTCCATGTTTATGCAGATAGCGGTGTAGATATCTCCATCTTAATACAGATGGCGGTGTAGATTTTTATATGTTCATAGAGATGGCGGTGCAGATATTTCCATGTTCATACAGATGGCGGTGTAGATATTTCCATGTTCATACAGATAGCGGTGTAGTTATTTCCATGTGTAAAGAGATAGCTGTGTAGATATTTCCATGTATATGCAGATAGCAGTGTAGATATTTCCATTTTCAAGCAGATAGCGGTGTAGATATTTCCATGTTCAAAGAGATAGCGGTGTAGATATTTCCATGTTCATACAGATAGCGGTGTAGATATCTCCATGTTCATACAGATAGCGGTGTAGATATTTCCATGTTTATACAGACTGCGGTGAAGGTGTATGCATGTTTACACAGATAGCGGTGTAGATATTTCCATGTTCATCCAGTTGGCTGTGTAGATATGTCCATGTTCATACAGATAGCTGTGTAGATATTTCCATGTTCATACAGATAGCGGTGTAGATATTTCCATGTTCATCCAGATGGCTGTGTAGATATATCCATGTTCATACAGATAGCGGTGTAGATATTTCCATGTTCATACAGATAGCGGTGTAGATATTTCCATGTTCATACAGGTAGCGGTGAAGTTATTTCCATGTTCATACAGATAGCGGTGCTGATATTTCCATGTTTATACAGGCAGCGGTGTAGATATTTCCATGTTTATACAGAGAGCGGTGTAGATATCTCCATCTTAATTCAGATGGCGGTGTAGATATTTATATGTTCATACATATGGCGTTGCGGATATTTCCATGTTCATACAGATGGCAGTGTAGATATTTCCATGTTTATAGATATAGCGGTGTAGTTATTTCCATGTGTAAAGAGATGGCTGTGTAGATATTTCCATGTATATGCAGATAGCTTTGTAGGTATTTCCATTTTCATGCAGATAGCGTTGTAGATATTTACATGTTCAAACAGATAGCGGTGTAGAAATTTCCATGTTCATTCAGATATCTTTGTAGATATTTCCATGTTCATACAGATAGCGGTGTAGATATTTCCATGTTCATACAGATAGCGGTGTAGATATTTCCATGTTCATACAGATAGCGGTGCTGATATTTCCAAGTTTATACAGGTAGCGGTGTAGATATTTCCATGTTTATACAGATAGTGGTGTAGATATTTCCATGTTTATACAGATAGTAGTGTAGACATTTCCATGTTTTTTCAGATAGCGGTGTAGATATCTCCATCTTAATACAGATGGCGGTGTAGATATTTACATGTTCATAAAGATGGCGGTGCAGATATTTCCATGTTCATACAGATAGCGGTGTAGTTATTTCCATGTGTAAAGAGATAGCTGTGTAGATATTTCCATGTATATGCAGATAGCTGTGTAGATATTTCCATTTTCATGCAGATAGCGGTGTATATATTTCCATGTTCAAACAGATAGCGGTGTAGATATTTCCATGTTAATACAGATAGCGGTGTAGGTATTTCCATGTTCATCCAGATGGCTGTGTAGATATATCCATGTTCATACAGATGGCGGTGAAGAAATTTCCATGTTCATACAGATAGCGGTGTAGCTATTTCCATGTTCATACAGATAGCGGTTTATGTATTTCCATGTTCATACAGATAGCGGTGTAGATATTTCCATGTTCATACGGATAGCGGTGTAGATATTTCCATGTTCATCCAGATGGCTGTGTAGATATATCCATGTTCATACAGAGGGCGGTGTAGATATTTCCATGTTCATAGAGATAGCGGTGTAGATATTTCCATGTTTATACAGATAGCGGTGTAGATATCTCCATCTTAATACAGATGGCGGTGTAGATATTTATATGTTCATACAGGTGGCGGTGCAGATATTTCCATGTTCATACAGATAGCGGTGTAGATATTTCCATGTTTATAGAGATAGCGGTGAGGTTATATCCATGTGTAAAGAGAGAGCTGTGTAGATATTTCCATGTATATGCAGATAGCTGTGTAGATATTTCCATTTTCATGCAGACAGCGGTGTAGATATTTCCATGTTCAAACAGACAGCGGTGTAGATATTTCCATGTTCATACATATAGCGGTGTAGATATTTCCATGTTCATACAGATAGCGGTGTAGATATTTCCATGTTCATACAGATAGCGGTGTAGATATTTCCATGTTCATACAGATAGCGGTGCTGTTATTTCCATGTTTATACAGGTAGCTGTGTAGATATTTCCATGTTTATACAGATAGCGGTGTAGATATGTGCATGTTTATACAGATAGCAGTGTAGATATTTCCATGTTTATACAGATAGCGGTGTAGATATTTCCATGTTTTTACAGATAGCTGTGTAGATATCTCCATCTTAATACAGATGGCGGAGTAGATATTTATATGTTCATACAGATGGCGGTGCAGATATTTCCATGTTCATACAGATGGTGGTGTAGATATTTCCATGTTCATACAGGTAGCGGTGTAGATATTTCCATGTTCATACAGATAGCTGTGTAGCTATTTCCATGTTCATACAGATAGCGGTGTAGATATTTCCATGTTCATCCAGATGGCTGTACAGATATATCCATGTTCATACAGATGGCGGTGAAGATAATTCCATGTTCATACAGATAGCGGTGTAGATATTTCCATGTTCATCCAGATGGCTGTGTAGATATATCCATGTTCAAACAGATGGCGTTGTAGATATTTCCATGTTCATACGGATAGCGGTGTAGATATTTCCATGTTCATACAGATAGCGGTGTAGGTATTTCCATGTTCATACAGATAGAGGGGCTGATATTTCCATGTTCATACAGATAGCGGTGCTGATATTTCCATGTTTATACAGGTATCGGTGTAGATATTTCCATGTTTATACAGATAGCGGTGTAGTTATTTCCATGTTTATAAAGATAGCGGTGTAGATATTTCCATGTTTATACTGATAGCGGTGTAGATATCTCCATCTTAATACAGATGGCCGTGTAGATATTTATATGTTCATAAAGATGGCGGTGCAGATATTTCCATGTTCATACAGATGGCCGTGTAGATATTTATATGTTCATAAAGATGGCTGTACAGATATATCCATGTTCATACAGATGGCGATGAAGATATTTCCATGTTCATACAGATAGCAGTGTAGGTATTTCCATTTGTAAAGAGATAGCTGTGTAGATATTTCCATGTATATGCAGATAGCTGTGTAGATATTTCCATTTTCATGCAGATAGCGGTTTAGATATTTCCATGTTCATAGAGATACCGGTGTTGATATTTCCATGTTCATACAGATAGACGGGTTATTTCCATGTTCTTACAGATAGCGGTGCTGATATTTCAATGTTTATACAGGAGGCGGTGTAGATATTTCCATGTTTAAACAGATAGCGGTATAGATATTTCCATGTTTTTACAGATAGCGGTGTAGATATCTCCATCTTAATACAGATGGCGGAGTAGATATTTATATGTTCATACAGATGACTGTGCAGATATTTCCATGTTCATACAGATGGCGGTGTAGATATTTCCATGTTCATACAGATAGCGGTGTAGTTATTTCCATGTGTAAAGAGATAGCTGTGTAGATATTTCCATGTATTTGCAGATAGCTGTGTAGAGATTTCCATTTACATGCTGATAGCGGTTTAGATATTTAAATGTTCAAACAGATAGCGGTGTAGATATTTCCATGTTCATACGATAGCGGTGTAGATATCTCCATGCTTATACAGATTGCGAAGATGTATGCATATTTACACAGATAGCGGTGTAGATATTTCCATGTTCATGCAGATAGCGGTGTAGATATTTCCATGTTCATCCAGATGGCTGTGTAGATATATCCATGTTCATACAGATGGCGGTGTAGATATTTACATGTTCATACAGACAGTGGTGTAGATATTTCCATGTTCATACAGATAGCGTTGTAGCTATTTCCATGTTCATACAGATAGCGGTGTAGATATTTCCATGTTCATAGAGATAGCGGTGTAGATATTTCCATGTTCATACAGATAGCGGTGCTGATATTTCCAGATTTATACAGGTAGCGGTGTAGATATTTCCATGTTAATGCAGATAGCGGTGTAGATATTTCCATGTTCATCCAGATGGCTGTGTAGATATATCCATGTTCATGCAGATGGCGGTGAAGATATTTCCATGTTAATATAGATAGAGGGGCAGATATTTTCATGTTCATACAGATAGCGGTGCTGATATTTCCATGTTTATACAGGTAGCGGTGTAGATATTTCCATGTTTATACAGGTAGCGGTGTAGATATTTCCATGTTTATACAGATAGCGGTGTAGATATTTCAATGTTTATACAGATAGCGGTGTAGATATTTCTATCTTAATACAGATGGCCGTGTAGTTATTTATATGTTCATACAGATTGTGGTGCAGATATTTCCATGTTCATACAGATGGCGGTGTAGATATTTCCATCTTCATACAGATAGGGGTGTAGTTATTTCCATGTGTAAAGAGATAGATGTGTAGGTATTTCCATGTATATGCAGATAGCTCTGTAGATATTTCCATTTTCATGCAGATAACGGTTTAGATATTTCCATGTTCAAACAGATAGCGGTGTAGATATTTCCATGTTCATACAGATAGCGGTGTAGATATTTCCATGTTTATACAGATAGCGGTGATGATGTATGCATGTTTAAACAGATAGCGGTGTAGATATTTCCATGTTCATACAGATCGCGGTGTAGATATTTCCATGTTCATCTAGATGGCTGAGTAGACATATCCATGTTCATACAGATGGCGGTGAAGGTATTTCCATGTTCATACAGATAGCGGTGTAGATATTTCCATGTTCAAACCGATAGCGGTGTAGATATTTCCATGTTCATTCAGATAGAGGAGTAGATATTTCCATGTTCATACAGATAGCGGTGTAGATATTTCCATGTTCATACAGATAGCGGTGTAGATATTTCCAAGTTTATACAGATAGCGGTGAAGATGTATGAATATTTCAACAGATAGCGTTGTGGAGATTTCCATGTTCATCCAGAGGGCTGTGTAGATATATCCATGTTCATACAGATAGCGGTGTAGATGTTTCCATGTTCATACAGATAGCGGTGTAGGTATTTCCATGTGCAAAGAGATAGCTGTGTAGATATTTACATGTATATGCAGATAGCTGTGTAGATATTTCCATTTTCATGCAGATAGCTGTTTAGATATTTCCATGTTTATACAGATAGCGGTGTAGATATTTCCATGTTTATACAGAAAGCGGTGTAGATATTTCCATGTTTATGCAGATAGCAGTGTAGATATCTCCATCTTAATACAGATGGCGGTGTAGATTTTTATATGTTCATACAGATGGCGGTGCAGATATTTCCATGTTCATACAGATGGCGGTGTAGATATTTCCATGTTCATACAGATAGCGGTGTAGTTATTTCCATGTGTAAAGAGATAGCTGTGTAGATATTTCCATGTATATGCAGATAGCAGTGTAGATATTTCCATTTTCAAGCAGATAGCGGTGTAGATATTTCCATGTTCAAACAGATAGCGGTGTAGATATTTCCATGTTCATACAGATAGCGGTGTAGATATCTCCATGTTCATACAGATAGCGGTGTAGATATTTCCATGTTTATACAGACTGCGGTGAAGGTGTATGCATGTTTACACAGATAGCGGTGTAGATATTTCCATGTTCATCCAGTTGGCTGTGTAGATATGTCCATGTTCATACAGATAGCTGTGTAGATATTTCCATGTTCATACAGATAGCGGTGTAGATATTTCCATGTTCATACAGATAGCGGTGTAGATATTTCCATGTTCATACAGATAGCGGTGCTGATATTTCCAAGTTTATACAGGTAGCGGTGTAGATATTTCCATGTTTATACAGATAGTGGTGTAGATATTTCCATGTTTATACAGATAGTAGTGTAGACATTTCCATGTTTTTTCAGATAGCGGTGTAGATATCTCCATCTTAATACAGAAGGCGGTGTAGATATTTACATGTTCATACAGATGGCGGTGCAGATATTTCCATGTTCATACAGATGGCGGTGTAGATATTTCCATGTTCATACAGATAGCGGTGTAGTTATTTCCATGTGTAAAGAGATAGCTGTGTAGATATTTCCATGTATATGCAGATAGCTGTGTAGATATTTCCATTTTCATGCAGATAGCGGTGTATATATTTCCATGTTCAAACAGATAGCGGTGTAGATATTTCCATGTTCATACAGATAGCGGTGTAGATATTTCCATGTTTATACAGATCGTGGTGAACATGTATGCATGTTTACACAGATAGCGGTGTGGATATTTCCAAGTTCATCCAGAGGGCTGTGTAGATATATCCATGTTCATACAGATAGCGGTGTAGATATTTCCATGTTCATACAGATAGCGGTGTAGATATTTCCATGTTCATCCAGATGGCTGTGTAGATATATCCATGTTCATACAGATGGAGGTGAAGAAATTTCCATGTTCATACAGATAGCGGTGTAGCTATTTCCATGTTCATACAGATAGCGGTTTATATATTTCCATGTTCATACAGATAGCGGTGTAGATATTCCCATGTTCATACAGATAGCGGTGTAGATATTTCCATGTTCATCCAGATGGCTGTGTAGATATATCCATGTTCATACAGAGGGCGGTGTAGATATTTCCATGTTCATAGAGATAGCGGTGTAGATATTTCCATGTTTATACAGATAGCGGTGTAGATATCTCCATCTTAATACAGATGGCGGTGTAGATATTTATATGTTCATACAGATGGCGGTGCAGATATTTCCATGTTCATACAGATAGCGGTGTAGATATTTCCATGTTTATAGAGATAGCGGTGAGTTTATATCCATGTGTAAAGAGATAGCTGTGTAGATATTTCCATGTATATGCAGATAGCTGTGTAGATATTTCCATTTTCATGCAGACAGCGGTGTAGATATTTCCATGTTCAAACAGATAGCGGTGTAGATATTTCCATGTTCATACATATAGCGGTGTAGATATTTCCATGTTCATACAGATAGCGGTGTAGATATGTCCATGTTTATACAGATAGCGGTGTAGATATTTCCATGTTTATACAGATAGCGGTGTAGATATCTCCATGTTAATTCAGATGGCGGTGTAGATATTTATATGTTTATACAGATGGCGGTGCAGATATTTCCATGTTCATACAGATAGCGGTGTAGCTATTTCCATGTTCATACAGATAGCGGTGTAGATATTTCCATGTTCATCCAGATGGCTGTGTAGACATATCCATGTTCATACAGATGGCAGTGAAGATAATTCCATGTTTATACATCTAGCGGTGTAGATATTTCCATGTTCATACAGATAGTGGTGTAGATATATCCATGTTCATACAGATGGTGGTGCTGATATTTCCATGTTTATACAGGTAGCGGTGCTGTTATTTCCATGTTTATACAGGTAGCGGTGTAGATATTTCCATGTTTATACAGATAGCGGTGTAGATATTTCCATGTTTATACAGATAGCGCTGTAGATATTTCCATGTTTATACAGATAGAGGTGTAGATATCTCCATCTTAATACAGATGGCGGTGTAGATATTTCTATGTTCATACAGATGGCCGTGCAGGTATTTCCATGTTCATACAGATAGCGGTGTAGTTATTTCCATGTGTAAAGAGATAGCTGTGTAGATATTTCCATGTATATGCAGATAGCTGTGTAGATATTTCCATTTTCATGCAGATAGCGGTTTAGATATTTCCATGTTCAAACAGATAGCGGTGTAGATATTTCCATGTTTATACAGATAGCGGTGAAGATGTACGCATGTTTACACACATAGTGGTGTAGATATTTCCATGTTCATACAGATAGCGGAGTAGATATTTCCATGTTCATCCAGATGGCTGTGTAGATATATCCATGTTCATACAGATAGCGGTGTAGTTATTTCCATGTTCATACAGATAGTGGTGTAGATATTTCCATGTTCATACAGATAGCGGTGTAGCTATTTCCATGTTGATACAGATAGCGGTGTAGATATTTCCATCTTCGTACACATAGCGGTGTAGATATTTCCATGTTCATACAGATAGCTGTGCTGATATTTCCAGGTCTATACAGGTAGCGGTGTAGATATTTCCATGTTCATACAGATAGCTGTGTAGCTATTTCCATGTTCATACAGATAGCGGTGTAGATATTTCCATGTTCATCCAGATGGCTGTACAGATATATCCATGTTCATACAGATGGCGGTGAAGATAATTCCATGTTCATACAGATAGCGGTGTAGATATTTCCATGTTCATACAGATAGTGGTGTAGATATTTCCATGTTCATACAGATAGCGGTGTAGCTATTTCCAAGTTCATACAGATAGCGGTGTAGATATTTCCATGTTCATCCAGATGGCTGTGTAGATATATCCATGTTCAAACAGATGGTGTTGTAGATATTTCCATGTTCATACGGATAGCGGTGTAGATATTTCCATGTTCATACAGATAGCGGTGTAGGTATTTCCATGTTCATACAGATAGAGGGGCTGATATTTCCATGTTCATACAGAAAGCGGTTCTGATATTTCCATGTTTATACAGGTAGCGGTGTAGATATTTCCATGTTTATAGAGATAGCGGTGTAGTTATTTCCATGTTTATACAGATAGCGGTGTAGATATTTCCATGTTTATACTGATAGCGGTGTAGATATCTCCATCTTAATACAGATGGCCGTGTAGATATTTATATGTTCATAAAGATGGCGGTGCAGATATTTCCATGTTCATGCAGATGGCGGTGTAGATATTTCCATGTTCATACAGATAGCGGTGTAGTTATTTCCATGTGTAAAGAGATAGCTGTGTAGATATTTCCATGTATTTGCAGATAGCTGTGTAGAGATTTCCATTTTCATGCTGATAGCGGTTTAGATATTTAAATGTTCAAACAGATAGCGGTGTAGATATTTCCATGTTCATACGATAGCGGTGTAGATATCTCCATGCTTATACAGATTGCGAAGATGTAAGCATATTTACACAGATAGCGGTGTAGATATTTCCATGTTCATGCAGGTAGCGGTGTAGATATTTCCATGTTCATCCAGATGGCTGTGTAGATATATCCATGTTCATACAGATGGCGGTCTAGATATTTACATGTTCATACAGATAGTGGTGTAGATATTTCCATGTTCATACAGATAGCGTTGTAGCTATTTCCATGTTCATACAGATAGCGGTGTAGATATTTCCATGTTCATAGAGATAGCGGTGTAGATATTTCCATGTTCATACAGATAGCGGTGCTGATATTTCCAGGTTTATACAGGTAGCGGTGTAGATATTTCCATGTTCATGCAGATAGCGGAGTAGATATTTCCATGTTCATCCAGATGGCTGTGTAGATATATCCATGTTCATACAGATGGCGGTGAAGATATTTCCATGTTCATATAGATAGAGGGGCAGATATTTCCATGTTCATACAGATAGCGGTGCTGATATTTCCATGTTTATACAGGTAGCGGTGTATATATTTCCATGTTTATACAGGTAGCGGTGTAGATATTTCCATGTTTATACAGACAGCGGTGTAGATATTTCAATGTTTATACAGATAGCGGTGTAGATATTTCTACCTTAATACAGATGGCCGTGTAGTTATTTATATGTTCATACAGATTGCGGTGCAGATATTTCCATGTTCATACAGATGGCGGTGTAGATATTTCCATGTTCATACAGATAGCGGTGTAGTTATTTCCATGTGTAAAGAGATAGATGTGTAGGTATTTCCATGTATATGCAGATAGCTCTGTAGATATTTCCATTTACATGCAGATAACGGTTTAGATATTTCCATGTTCAAACAGATAGCGGTGTAGATATTTCCATGTTCATACAGATAGCGGTGTAGATATTTCCATGTTTATACAGATAGCGGTGATGATGTATGCATGTTTAAAGAGATAGCGGTGTAGATATTTCCATATTCATACAGATCGCGGTGTAGATATTTCCATGTTCATCTAGATGGCTGAGTAGACATATCCATGTTCATACAGAGGGCGGTGAAGGTATTTCCATGTTCATACAGATAGCGGTGTAGATATTTCCATGTTCAAACGGATAGCGGTGTAGATATTTCCATGTTCATTCAGATAGAGGAGTAGATATTTCCATGTTTATTCAGATAGCGGTGTAGATATTTCCATGTTCATACAGATAGCGGTGTAGATATTTCCAAGTTTATACAGACAGCGGTGAAGATGTATGAATATTTCAACAGATAGCGTTGTGGAGATTTCCAAGTTCATCCAGAGGGCTGTGTAGATATATCCATGTTCATACAGATAGCGGTGTAGATGTTTCCATGTTCATACAGATAGCGGTGTAGATATCTCCATCTTAATACAGATGGCGGTGTAGATATTTATATGTTCATACAGATGGCGGTGCAGATATTTCCATGTTCATACAGATAGCGGTGTAGATATTTCAATGTTTATAAAGATAGCGGTGAGGTTATATCCATGTGTAAAGAGATAGCTGTGTAGATATTTCCATGTATATGCAGATAGCTGTTTAGATATTTC
The DNA here is from genome assembly GCF_029281585.2 of Gorilla gorilla gorilla. Classification (NCBI taxonomy): domain Eukaryota; kingdom Metazoa; phylum Chordata; class Mammalia; order Primates; family Hominidae; genus Gorilla; species Gorilla gorilla. The sequence goes on along the minus strand of NC_073232.2, from coordinate 3,190,143 downwards.
CATTTTCATGCAGACAGCGGTGTAGATATTTCGATGTTCAAACAGATAGCGGTGTAGATATTTCCATGTTCATACATATAGCGGTGTAGATATTTCCATGTTCATACAGATAGCGGTGTAGATATTTCCATGTTCATACAGATAGCGGTGTAGATATTTCCATGTTCATACAGATAGCGGTGCTGTTATTTCCCTGTTTATACAGGTAGCGGTGTAGATATTTCCATGTTTATACAGATAGAGGTGTAGATATATCCATGTTTATACAGATAGCGGTGTAGATATTTCCATGTTTATACAGATAGCGTTGTAGAAATCTCCATGTTAATACAGATGGCGGAGTAGATATTTATATGTTTATACAGATGGCGGTGCAGATATTTCCATGTTCATACAGATAGCGGTGTAGCTATTTCCATGTTCATACAGATAGCGGTGTAGATATTTCCATGTTCATCCAGATGGCTGCGTAGACATATCCATGTTCATACAGATGGCAGTGAAGATAATTCCACGTTTATACATCTAGCGGTGTAGCTATTTCCATGTTCATACAGATAGTGGATTAGATATATCCATGTTCATACAGATAGTGGTGCTGATATTTCCATGTTTATACAGGTAGCGGTGCTGTTATTTCCATGTTTATACAGATAGCGGTGTAGATATTTCCATGTTTCTACAGATAGCGGTGTAGATATTTCCATGTTTATACAGATAGCGCTGTAGATATTTCCATGTTTATACAGATAGCGGTGTAGATATCTCCATCTTAATACAGATGGCGGTGGAGATATTTATATGTTCATACAGATTGCCGTGCAGATATTTCCATGTTCATACAGATAGCGGTGTAGTTATTTCCATGTGTAAAGGGATAGCTGTGTAGATATTTCCATGTATATGCAGATAGCTGTGTAGATATTTCCATTTTCATGCAGATAGCGGTTTAGATATTTCCATGTTCAAACAGATAGCGGTGTAGATATTTCCATGTTTATACAGATAGCGGTGAAGATGTACGCATGTTTACACACATAGTGGTGTAGATATTTCCATGTTCATACAGATAGCGGAGTAGATATTTCCATGTTCATCCAGATGGCTGTGTAGATATATCCATGTTCATACAGATAGCGGTGTAGTTATTTCCATGTTCATACAGATAGTGGTGTAGATATTTCCATGTTCATACAGATAGCGGTGTAGCTATTTCCATGTTGATACAGATAGCGGTGTAGATATTTCCATCTTCGTACACATAGCGGTGTAGATATTTCCATGTTCATACAGATAGCTGTGCTGATATTTCCATGTTTATACAGGTAGCGGTGTAGATATTTCCATCTTCATACAGATAGCTGTGTAGCTTTTTCCATGTTCATACAGATAGCGGTGTAGATATTTCCATGTTCATCCAGATGGCTGTACAGATATATCCATGTTCATACAGATGGCGGTGAAGATAATTCCATGTTCATACAGATAGCGGTGTAGATATTTCCATGTTCATACAGATAGTGGTGTAGATATTTCCATGTTCATACAGATGGTGGTGAATATATTTCCATGTTCATACAGATAGCGGTGTAGATATTTCCATGTTCATACAGATAGCGGTGCAGATATTTCCATGTTCATACGGATAGCGGTGCTGTTATTTCCATGTTTATACAGATAGCGGTGTAGTTATTTCCATGTTTATACAGATAGCGGTGTAGATATTTCCATGTTTATACTGATAGCGGTGTAGATATCTCCATCTTAATACAGATGGCCGTGTAGATATTTATATGTTCATAAAGATGGTGGTGCAGATATTTCCATGTTCATACAGATGGCGGTGTAGATATTTCCATGTTCATACAGATAGCGGTGTTGTTATTTCCATGTGTAAAGAGATAGCTGTGTAGATATTTCCATGTATATGCAGATAGCTCTGTAGATATTTCCATTTTCATGCAGATAGCGGTGTAGATATTTCCATGTTCAAACAGATAGCGGTGTAGATATTTCCATGTTCATACAGATAGCGGTGAAGATGTATGCATGTTTACACACATAGTGGTGTAGATATTTCCATGTTCATACAGATAGCGGTGTAGATATTTCCATGTTCATCCAGATGGCTGTGTAGATATATCCATGTTCATACAGATAGCGGTGTAGATATTTCCATGTTCATACAGATAGTGGTGTAGATATTTCCATGTTCATACAGATAGCGGTGTAGCTATTTCCATGTTCATACAGATAGCGGTGTAGATATTTCCATCTTCGTACACATAGCGGTGTAGATATTTCCATGTTCATACAGATAGCGGTGTAGATATTTGCATGTTCATACAGATGGCTGTGTAGATATATCCATGTTCATACAGATGGTGGTGAATATATTTCCATGTTCATACAGATAGCGGTGTAGATATTTCCATGTTCATACAGATAGCGGTGCAGATATTTCCATGTTCATACAGATAGCGGTGCTGATATTTCCATGTTTATACAGATAGCGATGTAGATATTTCCATGTTTATACAGATAGCGGTGTAGATATCTCCTTCTTAATACAGATGGCGGTGTACATATTTATATGTTCATACAGATGGCTGTGAAGATATTTCCATGTTCATTCAGATGGCGGTGTAGATATTTCCATGTTTATAGAGATAGCGGTGTAGTTATTTCCATGTGTAAAGAGATAGCTGTGTAGATATTTCCATGTATATGCAGATAGCTGTGTAGATATTTCCATTTTCATGCAGACAACGGTGTAGATATTTCCATGTTCAAACAGATAGCGGTGTAGATATTTCCATGTTCATACAGATTGTGGTGTATATATATCCATGTTCATACAGATAGCGGTGTAGATATTTCCATGTTAATACAGATTGCGGTGTAGATATTTCCATGTTCATACAGATAGCGGTGCTGATATTTCCAAGTTTATACAGGTAGCGGTGTAGATATTTCCATGTTTATACAAATAGCGGTGTAGATATTTCCATGTTTATACAGATAGCGTTGTAGATATGTCCATGTTTATACAGATAGCGGTGTAGATATCTCCATCTTAATACAGATGGCGGAGTAGATATTTCTATGTACTTACAGATGGCGGTGCAGATATTTCCATGTTCATACAGATAGCGGTGTAGTTATTTCCATGTGTAAAGAAATAGCTGTGTAGATATTTCCATGTATATGCAGATAGCTGTGTAGATATTTCCATTTTCATGCAGATAGCGGTTTAGATATTTCCATGTTCAAACAGATATCGGTGTAGATATTTCCATGTTCATACAGATAGCGGTGTAGATATTTCCATGTTTATACAGGTAGCGCTGAAGATGTATGCATGTTTACACAGATAGCGGTGTAGATATTTCCATGTTCATACAGATAGCGGTGTAGATATTTCCATGTTCGTACAGATAGCGGTGTATATATTTCCATGTTCATACAGATAGCTGTGCTGATATTTCCATGTTTATACAGGTAGCGGTGTAGATATTTCCATCTTTATACAGATAGCGGTGTAGATATTTCCATGTTTATACAGATAGCGGTGTAGATATTTCCAGGTTTATACAGATAGAGGTGTAGATATCTGCTTCTTAATACAGATGGCGGTGTAGATATTTATATGTTCATACAGATGGCGGGGCAGATATTTCCATGTTCATACAGATAGCGGTGTAGATATTTCCATGTTTATAGAGATAGCGGTGAGGTTATATCCATGTGTAAAGAGATAGCTGTGTAGATATTTCCATGTATATGCAGATAGCTGTGTAGATATTTCCATTTTCATGCAGACAGCGGTGTAGATATTTCCATGTTCAAACAGATAGCGGTGTAGATATTTCCATGTTCATACATATAGCGGTGTAGATATTTCCATGTTCAAACAGATAGCGGTGTAGATATTTCCATGTTCATACAGATAGCGGTGAAGATGTATGCATGTTTACACACATAGTGGTGTAGGTATTTCCATGTTCATACAGATAGCGGTGTAGATATTTCCATGTTCATCCAGATGGCTGTGTAGATATATCCATGTTCATACAGATAGCGGTGTAGATATATCCATGTTCATACAGATAGTGGTGTAGATATTTCCATGTTCAAACAGATAGCGGTGTAGCTATTTCCATGTTCATACAGATAGCTGTGCTGATATTTCCAGGTCTATACAGGTAGCGGTGTAGATATTTCCATGTTCATACAGATAGCTGTGTAGCTATTTCCATGTTCATACAGATAGTGGTGTAGATATTTCCATGTTCATTCAGATGGCTGTACAGATATATCCATGTTCATACAGATGGCGGTGAAGATAATTCCATGTTCATACAGATAGCGGTGTAGATATTTCCATGTTCATACAGATAGTGGTGTAGATATTTCCATGTTCATACAGATAGCGGTGTAGCTATTTCCATGTTCATACAGATAGTGGTGTAGATATTTCCATGTTCATCCAGAAGGCTGTGTAGATATATCCATGTTCAAACAGATGGTTTTGTAGATATTTCCATGTTCATACGTATAGCAGTGCAGATATTTCCATGTTCATACATATAGCGGTGTAGGTATTTCCATGTTCATACAGATAGAGGGGCTGATATTTCCATGTTCATACAGATAGCGGTGCTGATATTTCCATGTTTATACAGGTAGCGGTGTAGATATTTCCATGTTAATACAGATAGCGGTGTATTTATTTCCATGTTTATGCAGATAGCGGTGTAGATATTTCCATGTTTATACTGATAGCGGTGTAGATATCTCCATCTTAATACAGATGGCGGTGTAGATATTTATATGTTCATACAGATGGCGGTGCAGATATTTCCATGTTCATACAGATGGCGGTGTAGATATTTCCATGTTCATACAGATAGCGGTGTAGTTATTTCCATGTGTAAAGAGATATCTGTGTAGATATTTCCATGTATATGCAGATAGCTCTGTAGATATTTCCATTTTCATGCAGATAGCGGTGTATATATTTCCATGTTCAAACAGATAGCGGTGTAGACATTTCCATGTTCATTCAGATAGCGGTGAAGATATTTCCATGTTTATACAGATTGCGGTGAAGATGTATGCATATTTACACAGATAGCGGTGTAGATATTTCCATGTTCATACAGATAGCGTTGTAGATATTTCCATGTTCATCCAGATGGCTGTGTAGACATATCCATGTTCATACAGATAGCGCTGTAGATATTTCCATGTTCATACAGATAGAGGTGTAGATATTTCCATGTTCGTACAGATAGCGGTGTGGCTATTTCCATGTTCATGCAGATAGCGGTGTAGATAATTCCATGTTCATAGAGATAGCGGTGTAGATATTTCCATGTTCATACAGATAGCGGTGCTGATATTTCCATGTTTATACAGGTAGCGGTGTAGATATTTCCATGTTTATACAGATAGCGGTTTAGATATTTCCAGGTTTATAAAGATAGCGGTGTAGATATTTCCAAGTTTATACAGATAGCAGTGAAGATATCTCCATCTTAATACAGATGGCGGTGTAGATATTTATATGTTCATACAGATGGCAGTGCAGATATTTCCATGTTTATACAGATGGCGGTGTACATATTTCCATGTTTATAGAGATAGCGGTGTAGTTATTTCCATGTGTAAAGAGATAGATTTGTAGATATTTCCATGTATATGCAGATAGCTGTGTAGATATTTCTATTTTCATGCAGATAGTGCTTTAGATATTTCCATGTTCAAACAGATAGCGGTGTAGATATTTCCATGTTCATACAGATAGCGGTGTAGATATTTCCATGTTTATACAGATAGCGGTGTGGATATTTCCATGTTTATACAGATAGCGGTGTAGATATCTCCATCTTAATACAGAAGGCGGTGTAGATAATTATATGTTCATTCAGATGGCGGTGAAGATATTTCCATGTTCATACAGATGGCGGTGTAGATATTTCCATGTTCATACAGATAGCGGTGTAGTTATTTCCATGTGTAAAGAGATAGCTGTGTAGGTATTTCCATGTATATGCAGATAGCTGTGTAGATATTTCTATTTTCATGCTGATAGCGGTTTAGATATTTCCATGTTAAAACATATAGCAGTGTAGATATTTCCATGTTCATACAGATAACGTTGTAGATATTTCCATGCTTATACAGATTGCAGTGAAGATGTATGCATGTTTACACAGATAGCGGTGTAGATAATTCCATGTTCAGGCAGATAGCGCTGTAGATATTTCCATGTTCCTCCAGATGGCTGTGTAGATATATCCATGTTCATACAGATAGCGGTGTAGATATTTCCATGTTCATACAGATAGAAGTGTAGATATTTCCATGTTCGTACAGATAGCGGTGTAGCTATTTCCATGTTCATGGAGATAGCGGTGTAGATACTTCCATGTTCATATAGATAGCGGTGTAGATATTTCCATGTTCATACAGATAGCGGTGCTGATATTTCCATGTTTATACAGGTAGCGGTGTAGATATTTCCATGTTTATACAGATAGCGGTGTAGATATTTCCAGGTTTATAAAGATAGCGGTGTAGATATTTCCAAGTTTATACAGATAGCAGTGAAGATATCTCCATCTTAATACAGATGGCGGTGTAGATATTTATATGTTCATACAGATGGCAGTGCAGATATTTCCATGTTCATACAGATGGCGGTGCAGATATTTCCATGTCTATAGAGATAGCGGTTTAGTTATTTCCATGTGTAAAGAGATAGGTTTGTAGATATTTCCATGTATATGCAGATAGCTGTGTAGATATTTCTATTTTCATGCAGATAGCGGTTTAGATATTTCCATGTTCATACAGATGGCGGTGTAGATATTTCCATGTTTATACAGATAGCGGTGAAATGTATGCAAGTTTACACAGATAGCATTGTAGATATTTCCATGTTCATACAGATCGCGGTGTAGATATTTCCATGTTCATCCAGATGGCTGTGTAGATATATCCATGTTCATACAGATGCCGGTGAAGATATTTCCATGTTCATAAAGATTGCGGTGTAGTTATTTCCATGTTCATACAGATAGCGGTATAGATATTTCCATGTTCATACAGATCGCGGTGTAGATATTTCCATATTCATACAGGTAGCGTTGTAGATATTTCCATGTTCATACAGATAGCGGTGCAGATATTTCCATGTTCATACAGATAGCGGTGCTGATATTTCCATGTTTATACAGATAGCGCTGTAGATATTTCAATGTTTATACAGATAGCGGTGTAGATATCTCCTTAATACAGATGGCGGTGTACATATTTATATGTTCATACAGATGGCTCTGAAGATATTTCCATTTTCATACAGATGGCGGTGTAGATATTTCCATGTTCATACAGATAGCGGTGTAGTTATTTCCATGTGTAAAGAGATAGCTGTGTAGATATTTCCATGTATATGCAGATAGCTGTGTAGATATTTCCATTTTCATGCAGACAGCGGTGTAGATATTTCCATGTTCAAACAGATAGCGGTGTAGATATTTCCATGTTCATACAGATCGTGGTGTATATATATCCATGTTCATACAGATAGCGGTGTAGATATTTCCATGTTAATACAGATTGCGGTGTAGATATTTCCATGTTCATACAGATAGCGGTGCTGATATTTCCAAGTTTATACAGGTAGCGGTGTAGATATTTCCATGTTTATACAAATAGCGGTGTAGATATTTCCATGTTTATACAGATAGCGTTGTAGATATTTCCATGTTTATACAGATAGCGGTGTAGATATCTCCATCTTAATACAGATGGCGGAGTAGATATTTCTATGTACTTACAGATGGCGGTGCAGATATTTCATTGTTCATACAGATAGCGGTGTAGTTATTTCCATGTGTAAAGAGATAGCTGTGTAGATATTTCCATGTATATGCAGATAGCTGTGTAGATATTTCCATTTTCATGCAGATAGCGGTTTAGATATTTCCATGTTCAAACAGATATCGGTGTAGATATTTCCATGTTCATACAGATAGCGGTGTAGATATTTCCATGTTTATACAGGTAGCGCTGAAGATGTATGCATGTTTACACAGATAGCGGTGTAGATATTTCCATGTTCATACAGATAGCGGTGTAGATATTTCCATGTTCATACAGATAGTGGTGTAGATATTTCCATGTTCATACAGATAGCCGTGTAGCTATTTCTATGTTCAAACAGATAGCGGTGTAGATATTTCTATCTTCATACACATAGCAGTGTAGATATTTCCATGTTCATACAGATAGCTGTGCTGATATTTCCATGTTTATACAGGTAGCGGTGTAGATATTTCCATGTTCATACAGATAGCTGTGTAGCTATTTCCATGTTCATACAGATAGTGGTGTAGATATTTCCATGTTCATCCAGATGGCTGTAGAGATATATCCATGTTCATACAGATGGCGGTGAAGATAATTCCATGTTCATACAGATAGCGGTGTAGATATTTCCATGTTCATACAGATAGTGGTGTAGATATTTCCATGTTCATACAGATAGCGGTGTAGCTATTTCCATGTTCATACAGATAGTGGTGTAGATTTTTCCATGTTCATCCAGATGGCTGTGTAGATATATCCATGTTCAAACAGATGGCGTTGTAGATATTTCCATGTTCATACGGATAGCGGTGTAGATATTTCCATGTTCATACATATAGCGGTGTAGGTATTTCCATGTTCATACAGATAGAGGGGCTGATATTTCCATGTTCATACAGATAGCGGTGCTGATATTTCCATGTTTATACAGGTAGCGGTGTAGATATTTCCATGTTTATACAGATAGCGGTGTAGTTATTTCCATGTTTATACAGATAGCGGTGTAGATATTTCCATGTTTATACTGATAGCGGTGTAGATATCTCCATCTTAATACAGATGGCCGTGTAGATATTTATATGTTCATACAGATGGCGGTGCAGATATTTCCATGTTCATACAGATGGCGGTGTAGATATTTCCATGTTCATACAGATAGCGGTGTAGTTATTTCCATGTGTAAAGAGATAGCTGTGTAGATATTTCCATGTATATGCAGATAGCTCTGTAGATATTTCCATTTTCATGCAGATAGTGGTGTAGATATTTCCATGTTCAAACACATAGCGGTGTAGACATTTCCATGTTCATTCAGATAGCGGTGAAGATATTTCCATGTTTATACAGATTGCGGTGAAGATGTATGCATATTTACACAGATAGCGGTGTAGATATTTCCATGTTCATACAGATAGCGGTGTAGATATTTCCATGGTCATCCAGATGGCTGTGTAGATATATCCATGTTCATACAGATAGCGGTGTAGATATCTCCATGTTCATACAGGTAGTGGTGTAGATATTTCCATGTTCATACAGATAGCGGTGTAGCTATTTCCATGTTCATACAGATAGCGGTGTAGATATTTCCATGTTCATAGAGATAGCGGTGTAGATATTTCCGTGTTCATACAGATAGCGGTGCTGATATTTCCGTGTTTATACAGGTAGCGGTGTAGATATTTCCATGTTTATACAGATAGCGGTGTAGATATTTCCATGTTTATACAGATAGCGGTGTAGATATTTCTATGTTTACACATATAGCGGTGTAGATATCTCCATCTTAATATAGATTGGAGTGTAGATATTTATATCTTCATACAGATGTCGGTGCAGATATTTCAATGTTCATACAGATGGCAGTGTAGATATTTGCATGTATATAGAGATAGCGCTGTAGTTATTTCCATGTGTAAAGAGATAGCTTTGTAGATATTTCCATGTATATGCAGATCGCTGTGTAGATATTTCCATTTTCATGCAGATAGCGGTGTAGATATTTCCATGTTCAGATAGCGGTGTAGATATTTCCATGTTCATTCGGGTAGCAGTGTAGATATTTCCATGTTTATACAGATAGCGGTGAAGATGTATGCATGTTTATACAGATAGCGGTGTAGATATTTCCATGTTCATCCAGATGGCTGTGTTGATATATCCATGTTCATACAGATGGCGGTGAAGATATTTCCATGTTCATACATATAGCGGTGTAGTTATTTCCGTGTGTAAAGAGATAGCTGTGTAGATATTTCCATGTATATGCAGATTGCTGTGTAGATATTTCCATTTTCATGCAGATAGCGTTTTAGATATTTCCATGTTCAAACAGATAGCGGTGTAGATATTTCCATGTTCATAGAGAGAGCGGTGCAGATATTTCCATGTTCATAGAGATAGCGGTGTAGATATTTCCATGTTTATACAGATAGTGGTGAAGATGTATGCATGTTTACACAGATAGCGGTGTAGATATTTCCATGTTCATACAGATAGCGGTGTAGATATTTCCATGTTCATCCAGATGGCTGTGTAGACATATCCATGTTCATACAGATGGCGGTGAAGATATGTCCATGTTCATACAGATAGCGGTGTAGATATTTCCATGTTCATCCAGATGGCTGTGTAGTTATATCCATGTTCATACAGATAGCGGTGTAGATATTTCCATGTTCATACAGATAGCGGTGTAGATATTTCCATGTTCATACAGATAGCGGTGTAGATAATTCCATGTTCATACAGATAGCGGTGTAGATATTTCCATGTTCATACAGGAAGCGGTGTATATATTTCCATGTTCATACAGATAGCGGTGCTGATATTTCCATGTTTATACAGGCAGCGGTGTAGATATTTCCATGATTATACAGATAGCGGTGTAGATATCTCCTTCTTAATACAGATGGCGGTGTAGATATTTATATGTTAATACAGATGGCGGTGCAGATACTTCCATGTTCATACAGATGGTGGTGTAGATATTTCCATGTTTATAAATATAGCGGTGTAGTTATTTCCGTGTGTAAAGAGATAGCTGTGTATATATTTCCATGTATATGCAGATAGCTTTGTAGATATTTCCATTTTCATGCAGTTAGCGGTGTAGATATTTACATGTTTAAACAGATAGCGGTGTAGGTATTTCCATGTTCATTCAGATAGCTTTGTAGATATTTCCATGTTCATACAGATAGCGGTGTAGATATTTCCATGTTCATACAGATATCGGTGTAGATATTTCCATGTTCATACAGATAGCGGTGCTGATATTTCCATGTTTATACAGGTAGCGGTGTAGATATTTCCATGTTTATACAGATAGCGGAGTAGATATTTCCATGTTTATACAGATAGCGGTGTAGATATTTCCATGTTTATTCAGATAGCGGTATAGATATCTCCATCTTAATACAGATGTTGGTGTAGATATTTATATGTTCATACAGATGGCGGTGCAGATATTTCCATGTTCATACAGATGGCGGTGTAGGTATTTCCATGTTCAGATAGCGGTGTAGATATTTCCATGTTCATACAGATAGCGGTGTAGATATTTCCATGTTCATACAGGTAGCGGTGTAGATTTTTCTATGTTCATACAGATAGCGGGGTAGATATTTCCCTGTTCATACAGATAGCGGTGTAGTTATTTCCATGTGTAAAGAGATAGCTGTGCAGATATTTCCATGTATATGCAGATACCTGTGTGGATATTTCCATTTTCATGCAGATAGCGGTTTAGATATTTCCATGTTCAAACAGATAGCGGTGTAGATATTTCCATGTTCATAGAGATAGCGGTGTAGATATTTCCATGTTCATACAGATAGAGGGGCTGATATTTCCATGTTCATACAGATAGCGGTGCTATTTCCATGTTTATACAGGTAGCGGTTTAGATATTTCCATGTTTATACAGGTAGCAGTGTAGATATTTCCATGTTTATACAGAGAGCGGTGTAGATATATCCATGTTTATACAGATAGCGGTGTAGATATCTCCTTCTTAATACAGATGGCGGTGTAGATATTTATATGTTCATACAGATGGCGGTGCAGGTATTTCCATGTTCATACAGATAGCTGTGTTGATATTTCCATGTTCATACAGATAGCGGTGTAGTTATTTCCATGTGTAAAGAGATAACTGTGTAGATATTTCCATGTATATGCAGATAGCGGTGTAGATATTTCCATTTTCATGCTGATAGCGGTTTAGATATTTCCATGATCAAACAGATAGCGGTGTAGATATTTCCATGTTCATTCAGATAGCGGTGTAGCTATTTCCATGCTTTTGCAGATTGCGGTGAAGATGTATGCATGTTTACACAAATAGCGGTGTAGATATTTCCATGTTCATGCAGATAGCGGTGTAGATATTTCCATGTTCATCCAGATGGCTGTGTAGATATATCCATGTTCATACAGATAGCGGTGTGGATATTTCCATGTTCATTGAGATTGCGGTGTAGATATTTCCATGTTCATACAGATAGCAGTGCTGATATTTCCATGTTTATACAGGTAGCGGTGTAGGTATTTCCATGTTTATACAGATAGCGGTGTAGATATTTCCAAGTTTGTACAGATAGCGGGGAAGATATCTCCATCTTAATACAGATGGCGGTGTAGATATTTACATGTTCATACAGATGGCAGTGCAGATATTTCCATGTTCATACAGATGGCGGTGTAGATATTTCCATGTTCATCCAGATGGCTGTGTAGACATATCCATGTTCATACAGATGGCGGTGAAGATATTTCCATGTTCATACAGATAGCGGTGTAGATATTTCCATGTTCATACATATAGCGGTGTAGATATTTCCATGATCATATAGATGGCTGTGTAGATATATCCATGTTCATACAGAGGGCGGTGAAGTTATTTCCATGTTCATACAGATAGCGGTGTAGATATTTCCATGTTCATACAGATAGCGGTGTAGATATTTCCATGTTCATACTGATAGAGGTGCTGTTATTTCCATGTTTATACAGGTAGCGGTGTAGATATTTCCATGTTTATACAGATAGCGGTGTAGATATTTCCATGTTTATACAGATATCGGTGTAGATATTTCCATGTTTATACAGATAGCGGTGTAGATATCTCCTTCTTAATACAGATGGCGGTGCAGATATTTATATGTTCATACACATGGCGGTGCAGATATTTCCATGTTCATACAGATGGCGGTGTAGATATTTCCATGTTCATACAGATAGCGGTGTAGGTATCTCCATGTTCACACAGATAGCGGTGTAGATATTTCCATGTTCATCCTGATGGCGGTGCAGAAATTTCCATGTTCATACTGATAGCGGTGCTGATATTTCCATTTTTATACAGATAGGGGTGTAGATATTTCCATGTTTATACAGATAGCGGTGTAGATATTTCCATGTTTATACAGATATCGGTGTAGATATCTCCTTAATACAGATGGCGGTGTAGATATTTATATGTTCATACAGATGGCAGTGAAGATATTTCCATGTTCATACAGATGGCGGTGTAGATATTTCCATGTTTATAGATATAGCGGTGTAGTTATTTCCATGTGTAAAGAGATAGCTGTGTAGATATTTCCATGTATATGCAGATAGCTTTGTAGATATTTCCATTTTCATACAGATAGCTGTGTAGATATTTACATGTTCAAACAGATAGCGGTGTAGATATTTTCTTGTTCATACAGATAGCGGTGTAGATATTTCCATGTTCATACAGATAGCGGTGTAGATATTTCCATGTTCATACAGATAGCGGTGTAGATAATTCCATGTTAATACAGATAGCGGTGCTGATATTTCCATGTTTATGCAGATAGCGGTGCTGATGTTTCCATGTTTATACAGGTAGCAGTGTAGATATTTCCATGTTTATTCAGATAGCAGTGTAGATATCTCCATCTTAATACAGATGGCAGTGTAGATATTTATATGTTCATACAGATGGCGGTGCAGATATTTCCATGTTCATACAGATGGCGGTGTAGATATTTCCATGTTCATACAGATAGCAGTGTAGTTATTTCCATGTGTAAAGAGATAGCTGTGTAGATATTTCCATGTATATGCAGATAGCTGTGTAGATATTTCTATTTTCATGCAGATAGTGGTGTATATATTTCCATCTTCAAACAGATAGCGGTGTAGATATTTCCATGTTCATACAGATAGCGGTGTAGATATTTCCAAGTGTATACAGACAGCGGTGAAGATGTATGCATGTTTACACAGATAGCGGTGTGGAGATTTCCATGTTCATACAGAGGGCTGTGTGGATATATCCATGTTCATACAGATAGCGGTGTAGATATTTACATGTTCATACAGATATCGGTGTAGATATTTCCATGTTCATCCAGATGGCTGCGTAGATATATCCATGTTCATACCGATGGTGGTGAAGATATTTCCATGTCCATAGAGATAGCGCTGTAGATATTTCCATGTTCATACAGATAGCGGTGTAGCTATTTCCATGTTCATACAGATAGCGGTGTATGTATTTCCATGTTCATAAAGATAGCAGTGCAGATATTTCCATGTTCATACAGATAGCAGTGTAGATATTTCCATGTTCATCCAGGAGGCTGTGAAGATATATCCATGTTCATACAGATGGCGGTGAAGATATTTCCATGTTCATACAGATAGCAGTGTAGATATTTCCATGTTCATCCAGGAGGCTGTGAAGATATATCCATGTTCATACAGATGGCGGTGAAGGTATTTCCATGTTCATACAGATAGCGGTGTAGATATTTCCAAGTTCATGCAGATAGCAGTGTAGATATTTCCATGTTTATACAGATGGCGGTGAAGATATATGCATGTTTACATAGATAGCGGAGTAGATATTTCCATGTTCATACAGATAGCGGTGTAGATATTACCATGTTCATCCAGATGGCTGTGTATATATATCCATGTTCATACAGATGGCGGTGAAGATATTTCCATGTTCATACATATAGCGGTGTAGTTATTTCCATGTGTAAAGAGATAGCTGTGTAGATATTTCCATATATATGCAGTTAGCTGTGTACATATTTCCATTTTCATGCAGATAGTGGTTTAGATATTTCCATGTTAATACAGATAGCGGTGTAGATATTTTCATGTTCATACAGATAGTGGTGTAGATATTTCCATATTCATACAGATAGCGGTGTAGCTATTTCCATGTTCATACAGATAGCGGTGTAGATATTTCCATGTTCACGCAGATGGCTGTGTAGATATATCCATGTTCATACAGATGGCGGTGAAGATATTTCCATGTTCATACGGATAACGGTGTAGATATTTCCATGTTCATACAGATAGCGGTGTAGATATTTCCATGTACATACAGATAGAGGGGCTGATATTTCCATGTTCATACAGGTAGCGGTGCAGATATTTCCATGTTTATACAGGTAGTGGTGTAGATATTTCCATGTTTATACAGGTAGCGGTGTAGATATTTCCATGTTTATACAGATAGCGGTGTAGATATTTCCATGTTTATACAGATAGCGGTGTAGATATCTCTATCTTAATACAGATGGCCGTGTAGTTATTTATAGGTTCATACAGATGGCGGTGCAGATATTTCCATGTTCATACAGATGGCTGTGTAGATATTTCCATGTTCATACAGATAGCGGTGTAGTTATTTCCATGTGTAAAGACATAGCTGTGTAGATATTTAAATGTATATGCAGATAGCAGTGTAGATATTAACATTTTCATGCAGATAGCGGTGTAGATATTTCCATGTTCAAACAGATAGCGGTGTAGGTATTTCCATGTTCATACAGATAGCGGTGTAGATATATCCATGTTTATACAGATAGCGGTGTAGATATTTTCATGTTTATACAGATAGCAGTGTAGATATTTCCATGTTCATACAGATAGCGGTGTAGATATTTCCATGTTCATACAGATAGCGGTGCTGAAATTTCCATGTTTATGTAGGCAGCGGTGTAGATATTTCCATGTTTATACAGATAGCGGTTTAGATATTTCCTTCTTAATCCAGATGGCGGTGTAGATATTTATATGTTCATACAGATGGCGATGCAGATACTTCCATGTTCATACAGATGGCGGTGTAGATATTTCCATGTTTATAGATATAGCGGTGTAGTTATTTCCATGTGTAAGTAGATAGCTTTGTAGATATTTCCATGTATATGCAGATAGCTTTGTAGATAATTCCACCTTCATGCAGATAGCGGTGTAGATATTTACATGTTCAAACAGATAGCGGTGTAGATATTTCCATGTTCTTCCAGATGGCTGTGTAGGTATATCCAAGTTCATAGAGATAGAGGTGTAGATATTTCCATGTTAATACAGGTAGTGGTGTAGATGTTTCCATGTTCATACAGATAGCGGTGTAGCTATTTCCATGTTCATACAGATAGTGGTGTTGATATTTCCATGTTCATAGAGATAGCGGTGTAGATATTTCCATGTTCATACAGATAGCGGTGCTGATATTTAAATGTTTATACAGATAGCGGTGTAGATATTTCCATTTTCATACAGGTAGTGGTGTAGATATTTTCATGTTCATACAGATGGTTGTGTAGATATATCCATGTTCATACAGATAGCGGTGTAGATATTTCCATGTTCATAGAGATAGCGGTGTAGATATTTCCATGTTCATACAGATAGCGGTGTAGATATTTCCATGTTTATACAGATAGCGGTGAAGATGTATGCATGTTTAAACAGATAGCGGTGTATATATTTCCATGTTCATACAGATAGCTGTGTAGATATTTCCATGTTCATACAGATGGCGGTGAAGATATTTCCATGTTCATACAGATAGCTGTGTAGATATTTCCATGTTCATACAGATGGCGGTGAAGATATTTCCATGTTTATACAGATAGCGGTGTAGATATTTCCATGTTTATACAGATAGCGGTGTAGATATTTCCATGTTTATACAGATAGCGGTGTAGATATTTCCATGTTTATACAAATACCGTTGTAGATATCTCCATCTTACTACAGATGGCGGTGTAGATATTTATATGTCCATACAGATGGCGGTGCAGATATTTCCATGTTCACACAGATGGCGGTGTAGATATTTCCATGTTCATACAGATAGCAGTGTAGATATTTCCATGTTTATACAGATAGCGGTGAAGATGTATGCATGTTTACACAGATAACGGTGTAGATATTTCCATGTTCAAACAGCGGTGTAGATATTTCCATGTTCATACAGATAGCGGTGTAGATATTTCCATGTTTATACAGATTGCGGTGAAGACGTATGCATATTTACAGAGATAGCGGTATAGATATTTCCATGTTCATACAGATAGTGGTGTAGATATTTCCATGTTCATCCAGATGGCTGTGTAGATATATCCATGTTCATACAGATAGCGGTGTAGATATTTCCATTTTCATACAGGTAGTGGTGTAGATATTTCCATGTTCAATCAGATGGTTGTGTAGATATATCCATGTTCATACAGATAGCGGTGTAGATATTTCCATGTTCATACAGATAGCGGTGTAGATATTTCCATGTTTATACAGATAGCGGTGAAGATGTATGCATGTTTACACAGATAGCGGTGTAGATATTTCCATGTTCATACAGATAGCTGTGTAGATATTTCCATGTTCCTCCAGATGGCTGTGTAGATATATCCATGTTCATACAGATGGCGGTGAAGATATTTCCATATTCATACAGATAGCAGTGTAGATATTTCCATGTTCATACAGATAGCGGTGTAGATATTTCCATGTTCATACAGATAGCTGTGTAGCTATTTCCATGTTCATACAGACAGCGGTTTAGATATTTCCATGTTCATCCAGATGGCTGTGTAGATATATCCATGTTCATACAGATGGCGGTGAAGATAATTCCATGTTCATACAGATAGCGGTGTAGATATTTCCATGTTCATACAGATAGTGGTGTAGATATTTCCATGTTCATACAGATTGCGGTGTAGCTATTTCCATGTTAATACAGATAGCGGTGTAGGTATTTCCATGTTCATCCAGATGGCTGTGTAGATATATCCATGTTCATACAGATGGCGGTGAAGATATTTCCATGTTCATACAGATAGCCGTGTAGATATTGCCATGTTCATACCGATAGCGGTGCTGATACTTCCATGTTTATACAGGTAGCAGTGTACATATTTCCGTGTTTATACAGAGAGCGGTGTAGATATTTCCATGTTCATACAGATAGCGGTGTATATATTTCCATGTTTATACAGATAGCGGTGTAGATACCTCCTTCTTTATACAGATGGCGGTGTAGATATTTCCACGTTCATACAGATGGCGGTGTAGATATTTCCATGTTTATAGAGATAGCGGTGTAGCTATTTCCATGTGCAAAGAGATAGCTGTGTAGGTATTTCCATTTATATGCAGATAGTTGTGTATATATTTCCATTTTCATGCAGATAGCGGTGTAGGTATTTCCATGTTCAAACAGATAGCGGTGTAGATATTTCCATGTTCATACAGATAGCGGTGTAGATATTTCCATGTTTATACAGATAGCGGTGAAGATGTATGCATGTTTACACAGATAGCGGTGTAGATATTTCCATGTTCATACAGACGGCTGTGTAGACATATCCATGTTCATACAGATGGCGGTGAAGATATTTCCATGTTCATACAGATTGCTGTGTAGATATATTCATGTTCATACAGATGGCGGTGACGATATTTCCATGTTCATACAGACGGCGGTGTAGATATTTCCATGTTCATACAGATAGCGGTGCTGATAATTCCATGTTTATAAAGGTATTGGTGTAGATATTTCCATGTTTATACAGATAGCGGTGTAGATATTTCCATGTCCATCCAGATGGCTGTGTAGATATATCCATGCTCATACAGATGGCGGTGAAGACATTTCCATGTTCATACAGATAGCGGTGTAGATATTTCCATGTTCATACAGATAACCGTGTAGATATTGCATTGTTCCTACCGATAGCGGTGCTGATACTTCCATGTTTATACAGGTAGCGGTGTAGATATTTCCATGTTTATACACATAGCGGTGTAGATATTTCCATGTTTATACAGATAGCGGTGTAGATATCTCCATCTTAATACAGATGGCGGTGTAGATATTTATATGCTCATACAGATGGCGGTGCAGATATTTCCATGTTCATACGGATGGCGGTGAAGATATTTCCATGTTCATACAGATGGCGGTGTAGAAACTTCCATGTTCATACTGATAGCGGTGCTGATATTTCCATGTTTATACAGGTAGCGGTGTAGATATTTCCATGTTTATACAGATAGCAGTGTAGATATTTCCATGTTTATACACATAGCGGTGTAGATATTTCCATGTTTATACAGATAGCGGTGTAGATATTTCCATGTTTATGCAGATAGTGGTGTAGATATCTCCATCTTAATACAGATGGCGGTGTAGATATTTAAATGTTCATACAGATGGCGGTGCAGATATTTCCATGTTCATACAGATGGCGGTGTAGTTATTTCCATGTGTAAAGAGATAGCTGTGTAGGTATTTCCATGTATAAGCAGATAGCTCTGTAGATATTTCCGTTTTCATGCAGATAGCGGTGTATATATTTCCCTCTTCAAACAGTTAGCGGTGTAGATATTTCCATGGTCATAAAGATAGCGGTGTAGATATTTCCATGTTTATACATATAGCGGTGTAGATATTTCCATGTTCATACAGATAGACGTGTAGATATTGCCATGTTCATACCGATAGCGGTGCTGATACTTCCATGTTTATACAGGTAGCGGTGTACATATTTCCGTGTTTATACAGATAGCGGTGTAGATATTTCCATGTTCATACAGATAGCGGTGTAGATATTTCCATGTTTATACAGATATCGGTGTAGATATCTCCTTCTTAGTTCTGATGGCGGTGTAGATATTTCCATGTTCATACAGATGGCGGTGTAGATATTTCCATGTTTATAGAGATAGCGGTGTAGTTATTTCCATGTGCAAAGTGATAGCTGAGTAGATATTCCCATTTATATGCAGTTAGTTGTGTAGATATTTCCTTTTTCATGCAGATAGCAGTGTAGATATTTCCATGTTCAAACAGATAGCGGTGTAGACATTTCCATGTTCATACAGATAGCGGTGTAGATATTTCCATGTTTATACAGATAGCGGTGCAGATGTATGCATGTTTACACAGATAGCGTTGTAGATATTTCCATGTTCATCCAGACGGGTGTGTAGACATATCCATGTTCATACAGATGGCGGTGAAGATATTTCCATGTTCATACAGATGGCTGTGTAGATATATCCATGTTCATACAGATGGCGGTGACGATATTTCCATGTTCATACTGACGGCGGTGTAGATATTTCCAAGTTCATACAGATAGCGGTGCTGATATTTCCATGTTCATACGGATGGCGGTGAAGATATTTCCATGTTCATACAGATGGCGGTGAAGATATTTCCATGTTCATACAGATGGCGGTGAAGATATTTCCATGTTCATACGGATGGCGGTGAAGATATTTCCATGTTCATACAGATGGCGGTGTAGATATTTATATGTTCATACAGATGGCGGTGCAGATATTTCCATGTTCATACGTATGGCGGTGAAGATATTTCCATGTTCATACAGATGGCGGTGTAGAAACTTCCATGTTGATACTGATAGCGGTGGTGATATTTCCATGTTTATACAGGTAGCTGTGTAGATATTTCCATGTTTATACAGGTAGCGGTGTAGATATTTCCATGTTTATACAGATAGCGGTGTAGATATTTCCATGTTTATACACATAGCAGTGTAGATATTTCCATGTTTATACAGATAGCGGTGTAGATATTTCCATGTTTATGAAGATAGTTGTGTAGATATATCCATCTTAATACAGATGGCGGTGTAGATATTTAAATGTTCATACAGATGGCTGTGTAGACATATCCATGTTCATACAGATGGCGGTGAAGGTATTTCCATGTTCATACAGATAGCGGTGTAGATATTTCCATGTTCACGCAGATGGCTGTGTAGATATATCCATGTTCATACAGATGGCGGTGAAGATATTTCCATGTTCATACGGATAACGGTGTAGATATTTCCATGTTCATACAGATAGCGGTGTAGATATTTCCATGTACATACAGATAGAGGGGCTGATATTTCCATGTTCATACAGGTAGCGGTGCAGATATTTCCATGTTTATACAGGTAGTGGTGTAGATATTTCCATGTTTATACAGGTAGCGGTGTAGATATTTCCATGTTTATACAGATAGCGGTGTAGATATTTCCATGTTTATACAGATAGCGGTGTAGATATCTCTATCTTAATAAAGATGGCCGTGTAGTTATTTATAGGTTCATACAGATGGCGGTGCAGATATTTCCATGTTCATACTGATGGCTGTGTAGATATTTCCATGTTCATACAGATAGCGGTGTAGTTATTTCCATGTGTAAAGACATAGCTGTGTAGATATTTAAATGTATATGCAGATAGCAGTGTAGATATTAACATTTTCATGCAGATAGCGGTGTAGATATTTCCATGTTCAAACAGATAGCGGTGTAGATATTTCCATGTTCATACAGATAGCGGTGTAGATATTTCCATGTTTATACAGATAGCGGTGTAGATATTTTCATGTTTATACAGATAGCAGTGTAGATATTTCCATGTTCATACAGATAGCGGTGTAGATATTTCCATGTTCATACAGATAGCGGTGCTGAAATTTCCATGTTTATGTAGGCAGCGGTGTAGATATTTCCATGTTTATACAGATAGCGGTTTAGATATTTCCTTCTTAATCCAGATGGCGGTGTAGATATTTATATGTTCATACAGATGGCGATGCAGATACTTCCATGTTCATACAGATGGCGGTGTAGATATTTCCATGTTTATAGATATAGCGGTGTAGTTATTTCCATGTGTAAGTAGATAGCTTTGTAGATATTTCCATGTATATGCAGATAGCTTTGTAGATATTTCCACCTTCATGCAGATAGCGGTGTAGATATTTGCATGTTCAAACAGATAGCGGTGTAGATATTTCCATGTTCTTCCAGATGGCTGTGTAGGTATATCCAAGTTCATAGAGATAGAGGTGTAGATATTTCCATGTTAATACAGGTAGTGGTGTAGATGTTTCCATGTTCATACAGATAGCGGTGTAGCTATTTCCATGTTCATACAGATAGTGGTGTTGATATTTCCATGTTCATAGAGATAGCGGTGTAGATATTTCCATGTTCATACAGATAGCGGTGCTGATATTTAAATGTTTATACAGATAGCGGTGTAGATATTTCCATTTTCATACAGGTAGTGGTGTAGATATTTCCATGTTCATACAGATGGTTGTGTAGATATATCCATGTTCATACAGATAGCGGTGTAGATATTTCCATGTTCATACAGATATCGGTGTAGATATTTCCATGTTCATACAGATAGCGGTGTAGATATTTCCATGTTTATACAGATAGCGGTGAAGATGTATGCATGTTTAAACAGATAGCGGTGTATATATTTCCATGTTCATACAGATAGCTGTGTAGATATTTCCATGTTCATACAGATGGCGGTGAAGATATTTCCATGTTCATACAGATAGCAGTGTAGATATTTCCATGTTCATACAGATAGCGGTGTAGATATTTCCATGTTCATACAGACAGCTGTGCAGCTATTTCCATGTTCATACAGATAGCGGTGTAGATATTTCCATGTTCATCCAGATGGCTGTGTAGATATATCCATGTTCATACAGATGGCGGTGAAGATAATTCCATGTTCATACAGATAGCGGTGTAGATATTTCCATGTTCATGCAGATAGTGGTGTAGATATTTCCATGTTCATACAGATAGCGGTGCTGATATTTCCATGTTTATACAGGTATCGGGGTAGATGTTTCCATCTTTATACAGATAGTGGTGTAGATATTTCCATGTTTATACAAATAGCGTTGTAGATATCTCCATCTTAATACAGATGGCGGTGTAGATATTTATATGTCCATACAGATGGCGGTGCAGATATTTCCATGTTCACACAGATGGCGGTGTAGATATTTCCATGTTCATACAGATAGCAGTGTAGATATTTCCATGTTTATACAGATAGCGGTGAAGATGTATGCATGTTTACACAGATAACGGTGTAGATATTTCCATGTTCAAACAGCGGTGTAGATATTTCCATGTTCATACAGATAGCGGTGTAGATATTTCCATGTTTATACAGATTGCGGTGAAGACGTATGCATATTTACAGAGATAGCGGTATAGATATTTCCATGTTCATACAGATAGTGGTGTAGATATTTCCATGTTCATCCAGATGGCTGTGTAGATATATCCATGTTCATACAGATAGCGGTGTAGATATTTCCATTTTCATACAGGTAGTGGTGTAGATATTTCCATGTTCAATCAGATGGTTGTGTAGATATATCCATGTTCACACAGATAGCGGTGTAGATATTTCCATGTTCATACAGATAGCGGTGTAGATATTTCCATGTTTATACAGATAGCGGTGAAGATGTATGCATGTTTACACAGAGAGCGGTGTAGATATTTCCATGTTCATACAGATAGCTGTGTAGATATTTCCATGTTCCTCCAGATGGCTGTGTAGATATATCCATGTTCATACAGATGGCGGTGAAGATATTTCCATATTCATACAGATAGCAGTGTAGATATTTCCATGTTCATACAGATAGCGGTGTAGATATTTCCATGTTCATACAGATAGCTGTGTAGCTATTTCCATGTTCATACAGACAGCGGTTTAGATATTTCCATGTTCATCCAGATGGCTGTGTAGATATTTCCATGTTCATACAGATGGCGGTGAAGATAATTCCATGTTCATACAGATAGCGGTGTAGATATTTCCATGTTCATACAGATAGTGGTGTAGATATTTCCATGTTCATACAGATTGCGGTGTAGCTATTTCCATGTTAATACAGATAGCGGTGTAGGTATTTCCATGTTCATCCAGATGGCTGTGTAGATATATCCATGTTCATACAGATGGCGGTGAAGATATTTCCATGTTCATACAGATAGCCGTGTAGATATTGCCATGTTCATACTGATAGCGGTGCTGATACTTCCATGTTTATACAGGTAGCAGTGTACATATTTCCGTGTTTATACAGAGAGCGGTGTAGATATTTCCATGTTCATACAGATAGCGGTGTATATATTTCCATGTTTATACAGATAGCGGGGTAGATACCTCCTTCTTTATACAGATGGCGGTGTAGATATTTCCACGTTCATACAGATGGCAGTGTAGATATTTCCATGTTTATAGAGATAGCGGTGTAGCTATTTCCATGTGCAAAGAGATAGCTGTGTAGATATTTCCATTTATATGCAGATAGTTGTGTATATATTTCCATTTTCATGCAGATAGCGGTGTAGGTATTTCCATGTTCAAACAGATAGCGGTGTAGATATTTCCATGTTCATACAGATAGCGGTGTAGATATTTCCATGTTTATACAGATAGCGGTGAAGATGTATGCATGTTTACACAGATAGCGGTGTAGATATTTCCATGTTCATACAGACGGCTGTGTAGACATATCCATGTTCATACAGATGGCGGTGAAGATATTTCCATGTTCATACAGATTGCTGTGTAGATATATCCATGTTCATACAGATGGCGGTGACGATATTTCCATGTTCATACAGACGGCGGTGTAGATATTTCCATGTTCAAACAGATAGCGGTGCTGATAATTCCATGTTTATAAAGGTATTGGTGTAGATATTTCCATGTTTATACAGATAGCGGTGTAGATATTTCCATGTCCATCCAGATGGCTGTGTAGATATATCCATGCTCATACAGATGGCGGTGAAGACATTTCCATGTTCATACAGATAGCGGTGTAGATATTTCCATGTTCATACAGATAACCGTGTAGATATTGCATTGTTCCTACCGATAGCGGTGCTGATACTTCCATGTTTATACAGGTAGCGGTGTAGATATTTCCATGTTTATACACATAGCGGTGTAGATATTTCCATGTTTATACAGATAGCGGTGTAGATATCTCCATCTTAATACAGATGGCGGTGTAGATATTTATATGCTCATACAGATGGCGGTGCAGATATTTCCATGTTCATACGGATGGCGGTGAAGATATTTCCATGTTCATACAGATGGCGGTGTAGAAACTTCCATGTTCATACTGATAGCGGTGCTGATATTTCCATGTTTATACAGGTAGCGGTGTAGATATTTCCATGTTTATACAGATAGCAGTGTAGATATTTCCATGTTTATACACATAGCGGTGTAGATATTTCCATGTTTATACAGATAGCGGTGTAGATATTTCCATGTTTATGCAGATAGTGGTGTAGATATCTCCATCTTAATACAGATGGTGGTGTAGATATTTAAATGTTCATACAGATGGCGGTGCAGATATTTCCATGTTCATACAGATGGCGGTGTAGTTATTTCCATGTGTAAAGAGATAGCTGTGTAGGTATTTCCATGTATAAGCAGATAGCTCTGTAGATATTTCCGTTTTCATGCAGATAGCGGTGTATATATTTCCCTCTTCAAACAGTTAGCGGTGTAGATATTTCCATGTTTATACATATAGCGGTGTAGATATTTCCATGTTCATACAGATAGACGTGTAGATATTGCCATGTTCATACCGATAGCGGTGCTGATACTTCCATGTTTATACAGGTAGCGGTGTGCATATTTCCGTGTTTATACAGATAGCGGTGTAGATATTTCCATGTTCATACAGATAGCGGTGTAGATATTTCCATGTTTATACAGATAGCGGTGTAGATATCTCCTTCTTAATTCTGATGGCGGTGTAGATATTTCCATGTTCATACAGATGGCGGTGTAGATATTTCCATGTTTATAGAGATAGCGGTGTAGTTATTTCCATGTGCAAAGTGATAGCTGAGTAGATATTCCCATTTATATGCAGTTAGTTGTGTAGATATTTCCTTTTTCATGCAGATAGCAGTGTAGATATTTCCATGTTCAAACAGATAGCGGTGTAGATATTTCCATGTTTATACAGATAGCGGTGAAAATGTATGCATGTTTACACAGATAGCGGTGTAGATATTTCCATGTTCATCCAGATGGCTGTGTAGATATATCCATGTTCATACAGATGGCGGTGAAGATATTTCCATGTACATACAGATAGCGGTGTAGATATTTCCATGTTCATACAGATAGCGGTGCATTTATTTCCATGTTCATACAGATAGCGGTGTAGATATTTCCGTGTTCATCCAGATGTCTGTGTAGATATTTCCATGTTCATACAGATAGCGGTGTAGATATTTCCATGTTCATACAGATAGCGGTGTAGATATTTCCATGTTCATCCAGATGGCTGTGTAGACATATCCATGTTCATACAGATGGCGGTGAAGATATTTCCATGCTCATACAGATGGCTGTGTAGATATATCCATGTTCATACAGATGGCGGTGACGATATTTCCATGTTCATACAGACGGCGGTATAGATATTTCCATGTTTATACACATAGCGGTGTAGATATTTCCATGTTCATTCAGATAGCGGTGTAGATATTTCCATGTTTATGCAGATAGTTGTGTAGATATCTCCATCTTAATACAGATGGCGGTGTAGATATTTAAATGTTCATACAGATGGCTGTGTAGACATATCCATGTTCATACAGATGGCGGTGAAGGTATTTCCATGTTCATACAGATAGCGGTGTAGATATTTCCATGTTCATACAGATAGCGGTGTAGATATTTCCATGTTCATACAGATGGCTGTGTAGATATATCCATGTTCCTACAGATGGCGGTGAAGATATTTCCATGTTCATACAGATGGCGGTGTAGATATTTCCATGTTCATCCAGATGGCTGTGTAGATATATCCATGTTCATACAGATAGCGCTGTAGATATTTCCATCTTCATACAGATAGTGGTGCAGATATTTCCATGTTCATCCAGATGGCTGTGTAGATATGTCCATGTTCATACAGATGGCGGTGAAGATATTTCCATGTTCATACAGATAGCGGTGTAGATATTTCCATGTTCATACAGATAGCGGTGTAGAAACTTCCATGTTGATACTGATAGTGGTGGTGATATTTCCATGTTTATACAGGTAGCTGTGTAGATATTTCCATGTTTATACAGGTAGCGGTGTAGATATTTCCATGTTTATACAGATAGCGGTGTAGATATTTCCATGTTTATACACATAGCAGTGTAGATATTTCCATGTTTATACAGATAGCGGTGTAGATATTTCCATGTTTATGCAGATAGTTGTGTAGATATATCCATCTTAATACAGATGGCGGTGTAGATATTTAAATGTTCATACAGATGGCTGTGTAGACATATCCATGTTCATACAGATGGCGGTGAAGGTATTTCCATGTTCATACAGATAGCGGTGTAGATATTTCCATGTTCATACAGATAGCGGTGTAGATATTTCCATGTTCATCCAGATGGCTGTGTAGATATATCCATGTTCCTACAGATGGCGGTGAAGATATTTCCATGTTCATACAGATGGCGGTGTAGATATTTCCATGTTCATCCAGATGGCTGTGTAGATATATCCATGTTCATACAGATAGCGCTGTAGATATTTCCATCTTCATACAGATAGCGGTGCAGATATTTCCATGTTCATCCAGATGGCTGTGTAGATATATCCATGTTCATACAGATGGCGGTGAAGATATTTCCATGTACATACAGATAGCGGGGTAGATATTTCCATGTTCATACAGATAGCGGTGCATTTATTTCCATGTTCATACAGATAGCGGTGTAGATATTTCCGTGTTCATCCAGATGTCTGTGTAGATATATCCATGTTCATACAGATGGCGGTGTAGATATTTCCATGTTCATTCAGATAGCGGTGTAGATATTTCCATGTTTTTGCAGATAGTTGTGTAGATATCTCCATCTTAATACAGATGGCGGTGTAGATATTTAAATGTTCATACAGATGGCTGTGTAGACATATCCATGTTCATACAGATGGCGGTGAAGGTATTTCCATGTTCATACAGATAGCGGAGTAGATATTTCCATGTTCATACAGATAGAGGTGTAGATATTTCCATGTTCATACAGATGGCTGTGTAGATATATCCATGTTCCTACAGATGGCGGTGAAGATATTTCCATGTTCATACAGATGTCGGTGTAGATATTTCCATGTTCATCCAGATGGCTGTGTAGATATATCCATGTTCATACAGATAGCGCTGTAGATATTTCCATCTTCATACAGATAGCGGTGCAGATATTTCCATGTTCATCCAGATGGCTGTGTAGATATATCCATGTTCATACAGAGGGCGGTGAAGATATTTCCATGTTCATACAGATAGCGGTGTAGATATTTCCATGTTCATGCAGATAGCGGTGTAGATATTTCCATGTTCATAAAGATAGCGGTGTAGATATTTCCATGTTTATACAGATAGCGGTGAAAATGTATGCATGTTTACACAGATAGCGGTGTAGATATTTCCATGTTCATCCAGATGGCTGTGTAGATATATCCATGTTCATACAGATGGCGGTGAAGATATTTCCATGTACATACAGATAGCGGTGTAGATATTTCCATGTTCATACAGATAGCGGTGCATTTATTTCTATGTTCATACAGATAGCGGTGTAGATATTTCCGTGTTCATCCAGATGTCTGTGTAGATATTTCCATGTTCATACAGATAGCTTTGTAGATATTTCCATGTTCATACAGAGAGCGGTGTAGATATTTCCATGTTCATCCAGATGGCTGTGTAGACATATCCATGTTCATACAGATGGCGGTGAAGATATTTCCATGTTCATACAGATGGCTGTGTAGATATATCCATGTTCATACAGATGGCGGTGACGATATTTCCATGTTCATACAGACGGCGGTGTAGATATTTCCATGTTTATACACATAGCGGTGTAGATATTTCCATGTTCATACAGATAGCGGTGTAGATATTTCCATGTTTATGCAGATAGTTGTGTAGATATCTCCATCTTAATACAGATGGCGGTGTAGATATTTAAATGTTCATACAGATGGCTGTGTAGACATATCCATGTTCATACAGATGGCGGTGAAGGTATTTCCATGTTCATACAGATAGCGGTGAAGATATTTCCATGTTCATACAGATAGCGGTGTAGATATTTCCATGTTCATACAGATGGCTGTGTAGATATATCCATGTTCCTACAGATGGCGGTGAAGATATTTCCATGTTCATACAGATGGCGGTGTAGATATTTCCATGTTCATCCAGATGGCTGTGTAGATATATCCATGTTCATACAGATAGCGCTGTAGATATTTCCATCTTCATACAGATAGTGGTGCAGATATTTCCGTGTTCATCCAGATGGCTGTGTAGATACATCCATGTTCATACAGATGGCGGTGAAGATATTTCCATGTTCATACAGATAGCGGTGTAGATATTTCCATGTTCATACAGATAGCGGTGTAGATATTTCCATGTTCATAATGATAGCGGTGTAGATATTTCCATGTTTATACAGATAGCGGTGAAAATGTATGCATGTTTACACAGATAGCGGTGTAGATATTTCCATGTTCATCCAGATGGCTGTGTAGATATATCCATGTTCATACAGATAGCGGTGTAGATATTTCCATGTTTATACAGATTGCGGTGAAGACGTATGCATATTTACAGAGATAGCGGTATAGATATTTCCATGTTCATACAGATACTGGTGTAGATATTTCCATGTTCATCCAGATGGCTGTGTAGATATATCCATGTTCATACAGATAGCGGTGTAGATATTTCCATTTTCATACAGGTAGTGGTGTAGATATTTCCATGTTCAATCAGATGGTTGTGTAGATATATCCATGTTCATACAGATAGCGGTGTAGATATTTCCATGTTCATACAGATAGCGGTGTAGAAACTTCCATGTTGATACTGATAGCGGTGGTGATATTTCCATGTTTATACAGGTAGCTGTGTAGATATTTCCATGTTTATACAGGTAGCGGTGTAGATATTTCCATGTTTATACAGATAGCGGTGTAGATATTTCCATGTTTATACACATAGCAGTGTAGATATTTCCATGTTTATACAGATAGCGGTGTAGATATTTCCATGTTTATGCAGATAGTTGTGTAGATATATCCATCTTAATACAGATGGCGGTGTAGATATTTAAATGTTCATACAGATGGCTGTGTAGACATATCCATGTTCATACAGATGGCGGTGAAGGTATTTCCATGTTCATACAGATAGCGGTGTAGATATTTCCATGTTCATACAGATAGCGGTGTAGATATTTCCATGTTCATCCAGATGGCTGTGTAGATATATCCATGTTCCTACAGATGGCGGTGAAGATATTTCCATGTTCATACAGATGGCGGTGTAGATATTTCCATGTTCATCCAGATGGCTCTGTAGATATATCCATGTTCATACAGATAGCGCTGTAGATATTTCCATCTTCGTACAGATAGCGGTGCAGATATTTCCATGTTCATCCAGATGGCTGTGTAGATATATCCATGTTCATACAGATGGCGGTGAAGATATTTCCATGTTCATACAGATAGCGGTGTAGATATTTCCATGTTCATGCAGATAGCGGTGTAGATATTTCCATGTTCATAAAGATAGCGGTGTAGATATTTCCATGTTTATACAGATAGCGGTGAAAATGTATGCATGTTTACACAGATAGCGGTGTAGATATTTCCATGTTCATCCAGATGGCTGTGTAGATATATCCATGTTCATACAGATGGCGGTGAAGATATTTCCATGTACATACAGATAGCGGTGTAGATATTTCCATGTTCATACAGATAGCGGTGCATTTATTTCCATGTTCATACAGATAGCGGTGTAGATATTTCCGTGTTCATCCAGATGTCTGTGTAGATATTTCCATGTTCATACAGATAGCGGTGTAGATATTTCCATGTTCATACAGATAGCGGTGTAGATATTTCCATGTTCATCCAGATGGCTGTGTAGACATATCCATGTTCATACAGATGGCGGTGAAGATATTTCCATGTTCATACAGATGGCTGTGTAGATATATCCATGTTCATACAGATGGCGGTGACGATATTTCCATGTTCATACAGACGGCGGTATAGATATTTCCATGTTTATACACATAGCGGTGTAGATATTTCCATGTTCATTCAGATAGCGGTGTAGATATTTCCATGTTTATGCAGATAGTTGTGTAGATATCTCCATCTTAATACAGATGGCGGTGTAGATATTTAAATGTTCATACAGATGGCTGTGTAGACATATCCATGTTCATACAGATGGCGGTGAAGGTATTTCCATGTTCATACAGATAGCGGTGTAGATATTTCCATGTTCATACAGATAGCGGTGTAGATATTTCCATGTTCATACAGATGGCTGTGTAGATATATCCATGTTCCTACAGATGGCGGTGAAGATATTTCCATGTTCATACAGATGTCGGTGTAGATATTTCCATGTTCATCCAGATGGCTGTGTAGATATATCCATGTTCATACAGATAGCGCTGTAGATATTTCCATCTTCATACAGATAGCGGTGCAGATATTTCCATGTTCATCCAGATGGCTGTGTAGATATATCCATGTTCATACAGAGGGCGGTGAAGATATTTCCATGTTCATACAGATAGCGGTGTAGATATTTCCATGTTCATGCAGATAGCGGTGTAGATATTTCCATGTTCATAAAGATAGCGGTGTAGATATTTCCATGTTTATACAGATAGCGGTGAAAATGTATGCATGTTTACACAGATAGCGGTGTAGATATTTCCATGTTCATCCAGATGGCTGTGTAGATATATCCATGTTCATACAGATGGCGGTGAAGATATTTCCATGTACATACAGATAGCGGTGTAGATATTTCCATGTTCATACAGATAGCGGTGCATTTATTTCCATGTTCATACAGATAGCGGTGTAGATATTTCCGTGTTCATCCAGATGTCTGTGCAGATATTTCCATGTTCATACAGATAGCTTTGTAGATATTTCCATGTTCATACAGATAGCGGTGTAGATATTTCCATGTTCATCCAGATGGCTGTGTAGACATATCCATGTTCATACAGATGGCGGTGAAGATATTTCCATGTTCATACAGATGGCTGTGTAGATATATCCATGTTCATACAGATGGCGGTGACGATATTTCCATGTTCATACAGACGGCGGTGTAGATATTTCCATGTTTATACACATAGCGGTGTAGATATTTCCATGTTCATACAGATAGCGGTGTAGATATTTCCATGTTTATGCAGATAGTTGTGTAGATATCTCCATCTTAATACAGATGGCGGTGTAGATATTTAAATGTTCATACAGATGGCTGTGTAGACATATCCATGTTCATACAGATGGCGGTGAAGGTATTTCCATGTTCATACAGATAGCGGTGTAGATATTTCCATGTTCATACAGATAGCGGTGTAGATATTTCCATGTTCATACAGATGGCTGTGTAGATATATCCATGTTCCTACAGATGGCGGTGAAGATATTTCCATGTTCATACAGATGGCGGTGTAGATATTTCCATGTTCATCCAGATGGCTGTGTAGATATATCCATGTTCATACAGATAGCGCTGTAGATATTTCCATCTTCATACAGATAGTGGTGCAGATATTTCCGTGTTCATCCAGATGGCTGTGTAGATACATCCATGTTCATACAGATGGCGGTGAAGATATTTCCATGTTCATACAGATAGCGGTGTAGATATTTCCATGTTCATACAGATAGCGGTGTAGATATTTCCATGTTCATAAAGATAGCGGTGTAGATATTTCCATGTTTATACAGATAGCGGTGAAAATGTATGCATGTTTACACAGATAGCGGTGTAGATATTTCCATGTTCATCCAGATGGCTGTGTAGATATATCCATGTTCATACAGATAGCGGTGTAGATATTTCCATGTTTATACAGATTGCGGTGAAGACGTATGCATATTTACAGAGATAGCGGTATAGATATTTCCATGTTCATACAGATAGTGGTGTAGATATTTCCATGTTCATCCAGATGGCTGTGTAGATATATCCATGTTCATACAGATAGCGGTGTAGATATTTCCATTTTCATACAGGTAGTGGTGTATATATTTCCATGTTCAATCAGATGGTTGTGTAGATATATCCATGTTCATACAGATAGCGGTGTAGATATTTCCATGTTCATACAGATAGCGGTGTAGATATTTCCATGTTTATACAGATAGCGGTGAAGATGTATGCATGTTTACACAGAGAGCGGTGTAGATATTTCCATGTTCATACAGATAGCTGTGTAGATATTTCCATGTTCCTCCAGATGGCTGTGTAGATATATCCATGTTCATACAGATGGCGGTGAAGATATTTCCATATTCATACAGATAGCAGTGTAGATATTTCCATGTTCATACAGATAGCGGTGTAGATATTTCCATGTTCATACAGATAGCTGTGTAGCTATTTCCATGTTCATACAGACAGCGGTTTAGATATTTCCATGTTCATCCAGATGGCTGTGTAGATATATCCATGTTCATACAGATGGCGGTGAAGATAATTCCATGTTCATACAGATAGCGGTGTAGATATTTCCATGTTCATACAGATAGTGGTGTAGATATTTCCATGTTCATACAGATTGCGGTGTAGCTATTTCCATGTTAATACAGATAGCGGTGTAGGTATTTCCATGTTCATCCAGATGGCTGTGTAGATATATCCATGTTCATACAGATGGCGGTGAAGATATTTCCATGTTCATACAGATAGCCCTGTAGATATTGCCATGTTCATACCGATAGCGGTGCTGATACTTCCATGTTTATACAGGTAGCAGTGTACATATTTCCGTGTTTATACAGAGAGCGGTGTAGATATTTCCATGTTCATACAGATAGCGGTGTATATATTTCCATGTTTATACAGATAGCGGTGTAGATACCTCCTTCTTTATACAGATGGCGGTGTAGATATTTCCACGTTCATACAGATGGCGGTGTAGATATTTCCATGTTTATAGAGATAGCGGTGTAGCTATTTCCATGTGCAAAGAGATAGCTGTGTAGATATTTCCATTTATATGCAGATAGTTTTGTATATATTTCCATTTTCATGCAGATAGCGGTGTAGGTATTTCCATGTTCAAACAGATAGCGGTGTAGATATTTCCATGTTCATACAGATAGCGGTGTAGATATTTCCATGTTTATACAGATAGCGGTGAAGATGTATGCATGTTTACACAGATAGCGGTGTAGATATTTCCATGTTCATACAGACGGCTGTGTAGACATATCCATGTTCATACAGATGGCGGTGAAGATATTTCCATGTTCATACAGATTGCTGTGTAGATATATCCATGTTCATACAGATGGCGGTGACGATATTTCCATGTTCATACAGACGGCGGTGTAGATATTTCCATGTTCAAACAGATAGCGGTGCTGATAATTCCATGTTTATAAAGGTATTGGTGTAGATATTTCCATGTTTATACAGATGGCGGTGTAGATATTTCCATGTCCATCCAGATGGCTGTGTAGATATATCCATGCTCATACAGATGGCGGTGAAGACATTTCCATGTTCATACAGATAGCGGTGTAGATATTTCCATGTTCATACAGATAACCGTGTAGATATTGCATTGTTCCTACCGATAGCGGTGCTGATACTTCCATGTTTATAGAGGTAGCGGTGTAGATATTTCCATGTTTATACACATAGCGGTGTAGATATTTCCATGTTTATACAGATAGCGGTGTAGATATCTCCATCTTAATACAGATGGCGGTGTAGATATTTATATGCTCATACAGATGGCGGTGCAGATATTTCCATGTTCATACGGATGGCGGTGAAGATATTTCCATGTTCATACAGATGGCGGTGTAGAAACTTCCATGTTCATACTGATAGCGGTGCTGATATTTCCATGTTTATACAGGTAGCGGTGTAGATATTTCCATGTTTATACAGATAGCAGTGTAGATATTTCCATGTTTATACACATAGCGGTGTAGATATTTCCATGTTTATACAGATAGCGGTGTAGATATTTCCATGTTTATGCAGATAGTGGTGTAGATATCTCCATCTTAATACAGATGGCGGTGTAGATATTTAAATGTTCATACAGATGGCGGTGCAGATATTTCCATGTTCATACAGATGGCGGTGTAGTTATTTCCATGTGTAAAGAGATAGCTGTGTAGGTATTTCCATGTATAAGCAGATAGCTCTGTAGATATTTCCGTTTTCATGCAGATAGCGGTGTATATATTTCCCTCTTCAAACAGTTAGCGGTGTAGATATTTCCATGGTCATAAAGATAGCGGTGTAGATATTTCCATGTTTATACATATAGCGGTGTAGATATTTCCATGTTCATACAGATAGACGTGTAGATATTGCCATGTTCATACCGATAGCGGTGCTGATACTTCCATGTTTATACAGGTAGCGGTGTACATATTTCCGTGTTTATACAGATAGCGGTGTAGATATTTCCATGTTCATACAGATAGCGGTGTAGATATTTCCATGTTTATACAGATAGCGGTGTAGATATCTCCTTCTTAATTCTGATGGCGGTGTAGATATTTCCATGTTCATACAGATGGCGGTGTAGATATTTCCATGTTTATAGAGATAGCGGTGTAGTTATTTCCATGTGCAAAGAGATAGCTGAGTAGATATTCCCATTTATATGCAGTTAGTTGTGTAGATATTTCCTTTTTCATGCAGATAGCAGTGTAGATATTTCCATGTTCAAACAGATAGCGGTGTAGATATTTCCATGTTCATACAGATAGCGGTGTAGATATTTCCATGTTTATACAGATAGCGGTGCAGATGTATGCATGTTTACACAGATAGCGGTGTAGATATTTCCATGTTCATCCAGACGGGTGTGTAGACATATCCATGTTCATACAGATGGCGGTGAAGATATTTCCATGTTCATACAGATGGCTGTGTAGATATATCCATGTTCGTACAGATGGCGGTGACGATATTTCCATGTTCATACTGACGGCGGTGTAGATATTTCCAAGTTCATACAGATTGCGGTGTACATATTTCCATGTTCATACAGATGGCTGTGTAGATATATCCATGTTCCTACAGATGGCGGTGAAGATATTTCCATGTTCATACAGATGGCGGTGTAGATATTTCCATGTTCATCCAGATGTCTGTGTAGATATATCCATGTTCATACAGATAGCGCTGTAGATATTTCCATCTTCATACAGATAGCGGTGCTGATATTTCCATGTTTATACAGGTAGCAGTGTAGATATTTCCATGTTTATGCAGATAGCGGTGTAGATATTTCCATGTTTATACACATATCAGTGTAGATATTTCCATGTTTATACAGATAGCGGTGTAGATATCTCCATCTTAATACAGATGGCGGTGTAGATATTTATATGATCATAGAGATGGCAGTGCAGATATTTCCATGTTCATACAGATGGCGGTGTAGATATTTCCATGTTCATACAGAGAGCGGTGTAGTTATTTCCACTTGTAAAGAGATAGCTGTGTAGATATTCCCATGTATATGCAGATAGCTGTGTAGATATTTCCATTTTCAAGCAGATAGCGGTGTATATACTTCCCTGTTCAAACAGATAGCGGTGTAGATATTTCCATGTTCATACAGATAGTGCTGTAGATATTTCCATGTTCATACAGATAGCGGTGTAACTATTTCCATGTTCATACAGATAGCGGTGTGGATATTTCCATGTTCATGGAGATAGCGGTGTAGATATTTCCATGTTTATCCAGGTAGCGGTGTATATATTTCCATGTTTATACAGATAGCGGTGAAAATGTATGCATGTTTACACAGATAGCGGTGTAGATATTTCCATGTTCATCCAGATGGCTGTGTAGATATATCCATGTTCATACAGATAGCGGTGTAGATATTTCCATCTTCATACAGATAGCGGTGCAGATATTTCCATGTTCATCCAGATGGCTGTGTAGATATATCCATGTTCATACAGATGGCGGTGAAGATATTTCCATGTTCATACAGATAGCGGTGTAGATATTTCCATGTTCATACAGAAAGCGGTGTAGATATTTCCTTGTTCATTCAGATAGCGGTGTATGTATTTCCATGTTCGTACAGATAGCAGTGTAGATATTTCCATTTTCAAGCAGATAGCGCTGTATATATCTCCATTTTCAAACAGATAGCGGTGTAGATATTTCCATGTTCATAAAGATAGCGGTGTAGATATTTCCATGTTTATACAGATAGCGGTGAAAATGTATGCATGTTTACACAGATATCGGTGTAGATATTTCCATGTTCATCCAGATGGCTGTGTAGATATATCCATGTTCATACAGATGGCGGTGAAGATATTTCCATGTACATACAGATAGCGGTGTAGATATTTCCATGTTCATACAGATAGCGGTGCATTTATTTCCATGTTCATACAGATAGCGGTGTAGATATTTCCGTGTTCATCCAGATGTCTGTGTAGATATTTCCATGTTCATACAGATAGCGGTGTAGATATTTCCATGTTCATGCAGATAGCGGTGTAGATATTTCCATGTTCATAAAGATAGCGGTGTAGATATTTCCATGTTTATACAGATAGCGGTGAAAATGTATGCATGTTTACACAGATAGCGGTGTAGATATTTCCATGTTCATCCAGATGGCTGTGTAGATATATCCATGTTCATACAGATGGCGGTGAAGATATTTCCATGTACATACAGATAGCGGTGTAGATATTTCCATGTTCATACAGATAGCGGTGCATTTATTTCCATGTTCATACAGATAGCGGTGTAGATATTTCCGTGTTCATCCAGATGTCTGTGTAGATATTTCCATGTTCATACAGATAGCGGTGTAGATATTTCCATGTTCATACAGATAGCGGTGTAGATATTTCCATGTTCATCCAGATGGCTGTGTAGACATATCCATGTTCATACAGATGGCGGTGAAGATATTTCCATGTTCATACAGATGGCTGTGTAGATATATCCATGTTCATACAGATGGCGGTGACGATATTTCAATGTTCATACAGACGGCGGTGTAGATATTTCCATGTTTATACACATAGCGGTGTAGATATTTCCATGTTCATACAGATAGCGGTGTAGATATTTCCATGTTTATGCAGATAGTTGTGTAGATATCTCCATCTTAATACAGATGGCGGTGTAGATATTTAAATGTTCATACAGATGGCTGTGTAGACATATCCATGTTCATACAGATGGCGGTGAAGGTATTTCCATGTTCATACAGATAGCGGTGTAGATATTTCCATGTTCATACAGATAGCGGTGTAGATATTTCCATGTTCATACAGATGGCTGTGTAGATATATCCATGTTCCTACAGATGGCGGTGAAGATATTTCCATGTTCATACAGATGGCGGTGTAGATATTTCCATGTTCATCCAGATGGCTGTGTAGATATATCCATGTTCATACAGATAGCGCTGTAGATATTTCCATCTTCATACAGATAGTGGTGCAGATATTTCCATGTTCATCCAGATGGCTGTGTAGATATATCCATGTTCATACAGATGGCGGTGAAGATATTTCCATGTTCATACAGATAGCGGTGTAGATATTTCCATGTTCATACAGATAGCGGTGTAGATATTTCCATGTTCATAAAGATAGCGGTGTAGATATTTCCATGTTTATACAGATAGCGGTGAAAATGTATGCATGTTTACACAGATAGCGGTGTAGATATTTCCATGTTCATCCAGATGGCTGTGTAGATATATCCATGTTCATACAGATAGCGGTGTAGATATTTCCATCTTCATACAGATAGCGGTGCAGATATTTCCATGTTCATCCAGATGGCTGTGTAGATATATCCATGTTCATACAGATGGCGGTGAAGATATTTCCATGTTCATACAGATAGCGGTGTAGATATTTCCATGTTCATACAGAAAGCGGTGTAGATATTTCCTTGTTCATTCAGATAGCGGTGTATGTATTTCCATGTTCGTACAGATAGCAGTGTAGATATTTCCATTTTCAAGCAGATAGCGCTGTATATATCTCCATTTTCAAACAGATAGCGGTGTAGATATTTCCATGTTCATAAAGATAGCGGTGTAGATATTTCCATGTTTATACAGATAGCGGTGAAAATGTATGCATGTTTACACAGATATCGGTGTAGATATTTCCATGTTCATCCAGATGGCTGTGTAGATATGTCCATGTTCATACAGACAGCGGTGTAGATATTTCCATGTTCATACAGATAGGGGTGTATGTATTTCCATGTTCATTCAGATAGTGGTTTAGATATTTCCATTTTCATGCAGATAGCGGTGTATATATTTCCCTGTTCAAACAGTTAGCGGTGTAGATATTTCCATGTTCATAAAGATAGCGGTGTAGATATTTCCATGTTCATACAGATAGCGGTGAAGATGTATGCATGTTTTCACAGATATCGGTGTAGATATTTCCATGTTCATCCACATGGCTGTGTAGATATATCCATGTTCATACAGATGGCGGTGAAGATATTTCCATGTTCATACAGATAGCGGTGTAGATATTTCCATGTTCATACAGATAGCGGTGTAGATATTTCCATGTTCATACAAATAGCGTTGTATGTATTTCCATGTTCATACAGATAGCGGTGTAGATATTTCCATGTTCATCCTGATGGCTGTGTAGATATTTCCATGTTCATACAGATAGCGGTGTAAATATTTTCATGTTCATACAGATAGCGGTGTAGATATTTCCATGTTCATCCAGATGGCTGTGTAGATATATCCATGTTCATACAGATGGCGGTGAAGTTATTTCCATGTTCATACAGATGGCGTTGTAGGTATTTCCATGTTCATACAGATAGCCGTGTAGATATTGCCATGTTCATACCGATAGCGGTGCTGATACTTCCATGTTTATACATGTAGCGGTGTACATATTTCCGTGTTTATACAGGTAACGGTGTAGATATTTCCATGTTCATACAGGTAGCGGTGTAGATATTTCCATGTTTATACAGATAGCGGTGTAGATATCTCCTTCTTAATACAGATGGCGGTGTAGATATTTATATGTTCATACAGATGGCGGTGCAGATATTTCCATGTTCATACAGATGGTGGTGTAGATATTTCCATGTTTATAGAGATAGCGGTGTAGTTATTTCCATGTGCAAAGAGATAGCTGTGTAGATATTTCCATGTATATGCAGATAGCTGTGTAGATATTTCCATTTTCATGCAGATAGCGATGTAGATATTTCCATGTTCATACAGATAGCGGTGTGGATATTTCCATGTTTATACAGGTAGCGGTGAAGATGTATGCATGTTTACACAGGTAGAGGTGTAGATATTTCCATGTTCATACAGATAGCGGTGTAGATATGTCCATGTTCATCCAGACGGCTGTGTAGACATATCCATGTTCATACAGATGGCGGTGAAGATATTTCCATGTTCATACAGATGGCTGTGTAGATATATCCATGTTCATACAGATGACGGTGAAGATTTTTCCATGTTCATACAGATGGCGGTGTAGATATTTCCATGTTCATACAGATAGCGGTGCTGATATTTCCATGTTTATACAGGTAGCAGTGTAGATATTTCCATGTTTATGCAGATAGCGGTGTAGATATTTCCATGTTTATACACATATCAGTGTAGATATTTCCATGTTTATACAGATAGCGGTGTAGATATCTCCATCTTAATACAGATGGCGGTGTAGATATTTATATGATCATAGAGATGGCGGTGCAGATATTTCCATGTTCATACAGATGGCGGTGTAGATATTTCCATGTTCATACAGAGAGCGGTGTAGTTATTTCCACTTGTAAAGAGATAGCTGTGTAGATATTCCCATGTATATGCAGATAGCTGTGTAGATATTTCCATTTTCAAGCAGATAGCGGTGTATATACTTCCCTGTTCAAACAGATAGCGGTGTAGATATTTCCATGTTCATACAGATAGTGCTGTAGATATTTCCATGTTCATACAGATAGCGGTGTAACTATTTCCATGTTCATACAGATAGCGGTGTGGATATTTCCATGTTCATGGAGATAGCGGTGTAGATATTTCCATGTTTATCCAGGTAGCGGTGTAGATATTTCCATGTTTATACAGATAGCGGTGAAAATGTATGCATGTTTACACAGATAGCGGTGTAGATATTTCCATGTTCATCCAGATGGCTGTGTAGATATATCCATGTTCATACAGATAGCGGTGTAGATATTTCCATCTTCATACAGATAGCGGTGCAGATATTTCCATGTTCATCCAGATGGCTGTGTAGATATATCCATGTTCATACAGATGGCGGTGAAGATATTTCCATGTTCATACAGATAGCGGTGTAGATATTTCCATGTTCATACAGAAAGCGGTGTAGATATTTCCTTGTTCATTCAGATAGCGGTGTATGTATTTCCATGTTCGTACAGATAGCAGTGTAGATATTTCCATTTTCAAGCAGATAGCGCTGTATATATCTCCATTTTCAAACAGATAGCGGTGTAGATATTTCCATGTTCATAAAGATAGCGGTGTAGATATTTCCATGTTTATACAGATAGCGGTGAAAATGTATGCATGTTTACACAGATATCGGTGTAGATATTTCCATGTTCATCCAGATGGCTGTGTAGATATGTCCATGTTCATACAGACAGCGGTGTAGATATTTCCATGTTCATACAGATAGGGGTGTATGTATTTCCATGTTCATTCAGATAGTGGTTTAGATATTTCCATTTTCATGCAGATAGCGGTGTATATATTTCCCTGTTCAAACAGTTAGCGGTGTAGATATTTCCATGTTCATAAAGATAGCGGTGTAGATATTTCCATGTTCATACAGATAGCGGTGAAGATGTATGCATGTTTTCACAGATATCGGTGTAGATATTTCCATGTTCATCCACATGGCTGTGTAGATATATCCATGTTCATACAGATGGCGGTGAAGATATTTCCATGTTCATACAGATAGTGGTGTAGATATTTCCATGTTCATACAGATAGCGGTGTAGATATTTCCATGTTCATACAAATAGCGTTGTATGTATTTCCATGTTCATACAGATAGCGGTGTAGATATTTCCATGTTCATCCTGATGGCTGTGTAGATATTTCCATGTTCATACAGATAGCGGTGTAAATATTTTCATGTTCATACAGATAGCGGTGTAGATATTTCTATGTTCATCCAGATGGCTGTGTAGATATATCCATGTTCATACAGATGGCGGTGAAGTTATTTCCATGTTCATACAGATGGCGTTGTAGGTATTTCCATGTTCATACAGATAGCCGTGTAGATATTGCCATGTTCATACCGATAGCGGTGCTGATACTTCCATGTTTATACATGTAGCGGTGTACATATTTCCGTGTTTATACAGGTAACGGTGTAGATATTTCCATGTTCATACAGGTAGCGGTGTAGATATTTCCATGTTTATACAGATAGCGGTGTAGATATCTCCTTCTTAATACAGATGGCGGTGTAGATATTTATATGTTCATACAGATGGCGGTGCAGATATTTCCATGTTAATACAGATGGTGGTGTAGATATTTCCATGTTTATAGAGATAGCGGTGTAGTTATTTCCATGTGCAAAGAGATAGCTGTGTAGATATTTCCATGTATATGCAGATAGCTGTGTAGATATTTCCATTTTCATGCAGATAGCGATGTAGATATTTCCATGTTCATACAGATAGCGGTGTGGATATTTCCATGTTTATACAGGTAGCGGTGAAGATGTATGCATGTTTACACAGGTAGAGGTGTAGATATTTCCATGTTCATACAGATAGCGGTGTAGATATGTCCATGTTCATCCAGACGGCTGTGTAGACATATCCATGTTCATACAGATGGCGGTGAAGATATTTCCATGTTCATACAGATGGCTGTGTAGATATATCCATGTTCATACAGATGACGGCGAAGATTTTTCCATGTTCATACAGATGGCGGTGTAGATATTTCCATGTTCATACAGATAGCGGTGCTGATATTTCCATGTTTATACAGGTAGCAGTGTAGATATTTCCATGTTTATGCAGATAGCGGTGTAGATATTTCCATGTTTATACACATATCAGTGTAGATATTTCCATGTTTATACAGATAGCGGTGTAGATATCTCCATCTTAATACAGATGGCGGTGTAGATATTTATATGATCATAGAGATGGCGGTGCAGATATTTCCATGTTCATACAGATGGCGGTGTAGATATTTCCATGTTCATACAGAGAGCGGTGTAGTTATTTCCACTTGTAAAGAGATAGCTGTGTAGATATTCCCATGTATATGCAGATAGCTGTGTAGATATTTCCATTTTCAAGCAGATAGCGGTGTATATACTTCCCTGTTCAAACAGATAGCGGTGTAGGTATTTCCATGTTCATACAGATAGTGGTGTAGATATTTCCATGTTCATACAGATAGCGGTGTAACTATTTCCATGTTCATACAGATAGCGGTGTGGATATTTCCATGTTCATGGAGATAGCGGTGTAGATATTTCCATGTTTATCCAGGTAGCGGTGTAGATATTTCCATGTTTATACAGATAGCGGTGAAAATGTATGCATGTTTACACAGATAGCGGTGTAGATATTTCCATGTTCATCCAGATGGCTGTGTAGATATATCCATGTTCATACAGATAGCGGTGTAGATATTTCCATCTTCATACAGATAGCGGTGCAGATATTTCCATGTTCATCCAGATGGCTGTGTAGATATATCCATGTTCATACAGATGGCGGTGA
The DNA here is from genome assembly GCF_029281585.2 of Gorilla gorilla gorilla. Classification (NCBI taxonomy): domain Eukaryota; kingdom Metazoa; phylum Chordata; class Mammalia; order Primates; family Hominidae; genus Gorilla; species Gorilla gorilla. Next base: position 3,146,210 of record NC_073232.2, on the reverse strand, counting down.
AGATATTTCCATGTTCATACAGATAGCGGTGTAGATATTTCCATGTTCATACAGAAAGCGGTGTAGATATTTCCTTGTTCATTCAGATAGCGGTGTATGTATTTCCATGTTCGTACAGATAGCAGTGTAGATATTTCCATTTTCAAGCAGATAGCGCTGTATATATCTCCATTTTCAAACAGATAGCGGTGTAGATATTTCCATGTTCATAAAGATAGCGGTGTAGATATTTCCATGTTTATACAGATAGCGGAGAAAATGTATGCATGTTTACACAGATATCGGTGTAGATATTTCCATGTTCATCCAGATGGCTGTGTAGATATGTCCATGTTCATACAGACAGCGGTGTAGATATTTCCATGTTCATACAGATAGGGGTGTATGTATTTCCATGTTCATTCAGATAGTGGTTTAGATATTTCCATTTTCATGCAGATAGCGGTGTATATATTTCCCTGTTCAAACAGTTAGCGGTGTAGATATTTCCATGTTCATAAAGATAGCGGTGTAGATATTTCCATGTTTATACAGATAGCGGTTAAGATGTATGCATGTTTTCACAGATATCGGTGTAGATATTTCCATGTTCATCCACATGGCTGTGTAGATATATCCATGTTCATACAGATGGCGGTGAAGATATTTCCATGTTCATACAGATAGCGGTGTAGATATTTCCATGTTCATACAGATAGCTGTGTAGATATTTCCATGTTCATACAAATAGCGTTGTATGTATTTCCATGTTCATACAGATAGCGGTGTAGATATTTCCATGTTCATCCTGATGGCTGTGTAGATATTTCCATGTTCATACAGATAGCGGTGTAAATATTTTCATGTTCATACAGATAGCGGTGTAGATATTTCCATGTTCATCCAGATGGCTGTGTAGATATATCCATGTTCATACAGATGGCGGTGAAGTTATTTCCATGTTCATACAGATGGCGTTGTAGGTATTTCCATGTTCATACAGATAGCCGTGTAGATATTGCCATGTTCATACCGATAGCGGTGCTGATACTTCCATGTTTATACATGTAGCGGTGTACATATTTCCGTGTTTATACAGGTAACGGTGTAGATATTTCCATGTTCATACAGATAGCGGTGTAGATATTTCCATGTTTATACAGATAGCGGTGTAGATATCTCCTTCTTAATACAGATGGCGGTGTAGATATTTATATGTTCATACAGATGGCGGTGCAGATATTTCCATGTTCATACAGATGGTGGTGTAGATATTTCCATGTTTATAGAGATAGCGGTGTAGTTATTTCCATGTGCAAAGAGATAGCTGTGTAGATATTTCCATGTATATGCAGATAGCTGTGTAGATATTTCCATTTTCATGCAGATAGCGATGTAGATATTTCCATGTTCATACAGATAGCGGTGTGGATATTTCCATGTTTATACAGGTAGCGGTGAAGATGTATGCATGTTTACACAGGTAGAGGTGTAGATATTTCCATGTTCATACAGATAGCGGTGTAGATATGTCCATGTTCATCCAGACGGCTGTGTAGACATATCCATGTTCATACAGATGGCGGTGAAGATATTTCCATGTTCATACAGATGGCTGTGTAGATATATCCATGTTCATACAGATGACGGTGAAGATTTTTCCATGTTCATACAGATGGCGGTGCAGATATTTCCATGTTCATACAGATAGCGGTGCTGATATTTCCATGTTTATACAGGTAGCAGTGTAGATATTTCCATGTTTATGCAGATAGCGGTGTAGATATTTCCATGTTTATACACATATCAGTGTAGATATTTCCATGTTTATACAGATAGCGGTGTAGATATCTCCATCTTAATACAGATGGCGGTGTAGATATTTATATGATCATAGAGATGGCGGTGCAGATATTTCCATGTTCATACAGATGGCGGTGTAGATATTTCCATGTTCATACAGAGAGCGGTGTAGTTATTTCCACTTGTAAAGAGATAGCTGTGTAGATATTCCCATGTATATGCAGATATCTGTGTAGATATTTCCATTTTCAAGCAGATAGCGGTGTATATACTTCCCTGTTCAAACAGATAGCGGTGTAGATATTTCCATGTTCATACAGATAGTGCTGTAGATATTTCCATGTTCATACAGATAGCGGTGTAACTATTTCCATGTTCATACAGATAGCGGTGTGGATATTTCCATGTTCATGGAGATAGCGGTGTAGATATTTCCATGTTTATCCAGGTAGCGGTGTAGATATTTCCATGTTTATACAGATAGCGGTGAAGATGTATGCATGTTTCACAGATAGCGGTGTAGATATTTCCATGTTCATACAGATAGCAGTGTAGCTATTTCCATGTTCCTACAGACTGCGGTGTAGATATTTCCATGTACATCCAGATGGCTGTGTAGATATATCCATGTTCATACAGATGGCGGTGAAGATATTTCCATATTCATACAGATAGCGGTGTAGATATATCCATTTTCATACAGATAGTGGTGTAGATATTTCCATGTTCATACAGATAGCGGTGCAGATATTTCCATGTTCATACAGATAGCGGTGTACATATTTCCATGTTCATACAGATAGTGGTGTATGTATTTCCATGTTCATACAGATAGTGGTGTAGATATTTCCATTTTCATGCAGATAGCGGTGTATATATTTCCCTGTTCAAACAGTTAGCAGTGTAGATATTTCCATGTTCATAAAGATAGCGCTGTAGATATTTCCATGTTTATAAAGATAGCGGTGAAGATGTATGCATGTTTACACAGATAGCGGTGTAGATATTTCCATGTTCATCCACATGGCTGTGTAGATATATCCATGTTCAAACAGATGGCGGTGAAGATATTTCCATGTTCATACAGATAGCGGTGTAGATATTTCCATGTTCATAAAGATAGCGGTGTAGATATTTCCATGTTCATACAGATAGCGGTGTATGTATTTCCATGTTCATACAGATAGCGTTGTAGATATTTCCATGTTCATCCTGATGGCTGTGTACATATTTCCATGTTCATACAGATAGCGGTGTAGATATTTCCATGTTTATACAGATAGCGGGGTAGATATTTCCATGTTTATACAGATAGCGGTGTAGATATTTCCAGGTTTATACAGATAGCGGTGTAGATATCTCCTTCTTAATACTGACGGCAGTGTAGATATTTATATGTTCATACAGATGGCGGTGCAGATATTTCCATTTTCATACAGATGGTGGTGTAGATATTTCCATGTTTATAGAGATAGCGGTGTAGTTATTTCCATGTGCAAAGAGATAGCTGTGTAGATATTTCCATGTATATGCAGATAGCTGTGTAGATATTTCCATTTTCATGCAGATAGCGGTGTAGATATTTCCATGTTCAAACAGATAGGGGTGTAGGTATTTCCATGTTCATACTGATAGCGGAGTGGATATTTCCATGTTTATACAGATAGCGGTGAAGATGTATGCATGTTTACACAAATAGCGGTGTAGATATTTCCATGTTCATACAGATAGCTGTGTAGATATTTCCATGTTCATCCAGACGGCTGTGTAGACATATCCATGTTCATACAGATGGCGGTGAAGATATTTCCATGTTCATACAGATGGCTGTGTAGATATATCCATGTTCATACAGGTGACGGTGAAGATTTTTCCGTGTTCATACAGATGGCGGTGTAGATATTTCCATGTTCATACAGATAGCGGTGCTGATATTTCCATGTTTATACAGGTAGCAGTGTAGATATTGACATGTTTATACAGATAGCGGTGTAGATATTTCCATGTTTATACACATAGCGGTGTAGGTATTTCCTTGTTCATACTGATAGCGGTGTAGATATCTGCATCTTAATACAGATGGCGGTGAAGATATTTATATGTTCATACAGATGGCGGTGCAGATATTTCCATGTTCATACAGATGGCGGTGAAGATATTTCCATGTTCATACAGATGGCGGTGTAGATACTTCCATGTTCATAATGATAGCGGTGCTGATATTTCCATGTTTATACAGGTAGCGGTGTAGATATTTCCATGTTTATACAGATAGCGGTGTAGATATTTCCATGTTTGTACACATAGCGGTGTAGATATTTCCATCTTTATACAGATAGCGGTGTAGATATCTCCTTCTTAATACAGATGGCGGTGTAGATATTTATATGTTCATTCAGATGGCGGTGCAGATATTTCCATGTTCATACAGATGGCGGTGTAGATATTTCCATGTTCATACAGATAGCGGTGTAGTTATTTCCATGTGTAAAGAGATAGCTGTGTAGATATTCCCATGTATATGCAGATAGCTGTGTAGATATTTCCATTTTCAAGCAGATAGCGGTTTATATACTTCCCTGTTCAAACAGATAGCGGTGTAGATATTTCCATGTTCATACAGATAGTGGTGTAGATATTTCCATGTTTGTACAGATAGCGGTGTAGATATCTCCATCTTAATACAGATGGCGGTGTAGATATTTATATGTTCATACAGATGGCGGTGCAGATATTTCCATGTTCATGCAGACGGCGGTGTAGATATTTCCATGTTCATACAGATAGTGGTGCAGTTATTTCCATGTGTAAAGAGATATCTGTGTAGATATTACCATGTATATGCAGATAGCTGTGTAGATATTTCCATTTTCATGCAGATAGCGGTGTATATATTTCCCTGTTCAAACAGTTAGCAGTGTAGATATTTCCATGTTCAGAAAGATAGCGGTGTAGATATTTCCATGTTTATACAGATAGCGGTGAAGATGTATGCATGTTTACACAGATAGCGGTGTAGATATTTCCATGTTCATCCAGATGGCTGTGTAGATATATCCATGTTCATACAGATAGCGGTGTAGATATTTCCATCTTCATACAGATAGCGGTGCAGATATTTCCATGTTAATCCAGATGGCTGTGTGGATATATCCATGTTCATACAGATGGCGGTGAAGATATTTCCATGTTCATACAGATAGCGGTGTAGATATTTCCATGTTCATACAGAAAGCGGTGTAGATATTTCCTTGTTCATTCAGATAGCGGTGAAATTGTATGCATGTCTACACAGATAGCGGTGTAGATATTTCCATTTTCATCCAGATGGCTGTGTAGATATATCCATGTTCATACAGATGGCGGTGAAGATATTTCCATGTTCATACAGATAGCGGTGTAGATATTTCCATGTTCATACAGATAGCGGTGTAGATATTTCCATGTTCATACAGATAGAGGTGCATGTATTTCCATGTTCATACAGATAGCGGTGTAGATATTTCCGTGTTCATCCAGATGTCTGTGTAGATATTTCCATGTTCATACAGATAGCGGTGTAGATATTTCCATGTTCATACAGATAGCGTTGTAGATATTTCCATGTTCGTACAGATGGCTGTGTAGATATATCCATGTTCATACAGATGGCTGTGAAGATACTTCCATTTTCATACAGATAGCGGTGTAGATATCTCCATGTTCATACAGATAGCCGTGTAGATATTGCCATGTTCATACCGATAGCGGTGCTGATAGTTCCATCTTTATACAGGTAGCGGTGTACATATTTTCGTGTTTATACAGAGAGCGGTGTAGATATTTCCATGTTCATACAGATAGCGGTGTATATATTTCCATGTTTATACAGATAGCGGTGTAGATATTTCCATGTTCATACAGATAGCGGTGCTGATATTTCCATGTTTATAAAGGTAGTGGTGTAGATATTTCCATGTTTATACAGATAGCGGTGTAGATATTTCCATGTTCATCCAGATGGCTGAGTAGATATATCCATGCTCATACAGATGGCGGTGAAGACGTTTCCATGTTCATACAGATAGCGGTGTAGATATTTCCATGTTCATACAGATAACCGTGTAGATATAGCATTGTTCCTACCGATAGCGGTGCTGATACTTCCATGTTTATACAGGTAGCGGTGTAGATATTTCCATGTTTATACACATAGCGGTGTAGATATTTCCATGTTCATACAGATATCGGTGTAGATATTTCCATGTTCATCCAGATGGCTGTGTAGATATTTCCATGTTTATACAGATAGCGGTGTAGATATCTCCTTCTTAATTCTGATGGCGGTGTAGATATTTCCATGTTCATACAGATGGCGGTGTAGATATTTCCATGTTTATAGAGATAGCGGTGTAGTTATTTCCATGTGCAAAGAGATAGCTGTGTAGGTATTTCCATTTATATGCAGATAGTTGTGTAGGTATTTCCTTTTTCATGCAGATAGCGGTGTAGATATTTCCGTGTTAAACAGATAGCAGTGTAGATATTTCCATGTTCATACAGATAGCGGTGTAGATATTTCCATGTTTATACAGATAGCGGTGAAGATGTATGCATGTTTACACAGATAGCGGTGTAGATATTTCCATGTTCATCCAGACGGGTGTGTAGACATATCCATGTTCATACAGATGGCGGTGAAGATATTTCCATGTTCATACAGATGGCTGTGTAGATATATCCATGTTCATACAGATGGTGGTGACGATATTTCCATGTTCATACAGACGGCGGTGTAGATATTTCCATGTTCATACAGATAGCGGTGCTGATATTTCCATGTTTATACAGGTAGCGGTGTAGATATTTCCATGTTTATACAGATAGCGGTGTAGATATTTCCATGTTTATACAGATAGCGGTGTAGATATTTCCATGTTTATACAGATAGCGGTAGATATCTCCATCTTAATACAGATGGCGGTGTAGATATTTATATGTTCATACAGATGGCAGTGCAGATATTTCCTTTTTCATACAGATGGCGGTGAAGATATTTCCATGTTCATACAGATGGCGGTGTAGAAACTTCCATGTTCACACTGATAGCGGTGGTGATATTTCCATGTTTATACACGTAGCGGTGTAGATATTTCCATGTTTATACAGATAGCGGTGTAAATATTTCCATGTTTATACACATAGCGGTGTAGATATTTCCATGTTTATACAGATAGAGGTGTAGATATTTCCATGTTTATGCAGATAGTTGTGTAGATATCTCCATCTTAATACAGATGGCAGTGTAGATATTTAAATGTTCATACAGATGGCTGTGTAGACATATCCATGTTCATACAGTTGGCGGTGAAGGTATTTCCATGTTCATACAGATAGCGGTGTAGATATTTCCATGTTTATACAGATAGCGGTGAAAATGTATGCATGTTTACACAGATAGCGGTGTAGATATTTCCATGTTCATCCAGATGGCTGTGTAGATATATCCATGTTCATACAGATGGCGGTGAAGATATTTCCATGTTCATACAGATAGCGGTGTAGATATTTCCATGTTCATACAGATAGCGGTGCATGTATTTCCATGTTCATACAGATAGCGGTGTAGATATTTCCGTGTTCATCCAGATGTCTGTGTAGATATTTCCATGTTCATACAGATAGCGGTGTAGATATTTCCATGTTCATACAGATAGCGGTGTAGATATTTCCATGTTCATCCAGATGGCTGTGTAGACATATCCATGTTCATACAGATGGCGGTGAAGATATTTCCATGTTCATACAGATGGCTGTGTAGATATATCCATGTTCATACAGATGGCGGTGACGATATTTCCATGTTCATACAGACGGCGGTGTAGATATTTCAATGTTTATACACATAGCGGTGTAGATAATTCCATGTTTATACAGATAGCGGTGTAGATATTTCCATGTTTATGCAGATAGTTGTGTAGATATTTCCATCTTAATACAGATGGCGGTGTAGATATTTAAATGTTCATACAGGTGGCTGTGTAGACATATCCATGTTCATACAGATGGCGGTGAAGATATTTCCATGTTCATACAGATAGCGGTGTAGATATTTCCATGTTCATACAGATAGCGGTGTAGATATTTCCATGTTCATACAGATGGCTGTGTAGATATATCCATGTTCCTACAGATGGCGGTGAAGATATTTCCAAGTTCATACAGATGGCGGTGTAGATATTTCCATGTTCATCCAGATGGCTGTGTAGATATATCCATGTTCATACAGATAGCGGTGTAGATATTTCCATCTTCATACAGATAGCGGTGCAGATATTTCCATGTTCATCCAGATGGCTGTGTAGATATATCCATGTTCATACAGATGGCGGTGAAGATATTTCCATGTTCATACAGATAGCGGTGTAGATATTTCCATGTTCATACAGATAGCGGTGTAGATATTTCCATGTTCATAAAGATAGCGGTGTAGATATTTCCATGTTTATACAGATAGCGGTGAAAAGGTATGCATGTTTACACAGATAGCGGTGTAGATATTTCCATGTTCTTCCAGATGGCTGTGTAGATATATCCATGTTCATACAGATGGCGGTGAAGATATTTCCATGTTCATACAGATAGCGGTGTAGATATTTCCATGTTCATACAGATAGCGGTGCATGTATTTCCATGTTCATACAGATAGCGGTGTAGATATTTCCGTGTTCATCCAGATGTCTGTGTAGATATTTCCATGTTCATACAGATAGCGGTGTAGATATTTCCATGTTCATACAGATAGCGGTGTAGATATTTCCATGTTCATCCAGATGGCTGTGTAGTCATATCCATGTTCATACAGATGGCGGTGAAGATATTTCCATGTTCATACAGATGGCTGTGTAGATATTTCCATGTTCATACAGATTGCTGTGTAGATATATCCATGTTCATACAGATGGCGGTGACGATATTTCCATGTTCATACAGACGGCGGTGTAGATATTTCCATGTTCATACAGATAGCGGTGCTGATATTTCCATGTTTATACAGGTAGCGGTGTACATATTTCCGTGTTTATACAGAGAGCGTTGTAGATATTTCCATGTTCATACAGATAGCGGTGTATATATTTCCATGTTTATACAGATAGCGGTGTAGATATCTCCTTCTTAATACAGATGGCGGTGTAGATATTTCCATGTTCATACAGATGGCGGTGTAGATATTTCCATGTTTATAGAGATAGCGGTGTAGCTATTTCCATGTGCAAAGAGATAGCTGTGTAGATATTTCCATTTATATGCAGATAGTTGGGTATATATTTCCATTTTCATGCAGATAGCGGTGTAGGTATTTCCATGTTCAAACAGATAGCGGTATAGATATTTCCATGTTCATACAGATAGCGGTGTAGATATTTCCATGTTTATACAGATAGCGGTGAAGATGTATGCATGTTTACACAGATAGCGGTGTAGATATTTCCATGTTCATACAGACGGCTGTGTAGACATATCCATGTTCATACAGATGGCGGTGAAGATATTTCCATGTTCATACAGATTGCTGTGTAGATATATCCATGTTCATACAGATGGCGGTGACGATATTTCCATGTTCATACAGACGGCGGTGTAGATATTTCCATGTTCATACAGATAGCGGTGCTGATATTTCCATGTTTATAAAGGTAGTGGTGTAGATATTTCCATGTTTATACAGATAGCGTTGTAGATATTTCCATGTCCATCCAGATGGCTGTGTAGATATATCCATGCTCATACAGATGGCGGTGAAGACATTTCCATGTTCATACAGATAGCGGTGTAGATATTTCCATGTTCATACAGATAACCGTGTAGATATTGCATTGTTCCTACCGATAGCGGTGCTGATACTTCCATGTTTATACAGGTAGCGGTGTAGATATTTCCATGTTTATACACATAGCGGTGTAGATATTTCCATGTTTATACAGATAGCGGTGTAGATATCTCCATCTTAATACAGATGGCGGTGTAGATATTTATATGCTCATACAGATGGCGGTGCAGATATTTCCATGTTCATACGGATGGCGGTGAAGATATTTCCATGTTCATACAGATGGCGGTGTAGAAACTTCCATGTTCATACTGATTGCGGTGCTGATATTTCCATGTTTATACAGGTAGCGGTGTAGATATTTCCATGTTTATACAGATAGCAGTGTAGATATTTCCATGTTTATACACATAGCGGTGTAGATATTTCCATGTTTATACAGATAGCGGTGTAGATATTTCCATGTTTATACAGATAGCGGTAGATATCTCCATCTTAATACAGATGGCGGTGTAGATATTTATATGTTCATACAGATGGCAGTGCAGATATTTCCATGTTCATACAGATGGCGGTGAAGATATTTCCATGTTCATACAGATGGCGGTGTAGAAACTTCCATGTTCATACTGATAGCGGTGGTGATATTTCCATGTTTATACAGGTAGCGGTGTAGATATTTCCATGTTTATACAGATAGCGGTGTAGATAATTCCATGTTTATACAGATAGCGGTGTAGATATTTCCATGTTTATGCAGATAGTTGTGTAGATATCTCCATCTTAATACAGATGGCGGTGTAGATATTTAAATGTTCATACAGATGGCTGTGTAGACATATCCATGTTCATACAGATGGCGGTGAAGATATTTCCATGTTCATACAGATAGCGGTGTAGATATTTCCATGTTCATACAGATAGCGGTGTAGATATTTCCATGTTCATACAGATGGCTGTGTAGATATATCCATGTTCCTACAGATGGCGGTGAAGATATTTCCAAGTTCATACAGATGGCGGTGTAGATATTTCGATGTTCATCCAGATGGCTGTGTAGATATATCCATGTTCATACAGATAGCGGTGTAGATATTTCCATCTTCATACAGATAGCGGTGCAGATATTTCCGTGTTCATCCAGATGGCTGTGTAGATATATCCATGTTCATACAGATGGCGGTGAAGATATTTCCATGTTCATACAGATAGCGGTGTAGATATTTCCATGTTCATACAGATAGCGGTGTAGATATTTCCATGTTCATAAAGATAGCGGTGTAGATATTTCCATGTTTATACAGATAGCGGTGAAAAGGTATGCATGTTTACACAGATAGCGGTGTAGATATTTCTATGTTCTTCCAGATGGCTGTGTAGATATATCCATGTTCATACAGATGGCGGTGAAGATATTTCCATGTTCATACAGATAGCGGTGTAGATATTTCCATGTTCATACAGATAGCGGTGCATGTATTTCCATGTTCATACAGATAGCGGTGTAGATATTTCCGTGTTCATCCAGATGTCTGTGTAGATATTTCCATGTTCATACAGATAGCGGTGTAGATATTTCCATGTTCATAAAGATAGCGGTGTAGATATTTCCATGTTCATCCAGATGGCTGTGTAGTCATATCCATGTTCATACAGATGGCGGTGAAGATATTTCCATGTTCATACAGATGGCTGTGTAGATATATCCATGTTCATACAGATGGCGGTGACGATATTTCCATGTTCATACAGACGGCGGTGTAGATATTTCCATGTTCATACAGATAGCGGTGCTGATATTTCCATGTTTATACAGGTAGCGGTGTACATATTTCCGTGTTTATACAGAGAGCGGTGTAGATATTTCCATGTTCATACAGATAGCGGTGTATATATTTCCATGTTTATACAGATAGCGGTGTAGATATCTCCTTCTTAATACAGATGGCGGTGTAGATATTTCCATGTTCATACAGATGGCGGTGTAGATATTTCCATGTTTATAGAGATAGCGGTGTAGCTATTTCCATGTGCAAAGAGATAGCTGTGTAGATATTTCCATTTATATGCAGATAGTTGTGTATATATTTCCATTTTCATGCAGATAGCGGTGTAGATATTTCCATGTTCAATCAGATAGCGGTGTAGATATTTCCAAGTTCATACAGATAGCGGTGTAGATATTTCCATGTTTATACAGATAGCGGTGAAGATGTATGCATGTTTACACAGATAGCGGTGTAGATATTTCCATATTCATACAGACGGCTGTGTAGACATATCCATGTTCATACAGATGGCGGTGAAGATATTTCCATGTTCATACAGATTGCTGTGTAGATATATCCATGTTCATACAGATGGCGGTGACGATATTTCCATCTTCATACAGACGGCGGTGTAGATATTTCCATGTTCATATAGATAGCGGTGCTGATATTTCCATTTTTATAAAGGTAGTGGTGTAGATATTTCCATGTTTATACAGATAGCGGTGTAGATATTTCCATGTCCATCCAGATGGCTGTGTAGATATATCCATGCTCATACAGATGGCGGTGAAGACATTTCCATGTTCATACAGATAGCGGTGTAGATATTTCCATGTTCATACAGATAACCGTGTAGATATTGCATTGTTCCTACCGATAGCGGTGCTGATACTTCCATGTTTATACAGGTAGCGGTGTAGATATTTCCATGTTTATACACATAGCGGTGTAGATATTTCCATGTTTATACAGATAGCGGTGTAGATATCTCCATCTTAATACAGATGGCGATGTAGATATTTATATGCTCATACAGATGGCGTTGCAGATATTTCCATGTTCATACGGATGGCGGTGAAGATACTTCCATGTTCATACAGATGGCGGTGTAGAAACTTCCATGTTCATACTGATAGCGGTGCTGATATTTCCATGTTTATACAGGTAGCGGTGTAGATATTTCCATGTTTATACAGATAGCAGTGTAGATATTTCCATGTTTATACAGATAGCGGTGTAGATATTTCCATGTTTATGCAGATAGTGGTGTAGATATCTCCATCTTAATACAGATGGCGGTGTAGATATTTAAATGTTCATACAGATGGCGGTGCAGATATTTCCATGTTCATACAGATAGCGGTGTAGTTATTTCCATGTGCAAAGAGATAGCTGTGTAGATATTTCCATTTATATGCAGATAGTTGTGTAGATATTTCCTTTTTCATGCAGATAGCGGTGTAGATATTTCCATGTTCAGATAGCGGTGTAGATATTTCCATGTTCATACAGATAGCGGTGTAGATATTTCCATGTTTATACAGATAGCGGTGAAGATGTATGCATGTTTACACAGATAGCGGTGTAGATATTTCCATGTTCATCCAGACGGGTGTGTAGACATATCCATGTTCATACAGATGGCGGTGAAGATATTTCCATGTTCATACAGATGGCTGTGTAGATATATCCATGTTCATACAGATGGCGGTGACGATATTTCCATGTTCATACAGACGGCGGTGTAGATATTTCCATGTTCATACAGATAGCGGTGCTGATATTTCCATGTTTATACAGGTAGCGGTGTAGATATTTCCATGTTTATACAGATAGCGGTGTAGATATTTCCATGTTTATACAGATAGCGGTAGATAACTCCATCTTAATACAGATGGCGGTGTAGATATTTATATGTTCATACAGATGGCGGTGCAGATATTTCCATGTTCATACGGATGGCGGTGAAGATATTTCCATGTTCATACAGATGGCGGTGTAGAAACTTCCATGTTCATACTGATAGTGGTGGTGATATTTCCATGTTTATACAGGTAGCGGTGTAGATATTTCCATGTTTATACAGATAGCGGTGTAGATATTTCCATGTTTATACACATAGCGGTGTAGATGTTTCCATGTTTATACAGATAGCGGTGTAGATATTTCCATGTTTATGCAGATATTTGTGTAGATATCTCCATCTTAATACAGATGGCGGTGTAGATATTTAAATGTTCATACAGATGGCTGTGTAGACATATCCATGTTCATACAGATGGCGGTGAAGGTATTTCCATGTTCATACAGATAGCGGTGTAGATATTTCCATGTTCATACAGATAGCGGTGTAGATATTTCCATGTACATACAGATAGCTGTGTAGATATTTCCATGTTCATCCAGATGGCTGTGTAGACATATCCATGTTCATACAGATGGCGGTGAAGTTATTTCCATGTTTATACAGATAGCGGTGTAGATATTTCCATGTTCATACAGATAGACGTGTAGATATTGCCATGTTCATACCGATAGCGGTGCTGATACTTCCATGTTTATACAGGTAGCGGTGTACATATTTCCGTGTTTATACAGATAGCGGTGTAGATATTTCCATGTTCATACAGATAGCGGTGTAGATATATCCATGTTTATACAGATAGCGGTGTAGATATCTCCTTCTTAATTCTGATGGCGGTGTAGATATTTCCATGTTCATACAGATGGCGGTGTAGATATTTCCATGTTTATAGAGATAGCGGTGTAGTTATTTCCATGTGCATAGAGATAGCTGTGTAGATATTTCCATTTATATGCAGATAGTTGTGTAGATATTTCCTTTTTCATGCAGATAGCGGTGTAGATATTTCCATGTTCAAACAGATAGCGGTGTAGATATTTCCATGTTCATACGGATAGCGGTGTAGATATTTCCATGTTTATACAGATAGCGGTGAAGATGTATGCATGTTTACACAGATAGCGGTGTAGATATTTCCATGTTCATACAGATAGCGGTGTAGATATTTCCATGTTCATACAGATAGCGGTGTAGATATTTCCATGTTCATACAGATAGTGGTGCATGTATTTCCATGTTCATACAGATAGCGGTGTAGATATTTCCGTGTTCATCCAGATGTCTGTGTAGATATTTCCATGTTCATACAGATAGCGGTGTAGATATTTCCATGTTCATACAGATAGCGGTGTAGATATTTCCATGTTCATCCAGATGGCTGTGTAGACATATCCATGTTCATACAGATGGCGGTGAAGATATTTCCATGTTCATACAGATGGCTGTGTAGATATATCCATGTTCATACAGATGGCGGTGACGATATTTCCATGTTCATACAGATGGCGGTGTAGATATTTCCATGTTTATAGAGATAGCGGTGTAGCTATTTCCATGTGCAAAGAGATAGCTGTGTAGATATTTCCATTTATATGCAGATAGTTGTGTATATATTTCCATTTTCATGCAGATAGCGGTGTAGGTATTTCCATGTTCAATCAGATAGCGGTGTAGATATTTCCAAGTTCATACAGATAGCGGTGTAGATATTTCCATGTTTATACAGATAGCGGTGAAGATGTATGCATGTTTACACAGATAGCGGTGTAGATATTTCCATATTCATACAGACGGCTGTGTAGACATATCCATGTTCATACAGATGGCGGTGAAGATATTTCCATGTTCATACAGATTGCTGTGTAGATATATCCATGTTCATACAGATGGCGGTGACGATATTTCCATCTTCATACAGACGGCGGTGTAGATATTTCCATGTTCATATAGATAGCGGTGCTGATATTTCCATTTTTATAAAGGTAGTGGTGTAGATATTTCCATGTTTATACAGATAGCGGTGTAGATATTTCCATGTCCATCCAGATGGCTGTGTAGATATATCCATGCTCATACAGATGGCGGTGAAGACATTTCCATGTTCATACAGATAGCGGTGTAGATATTTCCATGTTCATACAGATAACCGTGTAGATATTGCATTGTTCCTACCGATAGCGGTGCTGATACTTCCATGTTTATACAGGTAGCGGTGTAGATATTTCCATGTTTATACACATAGCGGTGTAGATATTTCCATGTTTATACAGATAGCGGTGTAGATATCTCCATCTTAATACAGATGGCGATGTAGATATTTATATGCTCATACAGATGGCGTTGCAGATATTTCCATGTTCATACGGATGGCGGTGAAGATACTTCCATGTTCATACAGATGGCGGTGTAGAAACTTCCATGTTCATACTGATAGCGGTGCTGATATTTCCATGTTTATACAGGTAGCGGTGTAGATATTTCCATGTTTATACAGATAGCAGTGTAGATATTTCCATGTTTATACAGATAGCGGTGTAGATATTTCCATGTTTATGCAGATAGTGGTGTAGATATCTCCATCTTAATACAGATGGCGGTGTAGATATTTAAATGTTCATACAGATGGCGGTGCAGATATTTCCATGTTCATACAGATAGCGGTGTAGTTATTTCCATGTGCAAAGAGATAGCTGTGTAGATATTTCCATTTATATGCAGATAGTTGTGTAGATATTTCCTTTTTCATGCAGATAGCGGTGTAGATATTTCCATGTTCAGATAGCGGTGTAGATATTTCCATGTTCATACAGATAGCGGTGTAGATATTTCCATGTTTATACAGATAGCGGTGAAGATGTATGCATGTTTACACAGATAGCGGTGTAGATATTTCCATGTTCATCCAGACGGGTGTGTAGACATATCCATGTTCATACAGATGGCGGTGAAGATATTTCCATGTTCATACAGATGGCTGTGTAGATATATCCATGTTCATACAGATGGCGGTGACGATATTTCCATGTTCATACAGACGGCGGTGTAGATATTTCCATGTTCATACAGATAGCGGTGCTGATATTTCCATGTTTATACAGGTAGCGGTGTAGATATTTCCATGTTTATACAGATAGCGGTGTAGATATTTCCATGTTTATACAGATAGCGGTAGATAACTCCATCTTAATACAGATGGCGGTGTAGATATTTATATGTTCATACAGATGGCGGTGCAGATATTTCCATGTTCATACGGATGGCGGTGAAGATATTTCCATGTTCATACAGATGGCGGTGTAGAAACTTCCATGTTCATACTGATAGTGGTGGTGATATTTCCATGTTTATACAGGTAGCGGTGTAGATATTTCATTGTTTATACAGATAGCGGTGTAGATATTTCCATGTTTATACACATAGCGGTGTAGATATTTCCATGTTTATACAGATAGCGGTGTAGATATTTCCATGTTTATGCAGATATTTGTGTAGATATCTCCATCTTAATACAGATGGCGGTGTAGATATTTAAATGTTCATACAGATGGCTGTGTAGACATATCCATGTTCATACAGATGGCGGTGAAGGTATTTCCATGTTCATACAGATAGCGGTGTAGATATTTCCATGTTCATACAGATAGCGGTGTAGATATTTCCATGTACATACAGATAGCTGTGTAGATATTTCCATGTTCATCCAGATGGCTGTGTAGACATATCCATGTTCATACAGATGGCGGTGAAGTTATTTCCATGTTTATACAGATAGCGGTGTAGATATTTCCATGTTCATACAGATAGACGTGTAGATATTGCCATGTTCATACCGATAGCGGTGCTGATACTTCCATGTTTATACAGGTAGCGGTGTACATATTTCCGTGTTTATACAGATAGCGGTGTAGATATTTCCATGTTCATACAGATAGCGGTGTAGATATATCCATGTTTATACAGATAGCGGTGTAGATATCTCCTTCTTAATTCTGATGGCGGTGTAGATATTTCCATGTTCATACAGATGGCGGTGTAGATATTTCCATGTTTATAGAGATAGCGGTGTAGTTATTTCCATGTGCATAGAGATAGCTGTGTAGATATTTCCATTTATATGCAGATAGTTGTGTAGATATTTCCTTTTTCATGCAGATAGCGGTGTAGATATTTCCATGTTCAAACAGATAGCGGTGTAGATATTTCCATGTTCATACGGATAGCGGTGTAGATATTTCCATGTTTATACAGATAGCGGTGAAGATGTATGCATGTTTACACAGATAGCGGTGTAGATATTTCCATGTTCATACAGATAGCGGTGTAGATATTTCCATGTTCATACAGATAGCGGTGTAGATATTTCCATGTTCATACAGATAGTGGTGCATGTATTTCCATGTTCATACAGATAGCGGTGTAGATATTTCCGTGTTCATCCAGATGTCTGTGTAGATATTTCCATGTTCATACAGATAGCGGTGTAGATATTTCCATGTTCATACAGATAGCGGTGTAGATATTTCCATGTTCATCCAGATGGCTGTGTAGACATATCCATGTTCATACAGATGGCGGTGAAGATATTTCCATGTTCATACAGATGGCTGTGTAGATATATCCATGTTCATACAGATGGCGGTGACGATATTTCCATGTTCATACAGACGGCGGTGTAGATATTTCCATGTTCATACAGACAGCGGTGCTGATATTTCCATGTTTATACAGGTAGCGGTGTAGATATTTCCATGTTTATACAGATAGCGGTGTAGATATTTCCATGTTTATACAGATAGCGGTGTAGATATTTCCATGTTTATACAGATAGCGGTGTAGATATTTCCATGTGTATACAGATAGCGGTGTAGATATCTCCATCTTAATACAGATGGCGGTGTAGATATTTATATGTTCATACAGATGGCGGTGCAGACATTTCCATGTTCATACGGATGGCGGTGAAGATATTTCCATGTTCATACAGATGGCGGTGAAGATATTTCCATGTTCATCCAGATGGCTGTGTAGATATATCCATGTTCATACAGATAGCGGTGTAGATATTTCCATCTTCATACAGATAGCGGTGCAGATATTTGCATGTTCATCCAGATGGCTGTGTAGATATATCCATGTTCATACAGATGGCGGTGAAGATATTTCCATGTTCATACAGATAGCGGTGTAGATATTTCCATGTTCATACAGATAGCGGTGTAGATATTTCCATGTTCATAAAGATAGCGGTGTAGATATTTCCATGTTTATACAGATAGCGGTGAAAATGTATGTATGTTTACACAGATAGCGGTGTAGATATTTCCATGTTCATCCAGATGGCTGTGTAGATATATCCATGTTCGTACAGATGGCGGTGAAGATATTTCCATGTTCATACAGATAGCGGTGTAGATATTTCCATGTTCATACAGATAGCGGTGCGTGTATTTCCATGTTCATACAGATAGCGGTGTAGATATTTCCGTGTTCATCCAGATGTCTGTGTAGATATTTCCATGTTCATACAGATAGCGGTGTAGATATTTCCATGTTCATACAGATAGCGGTGTAGATATTTCCATGTTCATCCAGATGGCTGTGTAGACATATCCATGTTCATACAGATGGCGGTGAAGATATTTCCATGTTCATACAGATGGCTGTGTAGATATATCCATGTTCATACAGATGGCGGTGACGATATTTCCATGTTCATACAGACGGCGGTGTAGATATTTCCATGTTCATACAGATAGCGGTGCTGATATTTCCATGTTTATACAGGTAGCGGTGTAGATATTTCCATGTTTATACAGATAGCGGTGTAGATATTTCCATGTTTATACAGATAGCGGTGTAGATATTTCCATGTTTATACAGATAGCGGTGTAGATATTTCCATGTTTATACAGATAGCGGTGTAGATATTTCCATGTTTATACAGATAGCGGTGTAGATATCTCCATCTTAATACAGATGGCGGTGCAGATATTTATATGTTCATACAGATGGCGGTGCAGATATTTCCATGTTCATACGGATGGCGGTGAAGATATTTCCATGTTCATACAGATGGCGGTGTAGAAACTTCCATGTTCATACTGATAGCGGTGCTGATATTTCCATGTTTATACAGGTAGCGGTGTAGATATTTCCATGTTTATACAGATAGCGGTGAAGATATTTCCATGTTCATTCAGATGGCGGTGTAGATATTTCCATGTTCATCCAGATGGCTGTGTAGATATATCCATGTTCATACAGATAGCGGTGTAGATATTTTCATCTTCATACTGATAGCGGTGCAGATATTTCCATGTTCATCCAGATGGCTGTGTAGATATATCCATGTTCATACAGATAGCGGTGTAGATATTTCCATGTTCATACAGATAGCGGTGTAGATATTTCCATGTTCATAAAGATAGTGGTGTAGATATTTCCATGTTTATACAGATAGCGGTGAAAATGTATGCATGTTTACACAGATAGCGGTGTAGATATTTCTATGTTCATCCAGATGGCTGTGTAGATATATCCATGTTCATACAGATGGCGGTGAAGATATTTCCATGTTCATACAGATAGCGGTGTAGATATTTCCATGTTCATACAGATAACGGTGTAGATATTTCCATGTTCATACAGATAGCGGTGCATGTATTTCCATGTTCATACAGATAGCGGTGTAGATATTTCCGTGTTCATCCAGATGTCTGTGTAGATATTTCCATGTTCATACAGATAGCGGTGTAGATATTTCCATGTTCATACAGATAGCGGTGTAGATATTTCCATGTTCATCCTGATGGCTGTGTAGACATATCCATGTTCATACAGATGGCGGTGAAGTTATTTCCATGTTTATACAGATAGCGGTGTAGATATTTCCATGTTCATACAGATAGACGTGTAGATATTGCCATGTTCATACCGATAGCGGTGCTGATACTTCCATGTTTATACAGGTAGAGGTGTACATATTTGCGTGTTTATACAGATAGCGGTGTAGATATTTCCATGTTCATACAGATAGCGGTGTAGATATTTCCATGTTTATACATTTAGCGGTGTAGATATCTCCTTCTTAATTCTGATGGCGGTGTAGATATTTCCATGTTCATACAGATGGCGGTGTAGATATTTCCATGTTTATAGAGATAGCGGTGTAGTTATTTCCATGTGCATAGAGATAGCTGTGTAGATATTTCCATTTATATGCAGATAGTTGTGTAGATATTTCCATTTTCATGCAGATAGCGGTGTAGATATTTCCATGTTCAAACAGATAGGGGTGTAGGTATTTCCATGTTCATACTGATAGCGGAGTGGATATTTCCATGTTTATACAGATAGCGGTGAAGATGTATGCATGTTTACACAAATAGCGGTGTAGATATTTCCATGTTCATACAGATAGCTGTGTAGATATTTCCATGTTCATCCAGACGGCTGTGTAGACATATCCATGTTCATACAGATGGCGGTGAAGATATTTCCATGTTCATACAGATGGCTGTGTAGATATATCCATGTTCATACAGATGACGGTGAATATTTTTCCGTGTTCATACAGATGGCGGTGTAGATATTTCCATGTTCATACAGATAGCGGTGCTGATATTTCCATGTTTATACAGGTAGCAGTGTAGATATTGACATGTTTATACAGATAGCGGTGTAGATATTTCCATGTTTATACACATAGCGGTGTAGGTATTTCCTTGTTCATACTGATAGCGGTGTAGATATCTCCATCTTAATACAGATGGCGGTGAAGATATTTATATGTTCATACAGATGGCGGTGCAGATATTTCCATGTTCATACAGATGGCGGTGAAGATATTTCCATGTTCATACAGATGGCGGTGTAGATACTTCCATGTTCATAATGATAGCGGTGCTGATATTTCCATCTTTATACAGGTAGCGGTGTAGATATTTCCATGTTTATACAGATAGCGGTGTAGATGTTTCCATGTTTATACACATAGCGGTGTAGATATTTCCATCTTTATACAGATAGCGGTGTAGATATCTCCTTCTTAATACAGATGGCGGTGTAGATATTTATATGTTCATTCAGATGGCGGTGCAGATATTTCCATGTTCATACAGATGGCGGTGTAGATATTTCCATGTTCATACAGATAGCGGTGTAGTTATTTCCATGTGTAAAGAGATAGCTGTGTAGATATTCCCATGTATATGCAGATAGCTGTGTAGATATTTCCATTTTCAAGCAGATAGCGGTTTATATACTTCCCTGTTCAAACAGATAGCGGTGTAGATATTTCCATGTTCATACAGATAGTGGTGTAGATATTTCCATGTTTGTACAGATAGCGGTGTAGATATCTCCATCTTAATACAGATGGCGGTGTAGATATTTATATGTTCATACAGATGGCGGTGCAGATATTTCCATGTTCATGCAGACGGCGGTGTAGATATTTCCATGTTCATACAGATAGTGGTGCAGTTATTTCCATGTGTAAAGTGATTGCTGTGTAGATATTACAGTGTATATGCAGATAGCTGTGTAGATATTTCCATTTTCATGCAGATAGCGGTGTATATATTTCCCTGTTCAAACAGTTAGCAGTGTAGATATTTCCATGTTCAGAAAGGTAGCGGTGTAGATATTTCATGTTTATACAGATAGCGGTGAAGATGTATGCATGTTTACACAGATAGCGGTGTAGATATTTCCATGTTCATCCAGATGGCTGTGTAGATATATCCATGTTCATACAGATAGCGGTGTAGATATTTCCATCTTCATACAGATAGCGGTGCAGATATTTCCATGTTAATCCCGATGGCTGTGTGGATATATCCATGTTCATACAGATGGCGGTGAAGATATTTCCATGTTCATACAGATAGCGGTGTAGATATTTCCATGTTCATAGAGAAAGCGGTGTAGATATTTCCTTGTTCATTCAGATAGCGGTGAAAATGTATGCATGTTTACACAGATAGCGGTGTAGATATTTCCATGTTCATCCAGATGGCTGTGTAGATATATCCATGTTCATACAGATGGCGGTGAAGATATTTCCATGTTCATACAGATAGCGGTGTAGATATTTCCATGTTCATACAGATAGCGGTGTAGATATTTCCATGTTCATACAGATAGCGGTGCATGTATTTCCATGTTAATACAGATAGCGGTGTAGATATTTCCGTGTTCATCCAGATGTCTGTGTAGATATTTCCATGTTCATACAGATAGCGGTGTAGATATTTCCATGTTCATACAGATAGCGGTGTAGATATTTCCATGTTCGTACAGATGGCTGTGTAGATATATCCATGTTCATACAGATGGCTGTGAAGATACTTCCATGTTCATACAGATAGCGGTGTAGATATCTCCATGTTCATACAGATAGCCGTGTAGATATTGCCATGTTCATACCGATAGCGGTGCTGATAGTTCCATCTTTATACAGGTAGCGGTGTACATATTTTCGAGTTTATACAGAGAGCGGTGTAGATATTTCCATGTTCATACAGATAGCGGTGTATATATTTCCATGTTTATACAGATAGCGGTGTAGATATCTCCTTCTTAATACAGATGGCGGTGTAGATATTTCCATGTTCATACAGATGGCGGTGTAGATATTTCCATCTTTATAGAGATAGCGGTGTAGCTATTTCCATGTGCAAAGAGATAGCTGTGTAGATATTTCCATTTATATGCACATAGTTGTGTATATATTTCCATTTTCATGCAGATAGCGGTGTAGGTATTTCCATGTTCAAACAGATAGCGGTGTAGATATTTACATGTTCATACAGATAGCGGTGTAGATATTTCCATGTTTATACAGATAGCGGTGAAGATGTATGCATGTTTACACAGATAGCGGTGTAGATATTTCCATGTTCATACAGACGGCTGTGTAGACATATCCATGTTCATACAGATGGCGGTAAAGATATTTCCATGTTCATACAGATTGCTGTGTAGACATATCCATGTTCATACAGATAGCGGTGCTGATATTTCCATGTTTATAAAGGTAGTGGTGTAGATATTTCCATGTTTATACAGATAGCGGTGTAGATATTTCCATGTTCATCCAGATGGCTGTGTAGATATATCCATGCTCATACAGATGGCGGTGAAGACGTTTCCATGTTCATACTGATAGCGGTGCTGATATTTCCATGTTTATACAGGTAGCGGTGTAGATATTTCCATGTTTATACAGATTGCAGTGTAGATATTTCCATGTTTATACACATAGCGGTGTAGATATTTCCATGTTTATACAGATGGCGGTGTAGATATTTCCATGTTTATGCAGATAGTGGTGTAGATATCTCCATCTTAATACAGATGGCGGTGTAGATATTTATATGCTCATACAGATGGCGGTGCAGATATTTCCATGTTCATACGGATAGCGGTGAAGATATTTCCATGTTCATACAGATGGCGGTGTAGAAACTTCCATGTTCATACTGATAGCGGTGCTGATATTTCCATGTTTATACAGGTAGCGGTGTAGATATTTCCATGTTTATACAGATTGCAGTGTAGATATTTCCATGTTTATACACATAGCGGTGTAGATATTTCCATGTTTATACAGATGGCGGTGTAGATATTTCCATGTTTATGCAGATAGTGGTGTAGATATCTCCATCTTAATACAGATGGCGGTGTAGATATTTAAATGTTCATACAGATGGCGGTGCAGATATTTCCATGTTCATACAGATGGCGGTGTAGTTATTTCCATGTGTAAAGAGATAGCTGTGTAGGTATTTCCATGTATAAGCAGATAGCTCTGTAGATATTTCCGTTTTCATGCAGATAGCGGTGTATATATTTCCCTCTTCAAACAGTTAGCGGTGTAGATATTTCCATGGTCATAAATATAGCGGTGTAGATATTTCCATGTTTATACAGATAGCGGTGTAGATATTTCCATGTTCATACAGATAGACGTGTAGATATTGCCATGTTCATACCGATAGCGGTGCTGATACTTCCATGTTTATACAGGTAGTGGGGTACATATTTCCGTGTTTATACAGATAGCGGTGTAGGTATTTCCATGTTCATACAGATAGCGGTGTAGATATTTCCATGTTTATACAGATAGCGGTGTAGATATCTCCTTCTTAATTCTGATGGCGGTGTAGATATTTCCATGTTTATAGAGATAGCGGTGTAGTTATTTCCATGTGCAAAGAGATAGCTGTGTAGATATTTCCATTTATATGCAGATAGTTGTGTAGGTATTTCCTTTTTCATGCAGATAGCGGTGTAGATATTTCCATGTTCAAACAGATAGCGGTGTAGATATTTCCATGTTCATACAGATAGCGGTGTAGATATTTCCATGTTTATACAGATAGCGGTGAAGATGTATGCATGTTTACACAGATAGCGGTGTAGATATTTCCATGTTCATCCAGACGGGTGTGTAGACATATCCATGTTCATACAGATGGCGGTGAAGATATTTCCATGTTCATACAGATGGCTGTGTAGATATATCCATGTTCATACAGATGGCGGTGACGATATTTCCATGTTCATACAGACGTCGGTGTAGATATTTCCATGTTCATACAGATAGCGGTGCTGATATTTCCATGTTTATACAGGTAGCGGTGTAGATATTTCCATGTTTATACAGATAGCGGTGTAGATATTTCCATGTTTATACAGATAGCGGTGTAGATATTTCCATGTTTATACAGATAGCGGTAGATATCTCCATCTTAATACAGATGGCGGGGTAGATATTTATATGTTCATACAGATGGCGGTGCAGATATTTCCATGTTCATACAGATGGCGGTGAAGATATTTCCATGTTCATACAGATGGCGGTGTAGAAACTTCCATGTTCATACTGATAGCGGTGGTGATATTTCCATGTTTATACAGGTAGCGATGTAGATATTTCCATGTTTATACAGATAGCGGTGCAAATATTTCCATGTTTATACACATAGCGGTGTAGATATTTCCATGTTTATACAGATAGCGGTGTAGATATTTCCATGTTTATGCAGATAGTTGTGTAGATATCTCCATCTTAATACAGATGGCAGTGTAGATATTTAAATGTTCATACAGATGGCTGTGTAGACATATCCATGTTCATACAGATGGCGGTGAAGGTATTTCCATGTTCATACAGATAGCGGTGTAGATATTTCCATGTTTATACAGATAGCGGTGAAAATGTATGCATGTTTAAACAGATAGCGGTGTAGATATTTCCATGTTCATCCAGATGGCTGTGTAGATATATCCATGTTCATACAGATGGCGGTGAAGATATTTCCATGTTTATACAGATAGCGGTGTAGATATTTCCATGTTCATACAGATAGCGGTGCATGTATTTCCATGTTCATACAGATAGCGGTGTAGATATTTCCTTGTTCATCCAGATGTCTGTGTAGATATTTCCATGTTCATACAGATAGCGGTGTAGATATTTCCATGTTCATACAGATAGCGGTGTAGATATTTCCATGTTCATCCAGATGGCTGTGTAGACATATCCATGTTCATACAGATGGCGGTGAAGATATTTCCATGTTCATACAGATGGCTGTGTAGATATATCCATGTTCATACAGATGGCGGTGACGATATTTCCATGTTCATACAGACGGCGGTGTAGATATTTCCATGTTTATACACATAGCGGTGTAGATAATTCCATGTTTATACAGATAGCGGTGTAGATATTTCCATGTTTATGCAGATAGTTGTGTAGATATCTCCATCTTAATACAGATGGCAGTTTAGATATTTAAATGTTCATACAGATGGCTGTGTAGACATATCCATGTTCATACAGATGGCGGTGAAGATATTTCCATGTTCATACAGATAGCGGTTTAGATATTTCCATGTTCATACAGATAGCGGTGTAGATATTTCCATGTTCATACAGATGGCTGTGTAGATATATCCATGTTCCTACAGATGGCGGTGAAGATATTTCCATGTTCATACAGATGGCGGTGTAGATATTTCCATGTTCATCCAGATGGCTGTGTAGATATATCCATGTTCATACAGATAGCGGTGTAGATATTTCCATCTTCATACAGATAGCGGTGCAGATATTTCCATGTTCATCCAGATGGCTGTGTAGATATATCCATGTTCATACAGATGGCGGTGAAGATATTTCCATGTTCATACAGATAGCGGTGTAGATATTTCCATGTTCATACAGATAGCGGTGTAGATATTTCCATGTTCATAAAGATAGCGGTGTAGATATTTCCATGTTTATACAGATAGCGGTGAAAAGGTATGCATGTTTACACAGATAGCGGTGTAGATATTTCCATGTTCATCCAGATGGCTGTGTAGATATATCCATGTTCATACAGATGGCGGTGAAGATATTTCCATGTTCATACAGATAGCGGTGTAGATATTTCCATGTTCATACAGATAGCGGTGCATGTATTTCCATGTTCATACAGATAGCGGTGTAGATATTTCCGTGTTAATCCAGATGTCTGTGTAGATATTTCCATGTTCATACAGATAGCGGTGTAGACATATCCATGTTCATACAGATGGCGGTGAAGATATTTCCATGTTCATACAGATGGCTGTGTAGATATATCCATGTTCATACAGATGGCGGTGACGATATTTCCATGTTCATACAGACGGCGGTGTAGATATTTCCATGTTCATACAGATAGCGGTGCTGATATTTCCATGTTTATACAGGTAGCGGTGTAGATATTTCCATGTTTATACAGATAGCGGTGTAGATATTTCCATGTTTATACAGATAGCGGTGAAGATATTTCCATGTTTATACAGATAGCGGTAGATAACTCCATCTTAATACAGATGGCGGTGTAGATATTTATATGTTCATACAGATGGCGGTGCAGATATTTCCATGTTCATACGGATGGCGGTGAAGATATTTCCATGTTCATACAGATGGAGGTGTAGAAACTTCCATGTTCATACTGATAGTGGTGGTGATATTTCCATGTTTATACAGGTAGCGGTGTAGATATTTCCATGTTTATACAGATAGCGGTGTAGATATTTCCATGTTTATACAGATAGCGGTGTAGATATTTCCATGTTTATACACATAGCGGTGTAGATATTTCCATGTTTATACAGATAGCGGTGTAGATATTTCCATGTTTATGCAGTTAGTTGTGTAGATATCTCCATCTTAATACAGATGGCGGTGTAGATATTTAAATGTTCATACAGATGGCTGTGTAGACATATCCATGTTCATACAGATGGCGGTGAAGGTATTTCCATGTTCATACAGATAGCGGTGTAGATATTTCCATGTTTATACAGATAGCGGTGAAAATGTATGCATGTTTACACAGATAGCGGTGTAGATATTTCCATGTTCATCCAGATGGCTGTGTAGATATATCCATGTTCATACAGATGGCGGTGAAGATATTTCCATGTTCATACAGATAGCGGTGTAGATATTTCCATGTTCATACAGATAGCGGTGAATGTATTTCCATGTTCATACAGATAGCGTTGTAGATATTTCCGTGTTCATCCAGATGTCTGTGTAGATATTTCCATGTTCATACAGATAGCGGTGTAGATATTTCCATGTTCATACAGATAGCGGTGTAGATATTTCCATGTTCATCCAGATGGCTGTGTAGACATATCCATGTTCATACAGATGGCGGTGAAGATATTTCCATGTTCATACAGATAGCGGTGTAGATATTTCCATGTTCATACAGATAGCGGTGTAGATATTTCCATGTTCATACAGATTGGGGTGTATGTATTTCCATGTTCATACAGATAGTGGTGTAGATATTTCTATTTTCATGCAGATAGCGGTGTATATATTTCCCTGTTCAAACAGTCAGCGGTGTAGATATTTCCATGTTCCTAAAGATAGCGGTGTAGATATTTCCATGTTTATACAGATAGCGGTGAAGATGTATGCATGTTTTCACAGATATCGGTGTAGATATTTCCATGTTCATCCAGATGGCTGTGTAGATATATCCATGTTCATACAGACGGCGGTGAAGATATTTCCATGTTCATACAGATAGCGGTGTAGATATTTCCATGTTCATACAGATAGCGGTGCATGTATTTCCATGTTCATACAGATAGCGGTGTAGATATTTCCGTGTTCATCCAGATGTCTGTGTAGATATTTCCATGTTCATACAGATAGCGGTGTAGATATTTCCATGTTCATAAAGATAGCGGTGTAGATATTTCCATGTTTATACAGATAGCGGTGTAGTTATTTCCATGTTTATACAGATAGCGGTGTGGATATCTCCATCTTAATACAGATGGCGGTGTAGATATTTATATGTTCATACAGATGGCGGTGCAGATATTTCCATGTTCATACGGATGGCGGTGAAGATATTTCCATGTTCATACAGATGGCGGTGTAGAAACTTCCATGTTCATACTGATAGCGGTGCTGATATTTCCATGTTTATACAGGTAGCGGTGTAGATATTTCCATGTTTATACAGATAGCGGTGTAGATATTTCCATGTTTATACACATAGCGGTGTTGATATTTCCATGTTTATACAGATAGCTGTGTAGATATTTCCATGTTTATGCAGATAGTTGTCTAGATATGTCCATCTTAATACAGATGGCGGTGTAGATGTTTAAATGTTCATACAGATGGCTGTGTAGACATATCCATGTTCATACAGATGGTGGTGAAGATATTTCCATGTTCATACAGATAGCGGTGTAGATATTTCCATGTTCATACAGATGGCTGTGTAGATATATCTATGTTCCTACAGATGGCGGTGAAGATATTTCCATGTTCATACAGATGGCGGTGTAGATATTTCCATGTTCATCCAGATGGCTGTGTAGATATATCCATGTTCATACAGATAGCGGTGTAGATATTTCCATCTTCATACAGATAGCGGTGCAGATATTTCCATGTTCATCCAGATGGCTGTGTAGATATATCCATGTTCATACAGATGGCGTTGAAGATATTTCCATGTTCATACAGATAGCGGTGTAGATATTTCCATGTTCATACAGATAGCGGTGTAGATATTTCCATGTTCATAAAGATAGTGGTGTAGATATTTCCATGTTTATACAGATAGCGGTGAAAATGTATGCATGTTTACACAGACAGCGGTGTAGATATTTCTATGTTCATCCTGATGGCTGTGTAGATATATCCATGTTCATACAGATTGCGGTGAAGATATTTCCATGTTCATACAGATAGCGGTGTAGATATTTCCATGTTCATACAGATAGCGGTGTAGATATTTCCATGTTCATACAGATAGCGGTGCATGTATTTCCATGTTCATACAGATAGCGGTGTAGATATTTCCGTGTTCATCCAGATGTCTGTGTAGATATTTCCATGTTCATACAGATAGCGGTGTAGATATTTCCATGTACATACAGATAGCGGTGTAGATATTTCCATCTTCATCCAGATGGCTGTGTAGACATATCCATGTTCATACAGATGGCGGTGAAGTTATTTCCATGTTTATACAGATAGCGGTGTAGATATTTCCATGTTCATACAGATAGACGTGTAGATATTGCCATGTTCATACCGATAGCGGTGCTGATACTTCCATGTTTATACAGGTAGCGGTGTACATATTTCCGTGTTTATACAGATAGCGGTGTAGATATTTCCATGTTCATACAGATAGCGGTGTAGATATATCCATGTTTATACAGATAGCGGTGTAGATATCTCCTTCTTAATTCTGATGGCGGTGTAGATATTTCCATGTTCATACAGATGGCGGTGTAGATATTTCCATGTTTATAGAGATAGCGGTGTAGTTATTTCCATGTGCATAGAGATAGCTGTGTAGATATTTCCATTTATATGCAGATAGTTGTGTAGATATTTCCTTTTTCATGCAGATAGCGGTGTAGATATTTCCATGTTCAAACAGATAGCGGTGTAGATATTTCCATGTTCATACAGATAGCGGTGTACATATCTCCATGTTTATACAGATAGCGGTGAAGATGTATGCATGTTTACACAGATAGCGGTGTAGATATTTCCATGTTCATACAGATAGCGGTGTAGATATTTCCATGTTCATACAGATAGCGGTGTAGATATTTCCATGTTCATACAGATAGTGGTGCATGTATTTCCATGTTCATACAGATAGCGGTGTAGATATTTCCGTGTTCATCCAGATGTCTGTGTAGATATTTCCATGTTCATACAGATAGCGGTGTAGATATTTCCATGTTCATACAGATAGCGGTGTAGATATTTCCATGTTCATCCAGATGGCTGTGTAGACATATCCATGTTCATACAGATGGCGGTGAAGATATTTCCATGTTCATACAGATGGCTGTGTAGATATATCCATGTTCATACAGATGGCGGTGACGATATTTCCATGTTCATACAGACGGCGGTGTAGATATTTCCATGTTCATACAGACAGCGGTGCTGATATTTCCATGTTTATACAGGTAGCGGTGTAGATATTTCCATGTTTATACAGATAGCGGTGTAGATATTTCCATGTTTATACAGATAGCGGTGTAGATATTTCCATGTTTATACAGATAGCGGTGTAGATATTTCCATGTGTATACAGATAGCGGTGTAGATATCTCCATCTTAATACAGATGGCGGTGTAGATATTTATATGTTCATACAGATGGCGGTGCAGACATTTCCATGTTCATACGGATGGCGGTGAAGATATTTCCATGTTCATACCGATGGCGGTGAAGATATTTCCATGTTCATCCAGATGGCTGTGTAGATATATCCATGTTCATACAGATAGCGGTGTAGGTATTTCCATCTTCATACAGATAGCGCTGCAGATATTTGCATGTTCATCCAGATGGCTGTGTAGATATATCCATGTTCATACAGATGGCGGTGAAGATATTTCCATGTTCATACAGGTAGCGGTGTAGATATTTCCATGTTCATACAGATAGCGGTGTAGATATTTCCATGTTCATACAGATGGCGGTGAAGATATTTCCATGTTCATACAGGTAGCGGTGTAGATATTTCCATGTTCATACAGATAGCGGTGTAGATATTTCCATGTTCATAAAGATAGCGGTGTAGATATTTCCATGTTTATACAGAGAGCGGTGAAAATGTATGCATGTTTACACAGATAGCGGTGTAGATATTTCCATGTTCATCCAGAAGGCTGTGTAGATATATCCATGTTCGTACAGATGGCGGTGAAGATATTTCCATGTTCATACAGATAGCGGTGTAGATATTTCCATGTTCATACTGATAGCGGTGCATGTATTTCCATGTTCATACAGATAGCAGTGTAGATATTTCCGTGTTCATCCAGATGTCTGTGTAGATATTTCCATGTTCATACAGATAGCGGTGTAGATATTTCCATGTTCATACAGATAGCGGTGTAGATATTTCCATGTTCATCCAGATGGCTGTGTAGACATATCCATGTTCATACAGATGGCGGTGAAGATATTTCCATGTTCATACAGATGGCTGTGTAGATATATCCATGTTCATACAGATGGCGGTGACGATATTTCCATGTTCATACAGACGGCGGTGTAGATATTTCCATGTTCATACAGATAGCGGTGCTGATATTTCCATGTTTATACAGGTAGCGGTGTAGATATTTCCATGTTTATACAGATAGCGGTGTAGATATTTCCATGTTTATACAGATAGCGGTGTAGATATTTCCATGTTTATACAGATAGCGGTGTAGATATCTCCATCTTAATACAGATGGCGGTGCAGATATTTATATGTTCATACAGATGGCGGTGCAGATATTTCCATGTTCATACGGATGGCGGTGAGGATATTTCCATGTTCATACAGATGGCAGTGTAGAAACTTCCATGTTCATACTGATAGCGGTGCTGATATTTCCATGTTTATACAGGTAGCGGTGTAGATATTTCCATGTTTATACAGATAGCGGTGTAGATATCTCCTTCTTAATTCTGATGGCGGTGTAGATATTTCCATGTTCATATAGATGGCGGTGTAGATATTTCCATGTTTATAGAGATAGCGGTGTAGTTATTTCCATGTGCATAGAGATAGCTGTGTAGATATTTCCATTTATATGCAGATAGTTGTGTAGATATTTCCTTTTTCATGCAGATAGCGGTGTAGATATTTCCATGTTCAAACAGATAGCGGTGTAGATATTTCCATGTTCATACAGATAGCGGTGTACATATCTCCATGTTTATACAGATAGCGGTGAAGATGTATGCATGTTTACACAGATAGCGGTGTAGATATTTCCATGTTCATACAGATAGCGGTGTAGATATTTCCATGTTCATACAGATAGCGGTGTAGATATTTCCATGTTCATACAGATAGTGGTGCATGTATTTCCATGTTCATACAGATAGCGGTGTAGATATTTCCGTGTTCATCCAGATGTCTGTGTAGATATTTCCATGTTCATACAGATAGCGGTGTAGATATTTCCATGTTCATACAGATAGCGGTGTAGATATTTCCATGTTCATCCAGATGGCTGTGTAGACATATCCATGTTCATACAGATGGCGGTGAAGATATTTCCATGTTCATACAGATGGCTGTGTAGATATATCCATGTTCATACAGATGGCGGTGACGATATTTCCATGTTCATACAGACGGCGGTGTAGATATTTCCATGTTCATACAGACAGCGGTGCTGATATTTCCATGTTTATACAGGTAGCGGTGTAGATATTTCCATGTTTATACAGATAGCGGTGTAGATATTTCCATGTTTATACAGATAGCGGTGTAGATATTTCCATGTTTATACAGATAGCGGTGTAGATATTTCCATGTTTATACAGATAGCGGTGTAGATATTTCCATGTTTATACAGATAGCGGTGTAGATATCTCCATCTTAATACAGATGGCGGTGCAGATATTTATATGTTCATACAGATGGCGGTGCAGATATTTCCATGTTCATACGGATGGCGGTGAAGATATTTCCATGTTCATACAGATGGCGGTGTAGAAACTTCCATGTTCATACTGATAGCGGTGCTGATATTTCCATGTTTATACAGGTAGCGGTGTAGATATTTCCATGTTTATACAGATAGCGGTGAAGATATTTCCATGTTCATTCAGATGGCGGTGTAGATATTTCCATGTTCATCCAGATGGCTGTGTAGATATATCCATGTTCATACAGATAGCGGTGTAGATATTTTCATCTTCATACTGATAGCGGTGCAGATATTTCCATGTTCATCCAGATGGCTGTGTAGATATATCCATGTTCATACAGATAGCGGTGTAGATATTTCCATGTTCATACAGATAGCGGTGTAGATATTTCCATGTTCATAAAGATAGTGGTGTAGATATTTCCATGTTTATACAGATAGCGGTGAAAATGTATGCATGTTTACACAGATAGCGGTGTAGATATTTCTATGTTCATCCAGATGGCTGTGTAGATATATCCATGTTCATACAGATGGCGGTGAAGATATTTCCATGTTCATACAGATAGCGGTGTAGATATTTCCATGTTCATACAGATAACGGTGTAGATATTTCCATGTTCATACAGATAGCGGTGCATGTATTTCCATGTTCATACAGATAGCGGTGTAGATATTTCCGTGTTCATCCAGATGTCTGTGTAGATATTTCCATGTTCATACAGATAGCGGTGTAGATATTTCCATGTTCATACAGATAGCGGTGTAGATATTTCCATGTTCATCCTGATGGCTGTGTAGACATATCCATGTTCATACAGATGGCGGTGAAGTTATTTCCATGTTTATACAGATAGCGGTGTAGATATTTCCATGTTCATACAGATAGACGTGTAGATATTGCCATGTTCATACCGATAGCGGTGCTGATACTTCCATGTTTATACAGGTAGAGGTGTACATATTTGCGTGTTTATACAGATAGCGGTGTAGATATTTCCATGTTCATACAGATAGCGGTGTAGATATTTCCATGTTTATACATTTAGCGGTGTAGATATCTCCTTCTTAATTCTGATGGCGGTGTAGATATTTCCATGTTCATACAGATGGCGGTGTAGATATTTCCATGTTTATAGAGATAGCGGTGTAGTTATTTCCATGTGCATAGAGATAGCTGTGTAGATATTTCCATTTATATGCAGATAGTTGTGTAGATATTTCCATTTTCATGCAGATAGCGGTGTAGATATTTCCATGTTCAAACAGATAGGGGTGTAGGTATTTCCATGTTCATACTGATAGCGGAGTGGATATTTCCATGTTTATACAGATAGCGGTGAAGATGTATGCATGTTTACACAAATAGCGGTGTAGATATTTCCATGTTCATACAGATAGCTGTGTAGATATTTCCATGTTCATCCAGACGGCTGTGTAGACATATCCATGTTCATACAGATGGCGGTGAAGATATTTCCATGTTCATACAGATGGCTGTGTAGATATATCCATGTTCATACAGATGACGGTGAATATTTTTCCGTGTTCATACAGATGGCGGTGTAGATATTTCCATGTTCATACAGATAGCGGTGCTGATATTTCCATGTTTATACAGGTAGCAGTGTAGATATTGACATGTTTATACAGATAGCGGTGTAGATATTTCCATGTTTATACACATAGCGGTGTAGGTATTTCCTTGTTCATACTGATAGCGGTGTAGATATCTCCATCTTAATACAGATGGCGGTGAAGATATTTATATGTTCATACAGATGGCGGTGCAGATATTTCCATGTTCATACAGATGGCGGTGAAGATATTTCCATGTTCATACAGATGGCGGTGTAGATACTTCCATGTTCATAATGATAGCGGTGCTGATATTTCCATCTTTATACAGGTAGCGGTGTAGATATTTCCATGTTTATACAGATAGCGGTGTAGATGTTTCCATGTTTATACACATAGCGGTGTAGATATTTCCATCTTTATACAGATAGCGGTGTAGATATCTCCTTCTTAATACAGATGGCGGTGTAGATATTTATATGTTCATTCAGATGGCGGTGCAGATATTTCCATGTTCATACAGATGGCGGTGTAGATATTTCCATGTTCATACAGATAGCGGTGTAGTTATTTCCATGTGTAAAGAGATAGCTGTGTAGATATTCCCATGTATATGCAGATAGCTGTGTAGATATTTCCATTTTCAAGCAGATAGCGGTTTATATACTTCCCTGTTCAAACAGATAGCGGTGTAGATATTTCCATGTTCATACAGATAGTGGTGTAGATATTTCCATGTTTGTACAGATAGCGGTGTAGATATCTCCATCTTAATACAGATGGCGGTGTAGATATTTATATGTTCATACAGATGGCGGTGCAGATATTTCCATGTTCATGCAGACGGCGGTGTAGATATTTCCATGTTCATACAGATAGTGGTGCAGTTATTTCCATGTGTAAAGTGATTGCTGTGTAGATATTACAGTGTATATGCAGATAGCTGTGTAGATATTTCCATTTTCATGCAGATAGCGGTGTATATATTTCCCTGTTCAAACAGTTAGCAGTGTAGATATTTCCATGTTCAGAAAGGTAGCGGTGTAGATATTTCATGTTTATACAGATAGCGGTGAAGATGTATGCATGTTTACACAGATAGCGGTGTAGATATTTCCATGTTCATCCAGATGGCTGTGTAGATATATCCATGTTCATACAGATAGCGGTGTAGATATTTCCATCTTCATACAGATAGCGGTGCAGATATTTCCATGTTAATCCCGATGGCTGTGTGGATATATCCATGTTCATACAGATGGCGGTGAAGATATTTCCATGTTCATACAGATAGCGGTGTAGATATTTCCATGTTCATAGAGAAAGCGGTGTAGATATTTCCTTGTTCATTCAGATAGCGGTGAAAATGTATGCATGTTTACACAGATAGCGGTGTAGATATTTCCATGTTCATCCAGATGGCTGTGTAGATATATCCATGTTCATACAGATGGCGGTGAAGATATTTCCATGTTCATACAGATAGCGGTGTAGATATTTCCATGTTCATACAGATAGCGGTGTAGATATTTCCATGTTCATACAGATAGCGGTGCATGTATTTCCATGTTAATACAGATAGCGGTGTAGATATTTCCGTGTTCATCCAGATGTCTGTGTAGATATTTCCATGTTCATACAGATAGCGGTGTAGATATTTCCATGTTCATACAGATAGCGGTGTAGATATTTCCATGTTCGTACAGATGGCTGTGTAGATATATCCATGTTCATACAGATGGCTGTGAAGATACTTCCATGTTCATACAGATAGCGGTGTAGATATCTCCATGTTCATACAGATAGCCGTGTAGATATTGCCATGTTCATACCGATAGCGGTGCTGATAGTTCCATCTTTATACAGGTAGCGGTGTACATATTTTCGAGTTTATACAGAGAGCGGTGTAGATATTTCCATGTTCATACAGATAGCGGTGTATATATTTCCATGTTTATACAGATAGCGGTGTAGATATCTCCTTCTTAATACAGATGGCGGTGTAGATATTTCCATGTTCATACAGATGGCGGTGTAGATATTTCCATCTTTATAGAGATAGCGGTGTAGCTATTTCCATGTGCAAAGAGATAGCTGTGTAGATATTTCCATTTATATGCACATAGTTGTGTATATATTTCCATTTTCATGCAGATAGCGGTGTAGGTATTTCCATGTTCAAACAGATAGCGGTGTAGATATTTACATGTTCATACAGATAGCGGTGTAGATATTTCCATGTTTATACAGATAGCGGTGAAGATGTATGCATGTTTACACAGATAGCGGTGTAGATATTTCCATGTTCATACAGACGGCTGTGTAGACATATCCATGTTCATACAGATGGCGGTGAAGATATTTCCATGTTCATACAGATTGCTGTGTAGACATATCCATGTTCATACAGATAGCGGTGCTGATATTTCCATGTTTATAAAGGTAGTGGTGTAGATATTTCCATGTTTATACAGATAGCGGTGTAGATATTTCCATGTTCATCCAGATGGCTGTGTAGATATATCCATGCTCATACAGATGGCGGTGAAGACGTTTCCATGTTCATACTGATAGCGGTGCTGATATTTCCATGTTTATACAGGTAGCGGTGTAGATATTTCCATGTTTATACAGATTGCAGTGTAGATATTTCCATGTTTATACACATAGCGGTGTAGATATTTCCATGTTTATACAGATGGCGGTGTAGATATTTCCATGTTTATGCAGATAGTGGTGTAGATATCTCCATCTTAATACAGATGGCGGTGTAGATATTTATATGCTCATACAGATGGCGGTGCAGATATTTCCATGTTCATACGGATAGCGGTGAAGATATTTCCATGTTCATACAGATGGCGGTGTAGAAACTTCCATGTTCATACTGATAGCGGTGCTGATATTTCCATGTTTATACAGGTAGCGGTGTAGATATTTCCATGTTTATACAGATTGCAGTGTAGATATTTCCATGTTTATACACATAGCGGTGTAGATATTTCCATGTTTATACAGATGGCGGTGTAGATATTTCCATGTTTATGCAGATAGTGGTGTAGATATCTCCATCTTAATACAGATGGCGGTGTAGATATTTAAATGTTCATACAGATGGCGGTGCAGATATTTCCATGTTCATACAGATGGCGGTGTAGTTATTTCCATGTGTAAAGAGATAGCTGTGTAGGTATTTCCATGTATAAGCAGATAGCTCTGTAGATATTTCCGTTTTCATGCAGATAGCGGTGTATATATTTCCCTCTTCAAACAGTTAGCGGTGTAGATATTTCCATGGTCATAAATATAGCGGTGTAGATATTTCCATGTTTATACAGATAGCGGTGTAGATATTTCCATGTTCATACAGATAGACGTGTAGATATTGCCATGTTCATACCGATAGCGGTGCTGATACTTCCATGTTTATACAGGTAGTGGGGTACATATTTCCGTGTTTATACAGATAGCGGTGTAGATATTTCCATGTTCATACAGATAGCGGTGTAGATATTTCCATGTTTATACAGATAGCGGTGTAGATATCTCCTTCTTAATTCTGATGGCGGTGTAGATATTTCCATGTTTATAGAGATAGCGGTGTAGTTATTTCCATGTGCAAAGAGATAGCTGTGTAGATATTTCCATTTATATGCAGATAGTTGTGTAGGTATTTCCTTTTTCATGCAGATAGCGGTGTAGATATTTCCATGTTCAAACAGATAGCGGTGTAGATATTTCCATGTTCATACAGATAGCGGTGTAGATATTTCCATGTTTATACAGATAGCGGTGAAGATGTATGCATGTTTACACAGATAGCGGTGTAGATATTTCCATGTTCATCCAGACGGGTGTGTAGACATATCCATGTTCATACAGATGGCGGTGAAGATATTTCCATGTTCATACAGATGGCTGTGTAGATATATCCATGTTCATACAGATGGCGGTGACGATATTTCCATGTTCATACAGACGTCGGTGTAGATATTTCCATGTTCATACAGATAGCGGTGCTGATATTTCCATGTTTATACAGGTAGCGGTGTAGATATTTCCATGTTTATACAGATAGCGGTGTAGATATTTCCATGTTTATACAGATAGCGGTGTAGATATTTCCATGTTTATACAGATAGCGGTAGATATCTCCATCTTAATACAGATGGCGGGGTAGATATTTATATGTTCATACAGATGGCGGTGCAGATATTTCCATGTTCATACAGATGGCGGTGAAGATATTTCCATGTTCATACAGATGGCGGTGTAGAAACTTCCATGTTCATACTGATAGCGGTGGTGATATTTCCATGTTTATACAGGTAGCGATGTAGATATTTCCATGTTTATACAGATAGCGGTGCAAATATTTCCATGTTTATACACATAGCGGTGTAGATATTTCCATGTTTATACAGATAGCGGTGTAGATATTTCCATGTTTATGCAGATAGTTGTGTAGATATCTCCATCTTAATACAGATGGCAGTGTAGATAATTAAATGTTCATACAGATGGCTGTGTAGACATATCCATGTTCATACAGATGGCGGTGAAGGTATTTCCATGTTCATACAGATAGCGGTGTAGATATTTCCATGTTTATACAGATAGCGGTGAAAATGTATGCATGTTTAAACAGATAGCGGTGTAGATATTTCCATGTTCATCCAGATGGCTGTGTAGATATATCCATGTTCATACAGATGGCGGTGAAGATATTTCCATGTTTATACAGATAGCGGTGTAGATATTTCCATGTTCATACAGATAGCGGTGCATGTATTTCCATGTTCATACAGATAGCGGTGTAGATATTTCCTTGTTCATCCAGATGTCTGTGTAGATATTTCCATGTTCATACAGATAGCGGTGTAGATATTTCCATGTTCATACAGATAGCGGTGTAGATATTTCCATGTTCATCCAGATGGCTGTGTAGACATATCCATGTTCATACAGATGGCGGTGAAGATATTTCCATGTTCATACAGATGGCTGTGTAGATATATCCATGTTCATACAGATGGCGGTGACGATATTTCCATGTTCATACAGACGGCGGTGTAGATATTTCCATGTTTATACACATAGCGGTGTAGATAATTCCATGTTTATACAGATAGCGGTGTAGATATTTCCATGTTTATGCAGATAGTTGTGTAGATATCTCCATCTTAATACAGATGGCAGTTTAGATATTTAAATGTTCATACAGATGGCTGTGTAGACATATCCATGTTCATACAGATGGCGGTGAAGATATTTCCATGTTCATACAGATAGCGGTTTAGATATTTCCATGTTCATACAGATAGCGGTGTAGATATTTCCATGTTCATACAGATGGCTGTGTAGATATATCCATGTTCCTACAGATGGCGGTGAAGATATTTCCATGTTCATACAGATGGCGGTGTAGATATTTCCATGTTCATCCAGATGGCTGTGTAGATATATCC
The DNA here is from genome assembly GCF_029281585.2 of Gorilla gorilla gorilla. Classification (NCBI taxonomy): domain Eukaryota; kingdom Metazoa; phylum Chordata; class Mammalia; order Primates; family Hominidae; genus Gorilla; species Gorilla gorilla. The sequence goes on along the minus strand of NC_073232.2, from coordinate 3,105,938 downwards.
ATGTTCATACAGATAGCGGTGTAGATATTTCCATCTTCATACAGATAGCGGTGCAGATATTTCCATGTTCATCCAGATGGCTGTGTAGATATATCCATGTTCATACAGATGGCGGTGAAGATATTTCCATGTTCATACAGATAGCGGTGTAGATATTTCCATGTTCATACAGATAGCGGTGTAGATATTTCCATGTTCATAAAGATAGCGGTGTAGATATTTCCATGTTTATACAGATAGCGGTGAAAAGGTATGCATGTTTACACAGATAGCGGTGTAGATATTTCCATGTTCATCCAGATGGCTGTGTAGATATATCCATGTTCATACAGATGGCGGTGAAGATATTTCCATGTTCATACAGATAGCGGTGTAGATATTTCCATGTTCATACAGATAGCGGTGCATGTATTTCCATGTTCATACAGATAGCGGTGTAGATATTTCCGTGTTAATCCAGATGTCTGTGTAGATATTTCCATGTTCATACAGATAGCGGTGTAGACATATCCATGTTCATACAGATGGCGGTGAAGATATTTCCATGTTCATACAGATGGCTGTGTAGATATATCCATGTTCATACAGATGGCGGTGACGATATTTCCATGTTCATACAGACGGCGGTGTAGATATTTCCATGTTCATACAGATAGCGGTGCTGATATTTCCATGTTTATACAGGTAGCGGTGTAGATATTTCCATGTTTATACAGATAGCGGTGTAGATATTTCCATGTTTATACAGATAGCGGTGAAGATATTTCCATGTTTATACAGATAGCGGTAGATAACTCCATCTTAATACAGATGGCGGTGTAGATATTTATATGTTCATACAGATGGCGGTGCAGATATTTCCATGTTCATACGGATGGCGGTGAAGATATTTCCATGTTCATACAGATGGAGGTGTAGAAACTTCCATGTTCATACTGATAGTGGTGGTGATATTTCCATGTTTATACAGGTAGCGGTGTAGATATTTCCATGTTTATACAGATAGCGGTGTAGATATTTCCATGTTTATACAGATAGCGGTGTAGATATTTCCATGTTTATACACATAGCGGTGTAGATATTTCCATGTTTATACAGATAGCGGTGTAGATATTTCCATGTTTATGCAGTTAGTTGTGTAGATATCTCCATCTTAATACAGATGGCGGTGTAGATATTTAAATGTTCATACAGATGGCTGTGTAGACATATCCATGTTCATACAGATGGCGGTGAAGGTATTTCCATGTTCATACAGATAGCGGTGTAGATATTTCCATGTTTATACAGATAGCGGTGAAAATGTATGCATGTTTACACAGATAGCGGTGTAGATATTTCCATGTTCATCCAGATGGCTGTGTAGATATATCCATGTTCATACAGATGGCGGTGAAGATATTTCCATGTTCATACAGATAGCGGTGTAGATATTTCCATGTTCATACAGATAGCGGTGAATGTATTTCCATGTTCATACAGATAGCGTTGTAGATATTTCCGTGTTCATCCAGATGTCTGTGTAGATATTTCCATGTTCATACAGATAGCGGTGTAGATATTTCCATGTTCATACAGATAGCGGTGTAGATATTTCCATGTTCATCCAGATGGCTGTGTAGACATATCCATGTTCATACAGATGGCGGTGAAGATATTTCCATGTTCATACAGATAGCGGTGTAGATATTTCCATGTTCATACAGATAGCGGTGTAGATATTTCCATGTTCATACAGATTGGGGTGTATGTATTTCCATGTTCATACAGATAGTGGTGTAGATATTTCTATTTTCATGCAGATAGCGGTGTATATATTTCCCTGTTCAAACAGTCAGCGGTGTAGATATTTCCATGTTCCTAAAGATAGCGGTGTAGATATTTCCATGTTTATACAGATAGCGGTGAAGATGTATGCATGTTTTCACAGATATCGGTGTAGATATTTCCATGTTCATCCAGATGGCTGTGTAGATATATCCATGTTCATACAGACGGCGGTGAAGATATTTCCATGTTCATACAGATAGCGGTGTAGATATTTCCATGTTCATACAGATAGCGGTGCATGTATTTCCATGTTCATACAGATAGCGGTGTAGATATTTCCGTGTTCATCCAGATGTCTGTGTAGATATTTCCATGTTCATACAGATAGCGGTGTAGATATTTCCATGTTCATAAAGATAGCGGTGTAGATATTTCCATGTTTATACAGATAGCGGTGTAGTTATTTCCATGTTTATACAGATAGCGGTGTGGATATCTCCATCTTAATACAGATGGCGGTGTAGATATTTATATGTTCATACAGATGGCGGTGCAGATATTTCCATGTTCATACGGATGGCGGTGAAGATATTTCCATGTTCATACAGATGGCGGTGTAGAAACTTCCATGTTCATACTGATAGCGGTGCTGATATTTCCATGTTTATACAGGTAGCGGTGTAGATATTTCCATGTTTATACAGATAGCGGTGTAGATATTTCCATGTTTATACACATAGCGGTGTTGATATTTCCATGTTTATACAGATAGCTGTGTAGATATTTCCATGTTTATGCAGATAGTTGTCTAGATATGTCCATCTTAATACAGATGGCGGTGTAGATGTTTAAATGTTCATACAGATGGCTGTGTAGACATATCCATGTTCATACAGATGGTGGTGAAGATATTTCCATGTTCATACAGATAGCGGTGTAGATATTTCCATGTTCATACAGATGGCTGTGTAGATATATCTATGTTCCTACAGATGGCGGTGAAGATATTTCCATGTTCATACAGATGGCGGTGTAGATATTTCCATGTTCATCCAGATGGCTGTGTAGATATATCCATGTTCATACAGATAGCGGTGTAGATATTTCCATCTTCATACAGATAGCGGTGCAGATATTTCCATGTTCATCCAGATGGCTGTGTAGATATATCCATGTTCATCCAGATGTCTGTGTAGATATTTCCATGTTCATACAGATAGCGGTGTAGATATTTCCATGTTCATACAGATAGCGGTGTAGATATTTCCATGTTCATCCAGATGGCTGTGTAGACATATCCATGTTCATACAGATGGCGGTGAAGATATTTCCATGTTCATACAGATGGCTGTGTAGATATATCCATGTTCATACAGATGGCGGTGACGATATTTCCATGTTCATACAGACGGCGGTGTAGATATTTCCATGTTTATACACATAGCGGTGTAGATAATTCCATGTTTATACAGATAGCGGTGTAGATATTTCCATGTTTATGCAGATAGTTGTGTAGATATCTCCATCTTAATACAGATGGCAGTTTAGATATTTAAATGTTCATACAGATGGCTGTGTAGACATATCCATGTTCATACAGATGGCGGTGAAGATATTTCCATGTTCATACAGATAGCGGTTTAGATATTTCCATGTTCATACAGATAGCGGTGTAGATATTTCCATGTTCATACAGATGGCTGTGTAGATATATCCATGTTCCTACAGATGGCGGTGAAGATATTTCCATGTTCATACAGATGGCGGTGTAGATATTTCCATGTTCATCCAGATGGCTGTGTAGATATATCCATGTTCATACAGATAGCGGTGTAGATATTTCCATCTTCATACAGATAGCGGTGCAGATATTTCCATGTTCATCCAGATGGCTGTGTAGATATATCCATGTTCATACAGATGGCGGTGAAGATATTTCCATGTTCATACAGATAGCGGTGTAGATATTTCCATGTTCATACAGATAGCGGTGTAGATATTTCCATGTTCATAAAGATAGCGGTGTAGATATTTCCATGTTTATACAGATAGCGGTGAAAAGGTATGCATGTTTACACAGATAGCGGTGTAGATATTTCCATGTTCATCCAGATGGCTGTGTAGATATATCCATGTTCATACAGATGGCGGTGAAGATATTTCCATGTTCATACAGATAGCGGTGTAGATATTTCCATGTTCATACAGATAGCGGTGCATGTATTTCCATGTTCATACAGATAGCGGTGTAGATATTTCCGTGTTAATCCAGATGTCTGTGTAGATATTTCCATGTTCATACAGATAGCGGTGTAGACATATCCATGTTCATACAGATGGCGGTGAAGATATTTCCATGTTCATACAGATGGCTGTGTAGATATATCCATGTTCATACAGATGGCGGTGACGATATTTCCATGTTCATACAGACGGCGGTGTAGATATTTCCATGTTCATACAGATAGCGGTGCTGATATTTCCATGTTTATACAGGTAGCGGTGTAGATATTTCCATGTTTATACAGATAGCGGTGTAGATATTTCCATGTTTATACAGATAGCGGTGAAGATATTTCCATGTTTATACAGATAGCGGTAGATAACTCCATCTTAATACAGATGGCGGTGTAGATATTTATATGTTCATACAGATGGCGGTGCAGATATTTCCATGTTCATACGGATGGCGGTGAAGATATTTCCATGTTCATACAGATGGAGGTGTAGAAACTTCCATGTTCATACTGATAGTGGTGGTGATATTTCCATGTTTATACAGGTAGCGGTGTAGATATTTCCATGTTTATACAGATAGCGGTGTAGATATTTCCATGTTTATACACATAGCGGTGTAGATATTTCCATGTTTATACAGATAGCGGTGTAGATATTTCCATGTTTATGCAGTTAGTTGTGTAGATATCTCCATCTTAATACAGATGGCGGTGTAGATATTTAAATGTTCATACAGATGGCTGTGTAGACATATCCATGTTCATACAGATGGCGGTGAAGGTATTTCCATGTTCATACAGATAGCGGTGTAGATATTTCCATGTTTATACAGATAGCGGTGAAAATGTATGCATGTTTACACAGATAGCGGTGTAGATATTTCCATGTTCATCCAGATGGCTGTGTAGATATATCCATGTTCATACAGATGGCGGTGAAGATATTTCCATGTTCATACAGATAGCGGTGTAGATATTTCCATGTTCATACAGATAGCGGTGAATGTATTTCCATGTTCATACAGATAGCGTTGTAGATATTTCCGTGTTCATCCAGATGTCTGTGTAGATATTTCCATGTTCATACAGATAGCGGTGTAGATATTTCCATGTTCATACAGATAGCGGTGTAGATATTTCCATGTTCATCCAGATGGCTGTGTAGACATATCCATGTTCATACAGATGGCGGTGAAGATATTTCCATGTTCATACAGATAGCGGTGTAGATATTTCCATGTTCATACAGATAGCGGTGTAGATATTTCCATGTTCATACAGATTGGGGTGTATGTATTTCCATGTTCATACAGATAGTGGTGTAGATATTTCTATTTTCATGCAGATAGCGGTGTATATATTTCCCTGTTCAAACAGTCAGCGGTGTAGATATTTCCATGTTCCTAAAGATAGCGGTGTAGATATTTCCATGTTTATACAGATAGCGGTGAAGATGTATGCATGTTTTCACAGATATCGGTGTAGATATTTCCATGTTCATCCAGATGGCTGTGTAGATATATCCATGTTCATACAGACGGCGGTGAAGATATTTCCATGTTCATACAGATAGCGGTGTAGATATTTCCATGTTCATACAGATAGCGGTGCATGTATTTCCATGTTCATACAGATAGCGGTGTAGATATTTCCGTGTTCATCCAGATGTCTGTGTAGATATTTCCATGTTCATACAGATAGCGGTGTAGATATTTCCATGTTCATAAAGATAGCGGTGTAGATATTTCCATGTTTATACAGATAGCGGTGTAGTTATTTCCATGTTTATACAGATAGCGGTGTGGATATCTCCATCTTAATACAGATGGCGGTGTAGATATTTATATGTTCATACAGATGGCGGTGCAGATATTTCCATGTTCATACGGATGGCGGTGAAGATATTTCCATGTTCATACAGATGGCGGTGTAGAAACTTCCATGTTCATACTGATAGCGGTGCTGATATTTCCATGTTTATACAGGTAGCGGTGTAGATATTTCCATGTTTATACAGATAGCGGTGTAGATATTTCCATGTTTATACACATAGCGGTGTTGATATTTCCATGTTTATACAGATAGCTGTGTAGATATTTCCATGTTTATGCAGATAGTTGTCTAGATATGTCCATCTTAATACAGATGGCGGTGTAGATGTTTAAATGTTCATACAGATGGCTGTGTAGACATATCCATGTTCATACAGATGGTGGTGAAGATATTTCCATGTTCATACAGATAGCGGTGTAGATATTTCCATGTTCATACAGATGGCTGTGTAGATATATCTATGTTCCTACAGATGGCGGTGAAGATATTTCCATGTTCATACAGATGGCGGTGTAGATATTTCCATGTTCATCCAGATGGCTGTGTAGATATATCCATGTTCATACAGATAGCGGTGTAGATATTTCCATCTTCATACAGATAGCGGTGCAGATATTTCCATGTTCATCCAGATGGCTGTGTAGATATATCCATGTTCATACAGATGGCGTTGAAGATATTTCCATGTTCATACAGATAGCGGTGTAGATATTTCCATGTTCATACAGATAGCGGTGTAGATATTTCCATGTTCATAAAGATAGTGGTGTAGATATTTCCATGTTTATACAGATAGCGGTGAAAATGTATGCATGTTTACACAGACAGCGGTGTAGATATTTCTATGTTCATCCTGATGGCTGTGTAGATATATCCATGTTCATACAGATTGCGGTGAAGATATTTCCATGTTCATACAGATAGCGGTGTAGATATTTCCATGTTCATACAGATAGCGGTGTAGATATTTCCATGTTCATACAGATAGCGGTGCATGTATTTCCATGTTCATACAGATAGCGGTGTAGATATTTCCGTGTTCATCCAGATGTCTGTGTAGATATTTCCATGTTCATACAGATAGCGGTGTAGATATTTCCATGTACATACAGATAGCGGTGTAGATATTTCCATCTTCATCCAGATGGCTGTGTAGACATATCCATGTTCATACAGATGGCGGTGAAGTTATTTCCATGTTTATACAGATAGCGGTGTAGATATTTCCATGTTCATACAGATAGACGTGTAGATATTGCCATGTTCATACCGATAGCGGTGCTGATACTTCCATGTTTATACAGGTAGCGGTGTACATATTTCCGTGTTTATACAGATAGCGGTGTAGATATTTCCATGTTCATACAGATAGCGGTGTAGATATATCCATGTTTATACAGATAGCGGTGTAGATATCTCCTTCTTAATTCTGATGGCGGTGTAGATATTTCCATGTTCATACAGATGGCGGTGTAGATATTTCCATGTTTATAGAGATAGCGGTGTAGTTATTTCCATGTGCATAGAGATAGCTGTGTAGATATTTCCATTTATATGCAGATAGTTGTGTAGATATTTCCTTTTTCATGCAGATAGCGGTGTAGATATTTCCATGTTCAAACAGATAGCGGTGTAGATATTTCCATGTTCATACAGATAGCGGTGTACATATCTCCATGTTTATACAGATAGCGGTGAAGATGTATGCATGTTTACACAGATAGCGGTGTAGATATTTCCATGTTCATACAGATAGCGGTGTAGATATTTCCATGTTCATACAGATAGCGGTGTAGATATTTCCATGTTCATACAGATAGTGGTGCATGTATTTCCATGTTCATACAGATAGCGGTGTAGATATTTCCGTGTTCATCCAGATGTCTGTGTAGATATTTCCATGTTCATACAGATAGCGGTGTAGATATTTCCATGTTCATACAGATAGCGGTGTAGATATTTCCATGTTCATCCAGATGGCTGTGTAGACATATCCATGTTCATACAGATGGCGGTGAAGATATTTCCATGTTCATACAGATGGCTGTGTAGATATATCCATGTTCATACAGATGGCGGTGACGATATTTCCATGTTCATACAGACGGCGGTGTAGATATTTCCATGTTCATACAGACAGCGGTGCTGATATTTCCATGTTTATACAGGTAGCGGTGTAGATATTTCCATGTTTATACAGATAGCGGTGTAGATATTTCCATGTTTATACAGATAGCGGTGTAGATATTTCCATGTTTATACAGATAGCGGTGTAGATATTTCCATGTGTATACAGATAGCGGTGTAGATATCTCCATCTTAATACAGATGGCGGTGTAGATATTTATATGTTCATACAGATGGCGGTGCAGACATTTCCATGTTCATACGGATGGCGGTGAAGATATTTCCATGTTCATACCGATGGCGGTGAAGATATTTCCATGTTCATCCAGATGGCTGTGTAGATATATCCATGTTCATACAGATAGCGGTGTAGGTATTTCCATCTTCATACAGATAGCGCTGCAGATATTTGCATGTTCATCCAGATGGCTGTGTAGATATATCCATGTTCATACAGATGGCGGTGAAGATATTTCCATGTTCATACAGGTAGCGGTGTAGATATTTCCATGTTCATACAGATAGCGGTGTAGATATTTCCATGTTCATACAGATGGCGGTGAAGATATTTCCATGTTCATACAGGTAGCGGTGTAGATATTTCCATGTTCATACAGATAGCGGTGTAGATATTTCCATGTTCATAAAGATAGCGGTGTAGATATTTCCATGTTTATACAGAGAGCGGTGAAAATGTATGCATGTTTACACAGATAGCGGTGTAGATATTTCCATGTTCATCCAGAAGGCTGTGTAGATATATCCATGTTCGTACAGATGGCGGTGAAGATATTTCCATGTTCATACAGATAGCGGTGTAGATATTTCTATGTTCATACTGATAGCGGTGCATGTATTTCCATGTTCATACAGATAGCAGTGTAGATATTTCCGTGTTCATCCAGATGTCTGTGTAGATATTTCCATGTTCATACAGATAGCGGTGTAGATATTTCCATGTTCATACAGATAGCGGTGTAGATATTTCCATGTTCATCCAGATGGCTGTGTAGACATATCCATGTTCATACAGATGGCGGTGAAGATATTTCCATGTTCATACAGATGGCTGTGTAGATATATCCATGTTCATACAGATGGCGGTGACGATATTTCCATGTTCATACAGACGGCGGTGTAGATATTTCCATGTTCATACAGATAGCGGTGCTGATATTTCCATGTTTATACAGGTAGCGGTGTAGATATTTCCATGTTTATACAGATAGCGGTGTAGATATTTCCATGTTTATACAGATAGCGGTGTAGATATTTCCATGTTTATACAGATAGCGGTGTAGATATCTCCATCTTAATACAGATGGCGGTGCAGATATTTATATGTTCATACAGATGGCGGTGCAGATATTTCCATGTTCATACGGATGGCGGTGAGGATATTTCCATGTTCATACAGATGGCAGTGTAGAAACTTCCATGTTCATACTGATAGCGGTGCTGATATTTCCATGTTTATACAGGTAGCGGTGTAGATATTTCCATGTTTATACAGATAGCGGTGTAGATATCTCCTTCTTAATTCTGATGGCGGTGTAGATATTTCCATGTTCATATAGATGGCGGTGTAGATATTTCCATGTTTATAGAGATAGCGGTGTAGTTATTTCCATGTGCATAGAGATAGCTGTGTAGATATTTCCATTTATATGCAGATAGTTGTGTAGATATTTCCTTTTTCATGCAGATAGCGGTGTAGATATTTCCATGTTCAAACAGATAGCGGTGTAGATATTTCCATGTTCATACAGATAGCGGTGTACATATCTCCATGTTTATACAGATAGCGGTGAAGATGTATGCATGTTTACACAGATAGCGGTGTAGATATTTCCATGTTCATACAGATAGCGGTGTAGATATTTCCATGTTCATACAGATAGCGGTGTAGATATTTCCATGTTCATACAGATAGTGGTGCATGTATTTCCATGTTCATACAGATAGCGGTGTAGATATTTCCGTGTTCATCCAGATGTCTGTGTAGATATTTCCATGTTCATACAGATAGCGGTGTAGATATTTCCATGTTCATACAGATAGCGGTGTAGATATTTCCATGTTCATCCAGATGGCTGTGTAGACATATCCATGTTCATACAGATGGCGGTGAAGATATTTCCATGTTCATACAGATGGCTGTGTAGATATATCCATGTTCATACAGATGGCGGTGACGATATTTCCATGTTCATACAGACGGCGGTGTAGATATTTCCATGTTCATACAGACAGCGGTGCTGATATTTCCATGTTTATACAGGTAGCGGTGTAGATATTTCCATGTTTATACAGATAGCGGTGTAGATATTTCCATGTTTATACAGATAGCGGTGTAGATATTTCCATGTTTATACAGATAGCGGTGTAGATATTTCCATGTGTATACAGATAGCGGTGTAGATATCTCCATCTTAATACAGATGGCGGTGTAGATATTTATATGTTCATACAGATGGCGGTGCAGACATTTCCATGTTCATACGGATGGCGGTGAAGATATTTCCATGTTCATACCGATGGCGGTGAAGATATTTCCATGTTCATCCAGATGGCTGTGTAGATATATCCATGTTCATACAGATAGCGGTGTAGGTATTTCCATCTTCATACAGATAGCGCTGCAGATATTTGCATGTTCATCCAGATGGCTGTGTAGATATATCCATGTTCATACAGATGGCGGTGAAGATATTTCCATGTTCATACAGGTAGCGGTGTAGATATTTCCATGTTCATACAGATAGCGGTGTAGATATTTCCATGTTCATAAAGATAGCGGTGTAGATATTTCCATGTTTATACAGAGAGCGGTGAAAATGTATGCATGTTTACACAGATAGCGGTGTAGATATTTCCATGTTCATCCAGAAGGCTGTGTAGATATATCCATGTTCGTACAGATGGCGGTGAAGATATTTCCATGTTCATACAGATAGCGGTGTAGATATTTCCATGTTCATACTGATAGCGGTGCATGTATTTCCATGTTCATACAGATAGCAGTGTAGATATTTCCGTGTTCATCCAGATGTCTGTGTAGATATTTCCATGTTCATACAGATAGCGGTGTAGATATTTCCATGTTCATACAGATAGCGGTGTAGATATTTCCATGTTCATCCAGATGGCTGTGTAGACATATCCATGTTCATACAGATGGCGGTGAAGATATTTCCATGTTCATACAGATGGCTGTGTAGATATATCCATGTTCATACAGATGGCGGTGACGATATTTCCATGTTCATACAGACGGCGGTGTAGATATTTCCATGTTCATACAGATAGCGGTGCTGATATTTCCATGTTTATACAGGTAGCGGTGTAGATATTTCCATGTTTATACAGATAGCGGTGTAGATATTTCCATGTTTATACAGATAGCGGTGTAGATATTTCCATGTTTATACAGATAGCGGTGTAGATATCTCCATCTTAATACAGATGGCGGTGCAGATATTTATATGTTCATACAGATGGCGGTGCAGATATTTCCATGTTCATACGGATGGCGGTGAGGATATTTCCATGTTCATACAGATGGCAGTGTAGAAACTTCCATGTTCATACTGATAGCGGTGCTGATATTTCCATGTTTATACAGGTAGCGGTGTAGATATTTCCATGTTTATACAGATAGCGGTGTAGATATTTCCATGTTTATACACATAGCGGTGTTGATATTTCCATGTTTATACAGATAGCTGTGTAGAAATTTCCATGTTTATGTAGATAGTTGTGTAGATATGTCCATCTTAATACAGATGGCGGTGTAGATATTTAAATGTTCATACAGATGGCTGTGTAGACATATCCATGTTCATACAGATGGTGGTGAAGATATTTCCATGTTCATACAGATAGCGGTGTAGATATTTCCATGTTCATACAGATAGCGGTGTAGATATTTCCATGTTCATACAGATGGCTGTGTAGATATATCTATGTTCCTACAGATGGCGGTGAAGATATTTCCATGTTCATACAGATGGCGGTGTAGATATTTCCATGTTCATCCAGATGGCTGTGGAGATATATCCATGTTCATACAGATAGCGGTGTAGATATTTTCATCTTCATACTGATAGCGGTGCAGATATTTCCATGTTCATCCAGATGGCTGTGTAGATATATCCATGTTCATACAGATAGCGGTGTAGATATTTCCATGTTCATACAGATAGCGGTGTAGATATTTCCATGTTCATAAAGATAGTGGTGTAGATATTTCCATGTTTATACAGATAGCGGTGAAAATGTATGCATGTTTACACAGATAGCGGTGTAGATATTTCTATGTTCATCCAGATGGCTGTGTAGATATATCCATGTTCATACAGATGGCGGTGAAGATATTTCCATGTTCATACAGATAGCGGTGTAGATATTTCCATGTTCATACAGATAGCGGTGTAGATATTTCCATGTTCATACAGATAGCGGTGCATGTATTTCCATGTTCATACAGATAGCGGTGTAGATATTTCCGTGTTCATCCAGATGTCTGTGTAGATATTTCCATGTTCATACAGATAGCGGTGTAGATATTTCCATGTTCATACAGATAGCGGTGTAGATATTTCCATGTTCATCCAGATGGCTGTGTAGACATATCCATGTTCATACAGATGGCGGTGAAGATATTTCCATGTTCATACAGATAGCGGTGTAGATATTTCCATGTTCATACAGATAGCGGTGTAGATATTTCCATGTTCATACAGATTGGGGTGTATGTATTTCCATGTTCATACAGATAGTGGTGTAGATATTTCTATTTTCATGCAGATAGCGGTGTATATATTTCCCTGTTCAAACAGTCAGCGGTGTAGATATTTCCATGTTCCTAAAGATAGCGGTGTAGATATTTCCATGTTTATACAGATAGCGGTGAAGATGTATGCATGTTTTCACAGATATCGGTGTAGATATTTCCATGTTCATCCAGATGGCTGTGTAGATATATCCATGTTCATACAGACGGCGGTGAAGATATTTCCATGTTCATACAGATAGCGGTGTAGATATTTCCATGTTCATACAGATAGCGGTGCATGTATTTCCATGTTCATACAGATAGCGGTGTAGATATTTCCGTGTTCATCCAGATGTCTGTGTAGATATTTCCATGTTCATACAGATAGCGGTGTAGATATTTCCATGTTCATAAAGATAGCGGTGTAGATATTTCCATGTTTATACAGAGAGCGGTGTAGTTATTTCCATGTTTATACAGATAGCGGTGTGGATATCTCCATCTTAATACAGATGGCGGTGTAGATATTTATATGTTCATACAGATGGCGGTGCAGATATTTCCATGTTCATACGGATGGCGGTGAAGATATTTCCATGTTCATACAGATGGCGGTGTAGAAACTTCCATGTTCATACTGATAGCGGTGCTGATATTTCCATGTTTATACAGGTAGCGGTGTAGATATTTCCATGTTTATACAGATAGCGGTGTAGATATTTCCATGTTTATACACATAGCGGTGTTGATATTTCCATGTTTATACAGATAGCTGTGTAGATATTTCCATGTTTATGCAGATAGTTGTGTAGATATGTCCATCTTAATACAGATGGCGGTGTAGATGTTTAAATGTTCATACAGATGGCTGTGTAGACATATCCATGTTCATACAGATGGTGGTGAAGATATTTCCATGTTCATACAGATAGCGGTGTAGATATTTCCATGTTCATACAGATGGCTGTGTAGATATATCTATGTTCCTACAGATGGCGGTGAAGATATTTCCATGTTCATACAGATGGCGGTGTAGATATTTCCATGTTCATCCAGATGGCTGTGTAGATATATCCATGTTCATACAGATAGCGGTGTAGATATTTCCATCTTCATACAGATAGCGGTGCAGATATTTCCATGTTCATCCAGATGGCTGTGTAGATATATCCATGTTCATACAGATGGCGTTGAAGATATTTCCATGTTCATACAGATAGCGGTGTAGATATTTCCATGTTCATACAGATAGCGGTGTAGATATTTCCATGTTCATAAAGATAGTGGTGTAGATATTTCCATGTTTATACAGATAGCGGTGAAAATGTATGCATGTTTACACAGACAGCGGTGTAGATATTTCTATGTTCATCCTGATGGCTGTGTAGATATATCCATGTTCATACAGATTGCGGTGAAGATATTTCCATGTTCATACAGATAGCGGTGTAGATATTTCCATGTTCATACAGATAGCGGTGTAGATATTTCCATGTTCATACAGATAGCGGTGCATGTATTTCCATGTTCATACAGATAGCGGTGTAGATATTTCCGTGTTCATCCAGATGTCTGTGTAGATATTTCCATGTTCATACAGATAGCGGTGTAGATATTTCCATGTACATACAGATAGCGGTGTAGATATTTCCATCTTCATCCAGATGGCTGTGTAGACATATCCATGTTCATACAGATGGCGGTGAAGTTATTTCCATGTTTATACAGATAGCGGTGTAGATATTTCCATGTTCATACAGATAGACGTGTAGATATTGCCATGTTCATACCGATAGCGGTGCTGATACTTCCATGTTTATACAGGTAGCGGTGTACATATTTCCGTGTTTATACAGATAGCGGTGTAGATATTTCCATGTTCATACAGATATTGGTGTAGATATATCCATGTTTATACAGATAGCGGTGTAGATATCTCCTTCTTAATTCTGATGGCGGTGTAGATATTTCCATGTTCATACAGATGGCGGTGTAGATATTTCCATGTTTATAGAGATAGCGGTGTAGTTATTTCCATGTGCATAGAGATAGCTGTGTAGATATTTCCATTTATATGCAGATAGTTGTGTAGATATTTCCTTTTTCATGCAGATAGCGGTGTAGATATTTCCATGTTCAAACAGATAGCGGTGTAGATATTTCCATGTTCATACAGATAGCGGTGTACATATTTCCATGTTTATACAGATAGCGGTGAAGATGTATGCATGTTTACACAGATAGCGGTGTAGATATTTCCATGTTCATACAGATAGCGGTGTAGATATTTCCATGTTCATACAGATAGCGGTGTAGATATTTCCATGTTCATACAGATAGTGGTGCATGTATTTCCATGTTCATACAGATAGCGGTGTAGATATTTCCGTGTTCATCCAGATGTCTGTGTAGATATTTCCATGTTCATACAGATAGCGGTGTAGATATTTCCATGTTCATACAGATAGCGGTGTAGATATTTCCATGTTCATCCAGATGGCTGTGTAGACATATCCATGTTCATACAGATGGCGGTGAAGATATTTCCATGTTCATACAGATGGCTGTGTAGATATATCCATGTTCATACAGATGGCGGTGACGATATTTCCATGTTCATACAGACGGCGGTGTAGATATTTCCATGTTCATACAGACGGCGGTGCTGATATTTCCATGTTTATACAGGTAGCGGTGTAGATATTTCCATGTTTATACAGATAGCGGTGTAGATATTTCCATGTTTATACAGATAGCGGTGTAGATATTTCCATGTTTATACAGATAGCGGTGTAGATATTTCCATGTGTATACAGATAGCGGTGTAGATATCTCCATCTTAATACAGATGGCGGTGTAGATATTTATATGTTCATACAGATGGCGG
Organism: Gorilla gorilla gorilla; assembly: GCF_029281585.2. Classification (NCBI taxonomy): domain Eukaryota; kingdom Metazoa; phylum Chordata; class Mammalia; order Primates; family Hominidae; genus Gorilla; species Gorilla gorilla. The sequence goes on along the minus strand of NC_073232.2, from coordinate 3,090,307 downwards.
TGCAGACATTTCCATGTTCATACGGATGGCGGTGAAGATATTTCCATGTTCATACCGATGGCGGTGAAGATATTTCCATGTTCATCCAGATGGCTGTGTAGATATATCCATGTTCATACAGATAGCGGTGTAGGTATTTCCATCTTCATACAGATAGCGCTGCAGATATTTGCATGTTCATCCAGATGGCTGTGTAGATATATCCATGTTCATACAGATGGCGGTGAAGATATTTCCATGTTCATACAGGTAGCGGTGTAGATATTTCCATGTTCATACAGATAGCGGTGTAGATATTTCCATGTTCATAAAGATAGCGGTGTAGATATTTCCATGTTTATACAGAGAGCGGTGAAAATGTATGCATGTTTACACAGATAGCGGTGTAGATATTTCCATGTTCATCCAGAAGGCTGTGTAGATATATCCATGTTCGTACAGATGGCGGTGAAGATATTTCCATGTTCATACAGATAGCGGTGTAGATATTTCCATGTTCATACTGATAGCGGTGCATGTATTTCCATGTTCATACAGATAGCAGTGTAGATATTTCCGTGTTCATCCAGATGTCTGTGTAGATATTTCCATGTTCATACAGATAGCGGTGTAGATATTTCCATGTTCATACAGATAGCGGTGTAGATATTTCCATGTTCATCCAGATGGCTGTGTAGACATATCCATGTTCATACAGATGGCGGTGAAGATATTTCCATGTTCATACAGATGGCTGTGTAGATATATCCATGTTCATACAGATGGCGGTGACGATATTTCCATGTTCATACAGACGGCGGTGTAGATATTTCCATGTTCATACAGATAGCGGTGCTGATATTTCCATGTTTATACAGGTAGCGGTGTAGATATTTCCATGTTTATACAGATAGCGGTGTAGATATTTCCATGTTTATACAGATAGCGGTGTAGATATTTCCATGTTTATACAGATAGCGGTGTAGATATCTCCATCTTAATACAGATGGCGGTGCAGATATTTATATGTTCATACAGATGGCGGTGCAGATATTTCCATGTTCAAACGGATGGCGGTGAGGATATTTCCATGTTCATACAGATGGCAGTGTAGAAACTTCCATGTTCATACTGATAGCGGTGCTGATATTTCCATGTTTATACAGGTAGCGGTGTAGATATTTCCATGTTTATACAGATAGCGGTGTAGATATTTCCATGTTTATACACATAGCGGTGTAGATATTTCCATGTTTATACAGATAGCTGTGTAGAAATTTCCATGTTTATGCAGATAGTTGTGTAGATATGTCCATCTTAATACAGATGGCGGTGTAGATATTTAAATGTTCATACAGATGGCTGTGTAGACATATCCATGTTCATACAGATGGTGGTGAAGATATTTCCATGTTCATACAGATAGCGGTGTAGATATTTCCATGTTCATACAGATAGCGGTGTAGATATTTCCATGTTCATACAGATGGCTGTGTAGATATATCTATGTTCCTACAGATGGCGGTGAAGATATTTCCATGTTCATACAGATGGCGGTGTAGATATTTCCATGTTCATCCAGATGGCTGTGGAGATATATCCATGTTCATACAGATAGCGGTGTAGATATTTTCATCTTCATACTGATAGCGGTGCAGATATTTCCATGTTCATCCAGATGGCTGTGTAGATATATCCATGTTCATACAGATAGCGGTGTAGATATTTCCATGTTCATACAGATAGCGGTGTAGATATTTCCATGTTCATAAAGATAGTGGTGTAGATATTTCCATGTTTATACAGATAGCGGTGAAAATGTATGCATGTTTACACAGATAGCGGTGTAGATATTTCTATGTTCATCCAGATGGCTGTGTAGATATATCCATGTTCATACAGATGGCGGTGAAGATATTTCCATGTTCATACAGATAGCGGTGTAGATATTTCCATGTTCATACAGATATCGGTGTAGATATTTCCATGTTCATACAGATAGCGGTGCATGTATTTCCATGTTCATACAGATAGCGGTGTAGATATTTCCGTGTTCATCCAGATGTCTGTGTAGATATTTCCATGTTCATACAGATAGCGGTGTAGATATTTCCATGTTCATACAGATAGCGGTGTAGATATTTCCATGTTCATCCTGATGGCTGTGTAGACATATCCATGTTCATACAGATGGCGGTGAAGTTATTTCCATGTTTATACAGATAGCGGTGTAGATATTTCCATGTTCATACAGATAGACGTGTAGATATTGCCATGTTCATACCGATAGCGGTGCTGATACTTCCATGTTTATACAGGTAGAGGTGTACATATTTGCGTGTTTATACAGATAGCGGTGTAGATATTTCCATGTTCATACAGATAGCGGTGTAGATATTTCCATGTTTATACATTTAGCGGTGTAGATATCTCCTTCTTAATTCTGATGGCGGTGTAGATATTTCCATGTTCATACAGATGGCGGTGTAGATATTTCCATGTTTATAGAGATAGCGGTGTAGTTATTTCCATGTGCATAGAGATAGCTGTGTAGATATTTCCATTTATATGCAGATAGTTGTGTAGATATTTCCTTTTTAATGCAGATAGCGGTGTAGATATTTCCATGTTCAAACAGATAGCGGTGTAGATATTTCCATGTTCATACAGATAGCGGTGTAGATATTTCCATGTTTATACAGATAGCGGAGAAGATGTATTCATGTTTACACAGATAGCGGTGTAGATATTTCCATGTTCATACAGATAGCGGTGTAGATATTTCCATGTTCATACAGATAGTGGTGCATGTATTTCCATGTTCATACAGATAGCGGTGTAGATATTTCCGTGTTCATCCAGATGTCTGTGTAGATATTTCCATGTTCATACAGATAGCGGTGTAGATATTTCCATGTTCATACAGATAGCGGTGTAGATATTTCCATGTTCATCCAGATGGCTGTGTAGACATATCCATGTTCATACAGATGGCGGTGAAGATATTTCCATGTTCATACAGATGGCTGTGTAGATATATCCATGTTCATACAGATGGCGGTGACGATATTTCCATGTTCATAGAGACGGCGGTGTAGATATTTCCATGTTCATACCGACAGCGGTGCTGATATTTCCATGTTTATACAGGTAGCGGTGTAGATATTTCCATGTTTATACAGATAGCGGTGTAGATATTTCCATGTTTATACAGATAGCGGTGTAGATATTTCCATGTTTATACAGACAGCGGTGTAGATATTTCCATGTTTATACAGATAGCGGTGTAGATATCTCCATCTTAATACAGATGGCGGTGTAGATATTTATATGTTCATACAGATGGCGGTGCAGACATTTCCATGTTCATACGGACGGCGGTGAAGATATTTCCATGTTCATACAGATGGCGGTGTAGAAACTTCCATGTTCATACTGATAGCGGTGCTGATATTTCCATATTTATACAGGTAGCGGTGTAGATATTTCCATGTTTATACAGATAGCGGTGTAGATATTTCCATGTTTATACACATAGCGGTGTAGATATTTCCATGTTTATACAGATAGCGGTGTAGGTATTTCCATGTTTTGCAGATAATTGTGTAGATATCTCCATCTTAATACAGATGGAGGTGTAGATATTCAAATGTTCATACAGATGGCTGTGTAGACATATCCATGTTCATACAGATGGCGGTGAAGATATTTCCATGTTCATACAGATAGCGGTGTAGATATTTCCATGTTCATACAGATAGCGGTGTAGACATTTCCATGTTCATACAGATGGCTGTGTAGATATATCCATGTCCCTACAGATGGCGGTGAAGATATTTCCATGTTCATACAGATGGCGTTGTAGATATTTCCATGTTCATACAGAATGCCGTGTAGATATTGGCATGTTCATACCGATAGCGGTGCTGATACTTCCATGTTTATACAGGTAGCGGTGTACATATTTCTGTGTTTATACAGGTAGCGGTGTAGATATTTCCATGTTCATACAGATAGCGGTGTAGATATTTCCATGTTTATACAGATAGCGGTGTAGATATTTCCATGTTTATACAGATAGCGGTGTAGATATTTCCATGTTTATACAGATAGCGGTAGATATCTCCATCTTAACACAGATGGCGGTGTAGATATTTATATGTTCATACAGATGGCGGTGCAGATATTTCCATGTTCATACGGATGGCGGTGAAGATATTTCCATGTTCATACAGGTGGCGGTGTAGAAACTTCCATGTTCATACTGATAGCGGTGGTGATATTTCCATGTTTATACAGGTAGCGGTGTAGATATTTCCATGTTTATACACATAGCGGTGTAGATATTTCCAAGTTTATACACATAGCGGTGTAGATATTTCCATGTTTATACAGATAGCGGTGTAGATATTTCCATGTTTATGCAGATAGTTGTGTAGATATCTCCATCTTAATACAGATGGCGGTGTAGATATTTAAATGTTCATACAGATGGCTGTGTAGACATATCCATGTTCATACAGATGGCGGTGAAGGTATTTCCATGTTCATACAGATAGCGGTGTAGATATTTCCATTTTTATACAGATAACGGTGAAAATGTATGCATGTTTACACAGATAGCGGTGTAGATATTTCCATGTTCATCCAGATGGCTGTGTAGATATATCCATGTTCATACAGATGGCGGTGATGATATTTCCATGTTCATACAGATAGCGGTGTAGATATTTCCATGTTCATACAGATAGCGGTGCATGTATTTCCATGTTCATACAGATAGCGGTGTAGATATTTCCGTGTTCATCCAGATGTCTGTGTAGATATTTCCATGTTCATACAGATAGCGGTGTAGATATTTCCATGTTCATACAGATAGCGGTGTAGATATTTCCATGTTCATCCAGATGGCTGTGTAGACATATCCATGTTCATACAGATGGCGGTGAAGATATTTCCATGTTCATACAGATGGCTGTGTAGATATATCCATGTTCATACAGATGGCGGTGACGATATTTCCATGTTCATACAGACGGCGGTGTAGATATTTCCATGTTTATACACATAGCGGTGTAGATATTTCCATGTTTATACAGATAGCGGTGTAGATATTTCCATGTTTATGCAGATAGTTGTGTAGATATCTCCATCTTAATACAGATGGCGGTGTAGATATTTAAATGTTCATACAGATGGCTGTGTAGACATATCCATGTTCATACAGATGGCGGTGAAGATATTTCCATGTTCATACAGATGGCGGTGTAGATATTTCCATGTTCATCCAGATGGCTGTGTAGATATATCCATGTTCATACAGATAACGGTGTAGATATTTCCATCTTCATACAGATAGCGGTGCAGATATTTCCATGTTCATCCAGATGGCTGTGTAGATATATCCATGTTCATACAGATGGCGGTGAAGATATTTCCATGTTCATACAGATAGCGGTGTAGATATTTCCATGTTCATACAGATGGCTGTGTAGATATATCCATGTTCCTGCAGATGGCGGTGAAGGTATTTCCATGTTCATACAGATGGCGGTGTAGATATTTCCATGTTCATCCAGATTGCTGTGTAGATATATCCATGTTCATACAGATAGCGGTGTAGATATTTCCATCTTCATACAGATAGCGGTGCAGATATTTCCATGTTCATCCAGATGGCTGTGTAGATATATCCATGTTCATACAGATGGCGGTGAAGATATTTCCATGTTTATACAGATAGCGGTGTAGATATTTCCATGTTCATACAGATAGCGGTGTAGATATTTCCATGTTCATAAAGATAGCGGTGTAGATATTTCCATGTCTATGCAGATAGCGGTGAAAATGTATGCATGTTTACACAGATAGCGGTGTAGATATTTCCATGTTCATCCAGATGGCTGTGTAGATATATCCATGTTCATACAGATGGCGGTGAAGATATTTCCATGTTCATACAGATAGCGGTGTAGATATTTCCATGTTCATACAGATAGCGGTGCATATATTTCCATGATCATACAGATAGCGGTGTAGATATTTCCGTGTTCATCCAGATGTCTGTGTAGATATTTCCATGTTCATACAGATAGCGGTGTAGATATTTCCATGTTCATACAGATAGCGGTGTAGATATTTGCATGCTCATCCAGATGGCTGTGTAGACATATCCATGTTCATACAGATGGCGGTGAAGATATTTCCATGTTCATACAGATGGCTGTGTAGATATATCCATGTTCATACAGATGGCGGTGACGATAATTCCATGTTCATACAGACGGCGGTGTAGATATTTCCATGTTCATACAGATAGCGGTGCTGATATTTCCATGTTTATACAGGTAGCGGTGTAGATATTTCCATGTTTATACAGATAGCGGTGTAGATATTTCCATGTTTATACAGATAGCGGTGTAGATATTTCCATGTTTATACAGATAGCGGTGTAGATATCTCCATCTTAATACAGATGGCGGTGTAGATATTTATATGTTCATACAGATGGCGGTGCAGATATTTCCATGTTCATACGGATGGCGGTGAAGATATTTCCATGTTCATACAGATGGCGGTGTAGAAACTTCCATGTTCATACTGATAGTGGTGCTGATATTTCCATGTTTATACAGGTAGCGGTGTAGATATTTCCATGTTTATACAGATAGCGGTGTAGATATTTCCATGTTTATACACATAGCGGTGTAGATATTTCCATGTTTATACAGATAGCGGTGTAGATATTTCCATGTTTATGCAGATAGTTGTGTAGATATGTCCATCTTAATACAGATGGCGGTGTAGATATTTAAATGTTCATACAGATGGCTGTGTAGACATATCCATGTTCATACTGATGGTGGTGAAGATATTTCCATGTTCATACAGATAGCGGTGTAGATATTTCCATGTTCATACAGATAGCGGTGTAGATATTTCCATGTTCATACAGATGGCTGTGTAGATATATCTATGTTCCTACAGATGGCGGTGAAGATATTTCCATGTTCATACAGATGGCAGTGTAGATATTTCCATGTTCATCCAGATGGCTGTGTAGATATATCCATGTTCATACAGATAGCGGTGTAGATATTTCCATCTTCATACAGATAGCGGTGCAGATATTTCCATGTTCATCCAGATGGCTGTGTAGATATATCCATGTTTATACAGATGGCGGTGAAGATATTTCCATGTTCATACAGATAGCGGTGTAGATATTTCCATGTTCATACAGATAGCGGTGTAGATATTTCCATGTTCATACTGATAGCGGTGAAGATATTTCCATGTTCATACTGATAGCGGTGCTGATATTTCCATGTTTATACAGATAGCGGTGTAGATATTTCCATGTTTAAACAGATAGCGGTGTAGATATTTCCATGTTTATACAGATAGCGATGAAGCTATTTCCATGTTCATACAGATAGCGGTGTATGTATTTCCATGTTCATACAGATAGCGGTGTAGATATTTCCATGTTTATACAGATAGCGGTGTAGCTATTTCCAAGTTCATACAGATAGCGGTGAAGATATTTCCATGTTCATCCAGATGGCTGTGTAGATATATCCATGTTCATACAGATGGCGGTGAAGATATTTCCATGTTCATACAGATAGCGGTGTGGATATTTCCATGTTCATACAGATAGCGGTGTAGATATTTCCATGTTCATACAGATAGCGGTGTAGATATTTCCATGTTCATACAGATAGAGGGGCTGATATTTCCATGTTCATACAGATAGCGGTGCTGATATTTCCATGTTTCTACAGGTAGCGGGGTAGATATTTCCATGTTTATACAGATAGCGGTGTAGATTTTTCCATGTTTATACAGATAGCGGTGTAGATATTTCCATGTTTATACAGATAACGGTTTAGATATCTCCATCTTAATACAGATGGCCGTGTAGATATTTATATGTTCATACAGATGTCGTTGCAGATATTTCCATGTTCATACAGATGGCGGTGTAGATATTTCCATGTTCATACAGATAGCGGTGTAGATATTTCCATGTGTAAAGTGATAGCTGTGTAGATATTTCCATGTATATGGAGTTAGCTCTGTAGATATTTCCATTTTCATGCAGATAGCGGTGTAGATATTTCCATGTTCAAACAGATAGCGGTGTAGATATTTCCATGTTCATACAGATAGCGGTGTAGATATTTCCATGTTTATACAGAGTGTGGTGAAGATGTATGCATATTTACACAGATAGCGGTGTAGATATTTCCATGTTCATACTGATAGCGTTGTAGATATTTCCATGTTCATCCAGGTGGCTGTGTAGATATATCCATGTTCATACAGATAGCGGTGTAGATATTTCCATGTTCATACAGGTAGTGGTGTAGATATTTCCATGTTCATACAGATAGCGGTGTAGATATCTCCATCTTAATACAGATGGCGGTGTAGATATTTATATGTTCATACAGATGGCCGTGCAGATATTTCCATGTTCATACAGATAGCGGTGTAGATATTTCCATCTTCGTACACATAGCGGTGTAGATATTTCCATGTTCATACAGATAGCTGTGCTGATATTTCCATGTTTATACAGGTAGCGGTGTAGATATTTCCATGTTTATACAGATAGCTCTGTAGCTATTTCCATGTTCATACAGATAGCGGTGTAGATATTTCCATGTTCATCCTGATGGCTGTACAGATATATCCATGTTCATACAGATGGCGGTGATGATAATTCCATGTTCATACAGATAGCGGTGTAGATATTTCCATGTTCATACAGATAGTGGTGTAGATATTTCCATGTTCATACAGATAGCGGTGTAGCTATTTCCATGTTCATACAGATATCGGTGTAGATATTTCCATGTTCATCCAGATGGCTGTGTAGATATATCCATGTTCAAACAGATGGCGTTGTAGATATTTCCATGTTCATACAGATAGCGGTGTAGATATTTCCATGTTCATACAGATAGCGGAGTAGGTATTTCCACGTTCATACAGATAGAGGGGCTGATATTTCCATGTTCATACAGATAGCGGTGCTGATATTTCCATGTTTATACAGGTAGCGGTGTAGATATTTCCATGTTTATACAGATAGCGGTGTAGACATTTCCATGTTCATACAGATAGCGGTGAAGATATTTCCATGTTTATACAGATTGCTGTGAAGATGTATGCATATTTACACAGATAGCGGTGTAGATATTTCCATGTTCATGCAGATAGCAGTGTAGATATTTCCATTTTTATACAGATAGCGGTGAAGATGTATGCATGTTTATACAGATAGCGGTTTAGATATTTCCATGTTCATCCAGATGGCTGTGTTGATATATCCATGTTCATACAGATGGCGGTGAAGATATTTCCATCTTCATACAGATAGCGGTGTAGTTTTTTCCGTGTGTAAAGGGATAGCTGTGTAGATATTTCCATGCAGATGCAGATAGCTGTGTAGATATTTCCATTTTCATGCAGATAGCGGTTTAGATATTTCCATGTTCAAACAGATAGCGGTGTAGATATTTCCATGTTCATAGAGAGAGTGGTGTAGATATTTCCATGTTCATACAGATAGCGGTGTAGATATTTCCATGTTTATACAGATAGTGGTGAAGATGTTTGCATGTTTACAAAGATAGCGGTGTAGATATTTCCATGTTCATACAGATAGCGGTGTAGATATTTCCATGTTCATCCAGATGGCTGTGTAGATATATCCATGTTCATACAGATAGCGGTGTAGATATTTCCATGTTCATACAGATAGCGGTGTAGATATTTCCATGTTCATAGAGATAGCGGTGTAGATATTTCCATGTTCATACAGACGGCGGTGTAGATATTTCCATGTTTATAGATATAGCGGAGTAGATATTTCCATGTGTAAAGAGATAGCAGTGTATATATTTCCATGTATATGCAGATAGCTTTGTAGATATTTCCATTTTCATGCAGTTAGCGGTGTAGATATTTACATGTTCAAACAGATAGCAGTGTAGATATTTCCATGTTCATTCAGATAGCTTTGTAGATATTTCCATGTTCATACAGATAGCGGTGATGATATTTCCATGTTTATACAGGTAGCGGTGTATATATTTCCATGTTTATACAGATAGCGGTGTAGATATTTCCATGTTTATACAGATAGCGGTGTAGATATTTCCATGTTTATGGAGATAGCGGTGTAGATATCTCCATCTTAATACAGATGGCGGTGTAGATATTTATATGTTCATACAGATGGCAGTGCAGATATTTCCATGTTCATACAGATTGCGGTGTAGATATTTCCATTTTCATACAGATAGCGGTGTAGTTATTTCCATGTGTAAAGAGATAGCTGTGTAGATATTTCCATGTATATGCAGATAGCAGAGAAGATATTTCCATTTTCAAGCAGATAGCGGTGTAGATATTTCCATGTTCAAACAGATAGCGGTGTAGATATTTCCATGTTCATACAGATAGCGGTGTAGATATTTCCAAGTTCATACAGATCGCGGTGTAGATATCTCCATGTTCATCCAGATGGCTGTGTAGATATATCCATGTTCATACAGATGGCGGTGTAGATATATCCATGTTCATACAGATAGCGGTGTAGATATTTCCATGTTTATACAGGCAGCGGTGTAGATATTTCCATGTTTATACAGATAGCGGTGTAGATAACTCCTTGTTAATGCAGATGGCGGTGTAGATATTTAGAGGCTCATACAGATGGCGTTGCAGATATTATCATGTTCATACAGATGGCGGTGTAGCTATTTCCATGTTCATACAGATAGCGGTGTGGATATATCCATGTTCATAGAGATAGCGGTGTAGATATTTCCATGTTCATACAGATAGCGGTGATGATATTTCCAACTTTATACAGATAGCGGTGAAGATATCTCCATCTTAATACAGATGGTGGTGTAGATAATTATATGTTCATACAGACGGCGGTGCACTTATTTCCATGTTCATACAGATGGCGGTGTAGATATTTCCATGTTTATAGAGATAGCGGTGTAGTTATTTCCATGTGTATAGAGATAGCTATGTAGATATTTCCATGTATATGCAGATAGCTGTGTAGATATTTCTATTTTCATGCAGATAGCGGTTTAGATATTTCCATGTTCAAACAGATAGCGGTGTAGATATTTCCATGTTCATACAGATCGCGGTGTAGATATGTCCATGTTCATTAAGATGGCTGTGTAGAGATATCCATGTTCATACAGATGGCGGTGAAGATATTTCCATGTTCATACAGATAGCTGTGTAGATATTTCCATGTTCATACAGATATCGGTGAAGATATTTCCATGTTCATACAGATGGCTATGTAGATATATCCATGTTCATACAGATGACGGTGAAGATATTTCCATGTTCATACAGATAGCGGTGTAGATATTTCCATGTTCATACAGATAGCGGTGTAGATATTTCCATGTTCATACCGATAGCGGTGCTGTTATTTCCATGTTTATACAGGAATCGGTGTAGATATTTCCATGTTTATACAGATAGCGGTGTAGATATTTCCATGTTTATACCGAAAGCGGTGTAGATATTTCCATGTTCATACAGATAGCGGTGTAGATATCTCCTTCTTAATACAGATGGCGGTGTAGATATTTATAAGTTCATGCAGATGGCGGTGCAGATATTTCCATTTTCATACAGATGGCGATGTAGATATTTCCATGCTTATAGAGATAGTGGTGTAGTTATTTCCATGTGTAAAGAGATAGCTGTGTAGATATTTCCATGTATATGCAGATAGCTGTGTAGATATTTCCATTTTCATGCAGACAGCGGTGTAGATATTTCCTTGTTCAAACAGATAGCGGTGTAGATATTTCCATGTTCATACAGATAGCGGTGTAGATATTTCCATGTTCATACTGATAGCGGTGTAGATATTTCCATGTTCATACAAATAGCGATGTATATATTTCCATGTTCAGATAGTGGTGCTGATATTTCCATGTTTATACAGGTAGCGGTGTAGATATTTCCATGTTTATACAGATAGCGGTGTAGTTATTTCCATGTTTATACAGATAGCGGTGTAGATATTTCCATGTTTATGCAGATAGCGGTGTAGATATCTCCATCTTAATAAAGATGGCGATGTAGATATTGATATGTTCATACAGATGGCGGTGCAGATATTTCCATGTTCATAAAGATGGCGGTGTAGATATTTCCATGTTCAAACAGATAGCGGTGTCGATATTTCCATGTTCATACAGACAGCGGTGTAGATATTTCCATGTTGATACAGACTGCGGTGAAGATGTATGCATGTTTACACAGATAGCGGTGTAGATATGTCCATGTTCATCCAGATGGCTTTGTAGATATTTCCATGTTTATACAGATAGCGGTGTAGATATTTCCATGTTCATACAGATAGCGGTGTAGATATTTCCATGTTCATCCAGATGGCTTTGTAGATATTTCCATGTTTATACAGATAGCGGTGAAGATAATTCCATGTTTATACAGATAGCGGTGTAGATATTTCCATGATCATACAGATAGTGGTGTAGATATTTCCATGTTCACACAGATAGAGGGGCTGATATTTCCATGTTCATACAGATAGCGGTGCTGATATTTCCATGTTTTTACAGGTAGCGGTGTAGATATTTCCATGTTTATACAGATAACGGTGTAGATATTTCCATGTTTATACAGATAGCTGTGTAGATATTTCCATGTTTATACAGATAGTGGTGTAGATATCTCCATCTTAATACAGATGGCTGTGTAGATATATATAAGTTCATACAGATGGCCATGCAGATATTTCCATGTTCATACAGATAGCGGTGTAGATATTTCCATGTGTAAAGAGGTAGCTGTGTAGATATTTCCATGTATATGCAGATAGCTGTGTAGATATTTCCATTTTCATGCAGACGGCGGTGTAGATATTTCCATGTTCAAACAGATAGCGGTGTAGATATTTCCATGTTCATACAGATAGCGGTGTAGATATTTCCAAGTTCATAAAGATAGCGGTGTAGATATTTCCATGTTCATACAGATAGCGGTGTAGATATTTCCATGTTCATACATATAGCGGTGCTGATATTTCCTTGTTTATACAGGTAGCAGAGTAGATATTTCCATGTTCATACAGATAGCGGTGTAGATATTTCCATGTTTATACAGATTGCGGTGAATATGTATGCATATTTACACAGATAGCGGTGAAGATATTTCCGTGTTCATACAGATAGTGGTGTAGATATTTCCATGTTCATACAGATAGCAGTGTAGATATTTCCATGTTTATACAGATAGCGGTGAAGATGTATGCATGTTTACACAGATAGCGGTGTAGATATTTCCATGTTCAAACAGAGATCGGTGTAGATATTTAAATGTTCATACAGATAGAGGTGTAGATATTTCCATGTTTATACAGATTGCGGTGAAGATGTATGCATATTTACACAGATAGCGGTGTAGATATTTCCAAGTTCATACAGAAAGCGGTGTAGATATTTCCATGTTCATCCAGATGGCTGTGTAGATATATCCATGTTCATACAGATAGCGGTGTAGATATTTCCATTTTCATACAGGTAGTGGTGTAGATATTTCCATGTTCATACAGATAGCGGTGTAGCTATTTCCATGTTCATACAGATAGCGGTGTAGATATTTCCATGTTCAGAGATAGCGGTGTAGATATTCCCATGTTCATACAGATAGCGGTTCTGATATTTCCATGTTTATACAGGTAGAGGTGTAGATATTTCCATGTTTATACAGATAGCGGTGTAGATATCTCCTTCTTAATACAGATGGCTGTGTAGATATTTATATGTTAATACACATGGCGGTGCAGATATTTCCATGTTCATAGAGATGGCGGAGTAGATATTTCCATGTTTATAGAGATAGCGGTGTAGTTATTTCCATGTGTAAAGAGATAGCTGTGTAGATATTTCCATGTTTATGTAGATAGTTGTGTAGATATTTCCATTTTCATGCTGACAGCGGTGTAGATATTTCCATGTTCAAACAGATAGCGGTGTAGATATTTCCATGTTCATACAGATAGCGGTGTGGATATTTCCATGTTCATGCAGATAGCGGTGTAGATATTTCCATATTCATGCAGATAGTGGTGTTGATATTTCCATGTTCATACAGATAGCGGTGCTGATATTTCCATGTTTATACAGGTAGCGGTGTAGATATTTCCATGTTTATACAGATAGCGGTGTAGATATTTCCATGTTTATACACATGTCGGTGTACATATTTCCAGGTTTATACAGATAGCGGTGTAGATATTTCAATCTTAATACAGATGGCGGTGTAGATATTTATATCTTCATAAAGATGGCGGTGCAGATATTTCCATGTTCATACAGATGGCGGTGTAGATATTTCCATGTTTATAGAGATAGCGGTGTAGTTATTTCCATGTGTAAAGAGATAGCTTTGTAGATATTTCCATGTATATGCAGATACCTGTGCAGTTATTTCCATTTTCATGCAGATAGCAGTGTAGATATTTCCATGTTCAAACAGATAGCGGTGTAGCTATTTCCATGTTCATACAGATTGCGGTGTAGATATTTCCATGTTCATCCAGATGGCTTTGTAGATGTATCCATGTTCATACAGATGGCGGTGAAGATATTTCCATGTTCATACAGATAGCGGTGTAGATATTTCCATGTTCATACAGATAGCGGTGGAGATATTTCCATGTTCATACAGATAGCGGTGAAGATGTATGCATGTTTACACAGATAGCGGTGTATATATTTCCATGTTCATACAGATAACGGTGTATATAATTCCATGTTCATCCAGATGGCTCTGAAGATATATCCATGTTCATACAGATGGCGGTGAAGATATTTCCATGTTCATACAGATAGCGGTGTAGCTATTTCCATGTTCATACAGATAGCGGTGTAGATATTTCCATGTTCATACAGATAGCGGTGTAGCTATTTCCATGTTCATACAGATTGCGGTGTAGATATTTCCATGTTCATCCAGATGGCTTTGTAGATGTATCCATGTTCATACAGATGGCGGTGAAGATATTTCCATGTTCATACAGATAGCGGTGTAGATATTTCCATGTTCATACACATAGCGTTGTAGATATCTCCATGTTCGTACAGATAGAGGGGCTATGTCCATGTTCATGCAGATAGCGGTGCTGATATTTCCATGTTTATACAGGTAGCGTTGTAGATATTTCCATATTTATACAGATAGCGGTGAAGATATTTCCATGTTTATACAGATAGCGGTGTAGATATTTCCATGTTTATAGAGATAGCGGTGTAGATATCTCCATCTTAATACAGATGGCCGTGTAGATATGTATATGTTCATACAGATGTCGGTGCAGATATTTCCATGTTCATACAGATGGCGGTGTAAATATTTACATGTTCATACAGATGGCGGTGTAGTTATTTCCATGTGTAAAGAGATAGCTGTGTAGATATTTATATGTATATGCAGATAGCTCTGTAGATATTTCCATTTTCATGCATATAGCGGTTTAGATATTTCCATGTTCAAACAGATAGCGGTGTAGATATTTCCATGTTCATAAAGACAGCGGTGTAGATATTTCCATGTTCATACAGACAGCGGTGTAGTTATTTCCATGTTTATACAGATTGCAGTGATGATGTATGCATGTTTACACAGATAGCGGTGTAGATATTTCCATGTTCGTACTGATCGCGGTGTAGATATTTCCATGTTCATCTAGATGGCTGTGTAGACATATCCATGTTCATACAGATGGCGGTGAAGGTATTTCCATGTTCATACAGATAGCGGAGTAGATATTTCCATGTTCATACAGATAGCGGTGTAGATATTTCCATGTTCAAACAGATAGCGGTGTAGATATCTCCATCTTAATACAGATGGCGGTGTAGATATTTATATGTTCATACAGATGGCAGTGCAGATATTTCCATGTTCATACAGATGGCGGTGTAGATATTTCCATGTTTATAGAGATAGCGGTGTAGTTATTTCCATGTGTAAAGAGATAGGTTTGTAGTTATTTCCATGTTTATACAGATAGCGGTGAAGTGTATGCATGTTTACACAGATAGCGGTGTAGATATTTCCATGTTCATACAGATCACGGTGTAGATATTTCCATGTTCATACAGATGGCGGTGTAGTAATTTCCATGTTTATAGAGATAGCGGTGCAGTTATTTCCCCGTGTAAAGAGATAGCTGTATAGATATTTCCATGTATATGCAGACAGCTGTGTAGATATTTCCATTTTCATGCAGACAGTGGTGTAGATATTTCCATGTTCAAACAGATAGCGGTGTAGATATTTCCATGTTCATACAGATAGCGGTGTATATATTTCCATGTTCATACAGATAGCGGTGTAGATATTTCCATGTTCATACAGATAGCGGTGTAGATATTTCCATGTTCATACAGATAGCGGTGTAGATATTTCCATGTTCATGCAGATAGCGGTGTAGATATTTCCATGTTCATACAGATAGCGGTGTAGATATTTCCATGTTCATACAGATAGCGGTGCTGATATTTCCATGATTATACAGGTAGCGGTGTAGTTATTTCCATGTTTATACAAATAGCGGTGTAGATATTTCCATGTTTATACAGATAGCGGTGTAGATATCTCCATCTTAATACAGATGGCGGAGTAGATATTTATATGTACATACAGATGGCGGTGCAGATATTTCCATGTTCATACAGATATCGGTGTAGCTATTTCCATGTTCATACAGAGAGCGGTGTAGATATTTCCATGTTCATCCAGATGGCTGTGTAGACATATCCATGTTCATACAGATGGCGGTGAAGATAATTCCATGTCCATACAGATAGTGGTGTAGATATTTCCATGTTCATACAGATAGTGGTGCAGATATTTCCATGTTCACACAGATAGAGGGGCTGATATTTCCATGTTCATACAGATAGCGGCGCTGATATTTCCATGTTTTTACAGGTCGCGGTGTAGATATTTCCATGTTTATACAGATAACGGTGTAGATATTTCCATGTTTATACAGATAGCGGTGTAGATATTTCCATGTTTATACAGATAGCGGTGTAGATATCTCCATCTCAATACAGATGGCGGTGTAGATATTTATATGTTCATACAGATGGAAGTGCAGATATTTCCATGTTCATACAGATAGCGGTGTAGTTATTTCCATGTGTAAAGAGATAGCTGTGTAGATATTTCCACGTATATGCAGATAGTTCTGTAGATATTTCCATTTTCATGCAGATAGCGGTTTAGATATTTCCAAGTTCAAACAGCGGTGTAGATATTTCCATGTTCATACAGATAGCGGTGTAGATATTTCCATGTTCATACAGATAGCGGTGTAGATATTTCCATGTTCATACAGATAGCGGTGTAGATATTTCCATGTCCATCCAGATGGCTGTGTAGATATATCCATGTTCATACAGATAGCGGTGTAGTTATTTCCATGTTCATACAGATAGTGGTGTAGATATTTCCATGTTCATACAGATAGCGGTGTAGCTATTTCCATGTTTATACAGGTAGCGGTGTAGATATTTCCAGGTTTATACAGATAGCGGGGTAGATATTTCCATGTTTATACAGATAGCGGTGTAGATATTTCCAGGTTTATACAGATAGCGGCGCAGATATCTCCTTCTTAATACAGATGGCGGTGTAGATATTTATATGTTCATACAGATGGCGGTGCAGATATTTCCATGTTCAAACAGATGGCGGTGTAGATATTTCCATGTTTTTAGAGATAGCGGTGTAGTTATTTCCGTGTGTATAGAGATAGCTGTGTAGATATTTCCATGTATATGCAGATATCTGTGTAGATATTTACATTTTCATGCTGACAGCGGTGTAGATATTTCCATGTTCAAACAGATAGCGGTGTAGATATTTCCATGTTCATACATATAGCGGTGCAGATATTTCCATGTTCATACCCATAGCAGAGCAGCTATTTCCATGTTCATTCAGATAGCGGAGCAGCTATTTCCATGTTCATACAGATAGCGGTGTAGATAATTCCATGTTCCTCCAGATGGCTGTGTAGACATATCCATGTTCACACAGATGGCGTTGTAGATAATTCCATGTTCATACATCTAGCGGTGTAGATATTGCCATGTTCATACAGATAGCGTTGTAGATATTTCCATGTTCATACAGATAGAGGGGCTGATATTTCCATGTTCATACAGATAGCGGTGCTGATATTTCCATGTTTATACAGGTAGCGGTGTAGATATTATCATGTTTATACAGATAGCGGTGTAGATATTTCCATGTTTATACAGATAGCGGTGTAGGTATTTCCATGTTTATACAGATAGCGGTGTAGGTATCTCCATCTTAATACAGATGGCGGTGTAGATATTTATATGTTCATACAGATGGCCGTGCAGATATTTCCATGTTCATACAGATAGCGGTGTAGTTATTTCCATGTGTAAAGAGATAGCTGTGCAGATATTTCCATGAATATGCAGATAGCTGTGTAGATATTTCCATTTTCATGCAGATAGCGGTTTAGATATTTCCATGTTCAAACAGATAGCGGTGTAGCTATTTCCATGTTCATACAGATGGCGGTGTAGATATTTCCATGTTCATCCAGATGGTTGTGTAGATATATCCATGTTAATACAGATAGCGGTGTAGGTATTTCCATGTTCATACAGACAGCAGTGTAGATATTTCCAAGTTTATACAGATAGCGGTGAAGATGTATGCATGTTTACACAGATAGCGGTGTATATATTTCCATGTTCATACAGATAGCTGTGTAGGTATTTCCATGTTCATCCAGATGGCTGTGTAGATATATCCATGTTCATACAGATGGCGGTGAAGATATTTCCATGTTCATACAGATAACGGTGTAGATATTTCCATGTTCATACCGATATCGGTGTAGATATTTCCATGTTCATACAGATGGCTGTGTAGATATATCCATGTTCATACAGATGACGGTGAAGATATTTCCAGGTTCATACAGATAGCGGTGTAGATATTTCCATGTTTATACAGATAGCGGTGTAGGTATCTCCTTCTTAATACAGATGGCAGTGTAGATATTTATAAGTTCATACAGATGGCGGTGCAGATATTTCCATGTTCATACAGATGGCGAAGTAGATATTTCCATGCTTATAGAGATAGCGGTGTAGTTATTTCCATGTGTAAAGAGATAGCTGTGTAGATATTTCCATGTATATGCAGATAGCTGTGTAGATATTTCCATTTTCATGCAGACAGCGGTGTAGATATTTCCTTGTTCAAACAGATAGCGGTGTAGATATTTCCATGTTCATACAGATAGCGGTGTAGATATTTCCATGTTCATACTGATAGCGGTGTAGATATTTCCATGTTCATACAGATAGCGGTGTATATATTTCCATGTTCATACAGATAGTGGTGCTGATATATCCATGTTTATACAGGTAGCAGTGTAGATATTTCCATGTTTGTACATATAGCGGTGTAGTTATTTCCATGTTTATACAGATAGCGGTGTAGATATTTCCATGTTTATGAGGATAGCGGTGTCGATATCTCCATCTTAATACAGATGGCGGTGTAGATATTTATATGTTCATACAGATGGCAGTGCAGATATTTCCATGTTCATACAGATGGCGGTGTAGATATTTCCATGTTCATACAGATAGCGGTGTAGTTATTTCCATGTGTAAACAGTTAGCTGTGTAGATATTTCCATGTATATGCAGATAGCAGTGTAGATATTTCCGTCTTCAAACAGATAGTGGTGTAGATATTTCCATGTTCATAGAGATAGCGGTGTAGATATTTCCATGTTCATACAGACAGCGGTGTAGATATTTCCATGTTTATACAGACTGTGGTGAAGATATATGCATGTTTACACAGATAGCGGTGTAGATATTTCCATGTTAATCCAGATGGCTGTGTAGATATTTCAATGTTTATACAGATAGCGGTGTAGATATTTTCATTTTCATACAGATAGCGGTGTAGATATTTCCATGTTCATCCAAATGGCTGTGTAGATATATCCATGTTCGTACAGATAGCGGTGTAGATATTTCCATGTTCATACAGATAGCGGTGTAGATATTTCCATGTTCATACAGATAGCAGTGTAGATATTTCCATGTTCAAACAGATAGCGGTGTAGATATCTCCATCTTAATACAGATGGCGGTGTAGATATTTATATGTTCATACAGATGGCAGTGCAGATATTTCCATGTTCATACAGATGGCGGTGTAGATATTTCCATGTTTATAGAGATAGCGGTGTAGTTATTTCCATGTGTAAGGAGATAGGTTTGTAGATATTTCCATGTATATGCAGAGAGCTGTGTAGATATTTCTATTTTCATGCAGATAGCGGTTTAGATATTTCCATGTTCAAACAGATAGCGGTGTATATATTTCCATGTTCATCCAGATGGCTGTGTAGATATATCCATGTTCATACAGATAGCGGTGTAGATATTTCCATGTTCATACAGATTACGGTGTAGATATTTCCATGTTTATACAGATAGCGGTGAAATGTATGCATGTTTGCACAGATAGCGGTGTAGATATTTCCATGTTCATACAGATCGCGGTGTAGGTATTTCCATGTTCATCCAGATCGCTGTGTAGACATATCCATATTCATACAGATGGCGGTGAAGATATTTCCATCTTCATACAGATAGCGGTGTAGATATTTCCATGCTCATACAGATAGCGGTGTAGGTATCTCCATGTTCATACAGATAGCGGTGTAGATATTTCCATGTTCACACAGATGGCGGTGCAGATATTTCCATGTTCATACTGATAGCGGTGCTGATATTTCCATTTTTATACAGATAGCGGTGTAGATATTTCCATGTTTATACAGATAGCGGTTTAGATATTTCCATGTTTATACAGATAGCGGTGTAGATATCTCCTTAATACAGATGGCGGTGTAGATATTTATATGTTCATACAGATGGCAGTGAAGATATTTCCATGTTCATACAGATGGCGGAGTAGATATTTCCATGTTTATAGAGATAGCGGTGAAGTTATTTCCATGTGTAAAGAGACAGCTGTGTAGATATTTACATGTATATGCAGATAGCTGTGTAGATATTTCCATTTTCATGCAGACAGCGGTGTAGATATTTCCATGTTCAGATATCGGTGTAGATATTTCCATGTTCATACAGATAGCGGTGTATATATTTCTATGTTCATACAGATAGCTGTGTAGATATTTCCATGTTCATACAGATAGCGGTGTAGATATTTCCATGTTCATACAGATAGCGGTGTAGATATTTCCATGTTCATACAGATAGCGGTGTAGATATTTCCATGTTCATACAGATAGCGGTGTAGATATTTCCATGTTCATACAGATAGCGGTGAAAAGGTATGCATGTTTACACAGATAGCGGTGTAGATATTTCCATGTTCTTCCGGATGGCTGTGTAGATATATCCATGTTCATACAGATGGCGGTGAAGATATTTCCATGTTCATACAGATAGCGGTGTAGATATTTCCATGTTCATACACATAGCGGTGCATGTATTTCCATGTTCATACAGATAGCGGTGTAGATATTTCCGTGTTCATCCAGATGTCTGTGTAGATATTTCCATGTTCATACAGATGGCTGTGTAGATATATCCATGTTCCTACAGATGGCGGTGAAGATATTTCCATGTTCATACAGATGGCGGTGTAGATATTTCCATGTTCATCCAGATGGCTGTGTAGATATATCCATGTTCATACAGATAGCGGTGTAGATATTTCCATCTTCATACAGATAGCGGTGTAGATATTTCCATGTTCATCCAGATGGCTGTGTAGATATATCCATGTTCATACAGATGGCGGTGAAGATATTTCCATGTTCATACAGATAGCGGTGTAGATATTTCCATGTTCATACAGATAGCGGTGTAGATATTTCCATGTTCATAAAGATAGCGGTGTAGATATTTCCATGTTTATACAGATAGCGGTGAAAAGGTATGCATGTTTACACAGATAGCGGTGTAGATATTTCCATGTTCATCCAGATGGCTGTGTAGATATATCCATGTTCATGCAGATGGCGGTGAAGATATTTCCATGTTCATACAGATAGCGGTGTAGATATTTCCATGTTCATACAGATAGCGGTGCATGTATTTCCATGTTCATACAGATAGCGGTGTAGATATTTCCGTGTTCATCCAGATGTCTGTGTAGATATTTCCATGTTCATACAGATAGCGGTGTAGATATTTCCATGTTCATACTGATAGCGGTGTAGATATTTCCATGTTCATCCAGATGGCTGTGTAGACATATCCATGTTCATACAGATGGCGGTGAAGATATTTCCATGTTCATACAGATGGCTGTGTAGATATATCCATGTTCATACAGATGGCGGTGACGATATTTCCATGTTCATACAGACGGCGGTGTAGATATTTCCATGTTCATACAGATAGCGGTGCTGATATTTCCATGTTTATACAGGTAGCGGTGTACATATTTCCGTGTTTATACAGAGAGCGGTGTAGATATTTCCATGTTCATACAGATAGCGGTGTATATATTTCCATGTTTATACAGATAGCGGTGTAGATATCTCCTTCTTAATACAGATGGCGGTGTAGATATTTCCATGTTCATACAGATGGCGGTGTAGATATTTCCATGTTTATAGAGATAGCGTTGTAGCTATTTCCATGTGCAAAGAGATAGCTGTGTAGATATTTCCATTTATATGCAGATAGTTGTGTATATATTTCCATTTTCATGCAGATAGCGGTGTAGGTATTTCCATGTTCAAACAGATAGCGGTGTAGATATTTCCATGTTCATACAGATAGCGGTGTAGATATTTCCATGTTTATACAGATAGCGGTGAAGATGTATGCATGTTTACACAGATAGCGGTGTAGATACTTCCATGTTCATACAGACGGCTGTGTAGACATATCCATGTTCATACAGATGGCGGTGAAGATATTTCCATGTTCATACAGATTGCTGTGTAGATATATCCATGTTCATACAGATGGCGGTGACGATATTTCCATGTTCATACAGACGGCGGTGTAGATATATCCATGTTCATAGAGATAGCGGTGCTGATATTTCCATGTTTATAAAGGTAGTGGTGTAGATATTTCCATGTTTATACAGATAGCGTTGTAGATATTTCCATGTCCATCCAGATGGCTGTGTAGATATATCCATGCTCATACAGATGGCGGTGAAGACATTTCCATGTTCATACAGATAGCGGTGTAGATATTTCCATGTTCATACAGATAACCGTGTAGATATTGCATTGTTCCTACCGATAGCGGTGCTGATACTTCCATGTTTATACAGGTAGCGGTGTAGATATTTCCATATTTATACACATAGCGGTGTAGATATTTCCATGTTTATACAGATAGCGGTGTAGATATCTCCATCTTAATACAGATGGCGGTGTAGATATTTATATGCTCATACAGATGGCGGTGCAGATATTTCCATGTTCATACGGATGGCGGTGAAGATATTTCCATGTTAATACAGATGGCGGTGTAGAAACTTCCATGTTCATACTGATAGCGGTGCTGATATTTCCATGTTTATACAGGTAGCGGTGTAGATATTTCCATGTTTATACAGATAGCAGTGTAGATTTTTCCATGTTTATACACATAGCGGTGTAGATATTTCCATGTTTATACAGATAGCGGTGTAGATATTTCCATGTTTATGCAGATAGTGGTGTAGATATCTCCATCTTAATACAGATGGCGGTGTAGATATTTAAATGTTCATACAGATGGCGGTGCAGATATTTCCATGTTCATACAGATGGCGGTGTGGTTATTTCCATGTGTAAAGAGATAGCTGTGTAGGTATTTCCATGTATAAGCAGATAGCTCTGTAGATATTTCCGTTTTCATGCAGATAGCGGTGTATATATTTCCCTCTTCAAACACTTAGCGGTGTAGATATTTCCATGGTCATAAAGATAGCGGTGTAGATATTTCCATGTTTATACAGATAGCGGTGTAGATATTTCCATGTTCATACAGATAGACGTGTAGATATTGCCATGTTCATAGCGATAGCGGTGCTGATACTTCCATGTTTATACAGGTAGCGGTGTACATATTTCCGTGTTTATACAGATAGCGGTGTAGATATTTCCATGTTCATACAGATAGCGGTGTAGATATTTCCATGTTTATGCAGATAGCGGTGTAGATATCTCCTTCTTAATTCTGATGGCGGTGTAGATATTTCCATGTTCATACAGATGGCGGTGTAGATATTTCCATGTTTATAGAGATAGCGGTGTAGTTATTTCCATGTGCAAAGAGATAGCTGTGTAGATATTTCCATTTATATGCAGATAGTTGTGTAGTTATTTCCTTTTTCATGCAGATAGCGGTGTAGATATTTCCATGTTCAAACAGATAGCGGTGTAGATATTTCCATGTTCATACAGATAGCGGTGTAGATATTTCCATGTTTATACAGATAGCGGTGAAGATGTATGCATGTTTACACAGATAGCGGTGTAGATATTTCCATGTTCATCCAGACGGGTGTGTAGACATATCCATGTTCATACAGATGGCGGTGAATATATTTCCATGTTCATACAGATGGCTGTGTAGATATATCCATGTTCATACAGATGGCGGTGACGATATTTCCATGTTCATACAGACGGCGGTGTAGATATTTCCATGTTCATACAGATAGCGGTGCTGATATTTCCATGTTTATACAGGTAGCGGTGTAGATATTTCCATGTTTATACAGATAGCGGTGTAGATATTTCCATGTTTATACAGATAGCGGTGTAGATATTTCCATGTTTATACAGATAGCGGTAGATATCTCCATCTTAATACAGATGGCGGTATAGATATTTATATGTTCATACAGATGGCAGTGCAGATATTTCCATGTTCATACAGATGGCGGTGAAGATATTTCCATGTTCATACAGATGGCGGTGTAGAAACTTCCATGTTCATACTGATAGCGGTGGTGATATTTCCATGTTTATACAGGTAGCGGTGTAGATATTTCCATGTTTATACAGATAGCGGTGTAAATATTTCCATGTTTATACACATAGCGGTGTAGATATTTCCATGTTTATACAGATAGCGGTGTAGATATTTCCATGTTTATGCAGTTAGTTGTGTAGATATCTCCATCTTAATACAGATGGCAGTGTAGATATTTAAATGTTCATACAGATGGCTGTGTAGACATATCCATGTTCATACAGTTGGCGGTGAAGGTATTTCCATGTTCATAAAGATAGCGGTGTAGATATTTCCATGTTTATACAGATAGCGGTGAAAATGTATGCATGTTTACACAGATAGCGGTGTAGATATTTCCAAGTTCATCCAGATGGCTGTGTAGATATATCCATGTTCATACAGATGGCGGTGAAGATATTTCCATGTTCATACAGATAGCGGTGTAGATATTTCCATGTTCATACAGATAGCGGTGCATGTATTTCCATGTTCATACAGATAGCGGTGTAGATATTTCCGTGTTCATCCAGATGTCTGTGTAGATATTTCCATGTTCATACAGATAGCGGTGCAGATATTTCCATGTTCATACAGATAGCGGTGTAGATATTTCCATGTTCATCCAGATGGCTGTGTAGACATATCCATGTTCATACAGATGGCGGTGAAGATATTTCCATGTTCATACAGATAGCGGTGTAGATATTTCCATGTTCATACAGATAGCGGTGTAGATATTTCCATGTTCATACAGATTGGGGTGTATGCATTTCCATGTTCATTCAGATAGTGGTGTAGATATTTCTATTTTCATGCAGATAGCGGTGTATATATTTCCCTGTTCAAACAGTCAGCGGTGTAGATATTTCCATGTTCCTAAAGATAGCGGTGTAGATATTTCCATGTTTATACAGATAGCGGTGAAGATGTATGCATGTTTTCACAGATATCGGTGTAGATATTTCCATGTTCATCCAGATGGCTGTGTAGATATATCCATGTTCATACAGACGGCGGTGAAGATATTTCCATGTTCATACAGATAGCGGTGTAGATATTTCCATGTTCATACAGATAGCGGTGCATGTATTTCCATGTTCATACAGATAGCGGTGTAGATATTTCCGTGTTCATCCAGATGTCTGTGTAGATATTTCCATGTTCATACAGATAGCGGTGTAGATATTTCCATGTTCATAAAGATAGCGGTGTAGATATTTCCATGTTTATACAGATAGCGGTGTAGTTATTTCCATGTTTATACAGATAGCTGTGTGGATATCTCCATCTTAATACAGATGGCGGTGTAGATATTTATATGTTCATACAGATGGCGGTGCAGATATTTCCATGTTCATACGGATGGCGGTGAAGATATTTCCATGTTCATACAGATGGCGGTGTAGAAACTTCCATGTTCATACTGATAGCGGTGCTGATATTTCCATGTTTATACAGGTAGCGGTGTAGATATTTCCATGTTTATACAGATAGCGGTGTAGATATTTCCATGTTTATACACATAGCGGTGTTGATATTTCCATGTTTATACAGATAGCTGTGTAGATATTTCCATGTTTATGCAGATAGTTGTGTAGATATGTCCATCTTAATACAGATGGCGGTGTAGATGTTTAAATGTTCATACAGATGGCTGTGTAGACATATCCATGTTCATACAGATGGTGGTGAAGATATTTCCATGTTCATACAGATAGCGGTGTAGATATTTCCATGTTCATACAGATGGCTGTGTAGATATATCTATGTTCCTACAAATGGCGGTGAAGATATTTCCATGTTCATACAGATGGCGGTGTAGATATTTCCATGTTCATCCAGATGGCTGTGTAGATATATCCATGTTCATACAGATAGCGGTGTAGATATTTCCATCTTCATACAGATAGCGGTGCAGATATTTCCATGTTCATCCAGATGTCTGTGTAGATATATCCATGTTCATACAGATGGCGTTGAAGATATTTCCATGTTCATACAGATAGCGGTGTAGATATTTCCATGTTCATACAGATAGCGGTGTAGATATTTCCATGTTCATAAAGATAGTGGTGTAGATATTTCCATGTTTATACAGATAGCGGTGAAAATGTATGCATGTTTACACAGATAGCGGTGTAGATATTTCTATGTTCATCCTGATGGCTGTGTAGATATATCCATGTTCATACAGATTGCGGTGAAGATATTTCCATGTTCATACAGATAGCGGTGTAGATATTTCCATGTTCATACAGATAGCGGTGTAGATATTTCCATGTTCATACAGATAGCGGTGCATGTATTTCCATGTTCATTCAGATAGCGGTGTAGATATTTCCGTGTTCATCCAGATGTCTGTGTAGATATTTCCATGTTCATACAGATAGCGGTGTAGATATTTCCATGTACATACAGATAGCGGTGTAGATATTTCCATGTTCATCCTGATGGCTGTGTAGACATATCCATGTTCATACAGATGGCGGTGAAGTTATTTCCATGTTTATACAGATAGCGGTGTAGATATTTCCATGTTCATACAGATAGACGTGTAGATATTGCCATGTTCATACCGATAGCGGTGCTGATACTTCCATGTTTATACAGGTAGCGGTGTACATATTTCCGTGTTTATACAGATAGCGGTGTAGATATTTCCATGTTCATACAGATAGCGGTGTAGATATATCCATGTTTATACAGATAGCGGTGTAGATATCTCCTTCTTAATTCTGATGACGGTGTAGATATTTCCATGTTCATACAGATGGCGGTGTAGATATTTCCATGTTTATAGAGATAGCGGTGTAGTTATTTCCATGTGCATAGAGATAGCTGTGTAGATATTTCCATTT
Organism: Gorilla gorilla gorilla; assembly: GCF_029281585.2. NCBI lineage: Eukaryota > Metazoa > Chordata > Mammalia > Primates > Hominidae > Gorilla > Gorilla gorilla. The sequence continues at coordinate 3,062,349 of NC_073232.2, read as the reverse complement.
ATATGCAGATAGTTGTGTAGATATTTCCTTTTTCATGCAGATAGCGGTGTAGATATTTCCATGTTCAAACAGATAGCGGTGTAGATATTTCCATGTTCATACAGATAGCGGTGTACATATTTCCATGTTTATACAGATAGCGGTGAAGATGTATGCATGTTTACACAGATAGCGGTGTAGATATTTCCATGTTCATACAGATAGCGGTGTAGATATTTCCATGTTCATACAGATAGCGGTGTAGATATTTCCATGTTCATACAGATAGTGGTGCATGTATTTCCATGTTCATACAGATAGCGGTGTAGATATTTCCGTGTTCATCCAGATGTCTGTGTAGATATTTCCATGTTCATACAGATAGGGGTGTAGATATTTCCATGTTCATACAGATAGCGGTGTAGATATTTCCATGTTCATCCAGATGGCTGTGTAGACATATCCATGTTCATACAGATGGCGGTGAAGATATTTCCATGTTCATACAGATGGCTGTGTAGATATATCCATGTTCATACAGATGGCGGTGACGATATTTCCATGTTCATACAGACGGCGGTGTAGATATTTCCATGTTCATACAGACAGCGGTGCTGATATTTCCATGTTTATACAGGTAGCGGTGTAGATATTTCCATGTTTATACAGATAGCGGTGTAGATATTTCCATGTTTATACAGATAGCGGTGTAGATATTTCCATGTTTATACAGATAGCGGTGTAGATATTTCCATGTGTATACAGATAGCGGTGTAGATATCTCCATCTTAATACAGATGGCGGTGTAGATATTTATATGTTCATACAGATGGCGGTGCAGACATTTCCATGTTCATACGGATGGCGGTGAAGATATTTCCATGTTCATACAGATGGCGGTGAAGATATTTCCATGTTCATCCAGATGGCTGTGTAGATATATCCATGTTCATACAGATAGCGGTGTAGGTATTTCCATCTTCATACAGATAGCGGTGCAGATATTTGCATGTTCATCCAGATGGCTGTGTAGATATATCCATGTTCATACAGATGGCGGTGAAGATATTTCCATGTTCATACAGATAGCGGTGTAGATATTTCCATGTTCATACAGATAGCGGTGTAGATATTTCCATGTTCATAAAGATAGCGGTGTAGATATTTCCATGTTTATACAGAGAGCGGTGAAAATGTATGCATGTTTACACAGATAGCGGTGTAGATATTTCCATGTTCATCCAGAAGGCTGTGTAGATATATCCATGTTCGTACAGATGGCGGTGAAGATATTTCCATGTTCATACAGATAGCGGTGTAGATATTTCCATGTTCATACTGATAGCGGTGCATGTATTTCCATGTTCATACAGATAGCGGTGTAGATATTTCCGTGTTCATCCAGATGTCTGTGTAGATATTTCCATGTTCATACAGATAGCGGTGTAGATATTTCCATGTTCATACAGATAGCGGTGTAGATATTTCCATGTTCATCCAGATGGCTGTGTAGACATATCCATGTTCATACAGATGGCGGTGAAGATATTTCCATGTTCATACAGATGGCTGTGTAGATATATCCATGTTCATACAGATTGCGGTGACGATATTTCCATGTTCATACAGACGGCGGTGTAGATATTTCCATGTTCATACAGATAGCGGTGCTGATATTTCCATGTTTATACAGGTAGCGGTGTAGATATTTCCATGTTTATACAGATAGCGGTGTAGATATTTCCATGTTTATACAGATAGCGGTGTAGATATTTCCATGTTTATACAGATAGCGGTGTAGATATCTCCATCTTAATACAGATGGCGGTGCAGATATTTATATGTTCATACAGATGGCGGTGCAGATATTTCCATGTTCATACGGATGGCGGTGAAGATATTTCCATGTTCATACAGATGGCGGTGTAGAAACTTCCATGTTCATACTGATAGAGGTGCTGATATTTCCATGTTTATACAGGTAGCGGTGTAGATATTTCCATGTTTATACAGATAGCGGTGTAGATATTTCCATGTTTATACACATAGCGGTGTTGATATTTCCATGTTTATACAGATAGCTGTGTAGAAATTTCCATGTTTATGCAGATAGTTGTGTAGATATGTCCATCTTAATACAGATGGCGGTGTAGATATTTAAATGATCATACAGATGGCTGTGTAGACATATCCATGTTCATACAGATGGTGGTGAAGATATTTCCATGTTCATACAGATAGCGGTGTAGATATTTCCATGTTCATACAGATAGCGGTGTAGATATTTCCATGTTCATACAGATGGCTGTGTAGATATATCTATGTTCCTACAGATGGCGGTGAAGATATTTCCATGTTCATACAGATGGCGGTGTAGATATTTCCATGTTCATCCAGATGGCTGTGGAGATATATCCATGTTCATACAGATAGCGGTGAAGATATTTTCATCTTCATACTGATAGCGGTGCAGATATTTCCATGTTCATCCAGATGGCTGTGTAGATATATCCATGTTCATACAGATAGCGGTGTAGATATTTCCATGTTCATACAGATAGCGGTGTAGATATTTCCATGTTCATAAAGATAGTGGTGTAGATATTTCCATCTTTATACAGATAGCGGTGAAAATGTATGCATGTTTACACAGATAGCGGTGTAGATATTTCTATGTTCATCCAGATGGCTGTGTAGATATATCCATGTTCATACAGATGGCGGTGAAGATATTTCCATGTTCATACAGATAGCGGTGTAGATATTTCCATGTTCATACAGATAGCGGTGTAGATATTTCCATGTTCATACAGATAGCGGTGCATGTATTTCCATGTTCATACAGATAGCGGTGTAGATATTTCCGTGTTCATCCAGATGTCTGTGTAGATATTTCCATGTTCATACAGATAGCGGTGTAGATATTTCCATGTTCATACAGATAGCGGTGTAGATATTTCCATGTTCATCCTGATGGCTGTGTAGACATATCCATGTTCATACAGATGGTGGTGAAGTTATTTCCATGTTTATACAGATAGCGGTGTAGATATTTCCATGTTCATACAGATAGACGTGTAGATATTGCCATGTTCATACCGATAGCGGTGCTGATACTTCCATGTTTATGCAGGTAGAGGTGTACATATTTGCGTGTTTATACAGATAGCGGTGTAGATATTTCCATGTTCATACAGATAGCGGTGTAGATATTTCCATGTTTATACATTTAGCGGTGTAGATATCTCCTTCTTAATTCTGATGGCGGTGTAGATATTTCCATGTTCATACAGATGGCGGTGTAGATATTTCCATGTTTATAGAGATAGCGGTGTAGTTATTTCCATGTGCATAGAGATAGCTGTGTAGATATTTCCATTTATATGCAGATAGTTGTGTAGATATTTCCTTTTTCATGCAGATAGCGGTGTAGATATTTCCATGTTCAAACAGATAGCGGTGTAGATATTTCCATGTTCATACAGATAGCGGTGTAGATATTTCCATGTTTATACAGATAGCGGAGAAGATGTATGCATGTTTACACAGATAGCGGTGTAGATATTTCCATGTTCATACAGATAGCGGTGTAGATATTTCCATGTTCATACAGATAGTGGTGCATGTATTTCCATGTTCATACAGATAGCGGTGTAGATATTTCCGTGTTCATCCAGATGTCTGTGTAGATATTTCCATGTTCATACAGATAGCGGTGTAGATATTTCCATGTTCATACAGATAGCGGTGTAGATATTTCCATGTTCATCCAGATGGCTGTGTAGACATATCCATGTTCATACAGATGGCGGTGAAGATATTTCCATGTTCATACAGATGGCTGTGTAGATATATCCATGTTCATACAGATGGCGGTGACGATATTTCCATGTTCATAGAGACGGCGGTGTAGATATTTCCATGTTCATACAGACAGCGGTGCTGATATTTCCATGTTTATACAGGTAGCGGTGTAGATATTTCCATGTTTATACAGATAGCGGTGTAGATATTTCCATGTTTATACAGATAGCGGTGTAGATATTTCCATGTTTATACAGACAGCGGTGTAGATATCTCCATGTTTATACAGATAGCGGTGTAGATATCTCCATCTTAATACAGATGGCGGTGTAGATATTTATATGTTCATACAGATGGCGGTGCAGATATTTCCATGTTCATACGGATGGCGGTGAAGATATTTCCATGTTCATACAGATGGCGGTGTAGATATATCCATGTTCATACAGATTGCGGTGACGATATTTCCATGTTCATACAGACGGCGGTGTAGATATTTCCATGTTCATACAGATAGCGGTGCTGATATTTCCATGTTTATACAGGTAGCGGTGTAGATATTTCCATGTTTATACAGATAGCGGTGTAGATATTTCCATGTTTATACAGATAGCGGTGTAGATATTTCCATGTTTATACAGATAGCGGTGTAGATATCTCCATCTTAATACAGATGGCGGTGCAGATATTTATATGTTCATACAGATGGCGGTGCAGATATTTCCATGTTCATACGGATGGCGGTGAAGATATTTCCATGTTCATACAGATGGCGGTGTAGAAACTTCCATGTTCATACTGATAGAGGTGCTGATATTTCCATGTTTATACAGGTAGCGGTGTAGATATTTCCATGTTTATACAGATAGCGGTGTAGATATTTCCATGTTTATACACATAGCGGTGTTGATATTTCCATGTTTATACAGATAGCTGTGTAGAAATTTCCATGTTTATGCAGATAGTTGTGTAGATATGTCCATCTTAATACAGATGGCGGTGTAGATATTTAAATGATCATACAGATGGCTGTGTAGACATATCCATGTTCATACAGATGGTGGTGAAGATATTTCCATGTTCATACAGATAGCGGTGTAGATATTTCCATGTTCATACAGATAGCGGTGTAGATATTTCCATGTTCATACAGATGGCTGTGTAGATATATCTATGTTCCTACAGATGGCGGTGAAGATATTTCCATGTTCATACAGATGGCGGTGTAGATATTTCCATGTTCATCCAGATGGCTGTGGAGATATATCCATGTTCATACAGATAGCGGTGAAGATATTTTCATCTTCATACTGATAGCGGTGCAGATATTTCCATGTTCATCCAGATGGCTGTGTAGATATATCCATGTTCATACAGATAGCGGTGTAGATATTTCCATGTTCATACAGATAGCGGTGTAGATATTTCCATGTTCATAAAGATAGTGGTGTAGATATTTCCATCTTTATACAGATAGCGGTGAAAATGTATGCATGTTTACACAGATAGCGGTGTAGATATTTCTATGTTCATCCAGATGGCTGTGTAGATATATCCATGTTCATACAGATGGCGGTGAAGATATTTCCATGTTCATACAGATAGCGGTGTAGATATTTCCATGTTCATACAGATAGCGGTGTAGATATTTCCATGTTCATACAGATAGCGGTGCATGTATTTCCATGTTCATACAGATAGCGGTGTAGATATTTCCGTGTTCATCCAGATGTCTGTGTAGATATTTCCATGTTCATACAGATAGCGGTGTAGATATTTCCATGTTCATACAGATAGCGGTGTAGATATTTCCATGTTCATCCTGATGGCTGTGTAGACATATCCATGTTCATACAGATGGTGGTGAAGTTATTTCCATGTTTATACAGATAGCGGTGTAGATATTTCCATGTTCATACAGATAGACGTGTAGATATTGCCATGTTCATACCGATAGCGGTGCTGATACTTCCATGTTTATGCAGGTAGAGGTGTACATATTTGCGTGTTTATACAGATAGCGGTGTAGATATTTCCATGTTCATACAGATAGCGGTGTAGATATTTCCATGTTTATACATTTAGCGGTGTAGATATCTCCTTCTTAATTCTGATGGCGGTGTAGATATTTCCATGTTCATACAGATGGCGGTGTAGATATTTCCATGTTTATAGAGATAGCGGTGTAGTTATTTCCATGTGCATAGAGATAGCTGTGTAGATATTTCCATTTATATGCAGATAGTTGTGTAGATATTTCCTTTTTCATGCAGATAGCGGTGTAGATATTTCCATGTTCAAACAGATAGCGGTGTAGATATTTCCATGTTCATACAGATAGCGGTGTAGATATTTCCATGTTTATACAGATAGCGGAGAAGATGTATGCATGTTTACACAGATAGCGGTGTAGATATTTCCATGTTCATACAGATAGCGGTGTAGATATTTCCATGTTCATACAGATAGTGGTGCATGTATTTCCATGTTCATACAGATAGCGGTGTAGATATTTCCGTGTTCATCCAGATGTCTGTGTAGATATTTCCATGTTCATACAGATAGCGGTGTAGATATTTCCATGTTCATACAGATAGCGGTGTAGATATTTCCATGTTCATCCAGATGGCTGTGTAGACATATCCATGTTCATACAGATGGCGGTGAAGATATTTCCATGTTCATACAGATGGCTGTGTAGATATATCCATGTTCATACAGATGGCGGTGACGATATTTCCATGTTCATAGAGACGGCGGTGTAGATATTTCCATGTTCATACAGACAGCGGTGCTGATATTTCCATGTTTATACAGGTAGCGGTGTAGATATTTCCATGTTTATACAGATAGCGGTGTAGATATTTCCATGTTTATACAGATAGCGGTGTAGATATTTCCATGTTTATACAGACAGCGGTGTAGATATCTCCATGTTTATACAGATAGCGGTGTAGATATCTCCATCTTAATACAGATGGCGGTGTAGATATTTATATGTTCATACAGATGGCGGTGCAGATATTTCCATGTTCATAGAGACGGCGGTGTAGATATTTCCATGTTCATACAGACAGCGGTGCTGATATTTCCATGTTTATACAGGTAGCGGTGTAGATATTTCCATGTTTATACAGATAGCGGTGTAGATATTTCCATGTTTATACAGATAGCGGTGTAGATATTTCCATGTTTATACAGACAGCGGTGTAGATATCTCCATGTTTATACAGATAGCGGTGTAGATATCTCCATCTTAATACAGATGGCGGTGTAGATATTTATATGTTCATACAGATGGCGGTGCAGATATTTCCATGTTCATACGGATGGCGGTGAAGATATTTCCATGTTCATACAGATGGCGGTGTAGAAACTTCCATGTTCATACTGAGAGTGGTGCTGATATTTCCATGTTTATACATGTAGCGGTGTAGATATTTCCATGTTTATACAGATAGCGGTGTAGATATTTCCATGTTTATACATGTAGCGGTGTAGATATTTCCATGTTTATACAGATAGCGGTGTAGATATTTCCATGTTTATACACATAGCGGTGTAGATATTTCCATGTTTATACAGATAGCGGTGTAGATATTTCCATGTTTATGCAGATAGTTGTGTAGATATGTCCATCTTAATACAGATGGCGGTGTAGATATTTAAATGTTCATACAGATGGCTGTGTAGACATATCCATGTTCATACTGATGGTGGTGAAGATATTTCCATGTTCATACAGATAGCGGTGTAGATATTTCCATGTTCATACAGATAGCGGTGTAGATATTTCCATGTTCATACAGATGGCTGTGTAGATATATCTATGTTCCTACAGATGGCGGTGAAGATATTTCCATGTTCATACAGATGGCAGAGTAGATATTTCCATGTTCATCCATATGGCTGTGTAGATATATCCATGTTCATACAGATAGCGGTGTAGATATTTCCATCTTCATACAGATAGCGGTGCAGATATTTCCATGTTCATCCAGATGGCTGTGTAGATATATCCATGTTTATACAGATGGCGGTGAAGATATTTCCATGTTCATACAGATAGCGGTGTAGATATTTCCATGTTCATACAGATAGCGGTGTAGATATTTCCATGTTCATACAGATAGCGGTGAAGATATTTCCATGTTCATACTGATAGCGGTGTAGATATTTCCATGTTTATACAGATAGCGGTGTAGATATTTCCATGTTTAAACAGATAGCGGTGTAGATATTTCCATGTTTATACAGATAGCGGTGAAGCTATTTCCATGTTCATACAGATAGCGGTGTATGTATTTCCATGTTCATACAGATAGCGGTGTAGATATTTCTATGTTTATACAGATAGCGGTGTAGCTATTTCCAAGTTCATACAGATAGCGATGTAGATATTTCCATGTTCATCCAGATGGCTGTGTAGATATATCCATGTTCATACAGATGGCGGTGAAGATATTTCCATGTTCATACAGATAGCGGTGTGGATATTTCCATGTTCATACAGATAGCGGTGTAGATATTTCCATGTTCATACAGATAGCGGTGTAGATATTTCCATGTTCATACAGATAGAGGGGCTGATATTTCCATGTTCATACAGATAGCGGTGCTGATATTTCCATTTTTCTACAGGTAGCGGGGTAGATATTTCCATGTTTATACAGATAGCGGTGTAGATATTTCCATGTTTATACAGATAGCGGTGTAGATATTTCCATGTTTATACAGATAACGGTGTAGATATCTCCATCTTAATACAGATGGCCGTGTAGATATTTATATGTTCATACAGATGTCGTTGCAGATATTTCCATGTTCATACAGATGGCGGTGTAGATATTTCCATGTTCATACAGATAGCGGTGTAGATATTTCCATGTGTAAAGAGATAGCTGTGTAGATATTTCCATGTATATGGAGTTAGCTCTGTAGATATTTCCATTTTCATGCAGATAGCGGTGTAGATATTTCCATGTTCAAACAGATAGCGGTGTAGATATTTCCATGTTCATACAGATAGCGGTGTAGATATTTCCATGTTTATACAGAGTGTGGTGAAGATGTATGCATATTTACACAGATAGCGGTGTAGATATTTCCATGTTCATACTAATAGCGTTGTAGATATTTCCATGTTCATCCAGATGGCTGTGTAGATATATCCATGTTCATACAGATAGCGGTGTAGATATTTCCATGTTCATACAGGTAGTGGTGTAGATATTTCCATGTTCATACAGATAGCGGTGTAGATATCTCCATCTTAATACAGATGGCAGTGTAGATATTTATATGTTCCTACAGATGGCCGTGCAGATATTTCCATGTTCATACAGATAGCGGTGTAGTTATTTCCATGTGTAAAGAGATAGCTGTGTAGATATTTCCATGTATATGCAGATAGCTGTGTAGATATTTCCATTTTCATGCAGATAGCGGTTTAGATATTTCCATGTTCATACAGATAGCGGTGTAGATATTTCCATGTTTATACAGATAGCGGTGAAGATGTATGCATGTTTACACACATAGTGGTGTAGATATTTCCATGTTCATACAGATAGCGGTGTTGATATTTCCATGTTCATCCAGATGGCTGTGTAGATATATCCATGTTCATACAGATAGCGGTGTAGATATTTCCATGTTCATACAGATAGTGGTGTAGATATTTCCATGTTCATACAGATAGCGGTGTAGCTATTTCCATGTTCATACAGATAGCGGTGTAGATATTTCCATGTTCATCCAGATGGCTGTACAGATATATCCATGTTCATACAGATGGCGGTGATGATAATTCCATGTTCATACAGATAGCGGTGTAGATATTTCCATGTTCATACATATAGTCGTGTAGATATTTCCATGTTCATACAGATAGCGGTGTAGCTATTTCCATGTTCATACAGATATCGGTGTAGATATTTCCATGTTCATCCAGATGGCTGTGTAGATATATCCATGTTCAAACAGATGGCGTTGTAGATATTTCCATGTTCATACAGATAGCGGTGTAGATATTTCCATGTTCATACAGATAGCGGAGTAGGTATTTCCACGTTCATACAGATAGAGGGGCTGATATTTCCATGTTCATACAGATAGCGGTGCTGATATTTCCATGTTTATACAGGTAGTGGTGTAGATATTTCCATGTTTATACAGATAGCGGTGTAGACATTTCCATGTTCATACAGATAGCGGTGAAGATATTTCCATGTTTATACAGATTGCTGTGAAGATGTATGCATATTTACACAGATAGCGGTGTAGATATTTCCATGTTCATGCAGATAGCAGTGTAGATATTTCCATGTTTATACAGATAGCGGTGAAGATGTATGCATGTTTATACAGATAGCGGTTTAGATATTTCCATGTTCATCCAGATGGCTGTGTTGATATATCCATGTTCATACAGATGGCGGTGAAGATATTTCCATCTTCATACAGATAGCGGTGTAGTTTTTTCCGTGTGTAAAGAGATAGCTGTGTAGATATTTCCATGCAGATGCAGATAGCTGTGTAGATATTTCCATTTTCATGCAGATAGCGGTTTAGATATTTCCATGTTCAAACAGATAGCGGTGTACATATTTCCATGTTCATAGAGAGAGTGGTGTAGATATTTCCATGTTCATACAGATAGCGGTGTAGATATTTCCATGTTTATACAGATAGTGGTGAAGATGTTTGCATGTTTACAAAGATATCGGTGTAGATATTTCCATGTTCATACAGATAGCGGTGTAGATATTTCCATGTTCATCCAGATGGCTGTGTAGATATATCCATGTTCATACAGATAGCGGTGTAGATATTTCCATGTTCATACAGATAGCGGTGTAGATATTTCCATGTTCATAGAGATAGCGGTGTAGATATTTCCATGTTCATACAGACGGCGGTGTAGATATTTCCATGTTTATAGATATAGCGGAGTAGATATTTCCATGTGTAAAGAGATAGCAGTGTATATATTTCCATGTATATGCAGATAGCTTTGTAGATATTTCCATTTTCATGCAGTTAGCGGTGTAGATATTTACATGTTCAAACAGATAGCGGTGTAGATATTTCCATGTTCATTCAGATAGCTTTGTAGATATTTCCATGTTCATACAGATAGCGGTGTAGATATTTCCATGTTCATACAGATAGCGGTGTAGATATTTCCATGTTCATACAGATAGCGGTGCTGATATTTCCATGTTTATACAGGTAGCGGTGTAGATATTTCCATATTTATACAGATAGCGGTGTAGATATTTCCATGTTTATACAGATAGCGGTGTAGATATTTCCATGTTTATTCAGATAGCGGTGTAGATATCTCCATCTTAATACAGATGGCGGTGTAGATATTTATATGTTCATACAGATGGCGGTGCAGATATTTCAATGTTCATACAGATGGCGTTGTAGATATTTCCATGTTCAGATAGCGGTGTAGATATTTCCATGTTCATACAGATAGCGGTGTAGATATTTCCATGTTTATTCAGATAGCGGTGTAGATATCTCCATCTTAATACAGATGGCGGTGTAGATATTTATATGTTCATACAGATAGCGGTGTAGATATTTCCATGTTCATACAGATAGCGGTGCAGATATTTCCATGTTCATACAGATGGCTGTGTAGATATATCTATGTTCCTACAGATGGCGGTGAAGATATTTCCATGTTCATACAGATGGCAGAGTAGATATTTCCATGTTCATCCAGATGGCTGTGTAGATATATCCATGTTCATACAGATATCGGTGTAGATATTTCCATCTTCATACAGATAGCGGTGCAGATATTTCCATGTTCATCCAGATGGCTGTGTAGATATATCCATGTTTATACAGATGGCGGTGAAGATATTTCCATGTTCATACAGATAGCGGTGTAGATATTTCCATGTTCATACAGATAGCGGTGTAGATATTTCCATGTTCATACAGATAGCGGTGAAGATATTTCCATGTTCATACTGATAGCGGTGTAGATATTTCCATGTTTATACAGATAGCGGTGTAGATATTTCCATGTTTAAACAGATAGCGGTGTAGATATTTCCATGTTTATACAGATAGCGGTGAAGCTATTTCCATGTTCATACAGATAGCGGTGTATGTATTTCCATGTTCATACAGATAGCGGTGTAGATATTTCCATGTTTATACAGATAGCGGTGTAGCTATTTCCAAGTTCATACAGATAGCGATGTAGATATTTCCATGTTCATCCAGATGGCTGTGTAGATATATCCATGTTCATACAGATGGCGGTGAAGATATTTCCATGTTCATACAGATAGCGGTGTGGATATTTCCATGTTCATACAGATAGCGGTGTAGATATTTCCATGTTCATACAGATAGCGGTGTAGATATTTCCATGTTCATACAGATAGAGGGGCTGATATTTCCATGTTCATACAGATAGCGGTGCTGATATTTCCATTTTTCTACAGGTAGCGGGGTAGATATTTCCATGTTTATACAGATAGCAGTGTAGATATTTCCATGTTTATACAGATAGCGGTGTAGATATTTCCATGTTTATACAGATAACGGTGTAGATATCTCCATCTTAATACAGATGGCCGTGTAGATATTTATATGTTCATACAGATGTCGTTGCAGATATTTCCATGTTCATACAGATGGCGGTGTAGATATTTCCATGTTCATACAGATAGCGGTGTAGATATTTCCATGTGTAAAGAGATAGCTGTGTAGATATTTCCATGTATATGCAGATAGCTGTGTAGATATTTCCATTTTCATGCAGATAGCGGTTTAGATATTTCCATGTTCATACAGATAGCGGTGTAGATATTTCCATGTTTATACAGATAGCGGTGAAGATGTATGCATGTTTACACACATAGTGGTGTAGATATTTCCATGTTCATACAGATAGCGGTGTTGATATTTCCATGTTCATCCAGATGGCTGTGTAGATATATCCATGTTCATACAGATAGCGGTGTAGATATTTCCATGTTCATACAGATAGTGGTGTAGATATTTCCATGTTCATACAGATAGCGGTGTAGCTATTTCCATGTTCATACAGATAGCGGTGTAGATATTTCCATCTTCGTACACATAGCGGTGTAGATATTTCCATGTTCATACAGATAGCTGTGCTGATATTTCCATGTTTATACAGGTAGCGGTGTAGATATTTCCATGTTCATCCAGATGGCTGTACAGATATATCCATGTTCATACAGATGGCGGTGATGATAATTCCATGTTCATACAGATAGCGGTGTAGATATTTCCATGTTCATACAGATAGTGGTGTAGATATTTCCATGTTCATACAGATAGCGGTGTAGCTATTTCCATGTTCATACAGATATCGGTGTAGATATTTCCATGTTCATCCAGATGGCTGTGTAGATATATCCATGTTCAAACAGATGGCGTTGTAGATATTTCCATGTTCATACAGATAGCGGTGTAGATATTTCCATGTTCATACAGATAGCGGAGTAGGTATTTCCACGTTCATACAGATAGAGGGGCTGATATTTCCATGTTCATACAGATAGCGGTGCTGATATTTCCATGTTTATACAGGTAGTGGTGTAGATATTTCCATGTTTATACAGATAGCGGTGTAGACATTTCCATGTTCATACAGATAGCGGTGAAGATATTTCCATGTTTATACAGATTGCTGTGAAGATGTATGCATATTTACACAGATAGCGGTGTAGATATTTCCATGTTCATGCAGATAGCAGTGTAGATATTTCCATGTTTATACAGATAGCGGTGAAGATGTATGCATGTTTATACAGATAGCGGTTTAGATATTTCCATGTTCATCCAGATGGCTGTGTTGATATATCCATGTTCATACAGATGGCGGTGAAGATATTTCCATCTTCATACAGATAGCGGTGTAGTTTTTTCCGTGTGTAAAGAGATAGCTGTGTAGATATTTCCATGCAGATGCAGATAGCTGTGTAGATATTTCCATTTTCATGCAGATAGCGGTTTAGATATTTCCATGTTCAAACAGATAGCGGTGTACATATTTCCATGTTCATAGAGAGAGTGGTGTAGATATTTCCATGTTCATACAGATAGCGGTGTAGATATTTCCATGTTTATACAGATAGTGGTGAAGATGTTTGCATGTTTACAAAGATAGCGGTGTAGATATTTCCATGTTCATACAGATAGCGGTGTAGATATTTCCATGTTCATCCAGATGGCTGTGTAGATATATCCATGTTCATACAGATAGCGGTGTAGATATTTCCATGTTCATACAGATAGCGGTGTAGATATTTCCATGTTCATAGAGATAGCGGTGTAGATATTTCCATGTTCATACAGACGGCGGTGTAGATATTTCCATGTTTATAGATATAGCGGAGTAGATATTTCCATGTGTAAAGAGATAGCAGTGTATATATTTCCATGTATATGCAGATAGCTTTGTAGATATTTCCATTTTCATGCAGTTAGCGGTGTAGATATTTACATGTTCAAACAGATAGCGGTGTAGATATTTCCATGTTCATTCAGATAGCTTTGTAGATATTTCCATGTTCATACAGATAGCGGTGTAGATATTTCCATGTTCATACAGATAGCGGTGTAGATATTTCCATGTTCATACAGATAGCGGTGCTGATATTTCCATGTTTATACAGGTAGCGGTGTAGATATTTCCATATTTATACAGATAGCGGTGTAGATATTTCCATGTTTATACAGATAGCGGTGTAGATATTTCCATGTTTATTCAGATAGCGGTGTAGATATCTCCATCTTAATACAGATGGCGGTGTAGATATTTATATGTTCATACAGATGGCGGTGCAGATATTTCAATGTTCATACAGATGGCGTTGTAGATATTTCCATGTTCAGATAGCGGTGTAGATATTTCCATGTTCATACAGATAGCGGTGTAGATATTTCCATGTTCATACAGGTAGCGGTGCAGATTTTTCCATGTTCATACAGATAGCGGTGCTGATATTTCCATGTTTATACAGGCAGCGGTGTAGATATATCCATGTTTATACAGATAGCCGTGTAGATATCTCCTTCTTAATACAGATGGCGGTGTAGATATTTATAAGTTCATACAGATGGCGGTGTAAATATTTCCATGTTCATACAGATGGCGGTGTAGATATTTCCATGTTTATTGATATAGCGGTGTAGTTATTTCCATGTGTAAAGAGATAGCTGTGTAGATATTTCCAAGTATATGCAGATAGCTTTGTAGATATTTCCATTTTCATGCAGAAAGCGGTGTAGATATTTACATGTTCAAACAGATAGCAGTGTAGATATTTCCATGTTCATTCAGATAGCTTTGTAGATATTTCCATGTTCATACAGATAGCGCTGTAGATATTTCCATGTTCATACAGATAGCGGAGTAGATATTTCCATGTTCATACAGATAGTGGTGCTGATATTTCCATGTTTATACAGGTAGCGGTGTAGATATTTCCATGTTTATAGAGATAGCGGTGTAGATATTTCCATGTTTATACAGATAGCGGTGTAGATATTTCCATGTTTATTCAGATAGCGGTGTAGATATCTCCACCTTAATACAGATGGCGGTGTAGATATTTATATGTTCATACAGATGGCGGTGCAGATATTTCCATGTTCATACAGATGACGGTGTAGATATTTCCATGTTCATACAGATAGCGGTGTAGATATTTCCATGTTCATACAGATAGCGGTGTAGATATTTCCATGTTCATACAGATAGCGGTGTAGATATTTCCATGTTCATACAGATAGCGGTGTAGATATTTCCATGTTCATACAGGTTGCGGTGTAGATATTTCCATGTTCATACAGATAGCAGTGCTGATATTTCCATGTTTATACAGGCAGCAGTGTAGGTATTTCCATGTTTATACAGATAGCGGTTTAGATATCTCCTTCTTAATACAGATGGCGGTGTAGATATTTATAAGTTCATACAGATGGCGGTGCAGATATTTCCATGTTCATACAGATGGCGGTGTAGATATTTCCATGTTCATACAGATAGCGGAGTAGGTATTTCCAAGTTCATACAGATAGAGGGGCTGATATTTCCATGTTCATACAGATAGCGGTGCTGATATTTCCATGTTTATACAGGTAGCGGTGTAGATATTTCCATGTTTATACAGATAGCGGTGTAGACATTTCCATGTTCATACAGATAGCGGTGAAGATATTTCCATGTTTTTACAGATTGCTGTGAAGATGTATGCATATTTACACAGATAGCGGTGTAGATATTTCCATGTTCATGCAGATAGCAGTGTAGATATTTCCATGTTTATACAGATAGCGGTGAAGATGTATGCATGTTTATACAGATAGCGGTTTAGATATTTCCATGTTCATCCAGATGGCTGTGTTGATATATCCATGTTCATACAGATGGCGGTGAAGATATTTCCATCTTCATACAGATAGCGGTGTAGTTTTTTCCGTGTGTAAAGAGATAGCTGTGTAGATATTTCCATGCAGATGCAGATAGCTGTGTAGATATTTCCATTTTCATGCAGATAGCGGTTTAGATATTTCCATGTTCAAACAGATAGCGGTGTAGATAGTTCCATGTTCATAGAGAGAGTGGTGTAGATATTTCCATGTTCATACAGATAGCGGTGTAGATATTTCCATGTTTATACAGATAGTGGTGAAGATGTTTGCATGTTTACAAAGATAGCGGTGTAGATATTTCCATGTTCATACAGATAGCGGTGTAGATATTTCCATGTTCATCCAGATGGCTGTGTAGATATATCCATGTTCATACAGATAGCGGTGTAGATATTTCCATGTTCATACAGATAGCGGTGTAGATATTTCCATGTTCATAGAGATAGCGGTGTAGATATTTCCATGTTCATACAGACGGCGGTGTAGATATTTCCATGTTTATAGATATAGCGGAGTAGATATTTCCATGTGTAAAGAGATAGCAGTGTATATATTTCCATGTATATGCAGATAGCTTTGTAGATATTTCCATTTTCATGCAGTTAGCGGTGTAGATATTCACATGTTCAAACAGATAGCGGTGTAGATATTTCCATGTTCATTCAGATAGCTTTGTAGATATTTCCATGTTCATACAGATAGCGGTGTAGATATTTCCATGTTCATACAGATAGCGGTGTAGATATTTCCATGTTCATACAGATAGCGGTGCTGATATTTCCATGTTTATACAGGTAGCGGTGTAGATATTTCCATATTTATACAGATAGCGGTGTAGATATTTCCATGTTTATACAGATAGCGGTGTAGATATTTCCATGTTTATTCAGATAGCGGTGTAGATATCTCCATCTTAATACAGATGGCGGTGTAGATATTTATATGTTCATACAGATGGCGGTGCAGATATTTCAATGTTCATACAGATGGCGTTGTAGATATTTCCATGTTCAGATAGCGGTGTAGATATTTCCATGTTCATACAGATAGCGGTGTAGATATTTCCATGTTCATACAGGTAGCGGTGCAGATTTTTCCATGTTCATACAGATAGCGGTGCTGATATTTCCATGTTTATACAGGCAGCGGTGTAGATATATCCATGTTTATACAGATAGCCGTGTAGATATCTCCTTCTTAATACAGATGGCGGTGTAGATATTTATAAGTTCATACAGATGGCGGTGTAAATATTTCCATGTTCATACAGATGGCGGTGTAGATATTTCCATGTTTATTGATATAGCGGTGTAGTTATTTCCATGTGTAAAGAGATAGCTGTGTAGATATTTCCAAGTATATGCAGATAGCTTTGTAGATATTTCCATTTTCATGCAGAAAGCGGTGTAGATATTTACATGTTCAAACAGATAGCAGTGTAGATATTTCCATGTTCATTCAGATAGCTTTGTAGATATTTCCATGTTCATACAGATAGCGCTGTAGATATTTCCATGTTCATACAGATAGCGGAGTAGATATTTCCATGTTCATACAGATAGTGGTGCTGATATTTCCATGTTTATACAGGTAGCGGTGTAGATATTTCCATGTTTATAGAGATAGCGGTGTAGATATTTCCATGTTTATACAGATAGCGGTGTAGATATTTCCATGTTTATTCAGATAGCGGTGTAGATATCTCCACCTTAATACAGATGGCGGTGTAGATATTTATATGTTCATACAGATGGCGGTGCAGATATTTCCATGTTCATACAGATGACGGTGTAGATATTTCCATGTTCATACAGATAGCGGTGTAGATATTTCCATGTTCATACAGATAGCGGTGTAGATATTTCCATGTTCATACAGATAGCGGTGTAGTTATTTCCATGTTCATACAGATAGCGGTGTAGATATTTCCATGTTCATACAGGTTGCGGTGTAGATATTTCCATGTTCATACAGATAGCAGTGCTGATATTTCCATGTTTATACAGGCAGCAGTGTAGGTATTTCCATGTTTTTACAGATAGCGGTTTAGATATCTCCTTCTTAATACAGATGGCGGTGTAGATATTTATAAGTTCATACAGATGGCGGTGCAGATATTTCCATGTTCATACAGATGGCGGTGTAGATATTTCCATGTTCATACAGATAGCGGTGTAGTTATTTCCATTTGTAAAGAGATAGCTGTGTAGATATTTCAATGTATATGCAGATAGCTTTGTAGATATTTCCATTTTCATACAGATAGCGGTGTAGATATTTACATGTTCAAACATATAGCGGTGTAGATATTTCCATGTTCATACAGATAGCGGTGTAGATATTTCCATGTTCATACAGATAGCGGTGTAGATAATTCCATGTTCATACAGATAGCGGTGAAGATATTTCCATGTTCATACAGATAGCAGTGCTGAGATTTCCATGTTTATGCAGATAGCGGTGCTGATGTTTCCATGTTTATAAAGGTAGCAGTGTAGATATTTCCATGTTCATTCAGATAGCAGTGTAGATATTTCCATCTTAATACTGATGGCGGAGTAGATATTTATATGTTCATACAGATGGCGGTTCAGATATTTCCATGTTCATACAGATGGCGGTGTAGATATTTCCATGTTCATACAGATAGCGGTGTAGTTATTTCCATGTGTAAAGAGATAGCTTTGTAGATATTTCCATGTATATGCAGATAGCTGTGTAGATATTTCCATTTTCATGCAGAGAGTGGTGTATATATTTCCATCTTCAGATAGAGGTGTATATATTTCCATGTTCATACAGATAGCGGTGTAGATATTTCCAAGTTTATACAGACAGCGGTGAAGATGTATGCATGTTTACACAGATAGCGGTGTGGAGATTTCCATGTTCATACAGAGGGCTGTGCAGATATATCCATGTTCATACAGATAGCGGTGTAGTTATTTCCATTTTCATACAGATAGCGGTGTAGATATTTCCATGTTCATACAGATGGCTGCGTAGATATATCCATGTTCATACCGATTGCGGTGAAGATATTTCCTTGTGCATACAGATAGCGGTATAGATATTTCCATGTTCATACAGATAGAGGTGTAGCTATTTCCATGTTCATACAGATAGCGGTGTATGTATTTCCATCTTGATACAGATAGCGGTGAAGATATTTCCATGTTCATACAGATAGCAGTTTAGATATTTCCATGTTCATCCAGGAGGCTGTGTAGATATATCCATGTTCATACAGTTGGCGTTGAAGATATTTCCTTGTTTATACAGATAGCGGTGTAGTTATTTCCATGTGTAAAGAGATAGCTGTGTAGATATTTCCATGTATATGCAGATAGCTGTGTGGATATTTCCATTTTCATGCAGATTGCGGTTTAGATATTTCCATATTCAAACAGACAGCGGTGTAGATATTTCCATGTTCATAGAGATAGCGGTGTAGATATTTCCATGTTCATACAGATAGAGGGGCTGATATTTCCATGTTCATACAGATAGCGGTGCTGATATTTCCATGTTTATACAGGTAGCGGTGTAGATATTTCCATGTTTATATAGGTAGCAGTGTAGATATTTCCATGTTTATACAGAGAGCGGTGTAGATATATCCATGTTTATACAGATAGCGGTGTAGATATCTCCTTCTTAATACAGATGGCGGTGTAGATAATTATATGTTCATACAGATGGCGGTGCAGATATTTCCATGTTCATACAGATGGCGGTGTGGATATTTCCATATTCATACAGATAGCGGTGTAGATATTTCCATGTTTATGCAGATAGCGGTGTAGATATTTCCATGTTTATTCAGATAGCTGTGAAGATATTTACATCTTTATTAAAATGGCGGTGTAGATGTTTCCATGTTTATACAGATGATGGTGTAGATATTTCCATCTTTATACATTTGGCGGTGTAGGTATTTCCATGTTTATAGAGATAGCGGTGTAGTTATTTCCATGTTCATACAGATAGCGGTGCTGATATTTCCAACTTTATACAGATAGCGGTGAAGATATCTCCATCTTAATACAGAAGGTGGTGTAGATATTTATATGTTCATACAGACGGCGGTGCACTTATTTCCATGTTCATACAGATGGCGGTGTAGATATATCCATGTTCATACATATAGCGGTGTAGATATTTCCATGTTTATACAGATAGCGGTGAAGATGTATGCATTTTTACACAGATAGCGGTGTATATATTTCCATGTTCATACATATTGCGGTGTAGATATTTCCATGATCATACAGATGGCTGTGTATATATATCCATGTTCATACAGATGGCGGTGAAGTTATTTCCATGTTTATACAGATAGCGGTGTAGATATTTCCATGTTCATACAGATGACAGTTCAGATATTTCCATGTTCATACAGATGGCGGTGTAGATATTTCCATGTTCATAGAGACAGCGGTGTAGTTATTTCCATGTGTAAAGAGATAGCTGTGTAGTTATTTCCATGTATATGCAGATAGCTCTGTAGATATTTCCATTTTCATGCAGATAGCGGTGTAGATATTTCCATGTTCAAACAGATAGCGGTGTAGATATTTCCATGTTCATACACATAGCGGTGTAGATATTTAAATGTTTATACAGATTGCGGTGAAGATGTATGCATATTTACTCAGATAGCGGTGTAGATATTTCCATGTTCATACAGATAGCGGTGTAGATATTTCCATGTTCATCCAGATGGCGGTGTAGATATTTCCATGTTCATCCAGATGGCTGTGTAGATATATCCATGTTCATACAGATGTCTGTGTAGATATTTCCATGTTCATACAGGTAGTGGTGTAGATATTTCCACGTACATACAGATAGCAGTGTAGCTCTTTCCATGTTCATAGAGATAGCGGTGTAGATATTTCCATGTTCATACAGATAGCGGTGTAGATATTTCCATGTTCATACAGATAGCGGTGCTGATATTTCCATGTTTATACAGGTAGCGTTGAAGATATTTCCATGTTTATACAGATAGCTGTGTAGATATTTCCATGTTTATACAGATAGCGGTGTAGATATTGCCAAGTTTATACAGATAGCGGTGTGCATATCTCCATCTTAATATAGATGGGGGTGTAGATATTTAGATGTTCGTACAGGTGGCGGTGCAGATATTACCATGTTCATACAGATGGCAGTGTAGATATTTGCATGTTTATAGAGATAGCGCTGTAGTTATTTCCATGTGTAAAGAGACAGCTTTGTAGATATTTCCATGTATATGCAGATAGCAGTGTAGATATTTCCATTTTCATGCAGATAGCGGTGTAGATATTTCCATGTTCAAACAGTTAGCGGTGTAGATATTTCCATGTTCATGCAGATAGCAGTGTAGATATTTCCATGTTTATACAGATAGCGGTGAAGTTGTATGCATGTTTACACAGATAGCGGTGTAGATATTTCCATGTTCATACAGATAGCGGTGTAGATATTTCCATGTTCATCTAGATGGCTGTGTAGATATATCCATGTTCATACAGATGGCGGTGAAGATATTTCCATGTTCATACAGATAATTGTGTAGTTACTTCCATGTGTAAAGAGATAGCTGTGTAGATATTTCCATGTATATGCAGATAGCTGTGTAGATATTTCCATTTTCATGCAGATAGCGGTTTAGATATTTCCATGTTCAAACAGATAGTGGTGTAGATATTTCCATGTTCATAGAGATAGCGGTGTAGATATTTCCATGTTCATACTGATAGAGGGGCTGATATATCCATGTTCATACAGATAGCGGTTCTGATATTTCCATGTTTATACAGGTAGAGGTGTAGATATTTCCATGTTTATACAGATAGCAGTGTAGATATTTCCATGTTCATACAGATAGCGGTGTAGCTATTTCCATGTTCATACAGATAGTGGTGTAGATATTTCCATGTTCATCCAGATGGCTGTGTAGATATTTCCGTGTTCATACAGATAGCGGTGATGATATTTCCATGTTTATACAGATAGCGGTGTAGATATTTCCATGTTCATACAGATTGCGGTGTAGATATTTCCATGTTCATACAGATAGCGGTGTAGTTATTTCCATGTGTAAAGAGATAGCTGTGTAGATATTTCCATGTATATGCAGATAGCAGAGAAGATATTTCCATTTTCAAGCAGATAGCGGTGTAGATATTTCCATGTTCAAACAGATAGCGGTGTAGATATTTCCATGTTCATACAGATATCGGTGTAGATATTTCCAAGTTCATACAGATCGCGGTGTAGATATCTCCATGTTCATCCAGATGGCTGTGTAGATATATCCATGTTCATACAGATGGCGGTGTAGATATATCCATGTTCATACAGATAGCGGTGTAGATATTTCCATGTTTATACAGGCAGCGGTGTAGATATTTCCATGTTTATACAGATAGCGGTGTAGATAACTCCTTGTTAATGCAGATGGCGGTGTAGATATTTAGAGGCTCATACAGATGGCGTTGCAGATATTATCATGTTCATACAGATGGCGGTGTAGCTATTTCCATGTTCATACAGATAGCGGTGTGGATATATCCATGTTCATAGAGATAGCGGTGTAGATATTTCCATGTTCATACAGATAGCGGTGATGATATTTCCAACTTTATACAGATAGCGGTGAAGATATCTCCATCTTAATACAGATGGTGGTGTAGATATTTATATGTTCATACAGACGGCGGTGCACTTATTTCCATGTTCATACAGATGGCGGTGTAGATATTTCCATGTTTATAGAGATAGCGGTGTAGTTATTTCCATGTGTATAGAGATAGCTTTGTAGATATTTCCATGTATATGCAGATAGCTGTGTAGATATTTCTATTTTCATGCAGATAGCGGTTTAGATATTTCCATGTTCAAACAGATAGCGGTGTAGATATTTCCATGTTCATACAGATCGCGGTGTAGATATGTCCATGTTCATTAAGATGGCTGTGTAGAGATATCCATGTTCATACAGATGGCGGTGAAGATATTTCCATGTTCATACAGATAGCTGTGTAGATATTTCCATGTTCATACAGATATCGGTGAAGATATTTCCATGTTCATACAGATGGCTATGTAGATATATCCATGTTCATACAGATGACGGTGAAGATATTTCCATGTTCATACAGATAGCGGTGTAGATATTTCCATGTTCATACAGATAGCGGTGTAGATATTTCCATGTTCATACCGATAGCGGTGCTGTTATTTCCATGTTTATACAGGAATCGGTGTAGATATTTCCATGTTTATACAGATAGCGGTGTAGATATTTCCATGTTTATACCGAAAGCGGTGTAGATATTTCCATGTTCATACAGATAGCGGTGTAGATATCTCCTTCTTAATACAGATGGCGGTGTAGATATTTATAACTTCATGCAGATGGCGGTGCAGATATTTCCATTTTCATACAGATGGCGATGTAGATATTTCCATGCTTATAGAGATAGTGGTGTAGTTATTTCCATGTGTAAAGAGATAGCTGTGTAGATATTTCCATGTATATGCAGATAGCTGTGTAGATATTTCCATTTTCATGCAGACAGCGGTGTAGATATTTCCTTGTTCAAACAGATAGCGGTGTAGATATTTCCATGTTCATACAGATAGCGGTGTAGATATTTCCATGTTCATACTGATAGCGGTGTAGATATTTCCATGTTCATACAAATAGCGATGTATATATTTCCATGTTCAGATAGTGGTGCTGATATTTCCATGTTTATACAGGTAGCGGTGTAGATATTTCCATGTTTATACAGATAGCGGTGTAGTTATTTCCATGTTTATACAGATAGCGGTGTAGATATTTCCATGTTTATGCAGATAGCGGTGTAGATATCTCCATCTTAATAAAGATGGCGATGTAGATATTTATATGTTCATACAGATGGCGGTGCAGATATTTCCATGTTCATAAAGATGGCGGTGTAGATATTTCCATGTTCAAACAGATAGCGGTGTAGATATTTCCATGTTCATACAGACAGCGGTGTAGATATTTCCATGTTGATACAGACTGCGGTGAAGATGTATGCATGTTTACACAGATAGCGGTGTAGATATGTCCATGTTCATCCAGATGGCTTTGTAGATATTTCCATGTTTATACAGATAGCGGTGTAGATATTTCCATGTTCATACAGATAGCGGTGTAGATATTTCCATGTTCATCCAGATGGCTTTGTAGATATTTCCATGTTTATACAGATAGCGGTGAAGATAATTCCATGTTTATACAGATAGCGGTGTAGATATTTCCATGATCATACAGATAGTGGTGTAGATATTTCCATGTTCACACAGATAGAGGGGCTGATATTTCCATGTTCATACAGATAGCGGTGCTGATATTTCCATGTTTTTACAGGTAGCGGTGTAGATATTTCCATGTTTATACAGATAACGGTGTAGATATTTCCATGTTTATACAGATAGCTGTGTAGATATTTACATGTTTATACAGATAGTGGTGTAGATATCTCCATCTTAATACAGATGGCTGTGTAGATATATATAAGTTCATACAGATGGCCATGCAGATATTTCCATGTTCATACAGATAGCGGTGTAGATATTTCCATGTGTAAAGAGGTAGCTGTGTAGATATTTCCTTGTATATGCAGATAGCTGTGTAGATATTTCCATTTTCATGCAGACGGCGGTGTAGATATTTCCATGTTCAAACAGATAACGGTGTAGATATTTCCATGTTCATACAGATAGCGGTGTAGATATTTCCAAGTTCATACAGATAGCGGTGTAGATATTTCCATGTTCATACAGATAGCGGTGTAGATATTTCCATGTTCATACATATAGCGGTGCTGATATTTCCTTGTTTATACAGGTAGCAGAGTAGATATTTCCATGTTCATACAGATAGCGGTGTAGATATTTCCATGTTTATACAGATTGCGGTGAATATGTATGCATATTTACACAGATAGCGGTGAAGATATTTCCATGTTCATACAGATAGTGGTGTAGATATTTCCATGTTCATACAGATAGCAGTGTAGATATTTCCATGTTTATACAGATAGCGGTGAAGATGTATGCATGTTTACACAAATAGCGGTGTAGATATTTCCATGTTCAAACAGAGATCGGTGTAGATATTTCCATGTTCATACAGATAGAGGTGTAGATATTTCCATGTTTATACAGATTGCGGTGAAGATGTATGCATATTTACACAGATAGCGGTGTAGATATTTCCATGTTCATACAGAAAGCGGTGTAGATATTTCCATGTTCATCCAGATGGCTGTGTAGATATATCCATGTTCATACAGATAGCGGTGTAGATATTTCCATTTTCATACAGGTAGTGGTGTAGATATTTCCATGTTCATACAGATAGCGGTGTAGCTATTTCCATGTTCATACAGATAGCGGTGTAGATATTTCCATGTTCAGAGATAGCGGTGTAGATATTCCCATGTTCATACAGATAGCGGTTCTGATATTTCCATGATTATACAGGTAGAGGTGTAGATATTTCCATGTTTATACAGATAGCGGTGTAGATATTTCCATGTTTATACAGGTAGAGGTGTAGATATCTCCATCTTAATAAAGATGGCGGTGTAGATATTTATATGTTCATACAGTTGGCGGTGCAGATATTTCCATGTTCATACAGATGGCGGTGTAGATATTTCCATGTTCATACAGATAGCGGTGTAGTTATCTCCATGTGTAAAGAGATAGCTGAGTAGATATTTCCATGTATATGCAGATAGCAGTGTAGATATTTCCATTTTCATGCAGATAGCGGTGTAGATATTTCCATGTTCAAACAGATAGCAGTGTAGATATTTCCATGTTCATACAGATAGCGGTGTAGATATTTCCATGTTCATACAGATAGCGGTGTAGATATTTCCATGTTTATACAGATAGCGGTGAAGATATATGCATGTTTACACAGATAGCGGTGTAGATATTTCCATGTTTATACAGATGGCTGTGTAGATATATCCATGTTCATACAGATAACGGTGTAGATATTTCCATGTTCATACAGATAGCGGTGTAGATATTTCCATGTTCATTCAGATGGCTGTGTAGATATTTCCATGTTCATACAGATAGCGGTGTAGATATTTCCATGTTCATCCAGATGGCTGTGTAGATATTTCCATGTTCATACAGATAGCGGTGTAGATATTTCCATGTTCACAGATAGCGGTGAAGATATATGCATGTTTACACAGATAGCGGTGTAGATATTTCCATGTTCATCCAGATGGCTGTATAGATATATCCATGTTCATACAGATAGCGGTGTAGCTATTTCCATGTTCTTACAGATAGCGGTGTAGCTATTTCCATGTTCATACAGATAGAGGTGAAGGTATTTCCATGTTTATACAGATAGCGGTGAAGATGTATGCATGTTTACACAGATAGCGGTGTAGATATTTCCAGGTTCATACAGATAGCGGTGTAGATATTTCCATGTTCATCCAGATGGCTGTGTAGATATTTCCATTTTCATGCAGATAGCGGTGTAGATATTTCCATGTTCATACAGATAGTGGTGTAGATATTTCCATGTTGATACAGATAGCGGTGTAGCTATTTCCATGTTCATACAGATAGCGGTGTAGATATTTCCAGGTTTATACAGATAGCGGTGTAGATATCTCCATCTTAATACAGATGGCAGTGTAGATATTTATATGTTCATACAGATGGCGGTGCAGATATTTCCATGTTCATACAGATGGCGGTGTAGATATTTCCATGTTTATAGATATAGCGGTGTAGTTATTTCCATGTGTAAAGAGATAGCTTTGTAGATATTTCCAGGTATATGCAGATAGCTGTGTAGATATTTCCATTTTCATGCAAATAGCGGTGAAGATATTTCCATGTTCAAACAGATAGCGGTGTAGATATTTCCATGTTCATACAGATAGCGGTGTAGATATTTCCATGTTCATACAGATAGCGGTGAAGATGTATGCATGTTTACACAGATAGCGGTGTATATATTTCCATGTTCATACAGATAGCGGTGAAGATATTTCCATGTTCATCCAGATGGCTCTGTAGATATATCCATGTTCATACAGATGGCGGAGAAGATATTTCCATGTTCATACAGACAGCGGTGTAGATATTTCCATGTTCATACAGATAGCTGTGTAGATATTTCCAAGTTCATAGAGATAGCGGTGTAGCTATTTCCATGTTCATACAGATAGCGGTGTAGATATTTTCATGTTCATCCAGATGTCTGTGTAGAAATATCCATTTTCATACAGATAGCGGTGAAGATATTTCCATGTTCATACAGATAGCGGTGTATATATTTCCATGTTCATTCAGATAGTGTTGTAGATATTTCCATGTTCATACAGATAGCTGTGTAGCTATTTCCATGCTCATACAGATAGCGGTGTAGAGATTTCCATGTTCATCCAGATGGCTGTGTAGATATATCCATGTTCATACAGATGGCGGTGAAGATATTTCCATGTTCATACAGATAGCGGTGTAGATATTTCCACGTTCTTACAGATAGCGGTGTAGATATCTCCACATTCATACAGATAGAGGGGCTGATATTGCCATGTTCATGCAGATAGCGGTGCTGATATTTCCACGTTTATACAGGTGGCGGTGTAGATATTTCCATGTTTATACAGATAGCGGTGTAGATATTTCCATGTTCAAACAGATAGCTTTGTAGATATTTCCATGTTCATACAGATAGCGGTGTAGATATTTCCATGTTTATACAGATAGCGGTGAAATGTATGCATGTTTACACAGATAGTGGTGTAGATATTTCCATGTTCATACAGATCGCGGTGTAGATATTTCCATGTTCATCCAGATGTCTGTGTAGACATATCCATGATCATACAGATGGCGGTGAAGATATTTCCATATTCATATAGATAGCGGTGTAGATATTTCCATGTTCATACAGATAGCGGTGTAGATATTTCCATGTTCATACAGATGGCTGTGTAGATATATCCATGTTCATACAGATGGCGGTGAAGATATTTCCATGTTCATACAGACAGCGGTGTAGACATTTCCATGTTCATACAGATAGCGGTGTAGATATTTCCATGTTCATACTGATGCGGTGCTGATATTTCCATGTTTATACAGATAGCGGTGTAGATATTACCAAGTTTATATAGATAGCGGTGTAGATATTTCCATGTTTATACAGATAGCGGTGTAGATATCTCCTTCTTAATACAGATGGCTGTGTAGATATTTATATGTTAATACACATGGCGGTGCAGATATTTCCATGTTCATAGAGATGGCGGAGTAGATATTTCCATGTTTATAGAGATAGCGGTGTAGTTATTTCCATGTGTAAAGAGATAGCTGTGTAGATATTTCCATGTTTATGCAGATAGTTGTGTAGATATTTCCATTTTCATGCTGACAGCGGTGTAGATATTTCCATGTTCAAACAGATAGCGGTGTAGATATTTCCATGTTCATACAGATAGCGGTGTGGATATTTCCATGTTCATACAGATAGCGGTGTAGATATTTCCATATTCATGCAGATAGTGGTGTTGATATTTCCATGTTCATACAGATAGCGGTGCTGATATTTCCATGTTTATACAGGTAGCGGTGTAGATATTTCCATGTTTATACAGATAGCGGTGTAGATATTTCCATGTTTATACACATGGCGGTGTACATATTTCCAGGTTTATACAGATAGCGGTGTAGATATTTCAATCTTAATACAGATGGCGGTGTAGATATTTATATCTTCATAAAGATGGCGGTGCAGATATTTCCATGTTCATACAGATGGCGGTGTAGATATTTCCATGTTTATAGAGATAGCGGTGTAGTTATTTCCATGTGTAAAGAGATAGCTTTGTAGATATTTCCATGTATATGGAGATACCTGTGCAGTTATTTCCATTTTCATGCAGATAGCAGTGTAGATATTTCCATGTTCAAACAGATAGCGGTGTAGATATTTCCATGTTCATACAGATAGCGGTGGAGATATTTCCATGTTCATACAGATAGCGGTGAAGATGTATGCATGTTTACACAGATAGCGGTGTATA
This sequence comes from Gorilla gorilla gorilla, assembly GCF_029281585.2. Lineage (NCBI taxonomy): Eukaryota > Metazoa > Chordata > Mammalia > Primates > Hominidae > Gorilla > Gorilla gorilla. The sequence goes on along the minus strand of NC_073232.2, from coordinate 3,033,010 downwards.
TATTTCCATGTTCATACAGATAACGGTGTATATAATTCCATGTTCATCCAGATGGCTCTGTAGATATATCCATGTTCATACAGATGGCGGTGAAGATATTTCCATGTTCATACAGATAGCGGTGTAGCTATTTCCATGTTCATACAGATAGCGGTGTAGATATTTCCATGTTCATACAGATAGCGGTGTAGCTATTTCCATGTTCATACAGATTGCGGTGTAGATATTTCCATGTTCATCCAGATGGCTTTGTAGATGTATCCATGTTCATACAGATGGCGGTGAAGATATTTCCATCTTCATACAGATAGCGGTGTAGATATTTCCATGTTCATACACATAGCGTTGTAGATATCTCCATGTTCGTACAGATAGAGGGGCTATGTCCATGTTCATGCAGATAGCGGTGCTGATATTTCCATGTTTATACAGGTAGCGTTGTAGATATTTCCATATTTATACAGATAGCGGTGAAGATATTTCCATGTTTATACAGATAGCGGTGTAGATATTTCCATGTTTATAGAGATAGCGGTGTAGATATCTCCATCTTAATACAGATGGCCGTGTAGATATGTATATGTTCATACAGATGTCGGTGCAGATATTTCCATGTTCATACAGATGGCGGTGTAAATATTTACATGTTCATACAGATGGCGGTGTAGTTATTTCCATGTGTAAAGAGATAGCTGTGTAGATATTTATATGTATATGCAGATAGCTCTGTAGATATTTCCATTTTCATGCATATAGCGGTTTAGATATTTCCATGTTCAAACAGATAGCGGTGTAGATATTTCCATGTTCATAAAGACAGTGGTGTAGATATTTCCATGTTCATACAGACAGCATTGTAGTTATTTCCATGTTTATACAGATTGCAGTGATGATGTATGCATGTTTACACAGATAGCGGTGTAGATATTTCCATGTTCGTACTGATCGCGGTGTAGATATTTCCATGTTCATCTAGATGGCTGTGTAGACATATCCATGTTCATACAGATGGCGGTGAAGGTATTTCCATGTTCATACAGATAGCGGAGTAGATATTTCCATGTTCATACAGATAGCGGTGTAGATATTTCCATGTTCAAACAGATAGCGGTGTAGATATCTCCATCTTAATGCAGATGGCGGTGTAGATATTTATATGTTCATACAGATGGCAGTGCAGATATTTCCATGTTCATACAGATGGCGGTGTAGATATTTCCATGTTTATAGAGATAGCTTTGTAGTTATTTCCATGTGTAAAGAGATAGGTTTGTAGTTATTTCCATGTTTATACAGATAGCGGTGAAGTGTATGCATGTTTACACAGATAGCGGTGTAGATATTTCCATGTTCATACAGATCACGGTGTAGATATTTCCATGTTCATACAGATGGCGGTGTAGTAATTTCCATGTTTATAGAGATAGCGGTGCAGTTATTTCCCCGTGTAAAGAGATAGCTGTATAGATATTTCCATGTATATGCAGACAGCTGTGTAGATATTTCCATTTTCATGCAGACAGTGGTGTAGATATTTCCATGTTCAAACAGATAGCGGTGTAGATATTTCCATGTTCATACAGATAGCGGTGTATATATTTCCATGTTCATACAGATAGCGGTGTAGATATTTCCATGTTCATACAGATAGCGGTGTAGATATTTCCATGTTCATACAGATAGCGGTGTAGATATTTCCATGTTCATGCAGATAGCGGTGTAGATATTTCCATGTTCATACAGATAGCGGTGTAGATATTTCCATGTTCATACAGATAGCGGTGCTGATATTTCCATGATTATACAGGTAGCGGTGTAGTTATTTCCATGTTTATACAAATAGCGGTGTAGATATTTCCATGTTTATACAGATAGCGGTGTAGATATCTCCATCTTAATACAGATGGCGGAGTAGATATTTATATGTACATACAGATGGCGGTGCAGATATTTCCATGTTCATACAGATAGCGGTGTAGCTATTTCCATGTTCATACAGAGAGCGGTGTAGATATTTCTATGTTCATCCAGATGGCTGTGTAGACATATCCATGTTCATACAGATGGCGGTGAAGATAATTCCATGTCCATACAGATAGTGGTGTAGATATTTCCATGTTCATACAGATAGTGGTGCAGATAATTCCATGTTCACACAGATAGAGGGGCTGATATTTCCATGTTCATACAGATAGCGGCGCTGATATTTCCATGTTTTTACAGGTCCCGGTGTAGATATTTCCATGTTTATACAGATAACGGTGTAGATATTTCCATGTTTATACAGATAGCGGTGTAGATATTTCCATGTTTATACAGATAGCGGTGTAGATATCTCCATCTTAATACAGATGGCGGTGTAGATATTTATATGTTCATACAGATGGAAGTGCAGATATTTCCATGTTCATACAGATAGCGGTGTAGTTATTTCCATGTGTAAAGAGATAGCTGTGTAGATATTTCCACGTATATGCAGATAGTTCTGTAGATATATCCATTTTCATGCAGATAGCGGTTTAGATATTTCCAAGTTCAAACAGCGGTGTAGATATTTCCATGTTAATACAGATAGCGGTGTAGATATTTCCATGTTCATACAGATAGCGGTGTAGATATTTCCATGTTCATACAGATAGCGGTGTAGATATTTCCATGTCCATCCAGATGGCTGTGTAGATATATCCATGTTCATACAGATAGCGGTGTAGATATTTCCATGTTCATACAGATAGTGGTGTAGATATTTCCATGTTCATACAGATAGCGGTGTAGCTATTTCCATGTTTATACAGGTAGCGGTGTAGATATTTCCAGGTTTATACAGATAGCGGGGTAGATATTTCCATGTTTATAGAGATAGCGGTGTAGATATTTCCAGGTTTATACAGATAGCGGCGCAGATATCTCCTTCTTAATACAGATGGCGGTGTAGATATTTATATGTTCATACAGATGGCGGTGCAGATATTTCCATGTTCAAACAGATGGCGGTGTAGATATTTCCATGTTTTTAGAGATAGCGGTGTAGTTATTTCCGTGTGTATAGAGATAGCTGTGTAGATATTTCCATGTATATGCAGATATCTGTGTAGATATTTACATTTTCATGCTGACAGCGGTGTAGATATTTCCATGTTCAAACAGATAGCGGTGTAGATATTTCCATGTTCATACAGATAGCGGTGTAGATATTTCCATGTTTATACAGATAGCGGTGAAATGTATGCATGTTTACACAGATAGTGGTGTAGATATTTCCATGTTCATACAGATCGCGGTGTAGATATTTCCATGTTCATCCAGATGTCTGTGTAGACATATCCATGATCATACAGATGGCGGTGAAGATATTTCCATATTCATATAGATAGCGGTGTAGATATTTCCATGTTCATACAGATAGCGGTGTAGATATTTCCATGTTCATACAGATGGCTGTGTAGATATATCCATGTTCATACAGATGGCGGTGAAGATATTTCCATGTTCATACAGACAGCGGTGTAGACATTTCCATGTTCATACAGATAGCGGTGTAGATATTTCCATGTTCATACTGATGCGGTGCTGATATTTCCATGTTTATACAGATAGCGGTGTAGATATTACCAAGTTTATATAGATAGCGGTGTAGATATTTCCATGTTTATACAGATAGCGGTGTAGATATCTCCTTCTTAATACAGATGGCTGTGTAGATATTTATATGTTAATACACATGGCGGTGCAGATATTTCCATGTTCATAGAGATGGCGGAGTAGATATTTCCATGTTTATAGAGATAGCGGTGTAGTTATTTCCATGTGTAAAGAGATAGCTGTGTAGATATTTCCATGTTTATGCAGATAGTTGTGTAGATATTTCCATTTTCATGCTGACAGCGGTGTAGATATTTCCATGTTCAAACAGATAGCGGTGTAGATATTTCCATGTTCATACAGATAGCGGTGTGGATATTTCCATGTTCATACAGATAGCGGTGTAGATATTTCCATATTCATGCAGATAGTGGTGTTGATATTTCCATGTTCATACAGATAGCGGTGCTGATATTTCCATGTTTATACAGGTAGCGGTGTAGATATTTCCATGTTTATACAGATAGCGGTGTAGATATTTCCATGTTTATACACATGGCGGTGTACATATTTCCAGGTTTATACAGATAGCGGTGTAGATATTTCAATCTTAATACAGATGGCGGTGTAGATATTTATATCTTCATAAAGATGGCGGTGCAGATATTTCCATGTTCATACAGATGGCGGTGTAGATATTTCCATATTTATAGAGATAGCGGTGTAGTTATTTCCATGTGTAAAGAGATAGCTTTGTAGATATTTCCATGTATATGGAGATACCTGTGCAGTTATTTCCATTTTCATGCAGATAGCAGTGTAGATATTTCCATGTTCAAACAGATAGCGGTGTAGATATTTCCATGTTCATACAGATAGCGGTGGAGATATTTCCATGTTCATACAGATAGCGGTGAAGATGTATGCATGTTTACACAGATAGCGGTGTATATATTTCCATGTTCATACAGATAACGGTGTATATAATTCGATGTTCATCCAGATGGCTCTGTAGATATATCCATGTTCATACAGATGGCGGTGAAGATATTTCCATGTTCATACAGATAGCGGTGTAGCTATTTCCATGTTCATACAGATAGCGGTGTAGATATTTCCATGTTCATACAGATAGCGGTGTAGCTATTTCCATGTTCATACAGATTGCGGTGTAGATATTTCCATGTTCATCCAGATGGCTTTGTAGATGTATCCATGTTCATACAGATGGCGGTGAAGATATTTCCATCTTCATACAGATAGCGGTGTAGATATTTCCATGTTCATACACATAGCGTTGTAGATATCTCCATGTTCGTACAGATAGAGGGGCTATGTCCATGTTCATGCAGATAGCGGTGCTGATATTTCCATGTTTATACAGGTAGCGTTGTAGATATTTCCATATTTATACAGATAGCGGTGAAGATATTTCCATGTTTATACAGATAGCGGTGTAGATATTTCCATGTTTATAGAGATAGCGGTGTAGATATCTCCATCTTAATACAGATGGCCGTGTAGATATGTATATGTTCATACAGATGTCGGTGCAGATATTTCCATGTTCATACAGATGGCGGTGTAAATATTTACATGTTCATACAGATGGCGGTGTAGTTATTTCCATGTGTAAAGAGATAGCTGTGTAGATATTTATATGTATATGCAGATAGCTCTGTAGATATTTCCATTTTCATGCATATAGCGGTTTAGATATTTCCATGTTCAAACAGATAGCGGTGTAGATATTTCCATGTTCATAAAGACAGCGGTGTAGATATTTCCATGTTCATACAGACAGCGGTGTAGTTATTTCCATGTTTATACAGATTGCAGTGATGATGTATGCATGTTTACACAGATAGCGGTGTAGATATTTCCATGTTCGTACTGATCGCGGTGTAGATATTTCCATGTTCATCTAGATGGCGGTGTAGACATATCCATGTTCATACAGATGGCGGTGAAGGTATTTCCATGTTCATACAGATAGCGGAGTAGATATTTCCATGTTCATACAGATAGCGGTGTAGATATTTCCATGTTCAAACAGATAGCGGTGTAGATATCTCCATCTTAATACAGATGGCGGTGTAGATATTTATATGTTCATACAGATGGCAGTGCAGATATTTCCATGTTCATACAGATGGCGGTGTAGATATTTCCATGTTTATAGAGATAGCTTTGTAGTTATTTCCATGTGTAAAGAGATAGGTTTGTAGTTATTTCCATGTTTATACAGATAGCGGTGAAGTGTATGCATGTTTACACAGATAGCGGTGTAGATATTTCCATGTTCATACAGATCACGGTGTAGATATTTCCATGTTCATACAGATGGCGGTGTAGTAATTTCCATGTTTATAGAGATAGCGGTGCAGTTATTTCCCCGTGTAAAGAGATAGCTGTATAGATATTTCCATGTATATGCAGACAGCTGTGTAGATATTTCCATTTTCATGCAGACAGTGGTGTAGATATTTCCATGTTCAAACAGATAGCGGTGTAGATATTTCCATGTTCATACAGATAGCGGTGTATATATTTCCATGTTCATACAGATAGCGGTGTAGATATTTCCATGTTCATACAGATAGCGGTGTAGATATTTCCATGTTCATACAGATAGCGGTGTAGATATTTCCATGTTCATGCAGATAGCGGTGTAGATATTTCCATGTTCATACAGATAGCGGTGTAGATATTTCCATGTTCATACAGATAGCGGTGCTGATATTTCCATGCTTATACAGGTAGCGGTGTAGTTATTTCCATGTTTATACAAATAGCGGTGTAGATATTTCCATGTTTATACAGATAGCGGTGTAGATATCTCCATCTTAATACAGATGGCGGAGTAGATATTTATATGTACATACAGATGGCGGTGCAGATATTTCCATGTTCATACAGATAGCGGTGTAGCTATTTCCATGTTCATACAGAGAGCGGTGTAGATATTTCCATGTTCATCCAGATGGCTGTGTAGACATATCCATGTTCATACAGATGGCGGTGAAGATAATTCCATGTCCATACAGATAGTGGTGTAGATATTTCCATGTTCATACAGATAGTGGTGCAGATAATTCCATGTTCACACAGATAGAGGGGCTGATATTTCCATGTTCATACAGATAGCGGCGCTGATATTTCCATGTTTTTACAGGTCCCGGTGTAGATATTTCCATGTTTATACAGATAACGGTGTAGATATTTCCATGTTTATACAGATAGCGGTGTAGATATTTCCATGTTTATACAGATAGCGGTGTAGATATCTCCATCTTAATACAGATGGCGGTGTAGATATTTATATGTTCATACAGATGGAAGTGCAGATATTTCCATGTTCATACACATAGCGGTGTAGTTATTTCCATGTGTAAAGAGATAGCTGTGTAGATATTTCCACGTATATGCAGATAGTTCTGTAGATATTTCCATTTTCATGCAGATAGCGGTTTAGATATTTCCAAGTTCAAACAGCGGTGTAGATATTTCCATGTTAATACAGATAGCGGTGTAGATATTTCCATGTTCATACAGATAGCGGTGTAGATATTTCCATGTTCATACAGATAGCGGTGTAGATATTTCCATGTCCATCCAGATGGCTGTGTAGATATATCCATGTTCATACAGATAGCGGTGTAGATATTTCCATGTTCATACAGATAGTGGTGTAGATATTTCCATGTTCATACAGATAGCGGTGTAGCTATTTCCATGTTTATACAGGTAGCGGTGTAGATATTTCCAGGTTTATACAGATAGCGGGGTAGATATTTCCATGTTTATAGAGATAGCGGTGTAGATATTTCCAGGTTTATACAGATAGCGGCGCAGATATCTCCTTCTTAATACAGATGGCGGTGTAGATATTTATATGTTCATACAGATGGCGGTGCAGATATTTCCATGTTCAAACAGATGGCGGTGTAGATATTTCCATGTTTTTAGAGATAGCGGTGTAGTTATTTCCGTGTGTATAGAGATAGCTGTGTAGATATTTCCATGTATATGCAGATATCTGTGTAGATATTTACATTTTCATGCTGACAGCGGTGTAGATATTTCCATGTTCAAACAGATAGCGGTGTAGATATTTCCATGTTCATACATATAGCGGTGCAGATATTTCCATGTTCATACACATAGCAGAGCAGCTATTTCCATGTTCATTCAGATAGCGGAGCAGCTATTTCCATGTTCATACAGATAGCGGTGTAGATAATTCCATGTTCCTCCAGATGGCTGTGTAGACATATCCATGTTCACACAGATGGCGTTGTAGATAATTCCATGTTCATACATCTAGCGGTGTAGATATTGCCATGTTCATACAGATAGCGTTGTAGATATTTCCATGTTCATACAGATAGAGGGGCTGATATTTCCATGTTCATACAGATAGCGGTGCTGATATTTCCATGTTTATACAGGTAGCGGTGTAGATATTATCATGTTTATACAGATAGCGGTGTAGATATTTCCATGTTTATACAGATAGCGGTGTAGGTATTTCCATGTTTATACAGATAGCGGTGTAGGTATCTCCATCTTAATACAGATGGCGGTGTAGATATTTATATGTTCATACAGATGGCAGTGCAGATATTTCCATGTTCATACAGATAGCGGTGTAGTTATTTCCATGTGTAAAGAGATAGCTGTGCAGATATTTCCATGAATATGCAGATAGCTGTGTAGATATTTCCATTTTCATGCAGATAGCGGTTTAGATATTTCCATGTTCAAACAGATAGCGGTGTAGCTATTTCCATGTTCATACAGATGGCGGTGTAGATATTTCCATGTTCATCCAGATGGTTGTGTAGATATATCCATGTTAATACAGATAGCGGTGTAGATATTTCCATGTTCATACAGACAGCAGTGTAGATATTTCCAAGTTTATACAGATAGCGGTGAAGATGTATGCATGTTTACACAGATAGCGGTGTATATATTTCCATGTTCATACAGATAGCTGTGTAGGTATTTCCATGTTCATCCAGATGGCTGTGTAGATATATCCATGTTCATACAGATGGCGGTGAAGATATTTCCATGTTCATACAGATAACGGTGTAGATATTTCCATGTTCATACCGATATCGGTGTAGATATTTCCATGTTCATACAGATGGCTGTGTAGATATATCCATGTTCATACAGATGACGGTGAAGATATTTCCAGGTTCATACAGATAGCGGTGTAGATATTTCCATGTTTATACAGATAGCGGTGTAGGTATCTCCTTCTTAATACAGATGGCAGTGTAGATATTTATAAGTTCATACAGATGGCGGTGCAGATATTTCCATGTTCATACAGATGGCGAAGTAGATATTTCCATGCTTATAGAGATAGCGGTGTAGTTATTTCCATGTGTAAAGAGATAGCTGTGTAGATATTTCCATGTATATGCAGATAGCTGTGTAGATATTTCCATTTTCAAGCAGACAGCGGTGTAGATATTTCCTTGTTCAAACAGATAGCGGTGTAGATATTTCCATGTTCATACAGATAGCGGTGTAGATATTTCCATGTTCATACTGATAGCGGTGTAGATATTTCCATGTTCATACAGATAGCGGTGTATATATTTCCATGTTCATACAGATAGTGGTGCTGATATATCCATGTTTATACAGGTAGCAGTGTAGATATTTCCATGTTTGTACATATAGCGGTGTAGTTATTTCCATGTTTATACAGATAGCGGTGTAGATATTTCCATGTTTATGCAGATAGCGGTGTCGATATTTCCATCTTAATACACATGGCGGTGTAGATATTTATATGTTCATACAGATGGCAGTGCAGATATTTCCATGTTCATACAGATGGCGGTGTAGATATTTCCATGTTCATACAGATAGCGGTGTAGTTATTTCCATGTGTAAACAGATAGCTGTGTAGATATTTCCATGTATATGCAGATAGCAGTGTAGATATTTCCATCTTCAAACAGATAGTGGTGTAGATATTTCCATGTTCATAGAGATAGCGGTGTAGATAATTCCATGTTCATACAGACAGCGGTGTAGATATTTCCATGTTTATACAGACTGCGGTGAAGATATATGCATGTTTACACAGATAGCGGTGTAGATATTTCCATGTTAATCCAGATGGCTGTGTAGATATTTCAATGTTTATACAGATAGCGGTGTAGATATTTCCATGTTCATCCAAATGGCTGTGTAGATATATCCATGTTCATACAGATAGCGGTGTAGATATTTCCATGTTCATACAGATAGCGGTGTAGATATTTCCATGTTCATACAGATAGCAGTGTAGATATTTCCATGTTCAAACAGATAGCGGTGTAGATATCTCCATCTTAATACAGATGGCGGTGTAGATATTTATATGTTCATACAGATGGCAGTGCAGATATTTCCATGTTCATACAGATGGCGGTGTAGATATTTCCATGTGTAAAGAGATAGGTTTGTAGATATTTCCATGTATATGCAGAGAGCTGTGTAGATATTTCTATTTTCATGCAGATAGCGGTTTAGATATTTCCATGTTCAAACAGATAGCGGTGTAGATATTTCCATGTTCATCCACATGGCTGTGTAGATATATCCATGTTCATACAGATAGCGGTGTAGATAATTCCATGTTCATACAGATTACGGTGTAGATATTTCCATGTTTATACAGATAGCGGTGAAATGTATGCATGTTTGCACAGATAGCGGTGTAGATATTTCCATGTTCATACAGATCGCGGTGTAGGTATTTCCATGTTCATCCAGATCGCTGTGTAGACATATCCATATTCATACAGATGGCGGTGAAGATATTTCCATGTTCATACAGATAGCGGTGTAGATATTTCCATGCTCATACAGATAGCGGTGTAGGTATCTCCATGTTCATACAGATAGCGGTGTAGATATTTCCATGTTCACACAGATGGCGGTGCAGATATTTCCATGTTCATACTGATAGCGGTGCTGATATTTCCATTTTTATACAGATAGCGGTGTAGATATTTCCATGTTTATACAGATAGCGGTTTAGATATTTCCATGTTTATACAGATAGCAGTGTAGATATCTCCTTAATACAGATGGCGGTGTAGATATTTATATGTTCATACAGATGGCAGTGAAGATATTTCCATGTTCATACAGATGGCGGAGTAGATATTTCCATGTTTATAGAGATAGCGGTGAAGTTATTTCCATGTGTAAAGAGTCAGCTGTGTAGATATTTACATGTATATGCAGATAGCTGTGTAGATATTTCCATTTTCATGCAGACAGCGGTATAGATATTTCCCTGTTCAGATATCGGTGTAGATATTTCCATGTTCATACAGATAGCGGTGTATATATTTCTATGTTCATACAGATAGCTGTGTAGATATTTCCATGTTCATACAGATAGCGGTGTAGATATTTCCATGTTCATACAGATAGCGGTGTAGATATTTCCATGTTCATACAGATAGCGGTGTAGATATTTCCATGTTCATACAGATAGCGGTGTAGATATTTCCATGTTCATACAGATAGCGGTGCTGATATTTCCATCTTTATACAGGTAGCGGTGTAGATATTTCCATGTTTATACACATAGCGGTGTAGATATTTCCATGTTTAAACAGATAGCGGTGTAGATATTTCCATGTTTATACAGATAGCGGTGAAGCTATTTCCATGTTCATACAGATAGCGGTGTATGTATTTCCATGTTCATACAGATAGCGGTGTAGATATTTCCATGTTTATACAGATAGCGGTGTAGCTATTTCCAAGTTCATACAGATAGCGGTGTAGATATTTCCATGTTCATCCAGATGGCTGTGTAGATATATCCATGTTCATACAGATGGCGGTGAAGATATTTCCATGTTCATACAGATAGCGGTGTGGATATTTCCATGTTCATACAGATAGCGGTGTAGATATTTCCATGTTCATACAGATAGCGGTGTAGATATTTCCATGTTCATACAGATAGAGGGGCTGATATTTCCATGTTCATACAGATAGCGGTGCTGATATTTCCATTTTTCTACAGCTAGCGGGGTAGATATTTCCATGTTTATACAGATAGCGGTGTAGATATTTCCATGTTTATACAGATAGCGGTGTAGATATTTCCATGTTTATACAGATAACGGTGTAGATATCTCCATCTTAATACAGATGGCCGTGTAGATATTTATATGTTCATACAGATGTCGTTGCAGATATTTCCATGTTCATACAGATGGCGGTGTAGATATTTCCATGTTCATACAGATAGCGGTGTAGATATTTCCATGTGTAAAGAGATAGCTGTGTAGATATTTCCATGTATATGGAGTTAGCTCTGTAGATATTTCCATTTTCATGCAGATAGCGGTGTAGATATTTCCATGTTCAAACAGATAGCGGTGTAGATATTTCCATGTTCATACAGATAGCGGTGTAGGTATTTCCATGTTTATACAGAGTGTGGTGAAGATGTATGCATATTTACACAGATAGCGGTGTAGATATTTCCATGTTCATACTGATAGCGTTGTAGATATTTCCATGTTCATCCAGATGGCTGTGTAGATATATCCATGTTCATACAGATAGCGGTGTAGATATTTCCATGTTCATACAGGTAGTGGTGTAGATATTTCCATGTTCATACAGATAGCGGTGTAGATATTTCCATGTTCATACAGATGGCGGTGTAGATATTTCCATGTTCATACAGATAGCGGTGTAGTTATTTCCATGTGTAAAGAGATAGCTGTGTAGATATTTCCATGTATATGCAGATAGCTGTGTAGATATTTCCATTTTCATGCAGATAGCGGTTTAGATATTTCCATGTTCAAACAGATAGCGGTGTAGATATTTCCATGTTCATACAGATAGCGGTGAAGATGTATGCATGTTTACACACATAGTGGTGTAGATATTTCCATGTTCATACAGATAGCGGTGTTGATATTTCCATGTTCATCCAGATGGCTGTGTAGATATATCCATGTTCATACAGATAGCGGTGTAGATATTTCCATGTTCATACAGATAGTGGTGTAGATATTTCCATGTTCATACAGATAGCGGTGTAGCTATTTCCATGTTCATACAGATAGCGGTGTAGATATTTCCATCTTCGTACACATAGCGGTGTAGATATTTCCATGTTCATACAGATAGCTGTGCTGATATTTCCATGTTTATACAGGTAGCGGTGTAGATATTTCCATGTTTATACAGATAGCTCTGTAGCTATTTCCATGTTCATACAGATAGCGGTGTAGATATTTCCATGTTCATCCAGATGGCTGTACAGATATATCCATGTTCATACAGATGGCGGTGATGATAATTCCATGTTCATACAGATAGCGGTGTAGATATTTCCATGTTCATACAGATAGTGGTGTAGATATTTCCATGTTCATACAGATAGCGGTGTAGCTATTTCCATGTTCATACAGATATCGGTGTAGATATTTCCATGTTCATCCAGATGGCTGTGTAGATATATCCATGTTCAAACAGATGGCGTTGTAGATATTTCCATGTTCATACAGATAGCGGTGTAGATATTTCCATGTTCATACAGATAGCGGAGTAGGTATTTCCACGTTCATACAGATAGAGGGGCTGATATTTCCATGTTCATACAGATAGCGGTGCTGATATTTCCATGTTTATACAGGTAGCGGTGTAGATATTTCCATGTTTATACAGATAGCGGTGTAGACATTTCCATGTTCATACAGATAGCGGTGAAGATATTTCCATGTTTATACAGATTGCTGTGAAGATGTATGCATATTTACACAGATAGCGGTGTAGATATTTCCATGTTCATGCAGATAGCAGTGTAGATATTTCCATGTTTATACAGATAGCGGTGAAGATGTATGCATGTTTATACAGATAGCGGTTTAGATATTTCCATGTTCATCCAGATGGCTGTGTTGATATATCCATGTTCATACAGATGGCGGTGAAGATATTTCCATCTTCATACAGATAGCGGTGTAGTTTTTTCCGTGTGTAAAGAGATAGCTGTGTAGATATTTCCATGCAGATGCAGATAGCTGTGTAGATATTTCCATTTTCATGCAGATAGCGGTTTAGATATTTCCATGTTCAAACAGATAGCGGTGTAGATATTTCCATGTTCATAGAGAGAGTGGTGTAGATATTTCCATGTTCATACAGATAGCGGTGTAGATATTTCCATGTTTATACAGATAGTGGTGAAGATGTTTGCATGTTTACAAAGATAGCGGTGTAGATATTTCCATGTTCATACAGATAGCGGTGTAGATATTTCCATGTTCATCCAGATGGCTGTGTAGATATATCCATGTTCATACAGATAGCGGTGTAGATATTTCCATGTTCATACAGATAGCGGTGTAGATATTTCCATGTTCATAGAGATAGCGGTGTAGATATTTCCATGTTCATACAGACGGCGGTGTAGATATTTCCATGTTTATAGATATAGCGGAGTAGATATTTCCATGTGTAAAGAGATAGCAGTGTATATATTTCCATGTATATGCAGATAGCTTTGTAGATATTTCCATTTTCATGCAGTTAGCGGTGTAGATATTTACATGTTCAAACAGATAGCGGTGTAGATATTTCCATGTTCATTCAGATAGCTTTGTAGATATTTCCATGTTCATACAGATAGCGGTGTAGATATTTCCATGTTCATACAGATAGCGGTGTAGATATTTCCATGTTCATACAGATAGCGGTGCTGATATTTCCATGTTTATACAGGTAGCGGTGTAGATATTTCCATATTTATACAGATAGCGGTGTAGATATTTCCATGTTTATACAGATAGCGGTGTAGATATTTCCATGTTTATTCAGATAGCGGTGTAGATATCTCCATCTTAATACAGATGGCGGTGTAGATATTTATATGTTCATACAGATGGCGGTGCAGATATTTCAATGTTCATACAGATGGCGTTGTAGATATTTCCATGTTCAGATAGCGGTGTAGATATTTCCATGTTCATACAGATAGCGGTGTAGATATTTCCATGTTCATACAGGTAGCGGTGCAGATTTTTCCATGTTCATACAGATAGCGGTGCTGATATTTCCATGTTTATACAGGCAGCGGTGTAGATATATCCATGTTTATACAGATAGCCGTGTAGATATCTCCTTCTTAATACAGATGGCGGTGTAGATATTTATAAGTTCATACAGATGGCGGTGTAAATATTTCCATGTTCATACAGATGGCGGTGTAGATATTTCCATGTTTATTGATATAGCGGTGTAGTTATTTCCATGTGTAAAGAGATAGCTGTGTAGATATTTCCAAGTATATGCAGATAGCTTTGTAGATATTTCCATTTTCATGCAGAAAGCGGTGTAGATATTTACATGTTCAAACAGATAGCAGTGTTGATATTTCCATGTTCATTCAGATAGCTTTGTAGATATTTCCATGTTCATACAGATAGCGCTGTAGATATTTCCATGTTCATACAGATAGCGGAGTAGATATTTCCATGTTCATACAGATAGTGGTGCTGATATTTCCATGTTTATACAGGTAGCGGTGTAGATATTTCCATGTTTATAGAGATAGCGGTGTAGATATTTCAATGTTTATACAGATAGCGGTGTAGATATTTCCATGTTTATTCAGATAGCGGTGTAGATATCTCCACCTTAATACAGATGGCGGTGTAGATATTTATATGTTCATACAGATGGCGGTGCAGATATTTCCATGTTCATACAGATGACGGTGTAGATATTTCCATGTTCATACAGATAGCGGTGTAGATATTTCCATGTTCATACAGATAACGGTGTAGATATTTCCATGTTCATACAGATAGCGGTGTAGATATTTCCATGTTCATACAGATAGCGGTGTAGATATTTCCATGTTCATACAGGTTGCGGTGTAGATATTTCCATGTTCATACAGATAGCAGTGCTGATATTTCCATGTTTATACAGGCAGCAGTGTAGGTATTTCCATGTTTATACAGATAGCGGTTTAGATATCTCCTTCTTAATACAGATGGCGGTGTAGATATTTATAAGTTCATACAGATGGCGGTGCAGATATTTCCATGTTCATACAGATAGCGGTGTAGTTATTTCCATTTGTAAAGAGATAGCTGTGTAGATATTTCAATGTATATGCAGATAGCTTTGTAGATATTTCCATTTTCATACAGATAGCGGTGTAGATATTTACATGTTCAAACATATAGCAGTGTAGATATTTCCATGTTCATACAGATAGCGGTGTAGATATTTCCATGTTCATACAGATAGCGGTGTAGATAATTCCATGTTCATACAGATAGCGGTGAAGATATTTCCATGTTCATACAGATAGCAGTGCTGAGATTTCCATGTTTATGCAGATAGCGGTGCTGATGTTTCCATGTTTATAAAGGTAGCAGTGTAGATATTTCCATGTTTATTCAGATAGCAGTGTAGATATTTCCATCTTAATACTGATGGCGGAGTAGATATTTATATGTTCATACAGATGGCGGTTCAGATATTTCCATGTTCATACAGATGGCGGTGTAGATATTTCCATGTTCATACAGATAGCGGTGTAGTTATTTCCATGTGTAAAGAGATAGCTTTGTAGATATTTCCATGTATATGCAGATAGCTGTGTAGATATTTCCATTTTCATGCAGAGAGTGGTGTATATATTTCCATCTTCAGATAGAGGTGTATATATTTCCATGTTCATACAGATAGCGGTGTAGATATTTCCAAGTTTATACAGACAGCGGTGAAGATGTATGCATGTTTACACAGATAGCGGTGTGGAGATTTCCATGTTCATACAGAGGGCTGTGCAGATATATCCATGTTCATACAGATTGCGGTGTAGATATTTCCATTTTCATACAGATAGCGGTGTAGATATTTCCATGTTCATACAGATGGCTGCGTAGATATATCCATGTTCATACCGATTGCGGTGAAGATATTTCCTTGTGCATACAGATAGCGGTATAGATATTTCCATGTTCATACAGATAGAGGTGTAGCTATTTCCATGTTCATACAGATAGCGGTGTATGTATTTCCATCTTGATACAGATAGCGGTGAAGATATTCCCATGTTCATACAGATAGCAGTTTAGATATTTCCATGTTCATCCAGGAGGCTGTGTAGATATATCCATGTTCATACAGTTGGCGTTGAAGATATTTCCTTGTTTATACAGATAGCGGTGTAGTTATTTCCATGTGTAAAGAGATAGCTGTGTAGATATTTCCATGTATATGCAGATAGCTGTGTGGATATTTCCATTTTCATGCAGCTTGCGGTTTAGATATTTCCATATTCAAACAGACAGCGGTGTAGATATTTCCATGTTCATAGAGATAGCGGTGTAGATATTTCCATGTTCATACAGATAGAGGGGCTGATATTTCCATGTTCATACAGATAGCGGTGCTGATATTTCCATGTTTATACAGGTAGCGGTGTAGATATTTCCATGTTTATATAGGTAGCAGTGTAGATATTTCCATGTTTATACAGAGAGCGGTGTAGATATATCCATGTTTATACAGATAGCGGTGTAGATATCTCCTTCTTAATACAGATGGCGGTGTAGATAATTATATGTTCATACAGATGGCGGTGCAGATATTTCCATGTTCATACAGATGGCGGTGTGGATATTTCCATATTCATACAGATAGCGGTTCTAGATATTTCCATGTTTATGCAGATAGCGGTGTAGATATTTCCATGTTTATTCAGATAGCTGTGAAGATATTTACATCTTTATTAAAATGGCGGTGTAGATGTTTCCATGTTTATACAGATGATGGTGTAGATATTTCCATCTTTATACATTTGGCGGTGTAGGTATTTCCATGTTTATAGAGATAACGGTGTAGATATTTCCATGTTCATACAGACAGCGGTGCTGATATTTCCAACTTTATACAGATAGCGGTGAAGATATCTCCATCTTAATACAGAAGATGGTGTAGATATTTATATGTTCATACAGACGGCGGTGCACTTATTTCCATGTTCATACAGATGGCGATGTAGATATTTCCATGTTCATACAGATAGCGGTGTAGATATTTCCATGTTTATACAGATAGCGGTGAAGATGTATGCATTTTTACACAGATAGCGGTGTATATATTTCCATGTTCATACATATTGCGGTGTAGATATTTCCATGATCATACAGATGGCTGTGTATATATATCCATGTTCATACAGATGGCGGTGAAGTTATTTCCATGTTTATACAGATAGCGGTGTAGATATTTCCATGTTCATACAGATGACAGTTCAGATATTTCCATGTTCATACAGATGGCGGTGTAGATATTTCCATGTTCATAGAGATAGCGGTGTAGTTATTTCCATGTGTAAAGAGATAGCTGTGTAGTTATTTCCATGTATATGCAGATAGCTCTGTAGATATTTCCATTTTCATGCAGATAGCGGTGTAGATATTTCCATGTTCAAACAGATAGCGGTGTAGATATTTCCATGTTCATACACATAGCGGTGTAGATATTTAAATGTTTATACAGATTGCGGTGAAGATGTATGCATATTTACTCAGATAGCGGTGTAGATATTTCCATGTTCATACAGATAGCGGTGTAGATATTTCCATGTTCATCCAGATGGCGGTGTAGATATTTCCATGTTCATCCAGATGGCTGTGTAGATATATCCATGTTCATACAGATATCTGTGTAGATATTTCCATGTTCATACAGGTAGTGGTGTAGATATTTCCACGTACATACAGATAGCAGTGTAGCTCTTTCCATGTTCATAGAGATAGCGGTGTAGATATTTCCATGTTCATACAGATAGCGGTGTAGATATTTCCATGTTCATACAGATAGCGGTGCTGATATTTCCATGTTTATACAGGTAGCGTTGAAGATATTTCCATGTTTATACAGATAGCGGTGTAGATATTTCCATGTTTATACAGATAGCGGTGTAGATATTGCCAAGTTTATACAGATAGCGGTGTGCATATCTCCATCTTAATATAGATGGGGGTGTAGATATTTATATGTTCATACAGGTGGCGGTGCAGATATTACCATGTTCATACAGATGGCAGTGTAGATATTTGCATGTTTATAGAGATAGCGCTGTAGTTATTTCCATGTGTAAAGAGACAGCTTTGTAGATATTTCCATGTATATGCAGATAGCAGTGTAGATATTTCCATTTTCATGCAGATAGCGGTGTAGATATTTCCATGTTCAAACAGTTAGCGGTGTAGATATTTCCATGCTCATGCAGATAGCAGTGTAGATATTTCCATGTTTATACAGATAGCGGTGAAGTTGTATGCATGTTTACACAGATAGCGGTGTAGATATTTCCATGTTCATACAGATAGCGGTGTAGATATTTCCATGTTCATCTAGATGGCTGTGTAGATATATCCATGTTCATACAGATGGCGGTGAAGATATTTCCATGTTCATACAGATAATTGTGTAGTTACTTCCATGTGTAAAGAGATAGCTGTGTTGATATTTCCATGTATATGCAGATAGCTGTGTAGATATTTCCATTTTCATGCAGATAGCGGTTTAGATATTTCCATGTTCAAACAGATAGCGGTGTAGATATTTCCATGTTCATAGAGATAGCGGTGTAGATATTTCCATGTTCATACTGATAGAGGGGCTGGTATATCCATGTTCATACAGATAGCGGTTCTGATATTTCCATGTTTATACAGGTAGAGGTGTAGATATTTCCATGTTTATACAGATAGCAGTGTAGATATTTCCATGTTCATACAGATAGCGGTGTAGCTATTTCCATGTTCATACAGATAGTGGTGTAGATATTTCCATGTTCATCCAGATGGCTGTGTAGATATTTCCGTGTTCATACAGATAGCGGTGATGATATTTCCATGTTTATACAGATAGCGGTGTAGATATTTCCATGTTCATACAGATAGCGGTGATGATATTTCCATGTTTATACAGGTAGCGGTGTATATATTTCCATGTTTATACAGATAGCGGTGTAGATATTTCCATGTTTATACAGATAGCGGTGTAGATATTTCCATGTTTATGGAGATAGCGGTGTAGATATCTCCATCTTAATACAGATGGCGGTGTAGATATTTATATGTTCATACAGATGGCAGTGCAGATATTTCCATGTTCATACAGATTGCGGTGTAGATATTTCCATGTTCATACAGATAGCGGTGTAGTTATTTCCATGTGTAAAGAGATAGCTGTGTAGATATTTCCATGTATATGCAGATAGCAGAGAAGATATTTCCATTTTCAAGCAGATAGCGGTGTAGATATTTCCATGTTCAAACAGATAGCGGTGTAGATATTTCCATGTTCATACAGATATCGGTGTAGATATTTCCAAGTTCATACAGATCGCGGTGTAGATATCTCCATGTTCATCCAGATGGCTGTGTAGATATATCCATGTTCATACAGATGGCGGTGTAGATATATCCATGTTCATACAGATAGCGGTGTAGATATTTCCATGTTTATACAGGCAGCGGTGTAGATATTTCCATGTTTATACAGATAGCGGTGTAGATAACTCCTTGTTAATGCAGATGGCGGTGTAGATATTTCGAGGCTCATACAGATGGCGTTGCAGATATTATCATGTTCATACAGATGGCGGTGTAGCTATTTCCATGTTCATACAGATAGCGGTGTGGATATATCCATGTTCATAGAGATAGCGGTGTAGATATTTCCATGTTCATACAGATAGTGGTGATGATATTTCCAACTTTATACAGATAGCGGTGAAGATATCTCCATCTTAATACAGATGGTGGTGTAGATATTTATATGTTCATACAGACGGCGGTGCACTTATTTCCATGTTCATACAGATGGCGGTGTAGATATTTCCATGTTTATAGAGATAGCGGTGTAGTTATTTCCATGTGTATAGAGATAGCTTTGTAGATATTTCCATGTATATGCAGATAGCTGTGTAGATATTTCTATTTTCATGCAGATAGCGGTTTAGATATTTCCATGTTCAAACAGATAGCGGTGTAGATATTTCCATGTTCATACAGATCGCGGTGTAGATATGTCCATGTTCATTAAGATGGCTGTGTAGAGATATCCATGTTCATACAGATGGCGGTGAAGATATTTCCATGTTCATACAGATAGCTGTGTAGATATTTCCATGTTCATACAGATATCGGTGAAGATATTTCCATGTTCATACAGATGGCTATGTAGATATATCCATGTTCATACAGATGACGGTGAAGATATTTCCATGTTCATACAGATAGCGGTGTAGATATTTCCATGTTCATACAGATAGCGGTGTAGATATTTCCATGTTCATACCGATAGCGGTGCTGTTATTTCCATGTTTATACAGGAATCGGTGTAGATATTTCCATGTTTATACAGATAGCGGTGTAGATATTTCCATGTTTATACCGAAAGCGGTGTAGATATTTCCATGTTCATACAGATAGCGGTGTAGATATCTCCTTCTTAATACAGATGGCGGTGTAGATATTTATAAGTTCATGCAGATGGCGGTGCAGATATTTCCATTTTCATACAGATGGCGATGTAGATATTTCCATGCTTATAGAGATAGTGGTGTAGTTATTTCCATGTGTAAAGAGATAGCTGTGTAGATATTTCCATGTATATGCAGATAGCTGTGTAGATATTTCCATTTTCATGCAGACAGCGGTGTAGATATTTCCTTGTTCAAACAGATAGCGGTGTAGATATTTCCATGTTCATACAGATAGCGGTGTAGATATTTCCATGTTCATACTGATAGCGGTGTAGATATTTCCATGTTCATACAAATAGCGATGTATATATTTCCATGTTCAGATAGTGGTGCTGATATTTCCATGTTTATACAGGTAGCGGTGTAGATATTTCCATGTTTATACAGATAGCGGTGTAGTTATTTCCATGTTTATACAGATAGCGGTGTAGATATTTCCATGTTTATGCAGATAGTGGTGTAGATATCTCCATCTTAATAAAGATGGCGATGTAGATATTTATATGTTCATACAGATGGCGGTGCAGATATTTCCATGTTCATAAAGATGGCGGTGTAGATATTTCCATGTTCAAACAGATAGCGGTGTAGATATTTCCATGTTCATACAGACAGCGGTGTAGATATTTCCATGTTGATACAGACTGCGGTGAAGATGTATGCATGTTTACACAGATAGCGGTGTAGATATGTCCATGTTCATCCAGATGGCTTTGTAGATATTTCCATGTTTATACAGATAGCGGTGTAGATATTTCCATGTTCATACAGATAGCGGTGTAGATATTTCCATGTTCATCCAGATGGCTTTGTAGATATTTCCATGTTTATACAGATAGCGGTGAAGATAATTCCATGTTTATACAGATAGCGGTGTAGATATTTCCATGATCATACAGATAGTGGTGTAGATATTTCCATGTTCACACAGATAGAGGGGCTGATATTTCCATGTTCATACAGATAGCGGTGCTGATATTTCCATGTTTTTACAGGTAGCGGTGTAGATATTTCCATGTTTATACAGATAACGGTGTAGATATTTCCATGTTTATACAGATAGCTGTGTAGATATTTCCATGTTTATACAGATAGTGGTGTAGATATCTCCATCTTAATACAGATGGCTGTGTAGATATATATAAGTTCATACAGATGGCCATGCAGATATTTCCATGTTCATACAGATAGCGGTGTAGATATTTCCATGTGTAAAGAGGTAGCTGTGTAGATATTTCCATGTATATGCAGATAGCTGTGTAGATATTTCTATTTTCATGCAGACGGCGGTGTAGATATTTCCATGTTCAAACAGATAGCGGTGTAGATATTTCCATGTTCATACAGATAGCGGTGTAGATATTTCCAAGTTCATACAGATAGCGGTGTAGATATTTCCATGTTCATACAGATAGCGGTGTAGATATTTCCATGTTCATACATATAGCGGTGCTGATATTTCCTTGTTTATACAGGTAGCAGAGTAGATATTTCCATGTTCATACAGATAGCGGTGTAGATATTTCCATGTTTATACAGATTGCGGTGAATATGTATGCATATTTACACAGATAGCGGTGAAGATATTTCCATGTTCATACAGATAGTGGTGTAGATATTTCCATGTTCATACAGATAGCAGTGTAGATATTTCCATGTTTATACAGATAGCGGTGAAGATGTATGCATGTTTACACAGATAGCGGTGTAGATATTTCCATGATCAAACAGAGATCGGTGTAGATATTTCCATGTTCATACAGAGAGAGGTGTAGATATTTCCATGTTTATACAGATTGCGGTGAAGATGTATGCATATTTACACAGATAGCGGTGTAGATATTTCCATGTTCATACAGAAAGCGGTGTAGATATTTCCATGTTCATCCAGATGGCTGTGTAGATATATCCATGTTCATACAGATAGCGGTGTAGATATTTCCATTTTCATACAGGTAGTGGTGTAGATATTTCCATGTTCATACAGATAGCGGTGTAGCTATTTCCATGTTCATACAGATAGCGGTGTAGATATTTCCATGTTCAGAGATAGCGGTGTAGATATTCCCATGTTCATACAGATAGCGGTTCTGATATTTCCATGTTTATACAGGTAGAGGTGTAGATATTTCCATGTTTATACAGATAGCGGTGTAGATATTTCCATGTTTATACAGATAGCGGTGTAGATATCTCCAACTTAATAAAGATGGCGGTGTAGATATTTATATGTTCATACAGTTGGCGGTGCAGATATTTCCATGTTCATACAGATGGTGGTGTAGATATTTCCATGTTCATACAGATAGCGGTGTAGTTATCTCCATGTGTAAAGAGATAGCTGAGTAGATATTTCCATGTATATGCAGATAGCAGTGTAGATATTTCCATTTTCATGCAGATAGCGGTGTAGATATTTCCATGTTCAAACAGATAGCAGTGTAGATATTTCCATGTTCATACAGATAGCGGTGTAGATATTTCCATGTTCATACAGATAGCGGTGTAGATATTTCCATGTTTATACAGATAGCGGTGAAGATATATGCATGTTTACACAGATAGCGGTGTAGATATTTCCATGTTTATACAGATGGCTGTGTAGATATATCCATGTTCATACAGATAACGGTGTAGATATTTCCATGTTCATACAGATAGCGGTGTAGATATTTCCATGTTCATCCAGATGGCTGTGTAGATATTTCCATGTTCATACAGATAGCGGTGTAGATATTTCCATGTTCATCCAGATGGCTGTGTAGATATTTCCATGTTCATACAGATAGCGGTGTAGATATTTCCATGTTCACAGATAGCGGTGAAGATATATGCATGTTTACACAGATAGCGGTGTAGATATTTCCATGTTCATCCAGATGGCTGTATAGATATATCCATGTTCATACAGATAGCGGTGTAGCTATTTCCATGTTCTTACAGATAGCGGTGTAGCTATTTCCATGTTCATACAGATAGAGGTGAAGGTATTTCCATGTTTATACAGATAGCGGTGAAGATGTATGCATGTTTACACAGATAGCGGTGTAGATATTTCCAGGTTCATACAGATAGCGGTGTAGATATTTCCATGTTCATCCAGATGGCTGTGTAGATATATCCATGTTCATACAGATAGCGGTGTAGATATTTCCATGTTCATACAGATAGTGGTGTAGATATTTCCATGTTGATACAGATAGCGGTGTAGCTATTTCCATGTTCATACAGATAGCGGTGTAGATATTTCCAGGTTTATACAGATAGCGGTGTAGATATCTCCATCTTAATACAGATGGCAGTGTAGATATTTATATGTTCATACAGATGGCGGTGCAGATATTTCCATGTTCATACAGATGGCGGTGTAGATATTTCCATGTTTATAGAGATAGCGGTGTAGTTATTTCCATGTGTAAAGAGATAGCTTTGTAGATATTTCCAGGTATATGCAGATAGCTGTGTAGATATTTCCATTTTCATGCAAATAGCGGTGAAGATATTTCCATGTTCAAACAGATAGCGGTGTAGATATTTCCATGTTCATACAGATAGCGGTGTAGATATTTCCATGTTCATACAGATAGCGGTGAAGATGTATGCATGTTTACACAGATAGCGGTGTATATATTTCCATGTTCATACAGACAGCGGTGAAGATATTTCCATGTTCATCCAGATGGCTCTGTAGATATATCCATGTTCATACAGATGGCGGTGAAGATATTTCCATGTTCATACAGACAGCGGTGTAGATATTTCCATGTTCATACAGATAGCTGTGTAGATATTTCCAAGTTCATACAGATAGCGGTGTAGCTATTTCCATGTTCATACAGATAGCGGTGTAGATATTTTCATGTTCATCCAGATGGCTGTGTAGATATATCCATTTTCATACAGATAGCGGTGAAGATATTTCCATGTTCATACAGATAGCGGTGTATATATTTCCATGTTCATTCAGATAGTGTTGTAGATATTTCCATGTTCATACAGATAGCTGTGTAGCTATTTCCATGCTCATACAGATAGCGGTGTAGAGATTTCCATGTTCATCCAGATGGCTGTGTAGATATATCCATGTTCATGCAGATGGCGGTGAAGATATTTCCATGTTCATACAGATAGCGGTGTAGATATTTCCACGTTCTTACAGATAGCGGTGTAGATATCTCCACATTCATACAGATAGAGGGGCTGATATTGCCATGTTCATGCAGATAGCGGTGCTGATATTTCCACGTTTATACAGGTGGCGGTGTAGATATTTCCATGTTTATACAGATAGCGGTGTAGATATTTCCATGTTCAAACAGATAGCTTTGTAGATATTTCCATGTTCATACAGATAGCGGTGTAGATATTTCCATGTTTATACAGATAGCGGTGAAATGTATGCATGTTTACACAGATAGTGGTGTAGATATTTCCATGTTCATACAGATCGCGGTGTAGATATTTCCATGTTCATCCAGATGTCTGTGTAGACATATCCATGATCATACAGATGGCGGTGAAGATATTTCCATATTCATATAGATAGCGGTGTAGATATTTCCATGTTCATACAGATAGCGGTGTAGATATTTCCATGTTCATACAGATGGCTGTGTAGATATATCCATGTTCATACAGATGGCGGTGAAGATATTTCCATGTTCATACAGACAGCGGTGTAGACATTTCCATGTTCATACAGATAGCGGTGTAGATATTTCCATGTTCATACTGATGCGGTGCTGATATTTCCATGTTTATACAGATAGCGGTGTAGATATTACCAAGTTTATATAGATAGCGGTGTAGATATTTCCATGTTTATACAGATAGCGGTGTAGATACCTCCTTCTTAATACAGATGGCTGTGTAGATATTTATATGTTAATACACATGGCGGTGCAGATATTTCCATGTTCATAGAGATGGCGGAGTAGATATTTCCATGTTTATAGAGATAGCGGTGTAGTTATTTCCATGTGTAAAGAGATAGCTGTGTAGATATTTCCATGTTTATGCAGATAGTTGTGTAGATATTTCCATTTTCATGCTGACAGCGGTGTAGATATTTCCATGTTCAAACAGATAGCGGTGTAGATATTTCCATGTTCATACAGATAGCGGTGTGGATATTTCCATGTTCATACAGATAGCGGTGTAGATATTTCCATATTCATGCAGATAGTGGTGTTGATATTTCCATGTTCATACAGATAGCGGTGCTGATATTTCCATGTTTATACAGGTAGCGGTGTAGATATTTCCATGTTTATACAGATAGCGGTGTAGATATTTCCATGTTTATACACATGGCGGTGTACATATTTCCAGGTTTATACAGATAGCGGTGTAGATATTTCAATCTTAATACAGATGGCGGTGTAGATATTTATATCTACATAAAGATGGCGGTGCAGATATTTCCATGTTCATACAGATGGCGGTGTAGATATTTCCATGTTTATAGAGATAGCGGTGTAGTTATTTCCATGTGTAAAGAGATAGCTTTGTAGATATTTCCATGTATATGCAGATACCTGTGCAGTTATTTCCATTTTCATGCAGATAGCAGTGTAGATATTTCCATGTTCAAACAGATAGCGGTGTAGATATTTCCATGTTCATACAGATAGCGGTGGAGATATTTCCATGTTCATACAGATAGCGGTGAAGATGTATGCATGTTTACACAGATAGCGGTGTATATATTTCCATGTTCATACAGATAACGGTGTATATAATTCCATGTTCATCCAGATGGCTCTGTAGATATATCCATGTTCATACAGATGGCGGTGAAGATATTTCCATGTTCATACAGATAGCGGTGTAGCTATTTCCATGTTCATACAGATAGCTGTGTAGATATTTCCATGTTCATACAGATAGCGGTGTAGCTATTTCCATGTTCATACAGATTGCGGTGTAGATATTTCCATGTTCATCCAGATGGCTTTGTAGATGTATCCATGTTCATACAGATGGCGGTGAAGATATTTCCATGTTCATACAGATAGCGGTGTAGATATTTCCATGTTCATACACATAGCGTTGTAGATATCTCCATGTTCGTACAGATAGAGGGGCTATGTCCATGTTCATGCAGATAGCGGTGCTGATATTTCCATGTTTATACAGGTAGCGTTGTAGATATTTCCATATTTATACAGATAGCGGTGAAGATATTTCCATGTTTATACAGATAGCGGTGTAGATATTTCCATGTTTATAGAGATAGCGGTGTAGATATCTCCATCTTAATACAGATGGCCGTGTAGATATGTATATGTTCATACAGATGTCGGTGCAGATATTTCCATGTTCATACAGATGGCGGTGTAAATATTTACATGTTCATACAGATGGCGGTGTAGTTATTTCCATGTGTAAAGAGATAGCTGTGTAGATATTTATATGTATATGCAGATAGCTCTGTAGATATTTCCATTTTCATGCATATAGCGGTATAGATATTTCCATGTTCAAACAGATAGCGGTGTAGATATTTCCATGTTCATAAAGACAGCGGTGTAGATATTTCCATGTTCATACAGACAGCGGTGTAGTTATTTCCATGTTTATACAGATTGCAGTGATGATGTATGCATGTTTACACAGATAGCGGTGTATATATGTCCATGTTCGTACTGATCGCGGTGTAGATATTTCCATGTTCATCTAGATGGCTGTGTAGACATATCCATGTTCATACAGATGGCGGTGAAGGTATTTCCATGTTCATACAGATAGCGGAGTAGATATTTCCATGTTCATACAGATAGCGGTGTAGTTATTTCCATGTTCAAACAGATAGCGGTGTAGATATCTCCATCTTAATACAGATGGCGGTGTAGATATTTATATGTTCATACAGATGGCAGTGCAGATATTTCCATGTTCATACAGATGGCGGTGTAGATATTTCCATGTTTATAGAGATAGCGGTGTAGTTATTTCCATGTGTAAAGAGATAGGTTTGTAGTTATTTCCATGTTTATACAGATAGCGGTGAAGTGTATGCATGTTTACACAGATAGCGGTGTAGATATTTCCATGTTCATACAGATCACGGTGTAGATATTTCCATGTTCATACAGATGGCGGTGTAGTAATTTCCATGTTTATAGAGATAGCGGTGCAGTTATTTCCCCGTGTAAAGAGATAGCTGTATAGATATTTCCATGTATATGCAGACAGCTGTGTAGATATTTCCATTTTCATGCAGACAGTGGTGTAGATATTTCCATGTTCAAACAGATATCGGTGTAGATATTTCCATGTTCATACAGATAGCGGTGTAGATATTTCCATGTTCATACAGATAGCGGTGTAGATATTTCCATGTTCATGCAGATAGCGGTGTAGATATTTCCATGTTCATACAGATAGCGGTGTAGATATTTCCATGTTCATACAGATAGCGGTGCTTATATTTCCATGATTATACAGGTAGCGGTGTAGTTATTTCCATGTTTATACAAATAGCGGTGTAGATATTTCCATGTTTATACAGATAGCGGTGTAGATATCTCCATCTTAATACAGATGGCGGAGTAGATATTTATATGTACATACAGATGGCGGTGCAGATATTTCCATGTTCATACAGATAGCGGTGTAGCTATTTCCATGTTCATACAGAGAGCGGTGTAGATATTTCCATGTTCATCCAGATGGCTGTGTAGACATATCCATGTTCATACTGATGGAGGTGAAGATAATTCCATCTCCATACAGATAGTGGTGTAGATATTTCCATGTTCATACAGATAGTGGTGCAGATATTTCCATGTTCACA
Source organism: Gorilla gorilla gorilla (assembly GCF_029281585.2). Lineage (NCBI taxonomy): Eukaryota > Metazoa > Chordata > Mammalia > Primates > Hominidae > Gorilla > Gorilla gorilla. Next base: position 3,004,049 of record NC_073232.2, on the reverse strand, counting down.
CAGATAGAGGGGCTGATATTTCCATGTTCATACAGATAGCGGCGCTGATATTTCCATGTTTTTACAGGTCGCGGTGTAGATATTTCCATGTTTATACAGATAACGGTGTAGATATTTCCATGTTTATACAGATAGCGGTGTAGATATTTCCATGTTTATACAGATAGCGGTGTAGATATCTCCATCTTAATACAGATGGCGGTGTAGATATTTATATGTTCATACAGATGGAACGGCAGATATTTCCATGTTCATACAGATAGCGTGTAGTTATTTCCATGTGTAAAGAGATAGCTGTGTAGATATTTCCACGTATATGCAGATAGTTCTGTAGATATTTCCATTTTCATGCAGATAGCGGTTTAGATATTTCCAAGTTCAAACAGCGGTGTAGATATTTCCATGTTCATACAGATAGCGGTGTAGATATTTCCATGTTCATACAGATAGCGGTGTAGATATTTCCATGTTCATACAGATAGCGGTGTAGATATTTCCATGTCCATCCAGATGGCTGTGTAGATATATCCATGTTCATACAGATAGCGGTGTAGTTATTTCCATGTTCATACAGATAGTGGTGTAGATATTTCCATGTTCATACAGATAGCGGTGTAGCTATTTCCATGTTTATACAGGTAGCGGTGTAGATATTTCCAGGTTTATACAGATAGCGGGGTAGATATTTCCATGTTTATACAGATAGCGGTGTAGATATTTCCAGGTTTATACAGATAGCGGCGCAGATATCTCCTTCTTAATACAGATGGCGGTGTAGATATTTATATGTTCATACAGATGGCGGTGCAGATATTTCCATGTTCAAACAGATGGCGGTGTAGATATTTCCATGTTTTTAGAGATAGCGGTGTAGTTATTTCCGTGTGTATAGAGATAGCTGTGTAGATATTTCCATGTATATGCAGATATCTGTGTAGATATTTACATTTTCATGCTGACAGCGGTGTAGATATTTCCATGTTCAAACAGATAGCGGTGTAGATATTTCCATGTTCATACATATAGCGGTGCAGATATTTCCATGTTCATACACATAGCAGAGCAGCTATTTCCATGTTCATTCAGATAGCGGAGCAGCTATTTCCATGTTCATACAGATAGCGGTGTAGATAATTCCATGTTCCTCCAGATGGCTGTGTAGACATATCCATGTTCACACAGATGGCGTTGTAGATAATTCCATGTTCATACATCTAGCGGTGTAGATATTGCCATGTTCATACAGATAGCGTTGTAGATATTTCCATGTTCATACAGATAGAGGGGCTGATATTTCCATGTTCATACAGATAGCGGTGCTGATATTTCCATGTTTAAACAGGTAGCGGTGTAGATATTATCATGTTTATACAGATAGCGGTGTAGATATTTCCATGTTTATACAGATAGCGGTGTAGGTATTTCCATGTTTATACAGATAGCGGTGTAGGTATCTCCATCTTAATACAGATGGCGGTGTAGATATTTATATGTTCATACAGATGGCCGTGCAGATATTTCCATGTTCATACAGATAGCGGTGTAGTTATTTCCATGTGTAAAGAGATAGCTGTGCAGATATTTCCATGAATATGCAGATAGATGTGTAGATATTTCCATTTTCATGCAGATAGCGGTTTAGATATTTCCATGTTCAAACAGATAGCGGTGTAGCTATTTCCATGTTCATACAGATGGCGGTGTAGATATTTCCATGTTCATCCAGATGGTTGTGTAGATATATCCATGTTAATACAGATAGCGGTGTAGATATTTCCATGTTCATACAGACAGCAGTGTAGATATTTCCAAGTTTATACAGATAGCGGTGAAGATGTATGCATGTTTACACAGATAGCGGTGTATATATTTCCATGTTCATACAGATAGCTGTGTAGGTATTTCCATGTTCATCCAGATGGCTGTGTAGATATATCCATGTTCATACAGATGGCGGTGAAGATATTTCCATGTTCATACAGATAACGGTGTAGATATTTCCATGTTCATACCGATATCGGTGTAGATATTTCCATGTTCATACAGATGGCTGTGTAGATATATCCATGTTCATACAGATGACGGTGAAGATATTTCCAGGTTCATACAGATAGCGGTGTAGATATTTCCATGTTTATACAGATAGCGGTGTAGGTATCTCCTTCTTAATACAGATGGCAGTGTAGATATTTATAAGTTCATACAGATGGCGGTGCAGATATTTCCATGTTCATACAGATGGCGAAGTAGATATTTCCATGCTTATAGAGATAGCGGTGTAGTTATCTCCATGTGTAAAGAGATAGCTGTGTAGATATTTCCATGTATATGCAGATAGCTCTGTAGATATTTCCATTTTCATGCAGACAGCGGTGTAGATATTTCCTTGTTCAAACAGATAGCGGTGTAGATATTTCCATGTTCATACAGATAGCGGTGTAGATATTTCCATGTTCATACTGATAGCGGTGTAGATATTTCCATGTTCATACAGATAGCGGTGGAGATATTTCCATGTTCATACAGATAGCGGTGAAGATGTATGCATGTTTACACAGATAGCGGTGTATATATTTCCATGTTCATACAGATAACGGTGTATATAATTCCATGTTCATCCAGATGGCTCTGTAGATATATCCATGTTCATACAGATGGCGGTGAAGATATTTCCATGTTCATACAGATAGCGGTGTAGCTATTTCCATGTTCATACAGATAGCGGTGTAGATATTTCCATGTTCATACAGATAGCGGTGTAGCTATTTCCATGTTCATACAGATTGCGGTGTAGATATTTCCATGTTCATCCAGATGGCTTTGTAGATGTATCCATGTTCATACAGATGGCGGTGAAGATATTTCCATGTTCATACAGATAGCGGTGTAGATATTTCCATGTTCATACACATAGCGTTGTAGATATCTCCATGTTCGTACAGATAGAGGGGCTATGTCCATGTTCATGCAGATAACGGTGCTGATATTTCCATGTTTATACAGGTAGCGTTGTAGATATTTCCATATTTATACAGATAGCGGTGAAGATATTTCCATGTTTATACAGATAGCGGTGTAGATATTTCCATGTTTATAGAGATAGCGGTGTAGATATCTCCATCTTAATACAGATGGCCGTGTAGATATGTATATGTTCATACAGATGTCGGTGCAGATATTTCCATGTTCATACAGATGGCGGTGTAAATATTTACATGTTCATACAGATGGCGGTGTAGTTATTTCCATGTGTAAAGAGATAGCTGTGTAGATATTTATATGTATATGCAGATAGCTCTGTAGATATTTCCATTTTCACGCATATAGCGGTTTAGATATTTCCATGTTCAAACAGATAGCGGTGTAGATATTTCCATGTTCATAAAGACAGCGGTGTAGATATTTCCATGTTCATACAGACAGCGGTGTAGTTATTTCCATGTTTATACAGATTGCAGTGATGATGTATGCATGTTTACACAGATAGCGGTGTAGATATTTCCATGTTCGTACTGATCGCGGTGTAGATATTTCCATGTTCATCTAGATGGCTGTGTAGACATATCCATGTTCATACAGATGGCGGTGAAGGTATTTCCATGTTCATACAGATAGCGGAGTAGATATTTCCATGTTCATACAGATAGCGGTGTAGATATTTCCATGTTCAAACAGATAGCGGTGTAGATATCTCCATCTTAATACAGATGGCGGTGTAGATATTTATATGTTCATACAGATGGCAGTGCAGATATTTCCATGTTCATACAGATGGCGGTGTAGATATTTCCATGTTTATAGAGATAGCGGTGTAGTTATTTCCATGTGTAAAGAGATAGGTTTGTAGTTATTTCCATGTTTATACAGATAGCGGTGAAGTGTATGCATGTTTACACAGATAGCGGTGTAGATATTTCCATGTTCATACAGATCACGGTGTAGATATTTCCATGTTCATACAGATGGCGGTGTAGTAATTTCCATGTTTATAGAGATAGCGGTGCAGTTATTTCCCCGTGTAAAGAGATAGCTGTATAGATATTTCCATGTATATGCAGACAGCTGTGTAGATATTTCCATTTTCATGCAGACAGTGGTGTAGATATTTCCATGTTCAAACAGATAGCGGTGTAGATATTTCCATGTTCATACAGATAGCGGTGAATATATTTCCATGTTCATACAGATAGCGGTGTAGATATTTCCATGTTCATACAGATAGCGGTGTAGATATTTCCATGTTCATACAGATAGCGGTGTAGATATTTCCATGTTCATGCAGATAGCGGTGTAGATATTTCCATGTTCATACAGATAGCGGTGCTGATATTTCCATGATTATACAGGTAGCGGTGTAGTTATTTCCATGTTTATACAAATAGCGGTGTAGATATTTCCATGTTTATACAGATAGCGGTGTAGATATCTCCATCTTAATACAGATGGCGGAGTAGATATTTATATGTACATACAGATGGCGGTGCAGATATTTCCATGTTCATACAGATAGCGGTGTAGCTATTTCCATGTTCATACAGAGAGCGGTGTAGATATTTCCATGTTCATACAGATAGCGGTGAATATATTTCCATGTTCATACAGATAGCGGTGTAGATATTTCCATGTTCATACAGATAGCGGTGTAGATATTTCCATGTTCATACAGATAGCGGTGTAGATATTTCCATGTTCATGCAGATAGCGGTGTAGATATTTCCATGTTCATACAGATAGCGGTGCTGATATTTCCATGATTATACAGGTAGCGGTGTAGTTATTTCCATGTTTATACAAATAGCGGTGTAGATATTTCCATGTTTATACAGATAGCGGTGTAGATATCTCCATCTTAATACAGATGGCGGAGTAGATATTTATATGTACATACAGATGGCGGTGCAGATATTTCCATGTTCATACAGATAGCGGTGTAGCTATTTCCATGTTCATACAGAGAGCGGTGTAGATATTTCCATGTTCATCCAGATGGCTGTGTAGACATATCCATGTTCATACAGATGGCGGTGAAGATAATTCCATGTCCATACAGATAGTGGTGTAGGTATTTCCATGTTCATACAGATAGTGGTGCAGATATTTCCATGTTCACACAGATAGAGGGGCTGATATTTCCATGTTCATACAGATAGCGGCGCTGATATTTCCATGTTTTTACAGGTCGCGGTGTAGATATTTCCATGTTTATGCAGATAACGGTGTAGATATTTCCATGTTTATACAGATAGCGGTGTAGATATTTCCATGTTTATACAGATAGCGGTGTAGATATCTCCATCTTAATACAGATGGCGGTGTAGATATTTATATGTTCATACAGATGGAAGTGCAGATATTTCCATGTTCATACAGATAGCGGTGTAGTTATTTCCATGTGTAAAGAGATAGGTTTGTAGATATTTCCATGTATATGCAGAGAGCTGTGTAGATATTTCTATTTTCATGCAGATAGCGGTTTAGATATTTCCATGTTCAAACAGATAGAGGTGTAGATATTTCCATGTTCATCCACATGGCTGTGTAGATATATCCATGTTCATACAGATAGCGGTGTAGATAATTCCATGTTCATACAGATTACGGTGTAGATATTTCCATGTTTATACAGATAGCGGTGAAATGTATGCATGTTTGCACAGATAGCGGTGTAGATATTTCCATGTTCATACAGATCGCGGTGTAGGTATTTCCATGTTCATCCAGATCGCTGTGTAGACATATCCATATTCATACAGATGGCGGTGAAGATATTTCCATGTTCATACAGATAGCGGTGTAGATATTTCCATGCTCATACAGATAGCGGTGTAGGTATCTCCATGTTCATACAGATAGTGGTGTAGATATTTCCATGTTCACACAGATGGCGGTGCAGATATTTCCATGTTCATACTGATAGCGGTGCTGATATTTCCATTTTTATACAGATAGCGGTGTAGATATTTCCATGTTTATACAGATAGCGGTTTAGATATTTCCATGTTTATACAGATAGCAGTGTAGATATCTCCTTAATACAGATGGCGGTGTAGATATTTATATGTTCATACACATGGCGGGGCAGATACTTCCATGTTCATACAGATGGCGGTGTAGATATTTCCATGTTTATAGATATAGCGGTGTAGTTATTTCCATGTGAAAAGAGATAGCTGTGTAGATATTTCCATGTATATGCAGATAGCTGTGTAGATATTTCCATTTTCATGCAGACAGCGGTGTAGATATTTCCCTGTTCAGATATCGGTGTAGATATTTCCATGTTCATACAGATAGCGGTGTATATATTTCTATGTTCATACAGATAGCTGTGTAGATATTTCCATGTTCATACAGATAGCGGTGTAGATATTTCCATGTTCATACAGATAGCGGTGTAGATATTTCCATGTTCATACAGATAGCGGTGTAGATATTTCCATGTTCATACAGATAGCGGTGTAGATATTTCCATGTTCATACAGATAGCGGTGCTGATATTTCCATCTTTATACAGGTAGCGGTGTAGATATTTCCATGTTTATACACATAGCGGTGTAGATATTTCCATGTTTATACTGATAGCGGTGTAAATATTTCCATGTTTATACAGATAGCGGTGTAGATATCTCCATCTTAATACAGATGGCGGAGTAGATATTTATGTGTACATACAGATTGCGGTTCAGATATTTCCATGTTCATACAGATAGCGGTGTAGCTATTTCAATGTTCATACAGATAGTGGTGTAGATATTTCCTTGTTCATCCAGATGGCTGTGTAGATATATCCATGTTCATACAGATGGCGGTGAAGATAATTCCGTGTTCATACAGATAGCGGTGTAGATATTTCCATGATCATACAGATAGTGGTGTAGATAATTCCATGTTCACACAGATAGAGGGGCTGATATTTCCATGTTCTTACAGATAGCTTTGCTGATATTTCCATGTTTTCACAGGTAGCGGTGTAGATATTTCCATGTTTATACAGATAACGGTGTAGATATTTCCATGTTTATACAGATAGCTGTGTAGATATTTCCATGTTTATACAGATAGCGGTGTAGATATCTCCATCTTAATACAGATGGCTGTGTAGATATATATATGTTCATACAGATGGCCGTGCAGATATTTCCATGTTCATACAGATAGTGGTGTAGTTATTTCCATGTGTAAAGAGGTAGCTGTGTAGATATTTCCATGCATATGCAGATAGCTGTGTAGATATTTCCATTTTCATGCAGACAGCGGTGTAGATATTTCCATGTTCAAACAGATAGCGGTGTAGATATTTCCATGTTCATACAGATAGCGGTGTAGATATTTCCATGTTCATACAGATAGCGGTGTAGATATTTCCATGTTCATACAGATAGCGGTGTAGATATTTCCATGTTCATACATATAGCGGTGCTGATATTTCCTTGTTTATACAGGTAGCAGTGTAGATATTTCCATGTTCATACTGATAGCGGTGTAGATATTTCCATGTTTATACAGATTGCGGTGAAGATGTATGCATATTTACACAGATAGCGGTGAAGATATTTCCATGTTCATACAGATAGCGGTGTAGATATTTCCATGTTCATACAGATAGCAGTGTAGATATTTCCATGTTTATACAGATAGCGGTGAAGATGTATGCATGTTTACACATATAGCGGTGTAGATATTTCCATGTTCAAAAAGAGAGCGGTGTAGATATTTCCATGTTCATACAGATAGAGGTGTAGATATTTCCATGTTTATACAGATTGCGGTGAAGATGTATGCATATTTACACAGATAACGGTGTAGATATTTCCATGTTCAAACAGATAGCGGTGTAGATATTTCCATGTTCATCCAGATGGCTGCGTAGATATATCCATATTCATACAGATAGCGGTGTAGATATTTCCATGTTCATACACATAGCGTTGTAGATATCTCCATGTTCATACAGATAGAGGGGCTATTTCCATGTTCATGCAGATAGCGGTGCTGATATTTCCATGTTTATACAGGTAGCGTTGTAGATATTTCCATGTTTATACAGATAGCGGTGTAGATATTTCCATGTTTATACAGATAGCGGTGTAGATATTTCCATGTTTATAGAGATAGCGGTGTAGATATCTCCATCTTAATACAGATGGCCGTGTAGATATGTATATGTTCACAGATGTCGGTGCAGATATTTCCATGTTCATATAGATGGCGGTGTAAATACTTACATGTTCATACAGATAGCGGTGTAGTTATTTCCATGTGTAAAGAGATTGCTGTGTAAATATTTCCATGTTTATGCAGATAGCTGTGTAGATATTTCCATTTTCATGCAGATAGCGGTGTAGATATTTCCATGTTCAAACAGATAGCGGTGTAGATATATCCATGTTCATACAGATAGCGGTGTAGATATTTCCATGTTCATTCAGATAGCGGTGTAGATATTTCCAAGTTCATACAGATAGCGGTGTAGCTATTTCCATGTTCATACAGATAGCGGTGTAGATATTTCCATGTTCATAGAGATAGCTGTGTAGATATTTCCATGTTCATACAGATAGCGGTGCTGATATTTCCATGTTTATACAGGTAGCGGTGTAGATATTTCAATGTTTATACAGATAGCGGTGAAGATATGTCCATGTTTATACAGATAGCTGTGTAGATATTTCCAAGTTTATACAGATTGCGGTGAAGATATCTCCATCTTAATACAGATGGCGGTGTAGATATTTATATGTTCATTCAGATGGCGGTGCAGATATTTCCATGTTCATACAGATGGCGGTGTAGATATTTCCATGTTTATAAAGATAGCGGTGTAGTTATTTCCATGTGTAAAGAGATAGCTTTGTAGATATTTCCATGTATATGCAGATAGCTGTGAAGATATTTCTACTTTCATGCAGATAGCAGTTTTGATATTTCCATGTTCAAACAGATTGCGGTGTAGATATTTCCATGTTCATACAGATAGCGGTGTAGATATTTCCATGTTTATATAGATAGCGGTAAAGATGTATGTATGTTTACACAGATAGCGGTGTAGATATTTCCATTTTCATACAGATTGCGGTGTAGATATTTCCAGGTTCATCCAGATGGCTGTGTAGACATATCCATGTTCATACAGATGGCGGTGAAGATATTTCCATGTTTATACAGATAGCGGTGTATATATTTCCATGTTCATACAGATAGCGGTGTAGATATTTCCATGTTCATCCAGATGGCTGTGTAGATATATCCATGTTCATACAGATGGCGGTGAAGATATTTCCATGTTCATACAGATAGCGGTGTAGATATTTCCATGTTCAAACAGATAGCGGTGTAGATATTTCCATGTTCATAAAGACAGCGGTGTAGATATTTCCATGTTCATACAGACAGCGGTGTAGTTATTTCCATGTTTATACAGATAGCAGTGATGATGTATGCATGTTTACACAGATAGCGGTGTAGATATTTCCATGTTCGTACTGATCGCGGTGTAGATATTTCCATGTTCATCTAGATGGCTGTGTAGACATATCCATGTTCATACAGATGGCGGTGAAGGTATTTCCATGTTCATACAGATAGCGGAGTAGATATTTCCATGTTCATACAGATAGCGGTGTAGATATTTCCATGTTCAAACAGATAGCGGTGTAGATATCTCCATCTTAATACAGATGGCGGTGTAGATATTTATATGTTCATACAGATGGCAGTGCAGATATTTCCATGTTCATACAGATGGCGGTGTAGATATTTCCATGTTTATAGAGATAGCGGTGTAGTTATTTCCATGTGTAAAGAGATAGGTTTGAAGTTATTTCCATGTTTATACAGATAGCGGTGAAGTGTATGCTTGTTTACACAGATAGCGGTGTAGATATTTCCATGTTCATACAGATCACGGTGTAGATATTTCCATGTTCATACAGATAGCGGTGCTGATATTTCCATTTTTATACAGATAGCGGTGTAGATATTTCCATGTTTATACAGATAGCGGTGTAGATATTTCCATGTTTATACAGATAGCGGTGTAGATATCTCCTTAATACAGATGGCGGTGTAGATATTTATATGTTCATACAGATGGCAGTGAAGATATTTCCATGTTCATACAGATGGCGGTGTAGTAATTTCCATGTTTATAGAGATAGCGGTGCAGTTATTTCCCCGTGTAAAGAGATAGCTGTATAGATATTTCCATGTATATATAGACAGCTGTGTAGATATTTCCATTTTCATGCAGACAGTGGTGTAGATATTTCCATGTTCAAACAGGTAGCGGTGTAGATATTTCCATGTTCATACAGATAGCGGTGTATATATTTCCATGTTCATACAGATAGCGGTGTAGATATTTCCATGTTCATACAGATAGCGGTGTAGATATTTCCATGTTCATACAGATAGCGGTGTAGATATTTCCATTTCATGCAGATAGCGGTATAGATATTTCCATGTTCATACAGATAGCGGTGTAGATATTTCCATGTTCATACAGATAGCGGTGCTGATATTTCCATGATTATACAGGTAGCGGTGTAGTTATTTCCATGTTTATACAAATAGCGGTGTAGATATTTCCATGTTTATACAGATAGCGGTGTAGATATCTCCATCTTAATACAGATGGCGGAGTAGATATTTATATGTACATACAGATGGCGGTGCAGATATTTCCATGTTCATACAGATAGCGGTGTAGCTATTTCCATGTTCATACAGAGAGCGGTGTAGATATTTCCATGTTCATCCAGATGGCTGTGTAGACATATCCATGTTCATACAGATGGCGGTGAAGATAATTCCATGTCCATACAGATAGTGGTGTAGATATTTCCATGTTCATACAGATAGTGGTGCAGATATTTCCATGTTCACACAGATAGAGGGGCTGATATTTCCATGTTCATACAGATAGCGGCGCTGATATTTCCATGTTTTTACAGGTCGCGGTGTAGATATTTCCATGTTTATACAGATAACGGTGTAGATATTTCCATGTTTATACAGATAGCGGTGTAGATATTTCCATGTTTATACAGATAGCGGTGTAGATATCTCCATCTTAATACAGATGGCGGTGTAGATATTTATATGTTCATACAGATGGAAGTGCAGATATTTCCATGTTCATACAGATAGCGGTGTAGTTATTTCCATGTGTAAAGAGATAGCTGTGTAGATATTTCCACGTATATGCAGATAGTTCTGTAGATATTTCCATTTTCATGCAGATAGCGGTTTAGATATTTCCAAGTTCAAACAGCGGTGTAGATATTTCCATGTTCATACAGATAGCGGTGTAGATATTTCCATGTTCATACAGATAGCGGTGTAGATATTTCCATGTTCATACAGATAGCGGTGTAGATATTTCCATGTCCATCCAGATGGCTGTGTAGATATATCCATGTTCATACAGATAGCGGTGTAGTTATTTCCATGTTCATACAGATAGTGGTGTAGATATTTCCATGTTCATACAGATAGCGGTATAGCTATTTCCATGTTTATACAGGTAGCGGTGTAGATATTTCCAGGTTTATACAGATAGCGGGGTAGATATTTCCATGTTTATACAGATAGCGGTGTAGATATTTCCAGGTTTATACAGATAGCGGCGCAGATATCTCCTTCTTAATACAGATGGCGGTGTAGATATTTATATGTTCATACAGATGGCGGTGCAGATATTTCCATGTTCAAACAGATGGCGGTGTAGATATTTCCATGTTTTTAGAGATAGCGGTGTAGTTATTTCCGTGTGTATAGAGATAGCTGTGTAGATATTTCCATGTATATGCAGATATCTGTGTAGATATTTACATTTTCATGCTGACAGCGGTGTAGATATTTCCATGTTCAAACAGATAGCGGTGTAGATATTTCCATGTTCATACATATAGCGGTGCAGATATTTCCATGTTCATACACATAGCGGAGCAGCTATTTCCATGTTCATTCAGATAGCGGAGCAGCTATTTCCATGTTCATACAGATAGCGGTGTAGATAATTCCATGTTCCTCCAGATGGCTGTGTAGACATATCCATGTTCACACAGATGGCGTTGTAGATAATTCCATGTTCATACATCTAGCGGTGTTGATATTTCCATGTTCATACAGATAGCGTTGTAGATATTTCCATGTTCATACAGATAGAGGGGCTGATATTTCCATGTTCATACAGATAGCGGTGCTGATATTTCCATGTTTATACAGGTAGCGGTGTAGATATTATCATGTTTATACAGATAGCGGTGTAGATATTTCCATGTTTATACAGATAGCGGTGTAGGTATTTCCATGTTTATACAGATAGCGGTGTAGGTATCTCCATCTTAATACAGATGGCGGTGTAGATATTTATATGTTCATACAGATGGCCGTGCAGATATTTCCATGTTCATACAGATAGCGGTGTAGTTATTTCCATGTGTAAAGAGATAGCTGTGCAGATATTTCCATGAATATGCAGATAGCTGTGTAGATATTTCCATTTTCACGCAGATAGCGGTTTAGATATTTCCATGTTCAAACAGATAGCAGTGTAGCTATTTCCATGTTCATACAGATGGCGGTGTAGATATTTCCATGTTCATCCAGATGGTTGTGTAGATATATCCATGTTAATACAGATAGCGGTGTAGATATTTCCATGTTCATACAGATAGCAGTGTAGATATTTCCAAGTTTATACAGATAGCGGTGAAGATGTATGCATGTTTACACAGATAGCGGTGTATATATTTCCATGTTCATACAGATAGCTGTGTAGGTATTTCCATGTTCATCCAGATGGCTGTGTAGATATATCCATGTTCATGCAGATGGCGGTGAAGATATTTCCATGTTCATACAGATAACGGTGTAGATATTTCCATGTTCATACCGATATCGGTGTAGATATTTCCATGTTCATACAGATGGCTGTGTAGATATATCCATGTTCAAACAGATGACGGTGAAGATATTTCCAGGTTCATACAGATAGCGGTGTAGATATTTCCATGTTTATACAGATAGCGGTGTAGGTATCTCCTTCTTAATACAGATGGCAGTGTAGATATTTATAAGTTCATACAGATGACGGTGCAGATATTTCCATGTTCATACAGATGGCGAAGTAGATATTTCCATGCTTATAGAGATAGCGGTGTAGTTATTTCCATGTGTAAAGAGATAGCTGTGTAGATATTTCCATGTATATGCAGATAGCTGTGTAGATATTTCCATTTTCATGCAGACAGCGGTGTAGATATTTCCTTGTTCAAACAGATAGCGGTGTAGATATTTCCATGTTCATACAGATAGCGGTGTAGATATTTCCATGTTCATACTGATAGCGGTGTAGATATTTCCATGTTCATACAGATAGCGGTGTATATATTTCCATGTTCATACAGATAGTGGTGCTGATATATCCATGTTTATACAGGTAGCAGTGTAGATATTTCCATGTTTGTACATATAGCGGTGTAGTTATTTCCATGTTTATACAGATAGCGGTGTAGATATTTCCATGTTTATGAGGATAGCGGTGTCGATATCTCCATCTTAATACAGATGGCGGTGTAGATATTTATATGTTCATACAGATGGCAGTGCAGATATTTCCATGTTCATACAGATGGCGGTGTAGATATTTCCATGTTCATACAGATAGCGGTGTAGTTATTTCCATGTGTAAACAGTTAGCTGTGTAGATATTTCCATGTATATGCAGATAGCAGTGTAGATATTTCCGTCTTCAAACAGATAGTGGTGTAGATATTTCCATGTTCATAGAGATAGCGGTGTAGATATTTCCATGTTCATACAGACAGCGGTGTAGATATTTCCATGTTTATACAGACTGCGGTGAAGATATATGCATGTTTACACAGATAGCGGTGTAGATATTTCCATGTTAATCCAGATGGCTGTGTAGATATTTCAATGTTTATACAGATAGCGGTGTAGATATTTTCATTTTCATACAGATAGCGGTGTAGATATTTCCATGTTCATCCAAATGGCTGTGTAGATATATCCATGTTCGTACAGATAGCGGTGTAGATATTTCCATGTTCATACAGATAGCGGTGTAGATATTTCCATGTTAATACAGATAGCAGTGTAGATATTTCCATGTTCAAACAGATAGCGGTGTAGATATCTCCATCTTAATACAGATGGCGGTGTAGATATTTATATGTTCATACAGATGGCAGTGCAGATATTTCCATGTTCATACAGATGGCGGTGTAGATATTTCCATGTTTATAGAGATAGCGGTGTAGTTATTTCCATGTGTAAGGAGATAGGTTTGTAGATATTTCCATGTATATGCAGAGAGCTGTGTAGATATTTCTATTTTCATGCAGATAGCGGTTTAGATATTTCCATGTTCAAACAGATAGCGGTGTAGATATTTCCATGTTCATCCAGATGGCTGTGTAGATATATCCATGTTCATACAGATAGCGGTGTAGATATTTCCATGTTCATACAGATTACGGTGTAGATATTTCCATGTTTATACAGATAGCGGTGAAATGTATGCATGTTTGCACAGAAAGCGGTGTAGATATTTCCATGTTCATACTGATCGCGGTGTAGGTATTTCCATGTTCATCCAGATCGCTGTGTAGACATATCCATATTCATACAGATGGCGGTGAAGATATTTCCATGTTCATACAGATAGCGGTGTAGATATTTCCATGCTCATACAGATAGCGGAGTAGGTATCTCCATGTTCATACAGATAGCGGTGTAGATATTTCCATGTTCACACAGATGGCGGTGCAGATATTTCCATGTTCATACTGATAGCGGTGCTGATATTTCCATTTTTATACAGATAGCGGTGTAGATATTTCCATGTTTATACAGATAGCGGTTTAGATATTTCCATGTTTATACAGATAGCGGTGTAGATATCTCCTTAATACAGATGGCGGTGTAGATATTTATATGTTCATACAGATGGCAGTGAAGATATTTCCATGTTCATACAGATGGCGGAGTAGATATTTCCATGTTTATAGAGATAGCGGTGAAGTTATTTCCATGTGTAAAGAGACAGCTGTGTAGATATTTACATGTATATGCAGATAGCAGTGTAGATATTTCCATTTTCATGCAGACAGCGGTGTAGATATTTCCATGTTCAGATATCGGTGTAGATATTTCCATGTTCATACAGATAGCGGTGTATATATTTCTATGTTCATACAGATAGCTGTGTAGATATTTCCATGTTCATACAGATAGCGGTGTAGATATTTCCATGTTCATACAGATAGCGGTGTAGATATTTCCATGTTCATACAGATAGCGGTGTAGATATTTCCATGTTCATACAGATAGCGGTGTAGATATTTCCATGTTCATACAGATAGCGGTGCTGATATTTCCATCTTTATACAGGTAGCGGTGTAGATATTTCCATGTTTATACACATAGCGGTGTAGATATTTCCATGTTTATACTGATAGCGGTGTAGATATTTCCATGTTTATACAGATAGCGGTGTAGGTATCTCCATCTTAATACAGATGGCGGAGTAGATATTTATGTGTACATACAGATTGCGGTGCAGATATTTCCATGTTCATACAGATAGCGGTGTAGCTATTTGCATGTTCATACAGATAGCGGTGTAGATATTTCCATGTTCATCCAGATGGCTGTGTAGACATATCCATGTTCATACAGATGGCGGTGAAGATAATTCCGTGTTCATACAGATAGCGGTGTAGATATTTCCATGATCATACAGATAGTGGTGTAGATAATTCCATGTTCACACAGATAGAGGGGCTGATATTTCCATGTTCTTACAGATAGCGGTGCTGATATTTCCATGTTTTCACAGGTAGCGGTGTAGATATTTCCATGTTTATACAGATAACGGTGTAGATATTTCCATGTTTATACAGATAGCTGTGTAGATATTTCCATGTTGATACAGATAGCGGTGTAGATATCTCCATCTTAATACAGATGGCTGTGTAGATATATATATGTTCATACAGATGGCCGTGCAGATATTTCCATGTTCATACAGATAGTGGTGTAGTTATTTCCATGTGTAAAGAGGTAGCTGTGTAGATATTTCCATGCATATGCAGATAGCTGTGTAGATATTTCCATTTTCATGCAGACAGCGGTGTAGATATTTCCATGTTCAAACAGATAGCGGTGTAGATATTTCCATGTTCATACAGATAGCGGTGTAGATATTTCCATGTTCATACAGATAGCGGTGTAGATATTTCCATGTTCATACAGATAGCGGTGTAGATATTTCCATGTTCATACATATAGCGGTGCTGATATTTCCTTGTTTATACAGGTAGCAGTGTAGATATTTCCATGTTCATACTGATAGCGGTGTAGATATTTCCATGTTTATACAGATTGCGGTAAAGATGTATGCATATTTACACAGATAGCGGTGAAGATATTTCCATGTTCATACAGATAGCGGTGTAGATATTTCCATGTTCATACAGATAGCAGTGTAGATATTTCCATGTTTATACAGATAGCGGTGAAGATGTATGCATGTTTACACAGATAGCGGTGTAGATATTTCCATGTTCAAAAAGAGAGCGGTGTAGATAGTTCCATGTTCATACAGATAGAGGTGTAGATATTTCCATGTTTATACAGATTGCGGTGAAGATGTATGCATATTTACACGGATAACGTTGTAGATATTTCCATGTTCAAACAGATAGCGGTGTAGATATTTCCATGTTCATCCAGATGGCTGGGTAGATATATTCATATTCATACAGATAGCGGAGTAGATATTTCCATGTTCATACAGATAGCGGTGTAGATATTTCCATGTTCATACAGAGTGTGGTGTAGATATTTCCCTATTCATACAGATAGAGGGGCTGATATTTCCATGTTCATACAGATAGCGGTACTGATATATCCATGTTTTTACAGGTAGCGGTGTAGATATTTCCATGTTTATACAGATAGCGGTGTAGATATTTCCATGTTTATAAAGATAGCGGTGTAGATATCTCCATCTTAATACAGATGGCGGTGTAGATATTTATATGTACATACAGATGGCCGTGCAGATATTTCCATGTTCATACAGAAAGCGGTGTAGTTATTTCCATGTGTAAAGAGATAGCTGTGTAGATACTTCCATGTATATGCAGATAGTTGTGTAGATATTTCCATTTTCATGCAGATAGCCGTTTAGATATTTCCATGTTCAAACAGATAGCGGTGTAGATATTTCCATGTTCATGCAGATTGTGGTGTAGATATTTCCATGTTTATACAGATAGCGGTGAAGATGTATGCATGTTTACACAGATTGCGGTGTAGATATTTCCGTGTTCATACAGATAGCGGTGTAGATATTTCCATGTTCATACAGATAGCGGTGTAGATATTTCCATGTTTATGCAGATAACGGTGAAGATGTATGCATGTTTACACAGATAGCGGTGTAGATATTTCCATGTTCATACAGATAGCGGTGTAGATATTTCCATGTTCATACCGATAGCGGTGTAGATATTTCCATGTTCATACAGATAGCCTTGTAGACATTTCCATGTTCATACAGATAGTGGTGTAGATATTTCCATGTTCATACAGATAGCGGTGTAGATATTTCCATGTTCGTACAGATAGCGGCGTAGATATTTCCATCTTCATAGAGATAGCGGTGTACATATTTCCGTGTACATACAGATAACGGTGTAGATATTTCCAAGTTTATACAGATAGCGGTGTAGATATCTCCATCTTTATATAGATGGGAGTGTAGATATTTATATCTTCATACAGATGGCGGTGCAGATATTTCCATGTTCATACAGATGGCAGTGTAGATATTTGCATGTTTATAGAGATAGCGCTGTAGTTATTTCCATGTGTAAAGAGATAGCTTTGTAGATATTTCCATGTATATGCAGATCGCTGTGTATATATTTCCATTTTCCTGCAGATAGCGGTGTAGATATTTCCATGTTCAAACAGATAGCGGTGTAGATATTTCCATGTTCATGCAGATAGCGGTGAAGATGTATGCATGTTTACACAGATAGCGGTGTATATATTTCCATGTTCATACAGATAGCGGTGTAGATATTTCCATGCTCCTCCAGATGGCTGTGTAGATATATCCATGTTCATACAGATGGCGGTGAAGATATTTCCATGTTCATTCAGATAGCGGTGTAGTTATTTCCATGTTCATACAGATGGCTGTGTAGATATATCCATGTTCATACTGATGGCAGTGAAGATATTTCCATGTTCATACAGATAGCGGTGTAGATATTTCCATGTTCATACAGATAGCGGTGCAGATATTTCCATGTTCATACTGATAGCGGTGCTGATATTTCCATGTTTATACAGATAGCGGTGTAGATATTTCCATGTTTAAACAGATAGCGGTGTAGATATTTCCATGTTTATACAGATAGCGGTGTAGCTATATCCATGTTCATACAGATAGCGGTGTAGATATTTCCATGTTCATACAGATAGCAGTGTATGTATTTCCATGTTCATACAGATAGTGGTGTAGATATTTCCATGTTTATACAGAGAGCGGTGTAGATATTTCCATGTTCATCCAGGAGGCTGTGTCGATATATCCATGTTCATACAGAGGGCGGTGAAGATATTTCCATGTTCATACAGATAGCGGTGTAGTTATTTCCATGTGTAAAGAGATAGCTGTGTAGATATTTAAATGTATATGCAGATAGCGGTGTAGATATTTCCATTTTCGTGCTGATAGCAGTTTAGATATTTCCATGTTCAAACAGATAGCGGTGTAGATATTTCCATGTTCATACAGATAGCGGTGTAGATATTTCCATGCTTATACAGATTGCGGTGAAGATGTATGCATGTTTACACAAATAGCGGTGTAGATATTTCCATCTTCATGCAGATAGCGGTGTAGATATTTCCATGTTCATCCAGGTGGCTGTGTAGATATATCCATGTTCATACAGATAGCGGTGTAGATATTTCCATGTTCATTCAGATAGTGGTGTAGATATTTCGATGTTCATAGAGATAGCGATGTGGATATTTCCATGTTCATATAGATGGCGGTGTAGATATTTCCATGTTTATACAGATAGCGGTGTAGATATTTCCATGTTTGTACAGATAGCGGTGTAGATATCTCCATCTTAATACAGATTGCGGTGTAGATATTTATATGTTCATACAGATGGCTGTGCAGATGTTTCCATGTTCAAACAGATGGCGGTGTAGATATTTCCATGTTCAAACAGATAGCGGTGTAGTTATTTCCATGTGTAAATAAATAGCTGTGTAGATATTTCCATGTATATGCAGATAGCAGTGTAGACATTTCCATTTTCATGCAGATAGCGGTGTAGATATTTCCATGTTCAAACAGACAGCGGTGTAGATATTTCCATGTTCATACAGATAGCGATGTGGATTTTTCCATGTTCATATAGATGGCGGTGTAGATATTTCCATGTTTATACAGATAGCGGTGTAGATATCTGCATCTTAATACAGATGGCCGTGTAGATATGTATATGTTCATACAGATGTCGGTGCAGATATTTCCATGTTCATACAGATGGCGGTGTAATTATTTCCATGTTCATACAGATAGCGGTGTAGTTATTTCCTTAAGTAAAGAGATTGCTGTGTAGATATTTCCATGTTTATGCAGATAGCTGTGTATATATTTCCATTTTCATGCAGATAGCGGCATAGATATTTCCATTTTCAAACAGATAGCGGTGTAGATATATCCATGTCCATACAGATAGCGGTGTAGATATTTCCATGTTCATTCAGATAGTGGTGTAGATATTTCCATGTTCATACAGATAGCGGTGTAGCTATTTCCATGTTCATACAGATAGCGGTGTAGATATTTCCATGTTCATAGAGATAGCGGTGTAGATATTTCCATGTTCATACAGATAGCGGTGCTGATATTTCCATGTTTATACAGGTAGCGTTGTAGTTATTTCCATGTTTATTCAGATAGCGGTGTAGATATTTCCATGTTTATACAGATAGCGTTGAATATATTTCCTAGTTTATACAGATAGCGGTGAAGATATCTCCATCTTAATACAGATGGCGGTGTAGCTATTTATATGTTCATACAGATGGCGGTGCAGATATTTCCATGTTCATACAGATGGCGGTGTAGATATTTCCATGTTTATAGAGATAGCGGTGTAGTTATTTCCATGCTTATGCAGATTGCGGTGAAGTTGTATGCATGTTTACACAAATTGTGGTGTAGATATTTCCATCTTCATGCAGATAGCGGTGTAGATATTTCCATGTTCATCCAGGTGGCTGTGTAGATATATCCATGTTCATACAGATAGCGGTGTAGATATATCCATGTTCATTCAGATAGTGGTGTAGATATTTCCATGTTCATAGAAATAGCGGTGTAGATATTTCCATGTTCATACAGATGGCGGTGTATATATTTCCAAGTTTATACAGATAGCGGTGTAGGTATTTCCATGTTTGTACAGATAGCGGTGTAGATATCTCCATCTTAATACGGATTGCGGTGTAGATATTTATATGTTCATACAGATGGCTGTGCAGATATTTCCATGTTCAAACAGATGGCGGTGTAGATATTTCCATGTTCAAACAGATAGCGGTGTAGTTATTTCCATGTGTAAAGAGATAGCTGTGTAGATATTTCCATGTATATGCAGATAGCAGTGTAGACATTTCCATTTTCATGCAGATAGCGGTGTAGATATTTCCATGTTCAAACAGATAGCGGTGTAGATATTTCCATGTTCATACAGATAGCGTTGTAGATATATCCATGTTCATACAGATAGCGGTGTAGATATTTCCATGTTCATACATATAGCGGTGTAGATATCTCCATGTTCATACAGATAGAGGGGCTGATATTTCCATGTTCATGCAGATAGCGGTGCTGATATTTCCTTGTTTATACAGGTAGCGTTGTAGATATTTCCATGTTTATACAGATAGCGGTGTAGATATTTCCATGTTTATACAGATGGCGGGGTAGATATTTCCATGTTTATACAGATAGCGGTGTAGATATCTGCATCTTAATACAGATGGCCGTGTAGATATGTATATGTTCATACAGATGTCGGGGCAGATATTTCCATGTTCATACAGATGGCGGTGAAAATATTTCCATGTTTATAGAGATAGCGGTGTAGTTATTTCCATGTGTAAAGAGATAGCTTTGTAGATATTGCCATGTATATGCAGATATCTGTGTAGATATTTCTATTTTCATGCAGATAGCGGTTTAGATATTTCCATGTTCAAACAGATTGCGGTGTAGATATTTCCATGTTCATACAGATAGCGGTGTAGATATTTCCATGTTTATATAGATAGCGGTGAAGGTGTATGCATGTTTACACAGATAGCGGTGTAGATATTTCCATGTTCATACAGATCGCGGTGTATATATTTCCATGTTCATCCAGATGGCTGTGTAGACATATCCGTGTTCATACAGATGGCAGTGAAGATATTTCCATGTTTATACAGATAGCGGTGTAGATATTTCCATGTTCATACAGATAGCGGTGTAGATATTTCCATGTTCATACAGATGGCTGTGTATATATATCCATGTTCATACAGATGGCTGTGAAGATATTTCCATGTTCATGCCGATAGCGGTGCTGATATTTCCATGTTTATACAGGTAGCGGTGTAGATATTTCCATGTTTATACAGATAGCGTTGTAGATATTTCCATGTTTATACAGATAGCAGTGTAGATATTTCCATGTTTATTCAGATAGCGGTTTAGATATCTCCATCTTAATACAGATGGCGGTGTAGATATTTATAAGTTCATACAGATGGCGATGCAGATATTTCCATGTTCATATAGATGGCGCTGTAGATATTTCCATATTCATACAGATAGCGGTGTAGTTATTTCCATGTGTAAGGGTATAGCTGTGTAGATATTTGCTTTTTTATGCAGATAGCTGTGCAGATATTTCCATTTTCATGCAGATTGCGGTTTAGATATTTCCATGTTCAAACAGATAGCGATGTAGATATTTGCATGTTCATACAGATAGCGGTGTAGATATTTCCATGTTTATACAGATAGCGGTGAAGATGTATGCATGTTTACACAGATAGCAGTGTAAATATTTCCATGTTCATAAAGATAGCGGTGTAGATATTTCCATGTTCATCCAGATGGCTGTGCAGATATATCCATGTTCATACAGATAGCGGTGTAGATATTTCCATGTTCATACAGATAGTGGTGTAGATATTTCCATGTTCATACAGATAGCGGTGTAGCTGTTTCCATGTTCATACAGATAGCGGTGTAGATATTTCCATGTTCATACAGATAGCGGTGGTGCTATTTCCATGTTTATACAGGTAGCGGTGTAGATATTTCCATCTTCATACAGATAGCGGTGTAGCTATTTCCATGTTCATACAGATAGCGGTGTAGATATTTCCATGTTCATCCAGATGGCTGTGTAGATATATCCATGTTCATACAGATGGTGGTGAAGATATTTCCGTGTTCGTACAGATAGAGGGGCTGATATTTCCATGTTCATACAGATAGCGGTGCTGATATTTCCATGTTTATACAGGTAGCGGTGTAGATATTTCCATGTTTATACAGGCAGCGGTGTAGATATTTCCATGTTTATACAGATAGCGGTGTAGGTATTTCCATGTTTATACAGACAGCGGTGTAGATATTTCTATCTTAATACAGATGGCCGTGTAGTTATTTATATGTTCATAAAGATGGCGGTGCAGATATTTCCATGTTCATACAGATGGCGGGGTAGATATTTCCATGTTCATATAGATAGCGGTGTAGTTATTTCCATGTGTAAAGAGATAGATGTGTAGTTATTTCCATGTATATGCAGATAGCTCTGTAGATATTTCCATTTTCATGCAGATAGCTGTTTAGATATTTTCATGTTCAAACAGATAGCGGTGTAGATATTTCCATGTTTATACAGATAGCGGTGATGATGTATGCATGTTTACACAGATAGCGGTGTAGATATTTCCATGTTCATACAGATCGCGCTGTAGATGTTTCCATGTTCATCTAGATGGCTGAGTAGACATATCCATGTTCATACAGATGGCGGTGAAGGTATTTCCATGTTCATACAGATAGCGGTGTAGATATTTCCATGTTCAAACCGATAGCGGTGTAGATATTTCCAGGTTCATACAGATAGCGGTGTAGATATTTCCACGTTCATACAGATAGTGGTGTAGATATTTCCATGTTCATACAGATAGCGGTGTAGATATTTTCATGTTCATACAGATAGCGGTGCTGATATTTCCATGTTTATACAGGTAGCGGTGAAGATATTTCCATGTTTATACAGATAGCGGTTTAGATATTTCCTTCTTAATACAGATGGCGGTGTAGATATTTATATGTTCATACAGATGGCGGTGCAGATACTTCCATGTTCATACAGATGGCGGTGTAGATATTTCCATGTTTATAGATATAGCGGTGTAGTTATTTCCATGTGTAAAGAGATAGCTGTGTAGATATTTCCATGTATATGCAGATAGCAGTGTAGATATTTCCACTTTCATGCAGATAGCGGTGTAGATATTTACATGTTCAAACAGATAGCGGTGTAGATATTTCCATGTTCATCCAGATGGCTGTGTAGATATATCCATGTTCATAGAGATAGAGGTGTAGATATTTCCATGTTCATACAGGTAGTGGTGTAGATATTTCCATGTTCGTACAGATAGCGGTGTAGCTATTTCCATGTTCATACAGATAGAGGTGTAGATATTTCCATGTTCATAGAGATAGCGGTGTAGGTATTTCCATGTTCATACAGATAGCGGTGTATATATTAACATGCTTATACAGATTGCGGTGAAGATGTATGCATGTTTGCACAGATAGCGGTGTAGATATTTCCATGTTCATGCAGATAGCGGTGTAGATATTTCCATGTTCATTCAGATGGCTGTGTAGATATATCCATGTTCATACAGATGGCGGTGTAGATATTTCCATGTTCATACAGATAGCGGTGTAGATATTTTCATGTTCATACAGATAGCGTTGTAGCTATTTCCATGTTCATACAGATAGCGGCGTAGATATTTCCATGTTCATTGAGATAGCGGTGTAGATATTTCCATGTTCATACAGATAGCGGTGCTGATATTTCCATGTTTATACAGGTAGCGGTGTAGATATTTCCATGTTCATACAGATAGCGGTGCTGATATTTCCATGTTTATACAGGTAGTGGTGTAGATATTTCCGTGTTTATACAGATAGCGGTGTAGATATTTCCATGTTTATACAGATAGCGGTGTAGATATTTCCATGTTTATACAGATAGCAGTATAGATATCTCCATCTTAATACAGATGGTGGTGTAGATATTTATATGTTCATACAGATGCCGGTGCAGATATTTCCATGTTCATACAGATGGCGGTGTAGATATTTCCATGTTCATACAGATAGCGGTGTAGTTATTTCCATGTGTAAAGAGATAGCTGTGTAGAAGTTTAAATGTATATGCAGATAGCAGTGTAGATATTTCCATTTTCACGCAGATAGCGGTGTAGATATTTCCATGTTCAAACAGATAGCGGTGTAGTTATTTCCATATTTATACAGATAGCTGTGTAGATATTTCCATGTTCATACAGACAGCGGTGTAGATATTTCCATGTTCATACAGATAGCGGTGCTGATATTTCCATGTTTATACAGGCAGCGGTGTAGATATTTCCATGTTTATACAGATAGCGGTTTAGATATTTCCGTCTTAATACAGATGGCGGTGTAGATATTTATATGTTCATAGAGATGGCGGTGCAGATATTTCCATGTTCATACAGATAGCGGTGTAGTTATTTCCATGTGTAAAGAGATAGCTGTGTAGATATTTCCATGTATATGCAGATAGCTGTGTAGATATTTCCACTTTCATGCAGATAGTGGTGTAGATATTTACATGTTCAAACAGATAGCGGTGTAGATATTTCCATGTTCATCCAGATGGCTGTTTAGATATATCCAAGTTCATAGATATAGAGGTGTAGATATTTCCATGTTCATACAGGTAGTGGTGTAGATATTTCCATGTTCATACAGATAGCGGTGTAGCTATTTCCATGTTCATACAGATAGCGGTGTAGATATTTCCATGTTCATAGAGATAGCGGTGTAGATATTTCCATGTTCATACAGATAGCGGTGCTGATATTTAAATGTTTATACAGGTAGCGGTGTAGAGATTTCCATGTTCATACAGATAGCTGTGTAGATATTTCCATGTTTATACATATAGCGGTGTAGATATTTCCAAGTTTATACAGAGAGCGGTGTAGATACCTCCATCTTAATATAGATGGCGGTGTAGATATTTATATGTTCATACAGATGGCGGTGCAGATATTTCCATGTTCATACAGATGGTGGAGTAGATATTTCCATGTTTATAGAGATAGCGCTGTAGTTATTTCCATGTGTAAAGATATAGCTTTGTAGATATTTCCATGTATATGCAGATCGCTGTGTAGATATTTCCATTTTCATGCAGATAGCGGTGTAGATATTTCCATGTTGAAACAGATAGCGGTGTAGATATTTCCATGTTCATGCAGATAGCAGTGTAGATATTTCCATGTTTATACAGATAGCGGTGAAGATGTATGCATGTTTACACAGATAGCGGTGTAGATATTTCCATGTTCATACAGATAGCGGTGTAGATATTCCCATGTTCATCCAGATGGCTGTGTAGATATATCCATGTTCATACAGATGGCGGTGAAGATATTTCCATGTTCATACAGATAGCGGTGTAGTTATTTCCATTTGTAAAGAGATAGCTGTGTAGATATTTCCATGTATATGCAGATAGCTGTGTAGATATTTCCATTTTCCTGCAGATAGCGGTTTAGATATTTCCATGTGCAAACAGATAGTGGTGTAGATATTTCCATGTTCATAGAGATACCGGTGTAGATATATCCATGTTCATACAGATAGAGGGGTTATTTCCATGTTCTTACATATAGCGGTGCTTATATTTCCATGTTTATACAGGTAGCGGTGTAGATACTTCCATGTTTATACAGATAGCAGTGTAGATATTTCCATGTTTATACAGATAGCGGTGTAGATATTTCCATGTTTTTACAGATAGCAGTGTAGATATCTCCATCTTAATACAGATGGCGGAGTAGATATTTATATGTTCATACAGATGGCGGTGCAGATATTTCCATGTTCATACAGATGGTGGTGTAGATATTTCCATGTTCATACAGATAGCGGTGTAGTTATTTCCATGTGTAAAGAGATAGCTGTGTAGATATTTCCATGTATTTGCAGATAGCTGTGTAGAGATTTCCATTTTCATGCTGATAGCGGTTTAGATATTTAAATGTTCAAACAGATAGCGGTGTAGATATTTCCATGTTCATACAGATAGTGGTGTAGATATTTCCATGCTTATACAGATTGCGAAGATGTATGCGTATATACACAGATAGCGGTGTAGATATTTCCATGTTCATGCAGATAGCGGTGTAGATATTTCCATGTTCATACAGATAGCGGTGTAGATATTTCCATGTTCATAGATATAGCGGTGTAGATATTTCCATGTTCATACAGATAGCGGTGCTGATATTTCCATGTTTATACAGGTAGCGGTGTAGTTTTTTCCATGTTTATTCAGATAGCGGTGTAGATATTTCCATGTTTATAGAGATAGCGGTGTAGGTATTTCCAAGTTTATACAGATAGCGGTGAAGATATCTCCATCTTAATACAGATGGCGTTGTAGCTATTTATATGTTCATACAGATGGCGGTGCAGATATTTCCATGTTCATACAGATGGCGGTGTAGATATTTCCATGTTTATAGAGATAGCGGTGTAGTTATTTCCATGTGTAAAGAGATAGCTTTGTATATATTTCCATGTATATGCAGATAGCTGTGTAGATATTTCCACTTTCATGCAGATAGCGGTGTAGATATTTACATGTTCAAACAGATAGCGGTGTAGATATTTCCATGTTCATCCAGATCCTGTGTAGATATATCCATGTTCATACAGATAGAGGGGTTATTTCCATGTTCTTACAGATAGCGGTGCTGATATTTCCATGTTTATACAGGTAGCGGTGTAGATACTTCCATGTTTATACAGATAGCAGTGTAGATATTTCCATGTTTATACAGATAGTGGTGTAGATATTTCCATGTTTTTACAGATAGCGGTGTAGATATCTCCATCTTAATACAGATGGCGGAGTAGATATTTATATGTTCATACAGATGGCGGTGCAGATATTTCCGTGTTCATACAGATGGCGGTGTAGATGTTTCCATGTTCATACAGATAGCGGTGTAGTTATTTCCATGTGTAAAGAGATAGCTGTGTAGATATTTCCATGTATTTGCAGATAGCTGTGAAGAGATTTCCATTTTCATGCTGATAGCGGTTTAGATATTTAAATGTTCAAACAGATAGCGGTGTAGATATTTCCATGTTCATACAGATAGCGGTGTAGATATTTCCATGCTTATACAGATTGCGAATATGTATGCATATATACACAGATAGCGGTGTAGATATTTCCATGTTCATGCAGATAGCGGTGTAGATATTTGCATGTTCATACAGATAGTGGTGTAGATATTTCCATGTTCATAGAGATAGCGGTGTAGATATTTCCATGTTCATACAGATAGCGGTGCTGATATTTCCATGTTTATACAGGTAGTGGTGTAGTTATTTCCATTTTTATTCAGATAGCGGTGTAGGTATTTCCATGTTTATACAGATAGCGGTGTAGGTATTTCCAAGTTTATACAGATAGCGGTGAAGATATCTCCATCTTAATACAGATGGCGGTGTAGCTATTTATATGTTCATACAGATGGCGGTGCAGATATTTCCATGTTCATACAGATGGCGGTGTAGATATTTCCATGTTTATAGAGATAGCGCTGTAGTTATTTCCATGTGTAAAGAGATAGCTTTGTAGATATTTCCATGTATATGCAGATAGCTGTGTAGATATTTCTATTTTCATGCAGAGAGCGGTTTAGATATTTCCATGTTCAAACAGATTGCGGTGTAGATATTTCCATGTTCATACAGATAGCGGTGTAGATATTTCCATGTTTATATAGTTGGCGGTGAAAATGTATGCATGTTTACACAGATAGCGGTGTAGATATTTCCATGTTCATACAGATCGCGGTGTAGATATTTCCATGTTCATCCAGATGGCTGTGTAGACATATCCATGTTCATACAGATGGCAGTGAAGATATTTCCATGTTTATACAGATAGCGTTGTAGATATTTCCATGTTCATACAGATAGCGGTGTAGATATTTCCATGTGCATACAGATGGCTGTGTATATATATCCATGTACATACAGATGGCGGTGAAGATATTTCCATGTTCATACCGATAGCGGTGCTGATATTTCCATGTTTATACAGGTAGCGGTGTAGATATTTCCATGTTTATACAGATAACTGTGTAGATATTTCCATGTTTATACAGATAGCGGTGTAGATATTTCAATGTTTATTCAGATAGCGGTTTAGATATCTTCATCTTAATACAGATGGCGGTGTAGATATTTATATGTTCATACAGATGGCGGTGCAGATATTTCCATGTTCATACAGATGGCGGTGTAGATATTTCCATGTGTAAAGGGATAGCTGTGTAGATAATTCCATTTATATGCAGATAGCTGTGCAGATATTTCCATTTTCATGCAGATAGCGGTTTAGATATTTCCATGTACAAACAGATAGCGATGTAGATATTTCCATGTTCATACAGATAGCGGTGTAGATATTTCCAGGTTTATACAGATAGCGGTGAAGATGTATGTATGTTTACACAGATAGCAGTGTAGATATTTCCATGTTCATACAGATAGCGGTGTAGATATTTCCATGTTCATCCAGATGGCTGTATAGATATATCCATGTTCATACAGATAGCGGTGTAGATATTTCCATGTACATACAGATAGTGGTGTAGATATTTCCATGTTCATACAGATAGCGGTGTAGCTGTTTCCATGTTCATACAGATAGCGGTGTAGATATTTCCATGTTCATACAGATAGCGGTGTAGATATTTCCATGTTCATACAGATAGCGGTGGTGCTATTTCCATGTTTATACAGGTAGCGGTGTAGATATTTCCATATTCATACAGATAGCGGTGTAGCTATTTCCATGTTCATACAGATAGCGGTGTAGATATTTCCATGTTCATCCAGATGGCTGTGTAGATATATCCATGTTCATACAGATGGCGGTGAAGATATTTCCGTGTTCGTACAGATAGAGGGGCTGATATTTCCATGTTCATACAGATAGAGGTGCTGATATTTCCATGTTTATACAGGTAGCGGTGTAGATATTTCCATGTTTATACAGGTAGCGGTGTAGATATTTCCATGTTTATACAGATAGCGGTGTAGATATTTCCATGTTTATACAGACAGCGGTGTAGATATTTCTATCTTAATACAGATGGCCGTGTAGTTATTTATATGTTCATACAGATGGTGGTGCAGATATTTCCATGTTCATATAGATAGCGGTGTAGTTATTTCCATGTGTAAAGAGATAGATGTGTAGGTATTTCCATGTATATGCACATAGCTCTGTAGATATTTCAATAATTTTGCAGATAGCGGTTTAGATATTTCCATGTTCAAACAGATAGCGGTGTAGATATTTCCATGTTCATACAGATAGCGGTGAAGATGTATGCATGTTTACACACATAGTGGTGTAGGTATTTCCATGTTCATACAGATAGCGGTGTAGATATTTCCATGTTCATCCAGATGGCTGTGTAGATATATCCATGTTCATACAGATGGCGGTGTAGATATTTCCATGTTCATACAGATGGCGGTGTAGATATTTCCATGTTCATACAGATAGCGGTGTAGTTATTTCCATGTGTAAAGAGATAGCTGTGTAGATATTTCCATGTATATGCAGATAGCTGTGTAGATATTTCCACTTTCATGCAGATAGCAGTGTAGATATTTACATGTTCAAACAGATAGCGGTGTAGATATTTCCATGTTCATCCGGATGGCTGTGTAGATATATCCATGTTCATAGAGATAGAGGTGTAGATATTTCCATGTTCATACAGGTAGTGGTGTAGATATTTCCATGTTCATACAGATAGCGGTGTAGCTATTTCCATGTTCATACAGATAGCGGTGTAGATATTTCCATGTTCATAGAGATAGCGGTGTAGGTATTTCCATGTTCATACAGATAGCGGTGCTGATATTTAAATGTTTATACAGGTAGCGGTGTAGATATTTCCATGTTTATACAGATAGCGGTGTAGATATTTCCAAGTTTATACAGATATCAGTGTAGATATCTTCATCTTAATATAGATGGTGGTGTAGATATTTATATGTTCATACAGATGGCGGTGCAGATATTTCCATGTTCATACAGATGGTGGAGTAGATATTTCCATGTTTATAGAGATAGCGCTGTAGTTATTTCCATGTGTAAAGATATAGCTTTGTGGATATTTCCATGTATATGCAGATCGCTGTGTAGATATTTCCATTTTCATGCAGATAGCCGTGTAGATATTTCCATGTTCATGCAGATAGCGGTGTAGATATTTCCATGTTCATTCAGATGGCTGTGTAGGTATATCCATGTTCATACAGATAGCGGTGTAGATATTTCCATGTTCATACAGATAGCGTTGTAGCTATTTCCATGTTCATACAGATAGCGGTGGTGATATTTCCATGTTCATAGAGATAGCGGTGTAGATATTTCCATGTTCATACAGATAGCGGGGCTGATATTTCCATGTTTATACAGGTAGTGGTGTATATATTTCCATGTTCATACAGATAGCGGTGCTGATATTTCCATGTTTATACAGGTAGTGGTGTATATATTTCCATGTTCATACAGATAGCGGTGCTGATATTTCCATGTTTATACAGGTAGTGGTGTAGATATTTCCATGTTCATACAGATAGCGGTGTAGATATTACCATGTTCATACAGATAGCGGTGCTGATATTTCCATGTTAATACAGGTAGCGGTGTAGATATTTCCATGTTTATACAGATAGCGGTTTAGATATTTCCTTCTTAATACAGATGGCGGTGTCGATATTTATATGTTCATACAGATGGCGGTGCAGATACCTCCATGTTCATACAGATGGCGGTGTAGATATTTCCATGTTTATAGAGATAGCGGTGTAGTTATTTCCATTTATAAAGAGATAGCTGTGTAGATATTTCCATGTATATGCAGATAGCTGTGTAGATATTTCCACTTTCATGCAGATAGCGGTGTAGACATTTACATGTTCAAACAGATAGCGGTGTAGATATTTCCATGTTCATCCAGATGGCTGTTTAGATATATCCATGTTCATAGAGATAGAGGTGTAGATATTTCCATGTTCATACAGATAGCGGTGCTGATATTTCCAGGTTTATACAGGTAGCGGTGTAGATATTTCCATGTTCATGCAGATAGCGGTGTAGATATTTCCATGTTCATCCAGATGGCTGTGTAGATATATCCATGATCAAGCAGATGGCGGTGAAGATATTTCCATGTTCATAGAGATAGAGGGGCTGATATTTCCATGTTCATAGAGATAGCGGTGCTGATATTTCCATGTTTATGCAGGTAGCGGTGTAGATATTTCCATGTTTATACAGGTAGCGGTGTAGATATTTCCATGTTTATACAGATAGCGGTGTAGATATTTCCATGTTTATACAGACAGCGGTGTAGATATTTCTATCTTAATACAGATGGCCGTGTGGTTATTTATATGTTCACACAGATGGCGGTGCAGATATTTCCATGTTCATACAGATGGCGGCGTAGATATTTCCATGTTCATACAGATAGCGGTGTAGTTATTTCCATGTGTAAAGAGATAGATGTGTAGGTATTTCCATGTATATGCAGATAGCTCTGTAGATATTTCCATTTTCATGCAGATAGCGGTTTAGATATTTCCATGGTCAAACAGATAGCGGTGTAGATATTTCCATGTTCATACAGATAGCGGTGTAGATATTTCCATGTTTATACAGATAGCGGTGATGATGTATGCATGTTTACACAGATAGCGGTGTAGATATTTCCATGTTCATACAGATCGCGGTGTAGATATTTCCATGTTAAACCGATAGCGGTGTAGATATTTCCATGTTCATACAGATAGAGGTGTAGATATTTCCATGTTCATACAGATAGCGGTGTAGATATTTCCATGTTCATACAGATAGCGGTGTAGATATTTTCATGTTCATACAGATAGCGGTGCTGATATTTCCATGTTTATACAGGCAGCGGTGAAGGTATTTCCATGTTTATACAGATAGCAGTTTAGATATTTCCTTCTTAATACAGATGGCGGTGTAGATATTTATATGTTCATACAGATGGCGGTGCAGATTCTTCCATGTTCATACAGATGGCGGTGTAGATATTTCCATGTTTATAGATATAGCGGTGTAGTTATTTCCATGTGTAAAGAGATAGCTGTGAAGATATTTCCATGTATATGCAGATAGCTGTGTAGATATTTCCACTTTCATGCAGATAGCGGTGTAGATATTTACATGTTGAAACAGATAGCGGTGTAGATATTTCCATGTTCATCCAGATGGCTGTGTAGATATATCCATGTTCACAGAGATAGAGGTGTAGATATTTCCATGTTCATACAGATAGCGGTGTAGATATTTCCATGTTCATAGAGATAGTGGTGTAGATATTTCCATCTTCATAGAGATAGCGGTGTAGATATTTCCTTGTTCATACAGATAACGGTGCTGATTTTCCATGTTTATACAGGTAGTGGTGTAGATATTTCCATGTTTATACAGATAGCAGTGTAGATATTTCCATGTTTATACATATAGCGGTGTAGATATTTCCAAGTTTATACAGATAGCGGTGTAGATATCTGCATCTTAATATAGATGGGGGTGTAGATATTTATATCTTCATACAGATGGCGGTGCAGATATTTCCATGTTCATACAGATGGCGGTGTAGATATTTGCATGTTTATAGAGATAGCGCTGTAGTTATTTCTTGTGTAAAGAGATAGCTTTGTAGATATTTCCATGTATATGCAGATCGCTGTGTAGATATTTCCATTTTCATGCAGATAGCTTTGTAGATATTTACATGTTCAAACAGATAGCGGTTTAGATATTTCCATGTTCATGCAGATAGCAGTGTAGATATTTCCATGTTTATACAGATAGCGGTGAAGATGTATGCATGTTTACACAGATAGCCGTGTATATATTTCCATGTTCATACAGATAGCGGTGTAGATATTTCCATGCTCTTCCAGATGGCTGTGTAGATATATCCATGTTCATACAGATGGCTGTGAAGATATTTCCATGTTCATACAGATAGCGGTGTAGTTATTTCCATGTGTAAAGAGATAGCTGTGTAGATATTTCCATGTATATGCAGATAGCTGTGTAGATATTTCCATTTTCATGCAGATAGCGGTTTAGATATTTCCATGTTCAAACAGATAGCGGTGTAGATATTTCCATGTTTATACAGATAGCGGTGTAGATATTTCCATGTTTATACAGATAGCAGTATAGATATCTCCATCTTAATACAGATGGCGGTGTAGATATTTATATGTTCATAGAGATGGCGGTGCAGATATTTCCATGTTCATACAGATGGCGGTGTAGATATTTCCATGTTCATACAGATAGCGGTGTAGTTATTTCCATGTGTAAAGAGATAGCTGTGTAGATATTTAAATGTATAAGCAGATAGCAGTGTTGATATTTCGATTTTCATGCAGATAGCGGTGTAGATATTTCCATGTTCAAACAGATAGCGGTGTAGATATTTCCATGTTCATACAGATAGCGGTGTAGATATTTCCATGTTTACACAGATAGCGGTGTAGATATTTCCATGTTCATACAGATAGCGGTGTAGATATTACCATGTTCATACAGATAGCGGTGCTGATATTTCCATGTTAATACAGGTAGCGGTGTAGATATTTCCATGTTTATACAGATAGCGGTTTAGATATTTCCTTCTTAATACAGATGGCGGTGTAGATATTTATATGTTCATACAGATGGCGGTGCAGATACCTCCATGTTCATACAGATGGCGGTGTAGATATTTCCATGTTTATAGAGATAGCGGTGTAGTTATTTCCATGTGTAAAGAGATAGCTGTGTAGATATTTCCATGTATATGCAGATAGCTGTGTAGATATTTCCACTTTCATGCAGATAGCGGTGTAGACATTTACATGTTCAAACAGATAGCGGTGTAGATATTTCCATGTTCATCCAGATGGCTGTTTAGATATATCCATGTTCATAGAGATAGAGGTGTAGATATTTCCATGTTCATACAGGTAGTGGTGTAGATATTTCCATGTTCATACAGATAGCGGTGTAGCTATTTCCATGTTCATACAGATAGCGGTGTAGATATTTCCAAGTTTATACAGATAGCGGTGTAGATATCTCCATCTTAATATAGATGGCGGTGTAGATATTTATTTGTTCATACAGATGGCGGTGCAGATATTTCCATGTTCATAGAGATAGTGGTGTAGATATTTCCATGTTCATACAGATAGCGGTGCTGATATTTAAATGTTTATACAGGTAGCGGTGTAGATATTTCCATGTTCATACAGATAGCGGTGTAGATATTTCCATTTTCATACATATAGCGGTGTAGATATTTCCATGTTTATACAGATAGCGGTGTAGATATCTCCATCTTAATATAGATGGCGGTGTAGATATTTATATGTTCATACAGATGGCGGTGCAGATATTTCCATGTTCATACAGATTGTGGAGTAGATATTTCCATGTTTATAGAGATAGCGCTGTAGTTATTTCCATGTGTAAAGATATAGCTTTGTAGATATTTCCATGTATATGCAGATCGCTGTGTAGATATTTCCATTTTCATGCAGATAGCGCCGTAGATATTTCCATGTTCAAACAGGTAGCGGTGTAGATATTTCCATGTTCATGCAGATAGCAGTGCAGATATTTCCATGTTTATACAGATAGCGGTGAAGATGTATGCATGTTTACAGAGATAGCGGTGTAGATCTTTCCATGTTCATACAGATAGCGGTGTAGATATTCCCATGTTCATCCAGATGGCTGTGTAGATATATCCATGTTTATACAGATGGCGGTGAAGATATTTCCATGTTCATACAGATAGCGGTGTTGTTATTTCCATTTGTAAAGAGATAGCTGTGTAGATATTTCCATGTATATGCAGATAGCTGTGTAGATATTTCCATTTTCATGCAGATAGCGGTTTAGATATTTCCATGTTCAAACAGATAGCGGTGTAGATATTTCCATGTTCATAGAGATACCGGTGTAGATATTTCCATGTTCATACAGATAGAGGGGTTATTTCCATGTTCTTACAGATAGCGGTGCTGATATTTCCATGTTTATACAGGTAGCGGTGTAGATATTTCCATGTTTTTACAGATAGCAGTGTAGATATTTCCATGTTTATACAGATAGCGGTGTAGATATTTCCATGTTTTTACAGATAGCGGTGTAGATATCTCCATCTTAATACAGATGGCGGAGTAGATATTTATATGTTCATACAGATGGCGGTGCAGATATTTCCATGTTCATACAGATGGCGGTGTAGATATTCCCATGTTCATACAGATAGCGGTGTAGATATTTCCATGTTCATACAGATAGTGGTGTAGATATTTCCTTGTTCATACAGATAGCGGTGCTGATATTTCCAGGTTTATACAGGTAGCGGTGTAGATATTTCCATGTTCACGCGGATAGCGGTGTAGATATTTCCATGTTCATCCAGATGGCTGTGTAGATATATCCATGATCAAACAGATGGCGGTGAAGATATTTCCATGTTCATAGAGATAGAGAGGCTGATATTTCCATGTTCATAGAGATAGCGGTGCTGATATTTCCATGTTTATGCAGGTAGCGGTGTAGATATTTCCATGTTTATACAGGTAGCGGTGTAGATATTTCCATGTTTATACAGATAGCGGTGTAGATATTTCCATGTTTATACAGACAGCGGTGTAGATATTTCTATCTTAATACAGATGGCCGTGTGGTTATTTATATGTTCATACAGATGGCGGTGCAGATATTTCCATGTTCATACAGATGGCGGCGTAGATATTTCCATGTTCATACAGATAGCGGTGTAGTTATTTCCATGTGTAAAGAGATAGATGTGTAGGTATTTCCATGTATATGCAGATAGCTCTGTTGATATTTCCATTTTCATGCAGATAGCAGTTTAGATATTTCCATGGTCAAACAGATAGCGGTGTAGATATTTCCATGTTCATACAGATAGCGGTGTAGATATTACCATGTTTATACAGATAGCGGTGATGATGTATGCATGTTTACACAGATAGCGGTGTAGATATTTCCATGTTCATACAGATCGCGGTGTAGATATTTCCATGTTCAAACCGATAGCGGTGTAGATATTTCCATGTTCATACAGATAGAGGTGTAGATATTTCCATGTTCATACAGATAGCGGTGTAGATATTTCCATGTTCATACAGATAGCTGTGTAGATATTTTCATGTTCATACAGATAGCGGTGCTGATATTTCCATGTTTATACAGGCAGCGGTGAAGATATTTCCATGTTTATACAGATAGCGGTTTAGATATTTCCTTCTTAATACAGATGGCGGTGTAGATATTTATATGTTCATACAGATGGCGGTGCAGATACTTCCATGTTCATACAGATGGCGGTGTAGATATTTCCATGTTTATAGATATAGCGGTGTAGTTATTTCCATGTGTAAAGAGATAGCTGTGAAGATATTTCCATGTATATGCAGATAGCTGTGTAGATATTTCCACTTTCATGCAGATAGCGGTGTAGATATTTACATGTTGAAACAGATAGCGGTGTAGATATTTCCATGTTCATCCAGATGGCTGTGTAGATATATCCATGTTCACAGAGATAGAGGTGTAGATATTTCCATGTTCATACAGGTAGTGGTGTAGATATTTCCATGTTCATACAGATAGCGGTGTAGTGATTTCCATGTTCATAGAGATAGCGGTGTAGGTATTTCCATGTTCATACAGATAGCGGTGCTGATATTTAAATGTTTATACAGGTAGCGGTGTAGATATTTCCATCTTTATACAGATAGCGGTGTAGATATTTCCATGTTTATACAGAAAGCGGTGTAGATATTTCCAAGTTTATACAGATAGCGGTGTAGACATCTCCATCTTATTATAGATGGCGGTGTAGATATTTATATGTTCATACAGATGGCGGTGCAGATATTTCCATGTTCATACAGATGGTGGAGTAGATATTTCCATGTTCATACAGATAGCGGTGTAGATATTTCCATGTTCATACAGATAGCGGTGTAGATATTTCCATGTTCATACAGATAGCGGTGTAGATATTTCCATGTTCAAACAGATAGCGGTGTAGATATTTCCATGTTTATACAGATAGCGGTGTAGATATTTCCATGTTTATACAGATAGCAGTATAGATATCTCCATCTTAATACAGATGGCGGTGTAGATATTTATATGTTCATAGAGATGGCGGTGCAGATATTTCCATGTTCATACA
Organism: Gorilla gorilla gorilla; assembly: GCF_029281585.2. NCBI lineage: Eukaryota > Metazoa > Chordata > Mammalia > Primates > Hominidae > Gorilla > Gorilla gorilla. The sequence continues at coordinate 2,966,249 of NC_073232.2, read as the reverse complement.
GATGGCGGTGTAGATATTTCCATGTTCATACAGATAGCGGTGTAGTTATTTCCATGTGTAAAGAGATAGCTGTGTAGATATTTAAATGTATATGCAGATAGCAGTGTTGATATTTCGATTTTCATGCAGATAGCGGTGTAGATATTTCCATGTTCAAACAGATAGCGGTGTAGATATTTCCATGTTCATACAGATAGCGGTGTAGATATTTCCATGTTTACACAGATAGCGGTGTAGATATTTCCATGTTCATACAGATAGCGGTGTAGATATTACCATGTTCATACAGATAGCGGTGCTGATATTTCCACGTTAATACAGGTAGCGGTGTAGATATTTCCATGTTTATACAGATAGCGGTTTAGATATTTCCTTCTTAATACAGATGGCGGTGTAGATATTTATATGTTCATACAGATGGCGGTGCAGATACCTCCATGTTCATACAGATGGCGGTGTAGATATTTCCATGTTTATAGAGATAGCGGTGTAGTTATTTCCATGTGTAAAGAGATAGCTGTGTAGATATTTCCATGTATATGCAGATAGCTGTGTAGATATTTCCACTTTCATGCAGATAGCGGTGTAGACATTTACATGTTCAAACAGATAGCGGTGCAGATATTTCCATGTTCATCCAGATGGCTGTTTAGATATATCCATGTTCATAGAGATAGAGGTGTAGATATTTCCATGTTCATACAGGTAGTGGTGTAGATATTTCCATGTTCATACAGATAGCGGTGTAGCTATTTCCATGTTCATACAGGTAGTGGTGTAGATATTTCCATGTTCATACAGATAGCGGTGTAGCTATTTCCATGTTCATACAGATAGCGGTGTAGATATTTCCAAGTTTATACAGATAGCGGTGTAGATATCTCCATCTTAATATAGATGGCGGTGTAGATATTTATTTGTTCATACAGATGGCGGTGCAGATATTTCCATGTTCATAGAGATAGTGGTGTAGATATTTCCATGTTCATACAGATAGCGGTGCTGATATTTAAATGTTTATACAGGTAGCGGTGTAGATATTTCCATGTTCATACAGATAGCGGTGTAGATATTTCCATTTTTATACATATAGCGGTGTAGATATTTCCAAGTTTATACAGATAGCGGTGTAGATATCCCCATCTTAATATAGATGGCGGTGTAGATATTTATATGTTCATACAGATGGCGATGCAGATATTTCCATGTTCATACAGATGGTGGAGTAGATATTTCCATGTTTATAGAGATAGCGCTGTAGTTATTTCCATGTGTAAAGATATAGCTTTGTAGATATTTCCATGTATATGAAGATCGCTGTGTAGATATTTCCATTTTCATGCAGATAGCGCCGTAGATATTTCCATGTTCAAACAGATAGCGGTGTAGATATTTCCATGTTCATGCAGATAGCAGTGCAGATATTTCCATGTTTATACAGATAGCGGTGAAGATGTATGCATGTTTACACAGATAGCGGTGTAGATCTTTCCATGTTCATACAGATAGCGGTGTAGATATTCCCATGTTCATCCAGATGGCTGTGTAGATATATCCATGTTTATACAGATGGCGGTGAAGATATTTCCATGTTCATACAGATAGCGGTGTTGTTATTTCCATTTGTAAAGAGATAGCTGTGTAGATATTTCCATGTATATGCAGATAGCTGTGTAGATATTTCCATTTTCATGCAGATAGCGGTTTAGATATTTCCATGTTCAAACAGATAGCGGTGTAGATATTTCCATGTTCATAGAGATACCGGTGTAGATATTTCCATGTTCATACAGATAGAGGGGTTATTTCCATGTTCTTACAGATAGCGGTGCTGATATTTCCATGTTTATACAGGTAGCGGTGTAGATATTTCCATGTTTTTACAGATAGCGGTGTAGATATCTCCATCTTAATACAGATGGCGGAGTAGATATTTATATGTTCATACAGATGGCGGTGCAGATATTTCCATGTTCATACAGATGGCGGTGTAGATATTCCCATGTTCATACAGATAGCGGTGTAGTTATTTCCATGTGTAAAGAGATAGCTGTGTAGATATTTCCAAGTATTTGCAGATGGCTGTGTAGAGATTTCCATTTTCATGCTGATAGTGGTTTAGATATTTAAATGTTCAAACAGATAGCGGTGTAGATATTTCCACGTTCATACAGATAGCGGTGTAGATATTTCCAAGCTTATACAGATTGCGAAGATGTATGCATATTTACACAGATAGCGGTGTAGATATTTCCATGTTCATGCAGATAGCGGTGTATATATTTCCATGTTCATCCAGATGGCTGTGTAGATATATCCATGTTCATACAGATGGCGGTGTAGATATTTCCACGTTCATACAGATAGTGGTGTAGATATTTCCATGTTCATACAGATAGCGGTGTAGATATTTCCATGTTCATAGAGATAGCGGTGTAGATATTTCCATGTTCATACAGATAGCGGTGCTGATATTTCCAGGTTTATACAGGTAGCGGTGTAGATATTTCCATGTTCACGCAGATAGCGGTGTAGATATTTCCATGTTCATCCAGATGGCTGTGTAGATATATCCATGATCAAACAGATGGCGGTGAAGATATTTCCATGTTCATAGAGATAGAGGGGCTGATATTTCCATGTTCATAGAGATAGCGGTGCTGATATTTCCATGTTTATGCAGGTAGCGGTGTAGATATTTCCATGTTTATACAGGTAGCGGTGTAGATATTTCCATGTTTATACAGATAGCGGTGTAGATATTTCCATGTTTATACAGACAGCGGTGTAGATATTTCCATCTTAATACAGATGGCCGTGTGGTTATTTATATGTTCATACAGATGGCGGTGCAGATATTTCCATGTTCATACAGATGGCGGCGTAGATATTTCCATGTTCATACAGATAGCGGTGTAGTTATTTCCATGTGTAAAGAGATAGATGTGTAGGTATTTCCATGTATATGCAGATAGCTCTGTAGATATTTCCATTTTCATGCAGATAGCAGTTTAGATATTTCCATGGTCAAACAGATAGCGGTGTAGATATTTCCATGTTCATACAGATAGCGGTGTAGATATTACCATGTTTATACAGATAGCGGTGATGATGTATGCATGTTTACACAGATAGCGGTGTAGATATTTCCATGTTCATACAGATCGCGGTGTAGATATTTCCATGTTCAAACCGATAGCGGTGTAGATATTTCCATGTTCATACAGATAGAGGTGTAGATATTTCCATGTTCATACAGATAGCGGTGTAGATATTTCCATGTTCATACAGATAGCTGTGTAGATATTTTCATGTTCATACAGATAGCGGTGCTGATATTTCCATGTTTATACAGGCAGCGGTGAAGATATTTCCATGTTTATACAGATAGCGGTTTAGATATTTCCTTCTTAATACAGATGGCGGTGTAGATATTTATATGTTCATACAGATGGCGGTGCAGATACTTCCATGTTCTTACAGATGGCGGTGTAGATATTTCCATGTTTATAGATATAGCGGTGTAGTTATTTCCATGTGTAAAGAGATAGCTGTGAAGATATTTCCATGTATATGCAGATAGCTGTGTAGATATTTCCACTTTCATGCAGATAGCGGTGTAGATATTTACATGTTGAAACAGATAGCGGTGTAGATATTTCCATGTTCATCCAGATGGCTGTGTAGATATATCCATGTTCACAGAGATAGAGGTGTAGATATTTCCATGTTCATACAGGTAGTGGTGTAGATATTTCCATGTTCATACAGATAGCGGTGTAGTGATTTCCATGTTCATAGAGATAGCGGTGTAGGTATTTCCATGTTCATACAGATAGCGGTGCTGATATTTAAATGTTTATACAGGTAGCGGTGTAGATATTTCCATGTTTATACAGATAGCGGTGTAGATATTTCCATGTTTATACAGAAAGCGGTGTAGATATTTCCAAGTTTATACAGATAGCGGTGTAGACATCTCCATCTTATTATAGATGGCGGTGTAGATATTTATATGTTCATACAGATGGCGGTGCAGATATTTCCATGTTCATACAGATGGTGGAGTAGATATTTCCATGTTCATACAGATAGCGGTGTAGATATTTCCATGTTCATACAGATAGCGGTGTAGATATTTCCATGTTCATACAGATAGCGGTGTAGATATTTCCATGTTCAAACAGATAGCGGTGTAGATATTTCCATGTTTATACAGATAGCGGTGTAGATATTTCCATGTTTATACAGATAGCAGTATAGATATCTCCATCTTAATACAGATGGCGGTGTAGATATTTATATGTTCATAGAGATGGCGGTGCAGATATTTCCATGTTCATACAGATGGCGGTGTAGATATTTCCATGTTCATACAGATAGCGGTGTAGTTATTTCCATGTGTAAAGAGATAGCTGTGTAGATATTTAAATGTATATGCAGATAGCAGTGTTGATATTTCGATTTTCATGCAGATAGCGGTGTAGATATTTCCATGTTCAAACAGATAGCGGTGTAGATATTTCCATGTTCATACAGATAGCGGTGTAGATATTTCCATGTTTACACAGATAGCGGTGTAGATATTTCCATGTTCATACAGATAGCGGTGTAGATATTACCATGTTCATACAGATAGCGGTGCTGATATTTCCATGTTAATACAGGTAGCGGTGTAGATATTTCCATGTTTATACAGATAGCGGTTTAGATATTTCCTTCTTAATACAGATGGCGGTGTAGATATTTATATGTTCATACAGATGGCGGTGCAGATACCTCCATGTTCATACAGATGGCGGTGTAGATATTTCCAAGTTTATAGAGATAGCGGTGTAGTTATTTCCATGTGTAAAGAGATAGCTGTGTAGATATTTCCATGTATATGCAGATAGCTGTGTAGATATTTCCACTTTCATGCAGATAGCGGTGTAGACATTTACATGTTCAAACAGATAGCGGTGCAGATATTTCCATGTTCATCCAGATGGCTGTTTAGATATATCCATGTTCATAGAGATAGAGGTGTAGATATTTCCATGTTCATACAGGTAGTGGTGTAGATATTTCCATGTTCATACAGATAGCGGTGTAGCTATTTCCATGTTCATACAGGTAGTGGTGTAGATATTTCCATGTTCATACAGATAGCGGTGTAGCTATTTCCATGTTCATACAGATAGCGGTGTAGATATTTCCAAGTTTATACAGATAGCGGTGTAGATATCTCCATCTTAATATAGATGGCGGTGTAGATATTTATTTGTTCATACAGATGGCGGTGCAGATATTTCCATGTTCATAGAGATAGTGGTGTAGATATTTCCATGTTCATACAGATAGCGGTGCTGATATTTAAATGTTTATACAGGTAGCGGTGTAGATATTTCCATGTTCATACAGATAGCGGTGTAGATATTTCCATTTTTATACATATAGCGGTGTAGATATTTCCAAGTTTATACAGATAGCGGTGTAGATATCCCCATCTTAATATAGATGGCGGTGTAGATATTTATATGTTCATACAGATGGCGATGCAGATATTTCCATGTTCATACTGATGGTGGAGTAGATATTTCCATGTTTATAGAGATAGCGCTGTAGTTATTTCCATGTGTAAAGATATAGCTTTGTAGATATTTCCATGTATATGAAGATCGCTGTGTAGATATTTCCATTTTCATGCAGATAGCGCCGTAGATATTTCCATGTTCAAACAGATAGCGGTGTAGATATTTCCATGTTCATGCAGATAGCAGTGCAGATATTTCCATGTTTATACAGATAGCGGTGAAGATGTATGCATGTTTACACAGATAGCGGTGTAGATCTTTCCATGTTCATACAGATAGCGGTGTAGATATTCCCATGTTCATCCAGATGGCTGTGTAGATATATCCATGTTTATACAGATGGCGGTGAAGATATTTCCATGTTCATACAGATAGCGGTGTTGTTATTTCCATTTGTAAAGAGATAGCTGTGTAGATATTTCCATGTATATGCAGATAGCTGTGTAGATATTTCCATTTTCATGCAGATAGCGGTTTAGATATTTCCATGTTCAAACAGATAGCGGTGTAGATATTTCCATGTTCATAGAGATACCGGTGTAGATATTTCCATGTTCATACAGATAGAGGGGTTATTTCCATGTTCTTACAGATAGCGGTGCTGATATTTCCATGTTTATACAGGTAGCGGTGTAGATATTTCCATGTTTTTACAGATAGCGGTGTAGATATCTCCATCTTAATACAGATGGCGGAGTAGATATTTATATGTTCATACAGATGGCGGTGCAGATATTTCCATGTTCATACAGATGGCGGTGTAGATATTCCCATGTTCATACAGATAGCGGTGTAGTTATTTCCATGTGTAAAGAGATAGCTGTGTAGATATTTCCAAGTATTTGCAGATGGCTGTGTAGAGATTTCCATTTTCATGCTGATAGTGGTTTAGATATTTAAATGTTCAAACAGATAGCGGTGTAGATATTTCCACGTTCATACAGATAGCGGTGTAGATATTTCCAAGCTTATACAGATTGCGAAGATGTATGCATATTTACACAGATAGCGGTGTAGATATTTCCATGTTCATGCAGATAGCGGTGTAGATATTTCCATGTTCATCCAGATGGCTGTGTAGATATATCCATGTTCATACAGATGGCGGTGTAGATATTTCCACGTTCATACAGATAGTGGTGTAGATATTTCCATGTTCATACAGATAGCGGTGTAGATATTTCCATGTTCATAGAGATAGTGGTGTAGATATTTCCATGTTCATACAGATAGCGGTGCTGATATTTCCAGGTTTATACAGGTAGCGGTGTAGATATTTCCATGTTCACGCAGATAGCGGTGTAGATATTTCCATGTTCATCCAGATGGCTGTGTAGATATATCCATGATCAAACAGATGGCGGTGAAGATATTTCCATGTTCATAGAGATAGAGGGGCTGATATTTCCATGTTCATAGAGATAGCGGTGCTGATATTTCCATGTTTATGCAGGTAGCGGTGTAGATATTTCCATGTTTATACAGGTAGCGGTGTAGATATTTCCATGTTTATACAGATAGCGGTGTAGATATTTCCATGTTTATACAGACAGCGGTGTAGATATTTCCATCTTAATACAGATGGCCGTGTGGTTATTTATATGTTCATACAGATGGCGGTGCAGATATTTCCATGTTCATACAGATGGCGGCGTAGATATTTCCATGTTCATACAGATAACGGTGTAGTTATTTCCATGTGTAAAGAGATAGATGTGTAGGTATTTCCATGTATATGCAGATAGCTCTGTAGATATTTCCATTTTCATGCAGATAGCGGTTTAGATATTTCCATGGTCAAACAGATAGCGGTGTAGATATTTCCATGTTCATACAGATAGCGGTGTAGATATTTCCATGTTTATACAGATAGCGGTGATGATGTATGCATGTTTACACAGATAGCGGTGTAGATATTTCCATGTTCCTACAGATCGCGGTGTAGATATTTCCATGTTCAAACCGATAGCGGTGTAGATATTTCCATGTTCATACAGATAGAGGTGTAGATATTTCCATGTTCATACAGATAGCGGTGTAGATATTTCCATGTTCATACAGATAGCGGTGTAGATATTTTCATGTTCATACAGATAGCGGTGCTGATATTTCCATGTTTATACAGGCAGCGGTGAAGATATTTCCATGTTTATATAGATAGCGGTTTAGATATTTCCTTCTTAATACAGATGGCGGTGTAGATATTTATATGTTCATACAGATGGCGGTGCAGATTCTTCCATGTTCATACAGATGGCGGTGTAGATATTTCCATGTTTATAGATATAGCGGTGTAGTTATTTCCATGTGTAAAGAGATAGCTGTGAAGATATTTCCATGTATATGCAGATAGCTGTGTAGATATTTCCACTTTCATGCAGATAGCGGTGTAGATATTTACATGTTGAAACAGATAGCGGTGTAGATATTTCCATGTTCATCCAGATGGCTGTGTAGATATATCCATGTTCACAGAGATAGAGGTGTAGATATTTCCATGTTCATACAGGTAGTGGTGTAGATATTTCCATGTTCATACAGATAGCGGTGTAGATATTTCCATGTTCATACAGATAGCGGTGTAGTGATTTCCATGTTCATAGAGATAGCGGTGTAGGTATTTCCATGTTCATACAGATAGCGGTGCTGATATTTAAATGTTTATACAGGTAGCGGTGTAGATATTTCCATGTTTGTACAGATAGCGGTGTAGATATTTCCATGTTTATACAGATAGCGGTGTAGATATTTCCATGTTTTTACAGATAGCGGTGTAGATATCTCCATCTTAATACAGATGGCGGAGTAGATATTTATATGTTCATACAGATGGCGGTGCAGATATTTCCATGTTCATACAGATGGCGGTGTAGATATTCCCATGTTCATACAGATAGCGGTGTAGTTATTTCCATGTGTAAAGAGATAGCTGTGTAGATATTTCCAAGTATTTGCAGATGGCTGTGTAGAGATTTCCATTTTCATGCTGATAGTGGTTTAGATATTTAAATGTTCAAACAGATAGCGGTGTAGATATTTCCACGTTCATACAGATAGCGGTGTAGATATTTCCAAGCTTATACAGATTGCGAAGATGTATGCATATTTACACAGATAGCAGTGTAGATATTTCCATGTTCATGCAGATAGCGGTGTAGATATTTCCATGTTCATCCAGATGGCTGTGTAGATATATCCATGTTCATACAGATGGCGGTGTAGATATTTCCACGTTCATACAGATAGTGGTGTAGATATTTCCATGTTCATACAGATAGCGGTGTAGATATTTCCATGTTCATAGAGATAGCGGTGTAGATATTTCCATGTTCATACAGATAGCGGTGCTGATATTTCCAGCTTTATACAGGTAGCGGTGTAGATATTTCCATGTTCACGCAGATAGCGGTGTAGATATTTCCATGTTCATCCAGATGGCTGTGTAGATATATCCATGATCAAACAGATGGCGGTGAAGATATTTCCATGTTCATAGAGATAGAGGGGCTGATATTTCCATGTTCATAGAGATAGCGGTGCTGATATTTCCATGTTTATGCAGGTAGCGGTGTAGATATTTCCATGTTTATACAGGTAGCGGTGTAGATATTTCCATGTTTATACAGATAGCGGTGTAGATATTTCCATGTTTATACAGACAGCGGTGTAGATATTTCCATCTTAATACAGATGGCCGTGTGGTTATTTATATGTTCATACAGATGGCGGTGCAGATATTTCCATGTTCATACAGATGGCGGCGTAGATATTTCCATGTTCATACAGATAGCGGTGTAGTTATTTCCATGTGTAAAGAGATAGATGTGTAGGTATTTCCATGTATATGCAGATAGCTCTGTAGATATTTCCATTTTCATGCAGATAGCAGTTTAGATATTTCCATGGTCAAACAGATAGCGGTGTAGATATTTCCATGTTCATACAGATAGCGGTGTAGATATTACCATGTTTATACAGATAGCGGTGATGATGTATGCATGTTTACACAGATAGCGGTGTAGATATTTCCATGTTCATACAGATCGCGGTGTAGATATTTCCATGTTCAAACCGATAGCGGTGTAGATATTTCCATGTTCATACAGATAGAGGTGTAGATATTTCCATGTTCATACAGATAGCGGTGTAGATATTTCCATGTTCATACAGATAGCTGTGTAGATATTTTCATGTTCATACAGATAGCGGTGCTGATATTTCCATGTTTATACAGGCAGCGGTGAAGATATTTCCATGTTTATACAGATAGCGGTTTAGATATTTCCTTCTTAATACAGATGGCGGTGTAGATATTTATATGTTCATACAGATGGCGGTGCAGATACTTCCATGTTCATACAGATGGCGGTGTAGATATTTCCATGTTTATAGATATAGCGGTGTAGTTATTTCCATGTGTAAAGAGATAGCTGTGAAGATATTTCCATGTATATGCAGATAGCTGTGTAGATATTTCCACTTTCATGCAGATAGCGGTGTAGATATTTACATGTTGAAACAGATAGCGGTGTAGATATTTGCATGTTCATCCAGATGGCTGTGTAGATATATCCATGTTCACAGAGATAGAGGTGTAGATATTTCCATGTTCATACAGGTAGTGGTGTAGATATTTCCATGTTCATACAGATAGCGGTGTAGTGATTTCCATGTTCATAGAGATAGCGGTGTAGGTATTTCCATGTTCATACAGATAGCGGTGCTGATATTTAAATGTTTATACAGGTAGCGGTGTAGATATTTCCATGTTTATACAGATAGCGGTGTAGATATTTCCATGTTTATACAGAAAGCGGTGTAGATATTTCCAAGTTTATACAGATAGCGGTGTAGACATCTCCATCTTATTATAGATGGCGGTGTAGATATTTATATGTTCATACAGATGGCGGTGCAGATATTTCCATGTTCATACAGATGGTGGAGTAGATATTTCCATGTTCATACAGATAGCGGTGTAGATATTTCCATGTTCATACAGATAGCGGTGTAGATATTTCCATGTTCATACAGATAGCGGTGTAGATATTTCCATGTTCAAACAGATAGCGGTGTAGATATTTCCATGTTTATACAGATAGCGGTGTAGATATTTCCATGTTTATACAGATAGCAGTATAGATATCTCCATCTTAATACAGATGGCGGTGTAGATATTTATATGTTCATAGAGATGGCGGTGCAGATATTTCCATGTTCATACAGATGGCGGTGTAGATATTTCCATGTTCATACAGATAGCGGTGTAGTTATTTCCATGTGTAAAGAGATAGCTGTGTAGATATTTAAATGTATATGCAGATAGCAGTGTTGATATTTCGATTTTCATGCAGATAGCGGTGTAGATATTTCCATGTTCAAACAGATAGCGGTGTAGATATTTCCATGTTCATACAGATAGCGGTGTAGATATTTCCATGTTTACACAGATAGCGGTGTAGATATTTCCATGTTCATACAGATAGCGGTGTAGATATTACCATGTTCATACAGATAGCGGTGCTGATATTTCCATGTTAATACAGGTAGCGGTGTAGATATTTCCATGTTTATACAGATAGCGGTTTAGATATTTCCTTCTTAATACAGATGGCGGTGTAGATATTTATATGTTCATACAGATGGCGGTGCAGATACCTCCATGTTCATACAGATGGCGGTGTAGATATTTCCAAGTTTATAGAGATAGCGGTGTAGTTATTTCCATGTGTAAAGAGATAGCTGTGTAGATATTTCCATGTATATGCAGATAGCTGTGTAGATATTTCCACTTTCATGCAGATAGCGGTGTAGACATTTACATGTTCAAACAGATAGCGGTGCAGATATTTCCATGTTCATCCAGATGGCTGTTTAGATATATCCATGTTCATAGAGATAGAGGTGTAGATATTTCCATGTTCATACAGGTAGTGGTGTAGATATTTCCATGTTCATACAGATAGCGGTGTAGCTATTTCCATGTTCATACAGGTAGTGGTGTAGATATTTCCATGTTCATACAGATAGCGGTGTAGCTATTTCCATGTTCATACAGATAGCGGTGTAGATATTTCCAAGTTTATACAGATAGCGGTGTAGATATCTCCATCTTAATATAGATGGCGGTGTAGATATTTATTTGTTCATACAGATGGCGGTGCAGATATTTCCATGTTCATAGAGATAGTGGTGTAGATATTTCCATGTTCATACAGATAGCGGTGCTGATATTTAAATGTTTATACAGGTAGCGGTGTAGATATTTCCATGTTCATACAGATAGCGGTGTAGATATTTCCATTTTTATACATATAGCGGTGTAGATATTTCCAAGTTTATACAGATAGCGGTGTAGATATCCCCATCTTAATATAGATGGCGGTGTAGATATTTATATGTTCATACAGATGGCGATGCAGATATTTCCATGTTCATACAGATGGTGGAGTAGATATTTCCATGTTTATAGAGATAGCGCTGTAGTTATTTCCATGTGTAAAGATATAGCTTTGTAGATATTTCCATGTATATGAAGATCGCTGTGTAGATATTTCCATTTTCATGCAGATAGCGCCGTAGATATTTCCATGTTCAAACAGATAGCGGTGTAGATATTTCCATGTTCATGCAGATAGCAGTGCAGATATTTCCATGTTTATACAGATAGCGGTGAAGATGTATGCATGTTTACACAGATAGCGGTGTAGATCTTTCCATGTTCATACAGATAGCGGTGTAGATATTCCCATGTTCATCCAGATGGCTGTGTAGATATATCCATGTTTATACAGATGGCGGTGAAGATATTTCCATGTTCATACAGATAGCGGTGTTGTTATTTCCATTTGTAAAGAGATAGCTGTGTAGATATTTCCATGTATATGCAGATAGCTGTGTAGATATTTCCATTTTCATGCAGATAGCGGTTTAGATATTTCCATGTTCAAACAGATAGCGGTGTAGATATTTCCATGTTCATAGAGATACCGGTGTAGATATTTCCATGTTCATACAGATAGAGGGGTTATTTCCATGTTCTTACAGATAGCGGTGCTGATATTTCCATGTTTATACAGGTAGCGGTGTAGATATTTCCATGTTTTTACAGATAGCGGTGTAGATATCTCCATCTTAATACAGATGGCGGAGTAGATATTTATATGTTCATACAGATGGCGGTGCAGATATTTCCATGTTCATACAGATGGCGGTGTAGATATTCCCATGTTCATACAGATAGCGGTGTAGTTATTTCCATGTGTAAAGAGATAGCTGTGTAGATATTTCCAAGTATTTGCAGATGGCTGTGTAGAGATTTCCATTTTCATGCTGATAGTGGTTTAGATATTTAAATGTTCAAACAGATAGCGGTGTAGATATTTCCACGTTCATACAGATAGCGGTGTAGATATTTCCAAGCTTATACAGATTGCGAAGATGTATGCATATTTACACAGATAGCGGTGTAGATATTTCCATGTTCATGCAGATAGCGGTGTATATATTTCCATGTTCATCCAGATGGCTGTGTAGATATATCCATGTTCATACAGATGGCGGTGTAGATATTTCCACGTTCATACAGATAGTGGTGTAGATATTTCCATGTTCATACAGATAGCGGTGTAGATATTTCCATGTTCATAGAGATAGCGGTGTAGATATTTCCATGTTCATACAGATAGCGGTGCTGATATTTCCAGGTTTATACAGGTAGCGGTGTAGATATTTCCATGTTCACGCAGATAGCGGTGTAGATATTTCCATGTTCATCCAGATGGCTGTGTAGATATATCCATGATCAAACAGATGGCGGTGAAGATATTTCCATGTTCATAGAGATAGAGGGGCTGATATTTCCATGTTCATAGAGATAGCGGTGCTGATATTTCCATGTTTATGCAGGTAGCGGTGTAGATATTTCCATGTTTATACAGGTAGCGGTGTAGATATTTCCATGTTTATACAGATAGCGGTGTAGATATTTCCATGTTTATACAGACAGCGGTGTAGATATTTCCATCTTAATACAGATGGCCGTGTGGTTATTTATATGTTCATACAGATGGCGGTGCAGATATTTCCATGTTCATACAGATGGCGGCGTAGATATTTCCATGTTCATACAGATAGCGGTGTAGTTATTTCCATGTGTAAAGAGATAGATGTGTAGGTATTTCCATGTATATGCAGATAGCTCTGTAGATATTTCCATTTTCATGCAGATAGCAGTTTAGATATTTCCATGGTCAAACAGATAGCGGTGTAGATATTTCCATGTTCATACAGATAGCGGTGTAGATATTACCATGTTTATACAGATAGCGGTGATGATGTATGCATGTTTACACAGATAGCGGTGTAGATATTTCCATGTTCATACAGATCGCGGTGTAGATATTTCCATGTTCAAACCGATAGCGGTGTAGATATTTCCATGTTCATACAGATAGAGGTGTAGATATTTCCATGTTCATACAGATAGCGGTGTAGATATTTCCATGTTCATACAGATAGCTGTGTAGATATTTTCATGTTCATACAGATAGCGGTGCTGATATTTCCATGTTTATACAGGCAGCGGTGAAGATATTTCCATGTTTATACAGATAGCGGTTTAGATATTTCCTTCTTAATACAGATGGCGGTGTAGATATTTATATGTTCATACAGATGGCGGTGCAGATACTTCCATGTTCTTACAGATGGCGGTGTAGATATTTCCATGTTTATAGATATAGCGGTGTAGTTATTTCCATGTGTAAAGAGATAGCTGTGAAGATATTTCCATGTATATGCAGATAGCTGTGTAGATATTTCCACTTTCATGCAGATAGCGGTGTAGATATTTACATGTTGAAACAGATAGCGGTGTAGATATTTCCATGTTCATCCAGATGGCTGTGTAGATATATCCATGTTCACAGAGATAGAGGTGTAGATATTTCCATGTTCATACAGGTAGTGGTGTAGATATTTCCATGTTCATACAGATAGCGGTGTAGTGATTTCCATGTTCATAGAGATAGCGGTGTAGGTATTTCCATGTTCATACAGATAGCGGTGCTGATATTTAAATGTTTATACAGGTAGCGGTGTAGATATTTCCATGTTTATACAGATAGCGGTGTAGATATTTCCATGTTTATACAGAAAGCGGTGTAGATATTTCCAAGTTTATACAGATAGCGGTGTAGACATCTCCATCTTATTATAGATGGCGGTGTAGATATTTATATGTTCATACAGATGGCGGTGCAGATATTTCCATGTTCATACAGATGGTGGAGTAGATATTTCCATGTTCATACAGATAGCGGTGTAGATATTTCCATGTTCATACAGATAGCGGTGTAGATATTTCCATGTTCATACAGATAGCGGTGTAGATATTTCCATGTTCAAACAGATAGCGGTGTAGATATTTCCATGTTTATACAGATAGCGGTGTAGATATTTCCATGTTTATACAGATAGCAGTATAGATATCTCCATCTTAATACAGATGGCGGTGTAGATATTTATATGTTCATAGAGATGGCGGTGCAGATATTTCCATGTTCATACAGATGGCGGTGTAGATATTTCCATGTTCATACAGATAGCGGTGTAGTTATTTCCATGTGTAAAGAGATAGCTGTGTAGATATTTAAATGTATATGCAGATAGCAGTGTTGATATTTCGATTTTCATGCAGATAGCGGTGTAGATATTTCCATGTTCAAACAGATAGCGGTGTAGATATTTCCATGTTCATACAGATAGCGGTGTAGATATTTCCATGTTTACACAGATAGCGGTGTAGATATTTCCATGTTCATACAGATAGCGGTGTAGATATTACCATGTTCATACAGATAGCGGTGCTGATATTTCCATGTTAATACAGGTAGCGGTGTAGATATTTCCATGTTTATACAGATAGCGGTTTAGATATTTCCTTCTTAATACAGATGGCGGTGTAGATATTTATATGTTCATACAGATGGCGGTGCAGATACCTCCATGTTCATACAGATGGCGGTGTAGATATTTCCAAGTTTATAGAGATAGCGGTGTAGTTATTTCCATGTGTAAAGAGATAGCTGTGTAGATATTTCCATGTATATGCAGATAGCTGTGTAGATATTTCCACTTTCATGCAGATAGCGGTGTAGACATTTACATGTTCAAACAGATAGCGGTGCAGATATTTCCATGTTCATCCAGATGGCTGTTTAGATATATCCATGTTCATAGAGATAGAGGTGTAGATATTTCCATGTTCATACAGGTAGTGGTGTAGATATTTCCATGTTCATACAGATAGCGGTGTAGCTATTTCCATGTTCATACAGGTAGTGGTGTAGATATTTCCATGTTCATACAGATAGCGGTGTAGCTATTTCCATGTTCATACAGATAGCGGTGTAGATATTTCCAAGTTTATACAGATAGCGGTGTAGATATCTCCATCTTAATATAGATGGCGGTGTAGATATTTATTTGTTCATACAGATGGCGGTGCAGATATTTCCATGTTCATAGAGATAGTGGTGTAGATATTTCCATGTTCATACAGATAGCGGTGCTGATATTTAAATGTTTATACAGGTAGCGGTGTAGATATTTCCATGTTCATACAGATAGCGGTGTAGATATTTCCATTTTTATACATATAGCGGTGTAGATATTTCCAAGTTTATACAGATAGCGGTGTAGATATCCCCATCTTAATATAGATGGCGGTGTAGATATTTATATGTTCATACAGATGGCGATGCAGATATTTCCATGTTCATACTGATGGTGGAGTAGATATTTCCATGTTTATAGAGATAGCGCTGTAGTTATTTCCATGTGTAAAGATATAGCTTTGTAGATATTTCCATGTATATGAAGATCGCTGTGTAGATATTTCCATTTTCATGCAGATAGCGCCGTAGATATTTCCATGTTCAAACAGATAGCGGTGTAGATATTTCCATGTTCATGCAGATAGCAGTGCAGATATTTCCATGTTTATACAGATAGCGGTGAAGATGTATGCATGTTTACACAGATAGCGGTGTAGATCTTTCCATGTTCATACAGATAGCGGTGTAGATATTCCCATGTTCATCCAGATGGCTGTGTAGATATATCCATGTTTATACAGATGGCGGTGAAGATATTTCCATGTTCATACAGATAGCGGTGTTGTTATTTCCATTTGTAAAGAGATAGCTGTGTAGATATTTCCATGTATATGCAGATAGCTGTGTAGATATTTCCATTTTCATGCAGATAGCGGTTTAGATATTTCCATGTTCAAACAGATAGCGGTGTAGATATTTCCATGTTCATAGAGATACCGGTGTAGATATTTCCATGTTCATACAGATAGAGGGGTTATTTCCATGTTCTTACAGATAGCGGTGCTGATATTTCCATGTTTATACAGGTAGCGGTGTAGATATTTCCATGTTTTTACAGATAGCGGTGTAGATATCTCCATCTTAATACAGATGGCGGAGTAGATATTTATATGTTCATACAGATGGCGGTGCAGATATTTCCATGTTCATACAGATGGCGGTGTAGATATTCCCATGTTCATACAGATAGCGGTGTAGTTATTTCCATGTGTAAAGAGATAGCTGTGTAGATATTTCCAAGTATTTGCAGATGGCTGTGTAGAGATTTCCATTTTCATGCTGATAGTGGTTTAGATATTTAAATGTTCAAACAGATAGCGGTGTAGATATTTCCACGTTCATACAGATAGCGGTGTAGATATTTCCAAGCTTATACAGATTGCGAAGATGTATGCATATTTACACAGATAGCGGTGTAGATATTTCCATGTTCATGCAGATAGCGGTGTAGATATTTCCATGTTCATCCAGATGGCTGTGTAGATATATCCATGTTCATACAGATGGCGGTGTAGATATTTCCACGTTCATACAGATAGTGGTGTAGATATTTCCATGTTCATACAGATAGCGGTGTAGATATTTCCATGTTCATAGAGATAGCGGTGTAGATATTTCCATGTTCATACAGATAGCGGTGCTGATATTTCCAGGTTTATACAGGTAGCGGTGTAGATATTTCCATGTTCACGCAGATAGCGGTGTAGATATTTCCATGTTCATCCAGATGGCTGTGTAGATATATCCATGATCAAACAGATGGCGGTGAAGATATTTCCATGTTCATAGAGATAGAGGGGCTGATATTTCCATGTTCATAGAGATAGCGGTGCTGATATTTCCATGTTTATGCAGGTAGCGGTGTAGATATTTCCATGTTTATACAGGTAGCGGTGTAGATATTTCCATGTTTATACAGATAGCGGTGTAGATATTTCCATGTTTATACAGACAGCGGTGTAGATATTTCCATCTTAATACAGATGGCCGTGTGGTTATTTATATGTTCATACAGATGGCGGTGCAGATATTTCCATGTTCATACAGATGGCGGCGTAGATATTTCCATGTTCATACAGATAACGGTGTAGTTATTTCCATGTGTAAAGAGATAGATGTGTAGGTATTTCCATGTATATGCAGATAGCTCTGTAGATATTTCCATTTTCATGCAGATAGCGGTTTAGATATTTCCATGGTCAAACAGATAGCGGTGTAGATATTTCCATGTTCATACAGATAGCGGTGTAGATATTTCCATGTTTATACAGATAGCGGTGATGATGTATGCATGTTTACACAGATAGCGGTGTAGATATTTCCATGTTCCTACAGATCGCGGTGTAGATATTTCCATGTTCAAACCGATAGCGGTGTAGATATTTCCATGTTCATACAGATAGAGGTGTAGATATTTCCATGTTCATACAGATAGCGGTGTAGATATTTCCATGTTCATACAGATAGCGGTGTAGATATTTTCATGTTCATACAGATAGCGGTGCTGATATTTCCATGTTTATACAGGCAGCGGTGAAGATATTTCCATGTTTATATAGATAGCGGTTTAGATATTTCCTTCTTAATACAGATGGCGGTGTAGATATTTATATGTTCATACAGATGGCGGTGCAGATTCTTCCATGTTCATACAGATGGCGGTGTAGATATTTCCATGTTTATAGATATAGCGGTGTAGTTATTTCCATGTGTAAAGAGATAGCTGTGAAGATATTTCCATGTATATGCAGATAGCTGTGTAGATATTTCCACTTTCATGCAGATAGCGGTGTAGATATTTACATGTTGAAACAGATAGCGGTGTAGATATTTCCATGTTCATCCAGATGGCTGTGTAGATATATCCATGTTCACAGAGATAGAGGTGTAGATATTTCCATGTTCATACAGGTAGTGGTGTAGATATTTCCATGTTCATACAGATAGCGGTGTAGATATTTCCATGTTCATACAGATAGCGGTGTAGTGATTTCCATGTTCATAGAGATAGCGGTGTAGGTATTTCCATGTTCATACAGATAGCGGTGCTGA
Source organism: Gorilla gorilla gorilla (assembly GCF_029281585.2). Lineage (NCBI taxonomy): Eukaryota > Metazoa > Chordata > Mammalia > Primates > Hominidae > Gorilla > Gorilla gorilla. The sequence continues at coordinate 2,947,222 of NC_073232.2, read as the reverse complement.
TATTTAAATGTTTATACAGGTAGCGGTGTAGATATTTCCATGTTTGTACAGATAGCGGTGTAGATATTTCCATGTTTATACAGATAGCGGTGTAGATATTTCCATGTTTTTACAGATAGCGGTGTAGATATCTCCATCTTAATACAGATGGCGGAGTAGATATTTATATGTTCATACAGATGGCGGTGCAGATATTTCCATGTTCATACAGATGGCGGTGTAGATATTCCCATGTTCATACAGATAGCGGTGTAGTTATTTCCATGTGTAAAGAGATAGCTGTGTAGATATTTCCAAGTATTTGCAGATGGCTGTGTAGAGATTTCCATTTTCATGCTGATAGTGGTTTAGATATTTAAATGTTCAAACAGATAGCGGTGTAGATATTTCCACGTTCATACAGATAGCGGTGTAGATATTTCCAAGCTTATACAGATTGCGAAGATGTATGCATATTTACACAGATAGCAGTGTAGATATTTCCATGTTCATGCAGATAGCGGTGTAGATATTTCCATGTTCATCCAGATGGCTGTGTAGATATATCCATGTTCATACAGATGGCGGTGTAGATATTTCCACGTTCATACAGATAGTGGTGTAGATATTTCCATGTTCATACAGATAGCGGTGTAGATATTTCCATGTTCATAGAGATAGCGGTGTAGATATTTCCATGTTCATACAGATAGCGGTGCTGATATTTCCAGCTTTATACAGGTAGCGGTGTAGATATTTCCATGTTCACGCAGATAGCGGTGTAGATATTTCCATGTTCATCCAGATGGCTGTGTAGATATATCCATGATCAAACAGATGGCGGTGAAGATATTTCCATGTTCATAGAGATAGAGGGGCTGATATTTCCATGTTCATAGAGATAGCGGTGCTGATATTTCCATGTTTATGCAGGTAGCGGTGTAGATATTTCCATGTTTATACAGGTAGCGGTGTAGATATTTCCATGTTTATACAGATAGCGGTGTAGATATTTCCATGTTTATACAGACAGCGGTGTAGATATTTCCATCTTAATACAGATGGCCGTGTGGTTATTTATATGTTCATACAGATGGCGGTGCAGATATTTCCATGTTCATACAGATGGCGGCGTAGATATTTCCATGTTCATACAGATAGCGGTGTAGTTATTTCCATGTGTAAAGAGATAGATGTGTAGGTATTTCCATGTATATGCAGATAGCTCTGTAGATATTTCCATTTTCATGCAGATAGCAGTTTAGATATTTCCATGGTCAAACAGATAGCGGTGTAGATATTTCCATGTTCATACAGATAGCGGTGTAGATATTACCATGTTTATACAGATAGCGGTGATGATGTATGCATGTTTACACAGATAGCGGTGTAGATATTTCCATGTTCATACAGATCGCGGTGTAGATATTTCCATGTTCAAACCGATAGCGGTGTAGATATTTCCATGTTCATACAGATAGAGGTGTAGATATTTCCATGTTCATACAGATAGCGGTGTAGATATTTCCATGTTCATACAGATAGCTGTGTAGATATTTTCATGTTCATACAGATAGCGGTGCTGATATTTCCATGTTTATACAGGCAGCGGTGAAGATATTTCCATGTTTATACAGATAGCGGTTTAGATATTTCCTTCTTAATACAGATGGCGGTGTAGATATTTATATGTTCATACAGATGGCGGTGCAGATACTTCCATGTTCATACAGATGGCGGTGTAGATATTTCCATGTTTATAGATATAGCGGTGTAGTTATTTCCATGTGTAAAGAGATAGCTGTGAAGATATTTCCATGTATATGCAGATAGCTGTGTAGATATTTCCACTTTCATGCAGATAGCGGTGTAGATATTTACATGTTGAAACAGATAGCGGTGTAGATATTTGCATGTTCATCCAGATGGCTGTGTAGATATATCCATGTTCACAGAGATAGAGGTGTAGATATTTCCATGTTCATACAGGTAGTGGTGTAGATATTTCCATGTTCATACAGATAGCGGTGTAGTGATTTCCATGTTCATAGAGATAGCGGTGTAGGTATTTCCATGTTCATACAGATAGCGGTGCTGATATTTAAATGTTTATACAGGTAGCGGTGTAGATATTTCCATGTTTATACAGATAGCGGTGTAGATATTTCCATGTTTATACAGAAAGCGGTGTAGATATTTCCAAGTTTATACAGATAGCGGTGTAGACATCTCCATCTTATTATAGATGGCGGTGTAGATATTTATATGTTCATACAGATGGCGGTGCAGATATTTCCATGTTCATACAGATGGTGGAGTAGATATTTCCATGTTCATACAGATAGCGGTGTAGATATTTCCATGTTCATACAGATAGCGGTGTAGATATTTCCATGTTCATACAGATAGCGGTGTAGATATTTCCATGTTCAAACAGATAGCGGTGTAGATATTTCCATGTTTATACAGATAGCGGTGTAGATATTTCCATGTTTATACAGATAGCAGTATAGATATCTCCATCTTAATACAGATGGCGGTGTAGATATTTATATGTTCATAGAGATGGCGGTGCAGATATTTCCATGTTCATACAGATGGCGGTGTAGATATTTCCATGTTCATACAGATAGCGGTGTAGTTATTTCCATGTGTAAAGAGATAGCTGTGTAGATATTTAAATGTATATGCAGATAGCAGTGTTGATATTTCGATTTTCATGCAGATAGCGGTGTAGATATTTCCATGTTCAAACAGATAGCGGTGTAGATATTTCCATGTTCATACAGATAGCGGTGTAGATATTTCCATGTTTACACAGATAGCGGTGTAGATATTTCCATGTTCATACAGATAGCGGTGTAGATATTACCATGTTCATACAGATAGCGGTGCTGATATTTCCATGTTAATACAGGTAGCGGTGTAGATATTTCCATGTTTATACAGATAGCGGTTTAGATATTTCCTTCTTAATACAGATGGCGGTGTAGATATTTATATGTTCATACAGATGGCGGTGCAGATACCTCCATGTTCATACAGATGGCGGTGTAGATATTTCCATGTTTATAGAGATAGCGGTGTAGTTATTTCCATGTGTAAAGAGATAGCTGTGTAGATATTTCCATGTATATGCAGATAGCTGTGTAGATATTTCCACTTTCATGCAGATAGCGGTGTAGACATTTACATGTTCAAACAGATAGCGGTGCAGATATTTCCATGTTCATCCAGATGGCTGTTTAGATATATCCATGTTCATAGAGATAGAGGTGTAGATATTTCCATGTTCATACAGGTAGTGGTGTAGATATTTCCATGTTCATACAGATAGCGGTGTAGCTATTTCCATGTTCATACAGGTAGTGGTGTAGATATTTCCATGTTCATACAGATAGCGGTGTAGCTATTTCCATGTTCATACAGATAGCGGTGTAGATATTTCCAAGTTTATACAGATAGCGGTGTAGATATCTCCATCTTAATATAGATGGCGGTGTAGATATTTATTTGTTCATACAGATGGCGGTGCAGATATTTCCATGTTCATAGAGATAGTGGTGTAGATATTTCCATGTTCATACAGATAGCGGTGCTGATATTTAAATGTTTATACAGGTAGCGGTGTAGATATTTCCATGTTCATACAGATAGCGGTGTAGATATTTCCATTTTTATACATATAGCGGTGTAGATATTTCCAAGTTTATACAGATAGCGGTGTAGATATCCCCATCTTAATATAGATGGCGGTGTAGATATTTATATGTTCATACAGATGGCGATGCAGATATTTCCATGTTCATACTGATGGTGGAGTAGATATTTCCATGTTTATAGAGATAGCGCTGTAGTTATTTCCATGTGTAAAGATATAGCTTTGTAGATATTTCCATGTATATGAAGATCGCTGTGTAGATATTTCCATTTTCATGCAGATAGCGCCGTAGATATTTCCATGTTCAAACAGATAGCGGTGTAGATATTTCCATGTTCATGCAGATAGCAGTGCAGATATTTCCATGTTTATACAGATAGCGGTGAAGATGTATGCATGTTTACACAGATAGCGGTGTAGATCTTTCCATGTTCATACAGATAGCGGTGTAGATATTCCCATGTTCATCCAGATGGCTGTGTAGATATATCCATGTTTATACAGATGGCGGTGAAGATATTTCCATGTTCATACAGATAGCGGTGTTGTTATTTCCATTTGTAAAGAGATAGCTGTGTAGATATTTCCATGTATATGCAGATAGCTGTGTAGATATTTCCATTTTCATGCAGATAGCGGTTTAGATATTTCCATGTTCAAACAGATAGCGGTGTAGATATTTCCATGTTCATAGAGATACCGGTGTAGATATTTCCATGTTCATACAGATAGAGGGGTTATTTCCATGTTCTTACAGATAGCGGTGCTGATATTTCCATGTTTATACAGGTAGCGGTGTAGATATTTCCATGTTTTTACAGATAGCGGTGTAGATATCTCCATCTTAATACAGATGGCGGAGTAGATATTTATATGTTCATACAGATGGCGGTGCAGATATTTCCATGTTCATACAGATGGCGGTGTAGATATTCCCATGTTCATACAGATAGCGGTGTAGTTATTTCCATGTGTAAAGAGATAGCTGTGTAGATATTTCCAAGTATTTGCAGATGGCTGTGTAGAGATTTCCATTTTCATGCTGATAGTGGTTTAGATATTTAAATGTTCAAACAGATAGCGGTGTAGATATTTCCACGTTCATACAGATAGCGGTGTAGATATTTCCAAGCTTATACAGATTGCGAAGATGTATGCATATTTACACAGATAGCGGTGTAGATATTTCCATGTTCATGCAGATAGCGGTGTAGATATTTCCATGTTCATCCAGATGGCTGTGTAGATATATCCATGTTCATACAGATGGCGGTGTAGATATTTCCACGTTCATACAGATAGTGGTGTAGATATTTCCATGTTCATACAGATAGCGGTGTAGATATTTCCATGTTCATAGAGATAGCGGTGTAGATATTTCCATGTTCATACAGATAGCGGTGCTGATATTTCCAGGTTTATACAGGTAGCGGTGTAGATATTTCCATGTTCACGCAGATAGCGGTGTAGATATTTCCATGTTCATCCAGATGGCTGTGTAGATATATCCATGATCAAACAGATGGCGGTGAAGATATTTCCATGTTCATAGAGATAGAGGGGCTGATATTTCCATGTTCATAGAGATAGCGGTGCTGATATTTCCATGTTTATGCAGGTAGCGGTGTAGATATTTCCATGTTTATACAGGTAGCGGTGTAGATATTTCCATGTTTATACAGATAGCGGTGTAGATATTTCCATGTTTATACAGACAGCGGTGTAGATATTTCCATCTTAATACAGATGGCCGTGTGGTTATTTATATGTTCATACAGATGGCGGTGCAGATATTTCCATGTTCATACAGATGGCGGCGTAGATATTTCCATGTTCATACAGATAACGGTGTAGTTATTTCCATGTGTAAAGAGATAGATGTGTAGGTATTTCCATGTATATGCAGATAGCTCTGTAGATATTTCCATTTTCATGCAGATAGCGGTTTAGATATTTCCATGGTCAAACAGATAGCGGTGTAGATATTTCCATGTTCATACAGATAGCGGTGTAGATATTTCCATGTTTATACAGATAGCGGTGATGATGTATGCATGTTTACACAGATAGCGGTGTAGATATTTCCATGTTCCTACAGATCGCGGTGTAGATATTTCCATGTTCAAACCGATAGCGGTGTAGATATTTCCATGTTCATACAGATAGAGGTGTAGATATTTCCATGTTCATACAGATAGCGGTGTAGATATTTCCATGTTCATACAGATAGCGGTGTAGATATTTTCATGTTCATACAGATAGCGGTGCTGATATTTCCATGTTTATACAGGCAGCGGTGAAGATATTTCCATGTTTATATAGATAGCGGTTTAGATATTTCCTTCTTAATACAGATGGCGGTGTAGATATTTATATGTTCATACAGATGGCGGTGCAGATTCTTCCATGTTCATACAGATGGCGGTGTAGATATTTCCATGTTTATAGATATAGCGGTGTAGTTATTTCCATGTGTAAAGAGATAGCTGTGAAGATATTTCCATGTATATGCAGATAGCTGTGTAGATATTTCCACTTTCATGCAGATAGCGGTGTAGATATTTACATGTTGAAACAGATAGCGGTGTAGATATTTCCATGTTCATCCAGATGGCTGTGTAGATATATCCATGTTCACAGAGATAGAGGTGTAGATATTTCCATGTTCATACAGGTAGTGGTGTAGATATTTCCATGTTCATACAGATAGCGGTGTAGATATTTCCATGTTCATACAGATAGCGGTGTAGTGATTTCCATGTTCATAGAGATAGCGGTGTAGGTATTTCCATGTTCATACAGATAGCGGTGCTGATATTTAAATGTTTATACAGGTAGCGGTGTAGATATTTCCATGTTTGTACAGATAGCGGTGTAGATATTTCCATGTTTATACAGATAGCGGTGTAGATATTTCCATGTTTTTACAGATAGCGGTGTAGATATCTCCATCTTAATACAGATGGCGGAGTAGATATTTATATGTTCATACAGATGGCGGTGCAGATATTTCCATGTTCATACAGATGGCGGTGTAGATATTCCCATGTTCATACAGATAGCGGTGTAGTTATTTCCATGTGTAAAGAGATAGCTGTGTAGATATTTCCAAGTATTTGCAGATGGCTGTGTAGAGATTTCCATTTTCATGCTGATAGTGGTTTAGATATTTAAATGTTCAAACAGATAGCGGTGTAGATATTTCCACGTTCATACAGATAGCGGTGTAGATATTTCCAAGCTTATACAGATTGCGAAGATGTATGCATATTTACACAGATAGCAGTGTAGATATTTCCATGTTCATGCAGATAGCGGTGTAGATATTTCCATGTTCATCCAGATGGCTGTGTAGATATATCCATGTTCATACAGATGGCGGTGTAGATATTTCCACGTTCATACAGATAGTGGTGTAGATATTTCCATGTTCATACAGATAGCGGTGTAGATATTTCCATGTTCATAGAGATAGCGGTGTAGATATTTCCATGTTCATACAGATAGCGGTGCTGATATTTCCAGCTTTATACAGGTAGCGGTGTAGATATTTCCATGTTCACGCAGATAGCGGTGTAGATATTTCCATGTTCATCCAGATGGCTGTGTAGATATATCCATGATCAAACAGATGGCGGTGAAGATATTTCCATGTTCATAGAGATAGAGGGGCTGATATTTCCATGTTCATAGAGATAGCGGTGCTGATATTTCCATGTTTATGCAGGTAGCGGTGTAGATATTTCCATGTTTATACAGGTAGCGGTGTAGATATTTCCATGTTTATACAGATAGCGGTGTAGATATTTCCATGTTTATACAGACAGCGGTGTAGATATTTCCATCTTAATACAGATGGCCGTGTGGTTATTTATATGTTCATACAGATGGCGGTGCAGATATTTCCATGTTCATACAGATGGCGGCGTAGATATTTCCATGTTCATACAGATAGCGGTGTAGTTATTTCCATGTGTAAAGAGATAGATGTGTAGGTATTTCCATGTATATGCAGATAGCTCTGTAGATATTTCCATTTTCATGCAGATAGCAGTTTAGATATTTCCATGGTCAAACAGATAGCGGTGTAGATATTTCCATGTTCATACAGATAGCGGTGTAGATATTACCATGTTTATACAGATAGCGGTGATGATGTATGCATGTTTACACAGATAGCGGTGTAGATATTTCCATGTTCATACAGATCGCGGTGTAGATATTTCCATGTTCAAACCGATAGCGGTGTAGATATTTCCATGTTCATACAGATAGAGGTGTAGATATTTCCATGTTCATACAGATAGCGGTGTAGATATTTCCATGTTCATACAGATAGCTGTGTAGATATTTTCATGTTCATACAGATAGCGGTGCTGATATTTCCATGTTTATACAGGCAGCGGTGAAGATATTTCCATGTTTATACAGATAGCGGTTTAGATATTTCCTTCTTAATACAGATGGCGGTGTAGATATTTATATGTTCATACAGATGGCGGTGCAGATACTTCCATGTTCATACAGATGGCGGTGTAGATATTTCCATGTTTATAGATATAGCGGTGTAGTTATTTCCATGTGTAAAGAGATAGCTGTGAAGATATTTCCATGTATATGCAGATAGCTGTGTAGATATTTCCACTTTCATGCAGATAGCGGTGTAGATATTTACATGTTGAAACAGATAGCGGTGTAGATATTTGCATGTTCATCCAGATGGCTGTGTAGATATATCCATGTTCACAGAGATAGAGGTGTAGATATTTCCATGTTCATACAGGTAGTGGTGTAGATATTTCCATGTTCATACAGATAGCGGTGTAGTGATTTCCATGTTCATAGAGATAGCGGTGTAGGTATTTCCATGTTCATACAGATAGCGGTGCTGATATTTAAATGTTTATACAGGTAGCGGTGTAGATATTTCCATGTTTATACAGATAGCGGTGTAGATATTTCCATGTTTATACAGAAAGCGGTGTAGATATTTCCAAGTTTATACAGATAGCGGTGTAGACATCTCCATCTTATTATAGATGGCGGTGTAGATATTTATATGTTCATACAGATGGCGGTGCAGATATTTCCATGTTCATACAGATGGTGGAGTAGATATTTCCATGTTCATACAGATAGCGGTGTAGATATTTCCATGTTCATACAGATAGCGGTGTAGATATTTCCATGTTCATACAGATAGCGGTGTAGATATTTCCATGTTCAAACAGATAGCGGTGTAGATATTTCCATGTTTATACAGATAGCGGTGTAGATATTTCCATGTTTATACAGATAGCAGTATAGATATCTCCATCTTAATACAGATGGCGGTGTAGATATTTATATGTTCATAGAGATGGCGGTGCAGATATTTCCATGTTCATACAGATGGCGGTGTAGATATTTCCATGTTCATACAGATAGCGGTGTAGTTATTTCCATGTGTAAAGAGATAGCTGTGTAGATATTTAAATGTATATGCAGATAGCAGTGTTGATATTTCGATTTTCATGCAGATAGCGGTGTAGATATTTCCATGTTCAAACAGATAGCGGTGTAGATATTTCCATGTTCATACAGATAGCGGTGTAGATATTTCCATGTTTACACAGATAGCGGTGTAGATATTTCCATGTTCATACAGATAGCGGTGTAGATATTACCATGTTCATACAGATAGCGGTGCTGATATTTCCATGTTAATACAGGTAGCGGTGTAGATATTTCCATGTTTATACAGATAGCGGTTTAGATATTTCCTTCTTAATACAGATGGCGGTGTAGATATTTATATGTTCATACAGATGGCGGTGCAGATACCTCCATGTTCATACAGATGGCGGTGTAGATATTTCCATGTTTATAGAGATAGCGGTGTAGTTATTTCCATGTGTAAAGAGATAGCTGTGTAGATATTTCCATGTATATGCAGATAGCTGTGTAGATATTTCCACTTTCATGCAGATAGCGGTGTAGACATTTACATGTTCAAACAGATAGCGGTGCAGATATTTCCATGTTCATCCAGATGGCTGTTTAGATATATCCATGTTCATAGAGATAGAGGTGTAGATATTTCCATGTTCATACAGGTAGTGGTGTAGATATTTCCATGTTCATACAGATAGCGGTGTAGCTATTTCCATGTTCATACAGGTAGTGGTGTAGATATTTCCATGTTCATACAGATAGCGGTGTAGCTATTTCCATGTTCATACAGATAGCGGTGTAGATATTTCCAAGTTTATACAGATAGCGGTGTAGATATCTCCATCTTAATATAGATGGCGGTGTAGATATTTATTTGTTCATACAGATGGCGGTGCAGATATTTCCATGTTCATAGAGATAGTGGTGTAGATATTTCCATGTTCATACAGATAGCGGTGCTGATATTTAAATGTTTATACAGGTAGCGGTGTAGATATTTCCATGTTCATACAGATAGCGGTGTAGATATTTCCATTTTTATACATATAGCGGTGTAGATATTTCCAAGTTTATACAGATAGCGGTGTAGATATCCCCATCTTAATATAGATGGCGGTGTAGATATTTATATGTTCATACAGATGGCGATGCAGATATTTCCATGTTCATACAGATGGTGGAGTAGATATTTCCATGTTTATAGAGATAGCGCTGTAGTTATTTCCATGTGTAAAGATATAGCTTTGTAGATATTTCCATGTATATGAAGATCGCTGTGTAGATATTTCCATTTTCATGCAGATAGCGCCGTAGATATTTCCATGTTCAAACAGATAGCGGTGTAGATATTTCCATGTTCATGCAGATAGCAGTGCAGATATTTCCATGTTTATACAGATAGCGGTGAAGATGTATGCATGTTTACACAGATAGCGGTGTAGATCTTTCCATGTTCATACAGATAGCGGTGTAGATATTCCCATGTTCATCCAGATGGCTGTGTAGATATATCCATGTTTATACAGATGGCGGTGAAGATATTTCCATGTTCATACAGATAGCGGTGTTGTTATTTCCATTTGTAAAGAGATAGCTGTGTAGATATTTCCATGTATATGCAGATAGCTGTGTAGATATTTCCATTTTCATGCAGATAGCGGTTTAGATATTTCCATGTTCAAACAGATAGCGGTGTAGATATTTCCATGTTCATAGAGATACCGGTGTAGATATTTCCATGTTCATACAGATAGAGGGGTTATTTCCATGTTCTTACAGATAGCGGTGCTGATATTTCCATGTTTATACAGGTAGCGGTGTAGATATTTCCATGTTTTTACAGATAGCGGTGTAGATATCTCCATCTTAATACAGATGGCGGAGTAGATATTTATATGTTCATACAGATGGCGGTGCAGATATTTCCATGTTCATACAGATGGCGGTGTAGATATTCCCATGTTCATACAGATAGCGGTGTAGTTATTTCCATGTGTAAAGAGATAGCTGTGTAGATATTTCCAAGTATTTGCAGATGGCTGTGTAGAGATTTCCATTTTCATGCTGATAGTGGTTTAGATATTTAAATGTTCAAACAGATAGCGGTGTAGATATTTCCACGTTCATACAGATAGCGGTGTAGATAATTCCAAGCTTATACAGATTGCGAAGATGTATGCATATTTACACAGATAGCGGTGTAGATATTTCCATGTTCATGCAGATAGCGGTGTAGATATTTCCATGTTCATCCAGATGGCTGTGTAGATATATCCATGTTCATACAGATGGCGGTGTAGATATTTCCACGTTCATACAGATAGTGGTGTAGATATTTCCATGTTCATACAGATAGCGGTGTAGATATTTCCATGTTCATAGAGATAGCGGTGTAGATATTTCCATGTTCATACAGATAGCGGTGCTGATATTTCCAGGTTTATACAGGTAGCGGTGTAGATATTTCCATGTTCACGCAGATAGCGGTGTAGATATTTCCATGTTCATCCAGATGGCTGTGTAGATATATCCATGATCAAACAGATGGCGGTGAAGATATTTCCATGTTCATAGAGATAGAGGGGCTGATATTTCCATGTTCATAGAGATAGCGGTGCTGATATTTCCATGTTTATGCAGGTAGCGGTGTAGATATTTCCATGTTTATACAGGTAGCGGTGTAGATATTTCCATGTTTATACAGATAGCGGTGTAGATATTTCCATGTTTATACAGACAGCGGTGTAGATATTTCCATCTTAATACAGATGGCCGTGTGGTTATTTATATGTTCATACAGATGGCGGTGCAGATATTTCCATGTTCATACAGATGGCGGCGTAGATATTTCCATGTTCATACAGATAACGGTGTAGTTATTTCCATGTGTAAAGAGATAGATGTGTAGGTATTTCCATGTATATGCAGATAGCTCTGTAGATATTTCCATTTTCATGCAGATAGCGGTTTAGATATTTCCATGGTCAAACAGATAGCGGTGTAGATATTTCCATGTTCATACAGATAGCGGTGTAGATATTTCCATGTTTATACAGATAGCGGTGATGATGTATGCATGTTTACACAGATAGCGGTGTAGATATTTCCATGTTCCTACAGATCGCGGTGTAGATATTTCCATGTTCAAACCGATAGCGGTGTAGATATTTCCATGTTCATACAGATAGAGGTGTAGATATTTCCATGTTCATACAGATAGCGGTGTAGATATTTCCATGTTCATACAGATAGCGGTGTAGATATTTTCATGTTCATACAGATAGCGGTGCTGATATTTCCATGTTTATACAGGCAGCGGTGAAGATATTTCCATGTTTATATAGATAGCGGTTTAGATATTTCCTTCTTAATACAGATGGCGGTGTAGATATTTATATGTTCATACAGATGGCGGTGCAGATTCTTCCATGTTCATACAGATGGCGGTGTAGATATTTCCATGTTTATAGATATAGCGGTGTAGTTATTTCCATGTGTAAAGAGATAGCTGTGAAGATATTTCCATGTATATGCAGATAGCTGTGTAGATATTTCCACTTTCATGCAGATAGCGGTGTAGATATTTACATGTTGAAACAGATAGCGGTGTAGATATTTCCATGTTCATCCAGATGGCTGTGTAGATATATCCATGTTCACAGAGATAGAGGTGTAGATATTTCCATGTTCATACAGGTAGTGGTGTAGATATTTCCATGTTCATACAGATAGCGGTGTAGATATTTCCATGTTCATACAGATAGCGGTGTAGTGATTTCCATGTTCATAGAGATAGCGGTGTAGGTATTTCCATGTTCATACAGATAGCGGTGCTGATATTTAAATGTTTATACAGGTAGCGGTGTAGATATTTCCATGTTTGTACAGATAGCGGTGTAGATATTTCCATGTTTATACAGATAGCGGTGTAGATATTTCCATGTTTTTACAGATAGCGGTGTAGATATCTCCATCTTAATACAGATGGCGGAGTAGATATTTATATGTTCATACAGATGGCGGTGCAGATATTTCCATGTTCATACAGATGGCGGTGTAGATATTCCCATGTTCATACAGATAGCGGTGTAGTTATTTCCATGTGTAAAGAGATAGCTGTGTAGATATTTCCAAGTATTTGCAGATGGCTGTGTAGAGATTTCCATTTTCATGCTGATAGTGGTTTAGATATTTAAATGTTCAAACAGATAGCGGTGTAGATATTTCCACGTTCATACAGATAGCGGTGTAGATATTTCCAAGCTTATACAGATTGCGAAGATGTATGCATATTTACACAGATAGCGGTGTAGATATTTCCATGTTCATGCAGATAGCGGTGTAGATATTTCCATGTTCATCCAGATGGCTGTGTAGATATATCCATGTTCATACAGATGGCGGTGTAGATATTTCCACGTTCATACAGATAGTGGTGTAGATATTTCCATGTTCATACAGATAGCGGTGTAGATATTTCCATGTTCATAGAGATAGCGGTGTAGATATTTCCATGTTCATACAGATAGCGGTGCTGATATTTCCAGGTTTATACAGGTAGCGGTGTAGATATTTCCATGTTCACGCAGATAGCGGTGTAGATATTTCCATGTTCATCCAGATTGCTGTGTAGATATATCCATGATCAAACAGATGGCGGTGAAGATATTTCCATGTTCATAGAGATAGAGGGGCTGATATTTCCATGTTCATAGAGATAGCGGTGCTGATATTTCCATGTTTATGCAGGTAGCGGTGTAGATATTTCCATGTTTATACAGGTAGCGGTGTAGATATTTCCATGTTTATACAGATAGCGGTGTAGATATTTCCATGTTTATACAGATAGCGGTGTAGATATTTCCATGTTTATACAGATAGCGGTGTAGATATTTCCATTTTCATGCAGATAGCGGTTTAGATATTTCCATGTTCAAACAGATAGCGGTGTAGATATTTCCATGTTCATAGAGATACCGGTGTAGATATTTCCATGTTCATACAGATAGAGGGGTTATTTCCATGTTCTTACAGATAGCGGTGCTGATATTTCCATGTTTATACAGGTAGCGGTGTAGATATTTCCATGTTTTTACAGATAGCGGTGTAGATATCTCCATCTTAATACAGATGGCGGAGTAGATATTTATATGTTCATACAGATGGCGGTGCAGATATTTCCATGTTCATACAGATGGCGGTGTAGATATTCCCATGTTCATACAGATAGCGGTGTAGTTATTTCCATGTGTAAAGAGATAGCTGTGTAGATATTTCCAAGTATTTGCAGATGGCTGTGTAGAGATTTCCATTTTCATGCTGATAGTGGTTTAGATATTTAAATGTTCAAACAGATAGCGGTGTAGATATTTCCACGTTCATACAGATAGCGGTGTAGATATTTCCAAGCTTATACAAATTGCGAAGATGTATGCATATTTACACAGATAGCGGTGTAGATATTTCCATGTTCATGCAGATAGCGGTGTAGATATTTCCATGTTCATCCAGATGGCTGTGTAGATATATCCATGTTCATACAGATGGCGGTGTAGATATTTCCACGTTCATACAGATAGTGGTGTAGATATTTCCATGTTCATACAGATAGCGGTGTAGATATTTCCATGTTCATAGAGATAGCGGTGTAGATATTTCCATGTTCATACAGATAGCGGTGCTGATATTTCCAGGTTTATACAGGTAGCGGTGTAGATATTTCCATGTTCACGCAGATAGCGGTGTAGATATTTCCATGTTCATCCAGATGGCTGTGTAGATATATCCATGATCAAACAGATGGCGGTGAAGATATTTCCATGTTCATAGAGATAGAGGGGCTGATATTTCCATGTTCATAGAGATAGCGGTGCTGATATTTCCATGTTTATGCAGGTAGCGGTGTAGATATTTCCATGTTTATACAGGTAGCGGTGTAGATATTTCCATGTTTATACAGATAGCGGTGTAGATATTTCCATGTTTATACAGACAGCGGTGTAGATATTTCCATCTTAATACAGATGGCCGTGTGGTTATTTATATGTTCATACAGATGGCGGTGCAGATATTTCCATGTTCATACAGATGGCGGCGTAGATATTTCCATGTTCATACAGATAACGGTGTAGTTATTTCCATGTGTAAAGAGATAGATGTGTAGGTATTTCCATGTATATGCAGATAGCTCTGTAGATATTTCCATTTTCATGCAGATAGCGGTTTAGATATTTCCATGGTCAAACAGATAGCGGTGTAGATATTTCCATGTTCATACAGATAGCGGTGTAGATATTTCCATGTTTATACAGATAGCGGTGATGATGTATGCATGTTTACACAGATAGCGGTGTAGATATTTCCATGTTCCTACAGATCGCGGTGTAGATATTTCCATGTTCAAACCGATAGCGGTGTAGATATTTCCATGTTCATACAGATAGAGGTGTAGATATTTCCATGTTCATACAGATAGCGGTGTAGATATTTCCATGTTCATACAGATAGCGGTGTAGATATTTTCATGTTCATACAGATAGCGGTGCTGATATTTCCATGTTTATACAGGCAGCGGTGAAGATATTTCCATGTTTATATAGATAGCGGTTTAGATATTTCCTTCTTAATACAGATGGCGGTGTAGATATTTATATGTTCATACAGATGGCGGTGCAGATTCTTCCATGTTCATACAGATGGCGGTGTAGATATTTCCATGTTTATAGATATAGCGGTGTAGTTATTTCCATGTGTAAAGAGATAGCTGTGAAGATATTTCCATGTATATGCAGATAGCTGTGTAGATATTTCCACTTTCATGCAGATAGCGGTGTAGATATTTACATGTTGAAACAGATAGCGGTGTAGATATTTCCATGTTCATCCAGATGGCTGTGTAGATATATCCATGTTCACAGAGATAGAGGTGTAGATATTTCCATGTTCATACAGGTAGTGGTGTAGATATTTCCATGTTCATACAGATAGCGGTGTAGATATTTCCATGTTCATACAGATAGCGGTGTAGTGATTTCCATGTTCATAGAGATAGCGGTGTAGGTATTTCCATGTTCATACAGATAGCGGTGCTGATATTTAAATGTTTATACAGGTAGCGGTGTAGATATTTCCATGTTTGTACAGATAGCGGTGTAGATATTTCCATGTTTATACAGATAGCGGTGTAGATATTTCCATGTTTTTACAGATAGCGGTGTAGATATCTCCATCTTAATACAGATGGCGGAGTAGATATTTATATGTTCATACAGATGGCGGTGCAGATATTTCCATGTTCATACAGATGGCGGTGTAGATATTCCCATGTTCATACAGATAGCGGTGTAGTTATTTCCATGTGTAAAGAGATAGCTGTGTAGATATTTCCAAGTATTTGCAGATGGCTGTGTAGAGATTTCCATTTTCATGCTGATAGTGGTTTAGATATTTAAATGTTCAAACAGATAGCGGTGTAGATATTTCCACGTTCATACAGATAGCGGTGTAGATATTTCCAAGCTTATACAGATTGCGAAGATGTATGCATATTTACACAGATAGCGGTGTAGATATTTCCATGTTCATGCAGATAGCGGTGTAGATATTTCCATGTTCATCCAGATGGCTGTGTAGATATATCCATGTTCATACAGATGGCGGTGTAGATATTTCCACGTTCATACAGATAGTGGTGTAGATATTTCCATGTTCATACAGATAGCGGTGTAGATATTTCCATGTTCATAGAGATAGCGGTGTAGATATTTCCATGTTCATACAGATAGCGGTGCTGATATTTCCAGGTTTATACAGGTAGCGGTGTAGATATTTCCATGTTCACGCAGATAGCGGTGTAGATATTTCCATGTTCATCCAGATTGCTGTGTAGATATATCCATGATCAAACAGATGGCGGTGAAGATATTTCCATGTTCATAGAGATAGAGGGGCTGATATTTCCATGTTCATAGAGATAGCGGTGCTGATATTTCCATGTTTATGCAGGTAGCGGTGTAGATATTTCCATGTTTATACAGGTAGCGGTGTAGATATTTCCATGTTTATACAGATAGCGGTGTAGATATTTCCATGTTTATACAGATAGCGGTGTAGATATTTCCATGTTTATACAGATTGTGGTGTATATATTTCCATGTTCATACAGATAGCGGTGTAGATATTTCCATGTGTATACAGATAGCGGTGTAGATATTTCCATGTTCATAGAGATAGCGGTGTAGATATTTCCATGTTTATACAGATAGCGGAGATGATGTATGCATGTTTACACAGATAGCGGTGTAGATATTTCCATGTTCATACAGATAGCGGTGTAGATATTTCCATGTTCAAACAGATAGCGGTTTAGATATTTCCATGTTCATGCAGATAGCAGTGTAGATATTTCCATGTTTATAGAGATAGCGGTGAAGATGTATGCATGTTTACACAGATAGCGGTGTATATATTTCCATGTTCATACAGATAGCGGTGTAGATATTTCCATGCTCTTCCAGATGGCTGTGTAGATATATCCATGTTCATACAGATGGCGGTGAAGATATTTCCATGTTCATACAGATAGCGGTGTAGTTATTTCCATGTGTAAAGAGATAGCTGTGTAGATATTTCCATGTATATGCAGATAGCTGTGTAGATATTTCCATTTTCATGCAGATAGCGGTTTAGATATTTCCATGTTCAAACAGATAGCGGTGTAGATATTTCCATGTTCATAGAGATTGCGGTGCAGATATTTCCATGTCCATACAGATAGCGGTGTAGATATTTCCATGTTCATCCAGATGGCTGTGTAGATATATCCATGTTCATGCAGAGAGCAGTGTAGATATTTTCATGTTTATACAGATAGCGGTGAAGATGTATGCATGTTTACAAAGATCGCGTTGTAGATATTTCCATGTTCATTCAGATTACGGTGTAGATATTTCCATGCTCATCCAGATGGCTGTGTAGATGTATCCATGTTCATACAGATGGCGGTGAAGATATTTCCATGTTCATACAGATAGCGGTGTAGTTATTTCCATGTGTAGAGATAGCTGTGTAGATATTTCCATGTATATGCAGATAGCTGTGTAGATATTTCCATTTTCATGCAGATAGCGGTTTAGATATTTCCATGTTCAAACAGATAACTGTGTAGATATTTCCATGTTCATAGAGATAGCGGTGTAGATATTTCCATGTTCATACAGATAGCGGTGTAGATATTTCCATGTTCATACAGACGGCTGTGTAGATATATCCATGTTCATACTGATGGCGGTGAAGATATTTCCATGTTCATAAAGATAGCGGTGTTGATATTTCCATGTTCATACAGATAGTGGTGCAGATATTTCCATGTTCATACTGATAGCGGTGCTGATATTTCCATGTTTATACAGATAGCGGTGTAGCTATTTCCATGTTCATACCAATAGCGGCGTAGATATTTCCATGTTCATCCAGATGGCTGTGTAGACTTATCCATGTTCATACAGATGGCGGTGAAGATAATTCCATGTTCATACAGATAGCGGTGTAGACATTTCCATGTTCATACAGAGTGTGGTGTAGATATTTCCATATTCATACAGATAGAGGGCCTGATATTTCCATGTTCATACAGATAGCGGTGCTGATATTTCCATGTTTTTACAGGTAGCGGTGTAGATATTTCCATGTTTATACAGAAAGCGGTGTAGATATTTCCATGTTTATACAGATAGCGGTGTAGATATTTCCATGTTTATACAGATAGCGGTGTAGATATCTCCATCTTAATACAGATGGCGGTGTAGATATTTATATCTTCATACAGATGGCGGTGCAGATATTTCCATGTTCATACAGATGGCGGTGTAGATATTTGCATGTTTATAGAGATAGCGCTGTAGTTATTTCCATGTGTAAAGAGATAGCTTTGTAGATATTTCCATGTATATGCAGATCGCTGTGTAGATATTTCCATTTTCATGCAGATAGCGGTGTAGATATTTCCATGTTCAGATAGCGGTGTCGATATTTCCATGTTCATGCAGATAGCAGTGTAGGTATTTCCATGTTTATACAGATAGCTGTGAAGATGTATGCATGTTTACACAGATAGCGGTGTAGATATTTCCATGTTCATACAGAAAGCGGTGTAGATATTTCAATGCTCATCCAGATGGCTGTGTAGGTATATCCATGTTCATACAGATGGCGGTGAAGGTATTTCCACGTTCATAGAGATTGCGTTGTAGTTATTTCCATGTGTAAAGAGATAGCTGTGTAGATATTTCCATGTATATGCAGATAGCTGTGTAGATATTTCCATTTTCATGCAGATAGCGGTTTAGATATTTCCATGTTCAAACAGATAGCGGTGTAGATATTTCCATGTTCACAGAGATAGCGGTGTAGATATTTCCATGTTCATACAGATAGTGGTGTAGATGTTTCCATGTTCATACAGATGGCTGTGTAGATATATCCATGTTCATACTGATGGAGGTGAAGATATTTCCATGTTCATACAGATAGCGGTGTAGATATTTCCATGTTCATACAGATAGCGGTGCAGATATTTCCATGTTCATACTGATAGTGGTGCTGATATTTCCATGTTTATACAGATAGCGGTGTAGATATTTCCATGTTTATACAGATAGCGGTGTAGATATTTCCATGTTTATACATATAGCGGTGTAGATATCTACTTCTTAATACAGATGGCGGAGTAGATATTTATATGTACATACAGATGGCGGTGCAGATATTTCCATGTTCATACAGATAGCGGTGTAGCTATTTCCATGTTCATACCGATAGCGGCGTAGATATTTCCATGTTCATCCAGATGGCTGTGTAGACATATCCATGTTCATACAGATGGCGGTGAAGATAATTCCATGTTCATTCACATAGCGGTGTAGATATTTCCTTGTTCAAACAGAGTGTGGTGTAGATATTTCCATATTCATTCAGATAGAGGGGCTGATATTTCCATGTTGATACAGATAGCGGTGCAGATATTTCCATGTTTTTACAGGTAGCGGAGTAGATATTTCCATGTTTATACAGAGAGCGGTGTAGATATTTCCATGTTTATACAGATTGCGGTGAAGATGTATGCATATTTACACAGATAGCGGTGTAGATATTTCCATGTTCATACAGATAGCGGTGTAGATATTTCCATGTTCATCCTGATGGCTGTGTAGATATATCCATGTTCATACAGATAGCTGTGTAGATATTTCCATGTTCATACAGGTAGTGGTGTAGATATTTCCATGTTCATACAGATAGCGGTGTAGCTATTTCCATGTTCATACAGATAGCGGTGTAGATATTTCCATCTTCATAGAGATAGCGGTGTAGGTACTTCCATGTTCATACAGATAACGGTGCTGATATTTCCATGTTTATACAGGTAGCGGTGTAGATATTTCCATGTTTATACAGATAGCGGTGTAGATATTTCCATGCTTATACATATAGCAGTGTAGATATTTCCAAGTTTATGCAGATAGCGGTGTAGATATGTCCATCTTAATATAGATGGGGGTGTAGGTATTTATATCTTCATACAGATGGCGGTGCAGATATTTGCATGTTCATACAGATGGCGGTGTAGATATTTGCATGTTTATAGAGATAGCGTTGTAGTTATTTCCATGTTTAAAGAGATAGCTTTGTAGATATTTCCATGTATATGCAGATCGCTCTGTAGATATTTAAATTTTCAAGCAGATAGCGGTGTAGATATATCCATGTTCAAACAGATAGCGGTGTAGATATTTCCATGTTCATGCAGATAGCAGTGTAGATATTTCCATGTTTATACAGATAGCGGTGAAGATGTATGCATGTTTACACAGATAGCAGTGTAGATATTTACATGTTCATACAGATAGCGGTGTAGATATTTCCATGCTCATCCAGATGTCTGTGTAGATGTATCCATGTTCATACAGATGGCGGTGTAGATATTTGCATGTTTATAGAGATAGCGCTGTAGTTATTTCCATGTGTAAAGAGATAGCTTTGTAGATATTTCCATGTATATGCAGATCGCTGTGTAGATATTTAAATTTTCATGCAGATAGCGGTGTAGATATTTCCATGTTCAAACAGATAGCGGTGTAGATATTTCCATGTTCATGCAGATAGCAGTGTAGATATTTCCATGTTTATACAGATAGCGGTGAAGATGTATGCATGTTTACACAGATAGCGGTGTAGATATTTCCATGTTCAGATAGCGGTGTAGATATTTCCTTGTTTATACAGATAGCGGTGAATATGTATGCATGTTTACACAGATAGTGGTGTAGATATTTCCATGTTCATACAGATAGCGGTGTAGATATTTCCATGTTCATACAGATAGCGGTGTAGATATTTCCTTGTTTATACAGATAGCGGTGAAGATGTATGCATGTTTACACAGATAGAGGTGTAGATATTTCCATGTTCATACAGATAGCGGTGTAGATATTTCCATGTTCATACAGATAGCGGTGTAGATATTTCCATGTTCATACAGATAGCGGTGTAGGTATTTCCATGTTCATACAGATAGCGGTGTAGATATTTCCATGTTCATACAGATAGCGGTGTAGATATTTCCATGTTCATACAGATAGCGGTGAATATATTTCCATGTTCATACTGATAGCGGTGCTGATATTTCCATGTTTACAGATAGCGGTGTAGATATTTCCATGTTTAAACTGATAGCGGTGTAGATATTTCCATGTTTATACAGATAGCGGTGTAGCTATTTCCATGTTCATACAGATAGCGGTGTATGTATTTCCATGTTCATATAGATAGCGGTGTAGATATTTCCATGTTGATACAGATAGCGGTGTATGTATTTCCATGTTCATACAGATAGTGGTGTAGATATTTCCATGTTTATACAGATAGCGGTGTAGATATTTCCATGCTCATACAGATGGCAGTGTAAATATTTCCATGTTCATACAGATAGCGGTGTAGTTATTTCCATGTGTAAAGAGATTGCTGTGTAGATATTTCCATGTTTATGCAGATAGCTGTGTAGATATTTCCATTTTCATGCAGATAGCGGTGTACATTTTTCCACGTTCAAACAGATAGCGGTGTAGATATATCCATGTTCATACAGATAGCGGTGTAGATATTTCCATGTTCATTCAGATAGTGGTGTAGATATTTCCATCTTCATAGAGATAGCGGTGTAGCTATTTCCATGCTCATACAGATAGCGGTGCTGATATTTCCATGTTTATACAGGGAGCGGTGTAGATATTTCCATGTTTATATAGATAGCGGTGAAGATGTATGCATGTTTACACAGATAGCGGAGTAGATATCTCCATGTTCATTCAGATCGCGGTGTAGATATTTCCATGTTCATCCAGATGGCTGTGTAGACATATCCATGTTCATACAGATGGCAGTGAAGATATTTCCATGTTCATACAGATGTTCGTGCAGATATTTCCATGTTCATACAGATGGCGGTGTAGATATTTCCATGTTCATACAGATAGCGGTGTAGTTATTTCCATGTTTAAAGAGATAGCTGTGTAGATATTTCCATGTATATGCAGATAGCTGTGTAGATATTTCCATTTTCATGAAGATAGCGGTGTAGATATTTCCATGTTCAAGCAGATAGCGGTGTAGATATTTCCATGTTCATTCAGATAGCGGTGTAGATATTTCCATGTTTATACAGATAGCTGTGAAGATGTATGCATGTTTACACTGATAGCGGTGTAGATATTTCCATGTTCATACAGATGGCGGTGTAGATATTTCCATGTTTTTACAGATAGCAGTGTAGATATTTCCATCTTTATACACATAACGGTGTAGATATTTCCATGTTTATACAGATGGCGGTGTAGATATTTCCACACCCATACAGATGGTGGTGTAGATATTTCCATGTTTATTGATATAGCGGTGTAGGTATTTCCATGTTTACACAGACAGCGGTGTAGATATTTCCATGTTTACACAGATAGCGGTGTAGATATTTCCATGTTTATAGAGATAGCGGTGTAGATATTTCCATGTTTATAGAGATATCAGTGTAGATATTTCCAGGTTTATACAGAGAGTAGTGTAGATATTTCCATGTTTATGTAAATGGCTGTGTGGATATTTCCATGTTTATAGAGATAGCGGTGTAGACATCTCCATGTTTACACAGATAGCGGTGTAGATATTTCCATGTTTACACAGATAGCGGTGAAGACATTTCGATGTTCATACAGATAGCGGTGTAGATAATTCCATGTGTATACCGATAACGGTGTAGATATTTACATATTCCTACAGATGGCTGTGTAGATATTTCCATGTTTGTACAGATAGCGGTGTAGATATTTCCATGTTTACACAGATAGTGGTGTAGATATTTCCATGTTTACACAGATAGCGGTGTAGATATTTCCATGTTTATACAGATAGCGGTGTGGATATTTCCATGTACATCCAGATGGCTGTGTAGATATATCCATGTTCATAGAGATGGCGGTGAAGATATTTCCATGTTCATACAGATAGCGGTGTAGATATTTCCATGTTCATACAGAGAGCGGTGAAGATATTTCCATGTTCATACAGATAGAGGGGCTGATATTTCCATGTTCATACAGATAGCGGTGCTGATATTTCCATGTTTCTACAGGTAGCGGGGTAGATATTTCCATGTTTATACAGATAGCGGTGTAGATATTTCCATGTTTATACACATAGCGGTGTAGATATTTCCATGTTTATACAGATAACGGTGTAGATATCTCCATCTTAATACAGATGGCCGTGTAGATATTTATATGTTCATACAGATGTCGTTGCAGATATTTCCATGTTCATACAGATGGCGGTGTAGATATTTCCATGTTCATACTGATAGCGGTGCTGATATTTCCATGTTTATACAGGTAGCGGTGTAGATATTTCCATGTTTATACAGATAGCGGTGTAGCTATTTCCATGTTCATACAGATAGCGGTGTAGATATTTCCATGTTCATCCAGATGGCTGTGTAGATATATCCATGTTCATACAGATGGCGGTGAAGATATTTCCATGTTCATACAGATAGCGGTGTAGATATTTCCATGTTCATACAGATAGCGGTGTAGATATTTCCATGTTCATACTGATAGAGGGGCTGATATTTCCATATTCATACAGGTAGCGGTGCTGATATTTCCATGTTTCTACAGGTAGCGGGGTAGATATTTCCATGTTTATACAGATAGCGGTGTAGATATTTCCATGTTTATACAGATAGCGGTGTAGATATTTCCATGTTTATACAGATAACGGTGTAGATATCTCCATCTTAATACAGATGGCCGTGTAGATATTTATATGTTCATACAGATGTCGTTGCAGATATTTCCATGTTCATACAGATGGCGGTGTAGATATTTCCATGTTCATACAGATAGCGGTGTAGATATTTCCATGCTCATCCAGATGGCTGTGTAGATGTATCCATGTTCATACAGATGACGGTGAAGATATTTCCATGTTCATACAGATAGCGGTGTAGATATTTCCATGTTCATACAGATAGCGGTGCAGATATTACCATCTTCATACTGATAGCGGTGCTGATATTTCCATGTTTATACATATAGCGATGTAGATATTTCCATGTTTATACAGATAGCGGTGTAGATATTTCCATGTTCATACAGATGGCTGTGTATATATATCCATGTTCATACAGATGGCGTTGAAGATATTTCCATGTTCATAGAGATAGCGGTGTAGATATTTCCATGTTCATACAGATAGCGGGGTAGATATTTCCATGTTCATACCGATAGCGGTGCTAATATTACCATGTTTATACAGGTAGCGGTGTAGATATTTCCATGTTTATACAGATAGCGGTGTAGCTATTTCCATGTTCATACAGATAGCGGTGTAGATATTTCCATGTTCATCCAGATGGCTGTGTAGATATATCCATGTTCATACAGATGGCGGTGAAGATATTTCCATGTTCATACAGATAGCGTTGTAGATATTTCCATGTTCATACAGATAGCGGTGTAGATATTTCCATGTTCATACAGTTAGAGGGGCTATTTCCATGTTCATACAGATAGCGGTGCTGATATTTCCATGTTTCTACAGGTAGCGGGGTAGATATTTCCATGTTTATACAGATAGCGGTTTAGATATTTCCATGTTTATACAGATAGCGGTGTAGATATTTCCATGTTTATACAGATAACGGTGTAGATATCTCCATCTTAATACAGATGGCCGTGTAGATATTTATATGTTCATACAGATGTCGTTGCAGATATTTCCATGTTCATACAGATGGCGGTGTAGATATTTCCATGTTCATACAGATAGCGGTGTAGATATTTCCATGTGTAAAGAGATAGCTGTGTAGATATTTCCATGTATACGGAGATAGCTCTGTAGATATTTCCATTTTCATGCAGATAGCGGTGTAGATATTTCCATGTTCAAACAGATAGCGGTGTAGATATTTCCATGTTCATACAGATAGCGGTGTAGATATTTCCATGTTTATACAGAGTGTGGTGAAGATGTATGCATATTTACACAGATAGCGGTGTAGATATTTCCATGTTCATACTGATAGCGTTGTAGATATTTCCATGTTCATCCAGATGGCTGTGTAGATATATCCATGTTCATACAGATAGCGGTGTAGATATTTCCATGTACATACAGGTAGTGGTGTAGATATTTCCATGTTCATACAGATAGCGGTGTAGGCATTTCCATGTTCATACAGATAGCGGTGTAGATATTTCCATGTTCATACAGATAGCGGTGTAGATATTTCCAAGTTCATACAGATAACGGTGCTGATATTTCCATGTTTATACAGGTAGCGGTGTAGATATTTCCATGTTTATACAGATAGCGGTGTAGATATTTCCATGTTTATACATATAGCGGTGTAGATATTTCCAACTTTATGCAGATAGCGGTGTAGATATCTCCATCTTAATATAGATGGGGGTGTAGATATTTATATCTTCATACAGATGGCGGTGCAGTTATTTCCATGTTCATACAGATGGCGGTGTAGATATTTGCATGTTTATAGAGATAGCGCTGTTGTTATTTCCATGTGTAAAGAGATAGCTTTGTAGACATTTCCATGAATATGCAGATCGCTGTGTAGATATTTCCATTTTCATGCAGATAGCGGTGTAGATATTTCCATGTTCATGCAGATAGCAGTGTAGGTATTTCCATGTTTATACAGATAGCTGTGAAGATGTATGCATGTTTACACAGATAGCGGTGTGGATATTTCCATGTTCATACAGAAAGCGGTGTAGATATTTCCATGCTCATCCAGATGGCTGTGTAGATATATCCATGTTAATACAGATGGCGGTGAAGGTATTTCCACGTTCATACAGACTGTGGTGTAGTCATTTCCACGTGTAAAGAGATACCTGTGTAGATATTTCCATGTATATGCAGATAGCTGTGTAGATATTTCCATTTTCTTGCAGATAGCGGTTTAGATATTTCCATGTTCAAACAGATAGCGGTGTAGATATTTCCATGTTCATAGAGATAGCGGTGTAGATATTTCCATGTTCATACAGATAGCGGTGTAGATATTTCCAGGTTCATACAGATGGCTGTGTAGATATATCCATGTTCATACTGATGGCGGTGAAGATATTTCCATGTTCATACAGATAGCGGTGTAGATATTTCCATGTTCATACAGATAGCGGTGCAGATATTTCCATCTTCATACTGATAGTGGTGCTGATATTTCCATGTTTATACAGATAGCGGTGTAGATATTTCCATGTTTATACAGATAGCGGTGTAGATATTTCCATGTTTATACATATAGCGGTGTAGATATCTACTTCTTAATACAGATGGCGGAGTAGATATTTATATGTACATACAGATGGCGGTGCAGATATTTCCATGTTCATACAGATAGCGGTGTAGCTATTTCCATGTTCATACCGATAGCAGCATAGATATTTCCATGTTCATCCAGATGGCTGTGTAGACATATCCATGTTCATACAGATGGCGGTGAAGATAATTCCATGTTCATACACATAGCGGTGTAGATATTTCCTTGTTCAAGCAGAGTGTGGTGTAGATATTTCCATATTCATACAGATAGAGGGGCTGATATTTCCATGTTGATACAGATAGCGCTGCTGATATTTCCATGTTTTTACAGGTAGCGGGGTAGATATTTCCATGTTTATACAGATAGCGGTGTAGATATTTCCATGTTTATACAGATTGCGGTGAAGATGTATGCATATTTACACAGATAGCGGTGTAGATATTTCCATGTTCATACAGATAGCGGTGTAGATATTTCCATGTTCATCCTGATGGCTGTGTAGATATATCCATGTTCATACAGATAGCTTTGTAGATATTTCCATGTTCATACAGGTAGTGGTGTAGATATTTCCATGTTCATACAGATAGCGGTGTAGCTATTTCCATGTTTATACAGATAGCGGTGTAGATATTTCCATCTTCATAGAGATAGCGGTGTAGGTACTTCCATGTTCATACAGATAACGGTGCTGATATTTCCATGTTTATACAGGTAGCGGTGTAGATATTTCCATGTTTATACAGATAGCGGTGTAGATATTTCCATGTTTATACATATAGCAGTGTAGATATTTCCAAGTTTATGCAGATAGCGGTGTAGATATCTCCATCTTAATATAGATGGGGGTGTAGATATTTATATCTTCATACAGATGGCGGTGCAGATATTTCCATGTTCATACAGATGGCGGTGTAGGTATTTGCATGTTTATAGAGATAGCGCTGTAGTTATTTCCATGTGTAAAGGGATAGCTTTGTAGATATTTCCATGAATATGCAGATCGCTGTGTAGATATTTAAATTTTCATGCAGATAGCGGTGTATATATAT
Organism: Gorilla gorilla gorilla; assembly: GCF_029281585.2. Taxonomy (NCBI): domain Eukaryota; kingdom Metazoa; phylum Chordata; class Mammalia; order Primates; family Hominidae; genus Gorilla; species Gorilla gorilla. The sequence continues at coordinate 2,919,198 of NC_073232.2, read as the reverse complement.
CCATGTTCAAACAGATAGCGGTGTAGATATTTCCATGTTCATGCAGATAGCAGTGTAGATATTTCCATGTTAATACAGATAGCCGTGAAGATGTATGCATGTTTACACAGATAGCGGTGTAGATATTTCCATGTTCATACAGATAGCGGTGTAGATATTTCCATGCTCATCCAGATGGCTGTGTAGATGTATCCATGTTCATACAGATGGCGGTGTAGATATTTGCATGTTTATAGAGATAGCGCTGTAGTTATTTCCATGTGTAAAGAGATAGCTTTGTAGATATTTCCATGTATATGCAGATCGCTGTGTAGATATTTAAATTTTCATGCTGATAGCGGTGTAGATATTTCCATGTTCAAACACATAGCGGTGTAGATATTTCCATGTTCATGCAGATAGCAGTGTAGATATTTCCATGTTTATACAGATAGCGGTGAAGATTTATGCATGTTTACACAGATAGCGTTGTAGATATTTCCATGTTCATACAGATAGCGGTGTAGATATTTCCTTGTTTATACAGATAGCGGTGAAGGTGTATGCATGTTTACACAGATAGTGGTGTAGATATTTCCATGTTCATACAGATAGCGGTTTAGATATTTCCATGTTCATACAGATAGCGGTGTAGATATTTCCTTGTTTATACAGATAGCGGTGAAGATGTATGCATGTTTACACAGATAGAGGTGTAGATATTTCCATGTTCATACAGATAGCGGTGTAGATACTTCCATGTTCATACAGATAGCGGTGTAGATATTTCCAGGTTTATACAGATAGCGGTGAAGGTGTATGCATGTTCATACAGATAGCGGTGTAGATATTTCCATGTTCATACAGATGGCGGTGTAGATATTTCCATGTTCATACATATAGCGGTGTAGATATTTCCATGTTCATACAGATAGCGGTGTAGATATTTCCATGTTCATACAGATAGCGGTGAAGATATTTCCATGTTCATACTGATAGCGGTGCTGATATTTCCATGTTTATACAGATAGCGGTGTAGATATTTCCATGTTTTAACAGATAGCGGTGTAGATATTTCCATGTTTATACAGATAGCGGTGAAGCTATTTCCATGTTCATACAGATAGCGGTGTATGTATTTCCATGTTCATACAGATAGCGGTGTAGATATTTCCATGTTTATACAGATAGCGGTGTAGCTATTTCCATGTTCATACAGATAGCGGTGTAGATATTTCCATGTTCATCCAGATGGCTGTGTAGATATATCCATGTTCATACAGATGGCGGTGAAGATATTTCCATGTTCATACAGATAGCGGTGTGGATATTTCCATGTTCATACAGATAGCGGTGTAGATATTTCCATGTTCATACAGATAGCGGTGTAGATATTTCCATGTTCATACAGATAGAGGGGCTGATATTTCCATGTTCATACAGATAGCGGTGCTGATATTTCCATGTTTCTACAGGTAGCGGGGTAGATATTTCCATGTTTATACAGATAGCGGTGTAGATATTTCCATTTTTATACAGATAGCGGTGTAGATATTTCCATGTTTATACAGATAACGGTGTAGATATCTCCATCTTAATACAGATGGCCGTGTAGATATTTATATGTTCATACAGATGTCGTTGCAGATATTTCCATGTTCATACAGATGGCGGTGTAGATATTTCCATGTTCATACAGATAGCGGTGTAGATATTTCCATGTGTAAAGAGATAGCTGTGTAGATATTTCCATGTATATGGAGATAGCTCTGTAGATATTTCCATTTTCATGCAGATAGCGGTGTAGATATTTCCATGTTCAAACAGATAGCGGTGTAGATATTTCCATGTTCATACAGATAGCGGTGTAGATATTTCCATGTTCATACAGATAACGGTGCTGATATTTCCATGTTTATACAGGTAGCGGTGTAGATATTTCCATGTTTATACAGATAGCGGTGTAGATATTTCCATGTTTATACATATAGCGGTGTAGATATTTCCAAGTTTATGCAGATAGCGTTGTAGATATCTCCATCTTAATATAGATGGGGGTGTAGATATTTATATCTTCATACAGATGGCGGTGCAGATATTTCCATGTTCATACAGATGGCGGTGTAGATATTTGCATGTTTATAGAGATAGCGCTGTTGTTATTTCCATGTGTAAAGAGATAGCTTTGTAGATATTTCCATGAATATGCAGATCGCTGTGTAGATATTTCCATTTTCATGCAGAAAGCGGTGTAGATATTTCCATGTTCATGCAGATAGCAGTGTAGGTATTTCCATGTTTATATAGATAGCTGTGAAGATGTATGCATGTTTACACAGATAGCGGTGTAGATATTTCCATGTTCATACAGAAAGTGGTGTAGATATTTCCATGCTCATCCAGATGGCTGTGTAGATATATCCATGTTAATACAGATGGCGGTGAAGGTATTTCCACGTTCATACAGATTGCGGTGTAGTTATTTCCATGTGTAAAGAGATAGCTGTGTAGATATTTCCATGTATATGCAGATAGCTGTGTAGATATTTCCATTTTCATGCAGATAGCGGTTTAGATATTTCCATCTTCCTACAGATGGCGGTGTAGATATTTCCATATTCATACAGATGGCGGTGTAGATATTTCCATGTTTATACAGATAGCAGTGTAGATATTTCCATCTTTATACACATATCGGTGTAGATATTTCCATGTTTTAAGAAATAGCGGTGTAGATATTTCCATGTTTACACAGAGAGCGGTGTAGATATTTCCATGTTTACACAGATAGCGGTGTAGATATTTCCATGTTTATACAGATAGCATTGTAGATATTTCCATATTTATAGAGATATCGGTGTAGATATTTCCATGTTTATACAGATCGCGATGTAGATATTTCCATGTTTCTACAGATGGCTGGGTAGATATTTGCATGTTTATAGAGAGAACGGTGTAGATATTTCCATGATCCCCCAGTTGGTGGTGTAGATATTTCCATGATTACACAGACAGCGGTGTAGATATTTCCAAGTTTATGCGGGTAGCGGTGTAGATATTTCCACTTTTATGCAGATAGCAGTGTAGATATTTCGATGTTTATAAAGGTAGCGGTTTAGATATCTCCATGTTTTAAGAGATAGCGGTGTAGATATTTCCATGTTTACACAGATAGCGTTGTAGATATTTCCATGTTTATTCAGATATCGGTGTAGATATTTCCATGTTCATACTGATGGCGGTGTAGATATTTCCATGTTTATAGATATAGCAGTGTAGATATTTCCATGTTTATCCAGATAGCGGTGTACGTATTTCCATATTTATACAGATGGCGGTGAAGATATTTCCATGCTTATAGAGAAAGCGGTGTAGATATTTCCATATTCCTACAGATGGCGGTGTAGATATTTCCATGTTTATAGAGTTGGCGGTTTAGATATGTACATGTTCCTACAGATGGCGGTGTAGATATTTCCATGTTTATACAGATAGCGGTGTAGGTATTTCCATGTTTGTACACATTACGTTGTAGATATTTCCATGTTTTAAGAGATAGCGGTGTAGATATTTCCATGTTTACACAGACCGCGGTGTAGATATTTCCATGTTTATACAGATAGCATTGTAGATATTTACATGTTTATACTGATAGTGGTGTAGATATTTCCATGTTTACCCAGATAGCGGAGTAGATATTTCCATGTTTATACAGATAGCTTTGTATGTATTTCCTTGTTTATACAGATATCGGTGTAGACATTTCCACGTTTATAGAGATAGTGGTGTAGATATTTCCATGTTTATACAGATAGCGGTGTAGGTATTTCCAAGTTTATAGAGATAGCGGTGTAGACATTTCCATGTTCCTACAGATGGTGCTGTAGATATTTCCATGTGCATACAAATGGAGGTGTAGATATTTCCGTGTTTATAGATATAGCGGTGTAGATATTTCCATGTTTATCCAGATAGCGGTGTACGTATTTCCATGTATATACAGATGGCGTTGTAGACATTTCCTTGTTTATAGAGATAGCGTTGTAGATATTTCCATGTTCCTACAGATGGCGGTGTAGATATTTCCATGTTTACAGAGTTGGCGGTGTAGATATTTCCACGTTCATACAGATGGTGGTGTAGATATTTCCATGTTAATACAGATAGCGGGGTAGGTATTTCCATGTTTATACACATTACGCTGTAGATATTTCCATGTTTTTACAGATAGCTGTGTAGATATTTCCATGTTTATACACATGGCGGTGTGGATATTTCCATGTTCATAGGGATGGCGTTGTAGATATTTCCATCTTTATAGAGATGGCAGTGTAGATATTTCCATCTTAATACAGATAGTGGTGTAGATATTTCCATGTTTAAACAGATGGCGTTGTAGATATTTCCATCTTTATAGAGGTTGCGCCGTAGATATTTCCTTATTCATACAGATGGCAGTGTAGATATTTCCATGTTTATATAGATGGCGGTGTAGATATTTCCATCTTAATACAGATAACGGTGTAGATATTTCCATGTTTATGCAGATGGCGGTGTAGATATTTTCATGTCGATACAGATGGCGGTGTAGGTATTTCCATGTTTATAGAGAGAGCGGTGTAGATATTTCCATGTTGATAGAGATAGCGGTGTAGATATTTCCATGTATATACCGATAGCGGTGTAGATATTTCCATATTTATACAGGTAGCGGTGCAGAAATGTGAATTCATTAAACCTCTTTTTCTTTATAAATTACCCAGTCTTGGGTATGTCTTTATCAGCAGCATGAAAATTGACTAATACACTCACTTTCCATGAATGATACTCTGTTAGCCCATTTGCATTGTTGTAAAGAAATACCTGAGGCTGGGTAATTTATAAAGAAATGACGTTTATTTGTCTCCTTGTTCTGAAGGCTGTACGTGAAGCATAGTACTGGCACCTGCTTCCAGGGAGGGCCTCAGGAACCTTCCAATCATGGTGGAAGGTGAAGGGAAACCAGCATATCACATGGTGAGAGCGGAAGCCAGAGAGACAGGGAGGAGGTGTCAGTCTCTTTTAAACAACCAGATATCGCATGAACTCACAGGGTAAGAACTCATTCATTACCAAGAGGACAGCACCAAGCCATTCAGGAGGCATCTATCTCCAACATTGGGGATCACATTTGAACGTGAGATTTGAAGGGGACAAACATCCAAACTATGTCAGATACCAAAGCTGACAATGCTTAGGATCTTTAGCTGTTCCAGGTTCTGGGAAAAGGGAGAGAGTTAGCTTCCCTCGTCTATGCTGTGCTACTCCATATTATATTAGTAATTATTGTTCTCTAAAGGTTCTTGAAAGCAAATAAACAAATGCAAGGCAAAACACATGAAATGCAAGGCAAAACATACGAAATGCAAGGCAAATGCATTAAAAACTTTTGAGTGTTAATATATAGGTTTTATTTTACCTTTTTAATTTCTTTTGCTTAACCAAATAGATTATGTAGTTTTGATTAACTGGCCATGAAATAGCTCTGCCTACATAGAATTTCCCATGAATAATTGGTTGTGGAGACTTTTGTGTGTGACCCAAATCCTCCCTCAAAACTGAAGTTTGCCCAGCTATTGGGAGTGTTGGCAAATCATGCCTCTCAGCTGATTCTCTCTAGAATTTATTCTCAGGAGATCTAATTAATAACTTGTCAAGCTGATGTCCATCCTTGGGGACAACTCGTATCTGAAGAATGGCCAGTGAAAGGTATTAAAACTCCATACTCCTGCCTCAATTTAGGGCAACTCTGAAGGGTCACCCCTGCTTCTCAGCTCCCCCTTGAGATTAGCTGAGGTATTTGTTGTGACTGCCTCACATCTCAACTCCCTTTGTCCAATTCAGCTTTTTCGCCACAGTTGTTGGCTCCTAGGATTTTACCCAGTTAAATGTTCTCTACACAAATCTCTATCTCAAATCTGCTTTACAGGGAATGTGGCCTCAGACAGGTTTTCATTAGGTTCTGGACGTAACTCTCATTAGTCATTGATATGATTCGGCTGTGTCTCCACCCGAATCTCACCTTGATTGTAATTATCCCCGCATGTCAAGGATGGAGTCAGGTGGAGATCATTGAATCATAGGGGCGGGTTCCCCCTACTGTTCTCCTGGTAGCCAATAAGTCTCACGAGATCTGATGCTTTTAAAATGGGAGTTTCCCTACACAAGCTTTCTTCTCTGCTACCATTTAAGATGTGCCTTTGCTTCTTTTTTGCCTTCTGCCGTGACTCTGAGGCCTCCCCAGCCATGTGGAATTGTGAGTTCATTAAACCTCTTTCCTTTCTAAATTACCCGGTCTTGGGTATGACTTTATTAGCAGCATGAGAACAAACTAGTGCAGTCTGTTCTATAAGCCCAAGTCGGATCACAGATTCCCGCTTTCCGTTTTTTTTTCTAGCCCATATTTCTACTAAAACTTGACTCATATAGACTTAAAACAAAATAATTAAGCATGGCTAGTATTTATTTAATATTTTATACGTGTCAGGTACTGTATTTTGTAACTTATCTTTTAATAATCTTTCCAAATCTCTAAAAGGAGAATTCTGCTCTTTTATAGAGAAAATAAGGATGGCTCAATCTTTTGATTTTTATTACAAGCTTTATTTTGTATAACATATAATAAACTAAAAATATTGAAAGTTTAGAAACCATCAGCACGCAATCGAGGTGATGGAAATATACTTCACCTCCAGTTTCCTGATGCCTCTTTATAATACATTTCTCTGGCCCCTCATTCCTGGCCCTTAAAAACCACCAAACTGCTTTCTGTCACTGGACAGTAATTTATACAGTCAAAAAATGTATATAAATAAAATTTTACACTATGCACTTTTTTGTCTGACATTTTATGTTTTTTTCTCTGCATGTTTTACCTCTAGAGTCTGCCTTGTTTCACTTAGTATAGTTATTTTGAGATTCATTCATGTTATAGTATGTATCCATAATTAATTCGGATAAAGCAAGTTAATTCATTAATGTATTGATTGATATTTAGACTGTTTCTAGTTTGGGCTATTATGAATACATGTGCTATGAACATTTGTGTTGATATCATTATATGAACACCTACTTTTATCTCTCTTGGGTAAATACCCAGGAGTGCAATGGCTGAGTCTTACGGCAGAAGTATGTTTAACTTTTTAAGGGACTCTTAAACTGTTTTTCAAAGGTTACACTTTTTTGTATTCCCATCAGCAGTGTATGAGAGTTTCAGCTTCTCCACATCCAAGCCAGTGCTTGGCTGTTATCAGTCATGCTAATCTTAGCTATGTAAAAATAGATAGTGGCGTCTCATTTTGGTTTTAATTTGCATTGCCCTAAGCATTAATTATGTTGAGCATATGTGCTTATTTACCAAACAAATGTCTACTTTGTAATGTCTGTTCCAGTCTTTCACCCAAGTTTTAAATGGGGTTGTTTGTTTTTCATTATTAAATTTTGAGCTTTTAAAATATATTTTTGATGCAAGCCTTTCATCAGATATATGAATTGCAAATATTTTCTCCCAGCCTGCAGCTTGTCTTTTCAGTCTCTTAATAGATTCTTTTGAAGAGCAGATTCTTTTTTTTAAATTTGATGGGTTCTTCTTATCAATATATTATTATATAAATCATGCTGTGGGGTCATATCAAAGAAAGCTTTGCCTGACTCAAAGTCCCAAATGTTTTCACATCTTCCCTCTCCTCTCCTTTGGGAACTGAGATTACACGTAAATTCAGTTACTTGAAATTTACTGTCTACTATTGCTCTGTTCATGTTTTTTAAAAATTTATTTTCTCTCTCTATTTTATTTTGAGAGGTGTCTATCTTTTCTTCTTTAATGACTAATGTGCTATCAGCCTACCATGTAGCTGGGACTACAGCCGCATGCTACTATGCCCCGCTAATTTTTGTATTTTTAGTAGAGATGGGATTTCACCATATTGGTCAGGCTGGTCCTGAACTCCTGACTTCGTGATCCACCTGCCTCGGCCTCGCAAAATGCTGAGATTACAGGCGTGAGCCACTGCACCCAGCCTCCTTTAGTGTATCTTGCATGTCTCTATTTTAGAACATATAGAATACTGTTTCAATAAGCATTTGAATGTTCTTAACTGATAACTCTGGCACCTTGATTTACTCTGGATCAGTTCTGACTCAGTGATTTTTCTCCTTATTATGAGCCACGTTCTTCTGTCTTTTGTTGTTACTGTTGTGTCTCTGCTAAACTGTGTCTGGATGTCAGATATGGTGACTTTTATCTTATTGAGTGCTGGAAGTATATATAAATATTCTTGATCTTTGTATTGGTATGTATTTAAGTTTAGTTGGAAAGAGTTTGACTCTTTTTGGTCTTGCTTTAAAAATTCATTAGGTGGGATCAGACCAGTTGTCATTTTAGAGCTAATCACTCCCAACTAGTGAGGCAAGATCCTTCTGGGTATCCCTGGGAATCTTGAGGTGTTTCTGGTTTGGCTGATAAAATAAGCACTATTACTGGACCTTGGTGAGCATGTGTACTGTTACTTTTCATCTTATCTGGGTGTTGTTTCCCCAACCGTAGGTACTTTTCTCTAGGCCTGTCCTAACAATTACTTAGCTATGTACTTTAGGGGGACCCTTTGCAGAGCTCTGGAGTTCTCTTTCTGTGCAGCCCCTTCTTCTCGGAAACCTTGTCCTGAGAGCTCATGTCAACATGGTTCCTGTGGACTCTCAGCTCTGTCCCCTCAGCTCAGGGAGAACGATGGGCTCCTCTTGGGCTTTTCTCCTGCAGTAGTGGGCTGGAAAACTTTCTCCAGGCATAAATTAGGGCAGTTGATAGGCTCACCTTGTTTGAGACTGACTTTACAGGGTCTTGCAAACTTTTGTGGCATACATTTTGGCCATTTTTTTGGTTGTTTCAGGAGGGAGAGAAAGTCTATTTCTTGTTACTCCATCATGGTCATTGCAGAAGTCAAACTAACTGATATTTATCAATACAGTCTGTTGCTACACATTGAACTTGCTTAAGATAATTTTTAGATGGCACAGAACTTTCTGTCCATTGAATGAGACTCTCTGCTTATTTTGCAAGTGCTCATTTGTATGGAGACATTTGTATGGAGAAACTTCAAAAAGTTTGTGGAAAAATGAAGTTAAAAGATAAACATTGAAAATGTGATCTTCGGTTTTCATCCCTAAAGAACTGATGGTCCTGGGAACTTAACAATGTCAATGCAGTCTCTTATACATTATTAACTTAAGAAAAATGGGTGCCCTTTCCACATTTGTTGAGATTGGGAAACAAAAAGAAGTCAGAAGGAGCCAAATCAGAGCTGTAAGGTGGATGCCTGACAATTTCCCATTGAGACTCTCACAAAATTGCCTTTGCTTGATGACAGGAATGAGCAGAAACATTGTGGTGTTAGAGGACTGTCTGCTAAAGCTTTCCCAGGTATTTTGCCCTAAAACTTTGACTAACTTATTCAAAACACTCTCATGATATGCAGATATTATTGTTCTTTGACCTTCCACAAAGTCAACAAGCAAAATGCCTGGAATGTCCCCAAAAAACTGTTGCCGTGACCTTTGCTCTTGAGTGATCCCCTTTAGCTTTGACTGGACCACTTCCACCTTTGGTAGCCATTGCTTTGATTGTGTTTTGCCCTCAGGATCATACTGGGAAAGCCATGTTTTATCTTCTGTTACAATTCTTCAAAGAAATCCTTCAGGATCTTGACCCTAGTTCTTTAAAATTTCCATTGAGAGCTCTCCTCTTGTCTGCAGCTGATCTGAGCACAACACTTTTGGCACCCATGCAGTGGAAAGTTGGTTCAACTTTAATTTTTTAGTCAGAACTGTGTAAGCTGAACCAATTAAGATGTCTATGATGTTGGCTATTGTTTGTGCTGTTGATTATCAGTCCTCTTCAATTAGGGCACAAACAAGATTAATTTTTTTCCTTGCAAATTGATATGGATGATCTGTCCCTGTGGACTTCATCTTCCACATCATCTCGTTTCTTCTTTAAAAAAGCTGTCCGCTTGTGAACTACTGATTTCTTTGGTGCATTGTCCCCTCAAGCTTCTTGTAAAGCATCAGTGATTTCACCATTCTTTCACTCAAGCTTCATCATAATCTAATGTTTGTTCTTGCTTCAATTTTAGCAGAATTTACATTGCTCTGCTAGGGGCTCTTTTCAAACTAATGTCTACTCCTTCTTACTGTCTCAAACTAGATCCTGTTCAAACATGCTATAATCAATTAGTATGAGTTTATTTTGCTGCCAAAATTGAAACCTTTGCATAGTTTTTTTCATAATATACATTTTCCATGAACTTTTTAAGGCCTCTCATGTATCCACAGGTAGAGTGCCTTACCTATTCTGACTTCAGTCAATTATTCAAGACCTTTCCTTGTCAGTGATACATTAGAAAGGTAGAGTATTGAAAAATAAGAGTAGTTTCTGCTGATTAAGAAATACTATATCTTTTTCTACTTCTTTCTTTTTTTTTTTTTCTTTTTTTTTTTTTGAGACAGCATCTTTCTCTGTCACCCAGGCTGGAGTGCAGTGGTGTGATCTCAGCTCACTGCAACCTCTGCCTCCCAGGGTCAAGTGATTCTCCTGCCTCAGCCTCCCGAGTAGCTGGGACTATAGGTGCCTGCCACCACACCCAGCTAATTTTTGTATTTTTAGTGGAGACAAGGTTTCACCATATTGGCCAGGCTGGTCTTGAACTCCTGACCTTGTGATCTGCCTGACTTGGCCTCCCAAAGCGCTGGGATTACAGTCATGAGCCACCGTACCTAGCTTTCTACTTCTTTCTTATTATTTTCCTCCTCTCTCATTCCTATATTCTCTCCTTTCTCCTACTTTCCTCCCCACTCCCTGTTTCCTTCCTTTCATCTTTCCTATTTTCAAGACTTAATATTTCTTGAACCTCCGATGTTATCATAGTATGTTATTTGTTTAATTTTCACATAACAATAATAGTTTAAATACAAATAATATTTATTTTCATCCCCATGTTATCAGTATAACAGTAAAGATGTGGAGAGGCCAGCTGGGCATGGTGGCTCAAGCCTGTAATCCCAGCACATTGGGAGGCCGAGGTGGGTGGATCACGAGGTCAGGAGATCGAGACCATCCTGGCTAACACGGTGAAACCCCATCTCTACTAAAAAATAGAAAAAATTAGCTGGGCGTGGTGGCGCGTGCCTGTAGTCCCAGCTACTCGGGAGGCTGAGGCAGGAGAATAGTGTGAACCCGGGAGGCAGAACTTGCAGTGAGCCAAGATCACGCCACTGCACTCCAGCCTGGGTGACAGAGCGAGACTCTGTCTCAAAAAATAAATAAATAAATAAATGAAAATAAAATTAAAAAAATGATGTGGAGAGGCCAAACCAATGGCTCTTATATCCACGTTCTTTCTTCTAAATGATTTCACCTTAGTTTTGGTCTGCATCTCTAACCATAGCTAGTTGCAGCAGGACTTCTATCTGGCCTTGCTGCTCTCATTTTTGGACCTCCTCACTGAAATCAAATTGATCTTTCTAAAATGCAAACCTGGTCTTAGTATTTTATTACTTAAAACCCATTGGTGGCTTTCCATGATTTATGGAATAAAGTCAAAATTCCTGTTTTTGCCCATGTTTCTGTGTGCCTCTCATCCCTACATTTACTGATTCCTGTGTGCCATAAATTGCCAGTTGTCCAGAGTTCATTCTCTTTTTGTACTTGGGAGGACTTCTGCATCCTGCAACTTTTCCCCTGAAACGTGCTTGGAAAATACCTACTCATTTTTTTCAGATTCAGGTTAGCTTTTTACTTCAGTTTCTTTTCCTGAAGCTTATACTGACTGCTCCATATGGCTTTGGGGATTAGCTACTCATTCCTTTGTGCCCTTTGTAGATACACATTTATCATGGAGTCTTTTTTTTTTTTTTTGAGACAGAGTCTCACTCTGTCACCAGGCTGGAGTGCAGTGGTGTGATCTCAGCTCACTGCAACCTTTACCTTCCAGGTTCAACTGATTCTCTTGCCTCAGCCTCCCAAGAAACTACAGGCGTGCACCACCGTGCCCAGCTAATTTTTGTATTTTTAGTAGAGACGGGGTTTCACTATGTTGGCCAGGATGGTCTCGATCTCTTGACCTCGTGATCTGCCCACGATGGCCTCCCAAAGTGCTGGGATTACAGGCATGAACCACCGCTCCCAATCAGTCATGCAGTCTTTATACTTACTTGTTTACTTGCCTGTGAGCTCACTGAATGCAGGGACTATTTCCTTGTTGCTCTAGCACCTACACCAGTACCTGGTATCCAGAAGCTGTATGCTAAATGTTTGTTGAGTGGCTGTTTGACTGAATGATTGTACTCCTAATTAGTAGATAGAAAGCCATGAACTTCCCAGTTCATCATTCTTTGTGCTCAATTCTGGTTTCTTTATTGTGTTCAAAAGAGTTCCTTAGTGACATAAAACTATGGAGCTAGTATGTCAGCTCATTTAAGCAATGATTGGTTTATGTATATAAGAGGCTTCAATAATTATATATTTTTATTTCAGTTTCAATAAATGATCAATTTATTAATTTTCTCTGTTTTGGCTTATTGTTCACATTTAATATCAAATAAAAGTGTTTTACTTAAAATTATTCATGCCAATTATGACAGTTAGGTGAATATTACTTTGACTTACATTCCAGTAGTAGTTTTGGTTGAACCCTGAATATGCTAAGACGTCCCTTTTCTTTTTTCTTATGAACAGGCTACTGTGTTTACATATATTATTAAAATCTTCTTTGAAAATACGAAGAGTGTTACATTTCTTATATTTAGTTCTCTGTGCTTCAGAATTCCTGTGATACTTGCACTTAAGTCCTTCTGAGCAGTTGATGTTGATATTTATGTGGTTAATTTCATGAAACGTGGTGGTTTTCATTTCTATCATTAATTTATACAGGAGATAGACTGTTTTCCAGGTGTAAGCTCAGTCATATAATTAGAAAATTTATAAGCAGAAAGGAGTTATTTGGTCTAACCCATTTATTCTACAGATAGAGAAATTAGAGTCCAGAAACTCTGTCTTCTTTAAAGTCTTACAGGTATTTAAGAAAAAAGAATAGACTTGAGGTTTCTGTGCTCTGAACCCAGTGATCTTGACACTGTAATGATCTTCATCCATATTATTCACAGAAGTAAATATAATCACATATTAAATAAGAAACAAAAATACTAAGGAGATATTATACTGAAAAATGAAATAATATTATCTTAATTATTTTGATCAGATTCAATCTATAGCAGCTTGAAGGCTAATAATTCCAATGATTCTCTGAATAAACCATTTTTCTAATAAGATTACAGGTTTTAGTAATCTAATTATTTTGACTGATGCAAATGTTACCCCGCCAGTCTGAAAAATGTGTTTATTTATATGTCATAAAGAATAATTTATTCCAAAAAGGCTAATTTTCAAAATATATGTATCTTCTGAAACTGTATCTATTTTTTCCCCACGTTTTCTAAATATATTTTAGAGGGCATTTGTAGATTTTCATGGTGCTGGAAAATTAAGGTATAATGGTCTCATGAAGGAGAATAATGTCATTTAGACATTGTAATTTTGGAGGATCACAATACTTTTTGGAATGTGGTTGTTGCAGAACTGGTCACTTATACTAATTATATAATAACATACTATACTAATGCAATAATATACCATATGAAATTATTCAGTGGTAAATTTGTCTTAAATCCTCTAGAATACTGCAAAGAAATAGTTTATATAAGAAAGAGTACCATAGCAGATGTGAACACAATATTTCCTATTTTTTTCTTCTTTTTTATTTTTTTGAAGACAAGTTCTCACTCTGTTGCCCAGACTGGAGTTCAGTGCCATGTTCATAGTTCACTGCAACCTCAAACTCCCAAGCTCAAGTGATCCTCTTGATTCAGCCTCTGAAGTAGCTGTGCCTATAGGTGTGCACCACCACACCAGCTAAGTTTTAAAATTTTTTATAGATATGTTGCCCAAGCTGGTCTCAAATTCTTGAGCTCAAGAGATCTTCTCACCTTGGCCTCCCAGAGTGTTGGGATTACAGGCATGAGCCACCATACTCAGCCAATATTTCTTTTGTAAAAGACATTTTCTAACATACTTCTCATTTTAACTAACATAATATTCAAAGTGTAGATCTGAGAAAGAGATAGTGCCTGCAGATCTGGGATCCTACATGCTAATATTATGGGATGCATTCAGATTTGATCAGCAGATATTCCATTTATTCTAGAACACCACCAGCAGAAGAATGTAATTACGTCTATCACTAAAACTTTGTGTCAATACAGACTACTGTATTTGTTATCATAGATGGTCCTTGGATGGCAGCCTTAAGCAATTTTAAACCTAGACAGGTGATGTACTTTTTCTTCTTGGATAATTTTCATGGTTTTATCTAATTTGGTTGTAACTAATGTGTTTAATATGGCTTGCTTGTTTTTTAAAAAGTTGTTCAGTATCCTTAGAACTCAGTGCTGATTTCTTTTTCTAGCAGGCCTTTTATATAGGACATCTCACTTTCTCCTGGCTCTCTACTACTAGCATGAGGTCTCTGAAAAATCAAGACAGCAAAATAATTTGTTATAGAACAGCCTATGTAGAGGGACAGGGGAGGAGTCATATTCCAAGAGGGAAAGACCTTTGAGCCAGGCTCAATTTGTAGAGGCCGTTGAATGAAAATGAGAGAGAGAGAATGCACACTTTACTGCACTATTAAAGCAAAATTCTGACAATAACTTCTAAAAATGATTCAACTCTTATACACTGAGAATATGACAGACCTTCCAAAAGTATAATTTCTTACATGAACGTCCAGGTATATAAGGAAAAATAACTATTTCATACCAATATCTCCAGCCGCCTTTATTGTTGGTTCACCACATAGGTTTTTATCAGAATCGCAGAACATTAATTTTTTAAATTAGCTACCATTACAACTAGCTTGAGAAGAACTTTCTTTTTAATAATTCGACCCAGATGCATTCTAGATACTCCAGTGTTATGAATCGATGGCTTCATGAGGAGCCGCTGTTGACTCATGCTATCTCTGGACACACTGACAGGAAATGTTTTCTTACACCTGTTTTCCTCCTGCTTTTCCTTGGTAGGACTTAGTTCCTTGGCATAGTTCAGTATCAATGGCAGTCATAGAGAAGTGTTACAGAAACCCAGCTTATTCCAACTTGTGAATTATTTGGCACCCAGGAACCAGGTCTTACAATCTTCAACCCACTTTTTCTTAACATGGCCCCTTTTCTGAAATGTTTATTTATATATGATGTAGGCCTGGGGAAAGGACATGGACTTTCAAAGAAAATATTCTCCAATAGATCTGTCAACTCCAGAGAACCTTCTGACTAAATCTGAAAGAATTCCACTGTGCTCTGATAACATCCTTTAATAATGAAGGAAAAGATATTTTTCCCCCAGGAGGATTTTGTAGTGAAAAGATGGCATAATTTTTTTAAATTTGTTTTTTCATTTGTGGGGTGTGTCTTAAATCCTAAATGGTACATCCTTTTTAAAATACTTCTAGTAATAAAATGTTTCTGAAGTTATGTTGTAAATATCATTGGACTATGTTTAATAATGTTAAGTTGATCCCACTTCCCCTGAAATTATATACATAAATGCTGAAAGTATAAATTTACATATACAACTTCATGGAACATTTTTCTTCCAAGTGTGCATTTGCTAGAATTTGCATTGAAAGGTTTTGGAAGGAGCCTGTTGGTATGAATCCTGTGTGAGCAACACTCAGATTTGTTGCATACTGAACAGCATGCTAAATCTCACTTCACAATCTTAGATTTCTCATCTACCATCTTGAGCTGAATTTAAAATGTAACTGCAGTTTATTATGTCACCTGTTCGTCAAACACTGATGCAAAGCTTAGTTTTCAGTGTGAAGAACCCATGACTAGAGAAGGGAAGAAGAAAGGGTCAAGCAGACCTCATTAAAGAGTGTATGGGCAAGAAAACACATCAGATGTCTTGATAGGTTTTTTAAAGTCCTGTTAGACTTGTCATGATTTCCAAAACACTAAATGCCATCTAGTATTTTGGACCCTCCAAAATTACAGTAGAATATTATTATGGGTCATCTTAATTGGAAATATACAGGAAAATCCTGATGATTAATGTAGACTAGTGATAGCTCTCACACATTTATATAACCTATGTTGAAAAGAAAGAAGAAAGGCAGGAAGGAAAGAAGGAAAAAGAGCGGAGAGAGAGGAACAAGAAAACACGTGGATTTGTGGAAATGAAAATTTTTAAATTACTAATTTGCAAGAATGGGTAAGAAAAATACCGAGTATGAACATAAATGCTTTCAATTCCGTTTGTCTCTTAATCCTTCTCAGTCCGTGGCCAGTTTTGAAACTTGGTGTAACTTCCTTCCTTTATTCCTCCCTCCCTTGCTCCCTCCATCCCTTCTTGCCAGCCTCCTTCCCTTCCTCTCTCCTTGAGTTTCCTTCTTCTTTCTTGTTCCCTCCCTCCCTCCCTCTCTCTTTTTTCCCCTTAGTTTCCCCGGAAGCACATATACCAGCCATTTGAATGCTTTCTGCTCATAGATACTGCCAAGCCCCCTCACCCAGACTGCTGAATAGATTTGGTAGAATGGAATGAGAAACACAGACTTTGTGTCTGTGGCGGCCACCTCTGATGTTGCAGACTTTTGCCGTGATTATGCACTCCAGCCGAGGGACGCTAGAGAGGTTGAAATTTCAACTGTGGGATTTGCCATTTTGGAATTTGCAGAAATGTACTGGATATGCTAACAGCAGCCTGGCTAGCCTCCACTTCACAAGGAAGTATTTAAATATACACGTGTAATATGAAGAAAATTGCATTAGATCATAAGGGATGAATTATTTTGTAAATGACTATACCATCAAATACCATACCTGATATCAATCATCTTCATCAGACAGTATCTGTGTATGTAAGTAGATAAACAAAAAAGCAGGAGTTTATTTCTCTCTAATGTATCCTTGACTCTCTAGCAGTGACCTCTGAAATGTCTCTTCTGATCCAGACTTGTTTGAATCATGTGCAACATTTTAGATTTGTCTTTTCTCTGCAAGTTTTTTTTGTTAAGTACCATAACATATTGAACCAAATAGTTTTGCTTGCTTTCTATTGATGACACATGATTTTGGCTTTTATCTTCAGTGGAAAATCAATGTGTCACATGGAGTTCACTAAGAAAAAGGTATGGGGCCTCTTTGTAATTCTTTGTCAGATGATTGCTTTATCTTGATTTATGCCTTCAAACTTTTTCCCATTCAGCAGAAAATATTGTGTCGCTATCTGTGAGAGCAAAGCGATCTATACCAATTTATGCTCTAAGTGTAGCCTCCTTCCAGAACTGCTTATGGAACATATCAACTCACTATAGATTAGGGACATAATGGATTCTTCTTTCTTAAAAGTGGCAGATTGACAATTTTAGTTCATATACAAGCTTTTATATTAACATTAAAACAATATTTCTATGTAAAGTAAAATATTGTAGTTGATTATTATTCGAGGGCCTCCCAGAATTTCAAGGTCTGAAAATAAATTCAGTGTTCCTGGTGGTAACAAAATTGCCCCTACTTCCTTGTATCAGGACTGCCATTTGGAACTGCTGGGGAAGCTCTTTTCAGAAATTATTTTCAAAACAGCATTGTTGCCTTTTGCCAAACTGAAATCTGGTTGTAAACTTTTGAAAACTAGTTCCTTGGAATGGAATTCAAGTTGTCTTCTAAGCAATTTTTTTTAACTCAAACATACATTCTATCTTGCTTTATTATGTCACTATTTGTGTAGGAAACATATTTCTATTTTTACCATTTTCAATTTATTTACATTTACATTTACATTTGTGTGTATATATATATACACACATACATACACTTTAAGTTCTGGGATACATTTGCAGAACTTGCAGTTTTGTGAAATAGGTATACATGTGCTGTCGTGGTTTGCTGCACCCATCAACTCGTCATCTACATTAAGTATTTCTCCTAATGCTATCCCTCCTCTTTCCTTCCTACCCACTGACAGGCCCCAGTGTGTGATGTTCCCCTCCCTGTGTCTATGTGTTCTCATTGTTCAACTCCCACTTATGAGTGAGAACATGTGGTGTTTGGTTTTCTGTTCTTGTGATAGTTTGCTGAGAATGATGGTTTCCAGCTTCATCCATGTCTCTGCAAAAGACATTAATCCATCCTTTTTTATAGCTGCATGGTATTCCATGGTGTATATGTGCCACATATTCTTTATCCAGTCTATCATTGATGGGCATTTGGGTTGGTTCCTAGTCTTTGCTCTTGTGAATAGTGCTGCAATAAACATATGTGTGAATGTGTCTTTATAGTAGAATGATTTATAATCCTTTGGATGTGTACCTAGTAATGAGACTGTTAGGTCAAATGATATTTCTAGTTCTGGATCCTTGAGGAATTGCTACACTGTCTTCCACAATGGTTGAACTAATTTACACTCCCACCAACAGTGTAAAAGCATTCCTATTTCTCCACATCCTCTCTAGCACCTGTTGTTTCCTGACTTTTTAATGATTGCCATTCTAACTGGCGCGAGATGGTATCTCATTGGACCAGGGGTGATGAGCTTTTTTTTTTTTTTCTTCGAGACAGCCTCACTCTGTCACCCAGGGTGGAGTGCAGTGGCACAATTTCGGCTCACTGCAACCTCCACCTAATGGGTTCAAGCAATTCTCCTGCCTTAGCCTCTTGAGTAGCTGGGATTACAGATATATACCACCACGCCTGGCTAAAGTTTTTTTGTGTGTTTTTGGTAGAGACAGAGTTTCACCATAGTGGCCAGGCAAGTCTCAAACTCCTGACCTTGTGATCCACTCGCCTTGGCCTCCCAAAGTGATGGGATTACAGGCGTGAGCCACCACGCCCAGCCTATGATGAGCTTTTTCTCATGTGTTTATTGGCCGCATAAATGTCTTCTTTTGAGAAGTGTCTGTTCATATCCTTTTCCCACTTTTTGATGGGGTTGTTTTTTTCTTGTAAATTTGTTTAAGTTCCTTGTAGATTCTGGATATTAGCCCTTTGTTAGATGGATAGATTGCAAAAATTTTCTCCCACTCTGTAGGTTGTGTGTTCACTCCGATGATAGTGTCTTTTGCTGTGCAGAAGCTATCTTTAGTTTAATTAGATCCCATTTCTCAATTTTGGCTTTTGTTGCCGCTGCTTTTGGTGTTTTAGTCGTGAAGTCTTTGCCTATGCCTATGTTCTGAATGGTATTGGCTAGGTTGTCTTCTAGAGTTTTTATGGTTTTAGATCTTATGTTTAAGTCTTTAATCCATCTTGAGTTAATTATTTTATAAGGTGTAAGGAAGGGGTCCACTTTCAGCTTTCTTCATTTGGCTAGCCAGTTTCCCCATCACCATTTATTAAATAGTCAATCTTTCCCCATTGTTTGTTTTCGTCAGGTGTGTCAGAGATATGTTGTATATTTCATGGTACAATGCCTTCTGTCAATGGGGAAAAATAACAAGCATATATGGGATGAATGAAGTCTGCTATGGTTAAGGTTGAGAATATTTACTGATCCTTGAGTTCAGTCTCCAGGAATGTTGGAAATAGAGAATGGAGATAATGGAGATAAAGAAAAGTTCTGAAAATGACACTTCCCATAGTGTCAAAATTGTGATCTATTGCAGAATTCTGTGATACATCAAAATCTCTGTTTATACTGAGGTTTGTTATTGTGTATGAGCATATCTTTATCAGGTGTAGGCTATTTCTATACTTTCATGTCTTTAAATCAATGTTTCTATTCACATATGTATATGTGCAAATAGAAGCATGTTAATATTATATATATATTTTCTGTCATTACCATGATTGCTATGATTATCATTAGCATGTATTATTAGTGTGACCGAAGTATCATCAGTATCAGTTTCTTTCTCACTGCAGTGCTCCTGTAATGCTTCATTTCTACAGAGCCAACCTACACCCACCGTTTCCCTGACTATAACTTTACCTAAAGTATAAGCCCTTATAAAGCCATGAAAGCCTACCAAGAATTGTCAAAGAAGCTAGGCAGCAGCCAGGCTCTGCCTTAGGAAAAGATTTTACTTTTTATTATCATGTGCAGTACTTAACTACTTGTTTTGACCTCTAAGATTTTGCTCTCCTATATTTCTATCCCCTGGCTTTCTGATATTTCATGTGATTATATTTGAAATTTTAACCTTGCTTTTCTTTTTGGAATCTCTGATATCTCTGCTGCCACAGGTAATGACAGGTTCCTCTCTAACTGTTGGTGTTATCCCTGGTCAGATTATTACTGATGACAGAAGTAGATGTTTTACGTGGATTCTCTCGATATCAGAAACAAATACAGATATCACAACTCAAAAATGACAGACTGATAACCATTATGAACTTAGATGCAACATTCTTAATACAATATTAGCAAATTGAGTCTAGGAATATTTAAAAATGGTAATGTGTTTTAACCAAGTGGGGTTTATCTCAAGTTGGTTTCAACAACTGAAAATCTACCATGCTGACAGAAAAAAGAAAAATCACGTGACACTCTCAATAGATGCAAAAAAGGAATTTACAAAATGTAACACATTTTTTAAATTAAAAACTCCCAGCAAACTGAGGATAGAAAAGTACATTTTCAAACTGATTATGTGTTTACAAAAAATCTATAGCAAACATCTTACTTAAAATGGTGAAAGCCTTAATACTTTCTACATAAGATTATGAAAAATGCAATGATGTCCTCTCTCCCTAGTTCTTTAAAGTATTGCATTCAATATTAAATAAGTGGAAATATATACCAAGTTCATTGATAAATATTTAATACTTATGAGATGATAATTCTCCTGAAATTGATCTCTAGATTCAGTGGAATTCCCATGAAACCTTATAGGTCCTTTTGGATAAATTACAAAACTGATTCTAAAACAGGGAGAAAGAAAGAAGGGAAGGAAGGAGGAATGGACAGAAAGAAGAAAGAAATAAAGAGAAAAGAAAAGAAAATAAGAAATAAGTGACACCCAAGTTGGGAAGAAAGAAAAATACTATTCTCACGTGATGTAAACATATACATAGAAAATCCTTAGGCATCTGCAGAAGTGTGCTAGAGGTATGAAGTGAATTTAACAAAGTTGTAGGATGAAAGATCAATAAATAAAATCAATTGTGTTTCTATACACAATCAACACCAATTAGAAAATAAAATTATGTAAGCAATTTAACTTATAATAGCCTCAAAAATAATAAAATAATTCAGAATAAATTTAATAAAAGGTATGCTGATCCAAAATTTCTAAATCACTAATACGAGAGATTGAATAGGTAGAAATATGTATCAAGTTCATTGGTAAATATACATGTCATACTTATTAGATGATAATTCTTCTGAAACTGATCTCCAGATTTGGCACAATCCCAGTCAAACCTATAGGCCTTTTTGGAGAAATTACAAAGCTGATTCTAATTTTTTTTTTTAAATGCAGAAGTCCTAGAATAGCCAGAGCATGTTTTAGAAAGAAGAATAAAGTTGGAAAACTTTCCAAATTTCAAGACATATTATAAAGCTACACTAAACAGTACAGTAAACTTACTGGCATGAAGAAGACATATATATCAGTGAAACAGAATAAATAATTTAGAAATATATCCTGCCTTACATGGCCAAAGTTGCCAAAATATTTCAATAAGGAAATCAATGTCTTTATAAAGATGGTACTATTAAAATTGGATATTAAATGGAGAATATGAACTTCAGAATTACCTCACACCATATCCTCAAATTAACTCAACATGTATTTTATACATAATGTAAATATAAAATGTATAAAGCTTACTGAATAGGAAACATTTTTAATAATCTTACTACAGCTAAAAATTTTTTAGATAAGAAAAGGATGGATGAAAATGGAAAAAAATAGTAAGTTGGACTTCATGAAATTAAGACTTTTGCAACTTAAAACATAGCATCAAAAAATGAAAAGGCAAACCACAGATTGGGACAGAATAATTTTAAATATGTCTGATAAAGAACTTTCATCTAGAATGTACACATAACTAAAAAACTAAATAACAAAACACAAATAACTCATTTAACGTAATATTTTGACCTAAATGGGCCAAATATTTGTACAGATATTTTAATTTAAAAAGAGATGATGTCCAATACACAAATGAAAAGATACTTAACGTTACCCGTCATCAGGGAAATGCAAGTTAAAACCACATTGAGGTACCACTGTACACCCACTGGAGTGGCTGACACGAGCAGAACTGACCATACCACATGATGTGAAGAATTGCTATTCACACCTGGCTAGTGGGACTTCAAAATGGTACAGACATTTTGGAAAGCAGTTTGGCAGTTTCTTTTAATGTTAAACTTAGTACTGATCATATAGCCAAATAATTCCACTGCGACTCAAAATAAATAAAAACATATCCGTACCAAGCCTCATCCTTGAAGTTCATAGCAGATGTGTCCATCAACTTGTAAATGGATAAACCAGTTGTAGATGGAGTACCACTCAACAATAAAAAGGAGCAAACTGATACAACAGCAATATAAATGAATATCAAAAGCATTATGCTCAGTGAAAGAAGCTAGACATGAAAGACACCAATGTATCATTCCACTAATAGGATACTCTAGAAAATGCAAACTGTAGAAACAGAAGCAGATTAGTGGTTGCCTGTGTTCAGGAATGGAGAAAAGATCAAATGCAAAACAGCAAAAGAAAACGTTTTGTGATGATGCAGATTTTCTGTATCTTGATCATGATTGTGGTCAAATGATGATATTCATCTGCCATAACCCATTAAATTGCACATTGAAAAGGGTGAATTTTACTGTGTGTACATTATACTTAAATGGAGCTGTAAATATGTTTGGAGCTTATCTGTGAACATTAGTTGCAGAGCAGGAGTTACTTTTATAGAGTGGAAATCTGCTGAGTGCCAACTTGAGAAGGGTTGAAAAAAATTAGAACCTTCTTCCAACACATTTCAGTTAGAACACTCTTAGGATGTCGTTACAGCTGCGCTCTATATTGGAGTCTCTGATGAAGTCACATGTCTGACGATCTCAGCATGCCTTTAATCAACAGAATATACACGTGTTTTCTTTTATTACTATAAAGGATATACCAAACAACTTTTTCAAGACTTTACTTCAAAAAGGCACGTAGTTTTGCAACATTTTTGGTAAGTCTTTAATTATTTCAAAATGAAAAATTGAAAATAAAATGCAATTATTTACTCAGGCCCCCCAAAAAAAGGTCTGTACGGGGAATGCATGTGGTGTGTGTGTGTGTGTGTGTGTAAGTGTGTGATTTGAAGAATTGAAAAAATTTTAGTGGGGTTTTGTAGCATCACTTTGATAGCATCCTGTAATTTTGTATTGTGTTTGAAATAAAAATAAAGTGAATACACTGATAAAAGAATTTGAAAAGAATTTGCATTATTGCCTAAATTATGTGTGGTTTCCACAGTGGCATGAATCGAGCATCTTTAACCTACATAACAATATATCAGAAGTATTAGGTAAAAAATAAGTAAACTAGTATAACAAAGTTAAATATTTCTAAAGTAAAATTATAGCTTTATTTTTTTTTCCTGAAATGTTTTGAGGAGATATTTACACCAAAAGATATTATCACTGATCAATGAAACTTTTTCAGAATTTGCTTGTGTCCCACCAATATTTGATTACATAGTGCTTCTGTGAGTTCCATTTCATTAATTTAGCTTTGACAGGAGAGAAGGCAATGGCTCTGCAGCCTCTCTCGGTGTGGCATGATCCTGGTTCCGCTGGCTGATCTCTATTAGAACCATGGCCTTAATCATGCCTTTCATGCTTCTAACTTGATTTGCATTTGTTGTGTGATCCAAATTTATTCTCTCGTTTAGTCGCTTCCACCCATAGAAAAGCAGGTCTTTTTCATTTCTCCTTCACCATTGCCCCCATTTTTTCTTTTTGTCCTCCCATGATGAAAAACAAGACAGAAAACAAACTATAACAACAACAGACACCTTTTGTCTGTGGTCACCAATGCATTGTAGCACTAAACTTTGTTCAAAATCTCTAGATCTGACCTCTATATCTGCTGTTCCCAGAGTTTTTCAATGTGTTCTCTAGACTGCTGTGACCCACTGACAGAAAGTCTAGCTATATTTAATTGAAAGTTATTACTGTCTGATATGGTTTGGCTGTGTCCCCACTGAAATCTCATCTTGCACTGTAGCTCCCATAATTCACATGTTGTGGGAGGGGCCCAGTGAGAGGTAAGTGGATCATGGGGGCAGTTTTCCCCACACTGTTCTGGTGGTAGTGAATAAGTCTCATGAGATCTGATGGTTTTATAAGGGGAAACCCCTTTCGCCTTTCACTTGGTTCTCATTTGCTGTTTGCCTGCTGCCATGTAAGATGTGCCTTTCGCCTTCTGCCATAACTGTGAGGCCTCCTCAGCCATGTGGAACTGTGAATTCATTAAACCTCTTTTTCTTTATAAATGACCCAGTCTTGGGTATGTCTTTATCAGCAGCATGAAAATTGACTAATACACTCACTGTCCATGAATGATACTCTGTTAGCCCATTTGCATTGTTATAAAGAAATACCTGAGGCTGGGTAATTTATAAAGAAATGCGGTTTATTTGGCTCCTTGTTGTGAAGGCTGTACATGAAGCATAGTACTGGCACCTGCTTCCAGGGAGGGCCTCAGGAACCTTCCAATCATGGTGGAAGGTGAAGGGAAACCAGCATATCACATGGTGAGAGAGGAAGCAAGAGAGACAGGGAGGAGGTGTCAGTCTCTTTTAAACAACCAGATATCGCATGAACTCACAGGGTAAGAACTCATTCATTACCAAGAGGACAGCACCAAGCCATTCAGGAGGCATCTATCTCCAACATTGGGGATCACATTTTAACGTGAGATTTGAAGGGGACAAACATCCAAACTATGTCAGATACCAAAGCTGACAATGCTTAGGATCTTTAGCTGTTCCAGGTTCTGGGAAAAGGGAGAGAGTTAGCTTCCCTCGTCTATGCTGTGCTACTCCATATTATATTAGTAATTATTGTTCTCTAAAGGTTCTTAAAAGCAAATAAACAAATGCAAGGCAAAACATATAAAAGGCAAGGCAAAACATACGAAATGCAAGGCAAATGCATTAAAAAACTTTTGAGTGTTAATACATAGATTTTATTTTATCTTTTTAATTTCTTTTGCTTAACCAAATAGATTATGTAGTTTTGATTAACTGGCCATGAAATAGCTCTGCCTACATAGAATTTCCCATGAATAATTGGTTGTGGAGACTTTTGTGTGTGACCCAAATCCTCCCTCAAAACTGAAGTTTGCCCAGCTATTGGGAGTGTTGGCAAATCATGCCTCTCAGCTGATTCTCTCTAGAATTTATTCTCAGGAGATCTAATTAATAACTTGTCAAGCTGATGTCCATCCTTGGGGACAACTCGTATCTGAAGAATGGCCAGTGAAAGGTATTAAAACTCCATACTCCTGCCTCAATTTAGGGCAACTCTGAAGGGTCGCCCCAGCTTCTCAGCTCCCCCTTGAGATTAGCTGAGGTATTTGTTGTGACTGCCTCACATCTCAACTCCCTTTATCCAATTCAGCTTTTTCGCCACAGTTGTTGGTTCCTAGGATTTTACCCAGTTAAATATTCTCTACACAAATCTCTATCTCAAATCTGCTTTACAGGGAATGTGGCCTCAGACAGGTTTTCATTAGGTTCTGGACGTAACTCTCATTAGTCATTGATATGATTCGGCTGTGTCTCCACCCGAATCTCACCTTGATTGTAATTATCCCCGCATGTCAAGGATGGAGTCAGGTGGAGATCATTGAATCATAGGGGCGGGTTCCCCCTACTGTTCTCCTGGTAGCGAATAAGTCTCACGAGATCTGATGCTTTTAAAATGGGAGCTTCTCTACACAAGCTTTCTTCTCTGCTACCATTTAAGATGTGCCTTTGCTTCTTTTTTGCCTTCTGCCGTGACTCTGAGGCCTCCCCAGCCATGTGGAATTGTGAGTTCCTTAAACCTCTTTCCTTTCTAAATTACCCGGTCTTGGGTATGACTTTATTAGCAGTATGAGAACAAACTAATGCAGTCTGTTCTATAAGCCCAAGTCGGATCACAGAGTCCCGCTTTCTGTTTTTTTTTTCTAGCCCATATTTCTACTAAAACTTGACTCATATAGACTTAAAACAAAATAATTAAGCATGGCTAGTATTTATTTAATATTTTATACGTGTCAGGTACTGTATTTTGTAACTTATCTTTTAATAATCTTTCCAAATCTCTAAAAGGAGAACTCTGCTCTTTTATAGAGCAAATAAGGATGGCTCTGAAAATGTTAGCATTAGGGGAAGTAGGGTGAGGGACATAGGGGGCACTTTGTGTTATTTGTGCATTTTGCTATCAATCTAAAATCAGGTCAAAATAAAAATTAAAAAATGGGTAGTAGAAGCAGGTTGTTAAGATTTTCAGTGTGACTCTAGAATTTTTTTGTTTGTTGTTTGTTTTGGAGTGTAGTGGTAAGATCTCTGCTCACTGCAACCTCCACTTCCCAGGCTCAAGCAATTCTCCTGCCTCAGTCTCCCAAGTAGCTGGGATTATAGGTGCCCGCCACCACACCCAGCTAAGTTTTCTATTTTTTTTTTTTTTAGTAGAGATGGGGTTTCAGCATGTTGACCAGTCCAGTCTCCTACTCCTGACTTCAAGTCATCCGCCCGCCTCAGCCTCCCGAAGTGCTGGGATTATAGGCATGAGCTCCCACTCCTGGCCCAAAGTTCATATTTTAACTACTAACCTAAATTATTTTAAAAACAAAAGCCTCCTTGGACTCAAACCAGGTCAGAGTGACATGATCATGTGCCTGTTTTGTGCAGGGTGAAGTGAGATTATTATCTAGGAAATAGCTGAAATGTCTTGTTGTGGGCATACATATTTCATATAAATTCTAAGCTTCATATTAGCACTTAGATTATAATTATCTAAAGAATAGAGAACAATTTCATATAATTTTCAGTGTATCAGGCGAATCAAAAGTATACATACAAGCATGCAGATGAATTTCAGTGAATATAGTGGTGACAATGCTCAACAGAATATGTGTCCCCCACCCAACCCTGCTTCTTGCTCTTTCACTGTCCTAAAGATAGAACAAAATGGTTCAGGCATCCAGCTTGTCCCCTCCACACTTCACACTTTTACTTAATAGCAGCTTATCTTTAACACTTTGTCATCTTTAAGATGTTGCTAATTCTTTCTGGTAGATCCCAGGACTGAGGATGAGGAAGAATGATTTTATTTAAATAAAGTTGCTTAATTAAAAAACCCTTTTTTTAGTTTTAAAATATTTTCATTATTTTATAAAATTTTTGTGGGTACATAGGAGGTTTATATATTTGTGGGGTACATGAGATGTTTTGATACAGGCATGCAGTGTGAAATAATCACGTCATGAGGAATGGGCTTTCCATCCCCTCAAGCATTTATCCTCTGAGTTAAAAACTATTCAATTGGCTGGGCACGGTGGCTCACGCCTGTAGTCCCAGCTCTTTGGGAGGCCGAGGTTGGCGGATCGCCTGAGGTCAGGAGTTTGAGACCAGCCTGGCCAACATGATGAAACCCCATCTCTACTAAAAATACAAAAATTAGCCGGGTGTGGTGGCGAGTGCCTGTCATCCCAGCTACTCGGGAGGCTGAGACAGGAGAATCATTTGAACCTGGGAGGTGGAGGTTACAGTGAGCCGAGATCATGCCATTGTACTCCAGCCTGAGTGACAAGAGTGAAACTCCATGTCAAAAACAAACAAAAATCAATTACATTCTTTAAGTTATTAAAATTAAACATTGTAAATGATTTTTTTTCCCAAAGCTTTTTCAAAGAAAAAAAAGTAGAAACAAAGACACTTTCTACTGATTTCCAATATGGTGACTCTGTATTTCTAGCATGTGTTAAGGTGAAAAATTGATTTTATGTTTAATACAAAACATAGCATAATGTAATGAAAAGCAAGATTGTAATGATAAAGGAAAATAACACTAGTGCTAATTTTTTTCAATTTGAAGCATTGGATTAAAATGAATTAGGTTATATTCCAACATGTTTATATTGAATTTCTTTTTTCTCCAATTGGTTTCTTTTTATTAATGGGGGAGTGTTGCATTTGTATAAGGTTTCCCTATTATATTCAATTGTTTTGAGATGCTTTTAATTTGAAGTTTTTATGTTTTCTTTTTGATGTATACATGTTATGCTTTTATGCTGAATTTGATAATTGGTGCTGTATATGCAAAGCAAATGTAATTTCCCAGCTTTTATTTTTTAAAGCCCTGGGAAGCAACATAATAAAGTAGAAATAGTATCAAGACAGGAGTTAGAATACCTGGATTCTAAAATTTAAATTAAATTAGGATCTAGTGACATTATAGGTGTTCCTTGATCTTCTGATGACCTGATTCCTCAAAAGAAAAATAAAATAATCTATAAATTGTTTCTAATTCTAAAACTCTATAAATCCTATTTTTAAAATTATAATTAGTTGAACTCTATAAGGTCACAAAAATCCCTATTAAGAAACTAAAATAAAATTTTATCATATCTTAAAAATACTCTGATCTTTTTTTATATGCTGACATGAATTCTAATTATTTTTGAGCCCCTAAAAAACATTTAAGATCACAGTTTATGTTTTATTATTGACTTTCAGATAATTAACATTTTACTGATAGATATGAACAAATCTACTCTAACAGAGATAGTCATTAGTTTATTTCTCTCTTTTCAGTATCAATAAAAAGTATCGATTTACCAATAACAATGAATTAATTGCCTGAAATAAATGAAACGTAAGCAGCAAAAGTGAACTTTTTAGTATAACTCTTCTTGTAAACATTGACTTAGTTCAAAGGGAGCTTATCTTTAAAAAAAAAAAGCGCTAATTCATGTCTATTGGTATAGATATAATCTTTTTTTCCTTGAAAATAGATCCTACTATACTCCAGACACTATGCCACTTGGTGCAGATATTAACACAAATAGCAGGTGATCATTGTCCTCATGGAGTTTATTTTAAAGAGAACAAAGTGAGACAAAGGCACACAAGCAAAGAACTACAATACAAAGGGGATGGCATCTGACTCAGCATGGAGGTGTCACGGAAGGTGTTGTTTTGCTTAGGTTTTGAAGTGTGGGTAGGAGATGGCCCATGTTGAGAGTGGGAACTGGGAATTAAAAAGATGAGGAGGTCTCTGCAAATCTACATGGATGGGAAGTAGCATGCTGATGTGGGAAACAACTAAAAAGTTCCAGAATGCATGGTTTATAAAGCGTGAGTCAGAGAGGGCTAGACCAGTAGCCAGATCAAGGATATCTCAGATGTTATAGTCATGAATTAGTGCATTGACCTGCAGGCCATGGGAGTCACTGAAGGTTTCAGTCAGGTAAGTGAGCTGATCAGAACAGTCCTTTAGATAGGCCGCTCTTTTGGCTGTAATGGGGACACGTTTGAAGTAGGGCTATAGCTAAAAATATACAGACACTTCCTCTTGTCTACAGCCCTGCTGGCATCTGTTGTATTTTGACTTTTTAATAATAGCCATTCCAACCGGTATGAAATGGTATCTCATTGTGTTTTGATTTGCATTTTTCTGATGATTAGTGATTCTAAGCATTTTTTTTTCGTGTATTTGTTGGCCATTTGTATGTGTTCTTTTGAGAAGTGTTTGTTCATGTCCTTTGCCCATTTTTTAATTGGGTTATTTTTTTTTCTAATTGATTTAAGTTCCCTGTAGATTCTGGATACTAAAAAACAAACAAAAACCAGAAGTAAATAAATTCTCAGGACACACACACCCACACCCACACCCACAGAGAGAGAGAGAGAGAGAGAGAGAGAGAGCGCCTAGGTAAGAGGCCACCAACCACCAGGGTCTAAACTGGGAACACTTTCTAGTACAGAATGAATGGAAAGGATTCATGAAATATCTAGAAAGTAACGTTAATGAGATTTACATGTATGGAGTGAATGAGGAGAAACAGGGATCATTCAGGATTCTGGTGGGAATAACAGGGGGAGCCATTAGTTGAAATTTTGAAGTGGGAGAAGGAGAGGGAGTTTTAGGGAGAAAGATGAGTTGTTTTTTTAGGTATTTCAAACCCTTGAAGCTTCTATGGGACATCTAAGTGGAAATAACAGTCTGTGGGTTGGGACAATAAAGAAAGAAATTGGTTGAAGACTAGGGGAAGAGTATAGAGCAAAGAAATATTTCAGATAATAAACATATAGAGATAGCTGAAAATGTGGGACTGGATTACAAAGGAAGAATGATTTAGTTATGAAGCCCAAGGGCTGACAGGAATGGGTGACTAGTCGAGGAGTTCATATGCATCTGTTATTGTATGAATAAAAAAAATTATCTGTTCCTTCCTAAAGATATCTTCAACCTGTTTTTGGATACATATGGGCACTGCTTTTCACTCTCTTAGCCCCATTTCTTGTTTTAGCCTCTGCTGTAGCGATCAGTTCTGCACAGGCTTTGACCCAGGCTTTGACTAGTTGGTGCAGGTGTGATATGACACTTACCTGGAATGGCCCACAGTTTGTGGCTGCTCTTACTTAAGCAGGTGGGATGCTCATGTAGGTGTCCCTTTCCTCCTCCCAGATTGAGGAGTCTTGCATTATGTAATAAAACTCCTTAGAAGGCCTATTAGGTTCCAATACAGCATTAGGCAACTTGATAAGGTATCCCATCATCAGCCTTCCTTTCTTCCCTCATTCCTCTGCCTCTCACTCTTTCTTCCTAAGTTAACTTCTTAGATAAAATGCCAACTTTCTATATTTTGTCTCACATCAGGGAAAATAATTGTATACCCCATTTCAAAAGCACATAAAAAGGTTACTGTACAGAAAATTTGTCTTTAAGAGATTAAGCTGTAATTTTCCAAATACTTTAAAATTTTATTTCAGATACGTTTTTCATTTTTATAAGCTTCATCTAAAAGCAGAGTTCACCTAAGAATATACCTAAGAGCATATTACATAGAATATATTTTATATTTCAGTAGTTTAGCTAGGATTCTTTCAAAATTGAGAGGATCTACAAATATTTCTAACACATTAGTTTTCAGTCTTAAGGCTGAGTCAAGAACAAAGCTCCTAAACTTTGCATTGGTGATTGAGAACATTTTAAAATTGTTATTTAATTCATTAATTTATTTTTAAAAAATTTTCACATTGTAATTATATAGATTTATAGGATACAATTTGATGTTTCAATGAATATGTATGTTGTCTAATGATCCAATAAGGATAGTTAGTGTATTAATTACCTCATGCATTCATCATTTCTTTTTAATAAGAAATTTCAAAATCCTTTCTTCTAGATACTTTGTAATATACAATACTTTACTTTTAACTATAGTCACCCTGCTTTGCAAAGAACACTACAACTTATTCTTCCTATATAATTGTGATTTCATAACTGTTAACCAATCTATCTCCATTTTGCCCTCCCCGCTTCTTCCTCACTGTTTGGTAACCACTATTCTACTCTACTTCTCTATTAACATTTTTTTTTTTAAGATTCCACATATGAGCGAGATCATGCGGTATTTGCTTTCTGTGTCTGGCTTATTTCACTTAACATTGTATCCTACAGGGTCATCCATGTTGTTGCAACTGGCAGAATTTCATTCTTTTTTTATGGCTGAATAGTATTTCATTGTGTGTCCATATATATATATATATATATACATATATAATTTTATGTATAATTATAATTACACATAAAATTATATATAATTATAATTAATTTTATGCATAATTATAATTACACATAAAATTATATATAATTATAATTATAATTATATATAATTATATATAATAATAATATATATTATATGTGATATATAATATACATAACATACATAATGTATATTATATATAATATACATAACGTATATTATATACATTATACATTATATATATTATAATATACATAATATATATTATGTATATAATATACATAATATGTATTATATATAAAATATACATAATATATAATGTATATTATACATATAATATATGTTATATATTAATTATTATTAATTATTAATTATTAATAATTATTAAATAATACTTATTATTTATTATTAATATTATTAATATTAATATATAATATATTATATATTATACATAATATATTATATATAATATACATAATATGTATTATATATAATATACATAATATATATTATATATATATAATTCACTTGTTTGTTTTTATACACATAGGTTGATTCCATATCTGATTATTAGAAATAGTGCTACAGTAAACATAAGAGTGCAGATATTTTTCAAACACAATGATTTCATTTCCTATGGATATATACCCAGTAGTGGGATTGCTGGGTTATGTGATCGAATGATTGTTTTTTTTTTTATTTTTTATTTTTTAGCGAACTTCCATAAAGTTTTGCTTAATGGTTGTACTAGTTTACAACCCCATCAACAGTGCGTAAGTGTTCCGTTTTCTCCACTTCCTTGCCAACTCTTGTTATCTTTTACCTTTTTGCTAATAGCCATTCTAATGGGTGAACTGGTATCTCATTGCGGTTTTGATTTGCATTTCCCTGATGGTTAGTGATGTTGAACATGATTTTATTATATATTCGTCTTGACCCTTTCTATATTTTCTCTTGTGGCATTTCTTTTAGTTTATTTTGTCCTTTTTTTTTTTTTTTTTTTTTGCGAAGGAGTCTTGCTCTGTTGCCCAAGCTGGAGTGCAGTGGTGCAATCGGGGCTCACGGCAACCTCCATCTCCCTGGTTCAAGCAATTCCCCTGCCTCAGCCTGCTGAGTAGCTGGGGTTACAGGCACACGCCATCATGTTTGGCTAAATTTTTGTATTTTTAGTAGAGAAATGATTTCACCATATTGGTCAGGCTGGTCTCAAACTCCTGACCTCAGGCAATCCGCCTGCCTCAGCCTCCCAGTTTTGCCCATTTTTAAATAAGTTATTTATGTTTTTGCTGTTGAGTTGTTTAAGTTTGTTATATAATCTGGGCATTAACTCCTTAGCAGATGTATAGTTTGCAAATATTGTATCCCATTCTGTAAGTTGTTTTTTCACTCTGTTAAGTTTCCTTTGCTGTGCAAAAGCATTTTAGTTTGATGAAACCCCATTTATCTATTTTTGCTTTTGTTGCCTGTGCTTTTGACGTCTCATTTAAAAAATCCTTGTAGAACCCAAAGTTATAGAGAATTTCCCACATGTTATCTTCTAGTAGTTTTTCATAGTTTTCAATCTTACCTTTAGGTCTTTAATCGCATTTGAGTTGATTTTTGTATAAGGTAAAAGATAGGGGTCTAATTTCATTATCCCACATGTAGATATCCAATCTTCTCAGTACCATTTAATGAAGAGACTGTCTTTACCCCTGTGTGTGCTCTTGACTCCTTTTTGGAAAATCAGTTGACTTTAGGTATGAGAATTTATTTCTGAGCTGTATATTCTCTTCCATTGGTCTATGTGTTTGCTTTATGGCAGTGCCATGCTGTTTTGCTTACTATGGCTTTGTAGTATATTTTGAAGTCAGGTAGTGTGGTGCCTCCAGCTTTGTTATTTTTGCACAGGATTGCTTTGGTTATTTGGGGTCTTTTCTGGTTTCATACAAATTTTAGGGTATTTTTTTCTATTTCTGTGAAGAATTTCATTGGTATTTTGATAGGGATTGCATTGAATCTGTAGGACATTTTGTTAGTATGGTCATTTCAATAGTATCAATTCTTCCATTCCATGAGTATATAGTGTCCATTTTTTGTGGATCGTAAATTTTTCCATCAGTGTGTTATAGTTTTCATTGAAGAGATCTTTCACGACCTTGATTAAATTTATCTGCAGATTTCTTGGTAGCTATTGTAAATGGAATTCCTTTCTTGATGACTTTTTCAGATAGTTCACTATTAGTGTATAGAAACACCACTGAATTTTCTGTGTTGATTTTGTATACTACAACTTTACTGAATTTATTTATGATTTCTAGTAGTTTTTGGTCAAGTCTTTAGGGTTCTCACTCTATATAAGTATATATAGAAAGAACCCTAAAGAGAGAGAGATCATATATATCTATATGATCATATATATAGATGTATACATATGTATGTGAGATCACATTTTCTACAAACAGAAACAATCTGACTTCCTTCTTTCCAGTTTGGATCCCTCTTATTTATTTCTTTTGTCTAATTGCTCTGGCTCTGACCTCCAGTACTATGCTAAATAGAAGTGGTAGAAGTTGACATCCTTGTCTTCCTCCATATCAAAGAGGAAAAGCATTTAACTATTCACCATAAATAAGATGTTAGCTGTGGGTTTGTCACCTATGGCCTTTACTGCGTTGAGGTACACTCCTATACCTACTTTCTTGACAGTTTTTATCATAAAGGAATGTTGACTTTTGTCAAGTGTTCTTTTTGCATCTGTTGAAATGATCACATGGTTTTTGTTCTTCTTTCTATTGTGGTGGTGTATCATATTTACTGATTTGTGCATGTTAAGCCATCCTTTCATCCCTGGGATGAACCCCACTTGATTATAGTGAATACTCTTTTTAGTGTGCTGTCGAAGTCAGTTCACTTGTATCTTGTTGAGAACTTTTGTATCTATGTTCTTCAGGAATATTGGCCTGTTATTTTCATTTTGTGCGTGTCTTTGTCTGGTTTTAGAATCAGGATGTTGCGAGCCTCATAAGATGAGTATGGAAGTATTCCTTCCTCATTACTTTTGTGGAAAAGTTTGTGGAGAATTGGTAGTTATTCTTTAACTGTTTGGTAGAATTCAGCAGTGAAGACATCAGGTCCTGGGTGTTGGTTGTTGTTGTTGTTGTTTTGATGGAAGATGTTTTATTATTGATTCAATTTCCAAACTCATTCTTGATGTGTTCAGATGTTATATTTCCTCACAATTTAATCTGGGTAGTTGTATGTGTGCAGAAATTTATTCATTTTATTCTACACTATCAAATTTGTTGGCATATAGTTATGAGTAATGTCTTACAATCCCTTCTATTTCTGTGGTGTATCAGTTGTAATGTCTCCTTTTTCATCTTTTATTTATTTGAATTTTCTCTCCTTTTGTCTTAGTTTAGCTAAAGGTTTGTCAGTTTTACCTTTACACTTTGTCTTATTTATCTTTTGAAATATTTTTTAGTGTCTGTTTCATTTATATCTGCTGTGAGCTTTATTATTTCCTTCCTTCTACCAATTTTGGGTTTAGTTTGTTTTTGATGTTCTAGTTACTTGAAGTGTATAATTTTGCTTTGTGATTTGAAAATCTTTCTTCTTTTTTGGTGTAGGCTTTTATTGCTATAAATTTCCCTCTTAGAACTGCTTTTGCTACGTTCCATAGGTTTGGGTATGTTGGATTTTCATTCTTACTTGTCTCAGTGACTTTTGAAATTTTCCTATTAATGTCTTAATGAGACCTATTGATTTCTTGGGTGCGTGCTATTTAATTTCCATGTTTTTATAAAATTTCCAAGGGCTTTCCTGTTGTTGATTTCTGGCTTTATATCCCTGGAATCAGAAAAGATACTTCATATGATATCTGTCTTCTTAAGTTTGTTAAGACTTATTATGTGTCATAATGTATGATTGGTCCTAGAGAATGTTTGGTGTACAGTTGAGAATAATTTGTATTCTGCAGCTGTTGGATGATGTATTAGTCTGTTTTCATACTGCTGATAAAGACATACCCGAGACTGGGTAATTTACAGAGAAAAAGAGGTTTAGTGGACTCATAGTTCCACGTGGCTGGGGAGGTCTCCCAATCATGATGGAAGGCGAAAGACACATCTTACATGGTAGCAAACAAAATAGAATTGAGAACCAAGTGAAAGGGTTCCCCCTTATAAAACCATCAGATCTTGTTAGACGTATTCACTACCACAAGAACAGTATGGGGGAACCGCCCCCATGATTCAATTATCTCCCACTGGTTCCCTCCCACAACATGTATGAATTATGGGAGCTATAATCAAGATGAGATTTCGGTGGGGATATACAGCCAAACCATATCAGGTGAGATCTTCTTTACCTGCTAGGTCCATTTGGTCTATGGTATAGTTTGAGTCTGTCATTTTTTGGTTGATTTTCTCTTCATAGAATCTGTCCATTTTTAAAGTGGAGTGTTGAAATTTCCTACTAATATTGTATTGCAGTCTATCTCTACCTTTAAATCTAATATTTGCTTTATATATCTGGTTGTTCTGGTGTTGGGTACATATATAGTTACACCTAAGTAATATATATGTTATGTCCTCTTATTGAATTGGGCCTTTTATCATTTCATTATACAGTGACATTCTTTTTTTATATAGTTTTTTTATTTAAAGCCTTTTAAAATATGACATGACTGTGGCTACTCCTGCTTGCTTTTCATTTGTTTGCATAAAATATATTTTTCCATCTCTTCACTTTCAGTCTATTTGTCTTTAATAGTGAGGTAAGTATCATGTAGGCAGCACATAGGTGGGTTTTGCTATCTGAATCCATTCATCCACTTTATATCTTTTAAGTAGAGTTTAATCCACTTCTATTCAAGTTTATTATTGATAAATTAGGACTTCCTTCTATCATTTCATTAGTTGTTTTTTAGATTACTTGTTCACTTCTTCCTTTCTTATTGTTTATCCCTCTAGTTTGGTGGTTTTCTGTGGTGCTAAGCTTTGTTTCTTTTCCCTTTTTTGGTGTGTGTGTGTGTATCTGCTGTAATTTCTTTCTTTCTGGTTAGTGAAACTAACATACAGAGTCCTGTATTTGTAACAGACTATTTTACACTGATAACAACTTAACTTCTGTCACATAAAAATACTCTTGACTTCTCCCCCCCACACACACAATTTATATTTTTGTTACCTTACATTGCATCTTTATGAATGGTAGACTCCATGGAACATAGGATCTATGTCACAACTAAATCAATTATTTAATGGCAGCATTAAAGCAGCCCAAAGAATGTGAAAAACTGGTGTGGGTGTATTTAACTTTTTAAAAACTATGTT
Organism: Gorilla gorilla gorilla; assembly: GCF_029281585.2. Lineage (NCBI taxonomy): Eukaryota > Metazoa > Chordata > Mammalia > Primates > Hominidae > Gorilla > Gorilla gorilla. Next base: position 2,882,045 of record NC_073232.2, on the reverse strand, counting down.
TCATAATGGTTTCATTAAAAAGTCTTTATCAGTTTGCTAATGCCTAGTTTTTACAACCAGCCACCATAGATTTTACAGGATAAATATATTATTTCAGGGGTAATTGAAGCAGAATTTTTGTTGCTCTTCTTACCCTTAGAGATTGTGTATTATCCTCAGACGTAATTCTTTGATTTTTTTTTCTTTTCATGTTGTTACACATAGTTACCAACAATCAACGTGAGAATAACCTTTGAATATTTTCAAGCATTAAGATTTGTTTATACAGCTGCAGAATTAGACAACCAACACTCTTGGGTCCTTACCTCTCAGCATACACCTGATTATTAACTTAAAGGTATGATGGGAAAAGTATCAATTTTTGTTGGTCACCTAGATTTGGAAATATGTAATAACTATAAGCTTGGGTCTGCTTCTTCAGAAGCCTAGGAATTGGAGTGATGGTTCTCTGAAGAGGCTGGAAACAAAGTATGTGTTTCCAGAAGGCTTAATAGAATATGTTGAGACATAGGCCATTAACACAAAAGTGAAAGAAATGCAAAAAATGTATGAAAGTAAGGATTTGAGAAGGGAAATTTTATTTTTCAGTCTAAGATTCCTATGAATTATATGAAAGTAAATGTCCTATCCTTAAAATTAGCCAAAGGAAGCACTTTACTTATCAATATGATATGACTTTTCATACTCTTATCTAAAGATATCCTAAACTAAGATCCAGTTTTCTAAGTAAAGACCTTTTACTCATGCTTTAAAGCATGTTAGATGATTCCTACCACATCACATCATGTTGTTTACATGTATGATTTAAACTGCATTTATTCTTCAACTCACTGGTTCCTTAGGCTTCTTATCTTTCCTTGCACGCTTAGATAATTTTATGTTAAATTGATTTTTAGAAGTTTAGTTGCTGGGCGTAGTGGCTGTCGCCTGTAAACCCAGTACTTTGGGAATTCAAGTCAGGTGTATTGCTTGAGTCTTGGAGTTTGAGGCCTGCCTGGGAAAGATGACAAACCCCATTTGTACAAAAATAAAAATATTAGCTGGGTATGGTGGCACATGCCTGTGGTCCCAGCTACTCCAAGGCTGAGGTGGGAGGATGGCTTGAGTCCGAGAGGCATAGGTGTGAGCCAAGATCATGCCCTGCTCTTCAGCCTGGGCAACGAAGCCAGACCCTGTTTCAAAAAAAAAATATAGTGAGATTTGATTTCTATTTCTATGTGATTCAAAAGTAGGAGAGCTTCAAGGCTAATGACTATTAAAAAATGGCCATTGCTACTTGCATTTTCTATGAAGCCAGCATACACAACAACGTGCAACCTAAAAACCAAGCTATTTAATATGTAGCTTAGATTTCAGGTTTGATTGTCTTTGAGGTTTGATTATTGCAGAGATCAATTGCCAGACCAAATATAGTCTATTTCTGTATTTGGTCTTTTTATCATATGAAACATCCCAGCCTTGGGTATAAATTAAGAGCAAATACAGACATTTATACCGATAGCGGTGTAGATATTTCCATGTTTATACAGTTACCGGTGTAGATACTTCCATGTCTATACAGATAGCGGTGTGGATATTTCCATGTTCATACAGATAGTGGTGTAGATATTTCCATGTTAATAGAGATAGCGGTGTAGATATATCCATGTTTATAGAGATAGCGGTGTAGATATTTCCATGTTTATACAGATAGCGGTGTAGATATTTCCATGTTTATACAGATAGCATTGTAGATATTTCCATGTTTATAGAGACAGAGGTGTATATATTTCAATAATTATAGAGATAGTGGCGCACATATTTCCATGTTTATAGAGACAGCGATGTAGATATTTCCATGTTTATACAGATAGCGGTGTAGATTTTCCATGTTAATACAGGTAGCGGTGTACATATTGCCATGTTCATACAGATAGCGGTGTAGATATTTCCACATTTATACAGATGGCGGTGTACATATTTCCATGTTCATACAGATGGCGGTGTAGATATTTCTATGTTTATAGAGATGGCGGTGTAGATATTTAAATGTTTATACAGATAGCTGTGAAGATATTTCCATGTTTATAGAGATGGCGGTGTAGATATTTCCATGTTTCTACAGATGGCGGTGTAGATATTTCCATGTTTATACAGATGGAGGTGTAGATATTTCCATGTTTTTACAGATAGCGTTGTAGATATATCCATGTTCACACAGATAGCGGTGTAGATATATCCACCTTTATACAGATGGTGGTGTAGATTTTTCCATTTCCATACAGACGGCGGTTTAGATATTTCCATTGTTATAGAGATGGCGGTGCAGATATTTCCATTGTGATACAGATGGCGGTGTAGGTATTTTCATGTTGATACAGATGGTGGTATACATAGTTCCCTGTTCATACAGATGGCGGTGTAGATATTTTCATTTTCCTACCGATGGCGGTGTAGATATTTCCATGTTTATACAGATAGCGGTGTAGATGTATCCATGTTCATACAGATGGCAGTGTAGATAATTCCATGTTCATACAGATGGAGTTGAAGATATTTCCATGTTTATAGATATGGCGGTGTAGATATTTCCATGTTTACACAGAAGGCGGTGTAGGTATTTCCATGTTTACACAGATAGCGGTGTAGATACTTCCATGTTTATACAGATAGCGGTGTAGATATTTCAATGTTTATAGAGTTGGCGGTGTAGATACTTTCATGTTCCTACAGTTGGTGGTGTAGATATTTCCATGTGTACACAGATAGCGGTGTAGGTATTTCCAAGTTTATGCAGATAGCGGTGTAGATATTTCCATGTTCCTACAGAGGGCGGTGTAGATATTTACATGTTTATAGAGATGGCGGTTTAGACATTTCCACGTTCATACAGATGGCGGAGTAGATATTTCCATGTTTATACAGATAGCGGTGTAGATATTTCCGTCTTTATACACATAATGGTGTAGATCTTTCCATGTTTTTAGAGATAGCGGTGTAGATATTTCCATGTTTACACAGATAGCGGTGTAGATATTTCCATGTTTATACAGATGACTCTGTAGATATTTCCATGTTTACAGAGATAGCGGTGTAGATATTTCCATGTTTACAGAGATATCGGTGTAGATATTACCATGTTTACACAGATAGCGGAGTAGATATTTGCATGTATATAGAGATAGCGGTGTAGATATTTCCATGTTTACGCAGATAGCATTGTAGATATTTCCAAGCTTATACAGATAGCGGTGTAGATAATTCCATGTGTACACAGATAACGGTGTAGATATTTCCATGTTTATACAGATGGCGGTGTAGATATTTCCATACCCATACAGATGGCGGTGTAGATATTTCCATGTTTATAGATATAGCGGTGTAGGTATTTCCATGTTTACACAGAAAGCGGTGTAGATATTTCCATGTTTATACAGAGCGTAGTGTAGATATTTCCATGTTTATATGGATGGCTGTGTGGATATTTCCATGTTTATAGAGATAGCGGTGTAGATATCTCCATGTTTACACAGATAGCGGTGTAGATATTTCCATGTTTACACAGATAGCGGTGTAGATATTTCCATGTTCATACAGATAGCGGTGAAGATAATTAAATGTGTATAAAGATAACGGTGTAGATATTTACATATTCCTACAGATGGCTGTGTAGATATTTCCATGTTTGTACAGATAGCGGTGTAGATATTTCCATGTTTACACAGATAGTGGTGTAGATATTTCGATGTTTACACAGATAGAGGTGTAGATATTTCCATGTTTATACAGATAGCGGTGAAGATATTTCCATGTTTATAGAGATAGCGGTGTAGAAATTTCCATGTTTATACAGTTAGCGGTGTAGATATTTCCATGTTTATACAGATAGCGTTGTTGATATTTCCATGTTTATAGAGACAGCTGTGTAGATATTTCCATGTTTATACAGATGGCGATGTAGATATTTCCATGTTCATACAGATGGCGGTGAAGATATTTCCATGTTTATAGAGATAGCGGTGTAGATACTTCCATGTTTACACAGATAGCGGTGTAGATATTTCCAAGTTTACACAGATAGCGGTGTAGATATTTCCATGTTTATACAGATAGCGGTGTAGATATTTCAATGTTTATAGAGTTGGCGGTGTAGATATTTTCATGTTCAGATGGCGGTGTAGATATTTCCATGTTTATATCGATGGTAGTGTAGATATTTCCAAGTTCATACAGACGACGGTGAAGATATTTCCATGTTTATACACATAACGGTGAAGATATTTCCAAGTTTTAAGAGATGGCGGTGTAGATATTTCCATGTTTACACAGATAGCGGTGTAGATATTTCCATGTTTACACAGATAGCGGTGTAGATATTTCCATGTTTACACAGATAGCGGTGTAGATATTTCCAAGTTTATACAGGTAGCGGTGTAGATATTTCCATGTTCATACAGATAGCGGTGTAGATATTTCCATGTTTATACATATAGCGGTGTAGATATTTCCAAGTTTATACAGATAGCGGTGTAGATATCTCCATCTAAATATAGATGGCGGAGTAGATATTTATATGTTCATACAGATGGCGGTGCAGATATTTCCATGTTCATACAGATGGTGGAGTATATGTTTCTATGTTTATAGAGATAGCGCTGTAGTTATTTCCATGTGTAAAGATATAGCTTTGTAGATATTTCCATGTATATGCAGATCGCTGTGTAGATATTTCATTTTCATGCAGATAGCGGTGTAGATATTTCCATGTTCAAACAGATAGCGGTGTAGATATTTCCATGTTCATGCAGATAGCAGTGCAGATATTTCCATGTTTATACAGATAGCGGTGAAGATGTATGCATGTTTACACAGATAGCGGGGTAGATATTTCCATGTTCATACAGATAGCGGTGTAGATATTCCCATGTTCATCCAGATGGCTGTGTAGATATATCCATGTTCATACAGATGGCGATGAAGATATTTCCATGTTCATACAGATAGCAGTGTAGGTATTTCCATTTGTAAAGAGATAGCTGTGTAGATATTTCCATGTATATGCAGATAGCTGTGTAGATATTTCCATTTTCATGCAGATAGCGGTTTAGGTATTTCCATGTTCATAGAGATACCGGTGTTGATATTTCCATGTTCATACAGATAGACGGGTTATTTCCATGTTCTTACAGATAGCGGTGCTGATATTTCCATGTTTATACAGGAGGCGGTGTAGATATTTCCATGTTTATACAGATAGCGGTATAGATATTTCCATGTTTTTACAGATAGCGGTGTAGATATCTCCATCTTAATACAGATGGCGGAGTAGATATTTATATGTTCATTCAGATGGCTGTGCAGATATTTCCATGTTCATACAGATGGCGGTGTAGATATTTCCATGTTCATACAGAAAGCGGTGTAGTTATTTCCATGTGTAAAGAGATAGCTGTGTAGATATTTCCATGTATTTGCAGATAGCTGTGTAGAGATTTCCATTTTCATGCTGATAGCGGTTTAGATATTTAAATGTTCAAACAGATAGCGGTGTAGATATTTCCATGTTCATACGATAGCGGTGTAGATATCTCCATGCTTATACAGATTGCGAAGATGTATGCATATTTACACAGATAGCGGTGTAGATATTTCCATGTTCATGCAGATAGCGGTGTAGATATTTCCATGTTCATCCAGATGGCTGTGTAGATATATCCATGTTCATACAGATGGCGGTGTAGATATTTACATGTTCATACAGATAGTGGTGTAGATATTTCCATGTTCATACAGATAGCGTTGTAGCTAATTCCATGTTCATACAGATAGCGGTGTAGATATTTCCATGTTCATAGAGATAGCGGTGTAGATATTTCCATGTTCATACAGATAGCAGTGCTGATATTTCCAGGTTTATACAGGTAGCGGTGTAGATATTTCCATGTTCATGCAGATAGCGGTGTAGATATTTCCATGTTCATCCAGATGGCTGTGTAGATATATCCATGTTCATACAGATGGCGGTGAAGATATTTCCATGTTAATATAGATAGAGGGGCAGATATTTCCATGTTCATACAGATAGCGGTGCTGATATTTCCATGTTTATGCAGGTAGCGGTGTAGATATTTCCATGTTTATACAGGTAGCGGTGTACATATTTCCATGTTTATACAGATAGCGGTGTAGATATTTCAATGTTTATACAGATAGCGGTGTAGATATTTCTATCTTAATACAGATGGCCGTGTAGTTATTTATATGTTCATACAGATTGCGGTGCAGATATTTCCATGTTCATACAGATGGCGGTGTAGATATTTCCATCTTCGTACAGATAGCGGTGTAGTTATTTCCATGTGTAAAGAGATAGATGTGTAGGTATTTCCATGGATATGCAGATAGCTCTGTAGATATTTCCATTTTCAGGCAGATAACGGTTTAGATATTTCCATGTTCAAACAGATAGCGGTGTAGATATTTCTATGTTTATACAGATAGCGGTGTAGATATTTCCATGTTTATACAGAAAGCGGTGTAGATATTTCCATGTTTATGCAGATAGCGGTGTAGATATCTCCATCTTAATACAGATGGCGGTGTAGATTTTTATATGTTCATACAGATGGCGGTGCAGATATTTCCATGTTCATACAGATGGCGGTGTAGATATTTCCATGTTCATACAGATAGCGGTGTAGTTATTTCCATGTGTAAAGAGATAGCTGTGTAGATATTTCCATGTATATGCAGATAGCAGTGTAGATATTTCCATTTTCAAGCAGATAGCGGTGTAGATATTTCCATGTTCAAACACATAGCGGTGTAGATATTTCCATGTTCATACAGATAGCGGTGTAGATATCTCCATGTTCATACAGATAGCGGTGTAGATATTTCCATGGTTATACAGATCGCGGTGAAGATGTATGCATGTTTACACAGATAGCGGTGTGGATATTTCCAAGTTCATCCAGAGGGCTGTGTAGATATATCCATGTTCATACAGACAGCGGTGTAGATATTTCCATGTTCATACAGATAGCGGTGTAGATATTTCCGTGTTCATCCAGATGGCTGTGTAGATATATCCATGTTCATACAGATGGCGGTGAAGAAATTTCCATGTTCATACAGATAGCGGTGTAGCTATTTCCATGTTCATACAGATAGCGGTTTATGTATTTCCATGTTCATAGAGATAGCGGTGTAGATATTTCCATGTTCATACAGATAGCGGTGTAGATATTTCCAAGTTCATCCAGATGGCTGTGTAGATATATCCATGTTCATACAGAGGGCGGTGTAGATATTTCCATGTTCATAGAGATAGCGGTGTAGATATTTCCATGTTTATACAGATAGCGGTGTAGATATCTCCATCTTAATACAGATGGCGGTGTAGATATTTATATGTTCATACAGATGGCGGTGCAGATATTTCCATGTTCATACACATAGCGGTGTAGATATTTCCATGTTTATAGAGATAGCGGTGAGGTTATATCCATGTGTAAAGAGATAGCTGTGTAGATATTTCCATGTATATGCAGATAGCTGTGTAGATATTTCCATTTTCATGCAGACAGCGGTGTAGATATTTCCATGTTCAAACAGATAGCGGTGTAGATATTTCCATGTTCATACATATAGCGGTGTAGATATTTCCATGTTCATACAGATAGCGGTGTAGATATTTCCATGTTCATACAGATAGCGGTGTAGATATTTCCATGTTCATACAGATAGCGGTGCTGTTATTTCCATGTTTATACAGGTAGCGGTGTAGATATTTCCATGTTTATAGACATAGCGGTGTAGATATGTCCATGTTTATACAGATAGCGGTGTAGATATTTCCATGTTTATACAGATAGCGGTGTAGATATCTCCATGTTAATTCAGATGGCGGTGTAGATATTTATATGTTTATACAGATGGCGGTGCAGATATTTCCATGTTCATACAGATAGCGGTGTAGCTATTTCCATGTTCATACAGATAGCGGTGTAGATATTTCCATGTTCATCCTGATGGCTGTGTAGACATATCCATGTTCATACAGATGGCAGTGAAGATAATTCCATGTTTATACATCTAGCGGTGTAGATATTTCCATGTTCATACAGATAGTGGTGTAGATATATCCATGTTCATACAGATAGTGGTGCTGATATTTCCATGTTTATACAGGTAGCGGTGCTGTTATTTCCATGTTTATACAGGTAGCGGTGTAGATATTTCCATGTTTATACAGATAGCGGTGTAGATATTTCCATGTTTATACAGATAGCGCTGTAGATATTTCCATGTTTATACAGATAGCGGTGTAGATATCTCCATCTTAATACAGATGGCGGTGTAGATATTTCTATGTTCATACAGATGGCCGTGCAGATATTTCCATGTTCATACAGATAGCGGTGTAGTTATTTCCATGTGTAAAGAGATAGCTGTGTAGATATTTCCATGTATATGCAGATAGCTGTGTAGATATTTCCATTTTCATGCAGATAGCGGTTTAGATATTTCCATGTTCAAACAGATAGCGGTGTAGATATTTCCATGTTTATACAGATAGCGGTGAAGATGTACGCATGTTTACACACATAGTGGTGTAGATATTTCCATGTTCATACAGATAGCGGAGTAGATATTTCCATGTTCATCCAGATGGCTGTGTAGATATATCCAAGTTCATACAGATAGCGGTGTAGTTATTTCCATGTTCATACAGATAGTAGTGTAGATATTTCCATGTTCATACAGATAGCGTTGTAGCTATTTCCATGTTCATACAGATAGCGGTGTAGATATTTCCATCTTCGTACACATAGCGGTGTAGATATTTCCATGTTCATACAGATAGCTGTGCTGATATTTCCATGCTTATACAGGTAGCGGTGTAGATATTTCCATGTTCCTAAAGATAGCTGTGTAGCTATTTCCATGTTCATACAGATAGCGGTGTAGATATTTCCATGTTCATCCAGATGGCTGTACAGATATATCCATGTTCATACAGATGGCGGTGAAGATAATTCCATGTTCATACAGATAGCGGTGTAGATATTTCCATGTTCATACAGATAGTGGTGTAGATATTTCCATGTTCATACAGATAGCGGTGTAGCTATTTCCATGTTCATACAGATAGCGGTGTAGATATTTCCATGTTCATCCAGATGGCTGTGTAGATATATCCATGTTCAAACAGATGGCGTTGTAGATATTTCCATGTTCATATGGATAGCGGTGTAGATATTTCCAGGTTCATACAGATAGCGGTGTAGGTATTTCCATGTTCATACAGATAGAGGGGCTGATATTTCCATGTTCATACAGATAGCGGTGCTGATATTTCCATGTTTATACAGGTAGCGGTGTAGATATTTCCATGTTTATACAGATAGCGGTGTAGTTATTTCCATGTTTATACAGATAGCGGTGTAGATATTTCCATGTTTATACTGATAGCGGTGTAGATATCTCCATCTTAATACAGATGGCCGTGTAGATATTTATATGTTCATAAAGATGGCGGTGCAGATATTTCCATGTTCATACAGATGGCGGTGTAGATATTTCCATGTTCATACAGATAGCGGTGTAGTTATTTCCATGTGTAAAGAGATAGCTGTGTAGATATTTCCATGTATATGCAGATAGCTCTGTAGATATTTCCTTTTTCATGCAGATAGCGGTGTAGATATTTCCATGTTCAAACAGATAGCGGTGTAGATATTTCCATGTTCATACAGATAGCGGTGAAGATGTATGCATGTTTACACACATAGTGGTGTAGATATTTCCATGTTCATACAGATAGCGGTGTAGATATTTCCATGTTCATCCAGATGGCTGTTTAGATATATCCATGTTCATACAGATAGCGGTGAAGATATTTCCATGTTCATACAGATAGTGGTGTAGATATTTCCATGTTCATACAGATAGCGGTGTAGCTATTTCCATGTTCATACAGATAGCGGTGTAGATATTTCCATCTTCGTACACATAGCGGTGTAGATATTTCCATGTTCATACAGATAGCTGTGCTGTTATTTCCATGTTTATACAGGTAGCGGTGTTGATATTTCCATGTTCATACAGATAGCTGTGTAGCTATTTCCATGTTCATACAGATAGTGGTTTAGATATTTCCATGTTCATCCAGATGGCTGTACAGATATATCCATGTTCATACAGATGGCGGTGAAGATAATTCCATGTTCATACAGATAGCGGTGTAGGTATTTCCATGTTCATACAGATAGTGGTGTAGATATTTCCATGTTCATACAGATAGCGGTGTAGCTATTTCCATGTTCATACAGATAGCGGTGTAGATATTTCCTTGTTCATCCAGATGGCTGTGTAGATATATCCATGTTCAAACAGATGGCGTTGTAGATATTTCCATGTTCATACGGATAGCGGTGTAGATATTTCCATGTTCATACATATAGCGGTGTAGGTATTTCCATGTTCATACAGATAGAGGGGCTGATATTTCCATGTTCATACAGATAGCGGTGCTGATATTTCCATGATTATACAGGTAACGGTGAAGATATTTCCATGTTTATACAGATAGCGGTGTAGTTATTTCCATGTTTATACAGATAGCGGTGTAGATATTTCCATGTTTATACTGATAGCGGTGTAGATATCTCCATCTTAATACAGATGGCGGTGTAGATATTTATATGTTCATACAGATGGCGGTGCAGATATTTCCATGTTCATACAGATGGCGGTGTAGATATTTCCATGTTCATACAGATAGCGGTGTAGTTATTTCCATGTGTAAAGAGATAGCTGTGTAGATATTTCCATGTATATGCAGATAGCTCTGTAGATATTTCCATTTTCATGCAGATAGCGGTGTAGATATTTCCATGTTCAAACAGATAGCGGTGTAGACATTTCCATGTTCATTCAGATAGCGGTGAAGATATTTCCATGTTTATACAGATTGCGGTGAAGATGTTTGCATATTTACACATATAGCGGTGTAGATATTTCCATGTTCATACAGATAGCGGTGTAGATATTTCCATGTTTATCCAGATGACTGTGTAGACATATCCATGTTCATACAGATAGCGCTGTAGATATTTCCATGTTCATACAGATAGAGGTGTAGATATTTCCATGTTCGTACAGATAGCGGTGTAGCTATTTCCATGTTCATGCAGATAGTGGTGTAGATATTTCCATGTTCGTAGAGATAGCGGTGTAGATATTTCCATGTTCATACAGATAGCGGTGCTGATATTTCCATGTTTATACAGGTAGCGGTGTAGATATTTCCATGTTTATACAGATAGCGGTGTAGATATTTCCAGGTTTATAAAGATAGCGGTGTAGATATTTCCAAGTTTATACAGATAGCGGTGAAGATATCTCCATCTTAATACAGATGGCGGTGTAGATATTTATATGTTCATACAGATGGCAGTGCAGATATTTCCATGTTCATACAGATGGCGGTGTAGATATTTCCATGTTTATAGAGATAGCGGTGTAGTTATTTCCATGTGTAAAGAGATAGGTTTGTAGATATTTCCATGTATATGCAGATAGCTGTGTAGATATTTCTATTTTCATGCAGATAGCGGTTTAGATATTTCCATGTTCAAACAGATAGCGGTGTAGATATTTCCATGTTCATACAGATAGCGGTGTAGATATTTCCATGTTTATACAGATAGCAGTGAAACGTATGCATGTTTACACAGATAGCGGTGTAGATATTTCCTTGTTCATCCAGATGGCTGTGTAGACATATCCATGTTCATACAGATGGCGGTGAAGGTATTTCCATGTTCATACAGATAGCGGTGTAGATATTTCCATGTTCATACAGATAGCGGTGTAGATATTTCCATGTTCATCCAGATGGCTGTGTAGATATATCCATGTTCATACAGATGGCGGTGAAGAAATTTCCATGTCCATACAGATAGCGCTGTAGCTATTTCCATGTTCATACAGATAGCGGTGTATGTATTTCCAAGTTCATACAGATAGCGGTGTAGATATTTCCATGTTCATAGATAGCGGTGTAGATATTTCCATGTTCATCCAGATGGCTGTGTAGATATATCCATGTTCATACAGATGGCGGTGTAGATATTTCCGTGTTCATAGAGATAGCGGTGTAGATATTTCCATGTTCATACAGATAGAGGGGCTGATATTTCCATGTTCATACAGATAGCGGTGCTGATATTTCCATGCTTATACAGGTAGTGGTGTAGATATTTCCATGTTTTACAGGTAGCAGTGTAGATATTTCCATGTTTATACAGATAGCGGTGTGGATATTTCCATGTTTATACAGATAGCGGTGTAGATATCTCCGTCTTAATACAGATGGCGGTGTAGATAATTATATGTTCATTCAGATGGCGGTGCAGATATTTCCATGTTCATACAGATGGCGGTGTAGATATTTCCATGTTCATACAGATAGCGTTGTAGTTATTTCCATGTGTAAAGAGATAGCTGTGTAGATATTTCCATGTATATGCAGATAGCTGTGTAGATATTTCTATTTTCATGCTGATAGCAGTTTAGATATTTCCATGTTCAAACATATAGCGGTGTAGATATTTCCATGTTCATACAGATAACGTTGTAGATATTTCCATGCTTATACAGATTGCAGTGAAGATGTATGCATGTTTACACAGATAGCGGTGTAGATATTTCCATGTTCATGCAGATAGCGCTGTAGATATTTCCATGTTCATCCGGATGGCTGTTTAGATATATCCATGTTCATACAGAGAGCGGTGTAGATATTTCCATGTTCATACAGATAGAAGTGTAGATATTTCCATGTTCGTACAGATAGCGGTGTAGCTATTTCCATGTTCATGCAGATAGCGGTGTAGATACTTCCATGTTCATAGAGATAGCGGTGTAGATATTTCCATGTTCATACAGATAGCGGTGCTGATATTTCCATGTTTATACAGGTAGCGGTGTAGATATTTCCATGTTTATACAGATAGCGGTGTAGATATTTCCAGGTTTATAAAGATAGCGGTGTAGATATTTCCAAGTTTATACAGATAGCAGTGAAGATATCTCCATCTTAATACAGATGGCGGTGTAGATATTTATATGTTCATACAGATGGCAGTGCAGATATTTCCATGTTCATACAGATGGCGGTGCAGATATTTCCATGTTTATAGAGATAGCGGTTTAGTTATTTCCATGTGTAAAGAGATAGGTTTGTAGATATTTCCATGTATATGAAGATAGCTGTGTAGATATTTCTATTTTCATGCAAATAGCGGTTTAGATATTTCCATGTTCATACAGATAGCGGTGTAGATATTTCCATGTTTATACAGATAGCGGTGAAACGTATGCAAGTTTACACAGATAGCGGTGTAGATATTTCCATGTTCATACAGATCGCGGTGTAGATATTTCCATGTTCATCCAGATGGCTCTGTAGACATATCCATGTTCATACAGATGGCGGGAAGATATTTCCATGTTCATACAGATAGCGGTGTAGATATTTCCATGTTCATACAGATAGCGGTGTAGATATTTCCATGTTCATACAGATGGCTGTGTAGATATATCCATGTTCATACAGATGGCGGTGAATATATTTCCATGCTCATACAGATAGCGGTGTAGATATTTCCATGTTCATACAGATAGCGGTGCAGATATTTCCATGTTCATACAGATAGCGGTGCTGATATTTCCATGTTTATACAGATAGCGATGTAGATATTTCCATGTTTATACAGATAGCGGTGTAGATATTTCCTTCTTAATACAGATGGCGGTGTACATATTTATATGTTCATACAGATGGCTGTGAAGATATTTCTATGTTCATACAGATGGCGGTATAGATATTTCCATGTTTATAGAGATAGCGGTGTAGTTATTTCCATGTGTAAAGAGATAGCTGTGTAGATATTTCCATGTATATGCAGATAGCTGTGTAGATATTTCCATTTTCATGCAGACAGCTGTGTAGATATTTCCATGTTCAAACAGATAGCGGTGTAGATATTTCCATGTTCATACAGATAGTGGTGTATATATATCCATGTTCATACAGATAGCGGTGTAGATATTTCCATGTTAATACAGATTGCGGTGTAGATATTTCCATGTTCATACAGATAGCGGTGCTGATATTTCCAAGTTTATACAGGTAGCGGTGTAGATATTTCCATGTTTATACAAATAGCGGTGTAGATATTTCCATGTTTATACAGATAGCATTGTAGATATTTCCATGTTTATACAGATAGCGGTGTAGATATCTCCATCTTAATACAGATGGCGGAGTAGATATTTCTATGTACTTACAGATGGCGGTGCAGATATTTCCATGTTCATACAGATAGCGGTGTAGTTATTTCCATGTGTAAAGAGATAGCTGTGTAGATATTTCCATGTATATGCAGATAGCTGTGTAGATATTTCCATTTTCATGCAGATAGCGGTTTAGATATTTCCATGTTCAAACAGATATCGGTGTAGATATTTCCATGTTCATACAGATAGCGGTGTAGATATTTCCATGTTTATACAGGTAGCGCTGAAGATGTATGCATGTTTACACAGATAGCGATGTAGATATTTCCATGTTCATACAGATAGCGGTGTAGATATTTCCATGTTCATCCAGATGGCTGTGTAGATATATCCATGTTCATACAGATAGCGGTGTAGTTATTTCCATATTCGTACAGATAGTGGTGTAGATATTTCCATGTTCATACAGATAGCGGTGTAGCTATTTCCATGTTCATACAGATAGCGGTGTAGATATTTCCATGTTCGTACAGATAGCGGTGTATATATTTCCATGTTCATACAGATAGCTGTGCTGATATTTCCATGTTTATACAGGTAGCGGTGTAGATATTTCCATCTTTATACAGATAGCGGTGTAGATATTTCCATGTTTATACAGATAGCGGTGTAGATATTTCCAGGTTTATACAGATAGAGGTGTAGATATCTGCTTCTAAATACAGATGGCGGTGTAGAAATTTATATGTTCATACAGATGGCGGTGCAGATATTTCCATGTTCATACAGATAGCGGTGTAGATATTTCCATGTTTATAGAGATAGCGGTGAGGTTATATCCATGTGTAAAGAGATAGCTGTGTAGATATTTCCATGTATATGCAGATAGCTGTGTAGATATTTCCATTTTCATGCAGACAGCGGTGTAGATATTTCCATGTTCAAACAGATAGCGGTGTAGATATTTCCATGTTCATACATATAGCGGTGTAGATATTTCCATGTTCAAACAGATAGCGGTGTAGATATTTCCATGTTCATACAGATAGCGGTGAAGATGTATGCATGTTTACACACATAGTGGTGTAGATATTTCCATGTTCATACAGATAGCGGTGTAGATATTTCCATGTTCATCCAGATGGCTGTGTAGATATATCCATGTTCATACAGATAGCGGTGTAGATATTTCCATGTTCATACAGATAGTGGTGTAGATATTTCCATGTTCATACAGATAGCGGTGTAGCTATTTCCATGTTCATACAGATAGCGGTGTAGATATTTCCATCTTCGTACACATAGCGGTGTAGATATTTCCATGTTCATACAGATAGCTGTGCTGATATTTCCATGTCTATACAGGTAGCGGTGTAGATATTTCCATGTTCATACAGATAGCTGTGTAGCTATTTCCATGTTCATACAGATAGTGGTTTAGATATTTCCATGTTCATTCAGATGGCTGTACAGATATATCCATGTTCATACAGATGGCGGTGAAGATAATTCCATGTTCATACAGATAGCGGTGTAGATATTTCCATGTTCATACAGATAGTGGTGTAGATATTTCCATGTTCATTCAGATAGCGGTGTAGCTATTTCCATGTTCATGCAGATAGTGGTGTAGATATTTCCATGTTCATCCAGATGGCTGCGTAGATATATCCATGCTCAAACAGATGGCGTTGTAGATATTTCCATGTTCATACGGATACCAGTGTAGATATTTCCATGTTCATACATATAGCGGTGTAGGTATTTCCATGTTCATACAGATAGAGGGGCTGATATTTCCATGTACATACAGATAGCGGTGCTGATATTTCCATGTTTATACAGGTAGCGGTGTAGATATTTCCATGTTTATACAGATAGCGGTGTATTTATTTCCATGTTTATACAGATAGCGGTGTAGATATTTCCATGTTTATACTGATAGCGGTGTAGATATCTCCATCTTAATACAGATGGCGGTGTAGATATTTATATGTTCATACAGATGGCGGTGCAGATATTTCCATGTTCATACAGATGGCGGTGTAGATATTTCCATGTTCATACAGATAGCGGTGTAGTTATTTCCATGTGTAAAGAGATATCTGTGTAGATATTTCCATGTATATGCAGATAGCTCTGTAGATATTTCCATTTTCATGCAGATAGCGGTGTATATATTTCCATGTTCAAACAGATAGCGGTGTAGACATTTCCATGTTCATTCAGATAGCGGTGAAGATATTTCCATGTTTATACAGATTGCGGTGAAGATGTATTCATATTTACACAGATAGCGGTGTAGATATTTCCATGTTCATACAGATAGCGGTGTAGATATTTCCATGTTCATCCAGATGGCTGTGTAGACATATCCATGTTCATACAGATAGCGCTGTAGATATTTCCATGTTCATACAGATAGAGGTGTAGATATTTCCATGTTCGTACAGATAGCGGTGTGGCTATTTCCATGTTCATGCAGATAGCTGTGTAGATAATTCCATGTTCATAGAGATAGCGGTGTAGATATTTCCATGTTCATACAGATAGCGGTGCTGATATTTCCATGTTTATACAGGTAGCGGTGTAGATATTTCCATGTTTATACAGATAGCGGTTTAGATATTTCCAGGTTTATAAAGATAGCTGTGTAGATATTTCCAAGTTTATACAGATAGCGGTGAAGATATCTCCATCTTAATACAGATGGCGGTGTAGATATTTATATGTTCATACAGATGGCAGTGCAGATATTTCCATGTTCATACAGATGGCGGTGTAGATATTTCCATGTTTATAGAGATAGCGGTGTAGTTATTTCCATGTGTAAAGAGATACGTTTGTAGATATTTCCATGTATATGCAGATAGCTGTGTAGATATTTCTATTTTCACGCAGATAGCGGTTAAGATATTTCCATGTTCAAACAGATAGCGGTGTAGATATTTCCATGTTCATACAGATAGCGGTGTAGATATTTCCATGTTTATACAGATAGCGGTGAAACGTATGCATGTTTACACAGATAGCGGTGTAGATTTTTCCATGTTCATCCAGATGACTCTGTAGACATATCCATGTTCAGACAGATGGCGGTGAAGGTATTTCCATGTTCATACAGATAGCGGTGTAGATATTTCCATGTTCATACAGATAGCGGTGTAGATATTTCCATGTTCATCCAGATGTCTGTGTAGATATTTCCATGTTCATACAGATAGCGGTGTAGATATTTCCATGTTCATCCAGATGGCTGTGTAGATATATCCATGTTCATACAGATGGCGGTGAAGAAATTTCCATGTCCATACAGATAGCGGTGTAGCTATTTCCATGTCCATACAGACAGCGGTGTATGTATTTCCAAGTTCATACAGATAGCGGTGTAGATATTTCCATGTTCATACAGATAGCGGTGTAGATATTTCAATGTTCATCCAGATGGCTGTGTAGATATATCCATGTTCATACAGATGGCGGTGTAGATATTTCCATGTTCATAGAGATAGCGGTGTAGATATTTCCATGTTCATACAGATAGAGGGGCTGATATTTCCATGTTCATACAGATAGCGGTGCTGATATTTCCATGTTTATACAGGTAGCGGTGTAGATATTTCCATGTTCATACAGATAGCTGTGTAGCTATTTCCATGTTCATACAGATAGTGGTGTAGATATTTCCATGTTCATCCAGATGGCTGTACAGATATATCCATGTTCATACAGATGGCGGTGAAGATAATTCCATGTTCATACAGATAGCGGTGTAGATATTTCCATGTACATACAGATAGCGGTGTAGATATTTCCATGTTCATACAGATAGCGGTGCATTTATTTCCATGTTCATACAGATAGCGGTGTAGATATTTCCGTGTTCATCCAGATGTCTGTGTAGATATTTCCATGTTCATACAGATAGCGGTGTAGATATTTCCATGTTCATACAGATAGCGGTGTAGATATTTCCATGTTCATCCAGATGGCTGTGTAGACATATCCATGTTCATACAGATGGCGGTGAAGATATTTCCATGTTCATACAGATGGCTGTGTAGATATATCCATGTTCATACAGATGGCGGTGACGATATTTCCATGTTCATACAGACGGCGGTGTAGATATTTCCATGTTTATACACATAGCGGTGTAGATATTTCCATGTTCATACAGATAGCGGTGTAGATATTTCCATGTTTATGCAGATAGTTGTGTAGATATCTCCATCTTAATACAGATGGCGGTGTAGATATTTAAATGTTCATACAGATGGCTGTGTAGACATATCCATGTTCATACAGATGGCGGTGAAGGTATTTCCATGTTCATACAGATAGCGGTGTAGATATTTCCATGTTCATACAGATAGCGGTGTAGATATTTCCATGTTCATACAGAAGGCTGTGTAGATATATCCATGTTCCTACAGATGGCGGTGAAGATATTTCCATGTTCATACAGATGGCGGTGTAGATATTTCCATGTTCATCCAGATGGCTGTGTAGATATATCCATGTTCATACAGATAGCGCTGAAGATATTTCCATCTTCATACAGATAGCGGTGCAGATATTTCCATGTTCATCCAGATGGCTGTGTAGATATATCCATGTTCATAGAGATGGCGGTGAAGATATTTCCATGTTCATACAGATAGCGGTGTAGATATTTCCATGTTCATACAGATAGCGGTGTAGATATTTCCATGTTCATAAATATAGCGGTGTAGATATTTCCATGTTTATACAGATAGCGGTGAAAATGTATGCATGTTTACACAGATAGCGGTGTAGATATTTCAATGTTCATCCAGATCGCTGTGTAGATATATCCATGTTCATACAGATAGCGGTGTAGATATTTCCATCTTCATACAGATATCGGTGCAGATATTTCCATGTTCATCCAGATGGCTGTGTAGATATATCCATGTTCATACAGATGGCGGTGAAGATATTTCCATGTTCATACAGATAGCGGTGTAGATATTTCCATGTTCATACAGAAAGCGGTGTAGATATTTCCTTGTTCATTCAGATAGCGGTGTATGTATTTCCATGTTCATACAGATAGCAGTGTAGATATTTCCATTTTCAAGCAGATAGCGCTGTACATATCTCCATGTTCAAACAGATAGCAGTGTAGATATTTCCATGTTCATAAAGATAGCGGTGTAGATATTTCCATGTTTATACAGATAGCGGTGAAAATGTATGTATGTTTACACAGATAGCGGTGTAGATATTTCCTTGTTCATCCAGATGGCTGTGTAGATATATCCATGTTCATACAGACAGCGGTGTAGATATTTCCTTGTTCATACAGATAGGGGTGTATGTATTTCCATGTTCATACAGATAGTGGTTTAGATATTTCCATTTTCATGCAGATAGCGGTGTATATATTTCCCTGTTCAAACAGTTAGCGGTGTAGATATTTCCATGTTCATAAAGATAGCGGTGTAGATATTTCCATGTTCATACAGATAGCGGTGTAGATAATTCCATGTTCATCCACATGGCTGTGTAGATATATCCATGTTCATACAGATGGCGGTGAAGATATTTCCATGTTCATACAGATAGCGGTGTAGATATTTCCATGTTCATACAGATAGCGGTGTAGATATTTCCATGTTCATACAAATAGCGTTGTATGTATTTCCATGTTCATACAGATAGCGGTGTAGATATTTCCATGTTCATCCTGATGGCTGTGTAGATATTTCCATGTTCATACAGATAGCGGTGTAAATATTTCCATGTTCATACAGATAGCGGTGTAGATATTTCCATGTTCATCCAGATGGCTGTGTAGATATATCCATGTTCATACAGATGGCGGTGAAGTTATTTCCATGTTCATACAGATGGCGTTGTAGGTATTTCCATGTTCATACAGATAGCCGTGTAGATATTGCCATGTTCATACCGATAGCGGTGCTGATACTTCCATGTTTATACAGGTAGCGGTGTACATATTTCCTTGTTTATACAGGTAACGGTGTAGATATTTCCATGTTCATACAGATAGCGGTGTAGATATTTCCATGTTTATACAGATAGCGGTGTAGATATCTCCTTCTTAATACAGATGGCGGTGTAGATATTTATAAGTTCATACAGATGGCGGTGCAGATATTTCCATGTTCATACAGATGGTGGTGTAGATATTTCCATGTTTATAGAGATAGCGGTGTAGTTATTTCCATGTGCAAAGAGATAGCTGTGTAGATATTTCCATGTATATGCAGATAGCTGTGTTGATATTTCCATTTTCATGCAGATAGCGGTGTAGATATTTCCATGTTCATACAGATAGCGGTGTGGATATTTCCATGTTTATACAGGTAGCGGTGAAGATGTATGCATGTTTACACAGGTAGAGGTGTAGATATTTCCATGTTCATGCAGATAGCGGTGTAGATATTTCCATGTTCATCCAGACGGCTGTGTAGACATATCCATGTTCATACAGATGGCGGTGAAGATATTTCCATGTTCATACAGATGGCTGTGTAGATATATCCATGTTCATACAGATGACGGTGAAGATTTTTCCATGTTCATACAGATGGCGGTGTAGATATTTCCATGTTCATACAGATAGCGGTGCTGATATTTCCATGTTTATACAGGTATCAGTGTAGATATTTCCATGTTTATGCAGATAGCGGTGTAGATATTTCCATGTTTATACACATAGCAGTGTAGATATTTCCATGTTTATACAGATAGCGGTGTAGATATCTCCATCTTAATACAGATGGCGGTGTAGATATTTATATGTTCATAGAGATGGCGGTGCAGATATTTCCATGTTCATACAGATGGCGGTGAAGATATTTCCATGTTCATACAGATGGCGGTGTAGATACTTCCATGTTCATACTGATAGCGGTGCTGATATTTCCATGTTTATACAGGTAGCGGTGTAGATATTTCCATGTTTATACAGATAGCGGTGTAGATATCTCCATCTTAATACAGATGGCGGTGTAGATATTTATATGTTTATTCAGATGGCGGTGCAGATATTTCCATGTTCATACAGGTGGCGGTGTAGATATTTCCATGTTCATACAGAGAGCGGTGTAGTTATTTCCATTTGTAAAGAGATAGCTGTGTAGATATTCCCATGTATATGCAGATAGCTGTGTAGATATTTCCATTTTCAAGCAGATAGCGGTGTATATACTTCCCTGTTCAAACAGATAGCGGTGTAGATATTTCCATGTTCATACAGATAGTGCTGTAGCTATTTCCATGTTCATACAGATAGCGGTGTAACTATTTCCATGTTCATACAGATAGCGGTGTGGATATTTCCATGTTCATGGAGATAGCGGTGTAGATATTTCCATGTTTATCCAGGTAGCGGTGTAGATATTTCCATGTTTATACAGATAGCGGTGAAGATGTATGCATGTTTACACAGATAGCGGTGTAGATATTTTCATGTTCTTCCAGATGGCTGTGTAGATATTTCCATGTTCATACAGATAGCGGTGTAGATATTTCCATGTACATCCAGATGGCTGTGTAGATATATCCATGTTCATACAGATGGCAGTGAAGATATTTCCATGTTCATACAGATAGCGGTGTAGATATTTCCATGTTTATACAGATAGCGGTGTAGATATTTCCATGTTCATACAGATAGAAGTGCAGCTATTTCCATGTTCCTACAGATTGCGGTGTAGATATTTCCATGTTCATCCAGATGGCTGTGTAGATATATCCATGTTCATACAGATGGCGGTGAAGATATTTCCATATTCATACAGATAGCGGTGTAGATATATCCATTTTCATACAGATAGTGGTGTAGATATTTCCATGTTCATACAGATAGCGGTGCAGATATTTCCATGTTCATACAGATAGCGGTGTACATATTTCCATGTTCATACAGATAGTGGTGTATGTATTTCCATGTTCATACAGATAGTGGTGTAGATATTTCCATTTTCATGCAGATAGCGGTGTATATATTTCCCTGTTCAAACAGTTAGCGGTGTAGATATTTCCATCTTCATACAGATAGCGGTGCAGATATTTCCATGTTCATCCAGATGGCTGTGTAGATATATCCATGTTCATACAGATGGCGGTGAAGATATTTCCATGTTAATACAGATAGCGGTGTAGATATTTCCATGTTCATACAGATAGCGGTGTAGATATTTCCATGTTCATAAAGATAGCGGTGTAGATATTTCCATGTTTATACAGATAGCGGTGAAAATGTATGCATGTTTACACAGATAGCGGTGTAGATATTTCCATGTTCATCCAGATCTCTGTGTAGATATATCCATGTTCATACAGATAGCGGTGTAGATATTTCCATCTTCATACAGATAGCGGTGCAGATATTTCCATGTTCATCCAGATGGCTGTGTAGATATATCCATGTTCATACAGATGGCGGTGAAGATATTTCCATGTTCATACAGATAGCGGTGTAGATATTTCCATGTTCATACAGAAAGCGGTGTAGATATTTCCTTGTTCATTCAGATAGCGGTGTATGTATTTCCATGTACATACAGATAGCAGTGTAGATATTTCCATTTTCAAGCAGATAGCGCTGTATATATCTCCATGTTCAAACAGATAGCGGTGTAGATATTTCCATGTTCATAAAGATAGCGGTGTAGATATTTCCATGTTTATACAGATAGCGGTGAAAATGTAAGCATGTTTACACAGATAGCGGTGTAGATATTTCCATGTTCATCCAGATGGCTGTGTAGATATATCCATGTTCATACAGACAGCGGTGTAGATATTTCCATGTTCATATAGATAGGGGTGTATGTATTTCCATGTTCATACAGATAGTGGTTTAGATATTTCCATTTTCATGCAGATAGCGGTGTATATATTTCCCTGTTCAAACAGTTAGCGGTGTAGATATTTCCATGTTCATAAAGATAGCGGTGTAGATATTTCCATGTTTATACAGATAGCGGTGAAGATGTATCCATGTTTTCACAGATATCGGTGTAGATATTTCCATGTTCATCCACATGGCTGTGTAGATATATCCATGTTCATACAGATGGCGGTGAAGATATTTCCATGTTCATACAGATAGCGGTGTAGATATTTCCATGTTCATACAGATAGCGGTGTAGATATTTCCATGTTCATACAAATAGCGTTGTATGTATTTCCATGTTCATACAGATAGCGGTGTAGATATTTCCATGTTCATCCTGATGGCTGTGTAGATATTTCCATGTTCATACAGATAGCGGTGTAAATATTTCCGTGTTCATACAGATAGCGGTGTAGATATTTCCATGTTCATCCAGATTTCTGTGTAGATATATCCATGTTCATACAGATGGCGGTGAAGTTATTTCCATGTTCATACAGATGGCGTTGTAGGTATTTCCATGTTCATACAGATAGCCGTGTAGATATTGCCATGTTCATACCGATAGCGGTGCTGATATTTCCATGTTTATACAGGTAGCGGTGTACATATTTCCGTGTTTATACAGGTAACGGTGTAGATATTTCCATGTTCATACAGATAGCGGTGTAGATATTTCCATGTTTATACAGATAGCGGAGTAGATATCTCCTTCTAAATACAGATGGCGGTGTAGATATTTATGTGTTCATACAGATGGCGGTGCAGATATTTCCATGTTCATATAGATGGTGGTGTAGATATTTCCATGTTTATAGAGATAGCGGTGTAGTTATTTCCATGTGCAAAGAGATAGCTGTGTAGATATTTCCATGTATATGCAGATAGCTCTGTAGATATTTCCATTTTCATGCAGATAGCGGTGTAGATATTTCCATGTTCATACAGATAGCGGTGTGGATATTTCCATGTTTATACAGGTAGCGGTGAAGATGTATGCATGTTTACACAGGTAGAGGTGTAGATATTTCCATGTTCATACAGATAGCGGTGTAGATATTTCCATGTTCATCCAGAGGGCTGTGTAGACATATCCATGTTCATACAGATGGCGGTGAAGATATTTCCATGTTCATACAGATGGCTGTGTAGATATATCCATGTTCATACAGATGACGGTGAAGATTTTTCCATGTTCATACAGATGGCGGTGTAGATATTTCCATGTTCATACAGATAGCGGTGCTGATATTTCCATGTTTATACAGGTAGCAGTGTAGATATTTCCATGTTTATGCAGATAGCGGTGTAGATATTTCCATGTTTATACACATAGCAGTGTAGATATTTCCATGTTTATACAGATAGCGGTGTAGATATCTCGATCTTAATACAGATGGCGGTGTAGATATTTATATGTTCATAGAGATGGCGGTGCAGATATTTCCATGTTCATACAGATGGCGGTGAAGATATTTCCATGTTCATACAAATGGCGGTGTAGATACTTCCATGTTCATACTGATAGCGGTGCTGATATTTCCATGTTTATACAGGTAGCGGTGTAGATATTTCCATGTTTATACAGATAGCGGTGTAGATATCTCCATCTTAATACAGATGGCGGTGTAGATATTTATATGTTTATTAAGATGGCGGTGCAGATATTTCCATGTTCATACAGATGGCGGTGTAGATATTTCCATGTTCATACAGAGAGCGGTGTAGTTATTTCCATTTGTAAAGAGATAGCTGTGTAGATATTCCCATGTATATGCAGATAGCTGTGTAGATATTTCCATTTTCAAGCAGATAGCGGTGTATATACTTCCCTGTTCAAACAGATAGCGGTGTAGATATTTCCATGTTCATACAGATAGTGCTGTAGATATTTCCATGTTCATACAGATAGCGGTGTAACTATTTCCATGTTCATACAGATAGCGGTGTGGATATTTCCATGTTCATGGAGATAGCGGTGTAGATATTTCCATGTTTATCCAGGTAGCGGTGTACATATTTCCATGTTTATACAGATAGCGGTGAAGATGTATGCATGTTTACACAGATAGCGGTGTAAATATTTTCGTGTTCTTCCAGATGGCTGTGTAGATATTTCCATGTTCATACAGATAGCGGTGTAGATATTTCCATGTACATCCAGATGGCTGTGTAGATATATCCATGTTCATACAGATGGCGGTGAAGATATTTCCATGTTCATACAGATAGCGGTGTAGATATTTCCATGTTTATACAGATAGCGGTGTAGATATTTCCATGTTCATACAGATAGCAGTGTAGCTATTTCCATGTTCCTACAGATTGCGGTGTAGATATTTCCATGTTCATCCAGATGGCTGTGTAGATATATCCATGTTCATACAGATGGCGGTGAAGATATTTCCATATTCATACAGATAGCGGTGTAGATATATCCATTTTCATACAGATAGTGGTGTAGATATTTCCATGTTCATACAGATAGCGGTGCAGATATTTCCATGTTCATACAGATAGTGGTGTACATATTTCCATGTTCATACAGATAGTGGTTTATGTATTTCCATGTTCATACAGATAGTGGTGTAGATATTTCCATTTTCATGCAGATAGCGGTGTATATATTTCCCTGTTCAAACAGTTAGCGGTGTAGATATTTCCATGTTCATAAAGATAGCGCTGTAGATATTTCCATGTTTATACAGATAGTGGTGAAGATGTATGCATGTTTACACAGATAGCGGTGTAGATATTTCCATGTTCATCCACATGGCTGTGTAGATATATCCATGTTCAAACAGATGGCGGTGAAGATATTTCCATGTTCATACAGATAGCGGTGTAGATATTTCCATGTTCATAAAGATAGCGGTGTAGATATTTCCCTGTTCATACAGATAGCGGTGTATGTATTTCCATGTTCATACAGATAGCGGTGTAGATATTTCCATGTTCATCCTGATGGCTGTGTACATATTTCCATGTTCATACAGATAGCGGTGTAGATATTTTCATGTTCATACAGATAGCGGTGTAGATATTTCCATGTTCATCCAGATGGCTGTGTACATATATCCATGTTCATACAGATGGCGGTGAAGATATTTCCATGTTCATACAGATGGCGTTGTAGATATTTCCATGTTCATACAGATAGCCGTGTAGATATTGGCATGTTCATACCGATAGCGGTGCTGATACTTCCATGTTTATACAGGTAGCGGTGTACATATTTCTGTGTTTATACAGGTAGCGGTATAGATATTTCCATGTTCATACAGATAGCGGTGTAGATATTTCCATGTTTATACAGATAGCGGTGTAGATATCTCCTTCTTAATACAGACGGCAGTGTAGATATTTATATGTTCTTACAGATGGCGGTGCAGATATTTCCATTTTCATACAGATGGTGGTGTAGATATTTCCATGTTTATAGAGATAGCGGTGTAGTTATTTCCATGTGCAAAGAGATAGCTGTGTAGATATTTCCATGTATATGCAGATAGCTGTGTAGATATTTCCATTTTCATGCAGATAGCGGTGTAGATATTTCCATGTTCAAACAGATAATGGTGTAGGTATTTCCATGTTCATACTGATAGCGGTGTGGATATTTCCATGTTTATACAGATAGCGGTGAAGATGTATGCATGTTTACACAAATAGCGGTGTAGATATTTCCATGTTCATACAGATAGCTGTGTAGATATTTCCATGTTCATCCAGACGGCTGTGTAGACATATCCATGTTCATACAGATGCCGGTGAAGATATTTCCATGTTCATACAGATGGCTGTGTAGATATATCCATGTTCATACAGATGACGGTGAAGATTTTTCCGTGTTCATACAGATGGAGGTGTAGATATTTCCATGTTCATACAGATAGCGGTGCTGATATATCCATGATTATACAGGTAGCAGTGTAGATATTAACATGTTTATACAGATAGCGGTGTAGATATTTCAATGTTTATACACATAGCGGTGTAGGTATTTCCTTGTTCATACAGATAGCGGTGTAGATATCTCCATCTTAATACAGATGGCGGTGAAGATATTTATATGTTCATACAGATGGCGGTGCAGATATTTCCATGTTCATACAGATGGCGGTGAAGATATTTCCATGTTCATACAGATGGCGGTGTAGATACTTCCATGTTCATAATGATAGCGGTGCTGATATTTCCATGTTTATACAGGTAGCGGTGTAGATATTTCCATGTTTATACAGATAGCGGTGTAGATATTTCCATGTTTATACACATAGCGGTGTAGATATTTCCATCGTTATACAGATAGCGGTGTAGATATCTCCATCTTAATACAGATGGCGGTGTAGATATTTATAAGTTCATTCAGATGGCGGTGCAGATATTTCCATGTTCATACAGATGGCGGTGTAGATATTTCCATGCTCATACAGATAGCGGTGTAGTTATTTCCATGTGTAAAGAGATAACTGTGTAGATATTCCCATGTATATGCAGATAGTTGTGTAGATATTTCCATTTTCAAGCAGATAGCGGTCTATATACTTCCCTGTTCAAACAGATAGCGGTGTAGATATTTCCATGTTCATACAGATAGTGGTGTAGATATTTCCATGTTTGTACAGATAGCGGTGTAGATATCTCCATCTTAATACAGATGGCGGTGTAGATATTTATATGTTCATACAGATGGCGATGCAGATATTTCCATGTTCATGCAGACGGCGGTGTAGATATTTCCATGTTCATACAGATAGTGGTGCAGTTATTTCCATGTGTAAAGAGATAGCTGTGTAGATATTACCATGTATATGCAGATAGCTGTGTAGATATTTCCATTTTCATGCAGATAGCGGTGTATATATTTCCCTGTTCAAACAGTTAGCAGTGTAGATATTTCCATGTTCAGAAAGATAGCGGTGTAGATATTTCCATGTTTATACAGATAGCGGTGAAGATGTATGCATGTTTACACAGATAGCGGTGTAGATATTTCCATGTTCATCCAGATGGCTGTGTAGATATATCCATGTTCATACAGATAGCGGTGTAGATATTTCCATCTTCATACAGATAGCGGTGCAGATATTTCCATGTTAATCCAGATGGCTGTGTGGATATATCCATGTTCATACAGATGGCGGTGAAGATATTTCCATGTTCATACAGATAGCGGTGTAGATATTTCCATGTTCATACAGAAAGCGGTGTAGATATTTCCTTGTTC
Source organism: Gorilla gorilla gorilla (assembly GCF_029281585.2). Classification (NCBI taxonomy): domain Eukaryota; kingdom Metazoa; phylum Chordata; class Mammalia; order Primates; family Hominidae; genus Gorilla; species Gorilla gorilla. The sequence goes on along the minus strand of NC_073232.2, from coordinate 2,853,630 downwards.
ATTCAGATAGCGGTGAAAATGTATGCATGTTTACACAGATAGCGGTGTAGATATTTCCATGTTCATCCAGATGGCTGTGTAGATATATCCATGTTCATACAGATGGCGGTGAAGATATTTCCATGTTCATACAGATAGCGGTGTAGATATTTCCATGTTCATACAGATAGCGGTGTAGATATTTCCATGTTCATACAGATAGCGGTGCATGTATTTCCATGTTCATACAGATAGCGGTGTAGATATTTCCGTGTTCATCCAGATGTCTGTGTAGATATTTCCATGTTCATACAGATAGCGGTGTAGATATTTCCATGTTCATACAGATAGCGCTGTAGATATTTCCATGTTCGTCCAGATGGCTGTATAGATATATCCATGTTCATACAGATGGCTGTGAAGATTCTTCCATGTTCATACAGATAGCGGTGTAGATCTCTCCATGTTCATACAGATAGCCGTGTGGATATTGCCATCTTCATACCGATAGCGGTGCTGATACTTCCATGTTTATACAGGTAGCGGTGTACATATTTCCGTGTTTATACAGAGAGCGGTGTAGATATTTCCATGTTCATACAGATAGCGGTGTATATATTACCATGTTTATACAGATAGCGGTGTAGATATCTCCTTCTTAATACAGATGGCGGTGTAGATATTTTCATGTTCATACAGATGGCGGTGTAGATATTTCCATGTTTATAGAGATAGCGGTGTAGCTATTTCCATGTGCAAAGAGATAGCTGTGTAGATATTTCCATTTATATGCAGATAGTTGTGTATATATTTCCATTTTCATGCAGATAGCGGTGTAGGTATTTCCATGTTCAAACAGATAGCGGTGTAGATATTTCCATGTTCATACAGATAGCGGTGTAGATATTTCCATGTTTATACAGATAGCGGTGAAGATGTATGCATGTTTACACAGATAGCGGTGCAGATATTTCCATGTTCATACAGACGGCTGTGTAGACATATCCATGTTCATACTAATGGCGGTGTAGATATTTCCATGTTCATACAGATAGCGGTGCTGATATTTCCATGTTTATAAAGGTAGTGGTGTAGATATTTCCATGTTTATACAGATAGCGGTGTAGATATTTCCATGTTCATCCAGATGGCTGTTTAGATATATCCATGCTCATACAGATGGCGGTGAAGACATATCCATGTTCATACAGATAGCGGTGTAGATATTTCCATGTTCATACAGATAACCGTGTAGATATTGCATTGTTCCTACCGATAGCGGTGCTGATACTTCCATGTTTATACAGGTAGCGGTGTAGATATTTCCATGTTTATACACATAGCGGTGTAGATATTTCCATGTTTATACAGATAGTGGTGTAGATATCTCCATCTTAATACAGATGGCAGTGTAGATATTTATATGCTCATACAGATGGCGGTGCAGATATTTCCATGTTCATACGGATAGCGGTGAAGATATTTCCATGTTCATACAGATGGCGGTGTAGAAACTTCCATGTTCATACTGATAGCGGTGCTGATATTTCCATGTTTATACAGGTAGCGGTGTAGATATTTCCATGTTTATACAGATAGCAGTGTAGATATTTCCATGTTTATACACATAGCGGTGTAGATATTTCCATGTTTATACAGATAGCGGTGTAGATATTTCCATGTTTATGCAGATAGTGGTGTAGATATCTCCATCTTAATACAGATGGCGGTGTAGATATTTAAATGTTCATACAGATGGCGGTGCAGATATTTCCATGTTCATACAGATGGCGGTGTAGTTATTTCCATGTGTAAAGAGATAGCTGTGTAGGTATTTTCATGTATAAGCAGATAGCTCTGTAGATATTTCCGTTTTCATGCAGATAGCGGTGTATATATTTCCCTCTTCAAACAGTTAGCGGTGTAGATATTTCCATGGTTATAAAGATAGCGGTGTAGATATTTCCATGTTTATACAGATAGCGGTGTAGATATTTCCATGTTCATACAGATAGACGTGTAGATATTGCCATGTTCATACCGATAGCGGTGCTGATACTTCCATGTTTATACAGGTAGCGGTGTACATATTTCCGTGTTTATACAGATAGCGGTGTAGATATTTCCATGTTCATACAGATAGCGGTGTAGATATTTCCATGTTTATACAAATAGCGGTGTAGATATCTCCTTCTTAATTCTGATGGCGGTGTAGATATTTCCATGTTCATACAGATGGCGGTGTAGATATTTCCATGTTTATAGAGATAGCGGTGTAGTTATTTCCATGTGTAAAGAGATAGCTGTGTAGATATTTCCATTTATATGCAGATAGTTGTGTAGGTATTTCCTTTTTCATGTAGATAGCGGTGAAGATATTTCCATGTTCATACAGATAGCGGTGTAGATATTTCCATGTTTATACAAATAGCGGTGTAGATATCTCCTTCTTATTTCTGATGGCGGTGACGATATTTCCATGTTCATACAGACGGCGGTGTAGATATTTCCATGTTTATACAGATAGCGGTGTAGATATTTCCCTGTTTATGCAGATAGTTGTGTAGATATCTCCATCTTAATACAGATGGCGGTGTAGATATTTATATGTTCATACAGATGGCGGTGCAGATATTTCCATGTTCATGCAGACGGCGGTGTAGATATTTCCATGTTCATACAGATAGTGGTGCAGTTATTTCCATGTGTAAAGAGATAGCTGTGTAGATATTACCATGTATATGCAGATAGCTGTGTAGATATTTCCATTTTCATGCAGATAGCGGTGTATATATTTCCCTGTTCAAACAGTTAGCAGTGTAGATATTTCCATGTTCAGAAAGATAGCGGTGTAGATATTTCCATGTTTATACAGATAGCGGTGAAGATGTATGCATGTTTACACAGATAGCGGTGTAGATATTTCCATGTTCATCCAGATGGCTGTGTAGATATATCCATGTTCATACAGATAGCGGTGTAGATATTTCCATCTTCATACAGATAGCGGTGCAGATATTTCCATGTTAATCCAGATGGCTGTGTGGATATATCCATGTTCATACAGATGGCGGTGAAGATATTTCCATGTTCATACAGATAGCGGTGTAGATATTTCCATGTTCATACAGAAAGCGGTGTAGATATTTCCTTGTTCATTCAGATAGCGGTGAAAATGTATGCATGTTTACACAGATAGCGGTGTAGATATTTCCATGTTCATCCAGATGGCTGTGTAGATATATCCATGTTCATACAGATGGCGGTGAAGATATTTCCATGTTCATACAGATAGCGGTGTAGATATTTCCATGTTCATACAGATAGCGGTGTAGATATTTCCATGTTCATTCAGATAGCGGTGCATGTATTTCCATGTTCATACAGATAGCGGTGTAGATATTTCCGTGTTCATCCAGATGTCTGTGTAGATATTTCCATGTTCATACAGATAGCGGTGTAGATATTTCCATGTTCATACAGATTGCGCTGTAGATATTTCCATGTTCGTCCAGATGGCTGTATAGATATATCCATGTTCATACAGATGGCTGTGAAGATACTTCCATGTTCATACAGATAGCGGTGTAGATCTCTCCATGTTCATACAGATAGCCGTGTGGATATTGCCATCTTCATACCGATAGCGGTGCTGATACTTCCATGTTTATACAGGTAGCGGTGTACATATTTCCGTGTTTATACAGAGAGCGGTGTAGATATTTCCATGTTCATACAGATAGCGGTGTATATATTACCATGTTTATACAGATAGCGGTGTAGATATCTCCTTCTTAATACAGATGGCGGTGTAGATATTTTCATGTTCATACAGATGGCGGTGTAGATATTTCCATGTTTATAGAGATAGCGGTGTAGCTATTTCCATGTGCAAAGAGATAGCTGTGTAGATATTTCCATTTATATGCAGATAGTTGTGTATATATTTCCATTTTCATGCAGATAGCGGTGTAGGTATTTCCATGTTCAAACAGATAGCGGTGTAGATATTTCCATGTTCATACAGATAGCGGTGTAGATATTTCCATGTTTATACAGATAGCGGTGAAGATGTATGCATGTTTACACAGATAGCGGTGCAGATATTTCCATGTTCATACAGACGGCTGTGTAGACATATCCATGTTCATACTAATGGCGGTGTAGATATTTCCATGTTCATACAGATAGCGGTGCTGATATTTCCATGTTTATAAAGGTAGTGGTGTAGATATTTCCATGTTTATACAGATAGCGGTGTAGATATTTCCATGTTCATCCAGATGGCTGTTTAGATATATCCATGCTCATACAGATGGCGGTGAAGACATATCCATGTTCATACAGATAGCGGTGTAGATATTTCCATGTTCATACAGATAACCGTGTAGATATTGCATTGTTCCTACCGATAGCGGTGCTGATACTTCCATGTTTATACAGGTAGCGGTGTAGATATTTCCATGTTTATACACATAGCGGTGTAGATATTTCCATGTTTATACAGATAGTGGTGTAGATATCTCCATCTTAATACAGATGGCAGTGTAGATATTTATATGCTCATACAGATGGCGGTGCAGATATTTCCATGTTCATACGGATAGCGGTGAAGATATTTCCATGTTCATACAGATGGCGGTGTAGAAACTTCCATGTTCATACTGATAGCGGTGCTGATATTTCCATGTTTATACAGGTAGCGGTGTAGATATTTCCATGTTTATACAGATAGCAGTGTAGATATTTCCATGTTTATACACATAGCGGTGTAGATATTTCCATGTTTATACAGATAGCGGTGTAGATATTTCCATGTTTATGCAGATAGTGGTGTAGATATCTCCATCTTAATACAGATGGCGGTGTAGATATTTAAATGTTCATACAGATGGCGGTGCAGATATTTCCATGTTCATACAGATGGCGGTGTAGTTATTTCCATGTGTAAAGAGATAGCTGTGTAGGTATTTTCATGTATAAGCAGATAGCTCTGTAGATATTTCCGTTTTCATGCAGATAGCGGTGTATATATTTCCCTCTTCAAACAGTTAGCGGTGTAGATATTTCCATGGTTATAAAGATAGCGGTGTAGATATTTCCATGTTTATACAGATAGCGGTGTAGATATTTCCATGTTCATACAGATAGACGTGTAGATATTGCCATGTTCATACCGATAGCGGTGCTGATACTTCCATGTTTATACAGGTAGCGGTGTACATATTTCCGTGTTTATACAGATAGCGGTGTAGATATTTCCATGTTCATACAGATAGCGGTGTAGATATTTCCATGTTTATACAAATAGCGGTGTAGATATCTCCTTCTTAATTCTGATGGCGGTGTAGATATTTCCATGTTCATACAGATGGCGGTGTAGATATTTCCATGTTTATAGAGATAGCGGTGTAGTTATTTCCATGTGTAAAGAGATAGCTGTGTAGATATTTCCATTTATATGCAGATAGTTGTGTAGGTATTTCCTTTTTCATGTAGATAGCGGTGAAGATATTTCCATGTTCATACAGATAGCGGTGTAGATATTTCCATGTTTATACAAATAGCGGTGTAGATATCTCCTTCTTAATTCTGATGGCGGTGACGATATTTCCATGTTCATACAGACGGCGGTGTAGATATTTCCATGTTTATACAGATAGCGGTGTAGATATTTCCCTGTTTATGCAGATAGTTGTGTAGATATCTCCATCTTAATACAGATGGCGGTGTAGATATTTAAATGTTCATACGGATGGCTGTGTAGACATATCCATGTTTATACAGATAGCGGTGAAGATGTATGCATGTTTACACAGATAGCGGTGTAAATATTTTCGTGTTCTTCCAGATGGCTGTGTAGATATTTCCATGTTCATACAGATAGCGGTGTAGATATTTCCATGTACATCCAGATGGCTGTGTAGATATATCCATGTTCATACAGATGGCGGTGAAGATATTTCCATGTTCATACAGATAGCGGTGTAGATATTTCCATGTTTATACAGATAGCGGTGTAGATAGTTCCATGTTCATACAGATAGCAGTGTAGCTATTTCCATGTTCCTACAGATTGCGGTGTAGATATTTCCATGTTCATCCAGATGGCTGTGTAGATATATCCATGTTCATACAGATGGCGGTGAAGATATTTCCATATTCAAACAGATAGCGGTGTAGATATATCCATTTTCATACAGATAGTGGTGTAGATATTTCCATGTTCATACAGATAGCGGTGCATATATTTCCATGTTCATACAGATAGTGGTGTACATATTTCCATGTTCATACAGATAGTGGTTTATGTATTTCCATGTTCATACAGATAGTGTGTAGATATTTCCATTTTCATGCAGATAGCGGTGTATATATTTCCCTGTTCAAACAGTTAGCGTTGTAGATATTTCCATGTTCATAAAGATAGCGCTGTAGATATTTCCATGTTTATACAGATAGTGGTGAAGATGTATGCATGTTTACACAGATAGCGGTGTAGATATTTCCATGTTCATCCACATGGCTGTGTAGATATATCCATGTTCAAACAGATGGCGGTGAAGATATTTCCATGTTCATACAGATAGCGGTGTAGATATTTCCATGTTCATAAAGATAGCGGTGTAGATATTTCCATGTTCAAACAGATAGCGGTGTATGTATTTCCATGTTCATACAGATAGCGGTGTAGATATTTCCATGTTCATCCTGATGGCTGTGTACATATTTCCATGTTCATACAGATAGCGGTGTAGATATTTTCATGTTCATACAGATAGCGGTGTAGATATTTCCATGTTCATCCAGATGGCTGTGTACATATATCCATGTTCATACAGATGGCGGTGAAGATATTTCCATGTTCATACAGATGGCGTTGTAGATATTTCCATGTTCATACAGATAGCCGTGTAGATATTGGCATGTTCATACCGATAGCGGTGCTGATACTTCCATGTTTATACAGGTAGCGGTGTAGATATTTCCATGTTTATACACATAGCGGTGTAGATATTTCCATGTTTATACAGATAGTGGTGTAGATATCTCCATCTTAATACAGATGGCAGTGTAGATATTTATATGCTCATTCAGATGGCGGTGCAGATATTTCCATGTTCATACGGATAGCGGTGAAGATATTTCCATGTTCATACAGATGGCGGTGTAGAAACTTCCATGTTCATACTGATAGCGGTGCTGATATTTCCATGTTTATACAGGTAGCGGTGTAGATATTTCCATGTTTATACAGATAGCAGTGTAGATATTTCCATGTTTATACACATAGCGGTGTAGATATTTCCATGTTTATACAGATAGCGGTGTAGATATTTCCATGTTTATGCAGATAGTGGTGTAGATATCTCCATCTTAATACAGATTGCGGTGTAGATATTTAAATGTTCATACAGATGGCGGTGCAGATATTTCCATGTTCATACAGATGGCGGTGTAGTTATTTCCATGTGTAAAGAGATAGCTGTGTAGGTATTTCCATGTATAAGCAGATAGCTCTGTAGATATTTCCGTTTTCATGCAGATAGCGGTGTATATATTTCCCTCTTCAAACAGTTAGCGGTGTAGATATTTCCATGGTCATAAAGATAGCGGTGTAGATATTTCCATGTTTATACAGATAGCGGTGTAGATATTTCCATGTTCATACAGATAGCGGTGTAGATATTGCCATGTTCATACCGATAGCGGTGCTGATACTTCCATGTTTATACAGGTAGCGGTGTACATATTTCCGTGTTTATACAGATAGCGGTGTAGATATTTCCATGTTCATACAGATAGCGGTGTAGATATTTCCATGTTTATACAAATAGCGGTGTAGATATCTCCTTCTTAATTCTGATGGCGGTGTAGATATTTCCATGTTCATACAGATGGCGGTGTAGATATTTCCATGTTTATAGAGATAGCGGTGTAGTTATTTCCATGTGTAAAGAGATAGCTGTGTAGATATTTCCATTTATATGCAGATAGTTGTGTAGGTATTTCCTTTTTCATGTAGATAGAGGTGTAGATATTTCCATGTTCAAACAGATAGCGGTGTAGATATTTCCATGTTCATACAGATAGCGGTGTAGTTATTTCCATGTTTATACAGATAGCGGTGAAGATGTATGCATGTTTACACAGATAGCGGTGTAGATATTTCCATGTTCATCCAGACGGGTGTGTAGACATATCCATGTTCATACAGATGGCGGTGAAGATATTTCCATGTTCATACAGATGGCTGTGTAGATATATCCATGTTCATACAGATGGCGGTGACGATATTTCCATGTTCATACAGACGGCGGTGTAGATATTTCCATGTTCATACAGATAGCGGTGCTGATATTTCCATGTTTATACAGGTAGCTGTGTAGATATTTCCATGTTTATACAGATAGCGGTGTAGATATTTCCATGTTTATACAGATAGCGGTGTAGATATTTCCATGTTTATACAGATAGCGGTAGATATCTCCATCTTAATACAGATGGCGGTGTAGATATTTATATGTTCATACAGATGGCGGTGCAGATATTTCCATGTTCGTACGGATGGCGGTGAAGATATTTCCATGTTCATACAGATGGCGGTGTAGAAACTTCCATGTTCATACTGATAGCGGTGGTGATATTTCCATGTTTATACAGGTAGCGGTGTAGATATTTCCATGTTTATACAGATAGCGGTGTAGATATTTCCATGTTTATACACATAGCGGTGTAGATATTTCCATGTTTATACAGATAGCGGTGTAGATATTTCCATGTTTATGCAGATAGCGGTGTAGATATTTCCATGTTTATACAGATAGCGGTGAAAATGTATGCATGTTTACACAGATAGCGGTGTAGATATTTCCATGTTCATCCAGATGGCTGTGTAGATATATCCATGTTCATACAGATGGCGGTGAAGATATTTCCATGTTCATACAGATAGCGGTGTAGATATTTCCATGTTCATACAGATTGCGGTGCCTGTATTTCCATGTTCATACAGATAGCGGTATAGATATTTCCGTGTTCATCCAGATGTCTGTGTAGATATTTCCATGTTCATCCAGATGGCTGTGTAGACATATCCATGTTCATACAGATAGCGGTGAAGATATTTCCATGTTCATACAGATGGCTGTGTAGATATATCCATGTTCATACAGATGGCGGTGACGATATTTCCATGTTCATACAGACGGCGGTGTAGATATTTCCATGTTTATACAGATAGCGGTGTAGATATTTCCATGTTTATGCAGATAGTTGTGTAGATATCTCCATCTTAATACAGATGGCGGTGTAGATATTTAAATGTTCATACAGATGGCTGTGTAGACATATCCATGTTCATACAGATGGCGGTGAAGATATTTCCATGTTCATACAGATAGAAGTGCAGCTATTTCCATGTTCCTACAGATTGCGGTGTAGATATTTCCATGTTCATCCAGATGGCTGTGTAGATATATCCATGTTCATACAGATGGCGGTGAAGATATTTCCATATTCATACAGATAGCGGTGTAGATATATCCATTTTCATACAGATAGTGGTGTAGATATTTCCATGTTCATACAGATAGCGGTGCAGATATTTCCATGTTCATACAGATAGCGGTGTACATATTTCCATGTTCATACAGATAGTGGTGTATGTATTTCCATGTTCATACAGATAGTGGTGTAGATATTTCCATTTTCATGCAGATAGCGGTGTATATATTTCCCTGTTCAAACAGTTAGCGGTGTAGATATTTCCATCTTCATACAGATAGCGGTGCAGATATTTCCATGTTCATCCAGATGGCTGTGTAGATATATCCATGTTCATACAGATGGCGGTGAAGATATTTCCATGTTCATACAGATAGCGGTGTAGATATTTCCATGTTCATACAGATAGCGGTGTAGATATTTCCATGTTCATAAAGATAGCGGTGTAGATATTTCCATGTTTATACAGATAGCGGTGAAAATGTATGCATGTTTACACAGATAGCGGTGTAGATATTTCCATGTTCATCCAGATCGCTGTGTAGATATATCCATGTTCATACAGATAGCGGTGTAGATATTTCCATCTTCATACAGATAGCGGTGCAGATATTTCCATGTTCATCCAGATGGCTGTGTAGATATATCCATGTTCATACAGATGGCGGTGAAGATATTTCCATGTTCATACAGATAGCGGTGTAGATATTTCCATGTTCATACAGAAAGCGGTGTAGATATTTCCTTGTTCATTCAGATAGCGGTGTATGTATTTCCATGTTCATACAGATAGCAGTGTAGATATTTCCATTTTCAAGCAGATAGCGCTGTATATATCTCCATTTTCAAACAGATAGCGGTGTAGATATTTCCATGTTCATAAAGATAGCGGTGTAGATATTTCCATGTTTATACAGATAGCGGTGAAAATGTAAGCATGTTTACACAGATAGCGGTGTAGATATTTCCATGTTCATCCAGATGGCTGTGTAGATATATCCATGTTCATACAGACAGCGGTGTAGATATTTCCATGTTCATACAGATAGGGGTGTATGTATTTCCATGTTCATACAGATAGTGGTTTAGATATTTCCATTTTCATGCAGATAGCGGTGTATATATTTCCCTGTTCAAACAGTTAGCGGTGTAGATATTTCCATGTTCATAAAGATAGCGGTGTAGATATTTCCATGTTTATACAGATAGCGGTGAAGATGTATGCTTGTTTTCACAGATATCGGTGTAGATATTTCCATGTTCATCCACATGGCTGTGTAGATATATCCATGTTCATACAGATGGCGGTGAAGATATTTCCATGTTCATACAGATAGCGGTGTAGATATTTCCATGTTCATACAGATAGCGGTGTAGATATTTCCATGTTCATACAAATAGCGTTGTATGTATTTCCATGTTCATACAGATAGCGGTGTAGGTATTTCCATGTTCATCCTGATGGCTGTGTAGATATTTCCATGTTCATACAGATAGCGGTGTAAATATTTCCGTGTTCATACAGATAGCGGTGTAGATAGTTCCATGTTCATCCAGATTTCTGTGTAGATATATCCATGTTCATACAGATGGCGGTGAAGTTATTTCCATGTTCATACAGATGGCGTTGTAGGTATTTCCATGTTCATACAGATAGCCGTGTAGATATTGCCATGTTCATACCGATAGCGGTGCTGATATTTCCATGTTTATACAGGTAGCGGTGTACATATTTCCGTGTTTATACAGGTAACGGTGTAGATATTTCCATGTTCATACAGATAGCGGTGTAGATATTTCCATGTTTATACAGATAGCGGAGTAGATATCTCCTTCTAAATACAGATGGCAGTGTGGATATTTATATGTTCATACAGATGGCGGTGCAGATATTTCCATGTTCATACAGATGGTGGTGTAGATATTTCCATGTTTATAGAGATAGCGGTGTAGTTATTTCCATGTGCAAAGAGATAGCTGTGTAGATATTTCCATGTATATGCAGATAGCTGTGTAGATATTTCCATTTTCATGCAGATAGAGGTGTAGATATTTCCATGTTCATACAGATAGCGGTGTGGATATTTCCATGTTTATACAGGTAGCGGTGAAGATGTATGCATGTTTACACAGGTAGAGGTGTAGATATTTCCATGTTCATACAGATAGCGGTGTAGATATTTCCATGTTCATCCAGAGGGCTGTGTAGACATATCCATGTTCATACAGATGGCGGTGAAGATATTTCCATGTTCATACAGATGGCTGTGTAGATATATCCATGTTCATACAGATGACGGTGAAGATTTTTCCATGTTCATACAGATGGCGGTGTAGATATTTCCATGTTCATACAGATAGCGGTGCTGATATTTCCATGTTTATACAGGTAGCAGTGTAGATATTTCCATGTTTATGCAGATAGCGGTGTAGATATTTCCATCTTTATACACATAGCAGTGTAGATATTTCCATGTTTATACAGATAGCGGTGTAGATATCTCCAACTTAATACAGATGGCGGTGTAGATATTTATATGTTCATAGAGATGGCGGTGCAGATATTTCCATGTTCATACAGATGGCGGTGAAGATATTTCCATGTTCATACAGATGGCGGTGTAGATACTTCCATGTTCATACTGATAGCGGTGCTGATATTTCCATGTTTATACAGGTAGCGGTGTAGATGTTTCCATGTTTATACAGATAGCGGTGTAGATATCTCCATCTTAATACAGATGGCCGTGTAGATATTTATATGTTTATTCAGATGGCGGTGCAGATATTTCCATGTTCATACAGATGGCGGTGTAGATATTTCCATGTTCATACAGAGAGCGGTGTAGTTATTTCCATTTGTAAAGAGATAGCTGTGTAGATATTTCCATGTATATGCAGATAGCTGTGTAGATATTTCCATTTTCATGCAGATAGCGGTGTAGATATTTCCATGTTCATACAGATAGTGGTGTGGATATTTCCATGTTTATACAGGTAGCGGTGAAGATGTATGCATGTTTACACAGGTAGAGGTGTAGATATTTCCATGTTCATACAGATAGCGGTGTAGATATTTCCATGTTCATCCAGAGGGCTGTGTAGACATATCCATGTTCATACAGATGGCGGTGAAGATATTTCCATGTTCATACAGGTGGCTGTGTAGATATATCCATGTTCATACAGATGACGGTGAAGATTTTTCCATGTTCATACAGATGGCGGTGTAGATATTTCCATGTTCATACAGATAGCGGTGCTGATATTTCCATGTTTATACAGGTAGCAGTGTAGATATTTCCATGTTTATGCAGATAGCGGTGTAGATATTTCCATGTTTATACACATAGCAGTGTAGATATTTCCATGTTTATACAGATAGCGGTGTAGATATCTCCATCTTAATACAGATGGCGGTGTAGATATTTATATGTTCATAGAGATGGCGGTGCAGATATTTCCATGTTCATACAGATGGCGGTGAAGATATTTCCATGTTCATACAGATGGCGGTGTAGATACTTCCATGTTCATACTGATAGCGGTGCTGATATTTCCATGTTTATACAGGTAGCGGTGTAGATATTTCCATGTTTATACAGATAGCGGTGTAGATATCTCCATCTTAATACAGATGGCGGTGTAGATATTTATATGTTTATTCAGATGGCGGTGCAGATATTTCCATGTTCATACAGATGGCGGTGTAGATATTTCCATGTTCATACAGAGAGCGGTGTAGTTATTTCCATTTGTAAAGAGATAGCTGTGTAGATATTCCCATGTATATGCAGATAGCTGTGTAGATATTTCCATTTTCAAGCAGATAGCGGTGTATATACTTCCCTGTTCAAACAGATAGCGGTGTAGATATTTCCATGTTCATACAGATAGTGCTGTAGATATTTCCATGTTCATACAGATAGCGGTGTAACTATTTCCATGTTCATACAGATAGCGGTGTGGATATTTCCATGTTCATGGAGATAGCGGTGTAGATATTTCCATGTTTATCCAGGTAGCGGTGTACATATTTCCATGTTTATACAGATAGCGGTGAAGATGTATGCATGTTTACACAGATAGCGGTGTAAATATTTTCGTGTTCTTCCAGATGGCTGTGTAGATATATCCATGTTCATACAGATGGCGGTGAAGATATTTCCATGTTCATACAGATAGCGGTGTAGATATTTCCATGTTTATACAGATAGCGGTGTAGATATTTCCATGTTCATACAGATAGCAGTGTAGCTATTTCCATGTTCCTACAGATTGCGGTGTAGGTATTTCCATGTTCATCCAGATGGCTGTGTAGATATATCCATGTTCATACAGATGGCGGTGAAGATATTTCCATATTCATACAGATAGCGGTGTAGATATATCCATTTTCATACAGATAGTGGTGTAGATATTTCCATGTTCATACAGATAGCGGTGCATATATTTCCATGTTCATACAGATAGTGGTGTACATATTTCCATGTTCATACAGATAGTGGTTTATGTATTTCCATGTTCATACAGATAGTGTGTAGATATTTCCATTTTCATGCAGATAGCGGTGTATATATTTCCCTGTTCAAACAGTTAGCGTTGTAGATATTTCCATGTTCATAAAGATAGCGCTGTAGATATTTCCATGTTTATACAGATAGTGGTGAAGATGTATGCATGTTTACACAGATAGCGGTGTAGATATTTCCATGTTCATCCACATGGCTGTGTAGATATATCCATGTTCAAACAGATGGCGGTGAAGATATTTCCATGTTCATACAGATAGCGGTGTAGATATTTCCATGTTCATAAAGATAGCGGTGTAGATATTTCCATGTTCAAACAGATAGCGGTGTATGTATTTCCATGTTCATACGGATAGCGGTGTAGATATTTCCATGTTCATCCTGATGGCTGTGTACATATTTCCATGTTCATACAGATAGCGGTGTAGATATTTTCATGTTCATACAGATAGCGGTGTAGATATTTCCATGTTCATCCAGATGGCTGTGTACATATATCCATGTTCATACAGATGGCGGTGAAGATATTTCCATGTTCATACAGATGGCGTTGTAGATATTTCCATGTTCATACAGATAGCCGTGTAGATATTGGCATGTTCATACCGATAGCGGTGCTGATACTTCCATGTTTATACAGGTAGCGGTGTACATATTTCTGTGTTTATACAGGTAGCGGTATAGATATTTCCATGTTCATACAGATAGCGGTGTAGATATTTCCATGTTTATACAGATAGCGGTGTAGATATCTCCTTCTTAATACAGACGGCAGTGTAGATATTTATATGTTCTTACAGATGGCGGTGCAGATATTTCCATTTTCATACAGATGGTGGTGTAGATATTTCCATGTTTATAGAGATAGCGGTGTAGTTATTTCCATGTGCAAAGAGATAGCTGTGTAGATATTTCCATGTATATGCAGATAGCTGTGTAGATATTTCCATTTTCATGCAGATAGCGGTGTAGATATTTCCATGTTCAAACAGATAGGGGTGTAGGTATTTCCATGTTCATACTGATAGCGGTGTGGATATTTCCATGTTTATACAGATAGCGGTGAAGATGTATGCATGTTTACACAAATAGCGGTGTAGATATTTCCATGTTCATACAGATAGCTGTGTAGATATTTCCATGTTCATCCAGACGGCTGTGTAGACATATCCATGTTCATACAGATGGCGGTGAAGATATTTCCATGTTCATACAGATGGCTGTGTAGATATATCCATGTTCATACAGATGACGGTGAAGATTTTTCCGTGTTCATACAGATGGCGGTGTGGATATTTCCATGTTCATACAGATAGCGGTGCTGATATATCCATGTTTATACAGGTAGCAGTGTAGATATTAACATGTTTATACAGATAGCGGTGTAGATATTTCAATGTTTATACACATAGCGGTGTAGGTATTTCCTTGTTCATACAGATAGCGGTGTAGATATCTCCATCTTAATACAGATGGCGGTGAAGATATTTATATGTTCATACAGATGGCGGTGCAGATATTTCCATGTTCATACAGATGGCGGTGAAGATATTTCCATGTTCATACAGATGGCGGTGTAGATACTTCCATGTTCATAATGATAGCGGTGCTGATATTTCCATGTTTATACAGGTAGCGGTGTAGATATTTCCATGTTTATACAGATAGCGGTGTAGATATTTCCATGTTTATACACATAGCGGTGTAGATATTTCCATCGTTATACAGATAGCGGTGTAGATATCTCCATCTTAATACAGATGGCGGTGTAGATATTTATAAGTTCATTCAGATGGCGGTGCAGATATTTCCATGTTCATACAGATGGCGGTGTAGATATTTCCATGCTCATACAGATAGCGGTGTAGTTATTTCCATGTGTAAAGAGATAACTGTGTAGATATTCCCATGTATATGCAGATAGTTGTGTAGATATTTCCATTTTCAAGCAGATAGCGGTCTATATACTTCCCTGTTCAAACAGATAGCGGTGTAGATATTTCCATGTTCAGAAAGATAGCGGTGTAGATATTTCCATGTTTATACAGATAGCGGTGAAGATGTATGCATGTTTACACAGATAGCGGTGTAGATATTTCCATGTTCATCCAGATGGCTGTGTAGATATATCCATGTTCATACAGATAGCGGTGTAGATATTTCCATCTTCATACAGATAGCGGTGCAGATATTTCCATGTTAATCCAGATGGCTGTGTGGATATATCCATGTTCATACAGATGGCGGTGAAGATATTTCCATGTTCATACAGATAGCGGTGTAGATATTTCCATGTTCATACAGAAAGCGGTGTAGATATTTCCTTGTTCATTCAGATAGCGGTGAAAATGTATGCATGTTTACACAGATAGCGGTGTAGATATTTCCATGTTCATCCAGATGTCTGTGTAGATATATCCATGTTCATACAGATGGCGGTGAAGATATTTCCATGTTCATACAGATAGCGGTGTAGATATTTCCATGTTCATACAGATAGCGGTGTAGATATTTCCATGTTCATACAGATAGCGGTGCATGTATTTCCATGTTCATACAGATAGCGGTGTAGATATTTCCGTGTTCATCCAGATGTCTGTGTAGATATTTCCATGTTCATACAGATAGCGGTGTAGATATTTCCATGTTCATACAGATAGCGCTGTAGATATTTCCATGTTCGTCCAGATGGCTGTATAGATATATCCATGTTCATACAGATGGCTGTGAAGATACTTCCATGTTCATACAGATAGCGGTGTAGATATCTCCATGTTCATACAGATAGCCGTGTGGATATTGCCATGTTCATACCGATAGCGGTGCTGATACTTCCATGTTTATACAGGTAGCGGTGTACATATTTCCGTGTTTATACAGAGAGTGGTGTAGATATTTCCATGTTCATACAGATAGCGGTGTATATATTACCATGTTTATACAGATAGCGGTGTAGATATCTCCTTCTTTATACAGATGGCGGTGTAGATATTTTCATGTTCATACAGATGGCGGTGTAGATATTTCCATGTTTATAGAGATAGCGGTGTAGCTATTTCCATGTGCAAAGAGATAGCTGTGTAGATATTTCCATTTATATGCAGATAGTTGTGTATATATTTCCATTTTCATGCAGATAGCGGTGTAGGTATTTCCATGTTCAAACAGATATCGGTGTAGATATTTCCATGTTCATACAGATAGCGGTGTAGATATTTCCATGTTTATACAGATAGCGGTGAAGATGTATGCATGTTTACACAGATAGCGGTGCAGATATTTCCATGTTCATACAGACGGCTGTGTAGACATATCCATGTTCATACGGATGGCGGTGTAGATATTTCCATGTTCATACAGATAGCGGTGCTGATATTTCCATGTTTATAAAGGTAGTGGTGTAGATATTTCCATGTTTATACAGATAGCGGTGTAGATATTTCCATGTTCATCCAGATGGCTGTTTAGATATATCCATGCTCATACAGATGGCGGTGAAGACATATCCATGTTCATACAGATAGCGGTGTAGATATTTCCATGTTCATACAGATAACCGTGTAGATATTGCATTGTTCCTACCGATAGCGGTGCTGATACTTCCATGTTTATACAGGTAGCGGTGTAGATATTTCCATGTTTATACACATAGCGGTGTAGATATTTCCATGTTTATACAGATAGTGGTGTAGATATCTCCATCTTAATACAGATGGCAGTGTAGATATTTATATGCTCATACAGATGGCGGTGCAGATATTTCCATGTTCATACGGATAGCGGTGAAGATATTTCCATGTTCATACAGATGGCGGTGTAGAAACTTACATGTTCATACTGATAGCGGTGCTGATATTTCCATGTTTATACAGGTAGCGGTGTAGATATTTCCATGTTTATACAGATAGCGGTGTAGATATTTCCATGTTTATACACATAGCGGTGTAGATATTTCCATGTTTATACAGATAGCGTTGTAGATATTTCCATGTTTATGCAGATAGTGGTGTAGATATCTCCATCTTAATACAGATGGCGGTGTAGATATTTAAATGTTCATACAGATGGCGGTGCAGATATTTCCATGTTCATACAGATGGCGGTGTAGTTATTTCCATGTGTAAAGAGATAGCTGTGTAGGTATTTCCATGTATAAGCAGATAGCTCTGTAGATATTTCCGTTTTCATGCAGATAGCTGTGTATATATTTCCCTCTTCAAACAGTTAGCGGTGTAGATATTTCCATGGTCATAAAGATAGCGGTGTAGATATTTCCATGTTTATACAGATAGCGGTGTAGATATTTCCATGTTCATACAGATAGACGTGTAGATATTGCCATGTTCATACCGATAGCGGTGCTGATACTTCCATGTTTATACAGGTAGCGGTGTACATATTTCCGTGTTTATACAGATAGCGGTGTAGATATTTCCATGTTCATACAGATAGCGGTGTAGATATTTCCATGTTTATACAAATAGCGGTGTAGATATCTCCTTCTTAATTCTGATGGCGGTGTAGATATTTCCATGTTCATACAGATGGCGGTGTAGATATTTCCATGTTTATAGAGATAGCGGTGTAGTTATTTCCATGTGTAAAGAGATAGCTGTGTAGATATTTCCATTTATATGCAGATAGTTGTGTAGGTATTTCCTTTTTCATGTAGATAGCGGTGTAGATATTTCCATGTTCAAACAGATAGCGGTGTAGATATTTCCATGTTCATACAGATAGCGGTGTAGATATTTCCATGTTTATACAGATAGCGGTGAAGATGTATGCATGTTTACACAGATAGCGGTGTAGATATTTCCATGTTCATCCAGACGGGTGTGTAGACATATCCATGTTCATACAGATGGCGGTGAAGATATTTCCATGTTCATACAGATGGCTGTCTAGATATATCCATGTTCATACAGATGGCGGTGACGATATTTCCATGTTCATACAGACGGCGGTGTAGATATTTCCATGTTCATACAGATAGCGGTGCTGATATTTCCATGTTTATACAGGTAGCTGTGTAGATATTTCCATGTTTATACAGATAGCGGTGTAGATATTTCCATGTTTATACAGATAGCGGTGTAGATATTTCCATGTTTATACAGATAGCGGTAGATATCTCCATCTTAATACAGATGGCGGTGTAGATATTTATATGTTCATAAAGATGGCGGTGCAGATATTTCCATGTTCGTACGGATGGCGGTGAAGATATTTCCATGTTCATACAGATGGCGGTGTAGAAACTTCCATGTTCATACTGATAGCGGTGGTGATATTTCCATGTTTATACAGGTAGCGGTGTAGATATTTCCATGTTTATACAGATAGCGGTGTAGATATTTCCATGTTTATACACATAGTGGTGTAGATATTTCCATGTTTATACAGATAGCGGTGTAGGTATTTCCATGTTTATGCAGATAGTTGTGTAGATATCTCCATCTTAATACAGATGGCGGTGTAGATATTTAAATGTTCATACGGATGGCTGTGTAGACATATCCATGTTCATACAGATGGCGGTGAAGGTATTTCCATGTTGATACAGATAGCGGTGTAGATATTTCCATGTTTATACAGATAGCGGTGAAAATGTATGCATGTTTACACAGATAGCGGTGTAGATATTTCCATGTTCATCCAGATGGCTGTGTAGATATATCCATGTTCATACAGATGGCGGTGAAGATATTTCCATGTTCATACAGATAGCGGTGTAGATATTTCCATGTTCATACAGATAGCGGTGCCTGTATTTCCATGTTCATACAGATAGCGGTGTAGATATTTCCGTGTTCATCCAGATGTCTGTGTAGATATTTCCATGTTCATACAGATAGCGGTGTAGATATTTCCATGTTCATACAGATAGCGGTGTAGATATTTCCATGTTCATCCAGATGGCTGTGTAGACATATCCATGTTCATACAGATAGCGGTGAAGATATTTCCATGTTCATACAGATGGCTGTGTAGATATATCCATGTTCATACAGATGGCGGTGACGATATTTCCATGTTCATACAGACGGTGGTGTAGATATTTCCATGTTTATACAGATAGCGGTGTAGATATTTCCATGTTTATGCAGATAGTTGTGTATATTTCTCCATCTTAATACAGATGGCGGTGTAGATATTTAAATGTTCATACAGATGGCTGTGTAGACATATCCATGTTCATACAGATGGCGGTGAAGATATTTCCATGTTCATACAGATAGAAGTGCAGCTATTTCCATGTTCCTACAGATTGCGGTGTAGATATTTCCATGTTCATCCAGATGGCTGTGTAGATATATCCATGTTCATACAGATGGCGGTGAAGATATTTCCATATTCATACAGATAGCGGTGTAGATATATCCATTTTCATACAGATAGTGGTGTAGATATTTCCATGTTCATACAGATAGCGGTGCAGATATTTCCATGTTCATACAGATAGCGGTGTACATATTTCCATGTTCATACAGATAGTGGTGTATGTATTTCCATGTTCATACAGATAGTGGTGTAGATATTTCCATTTTCATGCAGATAGCGGTGTATATATTTCCCTGTTCAAACAGTTAGCGGTGTAGATATTTCCATCTTCATACAGATAGCGGTGCAGATATTTCCATGTTCATCCAGATGGCTGTGTAGATATATCCATGTTCATACAGATGGCGGTGAAGATATTTCCATGTTCATACAGATAGCGGTGTAGATATTTCCATGTTCATACAGATAGCGGTGTAGATATTTCCATGTTCATAAAGATAGCGGTGTAGATATTTCCATGTTTATACAGATAGCGGTGAAAATGTATGCATGTTTACACAGATAGCGGTGTAGACATTTCCATGTTCATCCAGATCGCTGTGTAGATATATCCATGTTCATACAGATAGCGGTGTAGATATTTCCATCTTCATACAGATAGCGGTGCAGATATTTCCATGTTCATCCAGATGGCTGTGTAGATATATCCATGTTCATACAGATGGCGGTGAAGATATTTCCATGTTCATACAGATAGCGGTGTAGATATTTCGATGTTCATACAGAAAGCGGTGTAGATATTTCCTTGTTCATTCAGATAGCGGTGTATGTATTTCCATGTTCATACAGATAGCAGTGTAGATATTTCCATTTTCAAGCAGATAGCGCTGTATATATCTCCATGTTCAAACAGATAGCGGTGTAGATATTTCCATGTTCATAAAGATAGCGGTGTAGATATTTCCATGTTTATACAGATAGCGGTGAAAATGTAAGCATGTTTACACAGATAGCGGTGTAGATATTTCCATGTTCATCCAGATGGCTGTGTAGATACATCCATGTTCATACAGACAGCGGTGTAGATATTTCCATGTTCATACAGATAGGGGTGTATGTATTTCCATGTTCATACAGATAGTGGTTTAGATATTTCCATTTTCATGCAGATAGCGGTGTATATATTTCCCTGTTCAAACAGTTAGCGGTGTAGATATTTCCATGTTCATAAAGATAGCGGTGTAGATATTTCCATGTTTATACAGATAGCGGTGAAGATGTATGCTTGTTTTCACAGATATCGGTGTAGATATTTCCATGTTCATCCACATGGCTGTGTAGATATATCCATGTTCATACAGATGGCGGTGAAGATATTTCCATGTTCATACAGATAGCGGTGTAGATATTTCCATTTTCATACAGATAGCGGTGTATATATTTCCATGTTCATACAAATAGCGTTGTATGTATTTCCATGTTCATACAGATAGCGGTGTAGATATTTCCATGTTCATCCTGATGGCTGTGTAGATATTTCCATGTTCATACAGATAGCGGTGTAAATATTTCCGTGTTCATACAGATAGCGGTGTAGATATTTCCATGTTCATCCAGATTTCTGTGTAGATATATCCATGTTCATACAGATGGCGGTGAAGTTATTTCCATGTTCATACAGATGGCGTTGTAGGTATTTCCATGTTCATACAGATAGCCGTGTAGATATTGCCATGTTCATACCGATAGCGGTGCTGATATTTCCATGTTTATACAGGTAGCGGTGTACATATTTCCGTGTTTATACAGGTAACGGTGTAGATATTTCCATGTTCATACAGATAGCGGTGTAGATATTTCCATGTTTGTACAGATAGCGGAGTAGATATCTCATTCTAAATACAGATGGCAGTGTAGATATTTATATGTTCATACAGATGGCGGTGCAGATATTTCCATGTTCATACAGATGGTGGTGTAGATATTTCCATGTTTATAGAGATAGCGGTGTAGTTATTTCCATTTGCAAAGAGATAGCTGTGTAGATATTTCCATGTATATGCAGATAGCTGTGTAGATATTTCCATTTTCATGCAGATAGCGGTGTAGATATTTCCATGTTCATACAGATAGCGGTGTGGATATTTCCATGTTTATACAGGTAGCGGTGAAGATGTATGCATGTTTACACAGGTAGAGGTGTAGATATTTCCATGTTCATACAGATAGCGGTGTAGATATTTCCATGTTCATCCAGAGGGCTGTGTAGACATATCCATGTTCATACAGATGGCGGTGAAGATATTTCCATGTTCATACAGATGGCTGTGTAGATATATCCATGTTCATACAGATGACGGTGAAGATTTTTCCATGTTCATACAGATGGCGGTGTAGATATTTCCATGTTCATACAGATAGCGGTGCTGATATTTCCATGTTTATACAGGTAGCAGTGTAGATATTTCCATGTTTATGCAGATAGCGGTGTAGATATTTCCATGTTTATACACATAGCAGTGTAGATATTTCCATGTTTATACAGATAGCGGTGTAGATATCTCCAACTTAATACAGATGGCGGTGTAGATATTTATATGTTCATAGAGATGGCGGTGCAGATATTTCCATTTTCATACAGATGGCGGTGAAGATATTTCCATGTTCATACAGATGGCGGTGTAGATACTTCCATGTTCATACTGATAGCGGTGCTGATATTTCCATGTTTATACAGGTAGCGGTGTAGATATTTCCATGTTTATACAGATAGCGGTGTAGATATCTCCATCTTAATACAGATGGCCGTGTAGATATTTATATGTTTATTCAGATGGCGGTGCAGATATTTCCATGTTCATACAGATGGCGGTGTAGATATTTCCATGTTCATACAGAGAGCGGTGTAGTTATTTCCATTTGTAAAGAGATAGCTGTGTAGATATTCCCATGTATATGCAGATAGCTGTGTAGATATTTCCATTTTCAAGCAGATAGCGGTGTATATACTTCCCTGTTCAAACAGATAGCGGTGTAGATATTTCCATGTTCATACAGATAGTGCTGTAGATATTTCCATGTTCATACAGATAGCGGTGTAACTATTTCCATGTTCATACAGATAGCGGTGAGGATATTTCCATGTTCATGGAGATAGCGGTGTAGATATTTCCATGTTTATCCAGGTAGCGGTGTACATATTTCCATGTTTATACAGATAGCGGTGAAGATGTATGCATGTTTACACAGATAGCGGTGTAAATATTTTCGTGTTCTTCCAGATGGCTGTGTAGATATTTCCATGTTCATACAGATAGCGGTGTAGATATTTCCAAGTACATCCAGATGGCTGTGTAGATATATCCATGTTCATACAGATGGCGGTGAAGATATTTCCATGTTCATGCAGATAGCGGTGTAGATATTTCCATGTTCAAAGAGATAGCGGTGTAGATATTTCCATGTTTATACAGATAGCGGTGTAGATATCTCCTTCTTAATACAGACGGCAGTGTAGATATTTATATGTTCTTACAGATGGCGGTGCAGATATTTCCATTTTCATACAGATGGTGGTGTAGATATTTCCATGTTTATAGAGATAGCGGTGTAGTTATTTCCATGTGCAAAGAGATAGCTGTGTAGATATTTCCATGTATATGCAGATAGCTGTGTAGATATTTCCATTTTCATGCAGATAGCGGTGTAGATATTTCCATGTTCAAACAGATAGGGGTGTAGGTATTTCCATGTTCATACTGATAGCGGTGTGGATATTTCCATGTTTATACAGATAGCGGTGAAGATGTATGCATGTTTACACAAACAGCGGTGTAGATATTTCCATGTTCATACAGATAGCTGTGTAGATATTTCCATGTTCATCCAGACGGCTGTGTAGACATATCCATGTTCATACAGATGGCGGTGAAGATATTTCCATGTTCATACAGATGGCTGTGTAGATATATCCATGTTCATACAGATGACGGTGAAGATTTTTCCGTGTTCATACAGATGGCGGTGTAGATATTTCCATGTTCATACAGATAGCGGTGCTGATATATCCATGTTTATACAGGTAGCAGTGTAGATATTTCCATGTTCATACAGATAACCGTGTAGATATTGCATTGTTCCTACCGATAGCGGTGCTGATACTTCCATGTTTATACAGGTAGCGGTGTACATATTTCCGTGTTTATACAGAGAGCGGTGTAGATATTTCCATGTTCATACAGATAGCGGTGTATATATTACCATGTTTATACAGATAGCGGTGTAGATATCTCCTTCTTAATACAGATGGCGGTGTAGATATTTTCATGTTCATACAGATGGCGGTGTAGATATTTCCATGTTTATAGAGATAGCGGTGTAGCTATTTCCATGTGCAAAGAGATAGCTGTGTAGATATTTCCATTTATATGCAGATAGTTGTGTATATATTTCCATTTTCATGCAGATAGCGGTGTAGGTATTTCCATGTTCAAACAGATAGCGGTGTAGATATTTCCATGTTCATACAGATAGCGGTGTAGATATTTCCATGTTTATACAGATAGCGGTGAAGATGTATGCATGTTTACACAGATAGCGGTGCAGATATTTCCATGTTCATACAGACGGCTGTGTAGACATATCCATGTTCATACTAATGGCGGTGTAGATATTTCCATGTTCATACAGATAGCGGTGCTGATATTTCCATGTTTATAAAGGTAGTGGTGTAGATATTTCCATGTTTATACAGATAGCGGTGTAGATATTTCCATGTTCATCCAGATGGCTGTTTAGATATATCCATGCTCATACAGATGGCGGTGAAGACATATCCATGTTCATACAGATAG
The DNA here is from genome assembly GCF_029281585.2 of Gorilla gorilla gorilla. Classification (NCBI taxonomy): domain Eukaryota; kingdom Metazoa; phylum Chordata; class Mammalia; order Primates; family Hominidae; genus Gorilla; species Gorilla gorilla. The sequence goes on along the minus strand of NC_073232.2, from coordinate 2,828,474 downwards.
CGGTGTAGATATTTCCATGTTCATACAGATAACCGTGTAGATATTGCATTGTTCCTACCGATAGCGGTGCTGATACTTCCATGTTTATACAGGTAGCGGTGTAGATATTTCCATGTTTATACACATAGCGGTGTAGATATTTCCATGTTTATACAGATAGTGGTGTAGATATCTCCATCTTAATACAGATGGCAGTGTAGATATTTATATGCTCATACAGATGGCGGTGCAGATATTTCCATGTTCATACGGATAGCGGTGAAGATATTTCCATGTTCATACAGATGGCGGTGTAGAAACTTCCATGTTCATACTGATAGCGGTGCTGATATTTCCATGTTTATACAGGTAGCGGTGTAGATATTTCCATGTTTATACAGATAGCAGTGTAGATATTTCCATGTTTATACACATAGCGGTGTAGATATTTCCATGTTTATACAGATAGCGGTGTAGATATTTCCATGTTTATGCAGATAGTGGTGTAGATATCTCCATCTTAATACAGATGGCGGTGTAGATATTTAAATGTTCATACAGATGGCGGTGCAGATATTTCCATGTTCATACAGATGGCGGTGTAGTTATTTCCATGTGTAAAGAGATAGCTGTGTAGGTATTTTCATGTATAAGCAGATAGCTCTGTAGATATTTCCGTTTTCATGCAGATAGCGGTGTATATATTTCCCTCTTCAAACAGTTAGCGGTGTAGATATTTCCATGGTTATAAAGATAGCGGTGTAGATATTTCCATGTTTATACAGATAGCGGTGTAGATATTTCCATGTTCATACAGATAGACGTGTAGATATTGCCATGTTCATACCGATAGCGGTGCTGATACTTCCATGTTTATACAGGTAGCGGTGTACATATTTCCGTGTTTATACAGATAGCGGTGTAGATATTTCCATGTTCATACAGATAGCGGTGTAGATATTTCCATGTTTATACAAATAGCGGTGTAGATATCTCCTTCTTAATTCTGATGGCGGTGTAGATATTTCCATGTTCATACAGATGGCGGTGTAGATATTTCCATGTTTATAGAGATAGCGGTGTAGTTATTTCCATGTGTAAAGAGATAGCTGTGTAGATATTTCCATTTATATGCAGATAGTTGTGTAGGTATTTCCTTTTTCATGTAGATAGCGGTGAAGATATTTCCATGTTCATACAGATAGCGGTGTAGATATTTCCATGTTTATACAAATAGCGGTGTAGATATCTCCTTCTTAATTCTGATGGCGGTGACGATATTTCCATGTTCATACAGACGGCGGTGTAGATATTTCCATGTTTATACAGATAGCGGTGTAGATATTTCCCTGTTTATGCAGATAGTTGTGTAGATATCTCCATCTTAATACAGATGGCGGTGTAGATATTTATATGTTCATACAGATGGCGGTGCAGATATTTCCATGTTCATGCAGACGGCGGTGTAGATATTTCCATGTTCATACAGATAGTGGTGCAGTTATTTCCATGTGTAAAGAGATAGCTGTGTAGATATTACCATGTATATGCAGATAGCTGTGTAGATATTTCCATTTTCATGCAGATAGCGGTGTATATATTTCCCTGTTCAAACAGTTAGCAGTGTAGATATTTCCATGTTCAGAAAGATAGCGGTGTAGATATTTCCATGTTTATACAGATAGCGGTGAAGATGTATGCATGTTTACACAGATAGCGGTGTAGATATTTCCATGTTCATCCAGATGGCTGTGTAGATATATCCATGTTCATACAGATAGCGGTGTAGATATTTCCATCTTCATACAGATAGCGGTGCAGATATTTCCATGTTAATCCAGATGGCTGTGTGGATATATCCATGTTCATACAGATGGCGGTGAAGATATTTCCATGTTCATACAGATAGCGGTGTAGATATTTCCATGTTCATACAGAAAGCGGTGTAGATATTTCCTTGTTCATTCAGATAGCGGTGAAAATGTATGCATGTTTACACAGATAGCGGTGTAGATATTTCCATGTTCATCCAGATGGCTGTGTAGATATATCCATGTTCATACAGATGGCGGTGAAGATATTTCCATGTTCATACAGATAGCGGTGTAGATATTTCCATGTTCATACAGATAGCGGTGTAGATATTTCCATGTTCATTCAGATAGCGGTGCATGTATTTCCATGTTCATACAGATAGCGGTGTAGATATTTCCGTGTTCATCCAGATGTCTGTGTAGATATTTCCATGTTCATACAGATAGCGGTGTAGATATTTCCATGTTCATACAGATTGCGCTGTAGATATTTCCATGTTCGTCCAGATGGCTGTATAGATATATCCATGTTCATACAGATGGCTGTGAAGATACTTCCATGTTCATACAGATAGCGGTGTAGATCTCTCCATGTTCATACAGATAGCCGTGTGGATATTGCCATCTTCATACCGATAGCGGTGCTGATACTTCCATGTTTATACAGGTAGCGGTGTACATATTTCCGTGTTTATACAGAGAGCGGTGTAGATATTTCCATGTTCATACAGATAGCGGTGTATATATTACCATGTTTATACAGATAGCGGTGTAGATATCTCCTTCTTAATACAGATGGCGGTGTAGATATTTTCATGTTCATACAGATGGCGGTGTAGATATTTCCATGTTTATAGAGATAGCGGTGTAGCTATTTCCATGTGCAAAGAGATAGCTGTGTAGATATTTCCATTTATATGCAGATAGTTGTGTATATATTTCCATTTTCATGCAGATAGCGGTGTAGGTATTTCCATGTTCAAACAGATAGCGGTGTAGATATTTCCATGTTCATACAGATAGCGGTGTAGATATTTCCATGTTTATACAGATAGCGGTGAAGATGTATGCATGTTTACACAGATAGCGGTGCAGATATTTCCATGTTCATACAGACGGCTGTGTAGACATATCCATGTTCATACTAATGGCGGTGTAGATATTTCCATGTTCATACAGATAGCGGTGCTGATATTTCCATGTTTATAAAGGTAGTGGTGTAGATATTTCCATGTTTATACAGATAGCGGTGTAGATATTTCCATGTTCATCCAGATGGCTGTTTAGATATATCCATGCTCATACAGATGGCGGTGAAGACATATCCATGTTCATACAGATAGCGGTGTAGATATTTCCATGTTCATACAGATAACCGTGTAGATATTGCATTGTTCCTACCGATAGCGGTGCTGATACTTCCATGTTTATACAGGTAGCGGTGTAGATATTTCCATGTTTATACACATAGCGGTGTAGATATTTCCATGTTTATACAGATAGTGGTGTAGATATCTCCATCTTAATACAGATGGCAGTGTAGATATTTATATGCTCATACAGATGGCGGTGCAGATATTTCCATGTTCATACGGATAGCGGTGAAGATATTTCCATGTTCATACAGATGGCGGTGTAGAAACTTCCATGTTCATACTGATAGCGGTGCTGATATTTCCATGTTTATACAGGTAGCGGTGTAGATATTTCCATGTTTATACAGATAGCAGTGTAGATATTTCCATGTTTATACACATAGCGGTGTAGATATTTCCATGTTTATACAGATAGCGGTGTAGATATTTCCATGTTTATGCAGATAGTGGTGTAGATATCTCCATCTTAATACAGATGGCGGTGTAGATATTTAAATGTTCATACAGATGGCGGTGCAGATATTTCCATGTTCATACAGATGGCGGTGTAGTTATTTCCATGTGTAAAGAGATAGCTGTGTAGGTATTTTCATGTATAAGCAGATAGCTCTGTAGATATTTCCGTTTTCATGCAGATAGCGGTGTATATATTTCCCTCTTCAAACAGTTAGCGGTGTAGATATTTCCATGGTTATAAAGATAGCGGTGTAGATATTTCCATGTTTATACAGATAGCGGTGTAGATATTTCCATGTTCATACAGATAGACGTGTAGATATTGCCATGTTCATACCGATAGCGGTGCTGATACTTCCATGTTTATACAGGTAGCGGTGTACATATTTCCGTGTTTATACAGATAGCGGTGTAGATATTTCCATGTTCATACAGATAGCGGTGTAGATATTTCCATGTTTATACAAATAGCGGTGTAGATATCTCCTTCTTAATTCTGATGGCGGTGTAGATATTTCCATGTTCATACAGATGGCGGTGTAGATATTTCCATGTTTATAGAGATAGCGGTGTAGTTATTTCCATGTGTAAAGAGATAGCTGTGTAGATATTTCCATTTATATGCAGATAGTTGTGTAGGTATTTCCTTTTTCATGTAGATAGCGGTGAAGATATTTCCATGTTCATACAGATAGCGGTGTAGATATTTCCATGTTTATACAAATAGCGGTGTAGATATCTCCTTCTTAATTCTGATGGCGGTGACGATATTTCCATGTTCATACAGACGGCGGTGTAGATATTTCCATGTTTATACAGATAGCGGTGTAGATATTTCCCTGTTTATGCAGATAGTTGTGTAGATATCTCCATCTTAATACAGATGGCGGTGTAGATATTTAAATGTTCATACGGATGGCTGTGTAGACATATCCATGTTTATACAGATAGCGGTGAAGATGTATGCATGTTTACACAGATAGCGGTGTAAATATTTTCGTGTTCTTCCAGATGGCTGTGTAGATATTTCCATGTTCATACAGATAGCGGTGTAGATATTTCCATGTACATCCAGATGGCTGTGTAGATATATCCATGTTCATACAGATGGCGGTGAAGATATTTCCATGTTCATACAGATAGCGGTGTAGATATTTCCATGTTTATACAGATAGCGGTGTAGATAGTTCCATGTTCATACAGATAGCAGTGTAGCTATTTCCATGTTCCTACAGATTGCGGTGTAGATATTTCCATGTTCATCCAGATGGCTGTGTAGATATATCCATGTTCATACAGATGGCGGTGAAGATATTTCCATATTCATACAGATAGCGGTGTAGATATATCCATTTTCATACAGATAGTGGTGTAGATATTTCCATGTTCATACAGATAGCGGTGCATATATTTCCATGTTCATACAGATAGTGGTGTACATATTTCCATGTTCATACAGATAGTGGTTTATGTATTTCCATGTTCATACAGATAGTGTGTAGATATTTCCATTTTCATGCAGATAGCGGTGTATATATTTCCCTGTTCAAACAGTTAGCGTTGTAGATATTTCCATGTTCATAAAGATAGCGCTGTAGATATTTCCATGTTTATACAGATAGTGGTGAAGATGTATGCATGTTTACACAGATAGCGGTGTAGATATTTCCATGTTCATCCACATGGCTGTGTAGATATATCCATGTTCAAACAGATGGCGGTGAAGATATTTCCATGTTCATACAGATAGCGGTGTAGATATTTCCATGTTCATAAAGATAGCGGTGTAGATATTTCCATGTTCAAACAGATAGCGGTGTATGTATTTCCATGTTCATACAGATAGCGGTGTAGATATTTCCATGTTCATCCTGATGGCTGTGTACATATTTCCATGTTCATACAGATAGCGGTGTAGATATTTTCATGTTCATACAGATAGCGGTGTAGATATTTCCATGTTCATCCAGATGGCTGTGTACATATATCCATGTTCATACAGATGGCGGTGAAGATATTTCCATGTTCATACAGATGGCGTTGTAGATATTTCCATGTTCATACAGATAGCCGTGTAGATATTGGCATGTTCATACCGATAGCGGTGCTGATACTTCCATGTTTATACAGGTAGCGGTGTAGATATTTCCATGTTTATACACATAGCGGTGTAGATATTTCCATGTTTATACAGATAGTGGTGTAGATATCTCCATCTTAATACAGATGGCAGTGTAGATATTTATATGCTCATTCAGATGGCGGTGCAGATATTTCCATGTTCATACGGATAGCGGTGAAGATATTTCCATGTTCATACAGATGGCGGTGTAGAAACTTCCATGTTCATACTGATAGCGGTGCTGATATTTCCATGTTTATACAGGTAGCGGTGTAGATATTTCCATGTTTATACAGATAGCAGTGTAGATATTTCCATGTTTATACACATAGCGGTGTAGATATTTCCATGTTTATACAGATAGCGGTGTAGATATTTCCATGTTTATGCAGATAGTGGTGTAGATATCTCCATCTTAATACAGATTGCGGTGTAGATATTTAAATGTTCATACAGATGGCGGTGCAGATATTTCCATGTTCATACAGATGGCGGTGTAGTTATTTCCATGTGTAAAGAGATAGCTGTGTAGGTATTTCCATGTATAAGCAGATAGCTCTGTAGATATTTCCGTTTTCATGCAGATAGCGGTGTATATATTTCCCTCTTCAAACAGTTAGCGGTGTAGATATTTCCATGGTCATAAAGATAGCGGTGTAGATATTTCCATGTTTATACAGATAGCGGTGTAGATATTTCCATGTTCATACAGATAGCGGTGTAGATATTGCCATGTTCATACCGATAGCGGTGCTGATACTTCCATGTTTATACAGGTAGCGGTGTACATATTTCCGTGTTTATACAGATAGCGGTGTAGATATTTCCATGTTCATACAGATAGCGGTGTAGATATTTCCATGTTTATACAAATAGCGGTGTAGATATCTCCTTCTTAATTCTGATGGCGGTGTAGATATTTCCATGTTCATACAGATGGCGGTGTAGATATTTCCATGTTTATAGAGATAGCGGTGTAGTTATTTCCATGTGTAAAGAGATAGCTGTGTAGATATTTCCATTTATATGCAGATAGTTGTGTAGGTATTTCCTTTTTCATGTAGATAGAGGTGTAGATATTTCCATGTTCAAACAGATAGCGGTGTAGATATTTCCATGTTCATACAGATAGCGGTGTAGTTATTTCCATGTTTATACAGATAGCGGTGAAGATGTATGCATGTTTACACAGATAGCGGTGTAGATATTTCCATGTTCATCCAGACGGGTGTGTAGACATATCCATGTTCATACAGATGGCGGTGAAGATATTTCCATGTTCATACAGATGGCTGTGTAGATATATCCATGTTCATACAGATGGCGGTGACGATATTTCCATGTTCATACAGACGGCGGTGTAGATATTTCCATGTTCATACAGATAGCGGTGCTGATATTTCCATGTTTATACAGGTAGCTGTGTAGATATTTCCATGTTTATACAGATAGCGGTGTAGATATTTCCATGTTTATACAGATAGCGGTGTAGATATTTCCATGTTTATACAGATAGCGGTAGATATCTCCATCTTAATACAGATGGCGGTGTAGATATTTATATGTTCATACAGATGGCGGTGCAGATATTTCCATGTTCGTACGGATGGCGGTGAAGATATTTCCATGTTCATACAGATGGCGGTGTAGAAACTTCCATGTTCATACTGATAGCGGTGGTGATATTTCCATGTTTATACAGGTAGCGGTGTAGATATTTCCATGTTTATACAGATAGCGGTGTAGATATTTCCATGTTTATACACATAGCGGTGTAGATATTTCCATGTTTATACAGATAGCGGTGTAGATATTTCCATGTTTATGCAGATAGCGGTGTAGATATTTCCATGTTTATACAGATAGCGGTGAAAATGTATGCATGTTTACACAGATAGCGGTGTAGATATTTCCATGTTCATCCAGATGGCTGTGTAGATATATCCATGTTCATACAGATGGCGGTGAAGATATTTCCATGTTCATACAGATAGCGGTGTAGATATTTCCATGTTCATACAGATTGCGGTGCCTGTATTTCCATGTTCATACAGATAGCGGTATAGATATTTCCGTGTTCATCCAGATGTCTGTGTAGATATTTCCATGTTCATCCAGATGGCTGTGTAGACATATCCATGTTCATACAGATAGCGGTGAAGATATTTCCATGTTCATACAGATGGCTGTGTAGATATATCCATGTTCATACAGATGGCGGTGACGATATTTCCATGTTCATACAGACGGCGGTGTAGATATTTCCATGTTTATACAGATAGCGGTGTAGATATTTCCATGTTTATGCAGATAGTTGTGTAGATATCTCCATCTTAATACAGATGGCGGTGTAGATATTTAAATGTTCATACAGATGGCTGTGTAGACATATCCATGTTCATACAGATGGCGGTGAAGATATTTCCATGTTCATACAGATAGAAGTGCAGCTATTTCCATGTTCCTACAGATTGCGGTGTAGATATTTCCATGTTCATCCAGATGGCTGTGTAGATATATCCATGTTCATACAGATGGCGGTGAAGATATTTCCATATTCATACAGATAGCGGTGTAGATATATCCATTTTCATACAGATAGTGGTGTAGATATTTCCATGTTCATACAGATAGCGGTGCAGATATTTCCATGTTCATACAGATAGCGGTGTACATATTTCCATGTTCATACAGATAGTGGTGTATGTATTTCCATGTTCATACAGATAGTGGTGTAGATATTTCCATTTTCATGCAGATAGCGGTGTATATATTTCCCTGTTCAAACAGTTAGCGGTGTAGATATTTCCATCTTCATACAGATAGCGGTGCAGATATTTCCATGTTCATCCAGATGGCTGTGTAGATATATCCATGTTCATACAGATGGCGGTGAAGATATTTCCATGTTCATACAGATAGCGGTGTAGATATTTCCATGTTCATACAGATAGCGGTGTAGATATTTCCATGTTCATAAAGATAGCGGTGTAGATATTTCCATGTTTATACAGATAGCGGTGAAAATGTATGCATGTTTACACAGATAGCGGTGTAGATATTTCCATGTTCATCCAGATCGCTGTGTAGATATATCCATGTTCATACAGATAGCGGTGTAGATATTTCCATCTTCATACAGATAGCGGTGCAGATATTTCCATGTTCATCCAGATGGCTGTGTAGATATATCCATGTTCATACAGATGGCGGTGAAGATATTTCCATGTTCATACAGATAGCGGTGTAGATATTTCCATGTTCATACAGAAAGCGGTGTAGATATTTCCTTGTTCATTCAGATAGCGGTGTATGTATTTCCATGTTCATACAGATAGCAGTGTAGATATTTCCATTTTCAAGCAGATAGCGCTGTATATATCTCCATTTTCAAACAGATAGCGGTGTAGATATTTCCATGTTCATAAAGATAGCGGTGTAGATATTTCCATGTTTATACAGATAGCGGTGAAAATGTAAGCATGTTTACACAGATAGCGGTGTAGATATTTCCATGTTCATCCAGATGGCTGTGTAGATATATCCATGTTCATACAGACAGCGGTGTAGATATTTCCATGTTCATACAGATAGGGGTGTATGTATTTCCATGTTCATACAGATAGTGGTTTAGATATTTCCATTTTCATGCAGATAGCGGTGTATATATTTCCCTGTTCAAACAGTTAGCGGTGTAGATATTTCCATGTTCATAAAGATAGCGGTGTAGATATTTCCATGTTTATACAGATAGCGGTGAAGATGTATGCTTGTTTTCACAGATATCGGTGTAGATATTTCCATGTTCATCCACATGGCTGTGTAGATATATCCATGTTCATACAGATGGCGGTGAAGATATTTCCATGTTCATACAGATAGCGGTGTAGATATTTCCATGTTCATACAGATAGCGGTGTAGATATTTCCATGTTCATACAAATAGCGTTGTATGTATTTCCATGTTCATACAGATAGCGGTGTAGGTATTTCCATGTTCATCCTGATGGCTGTGTAGATATTTCCATGTTCATACAGATAGCGGTGTAAATATTTCCGTGTTCATACAGATAGCGGTGTAGATATTTCCATGTTCATCCAGATTTCTGTGTAGATATATCCATGTTCATACAGATGGCGGTGAAGTTATTTCCATGTTCATACAGATGGCGTTGTAGGTATTTCCATGTTCATACAGATAGCCGTGTAGATATTGCCATGTTCATACCGATAGCGGTGCTGATATTTCCATGTTTATACAGGTAGCGGTGTACATATTTCCGTGTTTATACAGGTAACGGTGTAGATATTTCCATGTTCATACAGATAGCGGTGTAGATATTTCCATGTTTATACAGATAGCGGAGTAGATATCTCCTTCTAAATACAGATGGCAGTGTGGATATTTATATGTTCATACAGATGGCGGTGCAGATATTTCCATGTTCATACAGATGGTGGTGTAGATATTTCCATGTTTATAGAGATAGCGGTGTAGTTATTTCCATGTGCAAAGAGATAGCTGTGTAGATATTTCCATGTATATGCAGATAGCTGTGTAGATATTTCCATTTTCATGCAGATAGAGGTGTAGATATTTCCATGTTCATACAGATAGCGGTGTGGATATTTCCATGTTTATACAGGTAGCGGTGAAGATGTATGCATGTTTACACAGGTAGAGGTGTAGATATTTCCATGTTCATACAGATAGCGGTGTAGATATTTCCATGTTCATCCAGAGGGCTGTGTAGACATATCCATGTTCATACAGATGGCGGTGAAGATATTTCCATGTTCATACAGATGGCTGTGTAGATATATCCATGTTCATACAGATGACGGTGAAGATTTTTCCATGTTCATACAGATGGCGGTGTAGATATTTCCATGTTCATACAGATAGCGGTGCTGATATTTCCATGTTTATACAGGTAGCAGTGTAGATATTTCCATGTTTATGCAGATAGCGGTGTAGATATTTCCATCTTTATACACATAGCAGTGTAGATATTTCCATGTTTATACAGATAGCGGTGTAGATATCTCCAACTTAATACAGATGGCGGTGTAGATATTTATATGTTCATAGAGATGGCGGTGCAGATATTTCCATGTTCATACAGATGGCGGTGAAGATATTTCCATGTTCATACAGATGGCGGTGTAGATACTTCCATGTTCATACTGATAGCGGTGCTGATATTTCCATGTTTATACAGGTAGCGGTGTAGATATTTCCATGTTTATACAGATAGCGGTGTAGATATCTCCATCTTAATACAGATGGCCGTGTAGATATTTATATGTTTATTCAGATGGCGGTGCAGATATTTCCATGTTCATACAGATGGCGGTGTAGATATTTCCATGTTCATACAGAGAGCGGTGTAGTTATTTCCATTTGTAAAGAGATAGCTGTGTAGATATTTCCATGTATATGCAGATAGCTGTGTAGATATTTCCATTTTCATGCAGATAGCGGTGTAGATATTTCCATGTTCATACAGATAGTGGTGTGGATATTTCCATGTTTATACAGGTAGCGGTGAAGATGTATGCATGTTTACACAGGTAGAGGTGTAGATATTTCCATGTTCATACAGATAGCGGTGTAGATATTTCCATGTTCATCCAGAGGGCTGTGTAGACATATCCATGTTCATACAGATGGCGGTGAAGATATTTCCATGTTCATACAGGTGGCTGTGTAGATATATCCATGTTCATACAGATGACGGTGAAGATTTTTCCATGTTCATACAGATGGCGGTGTAGATATTTCCATGTTCATACAGATAGCGGTGCTGATATTTCCATGTTTATACAGGTAGCAGTGTAGATATTTCCATGTTTATGCAGATAGCGGTGTAGATATTTCCATGTTTATACACATAGCAGTGTAGATATTTCCATGTTTATACAGATAGCGGTGTAGATATCTCCATCTTAATACAGATGGCGGTGTAGATATTTATATGTTCATAGAGATGGCGGTGCAGATATTTCCATGTTCATACAGATGGCGGTGAAGATATTTCCATGTTCATACAGATGGCGGTGTAGATACTTCCATGTTCATACTGATAGCGGTGCTGATATTTCCATGTTTATACAGGTAGCGGTGTAGATATTTCCATGTTTATACAGATAGCGGTGTAGATATCTCCATCTTAATACAGATGGCGGTGTAGATATTTATATGTTTATTCAGATGGCGGTGCAGATATTTCCATGTTCATACAGATGGCGGTGTAGATATTTCCATGTTCATACAGAGAGCGGTGTAGTTATTTCCATTTGTAAAGAGATAGCTGTGTAGATATTCCCATGTATATGCAGATAGCTGTGTAGATATTTCCATTTTCAAGCAGATAGCGGTGTATATACTTCCCTGTTCAAACAGATAGCGGTGTAGATATTTCCATGTTCATACAGATAGTGCTGTAGATATTTCCATGTTCATACAGATAGCGGTGTAACTATTTCCATGTTCATACAGATAGCGGTGTGGATATTTCCATGTTCATGGAGATAGCGGTGTAGATATTTCCATGTTTATCCAGGTAGCGGTGTACATATTTCCATGTTTATACAGATAGCGGTGAAGATGTATGCATGTTTACACAGATAGCGGTGTAAATATTTTCGTGTTCTTCCAGATGGCTGTGTAGATATATCCATGTTCATACAGATGGCGGTGAAGATATTTCCATGTTCATACAGATAGCGGTGTAGATATTTCCATGTTTATACAGATAGCGGTGTAGATATTTCCATGTTCATACAGATAGCAGTGTAGCTATTTCCATGTTCCTACAGATTGCGGTGTAGGTATTTCCATGTTCATCCAGATGGCTGTGTAGATATATCCATGTTCATACAGATGGCGGTGAAGATATTTCCATATTCATACAGATAGCGGTGTAGATATATCCATTTTCATACAGATAGTGGTGTAGATATTTCCATGTTCATACAGATAGCGGTGCATATATTTCCATGTTCATACAGATAGTGGTGTACATATTTCCATGTTCATACAGATAGTGGTTTATGTATTTCCATGTTCATACAGATAGTGTGTAGATATTTCCATTTTCATGCAGATAGCGGTGTATATATTTCCCTGTTCAAACAGTTAGCGTTGTAGATATTTCCATGTTCATAAAGATAGCGCTGTAGATATTTCCATGTTTATACAGATAGTGGTGAAGATGTATGCATGTTTACACAGATAGCGGTGTAGATATTTCCATGTTCATCCACATGGCTGTGTAGATATATCCATGTTCAAACAGATGGCGGTGAAGATATTTCCATGTTCATACAGATAGCGGTGTAGATATTTCCATGTTCATAAAGATAGCGGTGTAGATATTTCCATGTTCAAACAGATAGCGGTGTATGTATTTCCATGTTCATACGGATAGCGGTGTAGATATTTCCATGTTCATCCTGATGGCTGTGTACATATTTCCATGTTCATACAGATAGCGGTGTAGATATTTTCATGTTCATACAGATAGCGGTGTAGATATTTCCATGTTCATCCAGATGGCTGTGTACATATATCCATGTTCATACAGATGGCGGTGAAGATATTTCCATGTTCATACAGATGGCGTTGTAGATATTTCCATGTTCATACAGATAGCCGTGTAGATATTGGCATGTTCATACCGATAGCGGTGCTGATACTTCCATGTTTATACAGGTAGCGGTGTACATATTTCTGTGTTTATACAGGTAGCGGTATAGATATTTCCATGTTCATACAGATAGCGGTGTAGATATTTCCATGTTTATACAGATAGCGGTGTAGATATCTCCTTCTTAATACAGACGGCAGTGTAGATATTTATATGTTCTTACAGATGGCGGTGCAGATATTTCCATTTTCATACAGATGGTGGTGTAGATATTTCCATGTTTATAGAGATAGCGGTGTAGTTATTTCCATGTGCAAAGAGATAGCTGTGTAGATATTTCCATGTATATGCAGATAGCTGTGTAGATATTTCCATTTTCATGCAGATAGCGGTGTAGATATTTCCATGTTCAAACAGATAGGGGTGTAGGTATTTCCATGTTCATACTGATAGCGGTGTGGATATTTCCATGTTTATACAGATAGCGGTGAAGATGTATGCATGTTTACACAAATAGCGGTGTAGATATTTCCATGTTCATACAGATAGCTGTGTAGATATTTCCATGTTCATCCAGACGGCTGTGTAGACATATCCATGTTCATACAGATGGCGGTGAAGATATTTCCATGTTCATACAGATGGCTGTGTAGATATATCCATGTTCATACAGATGACGGTGAAGATTTTTCCGTGTTCATACAGATGGCGGTGTGGATATTTCCATGTTCATACAGATAGCGGTGCTGATATATCCATGTTTATACAGGTAGCAGTGTAGATATTAACATGTTTATACAGATAGCGGTGTAGATATTTCAATGTTTATACACATAGCGGTGTAGGTATTTCCTTGTTCATACAGATAGCGGTGTAGATATCTCCATCTTAATACAGATGGCGGTGAAGATATTTATATGTTCATACAGATGGCGGTGCAGATATTTCCATGTTCATACAGATGGCGGTGAAGATATTTCCATGTTCATACAGATGGCGGTGTAGATACTTCCATGTTCATAATGATAGCGGTGCTGATATTTCCATGTTTATACAGGTAGCGGTGTAGATATTTCCATGTTTATACAGATAGCGGTGTAGATATTTCCATGTTTATACACATAGCGGTGTAGATATTTCCATCGTTATACAGATAGCGGTGTAGATATCTCCATCTTAATACAGATGGCGGTGTAGATATTTATAAGTTCATTCAGATGGCGGTGCAGATATTTCCATGTTCATACAGATGGCGGTGTAGATATTTCCATGCTCATACAGATAGCGGTGTAGTTATTTCCATGTGTAAAGAGATAACTGTGTAGATATTCCCATGTATATGCAGATAGTTGTGTAGATATTTCCATTTTCAAGCAGATAGCGGTCTATATACTTCCCTGTTCAAACAGATAGCGGTGTAGATATTTCCATGTTCAGAAAGATAGCGGTGTAGATATTTCCATGTTTATACAGATAGCGGTGAAGATGTATGCATGTTTACACAGATAGCGGTGTAGATATTTCCATGTTCATCCAGATGGCTGTGTAGATATATCCATGTTCATACAGATAGCGGTGTAGATATTTCCATCTTCATACAGATAGCGGTGCAGATATTTCCATGTTAATCCAGATGGCTGTGTGGATATATCCATGTTCATACAGATGGCGGTGAAGATATTTCCATGTTCATACAGATAGCGGTGTAGATATTTCCATGTTCATACAGAAAGCGGTGTAGATATTTCCTTGTTCATTCAGATAGCGGTGAAAATGTATGCATGTTTACACAGATAGCGGTGTAGATATTTCCATGTTCATCCAGATGTCTGTGTAGATATATCCATGTTCATACAGATGGCGGTGAAGATATTTCCATGTTCATACAGATAGCGGTGTAGATATTTCCATGTTCATACAGATAGCGGTGTAGATATTTCCATGTTCATACAGATAGCGGTGCATGTATTTCCATGTTCATACAGATAGCGGTGTAGATATTTCCGTGTTCATCCAGATGTCTGTGTAGATATTTCCATGTTCATACAGATAGCGGTGTAGATATTTCCATGTTCATACAGATAGCGCTGTAGATATTTCCATGTTCGTCCAGATGGCTGTATAGATATATCCATGTTCATACAGATGGCTGTGAAGATACTTCCATGTTCATACAGATAGCGGTGTAGATATCTCCATGTTCATACAGATAGCCGTGTGGATATTGCCATGTTCATACCGATAGCGGTGCTGATACTTCCATGTTTATACAGGTAGCGGTGTACATATTTCCGTGTTTATACAGAGAGTGGTGTAGATATTTCCATGTTCATACAGATAGCGGTGTATATATTACCATGTTTATACAGATAGCGGTGTAGATATCTCCTTCTTAATACAGATGGCGGTGTAGATATTTTCATGTTCATACAGATGGCGGTGTAGATATTTCCATGTTTATAGAGATAGCGGTGTAGCTATTTCCATGTGCAAAGAGATAGCTGTGTAGATATTTCCATTTATATGCAGATAGTTGTGTATATATTTCCATTTTCATGCAGATAGCGGTGTAGGTATTTCCATGTTCAAACAGATATCGGTGTAGATATTTCCATGTTCATACAGATAGCGGTGTAGATATTTCCATGTTTATACAGATAGCGGTGAAGATGTATGCATGTTTACACAGATAGCGGTGCAGATATTTCCATGTTCATACAGACGGCTGTGTAGACATATCCATGTTCATACGGATGGCGGTGTAGATATTTCCATGTTCATACAGATAGCGGTGCTGATATTTCCATGTTTATAAAGGTAGTGGTGTAGATATTTCCATGTTTATACAGATAGCGGTGTAGATATTTCCATGTTCATCCAGATGGCTGTTTAGATATATCCATGCTCATACAGATGGCGGTGAAGACATATCCATGTTCATACAGATAGCGGTGTAGATATTTCCATGTTCATACAGATAACCGTGTAGATATTGCATTGTTCCTACCGATAGCGGTGCTGATACTTCCATGTTTATACAGGTAGCGGTGTAGATATTTCCATGTTTATACACATAGCGGTGTAGATATTTCCATGTTTATACAGATAGTGGTGTAGATATCTCCATCTTAATACAGATGGCAGTGTAGATATTTATATGCTCATACAGATGGCGGTGCAGATATTTCCATGTTCATACGGATAGCGGTGAAGATATTTCCATGTTCATACAGATGGCGGTGTAGAAACTTCCATGTTCATACTGATAGCGGTGCTGATATTTCCATGTTTATACAGGTAGCGGTGTAGATATTTCCATGTTTATACAGATAGCGGTGTAGATATTTCCATGTTTATACACATAGCGGTGTAGATATTTCCATGTTTATACAGATAGCGGTGTAGATATTTCCATGTTTATGCAGATAGTGGTGTAGATATCTCCATCTTAATACAGATGGCGGTGTAGATATTTAAATGTTCATACAGATGGCGGTGCAGATATTTCCATGTTCATACAGATGGCGGTGTAGTTATTTCCATGTGTAAAGAGATAGCTGTGTAGGTATTTCCATGTATAAGCAGATAGCTCTGTAGATATTTCCGTTTTCATGCAGATAGCTGTGTATATATTTCCCTCTTCAAACAGTTAGCGGTGTAGATATTTCCATGGTCATAAAGATAGCGGTGTAGATATTTCCATGTTTATACAGATAGCGGTGTAGATATTTCCATGTTCATACAGATAGACGTGTAGATATTGCCATGTTCATACCGATAGCGGTGCTGATACTTCCATGTTTATACAGGTAGCGGTGTACATATTTCCGTGTTTATACAGATAGCGGTGTAGATATTTCCATGTTCATACAGATAGCGGTGTAGATATTTCCATGTTTATACAAATAGCGGTGTAGATATCTCCTTCTTAATTCTGATGGCGGTGTAGATATTTCCATGTTCATACAGATGGCGGTGTAGATATTTCCATGTTTATAGAGATAGCGGTGTAGTTATTTCCATGTGTAAAGAGATAGCTGTGTAGATATTTCCATTTATATGCAGATAGTTGTGTAGGTATTTCCTTTTTCATGTAGATAGCGGTGTAGATATTTCCATGTTCAAACAGATAGCGGTGTAGATATTTCCATGTTCATACAGATAGCGGTGTAGATATTTCCATGTTTATACAGATAGCGGTGAAGATGTATGCATGTTTACACAGATAGCGGTGTAGATATTTCCATGTTCATCCAGACGGGTGTGTAGACATATCCATGTTCATACAGATGGCGGTGAAGATATTTCCATGTTCATACAGATGGCTGTCTAGATATATCCATGTTCATACAGATGGCGGTGACGATATTTCCATGTTCATACAGACGGCGGTGTAGATATTTCCATGTTCATACAGATAGCGGTGCTGATATTTCCATGTTTATACAGGTAGCTGTGTAGATATTTCCATGTTTATACAGATAGCGGTGTAGATATTTCCATGTTTATACAGATAGCGGTGTAGATATTTCCATGTTTATACAGATAGCGGTAGATATCTCCATCTTAATACAGATGGCGGTGTAGATATTTATATGTTCATACAGATGGCGGTGCAGATATTTCCATGTTCGTACGGATGGCGGTGAAGATATTTCCATGTTCATACAGATGGCGGTGTAGAAACTTCCATGTTCATACTGATAGCGGTGGTGATATTTCCATGTTTATACAGGTAGCGGTGTAGATATTTCCATGTTTATACAGATAGCGGTGTAGATATTTCCATGTTTATACACATAGTGGTGTAGATATTTCCATGTTTATACAGATAGCGGTGTAGGTATTTCCATGTTTATGCAGATAGTTGTGTAGATATCTCCATCTTAATACAGATGGCGGTGTAGATATTTAAATGTTCATACGGATGGCTGTGTAGACATATCCATGTTCATACAGATGGCGGTGAAGGTATTTCCATGTTGATACAGATAGCGGTGTAGATATTTCCATGTTTATACAGATAGCGGTGAAAATGTATGCATGTTTACACAGATAGCGGTGTAGATATTTCCATGTTCATCCAGATGGCTGTGTAGATATATCCATGTTCATACAGATGGCGGTGAAGATATTTCCATGTTCATACAGATAGCGGTGTAGATATTTCCATGTTCATACAGATAGCGGTGCCTGTATTTCCATGTTCATACAGATAGCGGTGTAGATATTTCCGTGTTCATCCAGATGTCTGTGTAGATATTTCCATGTTCATACAGATAGCGGTGTAGATATTTCCATGTTCATACAGATAGCGGTGTAGATATTTCCATGTTCATCCAGATGGCTGTGTAGACATATCCATGTTCATACAGATAGCGGTGAAGATATTTCCATGTTCATACAGATGGCTGTGTAGATATATCCATGTTCATACAGATGGCGGTGACGATATTTCCATGTTCATACAGACGGTGGTGTAGATATTTCCATGTTTATACAGATAGCGGTGTAGATATTTCCATGTTTATGCAGATAGTTGTGTATATTTCTCCATCTTAATACAGATGGCGGTGTAGATATTTAAATGTTCATACAGATGGCTGTGTAGACATATCCATGTTCATACAGATGGCGGTGAAGATATTTCCATGTTCATACAGATAGAAGTGCAGCTATTTCCATGTTCCTACAGATTGCGGTGTAGATATTTCCATGTTCATCCAGATGGCTGTGTAGATATATCCATGTTCATACAGATGGCGGTGAAGATATTTCCATATTCATACAGATAGCGGTGTAGATATATCCATTTTCATACAGATAGTGGTGTAGATATTTCCATGTTCATACAGATAGCGGTGCAGATATTTCCATGTTCATACAGATAGCGGTGTACATATTTCCATGTTCATACAGATAGTGGTGTATGTATTTCCATGTTCATACAGATAGTGGTGTAGATATTTCCATTTTCATGCAGATAGCGGTGTATATATTTCCCTGTTCAAACAGTTAGCGGTGTAGATATTTCCATCTTCATACAGATAGCGGTGCAGATATTTCCATGTTCATCCAGATGGCTGTGTAGATATATCCATGTTCATACAGATGGCGGTGAAGATATTTCCATGTTCATACAGATAGCGGTGTAGATATTTCCATGTTCATACAGATAGCGGTGTAGATATTTCCATGTTCATAAAGATAGCGGTGTAGATATTTCCATGTTTATACAGATAGCGGTGAAAATGTATGCATGTTTACACAGATAGCGGTGTAGACATTTCCATGTTCATCCAGATCGCTGTGTAGATATATCCATGTTCATACAGATAGCGGTGTAGATATTTCCATCTTCATACAGATAGCGGTGCAGATATTTCCATGTTCATCCAGATGGCTGTGTAGATATATCCATGTTCATACAGATGGCGGTGAAGATATTTCCATGTTCATACAGATAGCGGTGTAGATATTTCGATGTTCATACAGAAAGCGGTGTAGATATTTCCTTGTTCATTCAGATAGCGGTGTATGTATTTCCATGTTCATACAGATAGCAGTGTAGATATTTCCATTTTCAAGCAGATAGCGCTGTATATATCTCCATGTTCAAACAGATAGCGGTGTAGATATTTCCATGTTCATAAAGATAGCGGTGTAGATATTTCCATGTTTATACAGATAGCGGTGAAAATGTAAGCATGTTTACACAGATAGCGGTGTAGATATTTCCATGTTCATCCAGATGGCTGTGTAGATACATCCATGTTCATACAGACAGCGGTGTAGATATTTCCATGTTCATACAGATAGGGGTGTATGTATTTCCATGTTCATACAGATAGTGGTTTAGATATTTCCATTTTCATGCAGATAGCGGTGTATATATTTCCCTGTTCAAACAGTTAGCGGTGTAGATATTTCCATGTTCATAAAGATAGCGGTGTAGATATTTCCATGTTTATACAGATAGCGGTGAAGATGTATGCTTGTTTTCACAGATATCGGTGTAGATATTTCCATGTTCATCCACATGGCTGTGTAGATATATCCATGTTCATACAGATGGCGGTGAAGATATTTCCATGTTCATACAGATAGCGGTGTAGATATTTCCATTTTCATACAGATAGCGGTGTATATATTTCCATGTTCATACAAATAGCGTTGTATGTATTTCCATGTTCATACAGATAGCGGTGTAGATATTTCCATGTTCATCCTGATGGCTGTGTAGATATTTCCATGTTCATACAGATAGCGGTGTAAATATTTCCGTGTTCATACAGATAGCGGTGTAGATATTTCCATGTTCATCCAGATTTCTGTGTAGATATATCCATGTTCATACAGATGGCGGTGAAGTTATTTCCATGTTCATACAGATGGCGTTGTAGGTATTTCCATGTTCATACAGATAGCCGTGTAGATATTGCCATGTTCATACCGATAGCGGTGCTGATATTTCCATGTTTATACAGGTAGCGGTGTACATATTTCCGTGTTTATACAGGTAACGGTGTAGATATTTCCATGTTCATACAGATAGCGGTGTAGATATTTCCATGTTTGTACAGATAGCGGAGTAGATATCTCATTCTAAATACAGATGGCAGTGTAGATATTTATATGTTCATACAGATGGCGGTGCAGATATTTCCATGTTCATACAGATGGTGGTGTAGATATTTCCATGTTTATAGAGATAGCGGTGTAGTTATTTCCATTTGCAAAGAGATAGCTGTGTAGATATTTCCATGTATATGCAGATAGCTGTGTAGATATTTCCATTTTCATGCAGATAGCGGTGTAGATATTTCCATGTTCATACAGATAGCGGTGTGGATATTTCCATGTTTATACAGGTAGCGGTGAAGATGTATGCATGTTTACACAGGTAGAGGTGTAGATATTTCCATGTTCATACAGATAGCGGTGTAGATATTTCCATGTTCATCCAGAGGGCTGTGTAGACATATCCATGTTCATACAGATGGCGGTGAAGATATTTCCATGTTCATACAGATGGCTGTGTAGATATATCCATGTTCATACAGATGACGGTGAAGATTTTTCCATGTTCATACAGATGGCGGTGTAGATATTTCCATGTTCATACAGATAGCGGTGCTGATATTTCCATGTTTATACAGGTAGCAGTGTAGATATTTCCATGTTTATGCAGATAGCGGTGTAGATATTTCCATGTTTATACACATAGCAGTGTAGATATTTCCATGTTTATACAGATAGCGGTGTAGATATCTCCAACTTAATACAGATGGCGGTGTAGATATTTATATGTTCATAGAGATGGCGGTGCAGATATTTCCATTTTCATACAGATGGCGGTGAAGATATTTCCATGTTCATACAGATGGCGGTGTAGATACTTCCATGTTCATACTGATAGCGGTGCTGATATTTCCATGTTTATACAGGTAGCGGTGTAGATATTTCCATGTTTATACAGATAGCGGTGTAGATATCTCCATCTTAATACAGATGGCCGTGTAGATATTTATATGTTTATTCAGATGGCGGTGCAGATATTTCCATGTTCATACAGATGGCGGTGTAGATATTTCCATGTTCATACAGAGAGCGGTGTAGTTATTTCCATTTGTAAAGAGATAGCTGTGTAGATATTCCCATGTATATGCAGATAGCTGTGTAGATATTTCCATTTTCAAGCAGATAGCGGTGTATATACTTCCCTGTTCAAACAGATAGCGGTGTAGATATTTCCATGTTCATACAGATAGTGCTGTAGATATTTCCATGTTCATACAGATAGCGGTGTAACTATTTCCATGTTCATACAGATAGCGGTGAGGATATTTCCATGTTCATGGAGATAGCGGTGTAGATATTTCCATGTTTATCCAGGTAGCGGTGTACATATTTCCATGTTTATACAGATAGCGGTGAAGATGTATGCATGTTTACACAGATAGCGGTGTAAATATTTTCGTGTTCTTCCAGATGGCTGTGTAGATATTTCCATGTTCATACAGATAGCGGTGTAGATATTTCCAAGTACATCCAGATGGCTGTGTAGATATATCCATGTTCATACAGATGGCGGTGAAGATATTTCCATGTTCATGCAGATAGCGGTGTAGATATTTCCATGTTCAAAGAGATAGCGGTGTAGATATTTCCATGTTTATACAGATAGCGGTGTAGATATCTCCTTCTTAATACAGACGGCAGTGTAGATATTTATATGTTCTTACAGATGGCGGTGCAGATATTTCCATTTTCATACAGATGGTGGTGTAGATATTTCCATGTTTATAGAGATAGCGGTGTAGTTATTTCCATGTGCAAAGAGATAGCTGTGTAGATATTTCCATGTATATGCAGATAGCTGTGTAGATATTTCCATTTTCATGCAGATAGCGGTGTAGATATTTCCATGTTCAAACAGATAGGGGTGTAGGTATTTCCATGTTCATACTGATAGCGGTGTGGATATTTCCATGTTTATACAGATAGCGGTGAAGATGTATGCATGTTTACACAAACAGCGGTGTAGATATTTCCATGTTCATACAGATAGCTGTGTAGATATTTCCATGTTCATCCAGACGGCTGTGTAGACATATCCATGTTCATACAGATGGCGGTGAAGATATTTCCATGTTCATACAGATGGCTGTGTAGATATATCCATGTTCATACAGATGACGGTGAAGATTTTTCCGTGTTCATACAGATGGCGGTGTAGATATTTCCATGTTCATACAGATAGCGGTGCTGATATATCCATGTTTATACAGGTAGCAGTGTAGATATTTCCATGTTCATACAGATAACCGTGTAGATATTGCATTGTTCCTACCGATAGCGGTGATGATACTTCCATGTTTATACAGGTAGCGGTGTAGATATTTCCATGTTTATACACATAGCGGTGTAGATATTTCCATGTTTATACAGATAGTGGTGTACATATCTCCATCTTAATACAGATGGCAGTGTAGATATTTATATGCTCATACAGATGGCGGTGCAGATATTTCCATGTTCATACGGATAGCGGTGAAGATATTTCCATGTTCATACAGATGGCGGTGTAGAAACTTCCATGTTCATACTGATAGCGGTGCTGATATTTCCATGTTTATACAGGTAGCGGTGTAGATATTTCCATGTTTATACAGATAGCAGTGTAGATATTTCCATGTTTATACACATAGCGGTGTAGATATTTCCATGTTTATACACATAGCGGTGTAGATATTTCCATGTTTATGCAGATAGTGGTGTAGATATCTCCATCTGAATACAGATGGCGGTGTAGATATTTAAATGTTCATACAGATGGCGGTGCAGATATTTCCATGTTCATACAGATGGCGGTGTAGTTATTTCCATGTGTAAAGAGATAGCTGTGTAGGTATTTCCATGTATAAGCAGATAGCTCTGTAGATATTTCCGTTTTCATGCAGATAGCGGTGTATATATTTTCCTCTTCAAAAGGTTAGCGGTGTAGATATTTCCATGTTCATTCAAATAGCGGTGTAGATATTTCCATGTTTATACAGATAGCGGTGTAGATATTTCCATGTTCATACAGATAGACGTGTAGATATTGCCATGTTCATACCGATAGCGGTGCTGATACTTCCATGTTTATACAGGTAGCGGTGTACATATTTCCGTGTTTATACAGATAGCGGTGTAGATATTTCCATGTTCATACAGATAGCGGTGTAGATATTTCCATGTTTATACAAATAGCGGTGTAGATATCTCCTTCTTAATTCTGATGGCGGTGTAGATATTTCCATGTTCATACAGATGGCGGTGTAGTTATTTCCATGTGTAAAGAGATAGCTGTGTAGATATTTCCATTTATATGCAGATAGTTGTGTAGGTATTTCCTTTTTCATGTAGATAGCGGTGTAGATATTTCCATGTTCAAACAGATAGCGGTGTAGATATTTCCATGTTCATACAGATAGCGGTGTAGATATTTCCATGTTTATACAGATAGCGGTGAAGATGTATGCATGTTTACACAGATAGCGGTGTAGATATTTCCATGTTCATCCAGACGGGTGTGTAGACATATCCATGTTCATACAGATGGCGGTGAAGATATTTCCATGTTCATACAGATGGCTGTGTAGATATATCCATGTTCATACAGATGGCGGTGACGATATTTCCATGTTCATACAGACGGCGGTGTAGATATTTCCATGTTCATACAGATAGCGGTGCTGATATTTCCATGTTTATACAGGTAGCTGTGTAGATATTTCCATGTTTATACAGATAGCGGTGTAGATATTTCCATGTTTATACAGATAGCGGTGTAGATATTTCCATGTTTATACAGATAGCGGTAGATATCTCCATCTTAATACAGATGGCGGTGTAGATATTTATATGTTCATACAGATGGCGGTGCAGATATTTCCATTTTCGTACAGATGGCGGTGAAGATATTTCCATGTTCATACAGATGGCGGTGTAGAAACTTCCATGTTCATACTGATAGCGGTGGTGATATTTCCATGTTTATACAGGTAGCGGTGTAGATATTTCCATGTTTATACAGATAGCGGTGTAGATATTTCCATGTTTATACACATAGCGGTGTAGATATTTCCATGTTTATACAGATAGCGGTGTAGATATTTCCATGTTTATGAAGATAGTTGTGTAGATATCTCCATCTTAATACAGATGGCGGTGTAGATATTTAAATGTTCATACGGATGGCTGTGTAGACATATCCATGTTCATACAGATGGCGGTGAAGGTATTTCCATGTTGATACAGATAGCGGTGTAGATATTTCCATGTTCATACAGATAGCGGTGCATGTATTTCCATGTTCATACAGATAGCGGTGTAGATATTTCCGTGTTCATCCAGATGTCTGTGTAGATATTTCCATGTTCATACAGATAGCGGTGTAGATATTTCCATGTTCATACAGATAGCGGTGTAGATATTTCCATGTTCATCCAGATGGCTGTGTAGACATATCCATGTTCATACAGATAGCGGTGAAGATATTTCCATGTTCATACAGATGGCTGTGTAGATATATCCATGTTCATACAGATGGCGGTGACGATATTTCCATGTTCATACAGACGGCGGTGTAGATATTTCCATGTTTATACAGATAGCGGTGTAGATATTTCCATGTTTATGCAGATAGTTGTGTAGATATCTCCATCTTAATACAGATGGCGGTGTAGATATTTAAATGTTCATACAGATGGCTGTGTAGACATATCCATGTTCATACAGATGGCGGTGAAGATATTTCCATGTTAATACAGATAGCGGTGTAGATATTTCCATGTTCATACAGATAGCGGTGTAGATATTTCCATGTTCATACAGATGGCTGTGTAGATATATCCATGTTCCTACAGATGGCGGTGAAGATATTTCCATGTTCATACAGATGGCGGTGTAGATATTTCCATGTTCATCCAGATGGCTGTGTAGATATATCCATGTTCATACAGATAGCGGTGTAGATATTTCCATCTTCATACAGATAGCGGTGCAGATATTTCCATGTTCATCCAGATGGCTGTGTAGATATATCCATGTTCATACAGATGGCGGTGAAGATATTTCCATGTTCATACAGATAGCGGTGTAGATATTTCCATGTTCATACAGATAGCGGTGTAGATATTTCCATGTTCATACAGACAGCAGTGTAGATATTTCCATGTTCATACAGATAGCGGTGTAGATATTTCCGTGTTCATCCAGATGTCTGTGTAGATATTTCCATGTTCATACAGATAGCGGTGTAGATATTTCCATGTTCATACAGATAGCGGTGTAGATATTTCCATGTTCATACAGATAGCGGTGTAGATATTTCCATGTTCATCCAGATGGCAGTGTAGACATATCCATGTTCATACAGATGGCGGTGAAGTTATTTCCATGTTTATACAGATAGCGGTATACATATTTCCATGTTCATACAGATAGACGTGTAGATATTGCCATGTTCATACCGATAGCGGTGCTGATACTTCCATGTTTATACAGGTAGCGGTGTACATATTTCCGTGTTTATACAGATGGCGGTGTAGATATTTCTATGTTCATACAGATAGCGGTGTAGATATATCCATGTTTATACAGATAGCGGTGTAGATATCTCCTTCTTAATTCTGATGGCGGTGTAGATATTTCCATGTTCATACAGATGGCGGTGTAGATATTTCCATGTTTATAGAGATAGCGGTGTAGTTATTTCCATGTGCATAGAGATAGCTGTGTAGATATTTCCATTTATATGCAGATAGTTGTGTAGATATTTCCTTTTTCATGCAGATAGCGTTGTAGATATTTCCATGTTCAAACAGATAGCGGTTTAGATATTTCCATGTTCATACAGATAGCGGTGTAGATATTTCCATGTTTATACAGATAGCGGTGAAGATGTATGCATGTTTACACAGATAGCGGTGTAGATATTTCCATGTTCATACAGATAGCGGTGTAGATATTTCCAAGTTTATACAGATAGCGGTGTACATATCTCCATCTTAATACAGATGGCGGTGTAGATATTTATATGTTCATACAGATGGCGGTGCAGACATTTCCATGTTCATACGGATGGCGGTGAAGATATTTCCATGTTCATACAGATGGCAGTGTAGATATTTCCATGTTCATCCAGATGGCTGTGTAGATATATCCATGTTCATACAGATAGTGGTGTAGATATTTCCATCTTCATACAGATAGCGGTGCAGATATTTGCATGTTCATCCAGATGGCTGTGTAGATATATCCATGTTCATACAGATGGCGGTGAAGATATTTCCATGTTCCTACAGATAGCGGTGTAGATATTTCCATGTTCATACAGATAGCGGTGTAGATATTTCCATGTTCATAAAGATAGCGGTGTAGATATTTCCATGTTTATACAGATAGCGGTGAAAATGTATGCATGTTTACACAGATAGCGATGTAGATATTTCCATGTTCATCCAGATGGCTGTGTAGATATATCCATGTTCATACTTATGGCGGTGAAGATATTTCCATGTTCATACAGATAGCGGTGTAGATATTTCCATGTTCATTCAGATAGCGGTGCATGTATTTCCATGTTCATACAGATAGCGGTGTAGATATTTCCGTGTTAATCCAGATGTCTGTGTAGATATTTCCATGTTCATACAGATAGCGGTGTAGATATTTCCATGTTCATACAGATAGCGGTGTAGATATTTCCATGTTCATCCAGATGCCTGTGTAGACATATCCATGTTCATACAGATGGTGGTGAAGATATTTCCATGTTCATACAGATGGCTGTGTAGATATATCCATGTTCATACAGATGGCGGTGACGATATTTCCATATTCATACAGACGGCGGTGTAGATATTTCCATGTTCATACAGATAGCGGTGCTGATATTTCCATGTTTATACAGGTAGCGGTGTAGATATTTCCATGTTTATACACATAGCGGTGTTGATATTTCCATGTTTATACAGATAGCGGTGTAGATATTTCCATGTTTATGCAGATAGTTGTGTAGATATGTCCATCTTAATACAGATGGCGGTGTAGATATTTAAATGTTCATACAGATGGCTGTGTAGACATATCCATGTTCATACAGATGGTGGTGAAGGTATTTCCATGTTCATACAGATAGCGGTGTAGATATTTCCATGTTCATACAGATAGCGGTGTAGATATTTCCATGTTCATACAGATGGCTGTGTAGATATATCTATGTTCCTTCAGATGGCGGTGAAGATATTTCCATGTTCATACAGATGGCTGTGTAGATATATCCATGTTCATACAGATGGCGGTGACGATATTTCCATGTTCATAGAGATGGCGGTGTAGATATTTCCATGTTCATACAGACAGCGGTGCTGATATTTCCATGTTTATACAGGTAGCGGTGTAGATATTTCCATGTTTATACAGATAGCGGTGTAGATATTTCCATGTTTATACAGATAGCGGTGTAGATATTTCCATGTTTATACAGATAGCGGTGTAGATATTTCCATGTTTATACAGATAGTGGTGTAGATATCTCCATCTTAATACAGATGGCGGTGTAGATATTTATATGTTCATACAGATGGCGGTGCAGACATTTCCATGTTCATACGGACGGCGGTGAAGATATTTCCATGTTCATACAGATGGCGGTGTAGAAACTTCCATGTTCATACTGATAGCGGTGCTGATATTTCCATGTTTATACAGGTAGCGGTGTAGATATTTCCATGTTTATACAGATAGCGGTGTAGATATTTCCATGTTTATACACATAGCGGTGTAGATATTTCCATGTTTATACAGATAGCGGTGTAGATATTTCCATGTTTATGCAGATAATTGTGTAGATATTTCCATCTTAATACAGATGGAGGTGTAGTTATTTAAATGTTCATACAGATGGCTGTGTAGACATATCCATGTTCATACAGATGGCGGTGAAGATATTTCCATGTTCATACAGATAGCGGTGTAGATATTTCCATGTTCATACAGATAGCGGTGTAGATATTTCCATGTTCATACAGATGGCTGTGTAGATATATCCATGTCCCTACAGATGGCGGTGAAGATATTTCCATGTTCATACAGATGGCGTTGTAGATATTTCCATGTTCATACAGATAGCCGTGTAGATATTGGCATGTTCATACCGATAGCGGTGCTGATAGTTCCATGTTTATACAGGTAGCGGTGTACATATTTCTGTGTTTATACCGGTAGCGGTGTAGATATTTCCATGTTCATACAGATAGCGGTGTAGATATTTCCATGTTTATACAGATAGCGGTGTAGATATTTCCATGTTTATACAGATAGCGGTGTAGATATTTCCATGTTTATGCAGATAGCGGTAGATATCTCCATCTTAATACAGATGGCGGTGTAGATATTTATATGTTCATACAGATGGCGGTGCAGATATTTCCATGTCCATACGGATGGCGGTGAAGATATTTCCATGTTCATACAGATGGCGGTGTAGAAACTTCCATGTTCATACTGATAGCGGTGGTGATATTTCCATGTTTATACAGGTAGCGGTGTAGATATTTCCATGTTTATACAGATAGCGGTGTAGATATTTCCAAGTTTATACACATAGCGGTGTAGATATTTCCATGTTTATACAGATAGCGGTGTAGATATTTCCATGTTTATGCAGATAGTTGTGTAGATATCTCCATCTTAATACAGATGGCGGTGTAGATATTTAAATGTTCATACAGATGGCTGTGTAGACATATCCATGTTCATACAGATGGCGGTGAAGGTATTTCCATGTTCATACAGATAGCGGTGTAGATATTTCCATGTTTATACAGATAGCGGTGAAAATGTATGCATGTTTACACAGACAGCGATGTAGATATTTCCATGTTCATCCAGATGGCTGTGTAGATATATCCATGTTCATACAGATGGCGGTGAAGATATTTCCATGTTCATACAGATAGCGGTGTAGATATTTCCATGTTCATACAGATAGCGGTGCATGTATTTCCATGTTCATACAGATAGCGGTGTAGATATTACCGTGTTCATCCAGATGTCTGTGTAGATATTTCCATGTTCATACAGATAGCGGTGTAGATATTTCCAGTTCACACAGATAGCGGTGTAGATATTTCCATGTTCATCCAGATGGCTGTGTAGACATATCCATGTTCATAAAGATGGCGGTGAAGATACTTCCATGTTCATACAGATGGCTGTGTAGATATATCCATGTTCATACAGATGGCGGTGACGATATTTCCATGTTCATACAGACGGCGGTGTACATATTTCCATGTTTATACACATAGCGGTGTAGATATTTCCATGTTTATACAGATAGCGGTGTAGATATTTCCATGTTTATGCAGATAGTTGTGTAGATATCTCCATCTTAATACAGATGGCGGTGTAGATATTTAAATGTTCATACAGATGGCTGTGTAGACATATCCATGTTCATACAGATGGCGGTGAAGATATTTCCATGTTCATACAGATAGCGGTGTAGATATTTCCATGTTCATACAGATAGCGGTGTAGATATTTCCATGTTCATACAGATGGCTGTGTAGATATATCCATGTTCCTACAGATGGCGGTGAAGATATTTCCATGTTCATACAGATGGCGGTGTAGATATTTCCATGTTCATCCAGATGGCTGTGTAGATATATCCATGTTCATACAGATAATGGTGTAGATATTTCCATGTTCATAAAGATAGCGGTGTAGATATTTCCATGTTTATACAGATAGCGGTGAAAATGTATGCATGTTTACACAGATAGCGGTGTAGATATTTCCATGTTCATCCAGATGGCTGTGTAGATATATCCATGTTCATACAGATGGCGGTGAAGATATTTCCATGTTCATACAGATAGCGGTGTAGATATTTCCATGTTCATACAGATAGCGGTGCATGTATTTCCATGATCATACAGATAGCGGTGTAGATATTTCCGTGTTCATCCAGATGTCTGTGTAGATATTTCCATGTTCATACAGATAGCGGTGTAGATATTTCCATGTTCATACAGATAGCGGTGTAGATATTTCCATGTTCATCCAGATGGCTGTGTAGACATATCCATGTTCATACAGATGGCGGTGAAGATATTTCCATGTTAATACAGATGGCGGTGTAGATATTTCCATGTTTATAGAGATAGCGGTGTAGTTATTTCCATGTGCAAAGAGATAGCTGTGTAGATATTTCCATTTATATGCAGATAGTTGTGTAGATATTTCCTTTTTCATGCAGATAGCGGTGTAGATATTTCCATGTTCAAACAGATAGCGGTGTAGATATTTCCATGTTCATACAGATAGCGGTGTAGATATTTCCATCTTCAAACAGATAGCGGTGCAGATATTTCCATGTTTATCCAGATGGCTGTGTAGATATATCCGTGTTCATACAGATGGCGGTGAAGATATTTCCATGTTCATACAGATAGCGTTGTAGATATTTCCATGTTCATACAGATAGCGGTGTAGATATTTCCATGTTCATCCAGACGGCTGTGTAGACATATCCATGTTCATACAGATGGCGGTGAAGATATTTCCATGTTCATACAGATGGCTGTGTAGATATATCCATGTTCATACAGATGGCGGTGACGATATTTCCATGTTCATACAGACGGCGGTGTAGATATTTCCATGTTCATACAGATAGCGGTGCTGATATTTCCATGTTTATAAAGGTAGCGGTGTAGATATTTCCATGTTTATACAGATAGCGGTGTAGATATTTCCATGTTTATACAGATAGCGGTGTAGATATTTCCATGTTTATACAGATAGCGGTGTAGATATCTCCATCTTAATACAGATGGCGGTGTAGATATTTATATGTTCATACAGATGGCGGTGCAGATATTTCCATGTTCATACGGATGGCGGTGAAGATAATTCCATGTTCATACAGATGGCGGTGTAGAAACTTCCATCTTCATACTGATAGCGGTGCTGATATTTCCATGTTTATACAGGTAGCGGTGTAGATATTTCCATGTTTATACAGATAGCAGTGTAGATATTTCCATGTTTATACACATAGCGGTGTAGATATTTCCATGTTTATACAGATAGCGGTGTAGATATTTCCATGTTTATGCAGATAGTTGTGTAGATATGTCCATCTTAATACAGATGGCGGTGTAGATATTTAAATGTTCATAGAGATGGCTGTGTAGACATATCCATGTTCATACAGATGGCGGTGAAGATATTTCCATGTTCATACAGATAGCGTTGTAGATATTTCCATGTTCATACAGATAGCGGTGTAGATATTTCCATGTTCATACAGATGGCTGTGTAGATATATCCATGTTCCTACAGATGGCGGTGAAGATATTTCCATGTTCATACAGATGGCGGTGTAGATATTTCCATGTTCATCCAGATGGCTGTGTAGATATATCCATGTTCATACAGATAGCGGTGTAGATATTTCCATCTTCAAACAGATAGCGGTGCAGATATTTCCATGTTCATCCAGATGGCTGTGTAGATATATCCGTGTTCATACAGATGGCGGTGAAGATATTTCCATGTTCATACAGATAGCGGTGTAGATATTTCCATGTTCATACAGATAGCCGTGTAGATATTTCCATGTTCATAAAGATAGCGGTGTAGTTATTTCCATGTTTATACAGATAGCGGTGAAAATGTATGCATGTTTACACAGATAGCGGTGTAGATATTTCCATGTTCATCCAGATGGCTGTGTAGATATATCCATGTTCATACAGATGGTGGTGAAGATATTTCCATGTTCATACAGATAGCGGTGTAGATATTTCCATGTTCATACAGATAGCGGTGTAGATATTTCCATGTTCATACAGATAGCGGTGCATGTATTTCCATGTTCATACAGATAGCGGTGTAGATATTTCCGTGTTCATCCAGATGTCTGTGTAGATATTTCCATGTTCATACAGATAGCGGTGTAGATATTTCCATGTTCATACAGATAGCGGTGTAGATATTTCCATGTTCATCCAGATGGCTGTGTAGACTTATCCATGTTCATACAGATGGCGGTGAAGATATTTCCATCTTCATACAGATGGCTGTGTAGATATATCCATGTTCATACAGATGGCGGTGACGATATTTCCATGTTCATACAGACGGCGGTGTAGATATTTCCATGTTCATACAGATAGCGGTGCTGATATTTCCATGTTTATACAGATAGCGGTGTAGATATTTCCATGTTCATCCAGATGGCTGTGTAGATATATCCATGTTCATACAGATGGCGGTGAAGATATTTCCATGTTCATACAGATAGCGGTGTAGATATTTCCATGTTCATACAGATAGCGGTGTAGATATTTCCATGTTCATACAGACAGCAGTGTAGATATTTCCATGTTCATACAGATAGCGGTGTAGATATTTCCGTGTTCATCCAGATGTCTGTGTAGATATTTCCATGTTCATACAGATAGCGGTGTAGATATTTCCATGTTCATACAGATAGCGGTGTAGATATTTCCATGTTCATACAGATAGCGGTGTAGATATTTCCATGTTCATCCAGATGGCTGTGTAGACATATCCATGTTCATACAGATGGCGGTGAAGATATTTCCATGTTAATACAGATGGCGGTGTAGATATTTCCATGTTTATAGAGATAGCGGTGTAGTTATTTCCATGTGCAAAGAGATAGCTGTGTAGATATTTCCATTTATATGCAGATAGTTGTGTAGATATTTCCTTTTTCATGCAGATAGCGGTGTAGATATTTCCATGTTCAAACAGATAGCGGTGTAGATATTTCCATGTTCATACAGATAGCGGTGTAGATATTTCCATCTTCAAACAGATAGCGGTGCAGATATTTCCATGTTCATCCAGATGGCTGTGTAGATATATCCGTGTTCATACAGATGGCGGTGAAGATATTTCCATGTTCATACAGATAGCGTTGTAGATATTTCCATGTTCATACAGATAGCGGTGTAGATATTTCCATGTTCATCCAGACGGCTGTGTAGACATATCCATGTTCATACAGATGGCGGTGAAGATATTTCCATGTTCATACAGATGGCTGTGTAGATATATCCATGTTCATACAGATGGCGGTGACGATATTTCCATGTTCATACAGACGGCGGTGTAGATATTTCCATGTTCATACAGATAGCGGTGCTGATATTTCCATGTTTATAAAGGTAGCGGTGTAGATATTTCCATGTTTATACAGATAGCGGTGTAGATATTTCCATGTTTATACAGATAGCGGTGTAGATATTTCCATGTTTATACAGATAGCGGTGTAGATATCTCCATCTTAATACAGATGGCGGTGTAGATATTTATATGTTCATACAGATGGCGGTGCAGATATTTCCATGTTCATACGGATGGCGGTGAAGATAATTCCATGTTCATACAGATGGCGGTGTAGAAACTTCCATCTTCATACTGATAGCGGTGCTGATATTTCCATGTTTATACAGGTAGCGGTGTAGATATTTCCATGTTTATACAGATAGCAGTGTAGATATTTCCATGTTTATACACATAGCGGTGTAGATATTTCCATGTTTATACAGATAGCGGTGTAGATATTTCCATGTTTATGCAGATAGTTGTGTAGATATGTCCATCTTAATACAGATGGCGGTGTAGATATTTAAATGTTCATACAGATGGCTGTGTAGACATATCCATGTTCATACAGATGGCGGTGAAGATATTTCCATGTTCATACAGATAGCGTTGTAGATATTTCCATGTTCATACAGATAGCGGTGTAGATATTTCCATGTTCATACAGATGGCTGTGTAGATATATCCATGTTCCTACAGATGGCGGTGAAGATATTTCCATGTTCATACAGATGGCGGTGTAGATA
Source organism: Gorilla gorilla gorilla (assembly GCF_029281585.2). Classification (NCBI taxonomy): domain Eukaryota; kingdom Metazoa; phylum Chordata; class Mammalia; order Primates; family Hominidae; genus Gorilla; species Gorilla gorilla. The sequence continues at coordinate 2,793,626 of NC_073232.2, read as the reverse complement.
TTTCCATGTTCATCCAGATGGCTGTGTAGATATATCCATGTTCATACAGATAGCGGTGTAGATATTTCCATCTTCAAACAGATAGCGGTGCAGATATTTCCATGTTCATCCAGATGGCTGTGTAGATATATCCGTGTTCATACAGATGGCGGTGAAGATATTTCCATGTTCATACAGATAGCGGTGTAGATATTTCCATGTTCATACAGATAGCCGTGTAGATATTTCCATGTTCATAAAGATAGCGGTGTAGTTATTTCCATGTTTATACAGATAGCGGTGAAAATGTATGCATGTTTACACAGATAGCGGTGTAGATATTTCCATGTTCATCCAGATGGCTGTGTAGATATATCCATGTTCATACAGATGGTGGTGAAGATATTTCCATGTTCATACAGATAGCGGTGTAGATATTTCCATGTTCATACAGATAGCGGTGTAGATATTTCCATGTTCATACAGATAGCGGTGCATGTATTTCCATGTTCATACAGATAGCGGTGTAGATATTTCCGTGTTCATCCAGATGTCTGTGTAGATATTTCCATGTTCATACAGATAGCGGTGTAGATATTTCCATGTTCATACAGATAGCGGTGTAGATATTTCCATGTTCATCCAGATGGCTGTGTAGACATATCCATGTTCATACAGATGGCGGTGAAGATATTTCCATCTTCATACAGATGGCTGTGTAGATATATCCATGTTCATACAGATGGCGGTGACGATATTTCCATGTTCATACAGACGGCGGTGTAGATATTTCCATGTTCATACAGATAGCGGTGTAGATATTTCCATGTTCATACAGATAGCCGTGTAGATATTTCCATGTTCATAAAGATAGCGGTGTAGTTATTTCCATGTTTATACAGATAGCGGTGAAAATGTATGCATGTTTACACAGATAGCGGTGTAGATATTTCCATGTTCATCCAGATGGCTGTGTAGATATATCCATGTTCATACAGATGGTGGTGAAGATATTTCCATGTTCATACAGATAGCGGTGTAGATATTTCCATGTTCATACAGATAGCAGTGTAGATATTTCCATGTTCATACAGATAGCGGTGCATGTATTTCCATGTTCATACAGATAGCGGTGTAGATATTTCCGTGTTCATCCAGATGTCTGTGTAGATATTTCCATGTTCATACAGATAGCGGTGTAGATATTTCCATGTTCATACAGATAGCGGTGTAGATATTTCCATGTTCATCCAGATGGCTGTGTAGACATATCCATGTTCATACAGATGGCGGTGAAGATATTTCCATCTTCATACAGATGGCTGTGTAGATATATCCATGTTCATACAGATGGCGGTGACGATATTTCCATGTTCATACAGACGGCGGTGTAGATATTTCCATGTTCATACAGATAGCGGTGCTGATATTTCCATGTTTATACAGATAGCGGTGTAGATATTTCCATGTTCATCCAGATGGCTGTGTAGATATATCCATGTTCATACAGATGGCGGTGAAGATATTTCCATGTTCATACAGATAGCGGTGTAGATATTTCCATGTTCATACAGATAGCGGTGTAGATATTTCCATGTTCATACAGACAGCAGTGTAGATATTTCCATGTTCATACAGATAGCGGTGTAGATATTTCCGTGTTCATCCAGATGTCTGTGTAGATATTTCCATGTTCATACAGATAGCGGTGTAGATATTTCCATGTTCATACAGATAGCGGTGTAGATATTTCCATGTTCATACAGATAGCGGTGTAGATATTTCCATGTTCATCCAGATGGCTGTGTAGACATATCCATGTTCATACAGATGGCGGTGAAGTTATTTCCATGTTTATACAGATAGCGGTATAGATATTTCCATGTTCATACAGATAGACGTGTAGAGATTGCCACGTTCATACCGATAGCGGTGCTGATACTTCCATGTTTATACAGGTAGCGGTGTACATATTTCCGTGTTTATACAGATGGCGGTGTAGATATTTCCATGTTTATACAGATAGCGGTGTAGATATCTCCATCTTAATACAGATGGCGGTGTAGATATTTATATGTTCATACAGATGGCGGTGCAGATATTTCCATGTTCATACGGATGGCGGTGAAGATAATTCCATGTTCATACAGATGGCGGTGTAGAAACTTCCATCTTCATACTGATAGCGGTGCTGATATTTCCATGTTTATACAGGTAGCGGTGTAGATATTTCCATGTTTATACAGGTAGCAGTGTAGATATTTCCATGTTTATACACATAGCGGTGTAGATATTTCCATGTTTATACAGATAGCGGTGTAGATATTTCCATGTTTATGCAGATAGTTGTGTAGATATGTCCATCTTAATACAGATGGCGGTGTAGATATTTAAATGTTCATACAGATGGCTGTGTAGACATATCCATGTTCATACAGATGGCGGTGAAGATATTTCCATGTTCATACAGATAGCGTTGTAGATATTTCCATGTTCATACAGATAGCGGTGTAGATAATTCCATGTTCATACAGATGGCTGTGTAGATATATCCATGTTCCTATAGATGGCGGTGAAGATATTTCCATGTTCATACAGATGGCGGTGTAGATATTTCCATGTTCATCCAGATGGCTGTGTAGATATATCCATGTTCATACAGATAGCGGTGTAGATATTTCCATCTTCAAACAGATAGCGGTGCAGATATTTCCATGTTCATCCAGATGGCTGTGTAGATATATCCGTGTTCATACAGATGGCGGTGAAGATATTTCCATGTTCATACAGATAGCGGTGTAGATATTTCCATGTTCATACAGATAGCCGTGTAGATATTTCCATGTTCATAAAGATAGCGGTGTAGTTATTTCCATGTTTATACAGATAGCGGTGAAAATGTATGCATGTTTACACAGATAGCGGTGTAGATATTTCCATGTTCATCCAGATGGCTGTGTAGATATATCCATGTTCATACAGATGGTGGTGAAGGTATTTCCATGTTCATACAGATAGCGGTGTAGATATTTCCATGTTCATACAGATAGCGGTGTAGATATTTCCATGTTCATACAGATAGCGGTGCATGTATTTCCATGTTCATACAGATAGCGGTGTAGATATTTCCGTGTTCATCCAGATGTCTGTGTAGATATTTCCATGTTCATACAGATAGCGGTGTAGATATTTCCATGTTCATACAGATAGCGGTGTAGATATTTCCATGTTCATCCAGATGGCTGTGTAGACATATCCATGTTCATACAGATGGCGGTGACGATATTTCCATGTTCATACAGACGGCGGTGTAGATATTTCCATGTTCATCCAGATGTCTGTGTAGATATTTCCATGTTCATACAGATAGCGGTGTAGATATTTCCATGTTCATACAGATAGCGGTGTAGATATTTCCATGTTCATACAGATAGCGGTGTAGATATTTCCATGTTCATCCAGATGGCTGTGTAGACATATCCATGTTCATACAGATGGCGGTGAAGTTATTTCCATGTTTATACAGATAGCGGTATAGATATTTCCATGTTCATACAGATAGACGTGTAGAGATTGCCACGTTCATACCGATAGCGGTGCTGATACTTCCATGTTTATACAGGTAGCGGTGTACATATTTCCGTGTTTATACAGATGGCGGTGTAGATATTTCCATGTTCATACAGATAGCGGTGTAGATATATCCATGTTTATACAGATAGCGGTGTAGATATCTCCTTCTTAATTCTGATGGCGGTGTAGATATTTCCATGTTCATACAGATGGCGGTGTAGATATTTCCATGTTTATAGAGATAGCGGTGTAGTTATTTCCATGTGCATAGAGATAGCTGTGTAGATATTTCCATTTATATGCAGATAGTTGTGTAGATATTTCCTTTTTCATGCAGATAGCGGTGTAGATATTTCCATGTTCAAACAGATAGCGGTGTAGATATTTCCATGTTCATACAGATAGCGGTGTAGATATTTCCATGTTTATACAGATAGCGGTGAAGATGTATGCATGTTTACACAGATAGCGGTGCAGATATTTCCATGTTCATACAGATAGCGGTGTAGATATTTCCATGTTCATACAGATAGCGGTGTAGATATTTCCATGTTCATACAGATAGTGGTGCATGTATTTCCATGTTCATACAGATAGAGGTGTAGATATTTCCGTGTTCATACAGATAGCGGTGTAGATATTTCCATGTTCATACAGATAGCGGTGTAGATATTTCCATGTTCATACAGATAGCGGTGTAGATATTTCCATGTTCATCCAGATGGCTGTGTAGACATATCCATGTTCATACAGATGGCGGTGAAGATATTTCCATGTTCATACAGATGGCTGTGTAGATATATCCATGTTCATACAGATGGCGGTGACGATATTTCCATGTTCATACACACGGCGGTGTAGATATTTCCATGTTCATACAGACAGCGGTGCTGATATTTCCATGATTATACAGGTAGCGGTGTAGATATTTCCATGTTTATACAGATAGCGGTGTAGATATTTCCATGTTTATACAGATAGCGGTGTAGATATTTCCATGTTTATACAGATAGCGGTGTAGATATTTCCATGTTTATACAGATAGCGGTGTAGATATCTCCATCTTAATACAGATGGCTGTGTAGATATTTATATGTTCATACAGATGGCGGTGCAGACATTTCCATGTTCATACGGATGGCGGTGAAGATATTTCCATGTTCATACAGATGGCGGTGTAGATATTTCCATGTTCATCCAGATGGCTGTGTAGATATATCCATGTTCATACAGATAGCGGTGTAGATATTTCCATCTTCATACAGATAGCGGTGCAGATATTTGCATGTTCATCCAGATGGCTGTGTAGATATATCCATGTTCATACAGATGGCGGTGAAGCTATTTCCATGTTCATACAGATAGCGGTGTAGATATTTCCATGTTCATACAGATAGCGGTGAAGATATTTCCATGTTCATAAAGATAGCGGTGTAGATATTTCCATGTTTATACAGATAGCGGTGAAAATGTATGCATGTTTACACAGATAGCGGTGTAGATATTTCCCTGTTCATCCAGATGGCTGTGTAGATATATCCATGTTCATACTGATGGCGGTGAAGATATTTCCATGTTCATACAGATAGCGGTGTAGATATTTCCATGTTCATTCAGATAGTGGTGCATGTATTTCCATTTTCATACAGATAGCGGTGTAGATATTTCCGTGTTCATCCAGAAGTCTGTGTAGATATTTCCATGTTCATACAGATAGCGGTGTAGATATTTCCATGTTCATACAGATAGCGGTGTAGATATTTCCATGTTCATCCAGATGCCTGTGTAGACATATCCATGTTCACACAGATGGCGGTGAAGATATTTCCATGTTCATACAGATGGCTGTGTAGATATATCCATGTTCATACAGATGGCGGTGACGATATTTCCATGTTCATACAGACGGCGGTGTAGATATTTCCATGTTCATACAGATAGCGGTGCTGATATTTCCATGTTTATACAGGTAGCGGTGTAGATATTTCCATGTTTATACACATAGCGGTGTTGATATTTCCATGTTTATACAGATAGCGGTGTAGATATTTCCATGTTTATGCAGATAGTTGTGTAGATATGTCCATCTTAATACAGATGGCGGTGTAGATATTTAAATGTTCATACAGATGGCTGTGTAGACATATCCATGTTCATACAGATGGTGGTGAAGATATTTCCATGTTCATACAGATAGCGGTGTAGATATTTCCATGTTCATACAGATAGCGGTGTAGATATTTCCATGTTCATACAGATGGCTGTGTAGATATATCTATGTTCCTTCAGATGGCGGTGAAGATATTTCCATGTTCATACAGATGGCTGTGTAGATATATCCATGTTCATACAGATGGCGGTGACGATATTTCTATGTTCATAGAGATGGCGGTGTAGATATTTCCATGTTCATACAGACAGCGGTGCTGATATTTCCATGTTTATACAGGTAGCGGTGTAGATATTTCCATGTTTATACAGATAGCGGTGTAGATATTTCCATGTTTATACAGATAGCGGTGTAGATATTTCCATGTTTATACAGATAGCGGTGTAGATATTTCCATGTTTATACAGATAGTGGTGTAGATATCTCCATCTTAATACAGATGGCGGTGTAGATATTTATATGTTCATACAGATGGCGGTGCAGACATTTCCATGTTCATACGGACGGCGGTGAAGATATTTCCATGTTCATACAGATGGCGGTGTAGAAACTTCCATGTTCATACTGATAGCGGTGCTGATATTTCCATGTTTATACAGGTAGCGGTGTAGATATTTCCATGTTTATACAGATAGCGGTGTAGATATTTCCATGTTTATGCAGATAGTTGTGTAGATATCTCCATCTTAATACAGATGGCGGTGTAGATATTTAAATGTTCATACAGATGGCTGTGTAGACATATCCATGTTCATACAGATGGCGGTGAAGATATTTCCATGTTCATACAGATAGCGGTGTAGATATTTCCATGTTCATACAGATAGCGGTGTAGATATTTCCATGTTCATACAGATGGCTGTGTAGATATATCCATGTCCCTACAGATGGCAGTGAAGATATTTCCATGTTCATACAGATGGCGTTGTAGATATTACCATGTTCATACAGATAGCCGTGTAGATATTGGCATGTTCATACCGATAGCGGTGCTGATAGTTCCATGTTTATACAGGTAGCGGTGTACATATTTCTGTGTTTATACCGGTAGCGGTGTAGATATTTCCATGTTCATACAGATAGCGGTGTAGATATTTCCATGTTTATACAGATAGCGGTGTAGATATTTCCATGTTTATGCAGATAGCGGTAGATATCTCCATCTTAATACAGATGGCGGTGTAGATATTTATATGTTCATACAGATGGCGGTGCAGATATTTCCATGTCCATACGGATGGCGGTGAAGATATTTCCATGTTCATACAGATGGCGGTGTAGAAACTTCCATGTTCATACTGATAGCGGTGGTGATATTTCCATGTTTATACTGGTAGCGGTGTAGATATTTCCATGTTTACACAGATAGCGGTGTAGATATTTCCATGTTTATGCAGATAGTTGTGTAGATATCTCCATCTTAATACAGATGGCGGTGTAGATATTTAAATATTCATACAGATGGCTGTGTAGACATATCCATGTTCATACAGATGGTGGTGAAGGTATTTCCATGTTCATACAGATAGCGGTGTAGATATTTCCATGTTTATACAGATAGCGGTGAAAATGTATGCATGTTTACACAGACAGCGATGTAGATATTTCCATGTTCATCCAGATGGCTGTGTAGATATATCCATGTTCATACAGATGGCGGTGACGATATTTCCATGTTCATACAGACGGCGGTGTAGATATTTCCATGTTCATACAGATAGCGGTGCTGATATTTCCATGTTTATAAAGGTAGCGGTGTAGATATTTCCATGTTTATACAGATAGCGGTGTAGATATTTCCATGTTTATACAGATAGCGGTGTAGATATTTCCATGTTTATACAGATAGCGGTGTAGATATATCCATCTTAATACAGATGGCCGTGTAGATATTTATATGTTCATACAGATGGCGGTGCAGATATTTCCATGTTCATACGGATGGCGGTGAAGATAATTCCATGTTCATACAGATGGCGGTGTAGAAACTTCCATCTTCATACTGATAGCGGTGCTGATATTTCCATGTTTATACAGGTAGCGGTGTAGATATTTCCATGTTTATACAGATAGCATTGTAGATATTTCCATGTTTATACACATAGCGGTGTAGATATTTCCATGTTTATACAGATAGCGGTGTAGATATTTCCATGTTTATGCAGATAGTTGTGTAGATATGTCCATCTTAATACAGATGGCGGTGTAGATATTTAAATGTTCATACAGATGGCTGTGTAGACATATCCATGTTCATACAGATGGCGGTGAAGATATTTCCATGTTCATACAGATAGCGTTGTAGATATTTCCATGTTCATACAGATAGCGGTGTAGATATTTCCATGTTCATACAGATGGCTGTGTAGATATATCCATGTTCCTACAGATGGCGGTGAAGATATTTCCATGTTCATACAGATGGCGGTGTAGATATTTCCATGTTCATCCAGATGGCTGTGTAGATATATCCATGTTCATACAGATAGCGGTGTAGATATTTCCATCTTCAAACAGATAGCGGTGCAGATATTTCCATGTTCATCCAGATGGCTGTGTAGATATATCCGTGTTCATACAGATGGCGGTGAAGATATTTCCATGTTCATACAGATAGCGGTGTAGATATTTCCATGTTCATACAGATAGCCGTGTAGATATTTCCATGTTCATAAAGATAGCGGTGTAGTTATTTCCATGTTTATACAGATAGCGGTGAAAATGTATGCATGTTTACACAGATAGCGGTGTAGATATTTCCATGTTCATCCAGATGGCTGTGTAGATATATCCATGTTCATACAGATGGTGGTGAAGATATTTCCATGTTCATACAGATAGCGGTGTAGATATTTCCATGTTCATACAGATAGCGGTGTAGATATTTCCATGTTCATACAGATAGCGGTGCATGTATTTCCATGTTCATACAGATAGCGGTGTAGATATTTCCGTGTTCATCCAGATGTCTGTGTAGATATTTCCATGTTCATACAGATAGCGGTGTAGATATTTCCATGTTCATACAGATAGCGGTGTAGATATTTCCATGTTCATCCAGATGGCTGTGTAGACATATCCATGTTCATACAGACGGCGGTGAAGATATTTCCATGTTCATACAGATGGCTGTGTAGATATATCCATGTTCATACAGATGGCGGTGACGATATTTCCATGTTCATACAGACGGCGGTGTAGATATTTCCATGTTCATACAGATAGCGGTGCTGATATTTCCATGTTTATACAGATAGCGGTGTAGATATTTCCATGTTCATCCAGATGGCTGTGTAGATATATCCATGTTCATACAGATGGCGGTGAAGATATTTCCATGTTCATACAGATAGCGGTGTAGATATTTCCATGTTCATACAGATAGCGGTGTAGATATTTCCATGTTCATACAGACAGCAGTGTAGATATTTCCATGTTCATACAGATAGCGGTGTAGATATTTCCGTGTTCATCCAGATGTCTGTGTAGATATTTCCATGTTCATACAGATAGCGGTGTAGATATTTCCATGTTCATACAGATAGCGGTGTAGATATTTCCATGTTCATACAGATAGCGGTGTAGATATTTCCATGTTCATCCAGATGGCTGTGTAGACATATCCATGTTCATACAGATGGCGGTGAAGTTATTTCCATGTTTATACAGATAGCGGTATAGATATTTCCATGTTCATACAGATAGACGTGTAGAGATTGCCACGTTCATACCGATAGCGGTGCTGATACTTCCATGTTTATACAGGTAGCGGTGTACATATTTCCGTGTTTATACAGATGGCGGTGTAGATATTTCCATGTTTATACAGATAGCGGTGTAGATATCTCCATCTTAATACAGATGGCGGTGTAGATATTTATATGTTCATACAGATGGCGGTGCAGATATTTCCATGTTCATACGGATGGCGGTGAAGATAATTCCATGTTCATACAGATGGCGGTGTAGAAACTTCCATCTTCATACTGATAGCGGTGCTGATATTTCCATGTTTATACAGGTAGCGGTGTAGATATTTCCATGTTTATACAGATAGCAGTGTAGATATTTCCATGTTTATACACATAGCGGTGTAGATATTTCCATGTTTATACAGATAGCGGTGTAGATATTTCCATGTTTATGCAGATAGTTGTGTAGATATGTCCATCTTAATACAGATGGCGGTGTAGATATTTAAATGTTCATACAGATGGCTGTGTAGACATATCCATGTTCATACAGATGGCGGTGAAGATATTTCCATGTTCATACAGATAGCGTTGTAGATATTTCCATGTTCATACAGATAGCGGTGTAGATATTTCCATGTTCATACAGATGGCTGTGTAGATATATCCATGTTCCTACAGATGGCGGTGAAGATATTTCCATGTTCATACAGATGGCGGTGTAGATATTTCCATGTTCATCCAGATGGCTGTGTAGATATATCCATGTTCATACAGATAGCGGTGTAGATATTTCCATCTTCAAACAGATAGCGGTGCAGATATTTCCATGTTCATCCAGATGGCTGTGTAGATATATCCGTGTTCATACAGATGGCGGTGAAGATATTTCCAAGTTCATACAGATAGCAGTGTAGATATTTCCATGTTCATAAAGATAGCGGTGTAGTTATTTCCATGTTTATACAGATAGCGGTGAAAATGTATGCATGTTTACACAGATAGCGGTGTAGATATTTCCATGTTCATCCAGATGGCTGTGTAGATATATCCATGTTCATACAGATGGTGGTGAAGATATTTCCATGTTCATACAGATAGCGGTGTAGATATTTCCATGTTCATACAGATAGCGGTGTAGATATTTCCATGTTCATACAGATAGCGGTGCATGTATTTCCATGTTCATACAGATAGCGGTGTAGATATTTCCGAGTTCATCCAGATGTCTGTGTAGATATTTCCATGTTCATACAGATAGGGGTGTAGATATTTCCATGTTCATACAGATAGCGGTGTAGATATTTCCATGTTCATCCAGATGGCTGTGTAGACATATCCATGTTCATACAGATGGCGGTGAAGATATTTCCATGTTCATACAGATGGCTGTGTAGATATATCCATGTTCATACAGATGGCGGTGACGATATTTCCATGTTCATACAGACGGCGGTGTAGATATTTCCATGTTCATACAGATAGCCGTGCTGATATTTCCATGTTTATACAGATAGCGGTGTAGATATTTCCATGTTCATCCAGATGGCTGTGTAGATATATCCATGTTCATACAGATGGCAGTGAAGATATTTCCATGTTCATACAGATAGCGGTGTAGATATTTCCATGTTCATACAGATAGCGGTGTAGATATTTCCATGTTCATACAGACAGCAGTGTAGATATTTCCATGTTCATACAGATAGCGGTGTAGATATTTCCGTGTTCATCCAGATGTCTGTGTAGATATTTCCATGTTCATACAGATAGCGGTGTAGATATTTCCATGTTCATACAGATAGCGGTGTAGATATTTCCATGTTCATACAGATAGCGGTGTAGATATTTCCATGTTCATCCAGATGGCTGTGTAGACATATCCATGTTCATACAGATGGCGGTGAAGTTATTTCCATGTTTATACAGATAGCGGTATAGATATTTCCATGTTCATACAGATAGACGTGTAGAGATTGCCACGTTCATACCGATAGCGGTGCTGATACTTCCATGTTTATACAGGTAGCGGTGTACATATTTCCGTGTTTATACAGATGGCGGTGTAGATATTTCCATGTTCATACAGATAGCGGTGTAGATATATCCATGTTTATACAGATAGCGGTGTAGATATCTCCTTCTTAATTCTGATGGCGGTGTAGATATTTCCATGTTCATACAGATGGCGGTGTAGATATTTCCATGTTTATAGAGATAGCGGTGTAGTTATTTCCATGTGCATAGAGATAGCTGTGTAGATATTTCCATTTATATGCAGATAGTTGTGTAGATATTTCCTTTTTCATGCAGATAGCGGTGTAGATATTTCCAGGTTCAAACAGATAGCGGTGTAGATATTTCCATGTTCATACAGATAGCGGTGTAGATATTTCCATGTTTATACAGATAGCGGTGAAGATGTATGCATGTTTACACAGATAGCGGTGTAGATATTTCCATGTTCATACAGATAGCGGTGTAGATATTTCCATGTTCATACAGATAGCGGTGTAGATATTTCCATGTTCATACAGATAGTGGTGCATGTATTTCCATGTTCATACAGATAGAGGTGTAGATATTTCCGTGTTCATCCAGATGTCTGTGTAGATATTTCCATGTTCATACAGATAGCGGTGTAGATATTTCCATGTTCATACAGATAGCGGTGTAGATATTTCCATGTTCATCCAGATGGCTGTGTAGACATATCCATGTTCATACAGATGGCGGTGAAGATATTTCCATGTTCATACAGATGGCTGTGTAGATATATCCATGTTCATACAGATGGCGGTGACGATATTTCCATGTTCATACAGACGGCGGTGTAGATATTTCCATGTTCATACAGACAGCGGTGCTGATATTTCCATGATTATACAGGTAGCGGTGTAGATATTTCCATGTTTATACAGATAGCGGTGTAGATATTTCCATGTTTATACAGATAGCGGTGTAGATATTTCCATGTTTATACAGATAGCGGTGTAGATATTTCCATGTTTATACAGATAGCGGTGTAGATATCTCCATCTTAATACAGATGGCGGTGTAGATATTTATATGTTCATACAGATGGCGGTGCAGACATTTCCATGTTCATACGGATGGCGGTGAAGATATTTCCATGTTCATACAGATGGCGGTGTAGATATTTCCATGTTCATCCAGATGGCTGTGTAGATATATCCATGTTCATACAGATAGCGGTGTAGATATTTCCATCTTCATACAGATAGCGGTGCAGATATTTGCATGTTCATCCAGATGGCTGTGTAGATATATCCATGTTCATACAGATGGCGGTGAAGATATTTCCATGTTCATACAGATAGCGGTGTAGATATTTCCATGTTCATACAGATAGCGGTGTAGATATTTCCATGTTCATAAAGATAGCGGTGTAGATATTTCCATGTTTATACAGATAGCGGTGAAAATGTATGCATGTTTACACAGATAGCGGTGTAGATATTTCCATGTTCATCCAGATGGCTGTGTAGATATATCCATGTTCATACTGATGGCGGTGAAGATATTTCCATGTTCATACAGATAGCGGTGTAGATATTTCCATGTTCATTCAGATAGTGGTGCATGTATTTCCATGTTCATACAGATAGCGGTGTAGATATTTCCGTGTTCATCCAGATGTCTGTGTAGATATTTCCATGTTCATACAGATAGCGGTGTAGATATTTCCATGTTCATACAGATAGCGGTGTAGATATTTCCATGTTCATCCAGATGCCTGTGTAGACATATCCATGTTCATACAGATGGCGGTGAAGATATTTCCATGTTCATACAGATGGCTGTGTAGATATATCCATGTTCATACAGATGGCGGTGACGATATTTCCATGTTCATACAGACGGCGGTGTAGGTATTTCCATGTTCATACAGATAGCGGTGCTGATATTTCCATGTTTATACAGGTAGCGGTGTAGATATTTCCATGTTTATACACATAGCGGTGTTGATATTTCCATGTTTATACAGATAGCGGTGTAGATATTTCCATGTTTATGCAGATAGTTGTGTAGATATGTCCATCTTAATACAGATGGCGGTGTAGATATTTAAATGTTCATACAGATGGCTGTGTAGACATATCCATGTTCATACAGATGGTGGTGAAGATATTTCCATGTTCATACAGATAACAGTGTAGATATTTCCATGTTCATACAGATAGCGGTGTAGATATTTCCATGTTCATACAGATGGCTGTGTAGATATATCTATGTTCCTTCAGATGGCGGTGAAGATATTTCCATGTTCATACAGATGGCTGTGTAGATATGTCCATGTTCATACAGATGGCGGTGACGATATTTCCATGTTCATAGAGATGGCGGTGTAGATATTTCCATGTTCATACAGACAGCGGTGCTGATATTTCCATGTTTATACAGGTAGCGGTGTAGATATTTCCATGTTTATACAGATAGCGGTGTAGATATTTCCATGTTTATACAGATAGCGGTGTAGATATTTCCATGTTTATACAGATAGCGGTGTAGATATTTCCATGTTTATACAGATAGTGGTGTAGATATCTCCATCTTAATACAGATGGCGGTGTAGATATTTATATGTTCATACAGATGGCGGTGCAGACATTTCCATGTTCATACGGACGGCGGTGAAGATATTTCCATGTTCATAGAGATGGCGGTGTAGAAACTTCCATGTTCATACTGATAGCGGTGCTGATATTTCCATGTTTATACAGGTAGCGGTGTAGATATTTCCATGTTTATACAGATAGCGGTGTAGATATTTCCATGTTTATACACATAGCGGTGTAGATATTTCCATGTTTATACAGATAGCGGTGTAGATATTTCCATGTTTATGCAGATAATTGTGTAGATATTTCCATCTTAATACAGATGGAGGTGTAGTTATTTAAATGTTCATACAGATGGCTGTGTAGACATATCCATGTTCATACAGATGGCGGTGAAGATATTTCCATGTTCATACAGATAGCGGTGTAGATATTTCCATGTTCATACAGATAGCGGTGTAGATATTTCCATGTTCATACAGATGGCTGTGTAGATATATCCATGTCCCTACAGATGGCGGTGAAGATATTTCCATGTTCATACAGATGGCGTTGTAGATATTTCCATGTTCATACAGATAGCTGTGTAGATATTGGCATGTTCATACCGATAGCGGTGCTGATAGTTCCATGTTTATACAGGTAGCGGTGTACATATTTCTGTGTTCATACCGGTAGCGGTGTAGATATTTCCATGTTCATACAGATAGCGGTGTAGATATTTCCATGTTTATACAGATAGCGGTGTAGATATTTCCATGTTTATACAGATAGCGGTGTAGATATTTCCAAGTTTATACACATAGCGGTGTAGATATTTCCATGTTTATACAGATAGCGGTGTAGATATTTCCATGTTTATGCAGATAGTTGTGTAGATATCTCCATCTTAATACAGATGGCGGTGTAGATATTTAAATGTTCATACAGATGGCTGTGTAGACATATCCATGTTCATACAGATGGCGGTGAAGGTATTTCCATGTTCATACAGATAGCGGTGTAGATATTTCCATGTTTATACAGATAGCGGTGAAAATGTATGCATGTTTACACAGACAGCGATGTAGATATTTCCATGTTCATCCAGATGGCTGTGTAGATATATCCATGTTCATACAGATGGCGGTGAAGATATTTCCATGTTCATATAGATAGCGGTGTAGATATTTCCATGTTCATACAGATAGCGGTGCATGTATTTCCATGTTCATACAGATAGCGGTGTAGATATTACCGTGTTCATCCAGATGTCTGTGTAGATATTTCCATGTTCATACAGATAGCGGTGTAGATATTTCCATGTTCATACAGATAGCGGTGTAGATATTTCCATGTTCATCCAGATGGCTGTGTAGACATATCCATGTTCATACAGATGGCGGTGAAGATATTTCCATGTTCATACAGATGGCTGTGTAGATATATCCATGTTCATACAGATGGCGGTGACGATATTTCCATGTTCATACAGACGGCGGTGTACATATTTCCATGTTTATACACATAGCGGTGTAGATATTTCCATGTTTATACAGATAGCGGTGTAGATATTTCCATGTTTATGCAGATAGTTGTGTAGATATCTCCATCTTAATACAGATGGCGGTGTAGATATTTAAATGTTCATACAGATGGCTGTGTAGACATATCCATGTTCATACAGATGGCGGTGAAGATATTTCCATGTTCATACAGATAGCGGTGTAGATATTTCCATGTTCATACAGATAGCGTTGTAGATATTTCCATGTTCATACAGATGGCTGTGTAGATATATCCATGTTCCTACAGATGGCGGTGAAGATATTTCCATGTTCATACCGATGGCGGTGTAGACATTTCCATGTTCATCCAGATGGCTGTGTAGATATATCCATGTTCATACAGATAGCGGTGTAGATATTTCCATCTTCATACAGATAGCGGTGCAGATATTTCCATGGTCATCCAGATGGCTGTGTAGATATATCCATGTTCATACAGATGGCGGTGAAGATATTTCCATGTTCATACAGATAGCGGTGTAGATATTTCCATGTTCATACAGATAGCGGTGTAGATATTTCCATGTTCATACAGATGGCTGTGTAGATATATCCATGTTCCTACAGATGGCGGTGAAGGTATTTCCATGTTCATACAGATGGCGGTGTAGATATTTCCATGTTCATCCAGATGGCTGTGTAGATATATCCATGTTCATACAGATAGCGGTGTAGATATTTCCATCTTCATACAGATAGCGGTGCAGATATTTCCATGGTCATCCAGATGGCTGTGTAGATATATCCATGTTCATACAGATGGCGGTGAAGATATTTCCATGTTCATACAGACAGCGGTGTAGATATTTCCATGTTCATACAGATAACGGTGTAGATATTTCCATGTTCATAAAGATAGCGGTGTAGATATTTCCATGTTTATACAGATAGCGGTGAAAATGTATGCATGTTTACACAGATAGCGGTGTAGATATTTCCATGTTCATCCAGATGGCTGTGTAGATATATCCATGTTCATACAGATGGCAGTGAAGATATTTCCATGTTCATACAGATAGCGGTGTAGATATTTCCATGTTCATACAGATAGCGGTGCATGTATTTCCATGATCATACAGATAGCGGTGTAGATATTTCCGTGTTCATCCAGATGTCTGTGTAGATATTTCCATGTTCATACAGATAGCGGTGTAGATATTTCCATGTTCATACAGATAGCGGTGTAGATATTTCCATGTTCATCCAGATGGCTGTGTAGACATATCCATGTTCATACAGATGGCGGTGAAGATATTTCCATGTTCATACAGATGGCGGTGTAGATATTTCCATGTTTATAGAGATAGCGGTGTAGTTATTTCCATGTGCAAAGAGATAGCTGTGTAGATATTTCCATTTATATGCAGATAGTTGTGTAGATATTTCCTTTTTCATGCAGATAGCGGTGTAGATATTTCCATGTTCAAACAGATAGCGGTGTAGATATTTCCATGTTCATACAGATAGCGGTGTAGATATTTCCATGTTTATACAGATAGCGGTGAAGATGTATGCATGTTTACACAGATAGCGGTGTACATATTTCCATGTTCATCCAGACGGCTGTGTAGACATATCCATGTTCATACAGATGGCGGTGCAGATATTTCCATGTTCATACAGATGGCTGTGTAGATATATCCATGTTCATACAGATGGCGGTGACGATATTTCCATGTTCATACAGACGGCGGTGTAGATATTTCCATGTTCATACAGATAGCGGTGCTGATATTTCCATGTTTATAAAGGTAGCGGTGTAGATATTTCCATGTTTATACAGATAGCGGTGTAGATATTTCCATGTTTATACAGATAGCGGTGTAGATATCTCCATCTTAATACAGATGGCGGTGTAGATATTTATATGTTCATACAGATGGCGGTGCAGATATTTCCATGTTCATACGGATGGCGGTGAAGATAATTCCATGTTCATACAGATGGCGGTGTAGAAACTTCCATCTTCATACTGATAGCGGTGCTGATATTTCCATGTTTATACAGGTAGCGGTGTAGATATATCCATGTTTATACAGATAGCAGTGTAGATATTTCCATGTTTATACACATAGCGGTGTAGATATTTCCATGTTTATACAGATAGCGGTGTAGATATTTCCATGTTTATGCAGATAGTTGTGTAGATATGTCCATCTTAATACAGATGGCGGTGTAGATATTTAAATGTTCATACAGATGGCTGTGTAGACATATCCATGTTCATACAGATGGCGGTGAAGATATTTCCATGTTCATACAGATAGCGTTGTAGATATTTCCATGTTCATACAGATGGCTGTGTAGATATATCCATGTTCCTACAGATGGCGGTGAAGATATTTCCATGTTCATACCGATGGCGGTGTAGATATTTCCATGTTCATCCAGATGGCTGTGTAGATATATCCATGTTCATACAGATAGCGGTGTAGATATTTCCATCTTCATACAGATAGCGGTGCAGATATTTCCATGGTCATCCAGATGGCTGTGTAGATATATCCATGTTCATACAGATGGCGGTGAAGATATTTCCATGTTCATACAGATAGCGGTGTAGATATTTCCATGTTCATACAGATAACGGTGTAGATATTTCCATGTTCATAAAGATAGCGGTGTAGATATTTCCATGTTTATACAGATAGCGGTGAAAATGTATGCATGTTTACACAGATAGCGGTGTAGATATTTCCATGTTCATCCAGATGGCTGTGTAGATATATCCATGTTCATACAGATGGCGGTGAAGATATTTCCATGTTCATACAGATAGCGGTGTAGATATTTCCATGTTCATACAGATAGCGGTGCATGTATTTCCATGATCATACAGATAGCGGTGTAGATATTTCCGTGTTCATCCAGATGTCTGTGTAGATATTTCCATGTTCATACAGATAGCGGTGTAGATATTTCCATGTTCATACAGATAGCGGTGTAGATATTTCCATGTTCATCCAGATGGCTGTGTAGACATATCCATGTTCATACAGATGGCGGTGAAGATATTTCCATGTTCATACAGATGGCTGTGTAGATATATCCATGTTCATACAGATGGCGGTGACGATATTTCCATGTTCATACAGACGGCGGTGTAGATATTTCCATGTTCATACAGATAGCGGTGCTGATATTTCCATGTTTATACAGATAGCGGTGTAGATATTTCCATGTTCATCCAGATGGCTGTGTAGATATATCCATGTTCATACAGATGGCGGTGAAGATATTTCCATGTTCATACGGATAGCGGTGTAGATATTTCCATGTTCATACAGATAGCGGTGTAGATATTTCCATGTTCATACAGAGAGCAGTGTAGATATCTCCATGTTCATACAGATAGCGGTGTAGATATTTCCGTGTTCATCCAGATGTCTGTGTAGATATTTCCATGTTCATACAGATAGCGGTGTAGATATTTCCATGTTCATACTGATAGCGGTGTAGATATTTCCATGTTCATACAGATAGTGGTGTACATATTTCCGTGTTTATACAGATGGCGGTGTAGATATTTCCATGTTCATACAGATAGCGGTGTAGATATATCCATGTTTATACAGATAGCGGTGTAGATATCTCCTTCTTAATTCTGATGGCGGTGTAGATATTTCCATGTTCATACAGATGGCGGTGTAGATATTTCCATGTTTATAGAGATAGCGGTGTAGTTATTTCCTTGTGCATAGAGATAGCTGTGTAGATATTTCCATTTATATGCAGATAGTTGTGTAGATATTTCCTTTTTCATGCAGATAGCGGTGTAGATATTTCCATGTTCAAACAGATAGCGGTGTAGATATTTCCATGTTCATACAGATAGCGGTGTAGATATTTCCATGTTTATACAGATAGCGGTGAAGATGTATGCATGTTTACACCGATAGCGGTGTAGATATTTCCATGTTCATACAGATAGCGGTGTAGATATTTCCATGTTCATACAGATAGCGGTGTAGATATTTCCATGTTCATACAGATAGTGGTGCATGTATTTCCATGTTCATACAGATAGAGGTGTAGATATTTCCGTGTTCATCCAGATGTCTGTGTAGATATTTCCATGTTCATACAGATAGCGGTGTAGATATTTCCATGTTCATACAGATAGCGGTGTAGATATTTCCATGTTCATCCAGATGGCTGTGTAGACATATCCATGTTCATACAGATGGTGGTGAAGATATTTACATGTTCATACAGATGGCTGTGTAGATATATCCATGTTCATACAGATGGCGGTGAAGATATTTCCATGTTCATACAGACGGCGGTGTAGATATTTCCATGTTCATACAGACAGCGGTGCTGATATTTCCATGATTATACAGGTAGCGGTGTAGATATTTCCATGTTTATACAGATAGCGGTGTAGATATTTCCATGTTTATACAGATAGCGGTGTAGATATTTCCATGTTTATACAGATAGCGGTGTAGATATTTCCATGTTTATACAGATAGCGGTGTAGATATCTCCATCTTAATACAGATGGCGGTGTAGATATTTATATGTTCATACAGATGGCGGTGCAGACATTTCCATGTTCATACGGATGGCGGTGAAGATATTTCCATGTTCATACAGATGGCGGTGTAGATATTTCCATGTTCATCCAGATGGCTGTGTAGATATATCCATGTTCATACAGATAGCGGTGTAGATATTTCCATCTTCATACAGATAGCGGTGCAGATATTTGCATGTTCATCCAGATGGCTGTGTAGATATATCCATGTTCATACAGATGGCGGTGAAGATATTTCCATGTTCATACAGATAGCGGTGTAGATATTTCCATGTTCATACAGATAGCGGTGTAGATATTTCCATGTTCATAAAGATAGCGGTGTAGATATTTCCATGTTTATACAGATAGCGGTGAAAATGTATGCATGTTTACACAGATAGCGGTGTAGATATTTCCATGTTCATCCAGATGGCTGTGTAGATATATCCATGTTCATACAGATGGCGGTGAAGATATTTCCATGTTCATACAGATAGCGGTGTAGATATTTCCATGTTCATACAGATAGCGGTGCATGTATTTCCATGTTCATACAGATAGCGGTGTAGATATTTCCGTGTTCATCCAGATGTCTGTGTAGATATTTCCATGTTCATACAGATAGCGGTGTAGATATTTCCATGTTCATACAGATAGCGGTGTAGATATTTCCATGTTCATCCAGATGGCTGTGTAGACTTATCCATGTTCATACAGATGGCGGTGAAGATATTTCCATGTTCATACAGATGGCTTTGTAGATATATCCATGTTCATACAGATGGCGGTGACGATATTTCCATGTTCATACAGACGGCGGTGTAGATATTTCCATGTTCATACAGATAGCGGTGCTGATATTTCCATGTTTATACAGGTAGCGGTGTAGATATTTCCATGTTTATACAGATAGCGGTGTAGATATTTCCATGTTTATACAGATAGCGGTGTAGATATTTCCATGTTTATACAGATAGCGGTGTAGATATCTCCATCTTAATACAGATGGCGGTGTAGATATTTATATGTTCATACAGATGGCGGTGCAGATATTTCCATGTTCATACGGATGGCGGTGAAGATATTTCCATGTTCATACAGATGGCGGTGTAGAAACTTCCATGTTCATACTGATAGCGGTGCTGATATTTCCATGTTTATACAGGTAGCGGTGTAGATATTTCCATGTTTATACAGATAGCGGTGTAGATATTTCCATGTTTATACACATAGCGGTGTTAATATTTCCATGTTTATACAGATAGCGGTGTAGATATTTCCATGTTTATGCAGATAGTTGTGTAGATATGTCCATCTTAATACAGATGGCCGTGTAGATATTTAAATGTTCATACAGATGGCTGTGTAGACATATCCATGTTCATACAGATGGTGGTGAAGATATTTCCATGTTCATACAGATAGCGGTGTAGATATTTCCATGTTCATACAGATAGCGGTGTAGATATTTCCATGTTCATACAGATGGCTGTGTAGATATATCTATGTTCCTACAGATGGCGGTGAAGATATTTCCATGTTCATACAGATGGCTGTGTAGGTATATCCATGTTCACACAGATGGCGGTGACGATATTTCCATGTTCATAGAGATGGCGGTGTAGATATTTCCATGTTCATACAGACAGCGGTGCTGATATCTCCATGTTTATACAGGTAGCGGTGTAGATATTTCCATGTTTATACAGATAGCGGTGTAGATATTTCCATGTTTATACAGATAGCGGTGTAGATATTTCCATGTTTATACAGATAGCGGTGTAGATATTTCCATGTTTATACAGGTAGCGGTGTAGATATTTCCATGTTTATACAGATAGCGGTGTAGATATCTCCATCTTAATACAGATGGCGGTGTAGATATTTATATGTTCATACAGATGGCGGTGCAGACATTTCGATGTTCATACGGATGGCGGTGAAGATATTTCCATGTTCATACAGATAGCGGTGTAGATATTTCCATGTTTATACAGATAGCGGTGAAGATGTATGCATGTTTACACAGATAGCGGTGTAGATATTTCCATGTTCATCCAGACGCGTGTGTAGACATATCCATGTTCATACAGATGGCGGTGAAGATATTTCCATGTTCATACAGATGGCTGTGTAGATATATCCATGTTCATACAGATGGCGGTGACGATATTTCCATGTTCATACAGACGGCGGTGTAGATATTTCCATGGTCATACAGATAGCGGTGCTGATATTTCCATGTTTATACAGGTAGCTGTGTAGATATTTCCATGTTTATACAGATAGCGGTGTAGATATTTCCATGTTTATACAGATAGCGGTGTAGATATTTCCATGTTTATACAGATAGCGGTAGATATCTCCATCTTAATACAGATGGCGGTGTAGATATTTATATGTTCATACAGATGGCGGTGCAGATATTTCCATGTTCATACGGATGGCGGTGAAGATATTTCCATGTTCATACAGATGGCGGTGTAGAAACTTCCATGTTCATACTGATAGCGGTGGTGATATTTCCATGTTTATACAGGTAGCGGTGTAGATATTTCCATGTTTATACAGATAGCGGTGTAGATATTTCCATGTTTATACACATAGCGGTGTAGATATTTCCATGTTTATACAGATAGCGGTGTAGATATTTCCATGTTTATGCAGATAGTTGTGTAGATATCTCCATCTTAATACAGATGGCGGTGTAGATATTTAAATGTTCATACAGATGGCTGTGTAGACATATCCATGTTCATACAGATGGCGGTGAAGGTATTTCCATGTTGATACAGATAGTGGTGTAGATATTTCCATGTTTATTCAGATAGCGGTGAAAATGTATGCATGTTTACACAGATAGCGGTGTAGATATTTCCATGTTCATCCAGATGGCTGTGTAGATATATCCATGTTCATACAGATGGCGGTGAAGGTATTTCCATGTTCATACAGATAGCGGTGTAGATATTTCCATGTTCATACAGATAGCGGTGCATGTATTTCCATGTTCATACAGATAGCGGTGTAGATATTTCCGTGTTCATCCAGATGTCTGTGTAGATATTTCCATGTTCATACAGATAGCGGTGTAGATATTTCCATGTTCATACAGATAGCGGTGTAGATATTTCCATGTTCATCCAGATGGCTGTGTAGACATATCCATGTTCATACAGATGGCGGTGAAGATATTTCCATGTTCATACAGATGGCTGTGTAGATATATCCATGTTCATACAGATGGCGGTGACGATATTTCCATGTTCATACAGACGGCGGTGTAGATATTTCCATGTTTATACAGATAGCGGTGTAGATATTTCCATGTTTATGCAGATAGTTGTGTAGATATCTCCATCTTAATACAGATGGCGGTGTAGATATTTAAATGTTCATTCAGATGGCTGTGTAGACATATCCATGTTCATACAGATGGCGGTGAAGATGTTTCCATGTTCATACAGTTAGCGGTGTAGATATTTCCATGTTTATAGAGATAGTGGTGTAGTTATTTCCATGTGCATAGAGATAGCTGTGTAGATATTTCCATTTATATGCAGATAGTTGTGTAGATATTTCCTTTTTCATGCAGATAGCGGTGTAGATATTTCCATGTTCAAACAGATAGCGGTGTAGATATTTCCATGTTCATACCGATAGCGGTGTAGATATTTCCATGTTTATACAGATAGCGGTGAAGATGTATGCATGTTTTCACAGATAGCGGTGTAGATATTTCCATGTTCATACAGATAGCGGTGTAGATATTTCCATGTTCATACAGATAGCGGTGTAGATATTTCCATGTTCATACAGATAGTGGTGCATGTATTTCCATGTTCATACAGATAGAGGTGTAGATATTTCCGTGTTCATCCTGATGTCTGTGTAAATATTTCCATGTTCATACAGATAGCGGTGTAGATATTTCCATGTTCATACAGATAGCGGTGTAGATATTTCCATGTTCATCCAGATGGCTGTGTAGACATATCCATGTTCATACAGATGGCGGTGAAGATATTTCCATATTCATACTGATGGCTGTGTAGATATATCCATGTTCATACACATGGCGGTGAAGATATTTCCATGTTCATACAGACGGCGGTGTAGATATTTCCATGTTCATACAGATAGCTGTGTGGATATTTCCATGTTCATACAGATAGCTGTGTAGATAATTCCATGTTCATAAAGATAGTGGTGTAGATATTTCCATGTTTATACAGATAGCGGTGAAAATGTATGCATGTTTACACAGATAGCGGTGTAGATATTTCTATCCTCATCCAGATGGCTTTGTAGATATATCCATGTTCATACAGATGGCGGTGAAGATATTTCCATGTTCATACAGATAGCGGTGTAGATATTTCCATGTTCATACAGATAGCGGTGTAGATATTTCCATGTTCATACAGATAGCGGTGCATGTATTTCCATGTTCATACAGATAGCGGTGTAGATATTTCCGTGTTCATCCAGATGTCTGTGTAGATATTTCCATGTTCATACAGATAGCGGTGTAGATATTTCCATGTTCATACAGATAGCGGTGTAGATATTTCCATGTTTATACAGATAGCAGTGAAACGTATGCATGTTTACACAGATAGCGGTGTAGATATTTCCTTGTTCATCCAGATGGCTGTGTAGACATATCCATGTTCATACAGATGGCGGTGAAGGTATTTCCATGTTCATACAGATAGCGGTGTAGATATTTCCATGTTCATACAGATAGCGGTGTAGATATTTCCATGTTCATCCAGATGGCTGTGTAGATATATCCATGTTCATAAGGATGGCGGTGAAGAAATTTCCATGTCCATACAGATAGCGCTGTAGCTATTTCCATGTTCATACAGATAGCGGTGTATGTATTTCCAAGTTCATACAGATAGCGGTGTAGATATTTCCATGTTCATAGATAGCGGTGTAGATATTTCCATGTTCATCCAGATGGCTGTGTAGATATATCCATGTTCATACAGATGGCGGTGTAGATATTTCCGTGTTCATAGAGATAGTGGTGTAGATATTTCCATGTTCATCCAGATGGCTGTGTAGACATATCCATGTTCATACAGATGGCGGTGAAGTTATTTCCATGTTTATACAGATAGCGGTATAGATATTTCTATGTTCATACAGATAGACGTGTAGATATTGTCATGTTCATACCGATAGCGGTGCTGATACTTCCATGTTTATACAGGTAGCGGTGTACATATTTCCGTGTTTATACAGATAGTGGTGTAGATATTTCCATTTTCATACAGATAGCGGTGTAGATATATCCATGTTTATACAGATAGCGGTGTAGATATCTCCTTCTTAATTGTGATGGCGGTGTAGATATTTCCATGTTCATACAGATGGCGGTGTAGATATTTCCATGTTTATAGAGATAGCGGTGTAGTTATTTCCATGTGCATAGAGATAGCTGTGTAGATATTTCCATTTATATGCAGACAGTTGTGTAGATATTTCCTTTTTCATGCAGATAGCGGTGTAGATATTTCCATGTTCAAACAGATAGCGGTGTAGATATTTCCATGTTCATACAGATAGCGGTGTAGATATTCCCATGTTTATACAGATAGCGGTGAAGATGTATGCATGTTTACACAGATAGCGGTGTAGATATTTCCATGTTCATACAGATAGCAGTGTAGATATTTCCATGTTCATACAGATAGCGGTGTAGATATTTCCATGTTCATACAGATAGTGGTGCATGTATTTCCATGTTCATACAGATAGAGGTGTAGATATTTCCGTGTTCATCCAGATGTCTGTGTAGATATTTCCATGTTCATACAGATAGCGGTGTAGATATTTCCATGTTCATACAGATAGCGGTGTAGATATTTCCATGTTCATCCAGATGGCTGTGTAGACATATCCATGTTCATACAGATGGTGGTGAAGATATTTACATGTTCATACAGATGGCTGTGAAGATATATCCATGTTCATACAGATGGCGGTGAAGATATTTCCATGTTCATACAGACGGCGGTGTAGATATTTCCATGTTCATACAGACAGCGGTGCTGATATTTCCATGATTATACAGGTAGCGGTGTAGATATTTCCATGTTTATACAGATAGCGGTGTAGATATTTCCATGTTTATACAGATAGCGGTGTAGATATTTCCATGTTTATACAGATAGCGGTGTAGATATTTCCATGTTTATACAGATAGCGGTGTAGATATCTCCATCTTAATACAGATGGCGGTGTAGATATTTATATGTTCATACAGATGGCGGTGCAGACATTTCCATGTTCATACGGATGGCGGTGAAGATATTTCCATGTTCATACAGATGGCGGTGTAGATATTTCCATGTTCATCCAGATGGCTGTGTAGATATATCCATGTTCATACAGATAGCGGTGTAGATATTTCCATCTTCACACAGATAGCGGTGCAGATATTTGCATGTTCATCCAGATGGCTGTGTAGATATATCCATGTTCATACAGATGGCGGTGAAGATATTTCCATGTTCATACAGATAGCGGTGTAGATATTTCCATGTTCATACAGATAGCGGTGTAGATATTTCCATGTTCATAAAGATAGCGGTGTAGATATTTCCATGTTTATACAGATAGCGGTGAAAATGTATGCATGTTTACACAGATAGCGGTGTAGATATTTCCATGTTCATCCAGATGGCTGTGTAGATATATCCATGTTCATACAGATGGCGGTGAAGATATTTCCATGTTCATACAGATAGCGGTGTAGATATTTCCATGTTCATACAGATAGCGGTGCATGTATTTCCATGTTCATACAGATAGCGGTGTAGATATTTCCGTGTTCATCCAGATGTCTGTGTAGATATTTCCATGTTCATACAGATAGCGGTGTAGATATTTCCATGTTCATACAGATAGCGGTGTAGATATTTCCATGTTCATCCAGATGGCTGTGTAGACTTATCCATGTTCATACAGATGGCGGTGAAGATATTTCCATGTTCATACAGATGGCTTTGTAGATATATCCATGTTCATACAGATGGCGGTGACGATATTTCCATGTTCATACAGACGGCGGTGTAGATATTTCCATGTTCATACAGATAGCGGTGCTGATATTTCCATGTTTATACAGGTAGCGGTGTAGATATTTCCATGTTTATACAGATAGCGGTGTAGATATTTCCATGTTTATACAGATAGCGGTGTAGATATTTCCATGTTTATACAGATAGCGGTGTAGATATCTCCATCTTAATACAGATGGCGGTGTAGATATTTATATGTTCATACAGATGGCGGTGCAGATATTTCCATGTTCATACGGATGGCGGTGAAGATATTTCCATGTTCATACAGATGGCGGTGTAGAAACTTCCATGTTCATACTGATAGCGGTGCTGATATTTCCATGTTTATACAGGTAGCGGTGTAGATATTTCCATGTTTATACAGATAGCGGTGTAGATATTTCCATGTTTACACACATAGCGGTGTTAATATTTCCATGTTTATACAGATAGCGGTGTAGATATTTCCATGTTTATGCAGATAGTTGTGTAGATATGTCCATCTTAATACAGATGGCCGTGTAGATATTTAAATGTTCATACAGATGGCTGTGTAGACATATCCATGTTCATACAGATGGTGGTGAAGATATTTCCATGTTCATACAGATAGCGGTGTAGATATTTCCATGTTCATACAGATAGCGGTGTAGATATTTCCATGTTCATACAGATGGCTGTGTAGATATATCTATGTTCCTACAGATGGCGGTGAAGATATTTCCATGTTCATACAGATGGCTGTGTAGGTATATCCATGTTCATACAGATGGCGGTGACGATATTTCCATGTTCATAGAGATGGCGGTGTAGATATTTCCATGTTCATACAGACAGCGGTGCTGATATTTCCATGTTTATACAGGTAGCGGTGTAGATATTTCCATGTTTATACAGATAGCGGTGTAGATATTTCCATGTTTATACAGATAGCGGTGTAGATATTTCCATGTTTATACAGATAGCGGTGTAGATATTTCCATGTTTATACAGGTAGCGGTGTAGATATTTCCATGTTTATACAGATAGCGGTGTAGATATCTCCATCTTAATACAGATGGCGGTGTAGATATTTATATGTTCATACAGATGGCGGTGCAGACATTTCGATGTTCATACGGATGGCGGTGAAGATATTTCCATGTTCATACAGATAGCGGAGTAGATATTTCCATGTTCATACAGATAGCGGTGTAGTTATTTCCATGTTCATACAGATAGCCGTGTAGATATTGGCATGTTCATACCGATAGCGGTGCTGATAGTTCCATGTTTATACAGGTAGCGGTGTACATATTTCTGTGTTTATACAGGTAGCGGTGTAGATATTTCCATGTTCATACAGATAGCGGTGTAGATATTTCCATGTTTATACAGATAGCGGTGTAGATATTTCCATGTTTATACAGATAGCGGTGTAGATATTTCCATGTTTATGCAGATAGCGGTAGATATCAACATCTTAATACAGATGGCGGTGTAGATATTTATATGTTCATACAGATGGCGGTGCAAATATTTCCATGTCCATATGGATGGCGGTGAAGATATTTCCATGTTCATACAGATTGCGGTGTAGAAACTTCCATGTTCATACTGATAGCGGTGGTGATATTTCCATGTTTATACAGGTAGCGGTGTAGATATTTCCATGTTTATACAGATAGCGGTGTAGATATTTCCAAGTTTATACACATAGCGGTGTAGATATTTCCATGTTTATACAGATAGCGGTGTAGATATTTCCATGTTTATGCAGATAGTTGTGTAGATATCTCCATCTTAATACAGATGGCGGTGTAGATATTTAAATGTTCATACAGATGGCTGTGTAGACATATCCATGTTCATACAGATGGCGGTGAAGGTATTTCCATGTTCATACAGACAGCGGTGTAGATATTTCCATGTTTATACAGATAGCGGTGTAGATATTTCCATGTTTATACACATAGCGGTGTAGATAATTCCATGTTTATACAGATAGCGGTGTAGATATTTCCATGTTTATGCAGATAGTTGTGTAGATATCTCCATCTTAATACAGATGGCGGTGTAGATATTTAAATGTTCATACAGATGGCTGTGTAGACATATCCATGTTCATCCAGACGGCGGTGAAGATATTTCCATGTTCATACAGATAGCGGTGTAGATATTTCCATGTTCATACAGATAGCGGTGTAGATATTTCCATGTTTATACAGATGGCTGTGTAGATATATCCATGTTCCTACAGATGGCGGTGAAGATTTTTCCATGTTCATACAGATGGCGGTGTAGATATTTCCATGTTTATACAGATAGTGGGGCTGATCTTTCCATGTTTATACATGTAGCGGTGTAGATATTTCCATGTTTATACAGATAGCGGTGTAGATATTTCCATGTTTATACACATAGTGGTGTAGATATTTCCATGTTCATACAGATAGCGGTGTATGTATTTCCATTTTCATACAGATAACGGTGTAGATATTTCCATTTTCATGCAGATAGCGTTGTATATATTACCCTGTTCAAACAGTTAGCGGTGTAGATATTTCCATGTTCATAAAGATAGCGGTGTAGATATTTCCATGTTTATACAGATAGCGGTGAAGTTGTATGCATGTTTACACAGATAGCGGTGTAGATATTTCCACGTTCATCCAGATGGCTGTGTAGATATATCCATGTTCACACAGATGGCGGTGCAGATATTTCCATGTTCATACAGACAGCGGTGTAGTTATTTCCATGTGTAATGAGATAGCTGTGTAGATATTTCCATGTATAAGCAGATAGCTGTGTAGATATTTCCGTTTTCATGCAGATAGCGGTGTATGTATTTCCCTGTTCAAACAGTTAGCGGTGTAGATTTTTCCATGTACATAAAGATAGCGGTGTAGATATTTCCATGTTTATACAGATAGCGTTGAAGATGCATGCATGTTTACACATATAGCGGTGTAGATATTTCCATGTTCATACAGATAGCGGTGTAGATATTTCCATGTTCATCCAGACGGCTGTGTAGACATATCCATGTTCATACAGATGGCGGTGAAGATACTTCCATGTTCATACAGATGGCTGTGTAGATATATCCATGTTCATACAGATGGCGGTGAAGATTTTTCCATGTTCATACAGATGGGGGTGTAGATATTTCCATGTTCATACAGATAGCGGTGGTGATATTTTCATGTGTATACAGGTAGCAGTGTAGATATTTCCATGTTTATACAGATAGCGGTGTAGATATTTCCATGTTTATACACATAGCGGTATAGATATTTCCATTTTTATACAGATAGCGGTGTAGATATCTCCATCTTAATACAGATGGCGGTGTAGATATTTATATGTTAATACAGATGGCGGTGCAGATATTTCCATGTTCATACAGATGTCTGTGAAGATATTTCCATGTTCATACAGGTGGCGGTGTAGATACTTCCATGTTCATACTGATAGCGGTGCTGATATTTCCATGTTTATACAGGTAGCGGTGTAGATATTTCCATGTTTATACAGATAGCGGTGTAGATATTTCCAAGTTTATACACATAGCGGTGTAGATATTTCCATGTTTATACAGATAGTGGTGTAGATATCTCCATCTTAATACAGATGGCGGTGTAGATATTTGTATGTTCATTCAGATGGCGGTGCAGATATTTCCATGTTCATACAGATGGCGGTGCAGATATTTCCATGTTCATACAGATGGCGGTGCAGATATTTCCATGTTCATACAGATAGCAGTGTAGATACTTCCATGTTCATTCTGATCGCGTAGCTGATATTTCCATGTTTATACAGGTAGCGGTGTAGATATTTCCATGTTTATACAGATAGCAGTGTAGATATTTCCATGTTTATACACATAGCGGTGTAGATATTTCCATCTTTATACAGATAGCGGTGTAGATATCTCCATCTTAATACAGATGGCGGTGTAGATATTTATTTGTTCATTCAGATGGTGGTGCATATATTTCCATGTTCATACAGATGGCCGTGTAGATATTTCCATGTTCATACAGATAGCGGTGTAGTTATTTCCATGTGTAAAGAGATAGCTGTGTAGATATTTCCATGTATATGCAGATAGCTGTGTAGATATTTCCATTTTCATGTAGATAGCGGTGTATATATTTCCCTGTTCAAACAGTTAGCGGTGTAGATATTTCCATGTTCCTAAAGATAGCAGTGTAGATATTTCCATGCTTATAAAGATAACGGTGAGGATGTATGCATGTTTACACAGATAGCGGTGTAGATATTTCCATGTTCATCCAGATGGCTGTGTAGATATATCCATGTTCATAAAGATAGCGGTGTAGATATTTCCATGTTCATACAGATAGCGGTGCAGATATATCCATGTTCATCCAGATGGCTGTGTAGATATATCCACGTTCATACAGACGGCGGTGAAGATATTTCCATGTTCATACAGATAGCGGTGTAGATATTTCCATGTTCATACAGATAGCGGTGTATGTATTTCCATGTTCATACAGATAGCGGTGTAGATATTTCCATGTTCATCCAGATGGCTGTGTAGATATATCCATGTTCATACAGATAGCGGTGTAGATACTTCCATGTTCATCCAGATGGCTGTGTAACTATTTCCACGTTCATACAGATAGTGGTGTAGATATTTTCATGTTCATACAGATAGCGGTGTAGATATTTCCATGTTCATACAGATAGCCGTGTAGATATTGCCATGTTCATACCGATAGCGCTGCTGATACTTCCATGTTTATACAGGTAGCGGTGTACATATTTCTGTGTTTATACAGGTAGCGGTGTGGATATTTCCATGTTCATACAGATAGCGGTGTAGATATTTAAATGTTTATACAGATAGCGGTTTAGATATCTCCTTCTTAATACAGATGGCGGTGTAGATATTTATATGTTCATACAGATGGCGGTGCAGATATTTCCATGTTCATACAGATGTTGGTGTAGATATTTCCATGTTTATAGAGATAGCGGTGTAGTTATTTCCATGTGCAAAGAGATAGCTGTGTAGATATTTCCATGTATAAGCAGATAGCTTTGTAGATATTTCCATTTTCATGCAGATAGCGGTGTAGATATTTCCATGTTCAAACAGATAGCGGTGTAGATATTTCCATGTTCATACAGATAGCGGTGTGGATATTTCCATGTTTTTACACGTAGCGGTGAAGATGTTTCCATGTTTACACAGATAGCGGTGTAGATATTTTCATGTTCATACAGATAGCTGTGTAGATATTTCCATGTTCATCCAGACGGCTGTGTAGACATATCCATGTTCATACAGATGGCGGTGAAGATATTTCCATGTTCATACAGATGGCTGTGTAGATATATCCATGTTCATACAGATGGCGGTGAAGATTTTTCCATGTTCATACAGATGGCGGTGTAGATATTTCCATGGTCATACAGATAGCGGGGCTGATATTTCCATGTTTATACAGGTAGCAGTGTAGATATTTCCATGTTTATACAGATAGCAGTGTAGATATTTACATGTTTATACACATAGCGGTGTAGATATTTCCATGTTTATACAGATAGCGGTGTAGATATCTCCATCTTAATACAGATGGCGGTGTAGATATTTATATGTTCATACAGATGGTGGTGCAGATATTTCCATGTTCATACAGATGGCGGTGAAGATATTTCCTTGTTCATACAGATGGCGGTGTAGATACTTCCATGTTCATACTGATAGCGTTGCTGATATTTCCATGTTTATACAGGTAGCGGTGTAGATATTTCCATGTTTATACAGATGGCGGTGAAGATATTTCCATGATCATACAGATAGCGGTGTAGATATTTCCATGTTTATACAGATAGCGGTGTAGATATCTCCATCTTAATACAGATGGCGGTGTAGATATTTACATGTTCATTCAGATGGCGGTGCAGATATTTCCATGTTCATACAGATGTCGGTGTATATATTTCCATGTGTAAAGAGATAGCTGTGTAGATATTTCCATGTATATGCAGATAGCTGTGTAGACATTTCCATTTTCATGCAGATAGCGGTGTATATATTTTCCTGTTCAAACAGTTAGCGGTGTAGATAGTTCCATGTTCATAAAGATAGCAGTGTAGATATTTCCATGTTTATACAGATAGCGGTGAAAATGTATGCATGTTTACACAGATAGCGGTGTAGATATTTCCATGTTCTTCCAGATGGCTGTGTAGATATATCCATGTTCATACAGATAGCGGTGTAGATATTTCCATGTTCATACACATAGCGGTGCAGATATTTCCATGTTCATCCAGATGGCTGTGTAGATATATCCATGTTCATACAGATGGCGGTGAAGATATTTCCATGTTCATACAGATGGCGGTGTAGATATTTCCAGGTTCATACAGATAGTGGTGTAGATATTTCCATGTTCATACAGATAGCGGTGTATGTATTTCCATGTTCATACAGATAGCGGTGTAGATATTTCCATGTTCATCCAGATGGCTGTGTAGATATATCCATGTTCATTCAGATAGCGGTGTAGATGTTTCCATGTTCATCCAGATGGCTGTGTAGCTATTTCCATGTTCATACAGATAGTGGTGTCGTTATTTCCATGTTCATACAGATAGCGGTGTAGATATTTCCATGTTCATACAGATAGCCGTGTAGATATTGCCATGTTTATACCGATAGCGGTGCTGATACTTCCATGTTTATACAGGTAGCGGTGTACATCTTTCCGTGTTTATACAGGTAGCGGTGTAGATATTTCCATGTTCATACAGATAGCGGTGTAGATATCTCAATGTTTATACAGATAGCGGAGTAGATATCTCCTTCTTAATACAGATGGCGGTGTAGATATTTATATGTTCATACAGATGGCGGTGCAGATATTTCCATGTTCATACAGATGGTGGTGTAGATATTTCCATGTTTATAGAGATAGCGGTGTAGTTATTTCCATGTGCAAACAGATAGCTGTGTAGATATTTCCATGTATATACAGATAGCTGTGTAGATATTTCCATTTCCATGCAGATAGCGGTGTGGATATTTCCATGTTCAAACAGATAGCGGTGTAGATATTTCCATGTTCATACAGATAGCGGTGTGGATATTTCCATGTTTATACAGATAGCGGTGAAGATGTATGCATGTTTACACAGATAGCGGTGTAGATATTTCCATGTTCATACAGATAGCGGTGTAGATATTTCCATGTTCATCCACATGGCAGTGTAGATATATCCATGTTCATACAGATGGCGGTGAAGATATTTCCATGCTTATACAGAAGCTGTGTAGATATATCCATGTTGATACAGATGGCGGTGAAGATTTTCCATGTTCATACAGATGGCGGTGTAGATATTTCCATGTCCATACAGATAGCGGTGCTGATATTTCCATGTTTATACAGGTAGCAGTGTCGATATTTCCATGTTTATACAGATAGTGGTGTAGATATTTCCATGTTTATACACATAGCGGTGTAGATATTTCCATGTTTATACAGGTAGCGGTGTAGATATCTCCATCTTAATACAGATGGCGGTGTAGATATTTATATGTTCATACAGATGGCGGTGCAGATATTTCCATTTTCATACAGATAGCGGTGTAGATACTTCCATGTTCATACTGATAGCGGTGCTGATATTTCCATGTTTATACAGGTAGCGGTGTAGATATTTCCATGTTTATACAGATAGCGGTGTAGATACTTCCATGTTTATACACATAGCGGTGTAGATATTTCCATGTTTATACACATAGCAGTGTAGATATCTCCATGTTAATACAGATGGTGGTGTAGATATTTATATGTTCATTCAGATGGCGTTGCAGATATTTCCATGTTCATACAGATGGCGGTGTAGATATTTCCATGTTCATACAGATAGCAGTGTAGTTATATCCATGTGTAAAGAGATAGCTGTGTAGATATTTCCATGTATATGCAGATAGCTGTGTAGACATTTCCATTTTCATGCA
Organism: Gorilla gorilla gorilla; assembly: GCF_029281585.2. Taxonomy (NCBI): domain Eukaryota; kingdom Metazoa; phylum Chordata; class Mammalia; order Primates; family Hominidae; genus Gorilla; species Gorilla gorilla. The sequence continues at coordinate 2,758,485 of NC_073232.2, read as the reverse complement.
GATAGCGGTGTATATATTTCCCTGTTCAAACAGTTAGCGGTGTAGATATTTCCATGTTCATAAAGATAGCAGTGTAGATATTTCCATGTTCATACAGATAGCAGTGTAGTTATTTCCATGTGTAAAGAGAGAGCTGTGTAGATATTTCCATGTATATGCAGATAGCTGTGTAGACATTTCCATTTACATGCAGATAGCGGTGTATATATTTCCCTGTTCAAACAGTTAGCGGTGCAGATATTTCCATGTTCATAAAGATAGCAGTGTAGATAATTCCATGTTTATACAGATAGCGTTGAAGATGTATGCATGTTTACACAGATAGCGGTGTATATATTTCCATGTTCATCCAGATGGCTGTGTAGATATATCGATGTTCATACAGATAGCGGTGTAGATATTTCCATGTTTATACACATAGTGGTGTAGATATTTCCATGTTCATACAGATAGCGGAGAAGATATTTCCATGTTCATCCAGATGGCTGTGTAGATATATCCATGTTCATTCAGATGTCGGTGAAGATATTTCCATGTTCATACAGATAGCGGTGTAGATATTTCCATGTTCATACAGATAGCGGTGTAGATATTTCCATGTTCATACAGATAGCGCTGAATATATTTCCATGTTCATACAGATAGCAGTGTAGATATTTCCATGTTCATCCAGATGGCTGTGTAGATATATCCATGTTCATACAGATAGCGGTGTAGATATTTCCATGTTCATCCACATGGCTGTGTAGCTATTTCCATGTTCATACAGACAGTGGTGTAGATATTTCCATGTTCATACAGATAGCGGTGTAGATATTTCCATGTTCATACAGATAGCCGTGTAGATATTGCCATGTTCATACCGATAGCGGTGCTGATACTTCCATGTTTATACAGGTAGGGGTGTACATATTTCCGTGTTTATACAGGTAGCGGTGTAGCTATTTCCATGTTCATAAAGATAGCAGTGTAGATATTTCCATGTTTATACAGAAAGCGGTGAAGATGTATGCATGTTTACACAGATAGCAGTGTAGATATTTCCATGTTCATCCGGATGGCTCTGTAGATATATCCATGTTCATACAGATAGCTGTGTAGATATTTCCATGTTCATACAGATAGCGCTGCAGATATTTCCATGTTCATCCAGATGGCTGTGTAGATATATCCATGTTCATACAGATGGCGGTGAAGATATTTCCATGTACATACAGATAGCTGTGTAGATATTTCCACGTTCATACAGATAGCGGTGTAGTTATTTCCATGTTCATACAGATAGCGGTGTATGTATTTCCATGTTCATACAGATAGCGGTGTAGATATTTCCATGTTCATACAGATGGTGGTGTAGTTTTTCCATGTTCATAGGGATGGCGGTGTAGATATTTCCGTATTTATAGAGATAGCGGTGTAGTTATTTCCATGTTCCTGGAGATAGCAGTGTAGATATTTCCATGTATATACAGATAGCTTTGTACATATTTCCATGTTCAGAGAGATAGCGGTTTCGATATTTCCAAGTTCATACGGATGGCGGTGTAGATATTTCCTTGTTCGTACAGATGGCGTTGTAGATATTTCCATGTTTATAGAGATAGCGTTGTAGATATTTCCATGTTTATACTGACAGCGGTATAGCTATTTCCATGTTTCTACAGATGGTGGTGTAGATATTTCCAAGTTTATAGAGATAGCACTATAGACATTTCCATGTTTACCCAGATAGCGTTGTAAATATTTACATGTTTATAGAGATTGCGGTGTAGTTATTTCCATGTTTATACAGATAGCGGTGTAGATATCTCCATCTTAATACGGATGGCGGTGTAGATATTTATATGTTCATACAGATGGCGGTGCAGATATTTCCATGTTCATACAGATGGCGTTGTAGATATTTCCATGTTCATGCAGATAGGGGTGTAGATATTTCCATGTTCATACAGATCGCGGTGAATATGTATGGATGTTTACACAGATAGCGGTGAAGATATTTCCATGTTCATAGAGATAGCGGTAAAGATATTTCCATGTTCATCCAGATGGCTGTGTAGATATATAAATGTTCATACAGATAGCGGTGTAGATATTTCCATGTTCATCCAGATGGCTGTGTAGATATATCCAAGTTCATACAGATGGCGGTGAAGATATTTCCATGTTCATACAGATAGCGGTGTAGATATTTCCACGTTCATACAGATAGCGGTGTAGTTATTTCCATGTTCATACAGATAGCGGTGTACGTATTTCCATGTTCATACAGATAGCGGTGTAGATATTTCCATGTTCATCCAGATGGCTGTGTAGATATATCCATGTTCATACAGATAGCGGTGTAGATATTTCCATGTTCATCAAGATGGCTGTGTAGCTATTTCCATGTTCATACAGATAGTGGTGTAGATATTTCAAAGTTCATACAGATAGCGGTGTAGATATTTCCATGTTCATACAGATAGCCGTGTAGATATTGCCATGTTCATACCGATAGCGGTGCTGATACTTCCATGTTTATACAGGTAGCGGTGTACATATTTCCGTGTTTATACAGGTAGCGGTGTAGATATTTCCATGTTCATACAGATAGCGGTGTAGATATTTCCATGTTTATACAGATAGCGGTGTAGATATCTCATTCTTAATACAGATGGCGGTGTAGATATTTATATGTTCATACAGATGGCGGTGCAGATATTTCCATGTTCATACAGATAGCGGTGTGGATATTTCCATGTTTATACAGATAGCGGTGTAGATATCTCATTCTTAATACAGATGGCGGTGTAGATATTTATATGTTCATCCAGACGGCTGTGTAGACATATCCATGTTCATACAGATGGCGGTGAAGGTATTTCCATGTTCATACAGATAGCTGTGTAGATATATCCATGTTCTTACAGATGGCGGTGAAGATTTTTCCATGTTCATACAGATAGCGGTTTAGATATTTCCATGTTCATACAGATAGCGGTGCTGATATTTCCATGTTTATACAGGTAGCAGTGTAGATATTTGCATGTTTATACAGATAGCGGTGTAGATATTTCCATGTTTATACACATAGCGGTGTAGATATTTCCATGTTCATACAGATAGCCGTGTAGATATTGCCATGTTCATACCGATTGCGGTGCTGATACTTTCATGTTTATACCGGTAGCGGTGTACTTATTTCCGTGTTTATACAGGTAGCGGTGTAGATATTTCCATGTTCATACAGATAGCGGTGTAGATATATCCATGTTTATACAGATAGCGGTGTAGATATCTCCTTCTTAATACAGATGGCGGTGTAGATATTTATATGTTCATACAGATGGCGGTGCAGATATTTCCATGTTCATACAGATGGTGGAGTACATATTTCCATGTTTATAGAGATAGCGGTGTAGTTATTTCCATGTGCAAAGAGATAGCTGTGTAGTTATTTCCATGTATATGCAGATAGCTGTGTAGACATTTCCATTTTCATGCAGATAGCGTTGTATATATTTCCCTGTTCAAACGGTTAGCGGTGTAGATATTTCCATGTTCATACAGATAGCGGTGTAGATATTTCCATGTTCATAAAGATAGCGGTGTAGATATTTCCATCTTCATACAGATAGCGGTGCAGATATTTCCAAGTTCATCCAGATGGCTGTGTAGATATATCCATGTTCATACAGATGGCGGTGAAGATATTTCCATGTTCATACAGATAGCAGTGTAGATATTTCCATGTTCATACAGATAGCGGTGTAGATATTTCCATGTTCATAAAGATAGCGGTGTAGATATTTCCATGTTTATACAGATAGCGTTGAAAATGTATGCATGTTTACACAGATAGCGGTGTAGATATTTCCACGTTCATCCAGATGGCTGTGTAGATATATCCATGTTCATACAGATGGCGGTGAAGGTATTTCCATGTTCATACAGATAGCGGTGTAGATATTTCCATGTTCATACAGATAGCGGTGAAGATATTTCCATGTTCATACAGATAGCGGTGCATGTAGTTCCATGTTCATACAGATAGCGGTGTAGATATTTCCGTGTTCATCCAGATGTCTGTGTAGATATTTCCATGTTCATACAGATAGCGGTGTAGATATTTCCATGTTCATACAGATAGCGGTGTAGATATTTCCATGTTCATCCAGATGGCTGTGTAGACATATCCATGTTCATACAGATGGCGGTGAAGATATTTCCATGTTCATACAGATGGCGGTGTAGATATTTCCATGTTCGTACAGATAGCCGTGTAGATATTGCCATGTTCATACCGATAGCGGTGCTGATACTTCCATGTTTATACAGGTAGCGGTGTACATATTTCCGTGTTTATACAGAGAGCGGTGTAGATATTTCCGTGTTCATACAGATAGCGGTGTATATATTTCCATGTTTATAGAGATAGCGGTGTAGATATCTCCTTCTTTATACAGATGGCGGTGTAGATATTTCCATGTTCATACAGATGGCGGTGTAGATATTTCCATCTTTATAGAGATAGCGGTGTAGCTATTTCCATGTGCAAAGAGATAGCTGTGTAGATATTTCCATTTATATGCAGATAGTTGTGTATATATTTCCATTTTCATGCAGATAGCGGTGTAGGTATTTCCATGTTCAAACAGATAGCGGTGTAGATATTTCCATGTTCATCCAGACGGCTGTGTAGAAATATCCGTGTTCATACAGATGGCGGTGAAGATATTTCCATGTTCATACAGATGGCTGTGTAGATATATCCATGTTCATGCAGATGGCGGTGACGATATTTCCATGTTCATACAGACGGCGGTGTAGATATTTATATGTTCATACAGATAGCGGTGCTGATATTTCCATGTTTCTACAGGTAGCGTTGTAGATATTTCCATGCTTATACAGATAGCGGTGTAGATATTTCCATGTTTATACAGGTAGCGGTGTAGATATTTCTTTGTTCATAAAGATAGCGGTGTAGATATTTCCATGTTTATACAGATAGCGGTGTAGATATTTCCATGATCATACAGATAGCGGTGTAGATATTTCCATGTTCATCCAGATGGCTGTGTAGATATATCCATGTTCATACAGATGGCTGTGAAGATATTTCCATGTTCAAACAGATAGCGGTGTAGATATTTCCATGTTCATACAGATAGCGTTGTAGATATTTCCATGTTTATAAAGATAGCGATGAAGATGTATGCATGTTTACACAGATAGCGGTGCAGATATTTCCATATTTATACAGATAGCGGTGAAGATGTATGCATGTTTACACAGATAGCGGTGTAGATATTTCCATGTTCATACAGACGGCTGTGTAGACATATCCATGTTCATACAGATGGCGGTGAAGATATTTCCATGTTCATACAGATGGCTGTGTAGATATATCCATGTTCATACAGATGGCGGTGACGATATTTCCATGTTCATACAGACGGCGGTGTAGATATTTCCATGTTCATACAGATAGCGGTGCTGATATTTCCATGTTTATAAAGGTAGCGGTGTAGATATTTCCATGTTTATACAGATAGCGGTGTAGATATTTCCATGTTCATCCAGATGGCTGTGTAGATATATCCATGCTCTTACAGATGGCGGTGAAGACATTTCCATGTTCATACAGATAGCGGTGTAGATATTTCCATGTTCATACAGATAACCGTGTAGATATTGCATTGTTCCTACCGATAGCGGTGCTGATACTTCCATGTTTATACAGGTAGCGGTGTATATATTTCCATGTTTATACACATAGCGGTGTAGATATTTCCATGTTTATACAGATAGCGGTTTAGATATCTCCATCTTAATACAGATGGCGGTGTAGATATTTATATGTTCATACAGATAGTGGTGCAGATATTTCCATGTTCATACAGATGGCTGTGAAGATATTTCCATGTTCATACAGATGGCGGTGTAGAAACTTCCATGTTCATACTGATATCGGTGCTGATATTTCCATGTTTATACAGGTAGCGGTGTAGATATTTCCATGTTTATACAGATAGCAGTATAGATATTTCCATGTTTATACACATAGCGGTGTAGATATTTCCATGTTTATACAGATAGCTGTGTAGATATTTCCATATTTATGCAGATAGTGGTGTAGATATCTCCATCTTAATACAGATGGCGGTGTAGATATTTAAATGTTCATACAGATGGCGGTGCAGATATTTCCATGTTCATACAGATGGCGGTGTAGATATTTCCATGTTCATACAGATAGCTGTGTAGTTATTTCCATGTGTAAAGAGATAGCTGTGTAGGTATTTCCATGTATAAGCAGATAGCTCTGTAGATATTTCCGTTTTCATGCAGATAGCGGAGTATATATTTCCCTCTTCAAACAGTTAGCAGTGTAGATATTTCCATGTTCATAAAGATAGCGGTGTAGATATTTCCATGTTTATACAGATAGCGGTGTAGATATTTCCATGTTCATACAGATAGACGTGTAGATATTGCCGTGTTCATACCGATAGCGGTGCTGATACTTCCATGTTTATACAGGTAGCGGTGTACATATTTCCGTGTTTATACAGATAGCGGTGTAGATATTTCCATGTTCATACAGATAGCGGTGTAGATATTTCCATGTTTATACAGATAGCGGTGTAGATATCTCCTTCTTAATTCTGATGGCGGTGTAGATATTTCCATGTTCATACAGATGGCGGTGTAGATATTTCCATGTTTATAGAGATAGCGGTGTAGTTATTTCCAAGTGCAAAGAGATAGCTGTGTAGATATTTCCATTTATATGCAGATAGCTGTGTAGATATTTCCTTTCTCAAGCAGATAGCGGTGTAGATATTTCCATGTTCAAACAGATAGCGGTGTAGATATTTCCATGTTCATACAGATAGCGGTGTAGATATTTCCATGTTTATACAGATAGCGGTGAAGATGTATGCATGTTTACACAGATAGCGGTGTAGATATTTCCATGTTCATCCAGACGGCTGTGTAGACATATCCATGTTCATACAGATGGCGGTGAAGATATTTCCATGTTCATACAGATAGAGGTGTAGATATTTCCATGTTCATACAGAGAGCGGTGTAGATATTTCCATGTTCATACAGATGGCTGTGTAGATATATCCATGTTCCTACAGATGGCGGTGAAGATATTTCCATGTTCATACAGATGGCGGTGTAGATATTTCCATGTTCATACAGATAGCGGGGCTGATCTTTCCATGTTTATACATGTAGCGGTGTAGATATTTCCATGTTTATACAGATAGCGGTGTAGATATTTCCATGTTTATACACATAGCGGTGTAGATATTTCCATGTTCATACAGATAGCGGGGTATGTATTTCCATTTTCATACAGATAACGGTGTAGATATTTCCATTTTCATGCAGATAGCGGTTTATATATTACCCTGTTCAAACAGTTAGCGGTGTAGATATTTCCATGTTCATAAAGATAGCGGTGTAGATATTTCCATGTTTATACAGATAGCGGTGAAGTTGTATGCATGTTTACACAGATAGCGGTGTAGATATTTCCACGTTCATCCAGATGGCTGTGTAGATGTATCCATGTTCATACAGATGGCGGTGAAGATATTTCCATGTTCATAGAGATAGCGGTGTAGATAGTTCCATGTTCATACAGATAGCCGTGTAGATATTGCCATGTTCATACCGATGGCGGTGCTGATACTTCCATGTTGATACAGGTAGCGGTTTAGATATTTCCATGTTTATACACATAGCGGTGTAGATATTTCCATGTTTATACAGATAGCGGTGTAGATATCTCCATCTTAATACAGATGGCGGTGTAGATATTTATATGTTCATACAGATGGCGGTGCAGATATTTCCATGTTCATACGGATGGCGGTGAAGATATTTCCATGTTCATACAGATGGCGGTGTAGAAACTTCCATGTTCATACTGATAGCGGTGCTGATATTTCCATGTTTATACAGGTAGCGGTGTAGATATTTCCATGTTTATACAGATAGCAGTGTAGATATTTGCATGTTTATACACATAGCGGTGTAGATATTTCCATGTTTTTACAGATAGCGGTGTAGATATTTCCATGTTTATGCAGATAGTGGTGTAGATATCTCCATCTTAATACAGATGGCGGTGTAGATATTTAAATGTTCATACTGATGGCGGTGCAGATATTTCCATGTTTATACAGATAGCGGTGTAGTTATTTCCATGTGTAAAGAGATAGCTGTGTAGATATTTCCATGTATAAGCAGATAGCTGTGTAGATATTTCCGTTTTCATGCAGATAGAGGTGTATGTATTTCCCTGTTCAAACAGTTAGCGGTGTAGATTTTTCCATGTACATAAAGATAGCGGTGTAGATATTTCCATGTTTATACAGATAGCGGTGAAGATGCATGCATGTTTACACATATAGCGGTGTAGATATTTCCATGTTCATACAGATAGCGGTGTAGATATTTCCATGTTCATCCAGACGGCTGTGTAGACATATCCATGTTCATACAGATGGCGGTGAAGATACTTCCATGTTCATACAGATGGCTGTGTAGATATATCCATGTTCATACAGATGGCGGTGAAGATTTTTCCATGTTCATACAGATGGCGGTGTAGCTATTTCCATGTTCATACAGATAGTGGTGTAGATATTTCCATGTTCATACAGATAGCGGTGTAGATATTTCCATGTTCATACAGATAGCCGTGTAGATATTGCCATGTTCATACGGATAGCGGTGCTGATACTTCCATGTTTATACAGGTAGCGGTGTACATATTTCCGTGTTTATACAGGTAGAGGTGTAGATATTTCCATGTTCATACAGATAGCGGTGTAGATATTTCCATGTTTATACAGATAGCGGTGTAGATATCTCCTTCTTAATACAGATGGCGGTGTAGATATTTATATGTTCATTCAGATGGCAGTGCAGATATTTCCGTGTTCATACAAATGGTGGTGTAGATATTTCCATGTTTATAAAGATAGCGGTGTAGTTATTTCCATGTGCAAAGAGATAGCTGTGTAGATATTTCCATGTATATGCAGATAGCTTTGTAGATATTTCCATTTTCATGCAGATAGCGGTGTAGATATTTCCATGTTCAAACAGATAGCGGTGTAGATATTTCCATGTTGATACAGATAGCGGTGTGGATATTTCCATGTTTTTACAGATAGCGGTGAAGAAGTTTGCATGTTTACACAGATAGCGGTGTAGATATTTTCATGTTCATACAGATAGCGGTGTAGATATTTCCATGTTCATCCAGACGGCTGTGTAGACATATCCATGTTCATACAGATGGCGGTGAAGATATTTCCATGTTCATACATATGGCTGTGTAGATATATCCATGTTCATACAGATGGCGGTGAAGATTTTTCCATGTTCATCCAGACGGCTGTGTAGACATATCCATGTTCATACAGATGGCGGTGAAGATATTTCCATGTTCATACAGATAGCGGTGTAGATATTTCCATGTTCATACAGAGAGCGGTGTAGATATTTCCATGTTCATACAGATGGCTGTGTAGATATATCCATGTTCCTACAGATGGCGGTGAAGATATTTCCATGTTCATACAGATGGCGGTGTAGATATTTCCATGTTCATACAGATAGCGGGGCTGATCTTTCCATGTTTATACATGTAGCGGTGTAGATATTTCCATGTTTATACAGATAGCGGTGTAGATATTTCCATGTTTATACAGATAGCGGTGTAGATATTTCCATGTTCATACAGATAGCGGGGTATGTATTTCCATTTTCATACAGATAACGGTGTAGATATTTCCATTTTCATGCAGATAGCGGTTTATATATTACCCTGTTCAAACAGTTAGCGGTGTAGATATTTCCATGTTCATAAAGATAGCGGTGTAGATATTTCCATGTTTATACAGATAGCGGTGAAGTTGTATGCATGTTTACACAGATAGCGGTGTAGATATTTCCATGTTCATCCAGATGGCTGTGTAGATGTATCCATGTTCATACAGATGGCGGTGAAGATATTTCCATGTTCATACAGATAGCGGTGTAGATAGTTCCATGTTCATACAGATAGCTGTGTAGATATTGCCATGTTCATACCGAGGGCGGTGCTGATACTTCCATGTTGATACAGGTAGCGGTTTAGATATTTCCATGTTTATACACATAGCGGTGTAGATATTTCCATGTTTATACAGATAGCGGTGTAGATATCTCCATCTTAATACAGATGGCGGTGTAGATATTTATATGTTCATACAGATGGCGGTGCAGATATTTCCATGTTCATACGGAAGGCGGTGAAGATATTTCCATGTTCATACAGATGGCGGTGTGGAAACTTCCATGTTCTTACTGATAGCGGTGCTGATATTTCCATGTTTATACAGGTAGCGGTGTAGATATTTCCATGTTTATACAGATAGCAGTGTAGATATTTCCATGTTTATACACATAGCGGTGTAGATATTTCCATGTTTTTACAGATAGCGGTGTAGATATTTCCAAGTTTATGCAGATAGTGGTGTAGATATCTCCATCTTAATACAGATGGCGGTGTAGATATTTAAATGTTCATACTGATGGCGGTGCAGATATTTCCATGTTTATACAGATAGCGGTGTAGTTATTTCCATGTGTAAAGAGATAGCTGTGTAGATATTTCCATGTATAAGCAGATAGCTGTGTAGATATTTCCGTTTTCATGCAGATAGCGGTGTATGTATTTCCCTGTTCAAACAGTTAGCGGTGTAGATTTTTCCATGTACATAAAGATAGCGGTGTAGATATTTCCATGTTTATACAGATAGCGGTGAAGATGCATGCATGTTTACACATATAGCGGTGTAGATATTTCCATGTTCATACAGATAGCGGTGTAGATATTTCCATGTTCATCCAGACGGCTGTGTAGACATATCCATGTTCATACAGATGGCAGTGAAGATACTTCCATGTTCATACAGATGGCTGTGTAGATATATCCATGTTCATACAGATGGCGGTGAAGATTTTTCCATGTTCATACAGATGGCGGTGTAGCTATTTCCATGTTCATACAGATAGTGGTGTAGATATTTCCATGTTCATACAGATAGCGGTGTAGATATTTCCATGTTCATACAGATAGCCGTGTAGATATTGCCATGTTCATACGGATAGCGGTGCTGATACTTCCATGTTTATACAGGTAGCGGTGTACATATTTCCGTGTTTATACAGGTAGCGGTGTAGATATTTCCATGATCATACAGATAGCGGTGTAGATATTTCCATGTTTATACAGATAGCGGTGTAGATATCTCCTTCTTAATACAGATGGCGGTGTAGATATTTATATGTTCATACAGATGGCAGTGCAGATATTTCCATGTTCATACAAATGGTGGTGTAGATATTTCCATGTTTATAAAGATAGCGGTGTAGTTATTTCCATGTGCAAAGAGATAGCTGTGTAGATATTTCCATGTATATGCAGAGAGCTTTGTAGATATTTCCATTTTCATGCAGATAGCGGTGTAGATATTTCCATGTTCAAACAGATAGCGGTGTAGATATTTCCATGTTGATACAGATAGCGGTGTGGATATTTCCATGTTTTTACAGATAGCGGTGAAGAAGTTTGCATGTTTACACAGATAGCGGTGTAGATATTTTCATGTTCATACAGATAGCGGTGTAGATATTTCCATGTTCATCCAGACGGCTGTGTAGACATATCCATGTTCATACAGATGGCGGTGAAGATATTTCCATGTTCATCCAGACGGCTGTGTAGACATATCCATGTTCATACAGATGGCGGTGAAGATATTTCCATGTTCATACAGATAGCGGTGTAGATATTTCCATGTTCATACAGAGAGCGGTGTAGATATTTCCATGTTCATACAGATGGCTGTGTAGATATATCCATGTTCCTACAGATGGCGGTGAAGATATTTCCATGTTCATACAGATGGCGGTGTAGATATTTCCATGTTCATACAGATAGCGGGGCTGATCTTTCCATGTTTATACATGTAGCGGTGTAGATATTTCCATGTTTATACAGATAGCGGTGTAGATATTTCCATGTTTATACACATAGCGGTGTAGATATTTCCATGTTCATACAGATAGCGGGGTATGTATTTCCATTTTCATACAGATAACGGTGTAGATATTTCCATTTTCATGCAGATAGCGGTTTATATATTACCCTGTTCAAACAGTTAGCGGTGTAGATATTTCCATGTTCATAAAGATAGCGGTGTAGATATTTCCATGTTTATACAGATAGCGGTGAAGTTGTATGCATGTTTACACAGATAGCGGTGTAGATATTTCCACGTTCATCCAGATGGCTGTGTAGGTGTATCCATGTTCATACAGATGGCGGTGAAGATATTTCCATGTTCATACAGATAGCGGTGTAGATAGTTCCATGTTCATACAGATAGCCGTGTAGATATTGCCATGTTCATACCGATGGCGGTGCTGATACTTCCATGTTGATACAGGTAGCGGTTTAGATATTTCCATGTTTATACACATAGCGGTGTAGATATTTCCATGTTTATACAGATAGCGGTGTAGATATTTCCATGTTTATACAGATAGCGGTGAAGATGTATGCATGTTTACACAGATAGCGGTGTAGATATTTCCATGTTCATACAGACGGCTGTGTAGACATATCCATGTTCATACAGATGGCGGTGAAGATATTTCCATGTTCATACAGATGGCTGTGTAGATATATCCATGTTCATACAGATGGCGGTGACGATATTTCCATGTTCATACAGACGGCGGTGTAGATATTTCCATGTTCATACAGATAGCGGTGCTGATATTTCCATGTTTATAAAGGTAGCGGTGTAGATATTTCCATGTTTATACAGATAGCGGTGTAGATATTTCCATGTTCATCCAGATGGCTGTGTAGATATATCCATGCTCTTACAGATGGCGGTGAAGACATTTCCATGTTCATACAGATAGCGGTGTAGATATTTCCATGTTCATACAGATAACCGTGTAGATATTGCATTGTTCCTACCGATAGCGGTGCTGATACTTCCATGTTTATACAGGTAGCGGTGTATATATTTCCATGTTTATACACATAGCGGTGTAGATATTTCCATGTTTATACAGATAGCGGTTTAGATATCTCCATCTTAATACAGATGGCGGTGTAGATATTTATATGTTCATACAGATAGTGGTGCAGATATTTCCATGTTCATACAGATGGCTGTGAAGATATTTCCATGTTCATACAGATGGCGGTGTAGAAACTTCCATGTTCATACTGATATCGGTGCTGATATTTCCATGTTTATACAGGTAGCGGTGTAGATATTTCCATGTTTATACAGATAGCAGTATAGATATTTCCATGTTTATACACATAGCGGTGTAGATATTTCCATGTTTATACAGATAGCTGTGTAGATATTTCCATATTTATGCAGATAGTGGTGTAGATATCTCCATCTTAATACAGATGGCGGTGTAGATATTTAAATGTTCATACAGATGGCAGTGCAGATATTTCCATGTTCATACAGATGGCGGTGTAGATATTTCCATGTTCATACAGATAGCTGTGTAGTTATTTCCATGTGTAAAGAGATAGCTGTGTAGGTATTTCCATGTATAAGCAGATAGCTCTGTAGATATTTCCGTTTTCATGCAGATAGCGGAGTATATATTTCCCTCTTCAAACAGTTAGCAGTGTAGATATTTCCATGTTCATAAAGATAGCGGTGTAGATATTTCCATGTTTATACAGATAGCGGTGTAGATATTTCCATGTTCATACAGATAGACGTGTAGATATTGCCGTGTTCATACCGATAGCGGTGCTGATACTTCCATGTTTATACAGGTAGCGGTGTACATATTTCCGTGTTTATACAGATAGCGGTGTAGATATTTCCATGTTCATACAGATAGCGGTGTAGATATTTCCATGTTTATACAGATAGCGGTGTAGATATCTCCTTCTTAATTCTGATGGCGGTGTAGATATTTCCATGTTCATACAGATGGCGGTGTAGATATTTCCATGTTTATAGAGATAGCGGTGTAGTTATTTCCAAGTGCAAAGAGATAGCTGTGTAGATATTTCCATTTATATGCAGATAGCTGTGTAGATATTTCCTTTCTCAAGCAGATAGCGGTGTAGATATTTCCATGTTCAAACAGATAGCGGTGTAGATATTTCCATGTTCATACAGATAGCGGTGTAGATATTTCCATGTTTATACAGATAGCGGTGAAGATGTATGCATGTTTACACAGATAGCGGTGTAGATATTTCCATGTTCATCCAGACGGCTGTGTAGACATATCCATGTTCATACAGATGGCGGTGAAGATATTTCCATGTTCATACAGATAGCGGTGTAGATATTTCCATGTTCATACAGAGAGCGGTGTAGATATTTCCATGTTCATACAGACGGCTGTGTAGATATATCCATGTTCCTACAGATGGCGGTGAAGATATTTCCATGTTCATACAGATGGCGGTGTAGATATTTCCATGTTCATACAGATAGCGGGGCTGATCTTTCCATGTTTATACATGTAGCGGTGTAGATATTTCCATGTTTATACAGATAGCGGTGTAGATATTTCCATGTTTATACACATAGCGGTGTAGATATTTCCATGTTCATACAGATAGCGGGGTATGTATTTCCATTTTCATACAGATAACGGTGTAGATATTTCCATTTTCATGCAGATAGCGGTTTATATATTACCCTGTTCAAACAGTTAGCGGTGTAGATATTTCCATGTTCATAAAGATAGCGGTGTAGATATTTCCATGTTTATACAGATAGCGGTGAAGTTGTATGCATGTTTACACAGATATCGGTGTAGATATTTCCACGTTCATCCAGATGGCTGTGTAGATGTATCCATGTTCATACAGATGGCGGTGAAGATATTTCCATGTTCATACAGATAGCGGTGTAGATAGTTCCATGTTCATACAGATAGCCGTGTAGATATTGCCATGTTCATACCGATGGCGGTGCTGATACTTCCATGTTGATACAGGTAGCGGTTTAGATATTTCCATGTTTATACACATAGCGGTGTAGATATTTCCATGTTAATACAGATAGCGGTGTAGATATCTCCATCTTAATACAGATGGCGGTGTAGATATTTATATGTTCATACAGATGGCGGTGCAGATATTTCCATGTTCATACGGATGGCGGTGAAGATATTTCCATGTTCATACAGATGGCGGTGTAGAAACTTCCATGTTCATACTGATAGCGGTGCTGATATTTCCATGTTTATACAGGTAGCGGTGTAGATATTTCCATGTTTATACAGATAGCAGTGTAGATATTTGCATGTTTATACACATAGCGGTGTAGATATTTCCATGTTTTTACAGATAGCGGTGTAGATATTTCCATGTTTATGCAGATAGTGGTGTAGATATCTCCATCTTAATACAGATGGCGGTGTAGATATTTAAATGTTCATACTGATGGCGGTGCAGATATTTCCATGTTTATACAGATAGCGGTGTAGTTATTTCCATGTGTAAAGTGATAGCTGTGTAGATATTTCCATGTATAAGCAGATAGCTGTGTAGATATTTCCGTTTTCATGCAGATAGAGGTGTATGTATTTCCCTGTTCAAACAGTTAGCGGTGTAGATTTTTCCATGTACATAAAGATAGCGGTGTAGATATTTCCATGTTTATACAGATAGCGGTGAAGATGCATGCATGTTTACACATATAGCGGTGTAGATATTTCCATGTTCATACAGATAGCGGTGTAGATATTTCCATGTTCATCCAGACGGCTGTGTAGACATATCCATGTTCATACAGATGGCGGTGAAGATACTTCCATGTTCATACAGATGGCTGTGTAGATATATCCATGTTCATACAGATGGCGGTGAAGATTTTTCCATGTTCATACAGATGGCGGTGTAGCTATTTCCATGTTCATACAGATAGTGGTGTAGATATTTCCATGTTCATACAGATAGCGGTGTAGATATTTCCATGTTCATACAGATAGCCGTGTAGATATTGCCATGTTCATACGGATAGCGGTGCTGATACTTCCATGTTTATACAGGTAGCGGTGTACATATTTCCGTGTTTATACAGGTAGAGGTGTAGATATTTCCATGTTCATACAGATAGCGGTGTAGATATTTCCATGTTTATACAGATAGCGGTGTAGATATCTCCTTCTTAATACAGATGGCGGTGTAGATATTTATATGTTCATTCAGATGGCAGTGCAGATATTTCCGTGTTCATACAAATGGTGGTGTAGATATTTCCATGTTTATAAAGATAGCGGTGTAGTTATTTCCATGTGCAAAGAGATAGCTGTGTAGATATTTCCATGTATATGCAGATAGCTTTGTAGATATTTCCATTTTCATGCAGATAGCGGTGTAGATATTTCCATGTTCAAACAGATAGCGGTGTAGATATTTCCATGTTGATACAGATAGCGGTGTGGATATTTCCATGTTTTTACAGATAGCGGTGAAGAAGTTTGCATGTTTACACAGATAGCGGTGTAGATATTTTCATGTTCATACAGATAGCGGTGTAGATATTTCCATGTTCATCCAGACGGCTGTGTAGACATATCCATGTTCATACAGATGGCGGTGAAGATATTTCCATGTTCATACAGATGGCTGTGTAGATATATCCATGTTCATACAGATGGCGGTGAAGATTTTTCCATGTTCATCCAGACGGCTGTGTAGACATATCCATGTTCATACAGATGGCGGTGAAGATATTTCCATGTTCATACAGATAGCGGTGTAGATATTTCCATGTTCATACAGAGAGCGGTGTAGATATTTCCATGTTCATACAGATGGCTGTGTAGATATATCCATGTTCCTACAGATGGCGGTGAAGATATTTCCATGTTCATACAGATGGCGGTGTAGATATTTCCATGTTCATACAGATAGCGGGGCTGATCTTTCCATGTTTATACATGTAGCGGTGTAGATATTTCCATGTTTATACAGATAGCGGTGTAGATATTTCCATGTTTATACAGATAGCGGTGTAGATATTTCCATGTTCATACAGATAGCGGGGTATGTATTTCCATTTTCATACAGATAACGGTGTAGATATTTCCATTTTCATGCAGATAGCGGTTTATATATTACCCTGTTCAAACAGTTAGCGGTGTAGATATTTCCATGTTCATAAAGATAGCGGTGTAGATATTTCCATGTTTATACAGATAGCGGTGAAGTTGTATGCATGTTTACACAGATAGCGGTGTAGATATTTCCATGTTCATCCAGATGGCTGTGTAGATGTATCCATGTCCATACAGATGGCGGTGAAGATATTTCCATGTTCATACAGATAGCGGTGTAGATAGTTCCATGTTCATACAGATAGCTGTGTAGATATTGCCATGTTCATACCGAGGGCGGTGCTGATACTTCCATGTTGATACAGGTAGCGGTTTAGATATTTCCATGTTTATACACATAGCGGTGTAGATATTTCCATGTTTATACAGATAGCGGTGTAGATATCTCCATCTTAATACAGATGGCGGTGTAGATATTTATATGTTCATACAGATGGCGGTGCAGATATTTCCATGTTCATACGGAAGGCGGTGAAGATATTTCCATGTTCATACAGATGGCGGTGTGGAAACTTCCATGTTCTTACTGATAGCGGTGCTGATATTTCCATGTTTATACAGGTAGCGGTGTAGATATTTCCATGTTTATACAGATAGCAGTGTAGATATTTCCATGTTTATACACATAGCGGTGTAGATATTTCCATGTTTTTACAGATAGCGGTGTAGATATTTCCATGTTTATGCAGATAGTGGTGTAGATATCTCCATCTTAATACAGATGGCGGTGTAGATATTTAAATGTTCATACTGATGGCGGTGCAGATATTTCCATGTTTATACAGATAGCGGTGTAGTTATTTCCATGTGTAAAGAGATAGCTGTGTAGATATTTCCATGTATAAGCAGATAGCTGTGTAGATATTTCCGTTTTCATGCAGATAGCGGTGTATGTATTTCCCTGTTCAAACAGTTAGCGGTGTAGATTTTTCCATGTACATAAAGATAGCGGTGTAGATATTTCCATGTTTATACAGATAGCGTTGAAGATGCATGCATGTTTACACATATAGCGGTGTAGATATTTCCATGTTCATACAGATAGCGGTGTAGATATTTCCATGTTCATCCAGACGGCTGTGTAGACATATCCATGTTCATACAGATGGCAGTGAAGATACTTCCATGTTCATACAGATGGCTGTGTAGATATATCCATGTTCATACAGATGGCGGTGAAGATTTTTCCATGTTCATACAGATGGCGGTGTAGCTATTTCCATGTTCATACAGATAGTGGTGTAGATATTTCCATGTTCATACAGATAGCGGTGTAGATATTTCCATGTTCATACAGATAGCCGTGTAGATATTGCCATGTTCATACGGATAGCGGTGCTGATACTTCCATGTTTATACAGGTAGCGGTGTACATATTTCCGTGTTTATACAGGTAGCGGTGTAGATATTTCCATGTTCATACAGATAGCGGTGTAGATATTTCCATGTTTATACAGATAGCGGTGTAGATATCTCCTTCTTAATACAGATGGCGGTGTAGATATTTATATGTTCATACAGATGGCAGTGCAGATATTTCCATGTTCATACAAATGGTGGTGTAGATATTTCCATGTTTATAAAGATAGCGGTGTAGTTATTTCCATGTGCAAAGAGATAGCTGTGTAGATATTTCCATGTATATGCAGATAGCTTTGTAGATATTTCCATTTTCATGCAGATAGCGGTGTAGATATTTCCATGTTCAAACAGATAGCGGTGTAGATATTTCCATGTTGATACAGATAGCGGTGTGGATATTTCCATGTTTTTACAGATAGCGGTGAAGAAGTTTGCATGTTTACACAGATAGCGGTGTAGATATTTTCATGTTCATACAGATAGCGGTGTAGATATTTCCATGTTCATCCAGACGGCTGTGTAGACATATCCATGTTCATACAGATGGCGGTGAAGATATTTCCATGTTCATCCAGACGGCTGTGTAGACATATCCATGTTCATACAGATGGCGGTGAAGATATTTCCATGTTCATACAGATAGCGGTGTAGATATTTCCATGTTCATACAGAGAGCGGTGTAGATATTTCCATGTTCATACAGATGGCTGTGTAGATATATCCATGTTCCTACAGATGGCGGTGAAGATATTTCCATGTTCATACAGATGGCGGTGTAGATATTTCCATGTTCATACAGATAGCGGGGCTGATCTTTCCATGTTTATACATGTAGCGGTGTAGATATTTCCATGTTTATACAGATAGCGGTGTAGATATTTCCATGTTTATACACATAGCGGTGTAGATATTTCCATGTTCATACAGATAGCGGGGTATGTATTTCCATTTTCATACAGATAACGGTGTAGATATTTCCATTTTCATGCAGATAGCGGTTTATATATTACCCTGTTCAAACAGTTAGCGGTGTAGATATTTCCATGTTCATAAAGATAGCGGTGTAGATATTTCCATGTTTATACAGATAGCGGTGAAGTTGTATGCATGTTTACACAGATAGCGGTGTAGATATTTCCACGTTCATCCAGATGGCTGTGTAGGTGTATCCATGTTCATACAGATGGCGGTGAAGATATTTCCATGTTCATACAGATAGCGGTGTAGATAGTTCCATGTTCATACAGATAGCCGTGTAGATATTGCCATGTTCATACCGATGGCGGTGCTGATACTTCCATGTTGATACAGGTAGCGGTTTAGATATTTCCATGTTTATACACATAGCGGTGTAGATATTTCCATGTTTATACAGATAGCGGTGTAGATATCTCCATCTTAATACAGATGGCGGTGTAGATATTTATATGTTCATACAGATGGCGGTGCAGATATTTCCATGTTCATACGGATGGCGGTGAAGATATTTCCATGTTCATACAGATGGCGGTGTAGAAACTTCCATGTTCATACTCATAGCGGTGCTGATATTTCCATGTTTATACAGGTAGCGGTGTAGATATTTCCATGTTTATACAGATAGCAGTGTAGATATTTGCATGTTTATACACATAGCGGTGTAGATATTTCCATGTTTTTACAGATAGCGGTGTAGATATTTCCATGTTTATGCAGATAGTGGTGTAGATATCTCCATCTTAATACAGATGGCGGTGTAGATATTTAAATGTTCATACTGATGGCGGTGCAGATATTTCCATGTTTATACAGATAGCGGTGTAGTTATTTCCATGTGTAAAGAGATAGCTGTGTAGATATTTCCATGTATAAGCAGATAGCTGTGTAGATATTTCCGTTTTCATGCAGATAGCGGTGTATGTATTTCCCTGTTCAAACAGTTAGCGGTGTAGATTTTTCCATGTACATAAAGATAGCGGTGTAGATATTTCCATGTTTATACAGATAGCGGTGAAGATGCATGCATGTTTACACATATAGCGGTGTAGATATTTCCATGTTCATACAGATAGCGGTGTAGATATTTCCATGTTCATCCAGACGGCTGTGTAGACATATCCATGTTCATACAGATGGCGGTGAAGATACTTCCATGTTCATACAGATGGCTGTGTAGATATATCCATGTTCATGCAGATGGCGGTGAAGATTTTTCCATGTTCATACAGATGGCGGTGTAGCTATTTCCATGTTCATACAGATAGTGGTGTAGATATTTCCATGTTCATACAGATAGCGGTGTAGATATTTCCATGTTCATACAGATAGCCGTGTAGATATTGCCATGTTCATACGGATAGCGGTGCTGATACTTCCATGTTTATACAGGTAGCGGTGTACATATTTCCGTGTTTATACAGGTAGCGGTGTAGATATTTCCATGTTCATACAGATAGCGGTGTAGATATTTCCATGTTTATACAGATAGCGGTGTAGATATCTCCTTCTTAATACAGATGGCGGTGTAGATATTTATATGTTCATACAGATGGCAGTGCAGATATTTCCGTGTTCATACAAATGGTGGTGTAGATATTTCCATGTTTATAAAGATAGCGGTGTAGTTATTTCCATGTGCAAAGAGATAGCTGTGTAGATATTTCCATGTATATGCAGATAGCTTTGTAGATATTTCCATTTTCATGCAGATAGCGGTGTAGATATTTCCATGTTCAAACAGATAGCGGTGTAGATATTTCCATGTTGATACAGATAGCGGTGTGGATATTTCCATGTTTTTACAGATAGCGGTGAAGAAGTTTGCATGTTTACACAGATAGCGGTGTAGATATTTTCATGTTCATACAGATAGCGGTGTAGATATTTCCATGTTCATCCAGACGGCTGTGTAGACATATCCATGTTCATACAGATGGCGGTGAAGATATTTCCATGTTCATCCAGACGGCTGTGTAGACATATCCATGTTCATACAGATGGCGGTGAAGATATTTCCATGTTCATACAGATAGCGGTGTAGATATTTCCATGTTCATACAGAGAGCGGTGTAGATATTTCCATGTTCGTACAGATGGCTGTGTAGATATATCCATGTTCCTACAGATGGCGGTGAAGATATTTCCATGTTCATACAGATGGCGGTGTAGATATTTCCATGTTCATACAGATAGCGGGGCTGATCTTTCCATGTTTATACATGTAGCGGTGTAGATATTTCCATGTTTATACAGATAGCGGTGTAGATATTTCCATGTTTATACACATAGCGGTGTAGATATTTCCATGTTCATACAGATAGCGGGGTATGTATTTCCATTTTCATACAGATAACGGTGTAGATATTTCCATTTTCATGCAGATAGCGGTTTATATATTACCCTGTTCAAACAGTTAGCGGTGTAGATATTTCCATGTTCATAAAGATAGCGGTGTAGATATTTCCATGTTTATACAGATAGCGGTGAAGTTGTATGCATGTTTACACAGATAGCGGTGTAGATATTTCCACGTTCATCCAGATGGCTGTGTAGATGTATCCATGTTCATACAGATGGCGGTGAAGATATTTCCATGTTCATACAGATAGCGGTGTAGATAGTTCCATGTTCATACAGATAGCCGTGTAGATATTGCCATGTTCATACCGATGGCGGTGCTGATACTTCCATGTTGATACAGGTAGCGGTTTAGATATTTCCATGTTTATACACATAGCGGTGTAGATATTTCCATGTTAATACAGATAGCGGTGTAGATATCTCCATCTTAATACAGATGGCGGTGTAGATATTTATATGTTCATACAGATGGCGGTGCAGATATTTCCATGTTCATACGGATGGCGGTGAAGATGTTTCCATGTTCATACAGATGGCGGTGTAGAAACTTCCATGTTCATACTGATAGCGGTGCTGATATTTCCATGTTTATACAGGTAGCGGTGTAGATATTTCCATGTTTATACAGATAGCAGTGTAGATATTTCCATGTTTATACACATAGCGGTGTAGATATTTCCATGTTTTTACAGATAGCGGTGTAGATATTTCCATGTTTATGCAGATAGTGGTGTAGATATCTCCATCTTAATACAGATGGCGGTGTAGATATTTAAATGTTCATACTGATGGCGGTGCAGATATTTCCATGTTTATACAGATAGCGGTGTAGTTATTTCCATGTGTAAAGAGATAGCTGTGTAGATATTTCCATGTATAAGCAGATAGCTGTGTAGATATTTCCGTATTCATGCAGATAGCGGTGTATGTATTTCCCTGTTCAAACAGTTAGCGGTGTAGATTTTTCCATGTACATAAAGATAGCGGTGTAGATATTTCCATGTTCATACAGATGGCGGTGAAGATATTTCCATGTTCATACAGATGGCTGTGTAGATATATCCATGTTCATACAGATGGCGGTGAAGATTTTTCCATGTTCATACAGATGGCGGTGTAGATATTTCCATGTTCATACAGATAGCGGGGCTGATATTTCCATGTTTATACAGGTAGCAGTGTAGATATTTCCATGTTTATACAGATAGCGGGGTAGATATCTCCATCTTAATACAGATGGCGGTGTAGATATTTATATGTTCATACAGATGGCAGTGCAGATATTTCCATGTTCATACAAATGGTGGTGTAGATATTTCCATGTTTATAAAGATAGCGGTGTAGTTATTTCCATGTGCAAAGAGATAGCTGTGAAGATATTTCCATGTATATGCAGATAGCTTTGTAGATATTTCCATTTTCATGCAGATAGCGGTGTAGATATTTCCATGTTCAAACAGATAGCGGTGTAGATATTTCCATGTTGATACAGATAGCGGTGTGGATATTTCCATGTTTTTACAGATAGCGGTGAAGAAGTTTGCATGTTTACACAGATAGCGGTGTAGATATTTTCATGTTCATACAGATAGCGGTGTTGATATTTCCATGTTCATCCAGACGGCTGTGTAGACATATCCATGTTCATACAGATGGCGGTGAAGATATTTCCATGTTCATCCAGACGGCTGTGTAGACATATCCATGTTCATACAGATGGCGGTGTAGATATTTCCATGTTCATACAGATAGCGGTGTAGTTATCTCCATGTGTAAAGATATAGCTGTGTAGATATTTCCATGTATATGCAAATAGCTGTGAAGACATTTCCATTTTCATGCAGATAGCGGTGTATATATTTCCCTGTTCAAACAGTTAGTGGTGTAGATATTTCCATGTTCATAAAGATAGCAGTGTAGATATTTCCATGTTTATACAGATAGCGGTGAAGATGTATGCATGTTTACACAGATAGCGGCGTAGATATTTCCATGTTCATCCAGATGGCTGTGTAGATATATCCATGTTCATACAGATAGCGGTGTAGATATTTCCATGTTCATACAGATAGCGGTGCAGATATTTCCATGTTCACCCAGATGGCTGTGTAGATATATCCAAGTTCATTCAGATAGATATGTAGATATTTCCATGTTCATACAGATGGCTGTGTAGTTATTTCCATGTTCATACAGATAGTGGTGTAGATATTTCCATGTTCATACAGATAGCGGTGTAGATATTTCCATGTTCATACAGATAGCCGTGTAGATATTGCCATGTTCATACCGATAGCGGTGCTGATACTTCCATATTTATACAGGTAGCAGTGTCGATATTTCCATGTTTATACAGATAGTGGTGTAGATATTTCCATGTTTATACACATAGCGGTGTAGATATTTCCATGTTTATACAGATAGCGGTGTAGATATCTCCATCCTAATACAGATGGCGGTGTAGATATTTATATGTTCATACAGATGGCGATGGAGATATTTCCATGTTCATACAGATGGCGGTGAAGATATCCCAATGTTCATACAGATGGCGGTGTAGATACTTCCATGTTCATACTGATAGCGGTGGTGATATTTCCATGTTTATACAGGTAGCGGTGTAGATATTTCCATGTTTATACAGATAGCGGTGTAGATATTTCCATGTTTATACACATAGCGGTGTAGATATTTCCATGTTTATACACATAGCGGTGTAGATATCTCCATCTTAATGCAGATGGCTGTGTAGATATTTATATGTTCATTCAGATGGCGGTGCAGATATTTCCATGTTCATACAGATGGTGGTGTAGATATTTCCATGTTCATACAGATAGCGGTGCAGTTATTTCCATGTGTAAAGAGATAGCTGTGTAGATATTTCCATGTATATGCAGATAGCTGTGTAGACATTTCCATTTTCATGCAGATAGTGGTGTATATATTTCCCTGTTCAAACAGTAAGCGGTGTAGATATTTCCATGTTCATAAAGATAGCAGTGTAGATATTTCCATGTTTATACAGATAGCGGTGAAGATGTATGCATGTTTACAGAGATAGCGGTGTAGATATTTCCATGTTCATCCAGATGGCTGTGTAGATATATCCATGTTCATACAGATGGCGGTGTAGATATTTCCATGTTCATACAGATTGCGGTGCAGATACTTCCATGTTCATCCAGATGGCTGTGAAGATATATCCATGTTCATACAGATGGCGGTGAAGATATTTCCATGTTCATACAGATAGCGGTGTAGATATTTCCATGTTCATACAGATAGCGGTGTAGATATTTCCATGTTCATACAGATAGCGGTGTATGTATTTCCATGTTCATACAGATAGCGGTGTAGATATTTCTATGTTCATCCAGATGGCTGTGTAGCTATATCCATGTTCATACAGATAGCTGTGTAGATATTTCCATGTTCATCCAGATGGCTGTGTAGCTATTTCCATGTTCATACAGATAGTGGTGTAGATATTTCCATGTTCATACAGATAGCGGTGTAGATATTTCCATGTTCATACAGATAGCCGTGTAGATATTGCCATGTTCATACCGATAGCGGTGCTGATACTTCCATGTTTATACAGGTAGCGGTGTACATATTTCCGTGTTTATACAGGTAGCGGTGTAGATATTTCCATGTTCATACAGATAGCGGTGTAGATATTTCCATGTTTATACAGATAGCGGTGTAGATATCTCCTTTATAATACAGATGGCAGTGTAGATATTTATATGTTCATACAGATCGTGGTGCAGATATTTCCATGTTCATACAGATGGTGGTGTAGATATTTCCATGTTTATAGAGATAGCGGTGTAGTTATTTCCATGTGCAAAGAGATAGCTGTGTAGATATTTCCATGTATATGCAGATAGCTGTGTAGATATTTCCATTTTCATGCAGGTAGCGGTGTAGATATTTCCATGTTCAAACAGATAGCGGTGTAGATATTTCCATGTTCATACAGATAGCGGTGTGGATATTTCCATGTTTATATGGATAGCGGTGAAGATGTATGCATGTTTACACAGATAGCGGTGTAGATATTTCCATGTTCATACAGATAGCGGTGTAGATATTTCCATGTTCATCCAGACGGCTGTGTAGACATATCCATGTTCATACAGATGGCGGTGAAGATATTTCCTTGTTCATACAGATGGCTGTGTAGATATATCCAGGTTCATAGAGATGGCGGTGAAGATTTTTCCATGTTCATACAGAAGCGGTGTAGGTATTTCCATGTTCATACAGATAGCGGTGCTGATATTTCCATGTTTATACAGGTAGCAGTGTAGATATTTCCATGTTTATACAGATAGCGGTGTAGATATTTCCATGTTTATACACATAGCGGTGTAGATATTTCCATGTTTTTACAGATAACGTGTAGATATCTCCATCTTAGTAAAGATGGCAGTGTAGATATTTATATGTTCATACAGATGGCGGTGCAGATATTTACATGTTCATACAGATGTCGGTGAAGATGTTTCCATGTTCATACAGATGGCGGTGTAGATACTTCCATGTTCACACTGATAGCGGTGCTGATATTTCCATGTTTATACAGGTAGCGGTGTAGATATTTCCATGTTTATACATATAGCGGTGTAGTTATTTCCAAGTTTATACACATAGCGGTGTAGATATTTCCATGTTTATACAGATAGAGGTGTAGATATCTCCATCTTAATACAGATGGCGGTGTAGATATTTATATGTTCATTCAGATGGAGGTGGAGATATTTCCATGTTCGTACAGATGGCGGTGTAGATATTTCCGTGTTCATACAGATAGTGGTGTAGTTATTTCCATGTGTAAAGAGATAGCTGTGTAGATATTTCCGTGTATATGCAGATAGCTGTGTAGGCATTTCCATTTTCATGCAGATAGCGGTGTATATATTTCCCTGTTCAAACAGTTAGCGGTGTAGATATTTCCATGTTCATAAAGATACCAGTGTAGATATTTCCATGTTTATACAGAAAGCGGTGAAGATGTATGCATGTTTACACAGATAGCGGTGTAGATATTTCCATGTTCATCCAGATGGCTCTGTAGATATATCCATGTTCATTCAGATAGCGGTGTAGATATTTCCATGTTCATACAGATAGCGGTGCAGATATTTCCATGTTCATCCAGATGGCTGTGTAGATATATCCATGTTCATACAGATGGCGGTGAAGATATATCCATGTTCATACAGATAGCGGTGTAGATATTTCCATGTTCATACAGATAGCGGTGTAGTTATTTCCATGTTCATACAGATAGCGGTGTATGTATTTCCATGTTCATACAGATAGCGGTGTAGATATTTCCATGTTCGTCCTGATGGCTGTATAGATATATCCATGTTCATACAGATGGCTGTGAAGATACTTCCATGTTCATACAGATAGTGGTGTAGATATCTCCATGTTCATACAGATAGCTGTGTAGATATTGCCATGTTCATACTGTTAGCGCTGCTGATACTTCCATGTTTATACAGGTAGCGGTGTACATATTTCCGTGTTTATACAGAGAGCGGTGTAGATATTTCCATGTTTATACACATAGCGGTGTAGATATTTCCATGTTTATACAGATAGCGGTGTAGATAACTCCTTCTTAATACAGATGGCGGTGTAGATATTTATATGTTCATACAGATGGCGGTGCAGATATTTCCATGTTCATACAGATAGACGTGTAGATATTGCCATGTTTATACAGATAGCGGTGCAGATATCTCATTCTTAATACAGATGGCGGTGAAGATATTTCCATGTTCATACAGATGGCTGTGTAGATATATCCATGTTCATACAGATGGCGGTGAAGGTTTTTCCATGTTCATACAGATTCCGGTGTAGTTATTTCCATGTTCTTACAGATAGCGGTGCTGATATTTCCATGTTTATACAGGTAGCAGTGTAGATATTTCCAAGTTTATACAGATAGCGGTGTAGATATTTCCATGTTTATACTCTTAGTGGTATAGATATTTCCATTTTTATACAGATAGCGGTGTAGATATCTCCATCTCAATACAGATGGCGGTGTAGATATTTATATGTTCATACAGATGGCGGTGCAGATATTTCCATGTTCATACAGATGGCGGTGAAGATATTTCCATGTTCATACAGATGGCGGTGTAGATACTTCCATGTTCATTCTGATCGCGGTGCTGATATTTCCATGTTTATACAGGTAGCGGTGTAGATATTTCCATGTTTATACAGATAGCAGTGTAGATATTTCCATGTTTATACACATAGCGGTGTAGATATTTCCATCTTTATACAGATAGCGGTGTAGATATCTCCATCTTAATACAGATGGCGGTGTAGATATTTATTTGTTCATACAGATGGCGGTGTAGATATTTCCATGTTCATACAGATAGCGGTGTAGTTATTTCCATGTGTAAAGAGATAGCTGTGTAGATATTTCCATCTATATGCAGATAGCTGTGTAGGCATTTCCATTTTCATGCAGATAGCTGTGTATATATTTCCCTGTTCAAACAGTTAGCGGTGTAGATATTTCCATGTTCATAAAGATAGCAGTGTAGATATTTCCATGCTTATACAGATAGCGGTGAAGATGTATGCATGTTTACACAGATAGCGGTGTAGATATTTCCATGTTCATCCAGATGGCTGTGTAGATATATCCCTGTTCATACAGATAGCGGTGTAGATATTTCCATGTTCATACAGATAGTGGTGCAGATATATCCATGTTCATCCAGATGGCTGTGTAGATATATCCATGTTCATACAGATGGCGGTGAAGATATTTCCATGTTCATACAGGTAGCGGTGTAGATATTTCCATGTTCATACTGATAGCGGTGTATGTATTTCCATGTTCATAGAGATAGCGGTGTAGATATTTCCATGTTCATCCAGATGGCTGTGTAGATATATCCATGTTCATACAGATAGCGGTGTAGATATTTCCATGTTCATCCAGATGGCTGTGTAACTATTTCCATGTTCATACAGATACTGGTGTAGATATTTTCATGTTCATACAGATAGCGGTGTAGATATTTCCATGTTCATACAGATAGCCATGTAGATATTGCCATGTTCATACCGATAGCGGTGCTGATACTTCCATGTTTATACAGGTAGCGGTGTACATATTTCCGTGTTTATACAGTTAGCGGTGTGGATATTTCCATGCTCATAAAGGTAGCGGTGTAGATATTTCCATGTTTATACAGATAGCGGTGTAGATATCTCCTTCTTAATACAGATGGCGGTGTAGATATTTATAAGTTCATACAGATGGCAGTGCAGATATTTCCATGTTCATACAGATGGTGGTGTAGATATTTCCATGTTTATAGAGATAGCGGTGTATCTATTTCCATGTGCAAAGAGATAGCTGTGTAGATATTTCCATGTATATGCAGATAGCTTTGTAGATATTTCCATTTTCATGCAGATAGCGGTGTAGATATTTCCATGTTCAAACAGATAGCAGTGTAGATATTTCCATGTTCATACAGATAGCGGTGTGGATATTTCCATGTTTTTACACATAGCGGTGAAGATGTATGCATGTTTACACAGATAGCGGTGTAGATATTTTAATGTTCTTACAGATAGCTGTGTAGATATTTCCATGTTCATCCAGTCGGCTGTGTAGACATATCCATGTTCATACACATAGCGGTGTAGATATTTCCATGTTTATACAGATAGCGGTGTAGATATCTCCATCTTAATACAGATGGCGGTGTAGATATTTATATGTTCATACAGATGGCGGTGCATATATTTCCATGTTCATACAGATGGCGGTGAAGATACTTCCATGTTCATACTGATAGCGTTGCTTATATTTCCATGTTAATACAGGTAGCGGTGTAGATATTTCCATGTTTATACTGACAACGGTGTAGGTATTTCCATGTTTATACACATAGCAGTGTAGATATTTCCATGTTTATACAGATAGCGGTGTAGATATTTCAATGTTTATACTGACAGCGGAGTAGATATCTCCTTCTTAATACAGATGGCGGTGTAGCTATTTATATGTTCATACAGATGGCGGTGCAGATATTTCCATGTTCATACAGATAGCGGTGTAGATATTTCCATGTTCATCCAGACGGCTGTGTAGACATATCCATGTTCATACAGATGGTGGTGAAGATATTTCCATGCTTATACAGAAGCTGTGTAGATATATCCATGTTGATACAGATGGCGGTGAAGATTTTCCATGTTCATTCAGATGGCAGTGTAGATATTTCCATGTTCATACAGATAGCTGTGTAGTTATTTCCATGTGTAAAGAGATAGCTGTGTAGATATTTCCAAGTAAATGCAGATAGCTGTGTTGACATTTCCATTTTCATGCAGATATCGGTGTATATATTTCCCTGTTCAAACAGTTAGCAGTGTAGATATTTCCATGTTCATAAAGATACCAGTGTAGATATTTCCATGTTTATACAGATAGCGGTGAAGATGTATGCATGTTTACAGAGATAGCGGTGTAGATATTTCCATGTTCATCCAGATGGCTGTGTAGATATATCCATGTTCATACAGATAGCGGTGTAGATATTTCCATGTTCATACAGATAGCGGTGCAGATATTTCCATGTTCATACAGATGGCTGTGTAGATATATCCATGCTCATACAGATGGCGGTGAAGATATTTCCATGTTCATACAGATAGCGGTGTAGATATTTCCATGTTCATACAGATAGCGGTGTAGATATTTCCATGTTCATACAGATAGCGGTGTATGTATTTCCATGTTCATACAGATAGCGGTGTAGATATTTCCATGTTCATCCAGATGGCTGTGTAGATATATCCATGTTCATACAGATAGCGGTGTAGATATTTCCATGTTCATCCAGATGGATGTGTAGCTATTTCCATGTTCATACAGATAGTGGTGTAGATATTTCCATGTTCATACAGATAGCGGTGTAGATACTTCCATGTTCATACAGATAGCCGTGTAGATATTGCCATGTTCATACCGATAGCGGTGCTGATACTTTCATGTTTATACGGGTAGCGGTGTACATATTTCCGTGTTTATACAGGTAGCGGTGTAGATATTTCCATGTTCATACAGATAGCGGTGTAGATATATCCATGTTTATACAGATAGCGGTGTAGATATCTCCTTCTTAATACAGATGGCGGTGTAGATATTTATATGTTCATACAGATGGCGGTGCAGATATTTCCATGTTCATACAGATGGTGGAGTACATATTTCCATGTTTATAGAGATAGCGGTCTAGTTATTTCCATGTGCAAAGAGATAGCTGTGTAGATATTTCCATGTATATGCAGATAGCTGTGTAGACATTTCCATTTTCATGCAGATAGCGTTGTATATATTTCCCTGTTCAAACGGTTAGCGGTGTAGATATTTCCATGTTCATAAAGATAGCAGTGTAGATATTTCCATGTTTATACAGAAAGCGGTGAAGATGTATGCATGTTTACACAGATAGCGGTGTAGATATTTCCATGTTCATCCAGATGTCTCTGTAGATATATCCATGTTCATACAGATAGCGGTGTAGATATTTCCATGTTCATACAGATAGCGGTGCAGATATTTCCATGTTCATCCAGATGGCTGTGTAGATATATCCATGTTCATACAGATGGAGGTGAAGATATTTCCGTCTTCATACAGATAGCGGTGTAGATATTTCCATGTTCATACAGATAGCGGTGTAGTTATTTCCATGTTCATACAGATAGCGGTGTATGTATTTCCATGTTCATACAGATAGCGGTGTAGATATTTCCATGTTCATCCAGATGGCTGTGTAGATATATCCATGTTCATACAGATAGCGGTGTAGATATTTCCATGTTCATCCAGATGGCTGTGTAGCTATTTCCATGTTCATCCAGATTGTGGTGTAGATATTTCCATGTTCATACAGATAGCGGTGTAGATATTTCCATGTTCATACAGATAGCCGTGTAGATATTGCCATGTTCATAGCGATAGCGGTGCTGATACTTCCATGTTTATACAGGTAGCGGTGTACATATTTCCGTGTTTATACAGGTAGCGGTGTAGATATTTCCATGTTCATAAAGATAGCAGTGTAGATATTTCCATCTTTATACAGAAAGCGGTGAAGATGTATGCATGTTTACACAGATAGCGGTGTAGATATTTCCATGTTCATCCAGATGGCTCTGTAGATATATCCATGTTCATACAGATAGCAGTGTAGATATTTACATGTTCATCCAGATGGCTGTGTAGATATATCCATGTTCATACAGATAGCGGTGTAGATACTTCCATGTTCATCCAGATGGCTGTGTAGCTATTTCCATGTTCATACAGATAGTGGTGTAGATATTTCCATGTTCATACAGATAGCGGTGTAGATATTTCCATGTTCATACAGATGGCGGTGAAGATATTGCCATGTTCATACCGATAGCGGTGCTGATACTTCCATGTTTATACAGGTAGCGGTGTACATATTTCCGTGTTTATACAGGTAGCGGTTTAGATATTTCCATGTTCATACAGATAGCGGTGTAGATATTTCCATGTTTATACAGATAGCGGTGTAGATATCTCCTTCTTAATACAGATGGCTGTGTAGATATTTATATGTTCATACAGATGGCGGTGCAGATATTTCCATGTTCATACAGATGGTGGTGTAGATATTTCCATGTTTATAGAGATAGCGGTGTAGTTATTTCCATGTGCAAAGAGATAGCTGTGTAGATATTTCCATGTTAATACAGATAGTGGTGTGGATATTTCCATGTTTATACAGATAGCGGTGTAGATATTTCCATCTTAATACAGATGGCGGTGTAGATATTTCTATGTTCATTCAGATGGCGGTGGAGATATTTCCATGTTCATACAGATGGCGGTGTAGATATATTCCATGTGTAAAGAGATAGCTGTGTAGATATTTCCATGTATATGCAGATAGCTGTGTAGATATTTCCATTTTAATGCAGATAGCGGTGTAGATATTTCCATGTTCAAACAGATAGCGGTGTAGATATTTCCATGTTAATACAGATAGCGGTGTGGATATTTCCATGTTTATACAGATAGCGGTGAAGATGTATGCATGTTTACACAGATAGCGGTGTAGATATTTCCATGTTCATACAGATAGCGGTGTAGATATTTCCATGTTCATCCAGACGGCTGTGTAGACATATCCATGTTCACACAGATGGCGGTGAAGATATTTCCAAATTCATACAGATGGCTGTGTAGATATATCCAGGTTCATAGAGATGGCGTTGAAGATTTTTCCATGTTCATACAGAAGCGGTGTAGATATTTCCATGTTCATACAGATAGCGGTGCTGATATTTCCATGTTTATTCAGGTAGCAGTGTAGATATTTTCATGTTTATACAGATAGCGGTGTAGATATTTCCATCTTTATACACATAGCGGTGTAGATATTTCCATGTTTATACAGATAGCGTGTAGATAACTCCATCTTAATACAGATGGCGGTGTAGATATTTATATGTTCATACAGATGGCGGTGCAGATATTTCCATGTTCATACAGATGGCGGTGAAGATATTTCCATGTTCATACAGATGGCGGTGTAGATACTTCCATGTTCATACTGATAGCGGTGCTGATATTTCCATCTTTATACAGGTAGCGGTGTAGATATTTCCACGTTTATACATATAGCGGTGTAGATATTTCCATGTTTATACACATAGCGGTGTAGATATTTCCATGTTTATACAGATAGCAGTGTAGATATGTCCATCTTAATACAGATGGCGGTGTAGATATTTATAGGTTCATTCAGATGGCGGTGGAGATATTTCCAAGTTCATACAGATGGCGGTGTAGATATTTCCATGTTCTTACAGATAGCGGTGTAGTTATATTCCATGTGTAAAGAGATAGCTGTGTAGATATTTCCATGTATATGCAGATAGCTGTGTAGACATTTCCATTTTCATGCAGATAGCGGTGTATATATTTCCCTGTTCAAACAGTTAGCGGTGTAGATATTTCCATGTTCATAAAGATAGCAGTGTAGATATTTCCATGTTTATACAGAAAGCGGTGAAGATGTATGCATGTTTACACAGATAGCGGTGTAGATATTTCCATGTTCATCCAGATGGCTCTGTAGATATATCCATGTTCATACAGATAGCGGTGTAGATATTTCCATGTTCATACAGATAGCGGTGCAGATATTTCCATGTTCATCCAGATGGCTGTGTAGATATATCCATGTTAATACAGATGGCGGTGAAGTTATTTCCATGTACATACAGATAGCGGTGTAGATATTTCCACGTTCATACAGATAGCGGTGTAGTTATTTCCATGTTCATACAGATAGCGGTGTATGTATTTCCATGTTCATACAGATAGCGGTGTAGATATTTCCATGTTCATACAGATGGCGGTGTAGTTTTTCCATGTTCATAGGGATGGCGGTGTAGATATTTCCATATTTATAGAGATAGCGGTGTAGTTATTTCCATGTTCCTGGAGATAGCAGTGTAGATATTTCCATGTATATACAGATAGCTTTGTACATATTTCCATGTTCAGACAGATAGCGGTGTCGATATTTCCAAGTTCATACGGATGGCGGTGTAGATATTTCCTTGTTCGTACAGATGGCGTTGTAGATATTTCCATGTTTATAGAGATAGCGTTGTAGATATTTCCATGTTTATACTGACAGCGGTATAGCTATTTCCATGGTTCTACAGATGGTGGTGTAGATATTTCCAAGTTTATAGAGATAGCACTATAGATATTTCCATGTTTACCCAGATAGCGTTGTAAATATTTACATGTTTATAGAGATTACGGTGTAGTTATTTCCATGTTTATACAGATAGCGGTGTAGATATCTCCATCTTAATACGGATGGCGGTGTAGATATTTATATGTTCATACAGATGGCGGTGCAGATATTTCCATGTTCATACAGATAGAGGTGTAGATATTTCCATGTTCATACAGATAG
This sequence comes from Gorilla gorilla gorilla, assembly GCF_029281585.2. NCBI lineage: Eukaryota > Metazoa > Chordata > Mammalia > Primates > Hominidae > Gorilla > Gorilla gorilla. The sequence continues at coordinate 2,723,542 of NC_073232.2, read as the reverse complement.
CGGTGTAGATATTGCCATGCTTATACAGATTGCGGTGAATATGTATGCATGTTTACACAGATAGCGGTGTAGATATTTCCATGTTCATAGAGATAGCGGTAAAGATATTTCCATGTTCATGTAGATGGCTGTGTAGATATATCCATGTTCATACAGATAGCGGTGTAGATATTTCCATGTTCATCCAGATGGCTGTGTAGATATATCCACGTTCATACAGATGGTGGTGAAGATATTTCCATGTTCATACAGATAGCGGTGTAGATATTTCCACGTTCATACAGATAGCGGTGTAGATATTTCCATGTTCATACAGATAGCGGTGTATGTATTTCCATGTTCATACAGATAGCGGTGTAGATATTTCCATGTTCATCCAGATGGCTGAGTAGATATATCCATGTTCATACAGATAGCGGTGTAGATATTTCCATGTTCATCCAAATGGCTGTGTAGACATATCCATGTTCATACAGATGGCGGTGAAGATATTTCCATGTTCATACAGATGGCTGTGTAGATATATCCATGTTCTTACAGATGGCGGTGAAGATTTTTCCATGTTCATACAGATGGCGGTGTAGATATTTCCATGTTCATACAGATAGCGGTGCTGATATTTCCATGTTTATACAGGCAGCAGTGTAGATATTTCCATGTTTATACAGATAGCGGTGTAGATATTTCCATGTTTATACACATAGCGGTGTAGATATTTCCATGTTTATACAGATAGCGGTGTAGATATTTCCATGTTTATACACATAGCGGTGTAGATATTTCCATGTTTATACAGATAGCGGTGTAGATATGTCCATCTTAATACAGATGGCGGTGTAGATATTTATATGTTCATACAGATGGCGGTGCAGATAATTCCATGTTCATACAGATGGCGGTGAAGATATTTCCATGTTCATACAGATGGCGGTGTAGATACTGCCATGTTCATACTGATAGCGGTGCTGATATTTCCATGTTTATACACATAGCGGTGTAGATATTTCCATGTTTATACAGATAGCGGTGTAGATATCTCCATCTTAATACAGATGGCAGTGTAGATATTTATATGTTCATTCAGATGGCGGTGCAGATATTTCCATGTTCCTACAGATGGCAGTGTAGATATTTCCATGTTCATACAGATAGCGGTGTAGTTATTTCCATGTGTAAAGAGATAGCTGTGTAGATATTTCCAAGTAAATGCAGATAGCTGTGTAGACATTTCCATTTTCATGCAGATATCGGTGTATATATTTCTCTGTTCAAACAGTTAGCGGTGTAGATATTTCCATGTTCATAAAGATAGCAGTGTAGATATTTCCATGTTTATACAGATAGCGGTGAAGATGTATGCATGTTTACACAGATAGCGGTGTAGATATTTCCATGTTCATCCAGATGGCTGTGTAGATATATCCATGTTCATACAGATAGCGGTGTAGATATTTCCATGTTCATACAAATAGCGGTGCAGATATTTCCATGTTCATCCAGATGGCTGTGTAGCTATTTCCATGTTCATCCAGATAGTGGTGTAGATATTTCCATGTTCATACAGATAGCGGTGTAGATATTTCCATGTTCATACAGACAGCCGTGTAGATATTGCCATGTTCATACCGATAGCGGTGCTGATACTTCCATGTTTATACAGGTAGCGGTGTACATATTTCCGTGATTATACAGGTAGCGGTGTAGATATTTCCATGTTCATACAGATAGCGGTGTAGATATTTCCATGTTTATACAGATAGCGGTGTAGATATCTCATTCTTAATACAGATGGCGGTGTAGATATTTATATGTACATACAGATGGCGGTGCATATATTTCCATGTTCATACAGATAGCGGTGTGGATATTTCCATATTTATACAGATAGCAGTGTAGATATCTCATTCTTAATACAGATGGCGGTGTAGATATTTATATGTTCATCCAGACGGCTGTGTAGACATATCCTTGTTCATACAGATGGCGGTGAAGATATTTCCATGTTCATACAGATGGCTGTGTAGATATATCCATGTTCATACAGATGGCGGTGAAGATTTTTCCATGTTCATACAGATGGCGGTGTATATATTTCCATGTTCATACAGACAGCGGTGCTGATATTTCCATGTTTATACAGGTAGCAGTGTAGATATTTCCATGTTTATACAGATAGCGGTGTAGGTATTTCCATGTTTATACACATAGCGGTGTAGATATTTCCTTGTTTATACAGATAGCGGTGTAGATATGTCCATCTTAATACAGATGGCTGTGTAGATATTTATATGTTCATACAGATGGCGGTGCAGATATTTCCATGTTCATACAGATGGCGGTGAAGATATTTCCATGTTCATACAGATGGCGGTGTAGATACTTCCATGTTCATACTGATAGCGGTGCTGATATTTCCATGTTTATAAAGGTAGCGGTGTAAATATTTCAATGTTTATACAGATAGCGGTGTAGATATTTCCATGTTTATACACATAGCGGTGTAGATATTTCCATGTTTATACAGATAGCGGTGTAGATATCTCCATCTTAATACAGATGGCGGTGTAGATATTTATATGTTCATTCAGATGGCGGTGCAGATATTTCCATGTTCCTACAGATGGCGGTGTAGATATATCCATGTTCATACAGATAGCGGTGTAGTGATTTCCATGTGTAAAGAGATAGCTGTGTAGATATTTCCAAGTAAATGCAGATAGCTGTGTAGACATTTCCATTTTCATGCAGATATCGGTGTATATATTTCCCTGTTCAAACAGTTAGCGTTGTAGATATTTCCATGTTCATAAAGATAGCAGTGTAGATATTTCCATGTTTATACAGATAGCGGTGAAGTTGTATGCATGTTTACACAGATAGCGGTGTAGATAGTTCCATGTTCACCCAGATGGCTGTGTAGATATATCCATGTTCATACAGATAGCGGTGTAGATATTTCCATGTTCATACAGATAGCGGTGCAGATATTTCCATGTTCATCCAGATGGCTGTGTAGATATATCCATGTTCATACAGATGGCGTTGAAGATATTTCCATTTTCATACAGATAGCGGTGTAGATATTTCCATGTTCATACATAAAGCGGTGTAGATATTTCCATGTTCATACACATAGCGGGGTATGTATTTCCATGTTCATACAGATAGCGGTGTAGATATTTCCATGTTCATCCAGATGGCTGTGTAGATATATCCATGTTCATACAGATAGCGGTGTAGATATTTCCATGTTCATCCAGATGGCTGTGTAGCTATTTCCATGTTCATACAGATAGTGGTGTAGATATTTCCATGTTCATACAGATAGCGGTGTAGATATTTCCATGTTCATACAGATAGCCGTGTAGATATTGCCATGTTCATACCGATAGCGGTGCCGATACTTTCATGTTTATACTTGTAGCGTTGTACATATTTCCGTGTTTATACAGGTAGCGATGTAGATATTTCCAATTTCATACAGATAGCGGTGCAGATATATCCATGTTTATACAGTTAGCGGTGTAGATATCTCCTTCTTAATACAGATGGCGGTGTAGATATTTATATGTTCATACAGATGGCGGTGCAGATATTTCCATGTTCATACAGATGGTGGAGTACATATTTCCATGTTTATAGAGATAGCGGTGTAGTTATTTCCATGTACAAAGAGATAGCTGTGTAGATATTTCCATGTATATGCAGATAGCTGTGTAGACATTTCCATTTTCATGCAGATAGCGGTGTATATATTTCCCTGTTCAAACAGTTAGCGGTGTAGATATTTCCATGTTCATAAAGATAGCAGTGTAGATATTTCCATGTTTATACAGAAAGCGGTGAAGATGTATGCATGTTTACACAGATAGCGGTGTAGATATTTCCATGTTCATCCAGATGGCTCTGTAGATATATCCATGTTCATACAGATAGCGGTGTAGATATTTCCATGTTCATACAGATAGCGGTGCAGATATTTCCATGTTCATCCAGATGGCTGTGTAGATATATCCATGTTCATACAGATGGCGGTGAAGATATTTCCATCTTCATACAGATAGCGGTGTAGATATTTCCATGTTCATACAGATAGCGGTGTAGTTATTTCCATGTTCATACAGATAGCGGTGTATGTATTTCCATGTTCATACAGATAGCGGTGTAGATATTTCCATGTTCATCCAGATGGCTGTGTAGATATATCCATGTTCATACAGATAGCGGTGTAGATATTTCCATGTTCATCCAGATGGCTGTGTAGCTACTTCCATGTTCATCCAGATAGTGGTGTAGATATTTCCATGTTCATACAGATAGCGGTGTAGATATTTCCATGTTCATACAGATAGCCGTGTAGATATTGCCATGTTCATACCGATAGCGGTGCTGATACTTCCATGTTTATACTGGTAGCGGTGTACATATTTCCGTGTTTATACAGGTAGCGGTGTAGATATTTCCATGTTCATACAGATAGCGGTGTAGATATATCCATATTTATACAGTTAGCGGTGTAGATATCTCCTTCTTAATACAGATATCGGTGTAGATATTTATATGTTCATACAGATGGCAGTGCAGATATCTCCATGTTCATACAGATAGCGGTGTAGATATTTCCATGTTGATACAGATAGCGGTGTAGATATCTCATTCTTAATACAGATGGCGGTGTAGATATTTATATGTTCATCCAGACGGCTGTGTAGACATATCCATGTTCATACTGATGGCGGTGAAGATATTTCCATGTTCATACAGATGGCTGTCTAGATATATCCATGTTCATACAGATGGCGGTGAAGGTTTTTCCATGTTCATACAGATGGCGGTGTAGATATTTCCATGTTCATACATATAGCGGTGCTGATATTTTCATGTTTATACAGGTAGCAGTGTAGATATTTCCATGTTTATACAGATAGCAGTGTAGATATTTCCATGTTTATACACATAGCGGTGTAGATGTTTCCATGTTTATACAGATAGCGGTGTAGATAACTCCATCTTAATACAGATGGCGGTGTAGATATTTATATATTCATACAAATGGCGGTGCAGATATTTCCATGTTCATACAGATAGCGGTGTAGTTATTTCCATATGTAAAGAGATAGCTGTGTAGATATTTCCAAGTAAATGCAGATAGCTGTGTAGACATTTCCATTTTCATGCAGATATCGGTGTATATATTTCCCTGTTCAAACAGTTAGCGTTGTAGATATTTCCATGTTCATAAAGATAGCAGTGTAGATATTTCCATGTTTATACAGATAGCGGTGAAGATGTATGCATGTTTACACAGATAGCGGTGTAGATATTTCCATTTTCATCCAGATGGCTGTGTAGATATATCCATGTTCATACAGATAGCGGTGTAGATATTTCCATGTTCATACAGATAGCGGTGCAGATATTTCCATGTTCATCCAGATGGCTGTGTAGATATATCCATGTTCATACAGATGGCGGTGAAGATATTTCCATGTTCATACAGATAGCGGTGTAGATATTTCCATGTTCATACAGATAGCGGTGTAGATATTTCCATGTTCATACACATAGCGGTGTATGTATTTCCATGTTCATACAGATAGCGGTGTAGATATTTCCATGTTCATCCAGATGGCTGTGTAGATATATCCATGTTCATACAGATAGCGGTGTAGATATTTCCATGTTCATCCAGTTGGCTGTGTAGATATTTCCATGTTCATACAGATAGTGGTGTAGACATTTCCATGTTCATACAGATAGCGGTGTAGATATTTCCATGTTCATACAGATAGCCGTGTAGATATTGCCATGTTCATACCGATAGCGGTGCTGATACTTTCATGTTTAAACGGGTAGCGGTGTACATATTTCCGTGTTTATACAGGTAGCGGTGTAGATATTTCCATGTTCATACAGATAGCGGTGTAGATATATCCATGTTTATACAGTTAGCGGTGTAGATATCTCCTTCTTAATACAGATGGCGGTGTAGATATTTATATGTTCATGCAGATGGCGGTGCAGATATTTCCATGTTCATACAGATGGTGGAGTACATATTTCTATGTTTATAGAGATAGGGGTGTAGTTATTTCCATGTACAAAGACATAGCTGTGTAGATATTTCCATGTATATGCAGATAGCTGTGTAGACATTTCCATTTTCATGCAGATAGCGGTGTATATATTTCCCTGTTCAAACAGTTAGCGGTGTAGATATTTCCATGTTCATAAAGATAGCAGTGTAGATATTTCCATGTTTATACAGAAAGCGGTGAAGATGTATGCATGTTTACACTCATAGCGGTGTAGATATTTCCATGTTCATCCAGATGGCTCTGTAGATATATCCATGTTCATACAGATAGCGGTGTAGATATTTCCATGTTCATACAGATAGCAGTGCAGATATTTCCATGTTCATCCAGATGGCTGTGTAGATATATCCATGATCATACAGATGGCTGTGAAGATATTTCCATCTTCATACAGATAGCGGTGTAGATATTTCCATGTTCATACAGATAGCGGTGTAGTTATTTCCATGTTCATACAGATAGCGGTGTATGTATTTCCATGTTCATACAGAAAGCGGTGTAGATATTTCCATGTTCATCCAGATGGCTGTGTAGATATATCCATGTTCATAGAGATAGCGGTGTAGATATTTCCATGTTCCTCCAGATGGCTGTGTAGCTACTTCCATGTTCATCCAGATAGTGGTGTAGATGTTTCCATGTTCATACAGATAGCGGTGTAGATATTTCCATGTTCATACAGATAGCCGTGTAGATATTGCCATGTTCATACCGATAGCGGTGCTGATACTTCCATGTTTATACAGGTAGCGGTGTACATATTTCCGTGTTTATACAGGTAGCGGTGTAGATATTTCCATGTTCATACAGATAGCGGTGTAGATATTTCCATGTTTATACAGTTAGCGGTGTAGATATCTCATTCTTAATACAGATGGCGGTGTAGATATTTATATGTTCATACAGATGGCGGTGCAGACATTTCCGTGTTCATACAGATAGCGGTGTAGATATTTCCATGTTGATACAGATAGCGGTGTAGATATCTCATTCTTAATACAGATGGCGGTGTAGATATTTATATGTTCATCCAGACGGCTGTGTAGACATATCCATGTTCATACAGATGGCGGTGAAGATATTTCCATGTTCATACAGATTGCGGTGTAGATACTTCCATGTTCATACAGATAGCGGTGCTGATATTTCCATGTTTATACAGGTAGCGGTGTAGATATTTCCATGTTTATACAGATAGCGGTGTAGATATTTCCGTGTTTATACACATAGCGGTGTAGATATTTCCATGTTTATACAGATAGCGGTGTAGATATCTCCATCTTAATACAGATGGTAGTGTAGATATTTATATGTTCATTCAGATGGCGGTGCAGATATTTCCAAGTTCATACAGATGGCGGTGTACATATTTCCATGTTCATAGAGATAGCGGTGTAGTTATTTCCATGTGTAAAGAGATAGCTGTGTAGATATTTCCATGTATATGCAGATAGCCGTGTAGACATTTCCATTTTCATGCAGATAGCGGTGTATATATTTCCCTGTTCAAACAGTTAGCGGTGTAGATATTTCCATGTTCATAAAGATAGCAGTGTAGATATTTCCATGTTTATACAGATAGCGGTGAAGTTGTATGCATGTTTACACAGATAGCGGTGTAGATATTTCCATGTTCATCCAGATGGCTGTGTAGATATATCCATGTTCATACAGATAGCGGTGTAGATATTTCCTTGTTCATACAGATAGCGGTGCAGATATTTCCATGTTCATCCAGATGGCTTTGTAGATATATCCATGTTCATACAGATGGCGGTGAAGATATTTCCATGTTCATACAGATAGCGTTGTAGATATTTCCATGTTCATACAGATAGCTCTGTAGATATTTCCATGTTCATACAGATAGCGGTGTATGTATTTCCATGTTCATACAGATAGCGGTGTAGATATTTCCATGTTCATCCAGATGGCTGTGTAGATATATCCATGTTCATACAGATAGCGGTGTAGATATTTCCATGTTCATCCAGATGGCTGTGTAGCTATTTCCATGTTCATACAGATAGTGGTGTAGATATTTCCACGTTCATACAGATAGCGGTGTAGATATTTCCAAGTTCATACAGATAGCCGTGTAGATATATCCATGTTCATACAGATAGCGGTGCTGATACTTCCATGTTTATACAGGTAACGGTGTACATATTTCCGTGTTTATACAGGTAGCGGTGTAGATATTTCCATGTTCATACAGATAGCGGTGTAGATATTTCCATGTTTATACAGATAGCGGTATAGATATCTCCTTTTTAATACAGATGGCGGTGTAGATATTTATATGTTCATACAGATGGCGGTGCACATATTTACATGTTCATACAGATGGTGGAGTAGGTATTTCCATGTTTATAGAGATAGCGGTGTAGTTATTTCCATGTTCAAAGAGATAGCTGTGTAGATATTTCCATGTATATGCAGATAGCTGTGTAGATATTTCCATTTTCATGCAGATAGCGGTGTAGATATTTCCATGTTCAAACAGATAGCGGTGTAGATATTTCCATGTTCATACAGATAGCGGTGTGGATATTTCCATGTTTATACAGATAGCGGTGAAGATGTATGCATGTTTACACAGATAGCGGTGTAGATATTTCTATGTTCATACAGATAGCGGTGTAGATATTTCCATGTTCATCCAGACGGCTGTGTAGACATATCCATGTTCATACAGATGGCGGTGAAGATATTTCCATGTTCATACAGATGGCTGTGTACATATATCCATGTTCATACAGATAGCGGTGAAGATTTTTCAATGTTCATACAGATGGCGGTGTAGATATTTCCATGTTCATACAGATAGCGGTGCTGATATTTCCATGTTTATACAGATAGCGGTGTAGATATTTCCATGTTTATACACATAGCGGTGTAGATATTTCCATGTTTATACAGATAGCGGTGTAGATATCTCCATCTTAATACAGATGGCGGTGTAGATATTTATATGTTCATACAGATGGCGGTGCAGATATTTCCATGTTCATACAGATGGCGGTGAAGATATTTCCATGTTCATACAGATGGCGGTGTAGATACTTCCATGTTCATTCTGATAGCGGTGCTGATATTTCCATGTTTATACAGGTAGCGGAGTAGATATTTCCATGTTTATACATATAGCGGTGTAGATATTTCCATGTTTATACACATAGCGGTGTAGATATTTCCATGTTTATACAGATAGCGGTGTAGATATCTCCATCTTAATACAGATGGCGGTGTAGATAATTATATGTTCATTCAGATGGCGGTGCAGATATTTCCATGTTCATACAGATGGCGGTGTAGATATTTCCATGTTCATACAGATAACGGTGTAGTTATTTCCATGTGTAAAGAGATATCTGTGTAGATATTTCCATGTATATGCAGATAGCTGTGTTGACATTTCCATTTTCATGCAGATAGTGGTGTATATATTTCCCTGTTCAAACAGTTAGCGGTGTAGATATTTCCATGTTCATAAAGATAGCAGTGTGGATATTTCCATGTTTATACAGATAGCGGTGAAGATGTATGCATGTTTACACAGATAGCGGTGTAGATATTTCCATGTTCATCCAGATGGCTGTGTAGATATATCCATGTTCATAAAGATAGCGGTGTAGATATTTCCATGTTCATACAGATAGCGGTGCAGATATTTCCATGTTCATCCAGATGGCTGTGTAGATATATCCATGTTCATACAGATGGCGGTGAAGATATTTCCATGTTCATACAGATAGCGGTGAGGGTATTTCCATGTGCATACAGATAGCGGTGTAGATATTTCCATGTTCATACAGATAGCGGTGTATGTATTTCCATGTTCATACAGATAGCGGTGTAGATATTTCCATGTTCATCCAGATGGCTGTGTAGATATATCCATGTTCATACAGATAGCGGTGTAGATATTTCCATGTTCCTCCAGATGGCTGTGTAGCTACTTCCATGTTCATCCAGATAGTGGTGTAGATATTTCCATGTTCATACAGATAGCGGTGTAGATATTTCCATGTTCATACAGATAGCCGTGTAGATATTGCCATGTTCATACCGATAGCGGTGCTGATACTTCCATGTTTATACAGGTAGCGGTGTACATATTTCCGTGTTTATACAGGTAGCGGTGTAGATATTTCCATGTTCATACAGATAGCGGTGTGGATATTTCCATGTTTATACAGTTAGCGGTGTAGATATGTCATTCTTAATACAGATGGTGGTGTAGATATTTATATGTTCATACAGATGGCGGTGCAGATATTTCCATGTTCATACAGATAGCGGTGTAGATATTTCCATGTTGATACAGATAGCGGTGTAGATATCTCATTCTTAATACAGATGGCGGTGTAGATATTTATATGTTCATACAGATGGCGGTGCAGATATTTCCATGTTCATACAGATGGCGGTGAAGATATTTCCATGTTCATACAGATTGCGGTGTAGATACTTCCATGTTCATACTGATAGCGGTGCTGATATTTCCATGTTTATACAGGTAGCGGTGTAGATATTTCCATGTTTATACAGATAGCGGTGTAGATATTTCCGTGTTTATACACATAGCGGTGTAGATATTTCCATGTTAATACAGATAGCGGTGTAGATATCTCCATCTTAATACAGATGGCAGTGTAGATATTTATATGTTCATTCAGATGGCGGTGCAGATATTTCCAAGTTCATACAGATGGCGGTGTACATATTTCCATGTTCATACAGATAGCGGTGTAGTTATTTCCATGTGTAAAGAGATAGCTGTGTAGATATTTCCATGTATATGCAGATAGCTGTGTAGACATTTCCATTTTCATGAAGATAGCGGTGTATATATTTCCCTGTTCAAACAGTTAGCGGTGTAGATATTTCCATGTTCATAAAGATAGCAGTGTAGATATTTCCATGTTTATGCAGATAGCGGTGAAGATCTATGCATGTTTACACAGATAGCGGTGTAGATATTTCCATGTTCATCCAGATGGCTGTGTAGATATATCCATGTTCATACAGATAGCGGTGTAGATATTTCCATGTTCATACAGATAGCGGTGCAGATATTTCCATGTTCATCCAGATGGCTGTGTAGATATATCCATGTTCATACAGATGGCGGTGAAGATATTTCCATGTTCATACAGATTGCGTTGTAGATATTTCCATGTTCATACAGATAGCGGTGTATGTATTTCCATGTTCATACAGATAGCGGGGTAGATATTTCCATGTTCATCCAGATGGCTGTGTAGATATATCCATGTTCATACAGATAGCGGTGTAGATATTTCCATGTTCATCCAGATGGCTGTGTAGCTGTTTCCATGTTCATACAGATAGTGGTGTAGATATTTCCACGTTCATACAGATAGCGGTGTAGATATTTCCATTTTCATACAGATAGCCGTGTAGATATATCCATGTTCATACAGATAGCGGTGCTGATACTTCCATGTTTATACAGGTAAAGGTGTACATATTTCCGTGTTTAAGCAGGAAGCGGTGTAGATATTTCCATGTTCATACAGATAGCGGTGTAGATATTTCCATGTTTATACAGATAGCGGTGTAGATATCTCCTTTTTAATACAGATGGCGGTGTAGATATTTATATGTTCATACAGATGGCGGTGCAGATATTTACATGTTCATACAGATGGTGGAGTAGGTATTTCCATGTTTATAGAGATAGCGGTGTAGTTATTTCCATGTTCAAAGAGATAGCTGTGTAGATATTTCCATGTATATGCAGATAGCTGTGTAGATATTTCCATTTTCATGCAGATAGCGGTGTAGATATTTCCATGTTCAAACAGATAGCGGTGTAGATATTTCCATGTTCATACAGATAGCGGTGTGGATATTTCCATGTTTATACAGATAGCGGTGAAGATGTATGCATGTTTACACAGATAGCGGTGTAGATATTTCCATGTTCATACAGATAGCGGTGTAGATATTTCCATGTTCATCCAGACGGCTGTGTAGACATATCCATGTTCATACAGATGGCGGTGAAGATATTTCCATGTTCATACAGATGGCTGTGTACATATATCCATGTTCATACAGATAGCGGTGAAGATTTTTCCATGTTCATACAGATGGCGGTGTAGATATTTCCATGTTCATACAGATAGCGGTGCTGATATTTCCATGTTTATACAGGTAGCAGTGTAGATATTTCCATGTTTATACAGATAGCGGTGTAGATATTTCCATGTTTATACACATAGCGGTGTAGATATTTCCATGTTTATACAGATAGCGGTGTAGATATCTCCATCTTAATACAGATGGCGGTGTAGATAATTATATGTTCATTCAGATGGCGGTGCAGATATTTCCATGTTCATACAGATGGCGGTGTAGATATTTCCATGTTCATACAGATAACGGTGTAGTTATTTCCATGTGTAAAGAGATAGCTGTGTAGATATTTCCATGTATATGCAGATAGCTGTGTTGTCATTTCCATTTTCATGCAGATAGTGGTGTATATATTTCCCTGTTCAAACAGTTAGCGGTGTAGATATTTCCATGTTCATAAAGATAGCAGTGTAGATATTTCCATGTTTATACAGATAGCGGTGAAGATGTATGCATGTTTACACAGATAGCGGTGTAGATATTTCCATGTTCATCCAGATGGCTGTGTAGATATTTCCGTGTTCATATAGATAGCGGTGTAGATATTTCCATGTTTATACAGATAGCGGTGTAGATATCTCCTTCTTAATACAGATGGCGATTTAGATATTTATATGTTCATACAGACGGCGGTGCAGATATTTCCATGTTCATACAGATGGTGGTGTAGATATTTCCATGTTCATACAGATAGCGGTGTGGATATTTCCATGTTTATACAGATAGCGGTGAAGATGTATGCATGTTTACACAGATAGCGGTGTAGATATTTCCATGTTCATCCAGATGGCTGTGTAGATATATCCATGTTCATACAGATAGCAGTGTAGATATTTCCATGTTTTTACAGACAGCGGTGCAGTTATTTCCATGTTCATCCAGATGGCTGTGTAGATATATCCATGTTCATACAGATAGCGGTGAAGATATTTCCATGTTCATACAGATAGCCGTGTAGATATTTCCATGTTCATACAGATAGCGGTGTAGATATCTCCATGTTCATACAGACAGCGGTGCAGATATTTCCATGTTCATCCAGATGGCTGTGTAGATATACCCATGCTCATACAGATGGCGGTGAAGATATTTCCATGTACATACAGATAGCGTTGTAGATATTTCCATGTTCATACAGATAGCGGTGTAGATATTTCCATGTTCATACAGATAGCGGTGTAGATATTTCCATGTTCATACAGATAGCGGTGTATGTATTTCCATGTTAATACAGATAGCGGTGTAGCTATTTCCATGTTCATCCAGATGGCTGTGTATATATATCCATGTTCATACAGATAGCAATGTAGATATTTCCATGTTCATCCAGATGGCTGTGTAGCTATTTCCATGTTCATACAGATAGTGGTGTAGATATTTCCATGTTCATGCAGATAGCGATGTAGATATTTCCATGTTCATACAGATAGCCGTGTAGATATTGCCATGTTCATACCGATAGCAGTGCTGATACTTCCATGTTTATACAGGTAGCGGTGTACATATTTCCGTGTTTATACAGGTAGCGGTGTAGATATTTCCATGTTCATCCAGACGGCTGTGTAAACATATCCATGTTCATACAGATGGCGGTGAAGATATTTCCATGTTGATACAGATGGCTGTGTAGATATATCCATGTTCATACAGATGGCGGTGAAGATTTTTCCATGTTCATACAGATGGCGGTGTAGATATTTCCATATTCATACAGATAGCGGTGCTGATATTTCCATGTTTATACAGGTAGCAGTGTAGATATTTCCATGTTTATACAGATAGCGGTGTAGATATTTCCATGTTTATACACATAGCGGTGTAGTTATTTCCATGTTTATACAGATAGCGGTGTAGATATCTCCATCTTAATACAGATGTTGGTGTAGATATTTATATGTTCATACAGATGACGGTGCAGATATTTGCATGTTCATACAGATGGCGGTGAAGATATTTCCATGTTCACACAGATGGCGGTGTAGATACTTCCATGTTCATACTGATAGCGGTGCTGATATTTCCATGTTTATACAGGTAGCGGTGTAGATATTTCCATGTTTATACAGATAGCGGTGTAGATATTTCCATGTTTATACACATAGCGGTGTAGATAATTCCATGTTTATACAGATAGCGGTGTAGATATCTCCATCTTAATACAGATGGCGGTGCAGATATTTATATGTTCATACAGATGGCGGTGCAGATATTTCCATGTTCATACAGATGGCGGTGTAGATATTTCCATGTTCATACAGATAGCGGTGTAGTTATTTCCATGTGTAAAGAGATAGCTGTGTAGATATTTCCATGTATATGCAGTTAGCTGTGTAGACATTTCCATTTTCAAGCAGAGAGCGGTGTATATATTTCCCTGTTCAAACAGTTAGCGGTGTACATATTTCCATGTTCATAAAGATAGCAGTGTAGATATTTCCATGTTTATACAGATAGCGGTGAAGATGTATGCATGTTTACAAAGATAGCGGTGTAGATATTTCCATGTTCATCCAGATGGCTGTGTAGATATATCCATGTTAATACAGATAGCGGTGTAGATATTTCCATGTTCATACAGATAGCGGTGCAGTTATTTCCATGTTCATCCAGATGGCTGTGTAGATATATCCATGTTCATACAGATGGCGGTGAAATATTTCCATGTTCATACAGATAGCGGTGTAAATATTTCCATGTTCATACAGATAGCGGTGTAGATATTTCCATGTTCATACAGTTAGCGGTGTATGTATTTCCATGTTCATACAGATAGCGGTGTAGATATTTCCATGTTCATCCAGATGGCTGTGAAGATATATCCATGTTCATACAGATAGCCGTGTAGATATTTCCCTGTTCATCCAGATGGCTGTGTAGCTATTTCCATGTTCATGCAGATAGTGGTGTAGATATTTCCATGTTCCTACAGAGGGCGGTGCTGATATTTCCATGTTTATTCCGGTAGCGGTGTAGATATTTCCATGTTTATATAGATAGCGGTGTAGATATTTCCATGTTTATACACGCAGCGGTGTAGATATTTCCATGTTTATTCAGATAGCGGTGTAGATATCTCCATCTTAATACAGATGGCGGTGTAGATATTTCTATGTTCATACAGATTGCCGTGCAGATATTTCCATGTTCATACAGATAGCGGTGTAGTTATTTCCATGTGTAAAGAGATAGCTGTGTAGATATTTCCATGTATATGCAGATAGCTGTGTAGATATTTCCATTTTCATGCAGATAGCGGTGTAGATATTTCCATGTTAAAACAGATAGCGGTGTAGATATTTCCATGTTCATACAGATAGCAGTGTAGATATTTCCATGTTTATACAGATAACGGTGTAGATGTATGCATGTTTACACAGATAGCGGTGTAGATATTTCCATGTTCATCCAGATAGCGGTGTAGATATTTCCATGTTCATCCAGATGGCTGTGTAGATATATCCATGTTCATCCAGATGGCTGTGTAGATATATCCACGTTCATGCAGATGGCGTTGAAGATATTTCCATGTTCATACAGATAGTGGTGTAGATATTTCCATATTCATACAGATAGCAGTGTATGTATTTCCATGTTCATACAGATGGCGGTGTAGATATTTCCATGTTCATCCAGATGGCTGTGTAGATATATCCATGTTCATACAGATAGCGGTGTAGATATTTCCATGTTCATCCAGATGGCTGTGTTGCTATTTCCATGTTCATACAGATAGCGGTGTAGATATTTCCATGTTCATACAGATAGCGGTGCTGATACTTCCATGTATATACAGGTAGCAGTGTACATATCTCCGTGTTTATACAGGTAGCGGTGTAGATATTTCCATGTTCATACAGATAGCGGTGTAGATATTTCCATGTTTATACAGATAGCGGTGTAGATATCTCCTTCTTAATACAGATGGCGGTGTAGATATTTATATGTTCATACAGATGGCTGTGCAGATATTTCCATGTTCATACAGATGGTGGTGTAGATATTTCCATGGTTATAGAGATAGCGGTGTAGTTATTTCCATGTGCTAAGAGATAGCTGTGTAGATATTTCCATGTATATGCAGATAGCTGTGTAGATATTTCCATTTTCATGCAGATAGCGGTGTAGATATTTCCATGTTCAAACAGATAGCGGTGTAGATATTTCCATGTTCATACAGATAGCGGTGTGGATATTTCCATGTTTATACAGATAGCGGTGAAGATGTATGCATGTTTACACAGATAGCGGTGTAGATATTTCCATGTTCATACAGATCGCGGTGTAGATATTTCCATGTTCATCCAGACGGCTGTGTAGACATATCCATGTTCATACAGATGGCGGTGAGGATATTTTCATGTTCATACAGATGGCTGTGTAGATATATCCATGTTCATACAGATGGCGGTGTAGATATTTCCATGTTCATACAGATAGCGGTGTACTTATTTCCATGTGTAAAGGGATAGCTTTGTAGATATTTCCATGTATGTGCAGATAGCTGTGTAGATATTTCCATTTTCATGCAGATAGCGGTGTAGATATTTCCATTTTCAAACAGATAGCGGTGTAGATATTTCCATGTTTATACAGACAGCGGTGAAGATGTATGCATGTTTACACTGACAGCGGTGTAGATATTTCCATGTTCATACAGAAAACGGTGTAGATATTTCCATGTTTATACAGATAGCGGTGAAGATGTATGCATCTTTACACAGATAGCGGTGTAGATAATTCCATGTTCATCCAGATGGCTGTGTAGATATTTCCACGTTCATCCAGATGGCTGTGTAGATATATCCATGTTCATACAGATGGCGGTGAAGATATTTCCATATTCATACAGATGGCAGTGTAGATATTTCCATGTTCTTACCGATAGCGGTGCTGATATTTCCATGTTCTTACAGGTAACTGTGTAGATATTTCCATGTTTATACAGATAGCGGTGTAGATATTTCCATGTGTATACACATAGCGGTGTAGATATTTCCATGTTTATACTGATAGCGGTGTAGGTATCTCCATCTTAATACAGATGGCGGTGTAGATATTTATATGTTCATACAGATGTCGGTGCAGTTATTTCCATGTTCATACAGATGACGGTGTAGATATTACCATGTTTATAGAGATAGCGGTGTAGTTATTTCCATGTGTAAAGAGATAGCTGTATAGATATTTCCATGTATATGCAGATAGCTGTGTAGATATTTCCATTTTCATGAAGATAGCGGTGTAGATATTTCCATGTTCAAACAGGAAGCGGTGTAGATATTTCCATGTTCATACAGATAGCAGTGTAGATATTTCCATGTTCATACAGATAGCGGTGTAGATATTTCCATTTTCATGCAGATAGCGGTGTAGTTATTTCCCTTTTCAAACAGTTAGCGGTGTAGATATTTCCATGTTCATACAGATAGCGGTGTAGATATTTCCATGTTTATACAGATAGCGGTGAAGATGTATGCATGTTTACACAGATAGCGGTGTAGATATTTCCATGTTCATCCAGATGGCTGTATAGATATATCCATGTTCA
The DNA here is from genome assembly GCF_029281585.2 of Gorilla gorilla gorilla. Classification (NCBI taxonomy): domain Eukaryota; kingdom Metazoa; phylum Chordata; class Mammalia; order Primates; family Hominidae; genus Gorilla; species Gorilla gorilla. The sequence continues at coordinate 2,705,728 of NC_073232.2, read as the reverse complement.
TACAGATGGCGGTGAAGATATTTCCTTGTTCATACAGATAGCGGTGTAGATATTTGATGTTCATACAGATAGCGGTGTAGATATTTCCATGTTCATACAGACAACGGTGAATGTATCTCCATGTTCATAAAGATAGCGGTGTAGGTATTTCCATGTTCATCCAGATGGCTGTGTAGATATTTCCATGTTTATAGAGATAGCGGTGTAGTTATTTCCATGTGTAAAGAGATAGCTTTGTAGATATTTCCATGTATGTGCAGATAGCTGTGTAGATATTTCCATTTTCATGCAGATAGCGGTGTAGATATTTCCATTTTCAAACAGATAGCGGTGTATGTATTTCCATGTTCATACAGATAGCGGTGTAGACATTTCCATGTTCATACAGATAGCGGTGTTGATATTTCCATGTTTATACAGATAGCTGTGAAGATGTATGCATGTTTACACAGATAGCGGTGTAGATATTTCCATGTTCATACAGAAAACGGTGTAGATATTTCCATGTTTATACAGATAGTGGTGAAGATGTATACATGTTTACACAGATAGCGGTGTAGATAATTCCATGTTCATCCAGATGGCTGTGTAGATATTTCCACGTTCATCCAGATGGCTGTGTAGATATATCCATGTTCATACAGATGGCGGTGAAGGTATTTCCATGTTCATACAGATGGCGGTGTAGATATTTCCATGTTCACACCGATAGCGGTGCTGATATTTCCACGTTCATACAGGTAACAGTGTAGATATTTCCATGTTTATACAGATAGCGGTGTAGATATTTCCATGTTTATACAAATAGCGGTGTAGATATTTCCATGTTTATACTGATAGCGGTGTAGTTATATCCATCTTAATACAGATGGTGGTGTAGATATTTATATGTTCATACTGGTGGCGGTGCAGTTATTTCCATGTTCATACAGATGGCGGTGTAGATATTACCATGTTTATAGAGATAGCGGTGTAGTTATTTCCATGTGTAAAGAGATAGCTGTATAGATATTTCCATGTATATGCAAATAGCTGTGTAGATATTTCCATTTTCATGCAGATAGCTGTTTAGATATTTCCATGTTCAAACAGTTAGCGGTGTAGATATTTCCATGTTCATAAAAATAGCGGTGTAGATATTTCCATGTTTATACAGATAGCGGTGAAGATGTATGCATGTTGACACAGATAGCGTTGTAGATATTTCCATGTTCATCCAGATGGCTGTGTAGATATATCCATGTTCATCCAGATGGCTGTATAGTCATATCCATGTTCATACAGAGAGCGGTGTAGATATTTCCATGTTCATACAGATAGCGGTGTAGATATTTCCATGTTCATACAGACAGCGGTGTATGTATCTCCATGTTCATACAGATAGCGGTGTAGATATTTCCATGTTTATACAGGTAGCGGTGTAGATATTTCCATGTTCATACAGATAGCGGTGTAGATATTTCCATGTTCATAAAGATAGCAGTGCAGATATTTCCATGTTCATCCAGATAGCGGTGCAGATAATTCCATGTTCATCCAGATGGCTGTGTAGATATACCGATGTTCATACAGATGGCGGTGAAGATATTTCCATGTTCATACAGATAGCGGTGTAGATATTTCCATGTTCATACAGATACCGGTGTAGATATTTCCATTTTCATAGAGATAGCGGTGTATGTATTTCCATGTTCATACAGATAGCGGTGTAGATATTTCCATGTTCATCCAGATGGCTGTGTAGATATATCCATGTTCATACAGATAGCGGTGTAGATATTTCCATGTTCATACAGATAGCGGTGCAGATACTTCCATGTTCATCCAGATGGCTGTGTAGATATATCCATGTTCATACAGATGGCGGTGAAGATATTTCCATGTTCATACTGATTGCGGTGTAGATATTTCCATGCTCATACAAATAGCGGTGTAGATATTTCCATGTTCATAGAGATAGCGGTGTATGTATTTCCATGTTCATACAGATAGCGGTGTAGATATTTCCATTTTCAAGCAGATAGCGGTGTATATATTTCCCTGTTCAAACAGTTGGCGGTGTAGATATTTCCATGTTCATAAAGATAGCGGTGTATATATTTCCATGTTCATACAGATGGCGGTGTAGATATCTCCATGTTAATACAGATGGCGTTGTAGTTATTTATATGTTTATACAGATGGCGGTGCAGATATTTCCATGTTCATACAGATGGCGGTGTATATATTTCCAGGTTTATAGAGATAGCGGTGTACTTATTTCCATGTGTAAAGAGATAGCTGTATAGATATTTCCATGTATATGCAGATAGCTGTGTAGATATTTCCATTTTCATTCAGATAGCGTTGTAGATATTTCCATGTTCAAACAGATAGCGGTGTAGATATTTCCATGTTCATACAGATAGCAGTGTAGATATTTCCATGTTTATAAAGATAGCGGTGAAGATGCATGCATGTTTACACAGATAGCGGTGTAGATATTTCCATGTTCATGCAGATAGCGGTGTAGATATTTCCATGTTCATCCAGATGGCTTTGTAGACATATCCATGTTCATACAGATGGCAGTGAAGATATTTCCATGTTCATACAGATAGCGGTGTAGATATTTCCATGTTCATACAGATAGCGGTGTAGACATTTCCATGTTCATACAGATGGCTGTGTAGATATATCCATGCTCATACAGATGGCGGTGAAGGTATTTCCATGTTCATACAGATGGCGGTGTAGATATTTCCATGTTCATACCGTTAGCGGTGCTGATATTTCCATGTTCATACAGGTAGCTGTGTAGATATTTCCATGTTTATACAGATAGCAGTGTAGATATTTCTATGTTTATACACATAGCGGTGTAGATATTTCCATGTTTATACAGATAGCGGTGCTGATATTTCCATGTTTATGCACATAGCGGTGTAGGTATCTCCATCTTAATACAGATGGCGCTGTAGATATTTATATGTTCATACAGATGGCGGTGCAGATACTTCCATGTTCATACAGATGACGGTGTAGATATTTCCATGTTCATACAGATAGCGGTGTAGTTATTTCCATGTGTAAAGAGATAGCTGTGTAGATATTTCCATGTATATGCAGATAGCTGTGTAGATATTTCCATTTTCATGCAGATAGCGGTGTAGATATTTCCATGTTAAAACAGATAGCGGTGTAGATATTTCCATGTTCATACAGATAGCAGTGTAGATATTTCCATGTTTATACAGATAACGGTGTAGATGTATGCATGTTTACACAGATAGCGGTGTAGATATTTCCATGTTCATCCAGATAGCGGTGTAGATATTTCCATGTTCATCCAGATGGCTGTGTAGATATATCCATGTTCATCCAGATGGCTGTGTAGATATATCCACGTTCATGCAGATGGCGTTGAAGATATTTCCATGTTCATACAGATAGTGGTGTAGATATTTCCATATTCATACAGATAGCAGTGTATGTATTTCCATGTTCATACAGATGGCGGTGTAGATATTTCCATGTTCATCCAGATGGCTGTGTAGATATATCCATGTTCATACAGATAGCGGTGTAGATATTTCCATGTTCATCCAGATGGCTGTGTTGCTATTTCCATGTTCATACAGATAGCGGTGTAGATATTTCCATGTTCATACAGATAGCGGTGCTGATACTTCCATGTATATACAGGTAGCAGTGTACATATCTCCGTGTTTATACAGGTAGCGGTGTAGATATTTCCATGTTCATACAGATAGCGGTGTAGATATTTCCATGTTTATACAGATAGCGGTGTAGATATCTCCTTCTTAATACAGATGGCGGTGTAGATATTTATATGTTCATACAGATGGCTGTGCAGATATTTCCATGTTCATACAGATGGTGGTGTAGATATTTCCATGGTTATAGAGATAGCGGTGTAGTTATTTCCATGTGCTAAGAGATAGCTGTGTAGATATTTCCATGTATATGCAGATAGCTGTGTAGATATTTCCATTTTCATGCAGATAGCGGTGTAGATATTTCCATGTTCAAACAGATAGCGGTGTAGATATTTCCATGTTCATACAGATAGCGGTGTGGATATTTCCATGTTTATACAGATAGCGGTGAAGATGTATGCATGTTTACACAGATAGCGGTGTAGATATTTCCATGTTCATACAGATCGCGGTGTAGATATTTCCATGTTCATCCAGACGGCTGTGTAGACATATCCATGTTCATACAGATGGCGGTGAGGATATTTTCATGTTCATACAGATGGCTGTGTAGATATATCCATGTTCATACAGATGGCGGTGTAGATATTTCCATGTTCATACAGATAGCGGTGTACTTATTTCCATGTGTAAAGGGATAGCTTTGTAGATATTTCCATGTATGTGCAGATAGCTGTGTAGATATTTCCATTTTCATGCAGATAGCGGTGTAGATATTTCCATTTTCAAACAGATAGCGGTGTAGATATTTCCATGTTTATACAGACAGCGGTGAAGATGTATGCATGTTTACACTGACAGCGGTGTAGATATTTCCATGTTCATACAGAAAACGGTGTAGATATTTCCATGTTTATACAGATAGCGGTGAAGATGTATGCATCTTTACACAGATAGCGGTGTAGATAATTCCATGTTCATCCAGATGGCTGTGTAGATATTTCCACGGTCATCCAGATGGCTGTGTAGATATATCCATGTTCATACAGATGGCGGTGAAGATATTTCCATATTCATACAGATGGCAGTGTAGATATTTCCATGTTCTTACCGATAGCGGTGCTGATATTTCCATGTTCTTACAGGTAACTGTGTAGATATTTCCATGTTTATACAGATAGCGGTGTAGATATTTCCATGTTTATACACATAGCGGTGTAGATATTTCCATGTTTATACTGATAGCGGTGTAGGTATCTCCATCTTAATACAGATGGCGGTGTAGATATTTATATGTTCATACAGATGTCGGTGCAGTTATTTCCATGTTCATACAGATGACGGTGTAGATATTACCATGTTTATAGAGATAGCGGTGTAGTTATTTCCATGTGTAAAGAGATAGCTTTATAGATATTTCCATGTATATGCAGATAGCTGTGTAGATATTTCCATTTTCATGAAGATAGCGGTGTAGATATTTCCATGTTCAAACAGGTAGCGGTGTAGATATTTCCATGTTCATACAGATAGCAGTGTAGATATTTCCATGTTCATACAGATAGCGGTGTAGATATTTCCATTTTCATGCAGATAGCGGTGTAGTTATTTCCCTTTTCAAACAGTTAGCGGTGTAGATATTTCCATGTTCATACAGATAGCGGTGTAGATATTTCCATGTTTATACAGATAGCGGTGAAGATGTATGCATGTTTACACAGATAGCGGTGTAGATATTTCCATGTTCATCCAGATGGCTGTATAGATATATCCATGTTCATACAGATGGCGGTGAAGATATTTCCTTGTTCATACAGATAGCGGTGTAGATATTTGATGTTCATACAGATAGCGGTGTAGATATTTCCATGTTCATACAGACAACGGTGAATGTATCTCCATGTTCATAAAGATAGCGGTGTAGGTATTTCCATGTTCATCCAGACGGCTGTGTAGATATTTCCATGTTTATAGAGATAGCGGTGTAGTTATTTCCATGTGTAAAGAGATAGCTTTGTAGATATTTCCATGTATGTGCAGATAGCTGTGTAGATATTTCCATTTTCATGCAGATAGCGGTGTAGATATTTCCATTTTCAAACAGATAGCGGTGTATGTATTTCCATGTTCATACAGATAGCGGTGTAGACATTTCCATGTTCATACAGATAGCGGTGTTGATATTTCCATGTTTATACAGATAGCTGTGAAGATGTATGCATGTTTACACAGATAGCGGTGTAGATATTTCCATGTTCATACAGAAAACGGTGTAGATATTTCCATGTTTATACAGATAGTGGTGAAGATGTATACATGTTTACACAGATAGCGGTGTAGATAATTCCATGTTCATCCAGATGGCTGTGTAGATATTTCCACGTTCATCCAGATGGCTGTGTAGATATATCCATGTTCATACAGATGGCGGTGAATGTATTTCCATGTTCATACAGATGGCGGTGTAGATATTTCCATGTTCACACCGATAGCGGTGCTGATATTTCCACGTTCATACAGGTAACAGTGTAGATATTTCCATGTTTATACAGATAGCGGTGTAGATATTTCCATGTTTATACAAATAGCGGTGTAGATATTTCCATGTTTATACTGATAGCGGTGTAGTTATATCCATCTTAATACAGATGGTGGTGTAGATATTTATATGTTCATACTGGTGGCGGTGCAGTTATTTCCATGTTCATACAGATGGCGGTGTAGATATTACCATGTTTATAGAGATAGCGGTGTAGTTATTTCCATGTGTAAAGAGATAGCTGTATAGATATTTCCATGTATATGCAAATAGCTGTGTAGATATTTCCATTTTCATGCAGATAGCTGTTTAGATATTTCCATGTCCAAACAGTTAGCGGTGTAGATATTTCCATGTTCATAAATATAGCGGTGTAGATATTTCCATGTTTATACAGATAGCGGTGAAGATGTATGCATGTTGACACAGATAGCGTTGTAGATATTTCCATGTTCATCCAGATGGCTGTGTAGATATATCCATGTTCATCCAGATGGCTGTATAGTCATATCCATGTTCATACAGAGAGCGGTGTAGATATTTCCATGTTCATACAGATAGCGGTGTAGATATTTCCATGTTCATACAGACAGCGGTGTATGTATCTCCATGTTCATACAGATAGCGGTGTAGATATTTCCATGTTTATACAGGTAGCGGTGTAGATATTTCCATGTTCATACAGATAGCGGTGTAGATATTTCCATGTTCATAAAGATAGCAGTGCAGATATTTCCATGTTCATCCAGATAGCGGTGCAGATAATTCCATGTTCATCCAGATTGCTGTGTAGATATACCGATGTTCATACAGATGGCGGTGAAGATATTTCCATGTTCATACAGATAGCGGTGTAGATATTTCCATGTTCATACAGATACCGGTGTAGATATTTCCATTTTCATAGAGATAGCGGTGTATGTATTTCCATGTTCATACAGATAGCGGTGTAGATATTTCCATGTTCATCCAGATGGCTGTGTAGATATATCCATGTTCATACAGATAGCGGTGTAGATATTTCCATGTTCATACAGATAGCGGTGCAGATACTTCCATGTTCATCCAGATGGCTGTGTAGATATATCCATGTTCATACAGATGGCGGTGAAGATATTTCCATGTTCATACTGATTGCGGTGTAGATATTTCCATGCTCATACAAATAGCGGTGTAGATATTTCCATGTTCATAGAGATAGCGGTGTATGTATTTCCATGTTCATACAGATAGCGGTGTAGATATTTCCATTTTCAAGCAGATAGCGGTGTATATATTTCCCTGTTCAAACAGTTGGCGGTGTAGATATTTCCATGTTCATAAAGATAGCGGTGTATATATTTCCATGTTCATACAGATGGCGGTGTAGATATCTCCATGTTAATACAGATGGCGTTGTAGTTATTTATATGTTTATACAGATGGCGGTGCAGATATTTCCATGTTCATACAGATGGCGGTGTATATATTTCCAGGTTTATAGAGATAGCGGTGTACTTATTTCCATGTGTAAAGAGATAGCTGTATAGATATTTCCATGTATATGCAGATAGCTGTGTAGATATTTCCATTTTCATTCAGATAGCGGTGTAGATATTTCCATGTTCAAACAGATAGCGGTGTAGATATTTCCATGTTCATACAGATAGCAGTGTAGATATTTCCATGTTTATAAAGATAGCGGTGAAGATGCATGCATGTTTACACAGATAGCGGTGTAGATATTTCCATGTTCATGCAGATAGCGGTGTAGATATTTCCATGTTCATCCAGATGGCTTTGTAGACATATCCATGTTCATACAGATGGCAGTGAAGATATTTCCATGTTCATACAGATAGCGGTGTAGATATTTCCATGTTCATACAGATAGCGGTGTAGACATTTCCATGTTCATACAGATGGCTGTGTAGATATATCCATGCTCATACAGATGGCGGTGAAGGTATTTCCATGTTCATACAGATGGCGGTGTAGATATTTCCATGTTCATACCGTTAGCGGTGCTGATATTTCCATGTTCATACAGGTAGCTGTGTAGATATTTCCATGTTTATACAGATAGCAGTGTAGATATTTCTATGTTTATACACATAGCGGTGTAGATATTTCCATGTTTATACAGATAGCGGTGTAGATATTTCCATGTTTATGCACATAGCGGTGTAGGTATCTCCATCTTAATACAGATGGCGCTGTAGATATTTATATGTTCATACAGATGGCGGTGCAGATATTTCCATGTTCATACAGATGACGGTGTAGATATTTCCATGTTCATACAGATAGCGGTGTAGTTATTTCCATGTGTAAAGAGATAGCTGTGTAGATATTTCCATGTATATGCAGATAGCTGTGTAGATATTTCCATTTTCATGCAGATAGTGGTGTACATATTTCCCTGTTCTAACAGTTAGCGGTGTAGATATTTCCATGTTCATAGAGATAGCGGTGTAGATATTTCCATGTTTATACAGATAGCGGTGAAGATGTATGCATGTTTACACAGATAGCGGTGTAGATATTTCCATGTTCATCCAGATGGCTGTGTAGATATATCCATGTTCATACAGATAGCGGTGTAGATATTTCCATGTTCATACAGATAGCGGTGCAGATATTTCCATGTTCATCCAGATGGCTGTGTAGATATATCCATGTTCATACAGATGGCGGTGAAGATATTTCCATGTTCATACAAATAGCGGTGTAGATATTTCCATGCTCATACAAATAGCGGTGTAGATATTTCCATGTTCATAGAGATAGCGGTGTATGTATTTCCATGTTCATACAGATAGCGGTGTAGATATTTCCATTTTCATGCAGATAGCGGTGTATATATTTCCCTGTTCAAACAGTTGGCGGTCTAGATATTTCCATGTTCATAAAGATAGCGGTGTATATATTTCCATGTTTATACAGATAGCGGTGAAGATGTATGCATGTTTAGACAGATAGCGGTGTAGTTATTTCCATGTATATACAGATAGCGGTGTAGATATTTCCATGTTTATACAGATAGCGGTGTAGATATCTCCTTCTTCATACAGATGGCGGTGTAGATATTTATATGTTCATACAGATAGCGGTGCAGATATGTCCATGTTCATACAGATGGCGGTGTAGATATTTCCATGTTTATAGAGATAGCGGTGTAGTTATTTCCATCTGTAAAGAGATAGCTGTGTAGATATTTCCATGTATATGCAGATAGCTGTGTAGATATTTCCATTTTCATGCAGATAGCGGTGTAGATATTTCCATGTTCAAACAGATAGCGGTGTAGATATTTCCATGTTCATCCAGATGGCTGTGTAGATATATCCATGTTCATACAGATGGCGGTGAAGATATTTCCATGTTCATACAGATAGCGGTGTAGATATTTCCATGTTCATACAGATAGCGGTGCTGATATTTCCTTGTTCATCCAGATGGCTGTGTAGATATTTCCATGTTCATAGAGATGGCGGTGAAGATATTTCCATGTTCATACAGATATCGTTGTAGATATTTCCAAGTTCATACAGATAGCGGTGTAGATATTTCCATGTTCATACAGATAGCGGTGCTGATATTTCTATGTTTATACAGGTAGCGGTGTAGGTATTTCCATGTTTATACAGATAGCGTTGTAGATATTTCCATGTTTATACAGGTAGCGGTGTAGATATTTCCATGTTTATACATATAGCGGTGTAGATATCTTCATCTTAATTCAGATGGCGGTGTAGATATTTATATGTTCATACAGATGACGGTGCAGATATTTCCATGTTCATACTAATGGCGGTGTAGATATTTCCATGTTTATAGAGATAGCGGTGTACTTATTTCCATGTATAAAGAGATAGCTTTGTAGATATTTCCATGTATGTGCAGATAGCTGTGTAGATATTTCCAGTTTCATGCAGATAGCGGTGTAGATATTTCCATTTCCAAACAGATAGCGGTGTAGATATTTCCATGTTTATACAGATGGCAGTGTAGATATTTCCATGTTTATAGAGATGGCGGTGTAGATATTTCCTTGTTTATACAGATAGCAGTGTAAATATTTCGATGTTTATAGAGATAGGTTTGTAGGTATTTCCATGTTCTTACAGATAGCGGTGTAGATATTTCCATGTTCATACAGAAGGCGGTGTAGATATTTCCATCTTCATACAGATGGCGGTGAAGATATTTGCATGTTCATACAGATGGCGGTGTAGATATTTCCATGTTCATACAGATGCCGGTGTAGATATTTCCATGTTCACACAGATGTCTGTGTAGTTATTTCCATGTTCATACAGATGACGTTGTTGATATTTCCATGTTCATACCGAGGGCGGTGTAGATATTTCCATGTTTATAGAGATGGCGGTGTAGATATTTCCATGTTTATACAGATGGCAGTGTAGATATTTCCATGTTCATACAGATAGCATTGTAGATATTTCCATGTTTATGGAGATATCGGTGTAGATATTTGCATGTTTATACAGATAGCGGTGTAGATATTTCCATGATTACACAGATAGCGGTGTAGATATTTCCATGTTTATATAGATAGCGGTGTAGATATTTACATGTTTATACAGATAGCGGTGAAGATATTTCCATGTTTATACAGACAGCGGTGTTGATATTTCCATGTTTATACAGAGAGCATTGTAGATATTTCCATGTTTATAGAGTTAGCGGTGTAGATATTTCCCTGTTTTACAGATAGCAGAGTAGATATTTCCATGTTTATACAGATAGCAGTGTAGACATTTCCATGTTTATACCAATAACGGTGTAGATATTTCTGTGTTTATACATATAACGGTGTAGATATTTCCATGATCATACAGATGGCGGTGTGGATATTTCCATTTTGATACAGACTGGGTGTAGATATTTTCATGTTTATACAGATGACGGTGTAGATATTTACATGTTTATAGATATGGCGGTGTAGATATTTCCATGTTTTTACACATAGCAGTGGCGATATTTCCATGTTTATGGAGATATCGGTGTAGGTATTTCCATGTTTATAGAGAGAGCGTTGTAGATATTTCCATGTTTATACAGATAGCGGTGTAGATATTTCCCTATTTTTCAGATAGCAGTGTAGATATTTCCATGTTTATACAGATAGCGGTGTAGATATTTCCATGTACATACAGATAGCGGTGTAGATATTCCCATGTTTATTCAGATGGCAATGTAGATATTTACATGTTTATAGGGATGGCGGTGTAGATATTTCCTTGTATTGACAGATAGCTGTGTAGATATTTCCATTTTTATACAGATAGCGCTGAAGATATTTCGATGATTATACAGATAGTGGTGTAGATATTTCCATGTTTATACAGATAGCGGTGTAGATATTTCCATGTTTATACAGATAGCGGTGTAGATATTTCCATGTTTATGGAGATGGCATTATAGTTATTTACTTGTTTATACAGATGGTGGTGTCGATATTTCCATGTTCATACAGATAGCGGTGTAGATATTTCCATATTTATACACATGACGGTGTAGATATTTCCATGTGCATACAGATGCCGGTTTAGATATTTCAATGTTTATAGAGATGACGGTGTAGATATTTCCATGTTTATACAGATGGCGGTGTAGATATTTCCATGTTTATACCCATAGCGGTGTAGATATTTCCATGTTTGTACGCATAGCGGTATAGATATTTCTATGTTTACAGATATATTGGTGTAGATATTTCCATGTTTATAGAGATAGTCGTGTAGATATTTCCATGTTTATAGAGATAGCGGTGTCGATAATTCCCTGTTTCACAGACAGCCGTGTAGATATTGCCATGTTTATTCAGATAGCGGTGTAGAGATATCCATGTTTATAGAGATAGCGGTGTAATTATTTCCATGTTTATAGAGATGGCGGTGGAGATATTTCCATGTTTATAGAGATGGCGGTGTAGATATTTCCATGTTTATACAGATGGCGGTGTAGGTATTTCCATGTTTATACAGATAGCGGTGTAGGTATTTCCATGCTTATACAGATAGCGGTGTAGATATTTCCATGTTCATACAGATAGCGTTGTAAATATTTCCATGTTTATACAGATAGCGGTGTAGTTATTTCCATGTTTATAGAGATAGCGTTTTTGATATTTCCATGTTTATACATATAGCGGTATAGATATTTCCATGTTTAAACAGATGGCGGTGTAGATATTTCCATGTTTATACAGGTGGCGGTGTAGTTATTTCCATATTCATACAGATGGCGTTGTAGATATTTCAATGTTTTTAGAGATGGCGGTGTAGATATTTCCATGTTTATACAGATGGCGGTGTAGTTATTTCCATGTTTATACAGATAGCGGTGTAGGTATTTCCATGCTTATACAGATAGCGGTGTAGGTATTTCCATGTTCATACAGATAGCGTTGTAAATATTTCCATGTTTATACAGATAGCGGTGTAGATATTTCCATGTTTATAGAGATAGCGGTATAGATATTTCCATGTTGATACACATAGCGGTGTAGATATTTCCATGTTTATAGAGATAGCGGTGTAGATATTTCCAAGTTTATAGAGATGGCGGCTTGGATATTTCCATGTTTATATATGTGGCAGTGTATATATTTCCATGTTTATGCAGATGGCGGTGTAGATATTTCCATGTTTATTCAGATGGCGGTGTAGATATTTCCATGTTTATACAGATGGCGGTGTAGATACTTCCATATTTATACAGATTGCGCTGTAGATATTTTCATGTTCATACAGATAGCGGTGTAGATATTTCCATGTTTATCGAGATGGCGCTGTAGATATTTCGTTGTTTATACACATAGCAGTGTAGATATTTCCATGTTTAAAGAGATGGCGGTGTAGATATTTCCATGTTTGTACAGGTAGCAGTGAAGTTATTTCCATATTTATACAGGTAGCGGTACAGATATGTGAATTCATTAAACCTCTTTTTCTTTATAAATTACCCAGTCTTGGGTATGTCTTTATCAGCAGCATGAAAATTGACTAATACACTCACTGTCCATGAATGATACTCTGTTAGCCCATTTGCATTGTTATAAAGAAATACCTGAGGCTGGGTTATTTATAAAGAAATGCGGTTTATTTGGCTCCTTGTTGTGAAGGCTGTTCATTAAGCATAGTACTGGCACCTGCTTCCAGGGAGGGCATCAGGAACCTTCCAATCATGGTGGAAGGTGAAGGGAAACCAGCATATCACATGGTGAGAGCGGAAGCAAGAGAGACAGGGAAGAGGTGTCAGTCTCTTTTAAACAACCAGATATCGCATGAACTCACAGGGTAAGAACTCATTCATTACCAAGAGGACAGCACCAAGCCATTCAGGAGGCATCTATCTCCAACATTGGGGATCACATTTTAACGTGAGATTTGAAGGGGACAAACATCCAAACTATGTCAGATACCAAAGCTGACAATGCTTATTATCTTTAGCTGTTCCAGGTTCTGGGAAAAGGGAGAGAGTTAGCTTCCCTCGTCTATGCTGTGCTACTCCATATTATATTAGTAATTATTGTTCTCTAAAGGTTTTTGAAAGCAAATAAACAAATGCAAGGCAAAATATACGAAATGCAAGGCAAAACATACGAAATGCAAGGCAAATGCATTAAAAACTTTTGAGTGTTAATATATAGATTTTATTTTATCTTTTTAATTTCTTTTGCTTAACCAAATAGATTATGTAGTTTTGATTAACTGGCCATGAAATAGCTCTGCCTACATAGAATTTCCCATGAATAATTGGTTGTGGAGACTTTTATGTGTAACCCAAATCCTCCCTCAAAACTGAAGTTTGCCCAGCTATTGGGAGTGTTGGCAAATCATGCCTCTCAGCTGATTCTCTCTAGAATTTATTCTCAGGAGATCTAATTAATAACTTGTCAAGCTGATGTCCATCCTTGGGGACAACTCGTATCTGAAGAATGGCCAGTGAAAGGTATTAAAACTCCATACTCCTGCCTCAATTTAGGGCAACTCTGAAGGGTCACCCCAGCTTCTCAGCTCCCCCTTGAGATTAGCTGAGGTATTTGTTGTGACTGCCTCACATCTCAACTCCCTTTGTCCAATTCAGCTTTTTAGCCACAGTTGTTGGCTCCTAGGGTTTTACCCAGTTAAATGTTCTCTACACAAATCTCTATCTCAAATCTGCTTTACAGGGAATGTGGCCTCAGACAGGTTTTCATTAGGTTCTGGACGTAACTCTCATTAGTCATTGATATGATTCGGCTGTGTCTCCATCCGAATCTCACCTTGATTGTAATTATCCCCGCATGTCAAGGATGGAGTCAGGTGGAGATCATTGAATCATAGGGGCGGGTTCCCCCTACTGTTCTCCTGGTAGCGAATAAGTCTCACGAGATCTGATGCTTTTAAAATGGGAGCTTCCCTACACAAGCTTTCTTCTCTGCTACCATTTAAGATGTGCCTTTGCTTCTTTTTTGCCTTCTGCCATGACTGTGAGGCCTCCCCAGCCATGTGGAATTGTGAGTTCATTAAACCTCTTTCCTTTCTAAATTACCCGGTCTTGGGTATGACTTTATTAGCAGCATGACAACAAACTAGTGCAGTCTGTTCTATAAGCCCAAGTCGGATCACAGAGTCCCGCTTTCTGTTTTTTTTTTCTAGCCCATATTTCTACTAAAACTTGACTCATATAGACTTAAAACAAAATAATTAAGCATGGCTAGTAATTATTTAATATTTTATACGTGTCAGGTACTGTATTTTGTAACTTATCTTTTAATAATCTTTCCAAATCTCTAAAAGGAGAATTCTGCTCTTTTATAGAGAAAACAAGGATGGCTCAATCTTTTGATTTTTATTACAAGCTTTATTTTGTATAACATATAATAAACTAAAAATATTGAAAGTTTAGAAACCATCAGCACACAATCGAGGTGATGGAAATATACTTCACCTCCAGTTTCCTGATGCCTCTTTATAATACATTTCTCTGGCCCCTCATTCCTGGCCCTTAAAAACCACCAAACTGCTTTCTGTCACTGGACAGTAATTTATACAGTCAAAAAATGTATATAAATAAAATTTTACACTATGCACTTTTTTGTCTGACATTTTATGTTTTTTTCTCTGCATGTTTTACCTCTAGAGTCTGCCTTGTTTCACTTAGTATAGTTACTTTGAGATTCATTCGTGTTATAGTATGTATCCATAATTAATTCGGAGAAAGCAAGTTAATTCATTAATGTATTGATTGATATTTAGACTGTTTCTAGTTTGGGCTATTATGAATACATGTGCTATGAACATTTGTGTTGATATCATTATATGAACACCTACTTTTATCTCTCTTGGGTAAATACCCAGGAGTGCAATGGCTGAGTCTTATGGCAGAAGTATGTTTAACTTTTTAAGGGACTCTTAAACTGTTTTTCAAAGGTTACACTTTTTTGTATTCCCATCAGCAGTGTATGAGAGTTTCAGCTTCTCCACATCCAAGCCAGTGCTTGGCTATTATCAGTCATGCTAATCTTAGCTATTTAAAAATAGATAGTGGCGTCTCATTTTGGTTTTAATTTGCATTGCCCTAAGCATTAATTATGTTGAGCATATGTGCTTATTTACCAAACAAAAGTCTACTTTGAAATGTCTGTTCCAGTCTTTCACCCAAGTTTTAAATGGGGTTGTTTGTTTTTCATTATTAAATTTTGAGCTTTTAAAATATATTTTTGATGCAAGCCTTTCATCAGATATATGAATTGCAAATATTTTCTCCCAGCCTGCAGCTTGTCTTTTCAGTCTCTTAATAGATTCTTTTGAAGAGCAGATTCTTTTTTTTTAATTTGATGAGTTCTTCTTATCAATATATTATTATATAAATCATGCTGTGGGGTCATATCAAAGAAAGCTTTGCCTGACTCAAAGTCCCAAATGTTTTCACATCTTCCCTCTCCTCTCCTTTGGGAACTGAGATTACACGTAAATTCAGTTACTTGAAATTTACTGTCTACTATTGCTCTGTTCATGTTTTTTAAAAGTTTATTTTCTCTCTATATTTTATTTTGAGAGGTGTCTATCTTTTCTTCTTTAATGACTAACGTGCTATCAGCCTACCATGTAGCTGGGACTACAGCCGCATGCTACTATGCCCCGCTAATTTTTGTATTTTTAGTAGAGATGGGATTTCACCATATTGGTCAGGCTGGTCCTGAACTCCTGACTTCGTGATCCACCTGCCTCGGCCTCACAAAATGCTGAGATTACAGGCGTGAGCCACTGCACCCAGCCTCCTTTAGTGTATCTTGCATGTCTCTATTTTAGAACATATAGAATACTGTTTCAATAAGCATTTGAATGTTCTTAACTGATAACTCTGGCACCTTGATTTACTCTGGATCAGTTCTGACTCAGTGATTTTTCTCCTTATTATGAGCCACGTTCTTCTGTCTTTTGTTGTTACTGTTGTGTCTCTGCTAAACTGTGTCTGGATGTCAGATATGGTGACTTTTATCTTATTGAGTGCTGGAAGTATATATAAATATTCTTGATCTTTGTATTGGTATGTATTTAAGTTTAGTTGGAAAGAGTTTGACTCTTTTTGGTCTTGCTTTAAAAATTCATTAGGTGGGATCAGACCAGTTCTCATTTTAGAGCTAATCACTCCCAACTAGTGAGGCAAGATCCTTCTGGGTATCCCTGGGAATCTTGAGGTGTTCCTGGTTTGGCTGATAAAATAAGCACTATTACTGGACCTTGGTGAGCATGTGTACTGTTACTTTTCATCTTATCTGGGTGTTGTTTCCCCAACCGTAGGTACTTTTCTCTAGGCCTGTCCTAACAATTACTTAGCTATGTACTTTAGGGGGACCCTTTGCAGAGCTCTGGAGTTCTCTTTCTGTGCAGCCCCTTCTTCTCGGAAACCTTGTCCTGAGAGCTCATGTCAACATGGTTTCTGTGGACTCTCAGCTCTGTCCCCTCAGCTCAGGGAGAACGATGGGCTCCTCTTGGGCTTTTCTCCTGGAGTAGTGGGCTGGAAAACTTTCTCCAGGCATAAATTAGGGCAGTTGATAGGCTCACCTTGTTTGAGACTGACTTTACAGGGTCTTGCAAACTTTTGTGGCATACATTTTGGCCATTTTTTTGGTTGTTTCAGGAGGGAGAGAAAGTCTAGTTCTTGTTACTCCATCATGGTCATTGCAGAAGTCAACCTAACTGATATTTATCAATACAGTCTGTTGCTACACATTGAACTTGCTTAAGATAATTTTTAGATGGCACAGAACTTTCTGTCCATTGAATGAGACTCTCTGCTTATTTTGCAAGTGCTCATTTGTATGGAGACATTTGTATGGAGAAACTTCAAAAAGTTTGTGGAAAAATGAAGTTAAAAGATAAACATTGAAAATGTGATCTTCGGTTTTCATCCCTAAAGAACTGATGGTCCTGGGAACTTAACAATGTCAATGCAGTCTCTTATACATTATTAACTTAAGAAAAATGGGTGCCCTTTCCACATTTGTTGAGATTGGGAAACAAAAAGAAGTCAGAAGGAGCCAAATCAGAGCTGTAAGGTGGATGCCTGACAATTTCCCATTGAGACTCTCACAAAATTGCCTTTGCTCGATGACAGGAATGAGCAGAAACATTGTGGTGTTAGAGGACTGTCTGCTAAAGCTTTCCCAGGTATTTTGCCCTAAAACTTTGGCTAACTTATTCAAAACACTCTCATGATATGCAGATATTATTGTTCTTTGACCTTCCACAAAGTCAACAAGCAAAATGCCTGGAATGTCCCCAAAAAACTGTTGCCGTGACCTTTGCTCTTGAGTGATCCCCTTTAGCTTTGACTGGACCACTTCCACCTTTGGTAGCCATTGCTTTGATTGTGTTTTGCCCTCAGGATCATACTGGGAAAGCCATGTTTTATCTTCTGTTACAATTCTTCAAAGAAATCCTTCAGGATCTTGACCCTAGTTCTTTAAAATTTCCATTGAGAGCTCTCCTCTTGTCTGCAGCTGATCTGAGCACAACACTTTTGGCACCCATGCAGTGGAAAGTTGGTTCAACTTTAATTTTTTAGTCAGAACTGTGTAAGCTGAACCAATTAAGATGTCTACGATGTTGGCTATTGTTTGTGCTGTTGATTATCAGTCCTCTTCAATTAGGGCACAAACAAGATTAATTTTTTTCCTTGCAAATTGATATGGATGATCTGTCCCTGTGGACTTCATCTTCCACATCATCTCGTTTCTTCTTTAAAAAAGCTGTCCGCTTGTGAACTACTGATTTCTTTGGTGCATTGTCCCCTCAAGCTTCTTGTAAAGCATCAGTGATTTCACCATTCTTTCACTCAAGCTTCATCATAATCTAATGTTTGTTCTTGCTTCAATTTTAGCAGAATTTACATTGCTCTGCTAGGGGCTCTTTTCAAACTAATGTCTACTCCTTCTTACTGTCTCAAACTAGATCCTGTTCAAACATGCTATAATAAATTAGTATGAGTTTATTTTGCTGCCAAAATTGAAACCTTTGCATAGTTTTTTTCATAATATACATTTTCCATGAACTTTTTAAGGCCTCTCATGTATCCACAGGTAGAGTGCCTTACCTATTCTGACTTCAGTCAATTATTCAAGACCTTTCCTTGTCAGTGATACATTAGAAAGGTAGAGTATTGAAAAATAAGGGTAGCTTCTGCTGATTAAGAAATACTATATCTTTTTCTACTTCTTTCTTTTTTTTTTTTCTTTTTTTTTTTTTTTTTTTTGAGACAGCATCTTTCTCTGTCACCCAGGCTGGAGTGCAGTGGTGTGATCTCAGCTCACTGCAACCTCTGCCTCCCAGGGTCAAGTGATTCTCCTGCCTCAGCCTCCCGAGTAGCTGGGACTATAGGTGCCTGCCACCACACCCAGCTAATTTTTGTATTTTTAGTGGAGACAAGGTTTTACCATATTGGCCAGGCTGGTCTTGAACTCCTGACCTTGTGATCTGCCTGATTTGGCCTCCCAAAGCGCTGGGATTACAGTCATGAGCCACCGTACCTAGCTTTCTACTTCTTTCTTATTATTTTCCTCCTCTCTCATTCCTATATTCTCTCCTTTCTCCTACTTTCCTCCCCACTCCCTGTTTCCTTCCTTTCATCTTTCCTATTTTCAAGACTTAATATTTCTTGAACCTCCGATGTTATCATAGTATGTTATTTGTTTAATTTTCACATAACAATAATAGTTTAAATACAAATAATATTTATTTTCATCCCCATGTTATCAGTATAACAGTAAAGATGTGGAGAGGCCAGCTGGGCATGGTGGCTCAAGCCTGTAATCCCAGCACATTGGGAGGCCGAGGTGGGTGGATCACGAGGTCAGGAGATCGAGACCATCCTGGCTAACATGGTGAAACCCCATCTCTACTAAAAAATAGAAAAAAATTAGCTGGGCGTGGTGGCACGTGCCTGTAGTCCCAGCTACTCGGGAGGCTGAGGCAGGAGAATAGTGTGAACCCAGGAGGCAGAACTTGCAGTGAGCCAAGATCACACCACTGCACTCCAGCCTGGGTGACAGAGCGAGACTCTGTCTCAAAAAATAAATAAATAAATAAATGAAAATAAAATTAAAAAAATGATGTGGAGAGGCCAAACCAATGGCTCTTATATCCACGTTCTTTCTTCTAAATGATTTCACCTTAGTTTTGGTCTGCATCTCTAACCATAGCTAGTTGCAGCAGGACTTCTATCTGGCCTTGCTGCTCTCATTTTTGGACCTCCTCACTGAAATCAAATTGATCTTTCTAAAATGCAAACCTGGTCTTAGTATTTTATTACTTAAAACCCATTGGTGGCTTTCCATGATTTATGGAATAAAGTCAAAATTCCTGATTTTGCCCATGTTTCTGTGTGCCTCTCATCCCTACATTTACTGATTCCTGTGTGCCATAAATTGCCAGTTGTCCAGAGTTCATTCTCTTTTTGTACTTGGGAGGACTTCTGCATCCTGCAACTTTTCCCCTGAAACGTGCTTGGAAAATACCTACTCATTTTTTTCAGATTCAGGTTAGCTTTTTACTTCAGTTTCTTTTCCTACTGACTGCTCCATATGGCTTTGGGGATTAGCTACTCATTCCTTTGTGCCCTTTGTAGATACACATTTATCATGGAGTCTTTTTTTTTTTTTTTTTTTTTGAGACAGAGTCTCACTCTGTCACCAGGCTGGAGTGCAGTGGTGTGATCTCAGCTCACTGCAACCTTTACCTTCCAGGTTCAACTGATTCTCTTGCCTCAGCCTCCCAAGTAACTACAGGCGTGCACCACCGTGCCCAGCTAATTTTTGTATTTTTAGTAGAGACGGGGTTTCACTATGTTGGCCAGGATGGTCTCGATCTCTTGACCTCGTGATCTGCCCACGTTGGCCTCCCAAAGTGCTGGGATTACAGGCATGAACCACCGCTCCCAATCAGTCATGCAGTCTTTATACTTACTTGTTTACTTGCCTGTGAGCTCACTGAATGCAGGGACTATTTCCTTGTTGCTCTAGCACCTACACCAGTACCTGGTATCCAGAAGCTGTATGCTAAATGTTTGTTGAGTGGCTGTTTGACTGAATGATTGTACTCCTAATTAGTAGATAGAAAGCCATGAACTTCCCAGTTCATCATTCTTTGTGCTCAATTCTGGTTTCTTTATTGTGTTCAAAAGAGTTCCTTAGTGGCATAAAACTATGGAGCTAGTATGTCAGCTCATTTAAGCAATGATTGGTTTATGTATATAAGAGACTTCAATAATTATATATTTTTATTTCAGTTTCAATAAATGATCAATTGATTAATTTTCTCTGTTTTGGCTTATTGTTCACATTTAATATCAAATAAAAGTGTTTTACTTAAAATTATTCATGCCAATTATGACAGTTAGGTGAATATTACTTTGATTTACATTCCAGTAGTAGTTTTGGTTGAACCCTGAATATGCTAAGACGTCCCTTTTCTTTTTTCTTATGAACAGGCTACTGTGTTTACATATATTATTAAAATCTTCTTTGAAAATACGAAGAATGTTACATTTCTTATATTTAGTTCTCTGTGCTTCAGAATTCCTGTGATACTTGCACTTAAGTCCTTCTGAGCAGTTGATGTTGATATTTATGTGGTTAATTTCATGAAACGTGGTGGTTTTCATTTCTATCATTAATTTATACAGGAGATAGACTGTTTTCCAGGTGTAAGCTCAGTCATATAATTAGAAAATTTATAAGCAGAAAGGAGTTATTTGGTCTAACCCATTTATTCTACAGATAGAGAAATTAGAGTCCAGAAACTCTGTCTTCTTTAAAGTCTTACAGGTATTTAAGAAAAAAGAATAGACTTGAGGTTTCTGTGCTCTGAACCCAGTGATCTTGACACTGTAACGATCTTCATCCATATTATTCACAGAAGTAAATATAATCACATATTAAATAAGAAACAAAAATACTAAGGAGATATTATACTGAAAAATGAAATAATATTATCTTAATTATTTTGATCAGATTCAATCTATAGCAGCTTGAAGGCTAATAATTCCAATGATTCTCTGAATAAACCATTTTTCTAATAAGATTACAGGTTTTAGTAATCTAATTATTTTGACTGATGCAAATGTTACCCCGCCAGTCTGAAAAATGTGTTTATTTATATGTCATAAAGAATAATTTATTCCAAAAAGGCTAATTTTCAAAATATATGTATCTTCTGAAACTGTATCTATTTTTTCCCCACGTTTTCTAAATATATTTTAGAGGGCATTTGTAGATTTTCATGGTGCTGAAAAATTAAGGTATAATGGTCTCATGAAGGAGAATAATGTCATTTAGACATTGTAATTTTGGAGGATCACAATACTTTTTGGAATGTGGTTGTTGCAGCACTGGTCACTTATACTAATTATATAATAACATACTATACTAATGCAATAATATACCATATGAAATGATTCAGTGGTAAATTTGTCTTAAATCCTCTAGAATACTGCAAAGAAATAGTTTATATAAGAAAGAGTACCATAGCAGATGTGAACACAATATTTCCTATTTTTTTCTTCTTTTTTATTTTTTTGAAGACAAGTTCTCACTCTGTTGCCCAGACTGGAGTTCAGTGCCATGTTCATAGTTCACTGCAACCTCAAACTCCCAAGCTCAAGTGATCCTCTTGATTCAGCCTCTGAAGTAGCTGTGCCTATAGGTGTGCACCACCACACCGGCTAAGTTTTAAAATTTTTTATAGATATGTTGCCCAAGCTGGTCTCAAATTCTTGAGCTCAAGAGATCTTCTCACCTTGGCCTCCCAGAGTGTTGGGATTACAGGCATGAGCCACCATACTCAGCCAATATTTCTTTTGTAAAAGACATTTTCTAACATACTTCTCATTTTAACTAACATAATATTCAAAGTGTAGATCTGAGAAATAGATAGTGCCTGCAGATCTGGGATCCTACATGCTAATATTATGGGATACATTCAGATTTGATCAGCAGATATTCCATTTATTCTAGAACACCACCAGCAGAAGAATGTAATTACGTCTATCACTAAAACTTTGTGTCAATACAGACTACTGTATTTGTTATCATAGATGGTCCTTGGATGGCAGCCTTAAGCAATTTTAAACCTAGACAGGTGATGTACTTTTTCTTCTTGGATAATTTTCATGGTTTTATCTAATTTGGTTGTAACTAATGTGTTTAATATGGCTTGCTTGTTTTTTAAAAAGTTGTTCAGTATCCTTAGAACTCAGTGCTGATTTCTTTTTCTAGCAGGCCTTTTATATAGGACATCTCACTTTCTCCTGGCTCTCTACTACTAGCATGAGGTCTCTGAAAAATCAAGACAGCAAAATAATTTGTTATAGAACAGCCTATGTAGAGGGACAGGGGAGGAGTCATATTCCAAGAGGGAAAGACCTTTGAGCCAGGCTCAATTTGTAGAGGCTGTTGAATGAAAATGAGAGAGAGAGAATGCACACTTTATTGCACTATTAAAGCAAAATTCTGACAATAACTTCTAAAAATGATTCAACTCTTATACACTGAGAATATGACAGACCTTCCAAAAGTATAATTTCTTATATGAACGTCCAGGTATATAAGGAAAAATAACTATTTCATACCAATATCTCCAGCCGCCTTTATTGTTGGTTCACCACATAGGTTTTTATCAGAATCGCAGAACATTAATTTTTTAAATTAGCTACCATTACAACTAGCTTGAGAAGAACTTTCTTTTTAATAATTCGACCCAGATGCATTCTAGATACTCCAGTGTTACGAATCGATGGCTTCATGAGGAGCCGCTGTTGACTCATGCTATCTCTGGACACACTGACAGGAAATGTTTTCTTACACCTGTTTTCCTCCTGCTTTTCCTTGGTAGGACTTAGTGCCTTGGCATAGTTCAGTATCAATGGCAGTCATAGAGAAGTGTTACAGAAACCCAGCTTATTCCAACTTGTGAATTATTTGGCACCCAGGAACCAGGTCTTACAATCTTCAACCCACTTTTTCCTAACATGGCCCCTTTTCTGAAATGTTTATTTATATATGATGTAGGCCTGGGGAAAGGACATGGACTTTCAAAGAAAATATTCTCCAATAGATCTCTCAACTCCAGAGAACCTTCTGACTAAATCTGAAAGAATTCCACTGTGCTCTGATAACATCCTTTAATAATGAAGGAAAAGATATTTTTCCCCCAGGAGGATTTTGTAGTGAAAGAGATGGCATAATTTTCTTAAAAAATGTTGTTTATAATCTCATTTGTTTTTTCATTTGTGGGGTGTGTCTTAAATCCTAAATGGTACATCCTTTTTAAAATACTTCTAGTAATAAAATGTTTCTGAAGTTATGTTGTAAGTATCATTGGACTATGTTTAATAATGTTAAGTTGATCCCACTTCCCCTGAAATTATATACATAAATGCTGAAAGTATAAATTTACATATACAACTTCATGGAACATTTTTCTTCCAAGTGTGCATTTGCTAGAATTTGCATTGAAAGGTTTTGGAAGGAGCCTGTTGGTATGAATCCTGTGTGAGCAACACTCAGATTTGTTGCATACTGAACAGCATGCTAAATCTCACTTCACAATCTTAGATTTCTCATCTACCATCTTGAGCTGAATTTAAAATGTAACTGCAGTTTATTATGTCACCTGTTCGTCAAACACTGATGCAAAGCTTAGTTTTCAGTGTGAAGAACCCATGACTAGAGAAGGGAAGAAGAAAGGGTCAAGCAGACCTCATTAAAGAGTGTATGGGCAAGAAAACACATCAGATGTCTTGATAGGTTTTTTAAAGTCCTGTTAGACTTGTCATGATTTCCAAAACACTAAATGCCATCTAGTATTTTGGACCCTCCAAAATTACAGTAGAATATTATTATGGGTCATCTTAATTGGAAATATACAGGGAAATCCTGATGATTAATGTAGACTAGTGATAGCTCTCACACATTTATATAACCTATGTTGAAAAGAAAGAAGAAAGTCAGGAAGGAAAGAAGGAAAAAGAGCGGAGAGAGAGGAACAAGAAAACACGTGGATTTGTGGAAATGAAAATTTTTAAATTACTAATTTGCAAGAATGGGTAAGAAAAATACCGAGTATGAACATAAATGCTTTCAATTCCGTTTGTCTCTTAATCCTTCTCAGTCCGTGGCCAGTTTTGAAACTTGGTGTAACTTCCTTCCTTTATTCCTCCCTCCCTTGCTCCCTCCATCCCTTCTTGCCAGCCTCCTTCCCTTCCTCTCTCCTTGAGTTTCCTTCTTCTTTCTTGTTCCCTCCCTCCCTCCCTCTCTCTTTTTTCCCCTTAGTTTCCCCAGAAGCACATATACCAGCCATTTGAATGCTTTCTGCTCATAGATACTGCCAAGCCCCCTCACCCAGACTGCTGACTAGATTTGGTAGAATGGAGTGAGAAACATAGACTTTGTGTCTGTGGCGGCCACCTCTGATGTTGCAGACTTTTGCCGTGATTATGCACTCCAGCCGAGGGACGCTAGAGAGGTTGAAATTTCAACTGTGGGATTTGCCATTTTGGAATTTGCAGAAATGTACTGGATATGCTAACAGCAGCCTGGCTAGCCTCCACTTCACAAGGAAGTATTTAAATATACACGTGTAATATGAAGAAAATTGCATTAGATCATAAGGGATGAATTATTTTGTAAATGACTATACCATCAAATACCATACCTGATATCAATCATCTTCATCAGACAGTATCTGTGTATGTAAGTAGATAAACAAAAAAGCAGGAGTTTATTTCTCTCTAATGTATCCTCGACTCTCTAGCAGTGACCTCTGAAATGTCTATTCTGATCCAGACTTGTTTGAATCATGTGCAACATTTTAGATTTGTCTTTTCTCTGCAAGTTTTTTTTCATTAAGTACCATAACATATTGAACCAAATAGTTTTGCTTGCTTTCTATTGATGACACATGATTTTGGCTTTTATCTTCAGTGGAAAATCAATGTGTCACACGGAGTTCACTAAGAAAAAGGTATGGGGCCTCTTTGTAATTCTTTGTCAGATGATTGCTTTATCTTGATTTATGCCTTCAAACTTTTTCCCATTCAGCAGAAAATATTGTGTCGCTATCTGTGAGAGCAAAGCGATCTATACCAATTTATGCTGTAAGTGTAGCCTCCTTCCAGAACTGCTTATGGAACATATCAACTCACTATAGATTAGGGACATAATGGATTCTTCTTTCTTAAAAGTGGCAGATTGACAATTTTAGTTCATATACAAGCTTTTATATTAACATTAAAACAATATTTCTATGTAAAGTAAAATATTGTAGTTGATTATTATTTGAGGGCCTCCCAGAATTTCAAGGTCTGAAAATAAATTCGGTGTTCCTGGTGGTAACAAAATTGCCCCTACTTCCTTGTATCAGGACTGCCATTTGGAACTGCTGGGGAAGCTCTTTTCAGAAATTATTTTCAAAACAGCATTGTTGCCTTTTGCCAAACTGAAATCTGGTTGTAAACTTTTGAAAACTAGTTCCTTGGAATGGAATTCAAGTTGTCTTCTAAGCAATTTTTTTTAACTCAAACATACATTCTATCTTGCTTTATTATGTCGCTATTTGTGTAGGAAACATATTTCTATTTTTACCATTTGCAATTTATTTACATTTACATTTACATTTGTGTGTATATATATATACACACATACATACACTTTAAGTTCTGGGATACATTTGCAGAACTTGCAGTTTTGTGAAATAGGTATACATGTGCTGTCGTGGTTTGCTGCACCCATCAACTCGTCATCTACATTAAGTATTTCTCCTAATGCTATCCCTCCTCTTTCCTTCCTACCCACTGACAGGCCCCAGTGTGTGATGTTCCCCTCCCTGTGTCTATGTGTTCTCATTGTTCAACTCCCACTTATGAGTGAGAACATGTGGTGTTTGGTTTTCTGTTCTTGTGATAGTTTGCTGAGAATGATGGTTTCCAGCTTCATCCATGTCTCTGCAAAAGACATTAATCCATCCTTTTTTATAGCTGCATGGTATTCCATGGTGTATATGTGCCACATATTCTTTATCCAGTCTATCATTGATGGGCATTTGGGTTGGTTCCTAGTCTTTGCTCTTGTGAATAGTGCTGCAATAAACATATGTGTGAATGTGTCTTTATAGTAGAATGACTTATAATCCTTTGGATGTGTACCTAGTAATGAGACTGTTAGGTCAAATGATATTTCTAGTTCTGGATCCTTGAGGAATTGCTACACTGTCTTCCACAATGGTTGAACTAATTTACACTCCCACCAACAGTGTAAAAGCATTCCTATTTCTCCACATCCTCTCTAGCACCTGTTGTTTCCTGACTTTTTAATGATTGCCATTCTAACTGGCGCGAGATGGTATCTCATTGGACCAGGGGTGATGAGCTTTTTTTTTTTTTCTTCGAGACAGCCTCACTCTGTCACCCAGGGTGGAGTGCAGTGGCACAATTTCGGCTCACTGCAACCTCCACCTAATGGGTTCAAGCAATTCTCCTGTCTTAGCCTCTTGAGTAGCTGGGATTACAGATATATACCACCACACCTGGCTAAAGTTTTTTTGTGTGTTTTTGGTAGAGACAGAGTTTCACCATAGTGGCCAGGCAAGTCTCAAACTCCTGACCTTGTGATCCACTCGCCTTGGCCTCCCAAAGTGATGGGATTACAGGCGTGAGCCACCACGCCCAGCCTATGATGAGCTTTTTCTCATGTGTTTATTGGCCGCATAAATGTCTTCTTTTGAGAAGTGTCTGTTCATATCCTTTTCCCACTTTTTGATGGGGTTGTTTTTTTCTTGTAAATTTGTTTAAGTTCCTTGTAGATTCTGGATATTAGCCCTTTGTTAGATGGATAGATTGCAAAAATTTTCTCCCACTCTGTAGGTTGTGTGTTCACTCCGATGATAGTGTCTTTTGCTGTGCAGAAGCTATCTTTAGTTTAATTAGATCCCATTTCTCAATTTTGGCTTTTGTTGCCACTGCTTTTGGTGTTTTAGTCGTGAAGTCTTTGCCTATGCCTATGTTCTGAATGGTATTGGCTAGGTTGTCTTCTAGAGTTTTTATGGTTTTAGATCTTATGTTTAAGTCTTTAATCCATCTTGAGTTAATTATTTTATAAGGTGTAAGGAAGGGGTCCACTTTCAGCTTTCTTCATTTGGCTAGCCAGTTTCCCCATCACCATTTATTAAATAGTCAATCTTTCCCCATTGTTTGTTTTCGTCAGGTGTGTCAGAGATATGTTGTATATTTCATGGTACAATGCCTTCTGTCAATGGGGAAAAATAACAAGCATATATGGGATGAATGAAGTCTGCTATGGTTAAGGTTGAGAATATTTACTGATCCTTGAGTTCAGTCTCCAGGAATGTTGGAAATAGAGAATGGAGATAATGGAGATAAAGAAAAGTTCTGAAAATGACACTTCCCATAGTGTCAAAATTGTGATCTATTGCAGAATTCTGTGATACATCAAAATCTCTGTTTATACTGAGGTTTGTTATTGTGTATGAGCATATCTTTATCAGGTGTAGGCTATTTCTATACTTTCATGTCTTTAAATCAATGTTTCTATTCACATATGTATATGTGCAAATAGAAGCATGTTAATATTATATATATATTTTCTGTCATTACCATGATTGCTATGATTATCATTAGCATGTATTATTAGTGTGACCGAAGTATCATCAGTATCAGTTTCTTTCTCACTGCAGTGCTCCTGTAATGCTTCATTTCTACAGAGCCAACCTACACCCACCGTTTCCCTGACTATAACTTTACCTAAAGTATAAGCCCTTATAAAGCCATGAAAGCCTACCAAGAATTGTCAAAGAAGCTAGGCAGCAGCCAGGCTCTGCCTTAGGAAAAGATTTTACTTTTTATTATCATGTGCAGTACTTAACTACTTGTTTTGACCTCTAAGATTTTGCTCTCCTATATTTCTATCCCCTGGCTTTCTGATATTTCATGTGATTATATTTGAAATTTTAACCTTGCTTTTCTTTTTGGAATCTCTGATATCTCTGCTGCCACAGGTAATGACAGGTTCCTCTCTAACTGTTGGTGTTATCCCTGGTCAGATTATTACTGATGACAGAAGTAGATGTTTTACGTGGATTCTCTCGATATCAGAAACAAATACAGATATCACAACTCAAAAATGACAGACTGATAACCATTATGAACTTAGATGCAACATTCTTAATACAATATTAGCAAATTGAGTCTAGGAATATTTAAAAATGATAATGTGTTTTAACCAAGTGGGGTTTATCTCAAGTTGGTTTCAACAACTGAAAATCTACCATGCTGACAGAAAAAAGAAAAATCACGTGACACTCTCAATAGATGCAAAAAAGGAATTTACAAAATGTAACACATTTTTTAAATTAAAAACTCCCAGCAAACTGAGGATAGAAAAGTACATTTTCAAACTGATTATGTGTTTACAAAAAATCTATAGCAAACATCTTACTTAAAATGGTGAAAGCCTTAATACTTTCTACATAAGATTATGAAAAATGCAATGATGTCCTCTCTCCCTAGTTCTTTAAAGTATTGCATTCAATATTAAATAAGTGGAAATATATACCAAGTTCATTGATAAATATTTAATACTTATGAGATGATAATTCTCCTGAAATTGATCTCTAGATTCAGTGGAATTCCCATGAAACCTTATAGGTCCTTTTGGATAAATTACAAAACTGATTCTAAAACAGGGAGAAAGAAAGAAGGGAAGGAAGGAGGAATGGACAGAAAGAAGAAAGAAATAAAGAGAAAAGAAAAGAAAATAAGAAATAAGTGACACCCAAGTTGGGAAGAAAGAAAAATACTATTCTCACGTGATGTAAACATATACATAGAAAATCCTTAGGCATCTGCAGAAGTGTGCTAGAGGTATGAAGTGAATTTAACAAAGTTGTAGGATGAAAGATCAATAAATAAAATCAATTGTGTTTCTATACACAATCAACACCAATTAGAAAATAAAATTATGTAAGCAATTTAACTTATAATAGCCTCAAAAATAATAAAATAATTCAGAATAAATTTAATAAAAGGTATGCTGATCCAAAATTTCTAAATCACTAATACGAGAGATTGAATAGGTAGAAATATGTATCAAGTTCATTGGTAAATATACATGTCATACTTATTAGATGATAATTCTTCTGAAACTGATCTCCAGATTTGGCACAATCCCAGTCAAACCTATAGGCCTTTTTGGAGAAATTACAAAGCTGATTCTAATTTTTTTTTTTAAATGCAGAAGTCCTAGAATAGCCAGAGCATGTTTTAGAAAGAAGAATAAAGTTGGAAAACTTTCCAAATTTCAAGACATATTATAAAGCTACACTAAACAGTACAGTAAACTTACTGGCATGAAGAAGACATATATATCAGTGAAACAGAATAAATAATTTAGAAATATATCCTGCCTTACATGGCCAAAGTTGCCAAAATATTTCAATAAGGAAATCAATGTCTTTATAAAGATGGTACTATTAAAATTGGATATTAAATGGAGAATATGAACTTCAGAATTACCTCACACCATATCCTCAAATTAACTCAACATGTATTTTATACATAATGTAAATATAAAATGTATAAAGCTTACTGAATAGGAAACATTTTTAATAATCTTACTACAGCTAAAAATTTTTTAGATAAGAAAAGGATGGATGAAAATGG
Organism: Gorilla gorilla gorilla; assembly: GCF_029281585.2. Taxonomy (NCBI): domain Eukaryota; kingdom Metazoa; phylum Chordata; class Mammalia; order Primates; family Hominidae; genus Gorilla; species Gorilla gorilla. The sequence continues at coordinate 2,675,302 of NC_073232.2, read as the reverse complement.
AAAAAAATAGTAAGTTGGACTTCATGAAATTAAGACTTTTGCAACTTAAAACATAGCATCAAAAAATGAAAAGGCAAACCACAGATTGGGACAGAATAATTTTAAATATGTCTGATAAAGAACTTTCATCTAGAATGTACACATAACTAAAAAACTAAATAACAAAACACAAATAACTCATTTAACGTAATATTTTGACCTAAATGGGCCAAATATTTGTACAGATATTTTAATTTAAAAAGAGATGATGTCCAATACACAAATGAAAAGATACTTAACGTTACCCGTCATCAGGGAAATGCAAGTTAAAACCACATTGAGGTACCACTGTACACCCACTGGAGTGGCTGACACGAGCAGAACTGACCATACCACATGATGTGAAGAATTGCTATTCACACCTGGCTAGTGGGACTTCAAAATGGTACAGACATTTTGGAAAGCAGTTTGGCAGTTTCTTTTAATGTTAAACTTAGTACTGATCATATAGCCAAATAATTCCACTGCGACTCAAAATAAATAAAAACATATCCGTACCAAGCCTCATCCTTGAAGTTCATAGCAGATGTGTCCATCAACTTGTAAATGGATAAACCAGTTGTAGATGGAGTACCACTCAACAATAAAAAGGAGCAAACTGATACAACAGCAATATAAATGAATATCAAAAGCATTATGCTCAGTGAAAGAAGCTAGACATGAAAGACACCAATGTATCATTCCACTAATAGGATACTCTAGAAAATGCAAACTGTAGAAACAGAAGCAGATTAGTGGTTGCCTGTGTTCAGGAATGGAGAAAAGATCAAATGCAAAACAGCAAAAGAAAACGTTTTGTGATGATGCAGATTTTCTGTATCTTGATCATGATTGTGGTCAAATGATGATATTCATCTGCCATAACCCATTAAATTGCACATTGAAAAGGGTGAATTTTACTGTGTGTACATTATACTTAAATGGAGCTGTAAATATGTTTGGAGCTTATCTGTGAACATTAGTTGCAGAGCAGGAGTTACTTTTATAGAGTGGAAATCTGCTGAGTGCCAACTTGAGAAGGGTTGAAAAAAATTAGAACCTTCTTCCAACACATTTCAGTTAGAACACTCTTAGGATGTCGTTACAGCTGCGCTCTATATTGGAGTCTCTGATGAAGTCACATGTCTGACGATCTCAGCATGCCTTTAATCAACAGAATATACACGTGTTTTCTTTTATTACTATAAAGGATATACCAAACAACTTTTTCAAGACTTTACTTCAAAAAGGCACGTAGTTTTGCAACATTTTTGGTAAGTCTTTAATTATTTCAAAATGAAAAATTGAAAATAAAATGCAATTATTTACTCAGGCCCCCCAAAAAAAGGTCTGTACGGGGAATGCATGTGGTGTGTGTGTGTGTGTGTGTGTAAGTGTGTGATTTGAAGAATTGAAAAAATTTTAGTGGGGTTTTGTAGCATCACTTTGATAGCATCCTGTAATTTTGTATTGTGTTTGAAATAAAAATAAAGTGAATACACTGATAAAAGAATTTGAAAAGAATTTGCATTATTGCCTAAATTATGTGTGGTTTCCACAGTGGCATGAATCGAGCATCTTTAACCTACATAACAATATATCAGAAGTATTAGGTAAAAAATAAGTAAACTAGTATAACAAAGTTAAATATTTCTAAAGTAAAATTATAGCTTTATTTTTTTTTCCTGAAATGTTTTGAGGAGATATTTACACCAAAAGATATTATCACTGATCAATGAAACTTTTTCAGAATTTGCTTGTGTCCCACCAATATTTGATTACATAGTGCTTCTGTGAGTTCCATTTCATTAATTTAGCTTTGACAGGAGAGAAGGCAATGGCTCTGCAGCCTCTCTCGGTGTGGCATGATCCTGGTTCCGCTGGCTGATCTCTATTAGAACCATGGCCTTAATCATGCCTTTCATGCTTCTAACTTGATTTGCATTTGTTGTGTGATCCAAATTTATTCTCTCGTTTAGTCGCTTCCACCCATAGAAAAGCAGGTCTTTTTCATTTCTCCTTCACCATTGCCCCCATTTTTTCTTTTTGTCCTCCCATGATGAAAAACAAGACAGAAAACAAACTATAACAACAACAGACACCTTTTGTCTGTGGTCACCAATGCATTGTAGCACTAAACTTTGTTCAAAATCTCTAGATCTGACCTCTATATCTGCTGTTCCCAGAGTTTTTCAATGTGTTCTCTAGACTGCTGTGACCCACTGACAGAAAGTCTAGCTATATTTAATTGAAAGTTATTACTGTCTGATATGGTTTGGCTGTGTCCCCACTGAAATCTCATCTTGCACTGTAGCTCCCATAATTCACATGTTGTGGGAGGGGCCCAGTGAGAGGTAAGTGGATCATGGGGGCAGTTTTCCCCACACTGTTCTGGTGGTAGTGAATAAGTCTCATGAGATCTGATGGTTTTATAAGGGGAAACCCCTTTCGCCTTTCACTTGGTTCTCATTTGCTGTTTGCCTGCTGCCATGTAAGATGCGCCTTTCGCCTTCTGCCATAACTGTGAGGCCTCCTCAGCCATGTGGAACTGTGAATTCATTAAACCTCTTTTTCTTTATAAATGACCCAGTCTTGGGTATGTCTTTATCAGCAGCATGAAAATTGACTAATACACTCACTGTCCATGAATGATACTCTGTTAGCCCATTTGCATTGTTATAAAGAAATACCTGAGGCTGGGTAATTTATAAAGAAATGCGGTTTATTTGGCTCCTTGTTGTGAAGGCTGTACATGAAGCATAGTACTGGCACCTGCTTCCAGGGAGGGCCTCAGGAACCTTCCAATCATGGTGGAAGGTGAAGGGAAACCAGCATATCACATGGTGAGAGAGGAAGCAAGAGAGACAGGGAGGAGGTGTCAGTCTCTTTTAAACAACCAGATATCGCATGAACTCACAGGGTAAGAACTCATTCATTACCAAGAGGACAGCACCAAGCCATTCAGGAGGCATCTATCTCCAACATTGGGGATCACATTTTAACGTGAGATTTGAAGGGGACAAACATCCAAACTATGTCAGATACCAAAGCTGACAATGCTTAGGATCTTTAGCTGTTCCAGGTTCTGGGAAAAGGGAGAGAGTTAGCTTCCCTCGTCTATGCTGTGCTACTCCATATTATATTAGTAATTATTGTTCTCTAAAGGTTCTTAAAAGCAAATAAACAAATGCAAGGCAAAACATATAAAAGGCAAGGCAAAACATACGAAATGCAAGGCAAATGCATTAAAAAACTTTTGAGTGTTAATACATAGATTTTATTTTATCTTTTTAATTTCTTTTGCTTAACCAAATAGATTATGTAGTTTTGATTAACTGGCCATGAAATAGCTCTGCCTACATAGAATTTCCCATGAATAATTGGTTGTGGAGACTTTTGTGTGTGACCCAAATCCTCCCTCAAAACTGAAGTTTGCCCAGCTATTGGGAGTGTTGGCAAATCATGCCTCTCAGCTGATTCTCTCTAGAATTTATTCTCAGGAGATCTAATTAATAACTTGTCAAGCTGATGTCCATCCTTGGGGACAACTCGTATCTGAAGAATGGCCAGTGAAAGGTATTAAAACTCCATACTCCTGCCTCAATTTAGGGCAACTCTGAAGGGTCGCCCCAGCTTCTCAGCTCCCCCTTGAGATTAGCTGAGGTATTTGTTGTGACTGCCTCACATCTCAACTCCCTTTATCCAATTCAGCTTTTTCGCCACAGTTGTTGGTTCCTAGGATTTTACCCAGTTAAATATTCTCTACACAAATCTCTATCTCAAATCTGCTTTACAGGGAATGTGGCCTCAGACAGGTTTTCATTAGGTTCTGGACGTAACTCTCATTAGTCATTGATATGATTCGGCTGTGTCTCCACCCGAATCTCACCTTGATTGTAATTATCCCCGCATGTCAAGGATGGAGTCAGGTGGAGATCATTGAATCATAGGGGCGGGTTCCCCCTACTGTTCTCCTGGTAGCGAATAAGTCTCACGAGATCTGATGCTTTTAAAATGGGAGCTTCTCTACACAAGCTTTCTTCTCTGCTACCATTTAAGATGTGCCTTTGCTTCTTTTTTGCCTTCTGCCGTGACTCTGAGGCCTCCCCAGCCATGTGGAATTGTGAGTTCCTTAAACCTCTTTCCTTTCTAAATTACCCGGTCTTGGGTATGACTTTATTAGCAGCATGAGAACAAACTAATGCAGTCTGTTCTATAAGCCCAAGTCGGATCACAGAGTCCCGCTTTCTGTTTTTTTTTTCTAGCCCATATTTCTACTAAAACTTGACTCATATAGACTTAAAACAAAATAATTAAGCATGGCTAGTATTTATTTAATATTTTATACGTGTCAGGTACTGTATTTTGTAACTTATCTTTTAATAATCTTTCCAAATCTCTAAAAGGAGAACTCTGCTCTTTTATAGAGCAAATAAGGATGGCTCTGAAAATGTTAGCATTAGGGGAAGTAGGGTGAGGGACATAGGGGGCACTTTGTGTTATTTGTGCATTTTGCTATCAATCTAAAATCAGGTCAAAATAAAAATTAAAAAATGGGTAGTAGAAGCAGGTTGTTAAGGTTTTCAGTGTGACTCTAGAATTTTTTTGTTTGTTGTTTGTTTTGGAGTGTAGTGGTAAGATCTCTGCTCACTGCAACCTCCACTTCCCAGGCTCAAGCAATTCTCCTGCCTCAGTCTCCCAAGTAGCTGGGATTATAGGTGCCCGCCACCACACCCAGCTAAGTTTTCTATTTTTTTTTTTTTTTAGTAGAGATGGGGTTTCAGCATGTTGGCCAGTCCAGTCTCCTACTCCTGACTTCAAGTCATCCGCCCGCCTCAGCCTCCCAAAGTGCTGGGATTATAGGCATGAGCTCCCACTCCTGGCCCAAAGTTCATATTTTAACTACTAACCTAAATTATTTTAAAAACAAAAGCCTCCTTGGACTCAAACCAGGTCAGAGTGACATGATCATGTGCCTGTTTTGTGCAGGGTGAAGTGAGATTATTATCTAGGAAATAGCTGAAATGTCTTGTTGTGGGCATACATATTTCATATAAATTCTAAGCTTCATATTAGCACTTAGATTATAATTATCTAAAGAATAGAGAACAATTTCATATAATTTTCAGTGTATCAGGCGAATCAAAAGTATACATACAAGCATGCAGATGAATTTCAGTGAATATAGTGGTGACAATGCTCAACAGAATATGTGTCCCCCACCCAACCCTGCTTCTTGCTCTTTCACTGTCCTAAAGATAGAACAAAATGGTTCAGGCATCCAGCTTGTCCCCTCCACACTTCACACTTTTACTTAATAGCAGCTTATCTTTAACACTTTGTCATCTTTAAGATGTTGCTAATTCTTTCTGGTAGATCCCAGGACTGAGGATGAGGAAGAATGATTTTATTTAAATAAAGTTGCTTAATTAAAAAACCCTTTTTTTAGTTTTAAAATATTTTCATTATTTTATAAAATTTTTGTGGGTACATAGGAGGTTTATATATTTGTGGGGTACATGAGATGTTTTGATACAGGCATGCAGTGTGAAATAATCACGTCATGAGGAATGGGCTTTCCATCCCCTCAAGCATTTATCCTCTGAGTTAAAAACTATTCAATTGGCTGGGCACGGTGGCTCACGCCTGTAGTCCCAGCTCTTTGGGAGGCCGAGGTTGGCGGATCGCCTGAGGTCAGGAGTTTGAGACCAGCCTGGCCAACATGATGAAACCCCATCTCTACTAAAAATACAAAAATTAGCCGGGTGTGGTGGCGAGTGCCTGTCATCCCAGCTACTCGGGAGGCTGAGACAGGAGAATCATTTGAACCTGGGAGGTGGAGGTTACAGTGAGCCGAGATCATGCCATTGTACTCCAGCCTGAGTGACAAGAGTGAAACTCCATGTCAAAAACAAACAAAAATCAATTACATTCTTTAAGTTATTAAAATTAAACATTGTAAATGATTTTTTTTCCCAAAGCTTTTTCAAAGAAAAAAAAGTAGAAACAAAGACACTTTCTACTGATTTCCAATATGGTGACTCTGTATTTCTAGCATGTGTTAAGGTGAAAAATTGATTTTATGTTTAATACAAAACATAGCATAATGTAATGAAAAGCAAGATTGTAATGATAAAGGAAAATAACACTAGTGCTAATTTTTTTCAATTTGAAGCATTGGATTAAAATGAATTAGGTTATATTCCAACATGTTTATATTGAATTTCTTTTTTCTCCAATTGGTTTCTTTTTATTAATGGGGGAGTGTTGCATTTGTATAAGGTTTCCCTATTATATTCAATTGTTTTGAGATGCTTTTAATTTGAAGTTTTTATGTTTTCTTTTTGATGTATACATGTTATGCTTTTATGCTGAATTTGATAATTGGTGCTGTATATGCAAAGCAAATGTAATTTCCCAGCTTTTATTTTTTAAAGCCCTGGGAAGCAACATAATAAAGTAGAAATAGTATCAAGACAGGAGTTAGAATACCTGGATTCTAAAATTTAAATTAAATTAGGATCTAGTGACATTATAGGTGTTCCTTGATCTTCTGATGACCTGATTCCTCAAAAGAAAAATAAAATAATCTATAAATTGTTTCTAATTCTAAAACTCTATAAATCCTATTTTTAAAATTATAATTAGTTGAACTCTATAAGGTCACAAAAATCCCTATTAAGAAACTAAAATAAAATTTTATCATATCTTAAAAATACTCTGATCTTTTTTTATATGCTGACATGAATTCTAATTATTTTTGAGCCCCTAAAAAACATTTAAGATCACAGTTTATGTTTTATTATTGACTTTCAGATAATTAACATTTTACTGATAGATATGAACAAATCTACTCTAACAGAGATAGTCATTAGTTTATTTCTCTCTTTTCAGTATCAATAAAAAGTATCGATTTACCAATAACAATGAATTAATTGCCTGAAATAAATGAAACGTAAGCAGCAAAAGTGAACTTTTTAGTATAACTCTTCTTGTAAACATTGACTTAGTTCAAAGGGAGCTTATCTTTAAAAAAAAAAAAGCGCTAATTCATGTCTATTGGTATAGATATAATCTTTTTTTCCTTGAAAATAGATCCTACTATACTCCAGACACTATGCCACTAGGTGCAGATATTAACACAAATAGCAGGTGATCATTGTCCTCATGGAGTTTATTTTAAAGAGAACAAAGTGAGACAAAGGCACACAAGCAAAGAACTACAATACAAAGGGGATGGCATCTGACTCAGCATGGAGGTGTCACGGAAGGTGTTGTTTTGCTTAGGTTTTGAAGTGTGGGTAGGAGATGGCCCATGTTGAGAGTGGGAACTGGGAATTAAAAAGATGAGGAGGTCTCTGCAAATCTACATGGATGGGAAGTAGCATGCTGATGTGGGAAACAACTAAAAAGTTCCAGAATGCATGGTTTATAAAGCGTGAGTCAGAGAGGGCTAGACCAGTAGCCAGATCAAGGATATCTCAGATGTTATAGTCATGAATTAGTGCATTGACCTGCAGGCCATGGGAGTCACTGAAGGTTTCAGTCAGGTAAGTGAGCTGATCAGAACAGTCCTTTAGATAGGCCGCTCTTTTGGCTGTAATGGGGACACGTTTGAAGTAGGGCTATAGCTAAAAATATACAGACACTTCCTCTTGTCTACAGCCCTGCTGGCATCTGTTGTATTTTGACTTTTTAATAATAGCCATTCCAACCGGTATGAAATGGTATCTCATTGTGTTTTGATTTGCATTTTTCTGATGATTAGTGATTCTAAGCATTTTTTTTTTCGTGTATTTGTTGGCCATTTGTATGTGTTCTTTTGAGAAGTGTTTGTTCATGTCCTTTGCCCATTTTTTAATTGGGTTATTTTTTTTTTCTAATTGATTTAAGTTCCCTGTAGATTCTGGATACTAAAAAACAAACAAAAACCAGAAGTAAATAAATTCTCAGGACACACACACCCACACCCACACCCACAGAGAGAGAGAGAGAGAGAGAGCGCCTAGGTAAGAGGCCACCAACCACCAGGGTCTAAACTGGGAACACTTTCTAGTACAGAATGAATGGAAAGGATTCATGAAATATCTAGAAAGTAACGTTAATGAGATTTACATGTATGGAGTGAATGAGGAGAAACAGGGATCATTCAGGATTCTGGTGGGAATAACAGGGGGAGCCATTAGTTGAAATTTTGAAGTGGGAGAAGGAGAGGGAGTTTTAGGGAGAAAGATGAGTTGTTTTTTTAGGTATTTCAAACCCTTGAAGCTTCTATGGGACATCGAAGTGGAAATAACAGTCTGTGGGTTGGGACAATAAAGAAAGAAATTGGTTGAAGACTAGGGGAAGAGTATAGAGCAAAGAAATATTTAAGATAATAAACATATAGAGATAGCTGAAAATGTGGGACTGGATTACAAAGGAAGAATGATTTAGTTATGAAGCCCAAGGGCTGACAGGAATGGGTGACTAGTCGAGGAGTTCATATGCATCTGTTATTGTATGAATAAAAAAAATTATCTGTTCCTTCCTAAAGATATCTTCAACCTGTTTTTGGATACATATGGGCACTGCTTTTCACTCTCTTAGCCCCATTTCTTATTTTAGCCTCTGCTGTAGCGATCAGTTCTGCACAGGCTTTGACCCAGGCTTTGACTAGTTGGTGCAGGTGTGATATGACACTTACCTGGAATGGCCCACAGTTTGTGGCTGCTCTTACTTAAGCAGGTGGGATGCTCATGTAGGTGTAACCTAGCAGCTTGGTAGAGTTTATGCCCATGGGGCAACCTGTGACCACTCAAAAATAAAGCCCTTTCCTCCTCCCAGATTGAGGAGTCTTGCATTATGTAATAAAACTCCTTAGAAGGCCTATTAGGTTCCAATACAGCATTAGGCAACTTGATAAGGTATCCCATCATCAGCCTTCCTTTCTTCCCTCATTCCTCTGCCTCTCACTCTTTCTTCCTAAGTTAACTTCTTAGATAAAATGCCAACTTTCTATATTTTGTCTCACATCAGGGAAAATAATTGTATACCCCATTTCAAAAGCACATAAAAAGGTTACTGTATAGAAAATTTGTCTTTAAGAGATTAAGCTGTAATTTTCCAAATACTTTAAAATTTTATTTCAGATACGTTTTTCATTTTTATAAGCTTCATCTAAAAGCAGAGTTCACCTAAGAATATACCTAAGAGCATATTACATAGAATATATTTTATATTTCAGTAGTTTAGCTAGGATTCTTTCAAAATTGAGAGGATCTACAAATATTTCTAACACATTAGTTTTCAGTCTTAAGGCTGAGTCAAGAACAAAGCTCCTAAACTTTGCATTGGTGATTGAGAACATTTTAAAATTGTTATTTAATTCATTAATTTATTTTTAAAAAAATTTCACATTGTAATTATATAGATTTATAGGATACAATTTGATGTTTCAATGAATATGTACGTTGTCTAATGATCCAATAAGGATAGTTAGTGTATTAATTACCTCATGCATTCATCATTTCTTTTTAATAAGAAATTTCAAAATCCTTTCTTCTAGATACTTTGTAATATACAATACTTTACTTTTAACTATAGTCACCCTGCTTTGCAAAGAACACTACAACTTATTCTTCCTATATAATTGTGATTTCATAACTGTTAACCAATCTATCTCCATTTTGCCCTCCCCACTTCTTCCTCACTGTTTGGTAACCACTATTCTACTCTACTTCTCTATTAACATTTTTTTTTTTAAGATTCCACATATGAGCGAGATCATGCGGTATTTGCTTTCTGTGTCTGGCTTATTTCACTTAACATTGTATCCTACAGGGTCATCCATGTTGTTGCAACTGGCAGAATTTCATTCTTTTTTTATGGCTGAATAGTATTTCATTGTGTGTGTGTCCATATATATATATATATATATATATATATAATTTTATGTATAATTATAATTACACATAAAATTATATATAATTATAATTAATTTTATGCATAATTATAATTACACATAAAATTATATATAATTATAATTATAATTATATATAATTATATATAATAATAATATATTATATGTAATATATAATATACATAACATACATAATGTATATTATATATAATATACATAACGTATATTATATACATTATACATTATATATATTATAATATACATAATATATATTATGTATATAATATACATAATATGTATTATATATAAAATATACATAATATATAATGTATATTATACATATAATATATATTATATATTAATAATATATTAATATCAATATTAATTATTATTAATTATTATTAATTATTATTAATTATTAATTAATAATTATTATTTATTATTAATATTATTAATATTAATATACAATATATTAATATTAATAATATATTAATATATAATATATTATACATAATATATTATATATAATATACATAATATGTATTATATATAATATACATAATATATATTATATATATATAATTCACTTGTTTGTTTTTATACACATAGGTTGATTCCATATCTGATTATTAGAAATAGTGCTACAGTAAACATAAGAGTGCAGATATTTTTCAAACACAATGATTTCATTTCCTATGGATATATACCCAGTAGTGGGATTGCTGGGTTATGTGATCGAATGATTGTTTTTTTTTTTTATTTTTTATTTTTTAGCGAACTTCCATAAAGTTTTGCTTAATGGTTGTACTAGTTTACAACCCCATCAACAGTGCGTAAGTGTTCCGTTTTCTCCACTTCCTTGCCAACTCTTGTTATCTTTTACCTTTTTGCTAATAGCCATTCTAATGGGTGAACTGGTATCTCATTGCGGTTTTGATTTGCATTTCCCTGATGGTTAGTGATGTTGAACATGATTTTATTATATATTCGTCTTGACCCTTTCTATATTTTCTCTTGTGGCATTTCTTTTAGTTTATTTTGTCCTTTTTTTTTTTTTTTTTGCGAAGGAGTCTTGCTCTGTTGCCCAAGCTGGAGTGCAGTGGTGCAATCGGGGCTCACGGCAACCTCCATCTCCCTGGTTCAAGCAATTCCCCTGCCTCAGCCTGCTGAGTAGCTGGGGTTACAGGCACACGCCATCATGTTTGGCTAAATTTTTGTATTTTTAGTAGAGAAATGATTTCACCATATTGGTCAGGCTGGTCTCAAACTCCTGACCTCAGGCAATCCGCCTGCCTCAGCCTCCCAGTTTTGCCCATTTTTAAATAAGTTATTTATGTTTTTGCTGTTGAGTTGTTTAAGTTTGTTATATAATCTGGGCATTAACTCCTTAGCAGATGTATAGTTTGCAAATATTGTATCCCATTCTGTAAGTTGTTTTTTCACTCTGTTAAGTTTCCTTTGCTGTGCAAAAGCATTTTAGTTTGATGAAACCCCATTTATCTCTTTTTGCTTTTGTTGCCTGTGCTTTTGACGTCTCATTTAAAAAATCCTTGTAGAACCCAAAGTTATAGAGAATTTCCCACATGTTATCTTCTAGTAGTTTTTCATAGTTTTCAATCTTACCTTTAGGTCTTTAATCGCATTTGAGTTGATTTTTGTATAAGGTAAAAGATAGGGGTCTAATTTCATTATCCCACATGTAGATATCCAATCTTCTCAGTACCATTTAATGAAGAGACTGTCTTTACCCCTGTGTGTGCTCTTGACTCCTTTTTGGAAAATCAGTTGACTTTAGGTATGAGAATTTATTTCTGAGCTGTATATTCTCTTCCATTGGTCTATGTGTTTGCTTTATGGCAGTGCCATGCTGTTTTGCTTACTATGGCTTTGTAGTATATTTTGAAGTCAGGTAGTGTGGTGCCTCCAGCTTTGTTATTTTTGCACAGGATTGCTTTGGTTATTTGGGGTCTTTTCTGGTTTCATACAAATTTTAGGGTATTTTTTTCTATTTCTGTGAAGAATTTCATTGGTATTTTGATAGGGATTGCATTGAATCTGTAGGACATTTTGTTAGTATGGTCATTTCAATAGTATCAGTTCTTCCATTCCATGAGTATATAGTGTCCATTTTTTGTGGATCGTAAATTTTTCCATCAGTGTGTTATAGTTTTCATTGTAGAGATCTTTCACGACCTTGATTAAATTTATCTGCAGATTTCTTGGTAGCTATTGTAAATGGAATTCCTTTCTTGATGACTTTTTCAGATAGTTCACTATTAGTGTATAGAAACAACACTGAATTTTCTGTGTTGATTTTGTATACTACAACTTTACTGAATTTATTTATGATTTCTAGTAGTTTTTGGTCAAGTCTTTAGGGTTCTCACTCTATATAAGTATATATAGAAAGAACCCTAAAGAGAGAGAGATCATATATATCTATATGATCATATATATAGATGTATACATATGTATGTGAGATCACATTTTCTACAAACAGAAACAATCTGACTTCCTTCTTTCCAGTTTGGATCCCTCTTATTTATTTCTTTTGTCTAATTGCTCTGGCTCTGACCTCCAGTACTATGCTAAATAGAAGTGGTAGAAGTTGACATCCTTGTCTTCCTCCATATCATAGAGGAAAAGCATTTAACTATTCACCATAAATAAGATGTTAGCTGTGGGTTTGTCACATATGGCCTTTACTGCGTTGAGGTACACTCCTATACCTACTTTCTTGACAGTTTTTATCATAAAGGAATGTTGACTTTTGTCAAGTGTTCTTTTTGCATCTGTTGAAATGATCACATGGTTTTTGTTCTTCTTTCTATTGTGGTGGTGTATCATATTTACTGATTTGTGCATGTTAAGCCATCCTTTCATCCCTGGGATGAACCCCACTTGATTATAGTGAATACTCTTTTTAGTGTGCTGTCGAAGTCAGTTCACTTGTATCTTGTTGAGAATTTTTGTATCTATGTTCTTCAGGAATATTGGCCTGTTATTTTCATTTTGTGCGTGTCTTTGTCTGGTTTTAGAATCAGGATGTTGCGAGCCTCATAAGATGAGTATGGAAGTGTTCCTTCCTCATTACTTTTGTGGAAAAGTTTGTGGAGAATTGGTAGTTATTCTTTAACTGTTTGGTAGAATTCAGCAGTGAAGACATCAGGTCCTGGGTGTTGGTTGTTGTTGTTGTTGTTTTGATGGAAGATGTTTTATTATTGATTCAATTTCCAAACTCATTCTTGATGTGTTCAGATGTTATATTTCCTCACAATTTAATCTGGGTAGTTGTATGTGTGCAGAAATTTATTCATTTTATTCTACATTATCAAATTTGTTGGCATATAGTTATGAGTAATGTCTTACAATCCCTTCTATTTCTGTGGTGTATCAGTTGTAATGTCTCCTTTTTCATCTTTTATTTATTTGAATTTTCTCTCCTTTTGTCTTAGTTTAGCTAAAGGTTTGTCAGTTTTACCTTTACACTTTGTCTTATTTATCTTTTGAAATATTTTTTAGTGTCTGTTTCATTTATATCTGCTGTGAGCTTTATTATTTCCTTCCTTCTACCAATTTTGGGTTTAGTTTGTTTTTGATGTTCTAGTTACTTGAAGTGTATAATTTTGCTTTGTGATTTGAAAATCTTTCTTCTTTTTTGGTGTAGGCTTTTATTGCTATAAATTTCCCTCTTAGAACTGCTTTTGCTACGTTCCATAGGTTTGGGTATGTTGGATTTTCATTCTTACTTGTCTCAGTGACTTTTGAAATTTTCCTATTAATGTCTTAATGAGACCTATTGATTTCTTGGGTGCGTGCTATTTAATTTCCATGTTTTTATAAAATTTCCAAGGGCTTTCCTGTTGTTGATTTCTGACTTTATATCCCTGGAATCAGAAAAGATACTTCATATGATATCTGTCTTCTTAAGTTTGTTAAGACTTATTATGTGTCATAATGTATGATTGGTCCTAGAGAATGTTTGGTGTACAGTTGAGAATAATTTGTATTCTGCAGCTGTTGGATGATGTATTAGTCTGTTTTCATACTGCTGATAAAGATATACCCGAGACTGGGTAATTTACAGAGAAAAAGAGGTTTAGTGGACTCATAGTTCCACGTGGCTGGGGAGGTCTCCCAATCATGATGGAAGGCGAAAGACACATCTTACATGGTAGCAAACAAAATAGAATTGAGAACCAAGTGAAAGGGTTCCCCCTTATAAAACCATCAGATCTTGTTAGACGTATTCACTACCACAAGAACAGTATGGGGGAACCGCCCCCATGATTCAATTATCTCCCACTGGTTCCCTCCCACAACATGTATGAATTATGGGAGCTATAATCAAGATGAGATTTGGGTGGGGATGTACAGCCAAACCATATCAGGTGAGATCTTCTTTACCTGCTAGGTCCATTTGGTCTATGGTATAGTTTGAGTCTGTCATTTTTTGGTTGATTTTCTCTTCATAGAATCTGTCCATTTTTAAAGTGGAGTGTTGAAATTTCCTACTAATATTGTATTGCAGTCTATCTCTACCTTTAAATCTAATATTTGCTTTATATATCTGGTTGTTCTGGTGTTGGGTACATATATAGTTACACCTAAGTAATATATATGTTATGTCCTCGTATTGAATTGGGCCTTTTATCATTTCATTATACAGTGACATTCTTTTTTTATATAGTTTTTTTATTTAAAGCCTTTTAAAATATGACATGACTGTGGCTACTCCTGCTTGCTTTTCATTTGTTTGCATAAAATATATTTTTCCATCTCTTCACTTTCAGTCTATTTGTCTTTAATAGTGAGGTAAGTATCATGTAGGCAGCATATAGGTGGGTTTTGCTATCTGAATCCATTCATCCACTTTATATCTTTTAAGTAGAGTTTAATCCACTTCTATTCAAGTTTATTATTGATAAATTAGGACTTCCTTCTACCATTTCATTAGTTGTTTTTTAGATTACTTGTTCACTTCTTCCTTTCTTATTGTTTATCCCTCTAGTTTGGTGGTTTTCTGTGGTGCTAAGCTTTGTTTCTTTTCCCTTTTTTGGTGTGTGTGTGTGTATCTGCTGTAATTTCTTTCTTTCTGGTTAGTGAAACTAACATACAGAGTCCTGTATTTGTAACAGACTATTTTACACTGATAACAACTTAACTTCTGTCACATAAAAATACTCTTGACTTCTCCCCCCCACACACATAATTTATATTTTTGTGACCTTACATTGCATCTTTATGAATGGTAGACTCCATGGAACATAGGATCTATGTCACAACTAAATCAATTATTTAATGGCAGCATTAAAGCAGCCCAAAGAATGTGAAAAACTGGTGTGGGTGTATTTAACTTTTTAAAAACTATGTTTCATAATGGTTTCATTAAAAAGTCTTTATCAGTTTGCTAATGCCTAATTTTTACAACCAGCCACCATAGATTTTACAGGATAAATATATTATTTCAGTGGTAATTGAAGCAGAATTTTTGTTGCTCTTCTTACCCTTAGAGATTGTGTATTATCCTCAGACGTAATTCTTTGATTTTTTTTTCTTTTCATGTTGTTACACATAGTTACCAACAATCAACGTGAGAATAACCTTTGAATATTTTCAAGCATTAAGATTTGTTTATACAGCTGCACAATTAGACAACCAACACTCTTGGGTCTTTACCTCTCAGCATACACCTGATTATTAACTTAAAGGTATGATGGGAAAAGTATCAATTTTTGTTGGTCACCTAGATTTGGAAATATGTAATAACTATAAGCTTGGGTCTGCTTCTTCAGAAGCCTAGGAATTGGAGTGATGGTTCTCTGAAGAGGCTGGAAACAAAGTATGTGTTTCCAGAAGGCTTAATAGAATATGTTGAGACATAGGCCATTAACACAAAAGTGAAAGAAATGCAAAAAATGTATGAAAGTAAGGATTTGAGAAGGGAAATTTTATTTTTCAGTCTAAGATTCCTATGAATTATATGAAAATAAATGTCCTATCCTTAAAATTAGCCAAAGGAAGCACTTTACTTATCAATATGATATGACTTTTCATACTCTTATCTAAAGATATCCTAAACTAAGATCCAGTTTTCTAAGAAAAGAACTTTTACTCATGCTTTAAAGCATGTTAGATGATTCCTACCACATCACATCATGTTGTTTACATGTATGATTTAAACTGCATTTATTCTTCAACTCACTGGTTCCTTAGGCTTCTTATCTTTCCTTGCATGCTTAGATAATTTTATGTTAAATTGATTTTTAGAAGTTTAGTTGCTGGGCGTAGTGGCTGTCGCCTGTAAACCCAGTACTTTGGGAATTCAAGGCAGGTGGATTGCTTGAGTCTTGGAGTTTGAGGCCTGCCTGGGAAAGATGACAAACCCCATTGGTACAAAAATAAAAATATTAGCTGGATATGGTGGCACATGCCTGTGGTCCCAGCTACTCCAAGGCTGAGGTGGGAGGATGGCTTGAGTCCGAGAGGCAGAGGTGTGAGCCAAGATCATGCCCTGCTCTTCAGCCTGGGCAACCAAGCCAGACCCTGTTTCAAAAAAAAAAAATCTAGTGAGATTTGATTTCTATTTCTATGTGATTCAAAACTAGGAGAGCTTCAAGGCTAATGACTATTAAAAAATGGCCATTGCTACTTGCATTTTCTATGAAGCCAGCATACACAGCAACGTGCAACCTAAAAACCAAGCTATTTAATAAGTAGCTTAGATTTCAGGTTTGATTGTCTTTGAGGTTTGATTATTGCAGAGTTCAATTGCCAGAAAAAATATAGACTAATTCTGTATTTGGTCTTTTTATCATATGAAACATCCCATCGTTGGGTATAAATTAAGAGCAAATACGGATGTCTATACCGATAGCGGTGCAGATATTTCCATGTTTATACAGATAGCGGTGTAGATATATCCATGTTCATACAGATAGTGGTGTAGATATTTCCATGTTCATACAGATAGCGGTGTAGATATTTCCATGTTCATAGAGATAGCGGTGTAGATATTTCCATGTTCATCCAGATGGCTGTGTAGATATATCCATGTTCATACAGATGGCGGTGAAGATATTTCCATGCTCATACAGATAGCGGTGTAGATATTTCCATGTTCATACAGATAGTGGTGTAGATATTTCCATGTTCATACAGATAGAGGGTCTGATATTTCCATGTTCATACAGATAGCGGTGCTGATATTTCCATGTTTATACAGGTAGTGGTGTAGATATTTCCATGTTTATACAGATAGCGGTGTAGATATTTCCATGTTTATATAGATAGCGGTGTAGATATTTCAATGTTTATACAGATAGCGGGGTAGATTTCTCCATCTTAATACAGATGGCGGTGTAGATATTTATATGTTCATTCAGATGGCCGTGCAGATATTTCCATGTTAATACAGATAGCGGTGTAGATATTTCCATGTTCATACAGATAGCGGTGTAGTTATTTCCATGTGTAAAGAGATAGCTGTGTAGATATTTCCATGTATATGCAGATAGCTGTGAAGATATTTCCATTTTCATGAAGATTGTGGTTTAGATATTTCCACGTTCAAACAGATAGCGGTGTAGATATTTCCATGTTCATACAGATAGCGGTGTAGATATTTCCATGTTTATACAGATAGCGGTGAAGATGTATGCATGTTTACACAGATAGCGGTGTAGATATTTCCATGTTCATACAGATAGCGGTGAAGATATTTCCATGTTCATCCAGATGGCTGTGTAGATATATCCATGTTCATACAGATAGCGGTGTAGATATTTCCATGTTCATAGAGATAGCGCTGTAGATATTTCCATGTTCATACAGATAGCGGTGTAGCTATTTCCATGTTCATACAGATAGCGGTGTAGATATTTCCATGTTCAAACAGATAGCGGTGTAGATATTTCCATGTTCATACAGATAGCAGTGCTTATATTTCCATGTTTGTACAGGTAGCGGTGTAGATATTTCCATGTTTATACAGATAGCGGTGTAGATATTTCCATGTTTATATAGATAGCGGTGTAGATATTTCCATGTTCATCCAGATGGCTGTGTAGATATATCCATGTTCATACAGATGGCGGTGAAGATATTTCCATGTTCATACAGATAGCGGTGTAGATATTTCCATGTTCATACAGATAGTGATGTAGATATTTCCATGTTCATACAGATAGCGGTGTAGCTATTTCCATGTTCATACAGATAGCGGTGTAGATATTTCCATGTTCATCCAGATGGCTGTGTAGACATATCCAAGTTCATACAGATGGCGGTGAAGATAATTCCATGTTCATACAGATAGCGGTGTAGATATTTCCATGTTCATACAGATAGTGGTGTAGATATTTCCATGTTCATACAGATAGAGGGGCTGATATTTCCATGTTCATTCAGATAGCGGTGCTGATATTTCCATGTTTATACAGATAGCGGTGTAGATATCACCATCTAAATACAGATGGCAGTGTAGATATTTATATGTTCATACAGATGGCCGTGCAGATATTTCCATGTTCATACAGATGGCGGTGTAGATATTTCCATGTTCATACAGATAGCGGTGTAGTTATTTCCATGTGCATAGAGATAGCTGTGTAGATATTTCCATGTATATGCAGATAGCTGGGTAGATATTTCCATTTTCTTGCAGATAGCGGTTTAGATATTTCCATGTTCAAACAGATAGCGGTGTAGATATTTCCATGTTCATACAGATAGCGGTGCTGATATTTCCATGTTTATACAGATAGCGGTGAAGATGTATGCATGTTTACACAGATAGCGGTGTAGATATTTCCATGTTTATACAGATAGCGGTGTAGATATTTCCATGTTTATACAGATAGCGGTGTAGATTGCTCCATCTTAATACAGATGGCGGTGTAGATATTTATATGTTCATACAGATGGCCGTGCAGATATTTCCATGTTCATACAGATGGCGGAGTAGATATTTCCATGTTCATACTGATAGCGGTGTAGTTATTTCCATGTGTAAAGGGATAGCTGTGTAGATATTTCCATGTATATGCAGATAGCTGTGAAGATATTTCCATTTCCATGCAGATTGCTGTTTAGATATTTCCATGTTCAAACAGATAGCGGTGTAGATATTTCCATGTTCATACAGATAGAGGTGTAGATATTTCCATGTTCATACACATAGCGGTGTAGCTATTTCCATGTTCATACAGATAGCGGTGTAGATATTTCCATGTTCGTACAGATAGCGGTGTAGATATTTCAATGTTCATACAGATAGCGGTGCTGATATTTCCATGTTTATACAGGTAGCGGTGCAGATATTTCCATGTTTATACAGATAGCGGTGTAGATATTTCCATGTTTATACAGATAGCAGTGTAGATATTTCCAGGTTTATACAGATAGCGGTGTAGATATCTCCATCTTAATACAGATTGCGGTGTAGTTATTTATAAGTTCATACAGATGGCGGTGCAGATATTTCCATGTTCATACAGATGGCGGTGTAGATATTTGCATGTTCATACAGATGGCGGTATAGCTATTTCCATGTTCATGGAGATAGCGGTGTAGATATTTCCATGTTAATCCAGATGGCTGTATAGAGATATCCATGTTCATACAGATGGCGGTGAAGATATTTCCATGTTCATACAGATAGCGGTGTAGATATTTCCATGTTCATACAGATAGTTGTGTAGATATTTCCATGTTCATACAGATAGGGGGGCTGATATTTCCATGTTCATACAGATTGCGGTGCTGACATTTCCATGTTTATACAGGTAGCGGTGTAGATATTTCCAGGTTTATACAGATAGCGGTGTAGACATTTCCATGTTTATACATATAGCGGTGTAGATATTTCCATGTTTATACAGATAGAGGTGTAGATATCTCCATCTTAATACAGATGGCAGTTTAGATATTTATATGTTCATACAGATGGCCGTGCAGATATTTCCATGTTCATACAGATGGCGGTGTAGATATATCCATGTTCATACAGATAGCGGTGTAGTTTTTTCCATGTGCAAAGAGATAGCTGTGTAGATATTTCCATGTATACGCAGATAGCTGTGTAGATATTTCCATTTTCATGCAGATAGCGGTTTACATATTTCCATGTTCAAACAGATAGCGGTGTAGATATTTCCATGTTCATACAGATAGCTTTGTAGGTATATCCATGTTTATACAGATAGCGGCGAAAATGTATGCATGTTAACACAGATAGCGGTGTAGATATTTCCATGTTTATACAGATAGCGGTGTAGATATTTCCATGTTCATACAGATAGTGCTGTAGATATTTCCATGTTCATACAGATAGCGGTGCAGCTATTTCCTTGTTCATACAGATAGCGGTGTAGATATTTCCATGTTCGTACAGATAGCGGTGTAGATATTTCCTTGTTCATACAGATAGCGGTGCTTATATTTCCATGTTTATACAGATAGCGGTGTAGATATTTCCATGTTCATACAGATAGCGGTGTAGATATTGGCATGTTTATACAGATAGCGGTGAAGATGTATGCATGTTTTCACAGATAGCGGTGTAGATATTTCCATGTTCATACAGATAGCGGTGTAGATATTTCCATGTTCATACAGATAGCGGTGTAGATATTTCCATGTTCATACAGATAGCGGTGTAGATATTTCCATGTTCATACAGATAGCGGTGTAGATATTTCCATGTTCATCCAGAAGGCTGTGTAGATATTTCCATGTTCATACAGATAGCGGTGCTGATATTTCCATGTTTATATAGGTAGCAGTGTAGATATTTCCATGTTCATACAGATAGCGGTGTACATATTTCCATGTTTATACAGATAGCGGTGTAGATATTTCCATGTTTATACAGATAGCGGTGTGGATATCTCCATCTTAATACAGATGGTGGTGTAGATATTTATATGTTCATGCAGATGGCGGTGCAGATATTTCCATGTTCATACAGATGGCGGTGTAGATATTTCTATGTTTATAGAGATAGCGGTGTAGTTATTTCCATGTGTAAAGAAATAGCTTTGTAGATATTTCCATGTATATGCAGATAGCTCTGTAGATATTTCCATTTTCATGCAGATAGCGGTGTAGATATTTCCATGTTCATACAGATAGCGGTGGAGATATTTCCATGTTTATACAGATAGCGGTGAAGATGTATGCATGTTTACACAGATAGCGGTGCAGATATTTCCATGTTCATTCAGGTAGCGGTGAAGATATTTCCATGTTCATCCAGATGGCTGTGTAGATATATCCATGTTCATACAGATGGCGGTGAAGGTATTTCCATGTTCATACAGATAGCGGTGTAGATCTTTCCATGTTCATACAGATAGCGGTGTAGATATTTCCATGTTCATACAGATAGAGGTGTAGCTATTTCCATGTTCATACAGATTGCGGCGTAGATATTTCCATGTTCATCCAGATGGCTGTGTAGATATATCCATGTTCATACAGATGGCGGTGAAGATATTTCCATGTTCATACAGATAGCAGTGTAGATATTTCCATGTTCATACAGATAGTGGTGTAAACATTTCCATGTTCATACAGATAGCGGTGTATCTATTTCCATGTTCATACATATAGCGGTGTAGATATTTCCATGTTTATCCAGATGGCTGTGTAGATATTTCCATGTTCATACAGATAGCGGTGCTGATATTTCCATGTTTATACAGGTAGCGGTGTAGATATTTCCATGATTATACAGATAGCGGTGTAGATATTTCCATGTTTATACAGATAGCGGTGTAGATATTTCCATGTTTATACAGATAGCGGTGTAGATATGTCCATCTTAATACAGATGGCGGTGTAGATAATTATATGTTCATACAGATGGCGGTGAAGATATCTCCATGTTCATACAGATGGCGGTGTAGACATTTCCATGTTAATAGAGATAGCGGTGTAGTTATTTCCATGTGTAAAGAAGTAGCTTTGTAATTATTTCCATGTATATGCAGACAGCTGTGTAGATATTTCCATTTTCATGCAGATAGCGGAGTAGATATTTCCATGTTCAAACAGATAGCGGTGTAGATATTTCCATGTTCATACAGATAGCGGTGTAGATATTTCCATGTTTATACAGATAGCGGTGAAGATGTATGAATGTTTACACAGAGAGTGGTGTAGATATTTCCATGTTCATACAGATAGCGGTGTAGATATTTCCATGTTCATTCAGATGGCTATGTAGATATATCCATGTTCATACAGATGGCGGTGAAGATATTTCCATGTTCATACAGATAGCGGTGTAGATATTTCCATGTTCATACAGATAGCTGTGTAGATATTTCCATGTTCGTTCAGACAGCGGTGTAGATATTTCCATGTTCATACAGATAGTGGTGTAGATATTTCCATGTTCATACAGATAGCGGTGTAGCTATTTCCATGTTCATCCAGATGGCTGTGTAGTTATATCCATGTTCATACAGATGGCGGTGAAGATATTTCCATGATCATACAGATAGCGGTGTAGATATTTCCATGTTCATACAGATAGCGGTGAAGATATTTCCATGTTCATACAGATAGTGGTGTAGATATTTCCATGTTCATACAGATAGCGGTGTAGATATTTCCATGTTCATACAGATAGCGGTGTAGATATTTCCATATTCATAGAGATAGCGGTGTAGATATTTCTATGTTCATACAGATAGCGGTGCTGATATTTCCATGTTTATACAGGTAACGGTGTTGATATTTCCATGTTTATAAAGATAGCGGTGTAGATATTTCCATGTTTATACAGATAGCGGTGTAGATATTTTCATGTTTATACAGATAGCCGGGTAGTTATCTCCATCTTAATACAGATGGCGGTGTAGATATTCATATGTTCATACAGATGGCGGTGCAGATATTTCCATGTTCATACAGATGGCGGTGTAGATATTTCCATGTTTATAGAGACTGCGATGTAGATATTTCCATGTGTAAAGAAATAGCTTTGTAAATATTTCCATGTATATGCAGATAGCTGTGTAGATATTTCCATTTTCATGCAGATAGCGGTGTAGATATTTCCATGTTCAAACAGATAGCTGTGTAGATATTTCCATGTTCATACAGATAGCGGTGTAGATATTTTCATGTTTAAACAGATAGCGGTGAAGATATATGCATGTTAACACAGATAGCGGTGAAGATATTTCCAAGTTCATACAGATAGCGGTGTAGATATTTCCATGTTCATCCAGATGGCTGTGTAGATATATCCATGTTCATACAGATGGCGGTGAAGATATTTCCATGTTCATGCAGACAGCGGTGTAGATATTTCCATGTTCAAACCGATAGCGGTGTAGACATTTCCATGTTCATACTGATAGAGGTGTAGCTATTTCCATGTTCATACAGATTGCGGTGTAGATATTTCCATGTTCATCCAGATGGCTGTGTAGATATATCCATGTTCATACAGATGGCGGTGAAGATATTTCCATGTTCATACAGATAGAGGTGTAGATATATCCATGTTCATACAGATAGTGGTGTAGATATTTCCATGTTCATACAGATAGCGGTGTATCTATTTCCATGTTCATACAGATAGCGGTGTAGATATTTCCGTGTTCATCCAGATGGCTGTGTAGATATATCCATGTTCATACAGATGGCGGTGAAGATATTTCCATGTTCATACAGATAGCGGTGTAGATATTTCCATGTTCATGCTGACAGCGGTGTAGATATTTCCATGTTCATACAGACAGCGGTGCTGATATTTCCATGTTCATCCAGATGGCTGTGTAGATATATCTATGTTCATACAGATGGTGGTGAAAATATTTCCATGTTCATAAAGATATCGGTGTAGATATTTCCATGTTCATACAGATAGAAGTGTAGGTATTTCCATGTTCATACAGATAGCGGTGCTGATATTTCCATGTTTATACAGGTAGCGGTGTAAATATTTCCATGTTTATACAGATAGCGGTGTAGATATTTCCATGTTCATACAGATAGCGGTGTAGATATTTCCATGTTTATACAGATAGTGGTGTAGATATTTCCATGTTTATAGAGATAGCTTTGTAGATATTTCCATGTATATGCAGATAGCTGTGTAGATATTTCCATTTTCATGCAGATAGCGGTGTAGATATTTCCATGTTCATACAGATAGCGGTGTAGATATTTCCATGTTCATACAGATAGCGGTGCTGATATTTCCATGTTTATACAGGTAGCGGTGTAGATATTTCCATGTTTATACAGATAGCGGTGTAGATATTTCCATGTTTATACAGATAGCGGTGTAGATATTTCCATGTTTATACAGATAGCGGTGTAGATATCTCCATCTTAATAGAGATGGCGGTGTAGATATTTATATGTTCATACAGATGGCGGTGCAGATATTTCCATGTTCATACAGATGGCGGTGTAGATATTTCTACGTTTATAGAGATAGCGGTGTAGTTATTTCCATGTGTAAAGAAATAGCTTTGTAGATATTTCCATGTATATGCAGATAGCTCTGTAGATATTTCCATTTTCATGCAGATAGCGGTGTAGATATTTCCATGTTCAAACAGATAGCGGTGTAGATATTCCTATGTTCATACAGATAGCGGTGTAGATATTTCCATGTTTATACAGATAGCGGTGAAGATGTATGCATGTTAACACAGATAGCGGTGTAGATATTTCCATGTTCATACAGATAGCGGTGTAGATATTTCCATGTTCATCCAGATGGCTGTGTAGATATATCCATGTTCATACAGATGTCGGTGAAGATATTTCCATGTTCATACAGATAGCGGTGTTGATATTTCCATGTTCATACAGATAGCGGTGTAGATATTTCCATGTTCATACAGATAGCGGTGTAGCTATTTCCATGTTCATACAGATAGCGGTGTAGATATGTCCATGTTCATCCAGATGGCTGTGTAGATATATCCATGTTCATACAGATGGCGTTGAAGATATATCCATGTTCTTACAGATAGCGGTGTAGATATTTCCATGTTTATACAGATATCGGTGTAGATATTTCCATGTTTATACAGATAGCGGTGTAAATATCTCCATCTTAATACTGATGGCGGTGTAGATAATTATAAGATCATACAGATGGAGGTGCAGATATTTCCATGTTCATACAGATGGCGGTGTAGATATTTCCATGTTTATAGAGATAGCGGTGTAGTTATTTCCATGTGTAAAGAGACAGCTGTATAGATATTTCCATGTATATGCAGATAGCTTTGTAGATATTTCCATTTTCATGCAGATAGCGGTGTAGATATTTCCATGTTCAAACAGATAGCGGTGTAGATATTTCCATGTTCATGCAGATAGCAGTGTAGATATTTCCATGTTTAAACAGATAGTGGTGAAGATGTATACATGTTTACACAGATAGTGGTGTAGATATTTCCATGCTCATACAGATAGCGGAGTAGATATTTCCATGTTCATCCAGATGGCTGTGTAGATATATCCATGTTCATACAGATGGCGGTGAAGATATTTCCATGTTCATACAGATAGTGGTGTAGATATTTCCATGTTCATACAGATAGCGGTGTAGATATTTCCATGTTCATGCAGACAGCGGTGCTGATATTTCCATGTTCATCCAGATGGCTGTGTAGATATATCTATGTTCATACAGATGGTGGTGAAGATATTTCCATGTTCATACAGATATCGGTGTAGATATTTCCATGTTCATACAGATAGCAGTGTAGGTAATTCCATGTTAATACAGATAGCGGTGCTGATATTTCCATGTTTGTACAGGTAGCGGTGTAGATATTTCCATGTTTATACAAATAGCGGTTTAGATATTTCCATGTTTATACAGATAGTGGTGTAGATATTTCCATGTTTATAGAGATAGCGGTGTAGTTATTTCCATGTGTAAAGAGATAGCTTTGTAGATATTTCCATGTATATGCAGATAGCTGTGTAGATATTTCTATTTTCATGCAGATAGCGGTGTAGACATTTCCATGTTCATAAAGATAGCGGTGTAGATATTTCCATGTTCATACTGATAGCGGTGCTGATATTTCCATGTTTATACAGGTAGCGGTGTAGATATTTCCATGTTTATAGAGATAGCGGTGTAGATATTTCCACGTTTATACAGATAGCGGTGTAGATATTTCCATGTTTATACAGATAGCGGTGTAGATATCTCCATCTTAATACAGATGGCGGTGTAGATATTTATATGTTCATACAGATGGCGGTGCAGATATTTCCATGTTCATACAGATGGTGGTGTAGATATTTCCATGTTTATAGAGATAGCGGTGTAGTTATTTCCGTGTGTAAAGAAATAGCTTTGTAGATATTTCCGTGTATATGCAGATAGCTGTGTTGATATTTCCATTTTCATGCAGGTAGCGGTGTAGATATTTCCATGTTCAAACAGTTAGCGGTGTAGATATTTCCATGTTCATACAGATAGCGGTGTAGATATTTCCATGTTTATACAGATATCGGTGAAGATGTATGCATGTTTGCACAGATAGTGGGGTAGATATTTCCATGTTCATACAGATAGCGGTGTAAATATTTCCATGTTCATACAGATAGTGGTGTAGATATTTCCATGTTCATACAGATAGCGGTGTAGATATTTCCATGTTCATACAGATAGCGGTGTAGATATTTCCATGTTCATCCAGAAGGCTGTGTAGATATTTCCATGTTCATACAGATAGCGGTGCTGATATTTCCATGTTGATACAGGTAGCGGTGTAGATATTTCCATGTTCATACAGATAACGGTGTAGATATTTCTATGTTCATATAGATAGCGGTGTAGATATTTCCATGTTCATACAGATAGCGGTGTAGCTATTTCCATGTTCATACAGATAGCGGTGTAGATATTTCCATGTTCATCCAGATGGGTTTGTAGATAAATCCATGTTCATACAGATGGCGGTGAAGATATTTCCATGTTCATACAGATAGCGGTGTAGATATTTCCATGTTTATACAGATATCGGTGTTGATATTTCAATGTTTATACAGATAGCGGATTTGATATCTCCATCTTAATACAGATGGCTCTGTAGATATTTATATGATCATACAGATAGCGGTGCAGATATTTCCATGTTCATACAGATGGCGGTGTAGATATTTCCATGTTTATAGAGATAGCGGTGTAGTTATTTCCATGTGTAAAGAGATAGCTGTATAGATATTTCCATGTATATGCAGATAGCTTTGTAGATATTTCCATTTTCATGCAGATAGCGGTGTAGATATTTCCATGTTCAAACAGATAGCTGTGTAGATATTTCCATGTTCATACAGATAGCTGTGTAGATATTTCCATGTTTAAACAGATAGTGGTGAAGATGTATACATGTTTACACAGATAGCGGTGTAGATATTTCCATGCTCATACAGATAGCGGTGTAGATACTTCCGTGTTCATCCAGATGGCTGTGTAGATATATCCATGTTCATACAGATGGCGGTGAAGATATTTCCATGTTCATACAGATAGCGGTGTAGATATTTCCATGTTCATACAGACAGCGGTGTAGATATTTCCATGTTCATACAGATGGCGTTGAAGATATTTCCATGTTCATACAGATAGCGGTGTAGATATTTCCATGTTTATACAGATATCGGTGTAGATATTTCCATGTTTATACAGATAGCGGTGTAAATATCTCCATCTTAATACTGATGGCGGTGTAGATAATTATAAGATCATACAGATGGAGGTGCAGATATTTCCATGTTCATACAGATGGCGGTGTAGATATTTCCATGTTTATAGAGATAGCGGTGTAGTTATTTCCATGTGTAAAGAGATAGCTGTATAGATATTTCCATGTATATGCAGATAGCTTTGTAGATATTTCCATTTTCATGCAGATAGCGGTGTAGATATTTCCATGTTCAAACAGATAGCGGTGTAGATTTTTCCGTGTTCATGCAGATAGCAGTGTAGATATTTCCATGTTTAAACAGATAGTGGTGAAGATGTATACATGTTTACACAGATAGTGGTGTAGATATTTCCATGCTCATACAGATAGCGGAGTAGATATTTCCATGTTCATCCAGATGGCTGTGTAGATATATCCATGTTCATACAGATGGCGGTGAAGATATTTCCATGTTCATACAGATAGTGGTGTAGATATTTCCATGTTCATACAGATAGCGGTGTAGATATTTCCATGTTCATACAGACAGCGGTGCTGATATTTCCATGTTCATCCAGATGGCTGTGTAGATATATCTATGTTCATACAGATGGTGGTGAAGATATTTCCATGTTCATACAGATATCGGTGTAGATATTTCCATGTTCATACAGATAGCAGTGTAGGTAATTCCATGTTAATACAGATAGCGGTGCTGATATTTCCATGTTTGTACAGGTAGCGGTGTAGATATTTCCATGTTTATACAAATAGCGGTTTAGATATTTCCATGTTTATACAGATAGTGGTGTAGATATTTCCATGTTTATAGAGATAGCGGTGTAGTTATTTCCATGTGTAAAGAGATAGCTTTGTAGATATTTCCATGTATATGCAGATAGCTGTGTAGATATTTCTATTTTCATGCAGATAGCGGTGTAGACATTTCCATGTTCATAAAGATAGCGGTGTAGATATTTCCATGTTCATACTGATAGCGGTGCTGATATTTCCATGTTTATACAGGTAGCGGTGTAGATATTTCCATGTTTATAGAGATAGCGGTGTAGATATTTCCACGTTTATACAGATAGCGGTGTAGATATTTCCATGTTTATACAGATAGCGGTGTAGATATCTCCATCTTAATACAGATGGCGGTGTAGATATTTATATGTTCATACAGATGGCGGTGCAGATATTTCCATGTTCATACAGATGGTGGTGTAGATATTTCCATGTTTATAGAGATAGCGGTGTAGTTATTTCCGTGTGTAAAGAAATAGCTTTGTAGATATTTCCGTGTATATGCAGATAGCTGTGTTGATATTTCCATTTTCATGCAGGTAGCGGTGTAGATATTTCCATGTTCAAACAGTTAGCGGTGTAGATATTTCCATGTTCATACAGATAGCGGTGTAGATATTTCCATGTTTATACAGATATCGGTGAAGATGTATGCATGTTTGCACAGATAGTGGGGTAGATATTTCCATGTTCATACAGATAGCGGTGTAAATATTTCCATGTTCATACAGATAGTGGTGTAGATATTTCCATGTTCATACAGATAGCGGTGTAGATATTTCCATGTTCATACAGATAGCGGTGTAGATATTTCCATGTTCATCCAGAAGGCTGTGTAGATATTTCCATGTTCATACAGATAGCGGTGCTGATATTTCCATGTTGATACAGGTAGCGGTGTAGATATTTCCATGTTCATACAGATAACGGTGTAGATATTTCTATGTTCATATAGATAGCGGTGTAGATATTTCCATGTTCATACAGATAGCGGTGTAGCTATTTCCATGTTCATACAGATAGCGGTGTAGATATTTCCATGTTCATCCAGATGGGTTTGTAGATAAATCCATGTTCATACAGATGGCGGTGAAGATATTTCCATGTTCATACAGATAGCGGTGTAGATATTTCCATGTTTATACAGATATCGGTGTTGATATTTCAATGTTTATACAGATAGCGGATTTGATATCTCCATCTTAATACAGATGGCTCTGTAGATATTTATATGATCATACAGATAGCGGTGCAGATATTTCCATGTTCATACAGATGGCGGTGTAGATATTTCCATGTTTATAGAGATAGCGGTGTAGTTATTTCCATGTGTAAAGAGATAGCTGTATAGATATTTCCATGTATATGCAGATAGCTTTGTAGATATTTCCATTTTCATGCAGATAGCGGTGTAGATATTTCCATGTTCAAACAGATAGCTGTGTAGATATTTCCATGTTCATACAGATAGCTGTGTAGATATTTCCATGTTTAAACAGATAGTGGTGAAGATGTATACATGTTTACACAGATAGCGGTGTAGATATTTCCATGCTCATACAGATAGCGGTGTAGATACTTCCGTGTTCATCCAGATGGCTGTGTAGATATATCCATGTTCATACAGATGGCGGTGAAGATATTTCCATGTTCATACAGATAGCGGTGTAGATATTTCCATGTTTATACAGACAGCGGTGTAGATATTTCCATGTTCATACAGATAGTGGTGTAGATATTTCCATGTTCATACAGATAGCGGTGTAGCTATTTCCATGTTCATACAGATAGCGGTGTAGATATTTCCATGTTCATAGAGATTGCGGTGTAGATATTTCCATGGTCATACAGAAAGCGGTGCTGATATTTCCATGTTTATACAGGTAGCGGTGTAGATATTTCCATGTTTATACATATAGCGGTGTAGATATTTCCCTGTTTATACAGATAGCGGTGTAGATATTTCCATGTTTATACAGATAGCGGTGTAGATATTTCCATGTTTATACAGATAGCGGTGTAGATATCTCCATCTTAATACAGATGGTGGTGTAGATATTTATATGTTCATACAGATGGCGGTGCAGATATTTCCATGTTCATACAGATGGTGGTGTAGATATTTCCATGTTTATAGAGATAGCGGTGTACTTATTTCCATGTGTAAAGAAATAGCTTTGTAGATATTTCCGTGTATATGCAGATAGCTGTGCACATATTTCCATTTTCATGCAGATAGCGGTGTAGATATTTCCATGTTCAAACAGTTAGCGGTGTAGATATTTCCATGTTCATACAGATAGTGGTGTAGATATTTCCATGTTTATACAGATAGCGGTGAAGATGTATGCATGTTTGCACAGATAGTGGTGTAGATATTTCCATGTTCATACAGATAGCGGTGTAAATATTTCCATGTTCATACAGATAGCGGTACTGATATTTCCATGTTGATACAGGTAGCGGTGTAGATATTTCCATGTTCATACAGATAGCGGTGTAGATATTTCCATGTTCATAGAGATAGCGGTGGAGATATTTCCATGATCATATAGATAGCGGTGTAGCTATTTCCATGTTCATACAGATAGCGGTGTACATATTTCCATGTTCATCCAGATGGGTGTGTAGATAAATCCATGTTCATACAGATGGCGGTGAAGATATTTCCATGTTCATACAGACAGCAGTGTAGATATTTCCATGTTCATACAGATAGTGGTTTAGCTATTTCCATGTTCATACAGATAGCGGTGTAGATATTTCCATGTTCATCCAGATGGGTGTGTAGATAAATCCATGTTCATACAGATGGCGGTGAAGATATTTCCATGTTCATACAGATAGCGGTGTAGATATTTCCATGTTTATACAGATATCGGAGTAGATATTTCCATGTTCATACAGATAGCGGTGTAGATATATCCATGTTCATACAGATGGCGGTGAAGATATTTCCATGTTCATACAGATAGCGGTGTAGATATTTCCATGTTCATACAGACAGCAGTGTAGATATTTCCATCTTCATACAGATAGTGGTGTAGATATTTCCATGTTCATACAGATAGCGGTGTAGCTATTTCCATGTTCATACAGATAGCGGTGTAGATATTTCCATGTTCATAGAGATAGCAGTGTAGATATTTCCATGGTCATACACATAGCGGTGCAGATATTTCCATGTTTATACAGGTAGCGGTGTAGATAATTCCATGTTTATACAGATAGCGGTGTAGATATTTCCATGTTTATACAGATTGTGGTGTATATATTTCCATGTTTACAGAGATAGCAGTGTAGTTATTTCCATGTGTAAAGAGATAGCTTTGTAGATATTTCCATGTATATGCAGATAGCTGTGTAGATATTTCCATTTTCACGCAGATTGCGGTGTAGATATTTTCATGTTCATACAGATAGTGGTGCTGATATTTCCATGTTTATACAGGTAGCGGTGTAGATATTTCCATGTTCATACAGATAGCGGTGTAGATATTTCCATGTTCATACAGATAGCGGTGTAGATATTTCCATGTTCATACAGATAGCGGTGTAGCTATTTCCATGTTCATACAGATAGCGTTGCAGATATTTCCATGTTCATCCAGATGGGTGTGTAGATAAATCCATGTTCATACAGATGGCGGTGGAGATATTTCCATGTTCATACTGATAGCGGTGTAGATATTTCCATGTTTATACAGATATCGGTGTAGATATTTCCATGTTCATACAGATAGCGGTGTAGATATTTCCATTTTCATACAGATAGCGGTGTAGCTATTTCCATGTTCATACAGATAGCAGTGTAGGTTTTTCCATGTTCATACAGATAGCGGTGATGATATTTCCATGTTTATACAGGTAGCGGTGTAGTTATTTCCATGTTTATACAGATAGTGGTGTAGATATTTCCATGTTTATACAGATAGCGGTGTAGATATTTCCATGTTTATACAGATAGTGGTGTAGATATTACCATGCTTATAGAGATAGCGGTGTAGTTATTTCCATGTGTAAAGAGATAGCTTTGTAGATATTTCCATGTATATGCAGATAGCTGTGTAGATATTTCCATTTTCATGCAGATAGCGGTGTAGATATTTCCATGTTCATACAGATAGCGGTGTAGATATTTCTATGTTCATACAGATAGCGGTGCTGATATTTCCATCTTTATATAGGTAGCGGTGTAGATATTTCCATGTTTATACAGATAGCTGTGTAGATATTTCCATGTTTATACAGATAGCGGTGTAGATATTTCCATGTTTATACAGATAGCAGTGTAGATATCTCCATCTTAATAGAGATGGCGGTGTAGATATTTATATGTTCATACAGATAGCGGTGCAGATATTTCCATGTTCATACAGATGGTGGTGTAGATATTTCCATGTTTATAGAGATAGCGGTGTAGTTGTTTCCATGTGTAAAGAAATAGCTTTGTAGATATTTTCGTGTATATGCAGATAGCTGTGTAGATATTTCCATTTTCATGCAGATAGCGGTGTAGATATTTCCATGTTCAGATAGCGGTGTAGATATTTCCATGTTCATACAGATAGCGGTGTAGATATTTCCATGTTCATAGAGATAGCAGTGTAGATATTTCCATGGTCATACACATAGCGGTGCTGATATTTCCATGTTTATAGAGATAGCGGTGTAGATATTTCCATGTTTATACAGATTGTGGTGTATATATTTCCATGTTTACAGAGATAGCAGTGTGGTTATTTCCATGTGTAAAGAGATAGCTTTGTAGATATTTCCATGTATATGCAGATAGCTGTGTAGATATTTCCATTTTCACGCAGATTGCGGTGTAGATATTTTCATGTTCATACAGATAGTGGTGCTGATATTTCCATGTTTATACAGGTAGCGGTGTAGATATTTCCATGTTCATACAGATGGCGGTGAAGATATTTCCATGTTCATACAGATAGCGGTGTAGATATTTCCATGTTTATACAGATATCGGTGTAGATATTTCAATGTTTATACAGATAGCGGATTTGATATCTCCATCTTAATACAGATGGCTGTGTAGATATTTATATGGTCATACAGATAGCGGTGCAGATATTTCCATGTTCATACAGATGGCGGTGTAGATATTTCCATGTTTATAGAGATAGCGGTGTAGTTATTTCCATGTGTAAAGAGATAGCTGTAGAGATATTTCCATGTATATGCAGATAGCTTTGTAGATATTTCCATTTTCATGCAGATAGCGGTGTAGATATTTCCATGTTCAAACAGATAGCTGTGTAGATATTTCCATGTTCATACAGATAGCTGTGTAGATATTTCCATGTTTAAACAGATAGTGGTGAAGATGTATACATGTTTACACAGATAGCGGTGTAGATATTTCCATGCTCATACAGATAGCGGTGTAGATACTTCCGTGTTCATCCAGATGGCTGTGTAGATATATCCATGTTCATACAGATGGCGGTGAAGATATTTCCATGTTCATACAGATAGCGGTGTAGATATTTCCATGTTCATACAGACAGCGGTGTAGATATTTCCATGTTCATACAGATAGTGGTGTAGATATTTCCATGTTCATACAGATAGCGGTGTAGCTATTTCCATGTTCATACAGATAGCGGTGTAGATATTTCCATGTTCATAGAGATAGCGGTGTAGATATTTCCATGGTCATACAGAAAGCGGTGCTGATATTTCCATGTTTATACAGGTAGCGGTGTAGATATTTCCATGTTTATACATATAGCGGTGTAGATATTTCCCTGTTTATACAGATAGCGGTGTAGATATTTCCATGTTCATACAGATAGCGGTGTAGATATTTCCATTTTCATACAGATAGTGGTGTAGCTATTTCCATGTTCATACAGATAGCAGTGTAGGTTTTTCCATGTTCATACAGATAGCGGTGCTGATATTTCCATGTTTATACAGGTAGCGGTGTAGTTATTTCCATGTTTATACAGATAGTGGTGTAGATATTTCCATGTTTATACAGATAGCGGTGTAGATATTTCCATGTTTATACAGATAGTGGTGTAGATATTACCATGTTTATAGAGATAGCGGTGTAGTTATTTCCATGTGTAAAGAGATAGCTTTGTAGATATTTCCATGTATATGCAGATAGCTGTGTAGATATTTCCATTTTCATGCAGATAGCGGTGTAGATATTTCCATGTTCATACAGATAGCGGTGTAGATATTTCTATGTTCATACAGATAGCGGTGCTGATATTTCCATGTTTATATAGGTAGCGGTGTAGATATTTCCATGTTTATACAGATAGCGGTGTAGATATTTCCATGTTTATACTGATAGCGGTGTAGATATTTCCATGTTTATACAGATAGCAGTGTAGATATCTCCATCTTAATAGAGATGGCGGTGTAGATATTTATATGTTCATACAGATAGCGGTGCAGATATTTCCATGTTCATACAGATGGTGGTGTAGATATTTCCATGTTTATAGAGATAGCGGTGTAGTTATTTCCATGTGTAAAGAAATAGCTTTGTAGATATTTTCGTGTATATGCAGATAGCGGTGTAGATATTTCCATTTTCATGCAGATAGCGGTGTAGATATTTCCATGTTCAGATAGCGGTGTAGATATTTCCATGTTCATACAGATAGCGGTGTAGATATTTCCATGTTCATAGAGATAGCAGTGTAGATATTTCCATGGTCATACACATAGTGGTGCTGATATTTCCATGTTTATACAGGTAGCGGTGTAGATAATTCCAAGTTTATACAGATAGCGGTGTAGATATTTCCATGTTTATACAGATAGCGGTGTAGATATTTCCATGTTTATACAGATAGCGGTGTAGATATTTCCATGTTTATACAGATTGTGGTGTATATATTTCCATGTTTACAGAGATAGCAGTGTAGTTATTTCCATGTGTAAAGAGATAGCTTTGTAGATATTTCCATGTATATGCAGATAGCTGTGTAGATATTTCCATTTTCACGCAGATTGCGGTGTAGATATTTTCATGTTCATACAGATAGTGGTGCTGATATTTCCATGTTTATACAGGTAGCGGTGTAGATATTTCCATGTTCATACAGATGGCGGTGAAGATATTTCCATGTTCATACAGATAGCGGTGTAGATATTTCCATGTTTATACAGATATCGGTGTAGATATTTCAATGTTTATACAGATAGCGGATTTGATATCTCCATCTTAATACAGATG
Source organism: Gorilla gorilla gorilla (assembly GCF_029281585.2). Classification (NCBI taxonomy): domain Eukaryota; kingdom Metazoa; phylum Chordata; class Mammalia; order Primates; family Hominidae; genus Gorilla; species Gorilla gorilla. Next base: position 2,639,667 of record NC_073232.2, on the reverse strand, counting down.
GCTGTGTAGATATTTATATGATCATACAGATAGCGGTGCAGATATTTCCTTGTTCATACAGATGGCGGTGTAGATATTTCCATGTTTATAGAGATAGCGGTGTAGTTATTTCCATGTGTAAAGAGATAGCTGTATAGATATTTCCATGTATATGCAGATAGCTTTGTAGATATTTCCATTTTCATGCAGATAGCGGTGTAGATATTTCCATGTTCAAACAGATAGCTGTGTAGATATTTCCATGTTCATACAGATAGCTGTGTAGATATTTCCATGTTTAAACAGATAGTGGTGAAGATGTATACATGTTTACACAGATAGCGGTGTAGATATTTCCATGCTCATACAGATAGCGGTGTAGATACTTCCGTGTTCATCCAGATGGCTGTGTAGATATATCCATGTTCATACAGATGGCGGTGAAGATATTTCCATGTTCATACAGATAGCGGTGTAGATATTTCCATGTTCATACAGACAGCGGTGTAGATATTTCCATGTTCATACAGATAGTGGTGTAGATATTTCCATGTTCATACAGATAGCGGTGTAGCTATTTCCATGTTCATACAGATAGCGGTGTAGATATTTCCATGTTCATAGAGATAGCGGTGTAGATATTTCCATGGTCATAGAGAAAGCGGTGCTGATATTTCCATGTTTATACAGGTAGCGGTGTAGATATTTCCATGTTTATACATATAGCGGTGTAGATATTTCCCTGTTTATACAGATAGCGGTGTAGATATTTCCATGTTTATACAGATAGCGGTGTAGATATTTCCATGTTTATACAGATAGCGGTGTAGATATCTCCATCTTAATACAGAAGGCGGTGTAGATATTTATATGTTCATACAGATGGCAGTGCAGATATTTCCATGTTCATACAGATGGTGGTGTAGATATTTCCATGTTTATAGAGATAGCGGTGTACTTATTTCCATGTGTAAAGAAATAGCTTTGTAGATATTTCCGTGTATATGCAGATAGCTGTGCAAATATTTCCATTTTCATGCAGATAGCGGTGTAGATATTTCCATGTTCAAACAGTTAGCGGTGTAGATATTTCCATGTTCATACAGATAGCGGTGTAGATATTTCCATGTTTATACAGATAGCGGTGAAGATGTATGCATGTTTGCACAGATAGTGGTGTAGATATTTCCATGTTCATACAGATAGCGGTGTAAATATTTCCATGTTCATACAGATAGCGGTACTGATATTTCCATGTTGATACAGGTAGCGGTGTAGATATTTCCATGTTCATACAGATAGCGGTGTAGATATTTCCATGTTCATAGAGATAGCGGTGTAGATATTTCCATGATCATATAGATAGCGGTGTAGCTATTTCCATGTTCATACAGATAGCGGTGTACATATTTCCATGTTCATCCAGATGGGTGTGTAGATAAATCCATGTTCATACAGATGGCGGTGAAGATATTTCCATGTTCATACAGATAGCAGTGTAGATATTTCCATGTTCATACAGATAGTGGTTTAGCTATTTCCATGTTCATACAGATAGCGGTGTAGATATTTCCATGTTCATCCAGATGGGTGTGTAGATAAATCCATGTTCATACAGATGGCGGTGAAGATATTTCCATGTTCATACAGATAGCGGTGTAGATATTTCCATGTTTATACAGATATCGGAGTAGATATTTCCATGTTCATACAGATAGCGGTGTAGATATATCCATGTTCATACAGATGGCGGTGAAGATATTTCCATGTTCATACAGATAGCGGTGTAGATATTTCCATGCTCATACAGACAGCAGTGTAGATATTTCCATCTTCATACAGATAGTGGTGTAGATATTTCCATGTTCATACAGATAGCGGTGTAGCTATTTCCATGTTCATACAGATAGCGGTGTAGATATTTCCATGTTCATAGAGATAGCAGTGTAGATATTTCCATGGTCATACACATAGCGGTGCTGATATTTCCATGTTTATACAGGTAGCGGTGTAGATAATTCCATGTTTATACAGATAGCGGTGTAGATATTTCCATGTTTATACAGATAGCGGTGTAGATATTTCCATGTTTATACAGATAGCGGTGTAGATATTTCCATGTTTATACAGATTGTGGTGTATATATTTCCATGTTTACAGACATAGCAGTGTAGTTATTTCCATGTGTAAAGAGATAGCTTTGTAGATATTTCCATGTATATGCAGATAGCTGTGTAGATATTTCCATTTTCACGCAGATTGCGGTGTAGATATTTTCATGTTCATACAGATAGTGGTGCTGATATTTCCATGTTTATACAGGTAGCGGTGTAGATATTTCCATGTTCATACAGATGGCGGTGAAGATATTTCCATGTTCATACAGATAGCGGTGTAGATATTTCCATGTTTATACAGATATCGGTGTAGATATTTCAATGTTTATACAGATAGCGGATTTGATATCTCCATCTTAATACAGATGGCTGTGTAGATATTTATATGATCATACAGATAGCGGTGCAGATATTTCCATGTTCATACAGATGGCGGTGTAGATATTTCCATGTTTATAGAGATAGCGGTGTAGTTATTTCCATGTGTAAAGAGATAGCTGTATAGATATTTCCATGTATATGCAGATAGCTTTGTAGATATTTCCATTTTCATGCAGATAGCGGTGTAGATATTTCCATGTTCAAACAGATAGCTGTGTAGATATTTCCATGTTCATACAGATAGCTGTGTAGATATTTCCATGTTTAAACAGATAGTGGTGAAGATGTATACATGTTTACACAGATAGCGGTGTAGATATTTCCATGCTCATACAGATAGCGGTGTAGATACTTCCGTGTTCATCCAGATGGCTGTGTAGATATATCCATGTTCATACAGATGGCGATGAAGATATTTCCATGTTCATACAGATAGCGGTGTAGATATTTCCATGTTCATACAGACAGCGGTGTAGATATTTCCATGTTCATACAGATAGTGGTGTAGATATTTCCATGTTCATACAGATAGCGGTGTAGCTATTTCCATGTTCATACAGATAGCGGTGTAGATATTTCCATGTTCATAGAGATAGCGGTGTAGATATTTCCATGGTCATACAGAAAGCGGTGCTGATATTTCCATGTTTATACAGGTAGCGGTGTAGATATTTCCATGTTTATACATATAGCGGTGTAGATATTTCCCTGTTTATACAGATAGCGGTGTAGATATTTCCATGTTTATACAGATAGCGGTGTAGATATTTCCATGTTTATACAGATAGCGGTGTAGATATCTCCATCTTAATACAGATGGCGGTGTAGATATTTATATGTTCATACAGATGGCGGTGCAGATATTTCCATGTTCATACAGATGGTGGTGTAGATATTTCCATGTTTATAGAGATAGCGGTGTACTTATTTCCATGTGTAAAGAAATAGCTTTGTAGATATTTCCGTGTATATGCAGATAGCTGTGCAAATATTTCCATTTTCATGCAGATAGCGGTGTAGATATTTCCATGTTCAAACAGTTAGCGGTGTAGATATTTCCATGTTCATACAGATAGCGGTGTAGATATTTCCATGTTTATACAGATAGCGGTGAAGATGTATGCATGTTTGCACAGATAGTGGTGTAGATATTTCCATGTTCATACAGATAGCGGTGTAAATATTTCCATGTTCATACAGATAGCGGTACTGATATTTCCATGTTGATACAGGTAGCGGTGTAGATATTTCCATGTTCATACAGATAGCGGTGTAGATATTTCCATGTTCATAGAGATAGCGGTGTAGATATTTCCATGATCATATAGATAGCGGTGTAGCTATTTCCATGTTCATACAGATAGCGGTGTACATATTTCCATGTTCATCCAGATGGGTGTGTAGATAAATCCATGTTCATACAGATGGCGGTGAAGATATTTCCATGTTCATACAGATAGCGGTGTAGATATTTCCATGTTCATACAGATAGTGGTTTAGCTATTTCCATGTTCATACAGATAGCGGTGTAGATATTTCCATGTTCATCCAGATGGGTGTGTAGATAAATCCATGTTCATACATATGGCGGTGAAGATATTTCCATGTTCATACAGATAGCGGTGTAGATATTTCCATGTTTATGCAGATATCGGAGTAGATATTTCCATGTTCATACGGATAGCGGTGTAGATATATCCATGTTCATACACATGGCGGTGAAGATATTTCCATGTTCATACAGATAGCGGTGTAGATATTTCCATGTTCATACAGATAGCGGTGTAGCTATTTCCATGTTCATACAGATAGCGGTGTAGATATTTCCATGTTCATAGAGATAGCAGTGTAGATATTTCCATGGTCATACACATAGCGGTGCTGATATTTCCATGTTTATACAGGTAGCGGTGTAGATAATTCCATGTTTATACAGATAGCGGTGTAGATATTTCCATGTTTATACAGATAGCGGTGTAGATATTTCCATGTTTATACAGATAGCGGTGTTGATATTTCCATGTTTATACAGATTGTGGTGTATATATTTCCATGTTTACAGAGATAGCAGTGTAGTTATTTCCATGTGTAAAGAGATAGCTTTGTAGATATTTCCATGTATATGCAGATAGCTGTGTAGATATTTCCATTTTCACGCAGATTGCGGTGTAGATATTTTCATGTTCATACAGATAGTGGTGCTGATATTTCCATGTTTATACAGGTAGCGGTGTAGATATTTCCATGTTCATACAGATAGCGGTGTAGATATTTCCATGTTCATACAGATAGCGGTGTAGATATTTCCATGTTCATACAGATAGCGGTGTAGCTATTTCCATGTTCATACAGATAACGTTGCAGATATTTCCATGTTCATCCAGATGGGTGTGTAGATAAATCCATGTTCATACAGATGGCGGTGAAGATATTTCCATGTTCATACTGATAGCGGTGTAGATATTTCCATGTTTATACAGATATCGGTGTAGATATTTCCATGTTCATACAGATAGCGGTGTAGATATTTCCATTTTCATACAGATAGCGGTGTAGCTATTTCCATGTTCATACAGATAGCAGTGTAGGTTTTTCCATGTTCATACAGATAGCGGTGCTGATATTTCCATGTTTATACAGGTAGCGGTGTAGTTATTTCCATGTTTATACAGATAGTGGTGTAGATATTTCCATGTTTATACAGATAGCGGTGTAGATATTTCCATGTTTATACAGATAGTGGTGTAGATATTACCATGTTTATAGAGATAGCGGTGTAGTTATTTCCATGTGTAAAGAGATAGCTTTGTAGATATTTCCATGTATATGCAGATAGCTGTGTAGATATTTCCATTTTCATGCAGATAGCGGTGAAGATATTTCCATGTTCATACAGATAGCGGTGTAGATATTTCTATGTTCATACAGATAGCGGTGCTGATATTTCCATGTTTATATAGGTAGCGGTGTAGATATTTCCATGTTTATACAGATAGCGGTGTAGATATTTCCATGTTTATACAGATAGCGGTGTAGATATTTCCATGTTTATACAGATAGCAGTGTAGATATCTCCATCTTAATAGAGATGGCGGTGTAGATATTTATATGTTCATACAGATAGCGGTGCAGATATTTCCATGTTCATACAGATGGTGGTGTAGATATTTCCATGTTTATAGAGATAGCGGTGTAGTTATTTCCATGTGTAAAGAAATAGCTTTGTAGATATTTTCGTGTATATGCAGATAGCTGTGTAGATATTTCCATTTTCATGCAGATAGCGGTGTAGATATTTTCATGTTCAGATAGCGGTGTAGATATTTCCATGTTCATACAGATAGCGGTGTAGATATTTCCATGTTCTTAGAGATAGCAGTGTAGATATTTCCATGGTCATACACATAGCGGTGCTGATATTTCCATGTTTATACAGGTAGCGGTGTAGATAATTCCATGTTTATACAGATAGCGGTGTAGATATTTCCATGTTTATACAGATAGCGGTGTAGATATTTCCATGTTTATACAGATAGCAGTGTAGATATTTCCATGTTTATACAGATTGTGGTGTATATATTTCCATGTTTGCAGAGATAGCAGTGTAGTTATTTCCATGTGTAAAGAGATAGCTTTGTAGATATTTCCATGTATATGCAGATAGATGTGTAGATATTTCCATTTTCACGCAGATTGCGGTGTAGATATTTTCATGTTCATACAGATAGTGGTGCTGATATTTCCATGTTTATACAGGTAGCGGTGTAGATATTTCCATGTTCATACAGATAGCGGTGTAGATATTTCCATGTTCATACAGATAGCGGTGTAGATATTTCCATGTTCATACAGATAGCGGTGTAGCTATTTCCATGTTCATACAGATAGCGTTGCAGATATTTCCATGTTCATCCAGATGGGTGTGTAGATAAATCCATGTTCATACAGATGGCGGTGAAGATATTTCCATGTTCATACTGATAGCGGTGTAGATATTTCCATGTTTATACAGATATCGGTGTAGATATTTCCATGTTCATACAGATAGCGGTGTAGATATTTCCATTTTCATACAGATAGCGGTGTAGCTATTTCCATGTTCATACAGATAGCAGTGTAGGTTTTTCCATGTTCATACAGATAGCGGTGCTGATATTTCCATGTTTATACAGGTAGCGGTGTAGTTATTTCCATGTTTATACAGATAGTGGTGTAGATATTTCCATGTTTATACAGATAGCGGTGTAGATATTTCCATGTTTATACAGATAGTGGTGTAGATATTACCATGTTTATAGAGATAGCGGTGTAGTTATTTCCATGTGTAAAGAGATAGCTTTGTAGATATTTCCATGTATATGCAGATAGCTGTGTAGATATTTCCATTTTCATGCAGATAGCGGTGTAGATATTTCCATGTTCATACAGATAGCGGTGTAGATATTTCTATGTTCATACAGATAGCGGTGCTGATATTTCCATGTTTATATAGGTAGCGGTGTAGATATTTCCATGTTTATACAGATAGCGGTGTAGATATTTCCATGTTTATACAGATAGCGGTGTAGATATTTCCATGTTTATACAGATAGCAGTGTAGATATCTCCATCTTAATAGAGATGGCGGTGTAGATATTTATATGTTCATACAGATAGCGGTGCAGATATTTCCATGTTCATACAGATGGTGGTGTAGATATTTCCATGTTTATAGAGATAGCGGTGTAGATATTTCCATTTTCATGCAGATAGCGGTGTAGATATTTCCATGTTCAGATAGCGGTGTAGATATTTCCATGTTCATACAGATAGCGGTGTAGATATTTCCATGTTTATGCAGATAGCGGTGTAGATATCTCCATCTTAATACAGATGGCGGTGTAGATATTTATATGTTCATACAGATGGGGGTGAATATATCTCCATGTTCATACAGATGGCGGTGTAGATATTTCCATGTTAATAGAGATAGCGGTGTAGTTATTTCCATGTGTAAAGAAATAGCTTTGTAGATATTTCCATGTATATGCAGATAGCTCTGTAGATATTTCCATTTTCAAGCAGATAGCGGTGTAGATATTTCCATGTTCATACAGATAGCGGTAGAGATATTTCCATGTTTATACAGATAGCGGTGAAGATGTATGCATTTTTACACAGATAGCGGTGTAGATATTTCCATGTTCATTCAGGTAGCGGTGTAGATATTTCCATGTTCATCCAGATGGCTGTGTAGATATATCCATGTTCATACAGATGGCGGTGAAGGTATTTCCATGTTCATACAGATAGCGGTGTAGATCTTTCCATGTTCATACAGATAGCGGTGTAGATATTTCCATGTTCATACAGATAGAGGTGTAGCTATTTCCATGTTCATACAGATTGCGGCGTAGATATTTCCATGTTCATCCAGATGGCTGTGTAGATATATCCATGTTCATACAGATGGCGGTGAAGATATTTCCATGTTCATACAGATAGCAGTGTAGATATTTCCATTTTCATACAGATAGTGGTGTAAACATTTCCATGTTCATACAGATAGCGGTGTATCTATTTCCATGTTCATACATATAGCGGTGTAGATATTTCCATGTTTATCCAGATGGCTGTGTAGATATTTCCATGTTCATACAGATAGCGGTGCTGATATTTCCATGTTTATACAGGTAGCGGTGTAGATATTTCCATGATTATACAGATAGCGGTGTAGATATTTCCATGTTTATACAGATAGCGGTGTAGATATTTCCATGTTTATACAGATAGCGGTGTAGATATGTCCATCTTAATACAGATGGCGGTGTAGATATTTATATGTTCATACAGATGGCGGTGAAGATATCTCCATGTTCATACAGATGGCGGTGTAGACATTTCCATGTTAATAGAGATAGCGGTGTAGTTATTTCCATGTGTAAAGAAGTAGCTTTGTAGATATTTCCATGTATATGCAGATAGCTGTGTAGATATTTCCATTTTCATGCAGATAGCGGAGTAGATATTTCCATGTTCAAACAGATAGCGGTGTAGATATTTCCATGTTCATACAGATAGCGGTGTAGATATTTCCATGTTTATACAGATAGCGGTGAAGATGTATGAATGTTTACACAGAGAGTGGTGTAGATATTTCCATGTTCATACAGATAGCGGTGTAGATATTTCCATGTTCATTCAGATGGCTATGTAGATATATCCATGTTCATACAGATGGCGGTGAAGATATTTCCATGTTCATACAGATAGCGGTGTAGATATTTCCATGTTCATACAGATAGCTGTGTAGATATTTCCATGTTCGTTCAGACAGCGGTGTAGATATTTCCATGTTCATACAGATAGTGGTGTAGATATTTCCATGTTCATACAGATAGCGGTGTAGCTATTTCCATGTTCATCCAGATGGCTGTGTAGTTATATCCATGTTCATACAGATGGCGGTGAAGATATTTCCATGATCATACAGATAGCGGTGTAGATATTTCCATGTTCATACAGATAGCGGTGAAGATATTTCCATGTTCATACAGATAGTGGTGTAGATATTTCCATGTTCATACAGATAGCGGTGTAGCTATTTCCATGTTCATACAGATAGCGGTGTAGATATTTCCATATTCATAGAGATAGCGGTGTAGATATTTCTATGTTCATACAGATAGCGGTGCTGATATTTCCATGTTTATACAGGTAGCGGTGTTGATATTTCCATGTTTATAAAGATAGCGGTGTAGATATTTCCATGTTTATACAGATAGCGGTGTAGATATTTTCATGTTTATACAGATAGCCGGGTAGGTATCTCCATCTTAATACAGATGGCGGTGTAGATATTTATATGTTCATACAGATGGCGGTGCAGATATTTCCATGTTCATACAGATGGCGGTGTAGATATTTCCATGTTTATAGAGACTGCGATGTAGATATTTCCATGTGTAAAGAAATAGCTTTGTAAATATTTCCATGTATATGCAGATAGCTGTGTAGATATTTCCATTTTCACGCAGATTGCGGTGTAGATATTTCCATGTTCATACAGATAGCGGTAGAGATATTTCCATGTTTATACAGATAGCGGTGAAGATGTATGCATTTTTACACAGATAGCGGTGTAGATATTTCCATGTTCATTCAGGTAGCGGTGTAGATATTTCCATGTTCATCCAGATGGCTGTGTAGATATATCCATGTTCATACAGATGGCGGTGAAGGTATTTCCATGTTCATACAGATAGCGGTGTAGATCTTTCCATGTTCATACAGATAGCGGTGTAGATATTTCCATGTTCATACAGATAGAGGTGTAGCTATTTCCATGTTCATACAGATTGCGGCGTAGATATTTCCATGTTCATCCAGATGGCTGTGTAGATATATCCATGTTCATACAGATGGCGGTGAAGATATTTCCATGTTCATACAGATAGCAGTGTAGATATTTCCATTTTCATACAGATAGTGGTGTAAACATTTCCATGTTCATACAGATAGCGGTGTATCTATTTCCATGTTCATACATATAGCGGTGTAGATATTTCCATGTTTATCCAGATGGCTGTGTAGATATTTCCATGTTCATACAGATAGCGGTGCTGATATTTCCATGTTTATACAGGTAGCGGTGTAGATATTTCCATGATTATACAGATAGCGGTGTAGATATTTCCATGTTTATACAGAAAGCGGTGTAGATATTTCCATGTTTATACAGATAGCGGTGTAGATATGTCCATCTTAATACAGATGGCGGTGTAGATATTTATATGTTCATACAGATGGCGGTGAAGATATCTCCATGTTCATACAGATGGCGGTGTAGACATTTCCATGTTAATAGAGATAGCGGTGTAGTTATTTCCATGTGTAAAGAAGTAGCTTTGTAGATATTTCCATGTATATGCAGATAGCTGTGTAGATATTTCCATTTTCATGCAGATAGCGGAGTAGATATTTCCATGTTCAAACAGATAGCGGTGTAGATATTTCCATGTTCATACAGATAGCGGTGTAGATATTTCCATGTTTATACAGATAGCGGTGAAGATGTATGAATGTTTACACAGAGAGTGGTGTAGATATTTCCATGTTCATACAGATAGCGGTGTAGATATTTCCATGTTCATTCAGATGGCTATGTAGATATATCCATGTTCATACAGATGGCGGTGAAGATATTTCCATGTTCATACAGATAGCGGTGTAGATATTTCCATGTTCATACAGATAGCTGTGTAGATATTTCCATGTTCGTTCAGACAGCGGTGTAGATATTTCCATGTTCATACAGATAGTGGTGTAGATATTTCCATGTTTATACAGATAGCGGTGTAGCTATTTCCATGATCATCCAGATGGCTGTGTAGTTATATCCATGTTCATACAGATGGCGGTGAAGATATTTCCATGATCATACAGATAGCGGTGTAGATATTTCCATGTTCATACAGATAGCGGTGAAGATATTTCCATGTTCATACAGATAGTGGTGTAGATATTTCCATGTTCATACAGATAGCTGTGTAGCTATTTCCATGTTCATACAGATAGCGGTGTAGATATTTCCATATTCATAGAGATAGCGGTGTAGATATTTCTATGTTCATACAGATAGCGGTGCTGATATTTCCATGTTTATACAGGTAGCGGTGTTGATATTTCCATGTTTATAAAGATAGCGGTGTAGATATTTCCATGTTTATACAGATAGCGGTGTAGATATTTTCATGTTTATACAGATAGCCGGGTAGGTATCTCCATCTTAATACAGATGGCGGTGTAGATATTTATATGTTCATACAGATGGCGGTGCAGTTATTTCCATGTTCATACAGATGGCGGTGTAGATATTTCCATGTTTATAGAGACTGCGATGTAGATATTTCCATGTGTAAAGAAATAGCTTTGTAAATATTTCCATGTATATGCAGATAGCTGTGTAGATATTTCCATTTTCATGCAGATAGCGGTGTAGATATTTCCATGTTCAAACAGATAGCTGTGTAGATATTTCCATGTTCATACAGATAGCGGTGTAGATATTTTCATGTTTATACAGATAGCGGTGAAGATATATGCATGTTAACACAGATAGCGGTGAAGATATTTCCAAGTTCATACAGATAGCGGTGTAGATATTTCCATGTTCATCCAGATGGCTGTGTAGATATATCCATGTTCATACAGATGGCGGTGAAGATATTTCCATGTTCATGCAGACAGCGGTGTAGATATTTCCATGTTCAAACCGATAGCGGTGTAGACATTTCCATGTTCATACTGATAGAGGTGTAGCTATTTCCATGTTCATACAGATTGCGGTGTAGATATTTCCATGTTCATCCAGATGGCTGTGTAGATATATCCATGTTCATACAGATGGCGGTGAAGATATTTCCATGTTCATACAGATAGAGGTGTAGATATATCCATGTTCATACAGATAGTGGTGTAGATATTTCCATGTTCATACAGATAGCGGTGTATCTATTTCCATGTTCATACAGATAGCGGTGTAGATATTTCCGTGTTCATCCAGATGGCTGTGTAGATATATCCATGTTCATACAGATGGCGGTGAAGATATTTCCATGTTCATACAGATAGCGGTGTAGATATTTCCATGTTCATGCTGACAGCGGTGTAGATATTTCCATGTTCATACAGACAGCGGTGCTGATATTTCCATGTTCATCCAGATGGCTGTGTAGATATATCTATGTTCATACAGATGGTGGTGAAAATATTTCCATGTTCATAAAGATATCGGTGTAGATATTTCCATGTTCATACAGATAGAAGTGTAGGTATTTCCATGTTCATACAGATAGCGGTGCTGATATTTCCATGTTTATACAGGTAGCGGTGTAAATATTTCCATGTTTATACAGATAGCGGTGTAGGTATTTCCATGTTTATACAGATAGCGGTGTAGATATTTCCATGTTTATACAGATAGTGGTGTAGATATTTCCATGTTTATAGAGATAGCTTTGTAGATATTTCCATGTATATGCAGATAGCTGTGTAGATATTTCCATTTTCATGCAGATAGCGGTGTAGATATTTCCATGTTCATACAGATAGCGGTGTAGATATTTCCATGTTCATACAGATAGCGGTGCTGATATTTCCATGTTTATACAGGTAGAGGTGTAGATATTTCCATGTTTATACAGATAGCGGTGTAGATATTTCCATGTTTATACAGATAGCGGTGTAGATATTTCCATGTTTATACAGATAGCGGTGTAGATATCTCCATCTTAATAGAGATGGCGGTGTAGATATTTATATGTTCATACAGATGGCGGTGCAGATATTTCCATGTTCATACAGATGGCGGTGTAGATATTTCTATGTTTATAGAGATAGCGGTGTAGTTATTTCCATGTGTAAAGAAATAGCTTTGTAGATATTTCCATGTATATGCAGATAGCTCTGTAGATATTTCCATTTTCATGCAGATAGCGGTGTAGATATTTCCATGTTCAAACAGATAGCGGTGTAGATATTCCTATGTTCATACAGATAGCGGTGTAGATATTTCCATGTTTATACAGATAGCGGTGAAGATGTATGCATGTTAACACAGATAGCGGTGTAGATATTTCCATGTTCATACAGATAGCGGTGTAGATATTTCCATGTTCATCCAGATGGCTGTGTAGATATATCCATGTTCATACAGATGGCGGTGAAGATATTTCCATGTTCATACAGATAGCGGTGTTGATATTTCCATGTTCATACAGATAGCGGTGTAGATATTTCCATGTTCATACAGATAGCGGTGTAGCTATTTCCATGTTCATACAGATAGCGGTGTAGATATTTCCATGTTCATCCAGATGGCTGTGTAGATATATCCATGTTCATACAGATGGCGTTGAAGATATTTCCATGTTCATACAGATAGCGGTGTAGATATTTCCATGTTTATACAGATATCGGTGTAGATATTTCCATGTTTATACAGATAGCGGTGTAAATATCTCCATCTTAATACTGATGGCGGTGTAGATAATTATAAGATCATACAGATGGCGGTGCAGATATTTCCATGTTCATACAGATGGCGGTGTAGATATTTCCATGTTTATAGAGATAGCGGTGTAGTTATTTCCATGTGTAAAGAGATAGCTGTATAGATATTTCCATGTATATGCAGATAGCTTTGTAGATATTTCCATTTTCATGCAGATAGCGGTGTAGATATTTCCATGTTCAAACAGATAGCGGTGTAGATATTTCCATGTTCATGCAGATAGCAGTGTAGATATTTCCATGTTTAAACAGATAGTGGTGAAGATGTATACATGTTTACACAGATAGTGGTGTAGATATTTCCATGCTCATACAGATAGCGGAGTAGATATTTCCATGTTCATCCAGATGGCTGTGTAGATATATCCATGTTCATACAGATGGCGGTGAAGATATTTCCATGTTCATACAGATAGTGGTGTAGATATTTCCATGTTCATACAGATAGCGGTGTAGATATTTCCATGTTCATACAGACAGCGGTGCTGATATTTCCATGTTCATCCAGATGGCTGTGTAGATATATCTATGTTCATACAGATGGTGGTGAAGATATTTCCATGTTCATACAGATATCGGTGTAGATATTTCCATGTTCATACAGATAGCAGTGTAGGTAATTCCATGTTAATACAGATAGCGGTGCTGATATTTCCATGTTTGTACAGGTAGCGGTGTAGATATTTCCATGTTTATACAAATAGCGGTTTAGATATTTCCATGTTTATACAGATAGTGGTGTAGATATTTCCATGTTTATAGAGATAGCGGTGTAGTTATTTCCATGTGTAAAGAGATAGCTTTGTAGATATTTCCATGTATATGCAGATAGCTGTGTAGATATTTCTATTTTCATGCAGATAGCGGTGTAGACATTTCCATGTTCATACAGATAGCGGTGTAGATATTTCCATGTTCATACTGATAGCGGTGCTGATATTTCCATGTTTATACAGGTAGCGGTGTAGATATTTCCATGTTTATAGAGATAGCGGTGTAGTTATTTCCATGTGTAAAGAAATAGCTTTGTAGATATTTCCATGTATATGCAGATAGCTCTGTAGATATTTCCATTTTCATGCAGATAGCGGTGTAGATATTTCCATGTTCAAACAGATAGCGGTGTAGATATTCCTATGTTCATACAGATAGCGGTGTAGATATTTCCATGTTTATACAGATAGCGGTGAAGATGTATGCATGTTAACACAGATAGCGGTGTAGATATTTCCATGTTCATACAGATAGCGGTGTAGATATTTCCATGTTCATCCAGATGGCTGTGTAGATATATCCATGTTCATACAGATGGCGGTGAAGATATTTCCATGTTCATACAGATAGCGGTGTTGATATTTCCATGTTCATACAGATAGCGGTGTAGATATTTCCATGTTCATACAGATAGCGGTGTAGCTATTTCCATGTTCATACAGATAGCGGTGTAGATATTTCCATGTTCATCCAGATGGCTGTGTAGATATATCCATGTTCATACAGATGGCGTTGAAGATATTTCCATGTTCATACAGATAGCGGTGTAGATATTTCCATGTTCATCCAGATGGCTGTGTAGATATATCCATGTTCATACAGATGGCGTTGAAGATATTTCCATGTTCATACAGATAGCGGTGTAGATATTTCCATGTTTATACAGATATCGGTGTAGATATTTCCATGTTTATACAGATAGCGGTGTAAATATCTCCATCTTAATACTGATGGCGGTGTAGATAATTATAAGATCATACAGATGGCGGTGCAGATATTTCCATGTTCATACAGATGGCGGTGTAGATATTTCCATGTTTATAGAGATAGCGGTGTAGTTATTTCCATGTGTAAAGAGATAGCTGTATAGATATTTCCATGTATATGCAGATAGCTTTGTAGATATTTCCATTTTCATGCAGATAGCGGTGTAGATATTTCCATGTTCAAACAGATAGCGGTGTAGATATTTCCATGTTCATGCAGATAGCAGTGTAGATATTTCCGTGTTTAAACAGATAGTGGTGAAGATGTATACATGTTTACACAGATAGTGGTGTAGATATTTCCATGCTCATACAGATAGCGGAGTAGATATTTCCATGTTCATCCAGATGGCTGTGTAGATATATCCATGTTCATACAGATGGCGGTGAAGATATTTCCATGTTCATACAGATAGTGGTGTAGATATTTCCATGTTCATACAGATAGCGGTGTAGATATTTCCATGTTCATACAGACAGCGGTGCTGATATTTCCATGTTCATCCAGATGGCTGTGTAGATATATCTATGTTCATACAGATGGTGGTGAAGATATTTCCATGTTCATACAGATATCGGTGTAGATATTTCCATGTTCATACAGATAGCAGTGTAGGTAATTCCATGTTAATACAGATAGCGGTGCTGATATTTCCATGTTTGTACAGGTAGCGGTGTAGATATTTCCATGTTTATACAAATAGCGGTTTAGATATTTCCATGTTTATACAGATAGTGGTGTAGATATTTCCATGTTTATAGAGATAGCGGTGTAGTTATTTCCATGTGTAAAGGGATAGCTTTGTAGATATTTCCATGTATATGCAGATAGCTGTGTAGATATTTCTATTTTCATGCAGATAGCGGTGTAGACATTTCCATGTTCATACAGATAGCGGTGTAGATATTTCCATGTTCATACTGATAGCGGTGCTGATATTTCCATGTTTATACAGGTAGCGGTGTAGATATTTCCATGTTTATAGAGATAGCGGTGTAGTTATTTCCATGTGTAAAGAAATA
The DNA here is from genome assembly GCF_029281585.2 of Gorilla gorilla gorilla. NCBI lineage: Eukaryota > Metazoa > Chordata > Mammalia > Primates > Hominidae > Gorilla > Gorilla gorilla. The sequence continues at coordinate 2,623,355 of NC_073232.2, read as the reverse complement.
GCTTTGTAGATATTTCCATGTATATGCAGATAGCTCTGTAGATATTTCCATTTTCATGCAGATAGCGGTGTAGATATTTCCATGTTCAAACAGATAGCGGTGTAGATATTCCTATGTTCATACAGATAGCGGTGTAGATATTTCCATGTTTATACAGATAGCGGTGAAGATGTATGCATGTTAACACAGATAGCGGTGTAGATATTTCCATGTTCATACAGATAGCGGTGTAGATATTTCCATGTTCATCCAGATGGCTGTGTAGATATATCCATGTTCATACAGATGGCGGTGAAGATATTTCCATGTTCATACAGATAGCGGTGTTGATATTTCCATGTTCATACAGATAGCGGTGTAGATATTTCCATGTTCATACAGATAGCGGTGTAGCTATTTCCATGTTCATACAGATAGCGGTGTAGATATTTCCATGTTCATCCAGATGGCTGTGTAGATATATCCATGTTCATACAGATGGCGTTGAAGATATTTCCATGTTCATACAGATAGCGGTGTAGATATTTCCATGTTTATACAGATATCGGTGTAGATATTTCCATGTTTATACAGATAGCGGTGTAAATATCTCCATCTTAATACTGATGGCGGTGTAGATAATTATAAGATCATACAGATGGCGGTGCAGATATTTCCAAGTTCATACAGATGGCGGTGTAGATATTTCCATGTTTATAGAGATAGCGGTGTAGTTATTTCCATGTGTAAAGAGATAGCTGTATAGATATTTCCATGTATATGCAGATAGCTTTGTAGATATTTCCATTTTCATGCAGATAGCGGTGTAGATATTTCCATGTTCAAACAGATAGCGGTGTAGATATTTCCATGTTCATGCAGATAGCGGTGTAGATATTTCCATGTTTATACAGATAGCGGTGAAGATGTATGCATGTTAACACAGATAGCGGTGTAGATATTTCCATGTTCATACAGATAGCGGTGTAGATATTTCCATGTTCATCCAGATGGCTGTGTAGATATATCCATGTTCATACAGATGGCGGTGAAGATATTTCCATGTTCATACAGATAGCGGTGTAGATATTTCCATGTTCATCCAGATGGCTGTGTAGATATATCCATGTTCATACAGATGGCGGTGAAGATATTTCCATGTTCATACAGATAGCGGTGTTGATATTTCCATGTTCATACAGATAGCGGTGTAGATATTTCCATGTTCATACAGATAGCGGTGTAGCTATTTCCATGTTCATACAGATAGCGGTGTAGATATTTCCATGTTCATCCAGATGGCTGTGTAGATATATCCATGTTCATACAGATGGCGTTGAAGATATTTCCATGTTCATACAGATAGCGGTGTAGATATTTCCATGTTTATACAGATATCGGTGTAGATATTTCCATGTTTATACAGATAGCGGTGTAAATATCTCCATCTTAATACTGATGGCGGTGTAGATAATTATAAGATCATACAGATGGCGGTGCAGATATTTCCATGTTCATACAGATGGCGGTGTAGATATTTCCATGTTTATAGAGATAGCGGTGTAGTTATTTCCATGTGTAAAGAGATAGCTGTATAGATATTTCCATGTATATGCAGATAGCTTTGTAGATATTTCCATTTTCATGCAGATAGCGGTGTAGATATTTCCATGTTCAAACAGATAGCGGTGTAGATATTTCCATGTTCATGCAGATAGCAGTGTAGATATTTCCATGTTTAAACAGATAGTGGTGAAGATGTATACATGTTTACACAGATAGTGGTGTAGATATTTCCATGCTCATACAGATAGCGGAGTAGATATTTCCATGTTCATCCAGATGGCTGTGTAGATATATCCATGTTCATACAGATGGCGGTGAAGATATTTCCATGTTCATACAGATAGTGGTGTAGATATTTCCATGTTCATACAGATAGCGGTGTAGATATTTCCATGTTCATACAGACAGCGGTGCTGATATTTCCATGTTCATCCAGATGGCTGTGTAGATATATCTATGTTCATACAGATGGTGGTGAAGATATTTCCATGTTCATACAGATATCGGTGTAGATATTTCCATGTTCATACAGATAGCAGTGTAGGTAATTCCATGTTAATACAGATAGCGGTGCTGATATTTCCATGTTTGTACAGGTAGCGGTGTAGATATTTCCATGTTTATACAAATAGCGGTTTAGAAATTTCCATGTTTATACAGATAGTGGTGTAGATATTTCCATGTTTATAGAGATAGCGGTGTAGTTATTTCCATGTGTAAAGAGATAGCTTTGTAGATATTTCCATGTATATGCAGATAGCTGTGTAGATATTTCTATTTTCATGCAGATAGCGGTGTAGACATTTCCATGTTCATACAGATAGCGGTGTAGATATTTCCATGTTCATACTGATAGCGGTGCTGATATTTCCATGTTTATACAGGTAGCGGTGTAGATATTTCCATGTTTATAGAGATAGCGGTGTAGTTATTTCCATGTGTAAAGAAATAGCTTTGTAGATATTTCCATGTATATGCAGATAGCTCTGTAGATATTTCCATTTTCATGCAGATAGCGGTGTAGATATTTCCATGTTCAAACAGATAGCGGTGTAGATATTCCTATGTTCATACAGATAGCGGTGTAGATATTTCCATGTTTATACAGATAGCGGTGAAGATGTATGCATGTTAACACAGATAGCGGTGTAGATATTTCCATGTTCATACAGATAGCGGTGTAGATATTTCCATGTTCATCCAGATGGCTGTGTAGATATATCCATGTTCATACAGATGGCGGTGAAGATATTTCCATGTTCATACAGATAGCGGTGTTGATATTTCCATGTTCATACAGATAGCGGTGTAGATATTTCCATGTTCATACAGATAGCGGTGTAGCTATTTCCATGTTCATACAGATAGCGGTGTAGATATTTCCATGTTCATCCAGATGGCTGTGTAGATATATCCATGTTCATACAGATGGCGTTGAAGATATTTCCATGTTCATACAGATAGCGGTGTAGATATTTCCATGTTCATCCAGATGGCTGTGTAGATATATCCATGTTCATACAGATGGCGTTGAAGATATTTCCATGTTCATACAGATAGCGGTGTAGATATTTCCATGTTTATACAGATATCGGTGTAGATATTTCCATGTTTATACAGATAGCGGTGTAAATATCTCCATCTTAATACTGATGGCGGTGTAGATAATTATAAGATCATACAGATGGCGGTGCAGATATTTCCATGTTCATACAGATGGCGGTGTAGATATTTCCATGTTTATAGAGATAGCGGTGTAGTTATTTCCATGTGTAAAGAGATAGCTGTATAGATATTTCCATGTATATGCAGATAGCTTTGTAGATATTTCCATTTTCATGCAGATAGCGGTGTAGATATTTCCATGTTCAAACAGATAGCGGTGTAGATATTTCCATGTTCATGCAGATAGCAGTGTAGATATTTCCGTGTTTAAACAGATAGTGGTGAAGATGTATACATGTTTACACAGATAGTGGTGTAGATATTTCCATGCTCATACAGATAGCGGAGTAGATATTTCCATGTTCATCCAGATGGCTGTGTAGATATATCCATGTTCATACAGATGGCGGTGAAGATATTTCCATGTTCATACAGATAGTGGTGTAGATATTTCCATGTTCATACAGATAGCGGTGTAGATATTTCCATGTTCATACAGACAGCGGTGCTGATATTTCCATGTTCATCCAGATGGCTGTGTAGATATATCTATGTTCATACAGATGGTGGTGAAGATATTTCCATGTTCATACAGATATCGGTGTAGATATTTCCATGTTCATACAGATAGCAGTGTAGGTAATTCCATGTTAATACAGATAGCGGTGCTGATATTTCCATGTTTGTACAGGTAGCGGTGTAGATATTTCCATGTTTATACAAATAGCGGTTTAGATATTTCCATGTTTATACAGATAGTGGTGTAGATATTTCCATGTTTATAGAGATAGCGGTGTAGTTATTTCCATGTGTAAAGGGATAGCTTTGTAGATATTTCCATGTATATGCAGATAGCTGTGTAGATATTTCTATTTTCATGCAGATAGCGGTGTAGACATTTCCATGTTCATACAGATAGCGGTGTAGATATTTCCATGTTCATACTGATAGCGGTGCTGATATTTCCATGTTTATACAGGTAGCGGTGTAGATATTTCCATGTTTATAGAGATAGCGGTGTAGTTATTTCCATGTGTAAAGAAATAGCTTTGTAGATATTTCCATGTATATGCAGATAGCTCTGTAGATATTTCCATTTTCATGCAGATAGCGGTGTAGATATTTCCATGTTCAAACAGATAGCGGTGTAGATATTCCTATGTTCATACAGATAGCGGTGTAGATATTTCCATGTTTATACAGATAGCGGTGAAGATGTATGCATGTTAACACAGATAGCGGTGTAGATATTTCCATGTTCATACAGATAGCGGTGTAGATATTTCCATGTTCATCCAGATGGCTGTGTAGATATATCCATGTTCATACAGATGGCGGTGAAGATATTTCCATGTTCATACAGATAGCGGTGTTGATATTTCCATGTTCATACAGATAGCGGTGTAGATATTTCCATGTTCATACAGATAGCGGTGTAGCTATTTCCATGTTCATACAGATAGCGGTGTAGATATTTCCATGTTCATCCAGATGGCTGTGTAGATATATCCATGTTCATACAGATGGCGTTGAAGATATTTCCATGTTCATACAGATAGCGGTGTAGATATTTCCATGTTTATACAGATATCGGTGTAGATATTTCCATGTTTATACAGATAGCGGTGTAAATATCTCCATCTTAATACTGATGGCGGTGTAGATAATTATAAGATCATACAGATGGCGGTGCAGATATTTCCAAGTTCATACAGATGGCGGTGTAGATATTTCCATGTTTATAGAGATAGCGGTGTAGTTATTTCCATGTGTAAAGAGATAGCTGTATAGATATTTCCATGTATATGCAGATAGCTTTGTAGATATTTCCATTTTCATGCAGATAGCGGTGTAGATATTTCCATGTTCAAACAGATAGCGGTGTAGATATTTCCATGTTCATGCAGATAGCGGTGTAGATATTTCCATGTTTATACAGATAGCGGTGAAGATGTATGCATGTTAACACAGATAGCGGTGTAGATATTTCCATGTTCATACAGATAGCGGTGTAGATATTTCCATGTTCATCCAGATGGCTGTGTAGATATATCCATGTTCATACAGATGGCGGTGAAGATATTTCCATGTTCATACAGATAGCGGTGTTGATATTTCCATGTTCATACAGATAGCGGTGTAGATATTTCCATGTTCATACAGATAGCGGTGTAGCTATTTCCATGTTCATACAGATAGCGGTGTAGATATTTCCATGTTCATCCAGATGGCTGTGTAGATATATCCATGTTCATACAAATGGCGTTGAAGATATTTCCATGTTCATACAGATAGCGGTGTAGATATTTCCATGTTCATCCAGATGGCTGTGTAGATATATCCATGTTCATACAGATGGCGTTGAAGATATTTCCATGTTCATACAGATAGCGGTGTAGATATTTCCATGTTTATACAGATATCGGTGTAGATATTTCCATGTTTATACAGATAGCGGTGTAAATATCTCCATCTTAATACTGATGGCGGTGTAGATAATTATAAGATCATACAGATGGCGGTGCAGATATTTCCATGTTCATACAGATGGCGGTGTAGATATTTCCATGTTTATAGAGATAGCGGTGTAGTTATTTCCATGTGTAAAGAGATAGCTGTATAGATATTTCCATGTATATGCAGATAGCTTTGTAGATATTTCCATTTTCATGCAGATAGCGGTGTAGATATTTCCATGTTCAAACAGATAGCGGTGTAGATATTTCCATGTTCATGCAGATAGCAGTGTAGATATTTCCATGTTTAAACAGATAGTGGTGAAGATGTATACATGTTTACACAGATAGTGGTGTAGATATTTCCATGCTCATACAGATAGCGGAGTAGATATTTCCATGTTCATCCAGATGGCTGTGTAGATATATCCATGTTCATACAGATGGCGGTGAAGATATTTCCATGTTCATACAGATAGTGGTGTAGATATTTCCATGTTCATACAGATAGCGGTGTAGATATTTCCATGTTCATACAGACAGCGGTGCTGATATTTCCATGTTCATCCAGATGGCTGTGTAGATATATCTATGTTCATACAGATGGTGGTGAAGATATTTCCATGTTCATACAGATATCGGTGTAGATATTTCCATGTTCATACAGATAGCAGTGTAGGTAATTCCATGTTAATACAGATAGCGGTGCTGATATTTCCATGTTTGTACAGGTAGCGGTGTAGATATTTCCATGTTTATACAAATAGCGGTTTAGATATTTCCATGTTTATACAGATAGTGGTGTAGATATTTCCATGTTTATAGAGATAGCGGTGTAGTTATTTCCATGTGTAAAGAGATAGCTTTGTAGATATTTCCATGTATATGCAGATAGCTGTGTAGATATTTCTATTTTCATGCAGATAGCGGTGTAGACATTTCCATGTTCATACAGATAGCGGTGTAGATATTTCCATGTTCATACTGATAGCGGTGCTGATATTTCCATGTTTATACAGGTAGCGGTGTAGATATTTCCATGTTTATAGAGATAGCGGTGTAGTTATTTCCATGTGTAAAGAAATAGCTTTGTAGATATTTCCATGTATATGCAGATAGCTCTGTAGATATTTCCATTTTCATGCAGATAGCGGTGTAGATATTTCCATGTTCAAACAGATAGCGGTGAAGATATTCCTATGTTCATACAGATAGCGGTGTAGATATTTCCATGTTTATACAGATAGCGGTGAAGATGTATGCATGTTAACACAGATAGCGCTGTAGATATTTCCATGTTCATACAGATAGCGGTGTAGATATTTCCATGTTCATCCAGATGGCTGTGTAGATATATCCATGTTCATACAGATGGCGGTGAAGATATTTCCATGTTCATACAGAGCGGTGTTGATATTTCCATGTTCATACAGATAGCGGTGTAGATATTTCCATGTTCATACAGATAGCGGTGTAGCTATTTCCATGTTCATACAGATAGCGGTGTAGATATTTCCATGTTCATCCAGATGGCTGTGTAGATATATCCATGTTCATACAGATGGCGTTGAAGATATTTCCATGTTCATACAGATAGCGGTGTAGATATTTCCATGTTTATACAGATATCGGTGTAGATATTTCCATGTTTATACAGATAGCGGTGTAAATATCTCCATCTTAATACTGATGGCGGTGTAGATAACTATAAGATCATACAGATGGCGGTGCAGATATTTCCATGTTCATACAGATGGCGGTGTAGATATTTCCATGTTTATAGAGATAGCGGTGTAGTTATTTCCATGTGTAAAGAGATAGCTGTATAGATATTTCCATGTATATGCAGATAGCTTTGTAGATATTTCCATTTTCATGCAGATAGCGGTGTAGATATTTCCATGTTCAAACAGATAGCGGTGTAGATATTTCCATGTTCATGCAGATAGCAGTGTAGATATTTCCATGTTTAAACAGATAGTGGTGAAGATGTATACATGTTTACACAGATAGTGGTGTAGATATTTCCATGCTCATACAGATAGCGGAGTAGATATTTCCATGTTCATCCAGATGGCTGTGTAGATATATCCATGTTCATACAGATGGCGGTGAAGATATTTCCATGTTCATACAGATAGTGGTGTTGATATTTCCATGTTCATACAGATAGCGGTGTAGATATTTCCATGTTCATACAGACAGCGGTGCTGATATTTCCATGTTCATCCAGATGGCTGTGTAGATATATCTATCTTCATACAGATGGTGGTGAAGATATTTCCATGTTCATACAGATATCGGTGTAGATATTTCCATGTTCATACAGATAGCAGTGTAGGTAATTCCATGTTAATACAGATAGCGGTGCTGATATTTCCATGTTTGTACAGGTAGCGGTGTAGATATTTCCATGTTTATACAAATAGCGGTTTAGATATTTCCATGATTATACAGATAGTGGTGTAGATATTTCCATGTTTATAGAGATAGCGGTGTAGTTATTTCCATGTGTAAAGAGATAGCTTTGTAGATATTTCCATGTATATGCAGATAGCTGTGTAGATATTTCTATTTTCATGCAGATAGCGGTGTAGACATTTCCATGTTCATACAGATAGCGGTGTAGATATTTCCATGTTCATACTGATAGCGGTGCTGATATTTCCATGTTTATACAGGTAGCGGTGTAGATATTTCCATGTTTATAGAGATAGCGGTGTAGATATTTCCACGTTTATACAGATAGCGGTGTAGATATTTCCATGTTTATACAGATAGCGGTGTAGATATCTCCATCTTAATACAGATGGCGGTGTAGATATTTATATGTTCATACAGATGGCGGTGCAGATATTTCCATGTTCATACAGATGGTGGTGTAGATATTTCCATGTTTATAGAGATAGCGGTGTAGTTATTTCCGTGTGTAAAGAAATAGCTTTGTAGATATTTCCGTGTATATGCAGATAGCTGTGTAGATATTTCCATTTTCATGCAGATAGCGGTGTAGATATTTCCATGTTCAAACAGTTAGCGGTGTAGATATTTCCATGTTCATACAGATAGCGGTGTAGATATTTCCATGTTTATACAGATATCGGTGAAGATGTATGCATGTTTGCACAGATAGTGGGGTAGATATTTCCATGTTCATACAGATAGCGGTGTAAATATTTCCATGTTCATACAGATAGTGGTGTAGATATTTCCATGTTCATACAGATAGCGGTGTAGATATTTCCATGTTCATACAGATAGCGGTGTAGATATTTCCATGTTCATCCAGAAGGCTGTGTAGATATTTCCATGTTCATACAGATAGCGGTGCTGATATTTCCATGTTGATACAGGTAGCGGTGTAGATATTTCCATGTTCATACAGATAACGGTGTAGATATTTCTATGTTCATACAGATAGCGGTGTAGATATTTCCATGTTCATACAGATAGCGGTGTAGCTATTTCCATGTTCATACAGATAGCGGTGTAGATATTTCCATGTTCATCCAGATGGGTTTGTAGATAAATCCATGTTCATACAGATGGCGGTGAAGATATTTCCATGTTCATACAGATAGCGGTGTAGATATTTCCATGTTTATACAGATATCGGTGTAGATATTTCAATGTTTATACAGATAGCGGATTTGATATCTCCATCTTAATACAGATGGCTGTGTAGATATTTATATGATCATACAGATAGCGGTGCAGATATTTCCATGTTCATACAGATGGCGGTGTAGATATTTCCATGTTTATAGAGATAGCGGTGTAGTTATTTCCATGTGTAAAGAGATAGCTGTATAGATATTTCCATGTATATGCAGATAGCTTTGTAGATATTTCCATTTTCATGCAGATAGCGGTGTAGATATTTCCATGTTCAAACAGATAGCTGTGTAGATATTTCCATGTTCATACAGATAGCTGTGTAGATATTTCCATGTTTAAACAGATAGTGGTGAAGATGTATACATGTTTACACAGATAGCGGTGTAGATATTTCCATGCTCATACAGATAGCGGTGTAGATACTTCCGTGTTCATCCAGATGGCTGTGTAGATATATCCATGTTCATACAGATGGCGGTGAAGATATTTCCATGTTCATACAGATAGCGGTGTAGATATTTCCATGTTCATACAGACAGCGGTGTAGATATTTCCATGTTCATACAGATAGTGGTGTAGATATTTCCATGTTCATACAGATAGCGGTGTAGCTATTTCCATGTTCATACAGATAGCGGTGTAGATATTTCCATGTTCATAGAGATTGCGGTGTAGATATTTCCATGGTCATACAGAAAGCGGTGCTGATATTTCCATGTTTATACAGGTAGCGGTGTAGATATTTCCATGTTTATACATATAGCGGTGTAGATATTTCCCTGTTTATACAGATAGCGGTGTAGATATTTCCATGTTTATACAGATAGCGGTGTAGATATTTCCATGTTTATACAGATAGCGGTGTAGATATCTCCATCTTAATACAGATGGCGGTGTAGATATTTATATGTTCATACAGATGGCGGTGCAGATATTTCCATGTTCATACAGATGGTGGTGTAGATATTTCCATGTTTATAGAGATAGCGGTGTACTTATTTCCATGTGTAAAGAAATAGCTTTGTAGATATTTCCGTGTATATGCAGATAGCTGTGCAAATATTTCCATTTTCATGCAGATAGCGGTGTAGATATTTCCATGTTCAAACAGTTAGCGGTGTAGATATTTCCATGTTCATACAGATAGTGGTGTAGATATTTCCATGTTTATACAGATAGCGGTGAAGATGTATGCATGTTTGCACAGATAGTGGTGTAGATATTTCCATGTTCATACAGATAGCGGTGTAAATATTTCCATGTTCATACAGATAGCGGTACTGATATTTCCATGTTGATACAGGTAGCGGTGTAGATATTTCCATGTTCATACAGATAGCGGTGTAGATATTTCCATGTTCATAGAGATAGCGGTGGAGATATTTCCATGATCATATAGATAGCGGTGTAGCTATTTCCATGTTCATACAGATAGCGGTGTACATATTTCCATGTTCATCCAGATGGGTGTGTAGATAAATCCATGTTCATACAGATGGCGGTGAAGATATTTCCATGTTCATACAGACAGCAGTGTAGATATTTCCATGTTCATACAGATAGTGGTTTAGCTATTTCCATGTTCATACAGATAGCGGTGTAGATATTTCCATGTTCATACAGATAGCGGTGTAGATATTTCCATGTTCATACAGATAGCGGTGTAGATATTTCCATGTTCATCCAGAAGGCGGTGTAGATATTTCCATGTTCATACAGATAGCGGTGCTGATATTTCCATGTTGATACAGGTAGCGGTGTAGATATTTCCATGTTCATACAGATAACGGTGTAGATATTTCTATGTTCATACAGATAGCGGTGTAGATATTTCCATGTTCATACAGATAGCGGTGTAGCTATTTCCATGTTCATACAGATAGCGGTGTAGATATTTCCATGTTCATCCAGATGGGTTTGTAGATAAATCCATGTTCATACAGATGGCGGTGAAGATATTTCCATGTTCATACAGATAGCGGTGTAGATATTTCCATGTTTATACAGATATCGGTGTAGATATTTCAATGTTTATACAGATAGCGGATTTGATATCTCCATCTTAATACAGATGGCTGTGTAGATATTTATATGATCATACAGATAGCGGTGCAGATATTTCCATGTTCATACAGATGGCGGTGTAGATATTTCCATGTTTATAGAGATAGCGGTGTAGTTATTTCCATGTGTAAAGAGATAGCTGTATAGATATTTCCATGTATATGCAGATAGCTTTGTAGATATTTCCATTTTCATGCAGATAGCGGTGTAGATATTTCCATGTTCAAACAGATAGCTGTGTAGATATTTCCATGTTCATACAGATAGCTGTGTAGATATTTCCATGTTTAAACAGATAGTGGTGAAGATGTATACATGTTTACACAGATAGCGGTGTAGATATTTCCATGCTCATACAGATAGCGGTGTAGATACTTCCGTGTTCATCCAGATGGCTGTGTAGATATATCCATGTTCATACAGATGGCGGTGAAGATATTTCCATGTTCATACAGATAGCGGTGTAGATATTTCCATGTTCATACAGACAGCGGTGTAGATATTTCCATGTTCATACAGATAGTGGTGTAGATATTTCCATGTTCATACAGATAGCGGTGTAGCTATTTCCATGTTCATACAGATAGCGGTGTAGATATTTCCATGTTCATAGAGATTGCGGTGTAGATATTTCCATGGTCATACAGAAAGCGGTGCTGATATTTCCATGTTTATACAGGTAGCGGTGTAGATATTTCCATGTTTATACATATAGCGGTGTAGATATTTCCCTGTTTATACAGATAGCGGTGTAGATATTTCCATGTTTATACAGATAGCGGTGTAGATATTTCCATGTTTATACAGATAGCGGTGTAGATATCTCCATCTTAATACAGATGGCGGTGTAGATATTTATATGTTCATACAGATGGCGGTGCAGATATTTCCATGTTCATACAGATGGTGGTGTAGATATTTCCATGTTTATAGAGATAGCGGTGTACTTATTTCCATGTGTAAAGAAATAGCTTTGTAGATATTTCCGTGTATATGCAGATAGCTGTGCAAATATTTCCATTTTCATGCAGATAGCGGTGTAGATATTTCCATGTTCAAACAGTTAGCGGTGTAGATATTTCCATGTTCATACAGATAGTGGTGTAGATATTTCCATGTTTATACAGATAGCGGTGAAGATGTATGCATGTTTGCACAGATAGTGGTGTAGATATTTCCATGTTCATACAGATAGCGGTGTAAATATTTCCATGTTCATACAGATAGCGGTACTGATATTTCCATGTTGATACAGGTAGCGGTGTAGATATTTCCATGTTCATACAGATAGCGGTGTAGATATTTCCATGTTCATAGAGATAGCGGTGGAGATATTTCCATGATCATATAGATAGCGGTGTAGCTATTTCCATGTTCATACAGATAGCGGTGTACATATTTCCATGTTCATCCAGATGGGTGTGTAGATAAATCCATGTTCATACAGATGGCGGTGAAGATATTTCCATGTTCATACAGACAGCAGTGTAGATATTTCCATGTTCATACAGATAGTGGTTTAGCTATTTCCATGTTCATACAGATAGCGGTGTAGATATTTCCATGTTCATACAGATAGCGGTGTAGATATTTCCATGTTCATACAGATAGCGGTGTAGATATTTCCATGTTCATCCAGAAGGCGGTGTAGATATTTCCATGTTCATACAGATAGCGGTGCTGATATTTCCATGTTGATACAGGTAGCGGTGTAGATATTTCCATGTTCATACAGATAACGGTGTAGATATTTCTATGTTCATACAGATAGCGGTGTAGATATTTCCATGTTCATACAGATAGCGGTGTAGCTATTTCCATGTTCATACAGATAGCGGTGTAGATATTTCCATGTTCATCCAGATGGGTTTGTAGATAAATCCATGTTCATACAGATGGCGGTGAAGATATTTCCATGTTCATACAGATAGCGGTGTAGATATTTCCATGTTTATACAGATATCGGTGTAGATATTTCAATGTTTATACAGATAGCGCATTTGATATCTCCATCTTAATACAGATGGCTGTGTAGATATTTATATGATCATACAGATAGCGGTGCAGATATTTCCATGTTCATACAGATGGCGGTGTATATATTTCCATGTTTATAGAGATAGCGGTGTAGTTATTTCCATGTGTAAAGAGATAGCTGTATAGATATTTCCATGTATATGCAGATAGCTTTGTAGATATTTCCATTTTCATGCAGATAGCGGTGTAGATATTTCCATGTTCAAACAGATAGCTGTGTAGATATTTCCATGTTCATACAGATAGCTGTGTAGATATTTCCATGTTTAAACAGATAGTGGTGAAGATGTATACATGTTTACACAGATAGCGGTGTAGATATTTCCATGCTCATACAGATAGCGGTGTAGATACTTCCGTGTTCATCCAGATGGCTGTGTAGATATATCCATGTTCATACAGATGGCGGTGAAGATATTTCCATGTTCATACAGATAGCGGTGTAGATATTTCCATGTTCATACAGACAGCGGTGTAGATATTTCCATGTTCATACAGATAGTGGTGTAGATATTTCCATGTTCATACAGATAGCGGTGTAGCTATTTCCATGTTCATACAGATAGCGGTGTAGATATTTCCATGTTCATAGAGATTGCGGTGTAGATATTTCCATGGTCATACAGAAACCGGTGCTGATATTTCCATGTTTATACAGGTAGCGGTGTAGATATTTCCATGTTTATACATATAGCGGTGTAGATATTTCCCTGTTTATACAGATAGCGGTGTAGATATTTCCATGTTTATACAGATAGCGGTGTAGATATTTCCATGTTTATACAGATAGCGGTGTAGATATCTCCATCTTAATACAGATGGCGGTGTAGATATTTATATGTTCATACAGATGGCGGTGCAGATATTTCCATGTTCATACAGATGGTGGTGTAGATATTTCCATGTTTATAGAGATAGCGGTGTACTTATTTCCATGTGTAAAGAAATAGCTTTGTAGATATTTCCGTGTATATGCAGATAGCTGTGCAAATATTTCCATTTTCATGCAGATAGCGGTGTAGATATTTCCATGTTCAAACAGTTAGCGGTGTATATATTTCCATGTTCATACAGATAGTGGTGTAGATATTTCCATGTTTATACAGATAGCGGTGAAGATGTATGCATGTTTGCACAGATAGTGGTGTAGATATTTCCATGTTCATACAGATAGCGGTGTAAATATTTCCATGTTCATACAGATAGCGGTACTGATATTTCCATGTTGATACAGGTAGCGGTGTAGATATTTCCATGTTCATACAGATAGCGGTGTAGATATTTCCATGTTCATAGAGATAGCGGTGGAGATATTTCCATGATCATATAGATAGCGGTGTAGCTATTTCCATGTTCATACAGATAGCGGTGTACATATTTCCATGTTCATCCAGATGGGTGTGTAGATAAATCCATGTTCATACAGATGGCGGTGAAGATATTTCCATGTTCATACAGACAGCAGTGTAGATATTTCCATGTTCATACAGATAGTGGTTTAGCTATTTCCATGTTCATACAGATAGCGGTGTAGATATTTCCATGTTCATCCAGATGGGTGTGTAGATAAATCCATGTTCATACAGATGGCGGTGAAGATATTTCCATGTTCATACAGATAGCGGTGTAGATATTTCCATGTTTATACAGATATCGGAGTAGATATTTCCATGTTCATACAGATAGCGGTGTAGATATATCCATGTTCATACAGATGGCGGTGAAGATATTTCCATGTTCATACAGATAGCGGTGTAGATATTTCCATGTTCATACAGACAGCAGTGTAGATATTTCCATCTTCATACAGATAGTGGTGTAGATATTTCCATGTTCATACAGATAGCGGTGTAGCTATTTCCATGTTCATACAGATAGCGGTGTAGATATTTCCATGTTCATAGAGATAGCAGTGTAGATATTTCCATGGTCATACACATAGCGGTGCTGATATTTCCATGTTTATACAGGTAGCGGTGTAGATAATTCCATGTTTATACAGATAGCGGTGTAGATATTTCCATGTTTATACAGATTGTGGTGTATATATTTCCATGTTTACAGAGATAGCAGTGTAGTTATTTCCATGTGTAAAGAGATAGCTTTGTAGATATTTCCATGTATATGCAGATAGCTGTGTAGATATTTCCATTTTCACGCAGATTGCCGTGTAGATATTTTCATGTTCATACAGATAGTGGTGCTGATATTTCCATGTTTATACAGGTAGCGGTGTAGATATTTCCATGTTCATACAGATAGCGGTGTAGATATTTCCATGTTCATACTGATAGCGGTGTAGATATTTCCATGTTCATACAGATAGCGGTGTAGCTATTTCCATGTTCATACAGATAGCGTTGCAGATATTTCCATGTTCATCCAGATGGGTGTGTAGATAAATCCATGTTCATACAGATGGCGGTGGAGATATTTCCATGTTCATACTGATAGCGGTGTAGATATTTCCATGTTTATACAGATATCGGTGTAGATATTTCCATGTTCATACAGATAGCGGTGTAGATATTTCCATTTTCATACAGATAGCGGTGTAGCTATTTCCATGTCCATACAGATAGCAGTGTAGGTTTTTCCATGTTCATACAGATAGCGGTGCTGATATTTCCATGTTTATACAGGTAGCGGTGTAGTTATTTCCATGTTTATACAGATAGTGGTGTAGATATTTCCATGTTTATACAGATAGCGGTGTAGATATTTCCATGTTTGTACAGATAGTGGTGTAGATATTACCATGTTTATAGAGATAGCGGTGTAGTTATTTCCATGTGTAAAGAGATAGCTTTGTAGATATTTCCATGTATATGCAGATAGCTGTGTAGATATTTCCATTTTCATGCAGATAGCGGTGTAGATATTTCCATGTTCATACAGATAGCGGTGTAGATATTTCTATGTTCATACAGATAGCGGTGCTGATATTTCCATGTTTATATAAGTAGCGGTGTAGATATTTCCATGTTTATACAGATAGCGGTGTAGATATTTCCATGTTTATACAGATAGCGGTGTAGATATTTCCATGTTTATACAGATAGCAGTGTAGATATCTCCATCTTAATAGAGATGGCGGTGTAGATATTTATATGTTCATACAGATAGCGGTGCAGATATTTCCATGTTCATACAGATGGTGGTGTAGATATTTCCATGTTTATAGAGATAGCGGTGTAGTTATTTCCATGTGTAAAGAAATAGCTTTGTAGATATTTTCGTGTATATGCAGATAGCTGTGTAGATATTTCCCTTTTTCATGCAGATAGCGGTGTAGATATTTCCATGTTCAGATAGCGGTGTAGATATTTCCATGTTCATACAGATAGCGGTGTAGATATTTCCATGTTCATAGAGATAGCAGTGTAGATATTTCCATGGTCATACACATAGCGGTGCTGATATTTCCATGTTTATACAGGTAGCGGTGTAGATATTTCCATGTTTATACAGATAGCGGTGTAGATATTTCCATGTTTATACAGATAGCGGTGTAGATATTTCCATGTTTATACAGATTGTGGTGTATATATTTCCATGTTTACAGAGATAGCAGTGTAGTTATTTCCATGTGTAAAGAGATAGCTTTGTAGATATTTCCATGTATATGCAGGTAGCTGTGAAGATATTTCCATTTTAACGCAGATTGCGGTGTAGATATTTTCATGTTCATACAGATAGTGGTGCTGATATTTCCATGTTTATACAGGTAGCGGTGTAGATATTTCCATGTTCATACAGATGGCGGTGAAGATATTTCCATGTTCATACAGATAGCGGTGTAGATATTTCCATGTTTATACAGATATCGGTGTAGATATTTCAATGTTTATACAAATAGCGGATTTGATATCTCCATCTTAATACAGATGGCTGTGTAGATATTTATATGATCATACAGATAGCGGTGCAGATATTTCCATGTTCATACAGATGGCGGTGTAGATATTTCCATGTTTATAGAGATAGCGGTGTAGTTATTTCCATGTGTATAGAGATAGCTGTATAGATATTTCCATGTATATGCAGATAGCTTTGTAGATATTTCCATTTTCATGCAGATAGCGGTGTAGATATTTCCATGTTCAAACAGATAGCTGTGTAGATATTTCCATGTTCATACAGATAGCTGTGTAGATATTTCCATGTTTAAACAGATAGTGGTGAAGATGTATACATGTTTACACAGATAGCGGTGTAGATATTTCCATGCTCATACAGATAGCGGTGTAGATACTTCCGTGTTCATCCAGAT
Source organism: Gorilla gorilla gorilla (assembly GCF_029281585.2). Taxonomy (NCBI): domain Eukaryota; kingdom Metazoa; phylum Chordata; class Mammalia; order Primates; family Hominidae; genus Gorilla; species Gorilla gorilla. Next base: position 2,605,697 of record NC_073232.2, on the reverse strand, counting down.
GGCTGTGTAGATATATCCATGTTCATACAGATGGCGGTGAAGATATTTCCATGTTCATACAGATAGCGGTGTAGATATTTCCATGTTCATACAGACAGCGGTGTAGATATTTCCGTGTTCATACAGATAGTGGTGTAGATATTTCCATGTTCATACAGATAGCGGTGTAGCTATTTCCATGTTCATACAGATAGCGGTGTAGATATTTCCATGTTCATAGAGATAGCGGTGTAGATATTTCCATGGTCATACAGAAAGCGGTGCTGATATTTCCATGTTTATACAGGTAGCGGTGTAGATATTTCCATGTTTATACATATAGCGGTGTAGATATTTCCCTGTTTATACAGATAGCGGTGTAGATATTTCCATGTTCATACAGATAGCGGTGTAGATATTTCCATTTTCATACAGATAGCGGTGTAGCTATTTCCATGTTCATACAGATAGCAGTGTAGGTTTTTCCATGTTCATACAGATAGCGGTGCTGATATTTCCATGTTTATACAGGTAGCGGTGTAGTTATTTCCATGTTTATACAGATAGTGGTGTAGATATTTCCATGTTTATACAGATAGCGGTGTAGATATTTCCATGTTTATACAGATAGTGGTGTAGATATTACCATGTTTATAGAGATAGCGGTGTAGTTATTTCCATGTGTAAAGAGATAGCTTTGTAGATATTTCCATGTATATGCAGATAGCTGTGTAGATATTTCCATTTTCATGCAGATAGCGGTGTAGATATTTCCATGTTCATACAGATAGCGGTGTAGATATTTCTATGTTCATACAGATAGCGGTGCTGATATTTCCATGTTTATATAGGTAGCGGTGTAGATATTTCCATGTTTATACAGATAGCGGTGTAGATATTTCCATGTTTATACTGATAGCGGTGTAGATATTTCCATGTTTATACAGATAGCAGTGTAGATATCTCCATCTTAATAGAGATGGCGGTGTAGATATTTATATGTTCATACAGATAGCGGTGCAGATATTTCCATGTTCATACAGATGGTGGTGTAGATATTTCCATGTTTATAGAGATAGCGGTGTAGTTATTTCCATGTGTAAAGAAATAGCTTTGTAGATATTTTCGTGTATATGCAGATAGCGGTGTAGATATTTCCATGTTCAGATAGCAGTGTAGATATTTCCATGTTCATACAGATAGCGGTGTAGATAATTCCATGTTCATAGAGATAGCAGTGTAGATATTTCCATGGTCATACACATAGCGGTGCTGATATTTCCATGTTTATACAGGTAGCGGTGTAGATAATTCCATGTTTATACAGATAGCGGTGTAGATATTTCCATGTTTATACAGATAGCGGTGTAGATATTTCCATGTTTATACAGATAGCGGTGTAGATATTTCCATGTTTATACAGATTGTGGTGTATATATTTCCATGTTTACAGAGATAGCAGTGTAGTTATTTCCATGTGTAAAGAGATAGCTTTGTAGATATTTCCATGTATATGCAGATAGCTGTGTAGATATTTCCATTTTCACGCAGATTGCGGTGTAGATATTTTCATGTTCATACAGATAGTGATGCTGATATTTCCATGTTTATACAGGTAGCGGTGTAGATATTTCCATGTTCATACAGATGGCGGTGAAGATATTTCCATGTTCATACAGATAGCGGTGTAGATATTTCCATGTTTATACAGATATCGGTGTAGATATTTCAATGTTTATACAGATAGCGGATTTGATATCTCCATCTTAATACAGATGGCTGTGTAGATATTTATATGATCATACAGATAGCGGTGCAGATATTTCCATGTTCATACAGATGGCGGTGTAGATATTTCCATGTTAATAGAGATAGCGGTGTAGTTATTTCCATGTGTAAAGAGATAGCTGTATAGATATTTCCATGTATATGCAGATAGCTTTGTAGATATTTCCATTTTCATGCAGATAGCGGTGTAGATATTTCCATGTTCAAACAGATAGCTGTGTAGATATTTCCATGTTCATACAGATAGCTGTGTATATATTTCCATGTTTAAACAGATAGTGGTGAAGATGTATACATGTTTACACAGATAGCGGTGTAGATATTTCCATGCTCATACAGATAGCGGTGTAGATACTTCCGTGTTCATCCAGATGGCTGTGTAGATATATCCATGTTCATACAGATGGTGGTGAAGATATTTCCATGTTCATACAGATAGCGGTGTAGATATTTCCATGTTCATACAGACAGCGGTGTAGATATTTCCATGTTCATACAGATAGTGGTGTAGATATTTCCATGTTCATACAGATAGCGGTGTAGCTATTTCCATGTTCATACAGATAGCGGTGTAGATATTTCCATGTTCATAGAGATAGCGGTGTAGATATTTCCATGGTCATACAGAAAGCGGTGCTGATATTTCCATGTTTATACAGGTAGCGGTGTAGATATTTCCATGTTTATACATATAGCGGTGTAGATATTTCCCTGTTTATACAGATAGCGGTGTAGATATTTCCATGTTTATACAGATAGCGGTGTAGATATTTCCATGTTTATACAGATAGCGGTGTAGATATCTCCATCTTAATACAGATGGCGGTGTAGATATTTATATGTTCATACAGATGGCAGTGCAGATATTTCCATGTTCATACAGATGGTGGTGTAGATATTTCCATGTTTATAGAGATAGCGGTGTACTTATTTCCATGTGTAAAGAAATAGCTTTGTAGATATTTCCGTGTATATGCAGATAGCTGTGCAAATATTTCCATTTTCATGCAGATAGCGGTGTAGATATTTCCATGTTCAAACAGTTAGCGGTGTAGATATTTCCATGTTCATACAGATAGCGGTGTAGATATTTCCATGTTTATACAGATAGCGGTGAAGATGTATGCATGTTTGCACAGATAGTGGTGTAGATATTTCCATGTTCATACAGATAGCGGTGTAAATATTTCCATGTTCATACAGATAGCGGTACTGATATTTCCATGTTGATACAAGTAGCGGTGTAGATATTTCCATGTTCATACAGATAGCGGTGTAGATATTTCCATGTTCATAGAGATAGCGGTGTAGATATTTCCATGATCATATAGATAGCGGTGTAGCTATTTCCATGTTCATACAGATAGCGGTGTACATATTTCCATGTTCATCCAGATGGGTGTGTAGATAAATCCATGTTCATACAGATGGCGGTGAAGATATTTCCATGTTCATACAGATAGCAGTGTAGATATTTCCATGTTCATACAGATAGTGGTTTAGCTATTTCCATGTTCATACAGATAGCGGTGTAGATATTTCCATGTTCATCCAGATGGGTGTGTAGATAAATCCATGTTCATACAGATGGCGGTGAAGATATTTCCATGTTCATACAGATAGCGGTGTAGATATTTCCATGTTTATACAGATATCGGAGTAGATATTTCCATGTTCATACAGATAGCGGTGTAGATATATCCATGTTCATACAGATGGCGGTGAAGATATTTCCATGTTCATAGAGATAGCGGTGTAGATATTTCCATGTTCATACAGACAGCAGTGTAGATATTTCCATCTTCATACAGATAGTGGTGTAGATATTTCCATGTTCATACAGATAGCGGTGTAGCTATTTCCATGTTCATACAGATAGCGGTGTAGATATTTCCATGTTCATAGAGATAGCAGTGTAGATATTTCCATGGTCATACACATAGCGGTGCTGATATTTCCATGTTTATACAGGTAGCGGTGTAGATAATTCCATGTTTATACAGATAGCGGTGTAGATATTTCCATGTTCATACAGATAGCGGTGTAGATATTTCCATGTTCTTCCAGAAGGCTGTGCAGATAAATCCATGTTCATACAGATAGCGGTGCTGATATTTCCATGTTGATACAGGTAGTGGTGTAGATATTTCCATGTTCATACAGATAGCGGTGTAGATATTTCCATGTTCATACAGATAGCGGTGTAGATATTTCCATGTTCATACAGATAGCGTTGTAGCTATTTCCATGTTCATACAGATAGCGGTGTAGGTATTTCCATGTTCATCCAGATGGGTGTGTAGGTAAATCCATGTTCATACAGATGGCGGTGAAGATATTTCCATGTTCATACAGATAGCGGTGTAGATATTTCCATGTTTATACAGATATCGGTGTAGATATTTCCATGTTTATACAGATAGCGGAGTAGATATCTCCATCTTAATACAGATGGTGGTGTAGGTATTTATAGGATCATACAGATGGCGGTGCAGATATTTCCATGTTCATACAGATGGCGGTGTAGATATTTCCATGTTTATAGAGATAGCGGTGTAGTTATTTCCATGTGTAAAGAGATAGCTGTATAGATATTTCCATGTATATGCAGATAGCTTTGTAGATATTTCCATTTTCATGCAGATAGCGGTGTAGATATTTCCATGTTCAAACAGATAGCGGTGTAGATATTTCCATGTTCATACAGATAGCTGTGTAGATATTTCCATGTTTAAACAGATAGTGGTGAAGATGTATACATGTTTACACAGATAGCGGTGTAGATATTTCCATGCTCATACAGATAGCGGTGTAGATACTTCCGTGTTCATCCAGATGGCTGTGTAGATATATCCATGTTCATACAGATGGCGGTGAAGATATTTCCATGTTTATACAGATAGCGGTGTAGATATTTCCATGTTCATACAGACAGCGGTGTAGATATTTCCATGTTCATACAGATAGTGGTGTAGATATTCCCATGTTCATACAGATAGCGGTGTAGCTATTTCCATGTTCATACAGATAGCGGTGTAGATATTGCCATGTTCATAGAGATAGCGATGAAGATATTTCCATGGTCATACAGATAGAGGTGCTGATATTTCCATGTTTATACAGGTAGCGGTGTAGATAATTCCATGTTTATACAGATAGCGGTGTAGGTATTTCCATGTTTATACAGATAGCGGTGTAGATATTTCCATGTTTATACAGATAGCGGTGTAGATATTTCCAAGTTTATACAGATAGTGGTGTATATATTTCCATGTTTACAGAGATAGCGGTGTAGTTATTTCCATGTGTAAAGAGATAGCTTTGTAGATATTTCCATGTATATGCAGATAGCTGTGTCGACATTTCCATTTTCATGCAGATAGCGGTGTAGATATTTTCATGTTCATACAGATAGCGGTGCTGATATTTCCATGTTTATACAGGTAGCGGTGTAGATATTTCCATGTTTATACAGATAGTGGTGTAGATATCTCCATCTTAATACAGATGGCGGTGTAGATATTTATATGTTCATACAGATGGTGGTGCAGATATTTCCATGTTCATACAGATGGCGGTGTAGATATTTCCATGTTAATAGAGATAGCGGTGTAGTTATTTCCATGTGTAAAGAAATAGCTTTGTAGATATTTCCATGTATATGGAGATAGCTATGTAGATATTTCCATTTTCATGCAGATAGCAGAGTAGGTATTTCCATGTTCAAACAGATAGCGGTGTAGATATTTCCATGTTCATACAGATAGCGGTGTAGATATTTCCATGTTTATACCGATAGCGGTGAAGTTGTATGCATGTTTACACAGATAGTGGTGTAGATATTTCCATGTTCATACAGATAGCGGTGTAGATATTTCCATGTTCATCCAGATTGCTATGTAGATATATCCATGTTCATTCAGATGGCGGTGTAGGTATTTCCATGTTCATAGAGACAGCGGTGTAGATATTTCCATGTTCATACATATAGCGGTGTAGATATTTCCGTGTTCATCCAGATGGCTGTGTAGTTATATCCATGTTCATACAGATAGCGGTGTAGATATATCCTTGTTCATACAGTTAGCGGTGTAGATATTTCCATGTTCATACAGACAGTGGTGTAGATATTTCCATGTTCATACAGATAGTGGTGTTGATATTTCCATGTTCATACAGATAGCGGTGTAGATGTTTCCATGTTCATAGAGATAGCGGTGTAGATATTTCCATGTTCATACAGATAGCAGTGCTGATATTTCCATGTTTATACAGGTAGCGGTGTTGATAATTCCATGTTTATACAGATTGCGGTGTAGATATTTCCATGTTTATACAGATAGCGGTGTAGATATTTCCATGTTTATACAGATAGCGGTGTAGATATTTCCATGTTTATACAGATAGTGGTGTAGATATTTCCATGTTTATATAGATAGCGGTGTAGTTATTTCCATGTGTAAAGAGACAGCTTTGTAGATATTTCCATGTATATGCAGATAGCTTTGTAGATATTTCCATTTTCATGCAGATAGCGGTGCAGATATTTCCATGTTCATACAGATAGCAGTGTAGATATTTCCATGTTCATACAGATAGCGGTGCTGATATTTCCATGTTTATACAGGTAGCAGTGTAGATATTTCCATGTTTATACAGATAGCGGTGTAGATATTTCCATGTTTATACAGATTGCGGTGTAGATATTTCCATGTTTATACAGATAGCGTTGTAGATATCTCCATCTTAATACAGATGGCGGTGTAGATATTTATATGTTCATACAGATGGCGGTGCAGATATTTCCATGTTCATACAGACGGCGGTGTAGATATTTCCATGTTTATACAGATAGCGGTGTAGATATCTCCATCTTAATAGAGATGGCGGTGTAGATATTTATATGTTCATACAGATGGCGGTGCAGATATTTCCATGTTCATACAGATGGCGGTGTAGATATTTCTATGTTTATAGAGATAGCGTTGTAGTTATTTCCATGTGTAAAGAAATAGCTTTGTAGATATTTCCATGTATATGCAGATAGCTCTGTAGATATTTCCATTTTCATGCAGATAGCGGTGTAGATATTTCCATGTTCAAACAGATAGCGGTGTAGATATTTCCATGTTCATACAGATAGCGGTGTAGATATTTCCATGTTTATACAGATAGCGGTGAAGATGTATGCATGTTAACACAGATAGCGGTGTAGCTATTTCCATGTTCATACAGATAGCGGTGTAGATATTTCCATGTTCATCCAGATGGCTGTGTAGAAATATCCATGTTCATACAGATGGCGGTGAAGATATTTCCATGTTCATACAGATAGCGGTGTAGATATTTCCATGTTCATACAGATAGCGGTGTAGATATTTCCATGTTCATACAGATAGCGGTGTAGCTATTTCCATGTTCATACAGATAGCGGTGTAGATATTTCCATGTTCATCCAGATGGCTGTGTAGATATATCCATGTTCATACAGATGGCGGTGAAGATATTTCCATGTTCATACAGATAGCGGTGTAGATATTTCCATGTTTATTCAGATATCGGTGTAGATATTTCCATGTTTATACAGGTAGCGGTGTAGATATCTCCATCTTAATACAGATGGCGGTGTAGATAATTATAAGATCATACAGATGGCGGTGCAGATATTTCCATGTTCATACAGATGGCGGTGTAGATATTTCCATGTTTATAGAGATAGCGGTGTAGTTATTTCCATGTGTAAAGAGATAGCTGTATAGATATTTCCATGTATATGCAGATAGCTTTTAGATATTTCCATTTTCATGCAGATAGCGGTGTAGATATTTCCATGTTCAAACAGATAGCGGTGTAGATATTTCCATGTTCATACAGATAGCAGTGTAGGTATTTCCATGTTTAAACAGATAGTGGTGAAGATGTATACATGTTTACACAGATGGCGGTGTATATATTTCCATGCTCATACAGATCGCGGTGTAGATATTTCCGTGTTCATCCAGATGGCTGTGTAGATATATCCATGTTCATACAGATGGCGGTGAAGATATTTCCATGTTCACACAGATAGCGGTGTAGATATTTCCATGTTCGTACAGATAGCGGTGTAGATATTTCCATGTTCATACAGACAGCGGTGCTGATATTTCCATGTTCATCCAGATGGCTGTGTAGATATATCTATGTTCATACAGATGGTGGTGAAGATATTTCCATGTTCATACAGATATCGGTGTAGATATTTCCATGTTCATACAGATAGCAGTGTAGGTATTTCCATGTTAATATAGATAGCGGTGCTGATATTTCCATGTTTATACAGGTAGCGGTGTAGATATTTCCATGTTTATACAAATAGCGGTGTAGATATTTCCATGTTTATACAGATAGCGGTGTAGATATTTCAATGTTTATACAGATAGTGGTGTAGATATTTCCATGTTTATAGAGATAGCGGTGTAGTTATTTATATGTGTAAAGATATAGCTTTGTAGATATTTCCATGTATATGCAGATAGCTCTGTAGATATTTCTATTTTCATGCAGATAGCGATGTAGATATTTCCATGTTCATACAGATAGCGGTGTAGATATTTCCATGTTCATACAGATAGCGGTGCTGATATTTCCATGTTTATACAGGTAGCGGTGTAGATATTTCCATGTTTATAGAGATTGCGGTGTAGATATTTCCACGTTTATACAGATAGCGGTGTAGATATTTCCATGTTTAAACAGATAGTGGTGAAGATGTATACATGTTTACACAGATAGCGGTGTAGATATTTCCATGCTAATACACAAAGCGGTGTAGATACTTCCGTGTTCATCCAGATGGCTGTGTAGATATATCCATGTTCATACGGATGGCGGTGAAGATATTTCCATGTTCATAAAGATAGCGGTGTAGATATTTCCATGTTCATACAGACAGCGGTGTAGATATTTCCATGTTCATACAGATAGTGGTGTAGTTATTCCCATGTTCATACAGATAGCGGTGTAGCTATTTCCATGTTCATACAGATAGCGGTGTAGATATTCCCATGTTCATAGAGATAGCTGTGTAGATATTTCCATGGTCATACAGATAGCGGTGCTGATATTTCCATGTTTATACAGGTAGCGGTGTAGATAATTCCATGTTTATACAGATAGCGGTGTAGATATTTCCATGTTTATACAGATAGCGGTGTAGATATTTAAATGTTTATACAGATAGCGGTGTCGATATTTCCATGTTTATACAGATAGTGGTGTATATATTTCCATGTTTACAGAGATAGCGGTGTAGTTATATCCATGTGTAAAGAGACAGCTTTGTAGATATTTCCATGTATATGCAGATAGCTGTGTAGATATTTCTATTTTCATGCAGATAGCGGTGCTGATATTTCCATGTTTATACAGGTAGCGGTGTAGATATTTCCATGTTTATACAGATAGCGGTGTAGATATTTCCATGTTTATACAGATAGCGGTGTAGATATTTCCATGTTTATACAGATAGCGGTGTAGATATCTCCATCTTAATACAGATGGCGGTGTAGATATTTATATGTTCATACAGATGGCGGTGCAGATATTTCCATGTTCATACAGATGGTGGTGTAGATATTTCCATGTTTATAGAGATAGCGGTGTAGTTATTTCCATGTGTAAAGAAATAGCTTTGTAGATATTTCCGTGTATATGCAGATAGCTGTGTAGATATTTCCATTTTCATGCAGATAGCGGTGTAGATATTTCCTTGTTCAAACAGTGAACGGTGTAGATATTTCCATGTTCATACAGATAGCGGTGTAGATATTTCCATGTTTGTACAGATAGCGGTGAAGATGTATGCATGTTTGCACAGATAGTGGTGTAGATATTTCCATGTTCATACAGATAGCGGTGTAAATATTTCCATGTTCATACAGATAGCGGTGTAGATATTTCCATGTTCATACAGATAGCGGTGTAGATATTTCCATGTTCATCCAGAAGGCTGTGTAGATATTTCCATGTTCATACAGATAGCGGTACTGATATTTCCATGTTGATACAGGTAGCGGTGTAGATATTTCCATGTTCATACAGATAGCGGTGTAGATATTTCCATGTTCATACAGATAGCGGTGTAGATATTTCCATGTTCATACAGATAGCGGTGTAGCTATTTCCATGTTCATACAGATAGCGGTGTAGATATTTCCATGTTCATCCAGATGGGAGTGTAGATATATCCATGTTCATACAGATGGCGGTGAAGATATTTCCATGTTCATACAGATAGCGGTGTAGATATTTCCATGTTTATACAGATATCGGTGTAGATATTTCCATGTTCATACAGATAGCGGTGTAGATATTTCCATGTTCATACAGATAGCGGTGTAGATATTTCCATGTTTATACAGATATCTGTGTAGATATTTCCATGTTTATACAGATAGCGGAGTAGATATCTCCATCTTAATACAGATGGCGGTGTAGATATTTATATGATCATACAGATGGCGGTGCAGATATTTCCATGTTCATACAGATGGCGGTGTAGATATTTCCATGTTTATACAGATATCGGTGTAGATATTTCCATGTTTATACAGATAGCGGTGAAGATATCTCCATCTTAATACAGATGGCGGTGTAGATATTTATATGTTCATACAGATGGCAGTGAAGATATTTCCATGTTCATACAGATGGCGGTGTAGATATTTCCATGTTATTAAAGATAGCGGTGTAGTTATTTCCATGTGTAAAGAAATAGCTTTGTAGATATTTCCATGTATATGGAGATAGCTATGTAGATATTTCCATTTTCATGCAGATAGCGGAGTAGATATTTCCATGTTCAAACAGATAGCGGTGTAGATATTTCCATGTTCATACAGATAGCGGTGTAGATATTTCCATGTTTATACCGATAGCGGTGAAGATGTATGCATGTTTACACAGATAGTGGTGTAGATATTTCCATGTTCATACAGATAGCGGTGTAGATATTTCCATGTTTATCCAGATGGCTATGTAGATATATCCATGTTCATTCACATGGCGGTGTAGATATTTCCATGTTCATAGAGACAGCGGTGTAGATATTTCCATGTTCATACATATAGCGGTGTAGATATTTCCATGTTCATCCAGATGGCTGTGTAGTTATATCCATGTTCATACAGATAGCGGTGTAGATATATCCTTGTTCATACAGATAGCTGTGTAGATATTTCCATATTCATACAGACAGCGGTGTAGATATTTCCATGTTCATACAGATAGTGGTGTTGATATTTCCATGTTCATACAGATAGCGGTGTAGATGTTTCCATGTTCATAGAGATAGCGGTGTAGATATTTCCATGGTCATACAGATAGCGGTGCTGATATTTCCATGTTTATACAGGTAGCGGTGTAGATAATTCCATGTTTATACAGATAGCGGTGTAGATATTTCCATGTTTATACAGATAGCGGTGTAGATATTTCCATGTTTATACAGATAGCGGTGTAGATAATTCCATGTTTATGCAGATAGCGGTGTAGATATTTCCATGTTTATACAGATAGTGGTGTAGATATTTAAATGTTTATACAGATAGCGGTGTCGATATTTCCCTTTTTATACAGATAGTGGTGTATATATTTCCATGTTTACAGAGATAGCGGTGTAGTTATTTCCATGTGTAAAGAGATAGCTTTGTAGATATTTCCATGTATATGCAGATAGCTGTGTAGATATTTCCATTTTCATGCAGATAGCGGTGTAGATATTTCCATGTTCATACAGATAGCGGTGTAGATATTTCCATGTTCATACAGATAGCGGTGCTGATATTTCCATGTTTATACAGGTAGCGGTGTAGATATTTCCATGTTTATACAGATAGCGGTGTAGATATTTCCATATTTATACAGATAGCGGTGTATATATTTCCCTGTTTATACAGATAGCGGTGTAGATATCTCCATCTTAATACTGATGGCTGTGTAGATATTTATATGTTCATACAGATGGCGGTGCAGATATTTCCATGTTCATACAGATGGTGGTGTAGATATTTCCATGTTTATAGAGATAGCAGTGTAGTTTTTTCCATGTGTAAAGAAATAACTTTGTAGATATTTCCGTGTATATGCAGATAGCTGTGTAGATATTTCCATTTTCATGCAGATAGCGGTGTAGATATTTCCATGTTCAAACAGATAGCGTTGTAGATATTTCCATGTTCATACAGATAGCGGTGTAGATATTTCCATGTTTATACAGATAGCGGTGAAGATGTATGCATGTTTGCACAGATAGTGGTGTAGATATTTCCATGTTCATACAGATAGCGGTGTAAATATTTCCATGTTCATACAGATAGCGGTGTAGATATTTCCATGTTCATACAGATAGCGGTGTAGATATTTCCATGTTCATACAGATAGCGGTGTAGATATTTCCATGTTCTTCCAGAAGGCTGTGCAGATATATCCATGTTCATACAGATAGCGGTGCTGATATTTCCATGTTGATACAGGTAGTGGTGTAGATATTTCCATGTTCATACAGATAGCGGTGTAGATATTTCCATGTTCATACAGATAGCGGTGTAGATATTTCCATGTTCATACAGATAGCGTTGTAGCTATTTCCATGTTCATACAGATAGCGGTGTAGGTATTTCCATGTTCATCCAGATGGGTGTGTAGGTAAATCCATGTTCATACAGATGGCGGTGTAGATATTTCTACGTTTATAGAGATAGCGTTGTAGTTATTTCCATGTGTAAAGAAATAGCTTTGTAGATATTTCCATGTATATGCAGATAGCTCTGTAGATATTTCCATTTTCATGCAGATAGCTGTGTAGATATTTCCATGTTCAAACAGATAGCGGTGTAGATATTTCCATGTTCATACAGATAGCGGTGTAGATATTTCCATGTTTATACAGATAGCGGTGAAGATGTATGCATGTTAACACAGATAGCGGTGTAGATATTTCCATGTTCATACAGATAGCGGTGTAGATATTTCCATGTTCATCCAGATGGCTGTGTAGAAATATCCATGTTCATACAGATGGCGGTGAAGATATTTCCATGTTCATACAGATAGCGGTGTAGATATTTCCATGTTCATACAGATAGCGGTGTAGATATTTCCATGTTCATACAGATAGCGGTGTAGCTATTTCCATGTTCAGACAGATAGCGGTGTAGATATTTCCATGTTCATCCAGATGGCTGTGTAGATATATCCATGTTCATACAGATGGCGGTGAAGATATTTCCATGTTCATACAGATAGCGGTGTAGATATTTCCATGTTTATTCAGATATCGGTGTAGATATTTCCATGTTTATACAGGTAGCGGTGTAGATATCTCCATCTTAATACAGATGGCGGTGTAGATAATTATAAGATCATACAGATGGCGGTGCAGATATTTCCATGTTCATACAGATGGCGGTGTAGATATTTCCATGTTTATAGAGATAGCGGTGTAGTTATTTCCATGTGTAAAGAGATAGCTGTATAGATATTTCCATGTATATGCAGATAGCTTTTAGATATTTCCATTTTCATGCAGATAGCGGTGTAGATATTTCCATGTTCAAACAGATAGCGGTGTAGATATTTCCTTGTTCATACAGATAGCAGTGTAGGTATTTCCATGTTTAAACAGATAGTGGTGAAGATGTATACATGTTTACACAGATGGCGGTGTAGATATTTCCATGCTCATACAGATCGCGGTGTAGATATTTCCGTGTTCATCCAGATGGCTGTGTAGATATATCCATGTTCATACAGATGGCGGTGAAGATATTTCCATGTTCACACAGATAGCGGTGTAGATATTTCCATGTTCGTACAGATAGCGGTGTAGATATTTCCATGTTCATACAGACAGCGGTGCTGATATTTCCATGTTCATCCAGATGGCTGTGTAGATATATCTATGTTCATACAGATGGTGGTGAAGATATTTCCATGTTCATACAGATATCGGTGTAGATATTTCCATGTTCATACAGATAGCAGTGTAGGTATTTCCATGTTAATATAGATAGCGGTGCTGATATTTCCATGTTTATACAGGTAGCGGTGTAGATATTTCCATGTTTATACAAATAGCGGTGTAGATATTTCCATGTTTATACAGATAGCGGTGTAGATATTTCAATGTTTATACAGATAGTGGTGTAGATATTTCCATGTTTATAGAGATAGGGGTGTAGTTATTTATATGTGTAAAGATATAGCTTTGTAGATATTTCCATGTATATGCAGATAGCTCTGTAGATATTTCTATTTTCATGCAGATAGCGATGTAGATATTTCCATGTTCATACAGATAGCGGTGTAGATATTTCCATGTTCATACAGATAGCGGTGCTGATATTTCCATGTTTATACAGGTAGCGGTGTAGATATTTCCATGTTTATAGAGATAGCGGTGTAGATATTTCCACGTTTATACAGATAGCGGTGTAGATATTTCCATGTTTAAACAGATAGTGGTGAAGATGTATACATGTTTACACAGATAGCGGTGTAGATATTTCCATGCTAATACACAAAGCGGTGTAGATACTTCCGTGTTCATCCAGATGGCTGTGTAGATATATCCATGTTCATACGGATGGCGGTGAAGATATTTCCATGTTCATAAAGATAGCGGTGTAGATATTTCCATGTTCATACAGACAGCGGTGTAGATATTTCCATGTTCATACAGATAGTGGTGTAGTTATTCCCATGTTCATACAGATAGCGGTGTAGCTATTTCCATGTTCATACAGATAGCGGTGTAGATATTCCCATGTTCATAGAGATAGCTGTGTAGATATTTCCATGGTCATACAGATAGCGGTGCTGATATTTCCATGTTTATACAGGTAGCGGTGTAGATAATTCCATGTTTATACAGATAGCGGTGTAGATATTTCCATGTTTATACAGATAGCGGTGTAGATATTTAAATGTTTATACAGATAGCGGTGTCGATATTTCCATGTTTATACAGATAGTGGTGTATATATTTCCATGTTTACAGAGATAGCGGTGTAGTTATTTCCATGTGTAAAGAGATAGCTTTGTAGATATTTCAATGTATATGCAGATAGCTGTGTAGATATTTCCATTTTCATGCAGATAGCTGTGTAGATATTTCCATTTTCATGCAGATAGCGGTGTAGATATTTCCATGTTCATACAGATAGCGGTGTAGATATTTCCATGTTCATACAGATAGCGGTGCTGATATTTCCATGTTTATACAGGTAGCGGTGTAGATATTTCCATGTTTATACAGATAGCGGTGTAGATATTTCCATATTTATACAGATAGCGGTGTATATATTTCCCTGTTTATACAGATAGCGGTGTAGATATCTCCATCTTAATACTGATGGCTGTGTAGATATTTATATGTTCATACAGATGGCGGTGCAGATATTTCCATGTTCATACAGATGGTGGTGTAGATATTTCCATGTTTATAGAGATAGCGGTGTAGTTTTTTCCATGTGTAAAGAAATAACTTTGTAGATATTTCCGTGTATATGCAGATAGCTGTGTAGATATTTCCATTTTCATGCAGATAGCGGTGTAGATATTTCCATGTTCAAACAGATAGCGTTGTAGATATTTCCATGTTCATACAGATAGCGGTGTAGATATTTCCATGTTTATACAGATAGCGGTGAAGATGTATGCATGTTTGCACAGATAGTGGTGTAGATATTTCCATGTTCATACAGATAGCGGTGTAAATATTTCCATGTTCATACAGATAGCGGTGTAGATATTTCCATGTTCATACAGATAGCGGTGTAGATATTTCCATGTTCATACAGATAGCGGTGTAGATATTTCCATGTTCTTCCAGAAGGCTGTGCAGATATATCCATGTTCATACAGATAGCGGTGCTGATATTTCCATGTTGATACAGGTAGTGGTGTAGATATTTCCATGTTCATACAGATAGCGGTGTAGATATTTCCATGTTCATACAGATAGCGGTGTAGATATTTCCATGTTCATACAGATAGCGTTGTAGCTATTTCCATGTTCATACAGATAGCGGTGTAGGTATTTCCATGTTCATCCAGATGGGTGTGTAGGTAAATCCATGTTCATACAGATGGCGGTGTAGATATTTCTACGTTTATAGAGATAGCGTTGTAGTTATTTCCATGTGTAAAGAAATAGCTTTGTAGATATTTCCATGTATATGCAGATAGCTCTGTAGATATTTCCATTTTCATGCAGATAGCTGTGTAGATATTTCCATGTTCAAACAGATAGCGGTGTAGATATTTCCATGTTCATACAGATAGCGGTGTAGATATTTCCATGTTTATACAGATAGCGGTGAAGATGTATGCATGTTAACACAGATAGCGGTGTAGATATTTCCATGTTCATACAGATAGCGGTGTAGATATTTCCATGTTCATCCAGATGGCTGTGTAGAAATATCCATGTTCATACAGATGGCGGTGAAGATATTTCCATGTTCATACAGATAGCGGTGTAGATATTTCCATGTTCATACAGATAGCGGTGTAGATATTTCCATGTTCATACAGATAGCGGTGTAGCTATTTCCATGTTCAGACAGATAGCGGTGTAGATATTTCCATGTTCATCCAGATGGCTGTGTAGATATATCCATGTTCATACAGATGGCGGTGAAGATATTTCCATGTTCATACAGATAGCGGTGTAGATATTTCCATGTTTATTCAGATATCGGTGTAGATATTTCCATGTTTATACAGGTAGCGGTGTAGATATCTCCATCTTAATACAGATGGCGGTGTAGATAATTATAAGATCATACAGATGGCGGTGCAGATATTTCCATGTTCATACAGATGGCGGTGTAGATATTTCCATGTTTATAGAGATAGCGGTGTAGTTATTTCCATGTGTAAAGAGATAGCTGTATAGATATTTCCATGTATATGCAGATAGCTTTTAG
Organism: Gorilla gorilla gorilla; assembly: GCF_029281585.2. Taxonomy (NCBI): domain Eukaryota; kingdom Metazoa; phylum Chordata; class Mammalia; order Primates; family Hominidae; genus Gorilla; species Gorilla gorilla. The sequence goes on along the minus strand of NC_073232.2, from coordinate 2,588,958 downwards.
ATATTTCCATTTTCATGCAGATAGCGGTGTAGATATTTCCATGTTCAAACAGATAGCGGTGTAGATATTTCCTTGTTCATACAGATAGCAGTGTAGGTATTTCCATGTTTAAACAGATAGTGGTGAAGATGTATACATGTTTACACAGATGGCGGTGTAGATATTTCCATGCTCATACAGTTCGCGGTGTAGATATTTCCGTGTTCATCCAGATGGCTGTGTAGATATATCCATGTTCATACAGATGGCGGTGAAGATATTTCCATGTTCACACAGATAGCGGTGTAGATATTTCCATGTTCGTACAGATAGCGGTGTAGATATTTCCATGTTCATACAGACAGCGGTGCTGATATTTCCATGTTCATCCAGATGGCTGTGTAGATATATCTATGTTCATACAGATGGTGGTGAAGATATTTCCATGTTCATACAGATATCGGTGTAGATATTTCCATGTTCATACAGATAGCAGTGTAGGTATTTCCATGTTAATATAGATAGCGGTGCTGATATTTCCATGTTTATACAGGTAGCGGTGTAGATATTTCCATGTTTATACAAATAGCGGTGTAGATATTTCCATGTTTATACAGATAGCGGTGTAGATATTTCAATGTTTATACAGATAGTGGTGTAGATATTTCCATGTTTATAGAGATAGGGGTGTAGTTATTTATATGTGTAAAGATATAGCTTTGTAGATATTTCCATGTATATGCAGATAGCTCTGTAGATATTTCTATTTTCATGCAGATAGCGATGTAGATATTTCCATGTTCATACAGATAGCGGTGTAGATATTTCCATGTTCATACAGATAGCGGTGCTGATATTTCCATGTTTATACAGGTAGCGGTGTAGATATTTCCATGTTTATAGAGATAGCGGTGTAGATATTTCCACGTTTATACAGATAGCGGTGTAGATATTTCCATGTTTAAACAGATAGTGGTGAAGATGTATACATGTTTACACAGATAGCGGTGTAGATATTTCCATGCTAATACACAAAGCGGTGTAGATACTTCCGTGTTCATCCAGATGGCTGTGTAGATATATCCATGTTCATACGGATGGCGGTGAAGATATTTCCATGTTCATAAAGATAGCGGTGTAGATATTTCCATGTTCATACAGACAGCGGTGTAGATATTTCCATGTTCATACAGATAGTGGTGTAGTTATTCCCATGTTCATACAGATAGCGGTGTAGCTATTTCCATGTTCATACAGATAGCGGTGTAGATATTCCCATGTTCATAGAGATAGCTGTGTAGATATTTCCATGGTCATACAGATAGCGGTGCTGATATTTCCATGTTTATACAGGTAGCGGTGTAGATAATTCCATGTTTATACAGATAGCGGTGTAGATATTTCCATGTTTATACAGATAGCGGTGTAGATATTTAAATGTTTATACAGATAGCGGTGTCGATATTTCCATGTTTATACAGATAGTGGTGTATATATTTCCATGTTTACAGAGATAGCGGTGTAGTTATTTCCATGTGTAAAGAGATAGCTTTGTAGATATTTCAATGTATATGCAGATAGCTGTGTAGATATTTCTATTTTCATGCAGATAGCGGTGCTGATATTTCCATGTTTATACAGGTAGCGGTGTAGATATTTCCATGTTTATACAGATAGCGGTGTAGATATTTCCATGTTTATACAGATAGCGGTGTAGATATTTCCATGTTTATACAGATAGCGGTGTAGATATCTCCATCTTAATACAGATGGCGGTGTAGATATTTATATGTTCATACAGATGGCGGTGCAGATATTTCCATGTTCATACAGATGGTGGTGTAGATATTTCCATGTTTATAGAGATAGCGGTGTAGTTATTTCCATGTGTAAAGAAATAGCTTTGTAGATATTTCCGTGTATATGCAGATAGCTGTGTAGATATTTCCATTTTCATGCAGATAGCGGTGTAGATATTTCCTTGTTCAAACAGTTAACGGTGTAGATATTTCCATGTTCATACAGATAGCGGTGTAGATATTTCCATGTTTATACAGATAGCGGTGAAGATGTATGCATGTTTGCACAGATAGTGGTGTAGATATTTCCATGTTCATACAGATAGCGGTGTAAATATTTCCATGTTCATACAGATAGTGGTGTAGATATTTCCATGTTCATACAGATAGCGGTGTAGATATTTCCATGTTCATACAGATAGCGGTGTAGATATTTCCATGTTCATCCAGAAGGCTGTGTAGATATTTCCATGTTCATACAGATAGCGGTACTGATATTTCCATGTTGATACAGGTAGCGGTGTAGATACTTCCATGTTCATACAGATAGCGGTGTAGATATTTCCATGTTCATACAGATAGCGGTGTAGGTATTTCCATGTTCATACAGATAGCGGTGTATCTATTTCCATGTTCATACAGATAGCGGTGTAGATATTTCCATGTTCATCCAGATGGGAGTGTAGATATATCCATGTTCATACAGATGGCGGTGAAGATATTTCCATGTTCATACAGATAGCGGTGAAGATATTTCCATGTTTATACAGATAGTGGTGTAGATATTTCCATGTTCATACAGATAGCGGTGTAGATATTTCCATGTTCATACAGATAGCGGTGTAGATATTTCCATGTTTATACAGATATCGGTGTAGATATTTCCATGTTTATACAGATAGCGGAGTAGATATCTCCATCTTAATACAGATGGCGGTGTAGATATTTATATGATCATACAGATGGCGGTGCAGATATTTCCATGATCATACAGATGGCGGTGTAGATATTTCCATGTTTATAGAGATAGCGGTGTAGTTATTTCCATGTGTAAAGAGATAGCTGTATAGATATTTCCATGTATATGCAGATAGCTTTGTAGATATTTCCATTTTCATGCAGATAGCGGTGTAGATATTTCCATGTTCAAACAGATAGCGGTGTAGATATTTCCATGTTCATACAGATAGCTGTGTAGATATTTCCATGTTTAAACAGATAGTGGTGAAGATGTATACATGTTTACACAGATAGCGGTGTAGATATTTCCATGCTCATACACATAGCGGTGTAGATAATTCCGAGTTCATCCAGATGGCTGTGTAGATATATCCATGTTCATACAGATGGCGGTGAAGATATTTCCATGTTCATACAGATAGCGGTGTAGATATTTCCATGTTCATACAGACAGCGGTGTAGATATTTCCATGTTCATACAGATAGTGTTGTAGATATTCCCATGTTCATACAGATAGCGGTGTAGCTATTTCCATGTTCATACAGATAGCGGTGTAGATATTCCCATGTTCATAGAGATAGCGGTGTAGATATTTCCATGGTCATACAGATAGCGGTGCTGATATTTCCAAGTTTATACAGGTAGCGGTGTAGATAATTCCATGTTTATACAGATAGCGGTGTAGATATTTCCATGTTTATACAGATAGCAGTGTAGATATTTCCATGTTTATACAGATAGCGGTGTAGATATTTCCATGTTTATACAGATAGTGGTGTATATATTTCCATGTTTACAGAGATAGCGGTGTTGTTATTTCCATGTGTAAAGAGATAGCTTTGTAGATATTTCCATGTATATGCAGATAGCTGTGTAGATATTTCCATTTTCATGCAGATAGCGGTGTAGATATTTTCATGTTCATACAGATAGCGGTGCTGATATTTCCATGTTTATACAGGTAGCGGTGTAGATATTTCCATGTTTATACAGATAGCGGTGTATATATTTCCATGTTTATGCAGATAGCGGTGTAGATATCTCCATCTTAATACAGATGGCGGTGTAGATATTTATATGTTCATACAGATGGCGGTGCAGATATTTCCATGTTCATACAGATGGCGGTGTAGATATTCCCATGTTAATAGAGATAGCGGTGTAGTAATTTCCATGTGTAAAGAAATAGCTTTGTTGATATTTCCATGTATATGGAGATAGCGGTGTAGATATTTCCATGTTCATACAGACAGCGGTGTAGATATTTCCATGTTCATACAGATAGTGGTGTTGATATTTCCATGTTCATACAGATAGCGGTGTAGCTATTTCCATGTTCATACAGATAGCGGTGTAGATGTTTCCATGTTCATAGAGATAGCGGTGTAGATATTTCCATGGTCATACAGATAGCGGTGCTGATATTTCCATGTTTATACAGGTAGCGGTGTAGATAATTCCATGTTTATACAGATAGCGGTGTAGATATTTCCATGTTTATACAGATAGCGGTGTAGATATTTCCATGTTTATACAGATAGCGGTGTATATATTTCCATGTTTATACAGATAGTGGTGTAGATATTTCCATGTTTATAGAGATAGCGGTGTAGATATTTCCATGTGTAAAGAGATAGCTGTATAGATATTTCCATGTATACGTAGGTAGCTGTGTAGATATTTCCATTTTCATGCAGATTGCGGTGTAGATATTTCCATGTTCATACAGATAGCGGTGCTGATATTTCCATGTTTATACAGGTAGCGGTGTAGATATTTCCATGTTTATACAGATAGCGGTGTAGATATTTCCAAGTTTATACAGATAGCGGTGTAGATATTTCCATGTTTATACAGATAGCGGTGTAGTTATCTCCATCTTAATACAGATGGCTTTGTAGATATTTATATGTTCATACAGATGGCAGTGCAGATATTTCCATGTTCATACAGATGGTGGTTTAGATATTTCCATGTTTATATAGATAGCAGTGTAGTTATTTCCATGTGTAAAGAAATAGCTTTGTAGATATTTCCGTGTATATGCAGATAGCTGTGTAGATATTTCCATTTTCATGCAGATACCGGTGTAGATATTTCCATGTTCAAAGAGAAAGCGGTGTAGATATTTCCATGTTCATACAGATAGCGGTGTAGATATTTCCATGTTTATACAGATAGCGGTGAAGATGTATGCATGTTTGCACAGATAGTGGTGTAGATATTTCCATGTTCATACAGATAGCGGTGTAAATATTTCCATGTTCGTACAGATAGTGGTGTAGATATTTCCATGTTCATACAGATAGCGGTGTAGATATTTCCATGTTCATACAGATAGCGGTGTAGATATTTCCATGTTCATCCAGAAGGCTCTGTAGATATATTCATGTTCATAAGGATGGCGGTGAAGATATTTCCATGTTCATACAGATAGCGGTGTAGATATTTCCATGTTCATACAGATAGCGGTGTAGATATTTCCATGTTCGTACAGATAGCGGTGTAGATATTTCCATGTTCATACAGATAGCGGTGTAGCTATTTCCATGTTCATACAGATAGCGGTGCAGATATTTCCATGTTCATACAGATGGCGGTGTAGATATTTCCATGTTTATAGAGATAGCGGTGTAGTTATTTCCATGTGTAAAGAAATAGCTTTGTAGATATTTCCATGCATATGCAGATAGCTGTGCAGATATTTCCATTTTCATGCAGATAGCGGTGTAGATATTTCCATGTTCAAACAGATAGCGGTGTAGATATTTCCATGTTCATACAGATAGCAGTGTAGATATTTCCATGTTTAAACAGATAGTGGTGAAGATGTATACATGTTTACACAGATAGCGGAGTAGATATTTCCATGTTCATTCAGGTAGCGGTGTAGATAATTCCATGTTCATCCAGATGGCTGTGTAGATATATCCATGTTCATACAGATGGCGGTGAAGATATTTCCATGTTCATACAGATAGCGGTGTAGATATATCTATGTTCATACAGATAGTGGTGTAGATATTTCCATGTTCATACAGATAGCGGTGTAGCTATTTCCATGTTCATACAGATAGCGGTGTAGATATTTCCATGTTCATCCAGATGGCTGCGTAGATATTTCCATGTTTATACAGATAGCGGTGCTGATATTTCCATGTTTATACAGGTAGCGGTGTAGATATTTCCATGTTTATACAGATAGCGGTGTAGATATTTCCATGTTTATACAGATAGCGGTGTAGATATTTCCATGTTTATACAGATAGCGGTGTATATATCTCCATCTTAATACAGATGGCGGTGTAAATATTTATATGTTCATACAGATGGCGGTGCAGATATTTCCATGTTCATACAGATAGCGGTGTAGCTATTTCCATGTTCATACAGATAGCGGTGTGGTTATTTCCATGTGTAAAGAAATAGCTTTGTAGATATTTCCATGTATATGTAGATAGGTGTGTTGATATTTCCATTTTCATGCAGATAGCGGAGCAGATATTTCCATGTTCAAACAGATAGCGGTGTAGATATTTCCATCTTCATACAGATAGCGGTGTAGATATTTCCATGTTTATACAGATAGCGGTGAAGGTGTATGCATGTTTACACAGTTAGCGGTGTAGATATTTCCATGTTCATACAGATAGCGGTGTAGATATTTCCATGTTCATCCAGATGGCTGTGCAGACATATCCATGTTCAGAAAGATGGCGTTGAAGATATTTCCATGTTCATACAGGTAGCGGTGTAGATATTTCGATGTTCATACAGATGGCGGTGTAGATATTTCCATGTTTATACAGATAGCGGTGTAGATATTTCCATGTTTATACAGATAGCGGTGTAGATATCTCCATCTTAATACAGATGGCGGTGTAAATATTTATATGTTCATACATATGGCGGTGCAGATATTTCCATGTTCATACAGATAGCGGTGTAGCTATTTCCATGTTCATACAGAGAGTGGTGTAGATATTTCCATATTCATACAGATAGCGGTGTAGATATTTCCATGTTTATACCGATAGCGGTGAAGATGTATGCATGTTTACACAGATAGTGGTGTAGATATTTCCATGTTCATACAGATAGCGGTGTAGATATTTCCATGTTCATCCAGACGGCTATGTAGATATATCCATGTTCATTCAGATGGCGGTGTAGATATTTCCATGTTCATACATATAGCGGTGTAGATATTTCCGTGTTCATCCAGATGGCTGTGTAGTTATATCCATGTACATACAGATAGCGGTGTAGATATATTCTTGTTCATACAGATAGCGGTGTAGATATTTCCATGTTCATACAGACAGCGGTGTAGATAATTCCATGTTCATACAGATAGTGGTGTTGATATTTCCATGTTCATACAGATAGCGGTGTAGCTATTTCCATGTTCATACAGATAGCGGTGTAGATGTTTCCATGTTCATAGAGATAGCGGTGTAGATATTTCCATGGTCATACAGATAGCGGTGCTGATATTTCCATGTTTATACAGGTAGCGGTGTAGATAATTCCATGTTTATACAGATAGCGGTGTACATATTTCCATGTTTATACAGATAGCGGTGTAGATATTTCCATGTTTATACAGATAGCGGTGTAGATATTTCCATGTTTAAACTGATAGTGGTGTAGATATTTCCATGTTTATAGAGATAGCGGTGTAGTTATTTCCATGTGTAAAGAGATAGCTGTATAGATATTTCCATGTATATGTAGATAGCTGTGTAGATATTTCCATTTTCATGCAGATTGCGGTGTAGATATTTCCATGTTCATACAGATAGCGGTGTAGATATTTCCATGTTCATACAGATAGCGGTGCTGATATTTCCATGTTTATACAGGTAGCGGTGTAGATATTTCCATGTTTATACACATAGCGGTGTAGATATTTCCATGTTTATACAGATAGCGGTGTAGATATTTCCATGTTTATACAGATAGCGGTGTAGTTATCTCCATCTTAATGCAGATGGCTGTGTAGATATTTATATGTTCATACAGATGGCAGTGCAGATATTTCCATGTTCATACAGATGGTGGTGTAGATATTTCCATGTTTATAGAGATAGCGGTGTAGTTATTTCCATGTGTAAAGAAATAGCTTTGTAGATATTTCCGTGTATATGCAGATAGCTGTGTAGATATTTCCATTTTCATGCAGATTGCGGTGTAGATATTTCCATGTTCAAAGAGATAGCGGTGTAGATATTTCCATGTTCATAAAGATAGCGGTGTAGATATTTCCATGTTTATACAGATAGCGGTGAAGATGTATGCATGTTTGCACAGATAGTGGTGTAGATATTTCCATGTTCATACAGATAGCGGTGTAAATATTTCCATGTTCATACAGATAGTGGTGTAGATATTTCCATGTTCATACAGATAGCGGTGTAGATATTTCCATGTTCATACAGATAGCGGTTTAGATATTTCCATGTTCATCCAGAAGGCTGTGTAGATATATCCATGTTCATAAGGATGGCGGTGAAGATATTTCCATGTTCATACAGAGAGCGGTGTAGATATTTCCATGTTCATACAGATAGCGGTGTAGATGTTTCCATGTTTATACAGATAGCGGTGAATATGTATGCATGTTTACACAGATAGCGGTGTAGATATTTCCATGTTCATCCAGATGGCTGTGTAGATATATCCATGTTTATACAGATAGCGGTGAAGATGTATGCATGTTTACACAGATAGCAGTGTAGATATTTCTATGTTCATCCAGATGGCGGTGAAGATATTTCCATGTTCATACAGATAGCGGTGTAGATATTTCCATGTTCATAAAGAAAGCGGTGTAGATATTTCCATGTTCATACAGATAGCGGTGTATATATTTCCATGTTCATACAGATAGCAGTGTAGATATTTCCATTTTCAAGCAGATAGCGCTGTAGATATTTCCATGTTCAAACAGATGGCGGTGTAGATATTTCCATGTCCATACAGATAGCGGTGTAGATATTTCCATGTTTATACAGATAGCGGTGAAGAGGTATGCATGTTTACACAGATAGCGGTGTAGATATTTCCATGTTCATACAGACGGCTGTGTAGACATATCCATGTTCATACAGATGGTGGTGAAGATATTTCCATGTTCATACAGATGGCTGTGTAGATATATCCATGTTCATACAGACGGCGGTGTAGATATTTCCATGTTCATACTGAAAGCGGTGGTGATATTTCCATGTTTATACAGGTAGCGGTGTAGATATTTCAATGTTTATACAGATAGCTGTGTATATATTTCCATGTTCATCCAGATGGCTGTGTAGATATATCCATGTTCATACAGATGGCGGTGAAGACATTTCCATGTTCATACAGATAGCGGTGTAGATATTTCCATGTTCATACAGATAACCGTGTAGATATTGCCATGTTCATACCGATAGCGGTGCTGATACTTCCATGTTTATACAGGTAGCGGTGTAGATATTTCCATGTTTATACACATAGCGGTGTAGATATTTCCATGTTTATACAGATAGCGGTGTAGATATCTCCATCTTAATACAGATGGCGGTGTAGATATTTATATGTTCTTACAGATGGCGTTGCAGATATTTCCATGTTCATACGGATGGCGGTGAATGTATTTCCATGTTCATACAGATGGCGGTGTAGAAACTTCCATGTTCATACTGATAGCGGTGCTGACTTTTCCATGTTTATACTGGTAGCGGTGTAGATATTTCCATGTTTATACAGATAGCAGTGTAGATATTTCCATGTTTATACAGATAGCGGTGTAGATATTTCCATGTTTATACAGATAGCGGTGTAGATATTTCCATGTTTATACAGATAGCGGTGTAGATATCTCCATCTTAATACAGATGGCGGTGTAGATATTTATATGTTCATACAGATGGCGGTGCAGATATTTCCATGTTCATACAGATGGTGGTGTAGATATTTCCATGTTTATAGAGATAGCGGTGTAGTTATTTCCATGTGTAAAGAAATAGCTTTGTAGATATTTCCGTGTATATGCAGATAGCTGTGTAAATAATTCCATTTTCATGCAGATAGCGGTGTAGATATTTCCTTGTTCAAACAGTGAACGGTGTAGATATTTCCATCTTCATACAGATAGCGGTGTAGATATTTCCATGTTTGTACAGATAGCGGTGAAGATGTATGCATGTTTGCACAGATAGTGGTGTAGATATTTCCATGTTCATACAGATAGCGGTGTAAATATTTCCATGTTCATACAGATAGCGGTGTAGATATTTCCATGTTCATGCAGATAGCGGTGTAGATATTTCCATGTTCATCCAGAAGGCTGTGTAGATATTTCCATGTTCATACAGATAGCGGTACTGATATTTCCATGTTGATACAGGTAGCGGTGTAGATATTTCCATGTTCATACAGATAGCGGTGTAGATATTTCCATGTTCATACAGATAGCGGTGTAGATATTTCCAAGTTCATACAGATAGCGGTGTAGCTATTTCCATGTTCATACAGATAGCGGTGTAGATATTTCCATGTTCATCCAGATGGGAGTGTAGATATATCCATGTTCATACAGATGGCGGTGAAGATATTTCCATGTTCATACAGATAGCGGTGTAGATATTTCCATGTTTATACAGATATCGGTGTAGATATTTCCATGTTCATACAGATAGCGGTGTAGATATTTCCATGTTCATACAGATAGCGGTGTAGATATTTCCATGTTTATACAGATATCTGTGTAGATATTTCCATGTTTATACAGATAGCGGAGTAGATATCTCCATCTTAATACAGATGGCGGTGTAGATATTTATATGATCATACAGATGGCGGTGCAGATATTTCCATGTTCATACAGATGGCGGTGTAGATATTTCCATGTTTATACAGATATCGGTGTAGATATTTCCATGTTTATACAGATAGCGGTGAAGATATCTCCATCTTAATACAGATGGCGGTGTAGATATTTATATGTTCATACAGATGGCAGTGAAGATATTTCCATGTTCATACAGATGGCGGTGTAGATATTTCCATGTTATTAGAGATAGCGGTGTAGTTATTTCCATGTGTAAAGAAATAGCTTTGTAGATATTTCCATGTATATGGAGATAGCTATGTAGATATTTCCATTTTCATGCAGATAGCGGAGTAGATATTTCCATGTTCAAACAGATAGCGGTGTAGATATTTCCATGTTCATACAGATAGCGGTGTAGATATTTCCATGTTTATACCGATAGCGGTGAAGATGTATGCATGTTTACACAGATAGTGGTGTAGATATTTCCATGATCATACAGATAGCGGTGTAGATATTTCCATGTTTATCCAGATGGCTATGTAGATATATCCATGTTCATTCACATGGCGGTGTAGATATTTCCATGTTCATAGAGACAGCGGTGTAGATATTTCCATGTTCATACATATAGCGGTGTAGATATTTCCATGTTCATCCAGATGGCTGTGTAGTTATATCCATGTTCATACAGATAGCGGTGTAGATATATCCTTGTTCATACAGATAGCTGTGTAGATATTTCCATATTCATACAGACAGCGGTGTAGATATTTCCATGTTCATACAGATAGTGGTGTTGATATTTCCATGTTCATACAGATAGCGGTGTAGATGTTTCCATGTTCATAGAGATAGCGGTGTAGATATTTCCATGGTCATACAGATAGCGGTGCTGATATTTCCATGTTTATACAGGTAGCGGTGTAGATAATTCCATGTTTATACAGATAGCGGTGTAGATATTTCCATCTTTATACAGATAGCGGTGTAGATATTTCCATGTTTATACAGATAGCGGTGTAGATAATTCCATGTTTATGCAGATAGCGGTGTAGATATTTCCATGTTTATACAGATAGCGGTGTAGATATTTAAATGTTTATACAGATAGCGGTGTCGATATTTCCCTTTTTATACAGATAGTGGTGTATATATTTCCATGTTTACAGAGATAGCGGTGTAGTTATTTCCGTGTGTAAAGAGATAGCTTTGTAGATATTTCCATGTATATGCAGATAGCTGTGTAGATATTTCCATTTTCATGCAGATAGCGGTGTAGATATTTCCATGTTCATACAGATAGCGGTGTAGATATTTCCATGTTCATACAGATAGCGGTGCTGATATTTCCATGTTTATACAGGTAGCGGTGTAGATATTTCCATGTTTATACAGATAGCGGTGTAGATATTTCCATATTTATACAGATAGCGGTGTATATATTTCCCTGTTTATACAGATAGCGGTGTAGATATCTCCATCTTAATACTGATGGCTGTGTAGATATTTATATGTTCATACAGATGGCGGTGCAGATATTTCCATGTTCATACAGATGGTGGTGTAGATATTTCCATGTTTATAGAGATAGCGGTGTAGTTTTTTCCATGTGTAAAGAAATAGCTTTGTAGATATTTCCGTGTATATGCAGATAGCTGTGTAGATATTTCCATTTTCATGCAGATAGCGGTGTAGATATTTCCATGTTCAAACAGATAGCGTTGTAGATATTTCCATGTTCATACAGATAGCGGTGTAGATATTTCCATGTTTATACAGATAGCGGTGAAGATGTATGCATGTTTGCACAGATAGTGGTGTAGATATTTCCATGTTCATACAGATAGCGGTGTAAATATTTCCATGTTCATACAGATAGTGGTGTAGATATTTCCATGTTCATACAGATAGCGGTGTAGATATTTCCATGTTCATACAGATAGCGGTGTAGATATTTCCATGTTCATCCAGAAGGCTGTGTAGATATATCCATGTTCATACAGATAGCGGTGCTGATATTTCCATGTTGATACAGGTAGCGGTGTAGATATTTCCATGTTCATACAGATAGCGGTGTAGATATTTCCATGTTCATACAGATAGCGGTGTAGATATTTCCATGTTCATACAGATAGCGGTGTAGCTATTTCCATGTTCATACAGATAGCGGTGTAGGTATTTCCATGTTCATCCAGATGGGTGTGTAGATAAATCCATGTTCATACAGATGGCGGTGAAGATATTTCCATGTTCATACAGATAGCGTTGTAGATATTTCCATGTTTATACAGATATCGGTGTAGATATTTCCATGTTTATACAGATAGCGGGGTAGATATCTCCATCTTAATACAGATGGCGGTGTAGATATTTATATGATCACACAGATGGCGATGCAGATATTTCCATGTTCATACAGATGGCGGTGTAGATATTTCCATGTTTATAGAGATAGCGGTGTAGTTATTTCCATGTGTAAAGAGATAGCTGTATAGATATTTCCATGTATATGCAGATAGCTTTGTAGATATTTCCATTTTCATGCAGATAGCGGTGTAGATATTTCCATGTTCAAACAGATAGCGGTGTAGATATTTCCATGTTCATACAGATAGCTGTGTTGATATTTCCATGTTTAAACAGATAGTGGTGAAGATGTATACATGCTTACACAGATAGCGGTGTAGATATTTCCATGCTCATACAGATAGCGGTGTAGATACTTCCGTGTTCATCCAGATGGCTGTGTAGATATATCCATGTTCATACAGACGGCGGTGAAGATATTTCCATGTTCATACAGATAGCGGTGTAGATATTTCCATGTTCATACAGACAGCGGTGTAGATATTTCCATGTTCATACAGATAGTGGTGTAGATATTCCCATGTTCATACAGATAGCGGTGTAGCTATTTCCATGTTCATACAGATAGCGGTGTAGATATTCCCATGTTCATAGAGATAGCGGTGTAGATATTTCCATGGTCATACAGATAGCGGTGCTGATATTTCCATGTTTATACAGGTAGCGGTGTAGATAATTCCATGTTTATACAGATAGCGGTGTAGATATTTCCATGTTTATACAGATAGCGGTGTAGATATTTAAATGTTTATACAGATAGCGGTGTCGATATTTCCATGTTTATACAGATAGTGGTGTATATATTTCCATGTTTACAGAGATAGCGGTGTAGTTATTTCCATGTGTAAAGAGATAGCTTTGTAGATATTTCAATGTATATGCAGATAGCTGTGTAGATATTTCTATTTTCATGCAGATAGCGGTGCTGATATTTCCATGTTTATACAGGTAGCGGTGTAGATATTTCCATGTTTATACAGATAGCGGTGTAGATATTTCCATGTTTATACAGATAGCGGTGTAGATATTTCCATGTTTATACAGATAGCGGTGTAGATATCTCCATCTTAATACAGATGGCGGTGTAGATATTTATATGTTCATACAGATGGCGGTGCAGATATTTCCATGTTCATACAGATGGTGGTGTAGATATTTCCATGTTTATAGAGATAGCGGTGTAGTTATTTCCATGTGTAAAGAAATAGCTTTGTAGATATTTCCGTGTATATGCAGATAGCTGTGTAAATATTTCCATTTTCATGCAGATAGCGGTGTAGATATTTCCTTGTTCAAACAGTTAACGGTGTAGATATTTCCATGTTCATACAGATAGCGGTGTAGATATTTCCATGTTTATACAGATAGCGGTGAAGATGTATGCATGTTTGCACAGATAGTGGTGTAGATATTTCCATGTTCATACAGATAGCGGTGTAAATATTTCCATGTTCATACAGATAGTGGTGTAGATATTTCCATGTTCATACAGATAGCGGTGTAGATATTTCCATGTTCATACAGATAGCGGTGTAGATATTTCCATGTTCATCCAGAAGGCTGTGTAGATATTTCCATGTTCATACAGATAGCGGTACTGATATTTCCATGTTGATACAGGTAGCGGTGTAGATACTTCCATGTTCATACAGATAGCGGTGTAGATATTTCCATGTTCATACAGATAGCGGTGTAGGTATTTCCATGTTCATACAGATAGCGGTGTATCTATTTCCATGTTCATACAGATAGCGGTGTAGATATTTCCATGTTCATCCAGATGGGAGTGTAGATATATCCATGTTCATACAGATGGCGGTGAAGATATTTCCATGTTCATACAGATAGCGGTGAAGATATTTCCATGTTTATACAGATAGTGGTGTAGATATTTCCATGTTCATACAGATAGCGGTGTAGATATTTCCATGTTCATACAGATAGCGGTGTAGATATTTCCATGTTTATACAGATATCGGTGTAGATATTTCCATGTTTATACAGATAGCGGAGTAGATATCTCCATCTTAATACAGATGGCGGTGTAGATATTTATATGATCATACAGATGGCGGTGCAGATATTTCCATGATCATACAGATGGCGGTGTAGATATTTCCATGTTTATAGAGATAGCGGTGTAGTTATTTCCATGTGTAAAGAGATAGCTGTATAGATATTTCCATGTATATGCAGATAGCTTTGTAGATATTTCCATTTTCATGCAGATAGCGGTGTAGATATTTCCATGTTCAAACAGATAGCGGTGTAGATATTTCCATGTTCATACAGATAGCTGTGTAGATATTTCCATGTTTAAACAGATAGTGGTGAAGATGTATACATGTTTACACAGATAGCGGTGTAGATATTTCCATGCTCATACACATAGCGGTGTAGATAATTCCGAGTTCATCCAGATGGCTGTGTAGATATATCCATGTTCATACAGATGGCGGTGAAGATATTTCCATGTTCATACAGATAGCGGTGTAGATATTTCCATGTTCATACAGACAGCGGTGTAGATATTTCCATGTTCATACAGATAGTGTTGTAGATATTCCCATGTTCATACAGATAGCGGTGTAGCTATTTCCATGTTCATACAGATAGCGGTGTAGATATTCCCATGTTCATAGAGATAGCGGTGTAGATATTTCCATGGTCATACAGATAGCGGTGCTGATATTTCCAAGTTTATACAGGTAGCGGTGTAGATAATTCCATGTTTATACAGATAGCGGTGTAGATATTTCCATGTTTATACAGATAGCAGTGTAGATATTTCCATGTTTATACAGATAGCGGTGTAGATATTTCCATGTTTATACAGATAGTGGTGTATATATTTCCATGTTTACAGAGATAGCGGTGTTGTTATTTCCATGTGTAAAGAGATAGCTTTGTAGATATTTCCATGTATATGCAGATAGCTGTGTAGATATTTCCATTTTCATGCAGATAGCGGTGTAGATATTTTCATGTTCATACAGATAGCGGTGCTGATATTTCCATGTTTATACAGGTAGCGGTGTAGATATTTCCATGTTTATACAGATAGCGGTGTATATATTTCCATGTTTATGCAGATAGCGGTGTAGATATCTCCATCTTAATACAGATGGCGGTGTAGATATTTATATGTTCATACAGATGGCGGTGCAGATATTTCCATGTTCATACAGATGGCGGTGTAGATATTCCCATGTTAATAGAGATAGCGGTGTAGTAATTTCCATGTGTAAAGAAATAGCTTTGTTGATATTTCCATGTATATGGAGATAGCGGTGTAGATATTTCCATGTTCATACAGACAGCGGTGTAGATATTTCCATGTTCATACAGATAGTGGTGTTGATATTTCCATGTTCATACAGATAGCGGTGTAGCTATTTCCATGTTCATACAGATAGCGGTGTAGATGTTTCCATGTTCATAGAGATAGCGGTGTAGATATTTCCATGGTCATACAGATAGCGGTGCTGATATTTCCATGTTTATACAGGTAGCGGTGTAGATAATTCCATGTTTATACAGATAGCGGTGTAGATATTTCCATGTTTATACAGATAGCGGTGTAGATATTTCCATGTTTATACAGATAGCGGTGTAGATATTTCCATGTTTATACAGATAGTGGTGTAGATATTTCCATGTTTATAGAGATAGCGGTGTAGATATTTCCATGTGTAAAGAGATAGCTGTATAGATATTTCCATGTATACGTAGGTAGCTGTGTAGATATTTCCATTTTCATGCAGATTGCGGTGTAGATATTTCCATGTTCATACAGATAGCGGTGCTGATATTTCCATGTTTATACAGGTAGCGGTGTAGATATTTCCATGTTTATACAGATAGCGGTGTAGATATTTCCAAGTTTATACAGATAGCGGTGTAGATATTTCCATGTTTATACAGATAGTGGTGTAGTTATCTCCATCTTAATACAGATGGCTTTGTAGATATTTATATGTTCATACAGATGGCAGTGCAGATATTTCCATGTTCATACAGATGGTGGTTTAGATATTTCCATGTTTATATAGATAGCAGTGTAGTTATTTCCATGTGTAAAGAAATAGCTTTGTAGATATTTCCGTGTATATGCAGATAGCTGTGTAGATATTTCCATTTTCATGCAGATACCGGTGTAGATATTTCCATGTTCAAAGAGAAAGCGGTGTAGATATTTCCATGTTCATACAGATAGCGGTGTAGATATTTCCATGTTTATACAGATAGCGGTGAAGATGTATGCATGTTTGCACAGATAGTGGTGTAGATATTTCCATGTTCATACAGATAGCGGTGTAAATATTTCCATGTTCGTACAGATAGTGGTGTAGATATTTCCATGTTCATACAGATAGCGGTGTAGATATTTCCATGTTCATACAGATAGCGGTGTAGATATTTCCATGTTCATCCAGAAGGCTGTGTAGATATATTCATGTTCATAAGGATGGCGGTGAAGATATTTCCATGTTCATACAGATAGCGGTGTAGATATTTCCATGTTCATACAGATAGCGGTGTAGATATTTCCATGTTCGTACAGATAGCGGTGTAGATATTTCCATGTTCATACAGATAGCGGTGTAGCTATTTCCATGTTCATACAGATAGCGGTGCAGATATTTCCATGTTCATACAGATGGCGGTGTAGATATTTCCATGTTTATAGAGATAGCGGTGTAGTTATTTCCATGTGTAAAGAAATAGCTTTGTAGATATTTCCATGCATATGCAGATAGCTGTGCAGATATTTCCATTTTCATGCAGATAGCGGTGTAGATATTTCCATGTTCAAACAGATAGCGGTGTAGATATTTCCATGTTCATACAGATAGCAGTGTAGATATTTCCATGTTTAAACAGATAGTGGTGAAGATGTATACATGTTTACACAGATAGCGGAGTAGATATTTCCATGTTCATTCAGGTAGCGGTGTAGATAATTCCATGTTCATCCAGATGGCTGTGTAGATATATCCATGTTCATACAGATGGCGGTGAAGATATTTCCATGTTCATACAGATAGCGGTGTAGATATATCTATGTTCATACAGATAGTGGTGTAGATATTTCCATGTTCATACAGATAGCGGTGTAGCTATTTCCATGTTCATACAGATAGCGGTGTAGATATTTCCATGTTCATCCAGATGGCTGCGTAGATATTTCCATGTTTATACAGATAGCGGTGCTGATATTTCCATGTTTATACAGGTAGCGGTGTAGATATTTCCATGTTTATACAGATAGCGGTGTAGATATTTCCATGTTTATACAGATAGCGGTGTAGATATTTCCATGTTTATACAGATAGCGGTGTATATATCTCCATCTTAATACAGATGGCGGTGTAAATATTTATATGTTCATACAGATGGCGGTGCAGATATTTCCATGTTCATACAGATAGCGGTGTAGCTATTTCCATGTTCATACAGATAGCGGTGTGGTTATTTCCATGTGTAAAGAAATAGCTTTGTAGATATTTCCATGTATATGCAGATAGGTGTGTTGATATTTCCATTTTCATGCAGATAGCGGAGCAGATATTTCCATGTTCAAACAGATAGCGGTGTAGATATTTCCATCTTCATACAGATAGCGGTGTAGATATTTCCATGTTTATACAGATAGCGGTGAAGGTGTATGCATGTTTACACAGTTAGCGGTGTAGATATTTCCATGTTCATACAGATAGCGGTGTAGATATTTCCATGTTCATCCAGATGGCTGTGCAGACATATCCATGTTCAGAAAGATGGCGTTGAAGATATTTCCATGTTCATACAGGTAGCGGTGTAGATATTTCGATGTTCATACAGATGGCGGTGTAGATATTTCCATGTTTATACAGATAGCGGTGTAGATATTTCCATGTTTATACAGATAGCGGTGTAGATATCTCCATCTTAATACAGATGGCGGTGTAAATATTTATATGTTCATACATATGGCGGTGCAGATATTTCCATGTTCATACAGATAGCGGTGTAGCTATTTCCATGTTCATACAGAGAGTGGTGTAGATATTTCCATATTCATACAGATAGCGGTGTAGATATTTCCATGTTTATACCGATAGCGGTGAAGATGTATGCATGTTTACACAGATAGTGGTGTAGATATTTCCATGTTCATACAGATAGCGGTGTAGATATTTCCATGTTCATCCAGACGGCTATGTAGATATATCCATGTTCATTCAGATGGCGGTGTAGATATTTCCATGTTCATACATATAGCGGTGTAGATATTTCCGTGTTCATCCAGATGGCTGTGTAGTTATATCCATGTTCATACAGATAGCGGTGTAGATATATTCTTGTTCATACAGATAGCGGTGTAGATATTTCCATGTTCATACAGACAGCGGTGTAGATATTTCCATGTTCATACAGATAGTGGTGTTGATATTTCCATGTTCATACAGATAGCGGTGTAGCTATTTCCATGTTCATACAGATAGCGGTGTAGATGTTTCCATGTTCATAGAGATAGCGGTGTAGATATTTCCATGGTCATACAGATAGCGGTGCTGATATTTCCATGTTTATACAGGTAGCGGTGTAGATAATTCCATGTTTATACAGATAGCGGTGTACATATTTCCATGTTTATACAGATAGCGGTGTAGATATTTCCATGTTTATACAGATAGCGGTGTAGATATTTCCATGTTTATACTGATAGTGGTGTAGATATTTCCATGTTTATAGAGATAGCGGTGTAGTTATTTCCATGTGTAAAGAGATAGCTGTATAGATATTTCCATGTATATGTAGATAGCTGTGTAGATATTTCCATTTTCATGCAGATTGCGGTGTAGATATTTCCATGTTCATACAGATAGCGGTGTAGATATTTCCATGTTCATACAGATAGCGGTGCTGATATTTCCATGTTTATACAGGTAGCGGTGTAGATATTTCCATGTTTATACACATAGCGGTGTAGATATTTCCATGTTTATACAGATAGCGGTGTAGATATTTCCATGTTTATACAGATAGCGGTGTAGTTATCTCCATCTTAATGCAGATGGCTGTGTAGATATTTATATGTTCATACAGATGGCAGTGCAGATATTTCCATGTTCATACAGATGGTGGTGTAGATATTTCCATGTTTATAGAGATAGCGGTGTAGTTATTTCCATGTGTAAAGAAATAGCTTTGTAGATATTTCCGTGTATATGCAGATAGCTGTGTAGATATTTCCATTTTCATGCAGATTGCGGTGTAGATATTTCCATGTTCAAAGAGATAGCGGTGTAGATATTTCCATGTTCATAAAGATAGCGGTGTAGATATTTCCATGTTTATACAGATAGCGGTGAAGATGTATGCATGTTTGCACAGATAGTGGTGTAGATATTTCCATGTTCATACAGATAGCGGTGTAAATATTTCCATGTTCATACAGATAGTGGTGTAGATATTTCCATGTTCATACAGATAGCGGTGTAGATATTTCCATGTTCATACAGATAGCGGTTTAGATATTTCCATGTTCATCCAGAAGGCTGTGTAGATATATCCATGTTCATAAGGATGGCGGTGAAGATATTTCCATGTTCATACAGAGAGCGGTGTAGATATTTCCATGTTCATACAGATAGCGGTGTAGATGTTTCCATGTTTATACAGATAGCGGTGAAGATGTATGCATGTTTACACAGATAGCGGTGTAGATATTTCCATGTTCATCCAGATGGCTGTGTAGATATATCCATGTTTATACAGATAGCGGTGAAGATGTATGCATGTTTACACAGATAGCAGTGTAGATATTTCTATGTTCATCCAGATGGCGGTGAAGATATTTCCATGTTCATACAGATAGCGGTGTAGATATTTCCATGTTCATAAAGAAAGCGGTGTAGATATTTCCATGTTCATACAGATAGCGGTGTATATATTTCCATGTTCATACAGATAGCAGTGTAGATATTTCCATTTTCAAGCAGATAGCGCTGTAGATATTTCCATGTTCAAACAGATGGCGGTGTAGATATTTCCATGTCCATACAGATAGCGGTGTAGATATTTCCATGTTTATACAGATAGCGGTGAAGAGGTATGCATGTTTACACAGATAGCGGTGTAGATATTTCCATGTTCATACAGACGGCTGTGTAGACATATCCATGTTCATACAGATGGTGGTGAAGATATTTCCATGTTCATACAGATGGCTGTGTAGATATATCCATGTTCATACAGACGGTGGTGTAGATATTTCCATGTTCATACTGAAAGCGGTGGTGATATTTCCATGTTTATACAGGTAGCGGTGTAGATATTTCAATGTTTATACAGATAGCTGTGTATATATTTCCATGTTCATCCAGATGGCTGTGTAGATATATCCATGTTCATACAGATGGCGGTGAAGACATTTCCATGTTCATACAGATAGCGGTGTAGATATTTCCATGTTCATACAGATAACCGTGTAGATATTGCCATGTTCATACCGATAGCGGTGCTGATACTTCCATGTTTATACAGGGAGCGGTGTAGATTTTTCCATGTTTATACACATAGCGGTGTAGATATTTCCATGTTTATACAGATAGCGGTGTAGATATCTCCATCTTAATACAGATGGCGGTGTAGATATTTATATGTTCTTACAGATGGCGTTGCAGATATTTCCATGTTCATACGGATGGCGGTGAATGTATTTCCATGTTCATACAGATGGCGGTGTAGAAACTTCCATGTTCATACTGATAGCGGTGCTGACTTTTCCATGTTTATACTGGTAGCGGTGTAGATATTTCCATGTTTATACAGATAGCAGTGTAGATATTTCCATGTTTATAGAGATAGCGGTGTAGATATTTCCATGTTTATAGAGATAGCGGTGTAATTATTTCCATGTGAAAAGAGATAGCTTTGTAGATATTTCCATTTATATGCAGATAGTTGTGTAGATATTTCCATTTTCATGCAGATAGCGGTGTAGATATTTCCATGTTCAAACAGATAGCGGTGTAGTTATTTCCATGTTCAAACAGATAGTGGTGTAGATATTTCCCTGTTCAAACAGTTAGCGGTGTAGATATTTCCATATTCAGAAAGATAGCGGTGTAGATATTTCCATGTTTATACAGATAGCGGTGTAGATATCTCCATCTTAATACAGATGGCGGTGTAAATATTTATATGTTCATACAGATGGCGGTGCAGATATTTCCATGTTCATACAGATAGCGGTGTAGCTATTTCCATGTTCA
The DNA here is from genome assembly GCF_029281585.2 of Gorilla gorilla gorilla. Classification (NCBI taxonomy): domain Eukaryota; kingdom Metazoa; phylum Chordata; class Mammalia; order Primates; family Hominidae; genus Gorilla; species Gorilla gorilla. The sequence goes on along the minus strand of NC_073232.2, from coordinate 2,566,767 downwards.
TACAGATAGCGGTGTGGTTATTTCCATGTGTAAAGAAATAGCTTTGTAGATATTTCCATGTATATGCAGTTAGGTGTGTTGATATTTCCATTTTCATGCAGATAGCGGAGCAGATATTTCCATGTTCAAACAGATAGCGGTGTAGATATTTCCATCTTCATACAGATAGCGGTGTAGATATTTCCATGTTTATACAGATAGCGGTTAAGGTGTATGCATGTTTACACAGTTAGCGGTGTAGATATTTCCATGTTCATACAGATAGCGGTGTAGATATTTCCATGTTCATCCAGATGGCTGTGCAGACATATCCATGTTCAGAAAGATGGCGTTGAAGATATTTCCATGTTCATACAGGTAGCGGTGTAGATATTTCGATGTTCATACAGATGGCGGTGTAGATATTTCCATGTTTATACAGATAGCGGTGTAGATATTTCCATGTTTATACAGATAGCGGTGTAGATATCTCCATCTTAATACAGATGGAGGTGTAAATATTTATATGTTCATACAGATGGCGGTGCAGATATTTCCATGTTCATACAGATAGCGGTGTAGCTATTTCCATGTTCATACAGAGAGTGGTGTAGATATTTCCATGTTCATACAGATAGCGGTGTAGATATTTCCATGTTTATACCGATAGCGGTGAAGATGTATGCATGTTTACACAGATAGTGGTGTAGATATTTCCATGTTCATACAGATAGCGGTGTAGATATTTCCATGTTCATCCAGACGGCTATGTAGATATATCCATGTTCATTCAGATGGCGGTGTAGATATTTCCATGTTCATACATATAGCGGTGTAGATATTTCCGTGTTCATCCAGATGGCTGTGTAGTTATATCCATGTTCATACAGATAGCGGTGTAGATATATTCTTGTTCATACAGATAGCGGTGTAGATATTTCCATGTTCATATAGACAGCGGTGTAGATATTTCCATGTTCATACAGATAGTGGTGTTGATATTTCCATGTTCATACAGATAGCGGTGTAGCTATTTCCATGTTCATACAGATAGCGGTGTAGATGTTTCCATGTTCATAGAGATAACGGTGTAGATATTTCCATGGTCATACAGATAGCGGTGCTGATATTTCCATGTTTATACAGGTAGCGGTGTAGATAATTCCATGTTTATACAGATAGCGGTGTACATATTTCCATGTTTATACAGATAGCGGTGTAGATATTTCCATGTTTATACAGATAGCGGTGTAGATATTTCCATGTTTATACTGATAGTGGTGTAGATATTTCCATGTTTATAGAGATAGCGGTGTAGTTATTTCCAAGTGTAAAGAGATAGCTGTATAGATATTTCCATGTATATGTAGATAGCTGTGTAGATATTTCCATTTTCATGCAGATTGCGGTGTAGATATTTCCATGTTCATACAGATAGCGGTGTAGATATTTCCATGTTCATACAGATAGCGGTGCTGATATTTCCATGTTTATACAGGTAGCGGTGTAGATATTTCCATGTTTATACACATAGCGGTGTAGATATTTCCATGTTTATACAGATAGCGGTGTAGATATTTCCATGTTTATACAGATAGCGGTGTAGTTATCTCCATCTTAATGCAGATGGCTGTGTAGATATTTATATGTTCATACAGATGGCAGTGCAGATATTTCCATGTTCATACAGATGGTGGTGTAGATATTTCCATGTTTATAGAGATAGCGGTGTAGTTATTTCCATGTGTAAAGAAATAGCTTTGTAGATATTTCCGTGTATATGCAGATAGCTGTGTAGATATTTCCATTTTCATGCAGATTGCGGTGTAGATATTTCCATGTTCAAAGAGATAGCGGTGTAGATATTTCCATGTTCATAAAGATAGCGGTGTAGATATTTCCATGTTTATACAGATAGCGGTGAAGATGTATGCATGTTTGCACAGATAGTGGTGTAGATATTTCCATGTTCATACAGATAGCGGTGTAAATATTTCCATGTTCATACAGATAGTGGTGTAGATATTTCCATGTTCATACAGATAGCGGTGTAGATATTTCCATGTTCATACAGATAGCGGTTTAGATATTTCCATGTTCATCCAGAAGGCTGTGTAGATATATCCATGTTCATAAGGATGGCGGTGAAGATATTTCCATGTTCATACAGAGAGCGGTGTAGATATTTCCATGTTCATACAGATAGCGGTGTAGATGTTTCCATGTTTATACAGATAGCGGTGAAGATGTATGCATGTTTACACAGATAGCGGTGTAGATATTTCCATGTTCATCCAGATGGCTGTGTAGATATTTCCATGTTTATACAGATAGCGGTGAAGATGTATGCATGTTTACACAGATAGCAGTGTAGATATTTCTATGTTCATCCAGATGGCGGTGAAGATATTTCCATGTTCATACAGATAGCGGTGTAGATATTTCCATGTTCATAAAGAAAGCGGTGTAGATATTTCCATGTTCATACAGATAGCGGTGTATATATTTCCATGTTCATACAGATAGCAGTGTAGATATTTCCATTTTCAAGCAGATAGCGCTGTAGATATTTCCATGTTCAAACAGATGGCGGTGTAGATATTTCCATGTCCATACAGATAGCGGTGTAGATATTTCCATGTTTATACAGATAGCGGTGAAGAGGTATGCATGTTTACACAGATAGCGGTGTAGATATTTCCATGTTCATACAGACGGCTGTGTAGACATATCCATGTTCATACAGATGGTGGTGAAGATATTTCCATGTTCATTCAGATGGCTGTGTAGATATATCCATGTTCATACAGACGGCGGTGTAGATATTTCCATGTTCATACTGAAAGCGGTGGTGATATTTCCATGTTTATACAGGTAGCGGTGTAGATATTTCAATGTTTATACAGATAGCTGTGTATATATTTCCATGTTCATCCAGATGGCTGTGTAGATATATCTATGTTCATACAGATGGCGGTGAAGACATTTCCATGTTCATACAGATAGCGGTGTAGATATTTCCATGTTCATACAGATAACCGTGTAGATATTGCCATGTTCATACCGATAGCGGTGCTGATACTTCCATGTTTATACACATAGCAGTGTAGATATTTCCATGTTTATACAGATAGCGGTGTAGATATCTCCATCTTAATACAGATGGCGGTGTAGATATTTATATGTTCTTACAGATGGCGTTGCAGATATTTCCATGTTCATACGGATGGCGGTGAATGTATTTCCATGTTCATACAGATGGCGGTGTAGAAACTTCCATGTTCATACTGATAGCGGTGCTGACTTTTCCATGTTTATACTGGTAGCGGTGTAGATATTTCCATGTTTATACAGATAGCAGTGTAGATATTTCCATGTTTATAGAGATAGCGGTGTAGATATTTCCATGTTTATAGAGATAGCGGTGTAATTATTTCCATGTGAAAAGAGATAGCTTTGTAGATATTTCCATTTATATGCAGATAGTTGTGTAGATATTTCCATTTTCATGCAGATAGCGGTGTAGATATTTCCATGTTCAAACAGATAGCGGTGTAGATATTTCCATGTTCAAACAGATAGTGGTGTAGATATTTCCCTGTTCAAACAGTTAGCGGTGTAGATATTTCCATATTCAGAAAGATAGCGGTGTAGATATTTCCATGTTTATACAGATAGCGGTGAAGTTGTATGCATGTTTACACAGATAGCGGTGTAGATATTTCCATGTTCATCCAGATGGCTGTGTAGATATTTCCATGTTTATACAGATAGCGGTGAAGATGTATGCATGTTTACACAGATAGCGGTGTAGATATTTCCATGTTCATCCAGATGGCGGTGAAGATATTTCCATGTTCATACAGATAGCGGTGTAGATATTTCCATGTTCATACAGAAAGCGGTGTAGATATTTCCATGTTCATACCGATAGCGGTGTATATATTTCCATGTTCATACAGAGAGCAGTGTAGATATTTCCATTTTCAAGCAGATAGCGCTGTATGTATTTCCATGTTCAAACAGATAGTGGTGTAGATATTTCCATGTTCATAAAGATAGCGGTGTAGATATTTCCATGTTTATACAGATAGCGGTGAAAATGTATGCATGTTTACACAGATAGCGGTGTAGATATTTCCATGTTCATCCAGATGGCTGTGTAGATATATCCATGTTCATAGAGATGGCGGTGAAGATATTTCCATGTTCATACAGATAGTGGTGTAGATATTTCCATGTTCATACAGATAGCGGTGTAGATATTTCCATGTTCATACAGATAGCGGTGTAGATATTTCCATGTTCATACAGATAGCGGTGTAGCTATTTCCATGTTCATACAGATAGCGGTGTAGATATTTCCGTGTTCACCCAGATGGCTGTGTAGATATTTCCATGTTCATACAGATAGCGGTGTAGATATTTCCATGTTCATACAGATAGCGGTGTAGATATTTCCATGTTCATCCAGATGGCTGTGTAGATATATCCATGTTCATACAGACGGCTGTGAAGATATTTCCATGTTCATCCAGATAGCAGTGTAGATATTTCCATGTTCATACAGATAGCCGTGTAGATATTGCCATGTTCATACCGATAGCGGTGCTGATACTTCCATGTTTATACAGGTAGCGGTGTACATATTTCCGTGTTTATACAGATAGCGGTGTAGATATTTCCTTATTCATACAGATAGCGGTGTAGATATTTCCATGTTTATGCAGATAGCGGTGCAGATATCTCCTTCTTAATACAGATGGCGGTGTAGATATTTCCATGTTCATACAGATGGCGGTGTGGATATTTCCATGTTTATAGAGATAGAGGTGTAGTTATTTCCATGTGCAAAGAGATAGCTGTGTAGATATTTCCATTTATATGCAGATAGTTGGGTAGATATTTCCATTTTCATGCAGATAGCGGTGTAGATATTTCCATGTTCAAACAGATAGCGGTGTAGATATTTCCATGTCCATACAGATAGCGGTGTAGGTATTTCCATGTTTATACAGATAGCGGTGAAGATGTATGCATGTTTACACAGATAGCGGTGTTGATATTTCCATGTTCATAAAGACGGCTGTGTAGACATATCCGTGTTCATACAGATGGCGGTGAAGATATTTCCATGTTCATACAGATGGCTGTGTAGATATATCCATGTTCATACAGATGGCGGTGAAGATATTTCCATGTTCATACAGACGGCGGTGTAGATATTTCCATGTTCATACTGATAGCGGTGCTGATATTTCCATGTTTATACAGGTAGCGGTGTAGATATTTCATTGTTTATACAGATAGCGGTGTATATATTTCCATGTTCATCCAGATGGCTGTGTAGATATATCCATGTTCATACAGATGGCGGTGAAGACATTTCCATGTTCATACAGATAGCGGTGTAGATATTTCCATGTTCATACAGATAACCGTGTAGATATTGCCATGTTCATACCGATAGCGGTGCTGATACTTCCATGTTTATACAGGTAGCGGTGTAGATATTTCCATGTTTATACACATAGCGGTGTAGATATTTCCATGTTTATTCAGATAGCGGTGTAGATATCTCCATCTTAATACAGATGGCGGTGTAGATATTTATATGTTCATACAGAAGGCGGTGCAGATATTTCCATGTTCATACGGATGGCGGTGAAGATATTTCCATGTTCATACAGATGGCGGTGTAGAAACTTCCATGTTCATACTGATAGCGGTGCTGACATTTCCATGTTTATACTGGTAGCGTTGTAGATATTTCCATGTTTATACAGATAGCAGTGTAGATATTTCCATGTTTATACACATAGCGGTGTAGATATTTCCATGTTAATACAGATAGAGGTGTAGATATTTCCATGTTTATGCAGATAGTAGTGTAGATATCTCCATCTTAATACAGATGGCGGTGTAGATATTTAAATGTTCATACAGATGGCGGTGCAGATATTTCCATGTTCATACAGATGGCGGTGTAGATATTTCCATGTTCATACAGATAGCGGTGTAGTTATTTCCATGTGTAAAGAGATAGCTGTCTAGATATTTCCATGTATAAGCAGATAGCTGTGTAGATATTTCCGTTTTCATGCAGATAGCGGTGTATATATTTCCCTGTTCAAACAGTTAGCGGTGTAGATATTTCCATGTTCATAAAGATAGCGGTGTAGATATTTCCATGTTCATCCAGACGGCTGTGTAGACATATCCATGTTCATACAGATGGTGGTGAAGATATTTCCATGTTCATACAGATGGCTGTGTAGATATATCCATGTTCATACAGATGGCGGTGACGATATTTCCATGTTCATACAGACGGTGGTGTAGATATTTCCATGTTCATACAGATAGCGTTGCTGATATTTCCATGTTTATACAGGTAGCGGTGTAGATATTTCCATGTTTATACAGATAAGCGGTGTAGATATTTCCATGTTTATACAGATAGCGGTTTAGATATTTCCATGTTTATACAGATAGCGGTGTAGATATCTCCATCTTAATACAGATGGCGGTGTAGATATTTATAAGTTCATACAGTTGGCGGTGCAGATATTTCCATGTTCATACGTATCGCGGTGAAGATACTTCCATGTTCATACAGATGGCGGTGTAGAAACTTCCATGTTCATACTGATAGCGGTGCTGATATTTCCATGTTTACACAGGTAGCGGTGTAGATATTTCCATGTTTATACAGATAGCGGTGTAGATATTTCCATGTTTATACACATAGCGGTGTAGATATTTCCATGTTTATACAGATAGCGGTGTAGATATTTCCATGTTCATACAGATAGCGGTGTAGATATTTCCAACTTCATAGAGATAGTGGTGTAGATATTTCCATGTTCATACAGATGGCTTTGTAGATATATCCATGTTCCTACAGATGGCGGTGAAGATATTTCCATGTTCATACAGATGGCGGTGTAGATATTTCCATGTTCATACAGATAGCGGGGCTGATATTTCCATGTTTATACAGGTAGCAGTGTAGATATTTCCTTGTTTATACAGAAAGCGGCATAGATATTTCCATGTTTTTACAGATAGCAATGTAGATATTTCCAAGTTTATACAGATAGCGGTGTAGATATCTCCATCTTAATACAGACGGCGGTGAAGGTATTTCCATGTTCATACAGATGGCGGTGTAGATATTTCCATGTTTATAGAGATAACAGTGTAGTTATTTCCATGTGTAAAGAGATAGCTTTGTAGATATTTCCATGTATATGCAGATAGCTGTGTAGATATTTCCATTTTCATGCAGATAGCGGTGAAGATGTATACATGTTTACCCAGATAGCGGTGTAGATATTTCCATGTTCATTCAGATAGCGGTGTAGATATTTCCATGTTCATACAGATGGCTGTGTAGATATATCTATGTTCTTACAGATGGCGGAGAAGATATTTCCATGTTCATACAGATAGCGGTGTAGATATTTCCATGTTCATACAGATAGCGGTGTAGATATTTCCATGTTCATACAGATAGCGGTGTAGATATTTCCATGTTCATACAGATAGCGGTGTAGATATTTCCATGTTCATCCAGATGGCTGTGTAGATATATCCATGTTCATAGAGATGGCGGTGAAGTTATTTCCATGTTCATACAGATAGCGGTGCAGATATTTCCATGTTCATACAGATAGCTGTGTAGATATTGCCATGTTTATACCGATAGCGGTGCTGATACTTCCATGTTTATACAGGTAACGGTGTACATATTTCCATGTTTATACAGATAACGGTGTAGATATTTCAATGTTCATACAGATAGCGGTGTAGATATTTACATGTTCATACAGATAGCGGTGCTGATATTTCCATGTTTATACAGGTAGCGGTGTAGACATTTCCATGTTTATACAGATAGTGGTGTAGATATTTCCATGTTTATACAGATAGCGGTGTAGATATTTCCACGTTTATGCAGATAGCGGTGTAGATATCTCCATCTTAATACAGATGGTGGTGTAGATATTTATATCTTCATTCAGATGGCGGTGCAGATATTTCCATGTTCATACAGATGGCGGTGTAGATATTTCCATGTTCATACAGATAGCGGTGTAGTTATTTCCATGTGTAAAGAGATAGCTGTGTAGATATTCCCATGTATATGCAGATAGCTGTGTAGATATTTCCATTTTCAAGCAGATAGCGGTGTATATACTTCCCTGTTCAAACAGATAGCGGTGTAGATATTTCCATGTTCATACAGATAGTGGTGTAGATATTTCCATGTTCATACAGATAGCGGTGTATCTATTTCCATGTTCATACAGATAGCGGTGTGGATATTTCCATGTTCATAGACATAGCGGTGTAGATATTTCCATGTTTATACAGGTAGCGGTGTAGATATTTCCATGTTTATACAGATAGCGGTGTAGACATTTCAACGTTTAAAAAGATAGCGGTGTAGATATTTCCATGTTCAGACAGATGGTGGTGTAGTTATTTCCATGTTTATACAGATGGCAGTGCAGATATTTCCATGATTATAGAGATAGTGGTGCAGATATTTCCATGTTTATAAAGATAGCGGTGTAGATATTTCAATGTTTAGACAGATAGCTGTGTAGATATTTCCATCTTTATACAGATGGCGGTGCAGCTAGTTCCATGTTTACAGATGGCGGTGTAGATATTTCCATGCTTATACATAAGGCGGTGTATATATTTCCATGTTTATAGAGATGGCGGTGTTGATAGTTCAATGTTTACACAGATGGCGGTATAGATATTTCCATCTTTATACAGAGGGCAGTGTACATATTTCCATGTTCATACAGATGGCGGTGAAGGTGTTTCCATGATCATAGACATGGCGGTGTATGTATTTCCATGTTAATATGCATAGCGGTGTAGATATCTCCATGTTTATAGAGACAGAGGTGTAGATATTTCCTTGTTTATACAGATAGCGGTGTAGATATTTCCATGTTTATAGAGATAGCGGTGTAGATATTTCCACATTTATGCAGATAGCAGTGTAGATATTTCCAGGTTCATACAGATGGTGGTGTAGATATTTCCATCCTTATACAGATAGCTGTATAGATATTTCCATGTTTATACAGAAGGCGGTGTAGATATTTCCATCTTTATACAGATGGCGGTGTAGATATTTCCATGTTTAATCAGATGGTGGTGTAGATATTTCCATGTTTATAGAGAAGGCTGTGTAGATATTTACACCTTTATAGAGATAGCTGTGTAGTTATTTCCATGTTAGCACGCATAACGGTGTAGATATTTCCATGTTTATATTGATAGAGGTGTAGATATTTCCTTGTTTATACAGATAGCGGTGTAGAAATTTACATGTTTATACAGATAGCGGTGTAGACATTTCCACGTTTAAATAGATAGCGGTGTAGATATTTGCATGTTCAGACAGATGGTGGTGTAGATATTTCCATGTTTATACAGATGGCAGCGCAGATATTTCCATGTTCATACTGATAGCGGTGCTGATATTTCCATGTTTATACAGGTAGCGGTGTAGATATTTCAATGTTTATGCAGATAGAGGTGTATATATTTCCATGTTCATCCAGATGGCTGTGTAGATATATCCATGTTCATACAGATGGCGGTGAAGACATTTCCATGTTCATACAGATAGCGGTGTAGATATTTCCATGTTCATACAGATAACCGTGTAGATATTGCCATGTTCATACCGATAGCGGTGCTGATACTTCCATGTTTATACAGGTAGCGGTGTAGATATTTCCATGTTTATACTGTTAGCGGTGTAGATATTTCCATGTTTATACAGATAGCGGTGTAGATATCTCCATCTTAATACAGATGGCGGTGTAGATATTTATATGTTCATACAGATGGCGGTGCAGATATTTCCATGTTCATACGGATGGCGGTGAAGATATTTCCATGTTCATACAGATGGCGGTGTAGAAACTTCCATGTTCATACTGATAGCGGTGCTGACATTTCCATGTTTATACTGGTAGCGTTGTAGATATTTCCATGTTTATACAGATAGCAGTGTAGATATTTCCATGCTTATACACATAGCGGTGTAGATATTTCCATGTTTATACAGATAGAGGTGTAGATATTTCCATGTTTATGCAGATAGTGGTGTAGACATCTCCATCTTAATACAGATGGCGGTGTAGATATTTAAATGTTCATACAGATGGCGGTGCAGATATTTCCATGTTCATACAGATGGCGGTGTAGATATTTCCATGTTCATACAGATAGCGGTGTAGTTATTTCCATGTGTAAAGAGATAGCTGTGTAGATATTTCCATGTATAAGCAGATAGCTGTGTAGATATTTCCGTTTTCATGCAGATAGCGGTGTATATATTTCCCTGTTCAAACAGTTAGCGGTGTCGATATTTCCATGTTCATAAAGATAGCGGTGTAGATATTTCCATGTTTATACAGATAGCGGTGTGGATATTTCCATGTTCGTACAGATAGCCGTGTAGATATTGCCATGTTCATACCGATAGCGGTGCTGATACTTCCATGTTTATACAGGTAGCGGTGTACATATTTCCGTGTTTATACAGATAGCGGTGTAGATATTTCCATGTTCATACAGATAGCGGTGTATCTATTTGCATGTTCATACAGATAGCGGTGTGGATATTTCCATGTTCATAGACATAGCGGTGTATATATTTCCATGTTTATACAGGTAGCGGTGTAGATATTTCCATGTTTATACAGATAGCGGTGAAGATGTATGCATGTTTACACAGATAGCGCTGTAGTTATTTTCATGTTCATCCAGATGGCAGTGTAGATATTTCCATGTTCATACAGATAGCAGTGTAGATATTACCATGTTCATCCAGATGGCTGTGTAGATATATCCATGTTCATACAGATGGCGGTGAAGATATTTCCATGTTCATACAGATAGCGGTGTAGATATTTCCATGTTCATACAGATGGCTGTGTAGATATATCCATGTTCATACAGATGGCGGTGAAGTTATTCCCATGTTCATACAGACGGCGGTGTAGATATTTCCATGTTCATACTGATAGCGGTGCTGATATTTCCATGTTTATACAGGTAGCGGTGTAGATATTTCAATGTTTATACCGATAGCGGTGTATATATTTCCATGTTCATCCAGATGGCTGTGTAGATATATCCATGTTCATACAGATGGCGGTGAAGACTTTTCCATGTTCATACAGATAGCGGTGTAGGTATTTCCATGTTCATACAGATAACCGTGTAGATATTGCCATGTTCATACCGATAGCGGTGCTGATACTTCCATGTTTATACAGGTAGCGGTGTAGATATTTCCATGTTTATACACATAGCGGTGTAGATATTTCCATGTTTATACAGATAGCGGTGTAGATATCTCCATCTTAATACAGATGGCGGTGTAGATATTTATATGTTCATACAGATGGCGGTGCAGATATTTCCATGTTCATACAGATGGCGGTGAAGATATTTCCATGTTCATACAGATGGCGGTGTAGAAACTTCCATGTTCATACTGATTGCGGTGCTGACATTTCCATGTTTATACTGGTAGCGTTGTAGATATTTCCATGTTTATACAGATAGCAGTGTAGATATTTCCATGTTTATACACATAGCGGTGTAGATATTTCCATGTTTATACAGATAGAGGTGTAGATATTTCCATGTTTATGCAGATAGTGGTGTAGATATCTCCATCTTAATACAGATGGCGGTGTAGATATTTAAATGTTCATACAGATGGCGGTGCAGATATTTCCATGTTCATACAGATGGCGGTGTAGATATTTCCATGTTCATACAGATAGCGGTGTAGTTATTTCCATGTGTAAAGAGATAGCTGCGTAGATATTTCCATGTATAAGCAGATAGCTGTGTAGATATTTCCGTTTTCATGCAGATAGCGGTGTATATATTTCCCTGTTCAAACAGTTAGCGGTGTAGATATTTCCATGTTCATAAAGATAGCGGTGTAGATATTTCCATGTTTATACAGATAGCGGTGTAGATATTTCCATGTTCATACAGATAGCCGTGTAGATATTGCCATGTTCATACCGATAGCGGTGCTGATACTTCCATGTTTATACAGGTAGCGGTGTACATATTTCCGTGTTTATACAGATAGCGGTGTAGATATTTCCATGTTCATACAGATAGCGGTGTAGATATTTCAATGTTTATACAGATAGCGGTGTAGATATCTCCTTCTTAATACAGATGGCGGTTTAGATATTTCCATGTTCATACAGATGGCGGTGTAGATATTTCCATGTTTATAGAGATAGCGGTGTTGTTATTTCCATGTGCAAAGAGATAGCTGTGTAGATATTTCCATTTATATGCAGATAATTGTGTAGATATTTCCATTTTCATGGAGATAGCGGTGTAGATATTTCCATGTTCAAACAGATAGCGGTGTAGATATTTCCATGTTCATACAGATAGCGGTTTAGATATTTCCATGTTTATACAGATAGCGGTGAAGATGTATGCATGTTCATACAGATAGCGGTGTAGATATTTCCAACTTCATAGAGATAGCGGTGTAGATATTTCCATGTTCATACAGATGGCTTTGTAGATATATCCATGTTCCTACAGATGGCGGTGAAGATATTTCCTTGTTCATACAGATGGCGGTGTAGATATTTCCATGTTCATACAGATAGCGGGGCTGATATTTCCATGTTTATACAGGTAGCAATGTAGATATTTCCTTGTTTATACAGAAAGCGGCATAGATATTTCCATGTTTTTACAGATAGCAATGTAGATATTTCCAAGTTTATACAGATAGCGGTGTAGATATCTCCATCTTAATACAGACGGCGGTGAAGATATTTCCATGTTCATACAGATGGCAGTGTAGATATTTCCATGTTTATAGAGATAGCAGTGTAGTTATTTCCATGTGTAAAGAGATAGCTTTGTAGATATTTCCATGTATATGCAGATAGCTGTGTAGATATTTACATTTTCATGCAGATAGCGGTGAAGATGTATACATGTTTACACAGATAGCGGTGTAGATATTTCCATGTTCATACAGATAGCGGTGTAGATATTTCCATGTTCATACAGATGGCTGTGTAGATATATCTATGTTCTTACAGATGGCGGAGAAGATATTTCCATGTTCATACAGATAGCGGTGTAGATATTTCCATGTTCATACAGATAGCGGTGTAGATATTTCCATGTTCATACCGATAGCGGTGTAGATATTTCCATGTTCTTACAGATAGCGGTGTAGATATTTCCATGTTCATCCAGATGGCTGTGTAGATATATCCATGTTCATAGAGATGGCGGTGAAGATATTTCCATGTTCATACAGATAGCTGTGTAGATATTGCCATGTTTATACCGATAGCGGTGCTGATACTTCCATGTTTATACAGGTAGCGGTGTACATATTTCCATGTTTATACAGATAGCGGTGTAGATATTTCCATGTTCATACAGATAGCGGTGTAGATATTTCCATGTTCATAGAGATAGCGGTGTAGATATTTACATGTTCATACAGATAGCGGTGCTGATATTTCCATGTTTATACAGGTAGCGGTGTAGACATTTCCATGTTTATACAGATAGTGGTGTAGATATTTCCATGTTTATACAGATAGCGGTGTAGATATTTCCACGTTTATGCAGATAGCGGTGTAGATATCTCCGTCTTCATACAGATGGTGGTGTAGATATTTATATGTTCATTCACATGGCGGTGCAGATATTTCCATGTTCATACAGATGGCGGTGTAGATATTTCCATGTTCATACAGATAGCGGTGTAGTTATTTCCATGTGTAAAGAGATAGCTGTGGAGATATTCCCATGTATATGCAGATAGCTGTGTAGATATTTCCATTTTCAAGCAGATAGCGGTGTATATACTTCCCTGTTCAAACAGATAGCGGTGTAGATATTTCCATGTTCATACAGATAGTGGTGTAGATATTTCCATGTTCATACAGATAGCGGTGTATCTATTTCCATGTTCATACAGATAGCGGTGTGGATATTTCCATGTTCATAGACATAGCGGTTTAGATATTTCCATGTTTATACATGTAGCGGTGTAGATATTTCCATGTTTATACAGATAGCGGTGAAGATGTATGCATGTTTACACAGATAGCGGTGTAGTTATTTTCATGTTCATCCAGATGGCAGTGTAGATATTTCCATGTTCATACAGATAGCGGTGTAGATATTTCCATGTTCATCCAGATGGCTGTGTAGATATATCCATGTTCATACAGATGGCGGTGAAGATATTTCCATGTTCATACAGATAGCGGTGTAGATATTTCCATGTTTATACAAATAGCGGTGTAGATATCTCCATCTAAATACAGATGGAGGTGTAGATATTTAAATGTTCATACAGATGGCGCTGCAGATATTTCCATGTTCATACTGATGGCGGTGTAGATATTTCCATGTTCATACAGATAGCGGTGTAGTTATTTCCATGTGTAAAGAGATAGCTGTGTAGATATTTCCATGTATAAGCAGATAGCTGTGTAGATATTTCCGATTTCATGCAGATAGCGGTGTATATATTTCCCTGTTCAAACCGTTAGCGGTGTAGATATTTACATGTTCATAAAGATAGCGGTGTAGATATTTCCATGTTTATACAGATAGCGGTGAAGATGTATGCATGTTTACACAGATAGCGGTGTAGATATTTCCATGTTCATCCAGATGGCTGTGTAGATATATCCAAGTTCATACAGATAGAGGTGTAGATATTTCCAGGTTCATACAGATAGCGGTGCAGATATTTCCATGTTCATCCAGATGGCTGTGTAGATATATCCATGTTCATACAGATGGCGGTGAAGATATTTCCATGTTCATACAGATAGCGGTGTAGATATTTCCATGTTCATACAGATAGCGGTATAGATATTTCCAAGTTTATACAGATAGCGGTGTAGATATCTCCATCTTAATACAGATGGCGGTGTAGATATTTATTTGTTCATTCAGATGGTGGTGCAGATATTTCCATGTTCATACAGATGGCGGTGTAGATATTTCCATGTTCATACAGATAGCGGTGTAGTTATTTCCATGTGTAAAGAGATAGCTGTGTAGATATTCCCATGTATATGCACATAGCTGTGTAGATATTTCCATTTTCAAGCAGATAGCGGTGTATATACTTCCCTGTTCAAACAGATAGCGGTGTAGATATTTCCATGTTCATACAGATAGTGGTGTAGATATTTCCATGTTCATACAGATAGCGGTGTAGCTATTTCCATGTTCATACAGATAGCGGTGTAGATATTTCCATGTTCATCCAGACGGCTGTGTAGATATATCCATGTTCATACAGATGGAGGTGAAGATATTTCCATGTTCATACAGATAGTGGTGTAGATATTTCCATGTTCATACAGATAGCGGTGTAGCTATTTCTATGTTCATACAGATAGCGGTGTAGATATTTCCATGTTTATACAGATAGCGGTGAAGATGTATGCATGTTTACACAGATAGCGGTGTAGATAATTCCATGTTCATACAGATAGTGGTGTAGATATTTCCATGTTCATCCAGACGGCTGTGTAGACATATCCATGTTCATACAGATGGCAGTGAAGATATTTCCATGTTCATACAGATGGCTGTGTAGATATATCCATGTTCATACAGATGGCGGTGACGATATTTCCATGTTCATACAGATGGCAGTGTAGATATTTCCATGTTCATACAGATAGCGGTGCTGATATTTCCATGTTTATACAGGTATCGGTGTACATATTTCCATGTTTATACAGATAGCGGTGTAGATATTTCCTAGTTTATACAGATAGCGGTGTAGATATCTCCATCTTAATACAGATGGCGGTGTAGATATTCATATGTTCATACAGATGGCGGTGCAGATGTTTCCATGTTCATAAGGATGTCGGTGAAGATATTTCCATGTTCATACAGATGGCGGTGTAGAAACTTCCATGTTCATACTGATAGCGGTGCTGATATTTCCATGTTTATACAGGTAGCGGTGTAGATATTTCCATGTTTATACAGATAGCGGTGTATATATTTCCATGTTTATACACATAGCGGTGTAGATATTTCCATGTTTATACATATAGCGGTGTAGATATTTCCATGATTATGCAGATAGTTGTGTAGATATTTCCATCTTAATACAGATGGCGGTGTAGATATTTAAATGTTCATTCAGATGGCTGTGTAGACATATCCATGTTCATACAGATGGCGGTGAAGATATTTCCATGTTCATACAGATAGCGGTGTAGATATTTCCATGTTCATACAGATAGCGGTGTAGATATTTCCATGTTCATACTGATAGCGGGGCTGATATTTCTATGTTTATACACGTAGCGGTGTAGATATTTCCATGTTTATACAGATAGCGGTGTAGATATTTCCATGTTTATACACTTAGCGGTGTAGATATTTCCACGTTCATACAGATAGCGGTGTATGTATTTCCATTTTCATACAGATAGCGGTGTAGATATTTCCATGTTCATACAGATAGCAGTGTATGTATTTCCATGTTCATACAGATAGCGGTGTAGATATTTCCATGTTCATCCTGATGGCTGTGTAGATATTTCCATGCTCATACAGATTGCGGTGTAGATATCTCCATCTTAATACAGATGGCGGTGTAGATATTTATATGTTCATTCAGATGGCGGTGCATATATTTCCATGTTCATACAGATGGCGGTGTAGATATTTCCATGTTCATACAGATAGCGGTGTAGTTATTTCCATGTGTAAAGAGATAGCTGTGTAGATATTTCCATGTATACGCAGATAGCTATGTAGACATTTCCATTTTCATGCAGATAGCGGTGTATATATTTCCCTGCTCAAACAGTTAGCGGTGTAGATATTTCCATGTTCATAAAGATAGCAGTGTAGATATTTCCATGTTTATACAGATAGCGGTGAAGATGTATGCATGTTTACACAGATAGCGGTTTAGATATTTCCATGTTCATCCAGATGGCTGTGTAGATATATCCATGTTCATACAGATAGCGGTGTAGATATTCCCATGTTCATACAGATAGCGGTGCAGATATTTCCATGTTCATCCAGATGGCTGTGTAGATATATCCATGTTCATACAGACGGCGGTGAAGATATTTCCATGTTCATACAGATAGCGGTGTAGATATTTCCATGTTCATACTGATAGCGGTGCAGATATTTCCATGTTCATACAGATAGCGGTGTATGTACTTCCATGTTCATACAGATAGCGGTGTAGATATTTCCATGTTCATCCAGATGGCTGTGTAGATATATCCATGTTCATACAGATAGCGGTGTAGATATTTCCATGTTCATCCAGATGGCTGTGTAGCTATTTCCATGTTCATACAGATAGTGGTGTAGATATTTCCATGTTCATACAGATAGCGGTGTAGATATTTCCATGTTCATACAGATAGCCGTGTAGATATTTCCATGTTCATACCGATAGCGCTGCTGATACTTCCATGTTTATACAGTTATCGGTGTACATATTTCCGTGTTCATACAGGTAGCGGTGTAGATATTTCCATGTTCATACAGATAGCGGTGTAGATATTTCCATGTTTATACAGATAGCGGTGTAGATATCTACTTCCTAATACAGATGGCGGTGTAGATATTTATATGTTCATACAGATGGCAGTGCAGATATTTCCATCTTCATACAGATGGTGGTGTAGATATTTCCATGTTTATAGAGATAGCGGTGTAGTTATTTCCATGTGCAAAGAGATAGCTGTGTAAATATTTCCATGTATATGCAGATAGCTTTGTAGATATTTCCATTTTCATGCAGATAGCGGTGTAGATATTTCCATGTTCAAACAGATAGCGGTGTGGATATTTCCGTGTTCATACAGATAGCGGTGTGGATATTTCCATGTTTTTACAGACAGCGGTGAAGATGTATGCATGTTGACACAGATAGCGGTGTAGATATTTTCATGTTCATACAGATAGCGGTGTAGATATTTCCATGTTCATCCAGACGGCTGTGTAGACATATCCATGTTCATACAGATGGCGGTGAAGATATTTCCATGTTCATACAGATGGCTGTGTAGATATATCAATGTTCATACAGATGGCGGTGAAGATTTTTCCATGTTCATACAGATTGCGGTGTAGATATTTCCATGTTCATACAGATAGCGGGGCTGATATTTCCATGTTTATACAGGTAGCAGTGTAGATATTTCCATGTTTATACAGATAGCGGTGTAGATATTTCCATGTATTTACACATAGCGGTGTAGATATTTCCATGTTTATACAGATAGCGGTGTAGATATCTCCATCTTAATACAGATGGCGGTGTAGGTATTTATATGTTCATACAGATGGCGGTGCAGATATTTCCATGTTCATACAGATGGCGGTGAAGATATTTCCATGTTCATACAGATGGCGGTGTAGATACTTCCATGTTCATACTGATAGCGGTGCTGATATTTCCATGTTTATATAGGTAGCGGTGTAGATATTTCCATGTTTATACAGATAGCGGTGTAGATATTTCCATGTTTATACACATAGCGGTGTAGATATTTCCATGTTTATACAGATAGCGGTGTAGATATCTCCATCTTAATACAGATGGCGGTGTAGATATTTATATGTTCATTCAGATGGCGGTGCAGATATTTCCATGTTCATTCAGATGGCGGTGCAGATATTTCCATGTTCATACAGATAGCGGTGTAGTTATTTCCATGTGTAAAGAGATAGCTGTGTAGATATTTCCATGTATATGCAGATAGCTGTGTAGACATTTCCATTTTCATGCAGATAGCGGTGTATATATTTCCCTGTTCAAACAGTTAGCGGTGTAGATATTTCCATGTTCATAAAGATAGCAGTGTAGATATTTCCATGTTTATACAGATAGCGGTGAAGATGTATGCATGTTTACACAGATAGCGGTGTAGATATTTCCATGTTCATCTAGATGGCTGTGTAGATATATCCATGTTCATACAGATAGCGGTGTAGATATTTCCATGTTCATACAGATAGCGGTGCAGATATTTCCATGTTCATCCAGATGGCTGTGTAGATATATCCATGTTCATACAGATGGCGGTGAAGATATTTCCATGTTCATACAGACGGCGGTGTAGATATTTCCATGTTCATACTGATGGCTGTGTAGATATTTCCATGTTCATACAGATAGCGGTGTATGTATTTCCATGTTCATACAGATAGCCGTGTAGATATTTCCATGTTCATCCAGATGGCTGTGTAGATATTTCCATGTTCATACAGATAGCGGTGTAAATATTACCATGTTCATACAGATAGCGGTGTAGATATTTCCATGTTCATCCAGATGGCTGTGTAGATATATCCATGTTCATACAGATGGCGGTGAAGATATTTCCATGTTCATACAAATGGCGTTGTAGATATTTCCATGTTCATACAGATAGCCGTGTAGATATTGCCATGTTCATACCGATATCAGTGCTGATACTTCCATGTTTATACAGGTAGCGGTGTACATATTTCCGTGTTTACACAGGTAACGGTGTAGATATTTCCATGTTCATACAGATGGCGGTTTAGATATTTCCATGTTTATACAGATAGCGGTGTAGATATCTCCTTCATAATACAGATGGCGGTGTAGATCTTTAAATGTTCATACAGTTGGCGGTGCAGATATTTCCATGTTCATACAGATGGCGGTGTAGATATTTCCATGTTCATACAGATAGCGGTGTAGTTATTTCCATGTGTAAATAGATAGCTGTGTAGATATTTCCATGTATAAGCAGATAGCTGTGTAGATATTTCCGTTTTCATGCAGATAGCGGTGTATATATTTCCCTGTTCATACAGATAGCGGTGTAGATATTTCCATGTTCATACAGATAGCCGTGTAGATATTGCCATGTTCATACCGATAGCGGTGCTGATACTTCCATGTGTATACAGGTAGCGGTGTACATATTTCCGTGTTAATACAGATAGCGGTGTAGATATTTCCATGTTCATACAGATAGCGGTGTAGATATTTCCATGTTAATAAAGATAGCGGTGTAGATATCTCCTTAATACAGATGGCGGTGTAGATATTTCCATGTTCATACAGATTGCGGTGTAGATATTTCCATGTTTATAGAGATAGCGGTGTAGTTATTTCCATGTGCAAAGAGATAGCTGTGTAGATATTTCCATTTATATGCAGATAGTTGTGTAGATATTTCCATTTTCATGCAGATAGCGGTGTAGATATGTCCATGTTCACACAGATAGCGGTGTAGATATTTCCATGTTTATACAGATAGCGGTGTAGATATCTCCATCTTAATACAGATGGCGGTGTAGATATTTATATGTTCATACAGATGGTGCTGCAGATATTTCCATGTTCATACGCATGGCGGTGAAGATATTTCCATGTTCATACAAATGGCGGTGTAGATATTTCCATGTTCATACAGATAGCGGGGCTGATATTTCTATGTTTATACACGTAGCGGTGTAGATATTTCCATGTTTATACAGATAGCGGTGTAGATATTTCCATGTTTATACACTTAGCGGTGTAGATATTTCCATGTTCATACAGATAGCGGTGTATGTATTTCCATTTTCATACAGATAGCGGTGTAGATATTACCATTTTCATGCAGATAGCGGTGTATATATTTCCCTGTTCAAACAGTTAGCGGTGTAGATATTTCCATGTTCATACAGATAGTGGTGTAGATATTTCCATTTGCAAAGAGATAGCTGTGTAGATATTTCCATTTATATGCAGATAGTTGTGTAGATATTTCCATTTTCATGCAGATAGCGGTGTAGATATTTCCATTTTCATACAGATAGCGGTGTAGATATTTCCATTTTCATACAGATAGCGTTGTATGTATTTCCATGTTCATACAGATAGCGGTGTAGATATTTCCATGTTCATCCAGATGGCTCTGTAGATATTTCCATGTTCATACAGATAGCGGTGTAGATATTTCCATGTTCATTCAGATGGCTGTGTAGATATATCCATGTTCATACAGATGGCGGTGAAGACATTTCCATGTTCATACAGATAGCGGTGTAGATATTTCCATGTTCATACCGATAGCCGTGTATATATTGCCATGTTCATACCGATAGCGGTGCTGATACTTCCATGTTGATACAGGTAGCGGTGTAGATATTTCCATGTTTATACACATAGCGGTGTAGATATTTCCATGTTTATACAGATAGCGGTGTAGATATCTCCATCTTAATACAGATGGCGGTGTAGATATTTATATGTTCATACAGATGGCGGTGCAGATATTTCCATGTTCATACGGATGGCGGTGAAGATATTTCCATGTTCATACAGATGGCGGTGTAGAAACTTCCATGTTCATACCGATACCGGTGCTGATATTTCCATGTTTATACAGGTAGCGGTGTAGATATTTCCATGTTTATACAGATAGCAGTGTAGATATTTCCATGTTTATACTCATGGCGGTGTAGATATTTCCATGTTCAAACAGATAGCGGTGTAGATATTTCCATGTTTATGCAGATAGTGGTGTAGATATCTCCATCTTAATACAGATGGCGGTGTAGTTATTTAAATGTTCATACAGATGGCTGTGCAGATATTTCCATGTTCATACAGATGGCGGTGTAGATATTTCCATGTTCATGCAGATAGCGGTGTATATATTTCCCTGCTCAAACAGTTAGCGGTGTAGATATTTCCATGTTCATAAAGATAGCAGTGTAGATATTTCCATGTTTATACAGATAGCGGTGAAGATGTATGCATGTTTACACAGATAGCGGTGTAGATATTTCCATGTTCATCCAGATGGCTGTGTAGATATATCCATGTTCATACAGATAGCGGTGTAGATATTCCCATGTTCATACAGATAGCGGTGCAGATATTTCCATGTTCATCCAGATGGCTGTGTAGATATATCCATGTTCATACAGACGGCGGTGAAGATATTTCCATGTTCATACAGATAGCGGTGTAGATATTTCCATGTTCATACAGATAGCGGTGTAGTTATTTCCATGTGTAAAGAGATAGCTGTGTAGATATTTCCATGTATTAGCAGATAGCTGTGTGGATATTTCCGTTTTCATGCAGATAGCGGTGTGTGTGTTTCCCTGTTCAAACAGTTACCGGTGTAGATATTTCCATGTACATAAAGATAGCGGTGTAGATATTTCCATGTTTATACAGATAGCGGTGAAGATATTTCCATGTTCATACAGATAGCTGTGTAGATATTTCCATGTTCATCCAGACGGCTGTGTAGATATATCCATGTTCATACAGATGGCGGTGAAGGTATTTCCATGTTTATACAGATAGCGGTGAAGATGTATGCATGTTTACACAGATAGCGGTGTAGATATTTCATGTTCATACAGATATTGGTGTAGATATTTCCATGTTCATCCAGATGGCTGTGTAGATATATCCATGTTCATACATATAGCGGTGTAGATATTTCCATGTTTATGCAGATAGTGCTGTAGATATTTCCATGTTCATGCAGATAGCGGTGTAGCTATTTCCATGTTCATACAGATATCGGTGTAGATATTTCCATGTTCATACAGATAGCGGTGCTTATATTTCCATGTTCATACAGGTAGCGGTGTAGATATTTCCATGTACATACAGATAGTGGTGTTGATATTTCCATGTTCATACAGATAGAGGGGCTGATATTTCCATGTTCATACAGATATCGGTGCTGATATTTCCATGTTTATACAGGTAGCAGTGTAGATATTTCCATGTTTATACAGATAGCGGTGTAGATATTTCCATGTTTATACAGATAGCGGTGTAGATATTTCCATGTTCATACAGATGGCGGTGTAGATATTACCATGTTCATAAAGATAGCGGTGTAGTTATTTCCATGTGTAAAGAGATATCTGTGTACATATTTCCATGTATATGCAGATAGCTGTGTAGATATTTCCATTTTCATGCAGATAGCGGTGTAGATATTTCCATGTTCAAACAGATTTCGGTGTAGAAATTTCCATATTCATACAGATAGCGGTGTAGATATTTCCATGTTTATACAGAGAGCGGTGTAGATATTTCCATGTTTATACAGATAGCGGTGTAGATATGTCCATCTTAATACAGATGGCGGTGTAGATATTTATATGTTCATACACATGTCGGTGCAGATATTTCCATGTTCATACAGATGGCGGTGTAGATATTTCCGTGTTTATAGAGATAGCGGTGTAGTTATTTCCATGTGTAAAGAGAAAGCTGTGTAGATCTTTCCATGTGTATGCAGATAGCTGTGTAGATATTTCCATTTTCATGCAGATAGCGGTGTAGATATTTCTACATTCAAACAGAGAGCGGTGCAGATATTTCCATGTTCATACAGATAACGGTGTAGATATTTCCATGTTTATACAGATAGCGGAGAAGATGTATGCATGTTTACACAGATAGCGGTGAAGATATTTCCATGTTCATACAGATAGTGGTGTAGATATTTCCATGTTCATCCAGATGGCTGTGTAGTTATTTCCATGTTCACACAGATGGCGGTGAAGATATTTCCATGTTCATACAGATAGCGGTGTAGATATTTCCATGTTCATACAGATAGCGATATAGATATTTCTATGTTCATACAGATAGCGGTGCTGATATTTCCATGTTCATCCAGATGGCTGTGTATATATATCCATGTTCATACAGATGGCGGTGAAAATATTTCCATGTTCATACAGATAGCGGTGTAGATATTTCCATGTTCATACAGATAGCGGTGTAGATATTTCCATGTTCATACAGATAGCGGTGCTGATATTTCCATGTTTATACAGGTAGCGGTGTAGATATTTCCATGTTTATAGATATAGCGGTGTAGTTATTTCCATGTGTAAAGAGATAGCTTTGTAGATATTTCCATGTGTATGCAGATAACTGTGTAGATATTTCCATTTTCATGCAGATAGCGGTGTAGATATTTCCATGTTCTAACAGATAGCGGTGTAGATATTTCCATGTTCATACAGATAGCCGTGTAGATATTTCCATGTTTATACAGATAGCGGTGAAGATATATGCATGTTTACACAGATAGCGGTGTAGATATTTCCATGTTCATCCAGATGGCTGTGTTGATATATCCATGTTCATAGAGTTAGCGGTGTAGATATTTCCATGTTCATGCAGATAGCGGTGTAGATATTTCCATGTTCAACCAGATGGCTGTGTAGATATATGCATGTTCTAACAGATGGCGTTGAAGATATTTCCATGTTCAGATAGCGGTGTAGATATTTCCATGTTCATACAGATAGTGGTGTAGATATTTCCATGTTCATACAGATGGCGGTGTAGATACTTCCATATTCATACAGATAGCGGTGCAGATATTTCCATGTTTATACAGGTAGCGGTGTAGATATTTCCATGTTTATACAGATGGCGGTGTAGATATTTCCAGGTTTATACAGATAGCGGTGTAGATATTTCCATGTTTATTCAGATAGCGGTGAAGATATTTCCATGTTCATACAGATAGCGGTGTAGATATTTCCATGTTCATCCAGACGGCTGTGTAGATATATCCATGTTCATACAGATGGCGGTGAAGGTATTTCCATGTTTATACAGATAGCGGTGAAGATGTATGCATGTTTACACAGATAGCGGTGTAGATATTTCATGTTCATACAGATATTGGTGTAGATATTTCCATGTTCATCCAGATGGCTGTGTAGATATATCCATGTTCATACATATAGCGGTGTAGATATTTCCATGTTCATACAGATAGAGCTGTAGATATTTCCATGTTCATACAGATAGCGGTGTAGCTATTTCCATGTTAATACAGATAGCGGTGTAGATATTTCAATGTTCGTACAGATAGCGGTGTAGATATTTCCATGTTCATACCGATAGCGGTGCTTATATTTCCATGTTTATAGAGGTAGCGGTGTAGATATTTCCATGTTTATACAGATAGCGGTGTAGATATCTCCATCTTAATACAGATGGCGGTGAAGATATTTCCATGTTCATACAGATAGCGGTGTAGGTATTTCCATGTTCATACAGATAGCGGTGTAGATATTTCCATTTTCATCCCGATGGCTGTGTATATATATCCATGTTCGTACAGGTGGCGGTGAAGATATTTCCATGTTCATACAGATGGCGGTGTAGATATTTCCGTGTTCATACAGATAGCGGTGCTGATATTTCCATGTTTATACAGGTAGCGGTGTAGATATTTCCATGTTTCTACAGATAGCGGTGTAGATATTTCCATGTTTATACAGATAGCGGTGAAGATATTTCCAAGTTTATACCGATAGCGGTGTAGATATCTCCATCTTAATACAGATGGCGGTGTAGATATTTATAAGTTCATACAGATGGTGGTGCAGATATTTACATGTTCATACAGATGGCGGTGTAGATATTTCCATGTTTATAGATATAGTGGTGTAGTTATTTCCATGTGTAAAGAGATAGCTTTCTACATATTTCCATGTATATGCAGATAGCTGTGTAGATATTTCCATTTTCATGCAGATAGCGGTGTAGATACTTCCATGTTCAAACAGATAGCTGTGTAGATATTTCCATGTTCATACAGATAGCGGTGTAGATATTTCCATGTTCATACAGATGGCGGTGTAGATATTTCCGTGTTCATACAGATAGCGGTGCTGATATTTCCATCTTTACAGGTAGCGGTGTAGATATTTCCATGTTTATACAGATAGCGGTGTAGATATTTCCATGTTTATACAGATAGCGGTGTAGATATTTCCATGTTTATACAGATAGAGGTGTAGATATCTCCATCTTAATACAGATGGCAGTGTAGATATTTATATGTTCATACAGATGGCGGTGCAGATATTTCCATGTTCATACAGATGGCGGTGTAGATATTACCATGTTCATAAAGATAGCGGTGTAGTTATTTCCATGTGTAAAGAGATAGCTGTGTACATATTTCCATGTATATGCAGATAGCTGTGTAGATATTTCCATTTTCATGCAGATAGCGGTGTAGATATTTCCATGTTAAAACAGATTTCGGTGTAGAAATTTCCATGTTCATACAGATAGCGGTGTAGATATTTCCATGTTTATACAGATAGCGGTGAAGATGTATGCATATTTACACAGATAGCGGTGTAGATATTTCCATGTTCATCCAGATGGCTGTGTAGATATATCCATGTTCATACAGATAGCGGTGTAGGTAGTTCCAAGTTCATACAGATAGTGGTGTAGATATTTCCATGTTCCTACAGATAGCGGTGTAGCTATTTCCATGTCTATGCAGATAGCGGAGTAGATATTTCCATGTTCATGCAGATGGCTGTATAGATATATCCATGTTCATACAGATGGCGGTGAAGATATTTCCATGTTCATATAGATAGCGGTGTAGATATTTCCATGTTCATACAGATAGTGGTTTAGATAATTCCATGTTCATACAGATAGCGGTGTAGTTATTTCCATGTGTAAAGAGATAGCTGTGTAGATATTTCCATGTATATTCAGATAGGTGTGTAGATATTTCCATTTTCATGCAGATAGCGGTGTAGATATTTCCATGTTCAAACAGATAGCGGTGTAGATATTTCCATGTTCATACAGATAGCGGTGTAGATATTTCCATGATCATCCAGATGGCTGTGTAGATATATCCATGTTCATACAGATGGCGGTGAAGATATTTCCATGTTCATACTGATAGCGGTGTAGATATTTCCATGTTCATACAGATAGCCGTGTTGATATTTCCATTTACTTACAGATAGCGGTTTAGATATTTCCGTGTTCATACAGATAGCGGTGTAGGTATTTCCATGTTCATACAGATAGCGGTTTAGATATTTCCGTGTTCATACAGATAGCGGTGTAGGTATTTCCATGTTCATACAGATAGCGGTGTAGTTATTTCCATGTTCATCCATATGGCTGTGTAGATATATCCATGTTCATACAGATGGCGGTGAAGATATTTCCATGTTCATACTGATAGCGGTGTAGATATTTCCATGTTCATACAGATAGCCGTGTTGATATTTCCATGTTCATACAGATAGCGGAGTAGATATTTCCATGTTTATACAGATAGCGGTGTAGATACCTCCATCTTAATACAAATGGCGGTGTAGATATTTATATGTTCATACAGATGGCGGTGTAGATATTTCCATGTTTATAGAGATCGCGGTGTAGTTATTTACATGTGTAAAGAGATAGCTGTGTAGTTATTTCCATGTATATGCAGATAGCTGTGTAGATATTTACATTTTCATGCAGATAGCGGTGTAGATATTTCCATGTTCATACAGATAGCGGTGTAGATATTTCCATGTTCGTACAGATTGCGTTGTAGATATTTCCATGTTAATACAGATAGCGTTGATTATATTTCCATGTTTGCAGGTAGCGGTGTAGATATTTCCATGATCATACACATAGCGGTGAAGATATATCCATGTTTATACAGATAGCGGTGAAGATGTATGCATGTTTACACAGATAGCGGTGTAGATATTTCCATGATCATACATATAGCGGTGTAGATATTTCGATGTTCATCCAGAAGGCTGTGTAGATATATCCATATTCATACAGATAACGGTGTAGATATTTCCATGTTCATACAGATTGCGCTGTAGATATTTCCATGTTAATACAGATAGCGTTGCTTATATTTCCATGTTTATACAGGTAGCTGTGTAGATATTTCCATGTTTATACAGATAGCGGTGAAGGTATTTCCAAGTTTATAGATATAGTGGTGTAGTTATTTCCATGTGTAAAGAGATAGCTTTGTAGATATTTCCATGTATATGCAGATAGCTGTGTAGATATTTCCATTTTCATGCAGATAGCGGTGTAGATATTTCCATGTTCAAACAGATAGCGGTGTAGATATTTCCATGTTCATACAGATAGCGGTGTAGATATTCCCATGTTTATACAGATAGCGGTGTAGATATTTCCATGTTTATACAGATAGCGCTGTAGATATCTTCATATTAATACAGATGGTGGTGTAGATATTTATATGTTCATACACATGGCGGTGCAGATATTTCCATGTTCATACAGATGGCAGTGTAGATATTTCCATGTTTATAGAGATAGCGGTGTTGTTATTTCCATGTGTAAAGGGATAGCTGTGTAGATATTTCCATGTATATGCAGATAGCTGTGTAGATATTTCCATTTTCATGCAGATAGCGGTGTAGATATTTCCATGTTCAAACAGATAGCGGTGCAGATATTTCCATGTTCACACAGATAGCAGTGTAGATATTTCCATGTTTATACAGATAGCGGAGAAGATGTATGCATGTTTACACAGATAGCGGTGAAGATATTTCCTTCTTAATTACAGATGGCGGTGAAGATATTTCCATGTTCATACAGAAAGCGGTGTAGATATTTCCATGTTCATACATATAGCGGTGTAGATATTTCCATTTTCATCGAGATGGCAGTGTAGATATATCCATGTTCATACAGATGGCGGTGAAGTTATTTCCATGTTCATACAGATGGCGGTGTAGATATTTCCGTGTTCATACAGATAGCAGTGCTGATATTTCCATGTTTATACAGGTAGCGGTGTAGATATTTCCATGTTTATACAGATAGCGGTGTAGATATTTCCATGTTTATACAGATAGAGGTGTAGATATCTCCATCTTAATACAGATGGCGGTGTAGATATTTATATGTTCATGTAGATGGCGGTGCAGATATTTCCATGTTCATACAGATGGCGGTGTAGATATTACCATGTTCATACAGATAGCGGTGTTGTTATTTCCATGTGTAAAGAGATAGCTGTGTAGATATTTCCATGTATATGCAGATAGCTGTGTAGATATTTCCATTTTCATGCAGATAGCGGTGTAGATATTTCCATGTTCAAACAGATAGCGGTGTAGATATTTCCATGTTCATACAGATAGCGGTGTCGATATTTCCATTTTTATACAGATAGCGGTGAAGATGTATGCATGTTTACACAGATAGCGGTGTAGATATTTCCATGTTCATCCAGATGGCTGTGTAGTTATTTCCATGTTCATACAGATAGCGGTGTAGATATATCCATGTTCATGCAGATGGCGATGAAGATATTTCCATGTTCATACAGATAGTGGTGTAGATATTTCCATGTTCATACCGATAGCGGTTTAGATATTTCCATGTTCATCCAGATAGCAGTGTAGATATTTCCATGTTCCTACAGATAGCGGTGTAGTTATTTCCATGTTCATCCATATGGCTGTGTAGATATATCCATGTTCATACAGATGGCGGTGAAGATACTTCCATGTTCATACAGATAGCGGTGTAGATATTTCCATGTTCATTCAAATAGCGGTGTAGATATTTCCATGTTCATACAGATAGCGGTGTAGATATTTCCATGTTTATACAGATAGCGGTGTAGATATCTCCATCTTAATACAGATGGCGGTGTAGATATTTATATGTCCATACAGATTGCGGTGGAGATATTTCCATGTTCATACAGATGGCGGTGAAGATGTTTCCATGTTCATACAGATAGCGGTGTAGATATTTCCATGTTCATACAGATAGCGGTGTAGATATTTCCATGTTCATACAGATAGCGGTGTAGATATTTCCATGTTAATACAGATAGCGGTGTAGATATTTCCATCTTAATACAGATGGCGGTGTAGCTATTTATATGTTCATACAGATGGCGGTGTAGATATTTCCATGTTTATAGAGATACCGGTGTAGTTATTTACATGTGTAAAGAGATACCTGTGTAGTTATTTCCATGTATATGCAGATAGGTGTGTAGATATTTCCATTTTCATGCAGATAGCGGTGTAGATATTTCCATGTTCAAACAGATAGTGGTGTAGATATTTCCATGTTCATACAGATAGCGGTGAAGTTATATCCATGTTTATACAGATAGCGGTGAAGATGTATGCATGTATACACAGATAGCGATGTAGATATTTCCATGTTCATACAGATAGCGGTGTAGATATTTCGATGTTCATCCAGAAGGCTGTGTAGATATATCCATGTTCATACAGGTAGCGGTGTAGATATTTCCATGTTCATACAGATAGTGCTGTAGATATTTCCATGTTCAAACAGATGGCGGTGTAGCTATTTCCATGTTCATACAGATAGCGGTGTAGATATTTCCGTGTTCGTACAGATTGCGGTGTAGATATTTCCATGTTAATACAGATAGCGGTGCTTATATTTCCATGTTTACAGGTAGCGGTGTAGATATTTCCATGTTTATACAGATAGCGGTGTAGATATTTCCATGTTTATACAGATAGCGTTGAAGATATTTCCAAGTTTATACAGATAGCTGTGTAGATAACTCCATCTTAATACAGTTGGCGGTGTAGATATTTATATGTTCATACTGATGGTGGTGCAGATATTTCCAAGTTCATACAGATGTCGGTGTAGATATTTCCATGTTTATAGATATAGTGGTGTAGTTATTTCCATGTGTAAAGAGATAGCTTTGTAGATATTTCCATGTATATGCAGATATCTGTGTAGATATTTCCATTTTCATGCAGATAGCGGTGTAGATATTTCCGTGTTCAAACAGATAGCCGTGTAGATATTTCCATGTTCATACAGATAGCGGTGTAGATATTCCCCTGTTAATACAGATAGCGGTGTAGATATTTCCATGTTTATACAGATAGCCCTGTAGATATCTCCATCTTAAAACAGATGGTGGTGTAGATATTTATATGTTCATACACATGGCGGTGCAGATATTTCCATGTTCATACAGATGGCGGTGTAGATATTTCCATGTTTATAGAGATAGCGGTGTTGTTAATTCCATGTGTAAAGAGATAGCTGTGTAGATATTTCCATGTATATGCAGATAGCTGTGTAGATATTTCCATTTTCATGCAGATAGCGGTGTAGATATTTCCTTGTTCAAACAGATAGCGGTACAGATATTTCCATGTTCATACAGATAGCGGTGTAGATATTTCCATGTTTATACAGATAGTGGAGAAGATGTATGCATGTTTACACAGATAGCGGTGAAGGTATTTCCATCTTAATTACAGATGGCGGTGAAGATATTTCCATGTTCATACAGATAGCGGTGTAGATATTTCCATGTTCATACAGATAGCGGTGTAGATATTCCCATGTTGATACATATAGCGGTGTAGATATTTCCATTTTCATCGAGATGGCAGTGTAGATATATCCATGTTCGTACAGATGGCGGTGAAGATATTTCCATGTTCATACAGATGGCGGTGTAGATATTTCCGTGTTCATACAGATAGCAGTGCTGATATTTCCATGTTTATATAGGTAGCGGTGTAGATATTTCCATGTTTATACAGATAGCGGTGTAGATATTTCCATCTTTATACAGATAGAGGTGTAGATATCTCCATCTTAATACAGATGGCGGTGCAGATATTTCCATGTTCATACAGATGGCGGTGTAGATATTACCATGTTCATACAGTTAGCGGTGTAGTTATTTCCATGTGTAAAGAGATATCTGTGTAGATATTTCCATGTATATGCAGATAGCTGTGTAGATATTTCCATTTTCATGCAGATAGCGGTGTAGATATTTCCATGTTCAAACAGATAGCGGTGTAGATATTTCCATGTTCATACAGATAGCGGTGTCGATATTTCCATGTTTATACAGATAGCGGTGAAGATGTATGCATGTTTACACAGATAGCGGTGTAGATATTTCCATGTTCATCCAGATGGCTGTGTAGTTATTTCCAAGTTCATACAGAGAGCGGTGTAGATAAATCCATGTTCATGCAGATGGCGATGAAGATATTTCCATGTTCATACAGATAGCGGTGTAGATATTTCCATGTTCATACAGATAGCGGTTTAGGTATTTCCATGTTCATCCAGATAGCGGTGTAGATATTTCCATGTTCATACAGATAGCGGTGTAGTTATTTCCATGTTCATCCATATGGCTGTGTAGATATATCCATCTTCATACAGTTGGCGGTGAAGATATTTCCATGTTCATAAAGATAGCGGTGTTGATATTTCCATGTTTATACAGATAGCGGTGTAGATATTTCCAAGTTTATACAGATAGCGGTGTAGATATCTCCTTCTTAATTCAGATGGCGGTGTACATATATATATGTTCATACAGATGGCTGTGAAGATATTTCCATGTTCATACAGATGGCGGTGTAGATATTTCCATGTTTATAGAGATAGCGGTGTAGTTATTTCCATGTGTAAAGAGATAGCTTTGTAGATTTTTCCATGTATATGCAGATAGCTGTGTAGATATTTCCATTTTCATGCAGATTGCGTTGTGGATATTTCCATGTTCAAACAGATAGCTGTGTAGATATTTCCATGTTCATACAGATAGCGGTGTAGATATTTCCATGTTCATACAGATAGAGGTGCTGATATTTCCACGTTTATATAGGTAGCGGTGTAGATATTTCCATGTTTATACAGAGAGCGGTGTAGATATTTCCATGTTTATACAGAAGGCGGTGTAGATATTTCCGTGTTTATACAGATAGCGGTGTAGATATTTCCATGTTCATACAGATAGCGGTGTAGATATTTCCATGTTCATACAGAAAGGGGTGTAGATATTTCAATGTTCATACAGACAACGGTGTAGTTATTTCCATGTTCATACAGATAGCGGTGTAGATATTTCCATGTTCATCCAAAAGGCTGTGTAGACATATCCATGTTCATAGAGATGGCAGTGAAGATATTTCCATGTTCATACAGATAGCGGTGTAGATATTTCCATGTTCATCCAGACGGATCTGTAGATATATCCACGTTCATACAGAAGGCGGTGAAGGTATTTCCATGTTTATACAGATAGCGGTGAAGATGCATGCATGTTTGCACAGATAGCGGTGTAGATATTTCCATGTTCATACAGATAGTGGTACTTATATTTCCATGTTTATACAGGTATGGGTGTAGATATTTCCATGTTTATACAGATATCGGTGTAGATATTTCCATGTTCATCCAGAGGGCTGTGTAGATATATCCATGTTCATACAGATAGCGGTGTAGATAGTTCCAAGTTCATACAGATAGTGGTGTAGATATTTCCATGTTCCTACAGATAGCGGGGTAGCTATTTCCATGTCCATGCAGATAGCGGTGTAGATATTTCCATGTTCATCCAGATGGCTGTGTAGGTATATCCATGTTCATACAGATGGCGGTGAAGATGTTTCCATGTTCATATAGATAGCGGTGTAGATATTTCCATGTTCATACAGATAGTGGTGTAGATAATTCCATGTTCTTAAAGATAGCGGTGTAGTTATTTCCATGTGTAAAGAGATAGCTGTGTAGATATTTCCATGTATATTCAGATAGGTGTGTAGATATTTCCATTTTCATGCAGATAGCGGTGTAGATATTTCTAAGTTCAAAAAGATACCGGTGTAGACATTTCCATGTTCATACAGATAGCGGTGTAGTAATTTCCATGTTTATACAGATAGCGGTGAAGATGTATGCCTGTTTGCACAGATAGCGGTGTAGATATTTCCATGTTCATACAGATAGCGGTGTAGGTATTTCCATGACCATCCAGATGGCTGTGTAGATATATCCGTGTGCATACAGATGGCGTTGAAGATATTTCCATGTTCATACAGATATCGGTGTAGATATTTCCACGTTCATACAGATAGCGGTTTAGATATTTCCATGTTCATACAGATAGCGGTGTAGATATTTCCATGTTCATACAGATAGTGGTGTAGTTATTTCCATGTTCATCCATATGGCTGTGTAGATATATCCATGTTCATACAGATGGCGGTGAAGATATTTCCATGTTTATACAGAAAGCGGTGTAGATATCTCCATCTTAAAACAGATGGCTGTGTAGATATTTATATGTTCATACAGATGGCGGTGCAGATTATTCCATGTTCATACAGATGGCGGTGTAGATATTTCCATGTTCATACAGAGAGCGGTGTGGTTATTTCCATGTGTAAAGAGATAGCTGTGTAGATATTTCCATGTATATGCAGATAGCTGTGTAGATATTTCCATTTTCATGCAGATAGCGGTGCAGATATTTCCATGTTCACACAGATAGCGTTGTAGATATTTCCATGTTCATCCAGATAGCGGTGTAGATATTTCCATGTTCATACAGATAGGGGTGTAGATATTTCCAAGTTCATACAGATAGCGGTGTAGCTATTTCCATGTTCATACAGATAGCGGTGTAGATATTTCCATGTTCATCCAGATGGCTGTGTAGATATATCGATGTTCATAGAGATGGCGGTGAAGATATTTCCATGTTCATACAGATAGCGGTGTAGATATTTCCATGTTCATCCAGATATCGGTGTAGATATTTCCATGTTCATACAGAAAGGGGTGTAGATATTTCCATGTTCATACAGATAGCTGTGTAGTTATTTCCATGTTCATACAGAGAGCGGTGTAGATATTTCCATGTTCATCCAAATGGCTGTGTAGATATATCCACGTTCATACAGATGGCGGTGAAGATATTTCCATGTTTATACAGATAGCGGTGAAGATGCATGCATGTTTGCACAGATAGCGGTGTAGATATTTCCATGTTCCTACAGATAGCGGTACTTATATTTCCATGTTTATACAGATAGTGGTGTAGATATTTCCATGTTTATACAGATAGCGGTGTAGATATTTCCATGTTTATACAGATAGCGGTGTAGATATCTCCATCTTAATACAGATGGCGGTGTAGATATTTCCATGTTTAAAGATATAGCGGTGTAGTTATTTCCATGTGTAAAGAGATAGCTTTGTAGATATTTCCATGTATATGCAGATAGCTGTGTAGATATTTCCATTTTCATGCAGATAGCGGTGTAGATATTTCCATGTTCAAACAGATAGTGGTGTAGATATTTCCATGTTCATACAGATGGCGGTGTAGATATTTCCATGTTTATAGAGATAGCGGTGTAGATATTTCCATGTTCATACAGATAGCGGTGTAGATATTTCCATGTTCATACAGATAGTGGTGTAGATATTTCCATGTTCATACAGATGGCGGTGTAGCTATTTCCATGTTCATACAGATAGCGGTGTAGATATTTCCATGTTCATCCAGATGGCTGTGTAGATATATCCATGTTCATAATGATAGCGGTGTAGATATTTCCATGTTCATTCAGATAGTGCTGTAGATGTTTCCATGTTCAAACAGATAGCGGTGTAGCTATTTCCATGTTCATACAGATAGCGGTGTAGATATTTCCATGTTCATTCAGATTGCGGTGTAGATATTTCCATGTTCATACAGATAGCGGTGCTGATACTTCCATGTTTATACAGGTAGCGGTGTAGATATTTCCATGTTTATACAGATAGCGGTGTAGATATTTCCATGTTTATACAGATAGCAGTGTAGATATTTCCATGTTTATACAGATGGCGGTGTAGATATCTCCATCTTAATACAGATGGCGGTGTAGATATTTATATGTTCATACAGATGGCGGTGCAGATATTTCCATGTTCATACAGATTGCGGTGTAGATATTTCCATGTTTATAGAGATAGCGGTGTAGATATTTCCATGTGTAAAGAGATAGCTTTGTAGATATTTCCATGTATATGCAGATTGATGTGTATGTATTTCCATTTTCATGCAGATAGCGGTGTAGATATTTCCATGTTCAAACAGATAGTGGTGTAGATATTTCCATGTTCATACTGATAGCGGTGTAGATATTTCCATGTTCATACAGATAGCGGTGTAGATATTTCCATGTTCATACAGATAGCGGTGTAGCTATTTCCATGTTCATACACATAGCGGTGTAGATATTTCCATGTTTGTTCAGATAGCGGTGTAGATATTTCCATGTTCATACAGATAGCGGTGTAGATATTTTCATGTTTATACAGGTAGCGGTATAGATATTTCCATGTTTATACAGATAGTGGTGTAGATATTTCCATGTTTATACAGATAGCGGTGTAGATACTTCCAAGTTTATACAGATAGCGGTGAAGATATCTCCATCTTATTACAGTTGGCGGTGTAGATATTTATATGTTCACACAGATGGCGGTGCAGATATTTCCATGCTCATACTGATGGCGGTGTAGATATTTCCATGTTTATAGAGATAGCGGTGTAGCTATTTCCATGTTCATACATATAGCGTTGTAGATATTTCCATGTTCATACAGATAGTGGTGTAGATATTTCCATGTTCATACAGATAGCGGTGTAGCTATTTCCATATTCATACAGATAGCGGTGTAGATATTGCCATGTTCATCCAGATGGCTGTGTAGACATATCCATGTTCATACAGATGGCGGTGAAGGTAACTCCTTCTTCATACAGATAGCGGTGTAGATATTTCCATGTTCATACAGATAGTGGTGTAGATATTTCCATGTTCATACAGATAGAGGGGCTGATATTTCCATGTTCATACAGATAGCGGTGCTGATATTTCCACGTTTATACAGATAGCGGTGTAGATATTTCCATGTTTTTACAGATAGCGGTGTAGATATTTCCATGTTTATACAGATAGTGGTGTAGATATCTGCATCTTAATACAGATGGCGGTGTAGATATTTATGTGTTCATACAAATGGCGGTGCAGATATTTCCATGTTCATACAGATGGCGATGTAGATATTTCCATGTTTATAGAGATAGCGGTGTAGTTATTTCCATGTGTAAAGAGATAGCTTTGTAGATATTTCCATGTATATGCAGATAGCTGTGTAGATATTTCCATTTTCATGCAGATAGCGGTGTAGATATTTCCATGTTCAAACAGATAGCGGTGTAGATATTTCCAAGTTCATACTGATAGCGGTGTAGATATTTCCATGTTTGTACAGATAGCGGTGAAGTTGTATGCATGTTTACACAGATAGCGGTGTAGATATTTCCATGTTCATACAGATATTGGTGTAGATATTTCCATGTTCATACAGATAGGGGTGTAGATATATCCATGTTCATACAGATTGCGGTGTAGATATTTCCATGTTCATCCAGATAGTGGTGTAGATATTTCCATGTTCATACAGATAGCGGTGTAGATATTTCCATGTTCATACAGATAGCGGTGTAGATATTTGAATGTTCATACAGATAGCGGTGCTGATAGTTCCATGTTTATATAGGTAGCGGTGTAGATATTTCCATGTTTATACAGATAGCGGTGTAGATATTTCCGTGTTTATACAGATAGCGGTGTAGATATTTCCGTGTTTATACAGATAGCGGTGTAGATATTTCCATGTTCATACAGATGGCGGTGTAGCTATTTCCATGTTCAAACAGATAGCGGTGTAGATATTTCCATGTTCATCCAGATGGCTGTGTAGATATATCCATGTTCATAATGATAGCGGTGTAGATATTTCCATGTTCATTCAGATAGTGCTGTAGATGTTTCCA
Organism: Gorilla gorilla gorilla; assembly: GCF_029281585.2. NCBI lineage: Eukaryota > Metazoa > Chordata > Mammalia > Primates > Hominidae > Gorilla > Gorilla gorilla. Next base: position 2,529,187 of record NC_073232.2, on the reverse strand, counting down.
TGTTCAAACAGATAGCGGTGTAGCTATTTCCATGTTCATACAGATAGCGGTGTAGATATTTCCATGTTCATTCAGATTGCGGTGTAGATATTTCCATGTTCATACAGATAGCGGTGCTGATACTTCCATGTTTATACAGGTAGCGGTGTAGATATTTCCATGTTTATACAGATAGCGGTGTAGATATTTCCATGTTTATACAGATAGCAGTGTAGATATTTCCATGTTTATACAGATGGCGGTGTAGATATCTCCATCTTAATACAGATGGCGGTGTAGATATTTATATGTTCATACAGATGGCGGTGCAGATATTTCCATGTTCATACAGATTGCGGTGTAGATATTTCCATGTTTATAGAGATAGCGGTGTAGATATTTCCATGTGTAAAGAGATAGCTTTGTAGATATTTCCATGTATATGCAGATTGATGTGTATGTATTTCCATTTTCATGCAGATAGCGGTGTAGATATTTCCATGTTCAAACAGATAGTGGTGTAGATATTTCCATGTTCATACTGATAGCGGTGTAGATATTTCCATGTTCATCCAGATGGCTGTGTAGATATATCCATGTTCATACAGATGGCGGTGAAGATATTTCCATGTTCATACAGATAGCGGTGTAGATATTTCCATGTTCATCCAGACGGCTGTGTGGATATATCCATCTTCATACAGATGGCGGTGAAGATATTTCCATGTTTATACAGATAGCGGTGAAGATATATGCATGTTTACACAGAAAGTGGTGTAGATATTTCCATGTTCATACAGATATTGGTGTAGATATTTCCATGTTCATCCAGATGGCTGTGTAGATATATCCATGTTCATACAGATAGCGGTGTAGATATTTCCATGTTTATACAGATAGCGGTGTAGATATTTCCGTGTTTATACAGATAGCGGTGTAGATATTTCCGTGTTTATACAGATAGCGGTGTAGATAATTCCATGTTCATACAGATATTGGTGTAGATATTTCCATGTTCATACAGATAGGGGTGTAGATATATCCATGTTCATACAGATAGCGGTGTAGATATTTCCATGTTCATCCAGATAGTGGTGTAGATATTTCCATGTTCATACAGATAGCGGTGTAGCTATTTCCATGTTCATACAGATAGCGGTGTAGATATTTCCATGTTTGTTCAGATAGCGGTGTAGATATTTCCATGTTCATACAGATAGCGGTGCTTATATTTCCATGTTTATACAGGTAGCGGTGTAGATATTTCCATCTTTATACAGATAGCGGTGTAGATATTTCCATGTTTATACAGATAGCGGTGTAGATATTTCCAAGTTTACACAGATAGCGGTGTAGATATCTCCATCTTAATACAGTTGGCGGTGTACATATTTATATGTTCAGACAGGTGGCGGAGCAGATATTTCCATGTTCATACAGATGGCGGTGTAGATATTTCCATGTTTATAGAGATAGCGGTGTAGCTATTTCCATGTTCATACAGATAGCGGTGTAGATATTTCCATGTTCATCCAGATGGCTGTGTAGATATATCCATGTTCATACAGATGGCGGTGAAGATATTTCCATGTTCATACAGATAGCGGTGTAGATATTTCCATGTTCATCCAGACGGCTGTGTAGATATATCCATCTTCATACAGATGGCGGTGAAGATATTTCCGTGTTTATACAGATAGCGGTGAAGATATATGCATGTTTACACAGAAAGTGGTGTAGATATTTCCATGTTCATACAGATATTGGTGTAGATATTTCCATGTTCATCCAAATGGCTGTGTAGATATATCCACGTTCATACAGAAGGCGGTGAAGTTATTTCCATGTTTATACAGATAGCGGTGAAGATGCATGCATGTTTGCACAGATAGCGGTGTAGATATTTCCATGTTCATACAGATAGTGGTACTTATATTTCCATGTTTATACAGGTATGGGTGTAGATATTTCCATGTTCATTCAGATAGCGGTGTAGATATTTCCATGTTCGTTCAGATTGCGGTGTAGATATTTCCATGTTCATACAGATAGCGGTGCTGATACTTCCATGTTTATACAGGTAGCGGTTTAGATATTTCCATGTTTATACAGATAGCGGTGTAGATATTTCCATGTTTATACAGATAGCAGTGTAGATATTTCCATGTTTATACAGATGGCGGTGTAGATATCTCCATCTTAATACAGATGGCGGTGTAGATATTTATATGTTCATACAGATGGCGGTGCAGATATTTCCATGTTCATACAGATGGCGGTGTAGATATTTCCATGTTTATAGAGATAGCGGTGTAGATATTTCCATGTGTAAAGAGATAGCTTTGTAGATATTTCCATGTATATGCAGATTGATGTGTATGTATTTCCATTTTCATGCAGATAGCGGTGTAGATATTTCCATGTTCAAACAGATAGTGGTGTAGATATTTCCATGTTCATACAGATAGCGGTGTAGATATTTCCATGTTCATACAGATAGCGGTGTAGATATTTCCATGTTCATACAGATAGGGGTGTAGATATTTCCATGTTCATACAGATAGCGGTGTAGCTATTTCCATGTTCATACAGATAGCGGTGTAGATATTTCCATGTTCATCCAGATGGCTGTGTAGATATATCCATGTTCATACAGATGGCGGTGAAGATATTTCCATGTTCATACAGATAGCGGTGTAGATATTTCCATGTTCATCCAGACGGCTGTGTGGATATATCCATCTTCATACAGATGGCGGTGAAGATATTTCCGTGTTTATACAGATAGCGGTGAAGATATATGCATGTTTACACAGAAAGTGGTGTAGATATTTCCATGTTCATACAGATATTGGTGTAGATATTTCCATGTTCATCCAGATGGCTGTGTAGATATATCCATGTTCATACAGATAGCGGTGTAGATATTTCCATGTTTATACAGATAGCGGTGTAGATATTTCCGTGTTTATACAGATAGCGGTGTAGATATTTCCGTGTTTATACAGATAGCGGTGTAGATAATTCCATGTTCATACAGATATTGGTGTAGATATTTCCATGTTCATACAGATAGGTGTGTAGATATATCCATGTTCATACAGATAGCGGTGTAGATATTTCCATGTTCATCCAGATAGTGGTGTAGATATTTCCATGTTCATACAGATAGCGGTGTAGCTATTTCCATGTTCATACAGATAGCGGTGTAGATATTTCCATGTTTGTTCAGATAGCGGTGTAGATATTTCCATGTTCATACAGATAGCGGTGCTTATATTTCCATGTTTATACAGGTAGCGGTGTAGATATTTCCATCTTTATACAGATAGCGGTGTAGATATTTCCATGTTTATACAGATAGCGGTGTAGATATTTCCAAGTTTACACAGATAGCGGTGTAGATATCTCCATCTTAATACAGTTGGCGGTGTACATATTTATATGTTCAGACAGGTGGCGGAGCAGATATTTCCATGTTCATACAGATGGCGGTGTAGATATTTCCATGTTTATAGAGATAGCGGTGTAGCTATTTCCATGTTCATACAGATAGCGGTGTAGATATTTCCATGTTCATCCAGATGGCTGTGTAGATATATCCATGTTCATACAGATGGCGGTGAAGATATTTCCATGTTCATACAGATAGCGGTGTAGATATTTCCATGTTCATCCAGACGGCTGTGTAGATATATCCATCTTCATACAGATGGCGGTGAAGATATTTCCGTGTTTATACAGATAGCGGTGAAGATATATGCATGTTTACACAGAAAGTGGTGTAGATATTTCCATGTTCATACAGATATTGGTGTAGATATTTCCATGTTCATCCAAATGGCTGTGTAGATATATCCACGTTCATACAGAAGGCGGTGAAGTTATTTCCATGTTTATACAGATAGCGGTGAAGATGCATGCATGTTTGCACAGATAGCGGTGTAGATATTTCCATGTTCATACAGATAGTGGTACTTATATTTCCATGTTTATACAGGTATGGGTGTAGATATTTCCATGTTCATTCAGATAGCGGTGTAGATATTTCCATGTTCGTTCAGATTGCGGTGTAGATATTTCCATGTTCATACAGATAGCGGTGCTGATACTTCCATGTTTATACAGGTAGCGGTTTAGATATTTCCATGTTTATACAGATAGCGGTGTAGATATTTCCATGTTTATACAGATAGCAGTGTAGATATTTCCATGTTTATACAGATGGCGGTGTAGATATCTCCATCTTAATACAGATGGCGGTGTAGATATTTATATGTTCATACAGATGGCGGTGCAGATATTTCCATGTTCATACAGATGGCGGTGTAGATATTTCCATGTTTATAGAGATAGCGGTGTAGATATTTCCATGTGTAAAGAGATAGCTTTGTAGATATTTCCATGTATATGCAGATTGATGTGTATGTATTTCCATTTTCATGCAGATAGCGGTGTAGATATTTCCATGTTCAAACAGATAGTGGTGTAGATATTTCCATGTTCATACAGATAGCGGTGTAGATATTTCCATGTTCATACAGATAGCGGTGTAGATATTTCCATGTTCATACAGATAGGGGTGTAGATATTTCCATGTTCATACAGATAGCGGTGTAGCTATTTCCATGTTCATACAGATAGCGGTGTAGATATTTCCATGTTCATCCAGATGGCTGTGTAGATATATCCATGTTCATACAGATGGCGGTGAAGATATTTCCATGTTCATACAGATAGCGGTGTAGATATTTCCATGTTCATCCAGACGGCTGTGTGGATATATCCATCTTCATACAGATGGCGGTGAAGATATTTCCGTGTTTATACAGATAGCGGTGAAGATATATGCATGTTTACACAGAAAGTGGTGTAGATATTTCCATGTTCATACAGATATTGGTGTAGATATTTCCATGTTCATCCAGATGGCTGTGTAGATATATCCATGTTCATACAGATAGCGGTGTAGATATTTCCATGTTTATACAGATAGCGGTGTAGATATTTCCGTGTTTATACAGATAGCGGTGTAGATATTTCCGTGTTTATACAGATAGCGGTGTAGATAATTCCATGTTCATACAGATATTGGTGTAGATATTTCCATGTTCATACAGATAGGTGTGTAGATATATCCATGTTCATACAGATAGCGGTGTAGATATTTCCATGTTCATCCAGATAGTGGTGTAGATATTTCCATGTTCATACAGATAGCGGTGTAGCTATTTCCATGTTCATACAGATAGCGGTGTAGATATTTCCATGTTTGTTCAGATAGCGGTGTAGATATTTCCATGTTCATACAGATAGCGGTGCTTATATTTCCATGTTTATACAGGTAGCGGTGTAGATATTTCCATCTTTATACAGATAGCGGTGTAGATATTTCCATGTTTATACAGATAGCGGTGTAGATATTTCCAAGTTTACACAGATAGCGGTGTAGATATCTCCATCTTAATACAGTTGGCGGTGTACATATTTATATGTTCAGACAGGTGGCGGAGCAGATATTTCCATGTTCATACAGATGGCGGTGTAGATATTTCCATGTTTATAGAGATAGCGGTGTAGCTATTTCCATGTTCATACAGATAGCGGTGTAGATATTTCCATGTTCATCCAGATGGCTGTGTAGATATATCCATGTTCATACAGATGGCGGTGAAGATATTTCCATGTTCATACAGATAGCGGTGTAGATATTTCCATGTTCATCCAGACGGCTGTGTAGATATATCCATCTTCATACAGATGGCGGTGAAGATATTTCCGTGTTTATACAGATAGCGGTGAAGATATATGCATGTTTACACAGAAAGTGGTGTAGATATTTCCATGTTCATACAGATATTGGTGTAGATATTTCCATGTTCATCCAAATGGCTGTGTAGATATATCCACGTTCATACAGAAGGCGGTGAAGTTATTTCCATGTTTATACAGATAGCGGTGAAGATGCATGCATGTTTGCACAGATAGCGGTGTAGATATTTCCATGTTCATACAGATAGTGGTACTTATATTTCCATGTTTATACAGGTATGGGTGTAGATATTTCCATGTTCATTCAGATAGCGGTGTAGATATTTCCATGTTCGTTCAGATTGCGGTGTAGATATTTCCATGTTCATACAGATAGCGGTGCTGATACTTCCATGTTTATACAGGTAGCGGTTTAGATATTTCCATGTTTATACAGATAGCGGTGTAGATATTTCCATGTTTATACAGATAGCAGTGTAGATATTTCCATGTTTATACAGATGGCGGTGTAGATATCTCCATCTTAATACAGATGGCGGTGTAGATATTTATATGTTCATACAGATGGCGGTGCAGATATTTCCATGTTCATACAGATGGCGGTGTAGATATTTCCATGTTTATAGAGATAGCGGTGTAGATATTTCCATGTGTAAAGAGATAGCTTTGTAGATATTTCCATGTATATGCAGATTGATGTGTATGTATTTCCATTTTCATGCAGATAGCGGTGTAGATATTTCCATGTTCAAACAGATAGTGGTGTAGATATTTCCATGTTCATACAGATAGCGGTGTAGATATTTCCATGTTCATACAGATAGCGGTGTAGATATTTCCATGTTCATACAGATAGGGGTGTAGATATTTCCATGTTCATACAGATAGCGGTGTAGCTATTTCCATGTTCATACAGATAGCGGTGTAGATATTTCCATGTTCATCCAGATGGCTGTGTAGATATATCCATGTTCATACAGATGGCGGTGAAGATATTTCCATGTTCATACAGATAGCGGTGTAGATATTTCCATGTTCATCCAGACGGCTGTGTGGATATATCCATCTTCATACAGATGGCGGTGAAGATATTTCCGTGTTTATACAGATAGCGGTGAAGATATATGCATGTTTACACAGAAAGTGGTGTAGATATTTCCATGTTCATACAGATATTGGTGTAGATATTTCCATGTTCATCCAGATGGCTGTGTAGATATATCCATGTTCATACAGATAGCGGTGTAGATATTTCCATGTTTATACAGATAGCGGTGTAGATATTTCCGTGTTTATACAGATAGCGGTGTAGATATTTCCGTGTTTATACAGATAGCGGTGTAGATAATTCCATGTTCATACAGATATTGGTGTAGATATTTCCATGTTCATACAGATAGGTGTGTAGATATATCCATGTTCATACAGATAGCGGTGTAGATATTTCCATGTTCATCCAGATAGTGGTGTAGATATTTCCATGTTCATACAGATAGCGGTGTAGCTATTTCCATGTTCATACAGATAGCGGTGTAGATATTTCCATGTTTGTTCAGATAGCGGTGTAGATATTTCCATGTTCATACAGATAGCGGTGCTTATATTTCCATGTTTATACAGGTAGCGGTGTAGATATTTCCATCTTTATACAGATAGCGGTGTAGATATTTCCATGTTTATACAGATAGCTGTGTAGATATTTCCAAGTTTATACAGATAGCGGTGTAGATATCTCCATCTTAATACAGTTGGCGGTGTACATATTTATATGTTCAGACAGGTGGTGGAGCAGATATTTCCATGTTCATACAGATGGCGGTGTAGATATTTCCATGTTTATAGAGATAGCGGTGTAGCTATTTCCATGTTCATACAGATAGCGGTGTAGATATTTCCATGTTCATACAGATAGTGGTGTAGATATTTCCATGTTCATACAGATGGCGGTGTAGCTATTTCCATGTTCATACAGATAGCGGTGTAGATATTTCCATGTTCATCCAGATGGCTGTGTAGATATATCCATGTTCATACTGATAGCGGTGTAGATATTTCCATGTACATTCATATAGTGCTGTAGATATTTCCATGTTCAAACAGATAGCGCTGTAGCTATTTCCATGTTCATACAGATAGCGGTGTAGATATTTCCATGTTCGTTCAGATTGCGGTGTAGATATTTCCATGTTCATACAGATAGCGGTGCTGATATTTCCATGTTTATACAGGTAGCGGTGTAGATATTTCCATGTTTATACAGATAGCGGTGTAGATATTTCCATGTTTATACAGATAGCAGTGTAGATATTTCCATGTTTATACAGATGGCGGTGTAGATATCTCCATCTTAATACAGATGGCGGTGTAGATAATTATATGTTCATACAGATGGCGGTGCAGATATTTCCATGTTAATACAGATGGCGGTGTAGATATTTCCATGTTTATAGAGATAGCGGTGTAGATATTTCCATGTGTAAAGAGATAGCTTTGTAGATATTTCCATGTGTATGCAGATTGATGTGTATGTATTTCCATTTTCATGTAGATAGCGGTGTAGATATTTCCATGTTCAAACAGATAGCGGTGTAGATATTTCCATGTTCATACAGATAGCGGTGTAGATATATCCATGTTCATCCAGATGGCTGTGTAGGTATATCCATGTTCATACAGAAGGCGGTGAAGGTATTTCCATGTTTATACAGATAGCGGTGTAGTTATTTCCATGTTCATCCAGACGGCTGTGTAGATATATCCACGTTCATACAGAAGGCGGTGAAGGTATTTCCATGTTTATACAGATAGCGGTGAAGATGCATGCATGTTTGCACAGATAGCGGTGTAGATATTTCCATGTTCATACAGATAGTGGTACTTATATTTCCATGTTTATACAGGTATGGGTGTAGATATTTCCATGTTTATACAGATAGCGGTGTAGATATTTCCATGTTCATCCAGAGGGCTGTGTAGATATATCCATGTTCATACAGATAGCGGTGTAGATAGTTCCAAGTTCATACAGATAGTGGTGTAGATATTTCCATGTTCCTACAGATAGCGGGGTAGCTATTTCCATGTCCATGCAGATAGCGGTGTAGATATTTCCATGTTCATCCAGATGGCTGTGTAGGTATATCCATGTTCATACAGATGGCGGTGAAGATGTTTCCATGTTCATATAGATAGCGGTGTAGATATTTCCATGTTCATACAGATAGTGGTGTAGATAATTCCATGTTCTTAAAGATAGCGGTGTAGTTATTTCCATGTGTAAAGAGATAGCTGTGTAGATATTTCCATGTATATTCAGATAGGTGTGTAGATATTTCCATTTTCATGCAGATAGCGGTGTAGATATTTCTAAGTTCAAAAAGATACCGGTGTAGACATTTCCATGTTCATACAGATAGCGGTGTAGAAATTTCCATGTTTATACAGATAGTGGTGAAGATGTATGCCTGTTTGCACAGATAGCGGTGTAGATATTTCCATGTTCATACAGATAGCGGTGTGGGTATTTCCATGACCATCCAGATGGTTGTGTAGATATATCCGTGTGCATACAGATGGCGTTGAAGATATTTCCATGTTCATACAGATATCGGTGTAGATATTTCCATGTTCATACAGATAGCGGTTTAGATATTTCCATGTTCATACAGATAGCGGTGTAGATATTTCCATGTTCATACAGATAGTGGTGTAGTTATTTCCATGTTCATCCATATGGCTGTGTAGATATATCCATGTTCATACAGATGGCGGTGAAGATATTTCCATGTTTATACAGAAAGCGGTGTAGATATCTCCATCTTAAAACAGATGGCGGTGTAGATATTTATATGTTCATACAGATGGCGGTGCAGATATTTCCATGTTCATACAGATGGCGGTGTAGATATTTCCATGTTCATACAGATAGCGGTGTGGTTATTTCCATGTGTAAAGAGATAGCTGTGTAGATATTTCCATGTATATGCAGATAGCTGTGTAGATATTTCCATTTTCATGCAGATAGCGGTGCAGATATTTCCATGTTCACACAGATAGCGTTGTAGATATTTCCATGTTCATCCAGATAGCGGTGTAGATATTTCCATGTTCATACAGATAGGGGTGTAGATATTTCCAAGTTCATACAGATAGCGGTGAAGCTATTTCCATGTTCATACAGATAGCGGTGTAGATATTTCCATGTTCATCCAGATGGCTGTGTAGATATATCGATGTTCATAGAGATGGCGGTGAAGATATTTCCATGTTCATACAGATAGAGGTGTAGATATTTCCATGTTCATCCAGATATCGGTGTAGATATTTCCATGTTCATACAGAAAGGGGTGTAGATATTTCCATGTTCATACAGATAGCTGTGTAGTTATTTCCATGTTCATACAGAGAGCGGTGTAGATATTTCCATGTTCATCCAAATGGCTGTGTAGATATATCCACGTTCATACAGATGGCGGTGAAGATACTTCCATGTTTATACAGATAGTGGTGAAGATGCATGCATGTTTGCACAGATAGCGGTGTAGATATTTCCATGTTCATACAGATAGCGGTACTTATATTTCCATGTTTATACAGATAGTGGTGTAGATATTTCCATGTTTATACAGATAGCGGTGTAGATATTTCCATATTTATACAGATAGCGGTGTAGATATCTCCAACTTAATACAGATGGCGGTGTAGATATTTCCATGTTTAAAGATATAGCGGTGTAGTTATTTCCATGTGTAAAGAGATAGCTTTGTAGATATTTCCATGTATATGCAGATAGCTGTGTAGATATTTCCATTTTCATGCAGATAGCGGTGTAGATATTTCCATGTTCAAACAGATAGTGGTGTAGATATTTCCATGTTCATACAGATGGCGGTGTAGATATTTCCATGTTTATGGAGATAGCGGTGTAGATATTTCCATGTTCATACAGATAGCGGTGTAGATATTTCCATGTTCATACAGATAGTGGTGTAGATATTTCCATGTTCATACAGATGGCGGTGTAGCTATTTCCATGTTCATACAGATAGCGGTGTAGATATTTCCATGTTCATCCAGATGGCTGTGTAGATATATCCATGTTCATAATGATAGCGGTGTAGATATTTCCATGTTCATTCAGATAGTGCTGTAGATGTTTCCATGTTCAAACAGATAGCGGTGTAGCTATTTCCATGTTCATACAGATAGCGGTGTAGATATTTCCATGTTCATTCAGATTGCGGTGTAGATATTTCCATGTTCATACAGATAGCGGTGCTGATACTTCCATGTTTATACAGGTAGCGGTGTAGATATTTCCATGTTTATACAGATAGCGGTGTAGATATTTCCATGTTTATACAGATAGCAGTGTAGATATTTCCATGTTTATACAGATGGCGGTGTAGATATCTCCATCTTAATACAGATGGCGGTGTAGATATTTATATGTTCATACAGATGGCGGTGCAGATATTTCCATGTTCATACAGATTGCGGTGTAGATATTTCCATGTTTATAGAGATAGCGGTGTAGATATTTCCATGTGTAAAGAGATAGCTTTGTAGATATTTCCATGTATATGCAGATTGATGTGTATGTATTTCCATTTTCATGCAGATAGCGGTGTAGATATTTCCATGTTCAAACAGATAGTGGTGTAGATATTTCCATGTTCATACTGATAGCGGTGTAGATATTTCCATGTTCATACAGATAGCGGTGTAGATATTTCCATGTTCATACAGATAGCGGTGTAGCTATTTCCATGTTCATACACATAGCGGTGTAGATATTTCCATGTTTGTTCAGATAGCGGTGTAGATATTTCCATGTTCATACAGATAGCGGTGTAGATATTTTCATGTTTATACAGGTAGCGGTATAGATATTTCCATGTTTATACAGATAGTGGTGTAGATATTTCCATGTTTATACAGATAGCGGTGTAGATACTTCCAAGTTTATACAGATAGCGGTGAAGATATCTCCATCTTATTACAGTTGGCGGTGTAGATATTTATATGTTCACACAGATGGCGGTGCAGATATTTCCATGCTCATACTGATGGCGGTGTAGATATTTCCATGTTTATAGAGATAGCGGTGTAGCTATTTCCATGTTCATACATATAGCGTTGTAGATATTTCCATGTTCATACAGATAGTGGTGTAGATATTTCCATGTTCATACAGATAGCGGTGTAGCTATTTCCATATTCATACAGATAGCGGTGTAGATATTGCCATGTTCATCCAGATGGCTGTGTAGACATATCCATGTTCATACAGATGGCGGTGAAGGTAACTCCTTCTTCATACAGATAGCGGTGTAGATATTTCCATGTTCATACAGATAGTGGTGTAGATATTTCCATGTTCATACAGATAGAGGGGCTGATATTTCCATGTTCATACAGATAGCGGTGCTGATATTTCCACGTTTATACAGATAGCGGTGTAGATATTTCCATGTTTTTACAGATAGCGGTGTAGATATTTCCATGTTTATACAGATAGTGGTGTAGATATCTGCATCTTAATACAGATGGCGGTGTAGATATTTATGTGTTCATACAAATGGCGGTGCAGATATTTCCATGTTCATACAGATGGCGATGTAGATATTTCCATGTTTATAGAGATAGCGGTGTAGTTATTTCCATGTGTAAAGAGATAGCTTTGTAGATATTTCCATGTATATGCAGATAGCTGTGTAGATATTTCCATTTTCATGCAGATAGCGGTGTAGATATTTCCATGTTCAAACAGATAGCGGTGTAGATATTTCCAAGTTCATACTGATAGCGGTGTAGATATTTCCATGTTTGTACAGATAGCGGTGAAGTTGTATGCATGTTTACACAGATAGCGGTGTAGATATTTCCATGTTCATACAGATATTGGTGTAGATATTTCCATGTTCATACAGATAGGGGTGTAGATATATCCATGTTCATACAGATTGCGGTGTAGATATTTCCATGTTCATCCAGATAGTGGTGTAGATATTTCCATGTTCATACAGATAGCGGTGTAGATATTTCCATGTTCATACAGATAGCGGTGTAGATATTTGAATGTTCATACAGATAGCGGTGCTGATAGTTCCATGTTTATATAGGTAGCGGTGTAGATATTTCCATGTTTATACAGATAGCGGTGTAGATATTTCCGTGTTTATACAGATAGCGGTGTAGATATTTCCGTGTTTATACAGATAGCGGTGTAGATATTTCCATGTTCATACAGATGGCGGTGTAGCTATTTCCATGTTCAAACAGATAGCGGTGTAGATATTTCCATGTTCATCCAGATGGCTGTGTAGATATATCCATGTTCATAATGATAGCGGTGTAGATATTTCCATGTTCATTCAGATAGTGCTGTAGATGTTTCCATGTTCAAACAGATAGCGGTGTAGCTATTTCCATGTTCATACAGATAGCGGTGTAGATATTTCCATGTTCATTCAGATTGCGGTGTAGATATTTCCATGTTCATACAGATAGCGGTGCTGATACTTCCATGTTTATACAGGTAGCGGTGTAGATATTTCCATGTTTATACAGATAGCGGTGTAGATATTTCCATGTTTATACAGATAGCAGTGTAGATATTTCCATGTTTATACAGATGGCGGTGTAGATATCTCCATCTTAATACAGATGGCGGTGTAGATATTTATATGTTCATACAGATGGCGGTGCAGATATTTCCATGTTCATACAGATTGCGGTGTAGATATTTCCATGTTTATAGAGATAGCGGTGTAGATATTTCCATGTGTAAAGAGATAGCTTTGTAGATATTTCCATGTATATGCAGATTGATGTGTATGTATTTCCATTTTCATGCAGATAGCGGTGTAGATATTTCCATGTTCAAACAGATAGTGGTGTAGATATTTCCATGTTCATACTGATAGCGGTGTAGATATTTCCATGTTCATCCAGATGGCTGTGTAGATATATCCATGTTCATACAGATGGCGGTGAAGATATTTCCATGTTCATACAGATAGCGGTGTAGATATTTCCATGTTCATCCAGACGGCTGTGTGGATATATCCATCTTCATACAGATGGCGGTGAAGATATTTCCATGTTTATACAGATAGCGGTGAAGATATATGCATGTTTACACAGAAAGTGGTGTAGATATTTCCATGTTCATACAGATATTGGTGTAGATATTTCCATGTTCATCCAGATGGCTGTGTAGATATATCCATGTTCATACAGATAGCGGTGTAGATATTTCCATGTTTATACAGATAGCGGTGTAGATATTTCCGTGTTTATACAGATAGCGGTGTAGATATTTCCGTGTTTATACAGATAGCGGTGTAGATAATTCCATGTTCATACAGATATTGGTGTAGATATTTCCATGTTCATACAGATAGGGGTGTAGATATATCCATGTTCATACAGATAGCGGTGTAGATATTTCCATGTTCATCCAGATAGTGGTGTAGATATTTCCATGTTCATACAGATAGCGGTGTAGCTATTTCCATGTTCATACAGATAGCGGTGTAGATATTTCCATGTTTGTTCAGATAGCGGTGTAGATATTTCCATGTTCATACAGATAGCGGTGCTTATATTTCCATGTTTATACAGGTAGCGGTGTAGATATTTCCATCTTTATACAGATAGCGGTGTAGATATTTCCATGTTTATACAGATAGCGGTGTAGATATTTCCAAGTTTACACAGATAGCGGTGTAGATATCTCCATCTTAATACAGTTGGCGGTGTACATATTTATATGTTCAGACAGGTGGCGGAGCAGATATTTCCATGTTCATACAGATGGCGGTGTAGATATTTCCATGTTTATAGAGATAGCGGTGTAGCTATTTCCATGTTCATACAGATAGCGGTGTAGATATTTCCATGTTCATCCAGATGGCTGTGTAGATATATCCATGTTCATACAGATGGCGGTGAAGATATTTCCATGTTCATACAGATAGCGGTGTAGATATTTCCATGTTCATCCAGACGGCTGTGTAGATATATCCATCTTCATACAGATGGCGGTGAAGATATTTCCGTGTTTATACAGATAGCGGTGAAGATATATGCATGTTTACACAGAAAGTGGTGTAGATATTTCCATGTTCATACAGATATTGGTGTAGATATTTCCATGTTCATCCAAATGGCTGTGTAGATATATCCACGTTCATACAGAAGGCGGTGAAGTTATTTCCATGTTTATACAGATAGCGGTGAAGATGCATGCATGTTTGCACAGATAGCGGTGTAGATATTTCCATGTTCATACAGATAGTGGTACTTATATTTCCATGTTTATACAGGTATGGGTGTAGATATTTCCATGTTCTTTCAGATAGCGGTGTAGATATTTCCATGTTCGTTCAGATTGCGGTGTAGATATTTCCATGTTCATACAGATAGCGGTGCTGATACTTCCATGTTTATACAGGTAGCGGTTTAGATATTTCCATGTTTATACAGATAGCGGTGTAGATATTTCCATGTTTATACAGATAGCAGTGTAGATATTTCCATGTTTATACAGATGGCGGTGTAGATATCTCCATCTTAATACAGATGGCGGTGTAGATATTTATATGTTCATACAGATGGCGGTGCAGATATTTCCATGTTCATACAGATGGCGGTGTAGATATTTCCATGTTTATAGAGATAGCGGTGTAGATATTTCCATGTGTAAAGAGATAGCTTTGTAGATATTTCCATGTATATGCAGATTGATGTGTATGTATTTCCATTTTCATGCAGATAGCGGTGTAGATATTTCCATGTTCAAACAGATAGTGGTGTAGATATTTCCATGTTCATACAGATAGCGGTGTAGATATTTCCATGTTCATACAGATAGCGGTGTAGATATTTCCATGTTCATACAGATAGGGGTGTAGATATTTCCATGTTCATACAGATAGCGGTGTAGCTATTTCCATGTTCATACAGATAGCGGTGTAGATATTTCCATGTTCATCCAGATGGCTGTGTAGATATATCCATGTTCATACAGATGGCGGTGAAGATATTTCCATGTTCATACAGATAGCGGTGTAGATATTTCCATGTTCATCCAGACGGCTGTGTGGATATATCCATCTTCATACAGATGGCGGTGAAGATATTTCCGTGTTTATACAGATAGCGGTGAAGATATATGCATGTTTACACAGAAAGTGGTGTAGATATTTCCATGTTCATACAGATATTGGTGTAGATATTTCCATGTTCATCCAGATGGCTGTGTAGATATATCCATGTTCATACAGATAGCGGTGTAGATATTTCCATGTTTATACAGATAGCGGTGTAGATATTTCCGTGTTTATACAGATAGCGGTGTAGATATTTCCGTGTTTATACAGATAGCGGTGTAGATAATTCCATGTTCATACAGATATTGGTGTAGATATTTCCATGTTCATACAGATAGGTGTGTAGATATATCCATGTTCATACAGATAGCGGTGTAGATATTTCCATGTTCATCCAGATAGTGGTGTAGATATTTCCATGTTCATACAGATAGCGGTGTAGCTATTTCCATGTTCATACAGATAGCGGTGTAGATATTTCCATGTTTGTTCAGATAGCGGTGTAGATATTTCCATGTTCATACAGATAGCGGTGCTTATATTTCCATGTTTATACAGGTAGCGGTGTAGATATTTCCATCTTTATACAGATAGCGGTGTAGATATTTCCATGTTTATACAGATAGCGGTGTAGATATTTCCAAGTTTACACAGATAGCGGTGTAGATATCTCCATCTTAATACAGTTGGCGGTGTACATATTTATATGTTCAGACAGGTGGCGGAGCAGATATTTCCATGTTCATACAGATGGCGGTGTAGATATTTCCATGTTTATAGAGATAGCGGTGTAGCTATTTCCATGTTCATACAGATAGCGGTGTAGATATTTCCATGTTCATCCAGATGGCTGTGTAGATATATCCATGTTCATACAGATGGCGGTGAAGATATTTCCATGTTCATACAGATAGCGGTGTAGATATTTCCATGTTCATCCAGACGGCTGTGTAGATATATCCATCTTCATACAGATGGCGGTGAAGATATTTCCGTGTTTATACAGATAGCGGTGAAGATATATGCATGTTTACACAGAAAGTGGTGTAGATATTTCCATGTTCATACAGATATTGGTGTAGATATTTCCATGTTCATCCAAATGGCTGTGTAGATATATCCACGTTCATACAGAAGGCGGTGAAGTTATTTCCATGTTTATACAGATAGCGGTGAAGATGCATGCATGTTTGCACAGATAGCGGTGTAGATATTTCCATGTTCATACAGATAGTGGTACTTATATTTCCATGTTTATACAGGTATGGGTGTAGATATTTCCATGTTTATACAGATAGCGGTGTAGATATTTCCATGTTCATCCAGAGGGCTGTGTAGATATATCCATGTTCATACAGATAGCGGTGTAGATAGTTCCAAGTTCATACAGATAGTGGTGTAGATATTTCCATGTTCCTACAGATAGCGGGGTAGCTATTTCTATGTCCATCCAGATAGCGGTGTAGATATTTCCATGTTCATCCAGATGGCTGTGTAGGTATATCCATGTTCATACAGATGGCGGTGAAGATGTTTCCATGTTCATATAGATAGCGGTGTAGATATTTCCATGTTCATACAGATAGTGGTGTAGATAATTCCATGTTCTTAAAGATAGCGGTGTAGTTATTTCCATGTGTAAAGAGATAGCTGTGTAGATATTTCCATGTATATTCAGATAGGTGTGTAGATATTTCCATTTTCATGCAGATAGCGGTGTAGATATTTCTAAGTTCAAAAAGATACCGGTGTAGACATTTCCATGTTCATACAGATAGCGGTGTAGAAATTTCCATGTTTATACAGATAGCGGTGAAGATGCATGCCTGTTTGCACAGATAGCGGTGTAGATATTTCCATGTTCATACAGATAGCGGTGTAGGTATTTCCATGACCATCCAGATGGCTGTGTAGATATATCCGTGTGCATACAGATGGCGTTGAAGATATTTCCATGTTCATACAGATATCGGTGTAGATATTTCCATGTTCATACAGATAGGGGTGTAGATATTTCCATGTTCAAACAGATAGTGGTGTAGCTATTTCCATGTTCATACAGATGGCGGTGTAGATATTTCCATGTTTATAGAGATAGCGGTGTAGATATTTCCATGTTCATACAGATAGCGGTGTAGATATTTCCATGTTCATACAGATAGTGGTGTAGATATTTCCATGTTCATACAGATGGCGGTGTAGCTATTTCCATGATCATACAGATAGCGGTGTAGATATTTCCATGTTCATCCAGATGGCTGTGTAGATATATCCATGTTCATACTGATAGCGGTGTAGATATTTCCATGTTCATTCAGATAGTGCTGTAGATATTTCCATGTTCAAACAGATAGCGGTGTAGCTATTTCCATGTTCATACAGATAGCGGTGTAGATATTTCCATGTTCATTCAGATTGCGGTGTAGATATTTCCATGTTCATACAGATAGCGGTGCTGATACTTCCATGTTTATACAGGGAGCGGTGTAGATATTTCCATGTTTATACAGATAGCGGTGTAGATATTTCCATGTTTATACAGATAGCAGTGTAGATATTTCCATCTTTATACAGATGGCGGTGTAGATATCTCCATCTTAATACAGATGGCGGTGTAGATATTTATATGTTCATACAGATGGCGGTGCAGATATTTCCATGTTCATACAGATTGCGGTGTAGATATTTCCATGTTTATAGAGATAGCGGTGTAGATATTTCCATGTGTAAAGAGATAGCTTTGTAGATATTTCCATGTATATGCAGATTGATGTGTATGTATTTCCATTTTCATGCAGATAGCGGTGTAGATATTTCCATGTTCAAACAGATAGTGGTGTAGATATTTCCATGTTCATACAGATAGCGGTGTAGATATTTCCATGTTCATACAGATAGCGGTGTAGATATTTCCATGTTCATACAGATAGGGGTGTAGATATTTCCATGTTCATACAGATAGCGGTGTAGCTATTTCCATGTTCATACAGATAGCGGTGTAGATATTTCCATGTTCATCCAGATGGCTGTGTAGATATATCCATGTTCATACAGATGGCAGTGAAGATATTTCCATGTTCATACAGATAGCGGTGTAGATATTTCCATGTTCATCCAGACGGCTGCGTAGATATATCCATCTTCATACAGATGGCGGTGAAGATATTTCCGTGTTTATACAGATAGCGGTGAAGATATATGCATGTTTACACAGAAAGTGGTGTAGATATTTCCATGTTCATACAGATATTGGTGTAGATATTTCCATGTTCATCCAGATGGCTGTGTAGATATATCCATGTTCATACAGATAGCGGTGTAGATATTTCCATGTTCATACAGATAGCGGTGTAGATATTTCCATGTTCATACAGATAGCGGTGTAGCTATTTCCATGTTCATACGGATAGCGGTGTAGATATTTCCATGTTTGTTCAGATGGCGGTGTAGATATTTCCATGTTCATACAGATAGCGGTGTAGATATTTTCATGTTTATACAGGTAGCGGTATAGATATTTCCATGTTTATACAGATAGTGGTGTAGATATTTCCATGTTTATACAGATAGCGGTGTAGATATTTCCAAGTTTATACAGATAGCGGTGAAGATATCTCCATCTTATTACAGTTGGCGGTGTAGATATTTATATGTT
The DNA here is from genome assembly GCF_029281585.2 of Gorilla gorilla gorilla. NCBI lineage: Eukaryota > Metazoa > Chordata > Mammalia > Primates > Hominidae > Gorilla > Gorilla gorilla. The sequence continues at coordinate 2,509,663 of NC_073232.2, read as the reverse complement.
CACACAGATGGCGGTGCAGATATTTCCATGTTCATACAGATGGCGGTGTAGATATTTCCATGTTTATAGAGATAGCGGTGTAGCTATTTCCATGTTCATACATATAGCGTTGTAGATATTTCCATGTTCATACAGATAGTGGTGCAGATATTTCCATGTTCATACAGATAGCGGTGTAGCTATTTCCATGTTCATACAGATAGCGGTGTAGATATTGCCATGTTCATCCAGATGGCTGTGTAGGCATATCCAAGTTCATACAGATGGCGGTGAAGGTAACTCCTTCTTCATACAGATAGCGGTGTAGATATTTCCATGTTCATACAGATAGTGGTGTAGATATTTCCATGTTCATACAGATAGAGGGGCTGATATTTCCATGTTCATACAGATAGCGGTGCTGATATTTCCATGTTTATACAGATAGCGGTGTAGATATTTCCATGTTTATACAGATAGCGGTGTAGATATTTCCATGTTTATACAGATAGTGGTGTAGATATCTCCATCTTAATACAGATGGCGGTGTAGATATTTATGTGTTCATACAAATGGCGGTGCAGATATTTCCATGTTCATAGAGATGGCGATGTAGATATTTCCATGTTTATAGAGATAGCGGTGTAGTTATTTCCATGTGTAAAGAGATAGCTTTGTAGATATTTCCATGTATATGCAGATAGCTGTGTAGATATTTCCATTTTCATGCAGATAGCGGTGTAGATATTTCCATGTTCAAACAGATAGCGGTGAAGATATTTCCAAGTTCATACTGATAGCGGTGTAGATATTTCCATGTTTGTACAGATAGCGGTGAAGTTGTATGCATGTTTACACAGATAGCGGTGTAGATATTTCCATGTTCATACAGATAGCGGTGATGATATTTCCATGTTTATACAGGTAGTGGTGTAGATATTTCCATGTTTATACAGATAGCGGTGTAGATATTTCCATGTTTATACAGATAGCGGTGTAGATATTTCCATGTTTATACAGATAGCGGTGTAGATATCTCCATCTTAATACAGATGGCGGTGTAGATATTTATATGTTCATACAGATGGCGGAGCAGATATTTCCATGTTCATACAAATGGCGGTGTAGATATTTCCATGTTTATAGAGATAGCGGTGTAGATATTTCCTTGTGTAAAGAGATAGCTTTGTAGATATTTCCATGTATATGCAGATAGCTGTGTAGATATTTCCATTTTCATGCAGATAGCGGTGTAGATATTTCCATGTTCAAACAGATAGCGGTGTAGATATTTCCATGTTCATAAAGATAGCGGTGTAGATATTTGAATGTTCATACAGATAGCGGTGCTGATAGTTCCATGTTTATATAGGTAGCGGTGTAGATATTTCCATGTTTATACAGATAGCGGTGTAGATATTTCCGTTTTTATACATATAGCGGTGTAGATATTTCCGTGTTTATACAGATAGCGGTGTAGATATTTCCATGTTCATACAGATATTGGTGTAGATATTTCCATGTTTATACAGATAGCGGTGTAGATATTTCCATGTTTATACAGATAGCGGTGTAGATATTTCCATGTTTATACAGATAGCGGTGTAGATATCTCCATCTTAATACAGATGGCGGTGTAGATATTTATAGGTTCATACAGATGGCGGTGCAGATATTTCCATGTTTATACAAATGGCGGTGTAGATATTTCCATGTTTATAGAGATAGCGGTGTAGATATTTCCTTGTGTAAAGAGATAGCTTTGTAGATATTTCCATGTATATGCAGATAGCTGTGTAGATATTTCCATTTTCATGCAGATAGCGGTGTAGATATTTCCATGTTCAAACAGATAGCGGTGTAGATATTTCCATGTTCATACAGATAGCGGTGTAGATATTTGAATGTTCATACAGATAGCGGTGCTGATAGTTCCATGTTTATATAGGTAGCGGTGTAGATATTTCCATGTTTATACAGATAGCGGTGTAGATATTTCCGTGTTTATACAGATAGCGGTGTAGATATTTCCGTGTTTATTCAGATAGCGGTGTAGATATTTCCATGTTCATACAGATATTGGTGTAGATATTTCCATGTTCATACAGATAGGGGTGTAGATATATCCATGTTCATACAGATATTGGTGTAGATATTTCCATGTTCATCCAGATAGTGGTGTAGATTTTTCCATGTTCATACAGATAGCGGTGTAGCTATTTCCATGTTCATACAGATAGCGGTGTAGATATTTCCATGTTTGTTCAGATAGCGGTGTAGATATTTCCATGTTCATACAGATAGCGGTGCTTATATTTCCATGTTTATACAGGTAGCGGTGTAGATATTTCCATCTTTATACAGATAGCGGTGTAGATATTTCCATGTTTATACAGATAGCTGTGTAGATATTTCCAAGTTTATACAGATAGCGGTGTAGATATCTCCATCTTAATACAGTTGGCGGTGTACATATTTATATGTTCAGACAGGTGGTGGAGCAGATATTTCCATGTTCATACAGATGGCGGTGTAGATATTTCCATGTTTATAGAGATAGCGGTGTAGCTATTTCCATGTTCATACAGATAGCGGTGTAGATATTTCCATGTTCATACAGATAGTGGTGTAGATATTTCCATGTTCATACAGATGGCGGTGTAGCTATTTCCATGTTCATACAGATAGCGGTGTAGATATTTCCATGTTCATCCAGATGGCTGTGTAGATATATCCATGTTCATACTGATAGCGGTGTAGATATTTCCATGTACATTCATATAGTGCTGTAGATATTTCCATGTTCAAACAGATAGCGCTGTAGCTATTTCCATGTTCATACAGATAGCGGTGTAGATATTTCCATGTTCGTTCAGATTGCGGTGTAGATATTTCCATGTTCATACAGATAGCGGTGCTGATATTTCCATGTTTATACAGGTAGCGGTGTAGATATTTCCATGTTTATACAGATAGCGGTGTAGATATTTCCATGTTTATACAGATAGCAGTGTAGATATTTCCATGTTTATACAGATGGCGGTGTAGATATCTCCATCTTAATACAGATGGCGGTGTAGATAATTATATGTTCATACAGATGGCGGTGCAGATATTTCCATGTTAATACAGATGGCGGTGTAGATATTTCCATGTTTATAGAGATAGCGGTGTAGATATTTCCATGTGTAAAGAGATAGCTTTGTAGATATTTCCATGTGTATGCAGATTGATGTGTATGTATTTCCATTTTCATGTAGATAGCGGTGTAGATATTTCCATGTTCAAACAGATAGCGGTGTAGATATTTCCATGTTCATACAGATAGCGGTGTAGATATATCCATGTTCATCCAGATGGCTGTGTAGGTATATCCATGTTCATACAGAAGGCGGTGAAGGTATTTCCATGTTTATACAGATAGCGGTGTAGTTATTTCCATGTTCATCCAGACGGCTGTGTAGATATATCCACGTTCATACAGAAGGCGGTGAAGGTATTTCCATGTTTATACAGATAGCGGTGAAGATGCATGCATGTTTGCACAGATAGCGGTGTAGATATTTCCATGTTCATACAGATAGTGGTACTTATATTTCCATGTTTATACAGGTATGGGTGTAGATATTTCCATGTTTATACAGATAGCGGTGTAGATATTTCCATGTTCATCCAGAGGGCTGTGTAGATATATCCATGTTCATACAGATAGCGGTGTAGATAGTTCCAAGTTCATACAGATAGTGGTGTAGATATTTCCATGTTCCTACAGATAGCGGGGTAGCTATTTCCATGTCCATGCAGATAGCGGTGTAGATATTTCCATGTTCATCCAGATGGCTGTGTAGGTATATCCATGTTCATACAGATGGCGGTGAAGATGTTTCCATGTTCATATAGATAGCGGTGTAGATATTTCCATGTTCATACAGATAGTGGTGTAGATAATTCCATGTTCTTAAAGATAGCGGTGTAGTTATTTCCATGTGTAAAGAGATAGCTGTGTAGATATTTCCATGTATATTCAGATAGGTGTGTAGATATTTCCATTTTCATGCAGATAGCGGTGTAGATATTTCTAAGTTCAAAAAGATACCGGTGTAGACATTTCCATGTTCATACAGATAGCGGTGTAGAAATTTCCATGTTTATACAGATAGTGGTGAAGATGTATGCCTGTTTGCACAGATAGCGGTGTAGATATTTCCATGTTCATACAGATAGCGGTGTGGGTATTTCCATGACCATCCAGATGGTTGTGTAGATATATCCGTGTGCATACAGATGGCGTTGAAGATATTTCCATGTTCATACAGATATCGGTGTAGATATTTCCATGTTCATACAGATAGCGGTTTAGATATTTCCATGTTCATACAGATAGCGGTGTAGATATTTCCATGTTCATACAGATAGTGGTGTAGTTATTTCCATGTTCATCCATATGGCTGTGTAGATATATCCATGTTCATACAGATGGCGGTGAAGATATTTCCATGTTTATACAGAAAGCGGTGTAGATATCTCCATCTTAAAACAGATGGCGGTGTAGATATTTATATGTTCATACAGATGGCGGTGCAGATATTTCCATGTTCATACAGATGGCGGTGTAGATATTTCCATGTTCATACAGATAGCGGTGTGGTTATTTCCATGTGTAAAGAGATAGCTGTGTAGATATTTCCATGTATATGCAGATAGCTGTGTAGATATTTCCATTTTCATGCAGATAGCGGTGCAGATATTTCCATGTTCACACAGATAGCGTTGTAGATATTTCCATGTTCATCCAGATAGCGGTGTAGATATTTCCATGTTCATACAGATAGGGGTGTAGATATTTCCAAGTTCATACAGATAGCGGTGAAGCTATTTCCATGTTCATACAGATAGCGGTGTAGATATTTCCATGTTCATCCAGATGGCTGTGTAGATATATCGATGTTCATAGAGATGGCGGTGAAGATATTTCCATGTTCATACAGATAGAGGTGTAGATATTTCCATGTTCATCCAGATATCGGTGTAGATATTTCCATGTTCATACAGAAAGGGGTGTAGATATTTCCATGTTCATACAGATAGCTGTGTAGTTATTTCCATGTTCATACAGAGAGCGGTGTAGATATTTCCATGTTCATCCAAATGGCTGTGTAGATATATCCACGTTCATACAGATGGCGGTGAAGATACTTCCATGTTTATACAGATAGTGGTGAAGATGCATGCATGTTTGCACAGATAGCGGTGTAGATATTTCCATGTTCATACAGATAGCGGTACTTATATTTCCATGTTTATACAGATAGTGGTGTAGATATTTCCATGTTTATACAGATAGCGGTGTAGATATTTCCATATTTATACAGATAGCGGTGTAGATATCTCCAACTTAATACAGATGGCGGTGTAGATATTTCCATGTTTAAAGATATAGCGGTGTAGTTATTTCCATGTGTAAAGAGATAGCTTTGTAGATATTTCCATGTATATGCAGATAGCTGTGTAGATATTTCCATTTTCATGCAGATAGCGGTGTAGATATTTCCATGTTCAAACAGATAGTGGTGTAGATATTTCCATGTTCATACAGATGGCGGTGTAGATATTTCCATGTTTATAGAGATAGCGGTGTAGATATTTCCATGTTCATACAGATAGCGGTGTAGATATTTCCATGTTCATACAGATAGTGGTGTAGATATTTCCATGTTCATACAGATGGCGGTGTAGCTATTTCCATGTTCATACAGATAGCGGTGTAGATATTTCCATGTTCATCCAGATGGCTGTGTAGATATATCCATGTTCATAATGATAGCGGTGTAGATATTTCCATGTTCATTCAGATAGTGCTGTAGATGTTTCCATGTTCAAACAGATAGCGGTGTAGCTATTTCCATGTTCATACAGATAGCGGTGTAGATATTTCCATGTTCATTCAGATTGCGGTGTAGATATTTCCATGTTCATACAGATAGCGGTGCTGATACTTCCATGTTTATACAGGTAGCGGTGTAGATATTTCCATGTTTATACAGATAGCGGTGTAGATATTTCCATGTTTATACAGATAGCAGTGTAGATATTTCCATGTTTATACAGATGGCGGTGTAGATATCTCCATCTTAATACAGATGGCGGTGTAGATATTTATATGTTCATACAGATGGCGGTGCAGATATTTCCATGTTCATACAGATTGCGGTGTAGATATTTCCATGTTTATAGAGATAGCGGTGTAGATATTTCCATGTGTAAAGAGATAGCTTTGTAGATATTTCCATGTATATGCAGATTGATGTGTATGTATTTCCATTTTCATGCAGATAGCGGTGTAGATATTTCCATGTTCAAACAGATAGTGGTGTAGATATTTCCATGTTCATACTGATAGCGGTGTAGATATTTCCATGTTCATACAGATAGCGGTGTAGATATTTCCATGTTCATACAGATAGCGGTGTAGCTATTTCCATGTTCATACACATAGCGGTGTAGATATTTCCATGTTTGTTCAGATAGCGGTGTAGATATTTCCATGTTCATACAGATAGCGGTGTAGATATTTTCATGTTTATACAGGTAGCGGTATAGATATTTCCATGTTTATACAGATAGTGGTGTAGATATTTCCATGTTTATACAGATAGCGGTGTAGATACTTCCAAGTTTATACAGATAGCGGTGAAGATATCTCCATCTTATTACAGTTGGCGGTGTAGATATTTATATGTTCACACAGATGGCGGTGCAGATATTTCCATGCTCATACTGATGGCGGTGTAGATATTTCCATGTTTATAGAGATAGCGGTGTAGCTATTTCCATGTTCATACATATAGCGTTGTAGATATTTCCATGTTCATACAGATAGTGGTGTAGATATTTCCATGTTCATACAGATAGCGGTGTAGCTATTTCCATATTCATACAGATAGCGGTGTAGATATTGCCATGTTCATCCAGATGGCTGTGTAGACATATCCATGTTCATACAGATGGCGGTGAAGGTAACTCCTTCTTCATACAGATAGCGGTGTAGATATTTCCATGTTCATACAGATAGTGGTGTAGATATTTCCATGTTCATACAGATAGAGGGGCTGATATTTCCATGTTCATACAGATAGCGGTGCTGATATTTCCACGTTTATACAGATAGCGGTGTAGATATTTCCATGTTTTTACAGATAGCGGTGTAGATATTTCCATGTTTATACAGATAGTGGTGTAGATATCTGCATCTTAATACAGATGGCGGTGTAGATATTTATGTGTTCATACAAATGGCGGTGCAGATATTTCCATGTTCATACAGATGGCGATGTAGATATTTCCATGTTTATAGAGATAGCGGTGTAGTTATTTCCATGTGTAAAGAGATAGCTTTGTAGATATTTCCATGTATATGCAGATAGCTGTGTAGATATTTCCATTTTCATGCAGATAGCGGTGTAGATATTTCCATGTTCAAACAGATAGCGGTGTAGATATTTCCAAGTTCATACTGATAGCGGTGTAGATATTTCCATGTTTGTACAGATAGCGGTGAAGTTGTATGCATGTTTACACAGATAGCGGTGTAGATATTTCCATGTTCATACAGATATTGGTGTAGATATTTCCATGTTCATACAGATAGGGGTGTAGATATATCCATGTTCATACAGATTGCGGTGTAGATATTTCCATGTTCATCCAGATAGTGGTGTAGATATTTCCATGTTCATACAGATAGCGGTGTAGATATTTCCATGTTCATACAGATAGCGGTGTAGATATTTGAATGTTCATACAGATAGCGGTGCTGATAGTTCCATGTTTATATAGGTAGCGGTGTAGATATTTCCATGTTTATACAGATAGCGGTGTAGATATTTCCGTGTTTATACAGATAGCGGTGTAGATATTTCCGTGTTTATACAGATAGCGGTGTAGATATTTCCATGTTCATACAGATGGCGGTGTAGCTATTTCCATGTTCAAACAGATAGCGGTGTAGATATTTCCATGTTCATCCAGATGGCTGTGTAGATATATCCATGTTCATAATGATAGCGGTGTAGATATTTCCATGTTCATTCAGATAGTGCTGTAGATGTTTCCATGTTCAAACAGATAGCGGTGTAGCTATTTCCATGTTCATACAGATAGCGGTGTAGATATTTCCATGTTCATTCAGATTGCGGTGTAGATATTTCCATGTTCATACAGATAGCGGTGCTGATACTTCCATGTTTATACAGGTAGCGGTGTAGATATTTCCATGTTTATACAGATAGCGGTGTAGATATTTCCATGTTTATACAGATAGCAGTGTAGATATTTCCATGTTTATACAGATGGCGGTGTAGATATCTCCATCTTAATACAGATGGCGGTGTAGATATTTATATGTTCATACAGATGGCGGTGCAGATATTTCCATGTTCATACAGATTGCGGTGTAGATATTTCCATGTTTATAGAGATAGCGGTGTAGATATTTCCATGTGTAAAGAGATAGCTTTGTAGATATTTCCATGTATATGCAGATTGATGTGTATGTATTTCCATTTTCATGCAGATAGCGGTGTAGATATTTCCATGTTCAAACAGATAGTGGTGTAGATATTTCCATGTTCATACTGATAGCGGTGTAGATATTTCCATGTTCATACAGATAGCGGTGTAGATATTTCCATGTTCATACAGATAGCGGTGTAGCTATTTCCATGTTCATACACATAGCGGTGTAGATATTTCCATGTTTGTTCAGATAGCGGTGTAGCTATTTCCATGTTCATACATATAGCGTTGTAGATATTTCCATGTTCATACAGATAGTGGTGCAGATATTTCCATGTTCATACAGATAGCGGTGTAGCTATTTCCATGTTCATACAGATAGCGGTGTAGATATTGCCATGTTCATCCAGATGGCTGTGTAGGCATATCCAAGTTCATACAGATGGCGGTGAAGGTAACTCCTTCTTCATACAGATAGCGGTGTAGATATTTCCATGTTCATACAGATAGTGGTGTAGATATTTCCATGTTCATACAGATAGAGGGGCTGATATTTCCATGTTCATACAGATAGCGGTGCTGATATTTCCATGTTTATACAGATAGCGGTGTAGATATTTCCATGTTTATACAGATAGCGGTGTAGATATTTCCATGTTTATACAGATAGTGGTGTAGATATCTCCATCTTAATACAGATGGCGGTGTAGATATTTATGTGTTCATACAAATGGCGGTGCAGATATTTCCATGTTCATAGAGATGGCGATGTAGATATTTCCATGTTTATAGAGATAGCGGTGTAGTTATTTCCATGTGTAAAGAGATAGCTTTGTAGATATTTCCATGTATATGCAGATAGCTGTGTAGATATTTCCATTTTCATGCAGATAGCGGTGTAGATATTTCCATGTTCAAACAGATAGCGGTGAAGATATTTCCAAGTTCATACTGATAGCGGTGTAGATATTTCCATGTTTGTACAGATAGCGGTGAAGTTGTATGCATGTTTACACAGATAGCGGTGTAGATATTTCCATGTTCATACAGATAGCGGTGATGATATTTCCATGTTTATACAGGTAGTGGTGTAGATATTTCCATGTTTATACAGATAGCGGTGTAGATATTTCCATGTTTATACAGATAGCGGTGTAGATATTTCCATGTTTATACAGATAGCGGTGTAGATATCTCCATCTTAATACAGATGGCGGTGTAGATATTTATATGTTCATACAGATGGCGGAGCAGATATTTCCATGTTCATACAAATGGCGGTGTAGATATTTCCATGTTTATAGAGATAGCGGTGTAGATATTTCCTTGTGTAAAGAGATAGCTTTGTAGATATTTCCATGTATATGCAGATAGCTGTGTAGATATTTCCATTTTCATGCAGATAGCGGTGTAGATATTTCCATGTTCAAACAGATAGCGGTGTAGATATTTCCATGTTCATAAAGATAGCGGTGTAGATATTTGAATGTTCATACAGATAGCGGTGCTGATAGTTCCATGTTTATATAGGTAGCGGTATAGATATTTCCATGTTTATACAGATAGCGGTGTAGATATTTCCGTTTTTATACATATAGCGGTGTAGATATTTCCGTGTTTATACAGATAGCGGTGTAGATATTTCCATGTTCATACAGATATTGGTGTAGATATTTCCATGTTCATACAGATAGGGGTGTAGATATATCCATGTTCATACAGATATTGGTGTAGATATTTCCATGTTCATCCAGATAGTGGTGTAGATTTTTCCATGTTCATACAGATAGCGGTGTAGCTATTTCCATGTTCATACAGATAGCGGTGTAGATATTTCCATGTTTGTTCAGATAGCGGTGTAGATATTTCCATGTTCATACAGATAGCGGTGCTTATATTTCCATGTTTATACAGGTAGCGGTGTAGATATTTCCATCTTTATACAGATAGCGGTGTAGATATTTCCATGTTTATACAGATAGCTGTGTAGATATTTCCAAGTTTATACAGATAGCGGTGTAGATATCTCCATCTTAATACAGTTGGCGGTGTACATATTTATATGTTCAGACAGGTGGTGGAGCAGATATTTCCATGTTCATACAGATGGCGGTGTAGATATTTCCATGTTTATAGAGATAGCGGTGTAGCTATTTCCATGTTCATACAGATAGCGGTGTAGATATTTCCATGTTCATACAGATAGTGGTGTAGATATTTCCATGTTCATACAGATGGCGGTGTAGCTATTTCCATGTTCATACAGATAGCGGTGTAGATATTTCCATGTTCATCCAGATGGCTGTGTAGATATATCCATGTTCATACTGATAGCGGTGTAGATATTTCCATGTACATTCATATAGTGCTGTAGATATTTCCATGTTCAAACAGATAGCGCTGTAGCTATTTCCATGTTCATACAGATAGCGGTGTAGATATTTCCATGTTCGTTCAGATTGCGGTGTAGATATTTCCATGTTCATACAGATAGCGGTGCTGATATTTCCATGTTTATACAGGTAGCGGTGTAGATATTTCCATGTTTATACAGATAGCGGTGTAGATATTTCCATGTTTATACAGATAGCAGTGTAGATATTTCCATGTTTATACAGATGGCGGTGTAGATATCTCCATCTTAATACAGATGGCGGTGTAGATAATTATATGTTCATACAGATGGCGGTGCAGATATTTCCATGTTAATACAGATGGCGGTGTAGATATTTCCATGTTTATAGAGATAGCGGTGTAGATATTTCCATGTGTAAAGAGATAGCTTTGTAGATATTTCCATGTGTATGCAGATTGATGTGTATGTATTTCCATTTTCATGTAGATAGCGGTGTAGATATTTCCATGTTCAAACAGATAGCGGTGTAGATATTTCCATGTTCATACAGATAGCGGTGTAGATATATCCATGTTCATCCAGATGGCTGTGTAGGTATATCCATGTTCATACAGAAGGCGGTGAAGGTATTTCCATGTTTATACAGATAGCGGTGTAGTTATTTCCATGTTCATCCAGACGGCTGTGTAGATATATCCACGTTCATACAGAAGGCGGTGAAGGTATTTCCATGTTTATACAGATAGCGGTGAAGATGCATGCATGTTTGCACAGATAGCGGTGTAGATATTTCCATGTTCATACAGATAGTGGTACTTATATTTCCATGTTTATACAGGTATGGGTGTAGATATTTCCATGTTTATACAGATAGCGGTGTAGATATTTCCATGTTCATCCAGAGGGCTGTGTAGATATATCCATGTTCATACAGATAGCGGTGTAGATAGTTCCAAGTTCATACAGATAGTGGTGTAGATATTTCCATGTTCCTACAGATAGCGGGGTAGCTATTTCCATGTCCATGCAGATAGCGGTGTAGATATTTCCATGTTCATCCAGATGGCTGTGTAGGTATATCCATGTTCATACAGATGGCGGTGAAGATGTTTCCATGTTCATATAGATAGCGGTGTAGATATTTCCATGTTCATACAGATAGTGGTGTAGATAATTCCATGTTCTTAAAGATAGCGGTGTAGTTATTTCCATGTGTAAAGAGATAGCTGTGTAGATATTTCCATGTATATTCAGATAGGTGTGTAGATATTTCCATTTTCATGCAGATAGCGGTGTAGATATTTCTAAGTTCAAAAAGATACCGGTGTAGACATTTCCATGTTCATACAGATAGCGGTGTAGAAATTTCCATGTTTATACAGATAGTGGTGAAGATGTATGCCTGTTTGCACAGATAGCGGTGTAGATATTTCCATGTTCATACAGATAGCGGTGTGGGTATTTCCATGACCATCCAGATGGTTGTGTAGATATATCCGTGTGCATACAGATGGCGTTGAAGATATTTCCATGTTCATACAGATATCGGTGTAGATATTTCCATGTTCATACAGATAGCGGTTTAGATATTTCCATGTTCATACAGATAGCGGTGTAGATATTTCCATGTTCATACAGATAGTGGTGTAGTTATTTCCATGTTCATCCATATGGCTGTGTAGATATATCCATGTTCATACAGATGGCGGTGAAGATATTTCCATGTTTATACAGAAAGCGGTGTAGATATCTCCATCTTAAAACAGATGGCGGTGTAGATATTTATATGTTCATACAGATGGCGGTGCAGATATTTCCATGTTCATACAGATGGCGGTGTAGATATTTCCATGTTCATACAGATAGCGGTGTGGTTATTTCCATGTGTAAAGAGATAGCTGTGTAGATATTTCCATGTATATGCAGATAGCTGTGTAGATATTTCCATTTTCATGCAGATAGCGGTGCAGATATTTCCATGTTCACACAGATAGCGTTGTAGATATTTCCATGTTCATCCAGATAGCGGTGTAGATATTTCCATGTTCATACAGATAGGGGTGTAGATATTTCCAAGTTCATACAGATAGCGGTGAAGCTATTTCCATGTTCATACAGATAGCGGTGTAGATATTTCCATGTTCATCCAGATGGCTGTGTAGATATATCGATGTTCATAGAGATGGCGGTGAAGATATTTCCATGTTCATACAGATAGAGGTGTAGATATTTCCATGTTCATCCAGATATCGGTGTAGATATTTCCATGTTCATACAGAAAGGGGTGTAGATATTTCCATGTTCATACAGATAGCTGTGTAGTTATTTCCATGTTCATACAGAGAGCGGTGTAGATATTTCCATGTTCATCCAAATGGCTGTGTAGATATATCCACGTTCATACAGATGGCGGTGAAGATACTTCCATGTTTATACAGATAGTGGTGAAGATGCATGCATGTTTGCACAGATAGCGGTGTAGATATTTCCATGTTCATACAGATAGCGGTACTTATATTTCCATGTTTATACAGATAGTGGTGTAGATATTTCCATGTTTATACAGATAGCGGTGTAGATATTTCCATATTTATACAGATAGCGGTGTAGATATCTCCAACTTAATACAGATGGCGGTGTAGATATTTCCATGTTTAAAGATATAGCGGTGTAGTTATTTCCATGTGTAAAGAGATAGCTTTGTAGATATTTCCATGTATATGCAGATAGCTGTGTAGATATTTCCATTTTCATGCAGATAGCGGTGTAGATATTTCCATGTTCAAACAGATAGTGGTGTAGATATTTCCATGTTCATACAGATGGCGGTGTAGATATTTCCATGTTTATAGAGATAGCGGTGTAGATATTTCCATGTTCATACAGATAGCGGTGTAGATATTTCCATGTTCATACAGATAGTGGTGTAGATATTTCCATGTTCATACAGATGGCGGTGTAGCTATTTCCATGTTCATACAGATAGCGGTGTAGATATTTCCATGTTCATCCAGATGGCTGTGTAGATATATCCATGTTCATAATGATAGCGGTGTAGATATTTCCATGTTCATTCAGATAGTGCTGTAGATGTTTCCATGTTCAAACAGATAGCGGTGTAGCTATTTCCATGTTCATACAGATAGCGGTGTAGATATTTCCATGTTCATTCAGATTGCGGTGTAGATATTTCCATGTTCATACAGATAGCGGTGCTGATACTTCCATGTTTATACAGGTAGCGGTGTAGATATTTCCATGTTTATACAGATAGCGGTGTAGATATTTCCATGTTTATACAGATAGCAGTGTAGATATTTCCATGTTTATACAGATGGCGGTGTAGATATCTCCATCTTAATACAGATGGCGGTGTAGATATTTATATGTTCATACAGATGGCGGTGCAGATATTTCCATGTTCATACAGATTGCGGTGTAGATATTTCCATGTTTATAGAGATAGCGGTGTAGATATTTCCATGTGTAAAGAGATAGCTTTGTAGATATTTCCATGTATATGCAGATTGATGTGTATGTATTTCCATTTTCATGCAGATAGCGGTGTAGATATTTCCATGTTCAAACAGATAGTGGTGTAGATATTTCCATGTTCATACTGATAGCGGTGTAGATATTTCCATGTTCATACAGATAGCGGTGTAGATATTTCCATGTTCATACAGATAGCGGTGTAGCTATTTCCATGTTCATACACATAGCGGTGTAGATATTTCCATGTTTGTTCAGATAGCGGTGTAGATATTTCCATGTTCATACAGATAGCGGTGTAGATATTTTCATGTTTATACAGGTAGCGGTATAGATATTTCCATGTTTATACAGATAGTGGTGTAGATATTTCCATGTTTATACAGATAGCGGTGTAGATACTTCCAAGTTTATACAGATAGCGGTGAAGATATCTCCATCTTATTACAGTTGGCGGTGTAGATATTTATATGTTCACACAGATGGCGGTGCAGATATTTCCATGCTCATACTGATGGCGGTGTAGATATTTCCATGTTTATAGAGATAGCGGTGTAGCTATTTCCATGTTCATACATATAGCGTTGTAGATATTTCCATGTTCATACAGATAGTGGTGTAGATATTTCCATGTTCATACAGATAGCGGTGTAGCTATTTCCATATTCATACAGATAGCGGTGTAGATATTGCCATGTTCATCCAGATGGCTGTGTAGACATATCCATGTTCATACAGATGGCGGTGAAGGTAACTCCTTCTTCATACAGATAGCGGTGTAGATATTTCCATGTTCATACAGATAGTGGTGTAGATATTTCCATGTTCATACAGATAGAGGGGCTGATATT
The DNA here is from genome assembly GCF_029281585.2 of Gorilla gorilla gorilla. NCBI lineage: Eukaryota > Metazoa > Chordata > Mammalia > Primates > Hominidae > Gorilla > Gorilla gorilla. Next base: position 2,494,471 of record NC_073232.2, on the reverse strand, counting down.
TCCATGTTCATACAGATAGCGGTGCTGATATTTCCACGTTTATACAGATAGCGGTGTAGATATTTCCATGTTTTTACAGATAGCGGTGTAGATATTTCCATGTTTATACAGATAGTGGTGTAGATATCTGCATCTTAATACAGATGGCGGTGTAGATATTTATGTGTTCATACAAATGGCGGTGCAGATATTTCCATGTTCATACAGATGGCGATGTAGATATTTCCATGTTTATAGAGATAGCGGTGTAGTTATTTCCATGTGTAAAGAGATAGCTTTGTAGATATTTCCATGTATATGCAGATAGCTGTGTAGATATTTCCATTTTCATGCAGATAGCGGTGTAGATATTTCCATGTTCAAACAGATAGCGGTGTAGATATTTCCAAGTTCATACTGATAGCGGTGTAGATATTTCCATGTTTGTACAGATAGCGGTGAAGTTGTATGCATGTTTACACAGATAGCGGTGTAGATATTTCCATGTTCATACAGATATTGGTGTAGATATTTCCATGTTCATACAGATAGGGGTGTAGATATATCCATGTTCATACAGATTGCGGTGTAGATATTTCCATGTTCATCCAGATAGTGGTGTAGATATTTCCATGTTCATACAGATAGCGGTGTAGATATTTCCATGTTCATACAGATAGCGGTGTAGATATTTGAATGTTCATACAGATAGCGGTGCTGATAGTTCCATGTTTATATAGGTAGCGGTGTAGATATTTCCATGTTTATACAGATAGCGGTGTAGATATTTCCGTGTTTATACAGATAGCGGTGTAGATATTTCCGTGTTTATACAGATAGCGGTGTAGATATTTCCATGTTCATACAGATGGCGGTGTAGCTATTTCCATGTTCAAACAGATAGCGGTGTAGATATTTCCATGTTCATCCAGATGGCTGTGTAGATATATCCATGTTCATAATGATAGCGGTGTAGATATTTCCATGTTCATTCAGATAGTGCTGTAGATGTTTCCATGTTCAAACAGATAGCGGTGTAGCTATTTCCATGTTCATACAGATAGCGGTGTAGATATTTCCATGTTCATTCAGATTGCGGTGTAGATATTTCCATGTTCATACAGATAGCGGTGCTGATACTTCCATGTTTATACAGGTAGCGGTGTAGATATTTCCATGTTTATACAGATAGCGGTGTAGATATTTCCATGTTTATACAGATAGCAGTGTAGATATTTCCATGTTTATACAGATGGCGGTGTAGATATCTCCATCTTAATACAGATGGCGGTGTAGATATTTATATGTTCATACAGATGGCGGTGCAGATATTTCCATGTTCATACAGATTGCGGTGTAGATATTTCCATGTTTATAGAGATAGCGGTGTAGATATTTCCATGTGTAAAGAGATAGCTTTGTAGATATTTCCATGTATATGCAGATTGATGTGTATGTATTTCCATTTTCATGCAGATAGCGGTGTAGATATTTCCATGTTCAAACAGATAGTGGTGTAGATATTTCCATGTTCATACTGATAGCGGTGTAGATATTTCCATGTTCATTCAGATAGCGGTGTAGATATTTCCATGTTCATACAGATAGCGGTGTAGCTATTTCCATGTTCATACACATAGCGGTGTAGATATTTCCATGTTTGTTCAGATAGCGGTGTAGCTATTTCCATGTTCATACATATAGCGTTGTAGATATTTCCATGTTCATACAGATAGTGGTGCAGATATTTCCATGTTCATACAGATAGCGGTGTAGCTATTTCCATGTTCATACAGATAGCGGTGTAGATATTGCCATGTTCATCCAGATGGCTGTGTAGGCATATCCAAGTTCATACAGATGGCGGTGAAGGTAACTCCTTCTTCATACAGATAGCGGTGTAGATATTTCCATGTTCATACAGATAGTGGTGTAGATATTTCCATGTTCATACAGATAGAGGGGCTGATATTTCCATGTTCATACAGATAGCGGTGCTGATATTTCCATGTTTATACAGATAGCGGTGTAGATATTTCCATGTTTATACAGATAGCGGTGTAGATATTTCCATGTTTATACAGATAGTGGTGTAGATATCTCCATCTTAATACAGATGGCGGTGTAGATATTTATGTGTTCATACAAATGGCGGTGCAGATATTTCCATGTTCATAGAGATGGCGATGTAGATATTTCCATGTTTATAGAGATAGCGGTGTAGTTATTTCCATGTGTAAAGAGATAGCTTTGTAGATATTTCCATGTATATGCAGATAGCTGTGTAGATATTTCCATTTTCATGCAGATAGCGGTGTAGATATTTCCATGTTCAAACAGATAGCGGTGAAGATATTTCCAAGTTCATACTGATAGCGGTGTAGATATTTCCATGTTTGTACAGATAGCGGTGAAGTTGTATGCATGTTTACACAGATAGCGGTGTAGATATTTCCATGTTCATACAGATAGCGGTGATGATATTTCCATGTTTATACAGGTAGTGGTGTAGATATTTCCATGTTTATACAGATAGCGGTGTAGATATTTCCATGTTTATACAGATAGCGGTGTAGATATTTCCATGTTTATACAGATAGCGGTGTAGATATCTCCATCTTAATACAGATGGCGGTGTAGATATTTATATGTTCATACAGATGGCGGAGCAGATATTTCCATGTTCATACAAATGGCGGTGTAGATATTTCCATGTTTATAGAGATAGCGGTGTAGATATTTCCTTGTGTAAAGAGATAGCTTTGTAGATATTTCCATGTATATGCAGATAGCTGTGTAGATATTTCCATTTTCATGCAGATAGCGGTGTAGATATTTCCATGTTCAAACAGATAGCGGTGTAGATATTTCCATGTTCATAAAGATAGCGGTGTAGATATTTGAATGTTCATACAGATAGCGGTGCTGATAGTTCCATGTTTATATAGGTAGCGGTATAGATATTTCCATGTTTATACAGATAGCGGTGTAGATATTTCCGTTTTTATACATATAGCGGTGTAGATATTTCCGTGTTTATACAGATAGCGGTGTAGATATTTCCATCTTCATACAGATATTGGTGTAGATATTTCCATGTTTATACAGATAGCGGTGTAGATATTTCCATGTTTATACAGATAGCGGTGTAGATATTTCCATGTTTATACAGATAGCGGTGTAGATATCTCCATCTTAATACAGATGGCGGTGTAGATATTTATAGGTTCATACAGATGGCGGTGCAGATATTTCCATGTTTATACAAATGGCGGTGTAGATATTTCCATGTTTATAGAGATAGCGGTGTAGATATTTCCTTGTGTAAAGAGATAGCTTTGTAGATATTTCCATGTATATGCAGATAGCTGTGTAGATATTTCCATTTTCATGCAGATAGCGGTGTAGATATTTCCATGTTCAAACAGATAGCGGTGTAGATATTTCCATGTTCATACAGATAGCGGTGTAGATATTTGAATGTTCATACAGATAGCGGTGCTGATAGTTCCATGTTTATATAGGTAGCGGTGTAGATATTTCCATGTTTATACAGATAGCGGTGTAGATATTTCCGTGTTTATACAGATAGCGGTGTAGATATTTCCGTGTTTATACAGATAGCGGTGTAGATATTTCCATGTTCATACAGATATTGGTGTAGATATTTCCATGTTCATACAGATAGGGGTGAAGATATATCCATGTTCATACAGATATTGGTGTAGATATTTCCATGTTCATCCAGATAGTGGTGTAGATTTTTCCATGTTCATACAGATAGCGGTGTAGCTATTTCCATGTTCATACAGATAGCGGTGTAGATATTTCCATGTTTGTTCAGATAGCGGTGTAGATATTTCCATGTTCATACAGATAGCGGTGCTTATATTTCCATGTTTATACAGGTAGCGGTGTAGATATTTCCATCTTTATACAGATAGCGGTGTAGATATTTCCATGTTTATACAGATAGCTGTGTAGATATTTCCAAGTTTATACAGATAGCGGTGTAGATATCTCCATCTTAATACAGTTGGCGGTGTACATATTTATATGTTCAGACAGGTGGTGGAGCAGATATTTCCATGTTCATACAGATGGCGGTGTAGATATTTCCATGTTTATAGAGATAGCGGTGTAGCTATTTCCATGTTCATACAGATAGCGGTGTAGATATTTCCATGTTCATACAGATAGTGGTGTAGATATTTCCATGTTCATACAGATGGCGGTGTAGCTATTTCCATGTTCATACAGATAGCGGTGTAGATATTTCCATGTTCATCCAGATGGCTGTGTAGATATATCCATGTTCATACTGATAGCGGTGTAGATATTTCCATGTACATTCATATAGTGCTGTAGATATTTCCATGTTCAAACAGATAGCGCTGTAGCTATTTCCATGTTCATACAGATAGCGGTGTAGATATTTCCATGTTCGTTCAGATTGCGGTGTAGATATTTCCATGTTCATACAGATAGCGGTGCTGATATTTCCATGTTTATACAGGTAGCGGTGTAGATATTTCCATGTTTATACAGATAGCGGTGTAGATATTTCCATGTTTATACAGATAGCAGTGTAGATATTTCCATGTTTATACAGATGGCGGTGTAGATATCTCCATCTTAATACAGATGGCGGTGTAGATAATTATATGTTCATACAGATGGCGGTGCAGATATTTCCATGTTAATACAGATGGCGGTGTAGATATTTCCATGTTTATAGAGATAGCGGTGTAGATATTTCCATGTGTAAAGAGATAGCTTTGTAGATATTTCCATGTGTATGCAGATTGATGTGTATGTATTTCCATTTTCATGTAGATAGCGGTGTAGATATTTCCATGTTCAAACAGATAGCGGTGTAGATATTTCCATGTTCATACAGATAGCGGTGTAGATATATCCATGTTCATCCAGATGGCTGTGTAGGTATATCCATGTTCATACAGAAGGCGGTGAAGGTATTTCCATGTTTATACAGATAGCGGTGTAGTTATTTCCATGTTCATCCAGACGGCTGTGTAGATATATCCACGTTCATACAGAAGGCGGTGAAGGTATTTCCATGTTTATACAGATAGCGGTGAAGATGCATGCATGTTTGCACAGATAGCGGTGTAGATATTTCCATGTTCATACAGATAGTGGTACTTATATTTCCATGTTTATACAGGTATGGGTGTAGATATTTCCATGTTTATACAGATAGCGGTGTAGATATTTCCATGTTCATCCAGAGGGCTGTGTAGATATATCCATGTTCATACAGATATCGGTGTAGATAGTTCCAAGTTCATACAGATAGTGGTGTAGATATTTCCATGTTCCTACAGATAGCGGGGTAGCTATTTCCATGTCCATGCAGATAGCGGTGTAGATATTTCCATGTTCATCCAGATGGCTGTGTAGGTATATCCATGTTCATACAGATGGCGGTGAAGATGTTTCCATGTTCATATAGATAGCGGTGTAGATATTTCCATGTTCATACAGATAGTGGTGTAGATAATTCCATGTTCTTAAAGATAGCGGTGTAGTTATTTCCATGTGTAAAGAGATAGCTGTGTAGATATTTCCATGTATATTCAGATAGGTGTGTAGATATTTCCATTTTCATGCAGATAGCGGTGTAGATATTTCTAAGTTCAAAAAGATACCGGTGTAGACATTTCCATGTTCATACAGATAGCGGTGTAGAAATTTCCATGTTTATACAGATAGTGGTGAAGATGTATGCCTGTTTGCACAGATAGCGGTGTAGATATTTCCATGTTCATACAGATAGCGGTGTGGGTATTTCCATGACCATCCAGATGGTTGTGTAGATATATCCGTGTGCATACAGATGGCGTTGAAGATATTTCCATGTTCATACAGATATCGGTGTAGATATTTCCATGTTCATACAGATAGCGGTTTAGATATTTCCATGTTCATACAGATAGCGGTGTAGATATTTCCATGTTCATACAGATAGTGGTGTAGTTATTTCCATGTTCATCCATATGGCTGTGTAGATATATCCATGTTCATACAGATGGCGGTGAAGATATTTCCATGTTTATACAGAAAGCGGTGTAGATATCTCCATCTTAAAACAGATGGCGGTGTAGATATTTATATGTTCATACAGATGGCGGTGCAGATATTTCCATGTTCATACAGATGGCGGTGTAGATATTTCCATGTTCATACAGATAGCGGTGTGGTTATTTCCATGTGTAAAGAGATAGCTGTGTAGATATTTCCATGTATATGCAGATAGCTGTGTAGATATTTCCATTTTCATGCAGATAGCGGTGCAGATATTTCCATGTTCACACAGATAGCGTTGTAGATATTTCCATGTTCATCCAGATAGCGGTGTAGATATTTCCATGTTCATACAGATAGGGGTGTAGATATTTCCAAGTTCATACAGATAGCGGTGAAGCTATTTCCATGTTCATACAGATAGCGGTGTAGATATTTCCATGTTCATCCAGATGGCTGTGTAGATATATCGATGTTCATAGAGATGGCGGTGAAGATATTTCCATGTTCATACAGATAGAGGTGTAGATATTTCCATGTTCATCCAGATATCGGTGTAGATATTTCCATGTTCATACAGAAAGGGGTGTAGATATTTCCATGTTCATACAGATAGCTGTGTAGTTATTTCCATGTTCATACAGAGAGCGGTGTAGATATTTCCATGTTCATCCAAATGGCTGTGTAGATATATCCACGTTCATACAGATGGCGGTGAAGATACTTCCATGTTTATACAGATAGTGGTGAAGATGCATGCATGTTTGCACAGATAGCGGTGTAGATATTTCCATGTTCATACAGATAGCGGTACTTATATTTCCATGTTTATACAGATAGTGGTGTAGATATTTCCATGTTTATACAGATAGCGGTGTAGATATTTCCATATTTATACAGATAGCGGTGTAGATATCTCCAACTTAATACAGATGGCGGTGTAGATATTTCCATGTTTAAAGATATAGCGGTGTAGTTATTTCCATGTGTAAAGAGATAGCTTTGTAGATATTTCCATGTATATGCAGATAGCTGTGTAGATATTTCCATTTTCATGCAGATAGCGGTGTAGATATTTCCATGTTCAAACAGATAGTGGTGTAGATATTTCCATGTTCATACAGATGGCGGTGTAGATATTTCCATGTTTATAGAGATAGCGGTGTAGATATTTCCATGTTCATACAGATAGCGGTGTAGATATTTCCATGTTCATACAGATAGTGGTGTAGATATTTCCATGTTCATACAGATGGCGGTGTAGCTATTTCCATGTTCATACAGATAGCGGTGTAGATATTTCCATGTTCATCCAGATGGCTGTGTAGATATATCCATGTTCATAATGATAGCGGTGTAGATATTTCCATGTTCATTCAGATAGTGCTGTAGATGTTTCCATGTTCAAACAGATAGCGGTGTAGCTATTTCCATGTTCATACAGATAGCGGTGTAGATATTTCCATGTTCATTCAGATTGCGGTGTAGATATTTCCATGTTCATACAGATAGCGGTGCTGATACTTCCATGTTTATACAGGTAGCGGTGTAGATATTTCCATGTTTATACAGATAGCGGTGTAGATATTTCCATGTTTATACAGATAGCAGTGTAGATATTTCCATGTTTATACAGATGGCGGTGTAGATATCTCCATCTTAATACAGATGGCGGTGTAGATATTTATATGTTCATACAGATGGCGGTGCAGATATTTCCATGTTCATACAGATTGCGGTGTAGATATTTCCATGTTTATAGAGATAGCGGTGTAGATATTTCCATGTGTAAAGAGATAGCTTTGTAGATATTTCCATGTATATGCAGATTGATGTGTATGTATTTCCATTTTCATGCAGATAGCGGTGTAGATATTTCCATGTTCAAACAGATAGTGGTGTAGATATTTCCATGTTCATACTGATAGCGGTGTAGATATTTCCATGTTCATACAGATAGCGGTGTAGATATTTCCATGTTCATACAGATAGCGGTGTAGCTATTTCCATGTTCATACACATAGCGGTGTAGATATTTCCATGTTTGTTCAGATAGCGGTGTAGATATTTCCATGTTCATACAGATAGCGGTGTAGATATTTTCATGTTTATACAGGTAGCGGTATAGATATTTCCATGTTTATACAGATAGTGGTGTAGATATTTCCATGTTTATACAGATAGCGGTGTAGATACTTCCAAGTTTATACAGATAGCGGTGAAGATATCTCCATCTTATTACAGTTGGCGGTGTAGATATTTATATGTTCACACAGATGGCGGTGCAGATATTTCCATGCTCATACTGATGGCGGTGTAGATATTTCCATGTTTATAGAGATAGCGGTGTAGCTATTTCCATGTTCATACATATAGCGTTGTAGATATTTCCATGTTCATACAGATAGTGGTGTAGATATTTCCATGTTCATACAGATAGCGGTGTAGCTATTTCCATATTCATACAGATAGCGGTGTAGATATTGCCATGTTCATCCAGATGGCTGTGTAGACATATCCATGTTCATACAGATGGCGGTGAAGGTAACTCCTTCTTCATACAGATAGCGGTGTAGATATTTCCATGTTCATACAGATAGTGGTGTAGATATTTCCATGTTCATACAGATAGAGGGGCTGATATTTCCATGTTCATACAGATAGCGGTGCTGATATTTCCACGTTTATACAGATAGCGGTGTAGATATTTCCATGTTTTTACAGATAGCGGTGTAGATATTTCCATGTTTATACAGATAGTGGTGTAGATATCTGCATCTTAATACAGATGGCGGTGTAGATATTTATGTGTTCATACAAATGGCGGTGCAGATATTTCCATGTTCATACAGATGGCGATGTAGATATTTCCATGTTTATAGAGATAGCGGTGTAGTTATTTCCATGTGTAAAGAGATAGCTTTGTAGATATTTCCATGTATATGCAGATAGCTGTGTAGATATTTCCATTTTCATGCAGATAGCGTTGTAGATATTTCCATGTTCAAACAGATAGCGGTGTAGATATTTCCAAGTTCATACTGATAGCGGTGTAGATATTTCCATGTTTGTACAGATAGCGGTGAAGTTGTATGCATGTTTACACAGATAGCGGTGTAGATATTTCCATGTTCATACAGATATTGGTGTAGATATTTCCATGTTCATACAGATAGGGGTGTAGATATATCCATGTTCATACAGATAGCGGTGTAGATATTTCCATGTTCATCCAGATAGTGGTGTAGATATTTCCATGTTCATACAGATAGCGGTGTAGCTATTTCCATGTTCATACAGATAGCGGTGTAGATATTTCCATGTTTGTTCAGATAGCGGTGTAGATATTTCCATGTTTATACAGATGGCGGTGTAGATATCTCCATCTTAATACAGATGGCGGTGTAGATATTTATATGTTCATACAGATGGCGGTGCAGATATTTCCATGTTCATACAGATGGCGGTGTAGATATTTCCATGTTTATAGAGATCGCGGTGTAGATATTTCCTTGTGTAAAGAGATAGCTTTGTAGATATTTCCATGTATATGCAGATAGCTGTGTAGATATTTCCATTTTCATGCAGATAGCGGTGTAGATATTTCCATGTTCAAACAGATAGCGGTGTAGATATTTCCATGTTCATACAGATAGCGGTGTAGATATTTGAATGTTCATACAGATAGCGGTGCTGATAGTTCCATGTTTATATAGGTAGCGGTGTAGATATTTCCATGTTTATACAGATAGCGGTGTAGATATTTCCGTGTTTATACAGATAGCGGTGTAGATATTTCCGTGTTTATACAGATAGCGGTGTAGATATTTCCATGTTCATACAGATGGCGGTGTAGCTATTTCCATGTTCATACAGATAGCGGTGTAGATATTTCCATGTTCATCCAGATGGCTGTGTAGATATATCCATGTTCATAATGATAGCGGTGTAGATATTTCCATGTTCATTCAGATAGTGCTGTAGATGTTTCCATGTTCAAACAGATAGCGGTGTAGCTATTTCCATGTTCATACAGATAGCGGTGTAGATATTTCCATGTTCATTCAGATTGCGGTGTAGATATTTCCATGTTCATACAGATAGCGGTGCTGATACTTCCATGTTTATACAGGTAGCGGTGTAGATATTTCCATGTTTATACAGATAGCGGTGTAGATATTTCCATGTTTATACAGATAGCAGTGTAGATATTTCCATGTTTATACAGATGGCGGTGTAGATATCTCCATCTTAATACAGATGGCGGTGTAGATATTTATATGTTCATACAGATGGCGGTGCAGATATTTCCATGTTCATACAGATTGCGGTGTAGATATTTCCATGTTTATAGAGATAGCGGTGTAGATATTTCCATGTGTAAAGAGATAGCTTTGTAGATATTTCCATGTATATGCAGATTGATGTGTATGTATTTCCATTTTCATGCAGATAGCGGTGTAGATATTTCCATGTTCAAACAGATAGTGGTGTAGATATTTCCATGTTCATACTGATAGCGGTGTAGATATTTCCATGTTCATACAGATAGCGGTGTAGATATTTCCATGTTCATACAGATAGCGGTGTAGCTATTTCCATGTTCATACACATAGCGGTGTAGATATTTCCATGTTTGTTCAGATAGCGGTGTAGATATTTCCATGTTCATACAGATAGCGGTGTAGATATTTTCATGTTTATACAGGTAGCGGTATAGATATTTCCATGTTTATACAGATAGTGGTGTAGATATTTCCATGTTTATACAGATAGCGGTGTAGATACTTCCAAGTTTATACAGATAGCGGTGAAGATATCTCCATCTTATTACAGTTGGCGGTGTAGATATTTATATGTTCACACAGATGGCGGTGCAGATATTTCCATGCTCATACTGATGGCGGTGTAGATATTTCCATGTTTATAGAGATAGCGGTGTAGCTATTTCCATGTTCATACATATAGCGTTGTAGATATTTCCATGTTCATACAGATAGTGGTGTAGATATTTCCATGTTCATACAGATAGCGGTGTAGCTATTTCCATATTCATACAGATAGCGGTGTAGATATTGCCATGTTCATCCAGATGGCTGTGTAGACATATCCAAGTTCATACAGATGGCGGTGAAGGTAACTCCTTCTTCATACAGATAGCGGTGTAGATATTTCCATGTTCATACAGATAGTGGTGTAGATATTTCCATGTTCATACAGATAGAGGGGCTGATATTTCCATGTTTATACAGGTAGTGGTGTAGATATTTCCATGTTTATACAGATAGCGGTGTAGATATTTCCATGTTTATAAAGATAGCCGTGTAGATATTTCCATGTTTATACAGATAGCGGTGTAGATATCTCCATCTTAATACAGATGGCGGTGTAGATATTTATATGTTCATACAGATGGCGGAGCAGACATTTCCATGTTCATACAAATGGCGGTGTAGATATTTCCATGTTTATAGAGATAGCGGTGTAGATATTTCCTTGTGTAAAGAGATAGCATTGTAGATATTTCCATGTATATGCAGATAGCTGTGTAGATATTTCCATTTTCATGCAGATAGCGGTGTAGATATTTCCATGTTCAAACAGATAGCGGTGTAGATATTTCCATGTTCATAAAGATAGCGGTGTAGATATTTCCATGTTCATACAGATAGCGGTGCTGATAGTTCCATGTTTATATAGGTAGCGGTGTAGATATTTCCATGTTTATACAGATAGCGGTGTAGATATTTCCGTGTTTATACAGATAGCGGTGTAGATATTTCCATGTTCATACAGATATTGGTGTAGATATTTCCATGTTCATACAGATAGGGGTGTAGATATATCCATGTTCATACAGATAGCGGTGTAGATATTTCCATGTTCATCCAGATAGTGGTGTAGATATTTCCATGTTCATACAGATAGCGGTGTAGCTATTTCCATGTTCATACAGATAGCGGTGTAGATATTTCCATGTTTGCTCAGATAGCGGTGTAGATATTTCCATGTTCATACAGATAGCGGTGCTTATATTTCCATGTTTATACAGGTAGCGGTGTAGATATTTCCATCTTTATACAGATAGCGGTGTAGATATTTCCATGTTTATACCGATAGCGGTGTAGATATTTCCAAGTTTATACAGATAGCGGTGTAGATATCTCCATCTTAATACAGTTGGCGGTGTACATATTTATATGTTCATACAGGTGGCGGAGCAGATATTTCCATGTTCATACAGATGGCGGTGTAGATATTTCCATGTTTATAGAGATAGCGGTGTAGCTATTTCCATGTTCATACAGATAGCGGTGTAGATATTTCCATGTTCATACAGATAGTGGAGTAGATATTTCCATGTTCATACAGATGGCGGTGTAGCTATTTCCATGTTCATACAGATAGCGGTGTAGATATTTCCATGTTCATCCAGATGGCTGTGTAGATATATCCATGTTCATACAGATAGCGGTGTAGCTATTTCCATGTTCATAAAGATAGCGGTGTAGATATTTCCATGTTCGTTCAGATTGCGGTGTAGATATTTCCATGTTCATACAGATAGCGGTGCTGATATTTCCATGTTTATACAGGTAGCGGTGTAGATATTTCCATGTTTATACAGATAGCGGTGTAGATATTTCCATGTTTATACAGATAGCAGTGTAGATATTTCCATGTTTATACAGATGGCGGTGTAGATATCTCCATCTTAATACAGATGGCGGTGTAGATATTTATATGTTCATACAGATGGCGGTGCAGATATTTCCATGTTCATACAGATGGCGGTGTAGATATTTCCATGTTTATAGAGATAGCGGTGTAGATATTTCCATGTGTAAAGAGATAGCTTTGTAGATATTTCCATGTATATGCAGATTGATGTGTATGTATTTCCATTTTCATGTAGATAGCGGTGTAGATATTTCCATGTTCAAACAGATAGCGGTGTAGATATTTCCATGTTCATACAGATAGCGGTGTAGATATTTCCATGTTCATACAGATAGCGGTGTAGATATTTCCATGTTCATACAGATAGGGGTGTAGATATTTCCATGTTCATACAGATAGCGGTGTAGCTATTTCCATGTTCATACAGATAGCGGTGTAGATATTTCCATGTTCATCCAGATGGCTGTGTAGATATATCCATGTTCATACAGATGGCGGTGAAGATATTTCCATGTTCATACAAATAGCGGTGTAGATATTTCCATGTTCATCCAGACGGCTGTGTAGATATATCCATCTTCATACAGATGGCGGTGAAGATATTTCGGTGTTTATACAGATAGCGGTGAAGATATATGCATGTTTACACAGAAAGTGGTGTAGATATTTCCATGTTCATACAGATATTGGTATAGATATTTCCATGTTCATCCAGATGGCTGTGTAGATATATCCATGTTCATACAGATAGCGGTGTAGATATTTCCATGTTCATACAGATAGCGGTGTAGGTATTTCCATGTTCATACAGATAGCGGTGTAGCTATTTCCATGTTCATACAGATAGCGGTGTAGATATTTCCATGTTTGTTCAGATAGCGGTGTAGATATTTCCATGTTCATACAGATAGCGGTGCTTATATTTTCATGTTTATACAGGTAGCGGTACAGATATTTCCATGTTTATACAGATAGTGGTGTAGATATTTCCATGTTTATACAGATAGCGGTGTAGATATTTCCAAGTTTATACAGATAGCGGTGAAGATATCTCCATCTTATTACAGTTGGCGGTGTAGATATTTATATGTTCACACAGATGGCGGTGCAGATATTTCCATGTTCATACAGATGGCGGTGTAGATATTTCCATGTTTATAGAGATAGCGGTGTAGCTATTTCCATGTTCATACATATAGCGTTGTAGATATTTCCATGTTCATACAGATAGTGGTGTAGATATTTCCATGTTCATACAGATAGCGGTGTAGCTATTTCCATGTTCATACAGATAGCGGTGTAGATATTGCCATGTTCATCCAGATGGCTGTGTAGACATATCCAAGTTCATACAGATGGCGGTGAAGGTAACTCCTTCTTCATACAGATAGCGGTGTAGATATTTCCATGTTCATACAGATAGTGGTGTAGATATTTCCATGTTCATACAGATAGAGGGGCTGATATTTCCATGTTCATACAGATAGCGGTGCTGATATTTCCATGTTTATACAGATAGCGGTGTAGATATTTCCATGTTTATACAGATAGCGGTGTAGATATTTCCATGTTTATACAGATAGTGGTGTAGATATCTCCATCTTAATACAGATGGCGGTGTAGATATTTATGTGTTCATACAGATGGCGGTGCAGATATTTCCATGTTTATACAGATGGCGATGTAGATATTTCCATGTTTATAGAGATAGCGGTGTAGTTATTTCCATGTGTAAAGAGATAGCTTTGTAGATATTTCCATGTATATGCAGATAGCTGTGTAGATATTTCCATTTTCATGCAGATAGTGGTGTAGATATTTCCATGTTCAAACAGATAGAGGTGTAGATAGTTCCAAGTTCATACTGATAGCGGTGTAGATATTTCCATGTTTGTACAGATAGCGGTGAAGTTGTATGCATGTTTACACAGATAGCGGTGTAGATATTTCCATGTTATTACAGATAGCGGTGATGATATTTCCATGTTTATACAGGTAGTGGTGTAGATATTTCCATGTTTATACAGATAGCGGTGTAGATATTTCCATGTTTATACAGAGAGCGGTGTAGATATTTCCATGTTTATACAGATAGCGGTGTAGATATCTCCATCTTAATACAGATGGCGGTGTAGATATTTTTGTGTTCATACAGATGGCGGAGCAGATATTTCCATGTTCATACAAATGGCGGTGTAGATATTTCCATGTTTATAGAGATAGCGGTGTAGATATTTCCTTGTGTAAAGAGATAGCTTTGTAGATATTTCCACGTATATGCAGATAGCTGTGTAGATATTTCCATTTTCATGCAGATAGCGGTGTAGATATTTCCATGTTCAAACAGATAGCGGTGTAGATATTTCCATGTTCATACAGATATCGGTGTAGATATTTGAATGTTCATACAGATAGCGGTGCTGATAGTTCCATGTTTATATAGGTAGCGGTGTAGATATTTCCATGTTTATACAGATAGTGGTGTAGATATTTCCGTTTTTATACAGATAGCGGTGTAGATATTTCCGTGTTTGTACAGATAGCGGTGTAGATATTTCCATGTTCATACAGATATTGGTGTAGATATTTCCATGTTCATACAGATAGGGGTGTAGATATATCCATGTTCATACAGATAGCGGTGTAGATATTTCCATGTTCATACAGATAGTTGTGTAGATATTTCCATGTTGATACAGATAGCGGTGTAGCTATTTCCATGTTCATACAGATAGCGGTGTAGATATTTCCATGTTTGTTCAGATAGCGGTGTAGATATTTCCATGTTGATACAGATAGCGGTGTAGATATTTCCATGTTTATACAGATAGCGGTGTAGATATTTCCAAGTTTATACAGATAGCAGTGTAGATATCTCCATCTTAATACAGTTGGCGGTGTACATATTTATATGTTCATACAGGTGGCGGTGCAGATATTTCCATGTTCATACAGATGGCGGTGTAGATATTTCCATGTTTATAGAGATAGCGGTGTTGCTATTTCCATGTTCATACAGATAGCGGTGTAGATATTTCCATGTTCATACAGATAGTGGTGTAGATATTTCCATGTTCATACAGATAGCGGTGTAGCTATTTCCATGTTCATACAGATAGTGGTGTAGATATTTCCATGTTCATCCAGATGGCTGTGTAGACATATCCAAGTTCATACAGATGGGGGTGAAGGTAATTCCTTTTTCATACAGATAGCGGTGTAGATATTTCCATGTTCATACAGATAGTGGTGTAGAAATTTCCATGTTCATACAGATAGGGGGGCTGATATTTCCATGTTTATACAGATAGCGGTGCTGATATTTCCATGTTTATACAGATAGCGGTGTAGCTATTTCCATGTTCATACAGATAGCGGTGTAGATATTTCCATGTTCATCCAGATGGCTGTGTAGATATATCCATGTTCATAATGATAGCGGTGTAGATATTTCCATGTTCATTCAGATAGTGCTGTAGATGTTTCCATGTTCAAACAGATAGCGGTGTAGCTATTTCCATGTTCATACAGATAGCGGTGTAGATATTTCCATGTTCATTCAGATTGCGGTGTAGATATTTCCATGTTCATACAGATAGCGGTGCTGATACTTCCATGTTTATACAGGTAGCGGTGTAGATATTTCCATGTTTATACAGATAGCGGTGTAGATATTTCCATGTTTATACAGATAGCAGTGTAGATATTTCCATGTTTATACAGATGGCGGTGTAGATATCTCCATCTTAATACAGATGGCGGTGTAGATATTTATATGTTCATACAGATGGCGGTGCAGATATTTCCATGTTCATACAGATTGCGGTGTAGATATTTCCATGTTTATAGAGATAGCGGTGTAGATATTTCCATGTGTAAAGAGATAGCTTTGTAGATATTTCCATGTATATGCAGATTGATGTGTATGTATTTCCATTTTCATGCAGATAGCGGTGTAGATATTTCCATGTTCAAACAGATAGTGGTGTAGATATTTCCATGTTCATACTGATAGCGGTGTAGATATTTCCATGTTCATACAGATAGCGGTGTAGATATTTCCATGTTCATACAGATAGCGGTGTAGCTATTTCCATGTTCATACACATAGCGGTGTAGATATTTCCATGTTTGTTCAGATAGCGGTGTAGATATTTCCATGTTCATACAGATAGCGGTGTAGATATTTTCATGTTTATACAGGTAGCGGTATAGATATTTCCATGTTTATACAGATAGTGGTGTAGATATTTCCATGTTTATACAGATAGCGGTGTAGATACTTCCAAGTTTATACAGATAGCGGTGAAGATATCTCCATCTTATTACAGTTGGCGGTGTAGATATTTATATGTTCACACAGATGGCGGTGCAGATATTTCCATGCTCATACTGATGGCGGTGTAGATATTTCCATGTTTATAGAGATAGCGGTGTAGCTATTTCCATGTTCATACATATAGCGTTGTAGATATTTCCATGTTCATACAGATAGTGGTGTAGATATTTCCATGTTCATACAGATAGCGGTGTAGCTATTTCCATATTCATACAGATAGCGGTGTAGATATTGCCATGTTCATCCAGATGGCTGTGTAGACATATCCAAGTTCATACAGATGGCGGTGAAGGTAACTCCTTCTTCATACAGATAGCGGTGTAGATATTTCCATGTTCATACAGATAGTGGTGTAGATATTTCCATGTTCATACAGATAGAGGGGCTGATATTTCCATGTTTATACAGGTAGTGGTGTAGATATTTCCATGTTTATACAGATAGCGGTGTAGATATTTCCATGTTTATAAAGATAGCCGTGTAGATATTTCCATGTTTATACAGATAGCGGTGTAGATATCTCCATCTTAATACAGATGGCGGTGTAGATATTTATATGTTCATACAGATGGCGGAGCAGACATTTCCATGTTCATACAAATGGCGGTGTAGATATTTCCATGTTTATAGAGATAGCGGTGTAGATATTTCCTTGTGTAAAGAGATAGCATTGTAGATATTTCCATGTATATGCAGATAGCTGTGTAGATATTTCCATTTTCATGCAGATAGCGGTGTAGATATTTCCATGTTCAAACAGATAGCGGTGTAGATATTTCCATGTTCATAAAGATAGCGGTGTAGATATTTCCATGTTCATACAGATAGCGGTGCTGATAGTTCCATGTTTATATAGGTAGCGGTGTAGATATTTCCATGTTTATACAGATAGCGGTGTAGATATTTCCGTGTTTATACAGATAGCGGTGTAGATATTTCCATGTTCATACAGATATTGGTGTAGATATTTCCATGTTCATACAGATAGGGGTGTAGATATATCCATGTTCATACAGATAGCGGTGTAGATATTTCCATGTTCATCCAGATAGTGGTGTAGATATTTCCATGTTCATACAGATAGCGGTGTAGCTATTTCCATGTTCATACAGATAGCGGTGTAGATATTTCCATGTTTGCTCAGATAGCGGTGTAGATATTTCCATGTTCATACAGATAGCGGTGCTTATATTTCCATGTTTATACAGGTAGCGGTGTAGATATTTCCATCTTTATACAGATAGCGGTGTAGATATTTCCATGTTTATACAGATAGCGGTGTAGATATTTCCAAGTTTATACAGATAGCGGTGTAGATATCTCCATCTTAATACAGTTGGCGGTGTACATATTTATATGTTCATACAGGTGGCGGAGCAGATATTTCCATGTTCATACAGATGGCGGTGTAGATATTTCCATGTTTATAGAGATAGCGGTGTAGCTATTTCCATGTTCATACAGATAGCGGTGTAGATATTTCCATGTTCATACAGATAGTGGAGTAGATATTTCCATGTTCATACAGATGGCGGTGTAGCTATTTCCATGTTCATACAGATAGCGGTGTAGATATTTCCATGTTCATCCAGATGGCTGTGTAGATATATCCATGTTCATACAGATAGCGGTGTAGCTATTTCCATGTTCATAAAGATAGCGGTGTAGATATTTCCATGTTCATACAGATAGGGGTGTAGATATTTCCATGTTCATACAGATAGCGGTGTAGCTATTTCCATGTTCATACAGATAGCGGTGTAGATATTTCCATGTTCATCCAGATGGCTGTGTAGATATATCCATGTTCATACAGATGGCGGTGAAGATATTTCCATGTTCATACAAATAGCGGTGTAGATATTTCCATGTTCATCCAGACGGCTGTGTAGATATATCCATCTTCATACAGATGGCGGTGAAGATATTTCGGTGTTTATACAGATAGCGGTGAAGATATATGCATGTTTACACAGAAAGTGGTGTAGATATTTCCATGTTCATACAGATATTTGTATAGATATTTCCATGTTCATCCAGATGGCTGTGTAGATATATCCATGTTCATACAGATAGCGGTGTAGATATTTCCATGTTCATACAGATAGCGGTGTAGGTATTTCCATGTTCATACAGATAGCGGTGTAGCTATTTCCATGTTCATACAGATAGCGGTGTAGATATTTCCATGTTTGTTCAGATAGCGGTGTAGATATTTCCATGTTCATACAGATAGCGGTGCTTATATTTTCATGTTTATACAGGTAGCGGTACAGATATTTCCATGTTTATACAGATAGTGGTGTAGATATTTCCATGTTTATACAGATAGCGGTGTAGATATTTCCAAGTTTATACAGATAGCGGTGAAGATATCTCCATCTTATTACAGTTGGCGGTGTAGATATTTATATGTTCACACAGATGGCGGTGCAGATATTTCCATGTTCATACAGATGGCGGTGTAGATATTTCCATGTTTATAGAGATAGCGGTGTAGCTATTTCCATGTTCATACATATAGCGTTGTAGATATTTCCATGTTCATACAGATAGTGGTGTAGATATTTCCATGTTCATACAGATAGCGGTGTAGCTATTTCCATGTTCATACAGATAGCGGTGTAGATATTGCCATGTTCATCCAGATGGCTGTGTAGACATATCCAAGTTCATACAGATGGCGGTGAAGGTAACTCCTTCTTCATACAGATAGCGGTGTAGATATTTCCATGTTCATACAGATAGTGGTGTAGATATTTCCATGTTCATACAGATAGAGGGGCTGATATTTCCATGTTCATACAGATAGCGGTGCTGATATTTCCATGTTTATACAGATAGCGGTGTAGATATTTCCATGTTTATACAGATAGCGGTGTAGATATTTCCATGTTTATACAGATAGTGGTGTAGATATCTCCATCTTAATACAGATGGCGGTGTAGATATTTATGTGTTCATACAGATGGCGGTGCAGATATTTCCATGTTTATACAGATGGCGATGTAGATATTTCCATGTTTATAGAGATAGCGGTGTAGTTATTTCCATGTGTAAAGAGATAGCTTTGTAGATATTTCCATGTATATGCAGATAGCTGTGTAGATATTTCCATTTTCATGCAGATAGTGGTGTAGATATTTCCATGTTCAAACAGATAGAGGTGTAGATAGTTCCAAGTTCATACTGATAGCGGTGTAGATATTTCCATGTTTGTACAGATAGCGGTGAAGTTGTATGCATGTTTACACAGATAGCGGTGTAGATATTTCCATGTTATTACAGATAGCGGTGATGATATTTCCATGTTTATACAGGTAGTGGTGTAGATATTTCCATGTTTATACAGATAGCGGTGTAGATATTTCCATGTTTATACAGAGAGCGGTGTAGATATTTCCATGTTTATACAGATAGCGGTGTAGATATCTCCATCTTAATACAGATGGCGGTGTAGATATTTATGTGTTCATACAGATGGCGGAGCAGATATTTCCATGTTCATACAAATGGCGGTGTAGATATTTCCATGTTTATAGAGATAGCGGTGTAGATATTTCCTTGTGTAAAGAGATAGCTTTGTAGATATTTCCACGTATATGCAGATAGCTGTGTAGATATTTCCATTTTCATGCAGATAGCGGTGTAGATATTTCCATGTTCAAACAGATAGCGGTGTAGATATTTCCATGTTCATACAGATATCGGTGTAGATATTTGAATGTTCATACAGATAGCGGTGCTGATAGTTCCATGTTTATATAGGTAGCGGTGTAGATATTTCCATGTTTATACAGATAGTGGTGTAGATATTTCCGTTTTTATACAGATAGCGGTGTAGATATTTCCGTGTTTGTACAGATAGCGGTGTAGATATTTCCATGTTCATACAGATATTGGTGTAGATATTTCCATGTTCATACAGATAGGGGTGTAGATATATCCATGTTCATACAGATAGCGGTGTAGATATTTCCATGTTCATACAGATAGTTGTGTAGATATTTCCATGTTGATACAGATAGCGGTGTAGCTGTTTCCATGTTCATACAGATAGCGGTGTAGATATTTCCATGTTTGTTCAGATAGCGGTGTAGATATTTCCATGTTGATACAGATAGCGGTGTAGATATTTCCATGTTTATACAGATAGCGGTGTAGATATTTCCAAGTTTATACAGATAGCGGTGTAGATATCTCCATCTTAATACAGTTGGCGGTGTACATATTTATATGTTCATACAGGTGGCGGTGCAGATATTTCCATGTTCATACAGATGGCGGTGTAGATATTTCCATGTTTATAGAGATAGCGGTGTTGCTATTTCCATGTTCATACAGATAGCGGTGTAGATATTTCCATGTTCATACAGATAGTGGTGTAGATATTTCCATGTTCATACAGATAGCGGTGTAGCTATTTCCATGTTCATACAGATAGTGGTGTAGATATTTCCATGTTCATCCAGATGGCTGTGTAGACATATCCAAGTTCATACAGATGGGGGTGAAGGTAATTCCTTTTTCATACAGATAGCGGTGTAGATATTTCCATGTTCATACAGATAGTGGTGTAGAAATTTCCATGTTCATACAGATAGGGGGGCTGATATTTCCATGTTTATACAGATAGCGGTGCTGATATTTCCATGTTTATACAGATAGCGGTGTAGATATTTCCATGTTTATACAGATAGCGGTGTAGATATTTCCATGTTTATACAGATAGCGGTGTAGATATCTCCATCTTAATACAGATGGCGGTGTAGATATTTATGTGTTCATACAGATGGCGGTGCAGATATTTCCATGTTCATACATATGGCGGTGTAGATATTTCCATGTTTATAGATATAGCGGTGCAGTTATTTCCATGTGTAAAGAGATAGCTTTGTAGATATTTCCATGTATATGCAGATAGCTGTGTAGATATTTCCATTTTCATGCAGATAGCGCTGTAGATATATCCATGTTCAAACAGATAGCGGTGTAGATATTTCCAAGTTCATACAGATAGCGGTGTAGATATTTCCATGTTTGTACAGATAGCGGTGAAGATGTATGCATGTTTACACAGATAGCGGTGTAGATATCTCCATCTTTATACAGATGTCGCAGTAGGTATTTATATGTTCATACAGATGGCGGTGCAGATATTTCCATGTTCATACAGATAGCGGTGTAGATATTTCCATGTTCGTACAGATTGCGGTGTAGATATTTCCATCTTAATACAGATAGCGGTGCTTATATTTCCATGTTTATACAGGTAGCGGTGTAGATATTTCCAAGTTTATACAGATAGCGGTATAGTTATCTCCATCTTAATACAGATGGCGGTGTAGATATTTATATGTTCATACAGATGGTGGTGCAGATATTTCCATGTTCATACAGATGGCGGTGTAGATATTTCCATGTTTATAGATATAGTGGTGTAGTTATTTCCATGTGTAAAGAGATAGCTTTGTAGATAGTTCCATGTATATGCAGATAGCTGTGTAGATATTTCCATTTTCATGCAGATAGCGGTGTAGATATTTCCATGTTCAAACAGATAGCGGTGCAGATATTTCCATGTTCATACAGATAGCGGTGTAGATATTTCCATGTTTATACAGATAGCGGAGAAGAAGTATGCAGGTTTACACAGATAGCGGTGAAGATATTTCCATGTTCATACAGATAGCGGTGTAGATATCTCCATCTTAATACAGATGGCGGTGAAGATATTTCCATGTTCATACAGATAGCAGTGTAGATATTCCCATGTTCATACAGATAGCGGTGTAGATATTCCCATGTTCATACACATAGCGGTGTAGATATTTCCATTTTCATCCAGATGGCAGTGTAGATATATCCATGTTCGTACAGATGGCGGTGAAGATATTTCCATGTTCATACAGATGGCGGTGTAGATATTTCCGTGTTCATACAGATAGCGGTGATCATATTTCCATGTTTATACAGGTTGCGGTGTAGATATTTCCATGTTTATAAAGATAACGGTATAGATATTTCCGTGTTTATACAGATAGCGGGGTAGATATTTCCATTTTCATGCAGATAGTGGTGTAGATATTTCCATGTTCAAACAGATAGCGGTGTAGATATTTCCATGTTCATACAGATAGCAGTGTAGATATTTATGTGTTCATACAGATGCCGGTGCAGATATTTCCATGTTCATACAGATGGCGATGTAGATATTTCCATGTTTATAGAGATAGTGTTGTAGTTATTTCCATGTGTAAAGAGATAGCTTTGTAGATATCTCCATGTATATGCAGATAGCTATGTAGATATTTCCATTTTCATGCAGATAGCTGTGTAGATATTTCCATGTTCATACAGATAGCGGTGTAGATATTTCCAAGTTCATACTGATAGCGGTGTAGATATTTCCATGTTTGTACAGATAGCGGTGAATTTGTATGCATTTTTTTCACAGATAGCGGTGTAGGTATTTCCATGTTCATACAGATAGCGGTGATGATATTTCCATGTTTATACAGGTAGAGGTGTAGATATTTCCATGTTTATACAGATAGCGGTGTAGATATTTCCATGTTTATACAGATAGCGGTGTAGATATTTCCATGTTTATACAGATAGTGGTGTAGATATTTCCATGTTTATACAGATAGCGGTGTAGATACTTCCAAGTTTATACAGATAGCGGTGAAGATATCTCCATCTTATTACAGTTGGCGGTGTAGATATTTATATGTTCACACAGATGGCGGTGCAGATATTTCCATGCTCATACTGATGGCGGTGTAGATATTTCCATGTTTATAGAGATAGCGGTGTAGCTATTTCCATGTTCATACATATAGCGTTGTAGATATTTCCATGTTCATACAGATAGTGGTGTAGATATTTCCATGTTCATACAGATAGCGGTGTAGCTATTTCCATATTCATACAGATAGCGGTGTAGATATTGCCATGTTCATCCAGATGGCTGTGTAGACATATCCATGTTCATACAGATGGCGGTGAAGGTAACTCCTTCTTCATACAGATAGCGGTGTAGATATTTCCATGTTCATACAGATAGTGGTGTAGATATTTCCATGTTCATACAGATAGAGGGGCTGATATTTCCATGTTCATACAGATAGCGGTGCTGATATTTCCACGTTTATACAGATAGCGGTGTAGATATTTCCATGTTTTTACAGATAGCGGTGTAGATATTTCCATGTTTATACAGATAGTGGTGTAGATATCTGCATCTTAATACAGATGGCGGTGTAGATATTTATGTGTTCATACAAATGGCGGTGCAGATATTTCCATGTTCATACAGATGGCGATGTAGATATTTCCATGTTTATAGAGATAGCGGTGTAGTTATTTCCATGTGTAAAGAGATAGCTTTGTAGATATTTCCATGTATATGCAGATAGCTGTGTAGATATTTCCATTTTCATGCAGATAGCGGTGTAGATATTTCCATGTTCAAACAGATAGCGGTGTAGATATTTCCAAGTTCATACTGATAGCGGTGTAGATATTTCCATGTTTGTACAGATAGCGGTGAAGTTGTATGCATGTTTACACAGATAGCGGTGTAGATATTTCCATGTTCATACAGATATTGGTGTAGATATTTCCATGTTCATACAGATAGGGGTGTAGATATATCCATGTTCATACAGATAGCGGTGTAGATATTTCCATGTTCATCCAGATAGTGGTGTAGATATTTCCATGTTCATACAGATAGCGGTGTAGCTATTTCCATGTTCATACAGATAGCGGTGTAGATATTTCCATGTTTGTTCAGATAGCGGTGTAGATATTTCCATGTTTATACAGATGGCGGTGTAGATATCTCCATCTTAATACAGATGGCGGTGTAGATATTTATATGTTCATACAGATGGCGGTGCAGATATTTCCATGTTCATACAGATGGCGGTGTAGATATTTCCATGTTTATAGAGATCGCGGTGTAGATATTTCCTTGTGTAAAGAGATAGCTTTGTAGATATTTCCATGTATATGCAGATAGCTGTGTAGATATTTCCATTTTCATGCAGATAGCGGTGTAGATATTTCCATGTTCAAACAGATAGCGGTGTAGATATTTCCATGTTCATACAGATAGCGGTGTAGATATTTGAATGTTCATACAGATAGCGGTGCTGATAGTTCCATGTTTATATAGGTAGCGGTGTAGATATTTCCATGTTTATACAGATAGCGGTGTAGATATTTCCGTGTTTATACAGATAGCGGTGTAGATATTTCCGTGTTTATACAGATAGCGGTGTAGATATTTCCATGTTCATACAGATGGCGGTGTAGCTATTTCCATGTTCATACAGATAGCGGTGTAGATATTTCCATGTTCATCCAGATGGCTGTGTAGATATATCCATGTTCATAATGATAGCGGTGTAGATATTTCCATGTTCATTCAGATAGTGCTGTAGATGTTTCCATGTTCAAACAGATAGCGGTGTAGCTATTTCCATGTTCATACAGATAGCGGTGTAGATATTTCCATGTTCATTCAGATTGCGGTGTAGATATTTCCATGTTCATACAGATAGCGGTGCTGATACTTCCATGTTTATACAGGTAGCGGTGTAGATATTTCCATGTTTATACAGATAGCGGTGTAGATATTTCCATGTTTATACAGATAGCAGTGTAGATATTTCCATGTTTATACAGATGGCGGTGTAGATATCTCCATCTTAATACAGATGGCGGTGTAGATATTTATATGTTCATACAGATGGCGGTGCAGATATTTCCATGTTCATACAGATTGCGGTGTAGATATTTCCATGTTTATAGAGATAGCGGTGTAGATATTTCCATGTGTAAAGAGATAGCTTTGTAGATATTTCCATGTATATGCAGATTGATGTGTATGTATTTCCATTTTCATGCAGATAGCGGTGTAGATATTTCCATGTTCAAACAGATAGTGGTGTAGATATTTCCATGTTCATACTGATAGCGGTGTAGATATTTCCATGTTCATACAGATAGCGGTGTAGATATTTCCATGTTCATACAGATAGCGGTGTAGCTATTTCCATGTTCATACACATAGCGGTGTAGATATTTCCATGTTTGTTCAGATAGCGGTGTAGATATTTCCATGTTCATACAGATAGCGGTGTAGATATTTTCATGTTTATACAGGTAGCGGTATAGATATTTCCATGTTTATACAGATAGTGGTGTAGATATTTCCATGTTTATACAGATAGCGGTGTAGATACTTCCAAGTTTATACAGATAGCGGTGAAGATATCTCCATCTTATTACAGTTGGCGGTGTAGATATTTATATGTTCACACAGATGGCGGTGCAGATATTTCCATGCTCATACTGATGGCGGTGTAGATATTTCCATGTTTATAGAGATAGCGGTGTAGCTATTTCCATGTTCATACATATAGCGTTGTAGATATTTCCATGTTCATACAGATAGTGGTGTAGATATTTCCATGTTCATACAGATAGCGGTGTAGCTATTTCCATATTCATACAGATAGCGGTGTAGATATTGCCATGTTCATCCAGATGGCTGTGTAGACATATCCAAGTTCATACAGATGGCGGTGAAGGTAACTCCTTCTTCATACAGATAGCGGTGTAGATATTTCCATGTTCATACAGATAGTGGTGTAGATATTTCCATGTTCATACAGATAGAGGGGCTGATATTTCCATGTTTATACAGGTAGTGGTGTAGATATTTCCATGTTTATACAGATAGCGGTGTAGATATTTCCATGTTTATAAAGATAGCCGTGTAGATATTTCCATGTTTATACAGATAGCGGTGTAGATATCTCCATCTTAATACAGATGGCGGTGTAGATATTTATATGTTCATACAGATGGCGGAGCAGACATTTCCATGTTCATACAAATGGCGGTGTAGATATTTCCATGTTTATAGAGATAGCGGTGTAGATATTTCCTTGTGTAAAGAGATAGCATTGTAGATATTTCCATGTATATGCAGATAGCTGTGTAGATATTTCCATTTTCATGCAGATAGCGGTGTAGATATTTCCATGTTCAAACAGATAGCGGTGTAGATATTTCCATGTTCATAAAGATAGCGGTGTAGATATTTCCATGTTCATACAGATAGCGGTGCTGATAGTTCCATGTTTATATAGGTAGCGGTGTAGATATTTCCATGTTTATACAGATAGCGGTGTAGATATTTCCGTGTTTATACAGATAGCGGTGTAGATATTTCCATGTTCATACAGATATTGGTGTAGATATTTCCATGTTCATACAGATAGGGGTGTAGATATATCCATGTTCATACAGATAGCGGTGTAGATATTTCCATGTTCATCCAGATAGTGGTGTAGATATTTCCATGTTCATACAGATAGCGGTGTAGCTATTTCCATGTTCATACAGATAGCGGTGTAGATATTTCCATGTTTGCTCAGATAGCGGTGTAGATATTTCCATGTTCATACAGATAGCGGTGCTTATATTTCCATGTTTATACAGGTAGCGGTGTAGATATTTCCATCTTTATACAGATAGCGGTGTAGATATTTCCATGTTTATACAGATAGCGGTGTAGATATTTCCAAGTTTATACAGATAGCGGTGTAGATATCTCCATCTTAATACAGTTGGCGGTGTACATATTTATATGTTCATACAGGTGGCGGAGCAGATATTTCCATGTTCATACAGATGGCGGTGTAGATATTTCCATGTTTATAGAGATAGCGGTGTAGCTATTTCCATGTTCATACAGATAGCGGTGTAGATATTTCCATGTTCATACAGATAGTGGAGTAGATATTTCCATGTTCATACAGATGGCGGTGTAGCTATTTCCATGTTCATACAGATAGCGGTGTAGATATTTCCATGTTCATCCAGATGGCTGTGTAGATATATCCATGTTCATACAGATAGCGGTGTAGCTATTTCCATGTTCATAAAGATAGCGGTGTAGATATTTCCATGTTCGTTCAGATTGCGGTGTAGATATTTCCATGTTCATACAGATAGCGGTGCTGATATTTCCATGTTTATACAGGTAGCGGTGTAGATATTTCCATGTTTATACAGATAGCGGTGTAGATATTTCCATGTTTATACAGATAGCAGTGTAGATATTTCCATGTTTATACAGATGGCGGTGTAGATATCTCCATCTTAATACAGATGGCGGTGTAGATATTTATATGTTCATACAGATGGCGGTGCAGATATTTCCATGTTCATACAGATGGCGGTGTAGATATTTCCATGTTTATAGAGATAGCGGTGTAGATATTTCCATGTGTAAAGAGATAGCTTTGTAGATATTTCCATGTATATGCAGATTGATGTGTATGTATTTCCATTTTCATGTAGATAGCGGTGTAGATATTTCCATGTTCAAACAGATAGCGGTGTAGATATTTCCATGTTCATACAGATAGCGGTGTAGATATTTCCATGTTCATACAGATAGCGGTGTAGATATTTCCATGTTCATACAGATAGGGGTGTAGATATTTCCATGTTCATACAGATAGCGGTGTAGCTATTTCCATGTTCATACAGATAGCGGTGTAGATATTTCCATGTTCATCCAGATGGCTGTGTAGATATATCCATGTTCATACAGATGGCGGTGAAGATATTTCCATGTTCATACAAATAGCGGTGTAGATATTTCCATGTTCATCCAGACGGCTGTGTAGATATATCCATCTTCATACAGATGGCGGTGAAGATATTTCGGTGTTTATACAGATAGCGGTGAAGATATATGCATGTTTACACAGAAAGTGGTGTAGATATTTCCATGTTCATACAGATATTTGTATAGATATTTCCATGTTCATCCAGATGGCTGTGTAGATATATCCATGTTCATACAGATAGCGGTGTAGATATTTCCATGTTCATACAGATAGCGGTGTAGGTATTTCCATGTTCATACAGATAGCGGTGTAGCTATTTCCATGTTCATACAGATAGCGGTGTAGATATTTCCATGTTTGTTCAGATAGCGGTGTAGATATTTCCATGTTCATACAGATAGCGGTGCTTATATTTTCATGTTTATACAGGTAGCGGTACAGATATTTCCATGTTTATACAGATAGTGGTGTAGATATTTCCATGTTTATACAGATAGCGGTGTAGATATTTCCAAGTTTATACAGATAGCGGTGAAGATATCTCCATCTTATTACAGTTGGCGGTGTAGATATTTATATGTTCACACAGATGGCGGTGCAGATATTTCCATGTTCATACAGATGGCGGTGTAGATATTTCCATGTTTATAGAGATAGCGGTGTAGCTATTTCCATGTTCATACATATAGCGTTGTAGATATTTCCATGTTCATACAGATAGTGGTGTAGATATTTCCATGTTCATACAGATAGCGGTGTAGCTATTTCCATGTTCATACAGATAGCGGTGTAGATATTGCCATGTTCATCCAGATGGCTGTGTAGACATATCCAAGTTCATACAGATGGCGGTGAAGGTAACTCCTTCTTCATACAGATAGCGGTGTAGATATTTCCATGTTCATACAGATAGTGGTGTAGATATTTCCATGTTCATACAGATAGAGGGGCTGATATTTCCATGTTCATACAGATAGCGGTGCTGATATTTCCATGTTTATACAGATAGCGGTGTAGATATTTCCATGTTTATACAGATAGCGGTGTAGATATTTCCATGTTTATACAGATAGTGGTGTAGATATCTCCATCTTAATACAGATGGCGGTGTAGATATTTATGTGTTCATACAGATGGCGGTGCAGATATTTCCATGTTTATACAGATGGCGATGTAGATATTTCCATGTTTATAGAGATAGCGGTGTAGTTATTTCCATGTGTAAAGAGATAGCTTTGTAGATATTTCCATGTATATGCAGATAGCTGTGTAGATATTTCCATTTTCATGCAGATAGTGGTGTAGATATTTCCATGTTCAAACAGATAGAGGTGTAGATAGTTCCAAGTTCATACTGATAGCGGTGTAGATATTTCCATGTTTGTACAGATAGCGGTGAAGTTGTATGCATGTTTACACAGATAGCGGTGTAGATATTTCCATGTTATTACAGATAGCGGTGATGATATTTCCATGTTTATACAGGTAGTGGTGTAGATATTTCCATGTTTATACAGATAGCGGTGTAGATATTTCCATGTTTATACAGAGAGCGGTGTAGATATTTCCATGTTTATACAGATAGCGGTGTAGATATCTCCATCTTAATACAGATGGCGGTGTAGATATTTATGTGTTCATACAGATGGCGGAGCAGATATTTCCATGTTCATACAAATGGCGGTGTAGATATTTCCATGTTTATAGAGATAGCGGTGTAGATATTTCCTTGTGTAAAGAGATAGCTTTGTAGATATTTCCACGTATATGCAGATAGCTGTGTAGATATTTCCATTTTCATGCAGATAGCGGTGTAGATATTTCCATGTTCAAACAGATAGCGGTGTAGATATTTCCATGTTCATACAGATAGCGGTGTAGATATTTGAATGTTCATACAGATAGCGGTGCTGATAGTTCCATGTTTATATAGGTAGCGGTGTAGATATTTCCATGTTTATACAGGTAGTGGTGTAGATATTTCCGTTTTTATACAGATAGCGGTGTAGATATTTCCGTGTTTGTACAGATAGCGGTGTAGATATTTCCATGTTCATACAGATATTGGTGTAGATATTTCCATGTTCATACAGATAGGGGTGTAGATATATCCATGTTCATACAGATAGCGGTGTAGATATTTCCATGTTCATACAGATAGTTGTGTAGATATTTCCATGTTGATACAGATAGCGGTGTAGCTATTTCCATGTTCATACAGATAGCGGTGTAGATATTTCCATGTTTGTTCAGATAGCGGTGTAGATATTTCCATGTTGATACAGATAGCGGTGTAGATATTTCCATGTTTATACAGATAGCGGTGTAGATATTTCCAAGTTTATACAGATAGCGGTGTAGATATCTCCATCTTAATACAGTTGGCGGTGTACATATTTATATGTTCATACAGGTGGCGGTGCAGATATTTCCATGTTCATACAGATGGCGGTGTAGATATTTCCATGTTTATAGAGATAGCGGTGTTGCTATTTCCATGTTCATACAGATAGCGGTGTAGATATTTCCATGTTCATACAGATAGTGGTGTAGATATTTCCATGTTCATACAGATAGCGGTGTAGCTATTTCCATGTTCATACAGATAGTGGTGTAGATATTTCCATGTTCATCCAGATGGCTGTGTAGACATATCCAAGTTCATACAGATGGGGGTGAAGGTAATTCCTTTTTCATACAGATAGCGGTGTAGATATTTCCATGTTCATACAGATAGTGGTGTAGAAATTTCCATGTTCATACAGATAGGGGGGCTGATATTTCCATGTTTATACAGATAGCGGTGCTGATATTTCCATGTTTATACAGATAGCGGTGTAGATATTTCCATGTTTATACAGATAGCGGTGCTGATAGTTCCATGTTTATATAGGTAGCGGTGTAGATATTTCCATGTTTATACAGATAGCGGTGTAGATATTTCCGTGTTTATACAGATAGCGGTGTAGATATTTCCATGTTCATACAGATATTGGTGTAGATATTTCCATGTTCATACAGATAGGGGTGTAGATATATCCATGTTCATACAGATAGCGGTGTAGATATTTCCATGTTCATCCAGATAGTGGTGTAGATATTTCCATGTTCATACAGATAGCGGTGTAGCTATTTCCATGTTCATACAGATAGCGGTGTAGATATTTCCATGTTTGCTCAGATAGCGGTGTAGATATTTCCATGTTCATACAGATAGCGGTGCTTATATTTCCATGTTTATACAGGTAGCGGTGTAGATATTTCCATCTTTATACAGATAGCGGTGTAGATATTTCCATGTTTATACAGATAGCGGTGTAGATATTTCCAAGTTTATACAGATAGCGGTGTAGATATCTCCATCTTAATACAGTTGGCGGTGTACATATTTATATGTTCATACAGGTGGCGGAGCAGATATTTCCATGTTCATACAGATGGCGGTGTAGATATTTCCATGTTTATAGAGATAGCGGTGTAGCTATTTCCATGTTCATACAGATAGCGGTGTAGATATTTCCATGTTCATACAGATAGTGGAGTAGATATTTCCATGTTCATACAGATGGCGGTGTAGCTATTTCCATGTTCATACAGATAGCGGTGTAGATATTTCCATGTTCATCCAGATGGCTGTGTAGATATATCCATGTTCATACAGATAGCGGTGTAGCTATTTCCATGTTCATAAAGATAGCGGTGTAGATATTTCCATGTTCGTTCAGATTGCGGTGTAGATATTTCCATGTTCATACAGATAGCGGTGCTGATATTTCCATGTTTATACAGGTAGCGGTGTAGATATTTCCATGTTTATACAGATAGCGGTGTAGATATTTCCATGTTTATACAGATAGCAGTGTAGATATTTCCATGTTTATACAGATGGCGGTGTAGATATCTCCATCTTAATACAGATGGCGGTGTAGATATTTATATGTTCATACAGATGGCGGTGCAGATATTTCCATGTTCATACAGATGGCGGTGTAGATATTTCCATGTTTATAGAGATAGCGGTGTAGATATTTCCATGTGTAAAGAGATAGCTTTGTAGATATTTCCATGTATATGCAGATTGATGTGTATGTATTTCCATTTTCATGTAGATAGCGGTGTAGATATTTCCATGTTCAAACAGATAGCGGTGTAGATATTTCCATGTTCATACAGATAGCGGTGTAGATATTTCCATGTTCATACAGATAGCGGTGTAGATATTTCCATGTTCATACAGATAGGGGTGTAGATATTTCCATGTTCATACAGATAGCGGTGTAGCTATTTCCATGTTCATACAGATAGCGGTGTAGATATTTCCATGTTCATCCAGATGGCTGTGTAGATATATCCATGTTCATACAGATGGCGGTGAAGATATTTCCATGTTCATACAAATAGCGGTGTAGATATTTCCATGTTCATCCAGACGGCTGTGTAGATATATCCATCTTCATACAGATGGCGGTGAAGATATTTCGGTGTTTATACAGATAGCGGTGAAGATATATGCATGTTTACACAGAAAGTGGTGTAGATATTTCCATGTTCATACAGATATTTGTATAGATATTTCCATGTTCATCCAGATGGCTGTGTAGATATATCCATGTTCATACAGATAGCGGTGTAGATATTTCCATGTTCATACAGATAGCGGTGTAGGTATTTCCATGTTCATACAGATAGCGGTGTAGCTATTTCCATGTTCATACAGATAGCGGTGTAGATATTTCCATGTTTGTTCAGATAGCGGTGTAGATATTTCCATGTTCATACAGATAGCGGTGCTTATATTTTCATGTTTATACAGGTAGCGGTACAGATATTTCCATGTTTATACAGATAGTGGTGTAGATATTTCCATGTTTATACAGATAGCGGTGTAGATATTTCCAAGTTTATACAGATAGCGGTGAAGATATCTCCATCTTATTACAGTTGGCGGTGTAGATATTTATATGTTCACACAGATGGCGGTGCAGATATTTCCATGTTCATACAGATGGCGGTGTAGATATTTCCATGTTTATAGAGATAGCGGTGTAGCTATTTCCATGTTCATACATATAGCGTTGTAGATATTTCCATGTTCATACAGATAGTGGTGTAGATATTTCCATGTTCATACAGATAGCGGTGTAGCTATTTCCATGTTCATACAGATAGCGGTGTAGATATTGCCATGTTCATCCAGATGGCTGTGTAGACATATCCAAGTTCATACAGATGGCGGTGAAGGTAACTCCTTCTTCATACAGATAGCGGTGTAGATATTTCCATGTTCATACAGATAGTGGTGTAGATATTTCCATGTTCATACAGATAGAGGGGCTGATATTTCCATGTTCATACAGATAGCGGTGCTGATATTTCCATGTTTATACAGATAGCGGTGTAGATATTTCCATGTTTATACAGATAGCGGTGTAGATATTTCCATGTTTATACAGATAGTGGTGTAGATATCTCCATCTTAATACAGATGGCGGTGTAGATATTTATGTGTTCATACAGATGGCGGTGCAGATATTTCCATGTTTATACAGATGGCGATGTAGATATTTCCATGTTTATAGAGATAGCGGTGTAGTTATTTCCATGTGTAAAGAGATAGCTTTGTAGATATTTCCATGTATATGCAGATAGCTGTGTAGATATTTCCATTTTCATGCAGATAGTGGTGTAGATATTTCCATGTTCAAACAGATAGAGGTGTAGATAGTTCCAAGTTCATACTGATAGCGGTGTAGATATTTCCATGTTTGTACAGATAGCGGTGAAGTTGTATGCATGTTTACACAGATAGCGGTGTAGATATTTCCATGTTATTACAGATAGCGGTGATGATATTTCCATGTTTATACAGGTAGTGGTGTAGATATTTCCATGTTTATACAGATAGCGGTGTAGATATTTCCATGTTTATACAGAGAGCGGTGTAGATATTTCCATGTTTATACAGATAGCGGTGTAGATATCTCCATCTTAATACAGATGGCGGTGTAGATATTTATGTGTTCATACAGATGGCGGAGCAGATATTTCCATGTTCATACAAATGGCGGTGTAGATATTTCCATGTTTATAGAGATAGCGGTGTAGATATTTCCTTGTGTAAAGAGATAGCTTTGTAGATATTTCCACGTATATGCAGATAGCTGTGTAGATATTTCCATTTTCATGCAGATAGCGGTGTAGATATTTCCATGTTCAAACAGATAGCGGTGTAGATATTTCCATGTTCATACAGATAGCGGTGTAGATATTTGAATGTTCATACAGATAGCGGTGCTGATAGTTCCATGTTTATATAGGTAGCGGTGTAGATATTTCCATGTTTATACAGGTAGTGGTGTAGATATTTCCGTTTTTATACAGATAGCGGTGTAGATATTTCCGTGTTTGTACAGATAGCGGTGTAGATATTTCCATGTTCATACAGATATTGGTGTAGATATTTCCATGTTCATACAGATAGGGGTGTAGATATATCCATGTTCATACAGATAGCGGTG
Organism: Gorilla gorilla gorilla; assembly: GCF_029281585.2. NCBI lineage: Eukaryota > Metazoa > Chordata > Mammalia > Primates > Hominidae > Gorilla > Gorilla gorilla. The sequence continues at coordinate 2,459,246 of NC_073232.2, read as the reverse complement.
TAGATATTTCCATGTTCATACAGATAGTTGTGTAGATATTTCCATGTTGATACAGATAGCGGTGTAGCTATTTCCATGTTCATACAGATAGCGGTGTAGATATTTCCATGTTTGTTCAGATAGCGGTGTAGATATTTCCATGTTGATACAGATAGCGGTGTAGATATTTCCATGTTTATACAGATAGCGGTGTAGATATTTCCAAGTTTATACAGATAGCGGTGTAGATATCTCCATCTTAATACAGTTGGCGGTGTACATATTTATATGTTCATACAGGTGGCGGTGCAGATATTTCCATGTTCATACAGATGGCGGTGTAGATATTTCCATGTTTATAGAGATAGCGGTGTTGCTATTTCCATGTTCATACAGATAGCGGTGTAGATATTTCCATGTTCATACAGATAGTGGTGTAGATATTTCCATGTTCATACAGATAGCGGTGTAGCTATTTCCATGTTCATACAGATAGTGGTGTAGATATTTCCATGTTCATCCAGATGGCTGTGTAGACATATCCAAGTTCATACAGATGGGGGTGAAGGTAATTCCTTTTTCATACAGATAGCGGTGTAGATATTTCCATGTTCATACAGATAGTGGTGTAGAAATTTCCATGTTCATACAGATAGGGGGGCTGATATTTCCATGTTTATACAGATAGCGGTGCTGATATTTCCATGTTTATACAGATAGCGGTGTAGATATTTCCATGTTTATACAGATAGCGGTGTAGATATTTCCATGTTTATACAGATAGCGGTGTAGATATCTCCATCTTAATACAGATGGCGGTGTAGATATTTATGTGTTCATACAGATGGCGGTGCAGATATTTCCATGTTCATACATATGGCGGTGTAGATATTTCCATGTTTATAGATATAGCGGTGCAGTTATTTCCATGTGTAAAGAGATAGCTTTGTAGATATTTCCATGTATATGCAGATAGCTGTGTAGATATTTCCATTTTCATGCAGATAGCGCTGTAGATATATCCATGTTCAAACAGATAGCGGTGTAGATATTTCCAAGTTCATACAGATAGCGGTGTAGATATTTCCATGTTTGTACAGATAGCGGTGAAGATGTATGCATGTTTACACAGATAGCGGTGTAGATATCTCCATCTTTATACAGATGTCGGAGTAGGTATTTATATGTTCATACAGATGGCGGTGCAGATATTTCCATGTTCATACAGATAGCGGTGTAGATATTTCCATGTTCGTACAGATTGCGGTGTAGATATTTCCATCTTAATACAGATAGCGGTGCTTATATTTCCATGTTTATACAGGTAGCGGTGTAGATATTTCCAAGTTTATACAGATAGCGGTATAGTTATCTCCATCTTAATACAGATGGCGGTGTAGATATTTATATGTTCATACAGATGGTGGTGCAGATATTTCCATGTTCATACAGATGGCGGTGTAGATATTTCCATGTTTATAGATATAGTGGTGTAGTTATTTCCATGTGTAAAGAGATAGCTTTGTAGATAGTTCCATGTATATGCAGATAGCTGTGTAGATATTTCCATTTTCATGCAGATAGCGGTGTAGATATTTCCATGTTCAAACAGATAGCGGTGCAGATATTTCCATGTTCATACAGATAGCGGTGTAGATATTTCCATGTTTATACAGATAGCGGAGAAGAAGTATGCAGGTTTACACAGATAGCGGTGAAGATATTTCCATGTTCATACAGATAGCGGTGTAGATATCTCCATCTTAATACAGATGGCGGTGAAGATATTTCCATGTTCATACAGATAGCAGTGTAGATATTCCCATGTTCATACAGATAGCGGTGTAGATATTCCCATGTTCATACACATAGCGGTGTAGATATTTCCATTTTCATCCAGATGGCAGTGTAGATATATCCATGTTCGTACAGATGGCGGTGAAGATATTTCCATGTTCATACAGATAGCGGTGATCATATTTCCATGTTTATACAGGTTGCGGTGTAGATATTTCCATGTTTATAAAGATAACGGTATAGATATTTCCGTGTTTATACAGATAGCGGGGTAGATATTTCCATTTTCATGCAGATAGTGGTGTAGATATTTCCATGTTCAAACAGATAGCGGTGTAGATATTTCCATGTTCATACAGATAGCAGTGTAGATATTTATGTGTTCATACAGATGCCGGTGCAGATATTTCCATGTTCATACAGATGGCGATGTAGATATTTCCATGTTTATAGAGATAGTGGTGTAGTTATTTCCATGTGTAAAGAGATAGCTTTGTAGATATCTCCATGTATATGCAGATAGCTATGTAGATATTTCCATTTTCATGCAGATAGCTGTGTAGATATTTCCATGTTCATACAGATAGCGGTGTAGATATTTCCAAGTTCATACTGATAGCGGTGTAGATATTTCCATGTTTGTACAGATAGCGGTGAATTTGTATGCATTTTTTTCACAGATAGCGGTGTAGGTATTTCCATGTTCATACAGATAGCGGTGATGATATTTCCATGTTTATACAGGTAGAGGTGTAGATATTTCCATGTTTATACAGATAGCGGTGTAGATATTTCCATGTTTATACAGATAGCGGTGTAGATATTTCCATGTTTATACAGATAGCGGTGTAGATATTTCCATGTTTATACAGATAGCGGTGTAGATATCTCCATCTTAATACAGATGGCGGTGTAGATATTTATGTGTTCATACAGATGGCGGTGCAGATATTTCCATGTTCATACATATGGCGGTGTAGATATTTCCATGTTTATAGATATAGCGGTGCAGTTATTTCCATGTGTAAAGAGATAGCTTTGTAGATATTTCCATGTATATGCAGATAGCTGTGTAGATATTTCCATTTTCATGCAGATAGCGCTGTAGATATATCCATGTTCAAACAGATAGCGGTGTAGATATTTCCAAGTTCATACAGATAGCGGTGTAGATATTTCCATGTTTGTACAGATAGCGGTGAAGATGTATGCATGTTTACACAGATAGCGGTGTAGATATCTCCATCTTTATACAGATGTCGGAGTAGGTATTTATATGTTCATACAGATGGCGGTGCAGATATTTCCATGTTCATACAGATAGCGGTGTAGATATTTCCATGTTCGTACAGATTGCGGTGTAGATATTTCCATCTTAATACAGATAGCGGTGCTTATATTTCCATGTTTATACAGGTAGCGGTGTAGATATTTCCAAGTTTATACAGATAGCGGTATAGTTATCTCCATCTTAATACAGATGGCGGTGTAGATATTTATATGTTCATACAGATGGTGGTGCAGATATTTCCATGTTCATACAGATGGCGGTGTAGATATTTCCATGTTTATAGATATAGTGGTGTAGTTATTTCCATGTGTAAAGAGATAGCTTTGTAGATAGTTCCATGTATATGCAGATAGCTGTGTAGATATTTCCATTTTCATGCAGATAGCGGTGTAGATATTTCCATGTTCAAACAGATAGCGGTGCAGATATTTCCATGTTCATACAGATAGCGGTGTAGATATTTCCATGTTTATACAGATAGCGGAGAAGAAGTATGCAGGTTTACACAGATAGCGGTGAAGATATTTCCATGTTCATACAGATAGCGGTGTAGATATCTCCATCTTAATACAGATGGCGGTGAAGATATTTCCATGTTCATACAGATAGCGGTGTAGATATTCCCATGTTCATACAGATAGCGGTGTAGATATTCCCATGTTCATACACATAGCGGTGTAGATATTTCCATTTTCATCCAGATGGCAGTGTAGATATATCCATGTTCGTACAGATGGCGGTGAAGATATTTCCATGTTCATACAGATGGCGGTGTAGATATTTCCGTGTTCATACAGATAGCGGTGATCATATTTCCATGTTTATACAGGTTGTGGTGTAGATATTTCCATGTTTATAAAGATAACGGTGTAGATATTTCCGTGTTTATACAGATAGCGGGGTAGATATTTCCATTTTCATGCAGATAGTGGTGTAGATATTTCCATGTTCAAACAGATAGCGGTGTAGATATTTCCATGTTCATACAGATAGCAGTGTAGATATTTATGTGTTCATACAGATGCCGGTGCAGATATTTCCATGTTCATACAGATGGCGATGTAGATATTTCCATGTTTATAGAGATAGCGGTGTAGTTATTTCCATGTATAAAGAGATAGCTTTGTAGATATCTCCATGTATATGCAGATAGCTATGTAGATATTTCCATTTTCATGCAGATAGCTGTGTAGATATTTCCATGTTCATACAGATAGCGGTGTAGATATTTCCAAGTTCATACTGATAGCGGTGTAGATATTTCCATGTTTGTACAGATAGCGGTGAATTTGTATGCATTTTTTTCACAGATAGCGGTGTAGGTATTTCCATGTTCATACAGATAGCGGTGATGATATTTCCATGTTTATACAGGTAGTGGTGTAGATTTTTCCATGTTTATACAGATAGCGGTGTAGATATTTCCATGTTTATACAGATAGCGGTGTAGATATTTCCATGTTTATACAGATAGCGGTGTAGATATCTCCATCTTAATACAGATGGCGGTGTAGATATTTATAGGTTCATTAAGATGGCGGTGCAGATATTTCCATGTTTATACAAATGGCGGTGTAGATATTTCCATGTTTATAGAGATAGCGGTGTAGATATTTCCTTGTGTAAAGAGATAGCTTTGTAGATATTTCGATGTATATGCAGATAGCTGTGTAGATATTTCCATTTTCATGCAGATAGCGGTGTAGATATTTCCATGTTCAAACAGATAGCGGTGTAGATATTTCCATGTTCATACAGATAGCGGTGTAGATATTTGAATGTTCATACAGATAGCGGTGCTGATATTTCCATGTTTATATAGGTAGCGGTGTAGATATTTCCATGTTTATACAGATAGCGGTGTAGATATTTCCGTGTTTATACAGATAGCGGTGTAGATATTTCCGTGTTTATACAGATAGCGGTGTAGATATTTCCATGTTCATACAGATATTGGTGTAGATATTTCCATGTTCATACAGATAGGGGTGTAGATATATCCATGTTCATACAGATAGCGGTGTAGATATTTCCATGTTCATCCAGATAGTGTTGTAGATATTTCCATGTTCATACAGATAGCGGTGTAGCTATTTCCATGTTCATACAGATAGCGGTGTAGATATTTCCATGTTTGTTCAGATAGCGGTGTAGATATTTCCATGTTCATACAGATAGCGGTGCTTATATTTCCATGTTTATACAGGTAGCGGTGTAGATATTTCCATCTTTATACAGATAGCGGTGTAGATATTTCCATGTTTATACAGATAGCGGTGTAGATATTTCCAAGTTTATACAGATAGCGGTGTAGATATCTCCACCTTAATACAGTTGGCGGTGTACATATTTATATGTTCATACAGGTGGCGGTGCAGATATTTCCATGTTCATACAGATGGCGGTGTAGATATTTCCATGTTTATAGAGATAGTGGTGTAGATATTTCCATGTTCATACAGATAGCGGTGTAGCTATTTCCATGTTCATACAGATAGCGGTGTAGATATTTCCATGTTCATCCAGATGGCTGTGTAGATATATCCATGTTCATACTGATAGCGGTGTAGATATTTCCATGTTCATTCACATAGTGCTGAAGATATTTCCATGTTCAAACAGATAGCGGTGTAGCTATTTCCATGTTCATACAGATAGCGGTGTAGATATTTCCATGTTCGTTCAGATTGCGGTGTAGATATTTCCATCTTAATACAGATAGCGATGCTTATATTTCCATGTTTATACAGGTAGTGGTGTAGATAATTCCATGTTTATACAGATAGCGGTGTAGATATTTCCATGTTTATACAGATAGCGGTGTAGATATTTCCAAGTTTATACAGATAGCGGTGTAGTTATCTCCATCTTAATACAGATGGTTGTGTAGATATTTATATGTTCATACAGATGGTGGTGCAGATACTTCCATGTTCATACACATAGCGGTGTAGCTATTTCCATGTTCATACTGATAGCGGTGTAGATATTTCCATGTTCATCCAGATGGCTGAGTAGATATATCCATGTTCATACAGATGGCGGTGAAGGTATTTCCATGTTTATACAGATAGCGGTGAAGATGTATGCATGTTTACACAGATAGCGGTGTAGATATTTCCATGTTCATACAGGTATTGGTGTAGATATTTCCATGTTCATCCAGATGGCTGTGTAGATATATCCATGTTCATACATATAGCGGTGTAGATATTTCCATGTTCATACAGATAGTGCTGTAGATATTTCCATGTTCAAACATATAGCGGTGTAGCTATTTCCATGTTCATACAGATAGCGGTGTAGATATTTCCATGTTCGTTCAGATAGCGGTGTAGATATTTCCATCTTAATACAGATAGCGATGCTTATATTTCCATGTTTATACAGGTAGTGGTGTAGATAATTCCATGTTTATACAGATTGCGGTGTAGATATTTCCATCTTTATACAGATAGCGGTGTAGATATTTCCAAGTTTATACAGATAGCGGTGTAGTTATCTCCATCTTAATACAGATGGTTGTGTAGATATTTATATGTTCATACAGATGGTGGTGCAGATACTTCCATGTTCATACACATAGCGGTGTAGCTATTTCCATGTTCATACTGATAGCGGTGTAGATATTTCCATGTTCATCCAGATGGCTGAGTAGATATATCCATGTTCATACAGATGGCGGTGAAGGTATTTCCATGTTTATACAGATAGCGGTGAAGATGTATGCATGTTTACACAGATAGCGGTGTAGATATTTCCATGTTCATACAGGTATTGGTGTAGATATTTCCATGTTCATCCAGATGGCTGTGTAGATATATCCATGTTCATACATATAGCGGTGTAGATATTTCCATGTTCATACAGATAGTGCTGTAGATATTTCCATGTTCATACAGATAGCGGTGTAGCTATTTCCATATTCATACAGATAGCGGTGTAGATATTTCCTTGTTCGCACCAATAGCGGTGTAGATATTTCCATGTTCATACAGATAGCGGTGCTTATATTTCCATGTTTATACAGGTAGCGGTGTAGATATTTCCATGTTTATACAGATAGTGGTGTAGATATTTCCAAGTTTATACAGATAGCGGTGTAATTATCTCCATCATAATACAGATGGTGGTGTAGATATTTATGTGTTCATACAGATGGTGGTGCAGATATTTCCATGTTCATACAGATAGCGGTGTAGCTATTTCCATGTTCATACAGATAGCGGTGTAGATATTTCCATGTTTATACAGATAGTGGTGTAGTTATTTCCATGTGTAAAGAGATAGCTTTGTAGATAGTTCCATGTATATGCAGATAGCTGTGTAGATATATCCATTTTCATGCAGATAGCGGTGTAGATATTTCCATGTTCACACAGATAGCGGTGTAGATATTTCCATGTTCATACAGATAGCGGTGTAGATATTTCCATGTTTATACAGATAGCGGTGTAGATATTTCCATGTTTATACAGATAGAGGTGTAGATATCTCCATCTTAATACAGATGGCGGTGTAGATATTTATATGTTCATACAGATGGCGGTGCAGATATTTCCATGTTCATACAGATGGCGGTGTAGATATTACCATGTTCATACAGATAGCGGTGTAGTTATTTCCATGTGTAAAGGGATAGCTGTGTAAATATTTCCATGTGTAAGCAGATAGCTGTGTAGATATTTCCATGTTCATACAGATAGCGGTGTAGATATTTCCATGTTTATACAGATAGCGGTGAAGATATATGCACATTTACACAGATAGCGGTGTAGATATTTCCATGTTCATCCAGATGGCTGTGTAGATATATCCATGTTCATACAGATAGCGGTGTAGATATGTCCAAGTTCATACATATGGTGGTGTAGATATTTCCATGTTCCTACAGATAGCGGTGTAGCTATTTCCATGTCCATGCAGATAGCGGTGTAGATATTTCCATGTTCATACAGATAGCGGTGTAGATATTTCCTTGTTCATTCAGATAGTGCTGTAGATAATTCCATGTTCATACAGATAGCGGTGTAGTTATTTCCATGTTTAAAGAGATAGCTGTGTAGATATTTCCATGTATATTCAGATATGTGTGTAGATATTTCCTTTTTCATGCAGATAGCGGTGTAGATATTTCTAAGTTCAAAAAGATAGCGGTGTAGTCTTTTCCATGTTCATACAGATAGCGGTGTAGAAATTTCCATGTTTATACTGATAGCGGTGAAGATGTATTCCTGTTTACACAGATAGCGGTGTAGATATTTCCATGTTCATACAGATAGCGGTGTAGATATTTCCATGATCATCCAGATGGCTGTGTAGATATATCCATGTTCATACAGATGGCGTTGAAGATATTTCCATGTTCATACAGATATCGGTGTAGATATTTCCATGTTCATACAGATAGCGGTTTAGATATTTCCATGTTCATACAGATAGCGGTGTAGGTATTTCCATGTTCATACAGATAGCGGTGTAGTTATTTCCATGTTCATCCATATGGCTGTGTAGATATATCCATGTTCATACAGATGGCGGTGAAGATATTTCCATGTTCATACAGATAGCGGTGTAGATATTTCCATGTTCATTCAGATGGCTGTGTAGTTATTTCCATGTTCATACAGATAGCGGTGTAGATATCTCCATCTTAATACAGATGGCGGTGAAGATATTTCCATGTTCATACAGATAGCGGTGTAGATATTTCCATGTTCACACAGATAGCGGTGTAGATATTCACATGTTCATACATAAAGCGGTGTAGATATTTCCATTTTCATCCAGATGGCAGTGTAGATATATCCTTGTTGGTACAGATGGTGGTGAAGATATTTCCATGTTCATACAGATGGCGGTGTAGATATTTCCGTGTTCATACAGATAGAGGTGCTGATATTTCCATGTTTATACAGGTAGCGGTGTAGATATTTCCATGTTTACACAGATAGCGGTGTAGATATTTCCATGTTTATACAGATAGCGGTGAAGATATTTCCATTTTCATGCAGATAGAGGTGTAGATATTTCCATGTTCATACAGATAGCGGTGCAGATATTTCCATTTTTATACAGATAGCGGTGAAGATGTATGCATGTTTACACAGATAGCGGTGTAGATATTTCCATGTTCATCCAGATGGCTGTGTAGATATATCCATGTTCATACAGATAGTGGTGTAGATATTTCCATGTTCCTACAGATAGCGGTGTAGCTATTTCCATGTCCATGCAGATAGCGGTGTAGATATTTCCATGTTCATCCAGATGGCTGTGTAGATATATCCATGTTCATACAGATGGCGGTGCAGATATTTCCATGTTCATACAGATGGCGGTGTAGATATTTCCATGTTTATAGAGATATTGGTGTAGCTATTTCCATGTTCATACATATAGAGTTGTAGATATTTCCATGTTCATACAGATAGTGGTGAAGATATTTCCATGTTCATCCAGATAGCGGTGTAGCTATTTCCATGTTCATACAGATAGCGCTGTAGATATTTCCATGTTCATCCAGATGGCTGTGTAGACATATCCAAGTTCATACAGATGGCGGTGAAGGTAACTCCTTCTTCATACAGATAGCGGTGTAGATATTTCCATGTTCATACAGATAGTAGTGTAGATATTTCCATGTTCATACAGATAGAGGGGCTGATATTTCCATGTTCATGCAGATAGCGGTGCTGATATTTCCATGTTTATACAGATAGCGGTGTAGATATTTCCATGTTTATACAGATAGCGGTGTAGATATTTCCATGTTTATACAGATAGCGGTGTAGATATCTCCATCATAATACAGATGGCGGTGTAGATATTTATGTGTTCATACAGATGGCTGTGCAGGTATTTCCATGTTCATACAGATGGCGATGTAGATATTTCCATGTTTATAGAGATAGCGGTGTAGTTATTTCCATTTGTAAAGAGATAGCTTTGTAGATATTTCCATGTATATGCAGATAGCTGTGTAGATATTTCCATTTTCATGCAGATAGCGGTGTAGATATTTCCATGTTCAAACAGATAGCGGTGTAGATATTTCCAAGTTCATACTGATAGCGGTGTAGATATTTCCATGTTTGTACAGATAGCGGTGAAGTTGTATGCATGTTTACACAGATAGCGGTGTAGATATTTCCATGTTCATACAGATAGCGGTGATGATATTTCCATGTTTAAACAGATAGCGGTGTAGATATATCCATGTTTATACAGATAGCGGTGTAGATATTTCCATGTTCATCCAGATGGCTGTGTAGATATATCCATGTTCATACAGATAGCGGTGTAGATATTTCCATGTTCATACAGATAGTGCTGTAGATATTTCCATGTTCATACAGATAGCGGTGTTGATATTTCCATGTTCGTACAGATTGCGGTGTAGATATTTCCATGTTAATACAGATAGCGGTGCTTATATTTCCATGTTTATACAGGTAGCGGTGTAGATATTTCCAAGTTTATACAGATAGCGGTGTAGTTATCTCCATCTTAATACAGATGGCGGTGTAGATTTTTATATGTTCATACAGATGGTGGAGCAGATATTTCCATGTTCATACAGATGGCGGTGTATATATTTCCATGTTTATAGATATAGTGGTGTAGTTATTTCCATGTGTAAAGAGATAGCTTTGTAGATAGTTCCATGTATATGCAGATAGCTGTGTAGATATTTCCATTTTCATGCAGATAGCGGTGTAGATATTTCCATGTTCAAACAGATAGCGGTGCAGATATTTCCATGTTCATACAGATAGCGGTGTAGATATTTCCATGTTTATACAGATAGCGGAGAAGAAGTATGCATGTTTACACAGATAGCGGTGAAGATATTTCCATGTTCATACAGATAGCGGTGTAGAGATTTCCATGTTCATCCAGATGGCTGTGTATTTATTTCCATGTTCATACAGATAGCGGTGTAGATATCTCCATCTTAATACAGATGGCGGTGAAGATATTTCCATGTTCATACAGATAGCGGTGTAGATATTTCCATGTTCATACAGATAGCGGTGTAGATATTCCCATGTTCATACATATAGCGGTGTAGATATTTCCATTTTCATCCATATGGCAGTGTAGATATATCCATGTTCGTACAGATGGCGGTGAAGATATTTCCATGTTCATACAGATGGCGGTGTAGATATTTCCGTGTTCATACAAATAGCGGTGATCATATTTCCATGTTTATACAGGGAGCGGTGTAGATATTCCCATGTTTATACAGATAACGGTGTAGATATTTCCATGTTTATACAGATAGCGGGGTAGATATTTCCATTTTCATGCAGATAGTGGTGTAGATATTTCCATATTCAAACAGATAGCGGTGTAGATATTTCCATGTTCATACAGATAGCGGTGTAGATATATCCATGTTTATACAGATAGCGGTGAAGATGTATGCATGTTTACACAGATAGCGGTGTAGATATTTCCATGTTCATACAGATAGCGGTGTAGATATTTCCATGTTCATCCAGATGGCTGTGTAGATATATCCATGTTCGTACTGATAGCGGTGTAGATATTTCCATGTTAATTCAGATAGTGCTGTAGATATTTCCATGTTCAAACAGATAGCGGTGTAGCTATTTCCATGTTCATACAGATAGCGGTGTAGATATTTCCATGCTCGTACAAATTTCGGTGTAGATATTTCCATCTTATTACAGATAGCGGTGCTTATATTTCCATGTTTATACAGGTAGCGGTGTAGATAATTCCATGTTTATACAGATAGCGGTGTAGATATTTCCATGTTTATACAGATAGCGGTGTAGATATTTCCAAGTTTATACAGATAGCGGTGTAGTTATCTCCATCTTAATACAGATGGTGGTGTAGATATATATATGTTCATACAGATGTTGGTGCAGATATTTCCATGTTCATACAGATAGCGGTGTAGCTATTTCCATGTTCATACAGATAGCGGTGTAGATATTTCCATGTTCATCCAGATGGCTGAGTAGCTATATCCATGTTCATACAGATGGCGGTGAAGGTATTTCCATGTTTATACAGATAGTGGTGAAGATGTATGCATGTTTACACAGATAGCGGTGTAGATATTTCCATGTTCATACAGATATTGGTGTAGATATTTCCATGTTCATCCAGATGTCTGTGTAGATATATCCATGTTCATACATATAGCAGTGTAGATATTTCCATGTTCATACAGATAGTGCTGTAGATATTTCCATGTTCATACAGATAGCGGTGTAGCTATTTCCATATTCATACAGATAGTGGTGTAGATATTTCCATGTTCGTAACAATAGCGGTGTAGATATTTCCATGTTCATACAGATAGCGGTGCTTATATTTCCATGTTTATACAGGTAGCTGTGTAGATATTTCCATGTTTATACAGATAGCGGTGTAGATATTTCCAAGTTTATACAGATAGCGGTGTAGTTATCACCATCTTAATACAGATGGTGGTGTACATATTTATGTGTTCATACAGATTGTGGTGCAGATATTTCCATGTTCATACAGATAGCGGTGTAGCTCTTTCCATGTTCATACAGATAGCGGTGTAGCTATTTCCACGTTCATACAGATAGCGGTGTAGATATTTCCATGTTCATCCAGATGGCTGTGTAGATATATCCATGTTCATACAGATGGCGGTGAAGATATTTCCATGTTCATACAGATAGCGGTGTAGATATTTCCATGTTCATCCAGACGGCTGTGTAGATATATCCATGTTCATACAGATGGCGGTGAAGGTATTTCCATGTTAATACAGATAGCGGTGAAGATGTATGCATGTTTACACAGATAGCGGTGTAGATATTTCCATGTTCATACAGATATTGGTGTAGATATTTCCATATTCATCCAGATGTCTGTGTAGATTTATCCATGTTCATACATATAGCAGTGTAGATATTTCCATTTTCATACAAATAGTGCTGTAGATATTTCCATGTTCAAAGAGATAGCAGTGCAGATATTTCCATGTTCATACAGATAGCGGTGTAGATATTTCCATGTTTATACAGATAGCGGAGAAGAAGTATGCATGTTTACACAGATAGCGGTGAAGATATTTCCATGTTCATACAGATAGCGGTGTAGATATTTCCATGTTCATCCAGATGGCTGTGTAGTTATTTCCATGTTCATACAGATAGCGGTGTAGATATCTCCATCTTAATACAGATGTCGGTGAAGATATTTCCATGTTCATACAGATAGCGGTGTAGATATTTCCATGTTCATACAGATAGCCGTGTAGATATTCCCATGTTCATACATATAGCGGTGTAGATATTTCCATTTTCATCCATATGGCAGTGTAGATATATCCATGTTCGTACAGATGGCGGTGAAGATATTTCCATGTTCATACAGATGGCGGTGTAGATATTTCCGTGTTCATACAAATAGCGGTGATCATATTTCCATGTTTATACAGGTAGCGGTGTAGATATTCCCATGTTTATACAGATAACGGTGTAGATATTTCCATGTTCATCCAGATGGCTGTGTAGATATATCCATGTTCGTACTGATAGCGGTGTAGATATTTCCATGTTCATTCAGGTAGTGCTGTAGATATTTCCATGTTCAAATAGATAGCGTTGTAGCTATTTCCATGTTCATACAGATAGCGGTGTAGATATTTCCATGCTCGTACAGATTGCGGTGTAGATATTTCCATCTTAATACAGATAGCAGTGCTTATATTTCCATGTTTATACAGGTAGCGGTGTAGATAATTCCATGTTTATACAGATAGCAGTGTAGATATTTCCATGTTTATACAGATAGCGGTGTAGATATTTCCAAGTTTATACAGATAGCGGTGTAGTTATCTCCATCTTAATACAGATGGTGGTGTAGATATTTATATGTTCATACAGATGGTGGTGCAGATATTTCCATGTTCATACAGATAGCGGTGTAGCTATTTCCATGTTCATACAGATAGCGGTGTAGATATTTCCATGTTCATCCAGATGGCTGAGTAGATATATCCATGTTCATACAGATGGCGGTGAAAGTATTTCCATGTTTATTCAGATAGTGGTGAAGATGTATGCATGTTTACACAGATAGCGGTGTAGATATTTCCATGTTCATACAGATATTGGTGTAGATATTTCCATGTTCATCCAGATGGCTGTGTAGATATATCCATGTTCATACATATAGCGGTGAAGATATTTCCATTTTCATACAGATAGTGCTGTAGATATTTCCATGTTCATACAGATAGCGGTGTAGCTATTTCCATATTCATACAGATAGCGGTGTAGATATTTCCATGTTCGTACCAATAGCGGTGTAGATATTTCCATGTCCATACAGATAGCGGTGCTTATATTTCCATGTTTATACAGGTAGCGGTGTAGATATTTCCATGTTTATACAGATAGCGGTGTAGATATTTCCAAGTTTATACAGATAGCGGTGTAGTTATCACCATCTTAATACAGATGGTGTTGTACATATTTATGTGTTCATACAGATGGTGGTACAGATATTTCCATGTTCATACAGATAGCGGTGTAGCTATTTCCATGTTCATACAGATAGCGGTGTAGGTATTTCCATGTTCATCCAGATGGCTGTGTAGATATATCCATGTTCATACAGATGGCGGTGATGATATTTCCATGTTCATGCAGATAGCGGTGTAGATATTTCCATGTTCATCCAGACGGCTGTGTAGATATATCCATGTTCATACAGATGGCGGTGAAGGTGTTTCCATGTTTATACAGATAGCGGTGAAGATGTATGCATGTTTACACAGATAGCGGTGTAGATATTTCCATGTTCATACAGATATTGGTGTAGATATTTCCATATTCATCCAGATGGCTGTGTAGATATATCCATGTTCATACAAATAGCAGTGTAGATATTTCCATTTTCATACAGATAGTGCTGTAGATATTTCCATGTTCATACAGATAGCGGTGTAAATATTTCCGTGTTCATACAGATAGCGGTGCTGATATTTCCATGTTTATACAGGTAGCGGTGTAGATATTTCCATGTTTATACAGGTAGCGGTGTAGATATTTCCATGTTTATACAGATAGCGGTGTAGATATATCCAAGTTTATACAGAAAGCGGTGTAGTTATCTCCATCTTAATACAGATGGCGGTATAGATATTTATATGTTCATACAGATGGTGGTGCAGATATTTCCATGTTTATAGATATAGTGGTGTAGTTATTTCCATGTGTAAAGAGATAGCTTTGTAGATAGTTCCATGTATATGCAGATAGCTGTGTAGATATTTCCATTTTCATGCATATAGCGGTGTAGATATTTCCATGTTCACACAGATAGCGGTGTAGATATTTCCATGTTCATACAGATAGCGGTGTAGATATTTCCATGTTTATACAGATAGCGGTGTAGATATTTCCATGCTTATACAGATAGAGGTGTAGATATCTCCATCTTAATACAGATGGCGGTGTAGATATTTATATGTTCATACAGATGGCGGTGCAGATATTTCCATGTTCATACAGATGGCGGTGTAGATATTACCATGTTCATACAGATAGCGGTGTAGTTATTTCCATGTGTAAAGGGATAGCTGTGTAGATATTTCCATGTATAAGCAGATAGCTGTGTAGATATTTCCATTTTCATGCAGATAGCGGTGTAGTTATTTCCATGTTCAAACAGATATCGGTGTAGATATTTCCATGTTTATACAGATAGCGGTGTAGATATTTCCATGTTCATCCAGATGGCTGTGTAGATATATCCATGTTCATACAGATAGCGGTGTAGATATTTCCAAGTTCATACAGATGGTGGTGTAGATATTTCCATGTTCCTACAGATAGCGGTGTAGCTATTTCCATGTCCATGCAGATAGCGGTGTAGATATTTCCATGTTCATACAGATAGCGGTGTAGATATTTCCATGTTCATACAGATAGTGGTGTAGATAATTCCATGTTCATACAGATAGCGGTGTAGTTATTTCCATGTGTAAAGAGATAGCTGTGTAGATATTTCCATGAATATTCAGATAGGTGTGTAGATATTTCCATTTTCATGCAGATAGCAGTGTAGATATTTCTAAGTTCAAAAAGATAGCGGTGTAGACATTTCCATGTTCATACAGATAGCGGTGTAGAAATTTCCATGTTTATACTGATAGCGGTGAAGATGTATTCCTGTTTACACAGATAGCGGTGTAGATATTTCCATGTTCATACAGATAGCGGTGTAGATATTTCCATGATCATCCAGATGGCTGTGTAGATATATCCATGTTCATACAGATGGCGTTGAAGGTATTTCCATGTTCATACAGATATCGGTGTAGATATTTCCATGTTCATACAGATAGCGGTTTAGATATTTCCATGTTCATACAGATAGCGGTGTAGGTATTTCCATGTTCATACAGATAGCAGTGTAGTTATTTCCATGTTCATCCAAATGGCTGTGTAGATATATCCATGTTCATACAGATGGCGGTGAAGATATTTCCATGTTCATAGAGATAGCGGTGTAGATATTTACATGTTCATCCAGATGGCTGTGTAGTTATTTCCATGTTCATACAGATAGCGGTGTAGATATCTCCATCTTAATACAGATGGCGGTGAAGATATTTCCATGTTTATACAGACAGCGGTGTAGATATTTCCATGTTCATACAGATAGCGGTTAAGATATTTCCATGTTCATACAGATAGCGGTGTAGATATTACCATGTTTACACAGATAGCGGTGTAGATATTTCCATGTTTATACAGACAGCGGTGTAGATATCTCCATCTTAATACAGATGGTGGTGTAGATATTTATATGTTCCTACACATGGCGGTGCAGATATTTCCATGTTCATACTGATGGCGGTGTAGATATTTCCATGTTTATAGAGATAGCGGTGTAGTTATTTCCATGTGTAAAGAGATAGCAGTATAGATATTTCCATGTACATGCAGATAGCTGTGTAGATATTTCCATTTTCATGCAGATAGCGGTGTAGATATTTCCATGTTCCAACAGATAGCGGTGCAGATATTTCCATGTTCATACAGATAGCGGTGTAGATATTTCCATGTTTATACAGATAGCGGAGAACAAGTATGCATGTTTACACAGATAGCGGTGAAGATATTTCCATGTTCATACAGATAGCGGTGTAGATATTTCCATGTTCATCCAGATGGCTGTGTAGTTTTTTCCATGTTCATACAGATAGCGGTGTAGATATCTCCATGTTCATGCAGATAGCGGTGTAGATATTTCCATGTTCATACAGATAGCGGTGTAGATATTTCCATGATCATCCAGATGGCTGTGTAGATATATCCATGTTCGTACAGATGGCGTTGAAGGTATTTCCATGTTCATACAGATGGCGGTGTAGATATTTCCGTGTTCATACAGATAGCGGTGCTGTTTATTCCAAGTTTATACAGGTAGCGGTGTAGATATTTCCATGTTTACACGGAAAACGGTGTAGATATTTCCCTGTTTACACAGATAGCGGTGTAGATATTTCCATTTTCATGCAGATAGCGGTGTAGATATTTCCGTGTTCAAACAGATAGCGGTGTAGATATTTCCATGTTCATACAGATATCGGTGTAGATATTTCCATGTTCATACAGATACAGGTTTAGATATTTCCGTGTTCATACAGATAGCGGTGTAGATATTTCCATGTTCATAAAGATAGCGGTGTAGTTATTTCCATGTTCATCCATATGGCTGTGTAGATATACCCATGTTCATACAGATGGCGGTGAAGATATTTCCATGTTCATACAGATAGCGGTGTAGATATTTCCATGTTCATACAGATAGCGGTGTAGATATTTCCATGCTCATAGAGATAGCGGTGTAGATATTTCCATGTTTATACAGATAGCGGTGTAGATATTTCCATGTTTATACATATAGCGGTGTAGATATCTCCATCTTAATACAGATGCTGGTGTAGATATTTATATGTTCATACACATGGCGGTGCAGATATTTCCATGTTCATACAGATGGCGGTGTAGATATTTCCATGTTTATAGAGATAGCGGTGTAGTTATTTCCTCGTGTAAATAGATAGCTGTGTAGATATTTCCATGTATATGCAGATAGCTGTGTAGATATTCCCATTTTCATGCAGATAGCGGTGTAGATATTTCCATGTTCAAACAGATATCGGTGCAGATATTTCCATGTTCATACAGATAGCGGTGTAGATATTTCCATGTTTATACAGATAGCGAAGAAGATGTATCCATGTTTACACAGATAGCTTTGAAGATATTTCCATGTTCATACAGATAGCGGTGTAGATATTTCCATGTTCATCCAGATGGCTGTGTAGTTATTTCCATGTTCATACAGATTGCGGTGTAGATATCTCCATCTTAATTACAGATGGCGGTGAAGATATTTCCATGTTCATACAGATAGCGGTGTAGATATTTCCATGTTCATAAATATAGCTGTGTAGATATTTCCATGTTCGTACAGATAGCGGTGTAGATATTCCCATGTTGATACATATAGTGGTGTAGATATTTCCATTTTCATCGAGATGGTAGTGTAGATATATCCATGTTCGTACAGATGGCGGTGAAGATATTTCCATGTTCATACAGATGGCGGTGTAGATATTTCCGTGTTCATACAGATAGCAGTGCTGATATTTCCATGTTTATACAGGTAGCGGTGTAGATATTTCCATGTTTACACAGATAGCGGTGTAGATATTTCCATGTTCATACAGATAGCGGTGTAGATATATCCATGTTCATCCAGATGGCTGTGTAGATATATCCATGTTCATGCAGATGGCGTTGAAGATATTTCCATGTTCATACAGATAGCGGTGTAGATATTTCCATGTTCATACAGATAGCGGTTTAGATATTTCCATGTTCATACAGATAGTGGTGTAGATATTTCCATGTCCATACAGATAGCGGTGTAGATATTTCCATGTTCATCCAGATGGCTGTGTAGATATATCCATGTTCATACAGAAGGCGGTGAAGATATTTCCATGTTCATACACATAGCGGTGTAGATATTTCCATGTTCATCCAGACGGCTGTGTAGATATATCCATGTTCATACTGATGGCGGTGCAGATATTTCCATGTTTATACAGATAGCGGTGGAGATGTATGCATGTTTACACAGATAGCGGTGTAGATATTTCCATGTTCATACAGATATTGGTGTAGATATTTCCATGTTCATCCAGATGGCTGTGTAGATATATCCATGTTCATACATATAGTGGTGTAGATATTTCCATGTTCATACAGATAGTGCTGTAGATATTTCCATGTTCATACAGATAGCGGTGTAGCTATTTAAATGTTCATACAGATAGCGGTGTAGATATTTCCATGTTCGTACAGATAGCGGTGTAGATATTTCCATGTTCATTCAGATAGCGTTGTAGATATCTCCATCTTAATACAGATGGCGGTGAACATATTTCCATGTTCATACAGATACCGGTGTAGAATTTTGCATGTTCATACCGATAGCGGTGTAGATATTTCCATTTTCATCCAGATGGCTGTGTAGATATATCCATGTTCGTACAGATGGCGGTGAAGATATTTCCATGTTCATACAGATGGCGGTGTAGATGTTTCCGTGTTCATACAGATAGCGGTGCTGATATTTCCATGTTTATACAGGTAGCGGTGTAGATATTTCCATGTTTATACAGATAGCGTTGTAGATATTTCAATGTTTATACAGATAGCGGTGCAGATATTTCCAAGTTTATACAGATAGCGGTGTAGTTATCTCCATCTTAATACAGATGGCGGAGTAGATATTTATATGTTCATACAGATGGAGGTGCAGATATTTCCATGTTCATACTGATGGCGGTGTAGATATTTCCATGTTTATAGAGATAGCGGTGTAGTTATTTCCATGTGTAAGGAGACAGCTGTATAGATATTTCCATGTATATGCAGATAGCTGTGTAGATATTTCCATTTTCATGCAGATAGCAGTGTAGATATTTCCATGTTCAAACAGACAGCTGTGTAGATATTTCCATTTTCATGCAGATAGCGGTGTAGATATTTCCATGTTCATACAGATAGCGGTGTAGATATTTCCATGTTCATACAGATAGCGGTGTAGTTATTTCAACGTTCATCCATATGGCTGTGTAGATATATCCATGTTCATACAGATGGCGGTGAAGATATTTCCATGTTCATACAGATAGCGGTGTAGATATTTCCATGTTCATACATATAGCGGTGTTGATATTTCCATGTTCATACAGATAGCGGTGTAAATATTTTAATGTTTATACAGATACTGGTGTAGATATCTCCATCTTAATACAGATGGCCGTGTACATATTTATATGTTCATAAAGATGGCGGTGGAGATATTTCCATGTTCATACAGATGGCGGTGTAGATATTTCCATGTTTATAGAGTTAGCGGTGTAGTTATTTACATGTGTAAAGAGATATCTGTGTAGATATTTCCATGTATATGCAGATAGCTGTGTAGATATTTCCATTTTCATGCAGATAGCGGTGTAGATATTTCCATGTTCAAACAGATAGCGGTGAAGATATATCCATGTTTATACAGATAGCGGTGAAGATGTATGCATGTTTACACAGATAGCGGTGTAGATATTTCCATGTTCATACAGATAGCGGTGTAGATATTTCCATGTTCATCAAGATGGCTGTGTAGATATATCCATCTTCATACAGATAGTGCTGTAGATATTTCCATGTTCAAACAGATAGCGGTGTAGCTATTTCCATGTTCATACAGATAGTGGTGTAGATATTTCCATGTTCGTACAGATTGCGGTGTAGATATTTCCATCTTAATACAGATAGCGGTGCTTATATTTCCATGTTTATACAGGTAGCGGTGTAGATATTTCCATGTTTATACACATAGCGGTGTAGATATTTCCATGTTTATACAGATAGCGGTGTAGATATTTCCAAGTTTATACAGATAGCGGTGTAGTTATCTCCATCTTAATACAGATGGCGGTGTAGATATTTATATGTTCATACAGATGGTGGTGCAGATATTTCCATGTTCATGCAGATGGCCGTGTAGATATTTCCATGTTTATAGATATAATGGTGTAGTTATTTCCATGTGTAATGAGATAGCTTTGTAGATAGTTCCATTTATATGCAGATAGCTGTGTAGATATTTCCATTTTCATGCAGATAGCGGTGTAGATATTTCCATGTTCAAACAGATAGCGGTGTAGATATTTCCATGTTCATACAGATAGCGGTGTAGATATTTCCATGTTTATACAGATAGCGGTGTAGATATTTCCAGGTTTATACAGACAGCGGTGTAGATATCTCCATCTTAATACAGATGGTGGTGTAGATATTTATATGTTCATACACATGGCGGAGCAGATATTTCCATGTTCATACAGATGGCGGTGTAGATATTTCCATGATTATTGAGATAGCCGTGTAGTTATTTCCATGGGTAAAGAGATAGCTGTATAGATATTTCCATGTACATGCAGATAGCTGTGCAGATATTTCCATTTTCATGCAGATAGCGGTGTAGATATTTCCATGTTCAAACAGATAGCGGTGCAGATATTTCCATGTTCATACAGATAGCGGAGTAGATATTTCCATGTTTACACAGATAGCGGTGAAGATATTTCCATCTTAATACAGATGGCGGTGTAGATATTTCCATGTTCATCCAGATGGCGGTGTAGTTATTTCCATGTTCATACAGATAGCGGTGTAGATATCTCCATCTTAATACAGATGGCGGTGAAGATATTTCCATGTTCAAACAGATAGCGGTGTAGATATTTCCATGTTCATACAGATAGCGTTGTAGATATTCCCATGTTCATACATATAGCGGTGTAGATATTTTCATTTTCATCCAGATGGCAGTGTAGATATATCCATCTTGGTACAGATGGCAGCGAAGATATTTCCATGTTCATACAGATGGCGTTGTAGATATTTCCGGGTTCATACAGATAGCAGTGCTGATATTTCCTTGTTTATACAGGTAGCCGTGTAGATATTTCCAGGTTTATACAGACAGCGGTGTAGATATTTCCATGTTTATACAGACAGCGGTGTAGATATTTCCATTTTCATGCAGATATCGGTGTAGATATTTCCATGTTTATACAGATAGCGGTGTAGATATTTCCATGTTCATACAGATAGCGGTGGAGTTATTTCCATGTTCATCCATATGGCTGTGTAGATATATCCATGTTCGTACAGATGGCGGTGAAGATATTTCCTTGTTCATACAGATAGCGGTGTAGATATTTCCATGTTTATACAGATAGCGGTGTAGATATTTCCATGTTAATACAGATAGCGCTGTAGATATCTCCGTCTTAATACAGATGGCGGTGTTGATATTTATATGTTCATACAGAAGGCGGTGTAGATATTTCCATGTTTATAGAGATAGCGGTGTAGTTATTTACATGTGTAAAGAGATAGCTGTGTAGATATTTCCATGTATATGAAGATAGCTGTGTAGATATTTCCATTTTCTTGCAGATAGCTGTGTAGATATTTCCATGTTCAAACAGATAGCGGTGTAGATATTTCCATGTTCATACAGATAGCGGTGAAGATATATCCATGTTTATACAGATAGCGGTGAAGATGTATGCATGTTTACACAGATAGCGGTGTAGATATTTCCATGTTCATACAGATAGCGGTGTATATATTTCGATGTTCATCCAGAAGGCTGTGTAGATATATCCATGTTCATACAGATAGCGGTGTAGATATTTCCATGTTCATACAGATAGTCCTGTAGATATTTCCATGTTCAAACAGATGGCGGTGTAGCTATTTTCATGTTCACACAGATAGCGGTGTAGATATTTCCATGTTCGTACTGATTGCGGTGTAGATATTTCCATGTTAATACAGATAGCGGTGCTTATATTTCCATGTTTATACAGGTAGCGGTGTAGATATTTGCATGTTTATGCAGATATCGGTGTAGATATTTCCGTTTATACAGATAGCGGTGAAGATATTTCCAAGTTTATACAGATAGCGGTGTAGATATCTCCATCTTAATACAGATGGCGGTGTAGATATTTATATGTTCATACAGATGGTCGTGCAGATATTTCCATGTTCATACAGATGGCGGTGTAGATATTTCCATGTTTATAGATATAGTGGTGTAGTTATTTCCATATGTAAAGAGATAGCTTTCTAGATATTTCCATGTATATGCAGATGGCTGTGTAGATATTTCCATTTTCATGCAGATAGCGGTGTAGATATTTCCATGTTCAAACAGATAGCGGTGTAGATATTTCCATGTTCATACAGATAGCGGTGTAGATGTTTCCATGTTCATACACATAGCGGTTTAGATATTTCCGTGTTCATACAGATAGCGGTGTAGATATTTCCATGTTCATACAGATAGCGGTGTAGTTATTTCCATGTTCATCCAGAAGGCTGTGTAGATATATCCTTGTTCGTACAGATGGCGGTGAAGATATTTCCATATTCATACAGATAGCGGTGTAGATATTTCCTTGTTCATACAGATAGCGGTGTAGATATTTCCATGTTAATACAGATAGCAGTGCTTATATTTCCATGTTTATACAGGTAGCGGTGTAGATATTTCCATGTTCATACAGATAGCTGTGTAGATATTTCCATGTTCATACAGATAGCGGTGTAGATATTTCCATGTTTATACAGATAGCAGTGTAGATATTTCCATGTTTATACAGATAGGGGTGTAGATATCTCCATCTTAATACAGATGCTGGTGTAGATATTTATATGTTCATACACATGGCGGTGTAGATATTTCCATGTTTTTAGAGATTGCGGTGTAGTTATTTCCACGTGTAAAGAGATAGCTGTGTAGATATTTCCATGTATATGCAGATAGCTGTGTAGATATTTCCATTTTCATGCAGATAGCGGAGTAGATATTTCCATGTTCAAACAGATAGCGGTGCAAATATTTCCATGTTTATACAGATAGCGAAGAAGATGTATGCATGTTTACACAGATAGCGGTGAAGATATTTCCATGTTCATACAGATAGCGGTGTAGATATTTCCATGTTCATCCAGAAGGCTGTGTAGTTATTTCCATGTTCATACAGATAGCGGTGTAGATATCTCCATCTTAATTACAGATGGCGGTGAAGATATTTCCATGTTCATACAGATAGCGGTGTAGATATTTCCATGTTCATACAGATAGCGGTGTAGATATTTCCATGTTCGTAGAGATAGCGGTGTAGATATTCCCATGTTGATACATATAGCAGTGTAGATATTTCCATTTTCATCGAGATGGTAGTGTAGATATATCCATGTTCGTACAGATGGCGGTGAAGATATTTCCATGTTCATACAGATGGCGGTGTAGATATTTCCGTGTTCATACAGATAGCAGTGCTGATATTTCCATGTTTATACAGGTAGCGGTGAAGATATTTCCATGTTTACACAGATAGAGGTGTAGATATTTCCATGTTTACACAGATAGAGGTGTAGATATCTCCATCTTAATACAGATGGCGGTGTAGATATTTATATGTTCATACAGATGGCGGTGCAGATATTTCCATGTTCATACAGAGGGCGGTGTAGATATTACCATGTTCATACATATAGCGGTGTAGTTATTTCCATGTGTAAAGAGATAGCTGTGTAGATATTTCCATGTATATGCAGATTCCTGTGTAGATATTTCCATTTTCATGCAGATAGCGGTGTAGATATTTCCATGTTCAAACAGATAGCAGTGTAGATATTTCCATGTTCATACAGATGGCTGTGCAGTTATTTCCATGTTCATACAGATAGCGGTGTAGATATCTCCATCTTAATACAGATTGCGGTGAAGATACTTCCATGTTCATACAGATAGCGGTGTAGATATTTCCAAGTTCATACAGATAGCGGTGTAGATATTTCCATGTTCATACAGATAGTGGTGTAGATATTTCCATGTTCCTACAGATAGCAGTGTAGCTCTTTCCATGTCCATGCAGATAGCGGTGTAGATATTTCCATGTTCATCCAGATGGCTGAGTAGGTATATCCATGTTCATACAGATGGCGGTGAAGATATTTGCATGTTCATACAGATAGCGGTGTAGATATTTCCATGTTCATACAGATAGTGGTGTAGATAATTCCATGTTCATACAGATAGCGGTGTAGTTACTTCCATGTGTAAAGAGATAGCTGTGTAGATATTTCCATGTATATTCAGATAGGTGTGTAGATATTTCCATTTTCATGCAGATAGCAGTGTAGATATTTCTAAGTTCAAAAAGATAGCGGTGAAGACATTTCCATGTTCATACAGATAGCGGTGTAGAAATTTCCATGTTTATACAGATAGCGGTGAAGATGTATGCCTGTTTACAGAGATAGCGGTGTAGATATTTCCATGTTCATACAGATAGCGGAGTAGATATATCCATGTTCATCCAGATGGCTGTGTAGATATATCCATGTTCATGCAGATGGCGTTGAAGATATTTCCATGTTCATACAGATAGCGGTGTAGATATTTCCATGTTCATACAGATAGCGGTGTAGATGTTTCCATGTTCATACAGAGAGCGGTGTAAATATTTCCATGTTTATACAGATAGTGGTGTAGGCATCTCCATCTTAATACAGATGGCGGTGTACATATTTATATGTTCATACAGATGGCGGTGTAGATATTTCCATGTTTATAGAGATAGCGGTGTAGTTATTTCCATGTGTAAAGAGATAGCTGTATAGATATTTCCATGTACATGCAGATAGCTGTGAAGATATTTCCATTTACATGCAGAAAGCGGTGTAGATATTTCCATGTTCAAAGAGATAGCGGTGTAGATATTTCCATGTTCATACTGATAGCAGTGTAGATATTTCCATGATCATCCAGATGGCTGTGTAGATATATCCATGTTCATACAGATGGCGTTGATGGTATTTCCATGTTCATACAGATATCGGTGTAGATATTTCCATGTTCATACACATAGCGGTTTAGATATTTCCGAGTTCATACAGATAGCGGTGTAGATATTTCCATGTTCATACAGATAGCGGTGTAGTTATTTCCATGTTCATCCATATGGCTGTGTAGATATATCCATGTTCATTCAGATGGCGGTGAAGATATTTCCATGTACATACAGATAGCGGTGTAGATATTTCCATGTTCATACAGATAGCGGTGTAGATATTTCCATGTTCATACATATAGCGGTGTAGATATCTCCATCTTTATACAGATGGCGGTGGAGATATTTCCATTTTAATACAGATGGCTGTGTAGATATTTCCATGTTTATAGAGATACCGGTGTAGTTATTTACATGTGTAAAGAGATAGCTGTGTAGTTATTTACATGTATAAGCAGATAGCTGTGTAGATATTTCCATTTTCATGCAGATAGCGGTGTAGATATTTCCATGTTCAAACAGATAGCGGTGTACATATTTCCATGTTCATAAAGATAGCGGTGTAGATATATCCATGTTTATACAGATAGCGGTGAAGATGTATGCATGTTTACACAGATAGCGGTGTAGATATTTCCATGTTCATACAGATAGCCGTGTAGATATTTCGATGTTCATCCAGAAGGCTGTGTAGATATATCCGTGTTCATACAGATAGCGGTGTAGATATTTCCATGTTCATACAGACAGTGCTGTAGATATTTCCATGTTCAAACAGATGGCGGTGTAGCTATTTCCATGTTCATACAGATAGCGGTGTAGCTATTTCCATGTTCATACAGATAGCGGTGTAGATATTTCCATGTTCGTACAGATGGCGGTGTAGATATTTCCATGTTAATACAGATAGCGGTGTAGATATTTCCATGTTTATACAGATAGCAGTGTAGATATTTCCATGTTTATACAGATAGCGGTGAAGATATTTCCAAGTTTATACAGATAGCGGTGTAGATATTTCCATGTTTATACAGATAGCAGTGTAGATATTTCCATGTTTATACAGATAGCGGTGAAGATATTTCCAAGTTTATACAGATTGCGGTGTAGATATCTCCATCTTAATACAGATGGCGGTGTAGATATTTATATGTTCATACAGATGGTGGTGCAGATATTTCCATGTTCATACAGATGGCGGTGTTGATATTTCCATGTTTATAGATATAGTGGTGTAGTTATTTCCATGTGTAAAGAGATAGCTTTGTAGATATTTCCATGTATATGCAGATAGCTGTGTAGATATTTCCATTTTCAAGCAGATAGCGGTATAGATATTTCCATGTTCAAACAGATATCGGTGTAGATATTTCCATGTTCATACAGATAGCGGTGTAGATATTTCCATGTTTATACAGATAGCGGTGTAGATATTTCCATGTTAATACAGATAGCGGTGTAGATATCTCCATCTTAATACAGATGGTGGTGTAGATATTTATAAGTTCATACACATGGCGGTGCAGATATTTCCATGTTCATCCAGATGGCTGAGTAGGTATATCCATGTTCATACAGATGGCGGTGAAGATATTTGCATGTTCATACAGATAGCGGTGTAGATATTTCCATGTTCATACAGATAGTGTTGTAGATAATTCCATGTTCATACAGATAGCGGTGTAGTTACTTCCATGTGTAAAGAGATAGCTGTGTAGATATTTCCATGTATATTCAGATAGGTGTGTAGATATTTCCATTTTCATGCAGATAGCAGTGTAGATATTTCTAAGTCCAAAAAGATAGCGGTGAAGACATTTCCATGTTCATACAGATAGCGGTGTAGAAATTTCCATGTTTATACAGATAGCGGTGAAGATGTATGCCTGTTTACAGAGATAGCGGTGTAGATATTTCCATGTTCATACAGATAGCGGAGTAGATATATCCATGTTCATCCAGATGGCTGTGTAGATATATCCATGTTCATGCAGATGGCGTTGAAGATATTTCCATGTTCATACAGATATCGGTGTAGATATTTCCATGTTCATACAGATAGCGGTTTAGATATTTCCATGTTCATACAGATAGCGGTGTAGATATTTCCATGTCCATACAGATAACGGTGTAGATATTTCCATGTTCATCCAGATGGCTGTGTAGATATATCCATGTTCATACAGAAGGCGGTGAAGATATTTCCATGTTCATACAGATAGCGGTGTAGATATTTCCATGTTCATCCAGACGGCTGTGTAGATATATCCATGTTCATACAGATGGCGGTGAAGATATTTCCATGTTTATACAGATAGCGGTGAAGATGTATGCATGTTTACACAGATAGAGGTGTAGATATTTCCATGTTCATACAGATATTGGTGTAGATATTTCCATGTTCATCCAGATGGCTGTGTAGATATATCCATGTTCATACAGATAGCGGTGTAGATATTTCCATGTTTATACAGATATTGGTGTAGATATTTCCATGTTCATACAGATATTGGTGTAGATATTTCCATGTTCATACAGATAGCGGTGTAGATATTTCCATGTTCATACAGATAGCGGTGTAGATATTTCCATGTTTATACAGATAGTAGTGTAGATATCTCCATGTTAATACAGATGGCGGTGTACATATTTATATGTTTATACAGATGGCGGTGCAGATATTTCCATGTTCATACAGACGGCGGTGTAGATATTTCCATGTTTATAGGGATAGCGGTGTAGTTATTTACATGTTTAAAGAGACAGCTGTGTAGATATATCCAAGTATATGCAGATAGCTGTGTAGATATTTCCATTTTCATGCAGATAGCGGTGTAGATATTTCCATGTTTAAACAGATAGTGGTGTAGATATATCCATGTTTATACAGATAGCGGGGAAGATGTATGCATGTTTACACAGATAGCGGTGTAGATATTTCCATGTTCATACAGTTAGCGGTGTAGATATTTCCATGTTCATCCAGATGGCTGTGTAGATATATCCATGTTCATACAGATGGCAGTGTAGATATTTCCATGTTCATACAGATAGTGCTGTAGATATTTCCATGTTCAAACAGATAGCGGTGTAGCTATTTCCATGTTCATACAGATTGCGGTGTAGATATTTCCATCTTAATACAGATAGCGGTGCTTATATTTCCATGTTTATACAGGTAGCGGTGTAGATATTTCCAAGTTTATACAGATAGCGGTGTAGTTATCTCCATCTTAATACAGATGGCGGTGTAGATATTTATATGTTCATACAGATGGTGGTGCAGATATTTCCATGTTCATACAGGTGGCGATGTAGATATTTCCATGTTTATAGATATAGTGGTGTAGATATCTCCATGTGTAAAGAGATAGCTTTGTAGATAGTTCCATGTATATGCAGATAGCTGTGTAGATATTTCCATTTTCATGCAGAGAGCGGTGTAGATATTTCCATGTTCAAAGAGATAGTGGTGCAGATATTTCCATGTTCATACAGATAGCGGTGTAGATATTTCCATGTTTATACAGATAGCAGAGAAGATGTATGCATGTTTACACAGATAGCGGTGAAGATACTTCCATGTTCATACAGATAGCTGTGTAGATATTTCCATGTTCATCCAGATGGCTTTTTAGTTATTTCCATGTTCATACAGATAGCGGTGTAGATATCTCCATCTTAATACAGATGGCGGTGAAGATATTTCCATGTTCATACAGATTGCGGTGTAGATATTTCCATGTTCATCCAGATAGTGGTGTAGATATTCCCATGTTCATACATATAGCGGTGTAGATATTTCCATTTTCATCCATATGGCAGTGTATATATATCCATGTTCGTACAGATGTAGGTGAAGATACTTCCATGTTCATACAGATGGCGGTGTAGATATTTCCGTGTTCATACAGATAGCGGTGATGATATTTCCATGTTTATACAGGTAGCGGTGTAGATATTTCCATGTTTATACAGATAGCGGTGAAGATATTTCCATTTTCATGCAGATAGCGGTGAAGATATTTCCATGTTCAAACAGATAGCGGTGTAGATATTTCCATGTTCATACAGATAGCGGTGTAGATATATCCATGTTTATACAGATAGCGGTGAAGACGTATGCATGTTTACACAGATAGCGGTGTAGATATTTCCATGTTCATACAGATAGCGGTGAAGATATTTCCATGTTCATACAGATAGCGGTGTAGCTATTTCCATGTTTATACAGATAGCGGTGTAGATATTTCCATGTTCATACAGATAGCGGTGTAGATATTTCCATGTTTATACAGATAGCGGTGTAGATATTTCCGTGTTCATACAGATAGCGGTGATGATATTTCCATGTTTATACAGGTAGCGGTGTAGATATTTCCATGTTTATACAGAAAACGGTGTAGATATTTCCATGTTTATACAGTTAGCGGTGTAGATATTTCCATTTTCATGCAGATAGCGGTGAAGATATTTCCATTTTCAAACAGATAGCGGTGTAGATATTTCCATGTTCATACAGATAGCGGTGTAGATATTTCCATGTTCATCCAGATGGCTGTGTAGACATATCCATGTTCATACAGATGGCAGTGAAGATATTTCCATGTTCATACAGATAGCGGTGTAGATATTTCCATGTTCATACAGATAGCGGTGTGAATATTTCCATGTTTCTACAGATAGTGGTGTAGGCATCTCCATCATAATACAGATGGCGGTGTACATATTTATATGTTCATACAGATGGCGGTGTAGATATTTCCATGTTTATAGAGATAGCGGTGTAGTTATTTCCATGTGTAAAGAGATAGCTGTATAGATATTTCCATGTACATGCAGATAGCTGTGAAGATATTTCCATTTTCATGCAGATAGCGGTGTAGATATTTCCATGTTCTAACAGATAGCGGTGTAGATATTTCCATGTTGAAACAGATATCGGTGTAGATATTTCCATGTTGATACAGATAGCGGTGTAGATACTTCCATGTTTATACAGATAGCGGTGAAGATGTATGCATGTTTACACAGATAGCTGTGTAGATATTTCCATGTTCATCCAGATGGCTGTGTAGATATATCCATGTTCATACAGATATCGGTGTAGATATTTCCAAGTTCATACAGATAGTGGTGTAGATATTTCCATGTACCTACAGATAGCGGTGTAGTTATTTCCTTGTCCATGCAGATAGCGGTTTAGATATTTCCATGTTCATCCAGATGGCTGTGTAGATATATCCATGTTCATACAGATGGCGGTGAAGATATTTCCATGTTCATACAGATAGCGGTGTAGATATTTCCATGTTCATACAGATAGTGGTGTAGATAATTCCATGTTCATACAGATAGCGGTGTATTTATTTCCATGTGTAAAGAGATAGCTGTGTAGATATTTCCATGTATATTCACAAAGGTGTGTAGATAATTCCATTTTCATGCTGATAGCGGTGTAGATATTTCTAAGTTCAAAAAGATAGCGGTGTAGACATTTCCATGTTCATACAGATAGCGGTGTAGAAATTTTCATGTTTATACAGATAGTGGTGAAGATGTATTCCTGTTTACACAGATAGCGGTTTAGATATTTGCATGTTCATACCGATAGCGGTGTAGATATTTCCATGATCATCCAGATGGCTGCGTAGATATATCCATGTTCATACAGATGGCGTTGAAGATATTTCCATGTTCATACAGATATCGGTGTAGATATTTCCATGTTCATACAGATAGCGATTTAGTTATTTCCATGTTCATACAGATAGCAGTGTAGATATTTCCATGTTCATACAGATAGCGGTGTAGTTATTTCCATGTTCATCCATATGGCTGTGTAGATATATCCATGTTCATACAGATGGCTGTGAAGATATTTCCATGTTCATACAGATAGCGGTGTAGATATTTCCATGTTCATACAGATAGCGGTGTAGATATTTCCATGTTCATACTGATAGCGGTGTAGATATTTCCATGTTCATACAGAGAGCGGTGTAAATATTTCCATGTTTATACAGATAGTGGTGTAGGCATCTCCATCTTAATACAGATGGCGGTGTACATATTTATATGTTCATACAGATGGCGGTGTAGATATTTCCATGTTTATAGAGATAGCGGTGTAGTTATTTCCATGTGTAAAGAGATAGCTGTATAGATATTTCCATGTACATGCAGATAGCTGTGAAGATATTTCCATTTTCATGCAGAAAGCGGTGTAGATATTTCCATGTTCAAAGAGATAGCGGTGTAGATATTTCCATGTTCATACTGATAGCAGTGTAGATATTTCCATGATCATCCAGATGGCTGTGTAGATATATCCATGTTCATACAGATGGCGTTGATGGTATTTCCATGTTCATACAGATATCGGTGTAGATATTTCCATGTTCATACACATAGCGGTTTAGATATTTCCGAGTTCATACAGATAGCGGTGTAGATATTTCCATGTTCATACAGATAGTGCTGTAGATATTTCCATGTTCAAACAGATGGCGGTGTAGCTATTTCCATGTTCATACAGATAGCGGTGTAGCTATTTCCATGTTCATACAGATAGCGGTGTAGATATTTCCATGTTCGTACAGATGGCGGTGTAGATATTTCCATTTTAATACAGATAGCGGTGTAGATATTTCCATGTTTATACAGATAGCAGTGTAGATATTTCCATGTTTATACAGATAGCGGTGAAGATATTTCCAAGTTTATACAGATAGCGGTGTAGATATTTCCATGTTTATACACATAGCAGTGTAGATATTTCCATGTTTATACAGATAGCGGTGAAGATATTTCCAAGTTTATACAGATAGCGGTGTAGATATCTCCATCTTAATACAGATGGCGGTGTAGATATTTATATGTTCATACAGATGGTGGTGCAGATATTTCCATGTTCATACAGATGGCGGTGTTGATATTTCCATGTTTATAGATATAGTGGTGTAGTTATTTCCATGTGTAAAGAGATAGCTTTGTAGATATTTCCATGTATATGCAGATAGCTGTGTAGATATTTCCATTTTCAAGCAGATAGCGGTATAGATATTTCCATGTTCAAACAGATATCGGTGTAGATATTTCCATGTTCATACAGATAGCGGTGTAGATATTTCCATGTTTATACAGATAGCGGTGTAGATATTTCCATGTTAATACAGATAGCGGTGTAGATATCTCCATCTTAATACAGATGGTGGTGTAGATATTTATAAGTTCATACACATGGCGGTGCAGATATTTCCATGTTCATACAGATGGCGGTGTAGATATTTCCATGTTTATAGAGATAGCGGTGTAGTTATTTCCATGTGTAAAGAGATAGCTGTATAGATATTTCCATGTACATGCAGATAGATTTGTAGATATTTCCATTTTCATGCAGATAGCGGTGTAGATATTTCCATGTTCATACAGATAACGGTGTAGATATTTCCATGTTTATACAGATAGCGGAGAACATGTATGCATGTTTACACAGATAGCGGTGAAGATATTTCCATGTTCATACAGATAGCGGTGTAGTTATTTCCATGTTCATCCATATGGCTGTGTAGATATATCTATGTTCATACAGATGGCGAAGATATTTCCATGTTCAGACAGATAGCGGTGTAGATATTTCCATGTTCATACAGATAGCGGTGTAGATATTTCCATGTTCATAGAGATAGCGGTGTAGATATTTCCATGTTTATACAGACAGCGGTGTAGATATCTCCATCTTAATACAGATGGCGGTGTAGATATTTATATGTTCATACAGATGGCGGTGGAGATATTTCCATTTTCATACAGATGGCGGTTTAGATATTTCCATGTTTACACAGATAGCGGTGTAGATATTTCCATGTTCATACAGATAGCGGAGTAGATATTTCGATGTTCATCCAGAAGGCTGTGTAGTTATATCCATGTTCATACAGATAGCGGTGTAGATATTTCCATGTTCATACAGATAGCGGTGTAGTTATTTCCATGTTCATCCATATGGCTGTGTAGATATATCCATGTTAATACAGATAGCGGTTCTTATATTTCCATGTTTATACAGGTATCGGTGTAGATATTTCCATGTTTATACAGATAGCGGTGTAGATATTTCCATGTATATACAGATATCGGTGAAGATATTTCCAAGTTTATACAGATAGCGGTGTAGATATCTCCATCTTAAAACAGATGGCGGTGTAGATATTTATATGTTCATACACATGACGGTGCAGATATTTCCATGTTCATACAGATGGCGGTGTAGATATTTCCCTGTTTATAGAGATAGCGGTGTAGTTATTTCCATGTGTAAAGAGATAGCTGTATAGATATTTCCATGTACATGCAGATAGCTGTGAAGATATTTCCATTTTCATGCAGAAAGCGGTGTAGATATTTAAATGTTCAAAGAGATAGCGGTGTAGATATTTCCATGTTCATACTGATAGCAGTGTAGATATTTCCATGATCATCCAGATGGCTGTGTAGATATATCCATGTTCATACAGATGGCGTTGAT
The DNA here is from genome assembly GCF_029281585.2 of Gorilla gorilla gorilla. Lineage (NCBI taxonomy): Eukaryota > Metazoa > Chordata > Mammalia > Primates > Hominidae > Gorilla > Gorilla gorilla. Next base: position 2,424,653 of record NC_073232.2, on the reverse strand, counting down.
GGTATTTCCATGTTCATACAGATATCGGTGTAGATATTTCCATGTTCATACACATAGCGGTTTAGATATTTCCGAGTTCATACAGATAGCGGTGTAGATATTTCCATGTTCATACAGATAGCGGTGTAGTTATTTCCATGTTCATCCATATGGCTGTGTAGATATATCCATGTTCATTCAGATGGCGGTGAAGATATTTCCATGTACATACAGATAGCGGTGTAGATATTTCCATGTTCATACAGATAGCGGTGTAGATATTTCCATGTTCATACATATAGCGGTGTAGATATCTCCATCTTTATACAGATGGCGGTGGAGATATTTCCATTTTAATACAGATGGCTGTGTAGATATTTCCATGTTTATAGAGATACCGGTGTAGTTATTTACATGTGTAAAGAGATAGCTGTGTAGTTATTTACATGTATAAGCAGATAGCTGTGTAGATATTTCCATTTTCATGCAGATAGCGGTGTAGATATTTCCATGTTCAAACAGATAGCGGTGTACATATTTCCATGTTCATACAGATAGCGGTGTAGATATATCCATGTTTATACAGATAGCGGTGAAGATGTATGCATGTTTACACAGATAGCGGTGTAGATATTTCCATGTTCATACAGATAGCGGTGTAGATATTTCGATGTTCATCCAGAAGGCTGTGTAGATATATCCGTGTTCATACAGATAGCGGTGTAGATATTTCCATGTTCATACAGACAGTGCTGTAGATATTTCCATGTTCAAACAGATGGCGGTGTAGCTATTTCCATGTTCATACAGATAGCGGTGTAGCTATTTCCATGTTCATACAGATAGCGGTGTAGATATTTCCATGTTCGTACAGATGGCGGTGTAGATATTTCCATGTTAATACAGATAGCGGTGTAGATATTTCCATGTTTATACAGATAGCAGTGTAGATATTTCCATGTTTATACAGATAGCGGTGAAGATATTTCCAAGTTTATACAGATAGCGGTGTAGATATTTCCATGTTTATACAGATAGCAGTGTAGATATTTCCATGTTTATACAGATAGCGGTGAAGATATTTCCAAGTTTATACAGATAGCGGTGTAGATATCTCCATCTTAATACAGATGGCGGTGTAGATATTTATATGTTCATACAGATGGTGGTGCAGATATTTCCATGTTCATACAGATGGCGGTGTTGATATTTCCATGTTTATAGATATAGTGGTGTAGTTATTTCCATGTGTAAAGAGATAGCTTTGTAGATATTTCCATGTATATGCAGATAGCTGTGTAGATATTTCCATTTTCAAGCAGATAGCGGTATAGATATTTCTATGTTCAAACAGATATCGGTGTAGATATTTCCATGTTCATACAGATAGCGGTGTAGATATTTCCATGTTTATACAGATAGCGGTGTAGATATTTCCATGTTAATACAGATAGCGGTGTAGATATCTCCATCTTAATACAGATGGTGGTGTAGATATTTATAAGTTCATACACATGGCGGTGCAGATATTTCCATGTTCATACAGATGGCGGTGTAGATATTTCCATGTTTATAGAGATAGTGGTGTAGTTATTTCCATGTGTAAAGGGATAGCTGTATAGATATTTCCATGTACATGCAGATAGATGTGTAGATATTTCCATTTTCATGCAGATAGCGGTGTAGATATTTCCATGTTCATACAGATAACGGTGTAGATATTTCCATGTTTATACAGATAGCGGAGAACATGTATGCATGTTTACACAGATAGCGGTGAAGATATTTCCATGTTCATACAGATAGCGGTGTAGATATTTCCATGATCATCCAGATGGCTGTGTAGATATATCCATGTTCGTACAGATGGCGTTGAAGGTATTTCCATGTTCATACAGATGGCGGTGTAGATATTTCCGTGTTCATACAGATAGCGGTGCTGATTATTCCAAGTTTATACAGTTAGCGGTGTAGATATTTCCATGTTTACACAGAAAACGGTGTAGATATTTCCCTGTTTACACAGATAGCGGTGTAGATATTTCCATTTTCATGCAGATAGCGGTGTAGATATTTCCATGTTTATACAGATAGCGGTGTAGATATTTCCATGTTCATCCAGAGGGCTGTGTAGATATATCCATGTTCATACAGATAGCGGTGTAGATAGTTCCAAGTTCATACAGATAGTGGTGTAGATATTTCCATGTTCCTACAGGTAGCGGTGTAGCTATTTCCATGTCCATGCAGATAGCGGTGTAGTTATTTCCATGTTCATTCAGATGGCTGTGTAGGTATATCAATGTTCATACAGATGGCGGTGGAGTTGTTTCCATGTTCATATAGATAGCGGTGTAGATATTTCCATGTTCATACAGATAGTGGTGTAGATAATTCCATGTTCTTACAGATAGCGGTGTAGTTATTTCCATGTGTAAAGAGATAGCTGTGTAGATATTTCCATGTATATTCAGATAGGTGTGTAGATATTTCCATTTTCATGCAGATAGCGGTGTAGATATTTCTAAGTTCAAAAAGATAGCGGTGTAGACATTTCCATGTTCATACAGATAGCGGTGTAGAAATTTCCATGTTTATACAGATAGCGGTGAAGATGTATGCCTGTTTGCACAGATAGCGGTGTAGATATTTCCATGTTCATACAGATAGCGGTGTAGTTATTTCCATGACCATCCAGATGGCTGTGTAGATATATCCATGTGCATACAGATGGCGTTGAAGATATTTCCATGTTCATACACATATCGGTGTAGATATTTCCATGTTCATACAGATAGCGGTTTAGATACTTCCATGTTCATACAGATAGCGGTGTAGATATTTCCATTTTCATACAGATAGCGGTGTAGTTATTTCCATGTTCATCCATATGGCTGTGTAGATATATCCATGTTCATACAGATGGCGGTGAAGATATTTCCATGTTTATACAGAAAGCGGTGTAGATATCTCCATCTTAAAACAGATGGCGGTGTAGATATTTATATGTTCATACAGATGGCGGTGCAGATATTTCCATGTTCATACAGATGGCGGTGTAGATATTTCCATGTTCATACAGATAGCGGTGTGGTTATTTCCATGTGTAAAGAGATAGCTGTGTAGATATTTCCATGTATATGCAGATAGCTTTGTGGATATTTCCATTTTCATGCAGATAGCGATGCAGGTATTTCCATGTTCACACAGATAGCGTTGTAGATATTTCCATGTTCATCCAGATAGCGGTGTAGATATTTCCATGTTTATACAGATAGCGGTGAAGATATATGCATGTTTACACAGATAGCGGTGTAGATATTTCCATGTTCATCCAGATGGCTGTGTTGATATATCCATGTTTATACAGATAGCGGTGTAGATATTCCCATGTTCATACAGATAGTGGTGGAGATATTTCCATGTTCATACAGATAGCGGTGTAGCTATTTCCATGTTCATACAGATAGCGGTGTAGATATTTCCATGTTCATCCAGATGGCTGTGTAGACATATCCAAGTTCATACAGATGGCGGTGAAGGTAACTCCTTCTTCATACAGATAGCGGTGTAGATATTTCCATGTTCATACAGATAGTGGTGTAGATATTTCCATGTTCATACAGATAGAGGGGCTGATATTTCCATGTTCATGCAGATAGCGGTGCTGATATTTCCATGTTTATACAGATAGCGGTGTAGATATTTCCATGTTTATACAGATAGCGGTGTAGATATTTCCATGTTTATACAGATAGCGGTGTAGATATCTCCATCTTAATACAGATGGCGGAGTAGATATTTATGTGTTCATACAGATGGCGGTGCAGATATTTCCATGTTCATACAGATGGCGATGTAGATATTTCCATGTTTATAGAGATAGCGGTGTAGTTATTTCCATGTGTAAAGGGATAGCTTTGTAGATATTTCCATGTATATGCAGATAGCTGTGTAGATATTTCCATTTTCATGCAGATAGCGGTGTAGATATTTCCATGTTCAAACAGATAGCGGCGTAGATATTTCCAAGTTCATACTGATAGCGGTGTAGATATTTCCATGTTCGTACAGATTGCGGTGTAGATATTTCCATGTTAATACAGATAGCGGTGCTTATATTTCCATGTTTATACAGGTAGCGGTGTAGATATTCCCATGTTTATACAGATAACGGTGTAGATATTTCCATGTTTATACAGATAGCGGGGTAGATATTTCCATTTTCATGCAGATAGTGGTGTAGATATTTCCATGTTCAAACAGATAGCGGTTTAGATATTTCCATGTTCATTCAGATAGCGGTGTAGATATATCCATGTTTATACAGATAGCGGTGAAGATGTATGCATGTTTACACAGATAGCGGTGTAGATATTTCCATGTTCATACAGATAGCGGTGTAGATATTTCCATGTTCATCCAGATGGCTGTGTAGATATATCCATGTTCGTACTGATAGCGGTGTAGATATTTCCATGTTCATTCAGATAGTGCTGTAGATATTTCCATGTTCAAACAGATAGCGGTGTAGCTATTTCCATGTTCATACAGATAGCGTTGTAGATATTTCCATGCTCGTACAGATTGCGGTGTAGATATTTCCATCTTATTACAGATAGCGGTGCTTATATTTCCATGTTTATACAGGTAGCGGTGTAGATAATTCCATGTTTATACAGATAGCGGTGTAGATATTTCCATGTTTATACAGATAGCGGTGTAGATATTTCCAAGTTTATACAGATAGCGGTGTAGTTATCTCCATCTTAATACAGATGGTGGTGTAGATATTTATATGTTCATACACATGTTGGTGCAGATATTTCCATGTTCATACAGATAGCGGTGTAGCTATTTCCATGTTCGTAACAATAGCGGTGTAGATATTTCCATGTTCATACAGATAGCGGTGCTTATATTTCCATGTTTATACAGGTAGCGGTGTAGATATTTCCATGTTTATACAGATAGCGGTGTAGATATTTCCAAGTTTATACAGATAGCGGTGTAGTTATCACCATCTTAATACAGATGGTGGTGTACATATTTATGTGTTCATACAGATGGTGGTGCAGATATTTCCATGTCCATACAGATAGCGGTGTAGCTATTTCCATGTTCATACAGATAGCGGTGTAGCTATTTCCATGTTCATACAGATAGCGGTGTAGATATTTCCATGTTCATCCAGATGTCTGTGTAGATATATCCATGTTCATACAGATGGCGGTGAAGATATTTCCATGTTCATACAGATAGCGGTGTAGATATTTCCATGTTCATCAAGACGGCTGTGTAGATATATCCATGTTCATACAGATGGCGGTGAAGGTATTTCCATGTTTATACAGATAGCGGTGAAGATGTATGCATGTTTACACAGATAGCGGTGTAGATATTTCCATGTTCATACAGATATTGGTGTAGATATTTCCATATTCATCCAGATGTCTGTGTAGATTTATCCATGTTCATACATATAGCAGTGTAGATATTTCCATTTTCATACAGATAGTGCTGTAGATATTTCCATGTTCATACAGATAGCGGTGTAGATATTTCCGTGTTCATACAGATAGCGGTGCTGATATTTCCATGTTTATACAGGTAGCGGTGTAGATATTTCCATGTTTATACAGGTAGCGGTGTAGATATTTCCATGTTTATACAGATAGCGGTGTAGATATTTCCAAGTTTATACAGATAGCGGTGTAGTTATCTCCATCTTAATACAGATGGCGGTATAGATATTTATATGTTCATACAGATGGTGGTGCAGATATTTCCATGTTGATAGATATAGTGGTGTAGTTATTTCCATGTGTAAAGAGATAGCTTTGTAGATAGTTCCATGTATATGCAGATAGCTGAGTAGATATTTCCATTTTCATGCAGATAGCGGTGTAGATATTTCCATGTTCACACAGATAGCGGTGTAGCTATTTCCATGTTCATACAGATAGCGGTGTAGATATTTCCATGTTCATCCAGATGGCTGTGTAGATATATCCATGTTCATATAGATGGGGGTGAAGATATTTCCATGTTCATACTGATAGCGGTGTAGATATTTCCATGTTCATCCAGACGGCTGTGTAGATATATCCATGTTCATACAGACGGCGGTGTAGATATTTCCATGTTTATACAGATAGCGGTGTAGATATTTCCATGTTTATACAGATTGCGGTGTAGATATTTCCATGTTTATACAGATAGCGGTGAAGATATTTCCAAGTTTATACAGATAGCGGTGTAGATATCTCCATCTTAATACAGATGGCGGTGTAGATATTTATATGTTCATACAGATGGTGGTGCAGATATTTCCATGTTCATACAGATGGCGGTGTAGATATTTCCATGTTTATGGATATAGTGGTGTAGTCGTTTCCATGTGTAAAGAGATAGATTTGTAGATATTTCCATGTATATGCAGATAGCTGTGTAGATATTTCCATTTTCATGCAGATAGCGGTGTAGATATTTCCATGTTCAAACAGATAGCGGTGTAGATATTTCCATATTCATACAGATAGCGGTGTAGATATTTCCATGTTTATACAGATAGCGGTGAAGATATTTCCATGTTTATACAGACAGCGGTGTAGATATCTCCATCTTAATACAGATGGCGGTGTAGATATTTATATGTTCATACACATGGCGGTGCAGATATTTCCAAGTTCATACAGATGGCGGTGTAGATATTTCCATGTTTATAGAGATATCGGTGTAGTTATTTCCATGTGTAAAGAGATAGCTGTATAGATATTTCCATGTACATGCAGATAGCTGTGTAGATATTTCCATTTTCATGCAGATAGCGGTGTAGATATTTCCATGTTCAAACAGATAGCGGTGCAGATATTTCCATGTTCATACAGATAGCGGTGTAGATATTTCCATGTTTATACAGATAGCGGAGAAGATGTATGCATGTTTACACAGATAGCGGTGAAGATATTTCCATGTTCATACAGATAGCGGTGTAGATATTTCCGTGTTCATCCAGATGGCTGTGTAGTTATTTCCATGTTCATACAGATAGCGGTGTAGATATCTCCATCTTAATACAGTTGGTGGTGAAGATATTTCTATGTTCAAACAGATAGCGGTGTAGATATTTCCATGTTCATACAGATAGCGGTGTAGATATTCCCATGTTCATACATATAGCGGTGCAGATATTTCCATTTTCATCCAGATGGCAGTGTAGATGTATCCATGTTGGTACAGATGGCAGTGAAGATATTTCCGTGTTCATACAGATGGCGGTGTAGATATTTCCGTGTTCATACAGATAGCGGTGCTGATATTTCCATGTTTATACAGGTAGCGGTGTAGATATTTCCATGTTTACACAGATAGCGGTGTAGATATTTCCATGTTTATACAGAGAGCGGTGTAGATATTTCCATTTTCATGCAGATAGCGGTGTAGATATTTCCATGTTCATACAGATAGCGGTGTAGATATTTCCATGTTTATAAAGAAAGCGGTGAAGATGTATGCATGTTTACACAGATAGCGGTGTAGATATTTCCATGTTCATCCAGATGGCTGTGTAGATATATCCATGTTCATACAGATGGCGGTGAAGATATTTCCATGTTCATACAGATAGCGGTGTAGATATTTCCATGTTCATACAGATATTGGTGTAGATATTTCCATGTTCATCCAGATGGCTGTGTAGATATATCCATGTTCATACATATAGCGGTGTAGATATTTCCATTTTCATACAGATTGTGCTGTAAATATTTCCATGTTCATACAGATAGCGGTGTAGGTATTTCCATGTTCATACAGATAGCGGTGTAGATATTTCCATGTTCGTACACATAGCGGTGTAGATATTTCCATGTTCATACAGATAGCGGTGCTTATATTTCCATGTTTATACAGTTAGCGGTGTAGATATTTCCATGTTATACAGATTGCGGTGTAGATATCTCCATCTTAATACAGATGGCGGTGAAGATATTTCCATGTTCATACAGATAGCGGTGTAGATATTTCCATGTTCATACAGATAGCGGTGTAGATATATCCATGTTCGTACAGATGGCGGTGAAGATATTTCTATGTTCACACAGATGGCGGTGTAGATATTTCCGTGTTCATACAGATAGCGGTGCTGATATTTCCATGTTTATACAGGTAGCGGTGTAGATATTTCCATGTTTATACAGATAGCGGTGTAGATATTTCCATGTTTATACAGATAGCGGTGTAGATATTTCCAAGTTTATAGAGATAGCGGTGTAGTTATCTCCGTCTTAATACAGAAGGCGGTGTAGATATTTATATGTTCATACAGATGGTGGTGCAGATATTTCCATGTTCATACAGATGGCGGTGTAGATATTTCCATGTTTATAGATATAGTGGTGTAGTTATTTCCATGTGTAAAGACATAGCTTTGTAGATAGTTCCATGTATATGCAGATAGCTGTGTAGATATTTCCATTTTCATGCAGATAGCGGTGTAGATATTTCCAAGTTGAAACAGATAGCGGTGGGGATATTTCCATGTTCATACAGATAGCGGTGTAGATATTTCCATGTTTATACAGATAGCGGTGTAGATATTTCCATGTTTATACAGATAGCGGTGTGGATATCTCCATCTTAATACAGATGGTGGTGTAGATATTTATATGTTCATACACATGGCGGTGCAGATATTTCCATGTTCATACAGATGGCGGTGTAGATATTTCCATGTTTATAGAGATAGCGGTGTAGTTATTTCCATGTGTAAAGAGATAGCTGTATAGATATTTCCAAGTATATGCAGATAGCTGTGTAGGTATTTCCATTTTCATGCAGATAGCGGTGTAGATATTTCCATGTTCAAACAGATAGCGGTGCAGATATTTCCATGTTCATACAGATAGCGGTGTAGATATTTCCATGTTTATACAGATAGCGGAGAAGATGTATGCATGTTTACACAGATAGCGGTGAAGATATTTCCATGTTCTTACAGATAGCGGTGTAGATATTTCCATGTTCATCCAGATAGCGGTGTAGATATTTCCATGTTTATACATAAAGCGGTGTAGATATCTCCATCTTAATACAGATGGCGGTGAAGATATTTCCATGTTCATACACATAGCAGTGTAGATATTTCCAAGTTCATAAAGACAGCGGTGTAGATATTCCCATGTTCATACATATAGCGGTGTAGATATTTCCATTTTCATCCAAATGGCAGTGTAGATATATCCATGTTCGTACAGATGGCTGTGAAGATATTTCCATGTTCATACAGATGGCGGTGTAGATATTTCCGTGTTCATACAGATAGTGGTGCTGATATTTCCATGTTTATACAGGTAGCGGTGTAGATATTTCCATGTTTCTACAGATAACGGTGTAGATATTTCCATGTTTATACTGATAGCGGTGTAGATATTTCCATTTTCATGCGGATAGTGGTGTAGATATTTCCATGTTGAAACAGAAAGCGGTGTAGATATTTCTATGTTCATACAGATAGCGGTGTAGGTATATCCATGTTTATACAGAAAGCTGTGAAGATGTATGCATGTTTACACAGATAGCGGTGTAGATATTTCCAAGTTCATACAGATAGTGGTGTAGATATTTCCATGTTCATCCAGATGGCTGTGTAGATATATCCATGTTCATACAGATAGCGGTGTAGATATTTCCATGTTCATACAGATAGTGCTGTAGGTATTTCCATGTTCAAACAGATAGCGGTGTAGCTATTTCCATGTTCATACAGATAGCGGTGTAGATATTTCCATGTTCGTACAGATTGCGGTGTAGATATTTCCATCTTAATACAGATAGCGTGCTTATATTTCCATGTTTATACAGATGGCGGTGTAGATATTTCCATGTTTATACTGATAGCGGTGTAGATATTTCCAAGTTTATACACATAGCGGTGTAGTTATCTCCATCTTAATACAGATGGCGGTGCAGATATTTATATGTTCATACAGATTGTGGTGCAGATATTTCCATGTTCATACAGATAGCGGTGTAGCTATTTCTATGTTCATACAGATAGCGGTGTAGATATTTCCATGTTCATCCAGATGGCTGTGTAGATATATCCATGTTCATACAGATGGGGGTGAAGATATTTCCATGTTCATACAGATAGCGGTGTAGATATTTCCATGTTCATCCAGACGGCTGTGTAGATATATCCATGTTCATACAGATGGCGGTGTAGATATTTCCATGTTTATACAGATAGCGGTGTAGATATTTCCATGTTTATACAGATTGCGGTGTAGATATTTCCATGTTTATACAGATAGCGGTGAAGATATTTCCAAGTTTATACAGATAGCGGTGTAGATATCTCCATCTTAATACAGATGGCGGTGTAGATATTTATATGTTCATACAGATGGTGGTGCAGATGTTTCCATGTTCATACAGATGGCGGTGTAGATATTTCCATCTTTATACAGATAGCGGTGTAGATATTTCCATTTTCATGCAGATAGCGGTGTAGATATTTCCATGTTCATACAGATAGCGGTGTAGATATTTCCATGTTTATACAGAAAGCGGTGAAGATGTATGCATGTTTACACAGATAGCGGTGTAGATATTTCCATGTTCATCCAGATGGCTGTGTAGATATATCCATGTTCATACAGATGGCAGTGAAAATATTTCCATGTTCATACAGATAGCGGTGTAGACATTTCCATGTTCATACAGATAGCGGTGTAGAAGTTTCCATGTTTATACAGATAGCGGTGAAGATGTTTTCCTGTTTACACAGATAGCGGTGTAGGTATTTCCATGTTCATACAGATAGCGGTGTAGATATTTCCATGATCATCCAGATGGCTGTGTAGATATATCCATGTTCATACAGATGGCGTTGAAGATATTTCCATGTTCATACAGATATCATTGTAGATATTTCCATGTTCATACAGATAGCGATTTAGTTTTTTCCATGTTCATACAGATAGCGGTGTAGATATTTCCATGTTCATACAGATAGCGGTGTAGTTATTTCCATGTTCATCCATATGGCTGTGTAGATATATCCATGTTCATACAGATGGCGGTGAAGATATTTCCATGATCATACAGATAGCGGTGTAGATATTTCCATGTTCATACAGATAGCGGTGTAGATATTTCCATGTTCATACAGATAGCGGTGTAGATATTTCCATGTTCATACAGATAGCAGTGTAAATATTTCCATGTTTATACAGATAGTGGTGTAGGCATCTCCATCTTAATACAGATGGCGGTGTACATATTTATATGTTCATACAGATGGCGGTGTAGATATTTCCATGTTTATAGAGATAGCGGTGTAGTTATTTCCATGTGTAAAGAGATAGCTGTATAGATATTTCCATGTACATGCAGGTAGCTGTGAAGATATTTCCATTTTCTTGCAGATAGCGGTGTAGATATTTCCATGTTCAAACAGATAGCGGTGTAGATATTTCCATGTTCAAACAGATATTGGTGTAGATATTTCCATGTTCATACAGATAGCGGTGTAGATACTTCCATGTTTATACAGATAGCGGTGAAGATGTATGCATGTTTACACAGATAGCTGTGTAGATATTTCCATGTTCATCCAGATGGCTGTGTAGATATATCCATGTTCATACAGATATTGGTGTAGATATTTCCAAGTTCATACAGATAGTGGTGTAGATATTTCCATGTACCTACAGATAGCGGTGTAGTTATTTCCTTGTCCATGCAGATAGCGGTGTAGATAATTCCATGTTCATCCAGATGGCTGTGTAGATATATCCATGTTCATACAGATGGCGGTGAAGGTATTTCCATGTTCATACAGATAGCGGTGTAGATATTTCCATGTTCATACAGATAGTGGTGTAGATAATTCCATGTTCATACAGATAGCGGTGTAGTTATTTCCATGTGTAAAGAGATGGCTGTGTAGATATTTCCATGTATATTCAGATAGGTGTGTAGATATTTCCATTTTCATGCAGATAGCGGTGTAGATATTTCTAAGTTCAAAAAGATAGCGGTGTAGACATTTCCATGTTCATACAGATAGCGGTGTAGAAATTTCCATGTTTATACAGACAGCGGTGAAGGTGTATTCCTGTTTACACAGATAGCTGTGTAGATATTTCCATGTTCATACAGATAGCGGTGTAGATATTTCCATGATCATCCAGATGGCTGTGTAGATATATCCATGTTCATACAGATGGCGTTGAAGATATTTCCATGTTCATACAGATATCGGTGTAGATATTTCCATGTTCATACAGATAGCGATTTAGTTATTTCCATGTTCATACAGATAGCAGTGTAGATATTTCCATGTTCATACAGATAGCGGTGTAGTTATTTCCATGTTCATCCATATGGCTGTGTAGATATATCCATGTTCATACAGATGGCGGTGAAGATATTTCCATGGTCATACAGATAGCGGTGTAGATATTTCCATGTTCATACAGATAGCGGTGAAGATATTTCCATGTTCATACAGATAGCGGTGTAAATATTTCCATGTTTATACAGATGGCTGAGTAGCTATATCCATGTTCATACAGATGGCGGTGAAGGTATTTCCATGTTTATACAGATAGTGGTGAAGATGTATGCATGTTTACACAGATAGCGGTGTAGATATTTCCATGTTCATACAGATATCGGTGTAGATATTTCCATGTTCATACAGATAGCGATTTAGTTATTTCCATGTTCATACCGATAGCAGTGTAGATATTTCCATGTTCATACAGATAGCGGTGTAGTTATTTCCATGTTCATCCATATGGCTGTGTAGATATATCCATGTTCATACAGATGGCGGTGAAGATATTTCCATGGTCATACAGATAGCGGTGTAGATATTTCCATGTTCATACAGATAGCGGTGAAGATATTTCCATGTTCATACAGATAGCGGTGCTTATATTTTCATGTTTATACAGGTAGCGGTATAGATATTTCCATGTTTATACAGATAGCGGTGTAGATATTTCCATGTTTATACAGATAGCGGTGTAGATATTTCCAAGTTTATACAGATAGCGGTGAAGATATCTCCATCTTAATACAGTTGGCGGTGTAGATATTTATATGTTCATACAGATGGCGGTGCAGATATTTCCATGTTCATACAGATGGCGGTGTAGATATTTCCATGTTTATAGAGATATCGGTGTAGCTATTTCCATGTTCATACATATAGCGTTGTCGATATTTCCATGTTCATACAGATAGTGGTGTAGATATTTCCATGTTCATCCAGATAGCGGTGTAGCTATTTCCATGTTCATACAGATAGCGGTGTAGATATTTCCATGTTCATCCAGATGGCTGTGTAGACATATCCAAGTTCATACAGATGGCGGTGAAGGTAACTCCTTCTTCATACAGATAGCGGTGTAGATATTTCCATGTTCATACAGATAGTGGTGTAGATATTTCCATGTTCATACAGATAGAGGGGCTGATATTTCCATGTTCATGCAGATAGCGGTGCTGATATTTCCATGTTTATACAGATAGCGGTGTAGATATTTCCATGTTTATACAGATAGCGGTGTAGATATTTCCATGTTTATACAGATAGCGGTGTAGATATCTCCATCTTAATACAGATGGCGGTGTAGATATTTATGTGTTCATACAGATGGCGGTGCAGATATTTCCATGTTCATACAGATGGCGATGTAGATATTTCCATGTTTATAGAGATAGCGGTGTAGTTATTTCCATGTGTAAAGGGATAGCTTTGTAGATATTTCCATGTATATGCAGATAGCTGTGTAGATATTTCCATTTTCATGCAGATAGCGGTGTAGATATTTCCATGTTCAAACAGATAGCGGCGTAGATATTTCCAAGTTCATACTGATAGCGGTGTAGATATTTCCATGTTCGTACAGATTGCGGTGTAGATATTTCCATGTTAATACAGATAGCGGTGCTTATATTTCCATGTTTATACAGGTAGCGGTGTAGATATTCCCATGTTTATACAGATAACGGTGTAGATATTTCCATGTTTATACAGATAGCGGGGTAGATATTTCCATTTTCATGCAGATAGTGGTGTAGATATTTCCATGTTCAAACAGATAGCGGTGTAGATATTTCCATGTTCATACAGATAGCGGTGTAGATATATCCATGTTTATACAGATAGCGGTGAAGATGTATGCATGTTTACACAGATAGCGGTGTAGATATTTCCATGTTCATACAGATAGCGGTGTAGATATTTCCATGTTCATCCAGATGGCTGTGTAGATATATCCATGTTCGTACTGATAGCGGTGTAGATATTTCCATGTTCATTCAGATAGTGCTGTAGATATTTCCATGTTCAAACAGATAGCGGTGTAGCTATTTCCATGTTCATACAGATAGCGGTGTAGATATTTCCATGCTCGTACAGATTGCGGTGTAGATATTTCCATCTTATTACAGATAGCGGTGCTTATATTTCCATGTTTATACAGGTAGCGGTGTAGATAATTCCATGTTTATACAGATAGCGGTGTAGATATTTCCATGTTTATACAGATAGCGGTGTAGATATTTCCAAGTTTATACAGATAGCGGTGTAGTTATCTCCATCTTAATACAGATGGTGGTGTAGATATTTATATGTTCATACACATGTTGGTGCAGATATTTCCATGTTCATACAGATAGCGGTGTAGCTATTTCCATGTTCATACAGATAGCAGTGTAGATATTTCCATGTTCATCCAGATGGCTGAGTAGCTATATCCATGTTCATACAGATGGCGGTGAAGGTATTTCCATGTTTATACAGATAGTGGTGAAGATGTATGCATGTTTACACAGATAGCGGTGTAGATATTTCCATGTTCATACAGATATTGGTGTAGATATTTCCATGTTCATCCAGATGTCTGTGTAGATATATCCATGTTCATACATATAGCGGTGTAGATATTTCCATGTTCATACAGATAGTGCTGTAGATATTTCCATGTTCATACAGATAGCGGTGTAGCTATTTCCATATTCATACAGATAGCGGTGTAGATATTTCCATGTTCGTAACAATAGCGGTGTAGATATTTCCATGTTCATACAGATAGCGGTGCTTATATTTCCATGTTTATACAGGTAGCGGTGTAGATATTTCCATGTTTATACAGATAGCGGTGTAGATATTTCCAAGTTTATACAGATAGCGGTGTAGTTATCACCATCTTAATACAGATGGTGGTGTACATATTTATGTGTTAATACAGATGGTGGTTCAGATATTTCCATGTTCATACAGATGGCGGTGTAGATATTTCCATGTTCATACAGATAGCGGTGTGGTTATTTCCATGTGTAAAGAGATAGCTGTGTAGATATTTCCATGTATATGCAGATAGCTTTGTAGATATTTCCATTTTCATGCAGATAGCGATGCAGGTATTTCCATGTTCACACAGATAGCGTTGTAGATATTTCCATGTTCATCCAGATAGCGGTGTAGATATTTCCATGTTTATACAGATAGCGGTGAAGATATATGCATGTTTACACAGATAGCGGTGTAGATATTTCCATGTTCATCCAGATGGCTGTGTTGATATATCCATGTTTATACAGATAGCGGTGTAGATATTCCCATGTTCATACAGATAGTGGTGTAGATATTTCCATGTTCATACAGATAGCGGTGTAGATATTTCCATGTTCATGCAGATAGCGGTGTAGATATTTCCATGTTCATCCAGATGGCTGTGTAGATATATGCATGTTCTAACAGATGGCGGTGAAGATATTTCCATGTTCTGATAGCGGTGTAGATATTTCCATGTTCATACAGATAGTGGTGTAGATATTTCCACGTTTATGCAGATAGCGGTGTAGCTATTTCCATGTTCATACAGATAGCGGTGTAGATATTTCCATGTTCATCCAGATGGCGGTGTAGATATATCCGTGTTTATACAGATAGCAGTGTAGATATTTCCATGTTCATACAGATAGTGGTGTTGATATTTCCATGTTCATAGACATAGAGTGGCTGATATTTCAATGTTCATACAGATAGCGGTGCTGATATTTCCATGTTTATTCAGGTAGCGGTGTAGGTATTTCCATGTTTATACAGATAGTGGTGTAGATATTTCCATGTTTATACAGATAGCGGTGTAGATATCTCCATCTTAATACAGATGGCGGTGTAGATATTTCCATGTTTATAGAGATAGCGGTGTAGTTATTTCCATGTGTAAAGAGATAGCTTTGTAGATATTTCCATGTATATGCAGATAGCTGTGTAGATATTTCCATGTTCATACAGATAGCGGTGTAGATATTTCCATGTTTATACAGATAGCGGTGAAGATGTATGCCTGTTTACACAGATAGCGGTGTAGATATTTCCATGTTCATACAGATAGCGGTGCTGATATTTCCATGTTTATACAGGTAGCGGTGTAGATATTTCCATGTTTATACAGATAGCGGTGTAGATATTTCCATGTTTATACAGATAGCAGTGTAGATATTTCCATGTTTATACAGATAGCGGTGTAGATATCTCCATCATAATACAGATGGCGGTGTAGATATTTATATGTTCATACAGATGGCGGTGCAGATATTTCCATGTTCATACAGATGGCGGTGTAGATATTTCCATGTTTATAGAGATAGCAGTGTAGATATTTCCATGTGCAAAGAGATAGCTTTGTAGATATTTCCATGTATATGCAGATTGATGTGTAGGTATTTCCATTTTCATGCAGATAGCGGTGTAGATATTTCCATGTTCAAACAGATAGCGGTGTAGATATTTCCCTGTTTACACATATAGTGGTGTAGATATTTCCATGTTCATACAGATAGCGGTGTAGATATTTCCATGTTCATACAGATAGGGGTGTAGATATTTCCATGTTCATACAGATAGCGGTGTAGATATTTCCATGTTCATACAGATAGGGGTGTAGATATTTCCATGTTCATACAGATAGCGGTGTAGCTATTTCCATGTTCATACAGATAGCGGTGTAGATATTTCCATGTTCATCCAGATGGCTGTGTAGATATATCCATGTTCATACAGATGGCGGTGAAGATATTTCCATGTTCGTACAGATAGCGGTGTAGATATTTCCATGTTCATCCAGACGGCTGTGTAGATATATCCATCTTCATACAGATGGCGGTGAAGATATTTCCATGTTTATACAGATAGCGGTGAAGATATATGCATGTTTACACAGAAAGCGGTGTAGATATTTCCATGTTCATACAGATATTGGTGTAGATATTTCCATGTTCATCCAGATGGCTGTGTGGATATATCCATGTTCATACAGATAGCGGTGTAGATATTTCCATGTTCATACAGATAGTGGTGTAGATATTTCCATGTTCATACAGATAGCGGTGTAGCTATTTCCATGTTCATACAGATAGCGGTGTAGATATTTCCATGTTTGTTCAGATAGCGGTGTAGATATTTCCATGTTCATACAGATAGCGGTGCTTATATTTTCATGTTTATACAGGTAGCGGTATAGATATTTCCATGTTTATACAGATAGCGGTGTAGATATTTCCATGTTTATACAGATAGCGGTGTAGATATTTCCAAGTTTATACAGATAGCGGTGAAGATATCTCCATCTTAATACAGTTGGCGGTGTAGATATTTATATGTTCATACAGATGGCGGTGCAGATATTTCCATGTTCATACAGATGGCGGTGTAGATATTTCCATGTTTATAGAGATATCGGTGTAGCTATTTCCATGTTCATACATATAGCGTTGTCGATATTTCCATGTTCATACAGATAGTGGTGTAGATATTTCCATGTTCATCCAGATAGCGGTGTAGCTATTTCCATGTTCATACAGATAGCGGTGTAGATATTTCCATGTTCATCCAGATGGCTGTGTAGACATATCCAAGTTCATACAGATGGCGGTGAAGGTAACTCCTTCTTCATACAGATAGCGGTGTAGATATTTCCATGTTCATACAGATAGTGGTGTAGATATTTCCATGTTCATACAGATAGAGGGGCTGATATTTCCATGTTCATGCAGATAGCGGTGCTGATATTTCCATGTTTATACAGATAGCGGTGTAGATATTTCCATGTTTATACAGATAGCGGTGTAGATATTTCCATGTTTATACAGATAGCGGTGTAGATATCTCCATCTTAATACAGATGGCGGTGTAGATATTTATGTGTTCATACAGATGGCGGTGCAGATATTTCCATGTTCATACAGATGGCGATGTAGATATTTCCATGTTTATAGAGATAGCGGTGTAGTTATTTCCATGTGTAAAGGGATAGCTTTGTAGATATTTCCATGTATATGCAGATAGCTGTGTAGATATTTCCATTTTCATGCAGATAGCGGTGTAGATATTTCCATGTTCAAACAGATAGCGGCGTAGATATTTCCAAGTTCATACTGATAGCGGTGTAGATATTTCCATGTTCGTACAGATTGCGGTGTAGATATTTCCATGTTAATACAGATAGCGGTGCTTATATTTCCATGTTTATACAGGTAGCGGTGTAGATATTCACATGTTTATACAGATAACGGTGTAGATATTTCCATGTTTATACAGATAGCGGGGTAGATATTTCCATTTTCATGCAGATAGTGGTGTAGATATTTCCATGTTCAAACAGATAGCCGTGTAGATATTTCCATGTTCATACAGATAGCGGTGTAGATATATCCATGTTTATACAGATAGCGGTGAAGATGTATGCATGTTTACACAGATAGCGGTGTAGATATTTCCATGTTCATACAGATAGCGGTGTAGATATTTCCATGTTCATCCAGATGGCTGTGTAGATATATCCATGTTCGTACTGATAGCGGTGTAGATATTTCCATGTTCATTCAGATAGTGCTGTAGATATTTCCATGTTCAAACAGATAGCGGTGTAGCTATTTCCATGTTCATACAGATAGCGGTGTAGATATTTCCATGCTCGTACAGATTGCGGTGTAGATATTTCCATCTTATTACAGATAGCGGTGCTTATATTTCCATGTTTATACAGGTAGCGGTGTAGATAATTCCATGTTTATACAGATAGCGGTGTAGATATTTCCATGTTTATACAGATAGCGGTGTAGATATTTCCAAGTTTATACAGATAGCGGTGTAGTTATCTCCATCTTAATACAGATGGTGGTGTAGATATTTATATGTTCATACACATGTTGGTGCAGATATTTCCATGTTCATACAGATAGCGGTGTAGCTATTTCCATGTTCATACAGATAGCAGTGTAGATATTTCCATGTTCATCCAGATGGCTGAGTAGCTATATCCATGTTCATACAGATGGCGGTGAAGGTATTTCCATGTTTATACAGATAGTGGTGAAGATGTATGCATGTTTACACAGATAGCGGTGTAGATATTTCCATGTTCATACAGATATTGGTGTAGATATTTCCATGTTCATCCAGATGTCTGTGTAGATATATCCATGTTCATACATATAGCGGTGTAGATATTTCCATGTTCATACAGATAGTGCTGTAGATATTTCCATGTTCATACAGATAGCGGTGTAGCTATTTCCATATTCATACAGATAGCGGTGTAGATATTTCCATGTTCGTAACAATAGCGGTGTAGATATTTCCATGTTCATACAGATAGCGGTGCTTATATTTCCATGTTTATACAGGTAGCGGTGTAGATATTTCCATGTTTATACAGATAGCGGTGTAGATATTTCCAAGTTTATACAGATAGCGGTGTAGTTATCACCATCTTAATACAGATGGTGGTGTACATATTTATGTGTTCATACAGATGGTGGTGCAGATATTTCCATGTCCATACAGATAGCGGTGTAGCTATTTCCATGTTCATACAGATAGCGGTGTAGCTATTTCCATGTTCATACAGATAGCGGTGTAGATATTTCCATGTTCATCCAGATGTCTGTGTAGATATATCCATGTTCATACAGATGGCGGTGAAGATATTTCCATGTTCATACAGATAGCGGTGTAGATATTTCCATGTTCATCAAGACGGCTGTGTAGATATATCCAAGTTCATACAGATGGCGGTGAAGGTATTTCCATGTTTATACAGATAGCGGAGAAGGTGTATGCATGTTTACACAGATAGCGGTGTAGATATTTCCATGTTCATACAGATATTGGTGTAGATATTTCCATATTCATCCAGATGTCTGTGTAGATTTATCCATGTTCATACATATAGCAGTGTAGATATTTCCATTTTCATACAGATAGTGCTGTAGATATTTCCATGTTCATACAGATAGCGGTGTAGATATTTCCGTGTTCATACAGATAGCGGTGCTGATATTTCCATGTTTATACAGGTAGTGGTGTAGATATTTCCATGTTTATACAGGTAGCGGTGTAGATATTTCCATGTTTATACAGATAGCGGTGTAGATATTTCCAAGTTTATACAGATAGCGGTGTAGTTATCTCCATCTTAATACAGATGGCGGTATAGATATTTATATGTTCATACAGATGGTGGTGCAGATATTTCCATGTTGATAGATATAGTGGTGTAGTTATTTCCATGTGTAAAGAGATAGCTTTGTAGATAGTTCCATGTATATGCAGATAGCTGAGTAGATATTTCCATTTTCATGCAGATAGCGGTGTAGATATTTCCATGTTCACACAGATAGCGGTGTAGCTATTTCCATGTTCATACAGATAGCGGTGTAGATATTTCCATGTTCATCCAGATGGCTGTGTAGATATATCCATGTTCATATAGATGGGGGTGAAGATATTTCCATGTTCATACTGATAGCGGTGTAGATATTTCCATGTTCATCCAGACGGCTGTGTAGATATATCCATGTTCATACAGACGGCGGTGTAGATATTTCCATGTTTATACAGATAGCGGTGTAGATATTTCCATGTTTATACAGATTGCGGTGTAGATATTTCCATGTTTATACAGATAGCGGTGAAGATATTTCCAAGTTTATACAGATAGCGGTGTAGATATCTCCATCTTAATACAGATGGCGGTGTAGATATTTATATGTTCATACAGATGGTGGTGCAGATATTTCCATGTTCATACAGATGGCGGTGTAGATATTTCCATGTTTATGGATATAGTGGTGTAGTCGTTTCCATGTGTAAAGAGATAGATTTGTAGATATTTCCATGTATATGCAGATAGCTGTGTAGATATTTCCATTTTCATGCAGATAGCGGTGTAGATATTTCCATGTTCAAACAGATAGCGGTGTAGATATTTCCATATTCATACAGATAGCGGTGTAGATATTTCCATGTTTATACAGATAGCGGTGAAGATATTTCCATGTTTATACAGACAGCGGTGTAGATATCTCCATCTTAATACAGATGGCGGTGTAGATATTTATATGTTCATACACATGGCGGTGCAGATATTTCCAAGTTCATACAGATGGCGGTGTAGATATTTCCATGTTTATAGAGATATCGGTGTAGTTATTTCCATGTGTAAAGAGATAGCTGTATAGATATTTCCATGTACATGCAGATAGCTGTGTAGATATTTCCATTTTCATGCAGATAGCGGTGTAGATATTTCCATGTTCAAACAGATAGCGGTGCAGATATTTCCATGTTCATACAGATAGCGGTGTAGATATTTCCATGTTTATACAGATAGCGGAGAAGATGTATGCATGTTTACACAGATAGCGGTGAAGATATTTCCATGTTCATACAGATAGCGGTGTAGATATTTCCGTGTTCATCCAGATGGCTGTGTAGTTATTTCCATGTTCATACAGATAGCGGTGTAGATATCTCCATCTTAATACAGTTGGTGGTGAAGATATTTCCATGTTCAAACAGATAGCGGTGTAGATATTTCCATGTTCATACAGATAGCGGTGTAGATATTCCCATGTTCATACATATAGCGGTGCAGATATTTCCATTTTCATCCAGATGGCAGTGTAGATGTATCCATGTTGGTACAGATGGCAGTGAAGATATTTCCGTGTTCATACAGATAGCGGTGCTGATATTTCCATGTTTATACAGGTAGCGGTGTAGATATTTCCATGTTTACACAGATAGCGGTGTAGATATTTCCATGTTTATACAGAGAGCGGTGTAGATATTTCCATTTTCATGCAGATAGCGGTGTAGATATTTCCATGTTCATACAGATAGCGGTGTAGATATTTCCATGTTTATAAAGAAAGCGGTGAAGATGTATGCATGTTTACACAGATAGCGGTGTAGATATTTCCATGTTCATCCAGATGGCTGTGTAGATATATCCATGTTCATACAGATGGCGGTGAAGATATTTCCATGTTCATACAGATAGCGGTGTAGATATTTCCATGTTCATACAGATATTGGTGTAGATATTTCCATGTTCATCCAGATGGCTGTGTAGATATATCCATGTTCATACATATAGCGGTGTAGATATTTCCATTTTCATACAGATTGTGCTGTAAATATTTCCATGTTCATACAGATAGCGGTGTAGGTATTTCCATGTTCATACAGATAGCGGTGTAGATATTTCCATGTTCGTACACATAGCGGTGTAGATATTTCCATGTTCATACAGATAGCGGTGCTTATATTTCCATGTTTATACAGTTAGCGGTGTAGATATTTCCATGTTATACAGATTGCGGTGTAGATATCTCCATCTTAATACAGATGGCGGTGAAGATATTTCCATGTTCAAACAGATAGCGGTGTAGATATTTCCATGTTCATACAGATAGCGGTGTAGATATATCCATGTTCGTACAGATGGCGGTGAAGATATTTCCATGTTCACACAGATGGCGGTGTAGATATTTCCGTGTTCATACAGATAGCGGTGCTGATATTTCCATGTTTATACAGGTAGCGGTGTAGATATTTCCATGTTTATACAGATAGCGGTGTAGATATTTCCATGTTTATACAGATAGCGGTGTAGATATTTCCAAGTTTATAGAGATAGCGGTGTAGTTATCTCCGTCTTAATACAGAAGGCGGTGTAGATATTTATATGTTCATACAGATGGTGGTGCAGATATTTCCATGTTCATACAGATGGCGGTGTAGATATTTCCATGTTTATAGATATAGTGGTGTAGTTATTTCCATGTGTAAAGACATAGCTTTGTAGATAGTTCCATGTATATGCAGATAGCTGTGTAGATATTTCCATTTTCATGCAGATAGCGGTGTAGATATTTCCAAGTTGAAACAGATAGCGGTGGGGATATTTCCATGTTCATACAGATAGCGGTGTAGATATTTCCATGTTTATACAGATAGCGGTGTAGATATTTCCATGTTTATACAGATAGCGGTGTGGATATCTCCATCTTAATACAGATGGTGGTGTAGATATTTATATGTTCATACACATGGCGTTGCAGATATTTCCATGTTCATACAGATGGCGGTGTAGATATTTCCATGTTTATAGAGATAGCGGTGTAGTTATTTCCATGTGTAAAGAGATAGCTGTATAGATATTTCCAAGTATATGCAGATAGCTGTGTAGGTATTTCCATTTTCATGCAGATAGCGGTGTAGATATTTCCATGTTCAAACAGATAGCGGTGCAGATATTTCCATGTTCATACAGATAGCGGTGTAGATATTTCCATGTTTATACAGATAGCGGAGAAGATGTATGCATGTTTACACAGATAGCGGTGAAGATATTTCCATGTTCATACAGATAGCGGTGCTGATATTTCCATGTTTATACAGGCAGCGGTGTAGATATTTCCATGTTTATACATAAAGCGGTGTAGATATCTCCATCTTAATACAGATGGCGGTGAAGATATTTCCATGTTCATACACATAGCAGTGTAGATATTTCCAAGTTCATAAAGACAGCGGTGTAGATATTCCCATGTTCATACATATAGCGGTGTAGATATTTCCATTTTCATCCAAATGGCAGTGTAGATATATCCATGTTCGTACAGATGGCTGTGAACATATTTCCATGTTCATACAGATGGCGGTGTAGATATTTCCGTGTTCATACAGATAGTGGTGCTGATATTTCCATGTTTATACAGGTAGCGGTGTAGATATTTCCATGTTTCTACAGATAACGTTGTAGATATTTCCATGTTTATACAGATAGCGGTGTAGATATTTCCATTTTCATGCGGATAGTGGTGTAGATATTTCCATGTTGAAACAGAAAGCGGTGTAGATATTTCTATGTTCATACAGATAGCGGTGTAGGTATATCCATGTTTATACAGAAAGCTGTGAAGATGTATGCATGTTTACACAGATAGCGGTGTAGATATTTCCAAGTTCATACAGATAGTGGTGTAGATATTTCCATGTTCATCCAGATGGCTGTGTAGATATATCCATGTTCATACAGATAGCGGTGTAGATATTTCCATGTTCATACAGATAGTGCTGTAGGTATTTCCATGTTCAAACAGATAGCGGTGTAGCTATTTCCATGTTCATACAGATAGCGGTGTAGATATTTCCATGTTCGTACAGATTGCGGTGTAGATATTTCCATCTTAATACAGATAGCGTGCTTATATTTCCATGTTTATACAGATGGCGGTGTAGATATTTCCATGTTTATACTGATAGCGGTGTAGATATTTCCAAGTTTATACACATAGCGGTGTAGTTATCTCCATCTTAATACAGATGGCGGTGCAGATATTTATATGTTCATACAGATTGTGGTGCAGATATTTCCATGTTCATACAGATAGCGGTGTAGCTATTTCTATGTTCATACAGATAGCGGTGTAGATATTTCCATGTTCATCCAGATGGCTGTGTAGATATATCCATGTTCATACAGATGGGGGTGAAGATATTTCCATGTTCATACAGATAGCGGTGTAGATATTTCCATGTTCATCCAGACGGCTGTGTAGATATATCCATGTTCATACAGATGGCGGTGTAGATATTTCCATGTTTATACAGATAGCGGTGTAGATATTTCCATGTTTATACAGATTGCGGTGTAGATATTTCCATGTTTATACAGATAGCGGTGAAGATATTTCCAAGTTTATACAGATAGCGGTGTAGATATCTCCATCTTAATACAGATGGCGGTGTAGATATTTATATGTTCATACAGATGGCGGTTCAGATATTTCCATGTTCATACAGATAGCGGTGTAGATATTTCCATGTTCATACAGATAGCGGTGTAGATATTTCCATGTTCATACAGATAGCGGTGTATGTATTTCCATGTTCATACAGATAGCGGTGTAGATATTTCCATTTTTATGCAGATAGCAGTGTATATATTTCCCTGTTCAAACAGTTAGCGGTTTAGATATTTCCATGTTCATAAAGATAGCAGTGTAGATATTTCCATGTTTATACAGATAGCGGTGAAAATGTATGCATGTTTACACAGATAGCGGTGTAGATATTTCCATGTTCATCCAGATTGCTGTGTAGATATATCCATGTTCATACAGATGGCGGTGAAGATATTTCCATGTTCATACAGATAGCGGTGTAGATATTTCCATGTTCATACAGAAAGCGGTGTAGATATTTCCATGTTCAAACAGATAGCGGTGTATGTATTTCCATGTTCATACAGTTAGCGGTGTATATATTTCCATTTTCAAGCAGATAGCGGTGTATATACTTCCATGTTCAAACAGTTAGCGGTGTGGATATTTCCATGTTCATAAAGATAGCGGTGTAGATATTTCCATGTTTATACAGATAGCGGTGAAAATGTAGGCATGTTTACACAGATAGCGGTGTAGATATTTCCATTTTCATCCAGATGGCTGTGTAGATATATCCAAGTTAACATAGATGGCGGTGAAAATATTTCCATGTTCATACAGACAGCGGTGTAGATATTTCCATGTTCAAACAGATAGCGGTGTAGATATTTCCATGTTCATACAGATAGCGGTGTAGATATTTCCATATTCATCCCGATGGCTGTGTAGATATTTCCATGTTCATACAGATAGCGGTGTAGATATTTCCATGTTCATACAGATAGCGGTGTAGATATTTCCATGTTCATACATATGGCGGTGTAGATATTTCCATTTTCATACAGATAGTGGTGTAGTTATTTCCATGTGTAAAGAGATACCTTTGTAGATATTTCCATGGATATGCAGATAGCTGTGTAGCAATTTCCATTTTCATGCAGACAGCGGGGTATATATTTCCCTGTTCAAACAGATAGCGGTGTAGATATTTCCATGTTCATACAGATAGCGGTGTAGATATTTCCATGTTCATACAGATAGCGGTGTATATATTTCCATGTTCAAACAGATAGCGGTGCTGATATTTCCATGTTTTTACAGGTAGCGGTGAAGATATTTCCATGTTTATACAGATAGCGGTGTAGATATTTCCATGTTTATACAGATAGCGGTGTAGATATTTCCATGTTTATACAGATAGCGGTGTAGATATCTCTATTTTAATACAGATGGCGGTGTAGATATTTATATGTTCATACAGATGGCGGTTCAGGTATTTCCATTTTCTTACTGATGGCGGTGTAGATATTTCCATGTTCATACAGATAGCCGTGTAGATATTGCCATGTTCATACCGATAGCGGTGCTGATACTTCCATGTTTATACAGGTAGCGGTGTACATATTTCCGTGTTTATACAGATAGCGGTGTAGATATTTCCATGTTCATACTGATAGCGGTGTAGATATTTCCATCTTTATACAGATAGCGGTGTAGATATCTCCTTCTTAATACAGATGGCTGTGTAGACACTTATATGTTCATACAGATGGCGGTGCAGATATTTCCATGTTCATACAGATGGCGGTGTAGATATTTCCATGATTATAGAGATAGCGGTGTAGTTATTTCCAAGTGTAAAGAGATAGCTGTGTAGATATTTCCATATATATGCAGATAGCTGTGTAGATATTTCCATTTTCATACAGATAGCGGTGTAGATATTTCCATGTTCATACAGATAGCTGTGTAGATATTTCCATGTTCATACAGATAGCGGTGTAGATATTTCCATGTTTATACAGATGGCTGTGTAGATATATCCATGTTCATACAGATAGCGGTGTAGATATTTCCATGTTCATACAGATAGTGGTGCAGATATTTCCATGTTCATCCAGATGGCTGTGTAGATATATCCATGTTAATACAGATGTCGGTGAAGATATTTCCATGTTCATACAGATAGCGGTGTAGATATTTCCATGTTCATACAGAAAGCGGTGTAGATATTTCCATGTTCAAACAGATACCAGTTTATGTATTTCCATGTTCATACAGATAGTGGTGTAGATACTTCCAGTTTCAAGCACATAGCGGTGTATATATTTCCATGTTCAAACAGTTAGCGGTGTAGATATTTCCATGTTCATAAAGATAGCGGTGTAGATATTTCCATGTTTATACAGATAGCGGTGAAAATGTATGCATGTTTACACAGATAGCGGTGTAGATATTTCCATCTTCATCCAGATGGCTGTGTAGATATATCCATGTTCATACAGATGGCAGTGAAGATATTTCCATGTTCATACAGATAGCGGCGTAGATATTTCCATGTTCATACAGATAGCGGTGTAGATATTTCCATGTTCATACAGATAGCGGTGTATGTATTTCCATGTTCATACAGATAGCGGTGTAGATATTTAAATGTTCATCCAGATGGCTGTGTAGATATTTCCATGTTCATACAGATAGCTTTGTAGATATTTCCATGTTCATACAGATAGCGGTGTAGATATTTCCATGTTCATGCAGATGGACGCATAGATATATCCATGTTCATACAGATGGCGGTGAAGATATTTATATGTTCATACAGATGGCGGTGCAGATATTTCCATGTTCATACAGATAGCGGTGTAGATATTTCCATGTTTATACAGATAGCGGTGAAGATGTATGCATGTTTACACAGATAGCGGTGTAGATATTTCCATGTTCATCCAGATGGCTGTGTAGATATATCCATGTTCATACAGATAGCGGTGTAGATATTTCCATGTTCATACAGATAGCGGTGCAGATATTTCCATGTTCATCCAGATGGCTGTGTAGATATATCCATGTTCATACAGATGGCGGTGAAGATATTTCCATGTTCATATAGATAGCGGTGTAGATATTTCCATGTTCATACAGAAAGCGGTGTAGATATTTCCATGTTCAAACAGATAGCGGTGTATGTATTTCCATGTTCATACAGATAGCTGTGTAGATATTTCCACTTTCAAGCACATAGCGGTGTATATATTTCCATGTTCAGTTAGCGGTATAGATATTTCCATGTTCATAAAGATAGCGGTGTAGATATTTCCATGTTTATACAGATAGCGGTGAAATTGTATGCATGTTTACACAGATAGCGGTGTAGATATTTCCATGTTCATCCAGATGGCTGTGTAGATATGTCCATGTTCATACAGATGGCGGTGAAGATATTTCCATGTTCATACAGATAGCGGTGTAGATATTTCCATGTTCATACAGATAGCGGTGTAGATATTTCCATGTTCATACAGATAGCGGTGTATGTATATCCACGTTCATACAGATAGCGGCGTAGATATTTCCATGTTCATCCAGATGGCTGTGTAGATATTTCCATGTTCATACAGATAGCGGTGTAGATATTTCCATGTTCATACAGAAAGCGGTGTAGATATTTCCATGTTCATGCAGATGGCTGCGTAGATTTATCCATGTTCATACAGATGGCGGTGAAGATATTTATATGTTCATACAGATGGCGGTGCAGATATTTCCATGTTCATACAGATAGCGGTGTAGATATTTCCGTGTTCATACAGATAGCGGTGTAGATATTTCCATGTTCATACAGATAGCAGTGTATGTATTTCCATGTTCATACAGATAGCGGTGGAGATATTTCCATTTTTATGCAGATAGCAGTGTATATATTTCCCTGTTCAAACAGTTAGCGGTTTAGATATTTCCATGTTCATAAAGATAGCAGTGTAGATATTTCCATGTTTATACAGATAGCGGTGAAAATGTATGCATGTTGACACAGATAGCGGTGTAGATATTTCCATGTTCATCCAGAATGCTGTGTAGATATATCCATGTTCATACAGATGGCGGTGAAGATATTTCCATGTTCATACAGATAGCGGGGTAGATATTTCCATGTTCATACAGAAAGCGGTGTAGATATTTCCATGTTCAAACAGATAGCGGTGTATGTATTTCCATGTTCATACAGTTAGCGGTGTATATATTTCCATTTTCAAGCAGATAGCGGTGTATATACTTCCATGTTCAAACAGTTAGCGGTGTAGATATTTCCATGTTCATAAAGATAGCGGTGTAGATATTTCCATGTTTATACAGATAGCGGTGAAAATGTAGGCATGTTTACATAGATAGCGGTGTAGATATTTCCATGTTCATCCAGATGGCTGTGTAGATATATCCATGTTCATATAGATGGCGGTGAAAATATTTCCATGTTCATACAGATAGCGGTGTAGATATTTCCATGTTCATACAGATAGTGGTGTAGATAATTCCATGTTCATCCAGATGGCTGTGTAGATATTTCCATGTTCATACAGATAGCGGTGTAGATATTTCCATGTTCATACAGATAGTGGTGTAGTTATTTCTATGTGTAAAGAGATACCTTTGTAGATATTTCCATGGATATGCAGATAGCTGTGTAGCAATTTCCATTTTCATGCTGACAGCGGTGTATATATTTCCCTGTTCAAACAGATAGCGGTGTAGATATTTCCATGTTCATACAGATAGCGGTGTAGATATTTCCATGTTCATACAGATAGCGGTGTATATATTTCCATGTTCATACAGATAGTGGTGCTGATATTTCCATGTTTTTACAGGTAGCGGTGAAGATATTTCCATTATTATACAGATAGTGGTGTAGATATTTCCATGTTTATACAGATAGCGGTGTAGATATTTCCATGTTTATACAGATAGCGGTGTAGATATCTCCATTTGAATACAGATGGCGGTGTAGATATTTATATGTTCATACAGATGGCGGTTCAGATATTTCCATTTCCATACTGATGGCGGTGTAGTTATTTCCATGTTTATAGAGATAGCGGTGTAGTTATTTCCAAGTGTAAAGAGATAGCTGTGTAGATATTTCCATATATTTGCAGATAGCTGTGTAGATATTTCCATTTTCATGCAGATAGCGGAGTAGATATTTCCATGTTCAAACAGATAGCTGTGTAGATATTTCCATGTTCATACAGATAGCGGTGTAGATATTTCCATGTTTATACAGGTGGCTGTGTAGATATATCCATGTTCATACAGATGGCGGTGTAGATATTTCCATGTTCATACTGATAGCGGTGTAGATATTTCCATGTTCATCCAGATGGCTGTGTAGATATATCCATGTTCATACATACAGATGGCAGAGAAGATATTTCCATGTTCATACAGATAGTGGTGTAAATATTTCCATGTTCATAAAGAGAGCGGTGTAGATATTTCCATGTTCATCCAGATGGCTGTGTAGATATATCCATGTTCATACAGATGGCGGAGAAGATATTTCCATGTTCATACAGATAGCGGTGTAGATATTTCCATCTTCATACAGTTAGCGGTGTAGATATTTCCATGTTCATACAGATAGCGGTGTAGATATTTCCATGTTCGTACAGATAGCGGTGTAGATATTTCCATGTTCATCCAGATGGCTGTGTAGATATATCCGTGTTCATACAGATGGCGGTGAAGATATTTCCATGTTCATACAGATAGCGGTGTAGATATTTCCATGTTCATACAGATACCTTGTAGATATTGCCATGTTCATACCGATAGCGGTGCTGATACTTCCATGTTTATACAGGTAGCTGTGTACATATTTCCATGTTTATACAGATAGCGGTGTAGATATTTCTATGTTCATACAGATAGCGGTGTAGATATTTCCATGTTTATACAGATAGCGGTGTAGATATCTCCTTCTTAATACAGACGGCAGTGTAGATATTTACATGTTCATACAGATGGTGGTGCAGATATTTCCATGTTCATACAGATGGCGGTGTAGATATTTCCATGTTTATAGAGATAGCGGTGTAGTTATTTCCATGTGTAAAGAGATAGCTGTGTAGATATTCCAATGTATATGCAGATAACTGTGTAAATATTTCCATTTTCATGCAGATAGCGGTGTAGATATTTCCATGTTCAAACAGATAGCTGTGTAGGTATTTCCATGTTCATACAGATAGCGGTGTAGATATTTCCATGTTTATACAGATGGCTGTGTAGATATATCCATGTTCATACAGATGGCGGTGTAGATATTTCCATGTTCATACTGATAGCGGTATAGATATTTCCATGTTCATCCAGATGGCTGTGTAGATATATCCTTGCTCATATATACAGATGGCAGAGAAGATATTTCCATGTTCATACAGATAGCGGTGTAAATATTTACATGTTCATACAGATATCGGTGTAGATATTTCCATGTTCATCCAGATGGCTGTGTAGATATATCCATGTTCATACAGATGGCGGAGAAGATATCTCCATGTTCATACAGATAGCGGTGTAGATATTTCCATGTTCATACAGATAGCGGTGTAGATATTTCCATGTTCATACAGATAGCGGTGTAGATATTTCCATGTTCGTCCAGATGGCTGTGTAGAAATATCCGTGTTCATACAGATGGCGGTGAAGATATTTCCATGTTCATACAGATAGCGGTGTAGATATTTCCATGTTCATACAGATAGCCGTGTAGATATTGCCATGTTCATACCGATAGCGGTGCTGATACTTCCATGTTTATACAGGTAGCTGTGTACATATTTCCATGTTTATACAGATAGCGGTGTAGATATTTCTATGTTCATACAGATAGCGGTGTAGATATTTCCATGTTTATACAGATAGCGGTGTAGATATCTCCTTCTTAATACAGATGGCGGTGTAGATATTTACATGTTCATACAGATGGCGGTGTAGATATTTCCATGTTTATAGGGATAGCGGTGAAGTTATTTCCATGTGTAAAGAGATAGCTGTGTAGATATTCCAATGTATATGCAGATAGCTGTGTAGATATTTCCATTTTCATGCAGATAGCGGTGTAGATATTTCCATGTTCAAACAGATAGCTGTGTAGATATTTCCATGTTCATACAGATAGCGGGGTAGATATTTCCATGTTTATACAGATGGCTGTGTAGATATATCCATGTTCATACAGATGGCAGTGTAGATATTTCCATGTTCATACAGATAGCGGTGTAGATATTTCCATGTTCATACAGATAGCTGTGTAGATATCTCCTTCTTAATACAGATGGCGGTGTAGATATTTACATGTTCATCCAGATGGCTGTGTAGATATTTCCATGTTCATACAGATAGCAGTGTAGATATTTCCATGTTCATACAGATAGCGGGGTAGATATTTCCATGTTCATCCAGATGGCTGTGTAGATATATCCATGTTCAAACATACAGATGGCAGAGAAGATATTTCCATGTTCATACAGATAGCGGTGTAAATATTTCCATGTTCATACAGATAGCGGTGTAGAAATTTCCATGTTCATCCAGATGGCTGTGTAGATATATCCATGTTCATACAGATGGCGGAGAAGGTATTTCCATGTTCATACAGATAGCGGTGTAGATATTTCCATGTTCATACAGATAGCGGTGTAGATATTTCCATGTTCATACAGATAGCCGTGTAGATATTGCCATGTTCATACCGATAGCGGTGCTGATACTTCCATGTTTATACAGGTAGCTGTGTACATATTTCCATGTTTATACAGATAGCGGTGTAGATATTTCCATGTTTATACAGATAGCTGTGTAGATATATCCATGTTCATACAGATGGCGGTGTAGATATTTCCATGTTCATACTGATAGTGGTGTAGATATTTCCATGTTCATCCAGATGGCTGTGTAGATATATCCATGTTCATACATACAGATGGCAGAGAAGATATTTCCATGTTCATACAGATAGCGGTGTAAATATTTCCATGTTCATACAGATAGCGGTGTAGAAATTTCCATGTTCATCCAGATGGCTGTGTAGATATATCCATGTTCATACAGATGGCGGAGAAGGTATTTCCATGTTCATACAGATAGCGGTGTTGATATTTCCATGTTCATACAGATAGCGGTGTAGATATTTCCAGGTTCATACAGATAGCGGTGTAGATATTTCCATGCTCATACAGATAGCGGTGTAGATATTTCCATGTTCATCCAGTTGGCTGTGTAGATATATCCATGTTCATATAGATGGCTGTGAAGATATTTCCATGTTCATACAGATAGCGGTGTAGATATTTCCATGTTCATACAGATAGCCGTGAAGATATTGCCATGTTCATACCGATAGCGGTGCTGATACTTCCATGTTTATACAGGTAGCTGTGTACATATTTCCATGTTTATACAGATAGCGGTGTAGATATTTCCATGTTCATACAGATAGCGGTGTAGATATTTCCATGTTTATACAGATAGCGGTGTAGATATCTCCATCTTAATACAGATGTCGGTGTAGATATTTATATGTTCATACAGACGGCGGTGCAGATATTTCCATGTTCATACAGATGGCGGTGTAGTTATTTCCAAATTCATACAGATAGCGGTGTAGTTATTTCCATGTGTAAAGAGATAGCTGTGTAGATATTTCCATGTATATGCAGATAGCTGTGTAGATATTTCCATTTTCATGCAGATAGCGGTGTATATATTTCCCTGTTCAAACAGTTAGCGGCGTAGGTATTTCCATGTTCATAAAGATAGCTGTGTAGATATTTCCATGTTTATACAGATAGCGGTGAAGGTGTATGCATGTTTACACTGATAGCGGTGTAGATATTTCCATGTTTATACAGATAGCGGTGAAGATGTATGCATGTTTACACAGATAGCGGTGTAGATATTTCCATGTTCATACTGATAGCGGTGTAGATATTTCCATGTTCATCCAGATGTCTATGTAGATATATCCATGTTCATACAGATGGCGGTGAAGATACTTCCATGTTCATACAGATAGAGGTGTAGTTATTGCCATGTGTAAAGAGATAGCTGTGTAGATATTTCCATGTATATGCAGATAGCTGTGTAGATATTTCCATTTTCATGCAGACAGCGGTTTAGATATTTTCATGTTCAAACAGATAGCGGTGTAGATATTTCCATGTTCATAGAGATAGCGGTGTAGATATTTCCATGTTTATACAGATAGCGGTGAAGATGTATGCATGTTTACACAGATAGCGGTGTAGATATTTCCATGTTCATACAGATAGCGGTGTAGATATTTCCATGTTCATCCAGATGGCTGTGTAGATATATCCATGTTCATACAGATGGCGGTGAAGATATTTCCATGTTCATACAGATAGCGGTGTAGATATTTCCATGTTCATACACATAGCGGTGTAGATATTTCCATGTTCATACAGACAGCGGTGTTGATATTTCCATGTTCATCCAGATGGCTGTGTAGATATATCTATGTTCATACAGATGGTGGTGAAGATATTTCCATGTTCATACAGATATCGGTGTAGATATTTCAATGTTCATACAGATAGCGGTGAAGTTATTTCCATGTTCATACAGATAGCGGTGCTGATATTTCCATGTTTATACAGGTAGCGGTGTAGATATTTCCATGTTTATACAGATAGCGGTGTAGATATTTCCATGTTTATACAGATAGCGGTGTAGATATATCCATGTTTATAGAGATAGCGGTGTAGATATCTCCTTCTTAATACAGATGGCCGTGTGGATATTTATATGTTCATACAGATGGCGGTGCGGATATTTCCATGTTCATACAGATAGCGGTGTAGTTATTTCCATGTGTAAAGAGATAGCTGTGTAGATATTTCCATGTATATGCAGATAGCTGTGTAGATATTTCCATTTTCATGCACATAGCGGTGTAGATATTTCCATGTTCAAACAGATAGCGGTGTAGATATTTCCATGTTCATACAGATAGCGGGGTAGATATTTCCATGTTTATACAGACAGCGTTGAATATGTATGCATGTTTACACAGATAGCGGTGTAGATATTTCCATGTTTATACAGATAGCGGTGAAGATGTATGCATGTTTACACAGATAGCAGTGTAGATATTTCCATGTTCATACAGATAGCGGTGTAGATATTTCCATGTTCATCCAGATGGCTGTGTAGATATATCCATGTTCATACAGATGGCGGTGAAGATATTTCCATGTTCATACAGATAGCGGTGTAGATATTTCCATGTTCATACAGATAGCGGTGTAGATATTTCCATGTTCATACAGATAGCGGTGTATGTATTTCCATGTTCATACAGATAGCGGTGTAGATATTTCCATTTTCATGCACATAGCGGTGTATACATTTCCCTGTTCAAACAGTTAGCGGTGTAGATATTTCCATGTTCATACAGATAGCGGTGCAGATATTTCCATGTTTATACAGATAGCGGTGAAGATGTATGCATGTTTACACACATAGCGGTGTAGATATTTCCATGTTCATCCAGATGGCTGTGTAGATATATCCATGTTCATACAGATGGCGGTGAAGATATTTCCATGTTCATACAGATAGCGGTGTTGATATTTCCATGTTCATACAGATAGCGGTGTAGATATTTCCATGTATATGCAGAGAGCTGTGTAGATATTTCCATTTTCATGCAGATAGTGGTGTAGATATTTCCATGTTCAAACAGATAGCGGTGTAGATATTTCCATGTTCATTCACATAGCGGTGTAGATATTTCCATGTTTATACAGAAAGCGGTGAAGATGTATGCATGTTTACACAGATAGCGGTGTAGATATTTCCATGTTCATACAGATAGCGGTGTAGATATTTCCATGTTCATACAGATGGCTGTGTAGATTTATCCATGTTCATACAGATGGCGGTGAAGATATTTCCATGTTCATAGAGATGGCGGTGTAGATATTTCCATATTCATTCCGATAGCGGTGCTGATATTTCCATGTTTATACAGGTAGCGGAGTAGATATTTCCATGTTTATACAGATAGCGGTGTAGATATTTCCGTGTTTATACACATAGCGGTGTAGATATTTCCATGTTTATACAGATAGCGGTGTAGATATCTCCATCTTAATACAGATGGCGGTGTAGATATTTATATGTTCATACAGACGGCGGTGCAGATATTTCCATGTTCATACAGATGGCGGTGTAGTTATTTCCAAATTCAAACAGATAGCGATGTAGTTATTTCCATGTGTAAAGAGATTGCTGTGTAGATATTTCCATGTATATGCAGATAGCTGTGTAGATATTTCCATTTTCATGCAGATAGCGGTGTATATATTTCCCTGTTCAAACAGTTAGCGGCGTAGGTATTTCCATGTTCATAAAGATAGCTGTGTAGATATTTCCATGTTTATACAGATAGCGGTGAATGTGTATGCATGTTTACACAGATAGCGGTGTAGATATTTCCATGTTTACACAGATAGCGGTGAAGATGTATGCATGTTTACACAGATAGCGGTGTAGATATTTCCATGTTCATACTGATAGCGGTGTAGATATTTCCATGTTCATCCAGATGTCTATGTAGATATATCAATGTTCATAAAGATGGCGGTGAAGATACTTCCATGTTCATACAGATAGAGGTGTAGTTATTTCCATGTGTAAAGAGATAGCTGTGTAGATATTTCCATGTATATGCAGATAGCTGTGTAGATATTTCCATTTTCATGCAGATAGCGGTTTAGATATTTCCATGTTCAAACAGATAGCGGTGTAGATATTTCCATGTTCATAGAGATAGCGGTGTAGATATTTCCATGTTTATACAGATAGCGGTGAAGATGTATGCATGTTTACACAGATAGCGGTGTAGATATTTCCATGTTCATAGAGATAGCGGTGTAGATATTTCCATGTTCATCCAGATGGCTGTGTAGATATATCCATGTACATACAGATGGCGGTGAAGATATTTCCATGTTCATACAGATAGCGGTGTAGATATTTCCATGTTCATACAGATAGAGGTGTAGATATTTCCATGTTCATACAGACAGCGGTGTTGATATTTCCATGTTCATCCAGATGGCTGTGTAGATATATCTATGTTCATACAGATGGTGGTGTAGATATTTCCATGTTCATACAGATAGCGGTGAAGTTATTTCCATGTTCATACAGATAGCGGTGCTGGTATTTCCATGTTTATACAGGTAGCGGTGTAGATATTTCCATGTTTATACAGATAGCGGTGTAGATATTTCCATGTTTATACAGATAGCGGTGAAGATGTATGCATGTTTACACAGATAGCTGTGTTGATATTTCCATGTTCATACAGATAGTGGTGTAGATATTTCCATGTTCATCCAGATGGCTGTGTAGACATATCCATGTTCATTCAGATGGCGGTGAAGATATTTCCATGTTGATACAGATAGCGGTGTAGACATTTCCATGTTCATACAGATAGCGGTGTAGATATTTCCATGTTCATACAGATGGTTGTGTAGATATATCCATGTTCATACAGAAGCGGTGAAGATATTTCCATGTTTATAGAGATAGCGGTGTAGTTATTTCCATGTGTAAAGAGATAGCTGTGTAGATATTTCCTTGTATATGCAGATAGCTGTGTAGATATTTCCATTTTCATGCAGATAGCGGTTTAGATATTTCCATGTTCAAACAGATAGCGGTGTAGATATTTCCATGTTCATACAGATAGCGGTGTAGATATTTCCATGTTTATACAGACAGCGGTGAAGATGTATGCATGTTTCCACAGATATCGGTGTAGATATTTCCATGTTCATACAGATAGCGGTGAAGTTATTTCCATGTTCATACAGATAGCGGTGCTGATATTTCCATGTTTATACAGGTAGCGGTGTAGATATTTCCATGTTTATACAGATAGCGGTGTAGATATTTCCATGTTTATACAGATAGCGGTGTAGATATATCCATGTTTATAGAGATAGCGGTGTAGATATCTCCTTCTTAATACAGATGGCCGTGTTGATATTTCCATGTTCATACAGATAGCGGTATAGATATTTCCATGTTCATCCAGATGGCTGTGTAGATATATCCATGTTCATACAGATGGCGGTGAAGATATTTCCATGTTCATACAGATAGCGGTGTAGATATTTCCATGTTAATACAGATAGCGGTGTAGATATTTCCATGTTCATACAGATAGCGGTGTATGTATTTCCATGTTCATACAGATAGCGGTGTAGATATTTCCATTTTCATGCACATAGCGGTGTATACATTTCCCTGTTCAAATAGTTAGCGGTGTAGATATTTCCATGATCATACAGATAGCGGTGCAGATATTTCCATGTTTATACAGATAGCGGTGAAGACGTATGCATGTTTACACACATAGCGGTGTAGATATTTCCATGTTCATCCAGATGGCTGTGTAGATATATCCATGTTCATACAGATGGCGGTGAGGATATTTCCACGTTCATTCAGATAGCGGTGTAGATATTTCCATGTTCATACAGATAGCGGTGTACATATTTCCATCTATATGCAGATAGCTGTGTAGATATTTCCATTTTCATGCAGATAGTGGTGTAGATATTTCCATGTTCAAACAGATAGCGGTGTAGATATTTCCATGTTCATTCACATAGCCGTGTAGATATTTCCATGTTTATACAAATAGCGGTGAAGATGTATGCATGTTTACACAGATAGCTGTGTAGATATTTCCATGTTCATACAGATTGCGGTGTAGATATTTCCATGTTCATCCAGATGGCTGTGTAGACATATCCATGTTCATACAGATGGCGGTGAAGATATTTCCATGTTCATACAGATAGCGGTGTAGGTATTTCCATGTTCATACAGATAGCGGTGTAGATATTTCCATGTTAATACAGATGGCTGTGTAGATATATCCATGTTCATACAGATGGCGGTGAAGATATTTCCATGTTCATACAGATGGCGGTGTAGATATTTCCATGTTCATTCCGATAGCGGTGCTGATATTTCCATCTTTATACAGGTAGCGGTGTATATATTTCCATGTTTATACAGATAGCGGTGTAGATAATTCCATGTTTATACACATAGCGGTGTAGATATTTCCATTTTTATACAGATAGCGGTGTAGATATCTACATCTTAATACAGATGGCGGTGTAGATATTTATATGTTCATACAAATGGCGGTGCAGATATTTCCATGTTCATAAAAATGGAGGTGTATATATTTCCATATTCATACAGATAGCGGTGTAGATATTTCCATGTTCATAGTGATAGCGGTGTAGATACTTCCATGTTAATACTGATAGCGGTGCTGATACTTCCGTATTTATACAGATAGCGGTGTACATATTTCCATGTTGATACAGATAGCGGTGTATATATTTCCATGTTTATACAGATAGCGGTGTAGATATCTCCTTCTTAATACAGATGGCGGTGTAGATATTTATATGTTCATACAGATGGCGGTGCAGATATTTCCATGTTCATACAGATGGCAGTGTAGATATTTCCATGTTTATAGAGATAGCGGTGTAGTTATTTCCATGTGCAAAGAGATAGCTGTGTAGATATATCCATGTTTATGCAGATAGCTGTGTAGATATTTCCATTTTCATGCAGATAGCGGTGTAGATACTTCCATGTTCAAACAGATAGCGGTGTAGATATTTCCATGTTCATACTGATAGCGGTGTAGATATTTCCATGTTTATACAGATGGCGGTGAAGACGTATGCATGTTTACACAGATAGCGGTGTAGATATTTCCATGTTCGTACAGATAGCGGTGTAGATATTTCCATGTTCATCCAGACGGCTGTGTAGACATATCCATGTTCATACAGATGGTGGTGAAGATATTTCCATGTTCATACAGATGGCGGTGTAGATATTTCCATGTTCATACAGATAGCGGGGCTGATATTTCCATGTTTATACAGGTTGCGGTTTAGATATTTCCATGTTTATACAGATAGCGGTGTAGATATTTCCATGTTTATACACATAGCGGTGTAGATATTTCCATGTTTATACAGTTAGCGGTGTAGATATCTCCATCTTAATACAGATGGCGGTGTAGATATATATATGTTCATACAGATGGCGGTGAAGATATTTCCATGTTCATACAGATGGTGGTGTAGATATTTGCATGTTCATACAGATAGCGGTGTAGTTATTTCCATGTGTAAAGAGATAGCTGTGTAGATATTTCCATGTATATGCAGATAGCTGTGTAGATATTTCCATTTTCATGCACATAGCGGTGTAGATATTTCCATGTTCAAACAGATAGCGGTGTAGATATTTCCATGTTCATACAGATAGAGGTGTAGATATTTCCGTGTTTATACAGACAGCGGTGAAGATGTATGCATGTTTACACAGATAGCGGTGTAGATATTTCCATGTTTATACAGATAGCGGTGAAGATGTATGCATGTTTACAGAGATAGCGGTGTAGATATTTCCATGTTCATACAGATAGCGGTGTAGATATTTCCATGTTCATCCTGATGGCTGTGTAGATATATCCATGTTCATACAGATGGCGGTGAAGATATTTCCATGTTCATAGAGATAGCGGTGTAGATATTTCCATGTTCATACAGATAGCGGTGTAGATATTTCCATGTTCATACAGATAGCGGTGTATGTATTTCCATGTTCATACAGATAGCGGTGCAGATATTTCCATGTTTATACAGATAGCGGTGAAGATGTATGCATGTTTACACACATAGCGGTGTAGATATTTCCATGTTTATACACATAGCGGTGTAGATATTTCCATTTTTATACAGATAGCGGTGTAGGTATCTACATCTTAATACAGATGGCAGTGTAGATATTTATATGTTCATACAGATGGCGGTGCAGATATTTCCATGTTCATACAAATGGCGGTGTAGATATTTCCATATTCATACAGATAGCGGTGTAGTTATTTCCATGTGTAAAGAGATAGCTGTGTAGATATTTCCATGTATATGTAGATAGCAGTGTAGATATTTCCATTTTCATGCAGATAGCGGTGTAGATATTTCCATGTTCATCCAGATGGCTGTGTAGATATATCCATGTTCATACAGATGGCGGTGAAGATATTTCCATGTTCATACAGATAGCGGTGTAGATATTTCCATGTTCATAGAGATAGCGGTGTAGATACTTCCATGTTCATACTGATAGCGGTGCTGATACTTCCATGTTTATACAGATAGCGGTGTAGATATTTCCATGTTTATACAGATAGCGGTGTAGATATTTCCATGTTTATACAGATAGCGGTGTAGATATCTCCTTCTTAATACAGATGGCGGTGTAGATATTTATATGTTCATACTGATGGCGGTGCAGATATTTCCATGTTCATACAGATGGCAGTGTAGATATTTCCATGTTTATAGAGATAGCGGTGTAGTTATTTCCATGTGCGAAGAGATAGCTGTGTAGATATATCCTTGTTTATGCAGATAGCTGTGCAGATATTTCCATTTTCATGCAGATAGCGGTGTAGATACTTCCATGTTCAAACAGATAGCGGTGTAGATATTTCCATGTTCATACAGATAGCGGTGTAGATATTTCCATGTTCATACAGATATCGGTGTAGATATTTCCATGTTCATCCAGACGGCTGTGTAGACATATCCATGTTCATACAGATGGTGGTGAAGATATTTCCATGTTCATACAGATGGCCGTGTAGATATTTCCATGTTCATACAGATAGCGGTGTAGATATTTCCATGTTCATAGAGATAGCGGTGAAGTTATTTCCATGTTCATACAGATAGCGGTGCTGATATTTCCATGTTTATACAGGTAGCGGTGTAGATATTTCCATGTTTATACAGATAGCGGTGTAGATATTTCCATGTTTATACAGATAGCGGTGTAGATATATCCATGCTTATAGAGATAGTGGTGTAGATATCTCCTTCTTAATACAGATGGCCTTGTGGATATTTATATGTTCATACAGATGGCGGTGCGGATATTTCCATGTTCATACAAATGGTTGTGTAGATATTTCCATGTTCATACAGATAGCGGTGTAGTTATTTCCATGTGTAAAGAGATAGCTGTGTAGATATTTCCATGTACATGCAGATAGCTGTGTAGATATTTCCATTTTCATGCACATAGCGGTGTAGATATTTCCATGTTCAAACAGATAGCGGTGTAGATATTTCCATGTTCATACAGATAGCGGTGTAGATATTTCCATGTTTATACAGACAGCGGTGAAGATGTATGCATGTTTACATAGATAGCGGTGTAGATATTTCCATGTTTCTACAGATAGCGGTGAAGATGTATGCATGTTTCCACAGATAGCGGTGTAGATATTTCCATGTTCATACAGATAGCGGTGAAGATATTTCCATGTTCATACAGATAGCGGTGTAGATATTTCCATCTTCATCCAGATGGCTGTGTAGGCATATCCATGTTCATACAGATGGCGGTGATGATATTTCCATGTTCATACAGATAGCGGTGTAGATATTTCCATGTTCATACAGATAGAGGTGTAGATATTTCCATGTTCATACAGAGAGCGTTGTATGTATTTCCATGTTCATACAGAGAGCGGTGTAGATATTTCCATTTTCATGCACATAGCGGTGTGTACATTTCCCTGTTCAAACAGTTAGCGGTGTAGATATTTCCATGTTCATACAGATAGCGGTGCAGATATTTCCATGTTTATACAGATAGCGGTGAAGGTGTATGCATGTTTACACACATAGCGGTGTAGATATTTCCATGTTCATCCAGATGGCTGTGTAGACATATCCATGTTCATACAGATGGCGGTGAAGATATTTCCATGTTCATACAGATAGCGGTGTAGATATTTCCATGTTCATACAGATAGCGGTGTAGATATTTCCATGTATATGCAGATAGCTGTGTAGATATTTCCATTTTCATGCAGATAGTGGTGTAGATATTTCCATGTTCAAACAGATAGCGGTGTAGATATTTCCATGTTCATTCACATAGCGGTGTAGATATTTCCATGTATATACAGATAGCGGTGTAGATGTATGCATGTTTACACAGATATCGGTGTAGATATTTCCATGTTTATACAGATAGCGGTGAAGATCTATGCATGTTTACACAGATAGCTGTGTTGATATTTCCATGTTCATACAGATAGTGGTGTAGATATTTCCAAGTTCATCCACATGGCCGTGTAGACATATCCATGTTCATTCAGATGGGGGTGAAGATATTTCCATTTTGATACAGATAGCGGTGTAGACATTTCCATGTTCATACAGATAGCGGTGTAGATATTTCCATGTTCATACAGATGGCTGTGTAGATATTTCCATATTAATTCCGATAGCTGTGCTGATATTTCCATGTTTATACAGGTAGCGGAGTAGATATTTCCATGTTTATACAGATAGCGGTGTAGATATTTCCATGTTTATACACATAGCGGTGTAGATATTTCCATGTTTATACAGATAGCGGTGTAGATATCTCCATCTTAATACAGATGGCAGTTTAGATATTTATATGTTCATACAGACGGCGGTGCAGATATTCCATGTTCATACAGATGGCGGTGTAGTTATTTCCAAATTCATACAGATAGCGGTGTAGTTATTTCCATGTGTAAAGAGATAGCTGTGTAGATATTTCCATGTATATGCAGATAGCTGTGTAGATATTTCCATTTTCATGCAGATAGCGGTGTATATATTTCCCTGTTC
This sequence comes from Gorilla gorilla gorilla, assembly GCF_029281585.2. Classification (NCBI taxonomy): domain Eukaryota; kingdom Metazoa; phylum Chordata; class Mammalia; order Primates; family Hominidae; genus Gorilla; species Gorilla gorilla. Next base: position 2,380,797 of record NC_073232.2, on the reverse strand, counting down.
AAACAATTAGCGATGTAGATATTTCCATGTTCATAAAGATAGCTGTGTAGATATTTCCATGTTTATACAGATAGCGGTGAAGGTGTATGCATGTTTACACAGATAGCGGTGTAGATATTTCCATGTTTATACAGATAGCGGTGAAGATGTAAGCATGTTTACACAGATAGCGGTGTAGATATTTCCATGTTCATACTGATAGCGGTGTAGATATTTCCATGTTCATCCAGATGTCTGTGTAGATATATCCATGTTAATACAGATGGCGGTGAATATATTTCCATGTTCATACAGATAGAGGTGTAGTTATTTCCATGTGTAAAGAGATAGGTGCGTAGATATTTCCATCTATATGCAGATAGCTGTGTAGATATTTCCATTTTCATGCAGATAGCGGTTTAGATATTTCCATGTTCAAACAGATAGCGGTGTAGATATTTCCATGTTCATCCAGATGGCTGTGTAGATATATCCATGTTCATACAGATGGCAGTGAAGATATTTCCATGTTCATACAGATAGCCGTGTAGATATTTCCATGTTCATACAGATAGAGGTGTAGATATTTCCATGTTCATACAGATAGCGGTGTATGTATTTCCATGTTCATACAGATAGCGGTGTAGATATTTCCATTTTCATGCACATAGTGGTGTATACATTTCCCTTTTCAAACAGTTAGCGGTGTAGATATTTCCATGTTCATACAGATAGCGGTGCAGATATTTCCATGTTTATACAGATAGCGGTGAAGATGTATGCAAGTTTACACACATAGCGGTGTAGATATTTCCATGTTCATACAGATAGCGGTGTAGATATTTCCATGTTAATACAGATGGCTGTGTAGATATATCCATGTTCATACAGATGGCGGTGTAGATATTTCCATGTTCATACTGATAACGGTGTAGATATTTCCATTTTCATCCAGATGGCTGTGTAGATATATCCATGTTCATACATACAGATGGCAGAGAAGATATTTCCATGTTCATACAGATAGAGGTGTAAATATTTCCATGTTCATACAGATAGCGGTGTAGATATTTCCATGTTCATCCAGATGGCTGTGTAGATATATCCATGTTCATACAGATGGCGGAGAAGGTATTTCCATGTTCATACAGATAGCGGTGTAGATATTTCCATGTTAATACAGATAGCGGTGTAGATATTTCCATGTTCATACAGATAGCGGTGTAGATATTTCCATGTTCGTACAGATAGCGGTGTAGATATTTCCATGTTCATCCAGATGGCTGTGTAGATATATCCATGTTCATACAGATGGTTGTGAAGATATTTCCATGTTTATACAGATAGCGGTGTAGATATTTCCATCTTCATACAGATAGCCGTGTAGATATTGCCATGTTCATACCGATAGCTGTGCTGATACTTCCATGTTTATACAGGTAGCTGTGTACATATTTCCATGTTTATACAGATGGCGGTGTAGATATTTCCATGTTCATACAGATAGCTGTGTAGATATTTCCATGTTTATACAGATAGCGGTGAAGATCTATGCATGTTTACACAGATAGCTGTGTTGATATTTCCATGTTCATACAGATAGTGGTGTAGATATTTCCAAGTTCATCCACATGGCCGTGTAGACATATCCATGTTCATTCAGATGGGGGTGAAGATATTTCCATTTTGATACAGATAGCGGTGTAGACATTTCCATGTTCATACAGATAGCGGTGTAGATATTTCCATGTTCATACAGATGGCTGTGTAGATATTTCCATATTAATTCCGATAGCTGTGCTGATATTTCCATGTTTATACAGGTAGCGGAGTAGATATTTCCATGTTTATACAGATAGCGGTGTAGATATTTCCATGTTTATACACATAGCGGTGTAGATATTTCCATGTTTATACAGATAGCGGTGTAGATATCTCCATCTTAATACAGATGGCAGTTTAGATATTTATATGTTCATACAGACGGCGGTGCAGATATTCCATGTTCATACAGATGGCGGTGTAGTTATTTCCAAATTCATACAGATAGCGGTGTAGTTATTTCCATGTGTAAAGAGATAGCTGTGTAGATATTTCCATGTATATGCAGATAGCTGTGTAGATATTTCCATTTTCATGCAGATAGCGGTGTATATATTTCCCTGTTCAAACAATTAGCGATGTAGATATTTCCATGTTCATAAAGATAGCTGTGTAGATATTTCCATGTTTATACAGATAGCGGTGAAGGTGTATGCATGTTTACACAGATAGCGGTGTAGATATTTCCATGTTTATACAGATAGCGGTGAAGATGTAAGCATGTTTACACAGATAGCGGTGTAGATATTTCCATGTTCATACTGATAGCGGTGTAGATATTTCCATGTTCATCCAGATGTCTGTGTAGATATATCCATGTTAATACAGATGGCGGTGAATATATTTCCATGTTCATACAGATAGAGGTGTAGTTATTTCCATGTGTAAAGAGATAGGTGCGTAGATATTTCCATCTATATGCAGATAGCTGTGTAGATATTTCCATTTTCATGCAGATAGCGGTTTAGATATTTCCATGTTCAAACAGATAGCGGTGTAGATATTTCCATGTTCATAGAAATAGCGGTGTAGATATTTCCATGTTTATACAGATAGCGGTGAAGATGTATGCATGTTTACACAGATAGCGGTGTAGATATTTCCATGTTCATACAGATAGCGGTGTAGATATTTCCATGTTCATCCAGATGGCTGTGTAGATATATCCATGTTCATACAGATGGCGGTGAAGATAATTCCATGTTCATACAGATAGCGGTGTAGATATTTCCATGTTCATACAGATAGCAGTGTAGATATTTCCATGTTCATACAGACAGCGGTGTTGATATTTCCATGTTCATCCAGATGTCTGTGTAGATATATCTATGTTCATACAGATGGTGGTGAAGATATTTCCATGTTCATTCAGATATCGGTGTAGATATTTCCATGTTCATACAGGTAGCGGTGAAGTTATTTCCATGTTCATACAGATAGCGGTGCTATTTCCATGTTTATACAGGTAGCGGTGTAGATATTTCCATGTTTATACAGGTAGCGGTGTAGATATTTCCATGTTCATACAGATAGCGGTGCTGATATTTCCATGTTTATACAGGTTGCGGTGTAGATATTTCCATGTTTATACAGATAGCGGTGTAGATATTTCCATGTTTGTACAAATAGCGGTGTAGATATTTCCATGTTTATACAGTTAGCGGTTTAGATATCTCCATCTTAATACAGATGGCGGTGTAGATATATATATGTTCATACAGATGGTGGTGCAGATATTTCCATGTTCATACAGATGGCGGTGAAGATATTTCCATGTTCATACAGATGACGGTGTAGATACTTCCATGTTCATACTGACGGCGGTGCTGATATTTCCATGTTTATACAGGTAGCGGTGTAGATATTTCCATGTTTATACAGATAGCGGTGTAGATATTTCCATGTTTATACACATAGCGGTGTAGATATTTCCATGTTTATACAGATAGCGGTGTAGATATTTCCGTGTTTATGCAGATAGTGGTGAAGATATCTCCATCTTAATACAGATGGCGGTGTAGATATTTATATGTTCATACAGATGGCGGTGCAGATATTTCCATGTTCATACAGATGGCGGTGTGGTTATTTCCATGTGTAAAGAGATAGCTGTGTAGATATTTCCATGTATAGGCAGATAGCTGTGTAGATATTTCCATTTTCATGCAGATAGCGGTGTATATATTTCCCTGTTCAAACTGTTAGCGGTGCAGATATTTCCATGTTCATACAGATAGCGGTGTAGATATTTCCATGTTTATACAGATAGCGGTGAAGATGTATGCATGTTTACACAGATAGCGGTGTAGATATTTCCATGTTCATCCAGATGGCTGTGTAGATATATCCATGTTCATACAGATAGCGGTATAGATATTTCCAAGTTCATACAGATAGCGGTGCAGATATTTCCATGCTCATCCAGATGGCTGTGTAGATATATCCATGTTCGTGCAGATGACAGTGAAGATATTTCTATGTTCATACAGATAGCGGTGTAGATATTTCCATGTTCATACAGATAGCGGTGTGGATATTTCCATGTTCATACAGATAGCGGTGTATGTATTTCCATGTTCATACAGATAGCAGTGTAGATATTTCCATTTTCATGCAGATAGCGGTGTATATATTTCCCTGTTCAAACAGTTAGCGGTGTAGATATTTCCATGTTCATAAAGATAGCGGTGTAGATATTTCCATGTTCATACTGATAGCGGTGTAGATATTTCCATGTTCATCCAGATGTCTGTGTAGATATATCCATGTTCATACAGATGGCGGTGAAGATACTTCCATGTTCATACAGATAGAGGTGTAGTTATTTCCATGTGTAAAGTGATAGCTGTGTAGATATTTCCATGTATATGCAGATAGCTGTGTAGATATTTCCATTTTCATGCAGATAGCGGTTTAGATATTTCCATGTTCAAACAGATAGCGTTGTAGATATTTACATGTTAATAGAGATATCGGTGTAGATATTTCCATGTTTATACAGATAGCGGTGAATATGTATGCATGTTTACATAGATAGCGGTGTAGATATTTCCATATTCATACAGATAGCGGTGTAGATATTTCCATGTTCATCCAGATGGCTGTGTAGATATTTCCATGTTCATACAGATAGCGGTGTAGATATTTCCATGTTCATACAGACAGCGGTGTTGATATTTCCATGTTCATCCAGATGGCTGTGTAGATATATCTATGTTCATATAGATGGTGGTGAAGATATTTCCATGTTCATACAGATATCGGTGTAGATATTTCCATGTTCATACAGATAGCGGTGAAGTTATTTCCATGTTCATACAGATAGCGGTGCTGATATTTCCATGTTTATACAGGTAGCGGTGTAGATATTTCCATGTTTATACAGATAGTGGTGTAGATATTTCCATGTTTATACAGATAGCGGTGTAGATATATCCATGCTTATAGAGATAGTGGTGTAGATATCTCCTTCTTAATACAGATGGCCTTGTGGATATTTATATGTTCATACAGATGGCGGTGCGGATATTTCCATGTTCATACAAATGGTTGTGTAGATATTTCCATGTTCATACAGATAGCGGTGTAGTTATTTCCATGTGTAAAGAGATAGCTGTGTAGATATTTCCATGTACATGCAGATAGCTGTGTAGATATTTCCATTTTCATGCACATAGCGGTGTAGATATTTCCATGTTCAAACAGATAGCGGTGTAGATATTTACATGTTCATACAGATAGCGGTGTAGATATTTCCATGTTTATACAGACAGCGGTGAAGATGTATGCATGTTTACACAGATAGCGGTGTAGATATTTCCATGTTTCTACAGATAGTGGTGAAGATGTATGCATGTTTCCACAGATAGCGGTGTAGATATTTCCATGTTCATACAGATAGCGGTGTAGATATTTCCATGTTCATCCAGATGGCTGTGTAGGCATATCCATGTTCATACAGATGGCGGTGATGATATTTCCATGTTCATACAGATAGCGGTGTAGATATTTCCATGTTCATACAGATAGAGGTGTAGATATTTCCATGTTCATACAGATAGCGTTGTATGTATTTCCATGTTCATACAGAGAGCGGTGTAGATATTTCCATTTTCATGCACATAGCGGTGTGTACATTTCCCTGTTCAAACAGTTAGCGGTGTAGATATTTCCATGTTCATACAGATAGCGGTGCAGATATTTCCATGTTTATACAGATAGCGGTGAAGGTGTATGCATGTTTACACACATAGCGGTGTAGATATTTCCATGTTCATCCAGATGGCTGTGTAGATATATCCATGTTCATACAGATGGCGGTGAAGATATTTCCATGTTCATACAGATAGCGGTGTAGATATTTCCATGTTCATACAGATAGCGGTGTAGATATTTCCATGTATATGCAGATAGCTGTGTAGATATTTCCATTTTCATGCAGATAGTGGTGTAGATATTTCCATGTTCAAACAGATAGCGGTGTAGATATTTCCATGTTCATTCACATAGCGGTGTAGATATTACCATGTATATACAGATAGCGGTGAAGATGTATGCATGTTTACACAGATAGCGGTGTAGATATTTCCATGTTCATACAGATAGCGGTGTAGATATTTCCATGTTCATCCAGATGGCTGTGTAGATATATCCATGTTCATACAGATGGCAGTGAAGATATTTCCATGTTCATACAGATAGCCGTGTAGATATTTCCATGTTCATACAGATAGAGGTGTAGATATTTCCATGTTCATACAGATAGCGGTGTATGTATTTCCATGTTCATACAGATAGCGGTGTAGATATTTCCATTTTCATGCACATAGTGGTGTATACATTTCCCTTTTCAAACAGTTAGCGGTGTAGATATTTCCATGTTCATACAGATAGCGGTGCAGATATTTCCATGTTTATACAGATAGCAGTGAAGATGTATGCAAGTTTACACACATAGCGGTGTAGATATTTCCATGTTCATACTGATAACGGTGTAGATATTTCCATTTTCATCCAGATGGCTGTGTAGATATATCCATGTTCATACATACAGATGGCAGAGAAGATATTTCCATGTTCATACAGATAGAGGTGTAAATATTTCCATGTTCATACAGATAGCGGTGTAGATATTTCCATGTTCATCCAGATGGCTGTGTAGATATATCCATGTTCATACAGATGGCGGAGAAGGTATTTCCATGTTCATACAGATAGCGGTGTAGATATTTCCATGTTAATACAGATAGCGGTGTAGATATTTCCATGTTCATACAGATAGCGGTGTAGATATTTCCATGTTCGTACAGATAGCGGTGTAGATATTTCCATGTTCATCCAGATGGCTGTGTAGATATGTCCATGTTCATACAGATGGCTGTGAAGATATTTCCATGTTTATACAGATAGCGGTGTAGATATTTCCATCTTCATACAGATAGCCGTGTAGATATTGCCATGTTCATACCGATAGCGGTGCTGATACTTCCATGTTTATACAGGTAGCTGTGTACATATTTCCATGTTTATACAGATGGCGGTGTAGATATTTCCATGTTCATACAGATAGCTGTGTAGATATTTCCATGTTTATACAGATAGCGGTGAAGATCTATGCATGTTTACACAGATAGCTGTGTTGATATTTCCATGTTCATACAGATAGTGGTGTAGATATTTCCAAGTTCATCCACATGGCCGTGTAGACATATCCATGTTCATTCAGATGGCGGTGAAGATATTTCCATTTTGATACAGATAGCGGTGTAGACATTTCCATGTTCATACAGATAGCGGTGTAGATATTTCCATGTTCATACAGATGGCTGTGTAGATATTTCCATATTAATTCCGATAGCTGTGCTGATATTTCCATGTTTATACAGGTAGCGGAGTAGATATTTCCATGTTTATACAGATAGCGGTGTAGATATTTCCATGTTTATACACATAGCGGTGTAGATATTTCCATGTTTATACAGATAGCGGTGTAGATATCTCCATCTTAATACAGATGGCAGTTTAGATATTTATATGTTCATACAGACGGCGGTGCAGATATTCCATGTTCATACAGATGGCGGTGTAGTTATTTCCAAATTCATACAGATAGCGGTGTAGTTATTTCCATGTGTAAAGAGATAGCTGTGTAGATATTTCCATGTATATGCAGATAGCTGTGTAGATATTTCCATTTTCATGCAGATAGCGGTGTAGATATTTCCATGTTCATCCAGATGTCTGTGTAGATATATCCATGTTCATACAGATGGCGGTGAATATATTTCCTTGTTCATACAGATAGAGGTGTAGTTATTTCCATGTGTAAAGAGATAGCTGCGTAGATATTTCCATCTATATGCAGATAGCTGTGTAGATATTTCCATTTTCATGCAGATAGCGGTTTAGATATTTCCATGTTCAAACAGATAGCGGTGTAGATATTTCCATGTTCATAGAAATAGCGGTGTAGATATTTCCATGTTTATACAGATAGCGGTGAAGATGTATGCATGTTTACACAGATAGCGGTGTAGATATTTCCATGTTCATACAGATAGCGGTGGAGATATTTCCATGTTCATCCAGATAGCGGTGTAGATATTTCCATGTTCATCCAGATGGCTGTGTAGATATATCCATGTTCATACAGATGGCGGTGAACATAATTCCATGTTCATACAGATAGCGGTGTAGATATTTCCATGTTCATACAGATAGCGGTGTATATATTTCCATGTTCATACAGACAGCGGTGTTGATATTTCCATGTTCATCCAGATGTCTGTGTAGATATATCTATGTTCATACAGATGGTGGTGAAGATATTTCCATGTTCATTCAGATATCGGTGTAGATATTTCCATGTTCATACAGGTAGCGGTGAAGTTATTTCCATGTTCATACAGATAGCGGTGCTATTTCCATGTTTATACAGGTAGCGGTGTAGATATTTCCATGTTTATACAGGTAGCGGTGTAGATATTTCCATGTTTATACAGATAGCGGTGTAGATATTTCCATATTCATACAGATAGCGGTGTAGTTATTTTCATGTGTAAAGAGATAGCTGTGTAGATATTTCCATGTATATATAGATAGCAGTGTAGATATTTCCATTTTCATGCAGATAGCGGTGTAGATATTTCCATGTTCATCCAGATGGCTGTGTAGATATATCCATGTTCATACAGATGGCAGTGAAGATATTTCCATGTTCATACAGATAGCGGTGTAGATATTTCCATGTTCATAGAGATAGCGGTGTAGATACTTCCATGTTCATACCGATAGCGGTGCTGATACTTCCATGTTTATACAGGTAGTGGTGTACATATTTCCGTGTTTATACAGATAGCGGTGTAGATATTTCCATGTTGATACAGATAGCGGTGTAGATATTTCCATGTTTATACAGATAGCGGTGTAGATATCTCCTTCTTAATACAGATGGCGGTGTAGATATTTATATGTTCATACAGATGGCGGTACAGATATTTCCATGTTAATACAGATGGCAGTGTAGATATTTCCATGTTTATAGAGATAGCGGTGTAGTTATTTCCATGTTTATATAGATAGCGGTGTAGATACTTCCATGTTCATACAGATAGAGGTGTAGTTATTTCCATGTGTAAAGAGATAGCTGTGTAGATATTTCCATGTATATGCAGATAGCTGTGTAGATATTTCCATTTTCATGCAGATAGCGGTTTAGATATTTCCATGTTCAAACAGATAGCAGTGTAGATATTTACATGTTAATAGAGATAGCGGTGTAGATATTTCCATGTTTATACAGATAGCGGTGAAGATGTATGCATGTTTACATAGATAGCGGTGTAGATATTTCCATATTCATACAGATAGCGGTGTAGATATTTCCATGTTCATCCAGACGGCTGTGTAGATATATCCATGTTCATACAGATGGCGGTGAAGATGTTTCCATGTTCATACAGATAGCGGTGTAGATATTTCCATGTTCATACAGATAGCGGTGTAGATATTTCCATGTTCATACAGACAGCGGTGTTGATATTTCCATGTTCATCCAGATGGCTGTGTAGATATATCTATGTTCATATAGATGGTGGTGAAGATATTTCCATGTTCATACAGATATCGGTGTAGATATTTCCATGTTCATACCGATAGCGGTGAAGTTATTTCCATGTTCATACAGATAGCGGTGCTGATATTTCCATGTTTATACAGGTAGCGGTGTAGATATTTCCATGTTTATACAGATAGCGGTGTAGATATTTCCATGTTTATACAGATAGCGGTGTGGATATATCCATGCTTATAGAGATAGTGGTGTAGATATCTCCTTCTTAATACAGATGGCCTTGTGGATATTTATATGCTCATACAGATGGCGGTGCGGATATTTCCATGTTCATACAAATGGTTGTGTAGATATTTCCATGTTCATACAGATAGCGGTGTAGTTATTTCCATGTGTAAAGAGATAGCTGTGTAGATATTTCCATGTACATGCAGATAGCTGTGTAGATATTTCCATTTTCATGCACATAGCGGTGTAGATATTTCCATGTTCAAACAGATAGCGGTGTAGATATTTCCATGTTCATACAGATAGCGGTGTAGATATTTCCATGTTTATACAGACAGCGGTGAAGATGTATGCATGTTTACACAGATAGCGGTGTAGATATTTCCATGTTTCTACAGATAGCGGTGAAGATGTATGCATGTTTCCACAGATAGCGGTGTAGATATTTCCATGTTTCTACAGATAGCGGTGTAGATATTTCCATGTTCATCCCGATGGCTGTGTAGGCATATCCATGTTCATACAGATGGCGGTGATGATATTTCCATGTTCATACAGATAGCGGTGTAGATATTTCCATGTTCATACAGATAGCGGTGTAGATATTTCCATGTTCATACAGATAGCGTTGTATGTATTTCCATGTTCATACAGAGAGCGGTGTAGATATTTCCATTTTCATGCACATAGCGGTGTGTACATTTCCCTGTTCAAACAGTTAGCGGTGTAGATATTTCCATGTTCATACAGATAGCGGTGCAGATATTTCCATGTTTATACAGATAGCGGTGAAGATGTATGCATGTTTACACACATAGCGGTGTAGATATTTCCATGTTCATCCAGATGGCTGTGTAGATATATCCATGTTCATAGAGATGGCGGTGAAGATATTTCCATGTTCATACAGATAGCGGTGTAGATATTTCCATGTTCATACAGATAGCGGTGTAGATATTTCCATGTATATGCAGATAGCTGTGTAGATATTTCCATTTTCATGCAGATAGTGGTGTAGATATTTCCATGTTCAAACAGATAGCGGTGTAGATATTTCCATGTTCATTCACATAGCGGTGTAGATATTTCCATGTATATACAGATAGCGGTGAAGATGTATGCATGTTTACACAGATAGCGGTGTAGATATTTCCATGTTCATACAGATAGCGGTGTAGATATTTCCATGTTCATCCAGATGGCTGTGTAGATATATCCATGTTCATACAGATGGCAGTGAAGATATTTCCATGTTCATACAGATAGCCGTGTAGATATTTCCATGTTCATACAGATAGAGGTGTAGATATTTCCATGTTCATACAGATAGCGGTGTATGTATTTCCATGTTCATACAGATAGCGGTGTAGATATTTCCATTTTCATGCACATAGTGGTGTATACATTTCCCTTTTCAAACAGTTAGCGGTGTAGATATTTCCATGTTCATACAGATAGCGGTGAAGATATTTCCATGTTCATACAGATGGCGGTGTAGATATTTCCATGTTCATTCAGATAGCGGTGCTGATATTTCCATGTTTATACAGGTTGCGGTGTAGATATTTCCATGTTTATACAGATAGTGGTGTAGATACTTCCATGTTTATTCACATAGCGGTGTAGATATTTCCATGTTTATACAGTTAGCCGTGTAGATATCTCCATCTTAATACAGATGGCGGTGTAGATATTTATATGTTCATACAGATGGCGGTGCAGATATTTCCATGTTCATACAGATGGCGGTGCAGATATTTCCATGTTTATACAGATGGCTGTGTAGATATTTCCATGTTCATACAGATAGCGGTGTAGATATTTCCATGTTCATCCAGATGGCTGTGTAGACATATCCATGTTCATACAGATGGCGGTGAAGATATTTCCATTTTCATACAGATGGCTGTGTAGATATATCCATGTTCATACAGATGGCGGTGAAGATATTTCCATGTTCATACAGATGGCTGTGTAGATATATCCATGTTCATACAGATGGCGGTGAAGATATTTCCATGTTCATACAGATGTCGGTGTAGATATTTCCAATGTCATACCGATAGCGGTGCTGATATTTCCATGTTTACAAGGGATCGGTGTAGATATTTCCATGTTCATACAGATAGTGGTGTAGATATTTCCATGTTTGTACACATAGTAGTGTAGATATTTCCATGTTTATACAGATAGCGGTGTAGATATCTCCATCTTAAAACAGATGTCGGTGCAGATATTTATATGTTCATGCAGATGGCGGTGCAGATATTTCCATGTTCATACAGATGGCGGTGTAGATATTTCCATGTTTATAGAGATAGCGGTGTAGTTATTTCCATGTGTAAAGGGATAGCTTTGTAGATATTTCCATGTATATGCAGATACCTGTGTAGATATTTCTATTTTCATGCAGATAGCGGTTTAGATATTTCCATGTTCAAACAGATAGCGGTGTAGATATTTCCATGTTCATACAGATAGCGGTGTAGATATTTCCATGTTCATACAGATAGCGGTGTAGATATTTCCATGTTTATGAAGATGGCGATGTAGATATTTACATGTTTATTCAGATAACGGTGTAGATATTTCCATCATTATACAGATAGAGGTGTAGATATTTCCATGTTTATACAGATGTCGGTGTAGATGTTTCCATCTTTATAGAGATGGCCGTGTAGATAATTCCATGTTCAGACAGATGGAGGTTTAGGTATCTCCATGTTTATAGAGATGGCAGTGTAGATATTTCCATGTTTATAAAGATGGAGGTCTGGATATTTCCATGTTTATACACATAGCATTGTAGTTATTTCCATGTTTATAGAGATTGCGGTGTAGATATTTCCATGTTTATTCAGATAGCGGAGTAGATATTTCCATGTTTATACAGATAGTGGTGTAGATATTTCCATGTCCATACAGATAACGGTGTAGATAATTCCATATTTATATAGATGGCTGTGTAGATATTTCCATGTTCATACAGATAGCGGTGTAGATATTTCCACCTTTATACACATGGCGGTGTAGATATTTCCAAGTTCATTAGATGGCAGTCTATGTATTTCAATCTTTATAGAGATGGCAGTGTAGATATTTCCATGATTATAGAGATAGTGGTGTAGATATTTCCATCTTTTTAGAGATAGCGTTGTAGATATTTCCCTGTTTCACAGATAAGTGTAGATATTTCCATGTTTATACAGAGAGTGGTGTAGATATTTCCGTGTTCATACAGATAGCGGTGTAGATATTTTATGTTCATACAGATAGCGGTGTAGATATTTCCATGGTCATACAGATGTCGGTGTAGATATTTCCATGTTCATACAGATGGCGGTGTAGATATTTCCATGTTCATACAGATGGCGTGAAAATATTTCAGTGTTCATACAGATGGCTGTGCAGATATTTCCAAGTTCATACAGATGACGCTGTAGATATTTCCATGTTCATACAGATGGCTGTGTAGATATTTCCATGTTCATACCGATGGTGGTGTAGATATTTCCATGTTCATACTGATGGCGCTGTAGCTATTTCCATGTTTATACAGATGGCAGTGTAGATATTTCCATGTTTATAGATTTAGTGTTGTAGATATTTCCATGTTTATTGAGTTAGTGGTGTAGATATTTGCATGTTTATACAGATAGCGGTGTAGATATTTCCGTGTTCATACAGATGGTGGTGTAGATATTTCCATGTTTATAGAGATAGTGGTTTAGATATTTCCACATTTATACCGATTGCGGTGTAGATATTTCCATGTTTAAAGAGATGGCGGTGTAGATATTTCCGTGTTTATACAGATCCGGTGAAGGAATTTCCATGTTTATACAGATAGCAGTGTAGATATTTCCATGTTTATACAGATAGCGATGTTGATATTTCCATGTTTATACAGATGGCAGTGTAGATAATTCCATGTTTATAGATATAGCGGTGTACATATTTCCATGTTTATACAGATAGCGGCGTAGATATTTCCATGTTTTTGCAGATAGCGGTGTAGATATTTCCATGTTTATACAGAGAGCACTGTAGATATTTAGATGTTTATAGAGATAGCGGTGTAGATATTTCCCTGTTTTACAGATAGCAATGTAGATATTTCCATGTTTATACAGATAGCAGTGTAGATATTTCCATGGTCATACAGATGTCGGTGTAGATATTTCCATGTTCATACAGATGGCGGTGTAGATATTTCCATGTTCATACAGAGAGCGGTTTAGATATTTCCATGTTCATCCAGATGGCTGTGTAGATATATCCATGTTCATACAGATGGCGTCGAAGATATTTCCATGTTCATACAGATGGCGGTGTAGATATTTTCATGTTCATACAGATAGCGGTGTAGATATTTCCATGTTCATACAGATAGCGGTGTAGATATTTCCATGTTCATACAGATAGTGGTGTATGTATTTCCATGTTCATACAGATAGCGGTGTAGATATTTCCATGTTCATACAGATAGCGGTGTAGATATTTCCATGTTCATACATATGGCGGTGTAGATATTTCCATGTTCATACAGATAGCGGTGTAGATATTTCCATGTTCATACAGATAGCGGTGTAGATATTTCCATGTTCATACAGATGGCGGTGTAGATATTTCCATTTTCATACAGATAGTGGTGTAGTTATTTCCATGTGTAAAGAGATACCTTTGTAGATATTTCCATGGATATGCAGATAGCTGTGTAGCAGTTTCCATTTTCATGCAGACAGCGGTGTATATATTTCCCTGTTCAAACAGATAGCGGTGTAGATATTTCCATGTTTATGCAGATAGCTGTGTAGATATCTCCATCTTAATACAGATGGCCGTGTGGATATTTATATGTTCATACAGATGGCAGTGCGGATATTTCCATGTTCATACAGATGGTGGTGTAGATATTTAAATGTTCATACAGATAGCGGTGTAGTTATTTCCATGTGTAAAGAGATAGCTGTGTAGATATTTCCATGTATATGCAGATAGCTGTGTAGATATTTCCATTTTCATGCAGATAGCGGTTTAGATATTTCCATGTTCAAACAGATAGCGGTGTAGATATTTCCATGTTTATAGAGATAGCGGTGTAGTTATTTCCATGTTTATATAGATAGCGGTGTAGATACTTCCATGTTCATACAGATAGAGGTGTAGTTATTTCCATGTGTAAAGAGATAGCTGTGTAGATATTTCCATGTATATGCAGATAGCTGTGTAGATATTTCCATTTTCATGCAGATAGCGGTTTAGATATTTCCATGTTCAAACAGATAGCGGTGTAGATATTTACATGTTAATAGAGATAGCGGTGTAGATATTTCCATGTTTATACAGATAGCGGTGAAGATGTATGCATGTTTACATAGATAGCGGTGTAGATATTTCCATATTCATACAGATAGCGGTGTAGATATTTCCATGTTCATCCAGACGGCTGTGTAGATATATCCATGTTCATACAGATGGCGGTGAAGATGTTTCCATGTTCATACAGATAGCGGTGTAGATATTTCCATGTTCATACAGATAGCGGTGTAGATATTTCCATGTTCATACAGACAGCGGTGTTGATATTTCCATGTTCATCCAGATGGCTGTGTAGATATATCTATGTTCATATAGATGGTGGTGAAGATATTTCCATGTTCATACAGATATCGGTGTAGATATTTCCATGTTCATACCGATAGCGGTGAAGTTATTTCCATGTTCATACAGATAGCGGTGCTGATATTTCCATGTTTATACAGGTAGCGGTGTAGATATTTCCATGTTTATACAGATAGCGGTGTAGATATTTCCATGTTTATACAGATAGCGGTGTGGATATATCCATGCTTATAGAGATAGTGGTGTAGATATCTCCTTCTTAATACAGATGGCCTTGTGGATATTTATATGCTCATACAGATGGCGGTGCGGATATTTCCATGTTCATACAAATGGTTGTGTAGATATTTCCATGTTCATACAGATAGCGGTGTAGTTATTTCCATGTGTAAAGAGATAGCTGTGTAGATATTTCCATGTACATGCAGATAGCTGTGTAGATATTTCCATTTTCATGCACATAGCGGTGTAGATATTTCCATGTTCAAACAGATAGCGGTGTAGATATTTCCATGTTCATACAGATAGCGGTGTAGATATTTCCATGTTTATACAGACAGCGGTGAAGATGTATGCATGTTTACACAGATAGCGGTGTAGATATTTCCATGTTTCTACAGATAGCGGTGAAGATGTATGCATGTTTCCACAGATAGCGGTGTAGATATTTCCATGCTTCTACAGATAGCGGTGTAGATATTTCCATGTTCATCCCGATGGCTGTGTAGGCATATCCATGTTCATACAGATGGCGGTGATGATATTTCCATGTTCATACAGATAGCGGTGTAGATATTTCCATGTTCATACAGATAGCGGTGTAGATATTTCCATGTTCATACAGATAGCGTTGTATGTATTTCCATGTTCATACAGAGAGCGGTGTAGATATTTCCATTTTCATGCACATAGCGGTGTGTACATTTCCCTGTTCAAACAGTTAGCGGTGTAGATATTTCCATGTTCATACAGATAGCGGTGCAGATATTTCCATGTTTATACAGATAGCGGTGAAGATGTATGCATGTTTACACACATAGCGGTGTAGATATTTCCATGTTCATCCAGATGGCTGTGTAGATATATCCATGTTCATAGAGATGGCGGTGAAGATATTTCCATGTTCATACAGATAGCGGTGTAGATATTTCCATGTTCATACAGATAGCGGTGTAGATATTTCCATGTATATGCAGATAGCTGTGTAGATATTTCCATTTTCATGCAGATAGTGGTGTAGATATTTCCATGTTCAAACAGATAGCGGTGTAGATATTTCCATGTTCATTCACATAGCGGTGTAGATATTTCCATGTATATACAGATAGCGGTGAAGATGTATGCATGTTTACACAGATAGCGGTGTAGATATTTCCATGTTCATACAGATAGCGGTGTAGATATTTCCATGTTCATCCAGATGGCTGTGTAGATATATCCATGTTCATACAGATGGCAGTGAAGATATTTCCATGTTCATACAGATAGCCGTGTAGATATTTCCATGTTCATACAGATAGAGGTGTAGATATTTCCATGTTCATACAGATAGCGGTGTATGTATTTCCATGTTCATACAGATAGCGGTGTAGATATTTCCATTTTCATGCACATAGTGGTGTATACATTTCCCTTTTCAAACAGTTAGCGGTGTAGATATTTCCATGTTCATACAGATAGCGGTGAAGATATTTCCATGTTCATACAGATGGCGGTGTAGATATTTCCATGTTCATTCAGATAGCGGTGCTGATATTTCCATGTTTATACAGGTTGCGGTGTAGATATTTCCATGTTTATACAGATAGTGGTGTAGATATTTCCATGTTTATTCACATAGCGGTGTAGATATTTCCATGTTTATACAGTTAGCCGTGTAGATATCTCCATCTTAATACAGATGGCGGTGTAGATATTTATATGTTCATACAGATGGCGGTGCAGATATTTCCATGTTCATACAGATGGCGGTGCAGATATTTCCATGTTTATACAGATGGCTGTGTAGATATTTCCATGTTCATACAGATAGCGGTGTAGATATTTCCATGTTCATCCAGATGGCTGTGTAGACATATCCATGTTCATACAGATGGCGGTGAAGATATTTCCATTTTCATACAGATGGCTGTGTAGATATATCCATGTTCATACAGATGGCGGTGAAGATATTTCCATGTTCATACAGATGGCTGTGTAGATATATCCATGTTCATACAGATGGCGGTGAAGATATTTCCATGTTCATACAGATGTCGGTGTAGATATTTCCAATGTCATACCGATAGCGGTGCTGATATTTCCATGTTTACAAGGGATCGGTGTAGATATTTCCATGTTCATACAGATAGTGGTGTAGATATTTCCATGTTTGTACACATAGTAGTGTAGATATTTCCATGTTTATACAGATAGCGGTGTAGATATCTCCATCTTAAAACAGATGTCGGTGCAGATATTTATATGTTCATGCAGATGGCGGTGCAGATATTTCCATGTTCATACAGATGGCGGTGTAGATATTTCCATGTTTATAGAGATAGCGGTGTAGTTATTTCCATGTGTAAAGGGATAGCTTTGTAGATATTTCCATGTATATGCAGATACCTGTGTAGATATTTCTATTTTCATGCAGATAGCGGTTTAGATATTTCCATGTTCAAACAGATAGCGGTGTAGATATTTCCATGTTCATACAGATAGCGGTGTAGATATTTCCATGTTCATACAGATAGCGGTGTAGATATTTCCATGTTTATGAAGATGGCGATGTAGATATTTACATGTTTATTCAGATAACGGTGTAGATATTTCCATCATTATACAGATAGAGGTGTAGATATTTCCATGTTTATACAGATGTCGGTGTAGATGTTTCCATCTTTATAGAGATGGCGGTGTAGATAATTCCATGTTCAGACAGATGGAGGTTTAGGTATCTCCATGTTTATAGAGATGGCAGTGTAGATATTTCCATGTTTATAAAGATGGAGGTCTGGATATTTCCATGTTTATACACATAGCATTGTAGTTATTTCCATGTTTATAGAGATTGCGGTGTAGATATTTCCATGTTTATTCAGATAGCGGAGTAGATATTTCCATGTTTATACAGATAGTGGTGTAGATATTTCCATGTCCATACAGATAACGGTGTAGATAATTCCATATTTATATAGATGGCTGTGTAGATATTTCCATGTTCATACAGATAGCGGTGTAGATATTTCCACCTTTATACACATGGCGGTGTAGATATTTCCAAGTTCATTAGATGGCAGTCTATGTATTTCAATCTTTATAGAGATGGCAGTGTAGATATTTCCATGATTATAGAGATAGTGGTGTAGATATTTCCATCTTTTTAGAGATAGCGTTGTAGATATTTCCCTGTTTCACAGATAAGTGTAGATATTTCCATGTTTATACAGAGAGTGGTGTAGATATTTCCGTGTTCATACAGATAGCGGTGTAGATATTTTATGTTCATACAGATAGCGGTGTAGATATTTCCATGGTCATACAGATGTCGGTGTAGATATTTCCATGTTCATACAGATGGCGGTGTAGATATTTCCATGTTCATACAGATGGCGTGAAAATATTTCAGTGTTCATACAGATGGCTGTGTAGATATTTCCAAGTTCATACAGATGACGCTGTAGATATTTCCATGTTCATACAGATGGCTGTGTAGATATTTCCATGTTCATACCGATGGTGGTGTAGATATTTCCATGTTCATACTGATGGCGCTGTAGCTATTTCCATGTTTATACAGATGGCAGTGTAGATATTTCCATGTTTATAGATTTAGTGTTGTAGATATTTCCATGTTTATTGAGTTAGTGGTGTAGATATTTGCATGTTTATACAGATAGCGGTGTAGATATTTCCGTGTTCATACAGATGGTGGTGTAGATATTTCCATGTTTATAGAGATAGTGGTTTAGATATTTCCACATTTATACCGATTGCGGTGTAGATATTTCCATGTTTAAAGAGATGGCGGTGTAGATATTTCCGTGTTTATACAGATCCGGTGAAGGAATTTCCATGTTTATACAGATAGCAGTGTAGATATTTCCATGTTTATACAGATAGCGATGTTGATATTTCCATGTTTATACAGATGGCAGTGTAGATAATTCCATGTTTATAGATATAGCGGTGTACATATTTCCATGTTTATACAGATAGCGGCGTAGATATTTCCATGTTTTTGCAGATAGCGGTGTAGATATTTCCATGTTTATACAGAGAGCACTGTAGATATTTAGATGTTTATAGAGATAGCGGTGTAGATATTTCCCTGTTTTACAGATAGCAATGTAGATATTTCCATGTTTATACAGATAGCAGTGTAGATATTTCCATGGTCATACAGATGTCGGTGTAGATATTTCCATGTTCATACAGATGGCGGTGTAGATATTTCCATGTTCATACAGAGAGCGGTTTAGATATTTCCATGTTCATCCAGATGGCTGTGTAGATATATCCATGTTCATACAGATGGCGTCGAAGATATTTCCATGTTCATACAGATGGCGGTGTAGATATTTTCATGTTCATACAGATAGCGGTGTAGATATTTCCATGTTCATACAGATAGCGGTGTAGATATTTCCATGTTCATACAGATAGTGGTGTATGTATTTCCATGTTCATACAGATAGCGGTGTAGATATTTCCATGTTCATACAGATAGCGGTGTAGATATTTCCATGTTCATACATATGGCGGTGTAGATATTTCCATGTTCATACAGATAGCGGTGTAGATATTTCCATGTTCATACAGATAGCGGTGTAGATATTTCCATGTTCATACAGATGGCGGTGTAGATATTTCCATTTTCATACAGATAGTGGTGTAGTTATTTCCATGTGTAAAGAGATACCTTTGTAGATATTTCCATGGATATGCAGATAGCTGTGTAGCAGTTTCCATTTTCATGCAGACAGCGGTGTATATATTTCCCTGTTCAAACAGATAGCGGTGTAGATATTTCCATGTTTATGCAGATAGCTGTGTAGATATCTCCATCTTAATACAGATGGCCGTGTGGATATTTATATGTTCATACAGATGGCAGTGCGGATATTTCCATGTTCATACAGATGGTGGTGTAGATATTTAAATGTTCATACAGATAGCGGTGTAGTTATTTCCATGTGTAAAGAGATAGCTGTGTAGATATTTCCATGTATATGCAGATAGCTGTGTAGATATTTCCATTTTCATGCAGATAGCGGTGTAGATATTTCCATGTTCAAACAGATAGCGGTGTAGATATTTCCATGTTCACACAGATAGCGGTGTAGACATTTCCATGTTTCTACAGATTGCGGTGAAGATGTATGCATATTTACACAGATAGCTGTGTAGATATTTCCATGTTCATAAAGATAGCGGTGTAGATATTTCCATGTTTATACAGACAGCGGTGAAGATGTATGCATGTTTACACAGATAGCGGTGTAGATATTTCCATGTTCATCCAGATGGCTGTGTAGATATATCCATGTTCATACAGATGGCGGTGAAGATATTTCCATGTTCATAGAGATGGCGGTGTAGATATTTCCATATTCATTCCGATAGCGGTGCTGATATTTCCATGTTTATGCGGTTAGCGGTGTAGATATTTCCATGTTTAT
Source organism: Gorilla gorilla gorilla (assembly GCF_029281585.2). NCBI lineage: Eukaryota > Metazoa > Chordata > Mammalia > Primates > Hominidae > Gorilla > Gorilla gorilla. Next base: position 2,359,629 of record NC_073232.2, on the reverse strand, counting down.
ACAGATAGCGGTGTAGATATTTCCATGTTTATACACATAGCGGTGAAGGTATTTCCATGTTTATACAGATATCGGTGTAGATATCTCCATCTTAATACAGATGGCGGTGTAGATATTTATATGTTCATACAGATGGCGGTGCAGATATTTCCATGTTCATACAGATGGCGGTGTAGATATTTCCAAATTCATACAGATAGCGGTGTAGTTATTTCCATGTGTAAAGTGATAGCTGTGTAGATATTTCCACGTATATGCAGATAGCTGTGTAGATATTTCCATTTTCATGCAGATAGCCGTGAATATATTTCCCTGTCCAAACAGTTAGCGATGTACATATTTCAATGTTCATAAAGATAGCGGTGTAGATACTTCCATGTTTATACAGATAGCGGTGAAGTTGTATGCATGTTTACAGAGATAGCGGTGTAGATATTTCCATGTTCATCCAGATGGCTGTGTAGATATATCCATGTTCATACAGATAGCGGTGTAGATATTTCATTGTTGATACAGATAGCGGTGTAAATATTTCCATGTTCATACAGAAAGCGGTGTAGATATTTCCATGTTTTTACAGATAGCGGTGTAGGTATTCCCATGTTTATACACACGGCGGTGTAGATATTTGCATCTTTAGAGAGATCGCGGTGTAGATATTTCCATGCTCATACGGATGATGGTTTAGATATTTCCCTGTTTATAGAGGTGGCAGTGTAGATATTTCCATATTTATAGACATGGCGTTGTAGATATTTCCTTGTTTAAACAGATAGCGGTGTAGATATTTCCATGTTTATAGAGATAGTGGTGTAGATATTTCCATGTTCATACAGATGGCGGTGTACATATTTCCATGTTCATACAGATGGCAGTGTAGATATTTCCATCTTTATAGAGATAGCGGTTTAGATACTTGCAATTTTATACCAATGGCGCTGTAGATACTTTCATATTCATACACATAGCGGTGTAGATATTTCCATGTTTATACAGATGGCGGTGTAGATATTTCCTTCTTTATACAGATAGCGGTGTAGACATTTCCATGTTATAGAGATAGCGATGTAGATATTTCCATGTTTATACAGATAGGGATTTACATATTAACATGTTCTTACAGATAGCGGTGTAGATATTTCCATATTTATGCAGATGGCGGTGTAGACATTTCCATGTTAATAGAGATGGCGTTTTAGATATTTCCTTGTTTATACAGAGAGGTGTTTAGATATTTCCAAGTCATAGAGGTAGCGTTGTAGATATTTCCATGTTTATACAGATAGCGGTGTAGATATTACCATCTTCATACAGATAGCGGTGTAGATATTTCCATGTTTATACAGATAGCACTGTAGATATTTCCATGTTTATGCAGAGAGCGGTGTAGATATTTCCATGTTTACACAGATAGCGGTGTAGATATTTCCATGTTTATACAGATGGCGGTGTAGATATTTCCGTGTTCATACAGATGGCGGTGTAGATATTTCCATGTTCATCCAGATGGCTGTTTAGGTATATCCATGTTCATACAGATGGCGGTGAAGATATTTTCATGTTCCTACAGATAGCGGTGTAGATATTTCCATGTTCATACAGATAGCGGTGTAGATATTTCCATGTTCATACAGGTAGCGGTGTAGATATTTCCATGTTTATACAGATAGCGGTGTAGATATTTCCATGTTTATAGAGATAGCGGTGTAGATATTTCCATGTTTACAGATAGCGGTGTAGATATCTACATCTTAATACAGATGGTTTTGCAGATATTTCCATGTTCATACATACGGCGGTGTAGATATTTCCATATTCATCCAAATGGCTGTGTAGATATATCAATGTTCATACAGATGGCGGTGAAGTTATTTTCATGTTCATACAGATAGCGGTGTAGATATTTCCATGTTCATACAGATAGCCGTGTAGATATTGCCATGTTCATACCGATAGCGGTGCTGATACTTCCATGTTTATACAGGTAGCGGTGTACATATTTCCGTGTTTATACAGATAGCGGTGTAGATATTTCCATGTTCATACAGATAGCGGTGTAGATATGTCCATGTTTATACAGATAGCGGTGTAGATATCTCCTTCTTAATTCAGATGGCGGTGTAGACATTTATATGCTCATACAGATGGCGGTGCAGATATTTCTATGTTCATACAGATGGCGGTGTAGATATTTCCATGTTTATAGAGATAGCGGTGTAGTTATTTCCATGTGTAAAGAGATAGCTGTTTAGATATTTCCATGTATATGCAGACAGCTGTGTAGATATTTCCATTTTCATGCAGATAGCGGTGTAGATATTTCCATGTTCAAACAGATAGCGGTGTAGATATTTCCATGTTCATACAGATAGCGGTGTAGATATTTCCATGTTTATACAGACGGCTGTGTAGATATATCCATGTTCATACAGATGGCATTGTTGATAATTCCATGTTCATACAGATAGCGGTGTATATATTTCCATGTTCATTCAGATAGCGGTGTAGATATTTCCATTTTCATGCAGATAGCGGTGTATATATTTCCCTGTTCAAACAGTTATCGGTTTCGATATTTCCATGTTCATAAAGATAGCGGTGTACATATTTCCATGTTTATACAGATAGCGGTGAAGATGTATGCATGTTTACACAGATAGCGGTGTAGATATTTCCATGTTCATCCAGATGGCTGTGTAGATATATCCATGTTCATACAGATAGCGGTGTAGATATTTCCATGTTCATACAGATTGCGGTGCAGATATTTCCATGTTCATCCAGATGGCTGTGTAGATATATCCATGTTCATACAGATGGCGGTGAAGATATTTCCATGTTCATACAGATAGCGGTGTAGATATTTCCATGTTCATACAGAAACCGGTGTAGATATTTCCATGTTCAAACAGATAGCGGTGTATGTATTTCCATGTTCATACAGATAGCGGTGTAGATATTTCCATTTTCAAGCAGGTAGCGGTGTATATATTTCCATGTTCAAACAGTTAGCAGTGTAGATATTTCCATGTTCATAAAGATAGCGGTGTAGACATTTCCATGTTTATACAGATAGCGGTGAAAATGTATGCATGTTTACAGAGATAGCGGTGTAGATATTTCCATGTTCATCCAGATGGCTGTGTAGATATATCCATGTTCATACAGATGGCGGTGAAGATATTTCCATGTTCATACAGATAGCGGAGCAGATATTTCCATGTTCATACAGATAGCGGTGTAGATATTTCCATGTTCATACACATAGCGGTGTATGTATTTCCAAGTTCATACAGATAGCAGTGTAGATATTTCCATGTTCATCCAGATGGCTGTGTAGATATTTCCATGTTCATACAGATGGCGGTGTAGATATTTCCATGTTCATACAGATATCGGTGTAGATATTTCCATGTTCATCCAGATGGCTGTGTAGATATATCCATGTTCATACAGATGGCGGTGAAGATATTTCCATGTACATACAGATAGCGGTGTAGATATTTCCATGTTCATACACATAGCGGTGTATGTATTTCCAAGTTCATACAGATAGCAGTGTAGATATTTCCATGTTCATCCAGATGGCTGTGTAGATATTTCCATGTTCATACAGATGGCGGTGTAGATATTTCCATGTTCATACAGATATCGGTGTAGATATTTCCATGTTCATCCAGATGGCTGTGTAGATATATCCATGTTCATACAGATGGCGGTGAAGATATTTCCATGTACATACAGATAGCGGTGTAGATATTGCCATGTACATACCGATAGCGGTGCTGATACTTCCATGTTTATACAGGTAGCGGTGTACATATTGCCGTGTTTATAAATATGGCTGTGTAGATATATCCATGTTGATACAGATGGCGGTGTAGATATTTCCATGTTTATAGAGATAGCAGTGTAGTTATTTCCATGTGTAAAGAGATAGCTGTGTAGATATTTCCATGTATATGCAGATAGCTGTGTAGATATTTCCATTTTCATGCAGATAGCGGTGTAGATATTTCCATGTTCAAACAGATAGCGGAGTAGATATTTCCATGTTCATACAGATTGCGGTGTAGATATTTCCATGTTTATACAGATGGCTGTGTAGATATATCCATGTTCATACAGACGGCATTGTTGATATTTCCATGTTCATACAGATAGCGGTTTTGATATTTCCATGTTCATCCAGATGGCTGTGTAGATATATCCATGTTCATACAGATGGCGGACAAGATATTTGCATGTTCTTACAGATGGCGGTGTAGATATTTCCATGTTCATAGAGATAGCGGTGTAGATATTTCCATGTTCATACAGATAGCGGTGTAGATATTTCCATGTTCATACAGATAGCGGTGTATGTATTTCCATGTTCATTCAGATAGCGGTGTAGATATTTCCATTTTCATGCAGATAGCAGTGTATATATTTCCCTGTTCAAACAGTTATCGGTTTATATATTTCCATGTTCATAAAGATAGCGGTGTAGATATTTCCATGTTTATACAGATAGCGGTGAAGATGTATGCATGTTTACAAAGATAGCAGTGTAGATATTTCCATGTTCATCCAGATGGCTGTGTAGATATATCGATGTTCATACAGATGGCGGTGAAGATATTTCCATGTTCATACAGACAGCGGTGTAGATATTTCCATGTTCATACAGGTAGCGGTGTAGATATTTCCATGTTCACACAGATAGCGGTGCTGATATTTCCATGTTCATACAGATAGCGGTGTAGATATTTCCATGTTGATACAGATAGCGGTGTAGATATCACCATCTTAATACAGATGGCGGTGTAGATATTTATATGTTCATACAGATGGCGGTGCAGGTATTTCCATGTTGATACAGAAGGCGGTGTAGATATTTCCATGTTCATTCAGATAGCGGTGTAGTTATTTCCATGTGTAAAGAGATTCCTGTGTAGATATTTCCATGTATATGCAGATAGCTGTGTAGCAATTACCATTTTCATGCAGATAAAGGTGTATATATTTCCCTGTTCAAACAGATAGCGGTGTAGATATTTCCATGTTCATACAGATAGCGGTGTAGATATTTCCATGTTCATACAGATAGCGGTGCTGATATTTCCATGTTTTTACAGGTAGCGGTGAAGCCATTTCCATGTTTATACAGATAGCGGTGTAGATATTTCCATGTTTATACAGATAGCGGTGTAGATATTTCCATGTTTATACAGATAGCGGTGTAGATATCTCCATCTTAATACACATGGGGGTGTAGATATTTATATGTTCATACAGATGGCGGTGCAGATATTTCCGTGTTCATACAGATGGCGGTGTAGATATTTCCATGTTCATACAGATAGCGGTGTAGTTATTTCCATGTGTAAAGAGATACCTGTGTAGATATTTCCATGTATATCCAGATAGCTGTGTAGCAATTTCCATTATCATGCAGATAGTGGTGTATATATTTCCCTGTTCAAACAGATAGCGGTGTAGATATTTCCATGTTCACAGATAGCGGTTTAGATATTTCCATGTTCATACAGATAGCGGTGTAGATATTTCCATGTTCATACAGATAGCGGTGCTGATATTTCCATGTTGTTACAGTAGCGGTGAAGCTCTTTCCATGTTTATACACATAGCGGTTTAGATATTTCCATGTTTATACAGATAGCGGTGTAGATATCTCCATTTTAATACAGATGGCGGTGTAGATATTTATATGTTCATACTGATGGCGTTGCAGATATTTCCATGTTCATACAGATGGCGGTGTAGATATTTCCATGTTCATAAAAATAGCGGTGTAGATATTTCCATGTTTATACAGATAGCGGTGAAGATGTATGCATGTTTACACAGATAGCGGTGTAGATATTTCCATGTTCATACAGATAGCGGTGAATGTATTTCCATGTTCATGCAGATAGCGGTGTAGATATTTCCATTTTCAAGCAGATAGCGGTGTATATATTTCCATGTTCAGCAGTTAGCGGTGTAGATATTTCCATGTTCATAAAGATAGCGGTGCAGATATTTCCATGTTTATACAGATAGCGGTGAAAATGTATGCATGTTTACACAGATAGTGGTGTAGATATTTCCATGTTCATCCAGATGGCTGTGTAGATATATTCATGTTCATACAGATGGCGGTTAAGATATTTCCATGTTCATACAGATAGCGGTGCTCATATTTCCATGTTCATACAGGTAGCGGTTTAGATATTTCCATGTTTATACAGATAGCGGTGTAGATATTTCCATGTTCATGCAGATATCGGTGTAGATATTTCCATGTTCATACAGAAAGCGGTGTAGATATTTCCATGTTCAAACAGATAGCGGTGTATGTATTTCCATGTTCATACAGTTAGCGGTGTATATATTTCCATTTTCAAGCAGATAGCGGTGTATATACTTCCATGTTCAAACAGTTAGCGGTGTAGATATTTCCATGTTCATAAAGATAGCGGTGTAGATATTTCCATGTTTATACAGATAGCGGTGAAAATGTAGGCATGTTTACACAGATAGCGGTGTAGATATTTCCATGTTCATCCAGATGGCTGTGTAGATATATCCATGTTCATATAGATGGCGGTGAGAATATTTCCATGTTCATACAGATAGCGGTGTAGTTATTTCCATGTTCATACAGATAGCTGTGTAGATATTGCCATGTTCATACCGATAGCGGTGCTGATACTTCCATGTTTATACAGGTAGTGGTGCACATATTTCCGTGTTTATACAGATGGCTGTGTAGATATATCCATGTTCATACAGATGGCGGTGTAGATATTTCCATGTTCATACAGATAGCGGTTTAGATATTTCAATGTTCATCCAGATGGCTGTGTAGATATATCCATGTTCATACAGATGGCGGAGAAGATATTTCTATGTTCATACAGATGGTGGTGTAGATATTTATATGTTCATACAGATAGCGGTGTAGATATTTCCATGTTCATACAGATAGCGGTGTAGATATTTCCATGTTCATACAGATAGCGGTGTATGTATTTCCATGTTCGTACAGATAGCGGTGTAGATATTTCCATTTTTATGCAGATAGCGGTGTATATATTTCCCTGTTCAAACAGTTAGCGGATTAGATATTTCCATGTTCATAAAGATAGCGGTGTAGATATTTCCATGTTTATGCAGATAGCAGTGTAGATATTTCCATGTTTATACAGATAGCAGTGAAGTTGTATGCATGTTTACACAGATAGCTGTGTAGATATTTCCATGTTCATACAGATAGCGGTGTAGATATTTCCATGTTCATCCAGATGGCTGTGTAGATATATCCATGTTCATACAGATAGCGGTGTAGATATTTCCATGTTCATACAGATAGTGCTGTAAATATTTCCATGTTCATACAGATAGCGGTGTAGCTATTTCCATGTTCATACAGATAGCGGTGTAGATATTTCCATGTTCGTACAGATAGCGGTGTAGATATTTCCATGTTCATACAGATAGCGGTGCTTATATTTCCATGTTTATTCGGGTAGCGGTGTAGATACTTCCATGTTTATACAGATAGCTGTGTAGATATTTCCATGTTTATACAGATGGCGGTGTAGATATTTATAAGTTAATACAGATGGCGGAGCAGATATTTCCATGTTCATACAGATAGCGGTGTAGATATTTCCATGTTCATACAGATAGCGGTGCTGATATTTCCATGTTTATACAGGTAGCGGTGTAGATATTTCCATGTTTAGACAGATAGCGGTATAGATATTTCCATGTTCATGCAGATAGCGGTTTAGATATTTCCATGTTCATGCAGATAGCGGTGCTGATATTTCCATGTTTATACAGGTAGCGGTGTGGATATTTCCATGTTTATACAGATAGCGGTGTAGATATTTCCATGTTTATAAAGATAGTGATGTAGATATTTCCAGTTTTATACAGATATCGGTGTAGATATCTCGGTCTTAATACAGATCGCAGTGTAGATATTTATATGTTCATACAGATGGCGGTGCAGATATTTCCATTTTCATACAGATAGCGGTGTAGTTATTTCCATTTGTAAAGAGATAGCTGTGTAGATATTTCCATGTATATGCAGATAGCTGTTTAGGTATTTCCATTTTCATGCAGATAGCGGTGTAGATAATTGGATGTTCAAACTGATAGCGGTTTAGTTATTTCCATGTTCATCCCGATAGCGGTGTATATATTTCCATGTTTATACAGATAGCGGTGAATATGTATGCATGTCTACACAGATAGCGATGTAGATATTTCCATGTTCATCCAGATGGCTGTGTTGATATATCCATGTTCATACAGATAGCGGTGTAGATATTTCCATGTTCATACAGATAGTGGTGTAGATATTTCCATGTTCAAACAGATAGCGGTGTAGCTATTTCCATGTTCATGCAGATAGCGGGGCAGATATTTCCATGTTCATCCAGATGGCTGTGTAGATATATCCATGTTCATACAGATGGCGGTGAAGATATTTCCATGTTCATACAGATAGCGGTGTAGATATTTCCATGTTCATAGAGATAGTGGTGTAGATATTTCCAAGTTCATACAGATACCGGTGTAGCTATTTCCATGTTCATACAGATAGCGGTGTAGATATTTCCATGTTCATCCAGATGGCTGTGAAGATATATCCATGTTCATACAGATGGCGGTGAAGATATTTCCATGTTCACACACATAGCGGTGTAGATATTTCCATGTCTAAACAGATAGCGGTGAAGATGTATGCATGTTTACACAGATAGCGGTGTAGATATTTCCATGTTCATACAGATAGCAGTGTAGATATTTCCATGTTCATCCAGATGGCTGTGTAGATATATCCATGTTCATACAGATAGCGGAGTAGATATTTCCATGTTCATACAGATAGTGCTGCAGATATTTCCATGTTCATACAGATAGCGGTGTAGCTATTTCCATGTTAATACAGATAGCGGTGTAGATACTTCCATGTTCGTACAGATAGCGGTGTAGATATTTCCATGTTCATACAGATAGCGGTGCTTATATTTCCATGTTTATACAGGTAGCGGTGTAGATATTTCCATGTTTATACAGATAGCGGTGTAGATATTTCCATGTTTATACAGATAGCGGTGTAGATATTTCCAAGTTTATACAGATTGCGGTGTAGATATCTCCATTTTAATACAGATGGCGGTGTAAATATTTATATGTTCATACAGATGGCGGTGCAGATATTTCCAAGTTCATACAGATGGCGGTGTAGATATTTCCATTTTCATAGAGATAGTGGTGTAGTTATTTCCAAGTGTAAAGAGATAGCTTTGTAGATATTTCCATGTATATGCAGATAGCTGTGTAGATATTTCCATTTTCATGCAGATAGCGGTGTAGATATTTCCATGTTCAAACAGATAGCGGTGTAGATATTTCCATGTTCATACAGATAGTGGTGTAGATATTTCCATGTTTGGACAGATAGCGGTGAAGTTGTATGCATGTTTACACAGATAGCGGTGTAGATATTTCCATGTTCATACAGATAGCGGTGTAGATATTTCCATGATCTTCCAGATGGCTGTGTAGATATATCCATGTTCATACAGATGGCGGTGCTGATTTTTCCATGTTTATACAGGTAGCAGTGTATATATTTCCATGTTTATACAGATAGCGGTGAAGATGTATGCATGTTTACACAGATAGCGGTGTAGATATTTCCATGTTCATCCAGATGGCTGTGTTGATATATCCATGTTCATAGAGATAGCCGTGTAGATATGTCCATGTTCATACAGATAGTGGTGTAGATATTTCCATGTTCATACAGATAGCGGTGTAGCTATTTCCATGTTCATGCAGATAGCGGTGTAGGTATGTCCATGTTCATCCAGATGGCTGTGTAGATATATCCATGCTCATACAGATGGCGGTGAAGATATTTCCATGTTTATACAGATAGCGGTGTACATATTTCCATGTTCATACAGATAGTGGTGTAGATATTTCCATGTTCATACAGATAGCAGTGTAGCTATTTCCATGTTCATACAGATAGCGGTGTAGTTATTTCCATGTTCATCCAGATGGCTCTGTAGATATATTAATGTTCATACAGATGGCGGTGAAGATAATTCCATGTTCATACAGATAGCGGTGTAGATATTTCCATGTTCATCCAGATGGCTGTGTAGATATATCCATGTTCATACAGATGGCGGTGAAGGTATTTCCATGTTTATACAGATAGCGGTGAAGATGTATGCATGTTTACACAGATAGCGGTGTAGATATTTCCATGTTCATACAGATGGCGGTGTAGATATTTCCATGTTCATACAGATAGCGGTGTAGTTATTTCCATGTGTATAGGGATAGCTGTGTAGATATTTCCATGTATATGCAGATAGCTGTGTAGATATTTCCATTTTCATGCAGATAGCGGTGTAGATATTTCCAGGTTCAAACAGATAGCGGTGTAGATACTTCCATGTTCATCCAGATAGCGGTGTAGATATTTCCATGTTCGTACAGATAGCGGTGTAGATATTTCCATGTTCATGCAGATTGCGGTGCTTATATTTCCATGTTTATACAGGCAGCGGTGTAGATATTTCCATGTTTATAGAGATAGCGGTGTAGATATTTCCATGTTTATACAGATAGCGGTGTAGATATTTCCAAGTTTATACACATAGCGGGGTAGATATCTCCATCTTAATACGGTTGGCGGTGTAGATATTTATATGTTCATGCAGATGGCGGAGCAGATATTTCCATGTTCAAACAGATGGCGGTGTAGATATTTCCATGTTTATAGAGATAGTGGTGTAGTTATTTCCATGTGTAAAGAGATAGCTTTGTATATATTTCCATGTATATGCAGATAGCTGTGTAGATATTTCCATTTTCATGCAGATAGCGGTGTAGATATTTCCATGTTCATACAGATAGCGGTGTAGATATTTCCGTGTTTATACAGATAGCGGTCTAGATATTTCCATGTTTATACAGATAGCGGTGAAGATGTATGCATGTTTACACAGATAGCAGTGTAGATATTTCCATGTTCATACAGATAGCGGTGTAGATATTTCCATGTTCATACAGATGGCGGTGAAGTTATTTCCATGTTCGTACAGATAGCGGTGTAGATATTTCCATCTTCATACAGATATTGGTGTAGATATTTCCATGTTCATACAGATAGCGGTGTGGCTATTTCCATGTTCATGGAGATAGCGGTGTAGATATTTCCATGTTCATCCAGATGGCTGTGAAGAAATATCCATGTTCATACAGATGGCGGTGAAGCTATTTCCATGTTCAAACAGATAGCGTTGTAGATATTTCCATGTTCATACAGATAGTGGTGTAGATATTTCCATGTTCATACAGATAGCGGTGTAGCTATTTACATGTTCGTACAGATAGCGGTGCTGATATTTCCATGTTTATACAGGTAGCGGTGTAGATATTTCCATGTTTATACAGGTAGCGGTGTAGATATTTCAATGTTTGTACAGATAGCAGTGTAGATATCTCCATCTTAATACAGATGGCGGTGTAGATATTTATATGTTCATACAGATGGCCGTGCAGTTATTTCCATGTCATACAGATGACGGTGTAGATATTTCCATATTCATACAGATAGCGGTGTAGTTATTTCCATGTGTAAAGAGATAGCTGTGTAGATATTTCCATGTATATGCAGATAGCTGTGTAGATATTTCCATTTTCATGCAGATAGCGGTTTAGATATTTCCATATTCAAACAGATAGCGGTGTAGATATTTCCATGTTCATCCAGATAGCGGTGTGGATATTTCCATGTTTATACAGATAGCGGTGAAGATGTATGCATGTTTACACAGATAGCGGTGTAGATATTTCCATGTTCCTTCAGATAGCGGTGTAGATATTTCCATGTTCATCCTGATAGCTGTGTAGATATATCCATGTTCATTCAGATAGCGGTGTAGATATTTCCATGTTCATAGAGATAGCGGTGTAGCTATTTCCATGTTCATACAGATAGCGGTGAAGATATTTCCATGTTCGTACAGATAGCGGTGCTGATATTTCCATGTTTATACAGGTAGCGGTGTGGATATTTCCTTGTTTATACAGATAGCGGTGTAGATATTTCCATGTTTATACAGATAGCGGTGTAGATATTTCCAGGATTATACAGACAGCGGTGTAGATATCTCCATCTTAATATAGATGGCGGTGTAGATATTTATATGTTCATACAGATGGCGGTGCAGATATTTCCATATTCATACAGATGGCGGTGTAGATATTTCTATGTTTATAGAGATAGTGGTGTAGTTATTTCCACGTGTAAAGAGATAGCTTTGTAGATATTTCCATGTATTTGCAGATAGCTGTGTAGATATTTCCATTTTCATGCAGATAGCGGTGTAGATATTTCCATGTTCAAACAGATAGCGGTGTAGATATTTCCATGTTCATACAGATAGCGGTGTAGCTATTTCCATGTTCTTACAGATAGCGGTGTAGATACTTCCATGTTCGTACAGATAGCGGTGTAGATATTTCCATGTTCATACAGATAGCGGTGCTTATATTTCCATGTTTATGCAGGTAGCGGTGTAGATATTTCCATGTTTATACAGATAGTGGTGTAGATATTTTCATGTTTATACAGATAGCGGTGTAGATATTTCCAAGTTTATACAGATTGCGGTGTAGATATCTCCATCTTAATACAGATGGCGGTGTAAATATTTATATGTTCATACAGATGGCGGTGCAGATATTTCCAAGTTCATACAGATGGCGGTGTAGATATTTCCATTTTCATAGAGATAGTGGTGTAGTTATTTCCATGTGTAAAGAGATAGCTTTGTAGATATTTCCATGTATATGCAGATAGCTGTGTAGATATTTCCATTTTCATGCAGATAGCGGTGTAGATATTTCCATGTTCAAACCGATAGCGGTGTAGATATTTCCATGTTCATACAGATAGCGGTGTAGATATTTCCATGTTTATACAGATAGCGGTGAAGATGTATGCATGTTTACACAGATAGCGGTGTAGTTATTTCCATGTTCTTACAGATAGCGGTGTAGATATTTCCATGTTCATCCAGATTGCTGTGTAGATATATACATGTTCATACAGATGGCGGTGAGGATATTTCCATGTTCGTACAGATAGCGGTGTAGATATTTCCATGTTCATACAGATATTGGTGTAGATATTTCCATGTTCATACAGATAGTGGTGTAGCTATTTCCATGTTCATGCAGAGAGCCGTGTAGATATTTCCATGTTCATCCAGATGGCTGTGTAGATATATCCATGTTCATACAGAAGTGGGTGAAGATATTTCCATGTTCATACAGATAGCAGTGTAGATATTTCCATGTTTATACAGATAGTGGTGTAGATATTTCCATGTTCATACAGATAGCGGTGTAGCTATTTCCATGTTCATACAGATAGCGGTGTAGATATTTCCATGTTCATCCAGATGGCTGAGTAGACATATCCAAGTTCATACAGATGGCGGTGATGATAATTCCATGTTCATACAGATAGCGGTGTAGATATTTCCATGTTCATACAGATAGCGGTGTAGATATTTCCATGTTCATACAGATAGCGGTGTAGATATTTCCATGTTTATACAGATAGCGGTGTAGATATTTCCATGTTCATACAGATAGCGGTGTAGATATCTCCATCTTAATACAGATGGCGTTGTAGATATTTATATGTTCATACAGATGGCGGTGCTGATATTTCCATGTTCATACAGACGGCGGTGTAGTTATTTCCATGTTTATAGAGATAGCGGTGTAGTTATTTCCATGTGTAAAGTGATAGCTGTGTAGATATTTCCATGTATATGCAGATAGCTGTGTAGATATTTCCATTTTCATGCAGATAGCGGTGTAGATATTTCCATGTTCAAACAGATAGCGGTGTAGATATTTCCATGTTCATACAGATGGTGGTGTAGATATTTCCATGTTTGGACAGATAGCGGTGAAGTTGTATGCATGTTTACACAGATAGCGGTGTAGACATTTCCATGTTCATACAGATAGCGGTGTAGATATTTCCATGATCTTCCAGATGGCTGTGTAAATATATCCATGTTCATACAGATGGCGGTGCTGATTTTTCCATGTTTATACAGGTAGCAGTGTATATATTTCCATGTTTATACAGATAGCGGTGAAGATTTATGCATGTTTACACAGATAGCGGTGTAGATATTTCCATGTTCATCCAGATGGCTGTGTTGATATATCCATGTTCATAGAGATAGCCGTGTAGATATGTCCATGTTCATACAGGTAGTGGTGTAGATATTTCCATGTTCATACAGATAGCGGTGTAGCTATTTCCATGTTCATGCATATAGCGGTGTAGGTATGTCCATGTTCATCCAGATGGCTGTGTTGATATATCCATGCTCATACAGATGGCGGTGAAGATATTTCCATGTTTATACAGATAGCGGTGTAGATATTTCCATGTTCATACAGATAGTGGTGTAGATATTTCCATGTTCATATAGATAGCAGTGTAGCTATTTCCATGTTCATACAGATAGCGGTGTAGTTATTTCCATGTTCATCCAGATGGCTCTGTAGATATATTCATGTTCATACAGATGGCGGTGAAGATAATTCCATGTTCATACAGATAGCGGTGTAGATATTTCCATGTTCATCCAGATGGCTGTGTAGATATATCCATGTTCATACAGATGGCGGTGAAGATATTTCCATGTTTATACAGATAGCGGTGAAGATGTATGCATGTTTACACAGATAGCGGTGTAGATATTTCCATGTTCATACAGATGGCGGTGTAGATATTTCCATGTTCATACAGATAGCGGTGTAGTTATTTCCATGTGTAAAGGGATAGCTGTGTAGATATTTCCATGTATATGCAGATAGCTGTGTTGATATTTCCATTTTCATGCAGATAGCGGTGTAGATATTTCCTGGTTCAAACAGATAGCAGTGTAGATACTTCCATGTTCGTCCAGACAGCGGTGTAGATATTTCCATGTTCGTACAGATAGCGGTGTAGATATTTCCATGTTCATGCAGATAGCGGTGCTTATATTTCCATGTTTATACAGGCAGCGGTGTAGATATTTCCATGTTTACAGAGATAGCGGTGTAGATATTTCCATGTTTATACAGATAGCGGTGTAGATATTTCCAAGTTTATACAGATAGCGGTGTAGATATCTCCATCTTAATACGGTTGGCGGTGTAGATATTTATATGTTCATGCAGATGGCGGAGCAGATATTTCCATGTTCAAACAGATGGCGGTGTAGATATTTCCATGTTTATAGAGATAGTGGTGTAGTTATTTCCATGTGTAAAGAGATAGCTTTGTATATATTTCCATGTATATGCAGATAGCTGTGTAGATATTTCCATTTTCATGCAGATAGCGGTGCAGATATTTCCATGTTCATACAGATAGCGGTATAGATATTTCCGTGTTCATACAGATAGCGGTGTAGCTATTTCCATGTTCATGGAGATAGCGGTGTAGATATTTCCATGTTCATCCAGATGGCTGTGAAGAAATATCCATGTTCATACAGATGGCGGTGAAGCTATTTCCATGTTCAAACAGATAGCGTTGTAGATATTTCCATGTTCATACAGATGGCGGTGAAGCTATTTCCATGTTCAAACAGATAGCGTTGTAGATATTTCCATGTTCATACAGATAGTGGTTTAGATATTTCCATGTTCATACAGATAGCGGTGTAGTTATTTCCATGTTCGTACAGATAGCGGTGCTGATATTTCCATGTTTATACAGGTAGCGGTGTAGATATTTCCATGTTCATACAGATAGCGGTGTAGATATTTCCATGTTCATCCAGATAGCGGTGTAGATATTTCCATGTTCGTACAGATAGCGGTGTAGATATTTCCATGTTCATGCAGATAGCCGTGCTTATATTTCCATGTTTATACAGGCAGCGCTGTAGATATTTCCATGTTTATAGAGATAGCGGTGTAGATATTTCCATGTTTATACAGATAGCGGTGTAGATATTTCCAAGTTTATACAGATAGCGGGGTAGATATCTCCATCTTAATACAGTTGGCGGTGTAGATATTTATATGTTCATGCAGATGGCGGAGCAGATATTTCCATGTTCAAACAGATGGCGGTGTAGATATTTCCATGTTTATAGAGATAGTGGTGTAGTTATTTCCATGTGTAAAGAGATAGCTTTGTATATATTTCCATGTATATGCAGATAGCTGTGTAGATATTTCCATTTTCATGCAGATAGCGGTGTAGATATTTCCATGTTCATACAGATAGCGGTGTAGATATTTCCGTGTTTATACAGATAGCGGTCTAGATATTTCCATGTTTATACAGATAGCGGTGAAGATGTATGCATGTTTACACAGATAGCAGTGTAGATATTTCCATGTTCAGATAGCGGTGTAGATATTTCCATGTTCATACAGATGGCGGTGAAGTTATTTCCATGTTCGTACAGATAGCGGTGTAGATATTTCCATCTTCATGCAGATATTGGTGTAGATATTTCCATGTTCATACAGATAGCGGTGTAGCTATTTCCATGTTCATGGAGATAGCGGTGTAGATATTTCCATGTTCATCCAGATGGCTGTGAAGAAATATCCATGTTCATACAGATGGCGGTGAAGCTATTTCCATGTTCAAACAGATAGCGTTGTAGATATTTCCATGTTCATACAGATAGTGGTTTAGATATTTCCATGTTCATACAGATAGCGGTGTAGCTATTTCCATGTTCGTACAGATAGCGGTGCTGATATTTCCATGTTTATACAGGTAGCGGTGTAGATATTTCCATGTTTATACAGGTAGCGGTGTAGATATTTCCATGTTTATACATATAGCAGTGTAGATATCTCCATCTTAATACAGATGGCGGTGTAGATATTTATATGTTCATACAGATTGCCGTGCAGATATTTCCATGTCATACAGATGACGGTGTAGATATTTCCATATTCATACAGATAGCGGTGTAGTTATTTCCATGTGTAAAGAGATAGCTGTGTAGATATTTCCATGTATATGCAGATAGCTGTGTAGATATTTCCATTTTCATGCAGATAGCGGTTTAGATATTTCCATATTCAAACAGATAGCGGTGTAGATATTTCCATGTTCATCCAGATAGCGGTGTGGATATTTCCATGTTTATACAGATAGCGGTGAAGATGTTTGCATGTTTACACAGATAGCGGTGTAGATATTTCCATGTTCCTACAGATAGCGGTGTAGATATTTCCATGTTCATCCTGATAGCTGTGTAGATATATCCTTTTTCATTTAGATAGCGGTGTAGATATTTCCATGTTCATAGAGATAGCGGTGTAGCTATTTCCATGTTCATACAGATAGCGGTGAAGATATTTCCATGTTCGTACAGATAGCGTTGCTGTTATTTCCATGTTTATACAGGTAGCGGTGTGGATATTTCCTTGTTTATACAGATAGCGGTGTAGATATTTCCATGTTTATACAGATAGCGGTGTAGATATTTCCAGGATTATACAGACAGTGGTGTAGATATCTCCATCTTAATATAGATGGCGGTGTAGATACTTATATGTTCATATAGATGGTGGTGCAGATATTTCCATATTCATACAGATGGCAGTGTAGATATTTCTATGTTTATAGAGATAGTGGTGTAGTTATTTCCACGTGTAAAGAGATAGCTTTGTAGATATTTCCATGTATATGCAGATAGCTGTGTAGATATTTCCATTTTCATGCAGATAGCTGTGTAGATATTTCCATTTTCATGCAGATAGCGGTGTATATATTTCCATGTTCAAACAGATAGCGGTGTTGATATTTCCATGTTCATAGAGATAGCGGTGTAGATATTTCCATGTTTATACAGATATCGGTGAAGATGTATGCATGTTTACAAAGATAGCGGTGTAGATATTTCCATGTTCATACAGATAGCGGTGCTGATATTTCCATGTTTATACAGGTAGCGGTGTAGATATATCCACGTTCATACAGATGGCGGTGAACATATTTCCATGTGCATACAGATAGCGGTGTAGATATTTCCATGTTCATACAGATAGCGGTGTATATATTTCCGTTTTCATACAGATAGCGGTGTAGCTATTTCCATGTTCATGCAGATAGCAGTGTAGGTATGTCCATGTTCATCCAGATGGCTGTGTACATATATCCATGCTCATACAGATGGCGGTGAAGATATTTCCATGTTTATACAGATAGCGGTGTAGATATTTCCATGTTCATACAGATAGTGGTGTAGTTATTTCCATGTTCATCCAGATGGCTCTGTAGATATATTCATGTTCATACAGATGGCGGTGAAGACAATTCCATGTTCATACAGATAGCGGTGTAGATATTTCCATGTTCATCCAGATGGCTGTGTAGATATATCAATGTTCATACAGATGGCGGTGAATATATTTCCATGTTTATACAGATAGCGGTGAAGATGTATGCATGTTTACACAGATAGCGGTGTAGATATTTCCATGTTCATACAGATGGCGGTGTAGATATTTCCATGTTCATACAGATAGCGGTGTAGTTATTTCCATGTGTAAAGGGATAGCTGTGTAGATATTTCCATGTATATGCAGATAGCTGTGTAGATATTTCCATTTTCATGCAGATAGCGGTGTAGATATTTCCAGGTTCAAACAGATAGCGGTGTAGATAATTCCATGTTCATCCAGATAGCGGTGTAGATATTTCCATGTTCGTACAGATAGCGGTGTAGATATTTCCATGTTCATGCAGATAGCGGTGCTTATATTTCCATGTTTATACAGGCAGCGGTGTAGATATTTCCATGTTTATAGAGAGAGCGGTGTAGATATTTCCATGTTTATACAGATAGCGGTGTAGATAATTCCAAGTTTATACAGATAGTGGGGTAGATATCTCCATCTTAATACGGTTGGCGGTGTAGGTATTTATATGTTCCTGAAGATGGCGGAGCAGATATTTCCATGTTCAAACAGATGGCGGTGTAGATATTTCCATGTTTATAGAGATAGTGGTGTAGTTATTTCCATGTGTAAAGAGATAGCTTTGTATATATTTCCATGTATATGCAGATAGCTGTGTAGATATTTCCATTTTCATGCAGATAGCGGTGTAGATATTTCCATGTTCATACAGATAGCGGTGTAGATATTTCCGTGTTTATACAGATAGCGGTCTAGATATTTCCATGTTTATACAGATCGCGGTGAAGATGTATGCATGTTTACACAGATAGCAGTGTAGATATTTCCATGTTCATACAGATAGCGGTGTAGATATTTCCATGTTCATACAGATGGCGGTGAAGTTATTTCCATGTTCGTACAGATAACGGTGTAGATATTTCCATCTTCATACAGATATTGGTGTAGATATTTCCATGTTCATACAGATAGCGGTGTAGCTATTTCCATGTTCATGGAGATAGCGGTGTAGATATTTCCATGTTCATCCAGATGGCTGTGAACATATATCCATGTTCATACAGATGACGGTGTAGATACTTCCATGTTCATACTGATAGCGGTGCTGATATTTCCATGTTTATACAGGTAGCGGTGTAGATATTTCCATGTTCATAGAGATAGCGGTGTCGATATTTCCATGTTTATACAGATAGCGGTGAAGATATATGCATGTTTACACAGATAGCGGTGTAGATATTTCCATGTTCATCCAGATGGCTGTGTAGATATATCCATGTTCATACAGATAGCGGTGTAGATATTTCCATGTTCATACAGATAGCGGTGCAGATATTTCCATGCTCATCCAGATGGCTGTGTAGATATATCCATGTTCATGCAGATGGCGGTGAAGATATTTCCATGTTCATACAGATAGCGGTGTAGATATTTCCATGTTCATACAGATAGCGGTGTGGATATTTCCATGTTTATACAGATAGCGGTGAAGATGTATGCATGTTTATAAAGATGGAGGTCTGGATATTTCCATGTTTATACACATAGCACTGTAGTTATTTCCATGTTTATAGCAATTGCGGTGTAGATATTTCCATGTTTATTCAGATAGCGGAGTAGATATTTCCATGGTTATACAGATAGTGGGGTAGATATTTCCATATCCATACAGATAACGGTGTAGATAATTCCATATTTATATAGATGGCTGTGTAGATATTTCCATGTTCATACAGATAGCGGTATAGATATTTCCACCTTTATACACATGGCGGTGTAGATATTTCCAAGTTCATTAGATTGCAGGCTATGTATTTCAATCTTTATAGAGATGGCAGTGTAGATATTTCCATGATTATAGAGATAGTGGTGTAGATATTTCCATCTTTTTAGAGATAGCGTTGTAGATATTTCCCTGTTTCACAGATAAGTGTAGATATTTCCATGTTTATACAGAGAGTGGTGTAGATATTTCCGTGTTCATACAGATAGCGGTGTAGATATTTCATGTTCATACAGATAGCGGTGTAGATATTTCCATGGTCATACAGATGTCGGTGTAGATATTTCCATGTTCATACAGATGGCGGTGTAGATATCTCCATGTTCATACAGATGGCGTGAAGATATTTCAGTGTTCATACAGATGGCTGTGTAGATATTTCCATGTTCATACAGATGACGCTGTAGATATTTCCATGTTCATACAGATGGCTGTGTAGATATTTCCATGTTCATACCGATGGTGGTGTAGATATTTCCATGTTCATACTGATGGCGCTGTAGCTATTTCCATGTTTATACAGATGGCAGTGTAGATATTTCCATGTTTATAGATTTAGTGGTGTAGATATTTCCATGTTTATAGAGTTAGTGGTGTAGATATTTGCATGTTTATACAGATAGCGGTGTAGATATTTCCGTGTTCATACAGATGGCGGTGTAGATATTTCCATGTTTATAGAGATAGTGGTGTAGATATTTCCACATTTATACCGATTGCGGTGTAGATATTTCCATGTTTAAAGAGATGGCGGTGTAGATATTTCCGTGTTTATACAGATCCGGTGAAGGAATTTCCATGTTTATACAGATAGCAGTGTACATATTTCCATGTTTATACAGATAGCGGCGTAGATATTTCCATGTTTTTGCAGATAGCGGTGTAGATATTTCCATGTTTATACAGAGAGCACTGTAGATATTTAGATGTTTATAGAGATAGCGGTGTAGATATTTCCCTGTTTTACAGATAGCAATGTAGATATTTCCATGTTTATACAGATAGCGGTGCAGATATTTCCATGTTTATAGAGATAGCAGTGTAGTTATTTCCAAGTTTATACAGATAACGGTGTATATATTTCCATGTTTATACAGATAGCAGTGTAGATATTTCTGTGTTTATACAGATAGCGGAGTAGTTATTTCCATGTTTACCCAGAGAGCGGCGTAGACATTTCCATGTTTACACAGATAGAATTGTAGATATATCCATGTTTATAGAGATGGCCGTGTAGACTTTTCCATGTTTATACAGATAGTGGTGAAGATTTTTCCATGTTTATACAGATAGCGGTGTAGATATATCCATCTTTATATGGTTGGCGGTGTAGATATTTCCATGTTCATACCGATGGCGTTGTAGATATTTCCATGTTTATAGAGATGGCGATCTAGATATTTCCATGTTTACAGAAATAGCAGTGTACTTATTTACATGTTTATAGAGATAGCGGTGTGGATACTTCCATGTTTATACAGATAATGGTGTAGATATTTCCATGTTCATACAGATCGCGGTGTAGATATTTCCATGTTCATACAGATAGCGGTGTAGTTATTTACATGTGTAAAGAGATAGCTGAGAAGTTATTTCCATGTATATGCAGATAGCTGTGTAGATATTTCCATTTTCATGCAGATAGCGGTGTATATATTTCCCTGTTCAAACAGTTAGTGGTGTAGATATTTCCATGTTCAGAAAGATAGCGGTGTAGATATTTCCATGTTTATACAGATAGCGGTGAAGACGTATGCATGTTTACACTGATAGAGGTGTAGATATTTCCATGTTCATCCAGATAGCTGTGTAGATATATCTGTGTTCATACAGATAGCGGTGTAGATATTTCCATGTTCATACAGACAGCGGTGCAGATATTTCCATGTTCATCCAGATGGCTGTGTAGATATATCCATGTTCATACAGATGGCGGTGAAGATATTTCCATGTTCATACAGATAGCGGTGTAGATATTTCCATGTTCATACAGATAGCGGCGTAGATATTTCCATGTTCATACAGACAGCGGTGCAGATATTTCCATCTTCATACAGATCGCAGTGAAGATATTTCCATGTTCATACAGATAGCGGTGTAGATATTTCCATGTTCAAACAGATAGCGGTGTATGTATTTCCATGTTCATACAGATAGCGGTGTAGATATTTCCATGTTCACACAGATAGCGGTGTAGATATTTCCATGTTAATCCCGATAGCGGTGTATATATTTCCAGGATTATACAGATAGCGGTGAAGATTTATGCATGTTTACACAGACGGCGGTGTAGATATTTCCATGTTCATCCAGATGGCTGTGTTGATATATCCATGTTCTTACAGATAGCGGTGTAGATATTTCCATGTTCATACAGATAGCGGTGTAGATATTTCCATGTTCATACAGATAGCGGCGTAGCTATTTCCATGTTCATACAGATGGCGGGGTAGATATTTCCATGTTCATCCAGATGGCTGTGTAGATATATCCATGTTCATACAGATGGCCGTGAAATTATTTCCATGTTCATACAGATAGCGGTGTTGTTATTTCCATGTTCATACAGATAGTGGTGTAGATATTTCCATGTTCATACAGATAGCGGTGTATCTATTTCCATGTTCATACTGATAGCGGTGTAGATATTTCCATGTTCATCCAGATGGCTGTGTAGATATATCCATATTCATACAGATGGCGGTGAAGATATTTCCATGTTCATACAGATAGCGGTGTAGATATTTCCATGTTCATCCAGATGTCTGTGTAGATATATCCATGTTCATACAGATGGCGGTGAAGATATTTCCATGTTTATACAGATAGCGGTGAAGTTGTATGCATGTTTACACAGATAGCTGTGTAGATATTTCCATGTTCATACAGATAGCGGTGTAGATATTTCCATGTTCATCCAGATGGCTGTGTAGATATATCCATGTTCATACAGATAGCGGTGTAGATATTTCCATGTTCATACAGATAGTGCTGTAAATATTTCCATGTTCATACAGATAGCTGTGTAGATATTTCCATGTTTATACAGATGGCGGTGTAGATATTTATAAGTTAATACAGATGGCGGAGCAGATATTTCCATGTTCATACAGATAGCGGTGTAGATATTTCCATGTTCATACAGATAGCGGTGCTGATATTTCCATGTTTATACAGGTAGCGGTGTGGATATTTCCATGTTTATACAGATAGCGGTGTAGATATTTCCATGTTTATAAAGATAGTGATGTAGATATTTCCAGTTTTATACAGATATCGGTGTAGATATCTACGTCTTAATACAGATCGCAGTGTAGATATTTATATGTTCATACAGATGGCGGTGCAGATATTTCCATTTTCATACAGATAGCGGTGTAGTTATTTCCATTTGTAAAGAGATAGCTGTGTAGATATTTCCATGTATATGCAGATAGCTGTTTAGGTATTTCCATTTTCATGCAGATAGCGGTGTAGATAATTGGATGTTCAAACTGATAGCGGTTTAGATATTTCCATGTTCATCCCGATAGCGGTGTATATATTTCCATGTTTATACAGATAGCGGTGAATATGTATGCATGTCTACACAGATAGCGATGTAGATATTTCCATGTTCATCCAGATGGCTGTGTTGATATATCCATGTTCATACAGATAGCGGTGTAGATATTTCCATGTTCATACAGATAGTGGTGTAGATATTTCCATGTTCAAACAGATAGCGGTGTAGCTATTTTCATGTTCATGCAGATAGCGGGGCGGATATTTCCATGTTCATCCAGATGGCTGTGTAGATATATCCATGTTCATACAGATGGCGGTGAAGATATTTCCATGTTCATACAGATAGCGGTGTAGATATTTCCATGTTCATAGAGATAGTGGTGTAGATATTTCCATGTTCATACAGATACCGGTGTAGCTATTTCCATGTTCATACAGATAGCGGTGTAGATATTTCCATGTTCATCCAGATGGCTGTGAAGATATATCCATGTTCATACAGATGGCGGTGAAGATATTTCCATGTTCACACACATAGCGGTGTAGATATTTCCATGTCTAAACAGATAGCGGTATAGATGTATGCATGTTTACACAGATAGCGGTGTAGATATTTCCATGTTCATTCAGATAGCGGTGAAGATGTATGCATGTTTACACAGTTAGCGGTGTAGATATTTCCATGTTCATACAGATACCAGTGTAGATATTTCCATGTTCATCCAGATGGCTGTGTAGATATATCCATGTTCATACAGATAGCGGAGTAGATATTTCCATGTTCATACAGATAGTGTTGCAGATATTTCCATGTTCATACAGATAGCGGTGTAGCTATTTCCATGTTAATACAGATAGCGGTGTAGATACTTCCATGTTCGTACAGATAGCGGTGTAGATATTTCCATGTTCATACAGATAGCGGTGCTTATATTTCCATGTTTATACAGGTAGCGGTGTAGATATTTCCATGTTTATACAGATAGCGGTGTAGATATTTCCATGTTTATACAGATAGCGGTGTAGATATTTCCAAGTTTATACAGATTGCGGTGTAGATATCTCCATCTTAATACAGATGGCGGTGTAAATATTTATATGTTCATACAGATGGCGGTGCCGATATTTCCAAGTTCATACAGATGGCGGTGTAGATATTTCCATTTTCATAGAGATAGTGGTGTAGTTATTTCCAAGTGTAAAGAGATAGCTTTGTAGATATTTCCATGTATATGCAGATAGCTGTGTAGATATTTCCATTTTCATGCAGATAGCGGTGTAGATATTTCCATGTTCAAACAGATAGCGGTGTAGATATTTCCATGTTCATACAGATAGTGGTGTAGATATTTCCATGTTTGGACAGATAGCGGTGAAGTTGTATGCATGTTTACACAGATAGCGGTGTAGATATTTCCATGTTCATACAGATAGCGGTGTAGATATTTCCATGATCTTCCAGATGGCTGTGTAGATATATCCATGTTCATACAGATGGCGGTGCTGATTTTTCCATGTTTATACAGGTAGCAGTGTATATATTTCCATGTTTATACAGATAGCGGTGAAGATGTATGCATGTTTACACAGATAGCGGTGTAGATATTTCCATGTTCATCCAGATGGCTGTGTTGATATATCCATGTTCATAGAGATAGCCGTGTAGATATGTCCATGTTCATACAGATAGTGGTGTAGATATTTCCATGTTCATACAGATAGCGGTGTAGCTATTTCCATGTTCATGCAGATAGCGGTGTAGGTATGTCCATGTTCATCCAGATGGCTGTGTAGATATATCCATGCTCATACAGATGGCGGTGAAGATATTTCCATGTTTATACAGATAGCGGTGTAGATATTTCCATGTTCATACAGATAGTGGTGTAGATATTTCCATGTTCATACAGATAGCAGTGTAGCTATTTCCATGTTCATACAGATAGCGGTGTAGTTATTTCCATGTTTATCCAGATGGCTCTGTAGATATATTAATGTTCATACAGATGGCGGTGAAGATAATTCCATGTTCATACAGATAGCGGTGTAGATATTTCCATGTTCATCCAGATGGCTGTGTAGATATATCCATGTTCATACAGATGGCGGTGAAGGTATTTCCATGTTTATACAGATAGCGGTGAAGATGTATGCATGTTTACACAGATAGCGGTGTAGATATTTCCATGTTCATACAGATGGCGGTGTAGATATTTCCATGTTCATACAGATAGCGGTGTAGTTATTTCCATGTGTATAGGGATAGCTGTGTAGATATTTCCATGTATATGCAGATAGCTGTGTAGATATTTCCATTTTCATGCAGATAGCGGTGTAGATATTTCCAGGTTCAAACAGATAGCGGTGTAGATACTTCCATGTTCATCCAGATAGCGGTGTAGATATTTCCATGTTCGTACAGATAGCGGTGTAGATATTTCCATGTTCATGCAGATAGCGGTGCTTATATTTCCATGTTTATACAGGCAGCGGTGTAGATATTTCCATGTTTATAGAGATAGCGGTGTAGATATATCCATGTTCATACAGATAGCGGTGTAGATATTTCCAAGTTTATACAGATAGCGGGGTAGATATCTCGATCTTAATACGGTTGGCGGTGTAGATATTTATATGTTCATGCAGATGGCGGAGCAGATATTTCCATGTTCAAACAGATGGCGGTGTAGATATTTCCATGTTTATAGAGATAGTGGTGTAGTTATTTCCATGTGTAAAGAGATAGCTTTGTATATATTTCCATGTATATGCAGATAGCTGTGTAGATATTTCCATTTTCATGCAGATAGCGGTGTAGATATTTCCATGTTCATACAGATAGCGGTGTAGATATTTCCGTGTTTATACAGATAGCGGTCTAGATATTTCCATGTTTATACAGATAGCGGTGAAGATGTATGCATGTTTACACAGATAGCAGTGTAGATATTTCCATGTTCATACAGATAGCGGTGTAGATATTTCCATGTTCATACAGATGGCGGTGAAGTTATTTCCATGTTCGTACAGATAGCGGTGTAGATATTTCCATCTTCATACAGATATTGGTGTAGATATTTCCATGTTCATACAGATAGCGGTGTAGCTATTTCCATGTTCATGGAGATAGCGGTGTAGATATTTCCATGTTCATCCAGATGGCTGTGAAGAAATATCCATGTTCATACAGATGGCGGTGAAGCTATTTCCATGTTCAAACAGATAGCGTTGTAGATATTTCCATGTTCATACAGATGGCGGTGAAGCTATTTCCATGTTCAAACAGATAGCGTTGTAGATATTTCCATGTTCATACAGATAGTGGTTTAGATATTTCCATGTTCATACAGATAGCGGTGTAGTTATTTCCATGTTCGTACAGATAGCGGTGCTGATATTTCCATGTTTATACAGGTAGCGGTGTAGATATTTCCATGTTCATACAGATAGCGGTGTAGATATTTCCATGTTCATCCAGATAGCGGTGTAGATATTTCCATGTTCGTACAGATAGCGGTGTAGATATTTCCATGTTCATGCAGATAGCCGTGCTTATATTTCCATGTTTATACAGGCAGCGGTGTAGATATTTCCATGTTTATAGAGATAGCGGTGTAGATATTTCCATGTTTATACAGATAGCGGTGTAGATATTTCCAAGTTTATACAGATAGCGGGGTAGATATCTCCATCTTAATACGGTTGGCGGTGTAGATATTTATATGTTCATGCAGATGGCGGAGCAGATATTTCCATGTTCAAACAGATGGCGGTGTAGATATTTCCATGTTTATAGAGATAGTGGTGTAGTTATTTCCATGTGTAAAGAGATAGCTTTGTATATATTTCCATGTATATGCAGATAGCTGTGTAGATATTTCCATTTTCATGCAGATAGCGGTGTAGATATTTCCATGTTCATGGAGATAGCGGTGTAGATATTTCCATGTTCATCCAGATGGCTGTGAAGAAATATCCATGTTCATACAGATGGCGGTGAAGCTATTTCCATGTTCAAACAGATAGCGTTGTAGATATTTCCATGTTCATACAGATAGTGGTTTAGATATTTCCATGTTCATACAGATAGCGGTGTAGCTATTTCCATGTTCGTACAGATAGCGGTGCTGATATTTCCATGTTTATACAGGTAGCGGTGTAGATATTTCCATGTTTATACAGGTAGCGGTGTAGATATTTCCATGTTTATACAGATAGCAGTGTAGATATCTCCATCTTAATACAGATGGCGGTGTAGATATTTATATGTTCATACAGATTGCCGTGCAGATATTTCCATGTCATACAGATGACGGTGTAGATATTTCCATATTCATACAGATAGCGGTGTAGTTATTTCCATGTGTAAAGAGATAGCTGTGTAGATATTTCCATGTATATGCAGATAGCTGTGTAGATATTTCCATTTTCATGCAGATAGCAGTTTAGATATTTCCATATTCAAACAGATAGCGGTGTAGATATTTCCATGTTCATCCAGATAGCGGTGTGGATATTTCCATGTTTATACAGATAGCGGTGAAGATGTTTGCATGTTTACACAGATAGCGGTGTAGATATTTCCATGTTCCTACAGATAGCGGTGTAGATATTTCCATGTTCATCCTGATAGCTGTGTAGATATATCCTTTTTCATTTAGATAGCGGTGTAGATATTTCCATGTTCATAGAGATAGCGGTGTAGCTATTTCCATGTTCATACAGATAGCGGTGAAGATATTTCCATGTTCGTACAGATAGCGTTGCTGTTATTTCCATGTTTATACAGGTAGCGGTGTGGATATTTCCTTGTTTATACAGATAGCGGTGTAGATATTTCCATGTTTATACAGATAGCGGTGTAGATATTTCCAGGATTATACAGACAGCGGTGTAGATATCTCCATCTTAATATAGATGGCGGTGTAGATATTTATATGTTCATATAGATGGTGGTGCAGATATTTCCATATTCATACAGATGGCGGTGTAGATATTTCTATGTTTATAGAGATAGTGGTGTAGTTATTTCCACGTGTTAAGAGATAGCTTTGTAGATATTTCCATGTATATGCAGATAGCTGTGTAGATATTTCCATTTTCATGCAGATAGCTGTGTAGATATTTCCATGTTCTTACAGATAGCGGTGTATATATTTCCATGTTCAAACAGATAGCGGTGTAGATATTTCCATGTTCATAGAGATAGCGGTGTAGATATTTCCATGTTTATACAGATATCGGTGAAGATGTATGCAAGTTTACAAAGATAGCGGTGTAGATATTTCCATGTTCATACAGATAGCGGTGCTGATATTTCCATGTTTATACAGGTAGCGGTGTAGATATATCCACGTTCATACAGATGGCGGTGAACATATTTCCATGTGCATACAGATAGCGGTGTAGATATTTCCATGTTCATACAGATAGCGGTGTATATATTTCCGTGTTCATACAGATAGCGGTGTAGCTATTTCCATGTTCATGCAGATAGCAGTGTAGGTATGTCCATGTTCATCCAGATGGCTGTGTAGATATATCCATGCTCATACAGATGGCGGTGAAGATATTTCCATGTTTATACAGATAGCGGTGTAGATATTTCCATGTTCATACAGATAGTGGTGTAGATATTTCCATGTTCATACAGATAGCAGTGTAGCTATTTCCATGTTCATACAGATAGCGGTGTAGTTATTTCCATGTTCATCCAGATGGCTCTGTAGATATATTCATGTTCATACAGATGGCGGTGAAGACAATTCCATGTTCATACAGATAGCGGTGTAGATATTTCCATGTTCATCCAGATGGCTGTGTAGATATATCAATGTTCATACAGATGGCGGTGAAGATATTTCCATGTTTATACAGATAGCGGTGAAGATGTATGCATGTTTACACAGATAGCGCTGTAGATATTTCCATGTACATACAGATGGCGGTGTAGATATTTCCATGTTCATACAGATAGCGGTGTAGTTATTTCCATGTGTAAAGGGATAGCTGTGTAGATATTTCCATGTATATGCAGATAGCTGTGTAGATATTTCCATTTTCATGCAGATAACGGTGTAGATATTTCCAGGTTCAAACAGATAGCGGTGTAGATAATTCCATGTTCATCCAGATAGCGGTGTAGATATTTCCATGTTCGTACAGATAGCGGTGTAGATATTTCCATGTTCATGCAGATAGCGGTGCTTATATTTCCATGTTTATACAGGCAGCGGTGTAGATGTTTCCATGTTTATAGAGAGAGCGGTGTAGATATTTCCATGTTTATACAGATAGCGGTGTAGATAATTCCAAGTTTATACAGATAGTGGGGTAGATATCTCCATCTTAATACGGTTGGCGGTGTAGGTATTTATATGTTCCTGAAGATGGCGGAGCAGATATTTCCATGTTCAAACAGATGGCGGTGTAGATATTTCCATGTTTATAGAGATAGTGGTGTAGTTATTTCCATGTGTAAAGAGATAGCTTTGTATATATTTCCATGTATATGCAGATAGCTGTGTAGATATTTCCATTTTCATGCAGATAACGGTGTAGATATTTCCATGTTAATACAGATAGCGGTGTAGATATTTCCGTGTTTATACAGATAGCGGTCTAGATATTTCCATGTTTATACAGATCGCGGTGAAGATGTATGCATGTTTACACAGATAGCAGTGTAGATATTTCCATGTTCATACTGATAGCGGTGTAGATATTTCCATGTTCATACAGATGGCGGTGAAGTTATTTCCATGTTCGTACAGATAGCGGTGTAGATATTTCCATCTTCATACAGATATTGGTGTAGATATTTCCATGTTCATACAGATAGCGGTGTAGCTATTTCCATGTTCATGGAGATAGCGGTGTAGATATTTCCATGTTCATCCAGATGGCTGTGAACATATATCCATGTTCATACAGATGGCGGTGAAGCTATTTCCATGTTCAAACAGATAGCTTTGTAGATATTTCCATGTTCATACAGATAGTGGTGTAGATATTTCCATGTTCATACAGACAGCGGTGTAGCTATTTCCATGTTCGTACAGATGGCGGTGCTGATATTTCCATGTTTATACAGGTAGCGGTGTAGATATTTCCATGTTTATACAGGTAGCGGTGTAGATATTTCCATGTTTATACAGATAGCAGTGTAGATATCTCCATCTTAATACAGATGGCGGTGTAGGTATTTATATGTTCATACAGATGGCCGTGCAGATATTTCCATGTCATACAGATGACGGTGTAGATATTTCCATATTCATACAGATAGCGGTGTAGTTATTTCCATGTGTAAAGAGATAGCTGTGTAGATATTTCCATGTATATGCAGATAGCTGTGTAGATATTTCCATTTTCATGCAGATAGCGGTTTAGATATTTCCATATTCAAACAGATAGCGGTGTAGATATTTCCATGTTCATCCAGATAGCGGTGTAGATATTTCCATGTTTATACAGATAGCAGTGAAGATGTATGCATGTTTACACAGATAGCGGTGTAGATATTTCCATGTTCCTACAGATAGCGGTGTAGATATTTCCATGTTCAT
The DNA here is from genome assembly GCF_029281585.2 of Gorilla gorilla gorilla. Taxonomy (NCBI): domain Eukaryota; kingdom Metazoa; phylum Chordata; class Mammalia; order Primates; family Hominidae; genus Gorilla; species Gorilla gorilla. The sequence continues at coordinate 2,328,261 of NC_073232.2, read as the reverse complement.
CCTGATAGCTGTGTAGATATATCCATGTTCATTCAGATAGCGGTGTAGATATTTCCATGTTCATAGAGATAGTGGTGTAGCTATTTCCATGTTCATACAGATAGCGGTGAAGATATTTCCATGTTCGTTCAGATAGCGGTGCTGATATTTCCATGTTTATACAGGTAGCGGTGTGGATATTTCCTTGTTTATACAGATAGCGGTGTAGATATTTCCATGTTTATACAGATAGCGGTGTAGATATTTCCAGGATTATACAGACAGCGGTGTAGATATCTCCATCTTAATATAGATGGCGGTGTAGATATTTATATGTTCATACAGATGGCGCTGCAGACATTTCCATATTCATACAGATGGCTTTGTAGATATTTCTATGTTTATAGAGATAGTGGTGTAGTTATTTCCACGTGTAAAGAGATAGCTTTGTAGATATTTCCATGTATATGCAGATAGCTGTGTAGATATTTCCATTTTCATGCAGATAGCGGTGTAGATATTTCCATGTTCAAACAGATAGCGGTGTAGATATTTCCATGTTCATAGAGATAGCGGTGTAGATATTTCCATGTTTATACAGATAGCGATGAAGATGTATGCATGTTTACAAAGATAGCGGTGTAGATATTTCCATGTTCATACAGATAGCGGTGCTGATATTTCCATATTTATACAGGTAGCGGTGTAGATATATCCACGTTCATACAGATGGCAGTGAACATATTTCCATGTGCATACAGATAGCGGTGTAGATATTTCCATTTTCATACAGATAGCGGTGTATATATTTCCATATTCATACAGATAGCAGTGCTGATATTTCCATGTTCATCCAGATGGCTGTGTAGATATATCCATGTTCATACAGATGGCGGTGAAGATATTTCCATGTTCATACAGATACCGGTGTAGATATTTCCATTTTCATACAGATAGCGGTGTAGATATTTCCATGTTCATACAGATAGCGGTGCTGATTTTTCCATGTTTATGCAGGTAGCAGTGCAGATATTTCCATGTTTATACAGATAGCGGTGTAGATATTTCCATGTTTATACAGATAGCGGTGTAGATATTTCCATGTTTATACAGATAGCGGTGTAGTTATCTCCATCTTAATACAGATGGCGGTGTAGATATTTATATGTTCATGCAGACGGCAGTGCAGATATTTCCATGTTCATACAGATGGCGGTTTAGATATTTCCATGTTTATAGAGATAGCGGTGTAGTTATTTCCATGTGTAAAGAGATAGCTTTGTAGATATTTCCATGTATATGCAGATAGCTGTGTAGATATTTCCATTTTCATGCAGATAGCGGTGTAGATATTTCCATGTTCAAACAGATAGCGGTGTAGATATTTCCATGTTCATAAAGATAGCGGTGGAGATATTCCCAAGTTCGTACAGATAGCGGTGTAGGTATTTCCATGTTCATACTGATATTGGTGTAGATATTTCCATGTTCATACAGACAGCGGTGTAGCTATTTCCATGTTCATGCAGATAGCGGTGTAGATATTTCCATGTTCATCCAGATGGCTGTGAAGATACATCCATGTTCATACAGATGGCGGTGAAGATATTTCCATGTTCATGCAGATAGCGGTGTAGATATTTCCATGTTCATACAGATAGTGGTGTAGCTATTTCCATTTTTATACAGATAGCGGTGTATCTATTTCCATGTTCATTCAGATAGCGGTGTAGATATTTCCATGTTCATCCAGATGGCTGTGTAGACATATCGATGTTCATACAGATGGCGATGAAGATAATTCCATGTTCATACAGATAGCGGTATAGATATTTCCATGTTCCTACAGATAGTGGTGTAGATATTTCCATGTTCATACAGATAGAGGGGCTGGTATTTCCATGTTCATACAGATAGCGGTGCTGATATTTCCATGTTTATACAGGTAGCGGTGTAGATTTTTCCATGTTTATACAGATAGCGGTGAAGTTTTATGCATGTTTACACAGATAGCTCTGTTGATATTTCCATGTTCATACAGATAGTGGTGTAGATATTTCCATGTTCATCCAGATGGCTGTGTAGACATATCCATGTTCATTCAGATGGCGGTGAAGATATTTCCATGTTGATACAGATAGCGGTGTAGACATTTCCATGTTCATACAGATAGCGGTGTAGATATTTCCATGTTCATACAGATGGCTGTGTATATATATCCATGTTCATACAGATGGCGGTGAAGATATTTCCATGTTCATAAAGATGGCGGTGTAGATATTTCCATATTCATTCCGATAGCGGTGCTGATATTTCCATGGTTATACAGGTAGCGGTGTAGATATTTCCATGTTTATACAGATAGCGGTGTAGATATTTCCATGTTTATACACATAGCGGTGTAGATATTTCCATGTTTATACAGATAGCGGTGTAGATATCTCCATCTTAATACAGATGGCGGTGTAGATATTTATAAGTTCATACAGATGGCGGTGCAGATATTTCCATGTTCATACAGATGGCGGTGTAGATATTTCCAATTTCATACAGATAGCGGTGTAGTTATTTCCAAGTGTAAAGAGATAGCTGCGTAGATATTTCCATGTATATGCAGATAGCTGTGTAGATATTTCCATTTTCATGCAGATAGCAGTGTATATATTTCCCTGTTCAAACAGTTAGCGGTGTAGATATTTCCATGTTCATAAAGATAGCTGTGTAGATATTTCCATGTTTATACAGAGAGCGCTGAAGATGTACGCATGTTTACACAGATAGCGGTGTAGATATTTCCATGTTCCTACAGATAGCGGTGTAGATATTTCCATGTTCATCCTGATAGCTGTGTAGATATATCCATGTTCATTCAGATAGCCGTGTAGATATTTCCATGTTCTTAGAGATAGCGGTGTAGCTATTTCCATGTTCATACAGATAGCGGTGAAGATATTTCCATGTTCGTACAGATAGCGGTGCTGATATTTCCATGTTTATACAGGTAGCGGTGTGGATATTTCCTTGTTTATACAGATAGCGGTGTAGATATTTCCATGTTTATACAGATAACGGTGTAGATGTTTCCAGGATTATACAGACAGCGGTGTAGATATCTCCATCTTAATATAGATGGCGGTGTAGATATTTATATGTTCATACTGATGGCGGTGCAGATATTTCCATATTCATACAGATGGCGGTGTAGATATTTCTATGTTTATAGAGATAGTTGTTTAGTTATTTCCACGTGTAAAGAGATAGCTTTGTAGATATTTCCATGTATATGCAGATAGCTGTGTAGATATTTCCATTTTCATGCAGATAGCGGTGTAGATATTTCCATGTTCAAACAGATAGCGGTGTAGATATTTCCATGTTCATACAGATAGCGGTGTAGCTATTTCCATGTTCATACAGATAGCGGTGTAGATACTTCCATGTTCGTACAGATAGCGGTGTAGATATTTCCATGTTCATACAGATAGCGGTGCTTATATTTCCACGTTTATACAGGTAGCGGTGTAGATATTTCCATGTTTATACAGATAGCGGTGTAGATATTTCCATGTTTATACAGATAGCGGTGTAGATATTTCCAAGTTTATACTGATTGCGGTGTAGATATCTCCATCTTAATACAGATGGCGGTGTAAATTTTTATATGTTCATACAGATGGCGGTGCAGATATTTCCAAGTTCATACAGATGGCGGTGTAGATATTACCATTTTCATAGAGATAGTGGTGTAGTTATTTCCATGTGTAAAGAGATAGCTTTGTAGATATTTCCATGTATATGCAGATAGCTGTGTAGATATTTCCATTTTCATGCAGATAGCGGTGTAGATATTTCCATGTTCAAACCGATAGCAGTGTAGATATTTCCATGTTCATACAGATAGCGTTGTAGATATTTCCATGTTGATACAGATAGCGGTGAAGTTGTATGCATGTTTACACAGATAGCGGTGTAGTTATTTCCATGTTCATACAGATAGCGGTGTAGATATTTCCATGTTCATCCAGATTGCTGTGTAGATATATACATGTTCATACAGATGGCGGTGAGGATATTTCCATGTTCGTACAGATAGCGGTGTAGATATTTCCTTTTTCATACAGATGTTGGTGTAGATATTTCCATGTTCATGCAGATAGTGGTGTAGCTATTTCCATGTTCATGCAGAGAGCCGTGTAGATATTTCCATGTTCATCCAGATGGCTGTGTAGATATATCCATGTTCATACAGAAGTGGGTGAAGATATTTCCATGTTCATACAGATAGCAGTGTAGATATTTCCATGTTTATACAGATAGTGGTGTAGATATTTCCATGTTCATACAGATAGCGGTGTAGCTATTTCCATGTTCTTACAGATAGCGGTGTAGATATTTCCATGTTCATTCAGATGGCTGTGTAGACATATCCAAGTTCATACAGATGGCGGTGAAGATAATTCCATGTTCATACAGATAGCGGTGTAGATATTTCCATGTTCATACAGATAGCGGTGTAGATATTTCCATGTTTATACAGATAGCAGTGTAGATATCTCCATCTTAATACAGATGGCGGTGTAGATACTTATATGTTCATACAGATGGCCGTGCAGATATTTCCATGTCATACAGATGACGGTGTAGATATTTCCATATTCATACAGATAGCGGTGTAGTTATTTCCATGTGTAAAGAGATAGCTGTGTAGATATTTCCATGTATATGCAGATAGCTGTGTAGATATTTCCATTTTCATGCAGATAGCGGTTTAGATATTTCCATATTCAAACAGATAGCGGTGTAGATATTTCCATGTTCATCCAGATAGCGGTGTGGATATTTCCATGTTTATACAGATAGCGGTGAAGATGTATGCATGTTTACACAGATAGCGGTGTAGATATTTCCATGTTCCTACAGATAGCGGTGTAGATATTTCCATGTTCATCCTGATAGCTGCGTAGATATATCCATGTTCATTTAGATAGCGGTGTAGATATTTCCATGTTCATAGAGATAGCGGTGTAGCTATTTCCATGTTCATACAGATAGCGGTGAAGATATTTCCATGTTCGTACAGATAGCGGTGCTGATATTTCCATGTTTATACAGGTAGCGGTGTGGATATTTCCTTGTTTATACAGATAGCGGTGTAGATATTTCCATGTTTATACAGATATCGGTGTAGATATTTCCAGGATTATACAGACAACGGTGTAGATATCTCCATCTTAATATAGATGGCGGTGTAGATATTTATATGTTCATATAGATGGCGGTGCAGATATTTCCATATTCATACAGATGGCGGTGTAGATATTTCTATGTTTATAGAGATAGTGGTGTAGTTACTTCCACGTGTAAAGAGATAGCTTTGTAGATATTTCCATGTATATGCAGATAGCTGTGTAGATATTTCCATTTTCATGCAGATAGCGGTGTAGATATTTCCATGTTCAAACAGATAGCGGTGTAGATATTTCCATGTTCATAGAGATAGCGGTGTAGATATTTCCATGTTTATACAGATAGCGGTGAAGATGTATGCATGTTTACAAAGATAGCGGTGTAGATATTTCCATGTTCATACAGATAGCGGTGATGATATTTCCATGTTTATACAGGTAGCGGTGTAGATATATCCACGTTCATACAGATGGCGGTGAACATATTTCCATGTGCATACAGATAGCGGTGTAGATATTTCCATGTTCATACAGATAGCGGTGTATATATTTCCATGTTCATACAGATAGCGGTGTAGCTATTTCCATGTTCATGCAGATAGCGGTGTAGGTATGTCCATGTTCATCCAGATGGCTGTGTAGATATATCCATGCTCATACAGATGGCGGTGAAGATATTTCCATGTTTATACAGATACCGGTGTTGATATTTCCATGTTCATACAGATAGTGGTGTAGATATTTCCATGTTCATACAGATAGCAGTGTAGCTATTTCCATGTTCATACAGATAGCGGTGTAGTTATTTCCATGTTCATCCAGATGGCTCTGTAGATATATTCATGTTCATACAGATGGCGGTGAAGATAATTCCATGTTCATACAGATAGCGGTGTAGATATTTCCATGTTAATCCAGATGGCTGTGTAGATATATCCATGTTCATACAGATGGCGGTGAAGATATTTCCATGTTTATACAGATAGCGGTGAAGATGTATGCATGTTTACACAGATAGCGGTGTAGATATTTCCATGTTCATACAGATGGCGGTGTAGATATTTCCATGTTCATACAGATAGCGGTGTAGTTATTTCCATGTGTAAAGGGATAGCTGTGTAGATATTTCCATGTATATGCAGATAGCTGTGTAGATATTTCCATTTTCATGCAGATAGCGGTGTAGATATTTCCAGGTTCAAACAGATAGCGGTGTGGATACTTCCATGTTCATCCAGATAGCGGTGTAGATATTTCCATGTTCATGCAGATAGCGGTGCTTATATTTCCATGTTTATACAGGCAGCGGTGTAGATATTTCCATGTTTATGGAGATAGCGGTGTAGATATTTCCATGTTTATACAGATAGCGGTGTAGAAATTTCCAAGTTTATACAGATAGCGGGGTAGATATCTCCATCTTAATACGGTTGGCGGTGTAGATATTTATATGTTCATGCAGATGGCGGAGCAGATATTTCCATGTTCAAACAGATGGCGGTGTAGATATTTCCATGTTTATAGAGATAGTGGTGTAGTTATTTCCATGTGTAAAGAGATAGCTTTGTATATATTTCCATGTATATGCAGATAGCTGTGTAGATATTTCCATTTTCATGCAGATAGCGGTGTAGATATTTCCATGTTCATACAGATAGCGGTGTAGATATTTCCGTGTTTATACAGATAGCGGTCTAGATATTTCCATGTTTATACAGATAGCGGTGAAGATGTATGCATGTTTACACAGATAGCAGTGTAGATATTTCCATGTTCATACAGATAGCGGTGTAGATATTTCCATGTTCATACAGATGGCGGTGAAGTTATTTCCATGTTCGTACAGATAGCGGTGTACATATTTCCATCTTCATACAGATATTGGTGTAGATATTTCCATGTTCATACAGATAGCGGTGTAGCTATTTCCATGTTCATGGAGATAGCGGTGTAGATATTTCCATGTTCATCCAGATGGCTGTGAAGAAATATCCATGTTCATACAGATGGCGGTGAAGCTATTTCCATGTTCAAACAGATAGCGTTGTAGATATTTCCATGTTCATACAGATAGTGGTTTAGATATTTCCATGTTCATACAGATAGCGGTGTAGCTATTTCCATGTTCGTACAGATAGCGGTGCTGATATTTCCATGTTTATACAGGTAGCGGTGTAGATATTTCCATGTTTATACAGGTAGCGGTGTAGATATTTCCATGTTTATACAGATAGCAGTGTAGATATCTCCATCTTAATACAGATGGCGGTGTAGATATTTATATGTTCATACAGATGGCCGTGCAGATATTTCCATGTCATACAGATGACGGTGTAGATATTTCCATATTCATTCAGATAGCGGTGTAGTTATTTCCATGTGTAGAGAGATAGCTGTGTAGATATTTCCATGTATATGCAGATAGCTGTGTAGATATTTCCATTTTCATGCAGATAGCGGTTTAGATATTTCCATATTCAAACAGATAGCGGTGTAGATATTTCCATGTTCATCCAGATAGCGGTGTGGATATTTCCATGTTTATACAGATAGCGGTGAAGATGTATGCATGTTTACACAGATAGCGGTGTAGATATTTCCATGTTCCTACAGACAGCGGTGTAGATATTTCCATGTTCATCCTGATAGCTGTGTAGATATATCCATGTTCAATTAGATAGCGGTGTAGATATTTCCATGTTCATACAGATAACGGTGTAGATATTTCCATGTTCATACAGATAGCGGTGTAGATATTTCCATGTTCATCCAGATGGCTGTGTAGATATATCCATGTTCATACAGATAGCGGTGTAGATATTTCCATGTTCATACAGATAGCGGTGTAGATATTTCCATGTTCATCCAGATGGCTGTGTAGATATATCCATGTTCATACAGATAGCGGTGTAGATATTTCCAAGTTTATACAGATAGCGGGGTAGATATCTCCATCTTAATACGGTTGGCGGTGTAGATATTTATATGTTCATGCAGATGGCGGAGCAGATATTTCCATGTTCAAACAGATGGCGGTGTAGATATTTCCATGTTTATAGAGATAGTGGTGTAGTTATTTCCATGTGTAAAGAGATAGCTTTGTATATATTTCCATGTATATGCAGATAGCTGTGTAGATATTTCCATTTTCATGCAGATAGCGGTGTAGATATTTCCATGTTCATACAGATAGCGGTGTAGATATTTCCGTGTTTATACAGATAGCGGTGTAGATATTTCCATGTTCATCCTGATAGCTGTGTAGATATATCCATGTTCATTCAGATAGCGGTGTAGATATTTCCATGTTCATAGAGATAGCGGTGTAGCTATTTCCATGTTCATACAGATAGCGGTGAAGATATTTCCATGTTCGTACAGAAAGCGGTGCTGATATTTCCATGTTTATACAGGTAGCGGTGTGGATATTTCCTTGTTTATACAGATAGCGGTGTAGATATTTCCATGTTTATACAGATAGCGGTGTAGATATTTCCAGGATTATACAGACAGCGGTGTAGATATCTCCATCTTAATATAGATGGCTGTGTAGATATTTATATGTTCATACAGATGGCGGTGCAGATATTTCCATATTCATAGAGATGGCGGTGTAGATATTTCTATGTTTATAGAGATAGTGGTGTAGTTATTTCCACGTGTAAAGAGATAGCTTTGTAGATATTTCCATGTATATGCAGATAGCTGTGTAGATATTTCCATTTTCATGCAGATAGCGGTGTAGATATTTCCATGTTCAAACAGATAGCGGTGTAGATATTTCCATGTTCATAGAGATAGCGGTGTAGATATTTCCATGTTTATACAGATAGCGGTGAAGATGTATGCATGTTTACAAAGATAGCGGTGTAGATATTTCCATGTTCATACAGATAGCGGTGCTGATATTTCCATGTTTATACAGGTAGCGGTGTAGATATATCCACGTTCATACAGATGGCGGTGAACATATTTCCATGTGCATACAGATAGCGGTGTAGATATTTCCATGTTCATACAGATAGCGGTGTATATATTTCCGTGTTCATACAGATAGCGGTGTAGCTATTTCCATGTTCATGCAGATAGCGGTGTAGGTATGTCCATGTTCATCCAGATGGCTGTGTAGATATATCCATGCTCATACAGATGGCGGTGAAGATATTTCCATGTTTATACAGATAGCGGTGTAGATATTTCCATGTTCATACATATAGTGGTGTAGATATTTCCATGTTCATACAGATAGCAGTGTAGCTATGTCCATGTTCATACAGATAGCGGTGTAGTTATTTCCATGTTCATCCAGATGGCTCTGTAGATATATTCATGTTCATACAGATGGCGGTGAAGATAATTCCATGTTCATACAGATAGCGGTGTAGATATTTCCATGTTCATCCAGATGGCTGTGTAGATATATCCATGTTCATACAGATGGCGGTGAAGATATTTCCATATTTATACAGATAGCGGTGAAGATGTATGCATGTTTACACAGATAGCGGTGTAGATATTTCCATGTTCATACAGATGGCGGTGTAGATATTTCCATGTTCATACAGATAGCGGTGTAGTTCTTTCCATGTGTAAAGGGATAGCTGTGTAGATATTTCCATGTATATGCAGATAGCTGTGTAGATATTTCCATTTTCATGCAGATAGCGGTGTAGATATTTCCAGGTTCAAACAGATAGCGGTGTAGATACTTCCATGTTCATCCAGATAGCGGTGTAGATATTTCCATGTTCGTACAGATAGCGGTGTAGATATTTCCTTGTTCATGCAGATAGCGGTGCTTATATTTCCATGTTTATACAGGCAGCGGTGTAGATATTTCCATGTTTATAGAGATAGCGGTGTAGATATTTCCATGTTTATACAGATAGCGGTGTAGATATTTCCAAGTTTATACAGATAGCGGGGTAGATATCTCCATCTTAATACGGTTGGCGGTGTAGATATTTATATGTTCATGCAGATGGCGGAGCAGATATTTCCATGTTCAAACAGATGGCGGTGTAGATATTTCCATGTTTATAGAGATAGTGGTGTAGTTATTTCCATGTGTAAAGAGATTGCTTTGTATATATTTCCATGTATATGCAGATAGCTGTGTAGATATTTCCATTTTCATGCAGATAGCGGTGTAGATATTTCCATGTTCATACAGATAGCGGTGTAGATATTTCCGTGTTTATACAGATAGCGGTCTAGATATTTCCATGTTTATACAGATAGCGGTGAAGATGTATGCATGTTTACACAGATAGCAGTGTAGATATTTCCATGTTCATACAGATAGCGGTGTAGATATTTCCATGTTCATACAGATGGCGGTGAAGTTATTTCCATGTTCGTACAGATAGCGGTGTAGATATTTCCATCTTCATACAGATATTGGTGTAGATATTTCCATGTTCATACAGATAGCGGTGTAGCTATTTCCATGTTCATGGAGATAGCGGTGTAGATATTTCCATGTTCATCCAGATGGCTGTGAAGAAATATCCATGTTCATACAGATGGCGGTGAAGCTATTTCCATGTTCAAACAGATAGAGTTGTAGATATTTCCATGTTCATACAGATAGTGGTGTAGATATTTCCATGTTCATACAGATAGCGGTGTAGCTATTTCCATGTTCGTACAGATAGCGGTGCTGATATTTCCATGTTTATACAGGTAGCGGTGTAGATATTTCCATGTTTATACAGGTAGCGGTGTAGATATTTCCATGTTTATACAGATAGCAGTGTAGATATCTCCATCTTAATACAGATGGCGGTGTAGATATTTATATGTTCATACAGATGGCGGTGCAGATATGTCCATATTCATACAGATGGCGGTGTAGATATTTCTATGTTTATAGAGATAGTGGTGTAGTTATTTCCACGTGTAAAGAGATAGCTTTGTAGATATTTCCATGTATATGCAGATAGCTGTGTTGATATTTCCATTTTCATGCAGATAGCGGTGTAGATATTTCCATGTTCAAACAGATAGCGGTGTAGATATTTCCATGTTCATACAGATAGCGGTGTAGATATTTCCATGTTTATACAGATAGCGGTGAAGATGTATGCATGTTTACAAAGATAGCTGTGTAGATATTTCCATGTTCATATAGATAGCGGTGCTGATATTTCCATGTTTATACAGGTAGCGGTGTAGATATATCCACGTTCATACAGATGGCCGTGAACATATTTCCATGTGCATACAGATAGCGGTGTAGATATTTCCATGTTCATACAGATAGCGGTGGATATATTTCCATGTTCATACAGATGGCTGTGTAGCTATTTCCATGGTCATGCAGATAGCGGTGTAGGTATGTCCATGTTCATCCAGATGGCTGTGTAGATATATCCATGCTCATACAGATGGCGGTGAAGATATTTCCATGTTTATACAGATAGCGGTGTAGATATTTCCATGTTCATACAGATGGTGGTGTAGATATTTCCATGTTCATACAGATAGCAGTGTAGCTATTTCCATGTTCATACAGATAGCGGTGTAGTTATTTCCATGTTCATCCAGATGGCTTTGTAGATATATTCATGTTCATACAGATGGCGGTGAAGATAATTCCATGTTCATACAGATAGCGGTGTAGATATTTCCATGTTCATCCAGATGGGTGTGTAGATATATCCATGTTCATACAGATGGCGGTGAAGATATTTCCATGTTTATGCAGATAGCTTTGAAGATGTATGCATGTTTACACAGATAGCGGTGTAGATATTTCCATGTTCATACAGATGGCGGTGTAGATATTTCCATGTTCATACAGATAGCGGTGTAGTTCTTTCCATGTGTAAAGGGATAGCTGTGTAGATATTTCCATGTATATGCAGATAGCTGTGTAGATATTTCCATTTTCATGCAGATAGCGGTGTAGATATTTCCAGGTTCAAACAGATAGCGGTGTAGATACTTCCATGTTCATCCAGATAGCGGTGTAGATATTTCCATGTTCGTACAGATAGCGGTGTAGATATTTCCATGTTCATGCAGATAGCGGTGCTTATATTTCCATGTTTATACAGGCAGCGGTGTAGATATTTCCATGTTTTTAGAGATAGCGGTGTAGATATTTCCATGTTTATACAGATAGCGGTGTAGATATTTCCAAGTTTATACAGATAGCGGGGTAGATATCTCCATCTTAATATGGTTGGCGGTGTAGATATTTATATGTTCATGCAGATGGCGGAGCAGATATTTCCATGTTCAAACAGATGGCGGTGTAGATATTTCCATGTTTATAGAGATAGTGGTGTAGTTATTTCCATGTGTAAAGAGATAGCTTTGTATATATTTCCATGTATATGCAGATAGCTGTGTAGATATTTCCATTTTCATGCAGATAGCGGTGTAGATATTTCCATGTTCATACAGATAGCGGTGTAGATATTTCCGTGTTTATACAGATAGCGGTCTAGATATTTCCATGTTTATACAGATAGCGGTGAAGATGTATGCATGTTTACACAGATAGCAGTGTAGATATTTCCATGTTCATACAGATAGCGGTGTAGATATTTCCATGTTCATACAGATGGCGGTGAAGTTATTTCCATGTTCGTACAGATAGCGGTGTACATATTTCCATCTTCATACAGATATTGGTGTAGATATTTCCATGTTCATACAGATAGCGGTGTAGCTATTTACATGTTCATGGAGATAGCGGTGTAGATATTTCCATGTTCATCCAGATGGCTGTGAAGAAATATCCATGTTCATACAGATGGCGGTGAAGCTATTTCCATGTTCAAACAGATAGAGTTGTAGATATTTCCATGTTCATACAGATAGTGGTGTAGATATTTCCATGTTCATACAGATAGCGGTGTAGCTATTTCCATGTTCGTACAGATAGCGGTGCTGATATTTCCATGTTTATACAGGTAGCGGTGTAGATATTTCCATGTTTATACAGGTAGCGGTGTAGATATTTCCATGTTTATACAGATAGCAGTGTAGATATCTCCATCTTAATACAGATGGCGGTGTAGATATTTATATGTTCATACAGATGGCGGTGCAGATATGTCCATATTCATACAGATGGCGGTGTAGATATTTCTATGTTTATAGAGATAGTGGTGTAGTTATTTCCACGTGTAAAGAGATAGCTTTGTAGATATTTCCATGTATATGCAGATAGCTGTGTTGATATTTCCATTTTCATGCAGATAGCGGTGTAGATATTTCCATGTTCAAACAGATAGCGGTGTAGATATTTCCATGTTCATACAGATAGCGGTGTAGATATTTCCATGTTTATACAGATAGCGGTGAAGATGTATGCATGTTTACAAAGATAGCTGTGTAGATATTTCCATGTTCATATAGATAGCGGTGCTGATATTTCCATGTTTATACAGGTAGCGGTGTAGATATATCCACGTTCATACAGATGGCCGTGAACATATTTCCATGTGCATACAGATAGCGGTGTAGATATTTCCATGTTCATACAGATAGCGGTGGATATATTTCCATGTTCATACAGATGGCTGTGTAGCTATTTCCATGGTCATGCAGATAGCGGTGTAGGTATGTCCATGTTCATCCAGATGGCTGTGTAGATATATCCATGCTCATACAGATGGCGGTGAAGATATTTCCATGTTTATACAGATAGCGGTGTAGATATTTCCATGTTCATACAGATAGTGGTGTAGATATTTCCATGTTCATACAGATAGCAGTGTAGCTATTTCCATGTTCATACAGATAGCGGTGTAGTTATTTCCATGTTCATCCAGATGGCTTTGTAGATATATTCATGTTCATACAGATGGCGGTGAAGATAATTCCATGTTCATACAGATAGCGGTGTAGATATTTCCATGTTCATCCAGATGGGTGTGTAGATATATCCATGTTCATACAGATGGCGGTGAAGATATTTCCATGTTTATGCAGATAGCTTTGAAGATGTATGCATGTTTACACAGATAGCGGTGTAGATATTTCCATGTTCATACAGATGGCGGTGTAGATATTTCCATGTTCATACAGATAGCGGTGTAGTTCTTTCCATGTGTAAAGGGATAGCTGTGTAGATATTTCCATGTATATGCAGATAGCTGTGTAGATATTTCCATTTTCATGCAGATAGCGGTGTAGATATTTCCAGGTTCAAACAGATAGCGGTGTAGATACTTCCATGTTCATCCAGATAGCGGTGTAGATATTTCCATGTTCGTACAGATAGCGGTGTAGATATTTCCATGTTCATGCAGATAGCGGTGCTTATATTTCCATGTTTATACAGGCAGCGGTGTAGATATTTCCATGTTTTTAGAGATAGCGGTGTAGATATTTCCATGTTTATACAGATAGCGGTGTAGATATTTCCAAGTTTATACAGATAGCGGGGTAGATATCTCCATCTTAATACGGTTGGCGGTGTAGATATTTATATGTTCATGCAGATGGCGGAGCAGATATTTCCATGTTCAAACAGATGGCGGTGTAGATATTTCCATGTTTATAGAGATAGTGGTGTAGTTATTTCCATGTGTAAAGAGATAGCTTTGTATATATTTCCATGTATATGCAGATAGCTGTGTAGATATTTCCATTTTCATGCAGATAGCGGTGTAGATATTTCCATGTTCATACAGATAGCGGTGTAGATATTTCCGTGTTTATACAGATAGCGGTCTAGATATTTCCATGTTTATACAGATAGCGGTGAAGATGTATGCATGTTTACACAGATAGCAGTGTAGATATTTCCATGTTCATACAGATAGCGGTGTAGATATTTCCATGTTCATACAGATGGCGGTGAAGTTATTTCCATGTTCGTACAGATAGCGGTGTACATATTTCCATCTTCATACAGATATTGGTGTAGATATTTCCATGTTCATACAGATAGCGGTGTAGCTATTTACATGTTCATGGAGATAGCGGTGTAGATATTTCCATGTTCATCCAGATGGCTGTGAAGAAATATCCATGTTCATACAGATGGCGGTGAAGCTATTTCCATGTTCAAACAGATAGCGTTGTAGATATTTCCATGTTCATACAGATAGTGGTTTAGATATTTCCATGTTCATACAGATAGCGGTGTAGCTATTTCCATGTTCGTACAGATAGCGGTGCTGATATTTCCATGTTTATACAGGTAGCGGTGTAGATATTTCCATGTTTATACAGGTAGCGGTGTAGATATTTCCATGTTTATACAGATAGCAGTGTAGATATCTCCATCTTAATACAGATGGCGGTGTAGATATTTATATGTTCATACAGATGGCCGTGCAGATATTTCCATGTCATACAGATGACGGTGTAGATATTTCCATATTCATTCAGATAGCGGTGTAGTTATTTCCATGTGTAAAGAGATAGCTGTGTAGATATTTCCATGTATATGCAGATAGCTGTGTAGATATTTCCATTTTCATGCAGATAGCGGTTTAGATATTTCCATATTCAAACAGATAGCGGTGTAGATATTTCCATGTTCATCCAGATAGCGGTGTGGATATTTCCATGTTTATACAGATAGCGGTGAAGATGTATGCATGTTTACACAGATAGCGGTGTAGATATTTCCATGTTCCTACAGACAGCGGTGTAGATATTTCCATGTTCATCCTGATAGCTGTGTAGATATATCCATGTTCAATTAGATAGCGGTGTAGATATTTCCATGTTCATACAGATAACGGTGTAGATATTTCCATGTTCATACAGATAGCGGTGTAGATATTTCCATGTTCATCCAGATGGCTGTGTAGATATATCCATGTTCATACAGATAGCGGTGTAGATATTTCCATGTTCATACAGATAGCGGTGTAGATATTTCCATGTTCATCCAGATGGCTGTGTAGATATATCCATGTTCATACAGATAGCGGTGTAGATATTTCCAAGTTTATACAGATAGCGGGGTAGATATCTCCATCTTAATACGGTTGGCGGTGTAGATATTTATATGTTCATGCAGATGGCGGAGCAGATATTTCCATGTTCAAACAGATGGCGGTGTAGATATTTCCATGTTTATAGAGATAGTGGTGTAGTTATTTCCATGTGTAAAGAGATAGCTTTGTATATATTTCCATGTATATGCAGATAGCTGTGTAGATATTTCCATTTTCATGCAGATAGCGGTGTAGATATTTCCATGTTCATACAGATAGCGGTGTAGATATTTCCGTGTTTATACAGATAGCGGTGTAGATATTTCCATGTTCATCCTGATAGCTGTGTAGATATATCCATGTTCATTCAGATAGCGGTGTAGATATTTCCATGTTCATAGAGATAGCGGTGTAGCTATTTCCATGTTCATACAGATAGCGGTGAAGATATTTCCATGTTCGTACAGAAAGCGGTGCTGATATTTCCATGTTTATACAGGTAGCGGTGTGGATATTTCCTTGTTTATACAGATAGCGGTGTAGATATTTCCATGTTTATACAGATAGCGGTGTAGATATTTCCAGGATTATACAGACAGCGGTGTAGATATCTCCATCTTAATATAGATGGCTGTGTAGATATTTATATGTTCATACAGATGGCGGTGCAGATATTTCCATATTCATAGAGATGGCGGTGTAGATATTTCTATGTTTATAGAGATAGTGGTGTAGTTATTTCCACGTGTAAAGAGATAGCTTTGTAGATATTTCCATGTATATGCAGATAGCTGTGTAGATATTTCCATTTTCATGCAGATAGCGGTGTAGATATTTCCATGTTCAAACAGATAGCGGTGTAGATATTTCCATGTTCATAGAGATAGCGGTGTAGATATTTCCATGTTTATACAGATAGCGGTGAAGATGTATGCATGTTTACAAAGATAGCGGTGTAGATATTTCCATGTTCATACAGATAGCGGTGCTGATATTTCCATGTTTATACAGGTAGCGGTGTAGATATATCCACGTTCATACAGATGGCGGTGAACATATTTCCATGTGCATACAGATAGCGGTGTAGATATTTCCATGTTCATACAGATAGCGGTGTATATATTTCCGTGTTCATACAGATAGCGGTGTAGCTATTTCCATGTTCATGCAGATAGCGGTGTAGGTATGTCCATGTTCATCCAGATGGCTGTGTAGATATATCCATGCTCATACAGATGGCGGTGAAGATATTTCCATGTTTATACAGATAGCGGTGTAGATATTTCCATGTTCATACATATAGTGGTGTAGATATTTCCATGTTCATACAGATAGCAGTGTAGCTATGTCCATGTTCATACAGATAGCGGTGTAGTTATTTCCATGTTCATCCAGATGGCTCTGTAGATATATTCATGTTCATACAGATGGCGGTGAAGATAATTCCATGTTCATACAGATAGCGGTGTAGATATTTCCATGTTCATCCAGATGGCTGTGTAGATATATCCATGTTCATACAGATGGCGGTGAAGATATTTCCATGTTTATACAGATAGCGGTGAAGATGTATGCATGTTTACACAGATAGCGGTGTAGATATTTCCATGTTCATACAGATGGCGGTGTAGATATTTCCATGTTCATACAGATAGCGGTGTAGTTCTTTCCATGTGTAAAGGGATAGCTGTGTAGATATTTCCATGTATATGCAGATAGCTGTGTAGATATTTCCATTTTCATGCAGATAGCGGTGTAGATATTTCCAGGTTCAAACAGATAGCGGTGTAGATACTTCCATGTTCATCCAGATAGCGGTGTAGATATTTCCATGTTCGTACAGATAGCGGTGTAGATATTTCCTTGTTCATGCAGATAGCGGTGCTTATATTTCCATGTTTATACAGGCAGCGGTGTAGATATTTCCATGTTTATAGAGATAGCGGTGTAGATATTTCCATGTTTATACAGATAGCGGTGTAGATATTTCCAAGTTTATACAGATAGCGGGGTAGATATCTCCATCTTAATACGGTTGGCGGTGTAGATATTTATATGTTCATGCAGATGGCGGAGCAGATATTTCCATGTTCAAACAGATGGCGGTGTAGATATTTCCATGTTTATAGAGATAGTGGTGTAGTTATTTCCATGTGTAAAGAGATTGCTTTGTATATATTTCCATGTATATGCAGATAGCTGTGTAGATATTTCCATTTTCATGCAGATAGCGGTGTAGATATTTCCATGTTCATACAGATAGCGGTGTAGATATTTCCGTGTTTATACAGATAGCGGTCTAGATATTTCCATGTTTATACAGATAGCGGTGAAGATGTATGCATGTTTACACAGATAGCAGTGTAGATATTTCCATGTTCATACAGATAGCGGTGTAGATATTTCCATGTTCATACAGATGGCGGTGAAGTTATTTCCATGTTCGTACAGATAGCGGTGTAGATATTTCCATCTTCATACAGATATTGGTGTAGATATTTCCATGTTCATACAGATAGCGGTGTAGCTATTTCCATGTTCATGGAGATAGCGGTGTAGATATTTCCATGTTCATCCAGATGGCTGTGAAGAAATATCCATGTTCATACAGATGGCGGTGAAGCTATTTCCATGTTCAAACAGATAGAGTTGTAGATATTTCCATGTTCATACAGATAGTGGTGTAGATATTTCCATGTTCATACAGATAGCGGTGTAGCTATTTCCATGTTCGTACAGATAGCGGTGCTGATATTTCCATGTTTATACAGGTAGCGGTGTAGATATTTCCATGTTTATACAGGTAGCGGTGTAGATATTTCCATGTTTATACAGATAGCAGTGTAGATATCTCCATCTTAATACAGATGGCGGTGTAGATATTTATATGTTCATACAGATGGCGGTGCAGATATGTCCATATTCATACAGATGGCGGTGTAGATATTTCTATGTTTATAGAGATAGTGGTGTAGTTATTTCCACGTGTAAAGAGATAGCTTTGTAGATATTTCCATGTATATGCAGATAGCTGTGTTGATATTTCCATTTTCATGCAGATAGCGGTGTAGATATTTCCATGTTCAAACAGATAGCGGTGTAGATATTTCCATGTTCATACAGATAGCGGTGTAGATATTTCCATGTTTATACAGATAGCGGTGAAGATGTATGCATGTTTACAAAGATAGCTGTGTAGATATTTCCATGTTCATATAGATAGCGGTGCTGATATTTCCATGTTTATACAGGTAGCGGTGTAGATATATCCACGTTCATACAGATGGCCGTGAACATATTTCCATGTGCATACAGATAGCGGTGTAGATATTTCCATGTTCATACAGATAGCGGTGGATATATTTCCATGTTCATACAGATGGCTGTGTAGCTATTTCCATGGTCATGCAGATAGCGGTGTAGGTATGTCCATGTTCATCCAGATGGCTGTGTAGATATATCCATGCTCATACAGATGGCGGTGAAGATATTTCCATGTTTATACAGATAGCGGTGTAGATATTTCCATGTTCATACAGATAGTGGTGTAGATATTTCCATGTTCATACAGATAGCAGTGTAGCTATTTCCATGTTCATACAGATAGCGGTGTAGTTATTTCCATGTTCATCCAGATGGCTTTGTAGATATATTCATGTTCATACAGATGGCGGTGAAGATAATTCCATGTTCATACAGATAGCGGTGTAGATATTTCCATGTTCATCCAGATGGGTGTGTAGATATATCCATGTTCATACAGATGGCGGTGAAGATATTTCCATGTTTATGCAGATAGCTTTGAAGATGTATGCATGTTTACACAGATAGCGGTGTAGATATTTCCATGTTCATACAGATGGCGGTGTAGATATTTCCATGTTCATACAGATAGCGGTGTAGTTCTTTCCATGTGTAAAGGGATAGCTGTGTAGATATTTCCATGTATATGCAGATAGCTGTGTAGATATTTCCATTTTCATGCAGATAGCGGTGTAGATATTTCCAGGTTCAAACAGATAGCGGTGTAGATACTTCCATGTTCATCCAGATAGCGGTGTAGATATTTCCATGTTCATACAGATAGCGGTGTAGATATTTCCATGTTCATGCAGATAGCGGTGCTTATATTTCCATGTTTATACAGGCAGCGGTGTAGATATTTCCATGTTTTTAGAGATAGCGGTGTAGATATTTCCATGTTTATACAGATAGCGGTGTAGATATTTCCAAGTTTATACAGATAGCGGGGTAGATATCTCCATCTTAATACGGTTGGCGGTGTAGATATTTATATGTTCATGCAGATGGCGGAGCAGATATTTCCATGTTCAAACAGATGGCGGTGTAGATATTTCCATGTTTATAGAGATAGTGGTGTAGTTATTTCCATGTGTAAAGAGATAGCTTTGTATATATTTCCATGTATATGCAGATAGCTGTGTAGATATTTCCATTTTCATGCAGATAGCGGTGTAGATATTTCCATGTTCATACAGATAGCGGTGTAGATATTTCCGTGTTTATACAGATAGCGGTCTAGATATTTCCATGTTTATACAGATAGCGGTGAAGATGTATGCATGTTTACACAGATAGCAGTGTAGATATTTCCATGTTCATACAGATAGCGGTGTAGATATTTCCATGTTCATACAGATGGCGGTGAAGTTATTTCCATGTTCGTACAGATAGCGGTGTACATATTTCCATCTTCATACAGATATTGGTGTAGATATTTCCATGTTCATACAGATAGCGGTGTAGCTATTTCCATGTTCATGGAGATAGCGGTGTAGATATTTCCATGTTCATCCAGATGGCTGTGAAGAAATATCCATGTTCATACAGATGGCGGTGAAGCTATTTCCATGTTCAAACAGATAGCGTTGTAGATATTTCCATGTTCATACAGATAGTGGTTTAGATATTTCCATGTTCATACAGATAGCGGTGTAGCTATTTCCATGTTCGTACAGATAGCGGTGCTGATATTTCCATGTTTATACAGGTAGCGGTGTAGATATTTCCATGTTTATACAGGTAGCGGTGTAGATATTTCCATGTTTATACAGATAGCAGTGTAGATATCTCCATCTTAATACAGATGGCGGTGTAGATATTTATATGTTCATACAGATGGCCGTGCAGATATTTCCATGTCATACAGATGACGGTGTAGATATTTCCATATTCATTCAGATAGCGGTGTAGTTATTTCCATGTGTAAAGAGATAGCTGTGTAGATATTTCCATGTATATGCAGATAGCTGTGTAGATATTTCCATTTTCATGCAGATAGCGGTTTAGATATTTCCATATTCAAACAGATAGCGGTGTAGATATTTCCATGTTCATCCAGATAGCGGTGTGGATATTTCCATGTTTATACAGATAGCGGTGAAGATGTATGCATGTTTACACAGATAGCGGTGTAGATATTTCCATGTTCCTACAGACAGCGGTGTAGATATTTCCATGTTCATCCTGATAGCTGTGTAGATATATCCATGTTCAATTAGATAGCGGTGTAGATATTTCCATGTTCATACAGATAACGGTGTAGATATTTCCATGTTCATACAGATAGCGGTGTAGATATTTCCATGTTCATCCAGATGGCTGTGTAGATATATCCATGTTCATACAGATAGCGGTGTAGATATTTCCATGTTCATACAGATAGCGGTGTAGATATTTCCATGTTCATCCAGATGGCTGTGTAGATATATCCATGTTCATACAGATAGCGGTGTAGATATTTCCAAGTTTATACAGATAGCGGGGTAGATATCTCCATCTTAATACGGTTGGCGGTGTAGATATTTATATGTTCATGCAGATGGCGGAGCAGATATTTCCATGTTCAAACAGATGGCGGTGTAGATATTTCCATGTTTATAGAGATAGTGGTGTAGTTATTTCCATGTGTAAAGAGATAGCTTTGTATATATTTCCATGTATATGCAGATAGCTGTGTAGATATTTCCATTTTCATGCAGATAGCGGTGTAGATATTTCCATGTTCATACAGATAGCGGTGTAGATATTTCCGTGTTTATACAGATAGCGGTGTAGATATTTCCATGTTCATCCTGATAGCTGTGTAGATATATCCATGTTCATTCAGATAGCGGTGTAGATATTTCCATGTTCATAGAGATAGCGGTGTAGCTATTTCCATGTTCATACAGATAGCGGTGAAGATATTTCCATGTTCGTACAGAAAGCGGTGCTGATATTTCCATGTTTATACAGGTAGCGGTGTGGATATTTCCTTGTTTATACAGATAGCGGTGTAGATATTTCCATGTTTATACAGATAGCGGTGTAGATATTTCCACGATTATACAGACAGCGGTGTAGATATCTCCATCTTAATATAGATGGCTGTGTAGATATTTATATGTTCATACAGATGGCGGTGCAGATATTTCCATATTCATAGAGATGGCGGTGTAGATATTTCTATGTTTATAGAGATAGTGGTGTAGTTATTTCCACGTGTAAAGAGATAGCTTTGTAGATATTTCCATGTATATGCAGATAGCTGTGTAGATATTTCCATTTTCATGCAGATAGCGGTGTAGATATTTCCATGTTCAAACAGATAGCGGTGTAGATATTTCCATGTTCATAGAGATAGCGGTGTAGATATTTCCATGTTTATACAGATAGCGGTGAAGATGTATGCATGTTTACAAAGATAGCGGTGTAGATATTTCCATGTTCATACAGATAGCGGTGCTGATATTTCCATGTTTATACAGGTAGCGGTGTAGATATATCCACGTTCATACAGATGGCGGTGAACATATTTCCATGTGCATACAGATAGCGGTGTAGATATTTCCATGTTCATACAGATAGCGGTGTATATATTTCCGTGTTCATACAGATAGCGGTGTAGCTATTTCCATGTTCATGCAGATAGCGGTGTAGGTATGTCCATGTTCATCCAGATGGCTGTGTAGATATATCCATGCTCATACAGATGGCGGTGAAGATATTTCCATGTTTATACAGATAGCGGTGTAGATATTTCCATGTTCATACATATAGTGGTGTAGATATTTCCATGTTCATACAGATAGCAGTGTAGCTATGTCCATGTTCATACAGATAGCGGTGTAGTTATTTCCATGTTCATCCAGATGGCTCTGTAGATATATTCATGTTCATACAGATGGCGGTGAAGATAATTCCATGTTCATACAGATAGCGGTGTAGATATTTCCATGTTCATCCAGATGGCTGTGTAGATATATCCATGTTCATACAGATGGCGGTGAAGATATTTCCATGTTTATACAGATAGCGGTGAAGATGTATGCATGTTTACACAGATAGCGGTGTAGATATTTCCATGTTCATACAGATGGCGGTGTAGATATTTCCATGTTCATACAGATAGCGGTGTAGTTCTTTCCATGTGTAAAGGGATAGCTGTGTAGATATTTCCATGTATATGCAGATAGCTGTGTAGATATTTCCATTTTCATGCAGATAGCGGTGTAGATATTTCCAGGTTCAAACAGATAGCGGTGTAGATACTTCCATGTTCATCCAGATAGCGGTGTAGATATTTCCATGTTCGTACAGATAGCGGTGTAGATATTTCCTTGTTCATGCAGATAGCGGTGCTTATATTTCCATGTTTATACAGGCAGCGGTGTAGATATTTCCATGTTTATAGAGATAGCGGTGTAGATATTTCCATGTTTATACAGATAGCGGTGTAGATATTTCCAAGTTTATACAGATAGCGGGGTAGATATCTCCATCTTAATACGGTTGGCGGTGTAGATATTTATATGTTCATGCAGATGGCGGAGCAGATATTTCCATGTTCAAACAGATGGCGGTGTAGATATTTCCATGTTTATAGAGATAGTGGTGTAGTTATTTCCATGTGTAAAGAGATTGCTTTGTATATATTTCCATGTATATGCAGATAGCTGTGTAGATATTTCCATTTTCATGCAGATAGCGGTGTAGATATTTCCATGTTCATACAGATAGCGGTGTAGATATTTCCGTGTTTATACAGATAGCGGTCTAGATATTTCCATGTTTATACAGATAGCGGTGAAGATGTATGCATGTTTACACAGATAGCAGTGTAGATATTTCCATGTTCATACAGATAGCGGTGTAGATATTTCCATGTTCATACAGATGGCGGTGAAGTTATTTCCATGTTCGTACAGATAGCGGTGTAGATATTTCCATCTTCATACAGATATTGGTGTAGATATTTCCATGTTCATACAGATAGCGGTGTAGCTATTTCCATGTTCATGGAGATAGCGGTGTAGATATTTCCATGTTCATCCAGATGGCTGTGAAGAAATATCCATGTTCATACAGATGGCGGTGAAGCTATTTCCATGTTCAAACAGATAGAGTTGTAGATATTTCCATGTTCATACAGATAGTGGTGTAGATATTTCCATGTTCATACAGATAGCGGTGTAGCTATTTCCATGTTCGTACAGATAGCGGTGCTGATATTTCCATGTTTATACAGGTAGCGGTGTAGATATTTCCATGTTTATACAGGTAGCGGTGTAGATATTTCCATGTTTATACAGATAGCAGTGTAGATATCTCCATCTTAATACAGATGGCGGTGTAGATATTTATATGTTCATACAGATGGCGGTGCAGATATGTCCATATTCATACAGATGGCGGTGTAGATATTTCTATGTTTATAGAGATAGTGGTGTAGTTATTTCCACGTGTAAAGAGATAGCTTTGTAGATATTTCCATGTATATGCAGATAGCTGTGTTGATATTTCCATTTTCATGCAGATAGCGGTGTAGATATTTCCATGTTCAAACAGATAGCGGTGTAGATATTTCCATGTTCATACAGATAGCGGTGTAGATATTTCCATGTTTATACAGATAGCGGTGAAGATGTATGCATGTTTACAAAGATAGCTGTGTAGATATTTCCATGTTCATATAGATAGCGGTGCTGATATTTCCATGTTTATACAGGTAGCGGTGTAGATATATCCAAGTTCATACAGATGGCCGTGAACATATTTCCATGTGCATACAGATAGCGGTGTAGATATTTCCATGTTCATACAGATAGCGGTGGATATATTTCCATGTTCATACAGATGGCTGTGTAGCTATTTCCATGGTCATGCAGATAGCGGTGTAGGTATGTCCATGTTCATCCAGATGGCTGTGTAGATATATCCATGCTCATACAGATGGCGGTGAAGATATTTCCATGTTTATACAGATAGCGGTGTAGATATTTCCATGTTCATACAGATAGTGGTGTAGATATTTCCATGTTCATACAGATAGCAGTGTAGCTATTTCCATGTTCATACAGATAGCGGTGTAGTTATTTCCATGTTCATCCAGATGGCTTTGTAGATATATTCATGTTCATACAGATGGCGGTGAAGATAATTCCATGTTCATACAGATAGCGGTGTAGATATTTCCATGTTCATCCAGATGGGTGTGTAGATATATCCATGTTCATACAGATGGCGGTGAAGATATTTCCATGTTTATGCAGATAGCTTTGAAGATGTATGCATGTTTACACAGATAGCGGTGTAGATATTTCCATGTTCATACAGATGGCGGTGTAGATATTTCCATGTTCATACAGATAGCGGTGTAGTTCTTTCCATGTGTAAAGGGATAGCTGTGTAGATATTTCCATGTATATGCAGATAGCTGTGTAGATATTTCCATTTTCATGCAGATAGCGGTGTAGATATTTCCAGGTTCAAACAGATAGCGGTGTAGATACTTCCATGTTCATCCAGATAGCGGTGTAGATATTTCCATGTTCGTACAGATAGCGGTGTAGATATTTCCATGTTCATGCAGATAGCGGTGCTTATATTTCCATGTTTATACAGGCAGCGGTGTAGATATTTCCATGTTTTTAGAGATAGCGGTGTAGATATTTCCATGTTTATACAGATAGCGGTGTAGATATTTCCAAGTTTATACAGATAGCGGGGTAGATATCTCCATCTTAATACGGTTGGCGGTGTAGATATTTATATGTTCATGCAGATGGCGGAGCAGATATTTCCATGTTCAAACAGATGGCGGTGTAGATATTTCCATGTTTATAGAGATAGTGGTGTAGTTATTTCCATGTGTAAAGAGATAGCTTTGTATATATTTCCATGTATATGCAGATAGCTGTGTAGATATTTCCATTTTCATGCAGATAGCGGTGTAGATATTTCCATGTTCATACAGATAGCGGTGTAGATATTTCCGTGTTTATACAGATAGCGGTCTAGATATTTCCATGTTTATACAGATAGCGGTGAAGATGTATGCATGTTTACACAGATAGCAGTGTAGATATTTCCATGTTCATACAGATAGCGGTGTAGATATTTCCATGTTCATACAGATGGCGGTGAAGTTATTTCCATGTTCGTACAGATAGCGGTGTACATATTTCCATCTTCATACAGATATTGGTGTAGATATTTCCATGTTCATACAGATAGCGGTGTAGCTATTTCCATGTTCATGGAGATAGCGGTGTAGATATTTCCATGTTCATCCAGATGGCTGTGAAGAAATATCCATGTTCATACAGATGGCGGTGAAGCTATTTCCATGTTCAAACAGATAGCGTTGTAGATATTTCCATGTTCATACAGATAGTGGTTTAGATATTTCCATGTTCATACAGATAGCGGTGTAGCTATTTCCATGTTCGTACAGATAGCGGTGCTGATATTTCCATGTTTATACAGGTAGCGGTGTAGATATTTCCATGTTTATACAGGTAGCGGTGTAGATATTTCCATGTTTATACAGATAGCAGTGTAGATATCTCCATCTTAATACAGATGGCGGTGTAGATATTTATATGTTCATACAGATGGCCGTGCAGATATTTCCATGTCATACAGATGACGGTGTAGATATTTCCATATTCATTCAGATAGCGGTGTAGTTATTTCCATGTGTAAAGAGATAGCTGTGTAGATATTTCCATGTATATGCAGATAGCTGTGTAGATATTTCCATTTTCATGAAGATAGCGGTTTAGATATTTCCATATTCAAACAGATAGCGGTGTGGATATTTCCATGTTTATACAGATAGCGGTGCTGATATTTCCATGTTTATACAGGTAGCGGTGTAGATATTTCCATGTTTATACAGGTAGCGGTGTAGATATTTCCATGTTTATACAGATAGCAGTGTAGATATCTCCATCTTAATACAGATGGCGGTGTAGATATTTATATGTTCATACAGATGGCCGTGCAGATATTTCCATGTCATACAGATGACGGTGTAGATATTTCCATATTCATACAGATAGCGGTGTAGTTATTTCCATGTGTAAAGAGATAGCTGTGTAGATATTTCCATGTATATGCAGATAGCTGTGTAGATATTTCCATTTTCATGCAGATAGCGGTTTAGATATTTCCATATTCAAACAGATAGCGGTGTAGATATTTCCATGTTCATCCAGATAGCGGTGTAGATATTTCCATGTTTATACAGATAGCGGTGTAGATGTATGCATGTTTACACAGATAGCGGTGTAGATATTTCCATGTTCCTACAGATAGCGGTGTAGATATTTCCATGTTCATCCTGATAGCTGTGTAGATATATCCATGTTCATTCAGATAGCGGTGTAGATATTTCCATGTTCATAGAGATAGCGGTGTAGCTATTTCCATGTTCATACAGATAGCGGTGAAGATATTTCCATGTTCGTACAGATAGCGGTGCTGATATTTCCATGTTTATACAGTTAGCGGTGTGGATATTTCCTTGTTTATACAGATAGCGGTGTAGATATTTCCATGTTTATACAGATAGCGGTGTAGATATTTCCAGGATTATACAGACCGAGGTGTAGATATCTCCATCTTAATATAGATGGCGGTGTAGATATTTATATGTTCATACAGATGGCGGTGCAGATATTTCCATATTCATACAGATGGCGGTGTAGATATTTCTATGTTTATAGAGATAGTGGTGTAGTTATTTCCACGTGTAAAGAGATAGCTTTGTAGATATTTCCATGTATATGCAGATAGCTGTGTAGATATTTCCATTTTCATGCAGATAGCGGTGTAGATATTTCCATGTTCATACAGATAGCGGTGTAGATATTTCCGTGTTTATACAGATAGCGGTGTAGATATTTCCATGTTCATCCTGATAGCTGTGTAGATATATCCATGTTCATTCAGATAGCGGTGTAGATATTTCCATGTTCATAGAGATAGCGGTGTAGCTATTTCCATGTTCATACAGATAGCGGTGAAGATATTTCCATGTTCGTACAGAAAGCGGTGCTGATATTTCCATGTTTATACAGGTAGCGGTGTGGATATTTCCTTGTTTATACAGATAGCGGTGTAGATATTTCCATGTTTATACAGATAGCGGTGTAGATATTTCCAGGATTATACAGACAGCGGTGTAGATATCTCCATCTTAATATAGATGGCTGTGTAGATATTTATATGTTCATACAGATGGCGGTGCAGATATTTCCATATTCATAGAGATGGCGGTGTAGATATTTCTATGTTTATAGAGATAGTGGTGTAGTTATTTCCACGTGTAAAGAGATAGCTTTGTAGATATTTCCATGTATATGCAGATAGCTGTGTAGATATTTCCATTTTCATGCAGATAGCGGTGTAGATATTTCCATGTTCAAACAGATAGCGGTGTAGATATTTCCATGTTCATAGAGATAGCGGTGTAGATATTTCCATGTTTATACAGATAGCGGTGAAGATGTATGCATGTTTACAAAGATAGCGGTGTAGATATTTCCATGTTCATACAGATAGCGGTGCTGATATTTCCATGTTTATACAGGTAGCGGTGTAGATATATCCACGTTCATACAGATGGCGGTGAACATATTTCCATGTGCATACAGATAGCGGTGTAGATATTTCCATGTTCATACAGATAGCGGTGTATATATTTCCGTGTTCATACAGATAGCGGTGTAGCTATTTCCATGTTCATGCAGATAGCGGTGTAGGTATGTCCATGTTCATCCAGATGGCTGTGTAGATATATCCATGCTCATACAGATGGCGGTGAAGATATTTCCATGTTTATACAGATAGCGGTGTAGATATTTCCATGTTCATACATATAGTGGTGTAGATATTTCCATGTTCATACAGATAGCAGTGTAGCTATGTCCATGTTCATAGAGATAGCGGTGTAGTTATTTCCATGTTCATCCAGATGGCTCTGTAGATATATTCATGTTCATACAGATGGCGGTGAAGATAATTCCATGTTCATAGAGATGGCGGTGTAGATATTTCCATGTTTATAGAGATAGCGGTGAAGATGTATGCATGTTTACACACATAGCGGTGTAGATATTTCCATGTTCATCCAGATGGCTGTGTAGATATATCCATGTTCATACAGATGGCGGTGAACATATTTCCATGTTCATACAGATAGCGGTGTAGATATTTCAATGTTCATACAGATAGCGGTGTAGATATTTCCATGTATATGCAGATAGCTGTGTAGATATTTCCATTTTCATGCAGATAGTGGTGTAGATATTTCCATGTTCAAATAGATAGCGGTGTAGATATTTCCATGTTCATTCACATAGCGGTGTAGATATTTCCATGTTTATACAGATAACGGTGAAGATGTATGCATGTTTACACAGATAGCGGTGTAGATATTTCCATGTTCATACAGATAGCGGTGTAGATATTTCCATGTTCATCCAGATGGCTGTGTAGACATATCCATGTTCATACAGATGGCGGTGAAGATATTTCCATGTTCATACAGATAGCGGTGTAGATATTTCCATGTTCATACAGATAGCGGTGTAGATATTTCCATGTTAATACAGATGGCTGTGTAGATATATCCGTGTTCATACAGATGGCAGTGAAGATATTTCCATGTTCATAGAGATGGCGGTGTAGATATTTCCATGTTCATTCCGATAGCGGTGCTGATATTTCCATGTTTATACAGGTAGCGGTGTAGATATTTCCATGTTTATACAGATAGCGGTGTGGATATTTCCATGTTTATACACATAGCGGTGTAGATATTTCCATGTTTATACAGATAGCGGTGTAGATATCTCCATCTTAATACAGATGGCGGTGTAGATATTTATATGTTCATACAGATGGCGGTGCAGATATTTCCATGTTCATACAAATGGCGGTGTAGATATTTCCATATTCATACAGATAGCGGTGTAGTTATTTCCATGTGTAAAGAGATAGCTGTGTAGATATTTCCATGTATATGTAGGTAGCAGTGTAGATATTTCCATTTTCATGCAGATAGCTGTGTAGATATTTCCATGTTCATCCAGATGGCTGTGTAGATATATCCATGTTCATACAGATGGCGGTGAAGATATTTCCATGTTCATACAGATAGCGGTGTAGATATTTCCATGTTCATAGAGATAGCGGTGTAGATACATCCATGTTCATACCGATAGCGGTGCTGATACTTCCATGTTTATACAGGTAGCGGTGTACATATTTCCGTGTTTATACAGATAGCGGTGTAGATATTTCCATGTTCATACAGATAGCGGTGTAGATATTTCCATGTTTATACAGATGGCGGTGAAGATGTATGCATGTTTACACAGATAGCGGTGAAGATATTTCCATGTTCATCCAGACGGCTGTGTAGACATATCCATGTTCATACAGATGGCGGTGAAGATATTTCCATGTTCATACAGTTGGCGGTGTAGATATTTCCATGTTCATACAGATAGTGGTGCAGATATTTCCATGTTCATCCAGATGGATGTGTAGATATTTCCATGTTCATACAGATAGCGGTGTACATATTTCCATGTTCATTCAGATAGCGGTGTAGATATTTCCATGTTCATCCAGATGGCTGCGTAGATATATCCATGTTCATACAGATGGCGGTGAAGATATTTGAATGTGCATACAGATAGCGCTGTAGATATTTCCATGTTCATACGGATAGCCGTGTAGATATTGCCATGTTCATACCGATAGCGGTGCTGATACTTCCATGTTTATACAGGTAGCGGTGCACATATTTCCGTTTTTATACAGATGGCTGTGTAGATATATCTATGTTCATACAGATGGCGGTGTAGATATTTCCATGTTCATACAGATAGCGGTTTAGATATTTCCATGTTCATCCAGATGGCTGTGTAGATATATCCATGTTCATACAGATGGCGGAGAAGATATTTCCATGTTCATACAGATGGCGGTGTAGATATATCCATGTTCATACAGAAAGCGGTGTAGATATTTCCATGTTCATACAGATAGCGGTGTAGATATTTCCATGTTCATACAGATAGCGGTGTATATATTTCCATGTTCATACAGATAGCGGTGTAGCTATTTCCATGTTCATCCAGATGGCTGTGTAGATATTTCCATGTTCATGCAGATAGCGTTGTACATATTTCCATGTTCATACAGATAGCGGTGTAGATATTTCCATGTTCATCCAGATGGCTGCGTAGATATATCCATGTTCATACAGATGGCGGTGTAGATATTTCTATGTTCATACAGATAGCGGTGTAGATATTTCCATGTTCATACAGATAGCGGTGTAGGTATTTCCATGTTCATACAGATAGCGGTGTATATATTTCCATGTTCATACAGATAGCGGTGTAGATATTTCCATTTTTATGCAGAAAGCGGTGTAGATATTTCCATCTTTATACAGATAGCGGTGTAGATATCTCCTTCTTAATACAGATGGCTGTGTGGACATTTATATGTTCATACAGATGGCGGTGCAGATATTTCCATATTCATACAGATGGCGGTGTAGATATTTCCATGTTTATAGAGATAGCGGTGTAGTTATTTCCATGTGTACAGAGATAGTTGTGTAGATATTTCCATGTATATGCAGATAGCTGTGTAGATATTTCCATATTCATGCAGATAGTGGTGTAGGTATTTCCATGTTCAAACAGATAGCTATGTAGATATTTCCATGTTCATACAGATAGCGGTGTAGATATTTCCATGTTTATACAGATAGCGGTGAAGATGTATGCATGTTTACACAGATAGCTGTGTTGATATTTCCATGTTCATACAGATAGTGGTGTAGATATTTCCATGTTCATCCAGATGGCTGTGTAGACATATCCATGTTCATTCAGATGGCGGTGAAGATATTTCCATGTTGATACAGATAGCGGTGTAGACGTTTCCATGTTCATACAGATAGCGGTGTAGATATTTCCATGTTCATACACATGGCTGTGTAGATATATCCAAGTTCCTACAGATGGCGGTGAAGATATTTCCATGTTCATAGAGATGGCGGTGTAGATATTTCCATATTCATTAAGATAGCGGTGCTGATATTTCCATGTTTATACAGGTAGCGGTGTAGATATTTCCATGTTTATACAGATAGCGGTGTAGATATTTCCATGTTTATACACATAGCGGTGTAGATATTTCCATGTTTACACAGATAGCGGTGTAGATATTTCCATGTTCATACAGATAGCGGTGTAGATATTTCCATGTTCATCCAGATGGCTGTGTAGATATATCCATGTTCATACAGATGGCGGTGAAGATATTTCCATGTTCATACAGATAGCGGTGTAGATATTTCCATATTCATACAGATAGCGGTGTAGATATTTTCATGTTCATACAGATAGCGGTGTATGTATTGCCATGTTCCTACAGA
The DNA here is from genome assembly GCF_029281585.2 of Gorilla gorilla gorilla. Lineage (NCBI taxonomy): Eukaryota > Metazoa > Chordata > Mammalia > Primates > Hominidae > Gorilla > Gorilla gorilla. The sequence continues at coordinate 2,295,430 of NC_073232.2, read as the reverse complement.
TAGCAGTGTAGATATTTCCATGTTCATTCACAAAGCGGTGTAGATATTTCCATGTTTATACAGATAGCGGTGAAGATGTATGCATGTTTACACAGATAGCGGTGTAGATATTTCCATGTTCATACAGATAGCGGTGTAGATATTTCCATGTTCATCCAGATGGCTGTGTAGACATATCCATGTTCATACAGATGGCGGTGAAGATATTTCCATGTTCATACAGATAGCGGTGTAGATATTTCCATGTTCATACAGATAGCGGTGTAGATATTTCCATGTTAATACAGATGGCTGTGTAGATATATCCGTGTTCATACAGATGGCGGTGAAGATATTTCCATGTTCATTCAGATGGCGGTGAAGATATTTCCATGTTGATACAGATAGCGGTGTAGACGTTTCCATGTTCATACAGATAGCGGTGTAGATATTTCCATGTTCATACACATGGCTGTGTAGATATATCCAAGTTCCTACAGATGGCGGTGAAGATATTTCCATGTTCATAGAGATGGCGGTGTAGATATTTCCATATTCATTAAGATAGCGGTGCTGATATTTCCATGTTTATACAGGTAGCGGTGTAGATATTTCCATGTTTATACAGATAGCGGTGTAGATATTTCCATGTTTATACACATAGCGGTGTAGATATTTCCATGTTTACACAGATAGCGGTGTAGATATTTCCATGTTCATACAGATAGCGGTGTAGATATTTCCATGTTCATCCAGATGGCTGTGTAGATATATCCATGTTCATACAGATGGCGGTGAAGATATTTCCATGTTCATACAGATAGCGGTGTAGATATTTCCATATTCATACAGATAGCGGTGTAGATATTTTCATGTTCATACAGATAGCGGTGTATGTATTGCCATGTTCCTACAGATAGCAGTGTAGATATTTCCATGTTCATTCACAAAGCGGTGTAGATATTTCCATGTTTATACAGATAGCGGTGAAGATGTATGCATGTTTACACAGATAGCGGTGTAGATATTTCCATGTTCATACAGATAGCGGTGTAGATATTTCCATGTTCATCCAGATGGCTGTGTAGACATATCCATGTTCATACAGATGGCGGTGAAGATATTTCCATGTTCATACAGATAGCGGTGTAGATATTTCCATGTTCATACAGATAGCGGTGTAGATATTTCCATGTTAATACAGATGGCTGTGTAGATATATCCGTGTTCATACAGATGGCGGTGAAGATATTTCCATGTTCATTCAGATGGCGGTGAAGATATTTCCATGTTGATACAGATAGCGGTGTAGACGTTTCCATGTTCATACAGATAGCGGTGTAGATATTTCCATGTTCATACACATGGCTGTGTAGATATATCCAAGTTCCTACAGATGGCGGTGAAGATATTTCCATGTTCATAGAGATGGCGGTGTAGATATTTCCATATTCATTAAGATAGCGGTGCTGATATTTCCATGTTTATACAGGTAGCGGTGTAGATATTTCCATGTTTATACAGATAGCGGTGTAGATATTTCCATGTTTATACACATAGCGGTGTAGATATTTCCATGTTTACACAGATAGCGGTGTAGATATTTCCATGTTCATACAGATAGCGGTGTAGATATTTCCATGTTCATCCAGATGGCTGTGTAGATATATCCATGTTCATACAGATGGCGGTGAAGATATTTCCATGTTCATACAGATAGCGGTGTAGATATTTCCATATTCATACAGATAGCGGTGTAGATATTTTCATGTTCATACAGATAGCGGTGTATGTATTGCCATGTTCCTACAGATAGCAGTGTAGATATTTCCATGTTCATTCACAAAGCGGTGTAGATATTTCCATGTTTATACAGATAGCGGTGAAGATGTATGCATGTTTACACAGATAGCGGTGTAGATATTTCCATGTTCATACAGATAGCGGTGTAGATATTTCCATGTTCATCCAGATGGCTGTGTAGACATATCCATGTTCATACAGATGGCGGTGAAGATATTTCCATGTTCATACAGATAGCGGTGTAGATATTTCCATGTTCATACAGATAGCGGTGTAGATATTTCCATGTTAATACAGATGGCTGTGTAGATATATCCGTGTTCATACAGATGGCGGTGAAGATATTTCCATGTTCATAGAGATGGCGGTGTAGATATTTCCATGTTCATTCCGATAGCGGTGCTGATATTTCCATGTTTATACAGGTAGCGGTGTAGATATTTCCATGTTTATACAGATAGCGGTGTAGATATTTCCATGTTCATCCAGATGGCTGTGTAGACATATCCATGTTCATACAGATGTCGGTGAAGATATTTCCATGTTCATACAGATGGCTGTGTAGATATATCCATGTTCATACAGATGGCGGTGAAGATATTTCCATGTTCATACATATAGCGGTGTAGATATTTCCATGTTCATACAGATAGCGGTGTAGATATTTTCATGTTCATACAGATAGCGGTGTATGTATTTCCATGTTCATACAGATAGCAGTGTAGATATTTCCATTTTCATGCACATAGCGGTGTATACATTTCCCTGTTCAAACAGTTAGCGGTGTAGATATTTCCATGTTCATACAGATAGCGGTGCAGATATTTCCATGTTTATAGAGATAGCGGTGAAGATGTATGCATGTTTACACACATAGCGGTGTAGATATTTCCATGTTCATCCAGATGGCTGTGTAGATATATCCATGTTCATACAGATGGCGGTGAACATATTTCCATGTTCATACAGATAGCGGTGTAGATATTTCAATGTTCATACAGATAGCGGTGTAGATATTTCCATGTATATGCAGATAGCTGTGTAGATATTTCCATTTTCATGCAGATAGTGGTGTAGATATTTCCATGTTCAAATAGATAGCGGTGTAGATATTTCCATGTTCATTCACATAGCGGTGTAGATATTTCCATGTTTATACAGATAACGGTGAAGATGTATGCATGTTTACACAGATAGCGGTGTAGATATTTCCATGTTCATACAGATAGCGGTGTAGATATTTCCATGTTCATCCAGATGGCTGTGTAGACATATCCATGTTCATACAGATGGCGGTGAAGATATTTCCATGTTCATACAGATAGCGGTGTAGATATTTCCATGTTCATACAGATAGCGGTGTAGATATTTCCATGTTAATACAGATGGCTGTGTAGATATATCCGTGTTCATACAGATGGCAGTGAAGATATTTCCATGTTCATAGAGATGGCGGTGTAGATATTTCCATGTTCATTCCGATAGCGGTGCTGATATTTCCATGTTTATACAGGTAGCGGTGTAGATATTTCCATGTTTATACAGATAGCGGTGTGGATATTTCCATGTTTATACACATAGCGGTGTAGATATTTCCATGTTTATACAGATAGCGGTGTAGATATCTCCATCTTAATACAGATGGCGGTGTAGATATTTATATGTTCATACAGATGGCGGTGCAGATATTTCCATGTTCATACAAATGGCGGTGTAGATATTTCCATATTCATACAGATAGCGGTGTAGTTATTTCCATGTGTAAAGAGATAGCTGTGTAGATATTTCCATGTATATGTAGGTAGCAGTGTAGATATTTCCATTTTCATGCAGATAGCTGTGTAGATATTTCCATGTTCATCCAGATGGCTGTGTAGATATATCCATGTTCATACAGATGGCGGTGAAGATATTTCCATGTTCATACAGATAGCGGTGTAGATATTTCCATGTTCATAGAGATAGCGGTGTAGATACATCCATGTTCATACCGATAGCGGTGCTGATACTTCCATGTTTATACAGGTAGCGGTGTACATATTTCCGTGTTTATACAGATAGCGGTGTAGATATTTCCATGTTCATACAGATAGCGGTGTAGATATTTCCATGTTTATACAGATGGCGGTGAAGATGTATGCATGTTTACACAGATAGCGGTGAAGATATTTCCATGTTCATCCAGACGGCTGTGTAGACATATCCATGTTCATACAGATGGCGGTGAAGATATTTCCATGTTCATACAGTTGGCGGTGTAGATATTTCCATGTTCATACAGATAGCGGTGCTGATATTTCCATGTTTATACAGGTTGCGGTGTAGATATTTCCATGTTCATAGAGATAGCTGTGTAGATATTTCCATGTTCATACATATAGCGGTGCTGATATTTCCATGTTTATACAGGTAGCTTTGTAGATATTTCCATGTTCATACAGATAGTGGTGTAGATATTTCCATGTTTATACAGATAGCGGTGAAGACGTATGCATGTTTACACAGATAGTGGGGTAGGTATTTCCATGTTCATACAGATAGCGGTGTAGATATTTCCATGTTCATCCAGATGGCTGTGTAGACATATCCATGTTAAAGCAGATGGCGGTGAAGATAATTCCATCTTCATAAAGATAGCGGTGTAGACGTTTCCATGTTCATACAGATAGCGGTGTAGATATTTCCATGTTCATACAGATGGCTGTGTAGATATATCCATGTTCATACAGATGGCGGTGAAGATATTTCCATGTTCATACAGATGGCGGTGTAGATATTTCCATGTTCATACAGATAGCGTTGTAGGTATTTCCATGTTCATACCGATAGCGGTGCTGATATTTCCATGTTTATACAGGTAGCGGTGTAGATATTTCCATGTTTATACAGATAGCGGTGTAGATATTTCCATGTTCATACAGATAGTGGTGTAGATATTTCCATGTTTATACAGATGGCGGTGTAGATATTTCCATGTTCATACAGATGGCGGTGAAGATATTTCCATGTTCATACAGATAGCGGTGTAGATATCTCCATCTTAATACAGATGGCGGTGTAGATATTTATATGTTCATACAGATGGCGGTGCAGATATTTCCATGTTCATACAGATGGCGGTGAAGATATTTCCATGTTCATACAGATGACGGTGTAGATACTTCCATGTTCATACTGATAGCGGTGCTGATATTTCCATGTTTATACAGGTAGCGGTGTAGATATTTCCATGTTTATACAGATAGCGGTGTAGATATTTCCATGTTTATACACATGGCGGTGTAGATATTTCCATGTTTATGCAGATAGCGGTGTAGATATTTCCGTGTTTATGCAGATAGTGGTGTAGATATCTCCATCTTAATACAGATGGTGGTGTAGATATTTATATGTTCATACAGATGGCGGTGCAGATATTTCCATGTTCATACAGATGGCGGTGTAGATATTTCAATGTTGATACAGATAGCGGTGTAGTTATTTCCATGTGTAAAGAGATAGCTGTGTAGATATTTCCATGTATATGCAGATAGCTGTTTAGATATTTCCATTTTCATGCAGATAGCGGTGTATATATTTCCCTGTTCAAACAGTTAGCGGTGTAGATATTTCCATGTTCATAGAGATAGCGGTGTCGATATTTCCATGTTTATACAGATAGCGGTGAAGATGTATGCATGTTTACACAGATAGCGGTGTAGATATTTCCATGTTCATGCAGATGGCTGTGTCGATATATCCATGTTCATACAGATAGCGGTGTAGATATTTCCATGTTCATACAGATAGCGGTGCAGATATTTCCATGCTCATCCAGATGGCTGTGTAGATATATCCATGTTCATGCAGATGGCGGTGAAGATATTTCCATGTTCATACAGATAGCGGTGTAGATATTTCCATGTTCATACAGATAGCGGTGTGGATATTTCCATGTTCATACAGATAGCGGTGTATGTATTTCCATGTTCATACAGATAGCGGTGTAGATATTTCCATTTTCATGCAGATAGCGGTGTACATATTTCCCTGTTCAAACAGTTAGCGGTGTAGATATTTCCATGTTCATAAAGATAGCGGTGTAGATATTTCCATGTTTATACAGATAGCGGTGAAGATGTATGCATGTTTACACAGATAGCGGTGTATATATTTCCATGTTCATCCTGATGGCTGTGTAGACATATCCATGTTCATACAGATGGCGGTGAAGATATTTCCATGTTCATACAGATGGCTGTGTAGATATATCCATGTTCATACAGATGGCGGTGAAGATATTTCCATGTTCATACAGATAGCGGTGTAGATATTTCCATGTTCATACAGATAGCGGTGTAGATATTTTCATGTTCATACAGATAGCGGTGTATGTATTTCCATGTTCATACAGATAGCAGTGTAGATATTTCCATTTTCATGCACATAGCGGTGTATACATTTCCCTGTTCAAACAGTTAGCGGTGTAGATATTTCCATGTTCATACAGATAGCGGTGCAGATATTTCCATGTTTATACAGATAGCGGTGAAGATGTATGCATGTTTACACACATAGCGGTGTAGATATTTCCATGTTCATCCAGATGGCTGTGTAGATATATCCATGTTCATACAGATGGCGCTGAACATATTTCCATGTTCTTACAGATAGCGGTGTAGATATTTCCATGTTCATACAGATAGCGGTGTAGATATTTCCATGTATATGCAGATAGCTGTGTAGATATTTCCATTTTCATGCAGATAGTGGTGTAGATATTTCCATGTACAAACAGATAGCGGTGTAGATATTTCCATGTTCATTCACAAAGCGGTGTAGATATTTCCATGTTTATACAGATAGCGGTGAAGATGTATGCATGTTTACACAGATAGCGGTGTAGATATTTCCATGTTCATACAGATAGCGGTGTAGATATTTCCATGTTCATCCAGATGGCTGTGCAGACATATCCATGTTCATACAGATGGCGGTGAAGATATTTCCATGTTCATACAGATAGCGGTGTAGATATTTCCATGTTCATACAGATAGCGGTGTAGATATTTCCATGTTAATACAGATGGCTGTGTAGATATATCCGTGTTCATACAGATGGCGGTGAAGATATTTCCATGTTCATAGAGATGGCGGTGTAGATATTTCCATGTTCATTCCGATAGCGGTGCTGATATTTCCATGTTTATACAGGTAGCGGTGTAGATATTTCCATGTTTATACAGATAGCGGTGTAGATATTTCCATGTTTATACACATAGCGGTGTAGATATTTCCATGTTTATACAGATAGCGGTGTAGATATCTCCGTCTTAATACAGATGGCGGTGTAGATATTTATATGTTCATACAGATGGCGGTGCAGATATTTCCATGTTCATACAAACGGCGGTGTAGATATTTCCATATTCATACAGATAGCGGTGTAGTTATTTCCATGTGTAAAGAGATAGCTGTGTAGATATTTCCATGTATATGTAGATAGCAGTGTAGATATTTCCATTTTCATGCAGATAGCGGTGTAGATATTTCCATGTTCATACAGATGGCTGTGTAGATATATCCATGTTCATACAGATGGCGGTGAAGATATTTCCATGTTCATACAGATAGCGGTGTAGATATTTCCATGTTCATAGAGATAGCGGTGTAGATACATCCATGTTCATACCGATAGCGGTGCTGATACTTCCATGTTTATACAGGTAGCGGTGTACATATTTCCGTGTTTATACAGATAGCGGTGTAGATATTTCCATGTTGATACAGATAGCGGTGTAGATATTTCCATGTTTATACAGATAGCGGTGTAGATATCTCCTTCTTAATACAGATGGCGGTGTAGATATTTATATGTTCTTACAGATGGCGGTGCAGATATTTCCATGTTCATACAGATGGCAGTTTAGATATTTCCATGTTTATAGAGATAGCGGTGTCGATATTTCCATGTTTATACAGATAGCGGTGAAGATGTATGCATGTTTACACAGATAGCGGTGTAGATATTTCCATGTTCATCCAGATGGCTGTGTAGACATATCCATGTTCATACAGATGGCGGTGAAGATATTTCCATGTTCATACAGATAGCGGTGTAGATATTTCCATGTTCATACAGATAGCGGTGTAGATATTTCCATTTTAATACAGATGGCTGTGTAGATATATCTGTGTTCATACAGATGGCGGTGAAGATATTTCCATGTTCATGGAGATGGCGCTGTAGATATTTCCATGTTCATTCCGATAGCGGTGCTGATATTTCCATGTTTATACAGGTAGCGGTGTAGATATTTCCATGTTTATACAGATAGCGGTGTGGATATTTCCATGTTTATACACATATCGGCGTAGATATTTCCATGTTTGTACAGATAGCGGTGTAGATATATCCATCTTAATACAGATGGCGGTGTAGATATTTATATGTTCATACAGATGGCGGTGCAGATATTTCCATGTTCATACAAATGGCGGTGTAGATATTTCCATATTCATACAGATAGCGGTGTAGTTATTTCCATGTGTAAAGAGATAGCTGTGTAGATATTTCCATGTATATGTAGATAGCAGTGTAGATATTTCCATTTTCATGCAGATAGCTGTGTAGATATTTCCATGTTCATCCAGATGGCTGTGTAGATATATCCATGTTCATACAGATGGCGGTGAAGATATTTCCATGTTCATACAGATAGCGGTGTAGATATTTCCATGTTCATAGAGATAGCGGTGTAGATACATCCATGTTCATACCGATAGCGGTGCTGATACTTCCATGTTTATACAGGTAGCGGTGTACATATTTCCGTGTTTATACAGATAGCGGTGTAGATATTTCCATGTTCATACAGATAGCGGTGTAGATATTTCCATGTTTATACAGATGGCGGTGAAGATGTATGCATGTTTACACAGATAGCGGTGAAGATATTTCCATGTTCATCCAGACGGCTGTGTAGACATATCCATGTTCATACAGATGGCGGTGAAGATATTTCCATGTTCATACAGATGGCGGTGTAGATATTTCCATGTTCATACAGATAGCGGTGCTGATATTTCCATGTTTATACAGGTTGCGGTGTAGATATTTCCATGTTCATAGAGATAGCTGTGTAGATATTTCCATGTTCATACAGATAGCGGTGCTGATATATCCATGTTTATACAGGTAGCCTTGTAGATATTTCCATGTTCATACAGATAGTGGTGTAGATATTTCCATGTTTATACAGATAGCGGTGAAGATGTATGCATGTTTACACAGATAGTGGGGTAGGTATTTCCATGTTCATACAGATAGCGGTGTAGATATTTCCATGTTCATCCAGATGGCTGTGTAGACATATCCATGTTAAAGCAGATGGCGGTGAAGATAATTCCATCTTCATAAAGATAGCGGTGTAGATGTTTCCATGTTCATACAGATAGCGGTGTAGATGTTTCCATGTTCATACAGATGGCTGTGTAGATATATCCATGTTCATACAGATGGCGGTGAAGATATTTCCATGTTCATACAGATGGCGGTGTAGATATTTCCATGTTCATACAGATAGCGGTGTAGATATTTCCATATTCATACCGATAGCGGTGCTGATATTTCCATGTTTATACAGGTAGCGGTGTAGATATTTCCATGTTTATACAGATAGCGGTGTAGATATTTCCATGTTCATACAGATAGTGGTGTAGATATTTCCATGTTTATACAGATGGCGGTGTAGATATTTCCATGTTCATACAGATGGCGGTGAAGATATTTCCATGTTCATACAGATAGCGGTGTAGATATCTCCATCTTAATACAGATGGCGGTGTAGATATTTATATGTTCATACAGATGGCGGTGCAGATATTTCCATGTTCATACAGATGGCGGTGAAGATATTTCCATGTTCATACAGATGACGGTGTAGATACTTCCATGTTCATACTGATAGCGGTGCTGATATTTCCATGTTTATACAGGTAGCGGTGTAGATATTTCCATGTTTATACAGATAGCGGTGTAGATATTTCCATGTTTATACACATGGCGGTGTAGATATTTCCATGTTTATGCAGATAGCGGTGTAGATATTTCCGTGTTTATGCAGATAGTGGTGTACATATCTCCATCTTAATACAGATGTCGGTGTAGATATTTATATGTTCATACAGATGGCGGTGCAGATATTTCCATGTTCATACAGATGGCGGTGTAGATATTTCAATGTTGATACAGATATCAGTGTAGTTATTTCCATGTGTAAAGAGATAGCTGTGTAGATATTTCCATGTATATGCAGATAGCTGTTTAGATATTTCCATTTTCATGCAGATAGCGGTGTATATATTTCCCTGTTCAAACAGTTAGCGGTGTAGATATTTCCATGTTCATAGAGATAGCGGTGTCGATATTTCCATGTTTATACAGATAGCGGTGAAGATGTATGCATGTTTACACAGATAGCGGTGTAGATATTTCCATGTTCATGCAGATGGCTGTGTCGATATATCCATGTTCATACAGATAGCGGTGTAGATATTTCCATGTTCATACAGATAGCGGTGCAGATATTTCCATGCTCATCCAGATGGCTGTGTAGATATATCCATGTTCATGCAGATGGCGGTGAAGATATTTCCATGTTCATACAGATAGCGGTGTAGATATTTCCATGTTCATACAGATAGCGGTGTGGATATTTCCATGTTCATACAGATAGCGGTGTATGTATTTCCATGTTCATACAGATAGCGGTGTAGATATTTCCATTTTCATGCAGATAGCGGTGTATATATTTCCCTGTTCAAACAGTTAGCGGTGTAGATATTTCCATGTTCATAAAGATAGCGGTGTAGATATTTCCATGTTTATACAGATAGCGGTGAAGATGTATGCATGTTTACACAGATAGCGGTGTATATATTTCCATGTTCATCCTGATGGCTGTGTAGACATATCCATGTTCATACAGATGGCGGTGAAGATATTTCCATGTTCATACAGATGGCTGTGTAGATATATCCATGTTCATACAGATGGCGGTGAAGATATTTCCATGTTCATACAGATAGCGGTGTAGATATTTCCATGTTCATACAGATAGCGGTGTAGATATTTTCATGTTCATACAGATAGCGGTGTATGTATTTCCATGTTCATACAGATAGCAGTGTAGATATTTCCATTTTCATGCACATAGCGGTGTATACATTTCCCTGTTCAAACAGTTAGCGGTGTAGATATTTCCATGTTCATACAGATAGCGGTGCAGATATTTCCATGTTTATACAGATAGCGGTGAAGATGTATGCATGTTTACACACATAGCGGTGTAGATATTTCCATGTTCATCCAGATGGCTGTGTAGATATATCCATGTTCATACAGATGGCGGTGAACATATTTCCATGTTCATACAGATAGCGGTGTAGATATTTCCATGTTCATACAGATAGCGGTGTAGATATTTCCATGTATATGCAGATAGCTGTGTAGATATTTCCATTTTCATGCAGATAGTGGTGTAGATATTTCCATGTACAAACAGATAGCGGTGTAGATATTTCCATGTTCATTCACAAAGCGGTGTAGATATTTCCATGTTTATACAGATAGCGGTGAAGATGTATGCATGTTTACACAGATAGCGGTGTAGATATTTCCATGTTCATACAGATAGCGGTGGAGATATTTCCATGTTCATCCAGATGGCTGTGTAGACATATCCATGTTCATACAGATGGCGGTGAAGATATTTCCATGTTCATACAGATAGCGGTGTAGATATTTCCATGTTCATACAGATAGCGGTGTAGATATTTCCATGTTAATACAGATGGCTGTGTAGATATATCCGTGTTCATACAGATGGCGGTGAAGATATTTCCATGTTCATAGAGATGGCGGTGTAGATATTTCCATGTTCATTCCGATAGCGGTGCTGATATTTCCATGTTTATACAGGTAGCGGTGTAGATATTTCCATGTTTATACAGATAGCGGTGTAGATATTTCCATGTTTATACACATAGCGGTGTAGATATTTCCATGTTTATACAGATAGCGGTGTAGATATCTCCATCTTAATACAGATGGCGGTGTAGATATTTATATGTTCATACAGATGGCGGTGCAGATATTTCCATGTTCATACAAATGGCGGTGTAGATATTTCCATATTCATACAGATAGCGGTGTAGTTATTTCCATGTGTAAAGAGATAGCTGTGTAGATATTTCCATGTATATGTAGATAGCAGTGTAGATATTTCCATTTTCATGCAGATAGCGGTGTAGATATTTCCATGTTCATCCAGATGGCTGTGTAGATATATCCATGTTCATACAGATGGCGGTGAAGATATTTCCATGTTCATACAGATAGCGGTGTAGATATTTCCATGTTCATAGAGATAGCGGTGTAGATACATCCATGTTCATACCGATAGCGGTGCTGATACTTCCATGTTTATACAGGTAGCGGTGTACATATTTCCGTGTTTATACAGATAGCGGTGTAGATATTTCCATGTTGATACAGATAGCGGTGTAGATATTTCCATGTTTATACAGATAGCGGTGTAGATATCTCCTTCTTAATACAGATGGCGGTGTAGATATTTATATGTTCTTACAGATGGCGGTGCAGATATTTCCATGTTCATACAGATGGCAGTTTAGATATTTCCATGTTTATAGAGATAGCGGTGTCGATATTTCCATGTTTATACAGATAGCGGTGAAGATGTATGCATGTTTACACAGATAGCGGTGTAGATATTTCCATGTTCATCCAGATGGCTGTGTCGATATATCCATGTTCATACAGATAGCGGTGTAGATATTTCCATGTTCATACAGATAGCGGTGCAGATATTTCCATGCTCATCCAGATGGCTGTGTAGATATATCCATGTTCATGCAGATGGCGGTGAAGATATTTCCATGTTCATACAGATAGCGGTGTAGATATTTCCATGTTCATACAGATAGCGGTGTGGATATTTCCATGTTCATACAGATAGCGGTGTATGTATTTCCATGTTCATACAGATAGCGGTGTAGATATTTCCATTTTCATGCAGATAGCGGTGTATATATTTCCCTGTTCAAACAGTTAGCGGTGTAGATATTTCCATGTTCATAAAGATAGCGGTGTAGATATTTCCATGTTTATACAGATAGCGGTGAAGATGTATGCATGTTTACACAGATAGCGGTGTATATATTTCCATGTTCATCCTGATGGCTGTGTAGACATATCCATGTTCATACAGATGGCGGTGAAGATATTTCCATGTTCATACAGATGGCTGTGTAGATATATCCATGTTCATACAGATGGCGGTGAGGATATTTCCATGTTCATACAGATGGCGGTGTAGATATTTCCATGTTCATACAGATAGCGGTGTAGATATTTTCATGTTCATACAGATAGCGGTTTATGTATTTCCATGTTCATACAGATAGCAGTGTAGATATTTCCATTTTCATGCACATAGCGGTGTATACATTTCCCTGTTCAAACAGTTAGCGGTGTAGATATTTCCATGTTCATACAGATAGCGGTGCAGATATTTCCATGTTTATACAGATAGCGGTGAAGATGTGTGCATGTTTACACACATAGCGGTGTAGATATTTCCATGTTCATCCAGATGGCTGTGTAGATATATCCATGTTCATACAGATGGCGGTGAACATATTTCCATGTTCATACAGATAGCGGTGTAGATATTTCCATGTTCATACAGATAGCGGTGTAGATATTTCCATGTATATGCAGATAGCTGTGTAGATATTTCCATTTTCATGCAGATAGTGGTGTAGATATTTCCATGTTCAAACAGATAGCGGTGTAGATATTTCCATGTTCATTCACAAAGCGGTGTAGATATTTCCATGTTTATACAGATAGCGGTGAAGATGTATGCATGTTTACACAGATAGCGGTGTAGATATTTCCATGTTCATACAGATAGCGGTGTAGATATTTCCATGTTCATCCAGATGGCTGTGTAGACATATCCATGTTCATACAGATGGCGGTGAAGATATTTCCATGTTCATACAGATAGCGGTGTAGATATTTCCATGTTCATACAGATAGCGGTGTAGATATTTCCATGTTAATACAGATGGCTGTGTAGATATATCCGTGTTCATACAGATGGCGGTGAAGATATTTCCATGTTCATAGAGATGGCGGTGTAGATATTTCCATGTTCATTCCGATAGCGGTGCTGATATTTCCATGTTTATAGAGGTAGCGGTGTAGATATTTCCATGTTTATACAGATAGCGGTGTAGATATTTCCATGTTTATACACATAGCGGTGTAGATATTTCCATGTTTATACAGATAGCGGTGTAGATATCTCCATCTTAATACAGATGGCGGTGTAGATATTTATATGTTCATACAGATGGCGGTGCAGATATTTCCATGTTCATACAAATGGCGGTGTAGATATTTCCATATTCATACAGATAGCGGTGTAGTTATTTCCATGTGTAAAGAGATAGCTGTGTAGATATTTCCATGTATATGTAGATAGCAGTGTAGATATTTCCATTTTCATGCAGATAGCGGTGTAGATATTTCCATGTTCATCCAGATGGCTGTGTAGATATATCCATGTTCATACAGATGGCGGTGAAGATATTTCCATGTTCATACAGATAGCGGTGTAGATATTTCCATGTTCATAGAGATAGCGGTGTAGATACATCCATGTTCATACCGATAGCGGTGCTGATACTTCCATGTTTATACAGGTAGCGGTGTACATATTTCCGTGTTTATACAGATAGCGGTGTAGATATTTCCATGTTGATACAGATAGCGGTGTAGATATTTCCATGTTTATACAGATAGCGGTGTAGATATCTCCTTCTTAATACAGATGGCGGTGTAGATATTTATATGTTCTTACAGATGGCGGTGCAGATATTTCCATGTTCATACAGATGGCAGTGTAGATATTTCCATGTTTATAGAGATAGCGGTGTAGTTATTTCCATGTGCAAAGACATAGCTGTGTAGATATATCCATGTATATGCAGATAGCTGTGTAGATATTTCCATTTTCATGCAGATAGCGGTGTAGATTCTTCCATGTTCAAACAGATAGCGGTGTAGATATTTCCATGTTCATACAGATAGCGGTGTAGATATTTCCATGTTTATACAGATGGCGGTGAAGATGTATGCATGTTTACACAGATAGCGGTGAAGATATTTCCATGTTCGTACAGATAGCGGTGTAGATATTTCCGTGTTCATCCAGACGGCTGTGTAGACATATCCATGTTCATACAGATGGCGGTGAAGATATTTCCATGTTCATACAGATGGCGGTGTAGATATTTCCATGTTCATACAGATAGCGGTGCTGATATTTCCATGTTTATACAGGTTGCGGTGTAGATATTTCCATGTTCATAGAGATAGCTGTGTAGATATTTCCATGTTCATACAGATAGCGGTGCTGATATTTCCATGTTTATACAGGTAGCCTTGTAGATATTTCCATGTTCATACAGATAGTGGTGTAGATATTTCCATGTTTATACAGATAGCGGTGAAGATGTATGCATGTTTACCCAGATAGTGTGGTAGGTATTTCCATGTTCATACAGATAGCGGTGTAGATATTTCCATGTTCGTACAGATAGCACTGTAGATATTTCCATGTTTATTCAGATAGCAGTGTAGATATTTCCTTGTTTATACAGATATCGCTGTAGATATTTCCATCTTTATACAGGTGGCCGTGTAGATATTTCCATGCTAAAACAGAGGGTGCTGTAGACATTCCCATGTTTATAGAGATAGCGGTGTAGATATTTCCATGTTTATACAGATAGCGGGGTAGATATTTCCATGTTTATACAGATATCGGTGTAGATATTGCCATGTTTATAGAGATAGCGGTGTAGATATTTCCATGTTCATACAGATAGCGGTGTAGATATTTCCATGTTCATACAGTGAGCGGTGTAGATATTTCCATCTTCATATGGTTGGCAGTGTAGATATTTCCATGATCACACAGATATTGGTGTAGATATTTCCATGTTTATAGATATTGCGGTGTAGATATTTCCATGTTTATGAAGATGGCGATGTAGATATTTACATGTTTATTCAGATAGCAGTGTATATATTTCCATCATTATACAGATAGAGGTGTAGATATTTACATGTTTATACAGAGGTCGGTGTAGATGTTTCTATCTTTATAGAGATGGCGGTGTAGATAATTCCATGTTCAGACAGATGGAGGTTTAGGTATCTCCATGTTTATAGAGATGGCAGTGTAGATATTTCCATGTTTATAAAGATGGAGGTCTGGATATTTCCATGTTTATACACATAGCACTGTAGTTATTTCCATGTTTATAGCGATTGCGGTGTAGATATTTCCATGTTTATTCAGATAGCGGAGTAGATATTTCCATGTTTATACAGATAGTGGGGTAGATATTTCCATGTCCATACAGATAACGGTGTAGATAATTCCATATTTATATAGATGGCTGTGTAGATATTTCCATGTTCATACAGATAGCGGTGTAGATATTTCCACCTTTATACACATGGCGGTGTAGATATTTCCAAGTTCATTAGATTGCAGTCTATGTATTTCAATCTTTATAGAGATGGCAGTGTAGATATTTCCATGATTATAGAGATAGTGGTGTAGATATTTCCATCTTTTTAGAGATAGCGTTGTAGATATTTCCCTGTTTCACAGATAAGTGTAGATATTTCCATGTTTATACAGAGAGTGGTGTAGATATTTCCGTGTTCATACAGATAGCGGTGTAGATATTTCATGTTCATACAGATAGCGGTGTAGATATTTCCATGGTCATACAGATGTCGGTGTAGATATTTCCATGTTCATACAGATGGCGGTGTAGATATTTCCATGTTCATACAGATGGCGTGAAGATATTTCAGTGTTCATACAGATGGCTGTGTAGATATTTCCATGTTCATACAGATGACGCTGTAGATATTTCCATGTTCATACAGATGGCTGTGTAGATATTTCCATGTTCATACCGATGGTGGTGTAGATATTTCCATGTTCATACTGATGGCGCTGTAGCTATTTCCATGTTTATACAGATGGCAGTGTAGATATTTCCATGTTTATAGATTTAGTGGTGTAGATATTTCCATGTTTATAGAGTTAGTGGTGTAGATATTTGCATGTTTATACAGATAGCGGTGTAGATATTTCCGTGTTCATACAGATGGCGGTGTAGATATTTCCATGTTTATAGAGATAGTGGTGTAGATATTTCCACATTTATACCGATTGCGGTGTAGATATTTCCATGTTTAAAGAGATGGCGGTGTAGATATTTCCGTGTTTATACAGATCCGGTGAAGGAATTTCCATGTTTATACAGATAGCAGTGTAGATATTTCCATGTTTATACAGATAGCGGTGTTGATATTTCCATGTTAATACAGATGGCAGTGTAGATAATTCCATGTTTATAGATATAGCGGTGTACATATTTCCATGTTTATACAGATAGCGGCGTAGATATTTCCATGTTTTTGCAGATAGCGGTGTAGATATTTCCATGTTTATACAGAGAGCACTGTAGATATTTAGATGTTTATAGAGATAGCGGTGTAGATATTTCCCTGTTTTACAGATAGCAATGTAGATATTTCCATGTTTATACAGAGAGCGGTGCAGATATTTCCATGTTTATAGAGGTAGCAGTGTAGTTATTTCCAAGTTTATACAGATAACGGTGTATATATTTCCATGTTTATACAGATAGCAGTGTAGATATTTCTGTGTTTATACAGATAGCGGAGTAGTTATTTCCATGTTTACCCAGGGAGCGGCATAGACATTTCCTTGTTTACACAGATAGAATTGTAGATATATCCATGTTTATAGAGATGTCCGTGTAGACTTTTCCATGTTTATACAGATAGTGGTGAAGAGTTTTCCATGTTTATACAGATAGCGGTGTAGATATATCCATCTTTATATGGTTGGCGGTGTAGATATTTCCATGTTCATACAGATGGCGTTGTAGATATTTCCATGTTTATAGAGATGGCGATCTAGATATTTCCATGTTTACAGAGATAGCAGTGTACTTATTTACATGTTTATAGAGATAGCGGTGTGGATACTTCCATGTTTATACAGATAATGGTGTAGATATTTCCATGTTCATACAGATCGCGGTGTAGATATTTCCATGTTCATACAGATAGCGGTGTAGTTATTTACATGTGTAAAGAGATAGCTGAGAAGATATTTCCATGTATATGCAGATAGCTGTGTAGATATTTCCATTTTCATGCAGATAGCGGTGTATATATTTCCCTGTTCAAACAGTTAGTGGTGTAGATATTTCCATGTTCAGAAAGACAGCGGTGTAGATATTTCCATGTTTATACAGATAGCGGTGAAAATGTAGGCATGTTTACACAGATAGCGGTGTAGATATTTCCATGTTCATCCAGATGGCTGTGTAGATATATCCATGTTCATATAGATGGCGGTGAAAATATTTCCATGTTCATACAGATAGCGGTGTAGATATTTCCATGTTCATACAGATAGTGGTGTAGATAAATCTGTGTTCATACAGATAGCGGTGTAGATATTTCCATGTTCATACAGACAGCGGTGCAGATATTTCCATGTTCATCCAAATGGCTGTTTAGATATATCCATGTTCATACAGATGGCGGTGAAGATATTTCCATGTTCATACAGATAGCGGTGTAGATATTTCCATGTTCATACAGATAGCGGCGTAGATATTTCCTTGTTCATACAGATAGCGGTGCAGATATTTCCATCTTCATACAGATCGCAGTGAAGATATTTCCATGTTCATACAGATAGCGGTGTAGATATTTCCATGTTCAAACAGATAGCGGTGTATGTATTTCCATGTTCATACAGATAGCGGTGTAGATATTTCCATTTTCATGCAGATAGCGGTGTATATATTTCCCTATTCAAACAGTTAGTGGTGCAGATATTTCCATGTTCAGAAAGATAGCGGTGTAGATATTTCCATGTTTATAGAGATAGCGGTGAAGATGTATGCATGTTTACACTCATAGCGGTGTAGATATTTCCATGTTCATCCAGATGGCTGTGTAGATATATCTATGTTCATACAGATAGCGGTGTAGATATTTCCATGTTCATACAGATAGCGGTGCAGATATTTCCATGTTCATCCAGATGGCTGTGTAGATATATCCATGTTCATACAGATAGCGGTGTAGATATTTCCATGTTCATCCAGATGGCTGTGTAGATATATACATGTTCATACAGATAGCGGTGTAGATATTTCCATGTTCATACAGATAGTGCTGTAAATATTTCCATGTTCATACAGATAGCGGTGTAGCTATTTCCATGTTCATACAAATAGCGGTGTAGATATTTTCATGTTCATACAGATAGCGGTGTAGATATTTCCATGTTCACACAGGTAGTGGTGAAGATATTTCCATGTTCATACAGATATAGGGGCTGATATTTCCATGTTCAAACAGATAGCGGTGCTGATATTTCCATGTTTATACATGTAGGGGTGTAGATATTTCCATGTTTATACAGATAGCGGTGTAGATATTTCCATGTTTATCCAGATGGCTGTGTAGATATATCCATGTTCATACAGATTGCGGTGTAGATATTTCCATGTCCATACAGATAGTGGTGTAGATGTTTCCATGTTCATACAGATAGCGGTTTAGCTATTTCCATGTACATACAGATAGCTGTGTAGATATTTCCATGTTCGTACAGATAGCGGTGTAGATATTTCCATGTTCATACAGATAGCGGTGCTGATATTTCCATGTTTATACAGGTAGCGGTGTATATATTTCCATGTTTATACACATAGCGGTGTAGATATTTCCATGTTTATACAGATAGCGGTGTAGATATTTCCAGGTTCATACAGATAGCGGTGTAGATATCTCCATCTTAATACAGATGGCGGTGTAGATATTTATATGTTCATACAGATGGCGGTGCAGATATTTCCATGTTCATACAGATAGCGGTGTAGTTATTTCCATGTGTGAAGAGATAGCTGTGTAGATATTTCCATGTATATGCAGATAGCTGTGTAGATATTTCCATTTTCATGCATATAGCGGTGTAGATATTTGCATGTTCAAACAGATAGCGGTGTAGATATTTCCATGTTAATCCCGATAGCGGTGTATATATTTCCATGATTATACAGATAGCGGTGAAGATGTATGCATGTTTACACAGACGGCGGTGTAGATATTTCCATGTTCATCCAGATGGCTGTGTAGATATTTCCATGTTCATACAGATAGCGGTGTAGATATTTCCATGTTCATACAGATAGTGGCGTAGCTATTTCCATGTTCATACAGATAGCGGGGTAGATATTTCCATGTTCATCCAGATGGCTGTGTAGATATATCCATGTTCATACAGATGGCGGTGAAGTTATTACCATGTTCATACAGATAGCGGTGTATATATTTCCATGTTCATACAGATAGTGGTGTAGATATTTCCATGTTCATACAGATAGCGGTGTATCTATTTCCATGTTCATACTGATAGCGGTGTAGATATTTCCATGTTCATCCAGATGGCTGTGTAGATATATCCATATTCATACAGATGGCGGTGAAGATATTTCCATGTTCATACAGATAGCGGTGTAGATATTTCCATGTTCATCCAGATGTCTGTGTAGATATATCCATGTTCATACAGATGGCGGTGAAGATATTTCCATGTTTATACAGATAGCGGTGAAGATGTATGCATGTTTACACAGATAGCTGTGTAGATATTTCCATGTTCATACAGATAGCGGTGTAGATATTTCCATGTTTATCCAGATGGCTGTGTAGATACATCCATGTTCATACAGATAGCGGTGTAGATATTTCCATGTTCAAACAGATAGTGCTGTAAATATTTCCATGTTCATACAGATAGCGGTGTAAATACTTCCATGTTCATACAGATAGCGGTGTAGATATTTCCATGTTCGTACAGATAGCGGTGTAGATATTTCCATGTTCATACAGATAGCGGTGCTTATATTTCCATGTTTATTCGGGTAGCGGTGTAGATACTTCCATGTTTATACAGATAGCGGTGTAGATATTTCCATGTTTATACAGATGGTGGTGTAGATATTTATATGTTAATACAGATGGCGGAGCAGATATTTCCATGTTCATACAGATAGCGGTGTAGATATTTCCATGTTCATACAGATAGCGGTGCTGATATTTCCATGTTTATACAGGTAGCGGTGTAGATATTTCCATGTTTAGACAGATAGCGGTATAGATATTTCCATGTTCATACAGAGAGCGGTTTAGATATTCCCATGTTCATACAGATAGCGGTGCTGATATTTCCATGTTTATACAGGTAGCGGTGTGGATATTTCCATGTTTATACAGATAGCCGTGTAGATATTTCCATGTTTATAAAGATAGCGATGTAGATATTTCCAGTTTTATACAGATAGCTGTGTAGGTATCTCCGTCTTAATACAGATGGCAGTGTAGATATTTATATGTTCATACAGATGGCGGTGCAGATATTTCCATGTTCATACAGATAGCGGTGTAGTTATTCCCATTTGTAAAGAGATAGCTGTGTAGATATTTCCATGTATATGTAGATAGCTGTTTAGGTATTTCCATTTTCATGCAGATAGCTGTGTAGATAATTGGATGTTCAAACAGATACCGGTTTAGATATTTCCATGTTCATCCCGATAGCGGTGTATATATTTCCATGTTTATACAGATAGCGGTGAATATATATGCATGTTTACACAGATAGCGATGTAGATATTTCCATGTTCATCCAGATGGCTGTGTTGATATATCCATGTTCATACAGATAGCGGTGTAGATATTTCCATGTTCATACAGATAGTGGTGTAGATATTTCCATGTTCATACAGATAGCGGTGTAGCTATTTCCATGTTCATGCAGATAGCGGGGCAGATATTTCCATGTTCATCCAGATGGCTGTGTAGATATATCCATGTTCATACAGATGGCGGTTAAGTTATTTCCATGTTCATGCAGATAGCGGTGTAGATATTTCCATGTTCATAGAGATAGTGGTGTAGCTATTTCCATGTTCATGCAGATAGCGGTGTAGATATTCCCATGTTCATCCAGATGGCTGTGAAGATATATCCATGTTCATACAGATGGCGGTGAAGATATTTCCATGTTCACACACATAGCGGTGTAGATATTTCCATGTTTAAACAGATAGCGGTGAAGATGTATGCATGTTTACACAGATAGCGGTGTAGATATTTCCATGTTCATACAGATAGCGGTGAAGATGTATGCATGTTTACACAGATAGCGGTGTATTTATTTCCATGTTCATACAGATAGCAGTGTAGATATTTCCATGTTCATCCAGATGGCTGTGTAGATATATCCATGTTCATACAGATAGTGGAGTAGATATTTCCATGTTCATACAGATAGTGCTGCAGATATTTCCATGTTCATACAGATAGCGGTGTAGCTATTTCCATGTTCATACAGATAGCGGTGTAGATACTTAAATGTTCGTACAGATAGCGGTGTAGATATTACCATGTTCATACAGATAGCGGTGCTTATATTTCCATGTTTATACAGGTAGCGGTGTAGATATTTCCATGTTTATACAGATAGCGGTGTAGATATTTCCATGTTTATACAGATAGCGGTGTAGATATTTCCATGTTTATACAGGTAGCGGTGTAGATATTTCCATGTTTATACAGATAGCGGTGTAGATATTTCCATGTTCATCCAGGTGGCTGTGTAGACATATCCATGTTCATACAGATGGCGGTGAAGATATTTCCATGTTCATACAGATGGCTGTGTAGATATATCCATGTTCATACAGATGGCGGTGAAGATATTTCCATGTTCATACAGATAGCGGTGTAGATATTTCCATGTTCATACAGATAGCGGTGTAGATATTTCCATGTATATGCAGATAGCTGTGTAGATATTTCCATTTTCATGCAGATAGTGGTGTAGATATTTCCATGTTCAAACAGATAGCGGTGTAGATATTTCCATGTTCATTCACAAAGCGGTGTAGATATTTCCATGTTTATACAGATAACGGTGAAGATGTATGCATGTTTACACAGATAGCCGTGTAGATATTTCCATGTTCATACAGATAGCGGTGTAGATATTTCCATGTTCATCCAGATGGCTGTGTAGACATATCCATGTTCATACAGATGGCGGTGAAGATATTTCCATGTTCATACAGATAGCGGTGTAGATATTTCCATGTTCATACAGATAGCGGTGTAGATATTTCCATGTTAATACAGATGGCTGTGTAGATATATCCGTGTTCATACAGATGGCGGTGAAGATATTTCCATGTTCATAGAGATGGCGGTGTAGATATTTCCATGTTCATTCCGATAGCGGTGCTGATATTTCCATGTTTATACAGGTAGCGGTGTAGATATTTCCATGTTTATACAGATAGCGGTGTGGATATTTCCATGTTTATACACATAGCGGTGTAGATATTTCCATGTTTATACAGATAGCGGTGTAGATATCTCCATCTTAATACAGATGGCGGTGTAGATATTTATATGTTCATACAGATGGCGGTGCAGATATTTCCATGTTAATACAAATGGCGGTGTAGATATTTCCATATTCATACAGATAGCGGTGTAGTTATTTCCATGTGTAAAGAGATAGCTGTGTAGATATTTCCATGTATATGTAGATAGCAGTGTAGATATTTCCATTTTCATGCAGATAGCTGTGTAGATACTTCCACGTTCATCCAGATGGCTGTGTAGATATATCCATGTTCATACAGATGGCGGTGAAGTTATTTCCATGTTCATACAGATAGCGGTGTAGATATTTCCATGTTCATAGAGATAGCGGTGTAGATACATCCATGTTCATACCGATAGCGGTGCTGATACTTCCATGTTTATACAGGTAGCGGTGTACATATTTCCGTGTTTATACAGATAGCGGTGTAGATATTTCCATGTTGATACAGATAGCGGTGTAGATATTTCCATGTTTATACAGATAGCGGTGTAGATATCTCCTTCTTAATACAGATGGCGGTGTAGATATTTATATGTTCTTACAGATGGCGGTGCAGATATTTCCATGTTCATACAGATGGCAGTGTAGATATTTCCATGTTTATAGAGATAGCGGTGTAGTTATTTCCATGTGCAAAGACATAGCTGTGTAGATATATCCATGTATATGCAGATAGCTGTGTAGATATTTCCATTTTCATGCAGATAGCGGTGTAGATTCTTCCATGTTCAAACAGATAGCGGTGTAGATATTTCCATGTTCATACAGATAGCGGTGTAGATATTTCCATGTTTATACAGATGGCGGTGAAGATGTATGCATGTTTACACAGATAGCGGTGAAGATATTTCCATGTTCATCCAGACGGCTGTGTAGACATATCCATGTTCATACAGATGGCGGTGAAGATATTTCCATGTTCATACAGATGGCGGTGTAGATATTTCCATGTTCATACAGATAGCGGTGCTGATATTTCCATGTTTATACAGGTTGCGGTGTAGATATTTCCATGTTCATAGAGATAGCTGTGTAGATATTTCCATGTTCATACAGATAGCGGTGCTGATATTTCCATGTTTATACAGGTAGCCTTGTAGATATTTCCATGTTCATACAGATAGTGGTGTAGATATTTCCATGTTTATACAGATAGCGGTGAAGATGTATGCATGTTTACACAGATAGTGGGGTAGGTATTTCCATGTTCATACAGATAGCGGTGTAGATATTTCCATGTTCATCCAGATGGCTGTGTAGACATATCCATGTTAAAGCAGATGGCGGTGAAGATAATTCCATCTTCATAAAGATAGCGGTGTAGATGTTTCCATGTTCATACAGATAGCGGTGTAGATATTTCCATGTTCATACAGATGGCTGTGTAGATATATCCATGTTCATACAGATGGCAGTGAAGATATTTCCATGTTCATACAGATGGCGGTGTAGATATTTCCATGTTCATACAGATAGCGGTGTAGGTATTTCCATGTTCATACCGATAGCGGTGCTGATATTTCCATGTTCATACAGATAGCGGTGTAGCTATTTCCATGTTCATGCAGATAGCGGTGTAGATATTTCCATGTTCATCCAGATGGCTGTGAAGATATATCCATGTTCATACAGATGGCGGTGAAGATATTTCCATGTTCACACACATAGCGGTGTAGATATTTCCATGTTTAAACAGATAGCGGTGAAGATGTATGCATGTTTACACAGATAGCGGTGTAGATATTTCCATGTTCATACGGATAGCGGTGAAGATGTATGCATGTTTACACAGATAGCGGTGTATTTATTTCCATGTTCATACAGATAGCAGTGTAGATATTTCCATGTTCATCCAGATGGCTGTGTAGATATATCCATGTTCATACAGATAGCGGAGTAGATATTTCCATGTTCATACAGATAGTGCTGCAGATATTTCCATGTTCATACAGATAGAGGTGTAGCTATTTCCATGTTCATACAGATAGTGGTGTAGATACTTCCATGTTCGTACAGATAGCGGTGTAGATATTACCATGTTCATACAGATAGCGGTGCTTATATTTCCATGTTTATACAGGTAGCGGTGTAGATATTTCCATGTTTATACAGATAGCGGTGTAGATATTTCCATGTTTATACAGATAGCGGTGTAGATATTTCCAAGTTTATACAGATTGCGGTGTAGATATCTACATCTTAATACAGATGGCGGTGTAAATATTTATATGTTCATACAGATGGCGGTGCAGATATTTCCAAGTTCATACAGATGGCGGTGTAGATATTTCCATTTTCATAGAGATAGTGGTGTAGTTATTTCCATGTGTAAAGAGATAGCTTTGTAGATATTTCCATGTATATGCAGATAGCTGTGTAGATATTTCTTTTTCATGCAGATTGCGGTGTAGATATTTCCATGTTCAAACCGATAGCGGTGTAGATATTTCCATGTTCATACAGATAGCGGTGTTGATATTTCCATGTTTATACACATAGCGGTGAAGATGTATGCATGTTTACACAGATAGCGGTGTAGTTATTTCCATGTTCATACAGATAGCGGTGTAGATATTTCCATGTTCATCCAGATGGCTGTGTAGATATATCCATGTTCATACAGATTGCGGTGTAGATATTTCCATGTCCATACAGATAGTGGTGTAGATGTTTCCATGTTCATACCGATAGCGGTGTAGCTATTTCCATGTACATACAGATAGCTGTGTAGATATTTCCATGTTCGTACAGATAGCGGTGTAGATATTTCCATGTTCATACAGATAGCGGTGCTGATATTTCCATGTTTATACAGGTAGTGGTGTATATATTTCCATGTTTATACTCATAGCGGTGTAGATATTTCCATGTTTATACAGATAGCGGTGTAGATATTTCCAGGTTCATACAGATAGCGGTGTAGATATCTCCATCTTAATACAGATGGCGGTGTAGATATTTATATCTTCATACAGATGGCGGTGCAGATATTTCCATGTTCATACAGATAGCGGTGTAGTTATTTCCATGTGTAAAGAGATAGCTGTGTAGATATTTCCATGTATATGCAGATAGCTGTGTAGATATTTCCATTTTCACGCATATAGCGGTGTAGATATTTGCATGTTCAAACAGATAGCGGTGTAGATATTTCCATGTTAATCCCGATAGCGGTGTATATATTTCCATGATTATACAGATAGCGGTGAAGATGTATGCATGTTTACACAGACGGCGGTGTAGATATTTCCATGTTCATCCAGATGGCTGTGTTGATATATCCATGTTCTTACAGATAGCGTTGTAGATATTTCCATGTTCATACAGATAGCGGTGTAGATATTTCCATGTTCATACAGATAGCGGCGTAGCTATTTCCATGTTCATACAGATAGCGGGGTAGATATTTCCATGTTCATCCAGATGGCTGTGTAGATATATCCGTGTTCATACAGATGGCGGTGAAGTTATTTCCATGTTCATACAGATAGCGGTGTAGATATTTCCATGTTCACACAGATAGTGGTGTAGATATTTCCATGTTCATACAGATAGCGGTGTATCTATTTCCATGTTCATACTGATAGCGGTGTAGATATTTCCATATTCATCCAGATGGCTGTGTAGATATATCCATATTCATACAGATGGCGGTGAAGATATTTCCATGTTCATACAGATAGCGGTGTAGATATTTCCATGTTCATCCAGATGTCTGTGTAGATATATCCATGTTCATACAGATGGCGGTGAAGATATTTCCAAGTTTATACAGATAGAGGTGAAGATGTATGCATGTTTACACAGATAGCTGTGTGGATATTTCCATGTTCATACAGATAGCGGTGTAGATATTTCCATGTTCATCCAGATGGCTGTGTAGATATATCCATGTTCATACAGATAGCGGTGTTGATATTTCCATGTTCAAACATATAGTGCTGTAAATATTTCCATGTTCATACAGATAGCGGTGTAGCTATTTCCATGTTCATACAGATAGCGGTGTAGATATTTCCATGTTCGTACAGATAGCGGTGTAGATATTTCCATGTTCATACAGATAGCGGTGCTTATATTTCCATGTTTATTCGGGTAGCGGTGTAGATACTTCCATGTTTATACAGATAGCGGTGTAGATATTTCCATGTTTATACAGATGGCAGTGTAGATATTTATATGTTAATACAGATGGCGGAGCAGATATTTCCATGTTCATACAGATAGCGGTGTAGATATTTCCATGTTCATACAGATAGCGGTGCTGATATTTCCATGTTTATACAGGTAGCGGTGTAGATATTTCCATGTTTAGACAGATAGCGGTATAGATATTTCCATGTTCATACAGATAGCGGTTTAGATATTTCCATGTTCATACAGATAGCGGTGCTGATATTTCCATGTTTATACAGGTAGCGGTGTGGATATTTCCATGTTTATACAGATAGCGGTGTAGATATTTCCATGTTTATAAAGATAGCGATGTAGATATTTCCAGTTTTATACAGATAGCGGTGTAGATATCTCCGTCTTAATACAGATGGCAGTTTAGATATTTATATGTTCATACAGATGGCGGTGCAGATATTTCCATGTTCATACAGATAGCGGTGTAGTTATTTCCATTTGTAAAGAGATAGCTGTGTAGATATTTCCATGTATATGCAGATAGCTGTTTAGGTATTTCCATTTTCATGCAGATAGCTGTGTAGATAATTGGATGTTCAAACAGATAGCGGTTTAGATATTTCCAGGTTCATCCCTATAGCGGTGTATATCTTTCCATGTTTATACAGATAGCGGTGAATATGTATGCATGTTTACACAGATAGCGATGTAGATATTTCCATGTTCATCCAGATGACTGTGTTGATATATCCATGTTCATACAGATAGCGGTGTAGATATTTCCATGTTCATACAGATAGTGGTGTAGATATTTCCATGTTCATACAGATAGCGGTGTAGCTATTTCCATGTTCATGCAGATAGCGGGGCAGATATTTCCATGTTCATCCAGATGGCTGTGTAGATATATCCATGTTCATACAGATGGCGGTTAAGATATTTCCATGTTCATACAGATAGCGGTGTAGATATTTCCATGTTCATAGAGATAGTGGTGTAGATATTTCCATGTTCATACAGATAGAGGTGTAGCTATTTCCATGTTCATACAGATAGCGGTGTAGATATTTCCATGTTCATCCAGATGGCTGTGAAGATATATCCATGTTCATACAGATGGCGGTGAAGATATTTCCATGTTCACACACATAGCGGTGTAGATATTTCCATGTTTAAACAGATAGCGGTGAAGATGTATGCATGTTTACACAGATAGCGGTGTAGGTATTTCCATGTTCATACAGATAGCGGTGAAGATGTATGCATGTTTACACAGATAGCGGTGTAGATATTTCCATGTTCATACATATAGCAGTGTAGATATTTCCATGTTCATCCAGATGGCTGTGTAGATATATCCATGTTCATACAGACAGCGGAGTAGATATTTCCATGTTCATACAGATGGCGGTGAGGATATTTCCATGTTCGTACAGATAGCGGTGTAGATATTTCCATGTTCATACAGATATTGGTGTAGATATTTCCATGTTCATACAGATAGTGGTGTAGCTATTTCCATGTTCATGCAGAGAGCCGTGTAGATATTTCCATGTTCATCCAGATGGCTGTGTAGATATATCCATGTTCATACAGAAGGGGGTGAAGATATTTCCATGTTTATACAGATAGCGGTTTAGATATTTCCATGTTTATACAGATAGCTGTGTAGATATCTCCATCTTAATACAGATGGCGGTGTAGATATTTATATGTTCATACAGATGGTGGTGCTGATATTTCCATGTTCATACAGACGGCGGTGTAGTTATTTCCATGTTTATAGAGATAGCGGTGTAGTTATTTCCATGTATAAAGAGATAGCTGTGTAGATATTTCCATGTATATGCAGATAGCTGTGTAGATATTTCCATTTTCATGCAGATAGCGGTGTAGATATTTCCATGTTCAAACAGATAGCGGTGTAGATATTTCCATGTTCATACAGATAGTGGTGTAGATATTTCCATGTTTGGACAGATAGCGGTGAAGTTGTATGCATGTTTACACAGATAGCGGTGCATATATTTCCATGTTCATACAGATAGCGGTGTAGATATTTCCATGATCTTCCAGATGGCTGTGTAGATATATCCATGTTCATACAGATGGCGGTGCTGATTTTTCCATGTTTATACAGGTAGCAATGTATATATTTCCATGTTTATACAGATAGCGGTGAAGATGTATGCATGTTTACACAGATAGCGGTGTAGATAGTTCCATGTTCATCCAGATGGCTGTGTTGATATATCCATGTTCATAGAGATAGCCGTGTAGATATGTCCATGTTCATACAGATAGTGGTGTAGATATTTCCATGTTCATACAGATAGCGGTGTAGTTATTTCCATGTTCATTCAGATAGCGGTGTAAGTAAGTCCATGTTCATCCAGATGGCTGTGTAGATATATCCATGCTCATACAGATGGCGGTCAAGATATTTCCATGTTTATACAGATAGCGGTTTAGATATTTCCATGTTCATACAGATAGTGGTGTAGATATTTCCATGTTCATACAGATAGCGGTGTAGTTATTTCCATGTGTAAAGGGATAGCTGTGTAGATATTTCCATGTATATGCAGATAGCTGTGGAGATATTTCCATTTTCATGCAGATAGCGGTGTAGATATTTCCAGGTTCAAACAGATAGCGGTGTAGATACTTCCATGTTCATCCAGATTGCGGTGTAGATATTTCCATGTTCGTACAGATAGCGGTGTAGATATTTCCATGTTCATGCAGATAGCGGTGCTTATATTTCCATGTTTATACAGGCAGCGGTGTAGATATTTCCATGTTCATCCAGATGGCTGTGTAGATATATCCATGTTCATACAGGTGGCGGTGTAGATATTTCCATGTTCATACAGACAGCGGTGTTGATATTTCCATGTTCATCCAGATGGCTGTGTAGATATATCAATGTTCATACAGATGGTGGTGAAGATATTTCCATGTTCATACAGATATCGGTGTACATATTTCCATGTTCATACAGATAGCGGTGTAGGTATTTCCATGTTCATACAGATAGCGGTGCTGATATTTCCATGTTTATACAGGTAGCGGTATAGATATTTCCATGTTTATACAGATAGAGTTGTAGATATTTCCATGTTTATACAGATAGCGGTGTAGATATTTCCATGTTTATACAGATAGCGGTGTAGATATCTCCAACTTAATACAGATGGCCGAGTGGATATTTATATGTTCATACAGATGGCGGTGCGGATATTTCCATGTTCATACAGATGGTGGTGTAGATATTTCCATGTTCATACAGATAGCGGTGTAGTTATTTCCATGTGTAAAGAGATAGCTGTGTAGATATTTCCATGTATATGCAGATAGCTGTGTAGATATTTCCATTTTCATGCAGATAGCGGTTTAGATATTTCCATGTTCAAAAAGATAGCGGTGTAGATATTTCCATGTTCATCCAGATAGCGGTGTAGATATTTCCATGTTTATACAGATTGCGGTGAAGATGTAAGCATATTTACACAGATAGCGGTGTAGATATTTCCATGTTCTTAAAGATAGCGGTGTAGATATTTCCAATTTTATACAGACAGCGGTGAAGAAGTATGCATGTTTACACAGATAGCGGTGTAGATATTTCCATGTTTATACAGATTGCGGTGAAGATGTAAGCTTATTTACACAGATAGCGGTGTAGATATTTCCATGTTCATAAAGATAGCGGTGTAGATATTTCCAATTTTATACAGACAGCGGTGAAGAAGTATGCATGTTTACACAGATAGCGGTGTAGATATTTCCATGTTCATCCAGATGGCTGTGTAGATATATCCATGTTCATACAGATAGCAGTGTAGATATTTCCATGTTCATACAGATAGCGGTGCAGATATTTCCATGTTCATCCAGATGGCTGTGTAGATATATCCATGTTCATACAGATGGCGGTGAAGATATTTCCATGTTCATACAGATGGCGGTGTAGATATTTCCATGTTCATACAGATAGCGGTGTAGATATTTCCATGTTCATACCGATAGCGGAGTTGATATTTCCATTTTCATACAGATAGTGGTGTAGATATTTCCATGTTCACACAGATAGCGGTGTATGTTTTTCCATGTTCATACAGATAGCGGTGTAGATATTTCCATGTTCATACAGATAGCGGTGTAGATATTTCCATGTTCATACAGATAGCGGTGTATGTATTTCCATGTTCATACAGATAGCGGTGTAGATATTTCCCTTTTCATGCACATAGCGGTGTATATATTTCCCTGTTCAAACAGTTAGCGGTGTAGATATTTCCATGTTCATACAGATAGCGGTGTAGATATTTCCATGTTCATACAGATAGCGGTGTAGATATTTCCATGTTCATACAGATAGCGGTGTAGATATTTCCATGTTCGTACAGATAGCGGTGTAGATATTTCCATGTTCATCCAGATGGCTGTGTAGATATATCCATGTTCATACAGATGGCGGTGAAGATATTTCCATGTTCATACAGATAGCGGTGTAGATATTTCCATGTTCATACAGATAGCTGTGTAGATATTGCCATGTTCATGATGATAGCGATGCTGATACTTCCATGTTTATAAAGGTAGCTGTGTACATATTTCCATGATTATACAGATAGCGGTGTAGATATTTCCATGTTCATACAGATAGCAGTGTAGATATGTCCATGTTTATACAGATAGCGGTGTAGATATCTCCTTCTTAATACAGATGGCGGTGTAGATATTTACATGTTCATACTGATGGCGGTGCAGATATTTCCATGTTCATACAGATGGCGGTGTAGATATTTCCATGTTCATAGAGATAGCGGTGTAGATATTTCCATGTTTATACAGATAGCGGTGAAGATGTATGCATGTTTACAAAGATAGCGGTGTGGATATTTCCATGTTCATACAGACAGCGGTGCTGATATTTCCATGTTTATACAGGTAGCTGTGTAGATATATCCACGTTCATACAGATGGCGGTGAACATATTTCCATGTGCATACAGATAGCAGTGTAGATATTTCCATGTTCATACAGATAGCGGTGTATATATTTCCATGTTCATACAGATAGCGGTGTAGCTATTTCCATGTTCATGCAGATGGCGGTGTAGGTATGTCCATGTTCATCCAGATGGCTGTGTAGATATATCCATGCTCATAGAGATGGCGGTGAAGATATTTAAATGTTTATACAGATAGCTGTGTAGGTATTTCCATGTTCATACAGATAGTGGTGTAGATATTTCCATGTTCATACAGATAGCAGTGTAGCTATTTCCATGTTCATACAGATAGCGGTGTAGTTATTTCCATGTTCATCCAGATGGCTCTGTAGATATATTCATGTTCATACAGATGGCGGTGAAGATAATTCCATGTTCATACAGATAGTGGTGTAGATATTTCCATGTTCATCCAGATGGCTGTGTAGATATATCCATGTTCATACAGATGGCGGTGAAGATATTTCCATGTTTATACAGATAGCGGTGAAGATGTATGCATGTTTACACAGATAGCGGTGTAGATATTTCCATGTTCATACAGATGGCGGTGTAGATATTTCCATGTTCATACAGATAGCGGTGTAGTTATTTCCATGTGTAAAGGGATAGCTGTGTAGATATTTCCATGTATTTGCAGACAGCTGTGTAGATATATCCATTTTCATGCAGATAGCGGTGTAGATATTTCCAGGTTCAAACAGATAGCGGTGTAGATACTTCAATGTTAATCCAGATAGCGGTGTAGATATTTCCATGTTCGTACAGATAGCGGTGTAGATATTTCCATGTTCATGCAGATAGCGGTGCTTATATTTCCATGTTTATACAGGCAGCGGTGTAGATATTTCCATGTTTATAGAGATAGCGGTGTAGATATTTCCATGTTTATACAGATAGCGGTGTAGATATTTCCAAGTTTATACAGATAGCGGGGTAGATATCTCCATCTTAATACGGTTGGCGGTGTAGATATTTATATGTTCATGCAGATGGCGGAGCAGATATTTCCATGTTCAAACAGATGGCGGTGTAGATATTTCCATGTTTATAGAGATAGTGGTGTAGTTATTTCCATGTGTAAAGAGATAGCTTTGTATATATTTCCATTTATATGCAGATAGCTGTGTAGATATTTCCATTTTCATGCAGATAGCGGTGTAGATATTTCCATGTTCATACAGATAGCGGTGTAGATATTTCCGTGTTTATACAGATAGCGGTCTAGATATTTCCATGTTTATACAGATAGCGGTGAAGATGTATGCATGTTTACACAGATAGCAGTGTAGATATTTCCATGTTCATACAGATAGCGGTGTAGATATTTCCATGTTCATACAGATGGCGGTGAAGTTGTTTCCATGTTCGTACAGATAGCGGTGTAGATATTTCCATCTTCATACAGATATTGGTGTAGATATTTCCATGTTCATACAGATAGCGTTGTAGCTATTTCCATGTTCATGGAGATAGCGGTGTAGATATTTCCATGTTCATCCAGATGGCTGTGAAGATATATCCATGTTCGTACAGATGGCGGTGAAGCTATTTCCATGTTCAAACAGATAGCGTTGTAGATATTTCCATGTTCATACAGATAGCGGTGTAGCTATTTCCATGTTCGTACAGATAGCGGTGCTGATATTTCCATGTTTTTACAGGCAGCGGTGTGGATATTTCCTTGTTTATACAGATAGCGGTGTAGATATTTCCATGTTTATACAGATAGCGGTGTAGATATTTCCAGGATTATACAGACAGCGGTGTAGATATCTCCATCTTAATATAGATGGCGGTGTAGATATTTATATGTTCATACAGATGGCGGTGCAGATATTTCCATATTCATACAGATGGCGGTGTAGATATTTCTATGTTTATAGAGATAGTGGTGTAGTTATTTCCACGTGTAAAGAGATAGCTTTGTAGATATTTCCATGTATATGCAGATAGCTGTGTAGATATTTCCATTTTCATGCAGATACCGGTGTAGATATTTCCATGTTCAAACAGATAGCGGTGTAGATATTTCCATGTTCATAGAGATAGCGGTGTAGATATTTCCATGTTTATACAGATAGCGATGAAGATGTATGCATGTTTACAAAGATAGCGGTGTAGATATTTCCATGTTCATACAGATAGCGGTGCTGATATTTCCATGTTTATACAGGTAGCGGTGTAGATATATCCACGTTCATGCAGATGGCGGTGAACATATTTCCATGTGCATACAGATAGCGGTGTAGATATTTCCATGTTCATACAGATAGCGGTGTATATATTTCCATGTTCATACAGATAGCAGTGCTGATAATTCCGTGTTCATCCAGATGGCTGTGTAGATATATCCATGTTCATACAGATGGCGGTGAAGATATTTCCATGTTCATACAGATACCGGTGTAGATATTTCCATTTTCGTACAGATAGCGGTGTAGATATTTCCATGTTCATACAGATAGCTGTGCTGATTTTTCCATGTTTATGCAGGTAGCGGTGCAGATATTTCCATGTTTATACAGATAGCGGTGTAGATATTTCCATGTTTATACAGATAGCGGTGTAGATATTTCCATGTTTATACAGATAGCGGTGTACTTATCTCCATCTTAATACAGATGGCGGTGTAGATATTTATATGTTCATACAGACGGCAGTGCAGATATTTCCATGTTCATACAGATGGCGGTGTAGATATTTCCATGTTTATAGAGATAGCGGTGTAGTTATTTCCATGTGTAAATAGATAGCTTTGTAGATATTTCCATGTATATGCAGATAGCTGTGTAGATATTTCCATTTTCATGCAGATAGCGGTGTAGATATTTCCATGTTCAAACAGATAGCGGTGTAGATATTTCCATGTTCATAGAGATAGCGGTGGAGATATTCCCATGTTCGTACAGATAGCGGTGTAGATATATCCATGTTCATACTGATATTGGTGTAGATATTTTCATGTTCATACAGACAGCGGTGTAGCTATTTCCATGTTCATGCAGATAGCGGTGTAGATATTTCCATGTTCATTCAGATGGCTGTGAAGATATATCCATGTTCATACAGATGGCGGTGAAGATATTTCCATGTTCATGCAGATAGTGGTGTAGATATTTCCATGTTCATAGAGATAGTGGTGTAGCTATTTCCATTTTCATACAGATAGCGGTGTATCTATTTCCATGTTCATTCAGATAGGGGTGTAGATATTTCCATGTTCATCCAGATGGCTGTGTAGACATATCCATGTTCATACAGATGGCGATGAAGATAATTCCATGTTCATACAGATAGCGGTATAGATATTTCCATGTTCATACAGATAGTGGTGTAGATATTTCCATGTTCATACAGATAGAGGGGCTGGTATTTCCATGTTCATACAGATAGCGGTGCTGATATTTCCATGTTTATACACGTAGCGGTGTAGACTTTTCCATGTTTATACAGATAGCGGTGAAGGTGTATGCATGTTTACACAGATAGCTGTGTTGATATTTCCATGTTCATACAGATAGTGGTGTAGATATTTCCATGTTCATCCAGATGGCTGTGTACACATATCCATGTTCATTCAGATGGCGGTGAAGATATTTCCATGTTGATACAGATAGCGGTGTAGACATTTCCATGTTCATACAGATAGCGGTGTAGATATTTCCATGTTCATACAGATGGCTGTGTAGATATATCCATGTTCATACAGATGGCGGTGAAGATATTTCCATGTTCATAGAGATGGCGGTGTAGATATTTCCATATTCATTCCGATAGCGGTGCTGATATTTCCATGGTTATACAGGTAGCGGTGTAGATATTTCCATGTTTATACAGATAGCGGTGTAGATATTTCCATGTTTATACACATAGCGGTGTAGATATTTCCATGTTTATACAGATAGCGGTGTAGATATCTCCATCTTAATACAGATGGCGGTGTAGATATTTATATGTTCATACAGATGGCGGTGCAGATATTTCCATGTCCATACAGATGGCGGTGTAGATATTTCCAATTTCATACAGATAGCGGTGTAGTTATTTCCAAGTGTAAAGAGATAGCTGTGTAGATATTTCCATGTATATGCAGATAGCTGTGTAGATATTTCCATTTTCATTCAGATAGCAGTGTATATATTTCCCTGTTCAAACAGTTAGCGGTGTAGATATTTCCATGTTCATAAAGATAGCTGTGTAGATATTTCCATGTTTATACAGATAGCGCTGAAGGTGTATGCATGTTTACACAGATAGCGGTGTAGATATTTCCATGTTTATACAGATAGCGGTGAAGATGTATTCATGTTTACACAGATAGCGGTGTAGATATTTCCATGTTCATCCAGATGGCTCTGTAGATATATCCATGGTCATACAGGTGGCAGTGAAGATATTTCCATGTTCATGCAGATAAAAGTGAAGTTATTTGCATGTGTAAAGAGATAGCTGTGTAGATATTTCCATGTATATGCAGATAGCTGTGTAGATATT
Organism: Gorilla gorilla gorilla; assembly: GCF_029281585.2. NCBI lineage: Eukaryota > Metazoa > Chordata > Mammalia > Primates > Hominidae > Gorilla > Gorilla gorilla. The sequence continues at coordinate 2,258,335 of NC_073232.2, read as the reverse complement.
TCCATTTTCATGCACATAGCGGTTTATATATTTCCATGTTCAAACAGATAGCGGTGTAGATATTTCCATGTTCATAGAGATAGCGGTGTAGATATTTCCATGTTTATAGAGATAGCGGTGAAGATGTATGCATGTTTACACAGATAGCGGTGTAGATATTTCCATGTTCATACAGATAGCGGTGTAGATATTTCCATGTTCATCCAGATGGCTGTGTAGATATATCCATGTTCATACAGATGGCGGTGAAAATATTTCCATGTTCATACAGATAGCGGTGTAGATATTTCCATGTTCATACAGATAGCGGTGTAGATATTTCCATGTTCATACAGACAGCGGTGTTGATATTTCCATGTTCATCCAGATGGCTGTGTAGATATATCAATGTTCATACAGATAGTGGTGTAGATATTTCCATGTTCATACAGATAGCGGTGTAGATATTTCCATGTTCATACAGATAGCGGTGTAGCTATTTCCATGTTCATACAGATAGCGGTGTAGATATTTTCATGTTCATCCAGATGGCTGTGTAGATATATCCATGTTCATACAGATGGCAGTGAAGATATTTCCATGTTCATACAGATAGCGGTGTATATATTTCCATGTTCATACAGATAGTGTTGTAGATATTTCCATGTTCATACAGATAGCGGTGTAGCTATTTCCATGTTCATACAGATAGTGGTGTAGATATTTCCATGTTCATACAGATAGAGGGGCTGGTATTGCCATGTTCATGCAGATAGCGGTGCTGATATTTCCATGTTGATACAGGTAGCGGTGTAGATATTTCCATGTTTATACAGATAGCGGTGTAAGTATTTCCATGTTCATACAGATAGCGGTGCTGATATTTCCATGTTTATACAGGTAGCGGTGTAGATATTTCCATGTTTATACAGATAGCGTTGTAGATATTTCCATGTTTATACAGATAGCGGTGTAGATATTTCCATGTTTATACAGATAGCGGTGTAGATATCTCCAACTTAATACAGATGGCCGAGTGGATATTTATATGTTCATACAGATGGCGGTGCGGATATTTCCATGTTCATACAGATGGTGGTGTAGATATTTCCATGTTCATACAGATAGCGGTGTAGTTATTTCCATGTGTAAAGAGATAGCTGTGTAGGTATTTCCATGTATATGCAGATAGCTGTGTAGATATTTCCATTTTCATGCAGATAGCGGTGTAGATATTTCCATGTTCAAAAAGATAGCGGTGTAGATATTTCCATGTTCATACAGATAGCGGTGTAGATATTTCCATGTTTATACAGATTGCGGTGAAGATGTAAGCATAGTTACACAGATAGCGGTGTAGATATTTCCATGTTCATAAAGATAGCGGTGTAGATATTTCCAATTTTATACAGACAGCGGTGAAGAAGTATGCATGTTTACACAGATAGTGGTGTAGATATTTCCATGTTCATCCAGATGGCTGTGTAGATATATCCATGTTCATACAGATAGCAGTGTAGATATTTCCATGTTCATACAGATAGCGGTGCAGATATTTCCATGTTCATCCAGATGGCTGTGTAGATATATCCATGTTCATACAGATGGTTGTGAAGATATTTCCATGTTCATACAGATGGCGGTGTAGATATTTCCATGTTCATACAGATAGCGGTGTAGATATTTCCATGTTCATACCGATAGCAGTGCTGATATTTCCATGTTCATACAGATATCGGTGTAGATATTTCCATGTTCATACATATAGCGGTGTATGTATTTCCATGTTCATACAGATAGCGGTGTAGATATTTCCATGTTCATACAGATAGCGGAGTAGATATTTCCATGTTCATACAGATAGCGGTGTATGTATTTCCATGTTCATACAGATAGCGGTGTAGATATTTCCCTTTTCATGCACATAGCGGTGTATATATTTCCCTGTTCAAACAGTTAGCGGTGTAGATATTTCCATGTTCATTCAGATAGCGGTGTAGATATTTCCATGTTCATACAGATAGCGGTGTAGATATTTCCATGTTCATCCAGATGGCTGTGTTGATATATCCATGTTCATAGAGATAGCCGTGTAGATATGTCCATGTTCATACAGATAGTGGTGTAGATATTTCCATGTTCATACAGATAGCGGTGTAGCTATTTCCATGTTCATGCAGATAGCGGTGTAGGTAAGTCCATGTTCATCCAGATGGCTGTGTAGATAAATCCATGCTCATACAGATGGCCGTCAAGATATTTCCATGTTTATACAGATAGCGGTGTAGATATTTCCATGTTCATACAGATAGCGGTGTAGATATTTCCATGTTGGTACAGATAGCGGTGTAGATATTTCCATGTTCATCCAGATGGCTGTGTAGATATATCCATGTTCATACAGATGGCGGTGAAGATATTTCCATGTTCATACAGATAGCGGTGTAGATATTTCCATGTTCATACACATAGCCGTGTAGATATTGCCATGTTCATGACGATAGCGATGCTGATACTTCCATGTTTATAAAGGTAGCTGTGTACATATTTCCATGATTATACAGATAGCGGTGTAGATATTTCCATGTTCATACAGATAGCGGTGTAGATATGTCCATGTTTATACAGATAGTGGTGTAAATATCTCCTTCTTAATACAGATGGCGGTGTACATATTTACATGTTCATACAGATGGCGGTGCAGATATTTCCATGTTCATACAGATGGCGGTGTAGATATTTCTATGTTCATAGAGATAGTGGTGTAGTTATTTCCACGTGTAAAGAGATAGCTTTGTAGATATTTCAATGTATATGCAGATAGCTGTGTAGATATTTCCATTTTCATGCAGATAGCGGTGTAGATATTTCCATGTTCAAACAGATAGCGGTGTAGATATTTCCATGTTCATAGAGATAGCGGTGTAGATATTTCCATGTTTATACAGATAGCGGTGAAGATGTATGCATGTTTACAAAGATAGCGGTGTGGATATTTCCATGTTCATACAGATAGCGGTGCTGATATTTCCATGTTTATACAGGTAGCGGTGTAGATATATCCACGTTCATACAGATGGCGGTGAACATATTTCCATGTGCATACAGATAGCGGTGTAGATATTTCCATGTTCATACAGATAGCGGTGTATATATTTCCATGTTCATACAGATAGCGGTGTAGCTATTTCCATGTTCATGCAGATAGCGGTGTAGGTATGTCCATGTTCATCCAGATGGCTGTGTAGATATATCCATGCTCATACAGGTGGCGGTGAAGATATTTCCATGTTTATACAGATAGCGGTGTAGATATTTCCATGTTCATACAGATAGTGGTGTAGATATTTCCATGTTCATACAGATAGCAGTGTAGCTATTTCCATGTTCATACAGATAGCGGTGTAGTTATTTCCATGTTCATCCAGATGGCTCTGTAGATATATTCATGTTCATACAGATGGCGGTGAAGATAATTCCATGTTCATACAGATAGCGGTGTAGATATTTCCATGTTCATCCAGATGGCTGTGTAGATATATCCATGTTCATACAGATGGCGGTGAAGATATTTCCATGTTTATACAGATAGCGGTGAAGATGTATGCATGTTTACACAGATAGCGGTGTAGATATTTCCATGTTCATACAGATGGCGGTGTAGATATTTCCATGTTCATACAGATAGCGGTGTAGTTATTTCCATGTGTAAAGGGATAGCTGTGTAGATATTTCCATGTATTTGCAGACAGCTGTGTAGATATATCCATTTTCATGCAGATAGCGGTGTAGATATTTCCAGGTTCAAACAGATAGCGGTGTAGATACTTCCATGTTCATCCAGATAGCGGTGTAGATATTTCCATGTTCGTACAGATAGCGGTGTAGATATTTACATGTTCATGCAGATAGCGGTGCTTATATTTCCATGTTTATACAGGCAGCGGTGTAGATATTTCCATGTTCATCCAGATGGCTGTGTAGATATATCCATGTTCATACAGGTGGCGGTGTAGATATTTCCATGTTCATACAGATAGTGGTGTAGATATTTCCATGTTCATACAGACAGCGGTGTTGATATTTCCATGTTCATCCAGATGGCTGTGTAGATATATCAATGTTCATACAGATTGTGGTGAAGATATTTCCATGTTCATACAGATATCGGTGTACATATTTCCATGTTCATACAGATAGCGGTGTAGGTATTTCCATGTTCATACAGATAGCGGTGCTGATATTTCCATGTTTATACAGGTAGCGGTGTAGATATTTCTATGTTTATGCAGATAGCGTTGTAGATATTTCCATGTTTATACAGATAGCGGTGTAGATATTTCCATGTTTATACAGATAGCGGTGTAGATATCTCCACCTTAATACAGATGGCCGAGTGGATATTTATATGTTCATACAGATGGCGGTGCGGATATTTCCATGTTCATACAGATGGTGGTGTAGATATTTCCATGTTCATACAGATAGCTGTGTAGTTATTTCCATTTGTAAAGAGATAGCTGTGTAGGTATTTCCATGTATATGCAGATAGCTGTGTAGATAATTCCATTTTCATGCAGATAGCGGAGTAGATATTTCCATGTTCAAAAAGATAGCGGTGTAGATATTTCCATGTTCATACAGATAGCGGTGTAGATATTTCCATGTTTATACAGATTGCGGTGAAGATGTAAGCATATTTACACAGATAGCGGTGTAGATATTTCCATGTTCATAAAGATAGCGGTGTAGATATTTCCAATTTTATACAGACAGCGGTGAAGAAGTATGCATGTTTACACAGATAGCGGTGTAGATATTTCCATGTTCATCCAGATGGCTGTGTAGATATATCCATGTTCATACAGATAACAGTGTAGATATTTCCATGTTCATACAGATAGCTGTGCAGATATTTCCATGTTCATCCAGATGGCTGTGTAGATATATCCATGTTCATACAGATGGCGGTGAAGATATTTCCATGTTCATACAGATGGCGGTGTAGATATTTCCATGTTCATACAGATAGCGGTGTAGATATTTCCATGTTCATACCGATAGCGGTGCTGATATTTCCATGTTCATACAGATAGTGGTGTAGATATTTCCATGTTCATACAGATAGCGGTGTATGTTTTTCCATGTTCATACAGATAGCGGTGTAGATATTTCCATGTTCATACAGATAGCGGTGTAGATATTTCCATGTTCATACAGATAGCGGTGTAGATATTTCCATGTTCATACAGATAGCGGTGTAGATATTTCCCTTTTCATGAACATAGCGGTGTATATAGTTCCCTGTTCAAACAGTTAGCGGTGTAGATATTTCCATGTTCATACAGATAGCGGTGTAGATATTTCCATGTTCATACAGATAGCGGTGTAGATATTTCCATGTTCATACAGATAGCGGTGTAGATATTTCCATGTTCGTACAGATAGCGGTGTAGATATTTCCATGTTCATCCAGATGGCTGTGTAGATATATCCATGTTCATACAGATGGCGGTGAAGATATTTCCATGTTCATACAGATAGCGGTGTAGATATTTCCATGTTCATACACATAGCCGTGTAGATATTGCCATGTTCATGACGATAGCGATGCTGATACTTCCATGTTTATAAAGGTAGCTGTGTACATATTTCCATGATTATACAGATAGCCGTGTAGATATTTCCATGTTCATACAGATAGCGGTGTAGATATGTCCATGTTTATACAGATAGTGGTGTAAATATCTCCTTCTTAATACAGATGGCGGTGTAGATATTTACATGTTCATACAGATGGCGGTGCAGATATTTCCATGTTCATACAGATGGCGGTGTAGATATTTCTATGTTCATAGAGATAGTGGTGTAGTTATTTCCACGTGTAAAGAGATAGCTTTGTAGATATTTCAATGTATATGCAGATAGCTGTGTAGATATTTCCATTTTCATGCAGATAGCGGTGTAGATATTTCCATGTTCAAACAGATAGCGGTGTAGATATTTCCATGTTCATAGAGATAGCGGTGTAGATATTTCCATGTTTATACAGATAGCGGTGAAGATGTATGCATGTTTACAAAGATAGCGGTGTGGATATTTCCATGTTCATACAGATAGCGGTGCTGATATTTCCATGTTTATACAGGTAGCGGTGTAGATATATCCACGTTCATACAGATGGCGGTGAACATATTTCCATGTGCATACAGATAGCGGTGTAGATATTTCCATGTTCATACAGATAGCGGTGTATATATTTCCATGTTCATACAGATAGCGGTGTAGCTATTTCCATGTTCATGCAGATAGCGGTGTAGGTATGTCCATGTTCATCCAGATGGCTGTGTAGATATATCCATGCTCATACAGATGGCGGTGAAGATATTTCCATGTTTATACAGATAGCGGTGTAGATATTTCCATGTTCATACAGATAGTGGTGTAGATATTTCCATGTTCATACAGATAGCAGTGTAGCTATTTCCATGTTCATACAGATAGCGGTGTAGTTATTTCCATGTTCATCCAGATGGCTCTGTAGATATATTCATGTTCATACAGATGGCGGTGAAGATAATTCCATGTTCATACAGATAGCGGTGTAGATATTTCCATGTTCATCCAGATGGCTGTGTAGATATATCCATGTTCATACAGATGGCGGTGAAGATATTTCCATGTTTATACAGATAGCGGTGAAGATGTATGCATGTTTACACAGATAGCGGTGTAGATATTTCCATGTTCATACAGATAGCGGTGTAGTTATTTCCATGTGTAAAGGGATAGCTGTGTAGATATTTCCATGTATTTGCAGACAGCTGTGTAGATATATCCATTTTCATGCAGATAGCGGTGTAGATATTTCCAGGTTCAAACAGATAGCGGTGTAGATACTTCCATGTTCATCCAGATAGCGGTGTAGATATTTCCATATTCGTACAGATAGCGGTGTAGATATTTACATGTTCATGCAGATAGCGGTGCTTATATTTCCATGTTTACACAGGCAGCGGTGTAGATATTTCCATGTTCATCCAGATGGCTGTGTAGATATATCCATGTTCATACAGGTGGCGGTGTAGATATTTCCATGTTCATACAGATAGTGGTGTAGTTATTTCCATGTTCATACAGACAGCGGTGTTGATATTTCCATGTTCATCCAGATGGCTGTGTTGATATATCAATGTTCATACAGATTGTGGTGAAGATATTTCCATGTTCATACAGATATCGGTGTACATATTTCCATGTTCATACAGATAGCGGTGTAGGTATTTCCATGTTCATACAGATAGCGGTGCTGATATTTCCATGTTTATACAGGTAGCGGTGTAGATATTTCCATGTTTATGCAGATAGCGTTGTAGATATTTCCATGTTTATACAGATAGCGGTGTAGATATTTCCATGTTTATACAGATAGCAGTGTAGATATCTCCAACTTAATACAGATGGCCGAGTGGATATTTATATGTTCATACAGATGGCGGTGCGGATATTTCCATGTTCATACAGATGGTGGTGTAGATATTTCCATGTTCATACAGATAGCTGTGTAGTTATTTCCATGTGTAAAGAGATAGCTGTGTAGGTATTTCCATGTATATGCAGATAGCTGTGTAGATATTTCCATTTTCATGCAGATAGCGGAGTAGATATTTCCATGTTCAAAAAGATAGCGGTGTAGATATTTCCATGTTCATACAGATAGCGGTGTAGATATTTCCATGTTTATACAGATTGCGGTGAAGATGTAAGCATATTTACACAGATAGCGGTGTAGATATTTCCATGTTCATAAAGATAGCGGTGTAGATATTTCCAATTTTATACAGACAGCGGTGAAGAAGTATGCATGTTTACACAGATAGCGGTGTAGATATTTCCATGTTCATCCAGATGGCTGTGTAGATATATCCATGTTCATACAGATAGCAGTGTAGATATTTCCATGTTCATACAGATAGCGGTGCAGATATTTCCATGTTCATCCAGATGGCTGTGTAGATATATCCATGTTCATACAGATGGCGGTGAAGATATTTCCATGTTCATACAGATGGCGGTGTAGATATTTCCATGTTCATACAGATAGCGGTGTAGATATTTCCATGTTCATACCGATAGCGGTGCTGATATTTCCATGTTCATACAGATAGTGGTGTAGATATTTCCATGTTCATACAGATAGCGGTGTATGTTTTTCCATGTTCATACAGATAGCGGTGTAGATATTTCCATGTTCATACAGATAGCGGTGTAGATATTTCCATGTTCATACAGATAGCGGTGTATGTATTTCCATGTTCATACAGATAGCGGTGTAGATATTTCCCTTTTCATGCACATAGCGGTGTATATATTTCCCTGTTCAAACAGTTAGCGGTGTAGATATTTCCATGTTCATACAGATAGCGGTGTAGATATTTCCATGTTCATACAGATAGCGGTGTAGATATTTCCATGTTCATACAGATAGCGGTGTAGATATTTCCATGTTCGTACAGATAGCGGTGTAGATATTTCCATGTTCATCCAGATGGCTGTGTAGATATATCCATGTTCATACAGATGGCCGTGAAGATATTTCCATGTTCATACAGATAGCGGTGTAGATATTTCCATGTTCATACACATAGCCGTGTAGATATTGCCATGTTCATGACGATAGCGATGCTGATACTTCCATGTTTATAAAGGTAGCTGTGTACATATTTCCATGATTATACAGATAGCGGTGTAGATATTTCCATGTTCATACAGATTGCGGTGTAGATATGTCCATGTTTATACAGATAGTGGTGTAAATATCTCCTTCTTAATACAGATGTCGGTGTAGATATTTACATGTTCATACAGATGGCGGTGCAGATATTTCCATGTTCATACAGATGGCGGTGTAGATATTTCTATGTTCATAGAGATAGTGGTGTAGTTATTTCCACGTGTAAAGAGATAGCTTTGTAGATATTTCAATGTATATGCAGATAGCTGTGTAGATATTTCCATTTTCATGCAGATAGCGGTGTAGATATTTCCATGTTCAAACAGATAGCGGTGTAGATATTTCCATGTTCATAGAGATAGCGGTGTAGATATTTCCATGTTTATACAGATAGCGGTGAAGATGTATGCATGTTTACAAAGATAGCGGTGTGGATATTTCCATGTTCATACAGATAGCGGTGCTGATATTTCCATGTTTATACAGGTAGCGGTGTAGATATATCCACGTTCATACAGATGGCGGTGAACATATTTCCATGTGCATACAGATAGCGGTGTAGATATTTCCATGTTCATACAGATAGCGGTGTATATATTTCCATGTTCATACAGATAGCGGTGTAGCTATTTCCATGTTCATGCAGATAGCGGTGTAGGTATGTCCATGTTCATCCAGATGGCTGTGTAGATATATCCATGCTCATACAGATGGCGGTGAAGATATTTCCATGTTTATACAGATAGCGGTGTAGATATTTCCATGTTCATACAGATAGTGGTGTAGATATTTCCATGTTCATACAGATAGCAGTGTAGCTATTTCCATGTTCATACAGATAGCGGTGTAGTTATTTCCATGTTCATCCAGATGGCTCTGTAGATATATTCAGGTTCATACAGATGGCGGTGAAGATAATTCCATGTTCATACAGATAACGGTGTAGATATTTCCATGTTCATCCAGATGGCTGTGTAGATATATCCATGTTCATACAGACGGCGGTGAAGATATTTCCATGTTTATACAGATAGCGGTGAAGATGTATGCATGTTTACACAGATAGCGGTGTAGATATTTCCATGTTCATACAGATGGCGGTGTAGATATTTCCATGTTCATACAGATAGCGGTGTAGTTATTTCCATGTGTAAAGGGATAGCTGTGTAGATATTTCCATGTATTTGCAGACAGCTGTGTAGATATATCCATTTTCATGCAGATAGCGGTGTAGATATTTCCAGGTTCAAACAGATAGCTGTGTAGATACTTCCATGTTCATCGAGATAGCGGTGTAGATATTTCCATGCTCGTACAGATAGCGGTGTAGATATTTACATGTTCATGCAGATAGCGGTGCTTATATTTCCATGTTTATACAGGCAGCGGTCTAGATATTTCCATGTTCATCCAGATGGCTGTGTAGATATATCCATGTTCATACAGGTGGCGGTGTAGATATTTCCATGTTCATACAGATAGTGGTGTAGATATTTCCATGTTCATACAGACAGCGGTGTTGATATTTCCATGTTCATCCAGATGGCTGTGTAGATATATCAATGTTCATACAGATTGTGGTGAAGATATTTCCATGTTCATACAGATATCGGTGTACATATTTCCATGTTCATACAGATAGCGGTGTAGGTATTTCCATGTTCATACAGATAGCGGTGCTGATATTTCCATGTTTATACAGGTAGCGGTGTAGATATTTCCATGTTTATGCAGATAGCGTTGTAGATATTTCCATGTTTATACAGATAGCGGTGTAGATATTTCCCTGTTTATACAGATAGCGGTGTAGATATCTCCAACTTAATACAGATGGCCGAGTGGATATTTATATGTTCATACAGATGGCGGTGCGGATATTTCCATGTTCATACAGATGGTGGTGTAGATATTTCCATGTTCATACAGATAGCTGTGTAGTTATTTCCATGTGTAAAGAGATAGCTGTGTAGGTATTTCCATGTATATGCAGATAGCTGTGTAGATATTTCCATTTTCATGCAGATAGTGGAGTAGATATTTCCATGTTCAAAAAGATAGCGGTGTAGATATTTCCATGTTCATACAGATAGCGGTGTAGATATTTCCAATTTTATACAGACAGTGGTGAAGAAGTATGCATGTTTACACAGATAGCGGTGTAGATATTTCCATGTTCATCCAGATGGCTGTGTAGATATATCCATGTTCATACAGATAGCAGTGTAGATATTTCCATGTTCATACAGATAGCGGTGCAGATATTTCCATGTTCATCCAGATGGATGTGTAGATATATCCATGTTCATACAGATGGCGGTGAAGATATTTCCATGTTCATACAGATGGCGGTGTAGATATTTCCATGTTCATACAGATAGCGGTGTAGATATTTCCATGTTCATACCGATAGCGGTGCTGATATTTCCATGTTCATACAGATAGTGGTGTAGATATTTCCATGTTCATACAGATAGCGGTGTATGTTTTTCCATGTTCATACAGATAGCGGTGTAGATATTTCCATGTTCATACAGATAGCGGTGTAGATATTTCCATGTTCATACAGATAGCGGTGTATGTATTTCCATGTTCATACAGATAGCGGTGTAGATATTTCCCTTTTCATGCACATAGCGGTGTATATATTTCCCTGTTCAAACAGTTAGCGGTGTAGATATTTCCATGTTCATACAGATAGCGGTGTAGATATTTCCATGTTCATACAGATAGCGGTGTAGATATTTCCATGTTCATACAGATAGCGGTGTAGATATTTCCATGTTCGTACAGATAGCGGTGTAGATATTTCCATGTTCATCCAGATGGCTGTGTAGATATATCCATGTTCATACAGATGGCGGTGAAGCTATTTCCATGTTCATACAGATAGCGGTGTAGATATTTCCATGTTCATACACATAGCCGTGTAGATATTGCCATGTTCATGACGATAGCGATGCTGATACTTCCATGTTTATAAAGGTAGCTGTGTACATATTTCCATGATTATACAGATAGAGGTGTAGATATTTCCATGTTCATACAGATAGCGGTGTATATATTTCCCTGTTCAAACAGTTAGCGGTGTAGATATTTCCATGTTCATACAGATAGCGGTGTAGATATTTCCATGTTCATACAGATAGCGGTGTAGATATTTCCATGTTCATACAGATAGCGGTGTAGATATTTCCATGTTCGTACAGATAGCGGTGTAGATATTTCCATGTTCATCCAGATGGCTGTGTAGATATATCCATGTTCATACAGATGGCGGTGAAGATATTTCCATGTTCATACAGATAGCGGTGTAGATATTTCCATGTTCATACACATAGCCGTGTAGATATTGCCATGTTCATGACGATAGCGATGCTGATACTTCCATGTTTATAAAGGTAGCTGTGTACATATTTCCATGATTATACAGATAGAGGTGTAGATATTTCCATGTTCATACAGATAGCGGTGTAGATATGTCCATGTTTATACAGATAGTGGTGTAAATATCTCCTTCTTAATACAGATGGCGGTGTAGATATTTACATGTTCATACAGATGGCGGTGCAGATATTTCCATGTTCATACAGATGGCGGTGTAGATATTTCTATGTTCATAGAGATAGTGGTGTAGTTATTTCCACGTGTAAAGAGATAGCTTTGTAGATATTTCAATGTATATGCAGATAGCTGTGTAGATATTTCCATTTTCATGCAGATAGCGGTGTAGATATTTCCATGTTCAAACAGATAGCGGTGTAGATATTTCCATGTTCATAGAGATAGCGGTGTAGATATTTCCAAGTTTATACAGATAGCGGTGAAGATGTATGCATGTTTACAAAGATAGCGGTGTGGATATTTCCATGTTCATACAGATAGCGGTGCTGATATTTCCATGTTTATACAGGTAGCGGTGTAGATATATCCACGTTCATACAGATGGCGGTGAACATATTTCCATGTGCATACAGATAGCGGTGTAGATATTTCCATGTTCATACAGATAGCGGTGTATATATTTCCATGTTCATACAGATAGCGGTGTAGCTATTTCCATGTTCATGCAGATAGCGGTGTAGGTATGTCCATGTTCATCCAGATGGCTGTGTATATATATCCATGCTCATACAGATGGCGGTGAAGATATTTCCATGTTTATACAGATAGCGGTGTAGATATTTCCATGTACATACAGATAGTGGTGTAGATATTTCCATGTTCATACAGATAGCAGTGTAGCTATTTCCATGTTCATACAGATAGCGGTGTAGTTATTTCCATGTTCATCCAGATGGCTCTGTAGATATATTCATGTTCATACAGATGGCGGTGAAGATAATTCCATGTTCATACAGATAGCGGTGTAGATATTTCCATGTTCATCCAGATGGCTGTGTAGATATATCCATGTTCATACAGATGGCGGTGAAGATATTTCCATGTTTATACAGATAGCGGTGAAGATGTATGCATGTTTACACAGATAGCGGTGTAGATATTTCCATGTTCATACAGATGGCGGTGTAGATATTTCCATGTTCATACAGATAGCGGTGTAGTTATTTCCATGTGTAAAGGGATAGCTGTGTAGATATTTCCATGTATTTGCAGACAGCTGTGTAGATATATCCATTTTCATGCAGATAGCGGTGTAGATATTTCCAGGTTCAAACAGATAGCGGTGTAGATACTTCCATGTTCATACAGATAGCGGTGCTTATATTTCTATGTTTATACAGGCAGCGGTGTAGATATTTCCATGTTCATCCAGATGGCTGTGTAGATATATCCATGTTCATACAGGTGGCGGTGTAGATATTTCCATCTTCATACAGATAGTGGTGTAGATATTTCCATGTTCATACAGACAGCGGTGTTGATATTTCCATGTTCATCCAGATGGCTGTGTAGATATATCAATGTTCATACAGATTGTGGTGAAGATATTTCCATGTTCATACAGATATCGGTGTACTTATTTCCATGTTCATACAGATAGCGGTGTAGGTATTTCCATGTTCATACAGATAGCGGTGCTGATATTTCCATGTTTATACAGGTAGCGGTGTAGATATTTCCATGTTTATGCAGATAGCGTTGTAGATATTTCCATGTTTATACAGATAGCGGTGTAGATATTTCCATGTTCATACAGATAGCGGTGTAGATATGTCCATGTTTATACAGATAGTGGTGTAAATATCTCCTTCTTAATACAGATGGCGGTGTAGATATTTACATGTTCATACAGATGGCGGTGCAGATATTTCCATGTTCATACAGATGGCGGTGTAGATATTTCTATGTTCATAGAGATAGTGGTGTAGTTATTTCCACGTGTAAAGAGATAGCTTTGTAGATATTTCAATGTATATGCAGATAGCTGTGTAGATATTTCCATTTTCATGCAGATAGCGGTGTAGATATTTCCATGTTCAAACAGATAGCGGTGTAGATATTTCCATGTTCATAGAGATAGCGGTGTAGATATTTCCATGTTTATACAGATAGCGGTGAAGGTGTATGCATGTTTACAAAGATAGCGGTGTGGATATTTCCATGTTCATACAGATAGCGGTGCTGATATTTCCATGTTTATACAGGTAGCGGTGTAGATATATCCACGTTCATACAGATGGCGGTGAACATATTTCCATGTGCATACAGATAGCGGTGTAGATATTTCCATGTTCATACAGATAGCTGTGTATATATTTCCATGTTCATACAGATAGCGGTGTAGCTATTTCCATGTTCATGCAGATAGCGGTGTAGGTATGTCCATGTTCATCCAGATGGCTGTGTAGATATATCCATGCTCATACAGATGGCGGTCAAGATATTTCCATGTTTATACAGATAGCGGTGTAGATATTTCCATGTTCATACAGATAGTGGTGTAGATATTTCCATGTTCATACAGATAGCAGTGTAGCTATTTCCATGTTCATACAGATAGCGGTGTAGTTATTTCCATGTTCATCCAGATGGCTCTGTAGATATATTCATGTTCATACAGATGGCGGTGAAGATAATTCCATGTTCATACAGATAGCGGTGTAGATATTTCCATGTTCATCCAGATGGCTGTGTAGATATATCCATGTTCATACAGATGGCGGTGAAGATATTTCCATGTTTATACAGACAGCGGTGAAGATGTATGCATGTTTACACAGATAGCGGTGTAGATATTTCCATGTTCATACAGATGGCGGTGTAGATATTTCCATGTTCATACAGATAGCGGTGTAGTTATTTCCATGTGTAAAGGGATAGCTGTGTAGATATTTCCATGTATTTGCAGACAGCTGTGTAGATATATCCATTTTCATGCAGATAGCGGTGTAGATATTTCCAGGTTCAAACAGATAGCGGTGTAGATACTTCCATGTTCATCCAGATAGCGGTGTAGATATTTCCATGTTCGTACAGATAGCGGTGTAGATATTTCCATGTTCATGCAGAAAGCGGTGCTTATATTTCCATGTTTATACAGGCAGCGGTGTAGATATTTCCATGTTTATAGAGATAGCGGTGTAGATATTTCCATGTTTATACAGATAGCGGTGTAGATATTTCCAAGTTTATACAGATAGCGGGGTAGATATCTCCATCTTAATACGGTTGGCGGTGTAGATATTTATATGTTCATGCAGATGGCGGAGCAGATATTTCCATGTTCAAACAGATGGCGGTGTAGATATTTCCATGTTTATAGAGATAGTGGTGTAGTTATTTCCATGTGTAAAGAGATAGCTTTGTATATATTTCCATGTATATGCAGATAGCTGTGTTGATATTTCCATTTTCTTGCAGATAGCGCTGTAGATATTTCCATGTTCATACAGATAGCGGTGTAGATATTTCCGTGTTTATACAGATAGCGGTCTAGATATTTCCATGTCTATACAGATAGCGGTGAAGATGTATGCATGTTTACACAGATAGCAGTGTAGATATTTCCATGTTCATACAGATAGCGGTGTAGATATTTCCATGTTTATACAGGTAGCGGTGTAGATATATCCACGTTCATACAGATGGCGGTGAATATATTTCCATGTGCATACAGATAGCGGTGTAGATATTTCCATGTTCATACAGATAGCGGTGTACATATTTCCATGTTCATACAGATAGCAGTGCTGATATTTCCATGTTCATCCAGATGGCTGTGTAGATATATCCATGTTCATACAGATGGCGGTGAAGATATTTCCATGTTCATACAGATACCGGTGTAGATATTTCCATTTTCGTACAGATAGCGGTGTAGATATTTCCATGTTCATACAGATAGCGGTGCTGATTTTTCCATGTTTATGCAGGTAGCTGTGCAGATATTTCCATGTTTATACAGATAGCGGTGTAGATATTTCCATGTTTATACAGATAGCGGTGTAGATATTTCCATGTTTATACAGATAGCGGTGTAGTTATCTCCATCTTAATACAGATGGCGGTGTAGATATTTATATGTTCATACAGACGGCAGTGCAGATATTTCCATGTTCATACAGATGGCGGTGTAGATATTTCCATGTTTATAGAGATAGCGGTGTAGTTATTTCCATGTGTAAAGAGATAGCTTTGTAGATATTTCCATGTATATGCAGATAGCTGTGTAGATATTTCCATTTTCATGCAGATAGCGGTGTAGATATTTCCATGTTCAAACAGATAGCGGTGTAGATATTTCCATGTTCATAGAGATAGCGGTGGAGATATTCCCATGTTCGTACAGATAGCGGTGTAGATATTTCCATGTTCATACTGATATTGGTGTAGATATTTCCATGTTCATACAGACAGCGGTGTAGCTATTTCCATGTTCATGCAGATAGCGGTGTAGATATTTCCATGTTCATCCAGATGGCTGTGAAGATATATCCATGTTCATACAGATGGCGGTGAAGATATTTCCATGTTCATGCAGATAGCGGTGTAGATATTTCCATGTTCATACAGATAGTGGTGTAGCTATTTCCATTTTCATACAGATAGCGGTGTATCTATTTCCATGTTCATTCAGATAGCGGTGTAGATATTTCCATGTTCATCCAGATGGCTGTGTAGACATATCCATGTTCATACAGATGGCGATGAAGATAATTCCATGTTCATACAGATAGCGGTATAGATATTTCCATGTTCATACAGATAGTGGTGTAGATATTTCCATATTCATACAGATAGAGGGGCTGGTATTTCCATGTTCATACAGATAGCGGTGCTGATATTTCCATGTTTATACAGGTAGCGGTGTAGACTTTTCCATGTTTATACAGATAGCGGTGAAGGTGTATGCATGTTTACACAGATATCTGTGTTGATATTTCCATGTTCATACAGATAGTGGTGTAGATATTTCCATGTTCATCCAGATGGCTGTGTAGACATATCCATGTTCATTCAGATGGCGGTGAAGATATTTCCATGTTGATACAGATAGCGGTGTAGACATTTCCATGTTCATACAGATAGTTGTGTAGATATTTCCATGTTCATACAGATGGCTGTGTAGATATATCCATGTTCATACAGATGGCGGTGAAGATATTTCCATGTTCATAGAGATGGCGGTGTAGATATTTCCATATTCATTCCGATAGCGGTGCTGGTATTTCCATGGTTATACAGGTAGCGGTGTAGATATTTCCATGTTTATACAGATAGCGGTGTAGATATTTCCATGTTTATACACATAGCGGTGTAGATATTTCCATGTTTATACAGATAGCGGTGTAGATATCTCCATCTTAATACAGATGGCGGTGTAGATATTTATATGTTCATACAGATGGCGGTGCAGATATTTCCATGTCCATACAGATGGCAGTGTAGATATTTCCAATTTCATACAGATAGCGGTGTAGTTATTTCCAAGTGTAAAGAGATAGCTGTGTAGATATTTCCATGTATATGCAGATAGCTGTGTAGATATTTCCATTTTCATGCAGATAGCAGTGTATATATTTCCCTGTTCAAACAGTTAGCGGTGTAGAAATTTCCATGTTCATAAAGATAGCTGTGTAGATATTTCCATGTTTATGCAGATAGCGCTGAAGATGTATGCATGTTTACACAGATAGCGGTGTATATATTTCCATGTTTATACAGATAGCGGTGAAGATGTATGCATGTTTACACAGATAGCGGTGTAGATATTTCCATGTTCATACTGATAGCGGTGTAGATACTTCCATGTTCATCCAGATGGCTCTGTAGATATATCCATGGTCATACAGATGGCAGTGAAGATATTTCCATGTTCATACAGATAGAGGTGTAGTTATTTCCATGTGTAAAGAGATAGCTGTGTAGATATTTCCATGTATATGCAGATAGCTGTGTAGATATTTCCATTTTCATGCACATAGCGCTTTAGATATTTCCATGTACAAACATATAGCGGTGTAGATATTTCCATGTTCATAGAGATAGCGGTGTAGATATTTCCATGTTCATACAGATAGCGGTGAAGATGTATGCATGTTTACACAGATAGCGGTGTAGATATTTCCATGTTCATACAGATAGCGGTGTAGATATTTCCATGTTCATCCAGATGGCTGTGTAGATATATCCATGTTCATACAGATGGCGGTGAAGATATTTCCATGTTTATACAGACAGCGGTGAAGATGTATGCATGTTTACACAGATAGCGGTGTAGATATTTCCATGTTCATACAGATGGCGGTGTAGATATTTCCATGTTCATACAGATAGCGGTGTAGTTATTTCCATGTGTAAAGGGATAGCTGTGTAGATATTTCCATGTATTTGCAGACAGCTGTGTAGATATATCCATTTTCATGCAGATAGCGGTGTAGATATTTCCAGGTTCAAACAGATAGCGGTGTAGATACTTCCATGTTCATCCAGATAGCGGTGTAGATATTTCCATGTTCGTACAGATAGCGGTGTAGATATTTCCATGTTCATGCAGAAAGCGGTGCTTATATTTCCATGTTTATACAGGCAGCGGTGTAGATATTTCCATGTTTATAGAGATAGCGGTGTAGATATTTCCATGTTTATACAGATAGCGGTGTAGATATTTCCAAGTTTATACAGATAGCGGGGTAGATATCTCCATCTTAATATGGTTGGCGGTGTAGATATTTATATGTTCATGCAGATGGCGGAGCAGATATTTCCATGTTCAAACAGATGGCGGTGTAGATATTTCCATGTTTATAGAGATAGTGGTGTAGTTATTTCCATGTGTAAAGAGATAGCTTTGTATATATTTCCATGTATATGCAGATAGCTGTGTTGATATTTCCATTTTCTTGCAGATAGCGCTGTAGATATTTCCATGTTCATACAGATAGCGGTGTAGATATTTCCGTGTTTATACAGATAGCGGTCTAGATATTTCCATGTCTATACAGATAGCGGTGAAGATGTATGCATGTTTACACAGATAGCAGTGTAGATATTTCCATGTTCATACAGATAGCGGTGTAGATATTTCCATGTTTATACAGGTAGCGGTGTAGATATATCCACGTTCATACAGATGGCGGTGAATATATTTCCATGTGCATACAGATAGCGGTGTAGATATTTCCATGTTCATACAGATAGCGGTGTACATATTTCCATGTTCATACAGATAGCAGTGCTGATATTTCCATGTTCATCCAGATGGCTGTGTAGATATATCCATGTTCATACAGATGGCGGTGAAGATATTTCCATGTTCATACAGATACCGGTGTAGATATTTCCATTTTCGTACAGATAGCGGTGTAGATATTTCCATGTTCATACAGATAGCGGTGCTGATTTTTCCATGTTTATGCAGGTAGCTGTGCAGATATTTCCATGTTTATACAGATAGCGGTGTAGATATTTCCATGTTTATACAGATAGCGGTGTAGATATTTCCATGTTTATACAGATAGCGGTGTAGTTATCTCCATCTTAATACAGATGGCGGTGTAGATATTTATATGTTCATACAGACGGCAGTGCAGATATTTCCATGTTCATACAGATGGCGGTGTAGATATTTCCATGTTTATAGAGATAGCGGTGTAGTTATTTCCATGTGTAAAGAGATAGCTTTGTAGATATTTCCATGTATATGCAGATAGCTGTGTAGATATTTCCATTTTCATGCAGATAGCGGTGTAGATATTTCCATGTTCAAACAGATAGCGGTGTAGATATTTCCATGTTCATAGAGATAGCGGTGGAGATATTCCCATGTTCGTACAGATAGCGGTGTAGATATTTCCATGTTCATACTGATATTGGTGTAGATATTTCCATGTTCATACAGACAGCGGTGTAGCTATTTCCATGTTCATGCAGATAGCGGTGTAGATATTTCCATGTTCATCCAGATGGCTGTGAAGATATATCCATGTTCATACAGATGGCGGTGAAGATATTTCCATGTTCATGCAGATAGCGGTGTAGATATTTCCATGTTCATACAGATAGTGGTGTAGCTATTTCCATTTTCATACAGATAGCGGTGTATCTATTTCCATGTTCATTCAGATAGCGGTGTAGATATTTCCATGTTCATCCAGATGGCTGTGTAGACATATCCATGTTCATACAGATGGCGATGAAGATAATTCCATGTTCATACAGATAGCGGTATAGATATTTCCATGTTCATACAGATAGTGGTGTAGATATTTCCATATTCATACAGATAGAGGGGCTGGTATTTCCATGTTCATACAGATAGCGGTGCTGATATTTCCATGTTTATACAGGTAGCGGTGTAGACTTTTCCATGTTTATACAGATAGCGGTGAAGGTGTATGCATGTTTACACAGATATCTGTGTTGATATTTCCATGTTCATACAGATAGTGGTGTAGATATTTCCATGTTCATCCAGATGGCTGTGTAGACATATCCATGTTCATTCAGATGGCGGTGAAGATATTTCCATGTTGATACAGATAGCGGTGTAGACATTTCCATGTTCATACAGATAGTTGTGTAGATATTTCCATGTTCATACAGATGGCTGTGTAGATATATCCATGTTCATACAGATGGCGGTGAAGATATTTCCATGTTCATAGAGATGGCGGTGTAGATATTTCCATATTCATTCCGATAGCGGTGCTGATATTTCCATGGTTATACAGGTAGCGGTGTAGATATTTCCATGTTTATACAGATAGCGGTGTAGATATTTCCATGTTTATACACATAGCGGTGTAGATATTTCCATGTTTATACAGATAGCGGTGTAGATATCTCCATCTTAATACAGATGGCGGTGTAGATATTTATATGTTCATACAGATGGCGGTGCAGATATTTCCATGTCCATACAGATGGCAGTGTAGATATTTCCAATTTCATACAGATAGCGGTGTAGTTATTTCCAAGTGTAAAGAGATAGCTGTGTAGATATTTCCATGTATATGCAGATAGCTGTGTAGATATTTCCATTTTCATGCAGATAGCAGTGTATATATTTCCCTGTTCAAACAGTTAGCGGTGTAGAAATTTCCATGTTCATAAAGATAGCTGTGTAGATATTTCCATGTTTATACAGATAGCGCTGAAGATGTATGCATGTTTACACAGATAGCGGTGTATATATTTCCATGTTTATACAGATAGCGGTGAAGATGTATGCATGTTTACACAGATAGCGGTGTAGATATTTCCATGTTCATACTGATAGCGGTGTAGATACTTCCATGTTCATCCAGATGGCTCTGTAGATATATCCATGGTCATACAGATGGCAGTGAAGATATTTCCATGTTCATACAGATAGAGGTGTAGTTATTTCCATGTGTAAAGAGATAGCTGTGTAGATATTTCCATGTATATGCAGATAGCTGTGTAGATATTTCCATTTTCATGCACATAGCGCTTTAGATATTTCCATGTACAAACAGATAGCGGTGTAGATATTTCCATGTTCATAGAGATAGCGGTGTAGATATTTCCATGTTCATACAGATAGCGGTGAAGATGTATGCATGTTTACACAGATAGCGGTGTAGATATTTCCATGTTCATACAGATAGCGGTGTAGATATTTCCATGTTCATCCAGATGGCTGTGTAGATATATCCATGTTCATACAGATGGCGGTGAAAATATTTCCATGTTCATACAGATAGCGATGTACATATTTCCATGTTCATACAGATAGCGGTGTAGATATTTCCATGTTCATACAGACAGCGGTGTTGATATTTCCATGTTCATCCAGATGGCTGTGTAGATATATCCATGTTCATACAGATAGCAGTGTAGATATTTCCATGTTCATACAGATAGCGGTGCAGATATTTCCATGTTCATCCAGATGGCTGTGTAGATATATCCATGTTCATACAGATGGCGGTGAAGATATTTCCATGTTTATACAGACAGCGGTGAAGATGTATGCATGTTTACACAGATAGCGGTGTAGATATTTCCATGTTCATACAGATGGCGGTGTAGATATTTCCATGTTCATACAGATAGCGGTGTAGTTATTTCCATGTGTAAAGGGATAGCTGTGTAGATATTTCCATGTATTTGCAGACAGCTGTGTAGATATATCCATTTTCATGCAGATAGCGGTGTAGATATTTCCAGGTTCAAACAGATAGCGGTGTAGATACTTCCATGTTCATCCAGATAGCGGTGTAGATATTTCCATGTTCGTACAGATAGCGGTGTAGATATTTCCATGTTCATGCAGAAAGCGGTGCTTATATTTCCATGTTTATACAGGCAGCGGTGTAGATATTTCCATGTTTATAGAGATAGCGGTGTAGATATTTCCATGTTTATACAGATAGCGGTGTAGATATTTCCAAGTTTATACAGATAGCGGGGTAGATATCTCCATCTTAATACGGTTGGCGGTGTAGATATTTATATGTTCATGCAGATGGCGGAGCAGATATTTCCATGTTCAAACAGATGGCGGTGTAGATATTTCCATGTTTATAGAGATAGTGGTGTAGTTATTTCCATGTGTAAAGAGATAGCTTTGTATATATTTCCATGTATATGCAGATAGCTGTGTTGATATTTCCATTTTCTTGCAGATAGCGCTGTAGATATTTCCATGTTCATACAGATAGCGGTGTAGATATTTCCGTGTTTATACAGATAGCGGTCTAGATATTTCCATGTCTATACAGATAGCGGTGAAGATGTATGCATGTTTACACAGATAGCAGTGTAGATATTTCCATGTTCATACAGATAGCGGTGTAGATATTTCCATGTTTATACAGGTAGCGGTGTAGATATATCCACGTTCATACAGATGGCGGTGAATATATTTCCATGTGCATACAGATAGCGGTGTAGATATTTCCATGTTCATACAGATAGCGGTGTACATATTTCCATGTTCATACAGATAGCAGTGCTGATATTTCCATGTTCATCCAGATGGCTGTGTAGATATATCCATGTTCATACAGATGGCGGTGAAGATATTTCCATGTTCATACAGATACCGGTGTAGATATTTCCATTTTCGTACAGATAGCGGTGTAGATATTTCCATGTTCATACAGATAGCGGTGCTGATTTTTCCATGTTTATGCAGGTAGCTGTGCAGATATTTCCATGTTTATACAGATAGCGGTGTAGATATTTCCATGTTTATACAGATAGCGGTGTAGATATTTCCATGTTTATACAGATAGCGGTGTAGTTATCTCCATCTTAATACAGATGGCGGTGTAGATATTTATATGTTCATACAGACGGCAGTGCAGATATTTCCATGTTCATACAGATGGCGGTGTAGATATTTCCATGTTTATAGAGATAGCGGTGTAGTTATTTCCATGTGTAAAGAGATAGCTTTGTAGATATTTCCATGTATATGCAGATAGCTGTGTAGATATTTCCATTTTCATGCAGATAGCGGTGTAGATATTTCCATGTTCAAACAGATAGCGGTGTAGATATTTCCATGTTCATAGAGATAGCGGTGGAGATATTCCCATGTTCGTACAGATAGCGGTGTAGATATTTCCATGTTCATACTGATATTGGTGTAGATATTTCCATGTTCATACAGACAGCGGTGTAGCTATTTCCATGTTCATGCAGATAGCGGTGTAGATATTTCCATGTTCATCCAGATGGCTGTGAAGATATATCCATGTTCATACAGATGGCGGTGAAGATATTTCCATGTTCATGCAGATAGCGGTGTAGATATTTCCATGTTCATACAGATAGTGGTGTAGCTATTTCCATTTTCATACAGATAGCGGTGTATCTATTTCCATGTTCATTCAGATAGCGGTGTAGATATTTCCATGTTCATCCAGATGGCTGTGTAGACATATCCATGTTCATACAGATGGCGATGAAGATAATTCCATGTTCATACAGATAGCGGTATAGATATTTCCATGTTCATACAGATAGTGGTGTAGATATTTCCATATTCATACAGATAGAGGGGCTGGTATTTCCATGTTCATACAGATAGCGGTGCTGATATTTCCATGTTTATACAGGTAGCGGTGTAGACTTTTCCATGTTTATACAGATAGCGGTGAAGGTGTATGCATGTTTACACAGATATCTGTGTTGATATTTCCATGTTCATACAGATAGTGGTGTAGATATTTCCATGTTCATCCAGATGGCTGTGTAGACATATCCATGTTCATTCAGATGGCGGTGAAGATATTTCCATGTTGATACAGATAGCGGTGTAGACATTTCCATGTTCATACAGATAGTTGTGTAGATATTTCCATGTTCATACAGATGGCTGTGTAGATATATCCATGTTCATACAGATGGCGGTGAAGATATTTCCATGTTCATAGAGATGGCGGTGTAGATATTTCCATATTCATTCCGATAGCGGTGCTGGTATTTCCATGGTTATACAGGTAGCGGTGTAGATATTTCCATGTTTATACAGATAGCGGTGTAGATATTTCCATGTTTATACACATAGCGGTGTAGATATTTCCATGTTTATACAGATAGCGGTGTAGATATCTCCATCTTAATACAGATGGCGGTGTAGATATTTATATGTTCATACAGATGGCGGTGCAGATATTTCCATGTCCATACAGATGGCAGTGTAGATATTTCCAATTTCATACAGATAGCGGTGTAGTTATTTCCAAGTGTAAAGAGATAGCTGTGTAGATATTTCCATGTATATGCAGATAGCTGTGTAGATATTTCCATTTTCATGCAGATAGCAGTGTATATATTTCCCTGTTCAAACAGTTAGCGGTGTAGAAATTTCCATGTTCATAAAGATAGCTGTGTAGATATTTCCATGTTTATGCAGATAGCGCTGAAGATGTATGCATGTTTACACAGATAGCGGTGTATATATTTCCATGTTTATACAGATAGCGGTGAAGATGTATGCATGTTTACACAGATAGCGGTGTAGATATTTCCATGTTCATACTGATAGCGGTGTAGATACTTCCATGTTCATCCAGATGGCTCTGTAGATATATCCATGGTCATACAGATGGCAGTGAAGATATTTCCATGTTCATACAGATAGAGGTGTAGTTATTTCCATGTGTAAAGAGATAGCTGTGTAGATATTTCCATGTATATGCAGATAGCTGTGTAGATATTTCCATTTTCATGCACATAGCGCTTTAGATATTTCCATGTACAAACATATAGCGGTGTAGATATTTCCATGTTCATAGAGATAGCGGTGTAGATATTTCCATGTTCATACAGATAGCGGTGAAGATGTATGCATGTTTACACAGATAGCGGTGTAGATATTTCCATGTTCATACAGATAGCGGTGTAGATATTTCCATGTTCATCCAGATGGCTGTGTAGATATATCCATGTTCATACAGATGGCGGTGAAGATATTTCCATGTTTATACAGACAGCGGTGAAGATGTATGCATGTTTACACAGATAGCGGTGTAGATATTTCCATGTTCATACAGATGGCGGTGTAGATATTTCCATGTTCATACAGATAGCGGTGTAGTTATTTCCATGTGTAAAGGGATAGCTGTGTAGATATTTCCATGTATTTGCAGACAGCTGTGTAGATATATCCATTTTCATGCAGATAGCGGTGTAGATATTTCCAGGTTCAAACAGATAGCGGTGTAGATACTTCCATGTTCATCCAGATAGCGGTGTAGATATTTCCATGTTCGTACAGATAGCGGTGTAGATATTTCCATGTTCATGCAGAAAGCGGTGCTTATATTTCCATGTTTATACAGGCAGCGGTGTAGATATTTCCATGTTTATAGAGATAGCGGTGTAGATATTTCCATGTTTATACAGATAGCGGTGTAGATATTTCCAAGTTTATACAGATAGCGGGGTAGATATCTCCATCTTAATATGGTTGGCGGTGTAGATATTTATATGTTCATGCAGATGGCGGAGCAGATATTTCCATGTTCAAACAGATGGCGGTGTAGATATTTCCATGTTTATAGAGATAGTGGTGTAGTTATTTCCATGTGTAAAGAGATAGCTTTGTATATATTTCCATGTATATGCAGATAGCTGTGTTGATATTTCCATTTTCTTGCAGATAGCGCTGTAGATATTTCCATGTTCATACAGATAGCGGTGTAGATATTTCCGTGTTTATACAGATAGCGGTCTAGATATTTCCATGTCTATACAGATAGCGGTGAAGATGTATGCATGTTTACACAGATAGCAGTGTAGATATTTCCATGTTCATACAGATAGCGGTGTAGATATTTCCATGTTTATACAGGTAGCGGTGTAGATATATCCACGTTCATACAGATGGCGGTGAATATATTTCCATGTGCATACAGATAGCGGTGTAGATATTTCCATGTTCATACAGATAGCGGTGTACATATTTCCATGTTCATACAGATAGCAGTGCTGATATTTCCATGTTCATCCAGATGGCTGTGTAGATATATCCATGTTCATACAGATGGCGGTGAAGATATTTCCATGTTCATACAGATACCGGTGTAGATATTTCCATTTTCGTACAGATAGCGGTGTAGATATTTCCATGTTCATACAGATAGCGGTGCTGATTTTTCCATGTTTATGCAGGTAGCTGTGCAGATATTTCCATGTTTATACAGATAGCGGTGTAGATATTTCCATGTTTATACAGATAGCGGTGTAGATATTTCCATGTTTATACAGATAGCGGTGTAGTTATCTCCATCTTAATACAGATGGCGGTGTAGATATTTATATGTTCATACAGACGGCAGTGCAGATATTTCCATGTTCATACAGATGGCGGTGTAGATATTTCCATGTTTATAGAGATAGCGGTGTAGTTATTTCCATGTGTAAAGAGATAGCTTTGTAGATATTTCCATGTATATGCAGATAGCTGTGTAGATATTTCCATTTTCATGCAGATAGCGGTGTAGATATTTCCATGTTCAAACAGATAGCGGTGTAGATATTTCCATGTTCATAGAGATAGCGGTGGAGATATTCCCATGTTCGTACAGATAGCGGTGTAGATATTTCCATGTTCATACTGATATTGGTGTAGATATTTCCATGTTCATACAGACAGCGGTGTAGCTATTTCCATGTTCATGCAGATAGCGGTGTAGATATTTCCATGTTCATCCAGATGGCTGTGAAGATATATCCATGTTCATACAGATGGCGGTGAAGATATTTCCATGTTCATGCAGATAGCGGTGTAGATATTTCCATGTTCATACAGATAGTGGTGTAGCTATTTCCATTTTCATACAGATAGCGGTGTATCTATTTCCATGTTCATTCAGATAGCGGTGTAGATATTTCCATGTTCATCCAGATGGCTGTGTAGACATATCCATGTTCATACAGATGGCGATGAAGATAATTCCATGTTCATACAGATAGCGGTATAGATATTTCCATGTTCATACAGATAGTGGTGTAGATATTTCCATATTCATACAGATAGAGGGGCTGGTATTTCCATGTTCATACAGATAGCGGTGCTGATATTTCCATGTTTATACAGGTAGCGGTGTAGACTTTTCCATGTTTATACAGATAGCGGTGAAGGTGTATGCATGTTTACACAGATATCTGTGTTGATATTTCCATGTTCATACAGATAGTGGTGTAGATATTTCCATGTTCATCCAGATGGCTGTGTAGACATATCCATGTTCATTCAGATGGCGGTGAAGATATTTCCATGTTGATACAGATAGCGGTGTAGACATTTCCATGTTCATACAGATAGTTGTGTAGATATTTCCATGTTCATACAGATGGCTGTGTAGATATATCCATGTTCATACAGATGGCGGTGAAGATATTTCCATGTTCATAGAGATGGCGGTGTAGATATTTCCATATTCATTCCGATAGCGGTGCTGATATTTCCATGGTTATACAGGTAGCGGTGTAGATATTTCCATGTTTATACAGATAGCGGTGTAGATATTTCCATGTTTATACACATAGCGGTGTAGATATTTCCATGTTTATACAGATAGCGGTGTAGATATCTCCATCTTAATACAGATGGCGGTGTAGATATTTATATGTTCATACAGATGGCGGTGCAGATATTTCCATGTCCATACAGATGGCAGTGTAGATATTTCCAATTTCATACAGATAGCGGTGTAGTTATTTCCAAGTGTAAAGAGATAGCTGTGTAGATATTTCCATGTATATGCAGATAGCTGTGTAGATATTTCCATTTTCATGCAGATAGCAGTGTATATATTTCCCTGTTCAAACAGTTAGCGGTGTAGAAATTTCCATGTTCATAAAGATAGCTGTGTAGATATTTCCATGTTTATACAGATAGCGCTGAAGATGTATGCATGTTTACACAGATAGCGGTGTATATATTTCCATGTTTATACAGATAGCGGTGAAGATGTATGCATGTTTACACAGATAGCGGTGTAGATATTTCCATGTTCATACTGATAGCGGTGTAGATACTTCCATGTTCATCCAGATGGCTCTGTAGATATATCCATGGTCATACAGATGGCAGTGAAGATATTTCCATGTTCATACAGATAGAGGTGTAGTTATTTCCATGTGTAAAGAGATAGCTGTGTAGATATTTCCATGTATATGCAGATAGCTGTGTAGATATTTCCATTTTCATGCACATAGCGCTTTAGATATTTCCATGTACAAACAGATAGCGGTGTAGATATTTCCATGTTCATAGAGATAGCGGTGTAGATATTTCCATGTTCATACAGATAGCGGTGAAGATGTATGCATGTTTACACAGATAGCGGTGTAGATATTTCCATGTTCATACAGATAGCGGTGTAGATATTTCCATGTTCATCCAGATGGCTGTGTAGATATATCCATGTTCATACAGATGGCGGTGAAAATATTTCCATGTTCATACAGATAGCGATGTACATATTTCCATGTTCATACAGATAGCGGTGTAGATATTTCCATGTTCATACAGACAGCGGTGTTGATATTTCCATGTTCATCCAGATGGCTGTGTAGATATATCCATGTTCATACAGATAGCAGTGTAGATATTTCCATGTTCATACAGATAGCGGTGCAGATATTTCCATGTTCATCCAGATGGCTGTGTAGATATATCCATGTTCATACAGATGGCGGTGAAGATATTTCCATGTTCATACAGATAGCGGTGTAGATATTTCCATGTTCATACCGATAGCGGTGCTGATATTTCCATGTTCATACAGATAGCGGTGTAGATATTTCCATGTTCATACAGATAGCGGTGTATGTATTTCCATGTTCATACAGATAGCGGTGTAGATATTTCCATGTTCATACAGATAGCGGTGTAGATATTTCCATGTTCATACAGATAGCGGTGTATGTATTTCCATGTTCATACAGATAGCGGTGTAGATATTTCCCTTTTCATGCACATAGCGGTGTATATATTTCCCTGTTCAAACAGTTAGCGGTGTAGATATTTCCATGTTAATACAGATAGCGGTGTAGATATTTCCATGTTCATACAGATAGCGGTGTAGATATTTCCATGTTCATACAGATAGCGGTGTAGATATTTCCATGTTCGTACAGATAGCGGTGTAGATATTTCCATGTTCATCCAGATGGCTGTGTAGATATATCCATGTTCATACAGATGGCGGTGAAGATATTTCCATGTTCATACAGATGGCGGTGTAGATATTTCCATGTTCATACAGATAGCGGTGTAGATATTTCCATGTTCATACAGATAGCCGTGTAGATATTGCCATGTTCATAACGATAGCGATGCTGATACTTCCATGTTTATAAAGGTAGCTGTGTACATATTTCTATGTTTATACAGATAGCGGTGTAGATATGTCCATGTTCATACAGATAGCGGTGTAGATATGTCCATGTTTATACAGATAGCGGTGTAGATATCTCCTTCTTAATACAAATGGCGGTGTAGATATTTATATGTTCATACAGATGGCGGTGCAGATATTTCCATGTTCATACAGATGGCGGTGTAGATATTTCTATGTTCATAGAGATAGAGGTGTAGTTATTTCCATGTGTAAAGAGATAGCTGTGTAGATATTTCCATGTATATGCAGATAGCTGTGTAGATATTTCCATTTTCATGCAGATAGCGGTGTAGATATTTCCATGTTCAAACAGATAGCGGTGTAGATATTTCCATGTTCATAGAGATAGCGGTGTAGATATTTCCATGTTTATACAGATAGCGGTGAAGATGTATGCATGTTTACAAAGATAGCGGTGTAGATATTTCCATGTTCATACAGATAGCGGTGCTGATATTTCCATGTTTATACAGGTAGCGGTGTAGATATATCCACGTTCATACAGATGGCAGTGAACATATTTCCATGTGCATACAGATAGCGGTGTAGATATTTCCATGTTCATACAGATAGCGGTGTATATATTTCCATGTTCATACAGATAGCGGTGTAGCTATTTCCATGTTCATGCAGATAGCGGTGTAGGTATGTCCATGTTCTTCCAGATGGCTGTGTAGATATATCCATGCTCATACAGATGGCGGTGAAGATATTTCCATGTTTATACAGATAGCGGTGTAGATATTTCCATGTTCATACAGAGAGTGGTGTAGATATTTCCATGTTCATACAGATAGCAGTGTAGCTATTTCCATGTTCATACAGATAGCGGTGTAGTTATTTCCATGTTCATCCAGATGGGTCTGTAGATATATTCATGTTCATACAGATGGCGGTGAAGATAATTCCATGTTCATACAGATAGCGTTGTAGATATTTCCATGTTCATCCAGATGGCTGTGTAGATATATCCATGTTCATACAGATGGCGGTGAAGATATTTCCATGTTTTTACAGATAGCGGTGAAGATGTATGCATGTTTACACAGATAGCGGTGTAGATATTTCCATGTTCATACAGATGGCGGTGTAGATATTTCCATGTTCATACAGATAGCGGTGTAGTTATTTCCATGTGTAAAGGTATAGCTGTGTAGATATTTCCATGTATATGCAGATAGCTGTGTAGATATTTCCATTTTCATGCAGATAGCGGTGTAGATATTTCCAGGTTCAAACAGATAGCGGTGTAGATACTTCCATGTTCATCCAGATAGCGGTGTAGATATTTCCATGTTCGTACAGATAGCGGTGTAGATATTTCCATGTTCATGCAGATAGCGGTGCTTATATTTCCATGATTATACAGGCAGCGGTGTAGATATTTCCATGTTTATAGAGATAGCGGTGTAGATATTTCTATGTTTATACAGACAGCGGTGTAGATATTTCCAAGTTTATACAGATAGCGGGGTAGATATCTCCATCTTAATACGGTTGGCGGTGTAGATATTTATATGGTCATGCAGATGGCGGAGCAGATATTTCCATGTTCAAACAGATGGCGGTGTAGATATTTCCATGTTTATAGAGATAGTGATGTAGATATTTCCATGTGTAAAGAGATAGCATTGTATATATTTCCATGTATATGCAGATAGCTGTGTAGATATTTCCATTTTCATGCAGATAGCGGTGTAGATATTTCCATGTTCATACAGATAGCGGTGTAGATATTTCCGTGTTTATACAGATAGCGGTCTAGATATTTCCATGTTTATACAGATAGCGGTGAAGATGTATGCATGTTTACACAGATAGCAGTGTAGATATTTCCATGTTCATACAGATAGCGGTGTAGATATTTCCATGTTCATACAGATGGCG
Source organism: Gorilla gorilla gorilla (assembly GCF_029281585.2). Taxonomy (NCBI): domain Eukaryota; kingdom Metazoa; phylum Chordata; class Mammalia; order Primates; family Hominidae; genus Gorilla; species Gorilla gorilla. The sequence continues at coordinate 2,226,442 of NC_073232.2, read as the reverse complement.
GTGAAGTTATTTCCATGTTCGTACAGATAGCGGTGTAGATATTTCCATCTTCATACATATATTGGTGTAGATATTTCCATGTTCATACAGATAGCGGTGTAGCTATTTCCATGTTCATGGAGATAGCGGTGTAGATATTTCCATGTTAATCCAGATGGCTGTGAAGATATATCCATGTTCATACAGATGGCGGTGAAGCTATTTCCATGTTCAAACAGATAGCGTTGTAGATATTTCCATGTTCATACAGATAGTGGTGTAGGTATTTCCATGTTCATACAGATAGCGGTGTAGCTATTTCCATGTTCGTACAGATAGCGGTGCTGATATTTCCATGTTTATACAGGTAGCGGTGTAGATATTTCCATGTTTATACAGGTAGCGGTGTAGATATTTCCATGTTTATACAGATAGCAGTGTAGATATCTCCATCTTAATACAGATGGCGGTGTAGATATTTATATGTTCATACAGATGGCCGTGCAGATATTTCCATGTCATACAGATGACGGTGTAGATATTTCCATATTCATACAGATAGCGGTGTAGTTATTTCCATGTGTAAAGAGATAGCTGTGTAGATATTTCCATGTATATGCAGATAGCTGGGTAGATATTTCCATTTTCATGCAGTTAGCGGTTTAGATATTTCCATATTCAAACAGATAGCGGTGTAGATATTTCCATGTTCATCCAGATAGCGGTGTAGATATTTCCATGTTTATACAGATAGCGGTGAAGATGTATGCATGTTTACACAGATAGCGGTGCAGATATTTCCATGTTCCTACAGATAGCGGTGTAGATATTTCCATGTTCATCCTGATAGCTGTGTAGATATATCCATGTTCATTCAGATAGTGGTGTAGATATTTCCATGTTCATAGAGATAGCGGTGTAGCTATTTCCATGTTCATACAGATAGCGGTGAAGATACTTCCATGTTCGTACAGATAGCGGTGCTGATATTTCCATGTTTATACAGGTAGCGGTGTGGATATTTCCTTGTTTATACAGATAGCGGTGTAGATACTTCCATGTTTATACAGATAGCGGTGTAGATATTTCCAGGATTATACAGACAGCGGTGTAGATATCTCCATCTTAATATAGATGGCGGTGTAGATATTTATATGTTCATACAGATGGCGGTGCAGATATTTCCATATTCATACAGATGGCGGTGTAGATATTTCTATGTTTATAGAGATAGTGGTGTAGTTATTTCCACGTGTAAAGAGATAGCTTTGTAGATATTTCCATGTATATGCAGATAGCAGTGTAGATATTTCCATTTTCATGCAGATATCGGTGTAGATATTTCCATGTTCAAACAGATAGCGGTGTAGATATTTCCATGTTCATAGAGATAGCGGTGTAGATATTTCCATGTTTATACAGATAGCGATGAAGATGTATGCATGTTTACAAAGATAGCGGTGTAGATATTTCCATGTTCATACAGATAGCGGTGCTGATATTTCCATGTTTATACAGGTAGCGGTGTAGATATATCCACGTTCATACAGATGGTGGTGAACATATTTCCATGTGCATACAGATAGCGGTGTAGATATTTCCATGTTCATACAGATAGCGGTGTATATATTTCCATGTTCATACAGATAGCAGTGCTGATATTTCCGTGTTCATCCAGATGGCTGTGTAGATATATCCATGTTCATACAGATGGCGGTGAAGATATTTCCATGTTCATAAAGATACCGGTGTAGATATTTCCATTTTCGTACAGATAGCGGTGTAGATATTTCCATGTTCATACAGATAGCGGTGCTGATTTTTCCATGTTTATGCAGGTAGCGGTGCAGATATTTCCATGTTTATACAGATAGCGGTGTAGATATTTCCATGTTTATACAGATAGTGGTGTAGATATTTCCATGTTTATACAGATAGCGGTGTAGTTATCTCCATCTTAATACAGATGGCGGTGTAGATATTTATATGTTCATACAGACGGCAGTGCAGATATTTCCATGTTCATACAGATGGCGGTGTAGATATTTCCATGTTTATAGAGATAGTGGTGTAGTTATTTCCATGTGTAAAGAGATAGCTTTGTAGATATTTCCATGTATATGCAGATAGCTGTGTAGATATTTCCATTTTCATGCAGATAGCGGTGTAGATATTTCCATGTTCAAACAGATAGCGGTGTAGATATTTCCATGTTCATAGAGATAGCGTTGGAGATATTCCCATGTTCGTACAGATAGCGGTGTAGATATTTCCATGTTCATACTGATATTGGTGTAGATATTTCCATGTTCATGCAGACAGCGGTGTAGCTATTTCCATGTTCATGCAGATAGCGGTGTAGATATTTCCATGTTCATCCAGATGGCTGTGAAGATATATCCATGTTCATACAGATGGCGGTGAAGATATTTCCATGTTCATGCAGATAGCGGTGTAGATATTTCCATGTTCATACAGATAGTGGTGTAGCTATTTCCATTTTCATACAGATAGCGGTGTATCTATTTCCATGTTCATTCAGATAGCTGTGTAGATATTTCCATGTTCATCCAGATGGCTGTGTAGACATATCCATGTTCATACAGATGGCGATGAAGATAATTCCATGTTCATACAGATAGCGGTATAGATATTTCCATGTTCATACAGATAGTGGTGTAGATATTTCCATGTTCATACAGATAGAGGGGCTGGTATTTCCATGTTCATACAGATAGCGGTGCTGATATTTCCATGTTTATACAGGTAGCGGTGTAGATTTTTCCATGTTTATACAGATAGCGGTGAAGGTGTATGCATGTTTACACAGATAGCTGTGTTGATATTTCCATGTTCATACAGATAGTGGTGTAGATATTTCCATGTTCATCCAGATGGCTGTGTAGACATATCCATGTTCATTCAGATGGCGGTGAAGGTATTTCCATGTTGATACAGATAGCGGTGTAGACATTTCCATGTTCATACACATAGCGGTGTAGATATTTCCATGTTCATACAGGTGGCTGTGTAGATATATCCAAGTTCATACAGATGGCGGTGAAGATATTTCCATGTTCATAGAGATGGCGGTGTAGATATTTCCATATTCATTCCGATAGCGGTGCTGATATTTCCATGGTTATACAGGTAGCGGTGTAGATATTTCCATGTTTATACAGATAGCGGTGTAGATATTTCCATGTTTATACACATAGCGGTGTAGATATTTCCATGTTTATACAGATAGCGGTGTAGATATCTCCATCTTAATACAGATGGCGGTGCAGATATTTCTATGTCCATACAGATGGCGGTGTAGATATTTCCAATTTCATACAGATAGCGGTGTAGTTATTTCCAAGTGTAAAGAGATAGCTGTGTAGATATTTCCATGTATATGTAGATAGCTGTGTAGATATTTCCATTTTCATACAGATAGCAGTGTATATATTTCCCTGTTCAAACAGTTAGCGGTGTAGATATTTCCATGTTCATAAAGATATCTGTGTAGATATTTCCATGTTTATACAGATAGCGCTGAAGATGTATGCATGTTTACACAGATAGCGGTGTAGATATTTCCATGTTTATACAGATAGCTGTGTAGATATTTCCATGTTCATACAGATAGCTGTGCAGATATTTCCATGTTCATACAGATAGCGGTGCAGATATTTCCATGTTCATCCAGATGACTGTGTAGATATATCCGTGTTCATACAGATGGCGGTGAAGATATTTCCATGTTCATACAGATGGCGGTGAAGATATTTCCATGTTCATACAGATGGCGGTGTAGATATTTCCAAGTTCATACAGATAGCGGTGTAGATATTTCCATGTTCATACCGATAGCGGTGCTGATATTTCCATGTTCATACAGATAGCGGTGTAGATATTTCCATGTTCATACAGATAGCGCTGTATGTATTTCCATGTTCATACAGATAGCGATGTAGATATTTCCATGTTCATACAGATAGCGGTGTAGATATTTCCATGTTCATACAGATAGCGGTGTATGTATTTCCATGTTCATACAGATAGCGGTGTACATATTTCCCTTTTCATGCACATAGCGGTGTATATATTTCCCTGTTCAAACAGTTAGCGGTGTAGATATTTCCATGTTCATACAGATAGCGGTGTAGATATTTCCATGTTCATACAGATAGCGGTGTATGTATTTCCATGTTCATACAGATAGCGGTGTAGATATTTCCCTTTTCATGCACATAGCGGTGTATATATTTCCCTGTTCAAACAGTTAGCGGTGTAGATATTTCCATGTTCATACAGATAGCGGTGTAGATATTTCCATGTTCATACAGATAGCGGTGTAGATATTTCCATGTTCATACAGATAGCGGTGTAGATATTTCCATGTTCGTACAGATAGCGGTGTAGATATTTCCCTGTTCATCCAGATGGCTGTGTAGATATATTCATGTTCATACAGATGGCGGTGAAGATATTTCCATGTTCATACATATAGCGGTGTAGATATTTCCATGTTCATACAGATAGCCGTGTAGATATTGCCATGTTCATAACGATAGCGATGCTGATACTTCCATGTTTATAAAGGTAGCTGTGTACATATTTCCATGTTTATACAGATAGCGGTGTAGATATTTCCATGTTCATACAGATAGCGGTGTAGATATGTCCATGTTTATACAGATAGCGGTGTAGATATCTCCTTCTTAATACAGATGGCAGTGTAGATATTTACATGTTCATACAGATGGCGGTGCAGATATTTCCAAGTTCATATAGATGGCGGTGTAGATATTTCCATGTTTATAGAGATAGCGGTGTAGTTATTTCCATGTGTAAAGAGATAGCTGTGTAGATATTTCCATGTATATGCAGATAGCTGTGTAGATATTTCCCTTTTCATGCAGATAGTGGTGTAGATATTTCCATGTTCATACAGATAGCGATGTAGATATTTCCATGTTCATACAGATAGCGGTGTAGATATTTCCATGTTTATACAGATAGCGGTGAAGATGTATGCATGTTAACACAGATAGCTGTGTTGATATTTCCATGTTCATACAGATATTGGTGTAGATATTTCCATGTTCATCCAGATGGCTGTGTAGACATATCCAAGTTCATTCAGATAGCGGTGAAGATATTTCCATGTTAATACAGAAAGCGGTGTAGACATTTCCATGTTCATAAAGATAGCGGTGTAGATATTTCCATGTTCATACAGATGGCTGTGTAGATATATCCATGTTCATACAGATGGCGGCGAACATATTTCCATGTTCATAGAAATGGCGGTGTAGATATTTCCATATTCATTCCGATAGCGGTGCTGATATTTCCATGTTTATACAGGTAGCGGTGTAGATATTTCCATGTGTAAAGAGATAGCTGTGTAGATATTTCCATGTATATGCAGATAGCTGTGTAGATATATCCATTTTCATGCAGATAGCAGTGTATATATTTCCCTGTTCAAACAGATAGCTGTTTTGATATTTCCATGTTCATACAGATAGCGGTGTAGATATTTCCATGTTTATACAGATAGCGGTGAAGATGTATGCATGTTTACACAGATAGCGGTGTAGATATTTCCATGTTCATACTGATAGCGGTGTAGATATTGCCATGTTCATCCAGATGGCTCTGTAGATATATCCTTGGTCATACAGATGGCAGTGAAGATATTTCCATGTTCATACAGATAGAGGTGTAGTTATTTCCATGTGTAAAGAGATAGCTGTGTAGATATTTCCATGTATATGCAGATAGCTGTGTAGATATTTCCATTTTCATGCACATAGCGGTTTAGATATTTCCATGTTCAAACAGATAGCGGTGTAGATATATCCATGTTCATAGAGATAGCGGTGTAGATATTTCCATGTTCATACAGATAGCGGTGAAGATGTATGCATGTTTACACAGATAGCGGTGTAGATATTTCCATGTTCATACAGATAGCGGTGTAGATATTTCCATTTTCATCCAGATGGCTGTGTAGATATATCCATGTTCATACAGATGGCGGTGAAGATATTTCCATGTTCATACAGATAGCGGTGTAGATATTTCCATGTTCATACAGATAGCGGTGTAGATATATCCATGTTCATACAGACAGCGGTGTTGATTATTCCATGTTCATCCAGATGGCTGTGTAGATATATCAATGTTCATACAGATGGTGGTGAAGATATTTCCATGTTCATACAGATATCGGTGTACATATTTCCATGTTCATACAGATAGCGGTGTAGGTATTTCCATGTTCCTACAGATAGCGGTGCTGATATTTCCATGTTTATACAGGTAGCGGTGTAGATATTTCCATGTTTATACAGATAGGGTTGTAGATATTTCCATGTTTATACAGATAGCGGTGTAGATATTTCCATGTTTATACAGATAGCGGTGTAGATATCTCCAACTTAATACAGATGGCCGAGTAGATATTTATATGTTCATACAGATGGCGGTGCGGATATTTCCATGTTCATACAGATGGTGGTGTAGATATTTCCATGTTCATACAGATAGCGGTGTAATTATTTCCATGTGTAAAGAGATAGCTGTGTAGGTATTTCCATGTATATGCAGATAGCTGTGTAGATATTTCCATTTTCATGCAGATAGCGGTGTAGATATTTCCATGTTCAAAAAGATAGCGGTGTAGATATTTCCATGTTCATAAAGATAGCGGTGTAGATATTTCCAATTTTATACAGACAGCGGTGAAGAAGTATGCATGTTTACACAGATAGCGGTGTAGATATTTCCATTTTCATCCAGATGGCTGTGTAGATATATCCATGTTCATACAGATAGCAGTGTAGATATTTCCATGTTCATACAGATAGCGGTGTAGGTATTTCCAGGTTCATACAGATAGCGGTGTAGATATTTCCATGTTCATCCAGATGGCTGTGTACACGTATCCATGTTCATAAAGATAGCGGTGAAGATATTTCCATGTTCATACAGATAGCGGTGTAGATATTTCCATGTTCATACAGATAGCGGTGTAGATATTTCCATGTTCATACAGATAGCGGTGTATGTATTTCCATGTTTATACAGATAGCGGTGTAGATATTTCCCTTTTCATGCACATAGCAGTGTATATATTTCCCTGTTCAAACAGTTAGCGGTGTAGATATTTCCATGTTCATACAGATAGCGGTGTAGATATTTCCATGTTCATACAGATAGCGGTGTAGATATTTCCATGTTCATACAGATAGCGGTGTAGATATTTCCATGTTCGTACAGATAGCGGTGTAGATATTTCCATGTTCATAACGATAGCGGTGCTGATACTTCCATGTTTATAAAGGTAGCTGTGTACATATTTCCATGTTTGTACAGATAGCGGTGTAGATATTTATATGTTCATACAGATATCGGTGCAGATATTTCCATGTTCATACAGATGGCGGTGTAGATATTTCCATGTTTATAGAGATAGCGGTGTAGTTATTTCCATGTGTAAAGAGATAGCTGTGTAGATATTTCCATGTATATGCAGATAGCTGTGTAGATATTTCCCTTTCCATGCAGATAGTGGTGTAGATATTTCCATGTTCAAACAGATAGCGATGTAGATATTTCCATGTTCATAGAGATAGCGGTGTAGATATTTCCATGTTTATACAGATAGCGGTGTAGATGTATGCATGTTTCCACAGATAGCTTTGTTGATATTTCCATGTTAATACAGATAGTGGTGTAGATATTTCCATGTTCATCCAGATGGCTGTGTAGACATATCCATGTTCATTCAGATGGCGGTGAAGATATTTCCATGTTAATACAGATAGTGGTGTAGACATTTCCATGGTCATACAGATAGCGGTGTAGATATTTCCATGTTCATACAGATGGCTGTGTAGATATATCCATGTTCATACAGATGGCGGTGAACATATTTCCATGTTCATGGAGATGGCGGTGTAGATATTTCAATATTCATTCCGATAGCGGTGCTGATATTTCCATGTTTATACAGGTAGCGGTGTAGATATTTCCATGTTTATACAGATAGCGGTGTAGATATCTCCATCTTAATACAGATGGTGGTGTAGATATTTATATGTTCATTCAGATGGCGGTTCAGATATTTCCATGATCATACAGATCGCGGTGTAGATATTTCCATGTTCATACAGACAGCGGTGTAGTTATTTCCATGTGTAAAGAGATAGCTGAGTAGATATTTCCATGTATATGCAGATAGCTGTGTAGATATTTCAACGTTCATACAGATAGCGGTGTATATATTTCCCTGTTCAAACAGTTAGTGGTGTAGATATTTCCATGTTCAGAAAGATAGCGGTTTAGACATTTCCATGTTTATACAGATAGCGGTGAAGATGTATGCATGTTTACACTGATAGCGGTGTAGATATTTCCATGTTCATACAGACAGCGGTGCAGATATTTCCATGTTCATCCAGATGGCTGTGTAGATATATCCATGTTCATACAGATGGCAGTGAAGATATTTTCATGTTCATACAGATAGCGGTGTAGATATTTCCATGTTCATACAGATAGCGGCGTAGATATTTCCATGTTCATACAGATAGCGGTGCAGATATTTCCATCTTCATACAGATGGCAGTGAAGATATTTCCATGTTCATACAGATAGCGGTGTAGATATTTCCATGTTCAAACAGATAGCGGTGTATGTATTTCCATGTTCATACAGATATCGGTTTAGATATTTCCATTTTCATGCAGATAGCGGTGTATATATGTCCCTATTCAAACAGTTAGTGGTGCAGATATTTCCATGTTCAGAAAGATAGCGTTGTAGATATTTCCATGTTTATAGAGATAGCGGTGAAGATGTATGCATGTTTACACTGATAGCGGTGTAGATATTTCCATGTTCATCCAGATGTCTGTGTAGATATATCTATGTTCACACAGATAGCGGTGTAGATATTTCCATGTTCATACAGATAGCGGTGCAGATATTTCCATGTTCATCCAGATGGCTGTGTAGATATATCCATGTTCATACAGATGACGGTGAAGATATTTCCATGTTCATACAGATAGCGGTGTGGATATTTCCATGTTCCAACAGATAGCGGTGTATGTATTTCCATGTTCGTACAGAGAGAGGTGTATGTATTTCCATGTTCATACAGATAGCGGTGTAGATATTTCCATGTTCATCCAGATGGCTGTGTAGATATTTCCATGTTCATACAGATAGCGGTGTAGGTATTTCCATGTTCATACAGATAGCGGTGTAGATATTTCCATGTTCATCCAGATGGCTGTGTAGATATATCCATGTTCATACAGATGGCGGTGAAGATATTTCCATGTTCATACAGATAGCGGTGTAGATATTTCCATGTTCATACAGATAGCCGTGTAGATATTGCCATGTGAATACCGATAGCGGTGCTCATACTTCCATGTTTATACAGGTAGCGGTGTACATATTTCCGTGTTTATACAGATAACGGTGTAAATATTTCCATGTTCATACAGAGAGCGGTGTAGATATTTCCATGTTTATACAGATAGCGGTGTAGATATCTACTTCTTAATACAGATGGCGGTGTAGATATTTATATGTTCATACAGATGGCGGTGCAGATATTTCCATGTTCATACAGATGGCGGTGTAGATATTTCCATGGTTATGTAGATAGCGGTGTAGTTATTTCCATGTGTAAAGAGATAGCTGTGTAGGTATTTCCATGTATTTGCAAATAGCTGTGTAGATATTTTCATTTTCATGCAGATAGCGGTGTAGATATTTCCATGTTCAAACAGATAGCGGTGTAGATATTTCCATATTCATACAGATAGCGGTGCAGATATTTCCATGTTTATACAGATGGCTGTGTAGATATATCCATGTTCATACAGATGGCGGTGTAGATATTTCCATGTTCATGCAGATAGCGGTTTAGATATTTCCATGTTCATCCAGATGGCTGTGTAGATATATCCATGTTCAAACAGATGGCGGAGAAGATATTTCCATGTTCATACAGATGGCGGTGTAGATATTTCCATGTTCATACATATAGCGGTGTAGATATTTCCATGTTCATACAGATAGCGGTGTAGATATTTCCATGTTCATACAGATAGCGGTGTATATATTTCCATGTTCATACAGATAGCGGTGTAGATATTTCCATTTTCATGCAGATAGCCCTGTATATATTTCCCTGTTCAAACAGTTAGCGGTTTAGATATTTCCATGTTCATAAAGATAGCGGTGTAGATATTTCCATGTTTATACAGATAGCGTTGAAGATGTATGCATGTTTACACAGATAGCGGTGTAGATATTTCCATGTTCATCCAGATGGCTGTGTAGATATATCCATGTTCATACAGATGGCGGTGAAGAGATTTCCATGTTCATACAGATAGCGGTGTAGATATTTCCATGTTCATACAGATAGCGGTGTAGATATTTCCATGTTCATACAGATAGCGGTGCTGATATTTCCATGTTCTTACAGGTAGCGGTGTAGATATTTCCATGTTTATACAGATAGCGGTGTAGATATTTCCATGTTTATACAGACAGCGGTGTAGATATTTCCATGTTTATACAGATAGCGGTGTAGATATCTCCATCTTAATACAGATGGCGGTGCAGATATTTCCATGTTCATACAGATGGCCTTGTAGATATTTCCATATTCATCCAGATGGCTGTGTAGATATATCCATGTTCATACAGATGGCGGTGAAGATATTTTCATGTTCATACAGATAGCGGTGTAGATATTTCCATGTTCACACAGATTCCCGTGTAGATATTGCCATGTTCATACCGATAGCGATGCTGATACTTTCATGTTTATACAGGTAGCGGTGTACATATTTCCGTGTTTATACAGATAGCGGTGTAGATATTTCCATGTTCATACAGATAGCGGTGTAGATATTTCCATGTTTATACAGATAGCGGTGTAGATATCTACTTCTTAATACAGATGGCGGTGTAGACATTTATATGTTCATACAGATGGCGGTGCAGATATTTCCATGTTCATACAGATGGCGGTGTAGATATTTCCATGTTTATAGAGATAGCGGTATAGTTATTTCCATGTGTAAAGAGATAGTTGTGTAGATATTTCCATGTATATGCAGATAGCAGTGTAGATATTTCCATTTTCATGCAGATAGCGGTGTAGATATTTCCATGTTCAAACAGATAGCGGTGTAGATATTTCCATGTTCATACAGATAGCGGTGTAGATATTTCCATGTTTATACAGATGGCTGTGTAGGTATATCCATGTTCATACAGATGGCGGTGTAGATATTTCCATGTTCATACAGATAGCGGTGTAGATATTTCCATGTTCATACAGATAGCGGTGTAGATATTTCCATGTTCATACAGATAGCGGTGTATGTATTTCCAAGTTCATACAGATAGCGGTGTAGATATTTCCATTTTCATGAAGATAGTGGTGTATATATTTCCCTGTTGGAACAGTTAGCGGTTTAGTTATATCCATGTTCATAAAGATAGCGGTGTAGATATTTCCATGTTTATACAGATAGCGGTGAAGATGTATGCATGTTTACACAAATAGCGGTGTAGATATTTCCATGTTCATCCAGATGGCTGTGTAGATATATCCATGTTCATACAGATGGCGGTGAAAATATTTCCATGTTCATATAGATAGCGGTGTAGATATTTCCATGTTCATACAGATAGCGGTGTAGATATTTCCATGTTCATACAGATAGCGGAGCTGATATTTCCATGTTCATACAGGTAGCGGTGTAGATATTTCCATGTTTATACAGATGGCGGTGTAGATATATCCATGTTCATACAGATGGCGGTGTAGATATTTCCATATTCATGCAGATAGCGGTTTAGATATTTCCATGTTCATCCAGATGGCTGTGTAGATATATCCATGGTCAAACAGATTGCGGAGAAGATATTTCCATGTTCATACAAATGGCGGTGTAGATATTTCCATGTTCATACAGATAGCGGTGTAGATATTTCCATGTTCATACAGATAGCGGTGCTGATATTTCCATGTTCATACAGGTAGCGGTGTAGATATTTCCATGTTTATAGAGATAGCGGTGTAGATATTTCCATGTTTATACAGATAGCGGTGTAGATATTTCCATGTTTATACAGATAGCGGTGTAGATATCTCCATCTTAATACAGATGGCGTTGCAGATATTTCCATGTTCATACAGACGGCGGTGTAGATATTTCCATATTCATCCAAATGGCTGTGTAGATATATCCATGTTCATACAGATGGCGGTGGAGATATTTTCATGTTCATACAGATAGCGGTGTAGATATTTCCATCTTAATACAGATGGCGGTGTAGATATTTCCATGTTGATACAGATAGCGGTGTAGATATCTCCCTCTTAATACAGATGGCGGTGTAGATACTTATAAGTTCATACAGATGGCGGTGCAGATATTTCCATGTTCATACAGATGGCGGTGAAGATATTTTCATGTTCATACAGATAGCGGTGCTGATATTTCCATGTTTATACAGATAGCGGTGTAGATATTTCCATGTTGATACAGATAGCGGTGTAGATATCTCCATCTTAATACAGATGGCGGTGTAGATATTTATATGTTCATACAGATGGCGGTGCAGATATTTCCATGTTCATACAGATGGCGGTGTAGATATTTCCATGTTCATTCAGATAGCGGTGTAGTTATTTCCATGTGTAAAGAGATACCTGTGTAGATATTTCCATGTATATGCAGATAGCTGTGTAGCAATTTCCATTTTCATGCAGATAGCGGTGTATATATTTCCCTGTTCAAACAGATAGTGGTGTAGATATTTCCATGTTCATACAGATAGCGGTGTAGATATTTCCATGTTCATACAGATAGCGGTGTAGATATTTCCATGTTCATACAGATAGCGGTGTAGATATTTCCATGTTCATACAGATAGCGGTTCTGATATTTCCATGTTTTTTCAGGTAGCGGTGAAGCTATTTCCATGTTTAAACAGATAGCGGTGTAGATATTTCCATGTTTATACAGATAGCGGTGTAGATATTTCCATGTTTATAGAGATAGCGGTGTAGATATCTCCATCTTAATACAGATGGCGGTGTAGATATTTATATGTTCATACAGATGGCGGTTCAGAAATTTCCATTTTCATACGGATGGCGGTGTAGATATTTCCATCTTCATACAGATAGCGGTGTAGTTATTTCCATGTGTAAAGAGATAGCTGTGTAGATATTTCCATGTATATGCAGATAGCTGTGTAGATATTTCCATTTTCATGCAGATAGCGGTGTATATATTTCCCTGTTCAAACAGTTAGCGGTGTAGATATTTCCATGTTCAGAAAGATAGCGGTGTAGATATTTCCATGTTTATACAGATAGCGGTGAAGATGTATGCATGTTTACACAGATAGCAGTGTAGATATTTCCATGTTCATCCAGATGGCTGTGTAGATATATCCATGTTCATACAGATAGCGGTGTAGATATTTCCATGTTCATACAGATAGCGGTGCAGATATTTCCAAGTTCATCCAGATGGCTGTGTAGATATTTCCATGTTCATACAGATGGCGGTGAAGATATTTCCATGTTCATACAGATAGCGGTGTAGATATTTCCATGTTCATACAGAAAGCGGTGTAGATATTTCCATGTTCAAACAGATAGCGGTGTATGTATTTCCATGTTCATACAGATAGCGGTGTAGATATTTCCATTTTCAAGCAGATAGCGGTGTATATATTTCCATGTTCAAACAGTTAGCAGTGTAGATATTTCCATGTTCATAAAGATAGCGGTGTAGATATTTCCATGTTTATACAGATAGCGCTGAAAATGTGTGCATGTTTACACAGATAGCAGTGTAGATATTTCCATGTTCATCCAGATGGCTGTGTAGATATATCCATGTTCATACAGATGGCGGTGAAGATATTTCCATGTTCATACAGATAGCGGTGTAGATATTTCCATGTTCATACAGATAGCGGTGCAGATATTTCCATGTTCATACAGATAGCGGTGTATGTATTTCCATGTTCATACAGATAGCGGTGTAGATATTTCCATGTTCATCCAGATGGCTTTGTAGATATTTCCATGTTCATACAGATAGCGGTGTAGATATTTCCATGTTCATACAGATAGCGGTGTAGATATTTCCATGTTCATCCAGATGGCTGCGTAGATATATCCACGTTCATACAGATGGCGGTGAAGCTATTTCCATGTACATACAGATAGCGGTGTAGATATTGCCATGTACATACCGATAGCGGTGCTGATACTTCCATGTTTATACAGGTAGCGGTGTACATATTTCCGTGTTTATAAAGATGGCTGTGTAGATATATCCATGTTCATACAGATGGCGGTGAAGATATTTTCATGTTCATACAGATAGTGTTGTAGATATTTCTATCTTAATACAGATGGCGGTGTAGATATTTCCATGTTGATACAGATAGCGGTGTAGATATCTCCATCTTAATGCAGATGGCGGTGTAGATATTTATATGTTCATACTGATGGCGGTGCAGATATTTCCATGTTCATACAGATGGCGGTGAAGATATTTTCATGTTCATACAGATAGCGGTGCTGATATTTCCATGTTTATACAGATAGCGGTGTAGATATTTCCATGTTGATACAGATAGCGGTGTAGATATCTCCATCTTAATACAGATGGCGGTGTAGATATTTATATGTTCATATAGATGGCGGTGCAGATATTTCCATGTTCCTACAGATGGCGGTGTAAATATTTCCATGTTCATTCAGATAGCGGTGTAGTTATTTCCATGTGTAAAGGGATACCTGTGTAGATATTTCCATGTATATGCAGATAGCTGTGTAGCAATTTCCATTTTCATCCAGATAGCGGTGTATATATTTCCCTGTTCAAACAGATAGTGGTGTAGATATTTCCATGTTCATACAGATAGCGGTGTAGATATTTCCATGTTCATACAGATAGCGGTGTAGATATTTCCATGTTCATACAGATAGCGGTGCTGATATTTCCATGTTTTTTCAGGTAGCGGTGAAGCTATTTCCATGTTTATACAGATAGCGGTGTAGATATTTCCAAGTTTATACAGATAGCGGTGTAGATATTTCCATGTTTATAGAGATAGCGGTGTAGATATCTCCACCTTAATACAGATGGCGGTGTAGATATTTATATGTTCATCCAGATGGCTGTGTAGATATATCCATGTTCATACAGATAGCGGTGTAGGTATTTCAATGTTCATACAGATAGCGGTGCAGATATTTCCATGTTCATCCAGATGGCTGTGTAGATATTTCCATGTTCATACAGATGGCGGTGAAGATATTTCCATGTTCATACAGATAGCGGTGTAGATATTTCCATGTTCATACAGAAAGCGGTGTAGATATTTCCATGTTCAAACAGATAGCGGTGTATGTATTTCCATGTTCATACAGATAGCGGTGTAGATATTTCCATTTTCAAGCAGATAGCGGTGTATATATTTCCATGTTCAAACAGTTAGCGGTGTAGATATTTCCATGTTCATAAAGATAGCGGTGTAGATATTTCCATGTTTATACAGATAGCAGTGAAAATGTGTGCATGTTTACACAGATAGCAGTGTAGATATTTCCATGTTCATCCAGATGGCTGTGTAGATATATCCATGTTCATACAGATGGCGGTGAGGATATTTCCATGTTCATACAGATTGCGGTGTAGATATTTCCATGTTCATACAGATAGCGGTGTAGATATTTCCATGTTCATACAGATAGCGGTGTAGATATTTCCATGTTCATCCAGATGGCTGCGTAGATATATCCATGTTCATACAGATGGCGGTGAAGATATTTCCATGTACATACAGATAGCGGTGTAGATATTGCCATGTACATACCGATAGCGGTGCTGATACTTCCATGTTTATACAGGTAGCGGTGTACATATTTCCGTGTTTATAAAGATGGCTGTGTAGATATATCCATGTTCATACAGATGGCGGTGTAGATATTTCCATGTTCATACAGATAGCGGTGTATGTATTTCCATGTTCATACAGATAGCGGTGTAGATATTTCCATGTTCATCCAGATGGCTGTGTAGATATTTCCATGTTCATACAGATAGCGGTGTAGATATTTCCATGTTCATACAGATAGCGGTGTAGATATTTCCATGTTCATCCAGATGGCTGCGTAGATATATCCATGTTCATACAGATGGCGGTGAAGTTATTTCCATGTACATACAGATAGCGGTGTAGATATTGCCATGTACATACCGATAGCGGTGCTGATACTTCCATGTTTATACAGGTAGCGGTGTACATATTTCCGTGTTTATAAAGATGGCTGTGTAGATATATCCATGTTCATACAGATGGCGGTGAAGATATTTTCATGTTCATACAGATAGCGTTGTAGATATTTCCATCTTAATACAGATGGCGGTGTAGATATTTCCATGTTGATACAGATAGCGGTGTAGATATCTCCATCTTAATACAGATGGCGGTGTAGATATTTATATGTTCATACAGATGGCGGTGCAGATATTTCCATGTTCATACAGATGGCGGTGAAGATATTTTCATGTTCATACAGATAGCGGTGCTGATATTTCCATGTTTATACAGATAGCGGTGTAGATATTTCCATGTTGATACAGATAGCGGTGTAGATATCTCCATCTTAATACAGATGGCGGTGTAGATATTTATATGTTCATACAGATGGTAGTGCAGATATTTCCATGTTCATACAGATGGCGGTGTAAATATTTCCATGTTCATTCAGATAGCGGTGTAGTTATTTCCATGTGTAAAGGGATACCTGTGTAGATATTTCCATGTATATGCAGATAGCTGTGTAGCAAATTCAATTTTCATGCAGATAGCGGTGTATATATTTCCCTGTTCAAACAGATAGTGGTGTAGATATTTCCATGTTCATACAGATAGCGGTGTAGATATTTCCATGTTCATACAGATAGCGGTGTAGATATTTCCATGTTCATACAGATAGCGGTGCTGATATTTCCATGTTTTTTCAGGTAGCGGTGAAGCTATTTCCATGTTTATACAGATAGCGGTGTAGATATTTCCAAGTTTATACAGATAGCGGTGTAGATATTTCCATGTTTATAGAGATAGCGGTGTAGATATCTCCACCTTAATACAGATGGCGGTGTAGATATTTATATGTTCATACAGATGGCGGTTCAGATATTTCCATTTTCATACAGATGGCGGTGTAGATATTTACATGTTCATACAGATAGCGGTGTAGTTATTTCCATGTGTAAAGAGATAGCTGTGTAGATATTTCCATGTTTATACAGATAGCGGTGTAGATATTTCCATGTTTTACAGATAGCGGTGTATGTATTTCCATGTTCATACAGATAGCGGTGTAGATATTTCCATGTTCATGCAGATAGCGGTGTATATATTTCCCTGTTCAAACAGTTAGCGGTGTAGATATTTCCATGTTCAGAAAGATAGCGGTGTAGATATTTCCATGTTTATACAGATAGCGGTGAAGATGTATGCATGTTTACACAAATAGCAGTGTAGATATTTCCATGTTCATCCAGATGGCTGTGTAGATATATCCATGTTCATACAGATAGCGGTGTAGATATTTCCATGTTCATACAGATAGCGGTGCAGATATTTCCATGTTCATCCAGATGGCTGTGTAGATATTTCCATGTTCATACAGACGGCGGTGAAGATATTTCCATGTTCATACAGATAGCGGTGTAGATATTTCCATGTTCATACAGAAAGCGGTGTAGATATTTCCATGTTCAAACACATAGCGGTGTATGTATTTCCATATTCATACAGATAGCGGTGTAGATATTTCCATTTTCAAGCAGATAGCGGTGTATATATTTCCATGTTCAAACAGTTAGCGGTGTAGATATTTCCATGTTTATAAAGATAGCGGTGTAGATATTTCCATGTTTATACAGATAGCGGTGAAAATGTGTGCATGTTTACACAGATAGCAGTGTAGATATTTCCATGTTCATCCAGATGGCTGTGTAGATATATCCATGTTCATACAGATGGCGGTGAGGATATTTCCATGTTCATACAGATAGTGGTGTAGATATTTCCATGTTCATACAGATAGCGGTGTAGATATTTCCATGTTCATACAGATAGCGGTGTACGTATTTCC
Source organism: Gorilla gorilla gorilla (assembly GCF_029281585.2). Lineage (NCBI taxonomy): Eukaryota > Metazoa > Chordata > Mammalia > Primates > Hominidae > Gorilla > Gorilla gorilla. The sequence goes on along the minus strand of NC_073232.2, from coordinate 2,208,222 downwards.
ATGTTCATACAGATAGCGGTATAGATATTTCCATGTTCATCCAGATGGCTGTGTAGATATTTCCATGTTCATAAAGATAGCGGTGTGGATATTTCCATGTTCATACAGATAGCGGTGTAGATATTTCCATGTTCATCCAGATGGCTGCGTAGATATATCCATGTTCATACAGATGGCGGTGAAGATATTTCCATGTACATACAGATAGCGGTGTAGATATTGCCATGTACATACCGATAGCGGTGCTGATACTTCCATGTTTATACAGGTAGCGGTGTACATATTTCCGTGTTTATAAAGATGGCTGTGTAGATATATCCATGTTCATACAGATGGAGGTGTAGATATTTCCATGTTCATACAGATAGCGGTTTAGATATTTCCATGTTCATCCAGATGGCTGTGTAGATATATCCATGTTCATACAGATGGCGGAGAAGATATTTCCATGTTCATACAGATGGCGGTGTAGATATTTCCATGTTCATACAGATAGCGATGTAGATATTTCCATGTTCATACAGATAGCGGTGTAGATATTTGCATGTTCATACAGATAGCGGTGTATGTATTTCCATGTTCATACAGATAGCGGTGGAGATATTTCCATGTTCATCCAGATGGCTGTGTGGATATATCCATGTTCATACAGATGGCGGTGAAGATATTTCCATGTTCATACAGATAGCGGTGTAGATATTTCCATGTTCATACAGATAGCGGTGTAGATATTTCCATGTTCATACAGATAGCGGTGTATGTATTTCCATGTTCATACAGATAGCGGTGTAGATATTTCCATGTTCATCCAGATGGCTGTGTACATATTTCCATGTTCATACAGATAGCGGTGTAGATATTTCCATGTTCATACAGATAGCGGTGTAGATATTTCCATGTTCATCCAGATGGCTGCGTAGATATATCCATGTTCATACAGATGGCGGTGAAGATATTTCCATGTACATACAGATAGCGGTGTAGATATTTCCATGTTCATACAGATAGCCGTGTAGATATTGCCATGTACATACCGATAGCGGTGCTGATACTTCCATGTTTATACAGGTAGCGGTGTACATATTTCCGTGTTTATAAAGATGGCTGTGTAGATATATCCATGTTCATACAGATGGCGGTGTAGATATTTCCATGTTCATACAGATAGCGGTTTAGTTATTTCCATGTTCATCCAGATGGCTGTGTAGATATATCCATGTTCATACAGATGGCGGAGAAGATATTTCCATGTTCATACAGATGGCGGTGTAGATATTTCCATGTTCATACAGATAGCGGTGTAGATATTTCCATGTTCATACAGATAGCGGTGTAGATATTTCCATGTTCATACAGATAGCGGTGTATGTATTTCCATGTTCATACAGATAGCGGTGTAGATATTTCCATGTTCATGCAGATAGCGGTGTATATATTTCCCTGTTCAAACAGTTATCGGTTTAGATATTTCCATGTTCATAAAAATAGCGGTGTAGATATTTCCATGTTTATACAGATAGCGGTGAAGATGTATGCATGTTTACACAGATAGCCGTGTACATATTTCCATGTTCATCCAGATGGCTGTGTAGATATATCCATGTTCATACAGATGGCGGTGAAGATATTTCCATGTTCATACAGATAGCGGTGTAGATATTTCCATGTTCATACAGGTAGCGGTGTAGATATTTCCATGTTCATACAGATAGCGGTGCTGATATTTCCATGTTCATACAGGTAGCGGTGTAGATATTACCATGTTTATACAGATAGCGGTGTAAATATTTCTATGTTTGTACAGATAGCGGTGTAGATATTTCCATGTTGATACGTATAGCGGTGTAGATATCTCCATCTTAATACAGATGGCGGTGTAGATATTTATATGTTCATACAGATGGCGGTGCAGATATTTCCATGTTCATACAGATGGCGGTGTAGATATTTCCATGTTCATACAGATAGCGGTGTATTTATTTCCATGTGTAAAGAGATACCTGTGTAGATATTTCCATGTATATGCAGATAGCTGTGTAGCAATTTCCATTTTCATTCAGACAGCGGTGTATATATTTCCCTGTTCAAACTGATAGCGGTGTAGATATTTCCATGTTCATACACATAGCGGTGTAGATATTTCCATGTTCATACAGATAGTGGTGTAGATATTTCCATGTTCATACAGATAGCGGTGCTGATATTTCCATGTTTTTACAGGTAGCGGTGAAGCTATTTCCATGTTTATAAAGATAGCGGTGTAGATATTTCCATGTTTATACTGATAGTGGTGTAGATAATTCCATGTTTATACAGATAGCGGTGTAGATATCTCCATTTTAATACAGATGGCGGTGTAGATATTTATATGTTCATACAGATGGCGGTTCAGATATTTCCATTTTCATACAGATGGCGGTGTAGATATTTCCATGTTCATACAGATAGCGGTGTAGTTATTTCCATGTGTAAAGAGATAGCTGTGTAGATATTTCCATGTATATGCAGATAGCTGTGTAGATATTTCCATTTTCATGCAGATAGCGGTGTATATATTTCCCTGTTCAAACAGTTAGCGGTGTAGATATTTCCATGTTCAGAAAGATAGCGGGTGTAGATATTTCCATGTTTATACAGATAGCGGTGAAGATGTATGCATGTTTACACAGATAGCAGTGTAGATATTTCCATGTTCATCCAGATGGCTGTGTAGATATATCCATGTTCATACAGATAGCGGTGTAGATATTTCCATGTTCATACAGATAGCGGTGCAGATATTTCCAAGTTCATCCAGATGGCTGTGTAGATATTTCCATGTTCATACAGATGGCGGTGAAGATATTTCCATGTTCATACAGATAGCGGTGTAGATATTTCCATGTTCATACAGAAAGCGGTGTAGATATTTCCATGTTCAAACAGATAGCGGTGTATGTATTTCCATGTTCATACAGATAGCGGTGTAGATATTTCCATTTTCAAGCAGATAGCGGTGTATATATTTCCATGTTCAAACAGTTAGCGGTGTAGATATTTCCATGTTCATAAAGATAGCGGTGTAGATATTTCCATGTTTATACAGATAGCGGTGAAAATGTGTGCATGTTTACACAGATAGCAGTGTAGATATTTCCATGTTCATCCAGATGGCTGTGTAGATATATCCATGTTCATACAGATGGCGGTGAAGATATTTCCATGTTCATACAGATAGCGGTGTAGATATTTCCATGTTCATACAGATAGCGGTGCAGATATTTCCATGTTCATACAGATAGCGGTGTATGTATTTCCATGTTCATACAGATAGCGGTGTAGATATTTCCATGTTCATCCAGATGGCTGTGTAGATATTTCCATGTTCATACAGATAGCGGTGTAGATATTTCCATGTTCATACAGATAGCGGTGTAGATATTTCCATGTTCATCCAGATGGCTGCGTAGATATATCCATGTTCATACAGATGGCGGTGAAGATATTTCCATGTACATACAGATAGCGGTGTAGATATTGCCATGTACATACCGATAGCGGTGTTGATACTTCCATGTTTATACAGGTAGCGGTGTACATATTTCCGTGTTTATAAAGATGGCTGTGTAGATATATCCATGTTCATACAGATGGCGGTGTAGATATTTCCATGTTCATACAGATAGCGGTGTATGTATTTCCATGTTCATACAGATAGCGGTGTAGATATTTCCATGTTCATCCAGATGGCTGTGTAGATATTTCCATGTTCATACAGATAGCGGTGTAGATATTTCCATGTTCATACAGATAGCGGTGTAGATATTTCCATGTTCATCCAGATGGCTGCGTAGATATATCCATGTTCATACAGATGGCGGTGAAGTTATTTCCATGTACATACAGATAGCGGTGTAGATATTGCCATGTACATACCGATAGCGGTGCTGATACTTCCATGTTTATACAGGTAGCGGTGTACATATTTCCGTGTTTATAAAGATGGCTGTGTAGATATATCCATGTTCATACAGATGGCGGTGAAGATATTTTCATGTTCATACAGATAGCGTTGTAGATATTTCCATCTTAATACAGATGGCGGTGTAGATATTTCCATGTTGATACAGATAGCGGTGTAGATATCTCCATCTTAATACAGATGGCGGTGTAGATATTTATATGTTCATACAGATGGCGGTGCAGATATTTCCATGTTCATACAGATGGCGGTGAAGATATTTTCATGTTCATACAGATAGCGGTGCTGATATTTCCATGTTTATACAGATAGCGGTGTAGATATATCCATGTTGATACAGATAGCGGTGTAGATATCTCCATCTTAATACAGATGGCGGTGTAGATATTTATATGTTCATACAGATGGTAGTGCAGATATTTCCATGTTCATACAGATGGCGGTGTAAATATTTCCATGTTCATTCAGATAGCGGTGTAGTTATTTCCATGTGTAAAGGGATACCTGTGTAGATATTTCCATGTATATGCAGATAGCTGTGTAGCAAATTCAATTTTCATGCAGATAGCGGTGTATATATTTCCCTGTTCAAACAGATAGTGGTGTAGATATTTCCATGTTCATACAGATAGCGGTGTAGATATTTCCATGTTCATACAGATAGCGGTGTAGATATTTCCATGTTCATACAGATAGCGGTGCTGATATTTCCATGTTTTTTCAGGTAGCGGTGAAGCTATTTCCATGTTTATACAGATAGCGGTGTAGATATTTCCAAGTTTATACAGATAGCGGTGTAGATATTTCCATGTTTATAGAGATAGCGGTGTAGATATCTCCACCTTAATACAGATGGCGGTGTAGATATTTATATGTTCATACAGATGGCGGTTCAGATATTTCCATTTTCATACAGATGGCGGTGTAGATATTTACATGTTCATACAGATAGCGGTGTAGTTATTTCCATGTGTAAAGAGATAGCTGTGTAGATATTTCCATGTTTATACAGATAGCGGTGTAGATATTTCCATGTTTTACAGACAGCGGTGTATGTATTTCCATGTTCATACAGATAGCGGTGTAGATATTTCCATGTTCATGCAGATAGCGGTGTATATATTTCCCTGTTCAAACAGTTAGCGGTGTAGATATTTCCATGTTCAGAAAGATAGCGGTGTAGATATTTCCATGTTTATACAGATAGCGGTGAAGATGTATGCATGTTTACACAAATAGCAGTGTAGATATTTCCATGTTCATCCAGATGGCTGTGTAGATATATCCATGTTCATACAGATAGCGGTGTCGATATTTCCATGTTCATACAGATAGCGGTGCAGATATTTCCATGTTCATCCAGATGGCTGTGTAGATATTTCCATGTTCATACAGACGGCGGTGAAGATATTTCCATGTTCATACAGATAGCGGTGTAGATATTTCCATGTTCATACAGAAAGCGGTGTAGATATTTCCATGTTCAAACACATAGCGGTGTATGTATTTCCATATTCATACAGATAGCGGTGTAGATATTTCCATTTTCAAGCAGATAGCGGTGTATATATTTCCATGTTCAAACAGTTAGCGGTGTAGATATTTCCATGTTTATAAAGATAGCGGTGTAGATATTTCCATGTTTATACAGATAGCGGTGAAAATGTGTGCATGTTTACACAGATAGCAGTGTAGATATTTCCATGTTCATCCAGATGGCTGTGTAGATATATCCATGTTCATACAGATGGCGGTGAGGATATTTCCATGTTCATACAGATAGCGGTGTAGATATTTCCATGTTCATACAGATAGCGGTGTAGATATTTCCATGTTCATACAGATAGCGGTGTACGTATTTCCATGTTCATACAGATAGCGGTATAGATATTTCCATGTTCATCCAGATGGCTGTGTAGATATTTCCATGTTCATAAAGATAGCGGTGTGGATATTTCCATGTTCATACAGATAGCGGTGTAGATATTTCCATGTTCATCCAGATGGCTGCGTAGATATATCCATGTTCATACAGATGGCGGTGAAGATATTTCCATGTACATACAGATAGCGGTGTAGATATTGCCATGTACATACCGATAGCGGTGCTGATACTTCCATGTTTATACAGGTAGCGGTGTACATATTTCCGTGTTTATAAAGATGGCTGTGTAGATATATCCATGTTCATACAGATGGAGGTGTAGATATTTCCATGTTCATACAGATAGCGGTTTAGATATTTCCATGTTCATCCAGATGGCTGTGTAGATATATCCATGTTCATACAGATGGCGGAGAAGATATTTCCATGTTCATACAGATGGCGGTGTAGATATTTCCATGTTCATACAGATAGCGATGTAGATATTTCCATGTTCATACAGATAGCGGTGTAGATATTTGCATGTTCATACAGATAGCGGTGTATGTATTTCCATGTTCATACAGATAGCGGTGGAGATATTTCCATGTTCATCCAGATGGCTGTGTAGATATATCCATGTTCATACAGATGGCGGTGAAGATATTTCCATGTTCATACAGATAGCGGTGTAGATATTTCCATGTTCATACAGATAGCGGTGTAGATATTTCCATGTTCATACAGATAGCGGTGTATGTATTTCCATGTTCATACAGATAGCGGTGTAGATATTTCCATGTTCATCCAGATGGCTGTGTACATATTTCCATGTTCATACAGATAGCGGTGTAGATATTTCCATGTTCATACAGATAGCGGTGTAGATATTTCCATGTTCATCCAGATGGCTGCGTAGATATATCCATGTTCATACAGATGGCGGTGAAGATATTTCCATGTACATACAGATAGCGGTGTAGATATTTCCATGTTCATACAGATAGCCGTGTAGATATTGCCATGTACATACCGATAGCGGTGCTGATACTTCCATGTTTATACAGGTAGCGGTGTACATATTTCCGTGTTTATAAAGATGGCTGTGTAGATATATCCATGTTCATACAGATGGCGGTGTAGATATTTCCATGTTCATACAGATAGCGGTTTAGTTATTTCCATGTTCATCCAGATGGCTGTGTAGATATATCCATGTTCATACAGATGGCGGAGAAGATATTTCCATGTTCATACAGATGGCGGTGTAGATATTTCCATGTTCATACAGATAGCGGTGTAGATATTTCCATGTTCATACAGATAGCGGTGTAGATATTTCCATGTTCATACAGATAGCGGTGTATGTATTTCCATGTTCATACAGATAGCGGTGTAGATATTTCCATGTTCATGCAGATAGCGGTGTATATATTTCCCTGTTCAAACAGTTATCGGTTTAGATATTTCCATGTTCATAAAAATAGCGGTGTAGATATTTCCATGTTTATACAGATAGCGGTGAAGATGTATGCATGTTTACACAGATAGCCGTGTACATATTTCCATGTTCATCCAGATGGCTGTGTAGGTATATCCATGTTCATACAGATGGCGGTGAAGATATTTCCATGTTCATACAGATAGCGGTGTAGATATTTCCATTTTCAAGCAGATAGCGGTGTATATATTTCCATGTTCAAACAGTTAGCGGTGTAGATATTTCCATGTTCATAAAGATAGCGGTGTAGATATTTCCATGTTTATACAGATAGCAGTGAAAATGTGTGCATGTTTACACAGATAGCAGTGTAGATATTTCCATGTTCATCCAGATGGCTGTGTAGATATATCCATGTTCATACAGATGGCGGTGAGGATATTTCCATGTTCATACAGATTGCGGTGTAGATATTTCCATGTTCATACAGATAGCGGTGTAGATATTTCCATGTTCATACAGATAGCGGTGTAGATATTTCCATGTTCATCCAGATGGCTGCGTAGATATATCCATGTTCATACAGATGGCGGTGAAGATATTTCCATGTACATACAGATAGCGGTGTAGATATTGCCATGTACATACCGATAGCGGTGCTGATACTTCCATGTTTATACAGGTAGCGGTGTACATATTTCCGTGTTTATAAAGATGGCTGTGTAGATATATCCATGTTCATACAGATGGCGGTGTAGATATTTCCATGTTCATACAGATAGCGGTGTATGTATTTCCATGTTCATACAGACAGCGGTGTAGATATTTCCATGTTCATCCAGATGGCTGTGTAGATATTTCCATGTTCATACAGATAGCGGTGTAGATATTTCCATGTTCATACAGATAGCGGTGTAGATATTTCCATGTTCATCCAGATGGCTGCGTAGATATATCCATGTTCATACAGATGGCGGTGAAGTTATTTCCATGTACATACAGATAGCGGTGTAGATATTGCCATGTACATACCGATAGCGGTGCTGATACTTCCATGTTTATACAGGTAGCGGTGTACATATTTCCGTGTTTATAAAGATGGCTCTGTAGATATATCCATGTTCATACAGATGGCGGTGAAGATATTTTCATGTTCATACAGATAGCGGTGTAGATATTTCCATGTTCATCCAGATGGCTGTGTAGATATATCCATGTTCATACAGATGGCGGAGAAGATATTTCCATGTTCATACAGATGGCGGTGTAGATATTTCCATGTTCATACAGATAGCGATGTAGATATTTCCATGTTCATACAGATAGCGGTGTAGATATTTGCATGTTCATACAGATAGCGGTGTATGTATTTCCATGTTCATACAGATAGCTGTGGAGATATTTCCATGTTCATCCAGATGGCTGTGTGGATATATCCATGTTCATACAGATGGCGGTGAAGATATTTCCATGTTCATACAGATAGCGGTGTAGATATTTCCATGTTCATACAGATAGCGGTGTAGATATTTCCATGTTCATACAGATAGCGGTGTATGTATTTCCATGTTCATACAGATAGCGGTGTAGATATTTCCATGTTCATCCAGATGGCTGTGTACATATTTCCATGTTCATACAGATAGCGGTGTAGATATTTCCATGTTCATACAGATAGCGGTGTAGATATTTCCATGTTCATCCAGATGGCTGCGTAGATATATCCATGTTCATACAGATGGCGGTGAAGATATTTCCATGTACATACAGATAGCGGTGTAGATATTTCCATGTTCATACAGATAGCCGTGTAGATATTGCCATGTACATACCGATAGCGGTGCTGATACTTCCATGTTTATACAGGTAGCGGTGTACATATTTCCGTGTTTATAAAGATGGCTGTGTAGATATGTCCATGTTCATACAGATGGCGGTGTAGATATTTCCATGTTCATACAGATAGCGGTTTAGTTATTTCCATGTTCATCCAGATGGCTGTGTAGATATATCCATGTTCATACAGATGGCGGAGAAGATATTTCCATGTTCATACAGATGGCGGTGTAGATATTTCCATGTTCATACAGATAGCGGTGTAGATATTTCCATGTTCATACAGATAGCGGTGTAGATATTTCCATGTTCATACAGATAGCGGTGTATGTATTTCCATGTTCATACAGATAGCGGTGTAGATATTTCCATGTTCATGCAGATAGCGGTGTATATATTTCCCTGTTCAAACAGTTATCGGTTTAGATATTTCCATGTTCATAAAAATAGCGGTGTAGATATTTCCATGTTTATACAGATAGCGGTGAAGATGTATGCATGTTTACACAGATAGCCGTGTACATATTTCCATGTTCATCCAGATGGCTGTGTAGATATATCCATGTTCATACAGATGGCGGTGAAGATATTTCCATGTTCATACAGATAGCGGTGTAGATATTTCCATGTTCATACAGGTAGCGGTGTAGATATTTCCATGTTCATACAGATAGCGGTGCTGATATTTCCATGTTCATACAGGTAGCGGTGTAGATATTACCATGTTTATACAGATAGCGGTGTAAATATTTCTATGTTTGTACAGATAGCGGTGTAGATATTTCCATGTTGATACGTATAGCGGTGTAGATATCTCCATCTTAATACAGATGGCGGTGTAGATATTTATATGTTCATACAGATGGCGGTGCAGATATTTCCATGTTCATACAGATGGCGGTGTAGATATTTCCATGTTCATACAGATAGCGGTGTATTTATTTCCATGTGTAAAGAGATACCTGTGTAGATATTTCCATGTATATGCAGATAGCTGTGTAGCAATTTCCATTTTCATTCAGACAGCGGTGTATATATTTCCCTGTTCAAACTGATAGCGGTGTAGATATTTCCATGTTCATACACATAGCGGTGTAGATATTTCCATGTTCATACAGATAGTGGTGTAGATATTTCCATGTTCATACAGATAGCGGTGCTGATATTTCCATGTTTTTACAGGTAGCGGTGAAGCTATTTCCATGTTTATAAAGATAGCGGTGTAGATATTTCCATGTTTATACTGATAGTGGTGTAGATAATTCCATGTTTATACAGATAGCGGTGTAGATATCTCCATTTTAATACAGATGGCGGTGTAGATATTTATATGTTCATACAGATGGCGGTTCAGATATTTCCATTTTCATACAGATGGCGGTGTAGATATTTCCATGTTCATACAGATAGCGGTGTAGTTATTTCCATGTGTAAAGAGATAGCTGTGTAGATATTTCCATGTATATGCAGATAGCTGTGTAGATATTTCCATTTTCATGCAGATAGCGGTGTATATATTTCCCTGTTCAAACAGTTAGCGGTGTAGATATTTCCATGTTCAGAAAGATAGCGGGTGTAGATATTTCCATGTTTATACAGATAGCGGTGAAGATGTATGCATGTTTACACAGATAGCAGTGTAGATATTTCCATGTTCATCCAGATGGCTGTGTAGATATATCCATGTTCATACAGATAGCGGTGTAGATATTTCCATGTTCATACAGATAGCGGTGCAGATATTTCCAAGTTCATCCAGATGGCTGTGTAGATATTTCCATGTTCATACAGATGGCGGTGAAGATATTTCCATGTTCATACAGATAGCGGTGTAGATATTTCCATGTTCATACAGAAAGCGGTGTAGATATTTCCATGTTCAAACAGATAGCGGTGTATGTATTTCCATGTTCATACAGATAGCGGTGTAGATATTTCCATTTTCAAGCAGATAGCGGTGTATATATTTCCATGTTCAAACAGTTAGCGGTGTAGATATTTCCATGTTCATAAAGATAGCGGTGTAGATATTTCCATGTTTATACAGATAGCGGTGAAAATGTGTGCATGTTTACACAGATAGCAGTGTAGATATTTCCATGTTCATCCAGATGGCTGTGTAGATATATCCATGTTCATACAGATGGCGGTGAAGATATTTCCATGTTCATACAGATAGCGGTGTAGATATTTCCATGTTCATACAGATAGCGGTGCAGATATTTCCATGTTCATACAGATAGCGGTGTATGTATTTCCATGTTCATACAGATAGCGGTGTAGATATTTCCATGTTCATCCAGATGGCTGTGTAGATATTTCCATGTTCATACAGATAGCGGTGTAGATATTTCCATGTTCATACAGATAGCGGTGTAGATATTTCCATGTTCATCCAGATGGCTGCGTAGATATATCCATGTTCATACAGATGGCGGTGAAGATATTTCCATGTACATACAGATAGCGGTGTAGATATTGCCATGTACATACCGATAGCGGTGTTGATACTTCCATGTTTATACAGGTAGCGGTGTACATATTTCCGTGTTTATAAAGATGGCTGTGTAGATATATCCATGTTCATACAGATGGCGGTGTAGATATTTCCATGTTCATACAGATAGCGGTGTATGTATTTCCATGTTCATACAGATAGCGGTGTAGATATTTCCATGTTCATCCAGATGGCTGTGTACATATTTCCATGTTCATACAGATAGCGGTGTAGATATTTCCATGTTCATACAGATAGCGGTGTAGATATTTCCATGTTCATCCAGATGGCTGCGTAGATATATCCATGTTCATACAGATGGCGGTGAAGTTATTTCCATGTACATACAGATAGCGGTGTAGATATTGCCATGTACATACCGATAGCGGTGCTGATACTTCCATGTTTATACAGGTAGCGGTGTACATATTTCCGTGTTTATAAAGATGGCTGTGTAGATATATCCATGTTCATACAGATGGCGGTGAAGATATTTTCATGTTCATACAGATAGCGTTGTAGATATTTCCATCTTAATACAGATGGCGGTGTAGATATTTCCATGTTGATACAGATAGCGGTGTAGATATCTCCATCTTAATACAGATGGCGGTGTAGATATTTATATGTTCATACAGATGGCGGTGCAGATATTTCCATGTTCATACAGATGGCGGTGAAGATATTTTCATGTTCATACAGATAGCGGTGCTGATATTTCCATGTTTATACAGATAGCGGTGTAGATATTTCCATGTTGATACAGATAGCGGTGTAGATATCTCCATCTTAATACAGATGGCGGTGTAGATATTTATATGTTCATACAGATGGTAGTGCAGATATTTCCATGTTCATACAGATGGCGGTGTAAATATTTCCATGTTCATTCAGATAGCGGTGTAGTTATTTCCATGTGTAAAGGGATACCTGTGTAGATATTTCCATGTATATGCAGATAGCTGTGTAGCAAATTCAATTTTCATGCAGATAGCGGTGTATATATTTCCCTGTTCAAACAGATAGTGGTGTAGATATTTCCATGTTCATACAGATAGCGGTGTAGATATTTCCATGTTCATACAGATAGCGGTGTAGATATTTCCATGTTCATACAGATAGCGGTGCTGATATTTCCATGTTTTTTCAGGTAGCGGTGAAGCTATTTCCATGTTTATACAGATAGCGGTGTAGATATTTCCAAGTTTATACAGATAGCGGTGTAGATATTTCCATGTTTATAGAGATAGCGGTGTAGATATCTCCACCTTAATACAGATGGCGGTGTAGATATTTATATGTTCATACAGATGGCGGTTCAGATATTTCCATTTTCATACAGATGGCGGTGTAGATATTTACATGTTCATACAGATAGCGGTGTAGTTATTTCCATGTGTAAAGAGATAGCTGTGTAGATATTTCCATGTTTATACAGATAGCGGTGTAGATATTTCCATGTTTTACAGATAGCGGTGTATGTATTTCCATGTTCATACAGATAGCGGTGTAGATATTTCCATGTTCATGCAGATAGCGGTGTATATATTTCCCTGTTCAAACAGTTAGCGGTGTAGATATTTCCATGTTCAGAAAGATAGCGGTGTAGATATTTCCATGTTTATACAGATAGCGGTGAAGATGTATGCATGTTTACACAAATAGCAGTGTAGATATTTCCATGTTCATCCAGATGGCTGTGTAGATATATCCATGTTCATACAGATAGCGGTGTCGATATTTCCATGTTCATACAGATAGCGGTGCAGATATTTCCATGTTCATCCAGATGGCTGTGTAGATATTTCCATGTTCATACAGACGGCGGTGAAGATATTTCCATGTTCATACAGATAGCGGTGTAGATATTTCCATGTTCATACAGAAAGCGGTGTAGATATTTCCATGTTCAAACACATAGCGGTGTATGTATTTCCATATTCATACAGATAGCGGTGTAGATATTTCCATTTTCAAGCAGATAGCGGTGTATATATTTCCATGTTCAAACAGTTAGCGGTGTAGATATTTCCATGTTTATAAAGATAGCGGTGTAGATATTTCCATGTTTATACAGATAGCGGTGAAAATGTGTGCATGTTTACACAGATAGCAGTGTAGATATTTCCATGTTCATCCAGATGGCTGTGTAGATATATCCATGTTCATACAGATGGCGGTGAAGATATTTCCATGTTCATACAGATAGCGGTGTAGATATTTCCATGTTCATACAGATAGCGGTGCAGATATTTCCATGTTCATACAGATAGCGGTGTATGTATTTCCATGTTCATACAGATAGCGGTGTAGATATTTCCATGTTCATCCAGATGGCTGTGTAGATATTTCCATGTTCATACAGATAGCGGTGTAGATATTTCCATGTTCATACAGATAGCGGTGTAGATATTTCCATGTTCATCCAGATGGCTGCGTAGATATATCCATGTTCATACAGATGGCGGTGAAGATATTTCCATGTACATACAGATAGCGGTGTAGATATTGCCATGTACATACCGATAGCGGTGTTGATACTTCCATGTTTATACAGGTAGCGGTGTACATATTTCCGTGTTTATAAAGATGGCTGTGTAGATATATCCATGTTCATACAGATGGCGGTGTAGATATTTCCATGTTCATACAGATAGCGGTGTATGTATTTCCATGTTCATACAGATAGCGGTGTAGATATTTCCATGTTCATCCAGATGGCTGTGTACATATTTCCATGTTCATACAGATAGCGGTGTAGATATTTCCATGTTCATACAGATAGCGGTGTAGATATTTCCATGTTCATCCAGATGGCTGCGTAGATATATCCATGTTCATACAGATGGCGGTGAAGTTATTTCCATGTACATACAGATAGCGGTGTAGATATTGCCATGTACATACCGATAGCGGTGCTGATACTTCCATGTTTATACAGGTAGCGGTGTACATATTTCCGTGTTTATAAAGATGGCTGTGTAGATATATCCATGTTCATACAGATGGCGGTGAAGATATTTTCATGTTCATACAGATAGCGTTGTAGATATTTCCATCTTAATACAGATGGCGGTGTAGATATTTCCATGTTGATACAGATAGCGGTGTAGATATCTCCATCTTAATACAGATGGCGGTGTAGATATTTATATGTTCATACAGATGGCGGTGCAGATATTTCCATGTTCATACAGATGGCGGTGAAGATATTTTCATGTTCATACAGATAGCGGTGCTGATATTTCCATGTTTATACAGATAGCGGTGTAGATATTTCCATGTTGATACAGATAGCGGTGTAGATATCTCCATCTTAATACAGATGGCGGTGTAGATATTTATATGTTCATACAGATGGTAGTGCAGATATTTCCATGTTCATACAGATGGCGGTGTAAATATTTCCATGTTCATTCAGATAGCGGTGTAGTTATTTCCATGTGTAAAGGGATACCTGTGTAGATATTTCCATGTATATGCAGATAGCTGTGTAGCAAATTCAATTTTCATGCAGATAGCGGTGTATATATTTCCCTGTTCAAACAGATAGTGGTGTAGATATTTCCATGTTCATACAGATAGCGGTGTAGATATTTCCATGTTCATACAGATAGCGGTGTAGATATTTCCATGTTCATACAGATAGCGGTGCTGATATTTCCATGTTTTTTCAGGTAGCGGTGAAGCTATTTCCATGTTTATACAGATAGCGGTGTAGATATTTCCAAGTTTATACAGATAGCGGTGTAGATATTTCCATGTTTATAGAGATAGCGGTGTAGATATCTCCACCTTAATACAGATGGCGGTGTAGATATTTATATGTTCATACAGATGGCGGTTCAGATATTTCCATTTTCATACAGATGGCGGTGTAGATATTTACATGTTCATACAGATAGCGGTGTAGTTATTTCCATGTGTAAAGAGATAGCTGTGTAGATATTTCCATGTTTATACAGATAGCGGTGTAGATATTTCCATGTTTTACAGAT
The DNA here is from genome assembly GCF_029281585.2 of Gorilla gorilla gorilla. Classification (NCBI taxonomy): domain Eukaryota; kingdom Metazoa; phylum Chordata; class Mammalia; order Primates; family Hominidae; genus Gorilla; species Gorilla gorilla. Next base: position 2,192,625 of record NC_073232.2, on the reverse strand, counting down.
AGCGGTGTATGTATTTCCATGTTCATACAGATAGCGGTGTAGATATTTCCATGTTCATGCAGATAGCGGTGTATATATTTCCCTGTTCAAACAGTTAGCGGTGTAGATATTTCCATGTTCAGAAAGATAGCGGTGTAGATATTTCCATGTTTATACAGATAGCGGTGAAGATGTATGCATGTTTACACAAATAGCAGTGTAGATATTTCCATGTTCATCCAGATGGCTGTGTAGATATATCCATGTTCATACAGATAGCGGTGTCGATATTTCCATGTTCATACAGATAGCGGTGCAGATATTTCCATGTTCATCCAGATGGCTGTGTAGATATTTCCATGTTCATACAGACGGCGGTGAAGATATTTCCATGTTCATACAGATAGCGGTGTAGATATTTCCATGTTCATACAGAAAGCGGTGTAGATATTTCCATGTTCAAACACATAGCGGTGTATGTATTTCCATATTCATACAGATAGCGGTGTAGATATTTCCATTTTCAAGCAGATAGCGGTGTATATATTTCCATGTTCAAACAGTTAGCGGTGTAGATATTTCCATGTTTATAAAGATAGCGGTGTAGATATTTCCATGTTTATACAGATAGCGGTGAAAATGTGTGCATGTTTACACAGATAGCAGTGTAGATATTTCCATGTTCATCCAGATGGCTGTGTAGATATATCCATGTTCATACAGATGGCGGTGAGGATATTTCCATGTTCATACAGATAGCGGTGTAGATATTTCCATGTTCATACAGATAGCGGTGTAGATATTTCCATGTTCATACAGATAGCGGTGTACGTATTTCCATGTTCATACAGATAGCGGTATAGATATTTCCATGTTCATCCAGATGGCTGTGTAGATATTTCCATGTTCATAAAGATAGCGGTGTGGATATTTCCATGTTCATACAGATAGCGGTGTAGATATTTCCATGTTCATCCAGATGGCTGCGTAGATATATCCATGTTCATACAGATGGCGGTGAAGATATTTCCATGTACATACAGATAGCGGTGTAGATATTGCCATGTACATACCGATAGCGGTGCTGATACTTCCATGTTTATACAGGTAGCGGTGTACATATTTCCGTGTTTATAAAGATGGCTGTGTAGATATATCCATGTTCATACAGATGGAGGTGTAGATATTTCCATGTTCATACAGATAGCGGTTTAGATATTTCCATGTTCATCCAGATGGCTGTGTAGATATATCCATGTTCATACAGATGGCGGAGAAGATATTTCCATGTTCATACAGATGGCGGTGTAGATATTTCCATGTTCATACAGATAGCGATGTAGATATTTCCATGTTCATACAGATAGCGGTGTAGATATTTGCATGTTCATACAGATAGCGGTGTATGTATTTCCATGTTCATACAGATAGCGGTGGAGATATTTCCATGTTCATCCAGATGGCTGTGTAGATATATCCATGTTCATACAGATGGCGGTGAAGATATTTCCATGTTCATACAGATAGCGGTGTAGATATTTCCATGTTCATACAGATAGCGGTGTAGATATTTCCATGTTCATACAGATAGCGGTGTATGTATTTCCATGTTCATACAGATAGCGGTGTAGATATTTCCATGTTCATCCAGATGGCTGTGTACATATTTCCATGTTCATACAGATAGCGGTGTAGATATTTCCATGTTCATACAGATAGCGGTGTAGATATTTCCATGTTCATCCAGATGGCTGCGTAGATATATCCATGTTCATACAGATGGCGGTGAAGATATTTCCATGTACATACAGATAGCGGTGTAGATATTTCCATTTTCATACAGATAGCCGTGTAGATATTGCCATGTACATACCGATAGCGGTGCTGATACTTCCATGTTTATACAGGTAGCGGTGTACATATTTCCGTGTTTATAAAGATGGCTGTGTAGATATATCCATGTTCATACAGATGGCGGTGTAGATATTTCCATGTTCATACAGATAGCGGTTTAGTTATTTCCATGTTCATCCAGATGGCTGTGTAGATATATCCATGTTCATACAGATGGCGGAGAAGATATTTCCATGTTCATACAGATGGCGGTGTAGATATTTCCATGTTCATACAGATAGCGGTGTAGATATTTCCATGTTCATACAGATAGCGGTGTAGATATTTCCATGTTCATACAGATAGCGGTGTATGTATTTCCATGTTCATACAGATAGCGGTGTAGATATTTCCATGTTCATGCAGATAGCGGTGTATATATTTCCCTGTTCAAACAGTTATCGGTTTAGATATTTCCATGTTCATAAAAATAGCGGTGTAGATATTTCCATGTTTATACAGATAGCGGTGAAGATGTATGCATGTTTACACAGATAGCCGTGTACATATTTCCATGTTCATCCAGATGGCTGTGTAGGTATATCCATGTTCATACAGATGGCGGTGAAGATATTTCCATGTTCATACAGATAGCGGTGTAGATATTTCCATTTTCAAGCAGATAGCGGTGTATATATTTCCATGTTCAAACAGTTAGCGGTGTAGATATTTCCATGTTCATAAAGATAGCGGTGTAGATATTTCCATGTTTATACAGATAGCAGTGAAAATGTGTGCATGTTTACACAGATAGCAGTGTAGATATTTCCATGTTCATCCAGATGGCTGTGTAGATATATCCATGTTCATACAGATGGCGGTGAGGATATTTCCATGTTCATACAGATTGCGGTGTAGATATTTCCATGTTCATACAGATAGCGGTGTAGATATTTCCATGTTCATACAGATAGCGGTGTAGATATTTCCATGTTCATCCAGATGGCTGCGTAGATATATCCATGTTCATACAGATGGCGGTGAAGATATTTCCATGTACATACAGATAGCGGTGTAGATATTGCCATGTACATACCGATAGCGGTGCTGATACTTCCATGTTTATACAGGTAGCGGTGTACATATTTCCGTGTTTATAAAGATGGCTGTGTAGATATATCCATGTTCATACAGATGGCGGTGTAGATATTTCCATGTTCATACAGATAGCGGTGTATGTATTTCCATGTTCATACAGATAGCGGTGTAGATATTTCCATGTTCATCCAGATGGCTGTGTAGATATTTCCATGTTCATACAGATAGCGGTGTAGATATTTCCATGTTCATACAGATAGCGGTGTAGATATTTCCATGTTCATCCAGATGGCTGCGTAGATATATCCATGTTCATACAGATGGCGGTGAAGTTATTTCCATGTACATACAGATAGCGGTGTAGATATTGCCATGTACATACCGATAGCGGTGCTGATACTTCCATGTTTATACAGGTAGCGGTGTACATATTTCCGTGTTTATAAAGATGGCTCTGTAGATATATCCATGTTCATACAGATGGCGGTGAAGATATTTTCATGTTCATACAGATAGCGTTGTAGATATTTCCATCTTAATACAGATGGCGGTGTAGATATTTCCATGTTGATACAGATAGCGGTGTAGATATCTCCATCTTAATACAGATGGCGGTGTAGATATTTATATGTTCATACAGATGGCGGTGCAGATATTTCCATGTTCATACAGATGGCGGTGAAGATATTTTCATGTTCATACAGATAGCGGTGCTGATATTTCCATGTTTATACAGATAGCGGTGTAGATATTTCCATGTTGATACAGATAGCGGTGTAGATATCTCCATCTTAATACAGATGGCGGTGTAGATATTTATATGTTCATACAGATGGTAGTGCAGATATTTCCATGTTCATACAGATGGCGGTGTAGATATTTCCATGTTTATACAGATAGCGGTGTAGCTATTTCCAAGTTCATACAGATAGCGGTGTAGATATTTCCATGTTCATCCAGATGGCTGTGTAGATATATCCATGTTCATACAGATGGCGGTGAAGATATTTCCATGTTCATACAGATAGCGGTGTGGATATTTCCATGTTCATACAGATAGCGGTGTAGATATTTCCATGTTCATACAGATAGCGGTGTAGATATTTCCATGTTCATACAGATAGAGGGGCTGATATTTCCATGTTCATACAGATAGCGGTGCTGATATTTCCATGTTTCTACAGGTAGCGGGGTAGATATTTCCATGTTTATACAGATAGCGGTGTAGATATTTCCATGTTTATACAGATAGCGGTGTAGATATTTCCATGTTTATACAGATAACGGTGTAGATATCTCCATCTTAATACAGATGGCCGTGTAGATATTTATATGTTCATACAGATGTCGTTGCAGATATTTCCATGTTCATACAGATGGCGGTGTAGATATTTCCATGTTCATACAGATAACGGTGTAGATATTTCCATGTGTAAAGAGATAGCTGTGTAGATATTTCCATGTATATGGAGATAGCTCTGTAGATATTTCCATTTTCATTCAGATTGCGGTGTAGATATTTCCATGTTCAAACAGATAGCGGTGTAGATATTTCCATGTTCATACAGATAGCGGTGTAGATATTTCCATGTTTATACAGAGTGTGTTGAAGATGTATGCATATTTACACAGATAGCGGTGTAGATATTTCCATGTTCATACTGATAGCGTTGTAGATATTTCCATGTTCATCCAGATGGCTGTGTAGATATATCCATGTTCATACAGATAGCGGTGTAGATATTTCCATGTTCATACAGGTAGTGGTGTAGATATTTCCATGTTCATACAGATAGCGGTGTAGCCATTTCCATGTTCATACAGATAGCGGTGTAGATATTTCCATGTTCATACAGATAGCGGTGTAGATATTTCCATGTTCATACAGATAACGGTGCTGATATTTCCATGTTTATACAGGTAGCAGTGTAGATATTTCCATGTTTATACAGATAGCGGTGTAGATATTTCCATGTTTATACATATAGCGGTGTAGATATTTCCAAGTTTATGCAGATAGCGGTGTAGATATCTCCATCTTAATATAGATGGGGGTGTAGATATTTATATCTTCATACAGATGGCGGTGCAGATATTTCCATGTTCATACAGATGGCGGTGTAGATATTTGCATGTTTATAGAGATAGCGCTGTTGTTATTTCCATGTGTAAAGAGATAGCTTTGTAGATATTTCCATGAATATTCAGATCGCTGTGTAGATATTTCCATTTTCATGCAGAAAGCGGTGTAGATATTTCCATGTTCATGCAGATAGCAGTGTAGGTATTTCCATGTTTATACAGATAGCTGTGAAGATGTATGCATGTTTACACAGATAGCGGTGTAGATATTTCCATGTTCATACAGAAAGCGGTGTAGATATTTCCATGCTCATCCAGATGGCTGTGTAGATATATCCATGTTCATACAGATGGCGGTGAAGGTATTTCCACGTTCATACAGATTGCGGTGTAGTTATTTCCATGTGTAAAGAGATAGCTGTGTAGATATTTCCATGTATATGCAGATAGCTGTGTAGATTTTTCCATTTTCATGCAGATAGCGGTTTAGATATTTCCATCTTCCTACAGATGGCGGTGTAGATATTTCCATATTCATACAGATGGCGGTGTAGATATTTCCATGTTTATACAGATAGCAGTGTAGATATTTCCATCTTTATACACATATCGGTGTAGATATTTCCATGTTTTAAGAAAGAGCGGTGTAGATATTTCCATGTTTACACAGAGAGCGGTGTAGATATTTCCATGTTTACACAGATAGCGGTGTAGATATTTCCATGTTTATACAGATAGCATTGTAGATATTTCCATATTTATAGAGATATCGGTGTAGATATTTCCATGTTTATACAGATCGCGATGTAGATATTTCCATGTTTCTACAGATGGCTGGGTAGATATTTGCATGTTTATAGAGAGAACGGTGTAGATATTTCCATGATCCCCCAGTTGGTGATGTAGATATTTCCATGATTACACAGACAGCGGTGTAGATATTTCCAAGTTTATGCGGGTAGCGGTGTAGATATTTCCACTTTTATGCTGATAGCAGTGTAGATATTTCGATGTTTATAAAGGTAGCGGTTTAGATATCTCCATGTTTTAAGAGATAGCGGTGTAGATATTTCCATGTTTACACAGATAGCGTTGTAGATATTTCCATGTTTATTCAGATATCGGTGTAGATATTTCCATGTTCATACTGATGGCGGTGTAGATATTTCCATGTTTATAGATATAGCAGTGTAGATATTTCCATGTTTATCCAGATAGCGGTGTACGTATTTCCATATTTATACAGATGGCGGTGAAGATATTTCCATGCTTATAGAGAAAGCGGTGTAGATATTTCCATATTCCTACAGATGGCGGTGTAGATATTTCCATGTTTATAGAGTTGGCGGTTTAGATATGTACATGTTCCTACAGATGGCGGTGTAGATATTTCCATGTTTATACAGATAGCGGTGTAGGTATTTCCATGTTTGTACACATTACGTTGTAGATATTTCCATGTTTTAAGAGATAGCGGTGTAGATATTTCCATGTTTACACAGACCGCGGTGTAGATATTTCCATGTTTATACAGATAGCATTGTAGATATTTACATGTTTATACTGATAGTGGTGTAGATATTTCCATGTTTACACAGATAGCGGAGTAGATATTTCCATGTTTATACAGATAGCTTTGTATGTATTTCCTTGTTTATACAGATATCGGTGTAGACATTTCCACGTTTATAGAGTTAGTGGTGTAGATATTTCCATGTTTATACAGATAGCGGTGTAGGTATTTCCAAGTTTATAGAGATAGCGGTTTAGACATTTCCATGTTCCTACAGATGGTGCTGTAGATATTTCCATGTGCATACAAATGGAGGTGTAGATATTTCCGTGTTTATAGATATAGCGGTGTAGATATTTCCATGTTTATCCAGATAGCGGTGTACGTATTTCCATGTATATACAGATGGCGTTGTAGACATTTCCTTGTTTATAGAGATAGCGTTGTAGATATTTCCATGTTCCTACAGATGGCGGTGTAGATATTTCCATGTTTACAGAGTTGGCGGTGTAGATATTTCCACGTTCATACAGATGGTGGTGTAGATATTTCCATGTTAATACAGATAGCGGGGTAGGTATTTCCATGTTTATACACATTACGCTGTAGATATTTCCATGTTTTTACAGATAGCTGTGTAGATATTTCCATGTTTATACACATGGCGGTGTGGATATTTCCATGTTCATAGGGATGGCGTTGTAGATATTTCCATCTTTATAGAGATGGCAGTGTAGATATTTCCATCTTAATACAGATAGTGGTGTAGATATTTCCATGTTTAAACAGATGGCGTTGTAGATATTTCCATCTTTATAGAGGTTGCGTCGTAGATATTTCCTTATTCATACAGATGGCAGTGTAGATATTTCCATGTTTATATAGATGGCGGTGTAGATATTTCCATCTTAATACAGATAACGGTGTAGATATTTCCATGTTTATGCAGATGGCGGTGTAGATATTTTCATGTCGATACAGATGGCGGTGTAGGTATTTCCATGTTTATAGAGAGAGCGGTGTAGATATTTCCATGTTGATAGAGATAGCGGTGTAGATATTTCCATGTATATACCGATAGCGGTGTAGATATTTCCATATTTATACAGGTAGCGGTGCAGAAATGTGAATTCATTAAACCTCTTTTTCTTTATAAATTACCCAGTCTTGGGTATGTCTTTATCAGCAGCATGAAAATTGACTAATACACTCACTGTCCATGAATGATACTCTGTTAGCCCATTTGCATTGTTGTAAAGAAATACCTGAGGCTGGGTAATTTATAAAGAAATGACGTTTATTTGTCTCCTTGTTCTGAAGGCTGTACGTGAAGCATAGTACTGGCATCTGCTTCCAGGGAGGGCCTCAGGAACCTTCCAATCATGGTGGAAGGTGAAGGGAAACCAGCATATCACATGGTGAGAGCGGAAGCCAGAGAGACAGGGAGGAGGTGTCAGTCTCTTTTAAACAACCAGATATCGCATGAACTCACAGGGTAAGAACTCATTCATTACCAAGAGGACAGCACCAAGCCATTCAGGAGGCATCTATCTCCAACATTGGGGATCACATTTGAACGTGAGATTTGAAGGGGACAAACATCCAAACTATGTCAGATACCAAAGCTGACAATGCTTAGGATCTTTAGCTGTTCCAGGTTCTGGGAAAAGGGAGAGAGTTAGCTTCCCTCGTCTATGCTGTGCTACTCCATATTATATTAGTAATTATTGTTCTCTAAAGGTTCTTGAAAGCAAATAAACAAATGCAAGGCAAAACATATGAAATGCAAGGCAAAACATACGAAATGCAAGGCAAATGCATTAAAAACTTTTGAGTGTTAATATATAGGTTTTATTTTACCTTTTTAATTTCTTTTGCTTAACCAAATAGATTATGTAGTTTTGATTAACTGGCCATGAAATAGCTCTGCCTACATAGAATTTCCCATGAATAATTGGTTGTGGAGACTTTTGTGTGTGACCCAAATCCTCCCTCAAAACTGAAGTTTGCCCAGCTATTGGGAGTGTTGGCAAATCATGCCTCTCAGCTGATTCTCTCTAGAATTTATTCTCAGGAGATCTAATTAATAACTTGTCAAGCTGATGTCCATCCTTGGGGACAACTCGTATCTGAAGAATGGCCAGTGAAAGGTATTAAAACTCCATACTCCTGCCTCAATTTAGGGCAACTCTGAAGGGTCACCCCTGCTTCTCAGCTCCCCCTTGAGATTAGCTGAGGTATTTGTTGTGACTGCCTCACATCTCAACTCCCTTTGTCCAATTCAGCTTTTTCGCCACAGTTGTTGGCTCCTAGGATTTTACCCAGTTAAATGTTCTCTACACAAATCTCTATCTCAAATCTGCTTTACAGGGAATGTGGCCTCAGACAGGTTTTCATTAGGTTCTGGACGTAACTCTCATTAGTCATTGATATGATTCGGCTGTGTCTCCACCCGAATCTCACCTTGATTGTAATTATCCCCGCATGTCAAGGATGGAGTCAGGTGGAGATCATTGAATCATAGGGGCGGGTTCCCCCTACTGTTCTCCTGGTAGCGAATAAGTCTCACGAGATCTGATGCTTTTAAAATGGGAGTTTCCCTACACAAGCTTTCTTCTCTGCTACCATTTAAGATGTGCCTTTGCTTCTTTTTTGCCTTCTGCCGTGACTCTGAGGCCTCCCCAGCCATGTGGAATTGTGAGTTCATTAAACCTCTTTCCTTTCTAAATTACCCGGTCTTGGGTATGACTTTATTAGCAGCATGAGAACAAACTAGTGCAGTCTGTTCTATAAGCCCAAGTCGGATCACAGATTCCCACTTTCCGTTTTTTTTTCTAGCCCATATTTCTACTAAAACTTGACTCATATAGACTTAAAACAAAATAATTAAGCATGGCTAGTATTTATTTAATATTTTATACGTGTCAGGTACTGTATTTTGTAACTTATCTTTTAATAATCTTTCCAAATCTCTAAAAGGAGAATTCTGCTCTTTTATAGAGAAAATAAGGATGGCTCAATCTTTTGATTTTTATTACAAGCTTTATTTTGTATAACATATAATAAACTAAAAATATTGAAAGTTTAGAAACCATCAGCACGCAATCGAGGTGATGGAAATATACTTCACCTCCAGTTTCCTGATGCCTCTTTATAATACATTTCTCTGGCCCCTCATTCCTGGCCCTTAAAAACCACCAAACTGCTTTCTGTCACTGGACAGTAATTTATACAGTCAAAAAATGTATATAAATAAAATTTTACACTATGCACTTTTTTGTCTGACATTTTATGTTTTTTTCTCTGCATGTTTTACCTCTAGAGTCTGCCTTGTTTCACTTAGTATAGTTATTTTGAGATTCATTCATGTTATAGTATGTATCCATAATTAATTCGGAGAAAGCAAGTTAATTCATTAATGTATTGATTGATATTTAGACTGTTTCTAGTTTGGGCTATTATGAATACATGTGCTATGAACATTTGTGTTGATATCATTATATGAACACCTACTTTTATCTCTCTTGGGTAAATACCCAGGAGTGCAATGGCTGAGTCTTACGGCAGAAGTATGTTTAACTTTTTAAGGGACTCTTAAACTGTTTTTCAAAGGTTACACTTTTTTGTATTCCCATCAGCAGTGTATGAGAGTTTCAGCTTCTCCACATCCAAGCCAGTGCTTGGCTGTTATCAGTCATGCTAATCTTAGCTATTTAAAAATAGATAGTGGCGTCTCATTTTGGTTTTAATTTGCATTGCCCTAAGCATTAATTATGTTGAGCATATGTGCTTATTTACCAAACAAATGTCTACTTTGTAATGTCTGTTCCAGTCTTTCACCCAAGTTTTAAATGGGGTTGTTTGTTTTTCATTATTAAATTTTGAGCTTTTAAAATATATTTTTGATGGAAGCCTTTCATCAGATATATGAATTGCAAATATTTTCTCCCAGCCTGCAGCTTGTCTTTTCAGTCTCTTAATAGATTCTTTTGAAGAGCAGATTCTTTTTTTTAAATTTGATGGGTTCTTCTTATCAATATATTATTATATAAATCATGCTGTGGGGTCATATCAAAGAAAGCTTTGCCTGACTCAAAGTCCCAAATGTTTTCACATCTTCCCTCTCCTCTCCTTTGGGAACTGAGATTACACGTAAATTCAGTTACTTGAAATTTACTGTCTACTATTGCTCTGTTCATGTTTTTTAAAAATTTATTTTCTCTCTCTATTTTATTTTGAGAGGTGTCTATCTTTTCTTCTTTAATGACTAATGTGCTATCAGCCTACCATGTAGCTGGGACTACAGCCGCATGCTACTATGCCCCGCTAATTTTTGTATTTTTAGTAGAGATGGGATTTCACCATATTGGTCAGGCTGGTCCTGAACTCCTGACTTCGTGATCCACCTGCCTCGGCCTCGCAAAATGCTGAGATTACAGGCGTGAGCCACTGCACCCAGCCTCCTTTAGTGTATCTTGCATGTCTCTATTTTAGAACATATAGAATACTGTTTCAATAAGCATTTGAATGTTCTTAACTGATAACTCTGGCACCTTGATTTACTCTGGATCAGTTCTGACTCAGTGATTTTTCTCCTTATTATGAGCCACGTTCTTCTGTCTTTTGTTGTTACTGTTGTGTCTCTGCTAAACTGTGTCTGGATGTCAGATATGGTGACTTTTATCTTATTGAGTGCTGGAAGTATATATACATATTCTTGATCTTTGTATTGGTATGTATTTAAGTTTAGTTGGAAAGAGTTTGACTCTTTTTGGTCTTGCTTTAAAAATTCATTAGGTGGGATCAGACCAGTTCTCATTTTAGAGCTAATCACTCCCAACTAGTGAGGCAAGATCCTTCTGGGTATCCCTGGGAATCTTGAGGTGTTTCTGGTTTGGCTGATAAAATAAGCACTATTACTGGACCTTGGTGAGCATGTGTACTGTTACTTTTCATCTTATCTGGGTGTTGTTTCCCCAACCGTAGGTACTTTTCTCTAGGCCTGTCCTAACAATTACTTAGCTATGTACTTTAGGGGGACCCTTTGCAGAGCTCTGGAGTTCTCTTTCTGTGCAGCCCCTTCTTCTCGGAAACCTTGTCCTGAGAGCTCATGTCAACATGGTTCCTGTGGACTCTCAGCTCTGTCCCCTCAGCTCAGGGAGAACGATGGGCTCCTCTTGGGCTTTTCTCCTGCAGTAGTGGGCTGGAAAACTTTCTCCAGGCATAAATTAGGGCAGTTGATAGGCTCACCTTGTTTGAGACTGACTTTACAGGGTCTTGCAAACTTTTGTGGCATACATTTTGGCCATTTTTTTGGTTGTTTCAGGAGGGAGAGAAAGTCTATTTCTTGTTACTCCATCATGGTCATTGCAGAAGTCAAACTAACTGATATTTATCAATACAGTCTGTTGCTACACATTGAACTTGCTTAAGATAATTTTTAGATGGCACAGAACTTTCTGTCCATTGAATGAGACTCTCTGCTTATTTTGCAAGTGCTCATTTGTATGGAGACATTTGTATGGAGAAACTTCAAAAAGTTTGTGGAAAAATGAAGTTAAAAGATAAACATTGAAAATGTGATCTTCGGTTTTCATCCCTAAAGAACTGATGGTCCTGGGAACTTAACAATGCCAATGCAGTCTCTTATACATTATTAACTTAAGAAAAATGGGTGCCCTTTCCACATTTGTTGAGATTGGGAAACAAAAAGAAGTCAGAAGGAGCCAAATCAGAGCTGTAAGGTGGATGCCTGACAATTTCCCATTGAGACTCTCACAAAATTGCCTTTGCTTGATGACAGGAATGAGCAGAAACATTGTGGTGTTAGAGGACTGTCTGCTAAAGCTTTCCCAGGTATTTTGCCCTAAAACTTTGACTAACTTATTCAAAACACTCTCATGATATGCAGATATTATTGTTCTTTGACCTTCCACAAAGTCAACAAGCAAAATGCCTGGAATGTCCCCAAAAAACTGTTGCCGTGACCTTTGCTCTTGAGTGATCCCCTTTAGCTTTGACTGGACCACTTCCACCTTTGGTAGCCATTGCTTTGATTGTGTTTTGCCCTCAGGATCATACTGGGAAAGCCATGTTTTATCTTCTGTTACAATTCTTCAAAGAAATCCTTCAGGATCTTGACCCTAGTTCTTTAAAATTTCCATTGAGAGCTCTCCTCTTGTCTGCAGCTGATCTGAGCACAACACTTTTGGCACCCATGCAGTGGAAAGTTGGTTCAACTTTAATTTTTTAGTCAGAACTGTGTAAGCTGAACCAATTAAGATGTCTATGATGTTGGCTATTGTTTGTGCTGTTGATTATCAGTCCTCTTCAATTAGGGCACAAACAAGATTAATTTTTTTCCTTGCAAATTGATATGGATGATCTGTCCCTGTGGACTTCATCTTCCACATCATCTCGTTTCTTCTTTAAAAAAGCTGTCCGCTTGTGAACTACTGATTTCTTTGGTGCATTGTCCCCTCAAGCTTCTTGTAAAGCATCAGTGATTTCACCATTCTTTCACTCAAGCTTCATCATAATCTAATGTTTGTTCTTGCTTCAATTTTAGCAGAATTTACATTGCTCTGCTAGGGGCTCTTTTCAAACTAATGTCTACTCCTTCTTACTGTCTCAAACTAGATCCTGTTCAAACATGCTATAATAAATTAGTATGAGTTTATTTTGCTGCCAAAATTGAAACCTTTGCATAGTTTTTTTCATAATATACATTTTCCATGAACTTTTTAAGGCCTCTCATGTATCCACAGGTAGAGTGCCTTACCTATTCTGACTTCAGTCAATTATTCAAGACCTTTCCTTGTCAGTGATACATTAGAAAGGTAGAGTATTGAAAAATAAGAGTAGTTTCTGCTGATTAAGAAATACTATATCTTTTTCTACTTCTTTCTTTTTTTTTTTCTTTTTTTTTTTTTTGAGACAGCATCTTTCTCTGTCACCCAGGCTGGAGTGCAGTGGTGTGATCTCAGCTCACTGCAACCTCTGCCTCCCAGGGTCAAGTGATTCTCCTGCCTCAGCCTCCCGAGTAGCTGGGACTATAGGTGCCTGCCACCACACCCAGCTATTTTTTGTATTTTTAGTGGAGACAAGGTTTCACCATATTGGCCAGGCTGGTCTTGAACTCCTGACCTTGTGATCTGCCTGACTCGGCCTCCCAAAGCGCTGGGATTACAGTCATGAGCCACCGTACCTAGCTTTCTACTTCTTTCTTATTATTTTCCTCCTCTCTCATTCCTATATTCTCTCCTTTCTCCTACTTTCCTCCCCACTCCCTGTTTCCTTCCTTTCATCTTTCCTATTTTCAAGACTTAATATTTCTTGAACCTCCGATGTTATCATAGTATGTTATTTGTTTAATTTTCACATAACAATAATAGTTTAAATACAAATAATATTTATTTTCATCCCCATGTTATCAGTATAACAGTAAAGATGTGGAGAGGCCAGCTGGGCATGGTGGCTCAAGCCTGTAATCCCAGCACATTGGGAGGCCGAGGTGGGTGGATCACGAGGTCAGGAGATCGAGACCATCCTGGCTAACACGGTGAAACCCCATCTCTACTAAAAAATAGAAAAAATTAGCTGGGCGTGGTGGCGCGTGCCTGTAGTCCCAGCTACTCGGGAGGCTGAGGCAGGAGAATAGTGTGAACCCGGGAGGCAGAACTTGCAGTGAGCCAAGATCACGCCACTGCACTCCAGCCTGGGTGACAGAGCGAGACTCTGTCTCAAAAAATAAATAAATAAATAAATGAAAATAAAATTAGAAAAATGATGTGGAGAGGCCAAACCAATGGCTCTTATATCCACGTTCTTTCTTCTAAATGATTTCACCTTAGTTTTGGTCTGCATCTCTAACCATAGCTAGTTGCAGCAGGACTTCTATCTGGCCTTGCTGCTCTCATTTTTGGACCTCCTCACTGAAATCAAATTGATCTTTCTAAAATGCAAACCTGGTCTTAGTATTTTATTACTTAAAACCCATTGGTGGCTTTCCATGATTTATGGAATAAAGTCAAAATTCCTGTTTTTGCCCATGTTTCTGTGTGCCTCTCATCCCTACATTTACTGATTCCTGTGTGCCATAAATTGCCAGTTGTCCAGAGTTCATTCTCTTTTTGTACTTGGGAGGACTTCTGCATCCTGCAACTTTTCCCCTGAAACGTGCTTGGAAAATACCTACTCATTTTTTTCAGATTCAGGTTAGCTTTTTACTTCAGTTTCTTTTCCTGAAGCTTATACTGACTGCTCCATATGGCTTTGGGGATTAGCTACTCATTCCTTTGTGCCCTTTGTAGATACCCATTTATCATGGAGTCTTTTTTTTTTTTTTTTTTGAGACAGAGTCTCACTCTGTCACCAGGCTGGAGTGCAGTGGTGTGATCTCAGCTCACTGCAACCTTTACCTTCCAGGTTCAACTGATTCTCTTGCCTCAGCCTCCCAAGAAACTACAGGCGTGCACCACCGTGCCCAGCTAATTTTTGTATTTTTAGTAGAGACGGGGTTTCACTATGTTGGCCAGGATGGTCTCGATCTCTTGACCTCGTGATCTGCCCACGATGGCCTCCCAAAGTGCTGGGATTACAGGCATGAACCACCGCTCCCAATCAGTCACGCAGTCTTTATACTTACTTGTTTACTTGCCTGTGAGCTCACTGAATGCAGGGACTATTTCCTTGTTGCTCTAGCACCTACACCAGTACCTGGTATCCAGAAGCTGTATGCTAAATGTTTGTTGAGTGGCTGTTTGACTGAATGATTGTACTCCTAATTAGTAGATAGAAAGCCATGAACTTCCCAGTTCATCATTCTTTGTGCTCAATTCTGGTTTCTTTATTGTGTTCAAAAGAGTTCCTTAGTGACATAAAACTATGGAGCTAGTATGTCAGCTCATTTAAGCAATGATTGGTTTATGTATATAAGAGGCTTCAATAATTATATATTTTTATTTCAGTTTCAATAAATGATCAATTGATTAATTTTCTCTGTTTTGGCTTATTGTTCACATTTAATATCAAATAAAAGTGTTTTACTTAAAATTATTCATGCCAATTATGACAGTTAGGTGAATATTACTTTGACTTACATTCCAGTAGTAGTTTTGGTTGAACCCTGAATATGCTAAGACGTCCCTTTTCTTTTTTCTTATGAACAGGCTACTGTGTTTACATATATTATTAAAATCTTCTTTGAAAATACGAAGAGTGTTACATTTCTTATATTTAGTTCTCTGTGCTTCAGAATTCCTGTGATACTTGCACTTAAGTCCTTCTGAGCAGTTGATGTTGATATTTATGTGGTTAATTTCATGAAACGTGGTGGTTTTCATTTCTATCATTAATTTATACAGGAGATAGACTGTTTTCCAGGTGTAAGCTCAGTCATATAATTAGAAAATTTATAAGCAGAAAGGAGTTATTTGGTCTAACCCATTTATTCTACAGATAGAGAAATTAGAGTCCAGAAACTCTGTCTTCTTTAAAGTCTTACAGGTATTTAAGAAAAAAGAATAGACTTGAGGTTTCTGTGCTCTGAACCCAGTGATCTTGACACTGTAATGATCTTCATCCATATTATTCACAGAAGTAAATATAATCACATATTAAATAAGAAACAAAAATACTAAGGAGATATTATACTGAAAAATGAAATAATATTATCTTAATTATTTTGATCAGATTCAATCTATAGCAGCTTGAAGGCTAATAATTCCAATGATTCTCTGAATAAACCATTTTTCTAATAAGATTACAGGTTTTAGTAATCTAATTATTTTGACTGATGCAAATGTTACCCCGCCAGTCTGAAAAATGTGTTTATTTATATGTCATAAAGAATAATTTATTCCAAAAAGGCTAATTTTCAAAATATATGTATCTTCTGAAACTGTATCTATTTTTTCCCCACGTTTTCTAAATATATTTTAGAGGGCATTTGTAGATTTTCATGGTGCTGGAAAATTAAGGTATAATGGTCTCATGAAGGAGAATAATGTCATTTAGACATTGTAATTTTGGAGGATCACAATACTTTTTGGAATGTGGTTGTTGCAGAACTGGTCACTTATACTAATTATATAATAACATACTATACTAATGCAATAATATACCATATGAAATTATTCAGTGGTAAATTTGTCTTAAATCCTCTAGAATACTGCAAAGAAATAGTTTATATAAGAAAGAGTACCATAGCAGATGTGAACACAATATTTCCTATTTTTTTCTTCTTTTTTATTTTTTTGAAGACAAGTTCTCACTCTGTTGCCCAGACTGGAGTTCAGTGCCATGTTCATAGTTCACTGCAACCTCAAACTCCCAAGCTCAAGTGATCCTCTTGATTCAGCCTCTGAAGTAGCTGTGCCTATAGGTGTGCACCACCACACCGGCTAAGTTTTAAAATTTTTTATAGATATGTTGCCCAAGCTGGTCTCAAATTCTTGAGCTCAAGAGATCTTCTCACCTTGGCCTCCCAGAGTGTTGGGATTACAGGCATGAGCCACCATACTCAGCCAATATTTCTTTTGTAAAAGACATTTTCTAACATACTTCTCATTTTAACTAACATAATATTCAAAGTGTAGATCTGAGAAAGAGATAGTGCCTGCAGATCTGGGATCCTACATGCTAATATTATGGGATGCATTCAGATTTGATCAGCAGATATTCCATTTATTCTAGAACACCACCAGCAGAAGAATGTAATTACGTCTATCACTAAAACTTTGTGTCAATACAGACTACTGTATTTGTTATCATAGATGGTCCTTGGATGGCAGCCTTAAGCAATTTTAAACCTAGACAGGTGATGTACTTTTTCTTCTTGGATAATTTTCATGGTTTTATCTAATTTGGTTGTAACTAATGTGTTTAATATGGCTTGCTTGTTTTTTAAAAAGTTGTTCAGTATCCTTAGAACTCAGTGCTGATTTCTTTTTCTAGCAGGCCTTTTATATAGGACATCTCACTTTCTCCTGGCTCTCTACTACTAGCATGAGGTCTCTGAAAAATCAAGACAGCAAAATAATTTGTTATAGAACAGCCTATGTAGAGGGACAGGGGAGGAGTCATATTCCAAGAGGGAAAGACCTTTGAGCCAGGCTCAATTTGTAGAGGCTGTTGAATGAAAATGAGAGAGAGAGAATGCACACTTTATTGCACTATTAAAGCAAAATTCTGACAATAACTTCTAAAAATGATTCAACTCTTATACACTGAGAATATGACAGACCTTCCAAAAGTATAATTTCTTACATGAACGTCCAGGTATATAAGGAAAAATAACTATTTCATACCAATATCTCCAGCCGCCTTTATTGTTGGTTCACCACATAGGTTTTTATCAGAATCGCAGAACATTAATTTTTTAAATTAGCTACCATTACAACTAGCTTGAGAAGAACTTTCTTTTTAATAATTCGACCCAGATGCATTCTAGATACTCCAGTGTTACGAATCGATGGCTTCATGAGGAGCCGCTGTTGACTCATGCTATCTCTGGACACACTGACAGGAAATGTTTTCTTACACCTGTTTTCCTCCTGCTTTTCCTTGGTAGGACTTAGTTCCTTGGCATAGTTCAGTATCAATGGCAGTCATAGAGAAGTGTTACAGAAACCCAGCTTATTCCAACTTGTGAATTATTTGGCACCCAGGAACCAGGTCTTACAATCTTCAACCCACTTTTTCTTAACATGGCCCCTTTTCTGAAATGTTTATTTATATATGATGTAGGCCTGGGGAAAGGACATGGACTTTCAAAGAAAATATTCTCCAATAGATCTGTCAACTCCAGAGAACCTTCTGACTAAATCTGAAAGAATTCCACTGTGCTCTGATAACATCCTTTAATAATGAAGGAAAAGATATTTTTCCCCCAGGAGGATTTTGTAGTGAAAAGATGGCATAATTTTTTTAAAAATGTTGTTTATAATCTCATTTGTTTTTTCATTTGTGGGGTGTGTCTTAAATCCTAAATGGTACATCCTTTTTAAAATACTTCTAGTAATAAAATGTTTCTGAAGTTATGTTGTAAATATCATTGGACTATGTTTAATAATGTTAAGTTGATCCCACTTCCCCTGAAATTATATACATAAATGCTGAAAGTATAAATTTACATATACAACTTCATGGAACATTTTTCTTCCAAGTGTGCATTTGCTAGAATTTGCATTGAAAGGTTTTGGAAGGAGCCTGTTGGTATGAATCCTGTGTGAGCAACACTCAGATTTGTTGCATACTGAACAGCATGCTAAATCTCACTTCACAATCTTAGATTTCTCATCTACCATCTTGAGCTGAATTTAAAATGTAACTGCAGTTTATTATGTCACCTGTTCGTCAAACACTGATGCAAAGCTTAGTTTTCAGTGTGAAGAACCCATGACTAGAGAAGGGAAGAAGAAAGGGTCAAGCAGACCTCATTAAAGAGTGTATGGGCAAGAAAACACATCAGATGTCTTGATAGGTTTTTTAAAGTCCTGTTAGACTTGTCATGATTTCCAAAACACTAAATGCCATCTAGTATTTTGGACCCTCCAAAATTACAGTAGAATATTATTATGGGTCATCTTAATTGGAAATATACAGGAAAATCCTGATGATTAATGTAGACTAGTGATAGCTCTCACACATTTATATAACCTATGTTGAAAAGAAAGAAGAAAGGCAGGAAGGAAAGAAGGAAAAAGAGCGGAGAGAGAGGAACAAGAAAACACGTGGATTTGTGGAAATGAAAATTTTTAAATTACTAATTTGCAAGAATGGGTAAGAAAAATACCGAGTATGAACATAAATGCTTTCAATTCCGTTTGTCTCTTAATCCTTCTCAGTCCGTGGCCAGTTTTGAAACTTGGTGTAACTTCCTTCCTTTATTCCTCCCTCCCTTGCTCCCTCCATCCCTTCTTGCCAGCCTCCTTCCCTTCCTCTCTCCTTGAGTTTCCTTCTTCTTTCTTGTTCCCTCCCTCCCTCCCTCTCTCTTTTTTCCCCTTAGTTTCCCCGGAAGCACATATACCAGCCATTTGAATGCTTTCTGCTCATAGATACTGCCAAGCCCCCTCACCCAGACTGCTGAATAGATTTGGTAGAATGGAATGAGAAACATAGACTTTGTGTCTGTGGCGGCCACCTCTGATGTTGCAGACTTTTGCCGTGATTATGCACTCCAGCCGAGGGACGCTAGAGAGGTTGAAATTTCAACTGTGGGATTTGCCATTTTGGAATTTGCAGAAATGTACTGGATATGCTAACAGCAGCCTGGCTAGCCTCCACTTCACAAGGAAGTATTTAAATATACACGTGTAATATGAAGAAAATTGCATTAGATCATAAGGGATGAATTATTTTGTAAATGACTATACCATCAAATACCATACCTGATATCAATCATCTTCATCAGACAGTATCTGTGTATGTAAGTAGATAAACAAAAAAGCAGGAGTTTATTTCTCTCTAATGTATCCTTGACTCTCTAGCAGTGACCTCTGAAATGTCTCTTCTGATCCAGACTTGTTTGAATCATGTGCAACATTTTAGATTTGTCTTTTCTCTGCAAGTTTTTTTTGTTAAGTACCATAACATATTGAACCAAATAGTTTTGCTTGCTTTCTATTGATGACACATGATTTTGGCTTTTATCTTCAGTGGAAAATCAATGTGTCACATGGAGTTCACTAAGAAAAAGGTATGGGGCCTCTTTGTAATTCTTTGTCAGATGATTGCTTTATCTTGATTTATGCCTTCAAACTTTTTCCCATTCAGCAGAAAATATTGTGTCGCTATCTGTGAGAGCAAAGCGATCTATACCAATTTATGCTCTAAGTGTAGCCTCCTTCCAGAACTGCTTATGGAACATATCAACTCACTATAGATTAGGGACATAATGGATTCTTCTTTCTTAAAAGTGGCAGATTGACAATTTTAGTTCATATACAAGCTTTTATATTAACATTAAAACAATATTTCTATGTAAAGTAAAATATTGTAGTTGATTATTATTCGAGGGCCTCCCAGAATTTCAAGGTCTGAAAATAAATTCAGTGTTCCTGGTGGTAACAAAATTGCCCCTACTTCCTTGTATCAGGACTGCCATTTGGAACTGCTGGGGAAGCTCTTTTCAGAAATTATTTTCAAAACAGCATTGTTGCCTTTTGCCAAACTGAAATCTGGTTGTAAACTTTTGAAAACTAGTTCCTTGGAATGGAATTCAAGTTGTCTTCTAAGCAATTTTTTTTAACTCAAACATACATTCTATCTTGCTTTATTATGTCACTATTTGTGTAGGAAACATATTTCTATTTTTACCATTTTCAATTTATTTACATTTACATTTACATTTGTGTGTATATATATATACACACATACATACACTTTAAGTTCTGGGATACATTTGCAGAACTTGCAGTTTTGTGAAATAGGTATACATGTGCTGTCGTGGTTTGCTGCACCCATCAACTCGTCATCTACATTAAGTATTTCTCCTAATGCTATCCCTCCTCTTTCCTTCCTACCCACTGACAGGCCCCAGTGTGTGATGTTCCCCTCCCTGTGTCTATGTGTTCTCATTGTTCAACTCCCACTTATGAGTGAGAACATGTGGTGTTTGGTTTTCTGTTCTTGTGATAGTTTGCTGAGAATGATGGTTTCCAGCTTCATCCATGTCTCTGCAAAAGACATTAATCCATCCTTTTTTATAGCTGCATGGTATTCCATGGTGTATATGTGCCACATATTCTTTATCCAGTCTATCATTGATGGGCATTTGGGTTGGTTCCTAGTCTTTGCTCTTGTGAATAGTGCTGCAATAAACATATGTGTGAATGTGTCTTTATAGTAGAATGATTTATAATCCTTTGGATGTGTACCTAGTAATGAGACTGTTAGGTCAAATGATATTTCTAGTTCTGGATCCTTGAGGAATTGCTACACTGTCTTCCACAATGGTTGAACTAATTTACACTCCCACCAACAGTGTAAAAGCATTCCTATTTCTCCACATCCTCTCTAGCACCTGTTGTTTCCTGACTTTTTAATGATTGCCATTCTAACTGGCGCGAGATGGTATCTCATTGGACCAGGGGTGATGAGCTTTTTTTTTTTTTCTTCGAGACAGCCTCACTCTGTCACCCAGGGTGGAGTGCAGTGGCACAATTTCGGCTCACTGCAACCTCCACCTAATGGGTTCAAGCAATTCTCCTGCCTTAGCCTCTTGAGTAGCTGGGATTACAGATATATACCACCACGCCTGGCTAAAGTTTTTTTGTGTGTTTTTGGTAGAGACAGAGTTTCACCATAGTGGCCAGGCAAGTCTCAAACTCCTGACCTTGTGATCCACTCGCCTTGGCCTCCCAAAGTGATGGGATTACAGGCGTGAGCCACCACGCCCAGCCTATGATGAGCTTTATCTCATGTGTTTATTGGCCGCATAAATGTCTTCTTTTGAGAAGTGTCTGTTCATATCCTTTTCCCACTTTTTGATGGGGTTGTTTTTTTCTTGTAAATTTGTTTAAGTTCCTTGTAGATTCTGGATATTAGCCCTTTGTTAGATGGATAGATTGCAAAAATTTTCTCCCACTCTGTAGGTTGTGTGTTCACTCCGATGATAGTGTCTTTTGCTGTGCAGAAGCTATCTTTAGTTTAATTAGATCCCATTTCTCAATTTTGGCTTTTGTTGCCACTGCTTTTGGTGTTTTAGTCGTGAAGTCTTTGCCTATGCCTATGTTCTGAATGGTATTGGCTAGGTTGTCTTCTAGAGTTTTTATGGTTTTAGATCTTATGTTTAAGTCTTTAATCCATCTTGAGTTAATTATTTTATAAGGTGTAAGGAAGGGGTCCACTTTCAGCTTTCTTCATTTGGCTAGCCAGTTTTCCCATCACCATTTATTAAATAGTCAATCTTTCCCCATTGTTTGTTTTCGTCAGGTGTGTCAGAGATATGTTGTATATTTCATGGTACAATGCCTTCTGTCAATGGGGAAAAATAACAAGCATATATGGGATGAATGAAGTCTGCTATGGTTAAGGTTGAGAATATTTACTGATCCTTGAGTTCAGTCTCCAGGAATGTTGGAAATAGAGAATGGAGATAATGGAGATAAAGAAAAGTTCTGAAAATGACACTTCCCATAGTGTCAAAATTGTGATCTATTGCAGAATTCTGTGATACATCAAAATCTCTGTTTATACTGAGGTTTGTTATTGTGTATGAGCATATCTTTATCAGGTGTAGGCTATTTCTATACTTTCATGTCTTTAAATCAATGTTTCTATTCACATATGTATATGTGCAAATAGAAGCATGTTAATATTATATATATATTTTCTGTCATTACCATGATTGCTATGATTATCATTAGCATGTATTATTAGTGTGACCGAAGTATCATCAGTATCAGTTTCTTTCTCACTGCAGTGCTCCTGTAATGCTTCATTTCTACAGAGCCAACCTACACCCACCGTTTCCCTGACTATAACTTTACCTAAAGTATAAGCCCTTATAAAGCCATGAAAGCCTACCAAGAATTGTCGAAGAAGCTAGGCAGCAGCCAGGCTCTGCCTTAGGAAAAGATTTTACTTTTTATTATCATGTGCAGTACTTAACTACTTGTTTTGACCTCTAAGATTTTGCTCTCCTATATTTCTATCCCCTGGCTTTCTGATATTTCATGTGATTATATTTGAAATTTTAACCTTGCTTTTCTTTTTGGAATCTCTGATATCTCTGCTGCCACAGGTAATGACAGGTTCCTCTCTAACTGTTGGTGTTATCCCTGGTCAGATTATTACTGATGACAGAAGTAGATGTTTTACGTGGATTCTCTCGATATCAGAAACAAATACAGATATCACAACTCAAAAATGACAGACTGATAACCATTATGAACTTAGATGCAACATTCTTAATACAATATTAGCAAATTGAGTCTAGGAATATTTAAAAATGATAATGTGTTTTAACCAAGTGGGGTTTATCTCAAGTTGGTTTCAACAACTGAAAATCTACCATGCTGACAGAAAAAAGAAAAATCACGTGACACTCTCAATAGATGCAAAAAAGGAATTTACAAAATGTAACACATTTTTTAAATTAAAAACTCCCAGCAAACTGAGGATAGAAAAGTACATTTTCAAACTGATTATGTGTTTACAAAAAATCTATAGCAAACATCTTACTTAAAATGGTGAAAGCCTTAATACTTTCTACATAAGATTATGAAAAATGCAATGATGTCCTCTCTCCCTAGTTCTTTAAAGTATTGCATTCAATATTAAATAAGTGGAAATATATACCAAGTTCATTGATAAATATTTAATACTTATGAGATGATAATTCTCCTGAAATTGATCTCTAGATTCAGTGGAATTCCCATGAAACCTTATAGGTCCTTTTGGATAAATTACAAAACTGATTCTAAAACAGGGAGAAAGAAAGAAGGGAAGGAAGGAGGAATGGACAGAAAGAAGAAAGAAATAAAGAGAAAAGAAAAGAAAATAAGAAATAAGTGACACCCAAGTTGGGAAGAAAGAAAAATACTATTCTCACGTGATGTAAACATATACATAGAAAATCCTTAGGCATCTGCAGAAGTGTGCTAGAGGTATGAAGTGAATTTAACAAAGTTGTAGGATGAAAGATCAATAAATAAAATCAATTGTGTTTCTATACACAATCAACACCAATTAGAAAATAAAATTATGTAAGCAATTTAACTTATAATAGCCTCAAAAATAATAAAATAATTCAGAATAAATTTAATAAAAGGTATGCTGATCCAAAATTTCTAAATCACTAATACGAGAGATTGAATAGGTAGAAATATGTATCAAGTTCATTGGTAAATATACATGTCATACTTATTAGATGATAATTCTTCTGAAACTGATCTCCAGATTTGGCACAATCCCAGTCAAACCTATAGGCCTTTTTGGAGAAATTACAAAGCTGATTCTAATTTTTTTTTTTAAATGCAGAAGTCCTAGAATAGCCAGAGCATGTTTTAGAAAGAAGAATAAAGTTGGAAAACTTTCCAAATTTCAAGACATATTATAAAGCTACACTAACCAGTACAGTAAACTTACTGGCATGAAGAAGACATATATATCAGTGAAACAGAATAAATAATTTAGAAATATATCCTGCCTTACATGGCCAAAGTTGCCAAAATATTTCAATAAGGAAATCAATGTCTTTATAAAGATGGTACTATTAAAATTGGATATTAAATGGAGACTATGAACTTCAGAATTACCTCACACCATATCCTCAAATTAACTCAACATGTATTTTATACATAATGTAAATATAAAATGTATAAAGCTTACTGAATAGGAAAAATTTTTAATAATCTTACTACAGCTAAAAATTTTTTAGATAAGAAAAGGATGGATGAAAATGGAAAAAAATAGTAAGTTGGACTTCATGAAATTAAGACTTTTGCAACTTAAAACATAGCATCAAAAAATGAAAAGGCAAACCACAGATTGGGACAGAATAATTTTAAATATGTCTGATAAAGAACTTTCATCTAGAATGTACACATAACTAAAAAACTAAATAACAAAACACAAATAACTCATTTAACGTAATATTTTGACCTAAATGGGCCAAATATTTGTACAGATATTTTAATTTAAAAAGAGATGATGTCCAATACACAAATGAAAAGATACTTAACGTTACCGGTCATCAGGGAAATGCAAGTTAAAACCACATTGAGGTACCACTGTACACCCACTGGAGTGGCTGACACGAGCAGAACTGACCATACCACATGATGTGAAGAATTGCTATTCACACCTGGCTAGTGGGACTTCAAAATGGTACAGACATTTTGGAAAGCAGTTTGGCAGTTTCTTTTAATGTTAAACTTAGTACTGATCATATAGCCAAATAATTCCACTGCGACTCAAAATAAATAAAAACATATCCGTACCAAGCCTCATCCTTGAAGTTCATAGCAGATGTGTCCATCAACTTGTAAATGGATAAACCAGTTGTAGATGGAGTACCACTCAACAATAAAAAGGAGCAAACTGATACAACAGCAATATAAATGAATATCAAAAGCATTATGCTCAGTGAAAGAAGCTAGACATGAAAGACACCAATGTATCATTCCACTAATAGGATACTCTAGAAAATGCAAACTGTAGAAACAGAAGCAGATTAGTGGTTGCCTGTGTTCAG
Organism: Gorilla gorilla gorilla; assembly: GCF_029281585.2. Lineage (NCBI taxonomy): Eukaryota > Metazoa > Chordata > Mammalia > Primates > Hominidae > Gorilla > Gorilla gorilla. Next base: position 2,166,919 of record NC_073232.2, on the reverse strand, counting down.
GAATGGAGAAAAGATCAAATGCAAAACAGCAAAAGAAAACGTTTTGTGATGATGCAGATTTTCTGTATCTTGATCATGATTGTGGTCAAATGATGATATTCATCTGCCATAACCCATTAAATTGCACATTGAAAAGGGTGAATTTTACTGTGTGTACATTATACTTAAATGGAGCTGTAAATATGTTTGGAGCTTATCTGTGAACATTAGTTGCAGAGCAGGAGTTACTTTTATAGAGTGGAAATCTGCTGAGTGCCAACTTGAGAAGGGTTGAAAAAAATTAGAACCTTCTTCCAACACATTTCAGTTAGAACACTCTTAGGATGTCGTTACAGCTGCGCTCTATATTGGAGTCTCTGATGAAGTCACATGTCTGACGATCTCAGCATGCCTTTAATCAACAGAATATACACGTGTTTTCTTTTATTACTATAAAGGATATACCAAACAACTTTTTCAAGACTTTACTTCAAAAAGGCACGTAGTTTTGCAACATTTTTGGTAAGTCTTTAATTATTTCAAAATGAAAAATTGAAAATAAAATGCAATTATTTACTCAGGCCCCCCAAAAAAAGGTCTGTACGGGGAATGCATGTGGTGTGTGTGTGTGTGTGTGTGTGTAAGTGTGTGATTTGAAGAATTGAAAAAATTTTAGTGGGGTTTTGTAGCATCACTTTGATAGCATCCTGTAATTTTGTATTGTGTTTGAAATAAAAATAAAGTGAATACACTGATAAAAGAATTTGAAAAGAATTTGCATTATTGCCTAAATTATGTGTGGTTTCCACAGTGGCATGAATCGAGCATCTTTAACCTACATAACAATATATCAGAAGTATTAGGTAAAAAATAAGTAAACTAGTATAACAAAGTTAAATATTTCTAAAGGAAAATTATAGCTTTATTTTTTTTTCCTGAAATGTTTTGAGGAGATATTTACACCAAAAGATATTATCACTGATCAATGAAACTTTTTCAGAATTTGCTTGTGTCCCACCAATATTTGATTACATAGTGCTTCTGTGAGTTCCATTTCATTAATTTAGCTTTGACAGGAGAGAAGGCAATGGCTCTGCAGCCTCTCTCGGTGTGGCATGATCCTGGTTCCGCTGGCTGATCTCTATTAGAACCATGGCCTTAATCATGCCTTTCATGCTTCTAACTTGATTTGCATTTGTTGTGTGATCCAAATTTATTCTCTCGTTTAGTCGCTTCCACCCATAGAAAAGCAGGTCTTTTTCATTTCTCCTTCACCATTGCCCCCATTTTTTCTTTTTGTCCTCCCATGATGAAAAACAAGACAGAAAACAAACTATAACAACAACAGACACCTTTTGTCTGTGGTCACCAATGCATTGTAGCACTAAACTTTGTTCAAAATCTCTAGATCTGACCTCTATATCTGCTGTTCCCAGAGTTTTTCAATGTGTTCTCTAGACTGCTGTGACCCACTGACAGAAAGTCTAGCTATATTTAATTGAAAGTTATTACTGTCTGATATGGTTTGGCTGTGTCCCCACTGAAATCTCATCTTGCACTGTAGCTCCCATAATTCACATGTTGTGGGAGGGACCCAGTGAGAGGTAAGTGGATCATGGGGGCAGTTTTCCCCACACTGTTCTGGTGGTAGTGAATAAGTCTCATGAGATCTGATGGTTTTATAAGGGGAAACCCCTTTCGCCTTTCACTTGGTTCTCATTTGCTGTTTGCCTGCTGCCATGTAAGATGCGCCTTTCGCCTTCTGCCATAACTGTGAGGCCTCCTCAGCCATGTGGAACTGTGAATTCATTAAACCTCTTTTTCTTTATAAATGACCCAGTCTTGGGTATGTCTTTATCAGCAGCATGAAAATTGACTAATACACTCACTGTCCATGAATGATACTCTGTTAGCCCATTTGCATTGTTATAAAGAAATACCTGAGGCTGGGTAATTTATAAAGAAATGCGGTTTATTTGGCTCCTTGTTGTGAAGGCTGTACATGAAGCATAGTACTGGCACCTGCTTCCAGGGAGGGCCTCAGGAACCTTCCAATCATGGTGGAAGGTGAAGGGAAACCAGCATATCACATGGTGAGAGAGGAAGCAAGAGAGACAGGGAGGAGGTGTCAGTCTCTTTTAAACAACCAGATATCGCATGAACTCACAGGGTAAGAACTCATTCATTACCAAGAGGACAGCACCAAGCCATTCAGGAGGCATCTATCTCCAACATTGGGGATCACATTTTAACGTGAGATTTGAAGGGGACAAACATCCAAACTATGTCAGATACCAAAGCTGACAATGCTTAGGATCTTTAGCTGTTCCAGGTTCTGGGAAAAGGGAGAGAGTTAGCTTCCCTCGTCTATGCTGTGCTACTCCATATTATATTAGTAATTATTGTTCTCTAAAGGTTCTTAAAAGCAAATAAACAAATGCAAGGCAAAACATATAAAAGGCAAGGCAAAACATACGAAATGCAAGGCAAATGCATTAAAAAACTTTTGAGTGTTAATACATAGATTTTATTTTATCTTTTTAATTTCTTTTGCTTAACCAAATAGATTATGTAGTTTTGATTAACTGGCCATGAAATAGCTCTGCCTACATAGAATTTCCCATGAATAATTGGTTGTGGAGACTTTTGTGTGTGACCCAAATCCTCCCTCAAAACTGAAGTTTGCCCAGCTATTGGGAGTGTTGGCAAATCATGCCTCTCAGCTGATTCTCTCTAGAATTTATTCTCAGGAGATCTAATTAATAACTTGTCAAGCTGATGTCCATCCTTGGGGACAACTCGTATCTGAAGAATGGCCAGTGAAAGGTATTAAAACTCCATACTCCTGCCTCAATTTAGGGCAACTCTGAAGGGTCGCCCCAGCTTCTCAGCTCCCCCTTGAGATTAGCTGAGGTATTTGTTGTGACTGCCTCACATCTCAACTCCCTTTATCCAATTCAGCTTTTTCGCCACAGTTGTTGGTTCCTAGGATTTTACCCAGTTAAATATTCTCTACACAAATCTCTATCTCAAATCTGCTTTACAGGGAATGTGGCCTCAGACAGGTTTTCATTAGGTTCTGGACGTAACTCTCATTAGTCATTGATATGATTCGGCTGTGTCTCCACCCGAATCTCACCTTGATTGTAATTATCCCCGCATGTCAAGGATGGAGTCAGGTGGAGATCATTGAATCATAGGGGCGGGTTCCCCCTACTGTTCTCCTGGTAGCGAATAAGTCTCACGAGATCTGATGCTTTTAAAATGGGAGCTTCTCTACACAAGCTTTCTTCTCTGCTACCATTTAAGATGTGCCTTTGCTTCTTTTTTGCCTTCTGCCGTGACTGTGAGGCCTCCCCAGCCATGTGGAATTGTGAGTTCCTTAAACCTCTTTCCTTTCTAAATTACCCGGTCTTGGGTATGACTTTATTAGCAGCATGAGAACAAACTAATGCAGTCTGTTCTATAAGCCCAAGTCGGATCACAGATTCCCGCTTTCTGTTTTTTTTTTCTAGCCCATATTTCTACTAAAACTTGACTCATATAGACTTAAAACAAAATAATTAAGCATGGCTAGTATTTATTTAATATTTTATACGTGTCAGGTACTGTATTTTGTAACTTATCTTTTAATAATCTTTCCAAATCTCTAAAAGGAGAACTCTGCTCTTTTATAGAGCAAATAAGGATGGCTCTGAAAATGTTAGCATTAGGGGAAGTAGGGTGAGGGACATAGGGGGCACTTTGTGTTATTTGTGCATTTTGCTATCAATCTAAAATCAGGTCAAAATAAAAATTAAAAAATGGGTAGTAGAAGCAGGTTGTTAAGATTTTCAGTGTGACTCTAGAATTTTTTTGTTTGTTGTTTGTTTTGGAGTGTAGTGGTAAGATCTCTGCTCACTGCAACCTCCACTTCCCAGGCTCAAGCAATTCTCCTGCCTCAGTCTCCCAAGTAGCTGGGATTATAGGTGCCCGCCACCACACCCAGCTAAGTTTTCTATTTTTTTTTTTTTTAGTAGAGATGGGGTTTCAGCATGTTGGCCAGTCCAGTCTCCTACTCCTGACTTCAAGTCATCCGCCCGCCTCAGCCTCCCGAAGTGCTGGGATTATAGGCATGAGCTCCCACTCCTGGCCCAAAGTTCATATTTTAACTACTAACCTAAATTATTTTAAAAACAAAAGCCTCCTTGGACTCAAACCAGGTCAGAGTGACATGATCATGTGCCTGTTTTGTGCAGGGTGAAGTGAGATTATTATCTAGGAAATAGCTGAAATGTCTTGTTGTGGGCATACATATTTCATATAAATTCTAAGCTTCATATTAGCACTTAGATTATAATTATCTAAAGAATAGAGAACAATTTCATATAATTTTCAGTGTATCAGGCGAATCAAAAGTATACATACAAGCATGCAGATGAATTTCAGTGAATATAGTGGTGACAATGCTCAACAGAATATGTGTCCCCCACCCAACCCTGCTTCTTGCTCTTTCACTGTCCTAAAGATAGAACAAAATGGTTCAGGCATCCAGCTTGTCCCCTCCACACTTCACACTTTTACTTAATAGCAGCTTATCTTTAACACTTTGTCATCTTTAAGATGTTGCTAATTCTTTCTGGTAGATCCCAGGACTGAGGATGAGGAAGAATGATTTTATTTAAATAAAGTTGCTTAATTAAAAAACCCTTTTTTTAGTTTTAAAATATTTTCATTATTTTATAAAATTTTTGTGGGTACATAGGAGGTTTATATATTTGTGGGGTACATGAGATGTTTTGATACAGGCATGCAGTGTGAAATAATCACGTCATGAGGAATGGGCTTTCCATCCCCTCAAGCATTTATCCTCTGAGTTAAAAACTATTCAATTGGCTGGGCACGGTGGCTCACGCCTGTAGTCCCAGCTCTTTGGGAGGCCGAGGTTGGCGGATCGCCTGAGGTCAGGAGTTTGAGACCAGCCTGGCCAACATGATGAAACCCCATCTCTACTAAAAATACAAAAATTAGCCGGGTGTGGTGGCGAGTGCCTGTCATCCCAGCTACTCGGGAGGCTGAGACAGGAGAATCATTTGAACCTGGGAGGTGGAGGTTACAGTGAGCCGAGATCATGCCATTGTACTCCAGCCTGAGTGACAAGAGTGAAACTCCATGTCAAAAACAAACAAAAATCAATTACATTATTTAAGTTATTAAAATTAAACATTGTAAATGATTTTTTTTCCCAAAGCTTTTTCAAAGAAAAAAAAGTAGAAACAAAGACACTTTCTACTGATTTCCAATATGGTGACTCTGTATTTCTAGCATGTGTTAAGGTGAAAAATTGATTTTATGTTTAATACAAAACATAGCATAATGTAATGAAAAGCAAGATTGTAATGATAAAGGAAAATAACACTAGTGCTAATTTTTTTCAATTTGAAGCATTGGATTAAAATGAATTAGGTTATATTCCAACATGTTTATATTGAATTTCTTTTTTCTCCAATTGGTTTCTTTTTATTAATGGGGGAGTGTTGCATTTGTATAAGGTTTCCCTATTATATTCAATTGTTTTGAGATGCTTTTAATTTGAAGTTTTTATGTTTTCTTTTTGATGTATACATGTTATGCTTTTATGCTGAATTTGATAATTGGTGCTGTATATGCAAAGCAAATGTAATTTCCCAGCTTTTATTTTTTAAAGCCCTGGGAAGCAACATAATAAAGTAGAAATAGTATCAAGACAGGAGTTAGAATACCTGGATTCTAAAATTTAAATTAAATTAGGATCTAGTGACATTATAGGTGTTCCTTGATCTTCTGATGACCTGATTCCTCAAAAGAAAAATAAAATAATCTATAAATTGTTTCTAATTCTAAAACTCTATAAATCCTATTTTTAAAATTATAATTAGTTGAACTCTATAAGGTCACAAAAATCCCTATTAAGAAACTAAAATAAAATTTTATCATATCTTAAAAATACTCTGATCTTTTTTTATATGCTGACATGAATTCTAATTATTTTTGAGCCCCTAAAAAACATTTAAGATCACAGTTTATGTTTTATTATTGACTTTCAGATAATTAACATTTTACTGATAGATATGAACAAATCTACTCTAACAGAGATAGTCATTAGTTTATTTCTCTCTTTTCAGTATCAATAAAAAGTATCGATTTACCAATAACAATGAATTAATTGCCTGAAATAAATGAAACGTAAGCAGCAAAAGTGAACTTTTTAGTATAACTCTTCTTGTAAACATTGACTTAGTTCAAAGGGAGCTTATCTTTTAAAAAAAAAAAGCGCTAATTCATGTCTATTGGTATAGATATAATCTTTTTTTCCTTGAAAATAGATCCTACTATACTCCAGACACTATGCCACTAGGTGCAGATATTAACACAAATAGCAGGTGATCATTGTCCTCATGGAGTTTATTTTAAAGAGAACAAAGTGAGACAAAGGCACACAAGCAAAGAACTACAATACAAAGGGGATGGCATCTGACTCAGCATGGAGGTGTCACGGAAGGTGTTGTTTTGCTTAGGTTTTGAAGTGTGGGTAGGAGATGGCCCATGTTGAGAGTGGGAACTGGGAATTAAAAAGATGAGGAGGTCTCTGCAAATCTACATGGATGGGAAGTAGCATGCTGATGTGGGAAACAACTAAAAAGTTCCAGAATGCATGGTTTATAAAGCGTGAGTCAGAGAGGGCTAGACCAGTAGCCAGATCAAGGATATCTCAGATGTTATAGTCATGAATTAGTGCATTGACCTGCAGGCCATGGGAGTCACTGAAGGTTTCAGTCAGGTAAGTGAGCTGATCAGAACAGTCCTTTAGATAGGCCGCTCTTTTGGCTGTAATGGGGACACGTTTGAAGTAGGGCTATAGCTAAAAATATACAGACACTTCCTCTTGTCTACAGCCCTGCTGGCATCTGTTGTATTTTGACTTTTTAATAATAGCCATTCCAACCGGTATGAAATGGTATCTCATTGTGTTTTGATTTGCATTTTTCTGATGATTAGTGATTCTAAGCATTTTTTTTTCGTGTATTTGTTGGCCATTTGTATGTGTTCTTTTGAGAAGTGTTTGTTCATGTCCTTTGCCCATTTTTTAATTGGGTTATTTTTTTTTCTAATTGATTTAAGTTCCCTGTAGATTCTGGATACTAAAAAACAAACAAAAACCAGAAGTAAATAAATTCTCAGGACACACACACCCACACCCACACCCACAGAGAGAGAGAGAGAGAGAGAGAGAGCCTAGGTAAGAGGCCACCAACCACCAGGGTCTAAACTGGGAACACTTTCTAGTACAGAATGAATGGAAAGGATTCATGAAATATCTAGAAAGTAACGTTAATGAGATTTACATGTATGGAGTGAATGAGGAGAAACAGGGATCATTCAGGATTCTGGTGGGAATAACAGGGGGAGCCATTAGTTGAAATTTTGAAGTGGGAGAAGGAGAGGGAGTTTTAGGGAGAAAGATGAGTTGTTTTTTTAGGTATTTCAAACCCTTGAAGCTTCTATGGGACATCAAAGTGGAAATAACAGTCTGTGGGTTGGGACAATAAAGAAAGAAATTGGTTGAAGACTAGGGGAAGAGTATAGAGCAAAGAAATATTTCAGATAATAAACATATAGAGATAGCTGAAAATGTGGGACTGGATTACAAAGGAAGAATGATTTAGTTATGAAGCCCAAGGGCTGACAGGAATGGGTGACTAGTCGAGGAGTTCATATGCATCTGTTATTGTATGAATAAAAAAAATTATCTGTTCCTTCCTAAAGATATCTTCAACCTGTTTTTGGATACATATGGGCACTGCTTTTCACTCTCTTAGCCCCATTTCTTGTTTTAGCCTCTGCTGTAGCGATCAGTTCTGCACAGGCTTTGACCCAGGCTTTGACTAGTTGGTGTAGGTGTGATATGACACTTACCTGGAATGGCCCACAGTTTGTGGCTGCTCTTACTTAAGCAGGTGGGATGCTCATGTAGGTGTCCCTTTCCTCCTCCCAGATTGAGGAGTCTTGCATTATGTAATAAAACTCCTTAGAAGGCCTATTAGGTTCCAATACAGCATTAGGCAACTTGATAAGGTATCCCATCATCAGCCTTCCTTTCTTCCCTCATTCCTCTGCCTCTCACTCTTTCTTCCTAAGTTAACTTCTTAGATAAAATGCCAACTTTCTATATTTTGTCTCACATCAGGGAAAATAATTGTATACCCCATTTCAAAAGCACATAAAAAGGTTACTGTACAGAAAATTTGTCTTTAAGAGATTAAGCTGTAATTTTCCAAATACTTTAAAATTTTATTTCAGATACGTTTTTCATTTTTATAAGCTTCATCTAAAAGCAGAGTTCACCTAAGAATATACCTAAGAGCATATTACATAGAATATATTTTATATTTCAGTAGTTTAGCTAGGATTCTTTCAAAATTGAGAGGATCTACAAATATTTCTAACACATTAGTTTTCAGTCTTAAGGCTGAGTCAAGAACAAAGCTCCTAAACTTTGCATTGGTGATTGAGAACATTTTAAAATTGTTATTTAATTCATTAATTTATTTTTAAAAAATTTTCACATTGTAATTATATAGATTTATAGGATACAATTTGATGTTTCAATGAATATGTATGTTGTCTAATGATCCAATAAGGATAGTTAGTGTATTAATTACCTCATGCATTCATCATTTCTTTTTAATAAGAAATTTCAAAATCCTTTCTTCTAGATACTTTGTAATATACAATACTTTACTTTTAACTATAGTCACCCTGCTTTGCAAAGAACACTACAACTTATTCTTCCTATATAATTGTGATTTCATAACTGTTAACCAATCTATCTCCATTTTGCCCTCCCCGCTTCTTCCTCACTGTTTGGTAACCACTATTCTACTCTACTTCTCTATTAACATTTTTTTTTTTAAGATTCCACATATGAGCGAGATCATGCGGTATTTGCTTTCTGTGTCTGGCTTATTTCACTTAACATTGTATCCTACAGGGTCATCCATGTTGTTGCAACTGGCAGAATTTCATTCTTTTTTTATGGCTGAATAGTATTTCATTGTGTGTCCATATATATATATATATATACATATATAATTTTATGTATAATTATAATTACACATAAAATTATATATAATTATAATTAATTTTATGCATAATTATAATTACACATAAAATTATATATAATTATAATTATAATTATATATAATTATATATAATAATAATATATATTATATGTGATATATAATATACATAACATACATAATGTATATTATATATAATATACATAACGTATATTATATACATTATACATTATATATATTATAATATACATAATATATATTATGTATATAATATACATAATATGTATTATATATAAAATATACATAATATATAATGTATATTATACATATAATATATGTTATATATTAATAATATATTAATATTAGTATTAATTATTATTAATTATTAATTATTAATAATTATTAAATAATACTTATTATTTATTATTAATATTATTAATATTAATATATAATACATTAATATTAATAATATATTAATATATAATATATTATATATTATACATAATATATTATATATAATATACATAATATGTATTATATATAATATACATAATATATATTATATATATATAATTCACTTGTTTGTTTTTATACACATAGGTTGATTCCATATCTGATTATTAGAAATAGTGCTACAGTAAACATAAGAGTGCAGATATTTTTCAAACACAATGATTTCATTTCCTATGGATATATACCCAGTAGTGGGATTGCTGGGTTATGTGATCGAATGATTGTTTTTTTTTTATTTTTTATTTTTTAGCGAACTTCCATAAAGTTTTGCTTAATGGTTGTACTAGTTTACAACCCCATCAACAGTGCGTAAGTGTTCCGTTTTCTCCACTTCCTTGCCAACTCTTGTTATCTTTTACCTTTTTGCTAATAGCCATTCTAATGGGTGAACTGGTATCTCATTGCGGTTTTGATTTGCATTTCCCTGATGGTTAGTGATGTTGAACATGATTTTATTATATATTCGTCTTGACCCTTTCTATATTTTCTCTTGTGGCATTTCTTTTAGTTTATTTTGTCCTTTTTTTTTTTTTTTTTTTTGCGAAGGAGTCTTGCTCTGTTGCCCAAGCTGGAGTGCAGTGGTGCAATCGGGGCTCACGGCAACCTCCATCTCCCTGGTTCAAGCAATTCCCCTGCCTCAGCCTGCTGAGTAGCTGGGGTTACAGGCACACGCCATCATGTTTGGCTAAATTTTTGTATTTTTAGTAGAGAAATGATTTCACCATATTGGTCAGGCTGGTCTCAAACTCCTGACCTCAGGCAATCCGCCTGCCTCAGCCTCCCAGTTTTGCCCATTTTTAAATAAGTTATTTATGTTTTTGCTGTTGAGTTGTTTAAGTTTGTTATATAATCTGGGCATTAACTCCTTAGCAGATGTATAGTTTGCAAATATTGTATCCCATTCTGTAAGTTGTTTTTTCACTCTGTTAAGTTTCCTTTGCTGTGCAAAAGCATTTTAGTTTGATGAAACCCCATTTATCTATTTTTGCTTTTGTTGCCTGTGCTTTTGACGTCTCATTTAAAAAATCCTTGTAGAACCCAAAGTTATAGAGAATTTCCCACATGTTATCTTCTAGTAGTTTTTCATAGTTTTCAATCTTACCTTTAGGTCTTTAATCGCATTTGAGTTGATTTTTGTATAAGGTAAAAGATAGGGGTCTAATTTCATTATCCCACATGTAGATATCCAATCTTCTCAGTACCATTTAATGAAGAGACTGTCTTTACCCCTGTGTGTGCTCTTGACTCCTTTTTGGAAAATCAGTTGACTTTAGGTATGAGAATTTATTTCTGAGCTGTATATTCTCTTCCATTGGTCTATGTGTTTGCTTTATGGCAGTGCCATGCTGTTTTGCTTACTATGGCTTTGTAGTATATTTTGAAGTCAGGTAGTGTGGTGCCTCCAGCTTTGTTATTTTTGCACAGGATTGCTTTGGTTATTTGGGGTCTTTTCTGGTTTCATACGAATTTTAGGGTATTTTTTTCTATTTCTGTGAAGAATTTCATTGGTATTTTGATAGGGATTGCATTGAATCTGTAGGACATTTTGTTAGTATGGTCATTTCAATAGTATCAATTCTTCCATTCCATGAGTATATAGTGTCCATTTTTTGTGTATCGTAAATTTTTCCATCAGTGTGTTATAGTTTTCATTGAAGAGATCTTTCACGACCTTGATTAAATTTATCTGCAGATTTCTTGGTAGCTATTGTAAATGGAATTCCTTTCTTGATGACTTTTTCAGATAGTTCACTATTAGTGTATAGAAACACCACTGAATTTTCTGTGTTGATTTTGTATACTACAACTTTACTGAATTTATTTATGATTTCTAGTAGTTTTTGGTCAAGTCTTTAGGGTTCTCACTCTATATAAGTATATATAGAAAGAACCCTAAAGAGAGAGAGATCATATATATCTATATGATCATATATATAGATGTATACATATGTATGTGAGATCACATTTTCTACAAACAGAAACAATCTGACTTCCTTCTTTCCAGTTTGGATCCCTCTTATTTATTTCTTTTGTCTAATTGCTCTGGCTCTGACCTCCAGTACTATGCTAAATAGAAGTGGTAGAAGTTGACATCCTTGTCTTCCTCCATATCAAAGAGGAAAAGCATTTAACTATTCACCATAAATAAGATGTTAGCTGTGGGTTTGTCACCTATGGCCTTTACTGCGTTGAGGTACACTCCTATACCTACTTTCTTGACAGTTTTTATCATAAAGGAATGTTGACTTTTGTCAAGTGTTCTTTTTGCATCTGTTGAAATGATCACATGGTTTTTGTTCTTCTTTCTATTGTGGTGGTGTATCATATTTACTGATTTGTGCATGTTAAGCCATCCTTTCATCCCTGGGATGAACCCCACTTGATTATAGTGAATACTCTTTTTAGTGTGCTGTCGAAGTCAGTTCACTTGTATCTTGTTGAGAACTTTTGTATCTATGTTCTTCAGGAATATTGGCCTGTTATTTTCATTTTGTGCGTGTCTTTGTCTGGTTTTAGAATCAGGATGTTGCGAGCCTCATAAGATGAGTATGGAAGTATTCCTTCCTCATTACTTTTGTGGAAAAGTTTGTGGAGAATTGGTAGTTATTCTTTAACTGTTTGGTAGAATTCAGCAGTGAAGACATCAGGTCCTGGGTGTTGGTTGTTGTTGTTGTTGTTTTGATGGAAGATGTTTTATTATTGATTCAATTTCCAAACTCATTCTTGATGTGTTCAGATGTTATATTTCCTCACAATTTAATCTGGGTAGTTGTATGTGTGCAGAAATTTATTCATTTTATTCTACACTATCAAATTTGTTGGCATATAGTTATGAGTAATGTCTTACAATCCCTTCTATTTCTGTGGTGTATCAGTTGTAATGTCTCCTTTTTCATCTTTTATTTATTTGAATTTTCTCTCCTTTTGTCTTAGTTTAGCTAAAGGTTTGTCAGTTTTACCTTTACACTTTGTCTTATTTATCTTTTGAAATATTTTTTAGTGTCTGTTTCATTTATATCTGCTGTGAGCTTTATTATTTCCTTCCTTCTACCAATTTTGGGTTTAGTTTGTTTTTGATGTTCTAGTTACTTGAAGTGTATAATTTTGCTTTGTGATTTGAAAATCTTTCTTCTTTTTTGGTGTAGGCTTTTATTGCTATAAATTTCCCTCTTAGAACTGCTTTTGCTACGTTCCATAGGTTTGGGTATGTTGGATTTTCATTCTTACTTGTCTCAGTGACTTTTGAAATTTTCCTATTAATGTCTTAATGAGACCTATTGATTTCTTGGGTGCGTGCTATTTAATTTCCATGTTTTTATAAAATTTCCAAGGGCTTTCCTGTTGTTGATTTCTGACTTTATATCCCTGGAATCAGAAAAGATACTTCATATGATATCTGTCTTCTTAAGTTTGTTAAGACTTATTATGTGTCATAATGTATGATTGGTCCTAGAGAATGTTTGGTGTACAGTTGAGAATAATTTGTATTCTGCAGCTGTTGGATGATGTATTAGTCTGTTTTCATACTGCTGATAAAGACATACCCGAGACTGGGTAATTTACAGAGAAAAAGAGGTTTAGTGGACTCATAGTTCCACGTGGCTGGGGAGGTCTCCCAATCATGATGGAAGGCGAAAGACACATCTTACATGGTAGCAAACAAAATAGAATTGAGAACCAAGTGAAAGGGTTCCCCCTTATAAAACCATCAGATCTTGTTAGACGTATTCACTACCACAAGAACAGTATGGGGGAACCGCCCCCATGATTCAATTATCTCCCACTGGTTCCCTCCCACAACATGTATGAATTATGGGAGCTATAATCAAGATGAGATTTCGGTGGGGATATACAGCCAAACCATATCAGGTGAGATCTTCTTTACCTGCTAGGTCCATTTGGTCTATGGTATAGTTTGAGTCTGTCATTTTTTGGTTGATTTTCTCTTCATAGAATCTGTCCATTTTTAAAGTGGAGTGTTGAAATTTCCTACTAATATTGTATTGCAGTCTATCTCTACCTTTAAATCTAATATTTGCTTTATATATCTGGTTGTTCTGGTGTTGGGTACATATATAGTTACACCTAAGTAATATATATGTTATGTCCTCTTATTGAATTGGGCCTTTTATCATTTCATTATACAGTGACATTCTTTTTTTATATAGTTTTTTTATTTAAAGCCTTTTAAAATATGACATGACTGTGGCTACTCCTGCTTGCTTTTCATTTGTTTGCATAAAATATATTTTTCCATCTCTTCACTTTCAGTCTATTTGTCTTTAATAGTGAGGTAAGTATCATGTAGGCAGCATATAGGTGGGTTTTGCTATCTGAATCCATTCATCCACTTTATATCTTTTAAGTAGAGTTTAATCCACTTCTATTCAAGTTTATTATTGATAAATTAGGACTTCCTTCTATCATTTCATTAGTTGTTTTTTAGATTACTTGTTCACTTCTTCCTTTCTTATTGTTTATCCCTCTAGTTTGGTGGTTTTCTGTGGTGCTAAGCTTTGTTTCTTTTCCCTTTTTTGGTGTGTGTGTGTGTGTGTGTATCTGCTGTAATTTCTTTCTTTCTGGTTAGTGAAACTAACATACAGAGTCCTGTATTTGTAACAGACTATTTTACACTGATAACAACTTAACTTCTGTCACATAAAAATACTCTTGACTTCTCCCCCCCACACACACAATTTATATTTTTGTTACCTTACATTGCATCTTTATGAATGGTAGACTCCATGGAACATAGGATCTATGTCACAACTAAATCAATTATTTAATGGCAGCATTAAAGCAGCCCAAAGAATGTGAAAAACTGGTGTGGGTGTATTTAACTTTTTAAAAACTATGTTTCATAATGGTTTCATTAAAAAGTCTTTATCAGTTTGCTAATGCCTAGTTTTTACAACCAGCCACCATAGATTTTACAGGATAAATATATTATTTCAGTGGTAATTGAAGCAGAATTTTTGTTGCTCTTCTTACCCTTAGAGATTGTGTATTATCCTCAGACGTAATTCTTTGATTTTTTTTTCTTTTCATGTTGTTACACATAGTTACCAACAATCAACGTGAGAATAACCTTTGAATATTTTCAAGCATTAAGATTTGTTTATACAGCTGCAGAATTAGACAACCAACACTCTTGGGTCCTTACCTCTCAGCATACACCTGATTATTAACTTAAAGGTATGATGGGAAAAGTATCAATTTTTGTTGGTCACCTAGATTTGGAAATATGTAATAACTATAAGCTTGGGTCTGCTTCTTCAGAAGCCTAGGAATTGGAGTGATGGTTCTCTGAAGAGGCTGGAAACAAAGTATGTGTTTCCAGAAGGCTTAATAGAATATGTTGAGACATAGGCCATTAACACAAAAGTGAAAGAAATGCAAAAAATGTATGAAAGTAAGGATTTGAGAAGGGAAATTTTATTTTTAAGTCTAAGATTCCTATGAATTATATGAAAGTAAATGTCCTATCCTTAAAATTAGCCAAAGGAAGCACTTTACTTATCAATATGATATGACTTTTCATACTCTTATCTAAAGATATCCTAAACTAAGATCCAGTTTTCTAAGTAAAGACCTTTTACTCATGCTTTAAAGCATGTTAGATGATTCCTACCACATCACATCATGTTGTTTACATGTATGATTTAAACTGCATTTATTCTTCAACTCACTGGTTCCTTAGGCTTCTTATCTTTCCTTGCACGCTTAGATAATTTTATGTTAAATTGATTTTTAGAAGTTTAGTTGCTGGGCGTAGTGGCTGTCGCCTGTAAACCCAGTACTTTGGGAATTCAAGGCAGGTGTATTGCTTGAGTCTTGGAGTTTGAGGCCTGCCTGGGAAAGATGACAAACCCCATTTGTACAAAAATAAAAATATTAGCTGGGTATGGTGGCACATGCCTGTGGTCCCAGCTACTCCAAGGCTGAGGTGGGAGGATGGCTTGAGTCCGAGAGGCAGAGGTGTGAGCCAAGATCATGCCCTGCTCTTCAGCCTGGGCAACGAAGCCAGACCCTGTTTCAAAAAAAAATATAGTGAGATTTGATTTCTATTTCTATGTGATTCAAAAGTAGGAGAGCTTCAAGGCTAATGACTATTAAAAAATGGCCATTGCTACTTGCATTTTCTATGAAGCCAGCATACACAGCAACGTGCAACCTAAAAACCAAGCTATTTAATATGTAGCTTAGATTTCAGGTTTGATTGTCTTTGAGGTTTGATTATTGCAGAGATCAATTGCCAGACCAAATATAGTCTATTTCTGTATTTGGTCTTTTTATCATATGAAACATCCCAGCCTTGGGTATAAATTAAGAGCAAATACAGACATTTATACCGATAGCGGTGTAGATATTTCCATGTTTATACAGTTACCGGTGTAGATACTTCCATGTCTATACAGATAGCGGTGTGGATATTTCCATGTTCATACAGATAGTGGTGTAGATATTTCCATGTTAATAGAGATAGCGGTGTAGATATATCCATGTTTATAGAGATAGCGGTGTAGATATTTCCATGTTTATACAGATAGCGGTGTAGATATTTCCATGTTTATACAGATAGCATATTAGATATTTCCATGTTTATAGAGACAGAGGTGTATATATTTCAATATTTATAGAGATAGCGGCGCACATATTTCCATGTTTATAGAGACAGCGGTGTAGATATTTCCATGTTTATACAGATAGCGGTGTAGATTTTCCATGTTAATACAGGTAGCGGCGTACATATTGCCATGTTCATACAGATAGCGGTGTAGATATTTCCACATTTATACAGATGGCGGTGTACATAATTCCATGTTCATACAGATGGCGGTGTAGATATTTCTATGTTTATAGAGATGGCGGTGTAGATATTTAAATGTTTATACAGATAGCTGTGAAGATATTTCCATGTTTATAGAGATGGCGGTGTAGATATTTCCATGTTTCTACAGATGGCGGTGTAGATATTTCCATGTTTATACAGATGGAGGTGTAGATATTTCCATGTTTTTACAGATAGCGTTGTAGATATATCCATGTTCACACAGATAGCGGTGTAGATATTTCCACGTTTATACAGATGGTGGTGTAGATTTTTCCATTTCCATACAGACGGCGGTTTAGATATTTCCATTGTTATAGAGATGGAGGTGCAGATATTTCCATTGTGATACAGATGGCGGTGTAGGTATTTTCATGTTGATACAGATGGTGGTGTACATAGTTCCCTGTTCATACAGATGGCGGTGTAGATATTTTCATTTTCCTACCGATGGCGGTGTAGATATTTCCATGTTTATACAGATAGCGGTGTAGATGTATCCATGTTCATACAGATGGCAGTGTAGATAATTCCATGTTCATACAGATGGAGTTGAAGATATTTCCATGTTTATAGATATGGCGGTGTAGATATTTCCATGTTTACACAGAAGGCGGTGTAGGTATTTCCATGTTTACACAGATAGCGGTGTAGATATTTCCATGTTTATACAGATAGCGGTGTAGATATTTCAATGTTTATAGAGTTGGCGGTGTAGATATTTTCATGTTCCTACAGTTGGTGGTGTAGATATTTCCATGTGTACACAGATAGCGGTGTAGGTATTTCCAAGTTTATGCAGATAGCGGTGTAGATATTTCCACTTTTAGGCAGATAGCAGTGTAGATATTTCAATGTTTAAACAGATAGCGTTGTAGATATTTCCATGTTCCTACAGAGGGCGGTGTAGATATTTACATGTTTATAGAGATGGCGGTTTAGACATTTCCACGTTCATACAGATGGCGGAGTAGATATTTCCATGTTTATACAGATAGCGGTGTAGATATTTCCGTCTTTATACACATAATGGTGTAGATCTTTCCACGTTTTTAGAGATAGCGGTGTAGATATTTCCATGTTTACACAGATAGCGGTGTAGATATTTCCATGTTTATACAGATGACTCTGTAGATATTTCCATGTTTACAGAGATAGCGGTGTAGATATTTCCATGTTTACAGAGATATCGGTGTAGATATTACCATGTTTACACAGATAGCGGTGTAGATATTTGCATGTATATAGAGATAGCGGTGTAGATATTTCCATGTTTACGCAGATAGCATTGTAGATATTTCCAAGCTTATACAGATAGCGGTGTAGATAATTCCATGTGTACACAGATAACGGTGTAGATATTTCCATGTTTATACAGATGGCGGTGTAGATATTTCCATACCCATACAGATGGCGGTGTAGATATTTCCATGTTTATAGATATAGCGGTGTAGGTATTTCCATGTTTACACAGAAAGCGGTGTAGATATTTCCATGTTTCTACAGAGTGTAGTGTAGATATTTCCATGTTTATATGGATGGCTGTGTGGATATTTCCATGTTTATAGAGATAACGGTGTAGATATCTCCATGTTTACACAGATAGCGTTGTAGATATTTCCATGTTTACACAGATAGCGGTGTAGATATTTCCATGTTCATACAGATAGCGGTGTAGATAATTCCATGTGTATAGAGATAACGGTGTAGATATTTACATATTCCTACAGATGGCTGTGTAGGTATTTCCATGTTTGTACAGATAGCGGTGTAGATATTTCCATGTTTACACAGATAGTGGTGTAGATATTTCCATGTTTACACAGATAGCGGTGTAGGTATTTCCATGTTTATACAGATAGCGGTGTAGATATTTCCATGTTTATAGAGATAGCGGTGTAGATATTTCCATGTTTATACAGATAGCGGTGTAGATATTTCCATGTGTATACAGATAACTGTGTAGATATTTACATGTTCCTACAATTGGCTGCGTAGATATTTCCATGTTTATACAGATAGCGGTGTAGATATTTCCGTCTTTATACACATAATGGTGTAGATCTTTCCATGTTTTCAGAGATAGCGGTGTAGATCTTTCCATGTTTACACAGATAGCGGTGTAGATATTTCCATGTTTATACAGATAGCAGTGTAGATATTTCCATGTTTATAGAGATAGTCGTGTAGATATTTACATGTTCCAACAGATGGCTGTGTGGATATTTCCATGTTTATACAGATAGCGGTGTAGATATGTCAATGTTTGTGGAGATAGTGGTGTAGATATTTCCATGTTCCTACAGTTGGTGGTTTAGATATTTCCATGTTTACACAGATAGCGGTGTAGGTATTTCCAAGTTTATGCAGATAGCGGTGTAGATATTTCCACTTTTAGGCACATAGCGGTGTAGATATTTCAATGTTTAAACAGATAGCGTTGTAGATATTTCCATGTTCCTACAGAGGGCGGTGTAGATATTTACAGGTTTATAGAGATGGCGGTTTAGACATTTCCACGTTCATACAGATGGCGGTGTAGATATTTCCATGTTTATACAGATAGCGGTGTAGATATTTCCATGTGTATACAGATAACTGTGTAGATATTTACATGTTCCTACAGATGGCTGTGTAGATATTTCCAAGTTTATACAGATAGCGGTGTAGATATTTCCATGTTTATAGAGATAGCGGTGTAGATATTTCCATGTTCCCACAGTTGTTTTTCTAGATATTTCCATGTTTACAAGATAGTGGTGTAGATATTTCCAAGTTTATGCAGATAGCGGTGAAGATATTTCCACTTTTATGCAGATAGCGGTGTAGATATTTCCATGTTTAGACAGAAAGCGGTGTAGATATTTCTATGTTCCAACACATAGCGCTGTAGATATTTCCATGTTTATAGAGTTGGCGGTTTAGACATTTCCATGTTCATACAGATGGCGGTGTAGATATTTCCATGTTTTTACAGATAGCAGTGTAGATATTTCCATCTTTATACACATAACGGTGTAGATATTTCCATGTTTATACAGATGGCGGTGTAGATATTTCCATACCCATACAGATGGCGGTGTAGATATTTCCATGTTTATAGATATAGCGGTGTAGGTATTTCCATGTTTACACAGACAGCGGTGTAGATATTTCCATGTTTACACAGATAGCGGTGTAGATATTTCCATGTTTATAGAGACAGCGGCGTAGTTATTTCCATGTTTATAGAGATATCAGCGTAGATATTTACAGGTTTATACAGAGCGTAGTGTAGATATTTCCATGTTTATATAGATGGCTGTGTGGATATTTCCATGCTTATAGAGATAGCGGTGTAGATATCTCCATGTTTACACAGACAGCAGTGTAGATATTTCCATGTTTACACAGATAGAGGTGTAGACATTTCCATGTTCATACAGATAGCGGTGTAGGTAATTCCATGTGTATACAGATAACGGTGTAGATATTTAAATATTCCTACAGAGGGCTGTGTAGATATTTCCATGTTTGCACAGATAGCGGTGTAGATATTTCCATGTTTACACAGATAGCGGTGTAGATATTTCCATGTTTACACAGATAGCGGTGTAGATATTTCCATGTTTATACAGATAGCGGTGTAGATATTTCCATGTCTATACAGATAGCAGTGTGGATATTTCCATGTTCATACAGATAGCGGTGTAGATATTTCCATGTTCATACAGATAGTGGTGTAGATATTTCCATGTTCATACAGATAGAGGGGCTGATATTTCCATGTTTATACAGAAAGCGGTGCTGATATTTCCATGTTTATACAGGTAGCGGTGTAGATATTTCCATGTTTATACAGATAGCGGTGTAGATATTTCCATGTTTATACAGATAGCGGTGTAGATATCTCCATCTTAATACAGATTTCAGTGTAGATATTTATATGTTCATACAGATGGCCGTGCAGATATTTCCATGTTCATACAGATGGCGGTGTAGGTATTTCCATGTTCATACAGATAGCGGTGTAGTTATTTCCATGTGCAAAGAGATAGCTGTGTAGATATTTACATGTATATGCAGATAGCTGTGTAGATATTTCCATTTTCATGCAGATAGCGGTTTAGATATTTCCATGTTCAAACAGATAGTGGTGTAGATATTTCCATGTTCATACAGATAGCGGTGTAGATATTTCCATGTTTATACAGATAGCGGTGAAGATGTATGCATGTTTACACAGATAGCGGTGTAGATATTTCCATGTTCATACACATAGTGGTGTAGATATTTCCATGTTCATCCAGATGACTGTGTAGATATATCCATGTTCATACAGATAGCGGTGTAGATATTTCCATGTTCATACAGATAGTGGTATAGATATTTCAATGTTCATACAGATAGCGGTGTAGCTATTTCCATGTTCATACAGATAGCGGTGTAGATATTTCCATGTTCGTACAGATAGCGGTGTAGATATTTACATGTTCATACAGATAGCGGTGCTGATATTTCCATGTTTATACAGGTAGCGGTGTGGATATTTCCATGTTTATACAGATAGCGGTGTGGATATTTCCATGTTTATACAGAGAGCGCTGTATATATTTCCAGGTGTATACAGATAGCGGTGTAGATATCTCCATCTTAATACGGATGGCTTTGTAGATATTTATATGTTCATACAGATGGCGGTGCAGATATTTCCATGTTCATACAGATGGCGGTGTAGCTATTTCCATGTTCATACAGATAGCGTTGTAGCTATTTCCATGTTCATGCAGATAGCGGTGTAGATGTTTCCATGTTCATCCATATGGCTGTGTAGATATATCCATGTTCATACAGATGGCGGTGAAGATATTTCCATGTTCATACAGATAGCGGTGTAGATATTTTCATGTTCCTACAGTTGGTGGTGTAGATATTTCCATGTGTACACAGATAGCGGTGTAGGTATTTCCAAGTTTGTGCAGATAGCGTTGTAGATATTTCCACTTTTAGGCATATAGCCGTGTAGATATTTCAATGTTTAAACAGATAGCGTTGTAGATATTTCCATGTTCCTACAGAGGGCGGTGTAGATATTTACATGTTTATAGAGATGGCGGTTTAGACATTTCCACGTTCATATAGATGGCGGTGTAGATATTTCCATGTTTATACAGATAGCGGTGTAGATATTTTCGTCTTTATACACATAATGGTGTAGATCTTTCCATGTTTTTAGAGATAGCGGTGTAGATATTTCCATGTTTACACAGATAGCGGTGTAGATATTTCCATGTTTATACAGATGACTCTGTAGATATTTCAAAGTTTACAGAGATAGCGGTGTAGATATTTCCATGTTTACAGAGATATCGGTGTAGATATTGCCATGTTTACACAGATAGCGGTGTAGATATTTGCATGTATATAGAGATAGCGGTGTAGATTTTTCCATGTTTACGCAGATAGCATTGTAGATATTTCCAAGTTTAAACAGATAGCGGTGTAGATAATTCCATGTGTACACAGATAACGGTGTAGATATTTCCATGTTTATACAGATGGCGGTGTAGATATTTCCATACCCATACAGATGGCGGTGTAGATATTTCCATGTTTATAGATATAGCGGTGTAGGTATGTCCATGTTTACACAGAAAGCGGTGTAGATATTTCCATGTTTACACAGATAGCGGTGTAGATATTTCCATGTTTACACAGATAGCGGTGTAGATATTTCCATGTTTATACAGATAGCGGTGTAGATATTTCCATGTGTATACAGATAACTGTGTAGATATTTACATGTTCCTACAGATGGCTGCGTAGATATTTCCATGTTTATACAGATAGCGGTGTAGATATTTCCGTCTTTAAACACATAATGGTGTAGATCTTTCCATGTTTTCAGAGATAGCGGTGTAGATCTTTCCATGTTTACACAGATAGCGGTGTAGATATTTCCATGTTTATACAGATAGCAGTGTAGGTATTTCCATGTTTATAGAGATAGTGGTGTAGATATTTACATGTTCCTACAGATGGCTGTGTAGATATTTGCATGTTTATACAGATAGCGGTGTAGATATGTCAATGTTTGTGGAGACAGTGGTGTAGATATTTCCGTGTTCCTACAGTTGGTGGTTTAGATATTTCCATGTTTACACAGATAGCGGTGTAGGTATTTCCAAGTTTATGCAGATAGCGGTTTAGATATTTCCACTTTTAGGCACATAGCGGTGTAGACATTTCAATGTTTAAACAGATAGCGTTGTAGATATTTCCATGTTCCTACAGAGGGCGGTGTAGATATTTACATGTTTATAGAGATGGCGGTTTAGACATTTCCACGTTCATACAGATGGCGGTGTAGATATTTCCATGTTTATACAGATAGCGGTGTAGATATTTCCATCTTTATACACATAATGGTGTAGATCTTTCCATGTTTTTAGAGATAGCGGTGTAGATATTTCCATGTTTACACAGATAGCGGTGTAGATATTTCCAAGTTTACACAGATAGCGGTGTAGATATTTCCATGTTTATACAGATAGCGGTGTAGATATTTCCATGTGTATACAGATAACTGTGTAGATATTTACATGTTCCTACAGATGGCTGTGTAGATATTTCCAAGTTTATACAGATAGCGGTGTAGATATTTCCATGTTTATAGAGATAGCGGTGTAGATATCTCCATGTTTACACAGATAGCGGTGTAGATATTTCAATGTGTGCACATATAGCGGTGTAGATATTTCCATGTTCATACAGATAGCTGTGTAGATAATTCCATGTGTATAGAGATAACGGTGTAGATATTTACATATTCCTACAGATGGCTGTGTAGATATTTCCATGTTTGTACAGATAGCGGTGTAGATATTTCCATGTTTACACAGATAGTGCTGTAGATATTTCCATGTTTACACAGATAGCGGTGTAGATATTTCCATGTTTATACAGATAGCGGTGTAGATATTTCCATGTTTATAGAGATAGCGGTGTAGATATTTCCATGTTTATACAGATAGCGGTGTAGATATTTCCATGTTTATACAGATAGCGTTGTTGATATTTCCATGTTTATAGAGACAGCAGTGTAGATATTTCCATGTTCTTGCAGATGGCGGTGAAGATATTTCCATGTTTATAGAGATAGCGGTGTAGATACTTCCATGTTTACACAGATAGCGGTGTAGATATTTCCATGTTTAAACAGATAGCGGTGTAGATATTTCCATGTTTATACAGATAGCGGTGTAGATATTTCAATGTTTTTAGAGTTGGCGCTGTAGATATTTTCATGTTCAAACAGATGGCGGTGTAGATATTTCCATGTTTATATCGATGGCAGTGTAGATATTTCCATTTTCATACAGATGACGGTGAAGATATTTCCATGTTTATACACATAACGGTGAAGATATTTCCAAGTTTTAAGAGATGGCGGTGTAGATATTTCCATGTTTACACAGATAGCGGTGTAGATATTTCCATGTTTACACAGATAGCGGTGTAGATATTTCCATGTTTATACAGATAGCGGTGTAGATATTTCCGTCTTTAAACACATAATGGTGTAGATCTTTCCATGTTTTCAGAGATAGCGGTGTAGATCTTTCCATGTTTACACAGATAGCGGTGTAGATATTTCCATGTTTATACAGATAGCAGTGTAGGTATTTCCATGTTTATAGAGATAGTGGTGTAGATATTTACATGTTCCTACAGATGGCTGTGTAGATATTTGCATGTTTATACAGATAGCGGTGTAGATATGTCAATGTTTGTGGAGACAGTGGTGTAGATATTTCCGTGTTCCTACAGTTGGTGGTTTAGATATTTCCATGTTTACACAGATAGCGGTGTAGGTATTTCCAAGTTTATGCAGATAGCGGTTTAGATATTTCCACTTTTAGGCACATAGCGGTGTAGACATTTCAATGTTTAAACAGATAGCGTTGTAGATATTTCCATGTTCCTACAGAGGGCGGTGTAGATATTTACATGTTTATAGAGATGGCGGTTTAGACATTTCCACGTTCATACAGATGGCGGTGTAGATATTTCCATGTTTATACAGATAGCGGTGTAGATATTTCCATCTTTATACACATAATGGTGTAGATCTTTCCATGTTTTTAGAGATAGCGGTGTAGATATTTCCATGTTTACACAGATAGCGGTGTAGATATTTCCAAGTTTACACAGATAGCGGTGTAGATATTTCCATGTTTATACAGATAGCGGTGTAGATATTTCCATGTGTATACAGATAACTGTGTAGATATTTACATGTTCCTACAGATGGCTGTGTAGATATTTCCAAGTTTATACAGATAGCGGTGTAGATATTTCCATGTTTATAGAGATAGCGGTGTAGATATCTCCATGTTTACACAGATAGCGGTGTAGATATTTCAATGTGTGCACATATAGCGGTGTAGATATTTCCATGTTCATACAGATAGCTGTGTAGATAATTCCATGTGTATAGAGATAACGGTGTAGATATTTACATATTCCTACAGATGGCTGTGTAGATATTTCCATGTTTGTACAGATAGCGGTGTAGATATTTCCATGTTTACACAGATAGTGCTGTAGATATTTCCATGTTTACACAGATAGCGGTGTAGATATTTCCATGTTTATACAGATAGCGGTGTAGATATTTCCATGTTTATAGAGATAGCGGTGTAGATATTTCCATGTTTATACAGATAGCGGTGTAGATATTTCCATGTTTATACAGATAGCGTTGTTGATATTTCCATGTTTATAGAGACAGCAGTGTAGATATTTCCATGTTCTTGCAGATGGCGGTGAAGATATTTCCATGTTTGTAGAGATAGCGGTGTAGATACTTCCATGTTTACACAGATAGCGGTGTAGATATTTCCATGTTTAAACAGATAGCGGTGTAGATATTTCCATGTTTATACAGATAGCGGTGTAGATATTTCAATGTTTTTAGAGTTGGCGCTGTAGATATTTTCATGTTCAAACAGATGGCGGTGTAGATATTTCCATGTTTATATCGATGGCAGTGTAGATATTTCCATTTTCATACAGATGACGGTGAAGATATTTCCATGTTTATACACATAACGGTGAAGATATTTCCAAGTTTTAAGAGATGGCGGTGTAGATATTTCCATGTTTACACAGATAGCGGTGTAGATATTTCCATGTTTACACAGATAGCGGTGTAGATATTTCCATGTTTATACAGATAGCGGTGTAGATATTTCCGTCTTTAAACACATAATGGTGTAGATCTTTCCATGTTTTCAGAGATAGCGGTGTAGATCTTTCCATGTTTACACAGATAGCGGTGTAGATATTTCCATGTTTATACAGATAGCAGTGTAGGTATTTCCATGTTTATAGAGATAGTGGTGTAGATATTTACATGTTCCTACAGATGGCTGTGTAGATATTTGCATGTTTATACAGATAGCGGTGTAGATATGTCAATGTTTGTGGAGACAGTGGTGTAGATATTTCCGTGTTCCTACAGTTGGTGGTTTAGATATTTCCATGTTTACACAGATAGCGGTGTAGGTATTTCCAAGTTTATGCAGATAGCGGTTTAGATATTTCCACTTTTAGGCACATAGCGGTGTAGACATTTCAATGTTTAAACAGATAGCGTTGTAGATATTTCCATGTTCCTACAGAGGGCGGTGTAGATATTTACATGTTTATAGAGATGGCGGTTTAGACATTTCCACGTTCATACAGATGGCGGTGTAGATATTTCCATGTTTATACAGATAGCGGTGTAGATATTTCCATCTTTATACACATAATGGTGTAGATCTTTCCATGTTTTTAGAGATAGCGGTGTAGATATTTCCATGTTTACACAGATAGCGGTGTAGATATTTCCAAGTTTACACAGATAGCGGTGTAGATATTTCCATGTTTATACAGATAGCGGTGTAGATATTTCCATGTGTATACAGATAACTGTGTAGATATTTACATGTTCCTACAGATGGCTGTGTAGATATTTCCAAGTTTATACAGATAGCGGTGTAGATATTTCCATGTTTATAGAGATAGCGGTGTAGATATTTCCATGTTCCCACAGTAGTTTTTTTAGATATTTCCATGTTTACAAGATTGTGGTGAAGATATTTTCAAGTTTATGCAGATAGCGGTGAAGATATTTCCACTTTTATGCAGATAGCGGTGTAGATATTTCTATGTTCCAACACATAGCGCTGTAGATATTTCCATGTTTATAGAGTTGGCGGTTTAGACATTTCCATGTTCATACAGATGGCGGTGTAGATATTTCCATGTTTTTACAGATAGCAGTGTAGATATTTCCATCTTTATACACATAACGGTGTAGATATTTCCATGTTTATACAGATGGCGCTGTAGATATTTCCATACCCATACAGATGGCGGTGTAGATATTTCCATGTTTATAGATATAGCGGTGTAGGTATTTCCATGTTTACACAGACAGCGGTGTAGATATTTCCATGTTTACACAGATAGCGGTGTAGATATTTCCATGTTTATAGAGATAGCGATTTAGTTATTTCCATGTTTATAGAGATATCAGTGTAGATATTTCCAGGTTTATACAGAGCGTAGTGTAGATATTTCCATGTTTATATAGATGGCTGTGTGGATATTTCCATGCTTATAGAGATAGCGGTGTAGATATCTCCATGTTTACACAGATAGCGGTGTAGATATTTCCATGTTTACACAGATAGAGGTGTAGACATTTCCATGTTCATACAGATAGCGGTGTAGATAATTCCATGTGTATACAGATAACGGTGTAGATATTTACATATTCCTACAGATGGCTGTGTAGATATTTCCATGTTTGTACAGATAGCGGTGTAGATATTTCCATGTTTACACAGATAGCAGTGTAGATATTTCCATGTTTACACAGATAGCGGTGTAGATATTTCCATGTTTATACAGATAGCGGTGTAGATATTTCCATGTCTATACAGATAGCGGTGTGGATATTTCCATGTTCATACAGATAGCGGTGTAGATATTTCCATGTTCATACAGATAGTGGTGTAGATATGTCCATGTTCATACAGATAGAGGGGCTGATATTTCCATGTTCATACAGAAAGCGGTGCTGATATTTCCATGTTTATACAGGTAGCGGTGTAGATATTTCCATGTTTATACAGATAGCGGTGTAGATATTTCCATGTTTATACAGATAGCGGTGTAGATATCTCCATCTTAATACAGATGGCAGTGTAGATATTTATATGTTCATACAGATGGCCGTGCAGATATTTCCATGTTCATACAGATGGCGGTGTAGATATTTCCATGTTCATACAGATAGCGGTGAAGTTATTTCCATGTGCAAAGAGATAGCTGTGTAGATATTTACATGTATATGCAGATAGCTGTGTAGATATTTCCATTTTCATGCAGATAGCGGTATAGATATTTCCATGTTCAAACAGATAGCGGTGTAGATACTTCCATGTTCATACAGATAGCGGTGTAGATATTTCCATGTTTATACAGATAGCGGTGAAGATGTATGCATGTTTACACAGATAGCGGTGTAGATATTTCCATGTTCATACAGATAGTGGTGTAGATATTTCCATGTTCATACAGATAGCGGTGTAGCTATTTCCATGTTCATACAGATAGCGGTGTAGATATTTCCATTTTCATACAGATAGCGGTGTAGCTATTTCCATGTTCATACAGATAGCGGTGTAGATATTTCCATGTTCATCCAGATGGCTGTGTAGATATATCCATGTTCATACAGATAGCGGTGTAGATATTTCCATGTTTATACAGATAGCGGTGAAGATGTATGCATGT
This sequence comes from Gorilla gorilla gorilla, assembly GCF_029281585.2. Lineage (NCBI taxonomy): Eukaryota > Metazoa > Chordata > Mammalia > Primates > Hominidae > Gorilla > Gorilla gorilla. The sequence continues at coordinate 2,138,665 of NC_073232.2, read as the reverse complement.
TTACACAGATAGCGGTGTAGATATTTCCATGTTCATACAGATAGTGGTGTAGATATTTCCATGTTCATACAGATAGCGGTGTAGCTATTTCCATGTTCATACAGATAGCGGTGTAGATATTTCCATGTTCATACAGATAGTGGTGTAGATATTTCCATGTTCATACAGATAGCGGTGTAGCTATTTCCATGTTCTTACAGATAGCGGTGTAGATATTTCCATTTTCATACAGATAGCGGTGTAGATATTTCCATGTTCATTCAGATAGCGGTGCTATTTCCATGTTTATACAGGTAGCGGTGTGGATATTTCCATGTTTATACAGATAGCGGTGTGGATATTTCCATGTTCAAACAGATAGCGGTGTAGATACTTCCATGTTCATACAGATAGCGGTGTAGATATTTCTATGTTCATACAGATAGCGGTGTAGTTATTTCCATGTGTAAAGAGATAGCTGTGTAGATATTTCCATGTATTTGCAGATAGCTGTGTAGAGATTTCCATTTTCATGCTGATAGCGGTTTAGATATTTAAATGTTCAAACAGATAGCGGTGTAGATATTTCCATGTTCATTCAGATAGCAGTGTAGATATCTCCATGCTTATACAGATTGCGAAGATGTATGCATATTTACACAGATAGCGGTGTAGATATTTCCATGTTCATGCAGATATCGGTGTAGATATTTCCATGTTCATCCAGATGGCTGTGTAGATATATCCATGTTCATACAGATGGCGGTGTAGATATTTCCATGTTCATACAGATAGTGGTGTAGATATTTCCATGTTCATACAGATAGCGTTGTAGCTATTTCCATGTTCATACAGATAGCGGTGTAGTTATTTCCATGTTCATAGAGATAGCGGTGTAGATATTTCCATGTTCATACAGATGGCGGTGCTGATATTTCCAGGTTTATACAGGTAGCGGTGTAGATATTTCCATGTACATGCAGATAGCGGTGTAGATATTTCCATGTTCATTCAGGTGGCTGTGTAGATATATCCATGTTCATAGAGATAGAGGTGTAGATATTTCCATGTTCACACAGGTAGTGGTGTAGATATTTCCATGTTCATACAGATAGCGGTGTAGCTATTTCCATGTTCATACAGATAACGGTGTAGATATTTCAAAGTTCATAGAGATAGCGGTGTAGGTATTTCCATGTTCATACAGATAGCGGTTTAAGTATTTCCATGTTTATACAGGTAGCGGTGTAGATATTTCCATGTTTATACAGATAGCCGTGTAGATATTTCCATGTTTATACAGATAGCGGTGTAGATATTTTCAAGTTTATACAGATAGCGGTGTAGATATCTCCATCTTAATATAGATGGCGGTGTAGATATTTATATGTTCATACAGATGGCGGTGCAGATATTTCCATGTTCATACAGACGGTGGAGTAGATATTTCCATGTTTATAGAGATAGCGCTGTAGTTATTTCCATGTGTAAAGATATAGCTTTGTAGATATTTCCATGTATATGCAGATCGCTGTGTAGATATTTCCATTTTCATGCAGATAGCGGTGTAGATATTTCCATGTTCAAACAGATAGCGGTGTAGATATTTCCATGTCCATGCAGATAGCAGTGTAGATATTTCCATGTTTATACAGATAGCGGTGAAGATGTATGCATGTTTACACAGATAGCTTTGTAGATATTTCCATGTTCATACAGATAGCGGTGTAGATATTCCCATGTTCATCCAGATGGCTGTGTAGATATATCCATGTTCATACAGATGGCGGTGAAGATATTTCCATGTTCATACAGATAGCGGTGTAGTTATTTCCATTTGTAAAGAGATAGCTGTGTAGATATTTCCATGTATATGCAGATAGCTGTGTAGATATTTCCATTTTCATGCAGATAGCGGTTTAGATATTTCCATGTTCAAACAGATAGTGGTGTAGATATTTCCATGTTCATAGAGATACCGGTGTAGATATTTCCATGTTCATACAGATAGAGGGTCTATTTCCATGGTCTTACAGATAGCGGTGCTGATATTTCCATGTTTATACAGGTAGCGGTGTAGATATTTCCATGTTTATACAGATATCAGTGTAGATATTTCCATGTTGATACAGATAGCGGTGTAGATATTTCCATGTTTTTACAGATAGCGGTGTAGATATCTCCATCTTAATACAGATGGCGGAGTAGATATTTATATGTTCATACAGAGGGCGGTGCAGTTATTTCCATGTTCATACAGATGGCGGTGTAGATATTTCCATGTTCATACAGATAGCGGTGTAGTTATTTCCATGTGTAAAGAGATAGCTGTGTAGATATTTCCATGTATTTGCAGATAGCTGTGTAGAGATTTCCATTTTCATGCTGATAGCGTTTTAGATATTTAAATGTTGAAACAGATAGCGGTGTAGATATTTCCATGTTCATTCAGATAGCAGTGTAGATATCTCCATGCTTATACAGATTGCGAAGATGTATGCATATTTACACAGATAGCGGTGCAGATATTTCCATGTTCATGCAGATAGCGGTGTAGATATTTCCATGTTCATCCAGATGGCTGTGTAGATATATCCATGTTCATACAGATGGCGGTGTAGATATTTCCATGTTCATACAGATAGCGTTGTAGCTATTTCCATGTTCATACAGATAGCGGTGTAGATATTTCCATGTTCATAAAGATAGCGGTGTAGATATTTCCATGTTCATACAGATAGCGGTGCTGATATTTCCAGGTTTATACAGGTAGCGGTGTAGATATTTCCATGTTCATGCAGATAGCGGTGTAGATATTTCCATGTTCATCCAGATGGCTGTGTAGATATATCCATGTTCATACAGATGGTTGTGAAGATATTTCCATGTTCATACAGATAGAGGGGCTGATATTTCCATGTTCATACAGATAGCGGTGCTGATATTTCCATGTGTATACAGGTAGCGGTGTGGATATTTCCATGTTTATACAGGTAGCGGTGTAGATATTTCCATGTTTATAGAGATAGCGGTGTAGATATTTCCATGTTTATACAGACACCGGTGTAGATATTTCTATCTTAATACAGATGGCCGTGTAGTTATTTATATGTTCATACAGATGGCGGTGCAGATATTTCCATGTTCATACAGATGGCGGTGTACATATTTCCATGTTCATACAGATAGCGGTGTAGTTATTTCCATGTGTAAAGAGATAGATGTGTAGGTATTTCCATGTATATGCAGATAGCTCTGTAGATATTTCCATTTTCATGCAGATAGCAGTTTAGATATTTCCATGTTCAAACAGATAGCGGTGATGATGTATGCATGTTTACACAGATAGCGGTGTAGATATTTCCATGTTCATACAGATGGCGGTGTAGATATTTCCATGTTCATACAGATAGCGGTGTAGTTATTTCCATGTGTAAAGAGATAGCTGGGTAGATATTTCCATGTATTTGCAGATAGCTGTGTAGAGATTTCCATTTTCATGCTGATAGCGTTTTAGATATTTAAATGTTCAAACAGATAGCGGTGTAGATATTTCCATGTTCATTCAGATAGCAGTGTAGATATCTCCATGCTTATACAGATTGCGAAGATGTATGCATATTTACACAGATAACGGTGTAGATATTTCCATGTTCATGCAGATAGCGGTGTAGATATTTCCATGTTCATCCAGATGGCTGTGTAGATATATCCATGTTCATACAGATGGCGGTGTAGATATTTCCATGTTCATACAGACAGTGGTGTAGATATTTCCATGTTCATACAGATAGCGTTGTAGCTATTTCCATGTTCATACAGATAGCGGTGTAGATATTTCCATGTTCATAGAGATAGCGGTGTAGATATTTCCATGTTCATACAGATAGCGGTGCTGATATTTCCAGGTTTATACAGGTAGCGGTGTAGATATTTCCATGTTCATGCAGATAGCGGTGTAGATATTTCCACGTTCATCCAGATGGCTGTGTAGATATATCCATGTTCATACAGATGGTTGTGAAGATATTTCCATGTTCATACAGATAGAGGGGCTGATATTTCCATGTTCATACAGATAGCGGTGCTGATATTTCCATGTGTATACAGGTAGCGGTGTGGATATTTCCATGTTTATACAGGTAGCGGTGTAGATATTTCCATGTTTATACAGATAGCGGTGTAGATATTTCCATGTTTATATAGACACCGGTGTAGATATTTCTATCTTAATACAGATGGCCGTGTAGTTATTTATATGTTCATACAGATGGCGGTGCAGATATTTCCATGTTCATACAGATGGCGGTGTACATATTTCCATGTTCATACAGATAGTGGTGTAGTTATTTCCATGTGTAAAGAGATAGATGTGTAGGTATTTCCATGTATATGCAGATAGCTCTGTAGATATTTCCATTTTCATGCAGATAGCAGTTTAGATATTTCCATGTTCAAACAGATAGCGGTGTAGATATTTCCAAGTTCATACAGATAGCTGTGTAGATATTTCCATGTTTATACAGATAGCGGTGATGATGTATGCATGTTTACACAGATAGCGGTGTAGATATTTCCATGTTCCTACAGATCACGGTGTAGATATTTCCATGTTCATCTAGATGGCTGAGTAGACATATCCATGTTCATACAGATGGCGGTGAAGGTATTTCCATGTTCATACAGATAGCGGTGTAGATATTTCCATGTTCAAACCGATAGCGGTGTAGATATTTCCATGTTCATACAGATAGAGGTGTAGATATTTCCATGTTCATACAGATAGCGGTGTAGATATTTCCATGTTCATACAGATAGCGGTGTAGATATTTTCATGTTCATACAGATAGCGGTGCTGATATTTCCATGTTTATACAGGCAGCGGTGAAGATATTTCCATGTTTATACAGATAGCAGTTTAGATATTTCCTTCTTAATACAGATGGCGGTGTAGATATTTATAAGTTCATACAGATGGCGGTGCAGATACTTCCATGTTCATACAGATGGCGGTGTAGATATTTCCATGTTTATAGATATAGCGGTGTAGTTATTTCCATGTGTAAAGAGATAGCTGTGTAGATTTTTCCATGTATATGCAGATAGCTGTGTAGATATTTCCACTTTCATGCAGATAGCAGTTTAGATATTTACAAGTTCAAACAGATAGCGGTGTAGATATTTCCATATTCATCCAGATGGCTGTGTAGATATATCCATGTTCATAGAGATAGAGGTGTAGATATTTCCATGTTCATACAGGTAGTGGTGTAGATATTTCCATGTTCATACAGATAGCGGTGTAGCTATTTCCATGTTCATACAGATAACGGTGTAGATATTTCCAAGTTCATAGAGATAGCGGTGTAGGTATTTCCATGTTCATACAGATAGCGGTTTATGTATTTCCATGTTTATACTGGTAGCGGTGTAGATATTTCCATGATTATACAGAAGGCCGTGTAGATATTTCCATGTTTATACAGATAGCGCTGTAGATATTTTCAAGTTTATACAGATAGCGGTGTAGATATCTCCATCTTAATATAGATGGCGGTGTAGATATTTATATGTTCATACAGATGGCGGTGCAGATATTTCCATGTTCATACAGATAGCGGTGTAGTTATTTCCATGTGTAAAGGTATAGCTTTGTAGATATTTCCATGTATATGCAGATCGCTGTGTAGATATTTCCATTTTCATGCAGATAGCGGTGTAGATATTTCCATGTTCAAACAGATAGCGGTGTAGATATTTCCATGTCCATGCAGATAGCAGTGTAGATATTTCCATGTTTATACAGATAGCGGTGAAGATGTATGCATGTTTACACAGATAGCGGTGTAGATATTTCCATGTTCATACAGATAGCGGTGTAGATATTCCCATGTTCATCCAGATGGCTGTGTAGATATATCCATGTTCATACAGATGGCGGTGAAGATATTTCCATGTTCATACAGATAGCGGTGTAGTTATTTCCATTTGTAAAGAGATAGCTGTGTAGATATTTCCATGTATATGCAGATAGCTGTGTAGATATTTCCATTTTCATGCAGATAGCGGTTTAGATATTTCCATGTTCAAACAGATAGTGGTGTAGATATTTCCATGTTCATAGAGATACCGGTGTAGATATTTCCATGTTCATACAGATAGAGGGGCTATTTCTATGGTCTTACAGATAGCGGTGCTGATATTTCCATGTTTATACAGGTAGCGGTGTAGATATTTCCATGTTTATACAGATAGCGGTGTAGATATTTCCATGTTTTTACAGATAGCGGTGTAGATATCTCCATCTTAATACAGATGTCGGAGTAGATATTTATATGTTCATACAGAGGGCGGTGCAGATATTTCCATGTTCATACAGATGGCGGTGTAGATATTTCCATGTTCATACAGATAGCGGTGTAGTTATTTCCATGTGTAAAGAGATAGCTGTGTAGATATTTCCATGTATTTGCAGATAGCTGTGTAGAGATTTCCATTTTCATGCTGATAGCGGTTTAGATATTTAAATGTTCAAACAGATAGCGGAATAGATATTTCCATGTTCATACTGATAGCGGTGTAGATATTTCCATGCTTTTACAAATTGCGAAGATGTATGCATATTTACACAGATAGCGGTGTAGATATTTCCATGTTCATGCAGATATCGTTGTGGAGATTTCCATGTTCATCCAGAGGGCTGTGTAGATATATCCATGTTCATACAGATAGCGGTGTAGATGTTTCCATGTTCATACAGATAGCGGTGTAGTTATTTCCATGTGTAAAGAGATAGCTGTGTAGATATTTCCATCTATATGCAGATAGCTGTGTAGATATTTCCACTTTCATGCAGATAGCGGTTTAGATATTTACATGTTCAAACAGATAGCAGTGTAGATATTTCCATGTTCATCCAGATGGCTGTGTAGATATATCCATGTTCATAGAGATAGAGGTGTAGATATTTCCATGTTCATACAGGTAGTGGTGTAGATATTTCCATGTTCATACAGATAGCGGTGTAGCTATTTCCATGTTCATACAGATAACGGTGTAGATATTTCCAAGTTCATAGAGATAGCGGTGTAGGTATTTCCATGTTCGTACAGATAGAGGGGCTATTTCCATGGTCTTACAGATAGCGGTGCTGATATTTCCATGTTTATACAGGTAACGGTGTAGATATTTCCATGTTTATACAGATAGCAGTGTAGATATTTCCATGTTTATACAGATAGCGGTGTAGATATTTCCATGTTTATAGAGATAGCGGTGTAGATATTTCAATGTTCATACAGATGGCGTTGTAGATATTTCCATGTTCATACAGTTGGCGGTGTAGATATTTCCACGTTTATAGAGATTGCAGTGTAGTTATTTCCATGTTTATAGAGATTGCGTTGTAGATATTTCCATGTTTATACAAATAGCAGTGTAGGTATTTCAATGTTTATAAAGATTGCAGTGTAGGTATTTCAATGTTTATACAGATAGCGGTGTAGATATTTCCATGTTTTTACAGATAGCGGTGTAGATATCTCCATCTTAATACAGATGGCGGAGTAGATATTTATATGTTCATACAGAGGGCGGTGCAGATATTTCCATGTTCATACAGATGGCGGTGTAGATATTTCCATGTTCATACAGATAGCGGTGTAGTTATTTCCATGTGTAAAGAGATAGCTGGGTAGATATTTCCATGTATTTGCAGATAGCTGTGTAGAGATTTCCATTTTCATGCTGATAGCGTTTTAGATATTTAAATGTTCAAACAGATAGCGGTGTAGATATTTCCATGTTCATTCAGATAGCAGTGTAGATATCTCCATGCTTATACAGATTGCGAAGATGTATGCATATTTACACAGATAGCGGTGTAGATATTTCCATGTTCATCCAGATGGCTGTGTAGATATATCCATGTTCATACAGATGGCGGTGTAGATATTTCCATGTTCATACAGATAGTGGTGTAGATATTTCCATGTTCATACAGATAGCATTGTAGCTATTTCCATGTTCATACAGATAGCGGTGTAGATATTTCCATGTTCATAGAGATAGCGGTGTAGATATTTCCATGTTCATACAGATAGCGGTGCTGATATTTCCAGGTTTATACAGGTAGCGGTGTAGATATTTCCATGTTCATGCAGATAGCGGTGTAGATATTTCCATGTTCATCCAGATGGCTGTGTAGATATATCCATGTTCATACAGATGGTTGTGAAGATATTTCCATTTTCATACAGATAGAGGGGCTGATATTTCCATGTTCATACAGATAGCGGTGCTGATATTTCCATGTGTATAGAGGTAGCGGTGTGGATATTTCCATGTTTATACAGGTAGCGGTGTAGATATTTCCATGTTTATACAGATAGCGGTGTAGATATTTCCATGTTTATACAGACACCGGTGTAGATATTTCTATCTTAATACAGATGGCCGTGTAGTTATTTATATGTTCATACAGATGGCGGTGCAGATATTTCCATGTTTACACACATAACGGTGCAGATATTTCCAAGTTTTAACAGACAGCGATGTAGATATTTCCATGTTTACACAGATAGCGGTGTAGATACTTCCACGTTTATACAGATAGTGGTGTAGATATTTCCATGTTCATACTGATAGCGGTGTAGATATTTCCATGTTTATACGGTTGGCGGTGTAGATATTTCCATGTTCATACAAATGGCGGTGTAGATATTTCCATGTTTATAGAGATGGCGGTGTAGATATTTCCATGTTTATACAGAGGCTGTGTAGATATTTCCATGTTTATTCAGAAAGCGGTGTAGATATGTCCATGTTCATACAGATAGCGGTGTAGATATTTCCATGTTTATACACATGGCGGTGTAGATATTTCCATGTTTATAGAGATGGCGGTGTAGATATTTCCATGTTTATATAGAAGGCGTTCTAGATATTTCCATGTTTATACACATAGCGGTGTAGGTATTTCCATGTTTATACAGATGGCTGTGTAGATATTTCCATGTTAATAAAGATGGTGGTGAAGATATTTCCATGCTTATTCAGATAGCGGTGTAGGTATTTCTCTGTTTCGCAGATATCAGTTTAGATATTTCCATGTTTATACAGATAGCGGTGTAGATATATCCATGTTTATAGAGATAGCGTTGTAGTTATTTCCATGTTTATATAGATAACGCTGTAGATATTTCCATGTTTATATGGATAGCGGAGTAAATATTTCCATGTATGTACACATGGCTGTGTAGATATTTCCGTGTTTATACAGATGGAAGTGTAGATATTTCCATGTTTATAGAGATGGCAGTGTAGATATTTCCTTCTTTACACAGATAGCGGTGTAGACATTTCCATGTTTATAGAGATAGAGTAGTAGATATTTCCATGTTCATACAGATAGTGTGGATATTTCCATTTTCATACAGATGACAGTGTAGATATTTCCATGTTCATACAGATGGCGGTGAAGATATTTGCATGTTCATACAGATGGCGGTGTAGATATTTCCATGTTCATACAGATGGCGGTGAAGATATTTGCATGTTCATACAGATGGCGGTGTAGATATTTCCATGTTCATACAGATGGCGGTGTAGGTATTTCCTAGTTCATACAGATGGCGGTGTAGATATTTCCATGTTCATACACACGGTGGTGTAGATATTTCCACGTTTATTCAGATGACGGTGTAGAAATTTCCATCTTTGTACAGATGGCGGTGTAGATATTTCCATGTTTATACAGATGGCAGTGTAGATATTTCCATCTGTATAAAGATGGCGGTGTACATATTTCCATGTTCATACTGATGGCGGTTTAGATATTTCCATGTTTATGCAGATGGTGGTGTAGATATTTCCATGTTTATACAGATGGCGGTGTAGACATTTCCATCTTCATAGAGATGGCAGTGTAGATATTTCCATGTTCATACCGAAGGCAGTGTAGATATTTCTATGTTTATAGAGAGGGCGGTGTAGATATTTCCATGTTTATAAAGATGGCGGTGTAGATATTTCCATGTTTATTCAGATAGCGATGTAGATGTTTCCATCTTTATACAGATAGCGGTGTAGATATTTCTATGTTTATACAGATAGCAGTGTAGATATTTCCATGTTTATACAGATAGCGGTGTAGATATTTCCATGTGTATACAGATGGCGGTATAGATATTTCTTTGTTTATACAGATGGCGGTGTAGATATTTCCATGTTCATAAAGATAGCGGTGTAGATATTTCCATCTTTATACACATGGCGGTGTAGCTATTTCCATCTTCATACATATGGCGGTGTATGTATTTCCATGTTTATACAGATGGCTGTGTAGATATTTCCATGTTCATACAGATGGCGTTGTAGGTATTTCTATGTTTATAGAGATGGCAGTGTAGATATTTCCATGTTTATAAAGATGGCTTTGTAGATATTTCCATGTTTATTCAGATAGTGATGTAGATGTTTCTATCTTTATACAGATAGCGGTGTAGATATTTCTAGGTTTATACAGATAGCGGTGTAGATATTTCCATGTTTATAGAGATAGCGGTGTAGATATTTCAATGTTCATACAGATGGCGTTGTAGATATTTCCATGTTCATACAGTTGGCGGTGTAGATATTTCCACGTTTATAGAGATTGCAGTGTAGTTATTTCCATGTTTATAGAGATTGCGTTGTAGATATTTCCATGTTTATACAAATAGCAGTGTAGGTATTTCAATGTTTATAAAGATTGCAGTGTAGGTATTTCAATGTTTATAGAGATAGTGGTGTAGATATTTCCCTGTTTTACAGGTAGCAGTTTAGATATTTCCATGTTTATAGAGATAGCCGTGTAGATATTTCCATATATATTCAGATAGCGGTGTAGATATTTCCATGTTCATACAGATGGTGGTGTAGATATTTCCATCTTTATAGAGATGGCAGTGTAGATATTTCCATCTTAATACAGATAGAGGTGCAGATATTTCCATGTTTAAACAGATTGCGGTGTAGATATTTCCATCTTTATAGAAATTGCCCTGTAGATATTTCCATGTTCATACAGATGGCGGTTTAGATATTTCCATATTTATATCGATGGTGGTGTAGTTATTTCCATCTTAATACAGATAGCAGTGTAGATATTTCCATGTTTATACAGATGGCGGTGCAGATATTTCCATGTTCATACAGATGGCGTTGTAGATATTTCCATGTTTATAGAGATAGCGGTGTAGTTATATCCATGTGTAAAGAGATAGCTGTGTAGATATTTCCATGTATATGCAGATAGCTGTGTAGATATTTCCATTTTCATGCAGACCGCGGTGTAGATATTTCCATGTTCTAACAGATAGCGGTGTAGATATTTCCATGTTCATACATATAGCGGTGTAGATATTTCCATGTTCATACAGATAGCGGTGTAGATATTTCCATGTTCATACAGATAGCGGTGTAGATATTTCCATGTTCATACAGATAGCGGTGCTGTTATTTCCATGTTTATACAGGTAGCGGTGTAGATATTTCCTTGTTTATACAGATAGCGGTGTAGATATTTCCATGTTTATACAGATAGTGGTGTAGATATTTCCATGTTTATACAGATAGCGGTGTAGATATCTCCATGTTAATACAGATGGCGGTGTAGATATTTATAAGTTCATACAGTTGGCGGTGCAGATATTTCCATATTCATACAGATAGCGGTGTAGCTATTTCCATGTTCATACAGATAGCGGTGTAGATACTTCCATGTTCATCCAGATGGCTGTGTAGACATATCCGTGTTCATACAGATGGCAGTGAAGATAATTCCATGTTTATACATCTAGCGGTGTAGATATTTCCATGTTCATAAAGATAGAGGTGTAGGTATTTCCATGTTCATACAGATAGAGGGGCTGATATTTCCATGTTCATACAGGTAGCGGTGCTGATATTTCCATGTTTATACAGGTAGCGGTGTAGATATTTCCATGTTTATACAGATAGCGGTGTAGTTATTTCCATGTTTATACAGATAGCGGTGTAGATATTTCCATGTTTATACTGATAGCGGTTTAGATATCTCCATCTTAATAGAGATGGCCGTGTAGATATTTAGATGTTCATACAGATGGTGGTGCAGATATTTCCATGTTCATACAGATGGCGGTGTAGATATTTCCATGTTCATACAGATAGCGGTGTAGTTATTTCCATGTGTAAAGAGATAGCTGTGTAGATATTTCCATGTATATGCAGATAGCTCTGTAGATATTTCCATTTTCATGCAGATAGCGGTGTAGATATTTCCATGTTCAAACAGATAGCGGTGTAGACATTTCGATGTTCATTCAGATAGCGGTGAAGGTATTTCTATGTTTATACAGATTGCGGTGAAGATGTATGCATATTTACACAGATAGCGGTGTAGATATTTCCATGTTCATACAGATAGCGGTGTAGATATTTCCATGTTCATCCAGATGGCTGTGTAGATATATCCATGTTCATACAGATAGCGGTGTAGTTATTTGGATGTTCATACAGGTAGTGGTGTAGATATTTCCATGTTCATACAGATAGCGGTGTAGATATTTCCATGTTCAAACAGATAGCGGTGTAGATATTTCCATGTTCATAGAGATAGTGGTGCAGATATTTCCGTGTTCATACAGATAGCGGTGCTGATATTTCCATGTTTATACAGGTAGCGGTGTAGATATTTCCATGTTTATACAGATAGCGGTGTAGATATTTCCATATTTATACAGATAGCGGTGTAGATATTTCCATGTTTATACATATAGCGGTGTAGATATCTCCATCTTAATATAGATTGGGGTGTAGATATTTATATCTTCATACAGATGTCGGTGCAGATATTTCCATGTTCATACAGATGGCAGTGTAGATATTTGCATGTATATAGAGATAGCGCTGCAGTTATTTCCATGTGTAAAGAGATAGCTTTGTAGATATTTCCATGTATATGCAGATCGCTGTGTAGATATTTCCATTTTCATGCAGATAGCGGTGTAGATATTTCCATGTTCAGATAGCGGTGTAGATATTTCCATGTTCATGCAGATAGCAGTGTAGATGTTTCCATGTTTATACAGATAGCGGTGAAGATGTATGCATGTTTATACAGATAGCGGTGTAGATAATTCCATGTTCATCCAGATGGCTGTGTTGATATATCCATGTTCATACAGATGGCGGTGAAGATATTTCCATGTTCATACAGATAGCGGTGTAGTTATTTCCGTGTGTAAAGAGATAGCTGTGTAGATATTTCCATGTATATGCAGATAGCTGTGTAGGTATTTCCATTTTCATGCAGATAGCGTTTTAGATATTTCCATGTTCAAACAGATATCGGTGTAGATATTTCCATGTTCATAGAGAGAGCGGTGTAGATATTTCCATGTTCATACAGATAGCGGTGTAGATATTTCCATGTTTATACAGATAGTGGTGAAGATGTATGCATGTTTACACAGATAGCGGTGTAGATATTTCCATGTTCATTCAGATAGCGGTGTAGATATTTCCATGTTCATCCAGATGGCTGTGTAGACATATCCATGTTCATACAGACGGCGGTGAAGATATTTCCATGTTCATACAGATAGTGGTGTAGATATTTCCATGTTCATCCAGATGGCTGTGTAGTTATATCCATGTTCATACAGATAGCGGTGTAGATATTTCCATGTTCAAACAGATAGCGGTGTAGATATTTCCATGTTCATACAGATTGCGGTGTAGATATTTCCATGTTCATACAGATAGCGGTGTAGATATTTCCATGTTCATACAGATAGCCGTGCTGATACTTCCATGTTTATACAGGCAGCGGTGTAGATATTTCCATGTTTATACAGATAGCGGTGTAGATATCTCCTTCTTAATACAGATGGCGGTGTAGATATTTATATGTTCATACAGATGGCGGTGTAGATATTTCCATGTTTATAGATATAGCGATGTAGTTATTTCCATGTGTAAAGAGATAGCTGTGTATATATTTCCATGTATATGCAGATAGCTTTGTAGATATTTCCATTTTCATGCAGTTAGCGGTGTAGGTATTTACATGTTCAAACAGATAGCGGTGTAGGTATTTCCATGTTCATTCAGATAGCTTTGTAGATATTTCCATGTTCATACAGATAGCGGTGTAGATATTTCCATGTTCATACAGATAGCGGTGTAGATATTTCCATGTTCATACAGATAGCGGTGCTGATATTTCCATGTTTATACAGGTAGCGGTGTAGATATTTCCATGTTTATACAGACTGCGGTGAAGATGTATGCATGTTTACACAGATAGCGGTGTAGATATTTCCATGTTCATCCAGTTGGCTGTGTAGATATGTCCATGTTCATACAGATAGCTGTGTAGATATTTCCATGTTCATACAGATAGCGGTGTAGATATTTCCATGTTCATCCAGATGGCTGTGTAGATATATCCATGTTCATACAGATAGCGGTGTAGATATTTCCATGTTCATACAGATAGCGGTGTAGATATATCCATGTTCATACAGGTAGCGGTGTAGATATTTCCATGTTCATACAGATAGCGGTGCTGATATTTCCATGTTTATACAGGCAGCGGTGTAGATATTTCCATGTTTATACAGATAGCAGTGTAGATATCTCCATCTTAATACAGAAGGCGGTGTAGATATTTATATGTTCATACAGAAGGCGTTGCGGATATTTCCATGTTCATACAGATGGCAGTGTAGATATTTCCATGTTTATAGATATAGCGGTGTAGTTATTTCCATGTGTAAAGAGATGGCTGTGTAGATATTTCCATGTATATGCAGATAGCTTTTTAGATATTTCCATTTTCATGCAGATAGCGGTGTAGATATTTACATGTTCAAACAGATAGCAGTGTAGAAATTTCCATGTTCATTCAGATAGCTTTGTAGATATTTCCATGTTCATACAGATAGCGGTGTAGATATTTCCATGTTCATACAGATAGCGGTGTAGATATTTCCATGTTCATACAGATAGCGGTGCTGATATTTCCAAGTTTATACAGGTAGCGGTGTAGATATTTCCATGTTTATACAGATAGCGGTGTAGATATTTCCATGTTTTAAAGATAGTGGTGTAGATATTTCCATGTTTTTTCAGATAGCGGTGTAGATATCTCCATCTTAATACAGATGGCGGTGTAGATATTTACATGTTCATAACGATGGCGGTGCAGATATTTCCATGTTCATAAAGATGGCGGTGTAGATATTTCCATGTTCATACAGTTACTGGTGTAGTTATTTCCATGAGTAAGGAGATAGCTGTGTAGATATTTCCATGTTCATACAGATAGCGGTGTAGATATTTCCATGTTTATACAGATCGCGGTGAAGATGTATGCATGTTTGCACAGATAGCGGTGTGGATATTTCCAAGTTCATCCAGAGGGCTGTGTAGATATATCCATGTTCATACAGATAGCGGTGTAGATATTTCTATGTTCATACAGATAGCGGTGTAGATATTTCCATGTTCATCCAGATGGCTGTGTAGATATATCCATGTTCATACAGATGGCGGTGAAGAAATTTCCATGTTCATACAGATAGCGGTGTAGCTATTTCCATGTTCATACAGATAGCGGTGTAGCTATTTCCATGTTCATACAGATAGCGGTGTAGATATATCCATGTTCATACAGAGGGCGGTGTAGATATTTCCATGTTCATAGAGATAGCGGTGTAGATATTTCCATGTTCATACAGATAGAGGGGCTGATATTTCCATTTTCATACAGATAGCGGTGCTGATATTTCCATGTTTGTACAGGTAGTGGTGTAGATATTTCCATGTTTATACAGGTAGCAGTGTAGATATTTCCATGTTTATACAGATAGCGGTGTGGATATTTCCATGTTTATACAGATTGCGGTGAAGATGTATGCATGTTTACACAGATAGCGGTGTAGATGTTTCCATGTTCAAACAGCGGTGTAGATATTTCCATGTTCATACAGATAGCGGTGTAGATATTTCCATGTTTATACAGATTGCGGTGAAGATGTATGCATATTTACACAGATAGCGGTGTAGATATTTCCATGTTCTTACAGATAGCGGTGTAGATATTTCCATGTTCATCCAGATGGCTGTGTAGATATATCCATGTTCATACAAATAGCGGTGTAGATATTTCCATTTTCATACAGGTAGAGGTGTAGATATTTCCATGTTCATACAGATAGCGGTGTAGCTATTTCCATTTTCATACAGATAGCGGTGTAGATATTTCCATGTTCATAGAGATAGCTGTGTAGATATTTCCATGTTCATACAGATAGCGGTGCTGATATTTCCATGTTTATACAGGTAGCGGTGTAGATATCTCCATCTTAATATAGATGGGGGTGTAGATATTTATATCTTCATACTGATGGCGGTGCAGATATTTCCATGTTCATACAGATGGCGGTGTAGATATTTGCATGTTTATAGAGATAGCGTTGTAGTTATTTCCATGTGTAAAGAGATAGCTTTGTAGCTATTTCCATGTATATGCAGATCGCTGTGTAGATATTTCCATTTTCATGCAGATAGCGGTGAAGATATTTCCATGTTCAAACAGATAGCGGTGTAGATATTTCCATGTTCATGCTAATAGCAGTGTAGATATTTCCATGTTTATACAGATGGCGGTGAAGATGTATGCATGTTTACACAGATAGCGGAGTAGATATTTCCATGTTCATCCAGATAGCGGTGTAGATATTTCCATGTTCATCCAGATGGCTGTGTAGATATATCCATGTTCATACAGATAGCGGTGTAGATATTTCCATTTTCATACAGGTAGTGGTGTAGATATTTCCATGTTCATACAGATAGCGGTGTAGCTATTTCCATGTTCATAAAGATAGCGGTGTAGATATTTCCATGTTCATAGAGATAGCGGTGTAGGTATTCCCATGTTCAAACAGATAGCGGTACTGATATTTCCATGTTTATACAAGTAGCGGTGTAGATATTTCCATGTTAATACAGATAGCGGTGTAGATATTTCCATGTTTATACATGTAGCGGTGTAGATATTTCCAAGTTTATACAGATAGCGGTGTAGATATCTCCATCTTAATATAGATGGGTGTGTAGATATTTACATCTTCATACAGATGGCGGTGCAGATATTTCCATGTTCATACAGGTGGCGGTGTAGATATTTGCATGTTTATAGAGATAGCGCTGTAGTTATTTCCATGTGTAAAGAGATAGCTGTTTAGATATTTCCATGTATATGCAGATCGCTGTGTAGATATTTCCATTTTCATGCAGATAGCGGTGTAGATATTTCCATGTTCAAACAGATAGCGGTGTAGACATTTCCATGTTCATGCAGATAGCAGTGTAGATATTTCCATGTTTATACAGGTGGCGGTGAAGATGTATGCATGTTTACACAGATAGCGGAGTAGATATTTCCATGTTCATACAGATAGCGGTGTAGATATTTCCATGTGTAAAGAGATAGCTGTGTAGATATTTCCATGTATATGCAGATAGCTGTGTAGATATTTCCATTTTCATGCAGATAGCGGTTTAGATATTTCCATGTTCAAACAGATAGCGGTGTAGATATTTCCATGTTCATAGAGATAGCGGTGTAGATATTTCCATGTTCATACAGATAGCGGTGCTGATATTTCCATGTTTATACAGGTAGCGGTGTAGATATTTCCAAGTTTATACAGAGAGCGGTGATGATATCTCCATCTTAAAGCAGATGGCGGTGTAGATATTTATATGTTCATACAGATGGCGGTGCAGATATTCCCATGTTTGTACAGATGGCGCTGTAGATATTTCCATGTTTATAGAGATAGCGGTGCAGTTATTTCCATGTGTATAGAGATAGCTTTGTAGATATTTCCATGTATATGCAGATAGCTGTGTAGATATTTCTATTTTCATGCAGATAGGGGTTTAGATATTTCCATGTTCAAACAGATAGCGGTGTAGATATTTCCATGTTCATACAGATCGCGGTGTAGATATTTCCATGTTCATACAGATGGCTGTGTAGACATATCCATGTTCATACAGATGGCGGTGAAGATATTTCCATGTTCATACAGACAGCGGTGTAGATATTTCCATGTTCATAGAGATAGCGGTGTAGATATTTCCACGTTCATACAGATGGCTGTGTAGATATATCCATGTTCTTACAGATGACGGTGAAGGTTTTTCCATGTTCATACAGATAGCGATGTAGATATTTCCATATTCATACAGATAGCGGTGTAGATATTTCCATGTTCATACCGATAGCGGTGCTGATATTTCCATGTTTATACAGGCAGCGGTGTAGATATTTCCATGTTTATACAGATAGCGGTGTAGAGATTTCCATGTGTATACAGCTAGCGGTGTAGATATTTATATGTTTATACAGATAGCGGTGTAGATATCTCCTTCTTAATACAGATGGCGGTGTAGATGTTTATATGTTCATACAGATGGCGGTGCAGATATTTCCATGTGCATACAGATGGCGGTGTAGATATTTCCAGGTTTATAGGGATAGCGGTGTAGTTATTTCCATGTGTAAAGAGGTAGCTGTGTAGATATTTCCATGTATATGCAGATAGCTGTGTAGATATTTCCATTTTCATGCAGACAGCGCTGTAGATATTTCCATGTTCAAACAGATAGCGGTGTAGATATTTCCATGTTCATACAGATAGCGGTGTAGATATTTCCATGTTCATACAGATAGCGGTGTAGATATTTCCATGTTCATACAGATAGCGGTGTAGATATTTCCATGTTCATACATATAGCGGTGCTGATATTTCCTTGTTTATACAGGTAGCGGTGTAGATATTTCCATGTTTATACAGATAGCGGTGTAGATATTTCTATGTTTATACAGATAGCGGAGTAGATATTTCCATGTTTATACAGATAGCGGTGTAGATATCTCCATCTTAATACAGATGGCGGTGTAGATATTTCCATGTTCATACAGATAGCGTTGTAGTTATTTCCATGTGTAAAGAGATAGCTGTGTGGATATTTCCATGTATATGCAGATAGCATGTAGATATTTCCATTTTCATGCAGGTAGCGGTGTAGATATTTCCATGTTCAAACAGATAGCGGTGTAGATATTTCCATGTTCATACAGATAGCGGTGTAGTTATTTCCATGTTCATACAGATAGCAGTGTAGATATTTCCATGTTTATCCAGATAGCGGTGAAGATGTATGCATGTTTACACAGATAGCGTTGTAGATATTTCCATGTTCATTGAGATTGCGGTGTAGATTTTTCCATGTTCATACAGATAGAGGTGTAGATATTTCCATGTTTATACAGATTGCGGTGAAGGTGTATGCATATTTACACAGATAGCGGTGTAGATATTTCCATGTTCATCCAGATAGCGGTGTAGATATTTCCATGTTCATACAGATGGCTGTGTAGATATATCCACGTTCATACAGATAGCGGTGTAGATATTTCCATTTTCATACAGGTAGTGGTGTAGATATTTCCATGTTCATACAGATAGCGGTGTAGATATTTCCATGTTCATAGAGATAGCGGTGTAGTTATTTCCATGTGTAAAGAGATAGCTGTGTAGATATTTCCATGTATATGCAGATAGCTCTGTAGATATTTCCATTTTCATGCAGATAGCGGTGTAGATATTTCCATGTTCAAACAGATAGCGGTGTAGATATTTCCATGTTCATACAGATAGCGGTGTAGATATTTCCAAGTTTATACAGATTGCGGTGAAGATGTATGCATATTTACTCAGATAGCGGTGTAGATATTTCCATGTTCATACAGATAGAGGGGCTGATATTTCCATGTTCATACAGATAGCGGTGCTGATATTTCCATGTTTATACAGGTAGCGGTGTAGATATTTCCATGTTTATACAGATAGCGGTGTAGTTATTTCCATGTTTATACAGATAGCAGTGTAGATATTTCCATGTTTATACTGTTAGCGGTGTAGATATCTCCATTTTAATACAGATGGCCGTGAAGATATTTGTATGTTCATACAGATGGCGGTGAAGATATTTCCATGTTCATACAGATGGCGGTGTAGATATTTCCATGTTCATACAGATAGCGGTGTAGTTATTTCCATGTGTAAAGAGATAGCTGTGTAGATATTTCCATGTATATGCAGATAGCTCTGTAGATATTTCCATTTTCATGCAGATAGCGGTGTAGATTTTTCCATGTTTAAACAGATAGCGGTGTAGACATTTCCATGTTCATACAGATAGCGGTGAAGATATTTCCATGTTTATACAGATTGCGGTGAAGATGTATGCATATTTACACAGATAGCGGTGTAGATATTTCCATGTTCATGCAGATAGCAGTGTAGATATTTCAATGTTTATACAGATAGCGGTGAAGATGTATGCATGTTTATACAGATAGCGGTGTAGATATTTCCATGTTCATCCAGATGGCTGTGTTGATATATCCATGTTCATACAGATGGCGGTGAAGATATTTCCATCTTCATACAGATAGCGGTGTAGTTTTTTCCGTGTGTAAAGAGATAGCTGTGTAGATATTTCAATGCATATGAAGATAGCTGTGTAGATATTTCCATTTTCATGCAGATAGCGGTTTAGATATTTCCATGTTCAAACAGATAGCGGTGTAGATATTTCCATGTTCATAGAGAGAGCGGTGTAGATATTTCCATGTTCATACAGATAGCGGTGTAGATATTTCCATGTTCATACAGATAGCGGTGTAGATATTTCCATGTTCATACAGATAGTGGTGCTGATATTTCCATGTTTATACAGGTAGCGCTGTAGATATTTCCATGTTTATAGAGATAGCGGTGTAGATATTTCCATGTTTATACAGATAGCGGTGTAGATATTTCCATGTTTATTCAGATAGCGGTGTAGATATCTCCACCTTAATACAGATGGCGGTGTAGATATTTATATGTTCATACAGATGGCGGTGCAGATATTTCCATGTTCATACAGATGGCGGTGTAGATATTTCCATGTTCATGAAGATAGCGGTGAAGATATTTCCATGTTCATACAGATAGCTGTGTAGATATTTCCATGTTCATACAGATAGCGGTGTAGATATTTCCATGTTCATACGGATAGTGGTGTAGATATTTCCATGTTCATACAGGTTGCGGTGTAGATATTTCCATGTTCATACAGATAGCAGTGCTGATATTTCCATGTTTATACAGGCAGCAGTGTAGGTATTTCCATGTTTATACAGATAGCGGTTTAGATATCTCCTTCTTAATACAGATGGCGGTGTAGATATTTATATGTTCATACAGATGGCGGTGCAGATAATTCCATGTTCATACAGATGGCGGTGTAGATATTTCCATGTTTATAGATATAGCGGTGTAGTTATTTCCATTTGTAAAGAGATAGCTGTGTAGATATTTCCATGTATATGCAGATAGCTTTGTAGATATTTCCATTTTCATACAGATAGCGGTGTAGATATTTACATGTTCAAACATATAGCGGTGTAGATATTTCCATGTTCATACAGATAGCGGTGTAGATATTTCCATGTTCATACAGATAGCGGTGTAGATATTTCCATGTTCATACAGATAGCGGTGTAGATATTTCCATGTTCATACATATAGCGGTGCTGATATTTCCTTGTTTATACAGGTAGCGGTGTAGATATTTCCATGTTTATACAGATAGCGGTGTAGATATTTCCATGTTTATACAGATAGCGGAGTAGATATTTCCATGTTTATACAGATAGCGGTGTAGATATCTCCATCTTAATACAGATGGCGGTGTAGATATTTCCATGTTCATACAGATAGCGTTGTAGTTATTTCCATGTGTAAAGAGATAGCTGTGTGGATATTTCCATGTATATGCAGATAGCATGTAGATATTTCCATTTTCATGCAGGTAGCGGTGTAGATATTTCCATGTTCAAACAGATAGCGGTGTAGATATTTCCATGTTCATACAGATAGCGGTGTAGTTATTTCCATGTTCATACAGATAGCAGTGTAGATATTTCCATGTTTATCCAGATAGCGGTGAAGATGTATGCATGTTTACACAGATAGCGTTGTAGATATTTCCATGTTCATTGAGATTGCGGTGTAGATTTTTCCATGTTCATACAGATAGAGGTGTAGATATTTCCATGTTTATACAGATTGCGGTGAAGGTGTATGCATATTTACACAGATAGCGGTGTAGATATTTCCATGTTCATCCAGATAGCGGTGTAGATATTTCCATGTTCATACAGATGGCTGTGTAGATATATCCATGTTCATACAGATAGCGGTGTAGATATTTCCATTTTCATACAGGTAGTGGTGTAGATATTTCCATGTTCATACAGATAGCGGTGTAGATATTTCCATGTTCATAGAGATAGCGGTGTAGTTATTTCCATGTGTAAAGAGATAGCTGTGTAGATATTTCCATGTATATGCAGATAGCTCTGTAGATATTTCCATTTTCATGCAGATAGCGGTGTAGATATTTCCATGTTCAAACAGATAGCGGTGTAGATATTTCCATGTTCATACAGATAGCGGTGTAGATATTTCCAAGTTTATACA
The DNA here is from genome assembly GCF_029281585.2 of Gorilla gorilla gorilla. Taxonomy (NCBI): domain Eukaryota; kingdom Metazoa; phylum Chordata; class Mammalia; order Primates; family Hominidae; genus Gorilla; species Gorilla gorilla. Next base: position 2,116,046 of record NC_073232.2, on the reverse strand, counting down.
GATTGCGGTGAAGATGTATGCATATTTACTCAGATAGCGGTGTAGATATTTCCATGTTCATACAGATAGAGGGGCTGATATTTCCATGTTCATACAGATAGCGGTGCTGATATTTCCATGTTTATACAGGTAGCGGTGTAGATATTTCCATGTTTATACAGATAGCGGTGTAGTTATTTCCATGTTTATACAGATAGCGGTGTAGATATTTCCATGTTTATACTGTTAGCGGTGTAGATATCTCCATTTTAATACAGATGGCCGTGAAGATATTTGTATGTTCATACAGATGGCGGTGAAGATATTTCCATGTTCATACAGATGGCGGTGTAGATATTTCCATGTTCATACAGATAGCGGTGTAGTTATTTCCATGTGTAAAGAGATAGCTGTGTAGATATTTCCATGTATATGCAGATAGCTCTGTAGATATTTCCATTTTCATGCAGATAGCGGTGTAGATTTTTCCATGTTTAAACAGATAGCGGTGTAGACATTTCCATGTTCATACAGATAGCGGTGAAGATATTTCCATGTTTATACAGATTGCGGTGAAGATGTATGCATATTTACACAGATAGCGGTGTAGATATTTCCATGTTCATGCAGATAGCAGTGTAGATATATCAATGTTTATACAGATAGCGGTGAAGATGTATGCATGTTTATACAGATAGCGGTGTAGATATTTCCATGTTCATCCAGATGGCTGTGTTGATATATCCATGTTCATACAGATGGCGGTGAAGATATTTCCATCTTCATACAGATAGCGGTGTAGTTTTTTCCGTGTGTAAAGAGATAGCTGTGTAGATATTTCAATGCATATGAAGATAGCTGTGTAGATATTTCCATTTTCATGCAGATAGCAGTTTAGATATTTCCATGTTCAAACAGATAGCGGTGTAGATATTTCCATGTTCATAGAGAGAGCAGTGTAGATATTTCCATGTTCATACAGATAGCGGTGTAGATATTTCCATGTTCATACAGATAGCGGTGTAGATATTTCCATGTTCATACAGATAGTGGTGCTGATATTTCCATGTTTATACAGGTAGCGCTGTAGATATTTCCATGTTTATAGAGATAGCGGTGTAGATATTTCCATGTTTATACAGATAGTGGTGTAGATATTTCCATGTTTATTCAGATAGTGGTGTAGATATCTCCACCTTAATACAGATGGCGGTGTAGATATTTATATGTTCATACAGATGGCGGTGCAGATATTTCCATGTTCATACAGATGGCGGTGTAGATATTTCCATGTTCATAAAGATAGCGGTGAAGATATTTCCATGTTCATACAGATAGCGGTGTAGATATTTCCATGTTCATACAGATAGCGGTGTAGATATTTCCATGTTCATACAGATAGTGGTGTAGATATTTCCATGTTCATACAGGTTGCGGTGTAGATATTTCCATGTTCATACAGATAGCAGTGCTGATATTTCCATGTTTATACAGGCAGCAGTGTAGGTATTTCCATGTTTATACAGATAGCGGTTTAGATATCTCCTTCTTAATACAGATGGCGGTGTAGATATTTATATGTTCATACAGATGGCGGTGCAGATATTTCCATGTTCATACAGATGGCGGTGTAGATATTTCCATGTTTATAGATATAGCGGTGTAGTTATTTCCATTTGTAAAGAGATAGCTGTGTAGATATTTCCATGTATATGCAGATAGCTTTGTAGATATTTCCATTTTCATACAGATAGCGGTGTAGATATTTACATGTTCAAACATATAGCGGTGTAGATATTTCCATGTTCATACAGATAGCGGTGTAGATGTTTCCATGTTCATACAGATAGCGGTGTAGATAATTCCATGTTCATACAAATAGCGGTGTAGATATTTCCATGTTCATACAGATAGCGGTGCTGAGATTTCCATGTTTATGCAGATAGCGGTGCTGATGTTTCCATGTTTATACAGGTAGCAGTGTAGATATTTCCATGTTTATTCAGATAGCAGTGTAGATATTTCCATCTTAATTCTGATGGCGGAGTAGATATTTATATGTTCATACAGATGGCGGTGGAGATATTTCCATGTTTATACAGATGGCGGTGTAGATATTTCCATGTTCAAACAGATAGCGGTGTAGTTATTTCCATATTTATACAGGTAGCGGTGTAGATATTTCCATGTTTATACAGATAGCGGTGTAGATATTTCCAAGTTTATACAGATTGCGGTGAAGATGTATGCATATTTACTCAGATAGCGGTGTAGATATTTCCATGTTCATACAGATAGCGGTGTAGATATTTCCATGTTCATCCAGATGGCGGTGTAGATATTTCCATGTTCATCCAGATAGCGGTGTAGATATTTCCATGTTCATACAGATAGCGGAGTAGGTATTTCCACGTTCATACAGATAGAGGGGCTGATATTTCCATGTTCATACAGATAGCGGTGCTGATATTTCCATGTTTATACAGGTAGCGGTGTAGATATTTCCATGTTTATACAGATAGCGGTGTAGTTATTTCCATGTTTATACAGATAGCGGTGTAGATATTTCCATGTTTATACTGTTAGCGGTGTAGATATCTCCATTTTAATACAGATGGCCGTGAAGATATTTGTATGTTCATACAGATGGCGGTGAAGATATTTCCATGTTCATACAGATGGCGGTGTAGATATTTCCATGTTCATACAGATAGCGGTGTAGATATTTCCATGTGTAAAGAGATAGCTGTGTAGATATTTCCATGTATATGCAGATAGCTTTGTAGATATTTCCATTTTCATTCAGTTAGCGGTGTAGATATTTACATGTTCAAACAGATAGCGGTGTAGATATTTCCATGTTCATTCAGATAGCTTTGTAGATATTTCCATGTTCATACAGATAGCGGTGTAGATATTTCCATGTTCATACAGATAGCGGTGTAGATATTTCCATGTTCATACAGATAGCGGTGCTGATATTTCCATGTTTATACAGGTAGCGGTGTAGATATTTCCATGTTTATACAGATAGCGGTGTAGATATTTCCATGTTTATACAGATAGCGGTGTAGATATTTCCATGTTTATTCAGATAGCGGTGTAGATATCTCCATCTTAATACAGATGGCGGTGTGGATATTTATATGTTCATACAGATGGTGGTGCAGATATTTCCATGTTCATACAGATGGCGTTGTAGATATTTCCATGTTCAGATAGCGGTGTAGATATTTCCATGTTCATACAGATAGCGGTGTAGATATTTCCATGTTCATACAGGTAGCGGTGTAGATTTTTCCATGTTCATACAGATAGCGGTGCTGATATTTCCATGTTTATACAGGCAGCGGTGTAGATATATCCATGTTTATACAGATAGCGGTGTAGATATCTCCTTCTTAATACAGATGGCGGTGTAGATATTTATAAGTTCATACAGATGGCGGTGTAGATATTTCCATGTTCATACAGATGGCGGTGTAGATATTTCCATGTTTATAGATATAGCGGTGTAGTTATTTCCATGTGTAAAGAGATAGCTGTGTAGATATTTCCATGTATATGCAGATAGCTTTGTAGATATTTCCATTTTCATACAGATAACGGTGTAGATATTTACATGTTCAAACATATACCGGTGTAGATATTTCCATGTTCATACAGATAGCGGTGTAGATGTTTCCATGTTCATACAGATAGCGGTGTAGATAATTCCATGTTCATACAGATAGCGGTGTAGATATTTCCATGTTCATACAGATAGCGGTGCTGAGATTTCCATGTTTATGCAGATAGCGGTGCTGATGTTTCCATGTTTATACAGGTAGCAGTGTAGATATTTCCATGTTTATTAAGATAGCAGTGTAGATATTTCCATCTTAATACTGATGGCGGAGTAGATATTTCCATGTTCATACAGATGGCGGTGTAGATATTTCCATGTTCATACAGATAGCGGTGTAGTTATTTCCATGTGTAAAGAGATAGCTTTTTAGATATTTAAATGTATATGCGGATAGCTGTGTAGATATTTCCATTTTCATGCAGAGAGTGGTGTATATATTTCCATCTTCAGATAGAGGTATATATATTTCCATGTTCATACAGATAGCGGTGTAGATATTTCCAAGTTTATACAGACAGCGGTGAAGATGTATGCATGTTTACACAGATAGCGGTGTGGAGATTTCCATGTTCATACAGAGGGCTGTGCAGATATATCCATGTTCATACAGATAGCGGTGTAGATATTTCCATTTTCATACAGATAGCGGTGTAGATATTTCCATGTTCATACAGATAGCGGTGCTGATATTTCCAGGTTTATACAGGTCTCGGTGTAGATATTTCCATGTTCATGCAGATAGCGGTGTAGATATTTCCATGTTCATCCAGATGGCTGTGTAGATATATCCATGTTCATACAGATGGTTGTGAAGATATTTCCATTTTCATACAGATAGAGGGGCTGATATTTCCATGTTCATACAGATAGCGGTGCTGATATTTCCATGTGTATAGAGGTAGCGGTGTGGATATTTCCATGTTTATACAGGTAGCGGTGTAGATATTTCCATGTTTATACAGATAGCGGTGTAGATATTTCCATGTTTATACAGACACCGGTGTAGATATTTCTATCTTAATACAGATGGCCGTGTAGTTATTTATATGTTCATACAGATGGCGGTGCAGATATTTCCATGTTTACACACATAACGGTGCAGATATTTCCAAGTTTTAACAGACAGCGATGTAGATATTTCCATGTTTACACAGATAGCGGTGTAGATACTTCCACGTTTATACAGATAGTGGTGTAGATATTTCCATGTTCATACTGATAGCGGTGTAGATATTTCCATGTTTATACGGTTGGCGGTGTAGATATTTCCATGTTCATACAAATGGCGGTGTAGATATTTCCATGTTTATAGAGATGGCGGTGTAGATATTTCCATGTTTATACAGAGGCTGTGTAGATATTTCCATGTTTATTCAGAAAGCGGTGTAGATATGTCCATGTTCATACAGATAGCGGTGTAGATATTTCCATGTTTATACACATGGCGGTGTAGATATTTCCATGTTTATAGAGATGGCGGTGTAGATATTTCCATGTTTATATAGAAGGCGTTCTAGATATTTCCATGTTTATACACATAGCGGTGTAGGTATTTCCATGTTTATACAGATGGCTGTGTAGATATTTCCATGTTAATAAAGATGGTGGTGAAGATATTTCCATGCTTATTCAGATAGCGGTGTAGGTATTTCTCTGTTTCGCAGATATCAGTTTAGATATTTCCATGTTTATACAGATAGCGGTGTAGATATATCCATGTTTATAGAGATAGCGTTGTAGTTATTTCCATGTTTATATAGATAACGCTGTAGATATTTCCATGTTTATATGGATAGCGGAGTAAATATTTCCATGTATGTACACATGGCTGTGTAGATATTTCCGTGTTTATACAGATGGAAGTGTAGATATTTCCATGTTTATAGAGATGGCAGTGTAGATATTTCCTTCTTTACACAGATAGCGGTGTAGACATTTCCATGTTTATAGAGATAGAGTAGTAGATATTTCCATGTTCATACAGATAGTGTGGATATTTCCATTTTCATACAGATGACAGTGTAGATATTTCCATGTTCATACAGATGGCGGTGAAGATATTTGCATGTTCATACAGATGGCGGTGTAGATATTTCCATGTTCATACAGATGGCGGTGAAGATATTTGCATGTTCATACAGATGGCGGTGTAGATATTTCCATGTTCATACAGATGGCGGTGTAGGTATTTCCTAGTTCATACAGATGGCGGTGTAGATATTTCCATGTTCATACACACGGTGGTGTAGATATTTCCACGTTTATTCAGATGACGGTGTAGAAATTTCCATCTTTGTACAGATGGCGGTGTAGATATTTCCATGTTTATACAGATGGCAGTGTAGATATTTCCATCTGTATAAAGATGGCGGTGTACATATTTCCATGTTCATACTGATGGCGGTTTAGATATTTCCATGTTTATGCAGATGGTGGTGTAGATATTTCCATGTTTATACAGATGGCGGTGTAGACATTTCCATCTTCATAGAGATGGCAGTGTAGATATTTCCATGTTCATACCGAAGGCAGTGTAGATATTTCTATGTTTATAGAGAGGGCGGTGTAGATATTTCCATGTTTATAAAGATGGCGGTGTAGATATTTCCATGTTTATTCAGATAGCGATGTAGATGTTTCCATCTTTATACAGATAGCGGTGCAGATATTTCTATGTTTATACAGATAGCAGTGTAGATATTTCCATGTTTATACAGATAGCGGTGTAGATATTTCCATGTGTATACAGATGGCGGTATAGATATTTCTTTGTTTATACAGATGGCGGTGTAGATATTTCCATGTTCATAAAGATAGCGGTGTAGATATTTCCATCTTTATACACATGGCGGTGTAGCTATTTCCATCTTCATACATATGGCGGTGTATGTATTTCCATGTTTATACAGATGGCTGTGTAGATATTTCCATGTTCATACAGATGGCGTTGTAGGTATTTCTATGTTTATAGAGATGGCAGTGTAGATATTTCCATGTTTATAAAGATGGCTTTGTAGATATTTCCATGTTTATTCAGATAGTGATGTAGATGTTTCTATCTTTATACAGATAGCGGTGTAGATATTTCTAGGTTTATACAGATAGCGGTGTAGATATTTCCATGTTTATAGAGATAGCGGTGTAGATATTTCAATGTTCATACAGATGGCGTTGTAGATATTTCCATGTTCATACAGTTGGCGGTGTAGATATTTCCACGTTTATAGAGATTGCAGTGTAGTTATTTCCATGTTTATAGAGATTGCGTTGTAGATATTTCCATGTTTATACAAATAGCAGTGTAGGTATTTCAATGTTTATAAAGATTGCAGTGTAGGTATTTCAATGTTTATAGAGATAGTGGTGTAGATATTTCCCTGTTTTACAGGTAGCAGTTTAGATATTTCCATGTTTATAGAGATAGCCGTGTAGATATTTCCATATATATTCAGATAGCGGTGTAGATATTTCCATGTTCATACAGATGGTGGTGTAGATATTTCCATCTTTATAGAGATGGCAGTGTAGATATTTCCATCTTAATACAGATAGAGGTGCAGATATTTCCATGTTTAAACAGATTGCGGTGTAGATATTTCCATCTTTATAGAAATTGCCCTGTAGATATTTCCATGTTCATACAGATGGCGGTTTAGATATTTCCATATTTATATCGATGGCGGTGTAGTTATTTCCATCTTAATACAGATAGCAGTGTAGATATTTCCATGTTTATACAGATGGCGGTGCAGATATTTCCATGTTCATACAGATGGCGTTGTAGATATTTCCATGTTTATAGAGATAGCGGTGTAGTTATATCCATGTGTAAAGAGATAGCTGTGTAGATATTTCCATGTATATGCAGATAGCTGTGTAGATATTTCCATTTTCATGCAGACCGCGGTGTAGATATTTCCATGTTCTAACAGATAGCGGTGTAGATATTTCCATGTTCATACATATAGCGGTGTAGATATTTCCATGTTCATACAGATAGCGGTGTAGATATTTCCATGTTCATACAGATAGCGGTGTAGATATTTCCATGTTCATACAGATAGCGGTGCTGTTATTTCCATGTTTATACAGGTAGCGGTGTAGATATTTCCTTGTTTATACAGATAGCGGTGTAGATATTTCCATGTTTATACAGATAGTGGTGTAGATATTTCCATGTTTATACAGATAGCGGTGTAGATATCTCCATGTTAATACAGATGGCGGTGTAGATATTTATAAGTTCATACAGTTGGCGGTGCAGATATTTCCATATTCATACAGATAGCGGTGTAGCTATTTCCATGTTCATACAGATAGCGGTGTAGATACTTCCATGTTCATCCAGATGGCTGTGTAGACATATCCGTGTTCATACAGATGGCAGTGAAGATAATTCCATGTTTATACATCTAGCGGTGTAGATATTTCCATGTTCATAAAGATAGAGGTGTAGGTATTTCCATGTTCATACAGATAGAGGGGCTGATATTTCCATGTTCATACAGGTAGCGGTGCTGATATTTCCATGTTTATACAGGTAGCGGTGTAGATATTTCCATGTTTATACAGATAGCGGTGTAGTTATTTCCATGTTTATACAGATAGCGGTGTAGATATTTCCATGTTTATACTGATAGCGGTTTAGATATCTCCATCTTAATAGAGATGGCCGTGTAGATATTTAGATGTTCATACAGATGGTGGTGCAGATATTTCCATGTTCATACAGATGGCGGTGTAGATATTTCCATGTTCATACAGATAGCGGTGTAGTTATTTCCATGTGTAAAGAGATAGCTGTGTAGATATTTCCATGTATATGCAGATAGCTCTGTAGATATTTCCATTTTCATGCAGATAGAGGTGTAGATATTTCCATGTTCAAACAGATAGCGGTGTAGACATTTCGATGTTCATTCAGATAGCGGTGAAGGTATTTCTATGTTTATACAGATTGCGGTGAAGATGTATGCATATTTACACAGATAGCGGTGTAGATATTTCCATGTTCATACAGATAGCGGTGTAGATATTTCCATGTTCATCCAGATGGCTGTGTAGATATATCCATGTTCATACAGATAGCGGTGTAGTTATTTGGATGTTCATACAGGTAGTGGTGTAGATATTTCCATGTTCATACAGATAGCGGTGTAGCTATTTCCATGTTCATACAGATAGCGGTGTAGATATTTCCATGTTCATAGAGATAGCGGTGCAGATATTTCCGTGTTCATACAGATAGCGGTGCTGATATTTCCATGTTTATACAGGCAGCGGTGTAGATATTTCCATGTTTATACAGATAGCGGTGTAGATATTTCCATATTTATACAGATAGCGGTGTAGATATTTCCATGTTTATACATATAGCGGTGTAGATATCTCCATCTTAATATAGATTGGGGTGTAGATATTTATATCTTCATACAGATGTCGGTGCAGATATTTCCATGTGCATACAGATGGCAGTGTAGATATTTGCATGTATATAGAGATAGCGCTGCAGTTATTTCCATGTGTAAAGAGATAGCTTTGTAGATATTTCCATGTATATGCAGATCGCTGTGTAGATATTTCCATTTTCATGCAGATAGCGGTGTAGATATTTCCATGTTCAGATAGCGGTGTAGATATTTCCATGTTCATGCAGATAGCAGTGTAGATATTTCCATGTTTATACAGATAGCGGTGAAGATGTATGCATGTTTATACAGATAGCGGTGTAGATAATTCCATGTTCATCCAGATGGCTGTGTTGATATATCCATGTTCATACAGATGGCGGTGAAGATATTTCCATGTTCATACAGATAGCGGTGTAGTTATTTCCGTGTGTAAAGAGATAGCTGTGTAGATATTTCCATGTATATGCAGATAGCTGTGTAGGTATTTCCATTTTCATGCAGATAGCGTTTTAGATATTTCCATGTTCAAACAGATAGCGGTGTAGATATTTCCATGTTCATAGAGAGAGCGGTGTAGATATTTCCATGTTCATACAGATGGCTGTGTAGATATATCCATGTTCTTACAGATGACGGTGAAGGTATTTCCATGTTCATACAGATAGCGATGTAGATATTTCCATGTTCATACAGATAGCGGTGTAGATATTTCCATGTTCATACCGATAGCGGTGCTGATGTTTCCATGTTTATACAGGCAGCGGTGTAGATATTTCCATGTTTATACAGATAGCGGTGTAGAGATTTCCATGTGTATACAGCTAGCGGTGTAGATATTTATATGTTTATACAGATAGAGGTGTAGATATCTCCTTCTTAATACAGATGGCGGTGTAGATGTTTATATGTTGATACAGATGGCGGTGCAGATATTTCCATGTGCATACAGATGGCGGTGTAGATATTTCCAAGTTTATAGGGATAGCGGTGTAGTTATTTCCATGTGTAAAGAGGTAGCTGTGTAGATATTTCCATGTATATGCAGATAGCTGTGTAGATATTTCCATTTTTATGCAGACAGCGGTGTAGATATTTCCATGTTCAAACAGATAGCGGTGTAGATATTTCCATGTTCATACAGATAGCGGTGTAGATATTTCCATGTTCATACAGATAGCGGTGTAGATATTTCCATGTTCATACAGATAGCGGTGTAGATATTTCCATGTTCATACATATAGCGGTGCTGATATTTCCTTGTTTATACAGGTAGCGGTGTAGATATTTCCATGTTTATACAGATAGCGGTGTAGATATTTCCATGTTTATACAGATAGCGGAGTAGATATTTCCATGTTTATACAGATAACGGTGTAGATATCTCCATCTTAATACAGATGGCGGTGTAGATATTTCCATGTTCATACAGATAGCGTTGTAGTTATTTCCATGTGTAAAGAGATAGCTGTGTGGATATTTCCATGTATATGCAGATAGCATGTAGATATTTCCATTTTCATGCAGGTAGCGGTGTAGATATTTCCATGTTCAAACAGATAGCGGTGTAGATATTTCCATGTTCATACAGATAGCGGTGTAGTTATTTCCATGTTCATACAGATAGCAGTGTAGATATTTCCATGTTTATACAGATAGCGGTGAAGATGTATGCATGTTTACACAGATAGCGTTGTAGATATTTCCATGTTCATTGAGATTGTGGTGTAGATTTTTCCATGTTCATACAGATAGAGGTGTAGATATTTCCATGTTTATACAGATTGCGGTGAAGGTGTATGCATATTTACACAGATAGCGGTGTAGATATTTCCATGTTCATCCAGATAGCGGTGTAGATATTTCCATGTTCATCCAGATGGCTGTGTAGATATATCCATGTTGATACAGATAGCGGTGTAAATATTTCCATTTTCATACAGGTAGTGGTGTAGATATTTCCATGTTCATACAGATAGCGGTGTAGCTATTTCCATGTTCATACAGATAGCGGTGTAGATATTTCCATGTTCATAGAGATAGCGGTGTAGGTATTCCCATGTTCAAACAGATAGCGGTACTGATATTTCCATGTTTATACAAGTAGCGGTGTAGATATTTCCATGTTAATACAGATAGCGGTGTAGATATTTCCATGTTTATACATGTAGCGGTGTAGATATTTCCAAGTTTATACAGATAGCGGTGTAGATATCTCCATCTTAATATAGATGGGTGTGTAGATATTTATATCTTCATACAGATGGCGGTGCAGATATTTCCATGTTCATACAGGTGGCGGTGTAGATATTTGCATGTTTATAGAGATAGCGCTGTAGTTATTTCCATGTGTAAAGAGGTAGCTGTTTAGATATTTCCATGTATATGCAGATCGCTGTGTAGATATTTACATTTTCATGCAGATAGCGGTGAAGATATTTCCATGTTCAAACAGATAGCGGTGTAGATATTTCCATGTTCATGCTAATAGCAGTGTAGATATTTCCATGTTTATACAGATGGCGGTGAAGATGTATGCATGTTTACACAGATAGCGGAGTAGATATTTCCATGTTCATATAGATAGCGGTGTAGATATTTCCATGTTCATCCAGATGGCTGTGTAGATATATCCATGTTCATACAGATGGCGGTGAAGATATTTCCATGTTCATACAGATAGCAGTGTAGTTATTTCCATTTGTAAAGAGATAGCTGTGTAGATATTTCCATGTATATGCAGATAGCTGTGTAGATATTTCCATTTTCATGCAGATAGCGGTTTAGATATTTCCCTGTTCAAACAGATAGCGGTGTAGATATTTCCATGTTCATAGAGATAGCGGTGTAGATATTTCCATGTTCATACAGATAGCGGTGCTGATATTTCCATGTTTATACCGGTAGCGGTGTAGATATTTCCAAGTTTATACAGAGAGCGGTGTTGATATCTCCATCTTAAAGCAGATGGTGGTGTAGATATTTATATGTTCATACAGATGGCGGTTCAGATATTCCCATGTTCATACAGATGGCGCAGTAGATATTTCCATGTTTATAGAGATAGCGGTGCAGTTATTTCCATGTGTATAGAGATAGCTTTGTAGATATTTCCATGTATATGCAGATAGCTGTGTAGATATTTCTATTTTCATGCAGATAGGGGTTTAGATATTTCCATGTTCAAACAGATAGCGGTGTAGATATTTCCATCTTCATACAGATCGCGGTGTAGATATTTCCATGTTCATATAGATGGCTGTGTAGACATATCCATGTTCATACAGATGGCGGTGAAGATATTTCCATGTTCATACAGACAGCGGTGTAGATATTTCCATGTTCATACAGATAGCGGAGTAGATATTTCCATGTTCATACAGATGGCTGTGTAGATATATCCATGTTCTTACAGATGACGGTGAAGGTATTTCCATGTTCATACAGATAGCGGTGTAGATATTTCCATGTTCATACAGATAGCGGTGTAGATATTTCCATGTTCATACCGATAGCGGTGCTGATATTTCCATGTTTATACAGGCAGCGGTGTAGATATTTCCATGTCTATACAGATAGCGATGTAGAGATTTCCATGTGTATAGAGCTAGCGGTGTAGATATTTCCATGTTTATACAGATAGCGGTGTAGATATCTCCTTCTTAATACAGATGGCGGTGTAGATGTTTATATGTTCATACAGATGGCGGTGCAGATATTTCCATGTGCATACAGATGGCGGTGTAGATATTTCCAAGTTTATAGGGATAGCGGTGTAGTTATTTCCATGTGTAAAGAGGTAGCTGTGTAGATATTTCCATGTATATGCAGATAGCTGTGTAGATATTTCCATTTTCATGCAGACAGCGGTGTAGATATTTCCATGTTCAAACAGATAGCGGTGTAGATATTTCCATGTTCATACAGATAGCGGTGTAGATATTTCCATGTTCATACAGATAGCGGTGTAGATATTTCCATGTTCATACAGATAGCGGTGTAGATATTTCCATGTTCATACATATAGCGGTGCTGATATTTCCTTGTTTATACAGGTAGCGGTGTAGATATTTCCATGTTTATACAGATAGCGGAGTAGATATTTCCATGTTTATACAGATAGCGGTGTAGATATCTCCATCTTAATACAGATGGCGGTGTAGATATTTCCATGTTCATACAGATAGCGTTGTAGTTATTTCCATGTGTAAAGAGATAGCTGTGTGGATATTTCCATGTATATGCAGATAGCATGTAGATATTTCCATTTTCATGCAGGTAGCGGTGTAGATATTTCCATGTTCAAACAGATAGCGGTGTAGATATTTCCATGTTCATACAGATAGCGGTGTAGTTATTTCCATGTTCTTACAGATAGCAGTGTAGATATTTCCATGTTTATACAGATAGCGGTGAAGATGTATGCATGTTTACACAGATAGCGTTGTAGATATTTCCATGTTCATTGAGATTGCGGTGTAGATTTTTCCATGTTCATACAGATAGAGGTGTAGATATTTCCATGTTTATACAGATTGCGGTGAAGTTGTATGCATATTTACACAGATAGCGGTGTAGATATTTCCATGTTCATCCAGATAGCGGTGTAGATATTTCCATGTTCATCCAGATGGCTGTGTAGATATATCCATGTTCATACAGATAGCGGTGTAGATATTTCCGTTTTCATACAGGTAGTGGTGTAGATATTTCCATGTTCATACAGATAGCGGTGTAGCTATTTCCATGTTCATACAGATAGCGGTGTAGATATTTCCATGTTCATAGAGATAGCGGTGTAGGTATTCCCATGTTCAAACAGATAGCGGTTCTGATATTTCCATGTTTATACAAGTAGCGGTGTAGATATTTCCATGTTAATACAGATAGCGGTGTAGATATTTCCATGTTTATACATGTAGCGGTGTAGATATTTTCAAGTTTATACAGATAGCGGTGTAGATATCTCCATCTTAATATAGATGGGTGTGTAGATATTTATATCTTCATACAGATGGCGGTGCAGATATTTCCATGTTCATACAGGTGGCGGTGTAGATATTTGCATGTTTATAGAGATAGCGCTGTAGTTATTTCCATGTGTAAAGAGATAGCTGTTTAGATATTTCCATGTATATGCAGATCGCTGTGTAGATATTTCCATTTTCATGCAGATAGCGGTGTAGATATTTCCATGTTCAAACAGATAGCGGTGTAGACATTTCCATGTTCATGCAGATAGCAGTGTAGATATTTCCATGTTTATACAGGTGGCGGTGAAGATGTATGCATGTTTACACAGATAGCGGAGTAGATATTTCCATGTTCATACAGATAGCGGTGTAGATATTTCCATGTTCATCCAGATGGCTGTGTAGATATATCCGTGTTCATACAGATGGCGGTGAAGATATTTCCATGTTCATACAGATAGCGGTGTAGTTATTTCCATATGTAAAGAGATAGCTGTGTAGATATTTCCGTGTATATGCAGATAGCTGTGTAGATATTTCCATTTTCATGCAGATAGCGGTTTAGATATTTCCATGTTCAAACAGATAGCGGTGTAGATATTTCCGTGTTGATAGAGATAGCGGTGTAGATATTTCCATGTTCATACAGATAGCGGTGCTGATATTTCCATGTTTATACAGGTAGCGGTGTAGATATTTCCAAGTTTATACAGAGAGCGGTGATGATATCTCCATCTTAAAGCAGATGGCGGTGTAGATATTTATATGTTCATACAGATGGCGGTGCAGATATTCCCATGTTCATACAGATGGCGCAGTAGATATTTCCATGTTTATAGAGATAGCGTTGCAGTTATTTCCATGTGTATAGAGATAGCTTTGTAGATATTTCCATGTATATGCAGATAGCTGTGTAGATATTACTATTTTCATGCAGATAGGGGTTTAGATATTTCCATGTTCAAACAGATAGCGGTGAAGATATTTCCATGTTCATACAGATCGCGGTGTAGATATTTCCATGTTCATACAGATGGCTGTGTAGACATATCCATGTTCATACAGATGGCGGTGAAGATATTTCCATGTTCATACAGACAGCGGTGTAGATATTTCCATGTTCATACAGATAGCGGTGTAGATATTTCCATGTTCATACAGATGGCTGTGTAGATATATCCATGTTCTTACAGATGACGGTGAAGGTATTTCCATGTTCATACAGATAGCGGTGTAGATATTTCCATGTTCATACAGATAGCAGTGTAGATATTTCCATGTTCATACCGATAGCGGTGCTGATATTTCCATGTTTATTCAGGCAGCGGTGTAGATATTTCCATGTTTATACAGATAGCGGTGTAGAGATTTCCATGTGTATACAGCTAGCGGTGTAGATATTTCCATGTTTATACAGATAGCGGTGTAGATATCTCCTTCTTAATACAGATGGCGGTGTAGATGTTTATATGTTCATACAGATGGCGGTGCAGATATTTCCATGTGCATACAGATTGCGGTGTAGATATTTCCAAGTTTATAGGGATAGCGGTGTAGTTATTTCCATGTGTAAAGAGGGAGCTGTGTAGATATTTCCATGTATATGCAGATAGCTGTGTAGATATTTCCATTTTCATGCAGACAGCGGTGTAGATATTTCCATGTTCAAACAGATAGCGGTGTAGATATTTCCATGTTCATACAGATAGCGGTGTAGATATTTCCATGTTCATACAGATAGCGGTGTAGATATTTCCATGTTCATACAGATAGCGGTGTAGATATTTCCATGTTCATACATATAGCGGTGCTGATATTTCCTTGTTTATACAGGTAGCGGTGTAGATATTTCCATGTTTATACAGATAGCGGTGTAGATATTTCCATGTTTATACAGATAGCGGAGTAGATATTTCAATGTTTATACAGATAGCGGTGTAGATATCTCCATCTTAATACAGATGGCGGTGTAGATATTTCCATGTTCATACAGATAGCGTTGTAGTTATTTCCATGTGTAAAGAGATAGCTGTGTGGATATTTCCATGTATATGCAGATAGCATGTAGATATTTCCATTTTCATGCAGGTAGCGGTGTAGATATTTCCATGTTCAAACAGATAGCGGTGTAGATATTTCCATGTTCATACAGATAGCGGTGTAGTTATTTCCATGTTCATACAGATAGCAGTGTAGATATTTCCATGTTTATACAGATAGCGGTGAAGATGTATGCATGTTTACTCAGATAGCGTTGTAGATATTTCCATGTTCATTGAGATTGCGGTGTAGATTTTTCCATGTTCATACAGATAGAGGTGTAGATATTTCCATGTTTATACAGATTGCGGTGAAGGTGTATGCATATTTACACAGATAGCGGTGTAGATATTTCCATGTTCATCCAGATAGCGGTGTAGATATTTCCATGTTCATCCAGATGGCTGTGTAGATATATCCATGTTCATACAGATAGCGGTGTAGATATTTCCATTTTCATACAGGTAGTGGTGTAGATATTTCCATGTTCATACAGATAGCGGTGTAGCTATTTCCATGTTCATACAGATAGCGGTGTAGATATTTCCATGTTCATAGAGATAGCGGTGTAGGTATTCCCATGTTCAAACAGATAGCGGTACAGATATTTCCATGTTTATACAAGTAGCGGTGTAGATATTTCCATGTTAATACAGATAGCGGTGTAGATATTTCCATGTTTATACATGTAGCGGTGTAGATATTTCCAAGTTTATACAGATAGCGGTGTAGATATCTCCATCTTAATATAGATGGGTGTGTAGATATTTATATCTTCATACAGATGGCGGTGCAGATATTTCCATGTTCATACAGGTGGCGGTGTAGATATTTGCATGTTTATAGAGATAGCGCTGTAGTTATTTCCATGTGTAAAGAGATAGCTGTTTAGATATTTCCATGTATATGCAGATCGCTGTGTAGATATTTCCATTTTCATGCAGATAGCGGTGTAGATATTTCCATGTTCAAACAGATAGCGGTGTAGACATTTCCATGTTCATGCAGATAGCAGTGTAGATATTTCCATGTTTATACAGGTGGCGGTGAAGATGTATGCATGTTTACACAGATAGCGGAGTAGATATTTCCATGTTCATACAGATAGCGGTGTAGATATTTCCATGTTCATCCAGATGGCTGTGTAGATATATCCATGTTCATACAGATGGCGGTGAAGATATTTCCATGTTCATACAGATAGCGGTGTAGATATTTCCATGTTCATACATATAGCGGTGCTGATATTTCCTTGTTTATACAGGTAGCGGTGTAGATATTTCCATTTTCATGCAGATAGCGGTTTAGATATTTCCATGTTCAAACAGATAGCGGTGTAGATATTTCCATGTTCATAGAGATAGCGGTGTAGATATTTCCACGTTCATACAGATAGCGGTGCTGATATTTCCATGTTTATACAGGTAGCGTTGTAGATATTTCCAAGTTTATTCAGAGAGCGGTGATGATATCTCCATCTTAAAGCAGATGGCGGTGTAGATATTTATATGTTCATACAGATGGCGGTGCAGATATTCCCATGTTCATACAGATGGCGCTGTAGATATTTCCATGTTTATAGAGATAGCGGTGCAGTTATTTCCATGTGTATAGAGATAACATTGTAGATATTTCCATGTATATGCAGATAGCTGTGTAGATATTTCTATTTTCATGCAGATAGGGGTTTAGATATTTCCATGTTCAAAGAGATAGCGGTGTAGATATTTCCATGTTCATACAGATGGCTGTGTAGACATATCCATGTTAATACAGATGGCAGTGAAGATATTTCCATGTTCATACAGACAGCGGTGTAGATATTTCCATGTTCATACAGATAGCGGTGTAGATATTTCCATGTTCATACAGATGGCTGTGTAGATATATCCATGTTCTTACAGATGACGGTGAAGGTATTTCCATGTTCATACAGATAGCGGTGTAGATATTTCCATGTTCATACAGATAGCGGTGTAGATATTTCCATGTTCATACCGAGAGCGGTGCTGATATTTCCATGTTTATACAGGCAGCGGTGTAGATATTTCCATGTTTATACAGATAGCGGTGTAGAGATTTCCATGTGTATACAGCTAGCGGTGTAGATATTTCCATGTTTATACAGATAGCGGTGTAGATATCTCCTTCTTAATACAGATGGCGGTGTAGATGTTTATATGTTCATACAGATGGCGGTGCAGATATTTCCATGTGCATACAGATGGCGGTGTAGATATTTCCAAGTTTACAGGGATAGCGGCATAGTTATTTCCATGTGTAAAGAGGTAGCTGTGTAGATATTTCCATGTATATGCAGATAGCTTTTTAGATATTTCCATTTTCATGCAGATAGCGGTGTAGATATTTACATGTTCAAACAGATAGCGGTGTAGAAATTTCCATGTTCATTCAGATAGCTTTGTAGATATTTCCATGTTCATACAGATAGCGGTGTAGATATTTCCATGTTCATACAGATAGCGGTGTAGATATTTCCATGTTCATACAGATAGCGGTGCTGATATTTCCAAGTTTATACAGGTAGCGGTGTAGATATTTCCATGTTTATACAGATAGCGGTGTAGATATTTCCATGTTTTAAAGATAGTGGTGTAGATATTTCCATGTTTTTTCAGATAGCGGTGTAGATATCTCCATCTTAATACAGATGGCGGTGTAGATATTTACATGTTCATAACGATGGCGGTGCAGATATTTCCATGTTCATACAGATGGCGGTGTAGATATTTCCATGTTCATACAGTTAGCGGTGTAGTTATTTCCATGAGTAAGGAGATAGCTGTGTAGATATTTCCATGTTCATACAGATAGCGGTGTAGATATTTCCATGTTTATACAGATCGCGGTGAAGATGTATGCATGTTTGCACAGATAGCGGTGTGGATATTTCCAAGTTCATCCAGAGGGCTGTGTAGATATATCCATGTTCATACAGATAGCGGTGTAGATATTTCTATGTTCATACAGATAGCGGTGTAGATATTTCCATGTTCATCCAGATGGCTGTGTAGATATATCCATGTTCATACAGATGGCGGTGAAGAAATTTCCATGTTCATACAGATAGCGGTGTAGCTATTTCCATGTTCATACAGATAGCGGTGTAGCTATTTCCATGTTCATACATATAGCGGTGTAGATATTTCCATGTTCATACAGATAGCGGTGTAGATATTTCCATGTTCATCCAGATGGCTGTGTAGATATATCCATGTTCATACAGAGGGCGGTGTAGATATTTCCATGTTCATAGAGATAGCGGTGTAGATATTTCCATGTTCATACAGATAGAGGGGCTGATATTTCCATTTTCATACAGATAGCGGTGCTGATATTTCCATGTTTGTACAGGTAGTGGTGTAGATATTTCCATGTTTATACAGGTAGCAGTGTAGATATTTCCATGTTTATACAGATAGCGGTGTGGATATTTCCATGTTTATACTGATAGCGGTGTAGATATCTCCATCTTAATACAGATGGCGGTGTAGATATTTATATGTTCATTCAGATGTCGGTGCAGATATTTCCATGTTCATACAGATGGCGGTGTAGATATTTCCATGTTCATACAGATAGCGGTGTAGTTATTTCCATGTGTAAAGAGATAGCTGTGTAGATATTTCCATGTATATGCAGATAGCTGTGTAGATATTTCTATTTTCATGCTGATAGCCGTTTAGATATTTCCATGTTCAAACAGATAGCGGTGTAGATATTTCCATGTTCATACAGACAGCGTTGTAGATATTTCCATGCTTATACAGATTGCAGTGAAGGTGTATGCATGTTTACACAGATAGCGGTGTAGATATTTCCATGTTCATGCAGATAGCGGTGTAGATATTTCCATGTTCATCCAGATGGCTGTGTAGACATATCCATGTTCATACAAATAGCGGTGTAGATATTTCCATGTTCATACAGAAAGAGGTGTAGTTATTTCCATGTTCGTACAGATAGCGGTGAAGCTATTTCCATGTTCATCCAGATGGCTGTGTAGATATATCCATGTTCATACAGATGGCGGTGAAGATAATTCCATGTTCATACAGATAGCGGTGTAGATATTTCCATGTTCATTCAGATAGTGGTGTAGATATTTCCATGTTCATACATATAGCGGTGCTGATATTTCCATGTTTATACAGATAGCGGTGTAGATATCTCCAACTTAATACAGATGGCGGTGTAGATATTTATATGTTCATACAGTTGGCAGTGCAGATATTTCCATGTTCATGCAGATGGCGGTGTAGATATTTCCATGTTCATACAGATAGCGGTGTAGTTATTTCCATGTGTAAAGAGATAGCTGTGTAGATATTTCCATGAATATGCAGGTAGCAGTGTAGATATTTCCATTTTCATGCAGATAGCGGTGTAGATATTTCCATGTTCAAACAAATAGCGGTGTAGATATTTCCATGTTCATACAGATAGCGGTGTAGATATTTCCATGTTCATACAGATAGCAGTGTAGATATTTCCATGTTTATACAGATAGCGGTGAAGATGTATGCATGTTTACACAGATAGCGGTGTAGATGTTTCCATGTTCAAACAGCGGTGTAGATATTTCCATGTTCATACAGATAGCGGTGTAGATATTTCCATGTTTATACAGATTGCGGTGAAGATGTATGCATATTTACACAGATAGCGGTGTAGATATTTCCATGTTCTTACAGATAGCGGTGTAGATATTTCCATGTTCATCCAGATGGCTGTGTAGATATATCCATGTTCATACAAATAGCGGTGTAGATATTTCCATTTTCATACAGGTAGTGGTGTAGATATTTCCATGTTCATACAGATAGCGGTGTAGCTATTTCCATTTTCATACAGATAGCGGTGTAGATATTTCCATGTTCATAGAGATAGCGGTGTAGATATTTCCATGTTCATACAGATAGCGGTGCTGATATTTCCATGTTTATACAGGTAGCGGTGTAGATATCTCCATCTTAATATAGATGGGGGTGTAGATATTTATATCTTCATACTGATGGCGGTGCAGATATTTCCATGTTCATACAGATGGCGGTGTAGATATTTGCATGTTTATATAGATAGCGGTGTAGTTATTTCCATGTGTAAAGAGATAGCTTTGTAGCTATTTCCATGTATATGCAGATCGCTGTGTAGATATTTCCATTTTCATGCAGATAGCGGTGAAGATATTTCCATGTTCAAACAGATACCGGTGTAGATATTTCCATGTTCATGCTAATAGCAGTGTAGATATTTCCATGTTTATACAGATGGCGGTGAAGATGTATGCATGTTTACACAGATAGCGGAGTAGATATTTCCATGTTCATCCAGATAGCGGTGTAGATATTTCCATGTTCATCCAGATGGCTGTGTAGATATATCCATGTTCATACAGATAGCGGTGTAGATATTTCCATTTTCATACAGGTAGTGGTGTAGATATTTCCATGTTCATACAGATAGCGGTGTAGCTATTTCCATGTTCATACAGATAGCGATGTAGATATTTCCATGTTCATAGAGATAGCGGTGTAGGTATTCCCATGTTCAAACAGATAGCGGTACTGATATTTCCATGTTTATACAAGTAGCGGTGTAGATATTTCCATGTTAATACAGATAGCGGTGTAGATATTTCCATGTTTATACATGTAGCGGTGTAGATATTTCCAAGTTTATACAGATAGCGGTGTAGATATCTCCATCTTAATATAGATGGGTGTGTAGATATTTATATCTTCATACAGATGGCGGTGCAGATATTTCCATGTTCATACAGGTGGCGGTGTAGATATTTGCATGTTTATAGAGATAGCGCTGTAGTTATTTCCATGTGTAAAGAGATAGCTGTTTAGATATTTCCATGTATATGCAGATCGCTGTGTAGATATTTCCATTTTCATGCAGATAGCGGTGTAGATATTTCCATGTTCAAACAGATAGCGGTGTAGACATTTCCATGTTCATGCAGATAGCAGTGTAGATATTTCCATGTTTATACAGGTGGCGGTGAAGATGTATGCATGTTTACACAGATAGCGGAGTAGATATTTCCATGTTCATACAGATAGCGGTGTAGATATTTCCATGTGTAAAGAGATAGCTGTGTAGATATTTCCATGTATATGCAGATAGCTGTGTAGATATTTCCATTTTCATGCAGATAGCGGTTTAGATATTTCCATGTTCAAACAGATAGCGGTGTAGATATTTCCATGTTCATAGAGATAGCGGTGTAGATATTTCCATGTTCATACAGATAGCGGTGCTGATATTTCCATGTTTATACAGGTAGCGGTGTAGATATTTCCAAGTTTATACAGAGAGCGGTGATGATATCTCCATCTTAAAGCAGATGGCGGTGTAGATATTTATATGTTCATACAGATGGCGGTGAAGATATTCCCATGTTCGTACAGATGGCGCTGTAGATATTTCCATGTTTATAGAGATAGCGGTGCAGTTATTTCCATGTGTATAGAGACAGCTTTGTAGATATTTCCATGTATATGCAGATAGCTGTGTAGATATTTCTATTTTCATGCAGATAGGGGTTTAGATATTTCCATGTTCAAACAGATAGCGGTGTAGATATTTCCATGTTCATACAGATCGCGGTGTAGATATTTCCATGTTCATACAGATGGCTGTGTAGACATATCCATGTTCATACAGATGGCGGTGAAGATATTTCCATGTTCATACAGACAGCGGTGTAGATATTTCCATGTTCATACAGATAGCGGTGTAGATATTTCCATGTTCATGCAGATAGCGGTGTAGATATTTCCATGTTCATCCAGATGGCTGTGTAGATATATCCATGTTCTTACAGATGACGATTAAGGTATTTCCATGTTCATACAGATAGCGATGTAGATATTTCCATATTCATACAGATAGCGGTGTAGATATTTCCATGTTCATACCGATAGCGGTGCTGATATTTCCATGTTTATACAGGCAGCGGTGTAGATATTTCCATGTTTATACAGATAGCGGTGTAGAGATTTCCATGTGTATACAGCTAGCGGTGTAGATATTTATATGTTTATACAGATAGCGGTGTAGATATCTCCTTCTTAATACAGATGGCGGTGTAGATGTTTATATGTTCATACAGATGGCGGTGCAGATATTTCCATGTGCATACAGATGGCGGTGTAGATATTTCCAAGTTTATAGGGATAGCGGTGTAGTTATTTCCATGTGTAAAGAGGTAGCTGTGTAGATATTTCCATGTATATGCAGATAGCTGTGTAGATATTTCCATTTTCATGCAGACAGCGGTGTAGATATTTCCATGTTCAAACAGATAGCGGTGTAGATATTTCCATGTTCATACAGATAGCGGTGTAGATATTTCCATGTTCATACAGATAGCGGTGTAGATATTTCCATGTTCATACAGATAGCGGTGTAGATATTTCCATGTTCATACATATAGCGGTGCTGATATTTCCTTGTTTATACAGGTAGCGGTGTAGATATTTCCATGTTTATACAGATAGCGGTGTAGATATTTCCATGTTT
The DNA here is from genome assembly GCF_029281585.2 of Gorilla gorilla gorilla. Lineage (NCBI taxonomy): Eukaryota > Metazoa > Chordata > Mammalia > Primates > Hominidae > Gorilla > Gorilla gorilla. The sequence continues at coordinate 2,092,461 of NC_073232.2, read as the reverse complement.
ATACAGATAGCGGAGTAGATATTTCCATGTTTATACAGATAGCGGTGTAGATATCTCCATCTTAATACAGATGGCGGTGTAGATATTTCCATGTTCATACAGATAGCGTTGTAGTTATTTCCATGTGTAAAGAGATGGCTGTGTGGATATTTCCATGTATATGCAGATAGCATGTAGATATTTCCATTTTCATGCAGGTAGCGGTGTAGATATTTCCATGTTCAAACAGATAGCGGTGTAGATATTTCCATGTTCATACAGATAGCGGTGTAGTTATTTCCATGTTCATACAGATAGCAGTGTAGATATTTCCATGTTTATACAGATAGCGGTGAAGATGTATGCATGTTTACACAGATAGCGGTGTAGATGTTTCCATGTTCAAACAGCGGTGTAGATATTTCCATGTTCATACAGATAGCGGTGTAGATATTTCCATGTTTATACAGATTGCGGTGAAGATGTATGCATATTTACACAGATAGCGGTGTAGATATTTCCATGTTCTTACAGATAGCGGTGTAGATATTTCCATGTTCATCCAGATGGCTGTGTAGATATATCCATGTTCATACAAATAGCGGTGTAGATATTTCCATTTTCATACAGGTAGTGGTGTAGATATTTCCATGTTCATACAGATAGCGGTGTAGCTATTTCCATTTTCATACAGATAGCGGTGTAGATATTTCCATGTTCATAGAGATAGCGGTGTAGATATTTCCATGTTCATACAGATAGCGGTGCTGATATTTCCATGTTTATACAGGTAGCGGTGTAGATATCTCCATCTTAATATAGATGGGGGTGTAGATATTTATATCTTCATACTGATGGCGGTGCAGATATTTCCATGTTCATACAGATGGCGGTGTAGATATTTGCATGTTTATATAGATAGCGGTGTAGTTATTTCCATGTGTAAAGAGATAGCTTTGTAGCTATTTCCATGTATATGCAGATCGCTGTGTAGATATTTCCATTTTCATGCAGATAGCGGTGAAGATATTTCCATGTTCAAACAGATACCGGTGTAGATATTTCCATGTTCATGCTAATAGCAGTGTAGATATTTCCATGTTTATACAGATGGCGGTGAAGATGTATGCATGTTTACACAGATAGCGGAGTAGATATTTCCATGTTCATCCAGATAGCGGTGTAGATATTTCCATGTTCATCCAGATGGCTGTGTAGATATATCCATGTTCATACAGATAGCGGTGTAGATATTTCCATTTTCATACAGGTAGTGGTGTAGATATTTCCATGTTCATACAGATAGCGGTGTAGCTATTTCCATGTTCATACAGATAGCGATGTAGATATTTCCATGTTCATAGAGATAGCGGTGTAGGTATTCCCATGTTCAAACAGATAGCGGTACTGATATTTCCATGTTTATACAAGTAGCGGTGTAGATATTTCCATGTTAATACAGATAGCGGTGTAGATATTTCCATGTTTATACATGTAGCGGTGTAGATATTTCCAAGTTTATACAGATAGCGGTGTAGATATCTCCATCTTAATATAGATGGGTGTGTAGATATTTATATCTTCATACAGATGGCGGTGCAGATATTTCCATGTTCATACAGGTGGCGGTGTAGATATTTGCATGTTTATAGAGATAGCGCTGTAGTTATTTCCATGTGTAAAGAGATAGCTGTTTAGATATTTCCATGTATATGCAGATCGCTGTGTAGATATTTCCATTTTCATGCAGATAGCGGTGTAGATATTTCCATGTTCAAACAGATAGCGGTGTAGACATTTCCATGTTCATGCAGATAGCAGTGTAGATATTTCCATGTTTATACAGGTGGCGGTGAAGATGTATGCATGTTTACACAGATAGCGGAGTAGATATTTCCATGTTCATACAGATAGCGGTGTAGATATTTCCATGTGTAAAGAGATAGCTGTGTAGATATTTCCATGTATATGCAGATAGCTGTGTAGATATTTCCATTTTCATGCAGATAGCGGTTTAGATATTTCCATGTTCAAACAGATAGCGGTGTAGATATTTCCATGTTCATAGAGATAGCGGTGTAGATATTTCCATGTTCATACAGATAGCGGTGCTGATATTTCCATGTTTATACAGGTAGCGGTGTAGATATTTCCAAGTTTATACAGAGAGCGGTGATGATATCTCCATCTTAAAGCAGATGGCGGTGTAGATATTTATATGTTCATACAGATGGCGGTGCAGATATTCCCATGTTCGTACAGATGGCGCTGTAGATATTTCCATGTTTATAGAGATAGCGGTGCAGTTATTTCCATGTGTATAGAGACAGCTTTGTAGATATTTCCATGTATATGCAGATAGCTGTGTAGATATTTCTATTTTCATGCAGATAGGGGTTTAGATATTTCCATGTTCAAACAGATAGCGGTGTAGATATTTCATGTTCATACAGATCGCGGTGTAGATATTTCCATGTTCATACAGATGGCTGTGTAGACATATCCATGTTCATACAGATGGCGGTGAAGATATTTCCATGTTCATACAGACAGCGGTGTAGATATTTCCATGTTCATACAGATAGCGGTGTAGATATTTCCATGTTCATGCAGATAGCGGTGTAGATATTTCCATGTTCATCCAGATGGCTGTGTAGATATATCCATGTTCTTACAGATGACGATTAAGGTATTTCCATGTTCATACAGATAGCGATGTAGATATTTCCATATTCATACAGATAGCGGTGTAGATATTTCCATGTTCATACCGATAGCGGTGCTGATATTTCCATGTTTATACAGGCAGCGGTGTAGATATTTCCATGTTTATACAGATAGCGGTGAAGATGTATGCATGTTTACACAGATAGCGTTGTAGATATTTCCATGTTCATTGAGATTGCGGTGTAGATTTTTCCATGTTCATACAGATAGAGGTGTAGATATTTCCATTTTTATACAGATTGCGGTGAAGGTGTATGCATATTTACACAGATAGCGGTGTAGATATTTCCATGTTCATCCAGATAGCGGTGTAGATATTTCCATGTTCATACAGATGGCTGTGTAGATATATCCATGTTCATACAGATAGCGGTGTAGATATTTCCATTTTCATACAGGTAGTGGTGTAGGTATTTCCATGTTCATACAGATAGCGGTGTAGATATTTCCATGTTCATAGAGATAGCGGTGTAGTTATTTCCATGTGTAAAGAGATAGCTGTGTAGATATTTCCATGTATATGCAGATAGCTCTGTAGATATTTCCATTTTCATGCAGATAGCGGTGTAGATATTTCCATGTTCAAACAGATAGCGGTGTAGATATTTCCATGTTCATACAGATAGCGGTGTAGATATTTCCAAGTTTATACAGATTGCGGTGAAGATGTATGCATATTTACTCAGATAGCGGTGTAGATATTTCCATGTTCATACAGATAGAGGGGCTGATATTTCCATGTTCATACAGATAGCGGTGCTGATATTTCCATGTTTATACAGGTAGCGGTGTAGATATTTCCATGTTTATACAGATAGCGGTGTAGTTATTTCCATGTTTATACAGATAGCGGTGTAGATATTTCCATGTTTATACTGTTAGCGGTGTAGATATCTCCATTTTAATACAGATGGCCGTGAAGATATTTGTATGTTCATACAGATGGCGGTGAAGATATTTCCATGTTCATACAGATGGCGGTGTAGATATTTCCATGTTCATACAGATAGCGGTGTAGTTATTTCCATGTGTAAAGAGATAGCTGTGTAGATATTTCCATGTATATGCAGATAGCTCTGTAGATATTTCCATTTTCATGCAGATAGCGGTGTAGATATTTCCATGTTTAAACAGATAGCGGTGTAGACATTTCCATGTTCATACAGATAGCGGTGAAGATATTTCCATGTTTATACAGATTGCGGTGAAGATGTATGCATATTTACACAGATAGCGGTGTAGATATTTCCATGTTCATGCAGATAGCAGTGTAGATATTTCAATGTTTATACAGATAGCGGTGAAGATGTATGCATGTTTATACAGATAGCGGTGTAGATATTTCCATGTTCATCCAGATGGCTGTGTTGATATATCCATGTTCATACAGATGGCGGTGAAGATATTTCCATCTTCATACAGATAGCAGTGTAGTTTTTTCCGTGTGTAAAGAGATAGCTGTGTAGATATTTCAATGCATATGAAGATAGCTGTGTAGATATTTCCATTTTCATGCAGATAGCGGTTTAGATATTTCCATGTTCATAGAGAGAGCGGTGTAGATATTTCCATGTTCATATAGATAGCGGTGTAGATATTTCCATGTTCATATAGATAGCGGTGTAGATATTTCCATGTTCATACAGATAGCGGTGTAGATATTTCCATGTTCATACAGATAGTGGTGCTGATATTTCCATGTTTATACAGGTAGCGCTGTAGATATTTCCATGTTTATAGAGATAGCGGTGTAGATATTTCCATGTTTATACAGATAGCGGTGTAGATATTTCCATGTTTATTCAGATAGCGGTGTAGATATCTCCACCTTAATACAGATGGCGGTGTAGATATTTATATGTTCATACAGATGGCGGTGCAGATATTTCCATGTTCATACAGATGGCGGTGTAGATATTTCCATGTTCATAAAGATAGCGGTGAAGATATTTCCATGTTCATACAGATAGCGGTGTAGATATTTCCATGTTCATACAGATAGCGGTGTAGATATTTCCATGTTCATACAGATAGCGGTGTAGATGTTTCCATGTTCATACAGGTTGCGGTGTAGATATTTCCATGTTCATACAGATAGCAGTGCTGATATTTCCATGTTTATACAGGCAGCAGTGTAGGTATTTCCATGTTTATACAGATAGCGGTTTAGATATCTCCTTCTTAATACAGATGGCGGTGTAGATATTTATATGTTCATACAGATGGCGGTGCAGATATTTCCATGTTCATACAGATGGCGGTGTAGATATTTCCATGTTTATAGATATAGCGGTGTAGTTATTTCCATTTGTAAAGAGATAGCTGTGTAGATATTTCCATGTATATGCAGATAGCTGTGTAGATATTTCCATTTTCATGCAGATAGCGGTTTAGATATTTCCATGTTCAAACAGATAGCGGTGTAGATATTTCCATGTTCATACAGATAGCGGTGTGGATATTTCCATGTTCAAACAGATAGCGGTGTAGATGTTTCCATGTTCATACAGATAGCGGTGTAGATATTTCCATGTTCATACAGATAGCGGTGCTGAGATTTCCATGTTTATGCAGATAGCGGTGCTGATGTTTCCATGTTTATACAGGTAGCAGTGTAGATATTTCCATGTTTATTCAGATAGCAGTGTAGATATTTCCATCTTAATTCTGATGGCGGAGTAGATATTTATATGTTCATACAGATGGCGGTGGAGATATTTCCATGTTCATACAGATAGCGGTGTAGTTATTTCCATATTTATACAGGTAGCGGTGTAGATATTTCCATGTTTATACAGATAGCGGTGTAGATATTTCCAAGTTTATACAGATTGCGGTGAAGATGTATGCATATTTACTCAGATAGCGGTGTAGATATTTCCATGTTCATACAGATAGCGGTGTAGATATTTCCATGTTCATCCAGATGGCGGTGTAGATATTTCCATGTTCATCCAGATAGCGGTGTAGATATTTCCATGTTCATACAGATAGCGGAGTAGGTATTTCCACGTTCATACAGATAGAGGGGCTGATATTTCCATGTTCATACAGATAGCGGTGCTGATATTTCCATGTTTATACAGGTAGCGGTGTAGATATTTCCATGTTTATACAGATAGCGGTGTAGTTATTTCCATGTTTATACAGATAGCGGTGTAGATATTTCCATGTTTATACTGTTAGCGGTGTAGATATCTCCATTTTAATACAGATGGCCGTGAAGATATTTGTATGTTCATACAGATGGCGGTGAAGATATTTCCATGTTCATACAGATGGCGGTGTAGATATTTCCATGTTCATACAGATAGCGGTGTAGTTATTTCCATGTGTAAAGAGATAGCTGTGTAGATATTTCCATGTATATGCAGATAGCTCTGTAGATATTTCCATTTTCATGCAGATAGCGGTGTAGATATTTCCATGTTTAAACAGATAGCGGTGTAGACATTTCCATGTTCATACAGATAGCGGTGAAGATATTTCCATGTTTATACAGATTGCGGTGAAGATGTATGCATATTTACACAGATAGCGGTGTAGATATTTCCATGTTCATGCAGATAGCAGTGTAGATATTTCAATGTTTATACAGATAGCGGTGAAGGTGTATGCATGTTTATACAGATAGCGGTGTAGATATTTCCATGTTCATCCAGATGGCTGTGTTGATATATCCATGTTCATACAGATGGCGGTGAAGATATTTCCATCTTCATACAGATAGCGGTGTAGTTTTTTCCGTGTGTAAAGAGATAGCTGTGTAGATATTTCCATGCATATGAAGATAGCTGTGTAGATATTTGCATTTTCATGCAGATAGCGGTTTAGATATTTCCATGTTCAAACAGATAGCGGTGTAGATATTTCCATGTTTATTCAGATAGCGGTGTAGATATCTCCATCTTAATACAGATGGCGGTGTGGATATTTATATGTTCATACAGATGGTGGTGCAGATATTTCCATGTTCATACAGATGGCGTTGTAGATATTTCCATGTTCAGATAGCAGTGTAGATATTTCCATGTTCATACAGATAGCGGTGTAGATATTTCCATGTTCATACAGGTAGCGGTGTAGATTTTTCCATGTTCATACAGATAGCGGTGCTGATATTTCCATGTTTATACAGGCAGCGGTGTAGATATATCCATGTTTATACAGATAGCGGTGTAGATATCTCCTTCTTAATACAGATGGCGGTGTAGATATTTATAAGTTCATACAGATGGCGGTGTAGATATTTCCATGTTCATACAGATGGCGGTGTAGATATTTCCATGTTTATAGATATAGCGGTGTAGTTATTTCCATGTGTAAAGAGATAGCTGTGTAGATATTTCCATGTATATGCAGATAGCTTTGTAGATATTTCCATTTTCATGCAGATAGCGGTGTAGATATTTACATGTTCAAACAGATAGCGGTGTAGATATTTCCATGTTCATTCAGATAGCTTTGTAGATATTTCCATGTTCATACAGATAGTGGTGCTGATATTTCCATGTTTATACAGGTAGCGGTGTAGATATTTCCATGTTTTTACAGATAGCGGTGTAGATATTTCCATGTTTATTCAGATAGCGGTGTAGATATCTCCACCTTAATACAGATGGCGGTGTAGATATTTATATGTTCATACAGATGGCGGTGCAGCTATTTCCATGTTCATACAGATGGCGGTGTAGATATTTCCATGTTCATACAGATAGCGGTGTAGATATTTCCATGTTCATACAGATAGCGGTGTAGATATTTCCATGTTCATACAGATAGCGGTGTAGATATTTCCATGTTCATACAGATAGCGGTGTAGATATTTCCATGTTCATACAGGTTGCGGTGTAGATATTTCCATGTTCATACAGATAGCAGTGCTGATATTTCCATGTTTATACAGGCAGCAGTGTAGGTATTTCCATGTTTATACAGATAGCGGTTTAGATATCTCCTTCTTAATACAGATGGCGGTGTAGATATTTATATGTTCATACAGATGGCGGTGCAGATATTTCCATGTTCATACAGATGGCGGTGTAGATATTTCCATGTTTATAGATATAGCGGTGTAGTTATTTCCATGTGTAAAGAGATAGCTGTGTAGATATTTCCATGTATATGCAGATAGCTTTGTAGATATTTCCATTTTCATACAGATAGCGGTGTAGATATTTACATGCTCAAACATATACCGGTGTAGATATTTCCATGTTCATACAGATAGCGGTGTAGATGTTTCCATGTTCATACAGATAGCGGTGTAGATAATTCCATGTTCATACAGATAGCGGTGTAGATATTTCCATGTTCATACAGATAGCGGTGCTGAGATTTCCATGTTTATGCAGATAGCGGTGCTGATGTTTCCATGTTTATACAGGTAGCAGTGTAGATATTTCCATGTTTATTAAGATAGCAGTGTAGATATTTCCATCTTAATACTGATGGCGGAGTAGATATTTCCATGTTCATACAGATGGCGGTGTAGATATTTCCATGTTCATACAGATAGCGGTGTAGTTATTTCCATGTGTAAAGAGATAGCTTTTTAGATATTTAAATGTATATGCGGATAGCTGTGTAGATATTTCCATTTTCATGCAGAGAGTGGTGTATATATTTCCATCTTCAGATAGAGGTATATATATTTCCATGTTCATACAGATAGCAGTGTAGATATTTCCAAGTTTATACAGACAGCGGTGAAGATGTATGCATGTTTACACAGATAGCGGTGTGGAGATTTCCATGTTCATACAGAGGGCTGTGCAGATATATCCATGTTCATACAGATAGCGATGTAGATATTTCCATTTTCATACAGATAGCGGTGTAGATATTTCCATGTTCATACAGATGGCTGCGTATATATATCCGTGTTCATACCGATTGCGGTGAAGATATTTCCTTGTCCTTACAGATAGCGGTGTAGATATTTCCATGTTCATACAGATAGAGTTGTAGCTATTTCCATATTCATACAGATAGAGGGGCTGATATTTCCATGTTCATACAGATAGCGGTGCTGATATTTCCATGTTTATACAGGTAGCGGTGTAGATATTTCCATGTTTATACCGATAGCAGTGTAGATATTTCCATGTTTATACAGAGAGCGGTGTAGATATATCCATGTTTATACAGATAGCGGTGTAGATATCTCCTTCTTAATACAGATGGCGGTGTAGATAATTATATGTTCATACAGATGACGGTGCAGATATTTCCATGTTCATACAGATGGCGGTGTGGATATTTCCATATTCATACAGATAGCGGTGTAGATATTTCCATGTTTATACAGGTAGTGGTGTAGATATTTCCATGTTCATACAGATAGCGGTGTAGCTATTTCCATGTTCATACAGATAGCGGTGTAGATATTTCCATGTTCATACAGATAGCGGTGTAGATATTTCCATGTTCATACAGATAGCGGTGTAGATATTTCCATGTTCATACAGATAGCGGTGTAGATATTTCCATGTTCATACAGGTTGCGGTGTAGATATTTCCATGTTCATACAGATAGCAGTGCTGATATTTCCATGTTTATACAGGCAGCAGTGTAGGTATTTCCATGTTTATACAGATAGCGGTTTAGATATCTCCTTCTTAATACAGATGGCGGTGTAGATATTTATATGTTCATACAGATGGCGGTGCAGATATTTCCATGTTCATACAGATGGCGGTGTAGATATTTCCATGTTTATAGATATAGCGGTGTAGTTATTTCCATGTGTAAAGAGATAGCTGTGTAGATATTTCCATGTATATGCAGATAGCTTTGTAGATATTTCCATTTTCATACAGATAGCGGTGTAGATATTTACATGCTCAAACATATACCGGTGTAGATATTTCCATGTTCATACAGATAGCGGTGTAGATGTTTCCATGTTCATACAGATAGCGGTGTAGATAATTCCATGTTCATACAGATAGCGGTGTAGATATTTCCATGTTCATACAGATAGCGGTGCTGAGATTTCCATGTTTATGCAGATAGCGGTGCTGATGTTTCCATGTTTATACAGGTAGCAGTGTAGATATTTCCATGTTTATTAAGATAGCAGTGTAGATATTTCCATCTTAATACTGATGGCGGAGTAGATATTTCCATGTTCATACAGATGGCGGTGTAGATATTTCCATGTTCATACAGATAGCGGTGTAGTTATTTCCATGTGTAAAGAGATAGCTTTTTAGATATTTAAATGTATATGCGGATAGCTGTGTAGATATTTCCATTTTCATGCAGAGAGTGGTGTATATATTTCCATCTTCAGATAGAGGTATATATATTTCCATGTTCATACAGATAGCAGTGTAGATATTTCCAAGTTTATACAGACAGCGGTGAAGATGTATGCATGTTTACACAGATAGCGGTGTGGAGATTTCCATGTTCATACAGAGGGCTGTGCAGATATATCCATGTTCATACAGATAGCGATGTAGATATTTCCATTTTCATACAGATAGCGGTGTAGATATTTCCATGTTCATACAGATGGCTGCGTATATATATCCGTGTTCATACCGATTGCGGTGAAGATATTTCCTTGTCCTTACAGATAGCGGTGTAGATATTTCCATGTTCATACAGATAGAGTTGTAGCTATTTCCATGTTCATACAGATAGAGGGGCTGATATTTCCATGTTCATACAGATAGCGGTGCTGATATTTCCATGTTTATACAGGTAGCGGTGTAGATATTTCCATGTTTATACCGATAGCAGTGTAGATATTTCCATGTTTATACAGAGAGCGGTGTAGATATATCCATGTTTATACAGATAGCGGTGTAGATATCTCCTTCTTAATACAGATGGCGGTGTAGATAATTATATGTTCATACAGATGACGGTGCAGATATTTCCATGTTCATACAGATGGCGGTGTGGATATTTCCATATTCATACAGATAGCGGTGTAGATATTTCCATGTTTATACAGATAGCGGTGTAGATATTTCCATGTTCTTACAGATGGCGGTGCAGATGTTTCCATGTTCATACAGATGGCGGTGTAGATATTTCCATGTTCATAGAGATAGCGGTGTAGTTATTTCCATGTGTAAAGAGATAGCTGTGTAGATATTTCCATGTATATGCAGATAGCTCTGTAGATATTTCCATTTTCATGCAGATAGCGGTGTAGATATTTCCATGTTCAAACAGATAGCGGTGTAGATAATTCCATGTTCATACAGATAGCGGTGTAGATATTTCCAAGTTTATACAGATTGCCGTGAAGATGTATGCATATTTACTCAGATAGCGGTGTAGATATTTCCATGTTCATACAGATAGCGGTGTAGATATTTCCATGTTCATCCAGATGGCGGTGTAGATATTTCCATGTTCATCCAGATGGCTGTGTAGATATATCCATGTTCAAACAAATACTGGTGTAGATATTTCCATGTTTATACAGGTAGTGGTGTAGATATTTCCATGTTCATACAGATAGCGGTGTAGCTATTTCCATGTTCATACAGATAGCGGTGTAGATATTTCCATGTTCATAGAGATAGCGGTGTAGGTATTCCCATGTTCAAACAGATAGCGGTACTGATATTTCCATGTTTATACAAGTAGCGGTGTAGATATTTTCATGTTAATACAGATAGCGGTGTAGATATTTCCATGTTTATACATGTAGCGGTGTAGATATTTCCAAGTTTATACAGATAGCGGTGTAGATATCTCCATGTTAATATAGATGGGTGTGTAGATATTTATATCTTCATACAGATGGCGGTGCAGATATTTCCATGTTCATACAGGTGGCGGTGTAGATATTTGCATGTTTATAGAGATAGCGCTGTAGTTATTTCCATGTGTAAAGAGATAGCTGTTTAGATATTTCCATGTATATGCAGATCGCTGTGTAGATATTTCCATTTTAATGCAGATAGCGGTGTAGATATTTCCATGTTCAAACAGATAGCGGTGTAGACATTTCCATGTTCATGCAGATAGCAGTGTAGATATTTCCATGTTTATACAGGTGGCGGTGAAGATGTATGCATGTTTACACAGATAGCGGAGTAGATATTTCCATGTTCATACAGATAGCGGTGTAGATATTTCCATGTTCATCCAGATGGCTGTGTAGATATATCCATGTTCATACAGATGGCGGTGAAGATATTTCCATGTTCATACAGATAGCGGTGTAGTTATTTCCATGTGTAAAGAGATAGCTGTGTAGATATTTCCATGTATATGCAGATAGCTGTGTAGATATTTCCATTTTCATGCAGATAGCGGTTTAGATATTTAAATGTTGAAACAGATAGCGGTGTAGATATTTCCATGTTCATAGAGATAACGGTGTAGATATTTCCATGTTCATACAGATAGCGGTGCTGATATTTCCATGTTTATACAGGTAGCGGTGTAGATATTTCCAAGTTTATACAGAGAGCGGTGATGATATCTCCATCTTAAAGCAGATGGCGTTGTAGATATTTATATGTTCATACAGATGGCGTTGCAGATATTCCCATGTTCGTACAGATGGCGCTGTAGATATTTCCATGTTTATAGAGATAGCGGTGCAGTTATTTCCATGTGTATAGAGATAGCTTTGTAGATATTTCCATGTATATGCAGATAGCTGTGTAGATATTTCTATTTTCATGCAGATAGGGGTTTAGATATTTCCATGTTCAAACAGATAGCGGTGTAGATATTTCCATGTTCATACAGATCACGGTGTAGATATTTCCATGTTTATACAGATGGCTGTGTAGACATATCCATGTTCATACAGATGGCGGTGAAGATATTTCCATGTTCATACAGACAGCGGTGTAGATATTTCCATGTTCATAGAGATAGCGGTGTAGATATTTCCATGTTCATACAGATGGCTGTGTAGATATATCCATGTTCTTACAGATGACGGTGAAGGTATTTCCATGTTCATACAGATAGCGATGTAGATATTTCCATGTTCATACAGATAGCGGTGTAGATATTTCCATGTTCATACCGATAGCGGTGCTGATGTTTCCATGTTTATACAGGCAGCGGTGTAGATATTTCCATGTTTATACAGATAGCGGTGTAGAGATTTCCATGTGTATACAGCTAGCGGTGTAGATATTTATATGTTTATACAGATAGCGGTGTAGATATCTCCTTCTTAATACAGATGGCGGTGTAGATGTTTATATGTTGATACAGATGGCGGTGCAGATATTTCCATGTGCATACAGATGGCGGTGTAGATATTTCCAAGTTTATAGGGATAGCGGTGTAGTTATTTCCATGTGTAAAGAGGTAGCTGTGTAGATATTTCCATGTATATGCAGATAGCTGTGTAGATATTTCCATTTTTATGCAGACAGCGGTGTAGATATTTCCATGTTCAGATAGCGGTGTAGATATTTCCATGTTCATACAGATAGCGGTGTAGATATTTCCATGTTCATACAGATAGCGGTGTAGATATTTCCATGTTCATACAGATAGCGGTGTAGATATTTCCATGTTCATACATATAGCGGTGCTGATATTTCCTTGTTTATACAGGTAGCGGTGTAGATATTTCCATGTTTATACAGATAGCGGTGTAGATATTTCCATGTTTATACAGATAGCGGAGTAGATATTTCCATGTTTATACAGATAACGGTGTAGATATCTCCATCTTAATACAGATGGCGGTGTAGATATTTCCATGTTCATACAGATAGCGTTGTAGTTATTTCCATGTGTAAAGAGATAGCTGTGTGGATATTTCCATGTATATGCAGATAGCATGTAGATATTTCCATTTTCATGCAGGTAGCGGTGTAGATATTTCCATGTTCAAACAGATAGCGGTGTAGATATTTCCATGTTCATACAGATAGCGGTGTAGTTATTTCCATGTTCATACAGATAGCAGTGTAGATATTTCCATGTTTATACAGATAGCGGTGAAGATGTATGCATGTTTACACAGATAGCGTTGTAGATATTTCCATGTTCATTGAGATTGTGGTGTAGATTTTTCCATGTTCATACAGATAGAGGTGTAGATATTTCCATGTTTATACAGATTGCGGTGAAGGTGTATGCATATTTACACAGATAGCGGTGTAGATATTTCCATGTTCATCCAGATAGCGGTGTAGATATTTCCATGTTCATCCAGATGGCTGTGTAGATATATCCATGTTGATACAGATAGCGGTGTAAATATTTCCATTTTCATACAGGTAGTGGTGTAGATATTTCCATGTTCATACAGATAGCGGTGTAGCTATTTCCATGTTCATACAGATAGCGGTGTAGATATTTCCATGTTCATAGAGATAGCGGTGTAGGTATTCCCATGTTCAAACAGATAGCGGTACTGATATTTCCATGTTTATACAAGTAGCGGTGTAGATATTTCCATGTTAATACAGATAGCGGTGTAGATATTTCCATGTTTATACATGTAGCGGTGTAGATATTTCCAAGTTTATACAGATAGCGGTGTAGATATCTCCATCTTAATATAGATGGGTGTGTAGATATTTATATCTTCATACAGATGGCGGTGCAGATATTTCCATGTTCATACAGGTGGCGGTGTAGATATTTGCATGTTTATAGAGATAGCGCTGTAGTTATTTCCATGTGTAAAGAGGTAGCTGTTTAGATATTTCCATGTATATGCAGATCGCTGTGTAGATATTTACATTTTCATGCAGATAGCGGTGAAGATATTTCCATGTTCAAACAGATAGCGGTGTAGATATTTCCATGTTCATGCTAATAGCAGTGTAGATATTTCCATGTTTATACAGATGGCGGTGAAGATGTATGCATGTTTACACAGATAGCGGAGTAGATATTTCCATGTTCATATAGATAGCGGTGTAGATATTTCCATGTTCATCCAGATGGCTGTGTAGATATATCCATGTTCATACAGATGGCGGTGAAGATATTTCCATGTTCATACAGATAGCAGTGTAGTTATTTCCATTTGTAAAGAGATAGCTGTGTAGATATTTCCATGTATATGCAGATAGCTGTGTAGATATTTCCATTTTCATGCAGATAGCGGTTTAGATATTTCCCTGTTCAAACAGATAGCGGCGTAGATATTTCCATGTTCATAGAGATAGCGGTGTAGATATTTCCATGTTCATACAGATAGCGGTGCTGATATTTCCATGTTTATACCGGTAGCGGTGTAGATATTTCCAAGTTTATACAGAGAGCGGTGTTGATATCTCCATCTTAAAGCAGATGGCGGTGTAGATATTTATATGTTCATACAGATGGCGGTTCAGATATTCCCATGTTCATACAGATGGCGCAGTAGATATTTCCATGTTTATAGAGATAGCGGTGCAGTTATTTCCATGTGTATAGAGATAGCTTTGTAGATATTTCCATGTATATGCAGATAGCTGTGTAGATATTTCTATTTTCATGCAGATAGGGGTTTAGATATTTCCATGTTCAAACAGATAGCGGTGTAGATATTTCCATCTTCATACAGATCGCGGTGTAGATATTTCCATGTTCATATAGATGGCTGTGTAGACATATCCATGTTCATACAGATGGCGGTGAAGATATTTCCATGTTCATACAGACAGCGGTGTAGATATTTCCATGTTCATACAGATAGCGGAGTAGATATTTCCATGTTCATACAGATGGCTGTGTAGATATATCCATGTTCTTACAGATGACGGTGAAGGTATTTCCATGTTCATACAGATAGCGGTGTAGATATTTCCATGTTCATACAGATAGCGGTGTAGATATTTCCATGTTCATACCGATAGCGGTGCTGATATTTCCATGTTTATACAGGCAGCGGTGTAGATATTTCCATGTTTATACAGATAGCGATGTAGAGATTTCCATGTGTATAGAGCTAGCGGTGTAGATATTTCCATGTTTATACAGATAGCGGTGTAGATATCTCCTTCTTAATACAGATGGCGGTGTAGATGTTTATATGTTCATACAGATGGCGGTGCAGATATTTCCATGTGCATACAGATGGCGGTGTAGATATTTCCAAGTTTATAGGGATAGCGGTGTAGTTATTTCCATGTGTAAAGAGGTAGCTGTGTAGATATTTCCATGTATATGCAGATAGCTGTGTAGATATTTCCATTTTCATGCAGACAGCGGTGTAGATATTTCCATGTTCAAACAGATAGCGGTGTAGATATTTCCATGTTCATACAGATAGCGGTGTAGATATTTCCATGTTCATACAGATAGCGGTGTAGATATTTCCATGTTCATACAGATAGCGGTGTAGATATTTCCATGTTCATACATATAGCGGTGCTGATATTTCCTTGTTTATACAGGTAGCGGTGTAGATATTTCCATGTTTATACAGATAGCGGAGTAGATATTTCCATGTTTATACAGATAGCGGTGTAGATATCTCCATCTTAATACAGATGGCGGTGTAGATATTTCCATGTTCATACAGATAGCGTTGTAGTTATTTCCATGTGTAAAGAGATAGCTGTGTGGATATTTCCACGTATATGCAGATAGCATGTAGATATTTCCATTTTCATGCAGGTAGCGGTGTAGATATTTCCATGTTCAAACAGATAGCGGTGTAGATATTTCCATGTTCATACAGATAGCGGTGTAGTTATTTCCATGTTCATACAGATAGCAGTGTAGATATTTCCATGTTTATACAGATAGCGGTGAAGATGTATGCATGTTTACACAGATAGCGTTGTAGATATTTCCATGTTCATTGAGATTGCGGTGTAGATTTTTCCATGTTCATACAGATAGAGGTGTAGATATTTCCATGTTTATACAGATTGCGGTGAAGTTGTATGCATATTTACACAGATAGCGGTGTAGATATTTCCATGTTCATCCAGATAGCGGTGTAGATATTTCCATGTTCATCCAGATGGCTGTGTAGATATATCCATGTTCATACAGATAGCGGTGTAGATATTTCCGTTTTCATACAGGTAGTGGTGTAGATATTTCCATGTTCATACAGATAGCGGTGTAGCTATTTCCATGTTCATACAGATAGCGGTGTAGATATTTCCATGTTCATAGAGATAGCGGTGTAGGTATTCCCATGTTCAAACAGATAGCGGTTCTGATATTTCCATGTTTATACAAGTAGCGGTGTAGATATTTCCATGTTAATACAGATAGCGGTGTAGATATTTCCATGTTTATACATGTAGCGGTGTAGATATTTTCAAGTTTATACAGATAGCGGTGTAGATATCTCCATCTTAATATAGATGGGTGTGTAGATATTTATATCTTCATACAGATGGCGGTGCAGATATTTCCATGTTCATACAGGTGGCGGTGTAGATATTTGCATGTTTATAGAGATAGCGCTGTAGTTATTTCCATGTGTAAAGAGATAGCTGTTTAGATATTTCCATGTATATGCAGATCGCTGTGTAGATATTTCCATTTTCATGCAGATAGCGGTGTAGATATTTCCATGTTCAAACAGATAGCGGTGTAGACATTTCCATGTTCATGCAGATAGCAGTGTAGATATTTCCATGTTTATACAGGTGGCGGTGAAGATGTATGCATGTTTACACAGATAGCGGAGTAGATATTTCCATGTTCATACAGATAGCGGTGTAGATATTTCCATGTTCATCCAGATGGCTGTGTAGATATATCCGTGTTCATACAGATGGCGGTGAAGATATTTCCATGTTCATACAGATAGCGGTGTAGTTATTTCCATATGTAAAGAGATAGCTGTGTAGATATTTCCGTGTATATGCAGATAGCTGTGTAGATATTTCCATTTTCATGCAGATAGCGGTTTAGATATTTCCATGTTCAAACAGATAGCGGTGTAGATATTTCCGTGTTGATAGAGATAGCGGTGTAGATATTTCCATGTTCATACAGATAGCGGTGCTGATATTTCCATGTTTATACAGGTAGCGGTGTAGATATTTCCAAGTTTATACAGAGAGCGGTGATGATATCTCCATCTTAAAGCAGATGGCGGTGTAGATATTTATATGTTCATACAGATGGCGGTGCAGATATTCCCATGTTCATACAGATGGCGCAGTAGATATTTCCATGTTTATAGAGATAGCGTTGCAGTTATTTCCATGTGTATAGAGATAGCTTTGTAGATATTTCCATGTATATGCAGATAGCTGTGTAGATATTACTATTTTCATGCAGATAGGGGTTTAGATATTTCCATGTTCAAACAGATAGCGGTGAAGATATTTCCATGTTCATACAGATCGCGGTGTAGATATTTCCATGTTCATACAGATGGCTGTGTAGACATATCCATGTTCATACAGATGGCGGTGAAGATATTTCCATGTTCATACAGACAGCGGTGTAGATATTTCCATGTTCATACAGATAGCGGTGTAGATATTTCCATGTTCATACAGATGGCTGTGTAGATATATCCATGTTCTTACAGATGACGGTGAAGGTATTTCCATGTTCATACAGATAGCGGTGTAGATATTTCCATGTTCATACAGATAGCGGTGTAGATATTTCCATGTTCATACCGATAGCGGTGCTGATATTTCCATGTTTATTCAGGCAGCGGTGTAGATATTTCCATGTTTATACAGATAGCGGTGTAGAGATTTCCATGTGTATACAGCTAGCGGTGTAGGTATTTCCATGTTTATACAGATAGCGGTGTAGATATCTCCTTCTTAATACAGATGGCGGTGTAGATGTTTATATGTTCATACAGATGGCGGTGCAGATATTTCCATGTGCATACAGATTGCGGTGTAGATATTTCCAAGTTTATAGGGATAGCGGTGTAGTTATTTCCATGTGTAAAGAGGTAGCTGTGTAGATATTTCCATGTATATGCAGATAGCTGTGTAGATATTTCCATTTTCATGCAGACAGCGGTGTAGATATTTCCATGTTCAAACAGATAGCGGTGTAGATATTTCCATGTTCATACAGATAGCGGTGTAGATATTTCCATGTTCATACAGATAGCGGTGTAGATATTTCCATGTTCATACAGATAGCGGTGTAGATATTTCCATGTTCATACATATAGCGGTGCTGATATTTCCTTGTTTATACAGGTAGCGGTGTAGATATTTCCATGTTTATACAGATAGCGGTGTAGATATTTCCATGTTTATACAGATAGCGGAGTAGATATTTCAATGTTTATACAGATAGCGGTGTAGATATCTCCATCTTAATACAGATGGCGGTGTAGATATTTCCATGTTCATACAGATAGCGTTGTAGTTATTTCCATGTGTAAAGAGATAGCTGTGTGGATATTTCCATGTATATGCAGATAGCATGTAGATATTTCCATTTTCATGCAGGTAGCGGTGTAGATATTTCCATGTTCAAACAGATAGCGGTGTAGATATTTCCATGTTCATCCAGATGGCTGTGTAGATATATCCATGTTCATACAGATGGCGGTGAAGATATTTCCATGTTCATACAGATAGCGGTGTAGTTATTTCCATGTGTATAGAGATAGCTGTGTAGATATTTCCATGTATATGCAGATAGCTGTGTAGATATTTCCATTTTCATGCAGATAGCGGTTTAGATATTTCCATGTTCAAACAGATAGCGGTGTAGATATTTCCATGTTCATAGAGATAGCGGTGTAGATATTTCCATGTTCATACAGATAGCGGTGCTGATATATCCATGTTTATACAGGTAGCGTTGTAGATATTTCCAAGTTTATTCAGAGAGCGGTGATGATATCTCCATCTTAAAGCAGATGGCGGTGTAGATATTTATATGTTCATACAGATGGCGGTGCAGATATTCCCATGTTCATACAGATGGCGCTGTAGATATTTCCATGTTTATAGAGATAGCGGTGCAGTTATTTCCATGTGTATAGAGATAGCTTTGTAGATATTTCCATGTATATGCAGATAGCTGTGTAGATATTTCTATTTTCATGCAGATAGGGGTTTAGATATTTCCATGTTCAAAGAGATAGCGGTGTAGATATTTCCATGTTCATACAGATGGCTGTGTAGACATATCCATGTTAATACAGATGGCAGTGAAGATATTTCCATGTTCATACAGACAGCGGTGTAGATATTTCCATGTTCATACAGATAGCGGTGTAGATATTTCCATGTTCATACAGATGGCTGTGTAGATATATCCATGTTCTTACAGATGACGGTGAAGGTATTTCCATGTTCATACAGATAGCGGTGTAGATATTTCCATGTTCATACAGATAGCGGTGTAGATGTTTCCATGTTCATACCGAGAGCGGTGCTGATATTTCCATGTTTATACAGGCAGCGGTGTAGATATTTCCATGTTTATACAGATAGCGGTGTAGAGATTTCCATGTGTATACAGCTAGCGGTGTAGATATTTCCATGTTTATACAGATAGCGGTGTAGATATCTCCTTCTTAATACAGATGGCGGTGTAGATGTTTATATGTTCATACAGATGGCGGTGCAGATATTTCCATGTGCATACAGATGGCGGTGTAGATATTTCCAAGTTTACAGGGATAGCGGCGTAGTTATTTCCATGTGTAAAGAGGTAGCTGTGTAGATATTTCCATGTATATGCAGATAGCTGTGTAGATATTTCCATTTTCATGCAGACAGCGGTGTAGATATTTCCATGTTCAAACAGATAGCGGTGTAGATATTTCCATGTTCATACAGATAGCTGTGTAGATATTTCCATGTTCATACAGATAGCGGTGTAGATATTTCCATGTTCATACAGATAGCGGTGTAGATATTTCCATGTTCATACATATAGCGGTGCTGATATTTCCTTGTTTATACAGGTAGCGGTGTAGATATTTCCATGTTTATACAGATAGCGGTGTAGATATTTCCATGTTTATACAGATAGCGGAGTAGATATTTCCATGTTTATACAGATAGCGGTGTAGATATCTCCATCTTAATACAGATGGCGGTGTGGATATTTCCATGTTCATACAGATAGCGTTGTAGTTATTTCCATGTGTAAAGAGATAGCTGTGTGGATATTTCCATGTTTATGCAGATAGCATGTAGATATTTCCATTTTCATGCAGGTAGCGGTGTAGATATTTCCATGTTCAAACAGATAGCGGTGTAGATATTTCCATGTTCATACAGATAGCGGTGTAGTTATTTCCATGTTCATACAGATAGCAGTGTAGATATTTCCATGTTTATACAGATAGCGGTGAAGATGTATGCATGTTTACACAGATAGCGTTGTAGATATTTCCATGTTCATTGAGATTGCGGTGTAGATTTTTCCATGTTCATACAGATAGAGGTGTAGATATTTCCATGTTTATACAGATTGCGGTGAAGGTGTATGCATATTTACACAGATAGCGGTGTAGATATTTCCATGTTCATCCAGATAGCGGAGTAGATATTTCCATGTTCATCCAGATGGCTGTGTAGATATATCCATGTTCATACAGATAGCGGTGTAGATATTTCCATTTTCATACAGGTAGTGGTGTAGATATTTCCATGTTCATACAGATAGCGGTGTAGCTATTTCCATGTTCATACAGATAGCGGTGTAGATATTTCCATGTTCATAGAGATAGCGGTGTAGGTATTCCCATGTTCAAAGAGATAGCGGTACTGATATTTCCATGTTTATACAAGTAGCGGTGTAGATATTTCCATGTTAATACAGATAGCGGTGTAGATATTTCCATGTTTATACTTGTAGCGGTGTAGATATTTCCAAGTTTATACAGATAGCGGTGTAGATATCTCCATCTTAATATAGATGTGAGTGTAGATATTTATATCTTCATACAGATGGCGGTGCAGATATTTCCATGTTCATACAGGTGGCGGTGTAGATATTTGCATGTTTATAGAGATAGCGCTGTAGTTATTTCCATGTGTAAAGAGATAGCTGTTTAGATATTTCCATGTATATGCAGATCGCTGTGTAGATATTTTCATTTTCATGCAGATAGCGGTGTAGATATTTCCATGTTCAAACAGATAGCGGTGTAGACATTTCCATGTTCATGCAGATAGCAGTGTAGATATTTCCATGTTTATACAGGTGGCGGTGAAGATGTATGCATGTTTACACAGATAGCGGAGTAGATATTTCCATGTTCATACAGATAGCGGTGTAGATATTTCCATGTTCATCCAGATGGCTGTGTAGATATATCCATGTTCATACAGATGGCGGTGAAGATATTTCCATGTTCATACAGATAGCGGTGTAGTTATTTCCATGTGTAAAGAGATAGCTGTGTAGATATTTCCATGTATATGCAGATAGCTGTGTAGATATTTCCATTTTCATGCAGATATCGGTTTAGATATTTCCATGTTCAAACAGATAGCGGAGTAGATATTTCCATGTTCATAGAGATAGCGGTGAAGATATTTCCATGTTCATACAGATAGCTGTGCTGATATTTCCATGTTTATACAGGTAGCGGTGTAGATATTTCCATGTTCATACAGATAGCGGTGTAGATATTTCCATGTTTATACAGATAGCGGTGTAGATATTTCCATGTTCATACATATAGCGGTGCTGATATTTCCTTGTTTATACAGGTAGCGGTGTAGATATTTCCATGTTTATACCGATAGCGGTGTAGATATCTCCTTCTTAATACAGATGGCTGTGTAAATGTTTATATGTTCATACAGATGGCGGTGCAGATATTTCCATGTTCATACAGATGGCGGTGTAGATATTTCCAAGTTTATAGAGATAGTGGTGTAGTTATATGCAAGTGTAAAGAGGTAACTGTGTAGATATTTCCATGTATATGCAGATAGCTGTGTGGATATTTCCATTTTCATGCAGCCAGCGGTGTAGATATTTCCATGTTCAAACAGATAGCGGTGTAGATATTTCCATGTTCATACAGATAGCGGTGTAGATATTTCCATGTTCATACAGATAGCGGTGTAGATATTTCCATGTTCATACAGATAGCGGTGTAGATATTTCCATGTTCATACAGATAGCGGTGCGGATATTTCCATGTTTATGCAGGTACCGGTGTAGATATTTCCATGTTTATACAGATAGCGGTGTAGATATTTCCATGTTTATACAGATAGCGGTGTAGATATCTCCATCTTAATAAAGATGGCAGTGTAGATATTTATATGTTCATACAGTTGTCGGTGCAGATATTTCCATGTTCATACAGATAGCGGTGTAGTTATTTCCATGTGTAAAGAGATAGCTGAGTAGATATTTCCATGTATATGCAGATAGCAGTGTAGATATTTCCATTTTCATGCAGATAGCGGTGTAGATATTTCCATGTTCAAACAGATAGCAGTGTAGATATTTCCATGTTCATACAGATAGCGGTTTAGATATTTCCATGTTCATACAGATAGCGGTGTAGATATTTCCATGTTTATACAGATAGCGGTGAAGATGTATGCATGTTTACACAGATAGCGGTGTAGATATTTCCATGTTCATCCAGATGGCTGTGTAGATATATCCATGTTCATACAGATAACGGTGTAGATATTTCCATGTTTATACAGATAGCGGTGAAGATATTTCCATGTTTATACAGATAGCGGTGTAGATATTTCCAGGTTTATACAGATAGCGGTGTAGATATTTCCAAGTTTATACAGATAGCGGTGAAGATATCCCCATCTTAATACAGATGGCCGTGTAGATATTTATATGTTCATACAGATGGCAGTGCAGATATTTCCATGTTCATACAGATGGCGGTGTAGATATTTCCATGTTTATAAAGATAGCAGTGTAGTTATTTCCAAGTGTAAAGAGATAGCTTTGTATATATTTCCATGTATATGCAGATAGCTGTGTAGATATTTCTATTTTCATGCAGATAGCGGTTTAGGTATTTCCATGTTCAAACAGATAGCTTTGTAAATATTTCCATATTCATACAGATAGCGGTGTAGATATTTCCATGTTTATACAGATAGCGGTGAAATGTATGCATGTTTACGCAGATAGTGGTGTAGATATTTCCATGTTCATACAGATAGCGGTGTAGATATTTCCATGTTCATCCAAATGGCTGTGTAGACATATCGATGATCATACAGATGGCGGTGAAGATATTTCCATGTTCATACAGATAGCGGTGTAGATATTTCCATGTTCATACGGATAGCGGTGTAGATATTTCCATGTTCATACAGATGGCTGTGTAGATATATCCATGTTCATACAGATTGCGGTGAAGATATTTCCATGTTCATACAGACAGCAGTGTAGATATTTCCACGTTCATACAGATAGCGGTGTAGATATTTCCATGTTCATACTGATAGCGGTGCTGATATTTCCTTGTTTATACAGATAGCGGTGTTGATATTTCCATGTTTATACAGATAGCGGTGTAGATATTTCCATGTTTATACAGATAGCGGTGTAGATATTTCCATGTTTATACAGATAGCGGTGTAGATATCTCCTTCTTAATACAGATGGCGGTGCAGATAATTATATGTTCATACACATGCCGGTGCAGATATTTCCATGTTCATACAGATGGCGGAGTTGATATTTCCATGTTTATAGAGATAGCGGTGTAGTTATTTCCATGTGTAAAGAGATAGCTGTGCAGATATTTCCATGTATATGCAAATAGCTGTGTAGATATTTCCATTTTCATGCTGACAGCGGTGTAGATATTTCCATGTTCAAACAGATAGCGGTGTAGATATTTCCATGTTTATACAGATAGCGGTGTGGATATTTCCATGTTCATACAGATAGCGGTGTAGATATTTCCATGTTCATGCAGATAGCGGTGTAGAAATTTCCATATTCATACAGATAGCGGTGCTGATATTTCCATGTTTATACAGGTAGCGGTGTAGATATTTCCATGTTTATACAGATAGCGGTGTAGATATTTCCATGTTTATACAGATAGCGGTGTAGATATTTCCAGGTTTATACAGATAGCGGTTTAGATATCTCCATCTTAATGCAGATGGCGGTGTAGATATTTATATCTTCATACAGATGGCGGTGCAGATATTTCCATTTTCATACAGATGGCGGTGTAGATATTTCCATGTTTATAGAGATAGCGGTGTAGTTATTTCCATGTGTAAAGAGATATCTTTGTAGATATTTCCATGTATATGCAGATAGCTGTGTATTTATTTCCATTTTCATGCAGATAGCAGTGTAGATATTTCCATGTTCATACAGATAGCGGTGTAGATATTTCCATGTTCATACAGATAGTGGTGTAGATATTTCCATGTTCATACAGATAGCGGTGTAGTTATTTCCATGTTCATACAGATAGCGGTGTAGATATTTCCATGTTCATCCAGATGGCTTTGTAGATGTATCCATGTTCATAAAGATGGCAGTGAAGATATTTCCATGTTCATACAGATAGCGGTGTAGATATTTCCATGTTCATACAGATAGCGGTGTAGATATCTCCATGTTCATTCAGATAGAGGGGCTATTTCCATGTTCATGCAAATAGCGGTGCTAATATTTCCATGTTTATACAGGTAGCGTTGTAGATATTTCCATGTATATACAGATAGCGGTGTAGATATTACCATGTTTATACAGATAGCGGTGTAGATATTTCCATGTTTATAGAGATAGCGGTGTAGATATCTCCATCTTAATACAGATGGCCGTGTAGATATGTATATGTTCATACAGATGTCAGTGCAGATATTTCCATGTTCATACAGATGGCGGTGTAAATATTTCCATGTTCATACAGATAGCGTTGTAGTTATTTCCATGTGTAAAGAGATTGCTGTGTAAATATTTCCATGTTTATGCAGATAGCTGTGTAGATATTTCCATTTTCATGCAGATAGCGGTGTAGATATTTCCATGTTCAAACAGATAGCGGTGTGGAAATATCCATGTTCATACAGATAGCGGTGTAGATATTTCCATGTTCATTCAGATAGTGGTGTAGATATTTCCATGTTCATACAGATAGCGGTGTAGATATTTCCATGTTCATACAGATAGCGGTGTAGATATTTCCATGTTCATCCAGATGGCTATGTAGATATTTCCATGTTCATACAGATAGCGGTGTAGATATTTCCATGTTCATACAGATAGTGGTGTAGATATTTCCATGTTCAAACAGATAGCGGTGTAGATATTTCCATGTTCATACAGATACCGGTGTAGATATTTCCATGTTCATACAGGTAGCGGTGTAGGTATTTCCATGTTCATTGAGATAGCGGTGCTGATATTTCCATGTTTATACAGGCAGCGGTGTAGATATTTCCATGTTTATACAGATAGCGGTGTAGATATCTCCTTCTTTATACAGATGGCGGTGTAGATATTTATATGTTCATACAGATGGCGGTGAAGATATTTCTATGTTCATACAGATGGCGTTGTAGATATTTCCATGTTTATGGAGATAGCGGTGTAGTTATTTCCATGTGTAAAGAGATAGCTGTGTAGATATTTCCATGTATATGCAGATAGCAGTGTAGATATTTCCATTTTCGTGCAGATAGCGGTGTAGATATTTCCATGTCCAAACAGATAGCGGTGTAGATATTTCCATTTTCATACAGATAGCGGTGTAGCTATTTCCATGTTCATACAGATAGCGGTGTAGCTATTTCCATGTTCATACAGATAGCGGTGTCGATATTTCCATGTTTATACAGATAGCGGTGAAGATGTATGCATGTTTACACAGATAGCTGTGTAGATATTTCCAGGTTCATTGAGATAGCGGTGTAGATATTTCCATGTTCATCCCGATGGCTGTGTAGATATATCCATGTTCATACAGATAGCGGTGTAGATATTTCCATGTTCATACAGATAGTGGTGTAGATATTTCCATGTTGATACAGATAGCGGTGTAGCTATTTCCATGTTCATACAGATAGCGGTGTAGATATTTCCAGGTTTATACAGATAGCGGTGTAGATATTTCCATCTTAATACAGATGGCGGTGTTGATATTTATATGTTCATACAGATGGCGGTGCAGATATTTCCATGTTCATACAGATGGCGGTGTAGATATTTCCATGTTTATAGAGATAGCGGTGTAGTTATTTCCACGTGTAAAGAGATAGCTTTGTAGATATTTCCATGTATATGCCGATAGCTGTGTAGATTTTTCCATTTTCGTGCAGATAGCGGTGTAGATATTTCCATGTTCAAACAGATAGCGGTGTAGATATTTCCATGTTCATACAGATAGCGGTGTAGGTATTTCCATGTTCATACAGATAGCGGTGAAGATGTATGCATGTTTACACAGATAGCGGTGTAGATATTTCCATGTTCATACAGATAGCGGTGTAGATATTTCCATGTTCATCCAAATGGCTCTGTAGATATATCCATATTCATACAGATGGCGGTGAATATATTTCCATGTTCATACAGATAGCGGTGTAGATATTTCCATGTTCATACAGATAGCAGCGTAGATATTTCCATGTTCATACAGATAGCGGTGTAGCTATTTCCATGTTCATACTGATAGCGGTGTAGATATTTTCATGTTCATCCAGATGGCTGTGTAGATATGTCCATGTTCATACAGATGGCGGTGAAGATATTTCCATGTTCATACAGATAGCGGTGTATATATTTCCATGTTCATACAGATAGTGTTGTAGATATTTCCATGTTCATACAGATAGCGGTGTAGCTATTTCCATGTTCATACAGATAGTGGTGTAGATATTTCCATGTTCATACAGATAGAGGGGCTGATATTGCCATGTTCATGCAGATAGCGGTGCTGATATTTCCATGTTTATACAGGTAGCGGTGTAGATATTTCCATGTTTAAACAGATAGCGGTGTAGATATTTCCAGGTTTATACAGATAGCGGTGTAGATATTTCCAAGTTTATACAGATAGCGGTGAAGATATCCCCATCTTAATACAGATGGCGGTGTAGATATTCATATGTTCATACAGATGACAGTGCAGATATTTCCATGTTCATACAGATGGCGCTGTAGATATTTCCATGTTTATAAAGATAGCGGTGTAGTTATTTCCATGTGTAAAGAGATAGCTTTGTATATATATCCATGTATATGCAGATAGCTGTGTAGATATTTCTATTTTCATGCAGATAGCGGTTTAGGTATTTCCATGTTCAAACAGATAGCTTTGTAGATATTTCCATGTTCATACAGATAGCGGTGTAGATATTTCCATGTTTATACAGATAGCGGTGAAATGTATGCATGTTTACGCAGATAGTGTTGTAGATATTTCCAAGTTCATACAGATCGCGGTGTAGATATTTCCATGTTCATCCAGATGGCTGTGTAGACATATCGATGATCATACAGATGGTGGTGAAGATATTTCCATGTTCATACAGATAGAGTTGTAGATATTTCCATGTTCATACAGATGGCTGTGTAGATATATCCATGTTCATACAGATGGCGGTGAAGGTATTTCCATGTTCATACAGACAGCGGTGTAGATATTTCCATGTTCAAACAGATAGCGGTGTAGATATTTCCATGTTCATACAGATAGCGGTGGAGATATTTCCATGTTCATACAGATAGCGGTGAAGATGTATGCATGTTTACACAGATAGCGGTGTAGATATTTCCATGTTCATCCAGATGGCTGTGTAGATATATCCATGTTCATACAGATAGCGGGGTAGCTATTTCCATATTCATACAGATTGCGGTGTAGCTATTTCCATGTTCATACAGATAGCGGTGTAGATATTTCCATGTTTATACAGATAGCGGTGAAGATGTATGCATGTTTACACAGATAGCGGTGTAGATATTTCCATGTTCATACAGATAGCGGTGTAGATATTTCCATGTTCATCCAGATGGCTCTGTAGATATATCAATGTTCATACAGATGGCGGTGAATATATTTCCATGTTCATACAGATAGCGGTGTAGATATTTCCATGTTCATACAGAGAGTGGTGTAGATATTTCCATGTTCATACAGATAGCGGTGTAGCTATTTCCAAGTTCATACAGATAGCGGTGTAGATATTTTCATGTTCATCCAGATGGCTGTGTAGATATATCCATGTTCATACAGATGGCGGTGAAGATATTTCCATGTTCATACATATAGCGGTGTATATATTTCCATGTTCATACAGATAGTGTTGTAGATATTTCCATGTTCATACAGATAGCGGTGTAGCTATTTCCATGTTCATACAGATAGCGGTGTAGATATTTCCATGTTCATCCAGATGGCTGTGTAGATATATCCATGTTCATACAGATGGCGGTGAAGTTATTTCCATGTTCATACAGATAGCGGTGTAGATATTTCCATGTTCTTACAGATAGCGGTGTAGATATCTCCATGTTCATACAGATAGAGGGGCTGTTACTGCCATGTTCATGTAGATAGTGGTGCTGATATTTCCATGTTTATACAGGTAGCGGTGTAGATATTTCCATGTTTATACAGATAGCGGTGAAGCTATTTCCATGTTTATACAGATAGCGGTGTAGATATTTCCAGGTTTATACAGGTAGCGGTGTAGATATTTCCAAGTTTATACAGATAGCGGTGAAGATATCCCCATCTTAATACAGATGGCCGTGTAGATATTTATATGTTCATACAGATGACAGTGCAGATATTTCCATGTTCATACAGATGGCGGTGTAGATATTTCCATGTTTATAAAGATAGCACTGTAGTTATTTCCAAGTGTAAAGAGATAGCTTTGTATACATTTCCATGTATATGCAGATAGCTGTGTAGATATTTCTATTTTCATGCAGATAGCGGTTTAGGTATTTCCATGTTCAAACAGATAGCTTTGTAAATATTTCCACGTTCATACAGATAGCGGTGTAGATATTTCCATGTTTATACAGATAGCGGTGAAGGTATGTCCATGTTTATACAGATAGCTGTGTAGATATTTCCAAGTTTCTACAGATAGCGGTGAAGATATCTCCATCTTAATACAGATGGCGGTGTAGATATTTATATGTTCATACAGATGGCGATGCAGATATTTCCATGTTCATTCAGATGGCGGTGTAGATATTTCCATGTTTATAGAGATAGTGGTGTAGTTATTTCCATGTGTAAAGAGATAGCTTTGTAGATATTTCCATGTATATGCTGATAGCTTTGTATATATTTCTATTTTCATGCAGATAGCAGTTTAGATATTTCCATGTTCAAACAGATTGCGGTGTAGATATTTCCATGTTCATACGGATAGCGGTGTAGATATTTCCATGTTTATACAGGTAGCGGATTAGATATATCCATGTTCATACAGAGGGCGGTGTAGATATTTCCATGTTCATAGAGATAGAGGTGTAGATATTTCCATGTTTATACAGATAGCGGTGTAGATATCTCCATCTTAATACAGATGGCGGTGTAGATATTAATATGTTCATACAGGTGGCCGTGCAGATATTTCCATGTTCATACAGATAGCGCTGTAGTTATTTCCATGTGTAAAGAAATAGCTGTGTAGATATTTCTTTGTATATGCAGATAGCTGTGTAGATATTTCCATTTTCATGCAGATAGTGGTTTAGATATTTCCATGTTCAAACAGATAGCGGTGTAGATATTTCCATGTTTATACAGATAGCGGTGAAGATGTATGCATGCTTACACACTTAGTGGTGTAGATATTTCCATGTTCATACAGATAGCAGTGTAGATATTTCCATGTTCATCCAGATGGCTGTGTAGATATATCCATGTTCATACAGATAGCGGTGTAGATATTTCCATGTTCATACAGATAGTGGTGTAGATATTTCCATGTTCTTACAGATAGCAGTGTAGCTATTTCCATGTTCATACAGATAGCGGTGTAGATATTTCCATCTTCGTACACATAGCGGTGTAGATATTTCCATGTTCATACAGATAGCTGTGCTGATATTTCCATGTTTATACAGGTAGCGGTGTAGATATTTCCATGTTCATACAGATAGCTCTGTAGCTATTTCCATGTTCATACAGATGGCTGTACAGATATATCCATGTTCATACAGATGGCGGTGATGATAATTCCATGTTCATACAGATAGCAGTGTAGATATTTCCATGTTCATACAGATTGTGGTGTAGATATTTCCATGTTCATACAGATAGCGGTGTAGCTATTTCCATGTTCATACAGATATCGGTGTAGATATTTCCATGTTCATCCAGATGGCTGTGTAGATATATCCATGTTCAAACAGATGGCGTTGTAGATATTTCCATGTTCATACAGATAGCGGTGTAGATATTTCCATGTTCATACAGATAGCGGAGTAGGTATTTCCACATTCTTACAGATAGAGGGGCTGATATTTCCATGTTCATACAGATAGCGGTGCTGATATTTCCATGTTTATACAGGTAGCGGTGTAGATATTTCCATGTTTATACAGATAGTGGTGTAGTTATTTCCATGTTTATCTAGATAGCGGTGTAGATATTTCCATGTTTATACTGATAGCGGTGTAGATATCTCCATTTTAATACAGACGGCCGTGAAGATATTTGTATGTTCATACAGATGGCGGTGCAGATATTTCCATGTTCATACAGATGGCGGTGTAGATATTTCCATGTTCATACAGATAGCGGTGTAGTTATTTCCATGTGTAAAGAGATAGCTGTGTAGATATTTCCATGTATAAGTAGATAGCTCTGTAGATATTTCCATTTTCATGCAGATAGCGGTGTAGATATTTCCATGTTTAAACAGATAGCAGTGTAGACATTTCCATGTTCATACAGATAGCGGTGAAGATATTTCCATGTTTAAACAGATTGCGGTGAAGATGTATGCATATTTACACAGATAGCGGTGTAGATATTTCCATGTTCATACAGATAGCGGTGTAGATATATCCATGTTCATCCAGATGGCTGTGTAGATATATCCATGTTCAAACAGATAGCGGTGTAGATATTTCCATGTTCATACATATAGAGGTGTAGATATTTCCATGTTCATACAGATGGCTGTGTAGACATATCCGTGTTCATACAGATAGCGGTGTAGATATTTCCATGTTCATACAGATAGCGGTGCTGATATTTCCATGTTTATACAGATAGCGGAGTAGATATTTCCATGTTCATCCAGATGGCTGTGTAGATATATCCATGTTCATACAGATGGCGGTGAAGATAATTCCATGTTCATACAGATAGCGGTGTAGATATTTCCATGTTCATCCAGATGGCTGTGTAGATATTTCCATGTTCATACAGATGGCGGTGCAGATATTTCCATGTTCATACAGATGGCGGTGTAGATATTTGCATGTATATAGTGATAGCGCTGTAGTTATTTCCATGTGTAAAGAGATAGCTTTGTAGATATTTCCATGTATATGCAGATCGCTGTGTAGATATTTCCATTTTCATGCAGATAGCGGTGTAGATATTTCCATGTTCAGATAGCGGTGTAGATATTTCCATGTTCATGCAGATAGCAGTGTAGATATTTCCATGTTTATACAGATAGCGGTGAAGATGTATGCATGTTTTTACAGATATCGGTGTAGATATTTCCATGTTCTTCCAGATGGCTGTGTTGATATATCCATGTTCATACAGATGGCGGTGAAGATATTTCCATCTTCATACAGATAGCGGTTTAGTTTTTTCCGTGTGTAAAGAGATAGCTGTGTAGATATTTCCATGCATATGCAGATAGCTGTGTAGATATTTCCATTTTCATGCAGATAGCGGTTTAGATACTTCCATGTTCATCCAGGTGGCTGTGTAGATATATCTATGTTCAAACAGATAGCGGTGTAGATATTTCCATGTTCATAAAGATAGTGGTGTAGATATTTCCATGTTTATACAGATAGCGGTGTAGATATTTCCAGGTTTATAAAGATAGCGGTGTAGATATTTCCAAGTTTATACAGATAGCGGTGAAGATATCTCCATCTTAATACAGATGGTGGTGTAGATATTTATATGTTCATACAGATGGCAGTGCAGATATTTCCATGTTCATACAGATGGCGGTGTAGATATTTCCATGTTTATAGAGATAGCGGTGTAGTTATTTCCATGTTCATACAGATAGCGGTGTAGATATTTCCATGTTCATACAGATAGCGGTGTAGATATTTCCATGTTCATCCAGATGACTGTGTAGATATATCCATGTTCATACAGATGGCGGTGTAGATATTTCCATGTTCATAGAGATAGCGGTGTAGATATTTCCATATTCATACAGATAGAGGGGCTGATATTTCCATGTTCATACAGATAGCGGTGCTGATATTTCCATGTTTATACAGGTAGTGGTGTAGATATTTCGATGTTTATACAGGTAGCAGTGTAGATATTTCCATGTTTATACAGATAGCGATGTGGATATTTCCAGGTTTATACAGATAGCGGTGTAGATATTTCCATCTTAATACAGATGGCGCTGTAGATATTTATATGTTCATTCAGATGGCGGTGCAGATATTTCCATGTTCATACAGATGGCGGTGTAGATATTTCCATGTTCATACAGATAGCGGTGTAGTTATTTCCATGTGCAAAGAGATAGCTGTGTAGATATTACCATGTATATGCAGATAGCTGTGTAGATATTTCTATTTTCATGCTGATAGCAGTTTAGATATTTCCATGTTCAAACAGATTGCGGTGTAGATATTTCCATGTTCATACAGATAGCGGTGTAGATATTTCCATGTTTATATAGATAGCGGTGAAGATATATGCATGTTTACAAAGATAGCGGTGTAGGTATTTCCATGTTCATACAGATCGCGGTGTAGATATTTCCATGTTCATACAGATGGCTGTGTAGATGTATCCATGTTCATACAGATGGCGGTGAAGATATTTCCATGTTCATACAGACAGCGGTGTCGTTATTTCCATGTTCATACAGATAGCGGTGTAGATATTTCCATGTTCATACTGATAGCGGTGCTGATATTTCCATGTTTATACAGATAGCGGAGTAGATATTTCCATGTTTATACAGATAGCGGTGTAGATATTTCCATGTTTATACAGATAGCGGTGTAGATATCTCCTTCTTAATGCAGATGGCGGTGCAGATGTTTATATGCTCATACACATGCCGGTGCAGATATTTCCATGTTCATACAGATGGCGGAGTAGATATTTCCATGTTTATAGAGATAGCGGTGTAGTTATTTCCATGTGTAAAGAGACAGCTGTGTAGATATTTCCATGTATATGCAGATAGCTGTGTAGATATT
This sequence comes from Gorilla gorilla gorilla, assembly GCF_029281585.2. Classification (NCBI taxonomy): domain Eukaryota; kingdom Metazoa; phylum Chordata; class Mammalia; order Primates; family Hominidae; genus Gorilla; species Gorilla gorilla. The sequence goes on along the minus strand of NC_073232.2, from coordinate 2,058,521 downwards.
TCCATTTTCATGCTGACAGCGGTGTAGATATTTCCATGTTCAAACAGATAGCGGTGTAGATATTTTCATGTTTATACAGATAGCGGTGTGGATGTTTCCATGTTCATACAGATAGCGGTGTAGATATTTCCATCTTCATGCAGATAGCGGTGTAGATATTTCCATGTTCATACAGATAGCGGTGTAGATATTTCCATGTTCATACAGATAGCGGTGTAGATATTTCCATGTTCATACATATAGCGGTGCTGATATTTCCTTGTTTATACAGGTAGCGGTGTAGATATTTCCATCTTTATACAGATAGCGGTGTAGATATTTCCAGGTTTATAAAGATGGCGGTGTAGATATTTCCAAGTTTATACAGATAGCGGTGAAGATATCTCCATCTTAATACAGATGGCGGTGTAGATATTTATATGTTCATACAGATGGCAGTGCAGATATTTCCATGTTCGTACAGATGGCGGTGTAGATATATCCATGTTTATAGAGATAGCGGTGTAGTTATTTCCATGTGTAAAGAGATTGGTTTGTAGATATTTCCATGTATATGTAGATAGCTGTGTAGATATTTCTATTTTCATGCATTTAGCGGTTTAGATATTTCCATGTTCAAACAGATAGCGGTGTAGATATTTCCATGTTCATACAGATAGCGGTGTAGCTATTTCAAGGTTTATACAGATAGCGGTGAAACGTATGCATGTTTACACAGATAGCGGTGTAGATATTTCCATGTTCATACAGATAGCGGTGTAGATATTTCCATGTTCATCCAGATGGCTGTGTAGACATATCTATGCTCATACCGATTGCGGTGAAGATATTTCCATGTTCATACAGATAGCTGTGTAGATATTTCCATGTTCATACAGATAGCTGTGTAGATATTTCCATGTTCATACAGATAGCGGTGTAGATATTTCCATGTTCATACAGATGGCTGTGTAGATATATCCATGTTCATACAGATGGTGGTGAATATATTTCCATGTTCATACAGATAGCGGTGTAGATATTTCCATGTTCATACAGATAGCGGTGCAGATATTTCCATGTTCATACAGATAGCGGTGCTGATATTTCCATGTTTATACAGATAGCGGTGTAGATATTTCCATGTTTATACAGATAGCGGTGTAGATATTTCCATGTTTATACAGATAGCGGTGTAGATTTTTCCTTCTTAATACAGATTGCGGTGTAGATATCTATATGTTCATACAGATGGCGGTGAAGATATTTCCATGTTCATACAGATAGCGGTGTAGTTATTTCCATGTGTAAAGAGATAGCTGTGTAGATATTTCCAAGTATATGCAGATAGCTGTGTAGATATTTCCATTTTCATGCAGATAGCGGTGTAGATATTTCCATGTTCAAACAGATAGCGGTGTAGATATTTCCATGTTCATACAGATAGCGGTGTATATATATCCATGTTCATACAGATAGCGGTGTAGATATTTCCATGTTAATACAGATAGCGGTGTAGATATTTCCATGTTCATACAGATAGCGGTGCTGATTTTTCCAAGTTTATACAGGTGGCGGTGTAGATATTTCCATGTTTATACAAATAACGGTGTAGATATTTCCATGTTTATACAGATAGCGGTGAAGATATTTCCATGTTTATACAGATAGCGGTGTAGATATCTCCATCTTAATACAGCTGGCGGAGTAGATATTTCTATGTACATACAGATGGCGGTGCAGATATTTCCATGTTCATACAGATAGCGGTGTAGTTATTTCCATGTGTAAAGAGATAGCTGTGTAGATATTTCCATGTATATGCAGATTGCTGTGTAGAAATTCCCATTTTCATGCAGATAGCGGTTTAGATATTTCCATGTTCAAACAGATAGCGGTGTAGATATTTCCATGTTCATACAGATAGCGGTGTAGATATTTCCATGTTTATACGGATAGCGCTGAAGATGTATGCATGTTTACACAGATAGCGGTGTAGATATTTCCACGCTCATACAGATAGCGGTGTGGATATTTCCATGTTCATCCAGATGGCTGTGTAGATATATCCATGTTCATACAGATAGCGGTGTAGTTATTTCCATATTCATACAGATAGCGGTGTAGATATTTCCATGTTTATACAGATAGCGGTGTAGATATTTCCATGTTTATACAGATAGCGGTGTAGATATTTCCAGGTTAATACAGATAGAGGTGTAGATATCTGCTTCTTAATATGGATGGCGGTGTAGATATTTATATGTTCATACAGATGGCGGTGCAGATATTTTCATGTTCATACAGATAGCGGTGTAGATATTTCCATGTTCATACAGATAGCAGTGTTGATATTTCCATGTTCATCGAGATGGCTGTGTAGACATATCCATGTTCATACAGATGGCAGTGAAGATAATTCCATGTTTATACATCTAGCGGTGTAGATATTTCCATGTTCATACAGATAGTGGTGTAGATATTTCCATGTTCATACAGATAGCGGTGCTGATATTTCCATGTTTATACAGGTAGCGGTGCTGATATTTCCATGTTTATACAGGTAGCGGTGTAGATATTTCCATGTTTATACAGATAGCGGTGTAGATATTTCCATGTTTATACAGATAGCGCTGTAGATATTTCCATGTTTATACAGATAGCGGTGTAGATATCTCCATCTTAATACAGATGGCGGTGTAGATATTAATATGTTCATACAGGTGGCCGTGCAGATATTTCCATGTTCATACAGATAGCGGTGTAGTTATTTCCATGTGTAAATAAATTGCTGTGTAGATATTTCTTTGTATATGCAGATAGCTGTGTAGATATTTCCATTTTCATGCAGATAGCGGTTTAGATATATCCATGTTCAAACAGATAGCGGTGTAGATATTTCCATGTTTATACAGATAGCGGTGAAGATGTATACATGCTTACACACTTAGTGGTGTAGATATTTCCATGTTCATACAGATAGCAGTGTAGATATTTCCATGTTCATCCAGATGGCTGTGTAGATATATCCATGTTCATACAGATAGCGGTGTAGATATTTCCATGTTCATAAAGATAGTGGTGTAGATATTTCCATGTTCTTACAGATAGGTCTGTAGCTATTTCCATGTTCATACAGATAGCGGTGTAGAGATTTCCATGTTCATCCAGATGGCTGTACAGATATATCCATGTTCATATAGATAGCTGTGCTGATATTTCCATGTTTATACAGGTAGCGGTGTAGATATTTCCATGTTCATACAGATAGGTCTGTAGCTATTTCCATGTTCATACAGATAGCGGTGTAGAGATTTCCATGTTCATCCAGATGGCTGTACAGATATATCCATGTTCATACAGATGGCGTTGATGATAATTCCATGTTCATACAGATAGCAGTGTAGATATTTCCATGTTCATACAGATTGTGGTGTAGATATTTCCATGTTCATACAGATAGCGGTGTAGCTATTTCCATGTTCATACAGATATCGGTGTAGATATTTCCATGTTCATCCAGATGGCTGTGTAGATATATCCATGTTCAAACAGATGGCGTTGTAGATATTTTCATGTTCATACAGATAGCGGAGTAGGTATTTCCACGTTCATACAGATAGAGGGGCTGATATTTCCATGTTCATACAGATAGCGGTGCTGATATTTCCATGTTTATACAGGTAGCGGTGTAGGTATTTCCATGTTTATACAGATAGTGGTGTAGTTATTTCCATGTTTATCTAGATAGCGGTGTAGATATTTCCATGTTTATACAGATAGCGGTGTAGATATCTCCATTTTAATACAGACGGCCGTGAAGATATTTGTATGTTCATACAGATGGCGGTGCAGATATTTCCATGTTCGTACAGATGGCGGTGCAGATATTTCCATGTTCATACAGATAGCGGTGTAGTTATTTCCATGTTCATTCAGATAGCGGTGTAGTTATTTCCATGTTCATAGAGATAGCGGTGTAGATATTTCCGTGTTCATACTGATAGCGGTGCTGATATTTCCATGTTTATACAGGTAGCGGTGTAGATATTTCCATGTTTATACAGATAGCGGTGTAGATATTTCCATGTTTATACAGATAGCGGTGTAGATATTTCCATGTTTATACATATAGCGGTGTAGATATCTCCATCTTAATATAGATTGGGGTGTAGATATTTATATCTTCATACAGATGGCGGTGCAGATATTTCCATGTTCATACAGATGGCGGTGTAGATATTTGCATGTATATAGTGATAGCGCTGTAGTTATTTCCATGTGTAAAGAGATAGCTTTGTAGATATTTCCATGTATATGCAGATCGCTGTGTAGATATTTCCATTTTCATGCAGATAGCGGTGTAGATATTTCCATGTTCAGATAGCGGTGTAGATATTTCCATGTTCATGCAGATAGCAGTGTAGATATTTCCATGTTTATACAGATAGCGGTGAAGATGTATGCATGTTTTTACAGATAGCGGTGTAGATATTTCCATGTTCTTCCAGATGGCTGTGTTGATATATCCATGTTCATACAGATGGCGGTGAAGATATTTCCATCTTCATACAGATAGCGGTGTAGTTTTTTCCGTGTGTAAAGAGATAGCTGTGTAGATATTTCCATGCATATGCAGATAGCTGTGTAGATATTTCCATTTTCATGCAGATAGCGGTTTAGATATTTCCATGTTCATCCAGGTGGCTGTGTAGATATATCCATGTTCAAACAGATAGCGGTGTAGATATTTCCATGTTCATAAAGATAGTGGTGTAGATATTTCCATGTTTATACAGATAGCGGTGTAGATATTTCCAGGTTTATAAAGATAGCGGTGTAGATATTTCCAAGTTTATACAGATAGCGGTGAAGATATCTCCATCTTAATACAGATGGTGGTGTAGATATTTATATGTTCATACAGATGGCAGTGCAGATATTTCCATGTTCATACAGATGGCGGTGTAGATATTTCCATGTTTATAGAGATAGCGGTGTAGTTATTTCCATGTTCATACAGATAGCGGTGTAGATATTTCCATGTTCATACAGATAGCGGTGTAGATATTTCCATGTTCATCCAGATGGCTGTGTAGATATATCCATGTTCATACAGATGGCGGTGTGGATATTTCCATGTTCATAGAGATAGCGGTGTAGATATTTCCATATTCATACAGATAGAGGGGCTGATATTTCCATGTTCATACAGATAGCGGTGCTGATATTTCCATGTTTATACAGGTAGTGGTGTAGATATTTCGAGGTTTATACAGGTAGCAGTGTAGATATTTCCATGTTTATACAGATAGCGATGTGGATATTTCCAGGTTTATACAGATAGCGGTGTAGATATTTCCATCTTAATACAGATGGCGCTGTAGATATTTATATGTTCATTCAGATGGCGGTGCAGATATTTCCATGTTCATACAGATGGCAGTGTAGATATTTCCATGTTCATACAGATAGCGGTGTAGTTATTTCCATGTGTAAAGAGATAGCTGTGTAGATATTACCATGTATATGCAGATAGCTGTGTAGATATTTCTATTTTCATGCTGATAGCGGTTTAGATATTTCCATTTTCAAACAGATAGCGGTGTAGATATTTCCATGTTCATACAGATAGCGTTGTAAATATTTCCATGCTTATACAGATTGCAGTGAAGATGTATGCATGTTTACACAGATAGCAGTGTAGATATTTCCATGTTCATGCAGATAGCGGTGTAGATATTTCCATGTTCATCCAGATGGCTTTGTAGATATTTCCATGTTCATACAGATAGCGGTGTAGCTATTTCCATGTTCATGCAGATAGCAGTTTAGATATTTCCATGTTCATAGAGATAGCAGTGTAGATATTTCCATGTTCATACAGATAGTGGTGCTGATATTTCCATGTTTATTCAGGTAGCGCTGTAGATATTTCCATCTTTATACAGATAGCGGTGTAGATATTTCGAGGTTTATAAAGATGGCGGTGTAGATATTTCCAAGTTTATACAGATAGCGGTGAAGATATCTCCATCTTAATACAGATGGCGGTGTAGATATTTATATGTTCATACAGATGGCAGTGCAGATATTTCCATGTTCGTACAGATGGCGGTGTAGATATGTCCATGTTTATAGAGACAGCCGTGTAGTTATTTCCATGTGTAAAGAGATAGGTTTGTAGATATTTCCATGTATATGTAGATATCTGTGTAGATATTTCTATTTTCATGCATATAGCGGTTTAGATATTTCCATGTTCAAACAGATAGCGGTGTAGATATTTCCATGTTCATACAGATAGCGGTGTAGATATTTCCATGTTTATACAGATAGCGGTGAAACGTATGCATGTTTACAGAGATAGCGGTGTAGATATTTCCATGTTCATACAGATCGCGGTGTAGATATTTCCATGTTCATCCAGATGGCTGTGTAGACATATATATGTTCATACAGATGGCGGTGAAGATATTTCCATGTTCATACAGATAGCGGTGTAGATATTTCCATGTTCATACAGATAGCGGTGTAGATATTTCCATGTTCATACAGATGGCTGTGTAGATATATCCATGTTCATACAGATGGTGGTGAATATATTTCCATGTTCATACAGATAGCGGTGTAGATATTTCCATGTTCATACAGATAGCGGTGCAGATATTTCCATGTTCATACAGATAGCGGTGCTGATATTTCGATGTTTATACAGACAGCGGTGTAGATATTTCCATGTTTATACAGATAGCGGTGTAGATATTTCCATGTTTATACAGATAGCGGTGTAGATATCTCCTTAATACAGATGGCGGTGTAGATATTTATATGTTCATACAGATGGCGGTGAAGATATTTCCATGTTCATACATATGGCGGTGTAGATATTTCCATGTTCATACAGATGGCGGTGTAGATATTTCCAGGTTTATACAGATAGAGGTGTAGATATCTGCTTCTTAATACGGATGGCGGTGTAGATATTTATATGTTCATTCAGATGGCGGTGCAGATATTTCCATGTTCATACATATAGCGGTGTAGATATTTCCATGTTCATACAGAAGGCGGTGTAGATATTTATATGTTCATACAGATGGCGGTGCAGATATTTCCATGTTCATACATATAGCGGTGTAGATATTTCCATGTTCATACAGAAGGCGGTGTAGATATTTATATGTTCATACAGATGGCGGTGCAGATATTTCCATGTTCATACAGATAGCGGTGTAGATATTTCCATGTTTATAGAGATAGCGGTGTAGTTATTTCCATGTGTAAAGAGATAGCTGTGTAGATATTTCCATGTATATGCAGATAGCTGTGTAGATATTTCCATTTTCATGCAGACAGCGGTGTAGATATTTCCATGTTCAAACAGATAGCGGTGTAGATATTTCCATGTTCATACATATAGCGGTGTAGATATTTCCATGTTCATACAGACAGCGGTGTGGATATTTCCATGTTCATACAGATAGCGGTGTATATATTTCCATGTTCATACAGAGAGCGGTGCTGTTATTTACATGTTTATACAGGTAGCGGTGTAGATATTTCCATGTTTATACAGATAGCGGTGTAGATATTTCCATGTTTATACAGATAGCGGTGTAGATGTTTCCAGGTTTATACAGATAGCGGTGTAGATATCTCCAAGTTAATACAGATGGCGGTGTAGATATTTATATGTTCATACAGATGGCGGTGCAGATATTTTCATGTTCATACAGATAGCGGTGTAGCTATTTCCATGTTCATACAGATAACAGTGTAGATATTTCCATGTTCATCCAGATGGCTGTGTAGACATATCCATGTTCATACAGATGGCAGTGAAGATAATTCCATGTTTATACATCTAGCGGTGTAGATATTTCCATGTTCATACAGATAGTGGTGTAGATACTTCCATGTTCATACAGATAGCGGTGCTGATGTTTCCATGTTTATACAGGTAGCGGTGCTGATATTTCCATGTTTATACAGGTAGCGGTGTAGATATTTCCATGTTTATACAGATAGCGGTGTAGATATTTCCATGTTTATACAGATAGCGCTGTAGATATTTCCATGTTTATACAGATAGCGGTGTAGATATCTCCATCTTAATACAGATGGCGGTGTAGATATTTATATGTTCATACAGAAGACCGTGCAGATATTTCCATGTTCATACAGATAGCGGTGTAGTTATTTCCATGTGTAAAGAGATAGCTGTGTAGATATTTCCATTTATATGCAGATAGCTGTGTAGATATTTCCATTTTCATGCAGATAGCGTTTAGATATTTCCATGTTCAAACAGATAGCGGTGTAGATATTTCCATGTTTATACAAATAGCGGTGAAGATGTATGCATCCTTACACACATAGTGGTGTAGATATTTCCATGTTCATACAGATAGCAGTGTAGATATTTCCATGTTCATCCAGATGCCTGTGTAGATATATCCATGTTCATACAGATAGCGGTGTAGATATTTCCATGTTCATACAGATAGTGGTGTAGATATTTCCATGTTCATACAGATAGCGGTGTAGCTATTTCCATGTTCATACAGATAGCGGTGTAGATATTTCCATCTTCGTACACATAGCGGTGTAGCTATTTCCATGTTCATACAGATAGCTGTGCTGATATTTCCATGTTTATACTGGTAGCGGTGTAGATATTTCCATGTTCATACAGATAGCTCTGTAGCTATTTCCATGTTCATACAGATAGCGGTGTAGATATTTCCATGTTCATCCAGATGGCTGTACAGATATATCCATGTTCATACAGATGGCGGTGATGATAATTCCATGTTCAGATAGCGGTGTAGATATTTCCATGTTCATACAGATAGTGGTGTAGATATTTCCATGTTCATACAGATAGCGGAGTAGGTATTTCCACGTTCATACAGATAGAGGGGCTGATATTTCCATGTTCATACAGATAGCGGTGCTGATATTTCCATGTTTATACAGGTAGCGGTGTAGATATTTCCATGTTTATACAGATAGCGGTGTAGTTATTTCCATGTTTATATAGATAGCGGTGTAGGTATTTCCATGTTCATACAGATAGCGGTGTAGTTATTTCCATGTGTAAAGAGATAGCTGTGTAGATATTTCCATGTATATGCAGATAGCTCTGTAGATATTTCCATTTTCATGCAGATAGCGGTGAAGATATTTCCATGTTTAAACAGATAGCGGTGTAGACATTTCCATGTTCATACAGATAGCGGTGAAGATATTTCCATATTTATACAGATTGCGGTGAAGATGTATGCATATTTACACAGATAGCGGTGTAGATATTTCCATGTTCATACAGATAGCGGTGTAGATATTTCCATGTTCATCCAGATGGCTGTGTAGATATATCCATGTTAATACAGAGAGCGGTGTAGATATTTCCATGTTCATACAGATAGCGGTGTAGCTATTTCCATGTTCATACAGATAGCGGTGTAGTTATTTCCATGTTCATTGAGATAGCGGTGTAGATATTTCCGTGTTCATACAGATAGCGGTGCTGATATTTCCATGTTTATACAGGTAGCGGTGTAGATATTTCCATGTTTATACAGATAGCGGTGTAGATATTTCCATGTTTATACAGATAGCGGTGTAGATATTTCCATGTTTATACATATAGCGGTGTAGATATCTCCATTTTAATATAGATTGGGGTGTAGATATTTATATCTTCATACAGATGGCGGTGCAGATATTTCCATGTTCATACAGATGGCGGTGTAGATATTTGCATGTATATAGAGATAGCGCTGTAGTTATTTCCATGTGTAAAGAGATAGCTTTGTAGATATTTCCATGTATATGCAGATCGCTGTGTAGATATTTCCATTTTCATGCAGATAGCGGTGTAGATATTTCCATGTTCAGATAGCGGTGTAGATATTTCCATGTTCATGCAGATAGCAGTGTAGATATTTCCATGTTTATACAGATAGCGGTGAAGATGTATGCCTGTTTATACAGATAGCGGTGTAGATATTTCCATGTTCTTCCAGATGGCTGTGTTGATATATCCATGTTCATACAGATGGCGGTGAAGATATTTCCATCTTCATACAGATAGCGGTGTAGTTTTTTCCGTGTGTAAAGAGATAGCTGTGTAGGTATTTCCATGCATATGCAGATAGCTGTGTAGATATTTCCATTTTCATGCAGATAGCGGTTTAGATATTTCCATGTTCAAACAGATAGCGGTGTAGTTATTTCCATGTTCATAGAGAGAGCGGTGTAGATATTTCCATGTTCATACAGATAGCGGTGTAAATATTTCCATGTTTATACAGATAGTGGTGAAGATGTTTGCATGTTTACACAGATAGCGGTGTAGATATTTCCATGTTCATACAGATAGCGGTGTAGATATTTCCATGTTCATCCAGATGGCTGTGTAGACATATCCATGTTCATACAGATGGCGGTGAAGATATTTCCATGTTCATACAGATAGCGGTGTAGATATTTCCATGTTCTTCCAGATGGCTGTGTAGATATATCCATGTTCATACAGATAGCGGTGTAGATATTTCCATGTTCATACAGATAGCGGTGTAGATATTTCCATGTTCATACAGATAGCGGTGTAGATATTTCCATGTTCATACAGACGGCGGTGTAGATATTTCCATGTTTATAGATATAGCAGTGTAGATATTTCCATGTGTAAAGAGATAGCAGTGTATATATTTCCATGTATATGCAGATAGCTTTGTAGATATTTCCATTTTCATGCAGTTAGCGGTGTAGATATTTATATGTTCAAACAGATAGCGGTGTAGATATTTCCATGTTCATTCAGATAGCTTTGTAGATATTTCCATGTTCATACAGATAGCGGTGTAGATATTTCCATGTTCATACAGATAGCGGTGTAGATATTTCCATGTTCAAACAGATAGCGGTGTAGATATTTCCATGTTCATACAGATAGCGGTGTAGATATTTCCATGTTCATACAGGTAGCGGTGTAGATATTTCCATGTTCATTGAGATAGCGGTGCTGATATTTCCATGTTTATACAGGCAGCGGTGTAGATATTTCCATGTTTATACATATAGCGGTGTAGATATCTCCTTCTTTATACAGATGGCGGTGTAGATATTTATATGTTCATACAGATGGCGGTGAAGATATTTCTATGTTCATACAGATGGCGTTGTAGATATTTCCATGTTTATGGAGATAGCGGTGTAGTTATTTCCATGTGTAAAGAGATAGCTGTGTAGATATTTCCATGTATATGCAGATAGCAGTGTAGATATTTCCATTTTCGTGCAGATAGCGGTGTAGATATTTCCATGTTCAAACAGATAGCGGTGTAGATATTTCCATTTTCATACAGATAGCGGTGTAGCTATTTCCATGTTCATACAGACAGCGGTGTAGCTATTTCCATGTTCATACAGATAGCGGTGTCGATATTTCCATGTTTATACAGATAGCGGTGAAGATGTATGCATGTTTACACAGATAGCTGTGTAGATATTTCCAGGTTCATTCAGATAGCGGTGTAGATATTTCCATGTTCATCCCGATGGCTGTGTAGATATATCCATGTTCATACAGATAGCGGTGTAGATATTTCCATGTTCATACAGATAGTGGTGTAGATATTTCCATGTTGATACAGATAGCGGTGTAGCTATTTCCATGTTCATACAGATAGCGGTGTAGATATTTCCAGGTTTATACAGATAGCGGTGTAGATATGTCCATCTTAATACAGATGGCGGTGTTGATATTTATATGTTCATGCAGATGGCGGTGCAGATATTTCCATGTTCATACAGATGGCGGTGTAGATATTTCCATGTTTATAGAGATAGCGGTGTAGTTATTTCCACGTGTAAAGAGATAGCTTTGTAGATATTTCCATGTATATGCCGATAGCTGTGTAGATATTTCCATTTTCGTGCAGATAGCGGTGTAGATATTTCCATGTTCAAACAGATAGCGGTGTAGATATTTCCATGTTCATACAGATAGCGGTGTAGGTATTTCCATGTTCATACAGATAGCGGTGAAGATGTATGCATGTTTACACAGATAGCGGTGTAGATATTTCCATGTTCATACAGATAGCGGTGTAGATATTTCCATGTTCATCCAGATGGCTCTGTAGATATATCCATATTCATACAGATGGCGGTGAATATATTTCCATGTTCATACAGATAGCGGTGTAGATATTTCCATGTTCATACAGATAGCAGCGTAGATATTTCCATGTTCATACAGATAGCGGTGTAGCTATTTCCATGTTCATACAGAGAGCGGTGTAGATATTTTCATGTTCATCCAGATGGCTGTGTAGATATGTCCATGTTCATACAGATGGCGGTGAAGATATTTCCATGTTCATACAGATAGCGGTGTATATATTTCCATGTTCATACAGATAGTGTTGTAGATATTTCCATGTTCATACAGATAGCGGTGTAGCTATTTCCATGTTCATACAGATAGTGGTGTAGATATTTCCATGTTCATACAGATAGAGGGGCTGATATTGCCATGTTCATGCAGATAGCGGTGCTGATATTTCCATGTTGATACAGGTAGCGGTGTAGATATTTCCATGTTTATACAGATAGCGGTGAAGATATTTCCATGTTTATACAGATAGCGGTGTAGATATTTCCAGGTTTATACAGATAGCGGTGTAGATATTTCCAAGTTTATACAGATAGCGGTGAAGATATCCCCATCTTAATACAGATGGCGGTGTAGATATTCATATGTTCATACAGATGACAGTGCAGATATTTCCATGTTCATACAGATGGCGCTGTAGATATTTCCATGTTTATAAAGATAGCGGTGTAGTTATTTCCATGTGTAAAGAGATAGCTTTGTATATATATCCATGTATATGCAGATAGCTGTGTAGATATTTCTATTTTCATGCAGATAGCGGTTTAGGTATTTCCATGTTCAAACAGATAGCTTTGTAGATATTTCCATGTTCATACAGATAGCGGTGTAGATATTTCCATGTTTATACAGATAGCGGTGAAATGTATGCATGTTTACGCAGATAGTGGTGTAGATATTTCCATGTTCATACAGATCGCGGTGTAGATATTTCCATGTTCATCCAGATGGCTGTGTAGACATATCGATGATCATACAGATGGTGGTGAAGATATTTCCATGTTCATACAGATAGAGTTGTAGATATTTCCATGTTCATACAGATGGCTGTGTAGATATATCCATGTTCATACAGATGGCGGTGAAGGTATTTCCATGTTCATACAGACAGCGGTGTAGATATTTCCATGTTCAAACAGATAGCGGTGTAGATATTTCCATGTTCATACAGATAGCGGTGGAGATATTTCCATGTTCATACAGATAGCGGTGAAGGTGTATGCATGTTTACACAGATAGCGGTGTAGATATTTCCATGTTCATCCAGATGGCTGTGTAGATATATCCATGTTCATACAGATAGCGGTGTAGCTATTTCCATATTCATACAGATTGCGGTGTAGCTATTTCCATGTTCATACAGATAGCGGTGTAGATATTTCCATGTTTATACAGATAGCGGTGAAGATGTATGCATGTTTACACAGATAGCGGTGTAGATATTTTCATGTTCATCCTGATGGCTGTGTAGATATTTTCATGTTCATCCAGATGGCTGTGTAGATATATCCATGTTCATACAGATGGCGGTGTAGATATTTTCATGTTCATCCAGATGGCTGTGTAGATATATCCATGTTCATACAGATGGCGGTGAAGATATTTCTATGTTCATACATATAGCGGTGTATATATTTCCATGTTCATACAGATAGTGTTGTAGATATTTCCATGTTCATACAGATAGCGGTGTAGCTATTTCCATGTCCATACAGATAGCGGTGTAGATATTTCCATGTTCATCCAGATGGCTGTGTAGATATATCCATGTTCATACAGATGGCGGTGAAGTTATTTCCATGTTCATACAGATAGCGGTGTAGATATTTCCATGTTCTTACAGATAGCGGTGTAGATATCTCCATGTTCATACAGATAGAGGGGCTGTTACTGCCATGTTCATGTAGATAGTGGTGCTGATATTTCCATGTTTATACAGGTAGCGGTGTAGATATTTCCATGTTTATACAGATAGCGGTGAAGATATTTCCATGTTTATACAGATAGCGGTGTAGATATTTCCAGGTTTATACAGATAGCGGTGTAGATATTTCCAAGTTTATACAGATAGCGGTGAAGATATCCCCATCTTAATACAGATGGCCGTGTAGATATTTATATGTTCATACAGATGGCAGTGCAGATATTTCCATGTTCATACAGATGGCGGTGTAGATATTTCCATGTTTATAAAGATAGCAGTGTAGTTATTTCCAAGTGTAAAGAGATAGCTTTGTATATATTTCCATGTATATGCAGATAGCTGTGTAGATATTTCTATTTTCATGCAGATAGCGGTTTAGGTATTTCCATGTTCAAACAGATAGCTTTGTAAATATTTCCACGTTCATACAGATAGCAGTGTAGATATTTCCATGTTTATACAGATAGCGGTGAAATGTATGCATGTTTACGCAGATAGTGGTGTAGATATTTCCATGTTCATACAGATAGCGGTGTAGATATTTCCATGTTCATCCAAATGGCTGTGTAGACATATCGATGATCATACAGATGGCGGTGAAGATATTTCCATGTTCATACAGATAGCGGTGTAGATATTTCCATGTTCATACGGATAGCGGTGTAGATATTTCCATGTTCATACAGATGGCTGTGTAGATATATCCATGTTCATACAGATTGCGGTGAAGATATTTCCATGTTCATACAGACAGCGGTGTAGATATTTCCACGTTCATACAGATAGCGGTGTAGATATTTCCATGTTCATACTGATAGCGGTGCTGATATTTCCTTGTTTATACAGATAGCGGTGTTGATATTTCCATGTTTATACAGATAGCGTTGTAGATATTTCCATGTTTATACAGATAGCGGTGTAGATATCTCCTTCTTAATACAGATGGCGGTGCAGATAATTATATGTTCATACACATGCCGGTGCAGATATTTCCATGTTCATACAGATGGCGGAGTTGATATTTCCATGTTTATAGAGATAGCGGTGTAGTTATTTCCATGTGTAAAGAGATAGCTGTGCAGATATTTCCATGTATATGCAAATAGCTGTGTAGATATTTCCATTTTCTTGCTGACAGCGGTGTAGATATTTCCATGTTCAAACAGATAGCGGTGTAGATATTTCCATGTTTATACAGATAGCCGTGTGGATATTTCCATGTTCATACAGATAGCGGTGTAGATATTTCCATGTTCATGCAGATAGCGGTGTAGATATTTCCATATTCATACAGATAGCGGTGCTGATATTTCCATGTTTATACAGGTAGCGGTGTAGATATTTCCATGTTTATACAGATAGCGGTGTAGATATTTCCATGTTTATACAGATAGCGGTGTAGATATTTCCAGGTTTATACAGATAGCGGTTTAGATATCTCCATCTTAATGCAGATGGCGGTGTAGATATTTATATCTTCATACAGATGGCGGTGCAGATATTTCCATTTTCATACAGATGGCGGTGTAGATATTTCCATGTTTATAGAGATAGCGGTGTAGTTATTTCCATGTGTAAAGAGATATCTTTGTAGATATTTCCATGTATATGCAGATAGCTGTGTATTTATTTCCATTTTCATGCAGATAGCAGTGTAGATATTTCCATGTTCATACAGATAGCGGTGTAGATATTTCCATGTTCATACAGATAGTGGTGTAGATATTTCCATGTTCATACAGATAGCGGTGTAGCTATTTCCATGTTCATACAGATAGCGGTGTAGATATTTCCATGTTCATCCAGATGGCTTTGTAGATGTATCCATGTTCATACAGATGGCGGTGAAGATATTTCCATGTTCATACAGATAGCGGTGTAGATATTTCCATGTTCATACAGATAGCGGTGTAGATATCTCCATGTTCATTCAGATAGAGGGGCTATTTCCATGTTCATGCAAATAGCGTTGCTAATATTTCCATGTTTATACAGGCAGCGTTGTAGATATTTCCATGTATATACAGATAGCGGTGTAGATATTTCCATGTTTATACAGATAGCGGTGTAGATATTTCCATGTTTATAGAGATAGCGGTGTAGATATCTCCATCTTAATACAGATGGCCGTGTAGATATGTGTATTTTCATACAGATGTCAGTGCAGATATTTCCATGTTCATACAGATGGCGGTGTAAATATTTCCATGTTCATACAGATAGCGGTGTAGTTATTTCCATGTGTAAAGAGATTGCTGTGTAAATATTTCCATGTTTATGCAGATAGCTGTGTAGATATTTCCATTTTCATGCAGATAGCGGTGTAGATATTTCCATGTTCAAACAGATAGCGGTGTAGATATTTCCATGTTCATACAGATAGCGGTGTAGATATTTCCATGTTTATATAGATAGCGGTGAAGATGTATGCATGTTTACAAAGATAGCGGTGTAGATATTTCCATGTTCATACAGATCGCGGTGTAGATATTTCCATGTTCATACAGATGGCTGTGTAGATGTATCCATGTTCATACAGATGGCTTTGAAGATATTTCCGTGTTCATACAGACAGCGGTGTAGATATTTCCATGTTCATAGAGATAGCGGGGTAGATATTTCCATGTTCATACAGAAAGCGGTGCTGATATTTCCATGTTTATTCAGGTAGCGGTGCAGATATTTCCATGTTTATACAGATAGCGGTGAAGGTATGTCCATGTTTATACAGATAGCTGTGTAGATATTTCCAAGTTTCTACAGATAGCGGTGAAGATATCTCCATCTTAATACAGATGGCGGTGTAGATATTTATATGTTCATACAGATGGCGATGCAGATATTTCCATGTTCATTCAGATGGCGGTGTAGATATTTCCATGTTTATAGAGATAGTGGTGTAGTTATTTCCATGTGTAAAGAGATAGCTTTGTAGATATTTCCATGTATATGCAGATAGCTGTGTATATATTTCTATTTTCATGCAGATAGCAGTTTAGATATTTCCATGTTCAAACAGATTGCGGTGTAGATATTTCCATGTTCATACAGATAGCGGTGTAGATATTTCCATGTTTATATAGATAGCGGTGAAGATGTATGCATGTTTACAAAGATAGCGGTGTAGATATTTCCATGTTCATACAGATCGCGGTGTAGATATTTCCATGTTCATACAGATGGCTGTGTAGATGTATCCATGTTCATACAGATGGCTTTGAAGATATTTCCGTGTTCATACAGACAGCGGTGTAGATATTTCCATGTTCATACAGATAGCGGTGTAGATATTTCCATGTTCATACTGATAGCGGTGCTGATATTTCCATGTTTATACAGATAGCGGAGTAGATATTTCCATGTTTATACAGATAGTGGTGTAGATATTTCCATGTTTATACAGATAGCGGTGTAGATATCTCCTTCTTAATGCAGATGGCGGTGCAGATGTTTATATGCTCATACACATGCCGGTGCAGATATTTCCATGTTCATACAGATGGCGGAGTAGATATTTCCATGTTTATAGAGATAGCGGTGCAGTTATTTCCATGTGTAAAGAGACAGCTGTGTAGATATTTCCATGTTTATGCAGATAGCTGTGTAGATATTTCCATTTTCATGCTGACAGCGGTGTAGATATTTCCATGTTCAAACAGATAGCGGTGTAGATATTTCCATGTTCATACAGATAGCCGTGTGGATATTTCCATGTTCATACAGATAGCGGTGTAGATATTTCCATGTTCATGCAGATAGCGGTGTAGATATTTCCATGTTCATACAGATAGCGGTGTAGATATTTCCATGTTCATACAGATAGCGGTGCAGATATTTCCATGTTCATACATATAGCGGTGCTGATATTTCCTTGTTTATACAGGTAGCGGTGTAGATATTTCCATCTTTATACAGAGAGCGGTGTAGATATTTCCAGGTTTATAAAGATGGCAGTGTAGATATTTCCAAGTTTATACAGATAGCGGTGAAGATATCTCCATCTTGATACAGATGGCGGTGTAGATATTTATATGTTCATACAGATGGCAGTGCAGATATTTCCATGTTCGTACAGATGGCGGTGTAGATATATCCATGTTTATAGAGATAGCGGTGTAGTTATTTCCATGTGTAAAGAGATTGATTTGTAGATATTTCCATGTATATGTAGATAGCTGTGTAGATATTTCTATTTTCATGCATTTAGCGGTTTAGATATTTCCATGTTCAAACAGATAGCGGTGTAGATATTTCCATGTTCATACAGATAGCGGTGTAGATATTTCCATGTTTATACAGATAGCGGTGAAACGTATGCATGTTTACACAGATAGCGGTGTAGATATTTCCATGTTCATACAGATAGCGGTGTAGATATTTCCATGTTCATCCAGATGGCTGTGTAGACATATCTATGTTCATACAGATTGCGGTGAAGATATTTCCATGTTCATACAGATAGCTGTGTAGATATTTCCATGTTCATACAGATAGCTGTGTAGATATTTCCATGTTCATACAGATAGCGGTGTAGATATTTCCATGTTCATACAGATAGCGGTGTAGATATTTCCATGTTCATCCAAATGGCTGTGTAGACATATCGATGATCATACAGATGGCGGTGAAGATATTTCCATGTTCATACAGATAGCGGTGTAGATATTTCCATGTTCATACGGATAGCGGTGTAGATATTTCCATGTTCATACAGATGGCTGTGTAGATATATCCATGTTCATACAGATTGCGGTGAAGATATTTCCATGTTCATACAGACAGCGGTGTAGATATTTCCACGTTCATACAGATAGCGGTGTAGATATTTCCATGTTCATACTGATAGCGGTGCTGATATTTCCTTGTTTATACAGATAGCGGTGTTGATATTTCCATGTTTATACAGATAGCGTTGTAGATATTTCCATGTTTATACAGATAGCGGTGTAGATATCTCCTTCTTAATACAGATGGCGGTGCAGATAATTATATGTTCATACACATGCCGGTGCAGATATTTCCATGTTCATACAGATGGCGGAGTTGATATTTCCATGTTTATAGAGATAGCGGTGTAGTTATTTCCATGTGTAAAGAGATAGCTGTGCAGATATTTCCATGTATATGCAAATAGCTGTGTAGATATTTCCATTTTCTTGCTGACAGCGGTGTAGATATTTCCATGTTCAAACAGATAGCGGTGTAGATATTTCCATGTTTATACAGATAGCCGTGTGGATATTTCCATGTTCATACAGATAGCGGTGTAGATATTTCCATGTTCATGCAGATAGCGGTGTAGATATTTCCATATTCATACAGATAGCGGTGCTGATATTTCCATGTTTATACAGGTAGCGGTGTAGATATTTCCATGTTTATACAGATAGCGGTGTAGATATTTCCATGTTTATACAGATAGCGGTGTCGATATTTCCAGGTTTATACAGATAGCGGTTTAGATATCTCCATCTTAATGCAGATGGCGGTGTAGATATTTATATCTTCATACAGATGGCGGTGCAGATATTTCCATTTTCATACAGATGGCGGTGTAGATATTTCCATGTTTATAGAGATAGCGGTGTAGTTATTTCCATGTGTAAAGAGATATCTTTGTAGATATTTCCATGTATATGCAGATAGCTGTGTATTTATTTCCATTTTCATGCAGATAGCAGTGTAGATATTTCCATGTTCATACAGATAGCGGTGTAGATATTTCCATGTTCATACAGATAGTGGTGTAGATATTTCCATGTTCATACAGATAGCGGTGTAGCTATTTCCATGTTCATACAGATAGCGGTGTAGATATTTCCATGTTCATCCAGATGGCTTTGTAGATGTATCCATGTTCATACAGATGGCGGTGAAGATATTTCCATGTTCATACAGATAGCGGTGTAGATATTTCCATGTTCATACAGATAGCGGTGTAGATATCTCCATGTTCATTCAGATAGAGGGGCTATTTCCATGTTCATGCAAATAGCGGTGCTAATATTTCCATGTTTATACAGGTAGCGTTGTAGATATTTCCATGTATATACAGATAGCGGTGTAGATATTTCCATGTTTATACAGATAGCGGTGTAGATATTTCCATGTTTATAGAGATAGCGGTGTAGATATCTCCATCTTAATACAGATGGCGGTGTATATATTTATATGTTCATACAGATGTCAGTGCAGATATTTCCATGTTCATACAGATGGCGGTGTAAATATTTCCATGTTCATACAGATAGCGGTGTAGTTATTTCCATGTGTAAAGAGATTGCTGTGTAAATATTTCCATGTTTATGCAGATAGCTGTGTAGATATTTCCATTTTCATGCAGATAGCGGTGTAGATATTTCCATGTTCAAACAGATTGCGGTGTAGATATTTCCATGTTCATACAGATAGCGGTGTAGATATTTCCATGTTTATATAGATAGCGGTGAAGATGTATGCATGTTTACAAAGATAGCGGTGTAGATATTTCCATGTTCATACAGATCGCGGTGTAGATATTTCCATGTTCATACAGATGGCTGTGTAGATGTATCCATGTTCATACAGATGGCTTTGAAGATATTTCCGTGTTCATACAGACAGCGGTGTAGATATTTCCATGTTCATAGAGATAGCGGGGTAGATATTTCCATGTTCATACAGAAAGCGGTGCTGATATTTCCATGTTTATTCAGGTAGCGGTGTAGATATTTCCATGTTTATACAGATAGCGGTGAAGGTATGTCCATGTTTATACAGATAGCTGTGTAGATATTTCCAAGTTTCTACAGATAGCGGTGAAGGTATCTCCATCTTAATACAGATGGCGGTGTAGATATTTATATGTTCATACAGATGGCGATGCAGATATTTCCATGTTCATTCAGATGGCGGTGTAGATATTTCCATGTTTATAGAGATAGTGGTGTAGTTATTTCCATGTGTAAAGAGATAGCTTTGTAGATATTTCCATGTATATGCAGATAGCTGTGTATATATTTCTATTTTCATGCAGATAGCAGTTTAGATATTTCCATGTTCAAACAGATTGCGGTGTAGATATTTCCATGTTCATACAGATAGCGGTGTAGATATTTCCATGTTTATATAGATAGCGGTGAAGATGTATGCATGTTTACAAAGATAGCGGTGTAGATATTTCCATGTTCATACAGATCGCGGTGTAGATATTTCCATGTTCATACAGATGGCTGTGTAGATGTATCCATGTTCATACAGATGGCTTTGAAGATATTTCCGTGTTCATACAGACAGCGGTGTAGATATTTCCATGTTCATACAGATAGCGGTGTAGATATTTCCATGTTCATACTGATAGCGGTGCTGATATTTCCATGTTTATACAGATAGCGGAGTAGATATTTCCATGTTTATACAGATAGCGGTGTAGATATTTCCATGTTTATACAGATAGCGGTGTAGATATCTCCTTCTTAATGCAGATGGCGGTGCAGATGTTTATATGCTCATACACATGCCGGTGCAGATATTTCCATGTTCATACAGATGGCGGAGTAGATATTTCCATGTTTATAGAGATAGCGGTGTAGTTATTTCCATGTGTAAAGAGACAGCTGAGTAGATATTTCCATGTATATGCAGATAGCTGTGTAGATATTTCCATTTTCATGCTGACAGCGGTGTAGATATTTCCATGTTCAAACAGATAGCGGTGTAGATATTTCCATGTTCATACAGATAGCGGTGTGGATATTTCCATGTTCATACAGATAGCGGTGTAGATATTTCCATGTTCATGCAGATAGCGGTGTAGATATTTCCATGTTCATACAGATAGCGGTGTAGATATTTCCATGTTCATACAGATAGCGGTGCAGATATTTCCATGTTCATACATATAGCGGTGCTGATATTTCCTTGTTTATACAGGTAGCGGTGTAGATATTTCCATCTTTATACAGAGAGCGGTGTAGATATTTCCAGGTTTATAAAGATGGCAGTGTAGATATTTCCAAGTTTATACACATAGCGGTGAAGATATCTCCATCTTGATACAGATGGCGGTGTAGATATTTATATGTTCATACAGATGGCAGTGCAGATATTTCCATGTTCGTACAGATGGCGGTGTAGATATATCCATGTTTATAGAGACAGCGGTGTAGTTATTTCCATGTGTAAAGAGATTGATTTGTAGATATTTCCATGTATATGTAGATAGCTGTGTAGATATTTCTATTTTCATGCATTTAGCGGTTTAGATATTTCCATGTTCAAACAGATAGCGGTGTAGATATTTCCATGTTCATACAGATAGCGGTGTAGATATTTCCATGTTTATACAGATAGCGGTGAAACGTATGCATGTTTACACAGATAGCGGTGTAGATATTTCCATGTTCATACAGATAGCGGTGTAGATATTTCCATGTTCATCCAGATGGCTGTGTAGACATATCTATGTTCATACAGATTGCGGTGAAGATATTTCCATGTTCATACAGATAGCTGTGTAGATATTTCCATGTTCATACAGATAGCTGTGTAGATATTTCCATGTTCATACAGATAGCGGTGTAGATATTTCCATGTTCATACAGATAGCGGTGTAGATATTTCCATGTTCATACAGATAGCGGTGTATATATATCCATGTTCATACAGATAGCGGTGTAGATATTTCCATGTTAATACAGATAGCGGTGTAGATATTTCCATGTTCATACAGATAGCGGTGCTGATATTTCCAAGTTTATACAGGTAGCGGTGTAGATATTTCCATGTTTATACAAATAACGGTGTAGATATTTCCATGTTTATACAGATAGCGGTGTAGATATTTCCATGTTTATACAGATAGCGGTGTAGATATCTCCATCTTAATACAGCTGGCGGAGTAGATATTTCTATGTACATACAGATGGCGGTGCAGATATTTCCATGTTCATACAGATAGCAGTGTAGTTATTTCCATGTGTAAAGAGATAGCTGTGTAGATATTTCCATGTATATGCAGATTGCTGTGTAGATATTCCCATTTTCATGCAGATAGCGGTTTAGATATTTCCATGTTCAAACAGATAGCGGTGTAGATATTTCCATGTTCATACAGATAGCGGTGTAGATATTTCCATGTTTATACGGATAGCGCTGAAGATGTATGCATGTTTACACAGATAGCGGTGTAGATATTTCCACGCTCATACAGATAGCGGTGTGGATATTTCCATGTTCATCCAGATGGCTGTGTAGATATATCCATGTTCATACAGATAGCGGTGTAGTTATTTCCATATTCATACAGATAGCGGTGTAGATATTTCCATGTTTATACAGATAGCGGTGTAGATATTTCCATGTTTATACAGATAGCGGTGTAGATATTTCCAGGTTAATACAGATAGAGGTGTAGATATCTGCTTCTTAATACGGATGGCGGTGTAGATATTTATATGTTCATACAGATGGCGGTGCAGATATTTTCATGTTCATACAGATAGCGGTGTAGCTATTTCCATGTTCATACAGATAGCACTGTTGATATTTCCATGTTCATCGAGATGGCTGTGTAGACATATCCATGTTCATACAGATGGCAGTGAAGATAATTCCATGTTTATACATCTAGCGGTGTAGATATTTCCATGTTCATACAGATAGTGGTGTAGATATTTCCATGTTCATACAGATAGCGGTGCTGATATTTCCATGTTTATACAGGTAGCGGTGCTGATATTTCCATGTTTATACAGGTAGCGGTGTAGATATTTCCATGTTTATACAGATAGCGGTGTAGATATTTCCATGTTTATACAGATAGCGCTGTAGATATTTCCATGTTTATACAGATAGCGGTGTAGATATCTCCATCTTAATACAGATGGCGGTGTAGATATTAATATGTTCATACAGGTGGCCGTGCAGATATTTCCATGTTCATACAGATAGCGGTGTAGTTATTTCCATGTGTAAAGAAATAGCTGTGTAGATATTTCTTTGTATATGCAGATAGCTGTGTAGATATTTCCATTTTCATGCAGATAGCGGTTTAGATATTTCCATGTTCAAACAGATAGCGGTGCAGATATTTCCATGTTTATACAGATAGCGGTGAAGATGTATGCATGCTTACACACTTAGTGGTGTAGATATTTCCATGTTCATACAGATAGCAGTGTAGATATTTCCATGTTCATCCAGATGGCTGTGTAGATATATCCATGTTCATACAGATAGCGGTGTAGATATTTCCATGTTCATACAGATATTGGTGTAGATATTTCCATGTTCTTACAGATAGCAGTGTAGCTATTTCCATGTTCATACAGATAGCGGTGTAGATATTTCCATCTTCGTACACATAGCGGTGTAGATATTTCCATGTTCATACAGATAGCTGTGGTGATATTTCCATGTTTATACAGGTAGCGGTGTAGATATTTCCATGTTCATACAGATAGCTCTGTAGCTATTTCCATGTTCATACAGATGGCTGTACAGATATATCCATGTTCATACAGATGGCGGTGATGATAATTCCATGTTCATACAGATAGCAGTGTAGATATTTCCATGTTCATACAGATTGTGGTGTAGATATTTCCATGTTCATACAGATAGCGGTGTAGCTATTTCCATGTTCATACAGATATCGGTGTAGATATTTCCATGTTCATCCAGATGGCTGTGTAGATATATCCATGTTCAAACAGATGGCGTTGTAGATATTTCCATGTTCATACAGATAGCGGTGTAGATATTTCCATGTTTATACAGATAGCGGAGTAGGTATTTCCACGTTCATACAGATAGAGGGGCTGATATTTCCATGTTCATACAGATAGCGGTGCTGATATTTCCATGTTTATACAGGTAGCGGTGTAGATATTTCCATGTTTATACAGATAGTGGTGTAGTTATTTCCATGTTTATCTAGATAGCGGTGTAGATATTTCCATGTTTATACTGATAGCGGTGTAGATATCTCCATTTTAATACAGACGGCCGTGAAGATATTTGTATGTTCATACAGATGGCGGTGCAGATATTTCCATGTTCATACAGATGGCGGTGTAGATATTTCCATGTTCATACAGATAGCGGTGTAGTTATTTCCATGTGTAAAGAGATAGCTGTGTAGATATTTCCATGTATAAGTAGATAGCTCTGTAGATATTTCCATTTTCATGCAGATAGCGGTGTAGATATTTCCATGTTTAAACAGATAGCGGTGTAGACATTTCCATGTTCATACAGATAGCGGTGAAGATATTTCCATGTTTATACAGATTGCGGTGAAGATGTATGCATATTTACACAGATAGCGGTGTAGATATTTCCATGTTCATACAGATAGCGGTGTAGATATATCCATGTTCATCCAGATGGCTGTGTAGATATATCCATGTTCATACAGATAGCGGTGTAGATATTTCCATGTTCATACAGATAGCGGTGTAGTTATTTCCATGTTCATACAGATAGCGGTGTAGTTATTTCCATGTTCATAGAGATAGCGGTGTAGATATTTCCGTGTTCATACTGATAGCGGTGCTGATATTTCCATGTTTATACAGGTAGCGGTGTAGATATTTCCATGTTTATACAGATAGCGGTGTAGATATTTCCATGTTTATACAGATAGCGGTGTAGATATTTCCATGTTTATACATATAGCGGTGTAGATATCTCCATCTTAATATAGATTGGGGTGTAGATATTTATATCTTCATACAGATGGCGGTGCAGATATTTCCATGTTCATACAGATGGCGGTGTAGATATTTGCATTTTTATAGTGATAGCTCTGTAGTTATTTCCATGTGTAAAGAGATAGCTTTGTAGATATTTCCATGTATATGCAGATCGCTGTGTAGATATTTCCATTTTCATGCAGATAGCGGTGTAGATATTTCCATGTTCAGATAGCGGTGTAGATATTTCCATGTTCATGCAGATAGCAGTGTAGATATTTCCATGTTTATACAGATAGCGGTGAAGATGTATGCATGTTTTTACAGATAGCGGTGTAGATATTTCCATGTTCTTCCAGATGGCTGTGTTGATATATCCATGTTCATACAGATGGCGGTGAAGATATTTCCATCTTCATACAGATAGCGGTGTAGTTTTTTCCGTGTGTAAAGAGATAGCTGTGTAGATATTTCCATGCATATGCAGATAGCTGTGTAGATATTTCCATTTTCATGCAGATAGCGGTTTAGATACTTCCATGTTCATCCAGGTGGCTGTGTAGATATATCCATGTTCAAACAGATAGCGGTGTAGATATTTCCATGTTCATAAAGATAGTGGTGTAGATATTTCCATGTTTATACAGATAGCGGTGTAGATATTTCTAGGTTTATAAAGATAGCGGTGTAGATATTTCCAAGTTTATACAGATAGCGGTGAAGATATCTCCATCTTAATACAGATGGTGGTGTAGATATTTATATGTTCATACAGATGGCAGTGCAGATATTTCCATGTTCATACACATGGCGGTGTAGATATTTCCATGTTTATAGAGATAGCGGTGTAGTTATTTCCATGTTCATACATATAGCGGTGTAGATATTTCCATGTTCATACAGATAGCGGTGTAGATATTTCCATGTTCATCCAGATGGCTGTGTAGATATATCCATGTTCATACAGATGGCGGTGTAGATATTTCCATGTTCATAGAGATAGCGGTGTAGATATTTCCATATTCATACAGATAGAGGGGCTGATATTTCCATGTTCATACAGATAGCGGTGCTGATATTTCCATGTTTATACAGGTAGTGGTGTAGATATTTCGATGTTTATACAGGTAGCAGTGTAGATATTTCCATGTTTATACAGATAGCGATGTGGATATTTCCAGGTTTATACAGATAGCGGTGTAGATATTTCCATCTTAATACAGATGGCGCTGTAGATATTTATATGTTCATTCAGATGGCGGTGCAGATATTTCCATGTTCATACAGATGGCGGTGTAGATATTTCCATGTTCATACAGATAGCGGTGTAGTTATTTCCATGTGTAAAGAGATAGCTGTGTAGATATTACCATGTATATGCAGATAGCTGTGTAGATATTTCTATTTTCATGCTGATAGCAGTTTAGATATTTCCATGTTCAAACAGATTGCGGTGTAGATATTTCCATGTTCATACAGATAGCGGTGTAGATATTTCCATGTTTATATAGATAGCGGTGAAGATGTATGCATGTTTACAAAGATAGCGGTGTAGATATTTCCATGTTCATACAGATCGCGGTGTAGATATTTCCATGTTCATACAGATGGCTGTGTAGATGTATCCATGTTCATAGAGATGGCGGTGAAGATATTTCCATGTTCATACAGACAGCGGTGTCGATATTTCCATGTTCATACAGATAGCGGTGTAGATATTTCCATGTTCATACTGATAGCGGTGCTGATATTTCCATGTTTATACAGATAGCGGAGTAGATATTTCCATGTTTATACAGATAGCGGTGTAGATATTTCCATGTTTATACAGATAGCGGTGTAGATATCTCCTTCTTAATGCAGATGGCGGTGCAGATGTTTATATGCTCATACACATGCCGGTGCAGATATTTCCATGTTCATACAGATGGCGGAGTAGATATTTCCATGTTTATAGAGATAGCGGTGTAGTTATTTCCATGTGTAAAGAGACAGCTGTGTAGATATTTCCATGTATATGCAGATAGCTGTGTAGATATTTCCATTTTCATGCTGACAGCGGTGTAGATATTTCCATGTTCAAACAGATAGCGGTGTAGATATTTTCATGTTCATACAGATAGCGGTGTGGATGTTTCCATGTTCATACAGATAGCGGTGTAGATATTTCCATCTTCATGCAG
This sequence comes from Gorilla gorilla gorilla, assembly GCF_029281585.2. Classification (NCBI taxonomy): domain Eukaryota; kingdom Metazoa; phylum Chordata; class Mammalia; order Primates; family Hominidae; genus Gorilla; species Gorilla gorilla. The sequence goes on along the minus strand of NC_073232.2, from coordinate 2,030,570 downwards.
ATAGCGGTGTAGATATTTCCATGTTCATACAGATAGCGGTGTAGATATTTCCATGTTCATACAGATAGCGGTGTAGATATTTCCATGTTCATACATATAGCGGTGCTGATATTTCCTTGTTTATACAGGTAGCGGTGTAGATATTTCCATCTTTATACAGATAGCGGTGTAGATATTTCCAGGTTTATAAAGATGGCGGTGTAGATATTTCCAAGTTTATACAGATAGCGGTGAAGATATCTCCATCTTAATACAGATGGCGGTGTAGATATTTATATGTTCATACAGATGGCAGTGCAGATATTTCCATGTTCGTACAGATGGCGGTGTAGATATATCCATGTTTATACAGATAGCGGTGTAGATATTTCCATGTTTATACAGATAGCGGTGTAGATATTTCCATGTTTATACAGATAGCGGTGTAGATTTTTCCTTCTTAATACAGATTGCGGTGTAGATATCTATAAGTTCATACAGATGGCGGTGAAGATATTTCCATGTTTATACAGATATCGGTGTAGATATCTCCATCTTAATACAGCTGGCGGAGTAGATATTTCTATGTACATACAGATGGCGGTGCAGATATTTCCATGTTCATACAGATAGCGGTGTAGTTATTTCCATGTGTAAAGAGATAGCTGTGTAGATATTTCCATGTATATGCAGATAGCTGTGTAGATATTTCCATTTTCATGCAGATAGCGGTGTAGATATTTCCATGTTCAAACAGATAGCGGTGTAGATATTTCCATGTTCATACAGATAGCGGTGTATATATATCCATGTTCATACAGATAGCTGTGTAGATATTTCCATGTTAATACAGATAGCGGTGTAGTTATTTCCATGTTCATACAGATAGCGGTGCTGATTTTTCCAAGTTTATACAGGTAGCGGTGTAGATATTTCCATGTTTATACAAATAACGGTGTAGATATTTCCATGTTTATACAGATAGCGGTGTAGATATTTCCATGTTTATACAGATAGCGGTGTAGATATCTCCATCTTAATACAGCTGGCGGAGTAGATATTTCTATGTACATACAGATGGCGGTGCAGATATTTCCATGTTCATACAGATAGCGGTGTAGTTATTTCCATGTGTAAAGAGATAGCTGTGTAGATATTTCCATGTATATGCAGATTGCTGTGTAGAAATTCCCATTTTCATGCAGATAGCGGTTTAGATATTTCCATGTTCAAACAGATAGCGGTGTAGATATTTCCATGTTCATACAGATAGCGGTGTAGATATTTCCATGTTTATACGGATAGCGCTGAAGATGTATGCATGTTTACACAGATAGCGGTGTAGATATTTCCACGCTCATACAGATAGCGGTGTGGATATTTCCATGTTCATCCAGATGGCTGTGTAGATATATCCATGTTCATACAGATAGCGGTGTAGTTATTTCCATATTCATACAGATAGCGGTGTAGATATTTCCATGTTTATACAGATAGCGGTGTAGATATTTCCATGTTTATACAGATAGCGGTGTAGATATTTCCAGGTTAATACAGATAGAGGTGTAGATATCTGCTTCTTAATACGGATGGCGGTGTAGATATTTATATGTTCATACAGATGGCGGTGCAGATATTTTCATGTTCATACAGATAGCGGTGTAGATATTTCCATGTTCATACAGATAGCAGTGTTGATATTTCCATGTTCATCGAGATGGCTGTGTAGACATATCCATGTTCATACAGATGGCAGTGAAGATAATTCCATGTTTATACATCTAGCGGTGTAGATATTTCCATGTTCATACAGATAGTGGTGTAGATATTTCCATGTTCATACAGATAGCGGTGCTGATATTTCCATGTTTATACAGGTAGCGGTGCTGATATTTCCATGTTTATACAGGTAGCGGTGTAGATATTTCCATGTTTATACAGATAGCGGTGTAGATATTTCCATGTTTATACAGATAGCGCTGTAGATATATCCATGTTTATACAGATAGCGGTGTAGATATCTCCATCTTAATACAGATGGCAGTGTAGATATTAATATGTTCATACAGGTGGCCGTGCAGATATTTCCATGTTCATACAGATAGCGGTGTAGTTATTTCCATGTGTAAAGAAATAGCTGTGTAGATATTTCTTTGTATATGCAGATAGCTGTGTAGATATTTCCATTTTCATGCAGATAGCGGTTTAGATATTTCCATGTTCAAACAGATAGCGGTGTAGATATTTCCATGTTTATACAGATAGCGGTGAAGATGTATGCATGCTTACACACTTAGTGGTGTAGATATTTCCATGTTCATACAGATAGCAGTGTAGATATTTCCATGTTCATCCAGATGGCTGTGTAGATATATCCATGTTCATACAGATAGCGGTGTAGATATTTCCATGTTCATACAGATAGTGTTGTAGATATTTCCATGTTCTTACAGATAGCAGTGTAGCTATTTCCATGTTCATACAGATAGCGGTGTAGATATTTCCATCTTCGTACACATAGCGGTGTAGATATTTCCATGTTCATACAGATAGCTGTGCTGATATTTCCATGTTTATACAGGTAGCGGTGTAGATATTTCCATGTTCATACAGATAGCTCTGTAGCTATTTCCATGTTCATACAGATAGCGGTGTAGATATTTCCATGTTCATCCAGATGGCTGTACAGATATATCCATGTTCATACAGATGGCGGTGATGATAATTCCATGTTCATACAGATAGCAGTGTAGATATTTCCATGTTCATACAGATTGTGGTGTAGATATTTCCATGTTCATACAGATAGCGGTGTAGCTATTTCCATGTTCATACAGATATCGGTGTAGATATTTCCATGTTCATCCAGATGGCTGTGTAGATATATCCATGTTCAAACAGATGGCGTTGTAGATATTTCCATGTTCATACAGATAGCGGTGTAGATATTTCCATGTTCATACAGATAGCGGAGTAGGTATTTCCACGTTCATACAGATAGAGGGGCTGATATTTCCATGTTCATACAGATAGCGGTGCTGATATTTCCATGTTTATACTGGTAGCGGTGTAGGTATTTCCATGTTTATACAGATAGTGGAGTAGTTATTTCCATGTTTATCTAGATAGCGGTGTAGATATTTCCATGTTTATACTGATAGCGGTGTAGATATCTCCATTTTAATACAGACGGCCGTGAAGATATTTGTATGTTCATACAGATGGCGGTGCAGATATTTCCATGTTCACACAGATGGCGGTGCAGATATTTCCATGTTCATACAGATAGCGGTGTAGTTATTTCCATGTTCATACAGATAGCGGTGTAGTTATTTCCATGTTCATAGAGATAGCGGTGTAGATATTTCCGTGTTCATACTGATAGCGGTGCTGATATTTCCATGTTTATACAGGTAGCGGTGTAGATATTTCCATGTTTATACAGATAGCGGTGTAGATATTTCCATGTTTATACAGATAGCGGTGTAGATATTTCCATGTTTATACATATAGCGGTGTAGATATCTCCATCTTAATATAGATTGGGGTGTAGATATTTATATCTTCATACAGATGGCGGTGCAGATATTTCCATGTTCATACAGATGGCGGTGTAGATATTTGCATGTATATAGTGATAGCGCTGTAGTTATTTCCATGTGTAAAGAGATAGCTTTGTAGATATTTCCATGTATATGCAGATCGCTGTGTAGATATTTCCATTTTCATGCAGATAGCGGTGTAGATATTTCCATGTTCAGATAGCGGTGTAGATATTTCCATGTTCATGCAGATAGCAGTGTAGATATTTCCATGTTTATACAGATAGCGGTGAAGATGTATGCATGTTTTTACAGATAGCGGTGTAGATATTTCCATGTTCTTCCAGATGGCTGTGTTGATATATCCATGTTCATACAGATGGCGGTGAAGATATTTCCATCTTCATACAGATAGCGGTGTAGTTTTTTCCGTGTGTAAAGAGATAGCTGTGTAGATATTTCCATGCATATGCAGATAGCTGTGTAGATATTTCCATTTTCATGCAGATAGCGGTTTAGATACTTCCATGTTCATCCAGGTGGCTGTGTAGATATATCCATGTTCAAACAGATAGCGGTGTAGATATTTCCATGTTCATAAAGATAGTGGTGTAGATATTTCCATGTTTATACAGATAGCGGTGTAGATATTTCCAGGTTTATAAAGATAGCGGTGTAGATATTTCCAAGTTTATACAGATAGCGGTGAAGATATCTCCATCTTAATACAGATGGTGGTGTAGATATTTATATGTTCATACAGATGGCAGTGCAGATATTTCCATGTTCATACAGATGGCGGTGTAGATATTTCCATGTTTATAGAGATAGCGGTGTAGTTATTTCCATGTTCATACAGATAGCGGTGTAGATATTTCCATGTTCATACAGATAGTGGTGTAGATATTTCCATGTTCATCCAGATGGCTGTGTAGATATATCCATGTTCATACAGATGGCGGTGTAGATATTTCCATGTTCATAGAGATAGCGGTGTAGATATTTCCATATTCATACAGATAGAGGGGCTGATATTTCCATGTTCATACAGATAGCGGTGCTGATATTTCCATGTTTATACAGGTAGTGGTGTAGATATTTCGATGTTTATACAGGTAGCAGTGTAGATATTTCCATGTTTATACAGATAGCGATGTGGATATTTCCAGGTTTATACAGATAGCGGTGTAGATATTTCCATCTTAATACAGATGGCGCTGTAGATATTTATATGTTCATTCAGATGGCGGTGCAGATATTTCCATGTTCATACAGATGGCGGTGTAGATATTTCCATGTTCATACAGATAGCGGTGTAGTTATTTCCATGTGTAAAGAGATAGCTGTGTAGATATTACCATGTATATGCAGATAGCTGTGTAGATATTTCTATTTTCATGCTGATAGCAGTTTACATATTTCCATGTTCAAACAGATTGCGGTGTAGATATTTCCATGTTCATACAGATAGCGGTGTAGATATTTCCATGTTTATATAGATAGCGGTGAAGATGTATGCATGTTTACAAAAATAGCGGTGTAGATATTTCCATGTTCATACAGATCGCGGTGTAGACATTTCCATGTTCATACAGATGGCTGTGTAGATGTATCCATGTTCATACAGATGGCGGTGAAGATATTTCCATGTTCATACAGATAGCAGTGTAGATATTTCCATGTTTATACAGATAGCGGTGAAGATGTATGCATGTTTTTACAGATAGCGGTGTAGATATTTCCATGTTCTTCCAGATGGCTGTGTTGATATATCCATGTTCATACAGATGGCGGTGAAGATATTTCCATCTTCATACAGATAGCGGTGTAGTTTTTTCCGTGTGTAAAGAGATAGCTGTGTAGATATTTCCATGCATATGCAGATAGCTGTGTAGATATTTCCATTTTCATGCAGATAGCGGTTTAGATACTTCCATGTTCATCCAGGTGGCTGTGTAGATATATCCATGTTCAAACAGATAGCGGTGTAGATATTTCCATGTTCATAAAGATAGTGGTGTAGATATTTCCATGTTTATACAGATAGCGGTGTAGATATTTCCAGGTTTATAAAGATAGCGGTGTAGATATTTCCAAGTTTATACAGATAGCGGTGAAGATATCTCCATCTTAATACAGATGGTGGTGTAGATATTTATATGTTCATACAGATGGCAGTGCAGATATTTCCATGTTCATACAGATGGCGGTGTAGATATTTCCATGTTTATAGAGATAGCGGTGTAGTTATTTCCATGTTCATACAGATAGCGGTGTAGATATTTCCATGTTCATACAGATAGTGGTGTAGATATTTCCATGTTCATCCAGATGGCTGTGTAGATATATCCATGTTCATACAGATGGCGGTGTAGATATTTCCATGTTCATAGAGATAGCGGTGTAGATATTTCCATATTCATACAGATAGAGGGGCTGATATTTCCATGTTCATACAGATAGCGGTGCTGATATTTCCATGTTTATACAGGTAGTGGTGTAGATATTTCGATGTTTATACAGGTAGCAGTGTAGATATTTCCATGTTTATACAGATAGCGATGTGGATATTTCCAGGTTTATACAGATAGCGGTGTAGATATTTCCATCTTAATACAGATGGCGCTGTAGATATTTATATGTTCATTCAGATGGCGGTGCAGATATTTCCATGTTCATACAGATGGCGGTGTAGATATTTCCATGTTCATACAGATAGCGGTGTAGTTATTTCCATGTGTAAAGAGATAGCTGTGTAGATATTACCATGTATATGCAGATAGCTGTGTAGATATTTCTATTTTCATGCTGATAGCAGTTTACATATTTCCATGTTCAAACAGATTGCGGTGTAGATATTTCCATGTTCATACAGATAGCGGTGTAGATATTTCCATGTTTATATAGATAGCGGTGAAGATGTATGCATGTTTACAAAAATAGCGGTGTAGATATTTCCATGTTCATACAGATCGCGGTGTAGACATTTCCATGTTCATACAGATGGCTGTGTAGATGTATCCATGTTCATACAGATGGCGGTGAAGATATTTCCATGTTCATACAGACAGCGGTGTCGATATTTCCATGTTCATACAGATAGCGGTGTAGATATTTCCATGTTCATACTGATAGCGGTGCTGATATTTCCATGTTTATACAGATAGCGGAGTAGATATTTCCATGTTTATACAGATAGCGGTGTAGATATTTCCATGTTTATACAGATAGCTGTGTAGATATCTCCTTCTTAATGCAGATGGCGGTGCAGATGTTTATATGCTCATACACATGCCGGTGCAGATATTTCCATGTTCATACAGATGGCGGAGTAGATATTTCCATGTTTATAGAGATAGCGGTGTAGTTATTTCCATGTGTAAAGAGACAGCTGTGTAGATATTTCCATGTATATGCAGATAGCTGTGTAGATATTTCCATTTTCATGCTGACAGCGGTGTAGATATTTCCATGTTCAAACAGATAGCGGTGTAGATATTTTCATGTTCATACAGATAGCGGTGTGGATGTTTCCATGTTCATACAGATAGCGGTGTAGATATTTCCATCTTCATGCAGATAGCGGTGTAGATATTTCCATGTTCATACAGATAGCGGTGTAGATATTTCCATGTTCATACAGATAGCGGTGTAGATATTTCTATGTTCATACATATAGCGGTGCTGATATTTCCTTGTTTATACAGGTAGCGGTGTAGATATTTCCATCTTTATACAGATAGCGGTGTAGATATTTCCAGGTTTATAAAGATGGCGGTGTAGATATTTCCAAGTTTATACAGATAGCGGTGAAGATATCTCCATCTTAATACAGATGGCGGTGTAGATATTTATATGTTCATACAGATGGCAGTGCAGATATTTCCATGTTCGTACAGATGGCGGTGTAGATATATCCATGTTTATACAGATAGCGGTGTAGATATTTCCATGTTTATACAGATAGCGGTGTAGATATTTCCATGTTTATACAGATAGCGGTGTAGATATTTCCTTCTTAATACAGATTGCGGTGTAGATATCTATATGTTCATACAGATGGCGGTGAAGATATTTCCATGTTTATACAGATATCGGTGTAGATATCTCCATCTTAATACAGCTGGCGGAGTAGATATTTCTATGTACATACAGATGGCGGTGCAGATATTTCCATGTTCATACAGATAGCGGTGTAGTTATTTCCATGTGTAAAGAGATAGCTGTGTAGATATTTCCATGTATATGCAGATAGCTGTGTAGATATTTCCATTTTCATGCAGATAGCGGTGTAGATATTTCCATGTTCAAACAGATAGCGGTGTAGATATTTCCATGTTCATACAGATAGCGGTGTATATATATCCATGTTCATACAGATAGCGGTGTAGATATTTCCATGTTAATACAGATAGCGGTGTAGATATTTCCATGTTCATACAGATAGCGGTGCTGATTTTTCCAAGTTTATACAGGTAGCGGTGTAGATATTTCCATGTTTATACAAATAACGGTGTAGATATTTCCATGTTTATACAGATAGCGGTGTAGATATTTCCATGTTTATACAGATAGCGGTGTAGATATCTCCATCTTAATACAGCTGGCGGAGTAGATATTTCTATGTACATACAGATGGCGGTGCAGATATTTCCATGTTCATACAGATAGCGGTGTAGTTATTTCCATGTGTAAAGAGATAGCTGTGTAGATATTTCCATGTATATGCAGATAGCTTTGTGGATATTTCCATTTTCATGCAGATAGCGGTTTAGATATTTCCATGTTCAAACAGATAGCGGTGTAGATATTTCCATGTTCCTACAGATAGCGGTGTAGATATTTCCATGTTTATACGGATAGCGCTGAAGATGTATGCATGTTTACACAGATAGCGGTGTAGATATTTCCACGCTCATACAGATAGCGGTGTGGATATTTCCATGTTCATCCAGATGGCTGTGTAGATATATCCATGTTCATACAGATAGCGGTGTAGTTATTTCCATATTCATACAGATAGTGGTGTAGATATTTCCATGTTTATACAGATAGCGGTGTAGATATTTCCATGTTTATACAGATAGCGGTGTAGATATTTCCAGGTTAATACAGATAGAGGTGTAGATATCTGCTTCTTAATACGGATGGCGGTGTAGATATTTATATGTTCATACAGATGGCGGTGCAGATATTTTCATGTTCATACAGATAGCGGTGTAGATATTTCCATGTTCATACAGATAGCAGTGTTGATATTTCCATGTTCATCGAGATGGCTGTGTAGACATATCCATGTTCATACAGATGGCAGTGAAGATAATTCCATGTTTATACATCTAGCGGTGTAGATATTTCCATGTTCATACAGATAGTGGTGTAGATATTTCCATGTTCATACAGATAGCGGTGCTGATATTTCCATGTTTATACAGGTAGCGGTGCTGATATTTCCATGTTTATACAGGTAGCGGTGTAGATATTTCCATGTTTATACAGATAGCGGTGTAGATATTTCCATGTTTATACAGATAGCGCTGTAGATATTTCCATGTTTATACAGATAGCGGTGTAGATATCTCCATCTTAATACAGATGGCGGTGTAGATATTAATATGTTCATACAGGTGGCCGTGCAGATATTTCCATGTTCATACAGATAGCGGTGTAGTTATTTCCATGTGTAAAGAAATAGCTGTGTAGATATTTCTTTGTATATGCAGATAGCTGTGTAGATATTTCCATTTTCATGCAGATAGCGGTTTAGATATTTCCATGTTCAAACAGATAGCGGTGTAGATATTTCCATGTTTATACAGATAGCGGTGAAGATGTATGCATGCTTACACACTTAGTGGTGTAGATATTTCCATGTTCATACAGATAGCAGTGTAGATATTTCCATGTTCATCCAGATGGCTGTGTAGATATATCCATGTTCATACAGATAGCGGTGTAGATATTTCCATGTTCATACAGATAGTGGTGTAGATATTTCCATGTTCTTACAGATAGCAGTGTAGCTATTTCCATGTTCATACAGATAGCGGTGTAGATATTTCCATCTTCGTACACATAGCGGTGTAGATATTTCCATGTTCATACAGATAGCTGTGCTGATATTTCCATGTTTATACAGGTAGCGGTGTAGATATTTCCATGTTCATACAGATAGCTCTGTAGCTATTTCCATGTTCATACAGATAGCGGTGTAGATATTTCCATGTTCATCCAGATGGCTCTACAGATATATCCATGTTCATACAGATGGCGGTGATGATAATTCCATGTTCATACAGATAGCAGTGTAGATATTTCCATGTTCATACAGATTGTGGTGTAGATATTTCCATGTTCATACAGATAGCGGTGTAGCTATTTCCATGTTCATACAGATATCGGTGTAGATATTTCCATGTTCATCCAGATGGCTGTGTAGATATATCCATGTTCAAACAGATGGCGTTGTAGATATTTCCATGTTCATACAGATAGCGGTGTAGATATTTCCATGTTCATACAGATAGCGGAGTAGGTATTTCCACGTTCATACAGATAGAGGGGCTGATATTTCCATGTTCATACAGATAGCGGTGCTGATATTTCCATGTTTATACAGGTAGCGGTGTAGGTATTTCCATGTTTATACAGATAGTGGTGTAGTTATTTCCATGTTTATCTAGATAGCGGTGTAGATATTTCCATGTTTATACTGATAGCGGTGTAGATATCTCCATTTTAATACAGACGGCCGTGAAGATATTTGTATGTTCATACAGATGGCGGTGCAGATATTTCCATGTTCATACAGATGGCGGTGCAGATATTTCCATGTTCATACAGATAGCGGTGTAGTTATTTCCATGTTCATACAGATAGCGGTGTAGTTATTTCCATGTTCATAGAGATAGCGGTGTAGATATTTCCGTGTTCATACTGATAGCGGTGCTGATATTTCCATGTTTATACAGGTAGCGGTGTAGATATTTCCATGTTTATACAGATAGCGGTGTAGATATTTCCATGTTTATACAGATAGCGGTGTAGATATTTCCATGTTTATACATATAGCGGTGTAGATATCTCCATCTTAATATAGATTGGGGTGTAGATATTTATATCTTCATACAGATGGCGGTGCAGATATTTCCATGTTCATACAGATGGCGGTGTAGATATTTGCATGTATATAGTGATAGCGCTGTAGTTATTTCCATGTGTAAAGAGATAGCTTTGTAGATATTTCCATGTATATGCAGATCGCTGTGTAGATATTTCCATTTTCATGCAGATAGCGGTGTAGATATTTCCATGTTCAGATAGCGGTGTAGATATTTCCATGTTCATGCAGATAGCAGTGTAGATATTTCCATGTTTATACAGATAGCGGTGAAGATGTATGCATGTTTTTACAGATAGCGGTGTAGATATTTCCATGTTCTTCCAGATGGCTGTGTTGATATATCCATGTTCATACAGATGGCGGTGAAGATATTTCCATCTTCATACAAATAGCGGTGTAGTTTTTTCCGTGTGTAAAGAGATAGCTGTGTAGATATTTCCATGCATATGCAGATAGCTGTGTAGATATTTCCATTTTCATGCAGATAGCGGTTTAGATATTTCCATGTTCATCCAGGTGGCTGTGTAGATATATCCATGTTCAAACAGATAGCGGTGTAGATATTTCCATGTTCATAAAGATAGTGGTGTAGATATTTCCATGTTTATACAGATAGCGGTGTAGATATTTCCAGGTTTATAAAGATAGCGGTGTAGATATTTCCAAGTTTATACAGATAGCGGTGAAGATATCTCCATCTTAATACAGATGGTGGTGTAGATATTTATATGTTCATACAGATGGCAGTGCAGATATTTCCATGTTCATACAGATGGCGGTGTAGATATTTCCATGTTTATAGAGATAGCGGTGTAGTTATTTCCATGTTCATACAGATAGCGGTGTAGATATTTCCATGTTCATACAGATAGCGGTGTAGATATTTCCATGTTCATCCAGATGGCTTTGTAGATGTATCCATGTTCATACAGATGGCGGTGTAGATATTTCCATGTTCATAGAGATAGCGGTGTAGATATTTCCATATTCATACAGATAGAGGGGCTGATATTTCCATGTTCATACAGATAGCGGTGCTGATATTTCCATGTTTATACAGGTAGTGGTGTAGATATTTCGATGTTTATACAGGTAGCAGTGTAGATATTTCCATGTTTATACAGATAGCGATGTGGATATTTCCAGGTTTATACAGATAGCGGTGTAGATATTTCCATCTTAATACAGATGGCGCTGTAGATATTTATATGTTCATTCAGATGGCGGTGCAGATATTTCCATGTTCATACAGATGGCAGTGTAGATATTTCCATGTTCATACAGATAGCGGTGTAGTTATTTCCATGTGTAAAGAGATAGCTGTGTAGATATTACCATGTATATGCAGATAGCTGTGTAGATATTTCTATTTTCATGCTGATAGCGGTTTAGATATTTCCATGTTCAAACAGATAGCGGTGTAGATATTTCCATGTTCATACAGATAGCGTTGTAAATATTTCCATGCTTATACAGATTGCAGTGAAGATGTATGCATGTTTACCCAGATAGCAGTGTAGATATTTCCATGTTCATGCAGATAGCGGTGTAGATATTTCCATGTTCATCCAGATGGCTTTGTAGATATTTCCATGTTCATACAGATAGCGGTGTAGCTATTTCCATGTTCATGCAGATAGCAGTTTAGATATTTCCATGTTCATAGAGATAGCAGTGTAGATATTTCCATGTTCATACAGATAGTGGTGCTGATATTTCCATGTTTATACAGGTAGCGCTGTAGATATTTCCATCTTTATACAGATAGCAGTGTAGATATTTCCAGGTTTATAAAGATGGCGGTGTAGATATTTCCAAGTTTATACAGATAGCGGTGAAGATATCTCCATCTTAATACAGATGGCGGTGTAGATATTTATATGTTCATACAGATGGCAGTGCAGATATTTCCATGTTCGTACAGAGGGCGGTGTAGATATATCCATGTTTATAGAGACAGCCGTGTAGTTATTTCCATGTGTAAAGAGATAGGTTTGTAGATATTTCCATGTATATGTAGATAGCTGTGTAGATATTTCTATTTTCATGCATATAGCGGTTTAGATATTTCCATGTTCAAACAGATAGCGGTGTAGATATTTCCATGTTCATACAGATAGCGGTGTAGATATTTCCATGTTTATACAGATAGCGGTGAAACGTATGCATGTTTACAGAGATAGCGGTGTAGATATTTCCATGTTCATACAGATCGCGGTGTAGATGTTTCCATGTTTATACAGATAGCGCTGAAGATGTCCGCATGTTTACACAGATAGCGGTGTAGATATTTCCACGCTCATACAGATAGCGGTGTAGATATTTCCATGTTCATTCAGATGGTTGTGTAGATATATGCATGTTCATACAGATAGCGGTGTAGTTATTTCCATATTCATACAGATAGTGGTGTAGATATTTCCATGTTCATACAGATAGCGGTGTAGCTATTTCCATGTTCATACAGATAGCGGTGTATATATTTCCATGCTCTTACAGATAGCGGTGTAGATATTTCCAAGTTCATACAGATAGCTGTGCTGATATTTCCATGTTTATACAGGTAGCGGTGTAGATATTTCCATGTTTGTACAGTTAGCGGTGTAGATATTTCCATGTTTATACAGATAGCGGTGTAGATATTTCCAGGTTTATACAGATAGAGGTGTAGATATCTGCTTCTTAATACGGATGGCGGTGTAGATATTTATATGTTCATTCAGATGGCGGTGCAGATATTTCCATGTTCATACATATAGCGGTGTAGATATTTCCATGTTCATACAGAAGGCGGTGTAGATATTTATATGTTCATACAGATGGCGGTGCAGATATTTCAATGTTCATACTGATAGCGGTGTAGATATTTCCATGTTTATAGAGATAGCGGTGTAGTTATTTCCATGTGTAAAGAGATAGCTGTGTAGATATTTCCATGTATATGCAGATAGCTGTGTAGATATTTCCATTTTCATGCAGACAGCGGTGTAGATATTTCCATGTTCAAACAGATAGCGGTGTAGATATTTCCATGTTCATACATATAGCGGTGTAGATATTTCCATGTTCATACAGACAGCGGTGTAGATATTTCCATGTTCATACAGATAGCGGTGTATATATTTCCATGTTCATACAGAGAGCGGTGCTGTTATTTACATGTTTATACAGGTAGCGGTGTAGATATTACCATGTTTATACAGATAGCGGTGCAGATATTTCCATGTTTATACAGATAGCGGTGTAGATGTTTCCAGGTTTATACAGATAGCGGTGTAGATATCTCCATGTTAATACAGATGGCGGTGTAGATATTTATATGTTCATACAGATGGCGGTGCAGATATTTTCATGTTCATACAGATAGCGGTGTAGCTATTTCCATGTTCATACAGATAGCAGTGTAGATATTTCCATGTTCATCCAGATGGCTGTGTAGACATATCCATGTTCACACAGATGGCAGTGAAGATAATTCCATGTTTATACATATAGCGGTGTAGATATTTCCATGTTCATACAGATAGTGGTGTAGATACTTCCATGTTCATACAGATAGCGGTGCTGATGTTTCCATGTTTATACAGGTAGCGGTGCTGATATTTCCATGTTTATACAGGTAGCGGTGTAGATATTTCCATGTTTATACAGATAGCGGTGTAGATATTTCCATGTTTATACAGATAGCGCTGTAGATATTTCCATGTTTATACAGATAGCGGTGTAGATATCTCCATCTTAATACAGATGGCGGTGTAGATATTTATATGTTCATACAGAAGACCGTGCAGATATTTCCATGTTCATACAGATAGCGGTGTAGTTATTTCCATGTGTAAAGAGATAGCTGTGTAGATATTTCCATTTATATGCAGATAGCTGTGTAGATATTTCCATTTTCATGCAGATAGCGTTTAGATATTTCCATGTTCAAAAAGATAGCGGTGTAGATATTTCCATGTTTATACAGATAGCGGTGAAGATGTATGCATGCTTACACACATAGTGGTGTAGATATTTCCATGTTCATACAGATAGCGGTGTAGATATTTCCATGTTCATCCAGATGGCTGTGTAGATATATCCATGTTCATACAGATAGCGGTGTAGATATTTCCATGTTCATACAGATAGTGGTGTAGCTATTTCCATGTTCATACAGATAGCGGTGTAGATATTTCCATGTTCATCCAGATGGCTGTACAGATATATCCATGTTCATACAGATGGCGGTGATGATAATTCCATGTTCAGATAGCGGTGTAGATATTTCCATGTTCATACAGATAGTGGTGTAGATATTTCCATGTTCATACAAATAGCGGTGTAGCTATTTCCATGTTCATACAGATATCGGTGTAGATATTTCCATGTTCATCCAGATGGCTGTGTAGATATATCCATGTTCAAACAGATGGCGTTGTAGATATTTCCATGTTCATACAGATAGCGGTGTAGATATTTCCATGTTCATACAGATAGCGGAGTAGGTATTTCCACGTTCATACAGATAGAGGGGCTGATATTTCCATGTTCATACAGATAGTGGTGCTGATATTTCCATGTTTATACAGGTAGCGGTGTAGATATTTCCATGTTTATACAGATAGCGGTGTAGTTATTTCCATGTTTATATAGATAGCGGTGTAGATATTTCCATGTTCATACAGATAGCGGTGTAGTTATTTCCATGTGTAAAGAGATAGCTGTGTAGATATTTCCATGTATATGCAGATAGCTCTGTAGATATTTCCATTTTCATGCAGATAGCGGTGCAGATATTTCCATGTTTAAACAGATAGCGGTGTAGACATTTCCATGTTCATACAGATAGCGGTGAAGATATTTCCATATTTATACAGATTGCGGTGAAGATGTATGCATATTTACACAGATAGCGGTGTAGATATTTCCATGTTCATACAGATAGCGGTGTAGATATTTCCATGTTCATCCAGATGGCTGTGTAGATATATCCATGTTCATACAGAGAGCGGTGTAGATATTTCCATCTTCATACAGATAGCGGTGTAGCTATTTCCATGTTCATACAGATAGCGGTGTAGTTATTTCCATGTTCATAGAGATAGCGGTGTAGATATTTCCGTGTTCATACAGATAGCGGTGCTGATATTTCCATGTTTATACAGGTAGCGGTGTAGATATTTCCATGTTTATACAGATAGCGGTGTAGATATTTCCATGTTTATACAGATAGCGGTGTAGATATTTCCATGTTTATACATATAGCGGTGTAGATATCTCCATCTTAATATAGATTGGGGTGTAGATATTTATATCTTCATACAGATGGCGGTGCAGATATTTCCATGTTCATACAGATGGCGGTGTAGATATTTGCATGTATATAGAGATAGCGCTGTAGTTATTTCCATGTGTAAAGAGATAGCTTTGTAGATATTTCCATGTATATGCAGATCGCTGTGTAGATATTTCCATTTTCATGCAGATAGCGGTGTAGATATTTCCATGTTCAGATAGCGGTGTAGATATTTCCATGTTCATGCAGATAGCAGTGTAGATATTTCCATGTTTATACAGATAGCGGTGAAGATGTATGCCTGTTTATACAGATAGCGGTGTAGATATTTCCATGTTCTTCCAGATGGCTGTGTTGATATATCCATGTTCATACAGATGGCGGTGAAGATATTTCCATCTTCATACAGATAGCGGTGTAGTTTTTTCCGTGTGTAAAGAGATAGCTGTGTAGATATTTCCATGCATATGCAGATAGCTGTGTAGATATTTCCATTTTCATGCAGATAGCGGTTTAGATATTTCCATGTTCAAACAGATAGCGGTGTAGTTATTTCCATGTTCATAGAGAGAGCGGTGTAGATATTTCCATGTTCATACAGATAGCGGTGTAAATATTTCCATGTTTATACAGATAGTGGTGAAGATGTTTACATGTTTACACAGATAGCGGTGTAGATATTTCCATGTTCATACAGATAGCGGTGTAGATATTTCCATGTTCATCCAGATGGCTGTGTAGACATATCCATGTTCATACAGATGGCGGTGAAGATATCTCCATGTTCATACAGATAGCGGTGTAGATATTTCCATGTTCATCCAGATGGCTGTGTAGATATATCCATGTTCATACAGATAGCGGTGTAGATATTTCCATGTTCATACAGATAGCGGTGTAGATATTTCCATGTTCATACAGATAGCGGTGTAGATATTTCCATGTTCATACAGACGGTGGTGTAGATATTTCCATGTTTATAGATATAGCGGTGTAGATATTTCCATGTGTAAAGAGATAGCAGTGTATATATTTCCATGTATATGCAGATAGCTTTGTAGATATTTCCATTTTCATGCAGTTAGCGGTGTAGATATTTACATGTTCAAACAGATAGCGGTGTAGATATTTCCATGTTCATTCAGATAGCTTTGTAGATATTTCCATGTTCATACAGATAGCGGTGTAGATATTTCCATGTTCATACAGATAGCGGTGTAGATATTTCCATCTTCATACAGATAGCGGTGCTGATATTTCCATGTTTATACAGGTAGCGGTGTAGATATTTCCATGTTTATACAGATAGCGGTGTAGATATTTCCATGTTTATACAGATAGCGGTGTAGATATTTCCATGTTTATTCAGATAGCGGTGTAGGTATCTCCATCTTAATACAGATGGCGGTGTAGATATTTATATGTTCATACAGATGGCGGTGCAGATATTTCCATGTTCATACAGATGGCGTTGTAGATATTTCCATGTTCAGATAGCGGTGTAGATATTTCCATGTTCATACAGATAGCGGTGTAGATATTTCCATGTTCATACAGGTAGCGGTGTAGATTTTTCCATGTTCATACAGATAGCGGTGCTGATATTTCCATGTTTATACAGGCAGCGGTGTAGATATATCCATGTTTATACAGATAGCGGTGTAGATATCTCCTTCTTAATACAGATGGCGGTGTAGGTATTTAAAAGTTCATACAGATGGCGGTGCAGATATTTCCATGTTCATACAGATGGCGGTGTAGATATTTCCATGTTTATAGATATAGCGGTGTAATTATTTCCATGTGTAAAGAGATAGCTGTGTAGATATTTCCATGTATATGCAGATAGCTTTGTAGATATTTCCATTTTCATGCAGATAGCGGTGTAGATATATCCATGTTCAAACAGATAGCGGTGTAGATATTTCCATGTTCATCCAGATGGCTGTGTAGATATTTCCATGTTTATACAGATAGCGGTGTAGATATTTCCATGTTCATACAGATAGCGGTGTAGATATTTCCATGTTCATCCAGATGGCTGTGTAGATATATCCATGTTCATCCAGATGTCTGTGTAGATATATCCATGTTCATACAGATAGCGGTGTAGATATTTCCATGTTTATACAGATAGCGGTGTAGATATTTCCATGTTTATACAGATAGCGGTGTAGATATTTCCATGTTTATACATATAGCGGTGTAGATATCTCCATCTTAATATAGATTGGGGTGTAGATATTTATATCTTCATACAGATGGCGGTGCAGATATTTCCATGTTCATACAGATGGCGGTGTAGATATTTGCATGTATATAGAGATAGCGCTGTAGTTATTTCCATGTGTAAAGAGATAGCTTTGTAGATATTTCCATGTATATGCAGATCGCTGTGTAGATATTTCCATTTTCATGCAGATAGCGGTGTAGATATTTCCATGTTCAGATAGCGGTGTAGATATTTCCATGTTCATGCAGATAGCAGTGTAGATATTTCCATGTTTATACAGATAGCGGTGAAGATGTATGCCTGTTTATACAGATAGCGGTGTAGATATTTCCATGTTCTTCCAGATGGCTGTGTTGATATATCCATGTTCATACAGATGGCGGTGAAGATATTTCCATCTTCATACAGATAGCGGTGTAGTTTTTTCCGTGTGTAAAGAGATAGCTGTGTAGATATTTCCATGCATATGCAGATAGCTGTGTAGATATTTCCATTTTCATGCAGATAGCGGTTTAGATATTTCCATGTTCAAACAGATAGCGGTGTAGTTATTTCCATGTTCATAGAGAGAGCGGTGTAGATATTTCCATGTTCATACAGATAGCGGTGTAAATATTTCCATGTTTATACAGATAGTGGTGAAGATGTTTACATGTTTACACAGATAGCGGTGTAGATATTTCCATGTTCATACAGATAGCGGTGTAGATATTTCCATGTTCATCCAGATGGCTGTGTAGACATATCCATGTTCATACAGATGGCGGTGAAGATATCTCCATGTTCATACAGATAGCGGTGTAGATATTTCCATGTTCATCCAGATGGCTGTGTAGATATATCCATGTTCATACAGATAGCGGTGTAGATATTTCCATGTTCATACAGATAGCGGTGTAGATATTTCCATGTTCATACAGATAGCGGTGTAGATATTTCCATGTTCATACAGACGGTGGTGTAGATATTTCCATGTTTATAGATATAGCGGTGTAGATATTTCCATGTGTAAAGAGATAGCAGTGTATATATTTCCATGTATATGCAGATAGCTTTGTAGATATTTCCATTTTCATGCAGTTAGCGGTGTAGATATTTACATGTTCAAACAGATAGCGGTGTAGATATTTCCATGTTCATTCAGATAGCTTTGTAGATATTTCCATGTTCATACAGATAGCGGTGTAGATATTTCCATGTTCATACAGATAGCGGTGTAGATATTTCCATGTTCATACAGATAGCGGTGCTGATATTTCCATGTTTATACAGGTAGCGGTGTAGATATTTCCATGTTTATACAGATAGCGGTGTAGATATTTCCATGTTTATACAGATAGCGGTGTAGATATTTCCATGTTTATTCAGATAGCGGTGTAGGTATCTCCATCTTAATACAGATGGCGGTGTAGATATTTATATGTTCATACAGATGGCGGTGCAGATATTTCCATGTTCATACAGATGGCGTTGTAGATATTTCCATGTTCAGATAGCGGTGTAGATATTTCCATGTTCATACAGATAGCGGTGTAGATATTTCCATGTTCATACAGGTAGCGGTGTAGATTTTTCCATGTTCATACAGATAGCGGTGCTGATATTTCCATGTTTATACAGGCAGCGGTGTAGATATATCCATGTTTATACAGATAGCGGTGTAGATATCTCCTTCTTAATACAGATGGCGGTGTAGGTATTTAAAAGTTCATACAGATGGCGGTGCAGATATTTCCATGTTCATACAGATGGCGGTGTAGATATTTCCATGTTTATAGATATAGCGGTGTAATTATTTCCATGTGTAAAGAGATAGCTGTGTAGATATTTCCATGTATATGCAGATAGCTTTGTAGATATTTCCATTTTCATGCAGATAGCGGTGTAGATATATCCATGTTCAAACAGATAGCGGTGTAGATATTTCCATGTTCATCCAGATGGCTGTGTAGATATTTCCATGTTTATACAGATAGCGGTGTAGATATTTCCATGTTCATACAGATAGCGGTGTAGATATTTCCATGTTCATCCAGATGGCTGTGTAGATATATCCATGTTCATCCAGATGTCTGTGTAGATATATCCATGTTCATACAGATAGCGGTGTAGATATTTCCATGTTCATACAGATAGCGGTGTAGATATTTCCATGTTCATACAGATAGCAGTGTAGATATTTCCATGTTCAAACAGATAGCGGTGTAGATATCTCCATCTTAATACAGATGGCGGTGTAGATATTTATATGTTCATACAGATGGCAGTGCAGATATTTCCATGTTCATACAGATGGCGGTGTAGATATTTCCATGTTTATAGAGATAGCGGTGTAGTTATATCCATGTGTAAAGAGATAGGTTTGTAGATATTTCCATGTATATGCAGAGAGCTGTGTAGATATTTCTATTTTCATGCAGATAGCGGTTTAGATATTTCCATGTTCAAACAGATAGCGGTGTAGATATTTCTATGTTCATCCACATGACTGTGTAGATATATCCATGTTCATACAGATAGCGGTGTAGATATTTCCATGTTCATACAGATAGCGGTGTAGATATTTCCATGTTTATACAGATAGCGGTGAAATGTATGCATGTTTACACAGGTAGCGGTTTAGATATTTCCATGTTCATACAGATCGCGGTGTAGATATTTCCATGTTCATCCAGATCGCTGTGTAGACATATCCATATTCATACAGATGGCGGTGAAGATATTTCCAAGTTCATACAGATTGCGGTGTAGATATTTCCATGTTCATACAGATAGCGGTGTAGATATCTCCATGTTCATACAGATAGCGGTGTAGATATTTCCATGTTCATACAGATAGAGGGGCTGATATTTCCATGTCCATACAGATAGCGGTTCTGATATTTCCATGTTTATACAGGTAGAGGTGTAGATATTTCCATGTTTATACAGATAGCAGTGTAGATATTTCCATGTTCATACAGATAGCGGTGTAGCTATTTCCATGTTCATACAGATAGTGGTGTAGATATTTCCATGTTCATCCAGATGGCTGTGTAGATATTTCCATGTTCATACAGATAGCGGTACTGATATTTCCATGTTGATACAGGTAGCGGTGTAGATATTTCCATGTTTATACAGATAGCGGTGTAGATATTTCCATGTTTATGCAGATAGCGGTGTAGATATCTCCATCTTAATACAGATGGCTGTGTAGATATTTATATGTTCATACAGATGGAGGTGCAGATGTTTCCATGTTCATACAGATTGCGGTGTAGATATTTCTATGTTCATACAGATAGCGGTGTAGTTATTTCCATGTGTAAAGAGATAGCTGTGTAGATATTTCCATGTATATGCAGATAGCAGAGTAGATATTTCCATTTTCAAGCAGATAGCGGTGTAGATATTTCCATGTTCAAACAGAGAGCGGTGTAGATATTTCCATGTTCATACAGATAGCGGTGTAGATATTTCCATGTTCATACAGATCGCGGTGTAGATATTTCCATATTCATCCAGATGGCTGTGTAGATATATCCATGTTCATACAGATAGCGGTGTAGATATATCCATGTTCATACAGATAGCGGTGTAGATATTTCCATGTTTATACAGGCAGCGTAGTAGATATTTCCATGTTTATACAGATAGCGGTGTAGATATCTCCTTGTTAATACAGATGGCGGTGTAGATATTTAGAGGCTCATACAGATGGCGTTGCAGTTATTTCCATGTTCATACAGATGGCGGTGTAGCTATTTCCATGTTCATACAGATAGCGGTGTAGATATATCCATGTTCATAGAGATAGCGGTGTAGATATTTCCATGTTCATACAGATAGCGGTGCTGATATTTCCAAGTTTATACAGATAGCGGTGAAGATATCTCCATCTTAATACAGATGGCGGTGTAGATATTTATATGTTCATACAGACGGCGGTGCACTTATTTCCATGTTAATACAGATGGCGGTGTAGATATTTCCATGTTTATAGAGATAGCGGTGTAGTTATTTCCATGTGTATAGAGATAGATTTGTAGATATTTCTATGTATATGCAGATAGCTGTGTAGGTATTTCTATTTTCATGCAGATAGCAGTTTAGATATTTCCATGTTCAAACAGATAGCGGTGTAGGGATTTCCATGTTCATACAGATAGCGGTGTAGATATTTCCATGTTTATACAGATAGCGGTGAAGATATATGCATGTTTTCACAGATAGCGGTGTAGATATTTCCATGTTCATACAGATCGCGGTGTAGATATTTCCATGTTCATTAAGATAGCTGTGTAGACATATCCATGTTCATACAGATGGCGGTGAAGATATTTCCATGTTCATACAGATAGCGGTGTAGATATTTCCATGTTCATACAGATATCGGTGTAGATATTTCCATGTTCATACAGATGGCAGTGTAGATATATCCATGTTCATACAGATGACGGTGAAGATATTTCCATGTTCATACAGATAGCGGTGTAGATATTTCCATGTTAATACAGATAGCGGTGTAGATATTTCCATGTTCATACCGATAGCGGTGCTGATATTTCCATGTTTATAAAGGAAGCGGTGTAGATATTTCCATGTTTATGCAGATAGCGGTGTAGATATTTCCATGTTTATACAGATAGCGGTGTAGATATTTCCATGTTTATACAGATAGCGGTGTAGATATCTCCTTCTTAATACAGATGGCGGTGTAGATATTTATAAGTTCATACAGATGGCGGTGCAGATATTTCCATGTTCATACAGATGGCGATGTAGATATTTCCATGCTCATAGAGATAGCGGTGTAGTTATTTCCATGTGTAAAGAGATAGCTGTGTAGATATTTCCATGAATATGCAGATAGCTGTGTAGATATTTCCATTTTCATGCAGACAGCGGTGTAGATATTTCCTTGTTCAAACAGATAGCGGTGTAGATATTTCCATGTTCATACAGATAGCGGTGTAGATATTTCCATGTTCATACTGATAGCGGTGTAGATATTTCCATGTTCATACAGATAGCGGTGTATATATTTCCATGTTCATACAGATAGTGGTGCTGATAATTCCATGTTTATACTGGTAGCGGTGTAGATATTTCCTTGTTTATACAGATAGCGGTGTAGTTATTTCCATGTTTATACAGATAGCGGTGTAGATATTTCCATGTTCATACAGATAGCAGTGCTGATATTTCCATGTTTATACAGGCAGCAGTGTAGGTATTTCCATGTATATACAGATAGCGGTTTAGATATCTCCTTCTTAATACAGATGGCGGTGTAGAAATTTATATGTTCATACAGATGGCGGAGCAGATATTTCCATGTTCATACAGATGGCGGTGTAGATATTTCCATGTTTATAGATATAGCGGTGTAGTTATTTCCATGTGTAAAGAGATAGCTGTGTAGATATTTCCATGTATATGCAGATTGCTTTGTAGATATTTCCATTTTCATACAGATAGCGGTGTAGATATTTACATGTTCAAACATATAGCGGTGTAGGTATTTCCATGTTCATACAAATAGCGGTGAAGATGTTTCCATGTTCATACAGATAGCGGTGTAGATAATTCCATGTTCATACAGATAGCGGTGTAGATATTTCCATGTTCATACAGATAGCGGTGCTGAGATTTCCATGTTTATGCAGATAGCGGTGCTGATGTTTCCATGTTTATACAGGTAGCAGTGTAGATATTTCCACGTTTATTCAGATAGCAGTGTAGATATTTCCATCTTAATACTGATGGCGGAGTAGATATTTATATGTTCATACAGATGGCGGTGCAGATATTTCCATGTTCATACAGATGGCGGTGTAGATGTTTCCATGTTCATACAGATAGCGGTGTAGTTGTTTCCATGTGTAAAGAGATAGCTTTGTAGATATTTCCATGTATATGCAGATAGCTGTGTAGATATTTCCATTTTCATGCAGAGAGTGGTGTATATATTTCCATCTTCAGATAGAGGTGTATATATTTCCATGTTCATACAGATAGCGGTGTAGATATTTCCAAGTTTATACAGACAGCGGTGAAGATGTATGCATGTTTACACAGATAGCGGTGTGGAGATTTCCATGTTCATACAGAGGGCTGTGCAGATATATCCATGTTCATTCAGATAGCGGTGTAGATATTTCCATTTTCATACAGATAGCGGTGTAGATATTTCCATGTTCATACAGATGGCTGCGTAGATATATCCATGTTCATACCGATTGCGGTGAAGATATTTCCTTGTCCATACAGATAGCGGTGTAAATATTTCCATGTTCATACAGATAGAGTTGTAGCTATTTCCATGTTCATACAGATAGCGGTGTATGTATTTCCATGTTGATACAGATAGCGGTGCAGATATTTCCATGTTCATACAGATAGCAGTTTAGATATTTCCATGTTCATCCAGGAGGCTGTGTAGATATATCCATGTTCATACAGATGGCGTTGAAGATATTTCCTTGTTTATACAGATAGCGGTGTAGTTATTTCCATGTGTAAAGAGATAGCTGTGTAGATATTTCCATGTATATGCAGATAGCTGTGTGGATATTTCCATTTTCATGCAGATTGCGGTTTAGATATTTCCATGTTCAAACAGACAGCGGTGTAGATATTTCCATGTTCATAGAGATAGCGGTGTAGATATATCCATGTTCATACAGATAGAGGGGCTGATATTTCCATGTTCATACAGATAGCGGTGCTGATATTTCCATGTTTATACAGGTAGTGGTGTAGATATTTCCATGTTTATACAGGTAGCAGTGTAGATATTTCCATGTTTATACAGAGAGCGGTGTAGATATATCCATGTTTATACAGATAGCGGTGTAGGTATCTCCTTCTTAATACAGATGGCGGTGTAGATAATTATATGTTCATACAGATGGCGGTGCAGATATTTCCATGTTCATACAGATGGCGGTGTGGATATTTCCATATTCATACAGATAGCGGTGTAGATATTTCCATGTTTATACAGATAGCGGTGTAGATATTTCCATGTTCATACAGATGGCGGTGCAGATATTTCCATGTTCATACAGATGGCGGTGAAGATATTTCCATGTTCATAGAGATAGCGGTGTAGTTATTTCCATGTGTAAAGAGATAGCTGTGTAGATATTTCCATGTATATGCAGATAGCTCTGTAGATATTTCCATTTTCATGCAGATAGCGGTGTAGATATTTCCATGTTCAAACAGATAGCGTGTAGATATTTCCATGTTCATACAGATAGCGGTGTAGATATTTCCAAGTTTATACAGATTGCGGTGAAGATGTATGCATATTTACTCAGATAGCGGTGTATATATTTCCATGTTCATACAGATAGCGGTGAAGATATTTCCATGTTCATCCAGATGGCGGTGTAGATATTTCCATGTTCATCCAGATGGCTGTGTAGATATATCCATGTTCATACAGAGAGCTGTGTAGATATTTCCATGTTCATACAGGTAGTGGTGTAGATATTTCCATGTTCATACAGATAGCAGTGTAGCTCTTTCCATGTTCATAGAGATAGCGGTGTAGTTATTTCCATGTTCATACAGATATCGGTGCTGATATTTCCATGTTTATACAGGTAGCGGTGTAGATATTTCCATGTTTATACAGATAGCGGTGTAGATATTTCCATGTTTATACAGATAGCAGTGTAGTTATTGCTAAGTTTATACAGATAGCGTTGTGGATATTTCCATCTTAATATAGATGGGGGTGTAGATATTTATATGTTCATACAGATGGCGGTGCAGCTATTACCATGTTGATACAGATGGCGGTGTAGATATTTCATTGTTAATACAGATTGCGGTGTAGATATTTCTATGTTCATACAGATAGCGGTGTAGTTATTTCCAGGTGTAAAGAGATAGCTGTGTAGATATTTCCATGTATATGCAGATAGCAGAGTAGATATTTCGATTTTCAAGCAGATAGCAGTGTAGATATTTCCATGTTCAAACAGATAGCGGTGTAGATATTTCCATGTTCATACAGATAGAGGTGTAGATATTTCCATATTAATACAGATCGCGGTGTAGATATTTCCATGTTCATCCAGATGGCTGTGTAGATATATCCATGTTCATACAGATAGCGGTGTAGATGTATCCATGTTCATACAGATAGCGGTGTAGATATTTCCATGTTTATACAGGCAGCGGAGTAGATATTTCCATGTTTATACAGATAGCGGTGTAGATTTCTCCTTGTTAATACAGATGGCGGTGTAGATATTTAGAGGCTCATACAGATGGCGTTGCAGATATTTCCATGTTCATACAGATGGCGGTGTAGCTATTTCCATGTTCATACGGATAGCGGTGTAGATATATCCATGTTCATAGAGATAGCGGTGTAGATATTGCCATGTTCATACATATAGCGGTGTAGCTATTTCCATGTTCATAGAGATAGCGGTGTAGATATTTTCATGTTCATCCAGATGGCTGTGTAGATATATCCATGTTCATACAGATAGCGGTGCTGATATTTCCAAGTTTATACAGATAGCGTTGAAGATATCTCCTTCTTAATACAGATGGCGGTGTAGATATTTATAATTTCATACAGATGGCGGTGCAGATATTTCCATGTTCATACAGATGGCAATGTAGATATTTCCATGTTCATACAGATATCGGTGTAGATATTTCCATGTTCATACAGACAGCGGTGTATATATTTCCATGTTTATACAGACTGCGGTGAAGATGTATGCATGTTTACACAGATAGTGGTGTAGATATTTCCATGTTCATCCAGATGGCTGTGTAGATATTTCCATGTTTATACAGATAGCGGTGTAGATATTTCCATGTTCATACAGATAGCGGTGTAGATATTTCCATGTTCATACAGATAGCAGTGTAGATATTTCCATGTTCAAACAGATAGCGGTGTACATATCTCCATCTTAATACAGATGGCGGTGTATATATTTATATGTTCATACAGATGGCAGTGCAGATATTTCCATGTTCATACAGATAGCGGTGTAGATATTTCCATGTTCATACCGATAGCGGTGTAGATATTTCCATGTTTATACAGATAGCGGTGAAATGTATGCATGTTTACACAGATAGCGGTGTAGATATTTCCATGTTCATACAGATCGCGGTGTAGATATTTCCATGTTCATCCAGATCGCTGTGTAGACATATACATATTCATACCGATGGCGGTGAAGATATTTACAAGTTCATACAGATTGTGGTGTAGATATTTCCATGTTCATACAGATAGCGGTGTAGATATTTTCATGTTCATACAGATGGCGGTGCAGATATTTCCATGTTCATACTGATAGCGGTGCTGATATTTCCATTTTTATACAGATAGCGGTGTAGATATTTCCATGTTTATACAGATAGCGGTGTAGATATTTCCATGTTTATACAGATAGCGGTGTAGATATCTCCTTAATACAGATGGCGGTGTAGATATTTATATGTTCATACAGATGGCAGTGAAGATATTTCCATGTTCATACAGATGGCGGTGTAGATATTTCCATGTTTATAGAGATAGCGGTGTAGTTATTTCCACGTGTAAAGAGATAGCTGTATAGATATTTCCATGTATATGCAGACAGCTGTGTAGATATTTCCAATTTCATGCAGACAGTGGTGTAGATATTTCCATGTTCAAACAGATAGCGGTGTAGATATTTCCATGTTCATACAGACAGCGGTGTATATATTTCCATGTTCATACAGATAGCGGTGTAGATATTTCCATGTTCATACAGATAGCGGTGTAGATATTTCCATGTTCATACAGATAGCGGTGTATATATTTCCATGTTCATACAGATAGCGGTGTAGATATTTCCATGTTCATACAGATAGCGGTGTAGATATTTCCATGTACATACAGATAGCGGTGCTGATATTTCCATGATTATACAGGTAGCGGTGTAGATATTTCCATGTTTATACACATAGCGGTGTAGATATTTCCATGTTTATACAGATAGCGGTGTAGGTATTTCCATGTTTATACAGATAGCGGTGTAGATATCTCCATCTTAATACAGATGGCGGAGTAGATATTTATATGTACATTCAGATGGCGGTGCAGATATTTCCATGTTCATACAGATAGCGGTGTAGCTATTTCCATGTTCATACAGATAGCGGTGTAGATATTTCCATGTTCACACAGATAGAGGGGCTGATATTTCCATGTTCATACAGATAGCGGTGCTGATATTTCCATGTTTTTACAGGTAGCGGTGTAGATATTTCCATGTTTATACAGATAACGGTGTAGATATTTCCATGTTTATACAGATAGCGGTGTAGATATTTCCATGTTTATACAGATAGCGGTGTAGATATCTCCATCTTAATACAGATGGCGGTGTAGATATTTATATGTTCATACAGATGGCCGTGCAGACTATTCCATGTTCATACAGATAGCGGTGTAGTTATTTCCATGTGTAAAGAGATAGCTGTGTAGATATTTCCACGTATATGCAGATTGCTCTGTAGATATTTCCATTTTCATGCAGATAGCGGTTTAGATATTTCCAAGTTCAAACAGCGGTGTAGATATTTCCATGTTCATACAGATAGCGGTGTAGATATTTCCATGTTCGTACAGATAGCGGTGTAGATATTTCCATGTTCATACAGATAGCGGTGTAGATATTTCCATGTCCATCCAGATGGCTGTGTAGATATATCCATGTCCATCCAGATGGCTGTGTAGATATATCCATGTTCATACAGATAGCGGTGTAGTTATTTCCATGTTCATACAGATAGTGGTGTAGATATTTCCATGTTCATACAGATAGTGGTGTACCTATTTCCATGTTCATACAGACAGCGGTGTATATATTTCCATGTTCGTACAGATAGCGGTGTAGATATTTCCATGTTCATATAGATAGCGGTGCTGATATTTCCATATTTATACAGGTAGCGGTGTAGATATTTCCATGTTTATACAGATAGTGGTGTAGATATTTCCATGTTTATACAGATAGCGGTGTAGATATTTCCATGTTTATACAGATAGCGGTGTAGATATCTCCATCTTAATACAGATGGCGGTGTAGATATTTATATGTTCATACAGATGGCGGTGCAGATATTTCCATGTTCATACAGATAGCGGAGCAGCTATTTCCATGTTCATACAGATAGCGGTGTAGATATTTCCATGTTCCTCCAGATGGCTGTGTAGACATATCCATGTTCACACAGATGGCATTGTAGATAATTCCATGTTCATACATCTAGCGGTGTAGATATTTCCGTGTTCATACAAGTAGCGTTGTAGATATTTCCATGTTCATACAGAGAGAGGGGCTGATATTTCCATGTTCATACAGATAGCGGTGCTGATATTTCCATGTTTATACAGGTAGCGGTGTAGATATTATCATGTTTATACAGATAGCGGTGTAGATATTTCCATGTTTATACAGATAGCGGTGTAGGTATTTCCATGTTTATACAGATAGCGTTGTAGGTATCTCCATCTTAATACAGATGGCGGTGTAGATATTTATATGTTCATACAGATGGCCGTGCAGATATTTCCATGTTCATACAGATAGCGGTGTAGTTATTTCCATGTGTAAAGAGATAGCTGTGCAGATATTTCCATGTATATGCAGATAGCTGTGTAGATATTTCCATTTTCATGCAGATAGCGGTTCAGATATTTCCATGTTCAAACAGAGAGCGGAGTAGCTATTTCCATGTTCATACAGATAGCGGTGTAGATATTTCCATGTTCATCCAGATGGTTGTGTAGATATATCCATGTTAATACAGATAGCAGTGTAGATATTTCCATGTTCATACAGATAGCAGTGTAGATATTTCCATGTTTACACAGATAGAGGGTGAAGATGTATGCATGTTTACACAGATAGCAGTGTATATATTTCCATGTTCATACAGATAGCTGTATAGGTATTTCCATGTTCATCCAGATGGCAGTGTAGATATATCCATGTTCATACAGATGGTGGTGAAGATATTTCCATGTTCATACAGATAACGGTGTAGATATTTCCATGTTCATACAGATATCGGTGTAGATATTTCCATGTTCATACAGATGGCTGTGTAGGTATATCCATGTTCATACATATGACGGTGAAGATATTTCCAGGTTCATACAGATAGCGGTGTAGGTATTTCCATATTCATACAGATAGCAGTGTAGATATTTCCATGTTAATATCGATAGCGGTGCTGATATTTCCATGTTTATGCAGGAAGCGGTGTAGATATTTCCATGTTTATACAGATAGCGTTGTAGATATTTCCATGTTTATACAGATGGCGGTGCAGATATTTCCATGTTCATACAGATGGCGAAGTAGATATTTCCATGCTTATGGAGATAGCGGTGTAGTTATTTCCATGTGTAAAGAGATAGCTGTGTAGATATTTCCATGTATATGCAGATAGCTGTGTAGATATTTCCATTTTCATGCAGACAGCGGTGTAGATATTTCCTTGTTCAAACAGATAGCGGTGTAGATATTTCCATGTTCATACAGATAGCAGTGTAGATATTTCCACGTTCATACTGATAGCGGTGTAGATATTTCCATGTTCATACAGATAGCGGTGTATATATTTCCATGTTCATACAGATAGTGGTGCTGATATATCCATGTTTATACAGGTAGCAGTGTAGATATTTCCATGTTTGTACAGAGAGCGGTGTAGTTATTTCCATGTTTATACAGATAGCGGTGTAGATATTTCCATGTTTATGCAGATAGCGGTGTAGATATCTCCATCTAAATACAGATGGCGGTGTAGATATTTATATGTTCATACAGATGGCAGTGCAGATATTTCCATGTTCATACAGATGGCGGTGTAGATATTTCCATGTTCATACAGATAGCGATGTAGTTATTTCCATGTGTAAAGAGATAGCTGTGTAGATATTTCCATGTATATGCAGATAGCAGTGTAGATATTTCCATCTTCAAACAGATAGCGGTGTAGATATTTCCATGTTCATACAGACAGCGGTGTAGATATTTCCATGTTTATACAGACTGCGGTGAAGATTTTTGCATGTTTACAGAGATAGCGGTGTAGATATTTCCATGTTCATCCAGATGGCTGTGTAGATATATCCATGTTCATACAGATAGCCGTTTAGATATTTCCATGTTCATACAGATAGTGGTGTAGATATTTCCATGTTCATACAGATAGCAGTGTAGATATTTCCATGTTCAAACAGACAGCGGTGTAGATATCTCCATCTTAATACAGATGGCGGTGTAGATATTTATAAGTTCATACAGATGGCAGTGCAGATATTTCCATGTTCATACAGATGGCGGCGTAGATATTTCCATGTTTATAGAGATAGCGGTGTAGTTATTTCCATGTGTAAAGAGATAGGTTTGTAGATATTTCCATGTATATGCAGAGAGCTGTGTAGATATTTCTATTTTCATACAGATAGCGGTTTAGATATTTCAATGTTCAAACAGATAGCGGTGTACATATTTCCATGTTCATCCAGATGGCTGTGTAGATATATCCATGTTCATACAGATAGCGGTGTAGATATTTCCATGTTCATACAGATAGCGATGTAGATATTTCCATGTTTATACAGATAGCGGTGAAATGTATGCATGTTTACACAGATAGCGGTGTAGATATTTCCATGTTCATACAGATCGCGGTGCAGATATTTCCATGTTCATCCAGATAGCTGTGTAGACATATCCATATTCATACAGATGGCGGTGAAGATATTTCCATGTTCATTCAGTTTGCGGTGTAGATATTTCCATGTTCATACAGATAGCAGTGTAGATATCTCCATGTTCATACAGATGGCGGTGTAGATATTTCCATGTTCATACAGATAGCGGTGTAGATATCTCCATGTTCATACAGATAGCGGTGTAGTTATTTCCATGTGTAAAGAGATAGCTTTGTCGATATTTCCATGTACATGCAGATAGCTGTGTATATATTTCCATTTTCTTGCAGATAGCGGTGTAGATATTTCCATGATTATACAGATAGCGGTGTAGATATCTCCGTCTTAATACAGATGGCGGTGTACATATTTATATGTTCATACAGATGGCTGTGAAGATATTTCCATGTTCATACAGATGGCGGTGCAGATATTTCCAAGTTCATACAGATAGCGGTGTAGTTTTTTCCATGTGTAAAGAGATAGCTGTGTAGATATTTCCATGTATATGCAGATAGCTGTGTAGATATTTCCATTTTCATGCAGATAGCGGTTTAGATATTTCCATGTTCAAACAGATATCAGTGTAGATATTTCCATGTTCATACAGATAGCGGTGTAGATATTTCCATGTTTATACAGGTAGCGCTGAAGATGTATGCATGTTTACACAGTTAGCGGTGTAGATATATCCATGTTCATACAGATAGCGGTGTAGATATTTCCATGTCCATCCAGATGGCTGTGTAGATATATCCATGTCCATCCAGATGGCTGTGTAGATATATCCATGTTCATACAGATAGCGGTGTAGTTATTTCCATATTCATACAGATAGTGGTGTAGATATTTCCATGTTCATACAGATAGCGGTGTAGCTATTTCCATGTTCATACAGATAGCGGTGTAGATATTTCCATGTTCGTACAGAAAGCGGTGTAGATATTTCCATGTTCATACAGATAGCTGTGCTGATATTTCCATGTTTATACAGGTAGCGGTGTAGATATTTCCATGTTTATAGAGATAGCGGTGTATATATTTCCATGTTTATACAGATAGCGGTGTAGATATTTCCAGGTTTATATAGATAGAGGTGTAGATATCTGCTTCTTAATACAGATGGCGGTGTAGATATTTATATGTTCATACAGATGGCGTTGCAGATATTTCCATCTTCATACAGATAGCGGTGTAGATATTTCCATGTTTATAGAGATAGCGGTGTAGTTATATCCATGTGTAAAGAGATAGCTGTGTAGATATTTCCATGTATATGCAGATAGCTGTGTAGATATTTCCATTTTCATGCAGACACCGGTGTAGATATTTCCATGTTCATACATATAGCGGTGTAGATATTTCCATGTTCATACAGATAGCGGTGTGGATATTTCCATGTTCATACAGATAGTGGTGTAGATATTTCCATGTTCATACAGATAGCGGTGCTGTTATTTCCATGTTTATACAGGTAGCAGTGTAGATATTTCCATGTTTATTCAGATAGTGGTGTAGATATTTCCATGTTTATACAGATAGCGGTGTAGATATTTCCATGTTTATACAGATAGCGGTGTAGATATCTCCATGTTAATACAGATGGCGGTGTAGATATTTATATGTTCATACAGATGGCGGTGCAGATATTTCCATATTCATACAGATAGCGGTGTAGCTATTTCCATGTTCATACAGATAGCGGTGTAGATATTTCCATGTTCATCCAGATGGCTGTGTAGACATATCCGTGTTCATACAGATGGCAGTGAAGATAATTCCATGTTTATACATCTAGCGGTGTAGATATTTCCATCTTCATACAGATAGCGGTGTAGGTATTTCCATGTTCATACAGATAGAGCTGCTGATATTTCCATGTTCATACAGATAGCGGTGCTGATATTTCCATGTTTATACAGGTAGCGGTGTAGATATTTCCATGTTTATACTGATAGCGGTGTAGATATCTCCATCTTAATACAGATGGCCGTGTAGATATTTATATGTTCATACAGATGGCGGTGCAGATATTTCCATGTTCATACAGATGGCGGTGTAGATATTTCCATGTTCATACACATAGCGGTGTAGTTATTTCCATGTGTAAAGAGATAGCTGTGTAGATATTTCCATGTATATGCAGATAGCTCTGTAGATATTTCCATTTTCATGCAGATAGCGGTGTAGATATTTCCATGTTCAAACAGATAGCGGTGTAGACATTTCCATGTTCATTCAGATAGCGGTGAAGATATTTCCATGTTTATACAGATAGCGGTGAAGATGTATGCATATTTACACAGATAGCGGTGTAGATATTTCCATGTTCATACAGATAGCGGTGTAGATATTTCCATGCTCATCCAGATGGCTGTGTAGATATATCCATGTTCATACAGATAGCGGTGTAGTTATTTCCATGTTCATACAGGTAGTGGTGTAGATATTTCCATGTTCATACAGATAGCGGTGTAGCTATTTCCATGTTCATACAGATAGCGGTGTAGATATTTCCATGTTCATAGAGATAGCGGTGCAGATATTTCCGTGTTCATACAGATAGCGGTGCTGATATTTCCATGTTTATACAGGTAGCGGTGTAGATATTTCCATGTTTATACAGATAGCGGTGTAGATATTTCCATATTTATACAGATAGCGGTGTAGATATTTCCATGTTTATACATATAGCGGTGTAGATATCTCCATCTTAGTATAGATTGGGGTGTAGATATTTATATCTTCATACAGATGTCGGTGCACATATTTCCATGTTCATACAGATGGCAGTGTAGATATTTGCATGTATATAGAGATAGCGCTGTAGTTATTTCCATGTGTAAAGAGATAGCTTTGTAGATATTTCCATGTATATGCAGATCGCTGTGCAGATATTTCCATTTTCATGCAGATAGCGGTGTAGATATTTCCATGTTCAGATAGCGGTTTAGATATTTCCATGTTCATGCAGATAGCAGTGTAGATATTTCCATGTTTATACAGATAGCGGTGAAGATGTATGCATGTTTATACAGATAGCGGTGTAGATAATTCCATGTTCATCCAGATGGCTGTGTTGATATATCCATGTTCATACAGATGGCGGTGAAGATATTTCCATGTTCATACAGATACCGGTGTAGTTATTTCCGTGTGTAAAGAGATAGCTGTGTAGATATTTCCATGTATATGCAGATAGCTGTGTAGATATTTCCATTTTCATGCAGATAGTGTTTTAGATATTCCCATGTTCAAACAGATAGCGGTGTAGATATTTCCATGTTCATAGAGAGAGCGGTGTAGATATTTCCATGTTCATACAGATAGCGGTGTAGATATTTCCATGTTTATACAGATAGTGGTGAAGATGTATGCATGTTTACACAGATAGCGGTGTAGATATTTCCATGTTCATTCAGATAGCGGTGTAGATATTTCCATGTTCATCCAGATGGCTGTGAAGTCATATCCATGTTCATACAGATGGCGGTGAAGATATTTCCATGTTCATACAGATAGTGGTGTAGATATTTCCATGTTCATCCAGATGGCTGTGTAGTTATATCCATGTTCATACAGATAGCGGTGTAGATATTTCCATGTTCATACAGATAGCGGTGTAGATATTTCCATGTTCATACAGATAGCGGTGTAGATACTTCCATGTTCATAGAGATAGCGGTGTAGATATTTCCATGCTTATACAGATTGCAGTGAAGATGTATGCATGTTTACACAGATAGCGGTGTAGATATTTCCATGTTCATGCAGATAGCAGTGTAGATATTTCCATGTTCATCCAGATGGCTGTGTAGATATATCCATGTTCATACAGATAGCGGTGTAGATATTTCCATGTTCATACAGATAGCGGTGTATATATTTCCATGTTCATACAGATAGCGGTGTAGATATTTCCATGTTCATACAGATAGCGGTGTAGATATTTCCATGTACATACACATAGCGGTGCTGATATTTCCATGATTATACAGGTAGCGGTTTAGATATTTCCATGTTTATACACATTGCGGTGTAGATATTTCCATGTTTATACAGATAGCGGTGTAGACATTTCCATGTTTATACAGATAGCGGTGTAGATATCTCCATCTTAATACAGATGGCGGAGTAGATATTTATATGTACATACAGATGGCGGTGCAGATATTTCCATGTTCATACAGATAGCGGTGTAGCTATTTCCATGTTCATACAGATAGCGGTGTAGATATTTCCATGTTCACACAGATAGAGGGGCTGATATTTCCATGTTCATACAGATAGCGGTGCTGATATTTCCATGTTTTTACAGGTAGCGGTGTAGATATTTCCATGTTTACACAGATAGCGGTGTAGATATTTCCATGTTCATCCAGATGGCTGTGTAGATATATCCATGTTCATACAGATAGCCGTTTAGATATTTCCATGTTCATACAGATAGCGGTGTAGATATTTCCATTTTTATACAGATAGCGGTGTAGATATTTCCAGGTTTATACAGATAGCGGTGTAGATATCTCCATCTTAATACAGATGGCGGTGTAGATATTTATAAGTTCATACAGATGGCAGTGCAGATATTTCCATGTTCATACAGATGGCGGTGTAGATATTTCCATGTTTATAGAGATAGCGGTGTAGTTATTTCCATGTGTAAAGAGATAGGTTTGTAGATATTTCCATGTATATGCTGAGAGCTGTTTAGATATTTCTATTTTCATACAGATAGCGGTTTAGATATTTCCATGTTCAAACAGATAGCGGTGTACATATTTCCATGTTCATCCAGATGGCTGTGTAGATATATCCATGTTCATACAGATAGCGGTGTAGATATTTCCATGTTCATACAGATAGCGATGTAGATATTTCCATGTTTATACAGATAGCGGTGTAGATATCTCCATCTTAATACAGATGGCGGTGTAGATATTTATATGTTCATACAGATGGCGGTGCAGATATTTCCATGTTCATACAGATAGCGGAGCAGCTATTTCCATGTTCATACAGATAGCGGTGTAGATATTTCCATGTTCCTCCAGATGGCTGTGTAGACATATCCATGTTCACACAGATGGCGTTGTAGATAATTCCATGTTCATACATCTAGCGGTGTAGATATTTCCATGTTCATACAGATAGCGTTGTAGATATTTCCATGTTCATACAGAGAGAGGGGCTGATATTTCCATGTTCATACAGATAGCGGTGCTGATATTTCCATGTTTATACAGGTAGCGGTGTAGATATTATCATGTTTATACAGATAGCGGTGTAGATATTTCCATGTTTATACACATAGCGGTGTAGGTATTTCCATGTTTATACAGATAGCGGTGTAGGTATCTCCATCTTAATACAGATGGCGGTGTAGATATTTATATGTTCATACAGATGGCCGTGCAGATATTTCCATGTTCATACAGATAGCGGTGTAGTTATTTCCATGTGTAAAGAGATAGCTGTGCAGATATTCCCATGTATATGCAGATAGCTGTGTAGATATTTCCATTTTCATGCAGATAGCGGTTCAGATATTTCCATGTTCAAACAGATAGCGGAGTAGCTATTTCCATGTGCATACAGATAG
The DNA here is from genome assembly GCF_029281585.2 of Gorilla gorilla gorilla. Lineage (NCBI taxonomy): Eukaryota > Metazoa > Chordata > Mammalia > Primates > Hominidae > Gorilla > Gorilla gorilla. The sequence continues at coordinate 1,993,078 of NC_073232.2, read as the reverse complement.
CGGTGTAGATATTTCCATGTTCATCCAGATGGTTGTGTAGATATATCCATGTTAATACAGATAGCAGTGTAGATATTTCCATGTTCATACAGATAGCAGTGTAGATATTTCCATGTTTACACAGATAGCGGTGAAGATGTATGCATGTTTACACACATAGCGGTGTATGTATTTCCATGTTCATACAGATAGTTGTATAGGTATTTCCATGTTCATCCAGATGGCTGTGTAGATATATCCATGTTCATACAGATGGTGGTGAAGATATTTCCATGTTCATACAGATAACGGTGTAGATATTTCCATGTTCATACAGATATCGGTGTAGATATTTCCATGTTCATACAGATGGCTGTGTAGATATATCCATGTTCATACATATGACGGTGAAGATATTTCCAGGTTCATACAGATAGCGGTGTAGGTATTTCCGTGTGTAAAGAGATAGCTGTGTAGATATTTCCATGGATATGCAGATAGCTGTGTAGATATTTCCATTTTCATGCAGATAGTGTTTTAGATATTTCCATGTTCAAACAGATAGCGGTGTAGATATTTCCATGTTCATAGAGACAGCGGTGTAGATATTTCCATGTTCATACAGATAGCGGTGTAGATATTTCCATGTTTATACAGATAGTGGTGAAGATGTATGCATGTTTACACAGATAGCGGTGTAGATATTTCCATGTTCATCCAGATGGCTGTGTAGATATATCCATGTTCATACAGATAGCGGTGTAGATATTTCCATGTTCATCCAGATGGCTGTGTAGATATTTCCATTTTCATGCAGATTGCGGTTTAGATATTTCCATGTTCAAACAGATATCGGTGTAGATATTTCCATGTTCATACAGATAGCGGTGTAGATATTTCCATGTTTATACAGGTAGGGCTGAAGATGTATGCATGTTTACACAGTTAGCGGTGTAGATATATCCATGTTCATACAGATAGCGGTGTAGATATTTTCATGTTCATCCAGATGGCTGTGTAGATATATCCATGTTCATACAGATAGCGGTGTAGTTATTTCCATATTCATACAGATAGTGGTGTAGATATTTCCATGTTCATACAGATAGCGGTGTAGCTATTTCCATGTTCATACAGATAGCGGTGTAGATATTTCCATGTTCGTACAGAAAGCGGTGTAGATATTTCCATGTTCATACAGATAGCTGTGCTGATATTTCCATGTTTATACAGGTAGCGGTGTAGATATTTCCATGTTTATACAGATAGCAGTGTAGATATTTCCATGTTTATACAGATAGCGGTGTAGATATTTCCAGGTTTATACAGATAGAGGTGTACATATCTGCTTCTTAATACAGATGGCGGTGTAGATATTTATATGTTCATACAGATGGCGGTGCAGATATTTCCATGTTCATACAGATAGCAGTGTAGATATTTCCATGTTTATACAGATAGCGGTGTAGATATCTCCTTCTTAATACAGATGGCGGTTTAGATATTTATATGTTCATACAGATGGCGGTGCAGATATTTCCATGTTCATACAGATGGTGGTGTAGATATTTCCATGTTTATAGATATAGTGGTGTAGTTATTTCCATGTGTAAAGAGATAGCTGTGTATATATTTCCATGTATATGCAGATAGCTTTGTAGATATTTCCATGTTCATAGAGATAGCGGTGTAGATATTTCCATGTTCATACACATAGCGGTGTAGATATTTCCATGTTCATACAGATAGCGGTGCTGATATTTCCATGTTTATACAGGTAGCGGTGTAGATATTTCCATGTTTATACAGACTGCGGTGAAGATGTTTGCATGTTTACACAGATAGCGGTGTAGATATTTCCATGTTCATCCAGTTGGCTGTGTAGATATGTCCATGTTCATACAGATAGCTGTGTAGATATTTCCATGTTCATACAGATAGTGGTTTAAATATTTCCATGTTCATTCAGATGGCTGTGTAGATATATCCATGTTCATACAGATAGCGGTGTAGATATTTCCATGTTCATACAGGTAGCGGTGTAGATATTTCCATGTTCATACAGGTAGCGGTGTAGATATTTCCATGTTCATACAGATAGCGGTGCTGATATTTCCATGTTTATACAGGCAGCGGTGTAGATATTTCCGTGTTTATACAGATAGCAGTGTAGATATCTCCATCTTAATACAGATGGCGGTGTAGATATTTATATGTTCATACAGATGGCGTTGGGGATATTTCCATGTTCATACAGATGTCAGTGTAGATATTTCCATGTTTATAGATATAGCGGTGTAGTTATTTCCATGTGTAAAGAGATGGCTGTGTAGATATTTCCATGTATATGCAAATAGCTTTTTAGATATTTCCATTTTCATGCAGATTGCGGTGTAGATATTTACATGTTCAAACAGATAGCGGTGTAGAAATTTCCATGTTCATTCAGATAGCTTTGTAGATATTTCCATGTTCATACAGATAGCGGTGTAGATATTTCCATGTTCATACAGATAGCGGTGTAGATATTTCCATGTTCATACAGATAGTGGTGTAGATATTTCCATGTTTTTTCAGATAGCGGTGTAGATATCTCCATCTTAATACAGATGGCGGTGTAGATATTTACATGTTCATACCGATTGCGGTGCAGATATTTCCATGTTAATACAGATAGCGGTGTAGATATTTCCATGTTCATACAGATAGCGGTGTAGATATTTCCATGTTCATACAGATAGCGGTGCTGATATTTCCAAGTTTATACAGGTAGCGGTGTAGATATTTCCATGTTTATACAGTTAGTGGTGTAGATATTTCCATGTTTTTTCAGATAGCGGTGTAGATATCTCCATCTTAATACAGATGGCGGTGTAGATATTTACATGTTCATACCGATGGCGGTGCAGATATTTCCATGTTCATACAGATGGCGGTGTAGATATTTCCATGTTCATACAGTTAGCGGTGTAGTTATTTCCATGAGTAAGGAGATAGCTGTGTAGACATTTCCATGTATTTGCAGATAGCTGTGTAGATATTTCCATTTTCATGCAGATAGCGGTGTATATATTTCTATATTCAAACAGATAGCGGTGTAGATATTTCCATGTTCATACAGATAGCGGTGTAGATATTTCCATGTTTATACAGATCGCGGTGAAGATGTATGCATGTTTACACAGGTAGCGGTGTGGATATTTCCAAGTTCATCCAGAGGGCTGTGTAGATATATCCATGTTCATACAGATAGCGGTGTAGATATTTCCATGTTCATACAGATAGCGGTGTAGATATTTCCATGTTCATCCAGATGGCTGTGTAGATATATCCATGTTCATACAGATGGCGGTGAAGAAATTTCCATGTTCGTAGAGATAGCGGTGTAGATATTTCCATGTTCATACAGATAGCGGTGTAGTTATTTCCATGTGTAAAGAGATAGCTGTGTAGATTTTTCCATGTATATGCAGATAGCTGTGTAGATATTTCTATTTTCATGCTGATAGCCGTTTAGATATTTCCATGTTCAAACAGATAGCGGTGTAGATATTTCCATGTTCATACAGACAGCGTTGTAGATATTTCCATGCTTATACAGATTGCAGTGAAGATGTATGCATGTTTACACAGATAGCGGTGTAGATATTTCCATGTTCATGCAGATAGCGGTGTAGATATTTCCATGTTCATCCAGATGGCTGTGTAGACATATCCATGTTCATACAGATAGCGGTGTAGATATTTCCATGTTCATACAGATAGAGGTGTAGATATTTCCATGTTCGTACAGATAGCGGTGTAGCTATTTCCATGTTCATGCAGATAGCGGTGTAGATATTTCCATGTTCATAGAGATAGCGGTGTAGATATTTCCATGTTCATACAGATAGCGGTGCTGATATTTCCATGTTTATACAGGTAGCGGTGTAGATATTTCCATGTTTATACAGATAGCGGTGTAGATATTTCCAGGTTTATAGAGATAGCGGTGTAGATATTTCCAAGTTTATACAGATAGCGGTGAAGATATCTCCATCTTAATACAGATGGCGGTGTAGATATTTATATGTTCACACAGATGGCAGTGCAGATATTTCCATTTTCATTCAGATGGCGGTGTAGATATTTACATGTTTATAGAGATAGCGGTGTAGTTATTTCCATGTGTAAATAGATAGGTTTGTAGATATTTCCATGTATATGCAGATAGCTGTGTAGATATTTCTATTTTCATGCAGATAGCGGTTTAGATATTTCCATGTTCAAACAGATAGCGGTGTAGATATTTCCATGTTCATACAGATAGCGGTGTAGATATTTCCATGTTTATACAGATAGCGGTGAAACGTATGCGTGTTTACACAGATAGCGGTGTATTTCCATGTTCATACAGATCGCGGTGTAGATATTTCCATGTTCATCCAGATGGCTTTGTAGACATATCCATGTTCATACAGATGGCCGTGAAGGTATTTCCATGTTCATACAGATAGCGGTGTAGATATTTCCTTTTTCATACAGATAGCGGTGTAGATATTTCCATGTTCATCCAGATGGCTGTGTAGATATATCCATGTTCATACAGATGGCGGTGAAGAAATTTCCATGTGCATACAGATAGCGGTGTAGCTATTTCCATGTTCATACATATAGCGGTGTATGTATTTCCATGTTCATACAGATAGCGGTGTAGATATTTCCATGTTCATACAGATAGCGGTGTAGATATTTCCATGTTCATCCAGATGGCTGTGTAGATATATCCATGTTCATACAGATGGCGGTGTAGATATTTCCATGTTCATACAGATAGCGGTGTAGATATTTCCATGTTCATACAGATATAGGGGCTGATATTTCCATGTTCATACAGATAGCGGCGCTGATATTTCCATGTTTATACAGGTAGTGGTGTAGATATTTCCATGTTTATACAGGTAGCAGTGTAGATATTTCCATGTTTATACAGATAGCGGTGTGGATATTTCCATGTTTATACAGATAGCGGTGTAGATATCTCCATCTTAATACAGATGGCCGGGTAGATATTTATATGTTCATTCAGATGGCGGTGCAGATATTTCCATGTTCATACAGATGGCGGTGTAGATATTTCCATGTTCATACAGATAGCGGTGTAGTTATTTCCATGTTTAAAGAGATAGCTGTGTAGATATTTCCATGTATATGCAGATAGCTGTGTAGATATTTCTATTTTCATGCTGATAGCGGTTTAGATATTACCATGTTCAAACAGATAGCGGTGTAGATATTTCCATGTTCATACAGATTGCGTTTTAGATATTTCCATGCTTATACAGATTGCAGTGAAGATGTATGCATGTTTACACAGATAGCGGTGTAGATATTTCCATGTTCATGCAGATAGCGGTGTAGATATTTTCATGTTCATCCAGATGGCTGTGTAGATAAATCCATGTTCATACAGATAGCGGTGTAGATATTTCCATGTTCATACAGATAGAAGTGTAGATATTTCCATGTTCGTACAGATAGCGGTGTAGCTATTTCCATGTTCATGCAGATAGCGGTGTAGATACTTCCATGTTCATAGAGATAGCGGTGTAGATATTTCCATGTTCATACTGATAGCGGTGCTGATATTTCCATGTTTATACAGGTAGCGGTGTAGATATTTCCAAGTTTATTCAGATAACGGTGAAGATATCTCCATCTTAATACAGATGGCGGTGTAGATATTTATATGTTCATACAGATGGCAGTGCAGATATTTCCATGTTCATACAGATGGCAGTGTAGATATTTCCATGTTTATAGAGATAGCGGTTTAGTTATTTCCATGTGTAAAGAGATAGGTTTGTAGATATTTTCATGTATATGCAGATAGCTGTGTAGATATTTCTATTTTCATGCAGATAGCGGTTTAGATATTTCCATGTTCAAACAGATAGCGGTATAGATATTTCCATGTTCATACAGATAGCGGTGTAGATATTTCCATGTTTATACAGATAGCGGTGAAACGTATGCAAGTTTACACAGATAGCGGTGTAGATATTTCCATCTTCATACAGATCGTGGTGTAGATATTTCCATGTTCATCCAGATGGCTGTGTAGACATATCCATGTTCATACAGATGGCGGTGAAGATATTTCCATGTTCATACAGATAGCGGTGTAGAGATTTCCATGTTCATACAGATAGCGGTGTAGATATTTCCATGTTCATACAGTTGGCTGTGTAGATATATCCATGTTCATACAGATGGCGTTGAATATATTTCCATGTTCATACAGATAGCGGTGTAGATATTTCCATGTTCATACAGATAGCGGTGCAGATATTTCCATGTTCATACAGATAGCGGTGCTGATATTTCCATGTTTATACAGATAGCGTTGTAGATATTTCCATGTTTATACAGATAGCGGTGTAGATATCTCCTTCTTAACACAGATGGCGGTGTACATATTTATATGTTCATACAGATGGCTGTGAAGATATCTCCATCTTAATACAGATGGCGGAGTAGATATTTCTATGTACATGCAGATGGCGGTGCAGATATTTCCATGTTCATACAGATAGCGGTGTAGTTATTTCCATGTGTAAAGAGATAGCTGTGTAGATATTTCCATGTATATGCAGATAGCTGTGTGGATATTTCCATTTTCATGCAGATAGCGGTTTACATATTTCCATGTTCAAACAGATATCGGTGTAGATATTTCCATGTTCATACAGATAGCGCTGTAGATATTTCCATGTTTATACAGGTAGCGCTGAAGATGTGTGCATGTTTACACAGATAGCGGTGTAGATATATCCATGTTCATACAGATAGCGGTGTAGTTATTTCCATGTTCATCCAGATGTCTGTGTAGATATATCCATGTTCATACAGATAGCGGTGTAGTTATTTCCATATTCATACAGATAGTGGTGTAGATATTTCCATGTTCATACAGATAGCGGTGTAGCTATTTCCATGTTCATACAGATAGCGGTGTAGATATTTCCATGTTCGTACAGATAGCGGTGTAGATATTTCCATGTTCATACAGATAGCTGTGCTGATATTTCCATGTTTATACCGGTAGCGGTTTAGATATTTCCATGTTTATACAGATAGCGGTGTAGATATTTCCATGTTTATACAGATAGCGGTGTAGATATTTCCAGGTTTATACAGATAGAGGTGTAGATATCTGCTTCTTAATACAGATGGCGGTGAAGATATTTATATGTTCATACAGATGGCGGTGCAGATATTTCCATGTTCATACAGATAGCGGTGTAGATATTTCCATGTTTATAGAGATAGCGGTGTAGTTATATCCATGTGTAAAGAGATAGCTGTGTAGATATTTCCATGTATATGCAGATAGCTGTGTAGATATTTCCATTTTCATGCAGACAGCGGTGTAGATATTTCCATGTTCAAACAGATAGCGGTGTAGATATTTCCATGTTCATACATATAGCGGTGTAGATATTTCCATGTTCATACAGATAGCGGTTTAGATATTTCCATGTTCATACAGATAGCGGTGTAGATATTTCCGTGTTCATACAGATAGCGGTGCTGTTATTTCCATGTTTATACAGGTAGCGGTGTAGATATTTCCATGTTTATACAGATAGCGGTGTAGATATTTCCATGTTTATACAGATAGCGGTGTAGATATTTCCATGTTTATACAGATAGCGGTGTACATATCTCCATGTTAATACAGATGGCGGTGTAGATATTTATATGTTCATACAGATGGCGGTGCAGATATTTCCATATTCATACAGATAGCGGTGTAGCTATTTCCATCTTCATACAGATAGCGGTGTAGATATTTTCATGTTCATCCAGATGGCTGTGTAGACATATCCATGTTCATACAGATGGCAGCGAAGATAATTCCATGTTTATACATCTAGCTGTGTAGATATTTCTATGTTCATACAGATAGCTGTGTAGGTATTTCCATGTTCATACAGATAGAGGGGCTGATATTTCCATGTTCATACAGATAGCGGTGCTGATATTTCCATGTTTATACAGATAGCGGTGTAGATATTTCCATGTTTATACTGATAGCGGTGTATATATCTCCATCTTAATACAGATGGCCGTGTAGATATTTATATGTTCATACAGATGGCGGTGCAGATATTTCCATGTTCATACAGATGGCGGTGTAGATATTTCCATGTTCATACATATAGCGGTGTAGTTATTTCCATGTGTAAGGAGATAGCTGTGTAGATATTTCCATGTATATGCAGATAGCTCTGTAGATATTTCCATTTTCATGCAGATAGCGGTGTAGATATTTCCATGTTCAAACAGATAGCGGTGTAGACATTTCCATGTTCATTCAGATAGCGGTGAAGATATTTCCATGTTTATATAGATTGCGGTGAAGATGTATGCATATTTACACAGGTAGCGGTGTAGATATTTCCATGTTCATACAGATAGCGGTGTAGATATTTCCATGTTCATCCAGATGGCTGTGTAGATATATCCATGTTCATACAGATAGCGGTGTAGATATTTCCATGTTCATACAGGTAGTGGTGTAGATATTTCCATGTTCATACAGATAGCGGTGTAGCTATTTCCATGTTCATACAGATAGCTCTGTAGATATTTCCATGTTCATAGAGATAGCGGTGCAGATTTTTCCGTGTTCATACAGATAGCGGTGCTGATATTTCCATGTTTATACAGGTAGCGGTGTAGATATTTCCATGTTTACACAGAGAGCGGTGTAGAAATTTCCATGTTTATACAGATAGCCGTGTAGATATTTCCATGTTTATACATATAGCGGAGTAGATATCTCCATCTTAATATAGATTGGGGTGTAGATATTTATATCTTCATACAGATGTCGGTGCAGATATTTCCATGTTCATACAGATGGCAGTGTAGATATTTGCATGTATATAGAGATAGCGCTGTAGTTATTTCCATGTGTAAAGAGATAGCTTTGTAGATATTTACATGTATATTCAGATCGCTGTGTAGATATTTCCATTTTCATGCAGATAGTGGTGTAGATATTTCCATGTTCAGATAGCGGTGTAGATATTTCCATGTTCATGCAGATAGCAGTGTAGATATTTCCATGTTTATACAGATAGCGGTGAAGATGTATGCATGTTTATACAGATAGCGGTGTAGATATTTCCATGTTCATCCAGATGGCTGTGTTGATATATCCATGTTCATACAGATGGCGGTGAAGATATTTCCATGTTCATACAGATAGCGGTGTAGTTATTTCCGTGTGTAAAGAGATAGCTGTGTAGATATTTCCATGTATATGCAGATAGCTGTGTAGATATTTCCATTTTCATGCAGATAGCGTTTTAGATATTTCCATGTTCAAACAGATAGCGGTGTAGATATTTCCATGTTCATAGAGAGAGCGGTGTAGATATTTCCATGTTCATACAGATAGCGGTGTAGATATTTCCATGTTTATACAGATAGCGGTGTAGATATTTCCATGTTCATACAGATGGCTGTGTAGACATATCCATGTTCATACAGATGGCGGTGAAGATATTTCCATGTTCATACAGATAGCGGTGTAGATATTTCCATGTTCATCCAGATGGCTGTGTAGTTATATCCGTGTTCATACAGATAGCGGTGTAGATATTTCCATGTTCATACAGATAGCGGTGTAGATATTTCCATGTTCATACAGATAGCGGTGTAGATATTTCCATGTTCATACAGATAGCGGTGTAGATATTTCCATGTTCATACAGGTAGCGGTGTAGATATTTCCATGTTCATACAGATAGCGGTGCTGATATTTCCATGTTTATACAGGCAGTGGTGTAGATATTTCCATGTTTATACAGATAGCGGTGTAGATATCTCCTTCTTAATACAGATGGCGGTGTAGATATTTATATGTTCATACAGATGGTGGTGTAAATATTTCCACGTTTATAGATATAGCGGTGTAGTTATTTCCATGTGTAAAGAGATAGCTGTGTATATATTTCCATGTATATGCAGATAGCTTTGTAGATATTTCCATTTTCATGCAGTTAGCGGTGTAGATATTTACATGTTCAAACAGATAGCGGTGTAGGTATTTCCATGTTCATTCAGATAGCTTTGTAGATATTTCCATGTTCATACAGATAGCGGTGTAGATATTTCCATGTTCATACAGATAGCGGTGTAGATATTTCCATGTTCATACAGATAGCGGTGCTGATATTTCCATGTTTATACAGGTAGCGGTGTAGATATTTCCATGTTTATACAGATAGCGGTGTAGATATTTCCATGTTAATACAGATAGCGGTGTAGATATTTCCATGTTTATTCAGATAGTGGTATAGATATCTCCATCTTAATACAGATGATGGTGTAGATATTTATATTTTCATACAGATGGCGGTGCAGATATTTCCATGTTCATACAGATGGCGGTGTAGATATTTCCATGTTCATATAGCGGTGTAGATATTTCCATGTTCATACATATAGCGGTGTAGATATTTCCATGTTCATACAGATAGCGGTGTAGATATTTCCATGTTCATACAGGTAGCGGTGTAGATTTTTCTATGTTCATACAGATAGCGGTGTAGATATTTCCATGTTCATACACACAGCGGTGTAGTTATTTCCATGTGTAAAGAAATAGCTGTGTAGATATTTCCATGTATATGCAGATAGCTGTGTGGATATTTCCATTTTCATGCAGATAGCGGTTTAGATATTTCCATGTTCAAACAGATAGCGGTGTAGATATTTCCATGTTTATATAGATAGCGGTGTAGATATTTCCATGTTCATACAGATAGAGGGGCTGATATTTCCATGTTCATACAGATAGCGGTGCTATTTCCATGTTTATACAGGTAGCGGTTTAGATATTTCCATGTTTATACAGGTAGCAGTGTAGATATTTCCATGTTTATACAGAGAGCGGTGTAGATATATCCATGTTTATACAGATAGCTGTGTAGATATCTCCTTCTTAATACAGATGGCGGTGTAGATATTTATATGTTCATAGAGATGGCGGTGCAGATATTTCCATGTTTATACAGGTAGCGGTGTAGATATTTCCATGTTTATACAGATAGCGGTGTAGATATTTCCAAGTTTATACAGATAGCGGTGAATATATCTCCATCTTAATACAGATGGCGGTGTAGATATTTATATGTTAATACAGATGGCAGTGCAGATATTTCCATGTTCATACAGATGGCGGTGTAGATATTTCCATGTTCATCCAGATGGCTGTGTAGACATTTCCATGTTCATACAGATGGCGGTGTAGATATTTCCATGTTCATACTGATAGCGGTGCTGATATTTCCATGTTTATACAGGTAGCGGTGTAGATATTTCCATGATTATACAGATAGCGGTGTAGATATTTCCATGTTTATACAGATAGCAGTGTAGATATTTCCTTGTTTATACAGATAGCGGTGTAGATATCTCCTTCTTAATACAGATGGCGGTGCAGATATTTATATGTTCATACACATGGCGGTGCTGATATTTCCATGTTCATACAGATGGCGGTGTAGATATTTCCATGTTCATACAGATAGCGGTGTAGTTATTTCCATGTGTAAAGAGATAGATGTGTAGATATTTCCATGTATATGCAGATAGCTGTGTAGATAGTTCCATTTTCATGCAGATAGTGGTGTATATATTTCCATCTTCAAACAGATAGCGGTGTACATATTTCCATGTTCATACAGATAGCGGTGTAGATATTTCCAAGTTTTTACAGACAGCGTTGAAGATGTATGCATGTTTACACAGATAGCGGTGTGGAGATTTCCATGTTCCTACAGAGGGCTGTGTAGATATATCCATGTTCATACAGATAGCGGTGTAGATATTTCCATGTTCATACAGATAGCGGTGTAGATATTTCCATGTTCATCCAGATGGCTGCGTAGATATATCCATGTTCATACCGATGGCGGTGAAGATATTTCCATGTCCATACAGATAGCGGTGTAGATATTTCCATGTTCATACAGATAGCGGTGTAGCTATTTCCATGTTCATACACATAGCGGTGTATGTATTTCCATGTTCATACAGATAGCAGTGCAGATATTTCCATGTTCATACTGATAGCAGTGTAGATATTTCCATGTTGATCCAGGAGGCTGTGAAGATATATCCATGTTCATACAGATGGCGGTGAAGATATTTCCATGTTCATACAGATAGCGGTGTAGTTATTTCCATGTGTAAAGAGATAGCTGTGTAGATATTTCCATGTATATGCAGATAGCTGGGTGGATATTTCCATCTTCATGCAGATAGCGGTTTAGAGATTTTCATGCTCAAACAGATAGCGGTGTAGATATTTCCATGTTCATAGAGATAGCGGTGTAGATATTTCCATGTTCATACAGATAGAGGGGCTGATATTTCCATGTTCATACAGATAGCGGTGCTGATATTTCCATGTTTATACAGGTAGCAGATTAGATATTTCCATGTTTATACAGGTCGCAGTGTAGATATTTCCATGTTTATACAGAGAGCGGTGTAGATATATCCATGTTTATACAGATAGCGGTGTAGATATCTCCTTCTTAATACACATGGCGGTGTAGATATTTATATGTTCATACAGATGGCGGTGCAGATATTTCCGTGTTCATACAGATGGCTGTTAAGATATTTCCATGTTCATACAGATAGCGGTGTAGTTATTTCCATGTGTAAAGAGATAGCTGTGTAGATATTTCCATGTATATGCAGATAGCGGTGTAGATATTTCAATTTTCATGCTGATATCGGTCTAGATATTTCCATGATCAAACAGATAGAGGTGCAGATATTTCCATGTTCATACAGATGGCGGTGTAGATATTTCCATGTTCATACAGATAGCGGTGCTGATATTTCCATTTTTATACAGATAGCGGTGTAGATATTTCCATGTTTATACAGATAGCGGTGTAGATATTTCCATGTTTATACAGATAGCGGTGTAGATATCTCCTTAATACAGATGGCGGTGTAGATATTTATATGTTCATACACATGGCAGTGAAGATATTTCCATGTTCATACAGATGGCGGTGTAGATATTTCCATGTTTTTAGAGATAGCGGTGTATTTATTTCCATGTGTAAAGAGATAGCTCTGTAGATATTTCCATGTATATGCAGATAGCTGTGTAGATATTTCCATTTTCATGCAGACAGCGGTGTAGATATTTCCATGTTCAAACAGATAGCGGTGTAGATATTTCCATGTTCATACAGATAGCGGTGTATATATTTCCATGTTCATACAGATAGCGGTGTAGATGTTTCCATGTTCATACAGATAGCTTTGTAGATATTTCCATGTTCATACAGATAGCGGTGTATATATTTCCATGTTCATACAGATAGCGGTGTAGATATTTCCATGTTCATCCAGATGGCTGTGAAGACATATCCATGCTCATACAGATAGCGGTGTAGATATCTCCATCTTAATACAGATGGCGGTGTAGATATCTATATGTTCATACAGATGGCGGTGCAGATATTTCCATGTTTATACAGATAGCGGTGTAGATATTTCCATGTTTATACAGATAGCGGTGTAGATATCTCCATCTTAATACAGATGGCGGTGTAGATATTTATAAGTTCATACAGATGGCGGTGCAGATATTTCCATGTTCATACAGATAGCGGAGTAGCTATTTCCATGTTCATACAGATAGCGGTGTAGATATTTCCATGTTCCTCCAGATGGCTGTGTAGACATATCCATGTTCACACAGATGGCGGTGAAGATAATTCCATGTTCATACATCTAGTGGTGTAGATATTTCCATGTTCATACAGATAGCGGTGTAGATATTTCCATGTTCCTCCAGATGGCTGTGTAGACATATCCATGTTCACACAGATGGCGGTGAAGATAATTCCATGTTCATACATCTAGTGGTGTAGATATTTCCATGTTCATACAGATAGCGGTGTAGATATTTCCATGTTCATACAGATAGAGGGGCTGATGTTTCCATGTTCATACAGATAGCGGTGCTGATATTTCCATGTTCATCCAGATGGCTGTGAAGACATATCCATGTTCATACAGATAGCGGTGTAGATATCTCCATCTTAATACAGATGGCGGTGTAGATATTTATGTGTTCATACAGATGGCGGTGCAGATATTTCCATGTTCATACAGATAGCGGTGTAGTTATTGCCATTGGTAAAGAGATAGCTGTGTAGATATTTCCATGTATATGCAGATAGCTCTGTAGATATTTCCATTTTCATGCAGATAGCGGTTTAGATATTTCCAAGTTCAAACAGAGGTGTAGATATTTCCATGTTCATACAGATAGCGGTGTAGATATTTCCATGTTTATACAGATAGCGGTGAAGATGTATGCATGTTTACACAGATAGCGGTGTAGATATTTCCATGTTCATACAGATAGCGGTGTAGATAATTCAATGTCCATCCAGATGGCTGTGTAGATATATCCATGTTCATACAGATAGCGGTGTAGTTATTTCCATGTTCATACAGATAGTGGTGTAGATATTTCCATGTTCAGAATGCGGTGTAGCTATTTCCATGTTCATACAGACAGAGGTGTATATATTTCCATGTTCGTACAGATAGCGGTGTAGATATTTCCATGTTCATACAGATAGCTGTGCTATTTCCATTTTTATACAGGTAGCGGTGTAGATATTTCCATCTTTATACAGATAGCGGTGTAGATGTTTCCAAGTTTATACAGATAGCGGTGTAGATATTTCCATCTTTATACAGATAGCGTTGTAGATATCTCCTTAATACAGATGGCGGTGTAGATGTTTATATGTTCATACAGATGGCGGTGCAGATATTTCCATGATCATACAGATGGCGGTGTAGATATTTCCTTGTTTATATAGCGGTGTAGTTATTTCCATGTGTAAAGAGATAGCTGTGTAGATATTTCCACGTATATGCAGATAGCTGTGTAGATATTTCCATTTTCATGCAGACAGCGGTGTAGATATTTCCATGTTCAAACAGATAGCGGTGTAGATATTTCCATGTTCATACAGATAGCGGTGTAGATATTTCCATCTTCATACAGATAGCGGTGTAGATATTTCCATGTTCATACAGATAGCGGTGTAGATATTTCCATGTTCATTCATATTGCGGTGCTGATATTTCCATGTTTATACAGGTAGCGGTGTAGATATTTCCATGTTCATATAGATAGCAGTGTACATATTTCCATGTTTATACAGATAGCGGTGTAGATATTTCCATGTTTATACAGATAGCGGTGTAGATATCTCCATCTTAATACAGATGGCGGTGTAGATATTTATATGTTCATACATTTGGCGGTGCAGATATTTCCATGTTCATACAGATGGCGGTGTAGATATTTAAATGTTCATACAGATAGCGGTGTAGTTATTTCCATGTGTAAAGATATAGCTGTGTAGATATTTCCATGAATATGCAGATAGCAGTGTAGATATTTACATTTTCATGCAGATAGCGGTGTAGATATTTCCATGTTCAAACAGATAGCGGTGTACATATTTCCATGTTCATACAGATAGCGGTGTAGATATTTCCATGTTCATACAGATAGCAGTGTAGATATTTCCATGTTTATACAGATAGCGGTGAAGATGTATGCATGTTTACACAGAAAGTGTTGTAGATATTTCCATGTTCAAACAGCGCTGTAGATATTTCCATGTTCATACAGATAGCGGTGTAGATATTTCCATGTTTATACAGATTGCGGTGAAGATGTATGCATATTTAAACAGATAGCGGTGTAGATATTTCCATGTTCATACAGATAGCGGTGTAGATATTTCCATCTTCATCCATATGGCTCTGCAGATATATCCATGTTCATACAGATGGCGGTGAAGATATTTCCATGTTCATACAGATAGCGGTGTAGTTATTTCCATGTGTAAAGAGATAGCTGTGTAGATATTTCCATGTATATGCAGATAGCTGTGTAGATGTTTCCATTTTCATGCAGATAGCGGTTTAGATATTTCCATGTTTAAACAGATAGCGGTGTAGATATTTCCATGTTCATAGACATAGCGGTGTAGATATTTCCATGTTCATACAGATAGCGGTGCTGATATTTCCATGTTAATACAGGTAGCGGTGTAGATATTTCCAAGTTTATACAGAGAGCGGTGAAGATATCTCCATCTTAAAGCAGATGGCGGTGTAGATATTTATATGTTGATACAGATGGCGGTGCAGATATTTCCATGTTCATACAGGTGGCGCTGTAGATATTTCCATGTTTATAGAGATAGCGGTGCAGTTATTTCCATGTGTATAGAGATAGCTTTGTAAATATTTCCATGTATATGCAGATAGCTGTGTAGATATTTCCATTTTCATGCAGACAGTGGTGTAGATATTTCCATGTTCAAACCGATAGCGGTGTAGATATTTCCATGTTCATACACATAGCGGTGTAGATATTTCCATGTTCATACAGAGAGCGGTGTAGATATTTCCATGTTCATACAGATAGCGGTGCAGATATTTCCATGTTCATACATATAGCGGTGCTGATATTTCCTGGTTTATACAGGTAGCGGTGTAGATATTTCCATGTTTATACAGATAGCGGTGTAGATATTTCCATGTTTCTACAGATAGCGGTGTAGATATTTCCATGTTTATTCAGATAGCGGTGTAGTTATCTCCATCTTAATACAGATGGCGGTGTAGTTATTTATATTTTCATACAGTTGGCGGTGCATATATTTCCATGTTCATACAGATGGCGGTGTAGATATTTCCATGTTCATACAGATAGCGGTGTAGTTATTTCCATGTGTAAAGAGATAGCTGTGTAGATATTTCTATGTATATGCAGATAGCTCTGTAGATATTTCCATTTTCATGCAGATAGCGGTGTAGATATTTCCATGTTCAAACAGATAGCGGTGTAGATATTTCCATGTTCACACAGATATCGGTGTAGATATTTCCATGTTTATACAGATTGCGGTGAAGATGTATGCATATTTACACAGATAGCGGTGTAGATATTTCCATGTTCATACAGATAGCGGTGTAGATATTTCCATGTTCATCCAGATGGCTGTGTAGATATATCCATGTTCATACAGATAGCGGTGTAGATATTTCCATGTTTATACAGATAGCGGTGTAGATATTTCCATGTTTATACATATAGCGGTGTAGATATTTCCAAGTTTATACAGATAGCGGTGTAGATATCTCCATCTTAATATAGATGGGGTTGTAGATATTTATATCTTCATACAGATGGCGGTGCAGATATTTCCATGTTCATACAGATGGCACTGTAGATATTTCCATGTTTATAGAGATAGCGGTGTAGTTATTTTCATGTGTATAGTGATAGCTTTGTAGATAATTCCATGTATATGCAGATAGCTGTGTAGATATTTCTATTTTCATGCAGATAGCGGTTTAGATATTTAGATGTTCAAACAGATAGCGGTGTAGATATTTCCATGTTCATACAGATAGCGGTGTAGATATTTCCATGTTTATACAGATAGCGGTGAAGATGTATGCATGTTTTCACAGATAGCGGTGTAGATATTTCCATGTTCATACAGATCGCGGTGTAGATATTTCCATGTTCATCCAGATGGCTGTGTAGACATATCCATGTTCAAACAGATGGTGGTGAAGATATTTCCATGTTTATACAGATAGCGGTGTAGATATTTCCATGTTCATACAGATAGCGGTGTAGATATTTCCATGTTCATACCGATAGCGGTGCTGATATTTCCATGTTTATACAGGTAGCGGTGTAGATATTTCCATGTTTATACAGATAGCGGTGTAGATGTTTCCATGTTTATACAGATAGCGGTGTAGATATTTCCATGTTTATACAGATAGCGTTGTAGATATCTCCTTCTTAATACAGATGGCGGTGTAGATGTTTATATGTTCATACAGATGGCGGTGCAGATATTTCCATGTTCATACAGATGGCGGTGTAGATATTTCCATGTTTATATAGGGGTGTAGTTATTTCCATCTGTAAAGAGATAGCTGTGTAGATATTTCCATGTATATGCAGATAGCTGTGTAGATATTTCCATTTTCATGCAGACAGCGGTGTAGATATTTCCATGTTCAAACAGATATCGGTGTAGATATTTCCATGATCATACAGATGGCTGTGTAGATATATCCATGTTCATACTGATGGCGGTGAAGTTATTTCCATGTTCGTACAGATAGCGGTGTAGATATTTCCATGTCCATACAGATAGCGGTGTAGATATTTCCAAGTTCATACAGATAGCGGTGTTGCTATTTCCATGTTCATACAGATAGCGGTGTATGTATTTCCATGTTCATACAGATAGCAGTGCAGGTATTTCCATGTTCATACAGATAGCAGTGTAGATATTTCCATGTTCACCCAGGAGGCTGTGAAGATATATCCATGTTCATACAGATGGCGGTGAAGATATTTCCATGTTCATGCAGATAGCGGTGTAGATATTTCCATGTTTATACAGATATCGGTGTAGATATCTCCTTAATACAGATGGCGGTGTAGATATTTATATGTTCATACAGATGGCAGTGAAGATATTTCCATGTTCATACAGATGGCGGTGTAGATATTTCCATGTTTTTAGAGATAGCGGTGTAGTTATTTCCATGTGTAAAGAGATAGCTGTGTAGATATTTCCATGTATATGCAGATAGCTGTGTAGATATTTCCATTTTCATGCAGACAGCGGTGTAGATATTTCCATGTTCAAACAGATAGCGGTGTAGATATTTCCATGTTCATACAGATAGCGGTGTATATATTTCCATGTTCATGCAGCTAGCGGTGTAGATATTTCCATGTTCATACAGATAGCGGTGTAGATATTTCCATGTTCATACAGATAGCGGTGTATATATTACATGTTCATACAGATAGCGTTGTAGATATTTCCATGTTCATCCAGATGGCTGTGAAGACATATCCATGTTCATACAGATAGCGGTGTAGATATCTCCATCTTAATACAGATGGCGGTGTAGATATTTATGTGTTCATACAGATGGCGGTGCAGATATTTCCATGTTCATACAGATAGCGGTGTAGTTATTGCCATTGGTAAAGAGATAGCTGTGTAGATATTTCCATGTATATGCAGATAGCTCTGTAGATATTTCCATTTTCATGCAGATAGCGGTTTAGATATTTCCAAGTTCAAACAGAGGTGTAGATATTTCCATGTTCATACAGATAGCGGTGTAGATATTTCCATGTTTATACAGATAGCGGTGAAGATGTATGCATGTTTACACAGATAGCGGTGTAGATATTTCCATGTTCATACAGATAGCGGTGTAGATAATTCCATGTCCATCCAGATGGCTGTGTAGATATATCCATGTTCATACAGATAGCGGTGTAGTTATTTCCATGTTCATACAGATAGTGGTGTAGATATTTCCATGTTCAGAATGCGGTGTAGCTATTTCCATGTTCATACAGACAGAGGTGTATATATTTCCATGTTCGTACAGATAGCGGTGTAGATATTTCCATGTTCATATAGATAGCTGTGCTATTTCCATTTTTATACAGGTAGCGGTGTAGATATTTCCATCTTTATACAGATAGAGGTGTAGATGTTTCCAAGTTTATACAGATAGCGGTGTAGATATTTCCATCTTTATACAGATAGCGTTGTAGATATCTCCTTAATACAGATGGCGGTGTAGATGTTTATATGTTCATACAGATGGCGGTGCAGATATTTCCATGATCATACAGATGGCGGTGTAGATATTTCCTTGTTTATATAGCGGTGTAGTTATTTCCATGTGTAAAGAGATAGCTGTGTAGATATTTCCACGTATATGCAGATAGCTGTGTAGATATTTCCATTTTCATGCAGACAGCGGTGTAGATATTTCCATGTTCAAACAGATAGCGGTGTAGATATTTCCATGTTCATACAGATAGCGGTGTAGATATTTCCATCTTCATACAGATAGCGGTGTAGATATTTCCATGTTCATACAGATAGCGGTGTAGATATTTCCATGTTCATTCATATTGCGGTGCTGATATTTCCATGTTTATACAGGTAGCGGTGTAGATATTTCCATGTTCATATAGATAGCAGTGTACATATTTCCATGTTTATACAGATAGCGGTGTAGATATTTCCATGTTTATACAGATAGCGGTGTAGATATCTCCATCTTAATACAGATGGCGGTGTAGATATTTATATGTTCATACATTTGGCGGTGCAGATATTTCCATGTTCATACAGATGGCGGTGTAGATATTTAAATGTTCATACAGATAGCGGTGTAGTTATTTCCATGTGTAAAGATATAGCTGTGTAGATATTTCCATGAATATGCAGATAGCAGTGTAGATATTTACATTTTCATGCAGATAGCGGTGTAGATATTTCCATGTTCAAACAGATAGCGGTGTACATATTTCCATGTTCATACAGATAGTGGTGTAGATATTTCCATGTTCATACAGATAGCAGTGTAGATATTTCCATGTTTATACAGATAGCGGTGAAGATGTATGCATGTTTACACAGAAAGTGTTGTAGATATTTCCATGTTCAAACAGCGCTGTAGATATTTCCATGTTCATACAGATAGCGGTGTAGATATTTCCATGTTTATACAGATTGCGGTGAAGATGTATGCATATTTAAACAGATAGCGGTGTAGATATTTCCATGTTCATACAGATAGCGGTGTAGATATTTCCATCTTCATCCATATGGCTCTGCAGATATATCCATGTTCATACAGATGGCGGTGAAGATATTTCCATGTTCATACAGATAGCGGTGTAGTTATTTCCATGTGTAAAGAGATAGCTGTGTAGATATTTCCATGTATATGCAGATAGCTGTGTAGATGTTTCCATTTTCATGCAGATAGCGGTTTAGATATTTCCATGTTTAAACAGATAGCGGTGTAGATATTTCCATGTTCATAGACATAGCGGTGTAGATATTTCCATGTTCATACAGATAGCGGTGCTGATATTTCCATGTTAATACAGGTAGCGGTGTAGATATTTCCAAGTTTATACAGAGAGCGGTGAAGATATCTCCATCTTAAAGCAGATGGCGGTGTAGATATTTATATGTTGATACAGATGGCGGTGCAGATATTTCCATGTTCATACAGGTGGCGCTGTAGATATTTCCATGTTTATAGAGATAGCGGTGCAGTTATTTCCATGTGTATAGAGATAGCTTTGTAAATATTTCCATGTATATGCAGATAGCTGTGTAGATATTTCCATTTTCATGCAGACAGTGGTGTAGATATTTCCATGTTCAAACCGATAGCGGTGTAGATATTTCCATGTTCATACACATAGCGGTGTAGATATTTCCATGTTCATACAGAGAGCGGTGTAGATATTTCCATGTTCATACAGATAGCGGTGTAGATATTTCCATGTTCATACATATAGCGGTGCTGATATTTCCTGGTTTATACAGGTAGCGGTGTAGATATTTCCATGTTTATACAGATAGCGGTGTAGATATTTCCATGTTTATACAGATAGCGGTGTAGATATTTCCATGTTTATTCAGATAGCGGTGTAGTTATCTCCATCTTAATACAGATGGCGGTGTAGTTATTTATATTTTCATACAGTTGGCGGTGCATATATTTCCATGTTCATACAGATGGCGGTGTAGATATTTCCATGTTCATACAGATAGCGGTGTAGATATTTCCATGTTTATACAGATAGCGGTGAAGATGTATGCATGTTTACACAGATAGCAGTGTAGATATTTCCATGTTCATTCAGATCGCGGTGTAGATATTTCCATGTTCATCCAGATGGCTGTGTAGACATATCCATGTTCATACAGATGGCGGTGAAGATATTTCCATGTTCATACAGACAGCGGTGTAGATATTTCCATGTTCATACAGATAGCGGTGTAGATATTTCCATGTTCATACAGATGGCTGTGTAGATATATCCATGTTCATACAGATGACGTTGAATATATTTCCATGTTCATACAGATAGCGGTGTAGATATTTCCATGTTTATACAGATAGCAGTGTAGATATTTCCATGTTTATACAGATAGCGGTGTAGATATTTCCATGTTCATACACACAGCGGTGTAGATATTTCCATGTTCATACAGATAGCTGTGTAGACATTTCCATGTTCATACAGATGGCTGTGTAGATATATCCATGTTCATACAGATGACGGTGAATATATTTCCATGTTCATACAGATAGCGGTGTAGATATTTCCATGTTCATACATATAGCGGTGCTGATATTTCCATGTTTATACTGGTAGCGGTGTAGATATTTCCATGTTTATACAGATAGCGGTGTAGATATTTCCATATTTATACAGATAGCGGTGTAGATATTTCCATGTTTATACAGATAGAGGTGTAGATATCTCCATCTTAAAACAGATGGCGGTGTAGATATTTATATGTTCATTCAGTTGGCGGTGCAGATATTTCCATGTTCATACAGATAGCGGTGTAGTTATTTCCATGTGTAAAGAGATAGCTGTGTAGATATTTCCATGAATATGCAGATAGCAGTGTAGATATTTCCATTTTCATGCAGATAGCGGTGTAGATAATTCCACGTTCAGATAGCGGTGTAGATATTTCCATGTTCATACAGATAGCGTTCTAGATATTTCAATGTTCATACAGATAGCAGTGTAGATATTTCCATGTTTATACAGATAGCGGTGAAGATGTATGCATGTTTACACAGATAGCGGAGTAGATATTTCCATGTTCATACAGATAGCGGTGTAGATATTTCCACGTTCTTCCAGATGGCTGTGTAGATATATCCATGTTCATACAGATGGCGGTGAAGATATTTCCATGTTCATACAGATAGCGGTGTAGTTATTTCCATGTTTAAAGGGATAGCTGTGTAGATATTTCCATATATATGCAGATAGCTGTGTACATATTTCCATTTTCATGCAGATAGCGGTTTAGATATTTCCATGTTCAAACAGATAGCGGTGTAGATATTTCCATGTTCATAGAGATAGCGGTGTAGATATTTCCATGTTCATACAGATAGCGGTGCTGATATTTCCATGTTTATACAGGTAGCGGTGTAGATATTTCCATGTTTATACAGGTAGCGGTGTAGATATTTCCATGTTTATACAGATAGCAGTGTAGATATTTCCAAGTTTATACAGAGAGCGGTGAAGATATCTCCATCTTAAAGCAGATGGCGGTGTAGATATTTATATGTTCATACAGATGGCGGTGCAGATATTTCCATGTTCATACAGATGGCGCTGTAGATATTTCCATGTTGATAGAGATAGCGGTGTAGTTATTTCCATGTGTATAGAGATAGCTTTGTAGATATTTCCATGTATATGCAGATAGCTGTGTAGATCTTTCTATTTTCATGCAGATAGGGGTTTAGATATTTCCATGTTCAAACAGATAGCGGTGTAGATATTTCCATGTTCATACAGATAGCGGTGTAGATATATCCATGTTTATACAGATAGCGGTGAAGATGTATGCATGTTTACACAGATAGCGGTGTAGATATTTCCATGTTCATACAGATCGCGGTGTAGATATTTCCATGTCCATCCAGATGGCTGTGTAGATATATCCATGTTCTTACAGATAACAGTGTAGATATTTCCATGTTCATACAGATAGCGGTGTAGATATTTCCATGTTCATCCAGATGGTTGTGTAGATATATCCATGTTCATACAGATAGCGGTGTAGATATTTCCATGTTAATACAGATAGCAGTGTAGATATTTCCATGTTCATACAGATAGCGGTGTAGATATTTCCATGTTCATACAGATAGCTGTGTAGCTATTTCCATGTTCATACAGATAGCGGTGTAGATATTTCCATGTTCATCCAGATGGCTCTGTAGATATATCCATGTTCATACAGATGGCGGTGAAGATAATTCCATGTTCATACAGATAGCGGTGTAGATATTTCCATGTTCATACAGATAGTGGTGTAGATATTTCCATGTTCATACAGATAGCGGTGCAGATATTTCCATGTTTATACAGGTAGCGGGGTAGGTATTTCCATGTTTATACAGATAGCGGTGTAGATATTTCCATGTTTATACAAATAGCGGTGTAGATATCTCCATCTTAATACAGATGGCCGTGTGGATATTTATATGTTCATACAGATGGCGGTGCAGATATTTCCATGTTCATAAAGATGGCGGTGTAGATATTTCCATGTTCATACAGATAGTGGTGTAGTTATTTCCATGTGTAAAGAGATAGCTGTGTAGATATTTCTATGTATATACAGATACCACTGTAGATATTTCCATTTTCATGCAGATACCGGTGTAGATATTTCCATGTTCAAACAGATAGCAGTGTAGATATTTCCATGTTCACACAGATAGCGGTGTAGATATTTCTATGTTTATACAGATTGCGGTGAAGATGTATGCATATTTACACAGATAGCGGTGTAGATATTTCCATGTTCATACAGATAGCGGTGTAGAAATTTCCATGTTCATCCAGATGGCTGTGTAGATATATCCATGTTCATACAGATAGCGGTGTAGATATTTCCATGTTCATACAGGTAGTGGTGTAGATATTTCCATGTTCATACAGATAGCGGTGTAGATATTTCCATGTTCATACAGATAGTGGTGTAGATATTTCCATGTTCATAGAGATAGCGGTGTACATATTTCCATGTTCATACAGATAGCGGTGGTGATATTTCGATGTTAATACAGGTGGCGGTGGAGATATTTCCATGTTTATACAGATAGCGGTGTAGATATTTCCATGTTTATACATATAGCGGTGTAGATATTTCCAAGTTTATACAGATAGCGGTGTAGATATGTCCATCTTAATATAGATGGGGGTGTAGATATTTATATTTTCATACAGATGGCGGTGCAGATATTTCCATGTTCATACAGATGGCACTGTAGATATTTCCATGTTTATAGAGATAGCGGTGTAGTTATTTCCATGTTCATACAGATAGCTTTGTAGATATTTCCATGTATATGCAGATAGCTGTGTAGATATTTCTATTTTCATGCAGATAGCGGTTTAGATATTTAGATGTTCAAACAGATAGCGGTGTAGATATTTCCATGTTCATACAGATAGCGGTGTAGATATTTCCATGTTTATACTGATAGCGGTGAAGATGTATGCATGTTTACACAGATAGCGGTGTAGATATTTCCATGTTCATACACATCGCGGTGTAGATATTTCCATGTTCATCCAGATGGCTGTGCAGACATATCCATGTTCAAACAGATGGCGGTGAAGATATTTCCATGTTCATACAGATAGCGGTGTAGATATTTCCATGTTCATACGGATAGCGGTGTAGATACTTCCATGTTCATACCGATAGCGGTGCTGATATTTCCATGTTTATACAGGTAGCGGTGTAGATATTTCTATGTTTATACAGATAGCGGTGTAGATGTTTCCATGTTTATACAGATAGCGGTGTAGATATTTGCATGTTTAAACAGATAGCGTTGTAGATATCTCCTTCTTAATACAGATGGCAGTGCAGATATTTCCATGTTCATACCGATGACGGTGTAGATATTTCTATGTTTACATAGCGGTGTAGTTATTTCCATGTGTAAAGAGATAGCTGTGTAGATATTTCCATGTATATGCAGATAGCTGTGTAGATATTTCCATTTTCATGCAGACAGCGGTGTAGATATTTCCATGTTCAAACAGATAGCGGTTTAGGTATTTCCATGTTCATACAGATAGCGGTGTAGATATTTCCATGTTCATACAGATAGCGGTGTAGATATTTCCATGTTCATACAGATAGCGGTGTAGATATTTCCATGTTCATACAGATAGCGGTGTAGATATTTCCATGTTCATACAGGTAGCGGTGTAGGTATTTCCATGTTTATACAGATTGCGGTGAAGATGTATGCATATTTACACAGATAGCGGTGTAGATATTTCCATGTTCATACAGATAGCGGTGTAGATATTTCCATGTTCATACAGATAGCGGTGTAGATATTTCCATGTTCATACAGATAGCGGTGCTGATATTTCCATGTTTATACAGGTAGCGGTGTAGATATTTCCATGTTTATACAGATAGCGGTGTAGATATTTCCATGTTTATACAGATAGCGGTGTAGATATTTCCATGTTTATACAGATAGCGGTGTAGATATCTCCATCTTAATTAAGATGGCGGTGTAGATATTTATATGTTCATACAGTTGGCGGTGCAGATATTTCCATGTTCATACAGATGGCGGTGTAGTTATTTCCATGTTCATACAGATAGCGGTGTAGTTATTTCCATGTGTAAAGAGATAGCTGTGTAGATATTTCCATGTATATTCAGATAGCAGTGTAGATATTTGCATTTTCATGCAGATAGCGGTGTAGATATTTCCATGTTCAAACAGATAGTAGTGTAGATATTTCCATGTTCATACAGATAGCGATGTATATATTTCCATGTTCATACAGATAGCGGTGTAGATATTTCCATGTTTATACAGATAGCGGTGTAGATATTTCCATGTTCATCCAGATGGCTGTGTAGATATATCCATGTTCATACAGATAACGGTGTAGATATTTCCATGTTCATACAGATAGCGGTGTAGATATTTCCATGTTCATCCACATGGCAGTGTAGATATATCCATGTTCACACAGATAGCGGTGTAGATATTTCCAAGTTTATACAGAGAGCGGTGAAGATATCTCCATCTTAAAGCTGATGGCGGTGTAGATATTTTTGTGTTCATACAGATGGCTGTGCAGATATTTCCAGGTTCATACAGATGGCGCTGTAGATATTTCCATGTTTATAGAGATATCGGTGTAGTTATTTCCATGTGTATAGAGATAGCTTTGTAGATATTTCCATGTATATGCAGATAGCTGTGTAGATATTTCTATTTTCATGCAGATAGGGGTTTAGATATTTCCATGTTCAAACAGATAGCGGTGTAGATATTTCCATGTTCATACAGATAGCGGTGTAGATATTTCCATGTTTATACAGATAGCGGTGTAGATATTTCCATGTTTATACAGATAGCGGTGTAGATATCTCCTTCTTAATACAGATGGCTGTGTAGATGTTTATATGTTCATGCAGATGGCGGTGCAGATATTTCCATGTGCATACAGATGGCAGTGTAGATATTTCCAAGTTTATAGAGATAACGGTGTAGTTATTTGCATGTGTAAATAGGTACCTGTGTAGATATTTCCATGTATATGCAGATAGATGTGTAGCTATTTCCATTTTCATGCAGACAGCGGTGTAGATATTTCCATGTTCAAACAGATAGTGGTGTAGATGTTTCCACTTTCATACAGATAGCGGTGTAGATATTTCCGTGTTCATACAGATAGCGGTGCTGATATTTCCATGTTTATACAGGTAGCGGTGTAGATATTTCCATGTTTATACAGATAGCGGTGTAGATATTTCCATGTTTATACAGATAGCGGTGTAGATATTTAAATGTTTATACAGATAGCAGTGTAGATATCTCCATGTTAATAAAGATGGCGGTGTAGATATTTATATGTTCATAAAGTTGGCGGTGCAGATATTTCCATGTTCATACAGATGGCGGTGTAGATATTTCCATGTTCATACAGATAGCGGTGTAGTTATTTCCATGTGTAAAGAGATAGCTGAGTTGATATTTCCATGTATATGCAGATAGCAGTATAGATATTTCCATTTTCATGCAGATAGCGGTGTAGATATTTCCATGTTCAAACAGATAGCAGTGTAGATATTTCCATGTTCATACAGATAGCGGTGTAGATATTTCCATGTTCAGATAGCGGTGTAGATATTTCCATGTTTATACAGATAGCGGTGAAGATGTATGCATGTTTACACAGATAGCGGTGTATATATTTCCATGTTCATACAGATAGCTGTGTAGATATTTCCATGTTCATCCAGATGGCGGTGTAGATATTTCCATGTTCATACAGATAGCGGTGTAGATATTTCCATGTTTATACAGATAGCTGTGTAGATATCTCCATCTTAATAATGATGGCGGTGTAGATAGTTATATGTTCATACAGTTGGCGGTGCAGATATTTCCATGTTCATACAGATGGCGGTGTAGATATTTCCATGTTCATACAGATAGCGGTGAAGTTATTTCCATGTGTAAAGAGATAGCTGAGTAGATATTTCCATGTATATGCAGATAGCAGTGTAGATATTTCCATTTTCATGCAGATAGCGGTGTAGATATTTCCATGTTCAAACAGATAGCAGTGTAGATATTTCCATGTTCATACAGATAACGGTGTAGATATTTCCATGTTCATACAGATAGCGGTGTAGATATTTCCATGTTTATACAGATAGCGGTGAGGATGTATGCATGTTTACACAGATAGCGGTGTAGATATTTAAATGTTCATCCAGATGGCTGTGTAGATATATCCATGTTCATACAGATAACGGTGTAGATATTTCCATGTTCATACAGATAGCGGTGTAGATATTTCCATGTTCATCCAGATGGCTGTGTAGATATATCCAAGTTCATACAGATAGCGGTGTAGATATTTCCATGTTCATACAGATAGCCGTGTACATATTTCAATGTTCATACAGATAGCGGTGTAGATATTTCCAAGTTCATACAGATAGCGGTGCTGATATTTCCATGTTTATACAGGTAGCGGTGTCGATATTTCCATGTTTATACAGATAGCGGTGTAGATATTTCCATGTTTATACAGATAGCGGTGTAGATATCTCCATCTTAATAAAGATGGCAGTGTAGATATTTATACGTTCATACAGTTGGCGGTGCAGATATTTCCATGTTCATACAGATGGCGGTGTAGATATTTCCATGTTCATACAGATAGCGGTGTAGTTATTTCCATGTGTAAAGAGATAGCTGTGTAGATATTTCCATGTTCATACAGGTAGTGGTGTAGATATTTCCTTGTTCATACAGATAGCGGTGTAGCTATTTCCATGTTCATACAGATAGCGGTGTAGATATTTCCATGTTCATACAGATAGCGGTGTAGATATTTCCATGTTCATACAGATAGCGGTTCTGATATTTCCATGTTTATACAGGTAGCAGTTTAGATATTTCCATGTTTATACAGATAGCGGTGTAGATATTTCCATGTTTATACAGATAGCGGTGTAGATATTTCCAGGTTTATACAGATAGCGGTGTAGGTATCTCCATCTTAATACAGATGGCGGTGTATTTATATGTTCATACAGATGGCGGTGCAGATATTTCCATGTTCATACAGATGGCGGTGTAGATATTTCCATGTTTATAGAGATAGCGGTGTAGTTATTTCCATGTGTAAAGAGATAGCTTTGTTGACATTTCCATTTATATGCAGATAGCTCTGTAGATATTTCCATTTTCATGCAGATAGCGGTGTAGATGTTTCCATGTTCAAACAGATAGCGGTGTAGATATTTCCATGTTCATACAGATAGCGGTGTAGATATTTCCATGTTTATACAGATAGCGGTGAAGATGTATGCATGTTCACACAGATAGCGGTGTATATATTTCCATATTCATACAGATAGCTGTGTATATATTTCCATGTTCATCCAGATGGCTGTGTAGATATATCCATGTTCATTCAGATGGCGGTGAAGATATTTCCATGTTCATACAGATAGCGGTGTAGCTATTTCCATGTTCATACAGATAGCGGTGTAGATATTTCCATGTTCATCCAGATGGCTGTGTAGGTATATCCATGTTCATACAGATGGCGGTGTAGATATTTATATGTTCATACAGATGGCGGTGAAGATATTTCTATGTTCATACAGATGGCGGTGTAGATAATTCCATGTTTATAGAGATAGCGGTGTAGTTATTTCCATGTGTAAAGAGATAGCTTTGTAGATATTTCCATGTATATGCAGATAGCTGTGTAGATGTTTCCATTTTCATGCAGACAGAGGTGTAGATATTTCCATGTTCAAACTGATAGCGGTGTAGATATTTCCATTTTCATACAGAGAGCGGTGTAGATATTTCCATGTTCATACAGATAGTGGTGTACATATTTCCATGTTCATACAGATAGCAGTGTAGATATTTCCATGTTCATACAGATAGCGGTGCTGATATTTCCATATTTATACAGGTAGCGGTGTAGATATTTCCATGTTTATACAGATAGCGGTGTAGATATTTCCATTTTTATACAGATAGCGGTGTAGATATTTCCATGTTTGTACAGATAGCGGTGTAGATATCTCCATCTTAAAACAGATTGCGGTGTAGATATTTATAAGTTCATATAGATGGCGGTGCAGATATTTCCATGTTCATACAGATGGCGGTGTAGATATTTCCATGTTCAAACTGATAGCGGTGTAGTTATTTCCATATGTAAAGAGATAGCTGTGTAGATATTTCCATGTATATGCAGATAGCAGTGTAGATATTTCCATTTTCATGCAGATAGCGGTGTAGATATTTCCATGTTCAATCAGATAGCGGTGTAGATATTTCCATGTTCATACAGATAGCGGTGTAGCTATTTCCATGTTCATACAGATAGCGGTGTCGATATTTCCATGTTTATACAGATAGCGGTGAAGATGTATGCATGTTTACACAGATAGCGCTGTAGATATTTCCAGGTTCATACAGATAGCGGTGTAGATATTTCCATGTTCATACAGATAGTGGTGTAGATATTTCCTTGTTGATACAGATAGCGGTGTAGCTATTTCCATGTTCATACAGATAGCGGTGTAGATATTTCCAGGTTTATACAGATAGCGGTGTAGATATCTCCATCTTAATACAGATGGCGGTGTAGATATTTATATGTTCATACAGATGGCGGTGCAGATATTTCCATGTTCATACAGATGGCGGTGTAGATATTTCCATGTTCATAGAGATAGCGGTGAAGTTATTTCCATGTGTAAAGAGATAGCTTTGTAGATATTTCCATGTATATGCATATAGCTGTGTAGATATTTCCATTTTCGTGCAGATAGCGGTGTAGATATTTCCATGTTCAAACAGATAGCGGTGTAGATATTTCCATGTTCATACAGATGGTGGTGTAGATATTTCCATGTTCATACAGATAGCGGTGAAGATGTATGCATGTTTACACAGATAGCAGTGTAGATATTTCCATGTTCATACAGATAGCGGTGTAGATATTTCCATGTTCATCCAGATGGCTCTGTAGATATATCCATGTTCATACAGATGGCGGTGAATATATTTCCATGTTCATACAGATAGCTGTGTAGATATTTCCATCTTCATACAGATAGCGGTGTAGATATTTCCATGTTCATACAAATAGCGGTGTAGCTATTTCCATGTTCATACAGATAGCGGTGTAGATATTTCCATGTTCATACAGATGGCTCTGTAGATATATCCATGTTCATACAGATAGCGGTGTAGATACTTCCATTTTCATACAGGTAGTGGTGTAGATATTTCCATGTTCATACAGATAGCGGTGTAGCTATTTCCATGTTCATACAGATAGCGGTGTAGGTATTTCCATGTTGATAGAGATAGCGGTGTAGATATTTCCATGTTCATACAGATAGCGGTGCTGATATTTCCATGTTTATACTGGTAGCAGTGTATATATTTCCATGTTTATACAGATAGCGGTGAAGATGTATGCATGTTTACACAGATAGCGGTGTAGATATTTCCATGTTCAAACAGATAGTGGTGTAGATATTTCCATGTTCATACAGATAGAGGTGTAGATATTTCCATGTTTATACAGATTGCGGTGAAGATGTATGCATATTTACACAGATAGCGGTGTAGATATTTTCATGTTCATACAGATAGCGGTGTAGATATTTCCATGTTCATCCAGATGGCTGTGTAGATATATCCATGTTCATACAGATAGCGGTGTAGATATTTCCATTTTCATGCAGATAGCGTTGTAGATATTTCCATGTTCAAACCGATTGCGGTGTAGATATTTCCATGTTCATGCAGATAGCAGTGTAGATATTTCCATGTTTATACAGATGGCGGTGAAGTTGTATGCATGTTTACACAGATAGCGGAGTAGATATTTCCATGTTCATACAGATAGCGGTGTAGATATTTCCATGTTCATCCAGATAGCTGTGTAGATATATCCATGTTCATACAGATGGCGGTGAAGATATTTCCATGTTCATACAGATAGCGGTGTAGTTATTTCCATGTGTAAAGAGATAGCTGTGTAGATATTTCCATATATATGCAGATAGCTGTGTACATATTTCCGTTTTCATGCAGATAGCGGTTTAGATATTTCCATGTTCAAACAGATAGCGGTGTAGATATTTCCATGTTCATAGAGATAGCGGTTTAGATATTTCCATGTTCATACAGATAGCCTTGCTGATATTTCCATGTTTATACAGGTAGCGGTGTAGATATTTCCATGTTTATACAGGTAGCGGTGTAGATATTTCCATGTTTATACAGATAGCGGTGTAGATATTTCCAAGTTTATACAGAGAGCGGTGAAGATATCTCCATCTTAAAGCTGATGGCGGTGTAGATATTTTTGTGTTCATACAGATGGCTGTGCAGATATTTCCAGGTTCATACAGATGGCGCTGTAGATATTTCCATGTTTATAGAGATAGCGGTGTAGTTATTTCCATGTGTATAGAGATAGCTTTGTAGATATTTCCATGTATATGCAGATAGCTGTGTAGATATTTCTATTTTCATGCAGATAGGGGTTTAGATATTTCCATGTTCAAACAGATAGCGGTGTAGATATTTCCATGTTCATACAGATAGCGGTGTAGATATTTCCATGTTTATACAGATAGCGGTGAAGATGTATGCATGTTTACACAGATAGCAGTGTAGATATTTCCATGTTCATTCAGATCGCGGTGTAGATATTTCCATGTTCATCCAGATGGCTGTGTAGACATATCCATGTTCATACAGATGGCGGTGAAGATATTTCCATGTTCATACAGACAGCGGTGTAGATATTTCCATGTTCATACAGATAGCGGTGTAGATATTTCCATGTTCATACAGATGGCTGTGTAGATATATCCATGTTCATACAGATGACGTTGAATATATTTCCATGTTCATACAGATAGCGGTGTAGATATTTCCATGTTTATACAGATAGCAGTGTAGATATTTCCATGTTTATACAGATAGCGGTGTAGATATTTCCATGTTCATACACACAGCGGTGTAGATATTTCCATGTTCATACAGATAGCTGTGTAGACATTTCCATGTTCATACAGATGGCTGTGTAGATATATCCATGTTCAGACAGATGACGGTGAATATATTTCCATGTTCATACAGATAGCGGTGCTGATATTTCCATGTTTATACAGGTAGCGGTGTAGATATTTCCATGTTTATACAGATAGCGGTGTAGATATTTCCATGTTTATACAGATAGCGGTGTAGATATTTCCATGTTTATACAGATAGCGGTGTAGATATCTCCTTAATACAGATGGCTGTGTAGATGTTTATATGTTCATGCAGATGGCGGTGCAGATATTTCCATGTGCATACAGATGGCAGTGTAGATATTTCCAAGTTTATAGAGATAACGGTGTAGTTATTTGCATGTGTAAATAGGTACCTGTGTAGATATTTCCATGTATATGCAGATAGATGTGTAGCTATTTCCATTTTCATGCAGACAGCGGTGTAGATATTTCCATGTTCAAACAGATAGCGGTGTAGATATTTCCACGTTCATACAGATAGCGGTGTAGATATTTCCGTGTTCATACAGATAGCGGTGCTGATATTTCCATGTTTATACAGGTAGCGGTGTAGATATTTCCATGTTTATACAGATAGCGGTGTAGATATTTCCATGTTTATACAGATAGCGGTGTAGATATTTAAATGTTTATACAGATAGCAGTGTAGATATCTCCTTCTTAATACAGATGGCGGTGTAGATAATTATATGTTCATACAGATGGCGGTGCAGATATTTCCATGTTCATACAGATGGCGGTGTGGATATTTCCATATTCATACAGATAGCGGTGTAGATATTTCCATGTTTATACAGATAGCGGTGTAGATATTTCCATGTTCATACAGATGGCGGTGCAGATATTTCCATGTTCATACAGATGGCGGTGAAGATATTTCCATGTTCATAGAGATAGCGGTGTAGTTATTTCCATGTGTAAAGAGATAGCTGTGTAGATATTTCCATGTATATGCAGATAGCTCTGTAGATATTTCCATTTTCATGCAGATAGCGGTGTAGATATTTCCATGTTCAAACAGATAGCGTGTAGATATTTCCATGTTCATACAGATAGCGGTGTAGATATTTCCAAGTTTATACAGATTGCGGTGAAGATGTATGCATATTTACTCAGATAGCGGTGTATATATTTCCATGTTCATACAGATAGCGGTGAAGATATTTCCATGTTCATCCAGATGGCGGTGTAGATATTTCCATGTTCATCCAGATGGCTGTGAAGATATATCCATGTTCATACAGAGAGCTGTGTAGATATTTCCATGTTCATACAGGTAGTGGTGTAGATATTTCCATGTTCATACAGATAGCAGTGTAGCTCTTTCCATGTTCATAGAGATAGCGGTGTAGTTATTTCCATGTTCATACAGATATCGGTGCTGATATTTCCATGTTTATACAGGTAGCGGTGTAGATATTTCCATGTTTATACAGATAGCGGTGTAGATATTTCCATGTTTATACAGATAGCAGTGTAGTTATTGCTAAGTTTATACAGATAGCGTTGTGGATATTTCCATCTTAATATAGATGGGGGTGTAGATATTTATATGTTCATACAGATGGCGGTGCAGCTATTACCATGTTGATACAGATGGCGGTGTAGATATTTCATTGTTAATACAGATTGCGGTGTAGATATTTCTATGTTCATACAGATAGCGGTGTAGTTATTTCCAGGTGTAAAGAGATAGCTGTGTAGATATTTCCATGTATATGCAGATAGCAGAGTAGATATTTCGATTTTCAAGCAGATAGCAGTGTAGATATTTCCATGTTCAAACAGATAGCGGTGTAGATATTTCCATGTTCATACAGATAGAGGTGTAGATATTTCCATATTAATACAGATCGCGGTGTAGATATTTCCATGTTCATCCAGATGGCTGTGTAGATATATCCATGTTCATACAGATAGCGGTGTAGATGTATCCATGTTCATACAGATAGCGGTGTAGATATTTCCATGTTTATACAGGCAGCGGAGTAGATATTTCCATGTTTATACAGATAGCGGTGTAGATTTCTCCTTGTTAATACAGATGGCGGTGTAGATATTTAGAGGCTCATACAGATGGCGTTGCAGCTATTTCCATGTTCATACGGATAGCGGTGTAGATATATCCATGTTCATAGAGATAGCGGTGTAGATATTGCCATGTTCATACATATAGCGGTGTAGCTATTTCCATGTTCATAGAGATAGCGGTGTAGATATTTTCATGTTCATCCAGATGGCTGTGTAGATATATCCATGTTCATACAGATAGCGGTGCTGATATTTCCAAGTTTATACAGATAGCGTTGAAGATATCTCCTTCTTAATACAGATGGCGGTGTAGATATTTATAATTTCATACAGATGGCGGTGCAGATATTTCCATGTTCATACAGATGGCAATGTAGATATTTCCATGTTCATACAGATATCGGTGTAGATATTTCCATGTTCATACAGACAGCGGTGTATATATTTCCATGTTTATACAGACTGCGGTGAAGATGTATGCATGTTTACACAGATAGTGGTGTAGATATTTCCATGTTCATCCAGATGGCTGTGTAGATATTTCCATGTTTATACAGATAGCGGTGTAGATATTTCCATGTTCATACAGATAGCGGTGTAGATATTTCCATGTTCATACAGATAGCAGTGTAGATATTTCCATGTTCAAACAGATAGCGGTGTACATATCTCCATCTTAATACAGATGGCGGTGTATATATTTATATGTTCATACAGATGGCAGTGCAGATATTTCCATGTTCATACAGATAGCGGTGTAGATATTTCCATGTTCATACCGATAGCGGTGTAGATATTTCCATGTTTATACAGATAGCGGTGAAATGTATGCATGTTTACACAGATAGCGGTGTAGATATTTCCATGTTCATACAGATCGCGGTGTAGATATTTCCATGTTCATCCAGATCGCTGTGTAGACATATACATATTCATACCGATGGCGGTGAAGATATTTACAAGTTCATACAGATTGTGGTGTAGATATTTCCATGTTCATACAGATAGCGGTGTAGATATTTTCATGTTCATACAGATGGCGGTGCAGATATTTCCATGTTCATACTGATAGCGGTGCTGATATTTCCATTTTTATACAGATAGCGGTGTAGATATTTCCATGTTTATACAGATAGCGGTGTAGATATTTCCATGTTTATACAGATAGCGGTGTAGATATCTCCTTAATACAGATGGCGGTGTAGATATTTATATGTTCATACAGATGGCAGTGAAGATATTTCCATGTTCATACAGATGGCGGTGTAGATATTTCCATGTTTATAGAGATAGCGGTGTAGTTATTTCCACGTGTAAAGAGATAGCTGTATAGATATTTCCATGTATATGCAGACAGCTGTGTAGATATTTCCATTTTCATGCAGACAGTGGTGTAGATATTTCCATGTTCAAACAGATAGCGGTGTAGATATTTCCATGTTCATACAGACAGCGGTGTATATATTTCCATGTTCATACAGATAGCGGTGTAGATATTTCCATGTTCATACAGATAGCGGTGTAGATATTTCCATGTTCATACAGATAGCGGTGTATATATTTCCATGTTCATACAGATAGCGGTGTAGATATTTCCATGTTCATACAGATAGCGGTGTAGATATTTCCATGTACATACAGATAGCGGTGCTGATATTTCCATGATTATACAGGTAGCGGTGTAGATATTTCCATGTTTATACACATAGCGGTGTAGATATTTCCATGTTTATACAGATAGCGGTGTAGGTATTTCCATGTTTATACAGATAGCGGTGTAGATATCTCCATCTTAATACAGATGGCGGAGTAGATATTTATATGTACATTCAGATGGCGGTGCAGATATTTCCATGTTCATACAGATAGCGGTGTAGCTATTTCCATGTTCATACAGATAGCGGTGTAGATATTTCCATGTTCACACAGATAGAGGGGCTGATATTTCCATGTTCATACAGATAGCGGTGCTGATATTTCCATGTTTTTACAGGTAGCGGTGTAGATATTTCCATGTTTATACAGATAACGGTGTAGATATTTCCATGTTTATACAGATAGCGGTGTAGATATTTCCATGTTTATACAGATAGCGGTGTAGATATCTCCATATTAATACAGATGGCGGTGTAGATATTTATATGTTCATACAGATGGCCGTGCAGACTATTCCATGTTCATACAGATAGCGGTGTAGTTATTTCCATGTGTAAAGAGATAGCTGTGTAGATATTTCCACGTATATGCAGATTGCTCTGTAGATATTTCCATTTTCATGCAGATAGCGGTTTAGATATTTCCAAGTTCAAACAGCGGTGTAGATATTTCCATGTTCATACAGATAGCGGTGTAGATATTTCCATGTTCGTACAGATAGCGGTGTAGATATTTCCATGTTCATACAGATAGCGGTGTAGATATTTCCATGTCCATCCAGATGGCTGTGTAGATATATCCATGTCCATCCAGATGGCTGTGTAGATATATCCATGTTCATACAGATAGCGGTGTAGTTATTTCCATGTTCATACAGATAGTGGTGTAGATATTTCCATGTTCATACAGATAGTGGTGTACCTATTTCCATGTTCATACAGACAGCGGTGTATATATTTCCATGTTCGTACAGATAGCGGTGTAGATATTTCCATGTTCATATAGATAGCGGTGCTGATATTTCCATATTTATACAGGTAGCGGTGTAGATATTTCCATGTTTATACAGATAGTGGTGTAGATATTTCCATGTTTATACAGATAGCGGTGTAGATATTTCCATGTTTATACAGATAGCGGTGTAGATATCTCCATCTTAATACAGATGGCGGTGTAGATATTTATATGTTCATACAGATGGCGGTGCAGATATTTCCATGTTCATACAGATAGCGGAGCAGCTATTTCCATGTTCATACAGATAGCGGTGTAGATATTTCCATGTTCCTCCAGATGGCTGTGTAGACATATCCATGTTCACACAGATGGCATTGTAGATAATTCCATGTTCATACATCTAGCGGTGTAGATATTTCCGTGTTCATACAGGTAGCGTTGTAGATATTTCCATGTTCATACAGAGAGAGGGGCTGATATTTCCATGTTCATACAGATAGCGGTGCTGATATTTCCATGTTTATACAGGTAGCGGTGTAGATATTATC
This sequence comes from Gorilla gorilla gorilla, assembly GCF_029281585.2. NCBI lineage: Eukaryota > Metazoa > Chordata > Mammalia > Primates > Hominidae > Gorilla > Gorilla gorilla. The sequence goes on along the minus strand of NC_073232.2, from coordinate 1,954,506 downwards.
ATGTTTATACAGATAGCGGTGTAGATATTTCCATGTTTATACAGATAGCGGTGTAGGTATTTCCATGTTTATACAGATAGCGTTGTAGGTATCTCCATCTTAATACAGATGGCGGTGTAGATATTTATATGTTCATACAGATGGCCGTGCAGATATTTCCATGTTCATACAGATAGCGGTGTAGTTATTTCCATGTGTAAAGAGATAGCTGTGCAGATATTTCCATGTATATGCAGATAGCTGTGTAGATATTTCCATTTTCATGCAGATAGCGGTTCAGATATTTCCATGTTCAAACAGAGAGAGGAGTAGCTATTTCCATGTTCATACAGATAGCGGTGTAGATATTTCCATGTTCATCCAGATGGTTGTGTAGATATATCCATGTTAATACAGATAGCAGTGTAGATATTTCCATGTTCATACAGATAGCAGTGTAGATATTTCCATGTTTACACAGATAGAGGGTGAAGATGTATGCATGTTTACACAGATAGCAGTGTATACATTTCCATGTTCATACAGATAGCTGTATAGGTATTTCCATGTTCATCCAGATGGCAGTGTAGATATATCCATGTTCATACAGATGGTGGTGAAGATATTTCCATGTTCATACAGATAACGGTGTAGATATTTCCATGTTCATACAGATATCGGTGTAGATATTTCCATGTTCATACAGATGGCTGTGTAGATATATCCATGTTCATACATATGACGGTGAAGATATTTCCAGGTTCATACAGATAGCGGTGTAGGTATTTCCATATTCATACAGATAGCAGTGTAGATATTTCCATGTTAATATCGATAGCGGTGCTGATATTTCCATGTTTATGCAGGAAGCGGTGTAGATATTTCCATGTTTATACAGATAGCGTTGTAGATATTTCCATGTTTATACAGATGGCGGTGCAGATATTTCCATGTTCATACAGATGGCGAAGTAGATATTTCCATGCTTATGGAGATAGCGGTGTAGTTATTTCCATGTGTAAAGAGATAGCTGTGTAGATATTTCCATGTATATGCAGATAGCTGTGTAGATATTTCCATTTTCATGCAGACAGCGGTGTAGATATTTCCTTGTTCAAACAGATAGCGGTGTAGATATTTCCATGTTCATACAGATAGCAGTGTAGATATTTCCATGTTCATACTGATAGCGGTGTAGATATTTCCATGTTCATACAGATAGCGGTGTATATATTTCCATGTTCATACAGATAGTGGTGCTGATATATCCATGTTTATACAGGTAGCAGTGTAGATATTTCCATGTTTGTACAGAGAGCGGTGTAGTTATTTCCATGTTTATACAGATAGCGGTGTAGATATTTCCATGTTTATGCAGATAGCGGTGTAGATATCTCCATCTAAATACAGATGGCGGTGTAGATATTTATATGTTCATACAGATGGCAGTGCAGATATTTCCATGTTCATACAGATGGCGGTGTAGATATTTCCATGTTCATACAGATAGCGATGTAGTTATTTCCATGTGTAAAGAGATAGCTGTGTAGATATTTCCATGTATATGCAGATAGCAGTGTAGATATTTCCATCTTCAAACAGATAGCGGTGTAGATATTTCCATGTTCATACAGACAGCGGTGTAGATATTTCCATGTTTATACAGACTGCGGTGAAGATTTTTGCATGTTTACAGAGATAGCGGTGTAGATATTTCCATGTTCATCCAGATGGCTGTGTAGATATATCCATGTTCATACAGATAGCCGTTTAGATATTTCCATGTTCATACAGATAGTGGTGTAGATATTTCCATGTTCATACAGATAGCAGTGTAGATATTTCCATGTTCAAACAGACAGCGGTGTAGATATCTCCATCTTAATACAGATGGCGGTGTAGATATTTATAAGTTCATACAGATGGCAGTGCAGATATTTCCATGTTCATACAGATGGCGGCGTAGATATTTCCATGTTTATAGAGATAGCGGTGTAGTTATTTCCATGTGTAAAGAGATAGGTTTGTAGATATTTCCATGTATATGCAGAGAGCTGTGTAGATATTTCTATTTTCATACAGATAGCGGTTTAGATATTTCAATGTTCAAACAGATAGCGGTGTACATATTTCCATGTTCATCCAGATGGCTGTGTAGATATATCCATGTTCATACAGATAGCGGTGTAGATATTTCCATGTTCATACAGATAGCGATGTAGATATTTCCATGTTTATACAGATAGCGGTGAAATGTATGCATGTTTACACAGATAGCGGTGTAGATATTTCCATGTTCATACAGATCGCGGTGCAGATATTTCCATGTTCATCCAGATAGCTGTGTAGACATATCCATATTCATACAGATGGCGGTGAAGATATTTCCATGTTCATACAGTTTGCGGTGTAGATATTTCCATGTTCATACAGATAGCAGTGTAGATATCTCCATGTTCATACAGATGGCGGTGTAGATATTTCCATGTTCATACAGATAGCGGTGTAGATATCTCCATGTTCATACAGATAGCGGTGTAGTTATTTCCATGTGTAAAGAGATAGCTTTGTAGATATTTCCATGTACATGCAGATAGCTGTGTAGATATTTCCATTTTCTTGCAGATAGCGGTGTAGATATTTCCATGTTTATACAGATAGCGGTGTAGATATCTCCGTCTTAATACAGATGGCGGTGTACATATTTATATGTTCATACAGATGGCTGTGAAGATATTTCCATGTTCATACAGATGGCGGTGCAGATATTTCCAAGTTCATACAGATAGCGGTGTAGTTTTTTCCATGTGTAAAGAGATAGCTGTGTAGATATTTCCATGTATATGCAGATAGCTGTGTAGATATTTCCATTTTCATGCAGATAGCGGTTTAGATATTTCCATGTTCAAACAGATATCGGTGTAGATATTTCCATGTTCATACAGATAGCGGTGTAGATATTTCCATGTTTATACAGGTAGCGCTGAAGATGTATGCATGTTTACACAGTTAGCGGTGTAGATATATCCATGTTCATACAGATAGCGGTGTAGATATTTCCATGTCCATCCAGATGGCTGTGTAGATATATCCATGTCCATCCAGATGGCTGTGTAGATATATCCATGTTCATACAGATAGCGGTGTAGTTATTTCCATATTCATACAGATAGTGGTGTAGATATTTCCATGTTCATACAGATAGCGGTGTAGCTATTTCCATGTTCATACAGATAGCGGTGTAGATATTTCCATGTTCGTACAGAAAGCGGTGTAGATATTTCCATGTTCATACAGATAGCTGTGCTGATATTTCCATGTTTATACAGGTAGCGGTGTAGATATTTCCATGTTTATAGAGATAGCGGTGTATATATTTCCATGTTTATACAGATAGCGGTGTAGATATTTCCAGGTTTATATAGATAGAGGTGTAGATATCTGCTTCTTAATACAGATGGCGGTGTAGATATTTATATGTTCATACAGATGGCGTTGCAGATATTTCCATTTTCATACAGATAGCGGTGTAGATATTTCCATGTTTATAGAGATAGCGGTGTAGTTATATCCATGTGTAAAGAGATAGCTGTGTAGATATTTCCATGTATATGCAGATAGCTGTGTAGATATTTCCATTTTCATGCAGACACCGGTGTAGATATTTCCATGTTCATACATATAGCGGTGTAGATATTTCCATGTTCATACAGATAGCGGTGTGGATATTTCCATGTTCATACAGATAGTGGTGTAGATATTTCCATGTTCATACAGATAGCGGTGCTGTTATTTCCATGTTTATACAGGTAGCAGTGTAGATATTTCCATGTTTATTCAGATAGTGGTGTAGATATTTCCATGTTTATACAGATAGCGGTGTAGATATTTCCATGTTTATACAGATAGCGGTGTAGATATCTCCATGTTAATACAGATGGCGGTGTAGATATTTATATGTTCATACAGATGGCGGTGCAGATATTTCCATATTCATACAGATAGCGGTGTAGCTATTTCCATGTTCATACAGATAGCGGTGTAGATATTTCCATGTTCATCCAGATGGCTGTGTAGACATATCCGTGTTCATACAGATGGCAGTGAAGATAATTCCATGTTTATACATCTAGCGGTGTAGATATTTCCATGTTCATACAGATAGCGGTGTAGGTATTTCCATGTTCATACAGATAGAGCTGCTGATATTTCCATGTTCATACAGATAGCGGTGCTGATATTTCCATGTTTATACAGGTAGCGGTGTAGATATTTCCATGTTTATACTGATAGCGGTGTAGATATCTCCATCTTAATACAGATGGCCGTGTAGATATTTATATGTTCATACAGATGGCGGTGCAGATATTTCCATGTTCATACAGATGGCGGTGTAGATATTTCCATGTTCATACAGATAGCGGTGTAGTTATTTCCATGTGTAAAGAGATAGCTGTGTAGATATTTCCATGTATATGCAGATAGCTCTGTAGATATTTCCATTTTCATGCAGATAGCGGTGTAGATATTTCCATGTTCAAACAGATAGCGGTGTAGACATTTCCATGTTCATTCAGATAGCGGTGAAGATATTTCCATGTTTATACAGATAGCGGTGAAGATGTATGCATATTTACACAGATAGCGGTGTAGATATTTCCATGTTCATACAGATAGCGGTGTAGATATTTCCATGCTCATCCAGATGGCTGTGTAGATATATCCATGTTCATACAGATAGCGGTGTAGTTATTTCCATGTTCATACAGGTAGTGGTGTAGATATTTCCATGTTCATACAGATAGCGGTGTAGCTATTTCCATGTTCATACAGATAGCGGTGTAGATATTTCCATGTTCATAGAGATAGCGGTGCAGATATTTCCGTGTTCATACAGATAGCGGTGCTGATATTTCCATGTTTATACAGGTAGCGGTGTAGATATTTCCATGTTTATACAGATAGCGGTGTAGATATTTCCATATTTATACAGATAGCGGTGTAGATATTTCCATGTTTATACATATAGCGGTGTAGATATCTCCATCTTAGTATAGATTGGGGTGTAGATATTTATATCTTCATACAGATGTCGGTGCACATATTTCCATGTTCATACAGATGGCAGTGTAGATATTTGCATGTATATAGAGATAGCGCTGTAGTTATTTCCATGTGTAAAGAGATAGCTTTGTAGATATTTCCATGTATATGCAGATCGCTGTGCAGATATTTCCATTTTCATGCAGATAGCGGTGTAGATATTTCCATGTTCAGATAGCGGTTTAGATATTTCCATGTTCATGCAGATAGCAGTGTAGATATTTCCATGTTTATACAGATAGCGGTGAAGATGTATGCATGTTTATACAGATAGCGGTGTAGATAATTCCATGTTCATCCAGATGGCTGTGTTGATATATCCATGTTCATACAGATGGCGGTGAAGATATTTCCATGTTCATACAGATACCGGTGTAGTTATTTCCGTGTGTAAAGAGATAGCTGTGTAGATATTTCCATGTATATGCAGATAGCTGTGTAGATATTTCCATTTTCATGCAGATAGTGTTTTAGATATTCCCATGTTCAAACAGATAGCGGTGTAGATATTTCCATGTTCATAGAGAGAGCGGTGTAGATATTTCCATGTTCATACAGATAGCGGTGTAGATATTTCCATGTTTATACAGATAGTGGTGAAGATGTATGCATGTTTACACAGATAGCGGTGTAGATATTTCCATGTTCATTCAGATAGCGGTGTAGATATTTCCATGTTCATCCAGATGGCTGTGAAGTCATATCCATGTTCATACAGATGGCGGTGAAGATATTTCCATGTTCATACAGATAGTGGTGTAGATATTTCCATGTTGATCCAGATGGCTGTGTAGTTATATCCATGTTCATACAGATAGCGGTGTAGATATTTCCATGTTCATACAGATAGCGGTGTAGATATTTCCATGTTCATACAGATAGCGGTGTAGATACTTCCATGTTCATAGAGATAGCGGTGTAGATATTTCCATGCTTATACAGATTGCAGTGAAGATGTATGCATGTTTACACAGATAGCGGTGTAGATATTTCCATGTTCATGCAGATAGCAGTGTAGATATTTCCATGTTCATCCAGATGGCTGTGTAGATATATCCATGTTCATACAGATAGCGGTGTAGATATTTCCATGTTCATACAGATAGCGGTGTATATATTTCCATGTTCATACAGATAGCGGTGTAGATATTTCCATGTTCATACAGATAGCGGTGTAGATATTTCCATGTACATACACATAGCGGTGCTGATATTTCCATGATTATACAGGTAGCGGTTTAGATATTTCCATGTTTATACACATTGCGGTGTAGATATTTCCATGTTTATACAGATAGCGGTGTAGACATTTCCATGTTTATACAGATAGCGGTGTAGATATCTCCATCTTAATACAGATGGCGGAGTAGATATTTATATGTACATACAGATGGCGGTGCAGATATTTCCATGTTCATACAGATAGCGGTGTAGCTATTTCCATGTTCATACAGATAGCGGTGTAGATATTTCCATGTTCACACAGATAGAGGGGCTGATATTTCCATGTTCATACAGATAGCGGTGCTGATATTTCCATGTTTTTACAGGTAGCGGTGTAGATATTTCCATGTTTACACAGATAGCGGTGTAGATATTTCCATGTTCATCCAGATGGCTGTGTAGATATATCCATGTTCATACAGATAGCCGTTTAGATATTTCCATGTTCATACAGATAGCGGTGTAGATATTTCCATTTTTATACAGATAGCGGTGTAGATATTTCCAGGTTTATACAGATAGCGGTGTAGATATCTCCATCTTAATACAGATGGCGGTGTAGATATTTATAAGTTCATACAGATGGCAGTGCAGATATTTCCATGTTCATACAGATGGCGGTGTAGATATTTCCATGTTTATAGAGATAGCGGTGTAGTTATTTCCATGTGTAAAGAGATAGGTTTGTAGATATTTCCATGTATATGCTGAGAGCTGTTTAGATATTTCTATTTTCATACAGATAGCGGTTTAGATATTTCCATGTTCAAACAGATAGCGGTGTACATATTTCCATGTTCATCCAGATGGCTGTGTAGATATATCCATGTTCATACAGATAGCGGTGTAGATATTTCCATGTTCATACAGATAGCGATGTAGATATTTCCATGTTTATACAGATAGCGGTGTAGATATCTCCATCTTAATACAGATGGCGGTGTAGATATTTATATGTTCATACAGATGGCGGTGCAGATATTTCCATGTTCATACAGATAGCGGAGCAGCTATTTCCATGTTCATACAGATAGCGGTGTAGATATTTCCATGTTCCTCCAGATGGCTGTGTAGACATATCCATGTTCACACAGATGGCGTTGTAGATAATTCCATGTTCATACATCTAGCGGTGTAGATATTTCCATGTTCATACAGGTAGCGTTGTAGATATTTCCATGTTCATACAGAGAGAGGGGCTGATATTTCCATGTTCATACAGATAGCGGTGCTGATATTTCCATGTTTATACAGGTAGCGGTGTAGATATTATCATGTTTATACAGATAGCGGTGTAGATATTTCCATGTTTATACACATAGCGGTGTAGGTATTTCCATGTTTATACAGATAGCGGTGTAGGTATCTCCATCTTAATACAGATGGCGGTGTAGATATTTATATGTTCATACAGATGGCCGTGCAGATATTTCCATGTTCATACAGATAGCGGTGTAGTTATTTCCATGTGTAAAGAGATAGCTGTGCAGATATTCCCATGTATATGCAGATAGCTGTGTAGATATTTCCATTTTCATGCAGATAGCGGTGTAGATATTTTCATGTTCATACAGATGGTTGTGTAGATATATCCATGTTAATACAGATAGCAGTGTAGATATTTCCATGTTCATACAGATAGCAGTGTAGATATTTCCATGTTTACACAGATAGCGGTGAAGATGTATGCATGTTTACACACATAGCGGTGTATGTATTTCCATGTTCATACAGATAGCTGTATAGGTATTTCCATGTTCATCCAGATGGCTGTGTAGATATATCCATGTTCATACAGATGGTGGTGAAGATATTTCCATGTTCATACAGATAACGGTGTAGATATTTCCATGTTCATACAGATATCGGTGTAGATATTTCCATGTTCATACAGATGGCTGTGTAGATATATCCATGTTCATACATATGACGGTGAAGATATTTCCAGGTTCATACAGATAGCGGTGTAGGTATTTCCGTGTGTAAAGAGATAGCTGTGTAGATATTTCCATGGATATGCAGATAGCTGTGTAGATATTTCCATTTTCATGCAGATAGTGTTTTAGATATTTCCATGTTCAAACAGATAGCGGTGTAGATATTTCCATGTTCATAGAGACAGCGGTGTAGATATTTCCATGTTCAAACAGATAGCGGTGTAGATATTTCCATGTTCATAGAGACAGCGGTGTAGATATTTCCATGTTCATAGAGACAGCGGTGTAGATATTTCCATGTTCATACAGATAGCGGTGTAGATATTTCCATGTTTATACAGATAGTGGTGAAGATGTATGCATGTTTACACAGATAGCGGTGTAGATATTTCCATGTTCATCCAGATGGCTGTGTAGATATATCCATGTTCATACAGATAGCGGTGTAGATATTTCCATGTTCATCCAGATGGCTGTGTAGATATTTCCATTTTCATGCAGATTGCGGTTTAGATATTTCCATGTTCAAACAGATATCGGTGTAGATATTTCCATGTTCATACAGATAGCGGTGTAGATATTTCCATGTTTATACAGGTAGCGCTGAAGATGTATGCATGTTTACACAGTTAGCGGTGTAGATATATCCATGTTCATACAGATAGCGGTGTAGATATTTTCATGTTCATCCAGATGGCTGTGTAGATATATCCATGTTCATACAGATAGCGGTGTAGTTATTTCCATATTCATACAGATAGTGGTGTAGATATTTCCATGTTCATACAGATAGCGGTGTAGCTATTTCCATGTTCATACAGATAGCGGTGTAGATATTTCCATGTTCGTACAGAAAGCGGTGTAGATATTTCCATGTTCATACAGATAGCTGTGCTGATATTTCCATGTTTATACAGGTAGCGGTGTAGATATTTCCATGTTTATACAGATAGCAGTGTAGATATTTCCATGTTTATACAGATAGCGGTGTAGATATTTCCAGGTTTATACAGATAGAGGTGTAGATATCTGCTTCTTAATACAGATGGCGGTGTAGATATTTATATGTTCATACAGATGGCGGTGCAGATATTTCCATGTTCATACAGATAGCAGTGTAGATATTTCCATGTTTATACAGATAGCGGTGTAGATATCTCCTTCTTAATACAGATGGCGGTTTAGATATTTATATGTTCATACAGATGGCGGTGCAGATATTTCCATGTTCATACAGATGGTGGTGTAGATATTTCCATGTTTATAGATATAGTGGTGTAGTTATTTCCATGTGTAAAGAGATAGCTGTGTATATATTTCCATGTATATGCAGATAGCTTTGTAGATATTTCCATGTTCATAGAGATAGCGGTGTAGATATTTCCATGTTCATACACATAGCGGTGTAGATATTTCCATGTTCATACAGATAGCGGTGCTGATATTTCCATGTTTATACAGGTAGCGGTGTAGATATTTCCATGTTTATACAGACTGCGGTGAAGATGTTTGCATGTTTACACAGATAGCGTTGTAGATATTTCCATGTTCATCCAGTTGGCTGTGTAGATATGTCCATGTTCATACAGATAGCTGTGTAGATATTTCCATGTTCATACAGATAGTGGTTTACATATTTCCATGTTCATTCAGATGGCTGTGTAGATATATCCATGTTCATACAGATAGCGGTGTAGATATTTCCATGTTCATACAGGTAGCGGTGTAGATATTTCCATGTTCATACAGGTAGCGGTGTAGATATTTCCATGTTCATACAGATAGCGGTGCTGATATTTCCATGTTTATACAGGCAGCGGTGTAGATATTTCCGTGTTTATACAGATAGCAGTGTAGATATCTCCATCTTAATACAGATGGCGGTGTAGATATTTATATGTTCATACAGATGGCGTTGGGGATATTTCCATGTTCATACAGATGTCAGTGTAGATATTTCCATGTTTATAGATATAGCGGTGTAGTTATTTCCATGTGTAAAGAGATGGCTGTGTAGATATTTCCATGTATATGCAAATAGCTTTTTAGATATTTCCATTTTCATGCAGATTGCGGTGTAGATATTTACATGTTCAAACAGATAGCGGTGTAGAAATTTCCATGTTCATTCAGATAGCTTTGTAGATATTTCCATGTTCATACAGATAGCGGTGTAGATATTTCCATGTTCATACAGATAGCGGTGTAGATATTTCCATGTTCATACAGATAGTGGTGTAGATATTTCCATGTTTTTTCAGATAGCGGTGTAGATATCTCCATCTTAATACAGATGGCGGTGTAGATATTTACATGTTCATACCGATTGCGGTGCAGATATTTCCATGTTAATACAGATAGCGGTGTAGATATTTCCATGTTCATACAGATAGCGGTGTAGATATTTCCATGTTCATACAGATAGCGGTGCTGATATTTCCAAGTTTATACAGGTAGCGGTGTAGATATTTCCATGTTTATACAGTTAGTGGTGTAGATATTTCCATGTTTTTTCAGATAGCGGTGTAGATATCTCCATCTTAATACAGATGGCGGTGTAGATATTTACATGTTCATACCGATGGCGGTGCAGATATTTCCATGTTCATACAGATGGCGGTGTCGATATTTCCATGTTCATACAGTTAGCGGTGTAGTTATTTCCATGAGTAAGGAGATAGCTGTGTAGACATTTCCATGTATTTGCAGATAGCTGTGTAGATATTTCCATTTTCATGCAGATAGCGGTGTATATATTTCTATATTCAAACAGATAGCGGTGTAGATATTTCCATGTTCATACAGATAGCGGTGTAGATATTTCCATGTTTATACAGATCGCGGTGAAGATGTATGCATGTTTACACAGGTAGCGGTGTGGATATTTCCAAGTTCATCCAGAGGGCTGTGTAGATATATCCATGTTCATACAGATAGCGGTGTAGATATTTCCATGTTCATACAGATAGCGGTGTAGATATTTCCATGTTCATCCAGATGGCTGTGTAGATATATCCATGTTCATACAGATGGCGGTGAAGAAATTTCCATGTTCGTAGAGATAGCGGTGTAGATATTTCCATGTTCATACAGATAGCGGTGTAGTTATTTCCATGTGTAAAGAGATAGCTGTGTAGATTTTTCCATGTATATGCAGATAGCTGTGTAGATATTTCTATTTTCATGCTGATAGCCGTTTAGATATTTCCATGTTCAAACAGATAGCGGTGTAGATATTTCCATGTTCATACAGACAGCGTTGTAGATATTTCCATGCTTATACAGATTGCAGTGAAGATGTATGCATGTTTACACAGATAGCGGTGTAGATATTTCCATGTTCATGCAGATAGCGGTGTAGATATTTCCATGTTCATCCAGATGGCTGTGTAGACATATCCATGTTCATACAGATAGCGGTGTAGATATTTCCATGTTCATACAGATAGAGGTGTAGATATTTCCATGTTCGTACAGATAGCGGTGTAGCTATTTCCATGTTCATGCAGATAGCGGTGTAGATATTTCCATGTTCATAGAGATAGCGGTGTAGATATTTCCATGTTCATACAGATAGCGGTGCTGATATTTCCATGTTTATACAGGTAGCGGTGTAGATATTTCCATGTTTATACAGATAGCGGTGTAGATATTTCCAGGTTTATAGAGATAGCGGTGTAGATATTTCCAAGTTTATACAGATAGCGGTGAAGATATCTCCATCTTAATACAGATGGCGGTGTAGATATTTATATGTTCACACAGATGGCAGTGCAGATATTTCCATTTTCATTCAGATGGCGGTGTAGATATTTACATGTTTATAGAGATAGCGGTGTAGTTATTTCCATGTGTAAATAGATAGGTTTGTAGATATTTCCATGTATATGCAGATAGCTGTGTAGATATTTCTATTTTCATGCAGATAGCGGTTTAGATATTTCCATGTTCAAACAGATAGCGGTGTAGATATTTCCATGTTCATACAGATAGCGGTGTAGATATTTCCATGTTTATACAGATAGCGGTGAAACGTATGCGTGTTTACACAGATAGCGGTGTATTTCCATGTTCATACAGATCGCGGTGTAGATATTTCCATGTTCATCCAGATGGCTTTGTAGACATATCCATGTTCATACAGATGGCCGTGAAGGTATTTCCATGTTCATACAGATAGCGGTGTAGATATTTCCTTTTTCATACAGATAGCGGTGTAGATATTTCCATGTTCATCCAGATGGCTGTGTAGATATATCCATGTTCATACAGATGGCGGTGAAGAAATTTCCATGTGCATACAGATAGCGGTGTAGCTATTTCCATGTTCATACATATAGCGGTGTATGTATTTCCATGTTCATACAGATAGCGGTGTAGATATTTCCATGTTCATACAGATAGCGGTGTAGATATTTCCATGTTCATCCAGATGGCTGTGTAGATATATCCATGTTCATACAGATGGCGGTGTAGATATTTCCATGTTCATACAGATAGCGGTGTAGATATTTCCATGTTCATACAGATATAGGGGCTGATATTTCCATGTTCATACAGATAGCGGCGCTGATATTTCCATGTTTATACAGGTAGTGGTGTAGATATTTCCATGTTTATACAGGTAGCAGTGTAGATATTTCCATGTTTATACAGATAGCGGTGTGGATATTTCCATGTTTATACAGATAGCGGTGTAGATATCTCCATCTTAATACAGATGGCCGGGTAGATATTTATATGTTCATTCAGATGGCGGTGCAGATATTTCCATGTTCATACAGATGGCGGTGTAGATATTTCCATGTTCATACAGATAGCGGTGTAGTTATTTCCATGTGTAAAGAGATAGCTGTGTAGATATTTCCATGTATATGCAGATAGCTGTGTAGATATTTCTATTTTCATGCTGATAGCGGTTTAGATATTACCATGTTCAAACAGATAGCGGTGTAGATATTTCCATGTTCATACAGATTGCGTTTTAGATATTTCCATGCTTATACAGATTGCAGTGAAGATGTATGCATGTTTACACAGATAGCGGTGTAGATATTTCCATGTTCATGCAGATAGCGGTGTAGATATTTTCATGTTCATCCAGATGGCTGTGTAGATAAATCCATGTTCATACAGATAGCGGTGTAGATATTTCCATGTTCATACAGATAGAAGTGTAGATATTTCCATGTTCGTACAGATAGCGGTGTAGCTATTTCCATGTTCATGCAGATAGCGGTGTAGATACTTCCATGTTCATAGAGATAGCGGTGTAGATATTTCCATGTTCATACTGATAGCGGTGCTGATATTTCCATGTTTATACAGGTAGCGGTGTAGATATTTCCAAGTTTATTCAGATAACGGTGAAGATATCTCCATCTTAATACAGATGGCGGTGTAGATATTTATATGTTCATACAGATGGCAGTGCAGATATTTCCATGTTCATACAGATGGCAGTGTAGATATTTCCATGTTTATAGAGATAGCGGTTTAGTTATTTCCATGTGTAAAGAGATAGGTTTGTAGATATTTTCATGTATATGCAGATAGCTGTGTAGATATTTCTATTTTCATGCAGATAGCGGTTTAGATATTTCCATGTTCAAACAGATAGCGGTATAGATATTTCCATGTTCATACAGATAGCGGTGTAGATATTTCCATGTTTATACAGATAGCGGTGAAACGTATGCAAGTTTACACAGATAGCGGTGTAGATATTTCCATCTTCATACAGATCGCGGTGTAGATATTTCCATGTTCATCCAGATGGCTGTGTAGACATATCCATGTTCATACAGATGGCGGTGAAGATATTTCCATGTTCATACAGATAGCGGTGTAGAGATTTCCATGTTCATACAGATAGCGGTGTAGATATTTCCATGTTCATACAGTTGGCTGTGTAGATATATCCATGTTCATACAGATGGCGTTGAATATATTTCCATGTTCATACAGATAGCGGTGTAGATATTTCCATGTTCATACAGATAGCGGTGCAGATATTTCCATGTTCATACAGATAGCGGTGCTGATATTTCCATGTTTATACAGATAGCGTTGTAGATATTTCCATGTTTATACAGATAGCGGTGTAGATATCTCCTTCTTAACACAGATGGCGGTGTACATATTTATATGTTCATACAGATGGCTGTGAAGATATCTCCATCTTAATACAGATGGCGGAGTAGATATTTCTATGTACATGCAGATGGCGGTGCAGATATTTCCATGTTCATACAGATAGCGGTGTAGTTATTTCCATGTGTAAAGAGATAGCTGTGTAGATATTTCCATGTATATGCAGATAGCTGTGTAGATATTTCCATTTTCATGCAGATAGCGGTTTACATATTTCCATGTTCAAACAGATATCGGTGTAGATATTTCCATGTTCATACAGATAGCGCTGTAGATATTTCCATGTTTATACAGGTAGCGCTGAAGATGTGTGCATGTTTACACAGATAGCGGTGTAGATATATCCATGTTCATACAGATAGCGGTGTAGTTATTTCCATGTTCATCCAGATGTCTGTGTAGATATATCCATGTTCATACAGATAGCGGTGTAGTTATTTCCATATTCATACAGATAGTGGTGTAGATATTTCCATGTTCATACAGATAGCGGTGTAGCTATTTCCATGTTCATACAGATAGCGGTGTAGATATTTCCATGTTCGTACAGATAGCGGTGTAGATATTTCCATGTTCATACAGATAGCTGTGCTGATATTTCCATGTTTATACCGGTAGCGGTTTAGATATTTCCATGTTTATACAGATAGCGGTGTAGATATTTCCATGTTTATACAGATAGCGGTGTAGATATTTCCAGGTTTATACAGATAGAGGTGTAGATATCTGCTTCTTAATACAGATGGCGGTGAAGATATTTATATGTTCATACAGATGGCGGTGCAGATATTTCCATGTTCATACAGATAGCGGTGTAGATATTTCCATGTTTATAGAGATAGCGGTGTAGTTATATCCATGTGTAAAGAGATAGCTGTGTAGATATTTCCATGTATATGCAGATAGCTGTGTAGATATTTCCATTTTCATGCAGACAGCGGTGTAGATATTTCCATGTTCAAACAGATAGCGGTGTAGATATTTCCATGTTCATACATATAGCGGTGTAGATATTTCCATGTTCATACAGATAGCGGTTTAGATATTTCCATGTTCATACAGATAGCGGTGTAGATATTTCCGTGTTCATACAGATAGCGGTGCTGTTATTTCCATGTTTATACAGGTAGCGGTGTAGATATTTCCATGTTTATACAGATAGCGGTGTAGATATTTCCATGTTTATACAGATAGCGGTGTAGATATTTCCATGTTTATACAGATAGCGGTGTACATATCTCCATGTTAATACAGATGGCGGTGTAGATATTTATATGTTCATACAGATGGCGGTGCAGATATTTCCATATTCATACAGATAGCGGTGTAGCTATTTCCATCTTCATACAGATAGCGGTGTAGATATTTTCATGTTCATCCAGATGGCTGTGTAGACATATCCATGTTCATACAGATGGCAGCGAAGATAATTCCATGTTTATACATCTAGCTGTGTAGATATTTCTATGTTCATACAGATAGCTGTGTAGGTATTTCCATGTTCATACAGATAGAGGGGCTGATATTTCCATGTTCATACAGATAGCGGTGCTGATATTTCCATGTTTATACAGATAGCGGTGTAGATATTTCCATGTTTATACTGATAGCGGTGTATATATCTCCATCTTAATACAGATGGCCGTGTAGATATTTATATGTTCATACAGATGGCGGTGCAGATATTTCCATGTTCATACAGATGGCGGTGTAGATATTTCCATGTTCATACATATAGCGGTGTAGTTATTTCCATGTGTAAGGAGATAGCTGTGTAGATATTTCCATGTATATGCAGATAGCTCTGTAGATATTTCCATTTTCATGCAGATAGCGGTGTAGATATTTCCATGTTCAAACAGATAGCGGTGTAGACATTTCCATGTTCATTCAGATAGCGGTGAAGATATTTCCATGTTTATATAGATTGCGGTGAAGATGTATGCATATTTACACAGATAGCGGTGTAGATATTTCCATGTTCATACAGATAGCGGTGTAGATATTTCCATGTTCATCCAGATGGCTGTGTAGATATATCCATGTTCATACAGATAGCGGTGTAGATATTTCCATGTTCATACAGGTAGTGGTGTAGATATTTCCATGTTCATACAGATAGCGGTGTAGCTATTTCCATGTTCATACAGATAGCTCTGTAGATATTTCCATGTTCATAGAGATAGCGGTGCAGATTTTTCCGTGTTCATACAGATAGCGGTGCTGATATTTCCATGTTTATACAGGTAGCGGTGTAGATATTTCCATGTTTACACAGAGAGCGGTGTAGGAATTTCCATGTTTATACAGATAGCCGTGTAGATATTTCCATGTTTATACATATAGCGGAGTAGATATCTCCATCTTAATATAGATTGGGGTGTAGATATTTATATCTTCATACAGATGTCGGTGCAGATATTTCCATGTTCATACAGATGGCAGTGTAGATATTTGCATGTATATAGAGATAGCGCTGTAGTTATTTCCATGTGTAAAGAGATAGCTTTGTAGATATTTACATGTATATTCAGATCGCTGTGTAGATATTTCCATTTTCATGCAGATAGCGGTGTAGATATTTCCATGTTCAGATAGCGGTGTAGATATTTCCATGTTCATGCAGATAGCAGTGTAGATATTTCCATGTTTATACAGATAGCGGTGAAGATGTATGCATGTTTATACAGATAGCGGTGTAGATATTTCCATGTTCATCCAGATGGCTGTGTTGATATATCCATGTTCATACAGATGGCGGTGAAGATATTTCCATGTTCATACAGATAGCGGTGTAGTTATTTCCGTGTGTAAAGAGATAGCTGTGTAGATATTTCCATGTATATGCAGATAGCTGTGTAGATATTTCCATTTTCATGCAGATAGCGTTTTAGATATTTCCATGTTCAAACAGATAGCGGTGTAGATATTTCCATGTTCATAGAGAGAGCGGTGTAGATATTTCCATGTTCATACAGATAGCGGTGTAGATATTTCCATGTTTATACAGATAGCGGTGTAGATATTTCCATGTTCATACAGATGGCTGTGTAGACATATCCATGTTCATACAGATGGCGGTGAAGATATTTCCATGTTCATACAGATAGCGGTGTAGATATTTCCATGTTCATCCAGATGGCTGTGTAGTTATATCCGTGTTCATACAGATAGCGGTGTAGATATTTCCATGTTCATACAGATAGCGGTGTAGATATTTCCATGTTCATACAGATAGCGGTGTAGATATTTCCATGTTCATACAGATAGCGGTGTAGATATTTCCATGTTCATACAGGTAGCGGTGTAGATATTTCCATGTTCATACAGATAGCGGTGCTGATATTTCCATGTTTATACAGGCAGTGGTGTAGATATTTCCATGTTTATACAGATAGCGGTGTAGATATCTCCTTCTTAATACAGATGGCGGTGTAGATATTTATATGTTCATACAGATGGTGGTGTAAATATTTCCACGTTTATAGATATAGCGGTGTAGTTATTTCCATGTGTAAAGAGATAGCTGTGTATATATTTCCATGTATATGCAGATAGCTTTGTAGATATTTCCATTTTCATGCAGTTAGCGGTGTAGATATTTACATGTTCAAACAGATAGCGGTGTAGGTATTTCCATGTTCATTCAGATAGCTTTGTAGATATTTCCATGTTCATACAGATAGCGGTGTAGATATTTCCATGTTCATACAGATAGCGGTGTAGATATTTCCATGTTCATACAGATAGCGGTGCTGATATTTCCATGTTTATACAGGTAGCGGTGTAGATATTTCCATGTTTATACAGATAGCGGTGTAGATATTTCCATGTTAATACAGATAGCGGTGTAGATATTTCCATGTTTATTCAGATAGTGGTATAGATATCTCCATCTTAATACAGATGATGGTGTAGATATTTATATTTTCATACAGATGGCGGTGCAGATATTTCCATGTTCATACAGATGGCGGTGTAGATATTTCCATGTTCATATAGCGGTGTAGATATTTCCATGTTCATACATATAGCGGTGTAGATATTTCCATGTTCATACAGATAGCGGTGTAGATATTTCCATGTTCATACAGGTAGCGGTGTAGATTTTTCTATGTTCATACAGATAGCGGTGTAGATATTTCCATGTTCATACACACAGCGGTGTAGTTATTTCCATGTGTAAAGAAATAGCTGTGTAGATATTTCCATGTATATGCAGATAGCTGTGTGGATATTTCCATTTTCATGCAGATAGCGGTTTAGATATTTCCATGTTCAAACAGATATCGGTGTAGATATTTCCATGTTTATATAGATAGCGGTGTAGATATTTCCATGTTCATACAGATAGAGGGGCTGATATTTCCATGTTCATACAGATAGCGGTGCTATTTCCATGTTTATACAGGTAGCGGTTTAGATATTTCCATGTTTATACAGGTAGCAGTGTAGATATTTCCATGTTTATACAGAGAGCGGTGTAGATATATCCATGTTTATACAGATAGCTGTGTAGATATCTCCTTCTTAATACAGATGGCGGTGTAGATATTTATATGTTCATAGAGATGGCGGTGCAGATATTTCCATGTTTATACAGGTAGCGGTGTAGATATTTCCATGTTTATACAGATAGCGGTGTAGATATTTCCAAGTTTATACAGATAGCGGTGAATATATCTCCATCTTAATACAGATGGCGGTGTAGATATTTATATGTTAATACAGATGGCAGTGCAGATATTTCCATGTTCATACAGATGGCGGTGTAGATATTTCCATGTTCATCCAGATGGCTGTGTAGACATATCCACGTTCATACAGATGGCGGTGTAGATATTTCCATGTTCATACTGATAGCGGTGCTGATATTTCCATGTTTATACAGGTAGCGGTGTAGATATTTCCATGATTATACAGATAGCGGTGTAGATATTTCCATGTTTATACAGATAGCAGTGTAGATATTTCCTTGTTTATACAGATAGCGGTGTAGATATCTCCTTCTTAATACAGATGGCGGTGCAGATATTTATATGTTCATACACATGGCGGTGCTGATATTTCCATGTTCATACAGATGGCGGTGTAGATATTTCCATGTTCATACAGATAGCGGTGTAGTTATTTCCATGTGTAAAGAGATAGATGTGTAGATATTTCCATGTATATGCAGATAGCTGTGTAGATAGTTCCATTTTCATGCAGATAGTGGTGTATATATTTCCATCTTCAAACAGATAGCGGTGTACATATTTCCATGTTCATACAGATAGCGGTGTAGATATTTCCAAGTTTTTACAGACAGCGTTGAAGATGTATGCATGTTTACACAGATAGCGGTGTGGAGATTTCCATGTTCATACAGAGGGCTGTGTAGATATATCCATGTTCATACAGATAGCGGTGTAGATATTTCCATGTTCATACAGATAGCGGTGTAGATATTTCCATGTTCATCCAGATGGCTGCGTAGATATATCCATGTTCATACCGATGGCGGTGAAGATATTTCCATGTCCATACAGATAGCGGTGTAGATATTTCCATGTTCATACAGATAGCGGTGTAGCTATTTCCATGTTCATACACATAGCGGTGTATGTATTTCCATGTTCATACAGATAGCAGTGCAGATATTTCCATGTTCATACTGATAGCAGTGTAGATATTTCCATGTTGATCCAGGAGGCTGTGAAGATATATCCATGTTCATACAGATGGCGGTGAAGATATTTCCATGTTCATACAGATAGCGGTGTAGTTATTTCCATGTGTAAAGAGATAGCTGTGTAGATATTTCCATGTATATGCAGATAGCTGTGTGGATATTTCCATCTTCATGCAGATAGCGGTTTAGAGATTTTCATGCTCAAACAGATAGCGGTGTAGATATTTCCATGTTCATAGAGATAGCGGTGTAGATATTTCCATGTTCATACAGATAGAGGGGCTGATATTTCCATGTTCATACAGATAGCGGTGCTGATATTTCCATGTTTATACAGGTAGCAGATTAGATATTTCCATGTTTATACAGGTCGCAGTGTAGATATTTCCATGTTTATACAGAGAGCGGTGTAGATATATCCATGTTTATACAGATAGCGGTGTAGATATCTCCTTCTTAATACAGATGGCGGTGTAGATATTTATATGTTCATACAGATGGCGGTGCAGATATTTCCGTGTTCATACAGATGGCTGTTAAGATATTTCCATGTTCATACAGATAGCGGTGTAGTTATTTCCATGTGTAAAGAGATAGCTGTGTAGATATTTCCATGTATATGCAGATAGCGGTGTAGATATTTCAATTTTCATGCTGATATCGGTCTAGATATTTCCATGATCAAACAGATAGAGGTGCAGATATTTCCATGTTCATACAGATGGCGGTGTAGATATTTCCATGTTCATACAGATAGCGGTGCTGATATTTCCATTTTTATACAGATAGCGGTGTAGATATTTCCATGTTTATACAGATAGCGGTGTAGATATTTCCATGTTTATACAGATAGCGGTGTAGATATCTCCTTAATACAGATGGCGGTGTAGATATTTATATGTTCATACACATGGCAGTGAAGATATTTCCATGTTCATACAGATGGCGGTGTAGATATTTCCATGTTTTTAGAGATAGCGGTGTATTTATTTCCATGTGTAAAGAGATAGCTCTGTAGATATTTCCATGTATATGCAGATAGCTGTGTAGATATTTCCATTTTCATGCAGACAGCGGTGTAGATATTTCCATGTTCAAACAGATAGCGGTGTAGATATTTCCATGTTCATACAGATAGCGGTGTATATATTTCCATGTTCATACAGATAGCGGTGTAGATGTTTCCATGTTCATACAGATAGCTTTGTAGATATTTCCATGTTCATACAGATAGCGGTGTATATATTTCCATGTTCATACAGATAGCGGTGTAGATATTTCCATGTTCATCCAGATGGCTGTGAAGACATATCCATGCTCATACAGATAGCGGTGTAGATATCTCCATCTTAATACAGATGGCGGTGTAGATATTTATATGTTCATACAGATGGCGGTGCAGATATTTCCATGTTTATACAGATAGCGGTGTAGATATTTCCATGTTTATACAGATAGCGGTGTAGATATCTCCATCTTAATACAGATGGCGGTGTAGATATTTATAAGTTCATACAGATGGCGGTGCAGATATTTCCATGTTCATACAGATAGCGGAGTAGCTATTTCCATGTTCATACAGATAGCGGTGTAGATATTTCCATGTTCCTCCAGATGGCTGTGTAGACATATCCATGTTCACACAGATGGCGGTGAAGATAATTCCATGTTCATACATCTAGTGGTGTAGATATTTCCATGTTCATACAGATAGCGGTGTAGATATTTCCATGTTCCTCCAGATGGCTGTGTAGACATATCCATGTTCACACAGATGGCGGTGAAGATAATTCCATGTTCATACATCTAGTGGTGTAGATATTTCCATGTTCATACAGATAGCGGTGTAGATATTTCCATGTTCATACAGATAGAGGGGCTGATGTTTCCATGTTCATACAGATAGCGGTGCTGATATTTCCATGTTCATCCAGATGGCTGTGAAGACATATCCATGTTCATACAGATAGCGGTGTAGATATCTCCATCTTAATACAGATGGCGGTGTAGATATTTATGTGTTCATACAGATGGCGGTGCAGATATTTCCATGTTCATACAGATAGCGGTGTAGTTATTGCCATTGGTAAAGAGATAGCTGTGTAGATATTTCCATGTATATGCAGATAGCTCTGTAGATATTTCCATTTTCATGCAGATAGCGGTTTAGATATTTCCAAGTTCAAACAGAGGTGTAGATATTTCCATGTTCATACAGATAGCGGTGTAGATATTTCCATGTTTATACAGATAGCGGTGAAGATGTATGCATGTTTACACAGATAGCGGTGTAGATATTTCCATGTTCATACAGATAGCGGTGTAGATAATTCAATGTCCATCCAGATGGCTGTGTAGATATATCCATGTTCATACAGATAGCGGTGTAGTTATTTCCATGTTCATACAGATAGTGGTGTAGATATTTCCATGTTCAGAATGCGGTGTAGCTATTTCCATGTTCATACAGACAGAGGTGTATATATTTCCATGTTCGTACAGATAGCGGTGTAGATATTTCCATGTTCATACAGATAGCTGTGCTATTTCCATTTTTATACAGGTAGCGGTGTAGATATTTCCATCTTTATACAGATAGCGGTGTAGATGTTTCCAAGTTTATACAGATAGCGGTGTAGATATTTCCATCTTTATACAGATAGCGTTGTAGATATCTCCTTAATACAGATGGCGGTGTAGATGTTTATATGTTCATACAGATGGCGGTGCAGATATTTCCATGATCATACAGATGGCGGTGTAGATATTTCCTTGTTTATATAGCGGTGTAGTTATTTCCATGTGTAAAGAGATAGCTGTGTAGATATTTCCACGTATATGCAGATAGCTGTGTAGATATTTCCATTTTCATGCAGACAGCGGTGTAGATATTTCCATGTTCAAACAGATAGCGGTGTAGATATTTCCATGTTCATACAGATAGCGGTGTAGATATTTCCATCTTCATACAGATAGCGGTGTAGATATTTCCATGTTCATACAGATAGCGGTGTAGATATTTCCATGTTCATTCATATTGCGGTGCTGATATTTCCATGTTTATACAGGTAGCGGTGTAGATATTTCCATGTTCATATAGATAGCAGTGTACATATTTCCATGTTTATACAGATAGCGGTGTAGATATTTCCATGTTTATACAGATAGCGGTGTAGATATCTCCATCTTAATACAGATGGCGGTGTAGATATTTATATGTTCATACATTTGGCGGTGCAGATATTTCCATGTTCATACAGATGGCGGTGTAGATATTTAAATGTTCATACAGATAGCGGTGTAGTTATTTCCATGTGTAAAGATATAGCTGTGTAGATATTTCCATGAATATGCAGATAGCAGTGTAGATATTTACATTTTCATGCAGATAGCGGTGTAGATATTTCCATGTTCAAACAGATAGCGGTGTACATATTTCCATGTTCATACAGATAGCGGTGTAGATATTTCCATGTTCATACAGATAGCAGTGTAGATATTTCCATGTTTATACAGATAGCGGTGAAGATGTATGCATGTTTACACAGAAAGTGTTGTAGATATTTCCATGTTCAAACAGCGCTGTAGATATTTCCATGTTCATACAGATAGCGGTGTAGATATTTCCATGTTTATACAGATTGCGGTGAAGATGTATGCATATTTAAACAGATAGCGGTGTAGATATTTCCATGTTCATACAGATAGCGGTGTAGATATTTCCATCTTCATCCATATGGCTCTGCAGATATATCCATGTTCATACAGATGGCGGTGAAGATATTTCCATGTTCATACAGATAGCGGTGTAGTTATTTCCATGTGTAAAGAGATAGCTGTGTAGATATTTCCATGTATATGCAGATAGCTGTGTAGATGTTTCCATTTTCATGCAGATAGCGGTTTAGATATTTCCATGTTTAAACAGATAGCGGTGTAGATATTTCCATGTTCATAGACATAGCGGTGTAGATATTTCCATGTTCATACAGATAGCGGTGCTGATATTTCCATGTTAATACAGGTAGCGGTGTAGATATTTCCAAGTTTATACAGAGAGCGGTGAAGATATCTCCATCTTAAAGCAGATGGCGGTGTAGATATTTATATGTTGATACAGATGGCGGTGCAGATATTTCCATGTTCATACAGGTGGCGCTGTAGATATTTCCATGTTTATAGAGATAGCGGTGCAGTTATTTCCATGTGTATAGAGATAGCTTTGTAAATATTTCCATGTATATGCAGATAGCTGTGTAGATATTTCCATTTTCATGCAGACAGTGGTGTAGATATTTCCATGTTCAAACCGATAGCGGTGTAGATATTTCCATGTTCATACACATAGCGGTGTAGATATTTCCATGTTCATACAGAGAGCGGTATAGATATTTCCATGTTCATACAGATAGCGGTGTAGATATTTCCGTGTTCATACATATAGCGGTGCTGATATTTCCTGGTTTATACAGGTAGCGGTGTAGATATTTCCATGTTTATACAGATAGCGGTGTAGATATTTCCATGTTTCTACAGATAGCGGTGTAGATATTTCCATGTTTATTCAGATAGCGGTGTAGTTATCTCCATCTTAATACAGATGGCGGTGTAGTTATTTATATTTTCATACAGTTGGCGGTGCATATATTTCCATGTTCATACAGATGGCGGTGTAGATATTTCCATGTTCATACAGATAGCGGTGTAGTTATTTCCATGTGTAAAGAGATAGCTGTGTAGATATTTCTATGTATATGCAGATAGCTCTGTAGATATTTCCATTTTCATGCAGATAGCGGTGTAGATATTTCCATGTTCAAACAGATAGCGGTGTAGATATTTCCATGTTCAAACAGATAGCGGTGTAGATATTTCCATGTTCATACAGATAGCGGTGTAGATATTTCCATGTTCATACAGATAGCAGTGTAGATATTTCCGTGTTTATACAGATAGCGGTGAAGATGTATGCATGTTTACACAGATAGCGGTGTAGATATTTCCATGTTGAAACAGATAGCGGTGTAGATATTTCCATGTTCATACAGATAGAGGTGTAGATATTTCCATGTTTATACAGATTGCGGTGAAGATGTATGCATATTTACACAGATAGCGGTGTAGATATTTCCATGTTCATACAGATAGCGGTGTAGATATTTCCATGTTCATCCAGATGGCTGTGTAGATATATCCATGTTCATACAGATAGCGGTGTAGATATTTCCATTTTCATACAGGTAGTGGTGTAGATATTTCCATGTTCATACAGATAGCGGTGTAGCTATTTCCATGTTCATACCGATAGCGGTGCTGATATTTCCATGTTTATACAGGTAGCGGTGTAGATATTTCCATGTTTATACAGATAGCGGTGTAGATATTTCCATATTTATACAGATAGAGGTGTAGATATTTCCATGTTTATACAGATAGCCGTGTAGATATCTCCTTCTTAATACAGACGGCGGTGTAGATGTTTATATGTTCATACAGATGGCGGTGCAGATATTTCCATGTGCATACAAATGGCAGTGTAGATATTTCCAAGTTTATAGAGATAGCGGTGTAGTTATTTGCATGTGTAAATAGGTTTCTGTGTAGATATTTCCATGTATATGCAGATAGCTGTGTAGATATTTCCATTTTCATGCAGACAGCGGTGTAGATATTTCCATGTTCAAACAGATAGCGGTGTAGATATTTCCACGTTCATACAGATAGCGGTGTAGATATTTCCATGTTCATACAGATAGCGGTGTAGATATTTCCATGTTCATACAGATAGCGGTGTAGATATTTCCATGTTCATACAGATAGCGGTGCTGATATCTCCATGTTTATACAGGTAGCGGTGTAGATATTTCCATGTTTATACAGATAGCGGTGTAGATATTTCCATGTTTATACAGATAGCGGTGTAGATATTTAAATGTTTATACAGATAGCGGTGTAGATATCTCCATGTTAATAAAGATGGCGGTGTAGATATTTATATGTCCATTAAGTTGGCGGTGCAGATATTTCCATGTTCATACAGATGGCGGTGTAGATATTTCCATGTTCATACAGATAGCGGTGTAGTTATTTCCATGTGTAAAGAGATAGCTGAGTAGATATTTCCATGTATATGCAGATAGCAGTATAGATATTTCCATTTTCATGCAGATAGCGGTGTAGATATTTCCATGTTCAAACAGATAGCAGTGTAGATATTTCCATGTTCATACAGATAGCGGTGTAGATATTTCCATGTTCAGATAGCGGTGGAGATACTTCCATGTTTATACAGATAGCGGTGAAGATGTATGCATGTTTACACAGATAGCGGTGTAGATATTTCCCTGTTCATCCAGATGGCTGTGTAGATATATCCATGTTCCTACAGATAACGGTGTAGATATTTCCATGTTCATACAGATAGCGGTGTAGATATTTCCATGTTCATCCAGATGGTTGTGTAGATATATCCATGTTCATATAGATAGCGGTGTAGATATTTCTATGTTCATACAGATAGCAGTGTAGATATTTCCATGTTCATACAGATAGCGGTGTAGATATTTCCATGTTCATACAGATAGCTGTGTAGCTATTTCCATGTTCATACAGATAGCGGTGTAGATATTTCCATGTTCATCCAGATGGCTGTGTAGATATATCCATGTTCATACAGATGGCGGTGAAGATAATTCCATGTTCATACAGATAGCGCTGTAGATATTTCCATGTTCATACAGATAGTGGTGTAGATATTTCCATGTTCATACAGATAGTGGTGCTGATATTTCCATGTTTATACAGGTAGCGGTGTAGATATCTCCATCTTAATACAGATGGCCGTGTAAATATTTATATGTTCATACAGATGGCGGTGCAGATATTTCCATGTTCATTCAGATAGCGGTGTAGATATTTCCATGTTCATACAGATAGCGGTGTAGTTATTTCCATGTGTAAAGAGATAGCTGTGTAGATATTTCTATGTATATGCAGATAGCTCTGTAGATATTTCCATTTTCATGCAGATACCGGTGTAGATATTTCCATGTTCAAACAGATAGCGGTGTAGATATTTCCATGTTCACACAGATAGCGGTGTAGATATTTCCATGTTTATAGAGATAGCGGTGAAGATGTATGCATATTTACACAGATAGCGGTGTAGATATTTCCACGTTCATACAGATAGCGGTGTAGATATTTCCATGTTCATCCAGATGGCTGTGTAGATATATCCATGTTCATACAGATAGCGGTGTAGATATTTCCATGTTCATACAGGTAGTGGTGTAGATATTTCCATGTTCATCCAGATGGCTGTGTAGATATATCCATGTTCATACAGATAGCGGTGTAGATATTTCCATGTTCATACAGGTAGTGGTGTAGATATTTCCATGTTCATACAGATAGCGGTGTAGATATTTCCATGTTCATAGAGATAGCGGTGTAGATATTTCCATGTTCATACAGATAGCGGTGCTGATATTTCGATGTTAATACAGGTAGCGGTGTAGATATTTCCATGTTTATACAGATAGCGGTGTAGATATTTCCATGTTTATACATATAGCGGTGTAGATATTTCCAAGTTTATACAGATAGCGGTGTAGATATCTCCATCTTAATATAGATGGGGGTGTAGATATTTATATCTTCATACAGATGGCGGTGCAGATATTTCCATGTTCATACAGATGGCGGTGTAGATATTTCCATGTTTATATAGGGGTGTAGTTATTTCCATGTGTAAAGAGATAGCTGTGTAGATATTTCCATGTATATGCAGATAGCTGTGTAGATATTTCCATTTTCATGCAGACAGCGGTGTAGATATTTCCATGTTCAAACAGATAGCGGTGTAGATATTTCCATGTTCATATAGATAGCGGTGTAGATACTTCCATGTTCATACAGATAGCGGTGTAGATATTTCCATGTTCATACATATAGCGGTGCTGATATTTCCATGTTTATACTGGTAGCGGTGTAGATATTTCCATGTTTATACAGATAGCGGTGTAGATATTTCCATATTTATACAGATAGCGGTGTAGATATTTCCATGTTTATACAGATAGAGGTGTAGATATCTCCATCTTAATACAGATGGCGGTGTAGATATTTATATGTTCATACAGTTGGCGGTGCAGATATTTCCATGTTCATTCAGTTAGCGGTGTAGTTATTTCCATGTGTAAAGAGATAGCTGTGTAGATATTTCCATGAATATGCAGATAGCAGTGTAGATATTTCCATTTTCATGCAGATAGCGGTGTAGATATTTCCACGTTCAGATAGCGGTGTAGATATTTCCATGTTCATACAGATAGCGGTGCTGATATTTCCATGTTTATACAGGTAGCGGTGTAGATATTTCTATGTTTATACAGATAGCGGTGTAGATGTTTCCATGTTTATACAGATAGCGGTGTAGATATTTGCATGTTTAAACAGATAGCGTTGTAGATATCTCCTTCTTAATACAGATGGCAGTGCAGATATTTCCATGTTCATACCGATGACGGTGTAGATATTTCCATGTTTATATAGCGGTGTAGTTATTTCCATGTGTAAAGAGATAGCTGTGTAGATATTTCCATGTATATGCAGATAGCTGTGTAGATATTTCCATTTTCGTGCAGACAGCGGTGTAGATATTTCCATGTTCAAACAGATAGCGGTGTAGATATTTCCATGTTCATACAGATAGCGGTGTAGATATTTCCATGTTCATACAGATAGCGGTGTAGATATTTCCATGTTCATACAGATAGCGGTGTAGATATTTCCATGTTCATACAGATAGCGGTGTAGATATTTCCATGTTCATACAGATAGCGGTGTAGATATTTCCATGTTCATAAAGGTAGCGGTGTAGGTATTTCCATGTTTATACAGATTGCGGTGAAGATGTATGCATATTTACACAGATAGCGGTGTAGATATTTCCATGTTCATACAGATAGCGGTGTAGATATTTCCATGTTCATACAGATAGCGGTGTAGATATTTCCATGTTCATACAGATAGCGGTGCTGATATTTCCATGTTTATACAGGTAGCGGTGTAGATATTTCCATGTTTATACAGATAGCGGTGTAGATATTTCCATGTTTATACAGATAGCGGTGTAGATATTTCCATGTTTATACAGATAGCGCTGTAGATATCTCCATCTTAATTAAGATGGCGGTGTAGATATTTATATGTTCATACAGTTGGCGGTGCAGATATTTCCATGTTCATACAGATGGCGGTGTAGTTATTTCCATGTGTAAAGAGATAGCTGTGTAGATATTTCCATGTATATGCAGATAGCAGTGTAGATATTTGCATTTTCATGCAGATAGCGGTGTAGATATTTCCATGTTCAAACAGATAGTAGTGTAGATATTTCCATGTTCATACAGATAGCGATGTATATATTTCCATGTTCATACAGATAGCGGTGTAGATATTTCCATGTTTATACAGATAGCGGTGTAGATATTTCCATGTTCATCCAGATGGCTGTGTAGATATATCCATGTTCATACAGATAACGGTGTAGATATTTCCATGTTCATAAAGATAGCGGTGTAGATATTTCCATGTTCATCCACATGGCTGTGTAGATATATCCATGTTCACACAGATAGCGGTGTAGATATTTCCATGTTCATACAGATAGCTGTGTACATATTTCCATGTTCATACAGATAGCGGTGTAGATATTTCCATTTGCATACAGATAGCAGTGTAGATATTTCCATGTTTATACTGATAGCGGTGAAGTTGTATGCATGTTTATGCAGATAGCGGTGTAGATATTTCCATGTTCAAACAGATAGCGGTGTAGATATTTCCATGTTCATACAGATAGCGGTGTAGATATTTCCATGTTCATACAGATGGCTCTGTAGATATATCCATGTTCATACAGATAGCGGTGTAGATACTTCCATTTTCATACAGGTAGTGGTGTAGATATTTCCATGTTCATACAGATAGCGGTGTAGCTATTTCCATGTTCATACAGATAGCGGTGTAGGTATTTCCATGTTCATAGAGATAGCAGTGTAGATATTTCCATGTTCATACAGATAGCGGTGCTGATATTTCCATGTTTATACTGGTAGCAGTGTAGATATTTCCATGTTTATACAGATAGCGGTGTAGATATTTCTATGTTTATACTGGTAGCGGTGTAGATATTTCCAAGTTTATACAGATAGCGGTGTAGATATCTCCATCTTAATATAGATGGGGGTGTAGATATTTATATCTTCATAAAGATGACGGTGCAGATATTTCCATGTTCATACAGATGGCGGTGTAGATATTTCCATGTTCATACAGCTAGCGGTGTAGTTATTTCCATTTGTAAAGAGATAGCTGTGTAGATATTTCCATGTATATACAGATAGCAGTGTAGATATTTCCATTTTCATGCAGATAGCGCTGTAGATATTTCCATGTTCAAACAGATAGCGGTGAAGATATTTCCATGTTCATACAGATAGCGGTGTAGATTTTTCCATGTTCATACAGATAGCAGTGTAGATATTTCCATGTTTATACAGATAGCGGTGAAGTTGTATGCATGTTTACACAGATAGCGGTGTAGATATTTCCATGTTCAAACAGATAGCGGTGTAGATATTTCCATGTTCATACAGATAGAGGTGTAGATATTTCCATGTTTATACAGATTGCGGTGAAGATGTATGCATATTTACACAGATAGCGGTGTAGATATTTCCATGTTCATTCAGATAGCGGTGTAGATATTTCCATGTTCATCCAGATGGCTGTGTAGATATATCCATGTTCATACAGATAGCGGTGTAGATATTTCCATTTTCATACAGGTAGTGGTGTAAATATTTCCATGTTCATACAGATAGCGGTGTAGCTATTTCCATGTTCATACAGATAGCAGTGTAGATATTTCCATGTTCATAGAGATAGCAGTGTAGATATTCCCATGTTCAAACAGATAGCGGTGCTGATATTTCCATGTTTATACAGGTAGCGGTGTAGATATTTCCATGTTTATACAGATAGCGGTGTAGATATTTCCATGTTTATACATATAGCGGAGTAGATATTTCCAAGTTTATACAGATAGCGGTGTAGATATCTCCATCTTAATATAGATGGGTGTGTAGATATTTATATCTTCATACAGATGGCGGTGCAGATATTTACATGTTCATACAGGTGGTGGTGTAGATATTTGCATGTTTATAGAGATAGCGCTGTAGTTATTTCCATGTGTAGAGATTGCTGTGTAGATATTTCCATGTATGTGCAGATCGCTGTGTAGATATTTCCATTTTCATGCAGATAGCGTTGTAGATATTTCCATGTTCAAACCGATTGCGGTGTAGATATTTCCATGTTCAAGCAGATAGCAGTGTAGATATTTCCATGTTTATACAGATGGCGGTGAAGTTGTATGCATGTTTACACAGATAGTGGAGTAGATATTTCCATGTTCATACAGATAGCGGTGTAGATATTACCATGTTCATCCAGATAGCTGTGTAGATATATCCATGTTCATACAGATGGCGGTGAAGATATTTCCATGTTCATACAGATAGCGGTGTAGTTATTTCCATGTGTAAAGAGATAGCTGTGTAGATATTTCCATATATATGCAGATAGCTGTGTACATATTTCCATTTTCATGCAGATAGCGGTTTAGATATTTCCATGTTCAAACAGATAGCGGTGTAGATATTTCCATGTTCATAGAGATAGCGGTGTAGATATTTCCACGTTCATACAGATAGCCTTGCTGATATTTCCATGTTTATACAGGTAGCGGTGTAGATATTTCCATGTTTATACAGGTAGCGGTGTAGATATTTCCATGTTTATACAGATAGCGGTGTAGATATTTCCAAGTTTATACAGAGAGCGGTGAAGATATCTCCATCTTAAAGCTGATGGCGGTGTAGATATTTTTGTGTTCATACAGATGGCTGTGCAGATATTTCCAGGTTCATACAGATGGCGCTGTAGATATTTCCATGTTTATAGAGATAGCGGTGTAGTTATTTCCATGTGTATAGAGATAGCTTTGTAGATATTTCCATGTCTATGCAGATAGCTGTGTAGATATTTCTATTTTCATGCAGATAGGGGTTTAGATATTTCCATGTTCAAACAGATAGCGGTGTAGATATTTCCATGTTCATACAGATAGCGGTGTAGATATTTCCATGTTTATACAGATAGCGGTGAAGATGTATGCATGTTTACACAGATAGCAGTGTAGATATTTCCATGTTCATTCAGATCGCGGTGTAGATATTTCCATGTTCATCCAGATGGCTGTGTAGACATATCCATGTTCATACAGATGGCGGTGAAGATATTTCCATGTTCATACAGACAGTGGTGTAGATATTTCCATGTTCATACAGATAGCGGTGTAGATATTTCCATGTTCATACAGATGGCTGTGTAGATATATCCATGTTCATACAGATGACGTTGAATATATTTCCATGTTCATACAGATAGCGGTGTAGATATTTCCATGTTTATACAGATATCAGTGTAGATATTTCCATGTTTATACAGATAGCGGTGTAGATATTTCCATGTTCATACACACAGCGGTGTAGATATTTCCATGTTCATACAGATAGCTGTGTAGACATTTCCATGTTCATACAGATGGCTGTGTAGATATATCCATGTTCATACAGATGACGGTGAATATATTTCCATGTTCATACAGATAGCGGTGTAGATATTTCCATGTTCATACATATAGCGGTGCTGATATTTCCATGTTTATACTGGTAGCGGTGTAGATATTTCCATGTTTATACAGATAGCGGTGTAGATATTTCCATATTTATACAGATAGCGGTGTAGATATTTCCATGTTTATACAGATAGAGGTGTAGATATCTCCATCTTAAAACAGATGGCGGTGTAGATATTTATATGTTAATTCAGTTGGCGGTGCAGATATTTCCATGTTCATACAGATAGCGGTGTAGTTATTTCCATGTGTAAAGAGATAGCTGTGTAGATATTTCCATGAATATGCAGATAGCAGTGTAGATATTTCCATTTTCATGCAGATAGCGGTGTAGATAATTCCACGTTCAGATAGCGGTGTAGATATTTCCATGTTCATACAGATAGCGTTCTAGATATTTCAATGTTCATACAGATAGCAGTGTAGATATTTCCATGTTTATACAGATAGCGGTGAAGATGTATGCATGTTTACACAGATAGCGGAGTAGATATTTCCATGTTCATACAGATAGCGGTGTAGATATTTCCATGTTCTTCCAGATGGCTGTGTAGATATATCCATGTTCATACAGATGGCGGTGAAGATATTTCCATGTTCATACAGATAGCGGTGTAGTTATTTCCATGTTTAAAGGGATAGCTGTGTAGATATTTCCATATATATGCAGATAGCTGTGTACATATTTCCATTTTCATGCAGATAGCGGTTTAGATATTTCCATGTTCAAACAGATAGCGGTGTAGATATTTCCATGTTCATAGAGATAGCGGTGTAGATATTTCCATGTTCATACAGATAGCGGTGCTGATATTTCCATGTTTATACAGGTAGCGGTGTAGATATTTCCATGTTTATACAGGTAGCGGTGTAGATATTTCCATGTTTATACAGATAGCAGTGTAGATATTTCCAAGTTTATACAGAGAGCGGTGAAGATATCTCCATCTTAAAGCAGATGGCGGTGTAGATATTTATATGTTCATACAGATGGCGGTGCAGATATTTCCGTGTTCATACAGATGGCGCTGTAGATATTTCCATGTTGATAGAGATAGCGGTGTAGTTATTTCCATGTGTATAGAGATAGCTTTGTAGATATTTCCATGTATATGCAGATAGCTGTGTAGATCTTTCTATTTTCATGCAGATAGGGGTTTAGATATTTCCATGTTCAAACAGATAGCGGTGTAGATATTTCCATGTTCATACAGATAGCGGTGTAGATATATCCATGTTTATACAGATAGCGGTGAAGATGTATGCATGTTTACACAGATAGCGGTGTAGATATTTCCATGTTCATACAGATCGCGGTGTAGATATTTCCATGTTCATCCAGATGGCTGTGTAGACATATCCATGTTCATACAGATGGCGGTGAAGATATTTCCATGTTCATACAGATAGCGGTGTAGATATTTCCATGTTAATACAGATAGCAGTGTAGATATTTCCATGTTCATACAGATAGCGGTGTAGATATTTCCATGTTCATACAGATAGCTGTGTAGCTATTTCCATGTTCATACAGATAGCGGTGTAGATATTTCCATGTTCATCCAGATGGCTCTGTAGATATATCCATGTTCATACAGATGGCGGTGAAGATAATTCCATGTTCATACAGATAGCGGTGTAGATATTTCCATGTTCATACAGATAGTGGTGTAGATATTTCCATGTTCATACAGATAGCGGTGCTGATATTTCCATGTTTATACAGGTAGCGGGGTAGGTATTTCCATGTTTATACAGATAGCGGTGTAGATATTTCCATGTTTATACAAATAGCGGTGTAGATATCTCCATCTTAATACAGATGGCCGTGTGGATATTTATATGTTCATACAGATGGC
Organism: Gorilla gorilla gorilla; assembly: GCF_029281585.2. Taxonomy (NCBI): domain Eukaryota; kingdom Metazoa; phylum Chordata; class Mammalia; order Primates; family Hominidae; genus Gorilla; species Gorilla gorilla. The sequence continues at coordinate 1,919,805 of NC_073232.2, read as the reverse complement.
GGTGCAGATATTTCCATGTTCATAAAGATGGCGGTGTAGATATTTCCATGTTCATACAGATAGTGGTGTAGTTATTTCCATGTGTAAAGAGATAGCTGTGTAGATATTTCTATGTATATACAGATACCACTGTAGATATTTCCATTTTCATGCAGATACCGGTGTAGATATTTCCATGTTCAAACAGATAGCAGTGTAGATATTTCCATGTTCACACAGATAGCGGTGTAGATATTTCTATGTTTATACAGATTGCGGTGAAGATGTATGCATATTTACACAGATAGCGGTGTAGATATTTCCATGTTCATACAGATAGCGGTGTAGAAATTTCCATGTTCATCCAGATGGCTGTGTAGATATATCCATGTTCATACAGATAGCGGTGTAGATATTTCCATGTTCATACAGGTAGTGGTGTAGATATTTCCATGTTCATACAGATAGCGGTGTAGATATTTCCATGTTCATACAGATAGTGGTGTAGATATTTCCATGTTCATAGAGATAGCGGTGTACATATTTCCATGTTCATACAGATAGCGGTGGTGATATTTCGATGTTAATACAGGTGGCAGTGGAGATATTTCCATGTTTATACAGATAGCGGTGTAGATATTTCCATGTTTATACATATAGCGGTGTAGATATTTCCAAGTTTATACAGATAGCGGTGTAGATATGTCCATCTTAATATAGATGGGGGTGTAGATATTTATATTTTCATACAGATGGCGGTGCAGATATTTCCATGTTCATACAGATGGCACTGTAGATATTTCCATGTTTATAGAGATAGCGGTGTAGTTATTTCCATGTTCATACAGATAGCTTTGTAGATATTTCCATGTATATGCAGATAGCTGTGTAGATATTTCTATTTTCATGCAGATAGCGGTTTAGATATTTAGATGTTCAAACAGATAGCGGTGTAGATATTTCCATGTTCATACAGATAGCGGTGTAGATATTTCCATGTTTATACTGATAGCGGTGAAGATGTATGCATGTTTACACAGATAGCGGTGTAGATATTTCCATGTTCATACACATCGCGGTGTAGATATTTCCATGTTCATCCAGATGGCTGTGCAGACATATCCATGTTCAAACAGATGGCGGTGAAGATATTTCCATGTTCATACAGATAGCGGTGTAGATATTTCCATGTTCATACGGATAGCGGTGTAGATACTTCCATGTTCATACCGATAGCGGTGCTGATATTTCCATGTTTATACAGGTAGCGGTGTAGATATTTCTATGTTTATACAGATAGCGGTGTAGATGTTTCCATGTTTATACAGATAGCGGTGTAGATATTTGCATGTTTAAACAGATAGCGTTGTAGATATCTCCTTCTTAATACAGATGGCAGTGCAGATATTTCCATGTTCATACCGATGACGGTGTAGATATTTCCATGTTTATATAGCGGTGTAGTTATTTCCATGTGTAAAGAGATAGCTGTGTAGATATTTCCATGTATATGCAGATAGCTGTGTAGATATTTCCATTTTCATGCAGACAGCGGTGTAGATATTTCCATGTTCAAACAGATAGCGGTTTAGATATTTCCATGTTCATACAGATAGCGGTGTAGATATTTCCATGTTCATACAGATAGCGGTGTAGATATTTCCATGTTCATACAGATAGCGGTGTAGATATTTCCATGTTCATACAGATAGCGGTGTAGATATTTCCATGTTCATACAGGTAGCGGTGTAGGTATTTCCATGTTTATACAGATTGCGGTGAAGATGTATGCATATTTACACAGATAGCGGTGTAGATATTTCCATGTTCATACAGATAGCGGTGTAGATATTTCCATGTTCATACAGATAGCGGTGTAGATATTTCCATGTTCATACAGATAGCGGTGCTGATATTTCCATGTTTATACAGGTAGCGGTGTAGATATTTCCATGTTTATACAGATAGCGGTGTAGATATTTCCATGTTTATACAGATAGCGGTGTAGATATTTCCATGTTTATACAGATAGCGGTGTAGATATCTCCATCTTAATTAAGATGGCGGTGTAGATATTTATATGTTCATACAGTTGGCGGTGCAGATATTTCCATGTTCATACAGATGGCGGTGTAGTTATTTCCATGTTCATACAGATAGCGGTGTAGTTATTTCCATGTGTAAAGAGATAGCTGTGTAGATATTTCCATGTATATTCAGATAGCAGTGTAGATATTTGCATTTTCATGCAGATAGCGGTGTAGATATTTCCATGTTCAAACAGATAGTAGTGTAGATATTTCCATGTTCATACAGATAGCGATGTATATATTTCCATGTTCATACAGATAGCGGTGTAGATATTTCCATGTTTATACAGATAGCGGTGTAGATATTTCCATGTTCATCCAGATGGCTGTGTAGATATATCCATGTTCATACAGATAACGGTGTAGATATTTCCATGTTCATACAGATAGCGGTGTAGATATTTCCATGTTCATCCACATGGCAGTGTAGATATATCCATGTTCACACAGATAGCGGTGTAGATATTTCCAAGTTTATACAGAGAGCGGTGAAGATATCTCCATCTTAAAGCTGATGGCGGTGTAGATATTTTTGTGTTCATACAGATGGCTGTGCAGATATTTCCAGGTTCATACAGATGGCGCTGTAGATATTTCCATGTTTATAGAGATATCGGTGTAGTTATTTCCATGTGTATAGAGATAGCTTTGTAGATATTTCCATGTATATGCAGATAGCTGTGTAGATATTTCTATTTTCATGCAGATAGGGGTTTAGATATTTCCATGTTCAAACAGATAGCGGTGTAGATATTTCCATGTTCATACAGATAGCGGTGTAGATATTTCCATGTTTATACAGATAGCGGTGTAGATATTTCCATGTTTATACAGATAGCGGTGTAGATATCTCCTTCTTAATACAGATGGCTGTGTAGATGTTTATATGTTCATGCAGATGGCGGTGCAGATATTTCCATGTGCATACAGATGGCAGTGTAGATATTTCCAAGTTTATAGAGATAACGGTGTAGTTATTTGCATGTGTAAATAGGTACCTGTGTAGATATTTCCATGTATATGCAGATAGATGTGTAGCTATTTCCATTTTCATGCAGACAGCGGTGTAGATATTTCCATGTTCAAACAGATAGTGGTGTAGATATTTCCACGTTCATACAGATAGCGGTGTAGATATTTCCGTGTTCATACAGATAGCGGTGCTGATATTTCCATGTTTATACAGGTAGCGGTGTAGATATTTCCATGTTTATACAGATAGCGGTGTAGATATTTCCATGTTTATACAGATAGCGGTGTAGATATTTAAATGTTTATACAGATAGCAGTGTAGATATCTCCATGTTAATAAAGATGGCGGTGTAGATATTTATATGTTCATAAAGTTGGCGGTGCAGATATTTCCATGTTCATACAGATGGCGGTGTAGATATTTCCATGTTCATACAGATAGCGGTGTAGTTATTTCCATGTGTAAAGAGATAGCTGAGTTGATATTTCCATGTATATGCAGATAGCAGTATAGATATTTCCATTTTCATGCAGATAGCGGTGTAGATATTTCCATGTTCAAACAGATAGCAGTGTAGATATTTCCATGTTCATACAGATAGCGGTGTAGATATTTCCATGTTCAGATAGCGGTGTAGATATTTCCATGTTTATACAGATAGCGGTGAAGATGTATGCATGTTTACACAGATAGCGGTGTATATATTTCCATGTTCATACAGATAGCTGTGTAGATATTTCCATGTTCATCCAGATGGCGGTGTAGATATTTCCATGTTCATACAGATAGCGGTGTAGATATTTCCATGTTTATACAGATAGCTGTGTAGATATCTCCATCTTAATAATGATGGCGGTGTAGATAGTTATATGTTCATACAGTTGGCGGTGCAGATATTTCCATGTTCATACAGATGGCGGTGTAGATATTTCCATGTTCATACAGATAGCGGTGAAGTTATTTCCATGTGTAAAGAGATAGCTGAGTAGATATTTCCATGTATATGCAGATAGCAGTGTAGATATTTCCATTTTCATGCAGATAGCGGTGTAGATATTTCCATGTTCAAACAGATAGCAGTGTAGATATTTCCATGTTCATACAGATAACGGTGTAGATATTTCCATGTTCATACAGATAGCGGTGTAGATATTTCCATGTTTATACAGATAGCGGTGAGGATGTATGCATGTTTACACAGATAGCGGTGTAGATATTTAAATGTTCATCCAGATGGCTGTGTAGATATATCCATGTTCATACAGATAACGGTGTAGATATTTCCATGTTCATACAGATAGCGGTGTAGATATTTCCATGTTCATCCAGATGGCTGTGTAGATATATCCAAGTTCATACAGATAGCGGTGTAGATATTTCCATGTTCATACAGATAGCCGTGTACATATTTCAATGTTCATACAGATAGCGGTGTAGATATTTCCAAGTTCATACAGATAGCGGTGCTGATATTTCCATGTTTATACAGGTAGCGGTGTCGATATTTCCATGTTTATACAGATAGCGGTGTAGATATTTCCATGTTTATACAGATAGCGGTGTAGATATCTCCATCTTAATAAAGATGGCAGTGTAGATATTTATACGTTCATACAGTTGGCGGTGCAGATATTTCCATGTTCATACAGATGGCGGTGTAGATATTTCCATGTTCATACAGATAGCGGTGTAGTTATTTCCATGTGTAAAGAGATAGCTGTGTAGATATTTCCATGTTCATACAGGTAGTGGTGTAGATATTTCCTTGTTCATACAGATAGCGGTGTAGCTATTTCCATGTTCATACAGATAGCGGTGTAGATATTTCCATGTTCATACAGATAGCGGTGTAGATATTTCCATGTTCATACAGATAGCGGTTCTGATATTTCCATGTTTATACAGGTAGCAGTTTAGATATTTCCATGTTTATACAGATAGCGGTGTAGATATTTCCATGTTTATACAGATAGCGGTGTAGATATTTCCAGGTTTATACAGATAGCGGTGTAGGTATCTCCATCTTAATACAGATGGCGGTGTATTTATATGTTCATACAGATGGCGGTGCAGATATTTCCATGTTCATACAGATGGCGGTGTAGATATTTCCATGTTTATAGAGATAGCGGTGTAGTTATTTCCATGTGTAAAGAGATAGCTTTGTTGACATTTCCATTTATATGCAGATAGCTCTGTAGATATTTCCATTTTCATGCAGATAGCGGTGTAGATGTTTCCATGTTCAAACAGATAGCGGTGTAGATATTTCCATGTTCATACAGATAGCGGTGTAGATATTTCCATGTTTATACAGATAGCGGTGAAGATGTATGCATGTTCACAGAGATAGCGGTGTATATATTTCCATATTCATACAGATAGCTGTGTATATATTTCCATGTTCATCCAGATGGCTGTGTAGATATATCCATGTTCATTCAGATGGCGGTGAAGATATTTCCATGTTCATACAGATAGCGGTGTAGCTATTTCCATGTTCATACAGATAGCGGTGTAGATATTTCCATGTTCATCCAGATGGCTGTGTAGATATATCCATGTTCATACAGATGGCGGTGTAGATATTTATATGTTCATACAGATGGCGGTGAAGATATTTCTATGTTCATACAGATGGCGGTGTAGATAATTCCATGTTTATAGAGATAGCGGTGTAGTTATTTCCATGTGTAAAGAGATAGCTTTGTAGATATTTCCATGTATATGCAGATAGCTGTGTAGATGTTTCCATTTTCATGCAGACAGAGGTGTAGATATTTCCATGTTCAAACTGATAGCGGTGTAGATATTTCCATTTTCATACAGAGAGCGGTGTAGATATTTCCATGTTCATACAGATAGTGGTGTACATATTTCCATGTTCATACAGATAGCAGTGTAGATATTTCCATGTTCATACAGATAGCGGTGCTGATATTTCCATATTTATACAGGTAGCGGTGTAGATATTTCCATGTTTATACAGATAGCGGTGTAGATATTTCCATTTTTATACAGATAGCGGTGTAGATATTTCCATGTTTGTACAGATAGCGGTGTAGATATCTCCATCTTAAAACAGATTGCGGTGTAGATATTTATAAGTTCATATAGATGGCGGTGCAGATATTTCCATGTTCATACAGATGGCGGTGTAGATATTTCCATGTTCAAACTGATAGCGGTGTAGTTATTTCCATATGTAAAGAGATAGCTGTGTAGATATTTCCATGTATATGCAGATAGCAGTGTAGATATTTCCATTTTCATGCAGATAGCGGTGTAGATATTTCCATGTTCAAACAGATAGCGGTGTAGATATTTCCATGTTCATACAGATAGCGGTGTAGCTATTTCCATGTTCATACAGATAGCGGTGTCGATATTTCCATGTTTATACAGATAGCGGTGAAGATGTATGCATGTTTACACAGATAGCGCTGTAGATATTTCCAGGTTCATACAGATAGCGGTGTAGATATTTCCATGTTCATACAGATAGTGGTGTAGATATTTCCTTGTTGATACAGATAGCGGTGTAGCTATTTCCATGTTCATACAGATAGCGGTGTAGATATTTCCAGGTTTATACAGATAGCGGTGTAGATATCTCCATCTTAATACAGATGGCGGTGTAGATATTTATATGTTCATACAGATGGCGGTGCAGATATTTCCATGTTCATACAGATGGCGGTGTAGATATTTCCATGTTCATAGAGATAGCGGTGAAGTTATTTCCATGTGTAAAGAGATAGCTTTGTAGATATTTCCATGTATATGCATATAGCTGTGTAGATATTTCCATTTTCGTGCAGATAGCGGTGTAGATATTTCCATGTTCAAACAGATAGCGGTGTAGATATTTCCATGTTCATACAGATGGTGGTGTAGATATTTCCATGTTCATACAGATAGCGGTGAAGATGTATGCATGTTTACACAGATAGCAGTGTAGATATTTCCATGTTCATACAGATAGCGGTGTAGATATTTCCATGTTCATCCAGATGGCTCTGTAGATATATCCATGTTCATACAGATGGCGGTGAATATATTTCCATGTTCATACAGATAGCTGTGTAGATATTTCCATCTTCATACAGATAGCGGTGTAGATATTTACATGTTCATACAAATAGCGGTGTAGCTATTTCCATGTTCATACAGATAGCGGTGTAGATATTTCCATGTTCATACAGATGGCTCTGTAGATATATCCATGTTCATACAGATAGCGGTGTAGATACTTCCATTTTCATACAGGTAGTGGTGTAGATATTTCCATGTTCATACAGATAGCGGTGTAGCTATTTCCATGTTCATACAGATAGCGGTGTAGGTATTTCCATGTTGATAGAGATAGCGGTGTAGATATTTCCATGTTCATACAGATAGCGGTGCTGATATTTCCATGTTTATACTGGTAGCAGTGTATATATTTCCATGTTTATACAGATAGCGGTGAAGATGTATGCATGTTTACACAGATAGCGGTGTAGATATTTCCATGTTCAAACAGATAGTGGTGTAGATATTTCCATGTTCATACAGATTGAGGTGTAGATATTTCCATGTTTATACAGATTGCGGTGAAGATGTATGCATATTTACACAGATAGCGGTGTAGATATTTTCATGTTCATACAGATAGCGGTGTAGATATTTCCATGTTCATCCAGATGGCTGTGTAGATATATCCATGTTCATACAGATAGCGGTGTAGATATTTCCATTTTCATGCAGATAGCGTTGTAGATATTTCCATGTTCAAACCGATTGCGGTGTAGATATTTCCATGTTCATGCAGATAGCAGTGTAGATATTTCCATGTTTATACAGATGGCGGTGAAGTTGTATGCATGTTTACACAGATAGCGGAGTAGATATTTCCATGTTCATACAGATAGCGGTGTAGATATTTCCATGTTCATCCAGATAGCTGTGTAGATATATCCATGTTCATACAGATGGCGGTGAAGATATTTCCATGTTCATACAGATAGCGGTGTAGTTATTTCCATGTGTAAAGAGATAGCTGTGTAGATATTTCCATATATATGCAGATAGCTGTGTACATATTTCCGTTTTCATGCAGATAGCGGTTTAGATATTTCCATGTTCAAACAGATAGCGGTGTAGATATTTCCATGTTCATAGAGATAGCGGTGTAGATATTTCCATGTTCATACAGATAGCCTTGCTGATATTTCCATGTTTATACAGGTAGCGGTGTAGATATTTCCATGTTCATACAGGTAGCGGTGTAGATATTTCCATGTTTATACAGATAGCGGTGTAGATATTTCCAAGTTTATACAGAGAGCGGTGAAGATATCTCCATCTTAAAGCTGATGGCGGTGTAGATATTTTTGTGTTCATACAGATGGCTGTGCAGATATTTCCAGGTTCATACAGATGGCGCTGTAGATATTTCCATGTTTATAGAGATAGCGGTGTAGTTATTTCCATGTGTATAGAGATAGCTTTGTAGATATTTCCATGTATATGCAGATAGCTGTGTAGATATTTCTATTTTCATGCAGATAGGGGTTTAGATATTTCCATGTTCAAACAGATAGCGGTGTAGATATTTCCATGTTCATACAGATAGCGGTGTAGATATTTCCATGTTTATACAGATAGCAGTGAAGATGTATGCATGTTTACACAGATAGCAGTGTAGATATTTCCATGTTCATTCAGATAGCGGTGTAGATATTTCCATGTTCATCCAGATGGCTGTGTAGACATATCTATGTTCATACAGATTGCGGTGAAGATATTTCCATGTTCATACAGATGGCGGTGAAGATATTTCCATGTTCATACAGACAGCGGTGTAGATATTTCCATGTTCATACAGATAGCGGTGTAGATATTTCCATGTGCATACAGATGGCTGTGTAGATATATCCATGTTCATACAGATGACGTTGAATATATTTCCATGTTCATACAGATAGCGGTGTAGATATTTCCATGTTTATACAGATAGCAGTGTAGATATTTCCATGTTTATACAGATAGCGGTGTAGATATTTCCATGTTCATACACACAGCGGTGTAGATATTTCCATGTTCATACAGATAGCTGTGTAGACATTTCCATGTTCATACAGATGGCTGTGTAGATATATCCATGTTCAGACAGATGACGGTGAATATATTTCCATGTTCATACAGATAGCGGTGCTGATATTTCCATGTTTATACAGGTAGCGGTGTAGATATTTCCATGTTTATACAGATAGCGGTGTAGATATTTCCATGTTTATACAGATAGCGGTGTAGATATTTCCATGTTTATACAGATAGCGGTGTAGATATCTCCTTAATGCAGATGGCTGTGTAGATGTTTATATGTTCATGCAGATGGCGGTGCAGATATTTCCATGTGCATACAGATGGCAGTGTAGATATTTCCAAGTTTATAGAGATAACGGTGTAGTTATTTGCATGTGTAAATAGGTACCTGTGTAGATATTTCCATGTATATGCAGATAGATGTGTAGCTATTTCCATTTTCATGCAGACAGCGGTGTAGATATTTCCATGTTCAAACAGATAGCGGTGTAGATATTTCCACGTTCATACAGATAGCGGTGTAGATATTTCCGTGTTCATACAGATAGCGGTGCTGATATTTCCATGTTTATACAGGTAGCGGTGTAGATATTTCCATGTTTATACAGATAGCGGTGTAGATATTTCCATGTTTATACAGATAGCGGTGTAGATATTTAAATGTTTACACAGATAGCAGTGTAGATATCTCCATGTTAATAAAGATGGCGGTGTAGATATTTATATGTTCATAAAGTTGGCGGTGCAGATATTTCCATGTTCATACAGATGGCGGTGTAGATATTTCCATGTTCATACAGATAGCGGTGTAGTTATTTCCATGTGTAAAGAGATAGCTGAGTAGATATTTCCATGTATATGCAGATAGCAGTATAGATATTTCCATTTTCATGCAGATAGCGGTGTAGATATTTCCATGTTCAAACAGATAGCAGTGTAGATATTTCCATGTTCATACAGATAGCGGTGTAGATATTTCCATGTTCAGATAGCGGTGTAGATATTTCCATGTTTATACAGATAGCGGTGAAGATGTATGCATGTTTACACAGATAGCGGTGTATATATTTCCATGTTCATACAGATAGCTGTGTAGATATTTCCATGTTCATCCAGATGGCGGTGTAGATATTTCCATGTTCATACAGATAGCGGTGTAGATATTTCCATGTTTATACAGATAGCTGTGTAGATATCTCCATCTTAATAATGATGGCGGTGTAGATAGTTATATGTTCATACAGTTGGCGGTGCAGATATTTCCATGTTCATACAGATGGCGGTGTAGATATTTCCATGTTCATACAGATAGCGGTGCAGTTATTTCCATGTGTAAAGAGATAGCTGAGTAGATATTTCCATGTATATGCAGATAGCAGTGTAGATATTTCCATTTTCATGCAGATAGCGGTGTAGATATTTCCATGTTCAAACAGATAGCAGTGTAGATATTTCCATGTTCATACAGATAACGGTGTAGATATTTCCATGTTCATACAGATAGCGGTGTAGATATTTCCATGTTTATACAGATAGCGGTGAGGATGTATGCATGTTTACACAGATAGCGGTTTAGATATTTCCATGTTCATCCAGATGGCTGTGTAGATATATCCATGTTCATACAGATAACGGTGTAGATATTTCCAAGTTCATACAGATAGCGGTGTAGATATTTCCATGTTCATCCAGATGGCTGTGTAGATATATCCAAGTTCATACAGATAGCGGTGTAGATATTTCCATGTTCATACAGATAGCCGTGTACATATTTCCATGTTCATATAGATAGCGGTGTAGATATTTCCAAGTTCATACAGATAGCGGTGCTGATATTTCCATGTTTATACAGGTAGCGGTGTAGATATTTCCATGTTTATACAGATAGCGGTGTAGATATTTCCATGTTTATACAGATAGCGGTGTAGATATCTCCATCTTAATAAAGATGGCAGTGTAGATATTTATATGTTCATACAGTTGGCGGTGCAGATATTTCCATGTTCATACAGATGGCGGTGTAGATATTTCCATGTTCATACAGATAGCGGTGTAGTTATTTCCATGTGTAAAGAGATAGCTGTGTAGATATTTCCATGTATATGCAGATAGCTGTGCAGATATTTCCATTTTCATGCAGATAGCGGTTTAGATATTTCCATGTTCAAAGAGATAGCGGTGTAGATATTTCCATGTTCATACAGATAGCGGTGTAGATATTTCCGTGTTTATACAGATAGCGCTGAAGATGTATGCATGTTTACACAGATAGCAGTGTAGATATTTCCACGTTCATACAGATAGCGGTGTAGATATTTCCATGTTCATCCAGATGGCTGTGTAGATATATCCATGTTCATACAGATAGCGGTGTAGATATTTCCATGTTCATACAGGTAGTGGTGTAGATATTTCCTTGTTCATACAGATAGCGGTGTAGCTATTTCCATGTTCATACAGATAGCGGTGTAGATATTTCCATGTTCATACAGATAGCGGTGTAGATATTTCCATGTTCATACAGATAGCGGTTCTGATATTTCCATGTTTATACAGGTAGCAGTTTAGATATTTCCATGTTTATACAGATAGCGGTGTAGATATTTCCATGTTTATACAGATAGCGGTGTAGATATTTCCAGGTTTATACAGATAGCGGTGTAGGTATCTCCATCTTAATACAGATGGCGGTGTATTTATATGTTCATACAGATGGCGGTGCAGATATTTCCATGTTCATACAGATGGCGGTGTAGATATTTCCATGTTTATAGAGATAGCGGTGTAGTTATTTCCATGTGTAAAGAGATAGCTTTGTTGACATTTCCATTTATATGCAGATAGCTCTGTAGATATTTCCATTTTCATGCAGATAGCGGTGTAGATGTTTCCATGTTCAAACAGATAGCGGTGTAGATATTTCCATGTTCATACAGATAGCGGTGTAGATATTTCCATGTTTATACAGATAGCGGTGAAGATGTATGCATGTTCACACAGATAGCGGTGTATATATTTCCATATTCATACAGATAGCTGTGTAGATATTTCCATATTCATCCAGATGGCTGTGTAGATATATCCATGTTCATTCAGATGGCGGTGAAGATATTTCCATGTTCATACAGATAGTGGTGTAGCTATTTCCATGTTCATACAGATAGCGGTGTAGATATTTCCATGTTCATCCAGATGGCTGTGTAGATATATCCATGTTCATACGGATGGCGGTGTAGATATTTATATGTTCATACAGATGGCGGTGAAGATATTTCTATGCTCATACAGATGGCGGTGTAGATAATTCCATGTTTATAGAGATAGCGGTGTAGTTATTTCCATGTGTAAAGAGATAGCTTTGTAGATATTTCCATGTATATGCAGATAGCTGTGTAGATGTTTCCATTTTCATGCAGACAGAGGTGTAGATATTTCCATGTTCAAACTGATAGCGGTGTAGATATTTCCATTTTCATACAGAGAGCGGTGTAGATATTTCCATGTTCATACAGATAGTGGTGTACATATTTCCATGTTCATACAGATAGCAGTGTAGATATTTCCATGTTCATACAGATAGCGGTGCTGATATTTCCATATTTATACAGGTAGCGGTGTAGATATTTCCATGTTTATACAGATAGCGGTGTAGATATTTCCATTTTTATACAGATAGCGGTGTAGATATTTCCATGTTTGTACAGATAGCGGTGTAGATATCTCCATCTTAAAACAGATTGCGGTGTAGATATTTATAAGTTCATACAGATGGCGGTGCAGATATTTCCATGTTCATACAGATGGCGGTGTAGATATTTCCATGTTCAAACTGATAGCGGTGTAGTTATTTCCATATGTAAAGAGATAGCTGTGTAGATATTTCCATGTATATGCAGATAGCAGTGTAGATATTTCCATTTTCATGCAGATAGCGGTGTAGATATTTCCATGTTCAAACAGATAGCGGTGTAGATATTTCCATGTTCATACAGATAGCGGTGTAGCTATTTCCATGTTCATACAGATAGCGGTGTCGATATTTCCATGTTTATACAGATAGCGGTGAAGATGTATGCATGTTTACACAGATAGCGGTGTAGATATTTCCAGGTTCATACAGATAGCGGTGTAGATATTTCCATGTTCATCCCGATGGCTGTGTAGATATATCCATGTTCATACAGATAGCGGTGTAGATATTTCCATGTTCATACAGATAGTGGTGTAGATATTTCCTTGTTGATACAGATAGCGGTGTAGCTATTTCCATGTTCATACAGATATCGGTGTAGATATTTCCAGGTTTATACAGATAGCGGTGTAGATATCTCCATCTTAATACAGATGGCGGTGTAGATATTTATATGTTCATACAGATGGCGGTGCAGATATTTCCATGTTCATACAGATGGCGGTGTAGATATTTCCATGTTTATAGAGATAGCGGTGAAGTTATTTCCATGTGTAAAGAGATAGCTTTGTAGATATTTCCATGTATATGCATATAGCTGTGTAGATATTTCCATTTTCGTGCAGATAGCGGTGTAGATATTTCCATGTTCAAACAGATAGCGGTGTAGATATTTCCATGTTCATACAGATGGTGGTGTAGATATTTCCATGTTCATACAGATAGCGGTGAAGATGTATGCATGTTTACACAGATAGCAGTGTAGATATTTCCATGTTCATACAGATAGCGGTGTAGATATTTCCATGTTCATCCAGATGGCTCTGTAGATATATCCATCTTCATACAGATGGCGGTGAATATATTTCCATGTTCATACAGATAGCTGTGTAGATATTTCCATCTTCATACAGATAGCGGTGTAGATATTTCCATGTTCATACAAATAGCGGTGTAGCTATTTCCATGTTCATACAGATAGCGGTGTAGATATTTTCATGTTCATCCAGATGGCTGTGTAGATATATCCATGTTCATACAGATGGCGGTGAAGATATTTCCATGTTCATACAGATAGCGGTGTATATATTTCCATGTTCATACATATAGTGTTGTAGATATTTCCATGTTCATACAGATAGCGGTGTAGCTATTTCCATGTTCATACAGATATAGGGGCTGATATTGCCATGTTCGTGCAGATAGCGGTGCTGATATTTCCATGTTTATACAGGTAGCGGTGTAGATATTTCCATGTTTATACAGATAGCGGTGAAGATATTTCCATGTTTATACAGATCGCGGTGTAGATATTTCCAGGTTTATACAGATAGCGGTGTAGATATTTCCAAGTTTATACAGATAGCGGTGAAGATATCCCCATCTTAATACAGATGGCGGTGTAGATATTTATATGTTCATACAGATGGCAGTGCAGATATTTCCATGTTCATACAGATGGCGGTGTAGATATTTCCATGTTTATAAAGATAGCGGTGTAGTTATTTCCATGTGTATAGAGATAGCTTTCTATATATTTCCATGTATATGCTGATAGCTGTGTAGATATTTCTATTTTCATGCAGATAGCGGTTTACGTATTTCCATGTTCAAACAGATAGCTTTGTAGATATTTCCATGTTCATACAGATAGCGGTGTAGATATTTCCATGTTTATACAGATAGCGGTGTAGATATTTAAATGTTTATACAGATAGCGGTGTAGATATCTCCATGTTTATAAAGATGGCGGTGTAGATATTTATATGTTCATAAGGTTGGCGGTGCAGATATTTCCATGTTCATACAGATGGTGGTGTAGATATTTCCATGTTCATACAGATAGCGGTGTAGTTATTTCCATGTGTAAAGAGATAGCTGAGTAAATATTTCCATGTATATGCAGATAGCAGTATAGATATTTCCATTTTCATGCAGATAGCGGTGTAGATATTTCCATGTTCAAACAGATAGCAGTGTAGATATTTCCATGTTCATACAGATAGCGGTGCAGATATTTCCATGTTCAGATAGCGGTGTAGATATTTCCATGTTTATGCAGATAGCGGTGAAGATGTATGCATGTTTACACAGATAGCGGTGTAGATATTTCCATGTTCATCCAGATGGCTGTGTAGATATATCCATGTTCTTACACATAACGGTGTAGATATTTCCATGTTCATACAGATAGCGGTTTAGATATTTCCATGTTCATCCAGATGGCTGTGTAGATATATCCATGTTCATACAGATAGCGGTGTAGATATTTCCATGTTCCTACAGATAGCCGTGTACATATTTCCATGTTCATACAGATAGCGGTGTAGATGTTTCCATTTTCATACAGATAGCAGTGTAGATATTTCCATGTTTATACAGATAGCGGAGAAGATGTATGCATGTTTACACAGATAGCGGTGTAGATATTTCCATGTTCAAACAGATAGCGGTGTAGGTATTTCCATGTTCATACAGGTAGCGGTGTAGGTATTTCCATGTTTATACAGATAGCGGTGAAGATGTATGCATGTTTACACAGATAGCGGTGTAGATATTTCCGTGTTCATAGAGATCGCGGTGTAGATATTTCCATGTTCATCCAGATGGCTGTGTAGACATATCCATGTTCATACAGATGGCTTTGAAGATATTTCCATGTTCATACAGACAGCGGTGTAGACATTTCCATGTTCATACAGATAGCGGTGTAGATATTTCCATGTTCATACAGATGTCTTTGTAGATATATCCATGTTCATACAGATGACGGTGAAGATATTTCCATGTTCATACAGATAGCGGTGTAGATATTTCCATGTTCATACAGATAGCGGTGTAGATATTTCAATGTTCATACCGATAGCGGTGCTGATATTTCCATGTTCATACAGGTAGCGGTGTAGATATTTCCATGTTTATACAGATAGCGGTGTAGATATTTCCATGTTTATACAGATAGCGGTGAAGATATTTCCATGTTTATACAGATAACGGTGTAGATATTTCCATGTTTATACAGGTAGCGATGTAGATATCTCCTTAATACAGATGGCGGTGTAGATGTTTATATGTTCATACAGATGGCGGTGCAGATATTTCCATGTTCATACAGATGGCGGTGCAGATATTTCCAAGTTTATAGAGATGGCGGTGTAGTTATTTGCATGTGTAAGGAGGTATCTTTGTAGATATTTCCATTTATATGCAGATAGCTGTGTAGATATTTCCATTTTCATGCAGACATCGGTGTAGATATTTCCATGTTCAAACAGATAGCGGTGTAGATATTTCCATGTTCATACAGATAGCGGTGTAGATATTTCCATGTTCATACAGATAGCGGTGTAGTTATTTCCATGTTCATACTGATAGCGGTGTAGATATTTCCATGTTCATACAGATAGCGGTGCTGATATTTCCATGTTTATACAGGTAGCGGTGTAGATATTTCCATGTTTATACAGATAGCGGTGTAGATATTTCCATGTTTATACAGATAGCTGTGTAGATATCTCCATCTTAATAAAGATGGCAGTGTAGATATTTATATGTTCATACAGTTGGCGGTGCAGATATTTCCATGTTCATACAGATGGCGGTGTAGATATTTCCATGTTCATACAGATAGCGGTGTAGTTATTTCCATGTGTAAAGAGATAGCTGTGTAGATATTTCCATGTATATGCAGATAGCTGTGCAGATATTTCCATTTTCATGCAGATAGCGGTGTAGATGTTTTCATGTTCAAACAGATAGCGGTGTAGATATTTCCATGTTCATACAGATAGCGGTGTAGATATTTCCATGTTTATACAGATAGCGGTGAAGATGTATGCATGTTTACACAGATGGCGGTGTATATATTTCCATATTCATACAGATGGCTGTGTAGATATTTCCATGTTCATCCAGATGGCTGTGTAGATATATCCATGTTCATTCAGATGGCGGTGAAGATATTTCCATGTTCATACAGATAGCGGTGTAGATATTTCCATGTTCATACAGATAGCGGTGTAGATATTTCCATGTTCATCCAGATGGCTGTGTAGATATATCCATGTTCATACAGATGGCGGTGAAGATATTTCCATATTCATACAGATAGCGGTGTAGATATTTCCATGTTCATAAAGATAGTGGTGTAGATATTTCCATATTCTTACAGATAGCGGTGTAGCATTTTCCATGTTCATACAGATGGCGGTGAAGATATTTCCATCTTCATACGGATAGCGGTGTAGATATTTCCATGTTCATACAGATAGAGGGGCTGATATTTCCATGTTCATATACGTAGCGGTGCTGATATTTCCATGTTTATACAGGTAGCGGTGTAGATATTTCCATGTTTATACAGGTAGCGGTGTAGATATTTCCATGTTTATACAGGTAGCAGTGTAGATATTTCCATGTTTATACAGATAGCGCTGTAGATATTTCCATGTTTATACAGATAGCGGTGTAGATATCTCTATCTTAATACAGATGGCCGTGTAGTTATTTATATGTTCATAGAGATGGCGGTGCAGATATTTCGGTGTTCATACAGATGGCGGTGTAGATATTTCCATGTTCATACAGATAGCAGTGTAGTTATTTCCATGTGTAAAGAGATAGCTCTGTAGATATTTCCATGTATATGCAGATAGCTGTGTAGATATTTCCATTTTCATGCTGATAGCGGTTTAGATATTTAAATGCTCAAACAGATAGCGGTGTAGATATTTCCATGTTCATATAGATAGCGGTGTAGATATTTCCATGCTTATACACTTAGCGGTGAAGGTATATGCATGTTTACACAGATAGCGGTGTAGATATTTCCATGTTCATGCAGATAGCGGTGTAGATATTTCCGTGTTCATCCAGATGGCTGTGTAGATATTTCTATGTTCATACAGATGGCGGTGTAGATATTTCCATGTTTATACAGAAAGCGGTGTAGATATTTCCATGTTCATACAGATAGCGGTGTAGATATTTCCAAGTTTATACAGATAGCGGTGAAGATATCTCCATCTTAATACAGATGGCGGTGTAGATATTTATATGTTCATACAGATGTCGGTGTAGATATTTCCATGTTCAATCAGATGGCGGTGTAGATATTTCCATGTTTATGGAGATAGCGGTGTAGTTATTTCCATGTGTAAAGAGATAGCTTTGTAGATATTTCCATGTATATGCAGATAGATGTGTAGATATTTCTATTTTTATGCAGATAGCAGTTTAGATATTTCCATGTTCAAGCAGATAGCGGTGTAGATATTTCCATGTTCATACAGATAGCGGTGTAGATATTTCCATGTTTATACAGATAGCGGTGAAGATGTATGCATGTTTACACAGATAGCAGTGTAGATATTTCCATGTTCATACAGATCGGGGTGTAGATATTTCCATGTCCATCTAGATGGCTGTGTAGACATATCCATGTTCATACAGATGGCGGTGAAGATATTTCCATGTTCATAGAGATAGCGGTGTAGATATTTCGATGTTCAAACAGATAGCGGTGTAGATATTTCCATGTTCATAGAGATAGCGGTGTAGATATTTCCATTTTCATGCAGATAGCGGTTTAGATATTTCCATGCTCAAACAGATAGCGGTGTAGCTATTTCCATGTTCATACAGATAGCGGTGTAGATATTTCCATGTTCATACAGATATCGGTGTAGATATTTCCATGTTCATCCAGATGGCTGTGTAGATATATCCATGTTCATACAGATAGCGGTGTAGATATTTCCATTTTCATACAGGTAGTGGTTTAGATATTTCCATGTTCATACAGATGGTTGTGTAGATATATCCATGTTCATCCAGATGGCTGTGTAGATATTTCCATGTTCATACAGACAGTGGTGTAGATATTTCCAGGTTCATACAGATAGCGGTGTAGATATTTCCATGTTTATACAGATAGCGGTGAAGATGTATGCATGTTTACACAGATAGCGGTGTATATATTTCCATGTTCATACAGATAGCTGTGTAGATATTTCCATGTTCATCCAGATGGCTGTGTAGATATATCCATGTTCATACAGATGGCGGTGAAGATATTTCCATGTTCATACAGATAGCAGAGTAGATATTTCCATGTTCATACAGATAGCGGTGTAGATATTTCCATGTTCATACAGATAGCTGTGTAGCTATTTCCATGTTCATACAGATAGCGGTGTAGATATTTCCATGTTCATCCAGATGGCTGTGTAGATATATCCATGTTCATACAGATGGCGGTGAAGATAATTCCATGTTCATACAGATAGCGGTGTAGTTATTTCCATGTTCATAGAGATAGCGGTGTAGATATTTCCATGTTCATACAGATAGCGGTGCTGATATTTCCATGTTTATACAGGTAGCTGTGTAGATATTTCCGTGTTTATACAGATAGCGGTGAAGATATGTCCAGGTTTATACAGATAGCTGTGTAGATATTTCCAAGTTTATACAGATAGCGGTGAAGATATCTCCATCTTAACACAGATGGCGGTGTAGGTATTTATATTTTCATACAGATGGCGGTGCAGATATTTCCATGTTCATGCAGATGTCAGTTTAGTTATTTCCATGTTTATAGAGATAGCGGTGTAGTTATTTCCATGTGTAAAGAGATAGCTTTGTAGATATTTCCATGTATATGCAGATAGCTGTGTAGATATTTCTATTTTCATGCAGATAGCAGTTTAGATATTTCCATGTTCAAACAGATTGCGGTGTAGATATTTCCATGTTCATACAGATAGCGGTGTAGATATTTCCATGTTTATGTAGATAGCGGTGAAGATGTATGCATGTTTACAAAGATAGCGGTGTAGATATTTCCATGTTCATACAGATCGCGGTGTAGATATTTCCATGTTCATCCACATGGCTGTGTAGACATATCCATGTTCATACAGATGGCGGTGAAGATATTTCCATGTTCATACAGATAGCGGTGTAGATATTTCCATGTTCATCCAGATAGCGGTGTAGATATTTCCATGTTCATACCGATAGTGGTGCTGATATTTCCATGTTTATACAGGTAGCGGTGTAGATATTTCCATGTTTATACAGCTAGCTGTGTAGATATTTCCATGTTTATACAGATAGCGGTGTAGATATTTATATGTTTATACAGATAGCTTTTTAGATATCTCCTTCTAAATACAGATGGCGGTGTAGATATTTATATGTTCATACAGATGGCGGTGCAGATATTTCCATGTTCATACAGATGGCGGTGTAGATATTTCCATGTTTATAGAGATAGCGGTGAAGTTATTTCCATGTGTAAAGAGATAGCTTTGTAGATATTTCCATGTATATGCATATAGCTGTGTAGATATTTCCATTTTCGTGCAGATAGCGGTGTAGATATTTCCATGTTCAAACAGATAGCGGTGTAGATATTTCCATGTTCATACAGATGGTGGTGTAGATATTTCCATGTTCATACAGATAGCGGTGAAGATGTATGCATGTTTACACAGATAGCAGTGTAGATATTTCCATGTTCATACAGATAGAGGTGTAGATATTTCCATGTTCATCCAGATGGCTCTGTAGATATATCCATGTTCATACAGATGGCGGTGAATATATTTCCATATTCATACAGATAGCTGTGTAGATATTTCCATGTTCATACAGATAGCGGTGTAGATATTTCCATGTTCATACAAATAGCGGTGTAGCTATTTCCATGTTCATACAAATAGCGGTGTAGATATTTTCATGTTCATCCAGATGGCTGTGTAGATATATCCATGTTCATACTGATGGCGGTGAAGATATTTCCATGTTCATACAGATAGCGGTGTATATAATTCCATGTTCATACATATAGTGTTGTAGATATTTCCATGTTCATACAGATAGCGGTGTAGCTATTTCCATGTTCATACAGATAGAGGGGCTGATATTGCCATGTTCATGCAGATAGCGGTGCTGATATTTCCATGTTTATACAGGTAGCGGTGTAGATATTTCCATGTTTATACAGATAGCGGTGAAGATATTTCCATGTTTATACAGATCGCGGTGTAGATATTTCCAGGTTTATACAGATAGCGGTGTAGATATTTCCAAGTTTATACAGATAGCGGTGAAGATATCCCCATCTTAATACAGATGGCGGTGTAGATATTTATATGTTCATACAGATGGCAGTGCAGATATTTCCATGTTCATACAGATGGCGGTGTAGATATTTCCATGTTTATAAAGATAGCGGTGTAGTTATTTCCATGTGTATAGAGATAGCTTTCTATATATTTCCATGTATATGCTGATAGCTGTGTAGATATTTCTATTTTCATGCAGATAGCGGTTTAGGTATTTCCATGTTCAAACAGATAGCTTTGTAGATATTTCCATGTTCATACAGATAGCGGTGTAGATATTTCCATGTTTATACAGATAGCGGTGTAGATATTTAAATGTTTATACAGATAGCGGTGTAGATATCTCCATGTTAATAAAGATGGCGGTGTAGATATTTATATGTTCATAAGGTTGGCGGTGCAGATATTTCCATGTTCATACAGATGGTGGTGTAGATATTTCCATGTTCATACAGATAGCGGTGTAGTTATTTCCATGTGTAAAGAGATAGCTGAGTAAATATTTCCATGTATATGCAGATAGCAGTATAGATATTTCCATTTTCATGCAGATAGCGGTGTAGATATTTCCATGTTCAAACAGATAGCAGTGTAGATATTTCCATGTTCATACAGATAGCGGTGCAGATATTTCCATGTTCAGATAGCGGTGTAGATATTTCCATGTTTATGCAGATAGCGGTGAAGATGTATGCATGTTTACACAGATAGCGGTGTAGATATTTCCATGTTCATCCAGATGGCTGTGTAGATATATCCATGTTCTTACACATAACGGTGTAGATATTTCCATGTTCATACAGATAGCGGTTTAGATATTTCCATGTTCATCCAGATGGCTGTGTAGATATATCCATGTTCATACAGATAGCGGTGTAGATATTTCCATGTTCCTACAGATAGCCGTGTACATATTTCCATGTTCATACAGATAGCGGTGTAGATGTTTCCATTTTCATACAGATAGCAGTGTAGATATTTCCATGTTTATACAGATAGCGGAGAAGATGTATGCATGTTTACACAGATAGCGGTGTAGATATTTCCATGTTCAAACAGATAGCGGTGTAGGTATTTCCATGTTCATACAGGTAGCGGTGTAGGTATTTCCATGTTTATACAGATAGCGGTGAAGATGTATGCATGTTTACACAGATAGCGGTGTAGATATTTCCGTGTTCATAGAGATCGCGGTGTAGATATTTCCATGTTCATCCAGATGGCTGTGTAGACATATCCATGTTCATACAGATGGCTTTGAAGATATTTCCATGTTCATACAGACAGCGGTGTAGATATTTCCATGTTCATACAGATAGCGGTGTAGATATTTCCATGTTCATACAGATGTCTTTGTAGATATATCCATGTTCATACAGATGACGGTGGAGATATTTCCATGTTCATACAGATAGCGGTGTAGATATTTCCATGTTCATACAGATAGCGGTGTAGATATTTCAATGTTCATACCGATAGCGGTGCTGATATTTCCATGTTCATACAGGTAGCGGTGTAGATATTTCCATGTTTATACAGATAGCGGTGTAGATATTTCCATGTTTATACAGATAGCGGTGAAGATATTTCCATGTTTATACAGATAACGGTGTAGATATTTCCATGTTTATACAGGTAGCGATGTAGATATCTCCTTAATACAGATGGCGGTGTAGATGTTTATATGTTCATACAGATGGCGGTGCAGATATTTCCTTGTTCATACAGATGGCGGTGAAGATATTTCCAAGTTTATAGAGATGGCGGTGTAGTTATTTGCATGTGTAAAGAGGTATCTTTGTAGATATTTCCATTTATATGCAGATAGCTGTGTAGATATTTCCATTTTCATGCAGACATCGGTGTAGATATTTCCATGTTCAAACAGATAGCGGTGTAGATATTTCCATGTTCATACAGATAGCGGTGTAGTTATTTCCATGTTCATACAGATAGCGGTGTAGTTATTTCCATGTTCATACTGATAGCGGTGTAGATATTTCCATGTTCATACAGATAGCGGTGCTGATATTTCCATGTTTATACAGGTAGCGGTGTAGATATTTCCATGTTTATACAGATAGCGGTGTAGATATTTCCATGTTTATACAGATAGCTGTGTAGATATCTCCATCTTAATAAAGATGGCAGTGTAGATATTTATATGTTCATACAGTTGGCGGTGCAGATATTTCCATGTTCATACAGATGGCGGTGTAGATATTTCCATGTTCATACAGATAGCGGTGTAGTTATTTCCATGTGTAAAGAGATAGCTGTGTAGATATTTCCATGTATATGCAGATAGCTGTGCAGATATTTCCATTTTCATGCAGATAGCGGTGTAGATGTTTTCATGTTCAAACAGATAGCGGTGTAGATATTTCCATGTTCATACAGATAGCGGTGTAGATATTTCCATGTTTATACAGATAGCGGTGAAGATGTATGCATGTTTACACAGATAGCGGTGTATATATTTCCATATTCATACAGATGGCTGTGTAGATATTTCCATGTTCATCCAGATGGCTGTGTAGATATATCCATGTTCATTCAGATGGCGGTGAAGATATTTCCATGTTCATACAGATAGCGGTGTAGCTATTTCCATGTTCATACAGATAGCGGTGTAGATATTTCCATGTTCATCCAGATGGCTGTGTAGATATATCCATGTTCATACAGATGGCGGTGAAGATATTTCCATATTCATACAGATAGCGGTGTAGATATTTCCATGTTCATAAAGATAGTGGTGTAGATATTTCCATATTCTTACAGATAGCGGTGTAGCATTTTCCATGTTCATACAGATGGCGGTGAAGATATTTCCATCTTCATACGGATAGCGGTGTAGATATTTCCATGTTCATACAGATAGAGGGGCTGATATTTCCATGTTCATATACGTAGCGGTGCTGATATTTCCATGTTTATACAGGTAGCGGTGTAGATATTTCCATGTTTATACAGGTAGCGGTGTAGATATTTCCATGTTTATACAGGTAGCAGTGTAGATATTTCCATGTTTATACAGATAGCGCTGTAGATATTTCCATGTTTATACAGATAGCGGTGTAGATATCTCTATCTTAATACAGATGGCCGTGTAGTTATTTATATGTTCATAGAGATGGCGGTGCAGATATTTCGGTGTTCATACAGATGGCGGTGTAGATATTTCCATGTTCATACAGATAGCAGTGTAGTTATTTCCATGTGTAAAGAGATAGCTCTGTAGATATTTCCATGTATATGCAGATAGCTGTGTAGATATTTCCATTTTCATGCTGATAGCGGTTTAGATATTTAAATGCTCAAACAGATAGCGGTGTAGATATTTCCATGTTCATATAGATAGCGGTGTAGATATTTCCATGCTTATACAGTTAGCGGTGAAGTTATATGCATGTTTACACAGATAGCGGTGTAGATATTTCCATGTTCATGCAGATAGCGGTGTAGATATTTCCGTGTTCATCCAGATGGCTGTGTAGATATTTCTATGTTCATACAGATGGCGGTGTAGATATTTCCATGTTTATACAGAAAGCGGTGTAGATATTTCCATGTTCATACAGATAGCGGTGTAGATATTTCCAAGTTTATACAGATAGCGGTGAAATTATCTCCATCTTAATACAGATGGCGGTGTAGATATTTATATGTTCATACAGATGTCGGTGTAGATATTTCCATGTTCAATCAGATGGCGGTGTAGATATTTCCATGTTTATGGAGATTGCGGTGTAGTTATTTCCATGTGTAAAGAGATAGCTTTGTAGATATTTCCATGTATATGCAGATAGATGTGTAGATATTTCTATTTTTATGCAGATAGCAGTTTAGATATTTCCATGTTCAAGCAGATAGCGGTGTAGATATTTCCATGTTCATACAGATAGCGGTGTAGATATTTCCATGTTTATACAGATAGCGGTGAAGATGTATGCATGTTTACACAGATAGCAGTGTAGATATTTCCATGTTCATACAGATCGGGGTGTAGATATTTCCATGTCCATCTAGATGGCTGTGTAGACATATCCATGTTCATACAGATGGCGGTGAAGATATTTCCATGTTCATAGAGATAGCGGTGTAGATATTTCGATGTTCAAACAGATAGCGGTGTAGATATTTCCATGTTCATAGAGATAGCGGTGTAGATATTTCCATTTTCATGCAGATAGCGGTTTAGATATTTCCATGTTCAAACAGATAGCGGTGTAGCTATTTCCATGTTCATACAGATAGCGGTGTAGATATTTCCATGTTCATACAGATATCGGTGTAGATATTTCCATGTTCATCCAGATGGCTGTGTAGATATATCCATGTTCATACAGATAGCGGTGTAGATATTTCCATTTTCATACAGGTAGTGGTTTAGATATTTCCATGTTCATACAGATGGTTGTGTAGATATATCCATGTTCATCCAGATGGCTGTGTAGATATTTCCATGTTCATACAGACAGTGGTGTAGATATTTCCATGTTCATACAGATAGCGGTGTAGATATTTCCATGTTTATACAGATAGCGGTGAAGATGTATGCATGTTTACACAGATAGCGGTGTATATATTTCCATGTTCATACAGATAGCTGTGTAGATATTTCCATGTTCATCCAGATGGCTGTGTAGATATATCCATGTTCATACAGATGGCGGTGAAGATATTTCCATCTTCATACGGATAGCGGTGTAGATATTTCCATGTTCATACAGATAGAGGGGCTGATATTTCCATGTTCATATACGTAGCGGTGCTGATATTTCCATGTTTATACAGGTAGCGGTGTAGATATTTCCATGTTTATACAGGTAGCGGTGTAGATATTTCCATGTTTATACAGGTAGCAGTGTAGATATTTCCATGTTTATACAGATAGCGCTGTAGATATTTCCATGTTTATACAGATAGCGGTGTAGATATCTCTATCTTAATACAGATGGCCGTGTAGTTATTTATATGTTCATAGAGATGGCGGTGCAGATATTTCGGTGTTCATACAGATGGCGGTGTAGATATTTCCATATTCATACAGATAGCAGTGTAGTTATTTCCATGTGTAAAGAGATAGCTCTGTAGATATTTCCATGTATATGCAGATAGCTGTGTAGATATTTCCATTTTCATGCTGATAGCGGTTTAGATATTTAAATGCTCAAACAGATAGCGGTGTAGATATTTCCATGTTCATATAGATAGCGGTGTAGATATTTCCATGCTTATACAGTTAGCGGTGAAGGTATATGCATGTTTATACAGGTAGCGGTGTAGATATTTCCATGTTTATACAGGTAGCGGTGTAGATATTTCCATGTTTATACAGGTAGCAGTGTAGATATTACCATGTTTATACAGATAGCGCTGTAGATATTTCCATGTTTATACAGATAGCGGTGTAGATATCTCTATCTTAATACAGATGGCCGTGTAGTTATTTATATGTTCATAGAGATGGCGGTGCAGATATTTCGGTGTTCATACAGATGGCGGTGTAGATATTTCCATGTTCATACAGATAGCAGTGTAGTTATTTCCATGTGTAAAGAGATAGCTCTGTAGATATTTCCATGTATATGTAGATAGCTGTGTAGATATTTCCATTTTCATGCTGATAGCGGTTTAGATATTTAAATGCTCAAACAGATAGCGGTGTAGATATTTCCATGTTCATATAGATAGCGGTGTAGATATTTCCATGCTTATACAGTTAGCGGTGAAGGTATATGCATGTTTACACAGATAGCGGTGTAGATATTTCCATGTTCATGCAGATAGCGGTGTAGATATTTCCGTGTTCATCCAGATGGCTGTGTAGATATTTCTATGTTCATACAGATGGCGGTGTAGATATTTCCATGTTTATACAGAAAGCGGTGTAGATATTTCCATGTTCATACAGATAGCGGTGTAGATATTTCCAAGTTTATACAGATAGCGGTGAAGATATCTCCATCTTAATACAGATGGCGGTGTAGATATTTATATGTTCATACAGATGTCGGTGTAGATATTTCCATGTTCAATCAGATGGCGGTGTAGATATTTCCATGTTTATGGAGATAGCGGTGTAGTTATTTCCATGTGTAAAGAGATAGCTTTGTAGATATTTCCATGTATATGCAGATAGCTGTGTAGATATTTCTATTTTTATGCAGATAGCAGTTTAGATATTTCCATGTTCAAGCAGATAGCGGTGTAGATATTTCCATGTTCATACAGATAGCGGTGTAGATATTTCCATGTTTATACAGATAGCGGTGAAGATGTATGCATGTTTACACAGATAGCAGTGTAGATATTTCAATGTTCATACAGATCGGGGTGTAGATATTTCCATGTCCATCTAGATGGCTGTGTAGACATATCCATGTTCATACAGATGGTGGTGAAGATATTTCCATGTTCATAGAGATAGCGGTGTAGATATTTCGATGTTCAAACAGATAGCGGTGTAGATATTTCCATGTTCATAGAGATAGCGGTGTAGATATTTCCATTTTCATGCAGATAGCGGTTTAGATATTTCCATGTTCAAACAGATAGCGGTGTAGCTATTTCCATGTTCATACAGATAGCGGTGTAGATATTTCCATGTTCATACAGATATCGGTGTAGATATTTCCATGTTCATCCAGATGGCTGTGTAGATATATCCATGTTCATACAGATAGCGGTGTAGATATTTCCATTTTCATACAGGTAGTGGTTTAGATATTTCCATGTTCATACAGATGGTTGTGTAGATATATCCATGTTCATCCAGATGGCTGTGTAGATATTTCCATGTTCATACAGATAGTGGTGTAGATATTTCCATGTTCATACAGATAGCGGTGTAGATATTTCCATGTTTATACAGATAGCGGTGAAGATGTATGAATGTTTACACAGATAGCGGTGTATATATTTCCATGTTCATACAGATAGCTGTGTAGATATTTCCATGTTCATCCAGACGGCTGTGTAGATATATCCATGTTCATACAGATGGCGGTGAAGATATTTCCATGTTCATACAGATAGCAGAGTAGATATTTCCATGTTCATACAGATAGCGGTGTAGATATTTCCATGTTCATACAGATAGCTGTGTAGCTATTTCCATGTTCATACAGATAGCGGTGTAGATATTTCCATGTTCATCCAGATGGCTGTGTAGATATATCCATGTTCATACAGATGGCGGTGACGTTATTTCCATGTTCATACAGATAGCAGAGTAGATATTTCCATGTTCATACAGATAGCGGTGTAGATATTTCCATGTTCATACAGATAGCTGTGTAGCTATTTCCATGTTCATACAGATAGCGGTGTAGTTATTTCCATGTTCATAGAGATAGCGGTGTAGATATTTCCATGTTCATACAGATAGCGGTGCTGATATTTCCATGTTTATACAGGTAGCTGTGTAGATATTTCCGTGTTTATACAGATAGCGGTGAAGATATGTCCAGGTTTATACAGATAGCTGTGTAGATATTTCCAAGTTTATACAGATAGCGGTGAAGATATCTCCATCTTAACACAGATGGCGGTGTAGGTATTTATATTTTCATACAGATGGCGGTGCAGATATTTCCATGTTCATGCAGATGTCAGTTTAGTTATTTCCATGTTTATAGAGATAGCTGTGTAGTTATTTCCATGTGTAAAGAGATAGCTTTGTAGATATTTCCATGTATATGCAGATAGCTGTGTAGATATTTCTATTTTCATGCAGATAGCAGTTTAGATATTTCCATGTTCAAACAGATTGCGGTGTAGATATTTCCATGTTCATACAGATAGCGGTGTAGATATTTCCATGTTTATGTAGATAGCGGTGAAGATGTATGCATGTTTACAAAGATAGCGGTGTAGATATTTCCATGTTCATACAGATCGCGGTGTAGATATTTCCATGTTCATCCACATGGCTGTGTAGACATATCCATGTTCATACAGATGGCGGTGAAGATATTTCCATGTTCATACAGATAGCGGTGTAGATATTTCCATGTTCATACAGATAGCGGTGTAGATATTTCCATGTTCATACCGATAGTGGTGCTGATATTTCCATGTTTATACAGGTAGCGGTGTAGATATTTCCATGTTTATACAGCTAGCTGTGTAGATATTTCCATGTTTATACAGATAGCGGTGTAGATATTTATATGTTTATACAGATAGCTTTTTAGATATCTCCTTCTAAATACAGATGGCGGTGTAGATATTTATATGTTCATACAGATGGCGGTGCAGATATTTCCATGTTCATACAGATGGCGGTGTAGATATTTCCATGTTCATACAGATAGCGGTGTAGTTATTTCCATGGGTAAAGAGATAGCTGTGTAGATATTTCCATGTATATGCAGATAGCTGTGCAGATATTTCCATTTTCATTCAGATAGCGGTTTAGATATTTCCATGTTTAAAGAGATAGCGGTGTAGATATTTCCATGTTCATACAGATAGCGGTGTAGATATTTCCGTGTTTATACAGATAGCGGTGAAGATGTATGCATGTTTACACAGATAGCAGTGTAGATATTTCCATGTTAATACAGATAGCGGTGTAGATATTTCCATGTTCATCCAGATGGCTGTGTAGATATATCCATGTTCATACAGATAGCGGTGTAGATATTTCCATGTTCATACAGATAGTGGTGTAGATATTTCCTTTTTCATACAGATAGCGGTGTAGCTATTTCCATGTTCATACAGATAGCGGTGTAGATATTTCCATGTTCATACAGATAGCGGTGTAGATATTTCCATGTTCATACCGATAGCCGTGCTGATATTTCCATGTTTATACAGGTAGCGGTGTAGATATTTCCATGTTCATACAGATAGCGGTGTAGATATTTCCATGTTTATACAGAATGCGGTGTAGATATTTCCATGTTTATACCGATAGCGGTGTAGATATCTCCTTCTTAATACAGATGGCTGTGTAAATGTTTATATGTTCATTCAGATGGTGGTGCAGATATTTCCATGTTCATACAGATGTCGGTGTAGATATTTCCATGTTCATACAGATAGCGGTGTAGTTATTTCCATGTGTAAAGAGATAGCTGAGTAGATATTTCCATGTATATGCAGATAGCAGTGTAGATATTTCCATTTTCATGCAGATAGCGGTGTAGATATTTCCATGTTCAAACAGATAGCAGTGAAGATATTTCCATGTTCATACAGATAGCGGTTTAGATATTTCCATGTTTATACAGATAGCGGTGTAGTTATTTCCATGTTTATACAGATAGCGGTGAAGATGTGTGCATGTTTACACAGATAGCGGTGTAGATATTTCCATGTTCATCCAGATGGCTGTGTAGATATATCCATGTTCATACAGATAACGGTGTAGATATTTCCATGTTCATACAGATAGCGGTGTAGATATTTCCATGTTCATCCGGATGGCTGTGTAGATATTTCCATGTTCATACAGATAGCGGTGAAATGTATGCATGTTTACGCAGATAGTGGTGTAGATATTTCCATGTTCATACAGATCGCGGTGTAGATATTTCCATGTTCATCTAGATGGCTGTGTAGACATATCGATGATCATACAGATGGCGGTGAAGATATTTCCATGTTCATACAGATAGCGGTGTAGATATTTCCATGTTCATACAGATGGCTGTGTAGATATATCCATGTTCATACAGATGGCGGTGAAGGTATTTCCAAGTTCATACAGACAGCGGTGTAGATATTTCCACGTTCATACAGAGAGCGGTGTAGATATTTCCATGTTCATACTGATAGCGGTGCTGATATTTCCATGTTTATACAGATAGCGGTGTAGATATTTCCATGTTTATACAGATAGCGGTGTAGATATTTCCATGTTTATACAGATAGCGGTGTAGATATCTCCTTCTTAATACAGATGGCGGTGCAGATATTTATATGTTCATACACATGCCGGTGCAGATATTTCCATGTTCATACAGATGGCGGAGTAGATATTTCCATGTTTATAGAGATAGCGGTGTAGTTATTTCCATGTCTAAAGACATAGCTGTGTAGATATTTCCATGTATATGCAAATAGCTGTGTAGATATTTCCATTTTCATGCTGACAGCGGTGTAGATATTTCCATGTTCAAACATATAGCAGTGTAGGTATTTCCAAGTTTATACAGATAGCGGTGTGGATATTTCCATGTTCATACAGATAGCGGTGTAGATATTTCCATGTTCATGCAGATAGCGGTGTAGATATTTCCATGTTCATACAGATAGCGGTGCTGATATTTCCATGTTTATACAGGTAGCGGTGTAGATATTTCCATGTTTATACAGCTAGCGGTGTAGATATTTCCATGTTTATACAGATAGCGGTGTAGATATTTCCAGGTTTATACAGATAGCGGTGTAGATATTTCCATCTTAATACAGATGGCTGTGTAGATATTTATATCTTCATACAGATGGCGGTGCAGATATTTCCATGTTCATACAGATGGCAGTGTAGATATTTCCATGTTTATAGAGATAGCGGTGTAGTTATTTCCATGTGTAAAGAGATAGCTTTGTAGATATTTCCATCTATATGCAGATAGCTGTGTATTTATTTCCATTTTCATGCAGATAGCGGTGTAGATATTTCCATGTTCAAACAGATAGCTTTGTAGATATTTCCATGTTCATACAGATAGCGGTGTAGAGATTTCCATGTTTATACAGAGAGCGGTGAAATGTATGCATGTTTACGCAGATAGTGGTGTAGATATTTCCATGTTCATACAGATCGCGGTGTAGATATTTCCATGTTCATCCAGATGGCTGTGTAGACATATCGATGATCTCACAGATGGCGGTGAAGATATTTCCATGTTAATACAGATAGCGGTGTAGATATTTCCATGTTCATATGGATAGCGGTGTAGATATTTCCATGTTCATACAGATGGCTGTGTAGATATATCCATGTTCATACAGATGGCGGTGAAGATACTTCCATGTTCATACAGACAGCGGTGTAGATATTTCCACGTTCATACAGATAGCGGTGTAGATATTTCCATGTTCATACTGATAGCGGTGCTGATATTTCCTTGTTTATACAGATAGCGGTGTAGATATTTCCAGGTTTATAGAGATAGCGGTGTAGTTATTTCCATGTGTAAAGAGATAGCTGTGTAGATATTTCCATGTATATGCAAATAGCTGTGTAGATATTTCCATGTTCATCCCGATGGCTGTCTAGATATATCCATGTTCATACAGATAGCGGTGTAGATATTTCCATGTTCATACAGATAGTGGTGTAGATATTTCCATGTTGATACAGATAGCGGTGTAGCTATTTCCATGTTCATACAGATAGCGGTGTAGATATTTCCAGGTTTATACAGATAGCGGTGTAGATATCTCCATCTTAATTACAGATGGCGGTGTAGATATTTATATGTTCATACAGATGGCGGTGCAGATATTTCCATGTTCATACAGATGGCGGTGTAGATATTTCCATGTTTATAGAGATAGCGGTGTAGTTATTTCCATGTGAAAACAGATAGCTTTGTAGATATTTCCATGTATATGCAGATAGCTGTGTAGATATTTCCATTTTCGTGCAGATAGCGGTGTAGATATTTCCATGTTCAAACAGATAGCGGTGTAGATATTTCCATGTTCATTCAGATAGCGGTGTAGGTATTTCCAAGTTTATACAGATAGCGGTGAAGATATCTCCATCTTAATACAGATGGCGGTGTAGATATTTATATGTTCATACAGATGGCAGTGCAGATATTTCCATGTTCATTCAGATGGCGGTGTAGATATTTCCATGTTTATAGAGATAGTGGTGTAGTTATTTCCATGTGTAAAGAGATAGCTTTGTAGATATTTCCATGTATGTGCAGATAGCTGTGTATATATTTCTATTTTCATGCAGATAGCAGTTTAGATATTTCCATGTTCAAACAGATTGCGGTGTAGATATTTCCATGTTCATACAGATAGCGGTGTAGATATTTCCAGGTTTATATAGATAGCGGTGAAGATGTATGCATGTTTACAAAGATAGCGGAGTAGATATTTCCATGTTCATACAGATCGCGGTGAAGATGTATGCATGTTTACACAGATAGCGGTGTAGATATTTCCATGTTCATACAGATGGCTCTGTAGATATATCCATCTTCATACAGATGGCGGTGAATATATTTCCATGTTCATACAGATAGCGGTGTAGATATTTCCATGTTCATACAGATTGCGGTGTATATATTTCCATGTTCATACAGATAGCGGTGTAGCTATTTCCATGTTCATACAGATAGCGGTGTAGATATTTTCATGTTCATCCAGATGGCTGTGTAGATATATCCATGTTCATACAGATGGCGGTGAAGATATTTCCATGTTCATACAGATAGCGGTGTATATATTTCCATGTTCATACAGATAGTGTTGTAGATATTTCCATGTTCATACAGATAGCGGTGTAGCTATTTCCATGTTCATACAGATAGAGGGGGTGATATTGCCATGTTCATGCCGATAGCGGTGCTGATATTTCCATGTTTATACAGGTAGCGGTGTAGATATTTCCATGTTTATACAGATAGCGGTGAAGATATTTCCATGTTTATACAGATAGCGGTGTAGATATTTCCAGGTTTATACAGATAGCGGTGTAGATATTTCCAAGTTTATACAGATAGCGGTGAAGATATCCCCATCTTAATACAGATGGCGGTGTAGATATTCATATGTTCTTACAGATGGCAGTGCAGATATTTCCATGTTCATACAGATGGCGGTGTAGATATTTCCATGTTTATAAAGATAGCGGTGTAGTTATTTCCATGTGTAAAGAGATAGCTTTGTATATATTTCCATGTATATGCAGATAGCTGTGTAGATATTTCTATTTTCATGCAGATAGCGGTTTAGGTATTTCCATGTTCAAACAGATAGCTTTGTAGATATTTCCATGTTCATACAGATAGCGGTGTAGATATTTCCATGTTTATACAGATAGCGGTGAAATGTATGCATGTTTACGCAGATAGTGGTGTAGATATTTCCATGTTCATACAGATCGCGGTGTAGATATTTCCATGTTCATCCAGATGGCTGTGTAGACATATCGATGATCATACAGATGGCGGTGAAGATATTTCCATGTTCATACAGATAGCGGTGTAGATATTTCCATGTTCATACAGATGGCTGTGTAGATATATCCATGTTCATACAGATGGCGGTGAAGGTATTTCCATGTTCATACAGACAGCGGTGTAGATATTTCCACGTTCATACAGACAGCGGTGTAGATATTTCCATGTTCATACTGATAGCGGTGCTGATATTTCCCGGTTTATACAGATAGCGGTGTAGATATTTCCATGTTTATACAGATAGCGTTGTAGATATTTCCATGTTTATACAGATAGCGGTGTAGATATCTCCTTCTTAATACAGATGGCGGTGCAGATATTTATATGTTCATACACATGCCGGTGCAGATATTTCCATGTTCATACAGATGGCGGAGTAGATATTTCCATGTTTATAGAGATAGCGGTGTAGTTATTTCCATGTCTAAAGAGATAGCTGTTTAGATATTTCCATGTATATGCAAATAGCTGTGTAGATATTTCCATTTTCGTGCTGACAGCGGTGTAGATATTTCCATGTTCAAACAGATAGCAGTGTAGGTATTTCCATGTTTATACAGATAGCGGTGTGGATATTTCCATGTTCATACAGATAGCGGTGTAGATATTTCCATGTTCATGCAGATAGCGGTGTAGATATTTCCATGTTCATACAGATAGCGGTGCTGATATTTCCATGTTTATACAGGTAGCGGTGTAGATATTTCCATGTTTATACAGATAGCGGTGTAGATATTTCCATGTTTATGCAGATAGCGGTGTAGAT
This sequence comes from Gorilla gorilla gorilla, assembly GCF_029281585.2. Lineage (NCBI taxonomy): Eukaryota > Metazoa > Chordata > Mammalia > Primates > Hominidae > Gorilla > Gorilla gorilla. The sequence goes on along the minus strand of NC_073232.2, from coordinate 1,884,699 downwards.
ATTTCCAGGTTTATACAGATAGCGGTGTAGATATCTCCATCTTAATACAGATGGCTGTGTAGATATTTATATCTTCATACAGATGTCGGTGCAGATATTTCCATGTTCATACAGATGGCGGTGTAGATATTTCCATGTTTATAGAGATAGCGGTGTAGTTATTTCCATGTGTAAAGAGATAGCTTTGTAGATATTTCCATCTATATGCAGATAGCTGTGTATTTATTTCCATTTTCATGCAGATAGCGGTGTAGATATTTCCATGTTCAAACAGATAGCGGTGTAGATATTTCCATGTTCATACAGATAGCTGTGGAGATATTTCCATGTTCATACAGATAGCGGTGAAGATGTATGCATGTTTACACAGACAGCGGTGTAGATATTTCCATGTTCATCCAGATGGCTGTGTAGATATATCCATGTTCATACAGATAGCGGTGTAGCTATTTCCATGTTCATACAGATAGCGGTGTAGCTATTTCCATGTTCATACAGATAGCGGTGCTGTTATTTCCATGTTTATACAGGTAGCGGTGTAGATATTTCCATGTTCATACAGATAGCGGTGTAGATATTTCCATGTTCATACAGATAGCGGTGTAGCTATTTCCATGTTCATACAGATAGCGGTGTAGATATTTTCATGTTCATCCAGATGGCTGTGTAGATATATCCATGTTCATACAGATGGCGGTGAAGATATTTCCATGTTCATACAGATAGCGGTGTATATATTTCCATGTTCATACAGATAGTGTTGTAGATATGTCCATGTTCATACAGATAGCGGTGTAGCTATTTCCATGTTCATACAGATAGCGGTGTAGATATTTCCATGTTCATCCAGATGGCTACGTAGATATATCCATGTTCATACAGATGGCGGTGAAGTTATTTCCATGTTCATACAGATAGCGGTGTAGATATTTCCATGTTCTTACAGATAGCGGTGTAGATAACTCCATGTTCATTCAGATAGAGGGGCTGTTACTGCCATGTTCATGCAGATAGCGGTGCTGATATTTCCATGTTTATACAGGTAGCGGTGTAGATATTTCCATGTTTATACAGATAGCGGTGAAGATATTTCCATGTTTATACAGATAGCGGTGTAGATATTTCCAGGTTTATAAAGATAGCGGTGTAGATATTTCCAAGTTTACACAGATAGCGGTGAACATATCCCCATCTTAATACAGATGGCGGTGTAGATATTTCCATGTTCGTACAGATAGCGGTGTAGATATTTCCATGTTCATACAGATAGCGGTGTAGATATTTCCATGTTCATACAGATAGCCGTGTACATATTTCCATGTTCATACAGATAGCGGTGTAGATATTTCCATGTTCATACAGATGGCTCTGTAGATATATCCATATTCATACAGATGGTGGTGAATATATTTCCATGTTCATACAGATAGCGGTGTAGATATTTCCATGTTCATACAGATAGCCGTGTACATATTTCCATGTTCATACAGATAGCGGTGTAGATATTTCCGTGTTCATACAGATAGCGGTGTAGATATTTCCATGTTCATACAGGTAGCGGTGTAGATATTTCCAGGTTTATATAGATAGTGGTGAAGATGTATGCATGTTTACAAAGATAGCGGAGTAGATATTTCCATGTTCATACAGATCGCGGTGAAGATGTATGCATGTTTACACAGATAGCGGTGTAGATATTTCCATGTTTATACAGATAGCGGTGTAGATATCTCCTTCTTTATACAGATGGCGGTGTAGATATTTATATGTTCATACAGATGGCGGTGAAGATATTTCCATGTTCAAACAGATAGCAGTGTAGATATTTCCATGTTCATACAGATAGCGGTTTAGATATTTCCATGTTCATACAGATAGCGGTGTAGTTATTTCCATGTTTATACAGATAGCGGTGAAGATGTATGCATGTTTACACAGATAGCGGTGTAGATATTTCCATGTTCATCCAGAGGGCTGCGTAGATATATCCATGTTCATACAGATAACGGTGTAGATATTTCCATGTTCATACAGATAGCGGTGTAGATATTTCCATGTTCATCCAGATGGCTGTGTAGATATTTCCATGTTCATACAGATAGCGGTGTAGATATTTCCATGTTCATACAGATAGCCGTGTACATATTTCCATGTTCATACAGATAGCGGTGTAGATATTTCCGTGTTCATACAGATAGCGGTGTAGATATTTCCATGTTCATACAGGTAGCGGTGTAGATATTTCCATGTTCATAGAGATAGCGGTGCTGATATTTCCATGTTTATACAGGCAGCGGTGTAGATATTTCCATGTTTATTCAGATAGCGGTGTAGATATCTCCTTCTTTATACAGATGGCGGTGTAGATATTTATATGTTCATACAGATGGCGGTGAAGATAATTCTATGTTCATACAGATGGCGGTGTAGATATTTCCATGTTTATGGAGATAGCGGTGTAGTTATTTTCATGTGTAAAGAGATAGCTGTGTAGATATTTCCATGTATATGCAGATAGCTGTGTAGATATTTCCATTTTCATGCAGACAGAGGTGTAGATATTTCCATGTTCAAACTGATAGCGGTGTAGATATTTCCATTTTCGTACAGAGAGCGGTGAATATATTTCCATGTTCATACAGATAGTGGTGTAGATATTTCCATGTTCATACAGATAGCAGTGTAGATATTTCCATGTTCATACAGATAGCGGTGCTGATATTTCCATGTTTATACAGGTAGCGGTGTAGATATTTCCATGTTTATACAGATAGCGGTGTAGATATTTCCATGTTTATACAGATAGCGGTGTAGATATTTCCATGTTTGTACAGATAGCGGTGTAGATATCTCCATCTTAATACAGATTGCGGTGTAGATATTTATAAGTTCATACTGATGGCGGTGCAGATATTTCCCTGTTCATACAGATGGCGGTGTAGATATTTCCATGTTCAAACTGATAGCGGTGTAGTTATTTCCATATGTAAAGAGATAGCTGTGTAGATATTTCCATATATATGCAGATTGCAGTGTAGATATTTCCATTTTCATGCAGATAGCGGTGTAGATATTTCCATGTTCAAACAGATAGCGGTGTAGATATTTCCATGTTCATACAGATAGCGGTGTAGCTATTTCCATGTTCATACAGATAGCGGTGTCGATATTTCCATGTTTATACAGATAGCGGTGAAGATGTATGCATGTTTACACAGATAGCGGTGTAGATATTTCCAGGTTCATACTGATAGCGGTGTAGATATTTCCATGTTCATCCCGATGGCTGTGTAGATATATCCATGTTCATACAGATAGCGGTGTAGATATTTCCATGTTCATACAGATAGTGGTGTAGATATTTCCATCTTTATACAGATAGCGGTGTAGCTATTTCCATGTTCATACAGATAGCGGTGTAGATATTTCCAGGTTTATACAGATAGCGGTGTAGATATCTCCATCTTAATACAGATGGCGGTGTAGATATTTATATGTACATACAGATGGCGGTGCAGATATTTCCATGTTCATACAGATGGCGGTGTAGATATTTCCATGTTTATAGAGATAGCGGTGTAGTTATTTCCATGTGTAAAGAGATAGCTTTGTAGATATTTCCATGTATATGCAGATAGCTGTGTAGATATTTCCATTTTCGTGCAGATAGCGGTGTAGATATTTCCATGTTGAAACAGATAGCGGTGTAGATATTTCCATGTTCATACAGATAGCGGTGTAGATATTTCCATGTTCATACAGATAGCGGTGAAGATGTATGCATGTTTACACAGATAGCGGTGTAGATATTTCCATGTTCATACAGATAGCGGTGTAGATATTTCCATGTTCATCCAGATGGCTCTGTAGATATATCCATGTTCATACAGATGGCGGTGAATATATTTCCATGTTCATACAGATAGCGGTGTAGATATTTCCATGTTCAAACTGATAGCGGTGTAGTTATTTCCATATGTAAAGAGATAGCTGTGTAGATATTTCCATATATATGCAGATTGCAGTGTAGATATTTCCATTTTCATGCAGATAGCGGTGTAGACATTTCCATGTTCAAACAGATAGCGGTGTAGATATTTCCATGTTCATACAGATAGCGGTGTAGATATTACCATGTTCATACAGATAGCGGTGTAGATATTTCCATGTTCATACAGATAGCGGTGTATATATTTCCATGTTCATACAGATAGCGGTGTAGATATTTCCATGTTCATACAGATAGTGGTGTAGATATTTCCATGTTTATACAGATAGCGGTGTAGCTATTTCCATGTTCATACAGATAGCGGTGTAGATATTTCCAGGTTTATACAGATAGCGGTGTAGATATCTCCATCTTAATAGAGATGGCGGTGTAGATATTTATATGTACATACAGATGGCGGTGCAGATATTTCCATGTTCATACAGATGGCGGTGTAGATATTTCCATGTTTATAGAGATAGCGGTGTAGTTATTTCCATGTGTAAAGAGATAGCTTTGTAGATATTTCCATGTATATGCAGATAGCTGTGTAGATATTTCCATTTTCATGCAGATAGCGGTGTAGATATTTCCATGTTGAAACAGATAGCGGTGTAGATATTTCCATGTTCATACAGATAGCGGTGTAGATATTTCCATGTTCATACAGATAGCGGTGAAGATGTATGCATGTTTACACAGATAGCGGTGTAGATATTTCCATGTTCATACAGATAGCGGTGTAGATATTTCCATGTTCATCCAGATGGCTCTGTAGATATATCCATGTTCATACAGATGGCGGTGAATATATTTCCATGTTCATACAGATAGCGGTGTAGATATTTCCATTTTCATACAGGTAGTGGTGTAGATATTTCCATGTTCATACAGATGGTTGTGTAGATATATCCATTTTCATACAGATAGCGGTGTAGATATTTCCATGTTCATAGAGATAGTGGTGTAGATATTTCCATGTTCATAGAGATAGCGGTGTAGATATTTCCATGTTTATAGAGATAGCGGTGAAGATGTATGCATGTTTACACAGATAGCGGTGTATATATTTCCATGTTCATACAGATAGCTGTGTAGATATTTCCATGTTCATCCAGATGGCTGTGTAGATATATCCATGTTCATACAGATGGCGGTGAAGATATTTCCATGTTCATACAGATAGCAGAGTAGATATTTCCATGTTCATACAGATATCGGTGTAGATATTTCCATGTTCATACAGATAGCTGTGTAGCTATTTCCATGTTCATACAGATAGCGGTGTAGATATTTCCATGTTCATCCAGATGGCTGTGTAGATATATCCATGTTCATACAGATGGCGGTGAATATAATTCCATGTTCATACAGATAGCGGTGTAGATATTTCCTTGTTCATAGAGATAGCGGTGTAGATATTTCCATGTTCATACAGATAGCGGTGCTGATATTTCCATGTTTATACAGGTAGCTGTGTAGATATTTCCATGTTTATACAGATAGCGGTGAAGATATGTCCAGGTTTATACAGATAGCTGTGTAGATACTTCCAAGTTTATACAGATAGCGGTGAAGATATCTCCATCTTAATACAGATGCGGTGTAGATATTTATATGTTCATACAGATGGCGGTGCAGATATTTCCATGTTCATACAGATGTCGGTGTAGTTATTTCCATGTTTATAGAGATAGCGGTGTAGTTATTTCCATGTGTAAAGAGATAGCTTTGTAGATATTTCCATGTATATGCAGATAGCTGTGTAGATATTTCTATTTTCATGCAGATAGCAGTTTAGATATTTCCATGTTCAAACAGATTGCGGTGTAGATATTTCCATGTTCATACAGATAGCGGTGTATATATTTCCATGTTTATATAGATAGCGGTGAAGATGTATGCATGTTTACAAAGATAGCGGTGTAGATATTTCCATGTTCATACAGATCACGGTGTAGATATTTCCATGTTCATCCAGATGGCTGTGTAGACATATCCATGTTCATACAGATGGCGGTGAAGATATTTCCATGTTCATACAGATAGCGGTGTAGATATTTCCATGTTCATACAGATAGCGGTGTAGATATTTCCATGTTCATACCGATAGCGGTGCTGATATTTCCATGTTTATACAGGTAGCGGTGTAGATATTTCCATGTTTATACAGATAGCTGTGTAGATATTTCCATGTTTATACAGATAGCGGTGTAGATATTTATATGTTTATGCAGATAGCGGTTTAAATATCTCCTTCTAAATACAGATGGCGGTGTAGATATTTATATGTTCATACAGATGGCGGTGCAGATATTTCCATGTTCATACAGATGGCGGTGTAGATATTTCCATGTTCATACAGATAGCGGTGTAGTTATTTCCATGGGTAAAGAGATAGCTGTGTAGATATTTCCATGTATATGCAGATAGCTGTGCAGATATTTCCATTTTCATTCAGATAGCGGTTTAGATACTTCCATGTTTAAAGAGATAGCGGTGTAGATATTTCCATGTTCATACAGATAGCGGTGTAGATATTTCCGTGTTTATACAGATAGCGGTGAAGATGTATGCATGTTTACACAGATAGCAGTGTAGATATTTCCATGTTCATACAGATAGCGGTGTAGATATTTCCATGTTCATCCAGATGGCTGTGTAGATATATCCATGTTCATACAGATAGCGGTGTAGATATTTCCATGTTCATACAGATAGTGGTGTAGATATTTCCTTTTTCATACAGATAGCGGTGTAGCTATTTCCATGTTCATACAGATAGCGGTGTAGATATTTCCATGTTCATACAGATAGCGGTTTAGACATTTCCATGTTCATACCGATAGCGGTGCTGATATTTCCATGTTTATACAGGTAGCGGTGTAGATATTTCCATGTTCATACAGATAGCGGTGTAGATATTTCCATGTTTATACAGATAGCGGTGTAGATATTTCCATGTTTATACCGATAGCGGTGTAGATATCTCCTTCTTTATACAGATGGCTGTGTAAATGTTTATATGTTCATTCAGATGGCGGTGAAGATATTTCCATGTTCATACAGATGGCGGTGTAGATATTTCCATGTTCATACAGATAGCGGTGTAGTTATTTCCATGTGTAAAGAGATAGCTGAGTAGATATTTCCATGTATATGCAGATAGCAGTGTAGATATTTCCATTTTCATGCAGATAGCGGTGTAGATATTTCCATGTTCAAACAGATAGCAGTGTAGATATTTCCATGTTCATACAGGTAGCGGTGTAGATATTTCCATGTTTATAGAGATAGCGGTGTAGATATTTCCATGTTTATACAGATAGCGGTGTAGATATTTCCATGTTTATACAGATAGCGGTGTAGATATCTCCATCTTAATACAGATGGCGTTGCAGATATTTCCATGTTCATACAGACGGCGGTGTAGATATTTCCATATTCATCCAAATGGCTGTGTAGATATATCCATGTTCATACAGATGGCGGTGGAGATATTTTCATGTTCATACAGATAGCGGTGTAGATATTTCCATCTTAATACAGATGGCGGTGTAGATATTTCCATGTTGATACAGATAGCGGTGTAGATATCTCCCTCTTAATACAGATGGCGGTGTAGATACTTATAAGTTCATACAGATGGCGGTGCAGATATTTCCATGTTCATAAAGATGGCGGTGAAGATATTTTCATGTTCATACAGATAGCGGTGCTGATATTTCCATGTTTATACAGATAGCGGTGTAGATATTTCCATGTTGATACAGATAGCGGTGTAGATATCTCCATCTTAATACAGATGGCGGTGTAGATATTTATATGTTCATACAGATGGCGGTGCAGATATTTCCATGTTCATACAGATGGCGGTGTAGATATTTCCATGTTCATTCAGATAGCGGTGTAGTTATTTCCATGTGTAAAGAGATACCTGTGTAGATATTTCCATGTATATGCAGATAGCTGTGTAGCAATTTCCATTTTCATGCAGATAGCGGTGTATATATTTCCCTGTTCAAACAGATAGTGGTGTAGATATTTCCATGTTCATACAGATAGCGGTGTAGATATTTCCATGTTCATACAGATAGCGGTGTAGATATTTCCATGTTCATACAGATAGCGGTTCTGATATTTCCATGTTTTTTCAGGTAGCGGTGAAGCTATTTCCATGTTTATACAGATAGCGGTTTAGATATTTCCATGTTTATACAGATAGCGGTGTAGATATTTCCATGTTTATAGAGATAGCGGTGTAGATATCTCCATCTTAATACAGATGGCGGTGTAGATATTTATATGTTCATACAGATGGCGGTTCAGAAATTTCCATTTTCATACGGATGGCGGTGTAGATATTTCCATCTTCATACAGATAGCGGTGTAGTTATTTCCATGTGTAAAGAGATAGCTGTGTAGATATTTCCATGTATATGCAGATAGCTGTGTAGATATTTCCATTTTCATGCAGATAGCGGTGTATATATTTCCCTGTTCAAACAGTTAGCGGTGTAGATATTTCCATGTTCAGAAAGATAGCGGTGTAGATATTTCCATGTTTATACAGATAGCGGTGAAGATGTATGCATGTTTACACAGATAGCAGTGTAGATATTTCCATGTTCATCCAGATGGCTGTGTAGATATATCCATGTTCATACAGATAGCGGTGTAGATATTTCCATGTTCATACAGATAGCGGTGCAGATATTTCCAAGTTCATCCAGATGGCTGTGTAGATATTTCCATGTTCATACAGATGGCGGTGAAGATATTTCCATGTTCATACAGATAGCGGTGTAGATATTTCCATGTTCATACAGAAAGCGGTGTAGATATTTCCATGTTCAAACAGATAGCGGTGTATGTATTTCCATGTTCATACAGATAGCGGTGTAGATATTTCCATTTTCAAGCAGATAGCGGTGTATATATTTCCATGTTCAAACAGTTAGCGGTGTAGATATTTCCATGTTCATAAAGATAGCGGTGTAGATATTTCCATGTTTATACAGATAGCGCTGAAAATGTGTGCATGTTTACACAGATAGCAGTGTAGATATTTCCATGTTCATCCAGATGGCTGTGTAGATATATCCATGTTCATACAGATGGCGGTGAAGATATTTCCATATTCATACAGATAGCGGTGTAGATATTTCCATGTTCATACAGATAGCGGTGCAGATATTTCCATGTTCATACAGATAGCGGTGTATGTATTTCCATGTTCATACAGATAGCGGTGTAGATATTTCCATGTTCATCCAGATGGCTGTGTAGATATTTCCATGTTCATACAGATAGCGGTGTAGATATTTCCATGTTCATACAGATAGCGGTGTAGATATTTCCATGTTCATCCAGATGGCTGCGTAGATATATCCATGTTCATACAGATGGCGGTGAAGTTATTTCCATGTACATACAGATAGCGGTGTAGATATTGCCATGTACATACCGATAGCGGTGCTGATACTTCCATGTTTATACAGGTAGCGGTGTACATATTTCCGTGTTTATAAAGATGGCTGTGTAGATATATCCATGTTCATACAGATGGCGGTGAAGATATTTTCATGTTCATACAGATAGTGTTGTAGATATTTCTATCTTAATACAGATGGCGGTGTAGATATTTCCATGTTGATACAGATAGCGGTGTAGATATCTCCATCTTAATGCAGATGGCGGTGTAGATATTTATATGTTCATACAGATGGCGGTGCAGATATTTCCATGTTCATACAGATGGCGGTGAAGATATTTTCATGTTCATACAGATAGCGGTGCTGATATTTCCATGTTTATACAGATAGCGGTGTAGATATTTCCATGTTGATACAGATAGCGGTGTAGATATCTCCATCTTAATACAGATGGCGGTGTAGATATTTATATGTTCATATAGATGGCGGTGCAGATATTTCCATGTTCCTACAGATGGCGGTGTAAATATTTCCATGTTCATTCAGATAGCGGTGTAGTTATTTCCATGTGTAAAGGGATACCTGTGTAGATATTTCCATGTATATGCAGATAGCTGTGTAGCAATTTCCATTTTCATCCAGATAGCGGTGTATATATTTCCCTGTTCAAACAGATAGTGGTGTAGATATTTCCATGTTCATACAGATAGCGGTGTAGATATTTCCATGTTCATACAGATAGCGGTGTAGATATTTCCATGTTCATACAGATAGCGGTGCTGATATTTCCATGTTTTTTCAGGTAGCGGTGAAGCTATTTCCATGTTTATACAGATAGCGGTGTAGATATTTCCAAGTTTATACAGATAGCGGTGTAGATATTTCCATGTTTATAGAGATAGCGGTGTAGATATCTCCACCTTAATACAGATGGCGGTGTAGATATTTATATGTTCATCCAGATGGCTGTGTAGATATATCCATGTTCATACAGATAGCGGTGTAGATATTTCAATGTTCATACAGATAGCGGTGCAGATATTTCCATGTTCATCCAGATGGCTGTGTAGATATTTCCATGTTCATACAGATGGCGGTGAAGATATTTCCATGTTCATACAGATAGCGGTGTAGATATTTCCATGTTCATACAGAAAGCGGTGTAGATATTTCCATGTTCAAACAGATAGCGGTGTATGTATTTCCATGTTCATACAGATAGCGGTGTAGATATTTCCATTTTCAAGCAGATAGCGGTGTATATATTTCCATGTTCAAACAGTTAGCGGTGTAGATATTTCCATGTTCATAAAGATAGCGGTGTAGATATTTCCATGTTTATACAGATAGCAGTGAAAATGTGTGCATGTTTACACAGATAGCAGTGTAGATATTTCCATGTTCATCCAGATGGCTGTGTAGATATATCCATGTTCATACAGATGGCGGTGAGGATATTTCCATGTTCATACAGATTGCGGTGTAGATATTTCCATGTTCATACAGATAGCGGTGTAGATATTTCCATGTTCATACAGATAGCGGTGTAGATATTTCCATGTTCATCCAGATGGCTGCGTAGATATATCCATGTTCATACAGATGGCGGTGAAGATATTTCCATGTACATACAGATAGCGGTGTAGATATTGCCATGTACATACCGATAGCGGTGCTGATACTTCCATGTTTATACAGGTAGCGGTGTACATATTTCCGTGTTTATAAAGATGGCTGTGTAGATATATCCATGTTCATACAGATGGCGGTGTAGATATTTCCATGTTCATACAGATAGCGGTGTATGTATTTCCATGTTCATACAGATAGCGGTGTAGATATTTCCATGTTCATCCAGATGGCTGTGTAGATATTTCCATGTTCATACAGATAGCGGTGTAGATATTTCCATGTTCATACAGATAGCGGTGTAGATATTTCCATGTTCATCCAGATGGCTGCGTAGATATATCCATGTTCATACAGATGGCGGTGAAGTTATTTCCATGTACATACAGATAGCGGTGTAGATATTGCCATGTACATACCGATAGCGGTGCTGATACTTCCATGTTTATACAGGTAGCGGTGTACATATTTCCGTGTTTATAAAGATGGCTGTGTAGATATATCCATGTTCATACAGATGGCGGTGAAGATATTTTCATGTTCATACAGATAGCGTTGTAGATATTTCCATCTTAATACAGATGGCAGTGTAGATATTTCCATGTTGATACAGATAGCGGTGTAGATATCTCCATCTTAATACAGATGGCGGTGTAGATATTTATATGTTCATACAGATGGCGGTGCAGATATTTCCATGTTCATACAGATGGCGGTGAAGATATTTTCATGTTCATACAGATAGCGGTGCTGATATTTCCATGTTTATACAGATAGCGGTGTAGATATTTCCATGTTGATACAGATAGCGGTGTAGATATCTCCATCTTAATACAGATGGCGGTGTAGATATTTATATGTTCATACAGATGGTAGTGCAGATATTTCCATGTTCATACAGATGGCGGTGTAAATATTTCCATGTTCATTCAGATAGCGGTGTAGTTATTTCCATGTGTAAAGGGATACCTGTGTAGATATTTCCATGTATATGCAGATAGCTGTGTAGCAAATTCAATTTTCATGCAGATAGCGGTGTATATATTTCCCTGTTCAAACAGATAGTGGTGTAGATATTTCCATGTTCATACAGATAGCGGTGTAGATATTTCCATGTTCATACAGATAGCGGTGTAGATATTTCCATGTTCATACAGATAGCGGTGCTGATATTTCCATGTTTTTTCAGGTAGCGGTGAAGCTATTTCCATGTTTATACAGATAGCGGTGTAGATATTTCCAAGTTTATACAGATAGCGGTGTAGATATTTCCATGTTTATAGAGATAGCGGTGTAGATATCTCCACCTTAATACAGATGGCGGTGTAGATATTTATATGTTCATACAGATGGCGGTTCAGATATTTCCATTTTCATACAGATGGCGGTGTAGATATTTACATGTTCATACAGATAGCGGTGTAGTTATTTCCATGTGTAAAGAGATAGCTGTGTAGATATTTCCATGTTTATACAGATAGCGGTGTAGATATTTCCATGTTTTACAGATAGCGGTGTATGTATTTCCATGTTCATACAGATAGCGGTGTAGATATTTCCATGTTCATGCAGATAGCGGTGTATATATTTCCCTGTTCAAACAATTAGCGGTGTAGATATTTCCATGTTCAGAAAGATAGCGGTGTAGATATTTCCATGTTTATACAGATAGCGGTGAAGATGTATGCATGTTTACACAAATAGCAGTGTAGATATTTCCATGTTCATCCAGATGGCTGTGTAGATATATCCATGTTCATACAGATAGCGGTGTAGATATTTCCATGTTCATACAGATAGTGGTGCAGATATTTCCATGTTCATCCAGATGGCTGTGTAGATATTTCCATGTTCATACAGACGGCGGTGAAGATATTTCCATGTTCATACAGATAGCGGTGTAGATATTTCCATGTTCATACAGAAAGCGGTGTAGATATTTCCATGTTCAAACACATAGCGGTGTATGTATTTCCATATTCATACAGATAGCGGTGTAGATATTTCCATTTTCAAGCAGATAGCGGTGTATATATTTCCATGTTCAAACAGTTAGCGGTGTAGATATTTCCATGTTTATAAAGATAGCGGTGTAGATATTTCCATGTTTATACAGATAGCGGTGAAAATGTGTGCATGTTTACACAGATAGCAGTGTAGATATTTCCATGTTCATCCAGATGGCTGTGTAGATATATCCATGTTCATACAGATGGCGGTGAGGATATTTCCATGTTCATACAGATAGCGGTGTAGATATTTCCATGTTCATACAGATAGCGGTGTAGATATTTCCATGTTCATACAGATAGCGGTGTACGTATTTCCATGTTCATACAGATAGCGGTATAGATATTTCCATGTTCATCCAGATGGCTGTGTAGATATTTCCATGTTCATAAAGATAGCGGTGTGGATATTTCCATGTTCATACAGATAGCGGTGTAGATATTTCCATGTTCATCCAGATGGCTGCGTAGATATATCCATGTTCATACAGATGGCGGTGAAGATATTTCCATGTACATACAGATAGCGGTGTAGATATTGCCATGTACATACCGATAGCGGTGCTGATACTTCCATGTTTATACAGGTAGCGGTGTACATATTTCCGTGTTTATAAAGATGGCTGTGTAGATATATCCATGTTCATACAGATGGAGGTGTAGATATTTCCATGTTCATACAGATAGCGGTTTAGATATTTCCATGTTCATCCAGATGGCTGTGTAGATATATCCATGTTCATACAGATGGCGGAGAAGATATTTCCATGTTCATACAGATGGCGGTGTAGATATTTCCATGTTCATACAGATAGCGATGTAGATATTTCCATGTTCATACAGATAGCGGTGTAGATATTTGCATGTTCATACAGATAGCGGTGTATGTATTTCCATGTTCATACAGATAGCGGTGGAGATATTTCCATGTTCATCCAGATGGCTGTGTGGATATATCCATGTTCATACAGATGGCGGTGAAGATATTTCCATGTTCATACAGATAGCGGTGTAGATATTTCCATGTTCATACAGATAGCGGTGTAGATATTTCCATGTTCATACAGATAGCGGTGTATGTATTTCCATGTTCATACAGATAGCGGTGTAGATATTTCCATGTTCATCCAGATGGCTGTGTACATATTTCCATGTTCATACAGATAGCGGTGTAGATATTTCCATGTTCATACAGATAGCGGTGTAGATATTTCCATGTTCATCCAGATGGCTGCGTAGATATATCCATGTTCATACAGATGGCGGTGAAGATATTTCCATGTACAAACAGATAGCGGTGTAGATATTTCCATGTTCATACAGATAGCCGTGTAGATATTGCCATGTACATACCGATAGCGGTGCTGATACTTCCATGTTTATACAGGTAGCGGTGTACATATTTCCGTGTTTATAAAGATGGCTGTGTAGATATATCCATGTTCATACAGATGGCGGTGTAGATATTTCCATGTTCATACAGATAGCGGTTTAGTTATTTCCATGTTCATCCAGATGGCTGTGTAGATATATCCATGTTCATACAGATGGCGGAGAAGATATTTCCATGTTCATACAGATGGCGGTGTAGATATTTCCATGTTCATACAGATAGCGGTGTAGATATTTCCATGTTCATACAGATAGCGGTGTATGTATTTCCATGTTCATACAGATAGCGGTGTAGATATTTCCATGTTCATGCAGATAGCGGTGTATATATTTCCCTGTTCAAACAGTTATCGGTTTAGATATTTCCATGTTCATAAAAATAGCGGTGTAGATATTTCCATGTTTATACAGATAGCGGTGAAGATGTATGCATGTTTACACAGATAGCCGTGTACATATTTCCATGTTCATCCAGATGGCTGTGTAGATATATCCATGTTCATACAGATGGCGGTGAAGATATTTCCATGTTCATACAGATAGCGGTGTAGATATTTCCATGTTCATACAGGTAGCGGTGTAGATATTTCCATGTTCATACAGATAGCGGTGCTGATATTTCCATGTTCATACAGGTAGCGGTGTAGATATTACCATGTTTATACAGATAGCGGTGTAAATATTTCTATGTTTGTACAGATAGCGGTGTAGATATTTCCATGTTGATACATATAGCGGTGTAGATATCTCCATCTTAATACAGATGGCGGTGTAGATATTTATATGTTCATACAGATGGCGGTGCAGATATTTCCATGTTCATACAGATGGCGGTGTAGATATTTCCATGTTCATACAGATAGCGGTGTATTTATTTCCATGTGTAAAGAGATACCTGTGTAGATATTTCCATGTATATGCAGATAGCTGTGTAGCAATTTCCATTTTCATTCAGACAGCGGTGTATATATTTCCCTGTTCAAACAGATAGCGGTGTAGATATTTCCATGTTCATACACATAGCCGTGTAGATATTTCCATGTTCATACAGATAGTGGTGTAGATATTTCCATATTCATACAGATAGCGGTGCTGATATTTCCATGTTTTTACAGGTAGCGGTGAAGCTATTTCCATGTTTATAATGATAGCGGTGTAGATATTTCCATGTTTATACTGATAGTGGTGTAGATAATTCCATGTTTATACAGATAGCGGTGTAGATATCTCCATTTTAATACAGATGGCGGTGTAGATATTTATATGTTCATACAGATGGCGGTTCAGATATTTCCATTTTCATACAGATGGCGGTGTAGATATTTCCATGTTCATACAGATAGCGGTGTAGTTATTTCCATGTGTAAAGAGATAGCTGTGTAGATATTTCCATGTATATGCAGATAGCTGTGTAGATATTTCCATTTTCATGCAGATAGCGGTGTATATATTTCCCTGTTCAAACAGTTAGCGGTGTAGATATTTCCATGTTCAGAAAGATAGCGGGTGTAGATATTTCCATGTTTATACAGATAGCGGTGAAGATGTATGCATGTTTACACAGATAGCAGTGTAGATATTTCCATGTTCATCCAGATGGCTGTGTAGATATATCCATGTTCATACAGATAGCGGTGTAGATATTTCCATGTTCATACAGATAGCGGTGCAGATATTTCCAAGTTCATCCAGATGGCTGTGTAGATATTTCCATGTTCATACAGATGGCGGTGAAGATATTTCCATGTTCATACAGATAGCGGTGTAGATATTTCCATGTTCATACAGAAAGCGGTGTAGATATTTCCATGTTCAAACAGATAGCGGTGTATGTATTTCCATGTTCATACAGATAGCGGTGTAGATATTTCCATTTTCAAGCAGATAGCGGTGTATATATTTCCATGTTCAAACAGTTAGCGGTGTAGATATTTCCATGTTCATAAAGATAGCGGTGTAGATATTTCCATGTTTATACAGATAGCGGTGAAAATGTGTGCATGTTTACACAGATAGCAGTGTAGATATTTCCATGTTCATCCAGATGGCTGTGTAGATATATCCATGTTCATACAGATGGCGGTGAAGATATTTCCATGTTCATACAGATAGCGGTGTAGATATTTCCATGTTCATACAGATAGCGGTGCAGATATTTCCATGTTCATACAGATAGCGGTGTATGTATTTCCATGTTCATACAGATAGCGGTGTAGATATTTCCATGTTCATCCAGATGGCTGTGTAGATATTTCCATGTTCATACAGATAGCGGTGTAGATATTTCCATGTTCATACAGATAGCGGTGTAGATATTTCCATGTTCATCCAGATGGCTGCGTAGATATATCCATGTTCATACAGATGGAGGTGAAGATATTTCCATGTACATACAGATAGCGGTGTAGATATTGCCATGTACATACCGATAGCGGTGCTGATACTTCCATGTTTATACAGGTAGCGGTGTACATATTTCCGTGTTTATAAAGATGGCTGTGTAGATATATCCATGTTCATACAGATGGCGGTGTAGATATTTCCATGTTCATACAGATAGCGGTGTATGTATTTCCATGTTCATACAGATAGCGGTGTAGATATTTCCATGTTCATCCAGATGGCTGTGTAGATATTTCCATGTTCATACAGATAGCGGTGTAGATATTTCCATGTTCATACAGATAGCGGTGTAGATATTTCCATGTTCATCCAGATGGCTGCGTAGATATATCCATGTTCATACAGATGGCGGTGAAGTTATTTCCATGTACATACAGATAGCGGTGTAGATATTGCCATGTACATACCGATAGCGGTGCTGATACTTCCATGTTTATACAGGTAGCGCTGTACATATTTCCGTGTTTATAAAGATGGCTGTGTAGATATATCCATGTTCATACAGATGGCGGTGAAGATATTTTCATGTTCATACAGATAGCGTTGTAGATATTTCCATCTTAATACAGATGGCGGTGTAGATATTTCCATGTTGATACAGATAGCGGTGTAGATATCTCCATCTTAATACAGATGGCGGTGTAGATATTTATATGTTCATACAGATGGCGGTGCAGATATTTCCATGTTCATACAGATGGCGGTGAAGATATTTTCATGTTCATACAGATAGCGGTGCTGATATTTCCATGTTTATACAGATAGCGGTGTAGATATTTCCATGTTGATACAGATAGCGGTGTAGATATCTCCATCTTAATACAGATGGCGGTGTAGATATTTATATGTTCATACAGATGGTAGTGCAGATATTTCCATGTTCATACAGATGGCGGTGTAAATATTTCCATGTTCATTCAGATAGCGGTGTAGTTATTTCCATGTGTAAAGGGATACCTGTGTAGATATTTCCATGTATATGCAGATAGCTGTGTAGCAAATTCAATTTTCATGCAGATAGCGGTGTATATATTTCCCTGTTCAAACAGATAGTGGTGTAGATATTTCCATGTTCATACAGATAGCGGTGTAGATATTTCCATGTTCATACAGATAGCGGTGCTGATATTTCCATGTTTTTTCAGGTAGCGGTGAAGCTATTTCCATGTTTATACAGATAGCGGTGTAGATATTTCCAAGTTTATACAGATAGCGGTGTAGATATTTCCAGGTTTATAGAGATAGCGGTGTAGATATCTCCACCTTAATACAGATGGCGGTGTAGATATTTATATGTTCATACAGATGGCGGTTCAGATATTTCCATTTTCATACAGATGGCAGTGTAGATATTTACATGTTCATACAGATAGCGGTGTAGTTATTTCCATGTGTAAAGAGATAGCTGTGTAGATATTTCCATGTTTATACAGATAGCGGTGTAGATATTTCCATGTTTTACAGATAGCGGTGTATGTATTTCCATGTTCATACAGATAGCGGTGTAGATATTTCCATGTTCATGCAGATAGCGGTGTATATATTTCCCTGTTCAAACAGTTAGCGGTGTAGATATTTCCATGTTCAGAAAGATAGCGGTGTAGATATTTCCATGTTTATACAGATAGCGGTGAAGATGTATGCATGTTTACACAAATAGCAGTGTAGATATTTCCATGTTCATCCAGATGGCTGTGTAGATATATCCATGTTCATACAGATAGCGGTGTAGATATTTCCATGTTCATACAGATAGCGGTGCAGATATTTCCATGTTCATCCAGATGGCTGTGTAGATATTTCCATGTTCATACAGACGGCGGTGAAGATATTTCCATGTTCATACAGATAGCGGTGTAGATATTTCCATGTTCATACAGAAAGCGGTGTAGATATTTCCATGTTCAAACACATAGCGGTGTATGTATTTCCATATTCATACAGATAGCGGTGTAGATATTTCCATTTTCAAGCAGATAGCGGTGTATATATTTCCATGTTCAAACAGTTAGCGGTGTAGATATTTCCATGTTTATAAAGATAGCGGTGTAGATATTTCCATGTTTATACAGATAGCGGTGAAAATGTGTGCATGTTTACACAGATAGCAGTGTAGATATTTCCATGTTCATCCAGATGGCTGTGTAGATATATCCATGTTCATACAGATGGCGGTGAGGATATTTCCATGTTCATACAGATAGCGGTGTAGATATTTCCATGTTCATACAGATAGCGGTGTAGATATTTCCATGTTCATACAGATAGCGGTGTACGTATTTCCATGTTCATACAGATAGCGGTATAGATATTTCCATGTTCATCCAGATGGCTGTGTAGATATTTCCATGTTCATAAAGATAGCGGTGTGGATATTTCCATGTTCATACAGATAGCGGTGTAGATATTTCCATGTTCATCCAGATGGCTGCGTAGATATATCCATGTTCATACAGATGGCGGTGAAGATATTTCCATGTACATACAGATAGCGGTGTAGATATTGCCATGTACATACCGATAGCGGTGCTGATACTTCCATGTTTATACAGGTAGCGGTGTACATATTTCCGTGTTTATAAAGATGGCTGTGTAGATATATCCATGTTCATACAGATGGAGGTGTAGATATTTCCATGTTCATACAGATAGCGGTTTAGATATTTCCATGTTCATCCAGATGGCTGTGTAGATATATCCATGTTCATACAGATGGCGGAGAAGATATTTCCATGTTCATACAGATGGCGGTGTAGATATTTCCATGTTCATACAGATAGCGATGTAGATATTTCCATGTTCATACAGATAGCGGTGTAGATATTTGCATGTTCATACAGATAGCGGTGTATGTATTTCCATGTTCATACAGATAGCGGTGGAGATATTTCCATGTTCATCCAGATGGCTGTGTAGATATATCCATGTTCATACAGATGGCGGTGAAGATATTTCCATGTTCATACAGATAGCGGTGTAGATATTTCCATGTTCATACAGATAGCGGTGTAGATATTTCCATGTTCATACAGATAGCGGTGTATGTATTTCCATGTTCATACAGATAGCGGTGTAGATATTTCCATGTTCATCCAGATGGCTGTGTACATATTTCCATGTTCATACAGATAGCGGTGTAGATATTTCCATGTTCATACAGATAGCGGTGTAGATATTTCCATGTTCATCCAGATGGCTGCGTAGATATATCCATGTTCATACAGATGGCGGTGAAGATATTTCCATGTACATACAGATAGCGGTGTAGATATTTCCATGTTCATACAGATAGCCATGTAGATATTGCCATGTACATACCGATAGCGGTGCTGATACTTCCATGTTTATACAGGTAGCGGTGTACATATTTCCGTGTTTATAAAGATGGCTGTGTAGATATATCCATGTTCATACAGATGGCGGTGTAGATATTTCCATGTTCATACAGATAGCGGTTTAGTTATTTCCATGTTCATCCAGATGGCTGTGTAGATATATCCATGTTCATACAGATGGCGGAGAAGATATTTCCATGTTCATACAGATGGCGGTGTAGATATTTCCATGTTCATACAGATAGCGGTGTAGATATTTCCATGTTCATACAGATAGCGGTGTAGATATTTCCATGTTCATACAGATAGCGGTGTATGTATTTCCATGTTCATACAGATAGCGGTGTAGATATTTCCATGTTCATGCAGATAGCGGTGTATATATTTCCCTGTTCAAACAGTTATCGGTTTAGATATTTCCATGTTCATAAAAATAGCGGTGTAGATATTTCCATGTTTATACAGATAGCGGTGAAGATGTATGCATGTTTACACAGATAGCCGTGTACATATTTCCATGTTCATCCAGATGGCTGTGTAGATATATCCATGTTCATACAGATGGCGGTGAAGATATTTCCATGTTCATACAGATAGCGGTGTAGATATTTCCATTTTCAAGCAGATAGCGGTGTATATATTTCCATGTTCAAACAGTTAGCGGTGTAGATATTTCCATGTTCATAAAGATAGCGGTGTAGATATTTCCATGTTTATACAGATAGCAGTGAAAATGTGTGCATGTTTACACAGATAGCAGTGTAGATATTTCCATGTTCATCCAGATGGCTGTGTAGATATATCCATGTTCATACAGATGGCGGTGAGGATATTTCCATGTTCATACAGATTGCGGTGTAGATATTTCCATGTTCATACAGATAGCGGTGTAGAGATTTCCATGTTCATACAGATATCGGTGTAGATATTTCCATGTTCATCCAGATGGCTGCGTAGATATATCCATGTTCATACAGATGGCGGTGAAGATATTTCCATGTACATACAGATAGCGGTGTAGATATTGCCATGTACATACCGATAGCGGTGCTGATACTTCCATGTTTATACAGGTAGCGGTGTACATATTTCCGTGTTTATAAAGATGGCTGTGTAGATATATCCATGTTCATACAGATGGCGGTGTAGATATTTCCATGTTCATACAGATAGCGGTGTATGTATTTCCATGTTCATACAGATAGCGGTGTAGATATTTCCATGTTCATCCAGATGGCTGTGTAGATATTTCCATGTTCATACAGATAGCGGTGTAGATATTTCCATGTTCATACAGATAGCGGTGTAGATATTTCCATGTTCATCCAGATGGCTGCGTAGATATATCCATGTTCATACAGATGGCGGTGAAGTTATTTCCATGTACATACAGATAGCGGTGTAGATATTGCCATGTACATACCGATAGCGGTGCTGATACTTCCATGTTTATACAGGTAGCGGTGTACATATTTCCGTGTTTATAAAGATGGCTCTGTAGATATATCCATGTTCATACAGATGGCGGTGAAGATATTTTCATGTTCATACAGATAGCGTTGTAGATATTTCCATCTTAATACAGATGGCGGTGTAGATATTTCCATGTTGATACAGATAGCGGTGTAGATATCTCCATCTTAATACAGATGGCGGTGTAGATATTTATATGTTCATACAGATGGCGGTGCAGATATTTCCATGTTCATACAGATGGCGGTGAAGATATTTTCATGTTCATACAGATAGCGGTGCTGATATTTCCATGTTTATACAGATAGCGGTGTAGATATTTCCATGTTGATACAGATAGCGGTGTAGATATCTCCATCTTAATACAGATGGCGGTGTAGATATTTATATGTTCATACAGATGGTAGTGCAGATATTTCCATGTTCATACAGATGGCGGTGTAGATATTTCCATGTTTATACAGATAGCGGTGTAGCTATTTCCAAGTTCATACAGATAGCGGTGTAGATATTTCCATGTTCATCCAGATGGCTGTGTAGATATATCCATGTTCATACAGATGGCGGTGAAGATATTTCCATGTTCATACAGATAGCGGTGTGGATATTTCCATGTTCATACAGATAGCGGTGTAGATATTTCCATGTTCATACAGATAGCGGTGTAGATATTTCCATGTTCATACAGATAGAGGGGCTGATATTTCCATGTTCATACAGATAGCGGTGCTGATATTTCCATGTTTCTACAGGTAGCGGGGTAGATATTTCCATGTTTATACAGATAGCGGTGTAGATATTTCCATGTTTATACAGATAGCGGTGTAGATATTTCCATGTTTATACAGATAACGGTGTAGATATCTCCATCTTAATACAGATGGCCGTGTAGATATTTATATGTTCATACAGATGTCGTTGCAGATATTTCCATGTTCATACAGATGGCGGTGTAGATATTTCCATGTTCATACAGATAACGGTGTAGATATTTCCATGTGTAAAGAGATAGCTGTGTAGATATTTCCATGTATATGGAGATAGCTCTGTAGATATTTCCATTTTCATTCAGATTGCGGTGTAGATATTTCCATGTTCAAACAGATAGCGGTGTAGATATTTCCATGTTCATACAGATAGCGGTGTAGATATTTCCATGTTTATACAGAGTGTGGTGAAGATGTATGCATATTTACACAGATAGCGGTGTAGATATTTCCATGTTCATACTGATAGCGTTGTAGATATTTCCATGTTCATCCAGATGGCTGTGTAGATATATCCATGTTCATACAGATAGCGGTGTAGATATTTCCATGTTCATACAGGTAGTGGTGTAGATATTTCCATGTTCATACAGATAGCGGTGTAGCCATTTCCATGTTCATACAGATAGCGGTGTAGATATTTCCATGTTCATACAGATAGCGGTGTAGATATTTCCATGTTCATACAGATAACGGTGCTGATATTTCCATGTTTATACATGTAGCAGTGTAGATATTTCCATGTTTATACAGATAGCGGTGTAGATATTTCCATGTTTATACATATAGCGGTGTAGATATTTCCAAGTTTATGCAGATAGCGGTGTAGATATCTCCATCTTAATATAGATGGGGGTGTAGATATTTATATCTTCATACAGATGGCGGTGCAGATATTTCCATGTTCATACAGATGGCGGTGTAGATATTTGCATGTTTATAGAGATAGCGCTGTTGTTATTTCCATGTGTAAAGAGATAGCTTTGTAGATATTTCCATGAATATTCAGATCGCTGTGTAGATATTTCCATTTTCATGCAGAAAGCGGTGTAGATATTTCCATGTTCATGCAGATAGCAGTGTAGGTATTTCCATGTTTATACAGATAGCTGTGAAGATGTATGCATGTTTACACAGATAGCGGTGTAGATATTTCCATGTTCATACAGAAAGCGGTGTAGATATTTCCATGCTCATCCAGATGGCTGTGTAGATATATCCATGTTCATACAGATGGCGGTGAAGGTATTTCCACGTTCATACAGATTGCGGTGTAGTTATTTCCATGTGTAAAGAGATAGCTGTGTAGATATTTCCATGTATATGCAGATAGCTGTGTAGATTTTTCCATTTTCATGCAGATAGCGGTTTAGATATTTCCATCTTCCTACAGATGGCGGTGTAGATATTTCCATATTCATACAGATGGCGGTGTAGATATTTCCATGTTTATACAGATAGCAGTGTAGATATTTCCATCTTTATACACATATCGGTGTAGATATTTCCATGTTTTAAGAAAGAGCGGTGTAGATATTTCCATGTTTACACAGAGAGCGGTGTAGATATTTCCATGTTTACACAGATAGCGGTGTAGATATTTCCATGTTTATACAGATAGCATTGTAGATATTTCCATATTTATAGAGATATCGGTGTAGATATTTCCATGTTTATACAGATCGCGATGTAGATATTTCCATGTTTCTACAGATGGCTGGGTAGATATTTGCATGTTTATAGAGAGAACGGTGTAGATATTTCCATGATCCCCCAGTTGGTGATGTAGATATTTCCATGATTACACAGACAGCGGTGTAGAT
The DNA here is from genome assembly GCF_029281585.2 of Gorilla gorilla gorilla. Taxonomy (NCBI): domain Eukaryota; kingdom Metazoa; phylum Chordata; class Mammalia; order Primates; family Hominidae; genus Gorilla; species Gorilla gorilla. The sequence continues at coordinate 1,860,445 of NC_073232.2, read as the reverse complement.
ATTTCCAAGTTTATGCGGGTAGCGGTGTAGATATTTCCACTTTTATGCTGATAGCAGTGTAGATATTTCGATGTTTATAAAGGTAGCGGTTTAGATATCTCCATGTTTTAAGAGATAGCGGTGTAGATATTTCCATGTTTACACAGATAGCGTTGTAGATATTTCCATGTTTATTCAGATATCGGTGTAGATATTTCCATGTTCATACTGATGGCGGTGTAGATATTTCCATGTTTATAGATATAGCAGTGTAGATATTTCCATGTTTATCCAGATAGCGGTGTACGTATTTCCATATTTATACAGATGGCGGTGAAGATATTTCCATGCTTATAGAGAAAGCGGTGTAGATATTTCCATATTCCTACAGATGGCGGTGTAGATATTTCCATGTTTATAGAGTTGGCGGTTTAGATATGTACATGTTCCTACAGATGGCGGTGTAGATATTTCCATGTTTATACAGATAGCGGTGTAGGTATTTCCATGTTTGTACACATTACGTTGTAGATATTTCCATGTTTTAAGAGATAGCGGTGTAGATATTTCCATGTTTACACAGACCGCGGTGTAGATATTTCCATGTTTATACAGATAGCATTGTAGATATTTACATGTTTATACTGATAGTGGTGTAGATATTTCCATGTTTACACAGATAGCGGAGTAGATATTTCCATGTTTATACAGATAGCTTTGTATGTATTTCCTTGTTTATACAGATATCGGTGTAGACATTTCCACGTTTATAGAGTTAGTGGTGTAGATATTTCCATGTTTATACAGATAGCGGTGTAGGTATTTCCAAGTTTATAGAGATAGCGGTTTAGACATTTCCATGTTCCTACAGATGGTGCTGTAGATATTTCCATGTGCATACAAATGGAGGTGTAGATATTTCCGTGTTTATAGATATAGCGGTGTAGATATTTCCATGTTTATCCAGATAGCGGTGTACGTATTTCCATGTATATACAGATGGCGTTGTAGACATTTCCTTGTTTATAGAGATAGCGTTGTAGATATTTCCATGTTCCTACAGATGGCGGTGTAGATATTTCCATGTTTACAGAGTTGGCGGTGTAGATATTTCCACGTTCATACAGATGGTGGTGTAGATATTTCCATGTTAATACAGATAGCGGGGTAGGTATTTCCATGTTTATACACATTACGCTGTAGATATTTCCATGTTTTTACAGATAGCTGTGTAGATATTTCCATGTTTATACACATGGCGGTGTGGATATTTCCATGTTCATAGGGATGGCGTTGTAGATATTTCCATCTTTATAGAGATGGCAGTGTAGATATTTCCATCTTAATACAGATAGTGGTGTAGATATTTCCATGTTTAAACAGATGGCGTTGTAGATATTTCCATCTTTATAGAGGTTGCGTCGTAGATATTTCCTTATTCATACAGATGGCAGTGTAGATATTTCCATGTTTATATAGATGGCGGTGTAGATATTTCCATCTTAATACAGATAACGGTGTAGATATTTCCATGTTTATGCAGATGGCGGTGTAGATATTTTCATGTCGATACAGATGGCGGTGTAGGTATTTCCATGTTTATAGAGAGAGCGGTGTAGATATTTCCATGTTGATAGAGATAGCGGTGTAGATATTTCCATGTATATACCGATAGCGGTGTAGATATTTCCATATTTATACAGGTAGCGGTGCAGAAATGTGAATTCATTAAACCTCTTTTTCTTTATAAATTACCCAGTCTTGGGTATGTCTTTATCAGCAGCATGAAAATTGACTAATACACTCACTGTCCATGAATGATACTCTGTTAGCCCATTTGCATTGTTGTAAAGAAATACCTGAGGCTGGGTAATTTATAAAGAAATTACGTTTATTTGTCTCCTTGTTCTGAAGGCTGTACGTGAAGCATAGTACTGGCATCTGCTTCCAGGGAGGGCCTCAGGAACCTTCCAATCATGGTGGAAGGTGAAGGGAAACCAGCATATCACATGGTGAGAGCGGAAGCCAGAGAGACAGGGAGGAGGTGTCAGTCTCTTTTAAACAACCAGATATCGCATGAACTCACAGGGTAAGAACTCATTCATTACCAAGAGGACAGCACCAAGCCATTCAGGAGGCATCTATCTCCAACATTGGGGATCACATTTGAACGTGAGATTTGAAGGGGACAAACATCCAAACTATGTCAGATACCAAAGCTGACAATGCTTAGGATCTTTAGCTGTTCCAGGTTCTGGGAAAAGGGAGAGAGTTAGCTTCCCTCGTCTATGCTGTGCTACTCCATATTATATTAGTAATTATTGTTCTCTAAAGGTTCTTGAAAGCAAATAAACAAATGCAAGGCAAAACATATGAAATGCAAGGCAAAACATACGAAATGCAAGGCAAATGCATTAAAAACTTTTGAGTGTTAATATATAGGTTTTATTTTACCTTTTTAATTTCTTTTGCTTAACCAAATAGATTATGTAGTTTTGATTAACTGGCCATGAAATAGCTCTGCCTACATAGAATTTCCCATGAATAATTGGTTGTGGAGACTTTTGTGTGTGACCCAAATCCTCCCTCAAAACTGAAGTTTGCCCAGCTATTGGGAGTGTTGGCAAATCATGCCTCTCAGCTGATTCTCTCTAGAATTTATTCTCAGGAGATCTAATTAATAACTTGTCAAGCTGATGTCCATCCTTGGGGACAACTCGTATCTGAAGAATGGCCAGTGAAAGGTATTAAAACTCCATACTCCTGCCTCAATTTAGGGCAACTCTGAAGGGTCACCCCTGCTTCTCAGCTCCCCCTTGAGATTAGCTGAGGTATTTGTTGTGACTGCCTCACATCTCAACTCCCTTTGTCCAATTCAGCTTTTTCGCCACAGTTGTTGGCTCCTAGGATTTTACCCAGTTAAATGTTCTCTACACAAATCTCTATCTCAAATCTGCTTTACAGGGAATGTGGCCTCAGACAGGTTTTCATTAGGTTCTGGACGTAACTCTCATTAGTCATTGATATGATTCGGCTGTGTCTCCACCCGAATCTCACCTTGATTGTAATTATCCCCGCATGTCAAGGATGGAGTCAGGTGGAGATCATTGAATCATAGGGGCGGGTTCCCCCTACTGTTCTCCTGGTAGCGAATAAGTCTCACGAGATCTGATGCTTTTAAAATGGGAGTTTCCCTACACAAGCTTTCTTCTCTGCTACCATTTAAGATGTGCCTTTGCTTCTTTTTTGCCTTCTGCCGTGACTCTGAGGCCTCCCCAGCCATGTGGAATTGTGAGTTCATTAAACCTCTTTCCTTTCTAAATTACCCGGTCTTGGGTATGACTTTATTAGCAGCATGAGAACAAACTAGTGCAGTCTGTTCTATAAGCCCAAGTCGGATCACAGATTCCCACTTTCCGTTTTTTTTTCTAGCCCATATTTCTACTAAAACTTGACTCATATAGACTTAAAACAAAATAATTAAGCATGGCTAGTATTTATTTAATATTTTATACGTGTCAGGTACTGTATTTTGTAACTTATCTTTTAATAATCTTTCCAAATCTCTAAAAGGAGAATTCTGCTCTTTTATAGAGAAAATAAGGATGGCTCAATCTTTTGATTTTTATTACAAGCTTTATTTTGTATAACATATAATAAACTAAAAATATTGAAAGTTTAGAAACCATCAGCACGCAATCGAGGTGATGGAAATATACTTCACCTCCAGTTTCCTGATGCCTCTTTATAATACATTTCTCTGGCCCCTCATTCCTGGCCCTTAAAAACCACCAAACTGCTTTCTGTCACTGGACAGTAATTTATACAGTCAAAAAATGTATATAAATAAAATTTTACACTATGCACTTTTTTGTCTGACATTTTATGTTTTTTTCTCTGCATGTTTTACCTCTAGAGTCTGCCTTGTTTCACTTAGTATAGTTATTTTGAGATTCATTCATGTTATAGTATGTATCCATAATTAATTCGGAGAAAGCAAGTTAATTCATTAATGTATTGATTGATATTTAGACTGTTTCTAGTTTGGGCTATTATGAATACATGTGCTATGAACATTTGTGTTGATATCATTATATGAACACCTACTTTTATCTCTCTTGGGTAAATACCCAGGAGTGCAATGGCTGAGTCTTACGGCAGAAGTATGTTTAACTTTTTAAGGGACTCTTAAACTGTTTTTCAAAGGTTACACTTTTTTGTATTCCCATCAGCAGTGTATGAGAGTTTCAGCTTCTCCACATCCAAGCCAGTGCTTGGCTGTTATCAGTCATGCTAATCTTAGCTATTTAAAAATAGATAGTGGCGTCTCATTTTGGTTTTAATTTGCATTGCCCTAAGCATTAATTATGTTGAGCATATGTGCTTATTTACCAAACAAATGTCTACTTTGTAATGTCTGTTCCAGTCTTTCACCCAAGTTTTAAATGGGGTTGTTTGTTTTTCATTATTAAATTTTGAGCTTTTAAAATATATTTTTGATGGAAGCCTTTCATCAGATATATGAATTGCAAATATTTTCTCCCAGCCTGCAGCTTGTCTTTTCAGTCTCTTAATAGATTCTTTTGAAGAGCAGATTCTTTTTTTTAAATTTGATGGGTTCTTCTTATCAATATATTATTATATAAATCATGCTGTGGGGTCATATCAAAGAAAGCTTTGCCTGACTCAAAGTCCCAAATGTTTTCACATCTTCCCTCTCCTCTCCTTTGGGAACTGAGATTACACGTAAATTCAGTTACTTGAAATTTACTGTCTACTATTGCTCTGTTCATGTTTTTTAAAAATTTATTTTCTCTCTCTATTTTATTTTGAGAGGTGTCTATCTTTTCTTCTTTAATGACTAATGTGCTATCAGCCTACCATGTAGCTGGGACTACAGCCGCATGCTACTATGCCCCGCTAATTTTTGTATTTTTAGTAGAGATGGGATTTCACCATATTGGTCAGGCTGGTCCTGAACTCCTGACTTCGTGATCCACCTGCCTCGGCCTCGCAAAATGCTGAGATTACAGGCGTGAGCCACTGCACCCAGCCTCCTTTAGTGTATCTTGCATGTCTCTATTTTAGAACATATAGAATACTGTTTCAATAAGCATTTGAATGTTCTTAACTGATAACTCTGGCACCTTGATTTACTCTGGATCAGTTCTGACTCAGTGATTTTTCTCCTTATTATGAGCCACGTTCTTCTGTCTTTTGTTGTTACTGTTGTGTCTCTGCTAAACTGTGTCTGGATGTCAGATATGGTGACTTTTATCTTATTGAGTGCTGGAAGTATATATACATATTCTTGATCTTTGTATTGGTATGTATTTAAGTTTAGTTGGAAAGAGTTTGACTCTTTTTGGTCTTGCTTTAAAAATTCATTAGGTGGGATCAGACCAGTTCTCATTTTAGAGCTAATCACTCCCAACTAGTGAGGCAAGATCCTTCTGGGTATCCCTGGGAATCTTGAGGTGTTTCTGGTTTGGCTGATAAAATAAGCACTATTACTGGACCTTGGTGAGCATGTGTACTGTTACTTTTCATCTTATCTGGGTGTTGTTTCCCCAACCGTAGGTACTTTTCTCTAGGCCTGTCCTAACAATTACTTAGCTATGTACTTTAGGGGGACCCTTTGCAGAGCTCTGGAGTTCTCTTTCTGTGCAGCCCCTTCTTCTCGGAAACCTTGTCCTGAGAGCTCATGTCAACATGGTTCCTGTGGACTCTCAGCTCTGTCCCCTCAGCTCAGGGAGAACGATGGGCTCCTCTTGGGCTTTTCTCCTGCAGTAGTGGGCTGGAAAACTTTCTCCAGGCATAAATTAGGGCAGTTGATAGGCTCACCTTGTTTGAGACTGACTTTACAGGGTCTTGCAAACTTTTGTGGCATACATTTTGGCCATTTTTTTGGTTGTTTCAGGAGGGAGAGAAAGTCTATTTCTTGTTACTCCATCATGGTCATTGCAGAAGTCAAACTAACTGATATTTATCAATACAGTCTGTTGCTACACATTGAACTTGCTTAAGATAATTTTTAGATGGCACAGAACTTTCTGTCCATTGAATGAGACTCTCTGCTTATTTTGCAAGTGCTCATTTGTATGGAGACATTTGTATGGAGAAACTTCAAAAAGTTTGTGGAAAAATGAAGTTAAAAGATAAACATTGAAAATGTGATCTTCGGTTTTCATCCCTAAAGAACTGATGGTCCTGGGAACTTAACAATGCCAATGCAGTCTCTTATACATTATTAACTTAAGAAAAATGGGTGCCCTTTCCACATTTGTTGAGATTGGGAAACAAAAAGAAGTCAGAAGGAGCCAAATCAGAGCTGTAAGGTGGATGCCTGACAATTTCCCATTGAGACTCTCACAAAATTGCCTTTGCTTGATGACAGGAATGAGCAGAAACATTGTGGTGTTAGAGGACTGTCTGCTAAAGCTTTCCCAGGTATTTTGCCCTAAAACTTTGACTAACTTATTCAAAACACTCTCATGATATGCAGATATTATTGTTCTTTGACCTTCCACAAAGTCAACAAGCAAAATGCCTGGAATGTCCCCAAAAAACTGTTGCCGTGACCTTTGCTCTTGAGTGATCCCCTTTAGCTTTGACTGGACCACTTCCACCTTTGGTAGCCATTGCTTTGATTGTGTTTTGCCCTCAGGATCATACTGGGAAAGCCATGTTTTATCTTCTGTTACAATTCTTCAAAGAAATCCTTCAGGATCTTGACCCTAGTTCTTTAAAATTTCCATTGAGAGCTCTCCTCTTGTCTGCAGCTGATCTGAGCACAACACTTTTGGCACCCATGCAGTGGAAAGTTGGTTCAACTTTAATTTTTTAGTCAGAACTGTGTAAGCTGAACCAATTAAGATGTCTATGATGTTGGCTATTGTTTGTGCTGTTGATTATCAGTCCTCTTCAATTAGGGCACAAACAAGATTAATTTTTTTCCTTGCAAATTGATATGGATGATCTGTCCCTGTGGACTTCATCTTCCACATCATCTCGTTTCTTCTTTAAAAAAGCTGTCCGCTTGTGAACTACTGATTTCTTTGGTGCATTGTCCCCTCAAGCTTCTTGTAAAGCATCAGTGATTTCACCATTCTTTCACTCAAGCTTCATCATAATCTAATGTTTGTTCTTGCTTCAATTTTAGCAGAATTTACATTGCTCTGCTAGGGGCTCTTTTCAAACTAATGTCTACTCCTTCTTACTGTCTCAAACTAGATCCTGTTCAAACATGCTATAATAAATTAGTATGAGTTTATTTTGCTGCCAAAATTGAAACCTTTGCATAGTTTTTTTCATAATATACATTTTCCATGAACTTTTTAAGGCCTCTCATGTATCCACAGGTAGAGTGCCTTACCTATTCTGACTTCAGTCAATTATTCAAGACCTTTCCTTGTCAGTGATACATTAGAAAGGTAGAGTATTGAAAAATAAGAGTAGTTTCTGCTGATTAAGAAATACTATATCTTTTTCTACTTCTTTCTTTTTTTTTTTCTTTTTTTTTTTTTTGAGACAGCATCTTTCTCTGTCACCCAGGCTGGAGTGCAGTGGTGTGATCTCAGCTCACTGCAACCTCTGCCTCCCAGGGTCAAGTGATTCTCCTGCCTCAGCCTCCCGAGTAGCTGGGACTATAGGTGCCTGCCACCACACCCAGCTATTTTTTGTATTTTTAGTGGAGACAAGGTTTCACCATATTGGCCAGGCTGGTCTTGAACTCCTGACCTTGTGATCTGCCTGACTCGGCCTCCCAAAGCGCTGGGATTACAGTCATGAGCCACCGTACCTAGCTTTCTACTTCTTTCTTATTATTTTCCTCCTCTCTCATTCCTATATTCTCTCCTTTCTCCTACTTTCCTCCCCACTCCCTGTTTCCTTCCTTTCATCTTTCCTATTTTCAAGACTTAATATTTCTTGAACCTCCGATGTTATCATAGTATGTTATTTGTTTAATTTTCACATAACAATAATAGTTTAAATACAAATAATATTTATTTTCATCCCCATGTTATCAGTATAACAGTAAAGATGTGGAGAGGCCAGCTGGGCATGGTGGCTCAAGCCTGTAATCCCAGCACATTGGGAGGCCGAGGTGGGTGGATCACGAGGTCAGGAGATCGAGACCATCCTGGCTAACACGGTGAAACCCCATCTCTACTAAAAAATAGAAAAAATTAGCTGGGCGTGGTGGCGCGTGCCTGTAGTCCCAGCTACTCGGGAGGCTGAGGCAGGAGAATAGTGTGAACCCGGGAGGCAGAACTTGCAGTGAGCCAAGATCACGCCACTGCACTCCAGCCTGGGTGACAGAGCGAGACTCTGTCTCAAAAAATAAATAAATAAATAAATGAAAATAAAATTAGAAAAATGATGTGGAGAGGCCAAACCAATGGCTCTTATATCCACGTTCTTTCTTCTAAATGATTTCACCTTAGTTTTGGTCTGCATCTCTAACCATAGCTAGTTGCAGCAGGACTTCTATCTGGCCTTGCTGCTCTCATTTTTGGACCTCCTCACTGAAATCAAATTGATCTTTCTAAAATGCAAACCTGGTCTTAGTATTTTATTACTTAAAACCCATTGGTGGCTTTCCATGATTTATGGAATAAAGTCAAAATTCCTGTTTTTGCCCATGTTTCTGTGTGCCTCTCATCCCTACATTTACTGATTCCTGTGTGCCATAAATTGCCAGTTGTCCAGAGTTCATTCTCTTTTTGTACTTGGGAGGACTTCTGCATCCTGCAACTTTTCCCCTGAAACGTGCTTGGAAAATACCTACTCATTTTTTTCAGATTCAGGTTAGCTTTTTACTTCAGTTTCTTTTCCTGAAGCTTATACTGACTGCTCCATATGGCTTTGGGGATTAGCTACTCATTCCTTTGTGCCCTTTGTAGATACCCATTTATCATGGAGTCTTTTTTTTTTTTTTTTTTTTGAGACAGAGTCTCACTCTGTCACCAGGCTGGAGTGCAGTGGTGTGATCTCAGCTCACTGCAACCTTTACCTTCCAGGTTCAACTGATTCTCTTGCCTCAGCCTCCCAAGAAACTACAGGCGTGCACCACCGTGCCCAGCTAATTTTTGTATTTTTAGTAGAGACGGGGTTTCACTATGTTGGCCAGGATGGTCTCGATCTCTTGACCTCGTGATCTGCCCACGATGGCCTCCCAAAGTGCTGGGATTACAGGCATGAACCACCGCTCCCAATCAGTCACGCAGTCTTTATACTTACTTGTTTACTTGCCTGTGAGCTCACTGAATGCAGGGACTATTTCCTTGTTGCTCTAGCACCTACACCAGTACCTGGTATCCAGAAGCTGTATGCTAAATGTTTGTTGAGTGGCTGTTTGACTGAATGATTGTACTCCTAATTAGTAGATAGAAAGCCATGAACTTCCCAGTTCATCATTCTTTGTGCTCAATTCTGGTTTCTTTATTGTGTTCAAAAGAGTTCCTTAGTGACATAAAACTATGGAGCTAGTATGTCAGCTCATTTAAGCAATGATTGGTTTATGTATATAAGAGGCTTCAATAATTATATATTTTTATTTCAGTTTCAATAAATGATCAATTGATTAATTTTCTCTGTTTTGGCTTATTGTTCACATTTAATATCAAATAAAAGTGTTTTACTTAAAATTATTCATGCCAATTATGACAGTTAGGTGAATATTACTTTGACTTACATTCCAGTAGTAGTTTTGGTTGAACCCTGAATATGCTAAGACGTCCCTTTTCTTTTTTCTTATGAACAGGCTACTGTGTTTACATATATTATTAAAATCTTCTTTGAAAATACGAAGAGTGTTACATTTCTTATATTTAGTTCTCTGTGCTTCAGAATTCCTGTGATACTTGCACTTAAGTCCTTCTGAGCAGTTGATGTTGATATTTATGTGGTTAATTTCATGAAACGTGGTGGTTTTCATTTCTATCATTAATTTATACAGGAGATAGACTGTTTTCCAGGTGTAAGCTCAGTCATATAATTAGAAAATTTATAAGCAGAAAGGAGTTATTTGGTCTAACCCATTTATTCTACAGATAGAGAAATTAGAGTCCAGAAACTCTGTCTTCTTTAAAGTCTTACAGGTATTTAAGAAAAAAGAATAGACTTGAGGTTTCTGTGCTCTGAACCCAGTGATCTTGACACTGTAATGATCTTCATCCATATTATTCACAGAAGTAAATATAATCACATATTAAATAAGAAACAAAAATACTAAGGAGATATTATACTGAAAAATGAAATAATATTATCTTAATTATTTTGATCAGATTCAATCTATAGCAGCTTGAAGGCTAATAATTCCAATGATTCTCTGAATAAACCATTTTTCTAATAAGATTACAGGTTTTAGTAATCTAATTGTTTTGACTGATGCAAATGTTACCCCGCCAGTCTGAAAAATGTGTTTATTTATATGTCATAAAGAATAATTTATTCCAAAAAGGCTAATTTTCAAAATATATGTATCTTCTGAAACTGTATCTATTTTTTCCCCACGTTTTCTAAATATATTTTAGAGGGCATTTGTAGATTTTCATGGTGCTGGAAAATTAAGGTATAATGGTCTCATGAAGGAGAATAATGTCATTTAGACATTGTAATTTTGGAGGATCACAATACTTTTTGGAATGTGGTTGTTGCAGAACTGGTCACTTATACTAATTATATAATAACATACTATACTAATGCAATAATATACCATATGAAATTATTCAGTGGTAAATTTGTCTTAAATCCTCTAGAATACTGCAAAGAAATAGTTTATATAAGAAAGAGTACCATAGCAGATGTGAACACAATATTTCCTATTTTTTTCTTCTTTTTTATTTTTTTGAAGACAAGTTCTCACTCTGTTGCCCAGACTGGAGTTCAGTGCCATGTTCATAGTTCACTGCAACCTCAAACTCCCAAGCTCAAGTGATCCTCTTGATTCAGCCTCTGAAGTAGCTGTGCCTATAGGTGTGCACCACCACACCGGCTAAGTTTTAAAATTTTTTATAGATATGTTGCCCAAGCTGGTCTCAAATTCTTGAGCTCAAGAGATCTTCTCACCTTGGCCTCCCAGAGTGTTGGGATTACAGGCATGAGCCACCATACTCAGCCAATATTTCTTTTGTAAAAGACATTTTCTAACATACTTCTCATTTTAACTAACATAATATTCAAAGTGTAGATCTGAGAAAGAGATAGTGCCTGCAGATCTGGGATCCTACATGCTAATATTATGGGATGCATTCAGATTTGATCAGCAGATATTCCATTTATTCTAGAACACCACCAGCAGAAGAATGTAATTACGTCTATCACTAAAACTTTGTGTCAATACAGACTACTGTATTTGTTATCATAGATGGTCCTTGGATGGCAGCCTTAAGCAATTTTAAACCTAGACAGGTGATGTACTTTTTCTTCTTGGATAATTTTCATGGTTTTATCTAATTTGGTTGTAACTAATGTGTTTAATATGGCTTGCTTGTTTTTTAAAAAGTTGTTCAGTATCCTTAGAACTCAGTGCTGATTTCTTTTTCTAGCAGGCCTTTTATATAGGACATCTCACTTTCTCCTGGCTCTCTACTACTAGCATGAGGTCTCTGAAAAATCAAGACAGCAAAATAATTTGTTATAGAACAGCCTATGTAGAGGGACAGGGGAGGAGTCATATTCCAAGAGGGAAAGACCTTTGAGCCAGGCTCAATTTGTAGAGGCTGTTGAATGAAAATGAGAGAGAGAGAATGCACACTTTATTGCACTATTAAAGCAAAATTCTGACAATAACTTCTAAAAATGATTCAACTCTTATACACTGAGAATATGACAGACCTTCCAAAAGTATAATTTCTTACATGAACGTCCAGGTATATAAGGAAAAATAACTATTTCATACCAATATCTCCAGCCGCCTTTATTGTTGGTTCACCACATAGGTTTTTATCAGAATCGCAGAACATTAATTTTTTAAATTAGCTACCATTACAACTAGCTTGAGAAGAACTTTCTTTTTAATAATTCGACCCAGATGCATTCTAGATACTCCAGTGTTACGAATCGATGGCTTCATGAGGAGCCGCTGTTGACTCATGCTATCTCTGGACACACTGACAGGAAATGTTTTCTTACACCTGTTTTCCTCCTGCTTTTCCTTGGTAGGACTTAGTTCCTTGGCATAGTTCAGTATCAATGGCAGTCATAGAGAAGTGTTACAGAAACCCAGCTTATTCCAACTTGTGAATTATTTGGCACCCAGGAACCAGGTCTTACAATCTTCAACCCACTTTTTCTTAACATGGCCCCTTTTCTGAAATGTTTATTTATATATGATGTAGGCCTGGGGAAAGGACATGGACTTTCAAAGAAAATATTCTCCAATAGATCTGTCAACTCCAGAGAACCTTCTGACTAAATCTGAAAGAATTCCACTGTGCTCTGATAACATCCTTTAATAATGAAGGAAAAGATATTTTTCCCCCAGGAGGATTTTGTAGTGAAAAGATGGCATAATTTTTTTAAAAATGTTGTTTATAATCTCATTTGTTTTTTCATTTGTGGGGTGTGTCTTAAATCCTAAATGGTACATCCTTTTTAAAATACTTCTAGTAATAAAATGTTTCTGAAGTTATGTTGTAAATATCATTGGACTATGTTTAATAATGTTAAGTTGATCCCACTTCCCCTGAAATTATATACATAAATGCTGAAAGTATAAATTTACATATACAACTTCATGGAACATTTTTCTTCCAAGTGTGCATTTGCTAGAATTTGCATTGAAAGGTTTTGGAAGGAGCCTGTTGGTATGAATCCTGTGTGAGCAACACTCAGATTTGTTGCATACTGAACAGCATGCTAAATCTCACTTCACAATCTTAGATTTCTCATCTACCATCTTGAGCTGAATTTAAAATGTAACTGCAGTTTATTATGTCACCTGTTCGTCAAACACTGATGCAAAGCTTAGTTTTCAGTGTGAAGAACCCATGACTAGAGAAGGGAAGAAGAAAGGGTCAAGCAGACCTCATTAAAGAGTGTATGGGCAAGAAAACACATCAGATGTCTTGATAGGTTTTTTAAAGTCCTGTTAGACTTGTCATGATTTCCAAAACACTAAATGCCATCTAGTATTTTGGACCCTCCAAAATTACAGTAGAATATTATTATGGGTCATCTTAATTGGAAATATACAGGAAAATCCTGATGATTAATGTAGACTAGTGATAGCTCTCACACATTTATATAACCTATGTTGAAAAGAAAGAAGAAAGGCAGGAAGGAAAGAAGGAAAAAGAGCGGAGAGAGAGGAACAAGAAAACACGTGGATTTGTGGAAATGAAAATTTTTAAATTACTAATTTGCAAGAATGGGTAAGAAAAATACCGAGTATGAACATAAATGCTTTCAATTCCGTTTGTCTCTTAATCCTTCTCAGTCCGTGGCCAGTTTTGAAACTTGGTGTAACTTCCTTCCTTTATTCCTCCCTCCCTTGCTCCCTCCATCCCTTCTTGCCAGCCTCCTTCCCTTCCTCTCTCCTTGAGTTTCCTTCTTCTTTCTTGTTCCCTCCCTCCCTCCCTCTCTCTTTTTTCCCCTTAGTTTCCCCGGAAGCACATATACCAGCCATTTGAATGCTTTCTGCTCATAGATACTGCCAAGCCCCCTCACCCAGACTGCTGAATAGATTTGGTAGAATGGAATGAGAAACATAGACTTTGTGTCTGTGGCGGCCACCTCTGATGTTGCAGACTTTTGCCGTGATTATGCACTCCAGCCGAGGGACGCTAGAGAGGTTGAAATTTCAACTGTGGGATTTGCCATTTTGGAATTTGCAGAAATGTACTGGATATGCTAACAGCAGCCTGGCTAGCCTCCACTTCACAAGGAAGTATTTAAATATACACGTGTAATATGAAGAAAATTGCATTAGATCATAAGGGATGAATTATTTTGTAAATGACTATACCATCAAATACCATACCTGATATCAATCATCTTCATCAGACAGTATCTGTGTATGTAAGTAGATAAACAAAAAAGCAGGAGTTTATTTCTCTCTAATGTATCCTTGACTCTCTAGCAGTGACCTCTGAAATGTCTCTTCTGATCCAGACTTGTTTGAATCATGTGCAACATTTTAGATTTGTCTTTTCTCTGCAAGTTTTTTTTGTTAAGTACCATAACATATTGAACCAAATAGTTTTGCTTGCTTTCTATTGATGACACATGATTTTGGCTTTTATCTTCAGTGGAAAATCAATGTGTCACATGGAGTTCACTAAGAAAAAGGTATGGGGCCTCTTTGTAATTCTTTGTCAGATGATTGCTTTATCTTGATTTATGCCTTCAAACTTTTTCCCATTCAGCAGAAAATATTGTGTCGCTATCTGTGAGAGCAAAGCGATCTATACCAATTTATGCTCTAAGTGTAGCCTCCTTCCAGAACTGCTTATGGAACATATCAACTCACTATAGATTAGGGACATAATGGATTCTTCTTTCTTAAAAGTGGCAGATTGACAATTTTAGTTCATATACAAGCTTTTATATTAACATTAAAACAATATTTCTATGTAAAGTAAAATATTGTAGTTGATTATTATTCGAGGGCCTCCCAGAATTTCAAGGTCTGAAAATAAATTCAGTGTTCCTGGTGGTAACAAAATTGCCCCTACTTCCTTGTATCAGGACTGCCATTTGGAACTGCTGGGGAAGCTCTTTTCAGAAATTATTTTCAAAACAGCATTGTTGCCTTTTGCCAAACTGAAATCTGGTTGTAAACTTTTGAAAACTAGTTCCTTGGAATGGAATTCAAGTTGTCTTCTAAGCAATTTTTTTTAACTCAAACATACATTCTATCTTGCTTTATTATGTCACTATTTGTGTAGGAAACATATTTCTATTTTTACCATTTTCAATTTATTTACATTTACATTTACATTTGTGTGTATATATATATACACACATACATACACTTTAAGTTCTGGGATACATTTGCAGAACTTGCAGTTTTGTGAAATAGGTATACATGTGCTGTCGTGGTTTGCTGCACCCATCAACTCGTCATCTACATTAAGTATTTCTCCTAATGCTATCCCTCCTCTTTCCTTCCTACCCACTGACAGGCCCCAGTGTGTGATGTTCCCCTCCCTGTGTCTATGTGTTCTCATTGTTCAACTCCCACTTATGAGTGAGAACATGTGGTGTTTGGTTTTCTGTTCTTGTGATAGTTTGCTGAGAATGATGGTTTCCAGCTTCATCCATGTCTCTGCAAAAGACATTAATCCATCCTTTTTTATAGCTGCATGGTATTCCATGGTGTATATGTGCCACATATTCTTTATCCAGTCTATCATTGATGGGCATTTGGGTTGGTTCCTAGTCTTTGCTCTTGTGAATAGTGCTGCAATAAACATATGTGTGAATGTGTCTTTATAGTAGAATGATTTATAATCCTTTGGATGTGTACCTAGTAATGAGACTGTTAGGTCAAATGATATTTCTAGTTCTGGATCCTTGAGGAATTGCTACACTGTCTTCCACAATGGTTGAACTAATTTACACTCCCACCAACAGTGTAAAAGCATTCCTATTTCTCCACATCCTCTCTAGCACCTGTTGTTTCCTGACTTTTTAATGATTGCCATTCTAACTGGCGCGAGATGGTATCTCATTGGACCAGGGGTGATGAGCTTTTTTTTTTTTTTCTTCGAGACAGCCTCACTCTGTCACCCAGGGTGGAGTGCAGTGGCACAATTTCGGCTCACTGCAACCTCCACCTAATGGGTTCAAGCAATTCTCCTGCCTTAGCCTCTTGAGTAGCTGGGATTACAGATATATACCACCACGCCTGGCTAAAGTTTTTTTGTGTGTTTTTGGTAGAGACAGAGTTTCACCATAGTGGCCAGGCAAGTCTCAAACTCCTGACCTTGTGATCCACTCGCCTTGGCCTCCCAAAGTGATGGGATTACAGGCGTGAGCCACCACGCCCAGCCTATGATGAGCTTTATCTCATGTGTTTATTGGCCGCATAAATGTCTTCTTTTGAGAAGTGTCTGTTCATATCCTTTTCCCACTTTTTGATGGGGTTGTTTTTTTCTTGTAAATTTGTTTAAGTTCCTTGTAGATTCTGGATATTAGCCCTTTGTTAGATGGATAGATTGCAAAAATTTTCTCCCACTCTGTAGGTTGTGTGTTCACTCCGATGATAGTGTCTTTTGCTGTGCAGAAGCTATCTTTAGTTTAATTAGATCCCATTTCTCAATTTTGGCTTTTGTTGCCACTGCTTTTGGTGTTTTAGTCGTGAAGTCTTTGCCTATGCCTATGTTCTGAATGGTATTGGCTAGGTTGTCTTCTAGAGTTTTTATGGTTTTAGATCTTATGTTTAAGTCTTTAATCCATCTTGAGTTAATTATTTTATAAGGTGTAAGGAAGGGGTCCACTTTCAGCTTTCTTCATTTGGCTAGCCAGTTTTCCCATCACCATTTATTAAATAGTCAATCTTTCCCCATTGTTTGTTTTCGTCAGGTGTGTCAGAGATATGTTGTATATTTCATGGTACAATGCCTTCTGTCAATGGGGAAAAATAACAAGCATATATGGGATGAATGAAGTCTGCTATGGTTAAGGTTGAGAATATTTACTGATCCTTGAGTTCAGTCTCCAGGAATGTTGGAAATAGAGAATGGAGATAATGGAGATAAAGAAAAGTTCTGAAAATGACACTTCCCATAGTGTCAAAATTGTGATCTATTGCAGAATTCTGTGATACATCAAAATCTCTGTTTATACTGAGGTTTGTTATTGTGTATGAGCATATCTTTATCAGGTGTAGGCTATTTCTATACTTTCATGTCTTTAAATCAATGTTTCTATTCACATATGTATATGTGCAAATAGAAGCATGTTAATATTATATATATATTTTCTGTCATTACCATGATTGCTATGATTATCATTAGCATGTATTATTAGTGTGACCGAAGTATCATCAGTATCAGTTTCTTTCTCACTGCAGTGCTCCTGTAATGCTTCATTTCTACAGAGCCAACCTACACCCACCGTTTCCCTGACTATAACTTTACCTAAAGTATAAGCCCTTATAAAGCCATGAAAGCCTACCAAGAATTGTCGAAGAAGCTAGGCAGCAGCCAGGCTCTGCCTTAGGAAAAGATTTTACTTTTTATTATCATGTGCAGTACTTAACTACTTGTTTTGACCTCTAAGATTTTGCTCTCCTATATTTCTATCCCCTGGCTTTCTGATATTTCATGTGATTATATTTGAAATTTTAACCTTGCTTTTCTTTTTGGAATCTCTGATATCTCTGCTGCCACAGGTAATGACAGGTTCCTCTCTAACTGTTGGTGTTATCCCTGGTCAGATTATTACTGATGACAGAAGTAGATGTTTTACGTGGATTCTCTCGATATCAGAAACAAATACAGATATCACAACTCAAAAATGACAGACTGATAACCATTATGAACTTAGATGCAACATTCTTAATACAATATTAGCAAATTGAGTCTAGGAATATTTAAAAATGATAATGTGTTTTAACCAAGTGGGGTTTATCTCAAGTTGGTTTCAACAACTGAAAATCTACCATGCTGACAGAAAAAAGAAAAATCACGTGACACTCTCAATAGATGCAAAAAAGGAATTTACAAAATGTAACACATTTTTTAAATTAAAAACTCCCAGCAAACTGAGGATAGAAAAGTACATTTTCAAACTGATTATGTGTTTACAAAAAATCTATAGCAAACATCTTACTTAAAATGGTGAAAGCCTTAATACTTTCTACATAAGATTATGAAAAATGCAATGATGTCCTCTCTCCCTAGTTCTTTAAAGTATTGCATTCAATATTAAATAAGTGGAAATATATACCAAGTTCATTGATAAATATTTAATACTTATGAGATGATAATTCTCCTGAAATTGATCTCTAGATTCAGTGGAATTCCCATGAAACCTTATAGGTCCTTTTGGATAAATTACAAAACTGATTCTAAAACAGGGAGAAAGAAAGAAGGGAAGGAAGGAGGAATGGACAGAAAGAAGAAAGAAATAAAGAGAAAAGAAAAGAAAATAAGAAATAAGTGACACCCAAGTTGGGAAGAAAGAAAAATACTATTCTCACGTGATGTAAACATATACATAGAAAATCCTTAGGCATCTGCAGAAGTGTGCTAGAGGTATGAAGTGAATTTAACAAAGTTGTAGGATGAAAGATCAATAAATAAAATCAATTGTGTTTCTATACACAATCAACACCAATTAGAAAATAAAATTATGTAAGCAATTTAACTTATAATAGCCTCAAAAATAATAAAATAATTCAGAATAAATTTAATAAAAGGTATGCTGATCCAAAATTTCTAAATCACTAATACGAGAGATTGAATAGGTAGAAATATGTATCAAGTTCATTGGTAAATATACATGTCATACTTATTAGATGATAATTCTTCTGAAACTGATCTCCAGATTTGGCACAATCCCAGTCAAACCTATAGGCCTTTTTGGAGAAATTACAAAGCTGATTCTAATTTTTTTTTTTAAATGCAGAAGTCCTAGAATAGCCAGAGCATGTTTTAGAAAGAAGAATAAAGTTGGAAAACTTTCCAAATTTCAAGACATATTATAAAGCTACACTAACCAGTACAGTAAACTTACTGGCATGAAGAAGACATATATATCAGTGAAACAGAATAAATAATTTAGAAATATATCCTGCCTTACATGGCCAAAGTTGCCAAAATATTTCAATAAGGAAATCAATGTCTTTATAAAGATGGTACTATTAAAATTGGATATTAAATGGAGACTATGAACTTCAGAATTACCTCACACCATATCCTCAAATTAACTCAACATGTATTTTATACATAATGTAAATATAAAATGTATAAAGCTTACTGAATAGGAAAAATTTTTAATAATCTTACTACAGCTAAAAATTTTTTAGATAAGAAAAGGATGGATGAAAATGGAAAAAAATAGTAAGTTGGACTTCATGAAATTAAGACTTTTGCAACTTAAAACATAGCATCAAAAAATGAAAAGGCAAACCACAGATTGGGACAGAATAATTTTAAATATGTCTGATAAAGAACTTTCATCTAGAATGTACACATAACTAAAAAACTAAATAACAAAACACAAATAACTCATTTAACGTAATATTTTGACCTAAATGGGCCAAATATTTGTACAGATATTTTAATTTAAAAAGAGATGATGTCCAATACACAAATGAAAAGATACTTAACGTTACCGGTCATCAGGGAAATGCAAGTTAAAACCACATTGAGGTACCACTGTACACCCACTGGAGTGGCTGACACGAGCAGAACTGACCATACCACATGATGTGAAGAATTGCTATTCACACCTGGCTAGTGGGACTTCAAAATGGTACAGACATTTTGGAAAGCAGTTTGGCAGTTTCTTTTAATGTTAAACTTAGTACTGATCATATAGCCAAATAATTCCACTGCGACTCAAAATAAATAAAAACATATCCGTACCAAGCCTCATCCTTGAAGTTCATAGCAGATGTGTCCATCAACTTGTAAATGGATAAACCAGTTGTAGATGGAGTACCACTCAACAATAAAAAGGAGCAAACTGATACAACAGCAATATAAATGAATATCAAAAGCATTATGCTCAGTGAAAGAAGCTAGACATGAAAGACACCAATGTATCATTCCACTAATAGGATACTCTAGAAAATGCAAACTGTAGAAACAGAAGCAGATTAGTGGTTGCCTGTGTTCAGGAATGGAGAAAAGATCAAATGCAAAACAGCAAAAGAAAACGTTTTGTGATGATGCAGATTTTCTGTATCTTGATCATGATTGTGGTCAAATGATGATATTCATCTGCCATAACCCATTAAATTGCACATTGAAAAGGGTGAATTTTACTGTGTGTACATTATACTTAAATGGAGCTGTAAATATGTTTGGAGCTTATCTGTGAACATTAGTTGCAGAGCAGGAGTTACTTTTATAGAGTGGAAATCTGCTGAGTGCCAACTTGAGAAGGGTTGAAAAAAATTAGAACCTTCTTCCAACACATTTCAGTTAGAACACTCTTAGGATGTCGTTACAGCTGCGCTCTATATTGGAGTCTCTGATGAAGTCACATGTCTGACGATCTCAGCATGCCTTTAATCAACAGAATATACACGTGTTTTCTTTTATTACTATAAAGGATATACCAAACAACTTTTTCAAGACTTTACTTCAAAAAGGCACGTAGTTTTGCAACATTTTTGGTAAGTCTTTAATTATTTCAAAATGAAAAATTGAAAATAAAATGCAATTATTTACTCAGGCCCCCCAAAAAAAGGTCTGTACGGGGAATGCATGTGGTGTGTGTGTGTGTGTGTGTGTGTAAGTGTGTGATTTGAAGAATTGAAAAAATTTTAGTGGGGTTTTGTAGCATCACTTTGATAGCATCCTGTAATTTTGTATTGTGTTTGAAATAAAAATAAAGTGAATACACTGATAAAAGAATTTGAAAAGAATTTGCATTATTGCCTAAATTATGTGTGGTTTCCACAGTGGCATGAATCGAGCATCTTTAACCTACATAACAATATATCAGAAGTATTAGGTAAAAAATAAGTAAACTAGTATAACAAAGTTAAATATTTCTAAAGGAAAATTATAGCTTTATTTTTTTTTCCTGAAATGTTTTGAGGAGATATTTACACCAAAAGATATTATCACTGATCAATGAAACTTTTTCAGAATTTGCTTGTGTCCCACCAATATTTGATTACATAGTGCTTCTGTGAGTTCCATTTCATTAATTTAGCTTTGACAGGAGAGAAGGCAATGGCTCTGCAGCCTCTCTCGGTGTGGCATGATCCTGGTTCCGCTGGCTGATCTCTATTAGAACCATGGCCTTAATCATGCCTTTCATGCTTCTAACTTGATTTGCATTTGTTGTGTGATCCAAATTTATTCTCTCGTTTAGTCGCTTCCACCCATAGAAAAGCAGGTCTTTTTCATTTCTCCTTCACCATTGCCCCCATTTTTTCTTTTTGTCCTCCCATGATGAAAAACAAGACAGAAAACAAACTATAACAACAACAGACACCTTTTGTCTGTGGTCACCAATGCATTGTAGCACTAAACTTTGTTCAAAATCTCTAGATCTGACCTCTATATCTGCTGTTCCCAGAGTTTTTCAATGTGTTCTCTAGACTGCTGTGACCCACTGACAGAAAGTCTAGCTATATTTAATTGAAAGTTATTACTGTCTGATATGGTTTGGCTGTGTCCCCACTGAAATCTCATCTTGCACTGTAGCTCCCATAATTCACATGTTGTGGGAGGGACCCAGTGAGAGGTAAGTGGATCATGGGGGCAGTTTTCCCCACACTGTTCTGGTGGTAGTGAATAAGTCTCATGAGATCTGATGGTTTTATAAGGGGAAACCCCTTTCGCCTTTCACTTGGTTCTCATTTGCTGTTTGCCTGCTGCCATGTAAGATGCGCCTTTCGCCTTCTGCCATAACTGTGAGGCCTCCTCAGCCATGTGGAACTGTGAATTCATTAAACCTCTTTTTCTTTATAAATGACCCAGTCTTGGGTATGTCTTTATCAGCAGCATGAAAATTGACTAATACACTCACTGTCCATGAATGATACTCTGTTAGCCCATTTGCATTGTTATAAAGAAATACCTGAGGCTGGGTAATTTATAAAGAAATGCGGTTTATTTGGCTCCTTGTTGTGAAGGCTGTACATGAAGCATAGTACTGGCACCTGCTTCCAGGGAGGGCCTCAGGAACCTTCCAATCATGGTGGAAGGTGAAGGGAAACCAGCATATCACATGGTGAGAGAGGAAGCAAGAGAGACAGGGAGGAGGTGTCAGTCTCTTTTAAACAACCAGATATCGCATGAACTCACAGGGTAAGAACTCATTCATTACCAAGAGGACAGCACCAAGCCATTCAGGAGGCATCTATCTCCAACATTGGGGATCACATTTTAACGTGAGATTTGAAGGGGACAAACATCCAAACTATGTCAGATACCAAAGCTGACAATGCTTAGGATCTTTAGCTGTTCCAGGTTCTGGGAAAAGGGAGAGAGTTAGCTTCCCTCGTCTATGCTGTGCTACTCCATATTATATTAGTAATTATTGTTCTCTAAAGGTTCTTAAAAGCAAATAAACAAATGCAAGGCAAAACATATAAAAGGCAAGGCAAAACATACGAAATGCAAGGCAAATGCATTAAAAAACTTTTGAGTGTTAATACATAGATTTTATTTTATCTTTTTAATTTCTTTTGCTTAACCAAATAGATTATGTAGTTTTGATTAACTGGCCATGAAATAGCTCTGCCTACATAGAATTTCCCATGAATAATTGGTTGTGGAGACTTTTGTGTGTGACCCAAATCCTCCCTCAAAACTGAAGTTTGCCCAGCTATTGGGAGTGTTGGCAAATCATGCCTCTCAGCTGATTCTCTCTAGAATTTATTCTCAGGAGATCTAATTAATAACTTGTCAAGCTGATGTCCATCCTTGGGGACAACTCGTATCTGAAGAATGGCCAGTGAAAGGTATTAAAACTCCATACTCCTGCCTCAATTTAGGGCAACTCTGAAGGGTCGCCCCAGCTTCTCAGCTCCCCCTTGAGATTAGCTGAGGTATTTGTTGTGACTGCCTCACATCTCAACTCCCTTTATCCAATTCAGCTTTTTCGCCACAGTTGTTGGTTCCTAGGATTTTACCCAGTTAAATATTCTCTACACAAATCTCTATCTCAAATCTGCTTTACAGGGAATGTGGCCTCAGACAGGTTTTCATTAGGTTCTGGACGTAACTCTCATTAGTCATTGATATGATTCGGCTGTGTCTCCACCCGAATCTCACCTTGATTGTAATTATCCCCGCATGTCAAGGATGGAGTCAGGTGGAGATCATTGAATCATAGGGGCGGGTTCCCCCTACTGTTCTCCTGGTAGCGAATAAGTCTCACGAGATCTGATGCTTTTAAAATGGGAGCTTCTCTACACAAGCTTTCTTCTCTGCTACCATTTAAGATGTGCCTTTGCTTCTTTTTTGCCTTCTGCCGTGACTGTGAGGCCTCCCCAGCCATGTGGAATTGTGAGTTCCTTAAACCTCTTTCCTTTCTAAATTACCCGGTCTTGGGTATGACTTTATTAGCAGCATGAGAACAAACTAATGCAGTCTGTTCTATAAGCCCAAGTCGGATCACAGATTCCCGCTTTCTGTTTTTTTTTTCTAGCCCATATTTCTACTAAAACTTGACTCATATAGACTTAAAACAAAATAATTAAGCATGGCTAGTATTTATTTAATATTTTATACGTGTCAGGTACTGTATTTTGTAACTTATCTTTTAATAATCTTTCCAAATCTCTAAAAGGAGAACTCTGCTCTTTTATAGAGCAAATAAGGATGGCTCTGAAAATGTTAGCATTAGGGGAAGTAGGGTGAGGGACATAGGGGGCACTTTGTGTTATTTGTGCATTTTGCTATCAATCTAAAATCAGGTCAAAATAAAAATTAAAAAATGGGTAGTAGAAGCAGGTTGTTAAGATTTTCAGTGTGACTCTAGAATTTTTTTGTTTGTTGTTTGTTTTGGAGTGTAGTGGTAAGATCTCTGCTCACTGCAACCTCCACTTCCCAGGCTCAAGCAATTCTCCTGCCTCAGTCTCCCAAGTAGCTGGGATTATAGGTGCCCGCCACCACACCCAGCTAAGTTTTCTATTTTTTTTTTTTTTAGTAGAGATGGGGTTTCAGCATGTTGGCCAGTCCAGTCTCCTACTCCTGACTTCAAGTCATCCGCCCGCCTCAGCCTCCCGAAGTGCTGGGATTATAGGCATGAGCTCCCACTCCTGGCCCAAAGTTCATATTTTAACTACTAACCTAAATTATTTTAAAAACAAAAGCCTCCTTGGACTCAAACCAGGTCAGAGTGACATGATCATGTGCCTGTTTTGTGCAGGGTGAAGTGAGATTATTATCTAGGAAATAGCTGAAATGTCTTGTTGTGGGCATACATATTTCATATAAATTCTAAGCTTCATATTAGCACTTAGATTATAATTATCTAAAGAATAGAGAACAATTTCATATAATTTTCAGTGTATCAGGCGAATCAAAAGTATACATACAAGCATGCAGATGAATTTCAGTGAATATAGTGGTGACAATGCTCAACAGAATATGTGTCCCCCACCCAACCCTGCTTCTTGCTCTTTCACTGTCCTAAAGATAGAACAAAATGGTTCAGGCATCCAGCTTGTCCCCTCCACACTTCACACTTTTACTTAATAGCAGCTTATCTTTAACACTTTGTCATCTTTAAGATGTTGCTAATTCTTTCTGGTAGATCCCAGGACTGAGGATGAGGAAGAATGATTTTATTTAAATAAAGTTGCTTAATTAAAAAACCCTTTTTTTAGTTTTAAAATATTTTCATTATTTTATAAAATTTTTGTGGGTACATAGGAGGTTTATATATTTGTGGGGTACATGAGATGTTTTGATACAGGCATGCAGTGTGAAATAATCACGTCATGAGGAATGGGCTTTCCATCCCCTCAAGCATTTATCCTCTGAGTTAAAAACTATTCAATTGGCTGGGCACGGTGGCTCACGCCTGTAGTCCCAGCTCTTTGGGAGGCCGAGGTTGGCGGATCGCCTGAGGTCAGGAGTTTGAGACCAGCCTGGCCAACATGATGAAACCCCATCTCTACTAAAAATACAAAAATTAGCCGGGTGTGGTGGCGAGTGCCTGTCATCCCAGCTACTCGGGAGGCTGAGACAGGAGAATCATTTGAACCTGGGAGGTGGAGGTTACAGTGAGCCGAGATCATGCCATTGTACTCCAGCCTGAGTGACAAGAGTGAAACTCCATGTCAAAAACAAACAAAAATCAATTACATTATTTAAGTTATTAAAATTAAACATTGTAAATGATTTTTTTTCCCAAAGCTTTTTCAAAGAAAAAAAAGTAGAAACAAAGACACTTTCTACTGATTTCCAATATGGTGACTCTGTATTTCTAGCATGTGTTAAGGTGAAAAATTGATTTTATGTTTAATACAAAACATAGCATAATGTAATGAAAAGCAAGATTGTAATGATAAAGGAAAATAACACTAGTGCTAATTTTTTTCAATTTGAAGCATTGGATTAAAATGAATTAGGTTATATTCCAACATGTTTATATTGAATTTCTTTTTTCTCCAATTGGTTTCTTTTTATTAATGGGGGAGTGTTGCATTTGTATAAGGTTTCCCTATTATATTCAATTGTTTTGAGATGCTTTTAATTTGAAGTTTTTATGTTTTCTTTTTGATGTATACATGTTATGCTTTTATGCTGAATTTGATAATTGGTGCTGTATATGCAAAGCAAATGTAATTTCCCAGCTTTTATTTTTTAAAGCCCTGGGAAGCAACATAATAAAGTAGAAATAGTATCAAGACAGGAGTTAGAATACCTGGATTCTAAAATTTAAATTAAATTAGGATCTAGTGACATTATAGGTGTTCCTTGATCTTCTGATGACCTGATTCCTCAAAAGAAAAATAAAATAATCTATAAATTGTTTCTAATTCTAAAACTCTATAAATCCTATTTTTAAAATTATAATTAGTTGAACTCTATAAGGTCACAAAAATCCCTATTAAGAAACTAAAATAAAATTTTATCATATCTTAAAAATACTCTGATCTTTTTTTATATGCTGACATGAATTCTAATTATTTTTGAGCCCCTAAAAAACATTTAAGATCACAGTTTATGTTTTATTATTGACTTTCAGATAATTAACATTTTACTGATAGATATGAACAAATCTACTCTAACAGAGATAGTCATTAGTTTATTTCTCTCTTTTCAGTATCAATAAAAAGTATCGATTTACCAATAACAATGAATTAATTGCCTGAAATAAATGAAACGTAAGCAGCAAAAGTGAACTTTTTAGTATAACTCTTCTTGTAAACATTGACTTAGTTCAAAGGGAGCTTATCTTTTAAAAAAAAAAAAGCGCTAATTCATGTCTATTGGTATAGATATAATCTTTTTTTCCTTGAAAATAGATCCTACTATACTCCAGACACTATGCCACTAGGTGCAGATATTAACACAAATAGCAGGTGATCATTGTCCTCATGGAGTTTATTTTAAAGAGAACAAAGTGAGACAAAGGCACACAAGCAAAGAACTACAATACAAAGGGGATGGCATCTGACTCAGCATGGAGGTGTCACGGAAGGTGTTGTTTTGCTTAGGTTTTGAAGTGTGGGTAGGAGATGGCCCATGTTGAGAGTGGGAACTGGGAATTAAAAAGATGAGGAGGTCTCTGCAAATCTACATGGATGGGAAGTAGCATGCTGATGTGGGAAACAACTAAAAAGTTCCAGAATGCATGGTTTATAAAGCGTGAGTCAGAGAGGGCTAGACCAGTAGCCAGATCAAGGATATCTCAGATGTTATAGTCATGAATTAGTGCATTGACCTGCAGGCCATGGGAGTCACTGAAGGTTTCAGTCAGGTAAGTGAGCTGATCAGAACAGTCCTTTAGATAGGCCGCTCTTTTGGCTGTAATGGGGACACGTTTGAAGTAGGGCTATAGCTAAAAATATACAGACACTTCCTCTTGTCTACAGCCCTGCTGGCATCTGTTGTATTTTGACTTTTTAATAATAGCCATTCCAACCGGTATGAAATGGTATCTCATTGTGTTTTGATTTGCATTTTTCTGATGATTAGTGATTCTAAGCATTTTTTTTTCGTGTATTTGTTGGCCATTTGTATGTGTTCTTTTGAGAAGTGTTTGTTCATGTCCTTTGCCCATTTTTTAATTGGGTTATTTTTTTTTCTAATTGATTTAAGTTCCCTGTAGATTCTGGATACTAAAAAACAAACAAAAACCAGAAGTAAATAAATTCTCAGGACACACACACCCACACCCACACCCACAGAGAGAGAGAGAGAGAGAGAGAGAGCCTAGGTAAGAGGCCACCAACCACCAGGGTCTAAACTGGGAACACTTTCTAGTACAGAATGAATGGAAAGGATTCATGAAATATCTAGAAAGTAACGTTAATGAGATTTACATGTATGGAGTGAATGAGGAGAAACAGGGATCATTCAGGATTCTGGTGGGAATAACAGGGGGAGCCATTAGTTGAAATTTTGAAGTGGGAGAAGGAGAGGGAGTTTTAGGGAGAAAGATGAGTTGTTTTTTTAGGTATTTCAAACCCTTGAAGCTTCTATGGGACATCAAAGTGGAAATAACAGTCTGTGGGTTGGGACAATAAAGAAAGAAATTGGTTGAAGACTAGGGGAAGAGTATAGAGCAAAGAAATATTTCAGATAATAAACATATAGAGATAGCTGAAAATGTGGGACTGGATTACAAAGGAAGAATGATTTAGTTATGAAGCCCAAGGGCTGACAGGAATGGGTGACTAGTCGAGGAGTTCATATGCATCTGTTATTGTATGAATAAAAAAAATTATCTGTTCCTTCCTAAAGATATCTTCAACCTGTTTTTGGATACATATGGGCACTGCTTTTCACTCTCTTAGCCCCATTTCTTGTTTTAGCCTCTGCTGTAGCGATCAGTTCTGCACAGGCTTTGACCCAGGCTTTGACTAGTTGGTGTAGGTGTGATATGACACTTACCTGGAATGGCCCACAGTTTGTGGCTGCTCTTACTTAAGCAGGTGGGATGCTCATGTAGGTGTCCCTTTCCTCCTCCCAGATTGAGGAGTCTTGCATTATGTAATAAAACTCCTTAGAAGGCCTATTAGGTTCCAATACAGCATTAGGCAACTTGATAAGGTATCCCATCATCAGCCTTCCTTTCTTCCCTCATTCCTCTGCCTCTCACTCTTTCTTCCTAAGTTAACTTCTTAGATAAAATGCCAACTTTCTATATTTTGTCTCACATCAGGGAAAATAATTGTATACCCCATTTCAAAAGCACATAAAAAGGTTACTGTACAGAAAATTTGTCTTTAAGAGATTAAGCTGTAATTTTCCAAATACTTTAAAATTTTATTTCAGATACGTTTTTCATTTTTATAAGCTTCATCTAAAAGCAGAGTTCACCTAAGAATATACCTAAGAGCATATTACATAGAATATATTTTATATTTCAGTAGTTTAGCTAGGATTCTTTCAAAATTGAGAGGATCTACAAATATTTCTAACACATTAGTTTTCAGTCTTAAGGCTGAGTCAAGAACAAAGCTCCTAAACTTTGCATTGGTGATTGAGAACATTTTAAAATTGTTATTTAATTCATTAATTTATTTTTAAAAAATTTTCACATTGTAATTATATAGATTTATAGGATACAATTTGATGTTTCAATGAATATGTATGTTGTCTAATGATCCAATAAGGATAGTTAGTGTATTAATTACCTCATGCATTCATCATTTCTTTTTAATAAGAAATTTCAAAATCCTTTCTTCTAGATACTTTGTAATATACAATACTTTACTTTTAACTATAGTCACCCTGCTTTGCAAAGAACACTACAACTTATTCTTCCTATATAATTGTGATTTCATAACTGTTAACCAATCTATCTCCATTTTGCCCTCCCCGCTTCTTCCTCACTGTTTGGTAACCACTATTCTACTCTACTTCTCTATTAACATTTTTTTTTTTAAGATTCCACATATGAGCGAGATCATGCGGTATTTGCTTTCTGTGTCTGGCTTATTTCACTTAACATTGTATCCTACAGGGTCATCCATGTTGTTGCAACTGGCAGAATTTCATTCTTTTTTTATGGCTGAATAGTATTTCATTGTGTGTCCATATATATATATATATATATACATATATAATTTTATGTATAATTATAATTACACATAAAATTATATATAATTATAATTAATTTTATGCATAATTATAATTACACATAAAATTATATATAATTATAATTATAATTATATATAATTATATATAATAATAATATATATTATATGTGATATATAATATACATAACATACATAATGTATATTATATATAATATACATAACGTATATTATATACATTATACATTATATATATTATAATATACATAATATATATTATGTATATAATATACATAATATGTATTATATATAAAATATACATAATATATAATGTATATTATACATATAATATATGTTATATATTAATAATATATTAATATTAGTATTAATTATTAATTATTAATAATTATTAAATAATACTTATTATTTATTATTAATATTATTAATATTAATATATAATACATTAATATTAATAATATATTAATATATAATATATTATATATTATACATAATATATTATATATAATATACATAATATGTATTATATATAATATACATAATATATATTATATATATATAATTCACTTGTTTGTTTTTATACACATAGGTTGATTCCATATCTGATTATTAGAAATAGTGCTACAGTAAACATAAGAGTGCAGATATTTTTCAAACACAATGATTTCATTTCCTATGGATATATACCCAGTAGTGGGATTGCTGGGTTATGTGATCGAATGATTGTTTTTTTTTTATTTTTTATTTTTTAGCGAACTTCCATAAAGTTTTGCTTAATGGTTGTACTAGTTTACAACCCCATCAACAGTGCGTAAGTGTTCCGTTTTCTCCACTTCCTTGCCAACTCTTGTTATCTTTTACCTTTTTGCTAATAGCCATTCTAATGGGTGAACTGGTATCTCATTGCGGTTTTGATTTGCATTTCCCTGATGGTTAGTGATGTTGAACATGATTTTATTATATATTCGTCTTGACCCTTTCTATATTTTCTCTTGTGGCATTTCTTTTAGTTTATTTTGTCCTTTTTTTTTTTTTTTTTTTTGCGAAGGAGTCTTGCTCTGTTGCCCAAGCTGGAGTGCAGTGGTGCAATCGGGGCTCACGGCAACCTCCATCTCCCTGGTTCAAGCAATTCCCCTGCCTCAGCCTGCTGAGTAGCTGGGGTTACAGGCACACGCCATCATGTTTGGCTAAATTTTTGTATTTTTAGTAGAGAAATGATTTCACCATATTGGTCAGGCTGGTCTCAAACTCCTGACCTCAGGCAATCCGCCTGCCTCAGCCTCCCAGTTTTGCCCATTTTTAAATAAGTTATTTATGTTTTTGCTGTTGAGTTGTTTAAGTTTGTTATATAATCTGGGCATTAACTCCTTAGCAGATGTATAGTTTGCAAATATTGTATCCCATTCTGTAAGTTGTTTTTTCACTCTGTTAAGTTTCCTTTGCTGTGCAAAAGCATTTTAGTTTGATGAAACCCCATTTATCTATTTTTGCTTTTGTTGCCTGTGCTTTTGACGTCTCATTTAAAAAATCCTTGTAGAACCCAAAGTTATAGAGAATTTCCCACATGTTATCTTCTAGTAGTTTTTCATAGTTTTCAATCTTACCTTTAGGTCTTTAATCGCATTTGAGTTGATTTTTGTATAAGGTAAAAGATAGGGGTCTAATTTCATTATCCCACATGTAGATATCCAATCTTCTCAGTACCATTTAATGAAGAGACTGTCTTTACCCCTGTGTGTGCTCTTGACTCCTTTTTGGAAAATCAGTTGACTTTAGGTATGAGAATTTATTTCTGAGCTGTATATTCTCTTCCATTGGTCTATGTGTTTGCTTTATGGCAGTGCCATGCTGTTTTGCTTACTATGGCTTTGTAGTATATTTTGAAGTCAGGTAGTGTGGTGCCTCCAGCTTTGTTATTTTTGCACAGGATTGCTTTGGTTATTTGGGGTCTTTTCTGGTTTCATACGAATTTTAGGGTATTTTTTTCTATTTCTGTGAAGAATTTCATTGGTATTTTGATAGGGATTGCATTGAATCTGTAGGACATTTTGTTAGTATGGTCATTTCAATAGTATCAATTCTTCCATTCCATGAGTATATAGTGTCCATTTTTTGTGGATCGTAAATTTTTCCATCAGTGTGTTATAGTTTTCATTGAAGAGATCTTTCACGACCTTGATTAAATTTATCTGCAGATTTCTTGGTAGCTATTGTAAATGGAATTCCTTTCTTGATGACTTTTTCAGATAGTTCACTATTAGTGTATAGAAACACCACTGAATTTTCTGTGTTGATTTTGTATACTACAACTTTACTGAATTTATTTATGATTTCTAGTAGTTTTTGGTCAAGTCTTTAGGGTTCTCACTCTATATAAGTATATATAGAAAGAACCCTAAAGAGAGAGAGATCATATATATCTATATGATCATATATATAGATGTATACATATGTATGTGAGATCACATTTTCTACAAACAGAAACAATCTGACTTCCTTCTTTCCAGTTTGGATCCCTCTTATTTATTTCTTTTGTCTAATTGCTCTGGCTCTGACCTCCAGTACTATGCTAAATAGAAGTGGTAGAAGTTGACATCCTTGTCTTCCTCCATATCAAAGAGGAAAAGCATTTAACTATTCACCATAAATAAGATGTTAGCTGTGGGTTTGTCACCTATGGCCTTTACTGCGTTGAGGTACACTCCTATACCTACTTTCTTGACAGTTTTTATCATAAAGGAATGTTGACTTTTGTCAAGTGTTCTTTTTGCATCTGTTGAAATGATCACATGGTTTTTGTTCTTCTTTCTATTGTGGTGGTGTATCATATTTACTGATTTGTGCATGTTAAGCCATCCTTTCATCCCTGGGATGAACCCCACTTGATTATAGTGAATACTCTTTTTAGTGTGCTGTCGAAGTCAGTTCACTTGTATCTTGTTGAGAACTTTTGTATCTATGTTCTTCAGGAATATTGGCCTGTTATTTTCATTTTGTGCGTGTCTTTGTCTGGTTTTAGAATCAGGATGTTGCGAGCCTCATAAGATGAGTATGGAAGTATTCCTTCCTCATTACTTTTGTGGAAAAGTTTGTGGAGAATTGGTAGTTATTCTTTAACTGTTTGGTAGAATTCAGCAGTGAAGACATCAGGTCCTGGGTGTTGGTTGTTGTTGTTGTTGTTTTGATGGAAGATGTTTTATTATTGATTCAATTTCCAAACTCATTCTTGATGTGTTCAGATGTTATATTTCCTCACAATTTAATCTGGGTAGTTGTATGTGTGCAGAAATTTATTCATTTTATTCTACACTATCAAATTTGTTGGCATATAGTTATGAGTAATGTCTTACAATCCCTTCTATTTCTGTGGTGTATCAGTTGTAATGTCTCCTTTTTCATCTTTTATTTATTTGAATTTTCTCTCCTTTTGTCTTAGTTTAGCTAAAGGTTTGTCAGTTTTACCTTTACACTTTGTCTTATTTATCTTTTGAAATATTTTTTAGTGTCTGTTTCATTTATATCTGCTGTGAGCTTTATTATTTCCTTCCTTCTACCAATTTTGGGTTTAGTTTGTTTTTGATGTTCTAGTTACTTGAAGTGTATAATTTTGCTTTGTGATTTGAAAATCTTTCTTCTTTTTTGGTGTAGGCTTTTATTGCTATAAATTTCCCTCTTAGAACTGCTTTTGCTACGTTCCATAGGTTTGGGTATGTTGGATTTTCATTCTTACTTGTCTCAGTGACTTTTGAAATTTTCCTATTAATGTCTTAATGAGACCTATTGATTTCTTGGGTGCGTGCTATTTAATTTCCATGTTTTTATAAAATTTCCAAGGGCTTTCCTGTTGTTGATTTCTGACTTTATATCCCTGGAATCAGAAAAGATACTTCATATGATATCTGTCTTCTTAAGTTTGTTAAGACTTATTATGTGTCATAATGTATGATTGGTCCTAGAGAATGTTTGGTGTACAGTTGAGAATAATTTGTATTCTGCAGCTGTTGGATGATGTATTAGTCTGTTTTCATACTGCTGATAAAGACATACCCGAGACTGGGTAATTTACAGAGAAAAAGAGGTTTAGTGGACTCATAGTTCCACGTGGCTGGGGAGGTCTCCCAATCATGATGGAAGGCGAAAGACACATCTTACATGGTAGCAAACAAAATAGAATTGAGAACCAAGTGAAAGGGTTCCCCCTTATAAAACCATCAGATCTTGTTAGACGTATTCACTACCACAAGAACAGTATGGGGGAACCGCCCCCATGATTCAATTATCTCCCACTGGTTCCCTCCCACAACATGTATGAATTATGGGAGCTATAATCAAGATGAGATTTCGGTGGGGATATACAGCCAAACCATATCAGGTGAGATCTTCTTTACCTGCTAGGTCCATTTGGTCTATGGTATAGTTTGAGTCTGTCATTTTTTGGTTGATTTTCTCTTCATAGAATCTGTCCATTTTTAAAGTGGAGTGTTGAAATTTCCTACTAATATTGTATTGCAGTCTATCTCTACCTTTAAATCTAATATTTGCTTTATATATCTGGTTGTTCTGGTGTTGGGTACATATATAGTTACACCTAAGTAATATATATGTTATGTCCTCTTATTGAATTGGGCCTTTTATCATTTCATTGTACAGTGACATTCTTTTTTTATATAGTTTTTTTATTTAAAGCCTTTTAAAATATGACATGACTGTGGCTACTCCTGCTTGCTTTTCATTTGTTTGCATAAAATATATTTTTCCATCTCTTCACTTTCAGTCTATTTGTCTTTAATAGTGAGGTAAGTATCATGTAGGCAGCATATAGGTGGGTTTTGCTATCTGAATCCATTCATCCACTTTATATCTTTTAAGTAGAGTTTAATCCACTTCTATTCAAGTTTATTATTGATAAATTAGGACTTCCTTCTATCATTTCATTAGTTGTTTTTTAGATTACTTGTTCACTTCTTCCTTTCTTATTGTTTATCCCTCTAGTTTGGTGGTTTTCTGTGGTGCTAAGCTTTGTTTCTTTTCCCTTTTTTGGTGTGTGTGTGTGTGTGTGTATCTGCTGTAATTTCTTTCTTTCTGGTTAGTGAAACTAACATACAGAGTCCTGTATTTGTAACAGACTATTTTACACTGATAACAACTTAACTTCTGTCACATAAAAATACTCTTGACTTCTCCCCCCCACACACACAATTTATATTTTTGTTACCTTACATTGCATCTTTATGAATGGTAGACTCCATGGAACATAGGATCTATGTCACAACTAAATCAATTATTTAATGGCAGCATTAAAGCAGCCCAAAGAATGTGAAAAACTGGTGTGGGTGTATTTAACTTTTTAAAAACTATGTTTCATAATGGTTTCATTAAAAAGTCTTTATCAGTTTGCTAATGCCTAGTTTTTACAACCAGCCACCATAGATTTTACAGGATAAATATATTATTTCAGTGGTAATTGAAGCAGAATTTTTGTTGCTCTTCTTACCCTTAGAGATTGTGTATTATCCTCAGACGTAATTCTTTGATTTTTTTTTCTTTTCATGTTGTTACACATAGTTACCAACAATCAACGTGAGAATAACCTTTGAATATTTTCAAGCATTAAGATTTGTTTATACAGCTGCAGAATTAGACAACCAACACTCTTGGGTCCTTACCTCTCAGCATACACCTGATTATTAACTTAAAGGTATGATGGGAAAAGTATCAATTTTTGTTGGTCACCTAGATTTGGAAATATGTAATAACTATAAGCTTGGGTCTGCTTCTTCAGAAGCCTAGGAATTGGAGTGATGGTTCTCTGAAGAGGCTGGAAACAAAGTATGTGTTTCCAGAAGGCTTAATAGAATATGTTGAGACATAGGCCATTAACACAAAAGTGAAAGAAATGCAAAAAATGTATGAAAGTAAGGATTTGAGAAGGGAAATTTTATTTTTAAGTCTAAGATTCCTATGAATTATATGAAAGTAAATGTCCTATCCTTAAAATTAGCCAAAGGAAGCACTTTACTTATCAATATGATATGACTTTTCATACTCTTATCTAAAGATATCCTAAACTAAGATCCAGTTTTCTAAGTAAAGACCTTTTACTCATGCTTTAAAGCATGTTAGATGATTCCTACCACATCACATCATGTTGTTTACATGTATGATTTAAACTGCATTTATTCTTCAACTCACTGGTTCCTTAGGCTTCTTATCTTTCCTTGCACGCTTAGATAATTTTATGTTAAATTGATTTTTAGAAGTTTAGTTGCTGGGCGTAGTGGCTGTCGCCTGTAAACCCAGTACTTTGGGAATTCAAGGCAGGTGTATTGCTTGAGTCTTGGAGTTTGAGGCCTGCCTGGGAAAGATGACAAACCCCATTTGTACAAAAATAAAAATATTAGCTGGGTATGGTGGCACATGCCTGTGGTCCCAGCTACTCCAAGGCTGAGGTGGGAGGATGGCTTGAGTCCGAGAGGCAGAGGTGTGAGCCAAGATCATGCCCTGCTCTTCAGCCTGGGCAACGAAGCCAGACCCTGTTTCAAAAAAAAATATAGTGAGATTTGATTTCTATTTCTATGTGATTCAAAAGTAGGAGAGCTTCAAGGCTAATGACTATTAAAAAATGGCCATTGCTACTTGCATTTTCTATGAAGCCAGCATACACAGCAACGTGCAACCTAAAAACCAAGCTATTTAATATGTAGCTTAGATTTCAGGTTTGATTGTCTTTGAGGTTTGATTATTGCAGAGATCAATTGCCAGACCAAATATAGTCTATTTCTGTATTTGGTCTTTTTATCATATGAAACATCCCAGCCTTGGGTATAAATTAAGAGCAAATACAGACATTTATACCGATAGCGGTGTAGATATTTCCATGTTTATACAGTTACCGGTGTAGATACTTCCATGTCTATACAGATAGCGGTGTGGATATTTCCATGTTCATACAGATAGTGGTGTAGATATTTCCATGTTAATAGAGATAGCGGTGTAGATATATCCATGTTTATAGAGATAGCGGTGTAGATATTTCCATGTTTATACAGATAGCGGTGTAGATATTTCCATGTTTATACAGATAGCATATTAGATATTTCCATGTTTATAGAGACAGAGGTGTATATATTTCAATATTTATAGAGATAGCGGCGCACATATTTCCATGTTTATAGAGACAGCGGTGTAGATATTTCCATGTTTATACAGATAGCGGTGTAGATTTTCCATGTTAATACAGGTAGCGGCGTACATATTGCCATGTTCATACAGATAGCGGTGTAGATATTTCCACATTTATACAGATGGCGGTGTACATAATTCCATGTTCATACAGATGGCGGTGTAGATATTTCTATGTTTATAGAGATGGCGGTGTAGATATTTAAATGTTTATACAGATAGCTGTGAAGATATTTCCATGTTTATAGAGATGGCGGTGTAGATATTTCCATGTTTCTACAGATGGCGGTGTAGATATTTCCATGTTTATACAGATGGAGGTGTAGATATTTCCATGTTTTTACAGATAGCGTTGTAGATATATCCATGTTCACACAGATAGCGGTGTAGATATTTCCACGTTTATACAGATGGTGGTGTAGATTTTTCCATTTCCATACAGACGGCGGTTTAGATATTTCCATTGTTATAGAGATGGAGGTGCAGATATTTCCATTGTGATACAGATGGCGGTGTAGGTATTTTCATGTTGATACAGATGGTGGTGTACATAGTTCCCTGTTCATACAGATGGCGGTGTAGATATTTTCATTTTCCTACCGATGGCGGTGTAGATATTTCCATGTTTATACAGATAGCGGTGTAGATGTATCCATGTTCATACAGATGGCAGTGTAGATAATTCCATGTTCATACAGATGGAGTTGAAGATATTTCCATGTTTATAGATATGGCGGTGTAGATATTTCCATGTTTACACAGAAGGCGGTGTAGGTATTTCCATGTTTACACAGATAGCGGTGTAGATATTTCCATGTTTATACAGATAGCGGTGTAGATATTTCAATGTTTATAGAGTTGGCGGTGTAGATATTTTCATGTTCCTACAGTTGGTGGTGTAGATATTTCCATGTGTACACAGATAGCGGTGTAGGTATTTCCAAGTTTATGCAGATAGCGGTGTAGATATTTCCACTTTTAGGCAGATAGCAGTGTAGATATTTCAATGTTTAAACAGATAGCGTTGTAGATATTTCCATGTTCCTACAGAGGGCGGTGTAGATATTTACATGTTTATAGAGATGGCGGTTTAGACATTTCCACGTTCATACAGATGGCGGAGTAGATATTTCCATGTTTATACAGATAGCGGTGTAGATATTTCCGTCTTTATACACATAATGGTGTAGATCTTTCCACGTTTTTAGAGATAGCGGTGTAGATATTTCCATGTTTACACAGATAGCGGTGTAGATATTTCCATGTTTATACAGATGACTCTGTAGATATTTCCATGTTTACAGAGATAGCGGTGTAGATATTTCCATGTTTACAGAGATATCGGTGTAGATATTACCATGTTTACACAGATAGCGGTGTAGATATTTGCATGTATATAGAGATAGCGGTGTAGATATTTCCATGTTTACGCAGATAGCATTGTAGATATTTCCAAGCTTATACAGATAGCGGTGTAGATAATTCCATGTGTACACAGATAACGGTGTAGATATTTCCATGTTTATACAGATGGCGGTGTAGATATTTCCATACCCATACAGATGGCGGTGTAGATATTTCCATGTTTATAGATATAGCGGTGTAGGTATTTCCATGTTTACACAGAAAGCGGTGTAGATATTTCCATGTTTATACAGAGCGTAGTGTAGATATTTCCATGTTTATATGGATGGCTGTGTGGATATTTCCATGTTTATAGAGATA
Organism: Gorilla gorilla gorilla; assembly: GCF_029281585.2. Taxonomy (NCBI): domain Eukaryota; kingdom Metazoa; phylum Chordata; class Mammalia; order Primates; family Hominidae; genus Gorilla; species Gorilla gorilla. The sequence continues at coordinate 1,822,680 of NC_073232.2, read as the reverse complement.
ACGGTGTAGATATCTCCATGTTTACACAGATAGCGTTGTAGATATTTCCATGTTTACACAGATAGCGGTGTAGATATTTCCATGTTCATACAGATAGCGGTGTAGATAATTCCATGTGTATAGAGATAACGGTGTAGATATTTACATATTCCTACAGATGGCTGTGTAGGTATTTCCATGTTTGTACAGATAGCGGTGTAGATATTTCCATGATTACACAGATAGTGGTGTAGATATTTCCATGTTTACACAGATAGCGGTGTAGGTATTTCCATGTTTATACAGATAGCGGTGTAGATATTTCCATGTTTATAGAGATAGCGGTGTAGATATTTCCATGTTTATACAGATAGCGGTGTAGATATTTCCATGTGTATACAGATAACTGTGTAGATATTTACATGTTCCTACAATTGGCTGCGTAGATATTTCCATGTTTATACAGATAGCGGTGTAGATATTTCCGTCTTTATACACATAATGGTGTAGATCTTTCCATGTTTTCAGAGATAGCGGTGTAGATCTTTCCATGTTTACACAGATAGCGGTGTAGATATTTCCATGTTTATACAGATAGCAGTGTAGATATTTCCATGTTTATAGAGATAGTCGTGTAGATATTTACATGTTCCAACAGATGGCTGTGTGGATATTTCCATGTTTATACAGATAGCGGTGTAGATATGTCAATGTTTGTGGAGATAGTGGTGTAGATATTTCCATGTTCCTACAGTTGGTGGTTTAGATATTTCCATGTTTACACAGATAGCGGTGTAGGTATTTCCAAGTTTATGCAGATAGCGGTGTAGATATTTCCACTTTTAGGCACATAGCGGTGTAGATATTTCAATGTTTAAACAGATAGCGTTGTAGATATTTCCATGTTCCTACAGAGGGCGGTGTAGATATTTACAGGTTTATAGAGATGGCGGTTTAGACATTTCCACGTTCATACAGATGGCGGTGTAGATATTTCCATGTTTATACAGATAGCGGTGTAGATATTTCCATGTGTATACAGATAACTGTGTAGATATTTACATGTTCCTACAGATGGCTGTGTAGATATTTCCAAGTTTATACAGATAGCGGTGTAGATATTTCCATGTTTATAGAGATAGCGGTGTAGATATTTCCATGTTCCCACAGTTGTTTTTCTAGATATTTCCATGTTTACAAGATAGTGGTGTAGATATTTCCAAGTTTATGCAGATAGCGGTGAAGATATTTCCACTTTTATGCAGATAGCGGTGTAGATATTTCCATGTTTAGACAGAAAGCGGTGTAGATATTTCTATGTTCCAACACATAGCGCTGTAGATATTTCCATGTTTATAGAGTTGGCGGTTTAGACATTTCCATGTTCATACAGATGGCGGTGTAGATATTTCCATGTTTTTACAGATAGCAGTGTAGATATTTCCATCTTTATACACATAACGGTGTAGATATTTCCATGTTTATACAGATGGCGGTGTAGATATTTCCATACCCATACAGATGGCGGTGTAGATATTTCCATGTTTATAGATATAGCGGTGTAGGTATTTCCATGTTTACACAGACAGCGGTGTAGATATTTCCATGTTTACACAGATAGCGGTGTAGATATTTCCATGTTTATAGAGACAGCGGCGTAGTTATTTCCATGTTTATAGAGATATCAGCGTAGATATTTCCAGGTTTATACAGAGCGTAGTGTAGATATTTCCATGTTTATATAGATGGCTGTGTGGATATTTCCATGCTTATAGAGATAGCGGTGTAGATATCTCCATGTTTACACAGACAGCAGTGTAGATATTTCCATGTTTACACAGATAGAGGTGTAGACATTTCCATGTTCATACAGATAGCGGTGTAGGTAATTCCATGTGTATACAGATAACGGTGTAGATATTTAAATATTCCTACAGAGGGCTGTGTAGATATTTCCATGTTTGCACAGATAGCGGTGTAGATATTTCCATGTTTACACAGATAGCGGTGTAGATATTTCCATGTTTACACAGATAGCGGTGTAGGTATTTCCATGTTTATACAGATAGCGGTGTAGATATTTCCATGTCTATACAGATAGCAGTGTGGATATTTCCATGTTCATACAGATAGCGGTGTAGATATTTCCATGTTCATACAGATAGTGGTGTAGATATTTCCATGTTCATACAGATAGAGGGGCTGATATTTCCATGTTTATACAGAAAGCGGTGCTGATATTTCCATGTTTATACAGGTAGCGGTGTAGATATTTCCATGTTTATACAGATAGCGGTGTAGATAATTCCATGTGTACACAGATAACGGTGTAGATATTTCCATGTTTATACAGATGGCGGTGTAGATATTTCCATACCCATACAGATGGCGGTGTAGATATTTCCATGTTTATAGATATAGCGGTGTAGGTATTTCCATGTTTACACAGAAAGCGGTGTAGATATTTCCATGTTTATACAGAGCGTAGTGTAGATATTTCCATGTTTATATGGATGGCTGTGTGGATATTTCCATGTTTATAGAGATAACGGTGTAGATATCTCCATGTTTACACAGATAGCGTTGTAGATATTTCCATGTTTACACAGATAGCGGTGTAGATATTTCCATGTTCATACAGATAGCGGTGTAGATAATTCCATGTGTATAGAGATAACGGTGTAGATATTTACATATTCCTACAGATGGCTGTGTAGGTATTTCCATGTTTGTACAGATAGCGGTGTAGATATTTCCATGATTACACAGATAGTGGTGTAGATATTTCCATGTTTACACAGATAGCGGTGTAGGTATTTCCATGTTTATACAGATAGCGGTGTAGATATTTCCATGTTTATAGAGATAGCGGTGTAGATATTTCCATGTTTATACAGATAGCGGTGTAGATATTTCCATGTGTATACAGATAACTGTGTAGATATTTACATGTTCCTACAATTGGCTGCGTAGATATTTCCATGTTTATACAGATAGCGGTGTAGATATTTCCGTCTTTATACACATAATGGTGTAGATCTTTCCATGTTTTCAGAGATAGCGGTGTAGATCTTTCCATGTTTACACAGATAGCGGTGTAGATATTTCCATGTTTATACAGATAGCAGTGTAGATATTTCCATGTTTATAGAGATAGTCGTGTAGATATTTACATGTTCCAACAGATGGCTGTGTGGATATTTCCATGTTTATACAGATAGCGGTGTAGATATGTCAATGTTTGTGGAGATAGTGGTGTAGATATTTCCATGTTCCTACAGTTGGTGGTTTAGATATTTCCATGTTTACACAGATAGCGGTGTAGGTATTTCCAAGTTTATGCAGATAGCGGTGTAGATATTTCCACTTTTAGGCACATAGCGGTGTAGATATTTCAATGTTTAAACAGATAGCGTTGTAGATATTTCCATGTTCCTACAGAGGGCGGTGTAGATATTTACAGGTTTATAGAGATGGCGGTTTAGACATTTCCACGTTCATACAGATGGCGGTGTAGATATTTCCATGTTTATACAGATAGCGGTGTAGATATTTCCATGTGTATACAGATAACTGTGTAGATATTTACATGTTCCTACAGATGGCTGTGTAGATATTTCCAAGTTTATACAGATAGCGGTGTAGATATTTCCATGTTTATAGAGATAGCGGTGTAGATATTTCCATGTTCCCACAGTTGTTTTTCTAGATATTTCCATGTTTACAAGATAGTGGTGTAGATATTTCCAAGTTTATGCAGATAGCGGTGAAGATATTTCCACTTTTATGCAGATAGCGGTGTAGATATTTCCATGTTTAGACAGAAAGCGGTGTAGATATTTCTATGTTCCAACACATAGCGCTGTAGATATTTCCATGTTTATAGAGTTGGCGGTTTAGACATTTCCATGTTCATACAGATGGCGGTGTAGATATTTCCATGTTTTTACAGATAGCAGTGTAGATATTTCCATCTTTATACACATAACGGTGTAGATATTTCCATGTTTATACAGATGGCGGTGTAGATATTTCCATACCCATACAGATGGCGGTGTAGATATTTCCATGTTTATAGATATAGCGGTGTAGGTATTTCCATGTTTACACAGACAGCGGTGTAGATATTTCCATGTTTACACAGATAGCGGTGTAGATATTTCCATGTTTATAGAGACAGCGGCGTAGTTATTTCCATGTTTATAGAGATATCAGCGTAGATATTTCCAGGTTTATACAGAGCGTAGTGTAGATATTTCCATGTTTATATAGATGGCTGTGTGGATATTTCCATGCTTATAGAGATAGCGGTGTAGATATCTCCATGTTTACACAGACAGCAGTGTAGATATTTCCATGTTTACACAGATAGAGGTGTAGACATTTCCATGTTCATACAGATAGCGGTGTAGGTAATTCCATGTGTATACAGATAACGGTGTAGATATTTAAATATTCCTACAGAGGGCTGTGTAGATATTTCCATGTTTGCACAGATAGCGGTGTAGATATTTCCATGTTTACACAGATAGCGGTGTAGATATTTCCATGTTTACACAGATAGCGGTGTAGGTATTTCCATGTTTATACAGATAGCGGTGTAGATATTTCCATGTCTATACAGATAGCAGTGTGGATATTTCCATGTTCATACAGATAGCGGTGTAGATATTTCCATGTTCATACAGATAGTGGTGTAGATATTTCCATGTTCATACAGATAGAGGGGCTGATATTTCCATGTTTATACAGAAAGCGGTGCTGATATTTCCATGTTTATACAGGTAGCGGTGTAGATATTTCCATGTTTATACAGATAGCGGTGTAGATATTTCCATGTTTATACAGATAGCGGTGTAGATATCTCCATCTTAATACAGATTTCAGTGTAGATATTTATATGTTCATACAGATGGCCGTGCAGATATTTCCATGTTCATACAGATGGCGGTGTAGGTATTTCCATGTTCATACAGATAGCGGTGTAGTTATTTCCATGTGCAAAGAGATAGCTGTGTAGATATTTACATGTATATGCAGATAGCTGTGTAGATATTTCCATTTTCATGCAGATAGCGGTTTAGATATTTCCATGTTCAAACAGATAGTGGTGTAGATATTTCCATGTTCATACAGATAGCGGTGTAGATATTTCCATGTTTATACAGATAGCGGTGAAGATGTATGCATGTTTACACAGATAGCGGTGTAGATATTTCCATGTTCATACACATAGTGGTGTAGATATTTCCATGTTCATCCAGATGACTGTGTAGATATATCCATGTTCATACAGATAGCGGTGTAGATATTTCCATGTTCATACAGATAGTGGTATAGATATTTCAATGTTCATACAGATAGCGGTGTAGCTATTTCCATGTTCATACAGATAGCGGTGTAGATATTTCCATGTTCGTACAGATAGCGGTGTAGATATTTACATGTTCATACAGATAGCGGTGCTGATATTTCCATGTTTATACAGGTAGCGGTGTGGATATTTCCATGTTTATACAGATAGCGGTGTGGATATTTCCATGTTTATACAGAGAGCGCTGTATATATTTCCAGGTGTATACAGATAGCGGTGTAGATATCTCCATCTTAATACGGATGGCTTTGTAGATATTTATATGTTCATACAGATGGCGGTGCAGATATTTCCATGTTCATACAGATGGCGGTGTAGCTATTTCCATGTTCATACAGATAGCGTTGTAGCTATTTCCATGTTCATGCAGATAGCGGTGTAGATGTTTCCATGTTCATCCATATGGCTGTGTAGATATATCCATGTTCATACAGATGGCGGTGAAGATATTTCCATGTTCATACAGATAGCGGTGTAGATATTTTCATGTTCCTACAGTTGGTGGTGTAGATATTTCCATGTGTACACAGATAGCGGTGTAGGTATTTCCAAGTTTGTGCAGATAGCGTTGTAGATATTTCCACTTTTAGGCATATAGCCGTGTAGATATTTCAATGTTTAAACAGATAGCGTTGTAGATATTTCCATGTTCCTACAGAGGGCGGTGTAGATATTTACATGTTTATAGAGATGGCGGTTTAGACATTTCCACGTTCATATAGATGGCGGTGTAGATATTTCCATGTTTATACAGATAGCGGTGTAGATATTTTCGTCTTTATACACATAATGGTGTAGATCTTTCCATGTTTTTAGAGATAGCGGTGTAGATATTTCCATGTTTACACAGATAGCGGTGTAGATATTTCCATGTTTATACAGATGACTCTGTAGATATTTCAAAGTTTACAGAGATAGCGGTGTAGATATTTCCATGTTTACAGAGATATCGGTGTAGATATTGCCATGTTTACACAGATAGCGGTGTAGATATTTGCATGTATATAGAGATAGCGGTGTAGATTTTTCCATGTTTACGCAGATAGCATTGTAGATATTTCCAAGTTTAAACAGATAGCGGTGTAGATAATTCCATGTGTACACAGATAACGGTGTAGATATTTCCATGTTTATACAGATGGCGGTGTAGATATTTCCATACCCATACAGATGGCGGTGTAGATATTTCCATGTTTATAGATATAGCGGTGTAGGTATGTCCATGTTTACACAGAAAGCGGTGTAGATATTTCCATGTTTACACAGATAGCGGTGTAGATATTTCCATGTTTATAGAGATAGCGGTGTAGATGTTTCCATGTTTATAGAGATATCAGTGTAGATATTTCCAGGTTTATACAGAGCGTAGTGTAGATATTTTCATGTTTATGTGGATGGCTGTGAGGATATTTCCATGTTTATAGAGATAGCGGTGTAGATATCTCCATGTTTACACAGATAGCGGTGTAGATATTTCAATGTGTGCACATATAGCGGTGTAGATATTTCCATGTTCATACAGATAGCTGTGTAGATAATTCCATGTGTATAGAGATAACGGTGTAGATATTTACATATTCCTACAGATGGCTGTGTAGATATTTCCATGTTTGTACAGATAGCGGTGTAGATATTTCCATGTTTACACAGATAGTGCTGTAGATATTTCCATGTTTACACAGATAGCGGTGTAGATATTTCCATGTTTATACAGATAGCGGTGTAGATATTTCCATGTTTATAGAGATAGCGGTGTAGATATTTCCATGTTTATACAGATAGCGGTGTAGATATTTCCATGTTTATACAGATAGCGTTGTTGATATTTCCATGTTTATAGAGACAGCAGTGTAGATATTTCCATGTTCTTGCAGATGGCGGTGAAGATATTTCCATGTTTATAGAGATAGCGGTGTAGATACTTCCATGTTTACACAGATAGCGGTGTAGATATTTCCATGTTTAAACAGATAGCGGTGTAGATATTTCCATGTTTATACAGATAGCGGTGTAGATATTTCAATGTTTTTAGAGTTGGCGCTGTAGATATTTTCATGTTCAAACAGATGGCGGTGTAGATATTTCCATGTTTATATCGATGGCAGTGTAGATATTTCCATTTTCATACAGATGACGGTGAAGATATTTCCATGTTTATACACATAACGGTGAAGATATTTCCAAGTTTTAAGAGATGGCGGTGTAGATATTTCCATGTTTACACAGATAGCGGTGTAGATATTTCCATGTTTACACAGATAGCGGTGTAGATATTTCCATGTTTATACAGATAGCGGTGTAGATATTTCCATGTGTATACAGATAACTGTGTAGATATTTACATGTTCCTACAGATGGCTGCGTAGATATTTCCATGTTTATACAGATAGCGGTGTAGATATTTCCGTCTTTAAACACATAATGGTGTAGATCTTTCCATGTTTTCAGAGATAGCGGTGTAGATCTTTCCATGTTTACACAGATAGCGGTGTAGATATTTCCATGTTTATACAGATAGCAGTGTAGGTATTTCCATGTTTATAGAGATAGTGGTGTAGATATTTACATGTTCCTACAGATGGCTGTGTAGATATTTGCATGTTTATACAGATAGCGGTGTAGATATGTCAATGTTTGTGGAGACAGTGGTGTAGATATTTCCGTGTTCCTACAGTTGGTGGTTTAGATATTTCCATGTTTACACAGATAGCGGTGTAGGTATTTCCAAGTTTATGCAGATAGCGGTTTAGATATTTCCACTTTTAGGCACATAGCGGTGTAGACATTTCAATGTTTAAACAGATAGCGTTGTAGATATTTCCATGTTCCTACAGAGGGCGGTGTAGATATTTACATGTTTATAGAGATGGCGGTTTAGACATTTCCACGTTCATACAGATGGCGGTGTAGATATTTCCATGTTTATACAGATAGCGGTGTAGATATTTCCATCTTTATACACATAATGGTGTAGATCTTTCCATGTTTTTAGAGATAGCGGTGTAGATATTTCCATGTTTACACAGATAGCGGTGTAGATATTTCCAAGTTTACACAGATAGCGGTGTTGATATTTCCATGTTTATACAGATAGCGGTGTAGATATTTCCATGTGTATACAGATAACTGTGTAGATATTTACATGTTCCTACAGATGGCTGTGTAGATATTTCCAAGTTTATACAGATAGCGGTGTAGATATTTCCATGTTTATAGAGATAGCGGTGTAGATATCTCCATGTTTACACAGATAGCGGTGTAGATATTTCAATGTGTGCACATATAGCGGTGTAGATATTTCCATGTTTATACAGATAGCGGTGTAGATATTTCCATGTTTATAGAGATAGCGGTGTAGATATTTCCATGTTTATACAGATAGCGGTGTAGATATTTCCATGTTTATACAGATAGCGTTGTTGATATTTCCATGTTTATAGAGACAGCAGTGTAGATATTTCCATGTTCTTGCAGATGGCGGTGAAGATATTTCCATGTTTATAGAGATAGCGGTGTAGATACTTCCATGTTTACACAGATAGCGGTGTAGATATTTCCATGTTTAAACAGATAGCGGTGTAGATATTTCCATGTTTATACAGATAGCGGTGTAGATATTTCAATGTTTTTAGAGTTGGCGCTGTAGATATTTTCATGTTCAAACAGATGGCGGTGTAGATATTTCCATGTTTATATCGATGGCAGTGTAGATATTTCCATTTTCATACAGATGACGGTGAAGATATTTCCATGTTTATACACATAACGGTGAAGATATTTCCAAGTTTTAAGAGATGGCGGTGTAGATATTTCCATGTTTACACAGATAGCGGTGTAGATATTTCCATGTTTACACAGATAGCGGTGTAGATATTTCCATGTTTATACAGATAGCGGTGTAGATATTTCCGTCTTTAAACACATAATGGTGTAGATCTTTCCATGTTTTCAGAGATAGCGGTGTAGATCTTTCCATGTTTACACAGATAGCGGTGTAGATATTTCCATGTTTATACAGATAGCAGTGTAGGTATTTCCATGTTTATAGAGATAGTGGTGTAGATATTTACATGTTCCTACAGATGGCTGTGTAGATATTTGCATGTTTATACAGATAGCGGTGTAGATATGTCAATGTTTGTGGAGACAGTGGTGTAGATATTTCCGTGTTCCTACAGTTGGTGGTTTAGATATTTCCATGTTTACACAGATAGCGGTGTAGGTATTTCCAAGTTTATGCAGATAGCGGTTTAGATATTTCCACTTTTAGGCACATAGCGGTGTAGACATTTCAATGTTTAAACAGATAGCGTTGTAGATATTTCCATGTTCCTACAGAGGGCGGTGTAGATATTTACATGTTTATAGAGATGGCGGTTTAGACATTTCCACGTTCATACAGATGGCGGTGTAGATATTTCCATGTTTATACAGATAGCGGTGTAGATATTTCCATCTTTATACACATAATGGTGTAGATCTTTCCATGTTTTTAGAGATAGCGGTGTAGATATTTCCATGTTTACACAGATAGCGGTGTAGATATTTCCAAGTTTACACAGATAGCGGTGTAGATATTTCCATGTTTATACAGATAGCGGTGTAGATATTTCCATGTGTATACAGATAACTGTGTAGATATTTACATGTTCCTACAGATGGCTGTGTAGATATTTCCAAGTTTATACAGATAGCGGTGTAGATATTTCCATGTTTATAGAGATAGCGGTGTAGATATCTCCATGTTTACACAGATAGCGGTGTAGATATTTCAATGTGTGCACATATAGCGGTGTAGATATTTCCATGTTCATACAGATAGCTGTGTAGATAATTCCATGTGTATAGAGATAACGGTGTAGATATTTACATATTCCTACAGATGGCTGTGTAGATATTTCCATGTTTGTACAGATAGCGGTGTAGATATTTCCATGTTTACACAGATAGTGCTGTAGATATTTCCATGTTTACACAGATAGCGGTGTAGATATTTCCATGTTTATACAGATAGCGGTGTAGATATTTCCATGTTTATAGAGATAGCGGTGTAGATATTTCCATGTTTATACAGATAGCGGTGTAGATATTTCCATGTTTATACAGATAGCGTTGTTGATATTTCCATGTTTATAGAGACAGCAGTGTAGATATTTCCATGTTCTTGCAGATGGCGGTGAAGATATTTCCATGTTTATAGAGATAGCGGTGTAGATACTTCCATGTTTACACAGATAGCGGTGTAGATATTTCCATGTTTAAACAGATAGCGGTGTAGATATTTCCATGTTTATACAGATAGCGGTGTAGATATTTCAATGTTTTTAGAGTTGGCGCTGTAGATATTTTCATGTTCAAACAGATGGCGGTGTAGATATTTCCATGTTTATATCGATGGCAGTGTAGATATTTCCATTTTCATACAGATGACGGTGAAGATATTTCCATGTTTATACACATAACGGTGAAGATATTTCCAAGTTTTAAGAGATGGCGGTGTAGATATTTCCATGTTTACACAGATAGCGGTGTAGATATTTCCATGTTTACACAGATAGCGGTGTAGATATTTCCATGTTTATACAGATAGCGGTGTAGATATTTCCGTCTTTAAACACATAATGGTGTAGATCTTTCCATGTTTTCAGAGATAGCGGTGTAGATCTTTCCATGTTTACACAGATAGCGGTGTAGATATTTCCATGTTTATACAGATAGCAGTGTAGGTATTTCCATGTTTATAGAGATAGTGGTGTAGATATTTACATGTTCCTACAGATGGCTGTGTAGATATTTGCATGTTTATACAGATAGCGGTGTAGATATGTCAATGTTTGTGGAGACAGTGGTGTAGATATTTCCGTGTTCCTACAGTTGGTGGTTTAGATATTTCCATGTTTACACAGATAGCGGTGTAGGTATTTCCAAGTTTATGCAGATAGCGGTTTAGATATTTCCACTTTTAGGCACATAGCGGTGTAGACATTTCAATGTTTAAACAGATAGCGTTGTAGATATTTCCATGTTCCTACAGAGGGCGGTGTAGATATTTACATGTTTATAGAGATGGCGGTTTAGACATTTCCACGTTCATACAGATGGCGGTGTAGATATTTCCATGTTTATACAGATAGCGGTGTAGATATTTCCATCTTTATACACATAATGGTGTAGATCTTTCCATGTTTTTAGAGATAGCGGTGTAGATATTTCCATGTTTACACAGATAGCGGTGTAGATATTTCCAAGTTTACACAGATAGCGGTGTAGATATTTCCATGTTTATACAGATAGCGGTGTAGATATTTCCATGTGTATACAGATAACTGTGTAGATATTTACATGTTCCTACAGATGGCTGTGTAGATATTTCCAAGTTTATACAGATAGCGGTGTAGATATTTCCATGTTTATAGAGATAGCGGTGTAGATATTTCCATGTTCCCACAGTAGTTTTTTTAGATATTTCCATGTTTACAAGATTGTGGTGTAGATATTTTCAAGTTTATGCAGATAGCGGTGAAGATATTTCCACTTTTATGCAGATAGCGGTGTAGATATTTCTATGTTCCAACACATAGCGCTGTAGATATTTCCATGTTTATAGAGTTGGCGGTTTAGACATTTCCATGTTCATACAGATGGCGGTGTAGATATTTCCATGTTTTTACAGATAGCAGTGTAGATATTTCCATCTTTATACACATAACGGTGTAGATATTTCCATGTTTATACAGATGGCGCTGTAGATATTTCCATACCCATACAGATGGCGGTGTAGATATTTCCATGTTTATAGATATAGCGGTGTAGGTATTTCCATGTTTACACAGACAGCGGTGTAGATATTTCCATGTTTACACAGATAGCGGTGTAGATATTTCCATGTTTATAGAGATAGCGATTTAGTTATTTCCATGTTTATAGAGATATCAGTGTAGATATTTCCAGGTTTATACAGAGCGTAGTGTAGATATTTCCATGTTTATATAGATGGCTGTGTGGATATTTCCATGCTTATAGAGATAGCGGTGTAGATATCTCCATGTTTACACAGATAGCGGTGTAGATATTTCCATGTTTACACAGATAGAGGTGTAGACATTTCCATGTTCATACAGATAGCGGTGTAGATAATTCCATGTGTATACAGATAACGGTGTAGATATTTACATATTCCTACAGATGGCTGTGTAGATATTTCCATGTTTGTACAGATAGCGGTGTAGATATTTCCATGTTTACACAGATAGCAGTGTAGATATTTCCATGTTTACACAGATAGCGGTGTAGATATTTCCATGTTTATACAGATAGCGGTGTAGATATTTCCATGTCTATACAGATAGCGGTGTGGATATTTCCATGTTCATACAGATAGCGGTGTAGATATTTCCATGTTCATACAGATAGTGGTGTAGATATTTCCATGTTCATACAGATAGAGGGGCTGATATTTCCATGTTCATACAGAAAGCGGTGCTGATATTTCCATGTTTATACAGGTAGCGGTGTAGATATTTCCATGTTTATACAGATAGCGGTGTAGATATTTCCATGTTTATACAGATAGCGGTGTAGATATCTCCATCTTAATACAGATGGCAGTGTAGATATTTATATGTTCATACAGATGGCCGTGCAGATATTTCCATGTTCATACAGATGGCGGTGTAGATATTTCCATGTTCATACAGATAGCGGTGAAGTTATTTCCATGTGCAAAGAGATAGCTGTGTAGATATTTACATGTATATGCAGATAGCTGTGTAGATATTTCCATTTTCATGCAGATAGCGGTATAGATATTTCCATGTTCAAACAGATAGCGGTGTAGATACTTCCATGTTCATACAGATAGCGGTGTAGATATTTCCATGTTTATACAGATAGCGGTGAAGATGTATGCATGTTTACACAGATAGCGGTGTAGATATTTCCATGTTCATACAGATAGTGGTGTAGATATTTCCATGTTCATATAGATAGCGGTGTAGCTATTTCCATGTTCATACAGATAGCGGTGTAGATATTTCCATTTTCATACAGATAGCGGTGTAGCTATTTCCATGTTCATACAGATAGCGGTGTAGATATTTCCATGTTCATCCAGATGGCTGTGTAGATATATCCATGTTCATACAGATAGCGGTGTAGATATTTCCATGTTTATACAGATAGCGGTGAAGATGTATGCATGTTTACACAGATAGCGGTGTAGATATTTCCATGTTCATACAGATAGTGGTGTAGATATTTCCATGTTCATACAGATAGCGGTGTAGCTATTTCCATGTTCATACAGATAGTGGTGTAGATATTTCTATGTTCATACAGATAGCGGTGTAGCTATTTCCATGTTCTTACAGATAGCGGTGTAGATATTTCCATTTTCATACAGATAGCGGTGTAGATATTTCCATGTTCATTCAGATAGCGGTGCTATTTCCATGTTTATACAGGTAGCGGTGTGGATATTTCCATGTTTATACAGATAGCGGTGTGGATATTCCCATGTTTATACAGATAGCGGTGTAGATATTTCCAGGTTTATACAGATAGCGGTGTAGATATCTCCATCTTAATACGGATGGCGGTGTAGATATTTATATGTTCATACAGATGGCGGTGCAGATATTTCCATGTTCATACAGATGGCGGTGTTGCTATTTCCATGTTCATACAGATAGCGGTGTAGCTATTTCCATGTTCATGCAGATAGCGGTGTAGATATTTCCATGTTCATCCATATGGCTGTGTAGATATATCCATGTTCATACAGATGGCGGTGAAGATATTTCCATGTTCATACAGATAGCGGTGTAGATATTTCCATGTTCCTACAGATAGCGGTGTAGATATTTCCATGTTCATACAGATAGCGGTGTAGCTATTTCCATGTTCATACAGATAGCGGTGTAGATATTTCCATGTTCATCCAGATGGCTGTGTAGATATATCCATGTTCATACAGATGGCGGTGAAGATATTTCCATGCTCATACAGATAGCGGTGTAGATATTTCCATGTTCATACAGATAGTGGTGTAGATATTTCCATGTTCATACAGATAGGGGGGCTGATATTTCCATGTTCATACAGATAGCGGTGCTGATATTTCCATGTTTATACAGGTAGCGGTGTAGATATTTCCATGTATATACAGATAGCAGTGTGGATATTTCCATATTTATACAGATAGCGGTGTAGATATTTCCATGGTTATAGACATAGCGGTGTAGATATTTCCATGTTTATACAGGTAGTGGTGTAGATATTTCCATGTTTATACAGATAGCTGTGTAGATATTTCCATTTTTATACAGATAGCGGTGTAGATATTTCCATGTTTATACAGATAGCAGTATAGATATCTCCATCTTAATACAGATGGCGGAGTAGATATTTATATGTTCATACAGATGGCCGTTCAGATATTTCCATGTTCATACAGATGGCGGTGTAGATATTTCCATGTTCATACAGATAGCGGTGTAGTTATTTCCATGTGTAAAGAGATAGCTGTGTAGGTGTTTAAATGTATATGCAGATAGAAGTGTAGATATTTCCATTTTCATGCAGATAGCGGTGTAGATATTTCCATGTTCAAACAGATAGCGGTGTAGATATTTCCATGTTAATACAGATAGCGGTGTAGATATTTCCATGTTTATACAGATAGCTGTGTAGATATTTCCATGTTCATACAGATAGAGGGGTTATTTCCATGTTCTTACAGATAGCGGTGCTGATATTTCCATGTTTATACAGGTAGCAGTGTAGATATTTCCACGTTTATACAGATAACAGTGTAGATATTTCCATGTTTATACAGGTAGCGGTGTAGATATTTCCATGTTTTAACAGATAGCGGTGTAGATATCTCCATCTTAATACAGATGGCGGAGTAGATATTTATATGTTCATACAGATGGCTGTGCAGATAATTGCATGTTCATACAGATGGCGGTGTAGATATTTCTATGTTCATACAGATAGCGGTGTAGTTATTTCCATGTGTAAAGAGATAGCTGTGTAGATATTTCCATGTATTTGCAGATAGCTGTGTAGAGATTTCCATTTTCATGCTGATAGCGGTTTAGATATTTAAATGTTCAAACAGATAGCGGTGTAGATATTTCCATGTTCATTCAGATAGCAGTGTAGATATCTCCATGCTTATACAGATTGCGAAGATGTATGCATATTTACACAGATAGCGGTGTAGATATTTCCATGTTCATGCAGATAGCGGTGTAGATATTTCCATGTTCATCCAGATGGCTGTGTAGATATATCCATGTTCATACAGATGGCGGTGTAGATATTTCCATGTTCATACAGATAGTGGTGTAGATATTTCCATGTTCATACAGATAGCGTTGTAGCTATTTCCATGTTCATACAGATAGCGGTGTAGTTATTTCCATGTTCATAGAGATATCGGTGTAGATATTTCCATGTTCATACAGATGGCGGTGCTGATATTTCCAGGTTTATACAGGTAGCGGTGTAGATATTTCCATGTACATGCAGATAGCGGTGTAGATATTTCCATGTTCATTCAGGTGGCTGTGTAGATATATCCATGTTCATAGAGATAGAGGTGTAGATATTTCCATGTTCACACAGGTAGTGGTGTAGATATTTCCATGTTCATACAGATAGCGGTGTAGCTATTTCCATGTTCATACAGATAACGGTGTAGATATTTCAAAGTTCATAGAGATAGCGGTGTAGGTATTTCCATGTTCATACAGATAGCGGTTTAAGTATTTCCATGTTTATACAGGTAGCGGTGTAGATATTTCCATGTTTATACAGATAGCCGTGTAGATATTTCCATGTTTATACAGATAGCGGTGTAGATATTTTCAAGTTTATACAGATAGCGGTGTAGATATCTCCATCTTAATATAGATGGCGGTGTAGATATTTATATGTTCATACAGATGGCGGTGCAGATATTTCCATGTTCATACAGACGGTGGAGTAGATATTTCCATGTTTATAGAGATAGCGCTGTAGTTATTTCCATGTGTAAAGATATAGCTTTGTAGATATTTCCATGTATATGCAGATCGCTGTGTAGATATTTCCATTTTCATGCAGATAGCGGTGTAGATATTTCCATGTTCAAACAGATAGCGGTGTAGATATTTCCATGTCCATGCAGATAGCAGTGTAGATATTTCCATGTTTATACAGATAGCGGTGAAGATGTATGCATGTTTACACAGATAGCTTTGTAGATATTTCCATGTTCATACAGATAGCGGTGTAGATATTCCCATGTTCATCCAGATGGCTGTGTAGATATATCCATGTTCATACAGATGGCGGTGAAGATATTTCCATGTTCATACAGATAGCGGTGTAGTTATTTCCATTTGTAAAGAGATAGCTGTGTAGATATTTCCATGTATATGCAGATAGCTGTGTAGATATTTCCATTTTCATGCAGATAGCGGTTTAGATATTTCCATGTTCAAACAGATAGTGGTGTAGATATTTCCATGTTCATAGAGATACCGGTGTAGATATTTCCATGTTCATACAGATAGAGGGGCTATTTCCATGGTCTTACAGATAGCGGTGCTGATATTTCCATGTTTATACAGGTAGCGGTGTAGATATTTCCATGTTTATACAGATATCAGTGTAGATATTTCCATGTTGATACAGATAGCGGTGTAGATATTTCCATGTTTTTACAGATAGCGGTGTAGATATCTCCATCTTAATACAGATGGCGGAGTAGATATTTATATGTTCATACAGAGGGCGGTGCAGTTATTTCCATGTTCATACAGATGGCGGTGTAGATATTTCCATGTTCATACAGATAGCGGTGTAGTTATTTCCATGTGTAAAGAGATAGCTGTGTAGATATTTCCATGTATTTGCAGATAGCTGTGTAGAGATTTCCATTTTCATGCTGATAGCGTTTTAGATATTTAAATGTTGAAACAGATAGCGGTGTAGATATTTCCATGTTCATTCAGATAGCAGTGTAGATATCTCCATGCTTATACAGATTGCGAAGATGTATGCATATTTACACAGATAGCGGTGCAGATATTTCCATGTTCATGCAGATAGCGGTGTAGATATTTCCATGTTCATCCAGATGGCTGTGTAGATATATCCATGTTCATACAGATGGCGGTGTAGATATTTCCATGTTCATACAGATAGCGTTGTAGCTATTTCCATGTTCATACAGATAGCGGTGTAGATATTTCCATGTTCATAAAGATAGCGGTGTAGATATTTCCATGTTCATACAGATAGCGGTGCTGATATTTCCAGGTTTATACAGGTAGCGGTGTAGATATTTCCATGTTCATGCAGATAGCGGTGTAGATATTTCCATGTTCATCCAGATGGCTGTGTAGATATATCCATGTTCATACAGATGGTTGTGAAGATATTTCCATGTTCATACAGATAGAGGGGCTGATATTTCCATGTTCATACAGATAGCGGTGCTGATATTTCCATGTGTATACAGGTAGCGGTGTGGATATTTCCATGTTTATACAGGTAGCGGTGTAGATATTTCCATGTTTATACAGATAGCGGTGTAGATATTTCCATGTTTATACAGACACCGGTGTAGATATTTCTATCTTAATACAGATGGCCGTGTAGTTATTTATATGTTCATACAGATGGCGGTGCAGATATTTCCATGTTCATACAGATGGCGGTGTACATATTTCCATGTTCATACAGATAGCGGTGTAGTTATTTCCATGTGTAAAGAGATAGATGTGTAGGTATTTCCATGTATATGCAGATAGCTCTGTAGATATTTCCATTTTCATGCAGATAGCAGTTTAGATATTTCCATGTTCAAACAGATAGCGGTGATGATGTATGCATGTTTACACAGATAGCGGTGTAGATATTTCCATGTTCATACAGATGGCGGTGTAGATATTTCCATGTTCATACAGATAGCGGTGTAGTTATTTCCATGTGTAAAGAGATAGCTGGGTAGATATTTCCATGTATTTGCAGATAGCTGTGTAGAGATTTCCATTTTCATGCTGATAGCGTTTTAGATATTTAAATGTTCAAACAGATAGCGGTGTAGATATTTCCATGTTCATTCAGATAGCAGTGTAGATATCTCCATGCTTATACAGATTGCGAAGATGTATGCATATTTACACAGATAGCGGTGTAGATATTTCCATGTTCATGCAGATAGCGGTGTAGATATTTCCATGTTCATCCAGATGGCTGTGTAGATATATCCATGTTCATACAGATGGCGGTGTAGATATTTCCATGTTCATACAGACAGTGGTGTAGATATTTCCATGTTCATACAGATAGCGCTGTAGCTATTTCCATGTTCATACAGATAGCGGTGTAGATATTTCCATGTTCATAGAGATAGCGGTGTAGATATTTCCATGTTCATACAGATAGCGGTGCTGATATTTCCAGGTTTATACAGGTAGCGGTGTAGATATTTCCATGTTCATGCAGATAGCGGTGTAGATATTTCCACGTTCATCCAGATGGCTGTGTAGATATATCCATGTTCATACAGATGGTTGTGAAGATATTTCCATGTTCATACAGATAGAGGGGCTGATATTTCCATGTTCATACAGATAGCGGTGCTGATATTTCCATGTGTATACAGGTAGCGGTGTGGATATTTCCATGTTTATACAGGTAGCGGTGTAGATATTTCCATGTTTATACAGATAGCGGTGTAGATATTTCCATGTTTATATAGACACCGGTGTAGATATTTCTATCTTAATACAGATGGCCGTGTAGTTATTTATATGTTCATACAGATGGCGGTGCAGATATTTCCATGTTCATACAGATGGCGGTGTACATATTTCCATGTTCATACAGATAGCGGTGTAGTTATTTCCATGTGTAAAGAGATAGATGTGTAGGTATTTCCATGTATATGCAGATAGCTCTGTAGATATTTCCATTTTCATGCAGATAGCAGTTTAGATATTTCCATGTTCAAACAGATAGCGGTGTAGATATTTCCAAGTTCATACAGATAGCTGTGTAGATATTTCCATGTTTATACAGATAGCGGTGATGATGTATGCATGTTTACACAGATAGCGGTGTAGATATTTCCATGTTCCTACAGATCGCGGTGTAGATATTTCCATGTTCATCTAGATGGCTGAGTAGACATATCCATGTTCATACAGATGGCGGTGAAGGTATTTCCATGTTCATACAGATAGCGGTGTAGATATTTCCATGTTCAAACCGATAGCGGTGTAGATATTTCCATGTTCATACAGATACAGGTGTAGATATTTCCATGTTCATACAGATAGCGGTGTAGATATTTCCATGTTCATACAGATAGCGGTGTAGATATTTTCATGTTCATACAGATAGCGGTGCTGATATTTCCATGTTTATACAGGCAGCGGTGAAGATATTTCCATGTTTATACAGATAGCAGTTTAGATATTTCCTTCTTAATACAGATGGCGGTGTAGATATTTATAAGTTCATACAGATGGCGGTGCAGATACTTCCATGTTCATACAGATGGCGGTGTAGATATTTCCATGTTTATAGATATAGCGGTGTAGTTATTTCCATGTGTAAAGAGATAGCTGTGTAGATTTTTCCATGTATATGCAGATAGCTGTGTAGATATTTCCACTTTCATGCAGATAGCAGTTTAGATATTTACAAGTTCAAACAGATAGCGGTGTAGATATTTCCATATTCATCCAGATGGCTGTGTAGATATATCCATGTTCATAGAGATAGAGGTGTAGATATTTCCATGTTCATAGAGGTAGTGGTGTAGATATTTCCATGTTCATACAGATAGCGGTGTAGCTATTTCCATGTTCATACAGATAACGGTGTAGATATTTCCAAGTTCATAGAGATAGCGGTGTAGGTATTTCCATGTTCATACAGATAGCGGTTTATGTATTTCCATGTTTATACTGGTAGCGGTGTAGATATTTCCATGATTATACAGAAGGCCGTGTAGATATTTCCATGTTTATACAGATAGCGCTGTAGATATTTTCAAGTTTATACAGATAGCGGTGTAGATATCACCATCTTAATATAGATGGCGGTGTAGATATTTATATGTTCATACAGATGGCGGTGCAGATATTTCCATGTTCATACAGATAGCGGTGTAGTTATTTCCATGTGTAAAGGTATAGCTTTGTAGATATTTCCATGTATATGCAGATCGCTGTGTAGATATTTCCATTTTCATGCAGATAGCGGTGTAGATATTTCCATGTTCAAACAGATAGCGGTGTAGATATTTCCATGTCCATGCAGATAGCAGTGTAGATATTTCCATGTTTATACAGATAGCGGTGAAGATGTATGCATGTTTACACAGATAGCGGTGTAGATATTTCCATGTTCATACAGATAGCGGTGTAGATATTCCCATGTTCATCCAGATGGCTGTGTAGATATATCCATGTTCATACAGATGGCGGTGAAGATATTTCCATGTTCATACAGATAGCGGTGTAGTTATTTCCATTTGTAAAGAGATAGCTGTGTAGATATTTCCATGTATATGCAGATAGCTGTGTAGATATTTCCATTTTCATGCAGATAGCGGTTTAGATATTTCCATGTTCAAACAGATAGTGGTGTAGATATTTCCATGTTCATAGAGATACCGGTGTAGATATTTCCATGTTCATACAGATAGAGGGGCTATTTCTATGGTCTTACAGATAGCGGTGCTGATATTTCCATGTTTATACAGGTAGCGGTGTAGATATTTGCATGTTTATACAGATAGCGGTGTAGATATTTCCATGTTTTTACAGATAGCGGTGTAGATATCTCCATCTTAATACAGATGGCGGAGTAGATATTTATATGTTCATACAGAGGGCGGTGCAGATAATTCCATGTTCATACAGATGGCGGTGTAGATATTTCCATGTTCATACAGATAGCGGTGTAGTTATTTCCATGTGTAAAGAGATAGCTGTGTAGATATTTCCATGTATTTGCAGATAGCTGTGTAGAGATTTCCATTTTCATGCTGATAGCGGTTTAGATATTTAAATGTTCAAACAGATAGCGGAATAGATATTTCCATGTTCATACTGATAGCGGTGTAGATATTTCCATGCTTATACAAATTGCGAAGATGTATGCATATTTACACAGATAGCGGTGTAGATATTTCCATGTTCATGCAGATATCGTTGTGGAGATTTCCATGTTCATCCAGAGGGCTGTGTAGATATATCCATGTTCATACAGATAGCGGTGTAGATGTTTCCATGTTCATACAGATAGCGGTGTAGTTATTTCCATGTGTAAAGAGATAGCTGTGTAGATATTTCCATGTATATGCAGATAGCTGTGTAGATATTTCCACTTTCATGCAGATAGCGCTTTAGATATTTACATGTTCAAACAGATAGCAGTGTAGATATTTCCATGTTCATCCAGATGGCTGTGTAGATATATCCATGTTCATAGAGATAGAGGTGTAGATATTTCCATGTTCATACAGGTAGTGGTGTAGATATTTCCATGTTCATACAGATAGCGGTGTAGCTATTTCCATGTTCATACAGATAACGGTGTAGATATTTCCAAGTTCATAGAGATAGCGGTGTAGGTATTTCCATGTTCGTACAGATAGAGGGGCTATTTCCATGGTCTTACAGATAGCGGTGCTGATATTTCCATGTTTATACAGGTAACGGTGTAGATATTTCCATGTTTATACAGATAGCAGTGTAGATATTTCCATGTTTATACAGATAGCGGTGTAGATATTTCCATGTTTATAGAGATAGCGGTGTAGATATTTCAATGTTCATACAGATGGCGTTGTAGATATTTCCATGTTCATACAGTTGGCGGTGTAGATATTTCCACGTTTATAGAGATTGCAGTGTAGTTATTTCCATGTTTATAGAGATTGCGTTGTAGATATTTCCATGTTTATACAAATAGCAGTGTAGGTATTTCAATGTTTATAAAGATTGCAGTGTAGGTATTTCAATGTTTATACAGATAGCGGTGTAGATATTTCCATGTTTTTACAGATAGCGGTGTAGATATCTCCATCTTAATACAGATGGCGGAGTAGATATTTATATGTTCATACAGAGGGCGGTGCAGATATTTCCATGTTCATACAGATGGCGGTGTAGATATTTCCATGTTCATACAGATAGCGGTGTAGTTATTTCCATGTGTAAAGAGATAGCTGGGTAGATATTTCCATGTATTTGCAGATAGCTGTGTAGAGATTTCCATTTTCATGCTGATAGCGTTTTAGATATTTAAATGTTCAAACAGATAGCGGTGTAGATATTTCCATGTTCATTCAGATAGCAGTGTAGATATCTCCATGCTTATACAGATTGCGAAGATGTATGCATATTTACACAGATAGCGGTGTATATATTTCCATGTTCATGCAGATAGCGGTGTAGATATTTCCATGTTCATCCAGATGGCTGTGTAGATATATCCATGTTCATACAGATGGCGGTGTAGATATTTCCATGTTCATACAGATAGTGGTGTAGATATTTCCATGTTCATACAGATAGCATTGTAGCTATTTCCATGTTCATACAGATAGCGGTGTAGATATTTCCATGTTCATAGAGATAGCGGTGTAGATATTTCCATGTTCATACAGATAGCGGTGCTGATATTTCCAGGTTTATACAGGTAGCGGTGTAGATATTTCCATGTTCATGCAGATAGCGGTGTAGATATTTCCATGTTCATCCAGATGGCTGTGTAGATATATCCATGTTCATACAGATGGTTGTGAAGATATTTCCATTTTCATACAGATAGAGGGGCTGATATTTCCATGTTCATACAGATAGCGGTGCTGATATTTCCATGTGTATAGAGGTAGCGGTGTGGATATTTCCATGTTTATACAGGTAGCGGTGTAGATATTTCCATGTTTATACAGATAGCGGTGTAGATATTTCCATGTTTATACAGACACCGGTGTAGATATTTCTATCTTAATACAGATGGCCGTGTAGTTATTTATATGTTCATACAGATGGCGGTGCAGATATTTCCATGTTTACACACATAACGGTGCAGATATTTCCAAGTTTTAACAGACAGCGATGTAGATATTTCCATGTTTACACAGATAGCGGTGTAGATACTTCCACGTTTATACAGATAGTGGTGTAGATATTTCCATGTTCATACTGATAGCGGTGTAGATATTTCCATGTTTATACGGTTGGCGGTGTAGATATTTCCATGTTCATACAAATGGCGGTGTAGATATTTCCATGTTTATAGAGATGGCGGTGTAGATATTTCCATGTTTATACAGAGGCTGTGTAGATATTTCCATGTTTATTCAGAAAGCGGTGTAGATATGTCCATGTTCATACAGATAGCGGTGTAGATATTTCCATGTTTATACACATGGCGGTGTAGATATTTCCATGTTTATAGAGATGGCGGTGTAGATATTTCCATGTTTATATAGAAGGCGTTCTAGATATTTCCATGTTTATACACATAGCGGTGTAGGTATTTCCATGTTTATACAGATGGCTGTGTAGATATTTCCATGTTAATAAAGATGGTGGTGAAGATATTTCCATGCTTATTCAGATAGCGGTGTAGGTATTTCTCTGTTTCGCAGATATCAGTTTAGATATTTCCATGTTTATACAGATAGCGGTGTAGATATATCCATGTTTATAGAGATAGCGTTGTAGTTATTTCCATGTTTATATAGATAACGCTGTAGATATTTCCATGTTTATACGGATAGCGGAGTAAATATTTCCATGTATGTACACATGGCTGTGTAGATATTTCCGTGTTTATACAGATGGAAGTGTAGATATTTCCATGTTTATAGAGATGGCAGTGTAGATATTTCCTTCTTTACACAGATAGCGGTGTAGACATTTCCATGTTTATAGAGATAGAGTAGTAGATATTTCCATGTTCATACAGATAGTGTGGATATTTCCATTTTCATACAGATGACAGTGTAGATATTTCCATGTTCATACAGATGGCGGTGAAGATATTTGCATGTTCATACAGATGGCGGTGTAGATATTTCCATGTTCATACAGATGGCGGTGAAGATATTTGCATGTTCATACAGATGGCGGTGTAGATATTTCCATGTTCATACAGATGGCGGTGTAGGTATTTCCTAGTTCATACAGATGGCGGTGTAGATATTTCCATGTTCATACACACGGTGGTGTAGATATTTCCACGTTTATTCAGATGACGGTCTAGAAATTTCCATCTTTGTACAGATGGCGGTGTAGATATTTCCATGTTTATACAGATGGCAGTGTAGATATTTCCATCTGTATAAAGATGGCGGTGTACATATTTCCATGTTCATACTGATGGCGGTTTAGATATTTCCATGTTTATGCAGATGGTGGTGTAGATATTTCCATGTTTATACAGATGGCGGTGTAGACATTTCCATCTTCATAGAGATGGCAGTGTAGATATTTCCATGTTCATACCGAAGGCAGTGTAGATATTTCTATGTTTATAGAGAGGGCGGTGTAGATATTTCCATGTTTATAAAGATGGCGGTGTAGATATTTCCATGTTTATTCAGATAGCGATGTAGATGTTTCCATCTTTATACAGATAGCGGTGTAGATATTTCTATGTTTATACAGATAGCAGTGTAGATATTTCCATGTTTATACAGATAGCGGTGTAGATATTTCCATGTGTATACAGATGGCTGTATAGATATTTCTTTGTTTATACAGATGGCGGTGTAGATATTTCCATGTTCATAAAGATAGCGGTGTAGATATTTCCATCTTTATACACATGGCGGTGTAGCTATTTCCATCTTCATACATATGGCGGTGTATGTATTTCCATGTTTATACAGATGGCTGTGTAGATATTTCCATGTTCATACAGATGGCGTTGTAGGTATTTCTATGTTTATAGAGATGGCAGTGTAGATATTTCCATGTTTATAAAGATGGCTTTGTAGATATTTCCATGTTTATTCAGATAGTGATGTAGATGTTTCTATCTTTATACAGATAGCGGTGTAGATATTTCTAGGTTTATACAGATAGCGGTGTAGATATTTCCATGTTTATAGAGATAGCGGTGTAGATATTTCAATGTTCATACAGATGGCGTTGTAGATATTTCCATGTTCATACAGTTGGCGGTGTAGATATTTCCACGTTTATAGAGATTGCAGTGTAGTTATTTCCATGTTTATAGAGATTGCGTTGTAGATATTTCCATGTTTATACAAATAGCAGTGTAGGTATTTCAATGTTTATAAAGATTGCAGTGTAGGTATTTCAATGTTTATAGAGATAGTGGTGTAGATATTTCCCTGTTTTACAGGTAGCAGTTTAGATATTTCCATGTTTATAGAGATAGCCGTGTAGATATTTCCATATATATTCAGATAGCGGTGTAGATATTTCCATGTTCATACAGATGGTGGTGTAGATATTTCCATCTTTATAGAGATGGCAGTGTAGATATTTCCATCTTAATACAGATAGAGGTGCAGATATTTCCATGTTTAAACAGATTGCGGTGTAGATATTTCCATCTTTATAGAAATTGCCCTGTAGATATTTCCATGTTCATACAGATGGCGGTTTAGATATTTCCATATTTATATCGATGGCGGTGTAGTTATTTCCATCTTAATACAGATAGCAGTGTAGATATTTCCATGTTTATACAGATGGCGGTGCAGATATTTCCATGTTCATACAGATGGCGTTGTAGATATTTCCATGTTTATAGAGATAGCGGTGTAGTTATATCCATGTGTAAAGAGATAGCTGTGTAGATATTTCCATGTATATGCAGATAGCTGTGTAGATATTTCCATTTTCATGCAGACCGCGGTGTAGATATTTCCATGTTCTAACAGATAGCGGTGTAGATATTTCCATGTTCATACATATAGCGGTGTAGATATTTCCATGTTCATACAGATAGCGGTGTAGATATTTCCATGTTCATACAGATAGCGGTGTAGATATTTCCATGTTCATACAGATAGCGGTGCTGTTATTTCCATGTTTATACAGATAGCGGTGTAGATATTTCCATGTTTATACTGATAGCGGTTTAGATATCTCCATATTAATAGAGATGGCCGTGTAGATATTTAGATGTTCATACAGATGGTGGTGCAGATATTTCCATGTTCATACAGATGGCGGTGTAGATATTTCCATGTTCATACAGATAGCGGTGTAGTTATTTCCATGTGTAAAGAGATAGCTGTGTAGATATTTCCATGTATATGCAGATAGCTCTGTAGATATTTCCATTTTCATGCAGATAGCGGTGTAGATATTTCCATGTTCAAACAGATAGCGGTGTAGACATTTCGATGTTCATTCAGATAGCGGTGAAGGTATTTCTATGTTTATACAGATTGCGGTGAAGATGTATGCATATTTACACAGATAGCGGTGTAGATATTTCCATGTTCATACAGATAGCGGTGTAGATATTTCCATGTTCATCCAGATGGCTGTGTAGATATATCCATGTTCATACAGATAGCGGTGTAGTTATTTGGATGTTCATACAGGTAGTGGTGTAGATATTTCCATGTTCATACAGATAGCGGTGTAGCTATTTCCATGTTCATACAGATAGCGGTGTAGATATTTCCATGTTCATAGAGATAGCGGTGCAGATATTTCCGTGTTCATACAGATAGCGGTGCTGATATTTCCATGTTTATACAGGTAGCGGTGTAGATATTTCCATGTTTATACAGATAGCGGTGTAGATATTTCCATATTTATACAGATAGCGGTGTAGATATTTCCATGTTTATACATATAGCGGTGTAGATATCTCCATCTTAATATAGATTGGGGTGTAGATATTTATATCTTCATACAGATGTCGGTGCAGATATTTCCATGTTCATACAGATGGCAGTGTAGATATTTGCATGTATATAGAGATAGCGCTGCAGTTATTTCCATGTGTAAAGAGATAGCTTTGTAGATATTTCCATGTATATGCAGATCGCTGTGTAGATATTTCCATTTTCATGCAGATAGCGGTGTAGATATTTCCATGTTCAGATAGCGGTGTAGATATTTCCATGTTCATGCAGATAGCAGTGTAGATATTTCCATGTTTATACAGATAGCGGTGAAGATGTATGCATGTTTATACAGATAGCGGTGTAGATAATTCCATGTTCATCCAGATGGCTGTGTTGATATATCCATGTTCATACAGATGGCGGTGAAGATATTTCCATGTTCATACAGATAGCGGTGTAGTTATTTCCGTGTGTAAAGAGATAGCTGTGTAGATATTTCCATGTATATGCAGATAGCTGTGTAGGTATTTCCATTTTCATGCAGATAGCGTTTTAGATATTTCCATGTTCAAACAGATATCGGTGTAGATATTTCCATGTTCATAGAGAGAGCGGTGTAGATATTTCCATGTTCATACAGATAGCGTTGTAGATATTTCCATGTTTATACAGATAGTGGTGAAGATGTATGCATGTTTACACAGATAGCGGTGTAGATATTTCCATGTTCATTCAGATAGCGGTGTAGATATTTCCATGTTCATCCAGATGGCTGTGTAGACATATCCATGTTCATACAGACGGCGGTGAAGATATTTCCATGTTCATACAGATAGTGGTGTAGATATTTCCATGTTCATCCAGATGGCTGTGTAGTTATATCCATGTTCATACAGATAGCGGTGTAGATATTTCCATGTTCAAACAGATAGCGGTGTAGATATTTCCATGTTCATACAGATAGCGGTGTAGATATTTCCATGTTCATACAGATAGCGGTGTAGATATTTCCATGTTCATACAGATAGCCGTGCTGATACTTCCATGTTTATACAGGCAGCGGTGTAGATATTTCCATGTTTATACAGATAGCGGTGTAGATATCTCCTTCTTAATACAGATGGCGGTGTAGATATTTATATGTTCATACAGATGGCGGTGTAGATATTTCCATGTTTATAGATATAGCGGTGTAGTTATTTCCATGTGTAAAGAGATAGCTGTGTATATATTTCCATGTATATGCAGATAGCTTTGTAGATATTTCCATTTTCATGCAGTTAGCGGTGTAGGTATTTACATGTTCAAACAGATAGCGGTGTAGGTATTTCCATGTTCATTCAGATAGCTTTGTAGATATTTCCATGTTCATACAGATAGCGGTGTAGATATTTCCATGTTCATACAGATAGCGGTGTAGATATTTCCATGTTCATACAGATAGCGGTGCTGATATTTCCATGTTTATACAGGTAGCGGTGTAGATATTTCCATGTTTATACAGACTGCGGTGAAGATGTATGCATGTTTACACAGATAGCGGTGTAGATATTTCCATGTTCATCCAGTTGGCTGTGTAGATATGTCCATGTTCATACAGATAGCTGTGTAGATATTTCCATGTTCATACAGATAGCGGTGTAGATATTTCCATGTTCATCCAGATGGCTGTTTAGATATATCCATGTTCATACAGATAGCGGTGTAGATATTTCCATGTTCATACAGATAGCGGTTTAGATATATCCATGTTCATACAGGTAGCGGTGTAGATATTTCCATGTTCATACAGATAGCGGTGCTGATATTTCCATGTTTATACAGGCAGCGGTGTAGATATTTCCATGTTTATACAGATAGCAGTGTTGATATCTCCATCTTAATACAGATGGCGGTGTAGATATTTATATGTTCATACAGAAGGCGTTGCGGATATTTCCATGTTCATACAGATGGCAGTGTAGATATTTCCATGTTTATAGATATAGCGGTGTAGTTATTTCCATGTGTAAAGAGATGGCTGTGTAGATATTTCCATGTATATGCAGATAGCTTTTTAGATATTTCCATTTTCATGCAGATAGCGGTGTAGATATTTACATGTTCAAACAGATAGCAGTGTAGAAATTTCCATGTTCATTCAGATAGCTTTGTAGATATTTCCATGTTCATACAGATAGCGGTGTAGATATTTCCATGTTCATACAGATAGCGGTGTAGATATTTCCATGTTCATACAGATAGCGGTGCTGATATTTCCAAGTTTATACAGGTAGCGGTGTAGATATTTCCATGTTTATACAGATAGCGGTGTAGATATTTCCATGTTTTAAAGATAGTGGTGTAGATATTTCCATGTTTTTTCAGATAGCGGTGTAGATATCTCCATCTTAATACAGATGGCGGTGTAGATATTTACATGTTCATAACGATGGCGGTGCAGATATTTCCATGTTCATACAGATGGCGGTGTAGATATTTCCATGTTCATACAGTTACTGGTGTAGTTATTTCCATGAGTAAGGAGATAGCTGTGTAGATATTTCCATGTTCATACAGATAGCGGTGTAGATATTTCCATGTTTATACAGATCGCGGTGAAGATGTATGCATGTTTGCACAGATAGCGGTGTGGATATTTCCAAGTTCATCCAGAGGGCTGTGTAGATATATCCATGTTCATACAGATAGCGGTGTAGATATTTCTATGTTCATACAGATAGCGGTGTAGATATTTCCATGTTCATCCAGATGGCTGTGTAGATATATCCATGTTCATACAGATGGCGGTGAAGAAATTTCCATGTTCATACAGATAGCGGTGTAGCTATTTCCATGTTCATACAGATAGCGGTGTAGCTATTTCCATGTTCATACAGATAGCGGTGTAGATATATCCATGTTCATACAGAGTGCGGTGTAGATATTTCCATGTTCATAGAGATAGCGGTGTAGATATTTCCATGTTCATACAGATAGAGGGGCTGATATTTCCATTTTCATACAGATAGCGGTGCTGATATTTCCATTTTGTACAGGTAGTGGTGTAGATATTTCCATGTTTATACAGGTAGCAGTGTAGATATTTCCATGTTTATACAGATAGCGGTGTGGATATTTCCATGTTTATACTGATCGCGGTGTAGATATCTCCATCTTAATATAGATGGCGGTGTAGATATTTATATGTTCATTCAGATGTCGGTGCAGATATTTCCATGTTCATACAGATGGCGGTGTAGATATTTCCATGTTCATACAGATAGCGGTGTAGTTATTTCCATGTGTAAAGAGATAGCTGTGTAGATATTTCCATGTATATGCAGATAGCTGTGTAGATATTTCTATTTTCATGCTGATAGCCGTTTAGATATTTCCATGTTCAAACAGATAGCGGTGTAGATATTTCCATGTTCATACAGACAGCGTTGTAGATATTTCCATGCTTATACAGATTGCAGTGAAGATGTATGCATGTTTACACAGATAGCGGTGTAGATATTTCCATGTTCATGCAGATAGCGGTGTAGATATTTCCATGTTCATCCAGATGGCTGTGTAGACATATCCATGTTCATACAGATAGCGGTGTAGATATTTCCATGTTCATACAGAAAGAGGTGTAGTTATTTCCATGTTCGTACAGATAGCGGTGAAGCTATTTCCATGTTCATCCAGATGGCTGTGTAGATATATCCATGTTCATACAGATGGCGGTGAAGATAATTCCATGTTCATACAGATAGCGGTGTAGATATTTCCATGTTCATTCAGATAGTGGTGTAGATATTTCCATGTTCATACATATAGCGGTGCTGATATTTCCATGTTTATACAGATAGCGGTGTAGATATCTCCAACTTAATACAGATGGCGGTGTAGATATTTATATGTTCATACAGTTGGCAGTGCAGATATTTCCATGTTCATGCAGATGGCGGTGTAGATATTTCCATGTTCATACAGATAGCGGTGTAGTTATTTCCATGTGTAAAGAGATAGCTGTGTAGATATTTCCATGAATATGCAGGTAGCAGTGTAGATATTTCCATTTTCATGCAGATAGCGGTGTAGATATTTCCATGTTCAAACAAATAGCGGTCTAGATATTTCCATGTTCATACAGATAGCGGTGTAGATATTTCCATGTTCATACAGATAGCAGTGTAGATATTTCCATGTTTATACAGATAGCGGTGAAGATGTATGCATGTTTACACAGATAGCGGTGTAGATGTTTCCATGTTCAAACAGCGGTGTAGATATTTCCATGTTCATACAGATAGCGGTGTAGATATTTCCATGTTTATACAGATTGCGGTGAAGATGTATGCATATTTACACAGATAGCGGTGTAGATATTTCCATGTTCTTACAGATAGCGGTGTAGATATTTCCATGTTCATCCAGATGGCTGTGTAGATATATCCATGTTCATACAAATAGCGGTGTAGATATTTCCATTTTCATACAGGTAGAGGTGTAGATATTTCCATGTTCATACAGATAGCGGTGTAGCTATTTCCATTTTCATACAGAT
This sequence comes from Gorilla gorilla gorilla, assembly GCF_029281585.2. Taxonomy (NCBI): domain Eukaryota; kingdom Metazoa; phylum Chordata; class Mammalia; order Primates; family Hominidae; genus Gorilla; species Gorilla gorilla. The sequence continues at coordinate 1,790,922 of NC_073232.2, read as the reverse complement.
AGCGGTGTAGATATTTCCATGTTCATAGAGATAGCGGTGTAGATATTTCCATGTTCATACAGATAGCGGTGCTGATATTTCCATGTTTATACAGGTAGCGGTGTAGATATCTCCATCTTAATATAGATGGGGGTGTAGATATTTATATCTTCATACTGATGGCGGTGCAGATATTTCCATGTTCATACAGATGGCGGTGTAGATATTTGCATGTTTATAGAGATAGCGTTGTAGTTATTTCCATGTGTAAAGAGATAGCTTTGTAGCTATTTCCATGTATATGCAGATCGCTGTGTAGATATTTCCATTTTCATGCAGATAGCGGTGAAGATATTTCCATGTTCAAACAGATAGCGGTGTAGATATTTCCATGTTCATGCTAATAGCAGTGTAGATATTTCCATGTTTATACAGATGGCGGTGAAGATGTATGCATGTTTACACAGATAGCGGAGTAGATATTTCCATGTTCATCCAGATAGCGGTGTAGATATTTCCATGTTCATCCAGATGGCTGTGTAGATATATCCATGTTCATACAGATAGCGGTGTAGATATTTCCATTTTCATACAGGTAGTGGTGTAGATATTTCCATGTTCATACAGATAGCGGTGTAGCTATTTCCATGTTCATAAAGATAGCGGTGTAGATATTTCCATGTTCATAGAGATAGCGGTGTAGGTATTCCCATGTTCAAACAGATAGCGGTACTGATATTTCCTTGTTTATACAAGTAGCGGTGTAGATATTTCCATGTTAATACAGATAGCGGTGTAGATATTTCCATGTTTATACATGTAGCGGTGTAGATATTTCCAAGTTTATACAGATAGCGGTGTAGATATCTCCATCTTAATATAGATGGGTGTGTAGATATTTATATCTTCATACAGATGGCGGTGCAGATATTTCCATGTTCATACAGGTGGCGGTGTAGATATTTGCATGTTTATAGAGATAGCGCTGTAGTTATTTCCATGTGTAAAGAGATAGCTGTTTAGATATTTCCATGTATATGCAGATCGCTGTGTAGATATTTCCATTTTCATGCAGATAGCGGTGTAGATATTTCCATGTTCAAACAGATAGCGGTGTAGACATTTCCATGTTCATGCAGATAGCAGTGTAGATATTTCCATGTTTATACAGGTGGCGGTGAAGATGTATGCATGTTTACACAGATAGCGGAGTAGATATTTCCATGTTCATACAGATAGCGGTGTAGATATTTCCATGTGTAAAGAGATAGCTGTGTAGATATTTCCATGTATATGCAGATAGCTGTGTAGATATTTCCATTTTCATGCAGATAGCGGTTTAGATATTTCCATGTTCAAACAGATAGCGGTGTAGATATTTCCATGTTCATAGAGATAGCGGTGTAGATATTTCCATGTTCATACAGATAGCGGTGCTGATATTTCCATGTTTATACAGGTAGCGGTGTAGATATTTCCAAGTTTATACAGAGAGCGGTGATGATATCTCCATCTTAAAGCAGATGGCGGTGTAGATATTTATATGTTCATACAGATGGCGGTGCAGATATTCCCATGTTTGTACAGATGGCGCTGTAGATATTTCCATGTTTATAGAGATAGCGGTGCAGTTATTTCCATGTGTATAGAGATAGCTTTGTAGATATTTCCATGTATATGCAGATAGCTGTGTAGATATTTCTATTTTCATGCAGATAGGGGTTTAGATATTTCCATGTTCAAACAGATAGCGGTGTAGATATTTCCATGTTCATACAGATCGCGGTGTAGATATTTCCATGTTCATACAGATGGCTGTGTAGACATATCCATGTTCATACAGATGGCGGTGAAGATATTTCCATGTTCATACAGACAGCGGTGTAGATATTTCCATGTTCATACAGATAGCGGTGTAGATATTTCCATGTTCATACAGATGGCTGTGTAGATATATCCATGTTCTTACAGATGACGGTTAAGGTATTTCCATGTTCATACAGATAGCGATGTAGATATTTCCATATTCATACAGATAGCGGTGTAGATATTTCCATGTTCATACCGATAGCGGTGCTGATATTTCCATGTTTATACAGGCAGCGGTGTAGATATTTCCATGTTTATACAGATAGCGGTGTAGAGATTTCCATGTGTATACAGCTAGCGGTGTAGATATTTATATGTTTATACAGATAGCGGTGTAGATATCTCCTTCTTAATACAGATGGCGGTGTAGATGTTTATATGTTCATACAGATGGCGGTGCAGATATTTCCATGTGCATACAGATGGCGGTGTAGATATTTCCAAGTTTATAGGGATAGCGGTGTAGTTATTTCCATTTGTAAAGAGGTAGCTGTGTAGATATTTCCATGTATATGCAGATAGCTGTGTAGATATTTCCATTTTCATGCAGACAGCGCTGTAGATATTTCCATGTTCAAACAGATAGCGGTGTAGATATTTCCATGTTCATACAGATAGCGGTGTAGATATTTCCATGTTCATACAGATAGCGGTGTAGATATTTCCATGTTCATACAGATAGCGGTGTAGATATTTCCATGTTCATACATATAGCGGTGCTGATATTTCCTTGTTTATACAGGTAGCGGTGTAGATATTTCCATGTTTATACAGATAGCGGTGTAGATATTTCCATGTTTATACAGATAGCGGAGTAGATATTTCCATGTTTATACAGATAGCGGTGTAGATATCTCCATCTTAATACAGATGGCGGTGTAGATATTTCCATGTTCATACAGATAGCGTTGTAGTTATTTCCATGTGTAAAGAGATAGCTGTGTGGATATTTCCATGTATATGCAGATAGCATGTAGATATTTCCATTTTCATGCAGGTAGCGGTGTAGATATTTCCATGTTCAAACAGATAGCGGTGTAGATATTTCCATGTTCATACAGATAGCGGTGTAGTTATTTCCATGTTCATACAGATAGCAGTGTAGATATTTCCATGTTTATCCAGATAGCGGTGAAGATGTATGCATGTTTACACAGATAGCGTTGTAGATATTTCCATGTTCATTGAGATTGCGGTGTAGATTTTTCCATGTTCATACAGATAGAGGTGTAGATATTTCCATGTTTATACAGATTGCGGTGAAGGTGTATGCATATTTACACAGATAGCGGTGTAGATATTTCCATGTTCATCCAGATAGCGGTGTAGATATTTCCATGTTCATACAGATGGCTGTGTAGATATATCCACGTTCATACAGATAGCGGTGTAGATATTTCCATTTTCATACAGGTAGTGGTGTAGATATTTCCATGTTCATACAGATAGCGGTGTAGATATTTCCATGTTCATAGAGATAGCGGTGTAGTTATTTCCATGTGTAAAGAGATAGCTGTGTAGATATTTCCATGTATATGCAGATAGCTCTGTAGATATTTCCATTTTCATGCAGATAGCGGTGTAGATATTTCCATGTTCAAACAGATAGCGGTGTAGATATTTCCATGTTCATACAGATAGCGGTGTAGATATTTCCAAGTTTATACAGATTGCGGTGAAGATGTATGCATATTTACTCAGATAGCGGTGTAGATATTTCCATGTTCATACAGATAGAGGGGCTGATATTTCCATGTTCATACAGATAGCGGTGCTGATATTTCCATGTTTATACAGGTAGCGGTGTAGATATTTCCATGTTTATACAGATAGCGGTGTAGTTATTTCCATGTTTATACAGATAGCGGTGTAGATATTTCCATGTTTATACTGTTAGCGGTGTAGATATCTCCATTTTAATACAGATGGCCGTGAAGATATTTGTATGTTCATACAGATGGCGGTGAAGATATTTCCATGTTCATACAGATGGCGGTGTAGATATTTCCATGTTCATACAGATAGCGGTGTAGTTATTTCCATGTGTAAAGAGATAGCTGTGTAGATATTTCCATGTATATGCAGATAGCTCTGTAGATATTTCCATTTTCATGCAGATAGCGGTGTAGATTTTTCCATGTTTAAACAGATAGCGGTGTAGACATTTCCATGTTCATACAGATAGCGGTGAAGATATTTCCATGTTTATACAGATTGCGGTGAAGATGTATGCATATTTACACAGATAGCGGTGTAGATATTTCCATGTTCATGCAGATAGCAGTGTAGATATTTCAATGTTTATACAGATAGCGGTGAAGATGTATGCATGTTTATACAGATAGCGGTGTAGATATTTCCATGTTCATCCAGATGGCTGTGTTGATATATCCATGTTCATACAGATGGCGGTGAAGATATTTCCATCTTCATACAGATAGCGGTGTAGTTTTTTCCGTGTGTAAAGAGATAGCTGTGTAGATATTTCAATGCATATGAAGATAGCTGTGTAGATATTTCCATTTTCATGCAGATAGCGGTTTAGATATTTCCATGTTCAAACAGATAGCGGTGTAGATATTTCCATGTTCATAGAGAGAGAGGTGTAGATATTTCCATGTTCATACATACAGCGGTGTAGATATTTCCATGTTCATACAGATAGCGGTGTAGATATTTCCATGTTCATACAGATAGTGGTGCTGATATTTCCATGTTTATACAGGTAGCGCTGTAGATATTTCCATGTTTATAGAGATAGCGGTGTAGATATTTCCATGTTTATACAGATAGCGGTGTAGATATTTCCATGTTTATTCAGATAGCGGTGTAGATATCTCCACCTTAATACAGATGGCGGTGTAGATATTTATATGTTCATACAGATGGCGGTGCAGATATTTCCATGTTCATACAGATGGCGGTGTAGATATTTCCATGTTCATAAAGATAGCGGTGAAGATATTTCCATGTTCATACAGATAGCGGTGTAGATATTTCCATGTTCATACAGATAGCGGTGTAGATATTTCCATGTTCATACAGATAGTGGTGTAGATATTTCCATGTTCATACAGGTTGCGGTGTAGATATTTCCATGTTCATACATATAGCAGTTCTGATATTTCCATGTTTATACAGGCAGCAGTGTAGGTATTTCCATGTTTATACAGATAGCGGTTTAGATATCTCCTTCTTAATACAGATGGCGGTGTAGATATTTATATGTTCATACAGATGGCGGTGCAGATAATTCCATGTTCATACAGATGGCGGTGTAGATATTTCCATGTTTATAGATATAGCGGTGTAGTTATTTCCATTTGTAAAGAGATAGCTGTGTAGATATTTCCATGTATATGCAGATAGCTTTGTAGATATTTCCATTTTCATACAGATAGCGGTGTAGATATTTACATGTTCAAACATATAGCGGTGTAGATATTTCCATGTTCATACAGATAGCGGTGTAGATATTTCCATGTTCATACAGATAGCGGTGTAGATATTTCCATGTTCATACAGATAGCGGTGTAGATATTTCCATGTTCATACATATAGCGGTGCTGATATTTCCTTGTTTATACAGGTAGCGGTGTAGATATTTCCATGTTTATACAGATAGCGGTGTAGATATTTCCATGTTTATACAGATAGCGGAGTAGATATTTCCATGTTTATACAGATAGCGGTGTAGATATCTCCATCTTAATACAGATGGCGGTGTAGATATTTCCATGTTCATACAGATAGCGTTGTAGTTATTTCCATGTGTAAAGAGATAGCTGTGTGGATATTTCCATGTATATGCAGATAGCATGTAGATATTTCCATTTTCATGCAGGTAGCGGTGTAGATATTTCCATGTTCAAACAGATAGCGGTGTAGATATTTCCATGTTCATACAGATAGCGGTGTAGTTATTTCCATGTTCATACAGATAGCAGTGTAGATATTTCCATGTTTATCCAGATAGCGGTGAAGATGTATGCATGTTTACACAGATAGCGTTGTAGATATTTCCATGTTCATTGAGATTGCGGTGTAGATTTTTCCATGTTCATACAGATAGAGGTGTAGATATTTCCATGTTTATACAGATTGCGGTGAAGGTGTATGCATATTTACACAGATAGCGGTGTAGATATTTCCATGTTCATCCAGATAGCGGTGTAGATATTTCCATGTTCATACAGATGGCTGTGTAGATATATCCACGTTCATACAGATAGCGGTGTAGATATTTCCATTTTCATACAGGTAGTGGTGTAGATATTTCCATGTTCATACAGATAGCGGTGTAGATATTTCCATGTTCATAGAGATAGCGGAGTAGTTATTTCCATGTGTAAAGAGATAGCTGTGTAGATATTTCCATGTATATGCAGATAGCTCTTTAGATATTTCCATTTTCATGCAGATAGCGGTGTAGATATTTCCATGTTCAAACAGATAGCGGTGTAGATATTTCCATGTTCATACAGATAGCGGTGTAGATATTTCCAAGTTTATACAGATTGCGGTGAAGATGTATGCATATTTACTCAGATAGCGGTGTAGATATTTCCATGTTCATACAGATAGAGGGGCTGATATTTCCATGTTCATACAGATAGCGGTGCTGATATTTCCATGTTTATACAGGTAGCGGTGTAGATATTTCCATTTTTATACAGATAGCGGTGTAGTTATTTCCATGTTTATACAGATAGCGGTGTAGATATTTCCATGTTTATACTGTTAGCGGTGTAGATATCTCCATTTTAATACAGATGGCCGTGAAGATATTTGTATGTTCATACAGATGGCGGTGAAGATATTTCCATGTTCATACAGATGGCGGTGTAGATATTTCCATGTTCATACAGATAGCGGTGTAGTTATTTCCATGTGTAAAGAGATAGCTGTGTAGATATTTCCATGTATATGCAGATAGCTCTGTAGATATTTCCATTTTCATGCAGATAGCGGTGTAGATTTTTCCATGTTTAAACAGATAGCGGTGTAGACATTTCCATGTTCATACAGATAGCGGTGAAGATATTTCCATGTTTATACAGATTGCGGTGAAGATGTATGCATATTTACACAGATAGCGGTGTAGATATTTCCATGTTCATGCAGATAGCAGTGTAGATATTTCAATGTTTATACAGATAGCGGTGAAGATGTATGCATGTTTATACAGATAGCGGTGTAGATATTTCCATGTTCATCCAGATGGCTGTGTTGATATATCCATGTTCATACAGATGGCGGTGAAGATATTTCCATCTTCATACAGATAGCGGTGTAGTTTTTTCCGTGTGTAAAGAGATAGCTGTGTAGATATTTCAATGCATATGAAGATAGCTGTGTAGATATTTCCATTTTCATGCAGATAGCGGTTTAGATATTTCCATGTTCAAACAGATAGCGGTGTAGATATTTCCATGTTCATAGAGAGAGCGGTGTAGATATTTCCATGTTCATACATATAGCGGTGTAGATATTTCCATGTTCATACAGATAGCGGTGTAGATATTTCCATGTTCATACAGATAGTGGTGCTGATATTTCCATGTTTATACAGGTAGCGCTGTAGATATTTCCATGTTTATAGAGATAGCGGTGTAGATATTTCCATGTTTATACAGATAGCGGTGTAGATATTTCCATGTTTATTCAGATAGCGGTGTAGATATCTCCACCTTAATACAGATTGCGGTGTAGATATTTATATGTTCATACAGATGGCGGTGCAGATATTTCCATGTTCATACAGATGGCGGTGTAGATATTTCCATGTTCATAAAGATAGCGGTGAAGATATTTCCATGTTCATACAGATAGCGGTGTAGATATTTCCATGTTCATACAGATAGCGGTGTAGATATTTCCATGTTCATACAGATAGTGGTGTAGATATTTCCATGTTCATACAGGTTGCGGTGTAGATATTTCCATGTTCATACAGATAGCAGTGCTGATATTTCCATGTTTATACAGGCAGCAGTGTAGGTATTTCCATGTTTATACAGATAGCGGTTTAGATATCTCCTTCTTAATACAGATGGCGGTGTAGATATTTATATGTTCATACAGATGGCGGTGCAGATAATTCCATGTTCATACAGATGGCGGTGTAGATATTTCCATGTTTATAGATATAGCGGTGTAGTTATTTCCATTTGTAAAGAGATAGCTGTGTAGATATTTCCATGTATATGCAGATAGCTTTGTAGATATTTCCATTTTCATACAGATAGCGGTGTAGATATTTACATGTTCAAACATATAGCGGTGTAGATATTTCCATGTTCATACAGATAGCGGTGTAGATATTTCCATGTTCATACAGATAGCGGTGTAGATATTTCCATGTTCATACAGATAGCGGTGTAGATATTTCCATGTTCATACATATAGCGGTGCTGATATTTCCTTGTTTATACAGGTAGCGGTGTAGATATTTCCATGTTTATACAGATAGCGGTGTAGATATTTCCATGTTTATACAGATAGCGGAGTAGATATTTCCATGTTTATACAGATAGCGGTGTAGATATCTCCATCTTAATACAGATGGCGGTGTAGATATTTCCATGTTCATACAGATAGCGTTGTAGTTATTTCCATGTGTAAAGAGATAGCTGTGTGGATATTTCCATGTATATGCAGATAGCATGTAGATATTTCCATTTTCATGCAGGTAGCGGTGTAGATATTTCCATGTTCAAACAGATAGCGGTGTAGATATTTCCATGTTCATACAGATAGCGGTGTAGTTATTTCCATGTTCATACAGATAGCAGTGTAGATATTTCCATGTTTATCCAGATAGCGGTGAAGATGTATGCATGTTTACACAGATAGCGTTGTAGATATTTCCATGTTCATTGAGATTGCGGTGTAGATTTTTCCATGTTCATACAGATAGAGGTGTAGATATTTCCATGTTTATACAGATTGCGGTGAAGGTGTATGCATATTTACACAGATAGCGGTGTAGATATTTCCATGTTCATCCAGATAGCGGTGTAGATATTTCCATGTTCATACAGATGGCTGTGTAGATATATCCATGTTCATACAGATAGCGGTGTAGATATCTCCATTTTCATACAGGTAGTGGTGTAGATATTTCCATGTTCATACAGATAGCGGTGTAGATATTTCCATGTTCATAGAGATAGCGGTGTAGTTATTTCCATGTGTAAAGAGATAGCTGTGTAGATATTTCCATGTATATGCAGATAGCTCTGTAGATATTTCCATTTTCATGCAGATAGCGGTGTAGATATTTCCATGTTCAAACAGATAGCGGTGTAGATATTTCCATGTTCATACAGATAGCGGTGTAGATATTTCCAAGTTTATACAGATTGCGGTGAAGATGTATGCATATTTACTCAGATAGCGGTGTAGATATTTCCATGTTCATACAGATAGAGGGGCTGATATTTCCATGTACATACAGATAGCGGTGCTGATATTTCCATGTTTATACAGGTAGCGGTGTAGATATTTCCATGTTTATACAGATAGCGGTGTAGTTATTTCCATGTTTATACAGATAGCGGTGTAGATATTTCCATGTTTATACTGTTAGCGGTGTAGATATCTCCATTTTAATACAGATGGCCGTGAAGATATTTGTATGTTCATACAGATGGCGGTGAAGATATTTCCATGTTCATACAGATGGCGGTGTAGATATTTCCATGTTCATACAGATAGCGGTGTAGTTATTTCCATGTGTAAAGAGATAGCTGTGTAGATATTTCCATGTATATGCAGATAGCTCTGTAGATATTTCCATTTTCATGCAGATAGCGGTGTAGATATTTCCATGTTTAAACAGATAGCGGTGTAGACATTTCCATGTTCATACAGATAGCGGTGAAGATATTTCCATGTTTATACAGATTGCGGTGAAGATGTATGCATATTTACACAGATAGCGGTGTAGATATTTCCATGTTCATGCAGATAGCAGTGTAGATATATCAATGTTTATACAGATAGCGGTGAAGATGTATGCATGTTTATACAGATAGCGGTGTAGATATTTCCATGTTCATCCAGATGGCTGTGTTGATATATCCATGTTCATACAGATGGCGGTGAAGATATTTCCATCTTCATACAGATAGCGGTGTAGTTTTTTCCGTGTGTAAAGAGATAGCTGTGTAGATATTTCAATGCATATGAAGATAGCTGTGTAGATATTTCCATTTTCATGCAGATAGCAGTTTAGATATTTCCATGTTCAAACAGATAGCGGTGTAGATATTTCCATGTTCATAGAGAGAGCGGTGTAGATATTTCCATGTTCATACAGATAGCGGTGTAGATATTTCCATGTTCATACAGATAGCGGTGTAGATATTTCCATGTTCATACAGATAGTGGTGCTGATATTTCCATGTTTATACAGGTAGCGCTGTAGATATTTCCATGTTTTTAGAGATAGCGGTGTAGATATTTCCATGTTTATACAGATAGCGGTGTAGATATTTCCATGTTTATTCAGATAGCGGTGTAGATATCTCCACCTTAATACAGATGGCGGTGTAGATATTTATATGTTCATACAGATGGCGGTGCAGATATTTCCATGTTCATACAGATGGCGGTGTAGATATTTCCATGTTCATAAAGATAGCGGTGAAGATATTTCCATGTTCATACAGATAGCGGTGTAGATATTTCCATGTTCATACAGATAGCGGTGTAGATATTTCCATGTTCATACAGATAGTGGTGTAGATATTTCCATGTTCATACAGGTTGCGGTGTAGATATTTCCATGTTCATACAGATAGCAGTGCTGATATTTCCATGTTTATACAGGCAGCAGTGTAGGTATTTCCATGTTTATACAGATAGCGGTTTAGATATCTCCTTCTTAATACAGATGGCGGTGTAGATATTTATATGTTCATACAGATGGCGGTGCAGATATTTCCATGTTCATACAGATGGCGGTGTAGATATTTCCATGTTTATAGATATAGCGGTGTAGTTATTTCCATTTGTAAAGAGATAGCTGTGTAGATATTTCCATGTATATGCAGATAGCTTTGTAGATATTTCCATTTTCATACAGATAGCGGTGTAGATATTTACATGTTCAAACATATAGCGGTGTAGATATTTCCATGTTCATACAGATAGCGGTGTAGATGTTTCCATGTTCATACAGATAGCGGTGTAGATAATTCCATGTTCATACAAATAGCGGTGTAGATATTTCCATGTTCATACAGATAGCGGTGCTGAGATTTCCATGTTTATGCAGATAGCGGTGCTGATGTTTCCATGTTTATACAGGTAGCAGTGTAGATATTTCCATGTTTATTCAGATAGCAGTGTAGATATTTCCATCTTAATTCTGATGGCGGAGTAGATATTTATATGTTCATACAGATGGCGGTGGAGATATTTCCATGTTTATACAGATGGCGGTGTAGATATTTCCATGTTCATACAGATAGCGGTGTAGTTATTTCCATATTTATACAGGTAGCGGTGTAGATATTTCCATGTTTATACAGATAGCGGTGTAGATATTTCCAAGTTTATACAGATTGCGGTGAAGATGTATGCATATTTACTCAGATAGCGGTGTAGATATTTCCATGTTCATACAGATAGCGGTGTAGATATTTCCATGTTCATCCAGATGGCGGTGTAGTTATTTCCATGTTCATCCAGATAGCGGTGTAGATATTTCCATGTTCATACAGATAGCGGAGTAGGTATTTCCACGTTCATACAGATAGAGGGGCTGATATTTCCATGTTCATACAGATAGCGGTGCTGATATTTCCATGTTTATACAGGTAGCGGTGTAGATATTTCCATGTTTATACAGATAGCGGTGTAGTTATTTCCATGTTTATACAGATAGCGGTGTAGATATTTCCATGTTTATACTGTTAGCGGTGTAGATATCTCCATTTTAATACAGATGGCCGTGAAGATATTTGTATGTTCATACAGATGGCGGTGAAGATATTTCCATGTTCATACAGATGGCGGTGTAGATATTTCCATGTTCATACAGATAGCGGTGTAGATATTTCCATGTGTAAAGAGATAGCTGTGTAGATATTTCCATGTATATGCAGATAGCTTTGTAGATATTTCCATTTTCATTCAGTTAGCGGTGTAGATATTTACATGTTCAAACAGATAGCGGTGTAGATATTTCCATGTTCATTCAGATAGCTTTGTAGATATTTCCATGTTCATACAGATAGCGGTGTAGATATTTCCATGTTCATACAGATAGCGGTGTAGATATTTCCATGTTCATACAGATAGCGGTGCTGATATTTCCATGTTTATACAGGTAGCGGTGTAGATATTTCCATGTTTATACAGATAGCGGTGTAGATATTTCCATGTTTATACAGATAGCGGTGTAGATATTTCCATGTTTATTCAGATAGCGGTGTAGATATCTCCATCTTAATACAGATGGCGGTGTGGATATTTATATGTTCATACAGATGGTGGTGCAGATATTTCCATGTTCATACAGATGGCGTTGTAGATATTTCCATGTTCAGATAGCGGTGTAGATATTTCCATGTTCATACAGATAGCGGTGTAGATATTTCCATGTTCATACAGGTAACGGTGTAGATTTTTCCATGTTCATACAGATAGCGGTGCTGATATTTCCATGTTTATACAGGCAGCGGTGTAGATATATCCATGTTTATACAGATAGCGGTGTAGATATCTCCTTCTTAATACAGATGGCGGTGTAGATATTTATAAGTTCATACAGATGGCGGTGTAGATATTTCCATGTTCATACAGATGGCGGTGTAGATATTTCCATGTTTATAGACATAGCGGTGTTGTTATTTCCATGTGTAAAGAGATAGCTGTGTAGATATTTCCATGTATATGCAGATAGCTTTGTAGATATTTCCATTTTCATGCAGATAGCGGTGTAGATATTTACATGTTCAAACAGATAGCGGTGTAGATATTTCCATGTTCATTCAGATAGCTTTGTAGATATTTCCATGTTCATACAGATAGTGGTGCTGATATTTCCATGTTTATACAGGTAGCGGTGTAGATATTTCCATGTTTATAGAGATAGCGGTGTAGATATTTCCATGTTTATACAGATAGCGGTGTAGATATTTCCATGTTTATTCAGATAGCGGTGTAGATATCTCCACCTTAATACAGATGGCGGTGTAGATATTTATATGTTCATACAGATGGCGGTGCAGCTATTTCCATGTTCATACAGATGGCGGTGTAGATATTTCCATGTTCATACAGATAGCGGTGTAGATATTTCCATGTTCATACAGATAGCGGTGTAGATATTTCCATGTTCATACAGATAGCGGTGTAGATATTTCCATGTTCATACAGATAGCGGTGTAGATATTTCCATGTTCATACAGGTTGCGGTGTAGATATTTCCATGTTCATACAGATAGCAGTGCTGATATTTCCATGTTTATACAGGCAGCAGTGTAGGTATTTCCATGTTTATACAGATAGCGGTTTAGATATCTCCTTCTTAATACAGATGGCGGTGTAGATATTTATATGTTCATACAGATGGCGGTGCAGATATTTCCATGTTCATACAGATGGCGGTGTAGATATTTCCATGTTTATAGATATAGCGGTGTAGTTATTTCCATGTGTAAAGAGATAGCTGTGTAGATATTTCCATGTATATGCAGATAGCTTTGTAGATATTTCCATTTTCATACAGATAACGGTGTAGATATTTACATGTTCAAACATATACCGGTGTAGATATTTCCATGTTCATACAGATAGCGGTGTAGATGTTTCCATGTTCATACAGATAGCGGTGTAGATAATTCCATGTTCATACAGATAGCGGTGTAGATATTTCCATGTTCATACAGATAGCGGTGCTGAGATTTCCATGTTTATGCAGATAGCGGTGCTGATGTTTCCATGTTTATACAGGTAGCAGTGTAGATATTTCCATGTTTATTAAGATAGCAGTGTAGATATTTCCATCTTAATACTGATGGCGGAGTAGATATTTCCATGTTCATACAGATGGCGGTGTAGATATTTCCATGTTCATACAGATAGCGGTGTAGTTATTTCCATGTGTAAAGAGATAGCTTTTTAGATATTTAAATGTATATGCGGATAGCTGTGTAGATATTTCCATTTTCATGCAGAGAGTGGTGTATATATTTCCATCTTCAGATAGAGGTATATATATTTCCATGTTCATACAGATAGCGGTGTAGATATTTCCAAGTTTATACAGACAGCGGTGAAGATGTATGCATGTTTACACAGATAGCGGTGTGGAGATTTCCATGTTCATACAGAGGGCTGTGCAGATATATCCATGTTCATACAGATAGCGGTGTAGATATTTCCATTTTCATACAGATAGCGGTGTAGATATTTCCATGTTCATACAGATAGCGGTGCTGATATTTCCAGGTTTATACAGGTCTCGGTGTAGATATTTCCATGTTCATGCAGATAGCGGTGTAGATATTTCCATGTTCATCCAGATGGCTGTGTAGATATATCCATGTTCATACAGATGGTTGTGAAGATATTTCCATTTTCATACAGATAGAGGGGCTGATATTTCCATGTTCATACAGATAGCGGTGCTGATATTTCCATGTGTATAGAGGTAGCGGTGTGGATATTTCCATGTTTATACAGGTAGCGGTGTAGATATTTCCATGTTTATACAGATAGCGGTGTAGATATTTCCATGTTTATACAGACACCGGTGTAGATATTTCTATCTTAATACAGATGGCCGTGTAGTTATTTATATGTTCATACAGATGGCGGTGCAGATATTTCCATGTTTACACACATAACGGTGCAGATATTTCCAAGTTTTAACAGACAGCGATGTAGATATTTCCATGTTTACACAGATAGCGGTGTAGATACTTCCACGTTTATACAGATAGTGGTGTAGATATTTCCATGTTCATACTGATAGCGGTGTAGATATTTCCATGTTTATACGGTTGGCGGTGTAGATATTTCCATGTTCATACAAATGGCGGTGTAGATATTTCCATGTTTATAGAGATGGCGGTGTAGATATTTCCATGTTTATACAGAGGCTGTGTAGATATTTCCATGTTTATTCAGAAAGCGGTGTAGATATGTCCATGTTCATACAGATAGCGGTGTAGATATTTCCATGTTTATACACATGGCGGTGTAGATATTTCCATGTTTATAGAGATGGCGGTGTAGATATTTCCATGTTTATATAGAAGGCGTTCTAGATATTTCCATGTTTATACACATAGCGGTGTAGGTATTTCCATGTTTATACAGATGGCTGTGTAGATATTTCCATGTTAATAAAGATGGTGGTGAAGATATTTCCATGCTTATTCAGATAGCGGTGTAGGTATTTCTCTGTTTCGCAGATATCAGTTTAGATATTTCCATGTTTATACAGATAGCGGTGTAGATATATCCATGTTTATAGAGATAGCGTTGTAGTTATTTCCATGTTTATATAGATAACGCTGTAGATATTTCCATGTTTATACGGATAGCGGAGTAAATATTTCCATGTATGTACACATGGCTGTGTAGATATTTCCGTGTTTATACAGATGGAAGTGTAGATATTTCCATGTTTATAGAGATGGCAGTGTAGATATTTCCTTCTTTACACAGATAGCGGTGTAGACATTTCCATGTTTATAGAGATAGAGTAGTAGATATTTCCATGTTCATACAGATAGTGTGGATATTTCCATTTTCATACAGATGACAGTGTAGATATTTCCATGTTCATACAGATGGCGGTGAAGATATTTGCATGTTCATACAGATGGCGGTGTAGATATTTCCATGTTCATACAGATGGCGGTGAAGATATTTGCATGTTCATACAGATGGCGGTGTAGATATTTCCATGTTCATACAGATGGCGGTGTAGGTATTTCCTAGTTCATACAGATGGCGGTGTAGATATTTCCATGTTCATACACACGGTGGTGTAGATATTTCCACGTTTATTCAGATGACGGTGTAGAAATTTCCATCTTTGTACAGATGGCGGTGTAGATATTTCCATGTTTATACAGATGGCAGTGTAGATATTTCCATCTGTATAAAGATGGCGGTGTACATATTTCCATGTTCATACTGATGGCGGTTTAGATATTTCCATGTTTATGCAGATGGTGGTGTAGATATTTCCATGTTTATACAGATGGCGGTGTAGACATTTCCATCTTCATAGAGATGGCAGTGTAGATATTTCCATGTTCATACCGAAGGCAGTGTAGATATTTCTATGTTTATAGAGAGGGCGGTGTAGATATTTCCATGTTTATAAAGATGGCGGTGTAGATATTTCCATGTTTATTCAGATAGCGATGTAGATGTTTCCATCTTTATACAGATAGCGGTGTAGATATTTCTATGTTTATACAGATAGCAGTGTAGATATTTCCATGTTTATACAGATAGCGGTGTAGATATTTCCATGTGTATACAGATGGCGGTATAGATATTTCTTTGTTTATACAGATGGCGGTGTAGATATTTCCATGTTCATAAAGATAGCGGTGTAGATATTTCCATCTTTATACACATGGCGGTGTAGCTATTTCCATCTTCATACATATGGCGGTGTATGTATTTCCATGTTTATACAGATGGCTGTGTAGATATTTCCATGTTCATACAGATGGCGTTGTAGGTATTTCTATGTTTATAGAGATGGCAGTGTAGATATTTCCATGTTTATAAAGATGGCTTTGTAGATATTTCCATGTTTATTCAGATAGTGATGTAGATGTTTCTATCTTTATACAGATAGCGGTGTAGATATTTCTAGGTTTATACAGATAGCGGTGTAGATATTTCCATGTTTATAGAGATAGCGGTGTAGATATTTCAATGTTCATACAGATGGCGTTGTAGATATTTCCATGTTCATACAGTTGGCGGTGTAGATATTTCCACGTTTATAGAGATTGCAGTGTAGTTATTTCCATGTTTATAGAGATTGCGTTGTAGATATTTCCATGTTTATACAAATAGCAGTGTAGGTATTTCAATGTTTATAAAGATTGCAGTGTAGGTATTTCAATGTTTATAGAGATAGTGGTGTAGATATTTCCCTGTTTTACAGGTAGCAGTTTAGATATTTCCATGTTTATAGAGATAGCCGTGTAGATATTTCCATATATATTCAGATAGCGGTGTAGATATTTCCATGTTCATACAGATGGTGGTGTAGATATTTCCATCTTTATAGAGATGGCAGTGTAGATATTTCCATCTTAATACAGGTAGAGGTGCAGATATTTCCATGTTTAAACAGATTGCGGTGTAGATATTTCCATCTTTATAGAAATTGCCCTGTAGATATTTCCATGTTCATACAGATGGCGGTTTAGATATTTCCATATTTATATCGATGGCGGTGTAGTTATTTCCATCTTAATACAGATAGCAGTGTAGATATTTCCATGTTTATACAGATGGCGGTGCAGATATTTCCATGTTCATACAGATGGCGTTGTAGATATTTCCATGTTTATAGAGATAGCGGTGTAGTTATATCCATGTGTAAAGAGATAGCTGTGTAGATATTTCCATGTATATGCAGATAGCTGTGTAGATATTTCCATTTTCATGCAGACCGCGGTGTAGATATTTCCATGTTCTAACAGATAGCGGTGTAGATATTTCCATGTTCATACATATAGCGGTGTAGATATTTCCATGTTCATACAGATAGCGGTGTAGATATTTCCATGTTCATACAGATAGCGGTGTAGATATTTCCATGTTCATACAGATAGCGGTGCTGTTATTTCCATGTTTATACAGGTAGCGGTGTAGATATTTCCTTGTTTATACAGATAGCGGTGTAGATATTTCCATGTTTATACAGATAGTGGTGTAGATATTTCCATGTTTATACAGATAGCGGTGTAGATATCTCCATGTTAATACAGATGGCGGTGTAGATATTTATAAGTTCATACAGTTGGCGGTGCAGATATTTCCATATTCATACAGATAGCGGTGTAGCTATTTCCATGTTCATACAGATAGCGGTGTAGATACTTCCATGTTCATCCAGATGGCTGTGTAGACATATCCGTGTTCATACAGATGGCAGTGAAGATAATTCCATGTTTATACATCTAGCGGTGTAGATATTTCCATGTTCATAAAGATAGAGGTGTAGGTATTTCCATGTTCATACAGATAGAGGGGCTGATATTTCCATGTTCATACAGGTAGCGGTGCTGATATTTCCATGTTTATACAGGTAGCGGTGTAGATATTTCCATGTTTATACAGATAGCGGTGTAGTTATTTCCATGTTTATACAGATAGCGGTGTAGATATTTCCATGTTTATACTGATAGCGGTTTAGATATCTCCATCTTAATAGAGATGGCCGTGTAGATATTTAGATGTTCATACAGATGGTGGTGCAGATATTTCCATGTTCATACAGATGGCGGTGTAGATATTTCCATGTTCATACAGATAGCGGTGTAGTTATTTCCATGTGTAAAGAGATAGCTGTGTAGATATTTCCATGTATATGCAGATAGCTCTGTAGATATTTCCATTTTCATGCAGATAGCGGTGTAGATATTTCCATGTTCAAACAGATAGCGGTGTAGACATTTCGATGTTCATTCAGATAGCGGTGAAGGTATTTCTATGTTTATACAGATTGCGGTGAAGATGTATGCATATTTACACAGATAGCGGTGTAGATATTTCCATGTTCATACAGATAGCGGTGTAGATATTTCCATGTTCATCCAGATGGCTGTGTAGATATATCCATGTTCATACAGATAGCGGTGTAGTTATTTGGATGTTCATACAGGTAGTGGTGTAGATATTTCCATGTTCATACAGATAGCGGTGTAGCTATTTCCATGTTCATACAGATAGCGGTGTAGATATTTCCATGTTCATAGAGATAGCGGTGCAGATATTTCCGTGTTCATACAGATAGCGGTGCTGATATTTCCATGTTTATACAGGTAGCGGTGTAGATATTTCCATGTTTATACAGATAGCGGTGTAGATATTTCCATATTTATACAGATAGCGGTGTAGATATTTCCATGTTTATACATATAGCGGTGTAGATATCTCCATCTTAATATAGATTGGGGTGTAGATATTTATATCTTCATACAGATGTCGGTGCAGATATTTCCATGTTCATACAGATGGCAGTGTAGATATTTGCATGTATATAGAGATAGCGCTGCAGTTATTTCCATGTGTAAAGAGATAGCTTTGTAGATATTTCCATGTATATGCAGATCGCTGTGTAGATATTTCCATTTTCATGCAGATAGCGGTGTAGATATTTCCATGTTCAGATAGCGGTGTAGATATTTCCATGTTCATGCAGATAGCAGTGTAGATATTTCCATGTTTATACAGATAGCGGTGAAGATGTATGCATGTTTATACAGATAGCGGTGTAGATAATTCCATGTTCATCCAGATGGCTGTGTTGATATATCCATGTTCATACAGATGGCGGTGAAGATATTTCCATGTTCATACAGATAGCGGTGTAGTTATTTCCGTGTGTAAAGAGATAGCTGTGTAGATATTTCCATGTATATGCAGATAGCTGTGTAGGTATTTCCATTTTCATGCAGATAGCGTTTTAGATATTTCCATGTTCAAACAGATAGCGGTGTAGATATTTCCATGTTCATAGAGAGAGCGGTGTAGATATTTCCATGTTCATACAGATAGTGGTGTAGATATTTCCATGTTTATACAGATAGTGGTGAAGATGTATGCATGTTTACACAGATAGCGGTGTAGATATTTCCATGTTCATTCAGATAGCGGTGTAGATATTTCCATGTTCATCCAGATGGCTGTGTAGACATATCCATGTTCATACAGACGGCGGTGAAGATATTTCCATGTTCATACAGATAGTGGTGTAGATATTTCCATGTTCATCCAGATGGCTGTGTAGTTATATCCATGTTCATACAGATAGCGGTGTAGATATTTCCATGTTCAAACAGATAGCGGTGTAGTTATTTCCATGTTCATACAGATAGCGGTGTAGATATTTCCATGTTCATACAGGTAGCGGTGTAGATATTTCCATGTTCATACAGATAGCCGTGCTGATATTTCCATGTTTATACAGGCAGCGGTGTAGATATTTCCATGTTTATACAGATAGCGGTGTAGATATCTCCTTCTTAATACAGATGGCGGTGTAGATATTTATATGTTCATACAGATGGTGGTGTAGATATTTCCATGTTTATAGATATAGCGGTGTAGTTATTTCCATGTGTAAAGAGATAGCTGTGTATATATTTCCATGTATATGCAGATAGCTTTGTAGATATTTCCATTTTCATGCAGTTAGCGGTGTAGGTATTTACATGTTCAAACAGATAGCGGTGTAGGTATTTCCATGTTCATTCAGATAGCTTTGTAGATATTTCCATGTTCATACAGATAGCGGTGTAGATATTTCCATGTTCATACAGATAGCGGTGTAGATATTTCCATGTTCATACAGATAGCGGTGCTGATATTTCCATGTTTATACAGGTAGCGGTGTAGATATTTCCATGTTCATACAGATAGCGGTGTAGATATTTCCATGTTCATCCAGATGGCTGTGTAGATATATCCATGTTCATACAGATGGCGGTGAAGATATTTCCATGTTCATACAGATAGCGGTGCTGATATTTCCATGTTTATACAGATAGCGGTGTAGATATTTCCATGTTCATACAGATAGCGGTGTAGATATTTCCATGTTCAAACAGATAGCGGTGTAGATATTTCCATGTTTACACAGATAGCGGTGTAGATATTTCCATGTTCATCCAGTTGGCTGTGTAGATATGTCCATGTTCATACAGATAGCTGTGTAGATATTTCCATGTTCATACAGATAGCGGTGTAGATATTTCCATGTTCATCCAGATGGCTGTGTAGATATATCCATGTTCATACAGATGGCGGTGAAGATATTTCCATGTTCATACAGACAGCGGTGTAGATATTTCCATGTTCATAGAGATAGCGGTGTAGATATTTCCATGTTCATACAGATGGCTGTGTAGATATATCCATGTTCTTACAGATGACGGTGAAGGTATTTCCATGTTCATACAGATAGCGATGTAGATATTTCCATGTTCATACAGATAGCGGTGTAGATATTTCCATGTTCATACCGATAGCGGTGCTGATGTTTCCATGTTTATACAGGCAGCGGTGTAGATATTTCCATGTTTATACAGATAGCGGTGTAGAGATTTCCATGTGTATACAGCTAGCGGTGTAGATATTTATATGTTTATACAGATAGCGGTGTAGATATCTCCTTCTTAATACAGATGGCGGTGTAGATGTTTATATGTTGATACAGATGGCGGTGCAGATATTTCCATGTGCATACAGATGGCGGTGTAGATATTTCCAAGTTTATAGGGATAGCGGTGTAGTTATTTCCATGTGTAAAGAGGTAGCTGTGTAGATATTTCCATGTATATGCAGATAGCTGTGTAGATATTTCCATTTTTATGCAGACAGCGGTGTAGATATTTCCATGTTCAAACAGATAGCGGTGTAGATATTTCCATGTTCATACAGATAGCGGTGTAGATATTTCCATGTTCATACAGATAGCGGTGTAGATATTTCCATGTTCATACAGATAGCGGTGTAGATATTTCCATGTTCATACATATAGCGGTGCTGATATTTCCTTGTTTATACAGGTAGCGGTGTAGATATTTCCATGTTTATACAGATAGCGGTGTAGATATTTCCATGTTTATACAGATAGCGGAGTAGATATTTCCATGTTTATACAGATAACGGTGTAGATATCTCCATCTTAATACAGATGGCGGTGTAGATATTTCCATGTTCATACAGATAGCGTTGTAGTTATTTCCATGTGTAAAGAGATAGCTGTGTGGATATTTCCATGTATATGCAGATAGCATGTAGATATTTCCATTTTCATGCAGGTAGCGGTGTAGATATTTCCATGTTCAAACAGATAGCGGTGTAGATATTTCCATGTTCATACAGATAGCGGTGTAGTTATTTCCATGTTCATACAGATAGCAGTGTAGATATTTCCATGTTTATACAGATAGCGGTGAAGATGTATGCATGTTTACACAGATAGCGTTGTAGATATTTCCATGTTCATTGAGATTGTGGTGTAGATTTTTCCATGTTCATACAGATAGAGGTGTAGATATTTCCATGTTTATACAGATTGCGGTGAAGGTGTATGCATATTTACACAGATAGCGGTGTAGATATTTCCATGTTCATCCAGATAGCGGTGTAGATATTTCCATGTTCATCCAGATGGCTGTGTAGATATATCCATGTTGATACAGATAGCGGTGTAAATATTTCCATTTTCATACAGGTAGTGGTGTAGATATTTCCATGTTCATACAGATAGCGGTGTAGCTATTTCCATGTTCATACAGATAGCGGTGTAGATATTTCCATGTTCATAGAGATAGCGGTGTAGGTATTCCCATGTTCAAACAGATAGCGGTACTGATATTTCCATGTTTATACAAGTAGCGGTGTAGATATTTCCATGTTAATACAGATAGCGGTGTAGATATTTCCATGTTTATACATGTAGCGGTGTAGATATTTCCAAGTTTATACAGATAGCGGTGTAGATATCTCCATCTTAATATAGATGGGTGTGTAGATATTTATATCTTCATACAGATGGCGGTGCAGATATTTCCATGTTCATACAGGTGGCGGTGTAGATATTTGCATGTTTATAGAGATAGCGCTGTAGTTATTTCCATGTGTAAAGAGGTAGCTGTTTAGATATTTCCATGTATATGCAGATCGCTGTGTAGATATTTACATTTTCATGCAGATAGCGGTGAAGATATTTCCATGTTCAAACAGATAGCGGTGTAGATATTTCCATGTTCATGCTAATAGCAGTGTAGATATTTCCATGTTTATACAGATGGCGGTGAAGACGTATGCATGTTTACACAGATAGCGGAGTAGATATTTCCATGTTCATATAGATAGCGGTGTAGATATTTCCATGTTCATCCAGATGGCTGTGTAGATATATCCATGTTCATACAGATGGCGGTGAAGATATTTCCATGTTCATACAGATAGCAGTGTAGTTATTTCCATTTGTAAAGAGATAGCTGTGTAGATATTTCCATGTATATGCAGATAGCTGTGTAGATATTTCCATTTTCATGCAGATAGCGGTTTAGATATTTCCCTGTTCAAACAGATAGCGGTGTAGATATTTCCATGTTCATAGAGATAGCGGTGTAGATATTTCCATGTTCATACAGATAGCGGTGCTGATATTTCCATGTTTATACCGGTAGCGGTGTAGATATTTCCAAGTTTATACAGAGAGCGGTGTTGATATCTCCATCTTAAAGCAGATGGTGGTGTAGATATTTATATGTTCATACAGATGGCGGTTCAGATATTCCCATGTTCATACAGATGGCGCAATAGATATTTCCATGTTTATAGAGATAGCGGTGCAGTTATTTCCATGTGTATAGAGATAGCTTTGTAGATATTTCCATGTATATGCAGATAGCTGTGTAGATATTTCTATTTTCATGCAGATAGGGGTTTAGATATTTCCATGTTCAAACAGATAGCGGTGTAGATATTTCCATCTTCATACAGATCGCGGTGTAGATATTTCCATGTTCATATAGATGGCTGTGTAGACATATCCATGTTCATACAGATGGCGGTGAAGATATTTCCATGTTCATACAGACAGCGGTGTAGATATTTCCATGTTCATACAGATAGCGGAGTAGATATTTCCATGTTCATACAGATGGCTGTGTAGATATATCCATGTTCTTACAGATGACGGTGAAGGTATTTCCATGTTCATACAGATAGCGGTGTAGATATTTCCATGTTCATACAGATAGCGGTGTAGATATTTCCATGTTCATACCGATAGCGGTGCTGATATTTCCATGTTTATACAGGCAGCGGTGTAGATATTTCCATGTCTATACAGATAGCGATGTAGAGATTTCCATGTGTATAGAGCTAGCGGTGTAGATATTTCCATGTTTATACAGATAGCGGTGTAGATATCTCCTTCTTAATACAGATGGCGGTGTAGATGTTTATATGTTCATACAGATGGCGGTGCAGATATTTCCATGTGCATACAGATGGCGGTGTAGATATTTCCAAGTTTATAGGGATAGCGGTGTAGTTATTTCCATGTGTAAAGAGGTAGCTGTGTAGATATTTCCATGTATATGCAGATAGCTGTGTAGATATTTCCATTTTCATGAAGACAGCGGTGTAGATATTTCCATGTTCAAACAGATAGCGGTGTAGATATTTCCATGTTCATACAGATAGCGGTGTAGATATTTCCATGTTCATACAGATAGCGGTGTAGATATTTCCATGTTCATACAGATAGCGGTGTAGATATTTCCATGTTCATACATATAGCGGTGCTGATATTTCCTTGTTTATACAGGTAGCGGTGTAGATATTTCCATGTTTATACAGATAGCGGAGTAGATATTTCCATGTTTATACAGATAGCGGTGTAGATATCTCCATCTTAATACAGATGGCGGTGTAGATATTTCCATGTTCATACAGATAGCGTTGTAGTTATTTCCATGTGTAAAGAGATAGCTGTGTGGATATTTCCATGTATATGCAGATAGCATGTAGATATTTCCATTTTCATGCAGGTAGCGGTGTAGATATTTCCATGTTCAAACAGATAGCGGTGTAGATATTTCCATGTTCATACAGATAGCGGTGTAGTTATTTCCATGTTCATACAGATAGCAGTGTAGATATTTCCATGTTTATACAGATAGCGGTGAAGATGTATGCATGTTTACACAGATAGCGTTGTAGATATTTCCATGTTCATTGAGATTGCGGTGTAGATTTTTCCATGTTCATACAGATAGAGGTGTAGATATTTCCATGTTTATACAGATTGCGGTGAAGTTGTATGCATATTTACACAGATAGCGGTGTAGATATTTCCATGTTCATCCAGATAGCGGTGTAGATATTTCCATGTTCATCCAGATGGCTGTGTAGATATATCCATGTTCATACAGATAGCGGTGTAGATATTTCCGTTTTCATACAGGTAGTGGTGTAGATATTTCCATGTTCATACAGATAGCGGTGTAGCTATTTCCATGTTCATACAGATAGCGGTGTAGATATTTCCATGTTCATAGAGATAGCGGTGTAGGTATTCCCATGTTCAAACAGATAGCGGTTCTGATATTTCCATGTTTATACAAGTAGCGGTGTAGATATTTCCATGTTAATACAGATAGCGGTGTAGATATTTCCATGTTTATACATGTAGCGGTGTAGATATTTTCAAGTTTATACAGATAGCGGTGTAGATATCTCCATCTTAATATAGATGGGTGTGTAGATATTTATATCTTCATACAGATGGCGGTGCAGATATTTCCATGTACATACAGGTGGCGGTGTAGATATTTGCATGTTTATAGAGATAGCGCTGTAGTTATTTCCATGTGTAAAGAGATAGCTGTTTAGATATTTCCATGTATATGCAGATCGCTGTGTAGATATTTCCATTTTCATGCAGATAGCTTTGTAGATATTTCCATGTTCAAACAGATAGCGGTGTAGACATTTCCATGTTCATGCAGATAGCAGTGTAGATATTTCCATGTTTATACAGGTGGCGGTGAAGATGTATGCATGTTTACACAGATAGCGGAGTAGATATTTCCATGTTCATACAGATAGCGGTGTAGATATTTCCATGTTCATCCAGATGGCTGTGTAGATATATCCGTGTTCATACAGATGGCGGTGAAGATATTTCCATGTTCATACAGATAGCGGTGTAGTTATTTCCATATGTAAAGAGATAGCTGTGTAGATATTTCCGTGTATATGCAGATAGCTGTGTAGATATTTCCATTTTCATGCAGATAGCGGTTTAGATATTTCCATGTTCAAACAGATAGCGGTGTAGATATTTCCGTGTTGATAGAGATAGCGGTGTAGATATTTCCATGTTCATACAGATAGCGGTGCTGATATTTCCATGTTTATACAGGTAGCGGTGTAGATATTTCCAAGTTTATACAGAGAGCGGTGATGATATCTCCATCTTAAAGCAGATGGCGGTGTAGATATTTATATGTTCATACAGATGGCGGTGCAGATATTCCCATGTTCATACAGATGGCGCAGTAGATATTTCCATGTTTATAGAGATAGCGTTGCAGTTATTTCCATGTGTATAGAGATAGCTTTGTAGATATTTCCATGTATATGCAGATAGCTGTGTAGATATTACTATTTTCATGCAGATAGGGGTTTAGATATTTCCATGTTCAAACAGATAGCGGTGAAGATATTTCCATGTTCATACAGATCGCGGTGTAGATATTTCCATGTTCATACAGATGGCTGTGTAGACATATCCATGTTCATACAGATGGCGGTGAAGATATTTCCATGTTCATACAGACAGCGGTGTAGATATTTCCATGTTCATACAGATAGCGGTGTAGATATTTCCATGTTCATACAGATGGCTGTGTAGATATATCCATGTTCTTACAGATGACGGTGAAGGTATTTCCATGTTCATACAGATAGCGGTGTAGATATTTCCATGTTCATACAGATAGCGGTGTAGATATTTCCATGTTCATACAGATGGCTGTGTAGACATATCCATGTTCATACAGATGGCGGTGAAGATATTTCCATGTTCATACAGACAGCGGTGTAGATATTTCCATGTTCATACAGATAGCGGTGTAGATATTTCCATGTTCATACAGATGGCTGTGTAGATATATCCATGTTCTTACAGATGACGGTGAAGGTATTTCCATGTTCATACAGATAGCGGTGTAGATATTTCCATGTTCATACAGATAGCGGTGTAGATATTTCCATGTTCATACCGATAGCGGTGCTGATATTTCCATGTTTATTCAGGCAGCGGTGTAGATATTTCCATGTTTATACAGATAGCGGTGTAGAGATTTCCATGTGTATACAGCTAGCGGTGTAGATATTTCCATGTTTATACAGATAGCGGTGTAGATATCTCCTTCTTAATACAGATGGCGGTGTAGATGTTTATATGTTCATACAGATGGCGGTGCAGATATTTCCATGTGCATACAGATTGCGGTGTAGATATTTCCAAGTTTATAGGGATAGCGGTGTAGTTATTTCCATGTGTAAAGAGGGAGCTGTGTAGATATTTCCATGTATATGCAGATAGCTGTGTAGATATTTCCATTTTCATGCAGACAGCGGTGTAGATATTTCCATGTTCAAACAGATAGCGGTGTAGATATTTCCATGTTCATACAGATAGCGGTGTAGATATTTCCATGTTCATACAGATAGTGGTGTAGATATTTCCATGTTCATACAGATAGCGGTGTAGATATTTCCATGTTCATACATATAGCGGTGCTGATATTTCCTTGTTTATACAGGTAGCGGTGTAGATATTTCCATGTTTATACAGATAGCGGTGTAGATATTTCCATGTTTATACAGATAGCGGAGTAGATATTTCAATGTTTATACAGATAGCGGTGTAGATATCTCCATCTTAATACAGATGACGGTGTAGATATTTCCATGTTCATACAGATAGCGTTGTAGTTATTTCCATGTGTAAAGAGATAGCTGTGTGGATATTTCCATGTATATGCAGATAGCATGTAGATATTTCCATTTTCATGCAGGTAGCGGTGTAGATATTTCCATGTTCAAACAGATAGCGGTGTAGATATTTCCATGTTCATACAGATAGCGGTGTAGTTATTTCCATGTTCATACAGATAGCAGTGTAGATATTTCCATGTTTATACAGATAGCGGTGAAGATGTATGCATGTTTACTCAGATAGCGTTGTAGATATTTCCATGTTCATTGAGATTGCGGTGTAGATTTTTCCATGTTCATACAGATAGAGGTGTAGATATTTCCATGTTTATACAGATTGCGGTGAAGGTGTATGCATATTTACACAGATAGCGGTGTAGATATTTCCATGTTCATCCAGATAGCGGTGTAGATATTTCCATGTTCATCCAGATGGCTGTGTAGATATATCCATGTTCATACAGATAGCGGTGTAGATATTTCCATTTTCATACAGGTAGTGGTGTAGATATTTCCATGTTCATACAGATAGCGGTGTAGCTATTTCCATGTTCATACAGATAGCGGTGTAGATATTTCCATGTTCATAGAGATAGCGGTGTAGGTATTCCCATGTTCAAACAGATAGCGGTACAGATATTTCCATGTTTATACAAGTAGCGGTGTAGATATTTCCATGTTAATACAGATAGCGGTGTAGATATTTCCATGTTTATACATGTAGCGGTGTAGATATTTCCAAGTTTATACAGATAGCGGTGTAGATATCTCCATCTTAATATAGATGGGTGTGTAGATATTTATATCTTCATACAGATGGCGGTGCAGATATTTCCATGTTCATACAGGTGGCGGTGTAGATATTTGCATGTTTATAGAGATAGCGCTGTAGTTATTTCCATGTGTAAAGAGATAGCTGTTTAGATATTTCCATGTATATGCAGATCGCTGTGTAGATATTTCCATTTTCATGCAGATAGCGGTGTAGATATTTCCATGTTCAAACAGATAGCGGTGTAGACATTTCCATGTTCATGCAGATAGCAGTGTAGATATTTCCATGTTTATACAGGTGGCGGTGAAGATGTATGCATGTTTACACAGATAGCGGAGTAGATATTTCCATGTTCATACAGATAGCGGTGTAGATATTTCCATGTTCATCCAGATGGCTGTGTAGATATATCCATGTTCATACAGATGGCGGTGAAGATATTTCCATGTTCATACAGATAGCGGTGTAGATATTTCCATGTTCATACATATAGCGGTGCTGATATTTCCTTGTTTATACAGGTAGCGGTGTAGATATTTCCATTTTCATGCAGATAGCGGTTTAGATATTTCCATGTTCAAACAGATAGCGGTGTAGATATTTCCATGTTCATAGAGATAGCGGTGTAGATATTTCCATGTTCATACAGATAGCGGTGCTGATATTTCCATGTTTATACAGGTAGCGTTGTAGATATTTCCAAGTTTATTCAGAGAGCGGTGATGATATCTCCATCTTAAAGCAGATGGCGGTGTAGATATTTATATGTTCATACAGATGGCGGTGCAGATATTCCCATGTTCATACAGATGGCGCTGTAGATATTTCCATGTTTATAGAGATAGCGGTGCAGTTATTTCCATGTGTATAGAGATAACTTTGTAGATATTTCCATGTATATGCAGATAGCTGTGTAGATATTTCTATTTTCATGCAGATAGGGGTTTAGATATTTCCATGTTCAAAGAGATAGCGGTGTAGATATTTCCATGTTCATACAGATGGCTGTGTAGACATATCCATGTTAATACAGATGGCAGTGAAGATATTTCCATGTTCATACAGACAGCGGTGTAGATATTTCCATGTTCATACAGATAGCGGTGTAGATATTTCCATGTTCATACAGATGGCTGTGTAGATATATCCATGTTCTTACAGATGACGGTGAAGGTATTTCCATGTTCATACAGATAGCGGTGTAGATATTTCCATGTTCATACAGATAGCGGTGTAGATATTTCCATGTTCATACCGAGAGCGGTGCTGATATTTCCATGTTTATACAGGCAGCGGTGTAGATATTTCCATGTTTATACAGATAGCGGTGTAGAGATTTCCATGTGTATACAGCTAGCGGTGTAGATATTTCCATGTTTATACAGATAGCGGTGTAGATATCTCCTTCTTAATACAGATGGCGGTGTAGATGTTTATATGTTCATACAGATGGCGGTGCAGATATTTCCATGTGCATACAGATGGCGGTGTAGATATTTCCAAGTTTACAGGGATAGCGGCATAGTTATTTCCATGTGTAAAGAGGTAGCTGTGTAGATATTTCCATGTATATGCAGATAGCTTTTTAGATATTTCCATTTTCATGCAGATAGCGGTGTAGATATTTACATGTTCAAACAGATAGCGGTGTAGAAATTTCCATGTTCATTCAGATAGCTTTGTAGATATTTCCATGTTCATACAGATAGCGGTGTAGATATTTCCATGTTCATACAGATAGCGGTGTAGATATTTCCATGTTCATACAGATAGCGGTGCTGATATTTCCAAGTTTATACAGGTAGCGGTGTAGATATTTCCATGTTTATACAGATAGCGGTGTAGATATTTCCATGTTTTAAAGATAGTGGTGTAGATATTTCCATGTTTTTTCAGATAGCGGTGTAGATATCTCCATCTTAATACAGATGGCGGTGTAGATATTTACATGTTCATAACGATGGCGGTGCAGATATTTCCATGTTCATACAGATGGCGGTGTAGATATTTCCATGTTCATACAGTTAGCGGTGTAGTTATTTCCATGAGTAAGGAGATAGCTGTGTAGATATTTCCATGTTCATACAGATAGCGGTGTAGATATTTCCATGTTTATACAGATCGCGGTGAAGATGTATGCATGTTTGCACAGATAGCGGTGTGGATATTTCCAAGTTCATCCAGAGGGCTGTGTAGATATATCCATGTTCATACAGATAGCGGTGTAGATATTTCTATGTTCATACAGATAGCGGTGTAGATATTTCCATGTTCATCCAGATGGCTGTGTAGA
This sequence comes from Gorilla gorilla gorilla, assembly GCF_029281585.2. Taxonomy (NCBI): domain Eukaryota; kingdom Metazoa; phylum Chordata; class Mammalia; order Primates; family Hominidae; genus Gorilla; species Gorilla gorilla. The sequence continues at coordinate 1,760,248 of NC_073232.2, read as the reverse complement.
TATATCCATGTTCATACAGATGGCGGTGAAGAAATTTCCATGTTCATACAGATAGCGGTGTAGCTATTTCCATGTTCATACAGATAGCGGTGTAGCTATTTCCATGTTCATACATATAGCGGTGTAGATATTTCCATGTTCATACAGATAGCGGTGTAGATATTTCCATGTTCATCCAGATGGCTGTGTAGATATATCCATGTTCATACAGAGGGCGGTGTAGATATTTCCATGTTCATAGAGATAGCGGTGTAGATATTTCCATGTTCATACAGATAGAGGGGCTGATATTTCCATTTTCATACAGATAGCGGTGCTGATATTTCCATGTTTGTACAGGTAGTGGTGTAGATATTTCCATGTTTATACAGGTAGCAGTGTAGATATTTCCATGTTTATACAGATAGCGGTGTGGATATTTCCATGTTTATACTGATAGCGGTGTAGATATCTCCATCTTAATACAGATGGCGGTGTAGATATTTATATGTTCATTCAGATGTCGGTGCAGATATTTCCATGTTCATACAGATGGCGGTGTAGATATTTCCATGTTCATACAGATAGCGGTGTAGTTATTTCCATGTGTAAAGAGATAGCTGTGTAGATATTTCCATGTATATGCAGATAGCTGTGTAGATATTTCTATTTTCATGCTGATAGCCGTTTAGATATTTCCATGTTCAAACAGATAGCGGTGTAGATATTTCCATGTTCATACAGACAGCGTTGTAGATATTTCCATGCTTATACAGATTGCAGTGAAGGTGTATGCATGTTTACACAGATAGCGGTGTAGATATTTCCATGTTCATGCAGATAGCGGTGTAGATATTTCCATGTTCATCCAGATGGCTGTGTAGACATATCCATGTTCATACAAATAGCGGTGTAGATATTTCCATGTTCATACAGAAAGAGGTGTAGTTATTTCCATGTTCGTACAGATAGCGGTGAAGCTATTTCCATGTTCATCCAGATGGCTGTGTAGATATATCCATGTTCATACAGATGGCGGTGAAGATAATTCCATGTTCATACAGATAGCGGTGTAGATATTTCCATGTTCATTCAGATAGTGGTGTAGATATTTCCATGTTCATACATATAGCGGTGCTGATATTTCCATGTTTATACAGATAGCGGTGTAGATATCTCCAACTTAATACAGATGGCGGTGTAGATATTTATATGTTCATACAGTTGGCAGTGCAGATATTTCCATGTTCATGCAGATGGCGGTGTAGATATTTCCATGTTCATACAGATAGCGGTGTAGTTATTTCCATGTGTAAAGAGATAGCTGTGTAGATATTTCCATGAATATGCAGGTAGCAGTGTAGATATTTCCATTTTCATGCAGATAGCGGTGTAGATATTTCCATGTTCAAACAAATAGCGGTGTAGATATTTCCATGTTCATACAGATAGCGGTGTAGATATTTCCATGTTCATACAGATAGCAGTGTAGATATTTCCATGTTTATACAGATAGCGGTGAAGATGTATGCATGTTTACACAGATAGCGGTGTAGATGTTTCCATGTTCAAACAGCGGTGTAGATATTTCCATGTTCATACAGATAGCGGTGTAGATATTTCCATGTTTATACAGATTGCGGTGAAGATGTATGCATATTTACACAGATAGCGGTGTAGATATTTCCATGTTCTTACAGATAGCGGTGTAGATATTTCCATGTTCATCCAGATGGCTGTGTAGATATATCCATGTTCATACAAATAGCGGTGTAGATATTTCCATTTTCATACAGGTAGTGGTGTAGATATTTCCATGTTCATACAGATAGCGGTGTAGCTATTTCCATTTTCATACAGATAGCGGTGTAGATATTTCCATGTTCATAGAGATAGCGGTGTAGATATTTCCATGTTCATACAGATAGCGGTGCTGATATTTCCATGTTTATACAGGTAGCGGTGTAGATATCTCCATCTTAATATAGATGGGGGTGTAGATATTTATATCTTCATACTGATGGCGGTGCAGATATTTCCATGTTCATACAGATGGCGGTGTAGATATTTGCATGTTTATATAGATAGCGGTGTAGTTATTTCCATGTGTAAAGAGATAGCTTTGTAGCTATTTCCATGTATATGCTGATCGCTGTGTAGATATTTCCATTTTCATGCAGATAGCGGTGAAGATATTTCCATGTTCAAACAGATACCGGTGTAGATATTTCCATGTTCATGCTAATAGCAGTGTAGATATTTCCATGTTTATACAGATGGCGGTGAAGATGTATGCATGTTTACACAGATAGCGGAGTAGATATTTCCATGTTCATCCAGATAGCGGTGTAGATATTTCCATGTTCATCCAGATGGCTGTGTAGATATATCCATGTTCATACAGATAGCGGTGTAGATATTTCCATTTTCATACAGCTAGTGGTGTAGATATTTCCATGTTCATACAGATAGCGGTGTAGCTATTTCCATGTTCATACAGATAGCGATGTAGATATTTCCATGTTCATAGAGATAGCGGTGTAGGTATTCCCATGTTCAAACAGATAGCGGTACTGATATTTCCATGTTTATACAAGTAGCGGTGTAGATATTTCCATGTTAATACAGATAGCTGTGTAGATATTTCCATGTTTATACATGTAGCGGTGTAGATATTTCCAAGTTTATACAGATAGCGGTGTAGATATCTCCATCTTAATATAGATGGGTGTGTAGATATTTATATCTTCATACAGATGGCGGCGCAGATATTTCCATGTTCATACAGGTGGCGGTGTAGATATTTGCATGTTTATAGAGATAGCGCTGTAGTTATTTCCATGTGTAAAGAGATAGCTGTTTAGATATTTCCATGTATATGCAGATCGCTGTGTAGATATTTCCATTTTCATGCAGATAGCGGTGTAGATATTTCCATGTTCAAACAGATAGCGGTGTAGACATTTCCATGTTCATGCAGATAGCAGTGTAGATATTTCCATGTTTATACAGGTGGCGGTGAAGATGTATGCATGTTTACACAGATAGCGGAGTAGATATTTCCATGTTCATACAGATAGCGGTGTAGATATTTCCATGTGTAAAGAGATAGCTGTGTAGATATTTCCATGTATATGCAGATAGCTGTGTAGATATTTCCATTTTCATGCAGATAGCGGTTTAGATATTTCCATGTTCAAACAGATAGCGGTGTAGATATTTCCATGTTCATAGAGATAGCGGTGTAGATATTTCCATGTTCATACAGATAGCGGTGCTGATATTTCCATGTTTATACAGGTAGCGGTGTAGATATTTCCAAGTTTATACAGAGAGCGGTGATGATATCTCCATCTTAAAGCAGATGGCGGTGTAGATATTTATATGTTCATACAGATGGCGGTGCAGATATTCCCATGTTCGTACAGATGGCGCTGTAGATATTTCCATGTTTATAGAGATAGCGGTGCAGTTATTTCCATGTGTATAGAGATAGCTTTGTAGATATATCCATGTATATGCAGATAGCTGTGTAGATATTTCTATTTTCATGCAGATAGGGGTTTAGATATTTCCATGTTCAAACAGATAGCGGTGTAGATATTTCCATGTTCATACAGATCGCGGTGTAGATATTTCCATGTTCATACAGATGGCTGTGTAGACATATCCATGTTCATACAGATGGCGGTGAAGATATTTCCATGTTCATACAGACAGCGGTGTAGATATTTCCATATTCATACAGATAGCGGTGTAGATATTTCCATGTTCATGCAGATAGCGGTGTAGATATTTCCATGTTCATCCAGATGGCTGTGTAGATATATCCATGTTCTTACAGATGACGGTTAAGGTATTTCCATGTTCATACAGATAGCGATGTAGATATTTCCATATTCATACAGATAGCGGTGTAGATATTTCCATGTTCATACCGATAGCGGTGCTGATATTTCCATGTTTATACAGGCAGCGGTGTAGATATTTCCATGTTTATACAGATAGCGGTGTAGAGATTTCCATGTGTATACAGCTAGCGGTGTAGATATTTATATGTTTATACAGATAGCGGTGTAGATATCTCCTTCTTAATACAGATGGCGGTGTAGATGTTTATATGTTCATACAGATGGCGGTGCAGATATTTCCATGTGCATACAGATGGCGGTGTAGATATTTCCAAGTTTATAGGGATAGCGGTGTAGTTATTTCCATGTGTAAAGAGGTAGCTGTGTAGATATTTCCATGTATATGCAGATAGCTGTGTAGATATTTCCATTTTCATGCAGACAGCGGTGTAGATATTTCCATGTTCAAACAGATAGCGGTGTAGATATTTCCATGTCCATACAGATAGCGGTGTAGATATTTCCATGTTCATACAGATAGCGGTGTAGATATTTCCATGTTCATACAGATAGCGGTGTAGATATTTCCATGTTCATACCGATAGCGGTGCTGATATTTCCATGTTTATACAGGCAGCGGTGTAGATATTTCCATGTTTATACAGATAGCGGTGTAGAGATTTCCATGTGTATACAGCTAGCGGTGTAGATATTTATATGTTTATACAGATAGCGGTGTAGATATCTCCTTCTTAATACAGATGGCGGTGTAGATGTTTATATGTTCATACAGATGGCGGTGCAGATATTTCCATGTGCATACAGATGGCGGTGTAGATATTTCCAAGTTTATAGGGATAGCGGTGTAGTTATTTCCATGTGTAAAGAGGTAGCTGTGTAGATATTTCCATGTATATGCAGATAGCTGTGTAGATATTTCCATTTTCATGCAGACAGCGGTGTAGATATTTCCATGTTCAAACAGATAGCGGTGTAGATATTTCCATGTCCATACAGATAGCGGTGTAGATATTTCCATGTTCATACAGATAGCGGTGTAGATATTTCCATGTTCATACAGATAGCGGTGTAGATATTTCCATGTTCATACATATAGCGGTGCTGATATTTCCTTGTTTATACAGGTAGCGGTGTAGATATTTCCATGTTTATACAGATAGCGGTGTAGATATTTCCATGTTTATACAGATAGCGGAGTAGATATTTCCATGTTTATACAGATAGCGGTGTAGATATCTCCATCTTAATACAGATGGCGGTGTAGATATTTCCATGTTCATACAGATAGCGTTGTAGTTATTTCCATGTGTAAAGAGATGGCTGTGTGGATATTTCCATGTATATGCAGATAGCATGTAGATATTTCCATTTTCATGCAGGTAGCGGTGTAGATATTTCCATGTTCAAACAGATAGCGGTGTAGATATTTCCATGTTCATACAGATAGCGGTGTAGTTATTTCCATGTTCATACAGATAGCAGTGTAGATATTTCCATGTTTATACAGATAGCGGTGAAGATGTATGCATGTTTACACAGATAGCGTTGTAGATATTTCCATGTTCATTGAGATTGCGGTGTAGATTTTTCCATGTTCATACAGATAGAGGTGTAGATATTTCCATTTTTATACAGATTGCGGTGAAGGTGTATGCATATTTACACAGATAGCGGTGTAGATATTTCCATGTTCATCCAGATAGCGGTGTAGATATTTCCATGTTCATACAGATGGCTGTGTAGATATATCCATGTTCATACAGATAGCGGTGTAGATATTTCCATTTTCATACAGGTAGTGGTGTAGGTATTTCCATGTTCATACAGATAGCGGTGTAGATATTTCCATGTTCATAGAGATAGCGGTGTAGTTATTTCCATGTGTAAAGAGATAGCTGTGTAGATATTTCCATGTATATGCAGATAGCTCTGTAGATACTTCCATTTTCATGCAGATAGCGGTGTAGATATTTCCATGTTCAAACAGATAGCGGTGTAGATATTTCCATGTTCATACAGATAGCGGTGTAGATATTTCCAAGTTTATACAGATTGCGGTGAAGATGTATGCATATTTACTCAGATAGCGGTGTAGATATTTCCATGTTCATACAGATAGAGGGGCTGATATTTCCATGTTCATACAGATAGCGGTGCTGATATTTCCATGTTTATACAGGTAGCGGTGTAGATATTTCCATGTTTATACAGATAGCGGTGTAGTTATTTCCATGTTTATACAGATAGCGGTGTAGATATTTCCATGTTTATACTGTTAGCGGTGTAGATATCTCCATTTTAATACAGATGGCCGTGAAGATATTTGTATGTTCATACAGATGGCGGTGAAGATATTTCCATGTTCATACAGATGGCGGTGTAGATATTTCCATGTTCATACAGATAGCGGTGTAGTTATTTCCATGTGTAAAGAGATAGCTGTGTAGATATTTCCATGTATATGCAGATAGCTCTGTAGATATTTCCATTTTCATGCAGATAGCGGTGTAGATATTTCCATGTTTAAACAGACAGCGGTGTAGACATTTCCATGTTCATACAGATAGCGGTGAAGATATTTCCATGTTTTTACAGATTGCGGTGAAGATGTATGCATATTTACACAGATAGCGGTGTAGATATTTCCATGTTCATGCAGATAGCAGTGTAGATATTTCAATGTTTATACAGATAGCGGTGAAGATGTATGCATGTTTATACAGATAGCGGTGTAGATATTTCCATGTTCATCCAGATGGCTGTGTTGATATATCCATGTTCATACAGATGGCGGTGAAGATATTTCCATCTTCATACAGATAGCAGTGTAGTTTTTTCCGTGTGTAAAGAGATAGCTGTGTAGATATTTCAATGCATATGAAGATAGCTGTGTAGATATTTCCATTTTCATGCAGATAGCGGTTTAGATATTTCCATGTTCAAACAGATAGCGGTGTAGATATTTCCATGTTCATAGAGAGAGCGGTGTAGATATTTCCATGTTCATACAGATAGCGGTGTAGATATTTCCATGTTCATACAGATAGCGGTGTAGATATTTCCATGTTCATACAGATAGTGGTGCTGATATTTCCATGTTTATACAGGTAGCGCTGTAGATATTTCCATGTTTATAGAGATAGCGGTGTAGATATTTCCATGTTTATACAGATAGCGGTGTAGATATTTCCATGTTTATTCAGATAGCGGTGTAGATATCTCCACCTTAATACAGATGGCGGTGTAGATATTTATATGTTCATACAGATGGCGGTGCAGATATTTCCATGTTCATACAGATGGCGGTGTAGATATTTCCATGTTCATAAAGATAGCGGTGAAGATATTTCCATGTTCATACAGATAGCGGTGTAGATATTTCCATGTTCATACAGATAGCGGTGTAGATATTTCCATGTTCATACAGATAGCGGTGTAGATATTTCCATGTTCATACAGGTTGCGGTGTAGATATTTCCATGTTCATACAGATAGCAGTGCTGATATTTCCATGTTTATACAGGCAGCAGTGTAGGTATTTCCATGTTTATACAGATAGCGGTTTAGATATCTCCTTCTTAATACAGATGGCGGTGTAGATATTTATATGTTCATACAGATGGCGGTGCAGATATTTCCATGTTCATACAGATGGCGGTGTAGATATTTCCATGTTTATAGATATAGCGGTGTAGTTATTTCCATTTCTAAAGAGATAGCTGTGTAGATATTTCCATGTATATGCAGATAGCTGTGTAGATATTTCCATTTTCATGCAGATAGCGGTTTAGATATTTCCATGTTCAAACAGATAGCGGTGTAGATATTTCCATGTTCATACAGATAGCGGTGTGGATATTTCCATGTTCAAACAGATAGCGGTGTAGATGTTTCCATGTTCATACAGATAGCGGTGTAGATAATTCCATGTTCATACAGATAGCGGTGTAGATATTTCCATGTTCATACAGATAGCGGTGCTGAGATTTCCATGTTTATGCAGATAGCGGTGCTGATGTTTCCATGTTTATACAGGTAGCAGTGTAGATATTTCCATGTTTATTCAGATAGCAGTGTAGATATTTCCATCTTAATTCTGATGGCGGAGTAGATATTTATATGTTCATACAGATGGCGGTGGAGATATTTCCATGTTCATACAGATAGCGGTGTAGTTATTTCCATATTTATACAGGTAGCGGTGTAGATATTTCCATGTTTATACAGATAGCGGTGTAGATATTTCCAAGTTTATACAGATTGCGGTGAAGATGTATGCATATTTACTCAGATAGCGGTGTAGATATTTCCATGTTCATACAGATAGCGGTGTAGATATTTCCATGTTCATCCAGATGGCGGTGTAGATATTTCCATGTTCATCCAGATAGCGGTGTAGATATTTCCATGTTCATACAGATAGCGGAGTAGGTATTTCCACGTTCATACAGATAGAGGGGCTGATATTTCCAAGTTCATACAGATAGCGGTGCTGATATTTCCATGTTTATACAGGTAGCGGTGTAGATATTTCCATGTTTATACAGATAGCGGTGTAGTTATTTCCATGTTTATACAGATAGCGGTGTAGATATTTCCATGTTTATACTGTTAGCGGTGTAGATATCTCCATTTTAATACAGATGGCCGTGAAGATATTTGTATGTTCATACAGATGGCGGTGAAGATATTTCCATGTTCATACAGATGGCGGTGTAGATATTTCCATGTTCATACAGATAGCGGTGTAGTTATTTCCATGTGTAAAGAGATAGCTGTGTAGATATTTCCATGTATATGCAGATAGCTCTGTAGATATTTCCATTTTCATGCAGATAGCGGTGTAGATATTTCCATGTTTAAACAGATAGCGGTGTAGACATTTCCATGTTCATACAGATAGCGGTGAAGATATTTCCATGTTTATACAGAATGCGGTGAAGATGTATGCATATTTACACAGATAGCGGTGTAGATATTTCCATGTTCATGCAGATAGCAGTGTAGATATTTCAATGTTTATACAGATAGCGGTGAAGGTGTATGCATGTTTATACAGATAGCGGTGTAGATATTTCCATGTTCATCCAGATGGCTGTGTTGATATATCCATGTTCATACAGATGGCGGTGAAGATATTTCCATCTTCATACAGATAGCGGTGTAGTTTTTTCCGTGTGTAAAGAGATAGCTGTGTAGATATTTCCATGCATATGAAGATAGCTGTGTAGATATTTGCATTTTCATGCAGATAGCGGTTTAGATATTTCCATGTTCAAACAGATAGCGGTGTAGATATTTCCATGTTTATTCAGATACCGGTGTAGATATCTCCATCTTAATACAGATGGCGGTGTGGATATTTATATGTTCATACAGATGGTGGTGCAGATATTTCCATGTTCATACAGATGGCGTTGTAGATATTTCCATGTTCAGATAGCAGTGTAGATATTTCCATGTTCATACAGATAGCGGTGTAGATATTTCCATGTTCATACAGGTAGCGGTGTAGATTTTTCCATGTTCATACAGATAGCGGTGCTGATATTTCCATGTTTATACAGGCAGCGGTGTAGATATATCCATGTTTATACAGATAGCGGTGTAGATATCTCCTTCTTAATACAGATGGCGGTGTAGATATTTATAAGTTCATACAGATGGCGGTGTAGATATTTCCATGTTCATACAGATGGCGGTGTAGATATTTCCATGTTTATAGATATAGCGGTGTAGTTATTTCCATGTGTAAAGAGATAGCTGTGTAGATATTTCCATGTATATGCAGATAGCTTTGTAGATATTTCCATTTTCATGCAGATAGCGGTGTAGATATTTACATGTTCAAACAGATAGCGGTGTAGATATTTCCATGTTCATTCAGATAGCTTTGTAGATATTTCCATGTTCATACAGATAGTGGTGCTGATATTTCCATGTTTATACAGGTAGCGGTGTAGATATTTCCATGTTTATACAGATAGCGGTGTAGATATTTCCATGTTTATTCAGATAGCGGTGTAGATATCTCCACCTTAATACAGATGGCGGTGTAGATATTTATATGTTCATACAGACGGCGGTGCAGCTATTTCCATGTTCATACAGATGGCGGTGTAGATATTTCCATGTTCATACAGATAGCGGTGTAGATATTTCCATGTTCATACAGATAGCGGTGTAGATATTTCCATGTTCATACAGATAGCGGTGTAGATATTTCCATGTTCATACAGATAGCGGTGTAGATATTTCCATGTTCATACAGGTTGCGGTGTAGATATTTCCATGTTCATACAGATAGCAGTGCTGATATTTCCATGTTTATACAGGCAGCAGTGTAGATATTTCCATGTTTATACAGATAGCGGTTTAGATATCTCCTTCTTAATACAGATGGCGGTGTAGATATTTATATGTTCATACAGATGGCGGTGCAGATATTTCCATGTTCATACAGATGGCGGTGTAGATATTTCCATGTTTATAGATATAGCGGTGTAGTTATTTCCATGTGTAAAGAGATAGCTGTGTAGATATTTCCATGTATATGCAGATAGCTTTGTAGATATTTCCATTTTCATACAGATAGCGGTGTAGATATTTACATGTTCAAACATATACCGGTGTAGATATTTCCATGTTCATACAGATAGCGGTGTAGATGTTTCCATGTTCATACAGATAGCGGTGTAGATAATTCCATGTTCATACAGATAGCGGTGTAGATATTTCCATGTTCATACAGATAGCGGTGCTGAGATTTCCATGTTTATGCAGATAGCGGTGCTGATGTTTCCATGTTTATACAGGTAGCAGTGTAGATATTTCCATGTTTATTAAGATAGCAGTGTAGATATTTCCATCTTAATACTGATGGCGGAGTAGATATTTCCATGTTCATACAGATGGCGGTGTAGATATTTCCATGTTCATACAGATAGCGGTGTAGTTATTTCCATGTGTAAAGAGATAGCTTTTTAGATATTTAAATGTATATGCGGATAGCTGTGTAGATATTTCCATTTTCATGCAGAGAGTGGTGTATATATTTCCATCTTCAGATAGAGGTATATATATTTCCATGTTCATACAGATAGCAGTGTAGATATTTCCAAGTTTATACAGACAGCGGTGAAGATGTATGCAAGTTTACACAGATATCGGTGTGGAGATTTCCATGTTCATACAGAGGGCTGTGCAGATATATCCATGTTCATACAGATAGCGATGTAGATATTTCCATTTTCATACAGATAGCGGTGTAGATATTTCCATGTTCATACAGATGGCTGCGTAGATATATCCGTGTTCATACCGATTGCGGTGAAGATATTTCCTTGTCCTTACAGATAGCGGTGTAGATATTTCCATGTTCATACAGATAGTGTTGTAGCTATTTCCATGTTCATACAGATAGAGGGGCTGATATTTCCATGTTCATACAGATAGCGGTGCTGATATTTCCATGTTTATACAGGTAGCGGTGTAGATATTTCCATGTTTATACCGATAGCAGTGTAGATATTTCCATGTTTATACAGAGAGCGGTGTAGATATATCCATGTTTATACAGATAGCGGTGTAGATATCTCCTTCTTAATACAGATGGCGGTGTAGATAATTATATGTTCATACAGATGACGGTGCAGATATTTCCATGTTCATACAGATGGCGGTGTGGATATTTCCATATTCATACAGATAGCGGTGTAGATATTTCCATGTTTATACAGATAGCGGTGTAGATATTTCCATGTTCTTACAGATGGCGGTGCAGATGTTTCCATGTTCATACAGATGGCGGTGTAGATATTTCCATGTTCATAGAGATAGCGGTGTAGTTATTTCCATGTGTAAAGAGATAGCTGTGTAGATATTTCCATGTATATGCAGATAGCTCTGTAGATATTTCCATTTTCATGCAGATAGCGGTGTAGATATTTCCATGTTCAAACAGATAGCGGTGTAGATATTTCCATGTTCATACAGATAGCGGTGTAGATATTTCCAAGTTTATACAGATTGCCGTGAAGATGTATGCATATTTACTCAGATAGCGGTGTAGATATTTCCATGTTCATACAGATAGCGGTGTAGATATTTCCATGTTCATCCAGATGGCGGTGTAGATATTTCCATGTTCATCCAGATGGCTGTGTAGATATATCCATGTTCAAACAAATAGCGGTGTAGATATTTCCATGTTTATACAGGTAGTGGTGTAGATATTTCCATGTACATACAGATAGCGGTGTAGCTATTTCCATGTTCATACAGATAGCGGTGTAGATATTTCCATGTTGATAGAGATAGCGGTGTAGGTATTCCCATGTTCAAACAGATAGCGGTACTGATATTTCCATGTTTATACAAGTAGCGGTGTAGATATTTTCATGTTAATACAGATAGCGGTGTAGATATTTCCATGTTTATACATGTAGCGGTGTAGATATTTCCAAGTTTATACAGATAGCGGTGTAGATATCTCCATGTTAATATAGATGGGTGTGTAGATATTTATATCTTCATACAGATGGCGGTGCAGATATTTCCATGTTCATACAGGTGGCGGTGTAGATATTTGCATGTTTATAGAGATAGCGCTGTAGTTATTTCCATGTGTAAAGAGATAGCTGTTTAGATATTTCCATGTATATGCAGATCGCTGTGTAGATATTTCCATTTTAATGCAGATAGCGGTGTAGATATTTCCATGTTCAAACAGATAGCGGTGTAGACATTTCCATGTTCATGCAGATAGCAGTGTAGATATTTCCATGTTTATACAGGTGGCGGTGAAGATGTATGCATGTTTACACAGATAGCGGAGTAGATATTTCCATGTTCATACAGATAGCGGTGTAGATATTTCCATGTTCATCCAGATGGCTGTGTAGATATATCCATGTTCATACAGATGGCGGTGAAGATATTTCCATGTTCATACAGATAGCGCTGTAGTTATTTCCATGTGTAAAGAGATAGCTGTGTAGATATTTCCATGTATATGCAGATAGCTGTGTAGATATTTCCATTTTCATGCAGATAGCGGTTTAGATATTTAAATGTTGAAACAGATAGCGGTGTAGATATTTCCATGTTCATAGAGATAACGGTGTAGATATTTCCATGTTCATACAGATAGCGGTGCTGATATTTCCATGTTTATACAGGTAGCGGTGTAGATATTTCCAAGTTTATACAGAGAGCGGTGATGATATCTCCATCTTAAAGCAGATGGCGGTGTAGATATTTATATGTTCATACAGATGGCGGTGCAGATATTCCCATGTTCGTACAGATGGCGCTGTAGATATTTCCATGTTTATAGAGATAGCGGTGCAGTTATTTCCATGTGTATAGAGATAGCTTTGTAGATATTTCCATGTATATGCAGATAGCTGTGTAGATATTTCTATTTTCATGCAGATAGGGGTTTAGATATTTCCATGTTCAAACAGATAGCGGTGTAGATATTTCCATGTTCATACAGATCGCGGTGTAGATATTTCCATGTTTATACAGATGGCTGTGTAGACATATCCATGTTCATACAGATGGCGGTGAAGATATTTCCATGTTCATACAGACAGCGGTGTAGATATTTCCATGTTCATAGAGATAGCGGTGTAGATATTTCCACGTTCATACAGATGGCTGTGTAGATATATCCATGTTCTTACAGATGACGGTGAAGGTTTTTCCATGTTCATACAGATAGCGATGTAGATATTTCCATGTTCATACAGATAGCGGTGTAGATATTTCCATGTTCATACCGATAGCGGTGCTGATGTTTCCATGTTTATACAGGCAGCGGTGTAGATATTTCCATGTTTATACAGATAGCGGTGTAGAGATTTCCATGTGTATACAGCTAGCGGTGTAGATATTTATATGTTTATACAGATAGCGGTGTAGATATCTCCTTCTTAATACAGATGGCGGTGTAGATGTTTATATGTTGATACAGATGGCGGTGCAGATATTTCCATGTGCATACAGATGGCGGTGTAGATATTTCCAAGTTTATAGGGATAGCGGTGTAGTTATTTCCATGTGTAAAGAGGTAGCTGTGTAGATATTTCCATGTATATGCAGATAGCTGTGTAGATATTTCCATTTTTATGCAGACAGCGGTGTAGATATTTCCATGTTCAAACAGATAGCGGTGTAGATATTTCCATGTTCATACAGATAGCGGTGTAGATATTTCCATGTTCATACAGATAGCGGTGTAGATATTTCCATGTTCATACAGATAGCGGTGTAGATATTTCCATGTTCATACATATAGCGGTGCTGATATTTCCTTGTTTATACAGGTAGCGGTGTAGATATTTCCATGTTTATACAGATAGCGGTGTAGATATTTCCATGTTTATACAGATAGCGGAGTAGATATTTCCATGTTTATACAGATAACGGTGTAGATATCTCCATCTTAATACAGATGGCGGTGTAGATATTTCCATGTTCATACAGATAGCGTTGTAGTTATTTCCATGTGTAAAGAGATAGCTGTGTGGATATTTCCATGTATATGCAGATAGCATGTAGATATTTCCATTTTCATGCAGGTAGCGGTGTAGATATTTCCATGTTCAAACAGATAGCGGTGTAGATATTTCCATGTTCATACAGATAGCGGTGTAGTTATTTCCATGTTCATACAGATAGCAGTGTAGATATTTCCATGTTTATACAGATAGCGGTGAAGATGTATGCATGTTTACACAGATAGCGTTGTAGATATTTCCATGTTCATTGAGATTGTGGTGTAGATTTTTCCATGTTCATACAGATAGAGGTGTAGATATTTCCATGTTTATACAGATTGCGGTGAAGGTGTATGCATATTTACACAGATAGCGGTGTAGATATTTCCATGTTCATCCAGATAGCGGTGTAGATATTTCCATGTTCATCCAGATGGCTGTGTAGATATATCCATGTTGATACAGATAGCGGTGTAAATATTTCCATTTTCATACAGGTAGTGGTGTAGATATTTCCATGTTCATACAGATAGCGGTGTAGCTATTTCCATGTTCATACAGATAGCGGTGTAGATATTTCCATGTTCATAGAGATAGAGGTGTAGGTATTCCCATGTTCAAACAGATAGCGGTACTGATATTTCCATGTTTATACAAGTAGCGGTGTAGATATTTCCATGTTAATACAGATAGCGGTGTAGATATTTCCAAGTTTATACAGATAGCGGTGTAGATATCTCCATCTTAATATAGATGGGTGTGTAGATATTTATATCTTCATACAGATGGCGGTGCAGATATTTCCATGTTCATACAGGTGGCGGTGTAGATATTTGCATGTTTATAGAGATAGCGCTGTAGTTATTTCCATGTGTAAAGAGGTAGCTGTTTAGATATTTCCATGTATATGCAGATCGCTGTGTAGATATTTACATTTTCATGCAGATAGCGGTGAAGATATTTCCATGTTCAAACAGATAGCGGTGTAGATATTTCCATGTTCATGCTAATAGCAGTGTAGATATTTCCATGTTTATACAGATGGCGGTGAAGATGTATGCATGTTTACACAGATAGCGGAGTAGATATTTCCATGTTCATATAGATAGCGGTGTAGATATTTCCATGTTCATCCAGATGGCTGTGTAGATATATCCATGTTCATACAGATGGCGGTGAAGATATTTCCATGTTCATACAGATAGCAGTGTAGTTATTTCCATTTGTAAAGAGATAGCTGTGTAGATATTTCCATGTATATGCAGATAGCTGTGTATATATTTCCATTTTCATGCAGATAGCGGTTTAGATATTTCCCTGTTCAAACAGATAGCGGTGTAGATATTTCCATGTTCATAGAGATAGCGGTGTAGATATTTCCATGTTCATACAGATAGCGGTGCTGATATTTCCATGTTTATACCGGTAGCGGTGTAGTTATTTCCAAGTTTATACAGAGAGCGGTGTTGATATCTCCATCTTAAAGCAGATGGCGGTGTAGATATTTATATGTTCATACAGATGGCGGTTCAGATATTCCCATGTTCATACAGATGGCGCAGTAGATATTTCCATGTTTATAGAGATAGTGGTGCAGTTATTTCCATGTGTATAGAGATAGCTTTGTAGATATTTCCATGTATATGCAGATAGCTGTGTAGATATTTCTATTTTCATGCAGATAGGGGTTTAGATATTTCCATGTTCAAACAGATAGCGGTGTAGATATTTCCATCTTCATACAGATCGCGGTGTAGATATTTCCATGTTCATATAGATGGCTGTGTAGACATATCCATGTTCATACAGATGGCGGTGAAGATATTTCCATGTTCATACAGACAGCGGTGTAGATATTTCCATGTTCATACAGATAGCGGAGTAGATATTTCCATGTTCATACAGATGGCTGTGTAGATATATCCATGTTCTTACAGATGACGGTGAAGGTATTTCCATGTTCATACAGATAGCGGTGTAGATATTTCCATGTTCATACAGATAGCGGTGTAGATATTTCCATGTTCATACCGATAGCGGTGCTGATATTTCCATGTTTATACAGGCAGCGGTGTAGATATTTCCATGTTTATACAGATAGCGATGTAGAGATTTCCATGTGTATAGAGCTAGCGGTGTAGATATTTCCATGTTTATACAGATAGCGGTGTAGATATCTCCTTCTTAATACAGATGGCGGTGTAGATGTTTATATGTTCATACAGATGGCGCTGCAGATATTTCCATGTGCATACAGATGGCGGTGTAGATATTTCCAAGTTTATAGGGATAGCGGTGTAGTTATTTCCATGTGTAAAGAGGTAGCTGTGTAGATATTTCCATGTATATGCAGATAGCTGTGTAGATATTTCCATTTTCATGCAGACAGCGGTGTAGATATTTCCATGTTCAAACAGATAGCGGTGTAGATATTTCCATGTTCATACAGATAGCGGTGTAGATATTTCCATGTTCATACAGATAGCGGTGTAGATATTTCCATGTTCATACAGATAGCGGTGTAGATATTTCCATGTTCATACATATAGCGGTGCTGATATTTCCTTGTTTATACAGGTAGCGGTGTAGATATTTCCATGTTTATACAGATAGCGGAGTAGATATTTCCATGTTTATACAGATAGCGGTGTAGATATCTCCATCTTAATACAGATGGCGGTGTAGATATTTCCATGTTCATACAGATAGCGTTGTAGTTATTTCCATGTGTAAAGAGATAGCTGTGTGGATATTTCCATGTATATGCAGATAGCATGTAGATATTTCCATTTTCATGCAGGTAGCGGTGTAGATATTTCCATGTTCAAACAGATAGCGGTGTAGATATTTCCATGTTCATACAGATAGCGGTGTAGTTATTTCCATGTTCATACAGATAGCAGTGTAGATATTTCCATGTTTATACAGATAGCGGTGAAGATGTATGCATGTTTACACAGATAGCGTTGTAGATATTTCCATGTTCATTGAGATTGCGGTGTAGATTTTTCCATGTTCATACAGATAGAGGTGTAGATATTTCCATGTTTATACAGATTGCGGTGAAGTTGTATGCATATTTACACAGATAGCGGTGTAGATATTTCCATGTTCATCCAGATAGCGGTGTAGATATTTCCATGTTCATCCAGATGGCTGTGTAGATATATCCATGTTCATACAGATAGCGGTGTAGATATTTCCGTTTTCATACAGGTAGTGGTGTAGATATTTCCATGTTCATACAGATAGCGGTGTAGCTATTTCCATGTTCATACAGATAGCGGTGTAGATATTTCCATGTTCATAGAGATAGCGGTGTAGGTATTCCCATGTTCAAACAGATAGCGGTTCTGATATTTCCATGTTTATACAAGTAGCGGTGTAGATATTTCCATGTTAATACAGATAGCGGTGTAGATATTTCCATGTTTATACATGTAGCGGTGTAGATATTTTCAAGTTTATACAGATAGCGGTGTAGATATCTCCATCTTAATATAGATGGGTGTGTAGATATTTATATCTTCATACAGATGGCGGTGCAGATATTTCCATGTTCATACAGGTGGCGGTGTAGATATTTGCATGTTTATAGAGATAGCGCTGTAGTTATTTCCATGTGTAAAGAGATAGCTGTTTAGATATTTCCATGTATATGCAGATCGCTGTGTAGATATTTCCATTTTCATGCAGATAGCGGTGTAGATATTTCCATGTTCAAACAGATAGCGGTGTAGACATTTCCATGTTCATGCAGATAGCAGTGTAGATATTTCCATGTTTATACAGGTGGCGGTGAAGATGTATGCATGTTTACACAGATAGCGGAGTAGATATTTCCATGTTCATACAGATAGCGGTGTAGATATTTCCATGTTCATCCAGATGGCTGTGTAGATATATCCGTGTTCATACAGATGGCGGTGAAGATATTTCCATGTTCATACAGATAGCGGTGTAGTTATTTCCATATGTAAAGAGATAGCTGTGTAGATATTTCCGTGTATATGCAGATAGCTGTGTAGATATTTCCATTTTCATGCAGATAGCGGTTTAGATATTTCCATGTTCAAACAGATAGCGGTGTAGATATTTCCGTGTTGATAGGGATAGCGGTGTAGATATTTCCATGTTCATACAGATAGCGGTGCTGATATTTCCATGTTTATACAGGTAGCGGTATAGATATTTCCAAGTTTATACAGAGAGCGGTGATGATATCTCCATCTTAAAGCAGATGGCGGTGTAGATATTTATATGTTCATACAGATGGCGGTGCAGATATTCCCATGTTCATACAGATGGCGCAGTAGATATTTCCATGTTTATAGAGATAGCGTTGCAGTTATTTCCATGTGTATAGAGATAGCTTTGTAGATATTTCCATGTATATGCAGATAGCTGTGTAGATATTACTATTTTCATGCAGATAGGGGTTTAGATATTTCCATGTTCAAACAGATAGCGGTGAAGATATTTCCATGTTCATACAGATCGCGGTGTAGATATTTCCATGTTCATACAGATGGCTGTGTAGACATATCCATGTTCATACAGATGGCGGTGAAGATATTTCCATGTTCATACAGACAGCGGTGTAGATATTTCCATGTTCATACAGATAGCGGTGTAGATATTTCCATGTTCATACAGATGGCTGTGTAGATATATCCATGTTCTTACAGATGACGGTGAAGGTATTTCCATGTTCATACAGATAGCGGTGTAGATATTTCCATGTTCATACAGATAGCGGTGTAGATATTTCCATGTTCATACCGATAGCGGTGCTGATATTTCCATGTTTATTCAGGCAGCGGTGTAGATATTTCCATGTTTATACAGATAGCGGTGTAGAGATTTCCATGTGTATACAGCTAGCGGTGTAGATATTTCCATGTTTATACAGATAGCGGTGTAGATATCTCCTTCTTAATACAGATGGCGGTGTAGATGTTTATATGTTCATACAGATGGCGGTGCAGATATTTCCATGTGCATACAGATTGCGGTGTAGATATTTCCAAGTTTATAGGGATAGCGGTGTAGTTATTTCCATGTGTAAAGAGGTAGCTGTGTAGATATTTCCATGTATATGCAGATAGCTGTGTAGATATTTCCATTTTCATGCAGACAGCGGTGTAGATATTTCCATGTTCAAACAGATAGCGGTGTAGATATTTCCATGTTCATACAGATAGCGGTGTAGATATTTCCATGTTCATACAGATAGCGGTGTAGATATTTCCATGTTCATACAGATAGCGGTGTAGATATTTCCATGTTCATACATATAGCGGTGCTGATATTTCCTTGTTTATACAGATAGCGGTGTAGATATTTCCATGTTTATACAGATAGCGGTGTAGATATTTCCATGTTTATACAGATAGCGGAGTAGATATTTCAATGTTTATACAGATAGCGGTGTAGATATCTCCATCTTAATACAGATGGCGGTGTAGATATTTCCATGTTCATACAGATAGCGTTGTAGTTATTTCCATGTGTAAAGAGATAGCTGTGTGGATATTTCCATGTATATGCAGATAGCATGTAGATATTTCCATTTTCATGCAGGTAGCGGTGTAGATATTTCCATGTTCAAACAGATAGCGGTGTAGATATTTCCATGTTCATACAGATAGCGGTGTAGTTATTTCCATGTTCATACAGATAGCAGTGTAGATATTTCCATGTTTATACAGATAGCGGTGAAGATGTATGCATGTTTACTCAGATAGCGTTGTAGATATTTCCATGTTCATTGAGATTGCGGTGTAGATTTTTCCATGTTCATACAGATAGAGGTGTAGATATTTCCATGTTTATACAGATTGCGGTGAAGGTGTATGCATATTTACACAGAAAGCGGTGTAGATATTTCCATGTTCATCCAGATAGCGGTGTAGATATTTCCATGTTCATCCAGATGGCTGTGTAGATATATCCATGTTCATACAGATAGCGGTGTAGATATTTCCATTTTCATACAGGTAGTGGTGTAGATATTTCCATGTTCATACAGATAGCGGTGTAGCTATTTCCATGTTCATACAGATAGCGGTGTAGATATTTCCATGTTCATAGAGATAGCGGTGTAGGTATTCCCATGTTCAAACAGATAGCGGTACAGATATTTCCATGTTTATACAAGTAGCGGTGTAGATATTTCCATGTTAATACAGATAGCGGTGTAGATATTTCCATGTTTATACATGTAGCGGTGTAGATATTTCCAAGTTTATACAGATAGCGGTGTAGATATCTCCATCTTAATATAGATGGGTGTGTAGATATTTATATCTTCATACAGATGGCGGTGCAGATATTTCCATGTTCATACAGGTGGCGGTGTAGATATTTGCATGTTTATAGAGATAGCGCTGTAGTTATTTCCATGTGTAAAGAGATAGCTGTTTAGATATTTCCATGTATATGCAGATCGCTGTGTAGATATTTCCATTTTCATGCAGATAGCGGTGTAGATATTTCCATGTTCAAACAGATAGCGGTGTAGACATTTCCATGTTCATGCAGATAGCAGTGTAGATATTTCCATGTTTATACAGGTGGCGGTGAAGATGTATGCATGTTTACACAGATAGCGGAGTAGATATTTCCATGTTCATACAGATAGCGGTGTAGATATTTCCATGTTCATCCAGATGGCTGTGTAGATATATCCATGTTCATACAGATGGCGGTGAAGATATTTCCATGTTCATACAGATAGCGGTGTAGTTATTTCCATGTGTATAGAGATAGCTGTGTAGATATTTCCATGTATATGCAGATAGCTGTGTAGATATTTCCATTTTCATGCAGATAGCGGTTTAGATATTTCCATGTTCAAACAGATAGCGGTGTAGATATTTCCATGTTCATAGGGATAGCGGTGTAGATATTTCCATGTTCATACAGATAGCGGTGCTGATATATCCATGTTTATACAGGTAGCGTTGTAGATATTTCCAAGTTTATTCAGAGAGCGGTGATGATATCTCCATCTTAAAGCAGATGGCGGTGTAGATATTTATATGTTCATACAGATGGCGGTGCAGATATTCCCATGTTCATACAGATGGCGCTGTAGATATTTCCATGTTTATAGAGATAGCGGTGCAGTTATTTCCATGTGTATAGAGATAGCTTTGTAGATATTTCCATGTATATGCAGATAGCTGTGTAGATATTTCTATTTTCATGCAGATAGGGGTTTAGATATTTCCATGTTCAAAGAGATAGCGGTGTAGATATTTCCATGTTCATACAGATGGCTGTGTAGACATATCCATGTTAATACAGATGGCAGTGAAGATATTTCCATGTTCATACAGACAGCGGTGTAGATATTTCCATGTTCATACAGATAGCGGTGTAGATATTTCCATGTTCATACAGATGGCTGTGTAGATATATCCATGTTCTTACAGATGACGGTGAAGGTATTTCCATGTTCATACAGATAGCGGTGTAGATATTTCCATGTTCATACAGATAGCGGTGTAGATGTTTCCATGTTCATACCGAGAGCGGTGCTGATATTTCCATGTTTATACAGGCAGCGGTGTAGATATTTCCATGTTTATACAGATAGCGGTGTAGAGATTTCCATGTGTATACAGCTAGCGGTGTAGATATTTCCATGTTTATACAGATAGCGGTGTAGATATCTCCTTCTTAATACAGATGGCGGTGTAGATGTTTATATGTTCATACAGATGGCGGTGCAGATATTTCCATGTGCATACAGATGGCGGTGTAGATATTTCCAAGTTTACAGGGATAGCGGCGTAGTTATTTCCATGTGTAAAGAGGTAGCTGTGTAGATATTTCCATGTATATGCAGATAGCTGTGTAGATATTTCCATTTTCATGCAGACAGCGGTGTAGATATTTCCATGTTCAAACAGATAGCGGTGTAGATATTTCCATGTTCATACAGATAGCTGTGTAGATATTTCCATGTTCATACAGATAGCGGTGTAGATATTTCCATGTTCATACAGATAGCGGTGTAGATATTTCCATGTTCATACATATAGCGGTGCTGATATTTCCTTGTTTATACAGGTAGCGGTGTAGATATTTCCATGTTTATACAGATAGCGGTGTAGATATTTCCATGTTTATACAGATAGCGGAGTAGATATTTCCATGTTTATACAGATAGCGGTGTAGATATCTCCATCTTAATACAGATGGCGGTGTGGATATTTCCATGTTCATACAGATAGCGTTGTAGTTATTTCCATGTGTAAAGAGATAGCTGTGTGGATATTTCCATGTTTATGCAGATAGCATGTAGATATTTCCATTTTCATGCAGGTAGCGGTGTAGATATTTCCATGTTCAAACAGATAGCGGTGTAGATATTTCCATGTTCATACAGATAGCGGTGTAGTTATTTCCATGTTCATACAGATAGCAGTGTAGATATTTCCATGTTTATACAGATAGCGGTGAAGATGTATGCATGTTTACACAGATAGCGTTGTAGATATTTCCATGTTCATTGAGATTGCGGTGTAGATTTTTCCATGTTCATACAGATAGAGGTGTAGATATTTCCATGTTTATACAGATTGCGGTGAAGGTGTATGCATATTTACACAGATAGCGGTGTAGATATTTCCATGTTCATCCAGATAGCGGAGTAGATATTTCCATGTTCATCCAGATGGCTGTGTAGATATATCCATGTTCATACAGATAGCGGTGTAGATATTTCCATTTTCATACAGGTAGTGGTGTAGATATTTCCATGTTCATACAGATAGTGGTGTAGCTATTTCCATGTTCATACAGATAGCGGTGTAGATATTTCCATGTTCATAGAGATAGCGGTGTAGGTATTCCCATGTTCAAAGAGATAGCGGTACTGATATTTCCATGTTTATACAAGTAGCGGTGTAGATATTTCCATGTTAATACAGATAGCGGTGTAGATATTTCCATGTTTATACTTGTAGCGGTGTAGATATTTCCAAGTTTATACAGATAGCGGTGTAGATATCTCCATCTTAATATAGATGTGAGTGTAGATATTTATATCTTCATACAGATGGCGGTGCAGATATTTCCATGTTCATACAGGTGGCGGTGTAGATATTTGCATGTTTATAGAGATAGCGCTGTAGTTATTTCCATGTGTAAAGAGATAGCTGTTTAGATATTTCCATGTATATGCAGATCGCTGTGTAGATATTTTCATTTTCATGCAGATAGCGGTGTAGATATTTCCATGTTCAAACAGATAGCGGTGTAGACATTTCCATGTTCATGCAGATAGCAGTGTAGATATTTCCATGTTTATACAGGTGGCGGTGAAGATGTATGCATGTTTACACAGATAGCGGAGTAGATATTTCCATGTTCATACAGATAGCGGTGTAGATATTTCCATGTTCATCCAGATGGCTGTGTAGATATATCCATGTTCATACAGATGGCGGTGAAGATATTTCCATGTTCATACAGATAGCGGTGTAGTTATTTCCATGTGTAAAGAGATAGCTGTGTAGATATTTCCATGTATATGCAGATAGCTGTGTAGATATTTCCATTTTCATGCAGATATCGGTTTAGATATTTCCATGTTCAAACAGATAGCGGAGTAGATATTTCCATGTTCATAGAGATAGCGGTGAAGATATTTCCATGTTCATACAGATAGCTGTGCTGATATTTCCATGTTTATACAGGTAGCGGTGAAGATATTTCCATGTTCATACAGATAGCGGTGTAGATATTTAAATGTTTATACAGATAGCGGTGTAGATATTTCCATGTTCATACATATAGCGGTGCTGATATTTCCTTGTTTATACAGGTAGCGGTGTAGATATTTCCATGTTTATACCGATAGCGGTGTAGATATCTCCTTCTTAATACAGATGGCTGTGTAAATGTTTATATGTTCATACAGATGGCGGTGCAGATATTTCCATGTTCATACAGATGGCGGTGTAGATATTTCCAAGTTTATAGAGATAGTGGTGTAGTTATATGCAAGTGTAAAGAGGTAACTGTGTAGATATTTCCATGTATATGCAGATAGCTGTGTGGATATTTCCATTTTCATGCAGCCAGCGGTGTAGATATTTCCATGTTCATACAGATAGCGGTGCGGATATTTCCATGTTTATGCAGGTACCGGTGTAGATATTTCCATGTTTATACAGATAGCGGTGTAGATATTTCCATGTTTATACAGATAGCGGTGTAGATATCTCCATCTTAATAAAGATGGCAGTGTAGATATTTATATGTTCATACAGTTGTCGGTGCAGATATTTCCATGTTCATACAGATAGCGGTGTAGTTATTTCCATGTGTAAAGAGATAGCTGAGTAGATATTTCCATGTATATGCAGATAGCAGTGTAGATATTTCCATTTTCATGCAGATAGCGGTGTAGATATTTCCATGTTCAAACAGATAGCAGTGTAGATATTTCCATGTTCATACAGATAGCGGTTTAGATATTTCCATGTTCATACAGATAGCGGTGTAGATATTTCCATCTTTATACAGATAGCGGTGAAGATGTATGCATGTTTACACAGATAGCGGTGTAGATATTTCCATGTTCATCCAGATGGCTGTGTAGATATATCCATGTTCATACAGATAACGGTGTAGATATTTCCATGTTTATACAGATAGCGGTGAAGATATTTCCATGTTTATACAGATAGCGGTGTAGATATTTCCAGGTTTATACAGATAGCGGTGTAGATATTTCCAAGTTTATACAGATAGCGGTGAAGATATCCCCATCTTAATACAGATGGCCGTGTAGATATTTATATGTTCATACAGATGGCAGTGCAGATATATCCATGTTCATACAGATGGCGGTGTAGATATTTCCATGTTTATAAAGATAGCAGTGTAGTTATTTCCAAGTGTAAAGAGATAGCTTTGTATATATTTCCATGTATATGCAGATAGCTGTGTAGATATTTCTATTTTCATGCAGATAGCGGTTTAGGTATTTCCATGTTCAAACAGATAGCTTTGTAAATATTTCCATATTCATACAGATAGCGGTGTAGATATTTCCATGTTTATACAGATAGCGGTGAAATGTATGCATGTTTACGCAGATAGTGGTGTAGATATTTCCATGTTCATACAGATAGCGGTGTAGATATTTCCATGTTCATCCAAATGGCTGTGTAGACATATCGATGATCATACAGATGGCGGTGAAGATATTTCCATGTTCATACAGATAGCGGTGTAGATATTTCCATGTTCATACGGATAGCGGTGTAGATATTTCCATGTTCATACAGATGGCTGTGTAGATATATCCATGTTCATACAGATTGCGGTGAAGATATTTCCATGTTCATACAGACAGCGGTGTAGATATTTCCACGTTCATACAGATAGCGGTGTAGATATTTCCATGTTCATACTGATAGCGGTGCTGATATTTCCTTGTTTATACAGATAGCGGTGTTGATATTTCCATGTTTATACAGATAGCGGTGTAGATATTTCCATGTTTATACAGATAGCGGTGTAGATATTTCCATGTTTATACAGATAGCGGTGTAGATATCTCCTTCTTAATACAGATGGCGGTGCAGATAATTATATGTTCATACACATGCCGGTGCAGATATTTCCATGTTCATACAGATGGCGGAGTTGATATTTCCATGTTTATAGAGATAGCGGTGTAGTTATTTCCATGTGTAAAGAGATAGCTGTGCAGATATTTCCATGTATATGCAAATAGCTGTGTAGATATTTCCATTTTCATGCTGACAGCGGTGTAGATATTTCCATGTTCAAACAGATAGCGGTGTAGATATTTCCATGTTTATACAGATAGCGGTGTGGATATTTCCATGTTCATACAGATAGCGGTGTAGATATTTCCATGTTCATGCAGATAGCGGTGTAGAAATTTCCATATTCATACAGATAGCGGTGCTGATATTTCCATGTTTATACAGGTAGCGGTGTAGATATTTCCATGTTTATACAGATAGCGGTGTAGATATTTCCATGTTTATACAGATAGCGGTGTAGATATTTCCAGGTTTATACAGATAGCGGTTTAGATATCTCCATCTTAATGCAGATGGCGGTGTAGATATTTATATCTTCATACAGATGGCGGTGCAGATATTTCCATTTTCATACAGATGGCGGTGTAGATATTTCCATGTTTATAGAGATAGCGGTGTAGTTATTTCCATGTGTAAAGAGATATCTTTGTAGATATTTCCATGTATATGCAGATAGCTGTGTATTTATTTCCATTTTCATGCAGATAGCAGTGTAGATATTTCCATGTTCATACAGATAGCGGTGTAGATATTTCCATGTTCATACAGATAGTGGTGTAGATATTTCCATGTTCATACAGATAGCGGTGTAGTTATTTCCATGTTCATACAGATAGCGGTGTAGATATTTCCATGTTCATCCAGATGGCTTTGTAGATGTATCCATGTTCATAAAGATGGCAGTGAAGATATTTCCATGTTCATACAGATAGCGGTGTAGATATTTCCATGTTCATACAGATAGCGGTGTAGATATCTCCATGTTCATTCAGATAGAGGGGCTATTTCCATGTTCATGCAAATAGCGGTGCTAATATTTCCATGTTTATACAGGTAGCGTTGTAGATATTTCCATGTATATACAGATAGCGGTGTAGATATTACCATGTTTATACAGATAGCGGTGTAGATATTTCCATGTTTATAGAGATAGCGGTGTAGATATCTCCATCTTAATACAGATGGCCGTGTAGATATGTATATGTTCATACAGATGTCAGTGCAGATATTTCCATGTTCATACAGATGGCGGTGTAAATATTTCCATGTTCATACAGATAGCGTTGTAGTTATTTCCATGTGTAAAGAGATTGCTGTGTAATATTTCCATGTTTATGCAGATAGCTGTGTAGATATTTCCATTTTCATGCAGATAGCGGTGTAGATATTTCCATGTTCAAACAGATAGCGGTGTGGAAATATCCATGTTCATACAGATAGCGGTGTAGATATTTCCATGTTCATTCAGATAGTGGTGTAGATATTTCCATGTTCATACAGATAGCGGTGTAGATATTTCCATGTTCATACAGATAGCGGTGTAGATATTTCCATGTTCATCCAGATGGCTATGTAGATATTTCCATGTTCATACAGATAGCGGTGTAGATATTTCCATGTTCATACAGATAGCGGTGTAGATATTTCCATGTTCAAACAGATAGCGGTGTAGATATTTCCATGTTCATACAGATAGCGGTGTAGATATTTCCATGTTCATACAGGTAGCGGTGTAGGTATTTCCATGTTCATTGAGATAGCGGTGCTGATATTTCCATGTTTATACAGGCAGCGGTGTAGATATTTCCATGTTTATACAGATAGCGGTGTAGATATCTCCTTCTTTATACAGATGGCGGTGTAGATATTTATATGTTCATACAGATGGCGGTGAAGATATTTCTATGTTCATACAGATGGCGTTGTAGATATTTCCATGTTTATGGAGATAGCGGTGTAGTTATTTCCATGTGTAAAGAGATAGCTGTGTAGATATTTCCATGTATATGCAGATAGCAGTGTAGATATTTCCATTTTCGTGCAGATAGCGGTGTAGATATTTCCATGTTCAAACAGATAGCGGTGTAGATATTTCCATTTTCATACAGATAGCGGTGTAGCTATTTCCATGTTCATACAGATAGCGGTGTAGCTATTTCCATGTTCATACAGATAGCGGTGTCGATATTTCCATGTTTATACAGATAGCGGTGAAGATGTATGCATGTTTACACAGATAGCTGTGTAGATATTTCCAGGTTCATTCAGATAGCGGTGTAGATATTTCCATGTTCATCCCGATGGCTGTGTAGATATATCCATGTTCATACAGATAGCGGTGTAGATATTTCCATGTTCATACAGATAGTGGTGTAGATATTTCCATGTTGATACAGATAGCGGTGTAGCTATTTCCATGTTCATACAGATAGCGGTGTAGATATTTCCAGGTTTATACAGATAGCGGTGTAGATATGTCCATCTTAATACAGATGGCGGTGTTGATATTTATATGTTCATACAGATGGCTGTGTAGATATATCCGTGTTCATACAGATGGCGGTGAAGATATTTCCATGTTCATACAGATAGCGGTGTAGTTATTTCCATATGTAAAGAGATAGCTGTGTAGATATTTCCGTGTATATGCAGATAGCTGTGTAGATATTTCCATTTTCATGAAGATAGCGGTTTAGATATTTCCATGTTCAAACAGATAGCGGTGTAGATATTTCCGTGTTGATAGGGATAGCGGTGTAGATATTTCCATGTTCATACAGATAGCGGTGCTGATATTTCCATGTTTATACAGGTAGCGGTATAGATATTTCCAAGTTTATACAGAGAGCGGTGATGATATCTCCATCTTAAAGCAGATGGCGGTGTAGATATTTATATGTTCATACAGATGGCGGTGCAGATATTCCCATGTTCATACAGATGGCGCAGTAGATATTTCCATGTTTATAGAGATAGCGTTGCAGTTATTTCCATGTGTATAGAGATAGCTTTGTAGATATTTCCATGTATATGCAGATAGCTGTGTAGATATTACTATTTTCATGCAGATAGGGGTTTAGATATTTCCATGTTCAAACAGATAGCGGTGAAGATATTTCCATGTTCATACAGATCGCGGTGTAGATATTTCCATGTTCATACAGATGGCTGTGTAGACATATCCATGTTCATACAGATGGCGGTGAAGATATTTCCATGTTCATACAGACAGCGGTGTAGATATTTCCATGTTCATACAGATAGCGGTGTAGATATTTCCATGTTCATACAGATGGCTGTGTAGATATATCCATGTTCTTACAGATGACGGTGAAGGTATTTCCATGTTCATACAGATAGCGGTGTAGATATTTCCATGTTCATACAGATAGCGGTGTAGATATTTCCATGTTCATACCGATAGCGGTGCTGATATTTCCATGTTTATTCAGGCAGCGGTGTAGATATTTCCATGTTTATACAGATAGCGGTGTAGAGATTTCCATGTGTATACAGCTAGCGGTGTAGATATTTCCATGTTTATACAGATAGCGGTGTAGATATCTCCTTCTTAATACAGATGGCGGTGTAGATGTTTATATGTTCATACAGATGGCGGTGCAGATATTTCCATGTGCATACAGATTGCGGTGTAGATATTTCCAAGTTTATAGGGATAGCGGTGTAGTTATTTCCATGTGTAAAGAGGTAGCTGTGTAGATATTTCCATGTATATGCAGATAGCTGTGTAGATATTTCCATTTTCATGCAGACAGCGGTGTAGATATTTCCATGTTCAAACAGATAGCGGTGTAGATATTTCCATGTTCATACAGATAGCGGTGTAGATATTTCCATGTTCATACAGATAGCGGTGTAGATATTTCCATGTTCATACAGATAGCGGTGTAGATATTTCCATGTTCATACATATAGCGGTGCTGATATTTCCTTGTTTATACAGATAGCGGTGTAGATATTTCCATGTTTATACAGATAGCGGTGTAGATATTTCCATGTTTATACAGATAGCGGAGTAGATATTTCAATGTTTATTCAGATAGCGGTGTAGATATCTCCATCTTAATACAGATGGCGGTGTAGATATTTCCATGTTCATACAGATAGCGTTGTAGTTATTTCCATGTGTAAAGAGATAGCTGTGTGGATATTTCCATGTATATGCAGATAGCATGTAGATATTTCCATTTTCATGCAGGTAGCGGTGTAGATATTTCCATGTTCAAACAGATAGCGGTGTAGATATTTCCATGTTCATACAGATAGCGGTGTAGTTATTTCCATGTTCATACAGATAGCAGTGTAGATATTTCCATGTTTATACAGATAGCGGTGAAGATGTATGCATGTTTACTCAGATAGCGTTGTAGATATTTCCATGTTCATTGAGATTGCGGTGTAGATTTTTCCATGTTCATACAGATAGAGGTGTAGATATTTCCATGTTTATACAGATTGCGGTGAAGGTGTATGCATATTTACACAGATAGCGGTGTAGATATTTCCATGTTCATCCAGATAGCGGTGTAGATATTTCCATGTTCATCCAGATGGCTGTGTAGATATATCCATGTTCATACAGATAGCGGTGTAGATATTTCCATTTTCATACAGGTAGTGGTGTAGATATTTCCATGTTCATACAGATAGCGGTGTAGCTATTTCCATGTTCATACAGATAGCGGTGTAGATATTTCCATGTTCATAGAGATAGCGGTGTAGGTATTCCCATGTTCAAACAGATAGCGGTACAGATATTTCCATGTTTATACAAGTAGCGGTGTAGATATTTCCATGTTAATACAGATAGCGGTGTAGATATTTCCATGTTTATACATGTAGCGGTGTAGATATTTCCAAGTTTATACAGATAGCGGTGTAGATATCTCCATCTTAATATAGATGGGTGTGTAGATATTTATATCTTCATACAGATGGCGGTGCAGATATTTCCATGTTCATACAGGTGGCGGTGTAGATATTTGCATGTTTATAGAGATAGCGCTGTAGTTATTTCCATGTGTAAAGAGATAGCTGTTTAGATATTTCCATGTATATGCAGATCGCTGTGTAGATATTTCCATTTTCATGCAGATAGCGGTGTAGATATTTCCATGTTCAAACAGATAGCGGTGTAGACATTTCCATGTTCATGCAGATAGCAGTGTAGATATTTCCATGTTTATACAGGTGGCGGTGAAGATGTATGCATGTTTACACAGATAGCGGAGTAGATATTTCCATGTTCATACAGATAGCGGTGTAGATATTTCCATGTTCATCCAGATGGCTGTGTAGATATATCCATGTTCATACAGATGGCGGTGAAGATATTTCCATGTTCATACAGATAGCGGTGTAGTTATTTCCATGTGTATAGAGATAGCTGTGTAGATATTTCCATGTATATGCAGATAGCTGTGTAGATATTTCCATTTTCATGCAGATAGCGGTTTAGATATTTCCATGTTCAAACAGATAGCGGTGTAGATATTTCCATGTTCATAGAGATAGCGGTGTAGATATTTCCATGTTCATACAGATAGCGGTGCTGATATATCCATGTTTATACAGGTAGCGTTGTAGATATTTCCAAGTTTATTCAGAGAGCGGTGATGATATCTCCATCTTAAAGCAGATGGCGGTGTAGATATTTATATGTTCATACAGATGGCGGTGCAGATATTCCCATGTTCATACAGATGGCGCTGTAGATATTTCCATGTTTATAGAGATAGCGGTGCAGTTATTTCCATGTGTATAGAGATAGCTTTGTAGATATTTCCATGTATATGCAGATAGCTGTGTAGATATTTCTATTTTCATGCAGATAGGGGTTTAGATATTTCCATGTTCAAAGAGATAGCGGTGTAGATATTTCCATGTTCATACAGATGGCTGTGTAGACATATCCATGTTAATACAGATAGCAGTGAAGATATTTCCATGTTCATACAGACAGCGGTGTAGATATTTCCATGTTCATACAGATAGCGGTGTAGATATTTCCATGTTCATACAGATGGCTGTGTAGATATATCCATGTTCTTACAGATGACGGTGAAGGTATTTCCATGTTCATACAGATAGCGGTGTAGATATTTCCATGTTCATACAGATAGCGGTGTAGATGTTTCCATGTTCATACCGAGAGCGGTGCTGATATTTCCATGTTTATACAGGCAGCGGTGTAGATATTTCCATGTTTATACAGATAGCGGTGTAGAGATTTCCATGTGTATACAGCTAGCGGTGTAGATATTTCCATGTTTATACAGATAGCGGTGTAGATATCTCCTTCTTAATACAGATGGCGGTGTAGATGTTTATATGTTCATACAGATGGCGGTGCAGATATTTCCATGTGCATACAGATGGCGGTGTAGATATTTCCAAGTTTACAGGGATAGCGGCGTAGTTATTTCCATGTGTAAAGAGGTAGCTGTGTAGATATTTCCATGTATATGCAGATAGCTGTGTAGATATTTCCATTTTCATGCAGACAGCGGTGTAGATATTTCCATGTTCAAACAGATAGCGGTGTAGATATTTCCATGTTCATACAGATAGCTGTGTAGATATTTCCATGTTCATACAGATAGCGGTGTAGATATTTCCATGTTCATACAGATAGCGGTGTAGATATTTCCATGTTCATACATATAGCGGTGCTGATATTTCCTTGTTTATACAGGTAGCGGTGTAGATATTTCCATGTTTATACAGATAGCGGTGTAGATATTTCCATGTTTATACAGATAGCGGAGTAGATATTTCCATGTTTATACAGATAGCGGTGTAGATATCTCCATCTTAATACAGATGGCGGTGTGGATATTTCCATGTTCATACAGATAGCGTTGTAGTTATTTCCATGTGTAAAGAGATAGCTGTGTGGATATTTCCATGTTTATGCAGATAGCATGTAGATATTTCCATTTTCATGCAGGTAGCGGTGTAGATATTTCCATGTTCAAACAGATAGCGGTGTAGATATTTCCATGTTCATACAGATAGCGGTGTAGTTATTTCCATGTTCATACAGATAGCAGTGTAGATATTTCCATGTTTATACAGATAGCGGTGAAGATGTATGCATGTTTACACAGATAGCGTTGTAGATATTTCCATGTTCATTGAGATTGCGGTGTAGATTTTTCCATGTTCATACAGATAGAGGTGTAGATATTTCCATGTTTATACAGATTGCGGTGAAGGTGTATGCATATTTACACAGATAGCGGTGTAGATATTTCCATGTTCATCCAGATAGCGGAGTAGATATTTCCATGTTCATCCAGATGGCTGTGTAGATATATCCATGTTCATACAGATAGCGGTGTAGATATTTCCATTTTCATACAGGTAGTGGTGTAGATATTTCCATGTTCATACAGATAGTGGTGTAGCTATTTCCATGTTCATACAGATAGCGGTGTAGATATTTCCATGTTCATAGAGATAGCGGTGTAGGTATTCCCATGTTCAAAGAGATAGCGGTACTGATATTTCCATGTTTATACAAGTAGCGGTGTAGATATTTCCATGTTAATACAGATAGCGGTGTAGATATTTCCATGTTTATACTTGTAGCGGTGTAGATATTTCCAAGTTTATACAGATAGCGGTGTAGATATCTCCATCTTAATATAGATGTGAGTGTAGATATTTATATCTTCATACAGATGGCGGTGCAGATATTTCCATGTTCATACAGGTGGCGGTGTAGATATTTGCATGTTTATAGAGATAGCGCTGTAGTTATTTCCATGTGTAAAGAGATAGCTGTTTAGATATTTCCATGTATATGCAGATCGCTGTGTAGATATTTTCATTTTCATGCAGATAGCGGTGTAGATATTTCCATGTTCAAACAGATAGCGGTGTAGACATTTCCATGTTCATGCAGATAGCAGTGTAGATATTTCCATGTTTATACAGGTGGCGGTGAAGATGTATGCATGTTTACACAGATAGCGGAGTAGATATTTCCATGTTCATACAGATAGCGGTGTAGATATTTCCATGTTCATCCAGATGGCTGTGTAGATATATCCATGTTCATACAGATAGCGGTGAAGATATTTCCATGTTCATACAGATAGCGGTGTAGTTATTTCCATGTGTAAAGAGATAGCTGTGTAGATATTTCCATGTATATGCAGATAGCTGTGTAGATATTTCCATTTTCATGCAGATATCGGTTTAGATATTTCCATGTTCAAACAGATAGCGGAGTAGATATTTCCATGTTCATAGAGATAGCGGTGAAGATATTTCCATGTTCATACAGATAGCTGTGCTGATATTTCCATGTTTATACAGGTAGCGGTGAAGATATTTCCATGTTCATACAGATAGCGGTGTAGATATTTCCATGTTTATACAGATAGCGGTGTAGATATTTCCATGTTCATACATATAGCGGTGCTGATATTTCCTTGTTTATACAGGTAGCGGTGTAGATATTTCCATGTTTATACCGATAGCGGTGTAGATATCTCCTTCTTAATACAGATGGCTGTGTAAATGTTTATATGTTCATACAGATGGCGGTGCAGATATTTCCATGTTCATACAGATGGCGGTGTAGATATTTCCAAGTTTATAGAGATAGTGGTGTAGTTATATGCAAGTGTAAAGAGGTAACTGTGTAGATATTTCCATGTATATGCAGATAGCTGTGTGGATATTTCCATTTTCATGCAGCCAGCGGTGTAGATATTTCCATGTTCATACAGATAGCGGTGCGGATATTTCCATGTTTATGCAGGTACCGGTGTAGATATTTCCATGTTTATACAGATAGCGGTGTAGATATTTCCATGTTTATACAGATAGCGGTGTAGATATCTCCATCTTAATAAAGATGGCAGTGTAGATATTTATATGTTCATACAGTTGTCGGTGCAGATATTTCCATGTTCATACAGATAGCGGTGTAGTTATTTCCATGTGTAAAGAGATAGCTGAGTAGATATTTCCATGTATATGCAGATAGCAGTGTAGATATTTCCATTTTCATGCAGATAGCGGTGTAGATATTTCCATGTTCAAACAGATAGCAGTGTAGATATTTCCATGTTCATACAGATAGCGGTTTAGATATTTCCATGTTCATACAGATAGCGGTGTAGATATTTCCATCTTTATACAGATAGCGGTGAAGATGTATGCATGTTTACACAGATAGCGGTGTAGATATTTCCATGTTCATCCAGATGGCTGTGTAGATATATCCATGTTCATACAGATAACGGTGTAGATATTTCCATGTTTATACAGATAGCGGTGAAGATATTTCCATGTTTATACAGATAGCGGTGTAGATATTTCCAGGTTTATACAGATAGCGGTGTAGATATTTCCAAGTTTATACAGATAGCGGTGAAGATATCCCCATCTTAATACAGATGGCCGTGTAGATATTTATATGTTCATACAGATGGCAGTGCAGATATTTCCATGTTCATACAGATGGCGGTGTAGATATTTCCATGTTTATAAAGATAGCAGTGTAGTTATTTCCAAGTGTAAAGAGATAGCTTTGTATATATTTCCATGTATATGCAGATAGCTGTGTAGATATTTCTATTTTCATGCAGATAGCGGTTTAGGTATTTCCATGTTCAAACAGATAGCTTTGTAAATATTTCCATATTCATACAGATAGCGGTGTAGATATTTCCATGTTTATACAGATAGCGGTGAAATGTATGCATGTTTACGCAGATAGTGGTGTAGATATTTCCATGTTCATACAGATAGCGGTGTAGATATTTCCATGTTCATCCAAATGGCTGTGTAGACATATCGATGATCATACAGATGGCGGTGAAGATATTTCCATGTTCATACAGATAGCGGTGTAGATATTTCCATGTTCATACGGATAGCGGTGTAGATATTTCCATGTTCATACAGATGGCTGTGTAGATATATCCATGTTCATACAGATTGCGGTGAAGATATTTCCATGTTCATACAGACAGCGGTGTAGATATTTCCACGTTCATACAGATAGCGGTGTAGATATTTCCATGTTCATACTGATAGCGGTGCTGATATTTCCTTGTTTATACAGATAGCGGTGTTGATATTTCCATGTTTATACAGATAGCGGTGTAGATATTTCCATGTTTATACAGATAGCGGTGTAGATATTTCCATGTTTATACAGATAGCGGTGTAGATATCTCCTTCTTAATACAGATGGCGGTGCAGATAATTATATGTTCATACACATGCCGGTGCAGATATTTCCATGTTCATACAGATGGCGGAGTTGATATTTCCATGTTTATAGAGATAGCGGTGTAGTTATTTCCATGTGTAAAGAGATAGCTGTGCAGATATTTCCATGTATATGCAAATAGCTGTGTAGATATTTCCATTTTCATGCTGACAGCGGTGTAGATATTTCCATGTTCAAACAGATAGCGGTGTAGATATTTCCATGTTTATACAGATAGCGGTGTGGATATTTCCATGTTCATACAGATAGCGGTGTAGATATTTCCATGTTCATGCAGATAGCGGTGTAGAAATTTCCATATTCATACAGATAGCGGTGCTGATATTTCCATGTTTATACAGGTAGCGGTGTAGATATTTCCATGTTTATACAGATAGCGGTGTAGATATTTCCATGTTTATACAGATAGCGGTGTAGATATTTCTAGGTTTATACAGATAGCGGTTTAGATATCTCCATCTTAATGCAGATGGCGGTGTAGATATTTATATCTTCATACAGATGGCGGTGCAGATATTTCCATTTTCATACAGATGGCGGTGTAGATATTTCCATGTTTATAGAGATAGCGGTGTAGTTATTTCCATGTGTAAAGAGATATCTTTGTAGATATTTCCATGTATATGCAGATAGCTGTGTATTTATTTCCATTTTCATGCAGATAGCAGTGTAGATATTTCCATGTTCATACAGATAGCGGTGTAGATATTTCCATGTTCATACAGATAGTGGTGTAGATATTTCCATGTTCATACAGATAGCGGTGTAGTTATTTCCATGTTCATACAGATAGCGGTGTAGATATTTCCATGTTCATCCAGATGGCTTTGTAGATGTATCCATGTTCATAAAGATGGCAGTGAAGATATTTCCATGTTCATACAGATAGCGGTGTAGATATTTCCATGTTCATACAGATAGCGGTGTAGATATCTCCATGTTCATTCAGATAGAGGGGCTATTTCCATGTTCATGCAAATAGCGGTGCTAATATTTCCATGTTTATACAGGTAGCGTTGTAGATATTTCCATGTATATACAGATAGCGGTGTAGATATTACCATGTTTATACAGATAGCGGTGTAGATATTTCCATGTTTATAGAGATAGCGGTGTAGATATCTCCATCTTAATACAGATGGCCGTGTAGATATGTATATGTTCATACAGATGTCAGTGCAGATATTTCCATGTTCATACAGATGGCGGTGTAAATATTTCCATGTTCATACAGATAGCGTTGTAGTTATTTCCATGTGTAAAGAGATTGCTGTGTAAATATTTCCATGTTTATGCAGATAGCTGTGTAGATATTTCCATTTTCATGCAGATAGCGGTGTAGATATTTCCATGTTCAAACAGATAGCGGTGTGGAAATATCCATGTTCATACAGATAGCGGTGTAGATATTTCCATGTTCATTCAGATAGTGGTGTAGATATTTCCATGTTCATACAGATAGCGGTGTAGATATTTCCATGTTCATACAGATAGCGGTGTAGATATTTCCATGTTCATCCAGATGGCTATGTAGATATTTCCATGTTCATACAGATAGCGGTGTAGATATTTCCATGTTCATACAGATAGCGGTGTAGATATTTCCATGTTCAAACAGATAGCGGTGTAGATATTTCCATGTTCATACAGATAGCGGTGTAGATATTTCCATGTTCATACAGGTAGCGGTGTAGGTATTTCCATGTTCATTGAGATAGCGGTGCTGATATTTCCATGTTTATACAGGCAGCGGTGTAGATATTTCCATGTTTATACAGATAGCGGTGTAGATATCTCCTTCTTTATACAGATGGCGGTGTAGATATTTATATGTTCATACAGATGGCGGTGAAGATATTTCTATGTTCATACAGATGGCGTTGTAGATATTTCCATGTTTATGGAGATAGCGGTGTAGTTATTTCCATGTGTAAAGAGATAGCTGTGTAGATATTTCCATGTATATGCAGATAGCAGTGTAGATATTTCCATTTTCGTGCAGATAGCGGTGTAGATATTTCCATGTTCAAACAGATAGCGGTGTAGATATTTCCATTTTCATACAGATAGCGGTGTAGCTATTTCCATGTTCATACAGATAGCGGTGTAGCTATTTCCATGTTCATACAGATAGCGGTGTCGATATTTCCATGTTTATACAGATAGCGGTGAAGATGTATGCATGTTTACACAGATAGCTGTGTAGACATTTCCAGGTTCATTCAGATAGCGGTGTAGATATTTCCATGTTCATCCCGATGGCTGTGTAGATATATCCATGTTCATACAGATAGCGGTGTAGATATTTCCATGTTCATACAGATAGTGGTGTAGATATTTCCATGTTGATACAGATAGCGGTGTAGCTATTTCCATGTTCATACAGATAGCGGTGTAGATATTTCCAGGTTTATACAGATAGCGGTGTAGATATGTCCATCTTAATACAGATGGCGGTGTTGATATTTATATGTTCATACAGATGGCGGTGCAGATATTTCCATGTTCATACAGATGGCGGTGTAGATATTTCCATGTTTATAGAGATAGCGGTGTAGTTATTTCCACATGTAAAGAGATAGCTTTGTAGATATTTCCATGTATATGCCGATAGCTGTGTAGATTTTTCCATTTTCGTGCAGATAGCGGTGTAGATATTTTCATGTTCAAACAGATAGCGGTGTAGATATTTCCATGTTCATACAGATAGCGGTGTAGGTATTTCCATGTTCATACAGATAGCGGTGAAGATGTATGCATGTTTACACAGATAGCGGTGTAGATATTTCCATGTTCATACAGATAGCGGTGTAGATATTTCCATGTTCATCCAAATGGCTCTGTAGATATATCCATATTCATACAGATGGCGGTGAATATATTTCCATGTTCATACAGATAGCGGTGTAGATATTTCCATGTTCATACAGATAGCAGCGTAGATATTTCCATGTTCATACAGATAGCGGTGTAGCTATTTCCATGTTCATACTGATAGCGGTGTAGATATTTTCATGTTCATCCAGATGGCTGTGTAGATATGTCCATGTTCATACAGATGGCGGTGAAGATATTTCCATGTTCATACAGATAGCGGTGTATATATTTCCATGTTCATACAGATAGTGTTGTAGATATTTCCATGTTCATACAGATAGCGGTGTAGCTATTTCCATGTTCATACAGATAGTGGTGTAGATATTTCCATGTTCATACAGATAGAGGGGCTGATATTGCCATGTTCATGCAGATAGCGGTGCTGATATTTCCATGTTTATACAGGTAGCGGTGTAGATATTTCCATGTTTATACAGATAGCGGTGAAGATATTTCCATGTTTAAACAGATAGCGGTGTAGATATTTCCAGGTTTATACAGATAGCGGTGTAGATATTTCCAAGTTTATACAGATAGCGGTGAAGATATCCCCATCTTAATACAGATGGCGGTGTAGATATTCATATGTTCATACAGATGACAGTGCAGATATTTCCATGTTCATACAGATGGCGCTGTAGATATTTCCATGTTTATAAAGATAGCGGTGTAGTTATTTCCATGTGTAAAGAGATAGCTTTGTATATATATCCATGTATATGCAGATAGCTGTGTAGATATTTCTATTTTCATGCAGATAGCGGTTTAGGTATTTCCATGTTCAAACAGATAGCTTTGTAGATATTTCCATGTTCATACAGATAGCGGTGTAGATATTTCCATGTTTATACAGATAGCGGTGAAATGTATGCATGTTTACGCAGATAGTGTTGTAGATATTTCCATGTTCATACAGATCGCGGTGTAGATATTTCCATGTTCATCCAGATGGCTGTGTAGACATATCGATGATCATACAGATGGTGGTGAAGATATTTCCATGTTCATTCAGATAGAGTTGTAGATATTTCCATGTTCATACAGATGGCTGTGTAGATATATCCATGTTCATACAGATGGCGGTGAAGGTATTTCCATGTTCATACAGACAGCGGTGTAGATATTTCCATGTTCAAACAGATAGCGGTGTAGATATTTCCATGTTCATACAGATAGCGGTGGAGATATTTCCATGTTCATACAGATAGCGGTGAAGATGTATGCATGTTTACACAGATAGCGGTGTAGATATTTCCATGTTCATCCAGATGGCTGTGTAGATATATCCATGTTCATACAGATAGCGGGGTAGCTATTTCCATATTCATACAGATTGCGGTGTAGCTATTTCCATGTTCATACAGATAGCGGTGTAGATATTTCCATGTTTATACAGATAGCGGTGAAGATGTATGCATGTTTACACAGATAGCGGTGTAGATATTTCCATGTTCATACAGATAGCGGTGTAGATATTTCCATGTTCATCCAGATGGCTCTGTAGATATATCAATGTTCATACAGATGGCGGTGAATATATTTCCATGTTCATACAGATAGCGGTGTAGATATTTCCATGTTCATACAGAGAGTGGTGTAGATATTTCCATGTTCATACAGATAGCGGTGTAGCTATTTCCATGTTCATACAGATAGCGGTGTAGATATTTTCATGTTCATCCAGATGGCTGTGTAGATATATCCATGTTCATACAGATGGCGGTGAAGATATTTCCATGTTCATACATATAGCGGTGTATATATTTCCATGTTCATACAGATAGTGTTGTAGATATTTCCATGTTCATACAGATAGCGGTGTAGCTATTTCCATGTTCATACAGATAGCGGTGTAGATATTTCCATGTTCATCCAGATGGCTGTGTAGATATATCCATGTTCATACAGATGGCGGTGAAGTTATTTCCATGTTCATACAGATAGCGGTGTAGATATTTCCATGTTCTTACAGATAGCGGTGTAGATATCTCCATGTTCATACAGATAGAGGGGCTGTTACTGCCATGTTCATGTAGATAGTGGTGCTGATATTTCCATGTTTATACAGGTAGCGGTGTAGGTATTTCCATGTTTATACAGATAGCGGTGAAGCTATTTCCATGTTTATACAGATAGCGGTGTAGATATTTCCAGGTTTATACAGGTAGCGGTGTAGATATTTCCAAGTTTATACAGATAGCGGTGAAGATATCCCCATCTTAATACAGATGGCCGTGTAGATATTTATATGTTCATACAGATGGCAGTGCAGATATTTCCATGTTCATACAGATGGCGGTGTAGATATTTCCATGTTTATAAAGATAGCAGTGTAGTTATTTCCAAGTGTAAAGAGATAGCTTTGTATACATTTCCATGTATATGCAGATAGCTGTGTAGATATTTCTATTTTCATGCAGATAGCGGTTTAGGTATTTCCATGTTCAAACAGATAGCTTTGTAAATATTTCCACGTTCATACAGATAGCGGTGTAGATATTTCCATGTTTATACAGATAGCGGTGAAATGTATGCATGTTTACGCAGATAGTGGTGTAGATATTTCCATGTTCATACAGATAGCGGTGTAGATATTTCCATGTTCATCCAAATGGCTGTGTAGACATATCGATGATCATACAGATGGCGGTGAAGATATTTCCATGTTCATACAGATAGCGGTGTAGATATTTCCATGTTCATACGGATAGCGGTGTAGATATTTCCATGTTCATACAGATGGCTGTGTAGATATATCCATGTTCATACAGATTGCGGTGAAGATATTTCCATGTTCATACAGACAGCGGTGTAGATATTTCCACGTTCATACAGATAGCGGTGTAGATATTTCCATGTTCATACTGATAGCGGTGCTGATATTTCCTTGTTTATACAGATAGCGGTGTTGATATTTCCATGTTTATACAGATAGCGGTGTAGATATTTCCATGTTTATACAGATAGCGGTGTAGATATCTCCTTCTTAATACAGATGGCGGTGCAGATAATTATATGTTCATACACATGCCGGTGCAGATATTTCCATGTTCATACAGATGGCGGAGTTGATATTTCCATGTTTATAGAGATAGCGGTGTAGTTATTTCCATGTGTAAAGAGATAGCTGTGCAGATATTTCCATGTATATGCAAATAGCTGTGTAGATATTTCCATTTTCATGCTGACAGCGGTGTAGATATTTCCATGTTCAAACAGATAGCGGTGTAGATATTTCCATGTTTATACAGATAGCGGTGTGGATATTTCCATGTTCATACAGATAGCGGTGTAGATATTTCCATGTTCATGCAGATAGCGGTGTAGATATTTCCATATTCATACAGATAGCGGTGCTGATATTTCCATGTTTATACAGGTAGCGGTGTAGATATTTCCATGTTTATACAGATAGCGGTGTAGATATTTCCATGTTTATACAGATAGCGGTGTAGATATTTCCAGGTTTATACAGATAGCGGTTTAGATATCTCCATCTTAATGCAGATGGCGGTGTAGATATTTATATCTTCATACAGATGGCGGTGCAGATATTTCCATTTTCATACAGATGGCGGTGTAGATATTTCCATGTTTATAGAGATAGCGGTGTAGATATTTCCATGTGTAAAGAGATATCTTTGTAGATATTTCCATGTATATGCAGATAGCTGTGTATTTATTTCCATTTTCATGCAGATAGCAGTGTAGATATTTCCATGTTCATACAGATAGCAGTGTAGATATTTCCATGTTCATACAGATAGTGGTGTAGATATTTCCATGTTCATACAGATAGCGGTGTAGCTATTTCCATGTTCATACAGATAGCGGTGTAGATATTTCCATGTTCATCCAGATGGCTTTGTAGATGTATCCATGTTCATACAGATGGCGGTGAAGATATTTCCATGTTCATACAGATAGCGGTGTAGATATTTCCATGTTCATACAGATAGCGGTGTAGATATCTCCATGTTCATTCAGATAGAGGGGCTATTTCCATGTTCATGCAAATAGCGGTGCTAATATTTCCATGTTTATACAGGTAGCGTTGTAGATATTTCCATGTATATACAGATAGCGGTGTAGATATTTCCATGTTTATACAGATAGCGGTGTAGATATTTCCATGTTTATAGAGATAGCGGTGTAGATATCTCCATCTTAATACAGATGGCCGTGTAGATATGTGTATGTTCATACAGATGTCAGTGCAGATATTTCCATGTTCATACAGATGGCGGTGTAAATATTTCCATGTTCATACAGATAGCGGTGTAGTTATTTCCATGTGTAAAGAGATTGCTGTGTAAATATTTCCATGTTTATGCAGATAGCTGTGTAGATATTTCCATTTTCATGCAGATAGCGGTGTAGATATTTCCATGTTCAAACAGATAGCAGTGTAGAAAAATCCATGTTCATACAGATGGCGGTGTAGATATTTCCATGTTCATTCAGATAGTGGTGTAGATATTTCCATGTTCATACAGATAGCGGTGTAGCTATTTCCATGTTCATACAGATAGCGGTGTAGATATTTCCATGTTCATAGAGATAGCGGGGTAGATATTTCCATGTTCATACAGAAAGCGGTGCTGATATTTCCATGTTTATTCAGGTAGCGGTGTAGATATTTCCATGTTTATACAGATAGCGGTGAAGGTATGTCCATGTTTATACAGATAGCTGTGTAGATATTTCCAAGTTTCTACAGATAGCGGTGAAGATATCTCCATCTTAATACAGATGGCGGTGTAGATATTTATATGTTCATACAGATGGCGATGCAGATATTTCCATGTTCATTCAGATGGCGGTGTAGATATTTCCATGTTTATAGAGATAGTGGTGTAGTTATTTCCATGTGTAAAGAGATAGCTTTGTAGATATTTCCATGTATAT
Source organism: Gorilla gorilla gorilla (assembly GCF_029281585.2). Classification (NCBI taxonomy): domain Eukaryota; kingdom Metazoa; phylum Chordata; class Mammalia; order Primates; family Hominidae; genus Gorilla; species Gorilla gorilla. The sequence goes on along the minus strand of NC_073232.2, from coordinate 1,716,234 downwards.
GCTGATAGCTTTGTATATATTTCTATTTTCATGCAGATAGCAGTTTAGATATTTCCATGTTCAAACAGATTGCGGTGTAGATATTTCCATGTTCATACGGATAGCGGTGTAGATATTTCCATGTTTATACAGGTAGCGGATTAGATATATCCATGTTCATACAGAGGGCGGTGTAGATATTTCCATGTTCATAGAGATAGAGGTGTAGATATTTCCATGTTTATACAGATAGCGGTGTAGATATCTCCATCTTAATACAGATGGCGGTGTAGATATTAATATGTTCATACAGGTGGCCGTGCAGATATTTCCATGTTCATACAGATAGCGCTGTAGTTATTTCCATGTGTAAAGAAATAGCTGTGTAGATATTTCTTTGTATATGCAGATAGCTGTGTAGATATTTCCATTTTCATGCAGATAGTGGTTTAGATATTTCCATGTTCAAACAGATAGCGGTGTAGATATTTCCATGTTTATACAGATAGCGGTGAAGATGTATGCATGCTTACACACTTAGTGGTGTAGATATTTCCATGTTCATACAGATAGCAGTGTAGATATTTCCATGTTCATCCAGATGGCTGTGTAGATATATCCATGTTCATACAGATAGCGGTGTAGATATTTCCATGTTCATACAGATAGTGGTGTAGATATTTCCATGTTCTTACAGATAGCAGTGTAGCTATTTCCATGTTCATACAGATAGCGGTGTAGATATTTCCATCTTCGTACACATAGCGGTGTAGATATTTCCATGTTCATACAGATAGCTGTGCTGATATTTCCATGTTTATACAGGTAGCGGTGTAGATATTTCCATGTTCATACAGATAGCTCTGTAGCTATTTCCATGTTCATACAGATGGCTGTACAGATATATCCATGTTCATACAGATGGCGGTGATGATAATTCCATGTTCATACAGATAGCAGTGTAGATATTTCCATGTTCATACAGATTGTGGTGTAGATATTTCCATGTTCATACAGATAGCGGTGTAGCTATTTCCATGTTCATACAGATATCGGTGTAGATATTTCCATGTTCATCCAGATGGCTGTGTAGATATATCCATGTTCAAACAGATGGCGTTGTAGATATTTCCATGTTCATACAGATAGCGGTGTAGATATTTCCATGTTCATACAGATAGCGGAGTAGGTATTTCCACATTCTTACAGATAGAGGGGCTGATATTTCCATGTTCATACAGATAGCGGTGCTGATATTTCCATGTTTATACAGGTAGCGGTGTAGATATTTCCATGTTTATACAGATAGTGGTGTAGTTATTTCCATGTTTATCTAGATAGCGGTGTAGATATTTCCATGTTTATACTGATAGCGGTGTAGATATCTCCATTTTAATACAGACGGCCGTGAAGATATTTGTATGTTCATACAGATGGCGGTGCAGATATTTCCATGTTCATACAGATGGCGGTGCAGATATTTCCATGTTCATACATATAGCGGTGTAGATATTTCCATGTTCATACAGAAGGCGGTGTAGATATTTATATGTTCATACAGATGGCGGTGCAGATATTTCCATGTTCATACAGATAGCGGTGTAGATATTTCCATGTTTATAGAGATAGCGGTGTAGTTATTTCCATGTGTAAACAGATAGCTGTGTAGATATTTCCATGTATATGCAGATAGCTGTGTAGATATTTCCATTTTCATGCAGACAGCGGTGTAGATATTTCCATGTTCAAACAGATAGCGTTGTAGATATTTCCATGTTCATACATATAGCGGTGTAGATATTTCCATGTTCATACAGACAGCGGTGTAGATATTTCCATGTTCATACAGATAGCGGTGTATATATTTCCATGTTCATTCAGAGAGCGGTGCTGTTATTTACATGTTTATACAGGTAGCAGTGTAGATATTTCCATGTTTTTACAGATAGCGGTGTAGATATTTCCATGTTTATACAGATAGCGGTGTAGATGTTTCCAGGTTTATACAGATAGCGGTGTAGATATCTCCATGTTAATACAGATGGCGGTGTAGATATTTATATGTTCATACAGATGGCGGTGCAGATATTTTCATGTTCATACAGATAGCGGTGTAGCTATTTCCATGTTCATACAGATAGCAGTGTAGATATTTCCATGTTCATCCAGATGGCTGTGTAGACATATCCATGTTCATACAGATGGCAGTGAAGATAATTCCATGTTTATACATCTAGCGGTGTAGATATTTCCATGTTCATACAGATAGTGGTGTAGATACTTCCATGTTCATACAGATAGCGGTGCTGATGTTTCCATGTTTATACAGGTAGCGGTGCTGATATTTCCATGTTTATACAGGTAGCGGTGTAGATATTTCCATGTTTATACAGATAGCGGTGTAGATATTTCCATGTTTATACAGATAGCGCTGTAGATATTTCCATGTTTATACAGATAGCGGTGTAGATATCTCCATCTTAATACAGATGGCGGTGTAGATATTTATATGTTCATACAGAAGACCGTGCAGATATTTCCATGTTCATACAGATAGCGGTGTAGTTATTTCCATGTGTAAAGAGATAGCTTTGTATATATATCCATGTATATGCAGATAGCTGTGTAGATATTTCTATTTTCATGCAGATAGCGGTTTAGGTATTTCCATGTTCAAACAGATAGCTTTGTAGATATTTCCATGTTCATACAGATAGCGGTGTAGATATTTCCATGTTTATACAGATAGCGGTGAAATGTATGCATGTTTACGCAGATAGTGTTGTAGATATTTCCATGTTCATACAGATCGCGGTGTAGATATTTCCATGTTCATCCAGATGGCTGTGTAGACATATCGATGATCATACAGATGGTGGTGAAGATATTTCCATGTTCATTCAGATAGAGTTGTAGATATTTCCATGTTCATACAGATGGCTGTGTAGATATATCCATGTTCATACAGATGGCGGTGAAGGTATTTCCATGTTCATACAGACAGCGGTGTAGATATTTCCATGTTCAAACAGATAGCGGTGTAGATATTTCCATGTTCATACAGATAGCGGTGGGGATATTTCCATGTTCATACAGATAGCGGTGAAGATGTATGCATGTTTACACAGATAGCGGTGTAGATATTTCCATGTTCATCCAGATGGCTGTGTAGATATATCCATGTTCATACAGATAGCGGGGTAGCTATTTCCATATTCATACAGATTGCGGTGTAGCTATTTCCATGTTCATACAGATAGCGGTGTAGATATTTCCATGTTTATACAGATAGCGGTGAAGATGTATGCATGTTTACACAGATAGCGGTGTAGATATTTCCATGTTCATACAGATAGCGGTGTAGATATTTCCATGTTCATCCAGATGGCTCTGTAGATATATCAATGTTCATACAGATGGCGGTGAATATATTTCCATGTTCATACAGATAGCGGTGTAGATATTTCCATGTTCATACAGAGAGTGGTGTAGATATTTCCATGTTCATACAGATAGCGGTGTAGCTATTTCCATGTTCATACAGATAGCGGTGTAGATATTTTCATGTTCATCCAGATGGCTGTGTAGATATATCCATGTTCATACAGATGGCGGTGAAGATATTTCCATGTTCATACATATAGCGGTGTATATATTTCCATGTTCATACAGATAGTGTTGTAGATATTTCCATGTTCATACAGATAGCGGTGTAGCTATTTCCATGTTCATACAGATAGCGGTGTAGATATTTCCATGTTCATCCAGATGGCTGTGTAGATATATCCATGTTCATACAGATGGCGGTGAAGTTATTTCCATGTTCATACAGATAGCAGTGTAGATATTTCCATGTTCTTACAGATAGCGGTGTAGATATCTCCATGTTCATACAGATAGAGGGGCTGTTACTGCCATGTTCATGTAGATAGTGGTGCTGATATTTCCATGTTTATACAGGTAGCGGTGTAGGTATTTCCATGTTTATACAGATAGCGGTGAAGCTATTTCCATGTTTATACAGATAGCGGTGTAGATATTTCCAGGTTTATACAGGTAGCGGTGTAGATATTTCCAAGTTTATACAGATAGCGGTGAAGATATCCCCATCTTAATACAGATGGCCGTGTAGATATTTATATGTTCATACAGATGGCAGTGCAGATATTTCCATGTTCATACAGATGGCGGTGTAGATATTTCCATGTTTATAAAGATAGCAGTGTAGTTATTTCCAAGTGTAAAGAGATAGCTTTGTATACATTTCCATGTATATGCAGATAGCTGTGTAGATATTTCTATTTTCATGCAGATAGCGGTTTAGGTATTTCCATGTTCAAACAGATAGCTTTGTAAATATTTCCACGTTCATACAGATAGCGGTGTAGATATTTCCATGTTTATACAGATAGCGGTGAAATGTATGCATGTTTACGCAGATAGTGGTGTAGATATTTCCATGTTCATACAGATAGCGGTGTAGATATTTCCATGTTCATCCAAATGGCTGTGTAGACATATCGATGATCATACAGATGGCGGTGAAGATATTTCCATGTTCATACAGATAGCGGTGTAGATATTTCCATGTTCATACGGATAGCGGTGTAGATATTTCCATGTTCATACAGATGGCTGTGTAGATATATCCATGTTCATACAGATTGCGGTGAAGATATTTCCATGTTCATACAGACAGCGGTGTAGATATTTCCACGTTCATACAGATAGCGGTGTAGATATTTCCATGTTCATACTGATAGCGGTGCTGATATTTCCTTGTTTATACAGATAGCGGTGTTGATATTTCCATGTTTATACAGATAGCGGTGTAGATATTTCCATGTTTATACAGATAGCGGTGTAGATATCTCCTTCTTAATACAGATGGCGGTGCAGATAATTATATGTTCATACACATGCCGGTGCAGATATTTCCATGTTCATACAGATGGCGGAGTTGATATTTCCATGTTTATAGAGATAGCGGTGTAGTTATTTCCATGTGTAAAGAGATAGCTGTGCAGATATTTCCATGTATATGCAAATAGCTGTGTAGATATTTCCATTTTCATGCTGACAGCGGTGTAGATATTTCCATGTTCAAACAGATAGCGGTGTAGATATTTCCATGTTTATACAGATAGCGGTGTGGATATTTCCATGTTCATACAGATAGCGGTGTAGATATTTCCATGTTCATGCAGATAGCGGTGTAGATATTTCCATATTCATACAGATAGCGGTGCTGATATTTCCATGTTTATACAGGTAGCGGTGTAGATATTTCCATGTTTATACAGATAGCGGTGTAGATATTTCCATGTTTATACAGATAGCGGTGTAGATATTTCCAGGTTTATACAGATAGCGGTTTAGATATCTCCATCTTAATGCAGATGGCGGTGTAGATATTTATATCTTCATACAGATGGCGGTGCAGATATTTCCATTTTCATACAGATGGCGGTGTAGATATTTCCATGTTTATAGAGATAGCGGTGTAGATATTTCCATGTGTAAAGAGATATCTTTGTAGATATTTCCATGTATATGCAGATAGCTGTGTATTTATTTCCATTTTCATGCAGATAGCAGTGTAGATATTTCCATGTTCATACAGATAGCAGTGTAGATATTTCCATGTTCATACAGATAGTGGTGTAGATATTTCCATGTTCATACAGATAGCGGTGTAGCTATTTCCATGTTCATACAGATAGCGGTGTAGATATTTCCATGTTCATCCAGATGGCTTTGTAGATGTATCCATGTTCATACAGATGGCGGTGAAGATATTTCCATGTTCATACAGATAGCGGTGTAGATATTTCCATGTTCATACAGATAGCGGTGTAGATATCTCCATGTTCATTCAGATAGAGGGGCTATTTCCATGTTCATGCAAATAGCGGTGCTAATATTTCCATGTTTATACAGGTAGCGTTGTAGATATTTCCATGTATATACAGATAGCGGTGTAGATATTTCCATGTTTATACAGATAGCGGTGTAGATATTTCCATGTTTATAGAGATAGCGGTGTAGATATCTCCATCTTAATACAGATGGCCGTGTAGATATGTGTATGTTCATACAGATGTCAGTGCAGATATTTCCATGTTCATACAGATGGCGGTGTAAATATTTCCATGTTCATACAGATAGCGGTGTAGTTATTTCCATGTGTAAAGAGATTGCTGTGTAAATATTTCCATGTTTATGCAGATAGCTGTGTAGATATTTCCATTTTCATGCAGATAGCGGTGTAGATATTTCCATGTTCAAACAGATAGCAGTGTAGAAAAATCCATGTTCATACAGATGGCGGTGTAGATATTTCCATGTTCATTCAGATAGTGGTGTAGATATTTCCATGTTCATACAGATAGCGGTGTAGCTATTTCCATGTTCATACAGATAGCGGTGTAGATATTTCCATGTTCATAGAGATAGCGGGGTAGATATTTCCATGTTCATACAGAAAGCGGTGCTGATATTTCCATGTTTATTCAGGTAGCGGTGTAGATATTTCCATGTTTATACAGATAGCGGTGAAGGTATGTCCATGTTTATACAGATAGCTGTGTAGATATTTCCAAGTTTCTACAGATAGCGGTGAAGATATCTCCATCTTAATACAGATGGCGGTGTAGATATATATATGTTCATACAGATGGCGATGCAGATATTTCCATGTTCATTCAGATGGCGGTGTAGATATTTCCATGTTTATAGAGATAGTGGTGTAGTTATTTCCATGTGTAAAGAGATAGCTTTGTAGATATTTCCATGTATATGCTGATAGCTTTGTATATATTTCTATTTTCATGCAGATAGCAGTTTAGATATTTCCATGTTCAAACAGATTGCGGTGTAGATATTTCCATGTTCATACGGATAGCGGTGTAGATATTTCCATGTTTATACAGGTAGCGGATTAGATATATCCATGTTCATACAGAGGGCGGTGTAGATATTTCCATGTTCATAGAGATAGAGGTGTAGATATTTCCATGTTTATACAGATAGCGGTGTAGATATCTCCATCTTAATACAGATGGCGGTGTAGATATTAATATGTTCATACAGGTGGCCGTGCAGATATTTCCATGTTCATACAGATAGCGCTGTAGTTATTTCCATGTGTAAAGAAATAGCTGTGTAGATATTTCTTTGTATATGCAGATAGCTGTGTAGATATTTCCATTTTCATGCAGATAGTGGTTTAGATATTTCCATGTTCAAACAGATAGCGGTGTAGATATTTCCATGTTTATACAGATAGCGGTGAAGATGTATGCATGCTTACACACTTAGTGGTGTAGATATTTCCATGTTCATACAGATAGCAGTGTAGATATTTCCATGTTCATCCAGATGGCTGTGTAGATATATCCATGTTCATACAGATAGCGGTGTAGATATTTCCATGTTCATACAGATAGTGGTGTAGATATTTCCATGTTCTTACAGATAGCAGTGTAGCTATTTCCATGTTCATACAGATAGCGGTGTAGATATTTCCATCTTCGTACACATAGCGGTGTAGATATTTCCATGTTCATACAGATAGCTGTGCTGATATTTCCATGTTTATACAGGTAGCGGTGTAGATATTTCCATGTTCATACAGATAGCTCTGTAGCTATTTCCATGTTCATACAGATGGCTGTACAGATATATCCATGTTCATACAGATGGCGGTGATGATAATTCCATGTTCATACAGATAGCAGTGTAGATATTTCCATGTTCATACAGATTGTGGTGTAGATATTTCCATGTTCATACAGATAGCGGTGTAGCTATTTCCATGTTCATACAGATATCGGTGTAGATATTTCCATGTTCATCCAGATGGCTGTGTAGATATATCCATGTTCAAACAGATGGCGTTGTAGATATTTCCATGTTCATACAGATAGCGGTGTAGATATTTCCATGTTCATACAGATAGCGGAGTAGGTATTTCCACATTCTTACAGATAGAGGGGCTGATATTTCCATGTTCATACAGATAGCGGTGCTGATATTTCCATGTTTATACAGGTAGCGGTGTAGATATTTCCATGTTTATACAGATAGTGGTGTAGTTATTTCCATGTTTATCTAGATAGCGGTGTAGATATTTCCATGTTTATACTGATAGCGGTGTAGATATCTCCATTTTAATACAGACGGCCGTGAAGATATTTGTATGTTCATACAGATGGCGGTGCAGATATTTCCATGTTCATACAGATGGCGGTGCAGATATTTCCATGTTCATACATATAGCGGTGTAGATATTTCCATGTTCATACAGAAGGCGGTGTAGATATTTATATGTTCATACAGATGGCGGTGCAGATATTTCCATGTTCATACAGATAGCGGTGTAGATATTTCCATGTTTATAGAGATAGCGGTGTAGTTATTTCCATGTGTAAAGAGATAGCTGTGTAGATATTTCCATGTATATGCAGATAGCTGTGTAGATATTTCCATTTTCATGCAGACAGCGGTGTAGATATTTCCATGTTCAAACAGATAGCGTTGTAGATATTTCCATGTTCATACATATAGCGGTGTAGATATTTCCATGTTCATACAGACAGCGGTGTAGATATTTCCATGTTCATACAGATAGCGGTGTATATATTTCCATGTTCATACAGAGAGCGGTGCTGTTATTTACATGTTTATACAGGTAGCAGTGTAGATATTTCCATGTTTATACAGATAGCGGTGTAGATATTTCCATGTTTATACAGATAGCGGTGTAGATGTTTCCAGGTTTATACAGATAGCGGTGTAGATATCTCCATGTTAATACAGATGGCGGTGTAGATATTTATATGTTCATACAGATGGCGGTGCAGATATTTTCATGTTCATACAGATAGCGGTGTAGCTATTTCCATGTTCATACAGATAGCAGTGTAGATATTTCCATGTTCATCCAGATGGCTGTGTAGACATATCCATGTTCATACAGATGGCAGTGAAGATAATTCCATGTTTATACATCTAGCGGTGTAGATATTTCCATGTTCATACAGATAGTGGTGTAGATACTTCCATGTTCATACAGATAGCGGTGCTGATGTTTCCATGTTTATACAGGTAGCGGTGCTGATATTTCCATGTTTATACAGGTAGCGGTGTAGATATTTCCATGTTTATACAGATAGCGGTGTAGATATTTCCATGTTTATACAGATAGCGCTGTAGATATTTCCATGTTTATACAGATAGCGGTGTAGATATCTCCATCTTAATACAGATGGCGGTGTAGATATTTATATGTTCATACAGAAGACCGTGCAGATATTTCCATGTTCATACAGATAGCGGTGTAGTTATTTCCATGTGTAAAGAGATAGCTGTGTAGATATTTCCATTTATATGCAGATAGCTGTGTAGATATTTCCATTTTCATGCAGATAGCGTTTAGATATTTCCATGTTCAAACAGATAGCGGTGTAGATATTTCCATGTTTATACAGATAGCGGTGAAGATGTATGCATGCTTACACACATAGTAGTGTAGATATTTCCATGTTCATACAGATAGCAGTGTAGATATTTCCATGTTCATCCAGATGCCTGTGTAGATATATCCATGTTCATACAGATAGCGGTGTAGATATTTCCATGTTCATACAGATAGTGGTGTAGATATTTCTATGTTCATACAGATAGCGGTGTAGCTATTTCCATGTTCATACAGATAGCGGTGTAGATATTTCCATCTTCGTACACATAGCGGTGTAGCTATTTCCATGTTCATACAGATAGCTGTGCTGATATTTCCATGTTTATACTGGTAGCGGTGTAGATATTTCCATGTTCATACAGATAGCTCTGTAGCTATTTCCATGTTCATACAGATAGCGGTGTAGATATTTCCATGTTCATCCAGATGGCTGTACAGATATATCCATGTTCATACAGATGGCGTTGATGATAATTCCATGTTCAGATAGCGGTGTAGATATTTCCATGTTCATACAGATAGTGGTGTAGATATTTCCATGTTCATACAGATAGCGGAGTAGGTATTTCCACGTTCATACAGATAGAGGGGCTGATATTTCCATGTTCATACAGATAGCGGTGCTGATATTTCCATGTTTATACAGGTAGCGGTGTAGATATTTCCATGTTTATACAGATAGCGGTGTAGTTATTTCCATGTTTATATAGATAGCGGTGTAGGTATTTCCATGTTCATACAGATAGCGGTGTAGTTATTTCCATGTGTAAAGAGATAGCTGTGTAGATATTTCCATGTATATGCAGATAGCTCTGTAGATATTTCCATTTTCATGCAGATAGCGGTGCAGATATTTCCATGTTTAAACAGATAGCGGTGTAGACATTTCCATGTTCATACAGATAGCGGTGAAGATATTTCCATATTTATACAGATTGCGGTGAAGATGTATGCATAATTACACAGATAGCGGTGTAGATATTTCCATGTTCATACAGATAGCGGTGTAGATATTTCCATGTTCATCCAGATGGCTGTGTAGATATATCCATGTTAATACAGAGAGCGGTGTAGATATTTCCATGTTCATACAGATAGCAGTGTAGCTATTTCCATGTTCATACAGATAGCGGTGTAGTTATTTCCATGTTCATAGAGATAGCGGTGTAGATATTTCCGTGTTCATACAGATAGCGGTGCTGATATTTCCATGTTTATACAGGTAGCGGTGTAGATATTTCCATGTTTATACAGATAGCGGTGTAGATATTTCCATGTTTATACAGATAGCGGTGTAGATATTTCCATGTTTATACATATAGCGGTGTAGATATCTCCATTTTAATATAGATTGGGGTGTAGATATTTATATCTTCATACAGATGGCGGTGCAGATATTTCCATGTTCATACAGATGGCGGTGTAGATATTTGCATGTATATAGAGATAGCGCTGTAGTTATTTCCATGTGTAAAGAGATAGCTTTGTAGATATTTCCATGTATATGCAGATCGCTGTGTAGATATTTCCATTTTCATGCAGATAGCGGTGTAGATATTTCCATGTTCAGATAGCGGTGTAGATATTTCCATGTTCATGCAGATAGCAGTGTAGATATTTCCATGTTTATACAGATAGCGGTGAAGATGTATGCCTGTTTATACAGATAGCGGTGTAGATATTTCCATGTTCTTCCAGATGGCTGTGTTGATATATCCATGTTCATACAGATGGCGGTGAAGATATTTCCATCTTCATACAGATAGCGGTGTAGTTTTTTCCGTGTGTAAAGAGATAGCTGTGTAGATATTTCCATGCATATGCAGATAGCTGTGTAGATATTTCCATTTTCATGCAGATAGCGGTGTAGATATTTCCATGTTCAAACAGATAGCGGTGTAGATATTTCCATGTTCATACAGATAGTGGTGTAGGTATTTCCATGTTCATACAGATAGCGGTGAAGATGTATGCATGTTTACACAGATAGCGGTGTAGATATTTCCATGTTCATACAGATAGCGGTGTAGATATTTCCATGTTCATCCAGATGGCTCTGTAGATATATCCATATTCATACAGATGGCGGTGAATATATTTCCATGTTCATACAGATAGCGGTGTAGATATTTCCATGTTCATACAGATAGCAGCGTAGATATTTCCATGTTCATACAGATAGCGGTGTAGCTATTTCCATGTTCATACAGAGAGCGGTGTAGATATTTTCATGTTCATCCAGATGGCTGTGTAGATATGTCCATGTTCATACAGATGGCGGTGAAGATATTTCCATGTTCATACAGATAGCGGTGTATATATTTCCATGTTCATACAGATAGTGTTGTAGATATTTAAATGTTCATACAGATAGCGGTGTAGCTATTTCCATGTTCATACAGATAGTGGTGTAGATATTTCCATGTTCATACAGATAGAGGGGCTGATATTGCCATGTTCATGCAGATAGCGGTGCTGATATTTCCATGTTGATACAGGTAGCGGTGTAGATATTTCCATGTTTATACAGATAGCGGTGAAGATATTTCCATGTTTATACAGATAGCGGTGTAGATATTTCCAGGTTTATACAGATAGCGGTGTAGATATTTCCAAGTTTAAACAGATAGCGGTGAAGATATCCCCATCTTAATACAGATGGCGGTGTAGATATTCATATGTTCATACAGATGACAGTGCAGATATTTCCATGTTCATACAGATGGCGCTGTAGATATTTCCATGTTTATAAAGATAGCGGTGTAGTTATTTCCATGTGTAAAGAGATAGCTTTGTATATATATCCATGTATATGCAGATAGCTGTGTAGATATTTCTATTTTCATGCAGATAGCGGTTTAGGTATTTCCATGTTCAAACAGATAGCTTTGTAGATATTTCCATGTTCATACAGATAGCGGTGTAGATATTTCCATGTTTATACAGATAGCGGTGAAATGTATGCATGTTTACGCAGATAGTGGTGTAGATATTTCCATGTTCATACAGATCGCGGTGTAGATATTTCCATGTTCATCCAGATGGCTGTGTAGACATATCGATGATCATACAGATGGTGGTGAAGATATTTCCATGTTCATACAGATAGAGTTGTAGATATTTCCATGTTCATACAGATGGCTGTGTAGATATATCCATGTTCATACAGATGGCGGTGAAGGTATTTCCATGTTCATACAGACAGCGGTGTAGATATTTCCATGTTCAAACAGATAGCGGTGTAGATATTTCCATGTTCATACAGATAGCGGTGGAGATATTTCCATGTTCATACAGATAGCGGTGAAGATGTATGCATGTTTACACAGATAGCGGTGTAGATATTTCCATGTTCATCCAGATGGCTGTGTAGATATATCCATGTTCATACAGATAGCGGTGTAGCTATTTCCATATTCATACAGATTGCGGTGTAGCTATTTCCATGTTCATACAGATAGCGGTGTAGATATTTCCATGTTTATACAGATAGCGGTGAAGATGTATGCATGTTTACACAGATAGCGGTGTAGATATTTTCATGTTCATCCAGATGGCTGTGTAGATATTTTCATGTTCATCCAGATGGCTGTGTAGATATATCCATGTTCATACAGATGGCGGTGTAGATATTTTCATGTTCATCCAGATGGCTGTGTAGATATATCCATGTTCATACAGATGGCGGTGAAGATATTTCTATGTTCATACATATAGCGGTGTATATATTTCCATGTTCATACAGATAGTGTTGTAGATATTTCCATGTTCATACAGATAGTGGTGTAGCTATTTCCATGTCCATACAGATAGCGGTGTAGATATTTCCATGTTCATCCAGATGGCTGTGTAGATATATCCATGTTCATACAGATGGCGGTGAAGTTATTTCCATGTTCATACAGATAGCGGTGTAGATATTTCCATGTTCTTACAGATAGCGGTGTAGATATCTCCATGTTCATACAGATAGAGGGGCTGTTACTGCCATGTTCATGTAGATAGTGGTGCTGATATTTCCATGTTTATACAGGTAGCGGTGTAGATATTTCCATGTTTATACAGATAGCGGTGAAGATATTTCCATGTTTATACAGATAGCGGTGTAGATATTTCCAGGTTTATACAGATAGCGGTGTAGATATTTCCAAGTTTATACAGATAGCGGTGAAGATATCCCCATCTTAATACAGATGGCCGTGTAGATATTTATATGTTCATACAGATGGCAGTGCAGATATTTCCATGTTCATACAGATGGCGGTGTAGATATTTCCATGTTTATAAAGATAGCAGTGTAGTTATTTCCAAGTGTAAAGAGATAGCTTTGTATATATTTCCATGTATATGCAGATAGCTGTGTAGATATTTCTATTTTCATGCAGATAGCGGTTTAGGTATTTCCATGTTCAAACAGATAGCTTTGTAAATATTTCCACGTTCATACAGATAGCGGTGTAGATATTTCCATGTTTATACAGATAGCGGTGAAATGTATGCATGTTTACGCAGATAGTGGTGTAGATATTTCCATGTTCATACAGATAGCGGTGTAGATATTTCCATGTTCATCCAAATGGCTGTGTAGACATATCGATGATCATACAGATGGCGGTGAAGATATTTCCATGTTCATACAGATAGCGGTGTAGATATTTCCATGTTCATACGGATAGCGGTGTAGATATTTCCATGTTCATACAGATGGCTGTGTAGATATATCCATGTTCATACAGATTGCGGTGAAGATATTTCCATGTTCATACAGACAGCGGTGTAGATATTTCCACGTTCATACAGATAGCGGTGTAGATATTTCCATGTTCATACTGATAGCGGTGCTGATATTTCCTTGTTTATACAGATAGCGGTGTTGATATTTCCATGTTTATACAGATAGCGTTGTAGATATTTCCATGTTTATACAGATAGCGGTGTAGATATCTCCTTCTTAATACAGATGGCGGTGCAGATAATTATATGTTCATACACATGCCGGTGCAGATATTTCCATGTTCATACAGATGGCGGAGTTGATATTTCCATGTTTATAGAGATAGCGGTGTAGTTATTTCCATGTGTAAAGAGATAGCTGTGCAGATATTTCCATGTATATGCAAATAGCTGTGTAGATATTTCCATTTTCTTGCTGACAGCGGTGTAGATATTTCCATGTTCAAACAGATAGCGGTGTAGATATTTCCATGTTTATATAGATAGCCGTGTGGATATTTCCATGTTCATACAGATAGCGGTGTAGATATTTCCATGTTCATGCAGATAGCGGTGTAGATATTTCCATATTCATACAGATAGCGGTGCTGATATTTCCATGTTTATACAGGTAGCGGTGTAGATATTTCCATGTTTATACAGATAGCGGTGTAGATATTTCCATGTTTATACAGATAGCGGTGTAGATATTTCCAGGTTTATACAGATAGCGGTTTAGATATCTCCATCTTAATGCAGATGGCGGTGTAGATATTTATATCTTCATACAGATGGCGGTGCAGATATTTCCATTTTCATACAGATGGCGGTGTAGATATTTCCATGTTTATAGAGATAGCGGTGTAGTTATTTCCATGTGTAAAGAGATATCTTTGTAGATATTTCCATGTATATGCAGATAGCTGTGTATTTATTTCCATTTTCATGCAGATAGCAGTGTAGATATTTCCATGTTCATACAGATAGCGGTGTAGATATTTCCATGTTCATACAGATAGTGGTGTAGATATTTCCATGTTCATACAGATAGCGGTGTAGCTATTTCCATGTTCATACAGATAGCGGTGTAGATATTTCCATGTTCATCCAGATGGCTTTGTAGATGTATCCATGTTCATACAGATGGCGGTGAAGATATTTCCATGTTCATACAGATAGCGGTGTAGATATTTCCATGTTCATACAGATAGCGGTGTAGATATCTCCATGTTCATTCAGATAGAGGGGCTATTTCCATGTTCATGCAAATAGCGTTGCTAATATTTCCATGTTTATACAGGCAGCGTTGTAGATATTTCCATGTATATACAGATAGCGGTGTAGATATTTCCATGTTTATACAGATAGCGGTGTAGATATTTCCATGTTTATAGAGATAGTGGTGTAGATATCTCCATCTTAATACAGATGGCCGTGTAGATATGTGTATGTTCATACAGATGTCAGTGCAGATATTTCCATGTTCATACAGATGGCGGTGTAAATATTTCCATGTTCATACAGATAGCGGTGTAGTTATTTCCATGTGTAAAGAGATTGCTGTGTAAATATTTCCATGTTTTTGCAGATAGCTGTGTAGATATTTCCATTTTCATGCAGATAGCGGTGTAGATATTTCCATGTTCAAACAGATTGCGGTGTAGATATTTCCATGTTCATACAGATAGCGGTGTAGATATTTCCATGTTTATATAGATAGCGGTGAAGATGTATGCATGTTTACAAAGATAGCGGTGTAGATATTTCCATGTTCATACAGATCGCGGTGTAGATATTTCCATGTTCATACAGATGGCTGTGTAGATGTATCCATGTTCATACAGATGGCTTTGAAGATATTTCCGTGTTCATACAGACAGCGGTGTAGATATTTCCATGTTCATAGAGATAGCGGGGTAGATATTTCCATGTTCATACAGAAAGCGGTGCTGATATTTCCATGTTTATTCAGGTAGCGGTGTAGATATTTCCATGTTTATACAGATAGCGGTGAAGGTATGTCCATGTTTATACAGATAGCTGTGTAGATATTTCCAAGTTTCTACAGATAGCGGTGAAGATATCTCCATCTTAATACAGATGGCGGTGTAGATATTTATATGTTCATACAGATGGCGATGCAGATATTTCCATGTTCATTCAGATGGCGGTGTAGATATTTCCATGTTTATAGAGATAGTGGTGTAGTTATTTCCATGTGTAAAGAGATAGCTTTGTAGATATTTCCATGTATATGCAGATAGCTGTGTATATATTTCTATTTTCATGCAGATAGCAGTTTAGATATTTCCATGTTCAAACAGATTGCGGTGTAGATATTTCCATGTTCATACAGATAGCGGTGTAGATATTTCCATGTTTATATAGATAGCGGTGAAGATGTATGCATGTTTACAAAGATAGCGGTGTAGATATTTCCATGTTCATACAGATCGCGGTGTAGATATTTCCATGTTCATACAGATGGCTGTGTAGATGTATCCATGTTCATACAGATGGCTTTGAAGATATTTCCGTGTTCATACAGACAGCGGTGTAGATATTTCCATGTTCATACAGATAGCGGTGTAGATATTTCCATGTTCATACTGATAGCGGTGCTGATATTTCCATGTTTATACAGATAGCGGAGTAGATATTTCCATGTTTATACAGATAGTGGTGTAGATATTTCCATGTTTATACAGATAGCGGTGTAGATATCTCCTTCTTAATGCAGATGGCGGTGCAGATGTTTATATGCTCATACACATGCCGGTGCAGATATTTCCATGTTCATACAGATGGCGGAGTAGATATTTCCATGTTTATAGAGATAGCGGTGCAGTTATTTCCATGTGTAAAGAGACAGCTGTGTAGATATTTCCATGTATATGCAGATAGCTGTGTAGATATTTCCATTTTCATGCTGACAGCGGTGTAGATATTTCCATGTTCAAACAGATAGCGGTGTAGATATTTCCATGTTCATACAGATAGCCGTGTGGATATTTCCATGTTCATACAGATAGCGGTGTAGATATTTCCATGTTCATGCAGATAGCGGTGTAGATATTTCCATGTTCATACAGATAGCGGTGTAGATATTTCCATGTTCATACAGATAGCGGTGCAGATATTTCCATGTTCATACATATAGCGGTGCTGATATTTCCTTGTTTATACAGGTAGCGGTGTAGATATTTCCATCTTTATACAGAGAGCGGTGTAGATATTTCCAGGTTTATAAAGATGGCAGTGTAGATATTTCCAAGTTTATACAGATAGCGGTGAAGATATCTCCATCTTGATACAGATGGCGGTGTAGATATTTATATGTTCATACAGATGGCAGTGCAGATATTTCCATGTTCGTACAGATGGCGGTGTAGATATATCCATGTTTATAGAGATAGCGGTGTAGTTATTTCCATGTGTAAAGAGATTGATTTGTAGATATTTCCATGTATATGTAGATAGCTGTGTAGATATTTCTATTTTCATGCATTTAGCGGTTTAGATATTTCCATGTTCAAACAGATAGCGGTGTAGATATTTCCATGTTCATACAGATAGCGGTGTAGATATTTCCATGTTTATACAGATAGCGGTGAAACGTATGCATGTTTACACAGATAGCGGTGTAGATATTTCCATGTTCATACAGATAGCGGTGTAGATATTTCCATGTTCATCCAGATGGCTGTGTAGACATATCTATGTTCATACAGATTGCGGTGAAGATATTTCCATGTTCATACAGATAGCTGTGTAGATATTTCCATGTTCATACAGATAGCTGTGTAGATATTTCCATGTTCATACAGATAGCGGTGTAGATATTTCCATGTTCATACAGATAGCGGTGTAGATATTTCCATGTTCATCCAAATGGCTGTGTAGACATATCGATGATCATACAGATGGCGGTGAAGATATTTCCATGTTCATACAGATAGCGGTGTAGATATTTCCATGTTCATACGGATAGCGGTGTAGATATTTCCATGTTCATACAGATGGCTGTGTAGATATATCCATGTTCATACAGATTGCGGTGAAGATATTTCCATGTTCATACAGACAGCGGTGTAGATATTTCCACGTTGATACAGATAGCGGTGTAGATATTTCCATGTTCATACTGATAGCGGTGCTGATATTTCCTTGTTTATACAGATAGCGGTGTTGATATTTCCATGTTTATACAGATAGCGTTGTAGATATTTCCATGTTTATACAGATAGCGGTGTAGATATCTCCTTCTTAATACAGATGGCGGTGCAGATAATTATATGTTCATACACATGCCGGTGCAGATATTTCCATGTTCATACAGATGGCGGAGTTGATATTTCCATGTTTATAGAGATAGCGGTGTAGTTATTTCCATGTGTAAAGAGATAGCTGTGCAGATATTTCCATGTATATGCAAATGGCTGTGTAGATATTTCCATTTTCTTGCTGACAGCGGTGTAGATATTTCCATGTTCAAACAGATAGCGGTGTAGATATTTCCATGTTTATACAGATAGCCGTGTGGATATTTCCATGTTCATACAGATAGCGGTGTAGATATTTCCATGTTCATGCAGATAGCGGTGTAGATATTTCCATATTCATACAGATAGCGGTGCTGATATTTCCATGTTTATACAGGTAGCGGTGTAGATATTTCCATGTTTATACAGATAGCGGTGTAGATATTTCCATGTTTATACAGATAGCGGTGTAGATATTTCCAGGTTTATACAGATAGCGGTTTAGATATCTCCATCTTAATGCAGATGGCGGTGTAGATATTTATATCTTCATACAGATGGCGGTGCAGATATTTCCATTTTCATACAGATGGCGGTGTAGATATTTCCATGTTTATAGAGATAGCGGTGTAGTTATTTCCATGTGTAAAGAGATATCTTTGTAGATATTTCCATGTATATGCAGATAGCTGTGTATTTATTTCCATTTTCATGCAGATAGCAGTGTAGATATTTCCATGTTCATACAGATAGCGGTGTAGATATTTCCATGTTCATACAGATAGTGGTGTAGATATTTCCATGTTCATACAGATAGCGGTGTAGCTATTTCCATGTTCATACAGATAGCGGTGTAGATATTTCCATGTTCATCCAGATGGCTTTGTAGATGTATCCATGTTCATACAGATGGCGGTGAAGATATTTCCATGTTCATACAGATAGCGGTGTAGATATTTCCATGTTCATACAGATAGCGGTGTAGATATCTCCATGTTCATTCAGATAGAGGGGCTATTTCCATGTTCATGCAAATAGCGGTGCTAATATTTCCATGTTTATACAGGTAGCGTTGTAGATATTTCCATGTATATACAGATAGCGGTGTAGATATTTCCATGTTTATGCAGATAGCAGTGTAGATATTTCCATGTTTATAGAGATAGCGGTGTAGATATCTCCATCTTAATACAGATGGCCGTGTAGATATGTGTATGTTCATACAGATGTCAGTGCAGATATTTCCATGTTCATACAGATGGCGGTGTAAATATTTCCATGTTCATACAGATAGCGGTGTAGTTATTTCCATGTGTAAAGAGATTGCTGTGTAAATATTTCCATGTTTATGCAGATAGCTGTGTAGATATTTCCATTTTCATGCAGATAGCGGTGTAGATATTTCCATGTTCAAACAGATTGCGGTGTAGATATTTCCATGTTCATACAGATAGCTGTGTAGATATTTCCATGTTTATATAGATAGCGGTGAAGATGTATGCATGTTTACAAAGATAGCGGTGTAGATATTTCCATGTTCATACAGATCGCGGTGTAGATATTTCCATGTTCATACAGATGGCTGTGTAGATGTATCCATGTTCATACAGATGGCTTTGAAGATATTTCCGTGTTCATACAGACAGCGGTGTAGATATTTCCATGTTCATAGAGATAGCGGGGTAGATATTTCCATGTTCATACAGAAAGCGGTGCTGATATTTCCATGTTTATTCAGGTAGCGGTGTAGATATTTCCATGTTTATACAGATAGCGGTGAAGGTATGTCCATGTTTATACAGATAGCTGTGTAGATATTTCCAAGTTTCTACAGATAGCGGTGAAGGTATCTCCATCTTAATACAGATGGCGGTGTAGATATTTATATGTTCATACAGATGGCGATGCAGATATTTCCATGTTCATTCAGATGGCGGTGTAGATATTTCCATGTTTATAGAGATAGTGGTGTAGTTATTTCCATGTGTAAAGAGATAGCTTTGTAGATATTTCCATGTATATGCAGATAGCTGTGTATATATTTCTATTTTCATGCAGATAGCAGTTTAGATATTTCCATGTTCAAACAGATTGCGGTGTAGATATTTCCATGTTCATACAGATAGCGGTGTAGATATTTCCATGTTTATATAGATAGCGGTGAAGATGTATGCATGTTTACAAAGATAGCGGTGTAGATATTTCCATGTTCATACAGATCGCGGTGTAGATATTTCCATGTTCATACAGATGGCTGTGTAGATGTATCCATGTTCATACAGATGGCTTTGAAGATATTTCCGTGTTCATACAGACAGCGGTGTAGATATTTCCATGTTCATACAGATAGCGGTGTAGATATTTCCATGTTCATACTGATAGCGGTGCTGATATTTCCATGTTTATACAGATAGCGGAGTAGATATTTCCATGTTTATACAGATAGCGGTGTAGATATTTCCATGTTTATACAGATAGCGGTGTAGATATCTCCTTCTTAATGCAGATGGCGGTGCAGATGTTTATATGCTCATACACATGCCGGTGCAGATATTTCCATGTTCATACAGATGGCGGAGTAGATATTTCCATGTTTATAGAGATAGCGGTGTAGTTATTTCCATGTGTAAAGAGACAGCTGAGTAGATATTTCCATGTATATGCAGATAGCTGTGTATATATTTCCATTTTCATGCTGACAGCGGTGTAGATATTTCCATGTTCAAACAGATAGCGGTGTAGATATTTCCATGTTCATACAGATAGCGGTGTGGATATTTCCATGTTCATACAGATAGCGGTGTAGATATTTCCATGTTCATGCAGATAGCGGTGTAGATATTTCCATGTTCATACAGATAGCGGTGTAGATATTTCCATGTTCATACAGATAGCGGTGCAGATATTTCCATGTTCATACATATAGCGGTGCTGATATTTCCTTGTTTATACAGGTAGCGGTGTAGATATTTCCATCTTTATACAGAGAGCGGTGTAGATATTTCCAGGTTTATAAAGATGGCAGTGTAGATATTTCCAAGTTTATACACATAGCGGTGAAGATATCTCCATCTTGATACAGATGGCGGTGTAGATATTTATATGTTCATACAGATGGCAGTGCAGATATTTCCATGTTCGTACAGATGGCGGTGTAGATATATCCATGTTTATAGAGACAGCGGTGTAGTTATTTCCATGTGTAAAGAGATTGATTTGTAGATATTTCCATGTATATGTAGATAGCTGTGTAGATATTTCTATTTTCATGCATTTAGCGGTTTAGATATTTCCATGTTCAAACAGATAGCGGTGTAGATATTTCCATGTTCATACAGATAGCGGTGTAGATATTTCCATGTTTATACAGATAGCGGTGAAACGTATGCATGTTTACACAGATAGCGGTGTAGATATTTCCATGTTCATACAGATAGCGGTGTAGATATTTCCATGTTCATCCAGATGGCTGTGTAGACATATCTATGTTCATACAGATTGCGGTGAAGATATTTCCATGTTCATACAGATAGCTGTGTAGATATTTCCATGTTCATACAGATAGCTGTGTAGATATTTCCATGTTCATACAGATAGCGGTGTAGATATTTCCATGTTCATACAGATAGCGGTGTAGATATTTCCATGTTCATACAGATAGCGGTGTATATATATCCATGTTCATACAGATAGCGGTGTAGATATTTCCATGTTAATACAGATAGCGGTGTAGATATTTCCATGTTCATACAGATAGCGGTGCTGATATTTCCAAGTTTATACAGGTAGCGGTGTAGATATTTCCATGTTTATACAAATAACGGTGTAGATATTTCCATGTTTATACAGATAGCGGTGTAGATATTTCCATGTTTATACAGATAGCGGTGTAGATATCTCCATCTTAATACAGCTGGCGGAGTAGATATTTCTATGTACATACAGATGGCGGTGCAGATATTTCCATGTTCATACAGATAGCAGTGTAGTTATTTCCATGTGTAAAGAGATAGCTGTGTAGATATTTCCATGTATATGCAGATTGCTGTGTAGATATTCCCATTTTCATGCAGATAGCGGTTTAGATATTTCCATGTTCAAACAGATAGCGGTGTAGATATTTCCATGTTCATACAGATAGCGGTGTAGATATTTCCATGTTTATACGGATAGCGCTGAAGATGTATGCATGTTTACACAGATAGCGGTGTAGATATTTCCACGCTCATACAGATAGCGGTGTGGATATTTCCATGTTCATCCAGATGGCTGTGTAGATATATCCATGTTCATACAGATAGCGGTGTAGTTATTTCCATATTCATACAGATAGCGGTGTAGATATTTCCATGTTTATACAGATAGCGGTGTAGATATTTCCATGTTTATACAGATAGCGGTGTAGATATTTCCAGGTTAATACAGATAGAGGTGTAGATATCTGCTTCTTAATATGGATGGCGGTGTAGATATTTATATGTTCATACAGATGGCGGTGCAGATATTTTCATGTTCATACAGATAGCGGTGTAGCTATTTCCATGTTCATACAGATAGCACTGTTGATATTTCCATGTTCATCGAGATGGCTGTGTAGACATATCCATGTTCATACAGATGGCAGTGAAGATAATTCCATGTTTATACATCTAGCGGTGTAGATATTTCCATGTTCATACAGATAGTGGTGTAGATATTTCCATGTTCATACAGATAGCGGTGCTGATATTTCCATGTTTATACAGGTAGCGGTGCTGATATTTCCATGTTTATACAGGTAGCGGTGTAGATATTTCCATGTTTATACAGATAGCGGTGTAGATATTTCCATGTTTATACAGATAGCGCTGTAGATATTTCCATGTTTATACAGATAGCGGTGTAGATATCTCCATCTTAATACAGATGGCGGTGTAGATATTAATATGTTCATACAGGTGGCCGTGCAGATATTTCCATGTTCATACAGATAGCGGTGTAGTTATTTCCATGTGTAAAGAAATAGCTGTGTAGATATTTCTTTGTATATGCAGATAGCTGTGTAGATATTTCCATTTTCATGCAGATAGCGGTTTAGATATTTCCATGTTCAAACAGATAGCGGTGTAGATATTTCCATGTTTATACAGATAGCGGTGAAGATGTATGCATGCTTACACACTTAGTGGTGTAGATATTTCCATGTTCATACAGATAGCAGTGTAGATATTTCCATGTTCATCCAGATGGCTGTGTAGATATATCCATGTTCATACAGATAGCGGTGTAGATATTTCCATGTTCATACAGATAGTGGTGTAGATATTTCCATGTTCTTACAGATAGCAGTGTAGCTATTTCCATGTTCATACAGATAGCGGTGTAGATATTTCCATCTTCGTACACATAGCGGTGTAGATATTTCCATGTTCATACAGATAGCTGTGCTGATATTTCCATGTTTATACAGGTAGCGGTGTAGATATTTCCATGTTCATACAGATAGCTCTGTAGCTATTTCCATGTTCATACAGATGGCTGTACAGATATATCCATGTTCATACAGATGGCGGTGATGATAATTCCATGTTCATACAGATAGCAGTGTAGATATTTCCATGTTCATACAGATTGTGGTGTGGATATTTCCATGTTCATACAGATAGCGGTGTAGCTATTTCCATGTTCATACAGATATCGGTGTAGATATTTCCATGTTCATCCAGATGGCTGTGTAGATATATCCATGTTCAAACAGATGGCGTTGTAGATATTTCCATGTTCATACAGATAGCGGTGTAGATATTTCCATGTTCATACAGATAGCGGAGTAGGTATTTCCACGTTCATACAGATAGAGGGGCTGATATTTCCATGTTCATACAGATAGCGGTGCTGATATTTCCATGTTTATACAGGTAGCGGTGTAGATATTTCCATGTTTATACAGATAGTGGTGTAGTTATTTCCATGTTTATCTAGATAGCGGTGTAGATATTTCCATGTTTATACTGATAGCGGTGTAGATATCTCCATTTTAATACAGACGGCCGTGAAGATATTTGTATGTTCATACAGATGGCGGTGCAGATATTTCCATGTTCATACAGATGGCGGTGTAGATATTTCCATGTTCATACAGATAGCGGTGTAGTTATTTCCATGTGTAAAGAGATAGCTGTTTAGATATTTCCATGTATAAGTAGATAGCTCTGTAGATATTTCCATTTTCATGCAGATAGCGGTGTAGATATTTCCATGTTTAAACAGATAGCGGTGTAGACATTTCCATGTTCATACAGATAGCGGTGAAGATATTTCCATGTTTATACAGATTGCGGTGAAGATGTATGCATATTTACACAGATAGCGGTGTAGATATTTCCATGTTCATACAGATAGCGGTGTAGATATATCCATGTTCATCCAGATGGCTGTGTAGATATATCCATGTTCATACAGATAGCGGTGTAGATATTTCCATGTTCATACAGATAGCGGTGTAGTTATTTCCATGTTCATACAGATAGCGGTGTAGTTATTTCCATGTTCATAGAGATAGCGGTGTAGATATTTCCGTGTTCATACTGATAGCGGTGCTGATATTTCCATGTTTATACAGGTAGCGGTGTAGATATTTCCATGTTTATACAGATAGCGGTGTAGATATTTCCATGTTTATACAGATAGCGGTGTAGATATTTCCATGTTTATACATATAGCGGTGTAGATATCTCCATCTTAATATAGATTGGGGTGTAGATATTTATATCTTCATACAGATGGCGGTGCAGATATTTCCATGTTCATACAGATGGCGGTGTAGATATTTGCATTTTTATAGTGATAGCGCTGTAGTTATTTCCATGTGTAAAGAGATAGCTTTGTAGATATTTCCATGTATATGCAGATCGCTGTGTAGATATTTCCATTTTCATGCAGATAGCGGTGTAGATATTTCCATGTTCAGATAGCGGTGTAGATATTTCCATGTTCATGCAGATAGCAGTGTAGATATTTCCATGTTTATACAGATAGCGGTGAAGATGTATGCATGTTTTTACAGATAGCGGTGTAGATATTTCCATGTTCTTCCAGATGGCTGTGTTGATATATCCATGTTCATACAGATGGCGGTGAAGATATTTCCATCTTCATACAGATAGCGGTGTAGTTTTTTCCGTGTGTAAAGAGATAGCTGTGTAGATATTTCCATGCATATGCAGATAGCTGTGTAGATATTTCCATTTTCATGCAGATAGCGGTTTAGATACTTCCATGTTCATCCAGGTGGCTGTGTAGATATATCCATGTTCAAACAGATAGCGGTGTAGATATTTCCATGTTCATAAAGATAGTGGTGTAGATATTTCCATGTTTATACAGATAGCGGTGTAGATATTTCTAGGTTTATAAAGATAGCGGTGTAGATATTTCCAAGTTTATACAGATAGCGGTGAAGATATCTCCATCTTAATACAGATGGTGGTGTAGATATTTATATGTTCATACAGATGGCAGTGCAGATATTTCCATGTTCATACAGATGGCGGTGTAGATATTTCCATGTTTATAGAGATAGCGGTGTAGTTATTTCCATGTTCATACAGATAGCGGTGTAGATATTTCCATGTTCATACAGATAGCGGTGTAGATATTTCCATGTTCATCCAGATGCCTGTGTAGATATATCCATGTTCATACAGATGGCGGTGTAGATATTTCCATGTTCATAGAGATAGCGGTGTAGATATTTCCATATTCATACAGATAGAGGGGCTGATATTTCCATGTTCATACAGATAGCGGTGCTGATATTTCCATGTTTATACAGGTAGTGGTGTAGATATTTCGATGTTTATACAGGTAGCAGTGTAGATATTTCCATGTTTATACAGATAGCGATGTGGATATTTCCAGGTTTATACAGATAGCGGTGTAGATATTTCCATCTTAATACAGATGGCGCTGTAGATATTTATATGTTCATTCAGATGGCGGTGCAGATATATCCATGTTCATACAGATGGCGGTGTAGATATTTCCATGTTCATACAGATAGCGGTGTAGTTATTTCCATGTGTAAAGAGATAGCTGTGTAGATATTACCATGTATATGCAGATAGCTGTGTAGATATTTCTATTTTCATGCTGATAGCAGTTTAGATATTTCCATGTTCAAACAGATTGCGGTGTAGATATTTCCATGTTCATACAGATAGCGGTGTAGATATTTCCATGTTTATATAGATAGCGGTGAAGATGTATGCATGTTTACAAAGATAGCGGTGTAGATATTTCCATGTTCATACAGATCGCGGTGTAGATATTTCCATGTTCATACAGATGGCTGTGTAGATGTATCCATGTTCATAGAGATAGCGGTGTAGATATTTCCTTCTTAATACAGATTGCGGTGTAGATATCTATATGTTCATACAGATGGCGGTGAAGATATTTCCATGTTTATACAGATATCGGTGTAGATATCTCCATCTTAATACAGCTGGCGGAGTAGATATTTCTATGTACATACAGATGGCGGTGCAGATATTTCCATGTTCATACAGATAGCGGTGTAGTTATTTCCATGTGTAAAGAGATAGCTGTGTAGATATTTCCATGTATATGCAGATAGCTGTGTAGATATTTCCATTTTCATGCAGATAGCGGTGTAGATATTTCCATGTTCAAACAGATAGCGGTGTAGATATTTCCATGTTCATACAGATAGCGGTGTATATATATCCATGTTCATACAGATAGCGGTGTAGATATTTCCATGTTAATACAGATAGCGGTGTAGATATTTCCATGTTCATACAGATAGCGGTGCTGATTTTTCCAAGTTTATACAGGTAGCGGTGTAGATATTTCCATGTTTATACAAATAACGGTGTAGATATTTCCATGTTTATACAGATAGCGGTGTAGATATTTCCATGTTTATACA
Organism: Gorilla gorilla gorilla; assembly: GCF_029281585.2. NCBI lineage: Eukaryota > Metazoa > Chordata > Mammalia > Primates > Hominidae > Gorilla > Gorilla gorilla. The sequence goes on along the minus strand of NC_073232.2, from coordinate 1,688,867 downwards.
GATAGCGGTGTAGATATCTCCATCTTAATACAGCTGGCGGAGTAGATATTTCTATGTACATACAGATGGCGGTGCAGATATTTCCATGTTCATACAGATAGCGGTGTAGTTATTTCCATGTGTAAAGAGATAGCTGTGTAGATATTTCCATGTATATGCAGATTGCTGTGTAGAAATTCCCATTTTCATGCAGATAGCGGTTTAGATATTTCCATGTTCAAACAGATAGCGGTGTAGATATTTCCATGTTCATACAGATAGCGGTGTAGATATTTCCATGTTTATACGGATAGCGCTGAAGATGTATGCATGTTTACACAGATAGCGGTGTAGATATTTCCACGCTCATACAGATAGCGGTGTGGATATTTCCATGTTCATCCAGATGGCTGTGTAGATATATCCATGTTCATACAGATAGCGGTGTAGTTATTTCCATATTCATACAGATAGCGGTGTAGATATTTCCATGTTTATACAGATAGCGGTGTAGATATTTCCATGTTTATACAGATAGCGGTGTAGGTATTTCCAGGTTAATACAGATAGAGGTGTAGATGTCTGCTTCTTAATACGGATGGCGGTGTAGATATTTATATGTTCATACAGATGGCGGTGCAGATATTTTCATGTTCATACAGATAGCGGTGTAGATATTTCCATGTTCATACAGATAGCAGTGTTGATATTTCCATGTTCATCGAGATGGCTGTGTAGACATATCCATGTTCATATAGATGGCAGTGAAGATAATTCCATGTTTATACATCTAGCGGTGTAGATATTTCCATGTTCATACAGATAGTGGTGTAGATATTTCCATGTTCATACAGATAGCGGTGCTGATATTTCCATGTTTATACAGGTAGCGGTGCTGATATTTCCATGTTTATACAGGTAGCGGTGTAGATATTTCCATGTTTATACAGATAGCGGTGTAGATATTTCCATGTTTATACAGATAGCGCTGTAGATATTTCCATGTTTATACAGATAGCGGTGTAGATATCTCCATCTTAATACAGATGGCGGTGTAGATATTAATATGTTCATACAGGTGGCCGTGCAGATATTTCCATGTTCATACAGATAGCGGTGTAGTTATTTCCATGTGTAAAGAAATAGCTGTGTAGATATTTCTTTGTATATGCAGATAGCTGTGTAGATATTTCCATTTTCATGCAGATAGCGGTTTAGATATTTCCATGTTCAAACAGATAGCGGTGTAGATATTTCCATGTTTATACAGATAGCGGTGAAGATGTATGCATGCTTACACACTTAGTGGTGTAGATATTTCCATGTTCATACAGATAGCAGTGTAGATATTTCCATGTTCATCCAGATGGCTGTGTAGATATATCCATGTTCATACAGATAGCGGTGTAGATATTTCCATGTTCATACAGATAGTGGTGTAGATATTTCCATGTTCTTACAGATAGCAGTGTAGCTATTTCCATGTTCATACAGATAGCGGTGTAGATATTTCCATCTTCGTACACATAGCGGTGTAGATATTTCCATGTTCATACAGATAGCTGTGCTGATATTTCCATGTTTATACAGGTAGCGGTGTAGATATTTCCATGTTCATACAGATAGCTCTGTAGCTATTTCCATGTTCATACAGATAGCGGTGTAGATATTTCCATGTTCATCCAGATGGCTCTACAGATATATCCATGTTCATACAGATGGCGGTGATGATAATTCCATGTTCATACAGATAGCAGTGTAGATATTTCCATGTTCATACAGATTGTGGTGTAGATATTTCCATGTTCATACAGATAGCGGTGTAGCTATTTCCATGTTCATACAGATATCGGTGTAGATATTTCCATGTTCATCCAGATGGCTGTGTAGATATATCCATGTTCAAACAGATGGCGTTGTAGATATTTCCATGTTCATACAGATAGCGGTGTAGATATTTCCAAGTTCATACAGATAGCGGAGTAGGTATTTCCACGTTCATACAGATAGAGGGGCTGATATTTCCATGTTCATACAGATAGCGGTGCTGATATTTCCATGTTTATACAGGTAGCGGTGTAGGTATTTCCATGTTTATACAGATAGTGGTGTAGTTATTTCCATGTTTATCTAGATAGCGGTGTAGATATTTCCATGTTTATACTGATAGCGGTGTAGATATCTCCATTTTAATACAGATGGCCGTGAAGATATTTGTATGTTCATACAGATGGCGGTGCAGATATTTCCATGTTCATACAGATGGCGGTGCAGATATTTCCATGTTCATACAGATAGCGGTGTAGTTATTTCCATGTTCATACAGATAGCGGTGTAGTTATTTCCATGTTCATAGAGATAGCGGTGTAGATATTTCCGTGTTCATACTGATAGCGGTGCTGATATTTCCATGTTTATACAGGTAGCGGTGTAGATATTTCCATGTTTATACAGATAGCGGTGTAGATATTTCCATGTTTATACAGATAGCGGTGTAGATATTTCCATGTTTATACATATAGCGGTGTAGATATCTCCATCTTAATATAGATTGGGGTGTAGATATTTATATCTTCATACAGATGGCGGTGCAGATATTTCCATGTTCATACAGATGGCGGTGTAGATATTTGCATGTATATAGTGATAGCGCTGTAGTTATTTCCATGTGTAAAGAGATAGCTTTGTAGATATTTCCATGTATATGCAGATCGCTGTGTAGATATTTCCATTTTCATGCAGATAGCGGTGTAGATATTTCCATGTTCAGATAGCGGTGTAGATATTTCCATGTTCATGCAGATAGCAGTGTAGATATTTCCATGTTTATACAGATAGCGGTGAAGATGTATGCATGTTTTTACAGATAGCGGTGTAGATATTTCCATGTTCTTCCAGATGGCTGTGTTGATATATCCATGTTCATACAGATGGCGGTGAAGATATTTCCATCTTCATACAAATAGCGGTGTAGTTTTTTCCGTGTGTAAAGAGATAGCTGTGTAGATATTTCCATGCATATGCAGATAGCTGTGTAGATATTTCCATTTTCATGCAGATAGCGGTTTAGATATTTCCATGTTCATCCAGGTGGCTGTGTAGATATATCCATGTTCAAACAGATAGCGGTGTAGATATTTCCATGTTCATAAAGATAGTGGTGTAGATATTTCCATGTTTATACAGATAGCGGTGTAGATATTTCCAGGTTTATAAAGATAGCGGTGTAGATATTTCCAAGTTTATACAGATAGCGGTGAAGATATCTCCATCTTAATACAGATGGTGGTGTAGATATTTATATGTTCATACAGATGGCAGTGCAGATATTTCCATGTTCATACAGATGGCGGTGTAGATATTTCCATGTTTATAGAGATAGCGGTGTAGTTATTTCCATGTTCATACAGATAGCGGTGTAGATATTTCCATGTTCATACAGATAGCGGTGTAGATATTTCCATGTTCATCCAGATGGCTGTGTAGATGTATCCATGTTCATACAGATGGCGGTGTAGATATTTCCATGTTCATAGAGATAGCGGTGTAGATATTTCCATATTCATACAGATAGAGGGGCTGATATTTCCATGTTCATACAGATAGCGGTGCTGATATTTCCATGTTTATACAGGTAGTGGTGTAGATATTTCGATGTTTATACAGGTAGCAGTGTAGATATTTCCATGTTTATACAGATAGCGATGTGGATATTTCCAGGTTTATACAGATAGCGGTGTAGATATTTCCATCTTAATACAGATGGCGCTGTAGATATTTATATGTTCATTCAGATGGCGGTGCAGATATTTCCATGTTCATACAGATGGCAGTGTAGATATTTCCATGTTCATACAGATAGCGGTGTAGTTATTTCCATGTGTAAAGATATAGCTGTGTAGATATTACCATGTATATGCAGATAGCTGTGTAGATATTTCTATTTTCATGCTGATAGCGGTTTAGATATTTCCATGTTCAAACAGATAGCGGTGTAGATATTTCCATGTTCATACAGATAGCGTTGTAAATATTTCCATGCTTATACAGATTGCAGTGAAGATGTATGCATGTTTACCCAGATAGCAGTGTAGATATTTCCATGTTCATGCAGATAGCGGTGTAGATATTTCCATGTTCATCCAGATGGCTTTGTAGATATTTCCATGTTCATACAGATAGCGGTGTAGCTATTTCCATGTTCATGCAGATAGCAGTTTAGATATTTCCATGTTCATAGAGATAGCAGTGTAGATATTTCCATGTTCATACAGATAGTGGTGCTGATATTTCCATGTTTATACAGGTAGCGCTGTAGATATTTCCATCTTTATACAGATAGCAGTGTAGATATTTCCAGGTTTATAAAGATGGCGGTGTAGATATTTCCAAGTTTATACAGATAGCGGTGAAGATATCTCCATCTTAATACAGATGGCGGTGTAGATATTTATATGTTCATACAGATGGCAGTGCAGATATTTCCATGTTCGTACAGAGGGCGGTGTAGATATATCCATGTTTATAGAGACAGCCGTGTAGTTATTTCCATGTGTAAAGAGATAGGTTTGTAGATATTTCCATGTATATGTAGATAGCTGTGTAGATATTTCTATCTTCATGCATATAGCGGTTTAGATATTTCCATGTTCAAACAGATAGCGGTGTAGATATTTCCATGTTCATACAGATAGCGGTGTAGATATTTCGATGTTTATACAGATAGCGGTGAAACGTATGCATGTTTACAGAGATAGCGGTGTAGATATTTCCATGTTCATACAGATCGCGGTGTAGATATTTCCATGTTCATCCAGATGGCTGTGTAGACATATATATGTTCATACAGATGGCGGTGAAGATATTTCCATGTTCATACAGATAGCGGTGTAGATATTTCCATATTCATACAGATAGCGGTGTAGATATTTCCATGTTCATACAGATGGCTGTGTAGATATATCCATGTTCATACAGATGGTGGTGAATATATTTCCATGTTCATACAGATAGCGGTGTAGATATTTCCATGTTCATACAGATAGCGGTGCAGATATTTCCATGTTCATACGGATATCGGTGCTGATATTTCCATGTTTATACAGACAGCGGTGTAGATATTTCCATGTTTATACAGATAGCGGTGTAGATATTTCCATGTTTATACAGATAGCGGTGTAGATATCTCCTTCTTAATACAGATGGCGGTGTAGATATTTATATGTTCATACAGATGGCGGTGAAGATATTTCCATGTTCATACAGATGGCGGTGTAGATATTTCCATGTTCATACAGATGGCGGTGAAGATATTTCCATGTTCATACAGATGGCGGTGCAGATATTTCCATGTTCATACAGATAGCGGTGTAGTTATTTCCATGTGTAAAGAGATAGCTGTGTAGATATTTCCATGTATATGCAGATAGCTGTGTAGATATTTCCATTTTCATGCAGATAGCGGTTTAGATATTTCCATGTTCAAACAGATAGCGGTGTAGATATTTCCATGTTCATACAGATAGCGGTGTAGATGTTTCCATGTTTATACAGATAGCGCTGAAGATGTCCGCATGTTTACACAGATAGCGGTGTAGATATTTCCACGCTCATACAGATAGCGGTGTAGATATTTCCATGTTCATTCAGATGGTTGTGTAGATATATGCATGTTCATACAGATAGCGGTGTAGTTATTTCCATATTCATACAGATAGTGGTGTAGATATTTCCATGTTCATACAGATGGCGGTGTAGCTATTTCCATGTTCATACAGATAGCGGTGTATATATTTCCATGCTCTTACAGATAGCGGTGTAGATATTTCCAAGTTCATACAGATAGCTGTGCTGATATTTCCATGTTTATACAGGTAGCGGTGTAGATATTTCCATGTTTGTACAGTTAGCGGTGTAGATATTTCCATGTTTATACAGATAGCGGTGTAGATATTTCCAGGTTTATACAGATAGAGGTGTAGATATCTGCTTCTTAATACGGATGGCGGTGTAGATATTTATATGTTCATTCAGATGGCGGTGCAGATATTTCCATGTTCATACATATAGCGGTGTAGATATTTCCATGTTCATACAGAAGGCGGTGTAGATATTTATATGTTCATACAGATGGCGGTGCAGATATTTCAATGTTCATACTGATAGCGGTGTAGATATTTCCATGTTTATAGAGATAGCGGTGTAGTTATTTCCATGTGTAAAGAGATAGCTGTGTAGATATTTCCATGTATATGCAGATAGCTGTGTAGATATTTCCATTTTCATGCAGACAGCGGTGTAGATATTTCCATGTTCAAACAGATAGCGGTGTAGATATTTCCATGTTCATACATATAGCGGTGTAGATATTTCCATGTTCATACAGACAGCGGTGTAGATATTTCCATGTTCATACAGATAGCGGTGTATATATTTCCATGTTCATACAGAGAGCGGTGCTGTTATTTACATGTTTATACAGGTAGCGGTGTAGATATTACCATGTTTATACAGATAGCGGTGCAGATATTTCCATGTTTATACAGATAGCGGTGTAGATGTTTCCAGGTTTATATAGATAGCGGTGTAGATATCTCCATGTTAATACAGATGGCGGTGTAGATATTTATATGTTCATACAGATGGCGGTGCAGATATTTTCATGTTCATACAGATAGCGGTGTAGCTATTTCCATTTTCATACAGATAGCAGTGTAGATATTTCCATGTTCATCCAGATGGCTGTGTAGACATATCCATGTTCATACAGATGGCAGTGAAGATAATTCCATGTTTATACATCTAGCGGTGTAGATATTTCCATGTTCATACAGATAGTGGTGTAGATACTTCCATGTTCATACAGATAGCGGTGCTGATGTTTCCATGTTTATACAGGTAGCGGTGCTGATATTTCCATGTTTATACAGGTAGCGGTGTAGATATTTCCATGTTTATACAGATAGCGGTGTAGATATTTCCATGTTTATACAGATAGCGCTGTAGATATTTCCATGTTTATACAGATAGCGGTGTAGATATCTCCATCTTAATACAGATGGCGGTGTAGATATTTATATGTTCATACAGAAGACCGTGCAGATATTTCCATGTTCATACAGATAGCGGTGTAGTTATTTCCATGTGTAAAGAGATAGCTGTGTAGATATTTCCATTTATATGCAGATAGCTGTGTAGATATTTCCATTTTCATGCAGATAGCGTTTAGATATTTCCATGTTCAAAAAGATAGCGGTGTAGATATTTCCATGTTTATACAGATAGCGGTGAAGATGTATGCATGCTTACACACATAGTGGTGTAGATATTTCCATGTTCATACAGATAGCGGTGTAGATATTTCCATGTTCATCCAGATGGCTGTGTAGATATATCCATGTTCATACAGATAGCGGTGTAGATATTTCCATGTTCATACAGATAGTGGTGTAGATATTTCCATGTTCATACAGATAGCGGTGTAGCTATTTCCATGTTCATACAGATAGCGGTGTAGATATTTACATCTTCGTACACATAGCGGTGTAGATATTTCCATGTTCATACAGATAGCTGTGCTGATATTTCCATGTTTATACTGGTAGCGGTGTAGATATTTCCATGTTCATACAGATAGCTCTGTAGCTATTTCCATGTTCATACAGATAGCGGTGTAGATATTTCCATGTTCATCCAGATGGCTGTACAGATATATCCATGTTCATACAGATGGCGGTGATGATAATTCCATGTTCAGATAGCGGTGTAGATATTTCCATGTTCATACAGATAGTGGTGTAGATATTTCCATGTTCATACAAATAGCGGTGTAGCTATTTCCATGTTCATACAGATATCGGTGTAGATATTTCCATGTTCATCCAGATGGCTGTGTAGATATATCCATGTTCAAACAGATGGCGTTGTAGATATTTCCATGTTCATACAGATAGCGGTGTAGATATTTCCATGTTCATACAGATAGCGGAGTAGGTATTTCCACGTTCATACAGATAGAGGGGCTGATATTTCCATGTTCATACAGATAGTGGTGCTGATATTTCCATGTTTATACAGGTAGCGGTGTAGATATTTCCATGTTTATACAGATAGCGGTGTAGTTATTTCCATGTTTATATAGATAGCGGTGTAGATATTTCCATGTTCATACAGATAGCGGTGTAGTTATTTCCATGTGTAAAGAGATAGCTGTGTAGATATTTCCATGTATATGCAGATAGCTCTGTAGATATTTCCATTTTCATGCAGATAGCGGTGCAGATATTTCCATGTTTAAACAGATAGCGGTGTAGACATTTCCATGTTCATACAGATAGCGGTGAAGATATTTCCATATTTATACAGATTGCGGTGAAGATGTATGCATATTTACACAGATAGCGGTGTAGATATTTCCATGTTCATACAGATAGCGGTGTAGATATTTCCATGTTCATCCAGATGGCTGTGTAGATATATCCATGTTCATACAGAGAGCGGTGTAGATATTTCCATCTTCATACAGATAGCGGTGTAGCTATTTCCATGTTCATACAGATAGCGGTGTAGTTATTTCCATGTTCATAGAGATAGCGGTGTAGATATTTCCGTGTTCATACAGATAGCGGTGCTGATATTTCCATGTTTATACAGGTAGCGGTGTAGATATTTCCATGTTTATACAGATAGCGGTGTAGATATTTCCATGTTTATACAGATAGCGGTGTAGATATTTCCATGTTTATACATATAGCGGTGTAGATATCTCCATCTTAATATAGATTGGGGTGTAGATATTTATATCTTCATACAGATGGCGGTGCAGATATTTCCATGTTCATACAGATGGCGGTGTAGATATTTGCATGTATATAGAGATAGCGCTGTAGTTATTTCCATGTGTAAAGAGATAGCTTTGTAGATATTTCCATGTATATGCAGATCGCTGTGTAGATATTTCCATTTTCATGCAGAGAGCGGTGTAGATATTTCCATGTTCAGATAGCGGTGTAGATATTTCCATGTTCATGCAGATAGCAGTGTAGATATTTCCATGTTTATACAGATAGCGGTGAAGATGTATGCCTGTTTATACAGATAGCGGTGTAGATATTTCCATGTTCTTCCAGATGGCTGTGTTGATATATCCATGTTCATACAGATGGCGGTGAAGATATTTCCATCTTCATACAGATAGCGGTGTAGTTTTTTCCGTGTGTAAAGAGATAGCTGTGTAGATATTTCCATGCATATGCAGATAGCTGTGTAGATATTTCCATTTTCATGCAGATAGCGGTTTAGATATTTCCATGTTCAAACAGATAGCGGTGTAGTTATTTCCATGTTCATAGAGAGAGCGGTGTAGATATTTCCATGTTCATACAGATAGCGGTGTAAATATTTCCATGTTTATACAGACAGTGGTGAAGATGTTTACATGTTTACACAGATAGCGGTGTAGATATTTCCATGTTCATACAGATAGCGGTGTAGATATTTCCATGTTCATCCAGATGGCTGTGTAGACATATCCATGTTCATACAGATGGCGGTGAAGATATCTCCATGTTCATACAGATAGCGGTGTAGATATTTCCATGTTCATCCAGATGGCTGTGTAGATATATCCATGTTCATACAGATAGCGGTGTAGATATTTCCATGTTCATACAGATAGCGGTGTAGATATTTCCATGTTCATACAGATAGCGGTGTAGATATTTCCATGTTCATACAGACGGTGGTGTAGATATTTCCATGTTTATAGATATAGCGGTGTAGATATTTCCATGTGTAAAGAGATAGCAGTGTATATATTTCCATGTATATGCAGATAGCTTTGTAGATATTTCCATTTTCATGCAGTTAGCGGTGTAGATATTTACATGTTCAAACAGATAGCGGTGTAGATATTTCCATGTTCATTCAGATAGCTTTGTAGATATTTCCATGTTCATACAGATAGCGGTGTAGATATTTCCATGTTCATACAGATAGCGGTGTAGATATTTCCATGTTCATACAGATAGCGGTGCTGATATTTCCATGTTTATACAGGTAGCGGTGTAGATATTTCCATGTTTATACAGATAGCGGTGTAGATATTTCCATGTTTATACAGATAGCGGTGTAGATATTTCCATGTTTATTCAGATAGCGGTGTAGGTATCTCCATCTTAATACAGATGGCGGTGTAGATATTTATATGTTCATACAGATGGCGGTGCAGATATTTCCATGTTCATACAGATGGCGTTGTAGATATTTCCATGTTCAGATAGCGGTGTAGATATTTCCATGTTCATACAGATAGCGGTGTAGATATTTCCATGTTCATACAGGTAGCGGTGTAGATTTTTCCATGTTCATACAGATAGCGGTGCTGATATTTCCATGTTTATACAGGCAGCGGTGTAGATATATCCATGTTTATACAGATAGCGGTGTAGATATCTCCTTCTTAATACAGATGGCGGTGTAGGTATTTAAAAGTTCATACAGATGGCGGTGCAGATATTTCCATGTTCATACAGATGGCGGTGTAGATATTTCCATGTTTATAGATATAGCGGTGTAATTATTTCCATGTGTAAAGAGATAGCTGTGTAGATATTTCCATGTATATGCAGATAGCTTTGTAGATATTTCCATTTTCATGCAGATAGCGGTGTAGATATATCCATGTTCAAACAGATAGCGGTGTAGATATTTCCATGTTCATCCAGATGGCTGTGTAGATATTTCCATGTTTATACAGATAGCGGTGTAGATATTTCCATATTCATACAGATAGCGGTGTAGATATTTCCATGTTCATCCAGATGGCTGTGTAGATATATCCATGTTCATCCAGATGTCTGTGTAGATATATCCATGTTCATACAGATAGCGGTGTAGATATTTCCATGTTCATACAGATAGCGGTGTAGATATTTCCATGTTCATACAGATAGCAGTGTAGATATTTCCATGTTCAAACAGATAGCGGTGTAGATATCTCCATCTTAATACAGATGGCGGTGTAGATATTTATATGTTCATACAGATGGCAGTGCAGATATTTCCATGTTCATACAGATGGCGGTGTAGATATTTCCATGTTTATAGAGATAGCGGTGTAGTTATATCCATGTGTAAAGAGATAGGTTTGTAGATATTTCCATGTATATGCAGAGAGCTGTGTAGATATTTCTATTTTCATGCAGATAGCGGTTTAGATATTTCCATGTTCAAACAGATAGCGGTGTAGATATTTCTATGTTCATCCACATGACTGTGTAGATATATCCATGTTCATACAGATAGCGGTGTAGATATTTCCATGTTCATACAGATAGCGGTGTAGATATTTCCATGTTTATACAGATAGCGGTGAAATGTATGCATGTTTACACAGGTAGCGGTTTAGATATTTCCATGTTCATACAGATCGCGGTGTAGATATTTCCATGTTCATCCAGATCGCTGTGTAGACATATCCATATTCATACAGATGGCGGTGAAGATATTTCCAAGTTCATACAGATTGCGGTGTAGATATTTCCATGTTCATACAGATAGCGGTGTAGATATCTCCATGTTCATACAGATAGCGGTGTAGATATTTCCATGTTCATACAGATAGAGGGGCTGATATTTCCATGTCCATACAGATAGCGGTTCTGATATTTCCATGTTTATACAGGTAGAGGTGTAGATATTTCCATGTTTATACAGATAGCAGTGTAGATATTTCCATGTTCATACAGATAGCGGTGTAGCTATTTCCATGTTCATACAGATAGTGGTGTAGATATTTCCATGTTCATCCAGATGGCTGTGTAGATATTTCCATGTTCATACAGATAGCGGTACTGATATTTCCATGTTGATACAGGTAGCGGTGTAGATATTTCCATGTTTATACAGATAGCGGTGTAGATATTTCCATGTTTATGCAGATAGCGGTGTAGATATCTCCATCTTAATACAGATGGCTGTGTAGATATTTATATGTTCATACAGATGGAGGTGCAGATGTTTCCATGTTCATACAGATTGCGGTGTAGATATTTCTATGTTCATACAGATAGCGGTGTAGTTATTTCCATGTGTAAAGAGATAGCTGTGTAGATATTTCCATGTATATGCAGATAGCAGAGTAGATATTTCCATTTTCAAGCAGATAGCGGTGTAGATATTTCCATGTTCAAACAGAGAGCGGTGTAGATATTTCCATGTTCATACAGATAGCGGTGTAGATATTTCCATGTTCATACAGATCGCGGTGTAGATATTTCCATATTCATCCAGATGGCTGTGTAGATATATCCATGTTCATACAGATAGCGGTGTAGATATATCCATGTTCATACAGATAGCGGTGTAGATATTTCCATGTTTATACAGGCAGCGTAGTAGATATTTCCATGTTTATACAGATAGCGGTGTAGATATCTCCTTGTTAATACAGATGGCGGTGTAGATATTTAGAGGCTCATACAGATGGCGTTGCAGTTATTTCCATGTGAATACAGATGGCGGTGTAGCTGTTTCCATGTTCATACAGATAGCGGTGTAGATATATCCATGTTCATAGAGATAGCGGTGTAGATATTTCCATGTTCATACAGATAGCGGTGCTGATATTTCCAAGTTTATACAGATAGCGGTGAAGATATCTCCATCTTAATACAGATGGCGGTGTAGATATTTATATGTTCATACAGACGGCGGTGCACTTATTTCCATGTTAATACAGATGGCGGTGTAGATATTTCCATGTTTATAGAGATAGCGGTGTAGTTATTTCCATGTGTATAGAGATAGATTTGTAGATATTTCTATGTATATGCAGATAGCTGTGTAGGTATTTCTATTTTCATGCAGATAGCAGTTTAGATATTTCCATGTTCAAACAGATAGCGGTGTAGGGATTTCCATGTTCATACAGATAGCGGTGTAGATATTTCCATGTTTATACAGATAGCGGTGAAGATATATGCATGTTTTCACAGATAGCGGTGTAGATATTTCCATGTTCATACAGATCGCGGTGTAGATATTTCCATGTTCATTAAGATAGCTGTGTAGACATATCCATGTTCATACAGATGGCGGTGAAGATATTTCCATGTTCATACAGATAGCGGTGTAGATATTTCCATGTTCATACAGATATCGGTGTAGATATTTCCATGTTCATACAGATGGCAGTGTAGATATATCCATGTTCATACAGATGACGGTGAAGATATTTCCATGTTCATACAGATAGCGGTGTAGATATTTCCATGTTAATACAGATAGCGGTGTAGATATTTCCATGTTCATACCGATAGCGGTGCTGATATTTCCATGTTTATAAAGGAAGCGGTGTAGATATTTCCATGTTTATGCAGATAGCGGTGTAGATATTTCCATGTTTATACAGATAGCGGTGTAGATATTTCCATGTTTATACAGATAGCGGTGTAGATATCTCCTTCTTAATACAGATGGCGGTGTAGATATTTATAAGTTCATACAGATGGCGGTGCAGATATTTCCATGTTCATACAGATGGCGATGTAGATATTTCCATGCTCATAGAGATAGCGGTGTAGTTATTTCCATGTGTAAAGAGATAGCTGTGTAGATATTTCCATGAATATGCAGATAGCTGTGTAGATATTTCCATTTTCATGCAGACAGCGGTGTAGATATTTCCTTGTTCAAACAGATAGCGGTGTAGATATTTCCATGTTCATACAGATAGCGGTGTAGATATTTCCATGTTCATACTGATAGCGGTGTAGATATTTCCATGTTCATACAGATAGCGGTGTATATATTTCCATGTTCATACAGATAGTGGTGCTGATAATTCCATGTTTATACTGGTAGCGGTGTAGATATTTCCTTGTTTATACAGATAGCGGTGTAGTTATTTCCATGTTTATACAGATAGCGGTGTAGATATTTCCATGTTCATACAGATAGCAGTGCTGATATTTCCATGTTTATACAGGCAGCAGTGTAGGTATTTCCATGTATATACAGATAGCGGTTTAGATATCTCCTTCTTAATACAGATGGCGGTGTAGATATTTATATGTTCATACAGATGGCGGAGCAGATATTTCCATGTTCATACAGATGGCGGTGTAGATATTTCCATGTTTATAGATATAGCGGTGTAGTTATTTCCATGTGTAAAGAGATAGCTGTGTAGATATTTCCATGTATATGCAGATTGCTTTGTAGATATTTCCATTTTCATACAGATAGCGGTGTAGATATTTACATGTTCAAACATATAGCGGTGTAGGTATTTCCATGTTCATACAAATAGCGGTGAAGATGTTTCCATGTTCATACAGATAGCGGTGTAGATAATTCCATGTTCATACAGATAGCGGTGTAGATATTTCCATGTTCATACAGATAGCGGTGCTGAGATTTCCATGTTTATGCAGATAGCGGTGCTGATGTTTCCATGTTTATACAGGTAGCAGTGTAGATATTTCCATGTTTATTCAGATAGCAGTGTAGATATTTCCATCTTAATACTGATGGCGGAGTAGATATTTATATGTTCATACAGATGGCGGTGCAGATATTTCCATGTTCATACAGATGGCGGTGTAGATGTTTCCATGTTCATACAGATAGCGGTGTAGTTGTTTCCATGTGTAAAGAGATAGCTTTGTAGATATTTCCATGTATATGCAGATAGCTGTGTAGATATTTCCATTTTCATGCAGAGAGTGGTGTATATATTTCCATCTTCAGATAGAGGTGTATGTATTTCCATGTTCATACAGATAGCGGTGTAGATATTTCCAAGTTTATACAGACAGCGGTGAAGATGTATGCATGTTTACACAGATAGCGGTGTGGAGATTTCCATGTTCATACAGAGGGCTGTGCAGATATATCCATGTTCATTCAGATAGCGGTGTAGATATTTCCATTTTCATACAGATAGCGGTGTAGATATTTCCATGTTCATACAGATGGCTGCGTAGATATATCCATGTTCATACCGATTGCGGTGAAGATATTTCCTTGTCCATACAGATAGCGGTGTAAATATTTCCATGTTCATACAGATAGAGTTGTAGCTATTTCCATGTTCATACAGATAGCGGTGTATGTATTTCCATGTTGATACAGATAGCGGTGCAGATATTTCCATGTTCATACAGATAGCAGTTTAGATATTTCCATGTTCATCCAGGAGGCTGTGTAGATATATCCATGTTCATACAGATGGCGTTGAAGATATTTCCTTGTTTATACAGATAGCGGTGTAGTTATTTCCATGTGTAAAGAGATAGCTGTGTAGATATTTCCATGTATATGCAGATAGCTGTGTGGATATTTCCATTTTCATGCAGATTGCGGTTTAGATATTTCCATGTTCAAACAGACAGCGGTGTAGATATTTCCATGTTCATAGAGATAGCGGTGTAGATATATCCATGTTCATACAGATAGAGGGGCTGATATTTCCATGTTCATACAGATAGCGGTGCTGATATTTCCATGTTTATACAGGTAGTGGTGTAGATATTTCCATGTTTATACAGGTAGCAGTGTAGATATTTCCATGTTTATACAGAGAGCGGTGTAGATATATCCATGTTTATACAGATAGCGGTGTAGGTATCTCCTTCTTAATACAGATGGCGGTGTAGATAATTATATGTTCATACAGATGGCGGTGCAGATATTTCCATGTTCATACAGATGGCGGTGTGGATATTTCCATATTCATACAGATAGCGGTGTAGATATTTCCATGTTTATACAGATAGCGGTGTAGATATTTCCATGTTCATACAGATGGCGGTGCAGATATTTCCATGTTCATACAGATGGCGGTGAAGATATTTCCATGTTCATAGAGATAGCGGTGTAGTTATTTCCATGTGTAAAGAGATAGCTGTGTAGATATTTCCATGTATATGCAGATAGCTCTGTAGATATTTCCATTTTCATGCAGATAGCGGTGTAGATATTTCCATGTTCAAACAGATAGCGTGTAGATATTTCCATGTTCATACAGATAGCGGTGTAGATATTTCCAAGTTTATACAGATTGCGGTGAAGATGTATGCATATTTACTCAGATAGCGGTGTATATATTTCCATGTTCATACAGATAGCGGTGAAGATATTTCCATGTTCATCCAGATGGCGGTGTAGATATTTCCATGTTCATCCAGATGGCTGTGTAGATATATCCATGTTCATACAGAGAGCTGTGTAGATATTTCCATGTTCATACAGGTAGTGGTGTAGATATTTCCATGTTCATACAGATAGCAGTGTAGCTCTTTCCATGTTCATAGAGATAGCGGTGTAGTTATTTCCATGTTCATACAGATATCGGTGCTGATATTTCCATGTTTATACAGGTAGCGGTGTAGATATTTCCATGTTTATACAGATAGCGGTGTAGATATTTCCATGTTTATACAGATAGCAGTGTAGTTATTGCTAAGTTTATACAGATAGCGTTGTGGATATTTCCATCTTAATATAGATGGGGGTGTAGATATTTATATGTTCATACAGATGGCGGTGCAGCTATTACCATGTTGATACAGATGGCGGTGTAGATATTTCATTGTTAATACAGATTGCTGTGTAGATATTTCTATGTTCATACAGATAGCGGTGTAGTTATTTCCAGGTGTAAAGAGATAGCTGTGTAGATATTTCCATGTATATGCAGATAGCAGAGTAGATATTTCGATTTTCAAGCAGATAGCAGTGTAGATATTTCCATGTTCATACAGATAGAGGTGTAGATATTTCCATATTAATACAGATCGCGGTGTAGATATTTCCATGTTCATCCAGATGGCTGTGTAGATATATCCATGTTCATACAGATAGCGGTGTAGATGTATCCATGTTCATACAGATAGCGGTGTAGATATTTCCATGTTTATACAGGCAGCGGAGTAGATATTTCCATGTTTATACAGATAGCGGTGTAGATTTCTCCTTGTTAATACAGATGGCGGTGTAGATATTTAGAGGCTCATACAGATGGCGTTGCAGATATTTCCATGTTCATACAGATGGCGGTGTAGCTATTTCCATGTTCATACGGATAGCGGTGTAGATATATCCATGTTCATAGAGATAGCGGTGTAGATATTGCCATGTTCATACAGATAGCGGTGTAGCTATTTCCATGTTCATAGAGATAGCGGTGTAGATATTTTCATGTTCATCCAGATGGCTGTGTAGATATATCCATGTTCATACAGATAGCGGTGCTGATATTTCCAAGTTTATACAGATAGCGTTGAAGATATCTCCTTCTTAATACAGATGGCGGTGTAGATATTTATAATTTCATACAGATGGCGGTGCAGATATTTCCATGTTCATACAGATGGCAATGTAGATATTTCCATGTTCATACAGATATCGGTGTAGATATTTCCATGTTCATACAGACAGCGGTGTATATATTTCCATGTTTATACAGACTGCGGTGAAGATGTATGCATGTTTACACAGATAGTGGTGTAGATATTTCCATGTTCATCCAGATGGCTGTGTAGATATTTCCATGTTTATACAGATAGCGGTGTAGATATTTCCATGTTCATACAGATAGCGGTGTAGATATTTCCATGTTCATACAGATAGCAGTGTAGATATTTCCATGTTCAAACAGATAGCGGTGTACATATCTCCATCTTAATACAGATGGCGGTGTATATATTTATATGTTCATACAGATGGCAGTGCAGATATTTCCATGTTCATACAGATAGCGGTGTAGATATTTCCATGTTCATACAGATAGCGGTGTAGATATTTCCATGTTTATACAGATAGCGGTGAAATGTATGCATGTTTACACAGATAGCGGTGTAGATATTTCCATGTTCATACAGATCGCGGTGTAGATATTTCCATGTTCATCCAGATCGCTGTGTAGACATATCCATATTCATACCGATGGCGGTGAAGATATTTACAAGTTCATACAGATTGTGGTGTAGATATTTCCATGTTCATACAGATAGCGGTGTAGATATTTTCATGTTCATACAGATGGCGGTGCAGATATTTCCATGTTCATACTGATAGCGGTGCTGATATTTCCATTTTTATACAGATAGCGGTGTAGATATTTCCATGTTTATACAGATAGCGGTGTAGATATTTCCATGTTTATACAGATAGCGGTGTAGATATCTCCTTAATACAGATGGCGGTGTAGATATTTATATGTTCATACAGATGGCAGTGAAGATATTTCCATGTTCATACAGATGGCGGTGTAGATATTTCCATGTTTATAGAGATAGCGGTGTAGTTATTTCCACGTGTAAAGAGATAGCTGTATAGATATTTCCATGTATATGCAGACAGCTGTGTAGATATTTCCATTTTCATGCAGACAGTGGTGTAGATATTTCCATGTTCAAACAGATAGCGGTGTAGATATTTCCATGTTCATACAGACAGCGGTGTATATATTTCCATGTTCATACAGATAGCGGTGTAGATATTTCCATGTTCATACAGATAGCGGTGTAGATATTTCCATGTTCATACAGATAGCGGTGTATATATTTCCATGTTCATACAGATAGCGGTGTAGATATTTCCATGTTCATACAGATAGCGGTGTAGATATTTCCATGTACATACAGATAGCGGTGCTGATATTTCCATGATTATACAGGTAGCGGTGTAGATATTTCCATGTTTATACACATAGCGGTGTAGATATTTCCATGTTTATACAGATAGCGGTGTAGGTATTTCCATGTTTATACAGATAGCGGTGTAGATATCTCCATCTTAATACAGATGGCGGAGTAGATATTTATATGTACATTCAGATGGCGGTGCAGATATTTCCATGTTCATACAGATAGCGGTGTAGCTATTTCCATGTTCATACAGATAGCGGTGTAGATATTTCCATGTTCACACAGATAGAGGGGCTGATATTTCCATGTTCATACAGATAGCGGTGCTGATATTTCCATGTTTTTACAGGTAGCGGTGTAGATATTTCCATGTTTATACAGATAACGGTGTAGATATTTCCATGTTTATACAGATAGCGGTGTAGATATTTCCATGTTTATACAGATAGCGGTGTAGATATCTCCATCTTAATACAGATGGCGGTGTAGATATTTATATGTTCATACAGATGGCCGTGCAGACTATTCCATGTTCATACAGATAGCGGTGTAGTTATTTCCATGTGTAAAGAGATAGCTGTGTAGATATTTCCACGTATATGCAGATTGCTCTGTAGATATTTCCATTTTCATGCAGATAGCGGTTTAGATATTTCCAAGTTCAAACAGCGGTGTAGATATTTCCATGTTCATACAGATAGCGGTGTAGATATTTCCATGTTCGTACAGATAGCGGTGTAGATATTTCCATGTTCATACAGATAGCGGTGTAGATATTTCCATGTCCATCCAGATGGCTGTGTAGATATATCCATGTCCATCCAGATGGCTGTGTAGATATATCCATGTTCATACAGATAGCGGTGTAGTTATTTCCATGTTCATACAGATAGTGGTGTAGATATTTCCATGTTCATACAGATAGTGGTGTACCTATTTCCATGTTCATACAGACAGCGGTGTATATATTTCCATGTTCGTACAGATAGCGGTGTAGATATTTCCATGTTCATATTGATAGCGGTGCTGATATTTCCATATTTATACAGGTAGCGGTGTAGATATTTCCGTGTTTATACAGATAGCGGTGTAGATATTTCCATGTTTATACAGATAGCGGTGTAGATATTTCCATGTTTATACAGATAGCGGTGTAGATATCTCCATCTTAATACAGATGGCGGTGTAGATATTTATATGTTCATACAGATGACGGTGCAGATATTTCCATGTTCATACAGATAGCGGAGCAGCTATTTCCATGTTCATACAGATAGCGGTGTAGATATTTCCATGTTCCTCCAGATGGCTGTGTAGACATATCCATGTTCACACAGATGGCGTTGTAGATAATTCCATGTTCATACATCTAGCGGTGTAGATATTTCCGTGTTCATACAGGTAGCGTTGTAGATATTTCCATGTTCATACAGAGAGAGGGGCTGATATTTCCATGTTCATACAGATAGCGTTGCTGATATTTCCATGTTTATACAGGTAGCGGTGTAGATATTATCATGTTTATACAGATAGCGGTGTAGATATTTCCATGTTTATACAGATAGCGGTGTAGGTATTTCCATGTTTATACAGATAGCGTTGTAGGTATCTCCATCTTAATACAGATGGCGGTGTAGATATTTATATGTTCATACAGATGGCCGTGCAGATATTTCCATGTTCATACAGATAGCGGTGTAGTTATTTCCATGTGTAAAGAGATAGCTGTGCAGATATTTCCATGTATATGCAGATAGCTGTGTAGATATTTCCATTTTCATGCAGATAGCGGTTCAGATATTTCCATGTTCAAACAGAGAGCGGAGTAGCTATTTCCATGTTCATACAGATAGCGGTGTAGATATTTCCATGTTCATCCAGATGGTTGTGTAGATATATCCATGTTAATACAGATAGCAGTGTAGATATTTCCATGTTCATACAGATAGCAGTGTAGATATTTCCATGTTTACACAGATAGAGGGTGAAGATGTATGCATGTTTACACAGATAGCAGTGTATATATTTCCATGTTCATACAGATAGCTGTATAGGTATTTCCATGTTCATCCAGATGGCAGTGTAGATATATCCATGTTCATACAGATGGTGGTGAAGATATTTCCATGTTCATACAGATAACGGTGTAGATATTTCCATGTTCATACAGATATCGGTGTAGATATTTCCATGTTCATACAGATGGCTGTGTAGATATATCCATGTTCATACATATGACGGTGAAGATATTTCCAGGTTCATACAGATAGCGGTGTAGGTATTTCCATATTCATACAGATAGCAGTGTAGATATTTCCATGTTAATATCGATAGCGGTGCTGATATTTCCATGTTTATGCAGGAAGCGGTGTAGATATTTCCATGTTTATACAGATAGCGTTGTAGATATTTCCATGTTTATACAGATGGCGGTGCAGATATTTCCATGTTCATACAGATGGCGAAGTAGATATTTCCATGCTTATGGAGATAGCGGTGTAGTTATTTCCATGTGTAAAGAGATAGCTGTGTAGATATTTCCATGTATATGCAGATAGCTGTGTAGATATTTCCATTTTCATGCAGACAGCGGTGTAGATATTTCCTTGTTCAAACAGATAGCGGTGTAGATATTTCCATGTTCATACAGATAGCAGTGTAGATATTTCCATGTTCATACTGACAGCGGTGTAGATATTTCCATGTTCATACAGATAGCGGTGTATATATTTCCATGTTCATACAGATAGTGGTGCTGATATATCCATGTTTATACAGGTAGCAGTGTAGATATTTCCATGTTTGTACAGAGAGCGGTGTAGTTATTTCCATGTTTATACAGATAGCGGTGTAGATATTTCCATGTTTATGCAGATAGCGGTGTAGATATCTCCATCTAAATACAGATGGCGGTGTAGATATTTATATGTTCATACAGATGGCAGTGCAGATATTTCCATGTTCATACAGATGGCGGTGTAGATATTTCCATGTTCATACAGATAGCGATGTAGTTATTTCCATGTGTAAAGAGATAGCTGTGTAGATATTTCCATGTATATGCAGATAGCAGTGTAGATATTTCCATCTTCAAACAGATAGCGGTGTAGATATTTCCATGTTCATACAGACAGCGGTGTAGATATTTCCATGTTTATACAGACTGCGGTGAAGATTTTTGCATGTTTACAGAGATAGCGGTGTAGATATTTCCATGTTCATCCAGATGGCTGTGTAGATATATCCATGTTCATACAGATAGCCGTTTAGATATTTCCATGTTCATACAGATAGCGGTGTAGATATTTCCATGTTCATACAGATAGCAGTGTAGATATTTCCATGTTCAAACAGACAGCGGTGTAGATATCTCCATCTTAATACAGATGGCGGTGTAGATATTTATAAGTTCATACAGATGGCAGTGCAGATATTTCCATGTTCATACAGATGGCGGCGTAGATATTTCCAAGTTTATAGAGATAGCGGTGTAGTTATTTCCATGTGTAAAGAGATAGGTTTGTAGATATTTCCATGTATATGCAGAGAGCTGTGTAGATATTTCTATTTTCATACAGATAGCGGTTTAGATATTTCAATGTTCAAACAGATAGCGGTGTACATATTTCCATGTTCATCCAGATGGCTGTGTAGATATATCCATGTTCATACAGATAGCGGTGTAGATATTTCCATGTTCATACAGATAGCGATGTAGATATTTCCATGTTTATACAGATAGCGGTGAAATGTATGCATGTTTACACAGATAGCGGTGTAGATATTTCCATGTTCATACAGATCGCGGTGCAGATATTTCCATGTTCATCCAGATAGCTGTGTAGACATATCCATATTCATACAGATGGCGGTGAAGATATTTCCATGTTCATACAGTTTGCGGTGTAGATATTTCCATGTTCATACAGATAGCAGTGTAGATATCTCCATGTTCATACAGATGGCGGTGTAGATATTTCCATGTTCATACAGATAGCGGTGTAGATATCTCCATGTTCATACAGATAGCGGTGTAGTTATTTCCATGTGTAAAGAGATAGCTTTGTAGATATTTCCATGTACATGCAGATAGCTGTGTAGATATTTCCATTTTCTTGCAGATAGCGGTGTAGATATTTCCATGTTTATACAGATAGCGGTGTAGATATCTCCTTCTTAATACAGATGGCGGTGTACATATTTATATGTTCATACAGATGGCTGTGAAGATATTTCCATGTTCATACAGATGGCGGTGCAGATATTTCCAAGTTCATACAGATAGCGGTGTAGTTTTTTCCATGTGTAAAGAGATAGCTGTGTAGATATTTCCATGTATATGCAGATAGCTGTGTAGATATTTCCATTTTCATGCAGATAGCGGTTTAGATATTTCCATGTTCAAACAGATATCGGTGTAGATATTTCCATGTTCATACAGATAGCGGTGTAGATATTTCCATGTTTATACAGGTAGCGCTGAAGATGTATGCATGTTTACACAGTTAGCGGTGTAGATATATCCATGTTCATACAGATAGCGGTGTAGATATTTCCATGTTCATCCAGATGGCTGTGTAGATATATCCATGTTCATACAGATAGCGGTGTAGTTATTTCCATATTCATACAGATAGTGGTGTAGATATTTCCATGTTCATACAGATAGCGGTGTAGCTATTTCCATGTTCATACAGATAGCGGTGTAGATATTTCCATGTTCGTACAGAAAGCGGTGTAGATATTTCCATGTTCATACAGATAGCTGTGCTGATATTTCCATGTTTATACAGGTAGCGGTGTAGATATTTCCATGTTTATAGAGATAGCGGTGTATATATTTCCATGTTTATACAGATAGCGGTGTAGATATTTCCAGGTTTATATAGATAGAGGTGTAGATATCTGCTTCTTAATACAGATGGCGGTGTAGATATTTATATGTTCATACAGATGGCGTTGCAGATATTTCCATCTTCATACAGATAGCGGTGTAGATATTTCCATGTTTATAGAGATAGCGGTGTAGTTATATCCATGTGTAAAGAGATAGCTGTGTAGATATTTCCATGTATATGCAGATAGCTGTGTAGATATTTCCATTTTCATGCTGACACCGGTGTAGATATTTCCATGTTCATACATATAGCGGTGTAGATATTTCCATGTTCATACAGATAGCGGTGTGGATATTTCCATGTTCATACAGATAGTGGTGTAGATATTTCCATGTTCATACAGATAGCGGTGCTGTTATTTCCATGTTTATACAGGTAGCAGTGTAGATATTTCCATGTTTATTCAGATAGTGGTGTAGATATTTCCATGTTTATACAGATAGCGGTGTAGATATTTCCATGTTTATACAGATAGCGGTGTAGATATCTCCATGTTAATACAGATGGCGGTGTAGATATTTATATGTTCATACAGATGGCGGTGCAGATATTTCCATATTCATACAGATAGCGGTGTAGCTATTTCCATGTTCATACAGATAGCGGTGTAGATATTTCCATGTTCATCCAGATGGCTGTGTAGACATATCCGTGTTCATACAGATGGCAGTGAAGATAATTCCATGTTTATACATCTAGCGGTGTAGATATTTCCATGTTCATACAGATAGCGGTGTAGGTATTTCCATGTTCATACAGATAGAGCTGCTGATATTTCCATGTTCATACAGATAGCGGTGCTGATATTTCCATGTTTATACAGGTAGCGGTGTAGATATTTCCATGTTTATACTGATAGCGGTGTAGATATCTCCATCTTAATACAGATGGCCGTGTAGATATTTATATGTTCATACAGATGGCGGTGCAGATATTTCCATGTTCATACAGATGGCGGTGTAGATATTTCCATGTTCATACAGATAGCGGTGTAGTTATTTCCATGTGTAAAGAGATAGCTGTGTAGATATTTCCATGTATATGCAGATAGCTCTGTAGACATTTCCATTTTCATGCAGATAGCGGTGTAGATATTTCCATGTTCAAACAGATAGCGGTGTAGACATTTCCATGTTCATTCAGATAGCGGTGAAGATATTTCCATGTTTATACAGATAGCGGTGAAGATGTATGCATATTTACACAGATAGCGGTGTAGATATTTCCATGTTCATACAGATAGCGGTGTAGATATTTCCATGCTCATCCAGATGGCTGTGTAGATATATCCATGTTCATACAGATAGCGGTGTAGTTATTTCCATGTTCATACAGGTAGTGGTGTAGATATTTCCATGTTCATACAGATAGCGGTGTAGCTATTTCCATGTTCATACAGATAGCGGTGTAGATATTTCCATGTTCATAGAGATAGCGGTGCAGATATTTCCGTGTTCATACAGATAGCGGTGCTGATATTTCCACGTTTATACAGGTAGCGGTGTAGATATTTCCATGTTTATACAGATAGCGGTGTAGATATTTCCATATTTATACAGATAGCGGTGTAGATATTTCCATGTTTATACATATAGCGGTGTAGATATCTCCATCTTAGTATAGATTGGGGTGTAGATATTTATATCTTCATACAGATGTCGGTGCACATATTTCCATGTTCATACAGATGGCAGTGTAGATATTTGCATGTATATAGAGATAGCGCTGTAGTTATTTCCATGTGTAAAGAGATAGCTTTGTAGATATTTCCATGTATATGCAGATCGCTGTGCAGATATTTCCATTTTCATGCAGATAGCGGTGTAGATATTTCCATGTTCAGATAGCGGTTTAGATATTTCCATGTTCATGCAGATAGCAGTGTAGATATTTCCATGTTTATACAGATAGCGGTGAAGGTGTATGCATGTTTATACAGGTAGCGGTGTAGATATTTCCAGGTTTATACAGATAGCGGGGTAGATATTTCCATGTTTACACAGATAGCGGTGTAGATATTTCCAGGTTTATACAGATAGCGGTGCAGATATCTCCTTCTTAATACAGATGGCGGTGTAGATATTTATATGTTCATACAGATGGCTGTGCAGATATTTCCATGTTCAAACAGATGGCGCTGTAGATATTTCCATGTTTTTAGAGATAGCGGTGTAGTTATTTCCATGTGTATAGAGATAGCTGTGTAGATATTACCATGTATATGCAGATATCTGTGTAGATATTTACATTTTCATGCAGACAGCGGTGTAGATATTTCCTTGTTCAAATAGATAGCGGTGTAGATATTTCCATGTTCATACATATAGCGGTGTGTATATTTCCATGTTCATACAGATAGCGGTGTAGATATTTCCATGTTCATACAGATAGCGGTGTAGATATTTCCATGTTCATATAGATAGCGGTGCTGATATTTCCATGTTTATACAGGTAGCGGTGTAGATATTTCCATGTTTATACAGATAGTGGTGTAGATATTTCCATGTTTATACAGATAGCGGTGTAGATATTTCCATGTTTATACAGATAGCGGTGTAGATATCTCCATCTTAATACAGATGGCGGTGTAGATATTTATATGTTCATACAGATGGCGGTGCAGATATTTCCATGTTCATACAGATAGCGGAGCAGCTATTTCCATGTTCATACAGATAGCGGTGTAGATATTTCCATGTTCCTCCAGATGGCTGTGTAGACATATCCATGTTCACACAGATGGCGTTGTAGATAATTCCATGTTCATACATCTAGCGGTGAAGATATTTCCATGTTCATACAGGTAGCGTTGTAGATATTTCCATGTTCATACAGAGAGAGGGGCTGATATTTCCATGTTCATACAGATAGCGGTGCTGATATTTCCATGTTTATACAGGTAGCGGTGTAGATATTATCATGTTTATACAGATAGCGGTGTAGATATTTCCATGTTTATACAGATAGCGGTGTAGGTATTTCCATGTTTATACAGATAGCGTTGTAGGTATCTCCATCTTAATACAGATGGCGGTGTAGATATTTATATGTTCATACAGATGGCCGTGCAGATATTTCCATGTTCATACAGATAGTGGTGTAGTTATTTCCATGTGTAAAGAGATAGCTGTGCAGATATTTCCATGTATATGCAGATAGCTGTGTAGATATTTCCATTTTCATGCAGATAGCGGTTCAGATATTTCCATGTTCAAACAGAGAGCGGAGTAGCTATTTCCATGTTCATACAGATAGCGGTGTAGATATTTCCATGTTCATCCAGATGGTTGTGTAGATATATCCATGTTAATACAGATAGCAGTGTAGATATTTCCATGTTCATACAGATAGCAGTGTAGATATTTCCATGGTTACACAGATAGCGGTGAAGATGTATGCATGTTTACACAGATAGCGGTGTATATATTTCCATGTTCATACAGATATCTGTATAGGTATTTCCATGTTCATCCAGATGGCTGTGTAGATATATCCATGTTCATACAGATGGTGGTGAAGATATTTCCATGTTCATACAGATAACGGTGTAGATATTTCCATGTTCATACAGATATCGGTGTAGATATTTCCATGTTCATACAGATGGCTCTGTAGATATATCCATGTTCATATATATGACGGTGAATATATTTCCAGGTTCATACAGATAGCGGTGTAAGTATTTCCATGTTCATACAGATAGCAGTGTAGATATTTCCATGTTAATATCGATAGCGGTGCTGATATTTCCATGTTTATACAGGAAGCGGTGTAGATATTTCCATGTTTATACAGATAGCGTTGTAGATATTTCCATGTTTATACAGATAGCGGTGTAGATATTTCCATGTTTATACAGATAGCGGTGTAGGTATCTCCTTCTTAATACAGGTGGCAGTGTAGATATTTATAAGTTCATACAGATGGCGGTGCAGATATTTCCATGTTCATACAGATGGCGAAGTAGATATTTCCATGCTTATGGAGATAGCGGTGTAGTTATTTCCATGTGTAAAGAGATAGCTGTGTACATATTTCCATGTATATGCAGATAGCTGTGTAGATATTTCCATTTTCATGCAGACAGCGGTGTAGATATTTCCTTGTTCAAACAGATAGCGGTGTAGATATTTCCATGTTCATACAGATAGCAGTGTAGATATTTCCATGTTCATACTGATAGCAGTGTAGATATTTCCATGTTCATACAGATAGCGGTGTATATATTTCCATGTTCATACAGATAGTGGTGCTGATATATCCATGTTTATACAGGTAGCAGTGTAGATATTTCCATGTTTGTACAGAGAGCGGTGTAGTTATTTCCATGTTTATACAGATAGCGGTGTAGATATTTCCATGTTTATGCAGATAGCGGTGTAGATATCTCCATCTAAATACAGATGGCCGTGTAGATATTTATATGTTCATACAGATGGCAGTGCAGATATTTCCATGTTCATACAGATGGCGGTGTAGATATTTCCATGTTCATACAGATAGCGATGTAGTTATTTCCATGTGTAAAGAGATAGCTGTGTAGATATTTCCATGTATATGCAGATAGCAGTGTAGATATTTCCATCTTCAAACAGATAGCGGTGTAGATATTTCCATGTTCATACAGACAGCGGTGTAGATATTTCCATGTTTATACAGACTGCGGTGAAGATTTTTGCATGTTTACACAGATAGCGGTGTAGATATTTCCATGTTCATCCAGATGGCTGTGTAGATATATCCATGTTCATACAGATAGCCGTTTAGATATTTCCATGTTCATACAGATAGCGGTGTAGATATTTCCATTTTTATACAGATAGCGGTGTAGATATTTCCAGGTTTATACAGATAGCGGTGTAGATATCTCCATCTTAATACAGATGGCGGTGTAGATATTTATAAGTTCATACAGATGGCAGTGCAGATATTTCCATGTTCATACAGATGGCGGTGTAGATATTTCCATGTTTATAGAGATAGCGGTGTAGTTATTTCCATGTGTAAAGAGATAGGTTTGTAGATATTTCCATGTATATGCTGAGAGCTGTTTAGATATTTCTATTTTCATACAGATAGCGGTTTAGATATTTCCATGTTCAAACAGATAGCGGTGTACATATTTCCATGTTCATCCAGATGGCTGTGTAGATATATCCATGTTCATACAGATAGCGGTGTAGATATTTCCATGTTCATACAGATAGCGATGTAGATATTTCCATGTTTATACAGATAGCGGTGTAGATATCTCCATCTTAATACAGATGGCGGTGTAGATATTTATATGTTCATACAGATGGCGGTGCAGATATTTCCATGTTCATACAGATAGCGGAGCAGCTATTTCCATGTTCATACAGATAGCGGTGTAGATATTTCCATGTTCCTCCAGATGGCTGTGTAGACATATCCATGTTCACACAGATGGCGTTGTAGATAATTCCATGTTCATACATCTAGCGGTGTAGATATTTCCATGTTCATACAGGTAGCGTTGTAGATATTTCCATGTTCATACAGAGAGAGGGGCTGATATTTCCATGTTCATACAGATAGCGGTGCTGATATTTCCATGTTTATACAGGTAGCGGTGTAGATATTATCATGTTTATACAGATAGCGGTGTAGATATTTCCATGTTTATACAGATAGCGGTGTAGGTATTTCCATGTTTATACAGATAGCGGTGTAGGTATCTCCATCTTAATACAGATGGCGGTGTAGATATTTATATGTTCATACAGATGGCCGTGCAGATATTTCCATGTTCATACAGATAGCGGTGTAGTTATTTCCATGTGTAAAGAGATAGCTGTGCAGGTATTCCCATGTATATGCAGATAGCTGTGTAGATATTTCCATTTTCATGCAGATAGCGGTTCAGATATTTCCATGTTCAAACAGATAGCGGAGTAGCTATTTCCATGTGCATACAGATAGCGGTGTAGATATTTCCATGTTCATCCAGATGGTTGTGTAGATATATCCATGTTAATACAGATAGCAGTGTAGATATTTCCATGTTCATACAGATAGCAGTGTAGATATTTCCATGTTTACACAGATAGCGGTGAAGATGTATGCATGTTTACACACATAGCGGTGTATGTATTTCCATGTTCATACAGATAGCTGTATAGGTATTTCCATGTTCATCCAGATGGCTGTGTAGATATATCCATGTTCATACAGATGGTGGTGAAGATATTTCCATGTTCATACAGATAACGGTGTAGATATTTCCATGTTCATACAGATATCGGTGTAGATATTTCCATGTTCATACAGATGGCTGTGTAGATATATCCATGTTCATACATATGACGGTGAAGATATTTCCAGGTTCATACAGATAGCGGTGTAGGTATTTCCGTGTGTAAAGAGATAGCTGTGTAGATATTTCCATGGATATGCAGATAGCTGTGTAGATATTTCCATTTTCATGCAGATAGTGTTTTAGATATTTCCATGTTCAAACAGATAGCGGTGTAGATATTTCCATGTTCATAGAGACAGCGGTGTAGATATTTCCATGTTCATACAGATAGCGGTGTAGATATTTCCATGTTTATACAGATAGTGGTGAAGATGTATGCATGTTTACACAGATAGCGGTGTAGATATTTCCATGTTCATCCAGATGGCTGTGTAGATATATCCATGTTCATACAGATAGCGGTGTAGATATTTCCATGTTCATCCAGATGGCTGTGTAGATATTTCCATTTTCATGCAGATTGCGGTTTAGATATTTCCATGTTCAAACAGATATCGGTGTAGATATTTCCATGTTCATACAGATAGCGGTGTAGATATTTCCATGTTTATACAGGTAGCGCTGAAGATGTATGCATGTTTACACAGTTAGCGGTGTAGATATATCCATGTTCATACAGATAGCGGTGTAGATATTTTCATGTTCATCCAGATGGCTGTGTAGATATATCCATGTTCATACAGATAGCGGTGTAGTTATTTCCATATTCATACAGATAGTGGTGTAGATATTTCCATGTTCATACAGATAGCGGTGTAGCTATTTCCATGTTCATACAGATAGCGGTGTAGATATTTCCATGTTCGTACAGAAAGCGGTGTAGATATTTCCATGTTCATACAGATAGCTGTGCTGATATTTCCATGTTTATACAGGTAGCGGTGTAGATATTTCCATGTTTATACAGATAGCAGTGTAGATATTTCCATGTTTATACAGATAGCGGTGTAGATATTTCCAGGTTTATACAGATAGAGGTGTAGATATCTGCTTCTTAATACAGATGGCGGTGTAGATATTTATATGTTCATACAGATGGCGGTGCAGATATTTCCATGTTCATACAGATAGCAGTGTAGATATTTCCATGTTTATACAGATAGCGGTGTAGATATCTCCTTCTTAATACAGATGGCGGTTTAGATATTTATATGTTCATACAGATGGCGGTGCAGATATTTCCATGTTCATACAGATGGTGGTGTAGATATTTCCATGTTTATAGATATAGTGGTGTAGTTATTTCCATGTGTAAAGAGATAGCTGTGTATATATTTCCATGTATATGCAGATAGCTTTGTAGATATTTCCATGTTCATAGAGATAGCGGTGTAGATATTTCCATGTTCATACACATAGCGGTGTAGATATTTCCATGTTCATACAGATAGCGGTGCTGATATTTCCATGTTTATACAGGTAGCGGTGTAGATATTTCCATGTTTATACAGACTGCGGTGAAGATGTTTGCATGTTTACACAGATAGCGGTGTAGATATTACCATGTTCATCCAGTTGGCTGTGTAGATATGTCCATGTTCATACAGATAGCTGTGTAGATATTTCCATGTTCATACAGATAGTGGTTTAAATATTTCCATGTTCATTCAGATGGCTGTGTAGATATATCCATGTTCATACAGATAGCGGTGTAGATATTTCCATGTTCATACAGGTAGCGGTGTAGATATTTCCATGTTTATACAGGCAGCGGTGTAGATATTTCCGTGTTTATACAGATAGCAGTGTAGATATCTCCATCTTAATACAGATGGCGGTGTAGATATTTATATGTTCATACAGATGGCGTTGGGGATATTTCCATGTTCATACAGATGTCAGTGTAGATATTTCCATGTTTATAGATATAGCGGTGTAGTTATTTCCATGTGTAAAGAGATGGCTGTGTAGATATTTCCATGTATATGCAAATAGCTTTTTAGATATTTCCATTTTCATGCAGATTGCGGTGTAGATATTTACATGTTCAAACAGATAGCGGTGTAGAAATTTCCATGTTCATTCAGATAGCTTTGTAGATATTTCCATGTTCATACAGATAGCGGTGTAGATATTTCCATGTTCATACAGATAGCGGTGTAGATATTTCCATGTTCATACAGATAGTGGTGTAGATATTTCCATGTTTTTTCAGATAGCGGTGTAGATATCTCCATCTTAATACAGATGGCGGTGTAGATATTTACATGTTCATACCGATGGCGGTGCAGATATTTCCATGTTAATACAGATAGCGGTGTAGATATTTCCATGTTCATACAGATAGCGGTGTAGATATTTCCATGTTCATACAGATAGCGGTGCTGATATTTCCAAGTTTATACAGGTAGCGGTGTAGATATTTCCATGTTTATACAGTTAGTGGTGTAGATATTTCCATGTTTTTTCAGATAGCGGTGTAGATATCTCCATCTTAATACAGATGGCGGTGTAGATATTTACATGTTCATACCGATGGCGGTGCAGATATTTCCATGTTCATACAGATGGCGGTGTAGATATTTCCATGTTCATACAGTTAGCGGTGTAGTTATTTCCATGAGTAAGGAGATAGCTGTGTAGACATTTCCATGTATTTGCAGATAGCTGTGTAGATATTTCCATTTTCATGCAGATAGCGGTGTATATATTTCTATATTCAAACAGATAGCGGTGTAGATATTTCCATGTTCATACAGATAGCGGTGTAGATATTTCCATGTTTATACAGATCGCGGTGAAGATGTATGCATGTTTACACAGGTAGCGGTGTGGATATTTCCAAGTTCATCCAGAGGGCTGTGTAGATATATCCATGTTCATACAGATAGCGGTGTAGATATTTCCATGTTCATACAGATAGCGGTGTAGATATTTCCATGTTCATCCAGATGGCTGTGTAGATATATCCATGTTCATACAGATGGCGGTGAAGAAATTTCCATGTTCGTAGAGATAGCGGTGTAGATATTTCCATGTTCATACAGATAGCGGTGTAGTTATTTCCATGTGTAAAGAGATAGCTGTGTAGATATTTCCATGTATATGCAGATAGCTGTGTAGATATTTCTATTTTCATGCTGATAGCCGTTTAGATATTTCCATGTTCAAACAGATAGCGGTGTAGATATTTCCATGTTCATACAGACAGCGTTGTAGATATTTCCATGCTTATACAGATTGCATTGAAGATGTATGCATGTTTACACAGATAGCGGTGTAGATATTTCCATGTTCATGCAGATAGCGGTGTAGATATTTCCATGTTCATCCAGATGGCTGTGTAGACATATCCATGATCATACAGATAGCGGTGTAGATATTTCCATGTTCATACAGATAGAGGTGTAGATATTTCCATGTTCGTACAGATAGCGGTGTAGCTATTTCCATGTTCATGCAGATAGCAGTGTAGATATTTCCATGTTCATAGAGATAGCGGTGTAGATATTTCCATGTTCATACCGATAGCGGTGCTGATATTTCCATGTTTATACAGGTAGCGGTGTAGATATTTCCATGTTTATACAGATAGCGGTGTAGATATTTCCAGGTTTATAGAGATAGCGGTGTAGATATTTCCAAGTTTATACAGATAGCGGTGAAGATATCTCCATCTTAATACAGATGGCGGTGTAGATATTTATATGTTCACACAGATGGCAGTGCAGATATTTCCATTTTCATTCAGATGGCGGTGTAGATATTTACATGTTTATAGAGATAGCGGTGTAGTTATTTCCATGTGTAAATAGATAGGTTTGTAGATATTTCCATGTATATGCAGATAGCTGTGTAGATATTTCTATTTTCATGCAGATAGCGGTTTAGATATTTCCATGTTCAAACAGATAGCGGTGTAGATATTTCCATGTTCATACAGATAGCGGTGTAGATATTTCCATGTTTATACAGATAGCGGTGAAACGTATGCGTGTTTACACAGATAGCGGTGTATTTCCATGTTCATACAGATCGCGGTGTAGATATTTCCATGTTCATCCAGATGGCTTTGTAGACATATCCATGTTCATACAGATGGCCGTGAAGGTATTTCCATGTTCATACAGATAGCGGTGTAGATATTTCCTTTTTCATACAGATAGCGGTGTAGATATTTCCATGTTCATCCAGATGGCTGTGTAGATATATCCATGTTCATACAGATGGCGGTGAAGAAATTTCCATGTGCATACAGATAGCGGTGTAGCTATTTCCATGTTCATACATATAGCGGTGTATGTATTTCCATGTTCATACAGATAGCGGTGTAGATATTTCCATGTTCATACAGATAGCGGTGTAGATATTTCCATGTTCATCCAGATGGCTGTGTAGATATATCCATGTTCATACAGATGGCGGTGTAGATATTTCCATGTTCATACAGATAGCGGTGTAGATATTTCCATGTTCATACAGATATAGGGGCTGATATTTCCATGTTCATACAGATAGCGGCGCTGATATTTCCATGTTTATACAGGTAGTGGTGTAGATATTTCCATGTTTATACAGGTAGCAGTGTAGATATTTCCATGTTTATACAGATAGCGGTGTGGATATTTCCATGTTTATACAGATAGCGGTGTAGATATCTCCATCTTAATACAGATGGCCGGGTAGATATTTATATGTTCATTCAGATGGCGGTGCAGATATTTCCATGTTCATACAGATGGCGGTGTAGATATTTCCATGTTCATACAGATAGCGGTGTAGTTATTTCCATGTGTAAAGAGATAGCTGTGTAGATATTTCCATGTATATGCAGATAGCTGTGTAGATATTTCTATTTTCATGCTGATAGCGGTTTAGATATTACCATGTTCAAACAGATAGCGGTGTAGATATTTCCATGTTCATACAGATTGCGTTTTAGATATTTCCATGCTTATACAGATTGCAGTGAAGATGTGTGCATGTTTACACAGATAGCGGTGTAGATATTTCCATGTTCATGCAGATAGCGGTGTAGATATTTTCATGTTCATCCAGATGGCTGTGTAGATAAATCCATGTTCATACAGATAGCGGTGTAGATATTTCCATGTTCATACAGATAGAAGTGTAGATATTTCCATGTTCGTACAGATAGCGGTGTAGCTATTTCCATGTTCATGCAGATAGCGGTGTAGATACTTCCATGTTCATAGAGATAGCGGTGTAGATATTTCCATGTTCATACTGATAGCGGTGCTGATATTTCCATGTTTATACAGGTAGCGGTGTAGATATTTCCAAGTTTATTCAGATAACGGTGAAGATATCTCCATCTTAATACAGATGGCGGTGTAGATATTTATATGTTCATACAGATGGCAGTGCAGATATTTCCATGTTCATACAGATGGCAGTGTAGATATTTCCATGTTTATAGAGATAGCGGTTTAGTTATTTCCATGTGTAAAGAGATAGGTTTGTAGATATTTTCATGTATATGCAGATAGCTGTGTAGATATTTCTATTTTCATGCAGATAGCGGTTTAGATATTTCCATGTTCAAACAGATAGCGGTATAGATATTTCCATGTTCATACAGATAGCGCTGTAGATATTTCCATGTTTATACAGATAGCGGTGAAACGTATGCAAGTTTACACAGATAGCGGTGTAGATATTTCCATCTTCATACAGATCGCGGTGTAGATATTTCCATGTTCATCCAGATGGCTGTGTAGACATATCCATGTTCATACAGATGGCGGTGAAGATATTTCCATGTTCATACAGATAGCGGTGTAGAGATTTCCATGTTCATACAGATAGCGGTGTAGATATTTCCATGTTCATACAGTTGGCTGTGTAGATATATCCATGTTCATACAGATGGCGTTGAATATATTTCCATGTTCATACAGATAGCGGTGTAGATATTTCCATGTTCATACAGATAGCGGTGCAGATATTTCCATGTTCATACAGATAGCGGTGCTGATATTTCCATGTTTATACAGATAGCGTTGTAGATATTTCCATGTTTATACAGATAGCGGTGTAGATATCTCCTTCTTAACACAGATGGCGGTGTACATATTTATATGTTCATACAGATGGCTGTGAAGATATCTCCATCTTAATACAGATGGCGGAGTAGATATTTCTATGTACATGCAGATGGCGGTGCAGATATTTCCATGTTCATACAGATAGCGGTGTAGTTATTTCCATGTGTAAAGAGATAGCTGTGTAGATATTTCCATGTATATGCAGATAGCTGTGTAGATATTTCCATTTTCATGCAGATAGCGGTTTACATATTTCCATGTTCAAACAGATATCGGTGTAGATATTTCCATGTTCATACAGATAGCGCTGTAGATATTTCCATGTTTATACAGGTAGCGCTGAAGATGTGTGCATGTTTACACAGATAGCGGTGTAGATATATCCATGTTCATACAGATAGCGGTGTAGTTATTTCCATGTTCATCCAGATGTCTGTGTAGATATATCCATGTTCATACAGATAGCGGTGTAGTTATTTCCATATTCATACAGATAGTGGTGTAGATATTTCCATGTTCATACAGATAGCGGTGTAGCTATTTCCATGTTCATACAGATAGCGGTGTAGATATTTCCATGTTCGTACAGATAGCGGTGTAGATATTTCCATGTTCATACAGATAGCTGTGCTGATATTTCCATGTTTATACCGGTAGCGGTTTAGATATTTCCATGTTTATACAGATAGCGGTGTAGATATTTCCATGTTTATACAGATAGCGGTGTAGATATTTCCAGGTTTATACAGATAGAGGTGTAGATATCTGCTTCTTAATACAGATGGCGGTGAAGATATTTATATGTTCATACAGATGGCGGTGCAGATATTTCCATGTTCATACAGATAGCGGTGTAGATATTTCCATGTTTATAGAGATAGCGGTGTAGTTATATCCATGTGTAAAGAGATAGCTGTGTAGATATTTCCATGTATATGCAGATAGCTGTGTAGATATTTCCATTTTCATGCAGACAGCGGTGTAGATATTTCCATGTTCAAACAGATAGCGGTGTAGATATTTCCATGTTCATACATATAGCGGTGTAGCTATTTCCATGTTCATACAGATAGCGGTTTAGATATTTCCATGTTCATACAGATAGCGGTGTAGATATTTCCGTGTTCATACAGATAGCGGTGCTGTTATTTCCATGTTTATACAGGTAGCGGTGTAGATATTTCCATGTTTATACAGATAGCGGTGTAGATATTTCCATGTTTATACAGATAGCGGTGTAGATATTTCCATGTTTATACAGATAGCGGTGTACATATCTCCATGTTAATACAGATGGCGGTGTAGATATTTATATGTTCATACAGATGGCGGTGCAGATATTTCCATATTCATACAGATAGCGGTGTAGCTATTTCCATCTTCATACAGATAGCGGTGTAGATATTTTCATGTTCATCCAGATGGCTGTGTAGACATATCCATGTTCATACAGATGGCAGCGAAGATAATTCCATGTTTATACATCTAGCTGTGTAGATATTTCTATGTTCATACAGATAGCTGTGTAGGTATTTCCATGTTCATACAGATAGAGGGGCTGATATTTCCATGTTCATACAGATAGCGGTGCTGATATTTCCATGTTTATACAGATAGCGGTGTAGATATTTCCATGTTTATACTGATAGCGGT
This sequence comes from Gorilla gorilla gorilla, assembly GCF_029281585.2. Classification (NCBI taxonomy): domain Eukaryota; kingdom Metazoa; phylum Chordata; class Mammalia; order Primates; family Hominidae; genus Gorilla; species Gorilla gorilla. The sequence continues at coordinate 1,651,396 of NC_073232.2, read as the reverse complement.
GTATATATCTCCATCTTAATACAGATGGCCGTGTAGATATTTATATGTTCATACAGATGGCGGTGCAGATATTTCCATGTTCATACAGATGGCGGTGTAGATATTTCCATGTTCATACATATAGCGGTGTAGTTATTTCCATGTGTAAGGAGATAGCTGTGTAGATATTTCCATGTATATGCAGATAGCTCTGTAGATATTTCCATTTTCATGCAGATAGCGGTGTAGATATTTCCATGTTCAAACAGATAGCGGTGTAGACATTTCCATGTTCATTCAGATAGCGGTGAAGATATTTCCATGTTTATATAGATTGCGGTGAAGATGTATGCATATTTACACAGATAGCGGTGTAGATATTTCCATGTTCATACAGATAGCGGTGTAGATATTTCCATGTTCATCCAGATGGCTGTGTAGATATATCCATGTTCATACAGATAGCGGTGTAGATATTTCCATGTTCATACAGGTAGTGGTGTAGATATTTCCATGTTCATACAGATAGCGGTGTAGCTATTTCCATGTTCATACAGATAGCTCTGTAGATATTTCCATGTTCAAAGAGATAGCGGTGCAGATTTTTCCGTGTTCATACAGATAGCGGTGGTGATATTTCCATGTTTATACAGGTAGCGGTGTAGATATTTCCATGTTTACACAGAGAGCGGTGTAGAAATTTCCATGTTTATACAGATAGCCGTGTAGATATTTCCATGTTTATACATATAGCGGAGTAGATATCTCCATCTTAATATAGATTGGGGTGTAGATATTTATATCTTCATACAGATGTCGGTGCAGATATTTCCATGTTCATACAGATGGCAGTGTAGATATTTGCATGTATATAGAGATAGCGCTGTAGTTATTTCCATGTGTAAAGAGATAGCTTTGTAGATATTTACATGTATATTCAGATCGCTGTGTAGATATTTCCATTTTCATGCAGATAGCGGTGTAGATATTTCCATGTTCAGATAGCGGTGTAGATATTTCCATGTTCATGCAGATAGCAGTGTAGATATTTCCATGTTTATACAGATAGCGGTGAAGATGTATGCATGTTTATACAGATAGCGGTGTAGATATTTCCATGTTCATCCAGATGGCTGTGTTGATATATCCATGTTCATACAGATGGCGGTGAAGATATTTCCATGTTCATACAGATAGCGGTGTAGTTATTTCCGTGTGTAAAGAGATAGCTGTGTAGATATTTCCATGTATATGCAGATAGCTGTGTAGATATTTCCATTTTCATGCAGATAGCGTTTTAGATATTTCCATGTTCAAACAGATAGCGGTGTAGATATTTCCATGTTCATAGAGAGAGCGGTGTAGATATTTCCATGTTCATACAGATAGCGGTGTAGATATTTCCATGTTTATACAGATAGCGGTGTAGATATTTCCATGTTCATACAGATGGCTGTGTAGACATATCCATGTTCATACAGATGGCGGTGAAGATATTTCCATGTTCATACAGATAGCGGTGTAGATATTTCCATGTTCATCCAGATGGCTGTGTAGTTATATCCGTGTTCATACAGATAGCGGTGTAGATATTTCCATGTTCATACAGATAGCGGTGTAGGTATTTCCATGTTCATTCAGATAGCTTTGTAGATATTTCCATGTTCATACAGATAGCGGTGTAGATATTTCCATGTTCATACAGATAGCGGTGTAGATATTTCCATGTTCATACAGATAGCGGTGCTGATATTTCCATGTTTATACAGGTAGCGGTGTAGATATTTCCATGTTTATACAGATAGCGGTGTAGATATTTCCATGTTAATACAGATAGCGGTGTAGATATTTCCATGTTTATTCAGATAGTGGTATAGATATCTCCATCTTAATACAGATGATGGTGTAGATATTTATATTTTCATACAGATGGCGGTGCAGATATTTCCATGTTCATACAGATGGCGGTGTAGATATTTCCATGTTCATATAGCGGTGTAGATATTTCCATGTTCATACATATAGCGGTGTAGATATTTCCATGTTCATACAGATAGCGGTGTAGATATTTCCATGTTCATACAGGTAGCGGTGTAGATTTTTCTATGTTCATACAGATAGCGGTGTAGATATTTCCATGTTCATACACACAGCGGTGTAGTTATTTCCATGTGTAAAGAAATAGCTGTGTAGATATTTCCATGTATATGCAGATAGCTGTGTGGATATTTCCATTTTCATGCAGATAGCGGTTTAGATATTTCCATGTTCAAACAGATAGCGGTGTAGATATTTCCATGTTTATATAGATAGCGGTGTAGATATTTCCATGTTCATACAGATAGAGGGGCTGATATTTCCATGTTCATACAGATAGCGGTGCTATTTCCATGTTTATACAGGTAGCGGTTTAGATATTTCCATGTTTATACAGGTAGCAGTGTAGATATTTCTATGTTTATACAGAGAGCGGTGTAGATATATCCATGTTTATACAGATAGCTGTGTAGATATCTCCTTCTTAATACAGATGGCGGTGTAGATATTTATATGTTCATAGAGATGGCGGTGCAGATATTTCCATGTTCATACAGATGGCTGTGTAGATATTTCCATGTTCATACAGATAGCGGTGTAGTTATTTCCATGTGTAAAGAGATAGCTGTGTAGATATTTCCATGTATATGCAGATAGCGGTGTAGATATTTCCATTTTCATGCTGATAGCGGTTTAGATATTTCCATGATCAAACAGATAGCGGTGTAGATATTTCCATGTTCATTCAGATAGCGGTATAGCTATTTCCATGCTTTTGCAGATTGCGGTGAAGATGTATGCATGTTTACACAAATAGCGGTGTAGATATTTCCATGTTCATGCAGATAGCGGTGTAGATATTTCCATGTTCATCCAGATGGCTGTGTAGATATATCAATGTTCATACAGATAGCGGTGTAGATATTTCCATTTTCATTGAGATTGCGGTGTAGATATTTCCATGTTTATACAGATAGCGGTGTAGATATTTCCAAGTTTATACAGATAGCGGTGAAGATATCTCCATCTTAATACCGATGGCGGTGTAGATATTTATATGTTCATACAGATGGCAGTGCAGATATTTCCATGTTCATACAGATGGCGGTGTAGATATTTCCATGTTCATCCAGATTGCTGTGTAGACATATCCATGTTCATACAGATGGCGGTGAAGATATTTCCATGTTCATACAGATAGCGGTGTAGATATTTCCATGTTCATACAGATAGCGGTGTAGATATTTCCATGTTCATACTGATATCGGTGCTGATATTTCCATGTTTATACAGGTAGCGGTGTAGATATTTCCATGTTTATACAGATAGCGGTGTAGATATTTCCACGTTTATACAGATAGCAGTGTAGATATTTCCTTGTTTATACCGATAGCGGTGTAGATATCTCCTTCTTAATACAGATGGCGGTGCAGATATTTATATGTTCATACACATGGCGGTGCAGATATTTCCATGTTCATACAGATGGCGGTGTAGATATTTCCATGTTCATACAGATAGCGGTGTAGATATCTCCATGTTCACACAGATAGCGGTGTAGATATTTCCATGTTCATACAGATGGCGGTGTAGAAATTTCCATGTTCATACTTATAGCGGTGCTGATATTTCCATTTTTATACAGATGGCGGTGTAGATATTTCCATGTTTATACAGATAGCGGTGTAGATATTTCCATGTTTATACAGATAGCGGTGTAGATATTTCCTTAATACAGATGGCAGTGTTGATATTTATATGTTCATACAGATGGCAGTGAAGATATTTCCATGTTCATACAGATGGCGGTGTAGATATTTCCATGTTTATAGATATAGCGGTGTAGTTATTTCCATGTGTAAAGAGATAGCTGTGTAGATATTTCCATGTATATGCAGATAGCTTTGTAGATATTTCCATTTTCATACAGATAGCGGTGTAGATATTTACATGTTCAAACAGATAGCGGTGGAGATATTTCCATGTTCATACAGATAGCGGTGTAGATATTTCCATGTTCATACAGATAGCGGTGTAGATATTTCCATGTTCATACAGATAGCGGTGTAGATATTTCCATGTTCATAAAGATAGCGGTGCTGATATTTCCATGTTTATGCAGATAGCGGTGCTGATGTTTCCATGTTTATACAGGTAGCAGTGTAGATATTTCCATGTTTATTCAGATAGCAGTGTAGATATCTCCATCTTAATACAGATGGCGGTGTAGATATTTATATGTTCATACAGATGGCGGTGCAGATATTTCCATGTTCATACAGATGGCAGTGTAGATATTTCCATGTTCATACAGATAGCGGTGTAGTTATTTCCATGTGTAAAGAGATAGATGTGTAGATATTTCCATGTATATGCAGATAGCTGTGTAGATAGTTCCATTTTCATGCAGATAGTGGTGTATATATTTCCATGTTCAAACAGATAGCGGTGTACATATTTCCATGTTCATACAGATAGCAGTGTAGATCTTTCCAAGTTTTTACAGACAGCGGTGAAGATGTATGCATGTTTACACAGATAGCGGTGTGGAGATTTCCATGTTCATACAGAGGGCTGTGTAGATATATCCATGTTCATACAGATAGCGGTGTAGATATTGCCATGTTCATACAGATAGCGGTGTAGATATTTCCATGTTCATCCAGATGGCTGCGTAGATATATCCATGTTCATACCGATGGCGGTGAAGATATTTCCATGTCCATACAGATAGCGGTGTAGATATTTCCATGTTCATACAGATAGCGGTGTAGCTATTTCCATGTTCATACAGATAGCGGTGTATGTATTTCCATGTTCATACAGATAGCAGTGCAGATATTTCCATGTTCATACAGATAGCAGTGTAGATATTTCCATGTTCATCCAGGAGTCTGTGAAGGTATATCCATGTTCATACAGATGGCGGTGAAGATATTTCCATGTTCATACAGATAGCGGTGTAGTTATTTCCATGTGTAAAGAGATAGCTGTGTAGATATTTCCATGTATATGCAGATAGCTGTGTGGATATTTCCATTTTCATGCAGATAGCGGTTTAGAGATTTTCATGTTCAAACAGATAGCGGTGTAGATATTTCCATGTTCATAGAGATAGCGGTGTAGATATTTCCATGTTCATACAGATAGAGGGGCTGATATTTCCATGTTCATACAGATAGCGGTGCTGATATTTCCATGTTTATACAGGTAGCGGATTAGTTATTTCCATGTTTATACAGGTAGCAGTGTAGATATTTCCATGTTTATACAGAGAGCGGTGTAGATATATCCATGTTTATACAGATAGCGGTGTAGATATCTCCTTCTTAATACAGATGGCGGTGTAGATATTTATATGTTCATACAGATGGCGGTGCACGTATTTCCGTGTTCATACAGATGGCTGTTTAGATATTTCCATGTTCATACAGTTAGCGGTGTAGTTATTTCCATGTGTAAAGAGATAGCTGTGTAGATATTTCCATGTATATGCAGATAGCGGTGTAGATATTTCCATTTTCATGCTGATAGCGGTTTAGATATTTCCATGATCAAACAGATAGCGTTGTAGATATTTCCATGTTCATTCAGATAGCAGTGTAGCTATTTCCATGCTTTTGCAGATTGCGGTGAAGATGTATGCATGTTTACACAAATAGCGGTGTAGATATTTCCATGTTCATGCAGATAGCGGTGTAGATATTTCCATGTTCATCCAGATGGCTGTGTAGATATATCCATGTTCATACAGATAGCGGTGTAGATATTTCCATGTTCATTGATATAGCGGTGTAGATATTTCCAGGTTCATACAGATAGCAGTGCTGATATTTCCATGTTTATACAGGTAGCGGTGTAGGTATTTCCATGTTTATACAGATAGCGGTGTAGATATTTCCAAGTTTATACAGATAGCGGAGAAGATATCTCCATCTTAATACAGATGGCGGTGTAGATATTTATATGTTCATACAGATGGCAGTGCAGATATTTCCATATTCATTACAGATCGCGGTGTAGATATTTCCATGTGCATCCAGATGGCTTTGTAGACATATCCATGTTCATACAGATGGCGGTGAAGATATTTCCATGTTTATACAGATAGCGGTGTAGATATTTCCATGTTCATACAGATAGCGGTGTAGATATTTCCATGTTCAAACTGATAGCGGTGCTGATATTTCCATGTTTATACACGTAGCGGTGTAGATATTTCCATGTTTATACAGATAGCGGTGTAGATATTTCCATGTTTATACAGATAGCAGTGTAGATATTTCGATGTTTATACAGATAGCGGTGTAGATATCTCCTTCTTAATACAGATGGCGGTGCAGATATTTATATGTTCATACACATGGCGGTGCAGATATTTCCATGTTCATACAGATGGCGGTGTAGATATTTCCATGTTCATACAGATAGCCGTGTAGATATCTCCATGTTCACACAGATAGCGGTGTAGATATTTCCATGTTCATACAGATGGTGGTGCAGATATTTCCATGTTCATACTGATAATGGTGCTGATATTTCCATTTTTATGCAGATAGCGGTGTACATATTTCCATGTTTATACAGATAGCGGTGTAGATATTTCCATGTTTATACAGATAGCGGTGTAGATATCTCCTTAATACAGATGGCGGTGTAGATATTTATATGTTCATACAGATGGCAGTGAAGATATTTCCATGTTCATACAGATGGCGGTGTAGATATTTCCATGTTTTTAGAGATAGCGGTGTAGTTATTTCCATGTGTAAAGAGATAGCTGTGTAGATATTTCCATGTATATGCAGATAGCTGTGTAGATATTCCCATTTTCCTGCAGACAGCGGTGTAGATATTTCCATGTTCAAACAGATAGCGGTGTAGATATTTCCATGTTCATACAGATAGCGGTGTTTATATTTCCATGTTCATACAGATAGCGGTGTAGATGTTTCCATGTTCATACAGATAGCGGTGTAGATATTTCCATGTTCATACAGATAGCGGTGTATATATTTCCATGTTCATACAGATAGCGGTGTAGTTATTTCCATGTTCATCCAGATGGCTGTGTAGACATATCCATGTTAATACAGATAGCGGTGTAGATATCTCCATCTTAATACAGATGGCGGTGTAGATATTTATATGTTCATACAGATGGCGGTGCAGATATTTCCATGTTCATACAGATAGCGGTGTAGTTATTGCCATTGGTAAAGAGATAGCTGTGTAGATATTTCCATGTATATGCAGATAGCTCTGTAGATATTTCCATTTTCATGCAGATAGCGGTTTAGATATTTCCAAGTTCAAACAGAGGTGTAGATATTTCCATGTTCATACAGATAGCGTTGTAGATATTTCCATGTTTATACAGATAGCGGTGAAGATGTATGCATGTTTACACAGATAGCGGTGTAGATATTTCCTTGTTCATACAGATAGCGGTGTAGATATTTCAATGTCCATCCAGATGGCTGTGTAGATATATCCATGTTCATACAGATAGCGGTGTAGTTATTTCCATGTTCATACAGATAGTGGTGTAGGTATTTCCATGTTCAGATAGCGGTGTAGCTATTTCCATGTTCATACAGACAGCGGTGTATATATTTCCATGTTCGTACAGATAGCGGTGTAGTTATTTCCATGTTCATACAGATAGCTGTGCTATTTCCATGTTTATACAGGTAGCGGTGTAGATATTTCCATGTTCATACAGATAGCGGTGTAGCTATTTCCATGTTCATACACATAGCGGTGTATGTATTTCCATGTTCATACAGATAGCAGTGCAGATATTTCCATGTTCATACAGATAGCAGTGTAGATATTTCCATGTTGATCCAGGAGGCTGTGAAGATATATCCATGTTCATACAGATGGCGGTGAAGATATTTCCATGTTCATACAGATAGCGGTGTAGTTATTTCCATGTGTAAAGAGATAGCTGTGTAGATATTTCCATGTATATGCAGATAGCTGTGTGGATATTTCCATCTTCATGCAGATAGCGGTTTAGAGATTTTCATGCTCAAACAGATAGCGGTGTAGATATTTCCATGTTCATAGAGATAGCGGTGTAGATATTTCCATGTTCATACAGATAGAGGGGCTGATATTTCCATGTTCATACAGATAGCGGTGCTGATATTTCCATGTTTATACAGGTAGCGGATTAGATATTTCCATGTTTATACAGGTCGCAGTGTAGATATTTCCATGTTTATACAGAGAGCGGTGTAGATATATCCATGTTTATACAGATAGCGGTGTAGATATCTCCTTCTTAATACAGATGGCGGTGTAGATATTTATATGTTCATACAGATGGCGGTGCAGATATTTCCGTGTTCATACAGATGGCTGTTAAGATATTTCCATGTTCATACAGATAGCGGTGTAGTTATTTCCATGTGTAAAGAGATAGCTGTGTAGATATTTCCATGTATATGCAGATAGCGGTGTAGATATTTCAATTTTCATGCTGATATCGGTCTAGATATTTCCATGATCAAACAGATAGAGGTGCAGATATTTCCATGTTCATACAGATGGCGGTGTAGATATTTCCATGTTCATACAGATAGCGGTGCTGATATTTCCATTTTTATACAGATAGCGGTGTAGATATTTCCATGTTTATACAGATAGCGGTGTAGATATTTCCATGTTTATACAGATAGCGGTGTAGATATCTCCTTAATACAGATGGCGGTGTAGATATTTATATGTTCATACACATGGCAGTGAAGATATTTCCATGTTCATACAGATGGCGGTGTAGATATTTCCATGTTTTTAGAGATAGCGGTGTATTTATTTCCATGTGTAAAGAGATAGCTCTGTAGATATTTCCATGTATATGCAGATAGCTGTGTAGATATTTCCATTTTCATGCAGACAGCGGTGTAGATATTTCCATGTTCAAACAGATAGCGGTGTAGATATTTCCATGTTCATACAGATAGCGGTGTATATATTTCCATGTTCATACAGATAGCGGTGTAGATGTTTCCATGTTCATACAGATAGCTTTGTAGATATTTCCATGTTCATACAGATAGCGGTGTATATATTTCCATGTTCATACAGATAGCGGTGTAGATATTTCCATGTTCATCCAGATGGCTGTGTAGACATATCCATGCTCATACAGATAGCGGTGTAGATATCTCCATCTTAATACAGATGGCGGTGTAGATATTTATATGTTCATACAGATGGCGGTGCAGATATTTCCATGTTTATACAGATAGCGGTGTAGATATTTCCATGTTTATACAGATAGCGGTGTAGATATCTCCATCTTAATACAGATGGCGGTGTAGATATTTATAAGTTCATACAGATGGCGGTGCAGATATTTCCATGTTCATACAGATAGCGGAGTAGCTATTTCCATGTTCATACAGATAGCGGTGTAGATATTTCCATGTTCCTCCAGATGGCTGTGTAGACATATCCATGTTCACACAGATGGCGGTGAAGATAATTCCATGTTCATACATCTAGTGGTGTAGATATTTCCATGTTCATACAGATAGCGGTGTAGATATTTCCATGTTCATACAGATAGAGGGGCTGATGTTTCCATGTTCATACAGATAGCGGTGCTGATATTTCCATGTTTATACAGATAGCGGTGTAGACATTTCCATGTTTATACAGAGAGCGGTGTAGATATCTCCATCTTAATACAGATGGCGGTGTAGATGTTTATATGTTCATACAGATGGCTGTGCAGATATTTCCATGTTCATACAGATAGCGGTGTAGTTATTTCCATGTGTAAAGAGATAGCTGTGCAGATATTTCCAGGAATATGCAGATAGCTGTGTAGATATTTCCATTTTCATGCAGATAGCGGTTTAGATATTTCCATGTTCAAACAGATAGCGGTGTAGCTATTTCCACGTTCATACAGATAGCGGTGTAGATATTTCCATGTTCATCCAGATGGTTGTGTAGATATATCCATGTTCATACAGATAGCGGTGTAGATATTTCCATGTTCATACAGATAGCAGTGTAGATATTTCCATGTTCATACAGATAGCGGTGTAGATATTTCCATGTTCATACAGATAGCTGTGTAGCTATTTCCATGTTCATACAGATAGCGGTGTAGATATTTCCATGTTCATCCAGATGGCTGTGTAGATATATCCATGTTCATACAGATGGCGGTGAAGATAATTCCATGTTCATACAGATAGCGGTGTAGATATTTCCATGTTCATACAGATAGTGGTGTAGATATTTCCATGTTCATACAGATAGCGGTGCTGATATTTCCATGTTTATACAGGTAGCGGGGTAGATATTTCCATGTTTATACAGATAGCGGTGTAGATATTTCCATGTTTATACAAATAGCGGTGTAGATATCTCCTTCTTAATACAGATGGCCGTGTAGATATTTATATGTTCATACAGATGGCGGTGCAGATATTTCCATGTTCATACAGATGGCGGTGTAGATATTTCCATGTTCATACAGATAGCGGTGTAGTTATTTCCATGTGTAAAGAGATAGCTGTGTAGATATTTCTATGTATATGCAGATAGCTCTGTAGATATTTCCATTTTCATGCAGATAGCGGTGTAGATATTTCCATGTTCAAACAGATAGCGGTGTAGATATTTCCATGTTCACACAGATATCGGTGTAGATATTTCCATGTTTATACAGATTGCGGTGAAGATGTATGCATATTTACACAGATAGCGGTGTAGATATTTCCATGTTCATACAGATAGCGGTGTAGATATTTCCATGTTCATCCAGATGGCTGTGTAGATATATCCATGTTCATACAGATAGCGGTGTAGATATTTCCATGTTTATACAGATAGCGGTGTAGATATTTCCATGTTTATACATATAGCGGTGTAGATATTTCCAAGTTTATACAGATAGCGGTGTAGATATCTCCATCTTAATATAGATGGGGTTGTAGATATTTATATCTTCATACAGATGGCGGTGCAGATATTTCCATGTTCATACAGATGGCACTGTAGATATTTCCATGTTTATAGAGATAGCGGTGTAGTTATTTTCATGTGTATAGAGATAGCTTTGTAGATAATTCCATGTATATGCAGATAGCTGTGTAGATATTTCTATTTTCATGCAGATAGCGGTTTAGATATTTAGATGTTCAAACAGATAGCGGTGTAGATATTTCCATGTTCATACAGATAGCGGTGTAGATATTTCCATGTTTATACAGATAGCGGTGAAGATGTATGCATGTTTTCACAGATAGCGGTGTAGATATTTCCATGTTCATACAGATCGCGGTGTAGATATTTCCATGTTCATCCAGATGGCTGTGTAGACATATCCATGTTCAAACAGATGGTGGTGAAGATATTTCCATGTTTATACAGATAGCGGTGTAGATATTTCCATGTTCATACAGATAGCGGTGTAGATATTTCCATGTTCATACCGATAGCGGTGCTGATATTTCCATGTTTATGCAGGTAGCGGTGTAGATATTTCCATGTTTATACAGATAGCGGTGTAGATGTTTCCATGTTTATACAGATAGCGGTGTAGATATTTCCATGTTTATACAGATAGCGTTGTAGATATCTCCTTCTTAATACAGATGGCGGTGTAGATGTTTATATGTTCATACAGATGGCGGTGCAGATATTTCCATGTTCATACAGATGGCGGTGTAGATATTTCCATGTTTATATAGGGGTGTAGTTATTTCCATCTGTAAAGAGATAGCTGTGTAGATATTTCCATGTATATGCAGATAGCTGTGTAGATATTTCCATTTTCATGCAGACAGCGGTGTAGATATTTCCATGTTCAAACAGATATCGGTGTAGATATTTCCATGATCATACAGATGGCTGTGTAGATATATCCATGTTCATACTGATGGCCGTGAAGTTATTTCCATGTTCGTACAGATAGCGGTGTAGATATTTCCATGTCCATACAGATAGCGGTGTAGATATTTCCAAGTTCATACAGATAGCGGTGTTGCTATTTCCATGTTCATACAGATAGCGGTGTATGTATTTCCATGTTCATACAGATAGCAGTGCAGGTATTTCCATGTTCATACAGATAGCAGTGTAGATATTTCCATGTTCACCCAGGAGGCTGTGAAGATATATCCATGTTCATACAGATGGCGGTGAAGATATTTCCATGTTCATGCAGATAGCGGTGTAGATATTTCCATGTTTATACAGATATCGGTGTAGATATCTCCTTAATACAGATGGCGGTGTAGATATTTATATGTTCATACAGATGGCAGTGAAGATATTTCCATGTTCATACAGATGGCGGTGTAGATATTTCCATGTTTTTAGAGATAGCGGTGTAGTTATTTCCATGTGTAAAGAGATAGCTGTGTAGATATTTCCATGTATATGCAGATAGCTGTGTAGATATTTCCATTTTCATGCAGACAGCGGTGTAGATATTTCCATGTTCAAACAGATAGCGGTGTAGATATTTCCATGTTCATACAGATAGCGGTGTATATATTTCCATGTTCATACAGATAGCGGTGTAGATATTTCCATGTTCATACAGATAGCGGTGTAGATATTTCCATGTTCATACAGATAGCGGTGTAGATATTTCCATGTTCATACAGATAGCGTTGTAGATATTTCCATGTTCATCCAGATGGCTGTGAAGACATATCCATGTTCATACAGATAGCGGTGTAGATATCTCCATCTTAATACAGATGGCGGTGTAGATATTTATGTGTTCATACAGATGGCGGTGCAGATATTTCCATGTTCATACAGATAGCGGTGTAGTTATTGCCATTGGTAAAGAGATAGCTGTGTTGATATTTCCATGTATATGCAGATAGCTCTGTAGATATTTCCATTTTCATGCAGATAGCGGTTTAGATATTTCCAAGTTCAAACAGAGGTGTAGATATTTCCATGTTCATACAGATAGCGGTGTAGATATTTCCATGTTTATACAGATAGCGGTGAAGATGTATGCATGTTTACACAGATAGCGGTGTAGATATTTCCATGTTCATACAGATAGCGGTGTAGATAATTCCATGTCCATCCAGATGGCTGTGTAGATATATCCATGTTCATACAGATAGCGGTGTAGTTATTTCCATGTTCATACAGATAGTGGTGTAGATATTTCCATGTTCAGAATGCGGTGTAGCTATTTCCATGTTCATACAGACAGAGGTGTATATATTTCCATGTTCGTACAGATAGCGGTGTAGATATTTCCATGTTCATACAGATAGCTGTGCTATTTCCATTTTTATACAGGTAGCGGTGTAGATATTTCCATCTTTATACAGATAGCGGTGTAGATGTTTCCAAGTTTATACAGATAGCGGTGTAGATATTTCCATCTTTATACAGATAGCGTTGTAGATATCTCCTTAATACAGATGGCGGTGTAGATGTTTATATGTTCATACAGATGGCGGTGCAGATATTTCCATGATCATACAGATGGCGGTGTAGATATTTCCTTGTTTATATAGCGGTGTAGTTATTTCCATGTGTAAAGAGATAGCTGTGTAGATATTTCCACGTATATGCAGATAGCTGTGTAGATATTTCCATTTTCATGCAGACAGCGGTGTAGATATTTCCATGTTCAAACAGATAGCGGTGTAGATATTTCCATGTTCATACAGATAGCGGTGTAGATATTTCCATCTTCATACAGATAGCGGTGTAGATATTTCCATGTTCATACAGATAGCGGTGTAGATATTTCCATGTTCATTCATATTGCGGTGCTGATATTTCCATGTTTATACAGGTAGCGGTGTAGATATTTCCATGTTCATATAGATAGCAGTGTACATATTTCCATGTTTATACAGATAGCGGTGTAGATATTTCCATGTTTATACAGATAGCGGTGTAGATATCTCCATCTTAATACAGATGGCGGTGTAGATATTTATATGTTCATACATTTGGCGGTGCAGATATTTCCATGTTCATACAGATGGCGGTGTAGATATTTAAATGTTCATACAGATAGCGGTGTAGTTATTTCCATGTGTAAAGATATAGCTGTGTAGATATTTCCATGAATATGCAGATAGCAGTGTAGATATTTACATTTTCATGCAGATAGCGGTGTAGATATTTCCATGTTCAAACAGATAGCGGTGTACATATTTCCATGTTCATACAGATAGCGGTGTAGATATTTCCATGTTCATACAGATAGCAGTGTAGATATTTCCATGTTTATACAGATAGCGGTGAAGATGTATGCATGTTTACACAGAAAGTGTTGTAGATATTTCCATGTTCAAACAGCGCTGTAGATATTTCCATGTTCATACAGATAGCGGTGTAGATATTTCCATGTTTATACAGATTGCGGTGAAGATGTATGCATATTTAAACAGATAGCGGTGTAGATATTTCCATGTTCATACAGATAGCGGTGTAGATATTTCCATCTTCATCCATATGGCTCTGCAGATATATCCATGTTCATACAGATGGCGGTGAAGATATTTCCATGTTCATACAGATAGCGGTGTAGTTATTTCCATGTGTAAAGAGATAGCTGTGTAGATATTTCCATGTATATGCAGATAGCTGTGTAGATGTTTCCATTTTCATGCAGATAGCGGTTTAGATATTTCCATGTTTAAACAGATAGCGGTGTAGATATTTCCATGTTCATAGACATAGCGGTGTAGATATTTCCATGTTCATACAGATAGCGGTGCTGATATTTCCATGTTAATACAGGTAGCGGTGTAGATATTTCCAAGTTTATACAGAGAGCGGTGAAGATATCTCCATCTTAAAGCAGATGGCGGTGTAGATATTTATATGTTGATACAGATGGCGGTGCAGATATTTCCATGTTCATACAGGTGGCGCTGTAGATATTTCCATGTTTATAGAGATAGCGGTGCAGTTATTTCCATGTGTATAGAGATAGCTTTGTAAATATTTCCATGTATATGCAGATAGCTGTGTAGATATTTCCATTTTCATGCAGACAGTGGTGTAGATATTTCCATGTTCAAACCGATAGCGGTGTAGATATTTCCATGTTCATACACATAGCGGTGTAGATATTTCCATGTTCATACAGAGAGCGGTGTAGATATTTCCATGTTCATACAGATAGCGGTGTAGATATTTCCATGTTAATACATATAGCGGTGCTGATATTTCCTGGTTTATACAGGTAGCGGTGTAGATATTTCCATGTTTATACAGATAGCGGTGTAGATATTTCCATGTTTATACAGATAGCGGTGTAGATATTTCCATGTTTATTCAGATAGCGGTGTAGTTATCTCCATCTTAATACAGATGGCGGTGTAGTTATTTATATTTTCATACAGTTGGCGGTGCATATATTTCCATGTTCATACAGATGGCGGTGTAGATATTTCCATGTTCATACAGATAGCGGTGTAGTTATTTCCATGTGTAAAGAGATAGCTGTGTAGATATTTCTATGTATATGCAGATAGCTCTGTAGATATTTCCATTTTCATGCAGATAGCGGTGTAGATATTTCCATGTTCAAACAGATAGCGGTGTAGATATTTCCATGTTCACACAGATATCGGTGTAGATATTTCCATGTTTATACAGATTGCGGTGAAGATGTATGCATATTTACACAGATAGCGGTGTAGATATTTCCATGTTCATACAGATAGCGGTGTAGATATTTCCATGTTCATCCAGATGGCTGTGTAGATATATCCATGTTCATACAGATAGCGGTGTAGATATTTCCATGTTTATACAGATAGCGGTGTAGATATTTCCATGTTTATACATATAGCGGTGTAGATATTTCCAAATTTATACAGATAGCGGTGTAGATATCTCCATCTTAATATAGATGGGGTTGTAGATATTTATATCTTCATACAGATGGCGGTGCAGATATTTCCATGTTCATACAGATGGCACTGTAGATATTTCCATGTTTATAGAGATAGCGGTGTAGTTATTTTCATGTGTATAGAGATAGCTTTGTAGATAATTCCATGTATATGCAGATAGCTGTGTAGATATTTCTATTTTCATGCAGATAGCGGTTTAGATATTTAGATGTTCAAACAGATAGCGGTGTAGATATTTCCATGTTCATACAGATAGCGGTGTAGATATTTCCATGTTTATACAGATAGCGGTGAAGATGTATGCATGTTTTCACAGATAGCGGTGTAGATATTTCCATGTTCATACAGATCGCGGTGTAGATATTTCCATGTTCATCCAGATGGCTGTGTAGACATATCCATGTTCAAACAGATGGTGGTGAAGATATTTCCATGTTTATACAGATAGCGGTGTAGATATTTCCATGTTCATACAGATAGCGGTGTAGATATTTCCATGTTCATACCGATAGCGGTGCTGATATTTCCATGTTTATACAGGTAGCGGTGTAGATATTTCCATGTTTTTACAGATAGCGGTGTAGATGTTTCCATGTTTATACAGATAGCGGTGTAGATATTTCCATGTTTATACAGATAGCGTTGTAGATATCTCCTTCTTAATACAGATGGCGGTGTAGATGTTTATATGTTCATACAGATGGCGGTGCAGATATTTCCATGTTCATACAGATGGCGGTGTAGATATTTCCATGTTTATATAGGGGTGTAGTTATTTCCATCTGTAAAGAGATAGCTGTGTAGATATTTCCATGTATATGCAGATAGCTGTGTAGATATTTCCATTTTCATGCAGACAGCGGTGTAGATATTTCCATGTTCAAACAGATATCGGTGTAGATATTTCCATGATCATACAGATGGCTGTGTAGATATATCCATGTTCATACTGATGGCGGTGAAGTTATTTCCATGTTCGTACAGATAGCGGTGTAGATATTTCCATGTCCATACAGATAGCGGTGTAGATATTTCCAAGTTCATACAGATAGCGGTGTTGCTATTTCCATGTTCATACAGATAGCGGTGTATGTATTTCCATGTTCATACAGATAGCAGTGCAGGTATTTCCATGTTCATACAGATAGCAGTGTAGATATTTCCATGTTCACCCAGGAGGCTGTGAAGATATATCCATGTTCATACAGATGGCGGTGAAGATATTTCCATGTTCATGCAGATAGCGGTGTAGATATTTCCATGTTTATACAGATATCGGTGTAGATATCTCCTTAATACAGATGGCGGTGTAGATATTTATATGTTCATACAGATGGCAGTGAAGATATTTCCATGTTCATACAGATGGCGGTGTAGATATTTCCATGTTTTTAGAGATAGCGGTGTAGTTATTTCCATGTGTAAAGAGATAGCTGTGTAGATATTTCCATGTATATGCAGATAGCTGTGTAGATATTTCCATTTTCATGCAGACAGCGGTGTAGATATTTCCATGTTCAAACAGATAGCGGTGTAGATATTTCCATGTTCATACAGATAGCGGTGTATATATTTCCATGTTCATACAGATAGCGGTGTAGATATTTCCATGTTCATACAGATAGCGGTGTAGATATTTCCATGTTCATACAGATAGCGGTGTATATATTTACATGTTCATACAGATAGCGTTGTAGATATTTCCATGTTCATCCAGATGGCTGTGAAGACATATCCATGTTCATACAGATAGCGGTGTAGATATCTCCATCTTAATACAGATGGCGGTGTAGATATTTATGTGTTCATACAGATGGCGGTGCAGATATTTCCATGTTCATACAGATAGCGGTGTAGTTATTGCCATTGGTAAAGAGATAGCTGTGTAGATATTTCCATGTATATGCAGATAGCTCTGTAGATATTTCCATTTTCATGCAGATAGCGGTTTAGATATTTCCAAGTTCAAACAGAGGTGTAGATATTTCCATGTTCATACAGATAGCGGTGTAGATATTTCCATGTTTATACAGATAGCGGTGAAGATGTATGCATGTTTACACAGATAGCGGTGTAGATATTTCCATGTTCATACAGATAGCGGTGTAGATAATTCCATGTCCATCCAGATGGCTGTGTAGATATATCCATGTTCATACAGATAGCGGTGTAGTTATTTCCATGTTCATACAGATAGTGGTGTAGATATTTCCATGTTCAGAATGCGGTGTAGCTATTTCCATGTTCATACAGACAGAGGTGTATATATTTCCATGTTCGTACAGATAGCGGTGTAGATATTTCCATGTTCATACAGATAGCTGTGCTATTTCCATTTTTATACAGGTAGCGGTGTAGATATTTCCATCTTTATACAGATAGCGGTGTAGATGTTTCCAAGTTTATACAGATAGCGGTGTAGATATTTCCATCTTTATACAGATAGCGTTGTAGATATCTCCTTAATACAGATGGCGGTGTAGATGTTTATATGTTCATACAGATGGCGGTGCAGATATTTCCATGATCATACAGATGGCGGTGTAGATATTTCCTTGTTTATATAGCGGTGTAGTTATTTCCATGTGTAAAGAGATAGCTGTGTAGATATTTCCACGTATATGCAGATAGCTGTGTAGATATTTCCATTTTCATGCAGACAGCGGTGTAGATATTTCCATGTTCAAACAGATAGCGGTGTAGATATTTCCATGTTCATACAGATAGCGGTGTAGATATTTCCATCTTCATACAGATAGCGGTGTAGATATTTCCATGTTCATACAGATAGCGGTGTAGATATTTCCATGTTCATTCATATTGCGGTGCTGATATTTCCATGTTTATACAGGTAGCGGTGTAGATATTTCCATGTTCATATAGATAGCAGTGTACATATTTCCATGTTTATACAGATAGCGGTGTAGATATTTCCATGTTTATACAGATAGCGGTGTAGATATCTCCATCTTAATACAGATGGCGGTGTAGATATTTATATGTTCATACATTTGGCGGTGCAGATATTTCCATGTTCATACAGATGGCGGTGTAGATATTTAAATGTTCATACAGATAGCGGTGTAGTTATTTCCATGTGTAAAGATATAGCTGTGTAGATATTTCCATGAATATGCAGATAGCAGTGTAGATATTTACATTTTCATGCAGATAGCGGTGTAGATATTTCCATGTTCAAACAGATAGCGGTGTACATATTTCCATGTTCATACAGATAGCGGTGTAGATATTTCCATGTTCATACAGATAGCAGTGTAGATATTTCCATGTTTATACAGATAGCGGTGAAGATGTATGCATGTTTACACAGAAAGTGTTGTAGATATTTCCATGTTCAAACAGCGCTGTAGATATTTCCATGTTCATACAGATAGCGGTGTAGATATTTCCATGTTTATACAGATTGCGGTGAAGATGTATGCATATTTAAACAGATAGCGGTGTAGATATTTCCATGTTCATACAGATAGCGGTGTAGATATTTCCATCTTCATCCATATGGCTCTGCAGATATATCCATGTTCATACAGATGGCGGTGAAGATATTTCCATGTTCATACAGATAGCGGTGTAGTTATTTCCATGTGTAAAGAGATAGCTGTGTAGATATTTCCATGTATATGCAGATAGCTGTGTAGATGTTTCCATTTTCATGCAGATAGCGGTTTAGATATTTCCATGTTTAAACAGATAGCGGTGTAGATATTTCCATGTTCATAGACATAGCGGTGTAGATATTTCCATGTTCATACAGATAGCGGTGCTGATATTTCCATGTTAATACAGGTAGCGGTGTAGATATTTCCAAGTTTATACAGAGAGCGGTGAAGATATCTCCATCTTAAAGCAGATGGCGGTGTAGATATTTATATGTTGATACAGATGGCGGTGCAGATATTTCCATGTTCATACAGGTGGCGCTGTAGATATTTCCATGTTTATAGAGATAGCGGTGCAGTTATTTCCATGTGTATAGAGATAGCTTTGTAAATATTTCCATGTATATGCAGATAGCTGTGTAGATATTTCCATTTTCATGCAGACAGTGGTGTAGATATTTCCATGTTCAAACCGATAGCGGTGTAGATATTTCCATGTTCATACACATAGCGGTGTAGATATTTCCATGTTCATACAGAGAGCGGTGTAGATATTTCCATGTTCATACAGATAGCGGTGTAGATATTTCCATGTTCATACATATAGCGGTGCTGATATTTCCTGGTTTATACAGGTAGCGGTGTAGATATTTCCATGTTTATACAGATAGCGGTGTAGATATTTCCATGTTTATACAGATAGCGGTGTAGATATTTCCATGTTTATTCAGATAGCGGTGTAGTTATCTCCATCTTAATACAGATGGCGGTGTAGTTATTTATATTTTCATACAGTTGGCGGTGCATATATTTCCATGTTCATACAGATGGCGGTGTAGATATTTCCATGTTCATACAGATAGCGGTGTAGTTATTTCCATGTGTAAAGAGATAGCTGTGTAGATATTTCCATGTATATGCAGATAGCAGTGTAGATATTTCCATTTTCATGCAGATAGCGGTGTAGATATTTCCATGTTCAAACAGATAGCGGTGTAGATATTTCCATGTTCAAACAGATAGCGGTGTAGATATTTCCATGTTCATACAGATAGCGGTGTAGATATTTCCATGTTCATACAGATAGCAGTGTAGATATTTCCGTGTTTATACAGATAGCGGTGAAGATGTATGCATGTTTACACAGATAGCGGTGTAGATATTTCCATGTTGAAACAGATAGCGGTGTAGATATTTCCATGTTCATACAGATAGAGGTGTAGATATTTCCATGTTTATACAGATTGCGGTGAAGATGTATGCATATTTACACAGATAGCGGTGTAGATATTTCCATGTTCATACAGATAGCGGTGTAGATATTTCCATGTTCATCCAGATGGCTGTGTAGATATATCCATGTTCATACAGATAGCGGTGTAGATATTTCCATTTTCATACAGGTAGTGGTGTAGATATTTCCATGTTCATACAGATAGCGGTGTAGCTATTTCCATGTTCATACCGATAGCGGTGCTGATATTTCCATGTTTATACAGGTAGCGGTGTAGATATTTCCATGTTTATACAGATAGCGGTGTAGATATTTCCATATTTATACAGATAGAGGTGTAGATATTTCCATGTTTATACAGATAGCCGTGTAGATATCTCCTTCTTAATACAGACGGCGGTGTAGATGTTTATATGTTCATACAGATGGCGGTGCAGATATTTCCATGTGCATACAAATGGCAGTGTAGATATTTCCAAGTTTATAGAGATAGCGGTGTAGTTATTTGCATGTGTAAATAGGTTTCTGTGTAGATATTTCCATGTATATGCAGATAGCTGTGTAGATATTTCCATTTTCATGCAGACAGCGGTGTAGATATTTCCATGTTCAAACAGATAGCGGTGTAGATATTTCCACGTTCATACAGATAGCGGTGTAGATATTTCCATGTTCATACAGATAGCGGTGCTGATATCTCCATGTTTATACAGGTAGCGGTGTAGATATTTCCATGTTTATACAGATAGCGGTGTAGATATTTCCATGTTTATACAGATAGCGGTGTAGATATTTAAATGTTTATACAGATAGCGGTGTAGATATCTCCATGTTAATAAAGATGGCGGTGTAGATATTTATATGTCCATTAAGTTGGCGGTGCAGATATTTCCATGTTCATACAGATGGCGGTGTAGATATTTCCATGTTCATACAGATAGCGGTGTAGTTATTTCCATGTGTAAAGAGATAGCTGAGTAGATATTTCCATGTATATGCAGATAGCAGTATAGATATTTCCATTTTCATGCAGATAGCGGTGTAGATATTTCCATGTTCAAACAGATAGCAGTGTAGATATTTCCATGTTCATACAGATAGCGGTGTAGATATTTCCATGTTCAGATAGCGGTGGAGATACTTCCATGTTTATACAGATAGCGGTGAAGATGTATGCATGTTTACACAGATAGCGGTGTAGATATTTCCCTGTTCATCCAGATGGCTGTGTAGATATATCCATGTTCCTACAGATAACGGTGTAGATATTTCCATGTTCATACAGATAGCGGTGTAGATATTTCCATGTTCATCCAGATGGTTGTGTAGATATATCCATGTTCATATAGATAGCGGTGTAGATATTTCCATGTTCATACAGATAGCGGTGTAGATATTTCCATGTTCATACAGATAGCTGTGTAGCTATTTCCATGTTCATACAGATAGCGGTGTAGATATTTCCATGTTCATCCAGATGGCTGTGTAGATATATCCATGTTCATACAGATGGCGGTGAAGATAATTCCATGTTCATACAGATAGCGCTGTAGATATTTCCATGTTCATACAGATAGTGGTGTAGATATTTCCATGTTCATACAGATAGCGGTGCTGATATTTCCATGTTTATACAGGTAGCGGTGTAGATATCTCCATCTTAATACAGATGGCCGTGTAAATATTTATATGTTCATACAGATGGCGGTGCAGATATTTCCATGTTCATTCAGATAGCGGTGTAGATATTTCCATGTTCATACAGATAGCGGTGTAGTTATTTCCATGTGTAAAGAGATAGCTGTGTAGATATTTCTATGTATATGCAGATAGCTCTGTAGATATTTCCATTTTCATGCAGATACCGGTGTAGATATTTCCATGTTCAAACAGATAGCGGTGTAGATATTTCCATGTTCACACAGATAGCGGTGTAGATATTTCCATGTTTATAGAGATAGCGGTGAAGATGTATGCATATTTACACAGATAGCGGTGTAGATATTTCCACGTTCATACAGATAGCGGTGTAGATATTTCCATGTTCATCCAGATGGCTGTGTAGATATATCCATGTTCATACAGATAGCGGTGTAGATATTTCCATGTTCATACAGGTAGTGGTGTAGATATTTCCATGTTCATCCAGATGGCTGTGTAGATATATCCATGTTCATACAGATAGCGGTGTAGATATTTCCATGTTCATACAGGTAGTGGTGTAGATATTTCCATGTTCATACAGATAGCGGTGTAGATATTTCCATGTTCATAGAGATAGCGGTGTAGATATTTCCATGTTCATACAGATAGCGGTGCTGATATTTCGATGTTAATACAGGTAGCGGTGTAGATATTTCCATGTTTATACAGATAGCGGTGTAGATATTTCCATGTTTATACATATAGCGGTGTAGATATTTCCAAGTTTATACAGATAGCGGTGTAGATATCTCCATCTTAATATAGATGGGGGTGTAGATATTTATATCTTCATACAGATGGCGGTGCAGATATTTCCATGTTCATACAGATGGCGGTGTAGATATTTCCATGTTTATATAGGGGTGTAGTTATTTCCATGTGTAAAGAGATAGCTGTGTAGATATTTCCATGTATATGCAGATAGCTGTGTAGATATTTCCATTTTCATGCAGACAGCGGTGTAGATATTTCCATGTTCAAACAGATAGCGGTGTAGATATTTCCATGTTCATATAGATAGCGGTGTAGATACTTCCATGTTCATACAGATAGCGGTGTAGATATTTCCATGTTCATACATATAGCGGTGCTGATATTTCCATGTTTATACTGGTAGCGGTGTAGATATTTCCATGTTTATACAGATAGCGGTGTAGATATTTCCATATTTATACAGATAGCGGTGTAGATATTTCCATGTTTATACAGATAGAGGTGTAGATATCTCCATCTTAATACAGATGGCGGTGTAGATATTTATATGTTCATACAGTTGGCGGTGCAGATATTTCCATGTTCATTCAGATAGTGGTGTAGTTATTTCCATGTGTAAAGAGATAGCTGTGTAGATATTTCCATGAATATGCAGATAGCAGTGTAGATATTTCCATTTTCATGCAGATAGCGGTGTAGATATTTCCACGTTCAGATAGCGGTGTAGATATTTCCATGTTCATACAGATAGCGGTGCTGATATTTCCATGTTTATACAGGTAGCGGTGTAGATATTTCTATGTTTATACAGAGAGCGATGTAGATGTTTCCATGTTTATACAGATAGCGGTGTAGATATTTGCATGTTTAAACAGATAGCGTTGTAGATATCTCCTTCTTAATACAGATGGCAGTGCAGATATTTCCATGTTCATACCGATGACGGTGTAGATATTTCCATGTTTATATAGCGGTGTAGTTATTTCCATGTGTAAAGAGATAGCTGTGTAGATATTTCCATGTATATGCAGATAGCTGTGTAGATATTTCCATTTTCGTGCAGACAGCGGTGTAGATATTTCCATGTTCAAACAGATAGCGGTGTAGATATTTCCATGTTCATACAGATAGCGGTGTAGATATTTCCATGTTCATACAGATAGCGGTGTAGATATTTCCATGTTCATACAGATAGCGGTGGAGATATTTCCATGTTCATACAGATAGCGGTGTAGATATTTCCATGTTCATACAGATAGCGGTGTAGATATTTCCATGTTCATACAGGTAGCGGTGTAGGTATTTCCATGTTTATACAGATTGCGGTGAAGATGTATGCATATTTACACAGATAGCGGTGTAGATATTTCCATGTTCATACAGATCGCGGTGTAGATATTTCCATGTTCATACAGATAGCGGTGTAGATATTTCCATGTTCATACAGATAGCGGTGCTGATATTTCCATGTTTATACAGGTAGCGGTGTAGATATTTCCATGTTTATACAGATAGCGGTGTAGATATTTCCATGTTTATACAGATAGCGGTGTAGATATTTCCATGTTTATACAGATAGCGCTGTAGATATCTCCATCTTAATTAAGATGGCGGTGTAGATATTTATATGTTCATACAGTTGGCGGTGCAGATATTTCCATGTTCATACAGATGGCGGCGTAGTTATTTCCATGTTCATACAGATAGCGGTGTAGTTATTTCCATGTGTAAAGAGATAGCTGTGTAGATATTTCCATGTATATGCAGATAGCAGTGTAGATATTTGCATTTTCATGCAGATAGCGGTGTAGATATTTCCATGTTCAAACAGATAGTAGTGTAGATATTTCCATGTTCATACAGATAGCGATGTATATATTTCCATGTTCATACAGATAGCGGTGTAGATATTTCCATGTTTATACAGATAGCGGTGTAGATATTTCCATGTTCATCCAGATGGCTGTGTAGATATATCCATGTTCATACAGATAACGGTGTAGATATTTCCATGTTCATAAAGATAGCGGTGTAGATATTTCCATGTTCATCCACATGGCTGTGTAGATATATCCATGTTCACACAGATAGCGGTGTAGATATTTCCATGTTCATACAGATAGCTGTGTACATATTTCCATGTTCATACAGATAGCGGTGTAGATATTTCCATTTGCATACAGATAGCAGTGTAGATATTTCCATGTTTATACTGATAGCGGTGAAGTGGTATGCATGTTTATGCAGATAGCGGTGTAGATATTTCCATGTTCAAACAGATAGCGGTGTAGATATTTCCATGTTCATACAGATAGCGGTGTAGATATTTCCATGTTCATACAGATGGCTCTGTAGATATATCCATGTTCATACAGATAGCGGTGTAGATACTTCCATTTTCATACAGGTAGTGGTGTAGATATTTCCATGTTCATACAGATAGCGGTGTAGCTATTTCCATGTTCATACAGATAGCGGTGTAGGTATTTCCATGTTCATAGAGATAGCAGTGTAGATATTTCCATGTTCATACAGATAGCGGTGCTGATATTTCCATGTTTATACTGGTAGCAGTGTAGATATTTCCATGTTTATACAGATAGCGGTGTAGATATTTCTATGTTTATACTGGTAGCGGTGTAGATATTTCCATGTTTATACAGATAGCGGTGTAGATATTTCCATATTTATACAGATAGCGGTGTAGATATTTCCATGTTTATACAGATAGAGGTGTAGATATCTCCATCTTAATACAGATGGCGGTGTAGATATTTATATGTTCATACAGTTGGCGGTGCAGATATTTCCATGTTCATACAGATAGCGGTGTAGTTATTTCCATGTGTAAAGAGATAGCTGTGTAGATATTTCCATGAATATGCAGATAGCAGTGTAGATATTTCCATTTTCATGCAGATGGCGGTGTAGATATTTCCACGTTCAGATAGCGGTGTAGATATTTCCATGTTCATACAGATAGCGGTGCTGATATTTCCATGTTTATACAGGTAGCGGTGTAGATATTTCTATGTTTATACAGATAGCGGTGTAGATGTTTCCATGTTTATACAGATAGCGGTGTAGATATTTGCATGTTTAAACAGATAGCGTTGTAGATATCTCCTTCTTAATACAGATTGCAGTGCAGATATTTCCATGTTCATACCGATGACGGTGTAGATATTTCCATGTTTATATAGCGGTGTAGTTATTTCCATGTGTAAAGAGATAGCTGTGTAGATATTTCCATGTATATGCAGATAGCTGTGTAGATATTTCCATTTTCGTGCAGACAGCGGTGTAGATATTTCCATGTTCAAACAGATAGCGGTGTAGATATTTCCATGTTCATACAGATAGCGGTGTAGATATTTCCATGTTCATACAGATAGCGGTGTAGATATTTCCATGTTCATACAGGTAGCGGTGTAGGTATTTCCATGTTTATACAGATTGCGGTGAAGATGTATGCATATTTACACAGATAGCGGTGTAGATATTTCCATGTTCATACAGATAGCGGTGTAGGTATTTCCATGTTCATACAGATAGCGGTGTAGATATTTCCATTTGCATACAGATAGCAGTGTAGATATTTCCATGTTTATACTGATAGCGGTGAAGTGGTATGCATGTTTATGCAGATAGCGGTGTAGATATTTCCATGTTCAAACAGATAGCGGTGTAGATATTTCCATGTTCATACAGATAGCGGTGTAGATATTTCCATGTTCATACAGATGGCTCTGTAGATATATCCATGTTCATACAGATAGCGGTGTAGTTATTTCCATGTGTAAAGAGATAGCTGTGTAGATATTTCCATGAATATGCAGATAGCAGTGTAGATATTTCCATTTTCATGCAGATAGCGGTGTAGATATTTCCACGTTCAGATAGCGGTGTAGATATTTCCATGTTCATACAGATAGCGGTGCTGATATTTCCATGTTTATACAGGTAGCGGTGTAGATATTTCTATGTTTATACAGATAGCGGTGTAGATGTTTCCATGTTTATACAGATAGCGGTGTAGATATTTGCATGTTTAAACAGATAGCGTTGTAGATATCTCCTTCTTAATACAGATGGCAGTGCAGATATTTCCATGTTCATACCGATGACGGTGTAGATATTTCCATGTTTATATAGCGGTGTAGTTATTTCCATGTGTAAAGAGATAGCTGTGTAGATATTTCCATGTATATGCAGATAGCGGTGTAGATATTTCCATGTTTATACAGATAGCGCTGTAGATATCTCCATCTTAATTAAGATGGCGGTGTAGATATTTATATGTTCATACAGTTGGCGGTGCAGATATTTCCATGTTCATACAGATGGCGGCGTAGTTATTTCCATGTTCATACAGATAGCGGTGTAGTTATTTCCATGTGTAAAGAGATAGCTGTGTAGATATTTCCATGTATATGCAGATAGCAGTGTAGATATTTGCATTTTCATGCAGATAGCGGTGTAGATATTTCCATGTTCAAACAGATAGTAGTGTAGATATTTCCATGTTCATACAGATAGCGATGTATATATTTCCATGTTCATACAGATAGCGGTGTAGATATTTCCATGTTTATACAGATAGCGGTGTAGATATTTCCATGTTCATCCAGATGGCTGTGTAGATATATCCATGTTCATACAGATAACGGTGTAGATATTTCCATGTTCATAAAGATAGCGGTGTAGATATTTCCATGTTCATCCACATGGCTGTGTAGATATATCCATGTTCACACAGATAGCGGTGTAGATATTTCCATGTTCATACAGATAGCTGTGTACATATTTCCATGTTCATACAGATAGCGGTGTAGATATTTCCATTTGCATACAGATAGCAGTGTAGATATTTCCATGTTTATACTGATAGCGGTGAAGTTGTATGCATGTTTACACAGATAGCGGTGTAGATATTTCCATGTTCAAACAGATAGCGGTGTAGATATTTCCATGTTCATACAGATAGCGGTGTAGATATTTCCATGTTCATACAGATGGCTCTGTAGATATATCCATGTTCATACAGATAGCGGTGTAGATACTTCCATTTTCATACAGGTAGTGGTGTAGATATTTCCATGTTCATACAGATAGCGGTGTAGCTATTTCCATGTTCATACAGATAGCGGTGTAGGTATTTCCATGTTCATAGAGATAGCGGTGTAGATATTTCCATGTTCATACAGATAGCGGTGCTGATATTTCCATGTTTATACTGGTAGCAGTGTAGATATTTCCATGTTTATACAGATAGCGGTGTAGATATTTCTATGTTTATACATATAGCGGTGTAGATATTTCCAAGTTTATACAGATAGCGGTGTAGATATCTCCATCTTAATATAGATGGGGGTGTAGATATTTATATCTTCATAAAGATGGCGGTGCAGATATTTCCATGTTCATACAGATGGCGGTGTAGATATTTCCATGTTCATACAGCTAGCGGTGTAGTTATTTCCATTTGTAAAGAGATAGCTGTGTAGATATTTCCATGTATATACAGATAGCAGTGTAGATATTTCCATTTTCATGCAGATAGCGCTGTAGATATTTCCATGTTCAAACAGATAGCGGTGAAGATATTTCCATGTTCATACAGATAGCGGTGTAGATTTTTTCATGTTCATACAGATAGCAGTGTAGATATTTCCATGTTTATACAGATAGCGGTGAAGTTGTATGCATGTTTACACAGATAGCGGTGTAGATATTTCCATGTTCAAACAGATAGCGGTGTAGATATTTCCATGTTCATACAGATAGAGGTGTAGATATTTCCATGTTTATACAGATTGCGGTGAAGATGTATGCATATTTACACAGATAGCGGTGTAGATATTTCCATGTTCATTCAGATAGCGGTGTAGATATTTCCATGTTCATCCAGATGGCTGTGTAGATATATCCATGTTCATACAGATAGCGGTGTAGATATTTCCATTTTCATACAGGTAGTGGTGTAAATATTTCCATGTTCATACAGATAGCGGTGTAGCTATTTCCATGTTCATACAGATAGCAGTGTAGATATTTCCATGTTCATAGAGATAGCGGTGTAGATATTCCCATGTTCAAACAGATAGCGGTGCTGATATTTCCATGTTTATACAGGTAGCGGTGTAGATATTTCCATGTTTATACAGATAGCGGTGTAGATATTTCCATGTTTATACATATAGCGGTGTAGATATTTCCAAGTTTATACAGATAGCGGTGTAGATATCTCCATCTTAATATAGATGGGTGTGTAGATATTTATATCTTCATACAGATGGCGGTGCAGATATTTACATGTTCATACAGGTGGTGGTGTAGATATTTGCATGTTTATAGAGATAGCGCTGTAGTTATTTCCATGTGTAGAGATTGCTGTGTAGATATTTCCATGTATGTGCAGATCGCTGTGTAGATATTTCCATTTTCATGCAGATAGCGTTGTAGATATTTCCATGTTCAAACCGATTGCGGTGTAGATATTTCCATGTTCAAGCAGATAGCAGTGTAGATATTTCCATGTTTATACAGATGGCGGTGAAGTTGTATGCATGTTTACACAGATAGCGGAGTAGATATTTCCATGTTCATACAGATAGCGGTGTAGATATTACCATGTTCATCCAGATAGCTGTGTAGATATATCCATGTTCATACAGATGGCGGTGAAGATATTTCCATGTTCATACAGATAGCGGTGTAGTTATTTCCATGTGTAAAGAGATAGCTGTGTAGATATTTCCATATATATGCAGATAGCTGTGTACATATTTCCATTTTCATGCAGATAGCGGTTTAGATATTTCCATGTTCAAACAGATAGCGGTGTAGATATTTCCATGTTCATAGAGATAGCGGTGTAGATATTTCCACGTTCATACAGATAGCCTTGCTGATATTTCCATGTTTATACAGGTAGCGGTGTAGATATTTCCATGTTTATACAGGTAGCGGTGTAGATATTTCCATGTTTATACAGATAGCGGTGTAGATATTTCCAAGTTTATACAGAGAGCGGTGAAGATATCTCCATCTTAAAGCTGATGGCGGTGTAGATATTTTTGTGTTCATACAGATGGCTGTGCAGATATTTCCAGGTTCATACAGATGGCGCTGTAGATATTTCCATGTTTATAGAGATAGCGGTGTAGTTATTTCCATGTGTATAGAGATAGCTTTGTAGATATTTCCATGTCTATGCAGATAGCTGTGTAGATATTTCTATTTTCATGCAGATAGGGGTTTAGATATTTCCATGTTCAAACAGATAGCGGTGTAGATATTTCCATGTTCATACAGATAGCGGTGTAGATATTTCCATGTTTATACAGATAGCGGTGAAGATGTATGCATGTTTACACAGATAGCAGTGTAGATATTTCCATGTTCATTCAGATCGCGGTGTAGATATTTCCATGTTCATCCAGATGGCTGTGTAGACATATCCATGTTCATACAGATGGTGGTGAAGATATTTCCATGTTCATACAGACAGCGGTGTTGATATTTCCATGTTCATACAGATAGCGGTGTAGATATTTCCATGTTCATACAGATGGCTGTGTAGATATATCCATGTTCATACAGATGACGTTGAATATATTTCCATGTTCATACAGATAGCGGTGTAGATATTTCCATGTTTATACAGATAGCAGTGTAGATATTTCCATGTTTATACAGATAGCGGTGTAGATATTTCCATGTTCATACACACAGCGGTGTAGATATTTCCATGTTCATACAGATAGCTGTGTAGACATTTCCATGTTCATACAGATGGCTGTGTAGATATATCCATGTTCATACAGATGACGGTGAATATATTTCCATGTTCATACAGATAGCGGTGTAGATATTTCCATGTTCATACATATAGCGGTGCTGATATTTCCATGTTTATACTGGTAGCGGTGTAGATATTTCCATGTTTATACAGATAGCGGTGTAGATATTTCCATGTTCATCCAGATGGCTGTGTAGATATATCCATGTTCATACAGATAACGGTGTAGATATTTCCATGTTCATAAAGATAGCGGTGTAGATATTTCCATGTTCATCCACATGGCTGTGTAGATATATCCATGTTCACACAGATAGCGGTGTAGATATTTCCATGTTCATACAGATAGCGGTGTAGATATTTCCATGTTCATACAGGTAGCGGTGTAGGTATTTCCATGTTTATACAGATTGCGGTGAAGATGTATGCATATTTACACAGATAGCGGTGTAGATATTTCCATGTTCATACAGATAGCGGTGTAGATATTTCCATGTTCATACAGATAGCGGTGTAGATATTTCCATGTTCATACAGATAGCGGTGCTGATATTTCCATGTTTATACAGGTAGCGGTGTAGATATTTCCATGTTTATACAGATAGCGGTGTAGATATTTCCATGTTTATACAGATAGCGGTGTAGATATTTCCATGTTTATACAGATAGCGCTGTAGATATCTCCATCTTAATTAAGATGGCGGTGTAGATATTTATATGTTCATACAGTTGGCGGTGCAGATATTTCCATGTTCATACAGATGGCGGCGTAGTTATTTCCATGTTCATACAGATAGCGGTGTAGTTATTTCCATGTGTAAAGAGATAGCTGTGTAGATATTTCCATGTATATGCAGATAGCAGTGTAGATATTTGCATTTTCATGCAGATAGCGGTGTAGATATTTCCATGTTCAAACAGATAGTAGTGTAGATATTTCCATGTTCATACAGATAGCGATGTATATATTTCCATGTTCATACAGATAGCGGTGTAGATATTTCCATGTTTATACAGATAGCGGTGTAGATATTTCCAT
The DNA here is from genome assembly GCF_029281585.2 of Gorilla gorilla gorilla. NCBI lineage: Eukaryota > Metazoa > Chordata > Mammalia > Primates > Hominidae > Gorilla > Gorilla gorilla. The sequence goes on along the minus strand of NC_073232.2, from coordinate 1,619,376 downwards.
GTTCATCCAGATGGCTGTGTAGATATATCCATGTTCATACAGATAACGGTGTAGATATTTCCATGTTCATAAAGATAGCGGTGTAGATATTTCCATGTTCATCCACATGGCTGTGTAGATATATCCATGTTCACACAGATAGCGGTTTAGATATTTCCATGTTCATACAGATAGCTGTGTACATATTTCCATGTTCATACAGATAGCGGTGTAGATATTTCCATTTGCATACAGATAGCAGTGTAGATATTTCCATGTTTATACTGATAGCGGTGAAGTTGTATGCATGTTTACACAGATAGCGGTGTAGATATTTCCATGTTCAAACAGATAGCGGTGTAGATATTTCCATGTTCATACAGATAGCGGTGTAGATATTTCCATGTTCATACAGATGGCTCTGTAGATATATCCATGTTCATACAGATAGCGGTGTAGATACTTCCATTTTCATACAGGTAGTGGTGTAGATATTTCCATGTTCATACAGATAGCGGTGTAGCTATTTCCATGTTCATACAGATAGCGGTGTAGGTATTTCCATGTTCATAGAGATAGCGGTGTAGATATTTCTATGTTCATACAGATAGCGGTGCTGATATTTCCATGTTTATACTGGTAGCAGTGTAGATATTTCCATGTTTATACAGATAGCGGTGAAGATGTATGCATGTTTACACAGATAGCGGTGTAGATATTTCCATGTTCAAACAGATAGTGGTGTAGATATTTCCATGTTCATACAGATAGAGGTGTAGATATTTCCATGTTTATACAGACTGCGGTGAAGATGTATGCATATTTACACAGATAGCGGTGTAGATATTTCCATGTTCATACAGATAGCGGTGTAGATATTTCCATGTTCATCCAGATGGCTGTGTAGATATATCCATGTTCATACAGATAGCGGTGTAGATATTTCCATTTTCATACAGGTAGTGGTGTAGATATTTCCATGTTCATACAGATAGCGGTGTAGCTATTTCCATGTTCATACAGATAGCAGTGTAGATATTTCCATGTTCATAGAGATAGCAGTGTAGATATTCCCATGTTCAAACAGATAGCGGTGCTGATATTTCCATGTTTATACAGGTAGCGGTGTAGATATTTCCATGTTTATACATATAGCGGTGTAGATATTTCCAAGTTTATACAGATAGCGGTGTAGATATCTCCATCTTAATATAGATGGGGGTGTAGATATTTATATCTTCATACAGATGGCGGTGCAGATATTTACATGTTCATACAGGTGGTGGTGTAGATATTTGCATGTTTATAGAGATAGCGCTGTAGTTATTTCCATGTGTAGAGATTGCTGTGTAGATATTTCCATGTATGTGCAGATCGCTGTGTAGATATTTCCATTTTCATGCAGATAGCGTTGTAGATATTTCCATGTTCAAACCGATTGCGGTGTAGATATTTCCATGTTCATGCAGATAGCAGTGTAGATATTTCCATGTTTATACAGATGGCGGTGAAGTTGTATGCATGTTTACACAGATAGCGGAGTAGATATTTCCATGTTCATACAGATAGCGGTGTAGATATTTCCATGTTCATCCAGATAGCTGTGTAGATATATCCACGTTCATACAGATGGCGGTGAAGATATTTCCATGTTCATACAGATAGCGGTGTAGTTATTTCCATGTGTAAAGAGATAGCTGTGTAGATATTTCCATATATATGCAGATAGCTGTGTACATATTTCCATTTTCATGCAGATAGCGGTTTAGATATTTCCATGTTCAAACAGATAGCGGTGTAGATATTTCTATGTTCATAGAGATAGCGGTGTAGATATTTCCATGTTCATACAGATAGCCTTGCTGATATTTCCATGTTTATACAGGTAGCGGTGTAGATATTTCCATGTTTATACAGGTAGCGGTGTAGATATTTCCATGTTTATACAGATAGCGGTGTAGATATTTCCAAGTTTATACAGAGAGCGGTGAAGATATCTCCATCTTAAAGCTGATGGCGGTGTAGATATTTTTGTGTTCATACAGATGGCTGTGCAGATATTTCCAGGTTCATACAGATGGCGCTGTAGATATTTCCATGTTTATAGAGATAGCGGTGTAGTTATTTCCATGTGTATAGAGATAGCTTTGTAGATATTTCCATGTATATGCAGATAGCTGTGTAGATATTTCTATTTTCATGCAGATAGGGGTTTACATATTTCCATGTTCAAACAGATAGCGGTGTAGATATTTCCACGTTCATACAGATAGCGGTGTAGATATTTCCATGTTTATACAGATAGCGGTGAAGATGTATGCATGTTTACACAGATAGCAGTGTAGATATTTCCATGTTCATTCAGATCGCGGTGTAGATATTTCCATGTTCATCCAGATGGCTGTGTAGACATATCCATGTTCATACAGATGGCGGTGAAGATATTTCCATGTTCATACAGACAGCGGTGTAGATATTTCCATGTTCATACAGATAGCGGTGTAGATATTTCCATGTTCATACAGATGGCTGTGTAGATATATCCATGTTCATACAGATGACGTTGAATATATTTCCATGTTCATACAGATAGCGGTGTAGATATTTCCATGTTTATACAGATAGCAGTGTAGATATTTCCATGTTTATACAGATAGCGGTGTAGATATTTCCATGTTCATACACACAGCGGTGTAGATATTTCCATGTTCATACAGATAGCTGTGTAGACATTTCCATGTTCATACAGATGGCTGTGTAGATATATCCATGTTCAGACAGATGACGGTGAATATATTTCCATGTTCATACAGATAGCGGTGCTGATATTTCCATGTTTATACAGGTAGCGGTGTAGATATTTCCATGTTTATACAGATAGCGTTGTAGATATTTCCATGTTTATACAGATAGGGGTGTAAATATTTCCATGTTTATACAGATAGCGGTGTAGATATCTCCTTAATACAGATGGCTGTGTAGATGTTTATATGTTCATGCAGATGGCGGTGCAGATATTTCCATGTGCATACAGATGGCAGTGTAGATATTTCCAAGTTTATAGAGATAACGGTGTAGTTATTTGCATGTGTAAATAGGTACCTGTGTAGATATTTCCATGTATATGCAGATAGATGTGTAGCTATTTCCATTTTCATGCAGACAGCGGTGTAGATATTTCCATGTTCAAACAGATAGCGGTGTAGATATTTCCACGTTCATACAGATAGCGGTGTAGATATTTCCGTGTTCATACAGATAGCGGTGCTGATATTTCCATGTTTATACAGGTAGCGGTGTAGATATTTCCATGTTTATACAGATAGCGGTGTAGATATTTCCATGTTTATACAGATAGCGGTGTAGATATTTAAATGTTTATACAGATAGCAGTGTAGATATCTCCATGTTAATAAAGATGGCGGTGTAGATATTTATATGTTCATAAAGTTGGCGGTGCAGATATTTCCATGTTCATACAGATGGCGGTGTAGATATTTCCATGTTCATACAGATAGCGGTGTAGTTATTTCCATGTGTAAAGAGATAGCTGAGTAGATATTTCCATGTATATGCAGATAGCAGTATAGATATTTCCATTTTCATGCAGATAGCGGTGTAGATATTTCCATGTTCAAACAGATAGCAGTGTAGATATTTCCATGTTCATACAGATAGCGGTGTAGATATTTCCATGTTCCGATAGCGGTGTAGATATTTCCATGTTTATACAGATAGCGGTGAAGATGTATGCATGTTTACACAGATAGCGGTGTATATATTTCCATGTTCATACAGATAGCTGTGTAGATATTTCCATGTTCATCCAGATGGCGGTGTAGATATTTCCATGTTCATACAGATAGCGGTGTAGATATTTCCATGTTTATACAGATAGCTGTGTAGATATCTCCATCTTAATAATGATGGCGGTGTAGATAGTTATATGTTCATACAGTTGGCGGTGCAGATATTTCCATGTTCATACAGATGGCGGTGTAGATATTTCCATGTTCATACAGATAGCGGTGCAGTTATTTCCATGTGTAAAGAGATAGCTGAGTAGATATTTCCATGTATATGCAGATAGCAGTGTAGATATTTCCATTTTCATGCAGATAGCGGTGTAGATATTTCCATGTTCAAACAGATAGCAGTGTAGATATTTCCATGTTCATACAGATAACGGTGTAGATATTTCCATGTTCATACAGATAGCGGTGTAGATATTTCCATGTTTATACAGATAGCGGTGAGGATGTATGCATGTTTACACAGATAGCGGTGTAGATATTTCCATGTTCATCCAGATGGCTGTGTAGATATATCCATGTTCATACAGATAACGGTGTAGATATTTCCAAGTTCATACAGATAGCGGTGTAGATATTTCCATGTTCATCCAGATGGCTGTGTAGATATATCCAAGTTCATACAGATAGCGGTGTAGATATTTCCATGTTCATACAGATAGCCGTGTACATATTTCCATGTTCATATAGATAGCGGTGTCGATATTTCCAAGTTCATACAGATAGCGGTGCTGATATTTCCATGTTTATACAGGTAGCGGTGTAGATATTTCCATGTTTATACAGATAGCGGTGTAGATATTTCCATGTTTATACAGATAGCGGTGTAGATATCTCCATCTTAATAAAGATGGCAGTGTAGATATTTATATGTTCATACAGTTGGCGGTGCAGATATTTCCATGTTCATACAGATGGCGGTGTAGATATTTCCATGTTCATACAGATAGCGGTGTAGTTATTTCCATGTGTAAAGAGATAGCTGTGTAGATATTTCCATGTATATGCAGATAGCTGTGCAGATATTTCCATTTTCATGCAGATAGCGGTTTAGATATTTCCATGTTCAAAGAGATAGCGGTGTAGATATTTCCATGTTCATACGGATAGCGGTGTAGATATTTCCGTGTTTATACAGATAGCGCTGAAGATGTATGCATGTTTACACAGATAGCAGTGTAGATATTTCCACGTTCATAGAGATAGCGGTGTAGATATTTCCATGTTCATCCAGATGGCTGTGTAGATATATCCATGTTCATACAGATAGCGGTGTAGATATTTCCATGTTCATACAGGTAGTGGTGTAGATATTTCCTTGTTCATACAGATAGCGGTGTAGCTATTTCCATGTTCATACAGATAGCGGTGTAGATATTTCCATGTTCATACAGATAGCGGTGTAGATATTTCCATGTTCATACAGATAGCGGTTCTGATATTTCCATGTTTATACAGGTAGCAGTTTAGATATTTCCATGTTTATACAGATAGCTATGTAGATATTTCCATGTTTATACAGATAGCGGTGTAGATATTTCCAGGTTTATACAGATAGCGGTGTAGGTATCTCCATCTTAATACAGATGGCGGTGTATTTATATGTTCATACAGATGGCGGTGCAGATATTTCCATGTTCATACAGATGGCGGTGTAGATATTTCCATGTTTATAGAGATAGCGGTGTAGTTATTTCCATGTGTAAAGAGATAGCTTTGTTGACATTTCCATTTATATGCAGATAGCTCTGTAGATATTTCCATTTTCATGCAGATAGCGGTGTAGATGTTTCCATGTTCAAACAGATAGCGGTGTAGATATTTCCATGTTCATACAGATAGCGGTGTAGATATTTCCATGTTTATACAGATATCGGTGAAGATGTATGCATGTTCACACAGATAGCGGTGTATATATTTCCATATTCATACAGATAGCTGTGTAGATATTTCCATATTCATCCAGATGGCTGTGTAGATATATCCATGTTCATTCAGATGGCGGTGAAGATATTTCCATGTTCATACAGATAGCGGTGTAGCTATTTCCATGTTCATACAGATAGCGGTGTAGATATTTCCATGTTCATCCAGATGGCTGTGTAGATATATCCATGTTCATACAGATGGCGGTGTAGATATTTATATGTTCATACAGATGGCGGTGAAGATATTTCTATGTTCATACAGATGGCGGTGTAGATAATTCCATGTTTATAGAGATAGCGGTGTAGTTATTTCCATGTGTAAAGAGATAGCTTTGTAGATATTTCCATGTATATGCAGATAGCTGTGTAGATGTTTCCATTTTCAGGCAGACAGAGGTGTAGATATTTCCATGTTCAAACTGATAGCGGTGTAGATATTTCCATTTTCATACAGAGAGCGGTGTAGATATTTCCATGTTCATACAGATAGTGGTGTACATATTTCCATGTTCATACAGATAGCAGTGTAGATATTTCCATGTTCATACAGATAGCGGTGCTGATATTTCCATATTTATACAGGTAGCGGTGTAGATATTTCCATGTTTATACAGATAGCGGTGTAGATATTTCCATTTTTATACAGATAGCGGTGTAGATATTTCCATGTTTGTACAGATAGCGGTGTAGATATCTCCATCTTAAAACAGATTGCGGTGTAGATATTTATAAGTTCATACAGATGGCGGTGCAGATATTTCCATGTTCATACAGATGGCGGTGTAGATATTTCCATGTTCAAACTGATAGCGGTGTAGTTATTTCCATATGTAAAGAGATAGCTGTGTAGATATTTCCATGTATATGCAGATAGCAGTGTAGATATTTCCATTTTCATGCAGATAGCGGTGTAGATATTTCCATGTTCAAACAGATAGCGGTGTAGATATTTCCATGTTCATACAGATAGCGGTGTAGCTATTTCCATGTTCATACAGATAGCGGTGTCGATATTTCCATGTTTATACAGATAGCGGTGAAGATGTATGCATGTTTACACAGATAGCGGTGTAGATATTTCCAGGTTCATACAGATAGCGGTGTAGATATTTCCATGTTCATCCCGATGGCTGTGTAGATATATCCATGTTCATACAGATAGCGGTGTAGATATTTCCATGTTCATACAGATAGTGGTGTAGATATTTCCTTGTTGATACAGATAGCGGTGTAGCTATTTCCATGTTCATACAGATAGCGGTGTAGATATTTCCAGGTTTATACAGATAGCGGTGTAGATATCTCCATCTTAATACAGATGGCGGTGTAGATATTTATATGTTCATACAGATGGCGGTGCAGATATTTCCATGTTCATACAGATGGCGGTGTAGATATTTCCATGTTTATAGAGATAGCGGTGAAGTTATTTCCATGTGTAAAGAGATAGCTTTGTAGATATTTCCATGTATATGCATATAGCTGTGTAGATATTTCCATTTTCGTGCAGATAGCGGTGTAGATATTTCCATGTTCAAACAGATAGCGGTGTAGATATTTCCATGTTCATACAGATGGTGGTGTAGATATTTCCATGTTCATACAGATAGCGGTGAAGATGTATGCATGTTTACACAGATAGCAGTGTAGATATTTCCATGTTCATACAGATAGCGGTGTAGATATTTCCATGTTCATCCAGATGGCTCTGTAGATATATCCATCTTCATACAGATGGCGGTGAATATATTTCCATGTTCATACAGATAGCTGTGTAGATATTTCCATCTTCATACAGATAGCGGTGTAGATATTTCCATGTTCATACAAATAGCGGTGTAGCTATTTCCATGTTCATACAGATAGCGGTGTAGATATTTTCATGTTCATCCAGATGGCTGTGTAGATATATCCATGTTCATACAGATGGCGGTGAAGATATTTCCATGTTCATACAGATAGCGGTGTATATATTTCCATGTTCATACATATAGTGTTGTAGATATTTCCATGTTCATACAGATAGCGGTGTAGCTATTTCCATGTTCATACAGATATAGGGGCTGATATTGCCATGTTCGTGCAGATAGCGGTGCTGATATTTCCATGTTTATACAGGTAGCGGTGTAGATATTTCCATGTTTATACAGATAGCGGTGAAGATATTTCCATGTTTATACAGATCGCGGTGTAGATATTTCCAGGTTTATACAGATAGCGGTGTAGATATTTCCAAGTTTATACAGATAGCGGTGAAGATATCCCCATCTTAATACAGATGGCGGTGTAGATATTTATATGTTCATACAGATGGCAGTGCAGATATTTCCATGTTCATACAGATGGCGGTGTAGATATTTCCATGTTTATAAAGATAGCGGTGTAGTTATTTCCATGTGTATAGAGATAGCTTTCTATATATTTCCATGTATATGCTGATAGCTGTGTAGATATTTCTATTTTCATGCAGATAGCGGTTTAGGTATTTCCATGTTCAAACAGATAGCTTTGTAGATATTTCCATGTTCATACAGATAGCGGTGTAGATATTTCCATGTTCAAACTGATAGCGGTGTAGTTATTTCCATATGTAAAGAGATAGCTGTGTAGATATTTCCATGTATATGCAGATAGCAGTGTAGATATTTCCATTTTCATGCAGATAGCGGTGTAGATATTTCCATGTTCAAACAGATAGCGGTGTAGATATTTCCATGTTCATACAGATAGCGGTGTAGCTATTTCCATGTTCATACAGATAGCGGTGTCGATATTTCCATGTTTATACAGATAGCGGTGAAGATGTATGCATGTTTACACAGATAGCGGTGTAGATATTTCCAGGTTCATACAGATAGCGGTGTAGATATTTCCATGTTCATCCCGATGGCTGTGTAGATATATCCATGTTGATACAGATAGCGGTGTAGAAATTTCCATGTTCATACAGATAGTGGTGTAGATATTTCCTTGTTGATACAGATAGCGGTGTAGCTATTTCCATGTTCATACAGATAGCGGTGTAGATATTTCCAGGTTTATACAGATAGCGGTGTAGATATCTCCATCTTAATACAGATGGCGGTGTAGATATTTATATGTTCATACAGATGGCGGTGCAGATATTTCCATGTTCATACAGATGGCGGTGTAGATATTTCCATGTTTATAGAGATAGCGGTGAAGTTATTTCCATGTGTAAAGAGATAGCTTTGTAGATATTTCCATGTATATGCTTATAGCTGTGTAGATATTTCCATTTTCGTGCAGATAGCGGTGTAGATATTTCCATGTTCAAACAGATAGCGGTGTAGATATTTCCATGTTCATACAGATGGTGGTGTAGATATTTCCATGTTCATACAGATAGCGGTGAAGATGTATGCATGTTTACACAGATAGCAGTGTAGATATTTCCATGTTCATACAGATAGCGGTGTAGATATTTCCATGTTCATCCAGATGGCTCTGTAGATATATCCATGTTCATACAGATGGCGGTGAATATATTTCCATGTTCATACAGATAGCTGTGTAGATATTTCCATCTTCATACAGATAGCGGTGTAGATATTTCCATGTTCATACAAATAGCGGTGTAGCTATTTCCATGTTCATACAGATAGCGGTGTAGATATTTTCATGTTCATCCAGATGGCTGTGTAGATATATCCATGTTCATACTGATGGCGGTGAAGATATTTCCATGTTCATACAGATAGCGGTGTATATAATTCCATGTTCATACATATAGTGTTGTAGATATTTCCATGTTCATACAGATAGCGGTGTAGCTATTTCCATGTTCATACAGATAGAGGGGCTGATATTGCCATGTTCATGCAGATAGCGGTGCTGATATTTCCATGTTTATACAGGTAGCGGTGTAGATATTTCCATGTTTATACAGATAGCGGTGAAGATATTTCCATGTTTATACAGATCGCGGTGTAGATATTTCCAGGTTTATACAGATAGCGGTGTAGATATTTCCAAGTTTATACAGATAGCGGTGAAGATATCCCCATCTTAATACAGATGGCGGTGTAGATATTTATATGTTCATACAGATGGCAGTGCAGATATTTCCATGTTCATACAGATGGCGGTGTAGATATTTCCATGTTTATAAAGATAGCGGTGTAGTTATTTCCATGTGTATAGAGATAGCTTTCTATATATTTCCATGTATATGCTGATAGCTGTGTAGATATTTCTATTTTCATGCAGATAGCGGTTTAGGTATTTCCATGTTCAAACAGATAGCTTTGTAGATATTTCCATGTTCATACAGATAGCGGTGTAGATATTTCCATGTTTATACAGATAGCGGTGTAGATATTTAAATGTTTATACAGATAGCGGTGTAGATATCTCCATGTTAATAAAGATGGCGGTGTAGATATTTATATGTTCATAAGGTTGGCGGTGCAGATATTTCCATGTTCATACAGATGGTGGTGTAGATATTTCCATGTTCATACAGATAGCGGTGTAGTTATTTCCATGTGTAAAGAGATAGCTGAGTAAATATCTCCATGTATATGCAGATAGCAGTATAGATATTTCCATTTTCATGCAGATAGCGGTGTAGATATTTCCATGTTCAAACAGATAGCAGTGTAGATATTTCCATGTTCATACAGATAGCGGTGCAGATATTTCCATGTTCAGATAGTGGTGTAGATATTTCCATGTTTATGCAGATAGCGGTGAAGATGTATGCATGTTTACACAGATAGCGGTGTAGATATTTCCATGTTCATCCAGATGGCTGTGTAGATATATCCATGTTCTTACACATAACGGTGTAGATATTTCCATGTTCATACAGATAGCGGTTTAGATATTTCCATGTTCATCCAGATGGCTGTGTAGATATATCCATGTTCATACAGATAGCGGTGTAGATATTTCCATGTTCCTACAGATAGCCGTGTACATATTTCCATGTTCATACAGATAGCGGTGTAGATGTTTCCATTTTCATACAGATAGCAGTGTAGATATTTCCATGTTTATACAGATAGCGGAGAAGATGTATGCATGTTTACACAGATAGCGGTGTAGATATTTCCATGTTCAAACAGATAGCGGTGTAGGTATTTCCATGTTCATACAGGTAGCGGTGTAGGTATTTCCATGTTTATACAGATAGCGGTGAAGATGTATGCATGTTTACACAGATAGCGGTGTAGATATTTCCGTGTTCATAGAGATCGCGGTGTAGATATTTCCATGTTCATCCAGATGGCTGTGTAGACATATCCATGTTCATACAGACGGCTTTGAAGATATTTCCATGTTCATACAGACAGCGGTGTAGACATTTCCATGTTCATACAGATAGCGGTGTAGATATTTCCATGTTCATACAGATGTCTTTGTAGATATATCCATGTTCATACAGATGACGGTGAAGATATTTCCATGTTCATACAGATAGCGGTGTAGATATTTCCATGTTCATACAGATAGCGGTGTAGATATTTCAATGTTCATACCGATAGCGGTGCTGATATTTCCATGTTCATACAGGTAGCGGTGTAGATATTTCCATGTTTATACAGATAGCGGTGTAGATATTTCCATGTTTATACAGATAGCGGTGAAGATATTTCCATGTTTATACAGATAACGGTGTAGATATTTCCATGTTTATACAGGTAGCGATGTAGATATCTCCTTAATACAGATGGCGGTGTAGATGTTTATATGTTCATACAGATGGCGGTGCAGATATTTCCATGTTCATACAGATGGCGGTGCAGATATTCCCAAGTTTATAGAGATGGCGGTGTAGTTATTTGCATGTGTAAGGAGGTATCTTTGTAGATATTTCCATTTATATGCAGATAGCTGTGTAGATATTTCCATTTTCATGCAGACATCGGTGTAGATATTTCCATGTTCAAACAGATAGCGGTGTAGATATTTCCATGTTCATACAGATAGCGGTGTAGATATTTCCATGTTCATACAGATAGCGGTGTAGTTATTTCCATGTTCATACTGATAGCGGTGTAGATATTTCCATGTTCATACAGATAGCGGTGCTGATATTTCCATGTTTATACAGGTAGCGGTGTAGATATTTCCATGTTTATACAGATAGCGGTGTAGATATTTCCATGGTTATACAGATAGCTGTGTAGATATCTCCATCTTAATAAAGATTGCAGTGTAGATATTTATATGTTCATACAGTTGGCGGTGCAGATATTTCCATGTTCATACAGATGGCGGTGTAGATATTTCCATGTTCATACAGATAGCGGTGTAGTTATTTCCATGTGTAAAGAGATAGCTGTGTAGATATTTCCATGTATATGCAGATAGCTGTGCAGATATTTCCATTTTCATGCAGATAGCGGTGTAGATGTTTTCATGTTCAAACAGATAGCGGTGTAGATATTTCCATGTTCATACAGATAGCGGTGTAGATATTTCCATGTTTATACAGATAGCGGTGAAGATGTATGCATGTTTACACAGATAGCGGTGTATATATTTCCATATTCATACAGATGGCTGTGTAGATATTTCCATGTTCATCCAGATGGCTGTGTAGATATATCCATGTTCATTCAGATGGCGGTGAAGATATTTCCATGTTCATACAGATAGCGGTGTAGGTATTTCCATGTTCATACAGATAGCGGTGTAGATATTTCCATGTTCATCCAGATGGCTGTGTAGATATATCCATGTTCATACAGATGGCGGTGAAGATATTTCCATATTCATACAGATAGCGGTGTAGATATTTCCATGTTCATAAAGATAGTGGTGTAGATATTTCCATATTCTTACAGATAGCGGTGTAGCATTTTCCATGTTCATACAGATGGCGGTGAAGATATTTCCATCTTCATACGGATAGCGGTGTAGATATTTCCATGTTCATACAGATAGAGGGGCTGATATTTCCATGTTCATATACGTAGCGGTGCTGATATTTCCATGTTTATACAGGTAGCGGTGTAGATATTTCCATGTTTATACAGGTAGCGGTGTAGATATTTCCATGTTTATACAGGTAGCAGTGTAGATATTTCCATGTTTATACAGATAGCGCTGTAGATATTTCCATGTTTATACAGATAGCGGTGTAGATATCTCTATCTTAATACAGATGGCCGTGTAGTTATTTATATGTTCATAGAGATGGCGGTGCAGATATTTCGGTGTTCATACAGATGGCGGTGTAGATATTTCCATGTTCATACAGATAGCAGTGTAGTTATTTCCATGTGTAAAGAGATAGCTCTGTAGATATTTCCATGTATATGCAGATAGCTGTGTAGATATTTCCATTTTCATGCTGATAGCGGTTTAGATATTTAAATGCTCAAACAGATAGCGGTGTAGATATTTCCATGTTCATATAGATAGCGGTGTAGATATTTCCATGCTTATACAGTTAGCGGTGAAGGTATATGCATGTTTACACAGATAGCGGTGTAGATATTTCCATGTTCATGCAGATAGCGGTGTAGATATTTCCGTGTTCATCCAGATGGCTGTGTAGATATTTCTATGTTCATACAGATGGCGGTGTAGATATTTCCATGTTTATACAGAAAGCGGTGTAGATATTTCCATGTTCATACAGATAGCGGTGTAGATATTTCCAAGTTTATACAGATAGCGGTGAAGATATCTTCATCTTAATACAGATGGCGGTGTAGATATTTATATGTTCATACAGATGTCGGTGTAGATATTTCCATGTTCAATCAGATGGCGGTGTAGATATTTCCATGTTTATGGAGATAGCGGTGTAGTTATTTCCATGTGTAAAGAGATAGCTTTGTAGATATTTCCATGTATATGCAGATAGCTGTGTAGATATTTCTATTTTTATGCAGATAGCAGTTTAGATATTTCCATGTTCAAGCAGATAGCGGTGTAGATATTTCCATGTTCATACAGATAGCGGTGTAGATATTTCCATGTTTATACAGATAGCGGTGAAGATGTATGCATGTTTACACAGATAGCAGTGTAGATATTTCCATGTTCATACAGATCGGGGTGTAGATATTTCCATGTCCATCTAGATGGCTGTGTAGACATATCCATGTTCATACAGATGGCGGTGAAGATATTTCCATGTTCATAGAGATAGCGGTGTAGATATTTCGATGTTCAAACAGATAGCGGTGTAGATATTTCCATGTTCATAGAGATAGCGGTGTAGATATTTCCATTTTCATGCAGATAGCGGTTTAGATATTTCCATGTTCAAACAGATAGCGGTGTAGCTATTTCCATGTTCATACAGATAGTGGTGTAGATATTTCCATGTTCATACAGATATCGGTGTAGATATTTCCATGTTCATCCAGATGGCTGTGTAGATATATCCATGTTCATACAGATAGCGGTGTAGATATTTCCATTTTCATACAGGTAGTGGTTTAGATATTTCCATGTTCATACAGATGGTTGTGTAGATATATCCATGTTCATCCAGATGGCTGTGTAGATATTTCCATGTTCATACAGACAGTGGTGTAGATATTTCCATGTTCATACAGATAGCGGTGTAGATATTTCCATGTTTATACAGATAGCGGTGAAGATGTATGCATGTTTACACAGATAGCAGTGTATATATTTCCATGTTCATACAGATAGCTGTGTAGATATTTCCATGTTCATCCAGATGGCTGTGTAGATATATCCATGTTCATACAGATGGCGGTGAAGATATTTCCATGTTCATACAGATAGCAGAGGAGATATTTCCATGTTCATACAGATAGCGGTGTAGATATTTCCATGTTCATACAGATAGCTGTGTAGCTATTTCCATGTTCATACAGATAGCGGTGTAGATATTTCCATGTTCATCCAGATGGCTGTGTAGATATATCCATGTTCATACAGATGGCGGTGAAGATAATTCCATGTTCATACAGATGGCGGTGTAGTTATTTCCATGTTCATAGAGATAGCGGTGTAGATATTTCCATGTTCATACAGATAGCGGTGCTGATATTTCCATGTTTATACAGGTAGCTGTGTAGATATTTCCGTGTTTATACAGATAGCGGTGAAGATATGTCCAGGTTTATACAGATAGCTGTGTAGATATTTCCAAGTTTATACAGATAGCGGTGAAGATATCTCCATCTTAACACAGATGGCGGTGTAGGTATTTATATTTTCATACAGATGGCGGTGCAGATATTTCCATGTTCATGCAGATGTCAGTTTAGTTATTTCCATGTTTATAGAGATAGCGGTGTAGTTATTTCCATGTGTAAAGAGATAGCTTTGTAGATATTTCCATGTATATGCAGATAGCTGTGTAGATATTTCTATTTTCATGCAGATAGCAGTTTAGATATTTCCATGTTCAAACAGATTGCGGTGTAGATATTTCCATGTTCATACAGATAGCGGTGTAGATATTTCCATGTTTATGTAGATAGCGGTGAAGATGTATGCATGTTTACAAAGATAGCGGTGTAGATATTTCCATGTTCATACAGATCGCGGTGTAGATATTTCCATGTTCATCCACATGGCTGTGTAGACATATCCATGTTCATACAGATGGCGGTGAAGATATTTCCATGTTCATACAGATAGCGGTGTAGATATTTCCATGTTCATACAGATAGCGGTGTAGATATTTCCATGTTCATACCGATAGTGGTGCTGATATTTCCATGTTTATACAGGTAGCGGTGTAGATATTTCCATGTTTATACAGCTAGCTGTGTAGATATTTCCATGTTTATACAGATAGCGGTGTAGATATTTATATGTTTATACAGATAGCTTTTTAGATATCTCCTTCTAAATACAGATGGCGGTGTAGATATTTATATGTTCATACAGATGGCGGTGCAGATATTTCCATGTTCATACAGATGGCGGTGTAGATATTTCCATGTTTATAGAGATAGCGGTGAAGTTATTTCCATGTGTAAAGAGATAGCTTTGTAGATATTTCCATGTATATGCATATAGCTGTGTAGATATTTCCATTTTCGTGCAGATAGCGGTGTAGATATTTCCATGTTCAAACAGATAGCGGTGTAGATATTTCCATGTTCATACAGATGGTGGTGTAGATATTTCCATGTTCATACAAATAGCGGTGAAGATGTATGCATGTTTACACAGATAGCAGTGTAGATATTTCCATGTTCATACAGATAGAGGTGTAGATATTTCCATGTTCATCCAGATGGCTCTGTAGATATATCCATGTTCATACAGATGGCGGTGAATATATTTCCATATTCATACAGATAGCTGTGTAGATATTTCCATGTTCATACAGATAGCGGTGTAGATATTTCCATGTTCATACAAATAGCGGTGTAGCTATTTCCATGTTCATACAGATAGCGGTGTAGATATTTTCATGTTCATCCAGATGGCTGTGTAGATATATCCATGTTCATACTGATGGCGGTGAAGATATTTCCATGTTCATACAGATAGCGGTGTATATAATTCCATGTTCATACATATAGTGTTGTAGATATTTCCATGTTCATACAGATAGCGGTGTAGCTATTTCCATGTTCATACAGATAGAGGGGCTGATATTGCCATGTTCATGCATATAGCGGTGCTGATATTTCCATGTTTATACAGGTAGCGGTGTAGATATTTCCATGTTTATACAGATAGCGGTGAAGATATTTCCATGTTTATACAGATCGCGGTGTAGATATTTCCAGGTTTATACAGATAGCGGTGTAGATATTTCCAAGTTTATACAGATAGCGGTGAAGATATCCCCATCTTAATACAGATGGCGGTGTAGATATTTATATGTTCATACAGATGGCAGTGCAGATATTTCCATGTTCATACAGATGGCGGTGTAGATATTTCCATGTTTATAAAGATAGCGGTGTAGTTATTTCCATGTGTATAGAGATAGCTTTCTATATATTTCCATGTATATGCTGATAGCTGTGTAGATATTTCTATTTTCATGCAGATAGCGGTTTAGGTATTTCCATGTTCAAACAGATAGCTTTGTAGATATTTCCATGTTCATACAGATAGCGGTGTAGATATTTCCATGTTTATACAGATAGCGGTGTAGATATTTAAATGTTTATACAGATAGCGGTGTAGATATCTCCATGTTAATAAAGATGGCGGTGTAGATATTTATATGTTCATAAGGTTGGCGGTGCAGATATTTCCATGTTCATACAGATGGTGGTGTAGATATTTCCATGTTCATACAGATAGCGGTGTAGTTATTTCCATGTGTAAAGAGATAGCTGAGTAAATATTTCCATGTATATGCAGATAGCAGTATAGATATTTCCATTTTCATGCAGATAGCGGTGTAGATATTTCCATGTTCAAACAGATAGCAGTGTAGATATTTCCATGTTCATACAGATAGCGGTGCAGATATTTCCATGTTCAGATAGCGGTGTAGATATTTCCATGTTTATGCAGATAGCGGTGAAGATGTATGCATGTTTACACAGATAGCGGTGTAGATATTTCCATGTTCATCCAGATGGCTGTGTAGATATATCCATGTTCTTACACATAACGGTGTAGATATTTCCATGTTCATACAGATAGCGGTTTAGATATTTCCATGTTCATCCAGATGGCTGTGTAGATATATCCATGTTCATACAGATAGCGGTGTAGATATTTCCATGTTCCTACAGATAGCCGTGTACATATTTCCATGTTCATACAGATAGCGGTGTAGATGTTTCCATTTTCATACAGATAGCAGTGTAGATATTTCCATGTTTATACAGATAGCGGAGAAGTTGTATGCATGTTTACACAGATAGCGGTGTAGATATTTCCATGTTCAAACAGATAGCGGTGTAGGTATTTCCATGTTCATACAGGTAGCGGTGTAGGTATTTCCATGTTTATACAGATAGCGGTGAAGATGTATGCATGTTTACACAGATAGCGGTGTAGATATTTCCGTGTTCATAGAGATCGCGGTGTAGATATTTCCATGTTCATCCAGATGGCTGTGTAGACATATCCATGTTCATACAGATGGCTTTGAAGATATTTCCATGTTCATACAGACAGCGGTGTAGATATTTCCATGTTCATACAGATAGCGGTGTAGATATTTCCATGTTCATACAGATGTCTTTGTAGATATATCCATGTTCATACAGATGACGGTGAAGATATTTCCATGTTCATTCAGATAGCGGTGTAGATATTTCCATGTTCATACAGATAGCGGTGTAGATATTTCAATGTTCATACCGATAGCGGTGCTGATATTTCCATGTTCATACAGGTAGCGGTGTAGATATTTCCATGTTTATACAGATAGCGGTGTAGATATTTCCATGTTTATACAGATAGCGGTGAAGATATTTCCATGTTTATACAGATAACGGTGTAGATATTTCCATGTTTATACAGGTAGCGATGTAGATATCTCCTTAATACAGATGGCGGTGTAGATGTTTATATGTTCATACAGATGGCGGTGCAGATATTTCCATGTTCATACAGATGGCGGTGCAGATATTTCCAAGTTTATAGAGATGGCGGTGTAGTTATTTGCATGTGTAAAGAGGTATCTTTGTAGATATTTCCATTTATATGCAGATAGCTGTGTAGATATTTCCATTTTCATGCAGACATCGGTGTAGATATTTCCATGTTCAAACAGATAGCGGTGTAGATATTTCCATGTTCATACAGATAGCGGTGTAGATATTTCCATGTTCATACAGATAGCGGTGTAGTTATTTCCATGTTCATACTGATAGCGGTGTAGATATTTCCATGTTCATACAGATAGCGGTGCTGATATTTCCATGTTTATACAGGTAGCGGTGTAGATATTTCCATGTTTATACAGATAGCGGTGTAGGTATTTCCATGTTTATACAGATAGCTGTGTAGATATCTCCATCTTAATAAAGATGGCAGTGTAGATATTTATATGTTCATACAGTTGGCGGTGCAGATATTTCCATGTTCATACAGATGGCGGTGTAGATATTTCCATGTTCATACAGATAGCGGTGTAGTTATTTCCATGTGTAAAGAGATAGCTGTGTAGATATTTCCATGTATATGCAGATAGCTGTGCAGATATTTCCATTTTCATGCAGATAGCGGTGTAGATGTTTTCATGTTCAAACAGATAGCGGTGTAGATATTTCCATGTTCATACAGATAGCGGTGTAGATATTTCCATGTTTATACAGATAGCGGTGAAGATGTATGCATGTTTACACAGATAGCGGTGTATATATTTCCATATTCATACAGATGGCTGTGTAGATATTTCCATGTTCATCCAGATGGCTGTGTAGATATATCCATGTTCATTCAGATGGCGGTGAAGATATTTCCATGTTCATACAGATAGCGGTGTAGCTATTTCCATGTTCATACAGATAGCGGTGTAGATATTTCCATGTTCATCCAGATGGCTGTGTAGATATATCCATGTTCATACAGATGGCGGTGAAGATATTTCCATATTCATACAGATAGCGGTGTAGATATTTCCATGTTCATAAAGATAGTGGTGTAGATATTTCCATATTCTTACAGATAGCGGTGTAGCATTTTCCATGTTCATACAGATGGCGGTGAAGATATTTCCATCTTCATACGGATAGCGGTGTAGATATTTCCATGTTCATACAGATAGAGGGGCTGATATTTCCATGTTCATATACGTAGCGGTGCTGATATTTCCATGTTTATACAGGTAGCGGTGTAGATATTTCCATGTTTATACAGGTAGCGGTGTAGATATTTCCATGTTTATACAGGTAGCAGTGTAGATATTTCCATGTTTATACAGATAGCGCTGTAGATATTTCCATGTTTATACAGATAGCGGTGTAGATATCTCTATCTTAATACAGATGGCCGTGTAGTTATTTATATGTTCATAGAGATGGCGGTGCAGATATTTCGGTGTTCATACAGATGGCGGTGTAGATATTTCCATGTTCATACAGATAGCAGTGTAGTTATTTCCATGTGTAAAGAGATAGCTCTGTAGATATTTCCATGTATATGCAGATAGCTGTGTAGATATTTCCATTTTCATGCTGATAGCGGTTTAGATATTTAAATGCTCAAACAGATAGCGGTGTAGATATTTCCATGTTCATATAGATAGCGGTGTAGATATTTCCATGCTTATACAGTTAGCGGTGAAGGTATATGCATGTTTACACAGATAGCGGTGTAGATATTTCCATGTTCATGCAGATAGCGGTGTAGATATTTCCGTGTTCATCCAGATGGCTGTGTAGATATTTCTATGTTCATACAGATGGCGGTGTAGATATTTCCATGTTTATACAGAAAGCGGTGTAGATATTTCCATGTTCATACAGATAGCGGTGTAGATATTTCCAAGTTTATACAGATAGCGGTGAAATTATCTCCATCTTAATACAGATGGCGGTGTAGATATTTATATGTTCATACAGATGTCGGTGTAGATATTTCCATGTTCAATCAGATGGCGGTGTAGATATTTCCATGTTTATGGAGATTGCGGTGTAGTTATTTCCATGTGTAAAGAGATAGCTTTGTAGATATTTCCATGTATATGCAGATAGCTGTGTAGATATTTCTATTTTTATGCAGATAGCAGTTTAGATATTTCCATGTTCAAGCAGATAGCGGTGTAGATATTTCCATGTTCATACAGATAGCGGTGTAGATATTTCCATGTTTATACAGATAGCGGTGAAGATGTATGCATGTTTACACAGATAGCAGTGTAGATATTTCCATGTTCATACAGATCGGGGTGTAGATATTTCCATGTCCATCTAGATGGCTGTGTAGACATATCCATGTTCATACAGATGGCGGTGAAGATATTTCCATGTTCATAGAGATAGCGGTGTAGATATTTCGATGTTCAAACAGATAGCGGTGTAGATATTTCCATGTTCATAGAGATAGCGGTGTAGATATTTCCATTTTCATGCAGATAGCGGTTTAGATATTTCCATGTTCAAACAGATAGCGGTGTAGCTATTTCCATGTTCATACAGATAGCGGTGTAGATATTTCCATGTTCATACAGATATCGGTGTAGATATTTCCATGTTCATCCAGATGGCTGTGTAGATATATCCATGTTCATACAGATAGCGGTGTAGATATTTCCATTTTCATACAGGTAGTGGTTTAGATATTTCCATGTTCATACAGATGGTTGTGTAGATATATCCATGTTCATCCAGATGGCTGTGTAGATATTTCCATGTTCATACAGACAGTGGTGTAGATATTTCCATGTTCATACAGATAGCGGTGTAGATATTTCCATGTTTATACAGATAGCGGTGAAGATGTATGCATGTTTACACAGATAGCGGTGTATATATTTCCATGTTCATACAGATAGCTGTGTAGATATTTCCATGTTCATCCAGATGGCTGTGTAGATATATCCATGTTCATACAGATGGCGGTGAAGATATTTCCATCTTCATACGGATAGCGGTGTAGATATTTCCATGTTCATACAGATAGAGGGGCTGATATTTCCATGTTCATATACGTAGCGGTGCTGATATTTCCATGTTTATACAGGTAGCGGTGTAGATATTTCCATGTTTATACAGGTAGCGGTGTAGATATTTCCATGTTTATACAGGTAGCAGTGTAGATATTTCCATGTTTATACAGATAGCGCTGTAGATATTTCCATGTTTATACAGATAGCGGTGTAGATATCTCTATCTTAATACAGATGGCCGTGTAGTTATTTATATGTTCATAGAGATGGCGGTGCAGATATTTCGGTGTTCATACAGATGGCGGTGTAGATATTTCCATATTCATACAGATAGCAGTGTAGTTATTTCCATGTGTAAAGAGATAGCTCTGTAGATATTTCCATGTATATGCAGATAGCTGTGTAGATATTTCCATTTTCATGCTGATAGCGGTTTAGATATTTAAATGCTCAAACAGATAGCGGTGTAGATATTTCCATGTTCATATAGATAGCGGTGTAGATATTTCCATGCTTATACAGTTAGCGGTGAAGGTATATGCATGTTTATACAGGTAGCGGTGTAGATATTTCCATGTTTATACAGGTAGCGGTGTAGATATTTCCATGTTTATACAGGTAGCAGTGTAGATATTTCCATGTTTATACAGATAGCGCTGTAGATATTTCCATGTTTATACAGATAGCGGTGTAGATATCTCTATCTTAATACAGATGGCCGTGTAGTTATTTATATGTTCATAGAGATGGCGGTGCAGATATTTCGGTGTTCATACAGATGGCGGTGTAGATATTTCCATGTTCATACAGATAGCAGTGTAGTTATTTCCATGTGTAAAGAGATAGCTCTGTAGATATTTCCATGTATATGCAGATAGCTGTGTAGATATTTCCATTTTCATGCTGATAGCGGTTTAGATATTTAAATGCTCAAACAGATAGCGGTGTAGATATTTCCATGTTCATATAGATAGCGGTGTAGATATTTCCATGCTTATACAGTTAGCGGTGAAGGTATATGCATGTTTACACAGATAGCGGTGTAGATATTTCCATGTTCATGCAGATAGCGGTGTAGATATTTCCGTGTTCATCCAGATGGCTGTGTAGATATTTCTATGTTCATACAGATGGCGGTGTAGATATTTCCATGTTTATACAGAAAGCGGTGTAGATATTTCCATGTTCATACAGATAGCGGTGTAGATATTTCCAAGTTTATACAGATAGCGGTGAAGATATCTCCATCTTAATACAGATGGCGGTGTAGATATTTATATGTTCATACAGATGTCGGTGTAGATATTTCCATGTTCAATCAGATGGCGGTGTAGATATTTCCATGTTTATGGAGATAGCGGTGTAGTTATTTCCATGTGTAAAGAGATAGCTTTGTAGATATTTCCATGTATATGCAGATAGCTGTGTAGATATTTCTATTTTTATGCAGATAGCAGTTTAGATATTTCCATGTTCAAGCAGATAGCGGTGTAGATATTTCCATGTTCATACAGATAGCGGTGTAGATATTTCCATGTTTATACAGATAGCGGTGAAGATGTATGCATGTTTACACAGATAGCAGTGTAGATATTTCCATGTTCATACAGATCGGGGTGTAGATATTTCCATGTCCATCTAGATGGCTGTGTAGACATATCCATGTTCATACAGATGGCGGTGAAGATATTTCCATGTTCATAGAGATAGCGGTGTAGATATTTCGATGTTCAAACAGATAGCGGTGTAGATATTTCCATGTTCATAGAGATAGCGGTGTAGATATTTCCATTTTCATGCAGATAGCGGTTTAGATATTTCCATGTTCAAACAGATAGCGGTGTAGCTATTTCCATGTTCATACAGATAGCGGTGTAGATATTTCCATGTTCATACAGATATCGGTGTAGATATTTCCATGTTCATCCAGATGGCTGTGTAGATATATCCATGTTCATACAGATAGCGGTGTAGATATTTCCATTTTCATACAGGTAGTGGTTTAGATATTTCCATGTTCATACAGATGGTTGTGTAGATATATCCATGTTCATCCAGATGGCTGTGTAGATATTTCCATGTTCATACAGATAGTGGTGTAGATATTTCCATGTTCATACAGATAGCGGTGTAGATATTTCCATGTTTATACAGATAGCGGTGAAGATGTATGCATGTTTACACAGATAGCGGTGTATATATTTCCATGTTCATACAGATAGCTGTGTAGATATTTCCATGTTCATCCAGATGGCTGTGTAGATATATCCATGTTCATACAGATGGCGGTGAAGATATTTCCATGTTCATACAGATAGCAGAGTAGATATTTCCATGTTCATACAGATAGCGGTGTAGATATTTCCATGTTCATACAGATAGCTGTGTAGCTATTTCCATGTTCATACAGATAGCGGTGTAGATATTTCCATGTTCATCCAGATGGCTGTGTAGATATATCCATGTTCATACAGATGGCGGTGAAGTTATTTCCATGTTCATACAGATAGCAGAGTAGATATTTCCATGTTCATACAGATAGCGGTGTAGATATTTCCATGTTCATACAGATAGCTGTGTAGCTATTTCCATGTTCATACAGATAGCGGTGTAGTTATTTCCATGTTCATAGAGATAGCGGTGTAGATATTTCCATGTTCATACAGATAGCGGTGCTGATATTTCCATGTTTATACAGGTAGCTGTGTAGATATTTCCGTGTTTATACAGATAGCGGTGAAGATATGTCCAGGTTTATACAGATAGCTGTGTAGATATTTCCAAGTTTATACAGATAGCGGTGAAGATATCTCCATCTTAACACAGATGGCGGTGTAGGTATTTATATTTTCATACAGATGGCGGTGCAGATATTTCCATGTTCATGCAGATGTCAGTTTAGTTATTTCCATGTTTATAGAGATAGCGGTGTAGTTATTTCCATGTGTAAAGAGATAGCTTTGTAGATATTTCCATGTATATGCAGATAGCTGTGTAGATATTTCTATTTTCATGCAGATAGCAGTTTAGATATTTCCATGTTCAAACAGATTGCGGTGTAGATATTTCCATGTTCATACAGATAGCGGTGTAGATATTTCCATGTTTATGTAGATAGCGGTGAAGATGTATGCATGTTTACAAAGATAGCGGTGTAGATATTTCCATGTTCATACAGATCGCGGTGTAGATATTTCCATGTTCATCCACATGGCTGTGTAGACATATCCATGTTCATACAGATGGCGGTGAAGATATTTCCATGTTCATACAGATAGCGGTGTAGATATTTCCATGTTCATACAGATAGCGGTGTAGATATTTCCATGTTCATACCGATAGTGGTGCTGATATTTCCATGTTTATACAGGTAGCGGTGTAGATATTTCCATGTTTATACAGCTAGCTGTGTAGATATTTCCATGTTTATACAGATAGCGGTGTAGATATTTATATGTTTATACAGATAGCTTTTTAGATATCTCCTTCTAAATACAGATGGCGGTGTAGATATTTATATGTTCATACAGATGGCGGTGCAGATATTTCCATGTTCATACAGATGGCGGTGTAGATATTTCCATGTTCATACAGATAGCGGTGTAGTTATTTCCATGGGTAAAGAGATAGCTGTGTAGATATTTCCATGTATATGCAGATAGCTGTGCAGATATTTCCATTTTCATTCAGATAGCGGTTTAGATATTTCCATGTTTAAAGAGATAGCGGTGTAGATATTTCCATGTTCATACAGATAGCGGTGTAGATATTTCCGTGTTTATACAGATAGCGGTGAAGATGTATGCATGTTTACACAGATAGCAGTGTAGATATTTCCATGTTAATACAGATAGCGGTGTAGATATTTCCATGTTCATCCAGATGGCTGTGTAGATATATCCATGTTCATACAGATAGCGGTGTAGATATTTCCATGTTCATACAGA
Source organism: Gorilla gorilla gorilla (assembly GCF_029281585.2). Classification (NCBI taxonomy): domain Eukaryota; kingdom Metazoa; phylum Chordata; class Mammalia; order Primates; family Hominidae; genus Gorilla; species Gorilla gorilla. Next base: position 1,594,208 of record NC_073232.2, on the reverse strand, counting down.
TAGTGGTGTAGATATTTCCTTTTTCATACAGATAGCGGTGTAGCTATTTCCATGTTCATACAGATAGCGGTGTAGATATTTCCATGTTCATACAGATAGCGGTGTAGATATTTCTATGTTCATACCGATAGCCGTGCTGATATTTCCATGTTTATACAGGTAGCGGTGTAGATATTTCCATGTTCATACAGATAGCGGTGTAGATATTTCCATGTTTATACAGAATGCGGTGTAGATATTTCCATGTTTATACCGATAGCGGTGTAGATATCTCCTTCTTAATACAGATGGCTGTGTAAATGTTTATATGTTCATTCAGATGGTGGTGCAGATATTTCCATGTTCATACAGATGTCGGTGTAGATATTTCCATGTTCATACAGATAGCGGTGTAGTTATTTCCATGTGTAAAGAGATAGCTGAGTAGATATTTCCATGTATATGCAGATAGCAGTGTAGATATTTCCATTTTCATGCAGATAGCGGTGTAGATATTTCCATGTTCAAACAGATAGCAGTGAAGATATTTCCATGTTCATACAGATAGCGGTTTAGATATTTCCATGTTTATACAGATAGCGGTGTAGTTATTTCCATGTTTATACAGATAGCGGTGAAGATGTGTGCATGTTTACACAGATAGCGGTGTAGATATTTCCATGTTCATCCAGATGGCTGTGTAGATATATCCATGTTCATACAGATAACGGTGTAGATATTTCCATGTTCATACAGATAGCGGTGTAGATATTTCCATGTTCATCCGGATGGCTGTGTAGATATTTCCATGTTCATACAGATAGCGGTGAAATGTATGCATGTTTACGCAGATAGTGGTGTAGATATTTCCATGTTCATACAGATCGCGGTGTAGATATTTCCATGTTCATCTAGATGGCTGTGTAGACATATCGATGATCATACAGATGGCGGTGAAGATATTTCCATGTTCATACAGATAGCGGTGTAGATATTTCCATGTTCATACAGATGGCTGTGTAGATATATCCATGTTCATACAGATGGCGGTGAAGGTATTTCCAAGTTCATACATACAGCGGTGTAGATATTTCCACGTTCATACAGAGAGCGATGTAGATATTTCCATGTTCATACTGATAGCGGTGCTGATATTTCCATGTTTATACAGATAGCGGTGTAGATATTTCCATGTTTATACAGATAGCGGTGTAGATATTTCCATGTTTATACAGATAGCGGTGTAGATATCTCCTTCTTAATACAGATGGCGGTGCAGATATTTTTATGTTCATACACATGCCGGTGCAGATATTTCCATGTTCATACAGATGGCGGAGTAGATATTTCCATGTTTATAGAGATAGCGGTGTAGTTATTTCCATGTCTAAAGACATAGCTGTGTAGATATTTCCATGTATATGCAAATAGCTGTGTAGATATTTCCATTTTCATGCTGACAGCGGTGTAGATATTTCCATGTTCAAACATATAGCAGTGTAGGTATTTCCAAGTTTATACAGATAGCGGTGTGGATATTTCCATGTTCATACAGATAGCGGTGTAGATATTTCCATGTTCATGCAGATAGCGGTGTAGATATTTCCATGTTCATACAGATAGCGGTGCTGATATTTCCATGTTTATACAGGTAGCGGTGTAGATATTTCCATGTTTATACAGCTAGCGGTGTAGATATTTCCATGTTTATACAGATAGCGGTGTAGATATTTCCAGGTTTATACAGATAGCGGTGTAGATATTTCCATCTTAATACAGATGGCTGTGTAGATATTTATATCTTCATACAGATGGCGGTGCAGATATTTCCATGTTCATACAGATGGCAGTGTAGATATTTCCATGTTTATAGAGATAGCGGTGTAGTTATTTCCATGTGTAAAGAGATAGCTTTGTAGATATTTCCATCTATATGCAGATAGCTGTGTATTTATTTCCATTTTCATGCAGATAGCGGTGTAGATATTTCCATGTTCAAACAGATAGCTTTGTAGATATTTCCATGTTCATACAGATAGCGGTGTAGAGATTTCCATGTTTATACAGAGAGCGGTGAAATGTATGCATGTTTACGCAGATAGTGGTGTAGATATTTCCATGTTCATACAGATCGCGGTGTAGATATTTCCATGTTCATCCAGATGGCTGTGTAGACATATCGATGATCTCACAGATGGCGGTGAAGATATTTCCATGTTAATACAGATAGCGGTGTAGATATTTCCATGTTCATATGGATAGCGGTGTAGATATTTCCATGTTCATACAGATGGCTGTGTAGATATATCCATGTTCATACAGATGGCGGTGAAGATACTTCCATGTTCATACAGACAGCGGTGTAGATATTTCCACGTTCATACAGATAGCGGTGTAGATATTTCCATGTTCATACTGATAGCGGTGCTGATATTTCCTTGTTTATACAGATAGCGGTGTTGATATTTCCATGTTTATACAGATAGCGGTGTAGATATTTCCATGTTTATACAGATAGCGGTGTAGATATTTCCAGGTTTATAGAGATAGCGGTGTAGTTATTTCCATGTGTAAAGAGATAGCTGTGTAGATATTTCCATGTATATGCAAATAGCTGTGTAGATATTTCCATGTTCATCCCGATGGCTGTCTAGATATATCCATGTTCATACAGATAGCGGTGTAGATATTTCCATGTTCATACAGATAGTGGTGTAGATATTTCCATGTTGATACAGATAGCGGTGTAGCTATTTCCATGTTCATACAGATAGCGGTGTAGATATTTCCAGGTTTATACAGATAGCGGTGTAGATATCTCCATCTTAATTACAGATGGCGGTGTAGATATTTATATGTTCATACAGATGGCGGTGCAGATATTTCCATGTTCATACAGATGGCGGTGTAGATATTTCCATGTTTATAGAGATAGCGGTGTAGTTATTTCCATGTGAAAAGAGATAGCTTTGTAGATATTTCCATGTATATGCAGATAGCTGTGTAGATATTTCCATTTTCGTGCAGATAGCGGTGTAGATATTTCCATGTTCAAACAGATAGCGGTGTAGATATTTCCATGTTCATTCAGATAGCGGTGTAGGTATTTCCAAGTTTATACAGATAGCGGTGAAGATATCTCCATCTTAATACAGATGGCGGTGTAGATATTTATATGTTCATACAGATGGCAGTGCAGATATTTCCATGTTCATTCAGATGGCGGTGTAGATATTTCCATGTTTATAGAGATAGTGGTGTAGTTATTTCCATGTGTAAAGAGATAGCTTTGTAGATATTTCCATGTATGTGCAGATAGCTGTGTATATATTTCTATTTTCATGCAGATAGCAGTTTAGATATTTCCATGTTCAAACAGATTGCGGTGTAGATATTTCCATGTTCATACAGATAGCGGTGTAGATATTTCCAGGTTTATATAGATAGCGGTGAAGATGTATGCATGTTTACAAAGATAGCGGAGTAGATATTTCCATGTTCATACAGATCGCGGTGAAGATGTATGCATGTTTACACAGATAGCGGTGTAGATATTTCCATGTTCATACAGATGGCTCTGTAGATATATCCATCTTCATACAGATGGCGGTGAATATATTTCCATGTTCATACAGATAGCGGTGTAGATATTTCCATGTTCATACAGATTGCGGTGTACATATTTCCATGTTCATACAGATAGCGGTGTAGCTATTTCCATGTTCATACAGATAGCGGTGTAGATATTTTCATGTTCATGCAGATGGCTGTGTAGATATATCCATGTTCATACAGATGGCGGTGAAGATATTTCCATGTTCATACAGATAGCGGTGTATATATTTCCATGTTCATACAGATAGTGTTGTAGATATTTCCATGTTCATACAGATAGCGGTGTAGCTATTTCCATGTTCATACAGATAGTGGGGGTGATATTGCCATGTTCATGCCGATAGCGGTGCTGATATTTCCATGTTTATACAGGTAGCGGTGTAGATATTTCCATGTTTATACAGATAGCGGTGAAGATATTTCCATGTTTATACAGATAGCGGTGTAGATATTTCCAGGTTTATACAGATAGCGGTGTAGATATTTCCAAGTTTATACAGATAGCGGTGAAGATATCCCCATCTTAATACAGATGGCGGTGTAGATATTCATATGTTCTTACAGATGGCAGTGCAGATATTTCCATGTTCATACAGATGGCGGTGTAGATATTTCCATGTTTATAAAGATAGCGGTGTAGTTATTTCCATGTGTAAAGAGATAGCTTTGTATATATTTCCATGTATATGCAGATAGCTGTGTAGATATTTCTATTTTCATGCAGATAGCGGTTTAGGTATTTCCATGTTCAAACAGATAGCTTTGTAGATATTTCCATGTTCATACAGATAGCGGTGTAGATATTTCCATGTTTATACAGATAGCGGTGAAATGTATGCATGTTTACGCAGATAGTGGTGTAGATATTTCCATGTTCATACAGATCGCGGTGTAGATATTTCCATGTTCATCCAGATGGCTGTGTAGACATATCGATGATCATACAGATGGCGGTGAAGATATTTCCATGTTCATACAGATAGCGGTGTAGATATTTCCATGTTCATACAGATGGCTGTGTAGATATATCCATGTTCATACAGATGGCGGTGAAGGTATTTCCATGTTCATACAGACAGCGGTGTAGATATTTCCACGTTCATACAGAGAGCGGTGTAGATATTTGCATGTTCATACTGATAGCGGTGCTGATATTTCCCGGTTTATACAGATAGCGGTGTAGATATTTCCATGTTTATACAGATAGCGTTGTAGATATTTCCATGTTTATACAGATAGCGGTGTAGATATCTCCTTCTTAATACAGATGGCGGTGCAGATATTTATATGTTCATACACATGCCGGTGCAGATATTTCCATGTTCATACAGATGGCGGAGTAGATATTTCCATGTTTATAGAGATAGCGGTGTAGTTATTTCCATGTCTAAAGAGATAGCTGTTTAGATATTTCCATGTATATGCAAATAGCTGTGTAGATATTTCCATTTTCATGCTGACAGCGGTGTAGATATTTCCATGTTCAAACAGATAGCAGTGTAGGTATTTCCATGTTTATACAGATAGCGGTGTGGATATTTCCATGTTCATACAGATAGCGGTGTAGATATTTCCATGTTCATGCAGATAGCGGTGTAGATATTTCCATGTTCATACAGATAGCGGTGCTGATATTTCCATGTTTATACAGGTAGCGGTGTAGATATTTCCATGTTTATACAGATAGCGGTGTAGATATTTCCATGTTTATGCAGATAGCGGTGTAGATATTTCCAGGTTTATACAGATAGCGGTGTAGATATCTCCATCTTAATGCAGATGGCTGTGTAGATATTTATATCTTCATACAGATGGCGGTGCAGATATTTCCATGTTCATACAGATGGCGGTGTAGATATTTCCATGTTTATAGAGATAGCGGTGTAGTTATTTCCATGTGTAAAGAGATAGCTTTGTAGATATTTCCATCTATATGCAGATAGCTGTGTATTTATTTCCATTTTCATGCAGATAGCGGTGTAGATATTTCCATGTTCAAACAGATAGCGGTGTAGATATTTCCATGTTCATACAGATAGCTGTGGAGATATTTCCATGTTCATACAGATAGCGGTGAAGATGTATGCATGTTTACACAGACAGCGGTGTAGATATTTCCATGTTCATCCAGATGGCTGTGTAGATATATCCATGTTCATACAGATAGCGGTGTAGCTATTTCCATGTTCATACAGATAGCGGTGTAGCTATTTCCATGTTCATACAGATAGCGGTGCTGTTATTTCCATGTTTATACAGGTAGCGGTGTAGATATTTCCATGTTCATACAGATAGCGGTGTAGATATTTCCATGTTCATACAGATAGCGGTGTAGCTATTTCCATGTTCATACAGATAGCGGTGTAGATATTTTCATGTTCATCCAGATGGCTGTGTAGATATATCCATGTTCATACAGATGGCGGTGAAGATATTTCCATGTTCATACAGATAGCGGTGTATATATTTCCATGTTCATACAGATAGTGTTGTAGATATGTCCATGTTCATACAGATAGCGGTGTAGCTATTTCCATGTTCATACAGATAGCGGTGTAGATATTTCCATGTTCATCCAGATGGCTACGTAGATATATCCATGTTCATACAGATGGCGGTGAAGTTATTTCCATGTTCATACAGATAGCGGTGTAGATATTTCCATGTTCTTACAGATAGCGGTGTAGATAACTCCATGTTCATTCAGATAGAGGGGCTGTTACTGCCATGTTCATGCAGATAGCGGTGCTGATATTTCCATGTTTATACAGGTAGCGGTGTAGATATTTCCATGTTTATACAGATAGCGGTGAAGATATTTCCATGTTTATACAGATAGCGGTGTAGATATTTCCAGGTTTATAAAGATAGCGGTGTAGATATTTCCAAGTTTACAGAGATAGCGGTGAACATATCCCCATCTTAATACAGATGGCGGTGTAGATATTTATATGTTCATACAGATGGCAGTGCAGATATTTCCATGTTCATACAGATGGCGGTGTAGATATTTCCATGTTTATAAAGATAGCGGTGTAGTTATTTCCATGTGTAAAGAGATAGCTTTGTAGGTATTTCCATGTATATGCAGATAGCTGTGTAGATATTTCTATTTTCATGCAGATAGCGGTTTAGGTATTTCCATGTTCAAACAGATAGCTTTGTAGATATTTCCATGTTCATACAGATAGCGGTGTAGATATTTCCATGTTTATACAGATAGCGGTGAAATGTATGCATGTTTACGCAGATAGTGGTGTAGATATTTCCATGTTCATACAGATCGCGGTGTAGATATTTCCATGTTCATCCAGATGGCTGTGTAGAAATGTCGATGATCTTACAGATGGCGGGGAAGATATTTCCATGTTCATACAGATAGCGGTGTAGATATTTCCATGTTCATACGGATAGCGGTGTAGATATTTCCATGTTCATACAGATGGCTGTGTAGATATATCCATGTTCATACAGATGGCGGTGAAGATATTTCCATGTTCATACAGACAGCGGTGTAGATATTTCCACGTTCATACAGATAGCGGTGTAGATATTTCCATGTTCATACTGATAGCGGTGCTGATATTTCCTTGTTTATACAGATAGCGGTGTTGATATTTCCATGTTTATACAGATAGCGGTGTAGATATTTCCATGTTTATACAGATAGCGGTGTAGATATCTCCTTCTTAATACAGATGGCGGTGCAGATATTTATATGTTCATTTACATGCCGGTGCAGATATTTCCATGTTCATACAGATGGCGGAGTAGATATTTCCATGTTTATAGAGATAGCGGTGTAGTTATTTCCATGTGTAAAGAGATAGCTGTGTAGATATTTCCATGTATATGCAAATAGCTGTGTAGATATTTCCATTTTCATGCTGACAGCGGTGTAGATATTTCCATGTTCAAACAGATAGCGGTGTAGATATTTCCATGTTTATACAGATAGCAGTGTGGATATTTCCATGTTCATACAGATAGCGGTGTAGATATTTCCATGTTCATGGAGATAGCGGTGTAGATATTTCCATATTCATACAGACAGCGGTGCTGATATTTCCATGTTTATTCAGGTAGCGGTGTAGATATTTCCATGTTTATACAGATAGCGGTGTAGATATTTCCATGTTTATGCAGATAGCGGTGTAGATATTTCCAGGTTTATACAGATAGCGGTGTAGATATCTCCATCTTAATGCAGATGGCGGTGTAGATATTTATATCTTCATACAGATGGCGGTGCAGATATTTCCATGTTCATACAGATGGCGGTGTAGATATTTCCATGTTTATAGAGATAGCGGTGTAGTTATTTCCATGTGTAAAGAGATAGCTTTGTAGATATTTCCATGTATATGCAGATAGCTGTGTATTTATTTCCATTTTCATGCAGATAGCAGTGTAGATATTTCCATGTTCATACAGACAGCGGTGGAGATATTTCCATGTTCATACAGATAGCGGTGAAGATGTATGCATGTTTACACAGATAGCGGTGTATATATTTCCATGTTCATACAGATAGCGGTGTATATATTTCCATGTTCATCCAGATGGCTCTGTAGATATATCCATGTTCATACAGATGGCGGTGAAGATATTTCCATGTTCATACAGATAGCGGTGTAGCTATTTCCATGTTCATACAGATAGCGGTGTATATATTTCCATGTTCATACCGATAGCGGTGCTGATATATCCATGTTTATACAGGTAGCGGTGTAGATATTTCCATGTTTATACAGATAGCTGTGTAGATATTTCCATGTTTATACAGATAGCGGTGTAGATATTTATATGTTTATACAGATAGCGGTTTAGATATCTCCTTCTAAATACAGATGGCGGTGTAGATATTTATATGTTCATACAGATGGCGGTGCAGATATTTCCATGTTCATACAGATGGCGGTGTAGATATTTCCATGTTCATACAGATAGCGGTGTAGATATTTCCATGTTCATACAGATGGCTGTGTAGATATATCCATGTTCATACAGATGGCGGTGAAGATATTTCCATGTTCATACAGATAGCGGTGTATATATTTCCATGTTCATTCAGATAGTGTTGTAGATATTTCCATGTTCATACAGATAGCGGTGTAGATATTTCCATGTTCATACAGATAGCGGTGTAGATATTTCCATGTTTATACAGATAGCGGTGAAATGTATGCATGTTTACGCAGATAGTGGTGTAGATATTTCCATGTTCATACAGATCGCGGTGTAGATATTTCCATGTTCATCCAGATGGCTGTGTAGACATATCGATGATCATACAGATGGCGGTGAAGATATTTCCATGTTCATACAGATAGCGGTGTAGATATTTCCATGTTCATACAGATGGCTGTGTAGATATATCCATGTTCATACAGATGGCGGTGAAGGTATTTCCATGTTCATACAGACAGCGGTGTAGATATTTCCACGTTCATACAGAGAGCGGTGTAGGTATTTCCATGTTCATACTGATAGCGGTGCTGATATTTCCATGTTTATACAGATAGCGGTGTAGATATTTCCATGTTTATACAGATAGCGGTGTAGATATTTCCATGTTTATACAGATAGCGGTGTAGATATCTCCTTCTTAATACAGACGGCGGTGCAGATATTTATATGTTCATACACATGCCGGTGCAGATATTTCCATGTTCATACAGATGGCGGAGTAGATATTTCCATGTTTATAGAGATAGCGGTGTAGTTATTTCCATGTCTAAAGACATAGCTGTGTAGATATTTCCATGTATATGCAAATAGCTGTGTAGATATTTCCATTTTCATGCTGACAGCGGTGTAGATATTTCCATGTTCAAACATATAGCAGTGTAGGTATTTCCAAGTTTATACAGATAGCGGTGTGGATATTTCCATGTTCATACAGATAGCGGTGTAGATATTTCCATGTTCATACAGATAGCGGTGCTGATATTTCCATGTTTATACAGGTAGCGGTGTAGATATTTCCATGTTTATACAGCTAGCGGTGTAGATATTTCCATGTTTATACAGATAGCGGTGTAGATATTTCCAGGTTTATACAGATAGCGGTTTAGATATCTCCATCTTAATACAGATGGCTGTGTAGATATTTATATCTTCATACAGATGGCGGTGCAGAAATTTCCATGTTCATACAGATGGCGGTGTAGATATTTCCATGTTTATAGAGATAGCGGTGTAGTTATTTCCATGTGTAAAGAGATAGCTTTGTAGATATTTCCATCTATATGCAGATAGCTGTGTATTTATTTCCATTTTCATGCAGATAGCGGTGTAGATATTTCCATGTTCAAACAGATAGCTTTGTAGATATTTCCATGTTCATACAGATAGCGGTGTAGAGATTTCCATGTTTATACAGATAGCGGTGAAATGTATGCATGTTTATGCAGATAGTGGTGTAGATATTTAAATGTTCATACAGATCGCGGTGTAGATATTTCCATGTTCATCCAGATGGCTGTGTAGACATATCGATGATCTCACAGATGGCGGTGAAGATATTTCCATGTTCATACAGATAGCGGTGTAGATATTTCCATGTTCATACGGATAGCGGTGTAGATATTTCCATGTTCATACAGATGGCTGTGTAGATATATCCATGTTCATACAGATGGCGGTGAAGATACTTCCATGTTCATACAGACAGCGGTGTAGATATTTCCACGTTCATACAGATTGCGGTGTAGATATTTCCATGTACATACTGATAGCGGTGCTGATATTTCCTTGTTTATACAGATAGCGGTGTTGATATTTCCATGTTTATACAGATGGCGGTGTAGATATTTCCATGTTTATACAGATAGCGGTGTAGATATCTCCTTCTTAATACAGATGGCGGTGCAGATATTTATATGTTCATACACATGCCGGTGCAGATATTTAAATGTTCATACAGATGTCGGTGTAGATATTTCCATGTTTATAGAGATAGCGGTGTAGTTATTTCCATGTGTAAAGAGATAGCTGTGTAGATATTTCTATGTATATGCAAATAGCTGTGTAGATATTTCCATTTTCATGCTGACAGCGGTGTAGATATTTCCATGTTCAAACAGATAGCGGTGTAGATATTTCCATGTTTATACAGATAGCGGTGTGGATATTTCCATGTTCATACAGATAGCGGTGTAGATATTTCCATGTTCATGCAGATAGCGGTGTAGATATTTCCATATTCATACAGATAGCGGTGCTGATATTTCCATGTTTATACAGGTAGCGGTGTAGATATTTCCATGTTTATACAGATAGCGGTGTAGATATTTCCATGTTCGTACAGATAGCGGTGTAGATATTTCCATGTTCGTACAGATAGCGGTGTAGATATATCCATGTTCATACAGATAGCGGTGTAGATATTTCCATGTTCATACAGATAGTGGTGTAGATATTTCCATGTTGATACAGATAGCGGTGTAGCTATTTCCATGTTCATACAGATAGCGGTGTAGATATTTCCAGGTTTATATAGATAGCGGTGAAGATGTATGCATGTTTACAAAGATAGCGGAGTAGATATTTCCATGTTCATACAGATCGCGGTGAAGATGTATGCATGTTTACACAGATAGCGGTGTAGATATTTCCATGTTCATACAGATGGCTCTGTAGATATATCCATATTCATACAGATGGTGGTGAATATATTTCCATGTTCATACAGATAGCGGTGTAGATATTTCCATGTTCATACAGATAGCCGTGTACATATTTCCATGTTCATACAGATAGCGGTGTAGATATTTCCGTGTTCATACAGATAGCGGTGTAGATATTTCCATGATCATACAGGTAGCGGTGTAGATATTTCCAGGTTTATATAGATAGTGGTGAAGATGTATGCATGTTTACAAAGATAGCGGAGTAGATATTTCCATGTTCATACAGATCGCGGTGAAGATGTATGCATGTTTACACAGATAGCGGTGTAGATATTTCCATGTTTATACAGATAGCGGTGTAGATATCTCCTTCTTTATACAGATGGCGGTGTAGATATTTATATGTTCATACAGATGGCGGTGAAGATATTTCCATGTTCAAACAGATAGCAGTGTAGATATTTCCATGTTCATACAGATAGCGGTTTAGATATTTCCATGTTCATACAGATAGCGGTGTAGTTATTTCCATGTTTATACAGATAGCGGTGAAGATATATGCATGTTTACACAGATAGCGGTGTAGATATTTCCATGTTCATCCAGAGGGCTGCGTAGATATATCCATGTTCATACAGATAACGGTGTAGATATTTCCATGTTCATACAGATAGCGGTGTAGATATTTCCATGTTCATCCAGATGGCTGTGTAGATATTTCCATGTTCATACAGATAGCGGTGTAGATATTTCCATGTTCATACAGATAGCCGTGTACATATTTCCATGTTCATACAGATAGCGGTGTAGATATTTCCGTGTTCATACAGATAGCGGTGTAGATATTTCCATGTTCATACAGGTAGCGGTGTAGATATTTCCATGTTCATAGAGATAGCGGTGCTGATATTTCCATGTTTATACAGGCAGCGGTGTAGATATTTCCATGTTTATTCAGATAGCGGTGTAGATATCTCCTTCTTTATACAGATGGCGGTGTAGATATTTATATGTTCATACAGATGGCGGTGAAGATATTTCTATGTTCATACAGATGGCGGTGTAGATATTTCCATGTTTATGGAGATAGCGGTGTAGTTATTTTCATGTGTAAAGAGATAGCTGTGTAGATATTTCCATGTATATGCAGATAGCTGTGTAGATATTTCCATTTTCATGCAGACAGAGGTGTAGATATTTCCATGTTCAAACTGATAGCGGTGTAGATATTTCCATTTTCGTACAGAGAGCGGTGAATATATTTCCATGTTCATACAGATAGTGGTGTAGATATTTCCATGTTCATACAGATAGCAGTGTAGATATTTCCATGTTCATACAGATAGCGGTGCTGATATTTCCATGTTTATACAGGTAGCGGTGTAGATATTTCCATGTTTATACAGATAGCGGTGTAGATATTTCCATGTTTATACAGATAGCGGTGTAGATATTTCCATGTTTGTACAGATAGCGGTGTAGATATCTCCATCTTAATACAGATTGCGGTGTAGATATTTATAAGTTCATACTGATGGCGGTGCAGATATTTCCCTGTTCATACAGATGGCGGTGTAGATATTTCCATGTTCAAACTGATAGCGGTGTAGTTATTTCCATATGTAAAGAGATAGCTGTGTAGATATTTCCATATATATGCAGATTGCAGTGTAGATATTTCCATTTTCATGCAGATAGCGGTGTAGATATTTCCATGTTCAAACAGATAGCGGTGTAGATATTTCCATGTTCATACAGATAGCGGTGTAGCTATTTCCATGTTCATACAGATAGCGGTGTCGATATTTCCATGTTTATACAGATAGCGGTGAAGATGTATGCATGTTTACACAGATAGCGGTGTAGATATTTCCAGGTTCATACTGATAGCGGTGTAGATATTTCCATGTTCATCCCGATGGCTGTGTAGATATATCCATGTTCATACAGATAGCGGTGTAGATATTTCCATGTTCATACAGATAGTGGTGTAGATATTTCCATCTTTATACAGATAGCGGTGTAGCTATTTCCATGTTCATACAGATAGCGGTGTAGATATTTCCAGGTTTATACAGATAGCGGTGTAGATATCTCCATCTTAATACAGATGGCGGTGTAGATATTTATATGTACATACAGATGGCGGTGCAGATATTTCCATGTTCATACAGATGGCGGTGTAGATATTTCCATGTTTATAGAGATAGCGGTGTAGTTATTTCCATGTGTAAAGAGATAGCTTTGTAGATATTTCCATGTATATGCAGATAGCTGTGTAGATATTTCCATTTTCGTGCAGATAGCGGTGTAGATATTTCCATGTTGAAACAGATAGCGGTGTAGATATTTCCATGTTCATACAGATAGCGGTGTAGATATTTCCATGTTCATACAGATAGCGGTGAAGATGTATGCATGTTTACACAGATAGCGGTGTAGATATTTCCATGTTCATACAGATAGCGGTGTAGATATTTCCATGTTCATCCAGATGGCTCTGTAGATATATCCATGTTCATACAGATGGCGGTGAATATATTTCCATGTTCATACAGATAGCGGTGTAGATATTTCCATGTTCAAACTGATAGCGGTGTAGTTATTTCCATATGTAAAGAGATAGCTGTGTAGATATTTCCATATATATGCAGATTGCAGTGTAGATATTTCCATTTTCATGCAGATAGCGGTGTAGACATTTCCATGTTCAAACAGATAGCGGTGTAGATATTTCCATGTTCATACAGATAGCGGTGTAGATATTTCCATGTTCATACAGATAGCGGTGTAGATATTTCCATGTTCATACAGATAGCGGTGTATATATTTCCATGTTCATACAGATAGCGGTGTAGATATTTCCATGTTCATACAGATAGTGGTGTAGATATTTCCATGTTTATACAGATAGCGGTGTAGCTATTTCCATGTTCATACAGATAGCGGTGTAGATATTTCCAGGTTTATACAGATAGCGGTGTAGATATCTCCATCTTAATAGAGATGGCGGTGTAGATATTTATATGTACATACAGATGGCGGTGCAGATATTTCCATGTTCATACAGATGGCGGTGTAGATATTTCCATGTTTATAGAGATAGCGGTGTAGTTATTTCCATGTGTAAAGTGATAGCTTTGTAGATATTTCCATGTATATGCAGATAGCTGTGTAGATATTTCCATTTTCATGCAGATAGCGGTGTAGATATTTCCATGTTGAAACAGATAGCGGTGTAGATATTTCCATGTTCATACAGATAGCGGTGTAGATATTTCCATGTTCATACAGATAGCGGTGAAGATGTATGCATGTTTACACAGATAGCGGTGTAGATATTTCCATGTTCATACAGATAGCGGTGTAGATATTTCCATGTTCATCCAGATGGCTCTGTAGATATATCCATGTTCATACAGATGGCGGTGAATATATTTCCATGTTCATACAGATAGCGGTGTAGATATTTCCATTTTCATACAGGTAGTGGTGTAGATATTTCCATGTTCATACAGATGGTTGTGTAGATATATCCATTTTCATACAGATAGCGGTGTAGATATTTCCATGTTCATAGAGATAGTGGTGTAGATATTTCCATGTTCATAGAGATAGCGGTGTAGATATTTCCATGTTTATAGAGATAGCGGTGAAGATGTATGCATGTTTACACAGATAGCGGTGTATATATTTCCATGTTCATACAGATAGCTGTGTAGATATTTCCATGTTCATCCAGATGGCTGTGTAGATATATCCATGTTCATACAGATGGCGGTGAAGATATTTCCATGTTCATACAGATAGCAGAGTAGATATTTCCATGTTCATACAGATATCGGTGTAGATATTTCCATGTTCATACAGATAGCTGTGTAGCTATTTCCATGTTCATACAGATAGCGGTGTAGATATTTCCATGTTCATCCAGATGGCTGTGTAGATATATCCATGTTCATACAGATGGCGGTGAATATAATTCCATGTTCATACAGATAGCGGTGTAGATATTTCCTTGTTCATAGAGATAGCGGTGTAGATATTTCCATGTTCATACAGATAGCGGTGCTGATATTTCCATGTTTATACAGGTAGCTGTGTAGATATTTCCATGTTTATACAGATAGCGGTGAAGATATGTCCAGGTTTATACAGATAGCTGTGTAGATACTTCCAAGTTTATACAGATAGCGGTGAAGATATCTCCATCTTAATACAGATGCGGTGTAGATATTTATATGTTCATACAGATGGCGGTGCAGATATTTCCATGTTCATACAGATGTCGGTGTAGTTATTTCCATGTTTATAGAGATAGCGGTGTAGTTATTTCCATGTGTAAAGAGATAGCTTTGTAGATATTTCCATGTATATGCAGATAGCTGTGTAGATATTTCTATTTTCATGCAGATAGCAGTTTAGATATTTCCATGTTCAAACAGATTGCGGTGTAGATATTTCCATGTTCATACAGATAGCGGTGTATATATTTCCATGTTTATATAGATAGCGGTGAAGATGTATGCATGTTTACAAAGATAGCGGTGTAGATATTTCCATGTTCATACAGATCACGGTGTAGATATTTCCATGTTCATCCAGATGGCTGTGTAGACATATCCATGTTCATACAGATGGCGGTGAAGATATTTCCATGTTCATACAGATAGCGGTGTAGATATTTCCATGTTCATACCGATAGCGGTGCTGATATTTCCATGTTTATACAGGTAGCGGTGTAGATATTTCCATGTTTATACAGATAGCTGTGTAGATATTTCCATGTTTATACAGATAGCGGTGTAGATATTTATATGTTTATACAGATAGCGGTTTAAATATCTCCTTCTAAATACAGATGGCGGTGTAGATATTTATATGTTCATACAGATGGCGGTGCAGATATTTCCATGTTCATACAGATGGCGGTGTAGATATTTCCATGTTCATACAGATAGCGGTGTAGTTATTTCCATGGGTAAAGAGATAGCTGTGTAGATATTTCCATGTATATGCAGATAGCTGTGCAGATATTTCCATTTTCATTCAGATAGCGGTTTAGATACTTCCATGTTTAAAGAGATAGCGGTGTAGATATTTCCATGTTCATACAGATAGCGGTGTAGATATTTCCGTGTTTATACAGATAGCGGTGAAGATGTGTGCATGTTTACACAGATAGCAGTGTAGATATTTCCATGTTCATACAGATAGCGGTGTAGATATTTCCATGTTCATCCAGATGGCTGTGTAGATATATCCATGTTCATACAGATAGCGGTGTAGATATTTCCATGTTCATACAGATAGTGGTGTAGATATTTCCTTTTTCATACAGATAGCGGTGTAGCTATTTCCATGTTCATACAGATAGCGGTGTAGATATTTCCATGTTCATACAGATAGCGGTTTAGACATTTCCATGTTCATACCGATAGCGGTGCTGATATTTCCATGTTTATACAGGTAGCGGTGTAGATATTTCCATGTTCATACAGATAGCGGTGTAGATATTTCCATGTTTATTCAGATAGCGGTGTAGATATTTCCATGTTTATACCGATAGCGGTGTAGATATCTCCTTCTTTATACAGATGGCTGTGTAAATGTTTATATGTTCATTCAGATGGCGGTGCAGATATTTCCATGTTCATACAGATGGCGGTGTAGATATTTCCATGTTCATACAGATAGCGGTGTAGTTATTTCCATGTGTAAAGAGATAGCTGAGTAGATATTTCCATGTATATGCAGATAGCAGTGTAGATATTTCCATTTTCATGCAGATAGCGGTGTAGATATTTCCATGTTCAAACAGATAGCAGTGTAGATATTTCCATGTTCATACAGGTAGCGGTGTAGATATTTCCATGTTTATAGAGATAGCGGTGTAGATATTTCCATGTTTATACAGATAGCGGTGTAGATATTTCCATGTTTATACAGATAGCGGTGTAGATATCTCCATCTTAATACAGATGGCGTTGCAGATATTTCCATGTTCATACAGACGGCGGTGTAGATATTTCCATATTCATCCAAATGGCTGTGTAGATATATCCATGTTCATACAGATGGCGGTGGAGATATTTTCATGTTCATACAGATAGCGGTGTAGATATTTCCATCTTAATACAGATGGCGGTGTAGATATTTCCATGTTGATACAGATAGCGGTGTAGATATCTCCCTCTTAATACAGATGGCGGTGTAGATACTTATAAGTTCATACAGATGGCGGTGCAGATATTTCCATGTTCATAAAGATGGCGGTGAAGATATTTTCATGTTCATACAGATAGCGGTGCTGATATTTCCATGTTTATACAGATAGCGGTGTAGATATTTCCATGTTGATACAGATAGCGGTGTAGATATCTCCATCTTAATACAGATGGCGGTGTAGATATTTATATGTTCATACAGATGGCGGTGCAGATATTTCCATGTTCATACAGATGGCGGTGTAGATATTTCCATGTTCATTCAGATAGCGGTGTAGTTATTTCCATGTGTAAAGAGATACCTGTGTAGATATTTCCATGTATATGCAGATAGCTGTGTAGCAATTTCCATTTTCATGCAGATAGCGGTGTATATATTTCCCTGTTCAAACAGATAGTGGTGTAGATATTTCCATGTTCATACAGATAGCGGTGTAGATATTTCCATGTTCATACAGATAGCGGTGTAGATATTTCCATGTTCATACAGATAGCGGTTCTGATATTTCCATGTTTTTTCAGGTAGCGGTGAAGCTATTTCCATGTTTATACAGATAGCGGTGTAGATATTTCCATGTTTATACAGATAGCGGTGTAGATATTTCCATGTTTATAGAGATAGCGGTGTAGATATCTCCATCTTAATACAGATAGCGGTGTAGATATTTATATGTTCATACAGATGGCGGTTCAGAAATTTCCATTTTCATACGGATGGCGGTGTAGATATTTCCATCTTCATACAGATAGCGGTGTAGTTATTTCCATGTGTAAAGAGATAGCTGTGTAGATATTTCCATGTATATGCAGATAGCTGTGTAGATATTTCCATTTTCATGCAGATAGCGGTGTATATATTTCCCTGTTCAAACAGTTAGCGGTGTAGATATTTCCATGTTCAGAAAGATAGCGGTGTAGATATTTCCATGTTTATACAGATAGCGGTGAAGATGTATGCATGTTTACACAGATAGCAGTGTAGATATTTCCATGTTCATCCAGATGGCTGTGTAGATATATCCATGTTCATACAGATAGCGGTGTAGATATTTCCATGTTCATACAGATAGCGGTGCAGACATTTCCAAGTTCATCCAGATGGCTGTGTAGATATTTCCATGTTCGTACAGATGGCGGTGAAGATATTTCCATGTTCATACAGATAGCGGTGTAGATATTTCCATGTTCATACAGAAAGCGGTGTAGATATTTCCATGTTCAAACAGATAGCGGTGTATGTATTTCCATGTTCATACAGATAGCGGTGTAGATATTTCCATTTTCAAGCAGATAGCGGTGTATATATTTCCATGTTCAAACAGTTAGCGGTGTAGATATTTCCATGTTCATAAAGATAGCGGTGTAGATATTTCCATGTTTATACAGATAGCGCTGAAAATGTGTGCATGTTTACACAGATAGCAGTGTAGATATTTCCATGTTCATCCAGATGGCTGTGTAGATATATCCATGTTCATACAGATGGCGGTGAAGATATTTCCATGTTCATACAGATAGCGGTGTAGATATTTCCATGTTCATACAGATAGCGGTGCAGATATTTCCATGTTCATACAGATAGCGGTGTATGTATTTCCATGTTCATACAGATAGCGGTGTAGATATTTCCATGTTCATCCAGATGGCTGTGTAGATATTTCCATGTTCATACAGATAGCGGTGTAGATATTTCCATGTTCATACAGATAGCGGTGTAGATATTTCCATGTTCATCCAGATGGCTGCGTAGATATATCCATGTTCATACAGATGGCGGTGAAGTTATTTCCATGTACATACAGATAGCGGTGTAGATATTGCCATGTACATACCGATAGCGGTGCTGATACTTCCATGTTTATACAGGTAGCGGTGTACATATTTCCGTGTTTATAAAGATGGCTGTGTAGATATATCCATGTTCATACAGATGGCGGTGAAGATATTTTCATGTTCATACAGATAGTGTTGTAGATATTTCTATCTTAATACAGATGGCGGTGTAGATATTTCCATGTTGATACAGATAGCGGTGTAGATATCTCCATCTTAATGCAGATGGCGGTGTAGATATTTATATGTTCATACAGATGGCGGTGCAGATATTTCCATGTTCATACAGATGGCGGTGAAGATATTTTCATGTTCATACAGATAGCGGTGCTGATATTTCCATGTTTATACAGATAGCGGTGTAGATATTTCCATGTTGATACAGATAGCGGTGTAGATATCTCCATCTTAATACAGATGGCGGTGTAGATATTTATATGTTCATATAGATGGTGGTGCAGATATTTCCATGTTCCTACAGATGGCGGTGTAAATATTTCCATGTTCATTCAGATAGCGGTGTAGTTATTTCCATGTGTAAAGGGATACCTGTGTAGATATTTCCATGTATATGCAGATAGCTGTGTAGCAATTTCCATTTTCATCCAGATAGCGGTGTATATATTTCCCTGTTCAAACAGATAGTGGTGTAGATATTTCCATGTTCATACAGATAGCGGTGTACATATTTCCATGTTCATACAGATAGCGGTGTAGATATTTCCATGTTCATACAGATAGCGGTGCTGATATTTCCATGTTTTTTCAGGTAGCGGTGAAGCTATTTCCATGTTTATACAGATAGCGGTGTAGATATTTCCAAGTTTATACAGATAGCGGTGTAGATATTTCCATGTTTATAGAGATAGCGGTGTAGATATCTCCACCTTAATACAGATGGCGGTGTAGATATTTATATGTTCATCCAGATGGCTGTGTAGATATATCCATGTTCATACAGATAGCGGTGTAGATATTTCAATGTTCATACAGATAGCGGTGCAGATATTTCCATGTTCATCCAGATGGCTGTGTAGATATTTCCATGTTCATACAGATGGCGGTGAAGATATTTCCATGTTCATACAGATAGCGGTGTAGATATTTCCATGTTCATACAGAAAGCGGTGTAGATATTTCCATGTTCAAAGAGATAGCGGTGTAGATATTTCCATGTTCATACCGATAGCGGTGCTGATATTTCCATGTTTATACAGGTAGCGGTGTAGATATTTCCATGTTTATACAGATAGCTGTGTAGATATTTCCATGTTTATACAGATAGCGGTGTAGATATTTATATGTTTATACAGATAGCGGTTTAAATATCTCCTTCTAAATACAGATGGCGGTGTAGATATTTATATGTTCATACAGATGGCGGTGCAGATATTTCCATGTTCATACAGATGGCGGTGTAGATATTTCCATGTTCATACAGATAGCGGTGTAGTTATTTCCATGGGTAAAGAGATAGCTGTGTAGATATTTCCATGTATATGCAGATAGCTGTGCAGATATTTCCATTTTCATTCAGATAGCGGTTTAGATACTTCCATGTTTAAAGAGATAGCGGTGTAGATATTTCCATGTTCATACAGATAGCGGTGTAGATATTTCCGTGTTTATACAGATAGCGGTGAAGATGTGTGCATGTTTACACAGATAGCAGTGTAGATATTTCCATGTTCATACAGATAGCGGTGTAGATATTTCCATGTTCATCCAGATGGCTGTGTAGATATATCCATGTTCATACAGATAGCGGTGTAGATATTTCCATGTTCATACAGATAGTGGTGTAGATATTTCCTTTTTCATACAGATAGCGGTGTAGCTATTTCCATGTTCATACAGATAGCGGTGTAGATATTTCCATGTTCATACAGATAGCGGTTTAGACATTTCCATGTTCATACCGATAGCGGTGCTGATATTTCCATGTTTATACAGGTAGCGGTGTAGATATTTCCATGTTCATACAGATAGCGGTGTAGATATTTCCATGTTTATACAGATAGCGGTGTAGATATTTCCATGTTTATACCGATAGCGGTGTAGATATCTCCTTCTTTATACAGATGGCTGTGTAAATGTTTATATGTTCATTCAGATGGCGGTGCAGATATTTCCATGTTCATACAGATGGCGGTGTAGATATTTCCATGTTCATACAGATAGCGGTGTAGTTATTTCCATGTGTAAAGAGATAGCTGAGTAGATATTTCCATGTATATGCAGATAGCAGTGTAGATATTTCCATTTTCATGCAGATAGCGGTGTAGATATTTCCATGTTCAAACAGATAGCAGTGTAGATATTTCCATGTTCATACAGGTAGCGGTGTAGATATTTCCATGTTTATAGAGATAGCGGTGTAGATATTTCCATGTTTATACAGATAGCGGTGTAGATATTTCCATGTTTATACAGATAGCGGTGTAGATATCTCCATCTTAATACAGATGGCGTTGCAGATATTTCCATGTTCATACAGACGGCGGTGTAGATATTTCCATATTCATCCAAATGGCTGTGTAGATATATCCATGTTCATACAGATGGCGGTGGAGATATTTTCATGTTCATACAGATAGCGGTGTAGATATTTCCATCTTAATACAGATGGCGGTGTAGATATTTCCATGTTGATACAGATAGCGGTGTAGATATCTCCCTCTTAATACAGATGGCGGTGTAGATACTTATAAGTTCATACAGATGGCGGTGCAGATATTTCCATGTTCATAAAGATGGCGGTGAAGATATTTTCATGTTCATACAGATAGCGGTGCTGATATTTCCATGTTTATACAGATAGCGGTGTAGATATTTCCATGTTGATACAGATAGCGGTGTAGATATCTCCATCTTAATACAGATGGCGGTGTAGATATTTATATGTTCATACAGATGGCGGTGCAGATATTTCCATGTTCATACAGATGGCGGTGTAGATATTTCCATGTTCATTCAGATAGCGGTGTAGTTATTTCCATGTGTAAAGAGATACCTGTGTAGATATTTCCATGTATATGCAGATAGCTGTGTAGCAATTTCCATTTTCATGCAGATAGCGGTGTATATATTTCCCTGTTCAAACAGATAGTGGTGTAGATATTTCCATGTTCATACAGATAGCGGTGTAGATATTTCCATGTTCATACAGATAGCGGTGTAGATATTTCCATGTTCATACAGATAGCGGTTTTGATATTTCCATGTTTTTTCAGGTAGCGGTGAAGCTATTTCCATGTTTATACAGATAGCGGTGTAGATATTTCCATGTTTATACAGATAGCGGTGTAGATATTTCCATGTTTATAGAGATAGCGGTGTAGATATCTCCATCTTAATACAGATGGCGGTGTAGATATTTATATGTTCATACAGATGGCGGTTCAGAAATTTCCATTTTCATACGGATGGCGGTGTAGATATTTCCATCTTCATACAGATAGCGGTGTAGTTATTTCCATGTGTAAAGAGATAGCTGTGTAGATATTTCCATGTATATGCAGATAGCTGTGTAGATATTTCCATTTTCATGCAGATAGCGGTGTATATATTTCCCTGTTCAAACAGTTAGCGGTGTAGATATTTCCATGTTCAGAAAGATAGCGGTGTAGATATTTCCATGTTTATACAGATAGCGGTGAAGATGTATGCATGTTTACACAGATAGCAGTGTAGATATTTCCATGTTCATCCAGATGGCTGTGTAGATATATCCATGTTCATACAGATAGCGGTGTAGATATTTCCATGTTCATACAGATAGCGGTGCAGACATTTCCAAGTTCATCCAGATGGCTGTGTAGATATTTCCATGTTCATACAGATGGCGGTGAAGATATTTCCATGTTCATACAGATAGCGGTGTAGATATTTCCATGTTCATACAGAAAGCGGTGTAGATATTTCCATGTTCAAACAGATAGCGGTGTATGTATTTCCATGTTCATACAGATAGCGGTGTAGATATTTCCATTTTCAAGCAGATAGCGGTGTATATATTTCCATGTTCAAACAGTTAGCGGTGTAGATATTTCCATGTTCATAAAGATAGCGGTGTAGATATTTCCATGTTTATACAGATAGCGCTGAAAATGTGTGCATGTTTACACAGATAGCAGTGTAGATATTTCCATGTTCATCCAGATGGCTGTGTAGATATATCCATGTTCATACAGATGGCGGTGAAGATATTTCCATGTTCATACAGATAGCGGTGTAGATATTTCCATGTTCATACAGATAGCGGTGCAGATATTTCCATGTTCATACAGATAGCGGTGTATGTATTTCCATGTTCATACAGATAGCGGTGTAGATATTTCCATGTTCATCCAGATGGCTGTGTAGATATTTCCATGTTCATACAGATAGCGGTGTAGATATTTCCATGTTCATACAGATAGCGGTGTAGATATTTCCATGTTCATCCAGATGGCTGCGTAGATATATCCATGTTCATACAGATGGCGGTGAAGTTATTTCCATGTACATACAGATAGCGGTGTAGATATTGCCATGTACATACCGATAGCGGTGCTGATACTTCCATGTTTATACAGGTAGCGGTGTACATATTTCCGTGTTTATAAAGATGGCTGTGTAGATATATCCATGTTCATACAGATGGCGGTGAAGATATTTTCATGTTCATACAGATAGTGTTGTAGATATTTCTATCTTAATACAGATGGCGGTGTAGATATTTCCATGTTGATACAGATAGCGGTGTAGATATCTCCATCTTAATGCAGATGGCGGTGTAGATATTTATATGTTCATACAGATGGCGGTGCAGATATTTCCATGTTCATACAGATGGCGGTGAAGATATTTTCATGTTCATACAGATAGCGGTGCTGATATTTCCATGTTTATACAGATAGCGGTGTAGATATTTCCATGTTGATACAGATAGCGGTGTAGATATCTCCATCTTAATACAGATGGCGGTGTAGATATTTATATGTTCATATAGATGGCGGTGCAGATATTTCCATGTTCCTACAGATGGCGGTGTAAATATTTCCATGTTCATTCAGATAGCGGTGTAGTTATTTCCATGTGTAAAGGGATACCTGTGTAGATATTTCCATGTATATGCAGATAGCTGTGTAGCAATTTCCATTTTCATCCAGATAGCGGTGTATATATTTCCCTGTTCAAACAGATAGTGGTGTAGATATTTCCATGTTCATACAGATAGCGGTGTACATATTTCCATGTTCATACAGATAGCGGTGTAGATATTTCCATGTTCATACAGATAGCGGTGCTGATATTTCCATGTTTTTTCAGGTAGCGGTGAAGCTATTTCCATGTTTATACAGATAGCGGTGTAGATATTTCCAAGTTTATACAGATAGCGGTGTAGATATTTCCATGTTTATAGAGATAGCGGTGTAGATATCTCCACCTTAATACAGATGGCGGTGTAGATATTTATATGTTCATCCAGATGGCTGTGTAGATATATCCATGTTCATACAGATAGCGGTGTAGATATTTCAATGTTCATACAGATAGCGGTGCAGATATTTCCATGTTCATCCAGATGGCTGTGTAGATATTTCCATGTTCATACAGATGGCGGTGAAGATATTTCCATGTTCATACAGATAGCGGTGTAGATATTTCCATGTTCATACAGAAAGCGGTGTAGATATTTCCATGTTCAAACAGATAGCGGTGTATGTATTTCCATGTTCATACAGATAGCGGTGTAGATATTTCCATTTTCAAGCAGATAGCGGTGTATATATTTCCATGTTCAAACAGTTAGCGGTGTAGATATTTCCATGTTCATAAAGATAGCGGTGTAGATATTTCCATGTTTATACAGATAGCAGTGAAAATGTGTGCATGTTTACACAGATAGCAGTGTAGATATTTCCATGTTCATCCAGATGGCTGTGTAGATATATCCATGTTCATACAGATGGCGGTGAGGATATTTCCATGTTCATACAGATTGCGGTGTAGATATTTCCATGTTCATACAGATAGCGGTGTAGATATTTCCATGTTCATACAGATAGCGGTGTAGATATTTCCATGTTCATCCAGATGGCTGCGTAGATATATCCATGTTCATACAGATGGCGGTGAAGATATTTCCATGTACATACAGATAGCGGTGTAGATATTGCCATGTACATACCGATAGCGGTGCTGATACTTCCATGTTTATACAGGTAGCGGTGTACATATTTCCGTGTTTATAAAGATGGCTGTGTAGATATATCCATGTTCATACAGATGGCGGTGTAGATATTTCCATGTTCATACAGATAGCGGTGTATGTATTTCCATGTTCATACAGATAGCGGTGTAGATATTTCCATGTTCATCCAGATGGCTGTGTAGATATTTCCATGTTCATACAGATAGCGGTGTAGATATTTCCATGTTCATACAGATAGCGGTGTAGATATTTCCATGTTCATCCAGATGGCTGCGTAGATATATCCATGTTCATACAGATGGCGGTGAAGTTATTTCCATGTACATACAGATAGCGGTGTAGATATTGCCATGTACATACCGATAGCGGTGCTGATACTTCCATGTTTATACAGGTAGCGGTGTACATATTTCCGTGTTTATAAAGATGGCTGTGTAGATATATCCATGTTCATACAGATGGCGGTGAAGATATTTTCATGTTCATACAGATAGCGTTGTAGATATTTCCATCTTAATACAGATGGCGGTGTAGATATTTCCATGTTGATACAGATAGCGGTGTAGATATCTCCATCTTAATACAGATGGCGGTGTAGATATTTATATGTTCATACAGATGGCGGTGCAGATATTTCCATGTTCATACAGATGGCGGTGAAGATATTTTCATGTTCATACAGATAGCGGTGCTGATATTTCCATGTTTATACAGATAGCGGTGTAGATATTTCCATGTTGATACAGATAGCGGTGTAGATATCTCCATCTTAATACAGATGGCGGTGTAGATATTTATATGTTCATACAGATGGTAGTGCAGATATTTCCATGTTCATACAGATGGCGGTGTAAATATTTCCATGTTCATTCAGATAGCGGTGTAGTTATTTCCATGTGTAAAGGGATACCTGTGTAGATATTTCCATGTATATGCAGATAGCTGTGTAGCAAATTCAATTTTCATGCAGATAGCGGTGTATATATTTCCCTGTTCAAACAGATAGTGGTGTAGATATTTCCATGTTCATACAGATAGCGGTGTAGATATTTCCATGTTCATACAGATAGCGGTGTAGATATTTCCATGTTCATACAGATAGCGGTGCTGATATTTCCATGTTTTTTCAGGTAGCGGTGAAGCTATTTCCATGTTTATACAGATAGCGGTGTAGATATTTCCAAGTTTATACAGATAGCGGTGTAGATATTTCCATGTTTATAGAGATAGCGGTGTAGATATCTCCACCTTAATACAGATGGCGGTGTAGATATTTATATGTTCATACAGATGGCGGTTCAGATATTTCCATTTTCATACAGATGGCGGTGTAGATATTTACATGTTCATACAGATAGCGGTGTAGTTATTTCCATGTGTAAAGAGATAGCTGTGTAGATATTTCCATGTTTATACAGATAGCGGTGTAGATATTTCCATGTTTTACAGATAGCGGTGTATGTATTTCCCTGTTCAAACAGTTAGCGGTGTAGATATTTCCATGTTCAGAAAGATAGCGGTGTAGATATTTCCATGTTTATACAGATAGCGGTGAAGATGTATGCATGTTTACACAAATAGCAGTGTAGATATTTCCATGTTCATCCAGATGGCTGTGTAGATATATCCATGTTCATACAGATAGCTTTGTAGATATTTCCATGTTCATACAGATAGCGGTGCAGATATTTCCATGTTCATCCAGATGGCTGTGTAGATATTTCCATGTTCATACAGACGGCGGTGAAGATATTTCCATGTTCATACAGATAGCGGTGTAGATATTTCCATGTTCATACAGAAAGCGGTGTAGATATTTCCATGTTCAAACACATAGCGGTGTATGTATTTCCATATTCATACAGATAGCGGTGTAGATATTTCCATTTTCAAGCAGATAGCGGTGTATATATTTCCATGTTCAAACAGTTAGCGGTGTAGATATTTCCATGTTTATAAAGATAGCGGTGTAGATATTTCCATGTTTATACAGATAGCGGTGAAAATGTGTGCATGTTTACACAGATAGCAGTGTAGATATTTCCATGTTCATCCAGATGGCTGTGTAGATATATCCATGTTCATACAGATGGCGGTGAGGATATTTCCATGTTCATACAGATAGCGGTGTAGATATTTCCATGTTCATACAGATAGCGGTGTAGATATTTCCATGTTCATACAGATAGCGGTGTACGTATTTCCATGTTCATACAGATAGCGGTATAGATATTTCCATGTTCATCCAGATGGCTGTGTAGATATTTCCATGTTCATAAAGATAGCGGTGTGGATATTTCCATGTTCATACAGATAGCGGTGTAGATATTTCCATGTTCATCCAGATGGCTGCGTAGATATATCCATGTTCATACAGATGGCGGTGAAGATATTTCCATGTACATACAGATAGCGGTGTAGATATTGCCATGTACATACCGATAGCGGTGCTGATACTTCCATGTTTATACAGGTAGCGGTGTACATATTTCCGTGTTTATAAAGATGGCTGTGTAGATATATCCATGTTCATACAGATGGAGGTGTAGATATTTCCATGTTCATACAGATAGCGGTTTAGATATTTCCATGTTCATCCAGATGGCTGTGTAGATATATCCATGTTCATACAGATGGCGGAGAAGATATTTCCATGTTCATACAGATGGCGGTGTAGATATTTCCATGTTCATACAGATAGCGATGTAGATATTTCCATGTTCATACAGATAGCGGTGTAGATATTTGCATGTTCATACAGATAGCGGTGTATGTATTTCCATGTTCATACAGATAGCGGTGGAGATATTTCCATGTTCATCCAGATGGCTGTGTGGATATATCCATGTTCATACAGATGGCGGTGAAGATATTTCCATGTTCATACAGATAGCGGTGTAGATATTTCCATGTTCATACAGATAGCGGTGTAGATATTTCCATGTTCATACAGATAGCGGTGTATGTATTTCCATGTTCATACAGATAGCGGTGTAGATATTTCCATGTTCATCCAGATGGCTGTGTACATATTTCCATGTTCATACAGATAGCGGTGTAGATATTTCCATGTTCATACAGATAGCGGTGTAGTTATTTCCATGTTCATCCAGATGGCTGCGTAGATATATCCATGTTCATACAGATGGCGGTGAAGATATTTCCATGTACATACAGATAGCGGTGTAGATATTTCCATGTTCATACAGATAGCCGTGTAGATATTGCCATGTACATACCGATAGCGGTGCTGATACTTCCATGTTTATACAGGTAGCGGTGTACATATTTCCGTGTTTATAAAGATGGCTGTGTAGATATATCCATGTTCATACAGATGGCGGTGTAGATATTTCCATGTTCATACAGATAGCGGTTTAGTTATTTCCATGTTCATCCAGATGGCTGTGTAGATATATCCATGTTCATACAGATGGCGGAGAAGATATTTCCATGTTCATACAGATGGCGGTGTAGATATTTCCATGTTCATACAGATAGCGGTGTAGATATTTCCATGTTCATACAGATAGCGGTGTAGATATTTCCATGTTCATACAGATAGCGGTGTATGTATTTCCATGTTCATACAGATAGCGGTGTAGATATTTCCATGTTCATGCAGATAGCGGTGTATATATTTCCCTGTTCAAACAGTTATCGGTTTAGATATTTCCATGTTCATAAAAATAGCGGTGTAGATATTTCCATGTTTATACAGATAGCGGTGAAGATGTATGCATGTTTACACAGATAGCCGTGTACATATTTCCATGTTCATCCAGATGGCTGTGTAGATATATCCATGTTCATACAGATGGCGGTGAAGATATTTCCATGTTCATACAGATAGCGGTGTAGATATTTCCATGTTCATACAGGTAGCGGTGTAGATATTTCCATGTTCATACAGATAGCGGTGCTGATATTTCCATGTTCATACAGGTAGCGGTGTAGATATTACCATGTTTATACAGATAGCGGTGTAAATATTTCTATGTTTGTACAGATAGCGGTGTAGATATTTCCATGTTGATACATATAGCGGTGTAGATATCTCCATCTTAATACAGATGGCGGTGTAGATATTTATATGTTCATACAGATGGCGGTGCAGATATTTCCATGTTCATACAGATGGCGGTGTAGATATTTCCATGTTCATACAGATAGCGGTGTATTTATTTCCATGTGTAAAGAGATACCTGTGTAGATATTTCCATGTATATGCAGATAGCTGTGTAGCAATTTCCATTTTCATTCAGACAGCGGTGTATATATTTCCCTGTTCAAACAGATAGCGGTGTAGATATTTCCATGTTCATACACATAGCGGTGTAGATATTTCCATGTTCATACAGATAGTGGTGTAGATATTTCCATGTTCATACAGATAGCGGTGCTGATATTTCCATGTTTTTACAGGTAGCGGTGAAGCTATTTCCATGTTTATAAAGATAGCGGTGTAGATATTTCCATGTTTATACTGATAGTGGTGTAGATAATTCCATGTTTATACAGATAGCGGTGTAGATATCTCCATTTTAATACAGATGGCGGTGTAGATATTTATATGTTCATACAGATGGCGGTTCAGATATTTCCATTTTCATACAGATGGCGGTGTAGATATTTCCATGTTCATACAGATAGCGGTGTAGTTATTTCCATGTGTAAAGAGATAGCTGTGTAGATATTTCCATGTATATGCAGATAGCTGTGTAGATATTTCCATTTTCATGCAGATAGCGGTGTATATATTTCCCTGTTCAAACAGTTAGCGGTGTAGATATTTCCATGTTCAGAAAGATAGCGGGTGTAGATATTTCCATGTTTATACAGATAGCGGTGAAGATGTATGCATGTTTACACAGATAGCAGTGTAGATATTTCCATGTTCATCCAGATGGCTGTGTAGATATATCCATGTTCATACAGATAGCGGTGTAGATATTTCCATGTTCATACAGATAGCGGTGCAGATATTTCCAAGTTCATCCAGATGGCTGTGTAGATATTTCCATGTTCATACAGATGGCGGTGAAGATATTTCCATGTTCATACAGATAGCGGTGTAGATATTTCCATGTTCATACAGAAAGCGGTGTAGATATTTCCATGTTCAAACAGATAGCGGTGTATGTATTTCCATGTTCATACAGATAGCGGTGTAGATATTTCCATTTTCAAGCAGATAGCGGTGTATATATTTCCATGTTCAAACAGTTAGCGGTGTAGATATTTCCATGTTCATAAAGATAGCGGTGTAGATATTTCCATGTTTATACAGATAGCGGTGAAAATGTGTGCATGTTTACACAGATAGCAGTGTAGATATTTCCATGTTCATCCAGATGGCTGTGTAGATATATCCATGTTCATACAGATGGCGGTGAAGATATTTCCATGTTCATACAGATAGCGGTGTAGATATTTCCATGTTCATACAGATAGCGGTGCAGATATTTCCATGTTCATACAGATAGCGGTGTATGTATTTCCATGTTCATACAGATAGCGGTGTAGATATTTCCATGTTCATCCAGATGGCTGTGTAGATATTTCCATGTTCATACAGATAGCGGTGTAGATATTTCCATGTTCATACAGATAGCGGTGTAGATATTTCCATGTTCATCCAGATGGCTGCGTAGATATATCCATGTTCATACAGATGGAGGTGAAGATATTTCCATGTACATACAGATAGCGGTGTAGATATTGCCATGTACATACCGATAGCGGTGCTGATACTTCCATGTTTATACAGGTAGCGGTGTACATATTTCCGTGTTTATAAAGATGGCTGTGTAGATATATCCATGTTCATACAGATGGCGGTGTAGATATTTCCATGTTCATACAGATAGCGGTGTATGTATTTCCATGTTCATACAGATAGCGGTGTAGATATTTCCATGTTCATCCAGATGGCTGTGTAGATATTTCCATGTTCATACAGATAGCGGTGTAGATATTTCCATGTTCATACAGATAGCGGTGTAGATATTTCCATGTTCATCCAGATGGCTGCGTAGATATATCCATGTTCATACAGATGGCGGTGAAGTTATTTCCATGTACATACAGATAGCGGTGTAGATATTGCCATGTACATACCGATAGCGGTGCTGATACTTCCATGTTTATACAGGTAGCGCTGTACATATTTCCGTGTTTATAAAGATGGCTGTGTAGATATATCCATGTTCATACAGATGGCGGTGAAGATATTTTCATGTTCATACAGATAGCGTTGTAGATATTTCCATCTTAATACAGATGGCGGTGTAGATATTTCCATGTTGATACAGATAGCGGTGTAGATATCTCCATCTTAATACAGATGGCGGTGTAGATATTTATATGTTCATACAGATGGCGGTGCAGATATTTCCATGTTCATACAGATGGCGGTGAAGATATTTTCATGTTCATACAGATAGCGGTGCTGATATTTCCATGTTTATACAGATAGCGGTGTAGATATTTCCATGTTGATACAGATAGCGGTGTAGATATCTCCATCTTAATACAGATGGCGGTGTAGATATTTATATGTTCATACAGATGGCAGTGCAGATATTTCCATGTTCATACAGATGGCGGTGTAAATATTTCCATGTTCATTCAGATAGCGGTGTAGTTATTTCCATGTGTAAAGGGATACCTGTGTAGATATTTCCATGTATATGCAGATAGCTGTGTAGCAAATTCAATTTTCATGCAGATAGCGGTGTATATATTTCCCTGTTCAAACAGATAGTGGTGTAGATATTTCCATGTTCATACAGATAGCGGTGTAGATATTTCCATGTTCATACAGATAGCGGTGCTGATATTTCCATGTTTTTTCAGGTAGCGGTGAAGCTATTTCCATGTTTATACAGATAGCGGTGTAGATATTTCCAAGTTTATACAGATAGCGGTGTAGATATTTCCATGTTTATAGAGATAGCGGTGTAGATATCTCCACCTTAATACAGATGGCGGTGTAGATATTTATATGTTCATACAGATGGCGGTTCAGATATTTCCATTTTCATACAGATGGCGGTGTAGATATTTACATGTTCATACAGATAGCGGTGTAGTTATTTCCATGTGTAAAGAGATAGCTGTGTAGATATTTCCATGTTTATACAGATAGCGGTGTAGATATTTCCATGTTTTACAGATAGCGGTGTATGTATTTCCATGTTCATACAGATAGCGGTGTAGATATTTCCATGTTCATGCAGATAGCGGTGTATATATTTCCCTGTTCAAACAGTTAGCGGTGTAGATATTTCCATGTTCAGAAAGATAGCGGTGTAGATATTTCCATGTTTATACAGATAGCGGTGAAGATGTATGCATGTTTACACAAATAGCAGTGTAGATATTTCCATGTTCATCCAGATGGCTGTGTAGATATATCCATGTTCATACAGATAGCGGTGTAGATATTTCCATGTTCATACAGATAGCGGTGCAGATATTTCCATGTTCATCCAGATGGCTGTGTAGATATTTCCATGTTCATACAGACGGCGGTGAAGATATTTCCATGTTCATACAGATAGCGGTGTAGATATTTCCATGTTCATACAGAAAGCGGTGTAGATATTTCCATGTTCAAACACATAGCGGTGTATGTATTTCCATATTCATACAGATAGCGGTGTAGATATTTCCATTTTCAAGCAGATAGCGGTGTATATATTTCCATGTTCAAACAGTTAGCGGTGTAGATATTTCCATGTTTATAAAGATAGCGGTGTAGATATTTCCATGTTTATACAGATAGCGGTGAAAATGTGTGCATGTTTACACAGATAGCAGTGTAGATATTTCCATGTTCATCCAGATGGCTGTGTAGATATATCCATGTTCATACAGATGGCGGTGAGGATATTTCCATGTTCATACAGATAGCGGTGTAGATATTTCCATGTTCATACAGATAGCGGTGTAGATATTTCCATGTTCATACAGATAGCGGTGTACGTATTTCCATGTTCATACAGATAGCGGTATAGATATTTCCATGTTCATCCAGATGGCTGTGTAGATATTTCCATGTTCATAAAGATAGCGGTGTGGATATTTCCATGTTCATACAGATAGCGGTGTAGATATTTCCATGTTCATCCAGATGGCTGCGTAGATATATCCATGTTCATACAGATGGCGGTGAAGATA
Source organism: Gorilla gorilla gorilla (assembly GCF_029281585.2). NCBI lineage: Eukaryota > Metazoa > Chordata > Mammalia > Primates > Hominidae > Gorilla > Gorilla gorilla. Next base: position 1,560,537 of record NC_073232.2, on the reverse strand, counting down.
TTTCCATGTACATACAGATAGCGGTGTAGATATTGCCATGTACATACCGATAGCGGTGCTGATACTTCCATGTTTATACACGTAGCGGTGTACATATTTCCGTGTTTATAAAGATGGCTGTGTAGATATATCCATGTTCATACAGATGGAGGTGTAGATATTTCCATGTTCATACAGATAGCGGTTTAGATATTTCCATGTTCATCCAGATGGCTGTGTAGATATATCCATGTTCATACAGATGGCGGAGAAGATATTTCCATGTTCATACAGATGGCGGTGTAGATATTTCCATGTTCATACAGATAGCGATGTAGATATTTCCATGTTCATACAGATAGCGGTGTAGATATTTGCATGTTCATACAGATAGCGGTGTATGTATTTCCATGTTCATACAGATAGCGGTGGAGATATTTCCATGTTCATCCAGATGGCTGTGTAGATATATCCATGTTCATACAGATGGCGGTGAAGATATTTCCATGTTCATACAGATAGCGGTGTAGATATTTCCATGTTCATACAGATAGCGGTGTAGATATTTCCATGTTCATACAGATAGCGGTGTATGTATTTCCATGTTCATACAGATAGCGGTGTAGATATTTCCATGTTCATCCAGATGGCTGTGTACATATTTCCATGTTCATACAGATAGCGGTGTAGATATTTCCATGTTCATACAGATAGCGGTGTAGATATTTCCATGTTCATCCAGATGGCTGCGTAGATATATCCATGTTCATACAGATGGCGGTGAAGATATTTCCATGTACATACAGATAGCGGTGTAGATATTTCCATGTTCATACAGATAGCCGTGTAGATATTGCCATGTACATACCGATAGCGGTGCTGATACTTCCATGTTTATACAGGTAGCGGTGTACATATTTCCGTGTTTATAAAGATGGCTGTGTAGATATATCCATGTTCATACAGATGGCGGTGTAGATATTTCCATGTTCATACAGATATCTGTTTAGTTATTTCCATGTTCATCCAGATGGCTGTGTAGATATATCCATGTTCATACAGATGGCGGAGAAGATATTTCCATGTTCATACAGATGGCGGTGTAGATATTTCCATGTTCATACAGATAGCGGTGTAGATATTTCCATGTTCATACAGATAGCGGTGTAGATATTTCCATGTTCATACAGATAGCGGTGTATGTATTTCCATGTTCATACAGATAGCGGTGTAGATATTTCCATGTTCATGCAGATAGCGGTGTATATATTTCCCTGTTCAAACAGTTATCGGTTTAGATATTTCCATGTTCATAAAAATAGCGGTGTAGATATTTCCATGTTTATACAGATAGCGGTGAAGATGTATGCATGTTTACACAGATAGCCGTGTACATATTTCCATGTTCATCCAGATGGCTGTGTAGATATATCCATGTTCATACAGATGGCGGTGAAGATATTTCCATGTTCATACAGATAGCGGTGTAGATATTTCCATTTTCAAGCAGATAGCGGTGTATATATTTCCATGTTCAAACAGTTAGCGGTGTAGATATTTCCATGTTCATAAAGATAGCGGTGTAGATATTTCCATGTTTATACAGATAGCAGTGAAAATGTGTGCATGTTTACACAGATAGCAGTGTAGATATTTCCATGTTCATCCAGATGGCTGTGTAGATATATCCATGTTCATACAGATGGCGGTGAGGATATTTCCATGTTCATACAGATTGCGGTGTAGATATTTCCATGTTCATACAGATAGCGGTGTAGATATTTCCATGTTCATACAGATAGCGGTGTAGATATTTCCATGTTCATCCAGATGGCTGCGTAGATATATCCATGTTCATACAGATGGCGGTGAAGATATTTCCATGTACATACAGATAGCGGTGTAGATATTGCCATGTACATACCGATAGCGGTGCTGATACTTCCATGTTTATACAGGTAGCGGTGTACATATTTCCGTGTTTATAAAGATGGCTGTGTAGATATATCCATGTTCATACAGATGGCGGTGTAGATATTTCCATGTTCATACAGATAGCGGTGTATGTATTTCCATGTTCATACAGATAGCGGTGTAGATATTTCCATGTTCATCCAGATGGCTGTGTAGATATTTCCATGTTCATACAGATAGCGGTGTAGATATTTCCATGTTCATACAGATAGCGGTGTAGATATTTCCATGTTCATCCAGATGGCTGCGTAGATATATCCATGTTCATACAGATGGCGGTGAAGTTATTTCCATGTACATACAGATAGCGGTGTAGATATTGCCATGTACATACCGATAGCGGTGCTGATACTTCCATGTTTATACAGGTAGCGGTGTACATATTTCCGTGTTTATAAAGATGGCTGTGTAGATATATCCATGTTCATACAGATGGCGGTGAAGATATTTTCATGTTCATACAGATAGCGTTGTAGATATTTCCATCTTAATACAGATGGCGGTGTAGATATTTCCATGTTGATACAGATAGCGGTGTAGATATCTCCATCTTAATACAGATGGCGGTGTAGATATTTATATGTTCATACAGATGGCGGTGCAGATATTTCCATGTTCATACAGATGGCGGTGAAGATATTTTCATGTTCATACAGATAGCGGTGCTGATATTTCCATGTTTATACAGATAGCGGTGTAGATATTTCCATGTTGATACAGATAGCGGTGTAGATATCTCCATCTTAATACAGATGGCGGTGTAGATATTTATATGTTCATACAGATGGTAGTGCAGATATTTCCATGTTCATACAGATGGCGGTGTAGATATTTCCATGTTTATACAGATAGCGGTGTAGCTATTTCCAAGTTCATACAGATAGCGGTGTAGATATTTCCATGTTCATCCAGATGGCTGTGTAGATATATCCATGTTCATACAGATGGCGGTGAAGATATTTCCATGTTCATACAGATAGCGGTGTGGATATTTCCATGTTCATACAGATAGCGGTGTAGATATTTCCATGTTCATACAGATAGCGGTGTAGATATTTCCATGTTCATACAGATAGAGGGGCTGATATTTCCATGTTCATACAGATAGCGGTGCTGATATTTCCATGTTTCTACAGGTAGCGGGGTAGATATTTCCATGTTTATACAGATAGCGGTGTAGATATTTCCATGTTTATACAGATAGCGGTGTAGATATTTCCATGTTTATACAGATAACGGTGTAGATATCTCCATCTTAATACAGATGGCCGTGTAGATATTTATATGTTCATACAGATGTCGTTGCAGATATTTCCATGTTCATACAGATGGCGGTGTAGATATTTCCATGTTCATACAGATAACGGTGTAGATATTTCCATGTGTAAAGAGATAGCTGTGTAGATATTTCCATGTATATGGAGATAGCTCTGTAGATATTTCCATTTTCATTCAGATTGCGGTGTAGATATTTCCATGTTCAAACAGATAGCGGTGTAGATATTTCCATGTTCATACAGATAGCGGTGTAGATATTTCCATGTTTATACAGAGTGTGGTGAAGATGTATGCATATTTACACAGATAGCGGTGTAGATATTTCCATGTTCATACTGATAGCGTTGTAGATATTTCCATGTTCATCCAGATGGCTGTGTAGATATATCCATGTTCATACAGATAGCGGTGTAGATATTTCCATGTTCATACAGGTAGTGGTGTAGATATTTCCATGTTCATACAGATAGCGGTGTAGCCATTTCCATGTTCATACAGATAGCGGTGTAGATATTTCCATGTTCATACAGATAGCGGTGTAGATATTTCCATGTTCATACAGATAACGGTGCTGATATTTCCATGTTTATACAGGTAGCAGTGTAGATATTTCCATGTTTATACAGATAGCGGTGTAGATATTTCCATGTTTATACATATAGCGGTGTAGATATTTCCAAGTTTATGCAGATAGCGGTGTAGATATCTCCATCTTAATATAGATGGGGGTGTAGATATTTATATCTTCATACAGATGGCGGTGCAGATATTTCCATGTTCATACAGATGGCGGTGTAGATATTTGCATGTTTATAGAGATAGCGCTGTTGTTATTTCCATGTGTAAAGAGATAGCTTTGTAGATATTTCCATGAATATTCAGATCGCTGTGTAGATATTTCCATTTTCATGCAGAAAGCGGTGTAGATATTTCCATGTTCATGCAGATAGCAGTGTAGGTATTTCCATGTTTATACAGATAGCTGTGAAGATGTATGCATGTTTACACAGATAGCGGTGTAGATATTTCCATGTTCATACAGAAAGCGGTGTAGATATTTCCATGCTCATCCAGATGGCTGTGTAGATATATCCATGTTCATACAGATGGCGGTGAAGGTATTTCCACGTTCATACAGATTGCGGTGTAGTTATTTCCATGTGTAAAGAGATATCTGTGTAGATATTTCCATGTATATGCAGATAGCTGTGTAGATTTTTCCATTTTCATGCAGATAGCGGTTTAGATATTTCCATCTTCCTACAGATGGCGGTGTAGATATTTCCATATTCATACAGATGGCGGTGTAGATATTTCCATGTTTATACAGATAGCAGTGTAGATATTTCCATCTTTATACACATATCGGTGTAGATATTTCCATGTTTTAAGAAAGAGCGGTGTAGATATTTCCATGTTTACACAGAGAGCGGTGTAGATATTTCCATGTTTACACAGATAGCGGTGTAGATATTTCCATGTTTATACAGATAGCATTGTAGATATTTCCATATTTATAGAGATATCGGTGTAGATATTTCCATGTTTATACAGATCGCGATGTAGATATTTCCATGTTTCTACAGATGGCTGGGTAGATATTTGCATGTTTATAGAGAGAACGGTGTAGATATTTCCATGATCCCCCAGTTGGTGATGTAGATATTTCCATGATTACACAGACAGCGGTGTAGATATTTCCAAGTTTATGCGGGTAGCGGTGTAGATATTTCCACTTTTATGCTGATAGCAGTGTAGATATTTCGATGTTTATAAAGGTAGCGGTTTAGATATCTCCATGTTTTAAGAGATAGCGGTGTAGATATTTCCATGTTTACACAGATAGCGTTGTAGATATTTCCATGTTTATTCAGATATCGGTGTAGATATTTCCATGTTCATACTGATGGCGGTGTAGATATTTCCATGTTTATAGATATAGCAGTGTAGATATTTCCATGTTTATCCAGATAGCGGTGTACGTATTTCCATATTTATACAGATGGCGGTGAAGATATTTCCATGCTTATAGAGAAAGCGGTGTAGATATTTCCATATTCCTACAGATGGCGGTGTAGATATTTCCATGTTTATAGAGTTGGCGGTTTAGATATGTACATGTTCCTACAGATGGCGGTGTAGATATTTCCATGTTTATACAGATAGCGGTGTAGGTATTTCCATGTTTGTACACATTACGTTGTAGATATTTCCATGTTTTAAGAGATAGCGGTGTAGATATTTCCATGTTTACACAGACCGCGGTGTAGATATTTCCATGTTTATACAGATAGCATTGTAGATATTTACATGTTTATACTGATAGTGGTGTAGATATTTCCATGTTTACACAGATAGCGGAGTAGATATTTCCATGTTTATACAGATAGCTTTGTATGTATTTCCTTGTTTATACAGATATCGGTGTAGACATTTCCACGTTTATAGAGTTAGTGGTGTAGATATTTCCATGTTTATACAGATAGCGGTGTAGGTATTTCCAAGTTTATAGAGATAGCGGTTTAGACATTTCCATGTTCCTACAGATGGTGCTGTAGATATTTCCATGTGCATACAAATGGAGGTGTAGATATTTCCGTGTTTATAGATATAGCGGTGTAGATATTTCCATGTTTATCCAGATAGCGGTGTACGTATTTCCATGTATATACAGATGGCGTTGTAGACATTTCCTTGTTTATAGAGATAGCGTTGTAGATATTTCCATGTTCCTGCAGATGGCGGTGTAGATATTTCCATGTTTACAGAGTTGGCGGTGTAGATATTTCCACGTTCATACAGATGGTGGTGTAGATATTTCCATGTTAATACAGATAGCGGGGTAGGTATTTCCATGTTTATACACATTACGCTGTAGATATTTCCATGTTTTTACAGATAGCTGTGTAGATATTTCCATGTTTATACACATGGCGGTGTGGATATTTCCATGTTCATAGGGATGGCGTTGTAGATATTTCCATCTTTATAGAGATGGCAGTGTAGATATTTCCATCTTAATACAGATAGTGGTGTAGATATTTCCATGTTTAAACAGATGGCGTTGTAGATATTTCCATCTTTATAGAGGTTGCGTCGTAGATATTTCCTTATTCATACAGATGGCAGTGTAGATATTTCCATGTTTATATAGATGGCGGTGTAGATATTTCCATCTTAATACAGATAACGGTGTAGATATTTCCATGTTTATGCAGATGGCGGTGTAGATATTTTCATGTCGATACAGATGGCGGTGTAGGTATTTCCATGTTTATAGAGAGAGCGGTGTAGATATTTCCATGTTGATAGAGATAGCGGTGTAGATATTTCCATGTATATACCGATAGCGGTGTAGATATTTCCATATTTATACAGGTAGCGGTGCAGAAATGTGAATTCATTAAACCTCTTTTTCTTTATAAATTACCCAGTCTTGGGTATGTCTTTATCAGCAGCATGAAAATTGACTAATACACTCACTGTCCATGAATGATACTCTGTTAGCCCATTTGCATTGTTGTAAAGAAATACCTGAGGCTGGGTAATTTATAAAGAAATGACGTTTATTTGTCTCCTTGTTCTGAAGGCTGTACGTGAAGCATAGTACTGGCATCTGCTTCCAGGGAGGGCCTCAGGAACCTTCCAATCATGGTGGAAGGTGAAGGGAAACCAGCATATCACATGGTGAGAGCGGAAGCCAGAGAGACAGGGAGGAGGTGTCAGTCTCTTTTAAACAACCAGATATCGCATGAACTCACAGGGTAAGAACTCATTCATTACCAAGAGGACAGCACCAAGCCATTCAGGAGGCATCTATCTCCAACATTGGGGATCACATTTGAACGTGAGATTTGAAGGGGACAAACATCCAAACTATGTCAGATACCAAAGCTGACAATGCTTAGGATCTTTAGCTGTTCCAGGTTCTGGGAAAAGGGAGAGAGTTAGCTTCCCTCGTCTATGCTGTGCTACTCCATATTATATTAGTAATTATTGTTCTCTAAAGGTTCTTGAAAGCAAATAAACAAATGCAAGGCAAAACATATGAAATGCAAGGCAAAACATACGAAATGCAAGGCAAATGCATTAAAAACTTTTGAGTGTTAATATATAGGTTTTATTTTACCTTTTTAATTTCTTTTGCTTAACCAAATAGATTATGTAGTTTTGATTAACTGGCCATGAAATAGCTCTGCCTACATAGAATTTCCCATGAATAATTGGTTGTGGAGACTTTTGTGTGTGACCCAAATCCTCCCTCAAAACTGAAGTTTGCCCAGCTATTGGGAGTGTTGGCAAATCATGCCTCTCAGCTGATTCTCTCTAGAATTTATTCTCAGGAGATCTAATTAATAACTTGTCAAGCTGATGTCCATCCTTGGGGACAACTCGTATCTGAAGAATGGCCAGTGAAAGGTATTAAAACTCCATACTCCTGCCTCAATTTAGGGCAACTCTGAAGGGTCACCCCTGCTTCTCAGCTCCCCCTTGAGATTAGCTGAGGTATTTGTTGTGACTGCCTCACATCTCAACTCCCTTTGTCCAATTCAGCTTTTTCGCCACAGTTGTTGGCTCCTAGGATTTTACCCAGTTAAATGTTCTCTACACAAATCTCTATCTCAAATCTGCTTTACAGGGAATGTGGCCTCAGACAGGTTTTCATTAGGTTCTGGACGTAACTCTCATTAGTCATTGATATGATTCGGCTGTGTCTCCACCCGAATCTCACCTTGATTGTAATTATCCCCGCATGTCAAGGATGGAGTCAGGTGGAGATCATTGAATCATAGGGGCGGGTTCCCCCTACTGTTCTCCTGGTAGCGAATAAGTCTCACGAGATCTGATGCTTTTAAAATGGGAGTTTCCCTACACAAGCTTTCTTCTCTGCTACCATTTAAGATGTGCCTTTGCTTCTTTTTTGCCTTCTGCCGTGACTCTGAGGCCTCCCCAGCCATGTGGAATTGTGAGTTCATTAAACCTCTTTCCTTTCTAAATTACCCGGTCTTGGGTATGACTTTATTAGCAGCATGAGAACAAACTAGTGCAGTCTGTTCTATAAGCCCAAGTCGGATCACAGATTCCCACTTTCCGTTTTTTTTTCTAGCCCATATTTCTACTAAAACTTGACTCATATAGACTTAAAACAAAATAATTAAGCATGGCTAGTATTTATTTAATATTTTATACGTGTCAGGTACTGTATTTTGTAACTTATCTTTTAATAATCTTTCCAAATCTCTAAAAGGAGAATTCTGCTCTTTTATAGAGAAAATAAGGATGGCTCAATCTTTTGATTTTTATTACAAGCTTTATTTTGTATAACATATAATAAACTAAAAATATTGAAAGTTTAGAAACCATCAGCACGCAATCGAGGTGATGGAAATATACTTCACCTCCAGTTTCCTGATGCCTCTTTATAATACATTTCTCTGGCCCCTCATTCCTGGCCCTTAAAAACCACCAAACTGCTTTCTGTCACTGGACAGTAATTTATACAGTCAAAAAATGTATATAAATAAAATTTTACACTATGCACTTTTTTGTCTGACATTTTATGTTTTTTTCTCTGCATGTTTTACCTCTAGAGTCTGCCTTGTTTCACTTAGTATAGTTATTTTGAGATTCATTCATGTTATAGTATGTATCCATAATTAATTCGGAGAAAGCAAGTTAATTCATTAATGTATTGATTGATATTTAGACTGTTTCTAGTTTGGGCTATTATGAATACATGTGCTATGAACATTTGTGTTGATATCATTATATGAACACCTACTTTTATCTCTCTTGGGTAAATACCCAGGAGTGCAATGGCTGAGTCTTACGGCAGAAGTATGTTTAACTTTTTAAGGGACTCTTAAACTGTTTTTCAAAGGTTACACTTTTTTGTATTCCCATCAGCAGTGTATGAGAGTTTCAGCTTCTCCACATCCAAGCCAGTGCTTGGCTGTTATCAGTCATGCTAATCTTAGCTATTTAAAAATAGATAGTGGCGTCTCATTTTGGTTTTAATTTGCATTGCCCTAAGCATTAATTATGTTGAGCATATGTGCTTATTTACCAAACAAATGTCTACTTTGTAATGTCTGTTCCAGTCTTTCACCCAAGTTTTAAATGGGGTTGTTTGTTTTTCATTATTAAATTTTGAGCTTTTAAAATATATTTTTGATGGAAGCCTTTCATCAGATATATGAATTGCAAATATTTTCTCCCAGCCTGCAGCTTGTCTTTTCAGTCTCTTAATAGATTCTTTTGAAGAGCAGATTCTTTTTTTTAAATTTGATGGGTTCTTCTTATCAATATATTATTATATAAATCATGCTGTGGGGTCATATCAAAGAAAGCTTTGCCTGACTCAAAGTCCCAAATGTTTTCACATCTTCCCTCTCCTCTCCTTTGGGAACTGAGATTACACGTAAATTCAGTTACTTGAAATTTACTGTCTACTATTGCTCTGTTCATGTTTTTTAAAAATTTATTTTCTCTCTCTATTTTATTTTGAGAGGTGTCTATCTTTTCTTCTTTAATGACTAATGTGCTATCAGCCTACCATGTAGCTGGGACTACAGCCGCATGCTACTATGCCCCGCTAATTTTTGTATTTTTAGTAGAGATGGGATTTCACCATATTGGTCAGGCTGGTCCTGAACTCCTGACTTCGTGATCCACCTGCCTCGGCCTCGCAAAATGCTGAGATTACAGGCGTGAGCCACTGCACCCAGCCTCCTTTAGTGTATCTTGCATGTCTCTATTTTAGAACATATAGAATACTGTTTCAATAAGCATTTGAATGTTCTTAACTGATAACTCTGGCACCTTGATTTACTCTGGATCAGTTCTGACTCAGTGATTTTTCTCCTTATTATGAGCCACGTTCTTCTGTCTTTTGTTGTTACTGTTGTGTCTCTGCTAAACTGTGTCTGGATGTCAGATATGGTGACTTTTATCTTATTGAGTGCTGGAAGTATATATACATATTCTTGATCTTTGTATTGGTATGTATTTAAGTTTAGTTGGAAAGAGTTTGACTCTTTTTGGTCTTGCTTTAAAAATTCATTAGGTGGGATCAGACCAGTTCTCATTTTAGAGCTAATCACTCCCAACTAGTGAGGCAAGATCCTTCTGGGTATCCCTGGGAATCTTGAGGTGTTTCTGGTTTGGCTGATAAAATAAGCACTATTACTGGACCTTGGTGAGCATGTGTACTGTTACTTTTCATCTTATCTGGGTGTTGTTTCCCCAACCGTAGGTACTTTTCTCTAGGCCTGTCCTAACAATTACTTAGCTATGTACTTTAGGGGGACCCTTTGCAGAGCTCTGGAGTTCTCTTTCTGTGCAGCCCCTTCTTCTCGGAAACCTTGTCCTGAGAGCTCATGTCAACATGGTTCCTGTGGACTCTCAGCTCTGTCCCCTCAGCTCAGGGAGAACGATGGGCTCCTCTTGGGCTTTTCTCCTGCAGTAGTGGGCTGGAAAACTTTCTCCAGGCATAAATTAGGGCAGTTGATAGGCTCACCTTGTTTGAGACTGACTTTACAGGGTCTTGCAAACTTTTGTGGCATACATTTTGGCCATTTTTTTGGTTGTTTCAGGAGGGAGAGAAAGTCTATTTCTTGTTACTCCATCATGGTCATTGCAGAAGTCAAACTAACTGATATTTATCAATACAGTCTGTTGCTACACATTGAACTTGCTTAAGATAATTTTTAGATGGCACAGAACTTTCTGTCCATTGAATGAGACTCTCTGCTTATTTTGCAAGTGCTCATTTGTATGGAGACATTTGTATGGAGAAACTTCAAAAAGTTTGTGGAAAAATGAAGTTAAAAGATAAACATTGAAAATGTGATCTTCGGTTTTCATCCCTAAAGAACTGATGGTCCTGGGAACTTAACAATGCCAATGCAGTCTCTTATACATTATTAACTTAAGAAAAATGGGTGCCCTTTCCACATTTGTTGAGATTGGGAAACAAAAAGAAGTCAGAAGGAGCCAAATCAGAGCTGTAAGGTGGATGCCTGACAATTTCCCATTGAGACTCTCACAAAATTGCCTTTGCTTGATGACAGGAATGAGCAGAAACATTGTGGTGTTAGAGGACTGTCTGCTAAAGCTTTCCCAGGTATTTTGCCCTAAAACTTTGACTAACTTATTCAAAACACTCTCATGATATGCAGATATTATTGTTCTTTGACCTTCCACAAAGTCAACAAGCAAAATGCCTGGAATGTCCCCAAAAAACTGTTGCCGTGACCTTTGCTCTTGAGTGATCCCCTTTAGCTTTGACTGGACCACTTCCACCTTTGGTAGCCATTGCTTTGATTGTGTTTTGCCCTCAGGATCATACTGGGAAAGCCATGTTTTATCTTCTGTTACAATTCTTCAAAGAAATCCTTCAGGATCTTGACCCTAGTTCTTTAAAATTTCCATTGAGAGCTCTCCTCTTGTCTGCAGCTGATCTGAGCACAACACTTTTGGCACCCATGCAGTGGAAAGTTGGTTCAACTTTAATTTTTTAGTCAGAACTGTGTAAGCTGAACCAATTAAGATGTCTATGATGTTGGCTATTGTTTGTGCTGTTGATTATCAGTCCTCTTCAATTAGGGCACAAACAAGATTAATTTTTTTCCTTGCAAATTGATATGGATGATCTGTCCCTGTGGACTTCATCTTCCACATCATCTCGTTTCTTCTTTAAAAAAGCTGTCCGCTTGTGAACTACTGATTTCTTTGGTGCATTGTCCCCTCAAGCTTCTTGTAAAGCATCAGTGATTTCACCATTCTTTCACTCAAGCTTCATCATAATCTAATGTTTGTTCTTGCTTCAATTTTAGCAGAATTTACATTGCTCTGCTAGGGGCTCTTTTCAAACTAATGTCTACTCCTTCTTACTGTCTCAAACTAGATCCTGTTCAAACATGCTATAATAAATTAGTATGAGTTTATTTTGCTGCCAAAATTGAAACCTTTGCATAGTTTTTTTCATAATATACATTTTCCATGAACTTTTTAAGGCCTCTCATGTATCCACAGGTAGAGTGCCTTACCTATTCTGACTTCAGTCAATTATTCAAGACCTTTCCTTGTCAGTGATACATTAGAAAGGTAGAGTATTGAAAAATAAGAGTAGTTTCTGCTGATTAAGAAATACTATATCTTTTTCTACTTCTTTCTTTTTTTTTTTCTTTTTTTTTTTTTTGAGACAGCATCTTTCTCTGTCACCCAGGCTGGAGTGCAGTGGTGTGATCTCAGCTCACTGCAACCTCTGCCTCCCAGGGTCAAGTGATTCTCCTGCCTCAGCCTCCCGAGTAGCTGGGACTATAGGTGCCTGCCACCACACCCAGCTATTTTTTGTATTTTTAGTGGAGACAAGGTTTCACCATATTGGCCAGGCTGGTCTTGAACTCCTGACCTTGTGATCTGCCTGACTCGGCCTCCCAAAGCGCTGGGATTACAGTCATGAGCCACCGTACCTAGCTTTCTACTTCTTTCTTATTATTTTCCTCCTCTCTCATTCCTATATTCTCTCCTTTCTCCTACTTTCCTCCCCACTCCCTGTTTCCTTCCTTTCATCTTTCCTATTTTCAAGACTTAATATTTCTTGAACCTCCGATGTTATCATAGTATGTTATTTGTTTAATTTTCACATAACAATAATAGTTTAAATACAAATAATATTTATTTTCATCCCCATGTTATCAGTATAACAGTAAAGATGTGGAGAGGCCAGCTGGGCATGGTGGCTCAAGCCTGTAATCCCAGCACATTGGGAGGCCGAGGTGGGTGGATCACGAGGTCAGGAGATCGAGACCATCCTGGCTAACACGGTGAAACCCCATCTCTACTAAAAAATAGAAAAAATTAGCTGGGCGTGGTGGCGCGTGCCTGTAGTCCCAGCTACTCGGGAGGCTGAGGCAGGAGAATAGTGTGAACCCGGGAGGCAGAACTTGCAGTGAGCCAAGATCACGCCACTGCACTCCAGCCTGGGTGACAGAGCGAGACTCTGTCTCAAAAAATAAATAAATAAATAAATGAAAATAAAATTAGAAAAATGATGTGGAGAGGCCAAACCAATGGCTCTTATATCCACGTTCTTTCTTCTAAATGATTTCACCTTAGTTTTGGTCTGCATCTCTAACCATAGCTAGTTGCAGCAGGACTTCTATCTGGCCTTGCTGCTCTCATTTTTGGACCTCCTCACTGAAATCAAATTGATCTTTCTAAAATGCAAACCTGGTCTTAGTATTTTATTACTTAAAACCCATTGGTGGCTTTCCATGATTTATGGAATAAAGTCAAAATTCCTGTTTTTGCCCATGTTTCTGTGTGCCTCTCATCCCTACATTTACTGATTCCTGTGTGCCATAAATTGCCAGTTGTCCAGAGTTCATTCTCTTTTTGTACTTGGGAGGACTTCTGCATCCTGCAACTTTTCCCCTGAAACGTGCTTGGAAAATACCTACTCATTTTTTTCAGATTCAGGTTAGCTTTTTACTTCAGTTTCTTTTCCTGAAGCTTATACTGACTGCTCCATATGGCTTTGGGGATTAGCTACTCATTCCTTTGTGCCCTTTGTAGATACCCATTTATCATGGAGTCTTTTTTTTTTTTTTTTTGAGACAGAGTCTCACTCTGTCACCAGGCTGGAGTGCAGTGGTGTGATCTCAGCTCACTGCAACCTTTACCTTCCAGGTTCAACTGATTCTCTTGCCTCAGCCTCCCAAGAAACTACAGGCGTGCACCACCGTGCCCAGCTAATTTTTGTATTTTTAGTAGAGACGGGGTTTCACTATGTTGGCCAGGATGGTCTCGATCTCTTGACCTCGTGATCTGCCCACGATGGCCTCCCAAAGTGCTGGGATTACAGGCATGAACCACCGCTCCCAATCAGTCACGCAGTCTTTATACTTACTTGTTTACTTGCCTGTGAGCTCACTGAATGCAGGGACTATTTCCTTGTTGCTCTAGCACCTACACCAGTACCTGGTATCCAGAAGCTGTATGCTAAATGTTTGTTGAGTGGCTGTTTGACTGAATGATTGTACTCCTAATTAGTAGATAGAAAGCCATGAACTTCCCAGTTCATCATTCTTTGTGCTCAATTCTGGTTTCTTTATTGTGTTCAAAAGAGTTCCTTAGTGACATAAAACTATGGAGCTAGTATGTCAGCTCATTTAAGCAATGATTGGTTTATGTATATAAGAGGCTTCAATAATTATATATTTTTATTTCAGTTTCAATAAATGATCAATTGATTAATTTTCTCTGTTTTGGCTTATTGTTCACATTTAATATCAAATAAAAGTGTTTTACTTAAAATTATTCATGCCAATTATGACAGTTAGGTGAATATTACTTTGACTTACATTCCAGTAGTAGTTTTGGTTGAACCCTGAATATGCTAAGACGTCCCTTTTCTTTTTTCTTATGAACAGGCTACTGTGTTTACATATATTATTAAAATCTTCTTTGAAAATACGAAGAGTGTTACATTTCTTATATTTAGTTCTCTGTGCTTCAGAATTCCTGTGATACTTGCACTTAAGTCCTTCTGAGCAGTTGATGTTGATATTTATGTGGTTAATTTCATGAAACGTGGTGGTTTTCATTTCTATCATTAATTTATACAGGAGATAGACTGTTTTCCAGGTGTAAGCTCAGTCATATAATTAGAAAATTTATAAGCAGAAAGGAGTTATTTGGTCTAACCCATTTATTCTACAGATAGAGAAATTAGAGTCCAGAAACTCTGTCTTCTTTAAAGTCTTACAGGTATTTAAGAAAAAAGAATAGACTTGAGGTTTCTGTGCTCTGAACCCAGTGATCTTGACACTGTAATGATCTTCATCCATATTATTCACAGAAGTAAATATAATCACATATTAAATAAGAAACAAAAATACTAAGGAGATATTATACTGAAAAATGAAATAATATTATCTTAATTATTTTGATCAGATTCAATCTATAGCAGCTTGAAGGCTAATAATTCCAATGATTCTCTGAATAAACCATTTTTCTAATAAGATTACAGGTTTTAGTAATCTAATTGTTTTGACTGATGCAAATGTTACCCCGCCAGTCTGAAAAATGTGTTTATTTATATGTCATAAAGAATAATTTATTCCAAAAAGGCTAATTTTCAAAATATATGTATCTTCTGAAACTGTATCTATTTTTTCCCCACGTTTTCTAAATATATTTTAGAGGGCATTTGTAGATTTTCATGGTGCTGGAAAATTAAGGTATAATGGTCTCATGAAGGAGAATAATGTCATTTAGACATTGTAATTTTGGAGGATCACAATACTTTTTGGAATGTGGTTGTTGCAGAACTGGTCACTTATACTAATTATATAATAACATACTATACTAATGCAATAATATACCATATGAAATTATTCAGTGGTAAATTTGTCTTAAATCCTCTAGAATACTGCAAAGAAATAGTTTATATAAGAAAGAGTACCATAGCAGATGTGAACACAATATTTCCTATTTTTTTCTTCTTTTTTATTTTTTTGAAGACAAGTTCTCACTCTGTTGCCCAGACTGGAGTTCAGTGCCATGTTCATAGTTCACTGCAACCTCAAACTCCCAAGCTCAAGTGATCCTCTTGATTCAGCCTCTGAAGTAGCTGTGCCTATAGGTGTGCACCACCACACCGGCTAAGTTTTAAAATTTTTTATAGATATGTTGCCCAAGCTGGTCTCAAATTCTTGAGCTCAAGAGATCTTCTCACCTTGGCCTCCCAGAGTGTTGGGATTACAGGCATGAGCCACCATACTCAGCCAATATTTCTTTTGTAAAAGACATTTTCTAACATACTTCTCATTTTAACTAACATAATATTCAAAGTGTAGATCTGAGAAAGAGATAGTGCCTGCAGATCTGGGATCCTACATGCTAATATTATGGGATGCATTCAGATTTGATCAGCAGATATTCCATTTATTCTAGAACACCACCAGCAGAAGAATGTAATTACGTCTATCACTAAAACTTTGTGTCAATACAGACTACTGTATTTGTTATCATAGATGGTCCTTGGATGGCAGCCTTAAGCAATTTTAAACCTAGACAGGTGATGTACTTTTTCTTCTTGGATAATTTTCATGGTTTTATCTAATTTGGTTGTAACTAATGTGTTTAATATGGCTTGCTTGTTTTTTAAAAAGTTGTTCAGTATCCTTAGAACTCAGTGCTGATTTCTTTTTCTAGCAGGCCTTTTATATAGGACATCTCACTTTCTCCTGGCTCTCTACTACTAGCATGAGGTCTCTGAAAAATCAAGACAGCAAAATAATTTGTTATAGAACAGCCTATGTAGAGGGACAGGGGAGGAGTCATATTCCAAGAGGGAAAGACCTTTGAGCCAGGCTCAATTTGTAGAGGCTGTTGAATGAAAATGAGAGAGAGAGAATGCACACTTTATTGCACTATTAAAGCAAAATTCTGACAATAACTTCTAAAAATGATTCAACTCTTATACACTGAGAATATGACAGACCTTCCAAAAGTATAATTTCTTACATGAACGTCCAGGTATATAAGGAAAAATAACTATTTCATACCAATATCTCCAGCCGCCTTTATTGTTGGTTCACCACATAGGTTTTTATCAGAATCGCAGAACATTAATTTTTTAAATTAGCTACCATTACAACTAGCTTGAGAAGAACTTTCTTTTTAATAATTCGACCCAGATGCATTCTAGATACTCCAGTGTTACGAATCGATGGCTTCATGAGGAGCCGCTGTTGACTCATGCTATCTCTGGACACACTGACAGGAAATGTTTTCTTACACCTGTTTTCCTCCTGCTTTTCCTTGGTAGGACTTAGTTCCTTGGCATAGTTCAGTATCAATGGCAGTCATAGAGAAGTGTTACAGAAACCCAGCTTATTCCAACTTGTGAATTATTTGGCACCCAGGAACCAGGTCTTACAATCTTCAACCCACTTTTTCTTAACATGGCCCCTTTTCTGAAATGTTTATTTATATATGATGTAGGCCTGGGGAAAGGACATGGACTTTCAAAGAAAATATTCTCCAATAGATCTGTCAACTCCAGAGAACCTTCTGACTAAATCTGAAAGAATTCCACTGTGCTCTGATAACATCCTTTAATAATGAAGGAAAAGATATTTTTCCCCCAGGAGGATTTTGTAGTGAAAAGATGGCATAATTTTTTTAAAAATGTTGTTTATAATCTCATTTGTTTTTTCATTTGTGGGGTGTGTCTTAAATCCTAAATGGTACATCCTTTTTAAAATACTTCTAGTAATAAAATGTTTCTGAAGTTATGTTGTAAATATCATTGGACTATGTTTAATAATGTTAAGTTGATCCCACTTCCCCTGAAATTATATACATAAATGCTGAAAGTATAAATTTACATATACAACTTCATGGAACATTTTTCTTCCAAGTGTGCATTTGCTAGAATTTGCATTGAAAGGTTTTGGAAGGAGCCTGTTGGTATGAATCCTGTGTGAGCAACACTCAGATTTGTTGCATACTGAACAGCATGCTAAATCTCACTTCACAATCTTAGATTTCTCATCTACCATCTTGAGCTGAATTTAAAATGTAACTGCAGTTTATTATGTCACCTGTTCGTCAAACACTGATGCAAAGCTTAGTTTTCAGTGTGAAGAACCCATGACTAGAGAAGGGAAGAAGAAAGGGTCAAGCAGACCTCATTAAAGAGTGTATGGGCAAGAAAACACATCAGATGTCTTGATAGGTTTTTTAAAGTCCTGTTAGACTTGTCATGATTTCCAAAACACTAAATGCCATCTAGTATTTTGGACCCTCCAAAATTACAGTAGAATATTATTATGGGTCATCTTAATTGGAAATATACAGGAAAATCCTGATGATTAATGTAGACTAGTGATAGCTCTCACACATTTATATAACCTATGTTGAAAAGAAAGAAGAAAGGCAGGAAGGAAAGAAGGAAAAAGAGCGGAGAGAGAGGAACAAGAAAACACGTGGATTTGTGGAAATGAAAATTTTTAAATTACTAATTTGCAAGAATGGGTAAGAAAAATACCGAGTATGAACATAAATGCTTTCAATTCCGTTTGTCTCTTAATCCTTCTCAGTCCGTGGCCAGTTTTGAAACTTGGTGTAACTTCCTTCCTTTATTCCTCCCTCCCTTGCTCCCTCCATCCCTTCTTGCCAGCCTCCTTCCCTTCCTCTCTCCTTGAGTTTCCTTCTTCTTTCTTGTTCCCTCCCTCCCTCCCTCTCTCTTTTTTCCCCTTAGTTTCCCCGGAAGCACATATACCAGCCATTTGAATGCTTTCTGCTCATAGATACTGCCAAGCCCCCTCACCCAGACTGCTGAATAGATTTGGTAGAATGGAATGAGAAACATAGACTTTGTGTCTGTGGCGGCCACCTCTGATGTTGCAGACTTTTGCCGTGATTATGCACTCCAGCCGAGGGACGCTAGAGAGGTTGAAATTTCAACTGTGGGATTTGCCATTTTGGAATTTGCAGAAATGTACTGGATATGCTAACAGCAGCCTGGCTAGCCTCCACTTCACAAGGAAGTATTTAAATATACACGTGTAATATGAAGAAAATTGCATTAGATCATAAGGGATGAATTATTTTGTAAATGACTATACCATCAAATACCATACCTGATATCAATCATCTTCATCAGACAGTATCTGTGTATGTAAGTAGATAAACAAAAAAGCAGGAGTTTATTTCTCTCTAATGTATCCTTGACTCTCTAGCAGTGACCTCTGAAATGTCTCTTCTGATCCAGACTTGTTTGAATCATGTGCAACATTTTAGATTTGTCTTTTCTCTGCAAGTTTTTTTTGTTAAGTACCATAACATATTGAACCAAATAGTTTTGCTTGCTTTCTATTGATGACACATGATTTTGGCTTTTATCTTCAGTGGAAAATCAATGTGTCACATGGAGTTCACTAAGAAAAAGGTATGGGGCCTCTTTGTAATTCTTTGTCAGATGATTGCTTTATCTTGATTTATGCCTTCAAACTTTTTCCCATTCAGCAGAAAATATTGTGTCGCTATCTGTGAGAGCAAAGCGATCTATACCAATTTATGCTCTAAGTGTAGCCTCCTTCCAGAACTGCTTATGGAACATATCAACTCACTATAGATTAGGGACATAATGGATTCTTCTTTCTTAAAAGTGGCAGATTGACAATTTTAGTTCATATACAAGCTTTTATATTAACATTAAAACAATATTTCTATGTAAAGTAAAATATTGTAGTTGATTATTATTCGAGGGCCTCCCAGAATTTCAAGGTCTGAAAATAAATTCAGTGTTCCTGGTGGTAACAAAATTGCCCCTACTTCCTTGTATCAGGACTGCCATTTGGAACTGCTGGGGAAGCTCTTTTCAGAAATTATTTTCAAAACAGCATTGTTGCCTTTTGCCAAACTGAAATCTGGTTGTAAACTTTTGAAAACTAGTTCCTTGGAATGGAATTCAAGTTGTCTTCTAAGCAATTTTTTTTAACTCAAACATACATTCTATCTTGCTTTATTATGTCACTATTTGTGTAGGAAACATATTTCTATTTTTACCATTTTCAATTTATTTACATTTACATTTACATTTGTGTGTATATATATATACACACATACATACACTTTAAGTTCTGGGATACATTTGCAGAACTTGCAGTTTTGTGAAATAGGTATACATGTGCTGTCGTGGTTTGCTGCACCCATCAACTCGTCATCTACATTAAGTATTTCTCCTAATGCTATCCCTCCTCTTTCCTTCCTACCCACTGACAGGCCCCAGTGTGTGATGTTCCCCTCCCTGTGTCTATGTGTTCTCATTGTTCAACTCCCACTTATGAGTGAGAACATGTGGTGTTTGGTTTTCTGTTCTTGTGATAGTTTGCTGAGAATGATGGTTTCCAGCTTCATCCATGTCTCTGCAAAAGACATTAATCCATCCTTTTTTATAGCTGCATGGTATTCCATGGTGTATATGTGCCACATATTCTTTATCCAGTCTATCATTGATGGGCATTTGGGTTGGTTCCTAGTCTTTGCTCTTGTGAATAGTGCTGCAATAAACATATGTGTGAATGTGTCTTTATAGTAGAATGATTTATAATCCTTTGGATGTGTACCTAGTAATGAGACTGTTAGGTCAAATGATATTTCTAGTTCTGGATCCTTGAGGAATTGCTACACTGTCTTCCACAATGGTTGAACTAATTTACACTCCCACCAACAGTGTAAAAGCATTCCTATTTCTCCACATCCTCTCTAGCACCTGTTGTTTCCTGACTTTTTAATGATTGCCATTCTAACTGGCGCGAGATGGTATCTCATTGGACCAGGGGTGATGAGCTTTTTTTTTTTTTTCTTCGAGACAGCCTCACTCTGTCACCCAGGGTGGAGTGCAGTGGCACAATTTCGGCTCACTGCAACCTCCACCTAATGGGTTCAAGCAATTCTCCTGCCTTAGCCTCTTGAGTAGCTGGGATTACAGATATATACCACCACGCCTGGCTAAAGTTTTTTTGTGTGTTTTTGGTAGAGACAGAGTTTCACCATAGTGGCCAGGCAAGTCTCAAACTCCTGACCTTGTGATCCACTCGCCTTGGCCTCCCAAAGTGATGGGATTACAGGCGTGAGCCACCACGCCCAGCCTATGATGAGCTTTATCTCATGTGTTTATTGGCCGCATAAATGTCTTCTTTTGAGAAGTGTCTGTTCATATCCTTTTCCCACTTTTTGATGGGGTTGTTTTTTTCTTGTAAATTTGTTTAAGTTCCTTGTAGATTCTGGATATTAGCCCTTTGTTAGATGGATAGATTGCAAAAATTTTCTCCCACTCTGTAGGTTGTGTGTTCACTCCGATGATAGTGTCTTTTGCTGTGCAGAAGCTATCTTTAGTTTAATTAGATCCCATTTCTCAATTTTGGCTTTTGTTGCCACTGCTTTTGGTGTTTTAGTCGTGAAGTCTTTGCCTATGCCTATGTTCTGAATGGTATTGGCTAGGTTGTCTTCTAGAGTTTTTATGGTTTTAGATCTTATGTTTAAGTCTTTAATCCATCTTGAGTTAATTATTTTATAAGGTGTAAGGAAGGGGTCCACTTTCAGCTTTCTTCATTTGGCTAGCCAGTTTTCCCATCACCATTTATTAAATAGTCAATCTTTCCCCATTGTTTGTTTTCGTCAGGTGTGTCAGAGATATGTTGTATATTTCATGGTACAATGCCTTCTGTCAATGGGGAAAAATAACAAGCATATATGGGATGAATGAAGTCTGCTATGGTTAAGGTTGAGAATATTTACTGATCCTTGAGTTCAGTCTCCAGGAATGTTGGAAATAGAGAATGGAGATAATGGAGATAAAGAAAAGTTCTGAAAATGACACTTCCCATAGTGTCAAAATTGTGATCTATTGCAGAATTCTGTGATACATCAAAATCTCTGTTTATACTGAGGTTTGTTATTGTGTATGAGCATATCTTTATCAGGTGTAGGCTATTTCTATACTTTCATGTCTTTAAATCAATGTTTCTATTCACATATGTATATGTGCAAATAGAAGCATGTTAATATTATATATATATTTTCTGTCATTACCATGATTGCTATGATTATCATTAGCATGTATTATTAGTGTGACCGAAGTATCATCAGTATCAGTTTCTTTCTCACTGCAGTGCTCCTGTAATGCTTCATTTCTACAGAGCCAACCTACACCCACCGTTTCCCTGACTATAACTTTACCTAAAGTATAAGCCCTTATAAAGCCATGAAAGCCTACCAAGAATTGTCGAAGAAGCTAGGCAGCAGCCAGGCTCTGCCTTAGGAAAAGATTTTACTTTTTATTATCATGTGCAGTACTTAACTACTTGTTTTGACCTCTAAGATTTTGCTCTCCTATATTTCTATCCCCTGGCTTTCTGATATTTCATGTGATTATATTTGAAATTTTAACCTTGCTTTTCTTTTTGGAATCTCTGATATCTCTGCTGCCACAGGTAATGACAGGTTCCTCTCTAACTGTTGGTGTTATCCCTGGTCAGATTATTACTGATGACAGAAGTAGATGTTTTACGTGGATTCTCTCGATATCAGAAACAAATACAGATATCACAACTCAAAAATGACAGACTGATAACCATTATGAACTTAGATGCAACATTCTTAATACAATATTAGCAAATTGAGTCTAGGAATATTTAAAAATGATAATGTGTTTTAACCAAGTGGGGTTTATCTCAAGTTGGTTTCAACAACTGAAAATCTACCATGCTGACAGAAAAAAGAAAAATCACGTGACACTCTCAATAGATGCAAAAAAGGAATTTACAAAATGTAACACATTTTTTAAATTAAAAACTCCCAGCAAACTGAGGATAGAAAAGTACATTTTCAAACTGATTATGTGTTTACAAAAAATCTATAGCAAACATCTTACTTAAAATGGTGAAAGCCTTAATACTTTCTACATAAGATTATGAAAAATGCAATGATGTCCTCTCTCCCTAGTTCTTTAAAGTATTGCATTCAATATTAAATAAGTGGAAATATATACCAAGTTCATTGATAAATATTTAATACTTATGAGATGATAATTCTCCTGAAATTGATCTCTAGATTCAGTGGAATTCCCATGAAACCTTATAGGTCCTTTTGGATAAATTACAAAACTGATTCTAAAACAGGGAGAAAGAAAGAAGGGAAGGAAGGAGGAATGGACAGAAAGAAGAAAGAAATAAAGAGAAAAGAAAAGAAAATAAGAAATAAGTGACACCCAAGTTGGGAAGAAAGAAAAATACTATTCTCACGTGATGTAAACATATACATAGAAAATCCTTAGGCATCTGCAGAAGTGTGCTAGAGGTATGAAGTGAATTTAACAAAGTTGTAGGATGAAAGATCAATAAATAAAATCAATTGTGTTTCTATACACAATCAACACCAATTAGAAAATAAAATTATGTAAGCAATTTAACTTATAATAGCCTCAAAAATAATAAAATAATTCAGAATAAATTTAATAAAAGGTATGCTGATCCAAAATTTCTAAATCACTAATACGAGAGATTGAATAGGTAGAAATATGTATCAAGTTCATTGGTAAATATACATGTCATACTTATTAGATGATAATTCTTCTGAAACTGATCTCCAGATTTGGCACAATCCCAGTCAAACCTATAGGCCTTTTTGGAGAAATTACAAAGCTGATTCTAATTTTTTTTTTTAAATGCAGAAGTCCTAGAATAGCCAGAGCATGTTTTAGAAAGAAGAATAAAGTTGGAAAACTTTCCAAATTTCAAGACATATTATAAAGCTACACTAACCAGTACAGTAAACTTACTGGCATGAAGAAGACATATATATCAGTGAAACAGAATAAATAATTTAGAAATATATCCTGCCTTACATGGCCAAAGTTGCCAAAATATTTCAATAAGGAAATCAATGTCTTTATAAAGATGGTACTATTAAAATTGGATATTAAATGGAGACTATGAACTTCAGAATTACCTCACACCATATCCTCAAATTAACTCAACATGTATTTTATACATAATGTAAATATAAAATGTATAAAGCTTACTGAATAGGAAAAATTTTTAATAATCTTACTACAGCTAAAAATTTTTTAGATAAGAAAAGGATGGATGAAAATGGAAAAAAATAGTAAGTTGGACTTCATGAAATTAAGACTTTTGCAACTTAAAACATAGCATCAAAAAATGAAAAGGCAAACCACAGATTGGGACAGAATAATTTTAAATATGTCTGATAAAGAACTTTCATCTAGAATGTACACATAACTAAAAAACTAAATAACAAAACACAAATAACTCATTTAACGTAATATTTTGACCTAAATGGGCCAAATATTTGTACAGATATTTTAATTTAAAAAGAGATGATGTCCAATACACAAATGAAAAGATACTTAACGTTACCGGTCATCAGGGAAATGCAAGTTAAAACCACATTGAGGTACCACTGTACACCCACTGGAGTGGCTGACACGAGCAGAACTGACCATACCACATGATGTGAAGAATTGCTATTCACACCTGGCTAGTGGGACTTCAAAATGGTACAGACATTTTGGAAAGCAGTTTGGCAGTTTCTTTTAATGTTAAACTTAGTACTGATCATATAGCCAAATAATTCCACTGCGACTCAAAATAAATAAAAACATATCCGTACCAAGCCTCATCCTTGAAGTTCATAGCAGATGTGTCCATCAACTTGTAAATGGATAAACCAGTTGTAGATGGAGTACCACTCAACAATAAAAAGGAGCAAACTGATACAACAGCAATATAAATGAATATCAAAAGCATTATGCTCAGTGAAAGAAGCTAGACATGAAAGACACCAATGTATCATTCCACTAATAGGATACTCTAGAAAATGCAAACTGTAGAAACAGAAGCAGATTAGTGGTTGCCTGTGTTCAGGAATGGAGAAAAGATCAAATGCAAAACAGCAAAAGAAAACGTTTTGTGATGATGCAGATTTTCTGTATCTTGATCATGATTGTGGTCAAATGATGATATTCATCTGCCATAACCCATTAAATTGCACATTGAAAAGGGTGAATTTTACTGTGTGTACATTATACTTAAATGGAGCTGTAAATATGTTTGGAGCTTATCTGTGAACATTAGTTGCAGAGCAGGAGTTACTTTTATAGAGTGGAAATCTGCTGAGTGCCAACTTGAGAAGGGTTGAAAAAAATTAGAACCTTCTTCCAACACATTTCAGTTAGAACACTCTTAGGATGTCGTTACAGCTGCGCTCTATATTGGAGTCTCTGATGAAGTCACATGTCTGACGATCTCAGCATGCCTTTAATCAACAGAATATACACGTGTTTTCTTTTATTACTATAAAGGATATACCAAACAACTTTTTCAAGACTTTACTTCAAAAAGGCACGTAGTTTTGCAACATTTTTGGTAAGTCTTTAATTATTTCAAAATGAAAAATTGAAAATAAAATGCAATTATTTACTCAGGCCCCCCAAAAAAAGGTCTGTACGGGGAATGCATGTGGTGTGTGTGTGTGTGTGTGTGTGTAAGTGTGTGATTTGAAGAATTGAAAAAATTTTAGTGGGGTTTTGTAGCATCACTTTGATAGCATCCTGTAATTTTGTATTGTGTTTGAAATAAAAATAAAGTGAATACACTGATAAAAGAATTTGAAAAGAATTTGCATTATTGCCTAAATTATGTGTGGTTTCCACAGTGGCATGAATCGAGCATCTTTAACCTACATAACAATATATCAGAAGTATTAGGTAAAAAATAAGTAAACTAGTATAACAAAGTTAAATATTTCTAAAGGAAAATTATAGCTTTATTTTTTTTTCCTGAAATGTTTTGAGGAGATATTTACACCAAAAGATATTATCACTGATCAATGAAACTTTTTCAGAATTTGCTTGTGTCCCACCAATATTTGATTACATAGTGCTTCTGTGAGTTCCATTTCATTAATTTAGCTTTGACAGGAGAGAAGGCAATGGCTCTGCAGCCTCTCTCGGTGTGGCATGATCCTGGTTCCGCTGGCTGATCTCTATTAGAACCATGGCCTTAATCATGCCTTTCATGCTTCTAACTTGATTTGCATTTGTTGTGTGATCCAAATTTATTCTCTCGTTTAGTCGCTTCCACCCATAGAAAAGCAGGTCTTTTTCATTTCTCCTTCACCATTGCCCCCATTTTTTTTTTTGTCCTCCCATGATGAAAAACAAGACAGAAAACAAACTATAACAACAACAGACACCTTTTGTCTGTGGTCACCAATGCATTGTAGCACTAAACTTTGTTCAAAATCTCTAGATCTGACCTCTATATCTGCTGTTCCCAGAGTTTTTCAATGTGTTCTCTAGACTGCTGTGACCCACTGACAGAAAGTCTAGCTATATTTAATTGAAAGTTATTACTGTCTGATATGGTTTGGCTGTGTCCCCACTGAAATCTCATCTTGCACTGTAGCTCCCATAATTCACATGTTGTGGGAGGGACCCAGTGAGAGGTAAGTGGATCATGGGGGCAGTTTTCCCCACACTGTTCTGGTGGTAGTGAATAAGTCTCATGAGATCTGATGGTTTTATAAGGGGAAACCCCTTTCGCCTTTCACTTGGTTCTCATTTGCTGTTTGCCTGCTGCCATGTAAGATGCGCCTTTCGCCTTCTGCCATAACTGTGAGGCCTCCTCAGCCATGTGGAACTGTGAATTCATTAAACCTCTTTTTCTTTATAAATGACCCAGTCTTGGGTATGTCTTTATCAGCAGCATGAAAATTGACTAATACACTCACTGTCCATGAATGATACTCTGTTAGCCCATTTGCATTGTTATAAAGAAATACCTGAGGCTGGGTAATTTATAAAGAAATGCGGTTTATTTGGCTCCTTGTTGTGAAGGCTGTACATGAAGCATAGTACTGGCACCTGCTTCCAGGGAGGGCCTCAGGAACCTTCCAATCATGGTGGAAGGTGAAGGGAAACCAGCATATCACATGGTGAGAGAGGAAGCAAGAGAGACAGGGAGGAGGTGTCAGTCTCTTTTAAACAACCAGATATCGCATGAACTCACAGGGTAAGAACTCATTCATTACCAAGAGGACAGCACCAAGCCATTCAGGAGGCATCTATCTCCAACATTGGGGATCACATTTTAACGTGAGATTTGAAGGGGACAAACATCCAAACTATGTCAGATACCAAAGCTGACAATGCTTAGGATCTTTAGCTGTTCCAGGTTCTGGGAAAAGGGAGAGAGTTAGCTTCCCTCGTCTATGCTGTGCTACTCCATATTATATTAGTAATTATTGTTCTCTAAAGGTTCTTAAAAGCAAATAAACAAATGCAAGGCAAAACATATAAAAGGCAAGGCAAAACATACGAAATGCAAGGCAAATGCATTAAAAAACTTTTGAGTGTTAATACATAGATTTTATTTTATCTTTTTAATTTCTTTTGCTTAACCAAATAGATTATGTAGTTTTGATTAACTGGCCATGAAATAGCTCTGCCTACATAGAATTTCCCATGAATAATTGGTTGTGGAGACTTTTGTGTGTGACCCAAATCCTCCCTCAAAACTGAAGTTTGCCCAGCTATTGGGAGTGTTGGCAAATCATGCCTCTCAGCTGATTCTCTCTAGAATTTATTCTCAGGAGATCTAATTAATAACTTGTCAAGCTGATGTCCATCCTTGGGGACAACTCGTATCTGAAGAATGGCCAGTGAAAGGTATTAAAACTCCATACTCCTGCCTCAATTTAGGGCAACTCTGAAGGGTCGCCCCAGCTTCTCAGCTCCCCCTTGAGATTAGCTGAGGTATTTGTTGTGACTGCCTCACATCTCAACTCCCTTTATCCAATTCAGCTTTTTCGCCACAGTTGTTGGTTCCTAGGATTTTACCCAGTTAAATATTCTCTACACAAATCTCTATCTCAAATCTGCTTTACAGGGAATGTGGCCTCAGACAGGTTTTCATTAGGTTCTGGACGTAACTCTCATTAGTCATTGATATGATTCGGCTGTGTCTCCACCCGAATCTCACCTTGATTGTAATTATCCCCGCATGTCAAGGATGGAGTCAGGTGGAGATCATTGAATCATAGGGGCGGGTTCCCCCTACTGTTCTCCTGGTAGCGAATAAGTCTCACGAGATCTGATGCTTTTAAAATGGGAGCTTCTCTACACAAGCTTTCTTCTCTGCTACCATTTAAGATGTGCCTTTGCTTCTTTTTTGCCTTCTGCCGTGACTGTGAGGCCTCCCCAGCCATGTGGAATTGTGAGTTCCTTAAACCTCTTTCCTTTCTAAATTACCCGGTCTTGGGTATGACTTTATTAGCAGCATGAGAACAAACTAATGCAGTCTGTTCTATAAGCCCAAGTCGGATCACAGATTCCCGCTTTCTGTTTTTTTTTTCTAGCCCATATTTCTACTAAAACTTGACTCATATAGACTTAAAACAAAATAATTAAGCATGGCTAGTATTTATTTAATATTTTATACGTGTCAGGTACTGTATTTTGTAACTTATCTTTTAATAATCTTTCCAAATCTCTAAAAGGAGAACTCTGCTCTTTTATAGAGCAAATAAGGATGGCTCTGAAAATGTTAGCATTAGGGGAAGTAGGGTGAGGGACATAGGGGGCACTTTGTGTTATTTGTGCATTTTGCTATCAATCTAAAATCAGGTCAAAATAAAAATTAAAAAATGGGTAGTAGAAGCAGGTTGTTAAGATTTTCAGTGTGACTCTAGAATTTTTTTGTTTGTTGTTTGTTTTGGAGTGTAGTGGTAAGATCTCTGCTCACTGCAACCTCCACTTCCCAGGCTCAAGCAATTCTCCTGCCTCAGTCTCCCAAGTAGCTGGGATTATAGGTGCCCGCCACCACACCCAGCTAAGTTTTCTATTTTTTTTTTTTTTAGTAGAGATGGGGTTTCAGCATGTTGGCCAGTCCAGTCTCCTACTCCTGACTTCAAGTCATCCGCCCGCCTCAGCCTCCCGAAGTGCTGGGATTATAGGCATGAGCTCCCACTCCTGGCCCAAAGTTCATATTTTAACTACTAACCTAAATTATTTTAAAAACAAAAGCCTCCTTGGACTCAAACCAGGTCAGAGTGACATGATCATGTGCCTGTTTTGTGCAGGGTGAAGTGAGATTATTATCTAGGAAATAGCTGAAATGTCTTGTTGTGGGCATACATATTTCATATAAATTCTAAGCTTCATATTAGCACTTAGATTATAATTATCTAAAGAATAGAGAACAATTTCATATAATTTTCAGTGTATCAGGCGAATCAAAAGTATACATACAAGCATGCAGATGAATTTCAGTGAATATAGTGGTGACAATGCTCAACAGAATATGTGTCCCCCACCCAACCCTGCTTCTTGCTCTTTCACTGTCCTAAAGATAGAACAAAATGGTTCAGGCATCCAGCTTGTCCCCTCCACACTTCACACTTTTACTTAATAGCAGCTTATCTTTAACACTTTGTCATCTTTAAGATGTTGCTAATTCTTTCTGGTAGATCCCAGGACTGAGGATGAGGAAGAATGATTTTATTTAAATAAAGTTGCTTAATTAAAAAACCCTTTTTTTAGTTTTAAAATATTTTCATTATTTTATAAAATTTTTGTGGGTACATAGGAGGTTTATATATTTGTGGGGTACATGAGATGTTTTGATACAGGCATGCAGTGTGAAATAATCACGTCATGAGGAATGGGCTTTCCATCCCCTCAAGCATTTATCCTCTGAGTTAAAAACTATTCAATTGGCTGGGCACGGTGGCTCACGCCTGTAGTCCCAGCTCTTTGGGAGGCCGAGGTTGGCGGATCGCCTGAGGTCAGGAGTTTGAGACCAGCCTGGCCAACATGATGAAACCCCATCTCTACTAAAAATACAAAAATTAGCCGGGTGTGGTGGCGAGTGCCTGTCATCCCAGCTACTCGGGAGGCTGAGACAGGAGAATCATTTGAACCTGGGAGGTGGAGGTTACAGTGAGCCGAGATCATGCCATTGTACTCCAGCCTGAGTGACAAGAGTGAAACTCCATGTCAAAAACAAACAAAAATCAATTACATTATTTAAGTTATTAAAATTAAACATTGTAAATGATTTTTTTTCCCAAAGCTTTTTCAAAGAAAAAAAAGTAGAAACAAAGACACTTTCTACTGATTTCCAATATGGTGACTCTGTATTTCTAGCATGTGTTAAGGTGAAAAATTGATTTTATGTTTAATACAAAACATAGCATAATGTAATGAAAAGCAAGATTGTAATGATAAAGGAAAATAACACTAGTGCTAATTTTTTTCAATTTGAAGCATTGGATTAAAATGAATTAGGTTATATTCCAACATGTTTATATTGAATTTCTTTTTTCTCCAATTGGTTTCTTTTTATTAATGGGGGAGTGTTGCATTTGTATAAGGTTTCCCTATTATATTCAATTGTTTTGAGATGCTTTTAATTTGAAGTTTTTATGTTTTCTTTTTGATGTATACATGTTATGCTTTTATGCTGAATTTGATAATTGGTGCTGTATATGCAAAGCAAATGTAATTTCCCAGCTTTTATTTTTTAAAGCCCTGGGAAGCAACATAATAAAGTAGAAATAGTATCAAGACAGGAGTTAGAATACCTGGATTCTAAAATTTAAATTAAATTAGGATCTAGTGACATTATAGGTGTTCCTTGATCTTCTGATGACCTGATTCCTCAAAAGAAAAATAAAATAATCTATAAATTGTTTCTAATTCTAAAACTCTATAAATCCTATTTTTAAAATTATAATTAGTTGAACTCTATAAGGTCACAAAAATCCCTATTAAGAAACTAAAATAAAATTTTATCATATCTTAAAAATACTCTGATCTTTTTTTATATGCTGACATGAATTCTAATTATTTTTGAGCCCCTAAAAAACATTTAAGATCACAGTTTATGTTTTATTATTGACTTTCAGATAATTAACATTTTACTGATAGATATGAACAAATCTACTCTAACAGAGATAGTCATTAGTTTATTTCTCTCTTTTCAGTATCAATAAAAAGTATCGATTTACCAATAACAATGAATTAATTGCCTGAAATAAATGAAACGTAAGCAGCAAAAGTGAACTTTTTAGTATAACTCTTCTTGTAAACATTGACTTAGTTCAAAGGGAGCTTATCTTTTAAAAAAAAAAAAGCGCTAATTCATGTCTATTGGTATAGATATAATCTTTTTTTCCTTGAAAATAGATCCTACTATACTCCAGACACTATGCCACTAGGTGCAGATATTAACACAAATAGCAGGTGATCATTGTCCTCATGGAGTTTATTTTAAAGAGAACAAAGTGAGACAAAGGCACACAAGCAAAGAACTACAATACAAAGGGGATGGCATCTGACTCAGCATGGAGGTGTCACGGAAGGTGTTGTTTTGCTTAGGTTTTGAAGTGTGGGTAGGAGATGGCCCATGTTGAGAGTGGGAACTGGGAATTAAAAAGATGAGGAGGTCTCTGCAAATCTACATGGATGGGAAGTAGCATGCTGATGTGGGAAACAACTAAAAAGTTCCAGAATGCATGGTTTATAAAGCGTGAGTCAGAGAGGGCTAGACCAGTAGCCAGATCAAGGATATCTCAGATGTTATAGTCATGAATTAGTGCATTGACCTGCAGGCCATGGGAGTCACTGAAGGTTTCAGTCAGGTAAGTGAGCTGATCAGAACAGTCCTTTAGATAGGCCGCTCTTTTGGCTGTAATGGGGACACGTTTGAAGTAGGGCTATAGCTAAAAATATACAGACACTTCCTCTTGTCTACAGCCCTGCTGGCATCTGTTGTATTTTGACTTTTTAATAATAGCCATTCCAACCGGTATGAAATGGTATCTCATTGTGTTTTGATTTGCATTTTTCTGATGATTAGTGATTCTAAGCATTTTTTTTTCGTGTATTTGTTGGCCATTTGTATGTGTTCTTTTGAGAAGTGTTTGTTCATGTCCTTTGCCCATTTTTTAATTGGGTTATTTTTTTTTCTAATTGATTTAAGTTCCCTGTAGATTCTGGATACTAAAAAACAAACAAAAACCAGAAGTAAATAAATTCTCAGGACACACACACCCACACCCACACCCACAGAGAGAGAGAGAGAGAGAGAGAGAGCCTAGGTAAGAGGCCACCAACCACCAGGGTCTAAACTGGGAACACTTTCTAGTACAGAATGAATGGAAAGGATTCATGAAATATCTAGAAAGTAACGTTAATGAGATTTACATGTATGGAGTGAATGAGGAGAAACAGGGATCATTCAGGATTCTGGTGGGAATAACAGGGGGAGCCATTAGTTGAAATTTTGAAGTGGGAGAAGGAGAGGGAGTTTTAGGGAGAAAGATGAGTTGTTTTTTTAGGTATTTCAAACCCTTGAAGCTTCTATGGGACATCAAAGTGGAAATAACAGTCTGTGGGTTGGGACAATAAAGAAAGAAATTGGTTGAAGACTAGGGGAAGAGTATAGAGCAAAGAAATATTTCAGATAATAAACATATAGAGATAGCTGAAAATGTGGGACTGGATTACAAAGGAAGAATGATTTAGTTATGAAGCCCAAGGGCTGACAGGAATGGGTGACTAGTCGAGGAGTTCATATGCATCTGTTATTGTATGAATAAAAAAAATTATCTGTTCCTTCCTAAAGATATCTTCAACCTGTTTTTGGATACATATGGGCACTGCTTTTCACTCTCTTAGCCCCATTTCTTGTTTTAGCCTCTGCTGTAGCGATCAGTTCTGCACAGGCTTTGACCCAGGCTTTGA
This sequence comes from Gorilla gorilla gorilla, assembly GCF_029281585.2. Classification (NCBI taxonomy): domain Eukaryota; kingdom Metazoa; phylum Chordata; class Mammalia; order Primates; family Hominidae; genus Gorilla; species Gorilla gorilla. Next base: position 1,527,953 of record NC_073232.2, on the reverse strand, counting down.
CTAGTTGGTGTAGGTGTGATATGACACTTACCTGGAATGGCCCACAGTTTGTGGCTGCTCTTACTTAAGCAGGTGGGATGCTCATGTAGGTGTCCCTTTCCTCCTCCCAGATTGAGGAGTCTTGCATTATGTAATAAAACTCCTTAGAAGGCCTATTAGGTTCCAATACAGCATTAGGCAACTTGATAAGGTATCCCATCATCAGCCTTCCTTTCTTCCCTCATTCCTCTGCCTCTCACTCTTTCTTCCTAAGTTAACTTCTTAGATAAAATGCCAACTTTCTATATTTTGTCTCACATCAGGGAAAATAATTGTATACCCCATTTCAAAAGCACATAAAAAGGTTACTGTACAGAAAATTTGTCTTTAAGAGATTAAGCTGTAATTTTCCAAATACTTTAAAATTTTATTTCAGATACGTTTTTCATTTTTATAAGCTTCATCTAAAAGCAGAGTTCACCTAAGAATATACCTAAGAGCATATTACATAGAATATATTTTATATTTCAGTAGTTTAGCTAGGATTCTTTCAAAATTGAGAGGATCTACAAATATTTCTAACACATTAGTTTTCAGTCTTAAGGCTGAGTCAAGAACAAAGCTCCTAAACTTTGCATTGGTGATTGAGAACATTTTAAAATTGTTATTTAATTCATTAATTTATTTTTAAAAAATTTTCACATTGTAATTATATAGATTTATAGGATACAATTTGATGTTTCAATGAATATGTATGTTGTCTAATGATCCAATAAGGATAGTTAGTGTATTAATTACCTCATGCATTCATCATTTCTTTTTAATAAGAAATTTCAAAATCCTTTCTTCTAGATACTTTGTAATATACAATACTTTACTTTTAACTATAGTCACCCTGCTTTGCAAAGAACACTACAACTTATTCTTCCTATATAATTGTGATTTCATAACTGTTAACCAATCTATCTCCATTTTGCCCTCCCCGCTTCTTCCTCACTGTTTGGTAACCACTATTCTACTCTACTTCTCTATTAACATTTTTTTTTTTAAGATTCCACATATGAGCGAGATCATGCGGTATTTGCTTTCTGTGTCTGGCTTATTTCACTTAACATTGTATCCTACAGGGTCATCCATGTTGTTGCAACTGGCAGAATTTCATTCTTTTTTTATGGCTGAATAGTATTTCATTGTGTGTCCATATATATATATATATATATACATATATAATTTTATGTATAATTATAATTACACATAAAATTATATATAATTATAATTAATTTTATGCATAATTATAATTACACATAAAATTATATATAATTATAATTATAATTATATATAATTATATATAATAATAATATATATTATATGTGATATATAATATACATAACATACATAATGTATATTATATATAATATACATAACGTATATTATATACATTATACATTATATATATTATAATATACATAATATATATTATGTATATAATATACATAATATGTATTATATATAAAATATACATAATATATAATGTATATTATACATATAATATATGTTATATATTAATAATATATTAATATTAGTATTAATTATTAATTATTAATAATTATTAAATAATACTTATTATTTATTATTAATATTATTAATATTAATATATAATACATTAATATTAATAATATATTAATATATAATATATTATATATTATACATAATATATTATATATAATATACATAATATGTATTATATATAATATACATAATATATATTATATATATATAATTCACTTGTTTGTTTTTATACACATAGGTTGATTCCATATCTGATTATTAGAAATAGTGCTACAGTAAACATAAGAGTGCAGATATTTTTCAAACACAATGATTTCATTTCCTATGGATATATACCCAGTAGTGGGATTGCTGGGTTATGTGATCGAATGATTGTTTTTTTTTTATTTTTTATTTTTTAGCGAACTTCCATAAAGTTTTGCTTAATGGTTGTACTAGTTTACAACCCCATCAACAGTGCGTAAGTGTTCCGTTTTCTCCACTTCCTTGCCAACTCTTGTTATCTTTTACCTTTTTGCTAATAGCCATTCTAATGGGTGAACTGGTATCTCATTGCGGTTTTGATTTGCATTTCCCTGATGGTTAGTGATGTTGAACATGATTTTATTATATATTCGTCTTGACCCTTTCTATATTTTCTCTTGTGGCATTTCTTTTAGTTTATTTTGTCCTTTTTTTTTTTTTTTTTTTTGCGAAGGAGTCTTGCTCTGTTGCCCAAGCTGGAGTGCAGTGGTGCAATCGGGGCTCACGGCAACCTCCATCTCCCTGGTTCAAGCAATTCCCCTGCCTCAGCCTGCTGAGTAGCTGGGGTTACAGGCACACGCCATCATGTTTGGCTAAATTTTTGTATTTTTAGTAGAGAAATGATTTCACCATATTGGTCAGGCTGGTCTCAAACTCCTGACCTCAGGCAATCCGCCTGCCTCAGCCTCCCAGTTTTGCCCATTTTTAAATAAGTTATTTATGTTTTTGCTGTTGAGTTGTTTAAGTTTGTTATATAATCTGGGCATTAACTCCTTAGCAGATGTATAGTTTGCAAATATTGTATCCCATTCTGTAAGTTGTTTTTTCACTCTGTTAAGTTTCCTTTGCTGTGCAAAAGCATTTTAGTTTGATGAAACCCCATTTATCTATTTTTGCTTTTGTTGCCTGTGCTTTTGACGTCTCATTTAAAAAATCCTTGTAGAACCCAAAGTTATAGAGAATTTCCCACATGTTATCTTCTAGTAGTTTTTCATAGTTTTCAATCTTACCTTTAGGTCTTTAATCGCATTTGAGTTGATTTTTGTATAAGGTAAAAGATAGGGGTCTAATTTCATTATCCCACATGTAGATATCCAATCTTCTCAGTACCATTTAATGAAGAGACTGTCTTTACCCCTGTGTGTGCTCTTGACTCCTTTTTGGAAAATCAGTTGACTTTAGGTATGAGAATTTATTTCTGAGCTGTATATTCTCTTCCATTGGTCTATGTGTTTGCTTTATGGCAGTGCCATGCTGTTTTGCTTACTATGGCTTTGTAGTATATTTTGAAGTCAGGTAGTGTGGTGCCTCCAGCTTTGTTATTTTTGCACAGGATTGCTTTGGTTATTTGGGGTCTTTTCTGGTTTCATACGAATTTTAGGGTATTTTTTTCTATTTCTGTGAAGAATTTCATTGGTATTTTGATAGGGATTGCATTGAATCTGTAGGACATTTTGTTAGTATGGTCATTTCAATAGTATCAATTCTTCCATTCCATGAGTATATAGTGTCCATTTTTTGTGGATCGTAAATTTTTCCATCAGTGTGTTATAGTTTTCATTGAAGAGATCTTTCACGACCTTGATTAAATTTATCTGCAGATTTCTTGGTAGCTATTGTAAATGGAATTCCTTTCTTGATGACTTTTTCAGATAGTTCACTATTAGTGTATAGAAACACCACTGAATTTTCTGTGTTGATTTTGTATACTACAACTTTACTGAATTTATTTATGATTTCTAGTAGTTTTTGGTCAAGTCTTTAGGGTTCTCACTCTATATAAGTATATATAGAAAGAACCCTAAAGAGAGAGAGATCATATATATCTATATGATCATATATATAGATGTATACATATGTATGTGAGATCACATTTTCTACAAACAGAAACAATCTGACTTCCTTCTTTCCAGTTTGGATCCCTCTTATTTATTTCTTTTGTCTAATTGCTCTGGCTCTGACCTCCAGTACTATGCTAAATAGAAGTGGTAGAAGTTGACATCCTTGTCTTCCTCCATATCAAAGAGGAAAAGCATTTAACTATTCACCATAAATAAGATGTTAGCTGTGGGTTTGTCACCTATGGCCTTTACTGCGTTGAGGTACACTCCTATACCTACTTTCTTGACAGTTTTTATCATAAAGGAATGTTGACTTTTGTCAAGTGTTCTTTTTGCATCTGTTGAAATGATCACATGGTTTTTGTTCTTCTTTCTATTGTGGTGGTGTATCATATTTACTGATTTGTGCATGTTAAGCCATCCTTTCATCCCTGGGATGAACCCCACTTGATTATAGTGAATACTCTTTTTAGTGTGCTGTCGAAGTCAGTTCACTTGTATCTTGTTGAGAACTTTTGTATCTATGTTCTTCAGGAATATTGGCCTGTTATTTTCATTTTGTGCGTGTCTTTGTCTGGTTTTAGAATCAGGATGTTGCGAGCCTCATAAGATGAGTATGGAAGTATTCCTTCCTCATTACTTTTGTGGAAAAGTTTGTGGAGAATTGGTAGTTATTCTTTAACTGTTTGGTAGAATTCAGCAGTGAAGACATCAGGTCCTGGGTGTTGGTTGTTGTTGTTGTTGTTTTGATGGAAGATGTTTTATTATTGATTCAATTTCCAAACTCATTCTTGATGTGTTCAGATGTTATATTTCCTCACAATTTAATCTGGGTAGTTGTATGTGTGCAGAAATTTATTCATTTTATTCTACACTATCAAATTTGTTGGCATATAGTTATGAGTAATGTCTTACAATCCCTTCTATTTCTGTGGTGTATCAGTTGTAATGTCTCCTTTTTCATCTTTTATTTATTTGAATTTTCTCTCCTTTTGTCTTAGTTTAGCTAAAGGTTTGTCAGTTTTACCTTTACACTTTGTCTTATTTATCTTTTGAAATATTTTTTAGTGTCTGTTTCATTTATATCTGCTGTGAGCTTTATTATTTCCTTCCTTCTACCAATTTTGGGTTTAGTTTGTTTTTGATGTTCTAGTTACTTGAAGTGTATAATTTTGCTTTGTGATTTGAAAATCTTTCTTCTTTTTTGGTGTAGGCTTTTATTGCTATAAATTTCCCTCTTAGAACTGCTTTTGCTACGTTCCATAGGTTTGGGTATGTTGGATTTTCATTCTTACTTGTCTCAGTGACTTTTGAAATTTTCCTATTAATGTCTTAATGAGACCTATTGATTTCTTGGGTGCGTGCTATTTAATTTCCATGTTTTTATAAAATTTCCAAGGGCTTTCCTGTTGTTGATTTCTGACTTTATATCCCTGGAATCAGAAAAGATACTTCATATGATATCTGTCTTCTTAAGTTTGTTAAGACTTATTATGTGTCATAATGTATGATTGGTCCTAGAGAATGTTTGGTGTACAGTTGAGAATAATTTGTATTCTGCAGCTGTTGGATGATGTATTAGTCTGTTTTCATACTGCTGATAAAGACATACCCGAGACTGGGTAATTTACAGAGAAAAAGAGGTTTAGTGGACTCATAGTTCCACGTGGCTGGGGAGGTCTCCCAATCATGATGGAAGGCGAAAGACACATCTTACATGGTAGCAAACAAAATAGAATTGAGAACCAAGTGAAAGGGTTCCCCCTTATAAAACCATCAGATCTTGTTAGACGTATTCACTACCACAAGAACAGTATGGGGGAACCGCCCCCATGATTCAATTATCTCCCACTGGTTCCCTCCCACAACATGTATGAATTATGGGAGCTATAATCAAGATGAGATTTCGGTGGGGATATACAGCCAAACCATATCAGGTGAGATCTTCTTTACCTGCTAGGTCCATTTGGTCTATGGTATAGTTTGAGTCTGTCATTTTTTGGTTGATTTTCTCTTCATAGAATCTGTCCATTTTTAAAGTGGAGTGTTGAAATTTCCTACTAATATTGTATTGCAGTCTATCTCTACCTTTAAATCTAATATTTGCTTTATATATCTGGTTGTTCTGGTGTTGGGTACATATATAGTTACACCTAAGTAATATATATGTTATGTCCTCTTATTGAATTGGGCCTTTTATCATTTCATTGTACAGTGACATTCTTTTTTTATATAGTTTTTTTATTTAAAGCCTTTTAAAATATGACATGACTGTGGCTACTCCTGCTTGCTTTTCATTTGTTTGCATAAAATATATTTTTCCATCTCTTCACTTTCAGTCTATTTGTCTTTAATAGTGAGGTAAGTATCATGTAGGCAGCATATAGGTGGGTTTTGCTATCTGAATCCATTCATCCACTTTATATCTTTTAAGTAGAGTTTAATCCACTTCTATTCAAGTTTATTATTGATAAATTAGGACTTCCTTCTATCATTTCATTAGTTGTTTTTTAGATTACTTGTTCACTTCTTCCTTTCTTATTGTTTATCCCTCTAGTTTGGTGGTTTTCTGTGGTGCTAAGCTTTGTTTCTTTTCCCTTTTTTGGTGTGTGTGTGTGTGTGTGTATCTGCTGTAATTTCTTTCTTTCTGGTTAGTGAAACTAACATACAGAGTCCTGTATTTGTAACAGACTATTTTACACTGATAACAACTTAACTTCTGTCACATAAAAATACTCTTGACTTCTCCCCCCCACACACACAATTTATATTTTTGTTACCTTACATTGCATCTTTATGAATGGTAGACTCCATGGAACATAGGATCTATGTCACAACTAAATCAATTATTTAATGGCAGCATTAAAGCAGCCCAAAGAATGTGAAAAACTGGTGTGGGTGTATTTAACTTTTTAAAAACTATGTTTCATAATGGTTTCATTAAAAAGTCTTTATCAGTTTGCTAATGCCTAGTTTTTACAACCAGCCACCATAGATTTTACAGGATAAATATATTATTTCAGTGGTAATTGAAGCAGAATTTTTGTTGCTCTTCTTACCCTTAGAGATTGTGTATTATCCTCAGACGTAATTCTTTGATTTTTTTTTCTTTTCATGTTGTTACACATAGTTACCAACAATCAACGTGAGAATAACCTTTGAATATTTTCAAGCATTAAGATTTGTTTATACAGCTGCAGAATTAGACAACCAACACTCTTGGGTCCTTACCTCTCAGCATACACCTGATTATTAACTTAAAGGTATGATGGGAAAAGTATCAATTTTTGTTGGTCACCTAGATTTGGAAATATGTAATAACTATAAGCTTGGGTCTGCTTCTTCAGAAGCCTAGGAATTGGAGTGATGGTTCTCTGAAGAGGCTGGAAACAAAGTATGTGTTTCCAGAAGGCTTAATAGAATATGTTGAGACATAGGCCATTAACACAAAAGTGAAAGAAATGCAAAAAATGTATGAAAGTAAGGATTTGAGAAGGGAAATTTTATTTTTAAGTCTAAGATTCCTATGAATTATATGAAAGTAAATGTCCTATCCTTAAAATTAGCCAAAGGAAGCACTTTACTTATCAATATGATATGACTTTTCATACTCTTATCTAAAGATATCCTAAACTAAGATCCAGTTTTCTAAGTAAAGACCTTTTACTCATGCTTTAAAGCATGTTAGATGATTCCTACCACATCACATCATGTTGTTTACATGTATGATTTAAACTGCATTTATTCTTCAACTCACTGGTTCCTTAGGCTTCTTATCTTTCCTTGCACGCTTAGATAATTTTATGTTAAATTGATTTTTAGAAGTTTAGTTGCTGGGCGTAGTGGCTGTCGCCTGTAAACCCAGTACTTTGGGAATTCAAGGCAGGTGTATTGCTTGAGTCTTGGAGTTTGAGGCCTGCCTGGGAAAGATGACAAACCCCATTTGTACAAAAATAAAAATATTAGCTGGGTATGGTGGCACATGCCTGTGGTCCCAGCTACTCCAAGGCTGAGGTGGGAGGATGGCTTGAGTCCGAGAGGCAGAGGTGTGAGCCAAGATCATGCCCTGCTCTTCAGCCTGGGCAACGAAGCCAGACCCTGTTTCAAAAAAAAATATAGTGAGATTTGATTTCTATTTCTATGTGATTCAAAAGTAGGAGAGCTTCAAGGCTAATGACTATTAAAAAATGGCCATTGCTACTTGCATTTTCTATGAAGCCAGCATACACAGCAACGTGCAACCTAAAAACCAAGCTATTTAATATGTAGCTTAGATTTCAGGTTTGATTGTCTTTGAGGTTTGATTATTGCAGAGATCAATTGCCAGACCAAATATAGTCTATTTCTGTATTTGGTCTTTTTATCATATGAAACATCCCAGCCTTGGGTATAAATTAAGAGCAAATACAGACATTTATACCGATAGCGGTGTAGATATTTCCATGTTTATACAGTTACCGGTGTAGATACTTCCATGTCTATACAGATAGCGGTGTGGATATTTCCATGTTCATACAGATAGTGGTGTAGATATTTCCATGTTAATAGAGATAGCGGTGTAGATATATCCATGTTTATAGAGATAGCGGTGTAGATATTTCCATGTTTATACAGATAGCGGTGTAGATATTTCCATGTTTATACAGATAGCATATTAGATATTTCCATGTTTATAGAGACAGAGGTGTATATATTTCAATATTTATAGAGATAGCGGCGCACATATTTCCATGTTTATAGAGACAGCGGTGTAGATATTTCCATGTTTATACAGATAGCGGTGTAGATTTTCCATGTTAATACAGGTAGCGGCGTACATATTGCCATGTTCATACAGATAGCGGTGTAGATATTTCCACATTTATACAGATGGCGGTGTACATATTTCCATGTTCATACAGATGGCGGTGTAGATATTTCTATGTTTATAGAGATGGCGGTGTAGATATTTAAATGTTTATACAGATAGCTGTGAAGATATTTCCATGTTTATAGAGATGGCGGTGTAGATATTTCCATGTTTCTACAGATGGCGGTGTAGATATTTCCATGTTTATACAGATGGAGGTGTAGATATTTCCATGTTTTTACAGATAGCGTTGTAGATATATCCATGTTCACACAGATAGCGGTGTAGATATTTCCACGTTTATACAGATGGTGGTGTAGATTTTTCCATTTCCATACAGACGGCGGTTTAGATATTTCCATTGTTATAGAGATGGAGGTGCAGATATTTCCATTGTGATACAGATGGCGGTGTAGGTATTTTCATGTTGATACAGATGGTGGTGTACATAGTTCCCTGTTCATACAGATGGCGGTGTAGATATTTTCATTTTCCTACCGATGGCGGTGTAGATATTTCCATGTTTATACAGATAGCGGTGTAGATGTATCCATGTTCATACAGATGGCAGTGTAGATAATTCCATGTTCATACAGATGGAGTTGAAGATATTTCCATGTTTATAGATATGGCGGTGTAGATATTTCCATGTTTACACAGAAGGCGGTGTAGGTATTTCCATGTTTACACAGATAGCGGTGTAGATATTTCCATGTTTATACAGATAGCGGTGTAGATATTTCAATGTTTATAGAGTTGGCGGTGTAGATATTTTCATGTTCCTACAGTTGGTGGTGTAGATATTTCCATGTGTACACAGATAGCGGTGTAGGTATTTCCAAGTTTATGCAGATAGCGGTGTAGATATTTCCACTTTTAGGCAGATAGCAGTGTAGATATTTCAATGTTTAAACAGATAGCGTTGTAGATATTTCCATGTTCCTACAGAGGGCGGTGTAGATATTTACATGTTTATAGAGATGGCGGTTTAGACATTTCCACGTTCATACAGATGGCGGAGTAGATATTTCCATGTTTATACAGATAGCGGTGTAGATATTTCCGTCTTTATACACATAATGGTGTAGATCTTTCCACGTTTTTAGAGATAGCGGTGTAGATATTTCCATGTTTACACAGATAGCGGTGTAGATATTTCCATGTTTATACAGATGACTCTGTAGATATTTCCATGTTTACAGAGATAGCGGTGTAGATATTTCCATGTTTACAGAGATATCGGTGTAGATATTACCATGTTTACACAGATAGCGGTGTAGATATTTGCATGTATATAGAGATAGCGGTGTAGATATTTCCATGTTTACGCAGATAGCATTGTAGATATTTCCAAGCTTATACAGATAGCGGTGTAGATAATTCCATGTGTACACAGATAACGGTGTAGATATTTCCATGTTTATACAGATGGCGGTGTAGATATTTCCATACCCATACAGATGGCGGTGTAGATATTTCCATGTTTATAGATATAGCGGTGTAGGTATTTCCATGTTTACACAGAAAGCGGTGTAGATATTTCCATGTTTATACAGAGCGTAGTGTAGATATTTCCATGTTTATATGGATGGCTGTGTGGATATTTCCATGTTTATAGAGATAACGGTGTAGATATCTCCATGTTTACACAGATAGCGTTGTAGATATTTCCATGTTTACACAGATAGCGGTGTAGATATTTCCATGTTCATACAGATAGCGGTGTAGATAATTCCATGTGTATAGAGATAACGGTGTAGATATTTACATATTCCTACAGATGGCTGTGTAGGTATTTCCATGTTTGTACAGATAGCGGTGTAGATATTTCCATGTTTACACAGATAGTGGTGTAGATATTTCCATGTTTACACAGATAGCGGTGTAGGTATTTCCATGTTTATACAGATAGCGGTGTAGATATTTCCATGTTTATAGAGATAGCGGTGTAGATATTTCCATGTTTATACAGATAGCGGTGTAGATATTTCCATGTGTATACAGATTACTGTGTAGATATTTACATGTTCCTACAATTGGCTGCGTAGATATTTCCATGTTTATACAGATAGCGGTGTAGATATTTCCGTCTTTATACACATAATGGTGTAGATCTTTCCATGTTTTCAGAGATAGCGGTGTAGATCTTTCCATGTTTACACAGATAGCGGTGTAGATATTTCCATGTTTATACAGATAGCAGTGTAGATATTTCCATGTTTATAGAGACAGTCGTGTAGATATTTACATGTTCCAACAGATGGCTGTGTGGATATTTCCATGTTTATACAGATAGCGGTGTAGATATGTCAATGTTTGTGGAGATAGTGGTGTAGATATTTCCATGTTCCTACAGTTGGTGGTTTAGATATTTCCATGTTTACACAGATAGCGGTGTAGGTATTTCCAAGTTTATGCAGATAGCGGTGTAGATATTTCCACTTTTAGGCACATAGCGGTGTAGATATTTCAATGTTTAAACAGATAGCGTTGTAGATATTTCCATGTTCCTACAGAGGGCGGTGTAGATATTTACAGGTTTATAGAGATGGCGGTTTAGACATTTCCACGTTCATACAGATGGCGGTGTAGATATTTCCATGTTTATACAGATAGCGGTGTAGATATTTCCATGTGTATACAGATAACTGTGTAGATATTTACATGTTCCTACAGATGGCTGTGTAGATATTTCCAAGTTTATACAGATAGCGGTGTAGATATTTCCATGTTTATAGAGATAGCGGTGTAGATATTTCCATGTTCCCACAGTTGTTTTTCTAGATATTTCCATGTTTACAAGATAGTGGTGTAGATATTTCCAAGTTTATGCAGATAGCGGTGAAGATATTTCCACTTTTATGCAGATAGCGGTGTAGATATTTCCATGTTTAGACAGAAAGCGGTGTAGATATTTCTATGTTCCAACACATAGCGCTGTAGATATTTCCATGTTTATAGAGTTGGCGGTTTAGACATTTCCATGTTCATACAGATGGCGGTGTAGATATTTCCATGTTTTTACAGATAGCAGTGTAGATATTTCCATCTTTATACACATAACGGTGTAGATATTTCCATGTTTATACAGATGGCGGTGTAGATATTTCCATACCCATACAGATGGCGGTGTAGATATTTCCATGTTTATAGATATAGCGGTGTAGGTATTTCCATGTTTACACAGACAGCGGTGTAGATATTTCCATGTTTACACAGATAGCGGTGTAGATATTTCCATGTTTATAGAGACAGCGGCGTAGTTATTTCCATGTTTATAGAGATATCAGCGTAGATATTTCCAGGTTTATACAGAGCGTAGTGTAGATATTTCCATGTTTATATAGATGGCTGTGTGGATATTTCCATGCTTATAGAGATAGCGGTGTAGATATCTCCATGTTTACACAGACAGCAGTGTAGATATTTCCATGTTTACACAGATAGAGGTGTAGACATTTCCATGTTCATACAGATAGCGGTGTAGGTAATTCCATGTGTATACAGATAACGGTGTAGATATTTAAATATTCCTACAGAGGGCTGTGTAGATATTTCCATGTTTGCACAGATAGCGGTGTAGATATTTCCATGTTTACACAGATAGCGGTGTAGATATTTCCATGTTTACACAGATAGCGGTGTAGATATTTCCATGTTTATACAGATAGCGGTGTAGATATTTCCATGTCTATACAGATAGCAGTGTGGATATTTCCATGTTCATACAGATAGCGGTGTAGATATTTCCATGTTCATACAGATAGTGGTGTAGATATTTCCATGTTCATACAGATAGAGGGGCTGATATTTCCATGTTTATACAGAAAGCGGTGCTGATATTTCCATGTTTATACAGGTAGCGGTGTAGATATTTCCATGTTTATACAGATAGCGGTGTAGATATTTCCATGTTTATACAGATAGCGGTGTAGATATCTCCATCTTAATACAGATTTCAGTGTAGATATTTATATGTTCATACAGATGGCCGTGCAGATATTTCCATGTTCATACAGATGGCGGTGTAGGTATTTCCATGTTCATACAGATAGCGGTGTAGTTATTTCCATGTGCAAAGAGATAGCTGTGTAGATATTTACATGTATATGCAGATAGCTGTGTAGATATTTCCATTTTCATGCAGATAGCGGTTTAGATATTTCCATGTTCAAACAGATAGTGGTGTAGATATTTCCATGTTCATACAGATAGCGGTGTAGATATTTCCATGTTTATACAGATAGCGGTGAAGATGTATGCATGTTTACACAGATAGCGGTGTAGATATTTCCATGTTCATACACATAGTGGTGTAGATATTTCCATGTTCATCCAGATGACTGTGTAGATATATCCATGTTCATACAGATAGCGGTGTAGATATTTCCATGTTCATACAGATAGTGGTATAGATATTTCAATGTTCATACAGATAGCGGTGTAGCTATTTCCATGTTCATACAGATAGCGGTGTAGATATTTCCATGTTCGTACAGATAGCGGTGTAGATATTTACATGTTCATACAGATAGCGGTGCTGATATTTCCATGTTTATACAGGTAGCGGTGTGGATATTTCCATGTTTATACAGATAGCGGTGTGGATATTTCCATGTTTATACAGAGAGCGCTGTATATATTTCCAGGTGTATACAGATAGCGGTGTAGATATCTCCATCTTAATACGGATGGCTTTGTAGATATTTATATGTTCATACAGATGGCGGTGCAGATATTTCCATGTTCATACAGATGGCGGTGTAGCTATTTCCATGTTCATACAGATAGCGTTGTAGCTATTTCCATGTTCATGCAGATAGCGGTGTAGATGTTTCCATGTTCATCCATATGGCTGTGTAGATATATCCATGTTCATACAGATGGCGGTGAAGATATTTCCATGTTCATACAGATAGCGGTGTAGATATTTTCATGTTCCTACAGTTGGTGGTGTAGATATTTCCATGTGTACACAGATAGCGGTGTAGGTATTTCCAAGTTTGTGCAGATAGCGTTGTAGATATTTCCACTTTTAGGCATATAGCCGTGTAGATATTTCAATGTTTAAACAGATAGCGTTGTAGATATTTCCATGTTCCTACAGAGGGCGGTGTAGATATTTACATGTTTATAGAGATGGCGGTTTAGACATTTCCACGTTCATATAGATGGCGGTGTAGATATTTCCATGTTTATACAGATAGCGGTGTAGATATTTTCGTCTTTATACACATAATGGTGTAGATCTTTCCATGTTTTTAGAGATAGCGGTGTAGATATTTCCATGTTTACACAGATAGCGGTGTAGATATTTCCATGTTTATACAGATGACTCTGTAGATATTTCAAAGTTTACAGAGATAGCGGTGTAGATATTTCCATGTTTACAGAGATATCGGTGTAGATATTGCCATGTTTACACAGATAGCGGTGTAGATATTTGCATGTATATAGAGATAGCGGTGTAGATTTTTCCATGTTTACGCAGATAGCATTGTAGATATTTCCAAGTTTAAACAGATAGCGGTGTAGATAATTCCATGTGTACACAGATAACGGTGTAGATATTTCCATGTTTATACAGATGGCGGTGTAGATATTTCCATACCCATACAGATGGCGGTGTAGATATTTCCATGTTTATAGATATAGCGGTGTAGGTATGTCCATGTTTACACAGAAAGCGGTGTAGATATTTCCATGTTTACACAGATAGCGGTGTAGATATTTCCATGTTTATAGAGATAGCGGTGTAGATGTTTCCATGTTTATAGAGATATCAGTGTAGATATTTCCAGGTTTATACAGAGCGTAGTGTAGATATTTTCATGTTTATGTGGATGGCTGTGAGGATATTTCCATGTTTATAGAGATAGCGGTGTAGATATCTCCATGTTTACACAGATAGCGGTGTAGATATTTCAATGTGTGCACATATAGCGGTGTAGATATTTCCATGTTCATACAGATAGCTGTGTAGATAATTCCATGTGTATAGAGATAACGGTGTAGATATTTACATATTCCTACAGATGGCTGTGTAGATATTTCCATGTTTGTACAGATAGCGGTGTAGATATTTCCATGTTTACACAGATAGTGCTGTAGATATTTCCATGTTTACACAGATAGCGGTGTAGATATTTCCATGTTTATACAGATAGCGGTGTAGATATTTCCATGTTTATAGAGATAGCGGTGTAGATATTTCCATGTTTATACAGATAGCGGTGTAGATATTTCCATGTTTATACAGATAGCGTTGTTGATATTTCCATGTTTATAGAGACAGCAGTGTAGATATTTCCATGTTCTTGCAGATGGCGGTGAAGATATTTCCATGTTTATAGAGATAGCGGTGTAGATACTTCCATGTTTACACAGATAGCGGTGTAGATATTTCCATGTTTAAACAGATAGCGGTGTAGATATTTCCATGTTTATACAGATAGCGGTGTAGATATTTCAATGTTTTTAGAGTTGGCGCTGTAGATATTTTCATGTTCAAACAGATGGCGGTGTAGATATTTCCATGTTTATATCGATGGCAGTGTAGATATTTCCATTTTCATACAGATGACGGTGAAGATATTTCCATGTTTATACACATAACGGTGAAGATATTTCCAAGTTTTAAGAGATGGCGGTGTAGATATTTCCATGTTTACACAGATAGCGGTGTAGATATTTCCATGTTTACACAGATAGCGGTGTAGATATTTCCATGTTTATACAGATAGCGGTGTAGATATTTCCATGTGTATACAGATAACTGTGTAGATATTTACATGTTCCTACAGATGGCTGCGTAGATATTTCCATGTTTATACAGATAGCGGTGTAGATATTTCCGTCTTTAAACACATAATGGTGTAGATCTTTCCATGTTTTCAGAGATAGCGGTGTAGATCTTTCCATGTTTACACAGATAGCGGTGTAGATATTTCCATGTTTATACAGATAGCAGTGTAGGTATTTCCATGTTTATAGAGATAGTGGTGTAGATATTTACATGTTCCTACAGATGGCTGTGTAGACATTTGCATGTTTATACAGATAGCGGTGTAGATATGTCAATGTTTGTGGAGACAGTGGTGTAGATATTTCCGTGTTCCTACAGTTGGTGGTTTAGATATTTCCATGTTTACACAGATAGCGGTGTAGGTATTTCCAAGTTTATGCAGATAGCGGTTTAGATATTTCCACTTTTAGGCACATAGCGGTGTAGACATTTCAATGTTTAAACAGATAGCGTTGTAGATATTTCCATGTTCCTACAGAGGGCGGTGTAGATATTTACATGTTTATAGAGATGGCGGTTTAGACATTTCCACGTTCATACAGATGGCGGTGTAGATATTTCCATGTTTATACAGATAGCGGTGTAGATATTTCCATCTTTATACACATAATGGTGTAGATCTTTCCATGTTTTTAGAGATAGCGGTGTAGATATTTCCATGTTTACACAGATAGCGGTGTAGATATTTCCAAGTTTACACAGATAGCGGTGTAGATATTTCCATGTTTATACAGATAGCGGTGTAGATATTTCCATGTGTATACAGATAACTGTGTAGATATTTACATGTTCCTACAGATGGCTGTGTAGATATTTCCAAGTTTATACAGATAGCGGTGTAGATATTTCCATGTTTATAGAGATAGCGGTGTAGATATCTCCATGTTTACACAGATAGCGGTGTAGATATTTCAATGTGTGCACATATAGCGGTGTAGATATTTCCATGTTCATACAGATAGCTGTGTAGATAATTCCATGTGTATAGAGATAACGGTGTAGATATTTACATATTCCTACAGATGGCTGTGTAGATATTTCCATGTTTGTACAGATAGCGGTGTAGATATTTCCATGTTTACACAGATAGTGCTGTAGATATTTCCATGTTTACACAGATAGCGGTGTAGATATTTCCATGTTTATACAGATAGCGGTGTAGATATTTCCATGTTTATAGAGATAGCGGTGTAGATATTTCCATGTTTATACAGATAGCGGTGTAGATATTTCCATGTTTATACAGATAGCGTTGTTGATATTTCCATGTTTATAGAGACAGCAGTGTAGATATTTCCATGTTCTTGCAGATGGCGGTGAAGATATTTCCATGTTTATAGAGATAGCGGTGTAGATACTTCCATGTTTACACAGATAGCGGTGTAGATATTTCCATGTTTAAACAGATAGCGGTGTAGATATTTCCATGTTTATACAGATAGCGGTGTAGATATTTCAATGTTTTTAGAGTTGGCGCTGTAGATATTTTCATGTTCAAACAGATGGCGGTGTAGATATTTCCATGTTTATATCGATGGCAGTGTAGATATTTCCATTTTCATACAGATGACGGTGAAGATATTTCCATGTTTATACACATAACGGTGAAGATATTTCCAAGTTTTAAGAGATGGCGGTGTAGATATTTCCATGTTTACACAGATAGCGGTGTAGATATTTCCATGTTTACACAGATAGCGGTGTAGATATTTCCATGTTTATACAGATAGCGGTGTAGATATTTCCGTCTTTAAACACATAATGGTGTAGATCTTTCCATGTTTTCAGAGATAGCGGTGTAGATCTTTCCATGTTTACACAGATAGCGGTGTAGATATTTCCATGTTTATACAGATAGCAGTGTAGGTATTTCCATGTTTATAGAGATAGTGGTGTAGATATTTACATGTTCCTACAGATGGCTGTGTAGATATTTGCATGTTTATACAGATAGCGGTGTAGATATGTCAATGTTTGTGGAGACAGTGGTGTAGATATTTCCGTGTTCCTACAGTTGGTGGTTTAGATATTTCCATGTTTACACAGATAGCGGTGTAGGTATTTCCAAGTTTATGCAGATAGCGGTTTAGATATTTCCACTTTTAGGCACATAGCGGTGTAGACATTTCAATGTTTAAACAGATAGCGTTGTAGATATTTCCATGTTCCTACAGAGGGCGGTGTAGATATTTACATGTTTATAGAGATGGCGGTTTAGACATTTCCACGTTCATACAGATGGCGGTGTAGATATTTCCATGTTTATACAGATAGCGGTGTAGATATTTCCATCTTTATACACATAATGGTGTAGATCTTTCCATGTTTTTAGAGATAGCGGTGTAGATATTTCCATGTTTACACAGATAGCGGTGTAGATATTTCCAAGTTTACACAGATAGCGGTGTAGATATTTCCATGTTTATACAGATAGCGGTGTAGATATTTCCATGTGTATACAGATAACTGTGTAGATATTTACATGTTCCTACAGATGGCTGTGTGGATATTTCCAAGTTTATACAGATAGCGGTGTAGATATTTCCATGTTTATAGAGATAGCGGTGTAGATATTTCCATGTTCCCACAGTAGTTTTTTTAGATATTTCCATGTTTACAAGATTGTGGTGTAGATATTTTCAAGTTTATGCAGATAGCGGTGAAGATATTTCCACTTTTATGCAGATAGCGGTGTAGATATTTCTATGTTCCAACACATAGCGCTGTAGATATTTCCATGTTTATAGAGTTGGCGGTTTAGACATTTCCATGTTCATACAGATGGCGGTGTAGATATTTCCATGTTTTTACAGATAGCAGTGTAGATATTTCCATCTTTATACACATAACGGTGTAGATATTTCCATGTTTATACAGATGGCGCTGTAGATATTTCCATACCCATACAGATGGCGGTGTAGATATTTCCATGTTTATAGATATAGCGGTGTAGGTATTTCCATGTTTACACAGACAGCGGTGTAGATATTTCCATGTTTACACAGATAGCGGTGTAGATATTTCCATGTTTATAGAGATAGCGATTTAGTTATTTCCATGTTTATAGAGATATCAGTGTAGATATTTCCAGGTTTATACAGAGCGTAGTGTAGATATTTCCATGTTTATATAGATGGCTGTGTGGATATTTCCATGCTTATAGAGATAGCGGTGTAGATATCTCCATGTTTACACAGATAGCGGTGTAGATATTTCCATGTTTACACAGATAGAGGTGTAGACATTTCCATGTTCATACAGATAGCGGTGTAGATAATTCCATGTGTATACAGATAACGGTGTAGATATTTACATATTCCTACAGATGGCTGTGTAGATATTTCCATGTTTGTACAGATAGCGGTGTAGATATTTCCATGTTTACACAGATAGCAGTGTAGATATTTCCATGTTTACACAGATAGCGGTGTAGATATTTCCATGTTTATACAGATAGCGGTGTAGATATTTCCATGTCTATACAGATAGCGGTGTGGATATTTCCATGTTCATACAGATAGCGGTGTAGATATTTCCATGTTCATACAGATAGTGGTGTAGATATTTCCATGTTCATACAGATAGAGTGGCTGATATTTCCATGTTCATACAGAAAGCGGTGCTGATATTTCCATGTTTATACAGGTAGCGGTGTAGATATTTCCATGTTTATACAGATAGCGGTGTAGATATTTCCATGTTTATACAGATAGCGGTGTAGATATCTCCATCTTAATACAGATGGCAGTGTAGATATTTATATGTTCATACAGATGGCCGTGCAGATATTTCCATGTTCATACAGATGGCGGTGTAGATATTTCCATGTTCATACAGATAGCGGTGAAGTTATTTCCATGTGCAAAGAGATAGCTGTGTAGATATTTACATGTATATGCAGATAGCTGTGTAGATATTTCCATTTTCATGCAGATAGCGGTATAGATATTTCCATGTTCAAACAGATAGCGGTGTAGATACTTCCATGTTCATACAGATAGCGGTGTAGATATTTCCATGTTTATACAGATAGCGGTGAAGATGTATGCATGTTTACACAGATAGCGGTGTAGATATTTCCATGTTCATACAGATAGTGGTGTAGATATTTCCATGTTCATACAGATAGCGGTGTAGCTATTTCCATGTTCATACAGATAGCGGTGTAGATATTTCCATTTTCATACAGATAGCGGTGTAGCTATTTCCATGTTCATACAGATAGCGGTGTAGATATTTCCATGTTCATCCAGATGGCTGTGTAGATATATCCATGTTCATACAGATAGCGGTGTAGATATTTCCATGTTTATACAGATAGCGGTGAAGATGTATGCATGTTTACACAGATAGCGGTGTAGATATTTCCATGTTCATACAGATAGTGGTGTAGATATTTCCATGTTCATACAGATAGCGGTGTAGCTATTTCCATGTTCATACAGATAGTGGTGTAGATATTTCTATGTTCATACAGATAGCGGTGTAGCTATTTCCATGTTCTTACAGATAGCGGTGTAGATATTTCCATTTTCATACAGATAGCGGTGTAGATATTTCCATGTTCATTCAGATAGCGGTGCTATTTCCATGTTTATACAGGTAGCGGTGTGGATATTTCCATGTTTATACAGATAGCGGTGTGGATATTTCCATGTTTATACAGATAGCGGTGTAGATATTTCCAGGTTTATACAGATAGCGGTGTAGATATCTCCATCTTAATACGGATGGCGGTGTAGATATTTATATGTTCATACAGATGGCGGTGCAGATATTTCCATGTTCATACAGATGGCGGTGTTGCTATTTCCATGTTCATACAGATAGCGGTGTAGCTATTTCCATGTTCATGCAGATAGCGGTGTAGATATTTCCATGTTCATCCATATGGCTGTGTAGATATATCCATGTTCATACAGATGGCGGTGAAGATATTTCCATGTTCATACAGATAGCGGTGTAGATATTTCCATGTTCCTACAGATAGCGGTGTAGATATTTCCATGTTCATACAGATAGCGGTGTAGCTATTTCCATGTTCATACAGATAGCGGTGTAGATATTTCCATGTTCATCCAGATGGCTGTGTAGATATATCCATGTTCATACAGATGGCGGTGAAGATATTTCCATGCTCATACAGATAGCGGTGTAGATATTTCCATGTTCATACAGATAGTGGTGTAGATATTTCCATGTTCATACAGATAGGGGGGCTGATATTTCCATGTTCATACAGATAGCGGTGCTGATATTTCCATGTTTATACAGGTAGCGGTGTAGATATTTCCATGTATATACAGATAGCAGTGTGGATATTTCCATATTTATACAGATAGCGGTGTAGATATTTCCATGGTTATAGACATAGCGGTGTAGATATTTCCATGTTTATACAGGTAGTGGTGTAGATATTTCCATGTTTATACAGATAGCTGTGTAGATATTTCCATTTTTATACAGATAGCGGTGTAGATATTTCCATGTTTATACAGATAGCAGTATAGATATCTCCATCTTAATACAGATGGCGGAGTAGATATTTATATGTTCATACAGATGGCCGTTCAGATATTTCCATGTTCATACAGATGGCGGTGTAGATATTTCCATGTTCATACAGATAGCGGTGTAGTTATTTCCATGTGTAAAGAGATAGCTGTGTAGGTGTTTAAATGTATATGCAGATAGAAGTGTAGATATTTCCATTTTCATGCAGATAGCGGTGTAGATATTTCCATGTTCAAACAGATAGCGGTGTAGATATTTCCATGTTAATACAGATAGCGGTGTAGATATTTCCATGTTTATACAGATAGCTGTGTAGATATTTCCATGTTCATACAGATAGAGGGGTTATTTCCATGTTCTTACAGATAGCGGTGCTGATATTTCCATGTTTATACAGGTAGCAGTGTAGATATTTCCACGTTTATACAGATAACAGTGTAGATATTTCCATGTTTATACAGGTAGCGGTGTAGATATTTCCATGTTTTAACAGATAGCGGTGTAGATATCTCCATCTTAATACAGATGGCGGAGTAGATATTTATATGTTCATACAGATGGCTGTGCAGATAATTGCATGTTCATACAGATGGCGGTGTAGATATTTCTATGTTCATACAGATAGCGGTGTAGTTATTTCCATGTGTAAAGAGATAGCTGTGTAGATATTTCCATGTATTTGCAGATAGCTGTGTAGAGATTTCCATTTTCATGCTGATAGCGGTTTAGATATTTAAATGTTCAAACAGATAGCGGTGTAGATATTTCCATGTTCATTCAGATAGCAGTGTAGATATCTCCATGCTTATACAGATTGCGAAGATGTATGCATATTTACACAGATAGCGGTGTAGATATTTCCATGTTCATGCAGATAGCGGTGTAGATATTTCCATGTTCATCCAGATGGCTGTGTAGATATATCCATGTTCATACAGATGGCGGTGTAGATATTTCCATGTTCATACAGATAGTGGTGTAGATATTTCCATGTTCATACAGATAGCGTTGTAGCTATTTCCATGTTCATACAGATAGCGGTGTAGTTATTTCCATGTTCATAGAGATAGCGGTGTAGATATTTCCATGTTCATACAGATGGCGGTGCTGATATTTCCAGGTTTATACAGGTAGCGGTGTAGATATTTCCATGTACATGCAGATAGCGGTGTAGATATTTCCATGTTCATTCAGGTGGCTGTGTAGATATATCCATGTTCATAGAGATAGAGGTGTAGATATTTCCATGTTCACACAGGTAGTGGTGTAGATATTTCCATGTTCATACAGATAGCGGTGTAGCTATTTCCATGTTCATACAGATAACGGTGTAGATATTTCAAAGTTCATAGAGATAGCGGTGTAGGTATTTCCATGTTCATACAGATAGCGGTTTAAGTATTTCCATGTTTATACAGGTAGCGGTGTAGATATTTCCATGTTTATACAGATAGCCGTGTAGATATTTCCATGTTTATACAGATAGCGGTGTAGATATTTTCAAGTTTATACAGATAGCGGTGTAGATATCTCCATCTTAATATAGATGGCGGTGTAGATATTTATATGTTCATACAGATGGCGGTGCAGATATTTCCATGTTCATACAGACGGTGGAGTAGATATTTCCATGTTTATAGAGATAGCGCTGTAGTTATTTCCATGTGTAAAGATATAGCTTTGTAGATATTTCCATGTATATGCAGATCGCTGTGTAGATATTTCCATTTTCATGCAGATAGCGGTGTAGATATTTCCATGTTCAAACAGATAGCGGTGTAGATATTTCCATGTCCATGCAGATAGCAGTGTAGATATTTCCATGTTTATACAGATAGCGGTGAAGATGTATGCATGTTTACACAGATAGCTTTGTAGATATTTCCATGTTCATACAGATAGCGGTGTAGATATTCCCATGTTCATCCAGATGGCTGTGTAGATATATCCATGTTCATACAGATGGCGGTGAAGATATTTCCATGTTCATACAGATAGCGGTGTAGTTATTTCCATTTGTAAAGAGATAGCTGTGTAGATATTTCCATGTATATGCAGATAGCTGTGTAGATATTTCCATTTTCATGCAGATAGCGGTTTAGATATTTCCATGTTCAAACAGATAGTGGTGTAGATATTTCCATGTTCATAGAGATACCGGTGTAGATATTTCCATGTTCATACAGATAGAGGGGCTATTTCCATGGTCTTACAGATAGCGGTGCTGATATTTCCATGTTTATACAGGTAGCGGTGTAGATATTTCCATGTTTATACAGATATCAGTGTAGATATTTCCATGTTGATACAGATAGCGGTGTAGATATTTCCATGTTTTTACAGATAGCGGTGTTGATATCTCCATCTTAATACAGATGGCGGAGTAGATATTTATATGTTCATACAGAGGGCGGTGCAGTTATTTCCATGTTCATACAGATGGCGGTGTAGATATTTCCATGTTCATACAGATAGCAGTGTAGATATCTCCATGCTTATACAGATTGCGAAGATGTATGCATATTTACACAGATAGCGGTGTAGATATTTCCATGTTCATGCAGATAGCGGTGTAGATATTTCCATGTTCATCCAGATGGCTGTGTAGATATATCCATGTTCATACAGATGGCGGTGTAGATATTTCCATGTTCATACAGACAGCGGTGTAGATATTTCCATGTTCATACAGATAGCGTTGTAGCTATTTCCATGTTCATACAGATAGCGGTGTAGATATTTCCATGTTCATAGAGATAGCGGTGTAGATATTTCCATGTTCATACAGATAGCGGTGCTGATATTTCCAGGTTTATACAGGTAGCGGTGTAGATATTTCCATGTTCATGCAGATAGCGGTGTAGATATTTCCACGTTCATCCAGATGGCTGTGTAGATATATCCATGTTCATACAGATGGTTGTGAAGATATTTCCATGTTCATACAGATAGATGGGCTGATATTTCCATGTTCATACAGATAGCGGTGCTGATATTTCCATGTGTATACAGGTAGCGGTGTGGATATTTCCATGTTTATACAGGTAGCGGTGTAGATATTTCCATGTTTATACAGATAGCGGTGTAGATATTTCCATGTTTATATAGACACCGGTGTAGATATTTCTATCTTAATACAGATGGCCGTGTAGTTATTTATATGTTCATACAGATGGCGGTGCAGATATTTCCATGTTCATACAGATGGCGGTGTACATATTTCCATGTTCATACAGATAGCGGTGTAGTTATTTCCATGTGTAAAGAGATAGATGTGTAGGTATTTCCATGTATATGCAGATAGCTCTGTAGATATTTCCATTTTCATGCAGATAGCAGTTTAGATATTTCCATGTTCAAACAGATAGCGGTGTAGATATTTCCATGTTCATACAGATAGAGGTGTAGATATTTCCATGTTCATACAGATAGCGGTGTAGATATTTCCATGTTCATACAGATAGCGGTGTAGATATTTTCATGTTCATACAGATAGCGGTGCTGATATTTCCATGTTTATACAGGCAGCGGTGAAGATATTTCCATGTTTATACAGATAGCAGTTTAGATATTTCCTTCTTAATACAGATGGCGGTGTAGATATTTATAAGTTCATACAGATGGCGGTGCAGATACTTCCATGTTCATACAGATGGCGGTGTAGATATTTCCATGTTTATAGATATAGCGGTGTAGTTATTTCCATGTGTAAAGAGATAGCTGTGTAGATTTTTCCATGTATATGCAGATAGCTGTGTAGATATTTCCACTTTCATGCAGATAGCAGTTTAGATATTTACAAGTTCAAACAGATAGCGGTGTAGATATTTCCATATTCATCCAGATGGCTGTGTAGATATATCCATGTTCATAGAGATAGAGGTGTAGATATTTCCATGTTCATACAAGTAGTGGTGTAGATATTTCCATGTTCATACAGATAGCGGTGTAGCTATTTCCATGTTCATACAGATAACGGTGTAGATATTTCCAAGTTCATAGAGATAGCGGTGTAGGTATTTCCATGTTCATACAGATAGCGGTTTATGTATTTCCATGTTTATACTGGTAGCGGTGTAGATATTTCCATGTTTATACAGATAGCGCTGTAGATATTTTCAAGTTTATACAGATAGCGGTGTAGATATCTCCATCTTAATATAGATGGCGGTGTAGATATTTATATGTTCATACAGATGGCGGTGCAGATATTTCCATGTTCATACAGATAGCGGTGTAGTTATTTCCATGTGTAAAGGTATAGCTTTGTAGATATTTCCATGTATATGCAGATCGCTGTGTAGATATTTCCATTTTCATGCAGATAGCGGTGTAGATATTTCCATGTTCAAACAGATAGCGGTGTAGATATTTCCATGTCCATGCAGATAGCAGTGTAGATATTTCCATGTTTATACAGATAGCGGTGAAGATGTATGCATGTTTACACAGATAGCGGTGTAGATATTTCCATGTTCATACAGATAGCGGTGTAGATATTCCCATGTTCATCCAGATGGCTGTGTAGATATATCCATGTTCATACAGATGGCGGTGAAGATATTTCCATGTTCATACAGATAGCGGTGTAGTTATTTCCATTTGTAAAGAGATAGCTGTGTAGATATTTCCATGTATATGCAGATAGCTGTGTAGATATTTCCATTTTCATGCAGATAGCGGTTTAGATATTTCCATGTTCAAACAGATAGTGGTGTAGATATTTCCATGTTCATAGAGATATCGGTGTAGATATTTCCATGTTCATACAGATAGAGGGGCTATTTCTATGGTCTTACAGATAGCGGTGCTGATATTTCCATGTTTATACAGGTAGCGGTGTAGATATTTCCATGTTTATACAGATAGCGGTGTAGATATTTCCATGTTTTTACAGATAGCGGTGTAGATATCTCCATCTTAATACAGATGGCGGAGTAGATATTTATATGTTCATACAGAGGGCGGTGCAGATATTTCCATGTTCATACAGATGGCGGTGTAGATATTTCCATGTTCATACAGATAGCGGTGTAGTTATTTCCATGTGTAAAGAGATAGCTGTGTAGATATTTCCATGTATTTGCAGATAGCTGTGTAGAGATTTCCATTTTCATGCTGATAGCGGTTTAGATATTTAAATGTTCAAACAGATAGCGGAATAGATATTTCCATGTTCATACTGATAGCGGTGTAGATATTTCCATGCTTATACAAATTGCGAAGATGTATGCATATTTACACAGATAGCGGTGTAGATATTTCCATGTTCATGCAGATATCGTTGTGGAGATTTCCATGTTCATCCAGAGGGCTGTGTAGATATATCCATGTTCATACAGATAGCGGTGTAGATGTTTCCATGTTCATACAGATAGCGGTGTAGTTATTTCCATGTGTAAAGAGATAGCTGTGTAGATATTTCCATGTATATGCAGATAGCTGTGTAGATATTTCCACTTTCATGCAGATAGCGGTTTAGATATTTACATGTTCAAACAGATAGCAGTGTAGATATTTCCATGTTCATCCAGATGGCTGTGTAGATATATCCATGTTCATAGAGATAGAGGTGTAGATATTTCCATGTTCATACAGGTAGTGGTGTAGATATTTCCATGTTCATACAGATAGCGGTGTAGCTATTTCCATGTTCATACAGATAACGGTGTAGATATTTCCAAGTTCATAGAGATAGCGGTGTAGGTATTTCCATGTTCGTACAGATAGAGGGGCTATTTCCATGGTCTTACAGATAGCGGTGCTGATATTTCCATGTTTATACAGGTAACGGTGTAGATATTTCCATGTTTATACAGATAGCAGTGTAGATATTTCCATGTTTATACAGATAGCGGTGTAGATATTTCCATGTTTATAGAGATAGCGGTGTAGATATTTCAATGTTCATACAGATGGCGTTGTAGATATTTCCATGTTCATACAGTTGGCGGTGTAGATATTTCCACGTTTATAGAGATTGCAGTGTAGTTATTTCCATGTTTATAGAGATTGCGTTGTAGATATTTCCATGTTTATACAAATAGCAGTGTAGGTATTTCAATGTTTATAAAGATTGCAGTGTAGGTATTTCAATGTTTATACAGATAGCGGTGTAGATATTTCCATGTTTTTACAGATAGCGGTGTAGATATCTCCATCTTAATACAGATGGCGGAGTAGATATTTATATGTTCATACAGAGGGCGGTGCAGATATTTCCATGTTCATACAGATGGCGGTGTAGATATTTCCATGTTCATACAGATAGCGGTGTAGTTATTTCCATGTGTAAAGAGATAGCTGGGTAGATATTTCCATGTATTTGCAGATAGCTGTGTAGAGATTTCCATTTTCATGCTGATAGCGTTTTAGATATTTAAATGTTCAAACAGATAGCGGTGTAGATATTTCCATGTTCATTCAGATAGCAGTGTAGATATCTCCATGCTTATACAGATTGCGAAGATGTATGCATATTTACACAGATAGCGGTGTATATATTTCCATGTTCATGCAGATAGCGGTGTAGATATTTCCATGTTCATCCAGATGGCTGTGTAGATATATCCATGTTCATACAGATGGCGGTGTAGATATTTCCATGTTCATACAGATAGTGGTGTAGATATTTCCATGTTCATACAGATAGCATTGTAGCTATTTCCATGTTCATACAGATAGCGGTGTAGATATTTCCATGTTCATAGAGATAGCGGTGTAGATATTTCCATGTTCATACAGATAGCGGTGCTGATATTTCCAGGTTTATACAGGTAGCGGTGTAGATATTTCCATGTTCATGCAGATAGCGGTGTAGATATTTCCATGTTCATCCAGATGGCTGTGTAGATATATCCATGTTCATACAGATGGTTGTGAAGATATTTCCATTTTCATACAGATAGAGGGGCTGATATTTCCATGTTCATACAGATAGCGGTGCTGATATTTCCATGTGTATAGAGGTAGCGGTGTGGATATTTCCATGTTTATACAGGTAGCGGTGTAGATATTTCCATGTTTATACAGATAGCGGTGTAGATATTTCCATGTTTATACAGACACCGGTGTAGATATTTCTATCTTAATACAGATGGCCGTGTAGTTATTTATATGTTCATACAGATGGCGGTGCAGATATTTCCATGTTTACACACATAACGGTGCAGATATTTCCAAGTTTTAACAGACAGCGATGTAGATATTTCCATGTTTACACAGATAGCAGTGTAGATACTTCCACGTTTATACAGATAGTGGTGTAGATATTTCCATGTTCATACTGATAGCGGTGTAGATATTTCCATGTTTATACGGTTGGCGGTGTAGATATTTCCATGTTCATACAAATGGCGGTGTAGATATTTCCATGTTTATAGAGATGGCGGTGTAGATATTTCCATGTTTATACAGAGGCTGTGTAGATATTTCCATGTTTATTCAGAAAGCGGTGTAGATATGTCCATGTTCATACAGATAGCGGTGTAGATATTTCCATGTTTATACACATGGCGGTGTAGATATTTCCATGTTTATAGAGATGGCGGTGTAGATATTTCCATGTTTATATAGAAGGCGTTCTAGATATTTCCATGTTTATACACATAGCGGTGTAGGTATTTCCATGTTTATACAGATGGCTGTGTAGATATTTCCATGTTAATAAAGATGGTGGTGAAGATATTTCCATGCTTATTCAGATAGCGGTGTAGGTATTTCTCTGTTTCGCAGATATCAGTTTAGATATTTCCATGTTTATACAGATAGCGGTGTAGATATATCCATGTTTATAGAGATAGCGTTGTAGTTATTTCCATGTTTATATAGATAACGCTGTAGATATTTCCATGTTTATACGGATAGCGGAGTAAATATTTCCATGTATGTACACATGGCTGTGTAGATATTTCCGTGTTTATACAGATGGAAGTGTAGATATTTCCATGTTTATAGAGATGGCAGTGTAGATATTTCCTTCTTTACACAGATAGCGGTGTAGACATTTCCATGTTTATAGAGATAGAGTAGTAGATATTTCCATGTTCATACAGATAGTGTGGATATTTCCATTTTCATACAGATGACAGTGTAGATATTTCCATGTTCATACAGATGGCGGTGAAGATATTTGCATGTTCATACAGATGGCGGTGTAGATATTTCCATGTTCATACAGATGGCGGTGAAGATATTTGCATGTTCATACAGATGGCGGTGTAGATATTTCCATGTTCATACAGATGGCGGTGTAGGTATTTCCTAGTTCATACAGATGGCGGTGTAGATATTTCCATGTTCATACACACGGTGGTGTAGATATTTCCACGTTTATTCAGATGACGGTGTAGAAATTTCCATCTTTGTACAGATGGCGGTGTAGATATTCCCATGTTTATACAGATGGCAGTGTAGATATTTCCATCTGTATAAAGATGGCGGTGTACATATTTCCATGTTCATACTGATGGCGGTTTAGATATTTCCATGTTTATGCAGATGGTGGTGTAGATATTTCCATGTTTATACAGATGGCGGTGTAGACATTTCCATCTTCATAGAGATGGCAGTGTAGATATTTCCATGTTCATACCGAAGGCAGTGTAGATATTTCTATGTTTATAGAGAGGGCGGTGTAGATATTTCCATGTTTATAAAGATGGCGGTGTAGATATTTCCATGTTTATTCAGATAGCGATGTAGATGTTTCCATCTTTATACAGATAGCGGTGTAGATATTTCTATGTTTATACAGATAGCAGTGTGGATATTTCCATGTTTATACAGATAGCGGTGTAGATATTTCCATGTGTATACAGATGGCGGTATAGATATTTCTTTGTTTATACAGATGGCGGTGTAGATATTTCCATGTTCATAAAGATAGCGGTGTAGATATTTCCATCTTTATACACATGGCGGTGTAGCTATTTCCATCTTCATACATATGGCGGTGTATGTATTTCCATGTTTATACAGATGGCTGTGTAGATATTTCCATGTTCATACAGATGGCGTTGTAGGTATTTCTATGTTTATAGAGATGGCAGTGTAGATATTTCCATGTTTATAAAGATGGCTTTGTAGATATTTCCATGTTTATTCAGATAGTGATGTAGATGTTTCTATCTTTATACAGATAGCGGTGTAGATATTTCTAGGTTTACACAGATAGCGGTGTAGATATTTCCATGTTTATAGAGATAGCGGTGTAGATATTTCAATGTTCATACAGATGGCGTTGTAGATATTTCCATGTTCATACAGTTGGCGGTGTAGATATTTCCACGTTTATAGAGATTGCAGTGTAGTTATTTCCATGTTTATAGAGATTGCGTTGTAGATATTTCCATGTTTATACAAATAGCAGTGTAGGTATTTCAATGTTTATAAAGATTGCAGTGTAGGTATTTCAATGTTTATAGAGATAGTGGTGTAGATATTTCCCTGTTTTACAGGTAGCAGTTTAGATATTTCCATGTTTATAGAGATAGCCGTGTAGATATTTCCATATATATTCAGATAGCGGTGTAGATATTTCCATGTTCATACAGATGGTGGTGTAGATATTTCCATCTTTATAGAGATGGCAGTGTAGATATTTCCATCTTAATACAGATAGAGGTGCAGATATTTCCATGTTTAAACAGATTGCGGTGTAGATATTTCCATCTTTATAGAAATTGCCCTGTAGATATTTCCATGTTCATACAGATGGCGGTTTAGATATTTCCATATTTATATCGATGGCGGTGTAGTTATTTCCATCTTAATACAGATAGCAGTGTAGATATTTCCATGTTTATACAGATGGCGGTGCAGATATTTCCATGTTCATACAGATGGCGGTGTAGATATTTCCATGTTTATAGAGATAGCGGTGTAGTTATATCCATGTGTAAAGAGATAGCTGTGTAGATATTTCCATGTATATGCAGATAGCTGTGTAGATATTTCCATTTTCATGCAGACCGCGGTGTAGATATTTCCATGTTCTAACAGATAGCGGTGTAGATATTTCCATGTTCATACATATAGCGGTGTAGATATTTCCATGTTCATACAGATAGCGGTGTAGATATTTCCATGTTCATACAGATAGCGGTGTAGATATTTCCATGTTCATACAGATAGCGGTGCTGTTATTTCCATGTTTATACAGGTAGCGGTGTAGATATTTCCTTGTTTATACAGATAGCGGTGTAGATATTTCCATGTTTATACAGATAGTGGTGTAGATATTTCCATGTTTATACAGATAGCGGTGTAGATATCTCCATGTTAATACAGATGGCGGTGTAGATATTTATAAGTTCATACAGTTGGCGGTGCAGATATTTCCATATTCATACAGATAGCGGTGTAGCTATTTCCATGTTCATACAGATAGCGGTGTAGATACTTCCATGTTCATCCAGATGGCTGTGTAGACATATCCGTGTTCATACAGATGGCAGTGAAGATAATTCCATGTTTATACATCTAGCGGTGTAGATATTTCCATGTTCATAAAGATAGAGGTGTAGGTATTTCCATGTTCATACAGATAGAGGGGCTGATATTTCCATGTTCATACAGGTAGCGGTGCTGATATTTCCATGTTTATACAGGTAGCGGTGTAGATATTTCCATGTTTATACAGATAGCGGTGTAGTTATTTCCATGTTTATACAGATAGCGGTGTAGATATTTCCATGTTTATACTGATAGCGGTTTAGATATCTCCATCTTAATAGAGATGGCCGTGTAGATATTTAGATGTTCATACAGATGGCGGTGCAGATATTTCCATGTTCATAGAGATGGCGGTGTAGATATTTCCATGTTCATACAGATAGCGGTGTAGTTATTTCCATGTGTAAAGAGATAGCTGTGTAGATATTTCCATGTATATGCAGATAGCTCTGTAGATATTTCCATTTTCATGCAGATAGCGGTGTAGATATTTCCATGTTCAAACAGATAGCGGTGTAGACATTTCGATGTTCATTCAGATAGCGGTGAAGGTATTTCTATGTTTATACAGATTGCGGTGAAGATGTATGCATATTTACACAGATAGCGGTGTAGATATTTCCATGTTCATACAGATAGCGGTGTAGATATTTCCATGTTCATCCAGATGGCTGTGTAGATATATCCATGTTCATACAGATAGCGGTGTAGTTATTTGGATGTTCATACAGGTAGTGGTGTAGATATTTCCATGTTCATACAGATAGCGGTGTAGCTATTTCCATGTTCATACAGATAGCGGTGTAGATATTTCCATGTTCATAGAGATAGCGGTGCAGATATTTCCGTGTTCATACAGATAGCGGTGCTGATATTTCCATGTTTATACAGGTAGCGGTGTAGATATTTCCATGTTTATACAGATAGCGGTGTAGATATTTCCATATTTATACAGATAGCGGTGTAGATATTTCCATGTTTATACATATAGCGGTGTAGATATCTCCATCTTAATATAGATTGGGGTGTAGATATTTATATCTTCATACAGATGTCGGTGCAGATATTTCCATGTTCATACAGATGGCAGTGTAGATATTTGCATGTATATAGAGATAGTGCTGCAGTTATTTCCATGTGTAAAGAGATAGCTTTGTAGATATTTCCATGTATATGCAGATCGCTGTGTAGATATTTCCATTTTCATGCAGATAGCGGTGTAGATATTTCCATGTTCAGATAGCGGTGTAGATATTTCCATGTTCATGCAGATAGCAGTGTAGATATTTCCATGTTTATACAGATAGCGGTGAAGATGTATGCATGTTTATACAGATAGCGGTGTAGATAATTCCATGTTCATCCAGATGGCTGTGTTGATATATCCATGTTCATACAGATGGCGGTGAAGATATTTCCATGTTCATACAGATAGCGGTGTAGTTATTTCCGTGTGTAAAGAGATAGCTGTGTAGATATTTCCATGTATATGCAGATAGCTGTGTAGGTATTTCCATTTTCATGCAGATAGCGTTTTAGATATTTCCATGTTCAAACAGATATCGGTGTAGATATTTCCATGTTCATAGAGAGAGCGGTGTAGATATTTCCATGTTCATACAGATAGCGGTGTAGATATTTCCATGTTTATACAGATAGTGGTGAAGATGTATGCATGTTTACACAGATAGCGGTGTAGATATTTCCATGTTCATTCAGATAGCGGTGTAGATATTTCCATGTTCATCCAGATGGCTGTGTAGACATATCCATGTTCATACAGACGGCGGTGAAGATATTTCCATGTTCATACAGATAGTGGTGTAGATATTTCCATGTTCATCCAGATGGCTGTGTAGTTATATCCATGTTCATACAGATAGCGGTGTAGATATTTCCATGTTCAAACAGATAGCGGTGTAGATATTTCCATGTTCATACAGATAGCGGTGTAGATATTTCCATGTTCATACAGATAGCGGTGTAGATATTTCCATGTTCATACAGATAGCCGTGCTGATACTTCCATGTTTATACAGGCAGCGGTGTAGATATTTCCATGTTTATACAGATAGCGGTGTAGATATCTCCTTCTTAATACAGATGGCGGTGTAGATATTTATATGTTCATACAGATGGCGGTGTAGATATTTCCATGTTTATAGATATAGCGGTGTAGTTATTTCCATGTGTAAAGAGATAGCTGTGTATATATTTCCATGTATATGCAGATAGCTTTGTAGATATTTCCATTTTCATGCAGTTAGCGGTGTAGGTATTTACATGTTCAAACAGATAGCGGTGTAGGTATTTCCATGTTCATTCAGATAGCTTTGTAGATATTTCCATGTTCATACAGATAGCGGTGTAGATATTTCCATGTTCATACAGATAGCGGTGTAGATATTTCCATGTTCATACAGATAGCGGTGCTGATATTTCCATGTTTATACAGGTAGCGGTGTAGATATTTCCATGTTTATACAGACTGCGGTGAAGATGTATGCATGTTTACACAGATAGCGGTGTAGATATTTCCATGTTCATCCAGTTGGCTGTGTAGATATGTCCATGTTCATACAGATAGCTGTGTAGATATTTCCATGTTCATACAGATAGCGGTGTAGATATTTCCATGTTCATCCAGATGGCTGTGTAGATATATCCATGTTCATACAGATAGCGGTGTAGATATTTCCATGTTCATACAGATAGCGGTGTAGATATATCCATGTTCATACAGGTAGCGGTGTAGATATTTCCATGTTCATACAGATAGCGGTGCTGATATTTCCATGTTTATACAGGCAGCGGTGTAGATATTTCCATGTTTATACAGATAGCAGTGTAGATATCTCCATCTTAATACAGATGGCGGTGTAGATATTTATATGTTCATACAGAAGGCGTTGCGGATATTTCCATGTTCATACAGATGGCAGTGTAGATATTTCCATGTTTATAGATATAGCGGTGTAGTTATTTCCATGTGTAAAGAGATGGCTGTGTAGATATTTCCATGTATATGCAGATAGCTTTTTAGATATTTCCATTTTCATGCAGATAGCGGTGTAGATATTTACATGTTCAAACAGATAGCAGTGTAGAAATTTCCATGTTCATTCAGATAGCTTTGTAGATATTTCCATGTTCATACAGATAGCGGTGTAGATATTTCCATGTTCATACAGATAGCGGTGTAGATATTTCCATGTTCATACAGATAGCGGTGCTGATATTTCCAAGTTTATACAGGTAGCGGTGTAGATATTTCCATGTTTATACAGATAGCGGTGTAGATATTTCCATGTTTTAAAGATAGTGGTGTAGATATTTCCATGTTTTTTCAGATAGCGGTGTAGATATCTCCATCTTAATACAGATGGCGGTGTAGATATTTACATGTTCATAACGATGGCGGTGCAGATATTTCCATGTTCATACAGATGGCGGTGTAGATATTTCCATGTTCATACAGTTACCGGTGTAGTTATTTCCATGAGTAAGGAGATAGCTGTGTAGATATTTCCATGTTCATACAGATAGCGGTGTAGATATTTCCATGTTTATACAGATCGCGGTGAAGATGTATGCATGTTTGCACAGATAGCGGTGTGGATATTTCCAAGTTCATCCAGAGGGCTGTGTAGATATATCCATGTTCATACAGATAGCGGTGTAGATATTTCTATGTTCATACAGATAGCGGTGTAGATATTTCCATGTTCATCCAGATGGCTGTGTAGATATATCCATGTTCATACAGATGGCGGTGAAGAAATTTCCATGTTCATACAGATAGCGGTGTAGCTATTTCCATGTTCATACAGATAGCGGTGTAGCTATTTCCATGTTCATACAGATAGCGGTGTAGATATATCCATGTTCATACAGAGGGCGGTGTAGATATTTCCATGTTCATAGAGATAGCGGTGTAGATATTTCCATGTTCATACAGATAGAGGGGCTGATATTTCCATTTTCATACAGATAGCGGTGCTGATATTTCCATGTTTGTACAGGTAGTGGTGTAGATATTTCCATGTTTATACAGGTAGCAGTGTAGATATTTCCATGTTTATACAGATAGCGGTGTGGATATTTCCATGTTTATACTGATCGCGGTGTAGATATCTCCATCTTAATATAGATGGCGGTGTTGATATTTATATGTTCATTCAGATGTCGGTGCAGATATTTCCATGTTCATACAGATGGCGGTGTAGATATTTCCATGTTCATACAGATAGCGGTGTAGTTATTTCCATGTGTAAAGAGATAGCTGTGTAGATATTTCCATGTATATGCAGATAGCTGTGTAGATATTTCTATTTTCATGCTGATAGCCGTTTAGATATTTCCATGTTCAAACAGATAGCGGTGTAGATATTTCCATGTTCATACAGACAGCGTTGTAGATATTTCCATGCTTATACAGATTGCAGTGAAGATGTATGCATGTTTACACAGATAGCGGTGTAGATATTTCCATGTTCATGCAGATAGCGGTGTAGATATTTCCATGTTCATCCAGATGGCTGTGTAGACATATCCATGTTCATACAGATAGCGGTGTAGATATTTCCATGTTCATACAGAAAGAGGTGTAGTTATTTCCATGTTCGTACAGATAGCGGTGAAGCTATTTCCATGTTCATCCAGATGGCTGTGTAGATATATCCATGTTCATACAGATGGCGGTGAAGATAATTCCATGTTCATACAGATAGCGGTGTAGATATTTCCATGTTCATTCAGATAGTGGTGTAGATATTTCCATGTTCATACATATAGCGGTGCTGATATTTCCATGTTTATACAGATAGCGGTGTAGATATCTCCAACTTAATACAGATGGCGGTGTAGATATTTATATGTTCATACAGTTGGCAGTGCAGATATTTCCATGTTCATGCAGATGGCGGTGTAGATATTTCCATGTTCATACAGATAGCGGTGTAGTTATTTCCATGTGTAAAGAGATAGCTGTGTAGATATTTCCATGAATATGCAGGTAGCAGTGTAGATATTTCCATTTTCATGCAGATAGCGGTGTAGATATTTCCATGTTCAAACAAATAGCGGTCTAGATATTTCCATGTTCATACAGATAGCGGTGTAGATATTTCCATGTTCATACAGATAGCAGTGTAGATATTTCCATGTTTATACAGATAGCGGTGAAGATGTATGCATGTTTACACAGATAGCGGTGTAGATGTTTCCATGTTCAAACAGCGGTGTAGATATTTCCATGTTCATACAGATAGCGGTGTAGATATTTCCATGTTTATACAGATTGCGGTGAAGATGTATGCATATTTACACAGATAGCGGTGTAGATATTTCCATGTTCTTACAGATAGCGGTGTAGATATTTCCATGTTCATCCAGATGGCTGTGTAGATATATCCATGTTCATACAAATAGCGGTGTAGATATTTCCATTTTCATACAGGTAGAGGTGTAGATATTTCCATTTTCATACAGATAGCGGTGTAGCTATTTCCATTTTCATACAGATAGCGGTGTAGATATTTCCATGTTCATAGAGATAGCGGTGTAGATATTTCCATGTTCATACAGATAGCGGTGCTGATATTTCCATGTTTATACAGGTAGCGGTGTAGATATCTCCATCTTAATATAGATGGGGGTGTAGATATTTATATCTTCATACTGATGGCGGTGCAGATATTTCCATGTTCATACAGATGGCGGTGTAGATATTTGCATGTTTATAGAGATAGCGTTGTAGTTATTTCCATGTGTAAAGAGATAGCTTTGTAGCTATTTCCATGTATATGCAGATCGCTGTGTAGATATTTCCATTTTCATGCAGATAGCGGTGAAGATATTTCCATGTTCAAACAGATAGCGGTGTAGATATTTCCATGTTCATGCTAATAGCAGTGTAGATATTTCCATGTTTATACAGATGGCGGTGAAGATGTATGCATGTTTACACAGATAGCGGAGTAGATATTTCCATGTTCATCCAGATAGCGGTGTAGATATTTCCATGTTCATCCAGATGGCTGTGTAGATATATCCATGTTCATACAGATAGCGGTGTAGATATTTCCATTTTCATACAGGTAGTGGTGTAGATATTTCCATGTTCATACAGATAGCGGTGTAGCTACTTCCATGTTCATAAACATAGCGGTGTAGATATTTCCATGTTCATAGAGATAGCGGTGTAGGTATTCCCATGTTCAAACAGATAGCGGTACTGATATTTCCATGTTTATACAAGTAGCGGTGTAGATATTTCCATGTTAATACAGATAGCGGTGTAGATATTTCCATGTTTATACATGTAGCGGTGTAGATATTTCCAAGTTTATACAGATAGCGGTGTAGATATCTCCATCTTAATATAGAAGGGTGTGTAGATATTTATATCTTCATACAGATGGCGGTGCAGATATTTCCATGTTCATACAGGTGGCGGTGTAGATATTTGCATGTTTATAGAGATAGCGCTGTAGTTATTTCCATGTGTAAAGAGATAGCTGTTTAGATATTTCCATGTATATGCAGATCGCTGTGTAGATATTTCCATTTTCATGCAGATAGCGGTGTAGATATTTCCATGTTCAAACAGATAGCGGTGTAGACATTTCCATGTTCATGCAGATAGCAGTGTAGATATTTCCATGTTTATACAGGTGGCGGTGAAGATGTATGCATGTTTACACAGATAGCGGAGTAGATATTTCCATGTTCATACAGATAGCGGTGTAGATATTTCCATGTGTAAAGAGATAGCTGTGTAGATATTTCCATGTATATGCAGATAGCTGTGTAGATATTTCCATTTTCATGCAGATAGCGGTTTAGATATTTCCATGTTCAAACAGATAGCGGTGTAGATATTTCCATGTTCATAGAGATAGCGGTGTAGATATTTCCATGTTCATACAGATAGCGGTGCTGATATTTCCATGTTTATACAGGTAGCGGTGTAGATATTTCCAAGTTTATACAGAGAGCGGTGATGATATCTCCATCTTAAAGCAGATGGCGGTGTAGATATTTATATGTTCATACAGATGGCGGTGCAGATATTCCCATGTTTGTACAGATGGCGCTGTAGATATTTCCATGTTTATAGAGATAGCGGTGCAGTTATTTCCATGTGTATAGAGATAGCTTTGTAGATATTTCCATGTATATGCAGATAGCTGTGTAGATATTTCTATTTTCATGCAGATAGGGGTTTAGATATTTCCATGTTCAAACAGATAGCGGTGTAGATATTTCCATGTTCATACAGATCGCGGTGTAGATATTTCCATGTTCATACAGATGGCTGTGTAGACATATCCATGTTCATACAGATGGCGGTGAAGATATTTCCATGTTCATACAGACAGCGGTGTAGATATTTCCATGTTCATACAGATAGCGGTGTAGATATTTCCATGTTCATACAGATGGCTGTGTAGATATATCCATGTTCTTACAGATGACGGTTAAGGTATTTCCATGTTCATACAGATAGCGATGTAGATATTTCCATATTCATACAGATAGCGGTGTAGATATTTCCATGTTCATACCGATAGCGGTGCTGATATTTCCATGTTTATACAGGCAGCGGTGTAGATATTTCCATGTTTATACAGATAGCGGTGTAGAGATTTCCATGTGTATACAGCTAGCGGTGTAGATATTTATATGTTTATACAGATAGCGGTGTAGATATCTCCTTCTTAATACAGATGGCGGTGTAGATGTTTATATGTTCATACAGATGGCGGTGCAGATATTTCCATGTGCATACAGATGGCGGTGTAGATATTTCCAAGTTTATAGGGATAGCGGTGTAGTTATTTCCATGTGTAAAGAGGTAGCTGTGTAGATATTTCCATGTATATGCAGATAGCTGTGTAGATATTTCCATTTTCATGCAGACAGCGCTGTAGATATTTCCATGTTCAAACAGATAGCGGTGTAGATATTTCCATGTTCATACAGATAGCGGTGTAGATATTTCCATGTTCATACAGATAGCGGTGTAGATATTTCCATGTTCATACAGATAGCGGTGTAGATATTTCCATGTTCATACATATAGCGGTGCTGATATTTCCTTGTTTATACAGGTAGCGGTGTAGATATTTCCATGTTTATACAGATAGCGGTGTAGATATTTCCATGTTTATACAGATAGCGGAGTAGATATTTCCATGTTTATACAGATAGCGGTGTAGATATCTCCATCTTAATACAGATGGCGGTGTAGATATTTCCATGTTCATACAGATAGCGTTGTAGTTATTTCCATGTGTAAAGAGATAGCTGTGTGGATATTTCCATGTATATGCAGATAGCATGTAGATATTTCCATTTTCATGCAGGTAGCGGTGTAGATATTTCCATGTT
Source organism: Gorilla gorilla gorilla (assembly GCF_029281585.2). Lineage (NCBI taxonomy): Eukaryota > Metazoa > Chordata > Mammalia > Primates > Hominidae > Gorilla > Gorilla gorilla. The sequence continues at coordinate 1,488,304 of NC_073232.2, read as the reverse complement.
CAAACAGATAGCGGTGTAGATATTTCCATGTTCATACAGATAGCGGTGTAGTTATTTCCATGTTCATACAGATAGCAGTGTAGATATTTCCATGTTTATCCAGAGAGCGGTGAAGATGTATGCATGTTTACACAGATAGCGTTGTAGATATTTCCATGTTCATTGAGATTGCGGTGTAGATTTTTCCATGTTCATACAGATAGAGGTGTAGATATTTCCATGTTTATACAGATTGCGGTGAAGGTGTATGCATATTTACACAGATAGCGGTGTAGATATTTCCATGTTCATCCAGATAGCGGTGTAGATATTTCCATGTTCATACAGATGGCTGTGTAGATATATCCACGTTCATACAGATAGCGGTGTAGATATTTCCATTTTCATACAGGTAGTGGTGTAGATATTTCCATGTTCATACAGATAGCGGTGTAGATATTTCCATGTTCATAGAGATAGCGGTGTAGTTATTTCCATGTGTAAAGAGATAGCTGTGTAGATATTTCCATGTATATGCAGATAGCTCTGTAGATATTTCCATTTTCATGCAGATAGCGGTGTAGATATTTCCATGTTCAAACAGATAGCGGTGTAGATATTTCCATGTTCATACAGATAGCGGTGTAGATATTTCCAAGTTTATACAGATTGCGGTGAAGATGTATGCATATTTACTCAGATAGCGGTGTAGATATTTCCATGTTCATACAGATAGAGGGGCTGATATTTCCATGTTCATACAGATAGCGGTGCTGATATTTCCATGTTTATACAGGTAGCGGTGTAGATATTTCCATGTTTATACAGATAGCGGTGTAGTTATTTCCATGTTTATACAGATAGCGGTGTAGATATTTCCATGTTTATACTGTTAGCGGTGTAGATATCTCCATTTTAATACAGATGGCCGTGAAGATATTTGTATGTTCATACAGATGGCGGTGAAGATATTTCCATGTTCATACAGATGGCGGTGTAGATATTTCCATGTTCATACAGATAGCGGTGTAGTTATTTCCATGTGTAAAGAGATAGCTGTGTAGATATTTCCATGTATATGCAGATAGCTCTGTAGATATTTCCATTTTCATGCAGATAGCGGTGTAGATTTTTCCATGTTTAAACAGATAGCGGTGTAGACATTTCCATGTTCATACAGATAGCGGTGAAGATATTTCCATGTTTATACAGATTGCGGTGAAGATGTATGCATATTTACACAGATAGCGGTGTAGATATTTCCATGTTCATGCAGATAGCAGTGTAGATATTTCAATGTTTATACAGATAGCGGGGAAGATGTATGCATGTTTATACAGATAGCGGTGTAGATATTTCCATGTTCATCCAGATGGCTGTGTTGATATATCCATGTTCATACAGATGGCGGTGAAGATATTTCCATCTTCATACAGATAGCGGTGTAGTTTTTTCCGTGTGTAAAGAGATAGCTGTGTAGATATTTCAATGCATATGAAGATAGCTGTGTAGATATTTCCATTTTCATGCAGATAGCGGTTTAGATATTTCCATGTTCAAACAGATAGCGGTGTAGATATTTCCATGTTCATAGAGAGAGCGGTGTAGATATTTCCATGTTCATACATATAGCGGTGTAGATATTTCCATGTTCATACAGATAGCGGTGTAGATATTTCCATGTTCATACAGATAGTGGTGCTGATATTTCCATGTTTATACAGGTAGCGCTGTAGATATTTCCATGTTTATAGAGATAGCAGTGTAGATATTTCCATGTTTATACAGATAGCGGTGTAGATATTTCCATGTTTATTCAGATAGCGGTGTAGATATCTCCACCTTAATACAGATGGCGGTGTAGATATTTATATGTTCATACAGATGGCGGTGCAGATATTTCCATGTTCATACAGATGGCGGTGTAGATATTTCCATGTTCATAAAGATAGCGGTGAAGATATTTCCATGTTCATACAGATAGCGGTGTAGATATTTCCATGTTCATACAGATAGTGGTGTAGATATTTCCATGTTCATACAGGTTGCGGTGTAGATATTTCCATGTTCATACAGATAGCAGTGCTGATATTTCCATGTTTATACAGGCAGCAGTGTAGGTATTTCCATGTTTATACAGATAGCAGTTTAGATATCTCCTTCTTAATACAGATGGCGGTGTAGATATTTATATGTTCATACAGATGGCGGTGCAGATAATTCCATGTTCATACAGATGGCGGTGTAGATATTTCCATGTTTATAGATATAGCGGTGTAGTTATTTCCATTTGTAAAGAGATAGCTGTGTAGATATTTCCATGTATATGCAGATAGCTTTGTAGATATTTCCATTTTCATACAGATAGCGGTGTAGATATTTACATGTTCAAACATATAGCGGTGTAGATATTTCCATGTTCATACAGATAGCGGTGTAGATATTTCCATGTTCATACAGATAGCGGTGTAGATATTTCCATGTTCATACAGATAGCGGTGTAGATATTTCCATGTTCATACATATAGCGGTGCTGATATTTCCTTGTTTATACAGGTAGCGGTGTAGATATTTCCATGTTTATACAGATAGCGGTGTAGATATTTCCATGTTTATACAGATAGCGGAGTAGATATTTCCATGTTTATACAGATAGCGGTGTAGATATCTCCATCTTAATACAGATGGCGGTGTAGATATTTCCATGTTCATACAGATAGCGTTGTAGTTATTTCCATGTGTAAAGAGATAGCTGTGTGGATATTTCCATGTATATGCAGATAGCATGTAGATATTTCCATTTTCATGCAGGTAGCGGTGTAGATATTTCCATGTTCAAACAGATAGCGGTGTAGATATTTCCATGTTCATACAGATAGCGGTGTAGTTATTTCCATGTTCATACAGATAGCAGTGTAGATATTTCCATGTTTATCCAGATAGCGGTGAAGATGTATGCATGTTTACACAGATAGCGTTGTAGATATTTCCATGTTCATTGAGATTGCGGTGTAGATTTTTCCATGTTCATACAGATAGAGGTGTAGATATTTCCATGTTTATACAGATTGCGGTGAAGGTGTATGCATATTTACACAGATAGCGGTGTAGATATTTCCATGTTCATCCAGATAGCGGTGTAGATATTTCCATGTTCATACAGATGGCTGTGTAGATATATCCATGTTCATACAGATAGCGGTGTAGATATTTCCATTTTCATACAGGTAGTGGTGTAGATATTTCCATGTTCATACAGATAGCGGTGTAGATATTTCCATGTTCATAGAGATAGCGGTGTAGTTATTTCCATGTGTAAAGAGATAGCTGTGTAGATATTTCCATGTATATGCAGATAGCTCTGTAGATATTTCCATTTTCATGCAGATAGCGGTGTAGATATTTCCATGTTCAAACAGATAGCGGTGTAGATATTTCCATGTTCATACAGATAGCGGTGTAGATATTTCCAAGTTTATACAGATTGCGGTGAAGATGTATGCATATTTACTCAGATAGCGGTGTAGATATTTCCATGTTCATACAGATAGAGGGGCTGATATTTCCATGTACATACAGATAGCGGTGCTGATATTTCCATGTTTATACAGGTAGCGGTGTAGATATTTCCATGTTTATACAGATAGCGGTGTAGTTATTTCCATGTTTATACAGATAGCGGTGTAGATATTTCCATGTTTATACTGTTAGCGGTGTAGATATCTCCATTTTAATACAGATGGCCGTGAAGATATTTGTATGTTCATACAGATGGCGGTGAAGATATTTCCATGTTCATACAGATGGCGGTGTAGATATTTCCATGTTCATACAGATAGCGGTGTAGTTATTTCCATGTGTAAAGAGATAGCTGTGTAGATATTTCCATGTATATGCAGATAGCTCTGTAGATATTTCCATTTTCATGCAGATAGCGGTGTAGATATTTCCATGTTTAAACAGATAGCGGTGTAGACATTTCCATGTTCATACAGATAGCGGTGAAGATATTTCCATGTTTATACAGATTGCGGTGAAGATGTATGCATATTTACACAGATAGCGGTGTAGATATTTCCATGTTCATGCAGATAGCAGTGTAGATATATCAATGTTTATACAGATAGCGGTGAAGATGTATGCATGTTTATACAGATAGCGGTGTAGATATTTCCATGTTCATCCAGATGGCTGTGTTGATATATCCATGTTCATACAGATGGCGGTGAAGATATTTCCATCTTCATACAGATAGCGGTGTAGTTTTTTCCGTGTGTAAAGAGATAGCTGTGTAGATATTTCAATGCATATGAAGATAGCTGTGTAGATATTTCCATTTTCATGCAGATAGCAGTTTAGATATTTCCATGTTCAAACAGATAGCGGTGTAGATATTTCCATGTTCATAGAGAGTGCGGTGTAGATATTTCCATGTTCATACAGATAGCGGTGTAGATATTTCCATGTTCATACAGATAGCGGTGTAGATATTTCCATGTTCATACAGATAGTGGTGCTGATATTTCCATGTTTATACAGGTAGCGCTGTAGATATTTCCATGTTTATAGAGATAGCGGTGTAGATATTTCCATGTTTATACAGATAGCGGTGTAGATATTTCCATGTTTATTCAGATAGCGGTGTAGATATCTCCACCTTAATACAGATGGCGGTGTAGATATTTATATGTTCATACAGATGGCGGTGCAGATATTTCCATGTTCATACAGATGGCGGTGTAGATATTTCCATGTTCATAAAGATAGCGGTGAAGATATTTCCATGTTCATACAGATAGCGGTGTAGATATTTCCATGTTCATACAGATAGCGGTGTAGATATTTCCATGTTCATACAGATAGTGGTGTAGATATTTCCATGTTCATACAGGTTGCGGTGTAGATATTTCCATGTTCATACAGATAGCAGTGCTGATATTTCCATGTTTATACAGGCAGCAGTGTAGGTATTTCCATGTTTATACAGATAGCGGTTTAGATATCTCCTTCTTAATACAGATGGCGGTGTAGATATTTATATGTTCATACAGATGGCGGTGCAGATATTTCCATGTTCATACAGATGGCGGTGTAGATATTTCCATGTTTATAGATATAGCGGTGTAGTTATTTCCATTTGTAAAGAGATAGCTGTGTAGATATTTCCATGTATATGCAGATAGCTTTGTAGATATTTCCATTTTCATACAGATAGCGGTGTAGATATTTACATGTTCAAACATATAGCGGTGTAGATATTTCCATGTTCATACAGATAGCGGTGTAGATGTTTCCATGTTCATACAGATAGCGGTATAGATAATTCCATGTTCATACAAATAGCGGTGTAGATATTTCCATGTTCATACAGATAGCGGTGCTGAGATTTCCATGTTTATGCAGATAGCGGTGCTGATGTTTCCATGTTTATACAGGTAGCAGTGTAGATATTTCCATGTTTATTCAGATAGCAGTGTAGATATTTCCATCTTAATTCTGATGGCGGAGTAGATATTTATATGTTCATACAGATGGCGGTGGAGATATTTCCATGTTTATACAGATGGCGGTGTAGATATTTCCATGTTCATACAGATAGCGGTGTAGTTATTTCCATATTTATACAGGTAGCGGTGTAGATATTTCCATGTTTATACAGATAGCGGTGTAGATATTTCCAAGTTTATACAGATTGCGGTGAAGATGTATGCATATTTACTCAGATAGCGGTGTAGATATTTCCATGTTCATACAGATAGCGGTGTAGATATTTCCATGTTCATCCAGATGGCGGTGTAGATATTTCCATGTTCATCCAGATAGCGGTGTAGATATTTCCATGTTCATACAGATAGCGGAGTAGGTATTTCCACGTTCATACAGATAGAGGGGCTGATATTTCCATGTTCATACAGATAGCGGTGCTGATATTTCCATGTTTATACAGGTAGCGGTGTAGATATTTCCATGTTTATACAGATAGCGGTGTAGTTATTTCCATGTTTATACAGATAGCGGTGTAGATATTTCCATGTTTATACTGTTAGCGGTGTAGATATCTCCATTTTAATACAGATGGCCGTGAAGATATTTGTATGTTCATACAGATGGCGGTGAAGATATTTCCATGTTCATACAGATGGCGGTGTAGATATTTCCATGTTCATACAGATAGCGGTGTAGATATTTCCATGTGTAAAGAGATAGCTGTGTAGATATTTCCATGTATATGCAGATAGCTTTGTAGATATTTCCATTTTCATTCAGTTAGCGGTGTAGATATTTACATGTTCAAACAGATAGCGGTGTAGATATTTCCATGTTCATTCAGATAGCTTTGTAGATATTTCCATGTTCATACAGATAGCGGTGTAGATATTTCCATGTTCATACAGATAGCGGTGCTGATATTTCCATGTTTATACAGGTAGCGGTGTAGATATTTCCATGTTTATACAGATAGCGGTGTAGATATTTCCATGTTTATACAGATAGCGGTGTAGATATTTCCATGTTTATTCAGATAGCGGTGTAGATATCTCCATCTTAATACAGATGGCGGTGTGGATATTTATATGTTCATACAGATGGTGGTGCAGATATTTCCATGTTCATACAGATGGCGTTGTAGATATTTCCATGTTCAGATAGCGGTGTAGATATTTCCATGTTCATACAGATAGCGGTGTAGATATTTCCATGTTCATACAGGTAGCGGTGTAGATTTTTCCATGTTCATACAGATAGCGGTGCTGATATTTCCATGTTTATACAGGCAGCGGTGTAGATATATCCATGTTTATACAGATAGCGGTGTAGATATCTCCTTCTTAATACAGATGGCGGTGTAGATATTTATAAGTTCATACAGATGGCGGTGTAGATATTTCCATGTTCATACAGATGGCGGTGTAGATATTTCCATGTTTATAGATATAGCGGTGTAGTTATTTCCATGTGTAAAGAGATAGCTGTGTAGATATTTCCATGTATATGCAGATAGCTTTGTAGATATTTCCATTTTCATGCAGATAGCGGTGTAGATATTTACATGTTCAAACAGATAGCGGTGTAGATATTTCCATGTTCATTCAGATAGCTTTGTAGATATTTCCATGTTCATACAGATAGTGGTGCTGATATTTCCATGTTTATACAGGTAGCGGTGTAGATATTTCCATGTTTATAGAGATAGCGGTGTAGATATTTCCATGTTTATACAGATAGCGGTGTAGATATTTCCATGTTTATTCAGATAGCGGTGTAGATATCTCCACCTTAATACAGATGGCGGTGTAGATATTTATATGTTCATACAGATGGCGGTGCAGCTATTTCCATGTTCATACAGATGGCGGTGTAGATATTTCCATGTTCATACAGATAGCGGTGTAGATATTTCCATGTTCATACAGATAGCGGTGTAGATATTTCCATGTTCATACAGATAGCGGTGTAGATATTTCCATGTTCATACAGATAGCGGTGTAGATATTTCCATGTTCATACAGGTTGCGGTGTAGATATTTCCATGTTCATACAGATAGCAGTGCTGATATTTCCATGTTTATACAGGCAGCAGTGTAGGTATTTCCATGTTTATACAGATAGCGGTTTAGATATCTCCTTCTTAATACAGATGGCGGTGTAGATATTTATATGTTCATACAGATGGCGGTGCAGATATTTCCATGTTCATACAGATGGCGGTGTAGATATTTCCATGTTTATAGATATAGCGGTGTAGTTATTTCCATGTGTAAAGAGATAGCTGTGTAGATATTTCCATGTATATGCAGATAGCTTTGTAGATATTTCCATTTTCATACAGATAACGGTGTAGATATTTACATGTTCAAACATATACCGGTGTAGATATTTCCATGTTCATACAGATAGCGGTGTAGATGTTTCCATGTTCATACAGATAGCGGTGTATATAATTCCATGTTCATACAGATAGCGGTGTAGATATTTCCATGTTCATACAGATAGCGGTGCTGAGATTTCCATGTTTATGCAGATAGCGGTGCTGATGTTTCCATGTTTATACAGGTAGCAGTGTAGATATTTCCATGTTTATTAAGATAGCAGTGTAGATATTTCCATCTTAATACTGATGGCGGAGTAGATATTTCCATGTTCATACAGATGGCGGTGTAGATATTTCCATGTTCATACAGATAGCGGTGTAGTTATTTCCATGTGTAAAGAGATAGCTTTTTAGATATTTAAATGTATATGCGGATAGCTGTGTAGATATTTCCATTTTCATGCAGAGAGTGGTGTATATATTTCCATCTTCAGATAGAGGTATATATATTTCCATGTTCATACAGATAGCGGTGTAGATATTTCCAAGTTTATACAGACAGCGGTGAAGATGTATGCATGTTTACACAGATAGCGGTGTGGAGATTTCCATGTTCATACAGAGGGCTCTGCAGATATATCCATGTTCATACAGATAGCGGTGTAGATATTTCCATTTTCATACAGATAGCGGTGTAGATATTTCCATGTTCATACAGATAGCGGTGCTGATATTTCCAGGTTTATACAGGTCTCGGTGTAGATATTTCCATGTTCATGCAGATAGCGGTGTAGATATTTCCATGTTCATCCAGATGGCTGTGTAGATATATCCATGTTCATACAGATGGTTGTGAAGATATTTCCATTTTCATACAGATAGAGGGGCTGATATTTCCATGTTCATACAGATAGCGGTGCTGATATTTCCATGTGTATAGAGGTAGCGGTGTGGATATTTCCATGTTTATACAGGTAGCGGTGTAGATATTTCCATGTTTATACAGATAGCGGTGTAGATATTTCCATGTTTATACAGACACCGGTGTAGATATTTCTATCTTAATACAGATGGCCGTGTAGTTATTTATATGTTCATACAGATGGCGGTGCAGATATTTCCATGTTTACACACATAACGGTGCAGATATTTCCAAGTTTTAACAGACAGCGATGTAGATATTTCCATGTTTACACAGATAGCGGTGTAGATACTTCCACGTTTATACAGATAGTGGTGTAGATATTTCCATGTTCATACTGATAGCGGTGTAGATATTTCCATGTTTATACGGTTGGCGGTGTAGATATTTCCATGTTCATACAAATGGCGGTGTAGATATTTCCATGTTTATAGAGATGGCGGTGTAGATATTTCCATGTTTATACAGAGGCTGTGTAGATATTTCCATGTTTATTCAGAAAGCGGTGTAGATATGTCCATGTTCATACAGATAGCGGTGTAGATATTTCCATGTTTATACACATGGCGGTGTAGATATTTCCATGTTTATAGAGATGGCGGTGTAGATATTTCCATGTTTATATAGAAGGCGTTCTAGATATTTCCATGTTTATACACATAGCGGTGTAGGTATTTCCATGTTTATACAGATGGCTGTGTAGATATTTCCATGTTAATAAAGATGGTGGTGAAGATATTTCCATGCTTATTCAGATAGCGGTGTAGGTATTTCTCTGTTTCGCAGATATCAGTTTAGATATTTCCATGTTTATACAGATAGCGGTGTAGATATATCCATGTTTATAGAGATAGCGTTGTAGTTATTTCCATGTTTATATAGATAACGCTGTAGATATTTCCATGTTTATACGGATAGCGGAGTAAATATTTCCATGTATGTACACATGGCTGTGTAGATATTTCCGTGTTTATACAGATGGAAGTGTAGATATTTCCATGTTTATAGAGATGGCAGTGTAGATATTTCCTTCTTTACACAGATAGCGGTGTAGACATTTCCATGTTTATAGAGATAGAGTAGTAGATATTTCCATGTTCATACAGATAGTGTGGATATTTCCATTTTCATACAGATGACAGTGTAGTTATTTCCATGTTCATACAGATGGCGGTGAAGATATTTGCATGTTCATACAGATGGCGGTGTAGATATTTCCATGTTCATACAGATGGCGGTGAAGATATTTGCATGTTCATACAGATGGCGGTGTAGATATTTCCATGTTCATACAGATGGCGGTGTAGGTATTTCCTAGTTCATACAGATGGCGGTGTAGATATTTCCATGTTCATACACACGGTGGTGTAGATATTTCCACGTTTATTCAGATGACGGTGTAGAAATTTCCATCTTTGTACAGATGGCGGTGTAGATATTTCCATGTTTATACAGATGGCAGTGTAGATATTTCCATCTGTATAAAGATGGCGGTGTACATATTTCCATGTTCATACTGATGGCGGTTTAGATATTTCCATGTTTATGCAGATGGTGGTGTAGATATTTCCATGTTTATACAGATGGCGGTGTAGACATTTCCATCTTCATAGAGATGGCAGTGTAGATATTTCCATGTTCATACCGAAGGCAGTGTAGATATTTCTATGTTTATAGAGAGGGCGGTGTAGATATTTCCATGTTTATAAAGATGGCGGTGTAGATATTTCCATGTTTATTCAGATAGCGATGTAGATGTTTCCATCTTTATACAGATAGCGGTGTAGATATTTCTATGTTTATACAGATAGCAGTGTAGATATTTCCATGTTTATACAGATAGCGGTGTAGATATTTCCATGTGTATACAGATGGCGGTATAGATATTTCTTTGTTTATACAGATGGCGGTGTAGATATTTCCATGTTCATAAAGATAGCGGTGTAGATATTTCCATCTTTATACACATGGCGGTGTAGCTATTTCCATCTTCATACATATGGCGGTGTATGTATTTCCATGTTTATACAGATGGCTGTGTAGATATTTCCATGTTCATACAGATGGCGTTGTAGGTATTTCTATGTTTATAGAGATGGCAGTGTAGATATTTCCATGTTTATAAAGATGGCTTTGTAGATATTTCCATGTTTATTCAGATAGTGATGTAGATGTTTCTATCTTTATACAGATAGCGGTGTAGATATTTCTAGGTTTATACAGATAGCGGTGTAGATATTTCCATGTTTATAGAGATAGCGGTGTAGATATTTCAATGTTCATACAGATGGCGTTGTAGATATTTCCATGTTCATACAGTTGGCGGTGTAGATATTTCCACGTTTATAGAGATTGCAGTGTAGTTATTTCCATGTTTATAGAGATTGCGTTGTAGATATTTCCATGTTTATACAAATAGCAGTGTAGGTATTTCAATGTTTATAAAGATTGCAGTGTAGGTATTTCAATGTTTATAGAGATAGTGGTGTAGATATTTCCCTGTTTTACAGGTAGCAGTTTAGATATTTCCATGTTTATAGAGATAGCCGTGTAGATATTTCCATATATATTCAGATAGCGGTGTAGATATTTCCATGTTCATACAGATGGTGGTGTAGATATTTCCATCTTTATAGAGATGGCAGTGTAGACATTTCCATCTTAATACAGATAGAGGTGCAGATATTTCCATGTTTAAACAGATTGCGGTGTAGATATTTCCATCTTTATAGAAATTGCCCTGTAGATATTTCCATGTTCATACAGATGGCGGTTTAGATATTTCCATATTTATATCGATGGCGGTGTAGTTATTTCCATCTTAATACAGATAGCAGTGTAGATATTTCCATGTTTATACAGATGGCGGTGCAGATATTTCCATGTTCATACAGATGGCGTTGTAGATATTTCCATGTTTATAGAGATAGCGGTGTAGTTATATCCATGTGTAAAGAGATAGCTGTGTAGATATTTCCATGTATATGCAGATAGCTGTGTAGATATTTCCATTTTCATGCAGACCGCGGTGTAGATATTTCCATGTTCTAACAGATAGCGGTGTAGATATTTCCATGTTCATACATATAGCGGTGTAGATATTTCCATGTTCATACAGATAGCGGTGTAGATATTTCCATGTTCATACAGATAGCGGTGTAGATATTTCCATGTTCATACAGATAGCGGTGCTGTTATTTCCATGTTTATACAGGTAGCGGTGTAGATATTTCCTTGTTTATACAGATAGCGGTGTAGATATTTCCATGTTTATACAGATAGTGGTGTAGATATTTCCATGTTTATACAGATAGAGGTGTAGATATCTCCATGTTAATACAGATGGCGGTGTAGATATTTATAAGTTCATACAGTTGGCGGTGCAGATATTTCCATATTCATACAGATAGCGGTGTAGCTATTTCCATGTTCATACAGATAGCGGTGTAGATACTTCCATGTTCATCCAGATGGCTGTGTAGACATATCCGTGTTCATACAGATGGCAGTGAAGATAATTCCATGTTTATACATCTAGCGGTGTAGATATTTCCATGTTCATAAAGATAGAGGTGTAGGTATTTCCATGTTCATACAGATAGAGGGGCTGATATTTCCATGTTCATACAGGTAGCGGTGCTGATATTTCCATGTTTATACAGGTAGCGGTGTAGATATTTCCATGTTTATACAGATAGCGGTGTAGTTATTTCCATGTTTATACAGATAGCGGTGTAGATATTTCCATGTTTATACTGATAGCGGTTTAGATATCTCCATCTTAATAGAGATGGCAGTGTAGATATTTAGATGTTCATACAGATGGTGGTGCAGATATTTCCATGTTCATACAGATGGCGGCGTAGATATTTCCATGTTCATACAGATAGCGGTGTAGTTATTTCCATGTGTAAAGAGATAGCTGTGTAGATATTTCCATGTATATGCAGATAGCTCTGTAGATATTTCCATTTTCATGCAGATAGCGGTGTAGATATTTCCATGTTCAAACAGATAGCGGTGTAGACATTTCGATGTTCATTCAGATAGCGGTGAAGGTATTTCTATGTTTATACAGATTGCGGTGAAGATGTATGCATATTTACACAGATAGCGGTGTAGATATTTCCATGTTCATACAGATAGCGGTGTAGATATTTCCATGTTCATCCAGATGGCTGTGTAGATATATCCATGTTCATACAGATAGCGGTGTAGTTATTTGGATGTTCATACAGGTAGTGGTGTAGATATTTCCATGTTCATACAGATAGCGGTGTAGCTATTTCCATGTTCATACAGATAGCGGTGTAGATATTTCCATGTTCATAGAGATAGCGGTGCAGATATTTCCGTGTTCATACAGATAGCGGTGCTGATATTTCCATGTTTATACAGGTAGCGGTGTAGATATTTCCATGTTTATACAGATAGCGGTGTAGATATTTCCATATTTATACAGATAGCGGTGTAGATATTTCCATGTTTATACATATAGCGGTGTAGATATCTCCATCTTAATATAGATTGGGGTGTAGATATTTATATCTTCATACAGATGTCGGTGCAGATATTTCCATGTTCATACAGATGGCAGTGTAGATATTTGCATGTATATAGAGATAGCGCTGCAGTTATTTCCATGTGTAAAGAGATAGCTTTGTAGATATTTCCATGTATATGCAGATCGCTGTGTAGATATTTCCATTTTCATGCAGATAGCGGTGTAGATATTTCCATGTTCAGATAGCGGTGTAGATATTTCCATGTTCATGCAGATAGCAGTGTAGATATTTCCATGTTTATACAGATAGCGGTGAAGATGTATGCATGTTTATACAGATAGCGGTGTAGATAATTCCATGTTCATCCAGATGGCTGTGTTGATATATCCATGTTCATACAGATGGCGGTGAAGATATTTCCATGTTCATACAGATAGCGGTGTAGTTATTTCCGTGTGTAAAGAGATAGCTGTGTAGATATTTCCATGTATATGCAGATAGCTGTGTAGGTATTTCCATTTTCATGCAGATAGCGTTTTAGATATTTCCATGTTCAAACAGATAGCGGTGTAGATATTTCCATGTTCATAGAGAGAGCGGTGTAGATATTTCCATGTTCATACAGATAGTGGTGTAGATATTTCCATGTTTATACAGATAGTGGTGAAGATGTATGCATGTTTACACAGATAGCGGTGTAGATATTTCCATGTTCATTCAGATAGCGGTGTAGATATTTCCATGTTCATCCAGATGGCTGTGTAGACATATCCATGTTCATACAGACGGCGGTGAAGATATTTCCATGTTCATACAGATAGTGGTGTAGATATTTCCATGTTCATCCAGATGGCTGTGTAGTTATATCCATGTTCATACAGATAGCGGTGTAGATATTTCCATGTTCAAACAGATAGCGGTGTAGATATTTCCATGTTCATACAGATAGCGGTGTAGATATTTCCATGTTCATACAGGTAGCGGTGTAGATATTTCCATGTTCATACAGATAGCCGTGCTGATATTTCCATGTTTATACAGGCAGCGGTGTAGATATTTCCATGTTTATACAGATAGCGGTGTAGATATCTCCTTCTTAATACAGATGGCGGTGTAGATATTTATATGTTCATACAGATGGTGGTGTAGATATTTCCATGTTTATAGATATAGCGGTGTAGTTATTTCCATGTGTAAAGAGATAGCTGTGTATATATTTCCATGTATATGCAGATAGCTTTGTAGATATTTCCATTTTCATGCAGTTAGCGGTGTAGGTATTTACATGTTCAAACAGATAGCGGTGTAGGTATTTCCATGTTCATTCAGATAGCTTTGTAGATATTTCCATGTTCATACAGATAGCGGTGTAGATATTTCCATGTTCATACAGATAGCGGTGTAGATATTTCCATGTTCATACAGATAGCGGTGCTGATATTTCCATGTTTATACAGGTAGCGGTGTAGATATTTCCATGTTCATACAGATAGCGGTGTAGATATTTCCATGTTCATCCAGATGGCTGTGTAGATATATCCATGTTCATACAGATGGCGGTGAAGATATTTCCATGTTCATACAGATAGCGGTGCTGATATTTCCATGTTTATACAGATAGCGGTGTAGATATTTCCATGTTCATACAGATAGCGGTGTAGATATTTCCATGTTCAAACAGATAGCGGTGTAGATATTTCCATGTTTACACAGATAGCGGTGTAGATATTTCCATGTTCATCCAGTTGGCTGTGTAGATATGTCCATGTTCATACAGATAGCTGTGTAGATATTTCCATGTTCATACAGATAGCGGTGTAGATATTTCCATGTTCATCCAGATGGCTGTGTAGATATATCCATGTTCATACAGATAGCGGTGTAGATATTTCCATGTTCATACAGATAGCGGTGTAGATATTTCCATGTTCATACAGGTAGCGGTGTAGATATTTCCATGTTCATACAGATAGCGGTGCTGATATTTCCATGTTTATACAGGCAGCGGTGTAGATATTTCCATGTTTATACAGATAGCAGTGTAGATATCTCCATCTTAATACAGATGGCGGTGTAGATATTTATATGTTCATACAGATGGCGTTGCGGATATTTCCATGTTCATACAGATGGCAGTGTAGATATTTCCATGTTTATAGATATAGCGGTGTAGTTATTTCCATGTGTAAAGAGATGGCTGTGTAGATATTTCCATGTATATGCAGATAGCTTTTTAGATATTTCCATTTTCATGCAGATAGCGGTGTAGATATTTACATGTTCAAACAGATAGCGGTGTAGAAATTTCCATGTTCATTCAGATAGCTTTGTAGATATTTCCATGTTCATACAGATAGCGGTGTAGATATTTCCATGTTCATACAGATAGCGGTGTAGATATTTCCATGTTCATACAGATAGCGGTGCTGATATTTCCAAGTTTATACAGGTAGCGGTGTAGATATTTCCATGTTTATACAGATAGCGGTGTAGATATTTCCATGTTTTAAAGATAGTGGTGTAGATATTTCCATGTTTTTTCAGATAGCGGTGTAGATATCTCCATCTTAATACAGATGGCGGTGTAGATATTTACATGTTCATAACGATGGCGGTGCAGATATTTCCATGTTCATACAGATGGCGGTGTAGATATTTCCATGTTCATACAGTTAGCGGTGTAGTTATTTCCATGAGTAAGGAGATAGCTGTGTAGATATTTCCATGTTCATACAGATAGCGGTGTAGATATTTCCATGTTTATACAGATCGCGGTGAAGATGTATGCATGTTTGCACAGATAGCGGTGTGGATATTTCCAAGTTCATCCAGAGGGCTGTGTAGATATATCCATGTTCATACAGATAGCGGTGTAGATATTTCTATGTTCATACAGATAGCGGTGTAGATATTTCCATGTTCATCCAGATGGCTGTGTAGATATATCCATGTTCATACAGATGGCGGTGAAGAAATTTCCATGTTCATACAGATAGCGGTGTAGCTATTTCCATGTTCATACAGATAGCGGTGTAGCTATTTCCATGTTCATACATATAGCGGTGTAGATATTTCCATGTTCATACAGATAGCGGTGTAGATATTTCCATGTTCATCCAGATGGCTGTGTAGATATATCCATGTTCATACAGAGGGCGGTGTAGATATTTCCATGTTCATAGAGATAGCGGTGTAGATATTTCCATGTTCATACAGATAGAGGGGCTGATATTTCCATTTTCATACAGATAGCGGTGCTGATATTTCCATGTTTGTACAGGTAATGGTGTAGATATTTCCATGTTTATACAGGTAGCAGTGTAGATATTTCCATGTTTATACAGATAGCGGTGTGGATATTTCCATGTTTATACTGATAGCGGTGTAGATATCTCCATCTTAATACAGATGGCGGTGTAGATATTTATATGTTCATTCAGATGTCGGTGCAGATATTTCCATGTTCATACAGATGGCGTTGTAGATATTTCCATGTTCATACAGATAGCGGTGTAGTTATTTCCATGTGTAAAGAGATAGCTGTGTAGATATTTCCATGTATATGCAGATAGCTGTGTAGATATTTCTATTTTCATGCTGATAGCCGTTTAGATATTTCCATGTTCAAACAGATAGCGGTGTAGATATTTCCATGTTCATACAGACAGCGTTGTAGATATTTCCATGCTTATACAGATTGCAGTGAAGATGTATGCATGTTTACACAGATAGCGGTGTAGATATTTCCATGTTCATGCAGATAGCGGTGTAGATATTTCCATGTTCATCCAGATGGCTGTGTAGACATATCCATGTTCATACAAATAGCGGTGTAGATATTTCCATGTTCATACAGAAAGAGGTGTAGTTATTTCCATGTTCGTACAGATAGCGGTGAAGCTATTTCCATGTTCATCCAGATGGCTGTGTAGATATATCCATGTTCATACAGATGGCGGTGAAGATAATTCCATGTTCATACAGATAGCGGTGTAGATATTTCCATGTTCATTCAGATAGTGGTGTAGATATTTCCATGTTCATACATATAGCGGTGCTGATATTTCCATGTTTATACAGATAGCGGTGTAGATATCTCCAACTAATACAGATGGCGGTGTAGATATTTATATGTTCATACAGTTGGCAGTGCAGATATTTCCATGTTCATGCAGATGGCGATGTAGATATTTCCATGTTCATACAGATAGCGGTGTAGTTATTTCCATGTGTAAAGAGATAGCTGTGTAGATATTTCCATGAATATGCAGGTAGCAGTGTAGATATTTCCATTTTCATGCAGATAGCGGTGTAGATATTTCCATGTTCAAACAAATAGCGGTGTAGATATTTCCATGTTCATACAGATAGCGGTGTAGATATTTCCATGTTCATACAGATAGCAGTGTAGATATTTCCATGTTTATACAGATAGCGGTGAAGATGTATGCATGTTTACACAGATAGCGGTGTAGATGTTTCCATGTTCAAACAGCGGTGTAGATATTTCCATGTTCATACAGATAGCGGTGTAGATATTTCCATGTTTATACAGATTGCGGTGAAGATGTATGCATATTTACACAGATAGCGGTGTAGATATTTCCATGTTCTTTCAGATAGCGGTGTAGATATTTCCATGTTCATCCAGATGGCTGTGTAGATATATCCATGTTCATACAAATAGCGGTGTAGATATTTCCATTTTCATACAGGTAGTGGTGTAGATATTTCCATGTTCATACAGATAGCGGTGTAGCTATTTCCATTTTCATACAGATAGCGGTGTAGATATTTCCATGTTCATAGAGATAGCGGTGTAGATATTTCCATGTTCATACAGATAGCGGTGCTGATATTTCCATGTTTATACAGGTAGCGGTGTAGATATCTCCATCTTAATATAGATGGGGGTGTAGATATTTATATCTTCATACTGATGGCGGTGCAGATATTTCCATGTTCATACAGATGGCGGTGTAGATATTTGCATGTTTATATAGATAGCGGTGTAGTTATTTCCATGTGTAAAGAGATAGCTTTGTAGCTATTTCCATGTATATGCAGATCGCTGTGTAGATATTTCCATTTTCATGCAGATAGCGGTGAAGATATTTCCATGTTCAAACAGATACCGGTGTAGATATTTCCATGTTCATGCTAATAGCAGTGTAGATATTTCCATGTTTATACAGATGGCGGTGAAGATGTATGCATGTTTACACAGATAGCGGAGTAGATATTTCCATGTTCATCCAGATAGCGGTGTAGATATTTCCATGTTCATCCAGATGGCTGTGTAGATATATCCATGTTCATACAGATAGCGGTGTAGATATTTCCATTTTCATACAGGTAGTGGTGTAGATATTTCCATGTTCATACAGATAGCGGTGTAGCTATTTCCATGTTCATACAGATAGCGATGTAGATATTTCCATGTTCATAGAGATAGCGGTGTAGGTATTCCCATGTTCAAACAGATAGCGGTACTGATATTTCCATGTTTATACAAGTAGCGGTGTAGATATTTCCATGTTAATACAGATAGCGGTGTAGATATTTCCATGTTTATACATGTAGCGGTGTAGATATTTCCAAGTTTATACAGATAGCGGTGTAGATATCTCCATCTTAATATAGATGGGTGTGTAGATATTTATATCTTCATACAGATGGCGGTGCAGATATTTCCATGTTCATACAGGTGGCGGTGTAGATATTTGCATGTTTATAGAGATAGCGCTGTAGTTATTTCCATGTGTAAAGAGATAGCTGTTTAGATATTTCCATGTATATGCAGATCGCTGTGTAGATATTTCCATTTTCATGCAGATAGCGGTGTAGATATTTCCATGTTCAAACAGATAGCGGTGTAGACATTTCCATGTTCATGCAGATAGCAGTGTAGATATTTCCATGTTTATACAGGTGGCGGTGAAGATGTATGCATGTTTACACAGATAGCGGAGTAGATATTTCCATGTTCATACAGATAGCGGTGTAGATATTTCCATGTGTAAAGAGATAGCTGTGTAGATATTTCCATGTATATGCAGATAGCTGTGTAGATATTTCCATTTTCATGCAGATAGCGGTTTAGATATTTCCATGTTCAAACAGATAGCGGTGTAGATATTTCCATGTTCATAGAGATAGCGGTGTAGATATTTCCATGTTCATACAGATAGCGGTGCTGATATTTCCATGTTTATACAGGTAGCGGTGTAGATATTTCCAAGTTTATACAGAGAGCGGTGATGATATCTCCATCTTAAAGCAGATGGCGGTGTAGATATTTATATGTTCATACAGATGGCGGTGCAGATATTCCCATGTTCGTACAGATGGCGCTGTAGATATTTCCATGTTTATAGAGATAGCGGTGCAGTTATTTCCATGTGTATAGAGATAGCTTTGTAGATATTTCCATGTATATGCAGATAGCTGTGTAGATATTTCTATTTTCATGCAGATAGGGGTTTAGATATTTCCATGTTCAAACAGATAGCGGTGTAGATATTTCCATGTTCATACAGATCGCGGTGTAGATATTTCCATGTTCATACAGATGGCTGTGTAGACATATCCATGTTCATACAGATGGCGGTGAAGATATTTCCATGTTCATACAGACAGCGGTGTAGATATTTCCATGTTCATACAGATAGCGGTGTAGATATTTCCATGTTCATGCAGATAGCGGTGTAGATATTTCCATGTTCATCCAGATGGCTGTGTAGATATATCCATGTTCTTACAGATGACGGTTAAGGTATTTCCATGTTCATACAGATAGCGATGTAGATATTTCCATATTCATACAGATAGCGGTGTAGATATTTCCATGTTCATACCGATAGCGGTGCTGATATTTCCATGTTTATACAGGCAGCGGTGTAGATATTTCCATGTTTATACAGATAGCGGTGTAGAGATTTCCATGTGTATACAGCTAGCGGTGTAGATATTTCCATGTTTATACAGATAGCGGTGTAGATATCTCCTTCTTAATACAGATGGCGGTGTAGATGTTTATATGTTCATACAGATGGCGGTGCAGATATTTCCATGTGCATACAGATGGCGGTGTAGATATTTCCAAGTTTATAGGGATAGCGGTGTAGTTATTTCCATGTGTAAAGAGGTAGCTGTGTAGATATTTCCATGTATATGCAGATAGCTGTGTAGATATTTCCATTTTCATGCAGACAGCGGTGTAGATATTTCCATGTTCAGATAGCGGTGTAGATATTTCCATGTTCATACAGATAGCGGTGTAGATATTTCCATGTTCATACAGATAGCGGTGTAGATATTTCCATGTTCATACAGATAGCGGTGTAGATATTTCCATGTTCATACATATAGCGGTGCTGATATTTCCTTGTTTATACAGGTAGCGGTGTAGATATTTCCATGTTTATACAGATAGCGGTGTAGATATTTCCATGTTTATACAGATAGCGGAGTAGATATTTCCATGTTTATACAGATAGCGGTGTAGATATCTCCATCTTAATACAGATGGCGGTGTAGATATTTCCATGTTCATACAGATAGCGTTGTAGTTATTTCCATGTGTAAAGAGATGGCTGTGTGGATATTTCCATGTATATGCAGATAGCATGTAGATATTTCCATTTTCATGCAGGTAGCGGTGTAGATATTTCCATGTTCAAACAGATAGCGGTGTAGATATTTCCATGTTCATACAGATAGCGGTGTAGTTATTTCCATGTTCATACAGATAGCAGTGTAGATATTTCCATGTTTATACAGATAGCGGTGAAGATGTATGCATGTTTACACAGATAGCGTTGTAGATATTTCCATGTTCATTGAGATTGCGGTGTAGATTTTTCCATGTTCATACAGATAGAGGTGTAGATATTTCCATTTTTATACAGATTGCGGTGAAGGTGTATGCATATTTACACAGATAGCGGTGTAGATATTTCCATGTTCATCCAGATAGCGGTGTAGATATTTCCATGTTCATACAGATGGCTGTGTAGATATATCCACGTTCATACAGATAGCGGTGTAGATATTTCCATTTTCATACAGGTAGTGGTGTAGGTATTTCCATGTTCATACAGATAGCGGTGTAGATATTTCCATGTTCATAGAGATAGCGGTGTAGTTATTTCCATGTGTAAAGAGATAGCTGTGTAGCTATTTCCATGTATATGCAGATAGCTCTGTAGATACTTCCATTTTCATGCAGATAGCGGTGTAGATATTTCCATGTTCAAACAGATAGCGGTGTAGATATTTCCATGTTCATACAGATAGCGGTGTAGATATTTCCAAGTTTATACAGATTGCGGTGAACATGTATGCATATTTACTCAGATAGCGGTGTAGATATTTCCATGTTCATACAGATAGAGGGGCTGATATTTCCATGTTCATACAGATAGCGGTGCTGATATTTCCATGTTTATACAGGTAGCGGTGTAGATATTTCCATGTTTATACAGATAGCGGTGTAGTTATTTCCATGTTTATACAGATAGCGGTGTAGATATTTCCATGTTTATACTGTTAGCGGTGTAGATATCTCCATTTTAATACAGATGGCCGTGAAGATATTTGTATGTTCATACAGATGGCGGTGAAGATATTTCCATGTTCATACAGATGGCGGTGTAGATATTTCCATGTTCATACAGATAGCGGTGTAGTTATTTCCATGTGTAAAGAGATAGCTGTGTAGATATTTCCATGTATATGCAGATAGCTCTGTAGATATTTCCATTTTCATGCAGATAGCGGTGTAGATATTTCCATGTTTAAACAGATAGCGGTGTAGACATTTCCATGTTCATACAGATAGCGGTGAAGATATTTCCATGTTTATACAGATTGCGGTGAAGATGTATGCATATTTACACAGATAGCGGTGTAGATATTTCCATGTTCATGCAGATAGCAGTGTAGATATTTCAATGTTTATACAGATAGCGGTGAAGATGTATGCATGTTTATACAGATGGCGGTGTAGATATTTCCATGTTCATCCAGATGGCTGTGTTGATATATCCATGTTCATACAGATGGCGGTGAAGATATTTCCATCTTCATACAGATAGCAGTGTAGTTTTTTCCGTGTGTAAAGAGATAGCTGTGTAGATATTTCAATGCATATGAAGATAGCTGTGTAGATATTTCCATTTTCATGCAGATAGCGGTTTAGATATTTCCATGTTCAAACAGATAGCGGTGTAGATATTTCCATGTTCATAGAGAGAGCGGTGTAGATATTTCCATGTTCATACAGATAGCGGTGTAGATATTTCCATGTTCATACAGATAGCGGTGTAGATATTTCCATGTTCATACAGATAGTGGTGCTGATATTTCCATGTTTATACAGGTAGCGCTGTAGATATTTCCATGTTTATAGAGATAGCGGTGTAGATATTTCCATGTTTATACAGATAGCGGTGTAGATATTTCCATGTTTATTCAGATAGCGGTGTAGATATCTCCACCTTAATACAGATGGCGGTGTAGATATTTATATGTTCATACAGATGGCGGTGCAGATATTTCCATGTTCATACAGATGGCGGTGTAGATATTTCCATGTTCATAAAGATAGCGGTGAAGATATTTCCATGTTCATACAGATAGCGGTGTAGATATTTCCATGTTCATACAGATAGCGGTGTAGATATTTCCATGTTCATACAGATAGCGGTGTAGATATTTCCATGTTCATACAGGTTGCGGTGTAGATATTTCCATGTTCATACAGATAGCAGTGCTGATATTTCCATGTTTATACAGGCAGCAGTGTAGGTATTTCCATGTTTATACAGATAGCGGTCTAGATATCTCCTTCTTAATACAGATGGCGGTGTAGATATTTATATGTTCATACAGATGGCGGTGCAGATATTTCCATGTTCATACAGATGGCGGTGTAGATATTTCCATGTTTATAGATATAGCGGTGTAGTTATTTCCATTTGTAAAGAGATAGCTGTGTAGAAATTTCCATGTATATGCAGATAGCTGTGTAGATATTTCCATTTTCATGCAGATAGCGGTTTAGATATTTCCATGTTCAAACAGATAGCGGTGTAGATATTTCCATGTTCATACAGATAGCGGTGTGGATATTTCCATGTTCAAACAGATAGCGGTGTAGATGTTTCCATGTTCATACAGATAGCGGTGTAGATAATTCCATGTTCATACAGATAGCGGTGTAGATATTTCCATGTTCATACAGATAGCGGTGCTGAGATTTCCATGTTTATGCAGATAGCGGTGCTGATGTTTCCATGTTTATACAGGTAGCAGTGTAGATATTTCCATGTTTATTCAGATAGCAGTGTAGATATTTCCATCTTAATTCTGATGGCGGAGTAGATATTTATATGTTCATACAGATGGCGGTGGAGATATTTCCATGTTCATACAGATAGCGGTGTAGTTATTTCCGTATTTATACAGGTAGCGGTGTAGATATTTCCATGTTTATACAGATAGCGGTGTAGATATTTCCAAGTTTATACAGATTGCGGTGAAGATGTATGCATATTTACTCAGATAGCGGTGTAGATATTTCCATGTTCATACAGATAGCGGTGTAGATATTTCCATGTTCATCCAGATGGAGGTGTAGATATTTCCATGTTCATCCAGATAGCGGTGTAGATATTTCCATGTTCATACAGATAGCGGAGTAGGTATTTCCACGTTCATACAGATAGAGGGGCTGATATTTCCATGTTCATACAGATAGCGGTGCTGATATTTCCATGTTTATACAGGTAGCGGTGTAGATATTTCCATGTTTATACAGATAGCGGTGTAGTTATTTCCATGTTTATACAGATAGCGGTGTAGATATTTCCATGTTTATACTGTTAGCGGTGTAGATATCTCCATTTTAATACAGATGGCCGTGAAGATATTTGTATGTTCATACAGATGGCGGTGAAGATATTTCCATGTTCATACAGATGGCGGTGTAGATATTTCCATGTTCATACAGATAGCGGTGTAGTTATTTCCATGTGTAAAGAGATAGCTGTGTAGATATTTCCATGTATATGCAGATAGCTCTGTAGATATTTCCATTTTCATGCAGATAGCGGTGTAGATATTTCCATGTTTAAACAGATAGCGGTGTAGACATTTCCATGTTCATACAGATAGCGGTGAAGATATTTCCATGTTTATACAGATTGCGGTGAAGATGTATGCATATTTACACAGATAGCGGTGTAGATATTTCCATGTTCATGCAGATAGCAGTGTAGATATTTCAATGTTTATACAGATAGCGGTGAAGGTGTATGCATGTTTATACAGATAGCGGTGTAGATATTTCCATGTTCATCCAGATGGCTGTGTTGATATATCCATGTTCATACAGATGGCGGTGAAGATATTTCCATCTTCATACAGATAGCGGTGTAGTTTTTTCCGTGTGTAAAGAGATAGCTGTGTAGATATTTCCATGCATATGAAGATAGCTGTGTAGATATTTGCATTTTCATGCAGATAGCGGTTTAGATATTTCCATGTTCAAACAGATAGCGGTGTAGATATTTCCATGTTTATTCAGATAGCGGTGTAGATATCTCCATCTTAATACAGATGGCAGTGTGGATATTTATATGTTCATACAGATGGTGGTGCAGATATTTCCATGTTCATACAGATGGCGTTGTAGATATTTCCATGTTCAGATAGCAGTGTAGATATTTCCATGTTCATACAGATAGCGGTGTAGATATTTCCATGTTCATACAGGTAGCGGTGTAGATTTTTCCATGTTCATACAGATAGCGGTGCTGATATTTCCATGTTTATACAGGCAGCGGTGTAGATATATCCATGTTTATACAGATAGCGGTGTAGATATCTCCTTCTTAATACAGATGGCGGTGTAGATATTTATAAGTTCATACAGATGGCGGTGTAGATATTTCCATGTTCATACAGATGGCGGTGTAGATATTTCCATGTTTATAGATATAGCGGTGTAGTTATTTCCATGTGTAAAGAGATAGCTGTGTAGATATTTCCATGTATATGCAGATAGCTTTGTAGATATTTCCATTTTCATGCAGATAGCGGTGTAGATATTTACATGTTCAAACAGATAGCGGTGTAGATATTTCCATGTTCATTCAGATAGCTTTGTAGATATTTCCATGTTCATACAGATAGTGGTGCTGATATTTCCATGTTTATACAGGTAGCGGTGTAGATATTTCCATGTTTATAGAGATAGCGGTGTAGATATTTCCATGTTTATACAGATAGCGGTGTAGATATTTCCATGTTTATTCAGATAGCGGTGTAGATATCTCCACCTTAATACAGATGGCGGTGTAGATATTTATATGTTCATACAGATGGCGGTGCAGCTATTTCCATGTTCATACAGATGGCGGTGTAGATATTTCCATGTTCATACAGATAGCGGTGTAGATATTTCCATGTTCATACAGATAGCGGTGTAGATATTTCCATGTTCATACAGATAGCGGTGTAGATATTTCCATGTTCATACAGATAGCGGTGTAGATATTTCCATGTTCATACAGGTTGCGGTGTAGATATTTCCATGTTCATACAGATAGCAGTGCTGATATTTCCATGTTTATACAGGCAGCAGTGTAGGTATTTCCATGTTTATACAGATAGCGGTTTAGATATCTCCTTCTTAATACAGATGGCGGTGTAGATATTTATATGTTCATACAGATGGCGGTGCAGATATTTCCATGTTCATACAGATGGCGGTGTAGATATTTCCATGTTTATAGATATAGCGGTGTAGTTATTTCCATGTGTAAAGAGATAGCTGTGTAGATATTTCCATGTATATGAAGATAGCTTTGTAGATATTTCCATTTTCATACAGATAGCGGTGTAGATATTTACATGTTCAAACATATACCGGTGTAGATATTTCCATGTTCATACAGATAGCGGTGTAGATGTTTCCATGTTCATACAGATAGCGGTGTAGATAATTCCATGTTCATACAGATAGCGGTGTAGATATTTCCATGTTCATACAGATAGCGGTGCTGAGATTTCCATGTTTATGCAGATAGCGGTGCTGATGTTTCCATGTTTATACAGGTAGCAGTGTAGATATTTCCATGTTTATTAAGATAGCAGTGTAGATATTTCCATCTTAATACTGATGGCGGAGTAGATATTTCCATGTTCATACAGATGGCGGTGTAGATATTTCCATGTTCATACAGATAGCGGTGTAGTTATTTCCATGTGTAAAGAGATAGCTTTTTAGATATTTAAATGTATATGCGGATAGCTGTGTAGATATTTCCATTTTCATGCAGAGAGTGGTGTATATATTTCCATCTTCAGATAGAGGTATATATATTTCCATGTTCATACAGATAGCAGTGTAGATATTTCCAAGTTTATACAGACAGCGGTGAAGATGTATGCATGTTTACACAGATAGCGGTGTGGAGATTTCCATGTTCATACAGAGGGCTGTGCAGATATATCCATGTTCATACAGATAGCGATGTAGATATTTCCATTTTCATACAGATAGCGGTGTAGATATTTCCATGTTCATACAGATGGCTGCGTAGATATATCCGTGTTCATACCGATTGCGGTGAAGATATTTCCTTGTCCTTACAGATAGCGGTGTAGATATTTCCATGTTCATACAGATAGAGTTGTAGCTATTTCCATGTTCATACAGATAGAGGGGCTGATATTTCCATGTTCATACAGATAGCGGTGCTGATATTTCCATGTTTATACAGGTAGCGGTGTAGATATTTCCATGTTTATACCGATAGCAGTGTAGATATTTCCATGTTTATACAGAGAGCGGTGTAGATATATCCATGTTTATACAGATAGCGGTGTAGATATCTCCTTCTTAATACAGATGGCGGTGTAGATAATTATATGTTCATACAGATGACGGTGCAGATATTTCCATGTTCATACAGATGGCGGTGTGGATATTTCCATATTCATACAGATAGCGGTGTAGATATTTCCATGTTTATACAGATAGCGGTGTAGATATTTCCATGTTCTTACAGATGGCGGTGCAGATGTTTCCATGTTCATACAGATGGCGGTGTAGATATTTCCATGTTCATAGAGATAGCGGTGTAGTTATTTCCAAGTGTAAAGAGATAGCTGTGTAGATATTTCCATGTATATGCAGATAGCTCTGTAGATATTTCCATTTTCATGCAGATAGCGGTGTAGATATTTCCATGTTCAAACAGATAGCGGTGTAGATATTTCCATGTTCATACAGATAGCGGTGTAGATATTTCCAAGTTTATACAGATTGCCGTGAAGATGTATGCATATTTACTCAGATAGCGGTGTAGATATTTCCATGTTCATACAGATAGCGGTGTAGATATTTCCATGTTCATCCAGATGGCGGTGTAGATATTTCCATGTTCATCCAGATGGCTGTGTAGATATATCCATGTTCAAACAAATAGCGGTGTAGATATTTCCATGTTTATACAGGTAGTGGTGTAGATATTTCCATGTTCATACAGATAGCGGTGTAGCTATTTCCATGTTCATACAGATAGCGGTGTAGATATTTCCATGTTGATAGAGATAGCGGTGTAGGTATTCCCATGTTCAAACAGATAGCGGTACTGATATTTCCATGTTTATACAAGTAGCGGTGTAGATATTTTCATGTTAATACAGATAGCGGTGTAGATATTTCCATGTTTATACATGTAGCGGTGTAGATATTTCCAAGTTTATACAGATAGCGGTGTAGATATCTCCATGTTAATATAGATGGGTGTGTAGATATTTATATCTTCATACAGATGGCGGTGCAGATATTTCCATGTTCATACAGGTGGCGGTGTAGATATTTGCATGTTTATAGAGATAGCGCTGTAGTTATTTCCATGTGTAAAGAGATAGCTGTTTAGATATTTCCATGTATATGCAGATCGCTGTGTAGATATTTCCATTTTAATGCAGATAGCGGTGTAGATATTTCCATGTTCAAACAGATAGCGGTGTAGACATTTCCATGTTCATGCAGATAGCAGTGTAGATATTTCCATGTTTATACAGGTGGCGGTGAAGATGTATGCATGTTTACACAGATAGCGGAGTAGATATTTCCATGTTCATACAGATAGCGGTGTAGATATTTCCATGTTCATCCAGATGGCTGTGTAGATATATCCATGTTCATACAGATGGCGGTGAAGATATTTCCATGTTCATACAGATAGCGGTGTAGTTATTTCCATGTGTAAAGAGATAGCTGTGTAGATATTTCCATGTATATGCAGATAGCTGTGTAGATATTTCCATTTTCATGCAGATAGCGGTTTAGATATTTAAATGTTGAAACAGATAGCGGTGTAGATATTTCCATGTTCATAGAGATAGCGGTGTAGATATTTCCATGTTCATACAGATAGCGGTGCTGATATTTCCATGTTTATACAGGTAGCGGTGTAGATATTTCCAAGTTTATACAGAAAGCGGTGATGATATCTCCATCTTAAAGCAGATGGCGGTGTAGATATTTATATGTTCATACAGATGGCGGTGCAGATATTCCCATGTTCGTACAGATGGCGCTGTAGATATTTCCATGTTTATAGAGATAGCGGTGCAGTTATTTCCATGTGTATAGAGATAGCTTTGTAGATATTTCCATGTATATGCAGATAGCTGTGTAGATATTTCTATTTTCATGCAGATAGGGGTTTAGATATTTCCATGTTCAAACAGATAGCGGTGTAGATATTTCCATGTTCATACAGATCGCGGTGTAGATATTTCCATGTTTATACAGATGGCTGTGTAGACATATCCATGTTCATACAGATGGCGGTGAAGATATTTCCATGTTCATACAGACAGCGGTGTAGATATTTCCATGTTCATAGAGATAGCGGTGTAGATATTTCCATGTTCATACAGATGGCTGTGTAGATATATCCATGTTCTTACAGATGACGGTGAAGGTATTTCCATGTTCATACAGATAGCGATGTAGATATTTCCATGTTCATACAGATAGCGGTGTAGATATTTCCATGTTCATACCGATAGCGGTGCTGATGTTTCCATGTTTATACAGGCAGCGGTGTAGATATTTCCATGTTTATACAGATAGCGGTGTAGAGATTTCCATGTGTATACAGCTAGCGGTGTAGATATTTATATGTTTATACAGATAGCGGTGTAGATATCTCCTTCTTAATACAGATGGCGGTGTAGATGTTTATATGTTGATACAGATGGCGGTGCAGATATTTCCATGTGCATACAGATGGCGGTGTAGATATTTCCAAGTTTATAGGGATAGCGGTGTAGTTATTTCCATGTGTAAAGAGGTAGCTGTGTAGATATTTCCATGTATATGCAGATAGCTGTGTAGATATTTCCATTTTTATGCAGACAGCGGTGTAGATATTTCCATGTTCAAACAGATAGCGGTGTAGATATTTCCATGTTCATACAGATAGCGGTGTAGATATTTCCATGTTCATACAGATAGCGGTGTAGATATTTCCATGTTCATACAGATAGCGGTGTAGATATTTCCATGTTCATACATATAGCGGTGCTGATATTTCCTTGTTTATACAGGTAGCGGTGTAGATATTTCCATGTTTATACAGATAGCGGTGTAGATATTTCCATGTTTATACAGATAGCGGAGTAGATATTTCCATGTTTATACAGATAACGGTGTAGATTTCTCCATCTTAATACAGATGGCGGTGTAGATATTTCCATGTTCATACAGATAGCGTTGTAGTTATTTCCATGTGTAAAGAGATAGCTGTGTGGATATTTCCATGTATATGCAGATAGCATGTAGATATTTCCATTTTCATGCAGGTAGCGGTGTAGATATTTCCATGTTCAAACAGATAGCGGTGTAGATATTTCCATGTTCATACAGATAGCGGTGTAGTTATTTCCATGTTCATACAGATAGCAGTGTAGATATTTCCATGTTTATACAGATAGCGGTGAAGATGTATGCATGTTTACACAGATAGCGTTGTAGATATTTCCATGTTCATTGAGATTGTGGTGTAGATTTTTCCATGTTCATACAGATAGAGGTGTAGATATTTCCATGTTTATACAGATTGCGGTGAAGGTGTATGCATATTTACACAGATAGCGGTGTAGATATTTCCATGTTCATCCAGATAGCGGTGTAGATATTTCCATGTTCATCCAGATGGCTGTGTAGATATATCCATGTTGATACAGATAGCGGTGTAAATATTTCCATTTTCATACAGGTAGTGGTGTAGATATTTCCATGTTCATACAGATAGCGGTGTAGCTATTTCCATGTTCATACAGATAGCGGTGTAGATATTTCCATGTTCATAGAGATAGCGGTGTAGGTATTCCCATGTTCAAACAGATAGCGGTACTGATATTTCCATGTTTATACAAGTAGCGGTGTAGATATTTCCATGTTAATACAGATAGCGGTGTAGATATTTCCATGTTTATACATGTAGCGGTGTAGATATTTCCAAGTTTATACAGATAGCGGTGTAGATATCTCCATCTTAATATAGATGGGTGTGTAGATATTTATATCTTCATACAGATGGCGGTGCAGATATTTCCATGTTCATACAGGTGGCGGTGTAGATATTTGCATGTTTATAGAGATAGCGCTGTAGTTATTTCCATGTGTAAAGAGGTAGCTGTTTAGATATTTCCATGTATATGCAGATCGCTGTGTAGATATTTACATTTTCATGCAGATAGCGGTGAAGATATTTCCATGTTCAAACAGATAGCGGTGTAGATATTTCCATGTTCATGCTAATAGCAGTGTAGATATTTCCATGTTTATACAGATGGCGGTGAAGATGTATGCATGTTTACACATATAGCGGAGTAGATATTTCCATGTTCATATAGATAGCGGTGTAGATATTTCCATGTTCATCCAGATGGCTGTGTAGATATATCCATGTTCATACAGATGGCGGTGAAGATATTTCCATGTTCATACAGATAGCAGTGTAGTTATTTCCATTTGTAAAGAGATAGCTGTGTAGATATTTCCATGTATATGCAGATAGCTGTGTAGATATTTCCATTTTCATGCAGATAGCGGTTTAGATATTTCCCTGTTCAAACAGATAGCGGTGTAGATATTTCCATGTTCATACAGATAGCGGTGCTGATATTTCCATGTTTATACCGGTAGCGGTGTAGATATTTCCAAGTTTATACAGAGAGCGGTGTTGATATCTCCATCTTAAAGCAGATGGTGGTGTAGATATTTATATGTTCATACAGATGGCGGTTCAGATATTCCCATGTTCATACAGATGGCGCAGTAGATATTTCCATGTTTATAGAGATAGCGGTGCAGTTATTTCCATGTGTATAGAGATAGCTTTGTAGATATTTCCATGTATATGCAGATAGCTGTGTAGATATTTCTATTTTCATGCAGATAGGGGTTTAGATATTTCCATGTTCAAACAGATAGCGGTGTAGATATTTCCATCTTCATACAGATCGCGGTGTAGATATTTCCATGTTCATATAGATGGCTGTGTAGACATATCCATGTTCATACAGATGGCGGTGAAGATATTTCCATGTTCATACAGACAGCGGTGTAGATATTTCCATGTTCATACAGATAGCGGAGTAGATATTTCCATGTTCATACAGATGGCTGTGTAGATATATCCATGTTCTTACAGATGACGGTGAAGGTATTTCCATGTTCATACAGATAGCGGTGTAGATATTTCCATGTTCATACAGATAGCGGTGTAGATATTTCCATGTTCATACCGATAGCGGTGCTGATATTTCCATGTTTATACAGGCAGCGGTGTAGATATTTCCATGTCTATACAGATAGCGATGTAGAGATTTCCATGTGTATAGAGCTAGCGGTGTAGATATTTCCATGTTTATACAGATAGCGGTGTAGATATCTCCTTCTTAATACAGATGGCGGTGTAGATGTTTATATGTTCATACAGATGGCGGTGCAGATATTTCCATGTGCATACAGATGGCGGTGTAGATATTTCCAAGTTTATAGGGATAGCGGTGTAGTTATTTCCATGTGTAAAGAGGTAGCTGTGTAGATATTTCCATGTATATGCAGATAGCTGTGTAGATATTTCCATTTTCATGCAGACAGCGGTGTAGATATTTCCATGTTCAAACAGATAGCGGTGTAGATATTTCCATGTTCATACAGATAGCGGTGTAGATATTTCCATGTTCATACAGATAGCGGTGTAGATATTTCCATGTTCATACAGATAGCGGTGTAGATATTTCCATGTTCATACATATAGCGGTGCTGATATTTCCTTGTTTATACAGGTAGCGGTGTAGATATTTCCATGTTTATACAGATAGCGGAGTAGATATTTCCATGTTTATACAGATAGCGGTGTAGATATCTCCATCTTAATACAGATGGCGGTGTAGATATTTCCATGTTCATACAGATAGCGTTGTAGTTATTTCCATGTGTAAAGAGATAGCTGTGTGGATATTTCCATGTATATGCAGATAGCATGTAGATATTTCCATTTTCATGCAGGTAGCGGTGTAGATATTTCCATGTTCAAACAGATAGCGGTGTAGATATTTCCATGTTCATACAGATAGCGGTGTAGTTATTTCCATGTTCATACAGATAGCAGTGTAGATATTTCCATGTTTATACAGATAGCGGTGAAGATGTATGCATGTTTACACAGATAGCGTTGTAGATATTTCCATGTTCATTGAGATTGCGGTGTAGATTTTTCCATGTTCATACAGATAGAGGTGTAGATATTTCCATGTTTATACAGATTGCGGTGAAGTTGTATGCATATTTACACAGATAGCGGTGTAGATATTTCCATGTTCATCCAGATAGCGGTGTAGATATTTCCATGTTCATCCAGATGGCTGTGTAGATATATCCATGTTCATACAGATAGCGGTGTAGATATTTCCGTTTTCATACAGGTAGTGGTGTAGATATTTCCATGTTCATACAGATAGCGGTGTAGCTATTTCCATGTTCATACAGATAGCGGTGTAGATATTTCCATGTTCATAGAGATAGCGGTGTAGGTATTCCCATGTTCAAACAGATAGCGGTTCTGATATTTCCATGTTTATACAAGTAGCGGTGTAGATATTTCCATGTTAATACAGATAGCGGTGTAGATATTTCCATGTTTATACATGTAGCGGTGTAGATATTTTCAAGTTTATACAGATAGCGGTGTAGATATCTCCATCTTAATATAGATGGGTGTGTAGATATTTATATCTTCATACAGATGGCGGTGCAGATATTTCCATGTTCATACAGGTGGCGGTGTAGATATTTGCATGTTTATAGAGATAGCGCTGTAGTTATTTCCATGTGTAAAGAGATAGCTGTTTAGATATTTCCATGTATATGCAGATCGCTGTGTAGATATTTCCATTTTCATGCAGATAGCGGTGTAGATATTTCCATGTTCAAACAGATAGCGGTGTAGACATTTCCATGTTCATGCAGATAGCAGTGTAGATATTTCCATGTTTATACAGGTGGCGGTGAAGATGTATGCATGTTTACACAGATAGCGGAGTAGATATTTCCATGTTCATACAGATAGCGGTGTAGATATTTCCATGTTCATCCAGATGGCTGTGTAGATATATCCGTGTTCATACAGATGGCGGTGAAGATATTTCCATGTTCATACAGATAGCGGTGTAGTTATTTCCATATGTAAAGAGATAGCTGTGTAGATATTTCCGTGTATATGCAGATAGCTGTGTAGATATTTCCATTTTCATACAGATAGCGGTTTAGATATTTCCATGTTCAAACAGATAGCGGTGTAGATATTTCCGTGTTGATAGAGATAGCGGTGTAGATATTTCCATGTTCATACAGATAGCGGTGTTGATATTTCCATGTTTATACAGGTAGCGGTGTAGATATTTCCAAGTTTATACAGAGAGCGGTGATGATATCTCCATCTTAAAGCAGATGGCGGTGTAGATATTTATATGTTCATACAGATGGCGGTGCAGATATTCCCATGTTCATACAGATGGCGCAGTAGATATTTCCATGTTTATAGAGATAGCGTTGCAGTTATTTCCATGTGTATAGAGATAGCTTTGTAGATATTTCCATGTATATGCAGATAGCTGTGTAGATATTACTATTTTCATGCAGATAGGGGTTTAGATATTTCCATGTTCAAACAGATAGCGGTGAAGATATTTCCATGTTCATACAGATCGCGGTGTAGATATTTCCATGTTCATACAGATGGCTGTGTAGACATATCCATGTTCATACAGATGGCGGTGAAGATATTTCCATGTTCATACAGACAGCGGTGTAGATATTTCCATGTTCATACAGATAGCGGTGTAGATATTTCCATGTTCATACAGATGGCTGTGTAGATATATCCATGTTCTTACAGATGACGGTGAAGGTATTTCCATGTTCATACAGATAGCGGTGTAGATATTTCCATGTTCATACAGATAGCGGTGTAGATATTTCCATGTTCATACCGATAGCGGTGCTGATATTTCCATGTTTATTCAGGCAGCGGTGTAGATATTTCCATGTTTATACAGATAGCGGTGTAGAGATTTCCATGTGTATACAGCTAGCGGTGTAGATATTTCCATCTTTATACAGATAGCGGTGTAGATATCTCCTTCTTAATACAGATGGCGGTGTAGATGTTTATATGTTCATACAGATGGCGGTGCAGATATTTCCATGTGCATACAGATTGCGGTGTAGATATTTCCAAGTTTATAGGGATAGCGGTGTAGTTATTTCCATGTGTAAAGAGGGAGCTGTGTAGATATTTCCATGTATATGCAGATAGCTGTGTAGGTATTTCCATTTTCATGCAGACAGCGGTGTAGATATTTCCATGTTCAAACAGATAGCGGTGTAGATATTTCCATGTTCATACAGATAGCGGTGTAGATATTTCCATGTTCATACAGATAGCGGTGTAGATATTTCCATGTTCATACAGATAGCGGTGTAGATATTTCCATGTTCATACATATAGCGGTGCTGATATTTCCTTGTTTATACAGGTAGCGGTGTAGATATTTCCATGTTTATACAGATAGCGGTGTAGATATTTCCATGTTTATACAGATAGCGGAGTAGATATTTCAATGTTTATACAGATAGCGGTGTAGATATCTCCATCTTAATACAGATGGCGGTGTAGATATTTCCATGTTCATACAGATAGCGTTGTAGTTATTTCCATGTGTAAAGAGATAGCTGTGTGGATATTTCCATGTATATGCAGATAGCATGTAGATATTTCCATTTTCATGCAGGTAGCGGTGTAGATATTTCCATGTTCAAACAGATAGCGGTGTAGATATTTCCATGTTCATACAGATAGCGGTGTAGTTATTTCCATGTTCATACAGATAGCAGTGTAGATATTTCCATGTTTATACAGATAGCGGTGAAGATGTATGCATGTTTACTCAGATAGCGTTGTAGATATTTCCATGTTCATTGAGATTGCGGTGTAGATTTTTCCATGTTCATACAGATAGAGGTGTAGATATTTCCATGTTTATACAGATTGCGGTGAAGGTGTATGCATATTTACACAGATAGCGGTGTAGATATTTCCATGTTCATCCAGATAGCGGTGTAGATATTTCCATGTTCATCCAGATGGCTGTGTAGATATATCCATGTTCATACAGATAGCGGTGTAGATATTTCCATTTTCATACAGGTAGTGGTGTAGATATTTCCATGTTCATACAGATAGCGGTGTAGCTATTTCCATGTTCATACAGATAGCGGTGTAGATATTTCCATGTTCATAGAGATAGCGGTGTAGGTATTCCCATGTTCAAACAGATAGCGGTACAGATATTTCCATGTTTATACAAGTAGCGGTGTAGATATTTCCATGTTAATACAGATAGCGGTGTAGATATTTCCATGTTTATACATGTAGCGGTGTAGATATTTCCAAGTTTATACAGATAGCGGTGTAGATATCTCCATCTTAATATAGATGGGTGTGTAGATATTTATATCTTCATACAGATGGCGGTGCAGATATTTCCATGTTCATACAGGTGGCGGTGTAGATATTTGCATGTTTATAGAGATAGCGCTGTAGTTATTTCCATGTGTAAAGAGATAGCTGTTTAGATATTTCCATGTATATGCAGATCGCTGTGTAGATATTTCCATTTTCATGCAGATAGCGGTGTAGATATTTCCATGTTCAAACAGATAGCGGTGTAGACATTTCCATGTTCATGCAGATAGCAGTGTAGATATTTCCATGTTTATACAGGTGGCGGTGAAGATGTATGCATGTTTACACAGATAGCGGAGTAGATATTTCCATGTTCATACAGATAGCGGTGTAGATATTTCCATGTTCATCCAGATGGCTGTGTAGATATATCCATGTTCATACAGATGGCGGTGAAGATATTTCCATGTTCATACAGATAGCGGTGTAGATATTTCCATGTTCATACATATAGCGGTGCTGATATTTCCTTGTTTATACAGGTAGCGGTGTAGATATTTCCATTTTCATGCAGATAGCGGTTTAGATATTTCCATGTTCAAACAGATAGCGGTGTAGATATTTCCATGTTCATAGAGATAGCGGTGTAGATATTTCCAAGTTTATTCAGAGAGCGGTGATGATATCTCCATCTTAAAGCAGATGGCGGTGTAGATATTTATATGTTCATACAGATGGCGGTGCAGATATTCCCATGTTCATACAGATGGCGCTGTAGATATTTCCATGTTTATAGAGATAGCGGTGCAGTTATTTCCATGTGTATAGAGATAGCTTTGTATATATTTCCATGTATATGCAGATAGCTGTGTAGATATTTCTATTTTCATGCAGATAGGGGTTTAGATATTTCCATGTTCAAAGAGATAGCGGTGTAGATATTTCCATGTTCATACAGATGGCTGTGTAGACATATCCATGTTAATACAGATGGCAGTGAAGATATTTCCATGTTCATACAGACAGCGGTGTAGATATTTCCATGTTCATACAGATAGCGGTGTAGATATTTCCATGTTCATACAGATGGCTGTGTAGATATATCCATGTTCTTACAGATGACGGTGAAGGTATTTCCATGTTCATACAGATAGCGGTGTAGATATTTCCATGTTCATACAGATAGCGGTGTAGATATTTCCATGTTCATACCGAGAGCGGTGCTGATATTTCCATGTTTATACAGGCAGCGGTGTAGATATTTCCATGTTTATACAGATAGCGGTGTAGAGATTTCCATGTGTATACAGCTAGCGGTGTAGATATTTCCATGTTTATACAGATAGCGGTGTAGATATCTCCTTCTTAATACAGATGGCGGTGTAGATGTTTATATGTTCATACAGATGGCGGTGCAGATATTTCCATGTGCATACAGATGGCGGTGTAGATATTTCCAAGTTTACAGGGATAGCGGCGTAGTTATTTCCATGTGTAAAGAGGTAGCTGTGTAGATATTTCCATGTATATGCAGATAGCTTTTTAGATATTTCCATTTTCATGCAGATAGCGGTGTAGATATTTACATGTTCAAACAGATAGCGGTGTAGAAATTTCCATGTTCATTCAGATAGCTTTGTAGATATTTCCATGTTCATACAGATAGCGGTGTAGATATTTCCATGTTCATACAGATAGCGGTGTAGATATTTCCATGTTCATACAGATAGCGGTGCTGATATTTCCAAGTTTATACAGGTAGCGGTGTAGATATTTCCATGTTTATACAGATAGCGGTGTAGATATTTCCATGTTTTAAAGATAGTGGTGTAGATATTTCCATGTTTTTTCAGATAGTGGTGTAGATATCTCCATCTTAATACAGATGGCGGTGTAGATATTTACATGTTCATAACGATGGCGGTGCAGATATTTCCATGTTCATACAGATGGCGGTGTAGATATTTCCATGTTCATACAGTTAGCGGTGTAGTTATTTCCATGAGTAAGGAGATAGCTGTGTAGATATTTCCATGTTCATACAGATAGCGGTGTAGATATTTCCATGTTTATACAGATCGCGGTGAAGATGTATGCATGTTTGCACAGATAGCGGTGTGGATATTTCCAAGTTCATCCAGAGGGCTGTGTAGATATATCCATGTTCATACAGATAGCGGTGTAGATATTTCTATGTTCATACAGATAGCGGTGTAGATATTTCCATGTTCATCCAGATGGCTGTGTAGATATATCCATGTTCATACAGATGGCGGTGAAGAAATTTCCATGTTCATACAGATAGCGGTGTAGCTATTTCCATGTTCATACAGATAGCGGTGTAGCTATTTCCATGTTCATACATATAGCGGTGTAGATATTTCCATGTTCATACAGATAGCGGTGTAGATATTTCCATGTTCATCCAGATGGCTGTGTAGATATATCCATGTTCATACAGAGGGCGGTGTAGATATTTCCATGTTCATAGAGATAGCGGTGTAGATATTTCCATGTTCATACAGATAGAGGGGCTGATATTTCCATTTTCATACAGATAGCGGTGCTGATATTTCCATGTTTGTACAGGTAGTGGTGTAGATATTTCCATGTTTATACAGGTAGCAGTGTAGATATTTCCATGTTTATACAGATAGCGGTGTGGATATTTCCATGTTTATACTGATAGCGGTGTAGATATCTCCATCTTAATACAGATGGCGGTGTAGATATTTATATGTTCATTCAGATGTCGGTGCAGATATTTCCATGTTCATACAGATGGCGGTGTAGATATTTCCATGTTCATACAGATAGCGGTGTAGTTATTTCCATGTGTAAAGAGATAGCTGTGTAGATATTTCCATGTATATGCAGATAGCTGTGTAGATATTTCTATTTTCATGCTGATAGCCGTTTAGATATTTCCATGTTCAAACAGATAGCGGTGTAGATATTTCCATGTTCATACAGACAGCGTTGTAGATATTTCCATGCTTATACAGATTGCAGTGAAGATGTATGCATGTTTACACAGATAGCGGTGTAGATATTTCCATGTTCATGCAGATAGCGGTGTAGATATTTCCATGTTCATCCAGATGGCTGTGTAGACATATCCATGTTCATACAAATAGCGGTGTAGATATTTCCATGTTCATACAGAAAGAGGTGTAGTTATTTCCATGTTCGTACAGATAGCGGTGAAGCTATTTCCATGTTCATCCAGATGGCTGTGTAGATATATCCATGTTCATACAGATGGCGGTGAAGATAATTCCATGTTCATACAGATAGCGGTGTAGATATTTCCATGTTCATTCAGATAGTGGTGTAGATATTTCCATGTTCATACATATAGCGGTGCTGATATTTCCATGTTTATACAGATAGCGGTGTAGATATCTCCAACTTAATACAGATGGCGGTGTAGATATTTATATGTTCATACAGTTGGCAGTGCAGATATTTCCATGTTCATGCAGATGGCGGTGTAGATATTTCCATGTTCATACAGATAGCGGTGTAGTTATTTCCATGTGTAAAGAGATAGCTGTGTAGATATTTCCATGAATATGCAGGTAGCAGTGTAGATATTTCCATTTTCATGCAGATAGCGGTGTAGTTATTTCCATGTTCAAACAAATAGCGGTGTAGATATTTCCATGTTCATACAGATAGCGGTGTAGATATTTCCATGTTCATACAGATAGCAGTGTAGATATTTCCATGTTTATACAGATAGCGGTGAAGATGTATGCATGTTTACACAGATAGCGGTGTAGATGTTTCCATGTTCAAACAGCGGTGTAGATATTTCCATGTTCATACAGATAGCGGTGTAGATATTTCCATGTTTATACAGATTGCGGTGAAGATGTATGCATATTTACACAGATAGCGGTGTAGATATTTCCATGTTCTTACAGATAGCGGTGTAGATATTTCCATGTTCATCCAGATGGCTGTGTAGATATATCCATGTTCATACAAATAGCGGTGTAGATATTTCCATTTTCATACAGGTAGTGGTGTAGATATTTCCATGTTCATACAGATAGCGGTGTAGCTATTTCCATTTTCATACAGATAGCGGTGTAGATATTTCCATGTTCATAGAGATAGCGGTGTAGATATTTCCATGTTCATACAGATAGCGGTGCTGATATTTCCATGTTTATACAGGTAGCGGTGTAGATATCTCCATCTTAATATAGATGGGGGTGTAGATATTTATATCTTCATACTGATGGCGGTGCAGATATTTCCATGTTCATACAGATGGCGGTGTAGATATTTGCATGTTTATATAGATAGCGGTGTAGTTATTTCCATGTGTAAAGAGATAGCTTTGTAGCTATTTCCATGTATATGCAGATCGCTGTGTAGATATTTCCATTTTCATGCAGATAGCGGTGAAGATATTTCCATGTTCAAACAGATACCGGTGTAGATATTTCCATGTTCATGCTAATAGCAGTGTAGATATTTCCATGTTTATACAGATGGCGGTGAAGATGTATGCATGTTTACACAGATAGCGGAGTAGATATTTCCATGTTCATCCAGATAGCGGTGTAGATATTTCCATGTTCATCCAGATGGCTGTGTAGATATATCCATGTTCATACAGATAGCGGTGTAGATATTTCCATTTTCATACAGGTAGTGGTGTAGATATTTCCATGTTCATACAGATAGCGGTGTAGATATTTCCATGTTCATAGAGATAGCGGTGTAGGTATTCCCATGTTCAAACAGATAGCGGTACTGATATTTCCATGTTTATACAAGTAGCGGTGTAGATATTTCCATGTTAATACAGATAGCGGTGTAGATATTTCCATGTTTATACATGTAGCGGTGTAGATATTTCCAAGTTTATACAGATAGCGGTGTAGATATCTCCATCTTAATATAGATGGGTGTGTAGATATTTATATCTTCATACAGATGGCGGTGCAGATATTTCCATGTTCATACAGGTGGCGGTGTAGATATTTGCATGTTTATAGAGATAGCGCTGTAGTTATTTCCATGTGTAAAGAGATAGCTGTTTAGATATTTCCATGTATATGCAGATCGCTGTGTAGATATTTCCATTTTCATGCAGATAGCGGTGTAGATATTTCCATGTTCAAACAGATAGCGGTGTAGACATTTCCATGTTCATGCAGATAGCAGTGTAGATATTTCCATGTTTATACAGGTGGCGGTGAAGATGTATGCATGTTTACACAGATAGCGGAGTAGATATTTCCATGTTCATACAGATAGCGGTGTAGATATTTCCATGTGTAAAGAGATAGCTGTGTAGATATTTCCATGTATATGCAGATAGCTGTGTAGATATTTCCATTTTCATGCAGATAGCGGTTTAGATATTTCCATGTTCAAACAGATAGCGGTGTAGATATTTCCATGTTCATAGAGATAGCGGTGTAGATATTTCCATGTTCATACAGATAGCGGTGCTGATATTTCCATGTTTATACAGGTAGCGGTGTAGATATTTCCAAGTTTATACAGAGAGCGGTGATGATATCTCCATCTTAAAGCAGATGGCGGTGTAGATATTTATATGTTCATACAGATGGCGGTGCAGATATTCCCATGTTCGTACAGATGGCGCTGTAGATATTTCCATGTTTATAGAGATAGCGGTGCAGTTATTTCCATGTGTATAGAGATAGCTTTGTAGATATTTCCATGTATATGCAGATAGCTGTGTAGATATTTCTATTTTCATGCAGATAGGGGTTTAGATATTTCCATGTTCAAACAGATAGCGGTGTAGATATTTCCATGTTCATACAGATCGCGGTGTAGATATTTCCATGTTTATACAGATGGCTGTGTAGACATATCCATGTTCATACAGATGGCGGTGAAGATATTTCCATGTTCATACAGACAGCGGTGTAGATATTTCCATGTTCATAGAGATAGCGGTGTAGAAATTTCCATGTTCATACAGATGGCTGTGTAGATATATCCATGTTCTTACAGATGACGGTGAAGGTATTTCCATGTTCATACAGATAGCGATGTAGATATTTCCATGTTCATACAGATAGCGGTGTAGATATTTCCATGTTCATACCGATAGCGGTGCTGATGTTTCCATGTTTATACAGGCAGCGGTGTAGATATTTCCATGTTTATACAGATAGCGGTGTAGAGATTTCCATGTGTATACAGCTAGCGGTGTAGATATTTATATGTTTATACAGATAGCGGTGTAGATATCTCCTTCTTAATACAGATGGCGGTGTAGATGTTTATATGTTGATACAGATGGCGGTGCAGATATTTCCATGTGCATACAGATGGCGGTGTAGATATTTCCAAGTTTATAGGGATAGCGGTGTAGTTATTTCCATGTGTAAAGAGGTAG
This sequence comes from Gorilla gorilla gorilla, assembly GCF_029281585.2. NCBI lineage: Eukaryota > Metazoa > Chordata > Mammalia > Primates > Hominidae > Gorilla > Gorilla gorilla. The sequence goes on along the minus strand of NC_073232.2, from coordinate 1,445,619 downwards.
CTGTGTAGATATTTCCATGTATATGCAGATAGCTGTGTAGATATTTCCATTTTTATGCAGACAGCGGTGTAGATATTTCCATGTTCAAACAGATAGCGGTGTAGATATTTCCATGTTCATACAGATAGCGGTGTAGATATTTCCATGTTCATACAGATAGCGGTGTAGATATTTCCATGTTCATACAGATAGCGGTGTAGATATTTCCATGTTCATACATATAGCGGTGCTGATATTTCCTTGTTTATACAGGTAGCGGTGTAGATATTTCCATGTTTATACAGATAGCGGTGTAGATATTTCCATGTTTATACAGATAGCGGAGTAGATATTTCCATGTTTATACAGATAACGGTGTAGATATCTCCATCTTAATACAGATGGCGGTGTAGATATTTCCATGTTCATACAGATAGCGTTGTAGTTATTTCCATGTGTAAAGAGATAGCTGTGTGGATATTTCCATGTATATGCAGATAGCATGTAGATATTTCCATTTTCATGCAGGTAGCGGTGTAGATATTTCCATGTTCAAACAGATAGCGGTGTAGATATTTCCATGTTCATACAGATAGCGGTGTAGTTATTTCCATGTTCATACAGATAGCAGTGTAGATATTTCCATGTTTATACAGATAGCGGTGAAGATGTATGCATGTTTACACAGATAGCGTTGTAGATATTTCCATGTTCATTGAGATTGTGGTGTAGATTTTTCCATGTTCATACAGATAGAGGTGTAGATATTTCCATGTTTATACAGATTGCGGTGAAGGTGTATGCATATTTACACAGAGAGCGGTGTAGATATTTCCATGTTCATCCAGATAGCGGTGTAGATATTTCCATGTTCATCCAGATGGCTGTGTAGATATATCCATGTTGATACAGATAGCGGTGTAAATATTTCCATTTTCATACAGGTAGTGGTGTAGATATTTCCATGTTCATACAGATAGCGGTGTAGCTATTTCCATGTTCATACAGATAGCGGTGTAGATATTTCCATGTTCATAGAGATAGCGGTGTAGGTATTCCCATGTTCAAACAGATAGCGGTACTGATATTTCCATGTTTATACAAGTAGCGGTGTAGATATTTCCATGTTAATACAGATAGCGGTGTAGATATTTCCATGTTTATACATGTAGCGGTGTAGATATTTCCAAGTTTATACAGATAGCGGTGTAGATATCTCCATCTTAATATAGATGGGTGTGTAGATATTTATATCTTCATACAGATGGCGGTGCAGATATTTCCATGTTCATACAGGTGGCGGTGTAGATATTTGCATGTTTATAGAGATAGCGCTGTAGTTATTTCCATGTGTAAAGAGGTAGCTGTTTAGATATTTCCATGTATATGCAGATCGCTGTGTAGATATTTACATTTTCATGCAGATAGCGGTGAAGATATTTCCATGTTCAAACAGATAGCGGTGTAGATATTTCCATGTTCATGCTAATAGCAGTGTAGATATTTCCATGTTTATACAGATGGCGGTGAAGATGTGTGCATGTTTACACATATAGCGGAGTAGATATTTCCTTGTTCATATAGATAGCGGTGTAGATATTTCCATGTTCATCCAGATGGCTGTGTAGATATATCCATGTTCATACAGATGGCGGTGAAGATATTTCCATGTTCATACAGATAGCAGTGTAGTTATTTCCATTTGTAAAGAGATAGCTGTGTAGATATTTCCATGTATATGCAGATAGCTGTGTAGATATTTCCATTTTCATGCAGATAGCGGTTTAGATATTTCCCTGTTCAAACAGATAGCGGTGTAGATATTTCCATGTTCATAGAGATAGCGGTGTAGATATTTCCATGTTCATACAGATAGCGGTGCTGATATTTCCATGTTTATACCGGTAGCGCTGTAGATATTTCCAAGTTTATACAGAGAGCGGTGTTGATATCTCCATCTTAAAGCAGATGGCGGTGTAGATATTTATATGTTCATACAGATGGCGGTTCAGATATTCCCATGTTCATACAGATGGCGCAGTAGATATTTCCATGTTTATAGAGATAGCGGTGCAGTTATTTCCATGTGTATAGAGATAGCTTTGTAGATATTTCCATGTATATGCAGATAGCTGTGTAGATATTTCTATTTTCATGCAGATAGGGGTTTAGATATTTCCATGTTCAAACAGATAGCGGTGTAGATATTTCCATCTTCATACAGATCGCGGTGTAGATATTTCCATGTTCATATAGATGGCTGTGTAGACATATCCATGTTCATACAGATGGCGGTGAAGATATTTCCATGTTCATACAGACAGCGGTGTAGATATTTCCATGTTCATACAGATAGCGGAGTAGATATTTCCATGTTCATACAGATGGCTGTGTAGATATATCCATGTTCTTACAGATGACGGTGAAGGTATTTCCATGTTCATACAGATAGCGGTGTAGATATTTCCATGTTCATACAGATAGCGGTGTAGATATTTCCATGTTCATACCGATAGCGGTGCTGATATTTCCATGTTTATACAGGCAGCGGTGTAGATATTTCCATGTTTATACAGATAGCGATGTAGAGATTTCCATGTGTATAGAGCTAGCGGTGAAGATATTTCCATGTTTATACAGATAGCGGTGTAGATATCTCCTTCTTAATACATATGGCGGTGTAGATGTTTATATGTTCATACAGATGGCGGTGCAGATATTTCCATGTGCATACAGATGGCGGTGTAGATATTTCCAAGTTTATAGGGATAGCGGTGTAGTTATTTCCATGTGTAAAGAGGTAGCTGTGTAGATATTTCCATGTATATGCAGATAGCTGTGTAGATATTTCCATTTTCATGCAGACAGCGGTGTAGATATTTCCATGTTCAAACAGATAGCGGTGTAGATATTTCCATGTTCATACAGATAGCGGTGTAGATATTTCCATGTTCATACAGATAGCGGTGTAGATATTTCCATGTTCATACAGATAGCGGTGTAGATATTTCCATGTTCATACATATAGCGGTGCTGATATTTCCTTGTTTATACAGGTATCGGTGTAGATATTTCCATGTTTATACAGATAGCGGAGTAGATATTTCCATGTTTATACAGATAGCGGTGTAGATATCTCCATCTTAATACAGATGGCAGTGTAGATATTTCCATGTTCATACAGATAGCGTTGTAGTTATTTCCATGTGTAAAGAGATAGCTGTGTGGATATTTCCATGTATATGCAGATAGCATGTAGATATTTCCATTTTCATGCAGGTAGCTGTGTAGATATTTCCATGTTCAAACAGATAGCGGTGTAGATATTTCCATGTTCATACAGATAGCGGTGTAGTTATTTCCATGTTCATACAGATAGCAGTGTAGATATTTCCATGTTTATACAGATAGCGGTGAAGATGTATGCATGTTTACACAGATAGCGTTGTAGATATTTCCATGTTCATTGAGATTGCGGTGTAGATTTTTCCATGTTCATACAGATAGAGGTGTAGATATTTCCATGTTTATACAGATTGCGGTGAAGTTGTATGCATATTTACACAGATAGCGGTGTAGATATTTCCATGTTCATCCAGATAGCGGTGTAGATATTTCCATGTTCATCCAGATGGCTGTGTAGATATATCCATGTTCATACAGATAGCGGTGTAGCTATTTCCATGTTCATACAGATAGCGGTGTAGATATTTCCATGTTCATAGAGATAGCGGTGTAGGTATTCCCATGTTCAAACAGATAGCGGTTCTGATATTTCCATGTTTATACAAGTAGCGGTGTAGATATTTCCATGTTAATACAGATAGCGGTGTAGATATTTCCATGTTTATACATGTAGCGGTGTAGATTTTTTCATGTTTATACAGATAGCGGTGTAGATATCTCCTTCTTAATACAGATGGCGGTGTAGATGTTTATATGTTCATACAGATGGCGGTGCAGATATTTCCATGTGCATACAGATTGCGGTGTAGATATTTCCAAGTTTATAGGGATAGCGGTGTAGTTATTTCCATGTGTAAAGAGGGAGCTGTGTAGATATTTCCATGTATATGCAGATAGCTGTGTAGATATTTCCATTTTCATGCAGACAGCGGTGTAGATATTTCCATGTTCAAACAGATAGCGGTGTAGATATTTCCATGTTCATACAGATAGCGGTGTAGATATTTCCATGTTCATACAGATAGCGGTGTAGATATTTCCATGTTCATACAGATAGCGGTGTAGATATTTCCATGTTCATACATATAGCGGTGCTGATATTTCCTTGTTTATACAGGTAGCGGTGTAGATATTTCCATGTTTATACAGATAGCGGTGTAGATATTTCCATGTTTATACAGATAGCGGAGTAGATATTTCAATGTTTATACAGATAGCGGTGTAGATATCTCCATCTTAATACAGATGGCGGTGTAGATATTTCCATGTTCATACAGATAGCGTTGTAGTTATTTCCATGTGTAAAGAGATAGCTGTGTGGATATTTCCATGTATATGCAGATAGCATGTAGATATTTCCATTTTCATGCAGGTAGCGGTGTAGATATTTCCATGTTCAAACAGATAGCGGTGTAGATATTTCCATGTTCATACAGATAGCGGTGTAGTTATTTCCATGTTCATACAGATAGCAGTGTAGATATTTCCATGTTTATACAGATAGCGGTGAAGATGTATGCATGTTTACTCAGATAGCGTTGTAGATATTTCCATGTTCATTGAGATTGCGGTGTAGATTTTTCCATGTTCATACAGATAGAGGTGTAGATATTTCCATGTTTATACAGATTGCGGTGAAGGTGTATGCATATTTACACAGATAGCGGTGTAGATATTTCCATGTTCATCCAGATAGCGGTGTAGATATTTCCATGTTCATCCAGATGGCTGTGTAGATATATCCATGTTCATACAGATAGCGGTGTAGATATTTCCATTTTCATACAGGTAGTGGTGTAGATATTTCCATGTTCATACAGATAGCGGTGTAGCTATTTCCATGTTCATACAGATAGCGGTGTAGATATTTCCATGTTCATAGAGATAGCGGTGTAGGTATTCCCATGTTCAAACAGATAGCGGTACAGATATTTCCATGTTTATACAAGTAGCGGTGTAGATATTTCCATGTTAATACAGATAGCGGTGTAGATATTTCCATGTTTATACATGTAGCGGTGTAGATATTTCCAAGTTTATACAGATAGCGGTGTAGATATCTCCATCTTAATATAGATGGGTGTGTAGATATTTATATCTTCATACAGATGGCGGTGCAGATATTTCCATGTTCATACAGGTGGCGGTGTAGATATTTGCATGTTTATAGAGATAGCGCTGTAGTTATTTCCATGTGTAAAGAGATAGCTGTTTAGATATTTCCATGTATATGCAGATTGCTGTGTAGATATTTCCATTTTCATGCAGATAGCGGTGTAGATATTTCCATGTTCAAACAGATAGCGGTGTAGACATTTCCATGTTCATGCAGATAGCAGTGTAGATATTTCCATGTTTATACAGGTGGCGGTGAAGATGTATGCATGTTTACACAGATAGCGGAGTAGATATTTCCATGTTCATACAGATAGCGGTGTAGATATTTCCATGTTCATCCAGATGGCTGTGTAGATATATCCATGTTCATACAGATGGCGGTGAAGATATTTCCATGTTCATACCGATAGCGGTGTAGTTATTTCCATGTGTATAGAGATAGCTGTGTAGATATTTCCATGTATATGCAGATAGCTTTTTAGATATTTCCATTTTCATGCAGATAGCGGTTTAGATATTTCCATGTTCAAACAGATAGCGGTGTAGATATTTCCATGTTCATAGAGATAGCGGTGTAGATATTTCCATGTTCATACAGATAGCGGTGCTGATATATCCATGTTTATACAGGTAGCGTTGTAGATATTTCCAAGTTTATTCAGAGAGCGGTGATGATATCTCCATCTTAAAGCAGATGGCGGTGTAGATATTTATATGTTCATACAGATGGCGGTGCAGATATTCCCATGTTCATACAGATGGCGCTGTAGATATTTCCATGTTTATAGAGATAGCGGTGCAGTTATTTCCATGTGTATAGAGATAGCTTTGTAGATATTTCCATGTATATGCAGATAGCTGTGTAGATATTTCTATTTTCATGCAGATAGGGGTTTAGATATTTCCATGTTCAAAGAGATAGCGGTGTAGATATTTCCATGTTCATACAGATGGCTGTGTAGACATATCCATGTTAATACAGATGGCAGTGAAGATATTTCCATGTTCATACAGACAGCGGTGTAGATATTTCCATGTTCATACAGATAGCGGTGTAGATATTTCCATGTTCATACAGATGGCTGTGTAGATATATCCATGTTCTTACAGATGACGGTGAAGGTATTTCCATGTTCATACAGATAGCGGTGTAGATATTTCCATGTTCATACAGATAGCGGTGTAGATGTTTCCATGTTCATACCGAGAGCGGTGCTGATATTTCCATGTTTATACAGGCAGCGGTGTAGATATTTCCATGTTTATACAGATAGCGGTGTAGAGATTTCCATGTGTATACAGCTAGCGGTGTAGATATTTCCATGTTTATACAGATAGCGGTGTAGATATCTCCTTCTTAATACAGATGGCGGTGTAGATGTTTATATGTTCATACAGATGGCGGTGCAGATATTTCCATGTGCATACAGATGGCGGTGTAGATATTTCCAAGTTTACAGGGATAGCGGCGTAGTTATTTCCATGTGTAAAGAGGTAGCTGTGTAGATATTTCCATGTATATGCAGATAGCTGTGTAGATATTTCCATTTTCATGCAGACAGCGGTGTAGATATTTCCATGTTCAAACAGATAGCGGTGTAGATATTTCCATGTTCATACAGATAGCTGTGTAGATATTTCCATGTTCATACAGATAGCGGTGTAGATATTTCCATGTTCATACAGATAGCGGTGTAGATATTTCCATGTTCATACATATAGCGGTGCTGATATTTCCTTGTTTATACAGGTAGCGGTGTAGATATTTCCATGTTTATACAGATAGCGGTGTAGATATTTCCATGTTTATACAGATAGCGGAGTAGATATTTCCATGTTTATACAGATAGCGGTGTAGATATCTCCATCTTAATACAGATGGCGGTGTGGATATTTCCATGTTCATACAGATAGCGTTGTAGTTATTTCCATGTGTAAAGAGATAGCTGTGTGGATATTTCCATGTTTATGCAGATAGCATGTAGATATTTCCATTTTCATGCAGGTAGCGGTGTAGATATTTCCATGTTCAAACAGATAGCGGTGTAGATATTTCCATGTTCATACAGATAGCGGTGTAGTTATTTCCATGTTCATACAGATAGCAGTGTAGATATTTCCATGTTTATACAGATAGCGGTGAAGATGTATGCATGTTTACACAGATAGCGTTGTAGATATTTCCATGTTCATTGAGATTGCGGTGTAGATTTTTCCATGTTCATACAGATAGAGGTGTAGATATTTCCATGTTTATACAGATTGCGGTGAAGGTGTATGCATATTTACACAGATAGCGGTGTAGATATTTCCATGTTCATCCAGATAGCGGAGTAGATATTTCCATGTTCATCCAGATGGCTGTGTAGATATATCCATGTTCATACAGATAGCGGTGTAGATATTTCCATTTTCATACAGGTAGTGGTGTAGATATTTCCATGTTCATACAGATAGCGGTGTAGCTATTTCCATGTTCATACAGATAGCGGTGTAGATATTTCCATGTTCATAGAGATAGCGGTGTAGGTATTCCCATGTTCAAAGAGATAGCGGTACTGATATTTCCATGTTTATACAAGTAGCGGTGTAGATATTTCCATGTTAATACAGATAGCGGTGTAGATATTTCCATGTTCATAGAGATAGCGGTGTAGGTATTCCCATGTTCAAACAGATAGCGGTACTGATATTTCCATGTTTATACAAGTAGCGGTGTAGATATTTCCATGTTAATACAGATAGCGGTGTAGATATTTCCATGTTTATACATGTAGCGGTGTAGATATTTCCAAGTTTATACAGATAGCGGTGTAGATATCTCCATCTTAATATAGATGGGTGTGTAGATATTTATATCTTCATACAGATGGCGGTGCAGATATTTCCATGTTCATACAGGTGGCGGTGTAGATATTTGCATGTTTATAGAGATAGCGCTGTAGTTATTTCCATGTGTAAAGAGGTAGCTGTTTAGATATTTCCATGTATATGCAGATCGCTGTGTAGATATTTACATTTTCATGCAGATAGCGGTGAAGATATTTCCATGTTCAAACAGATAGCGGTGTAGATATTTCCATGTTCATGCTAATAGCAGTGTAGATATTTCCATGTTTATACAGATGGCGGTGAAGATGTGTGCATGTTTACACATATAGCGGAGTAGATATTTCCTTGTTCATATAGATAGCGGTGTAGATATTTCCATGTTCATCCAGATGGCTGTGTAGATATATCCATGTTCATACAGATGGCGGTGAAGATATTTCCATGTTCATACAGATAGCAGTGTAGTTATTTCCATTTGTAAAGAGATAGCTGTGTAGATATTTCCATGTATATGCAGATAGCTGTGTAGATATTTCCATTTTCATGCAGATAGCGGTTTAGATATTTCCCTGTTCAAACAGATAGCGGTGTAGATATTTCCATGTTCATAGAGATAGCGGTGTAGATATTTCCATGTTCATACAGATAGCGGTGCTGATATTTCCATGTTTATACCGGTAGCGCTGTAGATATTTCCAAGTTTATACAGAGAGCGGTGTTGATATCTCCATCTTAAAGCAGATGGCGGAGTAGATATTTATATGTTCATACAGATGGCGGTTCAGATATTCCCATGTTCATACAGATGGCGCAGTAGATATTTCCATGTTTATAGAGATAGCGGTGCAGTTATTTCCATGTGTATAGAGATAGCTTTGTAGATATTTCCATGTATATGCAGATAGCTGTGTAGATATTTCGATTTTCATGCAGATAGGGGTTTAGATATTTCCATGTTCAAACAGATAGCGGTGTAGATATTTCCATCTTCATACAGATCGCGGTGTAGATATTTCCATGTTCATATAGATGGCTGTGTAGACATATCCATGTTCATACAGATGGCGGTGAAGATATTTCCATGTTCATACAGACAGCGGTGTAGATATTTCCATGTTCATACAGATAGCGGAGTAGATATTTCCATGTTCATACAGATGGCTGTGTAGATATATCCATGTTCTTACAGATGACGGTGAAGGTATTTCCATGTTCATACAGATAGCGGTGTAGATATTTCCATGTTCATACAGATAGCGGTGTAGATATTTCCATGTTCATACCGATAGCGGTGCTGATATTTCCATGTTTATACAGGCAGCGGTGTAGATATTTCCATGTTTATACAGATAGCGATGTAGAGATTTCCATGTGTATAGAGCTAGCGGTGTAGATATTTCCATGTTTATACAGATAGCGGTGTAGATATCTCCTTCTTAATACATATGGCGGTGTAGATGTTTATATGTTCATACAGATGGCGGTGCAGATATTTCCATGTGCATACAGATGGCGGTGTAGATATTTCCAAGTTTATAGGGATAGCGGTGTAGTTATTTCCATGTGTAAAGAGGTAGCTGTGTAGATATTTCCATGTATATGCAGATAGCTGTGTAGATATTTCCATTTTCATGCAGACAGCGGTGTAGATATTTCCATGTTCAAACAGATAGCGGTGTAGATATTTCCATGTTCATACAGATAGCGGTGTAGATATTTCCATGTTCATACAGATAGCGGTGTAGATATTTCCATGTTCATACAGATAGCGGTGTAGATATTTCCATGTTCATACATATAGCGGTGCTGATATTTCCTTGTTTATACAGGTATCGGTGTAGATATTTCCATGTTTATACAGATAGCGGAGTAGATATTTCCATGTTTATACAGATAGCGGTGTAGATATCTCCATCTTAATACAGATGGCAGTGTAGATATTTCCATGTTCATACAGATAGCGTTGTAGTTATTTCCATGTGTAAAGAGATAGCTGTGTGGATATTTCCATGTATATGCAGATAGCATGTAGATATTTCCATTTTCATGCAGGTAGCTGTGTAGATATTTCCATGTTCAAACAGATAGCGGTGTAGATATTTCCATGTTCATACAGATAGCGGTGTAGTTATTTCCATGTTCATACAGATAGCAGTGTAGATATTTCCATGTTTATACAGATAGCGGTGAAGATGTATGCATGTTTACACAGATAGCGTTGTAGATATTTCCATGTTCATTGAGATTGCGGTGTAGATTTTTCCATGTTCATACAGATAGAGGTGTAGATATTTCCATGTTTATACAGATTGCGGTGAAGTTGTATGCATATTTACACAGATAGCGGTGTAGATATTTCCATGTTCATCCAGATAGCGGTGTAGATATTTCCATGTTCATCCAGATGGCTGTGTAGATATATCCATGTTCATACAGATAGCGGTGTAGCTATTTCCATGTTCATACAGATAGCGGTGTAGATATTTCCATGTTCATAGAGATAGCGGTGTAGGTATTCCCATGTTCAAACAGATAGCGGTTCTGATATTTCCATGTTTATACAAGTAGCGGTGTAGATATTTCCATGTTAATACAGATAGCGGTGTAGATATTTCCATGTTTATACATGTAGCGGTGTAGATTTTTTCATGTTTATACAGATAGCGGTGTAGATATCTCCTTCTTAATACAGATGGCGGTGTAGATGTTTATATGTTCATACAGATGGCGGTGCAGATATTTCCATGTGCATACAGATTGCGGTGTAGATATTTCCAAGTTTATAGGGATAGCGGTGTAGTTATTTCCATGTGTAAAGAGGGAGCTGTGTAGATATTTCCATGTATATGCAGATAGCTGTGTAGATATTTCCATTTTCATGCAGACAGCGGTGTAGATATTTCCATGTTCAAACAGATAGCGGTGTAGATATTTCCATGTTCATACAGATAGCGGTGTAGATATTTCCATGTTCATACAGATAGCGGTGTAGATATTTCCATGTTCATACAGATAGCGGTGTAGATATTTCCATGTTCATACATATAGCGGTGCTGATATTTCCTTGTTTATACAGGTAGCGGTGTAGATATTTCCATGTTTATACAGATAGCGGTGTAGATATTTCCATGTTTATACAGATAGCGGAGTAGATATTTCAATGTTTATACAGATAGCGGTGTAGATATCTCCATCTTAATACAGATGGCGGTGTAGATATTTCCATGTTCATACAGATAGCGTTGTAGTTATTTCCATGTGTAAAGAGATAGCTGTGTGTATATTTCCATGTATATGCAGATAGCATGTAGATATTTCCATTTTCATGCAGGTAGCGGTGTAGATATTTCCATGTTCAAACAGATAGCGGTGTAGATATTTCCATGTTCATACAGATAGCGGTGTAGTTATTTCCATGTTCATACAGATAGCAGTGTAGATATTTCCATGTTTATACAGATAGCGGTGAAGATGTATGCATGTTTACTCAGATAGCGTTGTAGATATTTCCATGTTCATTGAGATTGCGGTGTAGATTTTTCCATGTTCATACAGATAGAGGTGTAGATATTTCCATGTTTATACAGATTGCGGTGAAGGTGTATGCATATTTACACAGATAGCGGTGTAGATATTTCCATGTTCATCCAGATAGCGGTGTAGATATTTCCATGTTCATCCAGATGGCTGTGTAGATATATCCATGTTCATACAGATAGCGGTGTAGATATTTCCATTTTCATACAGGTAGTGGTGTAGATATTTCCATGTTCATACAGATAGCGGTGTAGCTATTTCCATGTTCATACAGATAGCGGTGTAGATATTTCCATGTTCATAGAGATAGCGGTGTAGGTATTCCCATGTTCAAACAGATAGCGGTACAGATATTTCCATGTTTATACAAGTAGCGGTGTAGATATTTCCATGTTAATACAGATAGCGGTGTAGATATTTCCATGTTTATACATGTAGCGGTGTAGATATTTCCAAGTTTATACAGATAGCGGTGTAGATATCTCCATCTTAATATAGATGGGTGTGTAGATATTTATATCTTCATACAGATGGCGGTGCAGATATTTCCATGTTCATACAGGTGGCGGTGTAGATATTTGCATGTTTATAGAGATAGCGCTGTAGTTATTTCCATGTGTAAAGAGATAGCTGTTTAGATATTTCCATGTATATGCAGATTGCTGTGTAGATATTTCCATTTTCATGCAGATAGCGGTGTAGATATTTCCATGTTCAAACAGATAGCGGTGTAGACATTTCCATGTTCATGCAGATAGCAGTGTAGATATTTCCATGTTTATACAGGTGGCGGTGAAGATGTATGCATGTTTACACAGATAGCGGAGTAGATATTTCCATGTTCATACAGATAGCGGTGTAGATATTTCCATGTTCATCCAGATGGCTGTGTAGATATATCCATGTTCATACAGATGGCGGTGAAGATATTTCCATGTTCATACAGATAGCGGTGTAGTTATTTCCATGTGTATAGAGATAGCTGTGTAGATATTTCCATGTATATGCAGATAGCTGTGTAGATATTTCCATTTTCATGCAGATAGCGGTTTAGATATTTCCATGTTCAAACAGATAGCGGTGTAGATATTTCCATGTTCATAGAGATAGCGGTGTAGATATTTCCATGTTCATACAGATAGCGGTGCTGATATATCCATGTTTATACAGGTAGCGTTGTAGATATTTCCAAGTTTATTCAGAGAGCGGTGATGATATCTCCATCTTAAAGCAGATGGCGGTGTAGATATTTATATGTTCATACAGATGGCGGTGCAGATATTCCCATGTTCATACAGATGGCGCTGTAGATATTTCCATGTTTATAGAGATAGCGGTGCAGTTATTTCCATGTGTATAGAGATAGCTTTGTAGATATTTCCATGTATATGCAGATAGCTGTGTAGATATTTCTATTTTCATGCAGATAGGGGTTTAGATATTTCCATGTTCAAAGAGATAGCGGTGTAGATATTTCCATGTTCATACAGATGGCTGTGTAGACATATCCATGTTAATACAGATGGCAGTGAAGATATTTCCATGTTCATACAGACAGCGGTGTAGATATTTCCATGTTCATACAGATAGCGGTGTAGATATTTCCATGTTCATACAGATGGCTGTGTAGATATATCCATGTTCTTACAGATGACGGTGAAGGTATTTCCATGTTCATACAGATAGCGGTGTAGATATTTCCATGTTCATACAGATAGCGGTGTAGATGTTTCCATGTTCATACCGAGAGCGGTGCTGATATTTCCATGTTTATACAGGCAGCGGTGTAGATATTTCCATGTTTATACAGATAGCGGTGTAGAGATTTCCATGTGTATACAGCTAGCGGTGTAGATATTTCCATGTTTATACAGATAGCGGTGTAGATATCTCCTTCTTAATACAGATGGCGGTGTAGATGTTTATATGTTCATACAGATGGCGGTGCAGATATTTCCATGTGCATACAGATGGCGGTGTAGATATTTCCAAGTTTACAGGGATAGCGGCGTAGTTATTTCCATGTGTAAAGAGGTAGCTGTGTAGATATTTCCATGTATATGCAGATAGCTGTGTAGATATTTCCATTTTCATGCAGACAGCGGTGTAGATATTTCCATGTTCAAACAGATAGCGGTGTAGATATTTCCATGTTCATACAGATAGCTGTGTAGATATTTCCATGTTCATACAGATAGCGGTGTAGATATTTCCATGTTCATACAGATAGCGGTGTAGATATTTCCATGTTCATACATATAGCGGTGCTGATATTTCCTTGTTTATACAGGTAGCGGTGTAGATATTTCCATGTTTATACAGATAGCGGTGTAGATATTTCCATGTTTATACAGATAGCGGAGTAGATATTTCCATGTTTATACAGATAGCGGTGTAGATATCTCCATCTTAATACAGATGGCGGTGTGGATATTTCCATGTTCATACAGATAGCGTTGTAGTTATTTCCATGTGTAAAGAGATAGCTGTGTGGATATTTCCATGTTTATGCAGATAGCATGTAGATATTTCCATTTTCATGCAGGTAGCGGTGTAGATATTTCCATGTTCAAACAGATAGCGGTGTAGATATTTCCATGTTCATACAGATAGCGGTGTAGTTATTTCCATGTTCATACAGATAGCAGTGTAGATATTTCCATGTTTATACAGATAGCGGTGAAGATGTATGCATGTTTACACAGATAGCGTTGTAGATATTTCCATGTTCATTGAGATTGCGGTGTAGATTTTTCCATGTTCATACAGATAGAGGTGTAGATATTTCCATGTTTATACAGATTGCGGTGAAGGTGTATGCATATTTACACAGATAGCGGTGTAGATATTTCCATGTTCATCCAGATAGCGGAGTAGATATTTCCATGTTCATCCAGATGGCTGTGTAGATATATCCATGTTCATACAGATAGCGGTGTAGATATTTCCATTTTCATACAGGTAGTGGTGTAGATATTTCCATGTTCATACAGATAGCGGTGTAGCTATTTCCATGTTCATACAGATAGCGGTGTAGATATTTCCATGTTCATAGAGATAGCGGTGTAGGTATTCCCATGTTCAAAGAGATAGCGGTACTGATATTTCCATGTTTATACAAGTAGCGGTGTAGATATTTCCATGTTAATACAGATAGCGGTGTAGATATTTCCATGTTTATACTTGTAGCGGTGTAGATATTTCCAAGTTTATACAGATAGCGGTGTAGATATCTCCATCTTAATATAGATGTGAGTGTAGATATTTATATCTTCATACAGATGGCGGTGCAGATATTTCCATGTTCATACAGGTGGCGGTGTAGATATTTGCATGTTTATAGAGATAGCGCTGTAGTTATTTCCATGTGTAAAGAGATAGCTGTTTAGATATTTCCATGTATATGCAGATCGCTGTGTAGATATTTTCATTTTCATGCAGATAGCGGTGTAGATATTTCCATGTTCAAACAGATAGCGGTGTAGACATTTCCATGTTCATGCAGATAGCAGTGTAGATATTTCCATGTTTATACAGGTGGCGGTGAAGATGTATGCATGTTTACACAGATAGCGGAGTAGATATTTCCATGTTCATACAGATAGCGGTGTAGATATTTCCATGTTCATCCAGATGGCTGTGTAGATATATCCATGTTCATACAGATGGCGGTGAAGATATTTCCATGTTCATACAGATAGCGGTGTAGTTATTTCCATGTGTAAAGAGATAGCTGTGTAGATATTTCCATGTATATGCAGATAGCTGTGTAGATATTTCCATTTTCATGCAGATATCGGTTTAGATATTTCCATGTTCAAACAGATAGCGGAGTAGATATTTCCATGTTCATAGAGATAGCGGTGAAGATATTTCCATGTTCATACAGATAGCTGTGCTGATATTTCCATGTTTATACAGGTAGCGGTGTAGATATTTCCATGTTCATACAGATAGCGGTGTAGATATTTCCATGTTTATACAGATAGCGGTGTAGATATTTCCATGTTCATACATATAGCGGTGCTGATATTTCCTTGTTTATACAGGTAGCGGTGTAGATATTTCCATGTTTATACCGATAGCGGTGTAGATATCTCCTTCTTAATACAGATGGCTGTGTAAATGTTTATATGTTCATACAGATGGCGGTGCAGATATTTCCATGTTCATACAGATGGCGGTGTAGATATTTCCAAGTTTATAGAGATAGTGGTGTAGTTATATGCAAGTGTAAAGAGGTAACTGTGTGGATATTTCCATGTATATGCAGATAGCTGTGTGGATATTTCCATTTTCATGCAGCCAGCGGTGTAGATATTTCCATGTTCAAACAGATAGCGGTGTAGATATTTCCATGTTCATACAGATAGCGGTGTAGATATTTCCATGTTCATACAGATAGCGGTGTAGATATTTCCATGTTCATACAGATAGCGGTGTAGATATTTCCATGTTCATACAGATAGCGGTGCGGATATTTCCATGTTTATGCAGGTACCGGTGTAGATATTTCCATGTTTATACAGATAGCGGTGTAGATATTTCCATGTTTATACAGATAGCGGTGCAGATATCTCCATCTTAATAAAGATGGCAGTGTAGATATTTATATGTTCATACAGTTGTCGGTGCAGATATTTCCATGTTCATACAGATAGCGGTGTAGTTATTTCCATGTGTAAAGAGATAGCTGAGTAGATATTTCCATGTATATGCAGATAGCAGTGTAGATATTTCCATTTTCATGCAGATAGCGGTGTAGATATTTGCATGTTCAAACAGATAGCAGTGTAGATATTTCCATGTTCATACAGATAGCGGTTTAGATATTTCCATGTTCATACAGATAGCGGTGTAGATATTTCCATGTTTATACAGATAGCGGTGAAGATGTATGCATGTTTACACAGATAGCGGTGTAGATATTTCCATGTTCATCCAGATGGCTGTGTAGATATATCCATGTTCATACAGATAACGGTGTAGATATTTCCATGTTTATACAGATAGCGGTGAAGATATTTCCATGTTTATACAGATAGCGGTGTAGATATTTCCAGGTTTATACAGATAGCGGTGTAGATATTTCCAAGTTTATACAGATAGCGGTGAAGATATCCCCATCTTAATACAGATGGCCGTGTAGATATTTATATGTTCATACAGATGGCAGTGCAGATATTTCCATGTTCATACAGATGGCGGTGTAGATATTTCCATGTTTATAAAGATAGCAGTGTAGTTATTTCCAAGTGTAAAGAGATAGCTTTGTATATATTTCCATGTATATGCAGATAGCTGTGTAGATATTTCTATTTTCATGCAGATAGCGGTTTAGGTATTTCCATGTTCAAACAGATAGCTTTGTAAATATTTCCATATTCATACAGATAGCGGTGTAGATATTTCCATGTTTATACAGATAGCGGTGAAATGTATGCATGTTTACGCAGATAGTGGTGTAGATATTTCCATGTTCATACAGATAGCGGTGTAGATATTTCCATGTTCATCCAAATGGCTGTGTAGACATATCGATGATCATACAGATGGCGGTGAAGATATTTCCATGTTCATACAGATAGCGGTGTAGATATTTCCATGTTCATACAGATAGCGGTGTAGATATTTCCATGTTCATACAGATGGCTGTGTAGATATATCCATGTTCATACAGATTGCGGTGAAGATATTTCCATGTTCATACAGACAGCGGTGTAGATATTTCCACGTTCATACAGATAGCGGTGTAGATATTTCCATGTTCATACTGATAGCGGTGCTGATATTTCCTTGTTTATACAGATAGCGGTGTTGATATTTCCATGTTTATACAGATAGCGGTGTAGATATTTCCATGTTTATACAGATAGCGGTGTAGATATTTCCATGTTTATACAGATAGCGGTGTAGATATCTCCTTCTTAATACAGATGGCGGTGCAGATAATTATATGTTCATACACATGCCGGTGCAGATATTTCCATGTTCATACAGATGGCGGAGTTGATATTTCCATGTTTATAGAGATAGCGGTGTAGTTATTTCCATGTGTAAAGAGATAGCTGTGCAGATATTTCCATGTATATGCAAATAGCTGTGTAGATATTTCCATTTTCATGCTGACAGCGGTGTAGATATTTCCATGTTCAAACAGATAGCGGTGTAGATATTTCCATGTTTATACAGATAGCGGTGTGGATATTTCCATGTTCATACAGATAGCGGTGTAGATATTTCCATGTTCATGCAGATAGCGGTGTAGAAATTTCCATATTCATACAGATAGCGGTGCTGATATTTCCATGTTTATACAGGTAGCGGTGTAGATATTTCCATGTTTATACAGATAGCGGTGTAGATATTTCCATGTTTATACAGATAGCGGTGTAGATATTTCCAGGTTTATACAGATAGCGGTTTAGATATCTCCATCTTAATGCAGATGGCGGTGTAGATATTTATATCTTCATACAGATGGCGGTGCAGATATTTCCATTTTCATACAGATGGCGGTGTAGATATTTCCATGTTTATAGAGATAGCGGTGTAGTTATTTCCATGTGTAAAGAGATATCTTTGTAGATATTTCCATGTATATGCAGATAGCTGTGTATTTATTTCCATTTTCATGCAGATAGCAGTGTAGATATTTCCATGTTCATACAGATAGCGGTGTAGATATTTCCATGTTCATACAGATAGTGGTGTAGATATTTCCATGTTCATACAGATAGCGGTGTAGTTATTTCCATGTTCATACAGATAGCGGTGTAGATATTTCCATGTTCATCCAGATGGCTTTGTAGATGTATCCATGTTCATAAAGATGGCAGTGAAGATATTTCCATGTTCATACAGATAGCGGTGTAGATATTTCCATGTTCATACAGATAGCGGTGTAGATATCTCCATGTTCATTCAGATAGAGGGGCTATTTCCATGTTCATGCAAATAGCGGTGCTAATATTTCCATGTTTATACAGGTAGCGTTGTAGATATTTCCATGTATATACAGATAGCGGTGTAGATATTACCATGTTTATACAGATAGCGGTGTAGATATTTCCATGTTTATAGAGATAGCGGTGTAGATATCTCCATCTTAATACAGATGGCCGTGTAGATATGTATATGTTCATACAGATGTCAGTAGAGATATTTCCATGTTCATACAGATGGCGGTGTAAATATTTCCATGTTCATACAGATAGCGTTGTAGTTATTTCCATGTGTAAAGAGATTGCTGTGTAAATATTTCCATGTTTATGAAGATAGCTGTGTAGATATTTCCATTTTCATGCAGATAGCGGTGTAGATATTTCCATGTTCAAACAGATAGCGGTGTGGAAATATCCATGTTCATACAGATAGCGGTGTAGATATTTCCATGTTCATTCAGATAGTGGTGTAGATATTTCCATGTTCATACAGATAGCGGTGTAGATATTTCCATGTTCATACAGATAGCGGTGTAGATATTTCCATGTTCATCCAGATGGCTATGTAGATATTTCCATGTTCATACAGATAGCGGTGTAGATATTTCCATGTTCATACAGATAGCGGTGTAGATATTTCCATGTTCAAACAGATAGCGGTGTAGATATTTCCATGTTCATACAGATAGCGGTGTAGATATTTCCATGTTCATACAGGTAGCGGTGTAGGTATTTCCATGTTCATTGAGATAGCGGTGCTGATATTTCCATGTTTATACAGGCAGCGGTGTAGATATTTCCATGTTTATACAGATAGCGGTGTAGATATCTCCTTCTTTATACAGATGGCGGTGTAGATATTTATATGTTCATACAGATGGCGGTGAAGATATTTCTATGTTCATACAGATGGCGTTGTAGATATTTCCATGTTTATGGAGATAGCGGTGTAGTTATTTCCATGTGTAAAGAGATAGCTGTGTAGATATTTCCATGTATATGCAGATAGCAGTGTAGATATTTCCATTTTCGTGCAGATAGCGGTGTAGATATTTCCATGTTCAAACAGATAGCGGTGTAGATATTTCCATTTTCATACAGATAGCGGTGTAGCTATTTCCATGTTCATACAGATAGCGGTGTAGCTATTTCCATGTTCATACAGATAGCGGTGTCGATATTTCCATGTTTATACAGATAGCGGTGAAGATGTATGCATGTTTACACAGATAGCTGTGTAGATATTTCCAGGTTCATTCAGATAGCGGTGTAGATATTTCCATGTTCATCCCGATGGCTGTGTAGATATATCCATGTTCATACAGATAGCGGTGTAGATATTTCCATGTTCATACAGATAGTGGTGTAGATATTTCCATGTTGATACAGATAGCGGTGTAGCTATTTCCATGTTCATACATATAGCGGTGTAGATATTTCCAGGTTTATACAGATAGCGGTGTAGATATGTCCATCTTAATACAGATGGCGGTGTTGATATTTATATGTTCATACAGATGGCGGTGAAGATATTTCCATGTTCATACAGATGGCGGTGTAGATATTTCCATGTTTATAGAGATAGCGGTGTAGTTATTTCCACGTGTAAAGAGATAGCTTTGTAGATATTTCCATGTATATGCCGATAGCTGTGTAGATATTTCCATTTTCGTGCAGATAGCGGTGTAGATATTTCCATGTTCAAACAGATAGCGGTGTAGATATTTCCATGTTCATACAGATAGCGGTGTAGGTATTTCCATGTTCATACAGATAGCGGTGAAGATGTATGCATGTTTACACAGATAGCGGTGTAGATATTTCCATGTTCATACAGATAGCGGTGTAGATATTTCCATGTTCATCCAAATGGCTCTGTAGATATATCCATATTCATACAGATGGCGGTGAATATATTTCCATGTTCATACAGATAGCGGTGTAGATATTTCCATGTTCATACAGATAGCAGCGTAGATATTTCCATGTTCATACAGATAGCGGTGTAGCTATTTCCATGTTCATACTGATAGCGGTGTAGATATTTTCATGTTCATCCAGATGGCTGTGTAGATATGTCCATGTTCATACAGATGGCGGTGAAGATATTTCCATGTTCATACAGATAGCGGTGTATATATTTCCATGTTCATACAGATAGTGTTGTAGATATTTCCATGTTCATACAGATAGCGGTGTAGCTATTTCCATGTTCATACAGATAGTGGTGTAGATATTTCCATGTTCATACAGATAGAGGGGCTGATATTGCCATGTTCATGCAGATAGCGGTGCTGATATTTCCATGTTTATACAGGTAGCGGTGTAGATATTTCCATGTTTATACAGATAGCGGTGAAGATATTTCCATGTTTAAACAGATAGCGGTGTAGATATTTCCAGGTTTATACAGATAGCGGTGTAGATATTTCCAAGTTTATACAGATAGCGGTGAAGATATCCCCATCTTAATACAGATGGCGGTGTAGATATTCATATGTTCATACAGATGACAGTGCAGATATTTCCATGTTCATACAGATGGCGCTGTAGATATTTCCATGTTTATAAAGATAGCGGTGTAGTTATTTCCATGTGTAAAGAGATAGCTTTGTATATATATCCATGTATATGCAGATAGCTGTGTAGATATTTCTATTTTCATGCAGATAGCGGTTTAGGTATTTCCATGTTCAAACAGATAGCTTTGTAGATATTTCCATGTTCATACAGATAGCGGTGTTGATATTTCCATGTTTATACAGATAGCGGTGAAATGTATGCATGTTTACGCAGATAGTGTTGTAGATATTTCCATGTTCATACAGATCGCGGTGTAGATATTTCCATGTTCATCCAGATGGCTGTGTAGACATATCGATGATCATACAGATGGTGGTGAAGATATTTCCATGTTCATACAGATAGAGTTGTAGATATTTCCATGTTCATACAGATGGCTGTGTAGATATATCCATGTTCATACAGATGGCGGTGAAGGTATTTCCATGTTCATACAGACAGCGGTGTAGATATTTCCATGTTCAAACAGATAGCGGTGTAGATATTTCCATGTTCATACAGATAGCGGTGGAGATATTTCCATGTTCATACAGATAGCGGTGAAGATGTATGCATGTTTACACAGATAGCGGTGTAGATATTTCCATGTTCATCCAGATGGCTGTGTAGATATATCCATGTTCATACAGATAGCGGGGTAGCTATTTCCATATTCATACAGATTGCGGTGTAGCTATTTCCATGTTCATACAGATAGCGGTGTAGATATTTCCATGTTTATACAGATAGCGGTGAAGATGTATGCATGTTTACACAGATAGCGGTGTAGATATTTCCATGTTCATACAGATAGCGGTGTAGATATTTCCATGTTCATCCAGATGGCTCTGTAGATATATCAATGTTCATACAGATGGCGGTGAATATATTTCCATGTTCATACAGATAGCGGTGTAGATATTTCCATGTTCATACAGAGAGTGGTGTAGATATTTCCATGTTCATACAGATAGCGGTGTAGCTATTTCCATGTTCATACAGATAGCGGTGTAGATATTTTCATGTTCATCCAGATGGCTGTGTAGATATATCCATGTTCATACAGATGGCGGTGAAGATATTTCCATGTTCATACATATAGCGGTGTATATATTTCCATGTTCATACAGATAGTGTTGTAGATATTTCCATGTTCATACAGATAGCGGTGTAGCTATTTCCATGTTCATACAGATAGCGGTGTAGATATTTCCATGTTCATCCAGATGGCTGTGTAGATATATCCATGTTCATACAGATGGCGGTGAAGTTATTTCCATGTTCATACAGATAGCGGTGTAGATATTTCCATGTTCTTACAGATAGCGGTGTAGATATCTCCATGTTCATACAGATAGAGGGGCTGTTACTGCCATGTTCATGTAGATAGTGGTGCTGATATTTCCATGTTTATACAGGTAGCGGTGTAGATATTTCCATGTTTATACAGATAGCGGTGAAGCTATTTCCATGTTTATACAGATAGCGGTGTAGATATTTCCAGGTTTATACAGGTAGCGGTGTAGATATTTCCAAGTTTATACAGATAGCGGTGAAGATATCCCCATCTTAATACAGATGGCCGTGTAGATATTTATATGTTCATACAGATGGCAGTGCAGATATTTCCATGTTCATACAGATGGCGGTGTAGATATTTCCATGTTTATAAAGATAGCAGTGTAGTTATTTCCAAGTGTAAAGAGATAGCTTTGTATACATTTCCATGTATATGCAGATAGCTGTGTAGATATTTCTATTTTCATGCAGATAGCGGTTTAGGTATTTCCATGTTCAAACAGATAGCTTTGTAAATATTTCCACGTTCATACAGATAGCGGTGTAGATATTTCCATGTTTATACAGATAGCGGTGAAATGTATGCATGTTTACGCAGATAGTGGTGTAGATATTTCCATGTTCATACAGATAGCGGTGTAGATATTTCCATGTTCATCCAAATGGCTGTGTAGACATATCGATGATCATACAGATGGCGGTGAAGATATTTCCATGTTCATACAGATAGCGGTGTAGATATTTCCATGTTCATACGGATAGCGGTGTAGATATTTCCATATTCATACAGATGGCTGTGTAGATATATCCATGTTCATACAGATTGCGGTGAAGATATTTCCATGTTCATACAGACAGCGGTGTAGATATTTCCACGTTCATATAGATAGCGGTGTAGATATTTCCATGTTCATACTGATAGCGGTGCTGATATTTCCTTGTTTATACAGATAGCGGTGTTGATATTTCCATGTTTATACAGATAGCGGTGTAGATATTTCCATGTTTATACAGATAGCGGTGTAGATATCTCCTTCTTAATACAGATGGCGGTGCAGATAATTATATGTTCATACACATGCCGGTGCAGATATTTCCATGTTCATACAGATGGCGGAGTTGATATTTCCATGTTTATAGAGATAGCGGTGTAGTTATTTCCATGTGTAAAGAGATAGCTGTGCAGATATTTCCATGTATATGCAAATAGCTGTGTAGATATTTCCATTTTCATGCTGACAGCGGTGTAGATATTTCCATGTTCAAACAGATAGCGGTGTAGATATTTCCATGTTTATACAGATAGCGGTGTGGATATTTCCATGTTCATACAGATAGCGGTGTAGATATTTCCATGTTCATGCAGATAGCGGTGTAGATATTTCCATATTCATACAGATAGCGGTGCTGATATTTCCATGTTTATACAGGTAGCGGTGTAGATATTTCCATGTTTATACAGATAGCGGTGTAGATATTTCCATGTTTATACAGATAGCGGTGTAGATATTTCCAGGTTTATACAGATAGCGGTTTAGATATCTCCATCTTAATGCAGATGGCGGTGTAGATATTTATATCTTCATACAGATGGCGGTGCAGATATTTCCATTTTCATACAGATGGCGGTGTAGATATTTCCATGTTTATAGAGATAGCGGTGTAGATATTTCCATGTGTAAAGAGATATCTTTGTAGATATTTCCATGTATATGCAGATAGCTGTGTATTTATTTCCATTTTCATGCAGATAGCAGTGTAGATATTTCCATGTTCATACAGATAGCGGTGTAGATATTTCCATGTTCATACAGATAGTGGTGTAGATATTTCCATGTTCATACAGATAGCGGTGTAGCTATTTCCATGTTCATACAGATAGCGGTGTAGATATTTCCATGTTAATCCAGATGGCTTTGTAGATGTATCCATGTTCATACAGATGGCGGTGAAGATATTTCCATGTTCAAACAGATAGCGGTGTAGATATTTCCATGTTCATACAGATAGCGGTGTAGATATCTCCATGTTCATTCAGATAGAGGGGCTATTTCCATGTTCATGCAAATAGCGGTGCTAATATTTCCATGTTTATACAGGTAGCGTTGTAGATATTTCCATGTATATACAGATAGCGGTGTAGATATTTCCATGTTTATACAGATAGCGGTGTAGATATTTCCATGTTTATAGAGATAGCGGTGTAGATATCTCCATCTTAATACAGATGGCCGTGTAGATATGTGTATGTTCATACAGATGTCAGTGCAGATATTTCCATGTTCATACAGATGGCGGTGTAAATATTTCCATGTTCATACAGATAGCGGTGTAGTTATTTCCATGTGTAAAGAGATTGCTGTGTAAATATTTCCATGTTTATGCAGATAGCTGTGTAGATATTTCCATTTTCATGCAGATAGCGGTGTAGATATTTCCATGTTCAAACAGATAGCAGTGTAGAAAAATCCATGTTCATACAGATGGCGGTGTAGATATTTCCATGTTCATTCAGATAGTGGTGTAGATATTTCCATGTTCATACAGATAGCGGTGTAGCTATTTCCATGTTCATACAGATAGCGGTGTAGATATTTCCATGTTCATAGAGATAGCGGGGTAGATATTTCCATGTTCATACAGAAAGCGGTGCTGATATTTCCATGTTTATTCAGGTAGCGGTGTAGATATTTCCATGTTTATACAGATAGCGGTGAAGGTATGTCCATGTTTATACAGATAGCTGTGTAGATATTTCCAAGTTTCTACAGATAGCGGTGAAGATATCTCCATCTTAATACAGATGGCGGTGTAGATATTTATATGTTCATACAGATGGCGATGCAGATATTTCCATGTTCATTCAGATGGCGGTGTAGATATTTCCATGTTTATAGAGATAGTGGTGTAGTTATTTCCATGTGTAAAGAGATAGCTTTGTAGATATTTCCATGTATATGCTGATAGCTTTGTATATATTTCTATTTTCATGCAGATAGCAGTTTAGATATTTCCATGTTCAAACAGATTGCGGTGTAGATATTTCCATGTTCATACGGATAGCGGTGTAGATATTTCCATGTTTATACAGGTAGCGGATTAGATATATCCATGTTCATACAGAGGGCGGTGTAGATATTTCCATGTTCATAGAGATAGAGGTGTAGATATTTCCATGTTTATACAGATAGCGGTGTAGATATCTCCATCTTAATACAGATGGCGGTGTAGATATTAATATGTTCATACAGGTGGCCGTGCAGATATATCCATGTTCATACAGATAGCGCTGTAGTTATTTCCATGTGTAAAGAAATAGCTGTGTAGATATTTCTTTGTATATGCAGATAGCTGTGTAGATATTTCCATTTTCATGCAGATAGTGGTTTAGATATTTCCATGTTCAAACAGATAGCGGTGTAGATATTTCCATGTTTATACAGATAGCGGTGAAGATGTATGCATGCTTACACACTTAGTGGTGTAGATATTTCCATGTTCATACAGATAGCAGTGTAGATATTTCCATGTTCATCCAGATGGCTGTGTAGATATATCCATGTTCATACAGATAGCGGTGTAGATATTTCCATGTTCATACAGATAGTGGTGTAGATATTTCCATGTTCTTACAGATAGCAGTGTAGCTATTTCCATGTTCATACAGATAGCGGTGTAGATATTTCCATCTTCGTACACTTAGCGGTGTAGATATTTCCATGTTCATACAGATAGCTGTGCTGATATTTCCATGTTTATACAGGTAGCGGTGTAGATATTTCCATGTTCATACAGATAGCTCTGTAGCTATTTCCATGTTCATACAGATGGCTGTACAGATATATCCATGTTCATACAGATGGCGGTGATGATAATTCCATGTTCATACAGATAGCAGTGTAGATATTTCCATGTTCATACAGATTGTGGTGTAGATATTTCCATGTTCATACAGATAGCGGTGTAGCTATTTCCATGTTCATACAGATATCGGTGTAGATATTTCCATGTTCATCCAGATGGCTGTGTAGATATATCCATGTTCAAACAGATGGCGTTGTAGATATTTCCATGTTCATACAGATAGCGGTGTAGATATTTCCATGTTCATACAGATAGCGGAGTAGGTATTTCCACATTCTTACAGATAGAGGGGCTGATATTTCCATGTTCATACAGATAGCGGTGCTGATATTTCCATGTTTATACAGGTAGCGGTGTAGATATTTCCATGTTTATACAGATAGTGGTGTAGTTATTTCCATGTTTATCTAGATAGCGGTGTAGATATTTCCATGTTTATACTGATAGCGGTGTAGATATCTCCATTTTAATACAGACGGCCGTGAAGATATTTGTATGTTCATACAGATGGCGGTGCAGATATTTCCATGTTCATACAGATGGCGGTGTAGATATTTCCATGTTCATACAGATAGCGGTGTAGTTATTTCCATGTGTAAAGAGATAGCTGTGTAGATATTTCCATGTATAAGTAGATAGCTCTGTAGATATTTCCATTTTCATGCAGATAGCGGTGTAGATATTTCCATGTTTAAACAGATAGCAGTGTAGACATTTCCATGTTCATACAGATAGCGGTGAAGATATTTCCATGTTTAAACAGATTGCGGTGAAGATGTATGCATATTTACACAGATAGCGGTGTAGATATTTCCATGTTCATACAGATAGCGGTGTAGATATATCCATGTTCATCCAGATGGCTGTGTAGATATATCCATGTTCAAACAGATAGCGGTGTAGATATTTCCATGTTCATACATATAGAGGTGTAGATATTTCCATGTTCATACAGATGGCTGTGTAGACATATCCGTGTTCATACAGATAGCGGTGTAGATATTTCCATGTTCATACAGATAGCGGTGCTGATATTTCCATGTTTATACAGATAGCGGAGTAGATATTTCCATGTTCATCCAGATGGCTGTGTAGATATATCCATGTTCATACAGATGGCGGTGAAGATAATTCCATGTTCATACAGATAGCGGTGTAGATATTTCCATGTTCATCCAGATGGCTGTGTAGATATTTCCATGTTCATACAGATGGCGGTGCAGATATTTCCATGTTCATACAGATGGCGGTGTAGATATTTGCATGTATATAGTGATAGCGCTGTAGTTATTTCCATGTGTAAAGAGATAGCTTTGTAGATATTTCCATGTATATGCAGATCGCTGTGTAGATATTTCCATTTTCATGCAGATAGCGGTGTAGATATTTCCATGTTCAGATAGCGGTGTAGATATTTCCATGTTCATGCAGATAGCAGTGTAGATATTTCCATGTTTATACAGATAGCGGTGAAGATGTATGCATGTTTTTACAGATAGCGGTGTAGATATTTCCATGTTCTTCCAGATGGCTGTGTTGATATATCCATGTTCATACAGATGGCGGTGAAGATATTTCCATCTTCATACAGATAGCGGTTTAGTTTTTTCCGTGTGTAAAGAGATAGCTGTGTAGATATTTCCATGCATATGCAGATAGCTGTGTAGATATTTCCATTTTCATGCAGATAGCGGTTTAGATACTTCCATGTTCATCCAGGTGGCTGTGTAGATATATCTATGTTCAAACAGATAGCGGTGTAGATATTTCCATGTTCATAAAGATAGTGGTGTAGATATTTCCATGTTTATACAGATAGCGGTGTACATATTTCCAGGTTTATAAAGATAGCGGTGTAGATATTTCCAAGTTTATACAGATAGCGGTGAAGATATCTCCATCTTAATACAGATGGTGGTGTAGATATTTATATGTTCATACAGATGGCAGTGCAGATATTTCCATGTTCATACAGATGGCGGTGTAGATATTTCCATGTTTATAGAGATAGCGGTGTAGTTATTTCCATGTTCATACAGATAGCGGTGTAGATATTTCCATGTTCATACAGATAGCGGTGTAGATATTTCCATGTTCATCCAGATGACTGTGTAGATATATCCATGTTCATACAGATGGCGGTGTAGATATTTCCATGTTCATAGAGATAGCGGTGTAGATATTTCCATATTCATACAGATAGAGGGGCTGATATTTCCATGTTCATACAGATAGCGGTGCTGATATTTCCATGTTTATACAGGTAGTGGTGTAGATATTTCGATGTTTATACAGGTAGCAGTGTAGATATTTCCATGTTTATACAGATAGCGATGTGGATATTTCCAGGTTTATACAGATAGCGGTGTAGATATTTCCATCTTAATACAGATGGCGCTGTAGATATTTATATGTTCATTCAGATGGCGGTGCAGATATTTCCATGTTCATACAGATGGCGGTGTAGATATTTCCATGTTCATACAGATAGCGGTGTAGTTATTTCCATGTGCAAAGAGATAGCTGTGTAGATATTACCATGTATATGCAGATAGCTGTGTAGATATTTCTATTTTCATGCTGATAGCAGTTTAGATATTTCCATGTTCAAACAGATTGCGGTGTAGATATTTCCATGTTCATACAGATAGCGGTGTAGATATTTCCATGTTTATATAGATAGCGGTGAAGATGTATGCATGTTTACAAAGATAGCGGTGTAGATATTTCCATGTTCATACAGATCGCGGTGTAGATATTTCCATGTTCATACAGATGGCTGTGTAGATGTATCCATGTTCATACAGATGGCGGTGAAGATATTTCCATGTTCATACAGACAGCGGTGTCGTTATTTCCATGTTCATACAGATAGCGGTGTAGATATTTCCATGTTCATACTGATAGCGGTGCTGATATTTCCATGTTTATACAGATAGCGGAGTAGATATTTCCATGTTTATACAGATAGCGGTGTAGATATTTCCATGTTTATACAGATAGCGGTGTAGATATCTCCTTCTTAATGCAGATGGCGGTGCAGATGTTTATATGCTCATACACATGCCGGTGCAGATATTTCCATGTTCATACAGATGGCGGAGTAGATATTTCCATGTTTATAGAGATAGCGGTGTAGTTATTTCCATGTGTAAAGAGACAGCTGTGTAGATATTTCCATGTATATGCAGATAGCTGTGTAGATATTTCCATTTTCATGCTGACAGCGGTGTAGATATTTCCATGTTCAAACAGATAGCGGTGTAGATATTTTCATGTTTATACAGATAGCGGTGTGGATGTTTCCATGTTCATACAGATAGCGGTGTAGATATTTCCATCTTCATGCAGATAGCGGTGTAGATATTTCCATGTTCATACAGATAGCGGTGTAGATATTTCCATGTTCATACAGATAGCGGTGTAGATATTTCCATGTTCATACATATAGCGGTGCTGATATTTCCTTGTTTATACAGGTAGCGGTGTAGATATTTCCATCTTTATACAGATAGCGGTGTAGATATTTCCAGGTTTATAAAGATGGCGGTGTAGATATTTCCAAGTTTATACAGATAGCGGTGAAGATATCTCCATCTTAATACAGATGGCGGTGTAGATATTTATATGTTCATACAGATGGCAGTGCAGATATTTCCATGTTCGTACAGATGGCGGTGTAGATATATCCATGTTTATAGAGATAGCGGTGTAGTTATTTCCATGTGTAAAGAGATTGGTTTGTAGATATTTCCATGTATATGTAGATAGCTGTGTAGATATTTCTATTTTCATGCATTTAGCGGTTTAGATATTTCCATGTTCAAACAGATAGCGGTGTAGATATTTCCATGTTCATACAGATAGCGGTGTAGCTATTTCAAGGTTTATACAGATAGCGGTGAAACGTATGCATGTTTACACAGATAGCGGTGTAGATATTTCCATGTTCATACAGATAGCGGTGCTGATATTTCCATGTTTATACAGGTAGCGGTGCTGATATTTCCATGTTTATACAGGTAGCGGTGTAGATATTTCCATGTTTATACAGATAGCGGTGTAGATATTTCCATGTTTATACAGATAGCGCTGTAGATATTTCCATGTTTATACAGATAGCGGTGTAGATACCTCCATCTTAATACAGATGGCGGTGTAGATATTAATATGTTCATACAGGTGGCCGTGCAGATATTTCCATGTTCATACAGATAGCGGTGTAGTTATTTCCATGTGTAAATAAATTGCTGTGTAGATATTTCTTTGTATATGCAGATAGCTGTGTAGATATTTCCATTTTCATGCAGATAGCGGTTTAGATATTTCCATGTTCAAACAGATAGCGGTGTAGATATTTCCATGTTTATACAGATAGCGGTGAAGATGTATACATGCTTACACACTTAGTGGTGTAGATATTTCCATGTTCATACAGATAGCAGTGTAGATATTTCCATGTTCATCCAGATGGCTGTGTAGATATATCCATGTTCATACAGATAGCGGTGTAGATATTTCCATGTTCATAAAGATAGTGGTGTAGATATTTCCATGTTCTTACAGATAGGTCTGTAGCTATTTCCATGTTCATACAGATAGCGGTGTAGAGATTTCCATGTTCATCCAGAAGGCTGTACAGATATATCCATGTTCATACAGATAGCTGTGCTGATATTTCCATGTTTATACAGGTAGCGGTGTAGATATTTCCATGTTCATACAGATAGGTCTGTAGCTATTTCCATGTTCATACAGATAGCGGTGTAGAGATTTCCATGTTCATCCAGATGGCTGTACAGATATATCCATGTTCATACAGATGGCGGTGATGATAATTCCATGTTCATACAGATAGCAGTGTAGATATTTCCATGTTCATACAGATTGTGGTGTAGATATTTCCATGTTCATACAGATAGCGGTGTAGCTATTTCCATGTTCATACAGATATCGGTGTAGATATTTCCATGTTCATCCAGATTTCTGTGTAGATATATCCATGTTCAAACAGATGGCGTTGTAGATATTTTCATGTTCATACAGATAGCGGAGTAGGTATTTCCACGTTCATACAGATAGAGGGGCTGATATTTCCATGTTCATACAGATAGCGGTGCTGATATTTCCATGTTTATACAGGTAGCGGTGTAGGTATTTCCATGTTTATACAGATAGTGGTGTAGTTATTTCCATGTTTATCTAGATAGCGGTGTAGATATTTCCATGTTTATACAGATAGCGGTGTAGATATCTCCATTTTAATACAGACGGCCGTGAAGATATTTGTATGTTCATACAGATGGCGGTGCAGATATTTCCATGTTCGTACAGATGGCGGTGCAGATATTTCCATGTTCATACAGATAGCGGTGTAGTTATTTCCATGTTCATTCAGATAGCGGTGTAGTTATTTCCATGTTCATAGAGATAGCGGTGTAGATATTTCCGTGTTCATACTGATAGCGGTGCTGATATTTCCATGTTTATACAGGTAGCGGTGTAGATATTTCCATGTTTATACAGATAGCGGTGTAGATATTTCCATGTTTATACAGATAGCGGTGTAGATATTTCCATGTTTATACATATAGCGGTGTAGATATCTCCATCTTAATATAGATTGGGGTGTAGATATTTATATCTTCATACAGATGGCGGTGCAGATATTTCCATGTTCATACAGATGGCGGTGTAGATATTTGCATGTATATAGTGATAGCGCTGTAGTTATTTCCATGTGTAAAGAGATAGCTTTGTAGATATTTCCATGTATATGCAGATCGCTGTGTAGATATTTCCATTTTCATGCAGATAGCGGTGTAGATATTTCCATGTTCAGATAGCGGTGTAGATATTTCCATGTTCATGCAGATAGCAGTGTAGATATTTCCATGTTTATACAGATAGCGGTGAAGATGTATGCATGTTTTTACAGATAGCGGTGTAGATATTTCCATGTTCTTCCAGATGGCTGTGTTGATATATCCATGTTCATACAGATGGCGGTGAAGATATTTCCATCTTCATACAGATAGCGGTGTAGTTTTTTCCGTGTGTAAAGAGATAGCTGTGTAGATATTTCCATGCATATGCAGATAGCTGTGTAGATATTTCCATTTTCATGCAGATAGCGGTTTAGATATTTCCATGTTCATCCAGGTGGCTGTGTAGATATATCCATGTTCAAACAGATAGCGGTGTAGATATTTCCATGTTCATAAAGATAGTGGTGTAGATATTTCCATGTTTATACAGATAGCGGTGTAGATATTTCCAGGTTTATAAAGATAGCGGTGTAGATATTTCCAAGTTTATACAGATAGCGGTGAAGATATCTCCATCTTAATACAGATGGTGGTGTAGATATTTATATGTTCATACAGATGGCAGTGCAGATATTTCCATGTTCATACAGATGGCGGTGTAGATATTTCCATGTTTATAGAGATAGCGGTGTAGTTATTTCCATGTTCATACAGATAGCGGTGTAGATATTTCCATGTTCATACAGATAGCGGTGTAGATATTTCCATGTTCATCCAGATGGCTGTGTAGATATATCCATGTTCATACAGATGGCGGTGTGGATATTTCCATGTTCATAGAGATAGCGGTGTAGATATTTCCATATTCATACAGATAGAGGGGCTGATATTTCCATGTTCATACAGATAGCGGTGCTGATATTTCCATGTTTATACAGGTAGTGGTGTAGATATTTCGATGTTTATACAGGTAGCAGTGTAGATATTTCCATGTTTATACAGATAGCGATGTGGATATTTCCAGGTTTATACAGATAGCGGTGTAGATATTTCCATCTTAATACAGATGGCGCTGTAGATATTTATATGTTCATTCAGATGGCGGTGCAGATATTTCCATGTTCATACAGATGGCAGTGTAGATATTTCCATGTTCATACAGATAGCGGTGTAGTTATTTCCATGTGTAAAGAGATAGCTGTGTAGATATTACCATGTATATGCAGATAGCTGTGTAGATATTTCTATTTTCATGCTGATAGCGGTTTAGATATTTCCATTTTCAAACAGATAGCGGTGTAGATATTTCCATGTTCATACAGATAGCGTTGTAAATATTTCCATGCTTATACAGATTGCAGTGAAGATGTATGCATGTTTACACAGATAGCAGTGTAGATATTTCCATGTTCATGCAGATAGCGGTGTAGATATTTCCATGTTCATCCAGATGGCTTTGTAGATATTTCCATGTTCATACAGATAGCGGTGTAGCTATTTCCATGTTCATGCAGATAGCAGTTTAGATATTTCCATGTTCATAGAGATAGCAGTGTAGATATTTCCATGTTCATACAGATAGTGGTGCTGATATTTCCATGTTTATACAGGTAGCGCTGTAGATATTTCCATCTTTATACAGATAGCGGTGTAGATATTTCGAGGTTTATAAAGATGGCGGTGTAGATATTTCCAAGTTTATACAGATAGCGGTGAAGATATCTCCATCTTAATACAGATGGCGGTGTAGATATTTATATGTTCATACAGATGGCAGTGCAGATATTTCCATGTTCGTACAGATGGTGGTGTAGATATATCCATGTTTATAGAGACAGCCGTGTAGTTATTTCCATGTGTAAAGAGATAGGTTTGTAGATATTTCCATGTATATGTAGATATCTGTGTAGATATTTCTATTTTCATGCATATAGCGGTTTAGATATTTCCATGTTCAAACAGATAGCGGTGTAGATATTTCCATGTTCATACAGATAGCGGTGTAGATATTTCCATGTTTATACAGATAGCGGTGAAACGTATGCATGTTTACAGAGATAGCGGTGTAGATATTTCCATGTTCATACAGATCGCGGTGTAGATATTTCCATGTTCATCCAGATGGCTGTGTAGACATATATATGTTCATACAGATGGCGGTGAAGATATTTCCATGTTCATACAGATAGCGGTGTAGATATTTCCATGTTCATACAGATAGCGGTGTAGATATTTCCATGTTCATACAGATGGCTGTGTAGATATATCCATGTTCATACAGATGGTGGTGAATATATTTCCATGTTCATACAGATAGCGGTGTAGATATTTCCATGTTCATACAGATAGCGGTGCAGATATTTCCATGTTCATACAGATAGCGGTGCTGATATTTCGATGTTTATACAGACAGCGGTGTAGATATTTCCATGTTTATACAGATAGCGGTGTAGATATTTCCATGTTTATACAGATAGCGGTGTAGATATCTCCTTAATACAGATGGCGGTGTAGATATTTATATGTTCATACAGATGGCGGTGAAGATATTTCCATGTTCATACAGATGGCGGTGTAGATATTTCCATGTTCATACAGATGGCGGTGAAGATATTTCCATGTTCATACAGATGGCGGTGCAGATATTTCCATGTTCATACAGATAGCGGTGTAGTTATTTCCATGTGTAAAGAGATAGCTGTGTAGATGTTTCCATGTATATGCAGATAGCTGTGTAGATATTTCCATTTTCATGCAGATAGCGGTTTAGATATTTCCATGTTCAAACAGATAGCGGTGTAGATATTTCCATGTTCATACAGATAGCGGTGTAGATGTTTCCATGTTTATACAGATAGCGCTGAAGATGTACGCATGTTTACACAGATAGCGGTGTTGATATTTCCACGCACATACAGATAGCGGTGTAGATATTTCCATGTTCATCCAGATGGCTGTGTAGATATATGCATGTTCATACAGATAGCGGTGTAGTTATTTCCATATTCATACAGATAGTGGTGAAGATATTTCCATGTTCATACAGATAGCGGTGTAGCTATTTCCATGTTCATACAGATAGCGGTGTATATATTTCCATGCTCTTACAGATAGCGGTGTAGATATTTCCAAGTTCATACAGATAGCTGTGCTGATATTTCCATGTTTATACAGGTAGCGGTGTAGATATTTCCATGTTTGTACAGTTAGCGGTGTAGATATTTCCATGTTTATACAGATAGCGGTGTAGATATTTCCAGGTTTATACAGATAGAGGTGTAGATATCTGCTTCTTAATACGGATGGCGGTGTAGATATTTATATGTTCATTCAGATGGCGGTGCAGATATTTCCATGTTCATACATATAGCGGTGTAGATATTTCCATGTTCATACAGAAGGCGGTGTAGATATTTATATGTTCATACAGATGGCGGTGCAGATATTTCCATGTTCATACAGATAGCGGTGTAGATATTTCCATGTTTATAGAGATAGCGGTGTAGTTATTTCCATGTGTAAAGAGATAGCTGTGTAGATATTTCCATGTATATGCAGATAGCTGTGTAGATATTTCCATTTTCATGCAGACAGCGGTGTAGATATTTCCATGTTCAAACAGATAGCGGTGTAGATATTTCCATGTTCATACATATAGCGGTGTAGATATTTCCATGTTCATACAGACAGCGGTGTAGATATTTCCATGTTCATACAGATAGCGGTGTATATATTTCCATGTTCATACAGAGAGCGATGCTGTTATTTACATGTTTATACAGGTAGCGGTGTAGATATTTCCATGTTTATACAGATAGCGGTGTAGATATTTCCATGTTTATACAGATAGCGGTGTAGATGTTTCCAGGTTTATACAGATAGCGGTGTAGATATCTCCATGTTAATACAGATGGCGGTGTAGATATTTATATGTTCATACAGATGGCGGTGCAGATATTTTCATGTTCATACAGATAGCGGTGTAGCTATTTCCTTGTTCATACAGATAGCAGTGTAGATATTTCCATGTTCATCCAGATGGCTGTGTAGACATATCCATGTTCATACAGATGGCAGTGAAGATAATTCCATGTTTATACATCTAGCGGTGTAGATATTTCCATGTTCATACAGATAGTGGTGTAGATACTTCCATGTTCATACAGATAGCGGTGCTGATGTTTCCATGTTTATACAGGTAGCGGTGCTGATATTTCCATGTTTATACAGGTAGCGGTGTAGATATTTCCATGTTTATACAGATAGCGGTGTAGATATTTCCATGTTTATACAGATAGCACTGTAGACATTTCCATGTTTATACAGATAGCGGTGTAGATATCTCCATCTTAATACAGATGGCGGTGTAGATATTTATATGTTCATACAGAAGACCGTGCAGATATTTCCATGTTCATACAGATAGCGGTGTAGTTATTTCCATGTGTAAAGAGATAGCTGTGTAGATATTTCCATTTATATGCAGATAGCTGTGTAGATATTTCCATTTTCATGCAGATAGCGTTTAGATATTTCCATGTTCAAACAGATAGCGGTGTAGATATTTCCATGTTTATACAGATAGCGGTGAAGATGTATGCATGCTTACACACATAGTGGTGTAGATATTTCCATGTTCATACAGATAGCAGTGTAGATATTTCCATGTTCATCCAGATGGCTGTGTAGATATATCCATGTTCATACAGATAGCGGTGTAGATATTTCCATGTTCATACAGATAGTGGTGTAGATATTTCCATGTTCATACAGATAGCGGTGTAGCTATTTCCATGTTCATACAGATAGCGGTGTAGATATTTCCATCTTCGTACACATAGCGGTGTAGCTATTTCCATGTTCATACAGATAGCTGTGCTGATATTTCCATGTTTATACTGGTAGCGGTGTAGATATTTCCATGTTCATACAGATAGCTCTGTAGCTATTTCCATGTTCATACAGATAGCGGTGTAGATATTTCCATGTTCATCCAGATGGCTGTACAGATATATCCATGTTCATACAGATGGCGGTGATGATAATTCCATGTTCAGATAGCGGTGTAGATATTTCCATGTTCATACAGATAGTGGTGTAGATATTTCCATGTTCATACAGATAGCGGAGTAGGTATTTCCACGTTCATACAGATAGAGGGGCTGATATTTCCATGTTCATACAGATAGCGGTGCTGATATTTCCATGTTTATACAGGTAGCGGTGTAGATATTTCCATGTTTATACAGATAGCGGTGTAGTTATTTCCATGTTTATATAGATAGCGCTGTAGGTATTTCCATGTTCATACAGATAGCGGTGTAGTTATTTCCATGTGTAAAGAGATAGCTGTGTAGATATTTCCATGTATATGCAGATAGCTCTGTAGATATTTCCATTTTCATGCAGATAGCGGTGCAGATATTTCCATGTTTAAACAGATAGCGGTGTAGACATTTCCATGTTCATACAGATAGCGGTGAAGATATTTCCATATTTATACAGATTGCGGTGAAGATGTATGCATATTTACACAGATAGCGGTGTAGATATTTCCATGTTCATAC
Organism: Gorilla gorilla gorilla; assembly: GCF_029281585.2. NCBI lineage: Eukaryota > Metazoa > Chordata > Mammalia > Primates > Hominidae > Gorilla > Gorilla gorilla. The sequence goes on along the minus strand of NC_073232.2, from coordinate 1,407,963 downwards.
AGATAGCGGTGTAGATATTTCCATGTTCATCCAGATGGCTGTGTAGATATATCCATGTTAATATAGAGAGCGGTGTAGATATTTCCATGTTCATACAGATAGCGGTGTAGCTATTTCCATGTTCATACAGATAGCGGTGTAGTTATTTCCATGTTCATAGAGATAGCGGTGTAGATATTTCCGTGTTCATACAGATAGCGGTGCTGATATTTCCATGTTTATACAGGTAGCGGTGTAGATATTTCCATGTTTATACAGATAGCGGTGTAGATATTTCCATGTTTATACAGATAGCGGTGTAGATATTTCCATGTTTATACATATAGCGGTGTAGATATCTCCATTTTAATATAGATTGGGGTGTAGATATTTATATCTTCATACAGATGGCGGTGCAGATATTTCCATGTTCATACAGATGGCGGTGTAGATATTTGCATGTATATAGAGATAGCACTGTAGTTATTTCCATGTGTAAAGAGATAGCTTTGTAGATATTTCCATGTATATGCAGATCGCTGTGTAGATATTTCCATTTTCATGCAGATAGCGGTGTAGATATTTCCATGTTCAGATAGCGGTGTAGATATTTCCATGTTCATGCAGATAGCAGTGTAGATATTTCCATGTTTATACAGATAGCGGTGAAGATGTATGCCTGTTTATACAGATAGCGGTGTAGATATTTCCATGTTCTTCCAGATGGCTGTGTTGATATATCCATGTTCATACAGATGGCGGTGAAGATATTTCCATCTTCATACAGATAGCGGTGTAGTTTTTTCCGTGTGTAAAGAGATAGCTGTGTAGATATTTCCATGCATATGCAGATAGCTGTGTAGATATTTCCATTTTCATGCAGATAGCGGTTTAGATATTTCCATGTTCAAACAGATAGCGGTGTAGTTATTTCCATGTTCATAGAGAGAGCGGTGTAGATATTTCCATGTTCATACAGATAGCGGTGTAAATATTTCCATGTTTATACAGATAGTGGTGAAGATGTTTGCATGTTTACACAGATAGCGGTGTAGATATTTCCATGTTCATACAGATAGCGGTGTAGATATTTCCATGTTCATCCAGATGGCTGTGTAGACATATCCATGTTCATACAGATGGCGGTGAAGATATTTCCATGTTCATACAGATAGCGGTGTAGATATTTCCATGTTCTTCCAGATGGCTGTGTAGATATATCCATGTTCATACAGATAGCGGTGTAGATATTTCCATGTTCATACAGATAGCGGTGTAGATATTTCCATGTTCATACAGATAGCGGTGTAGATATTTCCATGTTCATACAGACGGCGGTGTAGATATTTCCATGTTTATAGATATAGCAGTGTAGATATTTCCATGTGTAAAGAGATAGCAGTGTATATATTTCCATGTATATGCAGATAGCTTTGTAGATATTTCCATTTTCATGCAGTTAGCGGTGTAGATATTTATATGTTCAAACAGATAGCGGTGTAGATATTTCCATGTTCATTCAGATAGCTTTGCAGATATTTCCATGTTCATACAGATAGCGGTGTAGATATTTCCATGTTCATACAGATAGCGGTGTAGATATTTCCATGTTCAAACAGATAGCGGTGTAGATATTTCCATGTTCATACAGATAGCGGTGTAGATATTTCCATGTTCATACAGGTAGCGGTGTAGATATTTCCATGTTCATTGAGATAGCGGTGCTGATATTTCCATGTTTATACAGGCAGCGGTGTAGATATGTCCATGTTTATACATATAGCGGTGTAGATATCTCCTTCTTTATACAGATGGCGGTGTAGATATTTATATGTTCATACAGATGGCGGTGAAGATATTTCTATGTTCATACAGATGGCGTTGTAGATATTTCCATGTTTATGGAGATAGCGGTGTAGTTATTTCCATGTGTAAAGAGATAGCTGTGTAGATATTTCCATGTATATGCAGATAGCAGTGTAGATATTTCCATTTTCGTGCAGATAGCGGTGTAGATATTTCCATGTTCAAACAGATAGCGGTGTAGATATTTCCATTTTCATACAGATAGCGGTGTAGCTATTTCCATGTTCATACAGACAGCGGTGTAGCTATTTCCATGTTCATACAGATAGCGGTGTCGATATTTCCATGTTTATACAGATAGCGGTGAAGATGTATGCATGTTTACACAGATAGCTGTGTAGATATTTCCAGGTTCATTCAGATAGCGGTGTAGATATTTCCATGTTCATCCCGATGGCTGTGTAGATATATCCATGTTCATACAGATAGCGGTGTAGATATTTCCATGTTCATACAGATAGTGGTGTAGATATTTCCATGTTGATACAGATAGCGGTGTAGCTATTTCCATGTTCATACAGATAGCGGTGTAGATATTTCCAGGTTTATACAGATAGCGGTGTAGATATGTCCATCTTAATACAGATGGCGGTGTTGATATTTATATGTTCATGCAGATGGCGGTGCAGATATTTCCATGTTCATACAGATGGCGGTGTAGATATTTCCATGTTTATAGAGATAGCGGTGTAGTTATTTCCACGTGTAAAGAGATAGCTTTGTAGATATTTCCATGTATATGCCGATAGCTGTGTAGATATTTCCATTTTCGTGCAGATAGCGGTGTAGATATTTCCATGTTCAAACAGATAGCGGTGTAGATATTTCCATGTTCATACAGATAGCGGTGTAGGTATTTCCATGTTCATACAGATAGCGGTGAAGATGTATGCATGTTTACACAGATAGCGGTGTAGATATTTCCATGTTCATACAGATAGCGGTGTAGATATTTCCATGTTCATCCAGATGGCTCTGTAGATATATCCATATTCATACAGATGGCGGTGAATATATTTCCATGTTCATACAGATAGCGGTGTAGATATTTCCATGTTCATACAGATAGCAGCGTAGATATTTCCATGTTCATACAGATAGCGGTGTAGCTATTTCCATGTTCATACAGAGAGCGGTGTAGATATTTTCATGTTCATCCAGATGGCTGTGTAGATATGTCCATGTTCATACAGATGGCGGTGAAGATATTTCCATGTTCATACAGATAGCGGTGTATATATTTCCATGTTCATACAGATAGTGTTGTAGATATTTCCATGTTCATACAGATAGCGGTGTAGCTATTTCCATGTTCATACAGATAGTGGTGTAGATATTTCCATGTTCATACAGATAGAGGGGCTGATATTGCCATGTTCATGCAGATAGCGGTGCTGATATTTCCATGTTGATACAGGTAGCGGTGTAGATATTTCCATGTTTATACAGATAGCGGTGAAGATATTTCCATGTTTATACAGATAGCGGTGTAGATATTTCCAGGTTTATACAGATAGCGGTGTAGATATTTCCAAGTTTATACAGATAGCGGTGAAGATATCCCCATCTTAATACAGATGGCGGTGTAGATATTCATATGTTCATACAGATGACAGTGCAGATATTTCCATGTTCATACAGATGGCGCTGTAGATATTTCCATGTTTATAAAGATAGCGGTGTAGTTATTTCCATGTGTAAAGAGATAGCTTTGTATATATATCCATGTATATGCAGATAGCTGTGTAGATATTTCTATTTTCATGCAGATAGCGGTTTAGGTATTTCCATGTTCAAACAGATAGCTTTGTAGATATTTCCATGTTCATACAGATAGCGGTGTAGATATTTCCATGTTTATACAGATAGCGGTGAAATGTATGCATGTTTACGCAGATAGTGGTGTAGATATTTCCATGTTCATACAGATCGCGGTGTAGATATTTCCATGTTCATCCAGATGGCTGTGTAGACATATCGATGATCATACAGATGGTGGTGAAGATATTTCCATGTTCATACAGATAGAGTTGTAGATATTTCCATGTTCATACAGATGGCTGTGTAGATATATCCATGTTCATACAGATGGCGGTGAAGGTATTTCCATGTTCATACAGACAGCGGTGTAGATATTTCCATGTTCAAACAGATAGCGGTGTAGATATTTCCATGTTCATACAGATAGCGGTGGAGATATTTCCATGTTCATACAGATAGCGGTGAAGATGTATGCATGTTTACACAGATAGCGGTGTAGATATTTCCATGTTCATCCAGATGGCTGTGTAGATATATCCATGTTCATACAGATAGCGGTGTAGCTATTTCCATATTCATACAGATTGCGGTGTAGCTATTTCCATGTTCATACAGATAGCGGTGTAGATATTTCCATGTTTATACAGATAGCGGTGAAGATGTATGCATGTTTACACAGATAGCGGTGTAGATATTTTCATGTTCATCCAGATGGCTGTGTAGATATTTTCATGTTCATCCAGATGGCTGTGTAGATATATCCATGTTCATACAGATGGCGGTGTAGATATTTTCATGTTCATCCAGATGGCTGTGTAGATATATCCATGTTCATACAGATGGCGGTGAAGATATTTCTATGTTCATACATATAGCGGTGTATATATTTCCATGTTCATACAGATAGTGTTGTAGATATTTCCATGTTCATACAGATAGCGGTGTAGCTATTTCCATGTCCATACAGATAGCGGTGTAGATATTTCCATGTTCATCCAGATGGCTGTGTAGATATATCCATGTTCATACAGATGGCGGTGAAGTTATTTCCATGTTCATACAGATAGCGGTGTAGATATTTCCATGTTCTTACAGATAGCGGTGTAGATATCTCCATGTTCATACAGATAGAGGGGCTGTTACTGCCATGTTCATGTAGATAGTGGTGCTGATATTTCCATGTTTATACAGGTAGCGGTGTAGATATTTCCATGTTTATACAGATAGCGGTGAAGATATTTCCATGTTTATACAGATAGCGGTGTAGATATTTCCAGGTTTATACAGATAGCGGTGTAGATATTTCCAAGTTTATACAGATAGCGGTGAAGATATCCCCATCTTAATACAGATGGCCGTGTAGATATTTATATGTTCATACAGATGGCAGTGCAGATATTTCCATGTTCATACAGATGGCGGTGTAGATATTTCCATGTTTATAAAGATAGCAGTGTAGTTATTTCCAAGTGTAAAGAGATAGCTTTGTATATATTTCCATGTATATGCAGATAGCTGTGTAGATATTTCTATTTTCATGCAGATAGCGGTTTAGGTATTTCCATGTTCAAACAGATAGCTTTGTAAATATTTCCACGTTCATACAGATAGCGGTGTAGATATTTCCATGTTTATACAGATAGCGGTGAAATGTATGCATGTTTACGCAGATAGTGGTGTAGATATTTCCATGTTCATACAGATAGCGGTGTAGATATTTCCATGTTCATCCAAATGGCTGTGTAGACATATCGATGATCATACAGATGGCGGTGAAGATATTTCCATGTTCATACAGATAGCGGTGTAGATATTTCCATGTTCATACGGATAGCGGTGTAGATATTTCCATGTTCATACAGATGGCTGTGTAGATATATCCATGTTCATACAGATTGCGGTGAAGATATTTCCATGTTCATACAGACAGCGGTGTAGATATTTCCACGTTCATACAGATAGCGGTGTAGATATTTCCATGTTCATACTGATAGCGGTGCTGATATTTCCTTGTTTATACAGATAGCGGTGTTGATATTTCCATGTTTATACAGATAGCGTTGTAGATATTTCCATGTTTATACAGATAGCGGTGTAGATATCTCCTTCTTAATACAGATGGCGGTGCAGATAATTATATGTTCATACACATGCCGGTGCAGATATTTCCATGTTCATACAGATGGCGGAGTTGATATTTCCATGTTTATAGAGATAGCGGTGTAGTTATTTCCATGTGTAAAGAGATAGCTGTGCAGATATTTCCATGTATATGCAAATAGCTGTGTAGATATTTCCATTTTCTTGCTGACAGCGGTGTAGATATTTCCATGTTCAAACAGATAGCGGTGTAGATATTTCCATGTTTATACAGATAGCCGTGTGGATATTTCCATGTTCATACAGATAGCGGTGTAGATATTTCCATGTTCATGCAGATAGCGGTGTAGATATTTCCATATTCATACAGATAGCGGTGCTGATATTTCCATGTTTATACAGGTAGCGGTGTAGATATTTCCATGTTTATACAGATAGCGGTGTAGATATTTCCATGTTTATACAGATAGCGGTGTAGATATTTCCAGGTTTATACAGATAGCGGTTTAGATATCTCCATCTTAATGCAGATGGCGGTGTAGATATTTATATCTTCATACAGATGGCGGTGCAGATATTTCCATTTTCATACAGATGGCGGTGTAGATATTTCCATGTTTATAGAGATAGCGGTGTAGTTATATCCATGTGTAAAGAGATATCTTTGTAGATATTTCCATGTATATGCAGATAGCTGTGTATTTATTTCCATTTTCATGCAGATAGCAGTGTAGATATTTCCATGTTCATACAGATAGCGGTGTAGATATTTCCATGTTCATACAGATAGTGGTGTAGATATTTCCATGTTCATACAGATAGCGGTGTAGCTATTTCCATGTTCATACAGATAGCGGTGTAGATATTTCCATGTTCATCCAGATGGCTTTGTAGATGTATCCATGTTCATACAGATGGCGGTGAAGATATTTCCATGTTCATACAGATAGCGGTGTAGATATTTCCATGTTCATACAGATAGCGGTGTAGATATCTCCATGTTCATTCAGATAGAGGGGCTATTTCCATGTTCATGCAAATAGCGGTGCTAATATTTCCATGTTTATACAGGTAGCATTGTAGATATTTCCATGTATATACAGATAGCGGTGTAGATATTTCCATGTTTATACAGATAGCGGTGTAGATATTTCCATGTTTATAGAGATAGCGGTGTAGATATCTCCATCTTAATACAGATGGCCGTGTAGATATGTGTATGTTCATACAGATGTCAGTGCAGATATTTCCATGTTCATACAGATGGCGGTGTAAATATTTCCATGTTCATACAGATAGCGGTGTAGTTATTTCCATGTGTAAAGAGATTGCTGTGTAAATATTTCCATGTTTATGCAGATAGCTGTGTAGATATTTCCATTTTCATGCAGATAGCGGTGTAGATATTTCCATGTTCAAACAGATTGCGGTGTAGATATTTCCATGTTCATACAGATAGCGGTGTAGATATTTCCATGTTTATATAGATAGCGGTGAAGATGTATGCATGTTTACAAAGATAGCGGTGTAGATATTTCCATGTTCATACAGATCGCGGTGTAGATATTTCCATGTTCATACAGATGGCTGTGTAGATGTATCCATGTTCATACAGATGGCTTTGAAGATATTTCCGTGTTCATACAGACAGCGGTGTAGATATTTCCATGTTCATAGAGATAGCGGGGTAGATATTTCCATGTTCATACAGAAAGCGGTGCTGATATTTCCATGTTTATTCAGGTAGCGGTGTAGATGTTTCCATGTTTATACAGATAGCGGTGAAGGTATGTCCATGTTTATACAGATAGCTGTGTAGATATTTCCAAGTTTCTACAGATAGCGGTGAAGGTATCTCCATCTTAATACAGATGGCGGTGTAGATATTTATATGTTCATACAGATGGCGATGCAGATATTTCCATGTTCATTCAGATGGCGGTGTAGATATTTCCATGTTTATAGAGATAGTGGTGTAGTTATTTCCATGTGTAAAGAGATAGCTTTGTAGATATTTCCATGTATATGCAGATAGCTGTGTATATATTTCTATTTTCATGCAGATAGCAGTTTAGATATTTCCATGTTCAAACAGATTGCGGTGTAGATATTTCCATGTTCATACAGATAGCGGTGTAGATATTTCCATGTTTATATAGATAGCGGTGAAGATGTATGCATGTTTACAAAGATAGCGGTGTAGATATTTCCATGTTCATACAGATCGCGGTGTAGATATTTCCATGTTCATACAGATGGCTGTGTAGATGTATCCATGTTCATACAGATGGCTTTGAAGATATTTCCGTGTTCATACAGACAGCGGTGTAGATATTTCCATGTTCATACAGATAGCGGTGTAGATATTTCCATGTTCATACTGATAGCGGTGCTGATATTTCCATGTTTATACAGATAGCGGAGTAGATATTTCCATGTTTATACAGATAGCGGTGTAGATATTTCCATGTTTATACAGATAGCGGTGTAGATATCTCCTTCTTAATGCAGATGGCGGTGCAGATGTTTATATGCTCATACACATGCCGGTGCAGATATTTCCATGTTCATACAGATGGCGGAGTAGATATTTCCATGTTTATAGAGATAGCGGTGTAGTTATTTCCATGTGTAAAGAGACAGCTGAGTAGATATTTCCATGTATATGCAGATAGCTGTGTAGATATTTCCATTTTCATGCTGACAGCGGTGTAGATATTTCCATGTTCAAACAGATAGCGGTGTAGATATTTCCATGTTCATACAGATAGCGGTGTGGATATTTCCATGTTCATACAGATAGCGGTGTAGATATTTCCATGTTCATGCAGATAGCGGTGTAGATATTTCCATGTTCATACAGATAGCGGTGTAGATATTTCCATGTTCATACAGATAGCGGTGCAGATATTTCCATGTTCATACATATAGCGGTGCTGATATTTCCTTGTTTATACAGGTAGCGGTGTAGATATTTCCATCTTTATACAGAGAGCGGTGTAGATATTTCCAGGTTTATAAAGATGGCAGTGTAGATATTTCCAAGTTTATACACATAGCGGTGAAGATATCTCCATCTTGATACAGATGGCGGTGTAGATATTTATATGTTCATACAGATGGCAGTGCAGATATTTCCATGTTCGTACAGATGGCGGTGTAGATATATCCATGTTTATAGAGACAGCGGTGTAGTTATTTCCATGTGTAAAGAGATTGATTTGTAGATATTTCCATGTATATGTAGATAGCTGTGTAGATATTTCTATTTTCATGCATTTAGCGGTTTAGATATTTCCATGTTCAAACAGATAGCGGTGTAGATATTTCCATGTTCATACAGATAGCGGTGTAGATATTTCCATGTTTATACAGATAGCGGTGAAACGTATGCATGTTTACACAGATAGCGGTGTAGATATTTCCATGTTCATACAGATAGCGGTGTAGATATTTCCATGTTCATCCAGATGGCTGTGTAGACATATCTATGTTCATACAGATTGCGGTGAAGATATTTCCATGTTCATACAGATAGCTGTGTAGATATTTCCATGTTCATACAGATAGCTGTGTAGATATTTCCATGTTCATACAGATAGCGGTGTAGATATTTCCATGTTCATACAGATAGCGGTGTAGATATTTCCATGTTCATACAGATAGCGGTGTATATATATCCATGTTCATACAGATAGCGGTGTAGATATTTCCATGTTAATACAGATAGCGGTGTAGATATTTCCATGTTCATACAGATAGCGGTGCTGATATTTCCAAGTTTATACAGGTAGCGGTGTAGATATTTCCATGTTTATACAAATAACGGTGTAGATATTTCCATGTTTATACAGATAGCGGTGTAGATATTTCCATGTTTATACAGATAGCGGTGTAGATATCTCCATCTTAATACAGCTGGCGGAGTAGATATTTCTATGTACATACAGATGGCGGTGCAGATATTTCCATGTTCATACAGATAGCAGTGTAGTTATTTCCATGTGTAAAGAGATAGCTGTGTAGATATTTCCATGTATATGCAGATTGCTGTGTAGATATTCCCATTTTCATGCAGATAGCGGTTTAGATATTTCCATGTTCAAACAGATAGCGGTGTAGATATTTCCATGTTCATACAGATAGCGGTGTAGATATTTCCATGTTTATACGGATAGCGCTGAAGATATATGCATGTTTACACAGATAGCGGTGTAGATATTTCCACGCTCATACAGATAGCGGTGTGGATATTTCCATGTTCATCCAGATGGCTGTGTAGATATATCCATGTTCATACAGATAGCGGTGTAGTTATTTCCATATTCATACAGATAGCGGTGTAGATATTTCCATGTTTATACAGATAGCGGTGTAGATATTTCCATGTTTATACAGATAGCGGTGTAGATATTTCCAGGTTAATACAGATAGTGGTGTAGATATCTGCTTCTTAATACGGATGGCGGTGTAGATATTTATATGTTCATACAGATGGCGGTGCAGATATTTTCATGTTCATACAGATAGCGGTGTAGCTATTTCCATGTTCATACAGATAGCACTGTTGATATTTCCATGTTCATCGAGATGGCTGTGTAGACATATCAATGTTCATACAGATGGCAGTGAAGGTAATTCCATGTTTATACATCTAGCGGTGTAGATATTTCCATGTTCATACAGATAGTGGTGTAGATATTTCCATGTTCATACAGATAGCGGTGCTGATATTTCCATGTTTATACAGGTAGCGGTGCTGATATTTCCATGTTTATACAGGTAGCGGTGTAGATATTTCCATGTTCATACAGATAGCGGTGTAGATATTTCCATGTTTATACAGATAGCGCTGTAGATATTTCCATGTTTATACAGATAGCGGTGTAGATATCTCCATCTTAATACAGATGGCGGTGTAGATATTAATATGTTCATACAGGTGGCCGTGCAGATATTTCCATGTTCATACAGATAGCGGTGTAGTTATTTCCATGTGTAAAGAAATAGCTGTGTAGATATTTCTTTGTATATGCAGATAGCTGTGTAGATATTTCCATTTTCATGCAGATAGCGGTTTAGATATTTCCATGTTCAAACAGATAGCGGTGTAGATATTTCCATGTTTATACAGATAGCGGTGAAGATGTATGCATGCTTACACACTTAGTGGTGTAGATATTTCCATGTTCATACAGATAGCAGTGTAGATATTTCCATGTTCATCCAGATGGCTGTGTAGATATATCCATGTTCATACAGATAGCGGTGTAGATATTTCCATGTTCATACAGATAGTGGTGTAGATATTTCCATGTTCTTACAGATAGCAGTGTAGCTATTTCCTTGTTCATACAGATAGCGGTGTAGATATTTCCATCTTCGTACACATAGCGGTGTAGATATTTCCATGTTCATACAGATAGCTGTGCTGATATTTCCATGTTTATACAGGTAGCGGTGTAGATATTTCCATGTTCATACAGATAGCTCTGTAGCTATTTCCATGTTCATACAGATGGCTGTACAGATATATCCATGTTCATACAGATGGCGGTGATGATAATTCCATGTTCATACAGATAGCAGTGTAGATATTTCCATGTTCATACAGATTGTGGTGTAGATATTTCCATGTTCATACAGATAGCGGTGTAGCTATTTCCATGTTCATACAGATATCGGTGTAGATATTTCCATGTTCATCCAGATGGCTGTGTAGATATATCCATGTTCAAACAGATGGCGTTGTAGATATTTCCATGTTCATACAGATAGCGGTGTAGATATTTCCATGTTCATACAGATAGCGGAGTAGGTATTTCCACGTTCATACAGATAGAGGGGCTGATATTTCCATGTTCATACAGATAGCGGTGCTGATATTTCCATGTTTATACAGGTAGCGGTGTAGATATTTCCATGTTTATACAGATAGTGGTGTAGTTATTTCCATGTTTATCTAGATAGCGGTGTAGATATTTCCATGTTTATACTGATAGCGGTGTAGATATCTCCATTTTAATACAGAGGGCCGTGAAGATATTTGTATGTTCATACAGATGGCGGTGCAGATATTTCCATGTTCATACAGATGGCGGTGTAGATATTTCCATGTTCATACAGATAGCGGTGTAGTTATTTCCATGTGTAAAGAGATAGCTGTGTAGATATTTCCATGTATAAGTAGATAGCTCTGTAGATATTTCCATTTTCATGCAGATAGCGGTGTAGATATTTCCATGTTTAAACAGATAGCGGTGTAGACATTTCCATGTTCATACAGATAGCGGTGAAGATATTTCCATGTTTATACAGATTGCGGTGAAGATGTATGCATATTTACACAGATAGCGGTGTAGATATTTCCATGTTCATACAGATAGCGGTGTAGATATATCCATGTTCATCCAGATGGCTGTGTAGATATATCCATGTTCATACAGATAGCGGTGTAGATATTTCCATGTTCATACAGATAGCGGTGTAGTTATTTCCATGTTCATACAGATAGCGGTGTAGTTATTTCCATGTTCATAGAGATAGCGGTGTAGATATTTCCGTGTTCATACTGATAGCGGTGCTGATATTTCCATGTTTATACAGGTAGCGGTGTAGATATTTCCATGTTTATACAGATAGCGGTGTAGATATTTCCATGTTTATACAGATAGCGGTGTAGATATTTCCATGTTTATACATATAGCGGTGTAGATATCTCCATCTTAATATAGATTGGGGTGTAGATATTTATATCTTCATACAGATGGCGGTGCAGATATTTCCATGTTCATACAGATGGCGGTGTAGATATTTGCATGTATATAGTGATAGCGCTGTAGTTATTTCCATGTGTAAAGAGATAGCTTTGTAGATATTTCCATGTATATGCAGATCGCTGTGTAGATATTTCCATTTTCATGCAGATAGCGGTGTAGATATTTCCATGTTCAGATAGCGGTGTAGATATTTCCATGTTCATGCAGATAGCAGTGTAGATATTTCCATGTTTATACAGATAGCGGTGAAGATGTATGCATGTTTTTACAGATAGCGGTGTAGATATTTCCATGTTCTTCCAGATGGCTGTGTTGATATATCCATGTTCATACAGATGGCGGTGAAGATATTTCCATCTTCATACAGATAGCGGTGTCGTTTTTTCCGTGTGTAAAGAGATAGCTGTGTAGATATTTCCATGCATATGCAGATAGCTGTGTAGATATTTCCATTTTCATGCAGATAGCGGTTTAGATACTTCCATGTTCATCCAGGTGGCTGTGTAGATATATCCATGTTCAAACAGATAGCGGTGTAGATATTTCCATGTTCATAAAGATAGTGGTGTAGATATTTCCATGTTTATACAGATAGCGGTGTAGATATTTCTAGGTTTATAAAGATAGCGGTGTAGATATTTCCAAGTTTATACAGATAGCGGTGAAGATATCTCCATCTTAATACAGATGGTGGTGTAGATATTTATATGTTCATACAGATGGCAGTGCAGATATTTCCATGTTCATACAGATGGCGGTGTAGATATTTCCATGTTTATAGAGATAGCGGTGTAGTTATTTCCATGTTCATACAGATAGCGGTGTAGATATTTCCATGTTCATACAGATAGCGGTGTAGATATTTCCATGTTCATCCAGATGGCTGTGTAGATATATCCATGTTCATACAGATGGCGGTGTAGGTATTTCCATGTTCATAGAGATAGCGGTGTAGATATTTCCATATTCATACAGATAGAGGGGCTGATATTTCCATGTTCATACAGATAGCGGTGCTGATATTTCTATGTTTATACAGGTAGTGGTGTAGATATTTCGATGTTTATACAGGTAGCAGTGTAGATATTTCCATGTTTATACAGATAGCGATGTGGATATTTCCAGGTTTATACAGATAGCGGTGTAGATATTTCCATCTTAATACAGATGGCGCTGTAGATATTTATATGTTCATTCAGATGGCGGTGCAGATATTTCCATGTTCATACAGATGGCGGTGTAGATATTTCCATGTTCATACAGATAGCGGTGTAGTTATTTCCATGTGTAAAGAGATAGCTGTGTAGATATTACCATGTATATGCAGATAGCTGTGTAGATATTTCTATTTTCATGCTGATAGCAGTTTAGATATTTCCATGTTCAAACAGATTGCGGTGTAGATATTTCCATGTTCATACAGATAGCGGTGTAGATATTTCCATGTTTATATAGATAGCGGTGAAGATGTATGCATGTTTACAACGATAGCGGTGTAGATATTTCCATGTTCATACAGATCGCGGTGTAGATATTTCCATGTTCATACAGATGGCTGTGTAGATGTATCCATGTTCATAGAGATGGCGGTGAAGATATTTCCATGTTCATACAGACAGCGGTGTCGATATTTCCATGTTCATACAGATAGCGGTGTAGATATTTCCATGTTCATACTGATAGCGGTGCTGATATTTCCATGTTTATACAGATAGCGGAGTAGATATTTCCATGTTTATACAGATAGCGGTGTAGATATTTCCATGTTTATACAGATAGCTGTGTAGATATCTCCTTCTTAATGCAGATGGCGGTGCAGATGTTTATATGCTCATACACATGCCGGTGCAGATATTTCCATGTTCATACAGATGGCGGAGTAGATATTTCCATGTTTATAGAGATAGGGGTGTAGTTATTTCCATGTGTAAAGAGACAGCTGTGTAGATATTTCCATGTATATGCAGATAGCTGTGTAGATATTTCCATTTTCATGCTGACAGCGGTGTAGATATTTCCATGTTCAAACAGATAGCGGTGTAGATATTTTCATGTTCATACAGATAGCGGTGTGGATGTTTCCATGTTCATACAGATAGCGGTGTAGATATTTCCATCTTCATGCAGATAGCGGTGTAGATATTTCCATGTTCATACAGATAGCGGTGTAGATATTTCCATGTTCATACAGATAGCGGTGTAGATATTTCCATGTTCATACATATAGCGGTGCTGATATTTCCTTGTTTATACAGGTAGCGGTGTAGATATTTCCATCTTTATACAGATAGCGGTGTAGATATTTCCAGGTTTATAAAGATGGCGGTGTAGATATTTCCAAGTTTATACAGATAGCGGTGAAGATATCTCCATCTTAATACAGATGGCGGTGTAGATATTTATATGTTCATACAGATGGCAGTGCAGATATTTCCATGTTCGTACAGATGGCGGTGTAGATATATCCATGTTTATACAGATAGCGGTGTAGATATTTCCATGTTTATACAGATAGCGGTGTAGATATTTCCATGTTTATACAGATAGCGGTGTAGATTTTTCCTTCTTAATACAGATTGCGGTGTAGATATCTATATGTTCATACAGATGGCGGTGAAGATATTTCCATGTTTATACAGATATCGGTGTAGATATCTCCATCTTAATACAGCTGGCGGAGTAGATATTTCTATGTACATACAGATGGCGGTGCAGATATTTCCATGTTCATACAGATAGCGGTGTAGTTATTTCCATGTGTAAAGAGATAGCTGTGTAGATATTTCCATGTATATGCAGATAGCTGTGTAGATATTTCCATTTTCATGCCGATAGCGGTGTAGATATTTCCATGTTCAAACAGATAGCGGTGTAGATATTTCCATGTTCATACAGATAGCGGTGTATATATATCCATGTTCATACAGATAGCGGTGTAGATATTTCCATGTTAATACAGATAGCGGTGTAGATATTTCCATGTTCATACAGATAGCGGTGCTGATTTTTCCAAGTTTATACAGGTAGCGGTGTAGATATTTCCATGTTTATACAAATAACGGTGTAGATATTTCCATGTTTATACAGATAGCGGTGTAGATATTTCCATGTTTATACAGATAGCGGTGTAGATATCTCCATCTTAATACAGCTGGCGGAGTAGATATTTCTATGTACATACAGATGGCGGTGCAGATATTTCCATGTTCATACAGATAGCGGTGTAGTTATTTCCATGTGTAAAGAGATAGCTGTGTAGATATTTCCATGTATATGCAGATTGCTGTGTAGAAATTCCCATTTTCATGCAGATAGCGGTTTAGATATTTCCATGTTCAAACAGATAGCGGTGTAGATATTTCCATGTTCCTACAGATAGCGGTGTAGATATTTCCATGTTTATACGGATAGCGCTGAAGATGTATGCATGTTTACACAGATAGCGGTGTAGATATTTCCACGCTCATACAGATAGCGGTGTGGATATTTCCATGTTCATCCAGATGGCTGTGTAGATATATCCATGTTCATACAGATAGCGGTGTAGTTATTTCCATATTCATACAGATAGCGGTGTAGATATTTCCATGTTTATACAGATAGCGGTGTAGATATTTCCATGTTTATACAGATAGCGGTGTAGATATTTCCAGGTTAATACAGATAGAGGTGTAGATATCTGCTTCTTAATACGGATGGCGGTGTAGATATTTATATGTTCATACAGATGGCGGTGCAGATATTTTCATGTTCATACAGATAGCGGTGTAGATATTTCCATGTTCATACAGATAGCAGTGTTGATATTTCCATGTTCATCGAGATGGCTGTGTAGACATATCCATGTTCATACAGATGGCAGTGAAGATAATTCCATGTTTATACATCTAGCGGTGTAGATATTTCCATGTTCATACAGATAGTGGTGTAGATATTTCCATGTTCATACAGATAGCGGTGCTGATATTTCCATGTTTATACAGGTAGCGGTGCTGATATTTCCATGTTTATACAGGTAGCGGTGTAGATATTTCCATGTTTATACAGATACCGGTGTAGATATTTCCATGTTTATACAGATAGCGCTGTATATATTTCCATGTTTATACAGATAGCGGTGTAGATATCTCCATCTTAATACAGATGGCGGTGTAGATATTAATATGTTCATACAGGTGGCCGTGCAGATATTTCCATGTTCATACAGATAGCGGTGTAGTTATTTCCATGTGTAAAGAAATAGCTGTGTAGATATTTCTTTGTATATGCAGATAGCTGTGTAGATATTTCCATTTTCATGCAGATAGCGGTTTAGATATTTCCATGTTCAAACAGATAGCGGTGTAGATATTTCCATGTTTATACAGATAGCGGTGAAGATGTATGCATGCTTACACACTTAGTGGTGTAGATATTTCCATGTTCATACAGATAGCAGTGTAGATATTTCCATGTTCATCCAGATGGCTGTGTAGATATATCCATGTTCATACAGATAGCGGTGTAGATATTTCCATGTTCATACAGATAGTGGTGTAGATATTTCCATGTTCTTACAGATAGCAGTGTAGCTATTTCCATGTTCATACAGATAGCGGTGTAGATATTTCCATCTTCGTACACATAGCGGTGTAGATATTTCCATGTTCATACAGATAGCTGTGCTGATATTTCCATGTTTATACAGGTAGCGGTGTAGATATTTCCATGTTCATACAGATAGCTCTGTAGCTATTTCCATGTTCATACAGATAGCGGTGTAGATATTTCCATGTTCATCCAGATGGCTCTACAGATATATCCATGTTCATACAGATGGCGGTGATGATAATTCCATGTTCATACAGATAGCAGTGTAGATATTTCCATGTTCATACAGATTGTGGTGTAGATATTTCCATGTTCATACAGATAGCGGTGTAGGTATTTCCATGTTCATACAGATATCGGTGTAGATATTTCCATGTTCATCCAGATGGCTGTGTAGATATATCCATGTTCAAACAGATGGCGTTGTAGATATTTCCATGTTCATACAGATAGCGGTGTAGATATTTCCATGTTCATACAGATAGCGGAGTAGGTATTTCCACGTTCATACAGATAGAGGGGCTGATATTTCCATGTTCATACAGATAGCGGTGCTGATATTTCCATGTTTATACAGGTAGCGGTGTAGGTATTTCCATGTTTATACAGATAGTGGTGTAGTTATTTCCATGTTTATCTAGATAGCGGTGTAGATATTTCCATGTTTATACTGATAGCGGTGTAGATATCTCCATTTTAATACAGACGGCCGTGAAGATGTTTGTATGTTCATACAGATGGCGGTGCAGATATTTCCATGTTCATACAGATGGCGGTGCAGATATTTCCATGTTCATACAGATAGCGGTGTAGTTATTTCCATGTTCATACAGATAGCGGTGTAGTTATTTCCATGTTCATAGAGATAGCGGTGTAGATATTTCCGTGTTCATACTGATAGCGGTGCTGATATTTCCATGTTTATACAGGTAGCGGTGTAGATATTTCCATGTTTATACAGATAGCGGTGTAGATATTTCCATGTTTATACAGATAGCGGTGTAGATATTTCCATGTTTATACATATAGCGGTGTAGATATCTCCATCTTAATATAGATTGGGGTGTAGATATTTATATCTTCATACAGATGGCGGTGCAGATATTTCCATGTTCATACAGATGGCGGTGTAGATATTTGCATGTATATAGTGATAGCGCTGTAGTTATTTCCATGTGTAAAGAGATAGCTTTGTAGATATTTCCATGTATATGCAGATCGCTGTGTAGATATTTCCATTTTCATGCAGATAGCGGTGTAGATATTTCCATGTTCAGATAGCGGTGTAGATATTTCCATGTTCATGCAGATAGCAGTGTAGATATTTCCATGTTTATACAGATAGCGGTGAAGATGTATGCATGTTTTTACAGATAGCGGTGTAGATATTTCCATGTTCTTCCAGATGGCTGTGTTGATATATCCATGTTCATACAGATGGCGGTGAAGATATTTCCATCTTCATACAAATAGCGGTGTAGTTTTTTCCGTGTGTAAAGAGATAGCTGTGTAGATATTTCCATGCATATGCAGATAGCTGTGTAGATATTTCCATTTTCATGCAGATAGCGGTTTAGATATTTCCATGTTCATCCAGGTGGCTGTGTAGATATATCCATGTTCAAACAGATAGCGGTGTAGATATTTCCATGTTCATAAAGATAGTGGTGTAGATATTTCCATGTTTATACAGATAGCGGTGTAGATATTTCCAGGTTTATAAAGATAGCGGTGTAGATATTTCCAAGTTTATACAGATAGCGGTGAAGATATCTCCATCTTAATACAGATGGTGGTGTAGATATTTATATGTTCATACAGATGGCATTGCAGATATTTCCATGTTCATACAGATGGCGGTGTAGATATTTCCATGTTTATAGAGATAGCGGTGTAGTTATTTCCATGTTCATACAGATAGCGGTGTAGATATTTCCATGTTCATACAGATAGCGGTGTAGATATTTCCATGTTCATCCAGATGGCTGTGTAGATGTATCCATGTTCATACAGATGGCGGTGTAGATATTTCCATGTTCATAGAGATAGCGGTGTAGATATTTCCATATTCATACAGATAGAGGGGCTGATATTTCCATGTTCATACAGATAGCGGTGCTGATATTTCCATGTTTATACAGGTAGTGGTGTAGATATTTCGATGTTTATACAGGTAGCAGTGTAGATATTTCCATGTTTATACAGATAGCGATGTGGATATTTCCAGGTTTATACAGATAGCGGTGTAGATATTTCCATCTTAATACAGATGGCGCTGTAGATATTTATATGTTCATTCAGATGGCGGTGCAGATATTTCCATGTTCATACAGATGGCAGTGTAGATATTTCCATGTTCATACAGATAGCGGTGTAGTTATTTCCATGTGTAAAGAGATAGCTGTGTAGATATTACCATGTATATGCAGATAGCTGTGTAGATATTTCTATTTTCTTGCTGATAGCGGTTTAGATATTTCCATGTTCAAACAGATAGCGGTGTAGATATTTCCATGTTCATACAGATAGCGTTGTAAATATTTCCATGCTTATACAGATTGCAGTGAAGATGTATGCATGTTTACACAGATAGCAGTGTAGATATTTCCATGTTCATGCAGATAGCGGTGTAGATATTTCCATGTTCATCCAGATGGCTTTGTAGATATTTCCATGTTCATACAGATAGCGGTGTAGCTATTTCCATGTTCATGCAGATAGCAGTTTAGATATTTCCATGTTCATAGAGATAGCAGTGTAGATATTTCCATGTTCATACAGATAGTGGTGCTGATATTTCCATGTTTATACAGGTAGCGCTGTAGATATTTCCATCTTTATACAGATAGCAGTGTAGATATTTCCAGGTTTATAAAGATGGCGGTGTAGATATTTCCAAGTTTATACAGATAGCGGTGAAGATATCTCCATCTTAATACAGATGGCGGTGTAGATATTTATATGTTCATACAGATGGCAGTGCAGATATTTCCATGTTCGTACAGAGGGCGGTGTAGATATATCCATGTTTATAGAGACAGCCGTGTAGTTATTTCCATGTGTAAAGAGATAGGTTTGTAGATATTTCCATGTATATGTAGATAGCTGTGTAGATATTTCTATTTTCATGCATATAGCGGTTTAGATATTTCCATGCTCAAACAGATAGCGGTGTAGATATTTCCATGTTCATACAGATAGCGGTGTAGATATTTCCATGTTTATACAGATAGCGGTGAAACGTATGCATGTTTACAGAGATAGCGGTGTAGATATTTCCATGTTCATACAGATCGCGGTGTAGATATTTCCATGTTCATCCAGATGGCTGTGTAGACATATATATGTTCATACAGATGGCGGTGAAGATATTTCCATGTTCATACAGATAGCGGTGTAGATATTTCCATATTCATACAGATAGCGGTGTAGATATTTCCATGTTCATACAGATGGCTGTGTAGATATATCCATGTTCATACAGATGGTGGTGAATATATTTCCATGTTCATACAGATAGCGGTGTAGATATTTCCATGTTCATACAGATAGCGGTGCAGATATTTCCATGTTCATACGGATATCGGTGCTGATATTTCCATGTTTATACAGACAGCGGTGTAGATATTTCCATGTTTATACAGATAGCGGTGTAGATATTTCCATGTTTATACAGATAGCGGTGTAGATATCTCCTTCTTAATACAGATGGCGGTGTAGATATTTATATGTTCATACAGATGGCGGTGAAGATATTTCCATGTTCATACAGATGGCGGTGTAGATATTTCCATGTTCATACAGATGGCGGTGAAGATATTTCCATGTTCATACAGATGGCGGTGCAGATATTTCCATGTTCATACAGATAGCGGTGTAGTTATTTCCATGTGTAAAGAGATAGCTGTGTAGATATTTCCATGTATATGCAGATAGCTGTGTAGATATTTCCATTTTCATGCAGATAGCGGTTTAGATATTTCCATGTTCAAACAGATAGCGGTGTAGATATTTCCATGTTCATACAGATAGCGGTGTAGATGTTTCCATGTTTATACAGATAGCGCTGAAGATGTCCGCATGTTTACACAGATAGCGGTGTAGATATTTCCACGCTCATACAGATAGCGGTGTAGATATTTCCATGTTCATTCAGATGGTTGTGTAGATATATGCATGTTCATACAGATAGCGGTGTAGTTATTTCCATATTCATACAGATAGTGGTGTAGATATTTCCATGTTCATACAGATAGCGGTGTAGCTATTTCCATGTTCATACAGATAGCGGTGTATATATTTCCATGCTCTTACAGATAGCGGTGTAGATATTTCCAAGTTCATACAGATAGCTGTGCTGATATTTCCATGTTTATACAGGTAGCGGTGTAGATATTTCCATGTTTGTACAGTTAGCGGTGTAGATATTTCCATGTTTATACAGATAGCGGTGTAGATATTTCCAGGTTTATACAGATAGAGGTGTAGATATCTGCTTCTTAATACGGATGGCGGTGTAGATATTTATATGTTCATTCAGATGGCGGTGCAGATATTTCCATGTTCATACATATAGCGGTGTAGATATTTCCATGTTTACACAGATAGCGGTGTAGATATTTCCATGTTCATACAGGTAGCGTTGTAGATATTTCCATGTTCATACAGAGAGAGGGGCTGATATTTCCATGTTCATACAGATAGCGGTGCTGATATTTCCATGTTCATACAGATGGCTGTGTAGGTATATCCATGTTCATACAGATGGTGGTGAATATATTTCCATGTTCATACAGATAGCGGTGTAGATATTTCCATGTTCATACAGATAGCGGTGCAGATATTTCCATGTTCATACGGATATCGGTGCTGATATTTCCATGTTTATACAGACAGCGGTGTAGATATTTCCATGTTTATACAGATAGCGGTGTAGATATTTCCATGTTTATACAGATAGCGGTGTAGATATCTCCTTCTTAATACAGATGGCGGTGTAGATATTTATATGTTCATACAGATGGCGGTGAAGATATTTCCATGTTCATACAGATGGCGGTGTAGATATTTCCATGTTCATACAGATGGCGGTGAAGATATTTCCATGTTCATACAGATGGCGGTGCAGATATTTCCATGTTCATACAGATAGCGGTGTAGTTATTTCCATGTGTAAAGAGATAGCTGTGTAGATATTTCCATGTATATGCAGATAGCTGTGTAGATATTTCCATTTTCATGCAGATAGCGGTTTAGATATTTCCATGTTCAAACAGATAGCGGTGTAGATATTTCCATGTTCATACAGATAGCGGTGTAGATGTTTCCATGTTTATACAGATAGCGCTGAAGATGTCCGCATGTTTACACAGATAGCGGTGTAGATATTTCCACGCTCATACAGATAGCGGTGTAGATATTTCCATGTTCATTCAGATGGTTGTGTAGATATATGCATGTTCATACAGATAGCGGTGTAGTTATTTCCATATTCATACAGATAGTGGTGTAGATATTTCCATGTTCATACAGATAGCGGTGTAGCTATTTCCATGTTCATACAGATAGCGGTGTATATATTTCCATGCTCTTACAGATAGCGGTGTAGATATTTCCAAGTTCATACAGATAGCTGTGCTGATATTTCCATGTTTATACAGGTAGCGGTGTAGATATTTCCATGTTTGTACAGTTAGCGGTGTAGATATTTCCATGTTTATACAGATAGCGGTGTAGATATTTCCAGGTTTATACAGATAGAGGTGTAGATATCTGCTTCTTAATACGGATGGCGGTGTAGATATTTATATGTTCATTCAGATGGCGGTGCAGATATTTCCATGTTCATACATATAGCGGTGTAGATATTTCCATGTTTACACAGATAGCGGTGTAGATATTTCCATGTTCATACAGGTAGCGTTGTAGATATTTCCATGTTCATACAGAGAGAGGGGCTGATATTTCCATGTTCATACAGATAGCGGTGCTGATATTTCCATGTTCATACAGATGGCTGTGTAGGTATATCCATGTTCATACAGATGGTGGTGAATATATTTCCATGTTCATACAGATAGCGGTGTAGATATTTCCATGTTCATACAGATAGCGGTGCAGATATTTCCATGTTCATACGGATATCGGTGCTGATATTTCCATGTTTATACAGACAGCGGTGTAGATATTTCCATGTTTATACAGATAGCGGTGTAGATATTTCCATGTTTATACAGATAGCGGTGTAGATATCTCCTTCTTAATACAGATGGCGGTGTAGATATTTATATGTTCATACAGATGGCGGTGAAGATATTTCCATGTTCATACAGATGGCGGTGTAGATATTTCCATGTTCATACAGATGGCGGTGAAGATATTTCCATGTTCATACAGATGGCGGTGCAGATATTTCCATGTTCATACAGATAGCGGTGTAGTTATTTCCATGTGTAAAGAGATAGCTGTGTAGATATTTCCATGTATATGCAGATAGCTGTGTAGATATTTCCATTTTCATGCAGATAGCGGTTTAGATATTTCCATGTTCAAACAGATAGCGGTGTAGATATTTCCATGTTCATACAGATAGCGGTGTAGATGTTTCCATGTTTATACAGATAGCGCTGAAGATGTCCGCATGTTTACACAGATAGCGGTGTAGATATTTCCACGCTCATACAGATAGCGGTGTAGATATTTCCATGTTCATTCAGATGGTTGTGTAGATATATGCATGTTCATACAGATAGCGGTGTAGTTATTTCCATATTCATACAGATAGTGGTGTAGATATTTCCATGTTCATACAGATAGCGGTGTAGCTATTTCCATGTTCATACAGATAGCGGTGTATATATTTCCATGCTCTTACAGATAGCGGTGTAGATATTTCCAAGTTCATACAGATAGCTGTGCTGATATTTCCATGTTTATACAGGTAGCGGTGTAGATATTTCCATGTTTGTACAGTTAGCGGTGTAGATATTTCCATGTTTATACAGATAGCGGTGTAGATATTTCCAGGTTTATACAGATAGA
Source organism: Gorilla gorilla gorilla (assembly GCF_029281585.2). NCBI lineage: Eukaryota > Metazoa > Chordata > Mammalia > Primates > Hominidae > Gorilla > Gorilla gorilla. The sequence continues at coordinate 1,383,847 of NC_073232.2, read as the reverse complement.
GGTGTAGATATCTGCTTCTTAATACGGATGGCGGTGTAGATATTTATATGTTCATTCAGATGGCGGTGCAGATATTTCCATGTTCATACATATAGCGGTGTAGATATTTCCATGTTTACACAGATAGCGGTGTAGATATTTCCATGTTCATACAGGTAGCGTTGTAGATATTTCCATGTTCATACAGAGAGAGGGGCTGATATTTCCATGTTCATACAGATAGCGGTGCTGATATTTCCATGCTTATACAGGTAGCGGTGTAGATATTATCATGGTTATACAGATAGCGGTGTAGATATTTCCATGTTTATACAGATAGCGGTGTAGGTATTTCCATGTTTATACAGATAGCGGTGTAGGTATCTCCATCTTAATACAGATGGCGGTGTAGATATTTATATGTTCATACAGATGGCCGTGCAGATATTTCCATGTTCATACAGATAGCGGTGTAGTTATTTCCATGTGTAAAGAGATAGCTGTGCAGATATTCCCATGTATATGCAGATAGCTGTGTAGATATTTCCATTTTCATGCAGATAGCGGTTCAGATATTTCCATGTTCAAACAGATAGCGGAGTAGCTATTTCCATGTGCATACAGATAGCGGTGTAGATATTTCCATGTTCATCCAGATGGTTGTGTAGATATATCCATGTTAATACAGATAGCAGTGTAGATATTTCCATGTTCATACAGATAGCAGTGTAGATATTTCCATGTTTACACAGATAGCGGTGAAGATGTATGCATGTTTACACACATAGCGGTGTATGTATTTCCATGTTCATACAGATAGCTGTATAGGTATTTCCATGTTCATCCAGATGGCTGTGTAGATATATCCATGTTCATACAGATGGTGGTGAAGATATTTCCATGTTCATACAGATAACGGTGTAGATATTTCCATGTTCATACAGATATCGGTGTAGATATTTCCATGTTCATACAGATGGCTGTGTAGATATATCCATGTTCATACATATGACGGTGAAGATATTTCCAGGTTCATACAGATAGCGGTGTAGGTATTTCCGTGTGTAAAGAGATAGCTGTGTAGATATTTCCATGGATATGCAGATAGCTGTGTAGATATTTCCATTTTCATGCAGATAGTGTTTTAGATATTTCCATGTTCAAACAGATAGCGGTGTAGATATTTCCATGTTCATAGAGACAGCGGTGTAGATATTTCCATGTTCATACAGATAGCGGTGTAGATATTTCCATGTTTATACAGATAGTGGTGAAGATGTATGCATGTTTACACAGATAGCGGTGTAGATATTTCCATATTCATCCAGATGGCTGTGTAGATATATCCATGTTCATACAGATAGCGGTGTAGATATTTCCATGTTCATCCAGATGGCTGTGTAGATATTTCCATTTTCATGCAGATTGCGGTTTAGATATTTCCATGTTCAAACAGATATCGGTGTAGATATTTCCATGTTCATACAGATAGCGGTGTAGATATTTCCATGTTTATACAGGTAGCGCTGAAGATGTATGCATGTTTACACAGTTAGCGGTGTAGATATATCCATGTTCATACAGATAGCGGTGTAGATATTTTCATGTTCATCCAGATGGCTGTGTAGATATATCCATGTTCATACAGATAGCGGTGTAGTTATTTCCATATTCATACAGATAGTGGTGTAGATATTTCCATGTTCATACAGATAGCGGTGTAGCTATTTCCATGTTCATACAGATAGCGGTGTAGATATTTCCATGTTCGTACAGAAAGCGGTGTAGATATTTCCATGTTCATACAGATAGCTGTGCTGATATTTCCATGTTTATACAGGTAGCGGTGTAGATATTTCCATGTTTATACAGATAGCAGTGTAGATATTTCCATGTTTATACAGATAGCGGTGTAGATATTTCCAGGTTTATACAGATAGAGGTGTAGATATCTGCTTCTTAATACAGATGGCGGTGTAGGTATTTATATGTTCATACAGATGGCGGTGCAGATATTTCCATGTTCATACAGATAGCGGTGTAGATATTTCCATGTTTATACAGATAGCGGTGTAGGTATCTCCTTCTTAATACAGATGGCGGTTTAGATATTTATATGTTCATACAGATGGCGGTGCAGATATTTCCATGTTCATACAGATGGTGGTGTAGATATTTCCATGTTTATAGATATAGTGGTGTAGTTATTTCCATGTGTAAAGAGATAGCTGTGTATATATTTCCATGTATATGCAGATAGCTTTGTAGATATTTCCATGTTCATAGAGATAGCGGTGTAGATATTTCCATGTTCATACACATAGCGGTGTAGATATTTCCATGTTCATACAGATAGCGGTGCTGATATTTCCATGTTTATACAGGTAGCGGTGTAGATATTTCCATGTTTATACAGACTGCGGTGAAGATGTTTGCATGTTTACACAGATAGCGGTGTAGATATTTCCATGTTCATCCAGTTGGCTGTGTAGATATGTCCATGTTCATACAGATAGCTGTGTAGATATTTCCATGTTCATACAGATAGTGGTTTACATATTTCCATGTTCATTCAGATGGCTGTGTAGATATATCCATGTTCATACAGATAGCGGTGTAGATATTTCCATGTTCATACAGGTAGCGGTGTAGATATTTCCATGTTCATACAGGTAGCGGTGTAGATATTTCCATGTTCATACAGATAGCGGTGCTGATATTTCCATGTTTATACAGGCAGCGGTGTAGATATTTCCGTGTTTATACAGATAGCAGTGTAGATATCTCCATCTTAATACAGATGGCGGTGTAGATATTTATATGTTCATACAGATGGCGTTGGGGATATTTCCATGTTCATACAGATGTCAGTGTAGATATTTCCATGTTTATAGATATAGCGGTGTAGTTATTTCCATGTGTAAAGAGATGGCTGTGTAGATATTTCCATGTATATGCAAATAGCTTTTTAGATATTTCCATTTTCATGCAGATTGCGGTGTAGATATTTACATGTTCAAACAGATAGCGGTATAGAAATTTCCATGTTCATTCAGATAGCTTTGTAGATATTTCCATGTTCATACAGATAGCGGTGTAGATATTTCCATGTTCATACAGATAGCGGTGTAGATATTTCCATGTTCATACAGATAGTGGTGTAGATATTTCCATGTTTTTTCAGATAGCGGTGTAGATATCTCCATCTTAATACAGATGGCGGTGTAGATATTTACATGTTCATACCGATGGCGGTGCAGATATTTCCATGTTAATACAGATAGCGGTGTAGATATTTCCATGTTCATACAGATAGCGGTGTAGATATTTCCATGTTCATACAGATAGCGGTGCTGATATTTCCAAGTTTATACAGGTAGCGGTGTAGATATTTCCATGTTTATACAGTTAGTGGTGTAGATATTTCCATGTTTTTTCAGATAGCGGTGTAGATATCTCCATCTTAATACAGATGGCGGTGTAGATATTTACATGTTCATACCGATGGCGGTGCAGATATTTCCATGTTCATACAGATGGCGGTGTAGATATTTCCATGTTCATACAGTTAGCGGTGTAGTTATTTCCATGAGTAAGGAGATAGCTGTGTAGACATTTCCATGTATTTGCAGATAGCTGTGTAGATATTTCCATTTTCATGCAGATAGCGGTGTATATATTTCTATATTCAAACAGATAGCGGTGTAGATATTTCCATGTTCATACAGATAGCGGTGTAGATATTTCCATGTTTATACAGATCGCGGTGAAGATGTATGCATGTTTACACAGGTAGCGGTGTGGATATTTCCAAGTTCATCCAGAGGGCTGTGTAGATATATCCATGTTCATACAGATAGCGGTGTAGATATTTCCATGTTCATACAGATAGCGGTGTAGATATTTCCATGTTCATCCAGATGGCTGTGTAGATATATCCATGTTCATACAGATGGCGGTGAAGAAATTTCCATGTTCGTAGAGATAGCGGTGTAGATATTTCCATGTTCATACAGATAGCGGTGTAGTTATTTCCATGTGTAAAGAGATAGCTGTGTAGATATTTCCATGTATATGCAGATAGCTGTGTAGATATTTCTATTTTCATGCTGATAGCCGTTAAGATATTTCCATGTTCAAACAGATAGCGGTGTAGATATTTCCATGTTCATACAGACAGCGTTGTAGATATTTCCATGCTTATACAGATTGCAGTGAAGATGTATGCATGTTTACACAGATAGCGGTGTAGATATTTCCATGTTCATGCAGATAGCGGTGTAGATATTTCCATGTTCATCCAGATGGCTGTGTAGACATATCCATGTTCATACAGATAGCGGTGTAGATATTTCCATGTTCATACAGATAGAGGTGTAGATATTTCCATGTTCGTACAGATAGCGGTGTAGCTATTTCCATGTTCATGCAGATAGCGGTGTAGATATTTCCATGTTCATAGAGATAGCGGTGTAGATATTTCCATGTTCATACAGATAGCGGTGCTGATATTTCCATGTTTATACAGGTAGCGGTGTAGATATTTCCATGTTTATACAGATAGCGGTGTAGATATTTCCAGGTTTATAGAGATAGCGGTGTAGATATTTCCAAGTTTATACAGATAGCGGTGAAGATATCTCCATCTTAATACAGATGGCGGTGTAGATATTTATATGTTCACACAGATGGCAGTGCAGATATTTCCATTTTCATTCAGATGGCGGTGTAGATATTTACATGTTTATAGAGATAGCGGTGTAGTTATTTCCATGTGTAAATAGATAGGTTTGTAGATATTTCCATGTATATGCAGATAGCTGTGTAGATATTTCTGTTTTCATGCAGATAGCGGTTTAGATATTTCCATGTTCAAACAGATAGCGGTGTAGATATTTCCATGTTCATACAGATAGCGGTGTAGATATTTCCATGTTTATACAGATAGCGGTGAAACGTATGCGTGTTTACACAGATAGCGGTGTATTTCCATGTTCATACAGATCGCGGTGTAGATATTTCCATGTTCATCCAGATGGCTTTGTAGACATATCCATGTTCATACAGATGGCCGTGAAGGTATTTCCATGTTCATACAGATAGCGGTGTAGATATTTCCTTTTTCATACAGATAGCGGTGTAGATATTTCCATGTTCATCCAGATGGCTGTGTAGATATATCCATGTTCATACAGATGGCGGTGAAGAAATTTCCATGTGCATACAGATAGCGGTGTAGCTATTTCCATGTTCATACATATAGCGGTGTATGTATTTCCATGTTCATACAGATAGCGGTGTAGATATTTCCATGTTCATACAGATAGCGGTGTAGATATTTCCATGTTCATCCAGATGGCTGTGTAGATATATCCATGTTCATACAGATGGCGGTGTAGATATTTCCATGTTCATACAGATAGCGGTGTAGATATTTCCATGTTCATACAGATATAGGGGCTGATATTTCCATGTTCATACAGATAGCGGCGCTGATATTTCCATGTTTATACAGGTAGTGGTGTAGATATTTCCATGTTTATACAGGTAGCAGTGTAGATATTTCCATGTTTATACAGATAGCGGTGTGGATATTTCCATGTTTATACAGATAGCGGTGTAGATATCTCCATCTTAATACAGATGGCCGGGTAGATATTGATATGTTCATTCAGATGGCGGTGCAGATATTTCCATGTTCATACAGATGGCGGTGTAGATATTTCCATGTTCATACAGATAGCGGTGTAGTTATTTCCATGTGTAAAGAGATAGCTGTGTAGATATTTCCATGTATATGCAGATAGCTGTGTAGATATTTCTATTTTCATGCTGATAGCGGTTTAGATATTACCATGTTCAAACAGATAGCGGTGTAGATATTTCCATGTTCATACAGATTGCGTTTTAGATATTTCCATGCTTATACAGATTGCAGTGAAGATGTGTGCATGTTTACACAGATAGCGGTGTAGATATTTCCATGTTCATGCAGATAGCGGTGTAGATATTTTCATGTTCATCCAGATGGCTGTGTAGATAAATCCATGTTCATACAGATAGCGGTGTAGATATTTCCATGTTCATACAGATAGAAGTGTAGATATTTCCATGTTCGTACAGATAGCGGTGTAGCTATTTCCATGTTCATGCAGATAGCGGTGTAGATACTTCCATGTTCATAGAGATAGCGGTGTAGATATTTCCATGTTCATACTGATAGCGGTGCTGATATTTCCATGTTTATACAGGTAGCGGTGTAGATATTTCCAAGTTTATTCAGATAACGGTGAAGATATCTCCATCTTAATACAGATGGCGGTGTAGATATTTATATGTTCATACAGATGGCAGTGCAGATATTTCCATGTTCATACAGATGGCAGTGTAGATATTTCCATGTTTATAGAGATAGCGGTTTAGTTATTTCCATGTGTAAAGAGATAGGTTTGTAGATATTTTCATGTATATGCAGATAGCTGTGTAGATATTTCTATTTTCATGCAGATAGCGGTTTAGATATTTCCATGTTCAAACAGATAGCGGTATAGATATTTCCATGTTCATACAGATAGCGGTGTAGATATTTCCATGTTTATACAGATAGCGGTGAAACGTATGCAAGTTTACACAGATAGCGGTGTAGATATTTCCATCTTCATACAGATCGCGGTGTAGATATTTCCATGTTCATCCAGATGGCTGTGTAGACATATCCATGTTCATACAGATGGCGGTGAAGATATTTCCATGTTCATACAGATAGCGGTGTAGAGATTTCCATGTTCATACAGATAGCGGTGTAGATATTTCCATGTTCATACAGTTGGCTGTGTAGATATATCCATGTTCATACAGATGGCGTTGAATATATTTCCATGTTCATACAGATAGCGGTGTAGATATTTCCATGTTCATACAGATAGCGGTGCAGATATTTCCATGTTCATACAGATAGCGGTGCTGATATTTCCATGTTTATACAGATAGCGTTGTAGATATTTCCATGTTTATACAGATAGCGGTGTAGATATCTCCTTCTTAACACAGATGGCGGTGTACATATTTATATGTTCATACAGATGGCTGTGAAGATATTTCCATGTTCATACAGATGGCGGTGTAGATATTTCCATGTTTATAGAGATAGCGGTGTAGTTATTTCCATGTGTAAAGAGATATCTTTGTAGATATTTCCATGTATATGCAGATAGCTGTGTAGATATTTCCATTTTCATGCAGACAGCGGTGTAGATATTTCCATGTTCAAACAGATAGCGGTGTAGATATTTCCATGTTCATACAGATAGCGGTGTATATATATCCATGTTCATACAGATAGCGGTGTAGATATTTCCATGTTAATACAGATTGCGGTGTAAATATTTCCATGTTCATACAGATAGCGGTGCTGATATTTCCAAGTTTATACAGGTAGCGGTGTACATATTTCCATGTTTATACAAATAGCGGTGTAGATATTTCCATGTTATACAGATAGCGGTGTAGATATCTCCATCTTAATACAGATGGCGGAGTAGATATTTCTATGTACATGCAGATGGCGGTGCAGATATTTCCATGTTCATACAGATAGCGGTGTAGTTATTTCCATGTGTAAAGAGATAGCTGTGTAGATATTTCCATGTATATGCAGATAGCTGTGTAGATATTTCCATTTTCATGCAGATAGCGGTTTACATATTTCCATGTTCAAACAGATATCGGTGTAGATATTTCCATGTTCATACAGATAGCGCTGTAGATATTTCCATGTTTATACAGGTAGCGCTGAAGATGTGTGCATGTTTACACAGATAGCGGTGTAGATATATCCATGTTCATACAGATAGCGGTGTAGTTATTTCCATGTTCATCCAGATGTCTGTGTAGATATATCCATGTTCATACAGATAGCGGTGTAGTTATTTCCATATTCATACAGATAGTGGTGTAGATATTTCCATGTTCATACAGATAGCGGTGTAGCTATTTCCATGTTCATACAGATAGCGGTGTAGATATTTCCATGTTCGTACAGATAGCGGTGTAGATATTTCCATGTTCATACAGATAGCTGTGCTGATATTTCCATGTTTATACCGGTAGCGGTTTAGATATTTCCATGTTTATACAGATAGCGGTGTAGATATTTCCATGTTTATACAGATAGCGGTGTAGATATTTCCAGGTTTATACAGATAGAGGTGTAGATATCTGCTTCTTAATACAGATGGCGGTGAAGATATTTATATGTTCATACAGATGGCGGTGCAGATATTTCCATGTTCATACAGATAGCGGTGTAGATATTTCCATGTTTATAGAGATAGCGGTGTAGTTATATCCATGTGTAAAGAGATAGCTGTGTAGATATTTCCATGTATATGCAGATAGCTGTGTAGATATTTCCATTTTCATGCAGACAGCGGTGTAGATATTTCCATGTTCAAACAGATAGCGGTGTAGATATTTCCATGTTCATACATATAGCGGTGTAGATATTTCCATGTTCATACAGATAGCGGTTTAGATATTTCCATGTTCATACAGATAGCGGTGTAGATATTTCCGTGTTCATACAGATAGCGGTGCTGTTATTTCCATGTTTATACAGGTAGCGGTGTAGATATTTCCATGTTTATACAGATAGCGGTGTAGATATTTCCATGTTTATACAGATAGCGGTGTAGATATTTCCATGTTTATACAGATAGCGGTGTACATATCTCCATGTTAATACAGATGGCGGTGTAGATATTTATATGTTCATACAGATGGCGGTGCAGATATTTCCATATTCATACAGATAGCGGTGTAGCTATTTCCGTCTTCATACAGATAGCGGTGTAGATATTTTCATGTTCATCCAGATGGCTGTGTAGACATATCCATGTTCATACAGATGGCAGCGAAGATAATTCCATGTTTATACATCTAGCTGTGTAGATATTTCTATGTTCATACAGATAGCTGTGTAGGTATTTCCATGTTCATACAGATAGAGGGGCTGATATTTCCATGTTCATACAGATAGCGGTGCTGATATTTCCATGTTTATACAGATAGCGGTGTAGATATTTCCATGTTTATACTGATAGCGGTGTATATATCTCCATCTTAATACAGATGGCCGTGTAGATATTTATATGTTCATACAGATGGCGGTGCAGATATTTCCATGTTCATACAGATGGCGGTGTAGATATTTCCATGTTCATACATATAGCGGTGTAGTTATTTCCATGTGTAAGGAGATAGCTGTGTAGATATTTCCATGTATATGCAGATAGCTCTGTAGATATTTCCATTTTCATGCAGATAGCGGTGTAGATATTTCCATGTTCAAACAGATAGCGGTGTAGACATTTCCATGTTCATTCAGATAGCGGTGAAGATATTTCCATGTTTATATAGATTGCGGTGAAGATGTATGCATATTTACACAGATAGCGGTGTAGATATTTCCATGTTCATACAGATAGCGGTGTAGATATTTCCATGTTCATCCAGATGGCTGTGTAGATATATCCATGTTCATACAGATAGCGGTGTAGATATTTCCATGTTCATACAGGTAGTGGTGTAGATATTTCCATGTTCATACAGATAGCGGTGTAGCTATTTCCATGTTCATACAGATAGCTCTGTAGATATTTCCATGTTCATAGAGATAGCGGTGCAGATTTTTCCGTGTTCATACAGATAGCGGTGCTGATATTTCCATGTTTATACAGGTAGCGGTGTAGATATTTCCATGTTTACACAGAGAGCGGTGTAGAAATTTCCATGTTTATACAGATAGCCGTGTAGATATTTCCATGTTTATACATATAGCGGAGTAGATATCTCCATCTTAATATAGATTGGGGTGTAGATATTTATATCTTCATACAGATGTCGGTGCAGATATTTCCATGTTCATACAGATGGCAGTGTAGATATTTGCATGTATATAGAGATAGCGCTGTAGTTATTTCCATGTGTAAAGAGATAGCTTTGTAGATATTTACATGTATATTCAGATCGCTGTGTAGATATTTCCATTTTCATGCAGATAGCGGTGTAGATATTTCCATGTTCAGATAGCGGTGTAGATATTTCCATGTTCATGCAGATAGCAGTGTAGATATTTCCATGTTTATACAGATAGCGGTGAAGATGTATGCATGTTTATACAGATAGCGGTGTAGATATTTCCATGTTCATCCAGATGGCTGTGTTGATATATCCATGTTCATACAGATGGCGGTGAAGATATTTCCATGTTCATACAGATAGCGGTGTAGTTATTTCCGTGTGTAAAGAGATAGCTGTGTAGATATTTCCATGTATATGCAGATAGCTGTGTAGATATTTCCATTTTCATGCAGATAGCGTTTTAGATATTTCCATGTTCAAACAGATAGCGGTGTAGATATTTCCATGTTCATAGAGAGAGCGGTGTAGATATTTCCATGTTCATACAGATAGCGGTGTAGATATTTCCATGTTTATACAGATAGCGGTGTAGATATTTCCATGTTCATACAGATGGCTGTGTAGACATATCCATGTTCATACAGATGGCGGTGAAGATATTTCCATGTTCATACAGATAGCGGTGTAGATATTTCCATGTTCATCCAGATGGCTGTGTAGTTATATCCGTGTTCATACAGATAGCGGTGTAGATATTTCCATGTTCATACAGATAGCGGTGTAGATATTTCCATGTTCATACAGATAGCGGTGTAGATATTTCCATGTTCATACAGATAGCGGTGTAGATATTTCCATGTTCATACAGGTAGCGGTGTAGATATTTCCATGTTCATACAGATAGCGGTGCTGATATTTCCATGTTTATACAGGCAGTGGTGTAGATATTTCCATGTTTATACAGATAGCGGTGTAGATATCTCCTTCTTAATACAGATGGCGGTGTAGATATTTATATGTTCATACAGATGGTGGTGTAAATATTTCCATGTTTATAGATATAGCGGTGTAGTTATTTCCATGTGTAAAGAGATAGCTGTGTATATATTTCCATGTATATGCAGATAGCTTTGTAGATATTTCCATTTTCATGCAGTTAGCGGTGTAGATATTTACATGTTCAAACAGATAGCGGTGTAGGTATTTCCATGTTCATTCAGATAGCTTTGTAGATATTTCCATGTTCATACAGATAGCGGTGTAGATATTTCCATGTTCATACAGATAGCGGTGTAGATATTTCCATGTTCATACAGATAGCGGTGCTGATATTTCCATGTTTATACAGGTAGCGGTGTAGATATTTCCATGTTTATACAGATAGCGGTGTAGATATTTCCATGTTAATACAGATAGCGGTGTAGATATTTCCATGTTTATTCAGATAGTGGTATAGATATCTCCATCTTAATACAGATGATGGTGTAGATATTTATATTTTCATACAGATGGCGGTGTAGTTATTTCCATGTGTAAAGAAATAGCTGTGTAGATATTTCCATGTATATGCAGATAGCTGTGTGGATATTTCCATTTTCATGCAGATAGCGGTTTAGATATTTCCATGTTCAAACAGATAGCGGTGTAGATATTTCCATGTTTATATAGATAGCGGTGTAGATATTTCCATGTTCATACAGATAGAGGGGCTGATATTTCCATGTTCATACAGATAGCGGTGCTATTTCCATGTTTATACAGGTAGCGGTTTAGATATTTCCATGTTTATACAGGTAGCAGTGTAGATATTTCCATGTTTATACAGAGAGCGGTGTAGATATATCCATGTTTATACAGATAGCTGTGTAGATATCTCCTTCTTAATACAGATGGCGGTGTAGATATTTATATGTTCATAGAGATGGCGGTGCAGATATTTCCATGTTCATACAGATGGCTGTGTAGATATTTCCATCTTCATACAGATAGCGGTGTAGTTATTTCCATGTGTAAAGAGATAGCTGTGTAGATATTTCCATGTATATGCAGATAGCGGTGTAGATATTTCCATTTTCATGCTGATAGCGGTTTAGATATTTCCATGATCAAACAGATAGCGGTGTAGATATTTCCATGTTCATTCAGATAGCGGTATAGCTATTTCCATGCTTTTGCAGATTGCGGTGAAGATGTATGCATGTTTACACAAATAGCGGTGTAGATATTTCCATGTTCATGCAGATAGCAGTGTAGATATTTCCATGTTCATCCAGATGGCTGTGTAGATATATCCATGTTCATACAGATAGCGGTGTAGATATTTCCATGTTCATTGAGATTGCGGTGTAGATATTTCCATGTTTATACAGATAGCGGTGTAGATATTTCCAAGTTTATACAGATAGCGATGAAGATATCTCCATCTTAATACCGATGGCGGTGTAGATATTTATATGTTCATACAGATGGCAGTGCAGATATTTCCATGTTCATACAGATGGCGGTGTAGATATTTCCATGTTCATCCAGATTGCTGTGTAGACATATCCATGTTCATACAGATGGCGGTGAAGATATTTCCATGTTCATACAGATAGCGGTGTAGATATTTCCATGTTCATACAGATAGCGGTGTAGATATTTCCATGTTCATACTGATAGCGGTGCTGATATTTCCATGTTTATACAGGTAGCGGTGTAGATATTTCCATGTTTATACAGATAGCGGTGTAGATATTTCCACGTTTATACAGATAGCAGTGTAGATATTTCCTTGTTTATACCGATAGCGGTGTAGATATCTCCTTCTTAATACAGATGGCGGTGCAGATATTTATATGTTCATACACATGGCGGTGCAGATATTTCCATGTTCATACAGATGGCGGTGTAGATATTTCCATGTTCATACAGATAGCGGTGTAGATATCTCCATGTTCACACAGATAGCGGTGTAGATATTTCCATGTTCACACAGATGGCGGTGCAGAAATTTCCATGTTCATACTTATAGCGGTGCTGATATTTCCATTTTTATACAGATGTCGGTGTAGATATTTCCATGTTTATACAGATAGCGGTGTAGATATTTCCATGTTTATACAGATAGCGGTGTAGATATTTCCTTAATACAGATGGCAGTGTTGATATTTATATGTTCATACAGATGGCAGTGAAGATATTTCCATGTTCATACAGATGGCGGTGTAGATATTTCCATGTTTATAGATATAGCGGTGTAGTTATTTCCATGTGTAAAGAGATAGCTGTGTAGATATTTCCATGTATATGCAGATAGCTTTGTAGATATTTCCATTTTCATACAGATAGCGGTGTAGATATTTACATGTTCAAACAGATAGCGGTGGAGATATTTCCATGTTCATACAGATAGCGGTGTAGATATTTCCATGTTCATACAGATAGCTGTGTAGATATTTCCATGTTCATACAGATAGCGGTGTAGATATTTCCATGTTCATAAAGATAGCGGTGCTGATATTTCCATGTTTATGCAGATAGCGGTGCTGATGTTTCCATGTTTATACAGGTAGCAGTGTAGATATTTCCATGTTTATTCAGATAGCAGTGTAGATATCTCCATCTTAATACAGATGGCGGTGTAGATATTTATATGTTCATACAGATGGCGGTGCAGATATTTCCATGTTCATACAGATGGCAGTGTAGATATTTCCATGTTCATACAGATAGCGGTGTAGTTATTTCCATGTGTAAAGAGATAGATGTGTAGATATTTCCATGTATATGCAGATAGCTGTGTAGATAGTTCCATTTTCATGCAGATAGTGGTGTATATATTTCCATCTTCAAACAGATAGCGGTGTACATATTTCCATGTTCATACAGATAGCAGTGTAGATATTTCCAAGATTTTACAGACAGCGGTGAAGATGTATGCATGTTTACACAGATAGCGGTGTGGAGATTTCCATGTTCATACAGAGGGCTGCGTAGATATATCCATGTTCATACAGATAGCGGTGTAGATATTTCCATGTTCATACAGATAGCGGTGTAGATATTTCCATGTTCATCCAGATGGCTGCGTAGATATATCCATTTTCATACCGATGGCGGTGAAGATATTTCCATGTCCATACAGATAGCGGTGTAGATATTTCCATGTTCATACAGATAGCGGTGTAGCTATTTCCATGTTCATACAGATAGCGGTGTATGTATTTCCATGTTCATACAGATAGCAGTGCAGATATTTCCATGTTCATACAGATAGCAGTGTAGATATTTCCATGTTCATCCAGGAGTCTGTGAAGATATATCCATGTTCATACAGATGGCGGTGAAGATATTTCCATGTTCATACAGATAGCGGTGTAGTTATTTCCATGTGTAAAGAGATAGCTGTGTAGATATTTCCATGTATATGCAGATAGCTGTGTGGATATTTCCATTTTCATGCAGATAGCGGTTTAGAGATTTTCATGTTCAAACAGATAGCGGTGTAGATATTTCCATGTTCATAGAGATAGCGGTGTAGATATTTCCATGTTCATACAGATAGAGGGGCTGATATTTCCATGTTCATACAGATAGCGGTGCTGATATTTCCATGTTTATACAGGTAGCGGATTAGTTATTTCCATGTTTATACAGGTAGCATTGTAGATATTTCCATGTTTATACAGAGAGCGGTGTAGATATATCCATGTTTATACAGATAGCGGTGTAGATATCTCCTTCTTAATACAGATGGCGGTGTAGATATTTATATGTTCATACAGATGGCGGTGCATGTATTTCCGTGTTCATACAGATGGCTGTTTAGATATTTCCATGTTCATACAGTTAGCGGTGTAGTTATTTCCATGTGTAAAGAGATAGCTGTGTAGATATTTCCATGTATATGCAGATAGCGGTGTAGATATTTCCATTTTCATGCTGATAGCGGTTTAGATATTTCCATGATCAAACAGATAGCGTTGTAGATATTTCCATGTTCATTCAGATAGCAGTGTAGCTATTTCCATGCTTTTGCAGATTGCGGTGAAGATGTATGCATGTTTACACAAATAGCGGTGTAGATATTTCCATGTTCATGCAGATAGCGGTGTAGATATTTCCATGTTCATCCAGATGGCTGTGTAGATATATCCATGTTCATACAGATAGCGGTGTAGATATTTCCATGTTCATTGAGATTGCGGTGTAGATATTTCCATGTTTATACAGATAGCGGTGTAGATATTTCCAAGTTTATACAGATAGCGATGAAGATATCTCCATCTTAATACCGATGGCGGTGTAGATATTTATATGTTCATACAGATGGCAGTGCAGATATTTCCATGTTCATACAGATGGCGGTGTAGATATTTCCATGTTCATCCAGATTGCTGTGTAGACATATCCATGTTCATACAGATGGCGGTGAAGATATTTCCATGTTCATACAGATAGCGGTGTAGATATTTCCATGTTCATACAGATAGCGGTGTAGATATTTCCATGTTCATACTGATAGCGGTGCTGATATTTCCATGTTTATACAGGTAGCGGTGTAGATATTTCCATGTTTATACAGATAGCGGTGTAGATATTTCCACGTTTATACAGATAGCAGTGTAGATATTTCCTTGTTTATACCGATAGCGGTGTAGATATCTCCTTCTTAATACAGATGGCGGTGCAGATATTTATATGTTCATACACATGGCGGTGCAGATATTTCCATGTTCATACAGATGGCGGTGTAGATATTTCCATGTTCATACAGATAGCGGTGTAGATATCTCCATGTTCACACAGATAGCGGTGTAGATATTTCCATGTTCACACAGATGGCGGTGCAGAAATTTCCATGTTCATACTTATAGCGGTGCTGATATTTCCATTTTTATACAGATGTCGGTGTAGATATTTCCATGTTTATACAGATAGCGGTGTAGATATTTCCATGTTTATACAGATAGCGGTGTAGATATTTCCTTAATACAGATGGCAGTGTTGATATTTATATGTTCATACAGATGGCAGTGAAGATATTTCCATGTTCATACAGATGGCGGTGTAGATATTTCCATGTTTATAGATATAGCGGTGTAGTTATTTCCATGTGTAAAGAGATAGCTGTGTAGATATTTCCATGTATATGCAGATAGCTTTGTAGATATTTCCATTTTCATACAGATAGCGGTGTAGATATTTACATGTTCAAACAGATAGCGGTGGAGATATTTCCATGTTCATACAGATAGCGGTGTAGATATTTCCATGTTCATACAGATAGCTGTGTAGATATTTCCATGTTCATACAGATAGCGGTGTAGATATTTCCATGTTCATAAAGATAGCGGTGCTGATATTTCCATGTTTATGCAGATAGCGGTGCTGATGTTTCCATGTTTATACAGGTAGCAGTGTAGATATTTCCATGTTTATTCAGATAGCAGTGTAGATATCTCCATCTTAATACAGATGGCGGTGTAGATATTTATATGTTCATACAGATGGCGGTGCAGATATTTCCATGTTCATACAGATGGCAGTGTAGATATTTCCATGTTCATACAGATAGCGGTGTAGTTATTTCCATGTGTAAAGAGATAGATGTGTAGATATTTCCATGTATATGCAGATAGCTGTGTAGATAGTTCCATTTTCATGCAGATAGTGGTGTATATATTTCCATCTTCAAACAGATAGCGGTGTACATATTTCCATGTTCATACAGATAGCAGTGTAGATATTTCCAAGATTTTACAGACAGCGGTGAAGATGTATGCATGTTTACACAGATAGCGGTGTGGAGATTTCCATGTTCATACAGAGGGCTGCGTAGATATATCCATGTTCATACAGATAGCGGTGTAGATATTTCCATGTTCATACAGATAGCGGTGTAGATATTTCCATGTTCATCCAGATGGCTGCGTAGATATATCCATGTTCATACAGATAGCGGTGTATGTATTTCCATGTTCATACAGATAGCAGTGCAGATATTTCCATGTTCATACAGATAGCAGTGTAGATATTTCCATGTTCATCCAGGAGTCTGTGAAGATATATCCATGTTCATACAGATGGCGGTGAAGATATTTCCATGTTCATACAGATAGCGGTGTAGTTATTTCCATGTGTAAAGAGATAGCTGTGTAGATATTTCCATGTATATGCAGATAGCTGTGTGGATATTTCCATTTTCATGCAGATAGCGGTTTAGAGATTTTCATGTTCAAACAGATAGCGGTGTAGATATTTCCATGTTCATAGAGATAGCGGTGTAGATATTTCCATGTTCATACAGATAGAGGGGCTGATATTTCCATGTTCATACAGATAGCGGTGCTGATATTTCCATGTTTATACAGGTAGCGGATTAGTTATTTCCATGTTTATACAGGTAGCATTGTAGATATTTCCATGTTTATGCAGAGAGCGGTGTAGATATATCCATGTTTATACAGATAGCGGTGTAGATATCTCCTTCTTAATACAGATGGCGGTGTAGATATTTATATGTTCATACAGATGGCGGTGCATGTATTTCCGTGTTCATACAGATGGCTGTTTAGATATTTCCATGTTCATACAGTTAGCGGTGTAGTTATTTCCATGTGTAAAGAGATAGCTGTGTAGATATTTCCATGTATATGCAGATAGCGGTGTAGATATTTCCATTTTCATGCTGATAGCGGTTTAGATATTTCCATGATCAAACAGATAGCGTTGTAGATATTTCCATGTTCATTCAGATAGCAGTGTAGCTATTTCCATGCTTTTGCAGATTGCGGTGAAGATGTATGCATGTTTACACAAATAGCGGTGTAGATATTTCCATGTTCATGCAGATAGCGGTGTAGATATTTCCATGTTCATCCAGATGGCTGTGTAGATATATCCATGTTCATACAGATAGCGGTGTAGATATTTCCATGTTCATTGATATAGCGGTGTAGATATTTCCAGGTTCATACAGATAGCAGTGCTGATATTTCCATGTTTATACAGGTAGCGGTGTAGGTATTTCCATGTTTATACAGATAGCGGTGTAGATATTTCCAAGTTTATACAAATAGCGGAGAAGATATCTCCATCTTAATACAGATGGCGGTGTAGATATTTATATGTTCATACAGATGGCAGTGCAGATATTTCCATATTCATTACAGATCGCGGTGTAGATATTTCCATGTGCATCCAGATGGCTTTGTAGACATATCCATGTTCATACAGATGGCGGTGAAGATATTTCCATGTTTATACAGATAGCGGTGTAGATATTTCCATGTTCATACAGATAGCGGTGTAGATATTTCCATGTTCAAACTGATAGCGGTGCTGATATTTCCATGTTTATACACGTAGCGGTGTAGATATTTCCATGTTTATACAGATAGCGGTGTAGATATTTCCATGTTTATACAGATAGCAGTGTAGATATTTCGATGTTTATACAGATAGCGGTGTAGATATCTCCTTCTTAATACAGATGGCGGTGCAGATATTTATATGTTCATACACATGGCGGTGCAGATATTTCCATGTTCATACAGATGGCGGTGTAGATATTTCCATGTTCATACAGATAGCCGTGTAGATATCTCCATGTTCACACAGATAGCGGTGTAGATATTTCCGTGTTCATACAGATGGTGGTGCAGATATTTCCATGTTCATACTGATAATGGTGCTGATATTTCCATTTTTATGCAGATAGCGGTGTACATATTTCCATGTTTATACAGATAGCGGTGTAGATATTTCCATGTTTATACAGATAGCGGTGTAGATATCTCCTTAATACAGATGGCGGTGTAGATATTTATATGTTCATACAGATGGCAGTGAAGATATTTCCATGTTCATACAGATGGCGGTGTAGATATTTCCATGTTTTTAGAGATAGCGGTGTAGTTATTTCCATGTGTAAAGAGATAGCTGTGTAGATATTTCCATGTATATGCAGATAGCTGTGTAGATATTCCCATTTTCCTGCAGACAGCGGTGTAGATATTTCCATGTTCAAACAGATAGCGGTGTAGATATTTCCATGTTCATACAGATAGCGGTGTTTATATTTCCATGTTCATACAGATAGCGGTGTAGATGTTTCCATGTTCATACAGATAGCGGTGTAGATATTTCCATGTTCATACAGATAGCGGTGTATATATTTCCATGTTCATACAGATAGCGGTGTAGTTATTTCCATGTTCATCCAGATGGCTGTGTAGACATATCCATGTTAATACAGATAGCGGTGTAGATATCTCCATCTTAATACAGATGGCGGTGTAGATATTTATATGTTCATACAGATGGCGGTGCAGATATTTCCATGTTCATACAGATGGCAGTGTAGATATTTCCATGTTCATACAGATAGCGGTGTAGTTATTTCCATGTGTAAAGAGATAGATGTGTAGATATTTCCATGTATATGCAGATAGCTGTGTAGATAGTTCCATTTTCATGCAGATAGTGGTGTATATATTTCCATCTTCAAACAGATAGCGGTGTACATATTTCCATGTTCATACAGATAGCAGTGTAGATATTTCCAAGTTTTTACAGACAGCGGTGAAGATGTATGCATGTTTACACAGATAGCGGTGTGGAGATTTCCATGTTCATACAGAGGGCTGTGTAGATATATCCATGTTCATACAGATAGCGGTGTAGATATTTCCATGTTCATACAGATAGCGGTGTAGATATTTCCATGTTCATCCAGATGGCTGCGTAGATATATCCATGTTCATACCGATGGCGGTGAAGATATTTCCATGTCCATACAGATAGCGGTGTAGATATTTCCATGTTCATACAGATAGCGGTGTAGCTATTTCCATGTTCATACAGATAGCGGTGTATGTATTTCCATGTTCATACAGATAGCAGTGCAGATATTTCCATGTTCATACAGATAGCAGTGTAGATATTTCCATGTTCATCCAGGAGTCTGTGAAGATATATCCATGTTCATACAGATGGCGGTGAAGATATTTCCATGTTCATACAGATAGCGGTGTAGTTATTTCCATGTGTAAAGAGATAGCTGTGTAGATATTTCCATGTATATGCAAATAGCTGTGTGGATATTTCCATTTTCATGCAGATAGCGGTTTAGAGATTTTCATGTTCAAACAGATAGCGGTGTAGATATTTCCATGTTCATAGAGATAGCGGTGTAGATATTTCCATGTTCATACAGATAGAGGGGCTGATATTTCCATGTTCATACAGATAGCGGTGCTGATATTTCCATGTTTATACAGGTAGCGGATTAGTTATTTCCATGTTTATACAGGTAGCAGTGTAGATATTTCCATGTTTATACAGAGAGCGGTGTAGATATATCCATGTTTATACAGATAGCGGTGTAGATATCTCCTTCTTAATACAGATGGCGGTGTAGATATTTATATGTTCATACAGATGGCGGTGCATGTATTTCCGTGTTCATACAGATGGCTGTTTAGATATTTCCATGTTCATACAGTTAGCGGTGTAGTTATTTCCATGTGTAAAGAGATAGCTGTGTAGATATTTCCATGTATATGCAGATAGCGGTGTAGATATTTCCATTTTCATGCTGATAGCGGTTTAGATATTTCCATGATCAAACAGATAGCGTTGTAGATATTTCCATGTTCATTCAGATAGCAGTGTAGCTATTTCCATGCTTTTGCAGATTGCGGTGAAGATGTATGCATGTTTACACAAATAGCGGTGTAGATATTTCCATGTTCATGCAGATAGCGGTGTAGATATTTCCATGTTCATCCAGATGGCTGTGTAGATATATCCATGTTCATACAGATAGCGGTGTAGATATTTCCATGTTCATTGATATAGCGGTGTAGATATTTCCAGGTTCATACAGATAGCAGTGCTGATATTTCCATGTTTATACAGGTAGCGGTGTAGGTATTTCCATGTTTATACAGATAGCGGTGTAGATATTTCCAAGTTTATACAGATAGCGGAGAAGATATCTCCATCTTAATACAGATGGCGGTGTAGATATTTATATGTTCATACAGATGGCAGTGCAGATATTTCCATATTCATTACAGATCGCGGTGTAGATATTTCCATGTGCATCCAGATGGCTTTGTAGACATATCCATGTTCATACAGATGGCGGTGAAGATATTTCCATGTTTATACAGATAGCGGTGTAGATATTTCCATGTTCATACAGATAGCGGTGTAGATATTTCCATGTTCAAACTGATAGCGGTGCTGATATTTCCATGTTTATACACGTAGCGGTGTAGATATTTCCATGTTTATACAGATAGCGGTGTAGATATTTCCATGTTTATACAGATAGCAGTGTAGATATTTCGATGTTTATACAGATAGCGGTGTAGATATCTCCTTCTTAATACAGATGGCGGTGCAGATATTTATATGTTCATACACATGGCGGTGCAGATATTTCCATGTTCATACAGATGGCGGTGTAGATATTTCCATGTTCATACAGATAGCCGTGTAGATATCTCCATGTTCACACAGATAGCGGTGTAGATATTTCCATGTTCATACAGATGGTGGTGCAGATATTTCCATGTTCATACTGATAATGGTGCTGATATTTCCATTTTTATGCAGATAGCGGTGTACATATTTCCATGTTTATACAGATAGCGGTGTAGATATTTCCATGTTTATACAGATAGCGGTGTAGATATCTCCTTAATACAGATGGCGGTGTAGATATTTATATGTTCATACAGATGGCAGTGAAGATATTTCCATGTTCATACAGATGGCGGTGTAGATATTTCCATGTTTTTAGAGATAGCGGTGTAGTTATTTCCATGTGTAAAGAGATAGCTGTGTAGATATTTCCATGTATATGCAGATAGCTGTGTAGATATTCCCATTTTCCTGCAGACAGCGGTGTAGATATTTCCATGTTCAAACAGATAGCGGTGTAGATATTTCCATGTTCATACAGATAGCGGTGTTTATATTTCCATGTTCATACAGATAGCGGTGTAGATGTTTCCATGTTCATACAGATAGCGGTGTAGATATTTCCATGTTCATACAGATAGCGGTGTATATATTTCCATGTTCATACAGATAGCGGTGTAGTTATTTCCATGTTCATCCAGATGGCTGTGTAGACATATCCATGTTAATACAGATAGCGGTGTAGATATCTCCATCTTAATACAGATGGCGGTGTAGATATTTATATGTTCATACAGATGGCGGTGCAGATATTTCCATGTTCATACAGATGGCAGTGTAGATATTTCCATGTTCATACAGATAGCGGTGTAGTTATTTCCATGTGTAAAGAGATAGATGTGTAGATATTTCCATGTATATGCAGATAGCTGTGTAGATAGTTCCATTTTCATGCAGATAGTGGTGTATATATTTCCATCTTCAAACAGATAGCGGTGTACATATTTCCATGTTCATACAGATAGCAGTGTAGATATTTCCAAGTTTTTACAGACAGCGGTGAAGATGTATGCATGTTTACACAGATAGCGGTGTGGAGATTTCCATGTTCATACAGAGGGCTGTGTAGATATATCCATGTTCATACAGATAGCGGTGTAGATATTTCCATGTTCATACAGATAGCGGTGTAGATATTTCCATGTTCTTCCAGATGGCTGCGTAGATATATCCATGTTCATACCGATGGCGGTGAAGATATTTCCATGTCCATACAGATAGCGGTGTAGATATTTCCATGTTCATACAGATAGCGGTGTAGCTATTTCCATGTTCATACAGATAGCGGTGTATGTATTTCCATGTTCATACAGATAGCAGTGCAGATATTTCCATGTTCATACAGATAGCAGTGTAGATATTTCCATGTTCATCCAGGAGTCTGTGAAGATATATCCATGTTCATACAGATGGCGGTGAAGATATTTCCATGTTCATACAGATAGCGGTGTAGTTATTTCCATGTGTAAAGAGATAGCTGTGTAGATATTTCCATGTATATGCAGATAGCTGTGTGGATATTTCCATTTTCATGCAGATAGCGGTTTAGAGATTTTCATGTTCAAACAGATAGCGGTGTAGATATTTCCATGTTCATAGAGATAGCGGTGTAGATATTTCCATGTTCATACAGATAGAGGGGCTGATATTTCCATGTTCATACAGATAGCGGTGCTGATATTTCCATGTTTATACAGGTAGCGGATTAGTTATTTCCATGTTTATACAGGTCGCAGTGTAGATATTTCCATGTTTATACAGAGAGCGGTGTAGATATATCCATGTTTATACAGATAGCGGTGTAGATATCTCCTTCTTAATACAGATGGCGGTGTAGATATTTATATGTTCATACAGATGGCGGTGCATGTATTTCCGTGTTCATACAGATGGCTGTTTAGATATTTCCATGTTCATACAGTTAGCGGTGTAGTTATTTCCATGTGTAAAGAGATAGCTGTGTAGATATTTCCATGTATATGCAGATAGCGGTGTAGATATTTCCATTTTCATGCTGATAGCGGTTTAGATATTTCCATGATCAAACAGATAGCGTTGTAGATATTTCCATGTTCATTCAGATAGCAGTGTAGCTATTTCCATGCTTTTGCAGATTGCGGTGAAGATGTATGCATGTTTACACAAATAGCGGTGTAGATATTTCCATGTTCATGCAGATAGCGGTGTAGATATTTCCATGTTCATCCAGATGGCTGTGTAGATATATCCATGTTCATACAGATAGCGGTGTAGATATTTCCATGTTCATTGATATAGCGGTGTAGATATTTCCAGGTTCATACAGATAGCAGTGCTGATATTTCCATGTTTATACAGGTAGCGGTGTAGGTATTTCCATGTTTATACAGATAGCGGTGTAGATATTTCCAAGTTTATACAGATAGCGGAGAAGATATCTCCATCTTAATACAGATGGCGGTGTAGATATTTATATGTTCATACAGATGGCAGTGCAGATATTTCCATATTCATTACAGATCGCGGTGTAGATATTTCCATGTGCATCCAGATGGCTTTGTAGACATATCCATGTTCATACAGATGGCGGTGAAGATATTTCCATGTTTATACAGATAGCGGTGTAGATATTTCCATGTTCATACAGATAGCGGTGTAGATATTTCCATGTTCAAACTGATAGCGGTGCTGATATTTCCATGTTTATACACGTAGCGGTGTAGATATTTCCATGTTTATACAGATAGCGGTGTAGATATTTCCATGTTTATACAGATAGCAGTGTAGATATTTCGATGTTTATACAGATAGCGGTGTAGATATCTCCTTCTTAATACAGATGGCGGTGCAGATATTTATATGTTCATACACATGGCGGTGCAGATATTTCCATGTTCATACAGATGGCGGTGTAGATATTTCCATGTTCATACAGATAGCCGTGTAGATATCTCCATGTTCACACAGATAGCGGTGTAGATATTTCCATGTTCATACAGATGGTGGTGCAGATATTTCCATGTTCATACTGATAATGGTGCTGATATTTCCATTTTTATGCAGATAGCGGTGTACATATTTCCATGTTTATACAGATAGCGGTGTAGATATTTCCATGTTTATACAGATAGCGGTGTAGATATCTCCTTAATACAGATGGCGGTGTAGATATTTATATGTTCATACAGATGGCAGTGAAGATATTTCCATGTTCATACAGATGGCGGTGTAGATATTTCCATGTTTTTAGAGATAGCGGTGTAGTTATTTCCATGTGTAAAGAGATAGCTGTGTAGATATTTCCATGTATATGCAGATAGCTGTGTAGATATTCCCATTTTCCTGCAGACAGCGGTGTAGATATTTCCATGTTCAAACAGATAGCGGTGTAGATATTTCCATGTTCATACAGATAGCGGTGTTTATATTTCCATGTTCATACAGATAGCGGTGTAGATGTTTCCATGTTCATACAGATAGCGGTGTAGATATTTCCATGTTCATACAGATAGCGGTGTATATATTTCCATGTTCATACAGATAGCGGTGTAGTTATTTCCATGTTCATCCAGATGGCTGTGTAGACATATCCATGTTAATACAGATAGCGGTGTAGATATCTCCATCTTAATACAGATGGCGGTGTAGATATTTATATGTTCATACAGATGGCGGTGCAGATATTTCCATGTTCATACAGATAGCGGTGTAGTTATTGCCATTGGTAAAGAGATAGCTGTGTAGATATTTCCATGTATATGCAGATAGCTCTGTAGATATTTCCATTTTCATGCAGATAGCGGTTTAGATATTTCCAAGTTCAAACAGAGGTGTAGATATTTCCATGTTCATACAGATAGCGTTGTAGATATTTCCATGTTTATACAGATAGCGGTGAAGATGTATGCATGTTTACACAGATAGCGGTGTAGATATTTCCTTGTTCATACAGATAGCGGTGTAGATATTTCAATGTCCATCCAGATGGCTGTGTAGATATATCCATGTTCATACAGATAGCGGTGTAGTTATTTCCATGTTCATACAGATAGTGGTGTAGGTATTTCCATGTTCAGATAGCGGTGTAGCTATTTCCATGTTCATACAGACAGCGGTGTATATATTTCCATGTTCGTACAGATAGCGGTGTAGTTATTTCCATGTTCATACAGATAGGTGTGCTATTTCCATGTTTATACAGGTAGCGGTGTAGATATTTCCATGTTTATACAGATAGCGGGGTAGATATTTCCATGTTTATACAGATAGCGGTGTAGATATTTCCAGGTTTATACAGATAGCGGTGCAGATATCTCCTTCTTAATACAGATGGTGGTGTAGATATTTATATGTTCATACAGATGGCGTTGCAGATATTTCCATGTTCATACAGATGGCGGTGTAGATATTTCCATGTTTTTAGAGATAGCGGTGTAGTTATTTCCATGTGTAAAGAGATAGCTGTGTAGATATTTCCATGTATATACAGATTTCTGTGTAGATATTTACATTTTCATGCAGACAGCGGTGTAGATATTTCCATGTTCAAACAGATAGCGGTGTAGATATTTCCATGTTCATACATATAGCGGTGTAGATATTTCCATGTTCATACAGATAGCGGTGTAGATATTTCAATGTTCATACAGATAGCGGTGTAGATATTTCCATGTTTATACAGATAGCGGTGCTGATATTTCCGTGTTTATACAGGTAGCGGTGTAGATATTTCCATGTTTATACAGATAGCGGTGTAGACATTTCCATGTTTATACAGATAGCGGTGTAGATATTTCCATGTTTATACAGATAGCGGTGTAGATATCTCCATCTTAATACAGATGGCGGTGTAGATATTTATATGTTCATACAGATGGCGGTGCAGATATTTCCATGTTCATACAGATAGCGGAGTAGCTATTTCCATGTTCATACAGATAGCGGTGTAGATATTTCCATGTTCTTCCAGATGGCTGTGTAGACATATCCATGTTCACACAGATGGCGGTGAAGATAATTCCATGTTCATACATCTAGCGGTGTAGATATTTCCATGTTCATACAGATAGCGGTGTAGATATTTCCATGTTCATACAGAGAGAGGGGCTGATGTTTCCATGTTCATACAGATAGCGGTGCTGATATTTCCATGTTTATACAGATAGCGGTGTAGACATTTCCATGTTTATACTGATAGCGGTGTAGATATCTCCATCTTAATACAGATGGCGGTGTAGATGTTTATATGTTCATACAGATGGCTGTGCAGATATTTCCATGTTCATTCAGATAGCGGTGTAGTTATTTCCATGTGTAAAGAGATAGCTGTGCAGATATTTCCAGGTATATGCAGATAGCTGTGAAGATATTTCCATTTTCATGCAGATAGCGGTTTAGATATTTCCATGTTCAAACAGATAGCGGTGTAGCTATTTCCACGTTCATACAGATAGCGGTGTAGATATTTCCATGTTCATCCAGATGGTTGTGTAGATATATCCATGTTCATACAGATAGCGGTGTAGATATTTCCATGTTCATACAGATAGCAGTTTAGATATTTCCATGTTCATACAGATAGCGGTGTAGATATTTCCATGTTCATACAGATAGCTGTGTAGCTATTTCCATGTTCATACAGATAGCGGTGTAGATATTTCCATGTTCATCCAGATGGCTGTGTAGATATATCCATGTTCATACAGATGGCGGTGAAGATAATTCCATGTTCATACAGATAGCGGTGTAGATATTTCCATGTTCATACAGATAGAGGTGTAGATATTTCCATGTTCATACAGATAGCGGTGCTGATATTTCCATGTTTATACAGGTAGCGGGGTAGATATTTCCATGTTTATACAGATAGCGGTGTAGATATTTCCAGGTTTATACAAATAGCGGTGTAGATATCTCCATCTTAATACAGATGGCCGTGTAGATATTTATATGTTCATACAGATGGCGGTGCAGATATTTCCATGTTCATACAGATGGCGGTGTAGATATTTCCATGTTCATACAGATAGCGGTGTAGTTATTTCCATGTGTAAAGAGATAGCTGTGTAGATATTTCTATGTATATGCTGATAGCTCTGTAGATATTTCCATTTTCATGCAGATACCGGTGTAGTTGTTTCCATGTTCAAACAGATAGCGGAGTAGATATTTCCATGTTCACACAGATAGCGGTGTAGATATTTCCATGTTTATACAGAATGCGGTGAAGATGTATGCATATTTACGCAGATAGCGGTGTAGATATTTCCATGTTCATACAGATAGCGGTGTAGATATTTCCATGTTCATCCAGATGGCTGTGTAGATATATCCATGTTCATACAGATAGCGGTGTAGATATTTCCATGTTTATACAGATAGCTGTGTAGATATTTCCATGTTTATACATATAGCGGTGTAGATATTTCCAAGTTTATACAGATAGCGGTGTAGATATCTCCATCTTAATATAGATGGGTGTGTAGACATTTATATCTTCATACAGATGGCGGTGCAGATATTTCCATGTTCATACAGATGGCACTGAAGATATTTCCATGTTTATAGAGATAGCGTTGTAGATTTTTCCATGTGTATAGAGATAGCTTTGTAGATATTCCCATGTATATGCAGATAGCTGTGTAGATATTTCTATTTTCATGCAGATAGCGGTTTAGATATTTAGATGTTCAAACAGATAGTGGTGTAGATATTTCCATGTTCATACAGATAGCGGTGTAGATATTTCCATGTTTATACAGATAGCGTTGAAGATGTATGCAAGTTTACACAGATAGCGGTGTAGAAATTTCCATGTTCATACAGATCGCGGTGTAGATATTTCCATGTTCATCCAGATGGCTGTGTAGACATATCCATGTTCAAACAGATGGCGGTGAAGATATTTCCATGTTTACACAGATAGCGGTGTAGATATTTCCATGTTCATACAGATAGCGGTGTAGATATTTCCATGTTCATACCGATAGCGGTGCTGATATTTCCATGTTTATACAGGTAGCGGTGTAGATATTTCCATGTTTATACAGATAGCGGTGTAGATGTTTCCATGTTTATACAGATAGCGGTGTAGATGTTTCCATGTTTATACAGATAGCGTTGTAGATATCTCCTTCTTAATACAGATGGCGGTGTAGATGTTTATATGTTCATACAGATGGCGGTGCAGATATTTCCATGTTCATACAGATGGCGGTGTAGATATTTCCATGTTTATATAGGGGTGTAGTTATTTCCATGTGTAAAGGGATAGCTGTGTAGATATTTCCATGTATATGCAGATAGCTGTGTAGATATTTCCATTTTCATGCAGACAGCGGTGTAGATATTTCCATGTTCAAACAGATAGCGGTGTAGATATTTCCATGATCATACAGATGGCTATTTAGATATATCCATGTTCATACTGATGGCGGTGAAGTTATTTCCATGTTCGTACAGATAGCGGTGTAGATATTTCCATGTCCCTACAGATAGCGGTGTAGATATTTCCATGTTCATACAGATAGCGGTGTAGATACTTCCATGTTCATACAGATAGCGGTGTAGATATTTCCATGTTCATCCAGATGGCTGTGTAGATATATCCATGTTCATACAGATGGCGGTGAAGAAATTTCCATGTGCATACAGATAGCGGTGTAGCTATTTCCATGTTCATACAGATAGCGGTGTATGTATTTCCATGTTCATACAGATAGCGGTGTAGATATTTCCATGTTCATACAGATGGCTGTGTAGATATATCCATGTTCACACAGATAGCGGTTTAGATATTTCCATGTTCATACAGATAGAAGTGTAGATATTTCCATGTTCGTACAGATAGCGGTGTAGCTATTTCCATGTTCATGCAGATAGCGGTGTAGATACTTCCATGTTCATAGAGATAGCGGTGTAGATATTTCCATCTTCATACAGATAGCGGTGCTGATATTTCCATATTTATACAGGTAGCGGTGTAGATATTTCCATGTTTATACAGATAGCGGTGTAGATATTTCCAGGTTTATAAAGATAGCGGTGTAGATATTTCCAAGTTTATACATATAACGGTGAAGATATCTCCATCTTAATACAGATGGCGGTGTAGATATTTATATGTTCATACAGATGGCAGTGCAGATATTTCCATGTTCATACAGATGGCGGTGTAGATATTTCCATGTTCATACAGATAGCGGTGTAGCTATTTCCATGTTCATACAGATAGCGGTGTAGATATTTCCATGTTCGTACAGATAGCGGTGTAGGTATTTCCATGTTCATACAGATAGCTGTGCTGATATTTCCATGTTTATACAGGTAGCGGTGTAGATATTTCCATGTTTATACAGATAGCGGTGTAGATATTTCCATGTTTATACAGATAGCGGTGTAGATATTTCCAGGTTTATACAGATAGAGGTGTAGATATCTGCTTCTTAATACAGATGGCGGTGTAGATATTTATATGTTCATACAGATGGCGGTGCAGATATTTCCATGTTCATACAGATAGCGGTGTAGATATTTCCATGTTTATAGAGATAGCGGTGTAGTTATATCCATGTGTAAAGAGATAGCTGTGTAGATATTTCCATGTATATGCAGATAGCTGTGTAGATATTTCCATTTTCATGCAGACAGCGGTGTAGATATTTCCATGTTCAAACAGATAGCGGTGTAGATTTTTCCATGTTCATACATATAGCGGTGTAGATATTTCCATGTTCATACAGATAGCGGTGTAGATATTTCCATGTTCATACAGATAGCGGTGTAGAGATTTCCATGTTCATACAGATAGCGGTGCTGTTATTTCCATGTTTATACAGGTACCGGTGTAGATATTTCCATGTTTATACAGATAGCGGTGTAGATATTTCCATGTTTATACAGATAGCGGTGTAGATATTTCCATGTTTATACAGATAGCGGTGTACATATCTCCATGTTAATATAGATGGCGGTGTAGATATTTATATGTTCATACAGATGGCGGTGCAGATATTTCCATATTCATACAGATAGCGGTGTGGATATTTCCATGTTCATCCAGATGGCTGTGTAGACATATCCATGTTCATACAGATGGCAGTGAAGATAATTCCATGTTTATACATCTAGCGGTGTAGATATTTCCATGTTCATACAGATAGCGGTGTAGGTATTTCCATGTTCATACAGATAGAGGGGCTGATATTTCCATGTTCATACAGATAGCGGTGCTGATATTTCCATGTTTATACAGATAGCGGTGTAGATGTTTCCATGTTTATACTGATAGCGGTGTAGATATCTCCATTTAATACAGATGGCCGTGTAGATATTTATATGTTCATACAGATGGCGGTGCAGATATTTCCATGTTCAAACAGATGGCGGTGTAGATATTTCCATGTTCATACAGATAGCGGTGTAGTTATTTCCATGTGTAAGGAGATAGCTGTGTAGATATTTCCATGTATATGCAGATAGCTCTGTAGATATTTCCATTTTCATGCAGATAGCGGTGTAGATATTTCCATGTTCAAACAGATAGCAGTGTAGACATTTCCATGTTCATTCAGATAGCGGTGAAGATATTTCCATGTTTATACAGATTGTGGTGAAGATGTATGCATATTTACACAGATAGCGATGTAGATATTTCCATGTTCATACAGATAGCGGTGTAGATATTTCCATGTTCATACAGGTAGTGGTGTAGATATTTCCATGTTCATACAGATAGCGGTATAGCTATTTCCATGTTCATACAGATAGCGGTGTAGATATTTCCATGTTCATAGAGATAGCGGTGCAGATATTTCCGTGTTTATACAGATAGCGGTCTTGATATTTCCATGTTTATACAGGTAGTGGTGTAGATATTTCCATGTTTATACAGAGAGCGGTGTAGAAATTTCCATGTTTATACAGATAGCCGTTTAGATATTTCCATGTTTATACATATAGCGGTGTAGATATCTCCATCTTAATATAGATTGGGGTGTAGATATTTATATCTTCATACAGATGTCGGTGCAGATATTTCCATGTTCATACAGATGGCAGTGTAGATATTTGCATGTATATAGAGATAGCGCTGTAGTTATTTCCATGTGTAAAGAGATAGCTTTGTAGATATTTCCATGTATATGCAGATCTCTGTGTAGATATTTCCATTTTCATGCAGATAGCGGTGTAGATATTTCCATGTTCAGATAGCGGTGTAGATATATGCATGTTCATGCAGATAGCAGTGTAGATATTTCCATGTTTATACAGATAGCGGTGAAGATGTATGCATGTTTATACAGATAGCGGTGTAGATATTTCCACGTTCATCCAGATGGCTGTGTTGATAGATCCATGTTCATACAGATGGCGGTGAAGATATTTCCATGTTCATACAGATAGCGGTGTAGTTATTTCCGTGTGTAAAGAGATAGCTGTGTAGATATTTCCATGTATATGCAGATAGCTGTGTAGATATTTCCATTTTCATGCAGACAGCGGTGTAGATATTTCCATGTTCAAACAGATAGCGGTGTAGATTTTTCCATGTTCATACATATAGCGGTGTAGATATTTCCATGTTCATACAGATAGTGGTGTAGATATTTCCATGTTCATACAGATAGCGGTGTAGAGATTTCCATGTTCATACAGATAGCGGTGCTGTTATTTCCATGTTTATACAGGTACCGGTGTAGATATTTCCATGTTTATACAGATAGCGGTGTAGATATTTCCATGTTTATACAGATAGCGGTGTAGATATTTCCATGTTTATACAGATAGCGGTGTACATATCTCCATGTTAATATAGATGGCGGTGTAGATATTTATATGTTCATACAGATGGCGGTGCAGATATTTCCATATTCATACAGATAGCGGTGTGGATATTTCCATGTTCATCCAGATGGCTGTGTAGACATATCCATGTTCATACAGATGGCAGTGAAGATAATTCCATGTTTATACATCTAGCGGTGTAGATATTTCCATGTTCATACAGATAGCGGTGTAGGTATTTCCATGTTCATACAGATAGAGGGGCTGATATTTCCATGTTCATACAGATAGCGGTGCTGATATTTCCATGTTTATACAGATAGCGGTGTAGATATTTCCATGTTTATACTGATAGCGGTGTAGATATCTCCATTTAATACAGATGGCCGTGTAGATATTTATATGTTCATACAGATGGCGGTGCAGATATTTCCATGTTCAAACAGATGGCGGTGTAGATATTTCCATGTTCATACAGATAGCGGTGTAGTTATTTCCATGTGTAAGGAGATAGCTGTGTAGATATTTCCATGTATATGCAGATAGCTCTGTAGATATTTCCATTTTCATGCAGATAGCGGTGTAGATATTTCCATGTTCAAACAGATAGCAGTGTAGACATTTCCATGTTCATTCAGATAGCGGTGAAGATATTTCCATGTTTATACAGATTGTGGTGAAGATGTATGCATATTTACACAGATAGCGATGTAGATATTTCCATGTTCATACAGATAGCGGTGTAGATATTTCCATGTTCATACAGGTAGTGGTGTAGATATTTCCATGTTCATACAGATAGCGGTATAGCTATTTCCCTGTTCATACAGATAGCGGTGTAGATATTTCCATGTTCATAGAGATAGCGGTGCAGATATTTCCGTGTTTATACAGATAGCGGTCTTGATATTTCCATGTTTATACAGGTAGCGGTGTAGATATTTCCATGTTTATACAGAGAGCGGTGTAGAAATTTCCATGTTTATACAGATAGCCGTTTAGATATTTCCATGTTTATACATATAGCGGTGTAGATATCTCCATCTTAATATAGATTTGGGTGTAGATATTTATATCTTCATACAGATGTCGGTGCAGATATTTCCATGTTCATACAGATGGCAGTGTAGATATTTGCATGTATATAGAGATAGCGCTGTAGTTATTTCCATGTGTAAAGAGATAGCTTTGTAGATATTTCCATGTATATGCAGATCTCTGTGTAGATATTTCCATTTTCATGCAGATAGCGGTGTAGATATTTCCATGTTTATACAGATAGCGGTGTTGATATTTCCATGTTTATACAGATAGCGGTGTACATATCTCCATGTTAGTACAGATGGCGGTGTAGATATTTATATGTTCATACAGCTGGCGGTGCAGATATTTCCATATTCATACAGATAGCGGTGTAGCTATTTCCATGTTCATACAGATAGCGGTGTAGATATTTCCATGTTCATCCAGATGGCTGTGTAGACATATCCATGTTCGTACAGATGGCAGTGAAGATGATTCCATGTTTATACATCTAGCGGTGTAGATATTTCCATGTTCATACAGAAAGCGGTGTAGGTATTTCCATGTTCATACAGATAGAGGGGCTGATATTTCCATGTTCATACAGATAGCGGTGCTGATATTTCCATGTTTATACAGATAGCGGTGTAGATATTTCCATGTTTATACTGATAGCGGTGTAGATATCTCCATCTTAATACAGATGGCCGTGTAGATATTTATATGTTCATACAGATGGCGGTGCAGATATTTCCATGTTCATACAGATGGCGGTGTAGATATTTCCATGTTCATACAGATAGCGGTGTAGTTATTTCCATGTGTAAAGAGGTAGCTGTGTAGATATTTCCATGTATATGCAGATAGCTGTGTGGATATTTCCATTTTCATGCAGATAGCGGTTTAGAGATTTTCATGTTCAAACAGATAGCGGTGTAGATATTTCCATGTTCATAGAGATTGCGGTGTAGATATTTCCATGTTCATACAGATAGAGGGGCTGATATTTCCATGTTCATACAGATAGCGGTGCTGATATTTCCATGTTTATACAGGTAGCGGATTAGATATTTCCATGTTTATACAGGTAGCAGTGTAGATATTTCCATGTTTATACAGAGAGCGGTGTAGATATATCCATGTTTATACAGATAGCGGTGTAGATATCTCCTTCTTAATACAGATGGCGGTGTAGATATTTATATGTTCATACAGATGGCGGTGCAGATATTTCCGTGTTCATACAGATGGCTGTTTAGATATTTCCATGTTCATACAGATAGCGGTGTAGTTATTTCCATGTGTAAAGAGATAGCTGTGTAGATATTTCCATGTATATGCAGATAGCGGTGTAGATATTTCCATTTTCATGCTGATAGCGGTTTAGATATTTCCATGATCAAACAGATAGCGTTGTAGATATTTCCATGTTCATTCAGATAGCGGTGTAGCTATTTCCATGCTTTTGCAGATTGCGGTGAAGATGTATGCATGTTTACACAAATAGCGGTGTAGATATTTCCATGTTCATGCAGATAGCGGTGTAGATATTTCCATGTTCATCCAGATGGCTGTGTAGATATATCCATGTTCATACAGATAGCGGTGTAGATATTTCCATGTTCATTGATATAGCGGTGTAGATATTTCCAGGTTCATACAGATAGCAGTGCTGATATTTCCATGTTTATACAGGTAGCGGTGTAGGTATTTCCATGTTTATACAGATAGCGGTGTAGATATTTCCAAGTTAATACAGATAGCGGTGAAGATATCTCCATCTTAATACAGATGGCGGTGTAGATATTTATATGTTCATACAGATGGCAGTGCAGATATTTCCATGTTCAT
This sequence comes from Gorilla gorilla gorilla, assembly GCF_029281585.2. Taxonomy (NCBI): domain Eukaryota; kingdom Metazoa; phylum Chordata; class Mammalia; order Primates; family Hominidae; genus Gorilla; species Gorilla gorilla. The sequence continues at coordinate 1,348,831 of NC_073232.2, read as the reverse complement.
ACAGATCGCGGTGTAGATATTTCCATGTTCATCCAGATGGCTGTGTAGACATATCCATGTTCATACAGATGGCGGTGAAGATATTTCCATGTTCATACAGATAGCGGTGTAGATATCTCCATCTTAATATTGATGGGGGTGTAGATATTTATATCTTTATATAGATGGCGGTGCAGATATTTCCATGTTCATACAGATGGCACTGTAGATATTTCCATGTTTATAGAGATAGCGGTGTAGATGTTTCCATGTTTATACAGATAGCGGTGTAGATATTTCCATGTTTATACAGATAGCGGTGTAGATATTTCCATGTTTATACAGATAGCGTTGTAGATATCTCCTTCTTAATACAGATGGCGGTGTAGATGTTTATATGTTCATACAGATGGCGGTGCAGATATTTCCATGTTCATACAGATGGCGGTGTAGATATTTCCATGTTTATATAGGGGTGTAGTTATTTCCATGTTTAAAGAGATAGCTGTGTTGATATTTCCATGTATATGCAGATAGCTGTGTAGATATTTCCATTTTCATGCAGACAGCGGTGTAGATATTTCCATGTTCAAACAGATAGCGGTGTAGATATTTCCATGATCATACAGATGGCTGTGTAGATATATCCATGTTCATACTGATGGCGGTGAAGTTATTTCCATGTTCATACAGATAGCGGTGTAGATATTTCCATGTCCATACAGATAGCGGTGTAGATATTTCCATGTTCATACAGAAAGCGGTGTAGCTATTTCCATGTTCATACAGATAGCGGTGTATGTATTTCCATGTTCATACAGATAGCAGTGCAGATATTTCCATGTTCATACAGATAGCAGTGTAGTTATTTCCATGTTCATCCAGGAGGCTGTGAAGATATATCCATGTTCATACAGATGGCGGTGAAGATATTTCCATGTTCATACAGATAGCGGTGTAGTTATTTCCATGTGTAAAGAGATAGCTGTGTAGATATTTCCATGTATATGCAGATAGCTGTGTGGATATTTCCATTTTCATGCAGATAGCGGTTTAGCGATTTTCATGTTCAAACAGATAGCGGTGTAGATATTTCCATGTTCATAGAGATAGCGGTGCTGATATTTCCATGTTCATACAGATAGCGGTGCTGATATTTCCATGTTTATACAGGTAGCGGTTTAGATATTTCCATGTTTATACAGGTAGCAGTGTAGATATTTCCATGTTTATACAGAGAGCGGTGTAGATATATCCATGTTTATACAGATAGCGTTGTAGATATCTCCTTTTTAATACAGATGGCGGTGTAGATATTTATATGATCATACATATGGCGGTGCAGATATTTCCGTGTTCATACAGATGGCTGTTTAGATATTTCCATGTTCATACAGATAGCGGTGTAGTTATTTCCATGTGTAAAGACATAGCTGTGTAGATATTTCCATGTATATGCAGATAGCGGTGTAGATATTTCCATCTTCATGCTGATAGCGGTTTAGATATTTCCATGATCAAACAGAAAGCGTTGTAGATATTTCCATGTTCATTCAGATAGCGGTGTAGCTATTTCCATGCTTTTGCAGATTGCGGTGAAGATGTATGCATGTTTACACAAATAGCGGTGTAGATATTTCCATGTTCATACAGATAGCGGTGTATATATTTCCATGTTCATACAGATAGCGGTGTAGATATTTCCATGTTCATACAGATAGCGGTGTATATATTTCCATGTTCATACAGATAGCGGTGTAGATATTTCCATGTTCATACAGATAGCGGTGTAGATATTTCCATGTTCATACAGATAGCGGTGTATATATTTCCATGTTCATACAGATAGCGGTGTAGATATTTCCATGTTCATCCAGATGGCTGTGTAGTCATATCCATGTTCATACAGATAGCGGTGTAGATATCTCCATCTTAATACAGATGGCGGTGTAGATATTTATATGTTCATACAGATTGCGGTGCAGATATTTCCATGTTCATACAGATAGCGGAGTAGCTATTTCCATGTTCATACAGATAGCGGTGTAGATATTTCCATGTTGCTCCAGATGGCTGTGTAGACATATCCATGTTCACACAGATGGCGGTGAAGATAATTCCATGTTCATACATCTAGCGGTGTAGATATTTCCATGTTCATACAGATAGCGGTGTAGATATTTCCATGTTCATACAGATAGAGGGGCTGATATTTCCATGTTCATACAGATAGCGGTGCTGATATTTCCATGTTTATACAGATAGCGGTGTAGACATTTCCATGTTTATACAGATAGCGGTGTAGATATCTCCATTTTAATACAGATGGCGGTGTAGATGTTTATATGTTCATACAGATGGCTGTGCAGATATTTCCATGTTCATACAGATAGCGGTGTAGTTATTTCCATGTGTAAAGAGATAGCTGTGCAGATATTTCCAGGTATATGCAGATAGCTGTGTAGATATTTCCATTTTCATGCAGATAGCGGTTTAGATATTTCCATGTTCAAACAGATAGCGGTGTAGCTATTTCCACGTTCATACAGATAGCGGTGTAGATATTTCCATGTTCATCCAGATGGTTGTGTAGATATATCCATGTTCATACAGATAGCGGTGTAGATATTTCCATGTTCATACAGATATCAGTGTAGATATTTCCCTGTTCATACAGATAGCGGTGTAGATATTTCCATGTTCATACAGATAGCTGTGTAGCTATTTCCATGTTCATACAGATAGCGGTGTAGATATTTCCATGTTCATCCAGATGGCTGTGTAGATATATCCATGTTCATACAGATGGCGGTGAAGATAATTCCATGTTCATACAGATAGCCGTGTAGATATTTCCATGTTCATACAGATAGTGGTGTAGATATTTCCATGTTCATACAGATAGCGGTGCTGATATTTCCATGTTTATACAGGTAGCGGGGTAGATATTTCCATGTTTATACAGATAGCGGTGTAGATATTTCCATGTTTATACAAATAGCGGTGTAGATATCTCCATCTTAATACAGATGGCCTTGTAGATATTTATATGTTCATACAGATGGCGGTGCAGATATTTCCATGTTCATACAGATGGCGGTGTAGATATTTCCATGTTCATAAAGATAGCGGTGTAGATATTTCCATGTTCATACAGATGGCGGTGTAGATATTTCCATGTTCATACAGATAGCGGTGTAGTTATTTCCATGTGTAAAGAGATAGCAGTTTAGATATTTCTATGTATATGCAGATAGCTCTGTAGATATTTCCATTTTCATGCAGATACCGGTGTAGATATTTCCATGTTCACACAGATAGCGGTGTAGATATTTCCATGTTTATACAGATTGCGGTGAAGATGTATGCATATTTACACAGATAGCGGTGTAGATATTTCCATGTTCATACAGATAGCGGTGTAGATATTTCCATGTTCATCCAGATGGCTGTGTAGATATATCCATGTTCATACAGATAGCGGTGTAGATATCTCCATCTTAATATAGATGGGGGTGTAGATATTTATATCTTCATACAGATGGCGGTGCAGATATTTCCATCTTCATACAGATGGCACTGTAGATATTTCCATGTTTATAGAGATAGCGGTGTAGTTATTTTCATGTGTATAGAGATAGCTTTGTAGATATTTCCATGTATATGCAGATAGCTGTGTAGATATTTCTATTTTCATGCAGATAGCGGTTTAGATATTTAGATGTTCAAACAGATAGCGGTGTAGATATTTCCATGTTCATACAGATAGCGGTGTAGATATTTCCATGTTTATACAGATAGCGGTGAAGATGTATGCATGTTTACACAGATAGCGATGTAGGTATTTCCATGTTCATACAGATCGCAGTGTAGATATTTCCATGTTCATCCAGATGGCTGTGTAGACATATCCATGTTCAAACAGATGGCGGTGAAGATATTTCCATGTTTACACAGATAGCGGTGTAGATATTTCCATGTTCATACAGATAGCAGTGTAGATATTTCCATGTTCATACCGATAGCGGTGCTGATATTTCCATGTTTATACAGGTAGCGGTGTAGATATTTCCATGTTTATACAGATAGCGGTGTAGATGTTTCCATGTTTATACAGATAGCGGTGTAGATATTTCCATGTTTATACAGATAGCGTTGTAGATATCTCCTTCTTAATACAGATGGCGGTGTAGATGTTTATATGTTCATACAGATGGCGGTGCAGATATTTCCATGTTCATACAGATGGCGGTGTAGATATTTCCATGTTTATATAGGGGTGTAGTTATTTCCATGTGTAAAGAGATAGCTGTGTTGATATTTCCATGTATATGCAGATAGCTGTGTAGATATTTCCATTTTCATGCAGACAGCGGTGTAGATATTTCCATGTTAAAACACATAGCGGTGTAGATATTTCCATGATCATACAGATGGCTGTGTAGATATATCCATGTTCATACTGATGGCGGTGAAGTTATTTCCATGTTCATACAGATAGCGGTGTAGTTATTTCCATGTGTAAAGAGATAGCTGTGTAGATATTTCCATGTATATGCAGATAGCTGTGTGGATATTTCCATTTTCATGCAGATAGCGGTTTAGAGATTTTCATGTCCAAACAGATAGCGGTGTAGATATTTCCATGTTCATAGAGATAGCGGTGTAGATATTTCCATGTTCATAGAGATAGAGGGGCTGATATTTCCATGTTCATACAGATAGCGGTGCTGATATTTCCATGTTTATACAGGTAGCGGTTTAGATATTTCCATGTTTATACAGGTAGCAGTGTAGATATTTCCATGTTTATACAGAGAGCGGTGTAGATATATCCATGTTTATACAGATAGCGGTGTAGATATCTCCTTCTTAATACAGATGGCAGTGTAGATATTTATATGTTCATACACATGGCGGTGCAGATATTTCCGTGTTCATACAGATGGCTGTTTAGATATTTCCATGTTCATACAGATAGCGGTGTAGTTATTTCCATGTGTAAAGAGATAGCTGTGTAGATATTTCCATGTATATGCAGATAGCGGTGTAGATATTTCCATTTTCATGCTGATAGCAGTTTAGATATTTCCGTGATGAAACAGATAGCGTTGTAGATATTTCCATGTTCATTCAGATAGCGGTGTAGCTATTTCCATGCTTTTGCAGATTGCGGTGAAGATGTATGCATGTTTACACAAATAGCGGTGTTGATATTTCCATGTTCATGCTGATAGCGGTGTAGATATTTCCATGTTCATCCAGATGGCTGTGTAGATATATCCATGTTCATACAGATAGCGGTGTAGATATTTCCATGTTCATTGATATAGCGGTGTAGATATTTCCAGGTTCATACAGATAGCAGTGCAGATATTTCCATGTTTATACAGGTAGCGGTGCAGGTATTTCCATGTTTATACAGATAGCGGTGTAGATATTTCCAAGTTTATACAGATAGCGGTGAAGGTATCTCCATCTTAATACAGATGGCGGTGTAGATATTTATATGTTCATACAGATGGCAGTGCAGATATTTCCATGTTCATACAGATCGCGGTGTAGATATTTCCATGTTCATCCAGATGGCTGTGTAGACATATCCATGTTCATACAGATGGCGGTGAAGATATTTCCATGTTCATACAGATAGCGGTGTAGATATTTCCATGTTCATACATATAGCGGTGTAGATATTTCCATGATCATACAGATGGCTGTGTAGATATATCCATGTTCATACTTTTGGCGGTGAAGTTATTTCCATGTTGATACAGATAGCGGTGTAGATATTTCCATGTTCATACTGATAGCGGTGCTGATATTTCCATGTTTATACACGTAGCGGTGTAGATATTTCCATGTTTATACAGATAGCGGTGTAGATATTTCCATGTTTATACAGATAGCAGTGTAGATATTTCGATGTTTATACAGATAGCGGTGTAGATATCTCCTTCTTAATACAGATGGCGGTGCAGATATTTATATGTTCATACACATGGCGGTGCAGATATTTCCATGTTCATACAGATGGCGGTGTAGATATTTCCATGTTCATACTGATTGCGGTGTAGATATCTCCATGTTCACACAGATAGCGGTGTAGATATTTCCATGTTCATACAGATGGCGGTGCAGATATTTCCATGTTCATACTGATAGCGGTGCTAATATTTCCATTTTTATACAGATAGCGGTGTAGATATTTCCATGTTTATACAGATAGCGGTGTAGATATTTCCATGTTTATACAGATAGCGGTGTAGATATCTCCTTAATACAGATGGCGGTGTAGATATTTATATGTTCATACAGATGGCAGTGAAGATATTTCCATGTTCATACAGATGGCGGTGTAGATATTTCCATGTTTTTAGAGATAGCGGTGTAGTTATTTCCATGTGTAAAGAGATAGCTCTGTAGATATTTCCATGTATATGCAGATAGCTGTGTAGATATTTCCATTTTCATGCAGACAGCGGTGTAGATATTTCCATGTTCAAACAGATAGCGGTGTAGATATTTCCATGTTCATACAGATAGCGGTGTATATATTTCCATGTTCATACAGATAGCGGTGTAGATATTTCCATGTTCATACAGATAGCGGTGTAGATATTTCCATGTTCATACAGATTGCGGTGTATATATTTCCATGTTCATACAGATAGCGGTGTAGATATTTCCATGTTCATCCAGATGGCTGTGTAGTCATATCCATGTTCATACAGATAGCGGTGTAGATATCTCCATCTTAATACAGATGGCGGTGTAGATATTTATATGTTCATACAGATGGCGGTGCAGATATTTCCATGTTCATACAGATAGCGGTGTAGTTATTTCCATGTGTAAAGAGATAGCTGTGTAGATATTTCCATGTATATGCAGATAGCGGTGTAGATATTTCCATTTTCATGCTGATAGCGGTTTAGATATTTCCATGATCAAACAGATAGCGTTGTAGATATTTCCATGTTCATTCAGATAGCGGTGTAGCTATTTCCATGCTTTTGCAGATTGCGGTGAAGATGTATGCATGTTTACAAAAATAGCGGTGTAGATATTTCCATGTTCATGCAGATAGCGGTGTAGATATTTCCATGTTCATTGATATAGCGGTGTAGATATTTCCAGGTTCATACAGATAGCAGTGCTGATATTTCCATGTTTATACAGGTAGCGGTGCAGATATTTCCATGTTTATACAGATAGCGGTGTAGATATTTCCAAGTTTTTACAGATAGCGGTGAAGATATCTCCATCTTAATACAGATGGCGGTGTAGATATTTATATGTTCATACAGATGGCAGTGCAGATATTTCCATGTTCATACAGATCGCGGTGTAGATATTTCCATGTTCATCCAGATGGCTGTGTAGACATATCCATGTTCATACAGATGGCGGTGAAGATATTTCCATGTTCATACAGATAGCGGTGTAGATATTTCCATGTTCATACATATAGCGGTGTAGATATTTCCATGATCATACAGATGGCTGTGTAGATATATCCATGTTCATACTTTTGGCGGTGAAGTTATTTCCATGTTCATACAGATAGCGGTGTAGATATTTCCATGTTCATACAGATAGCGGTGTAGATATTTCCATGTTCATACTGATAGCGGTGCTGATATTTCCATGTTTATACACGTAGCGGTGTAGATATTTCCATGTTTATACAGATAGCGGTGTAGATATTTCCATGTTTATACAGATAGCAGTGTAGATATTTCGATGTTTATACATATAGCGGTGTAGATATCTCCTTCTTAATACAGATGGCGGTGCAGATATTTATATGTTCATACACATGGCGGTGCAGATATTTCCATGTTCATACAGATGGCGGTGTAGATATTTCCATGTTCATACAGATTGCGGTGTAGATATCTCCATGTTCACACAGATAGCGGTGTAGATATTTCCATGTTCATACTGATAGTGGTGCTGATATTTCCATTTTTATACAGATAGCGGTGTAGATATTTCCATGTTTATACAGATAGCGGTGTAGATATTTCCATGTTTATACAGATAGCGGTGTAGATATCTCCTTAATACAGATGGCGGTGTAGATATTTATATGTTCATACAGATGGCAGTGAAGATATTTCCATGTTCATACAGATGGCGTTGTAGATATTTCCATGTTTTTAGAGATAGCGGTGTAGTTATTTCCACGTGTAAAGAGATAGCTGTGTAGATATTTCCATGTATATGCAGATAGCTGTGTAGATATTTCCATTTTCATGCAGACAGCGGTGTAGATATTTCCATGTTCAAACAGATAGCGGTGTAGATATTTCCATGTTCATACAGATAGCGGTGTATATATTTCCATGTTCATACAGATAGCTGTGTAGATATTTCCATGTTCATACAGATAGCGGTGTAGATATTTCCATGTTCATACAGATAGCGGTGTATATTTTTCCATGTTCATACAGATAGCGGTGTAGATATTTCCATGTTCAGCCAGATGGCTGCGTAGTCATATCCATGTTCATACAAATAGCGGTGTAGATATCTCCATCTTAATACAGATGGCGGTGTAGATATTTATATGTTCATACAGATGGCGGTGCAGATATTTCCATGTTCATACAGATGGCGGTGTAGATATTTCCATGTTTTTAGAGATAGCGGTGTAGTTATTTCCATGTGTAAAGAGATAGCTGTGTAGATATTTCCATGTATATACAGATTTCTGTGTAGATATATACATTTTCATGCAGAGAGTGGTGTAGATATTTCCATGTTCAAACAGATAGCGGTGTAGATATTTCCATGTTCATACATATAGCGGTGTAGATATTTCCATGTTCATACAGATAGCGGTGTAGATGTTTCAATGTTCATACAGATAGCGGTGTAGATATTTCCATGTTCATACAGATAGCGGTGCTGATATTTCCATGTTTATACAGGTAGCGGTGTAGATATTTCCATGTTTATACAGATAGTGGTGTAGATATTTCCATGTTTATACAGATAGCGGTGTAGATATTTCCATGTTTATACAGATAGCGGTGTAGATATCTCCATCTTAATACAGTTGGCAGTGTAGATATTTATATGTTCATACAGATGTCGGTGCAGATATTTCCATGTTCATACAGATAGCGGAGTAGCTATTTCCATGTTCATACAGATAGCGGTGTAGATATTTCCATGTTCCTCCAGATGGCTGTGTAGACATATCCATGTTCACACAGATGGCGGTGAAGATAATTCCATGTTCATCTAGCGGTGTAGATATTTCCATGTTCATACAGATAGCGGTGTAGATATTTCCATGTTCATACAGATAGAGGGGCTGATATTTCCATGTTCATACAGATAGCGGTGCTGATATTTCCATGTTTATACAGATAGCGGTGTAGACATTTCCATGTTTATACAGATAGCGGTGTAGATATCTCCATTTTAATACAGATGGCGGTGTAGATGTCTATAAGTTCATACAGATGGCTGTGCAGATATTTCCATGTTCATACAGATAGCGGTGTAGTTATTTCCATGTGTAAAGAGATAGCTGTGCAGATATTTCCAGGTATATGCAGATAGCTGTCTAGATATTTCCATTTTCATGCAGATAGCGGTTTAGATATTTCCATGTTCAAACAGATAGCTGTGTAGCTATTTCCACGTTCATACAGATAGCGGTGTAGATATTTCCATGTTCATCCAGATGGTTGTGTAGATATATCCATGTTCATACAGATAGCGGTGTAGATATTTCCATGTTCATACAGATAGCAGTGTATATATTTCCCTGTTCATACAGATAGCGGTGTAGATATTTCCATGTTCATACAGATAGCTGTGTAGCTATTTCCATGTTCATACAGATAGCGGTGTAGATATTTCCATGTTCATCCAGATGGCTGTGTAGATATATCCATGTTCATACAGATGGCGGTGAAGATAATTCCATGTTCATACAGATAGCCGTGTAGATATTTCCATGTTCATACAGATAGTGTTGTAGATATTTCCATGTTCATACAGATAGCGGTGCTGATATTTCCATGTTTATACAGGTAGAGGGGTAGATATTTCCATGTTTATACAGATAGTGGTGTAGATATTTCCATGGTTATACAAATAGCGGTGTAGATATCTCCATCTTAGTACAGATTGCCGTGTAGATATTTATATGTTCATACAGATGGCGGTGCAGATATTTCCATGTTCATACAGATGGCGGTGTAGATATTTCCATGTTCATACAGATAGCGGTGTAGTTATTTCCATGTGTAAAGAGATAGCTGTGTAGATATTTCTATGTATATGCAGATAGCTCTGTAGATATTTCCATTTTCATGCAGATACCGGTGTAGATATTTCCATGTTCAAACAGATAGCGGTGTAGATATTTCCATGTTCACACAGATAGCGGTGTAGATATTTCCATGTTTATGCAGATTGCGGTGAAGATGTATGCATATTTACACAGATAGCGGTGTAGATATTTCCATGTTCATACAGATAGCGTTGTAGATATTTCCATGTTCATCCAGATGGCTGTGTAGATATATCCATGTTCATACAGATAGCGGTGTAGATATTTCCATGTTTATACAGATAGCGGTGTAGATATTTCCATGTTTATACATATAGCGGTGTAGATATTTCCAAGTTTATACAGATAGCGGTGTAGATATCTCCATCTTAATATAGATGGGGGTGTAGATATTTATATCTTCATACAGATGGCGGTGCAGATATTTCCATGTTCATACAGATGGCACTGTAGATATTTCCATGTTTATAGAGATAGCGGTGTAGTTATTTTCATGTGTATAGAGATAGCTTTGTAGATATTTCCATGTATATGCAGATAGCTGTGTAGATATTTCTATTTTCATGCAGATAGCGGTTTAGATATTTAGATGTTCAAACAGATAGCGGTGTAGATATTTCCATGTTCATACAGATAGCGGTGTAGATATTTCCATGTTTATACAGATAGCGGTGAAGATGTATGCATGTTTACACAGATAGCGGTGTAGGTATTTCCATGTTCATACAGATCGCGGTGTAGATATTTCCATGTTCATCCAGATGGCTGTGTAGACATATCCATGTTCAAACAGATGGCGGTGAAGATATTTCCATGTTTACACAGATAGCGGTGTAGATATTTCCATGTTCATACAGATAGCGCTGTAGATATTTCCATGTTCATACCGATAGCGGTGCTGATATTTCCATGTTTATACAGGTAGCGGTGTAGATATTTCCATGTTTATACAGATAGCGGTGTAGATGTTTCCATGTTTACACAGATAGCGGTGTAGATATTTCCATGTTTATACAGATAGCGTTGTAGATATCTCCTTCTTAATACAGATGGCGGTGTAGATGTTTATATGTTCATACAGATGGCGGTGCAGATATTTCCATGTTCATACAGATGGCGGTGTAGATATTTCCATGTTTATATAGGGGTGTAGTTATTTCCATGTGTAAAGAGATAGCTGAGTTGATATTTCCATGTATATGCAGATAGCTGTGTAGATATTTCCATTTTCATGCAGACAGCGGTGTAGATATTTCCATGTTCAAACAGATAGCGGTGTAGATATTTCCATGATCATACAGATGGCTGTGTAGATATATCCATGTTCATACTGATGGCGGTGAAGTTATTTCCATGTTCATACAGATAGCGGTGTAGATATTTCCATGTTCATCCAGATGGCTGTGTAGATATATCCATGTTCATACAGATAGCGGTGTAGATATTTCCATGATCAAACAGATAGCGTTGTAGATATTTCCATGTTCATTCAGATAGCGGTGTAGCTATTTCCATGCTTTTGCAGATTGCGGTGAAGATGTATGCATGTTTACACAAATAGCGGTGTAGATATTTCCATGTTCATGCAGATAGCGGTGTAGATATTTCCATGTTCATCCAGATGGCTGTGTAGATATATCCATGTTCATACAGATAGCGGTGTAGATATTTCCATGTTCATTGATATAGAGGTGTAGATATTTCCAGGTTCATACAGATAGCAGTGCTGATATTTCCATGTTTATACAGGTAGCGGTGTAGGTATTTCCATGTTTATACATATAGCGGTGTAGATATTTCCAAGTTTATACAGATAGCGGTGAAGATATCTCCATCTTAATACAGATGGCGGTGTAGATGTTTATATTTTCATACAGATGGCTGTGCAGATATTTCCATGTTCATACAGATAGCGGTGTAGATATCTCCATGTTCACACAGAGAGCGGTGTAGATATTTCCATGTTCATACAGATGGCGGTGCAGATATTTCCATGTTCATACTGATAACGGTGCTGATATTTCCATTTTTATACAGATAGCGGTGTAGATATTTCCATGTTTATACAGATAGCGGTGTAGATATTTCCATGTTTATACAGATAGCGGTGTAGATATCTCCTTAATACAGAAGTGGTGTAGATATTTATATGTTCGTACAGATGGCAGTGAAGATATTTCCATTTTCATACAGATGGCGGTGTAGATATTTCCATGTTTTTAGAGATAGCGGTGTAGTTATTTCCATGTGTAAAGAGATAGCTGTGTAGATATTTCCATGTATATGCAGATAGCTGAGTAGATATTTCCATTTTCATGCAGACAGCGGTGTAGATATTTCCATGTTCAAACAGATAGCGGTGTAGATATTTCCATGTTCATACAGATAGCGGTGTATATATTTCCATGTTCATACAGATAGCGGTGTAGATATTTCCATGTTCATACAGATAGCGGTGTAGATATTTCCATGTTCATACAGATAGCGGTGTATATATTTCCATGTTCATACAGATAGCGGTGTAGATATTTCCATGTTCATCCAGATGGCTGTGTAGTCATATCCATGTTCATAGAGATAGCGGTGTAGATATCTCCATCTTAATACAGATGGCGGTGTAGATATTTATATGTTCATACAGATGGCGGTGCAGATATTTCCATGTTCATACAGATAGCGGAGTAGCTATTTCCATGTTCATACAGATAGCGGTGTAGATATTTCCATGTTCCTCCAGATGTCTGTGTAGACATATCCATGTTCAAACAGATGGCGGTGAAGATAATTCCATGTTCATACATCTAGCGGTGTAGATATTTCCATGTTCATACAGATAGCGGTGTAGATATTTCCATGTTCATACAGATAGAGGGGCTGATATTTCCATGTTCATACAGATAGCGGTGCTGATATTTCCATGTTTATACAGATAGCGGTGTAGACATTTCCATGTTTATACAGATAGCGGTGTAGATATCTCCATCTTAATACAGATGGCGGTGTAGATGTTTATATTTTCATACAGATGGCTGTGCAGATATTTCCATGTTCATACAGATAGCGGTGTAGTTATTTCCATGTGTAAAGAGATAGCTGTGCAGATATTTCCAGGTATATGCAGATAGCTGTGTAGATATTTCCATTTTCATGCAGATAGCGGTTTAGATATTTCCATGTTCAAACAGATAGCGGTGTAGCTATTTCCACGTTCATACAGATAGCCGTGTAGATATTTCCATGTTCATCCAGATGGTTGTGTAGATATATCCATGTTCATACAGATAGCGGTGTAGATATTTCCATGTTCATACTGATAGCAGTGTAGATATTTCCCTGTTCATACAGATAGCGGTGTAGATATTTCCATGTCCATACAGATAGCTGTGTAGCTATTTCCATGTTCATACAGATAGCGGTGTAGATATTTCCATGTTCATCCAGATGGCTGTGTAGATATATCCATGTTCATACAGATGGCGGTGAAGATAATTCCATGTTCATACAGATAGCCGTGTAGATATTTCCATGTTCATACAGATAGTGGTGTAGATATTTCCATGTTCATACAGATAGCGGTGCTGATATTTCCATGTTTATACAGGTAGCGGGGTAGATATTTCCATGTTTATACAGATAGCAGTGTAGATATTTCCATGTTTATACAAATAGCGGTGTAGATATCTCCATCTTAATACAGATGGCCGTGTAGATATTTATATGTTCATACAGATGGCGGTGCAGATATTTCCATGTTCATACAGATGGCGGTGTAGATATTTCCATGTTCATACAGATAGCGGTGTAGTTATTTCCATGTGTAAAGAGATAGCAGTTTAGATATTTCTATGTATATGCAGATAGCTCTGTAGATATTTCCATTTTCATGCAGATACCGGTGTAGATATTTCCATGTTCAAACAGATAGCGGTGTAGATATTTCCATGTTCACACAGATAGCGGTGTAGATATTTCCATGTTTATACAGATTGCGGTGAAGACGTATGCATATTTACACAGATAGCGGTGTAGATATTTCCATGTTCATACAGATAGCGGTGTAGATATTTCCATGTTCATCCAGATGGCTGTGTAGATATATCCATGTTCATACAGATAGCGGTGTAGATATTTCCATGTTTATACAGATAGCGGTGTAGATATTTCCATGTTTATACATATAGCGGTGTAGATATTTCCAAGTTTATACAGATAGCGGTGTAGATATCTCCATCTTAATATAGATGGGGGTGTAGATATTTATATCTTCATACAGATGGCGGTGCAGATATTTCCATGTTCATACAGATGGCACTGCAGATATTTCCATGTTTATAGAGATAGCGGTGTAGTTATTTTCATGTGTATAGAGATAGCTTTGTAGATATTTCCATGTATATGCAGATAGCTGTGTAGATATTTCTATTTTCATGCAGATAGCGGTTTAGATATTTAGATGTTCAAACAGATAGCGGTGTAGATATTTCCATGTTCATACAGATAGCGGTGTAGATATTTCCATGTTTATACAGATAGCGGTGAAGATGTATGCATGTTTACACAGATAGCGATGTAGGTATTTCCATGTTCATACAGATCGCAGTGTAGATATTTCCATGTTCACCCAGATGGCTGTGTAGACATATACATGTTCAAACAGATGGCGGTGAAGATATTTCCATGTTTACACAGATAGCGGTGTAGATATTTCCATGTTCATACAGATAGCGGTGTAGATATTTCCATGTTCATACCGATAGCGTTGCTGATATTTCCATGTTTATACAGGTAGCGGTGTAGATATTTCCATGTTTATACAGATAGCGGTGTAGATGTTTCCATGTTTATACAGATAGCGGTGTAGATATTTCCATGTTTATACAGATAGCATTGTAGATATCTCCTTCTTAATACAGATGGCGGTGTAGATGTTTATATGTTCATACAGATGGCGGTGCAGATATTTCCATGTTCATACAGATGGCGGTGTAGATATTTCCATGTTTATATAGGGGTGTAGTTATTTCCATGTGTAAAGAGATAGCTGTGTTGGTATTTCCATGTATATGCAGATAGCTGTGTAGATATTCCCATTTCCATGCAGACAGCGGTGTAGATATTTCCATGATAAAACAGATAGCGGTGTAGATATTTCCATTATCATACAGATGGCTGTGTAGATATATCCATGTTCATACTGATGGCGGTGAAGTTATTTCCATGTTCATACAGATAGCGGTGTAGATATTTCCATATCCATACAGATAGTGGTGTAGATATTTCCATGTTCATACAGAAAGCGGTGTAGCTATTTCCATGTTCATACAGATAGCGGTGTATGTATTTCCATGTTCATACATATAGCAGTGCAGATATTTCCATGTTCATTCAGATAGCAATGTAGATATTTCCATGTTCTACCAGGAGGCTGTGAAGATATATCCATGTTAATACAGATGGCGGTGAAGATATTTCCATGTTCATACAGATAGAGGTGTAGTTATTTCCATGTGTAAAGAGATAGCTGTGTAGATATTTCCATGTATATGCAGATAGCTGTGTGGATATTTCCATTTTCATGCAGATAGCGGTTTAGAGATTTTCATGTTCCAACAGATAGCGGTGTAGATATTTCCATGTTCATACAGATTGCGGTGTAGATATCTCCATGTTCACACAGATAGCGGTGTAGATATTTCCATGTTCATACAGATGGCGGTGCAGATATTTCCATGTTCATACTGATAGCGGTGCTGATATTTCCATTTTTATACAGATAGCGGTGTAGATATTTCCATGTGTATACAGATAGCGGTGTAGATATTTCCATGTTTATACAGATAGCGGTGTAGATATCTCCTTAATACAGATGGCGGTGTAGATATTTATATGTTCATACAGATGGCAGTGAAGATATTTCCATGTTCATACAGATGGCGGTGTAGATATTTCCATGTTTTTAGAGATAGCGGTGTAGTTATTTCCATGTGTAAAGAGGTAGCTGTGTAGATATTTCCATGTATATGCAGATAGCTGTGTGGATATTTCCATTTTCATGCAGATAGCGGTTTAGAGATTTTCATGTTCCAACAGATAGCGGTGTAGATATTTCCATGTTCATAGAGATAGCGGTGTAGATATTTCCATGTTCATACAGATAGAGGGGCTGATATTTCCATGTTCATACAGATAGCGGTGCTGATATTTCCATGTTTATACAGGTAGCGGTTTAGATATTTCCATGTTTATACAGGTAGCATTGTAGATATTTCCATGTTTATACAGAGAGCGGTGTAGATATATCCATGTTTATACAGATAGCGGTGTAGATATCTCCTTCTTAATACAGATGGCGGTGTAGATATTTATATCTTCATACAGATGTCGGTGCAGATATTTCCGTGTTCATACAGATGGCTGTTTAGATATTTCCATGTTCATACAGATAGCGGTGTAGTTATTTCCATGTGTAAAGACATAGCTGTGTAGATATTTCCATGTATATGCAGATAGCGGTGTAGATATTTCCATTTTCATGCTGATAGCGGTTTAGATATTTCCATGATCAAACAGATAGCGTTGTAGATATTTCCATGTTCATTCAGATAGCGGTGTAGCTATTTCCATGCTTTTGCAGATTGCGGTGAAGATGTATGCATGTTTACACAAATAGCGGTGTTGATATTTCCATGTTCATGCAGATAGCGGTGTAGATATTTCCATGTTCATCCAGATGGCTGTGTAGATATATCCATGTTCATACAGATAGCGGTGTAGATATTTCCATGTTCATTGATATAGCGGTGTAGATATTTCCAGGTTCATACAGATAGCAGTGCTGATATTTCCATGTTTATACAGGTAGCGGTGCAGGTATTTCCATGTTTATACATATAGCGGTGTAGATATTTCCAAGTTTATACAGATAGCGGTGAAGATATCTCCATCTTAATACAGATGGCGGTGTAGATATTTATATGTTCATACAGATGGCAGTGCAGATATTTCCATGTTCATACAGATCGCGGTGTAGATATTTCCATTTTCATCCAGATGGCTGTGTAGACATATCCATGTTCATACAGATGGCGGTGAAGATATTTCCATGTTCATACAGATAGCGGTGTAGATATTTCCATGTTCATACATATAGCGGTGTAGATATTTCCATGATCATACAGATGGCTGTGTAGATATATCCATGTTCATACTTTTGGCGGTGAAGTTATATCCATTTTCATACAGATAGCGGTGTAGATATTTCCATGTTCATACAGATAGCGGTGTAGATATTTCCATGTTCATACTGATAGCGGTGCTGATATTTCCATGTTTATACACGTAGCGGTGTAGATATTTCCATGTTTATACAGATAGCGGTGAAGATGTATGCATGTTTACACAGATAGCGGTGTAGGTATTTCCATGTTCATACAGATCACGGTGTAGATATTTCCATGTTCATCCAGATGGCTGTGTAGACATATCCATGTTCAAACAGATGGCGGTGAAGATATTTCCATGTTTACACAGATAGCGGTGTAGATATTTCCATGTTCATACAGATAGCGGTGTAGATATTTCCATGTTCATACTGATAGCGGTGCTGATATTTCCATGTTTATACACGTAGCGGTGTAGATATTTCCATGTTTATACAGATAGCGGTGTAGATATTTCCATGTTTATACAGATAGCAGTGTAGATATTTCGATGTTTATACAGATAGCGGTGTAGGTATCCCCTTCTTAATACAGATGGCGGTGCAGATATTTATATGTTCATACACATGGCGGTGCAGATATTTCCATGTTCATACAGATGGCGGTGTAGATATTTCCATGTTCATACAGATTGCGGTGTAGATATCTCCATGTTCACACAGATAGCGGTGTAGATATTTCCATGTTCATACAGATGGCGGTGCAGATATTTCCATGTTCATACTGATAGCGGTGCTGATATTTCCATTTTTATACAGATAGCGGTGTAGATATTTCCATGTTTATACAGATAGCGGTGTAGATATTTCCATGTTTATACAGATAGCGGTGTAGATATCTCCTTAATACAGATGGCGGTGTAGATATTTATATGTTCATACAGATGGCAGTGAAGATATTTCCATGTTCATACAGATGGCGGTGTAGATATTTCCATGTTTTTAGAGATAGCGGTGTAGTTATTTCCATGTGTAAAGAGATAGCTGTGTAGATATTTCCATGTATATGCAGATAGCTGTGTGGATATTTCCATTTTCATGCAGATAGCGGTTTAGAGATTTTCATGTTCCAACAGATAGCGGTGTAGATATTTCCATGTTCATAGAGATAGCGGTGTAGATATTTCCATGTTCATACAGATAGAGGGGCTGATATTTCCATGTTCATACAGATAGCGGTGCTGATATTTCCATGTTTATACAGGTAGCGGTTTAGATATTTCCATGTTTATACAGGTAGCAGTGTAGATATTTCCATGTTTATACAGAGAGCGGTGTAGATATATCCATGTTTATACAGATAGCGGTGTAGATATCTCCTTCTTAATACAGATGGCGGTGTAGATATTTATATCTTCATACAGATGGCGGTGCAGATATTTCCGTGTTCATACAGATGGCTGTTTAGATATTTCCATGTTCATACAGATAGCGGTGTAGTTATTTCCATGTGTAAAGACATAGCTGTGTAGATATTTCCATGTATATGCAGATAGCGGTGTAGATATTTCCATTTTCATGCTGATAGCGGTTTAGATATTTCCATGATCAAACAGATAGCGTTGTAGATATTTCCATGTTCATTCAGATAGCGGTGTAGCTATTTCCATGCTTTTGCAGATTGCGGTGAAGATGTATGCATGTTTACACAAATAGCGGTGTTGATATTTCCATGTTCATGCAGATAGCGGTGTAGATATTTCCATGTTCATCCAGATGGCTGTGTAGATATATCCATGTTCATACAGATAGCGGTGTAGATATTTCCATGTTCATTGATATAGCGGTGTAGATATTTCCAGGTTCATACAGATAGCAGTGCTGATATTTCCATGTTTATACAGGTAGCGGTGCAGGTATTTCCATGTTTATACAGATAGCGGTGTAGATATTTCCAAGTTTATACAGATAGCGGTGAAGATATCTCCATCTTAATACAGATGGCGGTGTAGATATTTATATGTTCATACAGATGGCAGTGCAGATATTTCCATGTTCATACAGATCGCGGTGTAGATATTTCCATTTTCATCCAGATGGCTGTGTAGACATATCCATGTTCATACAGATGGCAGTGAAGATATTTCCATGTTCATACAGATAGCGGTGTAGATATTTCCATGTTCATACATATAGCGGTGTAGATATTTCCATGATCATACAGATGGCTGTGTAGATATATCCATGTTCATACTTTTGGCGGTGAAGTTATATCCATTTTCATACAGATAGCGGTGTAGATATTTCCATGTTCATACAGATAGCGGTGTAGATATTTCCATGTTCATACTGATAGCGGTGCTGATATTTCCATGTTTATACACGTAGCGGTGTAGATATTTCCATGTTTATACAGATAGCGGTGTAGATATTTCCATGTTTATACAGATAGCAGTGTAGATATTTCGATGTTTATACAGATAGCGGTGTAGGTATCTCCTTCTTAATACAGATGGCGGTGCAGATATTTATATGTTCATACACATGGCGGTGCAGATATTTCCATGTTCATACAGATGGCGGTGTAGATATTTCCAGGTTCATACAGATTGCGGTGTAGATATCTCCATGCTCACACAGATAGCGGTGTAGATATTTCCATGTTCATACAGATGGCGGTGCAGATATTTCCATGTTCATACTGATAGCGGTGCTGATATTTCCATTTTTATACAGATAGCGGTGTAGATATTTCCATGTTTATACAGATAGCGGTGTAGATATTTCCATGTTTATACAGATAGCGGTGTAGATATCTCCTTAATACAGATGGCGGTGTAGATATTTATATGTTCATACAGATGGCAGTGAAGATATTTCCATGTTCATACAGATGGCGGTGTAGATATTTCCATGTTTTTAGAGATAGCGGTGTAGTTATTTCCATGTGTAAAGAGATAGCTCTGTAGATATTTCCATGTATATGCAGATAGCTGTGTGGATATTTCCATTTTCATGCAGACAGCGGTGTAGATATTTCCATGTTCAAACAGATAGCGGTGTAGATATTTCCATGTTCATACAGATAGCGGTGTATATATTTCCATGTTCATACAGATAGCGGTGTAGATATTTCCATGTTCATACAGATAGCGGTGTAGATATTTCCATGTTCATACAGATAGCGGAGTATATATTTCCATGTTCATACAGATAGCGGTGTAGATATTTCCATGTTCATCCAGATGGCTGTGTAGTCATATCCATGTTCATACAGATAGCGGTGTAGATATCTCCATCTTAATACAGATGGCGGTGTAGATATATATATGTTAATACAGATGGCGGTGCAGATATTTCCATGTTCATACAGATAGCGGTGTAGTTATTTCCATGTGTAAAGAGATAGCTGTGTAGATATTTCCATGTATATGCAGATAGCGGTGTAGATATTTCCATTTTCATGCTGATAGCGGTTTAGATATTTCCATGATCAAACAGATAGCGTTGTAGATATTTCCATGTTCATTCAGATAGCGGTGTAGCTATTTCCATGCTTTTGCAGATTGCGGTGAAGATGTATGCATGTTTACACAAATAGCGGTGTAGATATTTCCATGTTCATGCAGATAGCGGTGTAGATATTTCCATGTTCATCCAGATGGCTGTGTAGATATATCCATGTTCATACAGATAGCGGTGTAGATATTTCCATGTTCATTGATATAGCGGTGTAGATATTTCCAGGTTCATACAGATAGCAGTGCTGATATTTCCATGTTTATACAGGTAGCGGTGCAGGTATTTCCATGTTTATACAGATAGCGGTGTAGATATTTCCAAGTTTATACAGATAGCGGTGAAGATATCTCCATCTTAATACAGATGGCGGTGTAGATATTTATATGTTCATACAGATGGCAGTGCAGATATTTCCATGTTCATACAGATCGCGGTGTAGATATTTCCATTTTCATCCAGATGGCTGTGTAGACATATCCATGTTCATACAGATGGCGGTGAAGATATTTCCATGTTCATACAGATAGCGGTGTAGATATTTCCATGTTCATACATATAGCGGTGTAGATATTTCCATGATCATACAGATGGCTGTGTAGATATATCCATGTTCATACTTTTGGCGGTGAAGTTATTTCCATGTTCATACAGATAGCGGTGTAGATATTTCCATGTTCATACAGATAGCGGTGTAGATATTTCCATGTTCATACTGATAGCGGTGCTGATATTTCCATGTTTATACACGTAGCGGTGTAGATATTTCCATGTTTATACAGATAGCGGTGTAGATATTTCCATGTTCATACAGATAGCGGAGTATATATTTCCATGTTCATACAGATAGCGGTGTAGATATTTCCATGTTCATCCAGATGGCTGTGTAGTCATATCCAAGTTCATACAGATAGCGGTGTAGATATCTCCATCTTAATACAGATGGCGGTGTAGATATTTATATGTTAATACAGATGGCGGTGCAGATATTTCCATGTTCATACAGATAGCGGTGTAGTTATTTCCATGTGTAAAGAGATAGCTGTGTAGATATTTCCATGTATATGCAGATAGCGGTGTAGATATTTCCATTTTCATGCTGATAGCGGTTTAGATATTTCCATGATCAAACAGATAGCGTTGTAGATATTTCCATGTTCATTCAGATAGCGGTGTAGCTATTTCCATGCTTTTGCAGATTGCGGTGAAGATGTATGCATGTTTACACAAATAGCGGTGTAGATATTTCCATGTTCATGCAGATAGCGGTGTAGATATTTCCATGTTCATCCAGATGGCTGTGTAGATATATCCATGTTCATACAGATAGCGGTGTAGATATTTCCATGTTCATTGATATAGCGGTGTAGATATTTCCAGGTTCATACAGATAGCAGTGCTGATATTTCCATGTTTATACAGGTAGCGGTGCAGGTATTTCCATGTTTATACAGATAGCGGTGTAGATATTTCCAAGTTTATACAGATAGCGGTGAAGATATCTCCATCTTAATACAGATGGCGGTGTAGATATTTATATGTTCATACAGATGGCAGTGCAGATATTTCCATGTTCATACAGATCGCGGTGTAGATATTTCCATTTTCATCCAGATGGCTGTGTAGACATATCCATGTTCATACAGATGGCGGTGAAGATATTTCCATGTTCATACAGATAGCGGTGTAGATATTTCCATGTTCATACATATAGCGGTGTAGATATTTCCATGATCATACAGATGGCTGTGTAGATATATCCATGTTCATACTTTTGGCGGTGAAGTTATTTCCATGTTCATACAGATAGCGGTGTAGATATTTCCATGTTCATACAGATAGCGGTGTAGATATTTCCATGTTCATACTGATAGCGGTGCTGATATTTCCATGTTTATACACGTAGCGGTGTAGATATTTCCATGTTTATACAGATAGCGGTGTAGATATTTCCATGTTTATACAGATAGCAGTGTAGATATTTCGATGTTTATACAGATAGCGGTGTAGATATCTCCTTAATACAGATGGCGGTGCAGATATTTATATGTTCATACACATGGCGGTGCAGATATTTCCATGTTCATACAGATGGCGGTGTAGATATTTCCATGTTCATACAGATTGCGGTGTAGATATCTCCATGTTTACACAGATAGCGGTGTAGATATTTCCATGTTCATACAGATGGCAGTGCAGATATTTCCATGTTCATACTGATAGCGGTGCTGATATTTCCATTTTTATACAGATAGCGGTGTAGATATTTCCATGTTTATACAGATAGCGGTGTAGATATTTCCATGTTTATACAGATAGCGGTGTAGATATCTCCTTAATACAGATGGCGGTGTAGATATTTATATGTTCATACAGATGGCAGTGAAGATATTTCCATGTTCATACAGATGGCGGTGTAGATATTTCCATGTTTTTAGAGATAGCGGTGTAGTTATTTCCATGTGTAAAGAGATAGCTCTGTAGATATTTCCATGTATATGCAGATAGCTGTGTAGATATTTCCATTTTCATGCAGACAGCGGAGTAGATATTTCCATGTTCAAACAGATCGCGGTGTAGATATTTCCATGTTCAAACAGATAGCGGTGTAGATATTTCCATGTTCATACATATAGCGGTGTAGATATTTCCATGTTCATACAGATAGCGGTGTAGATGTTTCAATGTTCATACAGATAGCGGTGAAGATATTTCCATGTTCATACAGATAGCGGTGCTGATATTTCCATGTTTATACAGGTAGCGGTGTAGATATTTCCATGTTTATACAGATAGTGGTGTAGATATTTCCATGTTTATACAGATAGCGGTGTAGATATTTCCATGTTTATACAGATAGCGGTGTAGATATCTCCATCTTAATACAGATGGCAGTGTAGATATTTATATGTTCATACAGATGTCGGTGCAGATATTTCCATGTTCATACAGATAGCGGAGTAGCTATTTCCATGTTCATACAGATAGCGGTGTAGATATTTCCATGTTCCTCCAGATGGCTGTGTAGACATATCCATGTTCACACAGATGGCGGTGAAGATAATTCCATGTTCATCTAGCGGTGTAGATATTTCCATGTTCATACAGATAGCGGTGTAGATATTTCCATGTTCATACAGATAGAGGGGCTGATATTTCCATGTTCATACAGATAGCGGTGCTGATATTTCCATGTTTATACAGATAGCGGTGTAGACATTTCCATGTTTATACAGATAGCGGTGTAGATATCTCCATTTTAATACAGATGGCGGTGTAGATGTTTGTAAGTTCATACAGATGGCTGTGCAGATATTTCCATGTTCATACAGATAGCGGTGTAGTTATTTCCATGTGTAAAGAGATAGCTGTGCAGATATTTCCAGGTATATGCAGATAGCTGTCTAGATATTTCCATTTTCATGCAGATAGCGGTTTAGATATTTCCATGTTCAAACAGATAGCTGTGTAGCTATTTCCACGTTCATACAGATAGCGGTGTAGATATTTCCATGTTCATCCAGATGGTTGTGTAGATATATCCATGTTCATACAGATAGCGGTGTAGATATTTCCATGTTCATACAGATAGCAGTGTAGATATTTCCCTGTTCATACAGATAGCGTTGTAGATATTTCCATGTTAATACAGATAGCTGTGTAGCTATTTCCATGTTCATACAGATAGCGGTGTAGATATTTCCATGTTCATCCAGATGGCTGTGTAGATATATCCATGTTCATACAGATGGCGGTGAAGATAATTCCATGTTCATACAGATAGCCGTGTAGATATTTCCATGTTCATACAGATAGTGGTGTAGATATTTCCATGTTCATACAGATAGCGGTGCTGATATTTCCATGTTTATACAGGTAGCGGGGTAGATATTTCCATGTTTATACAGATAGCGGTGTAGATATTTCCATGGTTATACAAATAGCGGTGTAGATATCTCCATCTTAGTACAGATTGCCGTGTAGATATTTATATGTTCATACAGATGGCGGTGCAGATATTTCCATGTTCATACAGATGGCGGTGTAGATATTTCCATGTTCATACAGATAGCGGTGTAGTTATTTCCATGTGTAAAGAGATAGCTGTGTAGATATTTCTATGTATATGCAGATAGCTCTGTAGATATTTCCATTTTCATGCAGATACCGGTGTAGATATTTCCATGTTCAAACAGATAGCGGTGTAGATATTTCCATGTTCACACAGATAGCGGTGTAGATATTTCCATGGTTATGCAGATTGCGGTGAAGATGTATGCATATTTACACAGATAGCGGTGTAGATATTTCCATGTTCATACAGATAGCGGTGTAGATATTTCCATGTTCATCCAGATGGCTGTGTAGATATATCCATGTTCATACAGATAGCGGTGTAGATATTTCCATGTTTATACAGAGAGCGGTGTAGATATTTCCATGTTTATACATATAGCGGTGTAGATATTTCCAAGTTTATACAGATAGCGGTGTAGATATCTCCATCTTAATATAGATGGGGGTGTAGATATTTATATCTTCATACAGATGGCGGTGCAGATATTTCCATGTTCATACAGATGGCACTGTAGATATTTCCATGTTTATAGAGATAGCGGTGTAGTTATTTTGATGTGTATAGAGATAGCTTTGTAGATATTTCCATGTATATGCAGATAGCTGTGTAGATATTTCTATTTTCATGCAGATAGCGGTTTAGATATTTAGATGTTCAAACAGATAGCGGTGTAGATATTTCCATGTTCATACAGATAGCGGTGTAGATATTTCCATGTTTATACAGATAGCGGTGAAGATGTATGCATGTTTACACAGATAGCGGTGTAGGTATTTCCATGTTCATACAGATCGCGGTGTAGATATTTCCATGTTCATCCAGATGGCTGTGTAGACATATCCATGTTCAAACAGATGGCGGTGAAGATATTTCCATGTTTACACAGATAGCGGTGTAGATATTTCCATGTTCATACAGATAGCGGTGTAGATATTTCCATGTTCATACTGATAGCGGTGCTGATATTTCCATGTTTATACACGTAGCGGTGTAGATATTTCCATGTTTATACAGATAGCGGTGTAGATATTTCCATGTTTATACAGATAGCAGTGTAGATATTTCGATGTTTATACAGATAGCGGTGTAGGTATCTCCTTCTTAATACAGATGGCGGTGCAGATATTTATATGTTCATACACATGGCGGTGCAGATATTTCCATGTTCATACAGATGGCGGTGTAGATATTTCCATGTTCATACAGATTGCGGTGTAGATATCTCCATGTTCACACAGATAGCGGTGTAGATATTTCCATGTTCATACAGATGGCGGTGCAGATATTTCCATGTTCATACTGATAGCGGTGCTGATATTTCCATTTTTATACAGATAGCGGTGTAGATATTTCCATGTTTATACAGATAGCGGTGTAGATATTTCCATGTTTATACAGATAGCGGTGTAGATATCTCCTTAATACAGATGGCGGTGTAGATATTTATATGTTCATACAGATGGCAGTGAAGATATTTCCATGTTCATACAGATGGCGGTGTAGATATTTCCATGTTTTTAGAGATAGCGGTGTAGTTATTTCCATGTGTAAAGAGATAGCTCTGTAGATATTTCCATGTATATGCAGATAGCTGTGTAGATATTTCCATTTTCATGCAGACAGCGGTGTAGATATTTCCATGTTCAAACAGATAGCGGTGTAGATATTTCCATGTTCATACAGATAGCGGTGTATATATTTCCATGTTCATACAGATAGCGGTGTAGATATTTCCATGTTCATACAGATAGCGGAGTATATATTTCCATGTTCATACAGATAGCGGTGTAGATATTTCCATGTTCATCCAGATGGCTGTGTAGTCATATCCATGTTCATACAGATAGCGGTGTAGATATCTCCATCTTAATACAGATGGCGGTGTAGATATTTATATGTTAATACAGATGGCGGTGCACATATTTCCATGTTCATACAGATAGCGGTGTAGTTATTTCCATGTGTAAAGAGATAGCTGTGTAGATATTTCCATGTATATGCAGATAGCGGTGTAGATATTTCCATTTTCATGCTGATAGCGGTTTAGATATTTCCATGATCAAACAGATAGCGTTGTAGATATTTCCATGTTCATTCAGATAGCGGTGTAGCTATTTCCATGCTTTTGCAGATTGCGGTGAAGATGTATGCATGTTTACACAAATAGCGGTGTAGATATTTCCATGTTCATGCAGATAGCGGTGTAGATATTTCCATGTTCATCCAGATGGCTGTGTAGATATATCCATGTTCATACAGATAGCGGTGTAGATATTTCCATGTTCATTGATATAGCGGTGTAGATATTTCCAGGTTCATACAGATAGCAGTGCTGATATTTCCATGTTTATACAGGTAGCGGTGCAGGTATTTCCATGTTTATACAGATAGCGGTGTAGATATTTCCAAGTTTATACAGATAGCGGTGAAGATATCTCCATCTTAATACAGATGGCGGTGTAGATATTTATATGTTCATACAGATGGCAGTGCAGATATTTCCATGTTCATACAGATCGCGGTGTAGATATTTCCATTTTCATCCAGATGGCTGTGTAGACATATCCATGTTCATACAGATGGCGGTGAAGATATTTCCATGTTCATACAGATAGCGGTGTAGATATTTCCATGTTCATACATATAGCGGTGTAGATATTTCCATGATCATACAGATGGCTGTGTAGATATATCCATGTTCATACTTTTGGCGGTGAAGTTATTTCCATGTTCATACAGATAGCGGTGTAGATATTTCCATGTTCATACAGATAGCGGTGTAGATATTTCCATGTTCATACTGATAGCAGTGCTGATATTTCCATGTTTATACACGTAGCGGTGTAGATATTTCCATGTTTATACAGATAGCGGTGTAGATATTTCCATGTTCATACAGATAGCGGAGTATATATTTCCATGTTCATACAGATAGCGGTGTAGATATTTCCATGTTCATCCAGATGACTGTGTAGTCATATCCATGTTCATACAGATAGCGGTGTAGATATCTCCATCTTAATACAGATGGCGGTGTAGATATTTATATGTTAATACAGATGGCGGTGCAGATATTTCCATGTTCATACAGATAGCGGTGTAGTTATTTCCATGTGTAAAGAGATAGCTGTGTAGATATTTCCATGTATATGCAGATAGCGGTGTAGATATTTCCATTTTCATGCTGATAGCGGTTTAGATATTTCCATGATCAAACAGATAGCGTTGTAGATATTTCCATGTTCATTCAGATAGCGGTGTAGCTATTTCCATGCTTTTGCAGATTGCGGTGAAGATGTATGCATGTTTACACAAATAGCGGTGTAGATATTTCCATGTTCATGCAGATAGCGGTGTAGATATTTCCATGTTCATCCAGATGGCTGTGTAGATATATCCATGTTCATACAGATAGCGGTGTAGATATTTCCATGTTCATTGATATAGCGGTGTAGATATTTCCAGGTTCATACAGATAGCAGTGCTGATATTTCCATGTTTATACAGGTAGCGGTGCAGGTATTTCCATGTTTATACAGATAGCGGTGTAGATATTTCCAAGTTTATACAGATAGCGGTGAAGATATCTCCATCTTAATACAGATGGCGGTGTAGATATTTATATGTTCATACAGATGGCAGTGCATATATTTCCATGTTCATACAGATCGCGGTGTAGATATTTCCATTTTCATCCAGATGGCTGTGTAGACATATCCATGTTCATACAGATGGCGGTGAAGATATTTCCATGTTCATACAGATAGCGGTGTAGATATTTCCATGTTCATACATATAGCGGTGTAGATATTTCCATGATCATACAGATGGCTGTGTAGATATATCCATGTTCATACTTTTGGCGGTGAAGTTATTTCCATGTTCATACAGATAGCGGTGTAGATATTTCCATGTTCATACAGATAGCGGTGTAGATATTTCCATGTTCATACTGATAGCGGTGCTGATATTTCCATGTTTATACACGTAGCGGTGTAGATATTTCCATGTTTATACAGATAGCGGTGTAGATATTTCCATGTTTATACAGATAGCAGTTTAGATATTTCGATGTTTATACAGATAGCGGTGTAGATATCTCCTTAATACAGATGGCGGTGCAGATATTTATATGTTCATACACATGGCGGTGCAGATATTTCCATGTTCATACAGATGGCGGTGTAGATATTTCCATGTTCATACAGATTGCGGTGTAGATATCTCCATGTTCACACAGATAGCGGTGTAGATATTTCCATGTTCATACAGATGGCGGTGCAGATATTTCCATGTTCATACTGATAGCGGTGCTGATATTTCCATTTTTATACAGATAGCGGTGTAGATATTTCCATGTTTATACAGATAGCGGTGTAGATATTTCCATGTTTATACAGATAGCGGTGTAGATATCTCCTTAATACAGATGGCGGTGTAGATATTTATATGTTCATACAGATGGCAGTGAAGATATTTCCATGTTCATACAGATGGCGGTGTAGATATTTCCATGTTTTTAGAGATAGCGGTGTAGTTATTTCCATGTGTAAAGAGATAGCTCTGTAGATATTTCCATGTATATGCAGATAGCTGTGTAGATATTTCCATTTTCATGCAGACAGCGGAGTAGATATTTCCATGTTCAAACAGATAGCGGTGTAGATATTTCCATGTTCAAACAGATAGCGGTGTAGATATTTCCATGTTCATACATATAGCGGTGTAGATATTTCCATGTTCATACAGATAGCGGTGTAGATGTTTCAATGTTCATACAGATAGCGGTGTAGATATTTCCATGTTCATACAGATAGCGGTGCTGATATTTCCATGTTTATACAGGTAGCGGTGTAGATATTTCCATGTTTATACAGATAGTGGTGTAGATATTTCCATGTTTATACAGATAGCGGTGTAGATATTTGCATGTTTATACAGATAGCGGTGTAGATATCTCCATCTTAATACAGATGGCAGTGTAGATATTTATATGTTCATACAGATGTCGGTGCAGATATTTCCATGTTCATACAGATAGCGGAGTAGCTATTTCCATGTTCATACAGATAGCGGTGTAGATATTTCCATGTTCCTCCAGATGGCTGTGTAGACATATCCATGTTCACACAGATGGCGGTGAAGATAATTCCATGTTCATCTAGCGGTGTAGATATTTCCATGTTCATACAGATAGCGGTGTAGATATTTCCATGTTCATACAGATAGAGGGGCTGATATTTCCATGTTCATACAGATAGCGGTGCTGATATTTCCATGTTTATACAGATAGCGGTGTAGACATTTCCATGTTTATACAGATAGCGGTGTAGATATCTCCATTTTAATACAGATGGCGGTGTAGATGTTTATAAGTTCATACAGATGGCTGTGCAGATATTTCCATGTTCATACAGATAGCGGTGTAGTTATTTCCATGTGTAAAGAGATAGCTGTGCAGATATTTCCAGGTATATGCAGATAGCTGTCTAGATATTTCCATTTTCATGCAGATAGCGGTTTAGATATTTCCATGTTCAAACAGATAGCTGTGTAGCTATTTCCACGTTCATACAGATAGCGGTGTAGATATTTCCATGTTCATCCAGATGGTTGTGTAGATATATCCATGTTCATACAGATAGCGGTGTAGATATTTCCATGTTCATACAGATAGCAGTGTAGATATTTCCCTGTTCATACAGATAGCGTTGTAGATATTTCCATGTTCATACAGATAACTGTGTAGCTATTTCCATGTTCATACAGATAGCGGTGTAGATATTTCCATGTTCATCCAGATGGCTGTGTAGATATATCCATGTTCATACAGATGGCGGTGAAGATAATTCCATGTTCATACAGATAGCCGTGTAGATATTTCCATGTTCATACAGATAGTGGTGTAGATATTTCCATGTTCATACAGATAGCGGTGCTGATATTTCCATGTTTATACAGGTAGCGGGGTAGATATTTCCATGTTTATACAGATAGCGGTGTAGATATTTCCATGGTTATACAAATAGCGGTGTAGATATCTCCATCTTAGTACAGATTGCCGTGTAGATATTTATATGTTCATACAGATGGCGGTGCAGATATTTCCATGTTCATACAGATGGCGGTGTAGATATTTCCATGTTCATACAGATAGCGGTGTAGTTATTTCCATGTGTAAAGAGATAGCTGTGTAGATATTTCTATGTATATGCAGATAGCTCTGTAGATATTTCCATTTTCATGCAGATACCGGTGTAGATATTTCCATGTTCAAACAGATAGCGGTGTAGATATTTCCATGTTCACACAGATAGCGGTGTAGATATTTCCATGGTTATGCAGATTGCGGTGAAGATGTATGCATATTTACACAGATAGCGGTGTAGATATTTCCATGTTCATACAGATAGCGGTGTAGATATTTCCATGTTCATCCAGATGGCTGTGTAGATATATCCATGTTCATACAGATAGCGGTGTAGATATTTCCATGTTTATACAGAGAGCGGTGTAGATATTTCCATGTTTATACATATAGCGGTGTAGATATTTCCAAGTTTATACAGATAGCGGTGTAGATATCTCCATCTTAATATAGATGGGGGTGTAGATATTTATATCTTCATACAGATGGCGGTGCAGATATTTCCATGTTCATACAGATGGCACTGTAGATATTTCCATGTTTATAGAGATAGCGGTGTAGTTATTTTCGTGTGTATAGAGATGGCTTTGTAGATATTTCCATGTATATGCAGATAGCTGTGTAGATATTTCTATTTTCATGCAGATAGCGGTTTAGATATTTAGATGTTCAAACAGATAGCGGTGTAGATATTTCCATGTTCATACAGATAGCGGTGTAGATATTTCCATGTTTATACAGATAGCGGTGAAGATGTATGCATGTTTACACAGATAGCGGTGTAGGTATTTCCATGTTCATACAGATCGCGGTGTAGATATTTCCATGTTCATCCAGATGGCTGTGTAGACATATCCATGTTCAAACAGATGGCGGTGAAGATATTTCCATGTTTACACAGATAGCGGTGTAGATATTTCCATGTTCATACAGATAGCGGTGTAGATATTTCCATGTTCATACTGATAGCGGTGCTGATATTTCCATGTTTATACACGTAGCGGTGTAGATATTTCCATGTTTATACAGATAGCGGTGTAGATATTTCCATGTTTATACAGATAGCAGTGTAGATATTTCGATGTTTATACAGATAGCGGTGTAGGTATCTCCTTCTTAATACAGATGGCGGTGCAGATATTTATATGTTCATACACATGGCGGTGCAGATATTTCCATGTTCATACAGATGGCGGTGTAGATATTTCCATGTTCATACAGATTGCGGTGTAGATATCTCCATGTTCACACAGATAGCGGTGTAGATATTTCCATGTTCATACAGATGGCGGTGCAGATATTTCCATGTTCATACTGATAGCGGTGCTGATATTTCCATTTTTATACAGATAGCGGTGTAGATATTTCCATGTTTATACAGATAGCGGTGTAGATATTTCCATGTTTATACAGATAGCGGTGTAGATATCTCCTTAATACAGATGGCGGTGTAGATATTTATATGTTCATACAGATGGCAGTGAAGATATTTCCATGTTCATACAGATGGCGGTGTAGATATTTCCATGTTTTTAGAGATAGCGGTGTAGTTATTTCCATGTGTAAAGAGATAGCTCTGTAGATATTTCCATGTATATGCAGATAGCTGTGTAGATATTTCCATTTTCATGCAGACAGTGGTGTAGATATTTCCATGTTCAAACAGATAGCGGTGTAGATATTTCCATGTTCATACAGATAGCGGTGTATATATTTCCATGTTCATACAGATAGCGGTGTAGATATTTCCATGTTCATACAGATAGCGGTGTAGATATTTCCATGTTCATACAGATAGCGGAGTATATATTTCCATGTTCATACAGATAGCAGTGTAGATATTTCCATGTTCATCCAGATGGCTGTGTAGTCATATCCATGTTCATACAGATAGCGGTGTAGATATCTCCATCTTAATACAGATGGCGGTGTAGATATTTATATGTTAATACAGATGGCGGTGCAGATATTTCCATGTTCATACAGATAGCGGTGTAGTTATTTCCATGTGTAAAGAGATAGCTGTGTAGATATTTCCATGTATATGCAGATAGCGGTGTAGATATTTCCATTTTCATGCTGATAGCGGTTTAGATATTTCCATGATCAAACAGATAGCGTTGTAGATATTTCCATGTTCATTCAGATAGCGGTGTAGCTATTTCCATGCTTTTGCAGATTGCGGTGAAGATGTATGCATGTTTACACAAATAGCGGTGTAGATATTTCCATGTTCATGCAGATAGCGGTGTAGATATTTCCATGTTCATCCAGATGGCTGTGTAGATATATCCATGTTCATACAGATGGCGGTGTAGATATTTCCATGTTCATTGATATAGCGGTGTAGATATTTCCAGGTTCATACAGATAGCAGTGCTGATATTTCCATGTTTATACAGGTAGCGGTGCAGGTATTTCCATGTTTATACAGATAGCGGTGTAGATATTTCCAAGTTTATACAGATAGCGGTGAAGATATCTCCATCTTAATACAGATGGCGGTGTAGATATTTATATGTTCATACAGATGGCAGTGCAGATATTTCCATGTTCATACAGATCGCGGTGTAGATATTTCCATTTTCATCCAGATGGCTGTGTAGACATATCCATGTTCATACAGATGGCGGTGAAGATATTTCCATGTTCATACAGATAGCGGTGTAGATATTTCCATGTTCATACATATAGCGGTGTAGATATTTCCATGATCATACAGATGGCTGTGTAGATATATCCATGTTCATACTTTTGGCGGTGAAGTTATTTCCATGTTCATACAGATAGCGGTGTAGATATTTCCATGTTCATACAGATAGCGGTGTAGATATTTCCATGTTCATACTGATAGCGGTGCTGATATTTCCATGTTTATACACGTAGCGGTGTAGATATTTCCATGTTTATACAGATAGCGGTGTAGATATTTCCATGTTTATACAGATAGCAGTGTAGATATTTCGATGTTTATACAGATAGCGGTGTAGATATCTCCTTAATACAGATGGCGGTGCAGATATTTATATGTTCATACACATGGCGGTGCAGATATTTCCATGTTCATACAGATGGCGGTGTAGATATTTCCATGTTCATACAGATTGCGGTGCAGATATCTCCATGTTCACACAGATAGCGGTGTAGATATTTCCATGTTCATACAGATGGCGGTGCAGATATTTCCATGTTCATACTGATAGCGGTGCTGATATTTCCATTTTTATACAGATAGCGGTGTAGATATTTCCATGTTTATACAGATAGCGGTGTAGATATTTCCATGTTTATACAGATAGCGGTGTAGATATCTCCTTAATACAGATGGCGGTGTAGATATTTATATGTTCATACAGATGGCAGTGAAGATATTTCCATGTTCATACAGATGGCGGTGTAGATATTTCCATGTTTTTAGAGATAGCGGTGTAGTTATTTCCAAGTGTAAAGAGATAGCTCTGTAGATATTTCCATGTATATGCAGATAGCTGTGTAGATATTTCCATTTTCATGCAGACAGCGGAGTAGATATTTCCATGTTCAAACAGATAGCGGTGTTGATATTTCCATGTTCAAACAGATAGCGGTGTAGATATTTCCATGTTCATACATATAGCGGTGTAGATATTTCCATGTTCATACAGATAGCGGTGTAGATGTTTCAATGTTCATACAGATAGCGGTGTAGATATTTCCATGTTCATACAGATAGCGGTGCTGATATTTCCATGTTTATACAGGTAGCGGTGTAGATATTTCCATGTTTATACAGATAGTGGTGTAGATATTTCCATGTTTATACAGATAGCGGTGTAGATATTTGCATGTTTATACAGATAGCGGTGTAGATATCTCCATCTTAATACAGATGGCAGTGTAGATATTTATATGTTCATACAGATGTCGGTGCAGATATTTCCATGTTCATACAGATAGCGGAGTAGCTATTTCCATGTTCATACAGATAGCGGTGTAGATATTTCCATGTTCCTCCAGATGGCTGTGTAGACATATCCATGTTCACACAGATGGCGGTGAAGATATTTCCATGTTCATACAGATAGCGGTGTAGATATTTCCATGTTTATACAGATAGCGGTGTAGATATCTCCTTAATACAGATGGCGGTGTAGATATTTATATGTTCATACAGATGGCAGTGAAGATATTTCCATGTTCATACAGATGGCGGTGTAGATATTTCCATGTTTTTAGAGATAGCGGTGTAGTTATTTCCATGTGTAAAGAGATAGCTCTGTAGATATTTCCATGTATATGCAGATAGCTGTGTAGATATTTCCATTTTCATGCAGACAGCGGAGTAGATATTTCCATGTTCAAACAGATAGCGGTGTAGATATTTCCATGTTCAAACAGATAGCGGTGTAGATATTTCCATGTTCATACATATAGCGGTGTAGATATTTCCATGTTCATACAGATAGCGGTGTAGATGTTTCAATGTTCATACAGATAGCGGTGTAGATATTTCCATGTTCATACAGATAGCGGTGCTGATATTTCCATGTTTATACAGGTAGCGGTGTAGATATTTCCATGTTTATACAGATAGTGGTGTAGATATTTCCATGTTTATACAGATAGCGGTGTAGATATTTCCATGTTTATACAGATAGCGGTGTAGATATCTCCATCTTAATACAGATGGCAGTGTAGATATTTATATGTTCATACAGATGTCGGTGCAGATATTTCCATGTTCATACAGATAGCGGAGTAGCTATTTCCATGTTCATACAGATAGCGGTGTAGATATTTCCATGTTCCTCCAGATGGCTGTGTAGACATATCCATGTTCACACAGATGGCGGTGAAGATAATTCCATGTTCATCTAGCGGTGTAGATATTTCCATGTTCATACAGATAGCGGTGTAGATATTTCCATGTTCATACAGATAGAGGGGCTGATATTTCCATGTTCATACAGATAGCGGTGCTGATATTTCCATGTTTATACAGATAGCGGTGTAGACATTTCCATGTTTATACAGATAGCGGTGTAGATATCTCCATTTTAATACAGATGGCGGTGTAGATGTTTATAAGTTCATACAGATGGCTGTGCAGATATTTCCATGTTCATACAGATAGCGGTGTAGTTATTTCCATGTGTAAAGAGATAGCTGTGCAGATATTTCCAGGTATATGCAGATAGCTGTCTAGATATTTCCATTTTCATGCAGATAGCGGTTTAGATATTTCCATGTTCAAACAGATAGCTGTGTAGCTATTTCCACGTTCATACAGATAGCGGTGTAGATATTTCCATGTTCATCCAGATGGCTGTGTAGATATATCCATGTTCATACAGATAGCGGTGTAGATATTTCCATGTTCATACAGATAGCAGTGTAGATATTTCCATGTTCATACAGATAGCAGTGTAGATATTTCCATGTTCATACAGATAGCTGTGTAGCTATTTCCATGTTCATACAGATAGCGGTGTAGATATTTCCATGTTCATCCAGATGGCTGTGTAGATATATCCATGTTCATACAGATGGCGGTGAAGATAATTCCATGTTCATACAGATAGCCGTGTAGATATTTCCATGTTCATACAGATAGTGGTGTAGATATTTCCATGTTCATACAGATAGCGGTGCTGATATTTCCATGTTTATACAGGTAGCGGGGTAGATATTTCCATGTTTATACAGATAGCGGTGTAGATATTTCCATGGTTATACAAATAGCGGTGTAGATATCTCCATCTTAGTACAGATTGCCGTGTAGATATTTATATGTTCATACAGATGGCGGTGCAGATATTTCCATGTTCATACAGATGGCGGTGTAGATATTTCCATGTTCATACAGATAGCGGTGTAGTTATTTCCATGTGTAAAGAGATAGCTGTGTAGATATTTCTATGTATATGGAGATAGCTCTGTAGATATTTCCATTTTCATGCAGATACCGGTGTAGATATTTCCATGTTCAAACAGATAGCGGTGTAGATATTTCCATGTTCACACAGATAGCGGTGTAGATATTTCCATGGTTATGCAGATTGCGGTGAAGATGTATGCATATTTACACAGATAGCGGTGTAGATATTTCCATGTTCATACAGATAGCGGTGTAGATATTTCCATGTTCATCCAGATGGCTGTGTAGATATATCCATGTTCATACAGATAGCGGTGTAGATATTTCCATGTTTATACAGAGAGCGGTGTAGATATTTCCATGTTTATACATATAGCGGTGTAGATATTTCCAAGTTTATACAGATAGCGGTGTAGATATCTCCATCTTAATATAGATGGGGGTGTAGATATTTATATCTTCATACAGATGGCGGTGCAGATATTTCCATGTTCATACAGATGGCACTGTAGATATTTCCATGTTTATAGAGATAGCGGTGTAGTTATTTTCATGTGTATAGAGATGGCTTTGTAGATATTTCCATGTATATGCAGATAGCTGTGTAGATATTTCTATTTTCATGCAGATAGCGGTTTAGATATTTAGATGTTCAAACAGATAGCGGTGTAGATATTTCAATGTTCATACAGATAGCGGTGTAGATATTTCCATGTTCATACAGATAGCGGTGCTGATATTTCCATGTTTATACAGGTAGCTGTGTAGATATTTCCATGTTTATACAGATAGTGGTGTAGATATTTCCATGTTTATACAGATAGCGGTGTAGATATTTGCATGTTTATACAGATAGCGGTGTACATATCTCCATCTTAATACAGATGGCAGTGTAGATATTTATATGTTCATACAGATGTCGGTGCAGATATTTCCATGTTCATACAGATAGCGGAGTAGCTATTTCCATGTTCATACAGATAGCGGTGTAGATATTTCCATGTTCCTCCAGATGGCTGTGTAGACATATCCATGTTCACACAGATGGCGGTGAAGATATTTCCATGTTCATACAGATAGCGGTGTAGATATTTCCATGTTTATACAGATAGCGGTGTAGATATCTCCTTAATACAGATGGCGGTGTAGATATTTATATGTTCATACAGATGGCAGTGAAGATATTTCCATGTTCATACAGATGGCGGTGTAGATATTTCCATGTTTTTAGAGATAGCGGTGTAGTTATTTCCATGTGTAAAGAGATAGCTCTGTAGATATTTCCATGTATATGCAGATAGCTGTGTAGATATTTCCATTTTCATGCAGACAGCGGAGTAGATATTTCCATGTTCAAACAGATAGCGGTGTAGATATTTCCATGTTCAAACAGATAGCGGTGTAGATATTTCCATGTTCATACATATAGCGGTGTAGATATTTCCATGTTCATACAGATAGCGGTGTAGACGTTTCAATGTTCATACAGATAGCGGTGTAGATATTTCCATGTTCATACAGATAGCGGTGCTGATATTTCCATGTTTATACAGGTAGCGGTGTAGATATTTCCATGTTTATACAGATAGTGGTGTAGATATTTCCATGTTTATACAGATAGCGGTGTAGATATTTCCATGTTTATACAGATAGCGGTGTAGATATCTCCATCTTAATACAGATGGCAGTGTAGATATTTATATGTTCATACAGATGTCGGTGCAGATATTTCCATGTTCATACAGATAGCGGAGTAGCTATTTCCATGTTCATACAGATAGCGGTGTAGATATTTCCATGTTCCTCCAGATGGCTGTGTAGACATATCCATGTTCACACAGATGGCGGTGAAGATAATTCCATGTTCATCTAGCGGTGTAGATATTTCCATGTTCATACAGATAGCGGTATAGATATTTCCATGTTCATACAGATAGAGGGGCTGATATTTCCATGTTCATACAGATAGCGGTGCTGATATTTCCATGTTTATACAGATAGCGGTGTAGACATTTCCATGTTTATACAGATAGCGGTGTAGATATCTCCATTTTAATACAGATGGCGGTGTAGATGTTTATAAGTTCATACAGATGGCTGTGCAGATATTTCCATGTTCATACAGATAGCGGTGTAGTTATTTCCATGTGTAAAGAGATAGCTGTGCAGATATTTCCAGGTATATGCAGATAGCTGTCTAGATATTTCCATTTTCATGCAGATAGCGGTTTAGATATTTCCATGTTCAAACAGATAGCTGTGTAGCTATTTCCACGTTCATACAGATAGCGGTGTAGATATTTCCATGTTCATCCAGATGGCTGTGTAGATATATCCATGTTCATACAGATAGCGGTGTAGATATTTCCATGTTCATACAGATAGCAGTGTAGATATTTCCATGTTCATACAGATAGCAGTGTAGATATTTCCATGTTCATACAGATAGCTGTGTAGCTATTTCCATGTTCATACAGATAGCGGTGTAGATATTTCCATGTTCATCCAGATGGCTGTGTAGATATATCCATGTTCATACAGATGGCGGTGAAGATAATTCCATGTTCATACAGATAGCCGTGTAGATATTTCCATGTTCATACAGATAGTGGTGTAGATATTTCCATGTTCATACAGATAGCGGTGCTGATATTTCCATGTTTATACAGGTAGCGGGGTAGATATTTCCATGTTTATACAGATAGCGGTGTAGATATTTCCATGGTTATACAAATAGCGGTGTAGATATCTCCATCTTAGTACAGATTGCCGTGTAGATATTTATATGTTCATACAGATGGCGGTGCAGATATTTCCATGTTCATACAGATGGCGGTGTAGATATTTCCATGTTCATACAGATAGCGGTGTAGTTATTTCCATGTGTAAAGAGATAGCTGTGTAGATATTTCTATGTATATGGAGATAGCTCTGTAGATATTTCCATTTTCATGCAGATACCGGTGTAGATATTTCCATGTTCAAACAGATAGCGGTGTAGATATTTCCATGTTCACACAGATAGCGGTGTAGATATTTCCATGGTTATGCAGATTGCGGTGAAGATGTATGCATATTTACACAGATAGCGGTGTAGATATTTCCATGTTCATACAGATAGCGGTGTAGATATTTCCATGTTCATCCAGATGGCTGTGTAGATATATCCATGTTCATACAGATAGCGGTGTAGATATTTCCATGTTTATACAGAGAGCGGTGTAGATATTTCCATGTTTATACATATAGCGGTGTAGATATTTCCAAGTTTATACAGATAGCGGTGTAGATATCTCCATCTTAATATAGATGGGGGTGTAGATATTTATATCTTCATACAGATGGCGGTGCAGATATTTCCATGTTCATACAGATGGCACTGTAGATATTTCCATGTTTATAGAGATAGCGGTGTAGTTATTTTCATGTGTATAGAGATAGCTTTGTAGATATTTCCATGTATATGCAGATAGCTGTGTAGATATTTCTATTTTCATGCAGATAGCGGTTTAGATATTTAGATGTTCAAACAGATAGCGGTGTAGATATTTCCATGTTCATACAGATAGCGGTGTAGATATTTCCATGTTTATACAGATAGCGGTGAAGATGTATGCATGTTTACACAGATAGCGGTGTAGGTATTTCCATGTTCATACAGATCGCGGTGTAGATATTTCCATGTTCATCTAGATGGCTGTGTAGACATATCCATGTTCAAACAGATGGCGGTGAAGATATTTCCATGTTTACACAGATAGCGGTGTAGATATTTCCATGTTCATACAGATAGCGGTGTAGATATTTCCATGTTCATACCGATAGCGGTGCTGATATTTCCATGTTTATACAGGTAGCGGTGTAGATATTTCCATGTTTATACAGATAGCGTTGTAGATATCTCCTTCTTAATACAGATGGCGGTGTAGATGTTTATATGTTCATACAGATGGCGGTGCAGATATTTCCATGTTCATACAGATGGCGGTGTAGATATTTCCATGTTTATATAGGGGTGTAGTTATTTCCATGTGTAAAGAGATAGCTGAGTTGATATTTCCATGTATATGCAGATAGCTGTGTAGATATTTCCATTTTCATGCATACAGCGGTGTAGATATTTCCATGTTCAAACAGATAGCGGTGTAGATATTTCCATGATCATACAGATGGCTGTGTAGATATATCCATGTTCATACTGATGGCGGTGAAGTTATTTCCATGTTCATACAGATAGCGGTGTAGATATTTCCATGTCCATACAGATAGCGGTGTAGATATTTCCATGTTCATACAGAAAGCGGTGTAGCTATTTCCATGTTCATACAGATAGCGGTGTATGTATTTCCATGTTCATACAGATAGCAGTGCAGATATTTCCATGTTTATACAGATGGCGGTGTAGATATTTCCATGTTCATACAGATAGCGGTGTAGTTATTTCCATGTGTAAAGAGATAGCTGTGTAGATATTTCTATGTATATGCAGATAGCTCTGTAGATATTTCCATTTTCATGCAGATACCGGTGTAGATATTTCCATGTTCAAACAGATAGCGGTGTAGATATTTCCATGTTCACACAGATAGCGGTGTAGATATTTCCATGTTTATGCTGATTGCGGTGAAGATGTATGCATATTTACACAGATAGCGGTGTAGATATTTCCATGTTCATACAGATAGCGGTGTAGATATTTCCATGTTCATCCTTATGGCTGTGTAGATATATCCATGTTCATACAGATAGCGGTGTAGATATTTCCATGTTTATACAGATAGCGGTGTAGATATTTCCATGTTTATACATATAGCGGTGTAGATATTTCCAAGTTTATACAGATAGCGGTGTAGATATCTCCATCTTAATATAGATGGGGGTGTAGATATTTATATCTTCATACAGATGGCGGTGCAGATATTTCCATGTTCATACAGATGACTCTGTAGATATTTCCATGTTTATAGAGATAGCGGTGTAGTTATTTTCATGTGTATAGAGATAGCTTTGTAGATATTTCCATGTATATGCAGATATCTGTGTAGATATTTCTATTTTCATGCAGATAGCGGTTTAGATATTTAGATGTTCAAACAGATAGCGGTGTAAATATTTCCATGTTCATACAGATAGCGGTGTAGATATTTCCATGCTTATACAGATAGCGGTGAAGATGTATGCATGTTTACACAGATAGCGGTGTAGGTATTTCCATGTTCATACAGATCGCGGTGTAGATATTTCCATGTTCATCCAGATGGCTGTGTAGACATATCCATGTTCAAACAGATGGCTGTGAAGATATTTCCATGTTTACACAGATAGCGGTGTAGATATTTCCATGTTCATACAGATAGTGGTGTAGATATTTCCATGTTCATACCGATAGCGGTGCTGATATTTCCATGTTTATACAGGTAGCGGTGTAGATATTTCCATGTTTATACAGATAGCGGTGTAGATGTTTCCATGTTTATACAGATAGCGGTGTAGATATTTCCATGTTTATACAGATAGCGTTGTAGATATCTAATTCTTAATACAGATGGCGGTGTAGATGTTTATATGTTCATACAGATGGCGGTGCAAATATTTCCATGTTCATACAGATGGCGGTGTAGATATTTC
The DNA here is from genome assembly GCF_029281585.2 of Gorilla gorilla gorilla. Classification (NCBI taxonomy): domain Eukaryota; kingdom Metazoa; phylum Chordata; class Mammalia; order Primates; family Hominidae; genus Gorilla; species Gorilla gorilla. The sequence continues at coordinate 1,306,145 of NC_073232.2, read as the reverse complement.
CATGTTTATATAGGGGTGTAGTTATTTCCATGTGTAAAGAGATAGCTGTGTTGATATTTCCATGTATATGCAGATAGCTGTGTAGATATTTCCATTTTCATGCAGACAGCGGTGTAGATATTTCCATGTTCAAACAGATAGCGGTGTAGATATTTCCATGATCATACAGATGGCTGTGTAGATATATCCATGTTCATACTGATGGCGGTGAAGTTATTTCCATGTTCATACAGATAGCGGTGTAGATATTTCCAGGTTCATACAGATAGCGGTGTAGATATTTCCATGTTCATTCAGAAAGCGGTGTAGCTATTTCCATGTTCATACAGATAGCGGTGTATGTATTTCCATGTTCATACAGATAGCATTGCAGATATTTCCATGTTCATACAGATAGAAGTGTAGATATTTCCATGTTCATCCAGGAGGCTGTGAAGATATATCCATGTTCATACAGATGGCGGTGAAGATATTTCCATGTTCATACAGATAGCGGTGTAGTTATTTCCATGTGTAAAGAGATAGCTGTGTAGATATTTCCATGTATATGCAGATAGCTGTGTGGATATTTCCATTTTCATGCAGATAGCGGTTTAGAGATTTTCATGTTCAAACAGATAGCGGTGTAGATATTTCCATGTTCATAGAGATAGCGGTGTAGATATTTCCATATTCATACAGATAGAGGGGCTGATATTTCCATGTTCATACAGATAGCGGTGCTGATATTTCCATGTTTATACAGGTAGCGGTTTAGATATTTCCATGTTTATACAGGTAGCAGTGTAGATATTTCCATGTTTATACAGAGAGCGGTGTAGATATATCCATGTTTATACAGATAGCGTTGTAGATATCTCCTTTTTAATACAGATGGCGGTGTAGATATTTATATGTTCATACAGATGGCGGTGCAGATATTTCCGTGTTCATACAGATGGCTGTTTAGATATTTCCATGTTCATACAGATAGCGGTGTAGTTATTTCCATGTGTAAAGAGATAGCTTTGTAGATATTTCCATGTATATGCAGATAGCGGTGTAGATATTTCCATGTTCATACAGATAGCCTTGCTGATATTTCCATGTTTATGTAGGTAGCGGTGTAGATATTTCCATGTTTATACAGGTAGCGGTGTAGATATTTCCATGTTTATACAGATAGCGGTGTAGGTATTTCCAAGTTTATACAGAGAGCGGTGAAGATATCTCCATCTTAAAGCAGATGGCGGTGTAGATATTTATATGTTCATCCAGATGGCGGTGCGGATATTTCCATGTTCATACAGATGGCGCTGTAGATATTTCCATGTTTATAGAGATAGCGGTGTAGTTATTTCCATGTGTATAGAGATAGCTTTGTAGATATTTCCATGTATATGCAGATAGCTGTGTAGATATTTCTATTTTCATGCAGATAGGGGTTTAGATATTTAGATGTTCAAACAGATAGCGGTGTAGATATTTCCATGTTCATACAGATAGCGGTGTAGATATTTCCATGTTTATACAGATAGCGGTGTTTACACAGATAGCGGTGTAGATATTTCCATGTTCATCCAGATGGCTGTGTTGACATATCCATGTTCATACAGATGGCGGTGAAGATATTTCCATGTTCATACAGACAGCGGTGTAGATATTTCCATGTTCATACAGATAGGGGTGTAGATATTTCCATGTTCATACTGATGACTGTGTAGATATATCCATGTTCATACAGATGACGGTGAATATATTTCCATGTTCATACAGATAGCGGTGTAGATATTTCCATGTTCATACAGATAGCGGTGTAGATATTTCCATGTTCATACCGATAGCGGTGCTGATATTTCCATGTTTATACAGGAAACGGTGTAGATATTTCCATGTTTATACAGATAGCGGTGTAGATATTTCCATGTTTATACAGATAGCGGTGTAGATATTTCCATGTTTATACAGATAGCGGTGTAGATATCTCCTTCTTAATACAGATGGCGGTGTAGATGTTTATATGTTCATACAGATGGCGGTGCAGATATTTCCATGTGCATACAGATGGCAGTGTAGATATTTCCAAGTTTATAGAGATAGCGGTGTAGTTATTTGCATGTGTAAAGAGGTAGCTGTGTAGATATTTCCATGTATATGCAGATAGCTGTGTAGATATTTCCATTTTCATGCAGACAGCGGTGTAGATATTTCCATGTTCAAACAGATAGCGGTGTAGATATTTCCATGTTCATACAGATAGCGGTGTAGATATTTCCATGTTCATACAGATAGCGGTGTAGATATTTCCATGTTCATACAGATAGCGGTGTAGATATTTCCATGTTCATACAGATTGCGGTGTTGATATTTCCATGTTTATACAGGTAGAGGTGTAGATATTTCCATTTTTATACAGATGGCGGTGTAGATATTTCCATGTTTATACAGATAGCGGTGTAGATATTTAAATGTTTATACAGATAGCGGTGTAGATATCTCCATGTTAATAAAGATGGCGGTGTAGATATTTATAAGTTCATAAAGTTGGCAGTGCAGATATTTCCATGTTCATACAGATGGCGGTGTAGATATTTCCATGTTCATACAGATAGCGGTGTAGTTATTTCCATGTGTAAAGAGATAGCTGAGTAGATATTTCCATGTATATGCAGATAGCAGTATAGATATTTCCATTTTCATGCAGATAGCGGTGTAGATATTTCCATGTTCAAACAGATAGCAGTGTAGTTATTTCCATGTTCATACAGATAGCGGTGTAGATATTTCCATGTTCATATAGCGGTGTAGATATTTCCATGTTTATACAGATAGCGGTGAAGATGTATGCATGTTTACACAGATAGCGGTGTAGATATTTCCATGTTCATCCAGATGGCTGTGTAGATATATCCATGTTCTTACAGATAACAGTGTAGATATTTCCATGTTCATACAGATAGCGGTGTATATATTTCCATGTTCATCCAGATGGTTGTGTAGATATATCCATGTTCATACAGATAGCAGTGTAGATATTTCCATGTTCATACAGATAGCGGTGTAGATATTTCCATGTTCATACAGATAGCTGTGTAGATATTTCCATGTTCATACAGATAGCTGTGTAGCAATTTCCATGTTCATACAGATAGCGGTGTAGATATTGCCATGTTCATCCAGATGGCTGTGTAGATATATCCATGTTCATACAGATGGCGGTGAAGATAATTCCATGTTCATACAGATAGCGGTGTAGATATTTCCATGTTCATACAGATAGTGGTGTAGATATTTCCATGTTCATACAGATAGCGGTGCTGATATTTCCATGTTTATACAGGTAGCGGGGTAGGTATTTCCATGTTTATACAGATAGCGGTGTAGATATTTCCATGTTTATACAAATAGCGGTGTAGATATCTCCATCTTAATACAGATGGCCGTGTGGATATTTATATGTTCATACAGATGACGGTGCAGATATTTCCATGTTCATACAGATGGTGGTGTAGATATTTCCATGTTCATACAGATAGTGGTGTAGTTATTTCCATGTGTAAAGAGATAGCTGTGTAGATATTTCTATGTATATGCAGATAGCTCTGTAGATATTTCCATTTTCATGCAGATACCGGTGTAGATATTTCCATGTTCAAACAGATAGCGGTGTAGATATTTCCATGTTCACACAGATAGCGGTGTAGATATTTCCATGTTTATACAGATTACGGTGAAGATGTATGCATATTTACACAGATAGCGGTGTAGAAATTTCCATGTTCATACAGATAGCGGTGTAGATATTTCCATGTTCATCCAGATGGCAGTGTAGATATATCCATGTTCATACAGATAGCGGTGTAGATGTTTCCATGTTCATACAGGTAGTGGTGTAGATATTTCCATGTTCATACAGATAGTGGTGTAGCTATTTCCATGTTCATACAGATAGTGGTGTAGATATTTCCATGTTCATAGAGATAGCGGTGTAGATATTTCCATGTTCATACAGATAGCCATGCTGATATTTCGATGTTAATACAGGTAGCGGTGTAGATATTTCCATGTTTATACAGATAGCGGTGTAGATATTTCCATGTTTATACATATAGCGGTGTAGATATTTCCAAGTTTATACAGATAGCGGTGTAGATATCTCCATCTTAATATAGATGGGGGTGTAGATATTTATATCTTCATACAGATGGTGGTGCAGATATTTCCATGTTCATACAGATGGCACTGTAGATATTTCCATGTTCGTACAGATAGCGGTGTAGATATTTCCATGTTTATACAGATAGCGGTGAAGATGTATGCATGTTTACACAGATAGCGGTGTAGATATTTCCATGTTCAAACAGATCGCGGTGTAGATATTTCCATGTTCATCCAGATGGCTGTGCAGACATATCCATGTTCAAACAGATGGCGGTGAAGATATTTCCATGTTCATACAGATAGCGGTGTAGATATTTCCATGTTTATACAGGTAGCGGTGTAGATATTTCTATGTTTATACAGATAGCGGTGTAGATGTTTCCATGTTTATACAGATAGCGGTGTAGATATTTCCATGTTTATACAGATAGCGTTGTAGATATCTCCTTCTTAATACAGATGGCGGTGCAGATATTTCCATGTTCATACAGATGGCGGTGTAGATATTTCCATGTTTATATAGCGGTGTAGTTATTTCCATGTGTAAAGAGATAGCTGTGTAGATATTTCCATGTATATGCAGATAGCTGTGTAGATATTTCCATTTTCATGCAGACAGCGGTGTAGATATTTCCATGTTCAAACAGATAGCGGTGTAGATATTTCCATGTTCATACAGATAGCGGTGTAGATATTTCCATGTTCATAGAGATAGCGGTGTAGATATTTCCATGTTCATACAGATAGCGGTGTAGATATTTCCATGTTCATACAGATAGCGGTGTAGATATTTCCATGTTCATACAGGTAGCGGTGTAGGTATTTCCATGTTTATACAGATTGCGGTGAAGATGTATGCATATTTACACAGATAGCGGTGTAGATATTTCCATGTTCATACAGATAGCGGTGTAGATATTTCCATGTTCATACAGATAGCGGTGTAGATATTTCTATGTTCATACAGATAGCGGTGCTGATATTTCCATGTTTATACAGGTAGCGGTGTAGATATTTCCATGTTTATACAGATAGCGGTGTAGATATTTCCATGTTTATACAGATAGCGGTGTAGATATTTCCATGTTTATACAGATAGCGGTGTAGATATCTCCATCTTAATAAAGATGGCGGTGTAGATATTTATATGTTCATACAGTTGGCGGTGCAGATATTTCCATGTTCATACAGATGGCGGTGTAGATATTTCCATGTTCATACAGATAGCGGTGTAGTTATTTCCATGTGTAAAGAGATAGCTGAATAGTTATTCCATGTATATGCAGGTAGCAGTGTAGATATTTCCATTTTCATGCAGATAGCGGTGTAGATATTTCCATGTTCATACAGATAGCGGTGTAGATATTTCCATGTTCATACAGATAGCGGTGTAGATATTTCCATGTTTATACAGATAGCGGTGAAGATGTATGCATGTTTACACAGATAGCGGTGTAGATATTTCCATGTTCATCCAGATGGCTGTGTAGATTTGTCCATGTTCATACAGATAACGGTGTAGATATTTCCATGTTCATACATATAGCGGTGTAGATATTTCCATGTTCATCCACATGGCTGTGTAGATATATCCATTTTCACACAGATAGCGGTGTAGATATTTCCATGTTCATACAGGTAGCCGTGTACATATTTCCATGTTCATACAGATAGCGGTGTAGATATTTCCATTTGCATACAGATAGCAGTGTAGATATTTCCATGTTTATACAGATAGCGGTGAAGTTGTATGCATGTTTACACAGATAGCGGTGTAGATATTTCCATGTTCAAACAGATAGCGGTGTAGATATTTCCATGTTCATACAGATAGCGGTGTAGATATTTCCATGTTTGTACAGATTGCGGTGAAGATGTATGCATATTTACACAGATAGCGGTGTAGATATTTCCGTGTTCATACAGATGGCTGTGTAGATATATCCATGTTCATACAGATAGCGGTGTAGATACTTCCATTTTCATACAGGCAGTGGTGTAGATATTTCCATGTTCATACAGATAGCGGTGTAGCTATTTCCATGTTCATACAGATAGCGGTGTAGATATTTCCATGTTCATAGAGATAGCGGTGTAGATATTTCCATGTCCATACAGATAGCGGTGCTGATATTTCCATGTTTATACTGGTAGCGGTGTAGATATTTCCATGTTTATACAGATAGCGGTGTAGATATTTCCATGTTTATACATATAGCGGTGTAGATATTTCCAAGTTTATGCAGATAGCGGTGTAGATATCTCCATCTTAATATAGATGGGGGTGTAGATATTTATAACTTCATAAAGATGGCTGTGCAGATATTTCCATGTTCATGCAGATGGCGGTGTACATATTTCCATGTTCATACAGATAGCGGTGTAGTTATTTCCATGTGTAAAGTGATAGCTGTGTAGATATTTCCATGTATATACAGATAGCAGTCTAGATATTTCCATTTTCATGCAGATAGCGGTTTAGATATTTCCATGTTCAAACAGATAGCGGTGTAGATATTTCCATGTTCATACAGATAGCGTTGTAGATATTTCCATGTTCATACAGATAGCAGTGTAGATATTTCCATGTTTATTCAGATAGCGGTGAAGATGTATGCATGTTTACACAGATAGCGGTGTAGATATTTCCATGTTCAAACAGATAGCGGTGTAGATATTTCCATGTTCATACTGATAGAGGTGTAGATATTTCCATGTTTATACAGATTGCGGTGAAGATGTATGCATATTTACACAGATAGCGGTGTGGATATTTCCATGTTCATACAGATAGCGGTGTAGATATTCCCATGTCCATCCAGATGGCTGTGTAGATATATCCATGTTCATACAGATAGCGGTGTAGATATTTCCATTTTCATACAGGTAGTGGTGTAGATATTTCCATGTTCATACAGATAGCGCTGTAGCTATTTCCATGTTCATACAGATAGCGGTGTAGATATTTCCATGTTCATAGAGATAGCGTTGTAGATATCTCCATCTTCATACAGATAGAGGGGTTATTTCCATGTTCATGCAGATAGCGGTGATGATATTTCCATGTTTATACAGGTAGCGTTGTAGATATCTCCATGTTTATACAGATAGCGGTGTAGATATTTCCATGTTTATAGAGATAGCGGGGTAGATATTTCCATGTTTATAGAGATAGCGGTGTAGTTATTTCCATGTGAAAAGAGATAGCTTTGTAGATATTTCCATGTATATGCAGATAGCTGTGTAGATATTTCTATTTTCATGCAGATAGCAGTTTAGATATTTCCATGTTCAAACAGATTGCGCTGTAGATATTTCCATGTTCATACAGATAGCGGTGTAGATATTTCCATGTTTATACAGATAGCGGTGAAGATGTATGCATGTTTACACAGATAGCGGTGTAGATATTTCCATGTTCATACAGATCGGGGTGTAGATATTTCCATGTTCATCTTGATGGCTGTGTAGACATGTCCATGTTCATACAGATGGCGGTGAAGATATTTCCATGTTCATACAGATAGTGGTGTAGTTATTTCCATGTGTAAAGAGATAGCTGTGTAGATATTTCCATGTATATGCAGATAGCTGTGTAGATATTTCCATTTTCATGCAGATAGCGGTTTAGATATTTCCATGTTCATACAGATAGTGGTGCTGATATTTCCATGTTTATACAGGTAGCGGTGTAGATATTTCCAAGTTTGTACAGAGAGCGGTGAAGATATCTCCATCTTAAAGCAGATGGCGGTGTAGATATTTATATGTTCATACAGATGGCGGTGCAGATATTCCCATGTTCATACAGATGGCGCTGTAGATATTTCCATGTTTATAGAGATAGCGGTGCAGTTATTTCCATGTGTATAGAGATAGCTTTGTAGATATTTCCATGTATATGCAGATAGCTGTGAAGATATTTCTATTTTCATGCAGATAGGGGTTTAGATATTTCCATGTTCAAACAGATAGCGGTGTAGATATTTCCATGTTCATACAGATCGCGGTGTAGATATTTCCTTGTTCATACAGATGGCTGTGTAGACATATCCATGTTCATACAGATGGCAGTGAAGATATTTCCATGTTCATACAGACAGTGGTGTAGATATTTCCATGTTCATACAGATAGCGGTGTAGATATTTCCATGTTCATACAGATGGCTGTGTAGATATATCCATGTTCATACAGATGACGGTGAAGATATTTCCATGTTCATACAGATAGCGGTGTAGATATTTCCATGTTCATACAGATAGCGGTGTAGATATTTCCATGTTCATACCGATAGCGGTGCTGATATTTCCATGTTTATACAGATAGCCGTGTAGAGATTTCCATGTTTATACAGATAGCGGTGTAGATATTTCCATGTTTATTCAGATAGCGGTGTAGATATCTCCTTCTTAATACAGATGGCGGTGTAGATGTTTATATGTTCATTCAGATGGCGGTGCAGATATTTCCATGTGCATACAGATGGCGGTGTAGATATTTCCAAGTTTATAGGGATAGCGGTGTAGATATTTCCATGTGTAAAGAGGTAGCTGTGTAGATATTTCCATTTATATGCAGATAGCTGTGTAGATATTTCCATTTTCATGCAGACAGCGGTGTAGATATTTCCATGTTCAAACAGATAGCGGTGTAGATATTTCCATGTTCGTACAGATAGCGGTGTAGATATTTCCATGTTCATACAGATAGCGGTGTAGATATTTCCATGTTCATACATATAGCGGTGCTGATATTTCCTTGTTTATACAGGTAGCGGTGTAGATATTTCCAAGTTTATACAGATAGCGGTGTTGATATTTCCATGTTCATACAGATAGCGGTGTAGATATTTCCATGTTCATACAGATAGCGGTGTAGATATTTCCATTTTCATACAGATAGTGGTGTAGATATTTCCATGTCCATACATATAGCGGTGCTGATATTTCCATGTTTATACAGATAGCGGTGTAGATATCTACAACTTAATACAGATGGCGGTGTAGATATTTATATGTTCATACAGTTGGCGGTGCAGATATTTCCATGTTCATACAGATGGCGGTGTAGATATTTCCATGTTCATACAGATAGCGGTGTAGTTATTTCCATGTGTAAAGAGATAGCTGTGTAGATATTTCCATGAATATGCAGGTAGCAGTGTAGATATTTCCATTTTCATGCAGATAGCGGTGTAGATATTTCCATGTTCAAACAAATAGCGGTGTAGATATTTCCATGTTCATACAGATAGCGGTGTAGATATTTCCATGTTCATACAGATAGCAGTGTAGATATTTCCATGTTTATACAGATAGCGGTGAAGATGTATGCATGTTTACACAGATAGCGGTGTAGATATTTCCATGTTCAAACAGCGGTGTAGATATTTCCATGTTCATACAGATAGCGGTTTAGATATTTCCATGTTTATACAGATTGCGGTGAAGATGTATGCATATTTACGCAGATAGCGGTGTAGATATTTCCATGTCCATACAGATAGCGGTGTAGATATTTCCATGTTCATCCAGATGGCTGTGTAGATATATCCATGTTCATACAAATAGCGGTGTAGATATTTCCATTTTCATACAGGTAGTGGTGTAGATATTTCCATGTTCATACAGATAGCGGTGTAGCTATTTCCATTCTCATACAGATAGCGGTGTAGATATTTCCATGTTCATAGAGATAGCGGTGTAGATATTTCCATGTTCATACAGATAGCGGTGCTGATATTTCCATGTTTATACAGGTAGCGGTGCAGATATTTCCATGTTTATACAGATAGCGGTGTAGATATCTCCATCTTAATATAGATGGGGGTGTAGATATTTATATCTTCATACTGATGGCGGTGCAGATATTTACATGTTCATACAGGTGGTGGTGTAGATATTTGCATGTTTATAGAGATAGCGCTGTAGTTATTTCCATGTGTAAAGAGATTGCTGTGTAGATATTTCCATGTATGTGCAGATCGCTGTGTAGATATTTCCATTTTCATGCAGATAGCGGTGTAGATATTTCCATGTTCAAACCGATAGCGGTGTAGATATTTCCATGTTCATGCAGATAGCAGTGTAGATATTTCCATGTTCATCCAGATGGCTTTGTAGACATATGCATGTTCATACAGATGGCGGTGAAGATACTTCCATGTTCATACAGATAGCGGTGTAGATATTTCCATGTTCATCCAGATAGCTGTGTAGATATATCCATGTTCATACAGATGGCGGTGAAGATATTTCCATGTTCATACAGATAGCGGTGTAGTTATTTCCATGTGTAAAGAGATAGCTGTGTAGATATTTCCATATATATGCAGATAGCTGTGTACATATTTCCATTTTCATGCAGATAGCGGTTTAGATATTTCCATGTTAAAACAGATAGCGGTGTAGATATTTCCATGTTCATAGAGATAGCGGTGTAGATATTTCCATGTTCATACAGATAGCCTTTCTGATATTTCCATGTTTATACAGGTAGCGGTGTAGATATTTCCATGTTTATACAGGTAGCGGTGTAGATATTTCCATGTTCATACAGATAGCGGTGTAGATATTTCCATGTTCATACAGATAGCAGTGTAGATATTTCCATGTTTATACAGATAGCGGTGAAGATGTATGCATGTTTACACAGATAGCGGTGTAGATATTTCCATGTTCAAACAGCGGTGTAGATATTTCCATGTTCATACAGATAGCGGTTTAGATATTTCCATGTTTATACAGATTGCGGTGAAGATGTATGCATATTTACGCAGATAGCGGTGTAGATATTTCCATGTTCATACAGATAGCGGTGTAGATATTTCCATGTTCATCCAGATGGCTGTGTAGATATATCTATGTTCATACAAATAGCGGTGTAGATATTTCCATTTTCATACAGGTAGTGGTGTAGATATTTCCATGTTCATACAGATAGCGGTGTAGCTATTTCCATTCTCATACAGATAGCGGTGTAGATATTTCCATGTTCATAGAGATAGCGGTGTAGATATTTCCATGTTCATACAGATAGCGGTGCTGATATTTCCATGTTTATACAGGTAGCAGTGCAGATATTTCCATGTTTATACAGATAGCGGTGTAGATATCTCCATCTTAATATAGATGGGGGTGTAGATATTTATATCTTCATACTGATGGCGGTGCAGATATTTACATGTTCATACAGGTGGTGGTGTAGATATTTGCATGTTTATAGAGATAGCGCTGTAGTTATTTCCATGTGTAAAGAGATTGCTGTGTAGATATTTCCATGTATGTGCAGATCGCTGTGTAGATATTTCCATTTTCATGCAGATAGCGGTGTAGATATTTCCATTTTCAAACCGATAGCGGTGTAGATATTTCCATGTTCATGCAGATAGCAGTGTAGATATTTCCATGTTCATCCAGATGGCTGTGTAGACATATGCATGTTCATACAGATGGCGGTGAAGATACTTCCATGTTCATACAGATAGCGGTGTAGATATTTCCATGTTCATCCAGATAGCTGTGTAGATATATCCATGTTCATACAGATGGCGGTGAAGATATTTCCATGTTCATACAGATAGCGGTGTAGTTATTTCCATGTGTAAAGAGATAGCTGTGTAGATATTTCCATATATATGCAGATAGCTGTGTACATATTTCCATTTTCATGCAGATAGCGGTTTAGATATTTCCATGTTAAAACAGATAGCGGTGTAGATATTTCCATGTTCATAGAGATAGCGGTGTACATATTTCCATGTTCATACAGATAGCCTTGCTGATATTTCCATATTTATACAGGTAGCGGTGTAGATATTTCCGTGTTTATACAGGTAGCGGTGTAGATATTTCCATGTTTATACAGATAGCGGTGTAGATATTTCCAAGTTTATACAGAGAACGGTGAAGATATCTCCATCTTAAAGCAGATGGCGGTGTAGATATTTATATGTTCATACAGATGGCGGTGCAGATATTTCCATGTTCATACAGATGGCGCTGTAGATATTTCCATGTTTATAGAGATAGCGGTGTAGTTATTTCCATGTGTATAGAGATAGGTTTGTAGATATTTCCATGTATATGCAGATAGCTGTGTAGATATTTCTATTTTCATGCAGATAGGGGTTTAGATATTTCCATGTTCAAACAGATAGCGGTGTAGATATTTCCATGTTCATACGGATAGTGGTGTAGATATTTCCATGTTTATACAGATAGCGGTGAAGATGTATGCATGTTTTCACAGATAGCGGTGTAGATATTTCCATGTTCATACAGTTCGCGGTGTAGATACTTCCATGTTCATCCAGATGGCTGTGTAGACATATCCATGTTCATACAGATGGCGGTGAAGATATTTCCATGTTCATACAGACAGCGGTGTAGATATTTACATGTTCATACAGATAGGGGTGTAGATATTTCCATGTTCATACAGATGGCTCTGTAGATATATCCATGTTCATACAGATGACGGTGAATATATTTCCATGTTCATACAGATAGCGGTGTAGATATTTCAATGTTTATACAGGTAGCGGTGTAGATATTTCCATGTTTATACAGATAGCGGTGTAGATATTTCCATGTTTATACAGATAGCGGTGTAGATACTTCCATGTTCATCCAGACAGCGGTGTAGATATTTCCATGTTCATACAGATAGCGGTGTAGATACTTCCATGTTCATACAGATGGCTGTGTAGATATATCCATGTTCATACAGATGACGGTGAATATATTTCCATGTTCATACAGATAGCGGTGCTGATATTTCCATGTTTATACAGGTAGCGGTGTAGATATTTCCATGTTTATACAGATAGCGGTGTAGAGATTTCCATGTTTATACAGATAGCGGTGTAGATATTTCCATGTTTTTACAGATAGCGGTGTAGATATCTCCTTCCTAATACGGATGGCGGTGTTGATGTTTATGTGTTCATACAGATGGCGGTGCAGATATTTCCATGTGCATACAGATGGCAGTGTAGATATTTCCAAGTTTATAGAGATAGCGGTGTAGTTATTTGCATGTGTAAAGAGGTAGCTGTGTAGATATTTCCATGTATATGCAGATAGCTGTGTAGATATTTCCATTTTCATGCAGACAGCGGTGTAGATATTTCCATGTTCAAACAGATAGCGGTGTAGATATTTCCACGTTCATACAGATAGCGGTGTAGATATTTCCATGTTCATACAGATAGCGGTGCTGATATTTCCATGTTCATACAGATAGCGGTGCTGATATTTCCATGTTTATACAGGTAGCGGTGCAGATATTTCCATGTTTATACAGATAGCGGTGTAGATATCTACAACTTAATACAGATGGCGGTGTAGATATTTATATGTTCATACAGTTGGCGGTGCAGATATTTCCATGTTCATACAGATGGCGGTGTAGATATTTCCATGTTCATACAGATAGCGGTGTAGTTATTTCCATGTGTAAAGAGATAGCTGTGTAGATATTTCCATGAATATGCAGGTAGCAGTGTAGATATTTCCATTTTCATGCAGATAGCGGTGTAGATATTTCCATGTTCAAACAAATAGCGGTGTAGATATTTCCATGTTCATACAGATAGCGGTGTAGATATTTCCATGTTCATACAGATAGCAGTGTAGATATTTCCATGTTTATACAGATAGCGGTGAAGATGTATGCATGTTTACACAGATAGCGGTGTAGATATTTCCATGTTCAAACAGCGGTGTAGATATTTCCATGTTCATACAGATAGCGGTTTAGATATTTCCATGTTTATACAGATTGCGGTGAAGATGTATGCATATTTACGCAGATAGCGGTGTAGATATTTCCATGTCCATACAGATAGCGGTGTAGATATTTCCATGTTCATCCAGATGGCTGTGTAGATATATCCATGTTCATACAAATAGCGGTGTAGATATTTCCATTTTCATACAGGTAGTGGTGTAGATATTTCCATGTTCATACAGATAGCGGTGTAGCTATTTCCATTCTCATACAGATAGCGGTGTAGATATTTCCATGTTCATAGAGATAGCGGTGTAGATATTTCCATGTTCATACAGATAGCGGTGCTGATATTTCCATGTTTATACAGGTAGCGGTGCAGATATTTCCATGTTTATACAGATAGCGGTGTAGATATCTCCATCTTAATATAGATGGGGGTGTAGATATTTATATCTTCATACTGATGGCGGTGCAGATATTTACATGTTCATACAGGTGGTGGTGTAGATATTTGCATGTTTATAGAGATAGCGCTGTAGTTATTTCCATGTGTAAAGAGATTGCTGTGTAGATATTTCCATGTATGTGCAGATCGCTGTGTAGATATTTCCATTTTCATGCAGATAGCGGTGTAGATATTTCCATGTTCAAACCGATAGCGGTGTAGATATTTCCATGTTCATGCAGATAGCAGTGTAGATATTTCCATGTTCATCCAGATGGCTTTGTAGACATATGCATGTTCATACAGATGGCGGTGAAGATACTTCCATGTTCATACAGATAGCGGTGTAGATATTTCCATGTTCATCCAGATAGCTGTGTAGATATATCCATGTTCATACAGATGGCGGTGAAGATATTTCCATGTTCATACAGATAGCGGTGTAGTTATTTCCATGTGTAAAGAGATAGCTGTGTAGATATTTCCATATATATGCAGATAGCTGTGTACATATTTCCATTTTCATGCAGATAGCGGTTTAGATATTTCCATGTTAAAACAGATAGCGGTGTAGATATTTCCATGTTCATAGAGATAGCGGTGTACATATTTCCATGTTCATACAGATAGCCTTGCTGATATTTCCATATTTATACAGGTAGCGGTGTAGATATTTCCGTGTTTATACAGGTAGCGGTGTAGATATTTCCATGTTTATACAGATAGCGGTGTAGATATTTCCAAGTTTATACAGAGAACGGTGAAGATATCTCCATCTTAAAGCAGATGGCGGTGTAGATATTTATATGTTCATACAGATGGCGGTGCAGATATTTCCATGTTCATACAGATGGCGCTGTAGATATTTCCATGTTTATAGAGATAGCGGTGTAGTTATTTCCATGTGTATAGAGATAGGTTTGTAGATATTTCCATGTATATGCAGATAGCTGTGTAGATATTTCTATTTTCATGCAGATAGGGGTTTAGATATTTCCATGTTCAAACAGATAGCGGTGTAGATATTTCCATGTTCATACGGATAGTGGTGTAGATATTTCCATGTTTATACAGATAGCGGTGAAGATGTATGCATGTTTTCACAGATAGCGGTGTAGATATTTCCATGTTCATACAGTTCGCGGTGTAGATACTTCCATGTTCATCCAGATGGCTGTGTAGACATATCCATGTTCATACAGATGGCGGTGAAGATATTTCCATGTTCATACAGACAGCGGTGTAGATATTTACATGTTCATACAGATAGGGGTGTAGATATTTCCATGTTCATACAGATGGCTCTGTAGATATATCCATGTTCATACAGATGACGGTGAATATATTTCCATGTTCATACAGATAGCGGTGTAGATATTTCAATGTTTATACAGGTAGCGGTGTAGATATTTCCATGTTTATACAGATAGCGGTGTAGATATTTCCATGTTTATACAGATAGCGGTGTAGATACTTCCATGTTCATCCAGACAGCGGTGTAGATATTTCCATGTTCATACAGATAGCGGTGTAGATACTTCCATGTTCATACAGATGGCTGTGTAGATATATCCATGTTCATACAGATGACGGTGAATATATTTCCATGTTCATACAGATAGCGGTGCTGATATTTCCATGTTTATACAGGTAGCGGTGTAGATATTTCCATGTTTATACAGATAGCGGTGTAGAGATTTCCATGTTTATACAGATAGCGGTGTAGATATTTCCATGTTTTTACAGATAGCGGTGTAGATATCTCCTTCCTAATACGGATGGCGGTGTTGATGTTTATGTGTTCATACAGATGGCGGTGCAGATATTTCCATGTGCATACAGATGGCAGTGTAGATATTTCCAAGTTTATAGAGATAGCGGTGTAGTTATTTGCATGTGTAAAGAGGTAGCTGTGTAGATATTTCCATGTATATGCAGATAGCTGTGTAGATATTTCCATTTTCATGCAGACAGCGGTGTAGATATTTCCATGTTCAAACAGATAGCGGTGTAGATATTTCCACGTTCATACAGATAGCGGTGTAGATATTTCCATGTTCATACAGATAGCGGTGCTGATATTTCCATGTTTATACAGGTAGCGGTGTAGATATTTCCATGTTTATACAGATAGCGGTGTAGATATATCCATGTTTATACAGATAGCGGTGTAGATATTTAAATGTTTATACAGATAGCAGTGTAGATATCTCCATGTTAATAAAGATGGCGGTGTAGATATTTATATGTTCATAAAGTTGGCGGTGCAGATATTTCCATGTTCATACAGATGGCGGTGTAGATATTTCCATGTTCATACAGATAGCGGTGTAGTTATTTCCATGTGTAAAGAGATAGCTGAGTAGATATTTCCATGTATATGCAGATAGCAGTATAGATATTTCCATTTTCATGCAGATAGCGGTGTAGATATTTCCATGTTCAAACAGATAGCAGCGTAGATATTTCCATGTTCATACAGATAGCGGTGTAGATATTTCCATGTTCAGATAGCGGTGTAGATATTTCCATGTTTATACAGATAGCGGTGAAGATGTATGCATGTTTACACAGATAGCGGTGTAGATATTTCCATGTTCATCCAGATGGCTGTGTAGATATATCCATGTTCTTACAGATTACGGTGTAGATATTTCCATGTTCATACAGATAGCACTGTAGATATTTCCATGTTCATCCAGATGGCTGTGTAGATATATCCATGTTCATACAGATAGCGGTGTAGGTATTTCCATGTTCATACAGATAGCCGTGTATATATTTCCATGTTCATACAGATAGCGGTGTAGATATTTCCATTTGCATACAGATAGCAGTGTAGATATTTCCATGTTTATAAAGATAGCGGTGAAGATGTATGCATGTTTACACAGATAGCGGTGCAGATATTTCCATGTTCAAACAGATAGCGGTGTAGATATTTCTATGTTCATACAGATAGCAGTGTAGATATTTCCATGTTTATACAGATTGCGGTGAAGATGTATGCATATTTACACAGATAGCGGTGTAGATATTTCCATGTTCATACGGATGGCTGTGTAGATATATCCATGTTCATACAGATAGCGGTGTAGATACTTCCATTTTCATACAGGTAGTGGTGTAGATATTTCCATGTTCATACAGATAGCGGTGTAGCTATTTCCATGTTCATACAGATAGCGGTGTAGATATTTCCATGTTCATAGAGATAGCGGTGTAGATATTTCCATGTTCATACAGATAGCGGTGCTGATATTTCCATGTTTATAGTGGTAGCGGTGTAGATATTTCCATGTTTATACAGATAGCGGTGTAGATATTTCCATGTTTTTACATATAGCAGTGTAGATATTTCCAAGTTTATACAGATAGCGGTGTAGATATCTCCATCTTAATATAGATAGGGGTGTAGATATTTATATCTTCATAAAGATGGCGGTGCAGATATTTACATGTTCATACAGATGGCGGTGTAGATATTTGCATGTTTATAGAGATAGCGCTGTAGTTATTTCCATGTGTAAAGAGATAGCTTTGTAGATATTTCCATGTATATGCAGATCGCTGTGTAGATATTTCCATTTTCATGCAGATATCGGTGTAGATATTTCCATGTTCAAACAGATAGCAGTGTAGTTATTTCCATGTTCATGCAGATAGCAGTGTAGATATTTCCATGTTTATACAGATGGCGGTGAAGATGTATGCATGTTTACAAAGATAGCGGTGTAGATATTTCCATGTTCATACAGATAGCGGTGTAGATATTTCCATTTGCATACAGATAGCAGTGTAGATATTTCCATGTTTATACAGATATCTGTGAAGATGTATGCATGTTTACACATATAGCGGTGCTGATATTTCCATGTTTATACTGGTAGCGGTGTAGATATTTCCATGTTTATACAGATAGCAGTGTAGATATTTCCATGTTTATACTGATGGCGGTGAAGATGTATGCATGTTTACAAAGATAGCGGTGTAGATATTTCCATGTTCATACAGATAGCGGTGTAGATATTTCCATGTTCATCCAGGTGGCTGTGTAGATATATCCATGTTCATACAGATGGCGGTGAAGATATTTCCATGTTCATACAGATAGCGGTGTAGTTATTTCCATGTGTAAAGAGATAGCTGTGTAGATATTTCCATGAATATGCAGATAGCTGTGTAGATATTTCCATTTTCATGCAGATAGCGGTTTAGATATTTCCATGTTCAAACAGATAGCGGTGTAGATATTTCCATGTTCATAGAGATAGCGGTGTAGATATTTCCATGTTCATACAGATAGCGGTGCTGATATTTCCATGTTTATACAGGTAGCGGTGTAGATATTTCCATGTTTATACAGGCAGCGGTGTAGATATTTCCATGTTTATACATATAGCGGTGAAGATATTTCCAAGTTTATACAGAGAGCGGTGAAGATATCTCCATCTTAAAGCAGTTGGCAGTGTAGATATTTATATGTTCATACAGATGGTGGTGCAGATATTTCCGTGTTCATACAGACGGCGCTGTAGATATTGGCATGTTTATAGATATAGCGGTGTCGTTATTTCCATGTGTATAGAGATAGCTTTGTAGATATTTCCATGTATATGCAGATAGCTGTGTAGATATTTCTATTTTCATGCAGATAGGGGTTCAGATATTTCCATGTTCAAACAGATAGCGGTGTAGATATTTCCATGTTCATACAGATAGCGGTGTAGATATTTCCATGTTTATACAGATAGCGGTGAAGATGTATGCATGTTTACACAGATAGCGGTGTAGATATTTCCGTGTTCATAGAGATCGCGGTGTAGATATTTCCATGTTCATCCAGATGGCTTTGTAGACATATCCATGTTCATACAGATGGCGGTGAAGATATTTCCATTTTCATACAGACAGCGGTGTAGATATTTCCATGTTCATACAGATAGCGGTGTATATATTTCCATGTTCATACAGATGTCTGTGTAGATATATCCATGTTCATACAGATGACGGTGAAGATATTTCCATGTTCATACAGATAGCGGTGTAGATATTTCCATGTTCATACAGATAGCGGTGTAGATATTTCCATGTTCATACCGATAGCGTTGCTGATATTTCCATGTTCATACAGGTAGCGGTGTAGATATCTCCTTAATACAGATGGCGGTGTAGATGTTTATATGTTCATACTGATGGCGGTGCAGATATTTCCATGTTCATACAGATCGCGGTGTAGATATTTCCAAGTTTATAGAGATAGCGGTGTAGTTATTTGCATGTGTAAAGAGGTAGCTGTGTAGATATTTCCATGTATATGCAGATAGCTATGTAGATGTTTCCATTTTCATGCAGACAGCGGTGTAGATATTTCCATGTTCAAACAGATAGCGGTGTAGATATTTCCATGTTCATACAGATAGCGGTGTAGATATTTCCATGTTCATACAGATAGCGGTGTAGATATTTCCATGTTCATACAGATAGAGGGGCTGATATTTCCATGTTCATACAGGTAGCGGTGCTGATATTTCCATGTTTATACAGGTAGCGGTGTAGATATTTCCATGTTTATACAGGTAGCGGTATAGATATTTCCATGTTTGTACAGGTAGCGGTGTAGATATTTCCATGTTTATACAGATAGCGGTGTAGATATTTCCATGTTTATACAGATAGCGGTGTAGATATCTCTATCTTAATACAGATGTCCGTGTAGTTATTTATATGTTCATACAGATTGCGGTGCAGATATTTCCATGTTCATACAGATGGCGGTGTAGATATTTCCATGTTCATACAGATAGAGGTGTAGTTATTTCCATGTGTAAAGAGATAGCTGTGTAGATATTTCCATGTATATGCAGATAGCTCTGTAGATATTTCCATTTTCATGCAGATAACGGTTTAGATATTTCAATGTTCAAACAGATAGCGGTGTAGATATTTCCATGTTCATACAGACAGCGGTGTAGATATTTCCATGTTTATACAGATAGCGGTGAAGATGTATGCATGTTTACACAGATAGCGGTGTAGATATTTCCATGTTCGTACAGATCGCGGTGTAGATATTTCCATGCTCATATAGATGGCTGTGTAGACATACCCATGTTCATACAGATGGCTGTGTAGATATTTCCATGAATATGCAGATAGCTTTGTAGATATATCCACATTCATGCAGATAGCGGTGTAGATATATACATGTTCAAACAGATAGCTGTGTAGATATTTCCATGTTCATCCAGATGGCTGTGTAGATATATCCAAGTTCATAGAGATAGAGGTGTAGATATTTCCATGTTCATACAAGTAGTGGTGTAGATGTTTCCATGTTCATACAGATAGCGGTGTAGCTATTTCCATGATCATACTGATAGTGGTGTTGATATATCCATGTTCATAGAGAAAGCGGTGTAGATATTTCCATGTTCATACAGATAGCGGTGCTGATATTTAAATGTTTATACAGATAGCGGTGTAGATATTTCCATGTTCATACAGATAGCGGTGTAGATATTTCCATGTTCATCCAGATGGCTGTTTAGATATATCCATGTTCATACAGATGGCGGTGAAGATATTTCCATGTTCATACAGAGAGCGGTGTAGTTATTTTCATTTGTAAAGAGATAGCTGTGTAGATATTTCCATGTATATGCAGATAGCTGTGTAGATATTTCCATTTTCATGCAGATAGCGGTTTAGATATTTCCATGTTCAAACAGATAGCGGTGTAGATATTTCCATTTTCATAGAGATACCGGTGTAGATATTTCCATGTTCATACAGATAGAGGGGCTGATATTTCCATGTTCTTAGAGATAGCGGTGCTGATATTTCCATGTTTATACAGGTAGCGGTGTAGACATTTCCATGTTTATACAGATAGCAGTGTAGATATTTCCATGTTTATACAGATAGCGGTGTAGATATTTCCATGTTTTTACAGATAGCGGTGTAGATATCTCCATCTTAATAGAGATGGCGGTGAAGATATTTATATGTTCATAGAGATGGCGGTGCAGATATTTCCATGTTCATACAGATGGCGGTGTAGATATTTCCATGTTCATACAGATAGCAGTGTAGTTATTTCCATGTGTAATGAGATAGCTCTGTAGATATTTCCATGTATATGCAGATAGCTGTGTAGATATTTCCATTTTCATGCTGATAGCGGTTTAGATATTTAAATGTTCAAACAGATAGCGGTGTAGATATTTCCATGTTCATACAGATAGCGGTGCAGATATTTCCATGCTTATACAGATAGCGGTGAAGATATATGCATGTTTACACAGATAGCGGTGTAGATATTTCCATGTTCATGCAGATAGCGGTGTAGATATTTCCATGTTCATCCAGATGGCTGTGTAGATATTTCTATGTTCATACAGATGGCGGTGTAGATATTTCCATGTTCATACAGATAGTGGTGTAGATATTTCCATGTTCATACAGATAGCGTTGTAGCTATTTCCATGTTCATACAGATAGCGGTGAAGATATTTCCATGTTCATACAGATAGCGGTGCTGATATTTCCGTGTTTATACAGGTTGCGGTGAAGATATCTCCATCTTAATACAGATGGCGGTGTAGATATTTATATGTTCATACAGATGTCGGTGTAGATATTTCCATGTTCATTCAGATGGCGGTGTAGATATCTCCTTGTTCATACAGACAGAGGGGCTGATATTGCCATGTTCATGCAGATAGCGGTGCTGATATTTCCATGTTTATACAGGTAGCGGTGTAGATATTTCCATGTTTATACAGATAGTGGTGAAGATATTTCCATGTTTATACAGATAGCGGTGTAGAAATTTCCAGGTTTATACAGATAGCGGTGTAGATATTTCCAAGTTTATACAGATAGCGGTGAAGATATCCCCATCTTAATACAGATGGCGGTGTAGATATTTATATGTTCATACAGATGGCAGTGCAGATATTTCCATGTTCATACAGATGGTGGTGTAGAAATTTCCATGTTTATAAAGATAGCGGTGTAGTTATTTCCATGTGTAAAGAGATAGCATTGTATATATTTCCATGTATATGCAGATAGCTGTGTAGATATTTCTATTTTCATGCAGATAGCGTTTTAGGTATTTCCATGTTCAAACAGATTGCGGTGTAGATATTTCCATGTTCATACAGATAGCGGTGTAGATATTTCCATGTTTATACAGATAGCGGTGAAAAGTATGCATGTTTACACAGATAGTGGTGTAGATATTTCCATGTTCATACAGATCGCGGTGTAGATATTTCCATGTTCATCCAGATGGCTGTGTAGACATATCCATGATCATACAGATGGCAGTGAAGATATTTCCATGTACATACAGATAGCGGTGTAGATATTTCCATGTTCATACAGATAGCGTTGTAGATATCTCCATCTTCATACAGATAGAGGGGTTATTTCCATGTTCATGCAGATAGCGGTGATGATATTTCCATGTTTATACAGGTAGCGTTGTAGATATCTCCATGTTTATACAGATAGCGGTGTAGATATTTCCATGTTTATAGAGATAGCGGTGTAGATATTTCCATGTTTATAGAGATAGCGGTGTAGTTATTTCCATGTGAAAAGAGATAGCTTTGTAGATATTTCCATGTATATGCTGATAGCTGTGTAGATATTTCTATTTTCATGCAGATAGCAGTTTAGATATTTCCATGTTCAAACAGATTGCGCTGTAGATATTTCCATGTTCATACAGATAGCGGTGTAGATATTTCCATTTTTTTACAGATAGTGGTGAAGATGTATGCATGTTTACACAGATAGCGGTGTAGATATTTCCATGTTCATACAGATCGGGGTGTAGATATTTCCATGTTCATCTTGATGGCTGTGTAGACATGTCCATGTTCATACAGATGGCGGTGAAGATATTTCCATGTTCATACAGATAGTGGTGTAGTTATTTCCATGTGTAAAGAGATAGCTGTGTAGATATTTCCATGTATATGCAGATAGCTGTGTAGATATTTCCATTTTCATGCAGATAGCGGTTTAGATATTTCCATGTTCAAACAGATAGCGGTGTAGATATTTCCATGTTCATAGAGATAGCGGTGTAGATATTTCCATGTTCATACAGATAGTGGTGCTGATATTTCCATGTTTATACAGGTAGCGGTGTAGATATTTCCAAGTTTGTACAGAGAGCGGTGAAGATATCTCCATCTTAAAGCAGATGGCGGTGTAGATATTTATATGTTCATACAGATGGCGGTGCAGATATTCCCATGTTCATACAGATGGCGCTGTAGATATTTCCATGTTTATAGAGATAGCGGTGCAGTTATTTCCATGTGTATAGAGATAGCTTTGTAGATATTTCCATGTATATGCAGATAGCTGTGAAGATATTTCTATTTTCATGCAGATAGGGGTTTAGATATTTCCATGTTCAAACAGATAGCGGTGTAGATATTTCCATGTTCATACAGATCGCGGTGTAGATATTTCCTTGTTCATACAGATGGCTGTGTAGACATATCCATGTTCATACAGATGGCGGTGAAGATATTTCCATGTTCATACAGACAGTGGTGTAGATATTTCCATGTTCATACAGATAGCGGTGTAGATATTTCCATGTTCATACAGATGGCTGTGTAGATATATCCATGTTCATACAGATGACGGTGAAGATATTTCCATGTTCATACTGATAGCGGTTTAGATATTTCCATGTTCATACAGATAGCGGTGTAGATATTTCCATGTTCATACCGATAGCGGTGCTGATATTTCCATGTTTATACAGATAGCCGTGTAGAGATTTCCATGTTTATACAGATAGCGGTGTAGATATTTCCATGTTTATTCAGATAGCGGTGTAGATATCTCCTTCTTAATACAGATGGCGGTGTAGATGTTTATATGTTCATTCAGATGGCGGTGCAGATATTTCCATGTGCATACAGATGGCGGTGTAGATATTTCCAAGTTTATAGGGATAGCGGTGTAGATATTTCCATGTGTAAAGAGGTAGCTGTGTAGATATTTCCATTTATATGCAGATAGCTGTGTAGATATTTCCATTTTCATGCAGACAGCGGTGTAGATATTTCCATGTTCAAACAGATAGCGGTGTAGATATTTCCATGTTCGTACAGATAGCGGTGTAGATATTTCCATGTTCATACAGATAGCAGTGTAGATATTTCCATGTTCATACAGAGAGCGGTGTAGATATTTCCATGTTCATACATATAGCGGTGCTGATATTTCCTTGTTTATACAGGTAGCGGTGTAGATATTTCCAAGTTTATACAGATAGCGGTGTTGATATTTCCATGTTCATACAGATAGCGGTGTAGATATTTCCATGTTCATACAGATAGCGGTGTAGATATTTCCATTTTCATACAGATAGTGGTGTAGATATTTCCATGTCCATACATATAGCGGTGCTGATATTTCCATGTTTATACAGATAGCGGTGTAGATATCTACAACTTAATACAGATGGCGGTGTAGATATTTATATGTTCATACAGTTGGCGGTGCAGATATTTCCATGTTCATACAGATGGCGGTGTAGATATTTCCATGTTCATACAGATAGCGGTGTAGTTATTTCCATGTGTAAAGAGATAGCTGTGTAGATATTTCCATGAATATGCAGGTAGCAGTGTAGATATTTCCATTTTCATGCAGATAGCGGTGTAGATATTTCCATGTTCAAACAAATAGCGGTGTAGATATTTCCATGTTCATACAGATAGCGGTGTAGATATTTCCATGTTCATACAGATAGCAGTGTAGATATTTCCATGTTTATACAGATAGCGGTGAAGATGTATGCATGTTTACACAGATAGCGGTGTTGATATTTCCATGTTCAAACAGCGGTGTAGATATTTCCATGTTCATACAGATAGCGGTTTAGATATTTCCATGTTTATACAGATTGCGGTGAAGATGTATGCATATTTACGCAGATAGCGGTGTAGATATTTCCATGTTCATACAGATAGCGGTGTAGATATTTCCATGTTCATCCAGATGGCTGTGTAGATATATCCATGTTCATACAAATAGCGGTGTAGATATTTCCATTTTCATACAGGTAGTGGTGTAGATATTTCCATGTTCATACAGATAGCGGTGTAGCTATTTCCATTTTCATACAGATAGCGGTGTAGATATTTCCATGTTCATAGAGATAGCGGTGTAGATATTTCCATGTTCATACAGATAGCGGTGCTGATATTTCCATGTTTATACAGGTAGCGGTGCAGATATTTCCATGTTTATACAGATAGCGGTGTAGATATCTCCATCTTAATATAGATGGGGGTGTAGATATTTATATCTTCATACTGATGGCGGTGCAGATATTTCCATGTTCATACAGATGGCGGTGTAGATATTTGCATGTTTATAGAGATAGCGCTGTAGTTATTTCCATGTGTAAAGAGATAGCTTTGTAGATATTTCCATGTATATGCAGATCGCTGTGTAGATATTTCCATTTTCATGCAGATAGCGGTGAAGATATTTCCATGTTCAAACAGATAGCGGTGTAGATATTTCCATGTTCATGCTGATAGCAGTGTAGATATTTCCATGTTTATACAGATGGCGGTGAAGATGTATGCATGTTTACACAGATAGCGGAGTAGATATTTCCATGTTCATATAGATAGCGGTGTAGATATTTCCATGTTCATCCAGATGGCTGTGTAGATATATCCAAGTTCATACAGATAGCGATGTAGCTATTTCCATATTCATACAGATAGCGGTGTAGCTATTTCCATGTTCATACAGATAGCGGTGTAGATATTTCCATGTTTATACAGATAGCAGTGAAGATGTATGCATGATTACACAGATAGCGGTGTAGATATTTCCAGGTTCATACAGATAGCGGTGTAGATATTTCCATGTTCATCCCGATGGCTGTGTAGATATATCCATGTTCATACAGATAGCGGTGTAGATATTTCCATGTTCATACAGATAGTGGTGTAGATATTTCCATGTTGATACAGATAGCGGTGTAGCTATTTCCATGTTCATACAGATAGCGGTGTAGATATTTCCAGGTTTATACAGATAGCGGTGTAGATATCTCTATCTTAATACAGATGGCGGTGTAGATATTTATATGTTCATACAGATGGCGGTGCAGATATTTCCATGTTCATACAGATGGCGGTGTAGATATTTCCATGTTTATAGAGATAGCGGTGTAGTTATTTCCATGTGTAAAGAGATAGCTTTGTAGATATTTCCATGTATATGCAGATAGCTGTGTAGATATTTCCATTTTCATGCAGATAGCGGTGTAGATATTTCAATGTTCATACAGACAGCGGTGTAGATATTTCCATGTTCATACAGATAGCGGTGAAGATGTATGCATGTTTACACAGATAGCGGTGTAGATATTTCCATGTTCATACAGATCGGGGTGTAGATATTTCCATGTTCATCTAGATGGCTGTGTAGACATATCCATGTTCATACAGATGGCGGTGAAGATATTTCCATGTTCTTAGAGATAGCGGTGTAGATATTTCCATGTTCAAACAGATAGCGGTGTAGATATTTCCATGTTCATAGAGATAGCGGTGTAGATATTTCCATGTTCATACAGATAGCAGTGTAGATATTTCCATGTTTATACAGATAGCGGTGAAGATGTATGCATATTTACACAGATAGCGGTGTAGATACTTCCATGTTCATACGGATAGCGGTGTAGATATTTCCATGTTCATCCAGATGGCTGTGTAGATATATCCATGTTCATACAAATAGCGGTGTAGATATTTCCATTTTCATACAGGTAGTGGTGTAGATATTTCCATGTTCATACAGATAGCGGTGTAGCTACTTCCATTTTCCTACAGATAGCGGTGTAGATATTTCCATGTTCATAGAGATAGCGGTGTAGATATTTCCATGTTCATACAGATAGCGGTGCTGATATTTCCATGTTTATACAGGTAGCGGTGTAGATATTTCCATGTTTTTACAGATAGCGGTGTAGATATCTCCATCTTAATATAGATGGGGGTGTAGATATTTATATCTTCATACTGATGGCGGTGTAGATATTTCCATGTTCATACAGATGGCGGTGTAGATATTTGCATGTTTATAGAGATAGCGCTGTAGTTATTTCCATGTGTAAAGAGATAGCTTTGTAGATATTTCCATGTATATGCAGATTGCTGTGTAGATATTTCCATTTTCATGCAGATAGCGGTGAAGATATTTCCATGTTCAAACAGATAGCGGTGTAGATATTTCCATGTTCATGCTAATAGCAGTGTAGATATTTCCATGTTTATACAGATGGCGGTGAAGATGTATGCATGTTTACACAGATAGCGGAGTAGATATTTCCATGTTCATATAGATAGCGGTGTAGATATTTCCATGTTCATCCAGATGGCTGTGTAGATATATCCATGTTCATACAGATGGCGGTGAAGATATTTCCATGTTCATACAGATAGCGGTGTAGTTATTTCCATGTGTAAAGAGATAGCTGTGTAGATATTTCCATGTATATGCAGATAGCTGTGTAGATATTTCCATTTTCATGCAGATAGTGGTTTAGATATTTCCATGTTGAAACAGATAGCGGTGTAGATATTTCCATGTTCATAGAGATAGCGGTGTAGATATTTCCATGTTCATACAGATAGCGGTGCTGATATTTCCATGTTTATACAGGTAGCGGTGTAGATATTTCCAAGTTTATACAGAGAGCGGTGATGATATCTCCATCTTAAAGCAGATGGCGGTGTAGATATTTATATGTTCATACAGATGGCGGTGCAGATATTCCCAAGTTCATACAGATGGCGCTGTAGATATTTCCATGTTTATAGAGATAGTGGTGCAGTTATTTCCATGTGTATAGAGATAGCTTTGTAGATATTTCCATGTATATGCAGATAGCTGTGTAGATATTTCTATTTTCATGCAGATAGGGGTTTAGATATTTCCATGTTCAAACAGATAGCGGTGTAGATATTTCCATGTTCATACAGATCGCGGTGTAGATATTTCCATGTTCATCCAGATGGCTGTGTAGACATATCCATGTTCATACAGATGGCGATGAAGATATTTCCATGTTCATACAGACAGCGGTGTAGATATTTCCATGTTCATACAGATAGCGGTGTAGATATTTCCATGTTCATACAGATGGCTGTGTAGATATATCCATGTTCATACAGATGACGGTGAAGGTATTTCCATGTTCATACAGATAGCGGTGTAGATATTTCCATGTTCATACAGATAGCGGTGTAGATATTTCCATGTTCATACCGATAGCGGTGTAGAGATTTCCATGTTTATACAGATAGCGGTGTAGATATTTCCATGTTTATACAGATAGCGGTGTAGATATCTCCTTCTTAATACAGATGGCGGTGTAGATGTTTATATGTTCATACAGATGGCGTTGCAGATATTTCCATGTGCATACAGATGGCGGTGTAGATATTTCCAAGTTTATAGGTATAGCGGTGTAGTTATTTCCATGTGTAAAGAGGTAGCTGTGTAGATATTTCCATGTATATGCAGATAGCTTTGTAGATATTTCCATTTTCATGCAGACAGCGGTGTAGATATTTCCATGTTCAAACAGCGGTGTAGATATTTCCATGTTCATACAGATAGCGGTGTAGATATTTCCATGTTCATACAGATAGCGGTGTAGATATTTCCATGTTCATACAGATAGCGGTGTAGATATTTCCATGTTCATACATATAGCGGTGCTGATATTTCCTTGTTTATACAGGTAGCGGTGTAGATATTTCCATGTTTATACTGATAGCGGTGTAGATATTTCCATGTTTATACAGATAGCGGTGTAGATATTTCCATGTTTATACAGATTGCGGTGAAGGTGTATGCATATTTACACAGATAGCGGTGTAGATATCTCCATCTTAATACAGATGGCGGTGTAGATATTTATATGTTCATACAGTTGGCGTTGCATATATTTCCATGTTTCTACAGATGGCGGTGTAGATATTTCCATGTTCATACAGATAGCGTTGTAGTTATTTCCATGTGTAAAGAGATAGCTGTGTGGATATTTCCATGTATATGCAGATAGCATGTAGATATTTCCACTTTCATGCAGATAGCGGTGTAGATATTTCCATGTTCAAACAGATAGCGGTGTAGATATTTCCATCTTCATTCAGATAGCGGTGTAGTTATTTCCATGTTCATACAGATAGCAGTGTAGATATTTCCATGTTTATACTGATAGCGGTGAAGATGTATGCATGTTTACACAGATAGCGTTGTAGATATTTCCATGTTCATTGAGATTGCGGTGTAGATATTTCCATGTTCATACAGATAGAGGTGTAGATATTTCCATGTTTATACAGATTGCGGTGAAGGTGTATGCATATTTACACAGATAGCGGTGTAGATATTTCCATGTTCATCCAGATAGCGGTGTAGATATTTCCATGTTCATCCAGATGGCTGTGTAGATATATCCATGTTCATACAGATAGCGGTGTAGATATTTCCATTTTCATACAGGTAGTGGTGTAGATATTTCCATGTTCATACAGAGAGCGGTGTAGCTATTTCCATGTTCATACAGATAGCGGTGTAGATATTTCCATGTTCATAGAGATAGCGGTGTAGGTATTCCCATGTTCAAACAGATAGCGGTGCTGATATTTCCATGTTTATACAAGTAGCGGTGTAGATATTTCTATGTTAATACAGATAGCGGTGTAGATATTTCCATGTTTATACATGTAGCGGTGTAGATATTTCCAAGTTTATACAGATAGCGGTGTAGATATCTCCATCTTAATATAGATGGGTGTGTAGATATTTATATCTTCATACAGATGGCGGTGCAGATATTTTCATGTTCATACAGGTGGCGGTGAAGATATTTGCATGTTTATAGAGATAGTGCTGTAGTTATTTCCATGTGTAAATAGATAGCTGTTTAGATATTTCCATGTATATGCAGATCGCTGTGTAGATATTTCCATGTTCAAGCAGATAGCGGTGTAGATATTTCCATGTTCATGCTGACAGCGCTGTAAATATTTCCATGTTCAAACAGATAGCAGTGCAGGTATTTCCATGTTTATACAGATAGCGGTGTGGATATTTCCATGTTCATACAGATAGCGGTGTAGATATTTCCATGTTTATGCAGATAGCGGTGTAGATATTTCCATGTTCATACAGATAGCGGTGCTGATATTTCCATGTTTATACAGGTAGCGGTGTATATATTTCCATGTTTATACAGATAGCGGTGTAGATATTTCCATGTTTATACAGATAGCGGTGTAGATATTTCCAGGTTTATACAGATAGCGGTGTAGATATCTCCATCTTAATACAGATGGCGGTGTAGATATTTATATCTTCATACAGATGGCGGTGCAGATATTTCCATGTTCATACAGATGGCGGTGTAGATATTTCCATGTTTACAGAGATAGCGGTGTAGTTATTTCCATGTGTAAAGAGATAGCTTTGTAGATATTTCCATGTATATGCAGATAGCTGTGTATTTATTTCCATTTTCATGCAGATAGCGGTGTAGATATTTCCATGTTCAAACAGATAGTGGTGTAGATATTTCCATGTTCATACAGATAGCGGTGGAGATATTTCCATGTTCATACAGATCGCGGTGAAGATGTATGCATGTTTATACAGATAGCGGTGTAGATATTTCCATGTTCATCCAGATGGCTGTGTAGATATATCCAAGTTCATACAGATAGCGGTGTAGCTATTTCCATATTCATACAGATAGCGGTGTAGCTATTTCCATGTTCATACAGATAGCGGTGTAGATATTTCCATGTTTATACAGATAGCAGTGAAGATGTATGCATGATTACACAGATAGCGGTGTAGATATTTCCAGGTTCATACAGATAGCGGTGTAGATATTTCCATGTTCATCCCGATGGCTGTGTAGATATATCCATGTTCATACAGATAGCGGTGTAGATATTTCCATGTTCATACAGATAGTGGTGTAGATATTTCCATGTTGATACAGATAGCGGTGTAGCTATTTCCATGTTCATACAGATAGTGGTGTAGATATTTCCAGGTTTATACAGATAGCGGTGTAGATATCTCTATCTTAATACAGATGGCGGTGTAGATATTTATATGTTCATACACATGGCGGTGCAGATATTTCCATGTTCATACAGATGGCGGTGTAGATATTTCCATGTTTATAGAGATAGCGGTGTAGTTATTTCCATGTGTAAAGAGATAGCTTTGTAGATATTTCCATGTATATGCAGATAGCTGTGTAGATATTTCCATTTTCATGCAGATAGCGGTGTAGATATTTCAATGTTCATACAGACAGCGGTGTAGATATTTCCATGTTCATACAGATAGCGGTGAAGATGTATGCATGTTTACACAGATAGCGGTGTAGATATTTCCATGTTCATACAGATCGGGGTGTAGATATTTCCATGTTCATCTAGATGGCTGTGTAGACATATCCATGTTCATACAGATGGCGGTGAAGATATTTCCATGTTCTTAGAGATAGCGGTGTAGATATTTCCATGTTCAGATAGCGGTGTAGATATTTCCATGTTCATAGAGATAGCGGTGTAGATATTTCCATGTTCATACAGATAGCAGTGTAGATATTTCCATGTTTATACAGATAGCGGTGAAGATGTATGCATATTTACACAGATAGCGGTGTAGATACTTCCATGTTCATACGGATAGCGGTGTAGATATTTCCATGTTCATCCAGATGGCTGTGTAGATATATCCATGTTCATACAAATAGCGGTGTAGATATTTCCATTTTCATACAGGTAGTGGTGTAGATATTTCCATGTTCATACAGATAGCGGTGTAGCTATTTCCATTTACATACAGATAGCGGTGTAGATATTTCCATGTTCATAGAGATAGCGGTGTAGATATTTCCATGTTCATACAGATAGCGGTGCTGATATTTCCATGTTTATACAGATAGCGGTGTAGATATTTCCATGTTTTTACAGATAGCGGTGTAGATATCTCCATCTTAATATAGATGGGGGTGTAGATATTTATATCTTCATACTGATGGCGGTGTAGATATTTCCATGTTCATACAGATGGCGGTGTAGATATTTGCATGTTTATAGAGATAGCGCTGTAGTTATTTCCATGTGTAAAGAGATAGCTTTGTAGATATTTCCATGTATATGCAGATTGCTGTGTAGATATTTCCATTTTCATGCAGATAGCGGTTTAGATATTTCCATGTTCAAACAGATAGCGGTGTACCTATTTCCATGTTCATACAGATAGCTGTGTAGATATTTCCATGTTCATACAGATATCGGTGTAGATATTTCCATGTTCATCCAGATGGCTGCGTAGATATATCCATGTTCATACAGATAGCGGTGTAGATATTTCCATTTTCGTACAGGTAGTGGTGTAGATATTTCCATGTTCATACAGATGGTTGTGTAGATATATCCATGTTCATACAGATAGCGGTGTAGATATTTCCATGTTCATACAGATAGCGGTGTAGATATTTCCATGTTCATACAGATAGCGGTGTAGATATTTCCATGTTCATACAGATAGCGGTGTAGATATTTCCATGTTTATACAGATAGCGGTGAAGATGTATGCATCTTTACACAGATAGCGGTGTATATATTTCCATGTTCATACAGATAGCTGTGTAGATATTTCCATGTTCATCCAGATGGCTGTGTAGATATATCCATGTTCATACAGATGGCGGTGAAGATATTTCCATGTTCATACAGATAGCAGTGTAGATATTTCCATGTTCATACAGATAGCGGTGTAGATATTTCCATGTTCATACAGATAGCTGTGTAGCTATTTCCATGTTCATACAGATAGCGGTGTAGATATTTCCATGTTCACACAGATAGCGGTGTAGATATTTCCATGTTCATCCAGATGGCTGTGTAGATATATCCATGTTCATACAGATAGCGGTGTAGATAATTCCATGTTCATACAGATAGTGGTGTAGATATTTCCTTCTTCATACAGATAGCGGTGTAGCTATTTCCATGTTCATACAGATAGCGGTGTAGATATTTCCATGTTCATACAGATGGCGGTGTAGATATTTCCATGTTCATACAGATAGCAGTGTAGTTATTTCCATGTGTAAAGAGATAGCTCTGTAGATATTTCCATGTATATGCAGATAGCTGTGTAGATATTTCCATTTTCATGCTGATAGCGGTATAGATATTTAAATGTTCAAACAGATAGCGGTGTAGATATTTCCATGTTCATACAGATAGCGGTGTAGATATTTCCATGCTTATACAGATAGCGGTGAAGATATATGCATGTTTACACAGATAGCGGTGTAGATATTTCCATGTTCATGCAGATAGCGGTGTAGATATTTCCGTTTTCATCCAGATGGCTGTGTAGATATTTCTATGTTCATACAGATGGCGGTGTAGATATTTCCATGTTCATACAGATAGTGGTATAGATATTTCCATGTTCATACAGATAGCGTTGTAGCTATTTCCATGTTCATACAGACAGCGGTGAAGATATTTCCATGTTCATAGAGATAGCGGTGTAGATGTTTCCATGTTCATACAGATAGCGGTGAAGATATCTCCATCTTAATACAGATGGCAGTGCAGATATTTCCATGTTCATTCAGATGGCGGTGTAGATATTTCCATGTTTATAGAGATAGCGGTGTAGTTATTTCCATGTGCAAAGAGATAGCTTTGTAGATATTTTCATGTATATGCAGATAGCTGTGTAGATATTTCTATTTTTATGCAGATAGCAGTTTAGATATTTCCATGTTCAAGCAGATAGCGGTGTAGATATTTCCATGTTCATGCTGACAGCGCTGTAGATATTTCCATGTTCAAACAGATAGCAGTGCAGGTATTTCCATGTTTATACAGATAGCGGTGTGGATATTTCCATGTTCATACAGATAGCGGTGTAGATATTTCCATGTTTATGCAGATAGCGGTGTAGATATTTCCATGTTCATACAGATAGCGGTGCTGATATTTCCATGTTTATACAGGTAGCGGTGTAGATATTTCCATGTTTATACAGATAGCGGTGTAGATATTTCCATGTTTATACAGATAGCGGTGTAGATATTTCCAGGTTTATACAGATAGCGGTGTAGATATCTCCATCTTAATACAGATGGCGGTGTAGATATTTATATCTTCATACAGATGGCGGTGCAGAGATTTCCATGTTCATACAGATGGCGGTGTAGATATTTCCATGTTTACAGAGATAGCGGTGTAGTTATTTCCATGTGTAAAGAGATAGCTTTGTAGATATTTCCATGTATATGCAGATAGCTGTGTATTTTTTTCCATTTTCATGCAGATAGCGGTGTAGATATTTCCATGTTCAAACAGATAGTGGTGTAGATATTTCCATGTTCATACAGATAGCGGTGGAGATATTTCCATGTTCATACAGATCGCGGTGAAGATGTATGCATGTTTATACAGATAGCGGTGTAGATATTTCCATGTTCATCCAGATGGCTGTGTAGATATATCCAAGTTCATACAGATAGCGATGTAGCTATTTCCATATTCATACAGATAGCGGTGTAGCTATTTCCATGTTCATACAGATAGCGGTGTAGATATTTCCATGTTTATACAGATAGCAGTGAAGATGTATGCA
This sequence comes from Gorilla gorilla gorilla, assembly GCF_029281585.2. Taxonomy (NCBI): domain Eukaryota; kingdom Metazoa; phylum Chordata; class Mammalia; order Primates; family Hominidae; genus Gorilla; species Gorilla gorilla. The sequence continues at coordinate 1,271,073 of NC_073232.2, read as the reverse complement.
TGATTACACAGATAGCGGTGTAGATATTTCCAGGTTCATACAGATAGCGGTGTAGATATTTCCATGTTCATCCCGATGGCTGTGTAGATATATCCATGTTCATACAGATAGCGGTGTAGATATTTCCATGTTCATACAGATAGTGGTGTAGATATTTCCATGTTGATACAGATAGCGGTGTAGCTATTTCCATGTTCATACAGATAGCGGTGTAGATATTTCCAGGTTTATACAGATAGCGGTGTAGATATCTCTATCTTAATACAGATGGCGGTGTAGATATTTATATGTTCATACAGATGGCGGTGCAGATATTTCCATGTTCATACAGATGGCGGTGTAGATATTTCCATGTTTATAGAGATAGCGGTGTAGTTATTTCCATGTGTAAAGAGATAGCTTTGTAGATATTTCCATGTATATGCAGATAGCTGTGTAGATATTTCCATTTTCATGCAGATAGCGGTGTAGATATTTCAATGTTCATACAGACAGCGGTGTAGATATTTCCATGTTCATACAGATAGCGGTGAAGATGTATGCATGTTTACACAGATAGCGGTGTAGATATTTCCATGTTCATACAGATCGGGGTGTAGATATTTCCATGTTCATCTAGATGGCTGTGTAGACATATCCATGTTCATACAGATGGCGGTGAAGATATTTCCATGTTCTTAGAGATAGCGGTGTAGATATTTCCATGTTCAAACAGATAGCGGTGTAGATATTTCCATGTTCATAGAGATAGCGGTGTAGATATTTCCATGTTCATACAGATAGCAGTGTAGATATTTCCATGTTTATACAGATAGCGGTGAAGATGTATGCATATTTACACAGATAGCGGTGTAGATACTTCCATGTTCATACGGATAGCGGTGTAGATATTTCCATGTTCATCCAGATGGCTGTGTAGATATATCCATGTTCATACAAATAGCGGTGTAGATATTTCCATTTTCATACAGGTAGTGGTGTAGATATTTCCATGTTCATACAGATAGCGGTGTAGCTATTTCCATTTTCCTACAGATAGCGGTGTAGATATTTCCATGTTCATAGAGATAGCGGTGTAGATATTTCCATGTTCATACAGATAGCGGTGCTGATATTTCCATGTTTATACAGGTAGCGGTGTAGATATTTCCATGTTTTTACAGATAGCGGTGTAGATATCTCCATCTTAATATAGATGGGGGTGTAGATATTTATATCTTCATACTGATGGCGGTGTAGATATTTCCATGTTCATACAGATGGCGGTGTAGATATTTGCATGTTTATAGAGATAGCGCTGTAGTTATTTCCATGTGTAAAGAGATAGCTTTGTAGATATTTCCATGTATATGCAGATTGCTGTGTAGATATTTCCATTTTCATGCAGATAGCAGTGAAGATATTTCCATGTTCAAACAGATAGCCGTGTAGATATTTCCATGTTCATGCTAATAGCAGTGTAGATATTTCCATGTTTATACAGATGGCGGTGAAGATGTATGCATGTTTACACAGATAGCGGAGTAGATATTTCCATGTTCATATAGATAGCGGTGTAGATATTTCCATGTTCATCCAGATGGCTGTGTAGATATATCCATGTTCATACAGATGGCGGTGAAGATATTTCCATGTTCATACAGATAGCGGTGTAGTTATTTCCATGTGTAAAGAGATAGCTGTGTAGATATTTCCATGTATATGCAGATAGCTGTGTAGATATTTCCATTTTCATGCAGATAGTGGTTTAGATATTTCCATGTTGAAACAGATAGCGGTGTAGATATTTCCATGTTCATAGAGATAGCGGTGTAGATATTTCCATGTTCATACAGATAGCGGTGCTGATATTTCCATGTTTATACAGGTAGCGGTGTAGATATTTCCAAGTTTATACAGAGAGCGGTGATGATATCTCCATCTTAAAGCAGATGGCGGTGTAGATATTTATATGTTCATACAGATGGCGGTGCAGATATTCCCAAGTTCATACAGATGGCGCTGTAGATATTTCCATGTTTATAGAGATAGTGGTGCAGTTATTTCCATGTGTATAGAGATAGCTTTGTAGATATTTCCATGTATATGCAGATAGCTGTGTAGATATTTCTATTTTCATGCAGATAGGGGTTTAGATATTTCCATGTTCAAACAGATAGCGGTGTAGATATTTCCATGTTCATACAGATCGCGGTGTAGATATTTCCATGTTCATCCAGATGGCTGTGTAGACATATCCATGTTCATACAGATGGCGATGAAGATATTTCCATGTTCATACAGACAGCGGTGTAGATATTTCCATGTTCATACAGATAGCGGTGTAGATATTTCCATGTTCATACAGATGGCTGTGTAGATATATCCATGTTCATACAGATGACGGTGAAGGTATTTCCATGTTCATACAGATAGCGGTGTAGATATTTCCATGTTCATACAGATAGCGGTGTAGATATTTCCATGTTTACAGAGATAGCGGTGTAGTTATTTCCATGTGTAAAGAGATAGCTTTGTAGATATTTCCATGTATATGCAGATAGCTGTGTATTTATTTCCATTTTCATGCAGATAGCGGTGTAGATATTTCCATGTTCAAACAGATAGTGGTGTAGATATTTCCATGTTCATACAGATAGCGGTGGAGATATTTCCATGTTCATACAGATCGCGGTGAAGATGTATGCATGTTTATACAGATAGCGGTGTAGATATTTCCATGTTCATCCAGATGGCTGTGTAGATATATCCAAGTTCATACAGATAGCGGTGTAGCTATTTCCATATTCATACAGATAGCGGTGTAGCTATTTCCATGTTCATACAGATAGCGGTGTAGATATTTCCATGTTTATACAGATAGCAGTGAAGATGTATGCATGATTACACAGATAGCGGTGTAGATATTTCCAGGTTCATACAGATAGCGGTGTAGATATTTCCATGTTCATCCCGATGGCTGTGTAGATATATCCATGTTCATACAGATAGCGGTGTAGATATTTCCATGTTCATACAGATAGTGGTGTAGATATTTCCATGTTGATACAGATAGCGGTGTAGCTATTTCCATGTTCATACAGATAGCGGTGTAGATATTTCCAGGTTTATACAGATAGCGGTGTAGATATCTCTATCTTAATACAGATGGCGGTGTAGATATTTATATGTTCATACAGATGGCGGTGCAGATATTTCCATGTTCATACAGATGGCGGTGTAGATATTTCCATGTTTATAGAGATAGCGGTGTAGTTATTTCCATGTGTAAAGAGATAGCTTTGTAGATATTTCCATGTATATGCAGATAGCTGTGTAGATATTTCCATTTTCATGCAGATAGCGGTGTAGATATTTCAATGTTCATACAGACAGCGGTGTAGATATTTCCATGTTCATACAGATAGCGGTGAAGATGTATGCATGTTTACACAGATAGCGGTGTAGATATTTCCATGTTCATACAGATCGGGGTGTAGATATTTCCATGTTCATCTAGATGGCTGTGTAGACATATCCATGTTCATACAGATGGCGGTGAAGATATTTCCATGTTCTTAGAGATAGCGGTGTAGATATTTCCATGTTCAGATAGCGGTGTAGATATTTCCATGTTCATAGAGATAGCGGTGTAGATATTTCCATGTTCATACAGATAGCAGTGTAGATATTTCCATGTTTATACAGATAGCGGTGAAGATGTATGCATATTTACACAGATAGCGGTGTAGATACTTCCATGTTCATACGGATAGCGGTGTAGATATTTCCATGTTCATCCAGATGGCTGTGTAGATATATCCATGTTCATACAAATAGCGGTGTAGATATTTCCATTTTCATACAGGTAGTGGTGTAGATATTTCCATGTTCATACAGATAGCGGTGTAGCTATTTCAATTTACATACAGATAGCGGTGTAGATATTTCCATGTTCATAGAGATAGCGGTGTAGATATTTCCATGTTCATACAGATAGCGGTGCTGATATTTCCATGTTTATACAGGTAGCGGTGTAGATATTTCCATGTTTTTACAGATAGCGGTGTAGATATCTCCATCTTAATATAGATGGGGGTGTAGATATTTATATCTTCATACTGATGGCGGTGTAGATATTTCCATGTTCATACAGATGGCGGTGTAGATATTTGCATGTTTATAGAGATAGCGCTGTAGTTATTTCCATGTGTAAAGAGATAGCTTTGTAGATATTTCCATGTATATGCAGATTGCTGTGTAGATATTTCCATTTTCATGCAGATAGCGGTTTAGATATTTCCATGTTCAAACAGATAGCGGTGTAGCTATTTCCATGTTCATACAGATAGCTGTGTAGATATTTCCATGTTCATACAGATATCGGTGTAGATATTTCCATGTTCATCCAGATGGCTGCGTAGATATATCCATGTTCATACAGATAGCGGTGTAGATATTTCCATTTTCGTACAGGTAGTGGTGTAGATATTTCCATGTTCATACAGATGGTTGTGTAGATATATCCATGTTCATACAGATAGCGGTGTAGATATTTCCATGTTCATACAGATAGCGGTGTAGATATTTCCATGTTCATACAGATAGCGGTGTAGATATTTCCATGTTCATACAGATAGCGGTGTAGATATTTCCATGTTCATACAGATAGCGGTGTAGATATTTCCATGTTTATACAGATAGCGGTGAAGATGTATGCATCTTTACACAGATAGCGGTGTATATATTTCCATGTTCATACAGATAGCTGTGTAGATATTTCCATGTTCATCCAGATGGCTGTGTAGATATATCCATGTTCATACAGATGGCGGTGAAGATATTTCCATGTTCATACAGATAGCAGTGTAGATATTTCCATGTTCATACAGATAGCGGTGTAGATATTTCCATGTTCATACAGATAGCTGTGTAGCTATTTCCATGTTCATACAGATAGCGGTGGAGATATTTCCATGTTCATACAGATCGCGGTGAAGATGTATGCATGTTTATACAGATAGCGGTGTAGATATTTCCATGTTCATCCAGATGGCTGTGTAGATATATCCAAGTTCATACAGATAGCGATGTAGCTATTTCCATATTCATACAGATAGCGGTGTAGCTATTTCCATGTTCATACAGATAGCGGTGTAGATATTTCCATGTTTATACAGATAGCAGTGAAGATGTATGCATGATTACACAGATAGCGGTGTAGATATTTCCAGGTTCATACAGATAGCGGTGTAGATATTTCCATGTTCATCCCGATGGCTGTGTAGATATATCCATGTTCATACAGATAGCGGTGTAGATATTTCCATGTTCATACAGATAGTGGTGTAGATATTTCCATGTTGATACAGATAGCGGTGTAGCTATTTCCATGTTCATACAGATAGCGGTGTAGATATTTCCAGGTTTATACAGATAGCGGTGTAGATATCTCTATCTTAATACAGATGGCGGTGTAGATATTTATATGTTCATACAGATGGCGGTGCAGATATTTCCATGTTCATACAGATGGCGGTGTAGATATTTCCATGTTTATAGAGATAGCGGTGTAGTTATTTCCATGTGTAAAGAGATAGCTTTGTAGATATTTCCATGTATATGCAGATAGCTGTGTAGATATTTCCATTTTCATGCAGATAGCGGTGTAGATATTTCAATGTTCATACAGACAGCGGTGTAGATATTTCCATGTTCATACAGATAGCGGTGAAGATGTATGCATGTTTACACAGATAGCGGTGTAGATATTTCCATGTTCATACAGATCGGGGTGTAGATATTTCCATGTTCATCTAGATGGCTGTGTAGACATATCCATGTTCATACAGATGGCGGTGAAGATATTTCCATGTTCTTAGAGATAGCGGTGTAGATATTTCCATGTTCAAACAGATAGCGGTGTAGATATTTCCATGTTCATAGAGATAGCGGTGTAGATATTTCCATGTTCATACAGATAGCAGTGTAGATATTTCCATGTTTATACAGATAGCGGTGAAGATGTATGCATATTTACACAGATAGCGGTGTAGATACTTCCATGTTCATACGGATAGCGGTGTAGATATTTCCATGTTCATCCAGATGGCTGTGTAGATATATCCATGTTCATACAAATAGCGGTGTAGATATTTCCATTTTCATACAGGTAGTGGTGTAGATATTTCCATGTTCATACAGATAGCGGTGTAGCTATTTCCATTTTCCTACAGATAGCGGTGTAGATATTTCCATGTTCATAGAGATAGCGGTGTAGATATTTCCATGTTCATACAGATAGCGGTGCTGATATTTCCATGTTTATACAGGTAGCGGTGTAGATATTTCCATGTTTTTACAGATAGCGGTGTAGATATCTCCATCTTAATATAGATGGGGGTGTAGATATTTATATCTTCATACTGATGGCGGTGTAGATATTTCCATGTTCATACAGATGGCGGTGTAGATATTTGCATGTTTATAGAGATAGCGCTGTAGTTATTTCCATGTGTAAAGAGATAGCTTTGTAGATATTTCCATGTATATGCAGATTGCTGTGTAGATATTTCCATTTTCATGCAGATAGCGGTGAAGATATTTCCATGTTCAAACAGATAGCCGTGTAGATATTTCCATGTTCATGCTAATAGCAGTGTAGATATTTCCATGTTTATACAGATGGCGGTGAAGATGTATGCATGTTTACACAGATAGCGGAGTAGATATTTCCATGTTCATATAGATAGCGGTGTAGATATTTCCATGTTCATCCAGATGGCTGTGTAGATATATCCATGTTCATACAGATGGCGGTGAAGATATTTCCATGTTCATACAGATAGCGGTGTAGTTATTTCCATGTGTAAAGAGATAGCTGTGTAGATATTTCCATGTATATGCAGATAGCTGTGTAGATATTTCCATTTTCATGCAGATAGTGGTTTAGATATTTCCATGTTGAAACAGATAGCGGTGTAGATATTTCCATGTTCATAGAGATAGCGGTGTAGATATTTCCATGTTCATACAGATAGCGGTGCTGATATTTCCATGTTTATACAGGTAGCGGTGTAGATATTTCCAAGTTTATACAGAGAGCGGTGATGATATCTCCATCTTAAAGCAGATGGCGGTGTAGATATTTATATGTTCATACAGATGGCGGTGCAGATATTCCCAAGTTCATACAGATGGCGCTGTAGATATTTCCATGTTTATAGAGATAGTGGTGCAGTTATTTCCATGTGTATAGAGATAGCTTTGTAGATATTTCCATGTATATGCAGATAGCTGTGTAGATATTTCTATTTTCATGCAGATAGGGGTTTAGATATTTCCATGTTCAAACAGATAGCGGTGTAGATATTTCCATGTTCATACAGATCGCGGTGTAGATATTTCCATGTTCATCCAGATGGCTGTGTAGACATATCCATGTTCATACAGATGGCGATGAAGATATTTCCATGTTCATACAGACAGCGGTGTAGATATTTCCATGTTCATACAGATAGCGGTGTAGATATTTCCATGTTCATACAGATGGCTGTGTAGATATATCCATGTTCATACAGATGACGGTGAAGGTATTTCCATGTTCATACAGATAGCGGTGTAGATATTTCCATGTTCATACAGATAGCGGTGTAGATATTTCCATGTTTACAGAGATAGCGGTGTAGTTATTTCCATGTGTAAAGAGATAGCTTTGTAGATATTTCCATGTATATGCAGATAGCTGTGTATTTATTTCCATTTTCATGCAGATAGCGGTGTAGATATTTCCATGTTCAAACAGATAGTGGTGTAGATATTTCCATGTTCATACAGATAGCGGTGGAGATATTTCCATGTTCATACAGATCGCGGTGAAGATGTATGCATGTTTATACAGATAGCGGTGTAGATATTTCCATGTTCATCCAGATGGCTGTGTAGATATATCCAAGTTCATACAGATAGCGGTGTAGCTATTTCCATATTCATACAGATAGCGGTGTAGCTATTTCCATGTTCATACAGATAGCGGTGTAGATATTTCCATGTTTATACAGATAGCAGTGAAGATGTATGCATGATTACACAGATAGCGGTGTAGATATTTCCAGGTTCATACAGATAGCGGTGTAGATATTTCCATGTTCATCCCGATGGCTGTGTAGATATATCCATGTTCATACAGATAGCGGTGTAGATATTTCCATGTTCATACAGATAGTGGTGTAGATATTTCCATGTTGATACAGATAGCGGTGTAGCTATTTCCATGTTCATACAGATAGCGGTGTAGATATTTCCAGGTTTATACAGATAGCGGTGTAGATATCTCTATCTTAATACAGATGGCGGTGTAGATATTTATATGTTCATACAGATGGCGGTGCAGATATTTCCATGTTCATACAGATGGCGGTGTAGATATTTCCATGTTTATAGAGATAGCGGTGTAGTTATTTCCATGTGTAAAGAGATAGCTTTGTAGATATTTCCATGTATATGCAGATAGCTGTGTAGATATTTCCATTTTCATGCAGATAGCGGTGTAGATATTTCAATGTTCATACAGACAGCGGTGTAGATATTTCCATGTTCATACAGATAGCGGTGAAGATGTATGCATGTTTACACAGATAGCGGTGTAGATATTTCCATGTTCATACAGATCGGGGTGTAGATATTTCCATGTTCATCTAGATGGCTGTGTAGACATATCCATGTTCATACAGATGGCGGTGAAGATATTTCCATGTTCTTAGAGATAGCGGTGTAGATATTTCCATGTTCAGATAGCGGTGTAGATATTTCCATGTTCATAGAGATAGCGGTGTAGATATTTCCATGTTCATACAGATAGCAGTGTAGATATTTCCATGTTTATACAGATAGCGGTGAAGATGTATGCATATTTACACAGATAGCGGTGTAGATACTTCCATGTTCATACGGATAGCGGTGTAGATATTTCCATGTTCATCCAGATGGCTGTGTAGATATATCCATGTTCATACAAATAGCGGTGTAGATATTTCCATTTTCATACAGGTAGTGGTGTAGATATTTCCATGTTCATACAGATAGCGGTGTAGCTATTTCAATTTACATACAGATAGCGGTGTAGATATTTCCATGTTCATAGAGATAGCGGTGTAGATATTTCCATGTTCATACAGATAGCGGTGCTGATATTTCCATGTTTATACAGGTAGCGGTGTAGATATTTCCATGTTTTTACAGATAGCGGTGTAGATATCTCCATCTTAATATAGATGGGGGTGTAGATATTTATATCTTCATACTGATGGCGGTGTAGATATTTCCATGTTCATACAGATGGCGGTGTAGATATTTGCATGTTTATAGAGATAGCGCTGTAGTTATTTCCATGTGTAAAGAGATAGCTTTGTAGATATTTCCATGTATATGCAGATTGCTGTGTAGATATTTCCATTTTCATGCAGATAGCGGTTTAGATATTTCCATGTTCAAACAGATAGCGGTGTAGCTATTTCCATGTTCATACAGATAGCTGTGTAGATATTTCCATGTTCATACAGATATCGGTGTAGATATTTCCATGTTCATCCAGATGGCTGCGTAGATATATCCATGTTCATACAGATAGCGGTGTAGATATTTCCATTTTCGTACAGGTAGTGGTGTAGATATTTCCATGTTCATACAGATGGTTGTGTAGATATATCCATGTTCATACAGATAGCGGTGTAGATATTTCCATGTTCATACAGATAGCGGTGTAGATATTTCCATGTTCATACAGATAGCGGTGTAGATATTTCCATGTTCATACAGATAGCGGTGTAGATATTTCCATGTTTATACAGATAGCGGTGAAGATGTATGCATCTTTACACAGATAGCGGTGTATATATTTCCATGTTCATACAGATAGCTGTGTAGATATTTCCATGTTCATCCAGATGGCTGTGTAGATATATCCATGTTCATACAGATGGCGGTGAAGATATTTCCATGTTCATACAGATAGCAGTGTAGATATTTCCATGTTCATACAGATAGCGGTGTAGATATTTCCATGTTCATACAGATAGCTGTGTAGCTATTTCCATGTTCATACAGATAGCGGTGTAGATATTTCCATGTTCACACAGATAGCGGTGTAGATATTTCCATGTTCATCCAGATGGCTGTGTAGATATATCCATGTTCATACAGATAGCGGTGTAGATAATTCCATGTTCATACAGATAGTGGTGTAGATATTTCCTTCTTCATACAGATAGCGGTGTAGCTATTTCCATGTTCATACAGATAGCGGTGTAGATATTTCCATGTTCATACAGATGGCGGTGTAGATATTTCCATGTTCATACAGATAGCAGTGTAGTTATTTCCATGTGTAAAGAGATAGCTCTGTAGATATTTCCATGTATATGCAGATAGCTGCGTAGATATTTCCATTTTCATGCTGATAGCGGTATAGATATTTAAATGTTCAAACAGATAGCGGTGTAGATATTTCCATGTTCATACAGATAGCGGTGTAGATATTTCCATGCTTATACAGATAGCGGTGAAGATATATGCATGTTTACACAGATAGCGGTGTAGATATTTCCATGTTCATGCAGATAGCGGTGTAGATATTTCCGTTTTCATCCAGATGGCTGTGTAGATATTTCTATGTTCATACAGATGGCGGTGTAGATATTTCCATGTTCATACAGATAGTGGTATAGATATTTCCATGTTCATACAGATAGCGTTGTAGCTATTTCCATGTTCATACAGATAGCGGTGAAGATATTTCCATGTTCATAGAGATAGCGGTGTAGATGTTTCCATGTTCATACAGATAGCGGTGAAGATATCTCCATCTTAATACAGATGGCAGTGCAGATATTTCCATGTTCATTCAGATGGCGGTGTAGATATTTCCATGTTTATAGAGATAGCGGTGTAGTTATTTCCATGTGCAAAGAGATAGCTTTGTAGATATTTTCATGTATATGCAGATAGCTGTGTAGATATTTCTATTTTTATGCAGATAGCAGTTTAGATATTTCCATGTTCAAGCAGATAGCGGTGTAGATATTTCCATGTTCATGCTGACAGCGCTGTAGATATTTCCATGTTCAAACAGATAGCAGTGCAGGTATTTCCATGTTTATACAGATAGCGGTGTGGATATTTCCATGTTCATACAGATAGCGGTGTAGATATTTCCATGTTTATGCAGATAGCGGTGTAGATATTTCCATGTTCATACAGATAGCGGTGCTGATATTTCCATGTTTATACAGGTAGCGGTGTAGATATTTCCATGTTTATACAGATAGCGGTGTAGATATTTCCATGTTTATACAGATAGCGGTGTAGATATTTCCAGGTTTATACAGATAGCGGTGTAGATATCTCCATCTTAATACAGATGGCGGTGTAGATATTTATATCTTCATACAGATGGCGGTGCAGAGATTTCCATGTTCATACAGATGGCGGTGTAGATATTTCCATGTTTACAGAGATAGCGGTGTAGTTATTTCCATGTGTAAAGAGATAGCTTTGTAGATATTTCCATGTATATGCAGATAGCTGTGTATTTATTTCCATTTTCATGCAGATAGCGGTGTAGATATTTCCATGTTCAAACAGATAGTGGTGTAGATATTTCCATGTTCATACAGATAGCGGTGGAGATATTTCCATGTTCATACAGATCGCGGTGAAGATGTATGCATGTTTATACAGATAGCGGTGTAGATATTTCCATGTTCATCCAGATGGCTGTGTAGATATATCCAAGTTCATACAGATAGCGATGTAGCTATTTCCATATTCATACAGATAGCGGTGTAGCTATTTCCATGTTCATACAGATAGCGGTGTAGATATTTCCATGTTTATACAGATAGCAGTGAAGATGTATGCATGATTACACAGATAGCGGTGTAGATATTTCCAGGTTCATACAGATAGCGGTGTAGATATTTCCATGTTCATCCCGATGGCTGTGTAGATATATCCATGTTCATACAGATAGCGGTGTAGATATTTCCATGTTCATACAGATAGTGGTGTAGATATTTCCATGTTGATACAGATAGCGGTGTAGCTATTTCCATGTTCATACAGATAGCGGTGTAGATATTTCCAGGTTTATACAGATAGCGGTGTAGATATCTCTATCTTAATACAGATGGCGGTGTAGATATTTATATGTTCATACAGATGGCGGTGCAGATATTTCCATGTTCATACAGATGGCGGTGTAGATATTTCCATGTTTATAGAGATAGCGGTGTATTTATTTCCATGTGTAAAGAGATAGCTTTGTAGATATTTCCATGTATATGCAGATAGCTGTGTAGATATTTCCATTTTCATGCAGATAGCGGTGTAGATATTTCAATGTTCATACAGACAGCGGTGTAGATATTTCCATGTTCATACAGATAGCGGTGAAGATGTATGCATGTTTACACAGATAGCGGTGTAGATATTTCCATGTTCATACAGATCGGGGTGTAGATATTTCCATGTTCATCTAGATGGCTGTGTAGACATATCCATGTTCATACAGATGGCGGTGAAGATATTTCCATGTTCTTAGAGATAGCGGTGTAGATATTTCCATGTTCAAACAGATAGCGGTGTAGATATTTCCATGTTCATAGAGATAGCGGTGTAGATATTTCCATGTTCATACAGATAGCAGTGTAGATATTTCCATGTTTATACAGATAGCGGTGAAGATGTATGCATATTTACACAGATAGCGGTGTAGATACTTCCATGTTCATACGGATAGCGGTGTAGATATTTCCATGTTCATCCAGATGGCTGTGTAGATATATCCATGTTCATACAAATAGCGGTGTAGATATTTCCATTTTCATACAGGTAGTGGTGTAGATATTTCCATGTTCATACAGATAGCGGTGTAGCTATTTCCATTTTCCTACAGATAGCGGTGTAGATATTTCCATGTTCATAGAGATAGCGGTGTAGATATTTCCATGTTCATACAGATAGCGGTGCTGATATTTCCATGTTTATACAGGTAGCGGTGTAGATATTTCCATGTTTTTACAGATAGCGGTGTAGATATCTCCATCTTAATATAGATGGGGGTGTAGATATTTATATCTTCATACTGATGGCGGTGTAGATATTTCCATGTTCATACAGATGGCGGTGTAGATATTTGCATGTTTATAGAGATAGCGCTGTAGTTATTTCCATGTGTAAAGAGATAGCTTTGTAGATATTTCCATGTATATGCAGATTGCTGTGTAGATATTTCCATTTTCATGCAGATAGCGGTGAAGATATTTCCATGTTCAAACAGATAGCGGTGTAGATATTTCCATGTTCATGCTAATAGCAGTGTAGATATTTCCATGTTTATACAGATGGCGGTGAAGATGTATGCATGTTTACACAGATAGCGGAGTAGATATTTCCATGTTCATATAGATAGCGGTGTAGATATTTCCATGTTCATCCAGATGGCTGTGTAGATATATCCATGTTCATACAGATGGCGGTGAAGATATTTCCATGTTCATACAGATAGCGGTGTAGTTATTTCCATGTGTAAAGAGATAGCTGTGTAGATATTTCCATGTATATGCAGATAGCTGTGTAGATATTTCCATTTTCATGCAGATAGTGGTTTAGATATTTCCATGTTGAAACAGATAGCGGTGTAGATATTTCCATGTTCATAGAGATAGCGGTGTAGATATTTCCATGTTCATACAGATAGCGGTGCTGATATTTCCATGTTTATACAGGTAGCGGTGTAGATATTTCCAAGTTTATACAGAGAGCGGTGATGATATCTCCATCTTAAAGCAGATGGCGGTGTAGATATTTATATGTTCATACAGATGGCGGTGCAGATATTCCCAAGTTCATACAGATGGCGCTGTAGATATTTCCATGTTTATAGAGATAGTGGTGCAGTTATTTCCATGTGTATAGAGATAGCTTTGTAGATATTTCCATGTATATGCAGATAGCTGTGTAGATATTTCTATTTTCATGCAGATAGGGGTTTAGATATTTCCATGTTCAAACAGATAGCGGTGTAGATATTTCCATGTTCATACAGATCGCGGTGTAGATATTTCCATGTTCATCCAGATGGCTGTGTAGACATATCCATGTTCATACAGATGGCGATGAAGATATTTCCATGTTCATACAGACAGCGGTGTAGATATTTCCATGTTCATACAGATAGCGGTGTAGATATTTCCATGTTCATACAGATGGCTGTGTAGATATATCCATGTTCATACAGATGACGGTGAAGGTATTTCCATGTTCATACAGATAGCGGTGTAGATATTTCCATGTTCATACAGATAGCGGTGTAGATATTTCCATGTTCATACCGATAGCGGTGTAGAGATTTCCATGTTTATACAGATAGCGGTGTAGATATTTCCATGTTTATACAGATAGCGGTGTAGATATCTCCTTCTTAATACAGATGGCGGTGTAGATGTTTATATGTTCATACAGATGGCGTTGCAGATATTTCCATGTGCATACATATGGCGGTGTAGATATTTCCAAGTTTATAGGTATAGCGGTGTAGTTATTTCCATGTGTAAAGAGGTAGCTGTGTAGATATTTCCATGTATATGCAGATAGCTTTGTAGATATTTCCATTTTCATGCAGACAGCGGTGTAGATATTTCCATGTTCAAACAGCGGTGTAGATATTTCCATGTTCATACAGATAGCGGTGTAGATATTTCCATGTTCATACAGATAGCGGTGTAGATATTTCCATGTTCATACAGATAGCGGTGTAGATATTTCCATGTTCATACATATAGCGGTGCTGATATTTCCTTGTTTATACAGGTAGCGGTGTAGATATTTCCATGTTTATACTGATAGCGGTGTAGATATTTCCATGTTTATACAGATAGCGGTGTAGATATTTCCATGTTTATACAGATTTCGGTGAAGGTGTATGCATATTTACACAGATAGCGGTGTAGATATCTCCATCTTAATACAGATGGCGGTGTAGATATTTATATGTTCATACAGTTGGCGTTGCATATATTTCCATGTTTCTACAGATGGCGGTGTAGATATTTCCATGTTCATACAGATAGCGTTGTAGTTATTTCCATGTGTAAAGAGATAGCTGTGTGGATATTTCCATGTATATGCAGATAGCATGTAGATATTTCCACTTTCATGCAGATAGCGGTGTAGATATTTCCATGTTCAAACAGATAGCGGTGTAGATATTTCCATCTTCATTCAGATAGCGGTGTAGTTATTTCCATGTTCATACAGATAGCAGTGTAGATATTTCCATGTTTATACTGATAGCGGTGAAGATGTATGCATGTTTACACAGATAGCGTTGTAGATATTTCCATGTTCATTGAGATTGCGGTGTAGATATTTCCATGTTCATACAGATAGAGGTGTAGATATTTCCATGTTTATACAGATTGCGGTGAAGGTGTATGCATATTTACACAGATAGCGGTGTAGATATTTCCATGTTCATCCAGATAGCGGTGTAGATATTTCCATGTTCATCCAGATGGCTGTGTAGATATATCCATGTTCATACAGATAGCGGTGTAGATATTTCCATTTTCATACAGGTAGTGGTGTAGATATTTCCATGTTCATACAGAGAGCGGTGTAGCTATTTCCATGTTCATACAGATAGCGGTGTAGATATTTCCATGTTCATAGAGATAGCGGTGTAGGTATTCCCATGTTCAAACAGATAGCGGTGCTGATATTTCCATGTTTATACAAGTAGCGGTGTAGATATTTCTATGTTAATACAGATAGCGGTGTAGATATTTCCATGTTTATACATGTAGCGGTGTAGATATTTCCAAGTTTATACAGATAGCGGTGTAGATATCTCCATCTTAATATAGATGGGTGTGTAGATATTTATATCTTCATACAGATGGCGGTGCAGATATTTTCATGTTCATACAGGTGGCGGTGAAGATATTTGCATGTTTATAGAGATAGTGCTGTAGTTATTTCCATGTGTAAATAGATAGCTGTTTAGATATTTCCATGTATATGCAGATCGCTGTGTAGATATTTCCATTTTCATGCAGATAGCGGTGTAGATATTTCCATGTTCAAACAGATAGCGGTGTAGACATTTCCATGTTCATGCAGATAGCAGTGTAGATATTTCCATGTTTATACAGGTGGCGGTGAAGATGTATGCATGTTTACACAGATAGCGGAGTAGATATTTCCATGTTCATACAGATAGCGGTGTAGATATTTCCATGTTCATCCAGATGGCTGTGTAGATATATCCATGTTCATACAGATGTCGGTGAAGATATTTCCATGTTCATACAGATAGCGGTGTAGTTATTTCCATGTGTAAAGAGATAGCTGTGTAGATATTTCCATGTATATGCAGATAGCTGTGTAGATATTTCCATTTTCATGCAGATATCGGTTTAGATATTTCCATGTTCAAACAGATAGCGGAGTAGATATTTCCATGTTCATAGAGATAGCGGTGTAGATATTTCCATGTTCATACAGATAGCGGTGCTGATATTTCCATGTTTAAACAGGTAGCGGTGTAGATATTTCCATGTTCATACAGATAGCGGTGTAGATATTTCCATGTTCATACAGATAGCGGTGTAGATATTTCCATGTTCATACATATAGCGGTGCTGATATTTCCTTGTTTATACAGGTAGCGGTGTAGATATTTCCATGTTTATACCGATAGCGGTGTAGATATCTCATTCTTAATACAGATGGCTGTGTAAATGTTTATATGTTCATACAGATGGCGGTGCAGATATTTCCATGTTCATACAGATGGCGGTGTAGATATTTCCAAGTTTATAGAGATAGCGGTGTAGTTATTTGCAAGTGTAAAGAGGTAGTTGTGTAGATATTTCCATGTATATGCAGATAGCTGTGTAGATATTTCCATTTTCTTGCAGCCAGCGGTGTAGATATTTCCATGTTCAAACAGATAGCGGTGTAGATATTTCCATGTTCATACAGATAGCGGTGTAGATATTTCCATGTTCATACAGATAGCGGTGTAGATATTTCCATGTTCATACAGATAGCGGTGTAGATATTTCCATGTTCATACAGATAGCGGTGCGGATATTTCCATGTTTATACAGGTACCGGTGTAGATATTTCCATGTTTATACAGATAGCAGTGTAGATATTTCCATGTTTATACAGATAGCGGTGTAGATATCTCCATCTTAATAAAGATGGCCGTGTAGATATTTATATGTTCATACAGTTGTCGGTGCAGATATTTCCATGTTCATACAGATGGCGGTGTAGATATTTCCATGTTCATACAGATAGAGGTGTAGTTATTTCCATGTGTAAAGAGATAGCTGAGTAGATATTTCCATGTATATGCAGATAGCAGTGTAGATATTTCCATTTTCATGCAGATAGCGGTGTAGATACTTCCATGTTCAAACAGATATCAGTGTAGATATTTCCATGTTCATACAGATAGCGGTGAAGATGTATGCATGTTTACACGGATAGCGGTGTAGATATTTCCATGTTTATACAGATAGCGGTGAAGATGTATGCATGTTTACACGGATAGCGGTGTAGATATTTCCATGTTCATCCAGATGGCTGTGTAGATATATCCATGTTAATACAGATAACGGTGTAGATATTTCCATGTTCATACAGATAGCGGTGTAGATATTTCCATGTTCATCCAGATGGCTGTGTAGATATTACCATGTTCATACAGATAGCGGTGTAGATATTTCCATGTTCATACAGATAGCGGTGTAGATATTTCCATGTTCATACAGGTAGCGGTGTAGATATTTCCATGTTCATAGAGATAGCGGTGCTGATATTTCCATGTTTATACAGGCAGCGGTGTAGATATTTCCATGTTTATACAGATAGCGGTGTAGATATCTCCTTCTTTATACAGATGGCGGTGTAGATATTTATATGTTCATACAGATGGCGGTGAAGATATTTCTATGTTCATACAGATGGCGGTGTAGATATTTCCATGTTTATAGAGATAGCGGTGTAGTTATTTCCATGTGTAAGGAGATAGCTGTGTAGATATTTCCATGTATATGCAGATAGCAGTGTAGATATTTCCATTTTCGTGCAGATAGCGGTGTAGATATTTCCATGTTCAAACAGATAGCGGTGTAGATATTTCCATGTTCATACAGATAGCGGTGTAGCTATTTCCATGTTCATACAGATAGCGGTGTCGATATTTCCATGTTTATACAGATAGCGGTGAAGATGTATGCATGTTTACACAGATAGCGGTGTAGATATTTCCAGGTTCATACAGATAGCGGTGTAGATATTTCCATGTTCATCCCGATGGCTGTGTAGATATATCCATATTCATACAGATAGCGGTGTAGATATTTCCATGTTCATACAGATAGTGGTGTAGATATTTCCATGTTGATACAGATAGCGGTGTAGCTATTTCCATGTTCATACAGATAGCGGTGTAGTTATTTCCAGGTTTATACAGATAGTGGTGTAGATATGTCCATCTTAATACAGATGGCGGTGTAGATATTTATATGTTCATACATCTGGCGGTGCAGATATTTCCATGTTCATACACATGGCGGTGTAGATATATCCATGTTTATAGAGATAGCGGTGTAGTTATTTCCACGTGTAAAGAGATAGCTTTGTAGATATTTCCCTGTATATGCAGATAGCTGTGTAGATATTTCCATTTTCGTGCAGATAGCGGTGTAGATATTTCCATGTTCAGATAGCGGTGTAGATATTTCCATGTTCATACAGATAGCGGTGTAGGTATTTCCATGTTCATACAGATAGCGGTGAAGATGTATGCATGTTTACACAGATAGCGGTGTAGATATTTCCATGTTCATACAGATAGCGGTGTAGGTATTTCCATGTTCATCCAGATGGCTCTGTAGATATATCCATATTCATACAGATGGCGGTGAATATATTTCCATGTTCATACAGATAGCGGTGTAGATATTTCCATGTTCATACAGATAGCGGTGTAGATATTTCCATGTTCCTACAGATAGCGGTGTAGCTATTTCCATGTTCATACAGATAGCGGTGTAGATATTTTCATGTTCATCCAGATGGCTGTGTAGATATATCCATGTTCATACAGATGTCGGTGAAGATATTTCCATGTTCATACAGATAGCGGTGTATATATTTCCATGTTCATACAGATAGCGGTGTAGCTATTTCCATGTTCATACAGATAGAGGGGCTGATATTTCCATGTTTATACAGGTAGCGGTGTAGATATTTCCATGTTTATACAGATAGCTGTGAAGATATTTTCATGTTTATACAGATAGCGGTGTAGATATTTCCAGGTTTATACAGATAGCGTTGTAGATATTTCCAAGTTTATACAGATAGCGGTGAAGATATCCCCATCTTAATACAGATGGCGGTGTAGATATTTATATGTTCATACAGATGGCAGTGCAGATATTTCCATGTTCATACAGATGGCGGTGTAGATATTTCCATGTTTATAAAGATAGCGGTGTAGTTATTTCCATGTGTAAAGAGATAGCTTTGTATATATTTCCATGTATATGCAGATAGCTGTGTATATATTTCTATTTTCATGCTGATAGCGGTTTAGGTATTTCCATGTTCAAACAGATAGCTTTGTAGATATTTCCATGTTCATACAGATAGCGGTGAAGGTATTTCCATGTTTATACAGATAGCGGGGAAATGTATGCATGTTTACGCAGATAGTGGTGTAGATATTTCCATGTTCATAAAGATCGCGGTGTAGATATTTCCATGTTCATCCAGATGGCTGTGTAGACATATCGATGATCATACAGATGGTGGTGAAGATATTTCCATGTTCATACAGTTAGCGGTGTAGATATTTCCATGTTCATACGGATAGCGGTGTCGATATTTCCATGTTCATACAGATGTCTTCGTAGTTATATCCATGTTCATACAGATGGCGGTGAAGGTATTTCCATGTTCATACAGACAGCGGTGTAGATATTTCCACGTTCATACAGATAGCGGTGTAGATATTTCCATGTTCATACTGATAGCGGTGCTGATATTTCCATGCTTATACAGATAGCGGTGTAGATATTTCCATGTTCATACAGATAGCGGTGTAGATATTTCCATGTTTATACAGATAGCTGTGTAGATATCTCCTTCTTAATACAGATGGCGGTGCAGATATTTATATGTTCATACACATGCCGGTGCAGATATTTCCATGTTCATACAGATGGCGGAGTAGATATTTCCATGTTTATAGAGATAGCGGTGTAGTTATTTCCATTTCTAAAGAGATAGCTGTGTAGATATTTCCATGTATATGCAAATAGCTGTGTAGATATTTCCATTTTCATGCTGACAGCGCTGTAGATATTTCCATGTTCAAATAGATAGCAGTGTAGGTATTTCCATGTTTATACAGATAGCGGTGTAGATATTTCCATGTTTATACAGATAGTGGTGTAGATATTTCCATGTTTATACAGATAGCAGTGTAGATGTCTCCATCTTAATACAGATGGCGCTGTAGATATTTATATGTTCATACAGATGGCGGTGCAGATATTTCCATGTTCATACAGATGGCGGTGCAGATATTTCCATGTTCATACAGATGGCGGTGTAGATATTTCCATATTCATACAGATAGCGGTGTAGTTATTTCCATGTGTAAAGAGATAGCTGTGTAGATATTTAAATGTATGTGCAGATAGCAGTGTAGATATTTCCATTTTCATGCAGATAGCGGTGTAGATATTTCCATGATCAAACAGATAGCGGTGTAGATATTTCTATGTTCATACAGATAGCGGTGTAGATATTTCCATGTTCATACAGACAGCGGTGTAGATATTTCCATGTTCATACAGATAGCGGTGTAGATATTTCCATGTTCATACAGATAGCGGTGTAGATATTTCCATGTTCATACAGATAGCGGTGGTGATATTTCCATGTTTATACATGCAGCGGTGTAGGTATTTCCATGTTTATACAGATAGCGGTTTAGATATTTCCTTCTTAATACAGATGGCGGTGTAGATATTTGTATGTTCATACATATTTCGGTGCAGATATTTCCATGTTCATACAGATGTCGGTGTAGATATTTCCATGTTTATAGATATAGCGGTGTGGTTATTTCCATGTGTAAAGAGATAGCTGTGTAGATATTTCCATGTATATGCAGATACCTTTGTAGATATTTCCATTTTCATGCAGATAGCGGTGTAGATATTTACATGTTCAAACAGATAGCGGTGTAGATATTTCCATGTTCATTCAGATAGCTTTGTAGATATTTCCATATTCATACAGATAGCGGTGTAGATATTTCCATGTTCATACAGATAGCGGTGTAGATATTTCCATGTTCATACAGATAGCGGTGTAGATATTTTCATGTTCATCCAGATGGCTGTGTAAATATATCCATGTTCATACAGATGGCGGTGAAGATATTTCCATGTTCATACAGATAGCGGTGTATATATTTCCATGTTCATACAGATAGTGTTGTAGATATTTCCATGTTCATACAGATAGCGGTGTAGCTATTTTCATGTTCATACAGATCGCGGTGTAGATATTTCCATGTTCATACAGATGTCTTTGTAGATATATCCATGTTTATACAGATGGCGGTGAAGGTATTTCCATGTTCATACAGACAGCGGTGTAGATATTTCCACGTTCATACAGATAGCGGTGTAGATATTTCCATGTTCATACTGATAGCGGTGCTGATATTTCCTTGTTTATACAGATAGCCGTGTTGATATTTCCATGATTATACAGATAGCAGTGTAGATATTTCCATGTTTATACAGATAGCGGTGTAGAAATCTCCTTCTTAATACAGATGGCGGTGCAGATATTTATATGTTCATACACATGCCTGTGCAGATATTTCCATGTTCATGCAGATGGCGGAGTAGATATTTCCATGTTTATAAAGATAGCGGTGTAGTTATTTCCATGTGTAAAGAGATAGCTGTGTAGATATTTCCATGTATATGCAAATAGCTGTGTAGATATTTCCATTTTCATGCTGACAGCGGTGTAGATATTTCCATGTTCAAACAGATAGCGGTGTAGATATTTCCATGTTTATACAGATAGCGGTGTGGATATTTCCATGTTCATACAGATAGCGGTGTAGATATTTCCATGTTCATGCAGATAGCGGTGTAGATATTTCCATATTCATACAGATAGCGGTGCTGATATTTCCATGTTTATACAGGTAGCGGTGTAGATATTTCCATGTTTATACAGATAGCGGTGTAGATATTTCCATGTTTATACAGATAGCGGTGTAGATATTTCCAGGTTTATACAGATAGCGGTTTAGATATCTCCATCTTAATACAGATGGCGGTGTAGATATTTATATGTTCATACAGATGGCGGTGCAGATATTTCCATTTTCATACAGATGGCAGTGTAGATATTTCCATGTTTATAGAGATAGCGGTGTAGTTATTTCCATGTGTAAAGTGATAGCTTTGTATATATTTCCATGTATATGCACATAGCTGTGTATTTATTTCCATTTTCATGCAGATAGCAGTGTAGATATTTCCATGTTCATACAGATAGCGGTGGAGATATTTCCATGTTCATACAGATAGCGGTGAAGAAGTATGCATGTTTACACAGATAGCGGTGTATATATTTCCATGTTCATACAGATAGCGGTGTAGATATTTCCATGTTCATCCAGATGGCTTTGTAGATTTATCCATGTTCATACAGATGGCAGTGAAGATATTTCCATGTTCATACAGATAGCGGTGTAGATATTTCCATGTTCATACAGATAGCGGTGTAGATATCTCCATGTTCATACAGATAGAGGGGCTATTTCCATGTTCATGCAGATAGCGGTCCTGATATTTCCATGTTTATACAGGTAGCGTTGTAGATATTTCCATGTTAATACAGATAGCGGTTTAGATATTTCCATGTTTATACAGATAGCGGTGTAGATATTTCCATGTTTATAGAGATAGCGGTGTAGATATCTCCATCTTAATACAGATGGCCGTGTAGATATGTATATGTTCAAACAGATGTCAGTGCAGATATTTCCATGTTCATACAGATGGCGGTGTAAATATTTCCATGTTCATACAGATAGCGGTGTAGTTATTTCCATGTGTAAAGAGATTGCTGTGTAAATATTTCCATGTTTATGCAGATAGCTGTGTAGATGTTTCCATTTTCATGCAGATAGCGGTGTAGATATTTCCATGTTCAAACAGATAGCGGTGTAGAAATATCCATGTTCATACAGATAGCGGTGTAGATATTTCCATGTTCATTCAGATAGTGGTGTAGATATTTCCATGTTCATACAGATAGCGGTGTAGCTATTTCCATGTTCATACAGATAGCGGTGTAGATATTTCCATGTACATAGAGATAGCGGGGTAGATATTTCCATGTTCATACAGATACCGATGCTGATATTTCCATGTTTATACAGGTAGCGGTGTAGATATTTCCATGTTTATACAGATAGCGGTGAAGATATGTCCATGTTTATACAGATAGCTGTGTAGATATTTCCAAGTTTCTACAGATAACGGTGAAGATATCTCGATCTTAATACAGATGGCGGTGTAGATATTTATATGTTCATACAGATGGCGGTGCAGATATTTCCATGTTCATTCAGATGGCGGTGTAGATATTTCCATGTTTATAGAGATAGTGGTGTAGTTATTTCCATGTGTAAAGAGATAGCTTTGTAGATATTTCCATGTATATGCAGATAGCTGTGTATATATTTCTATTTTCATGCAGATAGCAGTTTAGATATTTCCATGTTCAAACAGATTGCGGTGTAGGTATTTCCATGTTCATACAGATAGCGGTGTAGATATTTCCATGTTTATATAGATAGCGGTGAAGATGTATGCATGTTTACAAAGATTGCGGTGTAGATATTTCCATGTTCATACAGATCGCGGTGTAGATATTTCCATGTTCATACAGATGGCTGTGTAGATGTATCCATGATCATACAGATGGCGGTGAAGATATTTCCATGTTCATACAGACAGCGGTTTAGATATTTCCATGTTCGTACAGATAGCGGTGTAGATATTTCCATGTTCATACTGATAGCGGTGCTGATATTTCCATGTTTATACAGATAGCGGAGTAGATATTTCCATGTTTATACAGATAGCGGTGTAGATATTTCCATGTTTATACAGATAGCGGTGTAGATATCTCCTTCTTAATACAGATGGCGGTGCAGATATTTATATGCTCATACACATGCCGGTGCAGATATTTCCATGTTCATACAGATGGCGGAGTAGGTATTTCCATGTTTATAGAGATAGCGGTGTAGTTATTTCCATGTGTAAAGAGATAGCTGTGTAGATATTTCCATGTATATGCAGATAGCTGTGTAGATATTTCCATTTTCATGCTGACAGCGGTGTAGATATTTCCATGTTCAAACAGATAGCGGTTTAGATATTTCCATGTTCATACAGATAGCGGTGTGGATATTTCCATGTTCATACAGATAGCGGTGTAGATATTTCCATGTTCATGCAGATAGCGGTGTAGATATTTCCATGTTCATACAGATAGCGGTGTAGATATTTCCATGTTCATCCAGATGGCTGTGTAGATATATCCATGTTCATACAGATGGCGGTGAAGAAATTTCCATGTCCATACAGATAGCGGTGTAGCTATTTCCATGTTCATACTGATAGCGGTTTATGTATTTCCATGTTCATACAGATAGCGGTGTAGATATATCCTTGTTCATACAGATAGCGGTGTAGATATTTCCATGTTCATCCAGATGGCTGTGTAGATATATCCATGTTCATACAGATGGCGGTGTAGATATTTCCATGTTCATAGAGATAGCGGTGTAGATATTTCCATATTCATACAGATAGAGGGGCTGATATTTCCATGTTCATACAGATAGCGGTGCTGATATTTCCATGTTTATACAGGTATTGGTGTAGATATTCCCATGTTTATACAGATAGCGATGTGGATATTTCCAGGTTTATACAGATAGTGGTGTAGATATTTCCATGTTAATACAGATGGCGCTGTAGATATTTATATGTTCATTCAGATGGCGGTGCCGATATTTCCATGTTCATACAGATGGCGGTGTAGATATTTCCATGTTCATACAGTTAGCAGTGTAGTTATTTCCATGTGTAAAGAGATAGCTGTGTAGATATTTCCATGTACATGCAGATAGCTGTGTAGATATTTCTATTTTCATGCTGATAGCGGTTTAGATATTTCCATGTTCAAACAGATAGCGGTGTAGATATTTCCATGTTCATACAGATAGCGTTGTAGATATTTCCATGCTTATACAGATTGCAGTGAAGATGCATGCATGTTTACACAGATAGCAGTGTAGATATTTCCATGTTCATGCAGATAGCGGTGTAGATATTTCCATGTTCATCCAGATGGCTGTGTAGATATTTCCATGTTCATACAGATAGCGGTGTAGATATTTCCATGTTCATACAGATAGAGGTGTAGATATTTCACTGTTCGTACAGATAGCGGTGTAGCTATTTCCATGTTCATGCAGATAGCGGTGTAGTTATTTCCATGTTCATAGAGATAGCAGTGTAGATATTTCCATGTTCATACAGATAGTGGTGCTGATATTTCCATGTTTATACAGGTAGCGGTGTAGATATTTCCATGTTCATACAGATAGCGGTGTAGATATTTCCATGTTCATCCAGATGGCTGTGTAGACATATCTATGTTAATACAGATTGCGGTGAAGATATTTCCATGTTCATACAGATAGCGGTGTAGATATTTCCATGTTCATACAGATAGCGGTGTAGATATTTCCATGTTCATACAGATGGCTGTGTAGATATATCCATGTTCATACAGATGGTGGTGAATATATTTCCATGTTCATACAGATAGCGGTGTAGCTATTTCCATGTTCATACAGATAGCGGTGCAGATATTTCCATGTTCATACAGATAGCGGTGCTGATATTTCCATGTTTATACAGATAGCGGTGTAGATATTTCCATGTTTATACAGATGGCGGTGTAGATATTTCCATGTTTATGCAGATAGCGGTGTAGATATCTCCTTCTTAATACAGATGGCGGTGTAGATATTTATATGTTCATACAGATGGCGGTGAAGATATTTCCATGTTCATACAGATGGCGGTGTAGATATTTCCATGTTTATAGAGATAGCGGTGTAGTTAATTCCATGTGTAAAGAGATAGCTGTGTAGATATTTCCATGTATATGCAGATAGCTGTGTAGATATTTCCATTTTCATGCAGACAGCGGTGTAGATATTTCCATGTTCAAACAGATAGCGGTGTAGATATTTCCATGTTCATACAGATAGCGGTGTATATATATCCATGTTCATACAGATAGCGGTGTAGATATTTCCATGTTAATACAGATAGCGGTGTAGATATTTCCATGTTCATACAGATAGAGGTGCTGATATTTCCAAGTTTATACAGGTAGCGGTGTAGATATTTCCATGTTTATACAGATAGCGGTGTAGATATTTCCATGTTTATACAGATAGCGGTGTAGATATTTCCATGTTTATACAGATAGCGGTGTAGATATCTCCATCTTAATACAGCTGGCGGAGTAGATATTTCTATGTACATACAGATGGCTGTGCAGATATTTCCATGTTCATACAGATAGCGGTTTAGTTATTTCCATGTGTAAAGAGATAGCTGTGTAGATATTTCCATGTATATGCAGATAGCTGTGTAGATATTCCCATTTTCATGCAGATAGCGGTTTAGATATTTCCATGTTCTAACAGATAGCGGTGTAGATATTTCCATGTTCATACAGATAGCGGTGTAGATATTTCCATGTTTATACAGATAGCGCTGAAGATGTATGCATGTTTACACAGATAGCGGTGTAGATATTTCCACGCTCATACAGATAGCGGTGTAGATATTTCCATGTTCATCCAGATGGCTGTGTAGATATATCCATGTTCATACAGACAGCGGTGTAGTTATTTCCATATTCATACAGATAGCGGTGTAGATATTTCCATGTTTATACAGATAGCGGTGTAGATATTTCAATGTTTATACAGATAGCGGTGTAGATATTTCCAGGTTTATACAGATAGAGGTGTAGATATCTGCTTGTTAATACGGATGGCGGTGTAGATATTTATATGTTCTTACAGATGGCGGTGCAGATATTTTCATGTTCATACAGATAGCGGTGTAGCTATTTCCATGTTCATACAGATAGCGGTGTAGATATTTCCATGTTCATCCAGATGGCTGTGTAGACATATCCATGTTCATACAGATTGCAGTGAAGGTAATTCCATGTTTATACATCTAGCGGTGTAGATATTTCCATGTTCATACAGATAGTGGTGTAGATATTTCCATGTTCATACAGATAGCGGTGCTGATATTTCCATGTTTATACAGGTAGCGGTGCTGATATTTCCATGTTTATACAGGTAGCGGTGTAGATATTTCCATGTTTATACAGATAGCGCTGTAGATATTTCCATGTTTATACAGATAGCGGTGTAGATATCTCCATCTTAATACAGATGGCGGTGTAGATATTAATATGTTCATACAGATGGCCGTGCAGATATTTCCATGTTCATACAGATAGCGGTGTAGTTATTTCCATGTGTAAAGAAATAGCTGTGTAGATATTTCCATGTATATGCAGATAGCTGTGTAGATATTTCCATTTTCATGCAGATAGCGGTTTAGATATTTCCATGTTCAAACAGATAGCGGTGTAGATATTTCCATGTTTATACAGATAGCGGTGTAGATATTTCCATGTTCATCCAGATGGCTGTGTAGATATATCCATGTTCATACAGATAGCGGTGTAGATATTTCCATGTTCATACAGATAGTGTTGTAGATATTTCCATGTTCATACAGATAGCGGTGTAGCTATTTCCATGTTCATACAGATAGCGGTGTAGATATTTCCATCTTCGTACACATAGCGGTGTAGATATTTCCATGTTCATACAGATAGCTGTGCTGATATTTCCATGTTTATACAGGTAGCGGTGTAGATATTTCCATGTTCATACAGATAGCTCTGTAGCTATTTCCATGTTCATACAGATAGCGGTGTAGATATTTCCATGTTCATCCAGATGGCTGTACAGATATATCCATGTTCATACAGATGGCGGTGATGATAATTCCATGTTCAGATAGCGGTGTAGATATTTCCATGTTCATACAGATAGTGGTGTAGATATTTCCGTGTTCATACAGATAGCGGTGTAGCTATTTCCATGTTCATACAGATATCGGTGTAGATATTTCCATGTTCATCCAGATGGCTGTGTAGATATATCCATGTTCAAACAGATGGCGTTGTAGATATTTCCATGTTCATACATATAGCGGTGTAGATATTTCCATGTTCATACAGATAGCGGAGTAGGTATTTCCACGTTCATACAGATAGAGGGGCTGATATTTCCATGTTCATACAGATAGCGGTGCTGATATTTCCATGTTTGTACAGGTAGCCGTGTAGATATTTCCATGTTTATACAGATAGCGGTGTAGTTATTTCCATGTTTATATAGATAGCGGTGTAGATATTTCCATGTTTATACTGATAGCGGTGTAGATATCTCCATCTTAATATAGATTGGGGTGTAGATATTTATATCTTCATACAGATGGCGGTGCAGATATTTCCATGTTCATACAGATGGCGGTGTAGATATTTGCATGTATATAGAGATAGCGCTGTAGTTATTTCCATGTGTAAAGAGATAGCTTTGTAGATATTTCCATGTATATGCAGATCGCTGTGTAGATATTTCCATTTTCATGCAGATAGCGGTGTAGATATTTCCATGTTCAGATAGGGGTGTAGATATTTCCATGTTCATACAGATAGTGGTGTAGATATTTCCATGTTCATACAGATAGAGGGGCTGATATTTCCATGTTCATACAGATAGCGGTGCTGATATTTCCAGGTTTATACAGATAGTGGTGTAGATATTTCCATGTTAATACAGATGGCGCTGTAGATATTTATATGTTCATTCAGATGGCGGTGCCGATATTTCCATGTTCATACAGATGGCGGTGTAGATATTTCCATGTTCATACAGTTAGCAGTGTAGTTATTTCCATGTGTAAAGAGATAGCTGTGTAGATATTTCCATGTACATGCAGATAGCTGTGTAGATATTTCTATTTTCATGCTGATAGCGGTTTAGATATTTCCATGTTCAAACAGATAGCGGTGTAGATATTTCCATGTTCATACAGATAGCGTTGTAGATATTTCCATGCTTATACAGATTGCAGTGAAGATGCATGCATGTTTACACAGATAGCAGTGTAGATATTTCCATGTTCATGCAGATAGCGGTGTAGATATTTCCATGTTCATCCAGATGGCTGTGTAGATATTTCCATGTTCATACAGATAGCGGTGTAGATATTTCCATGTTCATACAGATAGAGGTGTAGATATTTCACTGTTCGTACAGATAGCGGTGTAGCTATTTCCATGTTCATGCAGATAGCGGTGTAGTTATTTCCATGTTCATAGAGATAGCAGTGTAGATATTTCCATGTTCATACAGATAGTGGTGCTGATATTTCCATGTTTATACAGGTAGCGGTGTAGATATTTCCATGTTCATACAGATAGCGGTGTAGATATTTCCATGTTCATCCAGATGGCTGTGTAGACATATCTATGTTAATACAGATTGCGGTGAAGATATTTCCATGTTCATACAGATAGCGGTGTAGATATTTCCATGTTCATACAGATAGCGGTGTAGATATTTCCATGTTCATACAGATGGCTGTGTAGATATATCCATGTTCATACAGATGGTGGTGAATATATTTCCATGTTCATACAGATAGCGGTGTAGCTATTTCCATGTTCATACAGATAGCGGTGCAGATATTTCCATGTTCATACAGATAGCGGTGCTGATATTTCCATGTTTATACAGATAGCGGTGTAGATATTTCCATGTTTATACAGATGGCGGTGTAGATATTTCCATGTTTATGC
This sequence comes from Gorilla gorilla gorilla, assembly GCF_029281585.2. Lineage (NCBI taxonomy): Eukaryota > Metazoa > Chordata > Mammalia > Primates > Hominidae > Gorilla > Gorilla gorilla. The sequence continues at coordinate 1,240,917 of NC_073232.2, read as the reverse complement.
AGATAGCGGTGTAGATATCTCCTTCTTAATACAGATGGCGGTGTAGATATTTATATGTTCAAACAGATGGCGGTGAAGATATTTCCATGTTCATACAGATGGCGGTGTAGATATTTCCATGTTTATAGAGATAGCGGTGTAGTTAATTCCATGTGTAAAGAGATAGCTTTGTAGATATTTCCATGTATATGCAGATAGCTGTGTAGATATTTCCATTTTCATGCAGACAGCGGTGTAGATATTTCCATGTTCAAACAGATAGCGGTGTAGATATTTCCATGTTCATACAGATAGCGGTGTATATATATCCATGTTCATACAGATAGCGGTGTAGATATTTCCATGTTAATACAGATAGCGGTGTAGGTATTTCCATGTTCATACAGATAGAGGTGCTGATATTTCCAAGTTTATACAGGTAGCGGTGTAGATATTTCCATGTTTATACAGATAGCGGTGTAGATATTTCCATGTTTATACAGATAGCGGTGTAGATATTTCCATGTTTATACAGATAGCGGTGTAGATATCTCCATCTTAATACAGCTGGCGGAGTAGATATTTCTATGTACATACAGATGGCTGTGCAGATATTTCCATGTTCATACAGATAGCGGTTTAGTTATTTCCATGTGTAAAGAGATAGCTGTGTAGATATTTCCATGTATATGCAGATAGCTGTGTAGATATTCCCATTTTCATGCAGATAGCGGTTTAGATATTTCCATGTTCTAACAGATAGCGGTGTAGATATTTCCATGTTCATACAGATAGCGGTGTAGATATTTCCATGTTTATACAGATAGCGCTGAAGATGTATGCATGTTTACACAGATAGCGGTGTAGATATTTCCACGCTCATACAGATAGCGGTGTAGATATTTCAATGTTCATCCAGATGGCTGTGTAGATATATCCATGTTCATACAGACAGCGGTGTAGTTATTTCCATATTCATACAGATAGCGGTGTAGATATTTCCATGTTTATACAGATAGCGGTGTAGATATTTCAATGTTTATACAGATAGCGGTGTAGATATTTCCAGGTTTATACAGATAGAGGTGTAGATATCTGCTTGTTAATACGGATGGCGGTGTAGATATTTATATGTTCTTACAGATGGCGGTGCAGATATTTTCATGTTCATACAGATAGCGGTGTAGCTATTTCCATGTTCATACAGATAGCGGTGTAGATATTTCCATGTTCATCCAGATGGCTGTGTAGACATATCCATGTTCATACAGATGGCAGTGAAGGTAATTCCATGTTTATACATCTAGCGGTGTAGATATTTCCATGTTCATACAGATAGTGGTGTAGATATTTCCATGTTCATACAGATAGCGGTGCTGATATTTCCATGTTTATACAGGTAGCGGTGCTGATATTTCCATGTTTATACAGGTAGCGGTGTAGATATTTCCATGTTTATACAGATAGCGCTGTAGATATTTCCATGTTTATACAGATAGCGGTGTAGATATCTCCATCTTAATACAGATGGCGGTGTAGATATTAATATGTTCATACAGATGGCCGTGCAGATATTTCCATGTTCATACAGATAGCGGTGTAGTTATTTCCATGTGTAAAGAAATAGCTGTGTAGATATTTCCATGTATATGCAGATAGCTGTGTAGATATTTCCATTTTCATGCAGATAGCGGTTTAGATATTTCCATGTTCAAACAGATAGCGGTGTAGATATTTCCATGTTTATACAGATAGCGGTGAAGATGTATGCATGCTTACACACTTAGTGGTGTAGATATTTCCATGTTCATACAGATAGCGGTGTAGATATTTCCATGTTCATCCAGATGGCTGTGTAGATATATCCATGTTCATACAGATAGCGGTGTAGATATTTCCATGTTCATACAGATAGTGTTGTAGATATTTCCATGTTCATACAGATAGCGGTGTAGCTATTTCCATGTTCATACAGATAGCGGTGTAGATATTTCCATCTTCGTACACATAGCGGTGTAGATATTTCCATGTTCATACAGATAGCTGTGCTGATATTTCCATGTTTATACAGGTAGCGGTGTAGATATTTCCATGTTCATACAGATAGCTCTGTAGCTATTTCCATGTTCATACAGATAGCGGTGTAGATATTTCCATGTTCATCCAGATGGCTGTACAGATATATCCATGTTCATACAGATGGCGGTGATGATAATTCCATGTTCAGATAGCGGTGTAGATATTTCCATGTTCATACAGATAGTGGTGTAGATATTTCCGTGTTCATACAGATAGCGGTGTAGCTATTTCCATGTTCATACAGATATCGGTGTAGATATTTCCATGTTCATCCAGATGGCTGTGTAGATATATCCATGTTCAAACAGATGGCGTTGTAGATATTTCCATGTTCATACAGATAGCGGTGTAGATATTTCCATGTTCATACAGATAGCGGAGTAGGTATTTCCACGTTCATACAGATAGAGGGGCTGATATTTCCATGTTCATACAGATAGCGGTGCTGATATTTCCATGTTTGTACAGGTAGCCGTGTAGATATTTCCATGTTTATACAGATAGCGGTGTAGTTATTTCCATGTTTATATAGATAGCGGTGTAGATATTTCCATGTTTATACTGATAGCGGTGTAGATATCTCCATCTTAATATAGATTGGGGTGTAGATATTTATATCTTCATACAGATGGCGGTGCAGATATTTCCATGTTCATACAGATGGCGGTGTAGATATTTGCATGTATATAGAGATAGCGCTGTAGTTATTTCCATGTGTAAAGAGATAGCTTTGTAGATATTTCCATGTATATGCAGATCGCTGTGTAGATATTTCCATTTTCATGCAGATAGCGGTGTAGATATTTCCATGTTCAGATAGGGGTGTAGATATTTCCATGTTCATACAGATAGTGGTGTAGATATTTCCATGTTCATACAGATAGAGGGGCTGATATTTCCATGTTCATACAGATAGCGGTGCTGATATTTCCATGTTTATACAGGTAGCGGTGTAGATATTTCCATGTTTATACAGGTAGCAGTGTAGATATTTCCATGTTTATACAGATAGCAGTGTAGATATTTCCATGTTTATAGAGATAGCGGTGTAGATATCTCCTTCTTAATACAGATGGCGGTGTAGATAATTATATGTTCATAAAGATGGCGGTGCAGATATTTCCATGTTCATACAGATGGCGGTGTAGATATTTCCATATTCATACAGATAGCGGTGTAGATATTTCCATCTTTATACTGATAGCGGTGTAGATATTTCCATGTTCATACAGATGGCGGTGCAGATATTTCCATGTTCATACAGATGGCGGTGTAGATATTTCCATGTTCATAGAGATAGCGGTGTAGTTATTTCCATGTGTAAAGAGATAGCTGTGTAGATATTTCCATGTATATGCAGATAGCTCTGTAGATATTTCCATTTTCATGCAGATAGCGGTGTAGATATTTCCATGTTCAAACAGAGATCGGTGCAGATATTTCCATGTTCATACAGATAGCGGTGTAGATATTTCCATGTTTATACAGATTGCGGTGAAGATGTATGCATATTTACTCAGATAGCGGTGTAGATATTTCCATTTTCATACAGATAGCGGTGTAGATATTTCCATGTTCATCCAGATGGCGGTGTAGATATTTCCATGTTCATCCAGATGGCTGTGTAGATATATCCATGTTCATACAGATAGCTGTGTAGATATTTCCAATTTCATACAGGTAGTGGTGTAGATATTTCCATGTTCATACAGATAGCAGTGTAGCTCTTTCCATGTTCATAGAGATAGCAGTGTAGATATTTCCATGTTCATACAGATAGCGTTGTAGATATTTCCATGTTCATACAGATAGCGGTGCTATTTCCATGTTTATACAGGTAGCGGTGTAGATATTTCCATGTTTATACAGATAGCGGTGTAGATATTTCCATGTTTATACAGATAGCAGTGTAGATATTGCTAAGTTTATACAGATAGCGTTGTGGATATTTCCATCTTAATATAGATGGGGGTGTAGATATTTATATGTTCATACAGATTGCGGTGCAGATATTACCATGTTCATACAGATGGCGGTGTAGATATTTCCATGTTCATACAGATTGCGGTGTAGATATTTCTATGTTCATACAGATAGCGGTGTAGTTATTTCCATGTGTAAAGAGATAGCTGTGTAGATATTTCCATGTATATGCAGATAGCTGAGTAGATATTTCCATTTTCAAGCAGATAGCAGTGTAGATATTTCCAAGTTCAAACAGATAGCGGTGTAGATATTTCCGTGTTCATACAGATAGCGGTGTAGATATTTCCATGTTCATACAAATCGCGGTGTAGATATTTCCATGTTCATCCAGATGGCTGTGTAGATATATCCATGTTCATACAGATAGCGGTGTAGATATATCCTTGTTCATACAGATAGCGGTGTAGATATTTCCATGTTTATACAGGCAGCGGTGTAGATAATTCCATGTTCATACAGATAGCGGTGCTGATATTTCCAAGTTTATACAGATAGCGGTGAAGATATCTCCTTCTTAATACAGATGGCGGTGTAGATATTTATAAGTTCATAGAGATGGCGGTGCAGATATTTCCATGTTTATACAGATGGCAATGTAGATATTTCCATGTTCATACAGATAGCGGTGTAGTTATTTCCATGTGTAAAGAGATAGCTGTGTAGATATTTCCATGTATATGCAGATAGCTGTGTAGATATTTCCATTTTCATGCAGACAGCGGTGTATATATTTCCTTGTTCAAACAGATAGCGGTGTAGATATTTCCATGTTCATACAGATAGCAGTGTAAATATTTCCATGTTCAAACAGATAGCGGTGTAGATATCTCCATCTTAATACAGATGGCGGTGTAGATATTTATATGTTCATAGAGATGGCAGTGTAGATATTTCCATGTTCATACAGATGGCGGTGTAGATATTTCCATGTTTATAGAGATAGCGGTATAGTTATTTCCATGTGTAAAGAGATAGGTTTGTAGATATTTCCATGTATATGCAGAGAGCTGTGTAGATATTTCTATTTTCATGCAGATAGCAGTTTAGATATTTCCATGTTCAAACAGATAGCGGTGTAGATATTTCTATGTTCATCCAGATGGCTGTGTAGATATATCCATGTTCATACAGATAGCGGTGTAGATATTTCCATGTTCATACAGATAGCGGTGTAGATATTTCCTTGTTTATACAGATAGCGGTGAAATGTATGCATGTTTACACAGGTAGCGGTGTAGATATTTCCATGTTCATACAGATAGCGGTGTAGATATTTCCATGTTCATCCAGATCGCTGTGTAGACATATCCATATTCATACAGATGGCGGTGAAGATATTTCCATGTTCATACAGATTGCGGTGTAGATATTTCCATGTTCATACAGATAGCGGTGTAGATATCTCCATGTTCATACAGATAGTGGTGTAGATATTTCCATGTTCATAGAGATAACTGTGTAGTTATTTCCATGTGTAAAGAGATAGCTGTGTAGATATTTCCATGTATATGCAGATAGCTGTGTAGATATTTCCATTTTCATGCAGATAGTGCTTTAGATATTTCCATGTTCAAACAGATAGCGGTGTAGATATTTCCATGTTCATAGAGATAGCGGTGTAGATATTTCCATGTTCATACAGATAGAGGGGCTGATATTTCCATGTTCATACAGAGAGCGGTTCTGATATTTCCATGTTTATACAGGTAGAGGTGTAGATATTTCCATGTTTATACAGATAGCAGTGTAGATATTTCCATGTTCATACAGATAGCGGTGTAGCTATTTCCATGTTCATACAGATAGTGGTGTAGATATTTCCATGTTCATCCAGATGGCTGTGTACATATATCCATGTTCATACAGATAGCGGTGTAGATATATCCATGTTCATACAGATAGCGGTGTAGATATTTCCATGTTTATACAGGCAGCGTAGTAGATATTTCCATGTTTATACAGATAGCGGTGTAGATATCTACTTGTTAATACAGATGGCGGTGTAGATATTTAGAGGCTCATACAGATGGCGTTGCAGTTATTTCCATGTTCATACAGATGGCGGTGTAGATATTTCCATGTTCAAACAGATAGCGGTGTAGGGATTTCCATGTTCATACAGATAGCGGTGGAGATATTTCCATGTTTACACAGATAGCGGTGAAGATGTATGCATGTTTTCACAGATAGCGGTGTAGATATTTCCATGTTCATACAGATCGCGGTGTAGATATTTCCATGTTCATTAAGATGGATGTGTAGACATATCCATGTTCATACAGATGGCGGTGAAGATATTTCCATGTTCATACAGATAGCGGTGTAGATATTTCCATGTTCATACAGATATCGGTGTAGATATTTCCATGTTCATACAGATGGCTGTGTAGATATATCCATGTTCATACAGATGACGGTGAAGATATTTCCATGTTCATACAGATAGCGGTGTAGATATTTCCATGTGAATACAGATAGCGGTGTAGATATTTCCATGTTCATACCGATAGCGGTGCTGATATTTCCATGTTTATAAAGGAAGCGGTGTAGATATTTCCATGTTTATACAGATAGCGGTGTAGATATTTCCATGTTTATACAGATAGCGGTGTAGATATTTCCATGTTTATACAGATAGCGGTGTAGATATCTCCTTCTTAATACAGATGGCGGTGTAGATATTTATAAGTTCATACAGATGGCGGTGCAGATATTTCCATGTTCATACAGATGGCGATGTAGATATTTCCATGCTCATACAGATAGCGGTGTAGTTATTTCCATGTGTAAAGAGATAGCTGTGTAGATATTTCCATGTATATGCAGATAGCTGTGTAGATATTTCCATTTTCTTGCAGACAGCGGTGTAGATATTTCCTTGTTCAAACAGATAGCAGTGTAGATATTTCCATGTTCATACAGATAGCGGTGTAGATATTTCCATGTTCATACTGATAGCGGTGTAGATATTTCCATGTTCATACAGATAGCGGTGTATATATTTCCATGTTCATACGGATAGCGGTGCTGATATTTCCATGTTTATACAGGTAGCGGTGTAGATATTTCCCTGTTTATACAGATAGTGGTGTAGTTATTTCCATGTTTATACAGATAGCGGTGTAGATATTTCCATGTTTATGCAGATAGCGCTGTAGATATTTCCATGTTTATAGTGATAGCGGTGTAGATATCTCCATCTTAATACAGATGGCGGTGTAGATATTTATATGTTCATACAGATGGCCGTGCAGATATTTCCATGTTCATACAGATAGCGGTGTAGTTATTTCCATGTGTAAAGGGATAGCTGTGTAGATATTTCCATGTATATGCAGATAGCTGTGTAGATATTTCCATTTTCATGCAGATAGCGGTTTAGATATTTCCATGTTCAAACAGATAGCGGTGTAGATATTTCCATGTTTATACAGATAGCGGTGAAGATGTATGCATGTTTACACACATAGTGGTGTAGATATTTCCATGTTCATACAGATAGCGGTGTAGATATCTCCATGTTCATCCAGATGGCGGTGTAGATATATCCATGTTCATACAGATAGCGGTGTAGATATTTCCATGTTCATACAGATAGTGGTGTAGATATTTCCATGTTCATACATATAGCGGTGTAGCTATTTCCATGTTCATACAGATAGCGGTGTAGATATGTCCATCTTCGTACACATAGCGGTGTAGATATTTCCATGTTCATACAGATAGCTGTGCTGATATTTCCATGTTTATACAGGTAGCGGTGTAGATATTTCCATGTTCATACAGATAGCTCTGTAGCTATTTCCATGTTCATACAGATAGCGGTGTAGATATTTCCATGTTCATCCAGATGGCTGTACAGATATATCCATGTTCATACAGATGGCGGTGATGATAATTCCATGTTCATACTGATAGCGGTGTAGATATTTCCATGTTCATACAGATAGTGGTGTAGATATTTCCGTGTTCATACAGATAGCGGTGTAGCTATTTCCATGTTCATACAGATATCGGTGTAGATATTTCCATGTTCATCCAGATGGCTGTGTAGATATATCCATGTTCAAACAGATGGCGTTGTAGATATTTCCATGTTCATACAGATAGCGGTGTAGATATTTCCATGTTCATACAGATAGCGGAGTAGGTATTTCCACGTTCATACAGATAGAGGGGCTGATATTTCCATGTTCATACAGATAGCGGTGCTGATATTTCCATGTTTATACTGTTAGCGGTGTAGATATCTCCATTTTAATACAGATGGCCGTGAAGATATTTGTATGTTCATACAGATGGCGGTGAAGTTATTTCCATGTTCATACAGATGGCGGTGTAGATATTTCCATGTTCATACAGAGAGCAGTGTAGTTATTTCCATGTGTAAAGAGATAGCTGTGTAGATATTTCCATGTATATGCAGATAGCTCTGTAGATATTTCCATTTTCATGCAGATAGCGGTGTAGATATTTCCATGTTTAAACAGATAGCGGTGTAGACATTTCCATGTTCATACAGATAGCGGTGAAGATATTTCCATGTTTATACAGATTGCTGTGAAGATGTATGCATATTTACACAGATAGCGGTGTAGATATTTCCATGTTCATGCAGATAGCAGTGTAGATATTTCCATGTTCATACAGATAGCGGTGCTGAGATTTCCATGTTTATGCAGATAGCGGTGCTGATGTTTCCATGTTTATACAGGTAGCAGTGTAGATATTTCCATGTTTATTCAGATAGCAGTGTAGATATTTCCATCTTAATACAGATGGCGGAGTAGATATTTATATGTTCATACAGATGGCGGTGCAGATATTTCCATGTTCATACAGATGGCGGTGTAGATATTTCCATGTTCATACAGATAGCGGTGTAGTTATTTCCATGTGTAAAGAGATAGCTTTGTAGATATTTCCATGTATATGCAGATAGCTGTGTAGATATTTCCATTTTCATGCAGAGAGTGGTGTATATATTTCCATCTTCAGATAGAGGTGTATATATTTCCATGTTCATACAGATAGCGGTGTAGATATTTCCAAGTTTATACAGACAGCGGTGAAGATGTATGCATGTTTACACAGATAGCGGTGTGGAGATTTCCATGTTCATACAGAGGGCTGTGCAGATATATCCATGTTCATACAGATAGCGGTGTAGATATTTCCATTTTCATACAGATAGCAGTGTAGATATTTCCATGTTCATACAGATGGCTGCGTAGATATATCCATGTTCATACCGATTGCGGTGAAGATATTTCCTTGTCCATACAGATAGCGGTGTAGATATTTCCATGTTCATACAGATAGAGTTGTAGCTATTTCCATGTTCATACAGATAGAGGGGCTGATATTTCCATGTTCATACAGATAGCGGTGCTGATATTTCCATGTTTATACAGGTAGCGGTGTAGATATTTCCATGTTTATACAGGTAGCAGTGTAGATATTTCCATGTTTATACAGAGAGCGGTGTAGATATATCCATGTTTATACAGATAGCGGTGTAGATATCTCCTTCTTAATACAGATGGCGGTGTAGATAATTATATGTTCATACAGATGACGTTGCAGATATTTCCATGTTCATACAGATGGCGGTGTGGATATTTCCATATTCATACAGATAGCGGTGTAGATATTTCCATGTTTATACAGAGAGCGGTGTAGATATTTCCATGTTCATACAGATGGCGGTGCAGATATTTCCATGTTCATACAGATGGCGGTGTAGATATTTCCATGTTCTTAGAGATAGCGGTGTAGTTATTTCCATGTGTAAAGAGATAGCTGTGTAGATATTTCCATGTATATGCAGATAGCTCTGTTGATATTTCCATTTTCATGCAGATAGCGGTGTAGATATTTCCATGTTCAAACAGATAGCGGTGTAGATATTTCCATGTTCATACCGATAGCGTTGTAGATATTTCCAGGTTCATACAGATTGCGGTGAAGATGTATGCATATTTACTCAGATAGCGGTGTAGATATTTCCATGTTCATACTGATAGCGGTGTTGATATTTCCATGTTCATCAAGATGGCGTTGTAGATATTTCCATGTTCATCCAGATAGCGGTGTAGATATTTCCATGTTCATACAGATAGCGGAGTAGGTATTTCCACGTTCATACAGATAGAGGGGCTGATATTTCCATGTTCATACAGATAGCAGTGCTGATATTTCCATGTTTATACAGGTAGCGGTGTAGATATTTCCATGTTTATACAGATAGCGGTGTAGTTATTTCCATGTTTATACAGATAGCGGTGTAGATATTTCCATGTTTATACTGTTAGCGGTGTAGATATCTCCATTTTAATAAAGATGGCCGTGAAGATATTTGTATGTTCATACAGATGGCGGTGAAGATATTTCCATGTTCATACAGATGGCGGTGTAGATATTTCCATGTTCATACAGATAGCGGTGTAGTTATTGCCATGTGTAAAGAGATAGCTGTGTAGATATTTCCATGTATATGCAGATAGCTCTGTAGATTTTTCCATTTTCATGCAGATAGCGGTGTAGATATTTCCATGTTTAAACAGATAGCGGTGTAGACATTTTCATTTTCATACAGATAGCGGTGAAGATATTTCCATGTTTATACAGATTGCGGTGAAGATGTATGCATATTTACACAGATAGCGGTGTAGATATTTCCATGTTCATGCAGATAGCAGTGTAGATATTTCCATGTTTATACAGATAGCGGTGAAGATGTATGCATGTTTATACAGATAGCGGTGTAGATATTTCCATGTTCATCCAGATGGCTGTGTTGATATATCCATGTTCATACAGATGGCGGTGAAGATATTTCAATATTCATACAGATAGCGGTGTAGATTTTTCCGTGTGTAAAGAGATAGCTGTGTAGATATTTCCATGCATATGAAGATAGCTGTGTAGATATTTCCATTTTCATGCAGATAGCGGTTTAGATATTTCCATGTTCAAACAGATAGCGGTGTAGATATTTCCATGTTCATAGAGAGAGCGGTGTAGATATTTCCATGTTCATACAGATAGCGGTGTAGATAATTCCATGTTTATACAGATAGTCGTGAAGATGTTTGCATGTTTACACAGATAGCGGTGTAGATATTTCCATGTTCATACAGATAGCGGTGTAGATATTTCCATGTTCATCCAGATGGCTGTGTAGACATATCCATGTTCATACAGATGGCGGTGAAGATATTACCATGTTCATACAGATAGCGGTGTAGATATTTCCATGTTCATCCAGATGGCTGTGTAGATATATCCATGTTCATACAGATAGCGGTGTAGATATTTCCATGTTCATACAGATAGCGGTGTAGATATTTCCATGTTCATACAGATAGCGGTGTAGATATTTCCATGTTCATACAGACGGCGGTGTAGATATTTCCATGTTTATAGATATAGCGGTGTAGATATTTCCATGTGTAAAGAGATAGCAGTGTATATATTTCCATGTATATGCAGATAGCTTTGTAGATATTTCCATTTTCATGCAGTTAGCGGTGTAGATATTTACATGTTCAAACAGATAGCGGTGTAGATATTTCCATGTTCATTCAGATAGCTTTGTAGATATTTCCATGTTCATACAGATAGCGGTGTAGATATTTCCATGTTCATACAGATAGCGGTGTAGATATTTCCATGTTCATACAGATAGCGGTGCTGATATTTCCATGTTTATACAGGTAGCGGTGTAGATATTTCCATGTTTATACAGATAGCGGTGTAGATATTTCCATGTTTATACAGATAGCGGTGTAGATATTTCCATGTTTATTCAGATAGCGGTGTAGATATCTCCATCTTAATACAGATGGCGGTGTAGATATTTATATGTTCATACAGATGGCGGTGCAGATATTTCCATGTTCATACAGATGGCGTTGTAGATATTTCCATGTTCAGATAGCGGTGTAGATATTTCCATGTTCATACAGATAGCGGTGTAGATATTTCCATGTTCATACAGGTAGCGGTGTAGATTTTTCCATGTTCATACAGATAGCGGTGCTGATATTTCCATGTTTATACAGGCAGCGGTGTAGATATATCCATGTTTATACAGATAGCGGTGTGGATATCTCCTTCTTAATACAGATGGCGGTGTAGATATTTATAAGTTCATACAGATGGCGGTGTAGATATTTCCATGTTCATACAGATGGGGGTGTAGATATTTCCATGTTTATAGATATAGCGGTGTAGTTATTTCCATGAGTAAAGAGATAGCTGTGTAGATATTTCCATGTATATGCAGATAGCTTTGTAGATATTTCCATTTTCATGCAGATAGCGGTGTAGATATTTACATGTTCAAACAGATAGCGGTGTAGATATTTCCATGTTCATTCAGATAGCTTTGTAGATATTTCCATGTTCATACAGATAGCGGTGTAGATATTTCCATGTTCATACAGATAGCGGTGTAGATATTTCCATGTTCATACAGATAGTGGTGCTGATATTTCCATGTTTATACAGGTAGCGGTGTAGATATTTCCATGTTTATAGAGATAGCGGTGTAGATATTTCCATGTTTATACAGATAGCGGTGTAGATATTTCCATGTTTATTCAGATAGCGGTGTAGTTATTTCCATGTGTAAAGAGATAGCTCTGTAGATATTTCCATGTATATGCAGATAGCTGTGTAGATATTTCCATTTTCATGCTGATAGCGGTGTAGATATTTCCATGTTCAAACAGATAGCAGTGTAGATATTTCCATGTTCATACAGATAGCGGTGTAGATATTTCCATGCTTATACAGATAGCGGTGAAGATATATGCATGTTTACACAGATAGCGGTGTAGATATTTCCATGTTCATGCAGATAGCGGTGTAGATATTTCCGTGTTCATCCAGATGGCTGTGTAGATATTTCTATGTTCATACAGATGGCGGTGTAGATATTTCCATGTTCATACAGATAGTGGTGTAGATATTTCCATGTTCATACAGATAGCGTTGTAGCTATTTCCATGTTCATACAGTTAGCAGTGAAGATATTTCCATGTTCATAGAGATAGCGGTGTAGATGTTTCCATGTTCATACAGATAGCGGTGCTGATATTTCCGTGTTTATACAGGTTGCGGTGTAGATATTTCCATGTTTATACAGATAGCGGTGTAGATATTTCCATGTTCATACAGATAGCGGTGTAGATATTTCCAAGTTTATACAGATAGTGGTGAAGATATCTCCATCTTAATACAGATGGCGGTGTAGATATTTATATGTTCATACAGATGTCAGTGTAGATATTTCCATGTTCATTCAGATGGCGGTGTAGATATTTCCATGTTTATAGAGATAGCGGTGTAGTTATTTCCATGTGTAAAGAGATAGCTTTGTAGATATTTTCAGGTATATGCAGATAGCTGTGTAGATATTTCTATTTTTATGCAGATAGCAGTTTAGATATTTCCATGTTCAAGCAGATAGCAGTGTAGGTATTTCCATGTTCATACAGATAGCGGTGTAGATATTTCCATGTTTATACAGATAGCGGTGAAGATGTATGCATGTTTACACAGATAGCGGTGAAGATATTTCCATGTTCATACAGATCGGGGTGTAGATATTTCCATGTTCATCTAGATGGCTGTGTAGACATATCCATGTTCGTACAGATGGCGGTGAAGATATTTCCATGTTCATAGAGATAGCGGTGTAGATATTTCCATGTTCAAACAGATAGCGGTGTAGATATTTCCATGTTCATAGAGATAGCGGTGTAGATATTTCCATTTTCATGCAGATAGCGGTTTAGATATTTCCATGTTCAAACAGATAGCGGTGTAGCTATTTCCATGTTCATACAGATAGCGGTGTAGACATTTCCATGTTCATACAGATATCGGTGTAGATATTTCCATGTTCATCCAGATGGCTGTGTAGATATATCCATGTTCATACAGATAGCGGTGTAGATATTTCCATTTTCATACAGGTAGTGGTGTAGATATTTCCATGTTCATACAGATGGTTGTGTAGATATATCCATGTTCATACAGATAGCGGTGTAGATATTTCCATGTTCATACAGATAGCGGTGTAGATATTTCCATGTTCATACAGATAGCGGTGTAGATATTTCCATGTTTATACAGATAGCGGTGAAGATGTATGCATGTTTACACAGATAGCGGTGTATATATTTCCATGTTCATACAGATAGCTGTGTAGATATTTCCATGTTCATCCAGATGGCTGTGTAGATATATCCATGTTCATACAGATGGCGGTGAAGATATTTCCATGTTCATACAGATAGCAGGGTAGATATTTCCATGTTCATACAGATAGCGGTATAGATATTTCCATGTTCATACAGATAGCTGTGTAGCTATTTCCATGTTCATACAGATAGCGGTGTAGATATTTCCATGTTCATCCAGATGGCTGTGTAGATATATCCATGTTCATACAGATGGCGGTGAAGATAATTCCATGTTCATACAGATAGCGGTGTACATATTTCCATGTTCATTCAGATAGAGGTGTAGATATTTCCATGTTCATACATATAGCGGTGCTGATATTTCCATGTTTATAGAGATAGCGGCGTAGATATCTCCAACTTAATATAGATGGCGGTGTAGATATTTATATGTTCATACAGTTGGCAGTGCAGATATTTCCATGTTCATGCAGATGGCGGTGTAGATATTTCCATGTTCATACAGATAGCGGTGTAGTTATTTCCATGTGTAAAGAGATAGCTGTGTAGATATTTCCATGAATATGCAGGTAGCAGTGTAGATATTTCCATTTTCATGCAGATAGCGGTGTAGATATTTCCATGTTCAAACAAATAGCGGTGTAGATATTTCCATGTTCATACAGATAGCGGTGTAGATATTTCCATGTTCATACAGATAGCAGTGTAGATATTTCCATGTTTATACAGATAGCGGTGAAGATGTATGCATGTTTACACAGATAGAGGTGTAGATGTTTCCATGTTCAAACAGCGGTGTAGATATTTCCATGTTCATACAGATAGCGGTGTAGATAATTCCATGTTTATACAGATTGCGGTGAAGGTGTATGCATATTTACACAGATAGCGGTGTAGATATTTCCATGTTCATACAGATAGCGGTGTAGATATTTCCATGTTCATCCAGATGGCTGTGTAGATATATCCATGTTCATACAAATAGCGGTGTAGATATTTCCATTTTCATACAGGTAGTGGTGTAGATATTTCCATGTTCATACAGATAGCGGTGTAGCTATTTCCGTTTTCATACAGATAGCGGTGTAGATATTTCCATGTTCATAGAGATAGCGGTGGAGATATTTCCATGTTCATACAGATAGCGGTGCTGATATTTCCATGTTTATACAGGTAGCGGTGTAGATATTTCCATGTTTTTACAGATAGCGGTGTAGATATCTCCATCTTAATATAGATGGGGGTGTAGATATTTATATCTTCATACTGATGGCGGTGCAGATATTTCCATTTTCATACAGATGGCGGTGTAGATATTTGCATGTTTATAGAGATAGCGCTGTAGTTATTTCCATGTGTAAAGAGATAGCTTTGTAGATATTTCCATGTATATGCAGATCGCTGTGTAGATATTTCCATTTTCATGCAGATAGCGGTGAAGATATTTCCATGTTCAAACAGATAGCGGTGTAGATATTTCCATGTTCATGCTAATAGCAGTGTAGATATTTCCATGTTTATACAGATGGCGGTGAAGATGTATGCATGTTTACACAGATAGCGGAGTAGATATTTCCATGTTCATATAGATAGCGGTGTAGATATTTCCATGTTCATCCAGATGGCTGTGTAGATATATCCATGTTCATACAGATGGCGGTGAAGATATTTCCATGTTCATACAGATAGCTGTGTAGTTATTTCCATGTGTAAAGAGATAGCTGTGTAGATATTTCCATGTATATGCAGATAGCTGTGTAGATATTTCCATTTTCATGCAGATAGCGGTTTAGATATTTCCATGTTCAAACAGATAGTGGTGTAGATATTTCCATGTTCATAGAGATAGCGGTGTAGATATTTCCATGTTCATACAGATAGCGGTGCTGATATTTCCATGTTTATACAGGTAGCGGTGTATATATTTCCAAGTTTATACAGAGAGCGGTGATGATATCTCCATCTTAAAGCAGATGGCGGTGTAGATATTTATATGTTCATACAGATGGCGGTGCAGATATTCCCATGTTCATACAGATGGCGCTGTAGATATTTCCATGTTTATAGAGATAGTGGTGCAGTTATTTCCATGTGTATAGAGATAGCTTTGTAGATATTTCCATGTATATGCAGATAGCTGTGTAGATATTTCTATTTTCATGCAGATAGGGGTTTAGATATTTCCATGTTCAAACAGATAGCGGTGTAGATATTTCCATGTTCATACAGATCGCGGTGTAGATATTTCCATGTTCATTAAGATGGCTGTGTAGACATATCCATGTTCATACAGATGGCGGTGAAGATATTTCCATGTTCATACAGATAGCGGTGTAGATATTTCCATGTTCATACCGATAGCGGTGGTGATATTTCCATGTTTATACAGGCAGCGGTGTAGATATTTCCATGTTTATACAGGTAGCGGTGTAGAGATTTCCATGTTTATACAGCTAGCGGTGTAGATATTTCCATGTTTATACAGATAGCGGTGTAGATATCTCCTTCTTAATACAGATGGCGGTGTAGATGTTTATATGTTCATACAGATGGCGGTGCAGATATTTCCATGTGCATACAGATGGCGGTGTAGATATTTCCAAGTTTATAGGGATAGCGGTGTAGTTATTTCCATGTGTAAAGAGGTAGCTGTGTAGATATTTCCATGTATATGCAGATAGCTGTGTAGATATTTCCATTTTCATGCAGACAGCGGTGTAGATATTTCCATGTTCAAACAGATAGCGGTGTAGATTTTTCCATGTTCATAAAGATAGCGGTGTAGATATTTCCATGTTCATACAGATAGCGGTGTAGATATTTCCATGTTCATACAGATAGCGGTGTAGATATTTCCATGTTCATACATATAGCGGTGCTGATATTTCCTTGTTTATACAGGTAGCGGTGTAGATATTTTCATGTTTATACAGATAGCGGTGTAGATATTTCCATGTTTATACAGATAGCGGTGTAGATATTTCCATGTTTATACAGATAGCGGTGTAGATATCTCCATCTTAATACAGATGGCGGTGTAGATATTTCCATGTTCATACAGATAGCGTTGTAGTTATTTCCATGTGTAAAGAGATAGCTGTGTGGATATTTCCATGTATATGCAGATAGCATGTAGATATTTCCATTTTCATGCAGATAGCGGTGTATATATTTCCATGTTCATACAGATAGCGGTGTAGTTATTTCCATGTTCATACAGATAGCAGTGTAGATATTTCCATGTTTATACAGATAGCGGTGAAGATGTATGCATGTTTACACAGATAGCGTTGTAGATATTTCCATGTTCATTGAGATTGCGGTGTAGATTTTTCCATGTTCATACAGATAGAGGTGTAGATATTTCCATGTTTATACAGATTGCGGTGAAGGTGTATGCATATTTACACAGATAGCGGTGTAGATATTTCCATGTTCATCCAGATAGCGGTGTAGATATTTCCATGTTCATCCAGATGGCTGTGTAGATATATCCATGTTCATACAGATAGCGGTGAAGATATTTCCATTTTCATACAGGTAGTGGTGTAGATATTTCCATGTTCATACAGATAGCGGTGTAGCTATTTCCATGTTCATCCAGATGGCTGTGTAGATATTTCCATGTTCATACAGAGAGCGGTTTAGATATTTCCATGTTCATACAGATAGCGGTGTAGATATTTCCATGTTTATACAGATAGCGGTGAAAATGTATGCATGTTTACACAGATAGCGGTGTAGATATTTCCATGTTCATCCAGATGGCTGTGTAGATATATCCATGTTCATACAGATAACGGTGTAGATATTTCCATGTTCATACACATAGCGGTGTAGATATTTCCATGTTCATCCAGATGGCTGTGTAGATATTTCCATGTTCATACAAATAGCGGTGTAGATATTTCCATGTTCCTACAGATAGCGGTGTAGATATTTCCATGTTCAAACAGATAGCGGTGTAGATATTTCCATGTTCATACAGATAGCGGTGTAGATATTTCCATGTTCATACAGGTAGCGGTGTAGATATTTCCATGTTCATAGAGATAGCGGTTCTGATATTTCCATGTTTATACAGGCAGCGGTGTAGATATTTCCATGTTTATACAGATAGCGGTGTAGATATCTCCTTCTTTATACAGATGGCGGTGTAGATATTTATATGTTCATACAGATGGCGGTGAAGATATTTCTATGTTCATACAGATGGCGGTGTAGATATTTCCATGTTTATGGAGATAGCGGTGTAGTTATTTCCATGTGTAAAGAGATAGCTGTGTAGATATTTCCATGTATATGCAGATAGCTGTGTAGATATTTACATTTTCATGCAGACAGCGGTGTAGATATTTCCATGTTCAAACAGATAGCGGTGTAGATATTTCCATGTTCATACATATAGCGGTGTAGTTATTTCCATGTTCATACAGATAGCGGTGTAGATATTTCCATGTTTATACAGATAGTGGTGTAGATATTTCCATGTTTATACAGATAGCGGTGTAGATATTTCCATGTTTATACAGATAGCAGTGTAGATATCTCCATCTTAATACAGATGGCGGTGTAGATATTTATATGTTCATACAGATGGCGGTGCAGATATTTCCATGTTCATACAGATAGCGTAGCAGCTATTTCCATGTTCATACAGATAGCGGTGTAGATATTTCCATGTTCCTCCAGATGGCTGTGTAGACATATCCATGTTCACACAGATGGCGTTGTAGATAATTCCATGTTCATACATCTAGCGGTGTAGATATTTCCATGTTCATACAGATAGCGTTGTAGATATTTCCATGTTCATACAGATAGATTGGCTGATATTTCCATGTTCATACAGATAGCGGTGCTGATATTTCCATGTTTATACAGGTAGCGGTGTAGATATTATCATGTTTATACAGATAGCGGTGTAGATATTTCCATGTTTATACAGATAGCGGTGTAGGTATTTCCAGGTTTATACAGATAGCGGTGTAGTTATCTCCATCTTAATACAGATGGCGGTGTAGATATTTATATGTTCATACAGATGGCCGTGCAGATATTTCCATGTTCATACAGATAGCGGTGTAGTTATTTCCATGTGTAAAGAGATAGCTGTGCAGATATTTCCATGAATATGCAGATAGCTGTGTAGATATTTCCATTTTCATGCAGATAGCGGTTCAGATATTTCCATGTTCAAACAGATAGCGGAGTAGCTATTTCCATGTTCATACAGATAGTGGTGTAGATATTTCCATGTTCATCCAGATGGTTGTGTAGATATATCCATGTTAATACAGATAGCAGTGTAGATATTTCCATGTTCATACAGATAGCAGTGTAGATATTTCCATGTTTATACAGATAGCGGTGAAGATGTATGCATGTTTACACAGATAGCGGTGTATATATTTCCATGTTCATACAGATAGCTGTGTAGGTATTTCCATGTTCATCCAGATGGCTGTGTAGATATATCCATGTTCATACAGATGGCGGTGAAGATATTTCCATGTTCATACAGATAACGGTGTAGATATTTCCATGTTCATACATATATCGTTGTAGATATTTCCATTTTCGTGCAGATAGCGGTGTAGATATTTCCATGTTCAAACAGATAGCGGTGTAGATATTTCCATGTTCATACAGATAGCGGTGTAGCTATTTTCATGTTCATACAGATAGCGGTGTCGATATTTCCATGTTTATACAGATAGCGGTGAATATGTATGCATGTTTACGCAGATAGCTGTGTAGATATTTCCAGCTTCATACAGATAGCGGTGTAGATATTTCCATGTTCATACAGATAGCGGTGTAGCTATTTCCATGTTCCTACAGATAGTGGTGTAGCTATTTCCATGTTCATACAGATAGAGGGGCTGATATTGCCATGTTCATGCAGATAGCGGTGTTGATATTTCCATGTTGATACAGGTAGCGGTGTAGATATTTCCATGTTTATACAGATAGCGGTGAAGATATTTCCATGTTTATACAGATAGCGGTGTAGATATTTCCAGGTTTATACAGATAGCGGTGTAGGTATTTCCAAGTTTATACAGATAGCGGTGAAGATATCCCCATCTTAATACAGATGACGGTGTAGATATTCATATGTTCATGCAGATGACAGTGCAGATATTTCCATGTTCATACAGATGGCGGTGTAGATATTTCCATGTTTATACAGATAGCGGTGTAGTTATTTCCATGTGTAAAGAGATAGCTTTGTATATATATCCATGTATATGCAGATAGCTGTGTAGATATTTCTATTTTCATGCAGATAGCGGTTTAGGTATTTCCATGTTCAAACAGATAGCTTTGTAGATATTTCCATGTTCATACAGATAGCGGTGTAGATATTTCCAGGTTTATACAGAGATCGGTGAAATGTATGCATGTTTACGCAGATAGTGGTGTAGATATTTCCATGTTCATACAGATCGCGGTGTAGATATTTCCATGTTCATCCAGATGGCTGTGTAGACATATCGATGATCATACAGATGGTGGTGAAGATATTTCCATGTTCATACAGATAGCATTGTAGATATTTCCATGTTCATACAGATGGCTGTGTAGATATATCCATGTTCATACAGATGGCGGTGAAGGTATTTCCATGTTCATACAGAAAGCGGTGTAGATATTTCCACGTTCATACAGATAGCGGTGTAGATATTTCCATGTTCATACTGATAGCGGTGCTGATATTTCCATGTTCATACAGATAGCGGTGTAGATATTTCCATGTTTATACAGATAGCGGTGTAGATATCTCCTTCTTAATACAGATGGCGGTGCAGATATTTATATGTTCATACACATGCCGGTGCAGATATTTCCATGTTCATACAGATGGCGGAGTAGATATTGCCATGTTTATAGAGATAGCGGTGTAGTTATTTCCATGTCTAAAGATATAGCTGTGTAGATATTTCCATGTATATGCAAATAGTTGTGTAGATATTTCCATTTTCATGCAGACAGCGCTGTAGATATTTCCATGTTCAAACAGATAGCAGTGTAGGTATTTCCATGTTTATACAGATAGCGGTGTGGATATTTCCATGTTCATACAGATAGCGGTGTAGATATTTCCATGTTCATGCAGATAGCGGTGTAGATATTTCCATGTTCATACAGATAGCGGTGTAGATATTTCCATGTTCATACAGATAGCGGTGTAGATATCTCCATGTTCATACAGATAGAGGGGCTATTTCCATGTTCATGCAGATAGCGGTGCTGATATTTCCATGTTTATACAGGTAGCGTTGTAGATATTTCCATGTATATACAGATAGCGGTGTAGATATTTCCATGTTTATACAGATAGCGGTGTAGATATTTCCATGTTTATAGAGATAGCGGTGTAGATATCTCCATCTTAATACAGATGGCCGTGTAGATATGTATATGTTCATACAGATGTCAGTGCAGATATTTCCATGTTCATACAGATGGCGGTGTAAATATTTCCATGTTCATACAGATAGCGGTGTAGTTATTTCCATGTGTAAAGAGATTGCTGTGTAAATATTTCCATGTTCAAACAGATAGCGGTGTAGAAATATCCATGTTCATACAGATAGCGGTGTAGATATTTCCATGTTCATTCAGATAGTGGTGTAGATATTTCCATGTTCATACAGATAGCGGTGTAGCTATTTCCATGTTCATACAGATAGCGGTGTAGATATTTCCATGTTCATAGAGATAGCGGGGTAGATATTTCCATGTTCATACAGATAGCGGTGCTGATATTTCCATGTTTATACAGGTAGCGGTGTAGATATTTCCATGTTTATACAGATAGCGGTGAAGATATGTCCATGTTTATACAGATAGCTGTGTAGATATTTCCAAGTTTCTACAGATAGCGGTGAATATATCTCCATCTTAATACAGATGGCCGTGTAGATATTTATATGTTCATACAGATGGCGGTGCAGATATTTCCATGTTCATTCAGATGGCGGTGTAGATATTTCCATTTTTATAGAGATAGTGGTGTAGTTATTTCCATGTGTAAAGAGATAGCTTTGTAGATATTTCCATGTATATTCAGATAGTTGTGTATATATTTCTATTTTCATGCAGATAGCAATTTAGATATTTCCATGTTCAAACAGATTGCGGTGTAGATATTTCCATGTTCATACAGATAGCGGTGTAGATATTTCCCTGTTTATATAGATAGCGGTGAAGATGTATGCATGTTTACAAAGATAGCGGTGTAGATATTTCCATGTTCATACAGATCGCGGTGTAGATATTTCCATGTTCATACAGATGGCTGTGTAGATATATCCATGTTCATACAGATGGCGGTGAAGGTATTTCCATGTTCATACAGAAAGCGGTGTAGATATTTCCACGTTTATACAGATAGCGGTGTAGATATTTCCATGTTCATACTGATAGCGGTGCTGATATTTCCATGTTTATACAGATAGCGGTGTAGATATTTCCATGTTCATACAGATAGCGGTGTAGATATTTCCATGTTTATACAGATAGCGGTGTAGATATCTCCTTCTTAATACAGATGGCGGTGCAGATATTTATATGTTCATACACATGCCGGTGCAGATATTTCCATGTTCATACAGATGGCGGAGTAGATATTGCCATGTTTATAGAGATAGCGGTGTAGTTATTTCCATGTCTAAAGATATAGCTGTGTAGATATTTCCATGTATATGCAAATAGTTGTGTAGATATTTCCATTTTCATGCAGACAGCGCTGTAGATATTTCCATGTTCAAACAGATAGCAGTGTAGGTATTTCCATGTTTATACAGATAGCGGTGTGGATATTTCCATGTTCATACAGATAGCGGTGTAGATATTTCCATGTTCATGCAGATAGCGGTGTAGATATTTCCATGTTCATACAGATAGCGGTGTAGATATTTCCATGTTCATACAGATAGCGGTGTAGATATCTCCATGTTCATACAGATAGAGGGGCTATTTCCATGTTCATGCAGATAGCGGTGCTGATATTTCCATGTTTATACAGGTAGCGTTGTAGATATTTCCATGTATATACAGATAGCGGTGTAGATATTTCCATGTTTATACAGATAGCGGTGTAGATATTTCCATGTTTATAGAGATAGCGGTGTAGATATCTCCATCTTAATACAGATGGCCGTGTAGATATGTATATGTTCATACAGATGTCAGTGCAGATATTTCCATGTTCATACAGATGGCGGTGTAAATATTTCCATGTTCATACAGATAGCGGTGTAGTTATTTCCATGTGTAAAGAGATTGCTGTGTAAATATTTCCATGTTCAAACAGATAGCGGTGTAGAAATATCCATGTTCATACAGATAGCGGTGTAGATATTTCCATGTTCATTCAGATAGTGGTGTAGATATTTCCATGTTCATACAGATAGCGGTGTAGCTATTTCCATGTTCATACAGATAGCGGTGTAGATATTTCCATGTTCATAGAGATAGCGGGGTAGATATTTCCATGTTCATACAGATAGCGGTGCTGATATTTCCATGTTTATACAGGTAGCGGTGTAGATATTTCCATGTTTATACAGATAGCGGTGAAGATATGTCCATGTTTATACAGATAGCTGTGTAGATATTTCCAAGTTTCTACAGATAGCGGTGAATATATCTCCATCTTAATACAGATGGCCGTGTAGATATTTATATGTTCATACAGATGGCGGTGCAGATATTTCCATGTTCATTCAGATGGCGGTGTAGATATTTCCATGTTTATAGAGATAGTGGTGTAGTTATTTCCATGTGTAAAGAGATAGCTTTGTAGATATTTCCATGTATATGCAGATAGTTGTGTATATATTTCTATTTTCATGCAGATAGCAATTTAGATATTTCCATGTTCAAACAGATTGCGGTGTAGATATTTCCATGTTCATACAGATAGCGGTGTAGATATTTCCATGTTTATATAGATAGCGGTGAAGATGTATGCATGTTTACAAAGATAGCGGTGTAGATATTTCCATGTTCATACAGATCGCGGTGTAGATATTTCCATGTTCATACAGATGGCTGTGTAGATGTATCCATGTTCATACAGATGGCGGTGAAGATATTTCCATGTTCATACAGACAGCGGTGTAGATATTTCCATGTTCATACAGATAGCGGTGTAGATATTTCCATGTTCATACTGATAGCGGTGCTGATATTTCCATGTTTATACAGATAGCGGAGTAGATATTTCCATGTTTATACAGATAGCGGTGTAGATATTTCCATGTTTATACAGATAGCGGTGTAGATATCTCCTTCTTAATACAGATGGCGGTGCAGATATTTATATGCTCATACACATTCCGGTGCAGATATTTCCATGTTCATACAGATAGAGGTGTAGATATTTCACTGTTCGTACAGATAGCGGTGTAGCTATTTCCATGTTCATGCAGATAGCGGTGTAGATATTTCCATGTTCATAGAGATAGCAGTGTAGATATTTCCATGTTCATACAGATAGTGGTGCTGATATTTCCATGTTTATACAGGTAGCGGTGTAGATATTTCCATCTTTATACAGATAGCGGTGTAGATATTTCCAGGTTTAGAAAGATGGCGGTGTAGATATTTCCAAGTTTATACAGATAGCGGTGAAGATATCTCCATCTTAATACAGATGGCGGTGTAGATAATTATATGTTCATACAGATGGCAGTGCAGATATTTCCATGTTCGTACAGATGGCGGTGTAGATATATCCATGTTTATAGAGATAGCGGTGTAGTTATTTCCATGTGTATAGAGATTGGTTTGTAGATATTTCCATGTATATGTAGATACCTGTGTAGATATTTCTATTTTCATGCATTTAGCGGTTTAGATATTTCCATGTTCAAACAGATAGCGGTGTAGATATTTCCATGTTCATACAGATAGCGGTGTAGATATTTCCATGTTTATACAGATAGCGGTGAAACGTATGCATGTTTACACAGATAGCGGTGTAGATATTTCCATGTTCATACAGATCGCGGTGTAGATATTTCCATGTTCATCCAGATGGCTGTGTAGACATATCTATGTTCATACAGATTGCTGTGAAGATATTTCCATGTTCATACAGATAGCGGTGTAGATATTTCCATGTTCATACAGATAGCGGTGTAGATATTTCCATGTTCATACAGATGGCTGTGTAGATATATCCATGTTCATACAGATGGTGGTGAATATATTTCCATGTTCATACAGATAGCGGTGTAGATATTTCCATGTTCATACAGATAGCGGTGCAGATATTTCCATGTTCATACAGATAGCGGTTCTGATATTTCCATGTTTATACAGATAGCGGTGTAGATATTTCCATGTTTATACAGATAGCGGTGTAGATATTTCCATGTTTATACAGATAGCGGTGTAGATTTTTCCTTCTTAATACAGATGGCGGTGTAGATATTTATATGTTCATACAGATGGCGGTGAAGATATTTCCATGTTCATACAGATGGCGGTGTAGATATTTCCATGTTAATAGAGATAGCGGTGTAGTTAATTCCATGTGCAAAGAGATAGCTGTGTAGATATTTCCATGTATATGCAGATAGCTGTGTAGATATTTCCATTTTCATGCACATAGCGGTGTAGATATTTCCATGTTCAAACAGATAGCGGTGTAGATATTTCCATGTTAATACAGATAGCGGTGTATATATATCCATGTTCATACAGATAGCGGTGTAGATATTTCCATGTTAATACAGATAGCGTTGTAGATATTTCCATGTTCATACAGATAGCGGTGCTGATATTTCCAAGTTTATACAGGTAGCGGTGTAGATATTTCCATGTTTATACAAATAGCGGTGTAGATATTTCCATGTTTATACAGATAGCGGTGTAGATATTTCCATGTTTATACAGATAGCGGTGTAGATATCTCCATCTTAATACAGCTGGCGGAGTAGATATTTCTATGTACATACAGATGGCTGTGCAGATATTTCCATGTTCATACAGATAGCGGTGTAGTTTTTTCCATGTGTAAAGAGATAGCTGTGTAGATATTTCCATGTATATGCAGATAGCTGTGTAGATATTCCCATTTTCATGCAGATAGCGGTTTAGATATTTCCATGTTCAAACAGATAGCTGTGTAGATATTTCCATCTTCATACAGATAGCGGTGTAGATATTTCCATGTTTATACAGATAGCGCTGAAGATGTATGCATGTTTACACAGATAGCGGTGTAGATATTTCCACGCTCATACAGATAGCGGTGTAGATATTTCCATGTTCATCCAGATGGCTGTGTAGATATATCCATGTTCATACAGATAGCGGTGTAGCTATTTCCATATTCATACAGATAGCGGTGTAGATATTTCCATGTTTATACAGATAGCGGTGTAGATATTTCCATGTTTATACAGATAGCGGTGTAGATATTTCCAGGTTTATACAGATAGAGGTGTAGATATCTGCTTCTTAATACGGATGGCGGTGTAGATATTTATATGTTCATACAGATGGCGGTGCAGCTATTTTCATGTTCATACAGATAGCGGTGTAGCTATTTCCATGTTCATACAGATAGCGGTGTAGATATTTCCATGTTCATCCAGATGGCTGTGTAGACATATCCATGTTCATACAGATGGCAGTGAAGATTATTCCATGTTTCTACATCTAGCGGTGTAGATATTTCCATGTTCATACAGATAGTGGTGTAGATATTTCCATGTTCATACAGATAGCGGTGCTGATATTTCCATGTTTATACAGTTAGCGGTGCTGATATTTCCATGTTTATACAGGTAGCGGTGTAGATATTTCCATGTTTGTACAGATAGCGGTGTAGATATTTCCATGTTTATACAGATAGCGCTGTAGATATTTCCATGTTTATACAGATAGCGGTGTAGATATCTCCATCTTAATACAGATGGCGGTGTAGATATTAATATGTTCATACAGGTGGCCGTGCAGATATTTCCATGTTCATACAGATAGCGGTGTATTTATTTCCATGTGTAAAGAAATAGCTGTGTAGATATTTCTTTGTATATGCAGATAGCTGTGTAGATATTTCCATTTTCATGCAGATAGCGGTTTAGATATTTCCATGTTCAAACAGATAGCGGTGTAGATATTTCCATGTTTATACAGATAGCGGTGAAGAAGTATGCATGCTTACACACTTAGTGGTGTAGATATTTCCATGTTCATACAGATAGCGGTGTAGATATTTCCATGTTCATCCAGATGGCTGTGTAGATATATCCATGTTCATACAGATAGCGGTGTAGATATTTCCATGTTCATACAGATAGTGGTGTAGATATTTCCATGTTCATACAGATAGCGGTGTAGCTATTTCCATGTTCATACAGATAGCGGTGTAGATATTTCCATCTTCGTACACATAGCGGTGCAGATATTCCCATGTTCATACAGATAGCTGTGCTGATATTTCCATGTTTATACAGGTAGCGGTGTATATATTTCCATGTTCATACAGATAGCTCTGTAGCTATTTCCATGTTCATACAGATAGCGGTGTAGATATTTCCATGTTCATCCAGATGGCTGTACAGATATATCCATGTTCATACAGATGGCGGTGATGATAATTCCATGTTCATACAGATAGCAGTGTAGATATTTCCATGTTCATACAGATTGTGGTGTAGATATTTCCATGTTCATACAGATAGCGGTGTAGCTATTTCCATGTTCATACAGATATCGGTGTAGATATTTCCATGTTCATCCAGATGGCTGTGTAGATATATCCATGTTCAAACAGATGGCGTTGTAGATATTTCCATGTTCATACAGATAGCGGTGTAGATATTTCCATGTTCATACAGATAGCGGAGTAGGTATTTCCACGTTCATACAGATAGAGGGGCTGATATTTCCATGTTCATACAGATAGCGGTGCTGATATTTCCATGTTTATACAGGTAGAGGTGTAGATATTTCCATGTTTATACAGATAGTGGTGTAGTTATTTCCATGTTTATATAGATAGCGGTGTAGATATTTCCATGTTTATACTGATAGCGGTGTAGATATCTCCATTTTAATACTGACGGCCGTGAAGATATTTGTATGTTCATACAGATGGCGGTGCAGATATTTCCATGTTCATACAGATGGCGGTGTAGTTATTTCCATGTGTAAAGAGATAGCTGTGTAGATATTTCCATGTATATGCAGATAGCTCTGTAGATATTTCCATTTTCATGCAGATAGCGGTGTAGATATTTCCATGTTTAAACAGATAGCGGTGTAGACATTTCCATGTTCATACAGATAGCGGTGAAGATATTTCCATGTTTATACAGATTGCAGTGAAGATGTATGCATATTTACACAGATAGCGGTGTAGATATTTCCATGTTCATACAGATAGCGGTGTAGATATTTCCATGTTCATCCAGATGGCTGTGTAGATATATCCATGTTCATACAGATAGCGGTGTAGATATTTCCATGTTCATACAGATAGCGGTGTAGTTATTTCCATGTTCATAGAGATAGCGATGTAGTTATTTCCATGTTCATAGAGATAGCGGTGTAGATATTTCCGTGTTCATACAGATAGCGGTGCTGATATTTCCATGTTTATACAGGTAGCGGTGTAGATATTTCCATGTTTATACAGATAGCGGTGTAGATATTTCCATGTTTATACAGATAGCGGTGTAGATATTTCCATGTTTATACATATAGCGGTGTAGATATCTCCATCTTAATATAGATTGGGGTGTAGATATTTATATCTTCATACAGATGGCGGTGCAGATATTTCCATGTTCATACAGATGGCGGTGTAGATATTTGCATGTATATAGTGATAGCGCTGTAGTTATTTCCATGTGTAAAGAGATAGCTTTGTAGATATTTCCATGTATGTGCAGATCGCTGTGTAGATATTTCCATTTTCATGCAGATAGCGGTGTAGATATTTCCATGTTCAGATAGCGGTGTAGATATTTCCATGTTCATGCAGATAGCAGTGTAGATATTTCCATGTTTATACAGATAGCGGTGAAGATATATGCAAGTTTATACAGATAGCGGTGTAGATATTTCCATGTTCTTCCAGATGGCTGTGTTGATATATCCATGTTCATACAGATGGCGGTGAAGATATTTCTATCTTCATACAGATAGCGGTTTAGTTTTTTCCGTGTGTTAAGAGATAGCTGTGTAGATATTTCCATGCATATGCAGATAGCTGTGTAGATATTTCCATTTTCATGCAGATAGCGGTTTAGATATTTCCATGTTCAAACAGATAGCGGTGTAGATATTTCCATGTTCATACAGATAGTGGTGTAGATATTTCCATGTTTATACAGATAGCGGTGTAGATATTTCCAGGTTTATAAAGATAGCGGTGTAGATATTTCCAAGTTTATACAGATAGCGGTGAAGATATCTCCATCTTAATACAGATGGTGGTGTAGATATTTATATGTTCATACAGATGGCAGTGCAGATATTTCCATGTTCATACAGATGGCGGTGTAGATATTTCCATGTTTATAGAGATAGCGGTGTAGTTATTTCCATGTGTAAAGAGATAGGTTTGTAGATATTTCCATGTATATGCAGATAGCTGTGTAGATATTTCTATTTTCATGCAGATAGCGGTTTAGATATTTCCATGTTCAAACAGATAGCGGTGTAGATATTTCCATGTTCATACAGATAGCGGTGTAGATATTTCCATGTTTATACAGATAGTAGTGAAACGTATGCATGTTTACACAGATAGCAGTGTAGATATTTCCATGTTCATACAGATAGCGGTGTAGATATTTCCATGTTTATACAGATAGTAGTGAAACGTATGCATGTTTACACAGATAGCAGTGTAGATATTTCCATGTTCATACAGATCGCGGTGTAGATATTTCCATGTTCATCCAGATGGGTGTGTAGACATATCCATGTTCATACAGATGGCGTTGAAGATATTTCCATGTTCATACAGATAGCGGTGTAGATATTTCCATGTTCATACAGATAGCGGTGTAGATATTTCCATGTTCATCCAGATGGCTGTGTAGATATATCCATGTTCATACAGATGGCGGTGAAGAAATTTCCATGTCCATACAGATAGCGGTGTAGCTATTTCCATGTTCATACAGATAGCGGTGTATGTATTTCCATGTTCATACAGATAGCGGTGTAGATATTTCCATGTTCATACAGATAGCGGTGTAGATATTTCCATGTTCATCCAGATGGCTGTGTAGATATATCCATGTTCATACAGATGGCGGTGTAGATATTTCCATGTTCTTAGAGATAGCGGTGTAGATATTTCCATATTCATACAGATAGAGGGGCTGATATTTCCATGTTCATACATATAGCGGTGCTGATATTTCCATGTTTATACAGGTAGTGGTGTAGATATTTCGATGTTTATACAGGTAGCAGTGTAGATATTTCCATGTTTATACAGATAGCGATGTGGATATTTCCAGGTTTATACAGATAGCGGTGTAGATATTTCCATCTTAATACAGATGGCGCTGTAGATATATATATGTTCATTCAGATGGTGGTGCAGATATTTCCATGTTCATACAGATGGCAGTGTAGATATTTCCATGTTCATACAGATAGCGGTGTAGTTATTTCCATGTGTAAAGAGATAGCTGTGTAGATATTACCATGTATATGCAGATAGCTGTGTAGATATTTCTATTTTCATGCTGATAGCGGTTTAGATATTTCCATGTTCAAACAGATAGCGGTGTAGATATTTCCATGTTCATACACATAGCGTTGTAGATATTTCCATGATTATACAGATTGCAGTGAAGATGTATGCATGTTTACACAGATAGCAGTGTAGATATTTCCATGTTCATGCAGATAGCGGTGTAGATATTTCCATGTTCATCCAGATGGCTGTGTAGATATTTCCATGTACATACAGATAGCGGTGAAGATATTTCCATGTTCATACAGATAGAAGTGTAGATATTTCACTGTTCATACAGATAGCGGTGTAGCTGTTTCCATGTTCATGCAGATAGCGGTGTAGATATTTCCATGTTCATAGAGATAGCAGTGTAGATATTTCCATGTTCATACAGATAGTGGTGCTGATATTTCCATGTTTATACAGGTAGCGCTGTAGATATTTCCATCTTTATACAGATAGCGGTGTAGATATTTCCATGTTCGTACAGATAGCGGTGTAGATATTTCCATGTTCATACAGATAGCGGTGCTTATGTTTCCATGTTTATACAGATAGTGGTGTAGATATTTCCAAGTTTATACAGATAGCGGTGAAGATATCTCCATCTTAATACAGATGGCGGTGTAGATATTTATATGTTCATACCGATGGCAGTGCAGATATTTCTATGTTCGTACAGATGGCGGTGTAGATATATCCATGTTTATAGAGATAGCGGTGTAGTTATTTCCATGTGTAAAGAGATAGGTTTGTAGATATTTCCATGTATATTTAGATAGCTGTGTAGATATTTCTATTTTCATGCACATAGCGGTTTAGATATTTCCATGTTCAAACAGATAGCGGTGTAGATATTTCCATGTTCATACAGATAGCGGTGTAGATATTTCCATGTTTATACAGATAGCGGTGAAACATATGCATGTTTACAGAGATAGCGGTGTAGATATTTCCATGTTCATACAGATCGCGGTGTAGATATTTCCATGTTCATCCAGATGGCTGTGTAGACATATATATGTTCATACAGATGGCGGTGAAGATATTTCCATGTTCATACAGATAGCGGTGTAGATATTTCCATGTTCATACAGATAGCGGTGTAGATATCTCCATCTTAATACAGATGGCGGTGTAGATATTTATATGTTCATACAGATGGCCGTGCAGATATTTCCATGTTCATACAGATAGCGGTGTAGTTATTTCCATGTGTAAAGAGATAGCTGTGTAGATATTTCCATTTACATGCAGATAGCTGTGTAGATATTTCCATTTTCATGCAGATAGCGTGTAGATATTTCCATGTTCAAACAGATAGCGGTGTAGATATTTCCATGTTTATACAGATAGCGGTGAAGATGTATGCATGCTTACACACATAGTGGTGTAGATATTTCCATGTTCATACAGATGGCGGTGTAGATATTTCCATGTTCATACAGAGAGCAGTGTAGTTATTTCCATGTGTAAAGAGATAGCTGTGTAGATATTTCCATGTATATGCAGATAGCTCTGTAGATATTTCCATTTTCATGCAGATAGCGGTGTAGATATTTCCATGTTTAAACAGATAGCGGTGTAGACATTTCCATGTTCATACAGATAGCGGTGAAGATATTTCCATGTTTATACAGATTGCGGTGAAGATGTATGCATATTTACACAGATAGCGGTGTAGATATTTCCATGTTCATGAAGATAGCAGTGTAGATATTTCCATGTTCATACAGATAGCGGTGCTGAGATTTCCATGTTTATGCAGATAGCGGTGCTGATGTTTCCATGTTTATACATGTAGCAGTGTAGATATTTCCATGTTTATTCAGATAGCAGTGTAGATATTTCCATCTTAATACAGATGGCGGAGTAGATATTTATATGTTCATACAGATGGCGGTGCAGATATTTCCATGTTCATACAGATGGCGGTGTAGATATTTCCATGTTCATACAGATAGCGGTGTAGTTATTTCCATGTGTAAAGAGATAGCTTTGTAGATATTTCCATGTATATGCAGATAGCTGTGTAGATATTTCCATTTTCATGCAGAGAGTGGTGTATATATTTCCATCTTCAGATAGAGGTGTATATATTTCCATGTTCATACAGATAGCGGTGTAGATATTTCCAAGTTTATACAGACAGCGGTGAAGATGTATGCATGTTTACACAGATAGCGGTGTGGAGATTTCCATGTTCATACAGAGGGCTGTGCAGATATATCCATGTTCATACAGATAGCGGTGTAGATATTTCCATTTTCATACAGATAGCAGTGTAGATATTTCCATGTTCATACAGATGGCTGCGTAGTTATATCCATGTTCATACCGATTGCGGTGAAGATATTTCCTTGTCCATACAGATAGCGGTGTAGATATTTCCATGTTCATACAGATAGAGTTGTAGCTATTTCCATGTTCATACAGATAGAGGGGCTGATATTTCCATGTTCATACAGATAGCGGTGCTGATATTTCCATGTTTATACAGGTAGCGGTGTAGATATTTCCATGTTTATACAGGTAGCAGTGTAGATATTTCCATGTTTATACAGAGAGCGGTGTAGATATATCCATGTTTATACAGATAGCGGTGTAGATATCTCCTTCTTAATACAGATGGCGGTGTAGATAATTATATGTTCATACAGATGACGTTGCAGATATTTCCATGTTCATACAGATAGCGGTGTAGATATTTCCATGTTCATACAGATAGCGGTGTAGATATTTCCATGTTCATCCAGATGGCTGTGTAGATATATCCATGTTCATACAGATGGCGGTGTAGATATTTCCATGTTCTTAGAGATAGCGGTGTAGATATTTCCATATTCATACAGATAGAGGGGCTGATATTTCCATGTTCATACATATAGCGGTGCTGATATTTCCATGTTTATACAGGTAGTGGTGTAGATATTTCGATGTTTATACAGGTAGCAGTGTAGATATTTCCATGTTTATACAGATAGCGATGTGGATATTTCCAGGTTTATACAGATAGCGGTGTAGATATTTCCATCTTAATACAGATGGCGCTGTAGATATATATATGTTCATTCAGATGGTGGTGCAGATATTTCCATGTTCATACAGATGGCAGTGTAGATATTTCCATGTTCATACAGATAGCGGTG
Source organism: Gorilla gorilla gorilla (assembly GCF_029281585.2). Taxonomy (NCBI): domain Eukaryota; kingdom Metazoa; phylum Chordata; class Mammalia; order Primates; family Hominidae; genus Gorilla; species Gorilla gorilla. The sequence continues at coordinate 1,206,775 of NC_073232.2, read as the reverse complement.
TAGTTATTTCCATGTGTAAAGAGATAGCTGTGTAGATATTACCATGTATATGCAGATAGCTGTGTAGATATTTCTATTTTCATGCTGATAGCGGTTTAGATATTTCCATGTTCAAACAGATAGCGGTGTAGATATTTCCATGTTCATACACATAGCGTTGTAGATATTTCCATGATTATACAGATTGCAGTGAAGATGTATGCATGTTTACACAGATAGCAGTGTAGATATTTCCATGTTCATGCAGATAGCGGTGTAGATATTTCCATGTTCATCCAGATGGCTGTGTAGATATTTCCATGTACATACAGATAGCGGTGAAGATATTTCCATGTTCATACAGATAGAAGTGTAGATATTTCACTGTTCATACAGATAGCGGTGTAGCTGTTTCCATGTTCATGCAGATAGCGGTGTAGATATTTCCATGTTCATAGAGATAGCAGTGTAGATATTTCCATGTTCATACAGATAGTGGTGCTGATATTTCCATGTTTATACAGGTAGCGCTGTAGATATTTCCATCTTTATACAGATAGCGGTGTAGATATTTCCATGTTCGTACAGATAGCGGTGTAGATATTTCCATGTTCATACAGATAGCGGTGCTTATGTTTCCATGTTTATACAGATAGTGGTGTAGATATTTCCAAGTTTATACAGATAGCGGTGAAGATATCTCCATCTTAATACAGATGGCGGTGTAGATATTTATATGTTCATACCGATGGCAGTGCAGATATTTCTATGTTCGTACAGATGGCGGTGTAGATATATCCATGTTTATAGAGATAGCGGTGTAGTTATTTCCATGTGTAAAGAGATAGGTTTGTAGATATTTCCATGTATATTTAGATAGCTGTGTAGATATTTCTATTTTCATGCACATAGCGGTTTAGATATTTCCATGTTCAAACAGATAGCGGTGTAGATATTTCCATGTTCATACAGATAGCGGTGTAGATATTTCCATGTTTATACAGATAGCGGTGAAACATATGCATGTTTACAGAGATAGCGGTGTAGATATTTCCATGTTCATACAGATCGCGGTGTAGATATTTCCATGTTCATCCAGATGGCTGTGTAGACATATATATGTTCATACAGATGGCGGTGAAGATATTTCCATGTTCATACAGATAGCGGTGTAGATATTTCCATGTTCATACAGATAGCGGTGTAGATATCTCCATCTTAATACAGATGGCGGTGTAGATATTTATATGTTCATACAGATGGCCGTGCAGATATTTCCATGTTCATACAGATAGCGGTGTAGTTATTTCCATGTGTAAAGAGATAGCTGTGTAGATATTTCCATTTACATGCAGATAGCTGTGTAGATATTTCCATTTTCATGCAGATAGCGTGTAGATATTTCCATGTTCAAACAGATAGCGGTGTAGATATTTCCATGTTTATACAGATAGCGGTGAAGATGTATGCATGCTTACACACATAGTGGTGTAGATATTTCCATGTTCATACAGATGGCGGTGTAGATATTTCCATGTTCATACAGAGAGCAGTGTAGTTATTTCCATGTGTAAAGAGATAGCTGTGTAGATATTTCCATGTATATGCAGATAGCTCTGTAGATATTTCCATTTTCATGCAGATAGCGGTGTAGATATTTCCATGTTTAAACAGATAGCGGTGTAGACATTTCCATGTTCATACAGATAGCGGTGAAGATATTTCCATGTTTATACAGATTGCGGTGAAGATGTATGCATATTTACACAGATAGCGGTGTAGATATTTCCATGTTCATGAAGATAGCAGTGTAGATATTTCCATGTTCATACAGATAGCGGTGCTGAGATTTCCATGTTTATGCAGATAGCGGTGCTGATGTTTCCATGTTTATACATGTAGCAGTGTAGATATTTCCATGTTTATTCAGATAGCAGTGTAGATATTTCCATCTTAATACAGATGGCGGAGTAGATATTTATATGTTCATACAGATGGCGGTGCAGATATTTCCATGTTCATACAGATGGCGGTGTAGATATTTCCATGTTCATACAGATAGCGGTGTAGTTATTTCCATGTGTAAAGAGATAGCTTTGTAGATATTTCCATGTATATGCAGATAGCTGTGTAGATATTTCCATTTTCATGCAGAGAGTGGTGTATATATTTCCATCTTCAGATAGAGGTGTATATATTTCCATGTTCATACAGATAGCGGTGTAGATATTTCCAAGTTTATACAGACAGCGGTGAAGATGTATGCATGTTTACACAGATAGCGGTGTGGAGATTTCCATGTTCATACAGAGGGCTGTGCAGATATATCCATGTTCATACAGATAGCGGTGTAGATATTTCCATTTTCATACAGATAGCAGTGTAGATATTTCCATGTTCATACAGATGGCTGCGTAGTTATATCCATGTTCATACCGATTGCGGTGAAGATATTTCCTTGTCCATACAGATAGCGGTGTAGATATTTCCATGTTCATACAGATAGAGTTGTAGCTATTTCCATGTTCATACAGATAGAGGGGCTGATATTTCCATGTTCATACAGATAGCGGTGCTGATATTTCCATGTTTATACAGGTAGCGGTGTAGATATTTCCATGTTTATACAGGTAGCAGTGTAGATATTTCCATGTTTATACAGAGAGCGGTGTAGATATATCCATGTTTATACAGATAGCGGTGTAGATATCTCCTTCTTAATACAGATGGCGGTGTAGATAATTATATGTTCATACAGATGACGTTGCAGATATTTCCATGTTCATACAGATGGCGGTGTGGATATTTCCATATTCATACAGATAGCGGTGTAGATATTTCCATGTTTATACAGATAGCGGTGTAGATATTTCCATGTTCATACAGATGGCGGTGCAGATATTTCCATGTTCATACAGATGGCGGTGTAGATATTTCCATGTTCTTAGAGATAGCGGTGTAGTTATTTCCATGTGTAAAGAGATAGCTGTGTAGATATTTCCATGTATATGCAGATAGCTCTGTTGATATTTCCATTTTCATGCAGATAGCGGTGTAGATATTTCCATGTTCAAACAGATAGCGGTGTAGATATTTCCATGTTCATACCGATAGCGTTGTAGATATTTCCAGGTTCATACAGATTGCGGTGAAGATGTATGCATATTTACTCAGATAGCGGTGTAGATATTTCCATGTTCATACTGATAGCGGTGTTGATATTTCCATGTTCATCCAGATGGCGTTGTAGATATTTCCATGTTCATCCAGATAGCGGTGTAGATATTTCCATGTTCATACAGATAGCGGAGTAGGTATTTCCACGTTCATACAGATAGAGGGGCTGATATTTCCATGTTCATACAGATAGCAGTGCTGATATTTCCATGTTTATACAGGTAGCGGTGTAGATATTTCCATGTTTATACAGATAGCGGTGTAGTTATTTCCATGTTTATACAGATAGCGGTGTAGATATTTCCATGTTTATACTGTTAGCGGTGTAGATATCTCCATTTTAATAAAGATGGCCGTGAAGATATTTGTATGTTCATACAGATGGCGGTGAAGATATTTCCATGTTCATACAGATGGCGGTGTAGATATTTCCATGTTCATACAGATAGCGGTGTAGTTATTGCCATGTGTAAAGAGATAGCTGTGTAGATATTTCCATGTATATGCAGATAGCTCTGTAGATTTTTCCATTTTCATGCAGATAGCGGTGTAGATATTTCCATGTTTAAACAGATAGCGGTGTAGACATTTTCATTTTCATACAGATAGCGGTGAAGATCTTTCCATGTTTATACAGATTGCGGTGAAGATGTATGCATATTTACACAGATAGCGGTGTAGATATTTCCATGTTCATGCAGATAGCAGTGTAGATATTTCCATGTTTATACAGATAGCGGTGAAGGTGTATGCATGTTTATACAGATAGCGGTGTAGATATTTCCATGTTCATCCAGATGGCTGTGTTGATATATCCATGTTCATACAGATGGCGGTGAAGATATTTCAATATTCATACAGATAGCGGTGTAGTTTTTTCCGTGTGTAAAGAGATAGCTGTGTAGATATTTCCATGCATATGAAGATAGCTGTGTAGATATTTCCATTTTCATGCAGATAGCGGTTTAGATATTTCCATGTTCAAACAGATAGCGGTGTAGATATTTCCATGTTCATAGAGAGAGCGGTGTAGATATTTCCATGTTCATACAGATAGCGGTGTAGATAATTCCATGTTTATACAGATAGTCGTGAAGATGTTTGCATGTTTACACAGATAGCGGTGTAGATATTTCCATGTTCATACAGATAGCGGTGTAGATATTTCCATGTTCATCCAGATGGCTGTGTAGACATATCCATGTTCATACAGATGGCGGTGAAGATATTACCATGTTCATACAGATAGCGGTGTAGATATTTCCATGTTCATCCAGATGGCTGTGTAGATATATCCATGTTCATACAGATAGCGGTGTAGATATTTCCATGTTCATACAGATAGCGGTGTAGATATTTCCATGTTCATACAGATAGCGGTGTAGATATTTCCATGTTCATACAGACGGCGGTGTAGATATTTCCATGTTTATAGATATAGCGGTGTAGATATTTCCATGTGTAAAGAGATAGCAGTGTATATATTTCCATGTATATGCAGATAGCTTTGTAGATATTTCCATTTTCTTGCAGTTAGCGGTGTAGATATTTACATGTTCAAACAGATAGCGGTGTAGATATTTCCATGTTCATTCAGATAGCTTTGTAGATATTTCCATGTTCATACAGATAGCGGTGTAGATATTTCCATGTTCATACAGATAGCGGTGTAGATATTTCCATGTTCATACAGATAGCGGTGCTGATATTTCCATGTTTATACAGGTAGCGGTGTAGATATTTCCATGTTTATACAGGTAGCGGTGTAGATATTTCCATGTTTATACAGATAGCGGTGTAGATATTTCCATGTTTATTCAGATAGCGGTGTAGATATCTCCATCTTAATACAGATGGCGGTGTAGATATTTATATGTTCATACAGATGGCGGTGCAGATATTTCCATGTTCATACAGATGGCGTTGTAGATATTTCCATGTTCAGATAGCGGTGTAGATATTTCCATGTTCATACAGATAGCGGTGTAGATATTTCCATGTTCATACAGGTAGCGGTGTAGATATTTCCATGTTCATACAGATAGCTGTGCTGATATTTCCATGTTTATACAGGTAGCGGTGTATATATTTCCATGTTCATACAGATAGCTCTGTAGCTATTTCCATGTTCATACAGATAGCGGTGTAGATATTTCCATGTTCATCCAGATGGCTGTACAGATATATCCATGTTCATACAGATGGCGGTGATGATAATTCCATGTTCATACAGATAGCAGTGTAGATATTTCCATGTTCATACAGATTGTGGTGTAGATATTTCCATGTTCATACAGATAGCGGTGTAGCTATTTCCATGTTCATACAGATATCGGTGTAGATATTTCCATGTTCATCCAGATGGCTGTGTAGATATATCCATGTTCAAACAGATGGCGTTGTAGATATTTCCATGTTCATACAGATAGCGGTGTAGATATTTCCATGTTCATACAGATAGCGGAGTAGGTATTTCCACGTTCATACAGATAGAGGGGCTGATATTTCCATGTTCATACAGATAGCGGTGCTGATATTTCCATGTTTATACAGGTAGAGGTGTAGATATTTCCATGTTTATACAGATAGTGGTGTAGTTATTTCCATGTTTATATAGATAGCGGTGTAGATATTTCCATGTTTATACTGATAGCGGTGTAGATATCTCCATTTTAATACTGACGGCCGTGAAGATATTTGTATGTTCATACAGATGGCGGTGCAGATATTTCCATGTTCATACAGATGGCGGTGTAGTTATTTCCATGTGTAAAGAGATAGCTGTGTAGATATTTCCATGTATATGCAGATAGCTCTGTAGATATTTCCATTTTCATGCAGATAGCGGTGTAGATATTTCCATGTTTAAACAGATAGCGGTGTAGACATTTCCATGTTCATACAGATAGCGGTGAAGATATTTCCATGTTTATACAGATTGCGGTGAAGATGTATGCATATTTACACAGATAGCGGTGTAGATATTTCCATGTTCATACAGATAGCGGTGTAGATATTTCCATGTTCATCCAGATGGCTGTGTAGATATATCCATGTTCATACAGATAGCGGTGTAGATATTTCCATGTTCATACAGATAGCGGTGTAGTTATTTCCATGTTCATAGAGATAGCGGTGTAGTTATTTCCATGTTCATAGAGATAGCGGTGTAGATATTTCCGTGTTCATACAGATAGCGGTGCTGATATTTCCATGTTTATACAGGTAGCGGTGTAGATATTTCCATGTTTATACAGATAGCGGTGTAGATATTTCCATGTTTATACAGATAGCGGTGTAGATATTTCCATGTTTATACATATAGCGGTGTAGATATCTCCATCTTAATATAGATTGGGGTGTAGATATTTATATCTTCATACAGATGGCGGTGCAGATATTTCCATGTTCATACAGATGGCGGTGTAGATATTTGCATGTATATAGTGATAGCGCTGTAGTTATTTCCATGTGTAAAGAGATAGCTTTGTAGATATTTCCATGTATGTGCAGATCGCTGTGTAGATATTTCCATTTTCATGCAGATAGCGGTGTAGATATTTCCATGTTCAGATAGCGGTGTAGATATTTCCATGTTCATGCAGATAGCAGTGTAGATATTTCCATGTTTATACAGATAGCGGTGAAGATATATGCAAGTTTATACAGATAGCGGTGTAGATATTTCCATGTTCTTCCAGATGGCTGTGTTGATATATCCATGTTCATACAGATGGCGGTGAAGATATTTCCATCTTCATACAGATAGCGGTTTAGTTTTTTCCGTGTGTAAAGAGATAGCTGTGTAGATATTTCCATGCATATGCAGATAGCTGTGTAGATATTTCCATTTTCATGCAGATAGCGGTTTAGATATTTCCATGTTCAAACAGATAGCGGTGTAGATATTTCCATGTTCATACAGATAGTGGTGTAGATATTTCCATGTTTATACAGATAGCGGTGTAGATATTTCCAGGTTTATAAAGATAGCGGTGTAGATATTTCCAAGTTTATACAGATAGCGGTGAAGATATCTCCATCTTAATACAGATGGTGGTGTAGATATTTATATGTTCATACAGATGGCAGTGCAGATATTTCCATGTTCATACAGATGGCGGTGTAGATATTTCCATGTTTATAGAGATAGCGGTGTAGTTATTTCCATGTGTAAAGAGATAGGTTTGTAGATATTTCCATGTATATGCAGATAGCTGTGTAGATATTTCTATTTTCATGCAGATAGCGGTTTAGGTATTTCCATGTTCAAACAGATAGCGGTGTAGATATTTCCATGTTCATACAGATAGCGGTGTAGATATTTCCATGTTTATACAGATAGTAGTGAAACGTATGCATGTTTACACAGATAGCAGTGTAGATATTTCCATGTTCATACAGATAGCGGTGTAGATATTTCCATGTTTATACAGATAGTAGTGAAACGTATGCATGTTTACACAGATAGCAGTGTAGATATTTCCATGTTCATACAGATCGCGGTGTAGATATTTCCATGTTCATCCAGATGGGTGTGTAGACATATCCATGTTCATACAGATGGCGTTGAAGATATTTCCATGTTCATACAGATAGCGGTGTAGATATTTCCATGTTCATACAGATAGCGGTGTAGATGTTTCCATGTTCATCCAGATGGCTGTGTAGATATATCCATGTTCATACAGATGGCGGTGAAGAAATTTCCATGTCCATACAGATAGCGGTGTAGCTATTTCCATGTTCATACAGATAGCGGTGTATGTATTTCCATGTTCATACAGATAGCGGTGTAGATATTTCCATGTTCATACAGATAGCGGTGTAGATATTTCCATGTTCATCCAGATGGCTGTGTAGATATATCCATGTTCATACAGATGGCGGTGTAGATATTTCCATGTTCATAGAGATAGCGGTGTAGATATTTCCATATTCATACAGATAGAGGGGCTGATATTTCCATGTTCATACATATAGCGGTCCTGATATTTCCATGTTTATACAGGTAGTGGTGTAGATATTTCGATGTTTATACAGGTAGCAGTGTAGATATTTCCATGTTTATACAGATAGCGATGTGGATATTTCCAGGTTTATACAGATAGCGGTGTAGATATTTCCATCTTAATACAGATGGCGCTGTAGATATATATATGTTCATTCAGATGGTGGTGCAGATACTTCCATGTTCATACAGATGGCAGTGTAGATATTTCCATGTTCATACAGATAGCGGTGTAGTTATTTCCATGTGTAAAGAGATAGCTGTGTAGATATTACCATGTATATGCAGATAGCTGTGTAGATATTTCTATTTTCATGCTGATAGCGGTTTAGATATTTCCATGTTCAAACAGATAGCGGTGTAGATATTTCCATGTTCATACACATAGCGTTGTAGATATTTCCATGATTATACAGATTGCAGTGAAGATGTATGCATGTTTACACAGATAGCAGTGTAGATATTTCCATGTTCATGCAGATAGCGGTGTAGATATTTCCATGTTCATCCAGATGGCTGTGTAGATATTTCCATGTACATACAGATAGCGGTGAAGATATTTCCATGTTCATACAGATAGAAGTGTAGATATTTCACTGTTCATACAGATAGCGGTGTAGCTGTTTCCATGTTCATGCAGATAGCGGTGTAGATATTTCCATGTTCATAGAGATAGCAGTGTAGATATTTCCATGTTCAAACAGATAGTGGTGCTGATATTTCCATGTTTATACAGGTAGCGCTGTAGATATTTCCATCTTTATACAGATAGCGGTGTAGATATTTCCATGTTCGTACAGATAGCGGTGTAGATATTTCCATGTTCATACAGATAGCGGTGCTTATGTTTCCATGTTTATACAGATAGTGGTGTAGATATTTCCAAGTTTATACAGATAGCGGTGAAGATATCTCCATCTTAATACAGATGGCGGTGTAGATATTTATATGTTCATACCGATGGCAGTGCAGATATTTCTATGTTCGTACAGATGGCGGTGTAGATATATCCATGTGTATAGAGATAGCGGTGTAGTTATTTCCATGTGTAAAGAGATAGGTTTGTAGATATTTCCATGTATATTTAGATAGCTGTGTAGATATTTCTATTTTCATGCATATAGCGGTTTAGATATTTCCATGTTCAAACAGATAGCGGTGTAGATATTTCCATGTTCATACAGATAGCGGTGTAGATATTTCCATGTTTATACAGATAGCGGTGAAACATATGCATGTTTACAGAGATAGCGGTGTAGATATTTCCATGTTCATACAGATCGCGGTGTAGATATTTCCATGTTCATCCAGATGGCTGTGTAGACATATATATGTTCATACAGATGGCGGTGAAGATATTTCCATGTTCATACAGATAGCGGTGTAGATATTTCCATGTTCATACAGATAGCGTTGTAGATATCTCCATCTTAATACAGATGGCGGTGTAGATATTTATATGTTCATACAGATGGCCGTGCAGATATTTCCATGTTCATACAGATAGCGGTGTAGTTATTTCCATGTGTAAAGAGATAGCTGTGTAGATATTTCCATTTACATGCAGATAGCTGTGTAGATATTTCCATTTTCATGCAGATAGCGTGTAGATATTTCCATGTTCAAACAGATAGCGGTGTAGATATTTCCATGTTTATACAGATAGCGGTGAAGATGTATGCATGCTTACACACATAGTGGTGTAGATATTTCCATGTTCATACAGATGGCGGTGTAGATATTTCCATGTTCATACAGAGAGCAGTGTAGTTATTTCCATGTGTAAAGAGATAGCTGTGTAGATATTTCCATGTATATGCAGATAGCTCTGTAGATATTTCCATTTTCATGCAGATAGCGGTGTAGATATTTCCATGTTTAAACAGATAGCGGTGTAGACATTTCCATGTTCATACAGATAGCGGTGAAGATATTTCCATGTTTATACAGATTGCGGTGAAGATGTATGCATATTTACACAGATAGCGGTGTAGATATTTCCATGTTCATGCAGATAGCAGTGTAGATATTTCCATGTTCATACAGATAGCGGTGCTGAGATTTCCATGTTTATGCAGATAGCGGTGCTGATGTTTCCATGTTTATACAGGTAGCAGTGTAGATATTTCCATGTTTATTCAGATAGCAGTGTAGATATTTCCATCTTAATACAGATGGCGGAGTAGATATTTATATGTTCATACAGATGGTGGTGCAGATATTTCCATGTTCATACAGATGGCGGTGTAGATATTTCCATGTTCATACAGATAGCGGTGTAGTTATTTCCATGTGTAAAGAGATAGCTTTGTAGATATTTCCATGTATATGCAGATAGCTGTGTAGATATTTCCATTTTCATGCAGAGAGTGGTGTATATATTTCCATCTTCAGATAGAGGTGTATATATTTCCATGTTCATACAGATAGCGGTGTAGATATTTCCAAGTTTATACAGACAGCGGTGAAGATGTATGCATGTTTACACAGATAGCGGTGTGGAGATTTCCATGTTCATACAGAGGGCTGTGCAGATATATCCATGTTCATACAGATAGCGGTGTAGATATTTCCATTTTCATACAGATAGCAGTGTAGATATTTCCATGTTCATACAGATGGCTGCGTAGTTATATCCATGTTCATACCGATTGCGGTGAAGATATTTCCTTGTCCATACAGATAGCGGTGTAGATATTTCCATGTTCATACAGATAGAGTTGTAGCTATTTCCATGTTCATACAGATAGAGGGGCTGATATTTCCATGTTCATACAGATAGCGGTGCTGATATTTCCATGTTTATACAGGTAGCGGTGTAGATATTTCCATGTTTATACAGGTAGCAGTGTAGATATTTCCATGTTTATACAGAGAGCGGTGTAGATATATCCATGTTTATACAGATAGCGGTGTAGATATCTCCTTCTTAATACAGATGGCGGTGTAGATAATTATATGTTCATACAGATGACGTTGCAGATATTTCCATGTTCATACAGATGGCGGTGTGGATATTTCCATATTCATACAGATAGCGGTGTAGATATTTCCATGTTTATACAGATAGCGGTGTAGATATTTCCATGTTCATACAGATGGCGGTGCAGATATTTCCATGTTCATACAGATGGCGGTGTAGATATTTCCATGTTCTTAGAGATAGCGGTGTAGTTATTTCCATGTGTAAAGAGATAGCTGTGTAGATATTTCCATGTATATGCAGATAGCTCTGTTGATATTTCCATTTTCATGCAGATAGCGGTGTAGATATTTCCATGTTCAAACAGATAGCGGTGTAGATATTTCCATGTTCATACCGATAGCGTTGTAGATATTTCCAGGTTCATACAGATTGCGGTGAAGATGTATGCATATTTACTCAGATAGCGGTGTAGATATTTCCATGTTCATACTGATAGCGGTGTTGATATTTCCATGTTCATCCAGATGGCGTTGTAGATATTTCCATGTTCATCCAGATAGCGGTGTAGATATTTCCATGTTCATACAGATAGCGGAGTAGGTATTTCCACGTTCATACAGATAGAGGGGCTGATATTTCCATGTTCATACAGATAGCAGTGCTGATATTTCCATGTTTATACAGGTAGCGGTGTAGATATTTCCATGTTTATACAGATAGCGGTGTAGTTATTTCCATGTTTATACAGATAGCGGTGTAGATATTTCCATGTTTATACTGTTAGCGGTGTAGATATCTCCATTTTAATAAAGATGGCCGTGAAGATATTTGTATGTTCATACAGATGGCGGTGAAGATATTTCCATGTTCATACAGATGGCGGTGTAGATATTTCCATGTTCATACAGATAGCGGTGTAGTTATTGCCATGTGTAAAGAGATAGCTGTGTAGATATTTCCATGTATATGCAGATAGCTCTGTAGATTTTTCCATTTTCATGCAGATAGCGGTGTAGATATTTCCATGTTTAAACAGATAGCGGTGTAGACATTTTCATTTTCATACAGATAGCGGTGAAGATCTTTCCATGTTTATACAGATTGCGGTGAAGATGTATGCATATTTACACAGATAGCGGTGTAGATATTTCCATGTTCATGCAGATAGCAGTGTAGATATTTCCATGTTTATACAGATAGCGGTGAAGATGTATGCATGTTTATACAGATAGCGGTGTAGATATTTCCATGTTCATCCAGATGGCTGTGTTGATATATCCATGTTCATACAGATGGCGGTGAAGATATTTCAATATTCATACAGATAGCGGTGTAGTTTTTTCCGTGTGTAAAGAGATAGCTGTGTAGATATTTCCATGCATATGAAGATAGCTGTGTAGATATTTCCATTTTCATGCAGATAGCGGTTTAGATATTTCCATGTTCAAACAGATAGCGGTGTAGATATTTCCATGTTCATAGAGAGAGCGGTGTAGATATTTCCATGTTCATACAGATAGCGGTGTAGATAATTCCATGTTTATACAGATAGTCGTGAAGATGTTTGCATGTTTACACAGATAGCGGTGTAGATATTTCCATGTTCATACAGATAGCGGTGTAGATATTTCCATGTTCATCCAGATGGCTGTGTAGACATATCCATGTTCATACAGATGGCGGTGAAGATATTACCATGTTCATACAGATAGCGGTGTAGATATTTCCATGTTCATCCAGATGGCTGTGTAGATATATCCATGTTCATACAGATAGCGGTGTAGATATTTCCATGTTCATACAGATAGCGGTGTAGATATTTCCATGTTCATACAGATAGCGGTGTAGATATTTCCATGTTCATACAGACGGCGGTGTAGATATTTCCATGTTTATAGATATAGCGGTGTAGATATTTCCATGTGTAAAGAGATAGCAGTGTATATATTTCCATGTATATGCAGATAGCTTTGTAGATATTTCCATTTTCATGCAGTTAGCGGTGTAGATATTTACATGTTCAAACAGATAGCGGTGTAGATATTTCCATGTTCATTCAGATAGCTTTGTAGATATTTCCATGTTCATACAGATAGCGGTGTAGATATTTCCATGTTCATACAGATAGCGGTGTAGATATTTCCATGTTCATACAGATAGCGGTGCTGATATTTCCATGTTTATACAGGTAGCGGTGTAGATATTTCCATGTTTATACAGATAGCGGTGTAGATATTTCCATGTTTATACAGATAGCGGTGTAGATATTTCCATGTTTATTCAGATAGCGGTGTAGATATCTCCATCTTAATACAGATGGCGGTGTAGATATTTATATGTTCATACAGATGGCGGTGCAGATATTTCCATGTTCATACAGATGGCGTTGTAGATATTTCCATGTTCAGATAGCGGTGTAGATATTTCCATGTTCATACAGATAGCGGTGTAGATATTTCCATGTTCATACAGGTAGCGGTGTAGATTTTTCCATGTTCATACAGATAGCGGTGCTGATATTTCCATGTTTATACAGGCAGCGGTGTAGATATATCCATGTTTATACAGATAGCGGTGTGGATATCTCCTTCTTAATACAGATGGCGGTGTAGATATTTATAAGTTCATACAGATGGCGGTGTAGATATTTCCATGTTCATACAGATGGGGGTGTAGATATTTCCATGTTTATAGATATAGCGGTGTAGTTATTTCCATGAGTAAAGAGATAGCTGTGTAGATATTTCCATGTATATGCAGATAGCTTTGTAGATATTTCCATTTTCATGCAGATAGCGGTGTAGATATTTACATGTTCAAACAGATAGCGGTGTAGATATTTCCATGTTCATTCAGATAGCTTTGTAGATATTTCCATGTTCATACAGATAGCGGTGTAGATATTTCCATGTTCATACAGATAGCGGTGTAGATATTTCCATGTTCATACAGATAGTGGTGCTGATATTTCCATGTTCATACAGGTAGCGGTGTAGATATTTCCATGTTTATAGAGATAGCGGTGTAGATATTTCCATGTTTATACAGATAGCGGTGTAGATATTTCCATGTTTATTCAGATAGCGGTGTAGATATCTCCACCTTAATACAGATGGCGGTGTAGATATTTATATGTTCATACAGATGGCGGTGCAGATATTTCCATGTTCATACAGATGGCGGTGTAGATATTTCCATTTTCATGCAGATAGCGGTGTAGATATTTCCATGTTCATACAGATAGCGGTGTAGATATTTCCATGTTCATACAGATAGCGGTGTAGATATTTCCAAGTTCATACAGATAGCGGTGTAGATATTTCCATGTTCATACAGGTTGCGGTGTAGATATTTCCATGTTCATACAGATAGCAGTGCTGATATTTCCATGTTTATACTGGCAGCAGTGTAGGTATTTCCATGTTTATACAGATAGCGGTTTAGATATCTCCTTCTTATTACAGTTGGCGGTGTAGATATTTATATGTTCATACAGATGGCGGTGCAGATATTTCCATGTTCATACAGATGGCAGTGTAGATATTTCCATGTTTATAGATATAGCGGTGTAGTTATTTCCATGTGTAAAGAGATAGCTGTGTAGATATTTCCATGTATATGCAGATAGCTTTGTAGATATTTCCATTTTCATACAGATAGCGGTGTAGATATTTACATGTTCAAACATATAGCGGTGTAGATATTTCCATGTTCATACAGATAGCGGTGTAGATGTTTCCATGTTCATACAGATAGCGGTGTAGATATTTCCAAGTTTATACAGATTGCGGTGAAGATGTATGCATATTTACTCAGATAGCGGTGTAGATATTTCCATGTTCATACAGATAGCGGTGTAGATATTTCCATGTTCATCCAGATGGCGGTGTAGATATTTCCATGTTTATCCAGATGGCTGTGTAGATATATCCATGTTCATACAGAGAGCTGTGTAGATATTTCCATGTTCATACAGGTAGTGGTGTAGATATTTCCATGTTCATACAGATAGCAGTGTAGCTCTTTCCATGTTCATAGAGATAGCGGTGTAGGTATTTCCATGTTCATACAGATAGCGGTGTAGATATTTCCCTGTTCATACAGATAGCGGTGCTGATATTTCCGTGTTTATACAGGTAGCGGTGTAGATATTTCCATGTTTATACAGATAGCGGTGTAGATATTTCCATGTTTATACAGATAGCAGTGTAGTTATTGCTAAGTTTATACAGATAGCGTTGTGGATATTTCCATCTTAATATAGATGGGGGTGTAGATATTTATATGTTCATACAGATGGCGGTGCAGATATTACCATGTTCATACAGATGGCGGTGTAGATATTTCCATGTTCATACAGATTGCGGTGTAGATATTTCTATGTTCATACAGATAGCGGTGTAGTTATTTCCATGTGTAAAGAGATAGCTGTGTAGATATTTCCATGTATATGCAGATAGCAGAGTAGATATTTCAATTTTCAAGCAGATAGCAGTATAGATATTTCCATGTTCAAACAGATAGCGGTGTAGATATTTCCATGTTCATACAGATAGCGGTGTAGATATTTCCATGTTCATACAGATCGCGGTGTAGATATTTCCATGTTCATCCAGATGGCTGTGTAGATATATCCATGTTCATACAGATAGCGGTGTAGATATATCCATGTTCATACAGATAGCGGTGTAGATATTTCCATGTTTATACAGGCAGCGGTGTAGATATTTCCATGTTTATACAGATAGCGGTGTAGATATCTCCTTGTTAATACAGATGGCGGTGTAGATATTTAGAGGCTCATACAGATGGCGTTGCAGATAATTCCATGTTCATACAGATGGCGGTGTAGCTATTTCCATGTTCATACAGATAGCGGTGTAGATATATCCATGTTCATAGAGATAGCGGTGTAGATATTTCCATGTTCATACAGATAGCGGTGCTGATATTTCCCAGTTTATACAGATAGCGGTGAAGATATCTCCTTCTTAATACAGATGGCGGTGTAGATATTTATAAGTTCATACAGATGGCGGTGCAGATATTTCCATGTTCATAGAGATGGCAATGTAGATATTTCCATGTTCATACAGATAGCGGTGTAGTTATTTCCATGTGTAAAGAGATAGCTGTGTAGATATTTACATGTATATGCAGATAGCTGTGTAGATATTTCCATTTTCATGCAGACAGCGGTGTAGATATTTTCTTGTTCAAACAGATAGCGGTGTAGATATTTCCATGTTCATACAGATAGCAGTGTAGATATTTCCATGTTCATACTGATAGCGGTGTAGATATTTCCATGTTCATACAGATAGCGGTGTATATACTTCCATGTTCATACAGATAGTGGTGCTGATATTTCCATGTTTATACAGGTAGCGGTGTAGATATTTCCATGTTTATACAGATAGCGGTGTAGTTATTTCCATGTTTATACAGATAGCGGTGTAGATATTTCCATGTTTATGCAGATAGCGGTGTAGATATCTCCATCTTAATACAGATGGCCGTGTAGATATTTATATCTTCATACAGATGGCGGTGCAGACATTTCCATGTTCATACAGATGGCGGTGTAGATATTTCCATGTTCATACAGATGGCGGTGTAGATATTTCCATGTTCATACAGATAGCGGTGTAGATATTTCCATGTTCATACAGACAGCGGTGTAGATATTTCCATGTTTATACAGACTGCGGTGAAGATGTATGCATGTTTACACAGATAGCGGTGTAGATATTTCCATGTTCATCCAGATGGCTGTGAAGATATTTCCATGTTTATACAGATAGCGGTGTAGATATTTCCATGTTCATACAGATAGCGGTGTAGATATTTCCATGTTCATCCAGATGGCTGTGTAGATATATCCATGTTCATCCAGATGTCTGTGTACATATATCCATGTTCATACAGATAGCGGTGTAGATATTTCCATGTTCATACAGATAGCGGTGTAGTTATTTCCATGTGTAAAGAGATAGCTGTGTAGATATTTCCATGAATATGCATTTAGCTGTGTAGATATTTCCATTTTCATGCAGATAGCGGTTTAGATATTTCCATGTTAAAACAGATAGCGGTGTAAATATTTCCATGTTCATAGAGATAGCGGTGTAGATATTTCCATGTTCATACAGATAGCGGTGCTGATATTTCCATGTTTATACTGGTAGCGGTGTAGATATTTCCATGTTTATACAGGTAGCGGTGTAGATATTTCCATGTTTATACATATAGCGGTGTAGATATTTCCAAGTTTATACAGAGAGCGGTGAAGATATCTCCATCTTAAAGCAGTTGGCGGTGTAGATATTTATATGTTCATACAGATGGCGGTGGAGATATTTCCATGTTCATACAGATGGCGCTGTAGATATTGGCATGTTTATAGATATAGCGGTGTCGTTATTTCCATGTGTATAGAGATAGCTTTGTAGATATTTCCATGTATATGCAGATAGCTGTGTAGATATTTCTATTTTCATGCAGATAGGGGTTTAGATATTTCCATGTTCAAACAGATAGCGGTGTAGATATTTCCATGTTTATACAGATGTCTTTGTAGATGTATCCATGTTCATACAGATGACGGTGAAGATATTTCCATGTTCATACAGATAGCGGTGTAGATATTTCCGTGTTCATAGAGATCGCGGTGTAGATATTTCCATGTTCATCCAGATGGCTGTGTAGACATATCCATGTTCATACAGATGGCGGTGAAGATATTTCCATGTTCATACACACAGCGGTGTAGATATTTCCATGTTCATACAGATAGCGGTGTAGATATTTCCATGTTCATACAGATGTCTTTGTAGATGTATCCATGTTCATACAGATGACGGTGAAGATATTTCCATGTTCATACAGATAGCGGTGTAGATATTTCCATGTTCATACAGATAGCGGTGTAGATATTTCCATGTTCATACAGATGTCTTTGTAGATGTATCCATGTTCATACAGATGACGGTGAAGATATTTCCATGTTCATACAGATAGCGGTGTAGATATTTCCATGTTCATACAGATAGCGGTGTAGATATTTCCATGTTCATACCGATAGCGTTGCTGATATTTCTATGTTCATACAGGTAGCGGTGTATATATTTCCATGTTTATACAGATAGCGGTGTAGATATTTCCATGTTTATACAGATTGCGGTGTAGATATTTCCATGTTTATACAGATAACGGTGTAGATATTTCCATGTTTATACAGGTAGCGGTGTAGATATCTCCTTAATACAGATGGCGGTGTAGATGTTTATATGTTCATACAGATGGCGGTGCAGATATTTCCATGTTCATGGAGATGGCGGTGTAGATATTTCCAAGTTTATAGAGATAGCGGTGTAGTTATTTGCATGTGTAAAGAGGTAGCTGTGTAGATATTTCCATGTATATGCAGATAGCTGTGTAGATATTTCCATTTTCATGCAGACAGCGGTGTAGATATTTCCATGTTCAAACAGATAGCGGTGTAGATATTTCCATGTTCATACAGATAGCGGTGTAGATATTTCCATTTTCATACAGATAGCGGTGTAGATATTTCCATGTTCATACAGATAGCGGTGTAGATATTTCCATGTTCATACAGGTAGCGGTGCTGATATTTCCATGTTTATACAGGTAGCGGTGTAGATATTTCCATGTTTATACAGATAGCGGTGTAGATATTTCCATGTTTATACAGATAGCGGTGTAGATATTTCCATCTTAATAAAGATGGCAGTGTAGATATTTATATGTTCATACAGTTGGCGGTGCAGATATTTCCATGTTCCTACAGATGGCGGTGTAGATATTTCCATGTTCATACAGATAGCGGTGTAGTTATTTCCATGTGTAAAGACATAGCTGTGTAGATATTTCCATGTATATGCAGATAGCTGTGCAGATATTTCCATTTTCATGCAGATAGCGGTGTAGATGTTTTCATGTTCAAACAGATAGCAGTGTAGATATTTCCATATTCATACAGATAGCGGTGTAGATATTTCCATGTTTATACAGATAGCGGTGAAGATGTATGCATGTTTACACAGATAGCGGTGTATATATTTCCATATTCATACAGATAGCTGTGTAGATATTTCCATGTTCATCCAGATGGCTGTGTAGATATATCCATGTTCATTCGGATGGCGGTGAAGATATTTCCATGTTCATACAGATAGCGGTGTAGATATTTCCATGTTCATACAGATAGCGGTGTAGATATTTCCATGTTCATACAGACAGCGGTGTAGATATTTCCATGTTTATACAGATAGCGGTGATGATGTATGCATGTTTACACAGATAGCGGTGTAGATATTTCCATGTTCATACAGATCTCAGTGTAGATATTTCCATGTTCATCTAGATGGCTGTGTAGACATACCCATGTTCATACAGATGGCGGTGAAGGTATTTCCATGTTCATACAGATAGCGGTGTAGATGTTTCCATGTTCAAACCGATTGCGGTGTAGATATTTCCATGTTCATACTGATAGCGGTGTAGATATTTCCATGTTCATAGAGATAGCGGTGCTGATATTTCCATGTTTATATAGGCAGCGGTGTAGATATTTCCATGTTTATACAGATAGCGGTTTAGATATTTCCTTCTTAATCCAGATGGCGGTGTAGATATTTATATGTTCATACAGATGGCGGTGCAGATACTTCCATGTTCATACAGATGGCGGTGTAGATATTTCCATGTTTATAGATATAGCGGTGTAGTTATTTCCATGTGTAAGGAGATAGCTTTGTAGATATTTCCATGTATATGCAGATAGCTGTGTAGATTTTTCCACTTTCATGCATATAGCGGTGTAGATATTTACATGTTCAAACAGATAGCGGTGTAGATATTTCCATGTTCATCCAGATGGCTGTGTAGATATATCCAAGTTTATAGAGATAGAGGTGTAGATATTTCCAAGTTCATACAGGTAGTGGTGTAGATGTTTCCATGTTCATACAGATAGCGGTGTAGCTATTTCCATGTTCATACAGATAGTGGTGTTGATATTTCCATGTTCATAGAGATAGCGGTGTAGATATTTCCATGTTCATACAGATAGCGGTGCTGATATTTAAATGTTTATACAGATAGCGGTGTAGATATTTCCATGTTCATACAGATAGCGGTGTAGATATTTCCATGTTCATCCATATGGCTGTGTAGATATATCCATGTTCATACAGATGGCGGTGAAGATATTTCCATGTTCATACAGATAGCGGTGTAGTTATTTCCATTTGTAAAGAGATAGCTGTGTAGATATTTCCATGTATATGCAGATAACTGTGTAGATATTTCCATTTTCATGCAGATAGCGGTTTAGATATTTCCATGTTCAAACAGATAGCGGTGTAGATATTTCCATGTTCATAGAGATACCTGTGTAGATATTTCCATGTTCATACAGATAGAGGGGCTGATATTTCCATGTTCTTACAGATAGCGGTGCTGATATTTCCATGTTTATACAGGTAGCGGTGTAGATATTTCCATGTTTATACAGATAGCAGTGTAGATATATCCATGTTTATACAGATAGCGGTGTAGATATTTCCATGTTTTTACAGATAGCGGTGTAGATATCTCCATCTTAGTACAGATGGCGGTGAAGATATTTATATGTTCATACAGATGGCGGTGCAGATATTTCCATGTTCATACAGATGGCGGTGTAGATATTTCCATGTTCATACAGATAGCAGTGTAGTTATTTCCATGTGTAAAGAGATAGCTCTGTAGATATTTCCATGTATATGCAGATAGCTGTGTAGATATTTCCATTTTCATGCTGATAGCGGTGTAGATATTTCCATGTTCAAACAGATAGCAGTGTAGATATTTCCATGTTCATACAGATAGCGGTGTAGATATTTCCATGCTTATACAGATAGCGGTGAAGATATATGCATGTTTACACAGATAGCGGTGTAGATATTTCCATGTTCATACAGATAGCGGTGTAGATATTTCCGTGTTCATCCAGATGGCTGTGTAGATATTTCTATGTTCATACAGATGGCGGTGTAGATATTTCCATGTTCATACAGATAGTGGTGTAGATATTTCCATGTTCATACAGATAGCGTTGTAGCTATTTCCATGTTCATACAGTTAGCAGTGAAGATATTTCCATGTTCATAGAGATAGCGGTGTAGATGTTTCCATGTTCATACAGATAGCGGTGTAGATGTTTCCATGTTCATACAGATAGCGGTGCTGATATTTCCGTGTTTATACAGGTTGCGGTGTAGATATTTCCATGTTTATACAGATAGCGGTGTAGATATTTCCATGTTCATACAGATAGCGGTGTAGATATTTCCAAGTTTATACAGATAGTGGTGAAGATATCTCCATCTTAATACAGATGGCGGTGTAGATATTTATATGTTCATACAGATGTCAGTGTAGATATTTCCATGTTCATTCAGATGGCGGTGTAGATATTTCCATGTTTATAGAGATAGCGGTGTAGTTATTTCCATGTGTAAAGAGATAGCTTTGTAGATATTTTCAGGTATATGCAGATAGCTGTGTAGATATTTCTATTTTTATGCAGATAGCAGTTTAGATATTTCCATGTTCAAGCAGATAGCAGTGTAGGTATTTCCATGTTCATACAGATAGCGGTGTAGATATTTCCATGTTTATACAGATAGCGGTGAAGATGTATGCATGTTTACACAGATAGCGGTGAAGATATTTCCATGTTCATACAGATCGGGGTGTAGATATTTCCATGTTCATCTAGATGGCTGTGTAGACATATCCATGTTCGTACAGATGGCGGTGAAGATATTTCCATGTTCATAGAGATAGCGGTGTAGATATTTCCATGTTCAAACAGATAGCGGTGTAGATATTTCCATGTTCATAGAGATAGCGGTGTAGATATTTCCATTTTCATGCAGATAGCGGTTTAGATATTTCCATGTTCAAACAGATAGCGGTGTAGCTATTTCCATGTTCATACAGATAGCGGTGTAGATATTTCCATGTTCATACAGATATCGGTGTAGATATTTCCATGTTCATCCAGATGGCTGTGTAGATATATCCATGTTCATACAGATAGCGGTGTAGATATTTCCATTTTCATACAGGTAGTGGTGTAGATATTTCCATGTTCATACAGATGGTTGTGTAGATATATCCATGTTCATACAGATAGCGGTGTAGATATTTCCATGTTCATACAGATAGCGGTGTAGATATTTCCATGTTCATACAGATAGCGGTGTAGATATTTCCATGTTTATACAGATAGCGGTGAAGATGTATGCATGTTTACACAGATAGCGGTGTATATATTTCCATGTTCATACAGATAGCTGTGTAGATATTTCCATGTTCATCCAGATGGCTGTGTAGATATATCCATGTTCATACAGATGGCGGTGAAGATATTTCCATGTTCATACAGATAGCAGGGTAGATATTTCCATGTTCATACAGATAGCGGTATAGATATTTCCATGTTCATACAGATAGCTGTGTAGCTATTTCCATGTTCATACAGATAGCGGTGTAGATATTTCCATGTTCATCCAGATGGCTGTGTAGATATATCCATGTTCATACAGATGGCGGTGAAGATAATTCCATGTTCATACAGATAGCGGTGTACATATTTCCATGTTCATTCAGATAGTGGTGTAGATATTTCCATGTTCATACATATAGCGGTGCTGATATTTCCATGTTTATAGAGATAGCGGCGTAGATATCTCCAACTTAATATAGATGGCGGTGTAGATATTTATATGTTCATACAGTTGGCAGTGCAGATATTTCCATGTTCATGCAGATGGCGGTGTAGATATTTCCATGTTCATACAGATAGCGGTGTAGTTATTTCCATGTGTAAAGAGATAGCTGTGTAGATATTTCCATGAATATGCAGGTAGCAGTGTAGATATTTCCATTTTCATGCAGATAGCGGTGTAGATATTTCCATGTTCAAACAAATAGCGGTGTAGATATTTCCATGTTCATAGAGATAGCGGTGTAGATATTTCCATGTTCATACAGATAGCGGTGCTGATATTTCCATGTTTATACAGGTAGCGGTGTATATATTTCCAAGTTTATACAGAGAGCGGTGATGATATCTCCATCTTAAAGCAGATGGCGGTGTAGATATTTATATGTTCATACAGATGGCGGTGCAGATATTCCCATGTTCATACAGATGGCGCTGTAGATATTTCCATGTTTATAGAGATAGTGGTGCAGTTATTTCCATGTGTATAGAGATAGCTTTGTAGATATTTCCATGTATATGCAGATAGCTGTGTAGATATTTCTATTTTCATGCAGATAGGGGTTTAGATATTTCCATGTTCAAACAGATAGCGGTGTAGATATTTCCATGTTCATACAGATCGCGGTGTAGATATTTCCATGTTCATTAAGATGGCTGTGTAGACATATCCATGTTCATACAGATGGCGGTGAAGATATTTCCATGTTCATACAGACAGCGGTGTAGATATTTCCATGTTCATACAGATAGCGGTGTAGATATTTCCATGTTCATACAGATGGCTGTGTAGATATATCCATGTTCATACAGATGATGGTGAAGGTATTTCCATGTTCATACAGATAGCGGTGTAGATATTTCCATGTTCATACAGATAGCGGTGTAGATATTTCCATGTTCATACCGATAGCGGTGGTGATATTTCCATGTTTATACAGGCAGCGGTGTAGATATTTCCATGTTTATACAGATAGCGGTGTAGAGATTTCCATGTTTATACAGCTAGCGGTGTAGATATTTCCATGTTTATACAGATAGCGGTGTAGATATCTCCTTCTTAATACAGATGGCGGTGTAGATGTTTATATGTTCATACAGATGGCGGTGCAGATATTTCCATGTGCATACAGATGGCGGTGTAGATATTTCCAAGTTTATAGGGATAGCGGTGTAGTTATTTCCATGTGTAAAGAGGTAGCTGTGTAGATATTTCCATGTATATGCAGATAGCTGTGTAGATATTTCCATTTTCATGCAGACAGCGGTGTAGATATTTCCATGTTCAAACAGATAGCGGTGTAGATTTTTCCATGTTCATAAAGATAGCGGTGTAGATATTTCCATGTTCATACAGATAGCGGTGTAGATATTTCCATGTTCATACAGATAGCGGTGTAGATATTTCCATGTTCATACATATAGCGGTGCTGATATTTCCTTGTTTATACAGGTAGCGGTGTAGATATTTCCATGTTTATACAGATAGCGGTGTAGATATTTCCATGTTTATACAGATAGCGGTGTAGATATTTCCATGTTTATACAGATAGCGGTGTAGATATCTCCATCTTAATACAGATGGCGGTGTAGATATTTCCATGTTCATACAGATAGCGTTGTAGTTATTTCCATGTGTAAAGAGATAGCTGTGTGGATATTTCCATGTATATGCAGATAGCATGTAGATATTTCCATTTTCATGCAGATAGCGGTGTAGATATTTCCATGTTCAAACAGATAGCGGTGTAGATATTTCCATGTTCATACAGATAGCGGTGTAGTTATTTCCATGTTCATACAGATAGCAGTGTAGATATTTCCATGTTTATACAGATAGCGGTGAAGATGTATGCATGTTTACACAGATAGCGTTGTAGATATTTCCATGTTCATTGAGATTGCGGTGTAGATTTTTCCATGTTCATACAGATAGAGGTGTAGATATTTCCATGTTTATACAGATTGCGGTGAAGGTGTATGCATATTTACACAGATAGCGGTGTAGATATTTCCATGTTCATCCAGATAGCGGTGTAGATATTTCCATGTTCATCCAGATGGCTGTGTAGATATATCCATGTTCATACAGATAGCGGTGAAGATATTTCCATTTTCATACAGGTAGTGGTGTAGATATTTCCATGTTCATACAGATAGCGGTGTAGCTATTTCCATGTTCATCCAGATGGCTGTGTAGATATTTCCATGTTCATACAGAGAGCGGTTTAGATATTTCCATGTTCATACAGATAGCGGTGTAGATATTTCCATGTTTATACAGATAGCGGTGAAAATGTATGCATGTTTACACAGATAGCGGTGTAGATATTTCCATGTTCATCCAGATGGCTGTGTAGATATATCCATGTTCATACAGATAACGGTGTAGATATTTCCATGTTCATACACATAGCGGTGTAGATATTTCCATGTTCATCCAGATGGCTGTGTAGATATTTCCATGTTCATACAGATAGCGGTGTAAATATTTCCATGTTCCTACAGATAGCGGTGTAGATATTTCCATGTTCAAACAGATAGCGGTGTAGATATTTCCATGTTCATACAGATAGCGGTGTAGATATTTCCATGTTCATACAGGTAGCGGTGTAGATATTTCCATGTTCATAGAGATAGCGGTGCTGATATTTCCATGTTTATACAGGCAGCGGTGTAGATATTTCCATGTTTATACAGATAGCGGTGTAGATATCTCCTTCTTTATACAGATGGCGGTGTAGATATTTATATGTTCATACAGATGGCGGTGAAGATATTTCTATGTTCATACAGATGGCGGTGTAGATATTTCCATGTTTATGGAGATAGCGGTGTAGTTATTTCCATGTGTAAAGAGATAGCTGTGTAGATATTTCCATGTATATGCAGATAGCTGTGTAGATATTTACATTTTCATGCAGACAGCGGTGTAGATATTTCCATGTTCAAACAGATAGCGGTGTAGATATTTCCATGTTCATACATGTAGCGGTGTAGTTATTTCCATGTTCATACAGATAGCGGTGTAGATATTTCCATGTTTATACAGATAGTGGTGTAGATATTTCCATGTTTATACAGATAGCGGTGTAGATATTTCCATGTTTATACAGATAGCAGTGTAGATATCTCCATCTTAATACAGATGGCGGTGTAGATATTTATATGTTCATACAGATGGCGGTGCAGATATTTCCATGTTCATACAGATAGCGTAGCAGCTATTTCCATGTTCATACAGATAGCGGTGTAGATATTTCCATGTTCCTCCAGATGGCTGTGTAGACATATCCATGTTCACACAGATGGCGTTGTAGATAATTTCATGTTCATACATCTAGCGGTGTAGATATTTCCATGTTCATACAGATAGCGTTGTAGATATTTCCATGTTCATACAGATAGAGGGGCTGATATTTCCATGTTCATACAGATAGCGGTGCTGATATTTCCATGTTTATACAGGTAGCGGTGTAGATATTATCATGTTTATACAGATAGCGGTGTAGATATTTCCATGTTTATACAGATAGCGGTGTAGGTATTTCCAGGTTTATACAGATAGCGGTGTAGTTATCTCCATCTTAATACAGATGGCGGTGTAGATATTTATATGTTCATACAGATGGCCGTGCAGATATTTCCATGTTCATACAGATAGCGGTGTAGTTATTTCCATGTGTAAAGAGATAGCTGTGCAGATATTTCCATGAATATGCAGATAGCTGTGTAGATATTTCCATTTTCATGCAGATAGCGGTTCAGATATTTCCATGTTCAAACAGATAGCGGTGTAGCTATTTCCATGTTCATACAGATAGCGGTGTAGATATTTCCATGTTCATCCAGATGGTTGTGTAGATATATCCATGTTAATACAGATAGCAGTGTAGATATTTCCATGTTCATACAGATAGCAGTGTAGATATTTCCATGTTTATACAGATAGCGGTGAAGATGTATGCATGTTTACACAGATAGCGGTGTATATATTTCCATGTTCATACAGATAGCTGTGTAGGTATTTCCATGTTAATCCAGATGGCTGTGTAGATATATCCATGTTCATACAGATGGCGGTGAAGATATTTCCATGTTCATACAGATAACGGTGTAGATATTTCCATGTTCATACATATATCGTTGTAGATATTTCCATTTTCGTGCAGATAGCGGTGTAGATATTTCCATGTTCAAACAGATAGCGGTGTAGATATTTCCATGTTCATACAGATAGCGGTGTAGCTATTTTCATGTTCATACAGATAGCGGTGTCGATATTTCCATGTTTATACAGATAGCGGTGAATATGTATGCATGTTTACGCAGATAGCTGTGTAGATATTTCCAGGTTCATACAGATAGCGGTGTAGATATTTCCATGTTCATCCCGATGGCTGTGTGGATATATCCATGTTCATACAGATAGCGGTGTAGATATTTCCATGTTCATACAGATAGTGGTGTAGATATTTCCATGTTGATACAGATAGCGGTGTTGCTATTTCCATGTTCATACAGATAGCGGTGTAGATATTTCCAGGTTTATACAGATAGCGGTGTAGATATGTCCATCTTAATACAGATGGCGGTGTAGATATTTATATGTTCATACAGATGGCGGTGCAGATATTTCCATGTTCATACAGATGGCGGTGTAGATATTTCCATGTTTATAGAGATAGCGGTGTAGTTATTTCCACGTATAAAGAGATAGCTTTGTAGATATTTCCATGTATATGCAGATAGCTGTGTAGATATTTCCATTTTCCTGCAGATAGCGGTGTAGATATTTCCATGTTCAAACAGATAGCGGTGTAGATATTTCCATGTTCATACAGATAGCGGTGTAGGTATTTCCATGTTCATACAGATAGCGGTGAAAATATTTCCATGTTCATACAGATAGCGGTGTAGATATTTCCATGTTCATACAGATAGCGGTGTAGATATTTTCATGTTCATCCAGATGGCTGTGTAGATATGTCCATGTTCATACAGATGGCGGTGAAGATATTTCCATGTTCATACAGATAGCGGTGTATATATTTCCATGTTCATACAGATAGTGTTGTAGATATTTCCATGTTCATACAGATAGCGGTGTAGCTATTTCCATGTTCATACAGATAGTGGTGTAGCTATTTCCATGTTCATACAGATAGAGGGGCTGATATTGCCATGTTCATGCAGATAGCGGTGTTGATATTTCCATGTTGATACAGGTAGCGGTGTAGATATTTCCATGTTTATACAGATAGCGGTGAAGATATTTCCATGTTTATACAGATAGCGGTGTAGATATTTCCAGGTTTATACAGATAGCGGTGTAGGTATTTCCAAGTTTATACAGATAGCGGTGAAGATATCCCCATCTTAATACAGATGGCGGTGTAGATATTCATATGTTCATGCAGATGACAGTGCAGATATTTCCATGTTCATACAGATGGCGGTGTAGATATTTCCATGTTTATACAGATAGCGGTGTAGTTATTTCCATGTGTAAAGAGATAGCTTTGTATATATATCCATGTATATGCAGATAGCTGTGTAGATATTTCTATTTTCATGCAGATAGCGGTTTAGGTATTTCCATGTTCAAACAGATAGCTTTGTAGATATTTCCATGTTCATACAGATAGCGGTGTAGATATTTCCATGTTTATACAGAGATCGGTGAAATGTATGCATGTTTACGCAGATAGTGGTGTAGATATTTCCATGTTCATACAGATCGCGGTGTAGATATTTCCATGTTCATCCAGATGGCTGTGTAGACATATCGATGATCATACAGATGGTGGTGAAGATATTTCCATGTTCATACAGATAGCATTGTAGATATTTCCATGTTCATACAGATGGCTGTGTAGATATATCCATGTTCATACAGATGGCGGTGAAGGTATTTCCATGTTCATACAGAAAGCGGTGTAGATATTTCCACGTTCATACAGATAGCGGTGTAGATATTTCCATGTTCATACTGATAGCGGTGCTGATATTTCCATGTTTATACAGATAGCGGTGTAGATATTTCCATGTTCATACAGATAGCGGTGTAGATATTTCCATGTTTATACAGATAGCGGTGTAGATATCTCCTTCTTAATACAGATGGCGGTGCAGATATTTATATGTTCATACACATGCCGGTGCAGATATTTCCATGTTCATACAGATGGCGGAGTAGATATTGCCATGTTTATAGAGATAGCGGTGTAGTTATTTCCATGTCTAAAGATATAGCTGTGTAGATATTTCCATGTATATGCAAATAGTTGTGTAGATATTTCCATTTTCATGCAGACAGCGCTGTAGATATTTCCATGTTCAAACAGATAGCAGTGTAGGTATTTCCATGTTTATACAGATAGCGGTGTGGATATTTCCATGTTCATACAGATAGCGGTGTAGATATTTCCATGTTCATGCAGATAGCGGTGTAGATATTTCCATGTTCATACAGATAGCGGTGTAGATATTTCCATGTTCATACAGATAGCGGTGTAGATATCTCCATGTTCATACAGATAGAGGGGCTATTTCCATGTTCATGCAGATAGCGGTGCTGATATTTCCATGTTTATACAGGTAGCGTTGTAGATATTTCCATGTATATACAGATAGCGGTGTAGATATTTCCATGTTTATACAGATAGCGGTGTAGATATTTCCATGTTTATAGAGATAGCGGTGTAGATATCTCCATCTTAATACAGATGGCCGTGTAGATATGTATATGTTCATACAGATGTCAGTGCAGATATTTCCATGTTCATACAGATGGCGGTGTAAATATTTCCATGTTCATACAGATAGCGGTGTAGTTATTTCCATGTGTAAAGAGATTGCTGTGTAAATATTTCCATGTTCAAACAGATAGCGGTGTAGAAATATCCATGTTCATACAGATAGCGGTGTAGATATTTCCATGTTCATTCAGATAGTGGTGTAGATATTTCCATGTTCATACAGATAGCGGTGTAGCTATTTCCATGTTCATACAGATAGCGGTGTAGATATTTCCATGTTAATAGAGATAGCGGGGTAGATATTTCCATGTTCATACAGATAGCGGTGCTGATATTTCCATGTTTATACAGGTAGCGGTGTAGATATTTCCATGTTTATACAGATAGCGGTGAAGATATGTCCATGTTTATACAGATAGCTGTGTAGATATTTCCAAGTTTCTACAGATAGCGGTGAATATATCTCCATCTTAATACAGATGGCCGTGTAGATATTTATATGTTCATACAGATGGCGGTGCAGATATTTCCATGTTCATTCAGATGGCGGTGTAGATATTTCCATGTTTATAGAGATAGTGGTGTAGTTATTTCCATGTGTAAAGAGATAGCTTTGTAGATATTTCCATGTATATGCAGATAGTTGTGTATATATTTCTATTTTCATGCAGATAGCAATTTAGATATTTCCATGTTCAAACAGATTGCGGTGTAGATATTTCCATGTTCATACAGATAGCGGTGTAGATATTTCCATGTTTATATAGATAGCGGTGAAGATGTATGCATGTTTACAAAGATAGCGGTGTAGATATTTCCATGTTCATACAGATCGCGGTGTAGATATTTCCATGTTCATACAGATGGCTGTGTAGATGTATCCATGTTCATACAGATGGCGGTGAAGATATTTCCATGTTCATACAGACAGCGGTGTAGATATTTCCATGTTCATACAGATAGCGGTGTAGATATTTCCATGTTCATACTGATAGCGGTGCTGATATTTCCATGTTTATACAGATAGCGGAGTAGATATTTCCATGTTTATACAGATAGCGGTGTAGATATTTCCATGTTTATACAGATAGCGGTGTAGATATCTCCTTCTTAATACAGATGGCGGTGCAGATATTTATATGCTCATACACATTCCGGTGCAGATATTTCCATGTTCATACAGATAGAGGTGTAGATATTTCACTGTTCGTACAGATAGCGGTGTAGCTATTTCCATGTTCATGCAGATAGCGGTGTAGATATTTCCATGTTCATAGAGATAGCAGTGTAGATATTTCCATGTTCATACAGATAGTGGTGCTGATATTTCCATGTTTATACAGGTAGCGGTGTAGATATTTCCATCTTTATACAGATAGCGGTGTAGATATTTCCAGGTTTAGAAAGATGGCGGTGTAGATATTTCCAAGTTTATACAGATAGCGGTGAAGATATCTCCATCTTAATACAGATGGCGGTGTAGATAATTATATGTTCATACAGATGGCAGTGCAGATATTTCCATGTTCGTACAGATGGCGGTGTAGATATATCCATGTTTATAGAGATAGCGGTGTAGTTATTTCCATGTGTATAGAGATTGGTTTGTAGATATTTCCATGTATATGTAGATAGCTGTGTAGATATTTCTATTTTCATGAATTTAGCGGTTTAGATATTTCCATGTTCAAACAGATAGCGGTGTAGATATTTCCATGTTCATACAGATAGCGGTGTAGATATTTCCATGTTTATACAGATAGCGGTGAAACGTATGCATGTTTACACAGATAGCGGTGTAGATATTTCCATGTTCATACAGATCGCGGTGTAGATATTTCCATGTTCATCCAGATGGCTGTGTAGACATATCTATGTTCATACAGATTGCGGTGAAGATATTTCCATGTTCATACAGATAGCGGTGTAGATATTTCCATGTTCATACAGATAGCGGTGTAGATATTTCCATGTTCATACAGATGGCTGTGTAGATATATCCATGTTCATACAGATGGTGGTGAATATATTTCCATCTTCATAAAGATAGCGGTGTAGATATTTCCATGTTCATACAGATAGCGGTGCAGATATTTCCATGTTCATACAGATAGCGGTTCTGATATTTCCATGTTTATACAGATAGCGGTGTAGATATTTCCATGTTTATACAGATAGCGGTGTAGATATTTCCATGTTTATACAGATAGCGGTGTAGATTTTTCCTTCTTAATACAGATGGCGGTGTAGATATTTATATGTTCATACAGATGGCGGTGAAGATATTTCCATGTTCATACAGATGGCGGTGTAGATATTTCCATGTTAATAGAGATAGCGGTGTAGTTAATTCCATGTGCAAAGAGATAGCTGTGTAGATATTTCCATGTATATGCAGATAGCTGTGTAGATATTTCCATTTTCATGCACATAGCGGTGTAGATATTTCCATGTTCAAACAGATAGCGGTGTAGATATTTCCATGTTAATACAGATAGCGGTGTATATATATCCATGTTCATACAGATAGCGGTGTAGATATTTCCATGTTAATACAGATAGCGTTGTAGATATTTCCATGTTCATACAGATAGCGGTGCTGATATTTCCAAGTTTATACAGGTAGCGGTGTAGATATTTCCATGTTTATACAAATAGCGGTGTAGATATTTCCATGTTTATACAGATAGCGGTGTAGATATTTCCATGTTTATACAGATAGCGGTGTAGA
This sequence comes from Gorilla gorilla gorilla, assembly GCF_029281585.2. Lineage (NCBI taxonomy): Eukaryota > Metazoa > Chordata > Mammalia > Primates > Hominidae > Gorilla > Gorilla gorilla. The sequence goes on along the minus strand of NC_073232.2, from coordinate 1,174,390 downwards.
TATCTCCATCTTAATACAGCTGGCGGAGTAGATATTTCTATGTACATACAGATGGCTGTGCAGATATTTCCATGTTCATACAGATAGCGGTGTAGTTTTTTCCATGTGTAAAGAGATAGCTGTGTAGATATTTCCATGTATATGCAGATAGCTGTGTAGATATTCCCATTTTCATGCAGATAGCGGTTTAGATATTTCCATGTTCAAACAGATAGCTGTGTAGATATTTCCATCTTCATACAGATAGCGGTGTAGATATTTCCATGTTTATACAGATAGCGCTGAAGATGTATGCATGTTTACACAGATAGCGGTGTAGATATTTCCACGCTCATACAGATAGCGGTGTAGATATTTCCATGTTCATCCAGATGGCTGTGTAGATATATCCATGTTCATACAGATAGCGGTGTAGCTATTTCCATATTCATACAGATAGCGGTGTAGATATTTCCATGTTTATACAGATAGCGGTGTAGATATTTCCATGTTTATACAGATAGCGGTGTAGATATTTCCAGGTTTATACAGATAGAGGTGTAGATATCTGCTTCTTAATACGGATGGCGGTGTAGATATTTATATGTTCATACAGATGGCGGTGCAGCTATTTTCATGTTCATACAGATAGCGGTGTAGCTATTTCCATGTTCATACAGATAGCGGTGTAGATATTTCCATGTTCATCCAGATGGCTGTGTAGACATATCCATGTTCATACAGATGGCAGTGAAGATTATTCCATGTTTCTACATCTAGCGGTGTAGATATTTCCATGTTCATACAGATAGTGGTGTAGATATTTCCATGTTCATACAGATAGCGGTGCTGATATTTCCATGTTTATACAGTTAGCGGTGCTGATATTTCCATGTTTATACAGGTAGCGGTGTAGATATTTCCATGTTTGTACAGATAGCGGTGTAGATATTTCCATGTTTATACAGATAGCGCTGTAGATATTTCCATGTTTATACAGATAGCGGTGTAGATATCTCCATCTTAATACAGATGGCGGTGTAGATATTAATATGTTCATACAGGTGGCCGTGCAGATATTTCCATGTTCATACAGATAGCGGTGTATTTATTTCCATGTGTAAAGAAATAGCTGTGTAGATATTTCTTTGTATATGCAGATAGCTGTGTAGATATTTCCATTTTCATGCAGATAGCGGTTTAGATATTTCCATGTTCAAACAGATAGCGGTGTAGATATTTCCATGTTTATACAGATAGCGGTGAAGAAGTATGCATGCTTACACACTTAGTGGTGTAGATATTTCCATGTTCATACAGATAGCGGTGTAGATATTTCCATGTTCATCCAGATGGCTGTGTAGATATATCCATGTTCATACAGATAGCGGTGTAGATATTTCCATGTTCATACAGATAGTGGTGTAGATATTTCCATGTTCATACAGATAGCGGTGTAGCTATTTCCATGTTCATACAGATAGCGGTGTAGATATTTCCATCTTCGTACACATAGCGGTGCAGATATTTCCATGTTCATACAGATAGCTGTGCTGATATTTCCATGTTTATACAGGTAGCGGTGTATATATTTCCATGTTCATACAGATAGCTCTGTAGCTATTTCCATGTTCATACAGATAGCGGTGTAGATATTTCCATGTTCATCCAGATGGCTGTACAGATATATCCATGTTCATACAGATGGCGGTGATGATAATTCCATGTTCATACAGATAGCAGTGTAGATATTTCCATGTTCATACAGATTGTGGTGTAGATATTTCCATGTTCATACAGATAGCGGTGTAGCTATTTCCATGTTCATACAGATATCGGTGTAGATATTTCCATGTTCATCCAGATGGCTGTGTAGATATATCCATGTTCAAACAGATGGCGTTGTAGATATTTCCATGTTCATACAGATAGCGGTGTAGATATTTCCATGTTCATACAGATAGCGGAGTAGGTATTTCCACGTTCATACAGATAGAGGGGCTGATATTTCCATGTTCATACAGATAGCGGTGCTGATATTTCCATGTTTATACAGGTAGAGGTGTAGATATTTCCATGTTTATACAGATAGTGGTGTAGTTATTTCCATGTTTATATAGATAGCGGTGTAGATATTTCCATGTTTATACTGATAGCGGTGTAGATATCTCCATTTTAATACTGACGGCCGTGAAGATATTTGTATGTTCATACAGATGGCGGTGCAGATATTTCCATGTTCATACAGATGGCGGTGTAGTTATTTCCATGTGTAAAGAGATAGCTGTGTAGATATTTCCATGTATATGCAGATAGCTCTGTACATATTTCCATTTTCATGCAGATAGCGGTGTAGATATTTCCATGTTTAAACAGATAGCGGTGTAGACATTTCCATGTTCATACAGATAGCGGTGAAGATATTTCCATGTTTATACAGATTGCGGTGAAGATGTATGCATATTTACACAGATAGCGGTGTAGATATTTCCATGTTCATACAGATAGCGGTGTAGATATTTCCATGTTCATCCAGATGGCTGTGTAGATATATCCATGTTCATACAGATAGCGGTGTAGATATTTCCATGTTCATAGAGATAGCGGTGTAGTTATTTCCATGTTCATAGAGATAGCGGTGTAGTTATTTCCATGTTCATAGAGATAGCGGTGTAGATATTTCCGTGTTCATACAGATAGCGGTGCTGATATTTCCATGTTTATACAGGTAGCGGTGTAGATATTTCCATGTTCATACAGATAGCGGTGTAGATATTTCCATGTTTATACAGATAGCGGTGTAGATATCTCCTTCTTAATACAGATGGCGGTGCAGATATTTATATGTTCATACACATGCCGGTGCAGATATTTCCATGTTCATACAGATGGCGGAGTAGATATTGCCATGTTTATAGAGATAGCGGTGTAGTTATTTCCATGTCTAAAGATATAGCTGTGTAGATATTTCCATGTATATGCAAATAGTTGTGTAGATATTTCCATTTTCATGCAGACAGCGCTGTAGATATTTCCATGTTCAAACAGATAGCAGTGTAGGTATTTCCATGTTTATACAGATAGCGGTGTGGATATTTCCATGTTCATACAGATAGCGGTGTAGATATTTCCATGTTCATGCAGATAGCGGTGTAGATATTTCCATGTTCATACAGATAGCGGTGTAGATATTTCCATGTTCATACAGATAGCGGTGTAGATATCTCCATGTTCATACAGATAGAGGGGCTATTTCCATGTTCATGCAGATAGCGGTGCTGATATTTCCATGTTTATACAGGTAGCGTTGTAGATATTTCCATGTATATACAGATAGCGGTGTAGATATTTCCATGTTTATACAGATAGCGGTGTAGATATTTCCATGTTTATAGAGATAGCGGTGTAGATATCTCCATCTTAATACAGATGGCCGTGTAGATATGTATATGTTCATACAGATGTCAGTGCAGATATTTCCATGTTCATACAGATGGCGGTGTAAATATTTCCATGTTCATACAGATAGCGGTGTAGTTATTTCCATGTGTAAAGAGATTGCTGTGTAAATATTTCCATGTTCAAACAGATAGCGGTGTAGAAATATCCATGTTCATACAGATAGCGGTGTAGATATTTCCATGTTCATTCAGATAGTGGTGTAGATATTTCCATGTTCATACAGATAGCGGTGTAGCTATTTCCATGTTCATACAGATAGCGGTGTAGATATTTCCATGTTAATAGAGATAGCGGGGTAGATATTTCCATGTTCATACAGATAGCGGTGCTGATATTTCCATGTTTATACAGGTAGCGGTGTAGATATTTCCATGTTTATACAGATAGCGGTGAAGATATGTCCATGTTTATACAGATAGCTGTGTAGATATTTCCAAGTTTCTACAGATAGCGGTGAATATATCTCCATCTTAATACAGATGGCCGTGTAGATATTTATATGTTCATACAGATGGCGGTGCAGATATTTCCATGTTCATTCAGATGGCGGTGTAGATATTTCCATGTTTATAGAGATAGTGGTGTAGTTATTTCCATGTGTAAAGAGATAGCTTTGTAGATATTTCCATGTATATGCAGATAGTTGTGTATATATTTCTATTTTCATGCAGATAGCAATTTAGATATTTCCATGTTCAAACAGATTGCGGTGTAGATATTTCCATGTTCATACAGATAGCGGTGTAGATATTTCCATGTTTATATAGATAGCGGTGAAGATGTATGCATGTTTACAAAGATAGCGGTGTAGATATTTCCATGTTCATACAGATCGCGGTGTAGATATTTCCATGTTCATACAGATGGCTGTGTAGATGTATCCATGTTCATACAGATGGCGGTGAAGATATTTCCATGTTCATACAGACAGCGGTGTAGATATTTCCATGTTCATACAGATAGCGGTGTAGATATTTCCATGTTCATACTGATAGCGGTGCTGATATTTCCATGTTTATACAGATAGCGGAGTAGATATTTCCATGTTTATACAGATAGCGGTGTAGATATTTCCATGTTTATACAGATAGCGGTGTAGATATCTCCTTCTTAATACAGATGGCGGTGCAGATATTTATATGCTCATACACATTCCGGTGCAGATATTTCCATGTTCATACAGATAGAGGTGTAGATATTTCACTGTTCGTACAGATAGCGGTGTAGCTATTTCCATGTTCATGCAGATAGCGGTGTAGATATTTCCATGTTCATAGAGATAGCAGTGTAGATATTTCCATGTTCATACAGATAGTGGTGCTGATATTTCCATGTTTATACAGGTAGCGGTGTAGATATGTCCATCTTTATACAGATAGCGGTGTAGATATTTCCAGGTTTAGAAAGATGGCGGTGTAGATATTTCCAAGTTTATACAGATAGCGGTGAAGATATCTCCATCTTAATACAGATGGCGGTGTAGATAATTATATGTTCATACAGATGGCAGTGCAGATATTTCCATGTTCGTACAGATGGCGGTGTAGATATATCCATGTTTATAGAGATAGCGGTGTAGTTATTTCCATGTGTATAGAGATTGGTTTGTAGATATTTCCATGTATATGTAGATAGCTGTGTAGATATTTCTATTTTCATGAATTTAGCGGTTTAGATATTTCCATGTTCAAACAGATAGCGGTGTAGATATTTCCATGTTCATACAGATAGCGGTGTAGATATTTCCATGTTTATACAGATAGCGGTGAAACGTATGCATGTTTACACAGATAGCGGTGTAGATATTTCCATGTTCATACAGATCGCGGTGTAGATATTTCCATGTTCATCCAGATGGCTGTGTAGACATATCTATGTTCATACAGATTGCGGTGAAGATATTTCCATGTTCATACAGATAGCGGTGTAGATATTTCCATGTTCATACAGATAGCGGTGTAGATATTTCCATGTTCATACAGATGGCTGTGTAGATATATCCATGTTCATACAGATGGTGGTGAATATATTTCCATCTTCATAAAGATAGCGGTGTAGATATTTCCATGTTCATACAGATAGCGGTGCAGATATTTCCATGTTCATACAGATAGCGGTTCTGATATTTCCATGTTTATACAGATAGCGGTGTAGATATTTCCATGTTTATACAGATAGCGGTGTAGATATTTCCATGTTTATACAGATAGCGGTGTAGATTTTTCCTTCTTAATACAGATGGCGGTGTAGATATTTATATGTTCATACAGATGGCGGTGAAGATATTTCCATGTTCATACAGATGGCGGTGTAGATATTTCCATGTTAATAGAGATAGCGGTGTAGTTAATTCCATGTGCAAAGAGATAGCTGTGTAGATATTTCCATGTATATGCAGATAGCTGTGTAGATATTTCCATTTTCATGCACATAGCGGTGTAGATATTTCCATGTTCAAACAGATAGCGGTGTAGATATTTCCATGTTAATACAGATAGCGGTGTATATATATCCATGTTCATACAGATAGCGGTGTAGATATTTCCATGTTAATACAGATAGCGTTGTAGATATTTCCATGTTCATACAGATAGCGGTGCTGATATTTCCAAGTTTATACAGGTAGCGGTGTAGATATTTCCATGTTTATACAAATAGCGGTGTAGATATTTCCATGTTTATACAGATAGCGGTGTAGATATTTCCATGTTTATACAGATAGCGGTGTAGATATCTCCATCTTAATACAGCTGGCGGAGTAGATATTTCTATGTACATACAGATGGCTGTGCAGATATTTCCATGTTCATACAGATAGCGGTGTAGTTTTTTCCATGTGTAAAGAGATAGCTGTGTAGATATTTCCATGTATATGCAGATAGCTGTGTAGATATTCCCATTTTCATGCAGATAGCGGTTTAGATATTTCCATGTTCAAACAGATAGCTGTGTAGATATTTCCATCTTCATACAGATAGCGGTGTAGATATTTCCATGTTTATACAGATAGCGCTGAAGATGTATGCATGTTTACACAGATAGCGGTGTAGATATTTCCACGCTCATACAGATAGCGGTGTAGATATTTCCATGTTCATCCAGATGGCTGTGTAGATATATCCATGTTCATACAGATAGCGGTGTAGCTATTTCCATATTCATACAGATAGCGGTGTAGATATTTCCATGTTTATACAGATAGCGGTGTAGATATTTCCATGTTTATACAGATAGCGGTGTAGATATTTCCAGGTTTATACAGATAGAGGTGTAGATATCTGCTTCTTAATACGGATGGCGGTGTAGATATTTATATGTTCATACAGATGGCGGTGCAGCTATTTTCATGTTCATACAGATAGCGGTGTAGCTATTTCCATGTTCATACAGATAGCGGTGTAGATATTTCCATGTTCATCCAGATGGCTGTGTAGACATATCCATGTTCATACAGATGGCAGTGAAGATTATTCCATGTTTCTACATCTAGCGGTGTAGATATTTCCATGTTCATACAGATAGTGGTGTAGATATTTCCATGTTCATACAGATAGCGGTGCTGATATTTCCATGTTTATACAGTTAGCGGTGCTGATATTTCCATGTTTATACAGGTAGCGGTGTAGATATTTCCATGTTTGTACAGATAGCGGTGTAGATATTTCCATGTTTATACAGATAGCGCTGTAGATATTTCCATGTTTATACAGATAGCGGTGTAGATATCTCCATCTTAATACAGATGGCGGTGTAGATATTAATATGTTCATACAGGTGGCCGTGCAGATATTTCCATGTTCATACAGATAGCGGTGTATTTATTTCCATGTGTAAAGAAATAGCTGTGTAGATATTTCTTTGTATATGCAGATAGCTGTGTAGATATTTCCATTTTCATGCAGATAGCGGTTTAGATATTTCCATGTTCAAACAGATAGCGGTGTAGATATTTCCATGTTTATACAGATAGCGGTGAAGAAGTATGCATGCTTACACACTTAGTGGTGTAGATATTTCCATGTTCATACAGATAGCGGTGTAGATATTTCCATGTTCATCCAGATGGCTGTGTAGATATATCCATGTTCATACAGATAGCGGTGTAGATATTTCCATGTTCATACAGATAGTGGTGTAGATATTTCCATGTTCATACAGATAGCGGTGTAGCTATTTCCATGTTCATACAGATAGCGGTGTAGATATTTCCATCTTCGTACACATAGCGGTGCAGATATTTCCATGTTCATACAGATAGCTGTGCTGATATTTCCATGTTTATACAGGTAGCGGTGTATATATTTCCATGTTCATACAGATAGCTCTGTAGCTATTTCCATGTTCATACAGATAGCGGTGTAGATATTTCCATGTTCATCCAGATGGCTGTACAGATATATCCATGTTCATACAGATGGCGGTGATGATAATTCCATGTTCATACAGATAGCAGTGTAGATATTTCCATGTTCATACAGATTGTGGTGTAGATATTTCCATGTTCATACAGATAGCGGTGTAGCTATTTCCATGTTCATACAGATATCGGTGTAGATATTTCCATGTTCATCCAGATGGCTGTGTAGATATATCCATGTTCAAACAGATGGCGTTGTAGATATTTCCATGTTCATACAGATAGCGGTGTAGATATTTCCATGTTCATACAGATAGCGGAGTAGGTATTTCCACGTTCATACAGATAGAGGGGCTGATATTTCCATGTTCATACAGATAGCGGTGCTGATATTTCCATGTTTATACAGGTAGAGGTGTAGATATTTCCATGTTTATACAGATAGTGGTGTAGTTATTTCCATGTTTATATAGATAGCGGTGTAGATATTTCCATGTTTATACTGATAGCGGTGTAGATATCTCCATTTTAATACTGACGGCCGTGAAGATATTTGTATGTTCATACAGATGGCGGTGCAGATATTTCCATGTTCATACAGATGGCGGTGTAGTTATTTCCATGTGTAAAGAGATAGCTGTGTAGATATTTCCATGTATATGCAGATAGCTCTGTACATATTTCCATTTTCATGCAGATAGCGGTGTAGATATTTCCATGTTTAAACAGATAGCGGTGTAGACATTTCCATGTTCATACAGATAGCGGTGAAGATATTTCCATGTTTATACAGATTGCGGTGAAGATGTATGCATATTTACACAGATAGCGGTGTAGATATTTCCATGTTCATACAGATAGCGGTGTAGATATTTCCATGTTCATCCAGATGGCTGTGTAGATATATCCATGTTCATACAGATAGCGGTGTAGATATTTCCATGTTCATAGAGATAGCGGTGTAGTTATTTCCATGTTCATAGAGATAGCGGTGTAGTTATTTCCATGTTCATAGAGATAGCGGTGTAGATATTTCCGTGTTCATACAGATAGCGGTGCTGATATTTCCATGTTTATACAGGTAGCGGTGTAGATATTTCCATGTTTATACAGATAGCGGTGTAGATATTTCCATGTTTATACAGATAGCGGTGTAGATATTTCCATGTTTATACATATAGCGGTGTAGATATCTCCATCTTAATATAGATTGGGGTGTAGATATTTATATCTTCATACAGATGGCGGTGCAGATATTTCCATGTTCATACAGATGGCGGTGTAGATATTTGCATGTATATAGTGATAGCGCTGTAGTTATTTCCATGTGTAAAGAGATAGCTTTGTAGATATTTCCATGTATGTGCAGATCGCTGTGTAGATATTTCCATTTTCATGCAGATAGCGGTGTAGATATTTCCATGTTCAGATAGCGGTGTAGATATTTCCATGTTCATGCAGATAGCAGTGTAGATATTTCCATGTTTATACAGATAGCGGTGAAGATATATGCAAGTTTATACAGATAGCGGTGTAGATATTTCCATGTTCTTCCAGATGGCTGTGTTGATATATCCATGTTCATACAGATGGCGGTGAAGATATTTCCATCTTCATACAGATAGCGGTTTAGTTTTTTCCGTGTGTAAAGAGATAGCTGTGTAGATATTTCCATGCATATGCAGATAGCTGTGTAGATATTTCCATTTTCATGCAGATAGCGGTTTAGATATTTCCATGTTCAAACAGATAGCGGTGTAGATATTTCCATGTTCATACAGATAGTGGTGTAGATATTTCCATGTTTATACAGATAGCGGTGTAGATATTTCCAGGTTTATAAAGATAGCGGTGTAGATATTTCCAAGTTTATACAGATAGCGGTGAAGATATCTCCATCTTAATACAGATGGTGGTGTAGATATTTATATGTTCATACAGATGGCAGTGCAGATATTTCCATGTTCATACAGATGGCGGTGTAGATATTTCCATGTTTATAGAGATAGCGGTGTAGTTATTTCCATGTGTAAAGAGATAGGTTTGTAGATATTTCCATGTATATGCAGATAGCTGTGTAGATATTTCTATTTTCATGCAGATAGCGGTTTAGATATTTCCATGTTCAAACAGATAGCGGTGTAGATATTTCCATGTTCATACAGATAGCGGTGTAGATATTTCCATGTTTATACAGATAGTAGTGAAACGTATGCATGTTTACACAGATAGCAGTGTAGATATTTCCATTTTCATACAGATCGCGGTGTAGATATTTCCATGTTCATCCAGATGGGTGTGTAGACATATCCATGTTCATACAGATGGCGTTGAAGATATTTCCATGTTCATACAGATAGCGGTGTAGATATTTCCATGTTCATACAGATAGCGGTGTAGATATTTCCATGTTCATCCAGATGGCTGTGTAGATATATCCATGTTCATACAGATGGCGGTGAAGAAATTTCCATGTCCATACAGATAGCGGTGTAGCTATTTCCATGTTCATACAGATAGCGGTGTATGTATTTCGATGTTCATACAGATAGCGGTGTAGATATTTCCATGTTCATACAGATAGCGGTGTAGGTATTTCCATGTTCATCCAGATGGCTGTGTAGATATATCCATGTTCATACAGATGGCGGTGTAGATATTTCCATGTTCATAGAGATAGCGGTGTAGATATTTCCATATTCATACAGATAGAGGGGCTGATATTTCCATGTTCATACATATAGCGGTGCTGATATTTCCATGTTTATACAGGTAGTGGTGTAGATATTTCGATGTTTATACAGGTAGCAGTGTAGATATTTCCATGTTTATACAGATAGCGATGTGGATATTTCCAGGTTTATACAGATAGCGGTGTAGATATTTCCATCTTAATACAGATGGCGCTGTAGATATTTATATGTTCATTCAGATGGTGGTGCAGATATTTCCATGTTCATACAGATGGCAGTGTAGATATTTCCATGTTCATACAGATAGCGGTGTAGTTATTTCCATGTGTAAAGAGATAGCTGTGTAGATATTACCATGTATATGCAGATAGCTGTGTAGATATTTCTATTTTCATGCTGATAGCGGTTTAGATATTTCCATGTTCAAACAGATAGCGGTGTAGATATTTCCATGTTCATACACATAGCGTTGTAGATATTTCCATGATTATACAGATTGCAGTGAAGATGTATGCATGTTTACACAGATAGCAGTGTAGATATTTCCATGTTCATGCAGATAGCGGTGTAGATATTTCCATGTTCATCCAGATGGCTGTGTAGATATTTCCATGTTCATACAGATAGCGGTGAAGATATTTCCATGTTCATACAGATAGAAGTGTAGATATTTCACTGTTCATACAGATAGCGGTGTAGCTGTTTCCATGTTCATGCAGATAGCGGTGTAGATATTTCCATGTTCATAGAGATAGCAGTGTAGATATTTCCATGTTCATACAGATAGTGGTGCTGATATTTCCATGTTTATACAGGTAGCGCTGTAGATATTTCCATCTTTATACAGATAGCGGTGTAGATATTTCCAGGTTTATAAAGATGGCGGTGTAGATATTTCCAAGTTTATACAGATAGCGGTGAAGATATCTCCATCTTAATACAGATGGCGGTGTAGATATTTATATGTTCATACCGATGGCAGTGCAGATATTTCTATGTTCGTACAGATGGCGGTGTAGATATATCCATGTTTATAGAGATAGCGGTGTAGTTATTTCCATGTGTAAAGAGATAGGTTTGTAGATATTTCCATGTATATTTAGATAGCTGGGTAGATATTTCTATTTTCATGCATATAGCGGTTTAGATATTTCCATGTTCAAACAGATAGCGGTGTAGATATTTCCATGTTCATACAGATAGCGGTGTAGATATTTCCATGTTTATACAGATAGCGGTGAAACATATGCATGTTTACAGAGATAGCGGTGTAGATATTTCCATGTTCATACAGATCGCGGTGTAGATATTTCCATGTTCATCCAGATGGCTGTGTAGACATATATATGTTCATACAGATGGCGGTGAAGATATTTCCATGTTCATACAGATAGCGGTGTAGATATTTCCATGTTCATACAGATAGCGGTGTAGATATCTCCATCTTAATACAGATGGCGGTGTAGATATTTATATGTTCATACAGATGGCCGTGCAGATATTTCCATGTTCATACAGATAGCGGTGTAGTTATTTCCATGTGTAAAGAGATAGCTGTGTAGATATTTCCATTTACATGCAGATAGCTGTGTAGATATTTCCATTTTCATGCAGATAGCGTGTAGATATTTCCATGTTCAAACAGATAGCGGTGTAGATATTTCCATGTTTATACAGATAGCGGTGAAGATGTATGCATGCTTACACACATAGTGGTGTAGATATTTCCATGTTCATACAGATAGCGGTGTAGATATTTCCATGTTCATACAGATGGCTGTGTAGATATATCCATGTTCATACAGATAGCGGTGTAGATATTTCCATGTTCATACAGATAGTGGTGTAGATATTTCCATGTTCATACAGATAGCGGTGTAGCTATTTCCATGTTCATACAGATAGCGGTGTTGATATTTCCATCTTCGTACACATAGCGGTGTAGATATTTCCATGTTCATACAGATAGCTGTGCTGATATTTCCATGTTTATACTGGTAGCGGTGTAGATATTTCCATGTTCATACAGATAGCTCTGTAGCTATTTCCATGTTGATACAGATAGCGGTGTAGATATTTCCATGTTCATCCAGATGGCTGTACAGATATATCCATGTTCATACAGATGGCGGTGATGATAATTCCATGTTCAGATAGCGGTGTAGATATTTCCATGTTCATACAGATAGTGGTGTAGATATTTCCATGTTCATACAGATAGCGGTTTAGCTATTTCCATGTTCATACAGATATCGGTGTAGATATTTCCATGTTCATCCAGATGGCTGTGTAGATATATCCATGTTCAAACAGATGGCGTTGTAGATATTTCCATGTTCATACAGATAGCGGTGTAGATATTTCCATGTTCATACAGATAGCGGAGTAGGTATTTCCATGTTCATACAGATAGAGGGGCTGATATTTCCATGTTCATACAGATAGCGGTGCTGATATGTCCATGTTTATACAGGTAGCGGTGTAGATATTTCCATGTTTATACAGATAGCGGTGTAGTTATTTCCATGTTTATATAGATAGCGGTGTAGATATTTCCATGTTTATACTGATAGCGGTGTAGATATCTCCATTTTAATACAGACGGCCGTGAAGATATTTGTATGTTCATACAGATGGCGGTGCAGATATTTCCATGTTCATACAGATGGCGGTGTAGATATTTCCATGTTCATACAGATAGCGGTGTAGTTATTTCCATGTGTAAAGAGATAGCTGTGTAGATATTTCCATGTATATGCAGATAGCTGTGTAGGTATTTCCACTTTCATGCAGATAGCGGTGTAGATATTTACATGTTCAAACAGATAGCGGTGTAGACATTTCCATGTTCATACAGATAGCGGTGAAGATATTTCCATGTTTATACAGATTGCGGTGAAGATGTATGCATATTTACACAGATAGCGGTGTAGATATTTCAATGTTCATACAGATAGCGGTGTAGATATTTCCATGTTCATCCAGATGGCTGTGTAGATATATCCATGTTCATACAGAGAGTGGTGTAGATATTTCCATGTTCATACAGATAGCGGTGTAGCTATTTCCATGTTCATACAGATAGCGGTGTAGTTATTTCCATGTTCATAGAGATAGCGGTGTAGATATTTCCGTGTTCATACAGATAGCGGTGCTGATATTTCCATGTTTATACAGGTAGCGGTGTAGATATTTCCATGTTTATACAGATAGCGGTGTAGATATTTCCATGTTTATACAGATAGCGGTGTAGTTATTTCCATGTTTATACATATAGCGGTGTAGATATCTCCATCTTAATATAGATTGGGGTGTAGATATTTATATCTTCATACAGATGGCGGTGCAGATATTTCCATGTTCATACAGATGGCGGTATAGATATTTGCATGTATATAGAGATAGCGCTGTAGTTATTTCCATGTGTAAAGAGATAGCTTTGTAGATATTTCCATGTATATGCAGATCGATGTGTAGATATTTCCATTTTCATGCAGATAACGGTGTAGGTATTTCCATGTTCAGATAGCGGTGTAGATATTTCCATGTTCATGCAGATAGCAGTGTAGATATTTCCATGTTTATACAGATAGCGGTGAAGATGTATGCATGTTTATACAGATAGCGGTGTAGATATTTCCATGTTCTTCCAGATGGCTGTGTTGATATATCCATGTTCATACAGATGGCGGTGAAGATATTTCCATCTTCATACAGATAGCGGTGTAGTTTTTTCCGTGTGTAAAGAGATAGCTGTATAGATATTTCCATGCATATGCAGATAGCTGTGTAGATATTTCCATTTTCATGCAGATAGCGGTTTAGGTATTTCCATGTTCAAACAGATAGAGGTGTAGTTATTTCCATGTTCATAGAGAGAGCGGTGTAGATATTTCCATGTTCATACAGATAGCGGTGTAAATATTTCCATGTTTATACAGATAGTGGTGAAGATGTTTGCATGTTTACACAGATAGCGGTGTAGATATTTCCATGTTCATACAGATAGCGGTGTAGATATTTCCATGTTCATCCAGATGGCTGTGTAGACATATCCATGTTCATACAGATGGCAGTGAAGATATTTCCATGTTCATACAGATAGCGGTGTAGATATTTCCATGTTCATCCAGATGGTTGTGTAGATATATCCATGTTCATACAGATGACGGTGAAGGTATTTCCATGTTCATACAGATAGCGGTGTAGATATTTCCATGTTCATACAGATAGCGGTGTAGATATTTCCATGTTCATACCGATAGCGGTGTAGAGATTTCCATGTTTATACAGATAGCGGTGTAGATATTTCCATGTTTATAGAGATAGCGGTGTAGATATCTCCTTCTTAATACAGATGGCGGTGTAGATAATTATATGTTCATACAGATGGCGGTGCAGATATTTCCATGTTCATACAGATGGCGGTGCAGATATTTCCATGTTCATACAGATGGCGGTGTAGATATTCCCATGTTCATACAGATAGTGGTGTAGTTATTTCCATGTGTAAAGAGATAGCTGTGTAGATATTTCCATGTATATGCAGATAGCTCTGTAGATATTTCCATTTTCATGCAGATAGCGCTGTAGATATTTCCATGTTCAAACAGAGAGCGGTGTAGTTATTTCCATGTTCATACAGATAGCGGTGTAGATATTTCCATGTTTATACAGATTGCGTTGAAGATGTATGCATATTTACTCAGATAGCGGTGTAGATATTTCCATTCTCATACAGATAGCGGTGTAGATATTTCCATGTTCATCCAGATGGCGGTGTAGATACTTCCATGTTCATCCAGATGGCTGTCTAGATATTTCCAATTTCATACAGGTAGTGGTGTAGATATTTCCATGTTCATACAGATAGCAGTGTAGCTCTTTCCATGTTCATAGATATAGCAGTGTAGATATTTCCATGTTCATAGAGATAGCGGTGTAGATATTTCCATGTTCATACAGATAGCGGTGCTGATATTTCCATGTTTATACAGGTAGCGGTGTAGATATTTCCATGTTCCTCCAGATGGCTGTGTAGACATATCCATGTTCACACAGATGGCGTTGTAGATAATTCCATGTTCATACATCTAGCGGTGTAGATATTTCCATGTTCATACAGGTAGCGTTGTAGATATTTCCATGTTCATACAGAGAGAGGGGCTGATATTTCCATGTTCATACAGATAGCGGTGCTGATATTTCCATGTTTATACAGGTAGCGGTGTAGATATTATCATGTTTATACAGATAGCGGTGTAGATATTTCCATGTTTATACAGATAGCGGTGTAGGTATTTCCATGTTTATACAGATAGCGGTGTAGGTATCTCCATCTTAATACAGATGGCGGTGTAGAAATTTATATGTTCATACAGATGGCCGTGCAGATATTTCCATGTTCATACAGATAGCGGTGTAGTTATTTCCATGTGTAAAGAAATAGCTGTGCAGATATTTCCATGTATATGCAGATAGCTGTGTAGGTATTTCCATTTTCATGCAGATAGCGGTTCAGATATTTCCATGTTCAAACAGATAGTGGAGTAGCTATTTCCATGTTCATACAGATAGCGGTGTAGATATTTCCATGTTCATCCAGATGGTTGTGTAGATATATCCATGTTAATACAGATAGCAGTGTAGATATTTCCATGTTCATACAGATAGCAGTGTAGATATTTCCATGTTTACACAGATAGCGGTGAAGATGTATGCATGTTTACACAGATAGCGGTGTATATATTTCCATGTTCATACAGATAGCTGTGTAGGTATTTCCATGTTCATCCAGATGGCTGTGTAGATATATCCATGTTCATACAGATGGCGGTGAACATATTTCCATGTTCATACAGATAACGGTGTAGATATTTCCATGTTCATACAGATATCGGTGTAGATATTTCCATGTTCATACAGATGGCTGTGTAGATATATCCATGTTCATACAGATGACGGTGAAGATATTTCCAGGTTCATACAGATAGCGGTGTAGGTATTTCCATGTTCATACAGATAGCAGTGTAGATATTTCCATGTTAATATCGATAGCGGTGCTGATATTTCCATGTTTATACAGGAAGCGGTGTAGATATTTCCATGTTCATACAGATGGCGGTGTAGATATTACCATGTTCATACAGATAGCGATGTAGTTATTTCCATGTGTAAAGAGATAGCTGTGTAGATATTTCCATGTATATGCAGATAGCAGTGTAGATATTTCCATCTTCAAACAGATAGCGGTGTAGATATTTCCATGTTCATAGAGATAGCAGTGTAGATATTTCCATGTTTATACAGACAGCGGTGTAGATATTTCCATGTTTATACAGACTGCGGTGAAGATGTATGCATGTTTACACAGATAGCGGTGTAGATATTTCCATGTTCATCCAGATGGCTGTGTAGATATTTCCATGTTTATACAGATAGCGGTGTAGATATTTCCATGTTCATACAGATAGCGGTGTAGATATTTCCATGTTCATCCAGATGGCTGTGTAGATATATCCATGTTCATACAGATAGCGGTTTAGATATTTCCATGTTCATACAGATAGCGGTGTAGATATTTCCATGTTCATACAGATAGCAGTGTAGATATTTCCATGTTTATACAAATAGCGGTGTAGATATCTCCATCTTAATACAGATGGCGGTGTAGATATTTATAAGTTCATACAGATGGCATTGCAGATATTTCCACGTTCATACAGGTGGCGGTGTAGATATTTACATGTTTATAGAGATAGCGGTGTAGTTATTTCCATGTGTAAAGAGATAGGTTTGTAGATATTTCCATGTATATGCAGAGAGCTGTGTACATATTTCTATTTTCATGCAGATAGCGGTTTAGATATTTCCATGTTCAAACAGATAGCGGTGTAGATATTTCCATGTTCATCCAGATGGCTGTGTAGATATATCCATGTTCATACAGATAGCGGTGTAGATATTTCCATGTTCATACAGATAGCGATGTAGATATTTCCATGTTTATACAGATAGCGGTGAAATGTATGCATGTTTACACAGACAGCGGTGTAGATATTTCCATGTTCATACAGATCGCGGTGTAGATATTTCCATGTTCATCCAGATCGCTGTGTAGACATATCCATATTCATACAGATGGCGGTGAAGATATTTCCATGTTCATACAGTTTGCGGTGTAGATATTTCCATGTTCATACAGATAGCGGTGTAGATATCTCCATGTTCATACAGATAGCGGTGTAGATATTTCCATGTTCACACAGATGATGGTGCAGATATTTCCATGTTCATACTGATAGCGGTGTAGATATCTCCATGTTCATACAGATGGCGGTGTAGATATTTCCATGTTCATACAGATAGCGGTGTAGATATCTCCATGTTCATACAGATGGCGGTGTAGATATTTCCATGTTCATACATATAGCGGTGTAGTTATTTCCATGTGTAAAGAGATAGCTTTGTAGATATTTCCATGTACATGCAGATAGCTGTGTAGATATTTCCATTTTCTTGCAGATAGCGGTGTAGATATTTGCATGTTTATACAGATAGCGGTGTAGATATCTCCTTCTTAATACAGATGGCGGTGTACATATTTATATGTTCATACAGATGGCTGTGAAGATATTTCCATGTTCATACAGATGGCGGTGTAGATATTTCCATGTTTATAGAGATAGCGGTGTAGTTATTTCCATGTGTAAAGAGATAGCTGTGTAGTTATTTCCATGTATATGCAGATAGCTGTGTAGATATTTCCATTTTCATGCAGACAGCGGTGTAGATATTTCCATGTTCAAACAGATAGCGGTGTAGATATTTCCATGTTCATACAGATAGTGGTGTATATATATCCATTTTCATACAGATATCGGTGTAGATATTTCCATGTTAATACAGATTGCGGTGTAGATATTTCCATGTTCATACAGATAGCGGTGCTGATATTTCCAAGTTTATACAGGTAGCGGTGTAGATATTTCCATGTTTATACAAATAGCGGTGTAGATATTTCCATGTTTATACAGATAGCGGTGTAGATATTTCCATGTTTATAGAGATAGCGGTGTAGATATCTCCATCTTAATACAGATGGCGGAGTAGATATTTCTATGTACATGCAGATGGCGGTGCAGATATTTCCATGTTCATACAGATAGCGGTGTAGTTATTTCCATGTGTAAGGAGATAGCTGTGTAGATATTTCCATGTATATGCAGATAGCTGTGTAGATATTTCCATTTTCATGCAGATAGCGGTTTAGATATTTCCATATACAAACAGATATCGGTGTAGATATTTCCATGTTCATACAGATAGCGGTGTAGATATTTCCATGTTTATACAGGTAGCGCTGAAGATGTATGCATGTTTACACAGTTAGCGGTGTAGATATATCCATGTTCATACAGATAGCGGTGTAGATATTTCCATGTTCATCCAGATGGCTGTGTAGATATATCCATGTTCATACAGATAGTGGTGTAGTTATTTCCATATTCATACAGATAGCGGTGTAGATATTTCCATGTTCATACAGATAGCGGTGTAGCTATTTCCATGTTCATACAGATAGCGGTGTAGATATTTCCATGTTCGTACAGAAAGCGGTGTAGATATTTCCATGTTCATACAGATAGCTGTGCTGATATTTCCATGTTTATACAGGTAGCGGTGTAGATATTTCCATGTTTATACAGATAGCGGTGTATATATTTCCATGTTTATACAGATAGCGGTGTAGATATTTCCAGGTTTATACAGATAGAGGTGTAGATATCTGCTTCTAAATACAGATGGCGGTGTAGATATTTATATGTTCATACAGATGGCGGTGCAGATATTTCCATGTTCATACAGATAGCGGTGTAGATATTTCCATGTTTATAGAGATAGCGGTGTAGTTATATCCATGTGTAAAGAGATAGCTTTGTAGATATTTCCATGTATATGCAGATAGCTGTGTAGATATTTCTATTTTCATGCAGATAGCGGTTTAGACATTTCCATGTTCAAACAGATAGCGGTGTAGATATTTCCATGTTCATACAGGTAGCGGTGTAGATATTTCCATGTTTATACAGATAGCTGTGAAACGTATGCATGTTTACACAGATAGCTGTGTAGATATTTCCATGTACATACAGATCGCGGTGTAGATATTTCCATGTTCATCCAGATGGCTGTGTAGACATATCCATGTTCATACAGACGGCGGTGAAGGTATTTCCATGTTCATACAGATAGCGGTGTAGATATTTCCATGTTGATACAGATAGCGGTGTAGATATTTCCATGTTCATCCAGATGGCTGTGTAGATATATCCATGTTCATACAGATGGCGGTGAAGAAATTTCCATGTGCATACAGATAGCGGTGTAGCTATTTCCATGTTCATACAGATAGCGGTGTATGTATTTCCATGTTCATACAGATAGCGGTGTAGATATTTCCATGTTCATACAGATAGCGGTGTAGATATTTCCATGTTCATCCAGATGGCTGTGTAGATATATCCATGTTCATACAGGTGGCGGTGTAGATATTTCCATGTTCATAGAGATAGCGGTGTAGATATTTCCATGTTCATACAGATAGAGGGGCTGATATTTCCATGTTCATACTGATAGCGGCGCTGATATTTCCATGTTTATACAGGTAGTGGTGTAGATATTTCCATGTTTATACAGGTAGCAGTGTAGATATTTCCATGTTTATACAGATAGCGGTGTACATATTTCCATGTTCATACAGATAGCGGTGCAGATATTTCCATGTTCATACAGATAGCGGTGCTGATATTTCCATGTTTATACAGATAGCATTGTAGATATTTCCATGTTTATACAGATAGCGGTGTAGATATCTCCTTCTTAACACAGATGGCGGTGTACATATTTATATGTTCATACAGATGGCTGTGAAGATATTTCCATGTTCATACAGATGGCGGTGTAGATATTTCCATGTTTATAGAGATAGCGGTGTAGTTATTTCCATGTGTAAAGAGATAGCTTTGTAGATATTTCCATGTATATGCAGATAGCTGTGTAGATATTTCCATTTTCATGCAGACAGCGGTGTAGATATTTCCATGTTCATACAGATAGCGGTGTATATATATCCATGTTCATACAGATAGCGGTGTAGATATTTCCATGTTAATACAGATTGCGGTGTAGATATTTCCATATTCATACAGATAGCGGTGCTGATATTTCCAAGTTTATACAGGTAGAGGTGTAGATATTTCCATGTTTATACAAATAGCGGTGTAGATATTTCCATGTTATACAGATAGCGGTGTAGATATCTCCATCTTAATACAGATGGCGGAGTAGATATTTCTATGTACATGCAGATGGCGGTGCAGATATTTCCATGTTCATACAGATAGCGGTGTAGTTATTTCCATGTGTAAAGAGATAGCTGTGTAGATATTTCCATGTATATGCAGATAGCTGTGTAGATATTTCCATTTTCATGCAGATAGCGGTTTACATATTTCCATGTTCAAACAGATATCGGTGTAGATATTTCCATGTTCATACAGATAGCGTTGTAGATATTTCCATGTTTATACAGGTAGCGCTGAAGATGTATGCATGTTTACACAGATAGCGGTGTAGATATATCCATGTTCATACAGATAG
Organism: Gorilla gorilla gorilla; assembly: GCF_029281585.2. Taxonomy (NCBI): domain Eukaryota; kingdom Metazoa; phylum Chordata; class Mammalia; order Primates; family Hominidae; genus Gorilla; species Gorilla gorilla. The sequence goes on along the minus strand of NC_073232.2, from coordinate 1,153,237 downwards.
CGGTGTAGGTATTTCCATGTTCATCCAGATGGCTGTGTAGATATATCCATGTTCATACAGATAGCGGTGTAGTTATTTCCATATTCATACAGATAGTGGTGTAGATATTTCCATGTTCATACAGATAGCGGTGTAGCTATTTCCATGTTCATGCAGATAGCGGTGTAGATATTTCCATGTTCATCCAGATGGCTGTGTAGATATATCCATGTTCATACAGATAGCGGTGTAGATATTTCCATGTTCATTGAGATTGCGGTGTAGATATTTCCATGTTTATAGAGATAGCGGTGTAGATATTTCCAAGTTTATACAGATAGCGGTGAAGATATCTCCATCTTAATACAGATGGCGGTGTAGATATTTATATGTTCATACAGATGGCAGTGCAGATATTTCCATGTTCATACAGATGGCGGTGTAGATATTTCCATGTTCATCCAGATGGCTGTGTAGACATATCCATGTTCATACAGATGGCGGTGAAGATATTTCCATGTTCATACAGATAGCGGTGTAGATATTTCCATGTTCATACAGATAGCGGTGTAGATATTTCCATGTTCATACTGATAGCGGTGCTGATATTTCCATGTTTATACAGGTAGCGGTGTAGATATTTCCATGTTTATACAGATAGCGGTGTAGATATTTCCAAGTTTATACAGATAGCAGTGTAGATATTTCCTTGTTTATACAGATAGCGGTGTAGATATCTCCTTCTTAATACAGATGGCGGTGCAGATATTTATATGTTCATACACATGGCGGTGCAGATATTTCCATGTTCATACAGATGGCGGTGTAGATATTTCCATGTTCATACAGATAGCGGTGTAGATATCTCCATGTTCACACAGATAGCGGTGTAGATATTTCCATGTTCATACAGATGGCGGTGCAGAAATTTCCATGTTCATACTTATAGCGGTGCTGATATTTCCATTTTTATACAGATAGCGGTGTAGATATTTCCATGTTTATACAGATAGCGGTGTAGATATTTCCATGTTTATACAGATAGCGGTGTAGATATCTCCTTAATACAGATGGCAGTGTTGATATTTATATGTTCATACAGATGGCAGTGAAGATATTTCCATGTTCATACAGATGGCGGTGTAGATATTTCCATGTTTATAGATATAGCGGTGTAGTTATTTCCATGTGTAAAGAGATTGCTGTGTAGATATTTCCATGTATATGCAGATAGCTTTGTAGATATTTCCATTTTCATACAGATAGCGGTGTAGATATTTACATGTTCAAACAGATAGCGGTGTAGATATTTCCATGTTCATACAGATAGCGGTGTAGATATTTCCATGTTCATACAGATAGCGGTGTAGATATTTCCATGTTCATATGTTCATACAGATAGCGGTGTAGATATTTCCATGTTCATACAGATAGCGGTGCTGATATTTCCATGTTCATACAGATGGCGGTGTAGATATTTCCATGTTCATACAGATAGCGGTGTAGTTATTTCCATGTGTAAAGAGATAGATGTGTAGATATTTCCATGCATATGCAGATAGCTGTGTAGATAGTTCCATTTTCATGCAGATAGTGGTGTATATATTTCCATCTTCAAACAGATAGCGGTGTACATATTTCCATGTTCATACAGATAGCGGTGTAGATATTTCCAAGTTTTTACAGACAGCGGTGAAGATGTATGCATGTTTACACAGATAGCGGTGTGGAGATTTCCATGTTCATACAGAGGGCTGTGTAGATATATCCATGTTCATACAGATAGCGGTGTAGATATTTCCATGTTCATACAGATAGCGGTGTAGATATTTCCATGTTCATCCAGATGGCTGCGTAGATATATCCATGTTCACACCGATGTCGGTGAAGATATTTCCATGTCCATACAGATAGCGGTGTAGATATTTCCATGTTCATACAGATAGCGGTGTAGCTATTTCCATGTTCATACAGATAGCGGTTTATGTATTTCCATGTTCATACAGATAGCAGTGCAGATATTTCCATGTTCATACAGATAGCAGTGTAGATATTTCCATGTTCATCCAGGAGGCTGTGAAGATATATCCATGTTCATACAGATGGCGGTGAAGATATTTCCATGTTCATACAGATAGCGGTGTAGTTATTTCCATATTCATACAGATAGTGGGGTAGATATTTCCATGTTCATACAGATAGCGGTGTAGCTATTTCCATTTTCATACAGATAGCGGTGTAGATATTTCCATGTTCGTACAGATAGCGGTGTAGATATTTCCATGTTCCTACAGATAGCTGTGGTGATATTTCCATGTTTATACAGGTAGCGGTGTAGATATTTCCAAGTTTATACAGATAGCGGTGAAGATATCTCCATCTTAATACAGATGGCGGTGTAGATATTTATATGTTCATACAGATGGCAGTGCAGATATTTCCATGTTCATACAGATGGCGGTGTAGATATTTCCATGTTCATCCAGATGGCTGTGTAGACATATCCATGTTCATACAGATGGCGGTGAAGATATTTCCATGTTCATACAGATAGCGGTGTAGATATTTCCATGTTCATACAGATAGCGGTGTAGATATTTCCATGTTCATACTGATAGCGGTGCTGATATTTCCATGTTTATACAGGTAGCGGTGTAGATATTTCCATGTTTATACAGATAGCGGTGTAGATATTTCCAAGTTTATACAGATAGCAGTGTAGATATTTCCTTGTTTATACAGATAGCGGTGTAGATATCTCCTTCTTAATACAGATGGCGGTGCAGATATTTATATGTTCATACACATGGCGGTGCAGATATTTCCATGTTCATACAGATGGCGGTGTAGATATTTCCATGTTCATACAGATAGCGGTGTAGATATCTCCATGTTCACACAGATAGCGGTGTAGATATTTCCATGTTCATACAGATGGCGGTGCAGAAATTTCCATGTTCATACTTATAGCGGTGCTGATATTTCCATTTTTATACAGATAGCGGTGTAGATATTTCCATGTTTATACAGATAGCGGTGTAGATATTTCCATGTTTATACAGATAGCGGTGTAGATATCTCCTTAATACAGATGGCAGTGTTGATATTTATATGTTCATACAGATGGCAGTGAAGATATTTCCATGTTCATACAGATGGCGGTGTAGATATTTCCATGTTTATAGATATAGCGGTGTAGTTATTTCCATGTGTAAAGAGATAGCTGTGTAGATATTTCCATGTATATGCAGATAGCTTTGTAGATATTTCCATTTTCATACAGATAGCGGTGTAGATATTTACATGTTCAAACAGATAGCGGTGTAGATATTTCCATGTTCATACAGATAGCGGTGTAGATATTTCCATGTTCATACAGATAGCGGTGTAGATATTTCCATGTTCATATGTTCATACAGATAGCGGTGTAGATATTTCCATGTTCATACAGATAGCGGTGCTGATATTTCCATGTTCATACAGATGGCGGTGTAGATATTTCCATGTTCATACAGATAGCGGTGTAGTTATTTCCATATTCATACAGATAGTGGGGTAGATATTTCCATGTTCATACAGATAGCGGTGTAGCTATTTCCATTTTCATACAGATAGCGGTGTAGATATTTCCATGTTCGTACAGATAGCGGTGTAGATATTTCCATGTTCCTACAGATAGCTGTGGTGATATTTCCATGTTTATACAGGTAGCGGTGTAGATATTTCCATGTTTATACAGATAGCGGTGTAGATATTTCCATGTTTATACAGGTAGCGGTGTAGATATTTCCAGGTTTATACAGATAGAGGTGTAGATATCTGCTTCTTAATACAGATGGCGGTGTAGATATTTATATGTTCATGCAGATGGCGGTGCAGATATTTCCATGTTCATACAGATAGCGGTGTAGATATTTCCATGTTTATAGAGATAGCGGTGTAGTTATATCCATGTGTAAAGAGATAGCTGTGTAGATATTTCCATGTATATGCAGATAGCTGTGTAGATATTTCCATTTTCATGCAGACAGCGGTGTAGATATTTCCATGTTCAAACAGATAGCGGTGTAGATATTTCCATGTTCATACATATAGCGGTGTAGATATTTCCATGTTCATACAGATAGCGGTGTAGATATTTCCATGTTCATACAGATAGCGGTGTAGATATTTCCGTGTTCATACAGATAGCGGTGCTGTTATTTCCATGTTTATACAGGTAGCGGTGTAGATATTTCCATGTTTATACAGATAGCGGTGTAGATATTTCCATGTTTATACAGATAGCGGTGTAGATATTTCCATGTTTATACAGATAGCGGTGTACATATCTCCATATTAATACAGATGGCGGTGTAGATATTTATATGTTCATACAGATGGCGGTGCAGATATTTCCATATTCATACAGATAGCGGTGTAGCTATTTCCATGTTCATACAGATAGCGGTGTAGATATTTTCATGTTCATCCAGATGGCTGTGTAGACATATCCATGTTCATACAGATGGCAGCAAAGATAATTCCATGTTTATACATCTAGCTGTGTAGATATTTCCATGTTCATACAGATAGCGGTGTAGGTATTTCCATGTTCATACAGATAGAGGGGCTGATATTTCCATGTTCATACAGATAGCGGTGCTGATATTTCCATGTTTATACAGATAGCGGTGTAGATATTTCCATGTTTATTCTGATAGCGGTGTAGATATCTCCATCTTAATACAGATGGCCGTGTAGATATTTATATGTTCATTCAGATGGCGGTGCAGATATTTCCATGTTCATACAGATGGCGGTGTAGATATTTCCATGTTCATACATATAGCGGTGTAGTTATTTCCATGTGTAAGGAGATAGCTGTGTAGATATTTCCATGTATATGCAGATAGCTCTGTAGATATTTTCATTTTCATGCAGATAGCGGTGTAGATATTTCCATGTTCAAACAGATAGCGGTGTAGACATTTCCATGTTCATTCAGATAGCGGTGAAGATATTTCCATGTTTATACAGATTGCGGTGAAGATGTATGCATATTTACACAGCGGTGTAGATATTTCCATGTTAATACATATAGCGGTGTAGATATTTCCATGTTCATCCAGATGGCTGTGTAGATATATCCATGTTCATACAGATAGCGGTGTAGATATTTCCATGTTCACACAGGTAGTGGTGTAGATATTTCCATGTTCATACAGATAGCGGTGTAGCTATTTCCATGTTCATACAGATAACGGTGTAGATATTTCCATGTTCATAGAGATAGCGGTGCAGATATTTCCGTGTTCATACAGATAGCGGTGCTGATATTTCCGTGTTTATACAGGTAGCGGTGTAGATATTTCCATGTTTACACAGAGCGCGGTGTAGAAATTTCCATGTTTATACAGATAGCCGTGTAGATATTTCCATGTTTATACATATAGCGGTGTAGATATCTCCATCTTAATATAGATTGGGGTGTAGATATTTATATGTTCATACAGATGTCGGTGCAGATATTTCCATGTTCATACAGATGGCAGTGTAGATATTTGCATGTATATAGAGATAGCGCTGTAGTTATTTCCATGTGTAAAGAGATAGCTTTGTAGATATTTCCATGTATATGCAGATCGCTGTGTAGATATTTCCATTTTCATGCAGATAGCGGTGTAGATATTTCCATGTTCAGATAGCGGTGTAGATATTTCCATGTTCATGCAGATAGCAGTGTAGATATTTCCATGTTTATACAGATAGCGGTGAAGATGTATGCATGTTTATACCGATAACGGTGTAGATATTTCCATGTTAATCCAGATGGCTGTGTTGATATATCCATGTTCATACAGATGGCGGTGAAGATATTTCCATGTTCATACAGATAGCGGTGTAGTTATTTCCGTGTGTAAAGAGATAGCTGTGTAGATATTTCCATGTATATGCAGATAGCTGTGTAGATATTTCCATTTTCATGCAGATAGCGTTTTAGATATTTCCATGTTCAAACAGATAGCTGTGTAGATATTTCCATGTTCATAGAGAGAGCGGTGTAGATATTTCCATGTTCATACAGATAGCGGTGTAGATATTTCCATGTTTATACAGATAGTGGTGAAGATGTATGCATGTTTACACAGATAGCGGTGTAGATATTTCCATGTTCATACAGATGGCTGTGTAGACATATCCATGTTCATACAGATGGCGGTGAAGATATTTCCATGTTGATACAGATAGCGGTGTAGATATTTCCATGTTCATCCAGATGGCTGTGTAGTTATATCCATGTTCATACAGATAGCGGTGTAGATATTTCCATGTTCATACAGATAACGGTGTAGATATTTCCATGTTCATACAGATAGCGGTGTAGATATTTCCATGTTCATGCAGATAGCGGTGTAGATATTTCCATGTTCATACAGATAGCGGTGTAGATATTTCCATGTTCATACAGATAGCGGTGTAGATATTTCCATGTTCATACAGGTAGCGGTGTAGATATTTCCATGTTCATACAGATAGCGGTGCTGATATTTCCATGTTTATACAGGCAGTGGTGTAGATATTTCCATGTTTATACAGATAGCGGTGTAGATATCTCCTTCTTAATACAGATGGCGGTGTAGATATTTATATGTTCATACAGATGGTGGTGTAAATACTTCCATGTTTATAGATATAGCGGTGTAGTTATTTCCATGTGTAAAGAGATAGCTGTGTATATATTTCCATGTATATGCAGATAGCTTTGTAGATATTTCCATTTTCATGCAGTTAGCGGTTTAGATATTTACATGTTCAAACAGATAGCGGTGTAGGTATTTCCATGTTCATTCATATAGCTTTGTAGATATTTCCATGTTCATACAGATAGCGGTGTAGATATTTCCATGTTCATACAGATAGCGGCGTAGATATTTCCATGTTCATACAGATAGCGGTGCTGATATTTCCATGTTTATACAGGTAGCGGTGTAGATATTTCCATGTTTATACAGATAGCGGTGTAGATATTTCCATGTTAATACAGATAGCGGTGTAGATATTTCCATGTTTATTCAGATAGCGGTATAGATATCTCCATCTTAATACAGATGTTGGTGTAGATATTTATATTTTCATACAGATGGCGGTGCAGATATTTCCATGTTCATACAGATGGCGGTGTAGATATTTCCATGTTCAGATAGCGGTGTAGATATTTCCATGTTCATACATATAGCGGTGTAGATATTTCCATGTTCATACAGATAGCGGTGTAGATATTTCCATGTTCATACAGGTAGCGGTGTAGATTTTTCTATGTTCATACAGATAGCGGTGTAGATATTTCCATGTTCATACAGACAGCGGTGTAGTTATTTCCATGTGTAAAGAGATAGCTGTGTAGATATTTCCGTGTATATGTAGATAGCTGTGTGGATATTTCCATTTTCATGCAGATAGCGGTTTAGATATTTCCATGTTCAAACAGATAGCGGTGTAGATATTTCCATGTTTATAGAGATAGCGGTGTAGATATTTCCATGTTCATACAGATAGAGGGGCTGATATTTCCATGTTCATACAGATAGCGGTGCTATTTCCATGTTTATACAGGTAGCGGTTTAGCTATTTCCATGTTTATACAGGTAGCAGTGTAGATATTTCCATGTTTATACAGAGAGCGGTGTAGATATATCCATGTTTATACAGATAGCTGTGTAGATATCTCCTTCTTAATACAGATGGCGGTGTAGATATTTATATGTTCATACAGATGGCGGTGCAGATATTTCCATGTTCATACAGATGGCTGTGTAGATATTTCCATGTTCATACAGATAGCGGTGTAGTTATTTCCATGTGTAAATAGATAGCTGTGTAGATATTTCCATGTATATGCAGATAGCGGTGTAGATATTTCCATTTTCATGCTGATAGCGGTTTAGATATTTCCATGATCAAACAGATAGCGGTGTAGATATTTCCATGTTCATTCAGATAGCGGTGTAGTTATTTCCATGCTTTTGCAGATTGCGGTGAAGATGTATGCATGTTTACTCAAATAGCGGTGTAGATATTTCCATGTTCATGCAGATAGCGGTGTAGATATTTCCATGTTCATCCAGATTGCTGTGTAGATATATCCATGTTCATACAGATAGCGGTGTAGATATTTCCATGTTCATTGAGATTGCGGTGTAGATATTTCCATGTTTATACAGATAGCGGTGTAGATATTTCCAAGTTTATACAGATAGCGGTGAAGATATCTCCATCTTAATACAGATTGCGGTGTATATATTTATATGTTCATACAGATGGCAGTGCAGATATTTCCATGTTCATACAGATGGCGGTGTAGATATTTCCATGTTCATCCAGATGGCTGTGTAGACATATCAATGTTCATACAGATGGCGGTGAAGATATTTCCATGTTCATACAGATAGCGGTGTAGATATTTCCATGTTCATACAGATAGCGGTGTAGATATTTCCATGTTCATACTGATAGCGGTGCTGATATTTCCATGTTTATACAGGTAGCGGTGTAGATATTTCCATGTTTATACAGATAGCGGTGTAGATATTTCCACGTTTATACAGATAGCAGTGTAGATATTTCCTTGTTTATACAGATAGCGGTGTAGATATCTCCTTCTTAATACAGATGGCGGTGCAGATAATTATATGTTCATACACATGGCGGTGCAGATATTTCCATGTTCATACAGATGGCGGTGTAGATATTTCCATGTTCATACAGATAGCGGTGTAGATATCTCCATGTTCACACAGATAGCGGTGTAGATATTTCCATGTTCATACAGATGGCGGTGCAGAAATTTCCATGTTCATACTTATAGCGGTGCTGATATTTCCATTTTTATACAGATAGCGGTGTAGATATTTCCATGTTTATACAGATAGCGGTGTAGATATTTCCATGTTTATACAGATAGCGGTGTAGATATCTCATTAATACAGATGGCAGTGTTGATATTTATATGTTCATACAGATGGCAGTGAAGATATTTCCATGTTCATACAGATGGCGGTGTAGATATTTCCATGTTTATAGATATAGCGGTGTAGTTATTTCCATGTGTAAAGAGATAGCTGCGTAGATATTTCCATGTGTATGCAGATAGCTTTGTAGATATTTCCATTTTCATACAGATAGCGGTGTAGATATTTACATGTTCAAACAGATAGCGGTGTAGATATTTCCATGTTCATACAGATAGCGGTGTAGATATTTCCATGTTCATACAGATAGCGGTGTAGATATTTCCATGTTCATACAGATAGCGGTGTAGATATTTCCATGTTCATACAGATAGCGGTGCTGATATTTTCATGTTTATGCAGATAGTGGTGCTGATGTTTCCATGTTTATACAGGTAGCAGTGTAGATATTTCCATGTTTATTCAGATAGCAGTGTAGATATCTCCATCTTACTACAGATGGCGGTGTAGATATTTATATGTTCATACAGATGGCGGTGCAGATATTTCCATGTTCATACAGATGGCGGTGTAGATATTTCCATGTTCATACAGATAGCGGTGTAGTTATTTCCATGTGTAAAGAGATAGATGTGTAGATATTTCCATGTATATGCAGATAGCTGTGTAGATAGTTCCATTTTCATGCAGATAGTGGTGTATATATTTCCATCTTCAAACAGATAGCGGTGTACATATTTCCATGTTCATACAGATAGCGGTGTAGATATTTCCAAGTTTTTACAGACAGCGGTGAAGATGTATGCATGTTTACACAGATAGCGGTGTGGAGATTTCCATGTTCATACAGAGGGCTGTGTAGATATATCCATGTTCATACAGATAGCGGTGTAGATATTTCCATGTTCATACAGATAGCGGTGTAGATATTTCCATGTTCATCCAGATGGCTGCGTAGATATATCCATGTTCACACCGATGTCGGTGAAGATATTTCCATGTCCATACAGATAGCGGTGTAGATATTTCCATGTTCATACAGATAGCGGTGTAGCTATTTCCATGTTCATACAGATAGCGGTTTATGTATTTCCATGTTCATACGAATAGCAGTGCAGATATTTCCATGTTCATACAGATAGCAGTGTAGATATTTCCATGTTCATCCAGGAGGCTGTGAAGATATATCCATGTTCATACAGATGGCGGTGAAGATATTTCCATGTTCATACAGATAGCGGTGTAGTTATTTCCATATTCATACAGATAGTGGTGTAGATATTTCCATGTTCATACAGATAGCGGTGTAGCTATTTCCATGTTCATACAGATAGCGGTGTAGATATTTCCATGTTCGTACAGATAGCGGTGTAGATATTTCCATGTTCCTACAGATAGCTGTGGTGATATTTCCATGTTTATACAGGTAGCGGTGTAGATATTTCCATGTTCATACATATAGCGGTGTAGATATTTCCATGTTAATACAGATAGCGGTGTAGATATTTCCATGTTCATACAGATAGCGGTGTAGGTATTTCCATGTTCATACAGATAGAGGGGCTGATATTTCCATGTTCATACAGATAGCGGTGCTGATATTTCCATGTTTATACAGATAGCGGTGTAGATATTTCCATGTTTATTCTGATAGCGGTGTAGATATCTCCATCTTAATACAGATGGCCGTGTAGATATTTATATGTTCATACAGATGGCGGTGCAGAAATTTCCATGTTCATACTTATAGCGGTGCTGATATTTCCATTTTTATACAGATAGCGGTGTAGATATTTCCATGTTTATACAGATAGCGGTGTAGATATTTCCATGTTTATACAGATAGCGGTGTAGATATCTCATTAATACAGATGGCAGTGTTGATATTTATATGTTCATACAGATGGCAGTGAAGATATTTCCATGTTCATACAGATGGCGGTGTAGATATTTCCATGTTTATAGATATAGCGGTGTAGTTATTTCCATGTGTAAAGAGATAGCTGCGTAGATATTTCCATGTGTATGCAGATAGCTTTGTAGATATTTCCATTTTCATACAGATAGCGGTGTAGATATTTACATGTTCAAACAGATAGCGGTGTAGATATTTCCATGTTCATACAGATAGCGGTGTAGATATTTCCATGTTCATACAGATAGCGGTGTAGATATTTCCATGTTCATACAGATAGCGGTGTAGATATTTCCATGTTCATACAGATAGCGGTGCTGATATTTTCATGTTTATGCAGATAGTGGTGCTGATGTTTCCATGTTTATACAGGTAGCAGTGTAGATATTTCCATGTTTATTCAGATAGCAGTGTAGATATCTCCATCTTACTACAGATGGCGGTGTAGATATTTATATGTTCATACAGATGGCGGTGCAGATATTTCCATGTTCATACAGATGGCGGTGTAGATATTTCCATGTTCATACAGATAGCGGTGTAGTTATTTCCATGTGTAAAGAGATAGATGTGTAGATATTTCCATGTATATGCAGATAGCTGTGTAGATAGTTCCATTTTCATGCAGATAGTGGTGTATATATTTCCATCTTCAAACAGATAGCGGTGTACATATTTCCATGTTCATACAGATAGCGGTGTAGATATTTCCAAGTTTTTACAGACAGCGGTGAAGATGTATGCATGTTTACACAGATAGCGGTGTGGAGATTTCCATGTTCATACAGAGGGCTGTGTAGATATATCCATGTTCATACAGATAGCGGTGTAGATATTTCCATGTTCATACAGATAGCGGTGTAGATATTTCCATGTTCATCCAGATGGCTGCGTAGATATATCCATGTTCACACCGATGTCGGTGAAGATATTTCCATGTCCATACAGATAGCGGTGTAGATATTTCCATGTTCATACAGATAGCGGTGTAGCTATTTCCATGTTCATACAGATAGCGGTTTATGTATTTCCATGTTCATACGAATAGCAGTGCAGATATTTCCATGTTCATACAGATAGCAGTGTAGATATTTCCATGTTCATCCAGGAGGCTGTGAAGATATATCCATGTTCATACAGATGGCGGTGAAGATATTTCCATGTTCATACAGATAGCGGTGTAGTTATTTCCATATTCATACAGATAGTGGTGTAGATATTTCCATGTTCATACAGATAGCGGTGTAGCTATTTCCATGTTCATACAGATAGCGGTGTAGATATTTCCATGTTCGTACAGATAGCGGTGTAGATATTTCCATGTTCCTACAGATAGCTGTGGTGATATTTCCATGTTTATACAGGTAGCGGTGTAGATATTTCCATGTTCATACATATAGCGGTGTAGATATTTCCATGTTAATACAGATAGCGGTGTAGATATTTCCATGTTCATACAGATAGCGGTGTAGGTATTTCCATGTTCATACAGATAGAGGGGCTGATATTTCCATGTTCATACAGATAGCGGTGCTGATATTTCCATGTTTATACAGATAGCGGTGTAGATATTTCCATGTTTATTCTGATAGCGGTGTAGATATCTCCATCTTAATACAGATGGCCGTGTAGATATTTATATGTTCATACAGATGGCGGTGCAGATATTTCCATGTTCATACAGATGGCGGTGTAGATATTTCCATGTTCATACATATAGCGGTGTAGTTATTTCCATGTGTAAGGAGATAGCTGTGTAGATATTTCCATGTATATGCAGATAGCTCTGTAGATATTTCCATTTTCATGCAGATAGCGGTGTAGATATTTCCATGTTCAAACAGATAGCGGTGTAGACATTTCCATGTTCATTCAGATAGCGGTGAAGATATTTCCATGTTTATACAGATTGCGGTGAAGATGTATGCATATTTACACAGATAGCGGTGTAGATATTTCCATGTTAATACAGATAGCGGTGTAGATATTTCCATGTTCATCCAGATGGCTGTGTAGATATATCCATGTTCATACAGATAGCGGTGTAGATATTTCCATGTTCATACAGGTAGTGGTGTAGATATTTCCATGTTCATACAGATAGCGGTGTAGCTATTTCCATGTTCATACAGATAACGGTGTAGATATTTCCATGTTCATAGAGATAGCGGTGCAGATATTTCCGTGTTCATACAGATAGCGGTGCTGATATTTCCGTGTTTATACAGGTAGCGGTGCAGATATTTCCATGTTTACACAGAGAGCGGTGTAGAAATTTCCATGTTTATACAGATAGCCGTGTAGATATTTCCATGTTTATACATATAGCGGTGTAGATAACTCCATCTTAATATAGATTGGGGTGTAGATATTTATATGTTCATACAGATGTCGGTGCAGATATTTCCATGTTCATACAGATGGCAGTGTAGATATTTGCATGTATATAGAGATAGCGCTGTAGTTATTTCCATGTGTAAAGAGATAGCTTTGTAGATATTTCCATGTATATGCAGATCGCTGTGTAGATATTTCCATTTTCATGCAGATAGCGGTGTAGATATTTCCATGTTCAGATAGCGGTGTAGATATTTCCGTGTTCATGCAGATAGCAGTGTAGATATTTCCATGTTTATACAGATAGCGGTGAAGATGTATGCATGTTTATACAGATAACGGTGTAGATATTTCCATGTTCATCCAGATGGCTGTGTTGATATATCCATGTTCATACAGATGGCGGTGAAGATATTTCCATGTTCATACAGATAGCGGTGTAGATATTTCCATGTTCATCCAGATGGCTGTGTAGATATTTCCATGTTCATACAGATAGCGGTGTAGATATTTCCATGTTCATACAGATAGCGGTGTAGATATTTCCATGTTCGTACAGATAGCGGTGTAGATATTTCCATGTTCCTACAGATAGCTGTGGTGATATTTCCATGTTTATACAGGTAGCGGTGTACATATTTCCATGTTTATACAGATAGCGGTGTAGATATTTCCATGTTTATACAGATAGCGGTGTAGATATTTCCAGGTTTATACAGATAGAGGTGTAGATATCTGCTTCTTAATACAGATGGCGGTGTAGATATTTATATGTTCATACAGATGGCGGTGCAGATATTTCCATGTTCATACAGATAGCGGTGTAGATATTTCCATGTTTATAGAGATAGCGGTGTAGTTATATCCATGTGTAAAGAGATAGCTGTGTAGATATTTCCATGTATATGCAGATAGCTGTGTAGATATTTCCATTTTCATGCAGACAGCGGTGTAGATATTTCCATGTTCAAACAGATAGCGGTGTAGATATTTCCATGTTCATACATATAGCGGTGTAGATATTTCCATGTTCATACAGATAGCGGTGTAGATATTTCCATGTTCATACAGATAGCGGTGTAGATATTTCCGTGTTCATACAGATAGCGGTGCTGTTATTTCCATGTTTATACAGGTAGCGGTGTAGATATTTCCATGTTTATACAGATAGCGGTGTAGATATTTCCATGTTTATACAGATAGCGGTGTAGATATTTCCATGTTTATACAGATAGCGGTGTACATATCTCCGTGTTAATACAGATGGCGGTGTAGATATTTATATGTTCATACAGATGGCGGTGCAGATATTTCCATATTCATACAGATAGCGGTGTAGCTATTTCCATGTTCATACAGATAGCGGTGTAGATATTTCCATGTTCATCCAGATGGCTGTGTAGACATATCCATGTTCATACAGATGGCAGCAAAGATAATTCCATGTTTATACATCTAGCTGTGTAGATATTTCCATGTTCATACAGATAGCGGAGTAGGTATTTCCATGTTAATACAGATAGAGGGGCTGATATTTCCATGTTCATAGAGATAGCGGTGCTGATATTTCCATGTTTATACAGATAGCGGTGTAGATATTTCCATGTTTATTCTGATAGCGGTGTAGATATCTCCATCTTAATACAGATGGCCGTGTAGATATTTATATGTTCATACAGATGGCGGTGCAGATATTTCCATGTTCATACAGATGGCGGTGTAGATATTTCCATGTTCATACATATAGCGGTGTAGTTATTTCCATGTGTAAGGAGATAGCTGTGTAGATATTTCCATGTATATGCAGATAGCTCTGTAGATATTTCCATTTTCATGCAGATAGCGGTGTAGATATTTCCATGTTCAAACAGATAGCGGTGTAGACATTTCCATGTTCATTCAGATAGCGGTGAAGATATTTCCATGTTTATACAGATTGCGGTGAAGATGTATGCATATTTACACAGAAAGCGGCGTAGATATTTCCATGTTAATACAGATAGCGGTGTAGATATTTCCATGTTCATCCAGATGGCTGTGTAGATATATCCATGTTCATGCAGATAGTGGTGTAGATATTTCCATGTTCATACAGGTAGTGGTGTAGATATTTCCATGTTCATACAGATAGCGGTGTAGCTATTTCCATGTTCATACAGATAACGGTGTAGATATTTCCATGTTCATAGAGATAGCGGTGCTGATATTTCCGTGTTTATACAGGTAGCGGTGTAGATATTTCCATGTTTACACAGAGAGCGGTGTAGAAATTTCCATGTTTATACAGATAGCCGTGTAGATATTTCCATGTTTATACATATAGCGGTGTAGATATCTCCATCTTAATATAGATTTGGGTGTAGATATTTATATGTTCATACAGATGTCGGTGCAGATATTTCCATGTTCATACAGATGGCAGTGTAGATATTTGCATGTATATAGAGATAGCGCTGTAGTTGTTTCCATGTGTAAAGAGATAGCTTTGTAGATATTTCCATGTATATGCAGATCGCTGTGTAGATATTTCCATTTTCATGCAGATAGCGGTGTAGATATTTCCATGTTCAGATAGCGGTGTAGATATTTCCATGTTCATGCAGATAGCAGTGTAGATATTTCCATGTTTATACAGATAGCGGTGAAGATGTATGCATGTTTATACAGATAACGGTGTAGATATTTCCATGTTCATCCAGATGGCTGTGTTGATATATCCATGTTCATACAGATGGCGGTGAAGATATTTCCATGTTCATACAGATAGCGGTGTAGTTATTTCCGTGTGTAAAGAGATAGCTGTGTAGATATTTCCATGTATATGCAGATTGCTGTGTAGATATTTCCATTTTCATGCAGATAGCGTTTTAGATATTTCCATGTTCAAACAGATAGTGGTGTAGATATTTCCATGTTCATAGAGAGAGCGGTGTAGATATTTCCATGTTCATACAGATAGCGGTGTAGATATTTCCATGTTCATACAGATGGCTGTGTAGACATATCCGTGTTCATACAGATGGCGGTGAAGATATTTCCATGTTCATACAGATAGCGGTGTAGATATTTCCATGTTCATCCAGATGGCTGTGTAGTTATATCCATGTTCATACAGATAGCGGTGTAGATATTTCCATGTTCATACAGATAGCGGTGTAGATATTTCCATGTTCATACAGATAGCGGTGTAGATATTTCCATGTTCATACAGATAGCGGTGTAGATATTTCCATGTTCATACAGGTAGCGGTGTAGATATTTCCATGTTCATACAGATAGCAGTGCTGATATTTCCATGTTTATACAGGCAGTGGTGTAGATATTTCCATGTTTATACAGATAGCGGTGTAGATATCTCCTTCTTAATACAGATGGCGGTGTAGATATTTATATGTTCATACAGATGGTGGTGTAAATATTTCCATGTTTATAGATATAGCGGTGTAGTTATTTCCATGTGTAAAGAGATAGCTGTGTATATATTTCCATGTATATGCAGATAGCTTTGTAGATATTTCCATTTTCATGCAGTTAGCGGTGTAGATATTTACATGTTCAAACAGATAGCGGTGTAGGTATTTCCATGTTCATTCAGATAGCTTTGTAGATATTTCCATGTTCATACAGATAGCGGTGTAGATATTTCCATGTTCATACAGATAGCGGTGTAGATATTTCCATGTTCATACAGATAGCGGTGCTGATATTTCCATGTTTATACAGGTAGCGGTGTAGATATTTCCATGTTTATACAGATAGCGGTGTAGTTATTTCCATGTTCATACAGATGGCGGTGTAGATATTTCCATGTTCATACAGATAGCGGTGTAGTTATTTCCATGTGTAAAGAGATAGCTGTGTAGATATTTCCATGTATATGCAGATAGCTGTGTGGATATTTCCATTTTCATGCAGATAGCGGTTTAGAGATTTTCATGTTCAAACAGATAGCGGTGTAGATATTTCCATGTTCATAGAGATAGCGGTGTAGATATTTCCATGTTCATACAGATAGAGGGGCTGATATTTCCATGTTCATACAGATAGCGGTGCTGATATTTCCATGTTTATACAGGTAGCGGATTAGATATTTCCATGTTTATACAGGTAGCAGTGTAGATATTTCCATGTTTATACAGAGAGCGGTGTAGATATATCCATGTTTATACAGATAGCGGTGTAGATATCTCCTTAATACAGATGGCGGTGTAGATATTTATATGTTCATACAGATGGCGGTGCAGATATTTCCGTGTTCATACAGATGGCTGTTTAGATATTTCCATGTTCATACAGATAGCGGTGTAGTTATTTCCATGTGTAAAGAGATAGCTGTGTAGATATTTCCATGTATATGCAGATAGCGGTGTAGATATTTCCATTTTCATGCTGATAACGGTTTAGATATTTCCATGATCAAACAGATAGCGTTGTAGATATTTCCATGTTCATTCAGATAGCAGTGTAGCTATTTCCATGCTTTTGCAGATTGCGGTGAAGATGTATGCATGTTTACACAAATAGCGGTGTAGATATTTCCATGTTCATGCAGATAGCGGTGTAGATATTTCCATGTTCATCCAGATGGCTGTGTAGATATATCCATGTTCGTACAGATAGCGGTGTAGATATTTCCATGTTCATTGATATAGCGGTGTAGATATTTCCAGGTTCATACAGATAGCAGTGCTGATATTTCCATGTTTATACAGGTAGCGGTGTAGGTATTTCCATGTTTATACAGATAGCGGTGTACATATTTCCAAATTTATACAGATAGCGGTGAAGATATCTCCATCTTAATACAGATGGCGGTGTAGATATTTATATGTTCATACAGATGGCAGTGCAGATATTTCCATATTCATTACAGATCGCGGTGTAGATATTTCCATGTGCATCCAGATGGCTGTGTAGACATATCCATGTTCATACAGATGGCGGTGAAGATATTTCCATGTTCATACAGATAGCGGTGTACATATTTCCATGTTCATACATATAGCGGTGTAGATATTTCCATGATCATACAGATGGCTGTGTAGATATATCCATGTTCATACTTTTGGCGGTGAAGTTATTTCCATGTTCATACAGATAGCGGTGTAGATATTTCCATGTTTATACAGATAGCGGTGTAGATATTTCCATGTTCATACTGATAGCGGTGCTGATGTTTCCATGTTTATACACGTAGCGGTGTAGATATTTCCATGTTTATACAGATAGCGGTGTAGATATTTCCATGTTTATACAGATAGCAGTGTAGATATTTCGATGTTTATACAGGTAGCGGTGTAGATATCACCTTCTTAATACAGATGGCGGTGCAGATATTTATATGTTCATACACATGGCGGTGCAGATATTTCTATGTTCATACAGATGGCGGTGTAGATATTTCCATGTTCATACAGATAGCCGTGTAGATATCTCCATGTTCACACAGATAGCGGTGTAGATATTTCCATGTTCATACAGATGGCGGTGCAGAAATTTCCATGTTCATACTTATAGCGGTGCTGATATTTCCATTTTTATACAGATAGCGGTGTAGATATTTCCATGTTTATACAGATAGCGGTGTAGATATTTCCATGTTTATACAGATAGCGGTGTAGATATCTCCTTAATACAGATGGCAGTGTTGATATTTATATGTTCATACAGATGGCAGTGAAGATATTTCCATGTTCATACAGATGGTGGTGTAGATATTTCCATGTTTATAGATATAGCGGTGTAGTTATTTCCATGTGTAAAGAGATAGCTGTGTATATATTTCCATGTATATGCAGATAGCTTTGTAGATATTTCCATTTTCATGCAGTTAGCGGTGTAGATATTTACATGTTCAAACAGATAGCGGTGTAGGTATTTCCATGTTCATTCAGATAGCTTTGTAGATATTTCCATGTTCATACAGATAGCGGTGTAGATATTTCCATGTTCATACAGATAGCGGTGTAGATATTTCCATGTTCATACAGATAGCGGTGCTGATATTTCCATGTTTATACAGGTAGCGGTGTAGATATTTCCATGTTTATACAGATAGCGGTGTAGTTATTTCCATGTTCATACAGATGGCGGTGTAGATATTTCCATGTTCATACAGATAGCGGTGTAGTTATTTCCATGTGTAAAGAGATAGCTGTGTAGATATTTCCATGTATATGCAGATAGCTGTGTGGATATTTCCATTTTCATGCAGATAGCGGTTTAGAGATTTTCATGTTCAAACAGATAGCGGTGTAGATATTTCCATGTTCATAGAGATAGCGGTGTAGATATTTCCATGTTCATACAGATAGAGGGGCTGATATTTCCATGTTCATACAGATAGCGGTGCTGATATTTCCATGTTTATACAGGTAGCGGATTAGATATTTCCATGTTTATACAGGTAGCAGTGTAGATATTTCCATGTTTATACAGAGAGCGGTGTAGATATATCCATGTTTATACAGATAGCGGTGTAGATATCTCCTTAATACAGATGGCGGTGTAGATATTTATATGTTCATACAGATGGCGGTGCAGATATTTCCGTGTTCATACAGATGGCTGTTTAGATATTTCCATGTTCATACAGATAGCGGTGTAGTTATTTCCATGTGTAAAGAGATAGCTGTGTAGATATTTCCATGTATATGCAGATAGCGGTGTAGATATTTCCATTTTCATGCTGATAACGGTTTAGATATTTCCATGATCAAACAGATAGCGTTGTAGATATTTCCATGTTCATTCAGATAGCAGTGTAGCTATTTCCATGCTTTTGCAGATTGCGGTGAAGATGTATGCATGTTTACACAAATAGCGGTGTAGATATTTCCATGTTCATGCAGATAGCGGTGTAGATATTTCCATGTTCATCCAGATGGCTGTGTAGATATATCCATGTTCATACAGATAGCGGTGTAGATATTTCCATGTTCATTGATATAGCGGTGTAGATATTTCCAGGTTCATACAGATAGCAGTGCTGATATTTCCATGTTTATACAGGTAGCGGTGTAGGTATTTCCATGTTTATACAGATAGCGGTGTACATATTTCCAAATTTATACAGATAGCGGTGAAGATATCTCCATCTTAATACAGATGGCGGTGTAGATATTTATATGTTCATACAGATGGCAGTGCAGATATTTCCATATTCATTACAGATCGCGGTGTAGATATTTCCATGTGCA
The DNA here is from genome assembly GCF_029281585.2 of Gorilla gorilla gorilla. NCBI lineage: Eukaryota > Metazoa > Chordata > Mammalia > Primates > Hominidae > Gorilla > Gorilla gorilla. Next base: position 1,132,856 of record NC_073232.2, on the reverse strand, counting down.
TCCAGATGGCTGTGTAGACATATCCATGTTCATACAGATGGCGGTGAAGATATTTCCATGTTCATACAGATAGCGGTGTACATATTTCCATGTTCATACATATAGCGGTGTAGATATTTCCATGATCATACAGATGGCTGTGTAGATATATCCATGTTCATACTTTTGGCGGTGAAGTTATTTCCATGTTCATACAGATAGCGGTGTAGATATTTCCATGTTTATACAGATAGCGGTGTAGATATTTCCATGTTCATACTGATAGCGGTGCTGATGTTTCCATGTTTATACACGTAGCGGTGTAGATATTTCCATGTTTATACAGATAGCGGTGTAGATATTTCCATGTTTATACAGATAGCAGTGTAGATATTTCGATGTTTATACAGGTAGCGGTGTAGATATCACCTTCTTAATACAGATGGCGGTGCAGATATTTATATGTTCATACACATGGCGGTGCAGATATTTCTATGTTCATACAGATGGCGGTGTAGATATTTCCATGTTCATACAGATAGCCGTGTAGATATCTCCATGTTCACACAGATAGCGGTGTAGATATTTCCATGTTCATACAGATGGCGGTGCAGAAATTTCCATGTTCATACTTATAGCGGTGCTGATATTTCCATTTTTATACAGATAGCGGTGTAGATATTTCCATGTTTATACAGATAGCGGTGTAGATATTTCCATGTTTATACAGATAGCGGTGTAGATATCTCCTTAATACAGATGGCAGTGTTGATATTTATATGTTCATACAGATGGCAGTGAAGATATTTCCATGTTCATACAGATGGCGGTGTAGATATTTCCATGTTTATAGATATAGCAGTGTAGTTATTTCCATGTGTAAAGAGATAGCTGTGTAGATATTTCCATGTATATGCAGATAGCTTTGTAGATATTTCCATTTTCATACAGATAGCGGTGTAGATATTTACATGTTCAAACAGATACCGGTGTAGATATTTCCATGTTCATACAGATAGCGGTGTAGATATTTCCATGTTCATACAGATAGCGGTGTAGATATTTCCATGTTCATACAGATAGCGGTGTAGATATTTCCATGTTCATACAGATAGCGGTGTAGATATTTCCATGTTTATACAGATAGCGGTGAAGATATCTCCATCTTAATACAGATGGCGGTGCAGATATTTCCATGTTCATACAGATAGCGGTGTAGTTATTTCCATGTGTAAAGAGATAGCTGTGTAGATATTTCCATGTATATGCAGATAGCTGTGTGGATATTTCCATTTTCATGCAGATAGCGGTTTAGAGATTTTCATGTTCAAACAGATAGCGGTGTAGATATTTCCATGTTCATAGAGATAGCGGTGTAGATATTTCCATGTTCATACAGATAGAGGGGCTGATATTTCCATGTTCATACAGATAGCGGTGCTGATATTTCCATGTTTATACAGGTAGCGGATTAGATATTTCCATGTTTATACAGGTAGCAGTGTAGATATTTCCATGTTTATACAGAGAGCGGTGTAGATATATCCATGTTTATACAGATAGCGGTGTAGATATCTCCTTCTTAATACAGATGGCGGTGTAGATATTTATATGTTCATACAGATGGCGGTGCAGATATTTCCGTGTTCATACAGATGGCTGTTTAGATATTTCCATGTTCATACAGATAGCGGTGTAGTTATTTCCATGTGTAAAGAGATAGCTGTGTAGATATTTCCATGTATATGCAGATAGCGGTGTAGATATTTCCATTTTCATGCTGATAACGGTTTAGATATTTCCATGATCAAACAGATAGCGTTGTAGATATTTCCATGTTCATTCAGATAGCGGTGTAGCTATTTCCATGCTTTTGCAGATTGCGGTGAAGATGTATGCATGTTTACACAAATAGCGGTGTAGATATTTCCATGTTCATGCAGATAGCGGTGTATATATTTCCATGTTCATCCAGATGGCTGTGTAGATATATCCATGTTCATACAGATAGCGGTGTAGATATTTCCATGTTCATTGATATAGCGGTGTAGATATTTCCAGGTTCATACAGATAGCAGTGCTGATATTTCCATGTTTATACAGGTAGCGGTGTAGGTATTTCCATGTTTATACAGATAGCGGTGTAGATATTTCCAAGTTTATACAGATAGCGGTGAAGATATCTCCATCTTAATACAGATGGCGGTGTAGATATTTATATGTTCATAGAGATGGCAGTGCAGATATTTCCATATTCATTACAGATCGCGGTGTAGATATTTCCATGTGCATCCAGATGGCTGTGTAGACATATCCATGTTCATACAGATGGCGGTGAAGATATTTCCATGTTCATACAGATAGCGGTGTACATATTTCCATGTTCATACATATAGCGGTGTAGATATTTCCATGATCATACAGATGGCTGTGTAGATATATCCATGTTCATACTTTTGGCGGTGAAGTTATTTCCATGTTCATACAGATAGCGGTGTAGATATTTCCATGTTCATACAGATAGCGGTGTAGATATTTCCATGTTCATACTGATAGCGGTGCTGATATTTCCATGTTTATACACGTAGCGGTGTAGATATTTCCATGTTTATACAGATAGCGGTGTAGATATTTCCATGTTTATACAGATAGCAGTGTAGATATTTTGATGTTTATACAGATAGCGGTGTAGATATCTCCTTCTTAATACAGATGGCGGTGCAGATATTTATAAGTTCATTCACATGGCGGTGCAGATATTTCCATGTTCATACAGATGGCGGTGTAGATATTTCCATGTTCATACAGATAGCCGTGTAGATATCTCCATGTTCACACAGATAGCGGTGTAGATATTTCCATGTTCATACAGATGGCGGTGCAGATATTTCCATGTTCATACTGATAGCGGTGCTGATATTTCCATTTTTGTACAGATAGCGGTGTAGATATTTCCATGTTTATACAGATAGCGGTGTAGATATTTCCATGTTTATACAGATAGCGGTGTAGATATCTCCTTAATACAGATGGCGGTGTAGATATTTATATGTTCATACAGATGGCAGTGAAGATATTTCCATGTTCATACAGATGGCGGTGTAGATATTTCCATGTTTTTAGAGATAGCGGTGTAGTTATTTCCATGTGTAAAGAGATAGCTGTATAGATATTTCCATGTATATGCAGATAGCTGTGTAGATATTTCCATTTTCATGCAGACAGCGGTGTAGATATTTCCATGTTCAAACAGATAGCGGTGTAGATATTTCCATGTTCATACAGATAGCGGTGTATATATTTCCATGTTCATACAGATAGCGGTGTAGATATTTCCATGTTCATACAGATAGCGGTGTAGATATTTCCATGTTCATACAGATAGCGGTGTATATATTTCCATGTTCATACAGATAGCGGTGTAGATATTTCCATGTTCATCCAGATGGCTGTGTAGACATATCCATGTTCATACAGATAGCGGTGTAGATATCTCCATCTTAATACAGATGGCGGTGTAGATATTTATATGTTCATACAGATGGCGGTGCAGATATTTCCATGTTCATACAGATAGCGGTGTAGTTATTGCCATTGGTAAAGAGATAGCTGTGTAGATATTTCGATGTATATGCAGATAGCTCTGTAGATATTTCCATTTTCATGCAGATAGCGGTTTAGATATTTCCAAGTTCAAACAGAGGTGTAGATATTTCCATGTTCATACAGATAGCGTTGTAGATATTTCCATGTTTATAGAGATAGCGGTGAAGATGTATGCATGTTTACACAGATAGCGGTGTAGATATTTCCATGTTCATACAGATAGCGGTGTAGATATTTCCATGTTCATACAGATAGCGGTGTAGATATTTCCATGTTCATACAGATAGCGGTGTAGATATTTCCATGTTCATACAGATAGCGGTGTAGATATTTCCATGTTGATACAGATAGCGGTGTAGATATTTCCATGTTCATACAGATAGCGGTGTAGATATTTCCATGTTTATAAAGATAGCGGTGAAGATATCTCCATCTTAATAGAGATGGCGGTGCAGATATTTCCATGTTCATACAGATGGCGGTGTAGATATTTCCATGTTCATACAGATAGCGGTGTAGTTATTTCCATGTGTAAAGAGATAGATGTGTAGATATTTCCATGTATATGCAGATAGCTGTGTAGATAGTTCCATTTTCATGCAGATAGTGGTGTATATATTTCCATCTTCAAACAGATAGCGGTGTACATATTTCCATGTTCATACAGATAGCGGTGTAGATATTTCCAAGTTTTTACAGACAGCGGTGAAGATGTATGCATGTTTACACAGATAGCGGTGTGGAGATTTCCATGTTCATACAGAGGGCTGTGTAGATATATCCATGTTCATACAGATAGCGGTGTAGATATTTAAATGTTCATACAGATAGTGGTGTAGATATTTCCATGTTCATCCAGATGGCTGCGTAGATATATCCATGTTCACACCGATGGCGGTGAAGATATTTCCATGTCCATACAGATAGCGGTGTAGATATTTCAATGTTCATACAGATAGCGGTGTAGCTATTTCCATGTTCAAACAGATAGCGGTGTATGTATTTCCATGTTCATACAGATAGCAGTGCAGATATTTCCATGTTCATACAGATAGCAGTGTAGATATTTCCATGTTCATCCAGGAGGCTGTGAAGATATATCCATGTTCATACAGATGGCGGTGAAGATATTTCCATGTTCATACAGATAGCGGTGTAGTTATTTCCATGTGTAAAGAGATAGCTGTGTAGATATTTCCATGTATATGCAGATAGCTGTGTGGATATTTCCATTTTCATGCAGATAGCGGTTTAGAGATTTTCATGTTCAAACAGATAGCGGTGTAGATATTTCCATGTTCATAGAGATAGCGGTGTAGATATTTCCATGTTCATACAGATAGAGGGGCTGATATTTCCATGTTCATACAGATAGCGGTGCTGATATTTCCATGTTTATACAGGTAGCGGATTAGATATTTCCATGTTTATACAGGTAGCAGTGTAGATATTTCGATGTTTATACAGGTAGCGGTGTAGATATCACCTTCTTAATACAGATGGCGGTGCAGATATTTATATGTTCATACACATGGCGGTGCAGATATTTCTATGTTCATACAGATGGCGGTGTAGATATTTCCATGTTCATACAGATAGCCGTGTAGATATCTCCATGTTCACACAGATAGCGGTGTAGATATTTCCATGTTCATACAGATGGCGGTGCAGAAATTTCCATGTTCATACTTATAGCGGTGCTGATATTTCCATTTTTATACAGATAGCGGTGTAGATATTTCCATGTTTATACAGATAGCGGTGTAGATATTTCCATGTTTATACAGATAGCGGTGTAGATATCTCCTTAATACAGATGGCAGTGTTGATATTTATATGTTCATACAGATGGCAGTGAAGATATTTCCATGTTCATACAGATGGCGGTGTAGATATTTCCATGTTTATAGATATAGCAGTGTAGTTATTTCCATGTGTAAAGAGATAGCTGTGTAGATATTTCCATGTATATGCAGATAGCTTTGTAGATATTTCCATTTTCATACAGATAGCGGTGTAGATATTTACATGTTCAAACAGATACCGGTGTAGATATTTCCATGTTCATACAGATAGCGGTGTAGATATTTCCATGTTCATACAGATAGCGGTGTAGATATTTCCATGTTCATACAGATAGCGGTGTAGATATTTCCATGTTCATACAGATAGCGGTGTAGATATTTCCATGTTTATACAGATAGCGGTGAAGATATCTCCATCTTAATACAGATGGCGGTGCAGATATTTCCATGTTCATACAGATAGCGGTGTAGTTATTTCCATGTGTAAAGAGATAGCTGTGTAGATATTTCCATGTATATGCAGATAGCTGTGTGGATATTTCCATTTTCATGCAGATAGCGGTTTAGAGATTTTCATGTTCAAACAGATAGCGGTGTAGATATTTCCATGTTCATAGAGATAGCGGTGTAGATATTTCCATGTTCATACAGATAGAGGGGCTGATATTTCCATGTTCATACAGATAGCGGTGCTGATATTTCCATGTTTATACAGGTAGCGGATTAGATATTTCCATGTTTATACAGGTAGCAGTGTAGATATTTCCATGTTTATACAGAGAGCGGTGTAGATATATCCATGTTTATACAGATAGCGGTGTAGATATCTCCTTCTTAATACAGATGGCGGTGTAGATATTTATATGTTCATACAGATGGCGGTGCAGATATTTCCGTGTTCATACAGATGGCTGTTTAGATATTTCCATGTTCATACAGATAGCGGTGTAGTTATTTCCATGTGTAAAGAGATAGCTGTGTAGATATTTCCATGTATATGCAGATAGCGGTGTAGATATTTCCATTTTCATGCTGATAACGGTTTAGATATTTCCATGATCAAACAGATAGCGTTGTAGATATTTCCATGTTCATTCAGATAGCGGTGTAGCTATTTCCATGCTTTTGCAGATTGCGGTGAAGATGTATGCATGTTTACACAAATAGCGGTGTAGATATTTCCATGTTCATGCAGATAGCGGTGTATATATTTCCATGTTCATCCAGATGGCTGTGTAGATATATCCATGTTCATACAGATAGCGGTGTAGATATTTCCATGTTCATTGATATAGCGGTGTAGATATTTCCAGGTTCATACAGATAGCAGTGCTGATATTTCCATGTTTATACAGGTAGCGGTGTAGGTATTTCCATGTTTATACAGATAGCGGTGTAGATATTTCCAAGTTTATACAGATAGCGGTGAAGATATCTCCATCTTAATACAGATGGCGGTGTAGATATTTATATGTTCATAGAGATGGCAGTGCAGATATTTCCATATTCATTACAGATCGCGGTGTAGATATTTCCATGTGCATCCAGATGGCTGTGTAGACATATCCATGTTCATACAGATGGCGGTGAAGATATTTCCATGTTCATACAGATAGCGGTGTACATATTTCCATGTTCATACATATAGCGGTGTAGATATTTCCATGATCATACAGATGGCTGTGTAGATATATCCATGTTCATACTTTTGGCGGTGAAGTTATTTCCATGTTCATACAGATAGCGGTGTAGATATTTCCATGTTCATACAGATAGCGGTGTAGATATTTCCATGTTCATACTGATAGCGGTGCTGATATTTCCATGTTTATACACGTAGCGGTGTAGATATTTCCATGTTTATACAGATAGCGGTGTAGATATTTCCATGTTTATACAGATAGCAGTGTAGATATTTTGATGTTTATACAGATAGCGGTGTAGATATCTCCTTCTTAATACAGATGGCGGTGCAGATATTTATAAGTTCATTCACATGGCGGTGCAGATATTTCCATGTTCATACAGATGGCGGTGTAGATATTTCCATGTTCATACAGATAGCCGTGTAGATATCTCCATGTTCACACAGATAGCGGTGTAGATATTTCCATGTTCATACAGATGGCGGTGCAGATATTTCCATGTTCATACTGATAGCGGTGCTGATATTTCCATTTTTGTACAGATAGCGGTGTAGATATTTCCATGTTTATACAGATAGCGGTGTAGATATTTCCATGTTTATACAGATAGCGGTGTAGATATCTCCTTAATACAGATGGCGGTGTAGATATTTATATGTTCATACAGATGGCAGTGAAGATATTTCCATGTTCATACAGATGGCGGTGTAGATATTTCCATGTTTTTAGAGATAGCGGTGTAGTTATTTCCATGTGTAAAGAGATAGCTGTATAGATATTTCCATGTATATGCAGATAGCTGTGTAGATATTTCCATTTTCATGCAGACAGCGGTGTAGATATTTCCATGTTCAAACAGATAGCGGTGTAGATATTTCCATGTTCATACAGATAGCGGTGTATATATTTCCATGTTCATACAGATAGCGGTGTAGATATTTCCATGTTCATACAGATAGCGGTGTAGATATTTCCATGTTCATACAGATAGCGGTGTATATATTTCCATGTTCATACAGATAGCGGTGTAGATATTTCCATGTTCATCCAGATGGCTGTGTAGACATATCCATGTTCATACAGATAGCGGTGTAGATATCTCCATCTTAATACAGATGGCGGTGTAGATATTTATATGTTCATACAGATGGCGGTGCAGATATTTCCATGTTCATACAGATAGCGGTGTAGTTATTGCCATTGGTAAAGAGATAGCTGTGTAGATATTTCGATGTATATGCAGATAGCTCTGTAGATATTTCCATTTTCATGCAGATAGCGGTTTAGATATTTCCAAGTTCAAACAGAGGTGTAGATATTTCCATGTTCATACAGATAGCGTTGTAGATATTTCCATGTTTATAGAGATAGCGGTGAAGATGTATGCATGTTTACACAGATAGCGGTGTAGATATTTCCATGTTCATACAGATAGCGGTGTAGATATTTCCATGTTCATACAGATAGCGGTGTAGATATTTCCATGTTCATACAGATAGCGGTGTAGATATTTCCATGTTCATACAGATAGCGGTGTAGATATTTCCATGTTGATACAGATAGCGGTGTAGATATTTCCATGTTCATACAGATAGCGGTGTAGATATTTCCATGTTTATAAAGATAGCGGTGAAGATATCTCCATCTTAATAGAGATGGCGGTGCAGATATTTCCATGTTCATACAGATGGCGGTGTAGATATTTCCATGTTCATACAGATAGCGGTGTAGTTATTTCCATGTGTAAAGAGATAGATGTGTAGATATTTCCATGTATATGCAGATAGCTGTGTAGATAGTTCCATTTTCATGCAGATAGTGGTGTATATATTTCCATCTTCAAACAGATAGCGGTGTACATATTTCCATGTTCATACAGATAGCGGTGTAGATATTTCCAAGTTTTTACAGACAGCGGTGAAGATGTATGCATGTTTACACAGATAGCGGTGTGGAGATTTCCATGTTCATACAGAGGGCTGTGTAGATATATCCATGTTCATACAGATAGCGGTGTAGATATTTAAATGTTCATACAGATAGTGGTGTAGATATTTCCATGTTCATCCAGATGGCTGCGTAGATATATCCATGTTCACACCGATGGCGGTGAAGATATTTCCATGTCCATACAGATAGCGGTGTAGATATTTCAATGTTCATACAGATAGCGGTGTAGCTATTTCCATGTTCAAACAGATAGCGGTGTATGTATTTCCATGTTCATACAGATAGCAGTGCAGATATTTCCATGTTCATACAGATAGCAGTGTAGATATTTCCATGTTCATCCAGGAGGCTGTGAAGATATATCCATGTTCATACAGATGGCGGTGAAGATATTTCCATGTTCATACAGATAGCGGTGTAGTTATTTCCATGTGTAAAGAGATAGCTGTGTAGATATTTCCATGTATATGCAGATAGCTGTGTGGATATTTCCATTTTCATGCAGATAGCGGTTTAGAGATTTTCATGTTCAAACAGATAGCGGTGTAGATATTTCCATGTTCATAGAGATAGCGGTGTAGATATTTCCATGTTCATACAGATAGAGGGGCTGATATTTCCATGTTCATACAGATAGCGGTGCTGATATTTCCATGTTTATACAGGTAGCGGATTAGATATTTCCATGTTTATACAGGTAGCAGTGTAGATATTTCCATGTTTATACAGAGAGCAGTGTAGATATATCCATGTTTATACAGATAGCGGTGTAGATATCTCCTTCTTAATACAGATGGCGGTGTAGATATTTATATGTTCATACAGATGGCGGTGCAGATATTTCCGTGTTCATACAGATGGCTGTTTAGATATTTCCATGTTCATACAGATAGCGGTGTAGTTATTTCCATGTGTAAAGAGATAGCTGTGTAGATATTTCCATGTATATGCAGATAGCGGTGTAGATATTTCCATTTTCATGCTGATAACGGTTTAGATATTTCCATGATCAAACAGATAGCGTTGTAGATATTTCCATGTTCATTCAGATAGCGGTGTAGCTATTTCCATGCTTTTGCAGATTGCGGTGAAGATGTATGCATGTTTACACAAATAGCGGTGTAGATATTTCCATGTTCATGCAGATAGCGGTGTAGATATTTCCATGTTCATCCAGATGGCTGTGTAGATATATCCATGTTCATACAGATAGCGGTGTAGATATTTCCATGTTCATTGATATAGCGGTGTAGATATTTCCAGGTTCATACAGATAGCAGTGCTGATATTTCCATGTTTATACAGGTAGCGGTGTAGGTATTTCCATGTTTATACAGATAGCGGTGTAGATATTTCCAAGTTTATACAGATAGCGGTGTAGATATTTCCATGTTTATACAGATAGCAGTGTAGATATTTCCATGTTCATACTGATAGCGGTGCTGATATTTCCATGTTTATACACGTAGCGGTGTAGATATTTCCATGTTTATACAGATAGCGGGGTAGATATTTCCATGTTTATACAGATAGCGGTGTAGATATTTCCAGGTTTATACAGATAGCGGTGCAGATATCTCCTTCTTAATACAGATGGCGGTGTAGATATTTATATGTTCATACAGATGGCGTTGCAGATATTTCCATGTTCATACAGATGGCGGTGTAGATATTTTCATGTTTTTAGAGATAGCGGTGTAGTTATTTCCATGTGTAAAGAGATAGCTGTGTAGATATTACCATGTATATACAGATTTCTGTGTAGATATTTACATTTTCATGCAGACAGCGGTGTAGATATTTCCATGTTCAAACAGATAGCCGTGTAGATATTTCCATGTTCATACATATAGCGGTGTAGATATTTCCATGTTCATACAGATAGCGGTGTAGATATTTCAATGTTCATACAGATAGCGGTGTAGATATTTCCATGTTCATACAGATAGCGGTGCTGATATTTCCATGTTTATACAGGTATCGGTGTAGATATTTCCATGTTTATACAGATAGCGGTGTAGATATTTCCATGTTTATACAGATAGCGGTGTAGATATTTCCATGTTTATACAGATAGCGGTGTAGATATCTCCATCTTAATACAGATGGCGGTGTAGATATTTATATGTTTATTCAGATGGCGGTGCAGATATTTCCATCTTCATACAGATGGCGGTGTAGATATTTCCATGTTCATACAGATAGCGGTGTAGTTATTTCCATGTGTAAAGAGATAGCTGTGTAGATATTTCCATGTATATGCAGATAGCTGTGTAGATATTTCTATTTTCATGCTGATAGCTGTTTAGATATTTCCATGTTCAAACAGATAGCGGTGTAGATATTTCCATGTTCATACAGATAGCGTTGTAGATATTTCCATGCTTATAAAGATTGCAGTGAAGATGTATGCATGTTTACACAGATAGCGGTGTAGATATTTCCATGTTCATGCAGATAGCGGTGTAGATATTTCCATGTTCATCCAGATGGCTGTGTAGATATATCCATGTTCACACAGATAGCGGTGTAGATATTTCCATGTTCATACAGATAGAAGTGTAGATATTTCCACGTTTGTACAGATAGCGGTGTAGCTATTTCCATGTTCATGCAGATAGCGGTGTAGATACTTCCATGTTCATAGAGATAGCGGTGTAGATATTTCCATGTTCATACAGATAGCGGTGCTGATATTTCCATATTTGTACAGGTAGCGGTGTAGATATTTCCATGTTTATACAGATAGCGGTGTAGATATTTCCAGGTTTATAAAGATAGCGGTGTAGATATTTCCAAGTTTATACAGATAACGGTGAAGGTATCTCAATCTTAATACAGATGGCGGTGTAGATATTTATATGTTCATACAGATGGCAGTGCAGATATTTCCATGTTCATACAGATGGCGGTGTAGATATTTCCATGTTTATAGAGATAGCGGTTTAGTTATTTCCATGTGTAAAAAGATAGGTTTGTAGATATTTCCATGTATATGCAGATAGCTGTGTTGATATTTCTATTTTCATGTAGATAGCGGTTTAGATATTTCCATGTTCAAACAGATAGCGGTGTAGATATTTCCATGTTCATACAGATAGCGGTGTATATATTTCCAAGTTTATACAGATAGCGGTGAAACGTATGCAAGATTACACAGATAGCGGTGTAGATATTTCCATGTTCATACAGATCGCGGTGTAGATATTTCCATGTTCATCCAGATGGCTGTGTAGACATATCCATGTTCATACAGATGGCGGTGAAGATATTTCCATGTTCATACAGATAGCGGTGTAGATATTTCCATGTTCATACAGATAGCGGTGTAGATATTTCCATGTTCATACAGTTGGCTGTGTAGATATATCCATGTTCATACAGATGGCGGTGAATATATTTCCATGTTCATACAGATAGCGGTGTAGATATTTCCATGTTCATACAGATAGCGGTGCAGATATTTCCATGTTCATACAGATAGCGGTGCTGATATTTCCATGTTTATACAGATAGCGTTGTAGATATTTCCATGTTTATACAGATAGCGGTGTAGATATCTCCTTCTTAACACAGATGGCGGTGTACATATTTATATGTTCATACAGATGGCTGTGAAGATATTTCCATGTTCATACAGATGGCGGTGTAGATATTTCCATGTTTATAGAGATAGCGGTGTAGTTATTTCCATGTGTAAAGAGATAGCTTTGTAGTTATTTCCATGTATATGCAGATATCTGTGTAGATATTTCCATTTTCATGCAGACAGCGGTGTAGATATTTCCATGTTCAAACAGATAGCGGTGTAGGTATTTCCATGTTCATACAGATAGCGGTGAAGATGCATGCATGTTTACACAGATACTGGTGTAGATATTTCCATGTTCATACAGATAGCGGTGTAGATATTTCCATGTTAATACAGATTGCGGTGTAGATATTTCCATGTTCATAAAGATAGCGGTGCTGATATTTCCAAGTTTATACAGGTAGCGGTGTAGATATTTCCATGTTTATACAAATAGCGGTGTAGATATTTCCATGTTTATACAGATAGCGGTGTAGATATCTCCATCTTAATACAGATGGCGGAGTAGATATTTCTATGTACATGCAGATGGCGGTGCAGATATTTCCATGTTCATACAGATAGCGGTGTAGTTATTTCCATGTGTAAAGAGATACCTGTGTAGATATTTCCATGTATATGCAGATAGCTGTGTAGATATTTCCATTTTCATGCAGATTGCGGTTTAAATATTTCCATGTTCAAACAGATATCGGTGTAGATATTTCCATGTTCATACAGATAGCGGTGTAGATATTTCCATGTTTATACAGGTAGCGCTGAAGATGTATGCATGTTTACACAGATAGCGGTGTAGATATATCTATGTTCATACAGATAGCGGTGTAGGTATTTCCATGTTCATCCAGATGGCTGTGTAGATATATCCATGTTCACACAGATAGCGGTGTAGATATTTCCATATTCATACAGATAGTAGTGTAGATATTTCCATGTTCATACAGATAGCGGTGTAGCTATTTCCATGTTCATACAGATAGCGGTGTAGATATTTCCATGTTCGTACAGATAGCGGTGTAGATATTTCCATGTTCATACAGATAGCTGTGCTGATATTTCCATGTTTATACAGGTAGCGATGTAGATATTTCCATGTTTATACAGATAGCGGTGTAGATATTTCCATGTTTATACAGATAGCGGTGAAGACATTTCCAGGTTTATTCAGATAGAGGTGTAGATATCTGCTTCTTAATACAGATGGCGGTGTAGATATTTATATGTTCATACAGATGGCGGTGCAGATATTTCCATGTTCATACAGATAGCGGTGTAGATATTTCCATGGTTATAGAGATAGCGGTGTAGTTATATCCATGTGTAAAGAGATAGCTGTGTAGATATTTCCATGTATATGCAGATAGCTGTGTAGATATTTCCATTTTCATGCAGACAGCGGTGTAGATATTTCCATGTTCAAACAGATAGCGGTGTAGATTTTTCCATGTTCATACATATAGCGGTGTAGATATTTCCATGTTCATACAGATAGCGGTGTAGATATTTCCATGTTCATACAGATAGCGGTGTAGATATTTCCATGTTCATACAGATAGCGGTGCTGTTATTTCCATGTTTATACAGGTACCGGTGTAGATATTTCCATGTTTATACAGATAGCGGTGTAGATATTTCCATGTTTATACAGATAGCGGTGTAGATATTTTCATCTTTATACAGATAGCGGTGTACATATCTCCATGTTAATACAGATGGCGGTGTAGATATTTATATGTTCATACAGATGGCGGTGCAGATATTTCCATATTCATACAGATAGCGGTGTAGCTATTTCCATGTACACACAGATAGCAGTGTAGATATTTCCATGTTCATCCAGATGGCTGTGTAGACATATCCATGTTCATACAGATGGCAGTGAAGATAATTCCATGTTTATACATCTAGCGGTGTAGATATTTCCATGTTCATACATATAGCAGTGTAGGTATTTCCATGTTCATACAGATAGAGGGGCTGATATTTCCATGTTCATACAGATAGCGGTGCTGATATTTCCATGTTTATACAGATAGCGGTGTAGATATTTCCATGTTTATACTGATAGCGGTGTAGATATCTCCATCTTAATACAGATGGCCGTGTAGATATTTATATGTTCATACAGATGGCGGTGCAGATATTTCCATGTTCATACAGATGGCGGTGTAGATATTTCCATGTTCATACAGATAGCGGTGTAGTTATTTCCATGTGTAAGGAGATAGCTGTGTAGATATTTCCATGTATATGCAGATAGCTCTGTAGATATTTCCATTTTCATGCAGATAGCGGTGTAGATATTTCCATGTTCAAACAGATAGCGGTGTAGACATTTCCATGTTCATTCAGAAAGCGGTGAAGATATTTCCATGTTTATACAGATTGCGGTGAAGATGTATGCATATTTACACAGATAGCGGTGTAGATATTTCCATGTTCATTCAGATAGCGGTGTAGATATTTCCATGTTCATCCAGATGGCTGTGTAGATATATCCATGTTCATACAGATAGCGGTGTAGATATTTCCATGTTCATACAGGTAGTGGTGTAGATATTTCCATGTTCATACAGATAGCGGTGTAGCTATTTCCATGTTCATACAGATAGCGGTGTAGATATTTCCATGTTCATAGACATAGCGGTGCAGATATTTCCGTGTTCATACAGATAGCGGTCTTGATATTTCCATGTTTATACAGGTAACGGTGTAGATATTTCCATGTTTATACAGAGAGCGGTGTAGAAATTTCCATGTTTATACAGATAGCCGTTTAGATATTTCCATGTTTATACATATAGCGGTGTAGATATCTCCATCTTAATATAGATTGGGGTGTAGATATTTATATCTTCATACAGATGTCGGTGCAGATATTTCCATGTTCATACAGATGGCAGTGTAGATATTTGCATGTATATAGAGATAGCGCTGTAGTTATTTCCATGTGTAAAGAGATAGCTTTGTCGATATTTCCATGTATATGCAGATCGCTGTGTAGATATTTCCATTTTCATGCAGATAGCGGTGTAGATATTTCCATGTTCAGATAGCGGTGTAGATATTTCCATGTTCATGCAGATAGCAGTGTAGATATTTCCATGTTTATACAGATAGCGGTGAAGTTGTATGCATGTTTATACAGATAGCGGTGTAGATATTTCCACGTTCATCCAGATGGCTGTGTTGATAGATCCATGGTCATACAGATGGCGGTGAAGATATTTCCATGTTCATACAGATAGCGGTGTAGTTATTTCCGTGTGTAAAGAGATAGCTGTGTAGATATTTCCATGTATATGCAGATAGCTGTGTAGATATTTCCATTTTCATGCAGATAGCGTTTTAGATATTTCCATGTTCAAACAGATAGCGGTGTAGATATTTCCATGTTCATAGAGAGAGCGGTGTAGATATTTCCATGTTCATACAGATAGCGGTGTAGATATTTCCATGTTTATACAGATAGTGGTGAAGATGTATGCATGTTTACACAGATAGCGGTGTAGATATTTCCATGTTCATACAGATGGCTGTGTAGACATATCCATGTTCATACAGATGGCGGTGAAGATATTTCCATGTTGATACAGATAGCGGTGTAGATATTTCCATGTTCATCCAGATGGCTGTGTAGTTATATCCATGTTCATACAGATAGCGGTGTAGATATTTCCATGTTCATACAGATAGCGGTGTAGATATTTCCATGTTCATACAGATAGCGGTGTAGATATTTCCATGTTCATACAGATAGTGGTGTAGATATTTCCATGTTCATACTGGTAGCGGTGTAGATATTTCCATGTTCATACAGATAGCGGTGCTGATATTTCCATGTTTATACAGGCAGTGGTGAAGATATTTCCATGTTTATACAGATAGCGGTGTAGATATCTCCTTCTTAATACAGATGGCGGTGTAGATATTTATATGTTCATACAGATGGCCGTGCAGATATTTCCATGTTCATACAGATGGTGGTGTAAATATTTCCATGTTTATAGATATAGCGGTGTAGTTATTTCCATGTGTAAAGAAATAGCTGTGTATATATTTCCATGTATATGCAGATAGCTTTGTAGATATTTCCATTCTCATGCAGTTAGCGGTGTAGATATTTACATGTTCAAACAGATAGCGGTGAAGTTATTTCCATGTTCATTCAGATAGCTTTGTAGATATCTCCATGTTCATACAGATAGCGGTGTAGATATTTCCATGTTCATACAGATAGCGGTGTAGATATTTCCATGTTCATACAGATAGCGGTGTTGATATTTCCATGTTTATACAGGTAGCGGTGTAGATATTTCCATGTTTATACAGATAGCGGTGTAGATATTTCCATGTTAATACAGATAGCGGTGTAGATATTTCCATGTTTATTCAGATAGCGGTACAGATATCTCCATCTTAATACAGATGTTGGTGTAGATATTTATATTTTCATACAGATAGCGGTGCAGATATTTCCATGTTCATACAGATGGCGGTGTAGATATTTCCATGTTCAGATAGCGGTGTAGATATTTCCATGTTCATACAGATAGCGGTGTAGATATTTCCATTTTCATACAGATAGCGGTGTAGATATTTCCATGTTCATACAGGTAGCGGTGTAGATTTTTCTATGTTCATACAGATAGCGGTGTAGATATTTCCATGTTCATACAGATAGCGGTGTAGTTATTTCCATGTGTAAAGAGATAGCTGTGTAGATATTTCCATGTATATGCAGATAGCTGTGTGGATATTTCCATTTTCATGCAGATAGCGGTTTAGATATTTCCATGTTCAAACAGATAGCGGTGTAGATATTTCCATGTTTATAGAGATAGCGGTGTAGATATTTCCATGTTCATACAGATAGAGGGGCTGATATTTCCATGTTCATACAGATAGCGGTGCTATTTCCATGTTTATACAGGTAGCGGTTTAGATATTTCCATGTTTATGCAGGTAGCAGTGTAGATATTTCCATGTTTATACAGAGAGCGGTGTAGATATATTGATGTTTATACAGATAGCTGTGTAGATATCTCCTTCTTAATACAGATGGCGGTGTAGATATTTATATGTTCATACAGATGGCAGTGAAGATATTTCCATGCTCATACAGATGGCGGTGTAGATATTTCCATGTTTTTAGAGATAGCGGTGTAGTTATTTCCATGTGTAAAGAGATAGCTGTGTAGATATTTCCATGTATGTGCAGATAGCTGTGTAGATATTTCCATTTTCATGCAGACAGCGGTGTAGATATTTCCATGTTCAAACAGATAGCGGTGTAGATATTTCCATGTTCATACAGATAGCGGTGTATATATTTCCATGTTCATACAGATAGCGGTGTAGATATTTCCATGTTCATACAGATAGCGGTGTAGATATTTCCATGTTCATACAGATAGCGGTGTATATATTTACATGTTCATACAGATAGCGTTGTAGATATTTCCATGTTCATCCAGATGGCTGTGAAGACATATCCATGTTCATACAGATAGCGGTGTAGATATCTCCATCTTAATACAGATGGCGGTGTAGATATTTATGTGTTCATACAGATGGCGGTGCAGATATTTCCATGTTCATACAGATAGCGGTGTAGTTATTGCCATTGGTAAAGAGATAGCTGTGTAGATATTTCCATGTATATGCAGATAGCTCTGTAGATATTTCCATTTTCATGCAGATAGCGGTTTAGATATTTCCAAGTTCAAACAGAGGTGTAGATATTTCCATGTTCATACAGATAGCGGTGTAGATATTTCCATGTTTATACAGATAGCGGTGAAGATGTATGCATGTTTACACAGATAGCGGTGTAGATATTTCCATGTTCATACAGATAGCGGTGTAGATAATTCCATGTCCATCCAGATGGCTGTGTAGATATATCCATGTTCATACAGATAGCGGTGTAGTTATTTCCATGTTCATACAGATAGTGGTGTAGATATTTCCATGTTCAGATAGCGGTGTAGCTATTTCCATGTTCATACAGACAGAGGTGTATATATTTCCATGTTCGTACAGATAGCGGTGTAGATATTTCCATGTTCATACAGATAGCTGTGCTATTTCCATTTTTATACAGGTAGCGGTGTAGATATTTCCATCTTTATACAGATAGCGGTGTAGATGTTTCCAAGTTTATACAGATAGCGGTGTAGATATTTCCATCTTTATACAGATAGCGTTGTAGATATCTCCTTAATACAGATGGCGGTGTAGATGTTTATATGTTCATACAGATGGCGGTGCAGATATTTCCATGATCATACAGATGGCGGTGTAGATATTTCCTTGTTTATATAGCGGTGTAGTTATTTCCATGTGTAAAGATATAGCTGTGTAGATATTTCCATGAATATGCAGATAGCAGTGTAGATATTTACATTTTCATGCAGATAGCGGTGTAGATATTTCCATGTTCAAACAGATAGCGGTGTACATATTTCCATGTTCATACAGATAGCGGTGTAGATATTTCCATGTTCATACAGATAGCAGTGTAGATATTTCCATGTTTATACAGCTAGCGGTGAAGATGTATGCATGTTTACACAGAAAGTGTTGTAGATATTTCCATGTTCAAACAGCGCTGTAGATATTTCCATGTTCATACAGATAGCGGTGTAGATATTTCCATGTTTATACAGATTGCGGTGAAGATGTATGCATATTTAAACAGATAGCGGTGTAGATATTTCCATGTTCATACAGATAGCGGTGTAGATATTTCCATCTTCATCCATATGGCTCTGCAGATATATCCATGTTCATACAGATGGCGGTGAAGATATTTCCATGTTCATACAGATAGCGGTGTAGTTATTTCCATGTGTAAAGAGATAGCTGTGTAGATATTTCCATGTATATGCAGATAGCTGTGTAGATGTTTCCATTTTCATGCAGATAGCGGTTTAGATATTTCCATGTTTAAACAGATAGCGGTGTAGATATTTCCATGTTCATAGACATAGCGGTGTAGATATTTCCATGTTCATACAGATAGCGGTGCTGATATTTCCATGTTAATACAGGTAGCGGTGTAGATATTTCCAAGTTTATACAGAGAGCGGTGAAGATATCTCCATCTTAAAGCAGATGGCGGTGTAGATATTTATATGTTGATACAGATGGCGGTGCAGATATTTCCATGTTCATACAGGTGGCGCTGTAGATATTTCCATGTTTATAGAGATAGCGGTGCAGTTATTTCCATGTGTATAGAGATAGCTTTGTAAATATTTCCATGTATATGCAGATAGCTGTGTAGATATTTCCATTTTCATGCAGACAGTGGTGTAGATATTTCCATGTTCAAACCGATAGCGGTGTAGATATTTCCATGTTCATACACATAGCGGTGTAGATATTTCCATGTTCATACAGAGAGCGGTGTAGATATTTCCATGTTCATACAGATAGCGGTGTAGATATTTCCATGTTCATACATATAGCGGTGCTGATATTTCCTGGTTTATACAGGTAGCGGTGTAGATATTTCCATGTTTATACAGATAGCGGTGTAGATATTTCCATGTTTATACAGATAGCGGTGTAGATATTTCCATGTTTATTCAGATAGCGGTGTAGTTATCTCCATCTTAATACAGATGGCTGTGTAGTTATTTTTATGTTCATACAGTTGGCGGTGCATATATTTCCATGTTCATACAGATGGCGGTGTAGATATTTCCATGTTCATACAGATAGCGGTGTAGTTATTTCCAAGTGTAAAGAGATAGCTGTGTAGATATTTCCATGTATATGCAGATAGCAGTGTAGATATTTCCATTTTCATGCAGATAGCGGTGTAGATATTTCCATGTTCAAACAGATAGCGGTGTAGATATTTCCATGTTCAAACAGATAGCGGTGTAGATATTTCCATGTTCATACAGATAGCTGTGTAGATATTTCCATGTTCATACAGATAGCAGTGTAGATATTTCCGTGTTTATACAGATAGCGGTGAAGATGTATGCATGTTTACACAGATAGCGGTGTAGATATTTCCATGTTGAAACAGATAGCGGTGTAGATATTTCCATGTTCATACAGATAGAGGTGTAGATATTTCCATGTTTATACAGATTGCGGTGAAGATGTATGCATATTTACACAGATAGCGGTGTAGATATTTCCATGTTCATACAGATAGCGGTGTATATATTTCCATGTTCATACAGATAGCGGTGTAGATATTTCCATGTTCATACAGATAGCGGTGTAGATATTTCCATGTTCATACAGATAGCGGTGTATATATTTACATGTTCATACAGATAGCGTTGTAGATATTTCCATGTTCATCCAGATGGCTGTGAAGACATATCCATGTTCATACAGATAGCGGTGTAGATATCTCCATCTTAATACAGATGGCGGTGTAGATATTTATGTGTTCATACAGATGGCGGTGCAGATATTTCCATGTTCATACAGATAGCGGTGTAGTTATTGCCATTGGTAAAGAGATAGCTGTGTAGATATTTCCATGTATATGCAGATAGCTCTGTAGATATTTCCATTTTCATGCAGATAGCGGTTTAGATATTTCCAAGTTCAAACAGAGGTGTAGATATTTCCATGTTCATACAGATAGCGGTGTAGATATTTCCATGTTTATACAGATAGCGGTGAAGATGTATGCATGTTTACACAGATAGCGGTGTAGATATTTCCATGTTCATACAGATAGCGGTGTAGATAATTCCATGTCCATCCAGATGGCTGTGTAGATATATCCATGTTCATACAGATAGCGGTGTAGTTATTTCCATGTTCATACAGATAGTGGTGTAGATATTTCCATGTTCAGATAGCGGTGTAGCTATTTCCATGTTCATACAGACAGAGGTGTATATATTTCCATGTTCGTACAGATAGCGGTGTAGATATTTCCATGTTCATACAGATAGCTGTGCTATTTCCATTTTTATACAGGTAGCGGTGTAGATATTTCCATCTTTATACAGATAGCGGTGTAGATGTTTCCAAGTTTATACAGATAGCGGTGTAGATATTTCCATCTTTATACAGATAGCGTTGTAGATATCTCCTTAATACAGATGGCGGTGTAGCTGTTTATATGTTCATACAGATGGCGGTGCAGATATTTCCATGATCATACAGATGGCGGTGTAGATATTTCCTTGTTTATATAGCGGTGTAGTTATTTCCATGTGTAAAGATATAGCTGTGTAGATATTTCCATGAATATGCAGATAGCAGTGTAGATATTTACATTTTCATGCAGATAGCGGTGTAGATATTTCCATGTTCAAACAGATAGCGGTGTACATATTTCCATGTTCATACAGATAGCGGTGTAGATATTTCCATGTTCATACAGATAGCAGTGTAGATATTTCCATGTTTATACAGCTAGCGGTGAAGATGTATGCATGTTTACACAGAAAGTGTTGTAGATATTTCCATGTTCAAACAGCGCTGTAGATATTTCCATGTTCATACAGATAGCGGTGTAGATATTTCCATGTTTATACAGATTGCGGTGAAGATGTATGCATATTTAAACAGATAGCGGTGTAGATATTTCCATGTTCATACAGATAGCGGTGTAGATATTTCCATCTTCATCCATATGGCTCTGCAGATATATCCATGTTCATACAGATGGCGGTGAAGATATTTCCATGTTCATACAGATAGCGGTGTAGTTATTTCCATGTGTAAAGAGATAGCTGTGTAGATATTTCCATGTATATGCAGATAGCTGTGTAGATGTTTCCATTTTCATGCAGATAGCGGTTTAGATATTTCCATGTTTAAACAGATAGCGGTGTAGATATTTCCATGTTCATAGACATAGCGGTGTAGATATTTCCATGTTCATACAGATAGCGGTGCTGATATTTCCATGTTAATACAGGTAGCGGTGTAGATATTTCCAAGTTTATACAGAGAGCGGTGAAGATATCTCCATCTTAAAGCAGATGGCGGTGTAGATATTTATATGTTGATACAGATGGCGGTGCAGATATTTCCATGTTCATACAGGTGGCGCTGTAGATATTTCCATGTTTATAGAGATAGCGGTGCAGTTATTTCCATGTGTATAGAGATAGCTTTGTAAATATTTCCATGTATATGCAGATAGCTGTGTAGATATTTCCATTTTCATGCAGACAGTGGTGTAGATATTTCCATGTTCAAACCGATAGCGGTGTAGATATTTCCATGTTCATACACATAGCGGTGTAGATATTTCCATGTTCATACAGAGAGCGGTGTAGATATTTCCATGTTCATACAGATAGCGGTGTAGATATTTCCATGTTCATACATATAGCGGTGCTGATATTTCCTGGTTTATACAGGTAGCGGTGTAGATATTTCCATGTTTATACAGATAGCGGTGTAGATATTTCCATGTTTATACAGATAGCGGTGTAGATATTTCCATGTTTATTCAGATAGCGGTGTAGTTATCTCCATCTTAATACAGATGGCGGTGTAGTTATTTTTATGTTCATACAGTTGGCGGTGCATATATTTCCATGTTCATACAGATGGCGGTGTAGATATTTCCATGTTCATACAGATAGCGGTGTAGTTATTTCCAAGTGTAAAGAGATAGCTGTGTAGATATTTCCATGTATATGCAGATAGCAGTGTAGATATTTCCATTTTCATGCAGATAGCGGTGTAGATATTTCCATGTTCAAACAGATAGCGGTGTAGATATTTCCATGTTCAAACAGATAGCGGTGTAGATATTTCCATGTTCATACAGATAGCTGTGTAGATATTTCCATGTTCATACAGATAGCAGTGTAGATATTTCCGTGTTTATACAGATAGCGGTGAAGATGTATGCATGTTTACACAGATAGCGGTGTAGATATTTCCATGTTGAAACAGATAGCGGTGTAGATATTTCCATGTTCATACAGATAGAGGTGTAGATATTTCCATGTTTATACAGATTGCGGTGAAGATGTATGCATATTTACACAGATAGCGGTGTAGATATTTCCATGTTCATACAGATAGCGGTGTAGATATTTCCATGTTCATCCAGATGGCTGTGTAGATATATCCATGTTCATACAGATAGCGGTGTAGATATTTCCATTTTCATACAGGTAGTGGTGTAGATATTTCCATGTTCATACAGATAGCGGTGTAGCTATTTCCATGTTCATACCGATAGCGGTGCTGATATTTCCATGTTTATACAGGTAGCGGTGTAGATATTTCCATGTTTATACAGATAGCGGTGTAGATATCTCCTTCTTAATACAGACGGCGGTGTAGATGTTTATATGTTCATACAGATGGCGGTGCAGATATTTCCATGTGCATACAAATGGCAGTGTAGATATTTCCAAGTTTATAGAGATAGCGGTGTAGTTATTTGCATGTGTAAATACGTTGCTGTGTAGATATTTCCATGTATATGCAGATAGCTGTGTAGATATTTCCATTTTCATGCAGACAGCGGTGTAGATATTTCCATGTTCATACAGATAGCGGTGTAGATATTTCCATGTTCATACAGATAGCTGTGTAGATATTTCCATGTTCATACAGATAGCGGTGTAGATATTTCCATGTTCATACAGATAGCGGTGCTGATATCTCCATGTTTATACAGGTAGCGGTGTAGATATTTCCATGTTTATACAGATAGCGGTGTAGATATTTCCATGTTTATACAGATAGCGGTGTAGATATTTAAATGTTTATACAGATAGCGGTGTAGATATCTCCATGTTAATAAAGATGGCGGTGTAGATATTTATATGTCCATAAAGTTGGCGGTGCAGATATTTCCATGTTCATACAGATGGCGGTGTAGATATTCCCATGTTCATACAGATAGCGGTGTAGTTATTTCCATGTGTAAAGAGATAGCTGAGTAGATATTTCCATGTATATGCAGATAGCAGTATAGATATTTCCATTTTCATGCAGATAGCTGTGTAAATATTTCCATGTTCAAACAGATAGCAGTGTAGATATTTCCATGTTCATACAGATAGCGGTGTAGATATTTCCATGTTCAGATAGCGGTGGAGATACTTCCATGTTTATACAGATAGCGGTGAAGATGTATGCATGTTTACACAGATAGCGGTGTAGATATTTCCCTGTTCATCCAGATGGCTGTGTAGATATATCCATGTTCCTACAGATAACGGTGTAGATATTTCCATGTTCATACAGATAGCGGTGTAGATATTTCCATGTTCATCCAGATGGTTGTGTAGATATATCCATGTTCATATAGATAGCGGTGTAGATATTTCCATGTTCATGCAGATAGCAGTGTAGATATTTCCATGTTCATACAGATAGCGGTGTAGATATTTCCATGTTCATACAGATAGCTGTGTAGCTATTTCCATGTTCATACAGATAGCGGTGTAGATATTTCCATGTTCATCCAGATGGCTGTGTAGATATATCCATGTTCATACAGATGGCGGTGAAGATAATTCCATGTTCATACAGATAGCGCTGTAGATATTTCCATGTTCATACAGATAGTGGTGTAGATATTTCCATGTTCATACAGATAGCGGTGCAGATATTTCCATGTTCATTCAGATAGCGGTGTAGATATTTCCATGTTCATACAGATAGCGGTGTAGTTATTTCCATGTGTAAAGATATAGCTGTGTAGATATTTCTATGTATATGCAGATAGCTCTGTAGATATTTCCATTTTCATGCAGATACCGGTGTAGATATTTCCATGTTCAAACAGATAGCGGTGTAGATATTTCCATGTTCACACAGATAGCGGTGTAGATATTTCCATGTTTATAGAGATAGCGGTGAAGATATATGCATATTTACACAGATAGCGGTGTAGATATTTCCACGTTCATACAGATAGCGGTGTAGATATTTCCATGTTCATCCAGATGGCTGTGTAGATATATCCATGTTCATACAGATAGCGGTGTAGTTATTTCCATGTTCATACAGGTAGTGGTGTAGATATTTCCATGTTCATCCAGATGGCTGTGTAGATATATCCATGTTCATACAGATAGCGGTGTAGATATTTCCATGTTCATACAGGTAGTGGTGTAGATATTTCCATGTTCATACAGATAGCGGTGTAGATATTTCCATGTTCATAGAGATAGCGGTGTAGATATTTCCATGTTCATACAGATAGCGGTGCTGATATTTCGATGTTAATACAGGTAGCGGTGTAGATATTTCCATGTTTATACAGATAGCGGTGTAGATATTTCCATGTTTCTACATATAGCGGTGTAGATATTTCCAAGTTTATACAGATAGCGGTGTAGATATCTCCATCTTAATATAGATGGGGGTGTAGATATTTATATCTTCATACAGATGGCGGTGCAGATATTTCCATGTTCATACAGATGGCGGTGTAGATATTTCCATGTTTATATAGGGGTGTAGTTATTTCCATGTGTAAAGAGATAGCTGTGTAGATATTTCCATGTATATGCAGATAGCTGTGTAGATATTTCCATTTTCATGCAGACAGCGGTGTAGATATTTCCATGTTCAAACAGATAGCGGTGTAGATATTTCCATGTTCATACAGATAGCGGTGTAGATACTTCCATGTTCATACAGATAGCGGTGTAGATATTTCCATGTTCATACATATAGCGGTGCTGATATTTCCATGTTTATACTGGTAGCGGTGTAGATATTTCCGTGTTTATACAGATAGCGGTGTAGATATTTCCATATTTATGCAGATAGCGGTGTAGATATTTCCATGTTTATACAGATAGAGGTGTAGATATCTCCATCTTAATACAGATGGCGGTGTAGATATTTATATGTTCATACAGTTGGCGGTGCAGATATTTCCATGTTCATACAGATAGCGGTGTAGTTATTTCCATGTGTAAAGAGATAGCTGTGTAGATATTTCCATGAATATGCAGATAGCAGTGTAGATATTTCCATTTTCATGCAGATAGCGGTGTAGATATTTCCACGTTCAGATAGCGGTGCAGATATTTCCATGTTCATACAGATAGCGGTGCTGATATTTCCATGTTTATACAGGTAGCGGTGTAGATATTTCTATGTTTATACAGATAGCGGTGTAGATGTTTCCATGTTTATACAGATAGCGGTGTAGATATTTGCATGTTTAAACAGATAGCGTTGTAGATATCTCCTTCTTAATACAGATGGCAGTGCAGATATTTCCATGTTCATACCGATGACGGTGTAGATATTTCCATGTTTATATAGCGGTGTAGTTATTTCCATGTGTAAAGAGATAGCTGTGTAGATATTTCCATGTATATGCAGATAGCTGTGTAGATATTTCCATTTTCGTGCAGACAGCGGTGTAGATATTTCCATGTTCAAACAGATAGCGGTTTAGATATTTCCATGTTCATACAGATAGCGGTGTAGATATTTCCATGTTCATACAGATAGCGGTGTAGATATTTCCATGTTCATACAGATAGCGGTGTAGATATTTCCATGTTCATACAGGTAGCGGTGTAGGTATTTCCATGTTTATACAGATTGCGGTGAAGATGTATGCATATTTACACAGATAGCGGTGTAGATATTTCCATGTTCATACAGATAGCGGTGTAGATATTTCCATGTTCATACAGATAGCGGTGCTGATATTTCCATGTTTATACTGGTAGCGGTGTAGATATTTCCATGTTTATACAGATAGCGGTGTAGATATTTCCATATTTATACAGATAGCGGTGTAGATATTTCCATGTTCATACAGGTAGCGGTGTAGGTATTTCCATGTTTATACAGATTGCGGTGAAGATGTATGCATATTTACACAGATAGCGGTGTAGATATTTCCATGTTCATACAGATAGCGGTGTAGATATTTCCATGTTCATACATATAGCGGTGCTGATATTTCCATGTTTATACTGGTAGCGGTGTAGATATTTCCATGTTTATACAGATAGCGCTGTAGATATTTCCATATTTATACAGATAGCGGTGTAGATATTTCCATGTTTATACAGATAGAGGTGTAGATATCTCCATCTTAATACAGATGGCGGTGTAGATATTTATATGTTCATACAGTTGGCGGTGCAGATATTTCCATGTTCATACAGATAGCGGTGTAGTTATTTCCATGTGTAAAGAGATAGCTGTGTAGATATTTCCATGAATATGCAGATAGCAGTGTAGATATTTCCATTTTCATGCAGATAGCGGTGTAGATATTTCCACGTTCAGATAGCGGTGTAGATATTTCCATGTTCATACAGATAGCGGTGCTGATATTTCCATGTTTATACAGGTAGCGGTGTAGATATTTCTATGTTTATACAGATAGCGGTGTAGATGTTTCCATGTTTATACAGATAGCGGTGTAGATATTTGCATGTTTAAACAGATAGCGTTGTAGATATCTCCTTCTTAATACAGATGGCAGTGCAGATATTTCCATGTTCATACCGATGACGGTGTAGATATTTCCATGTTTATATAGCGGTGTAGTTATTTCCATGTGTAAAGAGATAGCTGTGTAGATATTTCCATGTATATGCAGATAGCTGTGTAGATATTTCCATTTTCGTGCAGACAGCGGTGTAGATATTTCCATGTTCAAACAGATAGCGGTTTAGATATTTCCATGTTCATACAGATAGCGGTGTAGATATTTCCATGTTCATACAGATAGCGGTGTAGATATTTCCATGTTCATACAGATAGCGGTGTAGATATTTCCATGTTCATACAGGTAGCGGTGTATGTATTTCCATGTTTATACAGATTGCGGTGAAGATGTATGCATATTTACACAGATAGCGGTGTAGATATTTCCATGTTCATACAGATAGCGGTGTAGATATTTCCATGTTCATACAGATAGCGGTGTAGATATTTCCATGTTCATACAGATAGCGGTGCTGATATTTCCATGTTTATACAGGTAGCGGTGTAGATATTTCCATGTTTATACAGATAGCGGTGTAGATATTTCCATGTTTATACAGATAGCGGTGTAGATATTTCCATGTTTATACAGATAGCGCTGTAGATATCTCCATCTTAATTAAGATGGCGGTGTAGATATTTATATGTTCACACAGTTGGCGGTGCAGATATTTCCATGTTCATACAGATGGCGGTGTAGTTATTTCCATGTTCATACAGATAGCGGTGTAGTTATTTCCATGTGTAAAGAGATAGCTGTGTAGATATTTCCATGTATATGCAGATAGCAGTGTAGATATTTGCATTTTCATGCAGATAGCGGTGTAGATATTTCCATGTTCAAACAGATAGTAGTGTAGATATTTCCATGTTCATACAGATAGCGATGTATATAATTCCATGTTCATACAGATAGCGGTGTAGATATTTCCATGTTTATACAGATAGCGGTGTAGATATTTCCATGTTCATCCAGATGGCTGTGTAGCTATATCCATGTTCATACAGATAACGGTGTAGATATTTCCATGTTCATACAGATAGCGGTGTAGATATTTCCATGTTCATCCACATGGCTGTGTAGATATATCCATGTTCACACAGATAGCGGTGTAGATATTTCCATGTTCATACAGATAGCTGTGTACATATTTCCAGGTACATACAGATAGCGGTGTAGATATTTCCATTTGCATACAGATAGCAGTGTAGATATTTCCATGTTTATACTGATAGCGGTGAAGTTGTATGCATGTTAACACAGATAGCGGTGTAGATATTTCCATGTTCAAACAGATAGCGGTGTAGATATTTCCATGTTCATACAGATAGCGGTGTAGATATTTCCATGTTCATACAGATGGCTCTGTAGATATATCCATGTTCATACAGATAGCGGTGTAGATACTTCCATTTTCATACAGGTAGTGGTTTAGATATTTCCATGTTCATACAGATAGCGGTGTAGCTATTTCCATGTTCATACAGATAGCGGTGTAGGTATTTCCATGTTCATAGAGATAGCGGTGTAGATATTTCCATGTTCATACAGATAGCGGTGCTGATATTTCCATGTTTATACTGGTAGCAGTGTAGATATTTCCATGTTTATACAGATAGCGGTGTAGATATTTCTATGTTTATACATATAGCGGTGTAGATATTTCCAAGTTTATACAGATAGCGGTGTAGATATCTCCATCTTAATATAGATGGGGGTGTAGATATTTATATCTTCATAAAGATGGCGGTGCAGATATTTCCATGTTCATACAGATGGCGGTGTAGATATTTCCATGTTCATACAGATAGCGGTGTAGTTATTTCCATGTGTAAAGAGATAGCTGTGTAGATATTTCCATGTATATACAGATAGCAGTGTAGATATTTCCATTTTCATGCAGATAGCGGTGTAGATATTTCCATGTTCAAACAGATAGCGGTGTAGATATTTCCATGTTCATACAGATAGCGGTGTAGATTTTTCCATGTTCATACAGATAGCAGTGTAGATATTTCCATGTTTATACAGATAGCGGTGAAGATGTATGCATGTTTACACAGATAGCGGTGTAGATATTTCCATGTTCAAACAGATAGCGGTGTAGATATTTCCATGTTCATACAGATAGAGGTGTAGATATTTCCATGTTTATACAGATTGCGGTGAAGATGTATGCATATTTACACAGATAGCGGTGTAGATATTTCCATGTTCATTCAGATAGCGGTGTAGATATTTCCATGTTCATCCAGATGGCTGTGTAGATATATCCATGCTCATACAGATAGCGGTGTAGATATTTCCATTTTCATACAGGTAGTGGTGTAAATATTTCCATGTTCATACAGATAGCGGTGTAGCTATTTCCATGTTCATACAGATAGCAGTGTAGATATTTCCATGTTCATAGAGATAGCGGTGTAGATATTCCCATGTTCAAACAGATAGCGGTGCTGATATTTCCATGTTTATACAGGTAGCGGTGTAGATATTTCCATGTTTATACAGATAGCGGTGTAGATATTTCCATGTTTATACATATAGCGGTGTAGATATTTCCAAGTTTATACAGATAGCGGTGTAGATATCTCACTCTTAATATAGATGGGTGTGTAGATATTTATATCTTCATACAGATGGCGGTGCAGATATTTACATGTTCATACAGGTGGTGGTGTAGATATTTGCATGTTTATAGAGATAGCGCTGTAGTTATTTCCATGTGTAGAGATTGCTGTGTAGATATTTCCATGTATGTGCAGATCGCTGTGTAGATATTTCCATTTTCATGCAGATAGCGTTGTAGATATTTCCATGTTCAAACCGATTGCGGTGTAGATATTTCCATGTTCATGCAGATAGCAGTGTAGATATTTCCATGTTTATACAGATGGCGGTGAAGTTGTATGCATGTTTACAGAGATAGCGGAGTAGATATTTCCATGTTCATACAGATAGCGGTGTAGATATTTCCATGTTCATCCAGATAGCTGTGTAGATATATCCATGTTCATACAGATGGCGGTGAAGATATTTCCATGTTCATACAGATAGCGGTGTAGTTATTTCCATGTGTAAAGAGATAGCTGTGTAGATATTTCCATATATATGCAGATAGCTGTGTACATATTTCCATTTTCATGCAGATAGCGGTTGAGATATTTCCATGTTCAAACAGATAGCGGTGTAGATATTTCCATGTTCATAGAGATAGCGGTGTAGATATTTCCATGTTCATACAGATAGCTGTGCTGATATTTCCATGTTTATACAGGTAGCGGTGTAGATATTTCCATGTTTATACAGGTAGCGGTGTAGATATTTCCATGTTTATACAGATAGCGGTGTAGATATTTCCAAGTTTATACAGAGAGCGGTGAAGTTATCTCCATCTTAAAGCTGATGGCGGTGTAGATATTTTTGTGTTCATACAGATGGCTGTGCAGATATTTCCAGGTTCATACAGATGGCGCTGTAGATATTTCCATGTTTATAGAGATAGCGGTGTAGTTATTTCCATGTGTATAGAGATAGCTTTGTAGATATATCCATGTATATGCAGATAGCTGTGTAGATATTTCTATTTTCATGCAGATAGGGGTTTAGATATTTCCATGTTCAAACAGATAGCGGTGTAGATATTTCCATGTTCATACAGATAGCGGTGTAGATATTTCCATGTTTATACAGATAGCGGTGAAGATGTATGCATGTTTACACAGATAGCAGTGTAGATATTTCCATGTTCATTCAGATCGCGGTGTAGATATTTCCATGTTCATCCAGATGGCTGTGTAGACATATCCATGTTCATACAGATGGCGGTGAAGATATTTCCATGTTCATACAGACAGCGGTGTAGATATTTCCATGTTCATACAGATAGCGGTGTAGATATTTCCATGTTCATACAGATGGCTGTGTAGATATATCCATGTTCATACAGATGACGTTGAATATATTTCCATGTTCATACAGATAGCGGTGTAGATATTTCCATGTTTATACAGATAGCAGTGTAGATATTTCCATGTTTATACAGATAGCGGTGTAGATATTTCCATGTTCATACACACAGCGGTGTAGATATTTCCATGTTCATACAGATAGCTGTGTAGACATTTCCATGTTCATACAGATGGCTGTGTAGATATATCCATGTTCATACAGATGATGGTGAATATATTTCCATGTTCATACAGATAGCGGTGTAGATATTTCCATGTTCATACATATAGCGGTGCTGATATTTCCATGTTTATACTGGTAGCGGTGTAGATATTTCCATGTTTATACAGATAGCGGTGTAGATATTTCCATATTTATACAGATAGTGGTGTAGATATTTCCATGTTTATACAGATAGAGGTGTAGATATCTCCATCTTAAAACAGATGGAGGTGTAGATATTTATATGTTCATACAGTTGGCGATGCAGATATTTCCATGTTCATACAGATAGCGGTGTAGTTATTTCCATGTGTAAAGAGATAGCTGTGTAGATATTTCCATGAATATGCAGGTAGCAGTGTAGATATTTCCATTTTCATGCAGATAGCGGTTTAGATATTTCCATGTTCAAACAGATAGCGGTGTAGATATTTCCATGTTCATAGAGATAGCGGTGTAGATATTTCCATGTTCATACAGATAGCGGTGCTGATATTTCCATGTTTATACAGGTAGCGGTGTAGATATTTCCATGTTTATACAGGTAGCGGTGTAGATATTTCCATGTTTATACAGATAGCAGTGTAGATATTTCCAAGTTTATACAGAGAGCGGTGAAGATATCTCCATCTTAAAGCAGATGGCGGTGTAGATATTTACATGTTCATACAGATGGCGGTGCAGATATTTCCATGTTCATACAGATGGCGCTGTAGATATTTCCATGTTGATAGAGATAGCGGTGTAGTTATTTCCATGTGTATAGAGATAGCTTTGTAGATATTTCCATGTATATGCAGATAGCTGTGTAGATCTTTCTATTTTCATGCAGATAGGGGTTTAGATATTTCCATGTTCAAACAGATAGCGGTGTAGATATTTCCATGTTCATACAGATAGCGGTGTAGATATATCCATGTTTATACAGATAGCGGTGAAGATGTATGCATGTTTACACAGATAGCGGTGTAGATATTTCCATGTTCATACAGATCGCGGTGTAGATATTTCCATGTTCATCCAGATGGCTGTGTAGACATATCCATGTTCATACAGATGGCGGTGAAGATATTTCCATGTTCATACAGACAGCGGTGTAGATATTTCCATGTTCATACAGATAGCTGTGTAGCTATTTCCATGTTCATACAGATAGCGGTGTAGATATTTCCATGTTCTTCCAGATGGCTGTGTAGATATATCCATGTTCTTACAGATAACAGTGTAGATATTTCCATGTTCATACAGATAGCGGTGTAGATATTTCCATGTTCATCCAGATGGTTGTGTAGA
Organism: Gorilla gorilla gorilla; assembly: GCF_029281585.2. NCBI lineage: Eukaryota > Metazoa > Chordata > Mammalia > Primates > Hominidae > Gorilla > Gorilla gorilla. Next base: position 1,099,370 of record NC_073232.2, on the reverse strand, counting down.
TATATCCATGTTCATACAGATAGCGGTGTAGATATTTCCATGTTAATACAGATAGCAGTGTAGATATTTCCATGTTCATACAGATAGCGGTGTAGATATTTCCATGTTCATACAGATAGCTGTGTAGCTATTTCCATGTTCATACAGATAGCGGTGTAGATATTTCCATGTTCATCCAGATGGCTCTGTAGATATATCCATGTTCATACAGATGGCGGTGAAGATAATTCCATGTTCATACAGATAGCGGTGTAGATATTTCCATGTTCATACAGATAGTGGTGTAGATATTTCCATGTTCATACAGATAGCGGTGCTGATATTTCCATGTTTATACAGGTAGCGGGGTAGGTATTTCCATGTTTATACAGATAGCGGTGTAGATATTTCCATGTTTATACAAATAGCGGTGTAGATATCTCCATCTTAATACAGATGGCCGTGTGGATATTTATATGTTCATACAGATGGCGGTGCAGATATTTCCATGTTCATAAAGATGGCGGTGTAGATATTTCCATGTTCATACAGATAGTGGTGTAGTTATTTCCATGTGTAAAGAGATAGCTGTGTAGATATTTCTATGTATATACAGATACCTCTGTAGATATTTCCATTTTCATGCAGATACCGGTGTAGATATTTCCATGTTCAAACAGATAGCAGTGTAGATATTTCCATGTTCACACAGATAGCGGTGTAGATATTTCCATGTTTATACAGATTGCGGTGAAGATGTATGCATATTTACACAGATAGCGGTGTAGATATTTCCATGTTCATACAGATAGCGGTGTAGAAATTTCCATGTTCATCCAGATGGCTGTGTAGATATATCCATGTTCATACAGATAGCGGTGTAGATATTTCCATGTTCATACAGGTAGTGGTGTAGATATTTCCATGTTCATACAGATAGCGGTGTAGATATTTCCATGTTCATACAATTAGTGGTGTAGATATTTCCATGTTCATAGAGATAGCGGTGTACATATTTCCATGTTCATACAGATAGCGGTGGAGATATTTCGATGTTAATACAGGTGGCGGTGGAGATATTTCCATGTTTATACAGATAGCGGTGTAGATATTTCCATGTTTATACATATAGCGGTGTAGATATTTCCAAGTTTATACAGATAGCGGTGTAGATATGTCCATCTTAATATAGATGGGGGTGTAGATATTTATATTTTCATACAGATGGCGGTGCAGATATTTCCATGTTCATACAGATGGCACTGTAGATATTTCCATCTTTATAGAGATAGCAGTGTAGTTATTTCCATGTTCATACAGATAGCTTTGTAGATATTTCCATGTATATGCAGATAGCTGTGTAGATATTTCTATATTCATGCAGATAGCGGTTTAGATATTTAGATGTTCAAACAGATAGCGGTGTAGATATTTCCATGTTCATACAGATAGCGGTGTAGATATTTCCATGTTTATACTGATAGCGGTGAAGATGTATGCATGTTTACACAGATAGCGGTGTAGATATTTCCATGTTCATACACATCGCGGTGTAGATATTTCCATGTTCATCCAGATGGCTGTGCAGACATATCCATGTTCAAATAGATGGCGGTGAAGATATTTCCATGTTCATACAGATAGCGGTGTAGATATTTCCATGTTCATACGGATAGCGGTGTAGATACTTCCATGTTCATACCGATAGCGGTGCTGATATTTCCATGTTTATACAGGTAGCGGTGTAGATATTTCTATGTTTATACAGATAGCGGTGTAGATGTTTCCATGTTTATACAGATAGCGGTGTAGATATTTGCATGTTTAAACAGATAGCGTTGTAGATATGTCCTTCTTAATACAGATGGCGGTGCAGATATTTCCATGTTCATACCGATGACGGTGTAGATATTTCCATGTTTATATAGCGGTGTAGTTATTTCCATGTGTAAAGAGATAGCTGTGTAGATATTTCCATGTATATGCAGATAGCTGTGTAGATATTTCCATTTTCATGCAGACAGCGGTGTAGATATTTCCATGTTCAAACAGATAGCGGTTTAGATATTTCCATGTTCATACAGAGAGCGGTGTAGATATTTCCATGTTCATACAGATAGCGGTGTAGATATTTCCATGTTCATACAGATAGCGGTGTAGATATTTCCATGTTCATACAGATAGCGGTGTAGATATTTCCATGTTCATACAGGTAGCGGTGTAGGTATTTCCATGTTTATACAGATTGCGGTGAAGATGTATGCATATTTACACAGATAGCGGTGTAGATATTTCCATGTTCATACAGATAGCGGTGTAGATATTTCCATGTTCATACAGATAGCGGTGTAGATATTTCCATGTTCATACAGATAGCGGTGCTGATATTTCCATGTTTATACAGGTAGCAGTGTAGATATTTCCATGTTTATACAGATAGCGGTGTAGATATTTCCATGTTTATACAGATAGCGGTGTAGATATTTCCATGTTTATACAGATAGCGGTGTAGATATCTCCATCTTAATTAAGATGGCGGTGTAGATATTTATATGTTCATACAGTTGGCGGTGCAGATATTTCCATGTTCATACAGATGGCGGTGTAGTTATTTCCATGTTCATACAGATAGCGGTGTAGTTATTTCTATGTGTAAAGAGATAGCTGTGTAGATATTTCCATGTATATTCAGATAGCAGTGTAGATATTTGCATTTTCATGCAGATAGCGGTGTAGATATTTCCATGTTCAAACAGATAGTAGTGTAGATATTTCCATGTTCATACAGATAGCGATGTATATATTTCCATGTTCATACAGATAGCGGTGTAGATATTTCCATGTTTATACAGATAGCGGTGTAGATATTTCCATGTTCATCCAGATGGCTGTGTAGATATATCCATGTTCATACAGATAACGGTGTAGATATTTCCATGTTCATACAGATAGCGGTGTAGATATTTCCATGTTCATCCACATGGCTGTGTAGATATATCCATGTTCACACAGATAGCGGTGTAGATATTTCCATGTTCATACAGATAGCTCTGTACATATTTCCATGTTCATACAGATAGCGGTGTAGATATTTCCATTTGAATACAGATAGCAGTGTAGATATTTCCATGTTAATACAGATAGCGGTGAAGTTGTATGCATGTTTACACAGATAGCGGTGTAGATATTTCCATGTTCATACAGATAGCGGTGTAGATATTTCCATGTTCATACAGATGGCTCTGTAGATATATCCATGTTCATACAGATAGCGGTGTAGATACTTCCATTTTCATACAGGTAGTGGTGTAGATATTTCCATGTTCATACAGATAGCGGTGTAGCTATTTCCATGTTCATACAGATAGCGGTGTAGGTATTTCCATGTTCATAGAGATAGCGGTGTAGATATTTCCATGTTCGTACAGATAGCGGTGCTGATATTTCCATGTTTATACTGGTAGCAGTGTAGATATTTCCATGTTTATACAGATAGCGGTGAAGTTGTATGCATGTTTACACAGATAGCGGTGTAGATATTTCCATGTTCAAACAGATAGCGGTGTAGATATTTCCATGTTCATAGAGATAGCGGTGTAGATATTTCCATGTTCATACAGATAGCGGTGCTGATATTTCCATGTTTATACAGGTAGCGGTGTAGATATTTCCATGTTTATACAGGTAGCGGTGTAGATATTTCCATGTTTATACAGATAGCAGTGTAGATATTTCCAAGTTTATACAGAGAGCGGTGAAGATATCTCCATCTTAAAGCAGATGGCGGTGTAGATATTTATATGTTCATACAGATGGCGGTGCAGATATTTCCATGTTCATACAGATGGCGCTGTAGATATTTCCATGTTGATAGAGATAGCGGTGTAGTTATTTCCATGTGTATAGAGATAGCTTTGTAGATATTTCCATGTATATGCAGATAGCTGTGTAGATCTTTCTATTTTCATGCAGATAGGGGTTTAGATATTTCCATGTTCAAACAGATAGCGGTGTAGATATTTCCATGTTCATACAGATAGCGGTGTAGATATATCCATGTTTATACAGATAGCGGTGAAGATGTATGCATGTTTACACAGATAGCGGTGTAGATATTTCCATGTTCATACAGATCGCGGTGTAGATATTTCCATGTTCATCCAGATGGCTGTGTAGACATATCCATGTTCATACAGATGGCGGTGAAGATATTTCCATGTTCATACAGACAGCGGTGTAGATATTTCCATGTTCATACAGATAGCTGTGTAGCTATTTCCATGTTCATACAGATAGCGGTGTAGATATTTCCATGTTCTTCCAGATGGCTGTGTAGATATATCCATGTTCTTACAGATAACAGTGTAGATATTTCCATGTTCATACAGATAGCGGTGTAGATATTTCCATGTTCATCCAGATGGTTGTGTAGATATATCCATGTTCGTACAGATAGCGGTGTAGATATTTCCATGTTAATACAGATAGCAGTGTAGATATTTCCATGTTCATACAGATAGCGGTGTAGATATTTCCATGTTCATACAGATAGCTGTGTAGCTATTTCCATGTTCATACAGATAGCGGTGTAGATATTTCCATGTTCATCCAGATGGCTCTGTAGATATATCCATGTTCATACAGATGGCGGTGAAGATAATTCCATGTTCATACAGATAGCGGTGTAGATATTTCCATGTTCATACAGATAGTGGTGTAGATATTTCCATGTTCATACAGATAGCGGTGCTGATATTTCCATGTTTATACAGGTAGCGGGGTAGGTATTTCCATGTTTATACAGATAGCAGTGTAGATATTTCCATGTTTATACAAATAGCGGTGTAGATATCTCCATCTTAATACAGATGGCCGTGTGGATATTTATATGTTCATACAGATGGCGGTGCAGATATTTCCATGTTCATAAAGATGGCGGTGTAGATATTTCCATGTTCATACAGATAGTGGTGTAGTTATTTCCATGTGTAAAGAGATAGCTGTGTAGATATTTCTATGTATATACAGATACCTCTGTAGATATTTCCATTTTCATGCAGATACCGGTGTAGATATTTCCATGTTCAAACAGATAGCAGTGTAGATATTTCCATGTTCACACAGATAGCGGTGTAGATATTTCCATGTTTATACAGATTGCGGTGAAGATGTATGCATATTTACACAGATAGCGGTGTAGATATTTCCATGTTCATACAGATAGCGGTGTAGAAATTTCCATGTTCATCCAGATGGCTGTGTAGATATATCCATGTTCATACAGATAGCGGTGTAGATATTTCCATGTTCATACAGGTAGTGGTGTAGATATTTCCATGTTCATACAGATAGCGGTGTAGATATTTCCATGTTCATACAGATAGTGGTGTAGATATTTCCATGTTCATAGAGATAGCGGTGTACATATTTCCATGTTCATACAGATAGCGGTGGAGATATTTCGATGTTAATACAGGTGGCGGTGGAGATATTTCCATGTTTATACAGATAGCGGTGTAGATATTTCCATGTTTATACATATAGCGGTGTAGATATTTCCAAGTTTATACAGATAGCGGTGTAGATATGTCCATCTTAATATAGATGGGGGTGTAGATATTTATATTTTCATACAGATGGCGGTGCAGATATTTCCATGTTCATACAGATGGCACTGTAGATATTTCCATGTTTATAGAGATAGCAGTGTAGTTATTTCCATGTTCATACAGATAGCTTTGTAGATATTTCCATGTATATGCAGATAGCTGTGTAGATATTTCTATATTCATGCAGATAGCGGTTTAGATATTTAGATGTTCAAACAGATAGCGGTGTAGATATTTCCATGTTCATACAGATAGCGGTGTAGATATTTCCATGTTTATACTGATAGCGGTGAAGATGTATGCATGTTTACACAGATAGCAGTGTAGATATTTCCATGTTCATACACATCGCGGTGTAGATATTTCCATGTTCATCCAGATGGCTGTGCAGACATATCCATGTTCAAACAGATGGCGGTGAAGATATTTCCATGTTCATACAGATAGCGGTGTAGATATTTCCATGTTCATACGGATAGCGGTGTAGATACTTCCATGTTCATACCGATAGCGGTGCTGATATTTCCATGTTTATACAGGTAGCGGTGTAGATATTTCTATGTTTATACAGATAGCGGTGTAGATGTTTCCATGTTTATACAGATAGCGGTGTAGATATTTGCATGTTTAAACAGATAGCGTTGTAGATATGTCCTTCTTAATACAGATGGCGGTGCAGATATTTCCATGTTCATACCGATGACGGTGTAGATATTTCCATGTTTATATAGCGGTGTAGTTATTTCCATGTGTAAAGAGATAGCTGTGTAGATATTTCCATGTATATGCAGATAGCTGTGTAGATATTTCCATTTTCATGCAGACAGCGGTGTAGATATTTCCATGTTCAAACAGATAGCGGTTTAGATATTTCCATGTTCATACAGATAGCGGTGTAGATATTTCCATGTTCATACAGATAGCGGTGTAGATATTTCCATGTTCATACAGATAGCGGTGTAGATATTTCCATGTTCATACAGATAGCGGTGTAGATATTTCCATGTTCATACAGGTAGCGGTGTAGGTATTTCCATGTTTATACAGATTGCGGTGAAGATGTATGCATATTTACACAGATAGCGGTGTAGATATTTCCATGTTCATACAGATAGCGGTGTAGATATTTCCATGTTCATACAGATAGCGGTGCTGATATTTCCATGTTTATACAGGTAGCGGTGTAGATATTTCCATGTTTATACAGATAGCGGTGTAGATATTTCCATGTTTATACAGATAGCGGTGTAGATATTTCCATGTTTATACAGATAGCGGTGTAGATATCTCCATCTTAATTAAGATGGCGGTGTAGATATTTATATGTTCATACAGTTGGCGGTGCAGATATTTCCATGTTCATACAGATGGCGGTGTAGTTATTTCCATGTTCATACAGATAGCGGTGTAGTTATTTCTATGTGTAAAGAGATAGCTGTGTAGATATTTCCATGTATATTCAGATAGCAGTGTAGATATTTGCATTTTCATGCAGATAGCGGTGTAGATATTTCCATGTTCAAACAGATAGTAGTGTAGATATTTCCATGTTCATACAGATAGCGATGTATATATTTCCATGTTCATACAGATAGCGGTGTAGATATTTCCATGTTTATACAGATAGCGGTGTAGATATTTCCATGTTCATCCAGATGGCTGTGTAGATATATCCATGTTCATACAGATAACGGTGTAGATATTTCCATGTTCATACAGATAGCGGTGTAGATATTTCCATGTTCATCCACATGGCTGTGTAGGTATATCCATGTTCACACAGATAGCGGTGTAGATATTTCCATGTTCATACAGATAGCTCTGTACATATTTCCATGTTCATACAGATAGCGGTGTAGATATTTCCATTTGCATACAGATAGCAGTGTAGATATTTCCATGTTAATACAGATAGCGGTGAAGTTGTATGCATGTTTACACAGATAGCGGTGTAGATATTTCCAAGTTCAAACAGATAGCGGTGTAGATATTTCCATGTTCATACAGATAGCGGTGTAGATATTTCCATGTTCATACAGATGGCTCTGTAGATATATCCATGTTCATACAGATAGCGGTGTAGATACTTCCATTTTCATACAGGTAGTGGTGTAGATATTTCCATGTTCATACAGATAGCGGTGTAGCTATTTCCATGTTCATACATATAGCGGTGTAGGTATTTCCATGTTCATAGAGATAGCGGTGTAGATATTTCCATGTTCGTACAGATAGCGGTGCTGATATTTCCATGTTTATACTGGTAGCAGTGTAGATATTTCCATGTTTATACAGATAGCGGTGAAGTTGTATGCATGTTTACACAGATAGCGGTGTAGATATTTCCATGTTCAAACAGATAGTGGTGTAGATATTTCCATGTTCATACAGATAGAGGTGTAGATATTTCCATGTTTATACAGATTGCGGTGAAGATGTATGCATATTTACACAGATAGCGGTGTAGATATTTCCATGTTCATACAGATAGCGGTGTAGATATTTCCATGTTCATCCAGATGGCTGTGTAGATATATCCATGTTCATACAGATAGCGGTGTAGATATTTCCATTTTCATACAGGTAGTGGTGTAGATATTTCCATGTTCATACAGATAGCGGTGTAGCTATTTCCATGTTCATACAGATAGCAGTGTAGATATTTCCATGTTCATAGAGATAGCGGTGTAGATATTCCCATGTTCAAACAGATAGCGGTGCTGATATTTCCATGTTTATACAGGTAGCGGTGTAGATATTTCCATGTTTATACAGATAGCGGTGTAGATATTTCCATGTTTATACATATAGCGGTGTAGATATTTCCAAGTTTATACAGATAGCGGTGTAGATATCTCCATCTTAATATAGATGGGGGTGTAGATATTTATATCTTCATACAGATGGCGGTGCAGATATTTACATGTTCATACAGGTGGTGGTGTAGATATTTGCATGTTTATAGAGATAGCGCTGTAGTTATTTCCATGTGTAGAGATTGCTGTGTAGATATTTCCATGTATGTGCAGATCGCTGTGTAGATATTTCCATTTTCATGCAGATAGCGTTGTAGATATTTCCATGTTCAAACCGATTGCGGTGTAGATATTTCCATGTTCATGCAGATAGCAGTGTAGATATTTCCATGTTTATACAGATGGCGGTGAAGTTGTATGCATGTTTACAGAGATAGCGGAGTAGATATTTCCATGTTCATACAGATAGCGGTGTAGATATTTCCATGTTCATCCAGATAGCTGTGTAGATATATCCATGTTCATACAGATGGCGGTGAAGATATTTCCATGTTCATACAGATAGCGGTGTAGTTATTTCCATGTGTAAAGAGATAGCTGTGTAGATATTTCCATATATATGCAGATGGCTGTGTACATATTTCCATTTTCATGCAGATAGCGGTTTAGATATTTCCATGTTCAAACAGATAGCGGTGTAGATATTTCCATGTTCATAGAGATAGCGGTGTAGATATTTCCATGTTCATACAGATAGCCTTGCTGATATTTCCATGTTTATACAGGTAGCGGTGTAGATATTTCCATGTTTATACAGGTAGCGGTGTAGATATTTCCATGTTTATACAGATAGCGTTGTAGATATTTCCAAGTTTATACAGAGAGCGGTGAAGATATCTCCATCTTAAAGCTGATGGCGGTGTAGATATTTTTGTGTTCATACAGATGGCTGTGCAGATATTTCCAGGTTCATACAGATGGCGCTGTAGATATTTCCATGTTTATAGAGATAGCGGTGTAGTTATTTCCATGTGTATAGAGATAGCTTTGTAGATATTTCCATGTATATGCAGATAGCTGTGAAGATATTTCTATTTTCATGCAGATAGGGGTTTAGATATTTCCATGTTCAAACAGATAGCGGTGTAGATATTTCCATGTTCATACAGATAGCGGTGTAGATATTTCCATGTTTATACAGATAGCGGTGAAGATGTATGCATGTTTACACAGATAGCAGTGTAGATATTTCCATGTTCATTCAGATCGCGGTGTAGATATTTCCATGTTCATCCAGATGGCTGTGTAGACATATCCATGTTCATACAGATGGCGGTGAAGATATTTCCATGTTCATACAGACAGCGGTGTAGATATTTCCATGTTCATACAGATAGCGGTGTAGATATTTCCATGTTCATACAGATGGCTGTGTAGATATATCCATGTTCATACAGATGACGTTGAATATATTTCCATGTTCATACAGATAGCGGTGTAGATATTTCCATGTTTATACAGATAGCAGTGTAGATATTTCCATGTTTATACAGATAGCGGTGTAGATATTTCCATGTTCATACACACAGCGGTGTAGATATTTCCATGTTCATACAGATAGCTGTGTAGACATTTCCATGTTCATACAGATGGCTGTGTAGATATATCCATGTTCATACAGATGACGGTGAATATATTTCCATGTTCATACAGATAGCGGTGCTGATATTTCCATGTTTATACAGGTAGCGGTGTAGATATTTCCATGTTTATACAGATAGCGGTGTAGATATTTCCATGTTTATACAGATAGCGGTGTAGATATTTCCATGTTTATACAGATAGCGGTGTAGATATCTCCTTCTTAATACAGATGGCTGTGTAGATGTTTATATGTTCATGCAGATGGCGGTGCAGATATTTCCATGTGCATACAGATGGCAGTGTAGATATTTCCAAGTTTATAGAGATAACGGTGTAGTTATTTGCATGTGTAAATAGGTACCTGTGTAGATATTTCCATGTATATGCAGATAGATGTGTAGCTATTTCCATTTTCATGCAGACAGCGGTGTAGATATTTCCATTTTCAAACAGATAGCGGTGTAGATATTTCCACGTTCATACAGATAGCGGTGTAGATATTTCCGTGTTCATACAGATAGCGGTGCTGATATTTCCATGTTTATACAGGTAGCGGTGTAGATATTTCCATGTTTATACAGATAGCGGTGTAGATATTTCCATGTTTATACAGATAGCGGTGTAGATATTTAAATGTTTATACAGATAGCAGTGTAGATATCTCCATGTTAATAAAGATGGCGGTGTAGATATTTATATGTTCATAAAGTTGGCGGTGCAGATATTTCCATGTTCATACAGATGGCGGTGTAGATATTTCCATGTTCATACAGATAGCGGTGTAGTTATTTCCATGTGTAAAGAGATAGCTGAGTAGATATTTCCATGTATATGCAGATAGCAGTATAGATATTTCCATTTTCATGCAGATAGCGGTGTAGATATTTCCATGTTCAAACAGATAGCAGTGTAGATATTTCCATGTTCATACAGATAGCGGTGTAGATATTTCCATGTTCAGATAGCGGTGTAGATATTTCCATGTTTATACAGATAGCGGTGAAGATGTATGCATGTTTACACAGATAGCGGTGTATATATTTCCATGTTCATACAGATAGCTGTGTAGATATTTCCATGTTCATCCAGATGGCGGTGTAGATATTTCCATGTTCATACAGATAGCGGTGTAGATATTTCCATGTTTATACAGATAGCTGTGTAGATATCTCCATCTTAATAATGATGGCGGTGTAGATAGTTATATGTTCATACAGTGGGCGGTGCAGATATTTCCATGTTCATACAGATGGCGGTGTAGATATTTCCATGTTCATACAGATAGCGGTGCAGTTATTTCCATGTGTAAAGAGATAGCTGAGTAGATATTTCCATGTATATGCAGATAGCAGTGTAGATATTTCCATTTTCATGCAGATAGCGGTGTAGATATTTCCATGTTCAAACAGATAGCAGTGTAGATATTTCCATGTTCATACAGATAACGGTGTAGATATTTCCATGTTCATACAGATAGCGGTGTAGATATTTCCATGTTTATACAGATAGCGGTGAGGATGTATGCATGTTTACACAGATAGCGGTGTAGATATTTAAATGTTCATCCAGATGGCTGTGTAGATATATCCATGTTCATACAGATAACGGTGTAGATATTTCCATGTTCATACAGATAGCGGTGTAGATATTTCCATGTTCATCCAGATGGCTGTGTAGATATATCCAAGTTCATACAGATAGCGGTGTAGATATTTCCATGTTCATACAGATAGCCGTGTACATATTTCAATGTTCATACAGATAGCGGTGTAGATGTTTCCAAGTTCATACAGATAGCGGTGCTGATATTTCCATGTTTATACAGGTAGCGGTGTAGATATTTCCATGTTTATACAGATAGCGGTGTAGATATTTCCATGTTTATACAGATAGCGGTGTAGATATCTCCATCTTAATAAAGATGGCAGTGTAGATATTTATATGTTCATACAGTTGGCGGTGTAGATATTTCCATGTTCATACAGATAGCGGTGTAGATATTTCCATGTTCATACAGATAGCGGTGTAGTTATTTCCATGTGTAAAGAGATAGCTGTGTAGATATTTCCATGTATATGCAGATAGCTGTGCAGATATTTCCATTTTCATGCAGATAGCGGTTTAGATATTTCCATGTTCAAAGAGATAGCGGTGTAGATATTTCCATGTTCATACAGATAGCGGTGTAGATATTTCCGTGTTTATACAGATAGCGCTGAAGATGTATGCATGTTTACACAGATAGCAGTGTAGATATTTCCACGTTCATACAGATAGCGGTGTAGATATTTCCATGTTCATACAGGTAGTGGTGTAGATATTTCCTTGTTCATACAGATAGCGGTGTAGCAATTTCCATGTTCATACAGATAGCGGTGTAGATATTTCCATGTTTATACAGATAGCAGTGTAGATATTTCCATGTTTATACAGATAGCGGTGTAGATATTTCCATGTTCATACACACAGCGGTGTAGATATTTCCATGTTCATACAGATAGCTGTATAGACATTTCCATGTTCATACAGATGGCTGTGTAGATATATCCATGTTCATACAGATGACGGTGAATATATTTCCATGTTCATACAGATAGCGGTGCTGATATTTCCATGTTTATACAGGTAGCGGTGTAGATATTTCCATGTTTATACAGATAGCGGTGTAGATATTTCCATGTTTATACAGATAGCGGTGTAGATATTTCCATGTTTATACAGATAGCGGTGTAGATATCTCCTTCTTAATACAGATGGCTGTGTAGATGTTTATATGTACATGCAGATGGCGGTGCAGATATTTCCATGTGCATACAGATGGCAGTGTAGATATTTCCAAGTTTATAGAGATAACGGTGTAGTTATTTGCATGTGTAAATAGGTACCTGTGTAGATATTTCCATGTATATGCAGATAGATGTGTAGCTATTTCCATTTTCATGCAGACAGCGGTGTAGATATTTCCATGTTCAAACAGATAGCGGTGTAGATATTTCCACGTTCATACAGATAGCGGTGTAGATATTTCCGTGTTCATACAGATAGCGGTGCTGATATTTCCATGTTTATACAGGTAGCGGTGTAGATATTTCCATGTTTATACAGATAGCGGTGTAGATATTTCCATGTTTATACAGATAGCGGTGTAGATATTTAAATGTTTATACAGATAGCAGTGTAGATATCTCCATGTTAATAAAGATGGCGGTTTAGATATTTATATGTTCATAAAGTTGACGGTGCAGATATTTCCATGTTCATACAGATGGCGGTGTAGATATTTCCATGTTCATACAGATAGCGGTGTAGTTATTTCCATGTGTAAAGAGATAGCTGAGTAGATATTTCCATGTATATGCAGATAGCAGTATAGATATTTCCATTTTCATGCAGATAGCGGTGTAGATATTTCCATGTTCAAACAGATAGCAGTGTAGATATTTCCATGTTCATTCAGATAGCGGTGTAGATATTTCCATGTTCAGATAGCGGTGTAGATATTTCCATGTTTATACAGATAGCGGTGAAGATGTATGCATGTTTACACAGATAGAGGTGTATATATTTCCATGTTCATACAGATAGCTGTGTAGATATTTCCATGTTCATCCAGATGGCGGTGTAGATATTTCCATGTTCATACAGATAGCGGTGTAGATATTTCCATGTTTATACAGATAGCTGTGTAGATATCTCCATCTTAATAATGATGGCGGTGTAGATAGTTATATGTTCATACAGTTGGCGGTGCAGATATTTCCATGTTCATACAGATGGCGGTGTAGATATTTCCATGTTCATACAGATAGCGGTGCAGTTATTTCCATGTGTAAAGAGATAGCTGAGTAGATATTTCCATGTATATGCAGATAGCAGTGTAGATATTTCCATTTTCATGCAGATAGCGGTGTAGATATTTCCATGTTCAAACAGATAGCAGTGTAGATATTTCCATGTTCATACAGATAACGGTGTAGATATTTCCATGTTCATACAGATAGCGGTGTAGATATTTCCATGTTTATACAGATAGCGGTGAGGATGTATGCATGTTTACACAGATAGCGGTGTAGATATTTAAATGTTCATCCAGATGGCTGTGTAGATATATCCATGTTCATACAGATAACGGTGTAGATATTTCCATGTTCATACAGATAGCGGTGTAGATATTTCCATGTTCATCCAGATGGCTGTGTAGATATATCCAAGTTCATACAGATAGCGGTGTAGATATTTCCATGTTCATACAGATAGCCGTGTACATATTTCAATGTTCATACAGATAGCGGTGTAGATATTTCCAAGTTCATACAGATAGCGGTGCTGATATTTCCATGTTTATACAGGTAGCGGTGTAGATATTTCCATGTTTATACAGATAGCGGTGTAGATATTTCCATGTTTATACAGATAGCGGTGTAGATATCTCCATCTTAATAAAGATGGCAGTGTAGATATTTATATGTTCATACAGTTGGCGGTGCAGATATTTCCATGTTCATACAGATGGCGGTGTAGATATTTCCATGTTCATACAGATAGCGGTGTAGTTATTTCCATGTGTAAAGAGATAGCTGTGTAGATATTTCCATGTATATGCAGATAGCTGTGCAGATATTTCCATTTTCATGCAGATAGCGGTTTAGATATTTCCATGTTCAAAGAGATAGCGGTGTAGATATTTCCATGTTCATACAGATAGCGGTGTAGATATTTCCGTGTTTATACAGATAGCGCTGAAGATGTATGCATGTTTACACAGATAGCAGTGTAGATATTTCCACGTTCATACAGATAGCGGTGTAGATATTTCCATGTTCATCCAGATGGCTGTGTAGATATATCCATGTTCATACAGATAGCGGTGTAGATATTTCCATGTTCATACAGGTAGTGGTGTAGATATTTCCTTGTTCATACAGATAGCGGTGTAGCTATTTCCATGTTCATACAGATAGCGGTGTAGATATTTCCATGTTTATACAGATAGCAGTGTAGATATTTCCATGTTTATACAGATAGCGGTGTAGATATTTCCATGTTCATACACACAGCGGTGTAGATATTTCCATGTTCATACAGATAGCTGTGTAGACATTTCCATGTTCATACAGATGGCTGTGTAGATATATCCATGTTCATACAGATGACGGTGAATATATTTCCATGTTCATACAGATAGCGGTGCTGATATTTCCATGTTTATACAGGTAGCGGTGTAGATATTTCCATGTTTATACAGATAGCGGTGTAGATATTTCCATGTTTATACAGATAGCGGTGTAGATATTTCCATGTTTATACAGATAGCGGTGTAGATATCTCCTTCTTAATACAGATGGCTGTGTAGATGCTTATATGTTCATGCAGATGGCGGTGCAGATATTTCCATGTTCATACAGATGGCAGTGTAGATATTTCCAAGTTTATAGAGATAACGGTGTAGATATTTGCATGTGTAAATAGGTACCTGTGTAGATATTTCCATGTATATGCAGATAGATGTGTAGCTATTTCCATTTTCATGCAGACAGCGGTGTAGATATTTCCATGTTCAAACAGATAGCGGTGTAGATATTTCCACGTTCATACAGATAGCGGTGTAGATATTTCCGTGTTCATACAGATAGCGGTGCTGATATTTCCATGTTTATACAGGTAGCGGTGTAGATATTTCCATGTTTATACAGATAGCGGTGTAGATATTTCCATGTTTATACAGATAGCGGTGTAGATATTTAAATGTTTATACAGATAGCAGTGTAGATATCTCCATGTTAATAAAGATGGCGGTTTAGATATTTATATGTTCATAAAGTTGACGGTGCAGATATTTCCATGTTCATACAGATGGCGGTGTAGATATTTCCATGTTCATACAGATAGCGGTGTAGTTATTTCCATGTGTAAAGAGATAGCTGAGTAGATATTTCCATGTATATGCAGATAGCAGTATAGATATTTCCATTTTCATGCAGATAGCGGTGTAGATATTTCCATGTTCAAACAGATAGCAGTGTAGATATTTCCATGTTCATTCAGATAGCGGTGTAGATATTTCCATGTTCAGATAGCGGTGTAGATATTTCCATGTTTATACAGATAGCGGTGAAGATGTATGCATGTTTACACAGATAGCGGTGTATATATTTCCATGTTCATACAGATAGCTGTGTAGATATTTCCATGTTCATCCAGATGGCGGTGTAGATATTTCCATGTTCATACAGATAGCGGTGTAGATATTTCCATGTTTATACAGATAGCTGTGTAGATATCTCCATCTTAATAATGATGGCGGTGTAGATAGTTATATGTTCATACAGTTGGCGGTGCAGATATTTCCATGTTCATACAGATGGCGGTGTAGATATTTCCATGTTCATACAGATAGCGGTGCAGTTATTTCCATGTGTAAAGAGATAGCTGAGTAGATATTTCCATGTATATGCAGATAGCAGTGTAGATATTTCCATTTTCATGCAGATAGCGGTGTAGATATTTCCATGTTCAAACAGATAGCAGTGTAGATATTTCCATGTTCATACAGATAACGGTGTAGATATTTCCATGTTCATACAGATAGCGGTGTAGATATTTCCATGTTTATACAGATAGCGGTGAGGATGTATGCATGTTTACACAGATAGCGGTGTAGATATTTAAATGTTCATCCAGATGGCTGTGTAGATATATCCATGTTCATACAGATAACGGTGTAGATATTTCCATGTTCATACAGATAGCGGTGTAGATATTTCCATGTTCATCCAGATGGCTGTGTAGATATATCCAAGTTCATACAGATAGCGGTGTAGATATTTCCATGTTCATACAGATAGCCGTGTACATATTTCAATGTTCATACAGATAGCGGTGTAGATATTTCCAAGTTCATACAGATAGCGGTGCTGATATTTCCATGTTTATACAGGTAGCGGTGTAGATATTTCCATGTTTATACAGATAGCGGTGTAGATATTTCCATGTTTATACAGATAGCGGTGTAGATATCTCCATCTTAATAAAGATGGCAGTGTAGATATTTATAGGTTCATACAGTTGGCGGTGCAGATATTTCCATGTTCATACAGATGGCGGTGTAGATATTTCCATGTTCATACAGATAGCGGTGTAGTTATTTCCATGTGTAAAGAGATAGCTGTGTAGATATTTCCATGTATATGCAGATAGCTGTGCAGATATTTCCATTTTCATGCAGATAGCGGTTTAGATATTTCCATGTTCAAAGAGATAGCGGTGTAGATATTTCCATGTTCATACAGATAGCGGTGTAGATATTTCCGTGTTTATACAGATAGCGCTGAAGATGTATGCATGTTTACACAGATAGCAGTGTAGATATTTCCACGTTCATACAGATAGCGGTGTAGAAATTTCCATGTTCATCCAGATGGCTGTGTAGATATATCCATGTTCATACAGATAGCGGTGTAGATATTTCCATGTTCATACAGGTAGTGGTGTAGATATTTCCTTGTTCATACAGATAGCGGTGTAGCTATTTCCATGTTCATACAGATAGCGGCGTAGATATTTCCATGTTTATACAGATAGCAGTGTAGATATTTCCATGTTTATACAGATAGCGGTGTAGATATTTCCATGTTCATACACACAGCGGTGTAGATATTTCCATGTTCATACAGATAGCTGTGTAGACATTTCCATGTTCATACAGATGGCTGTGTAGATATATCCATGTTCATACAGATGACGGTGAATATATTTCCATGTTCATACAGATAGCGGTGCTGATATTTCCATGTTTATACAGGTAGCGGTGTAGATATTTCCATGTTTATACAGATAGCGGTGTAGATATTTCCATGTTTATACAGATAGCGGTGTAGATATTTCCATGTTTATACAGATAGCGGTGTAGATATCTCCTTCTTAATACAGATGGCTGTGTAGATGTTTATATGTTCATGCAGATGGCGGTGCAGATATTTCCATGTGCATACAGATGGCAGTGTAGATATTTCCAAGTTTATAGAGATAACGGTGTAGATATTTGCATGTGTAAATAGGTACCTGTGTAGATATTTCCATGTATATGCAGATAGATGTGTAGCTATTTCCATTTTCATGCAGACAGCGGTGTAGATATTTCCATGTTCAAACAGATAGCGGTGTAGATATTTCCACGTTCATACAGATAGCGGTGTAGATATTTCCGTGTTCATACAGATAGCGGTGCTGATATTTCCATGTTTATACAGGTAGCGGTGTAGATATTTCCATGTTTATACAGATAGCGGTGTAGATATTTCCTTGTTTATACAGATAGCGGTGTAGATATTTAAATGTTTATACAGATAGCAGTGTAGATATCTCCATGTTAATAAAGATGGCGGTGTAGATATTTGTATGTTCATAAAGTTGGCGGTGCAGATATTTCCATGTTCATACAGATGGCGGTGTAGATATTTCCATGTTCATACAGATAGCAGTGTAGTTATTTCCATGTGTAAAGAGATAGCTGAGTAGATATTTCCATGTATATGCAGATAGCAGTATAGATATTTCCATTTTCATGCAGATAGCGGTGTAGATATTTCCATGTTCAAACAGATAGCAGTGTAGATATTTCCATGTTCATACAGATAGCGGTGTAGATATTTCCATGTTCAGATAGCGGTGTAGATATTTCCATGTTTATACAGATAGCGGTGAAGATGAATGCATGTTTACACAGATAGCGGTGTATATATTTCCATGTTCATACAGATAGCTGTGTAGATATTTCCATGTTCATCCAGATGGCGGTGTAGATATTTCCATGTTCATACAGATAGCGGTGTAGATATTTCCATGTTTATACAGATAGCTGTGTAGATATCTCCATCTTAATAATGATGGCGGTGTAGATAGTTATATGTTCATACAGTTGGCGGTGCAGATATTTCCATGTTCATACAGATGGCGGTGTAGATATTTCCATGTTCATACAGATAGCGGTGCAGTTATTTCCATGTGTAAAGAGATAGCTGAGTAGATATTTCCATGTATATGCAGATAGCAGTGTAGATATTTCCATTTTTATGCAGATAGCGGTGTAGATATTTCCATGTTCAAACAGATAGCAGTGTAGATATTTCCATGTTCATACAGATAACGGTGTAGATATTTCCATGTTCATACAGATAGCGGTGTAGATATTTCCATGTTTATACAGATAGCGGTGAGGATGTATGCATGTTTACACAGATAGCGGTGTAGATATTTAAATGTTCATCCAGATGGCTGTGTAGATATATCCATGTTCATACAGATAACGGTGTAGATATTTCCATGTTCATACAGATAGCAGTGTAGATATTTCCATGTTCATCCAGATGGCTGTGTAGATATATCCAAGTTCATACAGATAGCGGTGTAGATATTTCCATGTTCATACAGATAGCCGTGTACATATTTCAATGTTCATACAGATAGCGGTGTAGATATTTCCAAGTTCATTCAGATAGCGGTGCTGATATTTCCATGTTTATACAGGTAGCGGTGTAGATATTTCCATGTTTATACAGATAGCGGTGTAGATATTTCCATGTTTATACAGATAGCGGTGTAGATATCTCCATCTTAATAAAGATGGCAGTGTAGATATTTATATGTTCATACAGTTGGCTGTGCAGATATTTCCATGTTCATACAGATGGCGGTGTAGATATTTCCATGTTCATACAGATAGCGGTGTAGTTATTTCCATGTGTAAAGAGATAGCTCTGTAGATATTTCCATGTATATGCAGATAGCTGTGCAGATATTTCCATTTTCATGCAGATAGCGGTTTAGATATTTCCATGTTCAAAGAGATAGCGGTGTAGATATTTCCATGTTCATACAGATAGCGGTGTAGATATTTCCGTGTTTATACAGATAGCGCTGAAGATGTATGCATGTTTACACAGATAGCAGTGTAGATATTTCCACGTTCATACAGATAGCGGTGTAGATATTTCCATATTCATCCAGATGGCTGTGTAGAGATATCCATGTTCATACAGATAGCAGTGTAGATATTTCCATGTTCATACAGGTAGTGGTGTAGATATTTCCTTGTTCATACAGATAGCGGTGTAGCTATTTCCATGTTCATACAGATAGCGGTGTAGATATTTCCATGTTCATACAGATAGCGGTGTAGATATTTCCATGTTCATACAGATAGCGGTTCTGATATTTCCATGTTTATACAGGTAGCAGTTTAGATATTTCCATGTTTATACAGATAGCGGTGTAGATATTTCCATGTTTATACAGATAGCGGTGTAGATATTTCCAGGTTTATACAGATAGCGGTGTAGGTATCTCCATCTTAATACAGATGGCGGTGTATTTATATGTTCATACAGATGGCGGTGCAGATATTTCCATGTTCATACAGATGGCGGTGTAGATATTTCCATGTTTATAGAGATAGCGGTGTAGTTATTTCCATGTGTAAAGAGATAGCTTTGTTGACATTTCCATTTATATGCAGATAGCTCTGTAGATATTTCCATTTTCATGCAGATAGCGGTGTAGATGTTTCCATGTTCAAACAGATAGCGGTGTAGATATTTCCATGTTCATACAGATAGCGGTGTAGATATTTCCATGTTTATACAGATAGCGGTGAAGATGTATGCATGTTCACACAGATAGCGGTGTATATATTTCCATATTCATACAGATAGCTGTGTATATATTTCCATGTTCATCCAGATGGCTGTGTAGATATATCCATGTTCATTCAGATGGCGGTGAAGATATTTCCATGTTCATACAGATAGCGGTGTAGCTATTTCCATGTTCATACAGATAGCGGTGTAGATATTTCCATGTTCATCCAGATGGCTGTGTAGATATATCCATGTTCATACAGATGGCGGTGTAGATATTTATATGTTCATACAGATGGCGGTGAAGATATTTCTATGTTCATACAGATGGCGGTGTAGATAATTCCATGTTTATAGAGATAGCGGTGTAGTTATTTCCATGTGTAAAGAGATAGCTTTGTAGATATTTCCATGTATATGCAGATAGCTGTGTAGATGTTTCCATTTTCATGCAGACAGAGGTGTAGATATTTCCATGTTCAAACTGATAGCGGTGTAGATATTTCCATTTTCATACAGAGAGTGGTGTAGATATTTCCATGTTCATACAGATAGTGGTGTACATATTTCCATGTTCATACAGATAGCAGTGTAGATATTTCCATGTTCATACAGATAGCGGTGCTGATATTTCCATATTTATACAGGTAGCGGTGTAGATATTTAAATGTTTATACAGATAGCGGTGTAGATATTTCCATTTTTATACAGATAGCGGTGTAGATATTTCCATGTTTGTACAGATAGCGGTGTAGATATCTCCATCTTAAAACAGATTGCGGTGTAGAGATTTATAAGTTCATATAGATGGCGGTGCAGATATTTCCATGTTCATACAGATGGCGGTGTAGATATTTCCATGTTCAAACTGATAGCGGTGTAGTTATTTCCATATGTAAAGAGATAGCTGTGTAGATATTTCCATGTATATGCAGATAGCAGTGTAGATATTTCCATTTTCATGCAGATAGCGGTGTAGATATTTCCATGTTCAAACAGATAGCGGTGTAGATATTTCCATGTTCATACAGATAGCGGTGTAGCTATTTCCATGTTCATACAGATAGCGGTGTCGATATTTCCATGTTTATACAGATAGCGGTGAAGATGTATGCATGTTTACACAGATAGCGGTGTAGATATTTCCAGGTTCATACAGATAGCGGTGTAGATATTTCCATGTTCATCCCGATGGCTGTGTAGATATATCCATGTTCATACAGATAGCGGTGTAGATATTTCCATGTTCATACAGATAGTGGTGTAGATATTTCCATGTTTATACAGATAGCGGTGTAGCTATTTCCATGTTCATACAGATAGCGGTGTAGATATTTCCAGGTTTATACAGATAGCGGTGTAGATATCTCCATCTTAATACAGATGGCGGTGTAGATATTTATATGTTCATACAGATGGCGGTGCAGATATTTATATGTTCATACAGATGGCGGTGCAGATATTTCCATGTTCATACAGATAGTGGTGTAGATATTTCCATGTTCATACAGATAGCGGTGTAGATATTTCAATGTTCATACCGATAGCGGTGCTGATATTTCCATGTTCATACAGGTAGCGGTGTAGATATTTCCATGTTTATACAGATAGCGGTGTAGATATTTCCATGTTTATACAGATAGCGGTGTAGATATTTCCATGTTTATACAGATAACGGTGTAGATATTTCCATGTTTATACAGGTAGCGATGTAGATATCTCCTTAATACAGATGGCGGTGTAGATGTTTATATGTTCATACAGATGGCGGTGCAGATATTTCCATGTTCATACAGATGGCGGTGCAGATATTTCCAAGTTTATAGAGATGGCGGTGTAGTTATTTGCATGTGTAAAGAGGTATCTTTGTAGATATTTCCATTTATATGCAGATAGCTGTGTAGATATTTCCATTTTCATGCAGACATCGGTGTAGATATTTCCATGTTCAAACAGATAGCGGTGTAGATATTTCCATGTTCATACAGATAGCGGTGTAGATATTTCCATGTTCATACAGATAGCGGTGTAGATATTTCCATGTTCATACTGATAGCGGTGTAGATATTTCCATGTTCATACAGATAGCGGTGCTGATATTTCCATGTTTATACAGGTAGCGGTGTAGATATTTCCATGTTTATACAGATAGCGGTGTAGATATTTCCATGTTTATACAGATAGCTGTGTAGATATCTCCATCTTAATAAAGATGGCAGTGTAGATATTTATATGTTCATACAGTTGGCGGTGCAGATATTTCCATGTTCATACAGATGGCGGTGTAGATATTTCCATGTTCATACAGATAGCGGTGTAGTTATTTCCATGTGTAAAGAGATAGCTGTGTAGATATTTCCATGTATATGCAGATAGATGTGCAGATATTTCCATTTTCATGCAGATAGCGGTGTAGATGTTTTCATGTTCAAACAGATAGCGGTGTAGATATTTCCATGTTCATACAGATAGCGGTGTAGATATTTCCATGTTTATACAGATAGCGGTGAAGATGTATGCATGTTTACACAGATAGCGGTGTATATATTTCCATATTCATACAGATGGCTGTGTAGATATTTCCATGTTCATCCAGATGGCTGTGTAGATATATCCATGTTCATTCAGATGGCGGTGAAGATATTTCCATGTTCATACAGATAGCGGTGTAACTATTTCCATGTTCATACAGATAGCGGTGTAGATATTTCCATGTTCATCCAGATGACTGTGTAGATATATCCATGTTCATACAGATGGCGGTGAAGATATTTCCATATTCATACAGATAGCGGTGTAGATATTTCCATGTTCATAAAGATAGTGGTGTAGATATTTCCATATTCTTACAGATAGCGGTGTAGCTTTTTCCATGTTCATACAGATGGCGGTGAAGATATTTCCATCTTCATACGGATAGCGGTGTAGATATTTCCATGTTCATACAGATAGAGGGGCTGATATTTCCATGTTCATATACGTAGCGGTGCTGATATTTCCATGTTTATACAGGTAGCGGTGTAGATATTTCCATGTTTATACAGGTAGCGGTGTAGATATTTCCATGTTTATACAGGTAGCAGTGTAGATATTTCCATGTTTATACAGATAGCGCTGTTGATATTTCCATGTTTATACAGATAGCGGTGTAGATATCTCTATCTTAATACAGATGGCCGTGTAGTTATTTATATGTTCATAGAGATGGCGGTGCAGATATTTCGGTGTTCATACAGATGGCGGTGTAGATATTTCCATGTTCATACAGATAGCAGTGTAGTTATTTCCATGTGTAAAGAGATAGCTCTGTAGATATTTCCATGTATATGCAGATAGCTGTGTAGATATTTCCATTTTCATGCTGATAGCGGTTTAGATATTTAAATGCTCAAACAGATAGCGGTGTAGATATTTCCATGTTCATATAGATAGCGGTGTAGATATTTCCATGCTTATACAGTTAGCGGTGAAGGTATATGCATGTTTACACAGATAGCGGTGTAGATATTTCCATGTTCATGCAGATAGCGGTGTAGATATTTCCGTGTTCATCCAGATGGCTGTGTAGATATTTCTATGTTCATACAGATGGCGGTGTAGATATTTCCATGTTCATACAGATAGTGGTGTAGATATTTCCATGTTCATACAGATAGCGTTGTAGCTATTTCCATGTTCATACAGATAGCGGTGCTGATATTTCCGTGTTTATACCGTTTGCGGTGTAGATATTTCCATGTTTATACAGAAAGCGGTGTAGATATTTCCATGTTCATACAGATAGCGGTGTACATATTTCCAAGTTTATACAGATAGCGGTGAAGATATCTCCATCTTAATACAGATGGCGGTGTAGATATTTATATGTTCATACAGATGTCGGTGTAGATATTTCCATGTTCAATCAGATGGCGGTGTAGATATTTCCATGTTTATGGAGATAGCGGTGTAGTTATTTCCATGTGTAAAGAGATAGCTTTGTAGATATTTCCATGTATATGCAGATATCTGTGTAGATATTTCTATTTTTATGCAGATAGCAGTTTAGATATTTCCATGTTCAAGCAGATAGCGGTGTAGATATTTCCATGTTCATACAGATAGCGGTGTAGATATTTCCATGTTTATACAGATAGCGGTGAAGATGTATGCATGTTTACACAGATAGCAGTGTAGATATTTCCATGTTCATACAGATCGGGGTGTAGATATTTCCATGTCCATCTAGATGGCTGTGTAGACATATCCATGTTCATACAGATGGCGGTGAAGATATTTCCATGTTCATAGAGATAGCGGTGTAGATATTTCGATGTTCAAACAGATAGCGGTGTAGATATTTCCATGTTCATAGAGATAGCGGTGTAGATATTTCCATGTTCATCCAGATGGCTGTGTAGATATATCCATGTTCATACAGATAGCGGTGTAGATATTTCCATTTTCATACAGGTAGTGGTGTAGATATTTCCATGTTCATACAGATGGTTGTGTAGATATATCCATGTTCATCCAGATGGCTGTGTAGATATTTCCATGTTCATACAGACAGTGGTGTAGATATTTCCATGTTCATACAGATAGTGGTGTAGATATTTCCATGTTTATACAGATAGCGGTGAAGATGTATGCATGTTTACACAGATAGCGGTGTATATATTTCCATGTTCATACAGATAGCTGTGTAGATATTTCCATGTTCATCCAGATGGCTGTGTAGATATATCCATGTTCATACAGATGGCGGTGAAGATATTTCCATGTTCATACAGATAGCAGAGTAGATATTTCCATGTTCATACAGATAGCGGTGTAGATATTTCCATGTTCATACAGATAGCTGTGTAGCTATTTCCATGTTCATACAGATAGCGGTGTAGATATTTCCATGTTCATCCAGATGGCTGTGTAGATATATCCATGTTCATACAGATGGCGGTGAAGATAATTCCATGTTCATACAGATAGCGGTGTAGTTATTTCCATGTTCATAGAGATAGCGGTGTAGATATTTCCATGTTCATACAGATATCGGTGCTGATATTTCCATGTTTATACAGGTAGCTGTGTAGATATTTCCGTGTTTATACAGATAGCGGTGAAGATATGTCCAGGTTTATACAGATAGCTGTGTAGATATTTCCAAGTTTATACAGATAGCGGTGAAGATATCTCCATCTTAACACAGATGGCGGTGTAGGTATTTATATTTTCATACAGATGGCGGTGCAGATATTTCCATGTTCATGCAGATGTCAGTGTAGTTATTTCCATGTTTATAGAGATAGCGGTGTAGTTATTTCCATGTGTAAAGAGATAGCTTTGTAGATATTTCCATGTATATGCAGATAGATGTGTAGATATTTCTATTTTCATGCAGATAGCAGTTTAGATATTTCCATGTTCAAACAGATTGCGGTGTAGATATTTCCATGTTCATACAGATAGCGGTGTAGATATTTCCATGTTTATGTAGATAGCGGTGAAGATGTATGCATGTTTACAAAGATAGCGGTGTAGATATTTCCATGTTCATACAGATCGCGGTGTAGATATTTCCATGTTCATCCACATGGCTGTGTAGACATATCCATGTTCATACAGATGGCGGTGAAGATATTTCCATGTTCATACAGATAGCGGTGTAGATATTTCCATGTTCATACAGATAGCGGTGTAGATATTTCCATGTTCATACCGATAGTGATGCTGATATTTCCATGTTTATACAGGTAGCGGTGTAGATATTTCCATGTTTATACAGCTAGCTGTGTAGATATTTCCATGTTTATACAGATAGCGGTGTAGATATTTATATGTTTATACAGATAGCTTTTTAGATATCTCCTTCTAAATACAGATGGCGGTGTAGATATTTATATGTTCATACAGATGGCGGTGCAGATATTTCCATGTTCATACAGATGGCGGTGTAGATATTTCCATGTTCATACAGATAGCGGTGTAGTTATTTCCATGGGTAAAGAGATAGCTGTGTAGATATTTCCATGTATATGCAGATAGCTGTGCAGATATTTCCATTTTCATTCAGATAGCGGTTTAGATATTTCCATGTTTAAAGAGATAGCGGTGTAGATATTTCCATGTTCATACAGATAGCGGTGTAGATATTTCCATGTTTATACAGATAGCGGTGAAGATGTATGCATGTTTACACAGATAGCAGTGTAGATATTTCCATGTTAATACAGATAGCGGTGTAGATATTTCCATGTTCATCCAGATGGCTGTGTAGATATATCCATGTTCATACAGATAGCGGTGTAGATATTTCCATGTTCATACAGATAGTGGTGTAGATATTTCCTTTTTCATACAGATAGCGGTGTAGCTATTTCCATGTTCATACAGATAGCGGTGTAGATATTTCCATGTTCATACAGATAGCGGTGTAGATATTTCCATGTTCATACCGATAGCGGTGCTGATATTTCCATGTTTATACAGGTAGCGGTGTAGATATTTCCATGTTCATACAGATAGCGGTGTAGATATTTCCATGTTTATACAGATAGCGGTGTAGATATTTCCATGTTTATACCGATAGCGGTGTAGATATCTCCTTCTTAATACAGATGGCTGTGTAAATGTTTATATGTTCATTCAGATGGCGGTGCAGATATTTCCATGTTCATACAGATGGCGGTGTAGATATTTCCATGTTCAAACAGATAGCAGTGTAGATATTTCCATGTTCATACAGATAGCGGTTTAGATATTTCCATGTTTATACAGATAGCTGTGTAGTTATTTCCATGTTTATACAGATAGCGGTGAAGATGTATGCATGTTTACACAGATAGCGGTGTAGATATTTCCATGTTCATCCAGATGGCTGTTTAGATATATCCATGTTCATACAGATAACGGTGTAGATATTTCCATGTTCATACAGATAGCGGTGTAGATATTTCCATGTTCACCCGGATGGCTGTGTAGATATTTCCATGTTCATACAGATAGCGGTGAAATGTATGCATGTTTACGCAGATAGTGGTGTAGATATTTCCATGTTCATACAGATCTCTGTGTAGATATTTCCATGTTCATCTAGATGGCTGTGTAGACATATCGATGATCATACAGATGGCGGTGAAGACATTTCCATGTTCATACAGATAGCGGTGTAGATATTTCCATGTTCATACAGATGGCTGTGTAGATATATCCATGTTCATACAGGTGGCGGTGAAGGTATTTCCAAGTTCATACAGACAGCGGTGTAGATATTTCCACGTTCATACAGAGAGCGGTGTAGATATTTCCATGTTCATACTGATAGCGGTGCTGATATTTCCATGTTTATACAGATAGCGGTGTAGATATTTCCATGTTTATACAGATAGCGGTGTAGATATTTCCATGTTTATACAGATAGCGGTGTAGATATCTCCTTCTTAATACAGATGGCGGTGCAGATATTTATATGTTCATACACATGCCGGTGCAGATATTTCCATGTTCATACAGATGGCGGAGTAGATATTTCCATGTTTATAGAGATAGCGGTGTAGTTATTTCCATGTCTAAAGACATAGCTGTGTAGATATTTCCATGTATATGCAAATAGCTGTGTAGATATTTCCATTTTCATGCTGACAGCGGTGTAGATATTTCCATGTTCAAACATATAGCAGTGTAGGTATTTCCAAGTTTATACAGATAGCGGTGTGGATATTTCCATGTTCATACAGATAGCGGTGTAGATATTTCCATGTTCATGCAGATAGCGGTGTAGATATTTCCATGTTCATACAGATAGCGGTGCTGATATTTCCATGTTTATACAGGTAGCGGTGTAGATATTTCCATGTTTATACAGCTAGCGGTGTAGATATTTCCATGTTTATACAGATAGCGGTGTAGATATTTCCAGGTTTATACAGATAGCGGTGTAGATATCTCCATCTTAATACAGATGGCTGTGTAGATATTTATATCTTCATACAGATGGCGGTGCAGATATTTCCATGTTCATACAGATGGCAGTGTAGATATTTCCATGTTTATAGAGATAGCGGTGTAGTTATTTCCATGTGTAAAGAGATAGCTTTGTAGATATTTCCATCTATATGCAGATAGCTGTGTATTTATTTCCATTTTCATGCAGATAGCGGTGTAGATATTTCCATGTTCAAACAGATAGCTTTGTAGATATTTCCATGTTCATACAGATAGCGGTGTAGAGATTTCCATGTTTATACAGAGAGCGGTGAAATGTATGCATGTTTACGCAGATAGTGGTGTAGATATTTCCATGTTCATACAGATCGCGGTGTAGATATTTCCATGTTCATCCAGATGGCTGTGTAAACATATCGATGATCTCACAGATGGCGTTGAAGATATTTCCATGTTAATACAGATAGCGGTGTAGATATTTCCATGTTCATATGGATAGCGGTGTAGATATTTCCATGTTCATACAGATGGCTGTGTAGATATATCCATGTTCATACAGATGGCGGTGAAGATACTTCCATGTTCATACAGACAGCGGTGTAGATATTTCCACGTTCATACAGATAGCGGTGTAGATATTTCCATGTTCATACTGATAGCGGTGCTGATATTTCCTTGTTTATACAGATAGCGGTGTTGATATTTCCATGTTTATACAGATAGCGGTGTAGATATTTCCATGTTTATACAGATAGCGGTGTAGATATTTCCAGGTTTATAGAGATAGCGGTGTAGTTTTTTCCATGTGTAAAGAGATAGCTGTGTAGATATTTCCATGTATATGCAAATAGCTGTGTAGATATTTCCATGTTCATCCCGATGGCTGTCTAGATATATCCATGTTCATACAGATAGCGGTGTAGATATTTCCATGTTCATACAGATAGTGGTGTAGATATTTCCATGTTTATACAGATAGCGGTGTAGATATTTCCATGTTTATACAGATAGCGGTGTAGATATTTCCAGGTTTATAGAGATAGCGGTGTAGTTATTTCCATGTGAAAAGAGATAGCTTTGTAGATATTTCCATGTATATGCAGATAGCTGTGTAGATATTTCCATTTTCGTGCAGATAGCGGTGTAGATATTTCCATGTTCAAACAGATAGCGGTGTAGATATTTCCATGTTCATTCAGATAGCGGTGTAGGTATTTCCAAGTTTATACAGATAGCGGTGAAGATATCTCCATCTTAATACAGATGGCGGTGTAGATATTTATATGTTCATACAGATGGCAGTGCAGATATTTCCATGTTCATTCAGATGGCGTTGTAGATATTTCCATGTTTATAGAGATAGTGGTGTAGTTATTTCCATGTGTAAAGAGATAGCTTTGTAGATATTTCCATGTATGTGCAGATAGCTGTGTATATATTTCTATTTTCATGCAGATAGCAGTTTAGATATTTCCATGTTCAAACAGATTGCGGTGTAGATATTTCCATGTTCATACAGATAGCGGTGTAGATATTTCCAGGTTTATATAGATAGCGGTGAAGATGTATGCATGTTTACAAAGATAGCGGAGTAGATATTTCCATGTTCATACAGATCGCGGTGAAGATGTATGCATGTTTACACAGATAGCGGTGTAGATATTTCCATGTTCATACAGATGGCTCTGTAGATATATCCATCTTCATACAGATGGCGGTGAATATATTTCCATGTTCATACAGATAGCGGTGTAGATATTTCCATGTTCATACAGATTGCGGTGTAGATATTTCCATGTTCATACAGATAGCGGTGTAGCTATTTCCATGTTCATACAGATAGCGGTGTAGATATTTTCATGTTCATCCAGATGGCTGTGTAGATATATCCATGTTCATACAGATGGCGGTTAAGATATTTCCATGTTCATACAGATAGCGGTGTATATATTTCCATGTTCATACAGATAGTGTTGTAGATATTTCCATGTTCATACAGATAGCGGTGTAGCTATTTCCATGTTCATACAGATAGAGGGGGTGATATTGCCATGTTCATGCCAATAGCGGTGCTGATATTTCCATGCTTATACAGGTAGCGGTGTAGATATTTCCATGTTTATACAGATAGCGGTGAAGATATTTCCATGTTTATACAGATAGCGGTGTAGATATTTCCATGTTTATACAGATAGCGGTGTAGATATTTCCAAGTTTATACAGATAGCGGTGAAGATATTTCCATGTTTATACAGATAGCGGTGTAGATATCTCCTTCTTAATACAGATGGCGGTGCAGATATTTATATGTTCATACACATGCCGGTTCAGATATTTCCATGTTCATACAGATGGCGGAGTAGATATTTCCATGTTTATAGAGATAGCGGTGTAGTTATTTCCATGTCTAAAGAGATAGCTGTTTAGATATTTCCACGTATATGCAAATAGCTGTGTAGATATTTCCATTTTCATGCTGACAGCGGTGTAGATATTTCCATGTTCAAACAGATAGCAGTGTAGGTATTTCCATGTTTATACAGATAGCGGTGTGGATATTTCCATGTTCATACAGATAGCGGTGTAGATATTTCCATGTTCATGCAGATAGCGGTGTAGATATTTCCATGTTCATACAGATAGCGGTGCTGATATTTCCATGTTTATACAGGTAGCGGTGTAGATATTTCCATGTTTATACAGATAGCGGTGTAGATATTTCCATGTTTATGCAGACAGCGGTGTAGATATTTCCAGGTTTATACAGATAGCGGTGTAGATATCTCCATCTTAATACAGATGGCTGTGTAGATATTTATATCTTCATACAGATGGCGGTGCAGATATTTCCATGTTCATACAGATGGCGGTGTAGATATTTCCATGTTTATAGAGATAGCGGTGTAGTTATTTCCATGTGTAAAGAGATAGCTTTGTAGATATTTCCATCTATATGCAGATACCTGTGTATTTATTTCCATTTTCATGCAGATAGCGGTGTAGATATTTCCATGTTCAAACAGATAGCGGTGTAGATATTTCCATGTTCATACAGATAGCTGTGGAGATATTTCCATGTTCATACAGATAGCGGTGAAGATGTATGCATGTTTACACAGACAGCGGTGTAGATATTTCCATGTTCATCCAGATGGCTGTGTAGATATATCCATGTTCATACAGATAGCGGTGTAGCTATTTCCATGTTCATACAGATAGCGGTGTAGCTATTTCCATGTTCATACAGATAGCGGTGCTGTTATTTCCATGTTTATACAGGTAGCGGTGTAGATATTTCCATGTTCATACAGATAGCGGTGTAGGTATTTCCATGTTCATACAGATAGCGGTGTAGCTATTTCCATGTTCATACAGATAGCGGTGTAGATATTTTCATGTTCATCCAGATGGCTGTGTAGATATATCCATGTTCATACAGATGGCGGTGAAGATATTTCCATGTTCATACAGATAGCGGTGTATATATTTCCATGTTCATACAGATAGTGTTGTAGATATGTCCATGTTCATACAGATAGCGGTGTAGCTATTTCCATGTTCATACAGATAGCGGTGTAGATATTTCCATGTTCATCCAGATGGCTACGTAGATATATCCATGTTCATACAGATGGCGGTGAAGTTATTTCCATGTTCATACAGATAGCGGTGTAGATATTTCCATGTTCTTACAGATAGCGGTGTAGATAACTCCATGTTCATTCAGATAGAGGGGCTGTTACTGCCATGTTCATGCAGATAGCGGTGCTGATATTTCCATGTTTATACAGGTAGCGGTGTAGATATTTCCATGTTTATACAGATAGCGGTGAAGATATTTCCATGTTTATACAGATAGCGGTGTAGATATTTCCAGGTTTATAAAGATAGCGGTGTAGATATTTCCAAGTTTACACAGGTAGCGGTGAAGATATCCCCATCTTAATACAGATGGCGGTGTAGATATTTATATGTTCATACAGATGGCAGTGCAGATATTTCCATGTTCATACAGATGGCGGTGTAGATATTTCCATGTTTATAAAGATAGCGGTGTAGTTATTTCCATGTGTAAAGAGATAACTTTGTAGGTATTTCCATGTATATGCAGATAGCTGTGTAGATATTTCTATTTTCATGCAGATAGCGGTTTAGGTATTTCCATGTTCAAACAGATAGCTTTGTAGATATTTCCATGTTCATACAGATAGCGGTGTAGATATTTCCATGTTTATACAGATAGCGGTGAAATGTATGCATGTTTACGCAGATAGTGGTGTAGATATTTCCATGTTCATACAGATCGCGGTGTAGATATTTCCATGTTCATCCAGATGGCTGTGTAGAAATGTCGATGATCTTACAGATGGCGGGGAAGATATTTCCATGTTCATACAGATAGCGGTGTAGATATTTCCATGTTCATACGGATAGCGGTGTAGATATTTCCATGTTCATACAGATGGCTGTGTAGATATATCCATGTTCATACAGATGGCGGTGAAGTTATTTCCATGTTCATACAGACAGCGGTGTAGATATTTCCACGTTCATACAGATAGCGGTGTAGATATTTCCATGTTCATACTGATAGCGGTGCTGATATTTCCTTGTTTATACAGATAGCGGTGTTGATATTTCCATGTTTATACAGATAGCGGTGTAGATATTTCCATGTTTATACAGATAGCGGTGTAGATATTTCCATGTTTATACAGATAGCGGTGTAGATATTTCCATGTTTATACCGATAGCGGTGTAGATATCTCCTTCTTAATACAGATGGCTGTGTAAATGTTTATATGTTCATTCAGATGGCGGTGCAGATATTTCCATGTTCATACAGATGGCGGTGTAGATATTTCCATGTTCAAACAGATAGCAGTGTAGATATTTCCATGTTCATACAGATAGCGGTTTAGATATTTCCATGTTTATACAGATAGCTGTGTAGTTATTTCCATGTTTATACAGATAGCGGTGAAGATGTATGCATGTTTACACAGATAGCGGTGTAGATATTTCCATGTTCATCCAGATGGCTGTTTAGATATATCCATGTTCATACAGATAACGGTGTAGATATTTCCATGTTCATACAGATAGCGGTGTAGATATTTCCATGTTCATCCGGATGGCTGTGTAGATATTTCCATGTTCATACAGATAGCGGTGAAATGTATGCATGTTTACGCAGATAGTGGTGTAGATATTTCCATGTTCATACAGATCTCTGTGTAGATATTTCCATGTTCATCTAGATGGCTGTGTAGACATATCGATGATCATACAGATGGCGGTGAAGACATTTCCATGTTCATACAGATAGCGGTGTAGATATTTCCATGTTCATACAGATGGCTGTGTAGATATATCCATGTTCATACAGGTGGCGGTGAAGGTATTTCCAAGTTCATACAGACAGCGGTGTAGATATTTCCACGTTCATACAGAGAGCGGTGTAGATATTTCCATGTTCATACTGATAGCGGTGCTGATATTTCCATGTTTATACAGATAGCGGTGTAGATATTTCCATGTTTATACAGATAGCGGTGTAGATATTTCCATGTTTATACAGATAGCGGTGTAGATATCTCCTTCTTAATACAGATGGCGGTGCAGATATTTATATGTTCATACACATGCCGGTGCAGATATTTCCATGTTCATACAGATGGCGGAGTAGATATTTCCATGTTTATAGAGATAGCGGTGTAGTTATTTCCATGTCTAAAGACATAGCTGTGTAGATATTTCCATGTATATGCAAATAGCTGTGTAGATATTTCCATTTTCATGCTGACAGCGGTGTAGATATTTCCATGTTCAAACATATAGCAGTGTAGGTATTTCCAAGTTTATACAGATAGCGGTGTGGATATTTCCATGTTCATACAGATAGCGGTGTAGATATTTCCATGTTCATGCAGATAGCGGTGTAGATATTTCCATGTTCATACAGATAGCGGTGCTGATATTTCCATGTTTATACAGGTAGCGGTGTAGATATTTCCATGTTTATACAGCTAGCGGTGTAGATATTTCCATGTTTATACAGATAGCGGTGTAGATATTTCCAGGTTTATACAGATAGCGGTGTAGATATCTCCATCTTAATACAGATGGCTGTGTAGATATTTATATCTTCATACAGATGGCGGTGCAGATATTTCCATGTTCATACAGATGGCAGTGTAGATATTTCCATGTTTATAGAGATAGCGGTGTAGTTATTTCCATGTGTAAAGAGATAGCTTTGTAGATATTTCCATCTATATGCAGATAGCTGTGTATTTATTTCCATTTTCATGCAGATAGCGGTGTAGATATTTCCATGTTCAAACAGATAGCTTTGTAGATATTTCCATGTTCATACAGATAGCGGTGTAGAGATTTCCATGTTTATACAGAGAGCGGTGAAATGTATGCATGTTTACGCAGATAGTGGTGTAGATATTTCCATGTTCATACAGATCGCGGTGTAGATATTTCCATGTTCATCCAGATGGCTGTGTAAACATATCGATGATCTCACAGATGGCGTTGAAGATATTTCCATGTTAATACAGATAGCGGTGTAGATATTTCCATGTTCATATGGATAGCGGTGTAGATATTTCCATGTTCATACAGATGGCTGTGTAGATATATCCATGTTCATACAGATGGCGGTGAAGATACTTCCATGTTCATACAGACAGCGGTGTAGATATTTCCACGTTCATACAGATAGCGGTGTAGATATTTCCATGTTCATACTGATAGCGGTGCTGATATTTCCTTGTTTATACAGATAGCGGTGTTGATATTTCCATGTTTATACAGATAGCGGTGTAGATATTTCCATGTTTATACAGATAGCGGTGTAGATATTTCCAGGTTTATAGAGATAGCGGTGTAGTTTTTTCCATGTGTAAAGAGATAGCTGTGTAGATATTTCCATGTATATGCAAATAGCTGTGTAGATATTTCCATGTTCATCCCGATGGCTGTCTAGATATATCCATGTTCATACAGATAGCGGTGTAGATATTTCCATGTTCATACAGATAGTGGTGTAGATATTTCCATGTTTATACAGATAGCGGTGTAGATATTTCCATGTTTATACAGATAGCGGTGTAGATATTTCCAGGTTTATAGAGATAGCGGTGTAGTTATTTCCATGTGAAAAGAGATAGCTTTGTAGATATTTCCATGTATATGCAGATAGCTGTGTAGATATTTCCATTTTCGTGCAGATAGCGGTGTAGATATTTCCATGTTCAAACAGATAGCGGTGTAGATATTTCCATGTTCATTCAGATAGCGGTGTAGGTATTTCCAAGTTTATACAGATAGCGGTGAAGATATCTCCATCTTAATACAGATGGCGGTGTAGATATTTATATGTTCATACAGATGGCAGTGCAGATATTTCCATGTTCATTCAGATGGCGTTGTAGATATTTCCATGTTTATAGAGATAGTGGTGTAGTTATTTCCATGTGTAAAGAGATAGCTTTGTAGATATTTCCATGTATGTGCAGATAGCTGTGTATATATTTCTATTTTCATGCAGATAGCAGTTTAGATATTTCCATGTTCAAACAGATTGCGGTGTAGATATTTCCATGTTCATACAGATAGCGGTGTAGATATTTCCAGGTTTATATAGATAGCGGTGAAGATGTATGCATGTTTACAAAGATAGCGGAGTAGATATTTCCATGTTCATACAGATCGCGGTGAAGATGTATGCATGTTTACACAGATAGCGGTGTAGATATTTCCATGTTCATACAGATGGCTCTGTAGATATATCCATCTTCATACAGATGGCGGTGAATATATTTCCATGTTCATACAGATAGCGGTGTAGATATTTCCATGTTCATACAGATTGCGGTGTAGATATTTCCATGTTCATACAGATAGCGGTGTAGCTATTTCCATGTTCATACAGATAGCGGTGTAGATATTTTCATGTTCATCCAGATGGCTGTGTAGATATATCCATGTTCATACAGATGGCGGTTAAGATATTTCCATGTTCATACAGATAGCGGTGTATATATTTCCATGTTCATACAGATAGTGTTGTAGATATTTCCATGTTCATACAGATAGCGGTGTAGCTATTTCCATGTTCATACAGATAGAGGGGGTGATATTGCCATGTTCATGCCAATAGCGGTGCTGATATTTCCATGCTTATACAGGTAGCGGTGTAGATATTTCCATGTTTATACAGATAGCGGTGAAGATATTTCCATGTTTATACAGATAGCGGTGTAGATATTTCCATGTTTATACAGATAGCGGTGTAGATATTTCCAAGTTTATACAGATAGCGGTGAAGATATTTCCATGTTTATACAGATAGCGGTGTAGATATCTCCTTCTTAATACAGATGGCGGTGCAGATATTTATATGTTCATACACATGCCGGTTCAGATATTTCCATGTTCATACAGATGGCGGAGTAGATATTTCCATGTTTATAGAGATAGCGGTGTAGTTATTTCCATGTCTAAAGAGATAGCTGTTTAGATATTTCCACGTATATGCAAATAGCTGTGTAGATATTTCCATTTTCATGCTGACAGCGGTGTAGATATTTCCATGTTCAAACAGATAGCAGTGTAGGTATTTCCATGTTTATACAGATAGCGGTGTGGATATTTCCATGTTCATACAGATAGCGGTGTAGATATTTCCATGTTCATGCAGATAGCGGTGTAGATATTTCCATGTTCATACAGATAGCGGTGCTGATATTTCCATGTTTATACAGGTAGCGGTGTAGATATTTCCATGTTTATACAGATAGCGGTGTAGATATTTCCATGTTTATGCAGACAGCGGTGTAGATATTTCCAGGTTTATACAGATAGCGGTGT
This sequence comes from Gorilla gorilla gorilla, assembly GCF_029281585.2. Classification (NCBI taxonomy): domain Eukaryota; kingdom Metazoa; phylum Chordata; class Mammalia; order Primates; family Hominidae; genus Gorilla; species Gorilla gorilla. Next base: position 1,061,939 of record NC_073232.2, on the reverse strand, counting down.
AGATATCTCCATCTTAATACAGATGGCTGTGTAGATATTTATATCTTCATACAGATGGCGGTGCAGATATTTCCATGTTCATACAGATGGCGGTGTAGATATTTCCATGTTTATAGAGATAGCGGTGTAGTTATTTCCATGTGTAAAGAGATAGCTTTGTAGATATTTCCATCTATATGCAGATACCTGTGTATTTATTTCCATTTTCATGCAGATAGCGGTGTAGATATTTCCATGTTCAAACAGATAGCGGTGTAGATATTTCCATGTTCATACAGATAGCTGTGGAGATATTTCCATGTTCATACAGATAGCGGTGAAGATGTATGCATGTTTACACAGACAGCGGTGTAGATATTTCCATGTTCATCCAGATGGCTGTGTAGATATATCCATGTTCATACAGATAGCGGTGTAGCTATTTCCATGTTCATACAGATAGCGGTGTAGCTATTTCCATGTTCATACAGATAGCGGTGCTGTTATTTCCATGTTTATACAGGTAGCGGTGTAGATATTTCCATGTTCATACAGATAGCGGTGTAGGTATTTCCATGTTCATACAGATAGCGGTGTAGCTATTTCCATGTTCATACAGATAGCGGTGTAGATATTTTCATGTTCATCCAGATGGCTGTGTAGATATATCCATGTTCATACAGATGGCGGTGAAGATATTTCCATGTTCATACAGATAGCGGTGTATATATTTCCATGTTCATACAGATAGTGTTGTAGATATGTCCATGTTCATACAGATAGCGGTGTAGCTATTTCCATGTTCATACAGATAGCGGTGTAGATATTTCCATGTTCATCCAGATGGCTACGTAGATATATCCATGTTCATACAGATGGCGGTGAAGTTATTTCCATGTTCATACAGATAGCGGTGTAGATATTTCCATGTTCTTACAGATAGCGGTGTAGATAACTCCATGTTCATTCAGATAGAGGGGCTGTTACTGCCATGTTCATGCAGATAGCGGTGCTGATATTTCCATGTTTATACAGGTAGCGGTGTAGATATTTCCATGTTTATACAGATAGCGGTGAAGATATTTCCATGTTTATACAGATAGCGGTGTAGATATTTCCAGGTTTATAAAGATAGCGGTGTAGATATTTCCAAGTTTACACAGGTAGCGGTGAAGATATCCCCATCTTAATACAGATGGCGGTGTAGATATTTATATGTTCATACAGATAGCAGTGCAGATATTTCCATGTTCATACAGATGGCGGTGTAGATATTTCCATGTTTATAAAGATAGCGGTGTAGTTATTTCCATGTGTAAAGAGATAGCTTTGTAGGTATTTCCATGTATATGCAGATAGCTGTGTAGATATTTCTATTTTCATGCAGATAGCGGTTTAGGTATTTCCATGTTCAAACAGATAGCTTTGTAGATATTTCCATGTTCATACAGATAGCGGTGTAGATATTTCCATGTTTATACAGATAGCGGTGAAATGTATGCATGTTTACGCAGATAGTGGTGTAGATATTTCCATGTTCATACAGATCGCGGTGTAGATATTTCCATGTTCATCCAGATGGCTGTGTAGAAATGTCGATGATCTTACAGATGGCGGGGAAGATATTTCCATGTTCATACAGATAGCGGTGTAGATATTTCCATGTTCATACGGATAGCGGTGTAGATATTTCCATGTTCATACAGATGGCTGTGTAGATATATCCATGTTCATACAGATGGCGGTGAAGATATTTCCATGTTCATACAGACAGCGGTGTAGATATTTCCACGTTCATACAGATAGCGGTGTAGATATTTCCATGTTCATACTGATAGCGGTGCTGATATTTCCTTGTTTATACAGATAGCGGTGTTGATATTTCCATGTTTATACAGATAGCGGTGTAGATATTTCCATGTTTATACAGATAGCGGTGTAGATATCTCCTTCTTAATACAGATGGCGGTGCAGATATTTATATGTTCATATACATGCCGGTGCAGATATTTCCATTTTCATACAGATGGCGGAGTAGGTATTTCCATGTTTATAGAGATAGCGGTGTAGTTATTTCCATGTGTAAAGAGATAGCTGTGTAGATATTTCCATGTATATGCAAATAGCTGTGTAGATATTTCCATTTTCATGCTGACAGCGGTGTAGATATTTCCATGTTCAAACAGATAGCGGTGTAGATATTTCCATGTTTATACAGATAGCAGTGTGGATATTTCCATGTTCATACAGATAGCGGTGTAGATATTTCCATGTTCATGGAGATAGCGGTGTAGATATTTCCATATTCATACAGATAGCGGTGCTGATATTTCCATGTTTATTCAGGTAGCGGTGTAGATATTTCCATGTTTATACAGATAGCGGTGTAGATATTTCCAGGTTTATACAGATAGCGGTGTAGATATCTCCATCTTAATGCAGATGGCGGTGTAGATATTTATATCTTCATACAGATGGCGGTGCAGATATTTCCATGTTCATACAGATGGCGGTGTAGATATTTCCATGTTTATAGAGATAGCGGTGTAGTTATTTCCATGTGTAAAGAGATAGCTTTGTAGATATTTCCATGTATATGCAGATAGCTGTGTATTTATTTCCATTTTCATGCAGATAGCAGTGTAGATATTTCCATGTTCATACAGACAGCGGTGGAGATATTTCCATGTTCATACAGACAGCGGTGAAGATGTATGCATGTTTACACAGATAGCGGTGTATATATTTCCATGTTCATACAGATAGCGGTGTATATATTTCCATGTTCATCCAGATGGCTCTGTAGATATATCCATGTTCATACAGATGGCGGTGAAGATATTTCCATGTTCATACAGATAGCGGTGTAGCTATTTCCATGTTCATACAGATAGCGGTGTATATATTTCCATGTTCATACCGATAGCGGTGCTGATATTTCCATGTTTATACGGGTAGCGGTGTAGATATTTCCATGTTTATACAGATAGCTGTGTAGATATTTACATGTTTATACAGATAGCGGTGTAGATATTTATATGTTTATACAGATAGCGGTTTAGATATCTCCTTCTAAATACAGATGGCGGTGTAGATATTTATATGTTCATACAGATGGCGGTGCAGATATTTCCATGTTCATACAGATGGCGGTGTAGATATTTCCATGTTCATACAGATAGCGGTGTAGTTATTTCCATCTGTAAAGAGATAGCTGTGTAGATATTTCCATGTATATGCAGATAGCTGTGCAGATATTTCCATTTTCATTCAGATAGCGGTTTAGATATTTCCATGTTTAAAGAGATAGCGGTGTAGATATTTCCATGTTCATACAGATAGCGGTGTAGATATTTCCGTGTTTATACAGATAGCGGTGAAGATGTATGCATGTTTACACAGATAGCAGTGTAGATATTTCCATGTTCATACAGATAGCGGTGTAGATATTTCCATGTTCATCCAGATGGCTGTGTAGATATATCCATGTTCATCCAGATAGCGGTGTAGCTATTTCCATCTTCATACAGATAGCGGTGTAGATATTTCCATGTTCATACAGATAGCGGTGTAGATATTTCCATGTTCATACCGATAGCGGTGCTGATATTTCCATGTTTATACAGGTAGCGGTGTAGATATTTCCATGTTCATACAGATAGCGGTGTAGATATTTCCATGTTTATACAGATAGCAGTGTAGATATTTCCATGTTTATACCGATAGCGGTGTAGATATCTCCTTCTTAATACAGATGGCTGGGTAAATGTTTATATGTTCATTCAGATGGCGGTGCAGATATTTCCATGTTCATACAGATGGCGGTGTAGATATTTCCATTTTCATACAGATAGCGGTGTAGTTATTTCCATGTGTAAAGAGATAGCTGAGTAGATATTTCCATGTATATGCAGATAGCAGTGTAGATATTTCCATTTTCATGCAGATAGCGGTGTAGATATTTCCATGTTCAAACAGATAGCAGTGTAGATATTTCCATGTTCATACAGATAGCGGTTTAGATATTTCCATGTTCATACAGATAGCGGTGTAGTTATTTCCATGTTTATACAGATAGCGGTGAAGATGTATGCATGTTTACACAGATAGCGGTGTAGATATTTCCATGTTCATCCAGATGGCTGTGTAGATATATCCATGTTCATACAGATAACGGTGTAGATATTTCCATGTTCATACAGATAGCGGTGTAGATATTTCCATGTTCATACGGATAGCGGTGTAGATATTTCCATGTTCATACAGATGGCTGTGTAGATATATCCATGTTCATACAGATGGCGGTGAAGATATTTCCATGTTCATACAGACAGCGGTGTAGATATTTCCACGTTCATACAGATAGCGGTGTAGATATTTCCATGTTCATACTGATAGTGGTGCTGATATTTCCTTGTTTATACAGATAGCGGTGTTGATATTTCCATGTTTATACAGATAGCGGTGTAGATATTTCCATGTTTATACAGATAGCGGTGTAGATATCTCCTTCTTAATACAGATGGCGGTGCAGATATTTATATGTTCATATACATGCCGGTGCAGATATTTCCATTTTCATACAGATGGCGGAGTAGGTATTTCCATGTTTATAGAGATAGCGGTGTAGTTATTTCCATGTGTAAAGAGATAGCTGTGTAGATATTTCCATGTATATGCAAATAGCTGTGTAGATATTTCCATTTTCATGCTGACAGCGGTGTAGATATTTCCATGTTCAAACAGATAGCGGTGTAGATATTTCCATGTTTATACAGATAGCAGTGTGGATATTTCCATGTTCATACAGATAGCGGTGTAGATATTTCCATGTTCATGGAGATAGCGGTGTAGATATTTCCATATTCATACAGATAGCGGTGCTGATATTTCCATGTTTATTCAGGTAGCGGTGTAGATATTTCCATGTTTATACAGATAGCGGTGTAGATATTTCCAGGTTTATACAGATAGCGGTGTAGATATCTCCATCTTAATGCAGATGGCGGTGTAGATATTTATATCTTCATACAGATGGCGGTGCAGATATTTCCATGTTCATACAGATGGCGGTGTAGATATTTCCATGTTTATAGAGATAGCGGTGTAGTTATTTCCATGTGTAAAGAGATAGCTTTGTAGATATTTCCATGTATATGCAGATAGCTGTGTATTTATTTCCATTTTCATGCAGATAGCAGTGTAGATATTTCCATGTTCATACAGACAGCGGTGGAGATATTTCCATGTTCATACAGACAGCGGTGAAGATGTATGCATGTTTACACAGATAGCGGTGTATATATTTCCATGTTCATACAGATAGCGGTGTATATATTTCCATGTTCATCCAGATGGCTCTGTAGATATATCCATGTTCATACAGATGGCGGTGAAGATATTTCCATGTTCATACAGATAGCGGTGTAGCTATTTCCATGTTCATACAGATAGCGGTGTATATATTTCCATGTTCATACCGATAGCGGTGCTGATATTTCCATGTTTATACGGGTAGCGGTGTAGATATTTCCATGTTTATACAGATAGCTGTGTAGATATTTCCATGTTTATACAGATAGCGGTGTAGACATTTATATGTTTATACAGATAGCGGTTTAGATATCTCCTTCTAAATACAGATGGCGGTGTAGATATTTATATGTTCATACAGATGGCGGTGCAGATATTTCCATGTTCATACAGATGGCGGTGTAGATATTTCCATGTTCATACAGATAGCGGTGTAGTTATTTCCATCTGTAAAGAGATAGCTGTGTAGATATTTCCATGTATATGCAGATAGCTGTGCAGATATTTCCATTTTCATTCAGATAGCGGTTTAGATATTTCCATGTTTAAAGAGATAGCGGTGTAGATATTTCCATGTTCATACAGATAGCGGTGTAGATATTTCCGTGTTTATACAGATAGCGGTGAAGATGTATGCATGTTTACACAGATAGCAGTGTAGATATTTCCATGTTCATACAGATAGCGGTGTAGATATTTCCATGTTCATCCAGATGGCTGTGTAGATATATCCATGTTCATACAGATAGCGGTGTAGCTATTTCCATCTTCATACAGATAGCGGTGTAGATATTTCCATGTTCATACAGATAGCGGTGTAGATATTTCCATGTTCATACCGATAGCGGTGCTGATATTTCCATGTTTGTACAGGTAGCGGTGTAGATATTTCCATGTTCATACAGATAGCGGTGTAGATATTTCCATGTTTATACAGATAGCGGTGTAGATATTTCCATGTTTATACCGATAGCGGTGTAGATATCTCCTTCTTAATACAGATGGCTGGGTAAATGTTTATATGTTCATTCAGATGGCGGTGCAGATATTTCCATGTTCATACAGATGGCGGTGTAGATATTTCCATGTTCATACAGATAGCGGTGTAGTTATTTCCATGTGTAAAGAGATAGCTGAGTAGATATTTCCATGTATATGCAGATAGCAGTGTAGATATTTCCATTTTCATGCAGATAGCGGTGTAGATATTTCCATGTTCAAACAGATAGCAGTGTAGATATTTCCATGTTCATACAGATAGCGGTTTAGATATTTCCATGTTCATACAGATAGCGGTGTAGTTATTTCCATGTTTATACAGATAGCGGTGAAGATGTATGCATGTTTACACAGATAGCGGTGTAGATATTTCCATGTTCATCCAGATGGCTGTGTAGATATATCCATGTTCATACAGATAACGGTGTAGATATTTCCATGTTCATACAGATAGCGGTGTAGATATTTCCATGTTCATCCAGATGGCTGTGTAGATATTTCCATGTTCATACAGATAGCGGTGTAGATATTTCCATGTTCATACAGATAGCCGTGTACATATTTCCATGTTCATACAGATAGCGGTGTAGATATTTCCGTGTTCATACAGATAGCGGTGTAGATATTTCCGTGTTCATACAGATAGCGGTGTAGATATTTCCATGTTCATACAGGTAGCGGTGTAGATATTTCCATGTTCATAGAGATAGCGGTGCTGATATTTCCATGTTTATACAGGCAGCGGTGTAGATATTTCCATGTTTATACAGATAGCGGTGTAGATATCTCCTTCTTTGTACAGATTGCGGTGTAGATATTTATATGTTCATACAGATGGCGTTGAAGATATTTCTATGTTCATACAGATGGCGGTGTAGATATTTCCATGTTTATGGAGATAGCGGTGTAGTTATTTTCATGTGTAAAGAGATAGCTGTGTAGATATTTCCATGTATATGCAGATAGCTGTGTAGATATTTCCATTTTCATGCAGACAGAGGTGTAGATATTTCCATGTTCAAACTGATAGCGGTGTAGATATTTCCATTTTCGTACAGAGAGCGGTGTATATATTTCTATGTTCATACAGATAGTGGTGTAGATATTTCCATGTTCATACAGATAGCAGTGTAGATATTTCCATGTTCATACAGATAGCGGTGCTGATATTTCCATGTTTATACAGGTAGCGGTGTAGATATTTCCATGTTTATACAGATAGCGGTGTAGATATTTCCATGTTTATACAGATAGCGGTGTAGATATTTCCATGTTTGTACAGATAGCGGTGTAGATATCTCCATCTTAATACAGATTGCGGTGTAGATATTTATAAGTTCATACTGATGGCGGTGCAGATATTTCCATGTTCATACAGATGGCGGTGTAGATATTTCCATGTTCAAACTGATAGCGGTGTAGTTATTTCCATATGTAAAGAGATAGCTGTGTAGATATTTCCATATATATGCAGATTGCAGTGTAGATATTTCCATTTTCATGCAGATAGCGGTGTAGATATTTCCATGTTCAAACAGATAGCGGTGTAGATATTTCCATGTTCATACAGATAGCGGTGTAGCTATTTCCATGTTCATACAGATAGCGGTGTCGATATTTCCATGTTTATACAGATAGCGGTGAAGATGTATGCATGTTTACACAGATAGCGGTGTAGATATTTCCAGGTTCATACAGATAGCGGTGTAGATATTTCCATGTTCATCCCGATGGCTGTGTAGATATATCCATGTTCATACAGATAGCGGTGTAGATATTTCCATGTTCATACAGATAGTGGTGTAGATATTTCCATGTTTATACAGATAGCGGTGTAGCTATTTCCATGTTCATACAGATAGCGGTGTAGATATTTCCAGGTTTATACAGATAGCGGTGTAGATATCTCCATCTTAATACAGATGGCGGTGTAGATATTTATATGTACATACAGATGGCGGTGCAGATATTTCCATGTTCATACAGATGGCGGTGTAGATATTTCCATGTTTATAGAGATAGCGGTGTAGTTATTTCCATGTGTAAAGAGATAGCTTTGTAGATATTTCCATGTATATGCAGATAGCTGTGTAGATATTTCCATTTTCGTGCAGATAGCGGTGTAGATATTTCCATGTTGAAACAGATAGCGGTGTAGATATTTCCATGTTCATACAGATAGCGTTGAAGATATTTCCATGTTCATACAGGTAGCGGTGAAGATGTATGCATGTTTACACAGATAGCGGTGTAGATATTTCCATGTTCATACAGATAGCGGTGTAGATATTTCCATGTTCATCCAGATGGCTCTGTAGATATATCCATGTTCATAAAGATGGCGGTGAATATATTTCCATGTTCATACAGATAGCGGTGTAGATATTTCCATGTTCATACAGATAGCGGTGTAGATATTTCCATGTTCATACAGATAGCGGTGTAGCTATTTCCATGTTCATACAGATAGCGTTGTAGATATTTTCATGTTCATCCAGATGGCTGTGTAGATATATCCATGTTCATACAGATGGCGGTGAAGATATTTCCATGTTCATACAGATAGCGGTGTATATATTTCCATGTTCATTCAGATAGTGTTGTAGATATTTCCATGTTCATACAGATAGCGGTGTAGATATTTCCATGTTCATACAGATAGCGGTGTAGATATTTCCATGTTTATACAGATAGCGGTGAAATGTATGCATGTTTACGCAGATAGTGGTGTAGATATTTCCATGTTCATACAGATCGCGGTGTAGATATTTCCATGTTCATCCAGATGGCTGTGTAGACATATCGATGATCATACAGATGGCGGTGAGGATATTTCCGTGTTCATACAGATAGCGGTGTAGATATTTCCATGTTCATACAGATGGCTGTGTAGATATATCCATGTTCATACAGATGGCGGTGAAGGTATTTCCATGTTCATACAGACAGCGGTGTAGATATTTCCACGTTCATACAGAGAGCGGTGTAGGTATTTCCATGTTCATACTGATAGCGGTGCTGATATTTCCATGTTTATACAGATAGCGGTGTAGATATTTCCATGTTTATACAGATAGCGGTGTAGATATTTCCATGTTTATACAGATAGCGGTGTAGATATCTCCTTCTTAATACAGACGGCGGTGCAGATATTTATATGTTCATACACATGCCGGTGCAGATATTTCCATGTTCATACAGATGGCGGAGTAGATATTTCCATGTTTATAGAGATAGCGGTGTAGTTATTTCCATGTCTAAAGACATAGCTGTGTAGATATTTCCATGTATATGCAAATAGCTGTGTAGATATTTCCATTTTCATGCTGACAGCGGTGTAGATATTTCCATGTTCAAACATATAGCAGTGTAGGTATTTCCAAGTTTATACAGATAGGGGTGTGGATATTTCCATGTTCATACAGATAGCGGTGTAGATATTTCCATGTTCATACAGATAGCGGTGCTGAATATTTCCATGTTTATACAGGTAGCGGTGTAGATATTTCCATGTTTATACAGCTAGCGGTGTAGATATTTCCATGTTTATACAGATAGCGGTGTAGATATTTCCAGGTTTATACAGATAGCGGTGTAGATATCCCCATCTTAATACAGATGGCTGTGTAGATATTTATATCTTCATACAGATGGCGGTGCAGATATTTCCATGTTCATACAGATGGCGGTGTAGATATTTCCATGTTTATAGAGATAGCGGTGTAGTTATTTCCATGTGTAAAGAGATAGCTTTGTAGATATTTCCATCTATATGCAGATAGCTGTGTATTTATTTCCATTTTCATGCAGATAGCGGTGTAGATATTTCCATGTTCAAACAGATAGCTTTGTAGATATTTCCATGTTCATACAGATAGCGGTGTAGAGATTTCCATGTTTATACAGATAGCGGTGAAATGTATGCATGTTTATGCAGATAGTGGTGTAGATATTTAAATGTTCATACAGATTGCGGTGTAGATATTTCCATGTTCATCCAGATGGCTGTGTAGACATATCGATGATCTCACAGATGGCGGTGAAGATATTTCCATGTTCATACAGATAGCGGTGTAGATATTTCCATGTTCATACGGATAGCGGTGTAGATATTTCCATGTTCATACAGATGGCTGTGTAGATATATCCATGTTCATACAGATGGCGGTGAAGATACTTCCATGTTCATACAGACAGCGGTGTAGATATTTCCACGTTCATACAGATTGCGGTGTAGATATTTCCATGTTCATACTGATAGCGGTGCTGATATTTCCTTGTTTATACAGATAGCGGTGTTGATATTTCCATGTTTATACAGATAGCGGTGTAGATATTTCCATGTTTATACAGATAGCGGTGTAGATATCTCCTTCTTAATACAGATGGCGGTGCAGATATTTATATGTTCATACACATGCCGGTGCAGATATTTAAATGTTCATACAGATGGCGGTGTAGATATTTCCATGTTTATAGAGATAGCGGTGTAGTTATTTCCATGTGTAAAGAGATAGCTTTGTAGATATTTCTATGTATATGCAAATAGCTGTGTAGATATTTCCATTTTCATGCTGACAGCGGTGTAGATATTTCCATGTTCAAACAGATAGCGGTGTAGATATTTCCATGTTTATACAGATAGCGGTGTGGATATTTCCATGTTCATACAGATAGCGGTGTAGATATTTCCATGTTCATGCAGATAGCGGTGTAGATATTTCCATATTCATACAGATAGCGGTGCTGATATTTCCATGTTTATACAGGTAGCGGTGTAGATATTTCCATGTTTATACAGATAGCGGTGTAGATATTTCCATGTTCGTACAGATAGCGGTGTAGATATATCCATGTTCATACAGATAGCGGTGTAGATATTTCCATGTTCATACAGATAGTGGTGTAGATATTTCCATGTTGATACAGATAGCGGTGTAGCTATTTCCATGTTCATACAGATAGCGGTGTAGATATTTCCAGGTTTATATAGATAGCGGTGAAGATGTATGCATGTTTACAAAGATAGCGGAGTAGATATTTCCTTGTTCATACAGATCGCGGTGAAGATGTATGCATGTTTACATAGATAGCGGTGTAGATATTTCCATGTTCATACAGATGGCTCTGTAGATATATCCATATTCATACAGATGGCGGTGAATATATTTCCATGTTCATACAGATAGCGGTGTAGATATTTCCATGTTCATACAGATAGCCGTGTACATATTTCCATGTTCATACAGATAGCGGTGTAGATATTTCCGTGTTCATACAGATAGCGGTGTAGATATTTCCATGTTCATACAGGTAGCGGTGTAGATATTTCCATGTTCATAGAGATAGCGGTGCTGATATTTCCATGTTTATACAGGCAGCGGTGTAGATATTTCCATGTTTATACAGATAGCGGTGTAGATATCTCCTTCTTTATACAGATGGCGGTGTAGATATTTATATGTTCATACAGATGGCGGTGAAGATATTTCCATGTTCAAACAGATAGCAGTGTAGATATTTCCATGTTCATACAGATAGCGGTTTAGATATTTCCATGTTCATACAGATAGCGGTGTAGTTATTTCCATGTTTATACAGATAGCGGTGAAGATGTATGCATGTTTACACAGATAGCGGTGTAGATATTTCCATGTTCATCCAGAGGGCTGCGTAGATATATCCATGTTCATACAGATAACGGTGTAGATATTTCCATGTTCATACAGATAGCGGTGTAGATATTTCCATGTTCATCCAGATGGCTGTGTAGATATTTCCATGTTCATACAGATAGCGGTGTAGATATTTCCATGTTCATACAGATAGCCGTGTACATATTTCCATGTTCATACAGATAGAGGTGTAGATATTTCCGTGTTCATACAGATAGCGGTGTAGATATTTCCATGTTCATACAGGTAGCGGTGTAGATATTTCCATGTTCATAGAGATAGCGGTGCTGATATTTCCATGTTTATACAGGCAGCGGTGTAGATATTTCCATGTTTATACAGATAGCGGTGTAGATATCTCCTTCTTTATACAGATGGCGGTGTAGATATTTATATGTTCATACAGATGGCGGTGAAGATATTTCTATGTTCATACAGATGGCGGTGTAGATATTTCCATGTTTATGGAGATAGCGGTGTAGTTATTTTCATGTGTAAAGAGATAGCTGTGTAGATATTTCCATGTATATGCAGATAGCTGTGTAGATATTTCCATTTTCATGCAGACAGAGGTGTAGATATTTCCATGTTCAAACTGATAGCGGTGTAGATATTTCCATTTTCGTACAGAGAGCGGTGTATATATTTCCATGTTCATACAGATAGCGGTGAAGATGTATGCATGTTTACACGGATAGCGGTGTAGATATTTCCATGTTCATACAGATAGCGGTGTAGATATTTCCATGTTCATCCAGATGGCTGTGTAGATATATCCATGTTCATACAGATAGCGGTGTAGATATTTCCATGTTCATACAGATAGTGGTGTAGATATTTCCATCTTTATACAGATAGCGGTGTAGCTATTTCCATGTTCATACAGATAGCGGTGTAGATATTTCCAGGTTTATACAGATAGCGGTGTAGATATCTCCATCTTAATACAGATGGCGGTGTAGATATTTATATGTACATACAGATGGCGGTGCAGATATTTCCATGTTCATACAGATGGCGGTATAGATATTTCCATGTTTATAGAGATAGCGGTGTAGTTATTTCCATGTGTAAAGAGATAGCTTTGTAGATATTTCCATGTATATGCAGATAGCTGTGTAGATATTTCCATTTTCGTGCACATAGCGGTGTAGATATTTCCATGTTGAAACAGATAGCGGTGTAGATATTTCCATGTTCATACAGATAGCGGTGTAGATATTTCCATGTTCATACAGATAGCGGTGAAGATGTATGCATGTTTACACAGATAGCGGTGTAGATATTTCCATGTTCATACAGATAGCGGTGTAGATATTTCCATGTTCATCCAGATGGCTCTGTAGATATATCCATGTTCATACAGATGGCGGTGAATATATTTCCATGTTCATACAGATAGCGGTGTAGATATTTCCATGTTCAAACTGATAGCGGTGTAGTTATTTCCATATGTAAAGAGATAGCTGTGTAGATATTTCTATATATATGCAGATTGCAGTGTAGATATTTCCATTTTCATGCAGATAGCGGTGTAGATATTTCCATGTTCAAACAGATAGCGGTGTAGATATTTCCATGTTCATACAGATAGCGGTGTAGCTATTTCCATGTTCATACAGATAGCTGTGTCGATATTTCCATGTTTATACAGATAGCGGTGAAGATGTATGCATGTTTACACAGATAGCGGTGTAGATATTTCCAGGTTCATACAGATAGCGGTGTAAATATTTCCATGTTCATCCCGATGGCTGTGTAGATATATCCATGTTCATACAGATAGCGGTGTAGATATTTCCATGTTCATACAGATAGTGGTGTAGATATTTCCATGTTTATACAGATAGCGGTGTAGCTATTTCCATGTTCATACAGATAGCGGTGTAGATATTTCCAGGTTTATACAGATAGCGGTGTAGATATCTCCATCTTAATAGAGATGGCGGTGTAGATATTTATATGTACATACAGATGGCGGTGCAGATATTTCCATGTTCATACAGATGGCGGTGTAGATATTTCCATGTTTATAGAGATAGCGGTGTAGTTATTTCCATGTGTAAAGAGATAGCTTTGTAGATATTTCCATGTATATGCAGATAGCTGTGTAGATATTTCCATTTTCATGCAGATAGCGGTGTAGATATTTCCATGTTGAAACAGATAGAGGTGTAGATATTTCCATGTTCATACAGATAGCGGTGTAGATATTTCCATGTTCATACAGATAGCGGTGAAGATGTATGCATGTTTACACGGATAGCGGTGTAGATATTTCCATGTTCATACAGATAGCGGTGTAGATATTTCCATGTTCATCCAGATGGCTCTGTAGATATATCCATGTTCATACAGATGGCGGTGAATATATTTCCATGTTCATACAGATAGCGGTGTAGATATTTCCATTTTCATACAGGTAGTGGTGTAGATATTTCCATGTTCATACAGATGGTTGTGTAGATATATCCATGTTCATACAGATAGCGGTGTAGATATTTCCATGTTCATAGAGATAGTGGTGTAGATATTTCCATGTTCATAGAGATAGCGGTGTAGATATTTCCATGTTTATAGAGATAGCGGTGAAGATGTATGCATGTTTACACAGATAGCGGTGTATATATTTCCATGTTCATACAGATAGCTGTGTAGATATTTCCATGTTCATCCAGATGGCTGTGTAGATATATCCATGTTCATACAGATGGCGGTGAAGATATTTCCATGTTCATACAGATAGCAGAGTAGATATTTCCATGTTCATACAGATAGCGGTGTAGATATTTCCATGTTCATACAGATAGCTGTGTAGCTATTTCCATGTTCATACAGATAGCGGTGTAGATATTTCCATGTTCATCCAGATGGCTGTGTAGATATATCCATGTTCATACAGATGGCGGTGAAGATAATTCCATGTTCATACAGATAGCGGTGTAGATATTTCCTTGTTCATAGAGATAGCGGTGTAGATATTTCCATGTTCATACAGATAGCGGTGCTGATATTTCCATGTTTATACAGGTAGCTGTGTAGATATTTCCATGTTTATACAGATAGCGGTGAAGATATGTCCAGGTTTATACAGATAGCTGTGTAGATATTTCCAAGTTTATACAGATAGCGGTGAAGATATCTCCATCTTAATACAGATGCGGTGTAGATATTTATATGTTCATACAGATGGCGGTGCAGATATTTCCATGTTCATACAGATGTCGGTGTAGTTATTTCCATGTTTATAGAGATAGCGGTGTAGTTATTTCCATGTGTAAAGAGATAGCTTTGTAGATATTTCCATGTATATGCAGATAGCTGTGTAGATATTTCTATTTTCATGCAGATAGCAGTTTAGATATTTCCATGTTCAAACAGATTGCGGTGTAGATATTTCCATGTTCATACAGATAGCGGTGTATATATTTCCATGTTTATATAGATAGCGGTGAAGATGTATGCATGTTTACAAAGATAGCGGTGTAGATATTTCCATGTTCATACAGATCACGGTGTAGATATTTCCATGTTCATCCAGATGGCTGTGTAGACATATCCATGTTCATACAGATGGCGGTGAAGATATTTCCATGTTCATACAGATAGCGGTGTAGATATTTCCATGTTCATACAGATAGCGGTGTAGATATTTCCATGTTCATACCGATAGCGGTGCTGATATTTCCATGTTTATACAGGTAGCGGTGTAGATATTTCCATGTTTATACAGATAGCGGTGTAGATATTTCCGTGTTTATACAGATAGCGGTGAAGATGTATGCATGTTTACACAGATAGCAGTGTAGATATTTCCATGTTCATACAGATAGCGGTGTAGATATTTCCATGTTCATCCAGATGGCTGTGTAGATATATCCATGTTCATACAGATAGCGGTGTAGATATTTCCATGTTCATACAGATAGTGGTGTAGATATTTCCTTTTTCATACAGATAGCGGTGTAGCTATTTCCATGTTCATACAGATAGCGGTGTAGATATTTCCATGTTCATACAGATAGCGGTTTAGATATTTCCATGTTCATACCGATAGCGGTGCTGATATTTCCATGTTTATACAGGTAGCGGTGTAGATATTTCCATGTTCATACAGATAGCGGTGTAGATATTTCCATGTTTATACAGATAGCGGTGTAGATATTTCCATGTTTATACAGATAGCGGTGTAGATATCTCCTTCTTTATACAGATGGCTGTGTAAATGTTTATATGTTCATTCAGATGGCGGTGCAGATACTTCCATGTTCATACAGATGGCGGTGTAGATATTTCCATGTTCATACAGATAGCGGTGTAGTTATTTCCATGTGTAAAGAGATAGCTGAGTAGATATTTCCATGTATATGCAGATAGCAGTGTAGATATTTCCATTTTCATGCAGATAGCGGTGTAGATATTTCCATGTTCAAACAGATAGCAGTGTAGATATTTCCATGTTCATACAGATAGCGGTTTAGATATTTCCATGTTCATACAGATAGCGGTGTAGATATTTCCATGTTTATAGAGATAGCGGTGAAGATGTATGCATGTTTACACAGATAGAGGTGTAGATATTTCCATGTTCATCCAGATGGCTGTGTAGATATATCCATGTTCATACAGATAACGGTGTAGATATTTCCATGTTCATACAGATAGCGGTGTAGATATTTCCATGTTCATCCAGATGGCTGTGTAGATATTTCCATGTTCATACAGATAGCGGTGTAGATATTTCCATGTTCATACAGATAGCCGTGTACATATTTCCATGTTCATACAGATAGCGGTGTAGATGTTTCCGTGTTCATACAGATAGCGGTGTAGATATTTCCATGTTCATACATTTAGCGGTGTAGATATTTCCATGTTCATAGAGATAGCGGTGCTGATATTTCCATGTTTATACAGGCAGCGGTGTAGATATTTCAATGTTTATACAGATAGCGGTGTAGATATCTCCTTCTTTATACAGATGGCGGTGTAGATATTTATATGTTCATACAGATGGCGGTGAAGATATTTCTATGTTCATACAGATGGCGGTGTAGATATTTCCATGTTTATGGAGATAGTGGTGTAGTTATTTTCATGTGTAAAGAGATAGCTGTGTAGATATTTCCATGTATATGCAGGTAGCTGTGTAGATGTTTCCATTTTCATGCAGACAGAGGTGTAGATATTTCCATGTTCAAACTGATAGCGGTGTAGATATTTCCATTTTCATACAGAGAGCGGTGTATATATTTCCATGTTCATACAGATAGTGGTGTAGATATTTCCATGTTCATACAGATAGCAGTGTAGATATTTACATGTTCATACAGATAGCGGTGCTGATATTTCCATGTTCATACAGATAGCAGTGTAGATATTTCCATGTTCATACAGATAGCGGTGCTGATATTTCCATGTTTATACAGGTAGCGGTGTAGATATTTCCATGTTTATACAGATAGCGGTGTAGATATTTCCATGTCTATACAGATAGCGGTGTAGATATTTCCATGTTTGTACAGATAGCGGTGTAGATATCTCCATCTTAATACAGATTGCGGTGTAGATATTTGTAAGTTCATACTGATGGCGGTGCAGATATTTCCATGTTCATACAGATGGCGGTGTAGATATTTCCATGTTCAAACTGATAGCAGTGTAGTTATTTCCATATGAAAAGAGATAGCTGTGTAGATATTTCCATATATATGCAGATTGCAGTGTAGATATTTCCATTTTCATGCAGATAGCGGTGTAGATATTTCCATGTTCAAACAGATAGCGGTGTAGATATTTCCATGTTCATACAGATAGCGGTGTAGCTATTTCCATGTTCATACAGATAGCGGTGTCGATATTTCCATGTTTATACAGATAGCGGTGAAGATGTCTGCATGTTTACACAGATAGCGGTGTAGATATTTCCAGGTTCATACAGATAGCGGTGTAGATATTTCCATGTTCATCCCGATGGCTGTGTAGATATATCCATGTTCATACAGATAGCCGTGTAGATATTTCCATGTTCATACAGATAGTGGTGTAGATATTTCCATGTTTATACAGATAGTGGTGTAGCTATTTCCATGTTCATACAGATAGCGGTGTAGATATTTCCAGGTTTATACAGATACCGGTGTAGATATCTCCATCTTAATACAGATGGCGGTGTAGATATTTATATGTTCATACAGATGGCGGTGCAGATATTTCCATGTTCATACAGATGGCGGTGTAGATATTTCCATGTTTATACAGATAGCGGTGTAGTTATTTCCATGTGTAAAGAGATAGCTTTGTAGATATTTCCATGTATATGCAGATAGCTGTGTAGATATTTCCGTTTTCGTGCAGATAGCGGTGTAGATATTTCCATGTTCAAACAGATAGCGGTGTAGATATTTCCATGTTCATACAGATAGCGGTGTAGATATTTCCATGTTCATACAGATAGCGGTGAAGATGTATGCATGTTTACACAGATAGCGGTGTAGATATTTCCATGTTCATACAGATAGCGGTGTAGATATTTCCATGTTCTTCCAGATGGCTCTGTAGATATATACATGTTCATACAGATGGCGGTGAATATATTTCCATGTTCATACAGATAGCGGTGTAGATATTTCCATGTTTATACAGATAGCAGTGTGGATATTTCCATGTTCATACAGATAGCGGTGTAGATATTTCCATGTTCATGGAGATAGCGGTGTAGATATTTCCATATTCATACAGATAGCGGTGCTGATAATTCCATGTTTATTCAGGTAGCGGTGTAGATATTTCCATGTTTATACAGATAGCGGTGTAGATATTTCCATGTTTATGCAGATAGCGGTGTAGATATTTCCAGGTTTATACAGATAGCGGTGTAGATATCTCCATCTTAATGCAGATGGCGGTGTAGATATTTATATCTTCATACAGATGGCGGTGCAGATATTTCCATGTTCATACAGATGGCGGTGTAGATATTTCCATGTTTATAGAGATAGCGGTGTAGTTATTTCCATGTGTAAAGAGATAGCTTTGTAGATATTTCCATGTATATGCAGATAGCTGTGTATTTATTTCCATTTTCATGCAGATAGCAGTGTAGATATTTCCATGTTCATACAGACAGCGGTGGAGATATTTCCATGTTCATAGAGATAGCGGTGCTGATATTTCCATGTTTATACAGGCAGCGGTGTAGATATTTCCATGTTTATACAGATAGCGGTGAAGATGTATGCATGTTTACACAGATAGCGGTGTATATATTTCCATGTTAATACAGATAGCGGTGTAGATAATTCCATGTTCATCAAGATGGCTCTGTAGATATATCCATGTTCATACAGATGGCGGTGAAGATATTTCCATGTTCATACAGATAGCGGTGTAGCTATTTCCATGTTCATACAGATAGCGGTGTATATATTTCCATGTTCATACCGATAGCGGTGCTGATATTTCCATGTTTATACAGGTAGCGGTGTAGATATTTCCATCTTTATACAGATAGCTGTGTAGATATTTCCATGTTTATACAGATAGCGGTGTAGATATTTATATGTTTATACAGATAGCGGTTTAGATATCTCCTTCTAAATACAGATGGCGGTGTAGATATTTATGTGTTCATACTGATGGCGGTGCAGATATTTCCATGTTCATACAGATGGCGGTGTAGATATTTCCATGTTCATACAGATAGCGGTGTAGTTATTTCCATCTGTAAAGAGATAGCTGTGTAGATATTTCCATGTATATGCAGATAGCTGTGCAGATATTTCCATTTTCATTCAGATAGCGGTTTAGATATTTCCATGTTTAAAGAGATAGCGGTGTAGATATTTCCATGTTCATACAGATAGCGGTGTAGATATTTCCGTGTTTATACAGATAGCGGTGAAGATGTATGCATGTTTACACAGATAGCAGTGTAGATATTTCCATGTTCATACAGATAGCGGTGTAGATATTTCCATGTTCATCCAGATGGCTGTGTAGATATATCCATGTTCATACAGATAGCGGTGTAGATATTTCCATGTTCATACAGATAGTGGTGTAGATATTTCCTTTTTCATACAGATAGCGGTGTAGCTATTTCCATGTTCATACAGATAGCGGTGTAGATATTTCCATGTTCATACAGATAGCGGTGTAGATATTTCCATGTTCATACCGATAGCGGTGCTGATATTTCCATGTTTATACAGGTAGCGGTGTAGATATTTCCATGTTCATACAGATAGCGGTGTAGATATTTCCATGTTTATACAGATAGCGGTGTAGATATTTCCATGTTTATACCGATAGCGGTGTAGATATCTCCTTCTTAATACAGATGGCTGTGTAAATGTTTATATGTTCATTCAGATGGCGGTGCAGATATTTCCATGTTCATACAGATGGCGGTGTAGATATTTCCATGTTCATACAGATAGCGGTGTAGTTATTTCCATGTGTAAAGAGATAGCTGAGTAGATATTTCCATGTATATGCAGATAGCAGTGTAGATATTTCCATTTTCATGCAGATAGCGGTGTAGATATTTCCATGTTCAAACAGATAGCAGTGTAGATATTTCCATGTTCATACAGATAGCGGTTTAGATATTTCCATGTTCATACAGATAGCGGTGTAGTTATTTCCATGTTTATACAGATAGCGGTGAAGATGTATGCATGTTTACACAGATAGCGGTGTAGATATTTCCATGTTCATCCAGATGGCTGTGTAGATATATCCATGTTCATACAGATAACGGTGTAGATATTTCCATGTTCATACAGATAGCGGTGTAGATATTTCCATGTTCATCCAGATGGCTGTGTAGATATTTCCATGTTCATACAGATAGCGGTGTAGATATTTCCATGTTCATACAGATAGCCGTGTACATATTTCCATGTTCATACAGATAGCGGTGTAGATATTTCCGTGTTCATACAGATAGCGGTGTAGATATTTCCGTGTTCATACAGATAGCGGTGTAGATATTTCCATGTTCATACAGGTAGCGGTGTAGATATTTCCATGTTCATAGAGATAGCGGTGCTGATATTTCCATGTTTATACAGGCAGCGGTGTAGATATTACCATGTTTATACAAATAGCGGTGTAGATATCTCCTTCTTTGTACAGATGGCGGTGTAGATATTTATATGTTCATACAGATGGCGGTGAAGATATTTCTATGTTCATACAGATGGCGGTGTAGATATTTCCATGTTTATGGAGATAGCGGTGTAGTTATTTTCATGTGTAAAGAGATAGCTGTGTAGATATTTCCATGTATATGCAGATAGCTGTGTAGATATTTCCATTTTCATGCAGACAGAGGTGTAGATATTTCCATGTTCAAACTGATAGCGGTGTAGATATTTCCATTTTCGTACAGAGAGCGGTGTATATATTTCTATGTTCATACAGATAGTGGTGTAGATATTTCCATGTTCATACAGATAGCAGTGTAGATATTTCCATGTTCATACAGATAGCGGTGCTGATATTTCCATGTTTATACAGGTAGCGGTGTAGATATTTCCATGTTTATACAGATAGCGGTGTAGATATTTCCATGTTTATACAGATAGCGGTGTAGATATTTCCATGTTTGTACAGATAGCGGTGTAGATATCTCCATCTTAATACAGATTGCGGTGTAGATATTTATAAGTTCATACTGATGGCGGTGCAGACATTTCCATGTTCATACAGATGGCGGTGTAGATATTTCCATGTTCAAACTGATAGCGGTGTAGTTATTTCCATATGTAAAGAGATAGCTGTGTAGATATTTCCATATATATGCAGATTGCAGTGTAGATATTTCCATTTTCATGCAGATAGCGGTGTAGATATTTCCATGTTCAAACAGATAGCGGTGTAGATATTTCCATGTTCATACAGATAGCGGTGTAGCTATTTCCATGTTCATACAGATAGCGGTGTCGATATTTCCATGTTTATACAGATAGCGGTGAAGATGTATGCATGTTTACACAGATAGCGGTGTAGATATTTCCAGGTTCATACAGATAGCGGTGTAAATATTTCCATGTTCATCCCGATGGCTGTGTAGATATATCCATGTTCATACAGATAGCGGTGTAGATATTTCCATGTTCATACAGATAGTGGTGTAGATATTTCCATGTTTATACAGATAGCGGTGTAGCTATTTCCATGTTCATACAGATAGCGGTGTAGATATTTCCAGGTTTATACAGATAGCGGTGTAGATATCTCCATCTTAATACAGATGGCGGTGTAGATATTTATATGTACATACAGATGGCGGTGCAGATATTTCCATGTTCATAAAGATGGCGGTGTAGATATTTCCATGTTTATAGAGATAGCGGTGTAGTTATTTCCATGTGTAAAGAGATAGCTTTGTAGATATTTCCATGTATATGCAGATAGCTGTGTAGATATTTCCATTTTCATGCAGATAGCAGTGTAGATATTTCCATGTTGAAACAGATAGCGGTGTAGATATTTCCATGTTCATACAGATAGCGGTGTAGATATTTCCATGTTCATACAGATAGCGGTGAAGATGTATGCATGTTTACACAGATAGCGGTGTAGATATTTCCATGTTCATACAGATAGCGGTGTAGATATTTCCATGTTCATCCAGATGGCTCTGTAGATATATCCATGTTCATACAGATTGCGGTGAATATATTTCCATGTTCATACAGATAGCGGTGTAGATATTTCCATGTTCATACAGATAGCGGTGTAGATATTTCCATGTTCATACAGATAGCGGTGTAGCTATTTCCATGTTCATACAGATAGCGTTGTAGATATTTTCATGTTCATCCAGATGGCTGTGTAGATATATCCATGTTCATACAGATGGCGGTGAAGATATTTCCATGTTCATACAGATAGCGGTGTATATATTTCCATGTTCATTCAGATAGTGTTGTAGATATTTCCATGTTCATACAGATAGCGGTGTAGATATTTCCATGTTCATACAGATAGCGGTGTAGATATTTCCATGTTTATACAGATAGCGGTGAAATGTATGCATGTTTACGCAGATAGTGGTGTAGATATTTCCATGTTCATACAGATCGCGGTGTAGATATTTCCATGTTCATCCAGATGGCTGTGTAGACATATCGATGATCATACAGATGGCGGTGAAGATATTTCCATGTTCATACAGATAGCGGTGTAGATATTTCCATGTTCATACAGATGGCTGTGTAGATATATCCATGTTCATACAGATGGCGGTGAAGGTATTTCCAAGTTCATACAGACAGCGGTGTAGATATTTCCACGTTCATACAGAGAGCGGTGTAGATATTTCCATGTTCATACTGATAGCGGTGCTGATATTTCCATGTTTATACAGATAGCGGTGTAGATATTTCCATGTTTATACAGATAGCGGTGTAGATATTTCCATGTTTATACAGATAGCGGTGTAGATATCTCCTTCTTAATACAGATGGCGGTGCAGATATTTATATGTTCATACACATGCCGGTGCAGATATTTCCATGTTCATACAGATGGCGGAGTAGATATTTCCATGTTTATAGAGATAGCGGTGTAGTTATTTCCATGTCTAAAGACATAGCTGTGTAGATATTTCCATGTATATGCAAATAGCTGTGTAGATATTTCCATTTTCATGCTGACAGCGGTGTAGATATTTCCATGTTCAAACATATAGCAGTGTAGGTATTTCCAAGTTTATACAGATAGCGGTGTGGATATTTCCATGTTCATACAGATAGCGGTGTAGATATTTCCATGTTCATACAGATAGCGGTGCTGATATTTCCATGTTTATACAGGTAGCGGTGTAGATATTTCCATGTTTATACAGCTAGCGGTGTAGATATTTCCATGTTTATACAGATAGCGGTGTAGATATTTCCAGGTTTATACAGATAGCGGTGTAGATATCTCCATCTTAATACAGATGGCTGTGTAGATATTTATACCTTCATACAGATGGCGGTGCAGATATTTCCATGTTCATACAGATGGCGGTGTAGATATTTCCATGTTTATAGAGATAGCGGTGTAGTTATTTCCATGTGTAAAGAGATAGCTTTGTAGATATTTCCATCTATATGCAGATAGCTGTGTATTTATTTCCATTTTCATGCAGATAGTGGTGTTGATATTTCCATGTTCAAACAGATAGCTTTGTAGATATTTCCATGTTCATACAGATAGCGGTGTAGAGATTTCCATGTTTATACAGATAGCGGTGAAATGTATGCATGTTTACGCAGATAGTGGTGTTGATATTTCCATGTTCATACAGATCGCGGTGTAGATATTTCCATGTTCATCCAGATGGCTGTGTAGACATATCGATGATCTCACAGATGGCGGTGAAGATATTTCCATGTTCATACAGATAGCGGTGTAGATATTTCCATGTTCATACGGATAGCGGTGTAGATATTTCCATGTTCATACAGATGGCTGTGTAGATATATCCATGTTCATACAGATGGCGGTGAAGATACTTCCATGTTCATACAGACAGCGGTGTAGATATTTCCACGTTCATACAGATAGCGGTGTAGATATTTCCATGTTCATACTGATAGCGGTGCTGATATTTCCTTGTTTATACAGATAGCGGTGTTGATATTTCCATGTTTATACAGATAGCGGTGTAGATATTTCCATGTTTATACAGATAGCGGTGTAGATATCTCCTTCTTAATACAGATGGCGGTGCAGATATTTATATGTTCATACACATGCCGGTGCAGATATTTCCATGTTCATACAGATGGCGGAGTAGATATTTCCATGTTTATAGAGATAGCGGTGTAGTTATTTCCATGTGAAAAGAGATAGCTGTGTAGATATTTCTATGTATATGCAAATAGCTGTGTAGATATTTCCATTTTCATGCTGACAGCGGTGTAGATATTTCCATGTTCAAACAGATAGCGGTGTAGATATTTCCATGTTTATACAGATAGCGGTGTGGATATTTCCATGTTCATACAGATAGCGGTGTAGATATTTCCATGTTCACGCAGATAGCTGTGTAGATATTTCCATATTCATACTGATAGCGGTTCTGATATTTCCATGTTTATACAGGTAGCGGTGTAGATATTTCCTTGTTTATACAGATAGCCGTGTAGATATTTCCATGTTCATACAGATAGCGGTGTAGCTATTTCCATGTTCATACGGATAGCGGTGTAGATATTTCCATGTTCATACAGATGGCTGTGTAGATATATCCATGTTCATACAGATGGCGGTGAAGATACTTCCATGTTCATACAGACAGCGGTGTAGATATTTCCACGTTCATACAGATTGCGGTGTAGATATTTCCATGTTCATACTGATAGCGGTGCTGATATTTCCTTGTTTATACAGATAGCGGTGTTGATATTTCCATGTTTATACAGATAGCGGTGTAGATATTTCCATGTTTATACAGATAGCGGTGTAGATATCTCCTTCTTAATACAGATGGCGGTGCAGATATTTATATGTTCATACACATGCCGGTGCAGATATTTAAATGTTCATACAGATGGCGGTGTAGATATTTCCATGTTTATAGAGATAGCGGTGTAGTTATTTCCATGTGTAAAGAGATAGCTGTGTAGATATTTCTATGTATATGCAAATAGCTGTGTAGATATTTCCATTTTCATGCTGACAGCGGTGTAGATATTTCCATGTTCAAACAGATAGCGGTGTAGATATTTCCATGTTTATACAGATAGCGGTGTGGATATTTCCATGTTCATACAGATAGCGGTGTAGATATTTCCATGTTCATGCAGATAGCGGTGTAGATATTTCCATATTCATACAGATAGCGGTGCTGATATTTCCATGTTTATACAGGTAGCGGTGTAGATATTTCCATGTTTATACAGATAGCGGTGTAGATATTTCCATGTTCATACAGATAGCGGTGTAGATATATCCAAGTTCATACAGATAGCGGTGTAGATATTTCCATGTTCATACAGATAGTGGTGTAGATATTTCCATGTTGATACAGATAGCGGTGTAGCTATTTCCATGTTCATACAGATAGCGGTGTAGATATTTCCAGGTTTATACAGATAGCGGTGTAGATATCTCCATCTTAATTACAGATGACGGTGTAGATATTTATATGTTCATACAGATGGCGGTGCAGATATTTCCATGTTCATACAGATGGCGGTGTAGATATTTCCATGTTTATAGAGATAGCGGTGTAGTTATTTCCATGTGTAAAGAGATAGTTTTGTATATATTTCCATGTATATGCAGATAGCTGTGTAGATATTTCCATTTTCGTGCAGATAGCGGTGTAGATATTTCCATGTTCAAACAGATAGCTGTGTAGATATTTCCATGTTCATTCAGATGGCGGTGTATATATTTCCATGTTTATAGAGATAGTGGTGTAGTTATTTCCATGTGTAAAGAGATAGCTTTGTACATATTTCCATATATGTGCAGATAGCTGTGTATATATTTCTATTTTCATGCAGATAGCAGTTTAGATATTTCCATGTTCAAACAGATTGCGGTGTAGATATTTCCATGTTCATACAGATAGCGGTGTAGATATTTCCATGTTTATACAGATAGCGGTGTAGATATCTCCTTCTTAATACAGATGGCGGTGCAGATATTTATATGTTCATACACATGCCGGTGCAGATATTTCCATGTTCATACAGATGGCGGAGTAGATATTTCCATGTTTATAGAGATAGCGGTGTAGTTATTTCCATGTGAAAAGAGATAGCTGTGTAGATATTTCTATGTATATGCAAATAGCTGTGTAGATATTTCCATTTTCATGCTGACAGCGGTGTAGATATTTCCATGTTCAAACAGATAGCGGTGTAGATATTTCCATGTTTATACAGATAGCGGTGTGGATATTTCCATGTTCATACAGATAGCGGTGTAGATATTTCCATGTTCATGCAGATAGCTGTGTAGATATTTCCATATTCATACTGATAGCGGTGCTGATATTTCCATGTTTATACAGGTAGCGGTGTAGATATTTCCTTGTTTATACAGATAGCGGTGTAGATATTTCCATGTTCATACAGATAGCGGTGTAGCTATTTCCATGTTCATACGGATAGCGGTGTAGATATTTCCATGTTCATACAGATGGCTGTGTAGATATATCCATGTTCATACAGATGGCGGTGAAGATACTTCCATGTTCATACAGACAGCGGTGTAGATATTTCCACGTTCATACAGATTGCGGTGTAGATATTTCCATGTTCATACTGATAGCGGTGCTGATATTTCCTTGTTTATACAGATAGCGGTGTTGATATTTCCATGTTTATACAGATAGCGGTGTAGATATTTCCATGTTTATACAGATAGCGGTGTAGATATCTCCTTCTTAATACAGATGGCGGTGCAGATATTTATATGTTCATACACATGCCGGTGCAGATATTTAAATGTTCATACAGATGGCGGTGTAGATATTTCCATGTTTATAGAGATAGCGGTGTAGTTATTTCCATGTGTAAAGAGATAGCTGTGTAGATATTTCTATGTATATGCAAATAGCTGTGTAGATATTTCCATTTTCATGCTGACAGCGGTGTAGATATTTCCATGTTCAAACAGATAGCGGTGTAGATATTTCCATGTTTATACAGATAGCGGTGTGGATATTTCCATGTTCATACAGATAGCGGTGTAGATATTTCCATGTTCATGCAGATAGCGGTGTAGATATTTCCATATTCATACAGATAGCGGTGCTGATATTTCCATGTTTATACAGGTAGCGGTGTAGATATTTCCATGTTTATACAGATAGCGGTGTAGATATTTCCATGTTCATACAGATAGCGGTGTAGATATATCCATGTTCATACAGATAGCGGTGTAGATATTTCCATGTTCATACAGATAGTGGTGTAGATATTTCCATGTTGATACAGATAGCGGTGTAGCTATTTCCATGTTCATACAGATAGCGGTGTAGATATTTCCAGGTTTATACAGATAGCGGTGTAGATATCTCCATCTTAATTACAGATGACGGTGTAGATATTTATATGTTCATACAGATGGCGGTGCAGATATTTCCATGTTCATACAGATGGCGGTGTAGATATTTCCATGTTTATAGAGATAGCGGTGTAGTTATTTCCATGTGTAAAGAGATAGCTTTGTAGATATTTCCATGTATATGCAGATAGCTGTGTAGATATTTCCATTTTCGTGCAGATAGCGGTGTAGATATTTCCATGTTCAAACAGATAGCTGTGTAGATATTTCCATGTTCATTCAGATGGCGGTGTAGATATTTCCATGTTTATAGAGATAGTGGTGTAGTTATTTCCATGTGTAAAGAGATAGCTTTGTAGATATTTCCATGTATGTGCAGATAGCTGTGTATATATTTCTATTTTCATGCAGATAGCATTTTAGATATTTCCATGTTCAAACAGATTGCGGTGTAGATATTTCCATGTTCATACAGATAGCGGTGTAGATATTTCCAGGTTTATATAGATAGCGGTGAAGATGTATGCATGTTTACAAAGATAGCGGAGTAGATATTTCCATGTTCATACAGATCGCGGTGAAGATGTATGCATGTTTACACAGATAGCGGTGTAGATATTTCCATGTTCATACAGATGGCTCTGTAGATATATCCATATTCTTTCAGATGGCGGTGAATATATTTCCATGTTCATACAGATAGCGGTGTAGATATTTCCATGTTCATACAGATAGCCGTGTACATATTTCCATGTTCATACAGATAGCGGTGTAGATATTTCCGTGTTCATACAGATAGCGGTGTAGATATTTCCATGTTCATACAGGTAGCGGTGTAGATATTTCCATGTTCATAGAGATAGCGGTGCTGATATTTCCATGTTTATACAGGCAGCGGTGTAGATATTTCCATGTTTATACAGATAGCGGTGTAGATATCTCCTTCTTTATACAGATGGCGGTGTAGATATTTATATGTTCATACAGATGGCGGTGAAGATATTTCCATGTTCAAACAGATAGCAGTGTAGATATTTCCATGTTCATACAGATAGCGGTTTAGATATTTCCATGTTCATACAGATAGCGGTGTAGTTATTTCCATGTTTATACAGATAGCGGTGAAGATGTATGCATGTTTACACAGATAGCGGTGTAGATATTTCCATGTTCATCCAGAGGGCTGCGTAGATATATCCATGTTCATACAGATAACGGTGTAGATATTTCCATGTTCATACAGATCGCGGTGTAGATATTTCCATGTTCATCCAGATGCCTGTGTAGACATATCGATGATCATACAGATGGCGGTGAAGATATTTCCATGTTCATACAGATAGCGGTGTAGATATTTCCATGTTCATACAGATGGCTGTGTAGATATATCCATGTTCATACAGATGGCGGTGAAGGTATTTCCAAGTTCATACAGACAGCGGTGTAGATATTTCCACGTTCATACAGAGAGCGGTGTAGATATTTCCATGTTCATACTGATAGCGGTGCTGATATTTCCATGTTTATACAGATAGCGGTGTAGATATTTCCATGTTTATACAGATAGCGGTGTAGATATTTCCATGTTTATACAGATAGCGGTGTAGATATCTCCTTCTTAATACAGATGGCGGTGCAGATATTTATATGTTCATACACATGCCGGTGCAGATATTTCCATGTTCATACAGATGGCGGAGTAGATATTTCCATGTTTATAGAGATAGCGGTGTAGTTATTTCCATGTCTAAAGACATAGCTGTGTAGATATTTCCATGTATATGCAAATAGCTGTGTAGATATTTCCATTTTCATGCTGACAGCGGTGTAGATATTTCCATGTTCAAACATATAGCAGTGTAGGTATTTCCAAGTTTATACAGATAGCGGTGTGGATATTTCCATGTTCATACAGATAGCGGTGTAGATATTTCCATGTTCATACAGATAGCGGTGCTGATATTTCCATGTTTATACAGGTAGCGGTGTAGATATTTCCATGTTTATACAGCTAGCGGTGTAGATATTTCCATGTTTATACAGATAGCGGTGTAGATATTTCCAGGTTTATACAGATAGCGGTGTAGATATCTCCATCTTAATACAGATGGCTGTGTAGATATTTATATCTTCATACAGATGGCGGTGCAGATATTTCCATGTTCATACAGATGGCGGTGTAGATATTTCCATGTTTATAGAGATAGCGGTGTAGTTATTTCCATGTGTAAAGAGATAGCTTTGTAGATATTTCCATCTATATGCAGATAGCTGTGTATTTATTTCCATTTTCATGCAGATAGTGGTGTTGATATTTCCATGTTCAAACAGATAGCTTTGTAGATATTTCCATGTTCATACAGATAGCGGTGTAGAGATTTCCATGTTTATACAGATAGCGGTGAAATGTATGCATGTTTACGCAGATAGTGGTGTAGATATTTCCATGTTCATACAGATCGCGGTGTAGATATTTCCATGTTCATCCAGATGGCTGTGTAGACATATCGATGATCTCACAGATGGCGGTGAAGATATTTCCATGTTCATACAGATAGCGGTGTAGATATTTCCATGTTCATACGGATAGCGGTGTAGATATTTCCATGTTCATACAGATGGCTGTGTAGATATATCCATGTTCATACAGATGGCGGTGAAGATACTTCCATGTTCATACAGACAGCGGTGTAGATATTTCCACGTTCATACAGATAGCGGTGTAGATATTTCCATGTTCATACTGATAGCGGTGCTGATATTTCCTTGTTTATACAGATAGCGGTGTTGATATTTCCATGTTTATACAGATAGCGGTGTAGATATTTCCATGTTTATACAGATAGCGGTGTAGATATCTCCTTCTTAATACAGATGGCGGTGCAGATATTTATATGTTCATACACATGCCGGTGCAGATATTTCCATGTTCATACAGATGGCGGAGTAGATATTTCCATGTTTATAGAGATAGCGGTGTAGTTATTTCCATGTGAAAAGAGATAGCTGTGTAGATATTTCTATGTATATGCAAATAGCTGTGTAGATATTTCCATTTTCATGCTGACAGCGGTGTAGATATTTCCATGTTCAAACAGATAGCGGTGTAGATATTTCCATGTTTATACAGATAGCGGTGTGGATATTTCCATGTTCATACAGATAGCGGTGTGGATATTTCCATGTTCACGCAGATAGCTGTGTAGATATTTCCATATTCATACTGATAGCGGTGCTGATATTTCCATGTTTATACAGGTAGCGGTGTAGATATTTCCTTGTTTATACAGATAGCGGTGTAGATATTTCCATGTTCATACAGATAGCGGTGTAGCTATTTCCATGTTCATACGGATAGCGGTGTAGATATTTCCATGTTCATACAGATGGCTGTGTAGATATATCCATGTTCATACAGATGGCGGTGAAGATACTTCCATGTTCATACAGACAGCGGTGTAGATATTTCCACGTTCATACAGATTGCGGTGTAGATATTTCCATGTTCATACTGATAGCGGTGCTGATATTTCCTTGTTTATACAGATAGCGGTGTTGATATTTCCATGTTTATACAGATAGCGGTGTAGATATTTCCATGTTTATACAGATAGCGGTGTAGATATCTCCTTCTTAATACAGATGGCGGTGCAGATATTTATATGTTCATACACATGCCGGTGCAGATATTTAAATGTTCATACAGATGGCGGTGTAGATATTTCCATGTTTATAGAGATAGCGGTGTAGTTATTTCCATGTGTAAAGAGATAGCTGTGTAGATATTTCTATGTATATGCAAATAGCTGTGTAGATATTTCCATTTTCATGCTGACAGCGGTGTAGATATTTCCATGTTCAAACAGATAGCGGTGTAGATATTTCCATGTTTATACAGATAGCGGTGTGGATATTTCCATGTTCATACAGATAGCGGTGTAGATATTT
This sequence comes from Gorilla gorilla gorilla, assembly GCF_029281585.2. Lineage (NCBI taxonomy): Eukaryota > Metazoa > Chordata > Mammalia > Primates > Hominidae > Gorilla > Gorilla gorilla. The sequence continues at coordinate 1,029,999 of NC_073232.2, read as the reverse complement.
CCATGTTCATGCAGATAGCGGTGTAGATATTTCCATATTCATACAGATAGCGGTGCTGATATTTCCATGTTTATACAGGTAGCGGTGTAGATATTTCCATGTTTATACAGATAGCGGTGTAGATATTTCCATGTTCATACAGATAGCGGTGTAGATATATCCAAGTTCATACAGATAGCGGTGTAGATATTTCCATGTTCATACAGATAGTGGTGTAGATATTTCCATGTTGATACAGATAGCGGTGTAGCTATTTCCATGTTCATACAGATAGCGGTGTAGATATTTCCAGGTTTATACAGATAGCGGTGTAGATATCTCCATCTTAATTACAGATGACGGTGTAGATATTTATATGTTCATACAGATGGCGGTGCAGATATTTCCATGTTCATACAGATGGCGGTGTAGATATTTCCATGTTTATAGAGATAGCGGTGTAGTTATTTCCATGTGTAAAGAGATAGTTTTGTATATATTTCCATGTATATGCAGATAGCTGTGTAGATATTTCCATTTTCGTGCAGATAGCGGTGTAGATATTTCCATGTTCAAACAGATAGCTGTGTAGATATTTCCATGTTCATTCAGATGGCGGTGTAGATATTTCCATGTTTATAGAGATAGTGGTGTAGTTATTTCCATGTGTAAAGAGATAGCTTTGTACATATTTCCATATATGTGCAGATAGCTGTGTATATATTTCTATTTTCATGCAGATAGCAGTTTAGATATTTCCATGTTCAAACAGATTGCGGTGTAGATATTTCCATGTTCATACAGATAGCGGTGTAGATATTTCCATGTTTATACAGATAGCGGTGTAGATATCTCCTTCTTAATACAGATGGCGGTGCAGATATTTATATGTTCATACACATGCCGGTGCAGATATTTCCATGTTCATACAGATGGCGGAGTAGATATTTCCATGTTTATAGAGATAGCGGTGTAGTTATTTCCATGTGAAAAGAGATAGCTGTGTAGATATTTCTATGTATATGCAAATAGCTGTGTAGATATTTCCATTTTCATGCTGACAGCGGTGTAGATATTTCCATGTTCAAACAGATAGCGGTGTAGATATTTCCATGTTTATACAGATAGCGGTGTGGATATTTCCATGTTCATACAGATAGCGGTGTAGATATTTCCATGTTCATGCAGATAGCTGTGTAGATATTTCCATATTCATACTGATAGCGGTGCTGATATTTCCATGTTTATACAGGTAGCGGTGTAGATATTTCCTTGTTTATACAGATAGCGGTGTAGATATTTCCATGTTCATACAGATAGCGGTGTAGCTATTTCCATGTTCATACGGATAGCGGTGTAGATATTTCCATGTTCATACAGATGGCTGTGTAGATATATCCATGTTCATACAGATGGCGGTGAAGATACTTCCATGTTCATACAGACAGCGGTGTAGATATTTCCACGTTCATACAGATTGCGGTGTAGATATTTCCATGTTCATACTGATAGCGGTGCTGATATTTCCTTGTTTATACAGATAGCGGTGTTGATATTTCCATGTTTATACAGATAGCGGTGTAGATATTTCCATGTTTATACAGATAGCGGTGTAGATATCTCCTTCTTAATACAGATGGCGGTGCAGATATTTATATGTTCATACACATGCCGGTGCAGATATTTAAATGTTCATACAGATGGCGGTGTAGATATTTCCATGTTTATAGAGATAGCGGTGTAGTTATTTCCATGTGTAAAGAGATTGCTGTGTAGATATTTCTATGTATATGCAAATAGCTGTGTAGATATTTCCATTTTCATGCTGACAGCGGTGTAGATATTTCCATGTTCAAACAGATAGCGGTGTAGATATTTCCATGTTTATACAGATAGCGGTGTGGATATTTCCATGTTCATACAGATAGCGGTGTAGATATTTCCATGTTCATGCAGATAGCGGTGTAGATATTTCCATATTCATACAGATAGCGGTGCTGATATTTCCATGTTTATACAGGTAGCGGTGTAGATATTTCCATGTTTATACAGATAGCGGTGTAGATATTTCCATGTTCATACAGATAGCGGTGTAGATATATCCATGTTCACACAGATAGCGGTGTAGATATTTCCATGTTCATACAGATAGTGGTGTAGATATTTCCATGTTGATACAGATAGCGGTGTAGCTATTTCCATGTTCATACAGATAGCGGTGTAGATATTTCCAGGTTTATACAGATAGCGGTGTAGATATCTCCATCTTAATTACAGATGACGGTGTAGATATTTATATGTTCATACAGATGGCGGTGCAGATATTTCCATGTTCATACAGATGGCGGTGTAGATATTTCCATGTTTATAGAGATAGCGGTGTAGTTATTTCCATGTGTAAAGAGATAGCTTTGTAGATATTTCCATGTATATGCAGATAGCTGTGTAGATATTTCCATTTTCGTGCAGATAGCGGTGTAGATATTTCCATGTTCAAACAGATAGCTGTGTAGATATTTCCATGTTCATTCAGATGGCGGTGTAGATATTTCCATGTTTATAGAGATAGTGGTGTAGTTATTTCCATGTGTAAAGAGATAGCTTTGTAGATATTTCCATGTATGTGCAGATAGCTGTGTATATATTTCTATTTTCATGCAGATAGCAGTTTAGATATTTCCATGTTCAAACAGATTGCGGTGTAGATATTTCCATGTTCATACAGATAGCGGTGTAGATATTTCCAGGTTTATATAGATAGCGGTGAAGATGTATGCATGTTTACAAAGATAGCGGAGTAGATATTTCCATGTTCATACAGATCGCGGTGAAGATGTATGCATGTTTACACAGATAGCGGTGTAGATATTTCCATGTTCATACAGATGGCTCTGTAGATATATCCATATTCATACAGATGGCGGTGAATATATTTCCATGTTCATACAGATAGCGGTGTAGATATTTCCATGTTCATACAGATAGCCGTGTACATATTTCCATGTTCATACAGATAGCGGTGTAGATATTTCCGTGTTCATACAGATAGCGGTGTAGATATTTCCATGTTCATACAGGTAGCGGTGTAGATATTTCCATGTTCATAGAGATAGCGGTGCTGATATTTCCATGTTTATACAGGCAGCGGTGTAGATATTTCCATGTTTATACAGATAGCGGTGTAGATATCTCCTTCTTTATACAGATGGCGGTGTAGATATTTATATGTTCATACAGATGGCGGTGAAGATATTTCCATGTTCAAACAGATAGCAGTGTAGATATTTCCATGTTCATACAGATAGCGGTTTAGATATTTCCATGTTCATACAGATAGCGGTGTAGTTATTTCCATGTTTATACAGATAGCGGTGAAGATGTATGCATGTTTACACAGATAGCGGTGTAGATATTTCCATGTTCATCCAGAGGGCTGCGTAGATATATCCATGTTCATACAGATAACGGTGTAGATATTTCCATGTTCATACAGATAGCGGTGTAGATATTTCCATGTTCATCCAGATGGCTGTGTAGATATTTCCATGTTCATACAGATAGCGGTGTAGATATTTCCATGTTCATACAGATAGCCGTGTACATATTTCCATGTTCATACAGATAGCGGTGTAGATATTTCCGTGTTCATACAGATAGCGGTGTAGATATTTCCATGTTCATACTGGTAGCGGTGTAGATATTTCCATGTTCATAGAGATAGCGGTGCTGATATTTCCATGTTTATACAGGCAGCGGTGTAGATATTTCCATGTTTATACAGATAGCGGTGTAGATATCTCCTTCTTTATACAGATGGCGGTGTAGATATTTATATGTTGATACAGATGGCGGTGAAGATATTTCTATGTTCATACAGATGGCGGTGTAGATATTTCCATGTTTATGGAGATAGCGGTGTAGATATTTTCATGTGTAAAGAGATAGCTGTGTAGATATTTCCATGTATATGCAGATAGCTGTGTAGATATTTCCATTTTCATGCAGACAGAGGTGTAGATATTTCCATGTTCAAACTGATAGCGGTGTAGATATTTCCATTTTCGTACAGAGAGCGGTGTATATATTTCCATGTTCATACAGATAGTGGTGTAGATATTTCCATGTTCATACAGATAGCAGTGTAGATATTTCCATGTTCATACAGATAGCGGTGCTGATATTTCCATGTTTATACAGGTAGCGGTTTAGATATTTCCATGTTTATACAGATAGCGGTGTAGATATTTCCATGTTTATACAGATAGCGGTGTAGATATTTCCATGTTTGTACAGATAGCGGTGTAGATATCTCCATCTTAATACAGATTGCGGTGTAGATATTTATAAGTTCATACTGATGGCGGTGCAGATATTTCCCTGTTCATACAGATGGCGGTGTAGATATTTCCATGTTCAAACTGATAGCGGTGTAGTTATTTCCATATGTAAAGAGATAGCTGTGTAGATATTTCCATATATATGCAGATTGCAGTGTAGATATTTCCATTTTCATGCAGATAGCGGTGTAGATATTTCCATGTTCAAACAGATAGCGGTGTAGATATTTCCATGTTCATACAGATAGCGGTGTAGCTATTTCCATGTTCATACAGATAGCGGTGTCGATATTTCCATGTTTATACAGATAGCGGTGAAGATGTATGCATGTTTACACAGATAGCGGTGTAGATATTTCCAGGTTCATACAGATAGCGGTGTAGATATTTCCATGTTCATCCCGATGGCTGTGTAGATATATCCATGTTCATACAGATAGCGGTGTAGATATTTCCATGTTCATACAGATAGTGGTGTAGATATTTCCATCTTTATACAGATAGCGGTGTAGCTATTTCCATGTTCATACAGATAGCGGTGTAGATATTTCCAGGTTTATACAGATAGCGGTGTAGATATCTCCATCTTAATACAGATGGCGGTGTAGATATTTATATGTACATACAGATGGCGGTGCAGATATTTCCATGTTCATACAGATGGCGGTGTAGATATTTCCATGTTTATAGAGATAGCGGTGTAGTTATTTCCATGTGTAAAGAGATAGCTTTGTAGATATTTCCATGTATATGCAGATAGCTGTGTAGATATTTCCATTTTCGTGCAGATAGCGGTGTAGATATTTCCATGTTGAAACAGATAGCGGTGTAGATATTTCCATGTTCATACAGATAGCGGTGTAGATATTTGCATGTTCATACAGATAGCGGTGAAGATGTATGCATGTTTACACAGATAGCGGTGTAGATATTTCCATGTTCATACAGATAGCGGTGTAGATATTTCCATGTTCATCCAGATGGCTCTGTAGATATATCCATGTTCATACAGATGGCGGTGAATATATTTCCATGTTCATACAGATAGCGGTGTAGATATTTCCATGTTCAAACTGATAGCGGTGTAGTTATTTCCATATGTAAAGAGATAGCTGTGTAGATATTTCCATATATATGCAGATTGCAGTGTAGATATTTCCATTTTCATGCAGATAGCGCTGTAGATATTTCCATGTTCAAACAGATAGCGGTGTAGATATTTCCATGTTCATACAGATAGCGGTGTAGCTATTTCCATGTTCATACAGATAGCGGTGTCGATATTTCCATGTTTATACAGATAGCGGTGAAGATGTATGCATGTTTACACAGATAGCGGTGTAGATATTTCCAGGTTCATACAGATAGCGGTGTAAATATTTCCATGTTCATCCCGATGGCTGTGTAGATATATCCATGTTCATACAGATAGCGGTGTAGATATTTCCATGTTCATACAGATAGTGGTGTAGATATTTCCATGTTTATACAGATAGCGGTGTAGCTATTTCCATGTTCATACAGATAGCGGTGTAGATATTTCCAGGTTTATACAGATAGCGGTGTAGATATCTCCATCTTAATAGAGATGGCGGTGTAGATATTTATATGTACATACAGATGGCGGTGCAGATATTTCCATGTTCATACAGATGGCGGTGTAGATATTTCCATGTTTATAGAGATAGCGGTGTAGTTATTTCCATGTGTAAAGAGATAGCTTTGTAGATATTTCCATGTATATGCAGATAGCTGTGTAGATATTTCCATTTTCATGCAGATAGCAGTGTAGATATTTCCATGTTGAAACAGATAGCGGTGTAGATATTTCCATGTTCATACAGATAGCGGTGTAGATATTTCCATGTTCATACAGATAGCGGTGAAGATGTATGCATGTTTACACAGATAGCGGTGTAGATATTTCCATGTTCATACAGATAGCGGTGTAGATATTTCCATGTTCATCCAGATGGCTCTGTAGATATATCCATGTTCATACAGATGGCGGTGAATATATTTCCATGTTCATACAGATAGCGGTGTAGATATTTCCATGTTCATACAGATAGCGGTGTAGATATTATCATGTTCATACAGATAGCGGTGTAGCTATTTCCATGTTCATACAGATAGCGTTGTAGATATTTTCATGTTCATCCAGATGGCTGTGTAGATATATCCATGTTCATACAGATGGCGGTGAAGATATTTCCATGTTCATACAGATAGCGGTGTATATATTTCCATGTTCATTCAGATAGTGTTGTAGATATTTCCATGTTCATACAGATAGCGGTGTAGATATTTCCATGTTCATACAGATAGCGGTGTAGATATTTCCATGTTTATACAGATAGCGGTGAAATGTATGCATGTTTACGCAGATAGTGGTGTAGATATTTCCATGTTCATACAGATCGCGGTGTAGATATTTCCATGTTCATCCAGATGGCTGTGTAGACATATCGATGATCATACAGATGGCGGTGAAGATATTTCCATGTTCATACAGATAGCGGTGTAGATATTTCCATGTTCATACAGATGGCTGTGTAGATATATCCATGTTCATACAGATGGCGGTGAAGGTATTTCCAAGTTCATACAGACAGCGGTGTAGATATTTCCACGTTCATACAGATAGCGGTGTAGATATTTCCATGTTCATACTGATAGCGGTGCTGATATTTCCTTGTTTATACAGATAGCGGTGTTGATATTTCCATGTTTATACAGATAGCGGTGTAGATATCTCCTTCTTAATACAGATGGCGGTGCAGATATTTATATGTTCATACACATGCCGGTGCAGATATTTCCATGTTCATACAGATGGCGGAGTAGATATTTCCATGTTTATAGAGATAGCGGTGTAGTTATTTCCATGTGAAAAGAGATAGCTGTGTAGATATTTCTATGTATATGCAAATAGCTGTGTAGATATTTCCATTTTCATGCTGACAGCGGTGTAGATATTTCCATGTTCAAACAGATAGCGGTGTAGATATTTCCATGTTTATACAGATAGCGGTGTGGATATTTCCATGTTCATACAGATAGCGGTGTAGATATTTCCATGTTCATGCAGATAGCTGTGTAGATATTTCCATATTCATACAGATAGCGGTGCTGATATTTCCATGTTTATACAGGTAGCGGTGTAGATATTTCCTTGTTTATACAGATAGCGGTGTAGATATTTCCATGTTCATACAGATAGCGGTGTAGCTATTTCCATGTTCATACGGATAGCGGTGTAGATATTTCCATGTTCATACAGATGGCTGTGTAGATATATCCATGTTCATACAGATGGCGGTGAAGATACTTCCATGTTCATACAGACAGCGGTGTAGATATTTCCACGTTCATACAGATTGCGGTGTAGATATTTCCATGTTCATACTGATAGCGGTGCTGATATTTCCTTGTTTATACAGATAGCGGTGTTGATATTTCCATGTTTATACAGATAGCGGTGTAGATATTTCCATGTTTATACAGATAGCGGTGTAGATATCTCCTTCTTAATACAGATGGCGGTGCAGATATTTATATGTTCATACACATGCCGGTGCAGATATTTAAATGTTCATACAGATGGCGGTGTAGATATTTCCATGTTTATAGAGATAGCGGTGTAGTTATTTCCATGTGTAAAGAGATAGCTGTGTAGATATTTCTATGTATATGCAAATAGCTGTGTAGATATTTCCATTTTCATGCTGACAGCGGTGTAGATATTTCCATGTTCAAACAGATAGCGGTGTAGATATTTCCATGTTTATACAGATAGCGGTGTGGATATTTCCATGTTCATACAGATAGCGGTGTAGATATTTCCATGTTCATGCAGATAGCGGTGTAGATATTTCCATATTCATACAGATAGCGGTGCTGATATTTCCATGTTTATACAGGTAGCGGTGTAGATATTTCCATGTTTATACAGATAGCGGTGTAGATATTTCCATGTTCATACAGATAGCGGTGTAGATATATCCATGTTCATACAGATAGCGGTGTAGATATTTCCATGTTCATACAGATAGTGGTGTAGATATTTCCATGTTGATACAGATAGCAGTGTAGCTATTTCCATGTTCATACAGATAGCGGTGTAGATATTTCCAGGTTTATACAGATAGCGGTGTAGATATCTCCATCTTAATTACAGATGACGGTGTAGATATTTATATGTTCATACAGATGGCGGTGCAGATATTTCCATGTTCACACAGATGGCGGTGTAGATATTTCCATGTTTATAGAGATAGCAGTGTAGTTATTTCCATGTGTAAAGAGATAGCTTTGTAGATATTTCCATGTATATGCAGATAGCTGTGTAGATATTTCCATTTTCGTGCAGATAGCGGTGTAGATATTTCCATGTTCAAACAGATAGCGGTGTAGATATTTCCATGTTCATTCAGATGGCGGTGTAGATATTTCCATGTTTATAGAGACAGTGGTGTAGTTATTTCCATGTGTAAAGAGATAGCTTTGTAGATATTTCCATGTATGTGCAGATAGCTGTGTATATATTTCTATTTTCATGCAGATAGCAGTTTAGATAATTCCATGTTCAAACAGATTGCGGTGTAGATATTTCCAGGTTTATATAGATAGCGGTGAAGATGTATGCATGTTTACAAAGATAGCGGAGTAGATATTTCCATGTTCATACACATCGCGGTGAAGATGTATGCATGTTTACACAGATAGCGGTGTAGATATTTCCATGTTCATACAGATGGCTCGGTAGATATATCCATATTCATACAGATGGCGGTGAATATATTTCCATGTTCATACAGATAGCGGTGTAGATATTTCCATGTTCATAGAGATAGCGGTGCTGATATTTCCATGTTTATACAGGCAGCGGTGTAGATATTTCCATGTTTATACAGATAGCGGTGTAGATATCTCCTTCTTTATACATATGGCGGTGTAGATATTTATATGTTCATACAGATGGCGGTGAAGATATTTCCATGTTCAAACAGATAGCAGTGTAGATATTTCCATGTTCATACAGATAGCGGTTTAGATATTTCCATGTTCATACAGATAGCGGTGTAGTTATTTCCATGTTTATACAGATAGCGGTGAAGATGTATGCATGTTTACACAGATAGCGGTGTAGATATTTCCATGTTCATCCAGAGGGCTGCGTAGATATATCCATGTTCATACAGATAACGGTGTAGATATTTCCATGTTCATACAGATAGCGGTGTAGATATTTCCATGTTCATCCAGATGGCTGTGTAGATATTTCCATGTTCATACAGATAGCGGTGTAGATATTTCCATGTTCATACAGATAGCCGTGTACATATTTCCATGTTCATACAGATAGCGGTGTAGATATTTCCGTGTTCATACAGATAGCGGTGTAGATATTTCCATGTTCATACAGGTAGCGGTGTAGATATTTCCATGTTCATAGAGATAGCGGTGCTGATATTTCCATGTTTATACAGGCAGCGGTGTAGATATTTCCATGTTTATACAGATAGCGGTGTAGATATCTCCTTCTTTATACAGATGGCGGTGTAGATATTTATATGTTCATACAGATGGCGGTGAAGATATTTCTATGTTCATACAGATGGCGGTGTAGATATTTCCATGTTTATGGAGATAGCGGTGTAGTTATTTTCATGTGTAAAGAGATAGCTGTGTAGATATTTCCATGTATATGCAGATAGCTGTGTAGATATTTCCATTTTCATGCAGACAGAGGTGTAGATATTTCCATGTTCAAACTGATAGCGGTGTAGATATTTCCATTTTCGTACAGAGAGCGGTGTATATATTTCCATGTTCATACAGATAGTGGTGTAGATATTTCCATGTTCATACAGATAGCAGTGTAGATATTTCCATGTTCATACAGATAGCGGTGCTGATATTTCCATGTTTATACAGGTAGCGGTGTAGATATTTCCATGTTTATACAGATAGCGGTGTAGATATTTCCATGTTTATACAGATAGCGGTGTAGATATTTCCATGTTTGTACAGATAGCGGTGTAGATATCTCCATCTTAATACAGATTGCGGTGTAGATATTTATAAGTTCATACTGATGGCGGTGCAGATATTTCCCTGTTCATACAGATGGCGGTGTAGATATTTCCATGTTCAAACTGATAGCGGTGTAGTTATTTCCATATGTAAAGAGATAGCTGTGTAGATATTTCCATATATATGCAGTTTGCAGTGTAGATATTTCCATTTTCATGCAGATAGCGGTGTAGATATTTCCATGTTCAAACAGATAGCGGTGTAGATATTTCCATGTTCATACAGATAGTGGTGTAGCTATTTCCATGTACATACAGATAGCTGTGTCGATATTTCCATGTTTATACAGATAGCGGTGAAGATGTATGCATGTTTACACAGATAGCGGTGTGGATATTTCCAGGTTCATACAGATAGCGGTGTAGATATTTCCATGTTCATCCCGATGGCTGTGTAGATATATCCATGTTCATACAGATAGCGGTGTAGATATTTCCATGTTCATACAGATAGTGGTGTAGATATTTCCATCTTTATACAGATAGCGGTGTAGCTATTTCCATGTTCATACAGATAGTGGTGTAGATATTTCCAGGTTTATACAGATAGCGGTGTAGGTATCTCCATCTTAATACAGATGGCGGTGTAGATATTTATATGTACATACAGATGGCGGTGCAGATATTTCCATGTTCATACAGATGGCGGTGTAGATATTTCCATGTTTATAGAGATAGCGGTGTAGTTATTTCCATGTGTAAAGAGATAGCTTTGTAGATATTTCCATGTATATGCAGATAGCTGTGTAGATATTTCCATTTTCGTGCAGATAGCGGTGTAGATATTTCCATGTTGAAACAGATAGCGGTGTAGATATTTCCATGTTCATACAGATAGCGGTGTAGATATTTCCATGTTCATGCAGATAGCGGTGAAGATGTATGCATGTTTACACAGATAGCGGTGTAGATATTTCCATGTTCATACAGATAGCGGTGTAGATATTTCCATGTTCATCCAGATGGCTCTGTAGATATATCCATGTTCATACAGATGGCGGTGAATATATTTCCATGTTCATACAGATAGCGGTGTAGATATTCCCATGTTCAAACTGATAGCGGTGTAGTTATTTCCATATGTAAAGAGATAGCTGTGTAGATATTTCCATATATATGCAGATTGCAGTGTAGATATTTCCATTTTCATGCAGATAGCGGTGTAGATATTTCCATGTTCAAACAGATAGCGGTGTAGATATTTCCATGTTCATACAGATAGCGGTGTAGCTATTTCCATGTTCATACAGATAGCGGTGTCGATATTTCCATGTTTATACAGATAGCGGTGAAGATGTATGCATGTTTACACAGATAGCGGTGTAGATATTTCCAGGTTCCTACAGATAGCGGTGTAAATATTTCCATGTTCATCCCGATGGCTGTGTAGATATATCCATGTTCACACAGATAGCGGTGTAGATATTTCCATGTTCATACAGATAGTGGTGTAGATATTTCCATGTTTATACAGATAGCGGTGTAGCTATTTCCATGTTCATACAGATAGCCGTGTAGATATTTCCAGGTTTATACAGATAGCGGTGTAGATATCTCCATCTTAGTAGAGATGGCGGTGTAGATATTTATATGAACATACAGATGGCGGTGCAGATATTTCCATGTTCATACAGATGGCGGTGTAGATATTTCCATGTTTATAGAGATAGCGGTGTAGTTATTTCCATGTGTAAAGAGATAGCTTTGTAGATATTTCCATGTATATGCAGATAGCTGTGTAGATATTTCCATTTTCATGCAGATAGCAGTGTAGATATTTCCATGTTGAAACAGATAGCGGTGTAGATATTTCCATGTTCATACAGATAGCGGTGTAGATATTTCCATGTTCATACAGATAGCGGTGAAGATGTATGCATGTTTACACAGATAGCGGTGTAGATATTTCCATGTTCATACAGATAGCGGTGTAGGTATTTCCATGTTCATCCAGATGGCTCTGTAGATATATCCACGTTCATACAGATGGCGGTGAATATATTTCCATGTTCATACAGATAGCGGTGTAGATATTTCCATGTTCATACAGATAGCGGTGTAGATATTATCATGTTCATACAGATAGCGGTGTAGCTATTTCCATGTTCATACAGATAGCGTTGTAGATATTTTCATGTTCATCCAGATGGCTGTGTAGATATATCCATGTTCATACAGATGGCGGTGAAGATATTTCCATGTTCATACAGATAGCGGTGTATATATTTCCAGGTTCATTCAGATAGTGTAGTAGATATTTCCATGTTCATACAGATAGCGGTGTAGATATTTCCATGTTCATACAGATAGCGGTGTAGATATTTCCATGTTTATACAGATAGCGGTGAAATGTATGCATGTTTACGCAGATAGTGGTGTAGATATTTCCATGTTCATACAGATCGCGGTGTAGATATTTCCATGTTCATCCAGATGGCTGTGTAGACATATCGATGATCATACAGATGGCGGTGAAGATATTTCCATGTTCATACAGATAGCGGTGTAGATATTTCCATGTTCACACAGATGGCTGTGTAGATATATCCATGTTCATACAGATGGCGGTGAAGTTATTTCCAAGTTCATACAGACAGCGGTGTAGATATTTCCACGTTCATACAGAGAGCGGTGTAGATATTTCCATGTTCATACTGATAGCGGTGCTGATATTTCCATGTTTATACAGATAGCAGTGTAGATATTTCCATGTTTATACAGATAGCGGTGTAGTTATTTCCATGTTTATACAGATAGCGGTGTAGATATCTCCTTCTTAATACAGATGGCGGTGCAGATATTTATATGTTCATACACATGCCGGTGCAGATATTTCCATGTTCATACAGATGGCGGAGTAGATATTTCCATGTTTATAGAGATAGCGGTGTAGTTATTTCCATGTCTAAAGACATAGCTGTGTAGATATTTCCATGTATATGCAAATAGCTGTGTAGATATTTCCATTTTCATGCTGACAGCGGTGTAGATATTTCCATGTTCAAACATATAGCAGTGTAGGTATTTCCAAGTTTATACAGATAGCGGTGTGGATATTTCCATGTTCATACAGATAGCGGTGTAGATATTTCCATGTTCATACAGATAGCGGTGCTGATATTTCCATGTTTATACAGGTAGCGGTGTAGATATTTCCATGTTTATACAGCTAGCGGTGTAGATATTTCCATGTTTATACAGATAGCGGTGTAGATATTTCCAGGTTTATACAGATAGCGGTGTAGATATCTCCATCTTAATACAGATGGCTGTGTAGATATTTATATCTTCATACAGATGGCGGTGCAGATATTTCCATGTTCATACAGATGGCGGTGTAGATATTTCCATGTTTATAGAGATAGCGGTGTAGTTATTTCCATGTGTAAAGAAATAGCTTTGTAGATATTTCCATCTATATGCAGATAGCTGTGTATTTATTTCCATTTTCATGCAGATAGTGGTGTAGATATTTCCATGTTCAAACAGATAGCTTTGTAGATATTTCCATGTTCATACATATAGCGGTGTAGAGATTTCCATGTTTATACAGATAGCGGTGAAATGTATGCATGTTTACGCAGATAGTGGTGTAGATATTTCCATGTTCATACAGATCGCGGTGTAGATATTTCCATGTTCATCCAGATGGCTGTGTAGACATATCGATGATCTCACAGATGGCGGTGAAGATATTTCCATGTTCATACAGATAGCGGTGTAGATATTTCCATGTTCATACGGATAGCGGTGTAGATATTTCCATGTTCATACAGATGGCTGTGTAGATATATCCATGTTCGTACAGATGGCGGTGAAGATACTTCCATGTTCATACAGACAGCGGTGTAGATATTTCCACGTTCATACAGATAGCGGTGTAGATATTTCCATGTTCATACTGATAGCGGTGCTGATATTTCCTTGTTTATACAGATAGCGGTGTTGATATTTCCATGTTTATACAGATAGCGGTGTAGATATTTCCATGTTTATACAGATAGCGGTGTAGATATCTCCTTCTTAATACAGATGGCGGTGCAGATATTTATATGTTCATACACATGCCGGTGCAGATATTTCCATGTTCATACAGATGTCGGAGTAGATATTTCCATGTTTATAGAGATAGCGGTGTAGTTATTTCCATGTGAAAAGAGATAGCTGTGTAGATATTTCTATGTATATGCAAATAGCTGTGTAGATATTTCCATTTTCATGCTGACAGCGGTGTAGATATTTCCATGTTCAAACAGATAGCGGTGTAGATATTTCCATGTTTATACAGATAGCGGTGTGGATATTTCCATGTTCATACAGATAGCGGTGTAGATATTTCCATGTTCATGCAGATAGCTGTGTAGATATTTCCATATTCATACAGATAGCGGTGCTGATATTTCCATGTTTATACAGGTAGCGGTGTAGATATTTCCTTGTTTATACAGATAGCTGTGTAGATATTTCCATGTTCATACAGATAGCGGTGTAGATATATCCATGTTCATACAGATAGCGGTGTAGATATTTCCATGTTCATACAGATAGTGGTGTAGATATTTCCATGTTGATACAGATAGCGGTGTAGCTATTTCCATGTTCATACAGATAGCGGTGTAGATATTTCCAGGTTTATACAGATAGCGGTGTAGATATCTCCATCTTAATTACAGATGGCGGTGTAGATATTTATATGTTCATACAGATGGCGGTGCAGATATTTCCATGTTCATACAGATGGCGGTGTAGATATTTCCATGTTTATAGAGATAGCGGTGTAGTTATTTCCATGTGTAAAGAGATAGCTTTGTAGATATTTCCATGTATATGCAGATAGCTGTGTAGATATTTCCATTTTCGTGCAGATAGCGGTGTAGATATTTCCATGTTCAAACAGATAGCGGTGTAGATATTTCCATGTTCATTCAGATGGCGGTGTAGATATTTCCATGTTTATAGAGATAGTGGTGTAGTTATTTCCATGTGTACAGAGATAGCTTTGTATATATTTACATGTATGTGCAGATAGCTGTGTATATATTTCTATTTTCATGCAGATAGCAGTTTAGATATTTCCATGTTCAAACAGATTGCGGTGTAGATATTTCCATGTTCATACAGATAGCGGTGTATATATTTCCATGTTCATACAGATAGTGTTGTAGATATTTCCATGTTCATACAGATAGCGGTGTAGCTATTTCCATGTTCATACAGATAGAGGGGCTGATATTGCCATGTTCATGCCGATAGCGGTGCTGATATTTCCATGTTTATACAGGTAGCGGTGTAGATATTTCCATGTTTATACAGATAGCGGTGAAGATATTTCCATGTTTATACAGATAGCGGTGTAGATATTTCCAGGTTTATACAAATAGCAGTGTAGATATTTCCAAGTTTATACAGATAGCGGTGAAGATATCCCCATCTTAATACAGATGGCGGTGTAGATATTCATATGTTCTTACAGATGGCAGTGCAGATATTTCCATGTTCATACAGATGGCGGTGTAGATATTTCCATGTTTATAAAGATACCGGTGTAGTTATTTCCATGTGTAAAGAGATAGCTTTGTATATATTTCCATGTATATGCAGATAGCTGTGTAGATATTTCTATTTTCATGCAGATAGCGGTTTAGGTATTTCCATGTTCAAACAGATAGCTTTGTAGATATTTCCATGTTCATACAGATAGCGGTGTAGATATTTCCATGTTTATACAGATAGCGGTGAAATGTATGCATGTTTACGCAGATAGTGGTGTAGATATTTCCATGTTCATACAGATCGCGGTGTAGATATTTCCATGTTCATCCAGATGGCTGTGTAGACATATCGATGATCATACAGATGGCGGTGAAGATATTTCCATGTTCATACAGATAGCGGTGTAGATATTTCCATGTTCATACAGATGGCTGTGTAGATATATCCATGTTCATACAGATGGCGGTGAAGGTATTTCCATGTTCATACAGACAGCGGTGTAGATATTTCCACGTTCATACCGAGAGCGGTGTAGATATTTCCATGTTCATACTGATAGCGGTGCTGATATTTCCCGGTTTATACAGATAGCGGTGTAGATATTTCCATGTTTATACAGATAGCGTTGTAGATATTTCCATGTTTATACAGATAGCCGTGTAGATATCTCCTTCTTAATACAGATGGCGGTGCAGATATTTATATGTTCATACACATGCCGGTGCAGATATTTCCATGTTCATACAGATGGCGGAGTAGATATTTCCATGTTTATAGAGATAGCGGTGTAGTTATTTCCATGTCTAAAGAGATAGCTGTTTAGATATTTCCATGTATATGCAAATAGCTTTGTAGGTATTTCCATTTTCATGCTGACAGCGGTGTAGATATTTCCATGTTCAAACAGATAGCAGTGTAGGTATTTCCATGTTTATACAGATAGCGGTGTGGATATTTCCATGTTCATACAGATAGCGGTGTAGATATTTCCATGTTCATGCAGATAGCGGTGTAGATATTTCCATGTTCATACAGATAGCGGTGCTGATATTTCCATGTTTATACAGGTAGCGGTGTAGATATTTCCATGTTTATACAGATAGCGGTGTAGATATTTCCATTTTTATACAGATAGCGGTGTAGATATTTCCAGGTTTATACAGATAGCGGTGTAGATATCTCCATCTTAATACAGATGGCTGTGTAGATATTTATATCTTCATACAGATTGCGGTGCAGATATTTCCATGTTCATACAGATGGCGGTGTAGATATTTCCATGTTTATAGAGATAGCGGTGTAGTTATTTCCATGTGTAAAGAGATAGCTTTGTAGATATTTCCATCTATATGCAGATAGCTGTGTATTTATTTCCATTTTCATGCAGATAGCGGTGTAGATATTTCCATGTTCAAACAGATAGCGGTGTAGATATTTCCATGTTCATACAGATAGCTGTGGAGATATTTCCATGTTCATACAGATAGCGGTGAAGATGTATGCATGTTTACACAGACAGCGGTGTAGATATTTCCATGTTCATCCAGATGGCTGTGTAGATATATCCATGTTCATACAGATAGCGGTGTAGATATTTCCATGTTCATACAGATAGCGGTGTAGCTATTTCCATGTTCATACAGATAGCGGTGCTGTTATTTCCATGTTTATACAGGTAGCGGTGTAGATATTTCCATGTTCATACAGATAGCGGTGTAGATATTTCCATGTTCATACAGATAGCGGTGTAGCTATTTCCATGTTCATACAGATAGCGGTGTAGATATTTTCATGTTCATCCAGATGGCTGTGTAGATATATCCATGTTCATACAGATGGCGGTGAAGATATTTCCATGTTCATACAGATAGCGGTGTATATATTTCCATGTTCATACAGATAGTGTTGTAGATATTTCCATGTTCATACAGATAGCGGTGTAGCTATTTCCATGTTCATACAGATAGCGGTGTAGATATTTCCATGTTCATCCAGATGGCTGTGTAGATATATCCATGTTCATACAGATGGCGGTGAAGTTCTTTCCATGTTCATACAGATAGCGGTGTAGATATTTCCATGTTTATACAGATAGCGGTGTAGATATTTCCATGTTTATACAGATAGCGGTGTAGATATCTCCATCTTAATTAAGATGGCGGTGTAGATATTTATATGTTCATACAGTTGGTGGTGCAGATATTTCCATGTTCATACAGATGGCGGTGTAGTTATTACCATGTTCATACAGATAGCGGTGTAGTTATTTCCATGTGTAAAGAGATAGCTGAGTAGTTATTTCCATGTATATGCAGATAGCAGTGTAGATATTTGCATTTTCATGCAGATAGCGGTGTAGATATTTCCATGTTCAAACAGATAGTAGTGTAGATATTTCCATGTTCATACAGATAGCGATGTATATATTTCCATGATCATACAGATAGCGGTGTAGATATTTCCATGTTTATACAGATAGCGGTGAAGATGTATGCATGTTTACACAGATAGCGGTGTAGATATTTCCATGTTCATCCAGATGGCTGTGTAGATATATCCATGTTCATACAGATAACGGTGTAGATATTTCCATGTTCATACAGATAGCGGTGTAGATATTTCCATGTTCATCCACATGGCTGTGTAGATATATCCATGTTCACACAGATAGCGGTGTAGATATTTCCATGTTCATACAGATAGCCGTGTACATATTTCCATGTTCATACAGATAGCGGTTTAGATATTTCCATTTGCATACAGATAGCAGTGTAGATATTTCCATGTTTATACAGATAGTGGTGAAGTTGTATGCATGTTTACACAGATAGCGGTGTAGATATTTCCATGTTCAAACAGATAGCGGTGTAGATATTTCCATGTTCATACAGATAGCGGTGTAGATATTTCCATGTTTATACAGATTGCATTGAAGATATATGCATATTTACACAGATAGCGGTGTAGATATTTCCATGTTCCTACAGATGGCTGTGTAGATATATCCATGTTCATACAGATAGCGGTGTAGATACTTCCATTTTCATACAGGTAGTGGTGTAGATATTTCCATGTTCATACAGATAGCGGTGTAGCTATTTCCATGTTCATACAGATAGCGGTGTAGATATTTCCATGTTCATAGAGATAGCGGTGTAGATATTTCCATGTTCATACAGATAGCGGTGCTGATATTTCCATGTTTATACTGGTAGCGGTGTGGATATTTCCATGTTTATACAGATAGCGGTGTAGATATTTCCATGTTTATACATATAGCGGTGTAGATATTTCCAAGTTTATACAGATAGCGGTGTAGATATCTCCATCTTAATATAGATGGGGGTTTAGATATTTATATCTTCATAAAGATGGCGGTGCAGATATTTCCATGTTCATACAGATGGCGGTGTAGATATTTCCATGTTCATACAGATAGCGGTGTAGTTATTTCCATGTGTAAAGAGATAGCTGTGTAGATATTTCCATGTATATACAGATAGCAGTGTAGATATTTCCATTTTCATGCAGATAGCGGTGTAGATATTTCCATGTTCAAACAGATAGCGGTGTAGATATTTCCATGTTCATACAGATAGCGGTGTAGATATTTCCATGTTCATACAGATAGCAGTGTAGATATTTCCATGTTTATACAGATAGCGGTGAAGATGTATGCATGTTTACACAGATAGCGGTGTAGATATTTCCATGTTCAAACAGATAGTGGTGTAGATATTTCCATGCTCATACAGATAGAGGTGTAGATATTTCCATGTTTATACAGATTGCGGTGAAGATGTATGCAAATTTACACAGATAGCGGTGTAGATATTTCCATGTTCATACAGATAGCGGTGTAGATATTTCCATGTTCATCCAGATGGCTGTGTAGATATATCCATGTTCATACAGATAGCGGTGTAGATATTTCCATTTTCATACAGGTAGTGGTGTAGATATTTCCATGTTCATACAGATAGCGGTGTAGCTATTTCCATGTTAATACAGATAGCGGTGTAGATATTTCCATGTTCATAGAGATAGCGGTGTAGATATTCCCATGTTCAAACAGATAGCGGTGCTGATATTTCCATGTTTATACAGGTAGCGGTGTAGATATTTCCATGTTTATACAGATAGCGGTGTAGATATTTCCATGTTTATACATATAGCGGTGTAGATATTTCCAAGTTTATACAGATAGCGGTGTAGATATCTCCATCTTAATATAGATGGGGGTGTAGATATTTATATCTTCGTACAGATGGCGGTGCAGATATTTACATGTTCATACAGGTGGTGGTGTAGATATTTGCATGTTTATAGAGATAGCGGTGTAGTTATTTCCATGTGTAAAGAGATTGCTGTGTAGATAT
This sequence comes from Gorilla gorilla gorilla, assembly GCF_029281585.2. NCBI lineage: Eukaryota > Metazoa > Chordata > Mammalia > Primates > Hominidae > Gorilla > Gorilla gorilla. The sequence goes on along the minus strand of NC_073232.2, from coordinate 1,009,713 downwards.
TTCCATGTATGTGCATATCGCTGTGTAGATATTTCCATTTTCATGCAGATAGCGTTGTAGATATTTCCATGTTCAAACCGATTGCGGTGTAGATATTTCCTTGTTCATGCAGATAGCAGTGTAGATATTTCCATGTTTATACAGATGGCGGTGAAGTTGTATGCATGTTTACACAGATAGCGGAGTAGATATTTCCATGTTCATACAGATAGCGGTGTAGATATTTCCATGTTCATCCAGATAGCTGTGTAGATATATCCATGTTCATACAGATGGCGGTGAAGATATTTCCATGTTCATACAGATAGCGGTTTAGTTATTTCCATGTGTAAAGAGATAGCTGTGTAGATATTTCCATATATATGCAGATAGCTGTGTACATATTTCCATTTTCATGCAGATAGCGGTTTAGATATTTCCATGTTCAAACAGATAGCGGTGTAGATATTTAAATGTTTATACAGATAGCCGTGTAGATATCTCCATGTTAATAAATATGGCGGTGTAGATATTTATATGTTCATAAAGTTGGCGGTGCAGATATTTCCATGTTCATACAGATGGCGGTGTAGATATTTCCATGTTCATACAGATAGCGGTGTATTTATTTCCATGTGTAAAGAGATAGCTGAGTAGATATTTCCATGTATATGCAGATAGCAGTATAGATATTTCCATTTTCATGCAGATAGCGGTGTAGATATTTCCATGATCAAACAGATAGCAGTGTAGATATTTCCATGTTCATACAGATAGCGGTGTAGATATTTCCATGTTCAGATAGCGGTGTAGATATTTCCATGTTTATACAGATAGCGGTGAAGATGTATGCATGTTTACACAGATAGCGGTGTATATATTTCCATGTTCATACAGATAGCTGTGTAGATATTTCCATGTTCATCCAGATGGCGGTGTAGATATTTCCATGTTCATACAGATAGCGGTGTAGATATTTCCATGTTTATACAGATAGCTGTGTAGATATCTCCATCTTAATAAAGGTGGCGGTGTAGATAGTTATATGTTCATACAGTTGGTGGTGCAGATATTTCCATGTTCATACAGATGGCGGTGTAGATATTTCCATGTTCATACAGATAGCGGTGTAGTTATTTCCATGTGTAAAGAGATAGCTGAGTAGATATTTCCATGTATATGCAGATAGCAGTGTAGATATTTCCATTTTCATGCAGATAGCGGTGTAGATATTTCCATGTTCAAACAGATAGCAGTGTAGATATTTCCATGTTCATACAGATAACGGTGTAGATATTTCCATGTTCATACAGATAGCGGTGTAGATATTTCCATGTTTATACAGATAGCGGTGAAGATGTATGCATGTTTACACAGATAGCGGTGTTGATATTTCCATGTTCATCCAGATGGCTGTGTAGATATATCCATGTTCATACAGATAACGGTGTAGATATTTCCATGTTCATACAGATAGCGGTGTAGATATTTCCATGTTCATCCAGATGGCTGTGTAGATATATCCAAGTTCATAGAGATAGCGGTGTAGATATTTCCATGTTCATACAGATAGCCGTGTACATATTTCCATGTTCATACAGATAGCGGTGTAGATATTTCCATGTTCATACAGATAGCGGTGGTGATATTTCCATGTTTATACAGGTAGTGGTGTAGATATTTCCATGTTTATACAGATAGCGGTGTAGATATTTCCATGTTTATACAGATAGCGGTGTAGACATCTCCATCTTAATAAAGATGGCAGTGTAGATATTTATATGTTCATACAGTTGGCGGTGCAGATATTTCCATGTTCATACAGATGGCGGTGTAGATATTTCCATGTTCATACAGATAGCGGTGTAGATATTTCCGTGTTTATACAGATAGCACTGAAGATGTATGCATGTTTACACAGATAGCAGTGTAGATATTTCCACGTTCATACAGATAGCGGTGTAGATATTTCCATGTTCATCCAGATGGCTGTGTAGATATATCCATGTTCATACAGATAGCGGTGTAGATATTTCCATGTTCATACAGGTAGTGGTGTAGATATTTCCTTGTTCATACAGATAGCGGTGTAGCTATTTCCATGTTCATACAGATAGCGGTGTAGGTATTTCCATGTTCATACAGAGAGCGGTGTAGATATTTCCATGTTCATACAGATAGCGGTTCTGATAATTCCATGTTTATACAGGTAGCAGTTTAGATATTTCCATGTTTATACAGATAGCGGTGTAGATATTTCCATGTTTATACAGATAGCGGTGTAGATATTTCCAGGTTTATACAGATAGCGGTGTAGGTATCTCCATCTTAATACAGATGGCGGTGTATTTATATGTTCATACGGATGGCGGTGCAGATATTTCCATGTTCATACAGATGGCGGTGTAGATATTTCCATGTTTATAGAGATAGCGGTGTAGTTATTTCCATGTGTAAAGAGATAGCTTTGTAGACATTTCCATGTATATGCAGATAGCTCTGTAGATATTTCCATTTTCATGCAGATAGCGGTGTAGATGTTTCCATGTTCAATCAGATAGCGGTGTAGATATTTCCTGGTTCATACAGATAGCGGTGTAGATATTTCCATGTTTATACAGATAGCGGTGAAGATGTATGCATGTTTACACAGATAGCGGTGTATATATTTCCATATTCATACAGATAGCTGTGTAGATATTTCCATGTTCATCCAGATGGCTGTGTAGATATATCCATGTTCATACAGATGGCGGTGTAGATATTTATATGTTCATACAGATGGCGGTGAAGATATTTCTATGTTCATACAGATGGCGGTGTAGATATTTCCATGTTTATAGAGATAGCGGTGTAGTTATTTCCATGTGTAAAGAGATAGCTGTGTAGATATTTCCATGTATATGCAGATAGCTGTGTAGATGTTTCCATTTTCATGCAGGCAGAGGTGTAGATATTTCCATGTTCAAACTGATAGCGGTGTAGATATTTCCATTTTCATACAGAGAGCGGTGTAGATATTTCCATGTTCATACAGATAGTGGTGTAGATATTTCCATGTTCATACAGATAGCAGTGTAGATATTTCCATGTTCATACAGATAGCGGTGCTGATATTTCCATGTTTATACAGGTAGCGGTGTAGATATTTCCATGTTTATACAGATAGCGGTGTAGATATTTCCATTTTTATACAGATAGCCGTGTAGATATTTCCATGTTTGTACAGATAGCGGTGTAGATATCTCCATCTTAATACAGATTGCGGTGTAGATATTTATAAGTTCATACAGATGGCGGTGCAGATATTTCCATGTTCATACAGATGGCGGTGTAGATATTTCCATGTTCAAACTGATAGCGGTGTAGTTATTTCCATATGTAAAGAGATAGCTGTGTAGATATTTCCATGTTTATGCAGATAGCAGTGTAGATATTTCCATTTTCATGCAGATAGCGGTGTAGATATTTCCATGTTCAAACAGATAGCGGTGTAGATATTTCCATGTTCATACAGATAGCGGTGTAGGTATTTCCATGTTCATACAGATAGCGGTGTCGTTATTTCCATGTTTATACAGATAGCGGTGAAGATGTATGCATGTTTACACAGATAGCGGTGTGGATATTTCCAGGTTCATACAGATAGCGGTGTAGATATTTCCATGTTCATCCCGATGGCTGTGTAGATATATCCATGTTCATACAGATAGCGGTGTAGATATTTCCATGTTCATACAGATAGTGGTGTAGATATTTCCATGTTGATACAGATAGCGGTGTAGCTATTTCCATGTTCATACAGATAGCGGTGTAGATATTTCCAGGTTTATACAGATAGCGGTGTAGATATCTCCATCTTAATACAGATGGCGGTGTAGATATTTATATGTTCATACAGATGGCGGTGCAGATATTTCCATGTTCATACAGATGGCGGTGTAGATATTTCCATGTTTATAGAGATAGCGGTGAAGTTATTTCCATGTGTAAAGAGATAGCTTTGTAGATATTTCCATGTTTATGCAGATAGCTGTGTAGATATTTCCATTTTCGTGCAGATAGCGGTGTAGATATTTCCATGTTCAAACAGATAGCGGTGTAGATATTTCCATGTTCATACAGATAGCGGTGTAGATATTTCCATGTTCATACAGATAGCGGTGAAGATGTATGCATGTTTACACAGATAGCAGTGTAGATATTTCCATGTTCATACAGATAGCGGTGTAGATATTTCCATGTTCATCCAGATGGCTCTGTAGATATATCCATGTTCATACAGATGGCGGTGAATATATTTCCATGTTCATACAGATAGCTGTGTAGATATTTCCATCTTCATACAGATAGCGGTGTAGATATTTCCATGTTCATACAAATAGCGGTGTAGCTATTTCCATGTTCATACAGATAGCGGTGTAGATATTTTCATGTTCATCCAGATGGCTGTGTAGATATATCCATGTTCATACAGATGGCGGTGAAGGTATTTCCATGTTCATACAGATAGCGGTGTATATATTTCCATGTTCATACAGATAGTGTTGTAGATATTTCCATGTTCATACAGATAGCGGTGTAGCTATTTCCATGTTCATACAGATAGAGGGGCTGATATTGCCATGTTCATGCAGATAGCGGGGCTGATATTTCCATGTTTATACAGGTAGAGGTGTAGATATTTCCATGTTTATACAGATAGCGGTGAAGATATTTCCATGTTTATACAGATAGCGGTGTAGATATTTCCAGGTTTATACAGATAGCGGTGTAGATATTTCCAAGTTTATACAGATAGCGGTGAAGATATCCCCATCTTAATACAGATGGCGGTGTAGATATTTATATGTTCATACAGATGGCAGTGCAGATATTTGCATGTTCATACAGATGGCGGTGTAGATATTTCCATGTTTATAAAGATAGCGGTGTAGTTATTTCCATGTGTAAAGAGATAGCTTTCTATATATTTCCATGTATATGCTGATAGCTGTGTAGATATTTTTATTTTCATGCAGATAGCGGTTTAGGTATTTCCATGTTCAAACAGATAGCTTTGTAGATATTTCCATGTTCATACAGATAGCGGTGTAGATATTTCCATGTTTATACAGATAGCGGTGTAGATATTTAAATGTTTATACAGATAGCGGTGTAGATATTTCCATGTTAATAAAGATGGCGGTGTAGATATTTATATGTTCATAAGGTTGGCGGTCCAGATATTTCCATGTTCATACAGATGGTGGTGTAGATATTTCCATGTTCATACAGATACCGGTGTAGTTATTTCCATGTGTAAAGAGATAGCTGAGTAAATATTTCCATGTATATGCAGATAGCAGTATAGATATTTCCATTTTCATGCAGATAGTGGTGTAGATATTTCCATGTTCAAACAGATAGCAGTGTAGATATTTCCATGTTCATACAGATTGCGGTGTAGATATTTCCATGTTCAGATAGCGGTGTAGATATTTCCATGTTCATCCAGATGGCTGTGTAGATACATCCATGTTCTTACAGATAACGGTGTAGATATTTCCATGTTCATACAGATAGCGGTTTAGATATTTCCATGTTCATCCAGATGGCTGTGTAGATATATCCATGTTCATACAGATAGCGGTGTAGATATTTCCATGTTCATACAGATAGCCGTGTACATATTTCCATGTTCATACAGATAGCGGTGTAGATATTTCCATTTTCATACAGATAGCAGTGTAGATATTTCCATGTTTATACAGATAGCGGTGAAGATGTATGCATGTTTACACAGATAGCGGTGTAGATATTTCCATGTTCAAACAGATAGCGGTGTAGGTATTTCCATGTTCATACAGGTAGCGGTGTAGGTATTTCCATGTTTATACAGATAGCGGTGAAGATGTATGCATGTTTACTCAGATAGCGGTGTAGATATTTCCGTGTTCATAGAGATCGCGGTGTAGATATTTCCATGTTCATCCAGATGGCTGTGTAGACATATCCATGTTCATACAGATGGCGTTGAAGATATTTCCATGTTCATACAGACAGCGGCGTAGATATTTCCATGTTCATACAGATAGCGGTGTAGATATTTCCATGTTCATACAGATGTCTTTGTAGATATATCCATGTTCATACAGATGACGGTGAAGATATTTCCATGTTCATACAGATAGCGGTGTAGATATTTCCATGTTCATACAGATAGTGGTGTAGATAATTCCATGTTCATACCGATAGCGGTGCTGATATTTCCATGTTCATACAGGTAGCGGTGTAGATATTTCCATGTTTATACAGATAGCGGTGTAGATATTTCCATGTTTATACAGATAGCGGTGTAGATATTTCCATGTTTATACAGATAACGGTGTAGATATTTCCATGTTTATACAGGTAGCGGTGTAGATATCTCCTTAATACAGATGGCGGTGTAGATGTTTATATGTTCATACAGATGGCGGTGCAGATATTTCCATGTTCATACAGATGGCGGTGCAGATATTTCCAAGTTTATAGAGATAGCGGTGTAGTTATTTGCATGTGTAAAGAGGTATCTGTGTAGATATTTCCATGTATATGCAGATAGCTGTGTAGATATTTCCATTTTCATGCAGACAGCGGTGTAGATATTTCCATGTTCAAACAGATAGCGGTGTAGATATTTCCATGTTCATACAGATAGCGGTGTAGATATTTCCATGTTCATACAGATAGCGGTGTAGATATTTCCATGTTCATACAGATAGCGGTGTAGATATTTCCATGTTCATACAGATAGCGGTGCTGATATTTCCATGTTTATACAGGTAGCGGTGTAGATATTTCCATGTTTATACAGATAGCGGTGTAGATATTTCCATGTTTATACAGATAGCTGTGTAGATATCTCCATCTTAATAAAGATGGCAGTGTAGATATTTATATGTTCATACAGTTGGCGGTGCATATATTTCCATGTTCATACAGATGGCGGTGTAGATATTTCCATGTTCATACAGATAGCGGTGTAGTTATTTCCATGTGTAAAGAGATAGCTGTGTAGATATTTCCATGTATATGCAGATAGATGTGCAGATATTTCCATTTTCATGCAGATAGCGGTGTAGATGTTTTCATGTTCAAACAGATAGCGGTGTAGATATTTCCATGTTCATACAGATAGGGGTGTAGATATTTCCATGTTTATACAGATAGCGGAGAAGTTGTATGCATGTTTACACAGATAGCGGTGTATATATTTCCATATTCATACAGATAGCTGTGTAGATATTTCCATGTTCATCCAGATGGCTGTGTAGATATATCCATGTTCATTCAGATGCCGGTGAAGATATTTCCATGTTCATACAGATAGCGGTGTAGCTATTTCCATGTTCATACAGATAGCGGTGTAGATATTTCCATGTTCATCCAGATGGCTGTGTAGATATATCCATGTTCATACAGATGGCAGTGAAGATATTTCCATGTTCATACAGATAGCGGTGTAGATATTTCCATGTTCATACAGATAGTGGTGTAGATATTTCCATATTCTTACATATAGCGGTGTAGCTTTTTCCATCTTCATACAGATGGCGGTGAAGATATTTCCATCTTCATATGGATAGCGGTGTACATATTTCCATGTTCATACAGATAGAGGGGCTGATATTTCCATGTTCATATACGTAGCGGTGCTGATATTTCCATGTTTATACAGGTAGCGGTGTAGATATTTCCATGTTTATACAGGTAGCGGTGTAGATATTTCCATGTTTATACAGGTAGCAGTGTAGATATTTCCATGTTTATACAGATAGCGTTGTAGATATTTCCATGTTTATACAGATAGCGGTGTAGATATCTCTATCTTAATACAGATGGCCGTGTAGTTATTTATATGTTCATACAGATGGCGGTGCAGATATTTCCGTGTTCATACAGATGGCGGTGTAGATATTTCCATGTTCATACAGATAGCAGTGTAGTTATTTCCATGTGTAAAGAGATAGCTCTGTAGATATTTCCATGTATATGCAGATAGCTGTGTAGATATTTCCATTTTCATGCTGATAGCGGTTTAGATATTTAAATGTTCAATCAGATAGCGGTGTAGATATTTCCATGTTCATACAGATAGCGGTGTAGATATTTCCATGCTTATACAGATAGCGGTGAAGGTATATGCATGTTTACACAGATAGCGGTGTAGATATTTCCATGTTCATGCAGATAGCGGTGTAGATATTTCCGTGTTCATCCAGATGGCTGTGTAGATATTTCTATGTTCATACAGATGGCGGTGTAGATATTTCCATGTTCATACAGATAGTGGTGTAGATATTTCCATGTTCATACAGATAGCGTTGTAGCTATTTCCATGTTCATACAGATAGCGGTGAAGATATTTCCATGTTCATAGAGATAGCGGTGTAGATGTTTCCATGTTCATACAGATAGCGGTGCTGATATTTCCGTGTTTATACCGGTTGCGGTGTAGATATTTCCATGTTTATACAGATAGCGGTGTAGATATTTCCATGTTTATACAGATAGCGGTGTAGATATTTCCAAGTTTATACAGATAGCGGTGAAGATATCTCCATCTTAATACAGATGGCGGTGTAGATATTTATATGTTCATACAGATGTCGGTGTAGATATTTCCATGTTCAATCAGATGGCGGTGTAGATATTTCCATGTTTATGGAGATAGCGGTGTAGTTATTTCCATGTGTAAAGAGATAGCTTTGTAGATATTTCCATGTATATGCAGATAGCTGTGTAGATATTTCTATTTTTATGCAGATAGCAGTTTAGATATTTCCATGTTCAAGCAGATAGCGGTGTAGATATTTCCATGTTGATACAGATAGCGGTGTAGATATTTCCATGTTTATACAGATAGCGGTGAAGATGTATGCATGTTTACACAGATAGCAGTGTAGATATTTCCATGTTCATACAGATCGGGGTGTAGATATTTCCATGTCCATCTAGATGGCTGTGTAGACATATCCATGTTCATACAGATGGCGGTGAAGATATTTCCATGTTCATAGAGATAGCGGTGTAGATATTTCCATGTTCAAACAGATAGCGGTGTAGATATTTCCATGTTCATAGAGATAGCGGTGTAGATATTTACATTTTCATGCAGATAGCGGTTTAGATATTTCCATGTTCAAACAGATAGCGGTGTAGCTATTTCCATGTTCATACAGACAGCGGTGTAGATATTTCCATGTTCATACAGATATCGGTGTAGATATTTCCATGTTCATCCAGATGGCTGTGTAGATATATCCATGTTCATACAGATAGCGGTGTAGATATTTCCATTTTCATACAGGTAGTGGTGTAGATATTTCCATGTTCATACAGATGGTTGTGTAGATATATCCATGTTCATACAGATAGCGGTGTAGATATTTCCATGTTCATAGAGATAGTGGTGTAGATATTTCCATGTTCATAGAGATAGCGGTGTAGATATTTCCATGTTTATAGAGATAGCGGTGAAGATGTATGCATGTTTACACAGATAGCGGTGTATATATTTCCATGTTCATACAGATAGCTGTGTAGATATTTCCATGTTCATCCAGATGGCTGTGTAGATATATCCATGTTCATACAGATGGCGGTGAAGATATTTCCATGTTCATACAGATAGCAGAGTAGATATTTCCATGTTCATACAGATAGCGGTGTAGATATTTCCATGTTCATACTGATAGCTGTGTAGCTATTTCCATGTTCATACAGATAGCGGTGTAGATATTTCCATGTTCATCCAGATGGCTGTGTAGATATGTCCATGTTCATACAGATGGCGGTGAAGATAATTCCATGTTCATACAGATAGCGGTGTAGATATTTCCTTGTTCATAGAGATAGCGGTGTAGATATTTCCATGTTCATACAGATAGCGGTGCTGATATTTCCATGTTTATACAGGTAGCTGTGTAGATATTTCCATGTTTATACAGATAGCGGTGAAGATATGTCCAGGTTTATACAGATAGCTGTGTAGATATTTCGAAGTTTATACAGATAGCGGTGAAGATATCTCCATCTTAATACAGATGCGGTGTAGATATTTATATGTTCATACAGATGGCGGTGCAGATATTTCCATGTTCATACAGATGTCGGTGTAGTTATTTCCATGTTTATAGAGATAGCGGTGTAGTTATTTCCATGTGTAAAGAGATAGCTTTGTAGATATTTCCATGTATATGAAGATAGCTGTGTAGATATTTCTATTTTCATGCAGATAGCAGTTTAGATATTTCCATGTTCAAACAGATTGCGGTGTAGATATTTCCATGTTCATACAGATAGCGGTGTATATATTTCCATGTTTATATAGATAGCGGTGAAGATGTATGCATGTTTACAAAGATAGCGGTGTCGATATTTCCATGTTCATACAGATCACGGTGTAGATATTTCCATGTTCATCCAGATGGCTGTGTAGACATATCCATGTTCATACAGATGGCGGTGAAGATATTTCCATGTTCATACAGATAGCGGTGTAGATATTTCCATGTTCATACAGATAGCGGTGTAGATATTTCCATGTTCATACCGATAGCGGTGCTGATATTTCCATGTTTATACAGGTAGCGGTGTAGATATTTCCATGTTTATACAGATAGCTGTGTAGATATTTCCATGTTTATACAGATAGCGGTGTAGATATTTATATGTTTATACAGATAGCGGTTTAGATATCTCCTTCTAAATACAGATGGCGGTGTAGATATTTATATGTTCATACAGATGGCGGTGCAGATATTTCCATGTTCATACAGATGGCGGTGTAGATATTTCCATGTTCATACAGATAGCGGTGTAGTTATTTCCATGGGTAAAGAGACAGCTGTGTAGATATTTCCATGTATATGCAGATAGCTGTGCAGATATTTCCATTTTCATTCAGATAGCGGTTTAGATACTTCCATGTTTAAAGAGATAGCGGTGTAGATATTTCCATGTTCATACAGATAGCGGTGTAGACATTTCCGTGTTTATACAGATAGCGGTGAAGATGTATGCATGTTTACACAGATAGCAGTGTAGATATTTCCATGTTCATACAGATAGCGGTGTAGATATTTCCATGTTCATCCAGATGGCTGTGTAGATATATCCATGTTCATACAGATAGCGGTGTAGATATTTCCATGTTCATACAGATAGTGGTGTAGATATTTCCTTTTTCATACAGATAGCGGTGTAGCTATTTCCATGTTCATACAGATAGCGGTGTAGATATTTCCATGTTTATACAGATAGCGGTGTAGATATTTCCATGTTTATACCGATAGCGGTGTAGATATCTCCTTCTTTATACAGATGGCTGTGTAAATGTTTATATGTTCATTCAGATGGCAGTGCAGATATTTCCATGTTCATACAGATGGCGGTGTAGATATTTCCATGTTCATACAGATAGCGGTGTAGTTATTTCCATGTGTAAAGAGATAGCTGAGTAGATATTTCCATGTATATGCAGATAGCAGTGTAGATATTTCCATTTTCATGCAGATAGCGGTGTAGATATTTCCATGTTCAAACAGATAGCAGTGTAGATATTTCCATGTTCATACAGATAGCGGTTTAGATATTTCCATGTTCATACAGATAGCGGTGTAGATATTTCCATGTTTATAGAGATAGCGGTGAAGATGTATGCATGTTTACACAGATAGAGGTGTAGATATTTCCATGTTCATCCAGATGGATGTGTAGATATATTCATGTTCATACAGATAACGGTGTAGATATTTCCATGTTCATACAGATAGCGGTGTAGATATTTCCATGTTCATCCAGATGGCTGTGTAGATATTTCCATGTTCATACAGATAGCGGTGTAGATATTTCCATGTTCATACAGATAGCCGTGTACATATTTCCATGTTCATACAGATAGCGGTGTAGATGTTTCCGTGTTCATACAGATAGCGGTGTAGATATTTCCATGTTCATACATTTAGCGGTGTAGATATTTCCATGTTCATAGAGATAGCGGTGCTGATATTTCCATGTTCATACAGGCAGCGGTGTAGATATTTCCATGTTTATACAGATAGAGGTGTAGATATCTCCTTCTTTATACAGATGGCGGTGTAGATATTTATATGTTCATACAGATGTCGGTGAAGATATTTCTATGTTCATACAGATGGCGGTGTAGATATTTCCATGTTTATGGAGATAGCGGTGTAGTTATTTTCATGTGTAAAGAGATAGCTGTGTAGATATTTCCATGTATATGCAGGTAGCTGTATAGATGTTTCCATTTTCATGCAGACAGAGGTGTAGATATTTCCATGTTCATACACATCGCGGTGTAGATATTTCCATGTTCATCCAGATGGCTGTGTAGACATATCGGTGATCTCACAGATGGCGGTGAAGATATTTCCATGTTCATACAGATAGCGGTGTAGATATTTCCATGTTCATACGGATAGCGGTGTAGATATTTCCATGTTCATACAGATTGCTGTGTAGATATATCCATTTTCATACAGATGGCGGTGAAGATACTTCCATGTTCATACAGACAGCGGTGTAGATATTTCCACGTTCATACAGATAGTGGTGTAGATATTTCTATGTTCATACTGATAGCGGTGCTGATATTTCCTTGTTTATACAGATAGCGGTGTTGATATTTCCATGTTTATACAGATAGCGGTGTAGATATTTCCTTGTTCATACAGATAGCGGTGTAGCTATTTCCATGTTCATACAGATAGCGGTGTCGATATTTCCATGTTTATACAGATAGCGGTGAAGATGTATGCATGTTTACACAGATAGCGGGGTAGATATTTCCAGGTTCATACAGATAGCGGTGTAGATATTTCCATGTTCATCCCGATGGCTGTGTAGATATATCCATGTTCATACAGATAGTGGTGTAGATATTTCCATGTTTATACAGATAGCGGTGTAGCTATTTCCATGTTCATACAGATAGCGGTGTAGATATTTCCAGGTTTATACAGATAGCGGTGTAGATATCTCCATCTTAATACAGATGGCGGTGTAGATATTTATATGTTCATACAGATGGCGGTGCAGATATTTCCATGTTCATACAGATGGCGGTGTAGATATTTCCATGTTTATAGAGATAGCGGTGTAGTTATTTCCATGTGTAAAGAGATAGCTTTGTAGATATTTCCATGTATATGCAGATAGCTGTGTAGATATTTCCATTTTCGTGCAGATAGCGGTGTAGATATTTCCATGTTCAAACAGATAGCGGTGTAGATATTTCCATGTTCATACAGATAGCGGTGTAGATATTTCCATGTTCATACAGATAGCGGTGAAGATGTATGCATGTTTACACAGATAGCGGTGTAGATATTTCCATGTTCATACAGATAGCGGTGTAGATATTTCCATGTTCATCCAGATGGCTCTGTAGATATATACATGTTCATACAGATGGCGGTGAATATATTTCCATGTTCATACAGATAGCGGTGTAGACATTTCCATGTTCAAACAGATAGCAGTGTAGGTATTTCCAAGTTTATACATATAGCGGTGTGGATATTTCCATGTTCATACAGATAGCGGTGTAGATATTTCCATGTTCATGCAGATAGCGGTGTAGATATTTCCATGTTCATACAGATAGCGGTGCTGATATTTCCATGTTTATACAGGTAGCGGTGTAGATATTTCCATGTTTATACAGCTAGCGGTGTAGATATTTCCATGTTTATACAGATAGCGGTGTAGATATTTCCAGGTATATACAGATAGCGGTGTAGATATCTCCATCTTAATACAGATGGCTGTGTAGATATTTATATCTTCATACAGATGGCGGTGCAGATATTTCCATGTTCATACAGATGGCGGTGTAGATATTTCCATGTTTATAGAGATAGCGGTGTAGTTATTTCCATGTGTAAAGAGATAGCTTTGTAGATATTTCCATCTATATGCAGATAGCTGTGTATTTATTTCCATTTTCATGCAGATAGCGGTGTAGATATTTCCATGTTCAAACAGATAGCTTTGTAGATATTTCCATGTTCATACAGATAGCGGTGTAGATATTTCCATGTTTATACAGATAGCGGTGAAATGTATGCATGTTTACACAGATAGTGGTGTAGATATTTCCATGTTCATACACATCGCGGTGTAGATATTTCCATGTTAATCCAGATGGCTGTGTAGACATATCGATGATCTCACAGATGGCGGTGAAGATATTTCCATGTTCATACAGATAGCGGTGTAGATATTTCCATGTTCATACGGATAGCGGTGTAGATATTTCCATGTTCATACAGATTGCTGTGTAGATATATCCATTTTCATACAGATGGCGGTGAAGATACTTCCATGTTCATACAGACAGCGGTGTAGATATTTCCACGTTCATACAGATAGCGGTGTAGATATTTCTATGTTCATACTGATAGCGGTGCTGATATTTCCTTGTTTATACAGATAGCGGTGTTGATATTTCCATGTTTATACAGATAGCGGTGTAGATATTTCCTTGTTCATACAGATAGCGGTGTAGCTATTTCCATGTTCATACAGATAGCGGTGTCGATATTTCCATGTTTATACAGATAGCGGTGAAGATGTATGCATGTTTACACAGATAGCGGGGTAGATATTTCCAGGTTCATACAGATAGCGGTGTAGATATTTCCATGTTCATCCCGATGGCTGTGTAGATATATCCATGTTCATACAGATAGCGGTGTAGATATTTCCATGTTCATACAGATAGTGGTGTAGATATTTCCATGTTTATACAGATAGCGGTGTAGCTATTTCCATGTTCATACAGATAGCGGTGTAGATATTTCCAGGTTTATACAGATAGCGGTGTAGATATCTCCATCTTAATAAAGATGGCGGTGTAGATATTTATATGTTCATACAGATGGCGGTGCAGATATTTCCATGTTCATACAGATGGCGGTGTAGATATTTCCATGTTTATAGAGATAGCGGTGTAGTTATTTCCATGTGTAAAGAGATAGCTTTGTAGATATTTCCATGTATATGCAGATAGCTGTGTAGATATTTCCATTTTCGTGCAGATAGCGGTGTAGATATTTCCATGTTCAAACAGATAGTGGTGTAGATATTTCCATGTTCATACAGATAGCGGTGTAGATATTTCCATGTTCATACAGATAGCGGTGAAGATGTATGCATGTTTACACAGATAGCGGTGTAGATATTTCCATGTTCATACAGATAGCGGTGTAGATATTTCCATGTTCATCCAGATGGCTCTGTAGATATATACATGTTCATACAGATGGCGGTGAATATATTTCCATGTTCATACAGATAGCGGTGTAGATATTTCCATGTTCATACAGATAGCGGTGTAGATATTTCCATGTTCATACAGATAGCGGTGTAGCTATTTCCATGTTCATACAGATAGCGGTGTAGATATTTTCATGTTCATCCAGATGGCTGTGTAGATATATCCATGTTCATACAGATGGCGGTGAAGATATTTCCATGTTCATACAGATAGCGGTGTATATATTTCCATGTTCATTCAGATAGTGTTGTAGATATTTCCATGTTCATACAGATAGCGGTGTAGATATTTCCATGTTCATACAGATAGCGGTGAAGATATTTCCATGTTTATACAGATAGCGGTGAAATGTATGCATGTTTACGCAGATAGTGGTGTAGATATTTCCTTGTTCATCCAGATGGCTGTGTAGACATATCGATGATCATACAGATGGCGGTGAAGATATTTCCATGTTCATACAGATAGCGGTGTAGATATTTCCATTTTCATACAGATGGCTGTGTAGATATATCCATGTTCATACAGATGGCGGTGAAGGTATTTCCATGTTCATACAGACAGCGGTGTAGATATTTCCACGTTCATACAGAGAGCGGTGTAGATATTTCCATGTTCATACTGATAGCGTGGCTGATATTTCCATGTTTATACAGATAGCGGTGTAGATATTTCCATGTTTATACAGATAGCGGTGTGGATATTTCCATGTTCATACAGATAGCGGAGTAGATATTTCCATGTTTATACAGGTAGCGGTGTAGATATTTCCATGTTTATACAGATAGCGGTGTAGATATTTCCATGTTTATACAGATAGCGGTGTAGATATTTCCATGTTTATAGAGATAGCGGTGTAGTTATTTCCATGTGTAAAGAGATAGCTGTGTAGATATTTCCATGTATATGCAAATAGCTGTGTAGATATTTCCATGTTCATCCCGATGGCTGTGTAGATATATCCATGTTCATAAAGATAGCGGTGTAGATATTTCCATGCTCATACAGATAGTGGTGTAGATATTTCCATGTTGATACAGATAGTGGTGTAGCTATTTCCATGTTCATACAGATAACGGTGTAGATATTTCCATGTTCATACAGATAGCGGTGTAGATATTTCCATGTTTATGTAGATAGCGGTGAAGATGTATGCATGTTTACAAAGATAGCGGAGTAGATATTTCCATGTTCATACAGATCGCGGTGAAGATGTATGCATGTTTACACAGATAGCGGTGTAGATATTTCCATGTTCATACAGATGGCTCTGTAGATATATCCATATTCATACAGATGGCGGTGAATATATTTCCATGTTCATACAGATAGCGGTGCAGATACTTCCATGTTCATACAGATGGCGGTGTAGATATTTCCATGTTTATAGAGATAGCGGTGTAGTTATTTCCATGTGTAAAGAGATAGCTTTGTAGATACTTCCATCTATATGCAGATAGCTGTGTATTTATTTCCATTTTCATGCAGATAGCGGTGTAGATATTTCCATGTTCAAACAGATAGCGGTGTAGATATTTCCATGTTCATACAGATAGCTGTGGAGATATTTCCATCTTCATACAGGTAGCGGTGAAGATGTATGCATGTTTACACAGACAGCGGTGTAGATATTTCCATGTTCATCCAGATGGCTGTGTAGATATATCCATGTTCATACAGATAGCGGTGTAGCTATTTCCATGTTCATACAGATAGCGGTGTAGCTATTTCCATGTTCATACAGATAGCGGTGCTGTTATTTCCATGTTTATACAGGTAGCGGTGTAGATATTTCCATGTTCATACAGATAGCGTTGTAGATATTTCCATGTTCATACAGATAGCGGTGTAGCTATTTCCATGTTCATACAGATAGCGGTGTAGATATTTTCATGTTCATCCAGATGGCTGTGTAGATATATCCATGTTCATACAGATGGCGGTGAAGATATTTCCATGTTCATACAGATAGCGGTGTATATATTTCCATGCTCATACAGATAGTGGTGTAGATATTTCCATGTTGATACAGATAGCGGTGTAGCTATTTCCATGTTCATACAGATAACGGTGTAGATATTTCCATGTTCATACAGATAGCGGTGTAGATATTTCCATGTTTATGTAGATAGCGGTGAAGATGTATGCATGTTTACAAAGATAGCGGAGTAGATATTTCCATGTTCATACAGATCGCGGTGAAGATGTATGCATGTTTACACAGATAGCGGTGTAGATATTTCCATGTTCATACAGATGGCTCTGTAGATATATCCATATTCATACAGATGGCGGTGAATATATTTCCATGTTCATACAGATAGCGGTGCAGATACTTCCATGTTCATACAGATGGCGGTGTAGATATTTCCATGTTTATAGAGATAGCGGTGTAGTTATTTCCATGTGTAAAGAGATAGCTTTGTAGATACTTCCATCTATACGCAGATAGCTGTGTATTTATTTCCATTTTCATGCAAATAGCGGTGTAGATATTTCCATGTTCAAACAGATAGCGGTGTAGATATTTCCATGTTCATACAGATAGCTGTGGAGATATTTCCATCTTCATACAGGTAGCGGTGAAGATGTATGCATGTTTACACAGACAGCGGTGTAGATATTTCCATGTTCATCCAGATGGCTGTGTAGATATATCCATGTTCATACAGATAGCGGTGTAGCTATTTCCATGTTCATACAGATAGCGGTGTAGCTATTTCCATGTTCATACAGATAGCGGTGCTGTTATTTCCTTGTTTATACAGGTAGCGGTGTAGATATTTCCATGTTCATACAGATAGCGTTGTAGATATTTCCATGTTCATACAGATAGCGGTGTAGCTATTTCCATGTTCATACAGATTGCTGTGTAGATATTTTCATGTTCATCCAGATGGCTGTGTAGATATATCCATGTTCATACAGATGGCGGTGAAGATATTTCCATGTTCATACAGATAGCGGTGTATATATTTCCATGTTCATACAGATAGTGTTGTAGATATTTCCATGTTCATACAGATAGCGGTGTAGCTATTTCCATGTTCATACAGATAGCGGTGTAGATATTTCCATGTTCATCCAGATGGCTGTGTAGATATATCCATGTTCATACAGATGGCGGTGAAGTTATTTCCATGTTCATACAGATAGCGGTGTAGATATTTCCATGTTCTTACAGATAGCGGTGTAGATAACTCCATGTTCATTCAGATAGAGGGGCTGTTACTGCCATGTTCATGCAGATAGCGGTGCTGATATTTCCATGTTTATACAGGTAGCGGTGTAGATATTTCCATGTTTATTCAGATAGCGGTGAAGATATTTCCATGTTTATACAGATAGCGGTGTAGATATTTCCAGGTTTATAAAGATAGCGGTGTAGATATTTCCAAGTTTATACAGATAGCGGTGAAGATATCCCCATCTTAATACAGATGGCGGTGTAGATATTTATATGTTCATACAGATGGCAGTGCAGATATTTCCATGTTCATACAGATAGCGGTGTAGTTATTTCCATGTGTAAAGAGATAGCTTTGTATATATTTCCATGTATATGCAGATAACTGTGTAGATATTTCTATTTTCATGCAGATAGCGGTTTAGGTATTTCCGTGTTCAAACAGATAGCTTTGTAGTTATTTCCATGTTCATACAGATAGCGGTGTGGATATTTCCATGTTTATACAGATAGCGGTGAAATGTATGCATGTTTACGCAGATAGTGGTGTAGATATTTCCATGTTCATACAGATCGCGGTGTAGATATTTCCATGTTCATCCAGATGGCTGTGTAGACATATCGATGATCTTACAGATGGCGGTGAAGATATTTCCATGTTCATACAGATAGCGGTGTAGATATTTCCATGTTCATACGGATAGCGGTGTAGATATTTCCATGTTCATACAGATGGCTGTGTAGATATATCCATGTTCATACAGATGGCGGTGAAGATATTTCCATGTTCATACAGACAGCGGTGTAGATATTTCCACGTTCATACAGATAGCGGTGTAGATATTTCCATGTTCATACTGATAGCGGTGCTGATATTTCCATGTTTATACAGATAGCGGTGTAGATATTTCCATGTTTATACAGATAGCGGTGTAGATATCTCCTTCTTAATACAGATGGCGGTGCAGATATTTATATGTTCATACACATGCCGGTGCAGATATTTCCATGTTCATACAGATGGCGGAGTAGATATTTCCATGTTTATAGAGATAGCGGTGTACTTATTTCCATGTGTAAAGAGATAGCTGTGTAGATATTTCCATGTATATGCAAATAGCTGTGTAGATATTTCCATTTTCATGCTGACAGCGGTGTAGATATTTCCATGTTCAAACAGATAGCGGTGTAGATATTTCCATGTTTATACAGATAGCGGTGTGGATATTTCCATGTTCATACAGATAGCGGTGTAGATATTTCCATGTTCATGCAGATAGCGTTGTAGATATTTCCATATTCATACAGATAGCGGTGCTGATATTTCCATGTTTATACAGGTAGCGGTGTAGATATTTCCATGTTTATACAGATAGCGGTGTAGATATTTCCATGTTTATACAGATAGCGGTGTAGATATTTCCAGGTTTATACAGATAGCGGTGTAGATATCTCCATCTTAATGCAGATGGCGGTGTAGATATTTATATCTTCATACAGATGGCGGTGCAGATATTTCCATGTTCATACAGATGGCGGTGTAGATATTTCCATGTTTATAGAGATAGCGGTGTAGTTATTTCCATGTGTAAAGAGATAGCTTTGTAGATATTTCCATGTATATGCAGATAGCTGTGTATTTATTTCCATTTTCAATCAGATAGCAGTGTAGATATTTCCATGTTCATACAGATAGCGGTGGAGATATTTCCATTTTCATACAGATAGCGGTGAAGATGTATGCATGTTTACACAGATAGCGGTGTATATATTTCCATGTAAATACAGATAGCGGTGTATATATTTCCATGTTCATCCAGATGGCTCTGTAGATATATCCATGTTCATACAGATGGCGGTGAGGATATTTCCATGTTCATACAGATAGCGGTGTAGATATTTCCATGTTCATACAGATAGCGGTGTAGATATTTCCATGTTCATACAGATAGCGGTGTAGCTATTTCCATGTTCATACAGATAGCGGTGTAAATATTTCCATGTTCATCCAGATGGCTTTGTAGATGTATCCATGTTCATACAGATGGCGGTGAAGATATTTCCATGTTCATACAGATAGCGGTGTAGATATTTCCATGTTCATACAGATAGCGGTGTGGATATCTCCATGTTCATACAGATAGAGGGGCTATTTCCATGTTCATGCAGATAGCGGTGCTGATATTTCCATGTTTATACAGGTAGCGTTGTAGATATTTCCATGTTTATACAGATAGCGGTGTAGATATTTCCATGTTTATACAGATAGCGGTGTAGATATTTCCATGTTTATAGAGATAGCGGTGTAGATATCTCCATCTTAATACAGATGGCCGTGTAGATATGTATATGTTCGTACAGACGTCAGTGCAGATATTTCCATGTTCATACAGATGGCGGTGTAAATATTTCCATGTTCATACAGATAGCGGTGTAGTTATTTCCATGTGTAAAGAGATTGCTGTGTAAATATTTCCATGTTTATGCAGATAGCTGTGTAGATATTTCCATTTTCATGCAGATAGCGGTGTACATATTTCCATGTTCAAACAGATCGCGGTGTAGAAATATCCATGTTCATACCGATAGCGGTGTAGATATTTCCATGTTAATTCAGATAGTGGTGTAGATATTTCCATGTTCATACAGATAGCGGTGTAGCTATTTCCATGTTCATACAGATAGCGGTGTAGATATTTCCATGTTCATAGAGATAGCGGGGTAGATGTTTCCATGTTCATACAGATAGCGGTGCTGATATTTCCATGTTTATACAGGTAGCGGTGTAGATATTTCCATGTTTATACAGATAGCGGTGAATATATGTCCATGTTTATACGGATAGCTGTGTTGATATTTCCAAGTTTATACAGATAGCGGTGAAGGTATCTCCATCTTAATACAGATGGCGGTGTAGATATTTATATGTTCATACAGATGGCGGTGCAGATATTTCCATGTTCATTCAGATGGCGGTGTAGATATTTCCATGTTTATAGAGATAGTGCTGTAGTTATTTCCATGTGTAAAGAGATAGCTTTGTAGATATTTCCATGAATATGCAGATAGCTGTGTATATATTTCTATTTTCATGCAGATAGCAGTTTAGATATTTCCATGTTCAAACAGATTGCGGTGTAGATATTTCCATGTTCATACAGATAGCGGTGTAGATATTTCCATGTTTATATAGATAGCGGTGAAGATGTATGCATGTTTACAAAGATAGCGGAGGAGATATTTCCATGTTCATACAGATCGCGGTGTAGATATTTCCATGTTCATACAGATGGTTGTGTAGATGTATCCATGTTCATACAGATGGCGGTGAAGATATTTCCATGTTCATACAGACAGTGGTGTAGATATTTCCATGTTCATACAGATAGCGGTGTAGATATTTCCATGTTCATACTGATAGCGGTGCTGATATTTCCTTGTTTATACAGATAGCGGAGTAGATATTTCCATGTTCTTACAGATAGCAGTGTAGATATTTCCATGTTTATACAGATAGCGGTGTAGATATCTCCTTCTTAATACAGATGGTGGTGCAGATATTTATATGCTCATACACATGCCGGTGCAGATATTTCCATGTTCATACAGATGGAGATGTAGATATTTCCATGTTTATAGAGATAGCGGTGTAGTTATTTCCATGTGTAAAGAGATAGCTGTGTAGATATTTCCATGTATATGCAGATAGCGGTGTACATATTTCCATGTTCATACAGATAGCGGTGTAGATATTTCCATGTTTATACAGATAGCGGTGAAAAGTATGCATGTTTACAAAGATAGCAGTGTAGATATTTCCATGTTCCTACAGATCGCGGTGTAGATATTTCCATGTTCATCCAGATTGCTGTTTAGACATATCCATGTTCATACAGATGGCGGTGAAGATATTTCCATGTTCATACAGATAGCGGTGTAGATATTTCCATGTTCATACAGATAGCGGTGTAGATATTTCCATGTTCATCCAGATGGCTGTGTAGATATATCCATGTTCATACAGATGGCGGTGAAGAAATTTCCATGTTCATACAGATAGCGGTGTAGCTATTTCCATGTTCATACAGATAACTTTGTATGTATTTCCATGTTCATACAGATAGCGGTGTAGATATTTCCATGTTCATACAGATAGCGGTGTAGATATTTCCATGTTCATCCAGATGGCTGTGTAGATATATCCATGTTCATACAGATGTCGGTGTAGATATTTCCATGTTCATAGAGATAGCGGTGTAGATATTTCCATATTCATACAGATAGAGGGGCTGATATTTCCATGTTCATACAGATAGCGGTGCTGATATTTCCATGTTTATACAGGTAGTGGTGTAGATATTTCCATATTTATACAGGTAGCGGTGTAGATATTTCCATGTTTATACAGATAGCGATGTGGATATTTCCAGGTTTATACAGATAGCGGTGTAGATATTTCCATCTTAATACAGATGGCGCTGTAGATATTTATATGTTCATTCAGATGGCGGTGCAGATATTTCCATGTTCATACAGATGGCGGTGTAGATATTTCCATGTTCATACAGATAGCGGTGTAGTTATTTCCATGTGTAAAGAGATAGCTGTGTAGATATTTCCATGTATATGCAGATAGCTGTGTAGATATTTCTATTTTCATGCTGATAGCGGTTTAGATATTTCCATGTTCAAACAGATAGCGGTGTAGATATTTCCATGTTCATAAAGATAGCGTTGTAGATATTTCCATGCTTATACAGATTGCAGTGAAGATGTATGCATGTTTAAACAGATAGCGGTGTAGATATTTCCATGTTCATGCAGATAGCGGTGTAGATATTTCCATGATCATCCAGATGGCTGTGTAGATATTTCCGTGTTCATACAGATAGCGGTGTAGATATTTCCATGTTCATACAGATAGAGGTGTAGATATTTCACTGTTCGTACAGATAGCGGTGTAGCTATTTCCATGTTCATGCAGATAGCGGTGTAGATATTTCCATGTTCATAGAGATAGCAGTGTAGATATTTCCATGTTCATACAGATAGTGGTGCTGATATTTCCATGTTTATACAGGTAGCGGTGTAGATATTTCCATCTTTATACAGATAGCGGTGTAGATATTTCCAGGTTTATAAAGATGACGGTGTAGATATTTCCAAGTTTATACATATAGTGGTGAAGATATCTCCATCTTAATACAGATGGCGGTGTAGATATTTATATGTTCATACAGATGGCAGTGCAGATATTTCCATGTTCGTACAGATGGCGGTGTAGATATATCCATGTTTATAGAGATAGCGGTGTAGTTATTTCCATGTGTAAAGAGATAGGTTTGTAGATATTTCCATGTATATGTAGATAGCTGTGTAGATATTTCTATTTTCATGCATATAGCGGTTTAGATATTTCCATGTTCAAACAGATAGCCGTGTAGATATTTCCATGTTCATACAGATAGCGGTGTAGATATTTCCATGTTTATACAGATAGCGGTGAAACGTATGCATGTTTACTCAGATAGCGGTGTAGATATTTCCATGTTCATACAGATCGCGGTGTAGATATTTCCATGTTCATCCAGATGGCTGTGTAGACATATCTATGTTCATACAGATTGCGGTGAAGATATTTCCATGTTCATACAGATAGCGGTGTAGATATTTCCATGTTCATACAGATAGCGGTGTAGATATTTCCATGTTCATACAGATGGCTCTGTAGATATATCCATGTTCATACAGATGGTGGTGAATATATTTCCATGTTCATACAGATATCGGTGTAGATATTTCCATGTTCATACAGATAGCGGTGCAGATATTTCCATGTTCATACAGATAGCGGTGCTGATATTTCCATGTTTATTCAGATAGCGGTGTAGATATTTCCATGTTTATACAGATAGCGGTGTAGATATTTCCATGTTTATACAGATAGCGGTGTAGATATCTCCTTCTTAATACAGATGGCGGTGTAGATATTTATATGTTCATACAGATGGCGGTGAAGATATTTCCATGTTCATACAGATGGCGGTGTAGATATTTCCATGTTTATAGAGATAGCGGTGTAGTTATTTCCATGTGTAAAGAGATAGCTGTGTAGATATTTCCATGTATATGCAGATAACTGTGTAGATATTTCCATTTTCATGCAGACAGCGGTGTAGATATTTCCATGTTCAAACAGATAGCGGTGTAGATATTTCCATGTTCATACAGATAGCGGTGTATATATATCCATGTTCATAAAGATAGCGGTGTAGATATTTCCATGTTAATACAGATAGCGGTGTAGATATTTCCATGTTCATACAGATAGCGGTGCTGATATTTCCAAGTTTATACAGGTAGCGGTGTAGATATTTCCATGTTTATACAAATAGCGGTGTAGATATTTCCATGTTTATACAGATAGCGGTGTAGATATTTCCATGTTTATACAGATAGCGGTGTAGATATCTCCATCTTAATACAGCTGGCGGAGTAGATATTTCTATGTACATACAGATGGCGGTGCAGATATTTCCATGTTCATACAGATAGCGGTGTAGTTATTTCCATGTGTAAATAGATAGCTGTGTAGATATTTCCATGTATATGCAGATAGCTGTGTAGATATTTCCATTTTCATGCAGATAGCGGTTTAGATATTTCCATGTTTATACAGATAGTGCTGAAGATGTATGCATGTTTACACAGATAGCGGTGTAGATATTTCCACGCTCATACAGATAGCGGTGTAGATATTTCCATGTTCATCCAGATAGCTGTGTAGATATATCCATGTTCATACAGATAGCGGTGTAGTTATTTCCATATTCATACAGATAGTGGTGTAGATATTTCCATGTTCATACAGATAGCGGTGTAGCTATTTCCATGTTCATACAGATAGCGGTGTAGATATTTCCATGTTCATACAGATAGCGGTGTAGATATTTCCATGTTCATAGAGATAGCGGTGTAGTTATTTCCATGTGTAAAGAGATAGCTGTGTACATATTTCCATGTATATGCAGATAGCTGTGTAGATATTTCCATTTTCATGCACACAGCGGTGTAGATATTTCCATGTTCAAACAGATAGCGGTGTTGATATTTCCATGTTCATACATATAGCGGTGTAGATATTTCCATGTTCACACAGACAGCGGTGTAGATATTTCCATGTTCATACAGATAGCGGTGTATATATTTCCACGTTCATACAGATAGCGGTGCTGTAATTTACATGTTTATACAGGTAGCGGTGTAGATATTTCCATGTTTATACAGATAGCGGTGTAGATATTTCCATGTTTATACAGATAGCGGTGTAGATGTTTCCAGGTTTATACAGATAGCGGTGTAGATATCTCCTTCTTAATACAGATGGCGGTGCAGATATTTATATGTTCATACACATGCCGGTGCAGATATTTCCATGTTCATACAGATGGCGGAGTAGATATTTCCATGTTTATAGAGATAGCGGTGTAGTTATTTCCATGTGAAAAGAGATAGCTGTGTAGATATTTCTATGTATATGCAAATAGCTGTGTAGATATTTCCATTTTCATGCTGACAGCGGTGTAGATATTTCCATGTTCAAACAGATAGCGGTGTAGATATTTCCATGTTTATACAGATAGCGGTGTGGATATTTCCATGTTCATACAGATAGCGGTGTAGATATTTCCATGTTCATGCAGATAGCTGTGTAGATATTTCCATATTCATACTGATAGCGGTGCTGATATTTCCATGTTTATACAGGTAGCGGTGTAGATATTTCCTTGTTTATACAGATAGCGGTGTAGATATTTCCATGTTCATACAGATAGCGGTGTAGCTATTTCCATGTTCATACGGATAGCGGTGTAGATATTTCCATGTTCATACAGATGGCTGTGTAGATATATCCATGTTCATACAGATGGCGGTGAAGATACTTCCATGTTCATACAGACAGCGGTGTAGATATTTCCACGTTCATACAGATTGCGGTGTAGATATTTCCATGTTCATACTGATAGCGGTGCTGATATTTCCTTGTTTATACAGATAGCGGTGTTGATATTTCCATGTTTATACAGATAGCGGTGTAGATATTTCCATGTTTATACAGATAGCGGTGTAGATATCTCCTTCTTAATACAGATGGCGGTGCAGATATTTATATGTTCATACACATGCCGGTGCAGATATTTAAATGTTCATACAGATGGCGGTGTAGATATTTCCATGTTTATAGAGATAGCGGTGTAGTTATTTCCATGTGTAAAGAGATAGCTGTGTAGATATTTCTATGTATATGCAAATAGCTGTGTAGATATTTCCATTTTCATGCTGACAGCGGTGTAGATATTTCCATGTTCAAACAGATAGTGGTGTAGATATTTCCATGTTTATACAGATAGCGGTGTGGATATTTCCATGTTCATACAGATAGCGGTGTAGATATTTCCATGTTCATGCAGATAGCGGTGTAGATATTTCCATATTCATACAGATAGCGGTGCTGATATTTCCATGTTTATACAGGTAGCGGTGTAGATATTTCCATGTTTATACAGATAGCGGTGTAGATATTTCCATGTTCATACAGATAGCGGTGTAGATATATCCATGTTCATACAGATAGCGGTGTAGATATTTCCATGTTCATACAGATAGTGGTGTAGATATTTCCATGCTGATACAGATAGCGGTGTAGCTATTTCCATGTTCATACAGATAGCGGTGTAGATATTTCCAGGTTTATACAGATAGCGGTGTAGATATCTCCATCTTAATTACAGATGACGGTGTAGATATTTATATGTTCATACAGATGGCGGTGCAGATATTTCCATGTTCATACAGATGGCGGTGTAGATATTTCCATGTTTATAGAGATAGCGGTGTAGTTATTTCCATGTGTAAAGAGATAGCTTTGTAGATATTTCCATGTATATGCAGATAGCTGTGTAGATATTTCCATTTTCGTGCAGATAGCGGTGTAGATATTTCCATGTTCAAACAGATAGCTGTGTAGATATTTCCATGTTCATTCAGATGGCGGTGTAGATATTTCCATGTTTATAGAGATAGTGGTGTAGTTATTTCCATGTGTAAAGAGATAGCTTTGTAGATATTTCCATGTATGTGCAGATAGCTGTGTATATATTTCTATTTTCATGCAGATAGCAGTTTAGATATTTCCATGTTCAAACAGATTGCGGTGTAGATATTTCCATGTTCATACAGATAGCGGTGTAGATATTTCCAGGTTTATATAGATAGCGGTGAAGATGTATGCATGTTTACAAAGATAGCGGAGTAGATATTTCCATGTTCATACAGATCGCGGTGAAGATGTATGCATGTTTACACAGATAGCGGTGTAGATATTTCCATGTTCATACAGATGGCTCTGTAGATATATCCATATTCTTTCAGATGGCGGTGAATATATTTCCATGTTCATACAGATAGCGGTGTAGATATTTCCATGTTCATACAGATAGCCGTGTACATATTTCCATGTTCATACAGATAGCGGTGTAGATATTTCCGTGTTCATACAGATAGCGGTGTAGATATTTCCATGTTCATACAGGTAGCGGTGTAGATATTTCCATGTTCATAGAGATAGCGGTGCTGATATTTCCATGTTTATACAGGCAGCGGTGTAGATATTTCCATGTTTATACAGATAGCGGTGTAGATATCTCCTTCTTTATACAGATGGCGGTGTAGATATTTATATGTTCATACAGATGGCGGTGAAGATATTTCCATGTTCAAACAGATAGCAGTGTAGATATTTCCATGTTCATACAGATAGCGGTTTAGATATTTCCATGTTCATACAGATAGCGGTGTAGTTATTTCCATGTTTATACAGATAGCGGTGAAGATGTATGCATGTTTACACAGATAGCGGTGTAGATATTTCCATGTTCATCCAGAGGGCTGCGTAGATATATCCATGTTCATACAGATAACGGTGTAGATATTTCCATGTTCATACAGATCGCGGTGTAGATATTTCCATGTTCATCCAGATGGCTGTGTAGACATATCGATGATCATACAGATGGCGGTGAAGATATTTCCATGTTCATACAGATAGCGGTGTAGATATTTCCATGTTCATACAGATGGCTGTGTAGATATATCCATGTTCATACAGATGGCGGTGAAGGTATTTCCAAGTTCATACAGACAGCGGTGTAGATATTTCCACGTTCATACAGAGAGCGGTGTAGATATTTCCATGTTCATACTGATAGCGGTGCTGATATTTCCATGTTTATACAGATAGCGGTGTAGATATTTCCATGTTTATACAGATAGCGGTGTAGATATTTCCATGTTTATACAGATAGCGGTGTAGATATCTCCTTCTTAATACAGATGGCGGTGCAGATATTTATATGTTCATACACATGCCGGTGCAGATATTTCCATGTTCATACAGATGGCGGAGTAGATATTTCCATGTTTATAGAGATAGCGGTGTAGTTATTTCCATGTCTAAAGACATAGCTGTGTAGATATTTCCATGTATATGCAAATAGCTGTGTAGATATTTCCATTTTCATGCTGACAGCGGTGTAGATATTTCCATGTTCAAACATATAGCAGTGTAGGTATTTCCAAGTTTATACAGATAGCGGTGTGGATATTTCCATGTTCATACAGATAGCGGTGTAGATATTTCCATGTTCATACAGATAGCGGTGCTGATATTTCCATGTTTATACAGGTAGCGGTGTAGATATTTCCATGTTTATACAGCTAGCGGTGTAGATATTTCCATGTTTATACAGATAGCGGTGTAGATATTTCCAGGTTTATACAGATAGCGGTGTAGATATCTCCATCTTAATACAGATGGCTGTGTAGATATTTATATCTTCATACAGATGGCGGTGCAGATATTTCCATGTTCATACAGATGGCGGTGTAGATATTTCCATGTTTATAGAGATAGCGGTGTAGTTATTTCCATGTGTAAAGAGATAGCTTTGTAGATATTTCCATCTATATGCAGATAGCTGTGTATTTATTTCCATTTTCATGCAGATAGTGGTGTTGATATTTCCATGTTCAAACAGATAGCTTTGTAGATATTTCCATGTTCATACAGATAGCGGTGTAGAGATTTCCATGTTTATACAGATAGCGGTGAAATGTATGCATGTTTACGCAGATAGTGGTGTAGATATTTCCATGTTCATACAGATCGCGGTGTAGATATTTCCATGTTCATCCAGATGGCTGTGTAGACATATCGATGATCTCACAGATGGCGGTGAAGATATTTCCATGTTCATACAGATAGCGGTGTAGATATTTCCATGTTCATACGGATAGCGGTGTAGATATTTCCATGTTCATACAGATGGCTGTGTAGATATATCCATGTTCATACAGATGGCGGTGAAGATACTTCCATGTTCATACAGACAGCGGTGTAGATATTTCCACGTTCATACAGATAGCGGTGTAGATATTTCCATGTTCATACTGATAGCGGTGCTGATATTTCCTTGTTTATACAGATAGCGGTGTTGATATTTCCATGTTTATACAGATAGCGGTGTAGATATTTCCATGTTTATACAGATAGCGGTGTAGATATCTCCTTCTTAATACAGATGGCGGTGCAGATATTTATATGTTCATACACATGCCGGTGCAGATATTTCCATGTTCATACAGATGGCGGAGTAGATATTTCCATGTTTATAGAGATAGCGGTGTAGTTATTTCCATGTGAAAAGAGATAGCTGTGTAGATATTTCTATGTATATGCAAATAGCTGTGTAGATATTTCCATTTTCATGCTGACAGCGGTGTAGATATTTCCATGTTCAAACAGATAGCGGTGTAGATATTTCCATGTTTATACAGATAGCGGTGTGGATATTTCCATGTTCATACAGATAGCGGTGTGGATATTTCCATGTTCACGCAGATAGCTGTGTAGATATTTCCATATTCATACTGATAGCGGTGCTGATATTTCCATGTTTATACAGGTAGCGGTGTAGATATTTCCTTGTTTATACAGATAGCGGTGTAGATATTTCCATGTTCATACAGATAGCGGTGTAGCTATTTCCATGTTCATACGGATAGCGGTGTAGATATTTCCATGTTCATACAGATGGCTGTGTAGATATATCCATGTTCATACAGATGGCGGTGAAGATACTTCCATGTTCATACAGACAGCGGTGTAGATATTTCCACGTTCATACAGATTGCGGTGTAGATATTTCCATGTTCATACTGATAGCGGTGCTGATATTTCCTTGTTTATACAGATAGCGGTGTTGATATTTCCATGTTTATACAGATAGCGGTGTAGATATTTCCATGTTTATACAGATAGCGGTGTAGATATCTCCTTCTTAATACAGATGGCGGTGCAGATATTTATATGTTCATACACATGCCGGTGCAGATATTTAAATGTTCATACAGATGGCGGTGTAGATATTTCCATGTTTATAGAGATAGCGGTGTAGTTATTTCCATGTGTAAAGAGATAGCTGTGTAGATATTTCTATGTATATGCAAATAGCTGTGTAGATATTTCCATTTTCATGCTGACAGCGGTGTAGATATTTCCATGTTCAAACAGATAGCGGTGTAGATATTTCCATGTTTATACAGATAGCGGTGTGGATATTTCCATGTTCATACAGATAGCGGTGTAGATATTTCCATGTTCATGCAGATAGCGGTGTAGATATTTCCATATTCATACAGATAGCGGTGCTGATATTTCCATGTTTATACAGGTAGCGGTGTAGATATTTCCATGTTTATACAGATAGCGGTGTAGATATTTCCATGTTCATACAGATAGCGGTGTAGATATATCCAAGTTCATACAGATAGCGGTGTAGATATTTCCATGTTCATACAGATAGTGGTGTAGATATTTCCATGTTGATACAGATAGCGGTGTAGCTATTTCCATGTTCATACAGATAGCGGTGTAGATATTTCCAGGTTTATACAGATAGCGGTGTAGATATCTCCATCTTAATTACAGATGACGGTGTAGATATTTATATGTTCATACAGATGGCGGTGCAGATATTTCCATGTTCATACAGATGGCGGTGTAGATATTTCCATGTTTATAGAGATAGCGGTGTAGTTATTTCCATGTGTAAAGAGATAGTTTTGTATATATTTCCATGTATATGCAGATAGCTGTGTAGATATTTCCATTTTCGTGCAGATAGCGGTGTAGATATTTCCATGTTCAAACAGATAGCTGTGTAGATATTTCCATGTTCATTCAGATGGCGGTGTAGATATTTCCATGTTTATAGAGATAGTGGTGTAGTTATTTCCATGTGTAAAGAGATAGCTTTGTACATATTTCCATATATGTGCAGATAGCTGTGTATATATTTCTATTTTCATGCAGATAGCAGTTTAGATATTTCCATGTTCAAACAGATTGCGGTGTAGATATTTCCATGTTCATACAGATAGCGGTGTAGATATTTCCATGTTTATACAGATAGCGGTGTAGATATCTCCTTCTTAATACAGATGGCGGTGCAGATATTTATATGTTCATACACATGCCGGTGCAGATATTTCCATGTTCATACAGATGGCGGAGTAGATATTTCCATGTTTATAGAGATAGCGGTGTAGTTATTTCCATGTGAAAAGAGATAGCTGTGTAGATATTTCTATGTATATGCAAATAGCTGTGTAGATATTTCCATTTTCATGCTGACAGCGGTGTAGATATTTCCATGTTCAAACAGATAGCGGTGTAGATATTTCCATGTTTATACAGATAGCGGTGTGGATATTTCCATGTTCATACAGATAGCGGTGTAGATATTTCCATGTTCATGCAGATAGCTGTGTAGATATTTCCATATTCATACTGATAGCGGTGCTGATATTTCCATGTTTATACAGGTAGCGGTGTAGATATTTCCTTGTTTATACAGATAGCGGTGTAGATATTTCCATGTTCATACAGATAGCGGTGTAGCTATTTCCATGTTCATACGGATAGCGGTGTAGATATTTCCATGTTCATACAGATGGCTGTGTAGATATATCCATGTTCATACAGATGGCGGTGAAGATACTTCCATGTTCATACAGACAGCGGTGTAGATATTTCCACGTTCATACAGATTGCGGTGTAGATATTTCCATGTTCATACTGATAGCGGTGCTGATATTTCCTTGTTTATACAGATAGCGGTGTTGATATTTCCATGTTTATACAGATAGCGGTGTAGATATTTCCATGTTTATACAGATAGCGGTGTAGATATCTCCTTCTTAATACAGATGGCGGTGCAGATATTTATATGTTCATACACATGCCGGTGCAGATATTTAAATGTTCATACAGATGGCGGTGTAGATATTTCCATGTTTATAGAGATAGCGGTGTAGTTATTTCCATGTGTAAAGAGATAGCTGTGTAGATATTTCTATGTATATGCAAATAGCTGTGTAGATATTTCCATTTTCATGCTGACAGCGGTGTAGATATTTCCATGTTCAAACAGATAGCGGTGTAGATATTTCCATGTTTATACAGATAGCGGTGTGGATATTTCCATGTTCATACAGATAGCGGTGTAGATATTTCCATGTTCATGCAGATAGCGGTGTAGATATTTCCATATTCATACAGATAGCGGTGCTGATATTTCCATGTTTATACAGGTAGCGGTGTAGATATTTCCATGTTTATACAGATAGCGGTGTAGATATTTCCATGTTCATACAGATAGCGGTGTAGATATATCCATGTTCATACAGATAGCGGTGTAGATATTTCCATGTTCATACAGATAGTGGTGTAGATATTTCCATGTTGATACAGATAGCGGTGTAGCTATTTCCATGTTCATACAGATAGCGGTGTAGATATTTCCAGGTTTATACAGATAGCGGTGTAGATATCTCCATCTTAATTACAGATGACGGTGTAGATATTTATATGTTCATACAGATGGCGGTGCAGATATTTCCATGTTCATACAGATGGCGGTGTAGATATTTCCATGTTTATAGAGATAGCGGTGTAGTTATTTCCATGTGTAAAGAGATAGCTTTGTAGATATTTCCATGTATATGCAGATAGCTGTGTAGATATTTCCATTTTCGTGCAGATAGCGGTGTAGTTATTTCCATGTTCAAACAGATAGCTGTGTAGATATTTCCATGTTCATTCAGATGGCGGTGTAGATATTTCCATGTTTATAGAGATAGTGGTGTAGTTATTTCCATGTGTAAAGAGATAGCTTTGTAGATATTTCCATGTATGTGCAGATAGCTGTGTATATATTTCTATTTTCATGCAGATAGCAGTTTAGATATTTCCATGTTCAAACAGATTGCGGTGTAGATATTTCCATGTTCATACAGATAGCGGTGTAGATATTTCCAGGTTTATATAGATAGCGGTGAAGATGTATGCATGTTTACAAAGATAGCGGAGTAGATATTTCCATGTTCATACAGATCGCGGTGAAGATGTATGCATGTTTACACAGATAGCGGTGTAGATATTTCCATGTTCATACAGATGGCTCTGTAGATATATCCATATTCATACAGATGGCGGTGAATATATTTCCATGTTCATACAGATAGCGGTGTAGATATTTCCATGTTCATACAGATAGCCGTGTACATATTTCCATGTTCATACAGATAGCGGTGTAGATATTTCCGTGTTCATACAGATAGCGGTGTAGATATTTCCATGTTCATACAGGTAGCGGTGTAGATATTTCCATGTTCATAGAGATAGCGGTGCTGATATTTCCATGTTTATACAGGCAGCGGTGTAGATATTTCCATGTTTATACAGATAGCGGTGTAGATATCTCCTTCTTTATACAGATGGCGGTGTAGATATTTATATGTTCATACAGATGGCGGTGAAGATATTTCCATGTTCAAACAGATAGCAGTGTAGATATTTCCATGTTCATACAGATAGCGGTTTAGATATTTCCATGTTCATACAGATAGCGGTGTAGTTATTTCCATGTTTATACAGATAGCGGTGAAGATGTATGCATGTTTACACAGATAGCGGTGTAGATATTTCCATGTTCATCCAGAGGGCTGCGTAGATATATCCATGTTCATACAGATAACGGTGTAGATATTTCCATGTTCATACAGATAGCGGTGTAGATATTTCCATGTTCATCCAGATGGCTGTGTAGATATTTCCATGTTCATACAGATAGCGGTGTAGATATTTCCATGTTCATACAGATAGCCGTGTACATATTTCCATGTTCATACAGATAGCGGTGTAGATATTTCCGTGTTCATACAGATAGCGGTGTAGATATTTCCATGTTCATACTGGTAGCGGTGTAGATATTTCCATGTTCATAGAGATAGCGGTGCTGATATTTCCATGTTTATACAGGCAGCGGTGTAGATATTTCCATGTTTATACAGATAGCGGTGTAGATATCTCCTTCTTTATACAGATGGCGGTGTAGATATTTATATGTTGATACAGATGGCGGTGAAGATATTTCTATGTTCATACAGATGGCGGTGTAGATATTTCCATGTTTATGGAGATAGCGGTGTAGATATTTTCATGTGTAAAGAGATAGCTGTGTAGATATTTCCATGTATATGCAGATAGCTGTGTAGATATTTCCATTTTCATGCAGACAGAGGTGTAGATATTTCCATGTTCAAACTGATAGCGGTGTAGATATTTCCATTTTCGTACAGAGAGCGGTGTATATATTTCCATGTTCATACAGATAGTGGTGTAGATATTTCCATGTTCATACAGATAGCAGTGTAGATATTTCCATGTTCATACAGATAGCGGTGCTGATATTTCCATGTTTATACAGGTAGCGGTTTAGATATTTCCATGTTTATACAGATAGCGGTGTAGATATTTCCATGTTTATACAGATAGCGGTGTAGATATTTCCATGTTTGTACAGATAGCGGTGTAGATATCTCCATCTTAATACAGATTGCGGTGTAGATATTTATAAGTTCATACTGATGGCGGTGCAGATATTTCCCTGTTCATACAGATGGCGGTGTAGATATTTCCATGTTCAAACTGATAGCGGTGTAGTTATTTCCATATGTAAAGAGATAGCTGTGTAGATATTTCCATATATATGCAGATTGCAGTGTAGATATTTCCATTTTCATGCAGATAGCGGTGTAGATATTTCCATGTTCAAACAGATAGCGGTGTAGATATTTCCATGTTCATACAGATAGCGGTGTAGCTATTTCCATGTTCATACAGATAGCGGTGTCGATATTTCCATGTTTATACAGATAGCGGTGAAGATGTATGCATGTTTACACAGATAGCGGTGTAGATATTTCCAGGTTCATACAGATAGCGGTGTAGATATTTCCATGTTCATCCCGATGGCTGTGTAGATATATCCATGTTCATACAGATAGCGGTGTAGATATTTCCATGTTCATACAGATAGTGGTGTAGATATTTCCATCTTTATACAGATAGCGGTGTAGCTATTTCCATGTTCATACAGATAGCGGTGTAGATATTTCCAGGTTTATACAGATAGCGGTGTAGATATCTCCATCTTAATACAGATGGCGGTGTAGATATTTATATGTACATACAGATGGCGGTGCAGATATTTCCATGTTCATACAGATGGCGGTGTAGATATTTCCATGTTTATAGAGATAGCGGTGTAGTTATTTCCATGTGTAAAGAGATAGCTTTGTAGATATTTCCATGTATATGCAGATAGCTGTGTAGATATTTCCATTTTCGTGCAGATAGCGGTGTAGATATTTCCATGTTGAAACAGATAGCGGTGTAGATATTTCCATGTTCATACAGATAGCGGTGTAGATATTTGCATGTTCATACAGATAGCGGTGAAGATGTATGCATGTTTACACAGATAGCGGTGTAGATATTTCCATGTTCATACAGATAGCGGTGTAGATATTTCCATGTTCATCCAGATGGCTCTGTAGATATATCCATGTTCATACAGATGGCGGTGAATATATTTCCATGTTCATACAGATAGCGGTGTAGATATTTCCATGTTCAAACTGATAGCGGTGTAGTTATTTCCATATGTAAAGAGATAGCTGTGTAGATATTTCCATATATATGCAGATTGCAGTGTAGATATTTCCATTTTCATGCAGATAGCGCTGTAGATATTTCCATGTTCAAACAGATAGCGGTGTAGATATTTCCATGTTCATACAGATAGCGGTGTAGCTATTTCCATGTTCATACAGATAGCGGTGTCGATATTTCCATGTTTATACAGATAGCGGTGAAGATGTATGCATGTTTACACAGATAGCGGTGTAGATATTTCCAGGTTCATACAGATAGCGGTGTAAATATTTCCATGTTCATCCCGATGGCTGTGTAGATATATCCATGTTCATACAGATAGCGGTGTAGATATTTCCATGTTCATACAGATACTGGTGTAGATATTTCCATGTTTATACAGATAGCGGTGTAGCTATTTCCATGTTCATACAGATAGCGGTGTAGATATTTCCAGGTTTATACAGATAGCGGTGTAGATATCTCCATCTTAATAGAGATGGCGGTGTAGATATTTATATGTACATACAGATGGCGGTGCAGATATTTCCATGTTCATACAGATGGCGGTGTAGATATTTCCATGTTTATAGAGATAGCGGTGTAGTTATTTCCATGTGTAAAGAGATAGCTTTGTAGATATTTCCATGTATATGCAGATAGCTGTGTAGATATTTCCATTTTCATGCAGATAGCAGTGTAGATATTTCCATGTTGAAACAGATAGCGGTGTAGATATTTCCATGTTCATACAGATAGCGGTGTAGATATTTCCATGTTCATACAGATAGCGGTGAAGATGTATGCATGTTTACACAGATAGCGGTGTAGATATTTCCATGTTCATACAGATAGCGGTGTAGATATTTCCATGTTCATCCAGATGGCTCTGTAGATATATCCATGTTCATACAGATGGCGGTGAATATATTTCCATGTTCATACAGATAGCGGTGTAGATATTTCCATGTTCATACAGATAGCGGTGTAGATATTATCATGTTCATACAGATAGCGGTGTAGCTATTTCCATGTTCATACAGATAGCGTTGTAGATATTTTCATGTTCATCCAGATGGCTGTGTAGATATATCCATGTTCATACAGATGGCGGTGAAGATATTTCCATGTTCATACAGATAGCGGTGTATATATTTCCATGTTCATTCAGATAGTGTTGTAGATATTTCCATGTTCATACAGATAGCGGTGTAGATATTTCCATGTTCATACAGATAGCGGTGTAGATATTTCCATGTTTATACAGATAGCGGTGAAATGTATGCATGTTTACGCAGATAGTGGTGTAGATATTTCCATGTTCATACAGATCGCGGTGTAGATATTTCCATGTTCATCCAGATGGCTGTGTAGACATATCGATGATCATACAGATAGCGGTGAAGATATTTCCATGTTCATACAGATAGCGGTGTAGATATTTCCATGTTCATACAGATGGCTGTGTAGATATATCCATGTTCATACAGATGGCGGTGAAGGTATTTCCAAGTTCATACAGACAGCGGTGTAGATATTTCCACGTTCATACAGATAGCGGTGTAGATATTTCCATGTTCATACTGATAGCGGTGCTGATATTTCCTTGTTTATACAGATAGCGGTGTTGATATTTCCATGTTTATACAGATAGCGGTGTAGATATCTCCTTCTTAATACAGATGGCGGTGCAGATATTTATATGTTCATACACATGCCGGTGCAGATATTTCCATGTTCATACAGATGGCGGAGTAGATATTTCCATGTTTATAGAGATAGCGGTGTAGTTATTTCCATGTGAAAAGAGATAGCTGTGTAGATATTTCTATGTATATGCAAATAGCTGTGTAGATATTTCCATTTTCATGCTGACAGTGGTGTAGATATTTCCATGTTCAAACAGATAGCGGTGTAGATATTTCCATGTTTATACAGATAGCGGTGTGGATATTTCCATGTTCATACAGATAGCGGTGTAGATATTTCCATGTTCATGCAGATAGCTGTGTAGATATTTCCATATTCATACAGATAGCGGTGCTGATATTTCCATGTTTATACAGGTAGCGGTGTAGATATTTCCTTGTTTATACAGATAGCGGTGTAGATATTTCCATGTTCATACAGATAGCGGTGTAGCTATTTCCATGTTCATACGGATAGCGGTGTAGATATTT
Source organism: Gorilla gorilla gorilla (assembly GCF_029281585.2). NCBI lineage: Eukaryota > Metazoa > Chordata > Mammalia > Primates > Hominidae > Gorilla > Gorilla gorilla. The sequence continues at coordinate 970,918 of NC_073232.2, read as the reverse complement.
CCATGTTCATACAGATGGCTGTGTAGATATATCCATGTTCATACAGATGGCGGTGAAGATACTTCCATGTTCATACAGACAGCGGTGTAGATATTTCCACGTTCATACAGATTGCGGTGTAGATATTTCCATGTTCATACTGATAGCGGTGCTGATATTTCCTTGTTTATACAGATAGCGGTGTTGATATTTCCATGTTTATACAGATAGCGGTGTAGATATTTCCATGTTTATACAGATAGCGGTGTAGATATCTCCTTCTTAATACAGATGGCGGTGCAGATATTTATATGTTCATACACATGCCGGTGCAGATATTTAAATGTTCATACAGATGGCGGTGTAGATATTTCCATGTTTATAGAGATAGCGGTGTAGTTATTTCCATGTGTAAAGAGATACCTGTGTAGATATTTCTATGTATATGCAAATAGCTGTGTAGATATTTCCATTTTCATGCTGACAGCGGTGTAGATATTTCCATGTTCAAACAGATAGCGGTGTAGATATTTCCATGTTTATACAGATAGCGGTGTGGATATTTCCATGTTCATACAGATAGCGGTGTAGATATTTCCATGTTCATGCAGATAGCGGTGTAGATATTTCCATATTCATACAGATAGCGGTGCTGATATTTCCATGTTTATACAGGTAGCGGTGTAGATATTTCCATGTTTATACAGATAGCGGTGTAGATATTTCCATGTTCATACAGATAGCGGTGTAGATATATCCATGTTCATACAGATAGCGGTGTAGATATTTCCATGTTCATACAGATAGTGGTGTAGATATTTCCATGTTGATACAGATAGCAGTGTAGCTATTTCCATGTTCATACAGATAGCGGTGTAGATATTTCCAGGTTTATACAGATAGCGGTGTAGATATCTCCATCTTAATTACAGATGACGGTGTAGATATTTATATGTTCATACAGATGGCGGTGCAGATATTTCCATGTTCACACAGATGGCGGTGTAGATATTTCCATGTTTATAGAGATAGCAGTGTAGTTATTTCCATGTGTAAAGAGATAGCTTTGTAGATATTTCCATGTATATGCAGATAGCTGTGTAGATATTTCCATTTTCGTGCAGATAGCGGTGTAGATATTTCCATGTTCAAACAGATAGCGGTGTAGATATTTCCATGTTCATTCAGATGGCGGTGTAGATATTTCCATGTTTATAGAGATAGTGGTGTAGTTATTTCCATGTGTAAAGAGATAGCTTTGTAGATATTTCCATGTATGTGCAGATAGCTGTGTATATATTTCTATTTTCATGCAGATAGCAGTTTAGATAATTCCATGTTCAAACAGATTGCGGTGTAGATATTTCCAGGTTTATATAGATAGCGGTGAAGATGTATGCATGTTTACAAAGATAGCGGAGTAGATATTTCCATGTTCATACACATCGCGGTGAAGATGTATGCATGTTTACACAGATAGCGGTGTAGATATTTCCATGTTCATACAGATGGCTCGGTAGATATATCCATATTCATACAGATGGCGGTGAATATATTTCCATGTTCATACAGATAGCGGTGTAGATATTTCCATGTTCATAGAGATAGCGGTGCTGATATTTCCATGTTTATACAGGCAGCGGTGTAGATATTTCCATGTTTATACAGATAGCGGTGTAGATATCTCCTTCTTTATACATATGGCGGTGTAGATATTTATATGTTCATACAGATGGCGGTGAAGATATTTCCATGTTCAAACAGATAGCAGTGTAGATATTTCCATGTTCATACAGATAGCGGTTTAGATATTTCCATGTTCATACAGATAGCGGTGTAGTTATTTCCATGTTTATACAGATAGCGGTGAAGATGTATGCATGTTTACACAGATAGCGGTGTAGATATTTCCATGTTCATCCAGAGGGCTGCGTAGATATATCCATGTTCATACAGATAACGGTGTAGATATTTCCATGTTCATACAGATAGCGGTGTAGATATTTCCATGTTCATCCAGATGGCTGTGTAGATATTTCCATGTTCATACAGATAGCGGTGTAGATATTTCCATGTTCATACAGATAGCCGTGTACATATTTCCATGTTCATACAGATAGCGGTGTAGATATTTCCGTGTTCATACAGATAGCGGTGTAGATATTTCCATGTTCATACAGGTAGCGGTGTATATATTTCCATGTTCATAGAGATAGCGGTGCTGATATTTCCATGTTTATACAGGCAGCGGTGTAGATATTTCCATGTTTATACAGATAGCGGTGTAGATATCTCCTTCTTTATACAGATGGCGGTGTAGATATTTATATGTTCATACAGATGGCGGTGAAGATATTTCTATGTTCATACAGATGGCGGTGTAGATATTTCCATGTTTATGGAGATAGCGGTGTAGTTATTTTCATGTGTAAAGAGATAGCTGTGTAGATATTTCCATGTATATGCAGATAGCTGTGTAGATATTTCCATTTTCATGCAGACAGAGGTGTAGATATTTCCATGTTCAAACTGATAGCGGTGTAGATATTTCCATTTTCGTACAGAGAGCGGTGTATATATTTCCATGTTCATACAGATAGTGGTGTAGATATTTCCATGTTCATACAGATAGCAGTGTAGATATTTCCATGTTCATACAGATAGCGGTGCTGATATTTCCATGTTTATACAGGTAGCGGTGTAGATATTTCCATGTTTATACAGATAGCGGTGTAGATATTTCCATGTTTATACAGATAGCGGTGTAGATATTTCCATGTTTGTACAGATAGCGGTGTAGATATCTCCATCTTAATACAGATTGCGGTGTAGATATTTATAAGTTCATACTGATGGCGGTGCAGATATTTCCCTGTTCATACAGATGGCGGTGTAGATATTTCCATGTTCAAACTGATAGCGGTGTAGATATTTCCATATGTAAAGAGATAGCTGTGTAGATATTTCCATATATATGCAGTTTGCAGTGTAGATATTTCCATTTTCATGCAGATAGCGGTGTAGATATTTCCATGTTCAAACAGATAGCGGTGTAGATATTTCCATGTTCATACAGATAGTGGTGTAGCTATTTCCATGTACATACAGATAGCTGTGTCGATATTTCCATGTTTATACAGATAGCGGTGAAGATGTATGCATGTTTACACAGATAGCGGTGTGGATATTTCCAGGTTCATACAGATAGCGGTGTAGATATTTCCATGTTCATCCCGATGGCTGTGTAGATATATCCATGTTCATACAGATAGCGGTGTAGATATTTCCATGTTCATACAGATAGTGGTGTAGATATTTCCATCTTTATACAGATAGCGGTGTAGCTATTTCCATGTTCATACAGATAGCGGTGTAGATATTTCCAGGTTTATACAGATAGCGGTGTAGGTATCTCCATCTTAATACAGATGGCGGTGTAGATATTTATATGTACATACAGATGGCGGTGCAGATATTTCCATGTTCATACAGATGGCGGTGTAGATATTTCCATGTTTATAGAGATAGCGGTGTAGTTATTTCCATGTGTAAAGAGATAGCTTTGTAGATATTTCCATGTATATGCAGATAGCTGTGTAGATATTTCCATTTTCGTGCAGATAGCGGTGTAGATATTTCCATGTTGAAACAGATAGCGGTGTAGATATTTCCATGTTCATACAGATAGCGGTGTAGATATTTCCATGTTCATGCAGATAGCGGTGAAGATGTATGCATGTTTACACAGATAGCGGTGTAGATATTTCCATGTTCATACAGATAGCGGTGTAGATATTTCCATGTTCATCCAGATGGCTCTGTAGATATATCCATGTTCATACAGATGGCGGTGAATATATTTCCATGTTCATACAGATAGCGGTGTAGATATTCCCATGTTCAAACTGATAGCGGTGTAGTTATTTCCATATGTAAAGAGATAGCTGTGTAGATATTTCCATATATATGCAGATTGCAGTGTAGATATTTCCATTTTCATGCAGATAGCGGTGTAGATATTTCCATGTTCAAACAGATAGCGGTGTAGATATTTCCATGTTCATACAGATAGCGGTGTAGCTATTTCCATGTTCATACAGATAGCGGTGTCGATATTTCCATGTTTATACAGATAGCGGTGAAGATGTATGCATGTTTACACAGATAGCGGTGTAGATATTTCCAGGTTCCTACAGATAGCGGTGTAAATATTTCCATGTTCATCCCGATGGCTGTGTAGATATATCCATGTTCACACAGATAGCGGTGTAGATATTTCCATGTTCATACAGATAGTGGTGTAGATATTTCCATGTTTATACAGATAGCGGTGTAGCTATTTCCATGTTCATACAGATAGCCGTGTAGATATTTCCAGGTTTATACAGATAGCGGTGTAGATATCTCCATCTTAGTAGAGATGGCGGTGTAGATATTTATATGAACATACAGATGGCGGTGCAGATATTTCCATGTTCATACAGATGGCGGTGTAGATATTTCCATGTTTATAGAGATAGCGGTGTAGTTATTTCCATGTGTAAAGAGATAGCTTTGTAGATATTTCCATGTATATGCAGATAGCTGTGTAGATATTTCCATTTTCATGCAGATAGCAGTGTAGATATTTCCATGTTGAAACAGATAGCGGTGTAGATATTTCCATGTTCATACAGATAGCGGTGTAGATATTTCCATGTTCATACAGATAGCGGTGAAGATGTATGCATGTTTACACAGATAGCGGTGTAGATATTTCCATGTTCATACAGATAGCGGTGTAGGTATTTCCATGTTCATCCAGATGGCTCTGTAGATATATCCACGTTCATACAGATGGCGGTGAATATATTTCCATGTTCATACAGATAGCGGTGTAGATATTTCCATGTTCATACAGATAGCGGTGTAGATATTATCATGTTCATACAGATAGCGGTGTAGCTATTTCCATGTTCATACAGATAGCGTTGTAGATATTTTCATGTTCATCCAGATGGCTGTGTAGATATATCCATGTTCATACAGATGGCGGTGAAGATATTTCCATGTTCATACAGATAGCGGTGTATATATTTCCAGGTTCATTCAGATAGTGTAGTAGATATTTCCATGTTCATACAGATAGCGGTGTAGATATTTCCATGTTCATACAGATAGCGGTGTAGATATTTCCATGTTTATACAGATAGCGGTGAAATGTATGCATGTTTACGCAGATAGTGGTGTAGATATTTCCATGTTCATACAGATCGCGGTGTAGATATTTCCATGTTCATCCAGATGGCTGTGTAGACATATCGATGATCATACAGATGGCGGTGAAGATATTTCCATGTTCATACAGATAGCGGTGTAGATATTTCCATGTTCACACAGATGGCTGTGTAGATATATCCATGTTCATACAGATGGCGGTGAAGTTATTTCCAAGTTCATACAGACAGCGGTGTAGATATTTCCACGTTCATACAGAGAGCGGTGTAGATATTTCCATGTTCATACTGATAGCGGTGCTGATATTTCCATGTTTATACAGATAGCAGTGTAGATATTTCCATGTTTATACAGATAGCGGTGTAGTTATTTCCATGTTTATACAGATAGCGGTGTAGATATCTCCTTCTTAATACAGATGGCGGTGCAGATATTTATATGTTCATACACATGCCGGTGCAGATATTTCCATGTTCATACAGATGGCGGAGTAGATATTTCCATGTTTATAGAGATAGCGGTGTAGTTATTTCCATGTCTAAAGACATAGCTGTGTAGATATTTCCATGTATATGCAAATAGCTGTGTAGATATTTCCATTTTCATGCTGACAGCGGTGTAGATATTTCCATGTTCAAACAGATAGCGGTGTAGATATTTCCATGTTTATACAGATAGCGGTGTGGATATTTCCATGTTCATACAGATAGCGGTGTAGATATTTCCATGTTCATGCAGATAGCGGTGTAGATATTTCCATATTCATACAGATAGCGGTGCTGATATTTCCATGTTTATACAGGTAGCGGTGTAGATATTTCCATGTTTATACAGATAGCGGTGTAGATATTTCCATGTTCATACAGATAGCGGTGTAGATATATCCATGTTCATACAGATAGCGGTGTAGATATTTCCATGTTCATACAGATAGTGGTGTAGATATTTCCATGTTGATACAGATAGCAGTGTAGCTATTTCCATGTTCATACAGATAGCGGTGTAGATATTTCCAGGTTTATACAGATAGCGGTGTAGATATCTCCATCTTAATTACAGATGACGGTGTAGATATTTATATGTTCATACAGATGGCGGTGCAGATATTTCCATGTTCACACAGATGGCGGTGTAGATATTTCCATGTTTATAGAGATAGCAGTGTAGTTATTTCCATGTGTAAAGAGATAGCTTTGTAGATATTTCCATGTATATGCAGATAGCTGTGTAGATATTTCCATTTTCGTGCAGATAGCGGTGTAGATATTTCCATGTTCAAACAGATAGCGGTGTAGATATTTCCATGTTCATTCAGATGGCGGTGTAGATATTTCCATGTTTATAGAGATAGTGGTGTAGTTATTTCCATGTGTAAAGAGATAGCTTTGTAGATATTTCCATGTATGTGCAGATAGCTGTGTATATATTTCTATTTTCATGCAGATAGCAGTTTAGATAATTCCATGTTCAAACAGATTGCGGTGTAGATATTTCCAGGTTTATATAGATAGCGGTGAAGATGTATGCATGTTTACAAAGATAGCGGAGTAGATATTTCCATGTTCATACACATCGCGGTGAAGATGTATGCATGTTTACACAGATAGCGGTGTAGATATTTCCATGTTCATACAGATGGCTCGGTAGATATATCCATATTCATACAGATGGCGGTGAATATATTTCCATGTTCATACAGATAGCGGTGTAGATATTTCCATGTTCATAGAGATAGCGGTGCTGATATTTCCATGTTTATACAGGCAGCGGTGTAGATATTTCCATGTTTATACAGATAGCGGTGTAGATATCTCCTTCTTTATACATATGGCGGTGTAGATATTTATATGTTCATACAGATGGCGGTGAAGATATTTCCATGTTCAAACAGATAGCAGTGTAGATATTTCCATGTTCATACAGATAGCGGTTTAGATATTTCCATGTTCATACAGATAGCGGTGTAGTTATTTCCATGTTTATACAGATAGCGGTGAAGATGTATGCATGTTTACACAGATAGCGGTGTAGATATTTCCATGTTCATCCAGAGGGCTGCGTAGATATATCCATGTTCATACAGATAACGGTGTAGATATTTCCATGTTCATACAGATAGCGGTGTAGATATTTCCATGTTCATCCAGATGGCTGTGTAGATATTTCCATGTTCATACAGATAGCGGTGTAGATATTTCCATGTTCATACAGATAGCCGTGTACATATTTCCATGTTCATACAGATAGCGGTGTAGATATTTCCGTGTTCATACAGATAGCGGTGTAGATATTTCCATGTTCATACAGGTAGCGGTGTATATATTTCCATGTTCATAGAGATAGCGGTGCTGATATTTCCATGTTTATACAGGCAGCGGTGTAGATATTTCCATGTTTATACAGATAGCGGTGTAGATATCTCCTTCTTTATACAGATGGCGGTGTAGATATTTATATGTTCATACAGATGGCGGTGAAGATATTTCTATGTTCATACAGATGGCGGTGTAGATATTTCCATGTTTATGGAGATAGCGGTGTAGTTATTTTCATGTGTAAAGAGATAGCTGTGTAGATATTTCCATGTATATGCAGATAGCTGTGTAGATATTTCCATTTTCATGCAGACAGAGGTGTAGATATTTCCATGTTCAAACTGATAGCGGTGTAGATATTTCCATTTTCGTACAGAGAGCGGTGTATATATTTCCATGTTCATACAGATAGTGGTGTAGATATTTCCATGTTCATACAGATAGCAGTGTAGATATTTCCATGTTCATACAGATAGCGGTGCTGATATTTCCATGTTTATACAGGTAGCGGTGTAGATATTTCCATGTTTATACAGATAGCGGTGTAGATATTTCCATGTTTATACAGATAGCGGTGTAGATATTTCCATGTTTGTACAGATAGCGGTGTAGATATCTCCATCTTAATACAGATTGCGGTGTAGATATTTATAAGTTCATACTGATGGCGGTGCAGATATTTCCCTGTTCATACAGATGGCGGTGTAGATATTTCCATGTTCAAACTGATAGCGGTGTAGATATTTCCATATGTAAAGAGATAGCTGTGTAGATATTTCCATATATATGCAGTTTGCAGTGTAGATATTTCCATTTTCATGCAGATAGCGGTGTAGATATTTCCATGTTCAAACAGATAGCGGTGTAGATATTTCCATGTTCATACAGATAGTGGTGTAGCTATTTCCATGTACATACAGATAGCTGTGTCGATATTTCCATGTTTATACAGATAGCGGTGAAGATGTATGCATGTTTACACAGATAGCGGTGTGGATATTTCCAGGTTCATACAGATAGCGGTGTAGATATTTCCATGTTCATCCCGATGGCTGTGTAGATATATCCATGTTCATACAGATAGCGGTGTAGATATTTCCATGTTCATACAGATAGTGGTGTAGATATTTCCATCTTTATACAGATAGCGGTGTAGCTATTTCCATGTTCATACAGATAGCGGTGTAGATATTTCCAGGTTTATACAGATAGCGGTGTAGGTATCTCCATCTTAATACAGATGGCGGTGTAGATATTTATATGTACATACAGATGGCGGTGCAGATATTTCCATGTTCATACAGATGGCGGTGTAGATATTTCCATGTTTATAGAGATAGCGGTGTAGTTATTTCCATGTGTAAAGAGATAGCTTTGTAGATATTTCCATGTATATGCAGATAGCTGTGTAGATATTTCCATTTTCGTGCAGATAGCGGTGTAGATATTTCCATGTTGAAACAGATAGCGGTGTAGATATTTCCATGTTCATACAGATAGCGGTGTAGATATTTCCATGTTCATGCAGATAGCGGTGAAGATGTATGCATGTTTACACAGATAGCGGTGTAGATATTTCCATGTTCATACAGATAGCGGTGTAGATATTTCCATGTTCATCCAGATGGCTCTGTAGATATATCCATGTTCATACAGATGGCGGTGAATATATTTCCATGTTCATACAGATAGCGGTGTAGATATTCCCATGTTCAAACTGATAGCGGTGTAGTTATTTCCATATGTAAAGAGATAGCTGTGTAGATATTTCCATATATATGCAGATTGCAGTGTAGATATTTCCATTTTCATGCAGATAGCGGTGTAGATATTTCCATGTTCAAACAGATAGCGGTGTAGATATTTCCATGTTCATACAGATAGCGGTGTAGCTATTTCCATGTTCATACAGATAGCGGTGTCGATATTTCCATGTTTATACAGATAGCGGTGAAGATGTATGCATGTTTACACAGATAGCGGTGTAGATATTTCCAGGTTCCTACAGATAGCGGTGTAAATATTTCCATGTTCATCCCGATGGCTGTGTAGATATATCCATGTTCACACAGATAGCGGTGTAGATATTTCCATGTTCATACAGATAGTGGTGTAGATATTTCCATGTTTATACAGATAGCGGTGTAGCTATTTCCATGTTCATACAGATAGCCGTGTAGATATTTCCAGGTTTATACAGATAGCGGTGTAGATATCTCCATCTTAGTAGAGATGGCGGTGTAGATATTTATATGAACATACAGATGGCGGTGCAGATATTTCCATGTTCATACAGATGGCGGTGTAGATATTTCCATGTTTATAGAGATAGCGGTGTAGTTATTTCCATGTGTAAAGAGATAGCTTTGTAGATATTTCCATGTATATGCAGATAGCTGTGTAGATATTTCCATTTTCATGCAGATAGCAGTGTAGATATTTCCATGTTGAAACAGATAGCGGTGTAGATATTTCCATGTTCATACAGATAGCGGTGTAGATATTTCCATGTTCATACAGATAGCGGTGAAGATGTATGCATGTTTACACAGATAGCGGTGTAGATATTTCCATGTTCATACAGATAGCGGTGTAGGTATTTCCATGTTCATCCAGATGGCTCTGTAGATATATCCACGTTCATACAGATGGCGGTGAATATATTTCCATGTTCATACAGATAGCGGTGTAGATATTTCCATGTTCATACAGATAGCGGTGTAGATATTATCATGTTCATACAGATAGCGGTGTAGCTATTTCCATGTTCATACAGATAGCGTTGTAGATATTTTCATGTTCATCCAGATGGCTGTGTAGATATATCCATGTTCATACAGATGGCGGTGAAGATATTTCCATGTTCATACAGATAGCGGTGTATATATTTCCAGGTTCATTCAGATAGTGTAGTAGATATTTCCATGTTCATACAGATAGCGGTGTAGATATTTCCATGTTCATACAGATAGCGGTGTAGATATTTCCATGTTTATACAGATAGCGGTGAAATGTATGCATGTTTACGCAGATAGTGGTGTAGATATTTCCATGTTCATACAGATCGCGGTGTAGATATTTCCATGTTCATCCAGATGGCTGTGTAGACATATCGATGATCATACAGATGGCGGTGAAGATATTTCCATGTTCATACAGATAGCGGTGTAGATATTTCCATGTTCACACAGATGGCTGTGTAGATATATCCATGTTCATACAGATGGCGGTGAAGTTATTTCCAAGTTCATACAGACAGCGGTGTAGATATTTCCACGTTCATACAGAGAGCGGTGTAGATATTTCCATGTTCATACTGATAGCGGTGCTGATATTTCCATGTTTATACAGATAGCAGTGTAGATATTTCCATGTTTATACAGATAGCGGTGTAGTTATTTCCATGTTTATACAGATAGCGGTGTAGATATCTCCTTCTTAATACAGATGGCGGTGCAGATATTTATATGTTCATACACATGCCGGTGCAGATATTTCCATGTTCATACAGATGGCGGAGTAGATATTTCCATGTTTATAGAGATAGCGGTGTAGTTATTTCCATGTCTAAAGACATAGCTGTGTAGATATTTCCATGTATATGCAAATAGCTGTGTAGATATTTCCATTTTCATGCTGACAGCGGTGTAGATATTTCCATGTTCAAACATATAGCAGTGTAGGTATTTCCAAGTTTATACAGATAGCGGTGTGGATATTTCCATGTTCATACAGATAGCGGTGTAGATATTTCCATGTTCATACAGATAGCGGTGCTGATATTTCCATGTTTATACAGGTAGCGGTGTAGATATTTCCATGTTTATACAGCTAGCGGTGTAGATATTTCCATGTTTATACAGATAGCGGTGTAGATATTTCCAGGTTTATACAGATAGCGGTGTAGATATCTCCATCTTAATACAGATGGCTGTGTAGATATTTATATCTTCATACAGATGGCGGTGCAGATATTTCCATGTTCATACAGATGGCGGTGTAGATATTTCCATGTTTATAGAGATAGCGGTGTAGTTATTTCCATGTGTAAAGAAATAGCTTTGTAGATATTTCCATCTATATGCAGATAGCTGTGTATTTATTTCCATTTTCATGCAGATAGTGGTGTAGATATTTCCATGTTCAAACAGATAGCTTTGTAGATATTTCCATGTTCATACAGATAGCGGTGTAGAGATTTCCATGTTTATACAGATAGCGGTGAAATGTATGCATGTTTACGCAGATAGTGGTGTAGATATTTCCATGTTCATACAGATCGCGGTGTAGATATTTCCATGTTCATCCAGATGGCTGTGTAGACATATCGATGATCTCACAGATGGCGGTGAAGATATTTCCATGTTCATACAGATAGCGGTGTAGATATTTCCATGTTCATACGGATAGCGGTGTAGATATTTCCATGTTCATACAGATGGCTGTGTAGATATATCCATGTTCGTACAGATGGCGGTGAAGATACTTCCATGTTCATACAGACAGCGGTGTAGATATTTCCACGTTCATACAGATAGCGGTGTAGATATTTCCATGTTCATACTGATAGCGGTGCTGATATTTCCTTGTTTATACAGATAGCGGTGTTGATATTTCCATGTTTATACAGATAGCGGTGTAGATATTTCCATGTTTATACAGATAGCGGTGTAGATATCTCCTTCTTAATACAGATGGCGGTGCAGATATTTATATGTTCATACACATGCCGGTGCAGATATTTCCATGTTCATACAGATGTCGGAGTAGATATTTCCATGTTTATAGAGATAGCGGTGTAGTTATTTCCATGTGAAAAGAGATAGCTGTGTAGATATTTCTATGTATATGCAAATAGCTGTGTAGATATTTCCATTTTCATGCTGACAGCGGTGTAGATATTTCCATGTTCAAACAGATAGCGGTGTAGATATTTCCATGTTTATACAGATAGCGGTGTGGATATTTCCATGTTCATACAGATAGCGGTGTAGATATTTCCATGTTCATGCAGATAGCTGTGTAGATATTTCCATATTCATACAGATAGCGGTGCTGATATTTCCATGTTTATACAGGTAGCGGTGTAGATATTTCCTTGTTTATACAGATAGCTGTGTAGATATTTCCATGTTCATACAGATAGCGGTGTAGATATATCCATGTTCATACAGATAGCGGTGTAGATATTTCCATGTTCATACAGATAGTGGTGTAGATATTTCCATGTTGATACAGATAGCGGTGTAGCTATTTCCATGTTCATACAGATAGCGGTGTAGATATTTCCAGGTTTATACAGATAGCGGTGTAGATATCTCCATCTTAATTACAGATGGCGGTGTAGATATTTATATGTTCATACAGATGGCGGTGCAGATATTTCCATGTTCATACAGATGGCGGTGTAGATATTTCCATGTTTATAGAGATAGCGGTGTAGTTATTTCCATGTGTAAAGAGATAGCTTTGTAGATATTTCCATGTATATGCAGATAGCTGTGTAGATATTTCCATTTTCGTGCAGATAGCGGTGTAGATATTTCCATGTTCAAACAGATAGCGGTGTAGATATTTCCATGTTCATTCAGATGGCGGTGTAGATATTTCCATGTTTATAGAGATAGTGGTGTAGTTATTTCCATGTGTACAGAGATAGCTTTGTATATATTTACATGTATGTGCAGATAGCTGTGTATATATTTCTATTTTCATGCAGATAGCAGTTTAGATATTTCCATGTTCAAACAGATTGCGGTGTAGATATTTCCATGTTCATACAGATAGCGGTGTATATATTTCCATGTTCATACAGATAGTGTTGTAGATATTTCCATGTTCATACAGATAGCGGTGTAGCTATTTCCATGTTCATACAGATAGAGGGGCTGATATTGCCATGTTCATGCCGATAGCGGTGCTGATATTTCCATGTTTATACAGGTAGCGGTGTAGATATTTCCATGTTTATACAGATAGCGGTGAAGATATTTCCATGTTTATACAGATAGCGGTGTAGATATTTCCAGGTTTATACAAATAGCAGTGTAGATATTTCCAAGTTTATACAGATAGCGGTGAAGATATCCCCATCTTAATACAGATGGCGGTGTAGATATTCATATGTTCTTACAGATGGCAGTGCAGATATTTCCATGTTCATACAGATGGCGGTGTAGATATTTCCATGTTTATAAAGATACCGGTGTAGTTATTTCCATGTGTAAAGAGATAGCTTTGTATATATTTCCATGTATATGCAGATAGCTGTGTAGATATTTCTATTTTCATGCAGATAGCGGTTTAGGTATTTCCATGTTCAAACAGATAGCTTTGTAGATATTTCCATGTTCATACAGATAGCGGTGTAGATATTTCCATGTTTATACAGATAGCGGTGAAATGTATGCATGTTTACGCAGATAGTGGTGTAGATATTTCCATGTTCATACAGATCGCGGTGTAGATATTTCCATGTTCATCCAGATGGCTGTGTAGACATATCGATGATCATACAGATGGCGGTGAAGATATTTCCATGTTCATACAGATAGCGGTGTAGATATTTCCATGTTCATACAGATGGCTGTGTAGATATATCCATGTTCATACAGATGGCGGTGAAGGTATTTCCATGTTCATACAGACAGCGGTGTAGATATTTCCACGTTCATACCGAGAGCGGTGTAGATATTTCCATGTTCATACTGATAGCGGTGCTGATATTTCCCGGTTTATACAGATAGCGGTGTAGATATTTCCATGTTTATACAGATAGCGTTGTAGATATTTCCATGTTTATACAGATAGCCGTGTAGATATCTCCTTCTTAATACAGATGGCGGTGCAGATATTTATATGTTCATACACATGCCGGTGCAGATATTTCCATGTTCATACAGATGGCGGAGTAGATATTTCCATGTTTATAGAGATAGCGGTGTAGTTATTTCCATGTCTAAAGAGATAGCTGTTTAGATATTTCCATGTATATGCAAATAGCTTTGTAGGTATTTCCATTTTCATGCTGACAGCGGTGTAGATATTTCCATGTTCAAACAGATAGCAGTGTAGGTATTTCCATGTTTATACAGATAGCGGTGTGGATATTTCCATGTTCATACAGATAGCGGTGTAGATATTTCCATGTTCATGCAGATAGCGGTGTAGATATTTCCATGTTCATACAGATAGCGGTGCTGATATTTCCATGTTTATACAGGTAGCGGTGTAGATATTTCCATGTTTATACAGATAGCGGTGTAGATATTTCCATTTTTATACAGATAGCGGTGTAGATATTTCCAGGTTTATACAGATAGCGGTGTAGATATCTCCATCTTAATACAGATGGCTGTGTAGATATTTATATCTTCATACAGATTGCGGTGCAGATATTTCCATGTTCATACAGATGGCGGTGTAGATATTTCCATGTTTATAGAGATAGCGGTGTAGTTATTTCCATGTGTAAAGAGATAGCTTTGTAGATATTTCCATCTATATGCAGATAGCTGTGTATTTATTTCCATTTTCATGCAGATAGCGGTGTAGATATTTCCATGTTCAAACAGATAGCGGTGTAGATATTTCCATGTTCATACAGATAGCTGTGGAGATATTTCCATGTTCATACAGATAGCGGTGAAGATGTATGCATGTTTACACAGACAGCGGTGTAGATATTTCCATGTTCATCCAGATGGCTGTGTAGATATATCCATGTTCATACAGATAGCGGTGTAGATATTTCCATGTTCATACAGATAGCGGTGTAGCTATTTCCATGTTCATACAGATAGCGGTGCTGTTATTTCCATGTTTATACAGGTAGCGGTGTAGATATTTCCATGTTCATACAGATAGCGGTGTAGATATTTCCATGTTCATACAGATAGCGGTGTAGCTATTTCCATGTTCATACAGATAGCGGTGTAGATATTTTCATGTTCATCCAGATGGCTGTGTAGATATATCCATGTTCATACAGATGGCGGTGAAGATATTTCCATGTTCATACAGATAGCGGTGTATATATTTCCATGTTCATACAGATAGTGTTGTAGATATTTCCATGTTCATACAGATAGCGGTGTAGCTATTTCCATGTTCATACAGATAGCGGTGTAGATATTTCCATGTTCATCCAGATGGCTGTGTAGATATATCCATGTTCATACAGATGGCGGTGAAGTTCTTTCCATGTTCATACAGATAGCGGTGTAGATATTTCCATGTTTATACAGATAGCGGTGTAGATATTTCCATGTTTATACAGATAGCGGTGTAGATATCTCCATCTTAATTAAGATGGCGGTGTAGATATTTATATGTTCATACAGTTGGTGGTGCAGATATTTCCATGTTCATACAGATGGCGGTGTAGTTATTACCATGTTCATACAGATAGCGGTGTAGTTATTTCCATGTGTAAAGAGATAGCTGAGTAGTTATTTCCATGTATATGCAGATAGCAGTGTAGATATTTGCATTTTCATGCAGATAGCGGTGTAGATATTTCCATGTTCAAACAGATAGTAGTGTAGATATTTCCATGTTCATACAGATAGCGATGTATATATTTCCATGATCATACAGATAGCGGTGTAGATATTTCCATGTTTATACAGATAGCGGTGAAGATGTATGCATGTTTACACAGATAGCGGTGTAGATATTTCCATGTTCATCCAGATGGCTGTGTAGATATATCCATGTTCATACAGATAACGGTGTAGATATTTCCATGTTCATACAGATAGCGGTGTAGATATTTCCATGTTCATCCACATGGCTGTGTAGATATATCCATGTTCACACAGATAGCGGTGTAGATATTTCCATGTTCATACAGATAGCCGTGTACATATTTCCATGTTCATACAGATAGCGGTTTAGATATTTCCATTTGCATACAGATAGCAGTGTAGATATTTCCATGTTTATACAGATAGTGGTGAAGTTGTATGCATGTTTACACAGATAGCGGTGTAGATATTTCCATGTTCAAACAGATAGCGGTGTAGATATTTCCATGTTCATACAGATAGCGGTGTAGATATTTCCATGTTTATACAGATTGCATTGAAGATATATGCATATTTACACAGATAGCGGTGTAGATATTTCCATGTTCCTACAGATGGCTGTGTAGATATATCCATGTTCATACAGATAGCGGTGTAGATACTTCCATTTTCATACAGGTAGTGGTGTAGATATTTCCATGTTCATACAGATAGCGGTGTAGCTATTTCCATGTTCATACAGATAGCGGTGTAGATATTTCCATGTTCATAGAGATAGCGGTGTAGATATTTCCATGTTCATACAGATAGCGGTGCTGATATTTCCATGTTTATACTGGTAGCGGTGTGGATATTTCCATGTTTATACAGATAGCGGTGTAGATATTTCCATGTTTATACATATAGCGGTGTAGATATTTCCAAGTTTATACAGATAGCGGTGTAGATATCTCCATCTTAATATAGATGGGGGTTTAGATATTTATATCTTCATAAAGATGGCGGTGCAGATATTTCCATGTTCATACAGATGGCGGTGTAGATATTTCCATGTTCATACAGATAGCGGTGTAGTTATTTCCATGTGTAAAGAGATAGCTGTGTAGATATTTCCATGTATATACAGATAGCAGTGTAGATATTTCCATTTTCATGCAGATAGCGGTGTAGATATTTCCATGTTCAAACAGATAGCGGTGTAGATATTTAAATGTTCATACAGATAGCGGTGTAGATATTTCCATGTTCATACAGATAGGAGTGTAGATATTTCCATGTTTATACAGATAGCGGTGAAGATGTATGCATGTTTACACAGATAGCGGTGTAGATATTTCCATGTTCAAACAGATAGTGGTGTAGATATTTCCATGTTCATACAGATAGAGGTGTAGATATTTCCAGGTTTATACAGATTGCGGTGAAGATGTATGCATATTTACACAGATAGCGGTGTAGATATTTCCATGTTCATACAGATAGCGGTGTAGATATTTCCATGTTCATCCAGATGGCTGTGTAGATATATCAATGTTCATACAGATAGCGGTGTAGATATTTCCATTTTCATGCAGGTAGTGGTGTAGATATTTCCATGTTCATACAGATAGCGGTGTAGCTATTTCCATGTTCATACAGATAGCGGTGTAGATATTTCCATGTTCATAGAGATAGCGGTGTAGATATTCCCATGTTCAAACAGATAGCGGTGCTGATATTTCCATGTTTATACAGGTAGCTTTGTAGATATTTCCATGTTTATACAGATAGCGGTGTAGATATTTCCATGTTCATACAGATAGCGGTGGTGATATTTCGATGTTAATACAGGTGGCGGTGTAGATATTTCCATGTTTATACAGATAGCGGTGTAGATATTTCCATGTTTATACATATAGCGGTGTAGATATTTCCAAGTTTATACAGATAGCGGTGTAGATATGTCCATCTTAATATAGATGGGGGTGTAGATATTTATATCTTCATACAGATGGTGGTGCAGATATTTCCATGTTCATACAGATGGCACTGTAGATATTTCCATGTTTATAGAGATAGCGGTGAAGTTATTTCCATGTGTATAGAGATAGCTTTGTAGATATTTCCATCTATATGCAGATAGCTGTGTAGATATTTCTATTTTCATGCAGATAGCGGTTTAGATATTTAGATGTTCAAACAGATAGCGGTGTAGATATTTCCATGTTCATACAGATAGCGGTGTAGATATTTCCATGTTTATACAGATAGCGGTGAAGATGTATGCATGTTTACACAGATAGCGGTGTAGATATTTCCATGTTCATACAGATCGCGGTGTAGATATTTCCATGTTCATCCAGATGGCTGTGCAGACATATCCAGGTTCAAACAGATGGCGGTGAAGATATTTCCATGTTCATACAGATAGCGGTGTAGATATTTCCATGTTCATACAGATGGCTGTGTAGATATATCCATGGTCATACAGATGGCGGTGAAGGTATTTCCATGTTCATACAGACAGCGGTGTAGATATTTCCACGTTCATACCGAGAGCGGTGTAGATATTTCCATGTTCATACTGATAGCGGTGCTGATATTTCCCGGTTTATACAGATAGCGGTGTAGATATTTCCATGTTTATACAGATAGCGTTGTAGATATTTCCATGTTTATACAGATAGCGGTGTAGATATCTCCTTCTTAATACAGATGGCGGTGCAGATATTTATATGTTCATACACATGCCGGTGCAGATATTTCCATGTTCATACAGATGGCGGAGTAGATATTTCCATGTTTATAGAGATAGCGGTGTAGTTATTTCCATGTCTAAAGAGATAGCTGTTTAGATATTTCCATGTATATGCAAATAGCTGTGTAGGTATTTCCATTTTCATGCTGACAGCGGTGTAGATATTTCCATGTTCAAACAGATAGCAGTGTAGGTATTTCCATGTTTATACAGATAGCGGTGTGGATATTTCCATGTTCATACAGATAGCGGTGTAGATATTTCCATGTTCATGCAGATAGCGGTGTAGATATTTCCATGTTCATACAGATAGCGGTGCTGATATTTCCATGTTTATACAGGTAGCCGTGTAGATATTTCCATGTTTATACAGATAGCGGTGTAGATATTTCCATTTTTATACAGATAGCGGTGTAGATATTTCCAGGTTTATACAGATAGCGGTGTAGATATCTCCATCTTAATACAGATGGCTGTGTAGATATTTATATCTTCATACAGATTGCGGTGCAGATATTTCCATGTTCATACAGATGGCGGTGTAGATATTTCCATGTTTATAGAGATAGCGGTGTAGTTATTTCCATGTGTAAAGAGATAGCTTTGTAGATATTTCCATCTATATGCAGATAGCTGTGTATTTATTTCCATTTTCATGCAGATAGCGGTGTAGATATTTCCATGTTCAAACAGATAGCGGTGTAGATATTTCCATGTTCATACAGATAGCTGTGGAGATATTTCCATGTTCATACAGATAGCGGTGAAGATGTATGCATGTTTACACAGACAGCGGTGTAGATATTTCCATGTTCATCCAGATGGCTGTGTAGATATATCCATGTTCATACAGATAGCGGTGTAGCTATTTCCATGTTCATACAGATAGCGGTGTAGCTATTTCCATGTTCATACAGATAGCGGTGCTGTTATTTCCATGTTTATACAGGTAGCGGTGTAGATATTTCCATGTTCATACAGATAGCGGTGTAGATATTTCCATGTTCATACAGATAGCGGTGTAGCTATTTCCATGTTCATACAGATAGCGGTGTAGGTATTTTCATGTTCATCCAGATGGCTGTGTAGATATATCCATGTTCATACAGATGGCGGTGAAGATATTTCCATGTTCATACAGATAGCGGTGTATATATTTCCATGTTCATACAGATAGTGTTGTAGATATTTCCATGTTCATACAGATAGCGGTGTAGCTATTTCCATGTTCATACAGATAGCGGTGTAGATATTTCCATGTTCATCCAGATTTCTGTGTAGATATATCCATGTTCATACAGATGGCGGTGAAGTTATTTCCATGTTCATACAGATAGCGGTGTAGATATTTCCATGTTTATACAGATAGCGGTGTAGATATTTCCATGTTTATACAGATAGCGGTGTAGATATCTCCATCTTAATTAAGATGGCGGTGTAGATATTTATATGTTCATACAGTTGGTGGTGCAGATATTTCCATGTTCATACAGATGGCGGTGTAGTTATTACCATGTTCATACAGATAGCGGTGTAGTTATTTCCATGTGTAAAGAGATAGCTGAGTAGTTATTTCCATGTATATGCAGATAGCAGTGTAGATATTTGCATTTTCATGCAGATAGCGGTGTAGATATTTCCATGTTCAAACAGATAGTAGTGTAGATATTTCCATGTTCATACAGATAGCGATGTATATATTTCCATGATCATACAGATAGCGGTGTAGATATTTCCATGTTTATACAGATAGCGGTGAAGATGTATGCATGTTTACACAGATAGCGGTGTAGATATTTCCATGTTCATCCAGATGGCTGTGTAGATATATCCATGTTCATACAGATAACGGTGTAGATATTTCCATGTTCATACAGATAGCGGTGTAGATATTTCCATGTTCATCCACATGGCTGTGTAGATATATCCATGTTCACACAGATAGCGGTGTAGATATTTCCATGTTCATACAGATAGCCGTGTACATATTTCCATGTACATACAGATAGCGGTGTAGTTATTTCCATGTGTAAAGAGATAGCTGTGTAGATATTTCCATTTATATACAGATAGCAGTGTTGATATTTCCATTTTAATGCAGATAGCGGTGTAGATATTTCCATGTTCAAACAGATAGCGGTGTAGATATTTAAATGTTCATACAGATAGCGGTGTAGATATTTCCATGTTCATACAGATAGGAGTGTAGATATTTCCATGTTTATACAGATAGCGGTGAAGATGTATGCATGTTTACACAGATAGCGGTGTAGATATTTCCATGTTCAAACAGATAGTGGTGTAGATATTTCCATGTTCATACAGATAGAGGTGTAGATATTTCCATGTTTATACAGATTGCGGTGAAGATGTATGCATATTTACACAGATAGCGGTGTAGATATTTCCATGTTCATACAGATAGCGGTGTAGATATTTCCATGTTCATCCAGATGGCTGTGTAGATATATCAATGTTCATACAGATAGCGGTGTAGATATTTCCATTTTCATACAGGTAGTGGTGTAGATATTTCCATGTTCATACTGATAGCGGTGTAGCTATTTCCATGTTCATACAGATAGCGGTGTAGATATTTCCATGTTCATAGAGATAGCGGTGTAGATATTCCCATGTTCAAACAGATAGCGGTGCTGATATTTCCATGTTTATACAGGTAGCTTTGTAGATATTTCCATGTTTATACAGATAGCGGTGTAGATATTTCCATGTTCATACAGATAGCGGTGGTGATATTTCGATGTTAATACAGGTGGCGGTGTAGATATTTCCATGTTTATACAGAGAGCGGTGTAGTTATTTCCATGTTTATACATATAGCGGTGTAGATATTTCCAAGTTTATACAGATAGCGGTGTAGATATGTCCATCTTAATATAGATGGGGGTGTAGATATTTATATCTTCATACAGATGGTGGTGCAGATATTTCCATGTTCATACAGATGGCACTGTAGATATTTCCATGTTTATAGAGATAGCGGTGAAGTTATTTCCATGTGTATAGAGATAGCTTTGTAGATATTTCCATCTATATGCAGATAGCTGTGTAGATATTTCTATTTTCATGCAGATAGCAGTTTAGATATTTAGATGTTCAAACAGATAGCGGTGTAGATATTTCCATGTTCATACAGATAGCGGTGTAGATATTTCCATGTTTATACAGATATCGGTGAAGATGTATGCATGTTTACACAGATAGCGGTGTAGATATTTCCATGTTCATACAGATCGCGGTGTAGATATTTCCATG
The DNA here is from genome assembly GCF_029281585.2 of Gorilla gorilla gorilla. Taxonomy (NCBI): domain Eukaryota; kingdom Metazoa; phylum Chordata; class Mammalia; order Primates; family Hominidae; genus Gorilla; species Gorilla gorilla. The sequence continues at coordinate 948,866 of NC_073232.2, read as the reverse complement.
TTCATCCAGATGGCTGTGCAGACATATCCAGGTTCAAACAGATGGCGGTGAAGATATTTCCATGTTCATACAGATAGCGGTGTAGATATTTCCATGTTCATACGGATAGCGGTGTAGATACTTCCATGTTCATACCGATAGCGGTGCTGATATTTCCATGTTTATACAGGTAGCGGTGTAGTTATTTCTATGTTTATACAGATAGCGGTGTAGATGTTTCCATGTTTATACAGATAGCGGTGTAGATATTTGCATGTTTAAACAGATAGCGTTGTAGATATCCCCTTCTTAATACTGATGGCGGTGCAGATATTTCCATGTTCATACCGATGACGGTGTAGATATTTCCATGTTTATATAGCGGTGTAGTTATTTCCATGTGTAAAGAGATAGCTGTGTAGATATTTCCATGTATATGCAGATAGCTGTGTAGATATTTCCATTTTCATGCAGACAGCGGTGTAGATATTTCCATGTTCAAACAGATAGCGGTTTAGATATTTCCATGTTCATACAGATAGCGGTGTAGATATTTCCATGTTCATACAGATAGCGGTGTAGATATTTCCATGTTCATACAGATAGCGGTGTAGATATTTCCATGTTCAGATAGCGGTGTAGATATTTCCATGTTCATACAGATAGCGGTGTAGGTATTTCCATGTTTATACAGATTGCCGTGAAGATGTATGCATATTTACACAGATAGCGGTGTAGCTATTTCCATGTTCATACAGATAGCGGTGTAGATATTTCCATGTTCATACAGATGGCTGTGTAGATATATCAATGTTCATACAGATAGCGGTGTAGATATTTCCATTTTCATACAGGTAGTGGTGTAGATATTTCCATGTTCATACAGATAGCGGTGTAGCTATTTCCATGTTCATACAGATAGCGGTGTAGATATTTCCATGTTCATAGAGATAGCGGTGTAGATATTCCCATGTTCAAACAGATAGCGGTGCTGATATTTCCATGTTCATACAGATAGCGGTGTAGATATTTCCATTTTCATACAGATAGCGGTGCTGATATTTCCATGTTTATACAGGTAGCGGTGTAGATATTTCCATGTTTATACAGATAGCGGTGTAGATATTTCCATGTTTATACAGATAGCGGTGTAGATATTTCCATGTTTATACAGATAGCGGTGTAGATATCTCCATCTTAATTAAGATGGCGGTGTAGATATCTATATGTTCATACAGTTGGCGGTGCAGATATTTCCATGTTCATACAGATGGCGGTGTAGTTATTTCCATGTTCATACAGATAGCGGTGTAGTTATTTCCATGTGTAAAGAGATAGCTGAGTAGTTATTTCCATGTATATGCAGATAGCAGTGTAGATATTTGCATTTTCATGCAGATAGCGGTGTAGATATTTCCATGTTCAAACAGATAGTAGTGTAGATATTTCCATGTTCATACAGATAGCGATGTATATATTTCCATGTTCATACAGATAGCGGTGTAGATATTTCCATGTTTATACAGATAGCGGTGTAGATATTTCCATGTTTATACATATAGCGGTGTAGATATTTCCAAGTTTATACAGATAGCGGTGTAGATATGTCCATCTTAATATAGATGGGGGTGTAGATATTTATATCTTCATACAGATGGTGGTGCAGATATTTCCATGTTCATACAGATGGCACTGTAGATATTTCCATGTTTATAGAGATAGCGGTGAAGTTATTTCCATGTGTATAGAGATAGCTTTGTAGATATTTCCATCTATATGCAGATAGCTGTGTAGATATTTCTATTTTCATGCAGATAGCGGTTTAGATATTTAGATGTTCAAACAGATAGCGGTGTAGATATTTCCATGTTCATACAGATAGCGGTGTAGATATTTCCATGTTTATACAGATAGCGGTGAAGATGTATGCATGTTTACACAGATAGCGGTGTAGATATTTCCATGTTCATCCAGATGGTTGTGTAGATATATCCATGTTCATACAGATAACGGTGTAGATATTTCCATGTTCATACAGATAGCGGTGTAGATATTTCCATGTTCATCCACATGGCTGTGTAGATATTTCCATTTGCATACAGATAGCAGTGTAGATATTTCCATGTTTATACAGATAGCGGTGAAGTTGTATGCATGTTTACACAGATAGCGGTGTAGATATTTCCATGTTCAAACAGATAGTGGTGTAGATATTTCCATGTTAATACAGATAGCCGTGTAGATACTTCCATTTTCATACAGGTAGTGGTGTAGATATTTCCATGTTCATACAGATAGCGGTGTAGCTATTTCCATGTTCATACAGATAGCGGTGTAGATATTTCCATGTTCATAGAGATAGCGGTGTAGATATTTCCATGTTCATACAGATAGCGGTGCTGATATTTCCATGTTTATACTGGTAGCGGTGTAGATATTTCCATGTTTATACAGATAGCGGTGTAGATATTTCCATGTTTATACATATAGCGGTGTAGATATTTCCAAGTTTATACAGATAGCGGTGTAGATATCTCCATCTTAATATAGATGGGGGTGCAGATATTTATCTCTTCATAAAGATGGCGGTGCAGATATTTCCATGTTCATACAGATGGCGGTGTAGATATTTCCATGTTCATACAGATAGCGGTGTAGTTATTTCCATGTGTAAAGAGATAGCTGTGTAGATATTTCCATGTATATACAGATAGCAGTGTAGATATTTCCATTTTCATGCAGATAGCGGTGTAGATATTTCCATGTTCAAACAGATAGCGGTGTAGATATTTCCATGTTCATACAGATAGCGGTGTAGATATTTCCATGTTCATACAGATAGCAGTGTAGATATTTCCATGTTTATACAGATAGCGGTGAAGATGTATGCATGTTTACACAGATAGCGGTGTAGATATTTCCATGTTCAAACAGATAGTGGTGTAGATATTTCCATGCTCATACAGATAGAGGTGTAGATATTTCCATGTTTATACAGATTGCGGTGAAGATGTATGCAAATTTACACAGATAGCGGTGTAGATATTTCCATGTTCATACAGATAGCGGTGTAGATATTTCCATGTTCATCCAGATGGCTGTGTAGATATATCCATGTTCATACAGATAGCGGTGTAGATATTTCCATTTTCATACAGGTAGTGGTGTAGATATTTCCATGTTCATACAGATAGCGGTGTAGCTATTTCCATGTTAATACAGATAGCGGTGTAGATATTTCCATGTTCATAGAGATAGCGGTGTAGATATTCCCATGTTCAAACAGATAGCGGTGCTGATATTTCCATGTTTATACAGGTAGCGGTGTAGATATTTCCATGTTTATACAGATAGCGGTGTAGATATTTCCATGTTTATACATATAGCGGTGTAGATATTTCCAAGTTTATACAGATAGCGGTGTAGATATCTCCATCTTAATATAGATGGGGGTGTAGATATTTATATCTTCGTACAGATGGCGGTGCAGATATTTACATGTTCATACAGGTGGTGGTGTAGATATTTGCATGTTTATAGAGATAGCGCTGTAGTTATTTCCATGTGTAAAGAGATTGCTGTGTAGATATTTCCATGTATGTGCATATCGCTGTGTAGATATTTCCATTTTCATGCAGATAGCGTTGTAGATATTTCCATGTTCAAACCGATTGCGGTGTAGATATTTCCTTGTTCATGCAGATAGCAGTGTAGATATTTCCATGTTTATACAGATGGCGGTGAAGTTGTATGCATGTTTACACAGATAGCGGAGTAGATATTTCCATGTTCATACAGATAGCGGTGTAGATATTTCCATGTTCATCCAGATAGCTGTGTAGATATATCCATGTTCATACAGATGGCGGTGAAGATATTTCCATGTTCATACAGATAGCGGTTTAGTTATTTCCATGTGTAAAGAGATAGCTGTGTAGATATTTCCATATATATGCAGATAGCTGTGTACATATTTCCATTTTCATGCAGATAGCGGTTTAGATATTTCCATGTTCAAACAGATAGCGGTGTAGATATTTAAATGTTTATACAGATAGCCGTGTAGATATCTCCATGTTAATAAATATGGCGGTGTAGATATTTATATGTTCATAAAGTTGGCGGTGCAGATATTTCCATGTTCATACAGATGGCGGTGTAGATATTTCCATGTTCATACAGATAGCGGTGTATTTATTTCCATGTGTAAAGAGATAGCTGAGTAGATATTTCCATGTATATGCAGATAGCAGTATAGATATTTCCATTTTCATGCAGATAGCGGTGTAGATATTTCCATGATCAAACAGATAGCAGTGTAGATATTTCCATGTTCATACAGATAGCGGTGTAGATATTTCCATGTTCAGATAGCGGTGTAGATATTTCCATGTTTATACAGATAGCGGTGAAGATGTATGCATGTTTACACAGATAGCGGTGTATATATTTCCATGTTCATACAGATAGCTGTGTAGATATTTCCATGTTCATCCAGATGGCGGTGTAGATATTTCCATGTTCATACAGATAGCGGTGTAGATATTTCCATGTTTATACAGATAGCTGTGTAGATATCTCCATCTTAATAAAGGTGGCGGTGTAGATAGTTATATGTTCATACAGTTGGTGGTGCAGATATTTCCATGTTCATACAGATGGCGGTGTAGATATTTCCATGTTCATACAGATAGCGGTGTAGTTATTTCCATGTGTAAAGAGATAGCTGAGTAGATATTTCCATGTATATGCAGATAGCAGTGTAGATATTTCCATTTTCATGCAGATAGCGGTGTAGATATTTCCATGTTCAAACAGATAGCAGTGTAGATATTTCCATGTTCATACAGATAACGGTGTAGATATTTCCATGTTCATACAGATAGCGGTGTAGATATTTCCATGTTCATCCAGATGGCTGTGTAGATATATCCAAGTTCATAGAGATAGCGGTGTAGATATTTCCATGTTCATACAGATAGCCGTGTACATATTTCCATGTTCATACAGATAGCGGTGTAGATATTTCCATGTTCATACAGATAGCGGTGGTGATATTTCCATGTTTATACAGGTAGTGGTGTAGATATTTCCATGTTTATACAGATAGCGGTGTAGATATTTCCATGTTTATACAGATAGCGGTGTAGACATCTCCATCTTAATAAAGATGGCAGTGTAGATATTTATATGTTCATACAGTTGGCGGTGCAGATATTTCCATGTTCATACAGATGGCGGTGTAGATATTTCCATGTTCATACAGATAGCGGTGTAGATATTTCCGTGTTTATACAGATAGCACTGAAGATGTATGCATGTTTACACAGATAGCAGTGTAGATATTTCCACGTTCATACAGATAGCGGTGTAGATATTTCCATGTTCATCCAGATGGCTGTGTAGATATATCCATGTTCATACAGATAGCGGTGTAGATATTTCCATGTTCATACAGGTAGTGGTGTAGATATTTCCTTGTTCATACAGATAGCGGTGTAGCTATTTCCATGTTCATACAGATAGCGGTGTAGGTATTTCCATGTTCATACAGAGAGCGGTGTAGATATTTCCATGTTCATACAGATAGCGGTTCTGATATTTCCATGTTTATACAGGTAGCAGTTTAGATATTTCCATGTTTATACAGATAGCGGTGTAGATATTTCCATGTTTATACAGATAGCGGTGTAGATATTTCCAGGTTTATACAGATAGCGGTGTAGGTATCTCCATCTTAATACAGATGGCGGTGTATTTATATGTTCATACGGATGGCGGTGCAGATATTTCCATGTTCATACAGATGGCGGTGTAGATATTTCCATGTTTATAGAGATAGCGGTGTAGTTATTTCCATGTGTAAAGAGATAGCTTTGTAGACATTTCCATGTATATGCAGATAGCTCTGTAGATATTTCCATTTTCATGCAGATAGCGGTGTAGATGTTTCCATGTTCAATCAGATAGCGGTGTAGATATTTCCTGGTTCATACAGATAGCGGTGTAGATATTTCCATGTTTATACAGATAGCGGTGAAGATGTATGCATGTTTACACAGATAGCGGTGTATATATTTCCATATTCATACAGATAGCTGTGTAGATATTTCCATGTTCATCCAGATGGCTGTGTAGATATATCCATGTTCATACAGATGGCGGTGTAGATATTTATATGTTCATACAGATGGCGGTGAAGATATTTCTATGTTCATACAGATGGCGGTGTAGATATTTCCATGTTTATAGAGATAGCGGTGTAGTTATTTCCATGTGTAAAGAGATAGCTGTGTAGATATTTCCATGTATATGCAGATAGCTGTGTAGATGTTTCCATTTTCATGCAGGCAGAGGTGTAGATATTTCCATGTTCAAACTGATAGCGGTGTAGATATTTCCATTTTCATACAGAGAGCGGTGTAGATATTTCCATGTTCATACAGATAGTGGTGTAGATATTTCCATGTTCATACAGATAGCAGTGTAGATATTTCCATGTTCATACAGATAGCGGTGCTGATATTTCCATGTTTATACAGGTAGCGGTGTAGATATTTCCATGTTTATACAGATAGCGGTGTAGATATTTCCATTTTTATACAGATAGCCGTGTAGATATTTCCATGTTTGTACAGATAGCGGTGTAGATATCTCCATCTTAATACAGATTGCGGTGTAGATATTTATAAGTTCATACAGATGGCGGTGCAGATATTTCCATGTTCATACAGATGGCGGTGTAGATATTTCCATGTTCAAACTGATAGCGGTGTAGTTATTTCCATATGTAAAGAGATAGCTGTGTAGATATTTCCATGTTTATGCAGATAGCAGTGTAGATATTTCCATTTTCATGCAGATAGCGGTGTAGATATTTCCATGTTCAAACAGATAGCGGTGTAGATATTTCCATGTTCATACAGATAGCGGTGTAGGTATTTCCATGTTCATACAGATAGCGGTGTCGTTATTTCCATGTTTATACAGATAGCGGTGAAGATGTATGCATGTTTACACAGATAGCGGTGTGGATATTTCCAGGTTCATACAGATAGCGGTGTAGATATTTCCATGTTCATCCCGATGGCTGTGTAGATATATCCATGTTCATACAGATAGCGGTGTAGATATTTCCATGTTCATACAGATAGTGGTGTAGATATTTCCATGTTGATACAGATAGCGGTGTAGCTATTTCCATGTTCATACAGATAGCGGTGTAGATATTTCCAGGTTTATACAGATAGCGGTGTAGATATCTCCATCTTAATACAGATGGCGGTGTAGATATTTATATGTTCATACAGATGGCGGTGCAGATATTTCCATGTTCATACAGATGGCGGTGTAGATATTTCCATGTTTATAGAGATAGCGGTGAAGTTATTTCCATGTGTAAAGAGATAGCTTTGTAGATATTTCCATGTTTATGCAGATAGCTGTGTAGATATTTCCATTTTCGTGCAGATAGCGGTGTAGATATTTCCATGTTCAAACAGATAGCGGTGTAGATATTTCCATGTTCATACAGATAGCGGTGTAGATATTTCCATGTTCATACAGATAGCGGTGAAGATGTATGCATGTTTACACAGATAGCAGTGTAGATATTTCCATGTTCATACAGATAGCGGTGTAGATATTTCCATGTTCATCCAGATGGCTCTGTAGATATATCCATGTTCATACAGATGGCGGTGAATATATTTCCATGTTCATACAGATAGCTGTGTAGATATTTCCATCTTCATACAGATAGCGGTGTAGATATTTCCATGTTCATACAAATAGCGGTGTAGCTATTTCCATGTTCATACAGATAGCGGTGTAGATATTTTCATGTTCATCCAGATGGCTGTGTAGATATATCCATGTTCATACAGATGGCGGTGAAGGTATTTCCATGTTCATACAGATAGCGGTGTATATATTTCCATGTTCATACAGATAGTGTTGTAGATATTTCCATGTTCATACAGATAGCGGTGTAGCTATTTCCATGTTCATACAGATAGAGGGGCTGATATTGCCATGTTCATGCAGATAGCGGGGCTGATATTTCCATGTTTATACAGGTAGAGGTGTAGATATTTCCATGTTTATACAGATAGCGGTGAAGATATTTCCATGTTTATACAGATAGCGGTGTAGATATTTCCAGGTTTATACAGATAGCGGTGTAGATATTTCCAAGTTTATACAGATAGCGGTGAAGATATCCCCATCTTAATACAGATGGCGGTGTAGATATTTATATGTTCATACAGATGGCAGTGCAGATATTTCCATGTTCATACAGATGGCGGTGTAGATATTTCCATGTTTATAAAGATAGCGGTGTAGTTATTTCCATGTGTAAAGAGATAGCTTTCTATATATTTCCATGTATATGCTGATAGCTGTGTAGATATTTTTATTTTCATGCAGATAGCGGTTTAGGTATTTCCATGTTCAAACAGATAGCTTTGTAGATATTTCCATGTTCATACAGATAGCGGTGTAGATATTTCCATGTTTATACAGATAGCGGTGTAGATATTTAAATGTTTATACAGATAGCGGTGTAGATATTTCCATGTTAATAAAGATGGCGGTGTAGATATTTATATGTTCATAAGGTTGGCGGTCCAGATATTTCCATGTTCATACAGATGGTGGTGTAGATATTTCCATGTTCATACAGATACCGGTGTAGTTATTTCCATGTGTAAAGAGATAGCTGAGTAAATATTTCCATGTATATGCAGATAGCAGTATAGATATTTCCATTTTCATGCAGATAGTGGTGTAGATATTTCCATGTTCAAACAGATAGCAGTGTAGATATTTCCATGTCCATACAGATTGCGGTGTAGATATTTCCATGTTCAGATAGCGGTGTAGATATTTCCATGTTCATCCAGATGGCTGTGTAGATACATCCATGTTCTTACAGATAACGGTGTAGATATTTCCATGTTCATACAGATAGCGGTTTAGATATTTCCATGTTCATCCAGATGGCTGTGTAGATATATCCATGTTCATACAGATAGCGGTGTAGATATTTCCATGTTCATACAGATAGCCGTGTACATATTTCCATGTTCATACAGATAGCGGTGTAGATATTTCCATTTTCATACAGATAGCAGTGTAGATATTTCCATGTTTATACAGATAGCGGTGAAGATGTATGCATGTTTACACAGATAGCGGTGTAGATATTTCCATGTTCAAACAGATAGCGGTGTAGGTATTTCCATGTTCATACAGGTAGCGGTGTAGGTATTTCCATGTTTATACAGATAGCGGTGAAGATGTATGCATGTTTACTCAGATAGCGGTGTAGATATTTCCGTGTTCATAGAGATCGCGGTGTAGATATTTCCATGTTCATCCAGATGGCTGTGTAGACATATCCATGTTCATACAGATGGCGTTGAAGATATTTCCATGTTCATACAGACAGCGGCGTAGATATTTCCATGTTCATACAGATAGCGGTGTAGATATTTCCATGTTCATACAGATGTCTTTGTAGATATATCCATGTTCATACAGATGACGGTGAAGATATTTCCATGTTCATACAGATAGCGGTGTAGATATTTCCATGTTCATACAGATAGTGGTGTAGATAATTCCATGTTCATACCGATAGCGGTGCTGATATTTCCATGTTCATACAGGTAGCGGTGTAGATATTTCCATGTTTATACAGATAGCGGTGTAGATATTTCCATGTTTATACAGATAGCGGTGTAGATATTTCCATGTTTATACAGATAACGGTGTAGATATTTCCATGTTTATACAGGTAGCGGTGTAGATATCTCCTTAATACAGATGGCGGTGTAGATGTTTATATGTTCATACAGATGGCGGTGCAGATATTTCCATGTTCATACAGATGGCGGTGCAGATATTTCCAAGTTTATAGAGATAGCGGTGTAGTTATTTGCATGTGTAAAGAGGTATCTGTGTAGATATTTCCATGTATATGCAGATAGCTGTGTAGATATTTCCATTTTCATGCAGACAGCGGTGTAGATATTTCCATGTTCAAACAGATAGCGGTGTAGATATTTCCATGTTCATACAGATAGCGGTGTAGATATTTCCATGTTCATACAGATAGCGGTGTAGATATTTCCATGTTCATACAGATAGCGGTGTAGATATTTCCATGTTCATACAGATAGCGGTGCTGATATTTCCATGTTTATACAGGTAGCGGTGTAGATATTTCCATGTTTATACAGATAGCGGTGTAGATATTTCCATGTTTATACAGATAGCTGTGTAGATATCTCCATCTTAATAAAGATGGCAGTGTAGATATTTATATGTTCATACAGTTGGCGGTGCAGATATTTCCATGTTCATACAGATGGCGGTGTAGATATTTCCATGTTCATACAGATAGCGGTGTAGTTATTTCCATGTGTAAAGAGATAGCTGTGTAGATATTTCCATGTATATGCAGATAGATGTGCAGATATTTCCATTTTCATGCAGATAGCGGTGTAGATGTTTTCATGTTCAAACAGATAGCGGTGTAGATATTTCCATGTTCATACAGATAGGGGTGTAGATATTTCCATGTTTATACAGATAGCGGAGAAGTTGTATGCATGTTTACACAGATAGCGGTGTATATATTTCCATATTCATACAGATAGCTGTGTAGATATTTCCATGTTCATCCAGATGGCTGTGTAGATATATCCATGTTCATTCAGATGCCGGTGAAGATATTTCCATGTTCATACAGATAGCGGTGTAGCTATTTCCATGTTCATACAGATAGCGGTGTAGATATTTCCATGTTCATCCAGATGGCTGTGTAGATATATCCATGTTCATACAGATGGCAGTGAAGATATTTCCATGTTCATACAGATAGCGGTGTAGATATTTCCATGTTCATACAGATAGTGGTGTAGATATTTCCATATTCTTACATATAGCGGTGTAGCTTTTTCCATCTTCATACAGATGGCGGTGAAGATATTTCCATCTTCATATGGATAGCGGTGTACATATTTCCATGTTCATACAGATAGAGGGGCTGATATTTCCATGTTCATATACGTAGCGGTGCTGATATTTCCATGTTTATACAGGTAGCGGTGTAGATATTTCCATGTTTATACAGGTAGCGGTGTAGATATTTCCATGTTTATACAGGTAGCAGTGTAGATATTTCCATGTTTATACAGATAGCGGTGTAGATATTTCCATGTTTATACAGATAGCGGTGTAGATATCTCTATCTTAATACAGATGGCCGTGTAGTTATTTATATGTTCATACAGATGGCGGTGCAGATATTTCCGTGTTCATACAGATGGCGGTGTAGATATTTCCATGTTCATACAGATAGCAGTGTAGTTATTTCCATGTGTAAAGAGATAGCTCTGTAGATATTTCCATGTATATGCAGATAGCTGTGTAGATATTTCCATTTTCATGCTGATAGCGGTTTAGATATTTAAATGTTCAATCAGATAGCGGTGTAGATATTTCCATGTTCATACAGATAGCGGTGTAGATATTTCCATGCTTATACAGATAGCGGTGAAGGTATATGCATGTTTACACAGATAGCGGTGTAGATATTTCCATGTTCATGCAGATAGCGGTGTAGATATTTCCGTGTTCATCCAGATGGCTGTGTAGATATTTCTATGTTCATACAGATGGCGGTGTAGATATTTCCATGTTCATACAGATAGTGGTGTAGATATTTCCATGTTCATACAGATAGCGTTGTAGCTATTTCCATGTTCATACAGATAGCGGTGAAGATATTTCCATGTTCATAGAGATAGCGGTGTAGATGTTTCCATGTTCATACAGATAGCGGTGCTGATATTTCCGTGTTTATACCGGTTGCGGTGTAGATATTTCCATGTTTATACAGATAGCGGTGCAGATATTTCCATGTTTATACAGATAGCGGTGTAGATATTTCCAAGTTTATACAGATAGCGGTGAAGATATCTCCATCTTAATACAGATGGCGGTGTAGATATTTATATGTTCATACAGATGTCGGTGTAGATATTTCCATGTTCAATCAGATGGCGGTGTAGATATTTCCATGTTTATGGAGATAGCGGTGTAGTTATTTCCATGTGTAAAGAGATAGCTTTGTAGATATTTCCATGTATATGCAGATAGCTGTGTAGATATTTCTATTTTTATGCAGATAGCAGTTTAGATATTTCCATGTTCAAGCAGATAGCGGTGTAGATATTTCCATGTTGATACAGATAGCGGTGTAGATATTTCCATGTTTATACAGATAGCGGTGAAGATGTATGCATGTTTACACAGATAGCAGTGTAGATATTTCCATGTTCATACAGATCGGGGTGTAGATATTTCCATGTCCATCTAGATGGCTGTGTAGACATATCCATGTTCATACAGATGGCGGTGAAGATATTTCCATGTTCATAGAGATAGCGGTGTAGATATTTCCATGTTCAAACAGATAGCGGTGTAGATATTTCCATGTTCATAGAGATAGCGGTGTAGATATTTACATTTTCATGCAGATAGCGGTTTAGATATTTCCATGTTCAAACAGATAGCGGTGTAGCTATTTCCATGTTCATACAGACAGCGGTGTAGATATTTCCATGTTCATACAGATATCGGTGTAGATATTTCCATGTTCATCCAGATGGCTGTGTAGATATATCCATGTTCATACAGATAGCGGTGTAGATATTTCCATTTTCATACAGGTAGTGGTGTAGATATTTCCATGTTCATACAGATGGTTGTGTAGATATATCCATGTTCATACAGATAGCGGTGTAGATATTTCCATGTTCATAGAGATAGTGGTGTAGATATTTCCATGTTCATAGAGATAGCGGTGTAGATATTTCCATGTTTATAGAGATAGCGGTGAAGATGTATGCATGTTTACACAGATAGCGGTGTATATATTTCCATGTTCATACAGATAGCTGTGTAGATATTTCCATGTTCATCCAGATGGCTGTGTAGATATATCCATGTTCATACAGATGGCGGTGAAGATATTTCCATGTTCATACAGATAGCAGAGTAGATATTTCCATGTTCATACAGATAGCGGTGTAGATATTTCCATGTTCATACTGATAGCTGTGTAGCTATTTCCATGTTCATACAGATAGCGGTGTAGATATTTCCATGTTCATCCAGATGGCTGTGTAGATATGTCCATGTTCATACAGATGGCGGTGAAGATAATTCCATGTTCATACAGATAGCGGTGTAGATATTTCCTTGTTCATAGAGATAGCGGTGTAGATATTTCCATGTTCATACAGATAGCGGTGCTGATATTTCCATGTTTATACAGGTAGCTGTGTAGATATTTCCATGTTTATACAGATAGCGGTGAAGATATGTCCAGGTTTATACAGATAGCTGTGTAGATATTTCGAAGTTTATACAGATAGCGGTGAAGATATCTCCATCTTAATACAGATGCGGTGTAGATATTTATATGTTCATACAGATGGCGGTGCAGATATTTCCATGTTCATACAGATGTCGGTGTAGTTATTTCCATGTTTATAGAGATAGCGGTGTAGTTATTTCCATGTGTAAAGAGATAGCTTTGTAGATATTTCCATGTATATGAAGATAGCTGTGTAGATATTTCTATTTTCATGCAGATAGCAGTTTAGATATTTCCATGTTCAAACAGATTGCGGTGTAGATATTTCCATGTTCATACAGATAGCGGTGTATATATTTCCATGTTTATATAGATAGCGGTGAAGATGTATGCATGTTTACAAAGATAGCGGTGTCGATATTTCCATGTTCATACAGATCACGGTGTAGATATTTCCATGTTCATCCAGATGGCTGTGTAGACATATCCATGTTCATACAGATGGCGGTGAAGATATTTCCATGTTCATACAGATAGCGGTGTAGATATTTCCATGTTCATACAGATAGCGGTGTAGATATTTCCATGTTCATACCGATAGCGGTGCTGATATTTCCATGTTTATACAGGTAGCGGTGTAGATATTTCCATGTTTATACAGATAGCTGTGTAGATATTTCCATGTTTATACAGATAGCGGTGTAGATATTTATATGTTTATACAGATAGCGGTTTAGATATCTCCTTCTAAATACAGATGGCGGTGTAGATATTTATATGTTCATACAGATGGCGGTGCAGATATTTCCATGTTCATACAGATGGCGGTGTAGATATTTCCATGTTCATACAGATAGCGGTGTAGTTATTTCCATGGGTAAAGAGACAGCTGTGTAGATATTTCCATGTATATGCAGATAGCTGTGCAGATATTTCCATTTTCATTCAGATAGCGGTTTAGATACTTCCATGTTTAAAGAGATAGCGGTGTAGATATTTCCATGTTCATACAGATAGCGGTGTAGACATTTCCGTGTTTATACAGATAGCGGTGAAGATGTATGCATGTTTACACAGATAGCAGTGTAGATATTTCCATGTTCATACAGATAGCGGTGTAGATATTTCCATGTTCATCCAGATGGCTGTGTAGATATATCCATGTTCATACAGATAGCGGTGTAGATATTTCCATGTTCATACAGATAGTGGTGTAGATATTTCCTTTTTCATACAGATAGCGGTGTAGCTATTTCCATGTTCATACAGATAGCGGTGTAGATATTTCCATGTTTATACAGATAGCGGTGTAGATATTTCCATGTTTATACCGATAGCGGTGTAGATATCTCCTTCTTTATACAGATGGCTGTGTAAATGTTTATATGTTCATTCAGATGGCAGTGCAGATATTTCCATGTTCATACAGATGGCGGTGTAGATATTTCCATGTTCATACAGATAGCGGTGTAGTTATTTCCATGTGTAAAGAGATAGCTGAGTAGATATTTCCATGTATATGCAGATAGCAGTGTAGATATTTCCATTTTCATGCAGATAGCGGTGTAGATATTTCCATGTTCAAACAGATAGCAGTGTAGATATTTCCATGTTCATACAGATAGCGGTTTAGATATTTCCATGTTCATACAGATAGCGGTGTAGATATTTCCATGTTTATAGAGATAGCGGTGAAGATGTATGCATGTTTACACAGATAGAGGTGTAGATATTTCCATGTTCATCCAGATGGATGTGTAGATATATTCATGTTCATACAGATAACGGTGTAGATATTTCCATGTTCATACAGATAGCGGTGTAGATATTTCCATGTTCATCCAGATGGCTGTGTAGATATTTCCATGTTCATACAGATAGCGGTGTAGATATTTCCATGTTCATACAGATAGCCGTGTACATATTTCCATGTTCATACAGATAGCGGTGTAGATGTTTCCGTGTTCATACAGATAGCGGTGTAGATATTTCCATGTTCATACATTTAGCGGTGTAGATATTTCCATGTTCATAGAGATAGCGGTGCTGATATTTCCATGTTTATACAGGCAGCGGTGTAGATATTTCCATGTTTATACAGATAGCGGTGTAGATATCTCCTTCTTTATACAGATGGCGGTGTAGATATTTATATGTTCATACAGATGTCGGTGAAGATATTTCTATGTTCATACAGATGGCGGTGTAGATATTTCCATGTTTATGGAGATAGCGGTGTAGTTATTTTCATGTGTAAAGAGATAGCTGTGTAGATATTTCCATGTATATGCAGGTAGCTGTATAGATGTTTCCATTTTCATGCAGACAGAGGTGTAGATATTTCCATGTTCATACACATCGCGGTGTAGATATTTCCATGTTCATCCAGATGGCTGTGTAGACATATCGGTGATCTCACAGATGGCGGTGAAGATATTTCCATGTTCATACAGATAGCGGTGTAGATATTTCCATGTTCATACGGATAGCGGTGTAGATATTTCCATGTTCATACAGATTGCTGTGTAGATATATCCATTTTCATACAGATGGCGGTGAAGATACTTCCATGTTCATACAGACAGCGGTGTAGATATTTCCACGTTCATACAGATAGTGGTGTAGATATTTCTATGTTCATACTGATAGCGGTGCTGATATTTCCTTGTTTATACAGATAGCGGTGTTGATATTTCCATGTTTATACAGATAGCGGTGTAGATATTTCCTTGTTCATACAGATAGCGGTGTAGCTATTTCCATGTTCATACAGATAGCGGTGTCGATATTTCCATGTTTATACAGATAGCGGTGAAGATGTATGCATGTTTACACAGATAGCGGGGTAGATATTTCCAGGTTCATACAGATAGCGGTGTAGATATTTCCATGTTCATCCCGATGGCTGTGTAGATATATCCATGTTCATACAGATAGTGGTGTAGATATTTCCATGTTTATACAGATAGCGGTGTAGCTATTTCCATGTTCATACAGATAGCGGTGTAGATATTTCCAGGTTTATACAGATAGCGGTGTAGATATCTCCATCTTAATACAGATGGCGGTGTAGATATTTATATGTTCATACAGATGGCGGTGCAGATATTTCCATGTTCATACAGATGGCGGTGTAGATATTTCCATGTTTATAGAGATAGCGGTGTAGTTATTTCCATGTGTAAAGAGATAGCTTTGTAGATATTTCCATGTATATGCAGATAGCTGTGTAGATATTTCCATTTTCGTGCAGATAGCGGTGTAGATATTTCCATGTTCAAACAGATAGCGGTGTAGATATTTCCATGTTCATACAGATAGCGGTGTAGATATTTCCATGTTCATACAGATAGCGGTGAAGATGTATGCATGTTTACACAGATAGCGGTGTAGATATTTCCATGTTCATACAGATAGCGGTGTAGATATTTCCATGTTCATCCAGATGGCTCTGTAGATATATACATGTTCATACAGATGGCGGTGAATATATTTCCATGTTCATACAGATAGCGGTGTAGACATTTCCATGTTCAAACAGATAGCAGTGTAGGTATTTCCAAGTTTATACATATAGCGGTGTGGATATTTCCATGTTCATACAGATAGCGGTGTAGATATTTCCATGTTCATGCAGATAGCGGTGTAGATATTTCCATGTTCATACAGATAGCGGTGCTGATATTTCCATGTTTATACAGGTAGCGGTGTAGATATTTCCATGTTTATACAGCTAGCGGTGTAGATATTTCCATGTTTATACAGATAGCGGTGTAGATATTTCCAGGTATATACAGATAGCGGTGTAGATATCTCCATCTTAATACAGATGGCTGTGTAGATATTTATATCTTCATACAGATGGCGGTGCAGATATTTCCATGTTCATACAGATGGCGGTGTAGATATTTCCATGTTTATAGAGATAGCGGTGTAGTTATTTCCATGTGTAAAGAGATAGCTTTGTAGATATTTCCATCTATATGCAGATAGCTGTGTATTTATTTCCATTTTCATGCAGATAGCGGTGTAGATATTTCCATGTTCAAACAGATAGCTTTGTAGATATTTCCATGTTCATACAGATAGCGGTGTAGATATTTCCATGTTTATACAGATAGCGGTGAAATGTATGCATGTTTACACAGATAGTGGTGTAGATATTTCCATGTTCATACACATCGCGGTGTAGATATTTCCATGTTAATCCAGATGGCTGTGTAGACATATCGATGATCTCACAGATGGCGGTGAAGATATTTCCATGTTCATACAGATAGCGGTGTAGATATTTCCATGTTCATACGGATAGCGGTGTAGATATTTCCATGTTCATACAGATTGCTGTGTAGATATATCCATTTTCATACAGATGGCGGTGAAGATACTTCCATGTTCATACAGACAGCGGTGTAGATATTTCCACGTTCATACAGATAGCGGTGTAGATATTTCTATGTTCATACTGATAGCGGTGCTGATATTTCCTTGTTTATACAGATAGCGGTGTTGATATTTCCATGTTTATACAGATAGCGGTGTAGATATTTCCTTGTTCATACAGATAGCGGTGTAGCTATTTCCATGTTCATACAGATAGCGGTGTCGATATTTCCATGTTTATACAGATAGCGGTGAAGATGTATGCATGTTTACACAGATAGCGGGGTAGATATTTCCAGGTTCATACAGATAGCGGTGTAGATATTTCCATGTTCATCCCGATGGCTGTGTAGATATATCCATGTTCATACAGATAGCGGTGTAGATATTTCCATGTTCATACAGATAGTGGTGTAGATATTTCCATGTTTATACAGATAGCGGTGTAGCTATTTCCATGTTCATACAGATAGCGGTGTAGATATTTCCAGGTTTATACAGATAGCGGTGTAGATATCTCCATCTTAATAAAGATGGCGGTGTAGATATTTATATGTTCATACAGATGGCGGTGCAGATATTTCCATGTTCATACAGATGGCGGTGTAGATATTTCCATGTTTATAGAGATAGCGGTGTAGTTATTTCCATGTGTAAAGAGATAGCTTTGTAGATATTTCCATGTATATGCAGATAGCTGTGTAGATATTTCCATTTTCGTGCAGATAGCGGTGTAGATATTTCCATGTTCAAACAGATAGTGGTGTAGATATTTCCATGTTCATACAGATAGCGGTGTAGATATTTCCATGTTCATACAGATAGCGGTGAAGATGTATGCATGTTTACACAGATAGCGGTGTAGATATTTCCATGTTCATACAGATAGCGGTGTAGATATTTCCATGTTTATACAGATAGCGGTGTAGATATTTCCATGTTTATACCGATAGCGGTGTAGATATCTCCTTCTTTATACAGATGGCTGTGTAAATGTTTATATGTTCATTCAGATGGCAGTGCAGATATTTCCATGTTCATACAGATGGCGGTGTAGATATTTCCAT
Organism: Gorilla gorilla gorilla; assembly: GCF_029281585.2. Taxonomy (NCBI): domain Eukaryota; kingdom Metazoa; phylum Chordata; class Mammalia; order Primates; family Hominidae; genus Gorilla; species Gorilla gorilla. Next base: position 930,044 of record NC_073232.2, on the reverse strand, counting down.
GTTCATACAGATAGCGGTGTAGTTATTTCCATGTGTAAAGAGATAGCTGAGTAGATATTTCCATGTATATGCAGATAGCAGTGTAGATATTTCCATTTTCATGCAGATAGCGGTGTAGATATTTCCATGTTCAAACAGATAGCAGTGTAGATATTTCCATGTTCATACAGATAGCGGTTTAGATATTTCCATGTTCATACAGATAGCGGTGTAGATATTTCCATGTTTATAGAGATAGCGGTGAAGATGTATGCATGTTTACACAGATAGAGGTGTAGATATTTCCATGTTCATCCAGATGGATGTGTAGATATATTCATGTTCATACAGATAACGGTGTAGATATTTCCATGTTCATACAGATAGCGGTGTAGATATTTCCATGTTCATCCAGATGGCTGTGTAGATATTTCCATGTTCATACAGATAGCGGTGTAGATATTTCCATGTTCATACAGATAGCCGTGTACATATTTCCATGTTCATACAGATAGCGGTGTAGATGTTTCCGTGTTCATACAGATAGCGGTGTAGATATTTCCATGTTCATACATTTAGCGGTGTAGATATTTCCATGTTCATAGAGATAGCGGTGCTGATATTTCCATGTTTATACAGGCAGCGGTGTAGATATTTCCATGTTTATACAGATAGCGGTGTAGATATCTCCTTCTTTATACAGATGGCGGTGTAGATATTTATATGTTCATACAGATGTCGGTGAAGATATTTCTATGTTCATACAGATGGCGGTGTAGATATTTCCATGTTTATGGAGATAGCGGTGTAGTTATTTTCATGTGTAAAGAGATAGCTGTGTAGATATTTCCATGTATATGCAGGTAGCTGTATAGATGTTTCCATTTTCATGCAGACAGAGGTGTAGATATTTCCATGTTCATACACATCGCGGTGTAGATATTTCCATGTTCATCCAGATGGCTGTGTAGACATATCGGTGATCTCACAGATGGCGGTGAAGATATTTCCATGTTCATACAGATAGCGGTGTAGATATTTCCATGTTCATACGGATAGCGGTGTAGATATTTCCATGTTCATACAGATTGCTGTGTAGATATATCCATTTTCATACAGATGGCGGTGAAGATACTTCCATGTTCATACAGACAGCGGTGTAGATATTTCCACGTTCATACAGATAGTGGTGTAGATATTTCTATGTTCATACTGATAGCGGTGCTGATATTTCCTTGTTTATACAGATAGCGGTGTTGATATTTCCATGTTTATACAGATAGCGGTGTAGATATTTCCTTGTTCATACAGATAGCGGTGTAGCTATTTCCATGTTCATACAGATAGCGGTGTCGATATTTCCATGTTTATACAGATAGCGGTGAAGATGTATGCATGTTTACACAGATAGCGGGGTAGATATTTCCAGGTTCATACAGATAGCGGTGTAGATATTTCCATGTTCATCCCGATGGCTGTGTAGATATATCCATGTTCATACAGATAGTGGTGTAGATATTTCCATGTTTATACAGATAGCGGTGTAGCTATTTCCATGTTCATACAGATAGCGGTGTAGATATTTCCAGGTTTATACAGATAGCGGTGTAGATATCTCCATCTTAATACAGATGGCGGTGTAGATATTTATATGTTCATACAGATGGCGGTGCAGATATTTCCATGTTCATACAGATGGCGGTGTAGATATTTCCATGTTTATAGAGATAGCGGTGTAGTTATTTCCATGTGTAAAGAGATAGCTTTGTAGATATTTCCATGTATATGCAGATAGCTGTGTAGATATTTCCATTTTCGTGCAGATAGCGGTGTAGATATTTCCATGTTCAAACAGATAGCGGTGTAGATATTTCCATGTTCATACAGATAGCGGTGTAGATATTTCCATGTTCATACAGATAGCGGTGAAGATGTATGCATGTTTACACAGATAGCGGTGTAGATATTTCCATGTTCATACAGATAGCGGTGTAGATATTTCCATGTTCATCCAGATGGCTCTGTAGATATATACATGTTCATACAGATGGCGGTGAATATATTTCCATGTTCATACAGATAGCGGTGTAGACATTTCCATGTTCAAACAGATAGCAGTGTAGGTATTTCCAAGTTTATACATATAGCGGTGTGGATATTTCCATGTTCATACAGATAGCGGTGTAGATATTTCCATGTTCATGCAGATAGCGGTGTAGATATTTCCATGTTCATACAGATAGCGGTGCTGATATTTCCATGTTTATACAGGTAGCGGTGTAGATATTTCCATGTTTATACAGCTAGCGGTGTAGATATTTCCATGTTTATACAGATAGCGGTGTAGATATTTCCAGGTATATACAGATAGCGGTGTAGATATCTCCATCTTAATACAGATGGCTGTGTAGATATTTATATCTTCATACAGATGGCGGTGCAGATATTTCCATGTTCATACAGATGGCGGTGTAGATATTTCCATGTTTATAGAGATAGCGGTGTAGTTATTTCCATGTGTAAAGAGATAGCTTTGTAGATATTTCCATCTATATGCAGATAGCTGTGTATTTATTTCCATTTTCATGCAGATAGCGGTGTAGATATTTCCATGTTCAAACAGATAGCTTTGTAGATATTTCCATGTTCATACAGATAGCGGTGTAGATATTTCCATGTTTATACAGATAGCGGTGAAATGTATGCATGTTTACACAGATAGTGGTGTAGATATTTCCATGTTCATACACATCGCGGTGTAGATATTTCCATGTTAATCCAGATGGCTGTGTAGACATATCGATGATCTCACAGATGGCGGTGAAGATATTTCCATGTTCATACAGATAGCGGTGTAGATATTTCCATGTTCATACGGATAGCGGTGTAGATATTTCCATGTTCATACAGATTGCTGTGTAGATATATCCATTTTCATACAGATGGCGGTGAAGATACTTCCATGTTCATACAGACAGCGGTGTAGATATTTCCACGTTCATACAGATAGCGGTGTAGATATTTCTATGTTCATACTGATAGCGGTGCTGATATTTCCTTGTTTATACAGATAGCGGTGTTGATATTTCCATGTTTATACAGATAGCGGTGTAGATATTTCCTTGTTCATACAGATAGCGGTGTAGCTATTTCCATGTTCATACAGATAGCGGTGTCGATATTTCCATGTTTATACAGATAGCGGTGAAGATGTATGCATGTTTACACAGATAGCGGGGTAGATATTTCCAGGTTCATACAGATAGCGGTGTAGATATTTCCATGTTCATCCCGATGGCTGTGTAGATATATCCATGTTCATACAGATAGCGGTGTAGATATTTCCATGTTCATACAGATAGTGGTGTAGATATTTCCATGTTTATACAGATAGCGGTGTAGCTATTTCCATGTTCATACAGATAGCGGTGTAGATATTTCCAGGTTTATACAGATAGCGGTGTAGATATCTCCATCTTAATAAAGATGGCGGTGTAGATATTTATATGTTCATACAGATGGCGGTGCAGATATTTCCATGTTCATACAGATGGCGGTGTAGATATTTCCATGTTTATAGAGATAGCGGTGTAGTTATTTCCATGTGTAAAGAGATAGCTTTGTAGATATTTCCATGTATATGCAGATAGCTGTGTAGATATTTCCATTTTCGTGCAGATAGCGGTGTAGATATTTCCATGTTCAAACAGATAGTGGTGTAGATATTTCCATGTTCATACAGATAGCGGTGTAGATATTTCCATGTTCATACAGATAGCGGTGAAGATGTATGCATGTTTACACAGATAGCGGTGTAGATATTTCCATGTTCATACAGATAGCGGTGTAGATATTTCCATGTTCATCCAGATGGCTCTGTAGATATATACATGTTCATACAGATGGCGGTGAATATATTTCCATGTTCATACAGATAGCGGTGTAGATATTTCCATGTTCATACAGATAGCGGTGTAGATATTTCCATGTTCATACAGATAGCGGTGTAGCTATTTCCATGTTCATACAGATAGCGGTGTAGATATTTTCATGTTCATCCAGATGGCTGTGTAGATATATCCATGTTCATACAGATGGCGGTGAAGATATTTCCATGTTCATACAGATAGCGGTGTATATATTTCCATGTTCATTCAGATAGTGTTGTAGATATTTCCATGTTCATACAGATAGCGGTGTAGATATTTCCATGTTCATACAGATAGCGGTGAAGATATTTCCATGTTTATACAGATAGCGGTGAAATGTATGCATGTTTACGCAGATAGTGGTGTAGATATTTCCTTGTTCATCCAGATGGCTGTGTAGACATATCGATGATCATACAGATGGCGGTGAAGATATTTCCATGTTCATACAGATAGCGGTGTAGATATTTCCATTTTCATACAGATGGCTGTGTAGATATATCCATGTTCATACAGATGGCGGTGAAGGTATTTCCATGTTCATACAGACAGCGGTGTAGATATTTCCACGTTCATACAGAGAGCGGTGTAGATATTTCCATGTTCATACTGATAGCGTGGCTGATATTTCCATGTTTATACAGATAGCGGTGTAGATATTTCCATGTTTATACAGATAGCGGTGTGGATATTTCCATGTTCATACAGATAGCGGAGTAGATATTTCCATGTTTATACAGGTAGCGGTGTAGATATTTCCATGTTTATACAGATAGCGGTGTAGATATTTCCATGTTTATACAGATAGCGGTGTAGATATTTCCATGTTTATAGAGATAGCGGTGTAGTTATTTCCATGTGTAAAGAGATAGCTGTGTAGATATTTCCATGTATATGCAAATAGCTGTGTAGATATTTCCATGTTCATCCCGATGGCTGTGTAGATATATCCATGTTCATAAAGATAGCGGTGTAGATATTTCCATGCTCATACAGATAGTGGTGTAGATATTTCCATGTTGATACAGATAGTGGTGTAGCTATTTCCATGTTCATACAGATAACGGTGTAGATATTTCCATGTTCATACAGATAGCGGTGTAGATATTTCCATGTTTATGTAGATAGCGGTGAAGATGTATGCATGTTTACAAAGATAGCGGAGTAGATATTTCCATGTTCATACAGATCGCGGTGAAGATGTATGCATGTTTACACAGATAGCGGTGTAGATATTTCCATGTTCATACAGATGGCTCTGTAGATATATCCATATTCATACAGATGGCGGTGAATATATTTCCATGTTCATACAGATAGCGGTGCAGATACTTCCATGTTCATACAGATGGCGGTGTAGATATTTCCATGTTTATAGAGATAGCGGTGTAGTTATTTCCATGTGTAAAGAGATAGCTTTGTAGATACTTCCATCTATATGCAGATAGCTGTGTATTTATTTCCATTTTCATGCAGATAGCGGTGTAGATATTTCCATGTTCAAACAGATAGCGGTGTAGATATTTCCATGTTCATACAGATAGCTGTGGAGATATTTCCATCTTCATACAGGTAGCGGTGAAGATGTATGCATGTTTACACAGACAGCGGTGTAGATATTTCCATGTTCATCCAGATGGCTGTGTAGATATATCCATGTTCATACAGATAGCGGTGTAGCTATTTCCATGTTCATACAGATAGCGGTGTAGCTATTTCCATGTTCATACAGATAGCGGTGCTGTTATTTCCATGTTTATACAGGTAGCGGTGTAGATATTTCCATGTTCATACAGATAGCGTTGTAGATATTTCCATGTTCATACAGATAGCGGTGTAGCTATTTCCATGTTCATACAGATAGCGGTGTAGATATTTTCATGTTCATCCAGATGGCTGTGTAGATATATCCATGTTCATACAGATGGCGGTGAAGATATTTCCATGTTCATACAGATAGCGGTGTATATATTTCCATGCTCATACAGATAGTGGTGTAGATATTTCCATGTTGATACAGATAGCGGTGTAGCTATTTCCATGTTCATACAGATAACGGTGTAGATATTTCCATGTTCATACAGATAGCGGTGTAGATATTTCCATGTTTATGTAGATAGCGGTGAAGATGTATGCATGTTTACAAAGATAGCGGAGTAGATATTTCCATGTTCATACAGATCGCGGTGAAGATGTATGCATGTTTACACAGATAGCGGTGTAGATATTTCCATGTTCATACAGATGGCTCTGTAGATATATCCATATTCATACAGATGGCGGTGAATATATTTCCATGTTCATACAGATAGCGGTGCAGATACTTCCATGTTCATACAGATGGCGGTGTAGATATTTCCATGTTTATAGAGATAGCGGTGTAGTTATTTCCATGTGTAAAGAGATAGCTTTGTAGATACTTCCATCTATACGCAGATAGCTGTGTATTTATTTCCATTTTCATGCAAATAGCGGTGTAGATATTTCCATGTTCAAACAGATAGCGGTGTAGATATTTCCATGTTCATACAGATAGCTGTGGAGATATTTCCATCTTCATACAGGTAGCGGTGAAGATGTATGCATGTTTACACAGACAGCGGTGTAGATATTTCCATGTTCATCCAGATGGCTGTGTAGATATATCCATGTTCATACAGATAGCGGTGTAGCTATTTCCATGTTCATACAGATAGCGGTGTAGCTATTTCCATGTTCATACAGATAGCGGTGCTGTTATTTCCTTGTTTATACAGGTAGCGGTGTAGATATTTCCATGTTCATACAGATAGCGTTGTAGATATTTCCATGTTCATACAGATAGCGGTGTAGCTATTTCCATGTTCATACAGATTGCTGTGTAGATATTTTCATGTTCATCCAGATGGCTGTGTAGATATATCCATGTTCATACAGATGGCGGTGAAGATATTTCCATGTTCATACAGATAGCGGTGTATATATTTCCATGTTCATACAGATAGTGTTGTAGATATTTCCATGTTCATACAGATAGCGGTGTAGCTATTTCCATGTTCATACAGATAGCGGTGTAGATATTTCCATGTTCATCCAGATGGCTGTGTAGATATATCCATGTTCATACAGATGGCGGTGAAGTTATTTCCATGTTCATACAGATAGCGGTGTAGATATTTCCATGTTCTTACAGATAGCGGTGTAGATAACTCCATGTTCATTCAGATAGAGGGGCTGTTACTGCCATGTTCATGCAGATAGCGGTGCTGATATTTCCATGTTTATACAGGTAGCGGTGTAGATATTTCCATGTTTATTCAGATAGCGGTGAAGATATTTCCATGTTTATACAGATAGCGGTGTAGATATTTCCAGGTTTATAAAGATAGCGGTGTAGATATTTCCAAGTTTATACAGATAGCGGTGAAGATATCCCCATCTTAATACAGATGGCGGTGTAGATATTTATATGTTCATACAGATGGCAGTGCAGATATTTCCATGTTCATACAGATAGCGGTGTAGTTATTTCCATGTGTAAAGAGATAGCTTTGTATATATTTCCATGTATATGCAGATAGCTGTGTAGATATTTCTATTTTCATGCAGATAGCGGTTTAGGTATTTCCGTGTTCAAACAGATAGCTTTGTAGTTATTTCCATGTTCATACAGATAGCGGTGTGGATATTTCCATGTTTATACAGATAGCGGTGAAATGTATGCATGTTTACGCAGATAGTGGTGTAGATATTTCCATGTTCATACAGATCGCGGTGTAGATATTTCCATGTTCATCCAGATGGCTGTGTAGACATATCGATGATCTTACAGATGGCGGTGAAGATATTTCCATGTTCATACAGATAGCGGTGTAGATATTTCCATGTTCATACGGATAGCGGTGTAGATATTTCCATGTTCATACAGATGGCTGTGTAGATATATCCATGTTCATACAGATGGCGGTGAAGATATTTCCATGTTCATACAGACAGCGGTGTAGATATTTCCACGTTCATACAGATAGCGGTGTAGATATTTCCATGTTCATACTGATAGCGGTGCTGATATTTCCATGTTTATACAGATAGCGGTGTAGATATTTCCATGTTTATACAGATAGCGGTGTAGATATCTCCTTCTTAATACAGATGGCGGTGCAGATATTTATATGTTCATACACATGCCGGTGCAGATATTTCCATGTTCATACAGATGGCGGAGTAGATATTTCCATGTTTATAGAGATAGCGGTGTACTTATTTCCATGTGTAAAGAGATAGCTGTGTAGATATTTCCATGTATATGCAAATAGCTGTGTAGATATTTCCATTTTCATGCTGACAGCGGTGTAGATATTTCCATGTTCAAACAGATAGCGGTGTAGATATTTCCATGTTTATACAGATAGCGGTGTGGATATTTCCATGTTCATACAGATAGCGGTGTAGATATTTCCATGTTCATGCAGATAGCGTTGTAGATATTTCCATATTCATACAGATAGCGGTGCTGATATTTCCATGTTTATACAGGTAGCGGTGTAGATATTTCCATGTTTATACAGATAGCGGTGTAGATATTTCCATGTTTATACAGATAGCGGTGTAGATATTTCCAGGTTTATACAGATAGCGGTGTAGATATCTCCATCTTAATGCAGATGGCGGTGTAGATATTTATATCTTCATACAGATGGCGGTGCAGATATTTCCATGTTCATACAGATGGCGGTGTAGATATTTCCATGTTTATAGAGATAGCGGTGTAGTTATTTCCATGTGTAAAGAGATAGCTTTGTAGATATTTCCATGTATATGCAGATAGCTGTGTATTTATTTCCATTTTCAATCAGATAGCAGTGTAGATATTTCCATGTTCATACAGATAGCGGTGGAGATATTTCCATTTTCATACAGATAGCGGTGAAGATGTATGCATGTTTACACAGATAGCGGTGTATATATTTCCATGTAAATACAGATAGCGGTGTATATATTTCCATGTTCATCCAGATGGCTCTGTAGATATATCCATGTTCATACAGATGGCGGTGAGGATATTTCCATGTTCATACAGATAGCGGTGTAGATATTTCCATGTTCATACAGATAGCGGTGTAGATATTTCCATGTTCATACAGATAGCGGTGTAGCTATTTCCATGTTCATACAGATAGCGGTGTAAATATTTCCATGTTCATCCAGATGGCTTTGTAGATGTATCCATGTTCATACAGATGGCGGTGAAGATATTTCCATGTTCATACAGATAGCGGTGTAGATATTTCCATGTTCATACAGATAGCGGTGTGGATATCTCCATGTTCATACAGATAGAGGGGCTATTTCCATGTTCATGCAGATAGCGGTGCTGATATTTCCATGTTTATACAGGTAGCGTTGTAGATATTTCCATGTTTATACAGATAGCGGTGTAGATATTTCCATGTTTATACAGATAGCGGTGTAGATATTTCCATGTTTATAGAGATAGCGGTGTAGATATCTCCATCTTAATACAGATGGCCGTGTAGATATGTATATGTTCGTACAGACGTCAGTGCAGATATTTCCATGTTCATACAGATGGCGGTGTAAATATTTCCATGTTCATACAGATAGCGGTGTAGTTATTTCCATGTGTAAAGAGATTGCTGTGTAAATATTTCCATGTTTATGCAGATAGCTGTGTAGATATTTCCATTTTCATGCAGATAGCGGTGTACATATTTCCATGTTCAAACAGATCGCGGTGTAGAAATATCCATGTTCATACCGATAGCGGTGTAGATATTTCCATGTTAATTCAGATAGTGGTGTAGATATTTCCATGTTCATACAGATAGCGGTGTAGCTATTTCCATGTTCATACAGATAGCGGTGTAGATATTTCCATGTTCATAGAGATAGCGGGGTAGATGTTTCCATGTTCATACAGATAGCGGTGCTGATATTTCCATGTTTATACAGGTAGCGGTGTAGATATTTCCATGTTTATACAGATAGCGGTGAATATATGTCCATGTTTATACGGATAGCTGTGTTGATATTTCCAAGTTTATACAGATAGCGGTGAAGGTATCTCCATCTTAATACAGATGGCGGTGTAGATATTTATATGTTCATACAGATGGCGGTGCAGATATTTCCATGTTCATTCAGATGGCGGTGTAGATATTTCCATGTTTATAGAGATAGTGCTGTAGTTATTTCCATGTGTAAAGAGATAGCTTTGTAGATATTTCCATGAATATGCAGATAGCTGTGTATATATTTCTATTTTCATGCAGATAGCAGTTTAGATATTTCCATGTTCAAACAGATTGCGGTGTAGATATTTCCATGTTCATACAGATAGCGGTGTAGATATTTCCATGTTTATATAGATAGCGGTGAAGATGTATGCATGTTTACAAAGATAGCGGAGGAGATATTTCCATGTTCATACAGATCGCGGTGTAGATATTTCCATGTTCATACAGATGGTTGTGTAGATGTATCCATGTTCATACAGATGGCGGTGAAGATATTTCCATGTTCATACAGACAGTGGTGTAGATATTTCCATGTTCATACAGATAGCGGTGTAGATATTTCCATGTTCATACTGATAGCGGTGCTGATATTTCCTTGTTTATACAGATAGCGGAGTAGATATTTCCATGTTTATACAGATAGCAGTGTAGATATTTCCATGTTTATACAGATAGCGGTGTAGATATCTCCTTCTTAATACAGATGGTGGTGCAGATATTTATATGCTCATACACATGCCGGTGCAGATATTTCCATGTTCATACAGATGGAGATGTAGATATTTCCATGTTTATAGAGATAGCGGTGTAGTTATTTCCATGTGTAAAGAGATAGCTGTGTAGATATTTCCATGTATATGCAGATAGCGGTGTACATATTTCCATGTTCATACAGATAGCGGTGTAGATATTTCCATGTTTATACAGATAGCGGTGAAAAGTATGCATGTTTACAAAGATAGCAGTGTAGATATTTCCATGTTCCTACAGATCGCGGTGTAGATATTTCCATGTTCATCCAGATTGCTGTTTAGACATATCCATGTTCATACAGATGGCGGTGAAGATATTTCCATGTTCATACAGATAGCGGTGTAGATATTTCCATGTTCATACAGATAGCGGTGTAGATATTTCCATGTTCATCCAGATGGCTGTGTAGATATATCCATGTTCATACAGATGGCGGTGAAGAAATTTCCATGTTCATACAGATAGCGGTGTAGCTATTTCCATGTTCATACAGATAACTTTGTATGTATTTCCATGTTCATACAGATAGCGGTGTAGATATTTCCATGTTCATACAGATAGCGGTGTAGATATTTCCATGTTCATCCAGATGGCTGTGTAGATATATCCATGTTCATACAGATGTCGGTGTAGATATTTCCATGTTCATAGAGATAGCGGTGTAGATATTTCCATATTCATACAGATAGAGGGGCTGATATTTCCATGTTCATACAGATAGCGGTGCTGATATTTCCATGTTTATACAGGTAGTGGTGTAGATATTTCCATATTTATACAGGTAGCGGTGTAGATATTTCCATGTTTATACAGATAGCGATGTGGATATTTCCAGGTTTATACAGATAGCGGTGTAGATATTTCCATCTTAATACAGATGGCGCTGTAGATATTTATATGTTCATTCAGATGGCGGTGCAGATATTTCCATGTTCATACAGATGGCGGTGTAGATATTTCCATGTTCATACAGATAGCGGTGTAGTTATTTCCATGTGTAAAGAGATAGCTGTGTAGATATTTCCATGTATATGCAGATAGCTGTGTAGATATTTCTATTTTCATGCTGATAGCGGTTTAGATATTTCCATGTTCAAACAGATAGCGGTGTAGATATTTCCATGTTCATAAAGATAGCGTTGTAGATATTTCCATGCTTATACAGATTGCAGTGAAGATGTATGCATGTTTAAACAGATAGCGGTGTAGATATTTCCATGTTCATGCAGATAGCGGTGTAGATATTTCCATGATCATCCAGATGGCTGTGTAGATATTTCCGTGTTCATACAGATAGCGGTGTAGATATTTCCATGTTCATACAGATAGAGGTGTAGATATTTCACTGTTCGTACAGATAGCGGTGTAGCTATTTCCATGTTCATGCAGATAGCGGTGTAGATATTTCCATGTTCATAGAGATAGCAGTGTAGATATTTCCATGTTCATACAGATAGTGGTGCTGATATTTCCATGTTTATACAGGTAGCGGTGTAGATATTTCCATCTTTATACAGATAGCGGTGTAGATATTTCCAGGTTTATAAAGATGACGGTGTAGATATTTCCAAGTTTATACATATAGTGGTGAAGATATCTCCATCTTAATACAGATGGCGGTGTAGATATTTATATGTTCATACAGATGGCAGTGCAGATATTTCCATGTTCGTACAGATGGCGGTGTAGATATATCCATGTTTATAGAGATAGCGGTGTAGTTATTTCCATGTGTAAAGAGATAGGTTTGTAGATATTTCCATGTATATGTAGATAGCTGTGTAGATATTTCTATTTTCATGCATATAGCGGTTTAGATATTTCCATGTTCAAACAGATAGCCGTGTAGATATTTCCATGTTCATACAGATAGCGGTGTAGATATTTCCATGTTTATACAGATAGCGGTGAAACGTATGCATGTTTACTCAGATAGCGGTGTAGATATTTCCATGTTCATACAGATCGCGGTGTAGATATTTCCATGTTCATCCAGATGGCTGTGTAGACATATCTATGTTCATACAGATTGCGGTGAAGATATTTCCATGTTCATACAGATAGCGGTGTAGATATTTCCATGTTCATACAGATAGCGGTGTAGATATTTCCATGTTCATACAGATGGCTCTGTAGATATATCCATGTTCATACAGATGGTGGTGAATATATTTCCATGTTCATACAGATATCGGTGTAGATATTTCCATGTTCATACAGATAGCGGTGCAGATATTTCCATGTTCATACAGATAGCGGTGCTGATATTTCCATGTTTATTCAGATAGCGGTGTAGATATTTCCATGTTTATACAGATAGCGGTGTAGATATTTCCATGTTTATACAGATAGCGGTGTAGATATCTCCTTCTTAATACAGATGGCGGTGTAGATATTTATATGTTCATACAGATGGCGGTGAAGATATTTCCATGTTCATACAGATGGCGGTGTAGATATTTCCATGTTTATAGAGATAGCGGTGTAGTTATTTCCATGTGTAAAGAGATAGCTGTGTAGATATTTCCATGTATATGCAGATAACTGTGTAGATATTTCCATTTTCATGCAGACAGCGGTGTAGATATTTCCATGTTCAAACAGATAGCGGTGTAGATATTTCCATGTTCATACAGATAGCGGTGTATATATATCCATGTTCATAAAGATAGCGGTGTAGATATTTCCATGTTAATACAGATAGCGGTGTAGATATTTCCATGTTCATACAGATAGCGGTGCTGATATTTCCAAGTTTATACAGGTAGCGGTGTAGATATTTCCATGTTTATACAAATAGCGGTGTAGATATTTCCATGTTTATACAGATAGCGGTGTAGATATTTCCATGTTTATACAGATAGCGGTGTAGATATCTCCATCTTAATACAGCTGGCGGAGTAGATATTTCTATGTACATACAGATGGCGGTGCAGATATTTCCATGTTCATACAGATAGCGGTGTAGTTATTTCCATGTGTAAATAGATAGCTGTGTAGATATTTCCATGTATATGCAGATAGCTGTGTAGATATTTCCATTTTCATGCAGATAGCGGTTTAGATATTTCCATGTTTATACAGATAGTGCTGAAGATGTATGCATGTTTACACAGATAGCGGTGTAGATATTTCCACGCTCATACAGATAGCGGTGTAGATATTTCCATGTTCATCCAGATAGCTGTGTAGATATATCCATGTTCATACAGATAGCGGTGTAGTTATTTCCATATTCATACAGATAGTGGTGTAGATATTTCCATGTTCATACAGATAGCGGTGTAGCTATTTCCATGTTCATACAGATAGCGGTGTAGATATTTCCATGTTCATACAGATAGCGGTGTAGATATTTCCATGTTCATAGAGATAGCGGTGTAGTTATTTCCATGTGTAAAGAGATAGCTGTGTACATATTTCCATGTATATGCAGATAGCTGTGTAGATATTTCCATTTTCATGCACACAGCGGTGTAGATATTTCCATGTTCAAACAGATAGCGGTGTTGATATTTCCATGTTCATACATATAGCGGTGTAGATATTTCCATGTTCACACAGACAGCGGTGTAGATATTTCCATGTTCATACAGATAGCGGTGTATATATTTCCACGTTCATACAGATAGCGGTGCTGTAATTTACATGTTTATACAGGTAGCGGTGTAGATATTTCCATGTTTATACAGATAGCGGTGTAGATATTTCCATGTTTATACAGATAGCGGTGTAGATGTTTCCAGGTTTATACAGATAGCGGTGTAGATATCTCCATGTTAATACAGATGGCGGTGTAGATATTTATATGTTCATACAGATGGCGGTGCAGATATTTTCATGTTCATACAGATAGCGGTGTAGCTATTTCCATGTTCATACAGATAGCGGTATAGATATTTCCATGTTCATCCATATGGCTGTGTAGACATATCCATGTTCATACAGATGGCAGTGAAGGTAATTCCATGTTTATACATCTAGCGGTGTAGATATTTCCATGTTCATACAGATAGTGGTGTAGATATTTCCATGTTCATACAGATAGTGGTGCTGATATTTCCATGTTTATACAGGTAGCGGTGCTGATATTTCCATGTTCATACAGATAGCGGTGTAGATATTTCCATGTTCATACAGATAGCGGTGTAGATATTTCCATGTTTATACAGATAGCGCTGTAGATATTTCCATGTTTATACAGACAGCGGTGTAGATATCTCCATCTTAATACAGATGGCGGTGTAGATATTTATACATTCATACAGATGGCCGTGCAGATATTTCCATGTTCATACAGATAGCGGTGTAGTTATTTCCATGTGTAAAGAGATAGCTGTGTAGATATTTCCATTTATATGCAGATAGCTGTGTAGATATTTCCATTTTCATGCAGATAGCGGTTTAGATATTTCCATGTTCAAACAGATAGCGGTGTAGATATTTCCATGTTTATACAGATAGCGGTGAAGATGTATGCATGCTTACACACATAGTGGTGTAGATATTTCCATGTTCATACAGATAGCGGTGTAGATATTTCCATGTTCATCCAGATGGCTGTGTAGATATATCCATGTTCATACAGATAGCGGTGTAGATATTTCCATGTTCATACAGATAGTGGTGTAGATATTTCCATGTTCATACAGATAGCGGTGTAGCTATTTCCATGTTCATACAGATAGCGGTGTAGATATTTCCAACTTCGTACACATAGCGGTGTAGATATTTCCATGTTCATACAGATAGCTGTGCTGATATTTCCATGTTTATACAGGTAGCGGTGTAGATATTTCCATGTTCATACAGATAGCTCTGTAGCTATTTCCATGTTCATACAGATAGCGGTGTAGATATTTCCATGTTCATCCAGATGGCTGTACAGATATATCCATGTTCATACAGATGGCGGTGATGATAATTCCATGTTCATACAGATAGCGGTGTAGATATTTCCATGTTCATACAGATAGTGGTGTAGATATTTCCATGTTCATACAGATAGCGGTGTAGATATTTCCATGTTCATACAGATATCGGTGTAGATATTTCCATGTTCATCCAGATGGCTGTGTAGATATATCCATGTTCAAACAGATGGCGTTGTAGATATTTCCATGTTCATACAGATAGCGGTGTAGATATTTCCATGTTCATACAGATAGCGGAGTAGGTATTTCCACGTTCATACAGATAGAGGGGCTGATATTTCCATGTTCATACAGATAGCGGTGCTGATATTTCCATGTTTATACAGGTAGCGGTGTAGATATTTCCATGTTTATACAGATAGCGGTGTAGACATTTCCATGTTCATAGAGATAGCGGTGAATATATTTCCATGTTTATACAGATTGCTGTGAAGATGTATGCATATTTACACAGATAGCGGTGTAGATATTTCCATGTTCATGCAGATAGCAGTGTAGATATTTCCATGTTTATACAGATAGCGGTGAAGATGTATGCATGTTTATACAGATAGCGGTTTAGATATTTCCATGTTCATCCAGATGGCTGTGTTGATATATCCATGTTCATACAGATGGCGGTGAAGATATTTCCATCTTCATACAGATAGCGGTGTAGTTTTTTCCGTGTGTAAAGAGATAGCTGTGTAGATATTTCCATGCAGATGCAGATAGCTGTGTAGATATTTCCATTTTCATGCAGATAGCGGTTTAGATATTTCCATGTTCAAACAGATAGCGGTGTAGATATTTCCATGTTCATAGAGAGAGTGGTGTAGATATTTCCATGTTCATACAGATAGCGGTGTAGTTATTTCCATGTTTATACAGATAGTGGTGAAGATGTTTGCATGTTTACAAAGATAGCGGTGTAGATATTTCCATGTTCATACAGATAGCGGTGTAGATATTTCCATGTTCATCCAGATGGCTGTGTAGACATATCCATGTTCATACAGATGGCGGTGAAGATATTACCATGTTCATACAGATAGCGGTGTAGATATTTCCTTGTTCTTCCAGATGGCTGTGTAGATATATCCATGTTCATACAGATAGCGGTGTAGATATTTCCATGCTCATACAGATAGCGGTCTAGATATTTCCATGTTCATAGAGATAGCGGTGTAGATATTTCCATGTTCATACAGACGGCGGTGTAGATATTTCCATGTTTATAGATATAGCGGTGTAGATATTTCCATGTGTAAAGAGATAGCAGTGTATATATTTCCATGTATATGCAGATAGCTTTGTAGATATTTCCATTTTCATGCAGTTAGCGGTGTAGATATTTACATGTTCAAACAGATAGCGGTGTAGATATTTCCATGTTCATTCAGATAGCTTTGTAGATATTTCCATGTTCATACAGATAGCGGTGTAGATATTTCCATCTTCATACAGATAGCGGTGTAGATATTTCCATGTTCATACAGATAGCGGTGCTGATATTTCCATGTTTATACAGGTAGCGGTGTAGATATTTCCATGTTTATACAGATAGCGGTGTAGATATTTCCATGTTTATACAGATAGCGGTGTAGATATTTCCATGGTTATTCAGATAGCGGTGTAGATATCTCCATCTTAATACAGATGGCGGTGTAGATATTTATATGTTCATACAGATGGCGGTGAAGATATTTCAATGTTCATACAGATGGCATTGTAGATATTTCCATGTTCAGATAGCGGTGTAGATATTTCCATGTTCATACAGATAGCGCTGTAGATATTTCCATGTTCATACAGGTAGCGGTGCAGATTTTTCCATGTTCATACAGATAGCGGTGCTGATATTTCCATGTTTATACAGGCAGCGGTGTAGATATATCCATGTTTATACAGATAGCCGTGTAGATATCTCCTTCTTAATACAGATGGCGGTGTAGATATTTATAAGTTCATACAGATGGCGGTGTAGATATTTCCATGTTCATACAGATGGCGGTGTAGATATTTCCATGTTTATTGATATAGCGGTGTAGTTATTTCCATGTGTAAAGAGATAGCTGTGTAGATATTTCCAAGTATATGCAGATAGCTTTGTAGATATTTCCATTTTCATGCAGATAGCGGTGTAGATATTTACATGTTCAAACAGATAGCGGTGTAGATATTTCCATGTTCATTCAGATAACTTCGTAGATATTTCCATGTTCATACAGACAGCGGTGTAGATATTTCCATGTTCATACAGATAGCGGAGTAGATATTTCCATGTTCATACAGATAGTGGTGCTGATATTTCCATGTTTATACAGGTAGCGGTGTAGATATTTCCATGTTTATAGAGATAGCGGTGTAGATATTTCCATGTTTATACAGATAGCGGTGTAGATATTTCCATGTTTATTCAGATAGCGGTGTAGATATCTCCACCTTAATACAGATGGCGGTGTAGATATTTATATGTTCATACAGATGGCGGTGCAGATATTTCCATGTTCATACAGATGACGGTGTAGATATTTCCATGTTCATACAGATAGCGGTGTAGATATTTCCATGTTCATAAAGATGGCGGTGTAGATATTTCCATGTTCATACAGATAGCGGTGTAGATATTTCCATGTTCATACAGATAGCGGTGTAGATATTTCCATGTTCATACAGGTTGCGGTATAGATATTTCCATGTTCATACAGATAGCAGTGCTGATATTTCCATGTTTATACAGGCAGCAGTGTAGGTATTTCCATATTTATACAGATAGCGGTTTAGATATCTCCTTCTTAATACAGATGGCGGTGTAGATATTTATATGTTCATACAGATGGCGGTGCAGATATTTCCATGTTCATACAGATGGCGGTGTAGATATTTCCATGTTCATACAGATAGCGGTGTAGTTATTTCCATGTGTAAAGAGATAGCTGTGTAGATATTTCAATGTATATGCAGATAGCTTTGTAGATATTTCCATTTTCATACAGATAGCGGTGTAGATATTTACATGTTCAAACATATAGCGGTGTAGATATTTCCATGTTCATACAGATAGCGGTGTAGATATTTCCATGTTCATACAGATAGCGGTGTAGATAATTCCATGTTCTTACAGATAGCGGTGAAGATATTTCCATGTTCATACAGATAGCAGTGCTGAGATTTCCATGTTTATGCAGATAGCGGTGCTGATGTTTCCATGTTTATACAGGTAGCAGTGTAGATATTTCCATGTTTATTCAGATAGCAGTGTAGATATTTCCATCTTAATACTGATGGCGGAGTAGATATTTATTTTTTCATACAGATGGCGGTTCAGATATTTCCATGTTCATACAGATGGCGGTGTAGATATTTCCATGTTCATACAGATAGCGGTGTAGTTATTTCCATGTGTAAAGAGATAGCTTTGTAGATATTTCCATGTATATGCAGATAGCTGTGTAGATATTTCCATTTTTATGCAGAGAGTGGTGTATATATTTCCATCTTCAGATAGAGGTGTATATATTTCCATGTTCATACAGATAGCGGTGTAGATATTTCCAAGTTTATACAGACAGCGGTGAAGATGTATGCATGTTTACACAGATAGCGGTGTGGAGATTTCCATGTTCATACAGAGGGCTGTGCAGATATATCCATGTTCATACAGATAGCGGTGTAGATATTTCCATTTTCATACAGATAGCGGTGTAGATATTTCCATGTTCATACAGATGGCTGCGTAGATATATCCATGTTCATACCGATTGTGGTGAAGATATTTCCTTGTCCATACAGATAGCGGTATAGATATTTCCATGTTCATACACATAGCGGTGTATGTATTTCCATGTTGATACAGATAGCGGTGCAGATATTTCCATGTTCATACAGATAGCAGTTTAGATATTTCCATGTTCATCCAGGAGGCTGTGTAGATATATCCATGTTCATACAGTTGGCGTTGAAGATATTTCCTTGTTTATACAGATAGCGGTGTAGTTATTTCCATGTGAAAAGAGATAGCTGTGTAGATATTTCCATGTATATGCAGATAGCTGTGTGGATATTTCCATTTTCATGCAGATTGCGGTTTAGATATTTCCATGTTCAAACAGACAGCGGTGTAGATATTTCCATGTTCATAGAGATAGCGGTGTAGATATTTCCATGTTCATACAGATAGAGGGGCTGATATTTCAATGTTCATACAGATAGCGGTGCTGATATTTCCATGTTTATACAGGTAGCGGTGTAGATATTTCCATGTTTATACAGGTAGGAGTGTAGATATTTCCATGTTTATACAGAGAACGCTGTAAATATATCCATGTTTATACAGATAGCGGTGTAGATATCTCCTTCTTAATACAGATGGCGGTGTAGATAATTATATGTTCATACAGATGGCGGTGCAGATATTTCCATGTTCATACAGATGGCGGTGTGGATATTTCCATATTCATACAGATAGCGGTGTAGATATTTCCATGTTTATGCAGATAGCGGTGTAGATATTTCCATGTTTATTCAGATAGCTGTGTAGATATTTACATCTTTATTAAAATGGCGGTGTAGATGTTTCCATGTTTATACAGATGATGGTGTAGATATTTCCATCTTTATACATTTGGCGGTGTAGGTATTTCCATGTTTATAGAGATAACGGTGTAGATATCTCCATCTTAATAAAGATGGCGGTGTAGATATTTATATGTTCATACAGATGCCGGTGCAGATATTTCCATGTTCATAAAGATGGCGGTGTAGATATTCCCATGTTCAAACAGATAGCGGTGTAGATATTTCCGTGTTCATACAGACAGCGGTGTAGATATTTCCATGTTGATACAGACTGCGGTGAAGATGTATGCATGTTTACACAGATAGCGGTGTAGATATTTCCATGTTCATCCAGATGGCTTTGTAGATATTTCCATGTTTATACAGATAGCGGTGTAGATATTTCCATGTTCATACAGATAGCGGTGTAGATATTTCCATGTTCATCCAGATGGCTTTGTAGATATTTCCATGTTTATACAGATAGCGGTGAAGATAATTCCATGTTTATACAGATAGCGGTGTAGATATTTCCATGATCATACAGATAGTGGTGTAGATATTTCCATGTTCACACAGATAGAAGGGCTGATATTTCCATGTTCATACAGATAGCGGTGCTGATATTTCCATGTTTTTACAGGTAGCGGTGTAGATATTTCCATGTTTATACAGATAACGGTGTAGATATTTCCATGTTTATACAGATAGCTGTGTAGATATTTCCATGTTTATACAGATAGTGGTGTAGATATCTCCAACTTAATACAGATGGCTGTGTAGATATATATAAGTTCATACAGATGGCCGTGCAGATATTTCCATGTTCATACAGATAGCGGTGTAGTTATTTCCATGTGTAAAGAGGTAGCTGTGTAGATATTTCCATGTATATGCAGATAGCTGTGTAGATATTTCCATTTTCATGCAGACGGCGGTGTAGATATTTCCATGTTCATACAGATAGCGGTGTAGATATTCCCATGTTCATACAGATAGCGGTGTAGATATTTCCATGTTCATACAGATAGCGGTGTAGATATTTCCATGTTCATTCATATAGCGGTGCTGATATTTCCTTGTTTATACAGGTAGCAGTGTAGATATTTCCATGTTCATACAGATAGCGGTGTAGATATTTCCATGTTTATACAGATTGCGGTGAAGATGTATGCATATTTACACAGATAGCGGTGAAGATATTTCCATGTTCATACAGATAGCGGTGTAGATATTTCCATGTTCATACAGTTAGCAGTGTAGATATTTCCATGTTTATACAGATAGCGGTGAAGATGTATGCATGTTTGCACAGATAGCGGTGTAGATATTCCCATGTTCAAACAGAGAGCGGTGTAGATATTTCCATGTTCATACAGATAGAGGTGTAGATATTTCCATGTTTATACAGATTGCGGTGAACATGAATGCATATTTACACAGATAGCGGTGTAGATATTTCCATGTTCATACAGAAAGCGGTGTAGATATTTCCATGTTCATCCAGATGGCTGTGTAGATATATCCATGTTCATACAGATAGCGGTGTAGATATTTCCATTTTCATACAGGTAGTGGTGTAGATATTTCCATGTTCATACAGATAGCGGTGTAGCTATTTCCATGTTCATACAGATAGCGGTGTAGATATTTCCATGTTCAGAGATAGCGGTGTAGATATTCCCATGTTCATACAGATAGCGGTTCTGACATTTCCATGTTTATACAGGTAGCGGTGAAGATATTTCCATGTTTATACATATAGCGGTGTAGATATTTCCAAGTTTATACAGATAGCGGTGTAGATATCTCCATCTTAATAAAGATGGCGGTGTAGATATTTATATGTTCATACAGTTGGCAGTGCAGATATTTCCATGTTCATACAGATGGCGGTGTAGATATTTCCATGTTCATACCGATAGCGGTGTAGTTATCTCCATGTGTAAAGAGATAGCTGAGTAGATATTTCCATGTATATGCAGATAGCAGTGTAGATATTTCCATTTTCATGCAGATAGCGGTGTAGATATTTCCATGTTCAAACAGATAGCAGTGTAGATATTTCCATGTTCATACAGATAGCGGTGTAGATATTTCCATGTTCATACAGATAGCGGTGTAGATATTTCCATGTTTATACAGATAGCGGTGAAGATGTATGCGTGTTTACACAGATAGCGGTGTAGATATTTCCATGTTTATACAGATGGCTGTGTAGATATATCCATGTTCATACAGATAACGGTGTAGATATTTCCATGTTCATACAAAGAGCGGTGTAGATATTTCCATGTTCATCCAGATGGCTGTGTAGATATTTCCATGTTCATACAGATAGTGGTGTAGAGATTTCCATGTTCATACAGATAGCCGTGTAGATATTTCCATGTTCATACAGATAGCGGTGTAGATATTTCCATATTCATACAGATAGCGGTGTAGATATTTCCATGTTCATACAGGTAGTGGTGTAGATATTTCCATGTTCATACAGATAGCGGTGCTGATATTTTCATGTTTATACAGGCAGCGGTGTAGATATTTCCATGTTTGTACAGATAGCGGTGTAGATATCTCCTTCTTTATACAAATGGCGGTGTAGATATTTATATGTTCATACAGATGGCGGTGAAGGTATTTCTATGTTCATACAGATGGCAGTGTAGATATTTCCATGTTTATAGAGATAGCGGTGTAGTTATTTCCATGTGTAAAGAGATAGCCTTGTAGATATTTCCATGTATATGCAGATAGCAGTGTAGATATTTCCATTTTCATACAGATAGCGGTGTAGATATTTCCATGTTCAAACAGAGAGCGGTGCAGATATTTCCATGTACATACAGATAGCGGTGTAGATATTTCCATGTTCATACAGATAGCGGTGTAGATATTTCCATGTTCACAGATAGCGGTGAAGATATACGCATGTTTACACAGATAGCGGTGTAGATATTTCCATGTTCTTCCAGATGGCTGTATAGATATATCCATGTTCATACAGATAGCGGTGTAGCTATTTCCATGTTCATACAGATAGCGGTGTAGCTATTTCCATGTTCATACAGATAGAGGTGAAGATATTTCCATGTTTATACAGATAGCGGTGAAGATGTATGCATGTTTACACAGATAGCGGTGTAGATATTTCCAGGTTCATACAGATAGCGGTGTAGATATTTCCATGTTCATCCAGATGGCTGTGTAGGTATATCCATGTTCATACAGATAGCAGTGTACATATCTCCATGTTCATACTGATAGTGGTGTAGATATTTCCATGTTGATACAGATAGCGGTGTAGCTATTTCCATGTTCATACAGATAGCGGTGTAGATATTTCCAGGTTTATACAGATAGCGGTGTAGATATCTCCATCTTAATACAGATGGCAGTGTAGATATTTATATATTCATACAGATGGCGGTGCAGATATTTCCATGTTCATACATATGGCGGTGTAGATATTTCCATGTTTATAGAGATAGCGGTGTAGTTATTTCCATGTGTAAAGAGATAGCTTTGTAGATATTTCCAGGTATATGCAGATAGCTGTGTAGATATTTCCATTTTCATGCAAATAGCGGTGTAGATATTTCCATGTTCAAACAGATAGCGGTGTAGATATTTCCATGTTCATACAGATAGCGGTGTAGATATTTCCATGTTCATACAGATAGCGGTGAAGATGTATGCATGTTTACACAGATAGCGGTGTATATATTTCCATGTTCATACAGATAGCGGTGAAGATATTACCATTTTCATCCAGATGGCTCTGTAGATATATCTATGTTCATACAGATGGCGGTGAAGATATTTCCATGTTCATACAGACAGCGGTGTAGATATTTCCATGTTCATACAGATAGCTGTGTAGATATTTCCAAGTTCATACAGATAGCGGGGTAGCTATTTCCATGTTCATACAGATAGCGGTGTAGATATTTTCATGTTCATCCAGATGGCTGTGTAGATATATCCATGTTCATACAGATAGCGGTGAAGATATTTCCATGTTTATACAGATAGCGGTGTATATATTTCCATGTTCATTCAGATAGTGTTGTAGGTATTTCCATGTTCATACAGATAGCTGTGTAGCTATTTCCATGCTCATACTGATAGCGGTGTAGAGATTTCCACGTTCATCCAGATGGCTGTGTAGATATATCCATGTTCATACAGATGGCGGTGAAGATATTTCCATGTTCATACAGATAGCGGTGTAGATATTTCCATGTTCTTACAGATAGCGGTGTAGATATTTCCATGTTCATACAGATAGAGGGGCTGATATTGCCATGTTCAAGCAGATAGCGGTGCTGATATTTCCACGTTTATACAGGTAGCGGTGTAGATATTTCCATGTTTATACAGATAGCGGTGTAGATATTTCCATGTTCAAACAGATAGCTTTGTAGATATTTCCATGTTCATACAGATAGCGGTGTAGATATATCCATGTTTATACAGATAGCGGTGAAATGTATGCATGTTTACACAGATAGTGGTGTAGATATTTCCATGTTCATACAGATCGCGGTGTAGATATTTCCATGTTCATCCAGATGGCTGTGTAGACATATCCATGATCATACAGATGGCGGTGAAGATATTTCCATATTCATACAGATAGCGGTGTAGATATTTCCATGTTCATACAGATAGCGGTGTAGATATTTCCTTGTTCATACAGATGGCTGTGTAGATATATCCTTGTTCATACAGATGGCGGTGAAGATATTTCCAAGTTCATACAGATAGCAGTGTAGACATTTCCATGTTCATACAGATAGCGGTGTAGATATTTCCATGTTCATACTGATAGCGGTGCTGATATTTCCATGTTTATACAGATAGCGGTGTAGATATTACCAAGTTTATATAGATAGCGGTGTAGATATTTCCATGTTTATACAGATAGCGGTGTAGATATCTCCTTCTTAATAGAGATGGCGGTGTAGATATTTATATGTTCATACACATGGCGGTGCAGATATTTCCATGTTCATAGAGATGGCGGAGTAGATATTTCCATGTTTATAGAGATAGCGGTGTAGTTATTTCCATGTGTAAAGAGATAGCTTTGTAGATATTTCCATGTATATGCAGATACCTGTGTAGTTATTTCCATTTTCATGCACATAGCGGTGTAGATATTTCCATGTTCAAACAGATAGCGGTGTAGATATTTCCATGTTCATACAGATAGCGGTGGAGATATTTCCATGTTCATACAGATAGCGGTGAAGATGTATGCATGTTTACACAGATAGCGGTGTATATATTTCCATGTTCATACAGATAACGGTGTATATATTTCCATGTTCATCCAGATGGCTCTGTAGATATATCCATGTTCATACAGATGGCGGTGAAGATATTTCCATGTTCATACAGATAGCGGTGTAGCTATTTCCATGTTCATACAGATAGCTGTGTAGATATTTCCATGTTCATACAGATAGCGGTGTAGCTATTTCCATGTTCATACAGATTGCGGTGTAGATATTTCCATGTTCATCCAGATGGCTTTGTAGATGTATCCATGTTCATACAGATGGCGGTGAAGATATTTCCATGTTCATACAGATAGCGCTGTAGATATTTCCATGTTCATACACATAGCGTTGTAGATATCTCCATGTTCGTACAGATAGAGGGGATATGTCCATGTTCATGCAGATAGCGGTGCTGATATTTCCATGTTTATACAGGTAGCGTTGTAGATATTTCCATATTTATACAGATAGCGGTGAAGATATTTCCATGTTTATACAGATAGCGGTGTAGATATTTCCATGTTTATAGGGATAGCGGTGTAGATATCTCCATCTTAATACAGATGGCCGTGTAGATATGTATATGTTCATACAGATGTCGGTGCAGATATTTCCATGTTCATACAGATGGCGGCGTAAATATTTACACGTTCATACAGATGGCGGTGTAGTTATTTCCATGTGTAAAGAGATAGCTGTGTAGATATTTATATGTATATGCAGATAGCTCTGTAGATATTTCCATTTCCATGCAGATAGCGGTTTAGATATTTCCATGTTCAAACAGATAGCGGTGTAGATATTTCCATGTTCATAAAGACAGCGGTGTAGATATTTCCATGTTCATTCAGACAGCGGTGTAGTTATTTCCATGTTTATACAGATAGCAGTGATGATGTATGCATGTTTACACAGATAGCGGTGTAGATATTTCCATGTTCGTACTGATCGCGGTGTAGATATTTCCATGTTCATCTAGATGGCTGTGTAGACATATCCATGTTCATACAGATGGCGGTGAAGGTATTACCATGTTCATACAGATAGCGGAGTAGATATTTCCATGTTCATACAGATAGCGGTGTAGATATTTCCATGTTCATACAGATAGCGGTGTAGATATTTCCATGTTCAAACAGATAGCGGTGTAGATATTTCCATGTTCATACAGATAGCGGTGCTGATATTTCCATGTTTATACAGGTAGTGGTGTAGATATTTCCATTTTTATACAGATAGCGGTGTAGATATTTCCATGTTTATACAGATAGCGGTGTAGATATTTCCATGTTTATACAGATAGCGGTGTAGATATCTACTTCTTAATACAGATGGCGGAGTAGATATTTATATGTACATACAGATGGCGGTGCAGATATTTCCATGTTCATACAGATAGCGGTGTAGCTATTTCCATGTTCATACCGATAGCTGCGTAGATATTTCCATGTTCATCCAGATGGCTGTGTAGACATATCCATGTTCATACAGATGGCGGTGAAGATAATTCCATGTTCATACAGATAGCGGTGTAGATATTTCCATGTTCATACAGATAGCTGTGTAGATATTTCCAAGTTTATACAGATTGCGGTGAAGATATCTCCATCTTAATACAGATGGCGGTGTAGATATTTATATGTTCATCCAGATGGCGGTGCAGATATTTCCATGTTCATACAGATGGCGGTGTAGATATTTCCATGTTTATAGAGATAGCGGTGTAGTTATTTCCATGTGTAAAGAGATAGCTTTGTAGATATTTCCATGTATATGCAGATAGCTGTGTAGATATTTCTATTTTCATGCAGATAGCAGTTTTGATATTTCCATGTTCAAACAGATTGTGGTGTAGATATTTCCATGTTCATACAGATAGCGGTGTAGATATTTCCATGTTTATATAGATAGCGGTGAAGATGTATGTATGTTTACACAGATAGCGGTGTAGATATTTCCATGTTCATACAGATCGCGTTGTAGATATTTCCAGGTTCATCCAGATGGCTGTGTAGACATATCCATGTTCATACAGATGGCGGTGAAGATATTTCCATGTTTATACAGATAGCGGTGTATATATTTCCATGTTCATACAGATAGCGGTGTAGATATTTCCATCTTCATCCAGATGGCTGTGTAGATATTTCCATGTTCATACAGATAGCGGTGTAGATATTTCCATGTTCATACAGATAGCGGTGTAGATATTTACATGTTCATACCGATAGCGGTGTAGATATTTCCATGTTCATACAGATAGCGGTGTAGATATTTCCACGTTCATACAGTTAGCGGTTTAGATATTTCCATGTTCATACAGATGGCGGTGTAGATATTTACATATTCATACAGATGGCGGTGTAGTTATTTCCATGTTCATACAGATAGCGGTGCTGATATTTCCATGTTTATACAGATAGCGGTGTATATATTTCCATGTTCATACAGATAGCGGTGCAGATATTTCCATGTTCATCCAGATGGCTGTGTAGATATTTCCATGTTCATACAGATAGCGGTGTACAAATTTCCATGTTTATGCAGATAGCGGTGAAGATGGATGCATGTTTACACAGATAGCGGTGTAGATATTTCCATGTTCATACAGATAGCGTTGTAGATATTTCCATGTTCATACAGATAACGGTGTAGATATTTCCATGTTCATACAGATAGCGGTGTAGACATTTCCATGTTCATACAGATAGTGGTGTAGATATTTCCATGTTCGTACAGATAGCGGTGTAGATATTTCCATGTTCGTACAGATAGCGGTGTAGTTATTTCCATCTTCATAGAGATAGCGGTGTAGATATTTCCACGTTCATACAGATAACGGTGTAGATATTTCCATGTTTATACAGATAGTGGTGTAGATATTTCCATGTTTATACATATAGCGGTGTAGATATTTCCAAGTTTATACAGATAGCGGTGTAGATATCTCCATCTTAATATAGATGGGAGTGTAGATATTTATATCTTCATACAGATGGCGGTGCAGATATTTCCATGTTCATACAGATGGCGGTGAAGATAATTCCATGTTCATACAGATAGCGGTGTAGATATTTCCATGTTCATACAGAGTGTGGTGTAGATATTTCCATATTCATACAGATAGAGGGGCTGATATTTCCATGTTCATACAGATAGCGGTGCTGATATTTCCATGTTTTTACAGGTAGCGGTGTAGATATTTCCATGTTTATACAGATAGCGTTGTATATATTTCCATGTTTATGCAGATAGCGGTGTAGATATCTCCATCTTAATAGAGATGGCGGTGTAGATATTTATATGTTCATACATATGGCCGTGCAGATATTTCCATGTTCATACAGATAGCGGTGTAGTTATTTCCATGTGTAAAGAGATAGCTGTGTAGATACTTCCATGTATATGCAGATAGTTGTGTAGATATTTCCATTTTCATGCAGATAGCGGTTTAGATATTTCCATGTTCAAACAGATAGCGGTGTAGATATTTCCATGTTCATACAGATAGCGGTGTAGATATTTCCATGTTTATACAGATAGCGGTGAAGATGTATGCATGTTTACACAGATTGCGGTGTACATATTTCTGTGTTCATACAGATAGCGGTGTAGATATTTCCATGTTCATACAGATAGCGGTGTAGATATTTCCATGTTTATGCAGATAGCGGTGAAGATGTATGCATGTTTACACAGATAGCGGTGTAGATATTTCCATGTTCATACAGATAGCGGTGTAGATATTTCCATGTTCATACAGATAGCGGTGTAGATATTTCCATGTTCATACAGATAGCGGTGTAGACATTTCTATGTTCATACAGATAGCGGTGTAGATATTTCCATGTTCATACAGATAGCAGTGTAGATATTTCCATGTTCGTACAGATAGCGGTGTAGATATTTCTATCTTCATAGAGATAGCGGTGTAGATATTTCCATGTTCATACAGATGGCGGTGAAGATATTTCCATGTTCAAACAGATAGCGGTGTAGTTATTTCCATGTGTAAAGAGATAGCTGTGTAGATATTTCCATGTATATGCAGATAGCTGTGTAGATATTTCCATTTTCATGCAGATAGCGGTGTAGTTATTTCCATATGTAAAGAGATTGCTGTGTAGATATTTCCATGTTTATGCAGATAGCTGTGAAGATATTTCCATTTTCATGCAGATAGCTGTGTAGATATTTCCATTTTCATGCAGATAGCGGCATAGATATTTCCATTTTCAAACAGATAGCGGTGTAGATATATCCATGTTCATACAGATAGCGGTGTAGATATTTCCATGTTCATTCAGATAGTGGTGTAGATATTTCCATGTTCATACAGATAGCGGTGTAGCTATTTCCATGTTCATACAGATAGCGGTGTAGATATTTCCATGTTCATAGAGATAGCGGTGTAGATATTTCCATGTTCATACAGATAGCGGTGCTGATATTTCCATGTTTATACAGGTAGCGGTGTAGTTATTTCCATGTTTATTCAGATAGCGGTGTAGATATTTCCATGTTTATACAGATAGCGGTGTAGATATTTCCTAGTTTATACAGATAGCGGTGAAGATATCTCCATCTTAATACAGATGGCGGTGTAGCTATTTATATGTTCATACAGATGGCGGTGCAGATATTTCCATGTTCATACAGATGGCGGTGTAGATATTTCCATGTTTATAGAGATAGTGGTGTAGTTATTTCCATGCTTATGCAGATTGCGGTGAAGATGTATGTATGTTTACACAAATTGCGGTGTAGATATTTCCATCTTCATGCAGATAGCGGTGTAGATATTTCCATGTTCATCCAGGTGGCTGTGTAGATATATCCATGTTCATTCAGATAGTGGTGTAGATATTTCCATGTTCATAGAAATAGCGGTGTAGATATTTCCATGTTCATACAGATGGCGGTGTAGATATTTCCAAGTTTATACAGATAGCGGTGTAGGTATTTCCATGTTTGTACAGATAGCGGTGTAGATATCTCCATCTTAATACAGATTGCGGTGTAGATATTTATATGTTCATACAGATGGCTGTGCAGATATTTCCATGTTCAAACAGATGGCGGTGTAGATATTTCCATGTTCAAACAGATAGCGGTGTAGTTATTTCCATGTGTAAAGAGATAGCTGTGTAGATATTTCCATGTATATGCAGATAGCAGTGTAGACATTTCCATTTTCATGCAGATAGCGGTGTAGATATTTCCATGTTCAAACAGATAGCGTTGTAGATATTTCCATGTTCATACAGATAGCGGTGTAGATATTTCCATGTTCATACAGATAGCGGTGTAGATATTTCCATGTTTATACAGATAGCGGTGTAGATATCTGCATCTTAATACAGATGGCCGTGTAGATATGTATATGTTCATACAGATGTCGGTGTAGATATTTCCATGTTCATCCAGATGGCTGTGTAGATATATCCATGTTCATACAGATAGCGGTGTAGATATTTCCATGTTCATACAGATAGAGGTGTAGATATTTCCATGTTCATACAGATAGCGGTGTAGCTGTTTCCATGTTCATACAGATAGCGGTGTAGATATTTCCATGTTCATACAGATAGCGGTGGTGCTATTTCCATGTTTATACAGGTAGCGGTGTAGATATTTCCATCTTCATATAGATAGCGGTGTAGCTATTTCCATGTTCATACAGATAGCGGTGTAGATATTTCCATGTTCATCCAGATGGCTGTGTAGATATATCCATGTTCATACAGATGGCGGTGAAGATATTTCCGTGTTCGTACAGATAGAGGGGCTGATATTTCCATGTTCATACAGATATCGGTGCTGATATTTCCATGTTTATACAGGTAGCGGTGTAGATATTTCCATGTTTATACAGGCAGCGGTGTAGATATTTCCATGTTTATACAGATAGCGGTGTAGGTATTTCCATGTTTATACAGACAGCGGTGTAGATATTTCTATCTTAATACAGATGGCCGTGTAGTTATTTATATGTTCATAAAGATGGCGGTGCAGACATTTCCATGTTCATACAGATGGCGGGGTAGATATTTCCATGTTCATATAGATAGCGGTGTAGTTATTTCCATGTGTAAAGAGATAGATGTGTAGTTATTTCCATGTATATGCAGATAGCTCTGTAGATATTTCCATTTTCATGCACATAGCTGTTTAGATATTTTCATGTTCAAACAGATAGCGGTGTAGATATTTCCATGTTCATAGAGATAGCGGTGTAGATATTTCCATGTTTATACAGATAGCGGTGATGATGTATGCATGTTTACACAGATAGCGGTGTAGATATTTCCATGTTCATACAGATAGCGGTGTAGATATTTCCATGTTCAAACCGATAGCGGTGTAGATATTTCCAGGTTCGTACAGATAGCGGTGTAGATATTTCCACGTTCATACAGATAGTGGTGTAGATATTTCCATGTTCATACAGATAGCGGTGTAGATATTTTCATGTTCATACAGATAGCGGTGCTGATATTTCCATGTTTATACAGGTAGCGGTGAAGATATTTCCATGTTTATACAGATAGCGGTTTAGATAATTCCTTCTTAATACAGATGGCGGTGTAGATATTTATATGTTCATACAGATGGCGGTGCAGATACTTCCATGTTCATACAGATGGCGG
Source organism: Gorilla gorilla gorilla (assembly GCF_029281585.2). Lineage (NCBI taxonomy): Eukaryota > Metazoa > Chordata > Mammalia > Primates > Hominidae > Gorilla > Gorilla gorilla. The sequence continues at coordinate 897,955 of NC_073232.2, read as the reverse complement.
TGTAGATATTTCCATGTTTATAGATATAGCGGTGTAGTTATTTCCATGTGTAAAGAGATAGCTGTGTAGATATTTCCATGTATATGCAGATAGCAGTGTAGATATTTCCACTTTCATGCAGATTGCGGTGTAGATATTTACATGTTCAAACAGATAGCGGTGTAGATATTTCCATGTTCATCCAGATGGCTGTGTAGATATATCCATGTTCATAGAGATAGAGGTGTAGATATTTCCATGTTCATACAGGTAGTGGTGTAGATATTTCCATTTTCGTACAGATAGCGGTGTAGCTATTTCCATGTTCATACAGATAGAGGTGTAGATATTTCCATGTTCATAGAGATAGCGGTGTAGGTATTTCCATGTTCATACAGATAGCGGTGTAGATATTAACATGCTTATACAGATTGCGGTGAAGATGTATGCATGTTTGCACAGATAGCGGTGTAGGTATTTCCATGTTCATACAGATAGCAGTGTAGTTATTTCCATGTGTAAAGAGATAGCTGTGTAGATATTTCCATGTATATGCAGATAGCTGTGTAGATATTTCCATTTTCCTGCAGATAGTGGTTTAGATATTTCCATGTTCAAACAGATAGCGGTGTAGATATTTCCATGTTCATAGAGATACCGGTGTAGATATATCCATTTTCATACAGATAGAGGGGTTATTTCCATGTTCTTACAGATAGCGGTGCTGATATTTCCATGTTTATACAGGTAGCGGTGTAGATACTTCCATGTTTATACAGATAGCAGTGTAGATATTCCATGTTTATACAGATAGCGGTGTAGATATTTCCATGTTTTTACAGATAGCGGTGTAGATATCTCCATCTTAATACAGATGGCGGAGTAGATATTTATATGTTCATACAGATGGCGGTGCAGATATTTCCATGTTCATACAGATGGTGGTGTAGATATTTCCATGTTCATACAGATAGCGGTGTAGTTATTTCCATGTGTAAAGAGAGAGCTGTGTAGATATTTCCACGTATTTGCAGATAGCTGTGTAGAGATTTCCATTTTCATGCTGATAGCGGTTTAGATATTTAAATGTTCAAACAGATAGCGGTGTTGATATTTCCATGTTCATACAGATAGCGGTGTAGATATTTCCATGCTTATACAGATTGCGAAGATGTATGCATATATACACAGATAGCGGTGTAGATATTTCCATGTTCATGCAGATAGCGGTTTAGATATTTCCATGTTCATACAGATAGCGGTGTAGATATTTCCATGTTCATAGAGATAGCGGTGTAGATATTTCCATGTTCATACAGATAGCGGTGCTGATATTTCCATGTTTATACAGGTAGCGGTGTAGTTATTTCCATGTTTATTCAGATAGCGATGTAGATATTTCCATGTTTATACAGATAGCGGTGTAGGTATTTCCAAGTTTATTCAGATAGCGGTGAAGGTATCTCCATCTTAATACAGATGGCGGTGTAGCTATTTATATATTCATACAGATGGCGGTGCAGATATTTCCATGTTCATACAGATGGCGGTGTAGATATTTCCATGTTTATAGAGATAGCGGTGTAGTTATTTCCATGTGTAAAGAGATAGCTTTGTATATATTTCCATGTATATGCAGATAGCTCTGTAGATATTTCTATTTTCATGCAGAGAGCGGTTTAGATATTTCCATGTTCAAACAGATTGTGGTGTAGATATTTCCATGTTCATACATATAGCGGTGTAGATATTTCCATGTTTATATAGTTGGCGGTGAAGATGTAAGCATGTTTACACAGATAGCGGTGTAGATATTTCCATGTTCATACAGATCGCGGTGTAGATATTTCCATGTTCATCCAGATGGCTGTGTAGACATATCCATGTTCATACAGATGGCAGTGAAGATATTTCCATGTTTATACAGATAGCGGTGTAGATATTACCATGTTCATACAGATAGCGGTGCTGATATTTCCATGTTTATACAGGTAGCGGTGAAGATATTTCCATGTTTATACAGATAGCGGTTTAGATATTTCCCTGTTAATACACATGGTGGTGCAGATACTTCCATGTTCATACAGATGGCGGTGTAGATATTTCCATGTTTATAGATATAGCGGTGTAGTTATTTCCATGTGTAAAGAGATAGCTGTGTAGATATTTCCATGTATATGCAGATAGCTGTGTAGATATTTCCACTTTCATGCAGATAGCGGTGTAGATATTTACATGTTCAAACAGATAGCGGTGTAGATATTTCCATGTTCATCCAGATCCTGTGTAGATATATCCATGTTCATACAGATAGAGGGGTTATTTCCATGTTCTTACAGATAGCGGTGCTGATATTTCCATGTTTATACAGGTAGCGGTGTAGATACTTCCATGTTTATACAGATAGCAGTGTAGATATTTCCATGTTTATACAGATAGCGGTGTGGATATTTCCATGTTTTTACAGATAGCAGTGTAGATATCTCCATCTTAATACAGATGGCGGAGTAGATATTTATATGTTCATACAGATGGCGGTGCAGATATTTCCATGTTCATACAGATGGCGGTGTAGATATTTCTATGTTCATACAGATAGCGGTGTAGTTATTTCCATGTGTAAAGAGATAGCTGTGTAGATATTTCCATGTATTTGCAGATAGCTGTGTAGAGATTTCCATCTTCATGCTGTTAGCGGTTTAGATACTTAAATGTTCAAACAGATAGCGGTGTAGATATTTCCATGTTCATACAGATAGCGGTGTAGATATTTCCATGCTTATACAGATTGCGAATATGTATGCATATATACACAGATAGCGTTGTAGATATTTCCATGTTCATGCAGATAGCGGTGTAGATATTTCCATGTTCATACAGATAGCGGTGTAGATATTTCCTTGTTCATAGAGATAGCGGTGTAGATATTTCCATGTTCATACAGATAGCGGTGCTGATATTTCCATGTTTATACAGATAGCGGTGTAGTTATTTCCATGTTTATTCAGATAGCGGTGTAGATATTTCCATGTTTATACAGATAGCGGTGTAGGTATTTCCAAGTTTATACAGATAGCAGCGAAGATATCTCCATCTTAATACAGATGGCGGTGTAGCTATTTATATGTTCATACAGATGGCGGTGCAGATATTTCCATGTTCATACAGATGGCGGTGTAGATATTTCCATGTTTATAGAGATAGCGGTGTAGTTATTTCCATGTGTAAAGAGATAGCTTTGTAGATATTTCCATGTATATGCAGATAGCTGTGTAGATATTTCTATTTTCATGCAGAGAGCGGTTTAGATATTTCCATGTTCAAACAGATTGCGGTGTAGATATTTCCATGTTCATACAGATAGCGGTGTAGATATTTCCATGTTTATATAGTTGGCGGTGAAAATGTATGCATGTTTACACAGATAGCGGTGTAGATATTTCCATGTTCATACAGATCGCGGAGTAGTTATTTCCATGTTCATCCAGATGGCTGTGTAGACATATCCATGTTCATACAGATGGCAGTGAAGATATTTCCATGTTTATACAGATAGCGGTGTAGATATTTCCATGTTCATACAGATAGCGGTGTAGATATTTCCATGTGCATACAGATGGCTGTGTATATATATCCATGTACATACAGATGGCGGTGAAGATATTTCCATGTTCATACCGATAGCGGTGTAGATATTTCCATGTTTATACAGGTAGCGGTGTAGATATTTCCATGTTTATACAGATAACTGTGTAGATATTTCCATGTTTATACATATAGCGGTGTAGATATTTCAATGTTTATTCAGATAGCGGTTTAGATATCTCCATCTTAATACAGATGGCGGTGTAGATATTTATATGTTCATACAGATGGCGGTGCAGATATTTCCATGTTCATACAGATGGCGGTGTAGATATTTCCATATTCATACAGATAGCGGTGTAGTTATTTCCATGTGTAAAGGGATAGCTGTGTAGATAATTCCATTTATATGCAGATAGCTGTGCAGATATTTCCATTCTCATGCAGATAGCGGTTTAGATATTTCCATGTACAAACAGATAGCCATGTAGATATTTCCATGTTCATACAGATAGCGGTGTAGATATTTCCAGGTTTATACAGATAGCGGTGAAGATGTATGTATGTTTACACAGATAGCAGTGTAGATATTTCCATGTTCATACAGATAGCGGTGTAGATATTTCCATGTTCATCCAGATGTCTGTGTAGATATATCCATGTTCATACAGATAGCGGTGTAGATATTTCCATGTTCATACAGATAGTGGTGTAGATATTTCCATGTTCATACAGATAGCGGTGTAGCTGTTTCCATGTTCATACAGATAGCGGTGTAGATATTTCCATGTTCATACAGATAGCGGTGTAGATATTTCCATGTTCATACAGATAGCGGTGGTGATATTTCCATGTTTATACAGGTAGCGGTGTAGATATTTCCATATTCATACAGATAGCGGTGTAGCTATTTCCATGTTCATACAGATAGCGGTGTAGATATTTCCATGTTCATCCAGATGGCTCTGTAGATATATCCATGTTAATACAGATGGCGGTGTAGATATTTCCATGTTTATACAGATAGCGGTGTAGATATTTCCATGTTTACAGAGATAGCGGTGTGGATATCTCCATGTTTATACAGATAGCGTTGCAGTTATTTCCATCTTAATACAGACGGCGGTTTAGATATTTCCATGTTACTACAGATGGCGGTGCAGATATTTCCATGTTCATACAGATGGCGGTGTAGATATTTCCATATTCATACAGATAGCGGTGTAGTTATTTCCATGTGTAAAGGGATAGCTGTGTAGATAATTTCATTTATATGCAGATAGCTGTGCAGATATTTCCATTTTCATGCAGATAGCGGTTTAGATATTTCCATGTTCAAACAGATAGCGATGTAGATATTTCCATGTTCATACAGATAGCGGTGTAGATATTTCCATGTTTATACAGATAGCGGTGAAGATGTATGCATGTTTACACAGATAGCAGTGTAGATATTTCCATGTTCATACAGATAGCGGTGTAGATATTTCCATGTTCATCCAGATGGCTGTGTAGTTATATCCATGTTCATACAGATAGCGGTGTAGTTATTTCCATGTTCATCCAGATGGCTGTGTAGTTATATCCATGTTCATACAGATAGCGGTGTAGATATTTCCATGTTCATACAGATAGCGGTGGTGCTATTTCCATGTTTATACAGGTAGCGGTGTAGATATTTCCATCTTCATACAGATAGCGGTGTAGCTATTTCCATGTTCATACAGATAGCGGTGTAGATATTTCCATGTTCATCCAGATGGCTGTGTAGATATATCCATGTTCATACAGATGGCGGTGAAGATATTTCCGTGTTCGTACAGATAGAGGGGCTGATATTTCCATGTTCATACAGATAGCGGTGCTGATATTTCCATGTTTATACAGGTAGCGGTGTAGATATTTCCATGTTTATACAGGCAGCGGTGTAGGTATTTCCATGTTTATACAGATAGCGGTGTAGGTATTTCCATGTTTATACAGACAGCGGTGTAGATATTTCTATCTTAATACAGATGGCCGTGTAGTTATTTATATGTTCATAAAGATGGCGGTGCAGATATTTCCATGTTCATACAGATGGCGGGGTAGATATTTCCATGTTCATATAGATAGCGGTGTAGTTATTTCCATGTGTAAAGAGATAGATGTGTATTTATTTCCATGAATATGCAGATAGCTCTGTAGATATTTCCATTTTCATGCAGATAGCTGTTTAGATATTTTCATGTTCAAACAGATAGCGGTGTAGATATTTCCATGTTCATAGAGATAGCGGTGTAGATATTTCCATGTTTATACAGATAGCGGTGATGATGTATGCATGTTTACACAGATAGCGGTGTAGATATTTCCATGTTCATACAGATAGCGGTGTAGATATTTCCATGTTCATACAGATAGCGGTGTAGCTGTTTCCATGTTCATACAGATAGCGGTGTAGATATTTCCATGTTCATACAGATAGCGGTGGTGCTATTTCCATGTTTATACAGGTAGCGGTGTAGATATTTCCATCTTCATATAGATAGCGGTGTAGCTATTTCCATGTTCATACAGATAGCGGTGTAGATATTTCCATGTTCATCCAGATGGCTGTGTAGATATATCCATGTTCATACAGAGGGCGGTGAAGATATTTCCGTGTTCGTACAGATAGAGGGGCTGATATTTCCATGTTCATACAGATAGCGGTGCTGATATTTCCATGTTTATACAGGTAGCGGTGTAGATATTTCCATGTTTATACAGGCAGCGGTGTAGATATTTCCATGTTTATACAGATAGCGGTGTAGGTATTTCCATGTTTATACAGACAGCGGTGTAGATATTTCTATCTTAATACAGATGGCCGTGTAGTTATTTATATGTTCATAAAGATGGCGGTGCAGATATTTCCATGTTCATACAGATGGCGGGGTAGATATTTCCATGTTCATATAGATAGCGGTGTAGTTATTTCCATGTGTAAAGAGATAGATGTGTAGTTATTTCCATGTATATGCAGATAGCTCTGTAGATATTTCCATTTTCATGCAGATAGCGGTTTAGATATTTTCATGTTCAAACAGATAGCGGTGTAGATATTTCCATGTTCATAGAGATAGCGGTGTAGATATTTCCATGTTTATACAGATAGCGGTGATGATGTATGCATGTTTACACAGATAGCGGTGTAGATATTTCCATGTTCATACAGATAGCGGTGTAGATATTTCCATGTTCAAACCGATAGCAGTGTAGATATTTCCAGGTTCGTACAGAAAGCGGTGTAGATATTTCCACGTTCATACAGATAGTGGTGTAGATATTTCCATGTTCATACAGATAGCGGTGTAGATATTTTCATGTTCATACAGATAGCGGTGATGATATTTCCATGTTTATACAGGTAGCGGTGAAGATATTTCCATGTTTATACAGATAGCGGTTTAGATAATTCCTTCTTAATACAGATGGCGGTGTAGATATTTATATGTTCATACAGATGGCGGTGCAGATACTTCCATGTTCATACAGATGGCGGTGTAGATATTTCCATGTTTATAGATATATCGGTGTAGTTATTTCCATGTGTAAAGAGATAGCTGTGTAGATATTTCCATGTATATGCAGATAGCAGTGTAGATATTTCCACTTTCATGCAGATTGCGGTGTAGATATTTACATGTTCAAACAGATAGCGGTGTAGATATTTCCATGTTCATCCAGATGGCTGTGTAGATATATCCATGTTCATAGAGATAGAGGTGTAGATATTTCCATGTTCATACAGGTAGTGGTGTAGATATTTCCATTTTCGTACAGATAGCGGTGTAGCTATTTCCATGTTCATACAGATAGAGGTGTAGATATTTCCATGTTCATAGAGATAGCGGTGTAGGTATTTCCATGTTCATACAGATAGCGGTGTAGATATTAACATGCTTATACAGATTGCGGTGAAGATGTATGCATGTTTGCACAGATAGCGGTGTAGGTATTTCCATGTTCATACAGATAGCAGTGTAGTTATTTCCATGTGTAAAGAGATAGCTGTGTAGATATTTCCATGTATATGCAGATAGCTGTGTAGATATTTCCATTTTCCTGCAGATAGCGGTTTAGATATTTCCATGTTCAAACAGATAGCAGTGTAGATATTTCCATGTTCATAGAGATACCGGTGTAGATATATCCATGTTCATACAGATAGAGGGGTTCTTTCCATGTTCTTACAGATAGCGGTGCTGATATTTCCATGTTTATACAGGTAGCGGTGTAGATACTTCCATGTTTATACAGATAGCAGTGTAGATATTCCATGTTTATACAGATAGCGGTGTAGATATTTCCATGTTTTTACAGATAGCGGTGTAGATATCTCCATCTTAATACAGATGGCGGAGTAGATATTTATATGGTCATACAGATGGCGGTGCAGATATTTCCATGTTCATACAGATGGTGGTGTAGATATTTCCATGTTCATACAGATAGCGGTGTAGTTATTTCCATGTGTAAAGAGAGAGCTGTGTAGATATTTCCACGTATTTGCAGATAGCTGTGTAGAGATTTCCATTTTCATGCTGATAGCGGTTTAGATATTTAAATGTTCAAACAGATAGCGGTGTTGATATTTCCATGTTCATACAGATAGCGGTGTAGATATTTCCATGCTTATACAGATTGCGAAGATGTATGCATATATACACAGATAGCGGTGTAGATATTTCCATGTTCATGCAGATAGCGGTGTAGATATTTCCATGTTCATACAGATAGCGGTGTAGATATTTCCATGTTCATAGAGATAGCGGTGTAGATATTTCCATGTTCATACAGATAGCGGTGCTGATATTTCCATGTTTATACAGGTAGCGGTGTAGTTATTTCCATGTTTATTCAGATAGCGGTGTAGATATTTCCATGTTTATACAGATAGCGGTGTAGGTATTTCCAAGTTTATACAGATAGCGGTGAAGTTATCTCCATCTTAATACAGATGGCGGTGTAGCTATTTATATATTAATACAGATGGCGGTGCAGATATTTCCATGTTCATACAGATGGCGGTGTAGATATTTCCATGTTTATAGAGATAGCGGTGTAGTTATTTCCATGTGTAAAGAGATAGCTTTGTATATATTTCCATGTATATGCAGATAGCTGTGTAGATATTTCTATTTTCATGCAGAGAGCGGTTTAGATATTTCCATGTTCAAACAGATTGCGGTGTAGATATTTCCATGTTCATACATATAGCGGTGTAGATATTTCCATGTTTATATAGTTGGCGGTGAAGATGTATGCATGTTTACACAGATAGCGGTGTAGATATTTCCATGTTCATACAGATCGCGGTGTAGATATTTCCATGTTCATCCAGATGGCTGTGTAGACATATCCATGTTCATACAGATGGCAGTGAAGATATTTCCATGTTTATACAGATAGCGGTGTAGATATTTCCATGTTCATACAGATAGCGGTGTAGATATTTCCATGTTCATACAGATGGCTGTGTATATATATCCATGTACATACAGATGGCGGTGAAGATATTTCCATGTTCATACCGATAGCGGTGCTGATATTTCCATGTTTATACAGGTAGCGGTGTAGATATTTCCATGGTTATACAGATAACTGTGTAGATATTTCCATGTTTATACAGATAGCGTTGTAGATATTTCCATGTTTATTCAGATAGCGGTTTAGATATCTCCATCTTAATACAGATGGCGGTGTAGATATTTATATGTTCATACAGATGGCGGTGCAGATATTTCCATGTTCATACAGATGGCGGTGTAGATATTTCCATATTCATACAGATAGCGTTGTAGTTATTTCCATGTGTAAAGGGATAGCTGTGTAGATAATTTCATTTATATGCAGATAGCTCTGCAGATATTTCCATTTTCAAGCAGATAGCGGTTTAGATATTTCCATGTTCAAACAGATAGCGATGTAGATATTTCCATGTTCATACAGATAGCGGTGTAGATATTTCCATGTTTATACAGATAGCGGTGAAGATGTATGCATGTTTACACAGATAGCAGTGTAGATATTTCCATGTTCATACAGATAGCGGTGTAAATATTTCCATGTTCATCCAGATGGCTGTGTAGTTATATCCATGTTCATACAGATAGCGGTGTAGATATTTCCATGTTCATACAGATAGTGGTGTAGATATTTCCATGTTCATAGAGATAGCGGTGTAGCTGTTTCCATGTTCATACAGATAGCGGTGTAGATATTTCCATGTCCATACAGATAGTGGTGTAGATATTTCCATGTTCATACAGATAGCGGTGGTGCTATTTCCATGTTTATACAGGTAGCGGTGTAGATATTTCCATATTCATACATATAGCGGTGTAGCTATTTCCATGTTCATACAGATAGCGGTGTAGATATTTCCATGTTCATCCAGATGGCTGTGTAGATATATCCATGTTCATACAGATGGCGGTGAAGATATTTCCGTGTTCGTACAGATAGAGGGGCTGATATTTCCATGTTCATACAGATAGTGGTGCTGATATTTCCATGTTTATACAGGTGGCGGTGTAGATATTTCCATGTTTATACAGGTAGCGGTGTAGATATTTCCATGTTTATACAGATAGCGGTGTAGATATTTCCATGTTTATACAGACAGCGGTGTAGATATTTCTATCTTAATACAGATGGCCGTGTAGTTATTTATATGTTCATACAGATGGTGGTGCAGATATTTCCATGTTCATACAGATGGCGGGGTAGATATTTCCATGTTCATATAGATAGCGGTGTAGTTATTTCCATGTGTAAAGAGATAGATGTGTAGGTATTTCCATGTATATGCAGATAGCTCTGTAGATATTTCCATAATTTTGCAGATAGCGGTTTAGATATTTCCATGTTCAAACAGATAGCGGTGTAGATATTTCCATGTTCATAGAGATAGCGGTGTAGATATTTCCATGTTTATACAGATAGCGGTGATGATGTATGCATGTTTACACAGATAGCGGTGTAGATATTTCCATGTTAATACAGATCGCGGTGTAGATATTTCCATGTTCATCTAGATGGCTGAGTAGACATATCCATGTTCATACAGATGGCGGTGAAGGTATTTCCATGTTCCTACATATTGCGGTGTAGATATTTCCATGTTCAAACCGATAGCGTTGTAGGTATTTCCATGTTCATACAGATAGCGGTGTAGATATTTCCATGTTCATACAGATAGCGGTGTAGATATTTCCATGTTCATACAGATAGCGGTGTAGATATTTTCATGTTCATACAGATAGCGGTGCTGATATTTCCATGTTTATACAGGTAGCGGTGAAGATATTTCCATGTTTATACAGATAGCGGTTTAGATATTTCCCTCTTAATACACATGGCGGTGCAGATACTTCCATGTTCATACAGATGGCGGTGTAGATATTTCCATGTTTATAGATATAGCGGTGTAGTTATTTCCATGTGTAAAGAGATAGCTGTGTAGATATTTCCATGTATATGCAGATAGCTGTGTAGATATTTCCACTTTCATGCAGATAGCGGTGTAGATATTTACATGTTCAAACAGATAGCGGTGTAGATATTTCCATGTTCATCCAGATCCTGTGTAGATATATCCATGTTCATACAGATAGAGGGGTTATTTCCATGTTCTTACAGGTAGCGGTGCTGATATTTCCATGTTTATACAGGTAGCGGTGTAGATACTTCCATGTTTATACAGATAGCAGTGTAGATATTTCCATGTTTATACAGATAGCGGTGTGGATATTTCCATGTTTTTACAGATAGCAGTGTAGATATCTCCATCTTAATACAGATGGCGGAGTAGATATTTATATGTTCATACAGATGGCGGTGCAGATATTTCCATGTTCATACAGATGGCGGTGTAGATATTTCTATGTTCATACAGATAGCGGTGTAGTTATTTCCATGTGTAAAGAGATAGCTGTGTAGATATTTCCATGTATTTGCAGATAGCTGTGTAGAGATTTCCATCTTCATGCTGTTAGCGGTTTAGATACTTAAATGTTCAAACAGATAGCGGTGTAGATATTTCCATGTTCATACAGATAGCGGTGTAGATATTTCCATGCTTATACAGATTGCGAATATGTATGCATATATACACAGATAGCGGTGTAGATATTTCCATGTTCATGCAGATAGCGGTGTAGATATTTCCATGTTCATACAGATAGCGGTGTAGATATTTCCTTGTTCATAGAGATAGCGGTGTAGATATTTCCATGTTCATACAGATAGCGGTGCTGATATTTCCATGTTTATACAGATAGCGGTGTAGTTATTTCCATGTTTATTCAGATAGCGGTGTAGATATTTCCATGTTTATACAGATAGCGGTGTAGGTATTTCCAAGTTTATACAGATAGCAGCGAAGATATCTCCATCTTAATACAGATGGCGGTGTAGCTATTTATATGTTCATACAGATGGCGGTGCAGATATTTCCATGTTCATACAGATGGCGGTGTAGATATTTCCATGTTTATAGAGATAGCGGTGTAGTTATTTCCATGTGTAAAGAGATAGCTTTGTAGATATTTCCATGTATATGCAGATAGCTGTGTAGATATTTCTATTTTCATGCAGAGAGCGGTTTAGATATTTCCATGTTCAAACAGATTGCGGTGTAGATATTTCCATGTTCATACAGATAGCGGTGTAGATATTTCCATGTTTATATAGTTGGCGGTGAAAATGTATGCATGTTTACACAGATAGCGGTGTAGATATTTCCATGTTCATACAGATCGCGGAGTAGTTATTTCCATGTTCATCCAGATGGCTGTGTAGACATATCCATGTTCATACAGATGGCAGTGAAGATATTTCCATGTTTATACAGATAGCGGTGTAGATATTTCCATGTTCATACAGATAGCGGTGTAGATATTTCCATGTGCATACAGATGGCTGTGTATATATATCCATGTACATACAGATGGCGGTGAAGATATTTCCATGTTCATACCGATAGCGGTGCTGATATTTCCATGTTTATACAGGTAGCAGTGTAGATATTTCCATGTTTATACAGATACCTGTGTAGATATTTCCATGTTTATACAGATAGCGGTGTAGATATTTCAATGTTTATTCAGATAGCGGTTTAGATATCTCCATCTTAATACAGATGGCGGTGTAGATATTTATATGTTCATACAGATGGCGGTGCAGATATTTCCATGTTCATACAGATGGCGGTGTAGATATTTCCATATTCATACAGATAGCGGTGTAGTTATTTCCATGTGTAAAGGGATAGCTGTGTAGATAATTCCATTTATATGCAGATAGCTGTGCAGATATTTCCATTCTCATGCAGATAGCGGTTTAGATATTTCCATGTACAAACAGATAGCCATGTAGATATTTCCATGTTCATACAGATAGCGGTGTAGATATTTCCAGGTTAATACAGATAGCGGTGAAGATGTATGTATGTTTACACAGATAGCAGTGTAGATATTTCCATGTTCATACAGATAGCGGTGTAGATATTTCCATGTTCATCCAGATGTCTGTGTAGATATATCCATGTTCATACAGATAGCGGTGTAGATATTTCCATGTTCATACAGATAGTGGTGTAGATATTTCCATGTTCATACAGATAGCGGTGTAGCTGTTTCCATGTTCATACAGATAGCGGTGTAGATATTTCCATGTTCATACAGATAGCGGTGTACATATTTCCATGTTCATACAGATAGCGGTGGTGCTATTTCCATGTTTATACAGGTAGCGGTGTAGATATTTCCATATTCATACAGATAGCGGTGTAGCTATTTCCATGTTCATACAGATAGCGGTGTAGATATTTCCATGTTCATCCAGATGGCTCTGTAGATATATCCATGTTAATACAGATGGCGGTGTAGATATTTCCATGTTTATACAGATAGCGGTGTAGATATTTCCATGTTTATACAGATAGCGGTGTGGATATCTCCATGTTTATACAGATAGCGTTGCAGTTATTTCCATCTTAATACAGACGGCGGTTTAGATAATTCCATGTTACTACAGATGGCGGTGCAGATATTTCCATGTTCATACAGATGGCGGTGTAGATATTTCCATATTCATACAGATAGCGGTGTAGTTATTTCCATGTGTAAAGGGATAGCTGTGTAGATAATTTCATTTATATGCAGATAGCTGTGCAGATATTTCCATTTTCATGCAGATAGCGGTTTAGATATTTCCATGTTCAAACAGATAGCGATGTAGATATTTCCATGTTCATACAGATAGCGGTGTAGATATTTCCATGTTTATACAGATAGCGGTGAAGATATATGCATGTTTACACAGATAGCAGTGTAGATATTTCCATGTTCATACAGATAGCGGTGTAGATATTTCCATGTTCATCCAGATGGCTGTGTAGTTATATCCATGTTCATACAGATAGCGGTGTAGTTATTTCCATGTTCATCCAGATGGCTGTGTAGTTATATCCATGTTCATACAGATAGCGGTGTAGATATTTCCATGTTCATACAGATAGCGGTGGTGCTATTTCCATGTTTATACAGGTAGCGGTGTAGATATTTCCATCTTCATACAGATAGCGGTGTAGCTATTTCCATGTTCATACAGATAGCGGTGTAGATATTTCCATGTTCATCCAGATGGCTGTGTAGATATATCCATGTTCATACAGATGGCGGTGAAGATATTTCCGTGTTCGTACAGATAGAGGGGCTGATATTTCCATGTTCATACAGATAGCGGTGCTGATATTTCCATGTTTATACAGGTAGCGGTGTAGATATTTCCATGTTTATACAGGCAGCGGTGTAGATATTTCCATGTTTATACAGATAGCGGTGTAGGTATTTCCATGTTTATACAGACAGCGGTGTAGATATTTCTATCTTAATACAGATGGCCGTGTAGTTATTTATATGTTCATAAAGATGGCGGTGCAGATATTTCCATGTTCATACAGATGGCGGGGTAGATATTTCCATGTTCATATAGATAGCGGTGTAGTTATTTCCATGTGTAAAGAGATAGATGTGTATTTATTTCCATGAATATGCAGATAGCTCTGTAGATATTTCCATTTTCGTGCAGATAGCTGTTTAGATATTTTCATGTTCAAACAGATAGCGGTGTAGATATTTCCATGTTCATAGAGATAGCGGTGTAGATATTTCCATGTTTATACAGATAGCGGTGATGATGTATGCATGTTTACACAGATAGCGGTGTAGATATTTCCATGTTCATACAGATAGCGGTGTAGATATTTCCATGTTCAAACCGATAGCGGTGTAGATATTTCCAGGTTCATACAGATAGCGGTGTAGATATTTCCACGTTCATACAGATAGTGGTGTAGATATTTCCATGTTCATACAGATAGCGGTGTAGATATTTTCATGTTCATACAGATAGCGGTGCTGATATTTCCATGTTTATACAGGTAGCGGTGAAGATATTTCCATGTTTATAGAGATAGCGGTTTAGATATTTCCTTCTTAATACAGATGGCGGTGTAGATATTTATATGTTCATACAGATGGCGGTGCAGATACTTCCATGTTCATACAGATGGCGGTGTAGATATTTCCATGTTTATAGATATAGCGGTGTAGTTATTTCCATGTGTCAAGAGATAGCTGTGTAGATATTTCCATGTATATGCAGATAGCAGTGTAGATATTTCCACTTTCATGCAGATTGCGGTGTAGATATTTACATGTTCAAACAGATAGCGGTGTAGATATTTCCATGTTCATCCAGATGGCTGTGTAGATATATCCATGTTCATAGAGATAGAGGTGTAGATATTTCCATGTTCATACAGGTAGTGGTGTAGATATTTCCATTTTCATACAGATAGCGGTGTAGCTATTTCCATGTTCATACAGATAGAGGTGTAGATATTTCCATGTTCATAGAGATAGCGGTGTAGGTATTTCCATGTTCATACAGATAGCGGTGTAGATATTAACATGCTTATACAGATTGCGGTGAAGATGTATGCATGTTTGCACAGATAGCGGTGTAGGTATTTCCATGTTCATACAGATAGCAGTGTAGTTATTTCCATGTGTAAAGAGATAGCTGTGTAGATATTTCCATGTATATGCAGATAGCTGTGTAGATATTTCCATTTTCCTGCAGATAGCGGTTTAGATATTTCCATGTTCAAACAGATAGCGGTGTAGATATTTCCATGTTCATAGAGATACCGGTGTAGATATATCCATGTTCATACAGATAGAGGGGTTATTTCCATGTTCTTACAGATAGCGGTGCTGATATTTCCATGTTTATACAGGTAGCGGTGTAGATACTTCCATGTTTATACAGATAGCAGTGTAGATATTTCCATGTTTATACAGATAGCGGTGTAGATATTTCCATGTTTTTACAGATAGCGGTGTAGATATCTCCATCTTAATACAGATGGCGGAGTAGATATTTATATGTTCATACAGATGGCGGTGCAGATATTTCCATGTTCATACAGATGGTGGTGTAGATATTTCCATGTTCATACAGATAGCGGTGTAGTTATTTCCATGTGTAAAGAGAGAGCTGTGTAGATATTTCCACGTATTTGCAGATAGCTGTGTAGAGATTTCCATTTTCATGCTGATAGCGGTTTAGATATTTAAATGTTCAAACAGATAGCGGTGTAGGTATTTCCATGTTCATACAGATAGCGGTGTAGATATTTCCATGGTTACACAGATAACTGTGTAGATATTTCCATGTTTATACAGATAGCGTTGTAGATATTTCCATGTTTATTCAGATAGCGGTTTAGATATCTCCATCTTAATACAGATGGCGGTGTAGATATTTATATGTTCATACAGATGGCGGTGCAGATATTTCCATGTTCATACAGATGGCGGTGTAGATATTTCCATATTCATACAGATAGCGGTGTAGTTATTTCCATGTGTAAAGGGATAGCTGTGTAGATAATTTCATTTATATGCAGATAGCTGTGCAGATATTTCCATTTTCATGCAGAGAGCAGTTTAGATATTTCCATGTTCAAACAGATAGCGATGTAGATATTTCCATGTTCATACAGATAGCGGTGTAGATATTTCCATGTTTATACAGATAGCGGTGAAGATGTATGCATGTTTACACAGATAGCAGTGTAGATATTTCCATGTTCATACAGATAGCGGTGTAGATATTTCCATGTTCATCCAGATGGCTGTGTAGTTATATCCATGTTCATACAGATAGCGGTGTAGATATTTCCATGTTCATACAGATAGTGGTGTAGATATTTCCATGTTCATACAGATAGCGGTGTAGCTGTTTCCATGTTCATACAGATAGCGGTGTAGATATTTCCATGTCCATACAGATAGCGGTGTAGATATTTCCATGTTCATACAGATAGCGGTGGTGCTATTTCCATGTTTATACAGGTAGCGGTGTAGATATTTCCATATTCATACAGATAGCGGTGTAGCTATTTCCATGTTCATACAGATAGCGGTGTAGATATTTCCATGTTCATCCAGATGGCTGTGTAGATATATCCATGTTCATACAGATGGCGGTGAAGATATTTCCGTGTTCGTACAGATAGAGGGGCTGATATTTCCATGTTCATACAGATAGCGGTGCTGATATTTCCATGTTTATACAGGTGGCGGTGTAGATATTTCCATGTTTATACAGGTAGCGGTGTAGATATTTCCATGTTTATACAGATAGCGGTGTAGATATTTCCATGTTTATACAGACAGCGGTGTAGATATTTCTATCTTAATACAGATGGCCGTGTAGTTATTTATATGTTCATACAGATGGTGGTGCAGATATTTCCATGTTCATACAGATGGCGGGGTAGATATTTCCATGTTCATATAGATAGCGGTGTAGTTATTTCCATGTGTAAAGAGATAGCTGTGTAGGTATTTCCATGTATATGCAGATAGCTCTGTAGATATTTCCATAATTTTGCAGATAGCGGTTTAGATATTTCCATGTTCAAACAGATAGCGGTGTAGATATTTCCATGTTCATAGAGATAGCGGTGTAGATATTTCCATGTTTATACAGATAGCGGTGATGATGTATGCATGTTTACACAGATAGCGTTATAGATATTTCCATGTTCATACAGATCGCGGTGTAGATATTTCCATGTTCATCTAGATGGCTGAGTAGACATATCCATGTTCATACAGATGGCGGTGAAGGTATTTCCATGTTCCTACAGATTGCGGTGTAGATATTTCCATGTTCAAACCGATAGCGGTGTAGGTATTTCCATGTTCATACAGATAGCGGTGTAGATATTTCCATGTTCATACAGATAGCGGTGTAGATATTTCCATGTTCATACAGATAGCGGTGTAGATATTTTCATGTTCATACAGATAGCGGTGATGATATTTCCATGTTTATACAGGTAGCGGTGAAGATATTTCCATGTTTATACAGATAGCGGTTTAGATATTTCCCTCTTAATACACATGGCGGTGCAGATACTTCCATGTTCATACAGATGGCGGTGTAGAAATTTCCATGTTTATAGATATAGCGGTGTAGTTATTTCCATGTGTAAAGAGATAGCTGTGTAGATATTTCCATGTATATGCAGGTAGCTGTGTAGATATTTCCACTTTCATGCAGATAGCGGTGTAGATATTTACATGTTCAAACAGATAGCGGTGTAGATATTTCCATGTTCATCCAGATCCTGTGTAGATATATCCATGTTCATACAGATAGAGGGGTTATTTCCATGTTCTTACAGATAGCGGTGCTGATATTTCCATGTTTATACAGGTAGCGGTGTAGATACTTCCATGTTTATACAGATAGCAGTGTAGATATTTCCATGTTTATACAGATAGCGGTGTGGATATTTCCATGTTTTTACAGATAGCGGTGTAGATATCTCCATCTTAATACAGATGGCGGAGTAGATATTTATATGTTCATACAGATGGCGGTGCAGATATTTCCATGTTCATACAGATGGCGGTGTAGATATTTCTATGTTCATACAGATAGCGGTGTAGTTATTTCCATGTGTAAAGAGATAGCTGTGTAGATATTTCCATGTATTTGCAGATAGCTGTGTAGAGATTTCCATTTTCATGCTGATAGCGGTTTAGATACTTAAATGTTCAAACAGATAGCGGTGTAGATATTTCCATGTTCATACAGATAGCGGTGTAGATATTTCCATGCTTATACAGATTGCGAATATGTATGCATATATACACAGATAGCGGTGTAGATATTTCCATGTTCATGCAGATAGCAGTGTAGATATTTCCATGTTCATACAGATAGCGGTGTAGATATTTCCTTGTTCATAGAGATAGCGGTGTAGATATTTCCATGTTCATACAGATAGCGGTGCTGATATTTCCATGTTTATACAGTTAGCGGTGTAGTTATTTCCATGTGTAAAGAGATAGCTTTGTAGATATTTCCATGTATATGCAGATATCTGTGTAGATATTTCTATTTTCATGCAGAGAGCGGTTTAGATATTTCCATGTTCAAACAGATTGCGGTGTAGATATTTCCATGTTCATACAGATAGCGGTGTAGATATTTCCATGTTTATATAGTTGGCGGTGAAAATGTATGCATGTTTACACAGATAGCGGTGTAGATAATTCCATGTTCATACAGATCGCGGAGTAGTTATTTCCATGTTCATCCAGATGGCTGTGTAGACATATCCATGTTCATACAGATGGCAGTGAAGATATTTCCATGTTTATACAGATAGCGGTGTAGATATTTCCATGTTCATACAGATAGCGGTGTAGATATTTCCATGTGCATACAGATGGCTGTGTATATATATCCATGTACATACAGATGGCGGTGAAGATATTTCCATGTTCATACCGATAGCGGTGCTGATATTTCCATGTTTATACAGGTAGCGGTGTAGATATTTCCATGTTTATACAGATAACTGTGTAGATATTTCCATGTTTATACAGATAGCGGTGTAGATATTTCAATGTTTATTCAGATAGCGGTTTAGATATCTCCATCTTAATACAGATGGCGGTGTAGATATTTATATGTTCATACAGATGGCGGTGCAGATATTTCCATGTTCATACAGATGGCGGTGTAGATATTTCCATATTCATACAGATAGCGGTGTAGTTATTTCCATGTGTAAAGGGATAGCTGTGTAGATAATTCCATTTATATGCAGATAGCTGTGCAGATATTTCCATTTTCATGCAGATAGCGGTTTAGATATTTCCATGTACAAACAGATAGCCATGTAGATATTTCCATGTTCATACAGATAGCGGTGTAGATATTTCCAGGTTTATACAGATAGCGGTGAAGATGTATGTATGTTTACACAGATAGCAGTGTAGATATTTCCATGTTCATACAGATAGCGGTGTAGATATTTCCATGTTCATCCAGATGGCTGTGTAGATATATCCATGTTCATACAGATAGCGGTGTAGATATTTCCATGTTCATACAGATATTGGTGTAGATATTTCCATGTTCATACAGATAGCGGTGTAGCTGTTTCCATGTTCATACAGATAGCGGTGTAGATATTTCCATGTTCATACAGATAGCGGTGTAGATATTTCCATGTTCATACAGATAGCGGTGGTGCTATTTCCATGTTTATACAGGTAGCGGTGTAGATATTTCCATATTCATACAGATAGCGGTGTAGCTATTTCCATGTTCATACAGATAGCGGTGTAGATATTTCCATGTTCATCCAGATGGCTCTGTAGATATATCCATGTTAATACAGATGGCGGTGTAGATATTTCCATGTTTATACAGATAGCGGTGTAGATATTTCCATGTTTACAGAGATAGCGGTGTGGATATCTCCATGTTTATACAGATAGCGTTGCAGTTATTTCCATCTTAATACAGACGGCGGTTTAGATATTTCCATGTTACTACAGATGGCGGTGCAGATATTTCCATGTTCATACAGATGGCGGTGTAGATATTTCCATATTCATACAGATAGCGGTGTAGTTATTTCCATGTGTAAAGGGATAGCTGTGTAGATAATTTCATTTATATGCAGATAGCTGTGCAGATATTTCCATTTTCATGCAGATAGCGGTTTAGATATTTCCATGTTCAAACAGATAGCGATGTAGATATTTCCATGTTCATACAGATAGCGGTGTAGATATTTCCATGTTTATACAGATAGCGGTGAAGATGTATGCATGTTTACACAGATAGCAGTGTAGATATTTCCATGTTCATACAGATAGCGGTGTAGATATTTCCATGTTCATCCAGATGGCTGTGTAGTTATATCCATGTTCATACAGATAGCTGTGTAGCTATTTCCATGTTCATACAGATAGCGGTGTAGATATTTCCATGTTCATCCAGATGGCTGTGTAGATATATCCATGTTCATACAGATGGCGGTGAAGATATTTCCGTGTTCGTACAGATAGAGGGGCTGATATTTCCATGTTCATACAGATAGCGGTGCTGATATTTCCATGTTTATACAGGTGGCGGTGTAGATATTTCCATGTTTATTCAGGTAGCGGTGTAGATATTTCCATGTTTATACAGATAGCGGTGAAGATGTAGGCATGTTTACACAGATAGCAGTGTAGATATTTCCATGTTCATACAGATAGCGGTGTAGATATTTCCATGTTCATCCAGATGGCTGTGTAGATATATCCATGTTCATACAGATGGCGGTGAAGATATTTCCGTGTTCGTACAGATAGAGGGGCTGATATTTCCATGTTCATACAGATAGCGGTGCTGATATTTCCATGTTTATACAGGTGGCGGTGTAGATATTTCCATGTTTATACAGGTAGCGGTTTCGATATTTCCATGTTTATACAGATAGCGGTGTAGATATTTCCATGTTTATACAGACAGCGGTGTAGATATTTCTATCTTAATACAGATGGCCGTGTAGTTATTTATATGTTCATACAGATGGTGGTGCAGATATTTCCATGTTCATCCAGATGGCGGGGTAGATATTTCCATGTTCATATAGATAGCGGTGTAGTTATTTCCATGTGTAAAGAGATAGATGTGTAGGTATTTCCATGTATATGCAGATAGCTCTGTAGATATTTCCATAATTTTGCAGATAGCGGTTTAGATATTTCCATGTTCAAACAGATAGCGGTGTAGATATTTCCATGTTCATAGAGATAGCGGTGTAGATATTTCCATGTTTATACAGATAGCGGTGATGATGTATGCATGTTTACACAGATAGCGGTGTAGATATTTCCATGTTCATACAGATCGCGGTGTAGATATTTCCATGTTCATCTAGATTGCTGAGTAGACATATCCATGTTCATACAGATGGCGGTGAAGGTATTTCCATGTTCCTACAGATTGCGGTGTAGATATTTCCATGTTCAAACCGATAGCGGTGTAGGTATTTCCATGTTCATACAGATAGCGGTGTAGATATTTCAATGTTCATACAGATAGCGGTGTAGATATTTCCATGTTCATACAGATAGCGGTGTAGATATTTTCATGTTCATACAGATAGCGGTGCTGATATTTCCATGTTTATACAGGTAGCGGTGAAGATATTTCCATGTTTATACTGATAGCGGTTTAGATATTTCCCTCTTAATACACATGGCGGTGCAGATACTTCCATGTTCATACAGATGGTGGTGTAGATATTTCCATGTTTATAGATATAGCGGTGTAGTTATTTCCATGTGTAAAGAGATAGCTGTGTAGATATTTCCATGTATATGCAGATAGCTGTGTAGATATTTCCACTTTCATGCAGATAGCGGTGAAGATATTTACATGTTCAAACAGATAGCGGTGTAGATATTTCCATGTTCATCCAGATCCTGTGTAGATATATCCATGTTCATACAGATAGAGGGGTTATTTCCATGTTCTTGCAGATAGCGGTGCTGATATTTCCATGTTTATACAGGTAGCGGTGTAGATACTTCCATGTTTATACAGATAGCAGTGTAGATATTTCCATGTTTATACAGATAGCGGTGTGGATATTTCCATGTTTTTACAGATAGCAGTGTAGATATCTCCATCTTAATACAGATGGCGGAGTAGATATTTATATGTTCATACAGATGGCGGTGCAGATATTTCCATGTTCATACAGATGGCGGTGTAGATATTTCCCTGTTCATAGAGATAGCGGTGTAGATATTTCCATGTTCATACAGATAGCGGTGCTGATATTTCCATGTATTTGCAGATAGCTGTGTAGAGATTTCCATTTTCATGCTGATAGCGGTTTAGATACTTAAATGTTCAAACAGATAGCGGTGTAGATATTTCCATGTTCATACAGATAGCGGTGTAGATATTTCCATGCTTATACAGATTGCGAATATGTATGCATATATACACAGATAGCGGTGTAGATATTTCCATGTTCATGCAGATAGCGGTGTAGATATTTCCATGTTCATACAGATAGCGGTGTAGATATTTCCTTGTTCATAGAGATAGCGGTGTAGATATTTCCATGTTCATACAGATAGCGGTGCTGATATTTCCATGTTTATACAGTTAGCGGTGTAGTTATTTCCATGTTTATTCAGATAGCGGTGTAGATATTTCCATGTTTATACAGATAGCGGTGTAGGTATTTCCAAGTTTATACAGATAGCAGTGAAGATATCTCCATCTTAATACAGATGGCGGTGTAGCTATATATATGTTCATACAGATGGCGGTGCAGATATTTCCATGTTCATACAGATGGCGGTGTAGATATTTCCATGTTTATAGAGATAGCGGTGTAGTTATTTCCATGTGTAAAGAGATAGCTTTGTAGATATTTCCATGTATATGCAGATAGCTGTGTAGATATTTCTATTTTCATGCAGAGAGCGGTTTAGATATTTCCTTGTTCAAACAGATTGCGGTGTAGATATTTCCATGTTCATACAGATAGCGGTGTAGATATTTCCATGTTTATATAGTTGGCGGTGAAAATGTATGCATGTTTACACAGATAGCGGTGTAGATATTTCCATGTTCATACAGATCGCGGAGTAGATATTTCCATGTTCATCCAGATGGCTGTGTAGACATATCCATGTTCATACAGATGGCAGTGAAGATATTTCCATGTTTATACAGATAGCGGTGTAGATATTTCCATGTTCATACAGATAGCGGTGTAGATATTTCCATGTGCATACAGATGGCTGTGTATATATATCCATGTACATACAGATGGCGGTGAAGATATTTCCATGTTCATACCGATAGCGGTGCTGATATTTCCATGTTTATACAGGTAGCGGTGTAGATATTTCCATGTTTATACAGATAACTGTGTAGATATTTCCATGTTTATACAGATAGCGGTGTAGATATTTCAATGTTTCTTCAGAAAGCGGTTTAGATATCTCCATCTTAATACAGATGGCGGTGTAGTTATTTATATGTTCATACAGATGGCGGTGCAGATATTTCCATGTTCATACAGATGGCGGTGTAGATATTTCCATATTCATACAGATAGCGGTGTAGTTATTTCCATGTGTAAAGGGATAGCTGTGTAGATAATTCCATTTATATGCAGATAGCTGTGCAGATATTTCCATTTTCATGCAGATAGCGGTTTAGATATTTCCATGTACAAACAGATAGCCATGTAGATATTTCCATGTTCATACAGATAGCGGTGTAGATATTTCCAGGTTTATACAGATAGCGGTGAAGATGTATGTATGTTTACACAGATAGCAGTGTAGATATTTCCATGTTCATACAGATAGCGGTGTAGATATTTCCATGTTCATCCAGATGGCTGTGTAGATATATCCATGTTCATACAGATAGCGGTGTAGATATTTCCATGTTCATACAGATAGTGGTGTAGATATTTCCATGTTCATACAGATAGCGGTGTAGCTGTTTCCATGTTCATACAGATAGCGGTGTAGATATTTCCATGTTCATACAGATAGCGGTGTAGATATTTCCATGTTCATACAGATCGCGGAGTAGTTATTTCCATGTTCATCCAGATGGCTGTGTAGACATATCCATGTTCATACAGATGGCAGTGAAGATATTTCCATGTTTATACAGATAGCGGTGTAGATATTTCCATGTTCATACAGATAGCGGTGTAGATATTTCCATGTGCATACAGATGGCTGTGTATATATATCCATGTACATACAGATGGCGGTGAAGATATTTCCATGTTCATACCGATAGCGGTGCTGATATTTCCATGTTTATACAGGTAGCGGTGTAGATATTTCCATGTTTATACAGATAACTGTGTAGATATTTCCATGTTTATACAGATAGCGGTGTAGATATTTCAATGTTTATTCAGATAGCGGTTTAGATATCTCCATCTTAATACAGATGGCGGTGTAGATATTTATATGTTCATACAGATGGCGGTGCAGATATTTCCATGTTCATACAGATGGCGGTGTAGATATTTCCATATTCATACAGATAGCGGTGTAGTTATTTCCATGTGTAAAGGGATAGCTGTGTAGATAATTCCATTTATATGCAGATAGCTGTGCAGATATTTCCATTTTCATGCAGATAGCGGTTTAGATATTTCCATGAACAAACAGATAGCCATGTAGATATTTCCATGTTCATACAGATAGCGGTGTAGATATTTCCAGGTTTATACAGATAGCGGTGAAGATGTATGTATGTTTACACAGATAGCAGTGTAGATATTTCCATGTTCATACAGATAGCGGTGTAGATATTTCCATGTTCATCCAGATGGCTGTGTAGATATATCCATGTTCATACAGATAGCGGTGTAGATATTTCCATGTTCATACAGATATTGGTGTAGATATTTCCATGTTCATACAGATAGCGGTGTAGCTGTTTCCATGTTCATACAGATAGCGGTGTAGATATTTCCATGTTCATACAGATAGCGGTGTAGATATTTCCATGTTCATACAGATAGCGGTGGTGCTATTTCCATGTTTATACAGGTAGCGGTGTAGATATTTCCATATTCATACAGATAGCGGTGTAGCTATTTCCATGTTCATACAGATAGCGGTGTAGATATTTCCATGTTCATCCAGATGGCTCTGTAGATATATCCATGTTAATACAGATGGCGGTGTAGATATTTCCATGTTTATACAGATAGCGGTGTAGATATTTCCATGTTTACAGAGATAGCGGTGTGGATATCTCCATGTTTATACAGATAGCGTTGCAGTTATTTCCATCTTAATACAGACGGCGGTTTAGATATTTCCATGTTACTACAGATGGCGGTGCAGATATTTCCATGTTCATCCAGATGGCTGTGTAGATATATCCATGTTCATACAGATGGCGGTGAAGATATTTCCGTGTTCGTACAGATAGAGGGGCTGATATTTCCATGTTCATACAGATAGCGGTGCTGATATTTCCATGTTTATACAGGTGGCGGTGTAGATATTTCCATGTTTATACAGGTAGCGGTGTAGATATTTCCATGTTTATACAGATAGCGGTGAAGATGTATGCATGTTTACACAGATAGCAGTGTAGATATTTCCATGTTCATACAGATAGCGGTGTAGATATTTCCATGTTCATCCAGATGGCTGTGTAGTTATATCCATGTTCATACAGATAGCGGTGTAGCTATTTCCATGTTCATACAGATAGCGGTGTAGATATTTCCATGTTCATCCATATGGCTGTGTAGATATATCCATGTTCATACAGATGGCGGTGAAGATATTTCCGTGTTCGTACAGATAGAGGGGCTGATATTTCCATGTTCATACAGATAGCGGTGCTGATATTTCCATGTTTATACAGGTGGGGGTGTAGATATTTCCATGTTTATACAGGTAGCGGTGTAGATATTTCCATGTTTATACAGATAGCGGTGTAGATATTTCCATGTTTATACAGACAGCGGTGTAGATATTTCTATCTTAATACAGATGGCCGTGTAGTTATTTATATGTTCATACAGATGGTGGTGCAGATATTTCCATGTTCATACAGATGGCGGGGTAGATATTTCCATGTTCATATAGATAGCGGTGTAGTTATTTCCATGTGTAAAGAGATAGATGTGTAGGTATTTCCATGTATATGCAGATAGCTATGTAGATATTTCCATAATTTTGCAGATAGCGGTTTAGATATTTCCATGTTCAAACAGATAGCGGTGTAGATATTTCCATGTTCATAGAGATAGCGGTGTAGATATTTCCATGTTTATACAGATAGTGGTGATGATGTATGCATGTTTACACAGATAGCGGTGTAGATATTTCCATGTTCATACAGATCGCGGTGTAGATATTTCCATGTTCATCTAGATGGCTGAGTAGACATATCCATGTTCATACAGATGGCGGTGAAGGTATTTCCATGTTCCTACAGATTGCGGTGTAGATATTTCCATGTTCAAACCGATAGCGGTGTAGGTATTTCCATGTTCATACAGATAGCGGTGTAGATATTTCCATGTTCATACAGATAGCGGTGTAGATATTTCCATGTTCATACAGATAGCGGTGTAGATATTTTCATGTTCATACAGATAGCGGTGCTGATATTTCCATGTTTATACAGGTAGCGGTGAAGATATTTCCATGTTTATACAGATAGCGGTTTAGATATTTCCCTCTTAATACACATGGCGGTGCAGATACTTCCATGTTCATACAGATGGCGTTGTAGATATTTCCATGTTTATAGATATAGCGGTGTAGTTATTTCCATGTGTAAAGAGATAGCTGTGTAGATATTTCCATGTATATGCAGATAGCTGTGTAGGTATTTCCACTTTCATGCAGATAGCGGTGTAGATATTTACATGTTCAAACAGATAGCGGTGTAGATATTTCCATGTTCATCCAGATCCTGTGTAGATATATCCATGTTCATACAGATAGAGGGGTTATTTCCATGTTCTTGCAGATAGCGGTGCTGATATTTCCATGTTTATACAGGTAGCGGTGTAGATACTTCCATGTTTATACAGATAGCAGTGTAGATATTTCCATGTTTATACAGATAGCGGTGTGGATATTTCCATGTTTTTACAGATAGCAGTGTAGATATCTCCATCTTAATACAGATGGCGGAGTAGATATTTATATGTTCATACAGATGGCGGTGCAGATATTTCCATGTTCATACAGATGGCGGTGTAGATATTTCCATGTTCATAGAGATAGCGGTGTAGATATTTCCATGTTCATACAGATAGCGGTGCTGATATTTCCATGTATTTGCAGATAGCTGTGTAGAGATTTCCATTTTCATGCTGATAGCGGTTTAGATGCTTAAATGTTCAAACAGATAGCGGTGTAGATATTTCCATGTTCATACAGATAGCGGTGTAGATATTTCCATGCTTATACAGATTGCGAATATGTATGCATATATACACAGATAGCGGTGTAGCTGTTTCCATGTTCATGCAGATAGCGGTGTAGATATTTCCATGTTCATACAGATAGCGGTGTAGATATTTCCATGTTCATACAGATAGCGGTGGTGCTATTTCCAAGTTTATACAGGTAGCGGTGTAGATATTTCCATATTCATACAGATAGCGGTGTAGCTATTTCCATGTTCATACAGATAGCGGTGTAGATATTTCCATGTTCATCCAGATGGCTCTGTAGATATATCCATGTTAATACAGATGGCGGTGTAGATATTTCCATGTTTATACAGATAGCGGTGTAGATATTTCCATGTTTACAGAGATAGCGGTGTGGATATCTCCATGTTTATACAGATAGCGTTGCAGTTATTTCCATCTTAATACAGACGGCGGTTTAGATATTTCCATGTTACTACAGATGGCGGTGCAGATATTTCCATGTTCATCCAGATGGCTGTGTAGATATATCCATGTTCATACAGATGGCGGTGAAGATATTTCCGTGTTCGTACAGATAGAGGGGCTGATATTTCCATGTTCATACAGATAGCGGTGCTGATATTTCCATGTTTATACAGGTGGCGGTGTAGATATTTCCATGTTTATACAGGTAGCGGTGTAGATATTTCCATGTTTATACAGATAGCGGTGAAGATGTATGCATGTTTACACAGATAGCAGTGTAGATATTTCCATGTTCATACAGATAGCGGTGTAGATATTTCCATGTTCATCCAGATGGCTGTGTAGTTATATCCATGTTCATACAGATAGCGGTGTAGCTATTTCCATGTTCATACAGATAGCGGTGTAGATATTTCCATGTTCATCCATATGGCTGTGTAGATATATCCATGTTCATACAGATGGCGGTGAAGATATTTCCGTGTTCGTACAGATAGAGGGGCTGATATTTCCATGTTCATACAGATAGCGGTGCTGATATTTCCATGTTTATACAGGTGGGGGTGTAGATATTTCCATGTTTATACAGGTAGCGGTGTAGATATTTCCATGTTTATACAGATAGCGGTGTAGATATTTCCATGTTTATACAGACAGCGGTGTAGATATTTCTATCTTAATACAGATGGCCGTGTAGTTATTTATATGTTCATACAGATGGTGGTGCAGATATTTCCATGTTCATACAGATGGCGGGGTAGATATTTCCATGTTCATATAGATAGCGGTGTAGTTATTTCCATGTGTAAAGAGATAG
The DNA here is from genome assembly GCF_029281585.2 of Gorilla gorilla gorilla. Lineage (NCBI taxonomy): Eukaryota > Metazoa > Chordata > Mammalia > Primates > Hominidae > Gorilla > Gorilla gorilla. Next base: position 868,730 of record NC_073232.2, on the reverse strand, counting down.
ATGTGTAGGTATTTCCATGTATATGCAGATAGCTATGTAGATATTTCCATAATTTTGCAGATAGCGGTTTAGATATTTCCATGTTCAAACAGATAGCGGTGTAGATATTTCCATGTTCATAGAGATAGCGGTGTAGATATTTCCATGTTTATACAGATAGTGGTGATGATGTATGCATGTTTACACAGATAGCGGTGTAGATATTTCCATGTTCATACAGATCGCGGTGTAGATATTTCCATGTTCATCTAGATGGCTGAGTAGACATATCCATGTTCATACAGATGGCGGTGAAGGTATTTCCATGTTCCTACAGATTGCGGTGTAGATATTTCCATGTTCAAACCGATAGCGGTGTAGGTATTTCCATGTTCATACAGATAGCGGTGTAGATATTTCCATGTTCATACAGATAGCGGTGTAGATATTTCCATGTTCATACAGATAGCGGTGTAGATATTTTCATGTTCATACAGATAGCGGTGCTGATATTTCCATGTTTATACAGGTAGCGGTGAAGATATTTCCATGTTTATACAGATAGCGGTTTAGATATTTCCCTCTTAATACACATGGCGGTGCAGATACTTCCATGTTCATACAGATGGCGTTGTAGATATTTCCATGTTTATAGATATAGCGGTGTAGTTATTTCCATGTGTAAAGAGATAGCTGTGTAGATATTTCCATGTATATGCAGATAGCTGTGTAGGTATTTCCACTTTCATGCAGATAGCGGTGTAGATATTTACATGTTCAAACAGATAGCGGTGTAGATATTTCCATGTTCATCCAGATCCTGTGTAGATATATCCATGTTCATACAGATAGAGGGGTTATTTCCATGTTCTTGCAGATAGCGGTGCTGATATTTCCATGTTTATACAGGTAGCGGTGTAGATACTTCCATGTTTATACAGATAGCAGTGTAGATATTTCCATGTTTATACAGATAGCGGTGTGGATATTTCCATGTTTTTACAGATAGCAGTGTAGATATCTCCATCTTAATACAGATGGCGGAGTAGATATTTATATGTTCATACAGATGGCGGTGCAGATATTTCCATGTTCATACAGATGGCGGTGTAGATATTTCCATGTTCATAGAGATAGCGGTGTAGATATTTCCATGTTCATACAGATAGCGGTGCTGATATTTCCATGTATTTGCAGATAGCTGTGTAGAGATTTCCATTTTCATGCTGATAGCGGTTTAGATGCTTAAATGTTCAAACAGATAGCGGTGTAGATATTTCCATGTTCATACAGATAGCGGTGTAGATATTTCCATGCTTATACAGATTGCGAATATGTATGCATATATACACAGATAGCGGTGTAGATATTTCCATGTTCATGCAGATAGCGGTGTAGATATTTCCATGTTCATACAGATAGCGGTGTAGATATTTCCTTGTTCATAGAGATAGCGGTGTAGATATTTCCATGTTCATACAGATAGCGGTGCTGATATTTCCATGTTTATACAGTTAGCGGTGTAGTTATTTCCATGTTTATTCAGATAGCGGTGTAGATATTTCCATGTTTATACAGATAGCGGTGTAGGTATTTCCAAGTTTATACAGATAGCAGTGAAGATATCTCCATCTTAATACAGATGGCGGTGTAGCTATTTATATGTTCATACAGATGGCGGTGCAGATATTTCCATGTTCATACAGATGGCGGTGTAGATATTTCCATGTTTATAGAGATAGCGGTGTAGTTATTTCCATGTGTAAAGAGATAGCTTTGTAGATATTTCCATGTATATGCAGATAGCTGTGTAGATATTTCTATTTTCATGCAGAGAGCGGTTTAGATATTTCCTTGTTCAAACAGATTGCGGTGTAGATATTTCCATGTTCATACAGATAGCGGTGTAGATATTTCCATGTTTATATAGTTGGCGGTGAAAATGTATGCATGTTTACACAGATAGCGGTGTAGATATTTCCATGTTCATACAGATCGCGGAGTAGATATTTCCATGTTCATCCAGATGGCTGTGTAGACATATCCATGTTCATACAGATGGCAGTGAAGATATTTCCATGTTTATACAGATAGCGGTGTAGATATTTCCATGTTCATACAGATAGCGGTGTAGATATTTCCATGTGCATACAGATGGCTGTGTATATATATCCATGTACATACAGATGGCGGTGAAGATATTTCCATGTTCATACCGATAGCGGTGCTGATATTTCCATGTTTATACAGGTAGCGGTGTAGATATTTCCATGTTTATACAGATAACTGTGTAGATATTTCCATGTTTATACAGATAGCGGTGTAGATATTTCAATGTTTCTTCAGATAGCGGTTTAGATATCTCCATCTTAATACAGATGGCGGTGTAGTTATTTATATGTTCATACAGATGGCGGTGCAGATATTTCCATGTTCATACAGATGGCGGTGTAGATATTTCCATATTCATACAGATAGCGGTGTAGTTATTTCCATGTGTAAAGGGATAGCTGTGTAGATAATTCCATTTATATGCAGATAGCTGTGCAGATATTTCCATTTTCATGCAGATAGCGGTTTAGATATTTCCATGTACAAACAGATAGCCATGTAGATATTTCCATGTTCATACAGATAGCGGTGTAGATATTTCCAGGTTTATACAGATAGCGGTGAAGATGTATGTATGTTTACACAGATAGCAGTGTAGATATTTCCATGTTCATACAGATAGCGGTGTAGATATTTCCATGTTCATCCAGATGGCTGTGTAGATATATCCATGTTCATACAGATAGCGGTGTAGATATTTCCATGTTCATACAGATAGTGGTGTAGATATTTCCATGTTCATACAGATAGCGGTGTAGCTGTTTCCATGTTCATACAGATAGCGGTGTAGATATTTCCATGTTCATACAGATAGCGGTGTAGATATTTCCATGTTCATACAGATAGCGGTGGTGCTATTTCCATGTTTATACAGGTAGCGGTGTAGATATTTCCATATTCATACAGATAGCGGTGTAGCTATTTCCATGTTCATACAGATAGCGGTGTAGATATTTCCATGTTCATCCAGATGGCTCTGTAGATATATCCATGTTAATACAGATGGCGGTGAAGATATTTCCGTGTTCGTACAGATAGAGGGGCTGATATTTCCATGTTCATACAGATAGCGGTGCTGATATTTCCATGTTTATACAGGTAGCGGTGTAGATATTTCCATGTTTATACAGGTAGCGGTGTAGATATTTCCATGTTTATACAGATAGCGGTGTAGATATTTCCATGTTTATACAGACAGCGGTGTAGATATTTCTATCTTAATACAGATGGCCGTGTAGTTATTTATATGTTCATACAGATGGTGGTGCAGATATTTCCATGTTCATACAGATGGCGGGGTAGATATTTCCATGTTCATATAGATAGCGGTGTAGTTATTTCCTTGTGTAAAGAGATAGATGTGTAGGTATTTCCATGTATATGCAGATAGCTCTGTAGATATTTCCATAATTTTGCAGATAGCGGTTTAGATATTTCCATGTTCAAACAGATAGCGGTGTAGATATTTCCATGTTCATAGAGATAGCGGTGTAGATATTTCCATGTTTATACAGATAGCGCTGATGATGTATGCATGTTTACACAGATAGCGGTGTAGATATTTCCATGTTCATACAGATCGCGGTGTAGATATTTCCATGTTCATCTAGATGGCTGAGTAGACATATCCATGTTCATACAGATGGCGGTGAAGGTATTTCCATGTTCATACAGATTGCGGTGTAGATATTTCCATGTTCAAACCGACAGCGGTGTAGGTATTTCCATGTTCATACAGATAGCGGTGTAGATATTTCCATGTTCATACAGATAGCGGTGTAGATATTTCCATGTTCATACAGATAGCGGTGTTGATATTTTCATGTTCATGCAGATAGCGGTGCTGATATTTCCATGTTTATACATGTAGCGGTGAAGATATTTCCATGTTTATACAGATAGCGGTTTAGATATTTCCCTCTTAATACACATGGCGGTGCAGATAGTTCCATGTTCATACAGATGGCGGTGTAGATATTTCCATGTTTATAGATATAGCGGTGTAGCTATTTCCATGTGTAAAGAGATAGCTGTGTAGATATTTCCATGTATATGCAGATAGCTGTGTAGATATTTCCACTTTCATGCAGATAGCGGTGTAGATATTTACATGTTCAAACAGATAGCGGTGTAGATATTTCCATGTTCATCCAGATGGCTGTGTAGATATATCCATGTTCATAGAGATAGAGGTGTAGATATTTCCATGTTCATACAGGTAGTGGTGAAGATATTTCCATGTTCATACAGATAGCGGTGTAGCTATTTCCATGTTCATACAGATAGCGGTGTAGATATTTCCATGTTCATAGAGATAGCGGTGTAGGTATTTCCATGTTCATACAGATAGCGGCGCTGACATTTAAATGTTTATACAGGTAGCGGTGTAGATATTTCCATGTTTATACAGATAGCGGTGTAGATATTTCCATGTTTATACAGATAGCGGTGTAGATATTTCCAAGTTTATACAGATATCAGTGTAGATATCTTCATCTTAATATAGATGGTGGTGTAGATATTTATATGTTCATACAGATTGCGGTGCAGATATTTCCATGTTCATACAGATGGTGGAGTAGATATTTCCATGTTTATAGAGATAGCGCTGTAGTTATTTCCGTGTGTAAAGATATAGCTTTGTGGATATTTCCATGTATATGCAGATCGCTGTGTAGATATTTCCATTTTCATGCAGATAGCGGTGTAGATATTTCCATGTTCATGCAGATAGCGGTGTAGATATTTCCATGTTCATTCAGATGGCTGTGTAGATATATCCATGTTCATACAGATAGCGGTGTAGATATTTCCATGTTCATACAGATAGTGTTGTAGCTATTTCCATGTTCATACAGATAGCGGTGGTGATATTTCCATGTTCATAGAGATAGCGGTGTAGATATTTCCATGTTCATACAGATAGCGGGGCTGATATTTCCATGTTTATACAGGTAGTGGTGTAGATATTTCCATGTTCATACAGATAGCGGTGCTGATATTTCCATGTTTATACAGGTAGTGGTGTAGATATTTCCATCTTTATACAGATAGCGGTGTAGATATTTCCATGTTTATACAGATAGCGGTGTAGATATTTCCATGTTTATACAGATAGCAGTATAGATATCTCCATCTTAATACAGATGGCGGTGTAGATATTTATATGATCATAGAGATGGCGGTGCAGATATTTCCATGTTCATACAGATGGCGGTGTAGATATTTCCATGTTCATACAGATAGCGGTGTAGTTATTTCCATGTGTAAAGAGATAGCTGTGTAGATATTTAAATGTATGTGCAGATAGCAGTGTTGATATTTCGATTTTCATGCAGCTAGCGGTGTAGATATTTCCATGTTCAAACAGATAGCGGTGTAGATATTTCCATGTTCATACAGATAGCGGTGTAGATATTTCCATGTTTACACAGATAGCGGTGTATATATTTCCATGTTCATACAGATAGCGGTCTAGATATTACCATGTTCATACAGATAGCGGTGCTGATATTTCCATGTTTATACAGGTAGTGGTGTAAATATTTCCATGTTTATACATATAGCGGTTTAGATATTTAATTCTTAATACAGATGGCGGTGTAGATATTTATATGTTCATACAGATGGCGGTGCAGATACCTCCATGTTCATACAGATGGCGGTGTAGATATTTCCATGTTTATAGAAATAGCGGTGTAGTTATTTCCATGTGTAAAGAGATAGCTGTGTAGATATTTCCATGTATATGCAGATAGCTGTGTAGATATTTCCACTTTCATGCAGATAGCGGTGTAGATATTTACATGTTCAAACAGATAGCGGTGTAGATATTTCCATGTTCATCCAGATGGCTGTTTAGATATATCCATGTTCATAGAGATAGAGGTGTAGATATTTCCATGTTCATACAGGTAGTGGTGTAGATATTTCCATGTTCATACAGATAGCGGTGTAGCTATTTCCATGTTCATACAGATAGCGGTGTAGATATTTCCAAGTTTATACAGATAGCGGTGTAGATATCTCCATCTTAATATAGATGGCGGTGTAGATATTTATTTGTTCATACAGATGGCGGTGCAGATATTTCCATGTTCATAGAGATAGTGGTGTAGATATTTCCATGTTCATACAGATAGCGGTGCTGATATTTAAATGTTTATACAGGTAGCGGTGTAGATATTTCCATGTTCATACAGATAGCGGTGTAGATATTTCCATTTTTATACATATAGCGGTGTAGATATTTCCAAGTTTATACAGATAGCGGTGTAGATATCTCCATCTTAATATAGATGGAGGTGTAGATATTTATATGTTCATACAGATGGCGGTGCAGATATTTCCGTGTTCATACAGATGGTGGAGTAGATATTTCCATGTTTATAGAGATAGCGCTGTAGTTATTTCCATGTGTAAAGATATAGCTTTGTAGATATTTCCATGTATATGCAGATCGCTGTGTAGATATTTCCATTTTCATGCAGATAGTGGCGTAGATATTTCCATGTTCAAACAGATATCGGTGTAGATATTTCCATGTTCATGCAGATAGCAGTGCAGATATTTCCATGTTTATACAGACAGCGGTGAAGATGTATGCATGTTTACACAGATAGCGGTGTAGATCTTTCCATGTTCATACAGATAGCGGTGTAGATATTCCCATGTTCATCCAGATGGCTGTGTAGATATATCCATGTTTATACAGATGGCGGTGAAGATATTTCCATGTTCATACAGCTAGCGGTGTTGTTATTTCCATTTGTAAAGAGATAGCTGTGTAGATATTTCCATGTATATGCAGATAGCTGTGTGGATATTTCCATTTTCATGCAGATAGCGGTTTAGATATTTCCATGTTCAAACAGATAGCGGTGTAGATATTTCCATGTTCATAGGGATACCGGTGTAGATATTTCCATGTTCATACAGATAGAGGGGTTATTTCCATGTTCTTACAGATAGCGGTGCTGATATTTCCATGTTTATACAGGTAGCGGTGTAGATATTTCCATGTTTATACAGATAGCAGTGTAGATATTTCCATGTTTATACAGATAGCGTTGTAGATATTTCCATGTTTTTACAGATAGCGGTATAGATATCTCCATCTTAATACAGATGGCGGTGTAGATATTTATATGATCATAGAGATGGCGGTGCAGATATTTCCATGTTCATACAGATGGCGGTGTAGATATTTCCATGTTCATACAGATAGCGGTGTAGTTATTTCCATGTGTAAAGAGATAGCTGTGTAGATATTTAAATGTATATGCAGATAGCAGTGTTGATATTTCGATTTTCATGCAGCTAGCGGTGTAGATATTTCCATGTTCAAACAGATAGCGGTGTAGATATTTCCATGTTCATACAGATAGCGGTGTAGATATTTCCATGTTTACACAGATAGCGGTGTAGATATTTCCATGTTCATACAGATAGCGGTCTAGATATTACCATGTTCATACAGATAGCGGTGCTGATATTTCCATGTTTATACAGGTAGCGGTGTAGATATTTCCATGTTTATACAGATAGCGGTTTAGATATTTCCTTCTTAATACAGATGGCGGTGTAGATATTTATATGTTCATACAGATGGCGGTGCAGATACCCCCATGTTCATACAGATGGCGGTGTAGATATTTCCATGTTTATAGAAATAGCGGTGTAGTTATTTCCATGTGTAAAGAGATAGCTGTGTAGATATTTCCATGTATATGCAGATAGCTGTGTAGATATTTCCACTTTCATGCAGATAGCGGTGTAGATATTTACATGTTCAAACAGATAGCGGTGTAGATATTTCCATGTTCATCCAGATGGCTGTTTAGATATATCCATGTTCATAGAGATAGAGGTGTAGATATTTCCATGTTCATACAGGTAGTGGTGTAGATATTTCCATGTTCATACAGATAGCGGTGTAGCTATTTCCATGTTCATACAGATAGCGGTGTAGATATTTCCAAGTTTATGCAGATAGCGGTGTAGATATCTCCATCTTAATATAGATGGCGGTGTAGATATTTATTTGTTCATACAGATGGCGGTGCAGATATTTCCATGTTCATAGAGATAGTGGTGTAGATATTTCCATGTTCATACAGATAGCGGTGCTGATATTTAAATGTTTATACAGGTAGCGGTGTAGATATTTCCATGTTCATACAGATAGCGGTGTAGATATTTCCATTTTTATACATATAGCGGTGTAGATATTTCCAAGTTTATACAGATAGCGGTGTAGATATCTCCATCTTAATATAGATGGAGGTGTAGATATTTATATGTTCATACAGATGGCGGTGCAGATATTTCCATGTTCATACAGATGGTGGAGTAGATATTTCCATGTTTATAGAGATAGCGCTGTAGTTATTTCCATGTGTAAAGATATAGCTTTGTAGATATTTCCATGTATATGCAGATCGCTGTGTAGATATTTCCATTTTCATGCAGATAGCGGCGTAGATATTTCCATGTTCAAACAGATATTGGTGTAGATATTTCCATGTTCATGCAGATAGCAGTGCAGATATTTCCATGTTTATACAGACAGCGGTGAAGATGTATGCATGTTTACACAGATAGCGGTGTAGATCTTTCCATGTTCATACAGATAGCGGTGTAGATATTCCCATGTTCATCCAGATGGCTGTGTAGATATATCCATGTTTATACAGATGGCGGTGAAGATATTTCCATGTTCATACAGATAGCGGTGTTGTTATTTCCATTTGTAAAGAGATAGCTGTGTAGATATTTCCATGTATATGCAGATAGCTGTGTGGATATTTCCATTTTCATGCAGATAGCGGTTTAGATATTTCCATGTTCAAACAGATAGCGGTGTAGATATTTCCATGATCATAGGGATACCGGTGTAGATATTTCCATGTTCATACAGATAGAGGGGTTATTTCCATGTTCTTACAGATAGCGGTGCTGATATTTCCATGTTTATACAGGTAGCGGTGTAGATATTTCCATGTTTATACAGATAGCAGTGTAGATATTTCCATGTTTATACAGATAGCGTTGTAGATATTTCCATGTTTTTACAGATAGCGGTGTAGATATCTCCATCTTAATACAGATGGCGGAGTAGATATTTATATGTTCATACAGATGGCGGTGCAGATATTTCCATGTTCATACAGATGGCGGTGTAGATATTCCCATGTTCATACAGATAGCGGTGTAGTTATTTCCATGTGTAAAGAGATAGCTTTGTAGATATTTCCAAGTATTTGCAGATGGCTGTGTAGAGATTTCCATTTTCATGCTGATAGTTGTTTAGATATTTAAATGTTCAAACAGATAGCGGTGTAGATATTTCCACGTTCATACAGATAGCGGTGTAGATATTTCCAAGCTTATACAGATTGCGAAGATGTATGCATATTTACACAGATAGCGGTGTAGATATTTCCATGTTCATGCAGATAGCGGTGTAGATATTTCCATGTTCATCCAGATGGCTGTGTAGATATGTCCATGATCAAACAGATGGCGGTGAAGATATTTCCATGTTCATAGAGATAGAGGGGCTGATATTTCCATGTTCATACAGATAGCGGTGCTGATATTTCCATGTTTATGCAGGTAGCGGTGTAGATATTTCCATGTTTATACAGGTAGCGGTGTAGATATTTCCATGTTTATACAGATAGCGGTGTAGATATTTCCATGTTTATACAGACAGCGGTGTAGATATTTCTATCTTAATACAGATGGCCGTGTGGTTATTTATATGTTCATACAGATGGCGGTGCAGATATTTCCATGTTCATACAGATGGCGGCGTAGATATTTCCATGTTCATACAGATAGCGGTGTAGTTATTTCCATGTGTAAAGAGATAGATGTGTAGGTATTTCCATGTATATGCAGATAGCTCTGTAGATATTTCCATTTTCATGCAGATAGCGGTTTAGATATTTCCATGTTCAAACAGATAGCGGTGTAGATATTTCCATGTTCATACAGATAGCGGTGTAGATATTTCCATGTTTATACAGATAGCGGTGATGAAGTATGCATGTTTACACAGATAGCGGTGTAGATATTTCCATGTTCATACAGATCGCGGTGTAGATATTTCCATGTTCAAACCGATAGCGGTGTAGCTATTTCCATGTTCATACAGATAGAGGTGTAGATATTTCCATGTTCATACAGATAGCGGTGTAGATATTTCCATGTTCATACAGATAGCGGTGTAGATATTTTCATGTTCATACAGATAGCGGTGCTGATATTTCCATGTTTATACAGGCAGCGGTGAAGATATTTCCATGTTTATACAGATAGCGGTTTAGATATTTCCTTCTTAATACAGATGGCGGTGTAGATATGTATATGTTCATACAGATGGCGGTGCAGATACTTCCATGTTCATACAGATGGCGGTGTAGATATTTCCATGTTTATAGATATAGCGGTGTAGTTATTTCCATGTGTAAAGAGATAGCTGTGAAGATATTTCCATGTATATGCAGATAGCTGTGTAGATATTTCCACTTTCATGCAGATAGCGGCGTAGATATTTACATGTTGAAACAGATAGCGGTGTAGATATTTCCATGTTCATCCAGATGGCTGTGTAGATATATCCATGTTCACAGAGATAGAGGTGTAGATATTTCCATGTTCATACAGGAAGTGGTGTAGATATTTCCATGTTCATACAGATAGCGGTGTAGATATTTCCATGTTCATACATATAGCGGTTTAGAGATTGCCATGTTCATAGAGATAGCGGTGTAGGTATTTCCATGTTCATACAGATAGCGGTGCTGATATTTAAATGTTTATACAGGTAGCGGTGTAGATATTTCCATGTTTATACAGATAGCGGTGTTGATATTTCCATGTTTATACAGATAGCGGTGTAGATATTTCCAAGTTTATACAGATAGCGGTGTAGATATCTCCATCTTATTATAGATGGCGGTGTAGATATTTATATGTTCATACAGATGGCGGTGCAGATATTTCCATGTTCATACAGATGGTGGAGTAGATATTTACATGTTCATACAGATAGCGGTGTAGATATTTCCATGTTCAAACAGATAGCGGTGTAGATATTTCCATGTTCATACAGATAGCGGTGTAGATATTTCCATGTTCAAACAGATAGCGGTGTAGATATTTCCATCTTCATAGAGATAGCTGTGTAGATATTTCCTTGTTCATACAGATAACGGTGCTGATATTTCCATGTTTATACAGGTAGTGGTGTAGATATTTCCATGTTTATACAGATAGCAGTGTAGATATTTCCATGTTTATACATATAGCGGTGGAGATATTTCCAAGTTTATACAGATAGCGGTGTAGATATCTCCATCTTAATATAGATGGGGGTGTAGATATTTATATCTTCATACAGATGGCGGTGCAGATATTTCCATGTTCATACAGATGGCGGTGTAGATATTTGCATGTTTATAGAGATAGCGCTGTAGTTATTTCCATGTGTAAAGAGATAGCTTTGTAGATATTTCCATGTATATGCAGATCGCTGTGTAGATATTTCCATTTTCATGCAGATAGCGGTGTAGATATTTCCATGTTCAAACAGATAGCGGTTTAGATATTTCCATGTTCATGCAGATAGCAGTGTAGATATTTCCATGTTTATACAGATAGCGGTTAAGATGTATGCATGTTTACACAGATTGCGGTGTATATATTTCCATGTTCATACAGTTAGCGGTGTAGTTATTTCCATGTGTAAAGAGATAGCTGTGTAGATATTTCCATGTATATGCAGATAGCTGTGTAGATATTTCCATTTTCATGCAGATAGCGGTTTAGATATTTCCATGTTCAAACAGATAGCGGTGTAGATATTTCCATGTTCATAGAGACTGCGGTGCAGATATTTCCATGTCCATACAGATAGCGGTGTAGATATTTCCATGTTCATCCAGATGGCTGTGTAGATATATCCGTGTTCATGCAGATAGCAGTGTAGATATTTCCATGTTTATACAGATAGCGGTGAAGATGTATGCATGTTTACAAAGATAGCGTTGTAGATATTTCCATGTTCATTCAGATTGCGGTGTAGATATTTCCATGCTCATCCAGATGGCTGTGTAGATGTATCCATGTTCATACAGATGGCGGTGAAGATATTTCCATGTTCATACAGATAGCGGTGTAGTTATTTCCATGTGTAAAGAGATAGCTGTGTTGATATTTCCATGTATATGCAGATAGCTGTGTAGATATTTCCATTTTCATGCAGATAGCGGTTTAGATATTTCCATGTTCAAACAGATAGCGGTGTAGATATTTCCATGTTCATAGAGATAGCGGTGTAGATATTTCCATGTTCATACAGATAGCGGTGTAGATATTTCCATGTTCATACAGACGGCTGTGTAGATATATCCATGTTCATACTGATGGCGGTGAAGATATTTCCATGTTCATATAGATAGCGGTGTAGATATTTCCATGTTCATACAGATAGCGGTGCAGATATTTCCATGTTCATACTGATAGCGGTGCTGATATTTCCATGTTTATACAGATAGCGGTGTAGATATTTCCATGTTTATACAGATAGCGGTGTAGATATTTCCATGTTTATACAGATAGCGGTGAAGATGTATGCATGTTTACACAGATAGCGGTGTAGATATTTCCATGTTCATACAGATAGCGGTGTAGATATTTCCATGCTCATCCAGATGTCTGTGTAGATGTATCCATGTTCCTACAGATGGCGGTGTAGATATTTGCATGTTTATAGTGATAGCGCTGTAGTTATTTCCATGTGTAAAGAGATAGCTTTGTAGGTATTTCCATGTATATGCAGATCGCTGTGTAGATATTTAAATTTTCATGCAGATAGCGGTGTAGATATTTCCATGTTCAAACAGATAGCGGTGTAGATATTTCCATGTTCTTGCAGATAGCAGTGTAGATATTTCCATGTTTATACAGATAGCGGTGAAGAGTTATGCATGTTTACACAGATAGCGGTGTAGATATTTCCATGTTCATTCAGATAGCGGTGTAGATATTTCCTTGTTTATACAGATAGCGGTGAATATGTATGCATGTTTACACAGATAGTGGTGTAGATATTTCCATGTTCATACATATAGCGGTGTAGATATTTCCATGTTCATACAGATAGCGGTGTAGATATTTCCTTGTTTATACAGATAGCGGTGAAGATGTATGCATGTTTACACAGATAGAGGTGTAGATATTTCCATGTTCATACAGATAGCGGTGTAGATATTTCCATGTTCATACAGATAGCGGTGAAGATATTTCCATGTTCATACTGATAGCGGTGCTGATATTTCCATGTTTACAGGTAGCGGTGTAGATATTTCCATGTTTAAACAGATAGCGGTGTAGATATTTCCATGTTTATACAGATAGCGGTGTAGCTATTTCCATGTTCATACAGATAGCGGTGTATGTATTTCCATGTTCATACAGATAGCGGTGTAGATATTTCCATGTTGATACAGATAGCGGTGTATGTATTTCCATGTTCATACAGATAGTGGTGTAGATATTTCCATGTTTATACAGATAGCGGTGTAGATATTTCCATGTTCATACAGATGGCAGTGTAAATATTTCCATGTTCATACAGATAGCGGTGTAGTTATTTCCATGTGTAAAGAGATTGCTGTGTAGATATTTCCATGTTTATGCAGATAGCTGTGTAGATATTTCCATTTTAATGCAAATAGCGGTGTAGATTTTTCCATGTTCAAACAGATAGCGGTGTAGATATATCCATGTTCATACAGATAGCGGTGTAGATATTTCCATGTTCATTCAGATAGTGGTGTAGATATTTCCATCTTCATAGAGATAGCGGTGTAGATATTTCCATGCTCATACAGATAGCGGTGCTGATATTTCCATGTTTATACAGGGAGCGATGTAGATATTTCCATGTTTATATAGATAGCGGTGAAGATGTATGCATGTTTACACAGATAGCGGAGTAGATATCTCCATGTTCATACAGATCGCGGTGTAGATATTTCCATGTTCATCCAGATGGCTGTGTAGACATATCCATGTTCATACAGATGGCAGTGAAGATATTTCCATGTTCATACAGATGTTCGTGCAGATATTTCCATGTTCATACAGATGGCGGTGTAGATATTTCCATGTTCATACAGATAGCGGTGTAGTTATTTCCATGTTTAAAGAGATAGCTGTGTAGATATTTCCATGTATATGCAGATAGCTGTGTAGATATTTCCATTTTCATGCAGATAGCGGTGTAGATATTTCCATGTTCAAGCAGATAGCGGTGTAGGTATTTCCATGTTCATTCAGATAGCGGTGTAGATATTTCCATGTTTATACAGATAGCGGTGAAGAAGTATGCATGTTTACACTGATAGCGGTGTAGATATTTCCATGTTCATACAGATGGCGGTGTAGATATTTCCATGTTTTTACAGATAGCAGTGTAGATATTTCCATCTTTATACACATAACGGTGTAGATATTTCCATGTTTATACAGATGTCGGAGTAGATATTTCTATACCCATACAGATGGTGGTGTAGATATTTCCATATTTATAGATATAGCGGTGTAGGTATTTCCATGTTTACACAGACAGCGTTGTAGATATTTCCATTTTTACACAGATAGCGGTGTAGATATTTCCATGTTTATAGAGATAGCGGTGTAGATATTTCCATGTTTATAGGGATATCAGTGTAGATATTTCCAGGTTTATACAGAGAGTAGTGTAGATATTTCCATGTTTATATAGATGGCTGTGTGGATATTTCCATGTTTATAGAGATAGCGGTGTAGACATCTCCATGTTTACACAGATAGCGGTGTAGATATTTCCATGTTTACACAGATAGCGGTGAAGACATTTCCATGTTCATACAGATAGCGGTGTAGATAATTCCATGTGTATACAGATAACGGTGTAGATATTTACATATTCCTACAGATGGCTGTGCAGATATTTCCATGTTTGTACAGACAGCGGTGTAGATATTTCCATGTTTACACAGATAGTGGTGTAGATATTTCCATGTTTACACAGATAGCGGTGTAGATATTTCCATGTTTATACAGATAGCGGTGTGGATATTTCCATGTACATCCAGATGGCTGTGTAGATATATCCATGTTCATACAGATGGTGGTGAAGATATTTCCATGTTCATACAGATAGCAGTGTAGATATTTCCATGTTCATACAGATAGCGGTGTAGATATTTCCATGTTCATACAGATAGAGGGGCTGATATTTCCATGTTCATACAGATAGCGGTGCTGATATTTCCATGTTTCTACAGGTAGCGGGGTAGATATTTCCATGTTTATACAGATAGCGGTGTAGATATTTCCATGTTTATACAGATAGCGGTGTAGATATTTCCATGTTTATTCAGATAACGGTGTAGATATCTCCATTTTAATACAGATGGCCGTGTAGATATTTATATGTTCATACAGATGTCGTTGCAGATATTTCCATGTTCATACAGATGGCGGTGTAGATATTTCCATGTTCATACAGATAGCGGTGCTGATATTTCCATGTTTATACAGGTAGCGGTGTAGATATTTCCATGTTTATACAGATAGCGGTGTAGCTATATCCATGTTCATACAGATAGCGGTGTAGATATTTCCATGTTCATCCAGATGGCTGTGTAGATATATCCATGTTCATACAGATGGCGGTGAAGATATTTCCATGTTCATACAGATAGCAGTGTAGATATTTCCATGTTCATACAGATAGCAGTGTAGATATTTCCATGTTCATACTGATAGAGGGGCTGATATTTCCATATTCATACGGATAGCGGTGCTGATATTTCCATGTTTCTACAGGTAGCGGGGTAGATATTTCCATGTTTATACAGATAGCGGTGTAGATATTTCCATGTTTATACAGATAGCGGTGTAGATATTTCCATGTTTATACAGATAACGGTGTAGATATCTCCATCTTAATACAGATGGCCGTGTAGTTATTTATATGTTCATACAGATGTCGTTGCAGATATTTCCATGTTCATACAGATGGCGGTGTAGATATTTCCATGTTCATACAGATAGCGGTGTAGATATTTCCATGCTCTTCCAGATGGCTGTGTAGATGTATCCACGTTCATACAGATGGCGGTGAGGATATTTCCATGTTCATACAGATAGCGGTGTAGATATTTCCATGTTCATACTGATAGCGGTGCTGATATTTCCATGTTTACAGGTAGCGGTGTAGATATTTCCATGTTTAAACAGATAGCGGTGTAGATATTTCCATGTTTATACAGATAGCGGTGTAGCTATTTCCATGTTCATACAGATAGCGGTGTATGTATTTCCATGTTCATACAGATAGCGGTGTAGATATTTCCATGTTGATACAGATAGCGGTGTATGTATTTCCATGTTCATACAGATAGTGGTGTAGATATTTCCAAGTTTATACAGATAGCGGTGTAGATATTTCCATGTTCATACAGATGGCAGTGTAAATATTTCCATGTTCATACAGATAGCGGTGTAGTTATTTCCATGTGTAAAGAGATTGCTGTGTAGATATTTCCATGTTTATGCAGATAGCTGTGTAGATATTTCCATTTTAATGCAGATAGCGGTGTAGATTTTTCCATGTTCAAACAGATAGCGGTGTAGATATATCCATGTTCATACAGATAGGGGTGTAGATATTTCCATGTTCATTCAGATAGTGGTGTAGATATTTCCATCTTCATAGAGATAGCGGTGTAGATATTTCCATGCTCATACAGATAGCGGTGCTGGTATTTCCATGTTTATACAGGGAGCGGTGTAGATATTTCCATGTTTATATAGATAGCGGTGAAGATGTATGCATGTTTATACAGATAGCGGAGTAGATATCTCCATGTTCATACAGATCGCGGTGTAGATATTTCCATGTTCATCCAGATGGCTGTGTAGACATATCCATGTTCATACAGATGGCAGTGAAGATATTTCCATGTTCATACAGATGTTCGTGCAGATATTTCCATGTTCATACAGATGGCGGTGTAGATATTTCCATGTTCATACAGATAGCGGTGTAGTTATTTCCATGTTTAAAGAGATAGCTGTGTAGATATTTCCATGTATATGCAGATAGCTGTGTAGATATTTCCATTTTCATGCAGATAGCGGTGTAGATATTTCCATGTTCAAGCAGATAGCGGTGTAGATATTTCCATGTTCATTCAGATAGCGGTGTAGATATTTCCATGTTTATACAGATAGCGGTGAAGAAGTATGCATGTTTACACTGATAGCGGTGTAGATATTTCCATGTTCATACAGATGGCGGTGTAGATATTTCCATGTTTTTACAGATAGCAGTGTAGATATTTCCATCTTTATACACATAACGGTGTAGATATTTCCATGTTTATACAGATGGCGGAGTAGATATTTCCATACCCATACAGACGGTGGTGTAGATATTTCCATATTTATAGATATAGCGGTGTAGGTATTTCCATGTTTACACAGACAGCGGTGTAGATATTTCCATGTTTACACAGATAGCGGTGTAGATATTTCCATGTTTATAGAGATAGCGGTGTAGATATTTCCATGTTTATAGGGATATCAGTGTAGATATTTCCAGGTTTATACAGAGAGTAGTGTAGATATTTCCATGTTTATATAGATGGCTGTGTGGATATTTCCATGTTTATAGAGATAGCGGTGTAGACATCTCCATGTTTACACAGATAGCGGTGTAGATATTTCCATGTTTACACAGATAGCGGTGAAGACATTTCCATGTTCATACAGATAGCGGTGTAGATAATTCCATGTGTATACAGATAACGGTGTAGATATTTACATATTCCTACAGATGGCTGTGCAGATATTTCCATGTTTGTACAGACAGCGGTGTAGATATTTCCATGTTTACACAGATAGTGGTGTAGATATTTCCATGTTTACACAGATAGCGGTGTAGATATTTCCATGTTTATACAGATAGCGGTGTGGATATTTCCATGTACATCCAGATGGCTGTGTAAATATATCCATGTTCATACAGATGGCGGTGAAGATATTTCCATGTTCATACAGATAGCAGTGTAGATATTTCCATGTTCATACAGATAGCGGTGTAGATATTTCCATGTTCATACAGATAGAGGGGCTGATATTTCCATGTTCATACAGATAGAGGTGCTGATATTTCCATGTTTCTACAGGTAGCGGGGTAGATATTTCCATGTTTATACAGATAGCGGTGTAGATATTTCCATGTTTATACAGATAGCGGTGTAGATATTTCCATGTTTATACAGATAACGGTGTAGATATCTCCATTTTAATACAGATGGCCGTGTAGATATTTATATGTTCATACAGATGTCGTTGCAGATATTTCCATGTTCATACAGATGGCGATGTAGATATTTCCATGTTCATACAGATAGCGGTGTAGATATTTCCATGTTCATCCAGATGGCTGTGTAGATATATCCATGTTCATACAGATGGCGGTGAAGATATTTCCATGTTCATACAGATAGCAGTGTAGATATTTCCATGTTGATACAGATAGCGGTGTAGATATTTCCATGTTCATACTGATAGAGGGGCTGATATTTCCATATTCATACAGATAGCGGTGCTGATATTTCCATGTTTCTACAGGTAGCGGGGTAGATATTTCCATGTTTATACAGATAGCGGTGTAGATATTTCCATGTTTATACAGATAGCGGTGTAGATATTTCCATGTTTATACAGATAACGGTGTAGATATCTCCATCTTAATACAGATGGCCGTGTAGATATTTATATGTTCATACAGATGTCGTTGCAGATATTTCCATGTTCATACAGATGGCGGTGTAGATATTTCCATGTTCATACAGATAGCGGTGTAGATATTTCCATGCTCTTCCAGATGGCTGTGTAGATGTATCCATGTTCATACAGATGGCGGTGAAGATATTTCCATGTTCATACAGATAGCGGTGTAGATATTTCCATGTTCATACAGATAGCGGTGCAGATATTTCCATGTTCATACTGATAGCGGTGCTGATATTTCCATGTTTATACAGATAGCGATGTAGATATTTCCATGTTTATACAGATAGCGGTGTAGATATTTCCATTTTTATACAGATAGCGGTGTAGATCTCTCCTTCTTAATACAGATGGCGAAGTAGATATTTATATGTACAAACAGATGGCGGTGCAGATATTTCCATGTTCATACAGATAGCGGTGTAGATATTTCCATGTTCATACCGATAGTGGCGTAGATATTTCCATGTTCATCCAGATGGCTGTGTAGACATATCCATGTTCATACAGATGGCGGTGAAGATCATTCCATATTCATACAGATAGCGGTGTAGATATTTCCATGTTCATACAGAGTGTGGTGTAGATATTTCCATATTCATACAGATAGAGGGGCTGATATTTCCATGTTCATACAGATAGCGGAACTGATATTTCCATGTTTTTACAGGTAGCGGTGTAGATATTTCCATGTTTATACAGAAAGCGGTGTAGATATTTCCATGTTTATACAGATAGCGGTGTAGATATTTCCATGTTTATACAGATAGCGGTGTAGATATCTCCATCTTAATACAGATGGCGGTGTAGATATTTATATGTTCATACAGATGGCCGTGCAGATATTTCCATGTTCATACAGATAGCGGTGTAGTTATTTCCATGTGTAAAGATATAGCTGTGTAGATACTTCCATGTATATGCAGATAGTTGTGTAGATATTTCCATTTTCATGCAGATAGCGGTTTAGATATTTCCATGTTCAAACAGATAGCGGTGTAGATATTTCCATGTTCATACAGATAGCGGTGTAGATATTTCCATGTTTATACAGATAGCGGTGAAGATGTATGCATGTTTACACAGATAGCGGGGTAGATATTTCCGTGTTCATACAGATAGCGGTGTAGATATTTCCATGTTCATACAGATAGCGTTGTAGATATTTCCATGTTTATACAGATAGCGCTGAAGATGTATGCATGTTTACACAGATAGCGGTGTAGATATTTCCATGTTCATACAGATAGCGGTGTAGATATTTCCATGTTCATACAGATAGCAGTGTAGATATTTCCATGTTCATACAGATAGCGGTGTAGATATTTCCATGTTCATACAGATAGCGGTGTAGATATTTCCATGTTCATACAGATAGCGGTGTAGATATTTCCATGTTCATACAGATAGCGGTGTAGATATTTCCATCTTCATAGAGATAGCGGTGTAGATATTTCCAAGTTCATACAGATAACGGTGCTGATATTTCCATGTTTATACAGGTAGCAGTGTAGATATTTCCATGTTTATACAGATAGCAGTGTAGATATTTCCATGTTTATACTTATAGCGGTGTAGATATTTCCAAGTTTATACAGATAGCAGTGTAGATATCTCCATCTTAATATAGATGGGGGTGTAGATATTTATATCTTCATACTGATGGCGGTGCAGATATTTCCATGTTCATACAGATGGCGGTGTAGATATTTGCATGTTTATAGAGATAGCGCTGTAGTTATTTCCATGTGTAAAGAGATAGCTTTGTAGATATTTCCATGTATATGCAGATCGCTGTGTAGATATTTCCATTTTCATGCAGATAGCGGTGTAGATATTTCCATGTTCAAACAGATTGCGGTGTAGATATTTCCATTTTCATGCAGATAGCAGTGTAGATATTTCCATGTTTATACAGATAGCGGTGAAGATGTATGAATGTTTACAAAGATAGCCGTGTATATATTTCCATGTTCATACAGATAGCGGTGTAGATATTTCCATGCTCATCCAGATGGCTGTGTAGATATATCCATGTTCATACAGATGGCGGTGAAGATATTTCCATGTTCATACAGATAGCGGTGTAGTTATTTCCATGTGTAAGGAGTTAGCTGTGTAGATATTTCCATGTATATGCAGATAGCTGTGTAGATACTTCCATTTTCATGCAGATAGCGGTTTAGATATTTCCATGTTCAAACAGATAGCGGTGTAGATATTTCCATGTTCATACAGATAGCGGTGTAGATACTTCCATGTTCATACAGATAGCGGTGTATGTATTTCCATGTTCATACAGATAGCGGTGTAGATATATCAATGTTCATAGAGATAGCGGTGTAGATATTTCCGTGTTCATACAGATAGTGGTGCTGATATTTCCAAGTTTATACCGATAGCGGTGAAGATATCTCCATCTTAATACAGATGGCGGTGTAGATATTTATATGTTCATACAGATGGCGGTGCAGTTATTTCAATGTTCATACAGATGGCTGTGTAGATATTTCCATGTTTATAGAGATAGCGGTGTAGTTATTTCCATGTGTATAGAGATAGCTTTGTAGATATTTCCATGTATATGCAGATAGCTGTGTAGATATTTCTATTTTCATGCAGATAGTGGTTTAGATATTTCCATGTTCGTACAGATAGCGGTGTATGTATTTCCATGTTCATACAGATAGCGGTGTAGATACTTCCATGTTCATACAGATAGCGGTGTAGATATTTCCAGGTTTATACAGATAGCGGTGAAGGTGTATGCATGTTCATACAGATAGCGGTGTAGATATTTCCATGTTCATACAGATAGCGGTGTAGATATTTCCATGTTCATACATATAGCGGTGTAGATATTTCCATGTTCATACAGATAGCGGTGTAGATATTTCCATGTTCATACAGATAGCGGTGAAGATATTTCCATGTTCATACTGATAGCGGTGCTGATATTTCCATGTTTATACAGATAGCGGTGTAGATATTTCCATGTTTAAACAGATAGCGGTGTAGATATTTCCATGTTTATACAGATAGCGGTGAAGCTATTTCCATGTTCATACAGATAGCGGTGTATGTATTTCCATGTTCATACAGATAGCGGTGTAGATATTTCCATGTTTATACAGATAGCGGTGTAGCTATTTCCAAGTTCATACAGATAGCGGTGTGGATATTTCCATGTTCATCCAGATGGCTGTGTAGATATATCCATGTTCATACAGATGGCGGTGAAGATATTTCCATGTTCATACAGATAGCGGTGTGGATATTTCCATGTTCATACAGATAGCGGTGTAGATATTTCCATGTTCATACAGATAGCGGTGTAGATATTTCCATGTTCATACAGATAGAGGGGCTGATATTTCCATGTTCATACAGATAGCGGTGCTGATATTTCCATGTTTCTACAGGTAGCGGGGTAGATATTTCCATGTTTATACAGATAGCGGTGTAGATATTTCCATGTTTATACAGATAGCGGTGTAGATATTTCCATGTTTATACAGATAACGGTGTAGATATCTCCATCTTAATACAGATGGCCGTGTAGATATTTATATGTTCATACAGATGTCGTTGCAGATATTTCCATGTTCATACAGATGGCGGTGTAGATATTTCCATGTTCATACAGATAACGGTGTAGATATTTCCATGTGTAAAGAGATAGCTGTGTAGATATTTCCATGTATATGGAGATAGCTCTGTAGATATTTCCATTTTCATTCAGATAGCGGTGTAGATATTTCCATGTTCATACAGATAGCGGTGTAGATATTTCCATGTTTATACAGAGTGTGGTGAAGATGTATGCATATTTACACAGATAGCGGTGTAGATATTTCCATGTTCATACTGATAGCGTTGTAGATATTTCCATGTTCATCCAGATGGCTGTGTAGATATATCCATGTTCATACAGATAGCGGTGTAGATATTTCCATGTTCATACAGATAGCGGTGTAGATATTTCCATGTTCATACAGATAACGGTGCTGATATTTCCATGTTTATACAGGTAGCAGTGTAGATATTTCCATGTTTATACAGATAGCGGTGTAGATATTTCCATGTTTATACATATAGCGGTGTAGATATTTCCAAGTTTATGCAGATAGCGGTGTAGATATCTCCATCTTAATATAGATGGGGGTGTAGATATTTATATCTTCATACAGATGGCGGTGCAGATATTTCCATGTTCATACAGATGGCGGTGTAGATATTTGCATGTTTATAGAGATAGCGCTGTTGTTATTTCCATGTGTAAAGAGATAGCTTTGTAGATATTTCCATGAATATTCAGATCGCTGTTTAGATATTTCCATTTTCATGCAGAAAGCGGTGTAGATATTTCCATGTTCATGCAGATAGCAGTGTAGGTATTTCCATGTTTATACAGATAGCTGTGAAGATGTATGCATGTTTACACAGATAGCGGTGTAGATATTTCCATGTTCATACAGAAAGCGGTGTAGATATTTCCATGCTCATCCAGATGGCTGTGTAGATATATCCATGTTCATACAGATGGCGGTGAAGGTATTTCCACGTTCATACAGATTGCGGTGTAGTTATTTCCATGTGTAAAGAGATAGTTGTGTAGATATTTCCATGTATATGCAGATAGCTGTGTAGATTTTTCCATTTTCATGCAGATAGCGGTTTAGATATTTCCATCTTCCTACAGATGGTGGTGTAGATATTTCCATATTCATACAGATGGCGGTGTAGATATTTCCATGTTTATACAGATAGCAGTGTAGATATTTCCATCTTTATACACATATCGGTGTAGATATTTCCATGTTTTAAGAAAGAGCGGTGTAGATATTTCCATGTTTACACAGAGAGCGGTGTAGATATTTCCATGTTTACACAGATAGCGGTGTAGATATTTCCATGTTTATACAGATAGCATTGTAGATATTTCCATATTTATAGAGATATCGGTGTAGATATTTCCATGTTTATACAGATCGCGATGTAGATATTTCCATGTTTCTACAGATGGCTGGGTAGATATTTGCATGTTTATAGAGAGAACGGTGTAGATATTTCCATGATCCCCCAGTTGGTGATGTAGATATTTCCATGATTACACAGACAGCGGTGTAGATATTTCCAAGTTTATGCGGGTAGCGGTGTAGATATTTCCACTTTTATGCTGATAGCAGTGTAGATATTTCGATGTTTATAAAGGTAGCGGTTTAGATATCTCCATGTTTTAAGAGATAGCGGTGTAGATATTTCCATGTTTACATAGATAGCGTTGTAGATATTTCCATGTTTATTCAGATATCGGTGTAGATATTTCCATGTTCATACTGATGGCGGTGTAGATATTTCTATGTTTATAGATATAGCAGTGTAGATATTTCCATGTTTATCCAGATAGCGGTGTACGTATTTCCATATTTATACAGATGGCGGTGAAGATATTTCCATGCTTATAGAGAAAGCGGTGTAGATATTTCCATATTCCTACAGATGGCGGTGTAGATATTTCCATGTTTATAGAGTTGGCGGTTTAGATATGTACATGTTCCTACAGATGGCGGTGTAGATATTTCCATGTTTATACAGATAGCGGTGTAGGTATTTCCATGTTTGTACACATTACGTTGTAGATATTTCCATGTTTTAAGAGATAGCGGTGTAGATATTTCCATGTTTACACAGACTGCGGTGTAGATATTTCCATGTTTATACAGATAGCATTGTAGATATTTACATGTTTATACTGATAGTGGTGTAGATATTTCCATGTTTACACAGATAGCGGAGTAGATATTTCCATGTTTATACAGATAGCTTTGTATGTATTTCCTTGTTTATACAGATATCGGTGTAGACATTTCCACGTTTATAGAGTTAGTGGTGTAGATATTTCCATGTTTATACAGATAGCGGTGTAGGTATTTCCAAGTTTATAGAGATAGCGGTTTAGACATTTCCATGTTCCTACAGATGGTGCTGTAGATATTTCCATGTGCATACAAATGGAGGTGTAGATATTTCCGTGTTTATAGATATAGCGGTGTAGATATTTCCATGTTTATCCAGATAGCGTTGTACGTATTTCCATGTATATACAGATGGCGTTGTAGACATTTCCTTGTTTATAGAGATAGCGTTGTAGATATTTCCATGTTCCTACAGATGGCGGTGTAGATATTTCCATGTTTACAGAGTTGGCGGTGTAGATATTTCCACGTTCATACAGATGGTGGTGTAGATATTTCCATGTTAATACAGATAGCGGGGTAGGTATTTCCATGTTTATACACATTACGCTGTAGATATTTCCATGTTTTTACAGATAGCTGTGTAGATATTTCCATGTTTATACACATGGCGGTGTGGATATTTCCATGTTCATAGGGATGGCGTTGTAGATATTTCCATCTTTATAGAGATGGCAGTGTAGATATTTCCATCTTAATACAGATAGTGGTGTAGATATTTCCATGTTTAAACAGATGGCGTTGTAGATATTTCCATCTTTATAGAGGTTGCGTCGTAGATATTTCCTTATTCATACAGATGGCAGTGTAGATATTTCCATGTTTATATAGATGGCGGTGTAGATATTTCCATCTTAATACAGATAACGGTGTAGATATTTCCATGTTTATGCAGATGGCGGTGTAGATATTTTCATGTCGATACAGATGGCGGTGTAGGTATTTCCATGTTTATAGAGAGAGCGGTGTAGATATTTCCATGTTGATAGAGATAGCGGTGTAGATATTTCCATGTATATACCGATAGCGGTGTAGATATTTCCATATTTATACAGGTAGCGGTGCAGAAATGTGAATTCATTAAACCTCTTTTTCTTTATAAATTACCCAGTCTTGGGTATGTCTTTATCAGCAGCATGAAAATTGACTAATACACTCACTGTCCATGAATGATACTCTGTTAGCCCATTTGCATTGTTGTAAAGAAATACCTGAGGCTGGGTAATTTATAAAGAAATGACGTTTATTTGTCTCCTTGTTCTGAAGGCTGTACGTGAAGCATAGTACTGGCACCTGCTTCCAGGGAGGGCCTCAGGAACCTTCCAATCATGGTGGAAGGTGAAGGGAAACCAGCATATCACATGGTGAGAGCGGAAGCCAGAGAGACAGGGAGGAGGTGTCAGTCTCTTTTAAACAACCAGATATCGCATGAACTCACAGGGTAAGAACTCATTCATTACCAAGAGGACAGCACCAAGCCATTCAGGAGGCATCTATCTCCAACATTGGGGATCACATTTGAACGTGAGATTTGAAGGGGACAAACATCCAAACTATGTCAGATACCAAAGCTGACAATGCTTAGGATCTTTAGCTGTTCCAGGTTCTGGGAAAAGGGAGAGAGTTAGCTTCCCTCGTCTATGCTGTGCTACTCCATATTATATTAGTAATTATTGTTCTCTAAAGGTTCTTGAAAGCAAATAAACAAATGCAAGGCAAAACATATGAAATGCAAGGCAAAACATACGAAATGCAAGGCAAATGCATTAAAAACTTTTGAGTGTTAATATATAGGTTTTATTTTACCTTTTTAATTTCTTTTGCTTAACCAAATAGATTATGTAGTTTTGATTAACTGGCCATGAAATAGCTCTGCCTACATAGAATTTCCCATGAATAATTGGTTGTGGAGACTTTTGTGTGTGACCCAAATCCTCCCTCAAAACTGAAGTTTGCCCAGCTATTGGGAGTGTTGGCAAATCATGCCTCTCAGCTGATTCTCTCTAGAATTTATTCTCAGGAGATCTAATTAATAACTTGTCAAGCTGATGTCCATCCTTGGGGACAACTCGTATCTGAAGAATGGCCAGTGAAAGGTATTAAAACTCCATACTCCTGCCTCAATTTAGGGCAACTCTGAAGGGTCACCCCTGCTTCTCAGCTCCCCCTTGAGATTAGCTGAGGTATTTGTTGTGACTGCCTCACATCTCAACTCCCTTTGTCCAATTCAGCTTTTTCGCCACAGTTGTTGGCTCCTAGGATTTTACCCAGTTAAATGTTCTCTACACAAATCTCTATCTCAAATCTGCTTTACAGGGAATGTGGCCTCAGACAGGTTTTCATTAGGTTCTGGACGTAACTCTCATTAGTCATTGATATGATTCGGCTGTGTCTCCACCCGAATCTCACCTTGATTGTAATTATCCCCGCATGTCAAGGATGGAGTCAGGTGGAGATCATTGAATCATAGGGGCGGGTTCCCCCTACTGTTCTCCTGGTAGCGAATAAGTCTCACGAGATCTGATGCTTTTAAAATGGGAGTTTCCCTACACAAGCTTTCTTCTCTGCTACCATTTAAGATGTGCCTTTGCTTCTTTTTTGCCTTCTGCCGTGACTCTGAGGCCTCCCCAGCCATGTGGAATTGTGAGTTCATTAAACCTCTTTCCTTTCTAAATTACCCGGTCTTGGGTATGACTTTATTAGCAGCATGAGAACAAACTAGTGCAGTCTGTTCTATAAGCCCAAGTCGGATCACAGATTCCCACTTTCCGTTTTTTTTTCTAGCCCATATTTCTACTAAAACTTGACTCATATAGACTTAAAACAAAATAATTAAGCATGGCTAGTATTTATTTAATATTTTATACGTGTCAGGTACTGTATTTTGTAACTTATCTTTTAATAATCTTTCCAAATCTCTAAAAGGAGAATTCTGCTCTTTTATAGAGAAAATAAGGATGGCTCAATCTTTTGATTTTTATTACAAGCTTTATTTTGTATAACATATAATAAACTAAAAATATTGAAAGTTTAGAAACCATCAGCACGCAATCGAGGTGATGGAAATATACTTCACCTCCAGTTTCCTGATGCCTCTTTATAATACATTTCTCTGGCCCCTCATTCCTGGCCCTTAAAAACCACCAAACTGCTTTCTGTCACTGGACAGTAATTTATACAGTCAAAAAATGTATATAAATAAAATTTTACACTATGCACTTTTTTGTCTGACATTTTATGTTTTTTTCTCTGCATGTTTTACCTCTAGAGTCTGCCTTGTTTCACTTAGTATAGTTATTTTGAGATTCATTCATGTTATAGTATGTATCCATAATTAATTCGGAGAAAGCAAGTTAATTCATTAATGTATTGATTGATATTTAGACTGTTTCTAGTTTGGGCTATTATGAATACATGTGCTATGAACATTTGTGTTGATATCATTATATGAACACCTACTTTTATCTCTCTTGGGTAAATACCCAGGAGTGCAATGGCTGAGTCTTATGGCAGAAGTATGTTTAACTTTTTAAGGGACTCTTAAACTGTTTTTCAAAGGTTACACTTTTTTGTATTCCCATCAGCAGTGTATGAGAGTTTCAGCTTCTCCACATCCAAGCCAGTGCTTGGCTGTTATCAGTCATGCTAATCTTAGCTATTTAAAAATAGATAGTGGCGTCTCATTTTGGTTTTAATTTGCATTGCCCTAAGCATTAATTATGTTGAGCATATGTGCTTATTTACCAAACAAATGTCTACTTTGTAATGTCTGTTCCAGTCTTTCACCCAAGTTTTAAATGGGGTTGTTTGTTTTTCATTATTAAATTTTGAGCTTTTAAAATATATTTTTGATGGAAGCCTTTCATCAGATATATGAATTGCAAATATTTTCTCCCAGCCTGCAGCTTGTCTTTTCAGTCTCTTAATAGATTCTTTTGAAGAGCAGATTCTTTTTTTTAAATTTGATGGGTTCTTCTTATCAATATATTATTATATAAATCATGCTGTGGGGTCATATCAAAGAAAGCTTTGCCTGACTCAAAGTCCCAAATGTTTTCACATCTTCCCTCTCCTCTCCTTTGGGAACTGAGATTACACGTAAATTCAGTTACTTGAAATTTACTGTCTACTATTGCTCTGTTCATGTTTTTTAAAAATTTATTTTCTCTCTCTATTTTATTTTGAGAGGTGTCTATCTTTTCTTCTTTAATGACTAATGTGCTATCAGCCTACCATGTAGCTGGGACTACAGCCGCATGCTACTATGCCCCGCTAATTTTTGTATTTTTAGTAGAGATGGGATTTCACCATATTGGTCAGGCTGGTCCTGAACTCCTGACTTCGTGATCCACCTGCCTCGGCCTCGCAAAATGCTGAGATTACAGGCGTGAGCCACTGCACCCAGCCTCCTTTAGTGTATCTTGCATGTCTCTATTTTAGAACATATAGAATACTGTTTCAATAAGCATTTGAATGTTCTTAACTGATAACTCTGGCACCTTGATTTACTCTGGATCAGTTCTGACTCAGTGATTTTTCTCCTTATTATGAGCCACGTTCTTCTGTCTTTTGTTGTTACTGTTGTGTCTCTGCTAAACTGTGTCTGGATGTCAGATATGGTGACTTTTATCTTATTGAGTGCTGGAAGTATATATACATATTCTTGATCTTTGTATTGGTATGTATTTAAGTTTAGTTGGAAAGAGTTTGACTCTTTTTGGTCTTGCTTTAAAAATTCATTAGGTGGGATCAGACCAGTTCTCATTTTAGAGCTAATCACTCCCAACTAGTGAGGCAAGATCCTTCTGGGTATCCCTGGGAATCTTGAGGTGTTTCTGGTTTGGCTGATAAAATAAGCACTATTACTGGACCTTGGTGAGCATGTGTACTGTTACTTTTCATCTTATCTGGGTGTTGTTTCCCCAACCGTAGGTACTTTTCTCTAGGCCTGTCCTAACAATTACTTAGCTATGTACTTTAGGGGGACCCTTTGCAGAGCTCTGGAGTTCTCTTTCTGTGCAGCCCCTTCTTCTCGGAAACCTTGTCCTGAGAGCTCATGTCAACATGGTTCCTGTGGACTCTCAGCTCTGTCCCCTCAGCTCAGGGAGAACGATGGGCTCCTCTTGGGCTTTTCTCCT
Organism: Gorilla gorilla gorilla; assembly: GCF_029281585.2. Classification (NCBI taxonomy): domain Eukaryota; kingdom Metazoa; phylum Chordata; class Mammalia; order Primates; family Hominidae; genus Gorilla; species Gorilla gorilla. Next base: position 838,879 of record NC_073232.2, on the reverse strand, counting down.
GCAGTAGTGGGCTGGAAAACTTTCTCCAGGCATAAATTAGGGCAGTTGATAGGCTCACCTTGTTTGAGACTGACTTTACAGGGTCTTGCAAACTTTTGTGGCATACATTTTGGCCATTTTTTTGGTTGTTTCAGGAGGGAGAGAAAGTCTATTTCTTGTTACTCCATCATGGTCATTGCAGAAGTCAAACTAACTGATATTTATCAATACAGTCTGTTGCTACACATTGAACTTGCTTAAGATAATTTTTAGATGGCACAGAACTTTCTGTCCATTGAATGAGACTCTCTGCTTATTTTGCAAGTGCTCATTTGTATGGAGACATTTGTATGGAGAAACTTCAAAAAGTTTGTGGAAAAATGAAGTTAAAAGATAAACATTGAAAATGTGATCTTCGGTTTTCATCCCTAAAGAACTGATGGTCCTGGGAACTTAACAATGCCAATGCAGTCTCTTATACATTATTAACTTAAGAAAAATGGGTGCCCTTTCCACATTTGTTGAGATTGGGAAACAAAAAGAAGTCAGAAGGAGCCAAATCAGAGCTGTAAGGTGGATGCCTGACAATTTCCCATTGAGACTCTCACAAAATTGCCTTTGCTTGATGACAGGAATGAGCAGAAACATTGTGGTGTTAGAGGACTGTCTGCTAAAGCTTTCCCAGGTATTTTGCCCTAAAACTTTGACTAACTTATTCAAAACACTCTCATGATATGCAGATATTATTGTTCTTTGACCTTCCACAAAGTCAACAAGCAAAATGCCTGGAATGTCCCCAAAAAACTGTTGCCGTGACCTTTGCTCTTGAGTGATCCCCTTTAGCTTTGACTGGACCACTTCCACCTTTGGTAGCCATTGCTTTGATTGTGTTTTGCCCTCAGGATCATACTGGGAAAGCCATGTTTTATCTTCTGTTACAATTCTTCAAAGAAATCCTTCAGGATCTTGACCCTAGTTCTTTAAAATTTCCATTGAGAGCTCTCCTCTTGTCTGCAGCTGATCTGAGCACAACACTTTTGGCACCCATGCAGTGGAAAGTTGGTTCAACTTTAATTTTTTAGTCAGAACTGTGTAAGCTGAACCAATTAAGATGTCTATGATGTTGGCTATTGTTTGTGCTGTTGATTATCAGTCCTCTTCAATTAGGGCACAAACAAGATTAATTTTTTTCCTTGCAAATTGATATGGATGATCTGTCCCTGTGGACTTCATCTTCCACATCATCTCGTTTCTTCTTTAAAAAAGCTGTCCGCTTGTGAACTACTGATTTCTTTGGTGCATTGTCCCCTCAAGCTTCTTGTAAAGCATCAGTGATTTCACCATTCTTTCACTCAAGCTTCATCATAATCTAATGTTTGTTCTTGCTTCAATTTTAGCAGAATTTACATTGCTCTGCTAGGGGCTCTTTTCAAACTAATGTCTACTCCTTCTTACTGTCTCAAACTAGATCCTGTTCAAACATGCTATAATAAATTAGTATGAGTTTATTTTGCTGCCAAAATTGAAACCTTTGCATAGTTTTTTTCATAATATACATTTTCCATGAACTTTTTAAGGCCTCTCATGTATCCACAGGTAGAGTGCCTTACCTATTCTGACTTCAGTCAATTATTCAAGACCTTTCCTTGTCAGTGATACATTAGAAAGGTAGAGTATTGAAAAATAAGAGTAGTTTCTGCTGATTAAGAAATACTATATCTTTTTCTACTTCTTTCTTTTTTTTTTTCTTTTTTTTTTTTTTGAGACAGCATCTTTCTCTGTCACCCAGGCTGGAGTGCAGTGGTGTGATCTCAGCTCACTGCAACCTCTGCCTCCCAGGGTCAAGTGATTCTCCTGCCTCAGCCTCCCGAGTAGCTGGGACTATAGGTGCCTGCCACCACACCCAGCTATTTTTTGTATTTTTAGTGGAGACAAGGTTTCACCATATTGGCCAGGCTGGTCTTGAACTCCTGACCTTGTGATCTGCCTGACTCGGCCTCCCAAAGCGCTGGGATTACAGTCATGAGCCACCGTACCTAGCTTTCTACTTCTTTCTTATTATTTTCCTCCTCTCTCATTCCTATATTCTCTCCTTTCTCCTACTTTCCTCCCCACTCCCTGTTTCCTTCCTTTCATCTTTCCTATTTTCAAGACTTAATATTTCTTGAACCTCCGATGTTATCATAGTATGTTATTTGTTTAATTTTCACATAACAATAATAGTTTAAATACAAATAATATTTATTTTCATCCCCATGTTATCAGTATAACAGTAAAGATGTGGAGAGGCCAGCTGGGCATGGTGGCTCAAGCCTGTAATCCCAGCACATTGGGAGGCCGAGGTGGGTGGATCACGAGGTCAGGAGATCGAGACCATCCTGGCTAACACGGTGAAACCCCATCTCTACTAAAAAATAGAAAAAATTAGCTGGGCGTGGTGGCGCGTGCCTGTAGTCCCAGCTACTCGGGAGGCTGAGGCAGGAGAATAGTGTGAACCCGGGAGGCAGAACTTGCAGTGAGCCAAGATCACGCCACTGCACTCCAGCCTGGGTGACAGAGCGAGACTCTGTCTCAAAAAATAAATAAATAAATAAATGAAAATAAAATTAGAAAAATGATGTGGAGAGGCCAAACCAATGGCTCTTATATCCACGTTCTTTCTTCTAAATGATTTCACCTTAGTTTTGGTCTGCATCTCTAACCATAGCTAGTTGCAGCAGGACTTCTATCTGGCCTTGCTGCTCTCATTTTTGGACCTCCTCACTGAAATCAAATTGATCTTTCTAAAATGCAAACCTGGTCTTAGTATTTTATTACTTAAAACCCATTGGTGGCTTTCCATGATTTATGGAATAAAGTCAAAATTCCTGTTTTTGCCCATGTTTCTGTGTGCCTCTCATCCCTACATTTACTGATTCCTGTGTGCCATAAATTGCCAGTTGTCCAGAGTTCATTCTCTTTTTGTACTTGGGAGGACTTCTGCATCCTGCAACTTTTCCCCTGAAACGTGCTTGGAAAATACCTACTCATTTTTTTCAGATTCAGGTTAGCTTTTTACTTCAGTTTCTTTTCCTGAAGCTTATACTGACTGCTCCATATGGCTTTGGGGATTAGCTACTCATTCCTTTGTGCCCTTTGTAGATACCCATTTATCATGGAGTCTTTTTTTTTTTTTTTTTTGAGACAGAGTCTCACTCTGTCACCAGGCTGGAGTGCAGTGGTGTGATCTCAGCTCACTGCAACCTTTACCTTCCAGGTTCAACTGATTCTCTTGCCTCAGCCTCCCAAGAAACTACAGGCGTGCACCACCGTGCCCAGCTAATTTTTGTATTTTTAGTAGAGACGGGGTTTCACTATGTTGGCCAGGATGGTCTCGATCTCTTGACCTCGTGATCTGCCCACGATGGCCTCCCAAAGTGCTGGGATTACAGGCATGAACCACCGCTCCCAATCAGTCACGCAGTCTTTATACTTACTTGTTTACTTGCCTGTGAGCTCACTGAATGCAGGGACTATTTCCTTGTTGCTCTAGCACCTACACCAGTACCTGGTATCCAGAAGCTGTATGCTAAATGTTTGTTGAGTGGCTGTTTGACTGAATGATTGTACTCCTAATTAGTAGATAGAAAGCCATGAACTTCCCAGTTCATCATTCTTTGTGCTCAATTCTGGTTTCTTTATTGTGTTCAAAAGAGTTCCTTAGTGACATAAAACTATGGAGCTAGTATGTCAGCTCATTTAAGCAATGATTGGTTTATGTATATAAGAGGCTTCAATAATTATATATTTTTATTTCAGTTTCAATAAATGATCAATTGATTAATTTTCTCTGTTTTGGCTTATTGTTCACATTTAATATCAAATAAAAGTGTTTTACTTAAAATTATTCATGCCAATTATGACAGTTAGGTGAATATTACTTTGACTTACATTCCAGTAGTAGTTTTGGTTGAACCCTGAATATGCTAAGACGTCCCTTTTCTTTTTTCTTATGAACAGGCTACTGTGTTTACATATATTATTAAAATCTTCTTTGAAAATACGAAGAGTGTTACATTTCTTATATTTAGTTCTCTGTGCTTCAGAATTCCTGTGATACTTGCACTTAAGTCCTTCTGAGCAGTTGATGTTGATATTTATGTGGTTAATTTCATGAAACGTGGTGGTTTTCATTTCTATCATTAATTTATACAGGAGATAGACTGTTTTCCAGGTGTAAGCTCAGTCATATAATTAGAAAATTTATAAGCAGAAAGGAGTTATTTGGTCTAACCCATTTATTCTACAGATAGAGAAATTAGAGTCCAGAAACTCTGTCTTCTTTAAAGTCTTACAGGTATTTAAGAAAAAAGAATAGACTTGAGGTTTCTGTGCTCTGAACCCAGTGATCTTGACACTGTAATGATCTTCATCCATATTATTCACAGAAGTAAATATAATCACATATTAAATAAGAAACAAAAATACTAAGGAGATATTATACTGAAAAATGAAATAATATTATCTTAATTATTTTGATCAGATTCAATCTATAGCAGCTTGAAGGCTAATAATTCCAATGATTCTCTGAATAAACCATTTTTCTAATAAGATTACAGGTTTTAGTAATCTAATTATTTTGACTGATGCAAATGTTACCCCGCCAGTCTGAAAAATGTGTTTATTTATATGTCATAAAGAATAATTTATTCCAAAAAGGCTAATTTTCAAAATATATGTATCTTCTGAAACTGTATCTATTTTTTCCCCACGTTTTCTAAATATATTTTAGAGGGCATTTGTAGATTTTCATGGTGCTGGAAAATTAAGGTATAATGGTCTCATGAAGGAGAATAATGTCATTTAGACATTGTAATTTTGGAGGATCACAATACTTTTTGGAATGTGGTTGTTGCAGAACTGGTCACTTATACTAATTATATAATAACATACTATACTAATGCAATAATATACCATATGAAATTATTCAGTGGTAAATTTGTCTTAAATCCTCTAGAATACTGCAAAGAAATAGTTTATATAAGAAAGAGTACCATAGCAGATGTGAACACAATATTTCCTATTTTTTTCTTCTTTTTTATTTTTTTGAAGACAAGTTCTCACTCTGTTGCCCAGACTGGAGTTCAGTGCCATGTTCATAGTTCACTGCAACCTCAAACTCCCAAGCTCAAGTGATCCTCTTGATTCAGCCTCTGAAGTAGCTGTGCCTATAGGTGTGCACCACCACACCGGCTAAGTTTTAAAATTTTTTATAGATATGTTGCCCAAGCTGGTCTCAAATTCTTGAGCTCAAGAGATCTTCTCACCTTGGCCTCCCAGAGTGTTGGGATTACAGGCATGAGCCACCATACTCAGCCAATATTTCTTTTGTAAAAGACATTTTCTAACATACTTCTCATTTTAACTAACATAATATTCAAAGTGTAGATCTGAGAAAGAGATAGTGCCTGCAGATCTGGGATCCTACATGCTAATATTATGGGATGCATTCAGATTTGATCAGCAGATATTCCATTTATTCTAGAACACCACCAGCAGAAGAATGTAATTACGTCTATCACTAAAACTTTGTGTCAATACAGACTACTGTATTTGTTATCATAGATGGTCCTTGGATGGCAGCCTTAAGCAATTTTAAACCTAGACAGGTGATGTACTTTTTCTTCTTGGATAATTTTCATGGTTTTATCTAATTTGGTTGTAACTAATGTGTTTAATATGGCTTGCTTGTTTTTTAAAAAGTTGTTCAGTATCCTTAGAACTCAGTGCTGATTTCTTTTTCTAGCAGGCCTTTTATATAGGACATCTCACTTTCTCCTGGCTCTCTACTACTAGCATGAGGTCTCTGAAAAATCAAGACAGCAAAATAATTTGTTATAGAACAGCCTATGTAGAGGGACAGGGGAGGAGTCATATTCCAAGAGGGAAAGACCTTTGAGCCAGGCTCAATTTGTAGAGGCTGTTGAATGAAAATGAGAGAGAGAGAATGCACACTTTATTGCACTATTAAAGCAAAATTCTGACAATAACTTCTAAAAATGATTCAACTCTTATACACTGAGAATATGACAGACCTTCCAAAAGTATAATTTCTTACATGAACGTCCAGGTATATAAGGAAAAATAACTATTTCATACCAATATCTCCAGCCGCCTTTATTGTTGGTTCACCACATAGGTTTTTATCAGAATCGCAGAACATTAATTTTTTAAATTAGCTACCATTACAACTAGCTTGAGAAGAACTTTCTTTTTAATAATTCGACCCAGATGCATTCTAGATACTCCAGTGTTACGAATCGATGGCTTCATGAGGAGCCGCTGTTGACTCATGCTATCTCTGGACACACTGACAGGAAATGTTTTCTTACACCTGTTTTCCTCCTGCTTTTCCTTGGTAGGACTTAGTTCCTTGGCATAGTTCAGTATCAATGGCAGTCATAGAGAAGTGTTACAGAAACCCAGCTTATTCCAACTTGTGAATTATTTGGCACCCAGGAACCAGGTCTTACAATCTTCAACCCACTTTTTCTTAACATGGCCCCTTTTCTGAAATGTTTATTTATATATGATGTAGGCCTGGGGAAAGGACATGGACTTTCAAAGAAAATATTCTCCAATAGATCTGTCAACTCCAGAGAACCTTCTGACTAAATCTGAAAGAATTCCACTGTGCTCTGATAACATCCTTTAATAATGAAGGAAAAGATATTTTTCCCCCAGGAGGATTTTGTAGTGAAAAGATGGCATAATTTTTTTAAAAATGTTGTTTATAATCTCATTTGTTTTTTCATTTGTGGGGTGTGTCTTAAATCCTAAATGGTACATCCTTTTTAAAATACTTCTAGTAATAAAATGTTTCTGAAGTTATGTTGTAAATATCATTGGACTATGTTTAATAATGTTAAGTTGATCCCACTTCCCCTGAAATTATATACATAAATGCTGAAAGTATAAATTTACATATACAACTTCATGGAACATTTTTCTTCCAAGTGTGCATTTGCTAGAATTTGCATTGAAAGGTTTTGGAAGGAGCCTGTTGGTATGAATCCTGTGTGAGCAACACTCAGATTTGTTGCATACTGAACAGCATGCTAAATCTCACTTCACAATCTTAGATTTCTCATCTACCATCTTGAGCTGAATTTAAAATGTAACTGCAGTTTATTATGTCACCTGTTCGTCAAACACTGATGCAAAGCTTAGTTTTCAGTGTGAAGAACCCATGACTAGAGAAGGGAAGAAGAAAGGGTCAAGCAGACCTCATTAAAGAGTGTATGGGCAAGAAAACACATCAGATGTCTTGATAGGTTTTTTAAAGTCCTGTTAGACTTGTCATGATTTCCAAAACACTAAATGCCATCTAGTATTTTGGACCCTCCAAAATTACAGTAGAATATTATTATGGGTCATCTTAATTGGAAATATACAGGAAAATCCTGATGATTAATGTAGACTAGTGATAGCTCTCACACATTTATATAACCTATGTTGAAAAGAAAGAAGAAAGGCAGGAAGGAAAGAAGGAAAAAGAGCGGAGAGAGAGGAACAAGAAAACACGTGGATTTGTGGAAATGAAAATTTTTAAATTACTAATTTGCAAGAATGGGTAAGAAAAATACCGAGTATGAACATAAATGCTTTCAATTCCGTTTGTCTCTTAATCCTTCTCAGTCCGTGGCCAGTTTTGAAACTTGGTGTAACTTCCTTCCTTTATTCCTCCCTCCCTTGCTCCCTCCATCCCTTCTTGCCAGCCTCCTTCCCTTCCTCTCTCCTTGAGTTTCCTTCTTCTTTCTTGTTCCCTCCCTCCCTCCCTCTCTCTTTTTTCCCCTTAGTTTCCCCGGAAGCACATATACCAGCCATTTGAATGCTTTCTGCTCATAGATACTGCCAAGCCCCCTCACCCAGACTGCTGAATAGATTTGGTAGAATGGAATGAGAAACATAGACTTTGTGTCTGTGGCGGCCACCTCTGATGTTGCAGACTTTTGCCGTGATTATGCACTCCAGCCGAGGGACGCTAGAGAGGTTGAAATTTCAACTGTGGGATTTGCCATTTTGGAATTTGCAGAAATGTACTGGATATGCTAACAGCAGCCTGGCTAGCCTCCACTTCACAAGGAAGTATTTAAATATACACGTGTAATATGAAGAAAATTGCATTAGATCATAAGGGATGAATTATTTTGTAAATGACTATACCATCAAATACCATACCTGATATCAATCATCTTCATCAGACAGTATCTGTGTATGTAAGTAGATAAACAAAAAAGCAGGAGTTTATTTCTCTCTAATGTATCCTTGACTCTCTAGCAGTGACCTCTGAAATGTCTCTTCTGATCCAGACTTGTTTGAATCATGTGCAACATTTTAGATTTGTCTTTTCTCTGCAAGTTTTTTTTGTTAAGTACCATAACATATTGAACCAAATAGTTTTGCTTGCTTTCTATTGATGACACATGATTTTGGCTTTTATCTTCAGTGGAAAATCAATGTGTCACATGGAGTTCACTAAGAAAAAGGTATGGGGCCTCTTTGTAATTCTTTGTCAGATGATTGCTTTATCTTGATTTATGCCTTCAAACTTTTTCCCATTCAGCAGAAAATATTGTGTCGCTATCTGTGAGAGCAAAGCGATCTATACCAATTTATGCTCTAAGTGTAGCCTCCTTCCAGAACTGCTTATGGAACATATCAACTCACTATAGATTAGGGACATAATGGATTCTTCTTTCTTAAAAGTGGCAGATTGACAATTTTAGTTCATATACAAGCTTTTATATTAACATTAAAACAATATTTCTATGTAAAGTAAAATATTGTAGTTGATTATTATTCGAGGGCCTCCCAGAATTTCAAGGTCTGAAAATAAATTCAGTGTTCCTGGTGGTAACAAAATTGCCCCTACTTCCTTGTATCAGGACTGCCATTTGGAACTGCTGGGGAAGCTCTTTTCAGAAATTATTTTCAAAACAGCATTGTTGCCTTTTGCCAAACTGAAATCTGGTTGTAAACTTTTGAAAACTAGTTCCTTGGAATGGAATTCAAGTTGTCTTCTAAGCAATTTTTTTTAACTCAAACATACATTCTATCTTGCTTTATTATGTCACTATTTGTGTAGGAAACATATTTCTATTTTTACCATTTTCAATTTATTTACATTTACATTTACATTTGTGTGTATATATATATACACACATACATACACTTTAAGTTCTGGGATACATTTGCAGAACTTGCAGTTTTGTGAAATAGGTATACATGTGCTGTCGTGGTTTGCTGCACCCATCAACTCGTCATCTACATTAAGTATTTCTCCTAATGCTATCCCTCCTCTTTCCTTCCTACCCACTGACAGGCCCCAGTGTGTGATGTTCCCCTCCCTGTGTCTATGTGTTCTCATTGTTCAACTCCCACTTATGAGTGAGAACATGTGGTGTTTGGTTTTCTGTTCTTGTGATAGTTTGCTGAGAATGATGGTTTCCAGCTTCATCCATGTCTCTGCAAAAGACATTAATCCATCCTTTTTTATAGCTGCATGGTATTCCATGGTGTATATGTGCCACATATTCTTTATCCAGTCTATCATTGATGGGCATTTGGGTTGGTTCCTAGTCTTTGCTCTTGTGAATAGTGCTGCAATAAACATATGTGTGAATGTGTCTTTATAGTAGAATGATTTATAATCCTTTGGATGTGTACCTAGTAATGAGACTGTTAGGTCAAATGGTATTTCTAGTTCTGGATCCTTGAGGAATTGCTACACTGTCTTCCACAATGGTTGAACTAATTTACACTCCCACCAACAGTGTAAAAGCATTCCTATTTCTCCACATCCTCTCTAGCACCTGTTGTTTCCTGACTTTTTAATGATTGCCATTCTAACTGGCGCGAGATGGTATCTCATTGGACCAGGGGTGATGAGCTTTTTTTTTTTTTTCTTCGAGACAGCCTCACTCTGTCACCCAGGGTGGAGTGCAGTGGCACAATTTCGGCTCACTGCAACCTCCACCTAATGGGTTCAAGCAATTCTCCTGCCTTAGCCTCTTGAGTAGCTGGGATTACAGATATATACCACCACGCCTGGCTAAAGTTTTTTTGTGTGTTTTTGGTAGAGACAGAGTTTCACCATAGTGGCCAGGCAAGTCTCAAACTCCTGACCTTGTGATCCACTCGCCTTGGCCTCCCAAAGTGATGGGATTACAGGCGTGAGCCACCACGCCCAGCCTATGATGAGCTTTTTCTCATGTGTTTATTGGCCGCATAAATGTCTTCTTTTGAGAAGTGTCTGTTCATATCCTTTTCCCACTTTTTGATGGGGTTGTTTTTTTCTTGTAAATTTGTTTAAGTTCCTTGTAGATTCTGGATATTAGCCCTTTGTTAGATGGATAGATTGCAAAAATTTTCTCCCACTCTGTAGGTTGTGTGTTCACTCCGATGATAGTGTCTTTTGCTGTGCAGAAGCTATCTTTAGTTTAATTAGATCCCATTTCTCAATTTTGGCTTTTGTTGCCACTGCTTTTGGTGTTTTAGTCGTGAAGTCTTTGCCTATGCCTATGTTCTGAATGGTATTGGCTAGGTTGTCTTCTAGAGTTTTTATGGTTTTAGATCTTATGTTTAAGTCTTTAATCCATCTTGAGTTAATTATTTTATAAGGTGTAAGGAAGGGGTCCACTTTCAGCTTTCTTCATTTGGCTAGCCAGTTTTCCCATCACCATTTATTAAATAGTCAATCTTTCCCCATTGTTTGTTTTCGTCAGGTGTGTCAGAGATATGTTGTATATTTCATGGTACAATGCCTTCTGTCAATGGGGAAAAATAACAAGCATATATGGGATGAATGAAGTCTGCTATGGTTAAGGTTGAGAATATTTACTGATCCTTGAGTTCAGTCTCCAGGAATGTTGGAAATAGAGAATGGAGATAATGGAGATAAAGAAAAGTTCTGAAAATGACACTTCCCATAGTGTCAAAATTGTGATCTATTGCAGAATTCTGTGATACATCAAAATCTCTGTTTATACTGATGTTTGTTATTGTGTATGAGCATATCTTTATCAGGTGTAGGCTATTTCTATACTTTCATGTCTTTAAATCAATGTTTCTATTCACATATGTATATGTGCAAATAGAAGCATGTTAATATTATATATATATTTTCTGTCATTACCATGATTGCTATGATTATCATTAGCATGTATTATTAGTGTGACCGAAGTATCATCAGTATCAGTTTCTTTCTCACTGCAGTGCTCCTGTAATGCTTCATTTCTACAGAGCCAACCTACACCCACCGTTTCCCTGACTATAACTTTACCTAAAGTATAAGCCCTTATAAAGCCATGAAAGCCTACCAAGAATTGTCAAAGAAGCTAGGCAGCAGCCAGGCTCTGCCTTAGGAAAAGATTTTACTTTTTATTATCATGTGCAGTACTTAACTACTTGTTTTGACCTCTAAGATTTTGCTCTCCTATATTTCTATCCCCTGGCTTTCTGATATTTCATGTGATTATATTTGAAATTTTAACCTTGCTTTTCTTTTTGGAATCTCTGATATCTCTGCTGCCACAGGTAATGACAGGTTCCTCTCTAACTGTTGGTGTTATCCCTGGTCAGATTATTACTGATGACAGAAGTAGATGTTTTACGTGGATTCTCTCGATATCAGAAACAAATACAGATATCACAACTCAAAAATGACAGACTGATAACCATTATGAACTTAGATGCAACATTCTTAATACAATATTAGCAAATTGAGTCTAGGAATATTTAAAAATGATAATGTGTTTTAACGAAGTGGGGTTTATCTCAAGTTGGTTTCAACAACTGAAAATCTACCGTGCTGACAGAAAAAAGAAAAATCACGTGACACTCTCAATAGATGCAAAAAAGGAATTTACAAAATGTAACACATTTTTTAAATTAAAAACTCCCAGCAAACTGAGGATAGAAAAGTACATTTTCAAACTGATTATGTGTTTACAAAAAATCTATAGCAAACATCTTACTTAAAATGGTGAAAGCCTTAATACTTTCTACATAAGATTATGAAAAATGCAATGATGTCCTCTCTCCCTAGTTCTTTAAAGTATTGCATTCAATATTAAATAAGTGGAAATATATACCAAGTTCATTGATAAATATTTAATACTTATGAGATGATAATTCTCCTGAAATTGATCTCTAGATTCAGTGGAATTCCCATGAAACCTTATAGGTCCTTTTGGATAAATTACAAAACTGATTCTAAAACAGGGAGAAAGAAAGAAGGGAAGGAAGGAGGAATTGACAGAAAGAAGAAAGAAATAAAGAGAAAAGAAAAGAAAATAAGAAATAAGTGACACCCAAGTTGGGAAGAAAGAAAAATACTATTCTCACGTGATGTAAACATATACATAGAAAATTCTTAGGCATCTGCAGAAGTGTGCTAGAGGTATGAAGTGAATTTAACAAAGTTGTAGGATGAAAGATCAATAAATAAAATCAATTGTGTTTCTATACACAATCAACACCAATTAGAAAATAAAATTATGTAAGCAATTTAACTTATAATAGCCTCAAAAATAATAAAATAATTCAGAATAAATTTAATAAAAGGTATGCTGATCCAAAATTTCTAAATCACTAATACGAGAGATTGAATAGGTAGAAATATGTATCAAGTTCATTGGTAAATATACATGTCATACTTATTAGATGATAATTCTTCTGAAACTGATCTCCAGATTTGGCACAATCCCAGTCAAACCTATAGGCCTTTTTGGAGAAATTACAAAGCTGATTCTAATTTTTTTTTTTAAATGCAGAAGTCCTAGAATAGCCAGAGCATGTTTTAGAAAGAAGAATAAAGTTGGAAAACTTTCCAAATTTCAAGACATATTATAAAGCTACACTAACCAGTACAGTAAACTTACTGGCATGAAGAAGACATATATATCAGTGAAACAGAATAAATAATTTAGAAATATATCCTGCCTTACATGGCCAAAGTTGCCAAAATATTTCAATAAGGAAATCAATGTCTTTATAAAGATGGTACTATTAAAATTGGATATTAAATGGAGAATATGAACTTCAGAATTACCTCACACCATATCCTCAAATTAACTCAACATGTATTTTATACATAATGTAAATATAAAATGTATAAAGCTTACTGAATAGGAAAAATTTTTAATAATCTTACTACAGCTAAAAATTTTTTAGATAAGAAAAGGATGGATGAAAATGGAAAAAAATAGTAAGTTGGACTTCATGAAATTAAGACTTTTGCAACTTAAAACATAGCATCAAAAAATGAAAAGGCAAACCACAGATTGGGACAGAATAATTTTAAATATGTCTGATAAAGAACTTTCATCTAGAATGTACACATAACTAAAAAACTAAATAACAAAACACAAATAACTCATTTAACGTAATATTTTGACCTAAATGGGCCAAATATTTGTACAGATATTTTAATTTAAAAAGAGATGATGTCCAATACACAAATGAAAAGATACTTAACGTTACCGGTCATCAGGGAAATGCAAGTTAAAACCACATTGAGGTACCACTGTACACCCACTGGAGTGGCTGACACGAGCAGAACTGACCATACCACATGATGTGAAGAATTGCTATTCACACCTGGCTAGTGGGACTTCAAAATGGTACAGACATTTTGGAAAGCAGTTTGGCAGTTTCTTTTAATGTTAAACTTAGTACTGATCATATAGCCAAATAATTCCACTGCGACTCAAAATAAATAAAAACATATCCGTACCAAGCCTCATCCTTGAAGTTCATAGCAGATGTGTCCATCAACTTGTAAATGGATAAACCAGTTGTAGATGGAGTACCACTCAACAATAAAAAGGAGCAAACTGATACAACAGCAATATAAATGAATATCAAAAGCATTATGCTCAGTGAAAGAAGCTAGACATGAAAGACACCAATGTATCATTCCACTAATAGGATACTCTAGAAAATGCAAACTGTAGAAACAGAAGCAGATTAGTGGTTGCCTGTGTTCAGGAATGGAGAAAAGATCAAATGCAAAACAGCAAAAGAAAACGTTTTGTGATGATGCAGATTTTCTGTATCTTGATCATGATTGTGGTCAAATGATGATATTCATCTGCCATAACCCATTAAATTGCACATTGAAAAGGGTGAATTTTACTGTGTGTACATTATACTTAAATGGAGCTGTAAATATGTTTGGAGCTTATCTGTGAACATTAGTTGCAGAGCAGGAGTTACTTTTATAGAGTGGAAATCTGCTGAGTGCCAACTTGAGAAGGGTTGAAAAAAATTAGAACCTTCTTCCAACACATTTCAGTTAGAACACTCTTAGGATGTCGTTACAGCTGCGCTCTATATTGGAGTCTCTGATGAAGTCACATGTCTGACGATCTCAGCATGCCTTTAATCAACAGAATATACACGTGTTTTCTTTTATTACTATAAAGGATATACCAAACAACTTTTTCAAGACTTTACTTCAAAAAGGCACGTAGTTTTGCAACATTTTTGGTAAGTCTTTAATTATTTCAAAATGAAAAATTGAAAATAAAATGCAATTATTTACTCAGGCCCCCCAAAAAAAGGTCTGTACGGGGAATGCATGTGGTGTGTGTGTGTGTGTGTGTGTAAGTGTGTGATTTGAAGAATTGGAAAAATTTTAGTGGGGTTTTGTAGCATCACTTTGATAGCATCCTGTAATTTTGTATTGTGTTTGAAATAAAAATAAAGTGAATACACTGATAAAAGAATTTGAAAAGAATTTGCATTATTGCCTAAATTATGTGTGGTTTCCACAGTGGCATGAATCGAGCATCTTTAACCTACATAACAATATATCAGAAGTATTAGGTAAAAAATAAGTAAACTAGTATAACAAAGTTAAATATTTCTAAAGTAAAATTATAGCTTTATTTTTTTTTCCTGAAATGTTTTGAGGAGATATTTACACCAAAAGATATTATCACTGATCAATGAAACTTTTTCAGAATTTGCTTGTGTCCCACCAATATTTGATTACATAGTGCTTCTGTGAGTTCCATTTCATTAATTTAGCTTTGACAGGAGAGAAGGCAATGGCTCTGCAGCCTCTCTCGGTGTGGCATGATCCTGGTTCCGCTGGCTGATCTCTATTAGAACCATGGCCTTAATCATGCCTTTCATGCTTCTAACTTGATTTGCATTTGTTGTGTGATCCAAATTTATTCTCTCGTTTAGTCGCTTCCACCCATAGAAAAGCAGGTCTTTTTCATTTCTCCTTCACCATTGCCCCCATTTTTTCTTTTTGTCCTCCCATGATGAAAAACAAGACAGAAAACAAACTATAACAACAACAGACACCTTTTGTCTGTGGTCACCAATGCATTGTAGCACTAAACTTTGTTCAAAATCTCTAGATCTGACCTCTATATCTGCTGTTCCCAGAGTTTTTCAATGTGTTCTCTAGACTGCTGTGACCCACTGACAGAAAGTCTAGCTATATTTAATTGAAAGTTATTACTGTCTGATATGGTTTGGCTGTGTCCCCACTGAAATCTCATCTTGCACTGTAGCTCCCATAATTCACATGTTGTGGGAGGGACCCAGTGAGAGGTAAGTGGATCATGGGGGCAGTTTTCCCCACACTGTTCTGGTGGTAGTGAATAAGTCTCATGAGATCTGATGGTTTTATAAGGGGAAACCCCTTTCGCCTTTCACTTGGTTCTCATTTGCTGTTTGCCTGCTGCCATGTAAGATGCGCCTTTCGCCTTCTGCCATAACTGTGAGGCCTCCTCAGCCATGTGGAACTGTGAATTCATTAAACCTCTTTTTCTTTATAAATGACCCAGTCTTGGGTATGTCTTTATCAGCAGCATGAAAATTGACTAATACACTCACTGTCCATGAATGATACTCTGTTAGCCCATTTGCATTGTTATAAAGAAATACCTGAGGCTGGGTAATTTATAAAGAAATGCGGTTTATTTGGCTCCTTGTTGTGAAGGCTGTACATGAAGCATAGTACTGGCACCTGCTTCCAGGGAGGGCCTCAGGAACCTTCCAATCATGGTGGAAGGTGAAGGGAAACCAGCATATCACATGGTGAGAGAGGAAGCAAGAGAGACAGGGAGGAGGTGTCAGTCTCTTTTAAACAACCAGATATCGCATGAACTCACAGGGTAAGAACTCATTCATTACCAAGAGGACAGCACCAAGCCATTCAGGAGGCATCTATCTCCAACATTGGGGATCACATTTGAACGTGAGATTTGAAGGGGACAAACATCCAAACTATGTCAGATACCAAAGCTGACAATGCTTAGGATCTTTAGCTGTTCCAGGTTCTGGGAAAAGGGAGAGAGTTAGCTTCCCTCGTCTATGCTGTGCTACTCCATATTATATTAGTAATTATTGTTCTCTAAAGGTTCTTAAAAGCAAATAAACAAATGCAAGGCAAAACATATAAAAGGCAAGGCAAAACATACGAAATGCAAGGCAAATGCATTAAAAAACTTTTGAGTGTTAATACATAGATTTTATTTTATCTTTTTAATTTCTTTTGCTTAACCAAATAGATTATGTAGTTTTGATTAACTGGCCATGAAATAGCTCTGCCTACATAGAATTTCCCATGAATAATTGGTTGTGGAGACTTTTGTGTGTGACCCAAATCCTCCCTCAAAACTGAAGTTTGCCCAGCTATTGGGAGTGTTGGCAAATCATGCCTCTCAGCTGATTCTCTCTAGAATTTATTCTCAGGAGATCTAATTAATAACTTGTCAAGCTGATGTCCATCCTTGGGGACAACTCGTATCTGAAGAATGGCCAGTGAAAGGTATTAAAACTCCATACTCCTGCCTCAATTTAGGGCAACTCTGAAGGGTCGCCCCAGCTTCTCAGCTCCCCCTTGAGATTAGCTGAGGTATTTGTTGTGACTGCCTCACATCTCAACTCCCTTTATCCAATTCAGCTTTTTCGCCACAGTTGTTGGTTCCTAGGATTTTACCCAGTTAAATATTCTCTACACAAATCTCTATCTCAAATCTGCTTTACAGGGAATGTGGCCTCAGACAGGTTTTCATTAGGTTCTGGACGTAACTCTCATTAGTCATTGATATGATTCGGCTGTGTCTCCACCCGAATCTCACCTTGATTGTAATTATCCCCGCATGTCAAGGATGGAGTCAGGTGGAGATCATTGAATCATAGGGGCGGGTTCCCCCTACTGTTCTCCTGGTAGCGAATAAGTCTCACGAGATCTGATGCTTTTAAAATGGGAGCTTCTCTACACAAGCTTTCTTCTCTGCTACCATTTAAGATGTGCCTTTGCTTCTTTTTTGCCTTCTGCCGTGACTGTGAGGCCTCCCCAGCCATGTGGAATTGTGAGTTCCTTAAACCTCTTTCCTTTCTAAATTACCCGGTCTTGGGTATGACTTTATTAGCAGCATGAGAACAAACTAATGCAGTCTGTTCTATAAGCCCAAGTCGGATCACAGATTCCCGCTTTCTGTTTTTTTTTTCTAGCCCATATTTCTACTAAAACTTGACTCATATAGACTTAAAACAAAATAATTAAGCATGGCTAGTATTTATTTAATATTTTATACGTGTCAGGTACTGTATTTTGTAACTTATCTTTTAATAATCTTTCCAAATCTCTAAAAGGAGAACTCTGCTCTTTTATAGAGCAAATAAGGATGGCTCTGAAAATGTTAGCATTAGGGGAAGTAGGGTGAGGGACATAGGGGGCACTTTGTGTTATTTGTGCATTTTGCTATCAATCTAAAATCAGGTCAAAATAAAAATTAAAAAATGGGTAGTAGAAGCAGGTTGTTAAGATTTTCAGTGTGACTCTAGAATTTTTTTGTTTGTTGTTTGTTTTGGAGTGTAGTGGTAAGATCTCTGCTCACTGCAACCTCCACTTCCCAGGCTCAAGCAATTCTCCTGCCTCAGTCTCCCAAGTAGCTGGGATTATAGGTGCCCGCCACCACACCCAGCTAAGTTTTCTATTTTTTTTTTTTTTAGTAGAGATGGGGTTTCAGCATGTTGGCCAGTCCAGTCTCCTACTCCTGACTTCAAGTCATCCGCCCGCCTCAGCCTCCCGAAGTGCTGGGATTATAGGCATGAGCTCCCACTCCTGGCCCAAAGTTCATATTTTAACTACTAACCTAAATTATTTTAAAAACAAAAGCCTCCTTGGACTCAAACCAGGTCAGAGTGACATGATCATGTGCCTGTTTTGTGCAGGGTGAAGTGAGATTATTATCTAGGAAATAGCTGAAATGTCTTGTTGTGGGCATACATATTTCATATAAATTCTAAGCTTCATATTAGCACTTAGATTATAATTATCTAAAGAATAGAGAACAATTTCATATAATTTTCAGTGTATCAGGCGAATCAAAAGTATACATACAAGCATGCAGATGAATTTCAGTGAATATAGTGGTGACAATGCTCAACAGAATATGTGTCCCCCACCCAACCCTGCTTCTTGCTCTTTCACTGTCCTAAAGATAGAACAAAATGGTTCAGGCATCCAGCTTGTCCCCTCCACACTTCACACTTTTACTTAATAGCAGCTTATCTTTAACACTTTGTCATCTTTAAGATGTTGCTAATTCTTTCTGGTAGATCCCAGGACTGAGGATGAGGAAGAATGATTTTATTTAAATAAAGTTGCTTAATTAAAAAACCCTTTTTTTAGTTTTAAAATATTTTCATTATTTTATAAAATTTTTGTGGGTACATAGGAGGTTTATATATTTGTGGGGTACATGAGATGTTTTGATACAGGCATGCAGTGTGAAATAATCACGTCATGAGGAATGGGCTTTCCATCCCCTCAAGCATTTATCCTCTGAGTTAAAAACTATTCAATTGGCTGGGCACGGTGGCTCACGCCTGTAGTCCCAGCTCTTTGGGAGGCCGAGGTTGGCGGATCGCCTGAGGTCAGGAGTTTGAGACCAGCCTGGCCAACATGATGAAACCCCATCTCTACTAAAAATACAAAAATTAGCCGGGTGTGGTGGCGAGTGCCTGTCATCCCAGCTACTCGGGAGGCTGAGACAGGAGAATCATTTGAACCTGGGAGGTGGAGGTTACAGTGAGCCGAGATCATGCCATTGTACTCCAGCCTGAGTGACAAGAGTGAAACTCCATGTCAAAAACAAACAAAAATCAATTACATTCTTTAAGTTATTAAAATTAAACATTGTAAATGATTTTTTTTCCCAAAGCTTTTTCAAAGAAAAAAAAGTAGAAACAAAGACACTTTCTACTGATTTCCAATATGGTGACTCTGTATTTCTAGCATGTGTTAAGGTGAAAAATTGATTTTATGTTTAATACAAAACATAGCATAATGTAATGAAAAGCAAGATTGTAATGATAAAGGAAAATAACACTAGTGCTAATTTTTTTCAATTTGAAGCATTGGATTAAAATGAATTAGGTTATATTCCAACATGTTTATATTGAATTTCTTTTTTCTCCAATTGGTTTCTTTTTATTAATGGGTGAGTGTTGCATTTGTATAAGGTTTCCCTATTATATTCAATTGTTTTGAGATGCTTTTAATTTGAAGTTTTTATGTTTTCTTTTTGATGTATACATGTTATGCTTTTATGCTGAATTTGATAATTGGTGCTGTATATGCAAAGCAAATGTAATTTCCCAGCTTTTATTTTTTAAAGCCCTGGGAAGCAACATAATAAAGTAGAAATAGTATCAAGACAGGAGTTAGAATACCTGGATTCTAAAATTTAAATTAAATTAGGATCTAGTGACATTATAGGTGTTCCTTGATCTTCTGATGACCTGATTCCTCAAAAGAAAAATAAAATAATCTATAAATTGTTTCTAATTCTAAAACTCTATAAATCCTATTTTTAAAATTATAATTAGTTGAACTCTATAAGGTCACAAAAATCCCTATTAAGAAACTAAAATAAAATTTTATCATATCTTAAAAATACTCTGATCTTTTTTTATATGCTGACATGAATTCTAATTATTTTTGAGCCCCTAAAAAACATTTAAGATCACAGTTTATGTTTTATTATTGACTTTCAGATAATTAACATTTTACTGATAGATATGAACAAATCTACTCTAACAGAGATAGTCATTAGTTTATTTCTCTCTTTTCAGTATCAATAAAAAGTATCGATTTACCAATAACAATGAATTAATTGCCTGAAATAAATGAAACGTAAGCAGCAAAAGTGAACTTTTTAGTATAACTCTTCTTGTAAACATTGACTTAGTTCAAAGGGAGCTTATCTTTTAAAAAAAAAAAAAGCGCTAATTCATGTCTATTGGTATAGATATAATCTTTTTTTCCTTGAAAATAGATCCTACTATACTCCAGACACTATGCCACTAGGTGCAGATATTAACACAAATAGCAGGTGATCATTGTCCTCATGGAGTTTATTTTAAAGAGAACAAAGTGAGACAAAGGCACACAAGCAAAGAACTACAATACAAAGGGGATGGCATCTGACTCAGCATGGAGGTGTCACGGAAGGTGTTGTTTTGCTTAGGTTTTGAAGTGTGGGTAGGAGATGGCCCATGTTGAGAGTGGGAACTGGGAATTAAAAAGATGAGGAGGTCTCTGCAAATCTACATGGATGGGAAGTAGCATGCTGATGTGGGAAACAACTAAAAAGTTCCAGAATGCATGGTTTATAAAGCGTGAGTCAGAGAGGGCTAGACCAGTAGCCAGATCAAGGATATCTCAGATGTTATAGTCATGAATTAGTGCATTGACCTGCAGGCCATGGGAGTCACTGAAGGTTTCAGTCAGGTAAGTGAGCTGATCAGAACAGTCCTTTAGATAGGCCGCTCTTTTGGCTGTAATGGGGACACGTTTGAAGTAGGGCTATAGCTAAAAATATACAGACACTTCCTCTTGTCTACAGCCCTGCTGGCATCTGTTGTATTTTGACTTTTTAATAATAGCCATTCCAACCGGTATGAAATGGTATCTCATTGTGTTTTGATTTGCATTTTTCTGATGATTAGTGATTCTAAGCATTTTTTTTTCGTGTATTTGTTGGCCATTTGTATGTGTTCTTTTGAGAAGTGTTTGTTCATGTCCTTTGCCCATTTTTTAATTGGGTTATTTTTTTTTCTAATTGATTTAAGTTCCCTGTAGATTCTGGATACTAAAAAACAAACAAAAACCAGAAGTAAATAAATTCTCAGGACACACACACCCACACCCACACCCACAGAGAGAGAGAGAGAGAGAGAGAGAGAGCGCCTAGGTAAGAGGCCACCAACCACCAGGGTCTAAACTGGGAACACTTTCTAGTACAGAATGAATGGAAAGGATTCATGAAATATCTAGAAAGTAACGTTAATGAGATTTACATGTATGGAGTGAATGAGGAGAAACAGGGATCATTCAGGATTCTGGTGGGAATAACAGGGGGAGCCATTAGTTGAAATTTTGAAGTGGGAGAAGGAGAGGGAGTTTTAGGGAGAAAGATGAGTTGTTTTTTTAGGTATTTCAAACCCTTGAAGCTTCTATGGGACATCAAAGTGGAAATAACAGTCTGTGGGTTGGGACAATAAAGAAAGAAATTGGTTGAAGACTAGGGGAAGAGTATAGAGCAAAGAAATATTTCAGATAATAAACATATAGAGATAGCTGAAAATGTGGGACTGGATTACAAAGGAAGAATGATTTAGTTATGAAGCCCAAGGGCTGACAGGAATGGGTGACTAGTCGAGGAGTTCATATGCATCTGTTATTGTATGAATAAAAAAAATTATCTGTTCCTTCCTAAAGATATCTTCAACCTGTTTTTGGATACATATGGGCACTGCTTTTCACTCTCTTAGCCCCATTTCTTGTTTTAGCCTCTGCTGTAGCGATCAGTTCTGCACAGGCTTTGACCCAGGCTTTGACTAGTTGGTGCAGGTGTGATATGACACTTACCTGGAATGGCCCACAGTTTGTGGCTGCTCTTACTTAAGCAGGTGGGATGCTCATGTAGGTGTCCCTTTCCTCCTCCCAGATTGAGGAGTCTTGCATTATGTAATAAAACTCCTTAGAAGGCCTATTAGGTTCCAATACAGCATTAGGCAACTTGATAAGGTATCCCATCATCAGCCTTCCTTTCTTCCCTCATTCCTCTGCCTCTCACTCTTTCTTCCTAAGTTAACTTCTTAGATAAAATGCCAACTTTCTATATTTTGTCTCACATCAGGGAAAATAATTGTATACCCCATTTCAAAAGCACATAAAAAGGTTACTGTACAGAAAATTTGTCTTTAAGAGATTAAGCTGTAATTTTCCAAATACTTTAAAATTTTATTTCAGATACGTTTTTCATTTTTATAAGCTTCATCTAAAAGCAGAGTTCACCTAAGAATATACCTAAGAGCATATTACATAGAATATATTTTATATTTCAGTAGTTTAGCTAGGATTCTTTCAAAATTGAGAGGATCTACAAATATTTCTAACACATTAGTTTTCAGTCTTAAGGCTGAGTCAAGAACAAAGCTCCTAAACTTTGCATTGGTGATTGAGAACATTTTAAAATTGTTATTTAATTCATTAATTTATTTTTAAAAAATTTTCACATTGTAATTATATAGATTTATAGGATACAATTTGATGTTTCAATGAATATGTATGTTGTCTAATGATCCAATAAGGATAGTTAGTGTATTAATTACCTCATGCATTCATCATTTCTTTTTAATAAGAAATTTCAAAATCCTTTCTTCTAGATACTTTGTAATATACAATACTTTACTTTTAACTATAGTCACCCTGCTTTGCAAAGAACACTACAACTTATTCTTCCTATATAATTGTGATTTCATAACTGTTAACCAATCTATCTCCATTTTGCCCTCCCCGCTTCTTCCTCACTGTTTGGTAACCACTATTCTACTCTACTTCTCTATTAACATTTTTTTTTTTAAGATTCCACATATGAGCGAGATCATGCGGTATTTGCTTTCTGTGTCTGGCTTATTTCACTTAACATTGTATCCTACAGGGTCATCCATGTTGTAGCAACTGGCAGAATTTCATTCTTTTTTTATGGCTGAATAGTATTTCATTGTGTGTCCATATATATATATATATATATATATACATATATAATTTTATGTATAATTATAATTACACATAAAATTATATATAATTATAATTAATTTTATGCATAATTATAATTACACATAAAATTATATATAATTATAATTATAATTATATATAATTATATATAATAATAATATATATTATATGTGATATATAATATACATAACATACATAATGTATATTATATATAATATACATAACGTATATTATATACATTATACATTATATATATTATAATATACATAATATATATTATGTATATAATATACATAATATGTATTATATATAAAATATACATAATATATAATGTATATTATACATATAATATATGTTATATATTAATAATATATTAATATTAGTATTAATTATTATTAATTATTAATTATTAATAATTATTAAATAATACTTATTATTTATTATTAATATTATTAATATTAATATATAATACATTAATATTAATAATATATTAATATATAATATATTATATATTATACATAATATATTATATATAATATACATAATATGTATTATATATAATATACATAATATATATTATATATATATAATTCACTTGTTTGTTTTTATACACATAGGTTGATTCCATATCTGATTATTAGAAATAGTGCTACAGTAAACATAAGAGTGCAGATATTTTTCAAACACAATGATTTCATTTCCTATGGATATATACCCAGTAGTGGGATTGCTGGGTTATGTGATCGAATGATTGTTTTTTTTTTTATTTTTTATTTTTTAGCGAACTTCCATAAAGTTTTGCTTAATGGTTGTACTAGTTTACAACCCCATCAACAGTGCGTAAGTGTTCCGTTTTCTCCACTTCCTTGCCAACTCTTGTTATCTTTTACCTTTTTGCTAATAGCCATTCTAATGGGTGAACTGGTATCTCATTGCGGTTTTGATTTGCATTTCCCTGATGGTTAGTGATGTTGAACATGATTTTATTATATATTCGTCTTGACCCTTTCTATATTTTCTCTTGTGGCATTTCTTTTAGTTTATTTTGTCCTTTTTTTTTTTTTTTTTTTTGCGAAGGAGTCTTGCTCTGTTGCCCAAGCTGGAGTGCAGTGGTGCAATCGGGGCTCACGGCAACCTCCATCTCCCTGGTTCAAGCAATTCCCCTGCCTCAGCCTGCTGAGTAGCTGGGGTTACAGGCACACGCCATCATGTTTGGCTAAATTTTTGTATTTTTAGTAGAGAAATGATTTCACCATATTGGTCAGGCTGGTCTCAAACTCCTGACCTCAGGCAATCCGCCTGCCTCAGCCTCCCAGTTTTGCCCATTTTTAAATAAGTTATTTATGTTTTTGCTGTTGAGTTGTTTAAGTTTGTTATATAATCTGGGCATTAACTCCTTAGCAGATGTATAGTTTGCAAATATTGTATCCCATTCTGTAAGTTGTTTTTTCACTCTGTTAAGTTTCCTTTGCTGTGCAAAAGCATTTTAGTTTGATGAAACCCCATTTATCTATTTTTGCTTTTGTTGCCTGTGCTTTTGACGTCTCATTTAAAAAATCCTTGTAGAACCCAAAGTTATAGAGAATTTCCCACATGTTATCTTCTAGTAGTTTTTCATAGTTTTCAATCTTACCTTTAGGTCTTTAATCGCATTTGAGTTGATTTTTGTATAAGGTAAAAGATAGGGGTCTAATTTCATTATCCCACATGTAGATATCCAATCTTCTCAGTACCATTTAATGAAGAGACTGTCTTTACCCCTGTGTGTGCTCTTGACTCCTTTTTGGAAAATCAGTTGACTTTAGGTATGAGAATTTATTTCTGAGCTGTATATTCTCTTCCATTGGTCTATGTGTTTGCTTTATGGCAGTGCCATGCTGTTTTGCTTACTATGGCTTTGTAGTATATTTTGAAGTCAGGTAGTGTGGTGCCTCCAGCTTTGTTATTTTTGCACAGGATTGCTTTGGTTATTTGGGGTCTTTTCTGGTTTCATACGAATTTTAGGGTATTTTTTTCTATTTCTGTGAAGAATTTCATTGGTATTTTGATAGGGATTGCATTGAATCTGTAGGACATTTTGTTAGTATGGTCATTTCAATAGTATCAATTCTTCCATTCCATGAGTATATAGTGTCCATTTTTTGTGGATCGTAAATTTTTCCATCAGTGTGTTATAGTTTTCATTGAAGAGATCTTTCACGACCTTGATTAAATTTATCTGCAGATTTCTTGGTAGCTATTGTAAATGGAATTCCTTTCTTGATGACTTTTTCAGATAGTTCACTATTAGTGTATAGAAACACCACTGAATTTTCTGTGTTGATTTTGTATACTACAACTTTACTGAATTTATTTATGATTTCTAGTAGTTTTTGGTCAAGTCTTTAGGGTTCTCACTCTATATAAGTATATATAGAAAGAACCCTAAAGAGAGAGAGATCATATATATCTATATGATCATATATATAGATGTATACATATGTATGTGAGATCACATTTTCTACAAACAGAAACAATCTGACTTCCTTCTTTCCAGTTTGGATCCCTCTTATTTATTTCTTTTGTCTAATTGCTCTGGCTCTGACCTCCAGTACTATGCTAAATAGAAGTGGTAGAAGTTGACATCCTTGTCTTCCTCCATATCAAAGAGGAAAAGCATTTAACTATTCACCATAAATAAGATGTTAGCTGTGGGTTTGTCACCTATGGCCTTTACTGCGTTGAGGTACACTCCTATACCTACTTTCTTGACAGTTTTTATCATAAAGGAATGTTGACTTTTGTCAAGTGTTCTTTTTGCATCTGTTGAAATGATCACATGGTTTTTGTTCTTCTTTCTATTGTGGTGGTGTATCATATTTACTGATTTGTGCATGTTAAGCCATCCTTTCATCCCTGGGATGAACCCCACTTGATTATAGTGAATACTCTTTTTAGTGTGCTGTCGAAGTCAGTTCACTTGTATCTTGTTGAGAACTTTTGTATCTATGTTCTTCAGGAATATTGGCCTGTTATTTTCATTTTGTGCGTGTCTTTGTCTGGTTTTAGAATCAGGATGTTGCGAGCCTCATAAGATGAGTATGGAAGTATTCCTTCCTCATTACTTTTGTGGAAAAGTTTGTGGAGAATTGGTAGTTATTCTTTAACTGTTTGGTAGAATTCAGCAGTGAAGACATCAGGTCCTGGGTGTTGGTTGTTGTTGTTGTTGTTTTGATGGAAGATGTTTTATTATTGATTCAATTTCCAAACTCATTCTTGATGTGTTCAGATGTTATATTTCCTCACAATTTA
Organism: Gorilla gorilla gorilla; assembly: GCF_029281585.2. Lineage (NCBI taxonomy): Eukaryota > Metazoa > Chordata > Mammalia > Primates > Hominidae > Gorilla > Gorilla gorilla. Next base: position 812,508 of record NC_073232.2, on the reverse strand, counting down.
ATCTGGGTAGTTGTATGTGTGCAGAAATTTATTCATTTTATTCTACACTATCAAATTTGTTGGCATATAGTTATGAGTAATGTCTTACAATCCCTTCTATTTCTGTGGTGTATCAGTTGTAATGTCTCCTTTTTCATCTTTTATTTATTTGAATTTTCTCTCCTTTTGTCTTAGTTTAGCTAAAGGTTTGTCAGTTTTACCTTTACACTTTGTCTTATTTATCTTTTGAAATATTTTTTAGTGTCTGTTTCATTTATATCTGCTGTGAGCTTTATTATTTCCTTCCTTCTACCAATTTTGGGTTTAGTTTGTTTTTGATGTTCTAGTTACTTGAAGTGTATAATTTTGCTTTGTGATTTGAAAATCTTTCTTCTTTTTTGGTGTAGGCTTTTATTGCTATAAATTTCCCTCTTAGAACTGCTTTTGCTACGTTCCATAGGTTTGGGTATGTTGGATTTTCATTCTTACTTGTCTCAGTGACTTTTGAAATTTTCCTATTAATGTCTTAATGAGACCTATTGATTTCTTGGGTGCGTGCTATTTAATTTCCATGTTTTTATAAAATTTCCAAGGGCTTTCCTGTTGTTGATTTCTGGCTTTATATCCCTGGAATCAGAAAAGATACTTCATATGATATCTGTCTTCTTAAGTTTGTTAAGACTTATTATGTGTCATAATGTATGATTGGTCCTAGAGAATGTTTGGTGTACAGTTGAGAATAATTTGTATTCTGCAGCTGTTGGATGATGTATTAGTCTGTTTTCATACTGCTGATAAAGACATACCCGAGACTGGGTAATTTACAGAGAAAAAGAGGTTTAGTGGACTCATAGTTCCACGTGGCTGGGGAGGTCTCCCAATCATGATGGAAGGCGAAAGACACATCTTACATGGTAGCAAACAAAATAGAATTGAGAACCAAGTGAAAGGGTTCCCCCTTATAAAACCATCAGATCTTGTTAGACGTATTCACTACCACAAGAACAGTATGGGGGAACCGCCCCCATGATTCAATTATCTCCCACTGGTTCCCTCCCACAACATGTATGAATTATGGGAGCTATAATCAAGATGAGATTTCGGTGGGGATATACAGCCAAACCATATCAGGTGAGATCTTCTTTACCTGCTAGGTCCATTTGGTCTATGGTATAGTTTGAGTCTGTCATTTTTTGGTTGATTTTCTCTTCATAGAATCTGTCCATTTTTAAAGTGGAGTGTTGAAATTTCCTACTAATATTGTATTGCAGTCTATCTCTACCTTTAAATCTAATATTTGCTTTATATATCTGGTTGTTCTGGTGTTGGGTACATATATAGTTACACCTAAGTAATATATATGTTATGTCCTCTTATTGAATTGGGCCTTTTATCATTTCATTGTACAGTGACATTCTTTTTTTATATAGTTTTTTTATTTAAAGCCTTTTAAAATATGACATGACTGTGGCTACTCCTGCTTGCTTTTCATTTGTTTGCATAAAATATATTTTTCCATCTCTTCACTTTCAGTCTATTTGTCTTTAATAGTGAGGTAAGTATCATGTAGGCAGCATATAGGTGGGTTTTGCTATCTGAATCCATTCATCCACTTTATATCTTTTAAGTAGAGTTTAATCCACTTCTATTCAAGTTTATTATTGATAAATTAGGACTTCCTTCTATCATTTCATTAGTTGTTTTTTAGATTACTTGTTCACTTCTTCCTTTCTTATTGTTTATCCCTCTAGTTTGGTGGTTTTCTGTGGTGCTAAGCTTTGTTTCTTTTCCCTTTTTTGGTGTGTGTGTGTGTGTGTGTATCTGCTGTAATTTCTTTCTTTCTGGTTAGTGAAACTAACATACAGAGTCCTGTATTTGTAACAGACTATTTTACACTGATAACAACTTAACTTCTGTCACATAAAAATACTCTTGACTTCTCCCCCCCACACACACAATTTATATTTTTGTTACCTTACATTGCATCTTTATGAATGGTAGACTCCATGGAACATAGGATCTATGTCACAACTAAATCAATTATTTAATGGCAGCATTAAAGCAGCCCAAAGAATGTGAAAAACTGGTGTGGGTGTATTTAACTTTTTAAAAACTATGTTTCATAATGGTTTCATTAAAAAGTCTTTATCAGTTTGCTAATGCCTAGTTTTTACAACCAGCCACCATAGATTTTACAGGATAAATATATTATTTCAGTGGTAATTGAAGCAGAATTTTTGTTGCTCTTCTTACCCTTAGAGATTGTGTATTATCCTCAGACGTAATTCTTTGATTTTTTTTTCTTTTCATGTTGTTACACATAGTTACCAACAATCAACGTGAGAATAACCTTTGAATATTTTCAAGCATTAAGATTTGTTTATACAGCTGCAGAATTAGACAACCAACACTCTTGGGTCCTTACCTCTCAGCATACACCTGATTATTAACTTAAAGGTATGATGGGAAAAGTATCAATTTTTGTTGGTCACCTAGATTTGGAAATATGTAATAACTATAAGCTTGGGTCTGCTTCTTCAGAAGCCTAGGAATTGGAGTGATGGTTCTCTGAAGAGGCTGGAAACAAAGTATGTGTTTCCAGAAGGCTTAATAGAATATGTTGAGACATAGGCCATTAACACAAAAGTGAAAGAAATGCAAAAAATGTATGAAAGTAAGGATTTGAGAAGGGAAATTTTATTTTTAAGTCTAAGATTCCTATGAATTATATGAAAGTAAATGTCCTATCCTTAAAATTAGCCAAAGGAAGCACTTTACTTATCAATATGATATGACTTTTCATACTCTTATCTAAAGATATCCTAAACTAAGATCCAGTTTTCTAAGTAAAGACCTTTTACTCATGCTTTAAAGCATGTTAGATGATTCCTACCACATCACATCATGTTGTTTACATGTATGATTTAAACTGCATTTATTCTTCAACTCACTGGTTCCTTAGGCTTCTTATCTTTCCTTGCACGCTTAGATAATTTTATGTTAAATTGATTTTTAGAAGTTTAGTTGCTGGGCGTAGTGGCTGTCGCCTGTAAACCCAGTACTTTGGGAATTCAAGGCAGGTGTATTGCTTGAGTCTTGGAGTTTGAGGCCTGCCTGGGAAAGATGACAAACCCCATTTGTACAAAAATAAAAATATTAGCTGGGTATGGTGGCACATGCCTGTGGTCCCAGCTACTCCAAGGCTGAGGTGGGAGGATGGCTTGAGTCCGAGAGGCAGAGGTGTGAGCCAAGATCATGCCCTGCTCTTCAGCCTGGGCAACGAAGCCAGACCCTGTTTCAAAAAAAAATATAGTGAGATTTGATTTCTATTTCTATGTGATTCAAAAGTAGGAGAGCTTCAAGGCTAATGACTATTAAAAAATGGCCATTGCTACTTGCATTTTCTATGAAGCCAGCATACACAGCAACGTGCAACCTAAAAACCAAGCTATTTAATATGTAGCTTAGATTTCAGGTTTGATTGTCTTTGAGGTTTGATTATTGCAGAGATCAATTGCCAGACCAAATATAGTCTATTTCTGTATTTGGTCTTTTTATCATATGAAACATCCCAGCCTTGGGTATAAATTAAGAGCAAATACAGACATTTATACCGATAGCGGTGTAGATATTTCCATGTTTATACAGTTACCGGTGTAGATACTTCCATGTCTATACAGATAGCGGTGTGGATATTTCCATGTTCATACAGATAGTGGTGTAGATATTTCCATGTTAATAGAGATAGCGGTGTAGATATATCCATGTTTATAGAGATAGCGGTGTAGATATTTCCATGTTTATACAGATAGCGGTGTAGATATTTCCATGTTTATACAGATAGCATATTAGATATTTCCATGTTTATAGAGACAGAGGTGTATATATTTCAATATTTATAGAGATAGCAGCGCACATATTTCCATGTTTATAGAGACAGCGGTGTAGATATTTCCATGTTTATACAGATAGCGGTGTAGATTTTCCATGTTAATACAGGTAGCGGTGTACATATTGCCATGTTCATACAGATAGCGGTGTAGATATTTCCACATTTATACAGATGGCGGTGTACATATTTCCATGTTCATACAGATGGCGGTGTAGATATTTCTATGTTTATAGAGATGGCGGTGTAGATATTTAAATGTTTATACAGATAGCTGTGAAGATATTTCCATGTTTATAGAGATGGCGGTGTAGATATTTCCATGTTTCTACAGATGGCGGTGTAGATATTTCCATGTTTATACAGATGGAGGTGTAGATATTTCCATGTTTTTACAGATAGCGTTGTAGATATATCCATGTTCACACAGATAGCGGTGTAGATATTTCCACCTTTATACAGATGGTGGTGTAGATTTTTCCATTTCCATACAGACGGCGGTTTAGATATTTCCATTGTTATAGAGATGGCGGTGCAGATATTTCCATTGTGATACAGATGGCGGTGTAGGTATTTTCATGTTGATACAGATGGTGGTGTACATAGTTCCCTGTTCATACAGATGGCGGTGTAGATATTTTCATTTTCCTACCGATGGCGGTGTAGATATTTCCATGTTTATACAGATAGCGGTGTAGATGTATCCATGTTCATACAGATGGCAGTGTAGATAATTCCATGTTCATACAGATGGAGTTGAAGATATTTCCATGTTTATAGATATGGCGGTGTAGATATTTCCATGTTTACACAGAAGGCGGTGTAGGTATTTCCATGTTTACACAGATAGCGGTGTAGATATTTCCATGTTTATACAGATAGCGGTGTAGATATTTCAATGTTTATAGAGTTGGCGGTGTAGATATTTTCATGTTCCTACAGTTGGTGGTGTAGATATTTCCATGTGTACACAGAAAGCGGTGTAGGTATTTCCAAGTTTATGCAGATAGCGGTGTAGATATTTCCACTTTTAGGCAGATAGCAGTGTAGATATTTCAATGTTTAAACAGATAGCGTTGTAGATATTTCCATGTTCCTACAGAGGGCGGTGTAGATATTTACATGTTTATAGAGATGGCGGTTTAGACATTTCCACGTTCATACAGATGGCGGAGTAGATATTTCCATGTTTATACAGATAGCGGTGTAGATATTTCCGTCTTTATACACATAATGGTGTAGATCTTTCCACGTTTTTAGAGATAGCGGTGTAGATATTTCCATGTTTACACAGATAGCGGTGTAGATATTTCCATGTTTATACAGATGACTCTGTAGATATTTCCATGTTTACAGAGATAGCGGTGTAGATATTTCCATGTTTACAGAGATATCGGTGTAGACATTACCATGTTTACACAGATAGCGGTGTAGATATTTGCATGTATATAGAGATAGCGGTGTAGATATTTCCATGTTTACGCAGATAGCATTGTAGATATTTCCAAGCTTATACAGATAGCGGTGTAGATAATTCCATGTGTACACAGATAACGGTGTAGATATTTCCATGTTTATACAGATGGCGGTGTAGATATTTCCATACCCATACAGATGGCGGTGTAGATATTTCCATGTTTATAGATATAGCGGTGTAGGTATTTCCATGTTTACACAGAAAGCGGTGTAGATATTTCCATGTTTATACAGAGCGTAGTGTAGATATTTCCATGTTTATATGGATGGCTGTGTGGATATTTCCATGTTTATAGAGATAGCGGTGTAGATATCTCCATGTTTACACAGATAGCGGTGTAGATATTTCCATGTTTACACAGATAGCGGTGTAGATATTTCCATGTTCATACAGATAGCGGTGTAGATAATTCCATGTGTATAGAGATAACAGTGTAGATATTTACATATTCCTACAGATGGCTGTGTAGGTATTTCCATGTTTGTACAGATAGCGGTGTAGATATTTCCATGTTTACACAGATAGTGGTGTAGATATTTCCATGTTTACACAGATAGCGGTGTAGGTATTTCCATGTTTATACAGATAGCGGTGTAGATATTTCCATGTTTATAGAGATAGCGGTGTAGAAATTTCCATGTTTATACAGTTAGCGGTGTAGATATTTCCATATTTATACAGATAGCGTTGTTGATATTTCCATGTTTATAGAGACAGCAGTGTAGATATTTCCATGTTTATACAGATGGTGATGTAGATATTTCCATGTTCATACAGATGGCGGCGAAGATATTTCCATGTTTATAGAGATAGCGGTGTAGATACTTCCATGTTTACACAGATAGCGGTGTAGATATTTCCATGTTTACACAGATAGCGGTGTAGATATTTCCATGTTTATACAGATAGCGGTGTAGATATTTCAATGTTTATAGAGTTGGCGGTGTAGATATTTTCATGTTCAAACAGATGGCGGTGTAGATATTTCCATGTTTATATCGATGGTAGTGTAGATATTTCCAAGTTCATACAGATGACGGTGAAGAAATTTCCATCTTTATACACATAACGGTGAAGATATTTCCAAGTTTTAAGAGATGGCGGTGTAGATATTTCCATGTTTACACAGATAGCGGTGTAGATATTTCCATGTTTACACAGATAGCGGTGTAGATATTTCCATGTTTATACAGATAGCGGTGTAGATATTTCCATGTGTATACAGATAACTGTGTAGATATTTACATGTTCCTACAGATGGCTGCGTAGATATTTCCATGTTTAAACAGATAGCGGTGTAGATATTTCCGTCTTTATACACATAATGGTGTAGATCTTTCCATGTTTTCAGAGATAGCGGTGTAGATCTTTCCATGTTTACACAGATAGCGGTGTAGATATTTCCATGTTTATACAGATAGCAGTGTAGATATTTCCATGTTTATAGAGATAGTGGTGTAGATATTTACATGTTCCTACAGATGGCTGTGTAGATATTTCCATGTTTATACAGATAGCGGTGTAGATATGTCAATGTTTGTGGAGATAGTGGTGTAGATATTTCCATGTTCCTAGAGTTGGTGGTTTAGATATTTCCATGTTTACACAGATAGCGGTGTAGGTATTTCCAAGTTTATGCAGATAGCGGTGTAGATATTTCCATGTTTATAGAGATAGCGGTGTAGAAATTTCCATGTTTATACAGTTAGCGGTGTAGATATTTCCATATTTATACAGATAGCGTTGTTGATATTTCCATGTTTATAGAGACAGCAGTGTAGATATTTCCATGTTTATACAGATGGTGATGTAGATATTTCCATGTTCATACAGATGGCGGCGAAGATATTTCCATGTTTATAGAGATAGCGGTGTAGATACTTCCATGTTTACACAGATAGCGGTGTAGATATTTCCATGTTTACACAGATAGCGGTGTAGATATTTCCATGTTTATACAGATAGCGGTGTAGATATTTCAATGTTTATAGAGTTGGCGGTGTAGATATTTTCATGTTCAAACAGATGGCGGTGTAGATATTTCCATGTTTATATCGATGGTAGTGTAGATATTTCCAAGTTCATACAGATGACGGTGAAGAAATTTCCATCTTTATACACATAACGGTGAAGATATTCCCAAGTTTTAAGAGATGGCGGTGTAGATATTTCCATGTTTACACAGATAGCGGTGTAGATATTTCCATGTTTACACAGATAGCGGTGTAGATATTTCCATGTTTATACAGATAGCGGTGTAGATATTTCCATGTGTATACAGATAACTGTGTAGATATTTACATGTTCCTACAGATGGCTGCGTAGATATTTCCATGTTTAAACAGATAGCGGTGTAGATATTTCCGTCTTTATACACATAATGGTGTAGATCTTTCCATGTTTTCAGAGATAGCGGTGTAGATCTTTCCATGTTTACACAGATAGCGGTGTAGATATTTCCATGTTTATACAGATGGCTGTGTAGATATTTCCATGTTTATACAGATAGCGGTGTAGATATGTCAATGTTTGTGGAGATAGTGGTGTAGATATTTCCATGTTCCTAGAGTTGGTGGTTTAGATATTTCCATGTTTACACAGATAGCGGTGTAGGTATTTCCAAGTTTATGCAGATAGCGGTGTAGATATTTCCACTTTTAGGCACATAGCGGTGTAGATATTTCAATGTTTAAACAGATAGCGTTGTAGATATTTCCATGTTCCTACAGAGGGCGGTGTAGATATTTACAGGTTTATAGAGATGGCGGTTTAGACATTTCCACGTTCATACAGATGGCGGTGTAGATATTTCCATGTTTATACAGATAGCGGTGTAGATATTTCCATGTGTATACAGATAACTGTGTAGATATTTACATGTTCCTACAGATGGCTGTGTAGATATTTCCAAGTTTATACAGATAGCGGTGTAGATATTTCCATGTTTATAGAGATAGCGGTGTAGATATTTCCATGTTCCCACAGTTGTTTTTATAGATATTTCCATGTTTACAAGATAGTGGTGTAGATATTTCCAAGTTTATGCAGATAGCGGTGAAGATATTTCCACTTTTATGCAGATAGCGGTGTAGATATTTCCATGTTTAGACAGAAAGCGGTGTAGATATTTCTATGTTCCAACACATAGCGCTGTAGATATTTCCATGTTTATAGAGTTGGCGGTTTAGACATTTCCATGTTCATACAGATGGCGGTGTAGATATTTCCATGTTTTTACAGATAGCAGTGTAGATATTTCCATCTTTATACACATAACGGTGTAGATATTTCCATGTTTATACAGATGGCGGTGTAGATATTTCCATACCCATACAGATGGCGGTGTAGATATTTCCATGTTTATAGATATAGCGGTTTAGGTATTTCCATGTTTACACAGACAGCGGTGTAGATATTTCCATGTTTACACAGATAGCGGTGTAGATATTTCCATGTTTATAGAGACAGCGGCGTAGTTATTTCCATGTTTATAGAGATATCAGCGTAGATATTTCCAGGTTTATACAGAGCGTAGTGTAGATATTTCCATGTTTATATAGATGGCTGTGTGGATATTTCCATGCTTATAGAGATAGCGGTGTAGATATCTCCATGTTTACACAGACAGCAGTGTAGATATTTCCATGTTTACACAGATAGAGGTGTAGACATTTTCATGTTCATACAGATAGCGGTGTAGGTAATTCCATGTGTATACAGATAACGGTGTAGATATTTACATATTCCTACAGAGGGCTGTGTAGATATTTCCATGTTTGTACAGATAGCAGTGTAGATATTTCCATGTTTACACAGATAGCGGTGTAGATATTTCCATGTTTACACAGATAGCGGTGTAGATATTTCCATGTTTATACAGATAGCGGTGTAGATATTTCCATGTCTATACAGATAGCAGTGTGGATATTTCCATGTTCATACAGATAGCGGTGTAGATATTTCCATGTTCATACAGATAGTGGTGTAGATATTTCCATGTTCATACAGATAGAGGGTCTGAAATTTCCATGTTCATACAGAAAGCGGTGCTGATATTTCCATATTTATACAGGTAGCGGTGTAGATATTTCCATGTTTATACAGATAGCGGTGTAGATATCTCCATGTTTATACAGATAGCGGTGTAGATATCTCCATCTTAATACAGATGGCAGTGTAGATATTTATATGTTCATACAGATGGCCGTGCAGATATTTCCATGTTCATACAGATGGCGGTGTAGATATTTCCATGTTCATACAGATAGCGGTGTAGTTATTTCCATGTGCAAAGAGATAGCTGTGTAGATATTTACATGTATATGCAGATAGCTGTGTAGATATTTCCATTTTCATGCAGATAGCGGTTTAGATATTTCCATGTTCAAACAGATAGCGGTGTAGATATTTCCATGTTCATACAGATAGCGGTGTAGATATTTCCATGTTTATACAGATAGCGGTGAAGATGTATGCATGTTTACACAGATAGTGGTGTAGATATTTCCATGTTCATACAGATAGTGGTGTAGATATTTCCATGTTCATACAGATAGCGGTGTAGCTATTTCCATGTTCATACAGATAGCGGTGTAGATATTTCCATTTTCATACAGATAGCGGTGTAGCTATTTCCATGTTCATACATATAGCGGTGTAGATATTTCCATGTTCATCCAGATGGCTGTGTAGATATATCCATGTTCATACAGATAGCGGTGTAGATATTTCCATGTTTATACAGATAGCGGTGAAGATGTATGCATGTTTACACAGATAGCGGTGTAGATATTTCCATGTTCATACAGATAGTGGTGTAGATATTTCCATGTTCATACAGATAGCGGTGTAGCTATTTCCATGTTCATACAGATAGTGGTGTAGATATTTCCATGTTCATACAGATAGCGGTGTAGCTATTTCCATGTTCATACAGATAGCGGTGTAGATATTTCCATTTTCATACAGATAGCGGTGTAGATATTTCCATGTTCATTCAGACAGCGGTGCTATTTCCATGTTTATACAGGTAGCGGTGTGGATATTTCCATGTTTATACAGATAGCGGTGTGGATATTTCCATGTTTATACAGATAGCGGTGTAGATATTTCCAGGTTTATACAGATAGCGGTGTAGATATCTCCATCTTAATACGGATGGCGGTGTAGATATTTATATGTTCATACAGATGGCGGTGCAGATATTTCCATGTTCATACAGATGGCGGTGTAGCTATTTCCATGTTCATACAGATAGCGGTGTAGCTATTTCCATGTTCATGCAGATAGCGGTGCAGATATTTCCATGTTCATCCATATGGCTGTGTAGATATATCCATGTTCATACAGATGGCGGTGAAAATATTTCCATGTTCATACAGATAGCGGTGTAGATATTTCCATGTTCAAACAGAGAGTGGTGTAGATATTTCCATGTTCATACAGATAGCGGTGTAGCTATTTCCATGTTCATACAGATAGCGGTGTAGATATTTCCATGTTCATCCAGATGGCTGTGTAGATATATCCATGTTCATACAGATGGCGGTGAAGATATTTCCATGCTCATACAGATAGCGGTGTAGATATTTCCATGTTCATACAGATAGTGGTGTAGATATTTCCATGTTAATACAGATAGGGGGGCTGATATTTCCATGTTCATACAGATAGCGGTGCTGATATTTCCATGTTTATACAGGTAGCGGTGTAGATATTTCCATGTATATACAGATAGCAGAGTGGATATTTCCATGTTTATACAGATAGCGGTGTAGATATTTCCATGGTTATAGACATAGCGGTGTAGATATTTCCATGTTTATACAGGTAGTGGTGTAGATATTTCCATGTTTATACAGATAGCTGTGTAGATATTTCCATGTTTATACAGATAGCGGTGTAGATATTTCCATGTTTGTACAGATAGCAGTATAGATATCTCCATCTTAATACTGATGGCGGTGTAGATATTTATATGTTCATACAGATGGCCGTTCAGATATTTCCATGTTCATACAGATGGCGGTGTAGATATTTCCATGTTCATACAGATAGCGGTGTAGTTATTTCCATGTGTAAAGAGATAGCTGTGTAGGTGTTTAAATGTATATGCAGATAGCAGTGTAGATATTTCCATTTTCATGCAGATAGCGGTGTAGATATTTCCATGTTCAAACAGATAGCGGTGTAGCTATTTCCATGTTCATACAGATAGCGGTGTAGCTATTTCCATGTTCATAGAGATAGCGGTGTAGATATTTCCATGTTCATACAGATGGCGGTGCTGACATTTCCAGGTTTATACAGGTAGCGGTGTAGATATTTCCATGTTCATGCAGATAGCGGTGTAGATATTTCCATGTTCATCCAGATGGCTGTGTAGATATATCCATGTTCATACAGATGGTTTTGAAGATATTTCCATGTTCATACAGATAGAGGGGCTGATATTTCCATGTTCATACAGATAGCGGTGCTGATATTTCCATGTGTATACAGGTAGCGGTGTGGATATTTCCATGTTTATACAGGTAGCAGTGTAGATATTTCCATGTTTATACAGATAGCGGTGTAGATATTTCCATGTTTATACAGACACCGGTGTAGATATTTCTATCTTAATACAGATGGCCGTATAGTTATTTATATGTTCATACAGATGGCGGTGCAGATATTTCCATGTTCATACAGATGGCGGTGTACATATTTCCATGTTCCTACAGATAGCGGTGTAGTTATTTCCATGTGTAAAGAGATAGATGTGTAGGTATTTCCATGTATATGCAGATATCTCTGTAGATATTTCCATTTTCATGCAGATAGCAGTTTAGATATTTCCATGTTCAAACAGATAGCGGTGTAGATATTTCCAAGTTCATACAGATAGCGGTGTAGATATTTCCATGTTTATACAGATAGCGGTGATGATGTATGCATGTTTACACAGATAGCGGTGTAGATATTTCCATGTTCCTACAGATCGCGGTGTAGATATTTCCATGTTCATCTAGATGGATGAGTAGACATATCCATGTTCATACAGATGGCGGTGAAGGTATTTCCATGTTCCTACAGATAGCGGTGTAGATATTTCCATGTTCAAACCGATAGCGGTGTAGATATTTCCATGTTCATACAGATAGAGGTGTAGATATTTCCATGTTCATACAGATAGCGGTGTAGATATTTCCATGTTCATACAGATAGCGGTGTAGATATTTTCATGTTCATACAGATAGCGGTGCTGATATTTCCATGTTTATACAGGCAGCGGTGAAGATATTTCCATGTTTATACAGATAGCGGTTTAGATATTTCCTTCTTAATACAGATGGCGGTGTAGATATTTATATGTTCATACAGATGGCGGTGCAGATACTTCCATGTTCATACAGATGGCGGTGTAGATATTTCCATGTTTATAGATATAGCGGTGTAGTTATTTCCATGTGTAAAGAGATAGCTGTGTAGATATTTCCATGTATATGCAGATAGGTGTGTAGATATTTCCACTTTCATGCAGATAGCGGTTTAGATATTTACATGTTCAGATAGCGGTGTAGATATTTCCATGTTCATCCAGATGGCTGTGTAGATATATCCATGTTCATAGAGATAGAGGTGTAGATATTTCCATGTTCATACAGGTAGTGGTGTAGATATTTCCATGTTCATACAGATAGCGGTGTAGCTATTTCCATGTTCATACAGATAACGGTGTAGATACTTCCAAGTTCATAGAGATAGCGGTGTAGGTATTTCCATGTTCATACAGATAGCGGTTTAAGTATTTCCATGATTATACAGGTAGCGGTGTAGATATTTCCATGTTTATACAGATAGCCGTGTAGATATTTCCATGTTTATACAGATAGCGGTGTAGATATTTTCAAGTTTATACAGATTGCGGTGTAGATATCTCCATCTTAATATAGATGGCGGTGTAGATATTTATATGTTCATACAGATGGCGGTGCAGATATTTCCATGTTCATACAGATGGTGGAGTAGATATTTCCATGTTTATAGAGATAGCGCTGTAGTTATTTCCATGTGTAAAGATATAGCTTTGTAGATATTTCCATGTATAAGCAGATCGCTGTGTAGATATTTCCATTTTCATGCAGATAGCGGTGTAGATATTTCCATGTTCAAACAGATAGCGGTGTAGATATTTCCATGTCCATGCAGATAGCAGTGTAGATATTTCCATGTTTATACAGATAGCGGTGAAGATGTATGCATGTTTACACAGATAGCGGTGTAGATATTTCCATGTTCATACAGATAGCGGTGTAGATATTCCCATGTTCATCCAGATGGCTGTGTAGATATATCCATGTTCATACAGATGGCGGTGAAGATATTTCCATGTTCATACAGATAGCGGTGTAGTTATTTCCATTTGTAAAGAGATAGCTGTGTAGATATTTCCATGTATATGCAGATAGCTGTGTAGATATTTCCATTTTCATGCAGATAGCGGTTTAGATATTTCCATGTTCAAACAGATAGTGGTGTAGATATTTCCATGTTCATAGAGATACCGGTGTAGATATTTCCATGTTCATACAGATAGAGGGGCTATTTCCATGGTCTTACAGATAGCGGTGCTGATATTTCCATGTTTATACAGGTAGCGGTGTAGATATTTCCATGTTTATACAGATAGCAGTGTAGATATTTCCATGTTTATACAGATAGCGGTGTAGATATTTCCATGTTTTTACAGATAGCGGTGTAGATATCTCCATCTTAATACAGATGGCGGAGTAGATATTTATATGTTCATACAGAGGGCGGTGCAGATATTTCCATGTTCATACAGATGGCGGTGTAGATATTTCCATGTTCATACAGATAGCGGTGTAGTTATTTCCATGTGTAAAGAGATAGCTGTGTAGTTATTTCCATGTATTTGCAGATAGCTGTGTAGAGATTTCCATTTTCATGCTGATAGCGTTTTAGATATTTAAATGTTCAAACAGATAGCAGTGTAGATATTTCCATGTTCATTCAGATAGCAGTGTAGATATCTCCATGCTTATACAGATTGCGAAGATGTATGCATATTTACACAGATAGCGGTGTAGATATTTCCATGTTCATGCAGATAGCGGTGTAGATATTTCCATGTTCATCCAGATGTCTGTGTAGATATATCCATGTTCATACAGATGGCGGTGTAGATATTTCCATGTTCATACAGATAGTGGTGTAGATATTTCCATGTTCATACTGATAGCGTTGTAGCTATTTCCATGTTCATACAGATAGCGGTGTAGATATTTCCTTGTTCATAGAGATAGCGGTGTAGATATTTCCATGTTCATACAGATAGCGGTGCTGATATTTCCAGGTTTATACAGGTAGCGGTGTAGATATTTCCATGTTCATGCAGATAGCGGTGTAGATATTTCCATGTTCATCCAGATGTCTGTGTAGATATATCCATGTTCATACAGATGGTTGTGAAGATATTTCCATGTTCATACAGATAGAGGGGCTGATATTTCCATGTTCATACAGATAGCGGTGCTGATATTTCCATGTGTATACAGGTAGCGGTGTGGATATTTCCATGTTTATACAGGTAGCGGTGTAGATATTTCCATGTTTATACAGATAGCGGTGTAGATATTTCCATGTTTATACAGACACCGTTGTAGATATTTCTATCTTAATACAGATGGCCGTGTAGTTATTTATATGTTCATACAGATGGCGGTGCAGATATTTCCATGTTCATACAGATTGCGGTGTACATATTTCCATGTTCATACAGATAGCGGTGTAGTTATTTCCAAGTTCATACAGATAGCGGTGTAGATATTTCCATGTTTATACAGATAGCGGTGATGATGTATGCATGTTTACACAGATAGCGGTGTAGATATTTCCATGTTCCTACAGATCGCGGTGTAGATATTTCCATGTTCATCTTGATGGCTGAGTAGACATATCCATGTTCATACAGATGGCGGTGAAGGTATTTCCATGTTCATACAGATAGCGGTGTAGATATTTCCCTGTTCAAACCGATAGCGGTGTAGATATTTCCATGTTCATACAGATAGAGGTGTAGATATTTCCATGTTCATACAGATAGCGGTGTAGATATTTCCATGTTCATACAGATAGCGGTGTAGATATTTTCATGTTCATACAGATAGCGGTGCTGATATTTCCATGTTTATACAGGCAGCGGTGAAGATATTTCCATGTTTATACAGATAGCGGTTTAGATATTTCCTTCTTAATACAGATGGCGGTGTAGATATTTATATGTTCATACAGATGGTGCAGATACTTCCATGTTCATACAGATGGCGGTGTAGATATTTCCATGTTTATAGATATAGCGGTGTAGTTATTTCCATGTGTAAAGAGATAGCTGTGTAGATATTTCCATGTATATGCAGATAGCTGTGTAGATATTTCCACTTTCATGCAGATAGCGGTTTAGATATTTACATGATCAAACAGATAGCGGTGTAGATATTTCCATGTTCATCCGGATGGCTGTGTAGATATATCCATGTTCATAGAGATAGAGGTGTAAATATTTCCATGTTCATACAGGTAGTGGTGTAGATATTTCCATGTTCATACAGATAGCGGTGTAGCTATTTCCATGTTCATACAGATAACGGTGTACATATTTCCAAGTTCATAGAGATAGCGGTGTAGGTATTTCCATGTTCATACAGATAGCGGTTTATGTATTTCCATGTTTATACTGGTAGCGGTGTAGATATTTCCATGTTTATACAGATAGCCGTGTAGATATTTCCATGTTTATACAGCTAGCGGTGTAGATATTTTCAAGTTTATACAGATAGCGGTGTAGATATCTGCATCTTAATATAGATGGCGGTGTAGATATTTATATGTTCATACAGATGGCGGTGCAGATATTTCCATGTTCATACAGATGGTGGAGTAGATATTTCCATGTTTATAGAGATAGCGCTGTAGTTATTTCCATGTGTAAAGATATAGCTTTGTAGATATTTCCATGTATATGCAGATCGCTGTGTAGATATTTCCATTTTCATGCAGATAGCGGTGTAGATATTTCCATGTTCAAACAGATAGCGGTGTAGATATTTCCATGTCCATGCAGATAGCAGTGTAGATATTTCCATGTTTATACAGATAGCGGTGAAGATGTATGCATGTTTACACAGATAGCGGTGTAGATATTTCCATGTTCATACAGATAGCGGTGTAGATATTCCCATGTTCATCCAGATGGCTGTGTAGATATATCCATGTTCATACAGATGGCGGTGAAGATATTTCCATGTTCATACAGATAGCGGTGTAGTTATTTCCATTTGTAAAGAGATAGCTGTGTAGATATTTCCATGTATATGCAGATAGCTGTGTAGATATTTCCATTTTCATGCAGATAGCGGTTTAGATATTTCCATGTTCAAACAGATAGTGGTGTAGATATTTCCATGTTCATAGAGATACCGGTGTAGATATTTCCATGTTCATACAGATAGAGGGGCTATTTCCATGGTCTTACAGATAGCGGTGCTGATATTTCCATGTTTATACAGGTAGCGGTGTAGATATTTCCATGTTTATACAGATAGCGGTGTAGATATTTCCATTTTTTTACAGATAGCGGTGTAGATATCTCCATCTTAATACAGATGGCGGAGTAGATATTTATATGTTCATACAGAGGGCGGTGCAGATATTTCCATGTTCATACAGATGGCGGTGTAGATATTATCATGTTCATACAGATGGCGGTGTAGTTATTTCCATGTGTAAAGAGATAGCTGTGTAGATATTTCCATGTATTTGCAGATAGCTGTGTAGAGATTTCCATTTTCATGCTGATAGCGGTTTAGATATTTAAATGTTCAAACAGATAGCGGTATAGATATTTCCATGTTCATACTGATAGCGGTGTAGATATTTCCATGCTTATACAGATTGCGATTATGTATGCATATTTACACAGATAGCGGTGTAGATATTTCCATGTTCATGCAGATAGCGGTGTAGATATTTCCATGTTCATCCAGATGGCTGTGTAGTTATATCCATGTTCATACAGATGGCGGTGTAGATATTTCCATGTTCATACAGATAGTGGTGTAGATATTTCCATGTTCATACAGATAGCGTTGTAGCTATTTCCATGTTCATACAGATAGCGGTGAAGATTTTTCCATGTTCATAGAGATAGAGGTGTAGCTATTTCCATGTTCATACAGATAGCGGTGCTGATATTTCCAGGTTTATACAGGTAGCGGTGTAGATATTTCCATGTTCATGCAGATAGCGGTGTAGATATTTCCATGTTCATCCAGATGGCTGTGTAGATATATCCATGTTCATACAGATGGCGTTGAAGATATTTCCATGTTCATACAGATAGAGGGGCTAATATTTCCATGTTCATACAGATAGCGGTGCTGATATTTCCATGTTTATACAGGTAGCGGTGTAGATATTTCCATGTTTATACAGGTAGCGGTGTAGATATTTCCATGTTTATACAGATAGCGGTGTAGATATTTCCATGTCTATACAGATAGCGGTGTGGATATTTCCATGTTAATACAGATAGCGGTGTAGATATTTCCATGTTCATACAGATAGTGGTGTAGATATTTCCATGTTCATACAGATAGAGGGGCTGATATTTCCATGTTCATACAGAAAGCGGTGCTGATATTTCCATGTTTATATAGGTAGCGGTGTAGATATTTCCATGTTTATACAGATAGCGGTGTAGATATTTCCATGTTTATACAGATAGCGGTGTAGTTATCTCCATCTTAATACAGATGGCAGTGTAGATATTTATATGTTCATACAGATGGCCGTGCAGATATTTCCATGTTCATACAGATTGCGGTGTAGATATTTCCATGTTCATACAGATAGCGGTGTAGATATTTCCATGTTCATACAGATAGCGGTGCAGATATTTCCATGTTTATACAGACTGCGGTGAAGATGTATGCATGTTTACACAGATAGCGGTGTAGATATTTCCATGTTCATCCAGTTGGCTGTGTAGATATGTCCATGTTCATACAGATAGCTGTGTAGATATTTCCATGTTCATACAGATAGCGGTGTAGATATTTCCATGTTCATCCAGATGGCTGTGTAGATATATCCATGTTCATACAGATAGCGGTGTAGATATTTCCATGTTCATACAGATAGCGGTGTAGATATTTCCATGTTCATACAGATAGCGGTGTAGATATTTCCATGTTCCTACAGATAGCGGTGTAGATATTTCCATGTTCATACAGATAGCGGTGTAGATATTTCCATGTTCATACAGGTAGCGGTGTAGATATTTCCATGTTCATACAGATAGCGGTGCTGATATTTCCATGTTTATACAGGCAGCGGTGTAGATATTTCCATGTTTATACAGATATCGGTGTAGATATCTCCATCTTAATACAGATGGCGGTGTAGATATTTATATGTTCATACAGATGGCGTTGCGGATATTTCCATGTTCATACAGATGGCAGTGTAGATATTTCCATGTTTATAGATATAGCGGTGTAGTTATTTCCATGTGTAAAGAGATGGCTGTGTAGATATTTCCATGTATATGCAGATAGCTTTGTAGATATTTCCATTTTCATGCAGATAGCGGTGTAGATATTTACATGTTCAAACAGATAGCGGTGTAGAAATTTCCATGTTCATTCAGATAGCTTTGTAGATATTTCCATTTTCATGCAGATAGTGGTGTATATATTTCCATCTTCAAACAGATAGCGGTGTATATATTTCCATGTTCATACAGATAGCGGTGAAGATATTTCCAAGTTTATACAGACAGCGGTGAAGATGTATGAATATTTCAACAGATAGCGTTGTGGAGATTTCCATGTTCATCCAGAGGGCTGTGTAGATATATCCATGTTCATATAGATAGCGGTGTAGATGTTTCCATGTTCATACAGATAGCGGTGTAGTTATTTCCATGTGCAAAGAGATAGCTGTGTAGATATTTACATGTATATGCAGATAGCTGTGTAGGTATTTCCATTTTCATGCAGATAGCTGTTTAGATATTTCCATGTTTATACAGATAGCGTTGTAGATATTTCCATGTTTATACAGATAGCGGTGTAGATATTTCCATGTTTATGCAGATAGCGGTGTAGATATCTCCATCTTAATACAGATGGCGGTGTAGATATTTATATGTTCATACAGATGGCGGTGCAGATATTTCCATGTTCATACAGATGGCGGTGTAGATATTTCCATGTTCATACAGATAGCGGTGTAGTTATTTCCATGTGTAAAGAGATAGCTGTGTAGATATTTCCATGTTTATACAGATAGCGGTGTAGATATTTCCATGTTTATGCAGATAGCGGTGTAGATATTTCCATTTACATGCAGATAGCGGTGTAGATATTTCCATGTTCAAACAGATAGCACTGTAGATATTTCCATGTTCATACAGATAGCGGTGTAGATATTTCCATTTTCATACAGATAGCGGTGTAGATATTTCCATGTTTATACAGACTGCGGTGAAGATGTATGCATGTTTACACTGATAGCGGTGTAGATATTTCCATGTTCATCCAGTTGGCTGTGTAGATATGTCCATGTTCATACAGATAGCTGTGTAGTTATTTCCATGTTTATAGAGATAGCGGTTTAGCTATTTCCATGTGTAAAGAGATAGGTTTGTAGATATTTCCATGTATATGCAGATAGCTGTGTAGATATTTCTATTTTCATGCAGATAGCGGTTTAGATATTTCCATGTTCAAACAGATAGCGGTGTAGATATTTCCATGTTCATACAGATAGCGGTGTAGATATTTCCATGTTTATACAGATAGCGGTGAAACTTATGCAAGTTTACACAGATAGCGGTGTAGATATTTCCATGTTCATACAGATCGCGGTGTAGATATTTCCATGCTCATCCAGATGGCTGTGTAGACATATCCATGTTCATTCAGATGGCGTTGAAGATATTTCCATGTTCATACAGATAGCGGTGTAGATATTTCCATGTTCATACAGATAGCGCTGTAGATATTTCCATGTTCATACAGATGGCTGTGTAGATATATCCATGTTCATACAGATAGCGCTGTAGATATTTCCATGTTCATACAGATGGCTGTTTAGATATTTCCATGTTTATACAGATGGCTGTGAAGATATTTCCATGTTCATACAGATGGCGGTGTAGATATTTCCATGTTTATAGAGATAGCGGTGTAGTTATTTCCATGTGTAAAGAGATAGCTGTGAAGATATTTCCATGTATATGCAGATAGCTGTGTAGATATTTCCATTTTCATGCAGGCAGCGGTGTAGATAATTCCATGTTCAAACAGATAGCGGTGTAGATATTTCCATGTTCATACAGATAGCGGTGTATATATATCCATGTTCATACAGATAGCGGTGTAGATATTTCCATGTTAATACAGATTGCGGTGTAGATATTTCCATGTTCATACAGATAGCGGTGCTGATATTTCCAAGTTTATACAGGTAGCGGTGTAGATATTTCCATGTTTATACAAATAGCGGTGTAGATATTTCCATGTTTATACAGATAGCGGTGTAGATATTTCCATGTTTATACAGATAGCGGTGTAGATATCTCCATCTTAATACAGATGGCGGAGTAGATATTTCTATGTACATGCAGATGGCGGTGCAGATATTTCCATGTTCATACAGATAGCGGTGTAGTTATTTCCATGTGTAAAGAGATAGCTGTGTAGATATTTCCATGAATATGCAGATAGCTGTGTAGATATTTCCATTTTCAAGGAGATAGCGGTTTAGATATTTCCATGTTCAAACAGATATCGGTGTAGATATTTCCATGTTCATACAGATAGCGGTGTAGATATTTCCATGTTTATACAGGTAGCGCTGAAGATGTCTGCATGTTTACACAGTTAGCGGTGTAGATATATCCATGTTCATACAGATAGCGGTGTAGATATTTCCATGTTCATCCAGATGGCTGTGTAGATATATCCATGTTCATACAGATAGTGGTGTAGTTATTTCCATATTCATACAGATAGTGGTGTAGATATTTCCATGTTCATACAGATAGCGGTGTAGCTATTTCCATGTTCATACAGATAGCGGTGTAGATATTTCCATGTTCGTACAGATAGCGGTGTAGATATTTCCATGTTCATACAGATAGCTGTGCTGATATTTCCATGTTTATACAGGTAGCGGTGTAGATATTTCCATGTTTATACAGATAGCGGTGTAGATATTTCCATGTTTATACAGATAGCGGTGTAGATATTTCCAGGTTTATACAGATAGAGGTGTAGATATCTGCTTCTTAATTCAGATGGCGATGTAGATATTTATATGTTCATACAGATGGCGGTGCAGATATTTCCATGTTCATACAGATAGCGTTGTAGATATTTCCATGTTTATAGAGATAGCGGTGTAGTTATATCCATGTGTAAAGAGATAGCTGTGTAGATATTTCCATGTATATGCAGATAGCTCTGTAGATATTTCCATTTTCATGCAGAAAGCGGTGTAGATATTTCCATGTTCAAACAGATAGCTGTGCTGATATTTCCATGTTTATACAGGTAGCGGTGTAGCTATTTCCATGTTCATACAGATAGCGGTGTAGCTATTTCCATGTTCATACAGATAGCAGTGTAGATATTTCCATGTTCATCCAGATGGCTGTGTAGACATATCCGTGTTCATACAGATGGCAGTGAAGATAATTCCATGTTTATACATCTAGCGGTGTAGATATTTCCATGTTCATAAAGATAGCAGTGTAGGTATTTCCATGTTCATACAGATAGAGGGGCTGATATTTCCATGTTTATACAGATAGCGGTGCTGATATTTCCATGTTTATACAGGTAGCGGTGTAGATATTTCCATGTTTATAAGGATAGCGGTGTAGTTATTTCCATGTTTATACAGATAGCGGTGTAGATATTTCCATGTTTATACTGATAGCGGTGTAGATATCTCCATCTTAATAGAGATGGCCGTGTAGATATTTAGATGTTCATACAGATGGCGGTGCAGATATTTCCATGTTCATACAGATGGCGGTGTAGATATTTCCATGTTCATACAGATAGCGGTGTAGTTATTTCCATGTGTAAAGAGATAGCTGTGTAGATATTTCCATGTATATGCAGATAGCTCTGCAGATATTTCCATTTTCATGCAGATAGCGGTGTAGATATTTCCATGTTCAAACAGATAGCGGTGTAGACATTTCGATGTTCATTCAGATAGCGGTGAAGATATTTCCATGTTTATACAGATTGCGGTGAAGATGTATGCATATTTACACAGATAGCGGTGTAGATATTTCCATGTTCATACAGATAGCGGTGTAGAAATTTCCATGTTCATTTAGATAGCTTTGTGGATATTTCCATGTTCATACAGATAGCGGTGTAGATATTTCCATGTTCATACAGATAGCGGTGTAGATATTTCCATGTTCATACAGATAGCGGTGCTGATATTTCCAAGTTTATACAGGTAGCGGTGTAGATATTTCCATGTTTATACAGATAGCGGTGTAGATATTTCCATGTTTATGCAGATAGTGGTGTAGATATTTCCATGTTTTTTCAAATAGCGGTGTAGATATCTCCATCTTAATACAGATGGCGGTGTAGATATTTACATGTTCATACAGATGGCGGTGCAGATATTTCCATGTTCATACAGATGGCGGTGTAGATATTTCCATGTTCATACAGTTAGCGGTGTAGTTATTTCCATGAGTAAAGAGATAGCTGTGTAGATATTTCCATGTATATGCAGATAGCTGTGTAGATATTTCCATTTTCATGCAGATAGCGGTGTAGATATTTCCATGTTCAAACAGATAGCGGTGTAGATATTTCCATGTTCATACAGATAGCGGTGTAGATATTTCCATGTTTATACAGATCGCGGTGAAGATGTATGCATGTTTACACAGATAGCGGTGTGGATATTTCCAAGTTCATCCAGAGGGATGTGTAGATATATCCATGTTCATACAGATAGCGGTGTAGATATTTCCATGTTCATACAGATAGCGGTGTAGATATTTCCATGTTCATCCAGATGGCTGTGTAGATATATCCATGTTCATACAGATGGCGGTGAAGAAATTTCCATGTTCATACAGATAGCGGTGTAGGTATTTCCATGTTCATACAGATAGCGGTTTATGTATTTCCATGTTCATACAGATAGCGGTGTAGATATTTCCATGTTCATACAGATAGCGGTGTAGATATTTCAATGTTCATCCAGATGGCTGTGTAGATATATCCATGTTCATACAGAGGGCGGTGTAGATATTTCCATGTTCATAGAGATAGCGGTGTAGATATTTCCATGTTCATACGGATAGAGGGGCTGATATTTCCATTTTCATACAGATAGCGGTGCTGATATTTCCATGTTTGTACAGGTAGTGGTGTAGATATTTCCATGTTTATACAGGTAGCGTAGATATTTCCATGTTTATACAGATAGCGGTGTGGATATTTCCATGTTTGTACTGAAAGCGGTGTAGATATCTCCATCTTAATACATATGGCGGTGTAGATATTTATATGTTCATTCAGATGTCGGTGCAGATATTTCCATGTTCATACAGATGGCGGTGTAGATATTTCCATGTTCATACAGATAGCAGTGTAGTTATTTCCATGTGTAAAGAGATAGCTGTGTAGATATTTCCATGTATATGCAGATAGCTGTGTAGATATTTCTATTATCATGCTGATAGTGGTTTAGATATTTCCATTTTCAAACAGATAGCGGTGTAGATATTTCCATGTTCATACAGATAGCGTTGTAGATATTTCCATGCTTATACAGATTGCAGTGAAGATGTATGCATGTTTACACAGATAGCGGTGTAGATATTTCCATGTTCATGCAGATAGCGGTGTAGATATTTCCATGTTCATCCAGATGGCTGTGTAGACATATCCATGTTCATACAGATAGCGGTGTAGATATTTCCATGTTCATACAGATAGAGGTGTAGATATTTCCATGTTCGTACAGATAGCAGTGTAGCTATTTCCATGTTCATGCAGATAGCGGTGTAGATATTTCCATGTTCATAGAGATAGCGGTGTAGATATTTCCATGTTCATACAGATAGCGCTGCTGATATTTCCATGTTTATACAGGTAGTGGTGTAGATATTTCCATGTTTATACAGATAGCGGTGTAGATATTTCCAGGTTTATAGAGATAGCGGTGTAGATATTTCCAAGTTTATACAGATAGCGGTGAAGATATTTCCATCTTAATACAGATGGCGGTGTAGATATTTATATGTTCATACAGATGGCAGTGCAGATATTTCCATGTTCATTCAGATGGCGTTGTAGATATTTCCATGTTTATAGAGATAGCGGTGTAGTTATTTCCATGTGTAAAGAGATAGGTTTGTAGATATTTCCATGTATATGCAGATAGCTGTGTAGATATTTCTATTTTCATGCAGATAGCGGTTTAGATATTTCCATTTTCAAACAGATAGCGGTGTAGATATTTCCATGTTCATACAGATAGCGGTGTAGAAATTTCCATGTTCATTCAGATAGCTTTGTGGATATTTCCATGTTCATACAGATAGCGGTGTAGATATTTCCATGTTCATACAGATAGCGGTGTAGATATTTCCATGTTCATACAGATAGCGGTGCTGATATTTCCAAGTTTATACAGGTAGCGGTGTAGATTTTTCCATGTTTATACAGATAGCGGTGTAGATATTTCCATGTTTATGCAGATAGTGGTGTAGATATTTCCATGTTTTTTCAGATAGCGGTGAAGATATCTCCATCTTAATACAGATGGTGGTGTAGATATTTACATGTTCATACAGATGGCGGTGCAGATATTTCCATGTTCATACAGATGGCGGTGTAGATATTTCCATGTTCATACAGTTAGCGGTGTAGTTATTTCCATGAGTAAAGAGATAGCTGTGTAGATATTTCCATGTATATGCAGATAGCTGTGTAGATATTTCCATTTTCATGCAGATAGCGGTGTAGATATTTCCATGTTCAAACAGATAGCGGTGTAGATATTTCCATGTTCATACAGATAGCGGTGTAGATATTTCCATGTTTATACAGATAGCGGTGAAACGTATGCATGTTTACACAGATAGCGGTGTAGATATTTCCATGTTCATACAGATCGCGGTGTAGATATTTCCATGTTCATCGAGATGGCTGTGTAGACATATCCATGTTCATACAGATGGCGGTGAAGGTATTTCCATGTTCATACAGATAGCGGTGTAGATATTTCCATGTTCATACAGATAGCGGTGTAGATATTTCCATGTTCATCCAGATGGCTGTGAAAATATATTCATGTTCATACAGATGGCGGTGAAGAAATTTCCATGTGCATACAGATAGCGGTGTAGCTATTTCCATGTTCATACAGATAGCGGTGTATGTATTTCCATGTTCATACAGATAGCGGTGTAGATATTTCCATGTTCATACAGATAGCAGTGTAGATATTTCCATGTTCATCCAGATGGCTGTGTAGATATATCCATGTTCATACAGATGGCGGTGTAGATATTTCCATGTTCATAGAGATAGCGGTATAGATATTTCCATGTTCATACAGATAGAGTGGCTGATATTTCCATGTTCATACAGATAGCGGTGCTGATATTTCCATGTTTATACAGGTAGTGGTGAAGATATTTCCATGTTTATACAGGTAGCAGTGTAGATATTTCCATGTTTATACAGATAGCGGTGTGGATATTTCCATGTTTATACAGATAGCGGTGTAGATATCTCCATCTTAATACAGATGGCGGTGTAGATATTTATATGTTCTTTCAGATGGCGGTGCAGATATTTCCATGTTCATACAGATGGCGGTGTAGATATTTCCATGTTCATACAGATAGCGGTGTAGTTATTTCCATGTGTAAAGAGATAGCGGTGTAGATATTTCCATGTATATGCAGATAGCTGTGTAGATATTTCTATTTTAATGCTAATAACGGTTTAGATATTTCCATGTTCAAACAGATAGCGGTGTAGATATTTCCATGTTCATACAGATAGCGTTGTAGATGCTTCCATGCTTATACAGATTGCAGTGAAGATGTATGCATGTTTACACAGATAGCGGTGTAGATATTTCCATGTTCATGCAGATAGCGGTGTAGATATTTCCATGTTCATCCAGATGGCTGTGTAGATATATCCATGTTCATACAGATAGCGGTGTAGATATTTCCATGTTCATACAGATAGAAGTGTAGATATTTCCATGTTCGTACAGATAGTGGTGTAGCTATTTCCATGTTCATGCAGATAGCGGTGTAGATACTTCCATGTTCATAGAGATAGAGGTGTAGATATTTCCATGCTTATACAAATAGCGGTGTAGATATTTCCATGTTTATACAGATAGCGGTGTAGATATTTCCATGTTCATACAGATAGCGGTGTAGATATCTCCATCTTAATACAGATGGCGGAGTAGATATTTCTATGTACATGCAGATGGCGGTGCAGATATTTCCATGTTCATACAGATAGCGGTGTAGTTATTTCCATGTGTAAAGAGATAGCTGTGTAGATATTTCCATGAATATGCAGATAGCTTTGTAGATATTTCCATTTTCATGCAGATAGCGGTTTAGATATTTCCATGTTCAAACAGATATCGGTGTAGATATTTCCATGTTCATACAGATAGCGGTGTAGATATTTCCATGTTTATACAGGTAGCGCTGAAGATGTATGCATGTTTACACAGTTAGCGGTGTAGATATATCCATGTTCATACAGATAGCGGTGTAGATATTTCCATGTTCATCCAGATGGCTGTGTAGATATATCCATGTTCATACAGATAGTGGTGTAGTTATTTCCATATTCATACAGATAGTGGTGTAGATATTTCCATGTTCATACAGATAGCGGTGTAGCTATTTCCATGTTCATACAGATAGCGGTGTAGATATTTCCATGTTCGTACAGATAGCGGTGTAGATATTTCCATGTTCATACAGATAGCTGTGCTGATATTTCCATGTTTATACAGGTAGCGGTGTAGATATTTCCATGTTTATACAGATAGCGGTGTAGATATTTCCATGTTTATACAGATAGCGGTGTAGATATTTCCAGGTTTATACAGATAGAGGTGTAGATATCTGCTTCTTAATACAGATGGCGATGTAGATATTTATATGTTCATACAGATGGCGGTGCAGATATTTCCATGTTCATACAGATAGCGTTGTAGATATTTCCATGTTTATAGAGATAGTGGTGTAGTTATATCCATGTGTAAAGAGATAGCTGTGTAGATATTTCCATGTATATGCAGATAGCTCTGTAGATATTTCCATTTTCATGCAGATAGCGTTGTAGATATTTCCATGTTCAAACAGATAGCTGTGCTGATATTTCCATGTTTATACAGGTAGCGGTGTAGCTATTTCCATGTTCATACAGATACCGGTGTAGCTATTTCCATGTTCATACAGATAGCGGTGTAGATATTTCCATGTTCATCCAGATGGCTGTGTAGACATATCCGTGTTCATACAGATGGCAGTGAAGATAATTCCATGTTTATACATCTAGCGGTGTAGATATTTCCATGTTCATAAAGATAGCGGTGTAGGTATTTCCATGTTCATACAGATAGAGGGGCTGATATTTCCATGTTTATACAGATAGCGGTGCTGATATTTCCATGTTTATACAGGTAGCGGTGTAGATATTTCGATGTTTATACAGATAGCGGTGTAGTTATTTCCATGTTTATACAGATAGCGGTGTAGATATTTCCATGTTTATACTGATAGCGGTGTAGATATCTCCATCTTAATAGAGATGGCCGTGTAGATATTTAGATGTTCATACAGATGGCGGTGCAGATATTTCCATGTTCATACAGATGGCGGTGTAGATATTTCCATGTTCATACAGATAGCGGTGTAGTTATTTCCATGTGTAAAGAGATAGCTGTGTAGATATTTCCATGTATATGCAGATAGCTCTGCAGATATTTCCATTTTCATGCAGATAGCGGTGTAGATATTTCCATGTTTAAACAGATAGCGGTGTAGACATTTCGATGTTCATTCAGATAGCGGTGAAGATATTTCCATGTTTATACAGATTGCGGTGAAGATGTATGCATATTTACACAGATAGCGGTGTAGACATTTCCATGTTCATACAGATAGCGGTGTAGATATTTCCATTTTCATCCAGATGGCTGTGTAGATATATCCATGTTCATACAGATAGCGGTGTAGTTATTTCCATGTTCATACAGGTAGTGGTGTAGATATTTCCATGTTCATACAGATAGCGGTGTAGCTATTTCCATGTTCATACAGATAGCGGTGTAGATATTTCCATGTTCATAGAGATAGCGTTGCAGATATTTCCGTGTTCATACAGATAGCGGTGCTGATATTTCCATGTTTATACAGGTAGCAGTGTAGATATTTCCATGTTTATACAGATAGCGGTGTAGATATTTCCATATTTATACAGATAGCGGTGTAGATATTTCCATGTTTATACATATAGCGGTGTAGATATCTCCATCTTAATATAGATTGGGGTGTAGATATTTATATCTTCATACAGATGTCGGTGCAGATATTTCCATGTTCATACAGATGGCAGTGTAAATATTTGCATGTATATAGAGATAGCGCTGTAGTTATTTCCATGTGTAAAGAGATAGCTTTGTAGATATTTCCATGTATATGCAGATCGCTGTGTAGATATTTCCATTTTCATGCAGATAGCTGTGTAGATATTTCCATGTTCAGATAGCGGTGTAGATATTTCCATGTTCATGCAGATAGCAGTGTAGATATTTCCATGTTTATACAGATAGCGGTGAAGATGTATGCATGTTTATACAGATAGCGGTGTAGATAATTCCATGTTCATCCAGATGGCTGTGTTGATATATCCATGTTCATACAGATGGCGGTGAAGATATTTCCATGTTCATACAGATAGCGGTGTAGTTATTTCCGTGTGTAAAGGGATAGCTGTGTAGATATTTCCATGTATATTCAGATAGCTGTGTAGGTATTTCCATTTTCATGCAGATAGCGTTTTAGATATTTCCATGTTCAAACAGATAGCGGTGTAGATATTTCCATGTTCATAGAGAGAGCGGTGTAGATATTTCCATGTTCATACAGATAGCGGTGTAGATATTTCCATGTTCATCCAGATGGCTGTGTAGATATATCCATGTTCATACTGATAGCGGTGTAGTTATTTCCATGTTCATACAGGTAGTGGTGTAGATATTTCCATGTTCATACAGATAGCGGTGTAGCTATTTCCATGTTCATACAGATAGCGTTGTAGATATTTCCATGTTCATAGAGATAGCGTTGCAGATATTTCCGTGTTCATACAGATAGCGGTGCTGATATTTCCATGTTTATACAGGTAGCGGTGTAGATATTTCCATATTTATACAGATAGCGGTGTAGATATTTCCATGTTTATACATATAGCGGTGTAGATATCTCCATCTTAATATAGATTGGCGTGTAGATATTTATATCTTCATACAGATGTCGGTGCAGATATTTCCATGTTCATACAGATGGCAGTGTAAATATTTGCATGTATATAGAGATAGCGCTGTAGTTATTTCCATGTGTAAAGAGATAGCTTTGTAGATATTTCCATGTATATGCAGATCGCTGTGTAGATATTTCCATTTTCATGCAGATAGCGGTGTAGATATTTCCATGTTCAGATAGCGGTGTAGATATTTCCATGTTCATGCAGATAGCAGTGTAGATATTTCCATGTTTATACAGATAGCGGTGAAGATGTATGCATGTTTATACAGATAGCGGTGTAGATAATTCCATGTTCATCCAGATGGCTGTGTTGATATATCCATGTTCATACAGATGGCGGTGAAGATATTTCCATGTTCATACAGATAGCGTTGTAGTTATTTCCGTGTGTAAAGGGATAGCTGTGTAGATATTTCCATGTATATTCAGATAGCTGTGTAGGTATTTCCATTTTCATGCAGATAGCGTTTTAGATATTTCCATGTTCAAACAGATAGCGGTGTAGATATTTCCATGTTCATAGAGAGAGCGGTGTAGATATTTCCATGTTCATACAGATAGCGGTGTAGATATTTCCATGTTTATACAGATAGTGGTGAAGATGTATGCATGTTTACACAGATAGCGGTGTAGATATTTCCATGTTCATTCAGATAGCGGTGTAGATATTTCCATGTTCATCCAGATGGCTGTGTAGACATATCCATGTTCATACAGATGGCGGTGAAGATATTTCCATGTTCATACAGATAGTGGTGTAGATATTTCCATGTTCATCCAGATGGCTGTGTAGTTATATCCATGTTCATACAGATAGCGGTGTAGATATTTCCATGTTCATACAGATAGCGGTGTAGATATTTCCATGTTCATACAGATAGTGGTGTAGATATTTCCATGTTCATACAGGTCGCGGTGTAGATATTTCCATGTTCATACAGATAGCCGTGCTGATATTTCCATGTTTATACAGGCAGCGGTGTAGATATTTCCATGTTTATACAGATAGCGGTGTAGATATCTCCTACTTAATACAGATGGCGGTGTAGATATTTATTTGTTCATACAGATGGCGGTGCAGATATTTCCATGTTCATACAGATGGTGGTGTAGATATTTCCATGTTTATAGATATAGCGGTGTAGTTATTTCCATGTGTAAAGAGATAGCTGTGTATATATTTCCATGTATATGCAGATAGCTTTGTAGATATTTCCATTTTCATGCAGTTAGCGGTGTAGGTATTTACATGTTCAAACAGATAGCGGTGTAGGTATTTCCATGTTCATTCAGATAGCTTTGTAGATATTTCCATGTTCATACAGATAGCGGTGTAGATATTTCCATGTTCATACAGATAGCGGTGTAGATATTTCCATGTTCATACAGATAGCGGTGCTGATATTTCCATGTTTATACAGGTAGCGGTGTAGATATTTCCATGTTTATACAGACTGCGGTGAAGATGTATGCATGTTTACACAGATAGCGGTGTAGATATTTTCATGTTCATCCAGTTGGCTGTGTAGATATGTCCATGTTCATACAGATAGCTGTGTAGATATTTCCATGTTCATACAGATGGCGGTGTAGATATTTCCATGTTCATCCAGATGGCTGTGTAGATATATCCATGTTCATACAGATAGCGGTGTAGATATTTCCATGTTCATACAGATAGCGGTGTAGATATTTCCATGTTCATACAGGTAGCGGTGTAGATATTTCCATGTTCATACAGATAGCGGTGCTGATATTTCCATGTTTATACAGGCAGCGGTGTAGATATTTCCATGTTTATACAGATAGCAGTGTAGATATCTCCATCTTAATACAGATGGCGGTGTAGATATTTATATGTTCATACAGATGGCGTTGCGGATATTTCCATGTTCATACAGATGGCAGTGTAGATATTTCCATGTTTATAGATATAGCGGTGTAGTTATTTCCATGTGTAAAGAGATGGCTGTGTAGATATTTCCATGTATATGCAGATAGCTTTTTAGATATTTCCATTTTCATGCAGATAGCGGTGTAGATAATTACATGTTCAAACAGATAGCGGTGTAGAAATTTCCATGTTCATTCAGATAGCTTTGTAGATATTTCCATGTTCATTCAGATAGCGGTGTAGATATTTCCATGTTCATACAGATAGCGGTGTAGATATTTCCATGTTCATACAGATAGCGGTGCTGATATTTCCAAGTTTATACAGGTAGCGGTGTAGATATTTCCATGTTTCTACAGATAGCGGTGTAGATATTTCCATGTTTATAAAGATAGTGGTGTAGGTATTTCCATGTTTTTTCAGATAGCGGTGTAGATATCTCCATCTTAATACAGATGGCGGTGTAGATATTTACATGTTCATACCGATGGCGGTGCAGATATTTCCATGTACATACAGTTAGCGGTGTTGTTATTTCCATGAGTAAGGAGATAGCTGTGTAGATATTTCCATGTATATGCAGATAGCTGTGTAGATATTTCCATTTTCATACAGATAGCGGTGTATATATTTCCATATTCAAACAGATAGCGGTGTAGATATTTCCATGTTCATACAGATAGCGGTGTAGATATTTCCATGTTTATACAGATTGCGGTGAAGATGTATGCATGTTTACACAGATAGCGGTGTGGATATTTCCATGTTCATCCAGAGGGCTGTGTAGATATATCCATCTTCATACAGATAGCGTTGTAGATATTTCCATGTTCATACAGATAGCGGTGTAGATTTTTGCATGTTCATCCAGATGGCTGTGTAGATATATCCATGTTCATACAGATGGCGGTGAAGAAATTTCCATGTTCATACAGATAGCGGTGTAGCTATTTCCATGTTCATACAGATAGCGGTTTATGTATTTCCATCTTCATACAGATAGCGGTGTAGATATTTCCATGTTCATACAGATAGCTGTGTAGATATTTCCATGTTCATCCAGATGGCTGTGTAGATATATCCATGTTCATACAGAGGGCGGTGTAGATATTTCCATGTTCATAGAGATAGCGGTGTAGATATTTCGATGTTCATACAGATAGAGGGGCTGATATTTCCATTTTCATACAGATAGCGGTTCTGATATTTCCATGTTTGTACTGGTAGTGGTGTAGATATTTCCATGTTTATACAGGTAGCAGTGTAGATATTTCCATGTTTATACAGATAGCGGTGTGGATATTTCCATGTTTATACTGATAGCGGTGTAGATATCTCCATTTTAATACAGATGGCGGTTTAGATATTTATATGTTCATTCAGATGTCGGTGCAGATATTTCCATGTTCATACAGATGGCGGTGTAGATATTTCCATGTTCATACAGATAGCGGTGTAGTTATTTCCATGTGTAAAGAGATAGCTGTGTAGATATTTCCATGTATATGCAGATAGCTGTGTAGATATTTCTATTTTCATGCTGATAGCCGTTTAGATATTTCCATGTTCAAACAGATAGCGGTGTAGATATTTCCATGTTCATACAGACAGCGTTGTAGATATTTCCATGCTTATACAGATTTCAGTGAAGATGTATGCATGTTTACACAGATAGCGGTGTAGATATTTCCATGTTCATGCAGATAGCGGTGTAGATATTTCCATGTTCATCCAGATGGCTGTGTAGACATATCCATGTTCATACAGATAGCGGTGTAGATATTTCCATGTTCATACAGATAGAGGTGTAGATATTTCCATGTTCGTACAGATAGCGGTGAAGCTATTTCCATGTTCATGCAGATAGCGGTGTAGATATTTCCATGTTCATAGAGATAGCGGTGTAGATCTTTCCATGTTCATACAGATAGCGGTGCTGATATTTATATTTTTATACAGGTAGCGGTGTAGATATTTCCATGTTTATACAGATAGCGGTGAAGATATTTCCAGGTTTATAGAGATAGCGGTGTAGATATTTCCAAGTTTATACAGATAGCAGTGAAGATATCTCCATCTTAATACAGATGGCGGTGTAGATATTTATATGTTCACACAGATGGCAGTGCAGATATTTCCATGTTCATTCAGATGGCGGTGTAGATATTTCCATGTTTATAGAGATAGCGGTGTAGTTATTTCCATGTGTAAAGAGATAGGTTTGTAGATATTTCCATGTATATGCAGATAGCTGTGTAGATATTTCTATTTTCATGCAGATAGCGGTTTAGATATTTCCATGTTCAAACAGATAGCGGTGTAGATATTTCCATGTTCATACAGATAGCGGTGTAGATATTTCCATGTTTATACAGAGAGTGGTGGAACGTATGCAAGTTTACACAGATAGCGGTGTAGATATTTCCATGTTCATACAGATCGCGGTGTAGATATTTCC
Organism: Gorilla gorilla gorilla; assembly: GCF_029281585.2. Lineage (NCBI taxonomy): Eukaryota > Metazoa > Chordata > Mammalia > Primates > Hominidae > Gorilla > Gorilla gorilla. Next base: position 778,147 of record NC_073232.2, on the reverse strand, counting down.
ATGTTCATCCAGATGGCTGTGTAGACATATCTATGTTCATACAGATGGCGGTGAAGATATTTCCATGTTCATACAGATAGCGGTGTAGATATTTCCATGTTCATACAGATAGCGGTGTAGATATTTCCATGTTCATACAGTTGGCTGTGTAGATATATCCATTTTCATACAGATGGCGGTGAATATATTTCCATGTTCATACAGATAGCGGTGTAGATATATCCATGTTCATACAGATAGCGGTGTAGATATTTCCATGTTCATACAGATAGCGGTGCTGATATTTCCATGTTTATACAGATAGCGTTGTAGATATTTCCATGTTTATACAGATAGCGGTGTAGATATCTCCTTCTTAATACAGATGGCGGTGTACATATATATATTTTCATACAGATGGCTGTGAAGATATTTCCATGTTCATACTGATGGCGGTGTAGATATTTCCACGTTTATAGTGATAGCGGTGTAGTTATTTCCATGTGTAAAGAGATAGCTTTGTAGATATTTCCATGTATATGCAGATAGCTGTGTAGATATTTCCATTTTCATGCATACAGCGGTGTAGATATTTCCATGTTCAAACAGATAGCGGTGTAGATATTTCCATGTTCATACAGATAGCGGTGTATATATATCCATCTTCATACAGTTAGCGGTGTAGGTATTTCCATGTTAATACAGATTGCGGTGTAGATATTTCCATGTTCATACAGATAGCGGTGCTGATATTTCCAAGTTTATACAGGTAGCGGTGTAGATATTTCCATGTTTATACAAATAGCGGTGTAGATATTTTCATGTTTATACAGATAGCGGTGTAGATATTTCCATGTTTATACAGATAGCGGTGTAGATATCTCCATCTTAATACAGATGGCGGAGTAGATATTTCTATGTACATACAGATGGCGGTGCACATATTTCCATGTTCATACAGATAGCGGTGTAGTTATTTCCATATGTAAAGAGATAGCTGTGTAGATATTTCCATGTATATGCAGATAGCTGTGTAGATATTTCCATTTTCATGCAGACAGCGGTGTAGATAATTCCATGTTCAAACAGATAGCGGTGTAGATATTTCCATGTTCATACATATAGCTGTGTAGATATTTCCATGTTCATACAGATAGCGGTGTAGATATTTCCATGTTCATACAGATAGCGGTGCTGTTATTTCCATGTTTATACAGGTAGCGGTTTAGATATTTCCATGTTTATACAGATAGCGGTGTAGATATTTCCATGTTTATACAGATAGCGGTGTAGATATTTCCATGTTTATACAGATAGCGGTGTACATATCTCCATGTTAATACAGATGGCAGTGTAGATATTTATATGTTCATACAGATGGCGGTGCAGATATTTCCATATTCATACAGATAGCGGTGTAGCTATTTCCATGTTCATACAGATAGCGGTGTAGATATTTCCATGTTCATCCAGATGGCTGTGTAGATTTTTCTATGTTCATACAGATAGCGGTGTAGATATTTCCATGTTCATACAGGTAGCGGTGTAGTTATTTCCATATGTAAAGAGATAGCTGTGTAGATATTTCCATGTATATGCAGATAGCTGTGTGGATATTTCCATTTTCATGCAGATAGCGGTTTAGATATTTCCATGTTGAAACAGATAGCGGTGTAGATATTTCCATGTTTATAGAGATAGCGGTGTAGATATTTCCATGTTCATAGAGATAGAGGGGCTGATATTTCCATGTTCATACAGATTGCGGTGCTATTTCCATGTTTATACAGGTAGCAGTTTAGATATTTCCATGTTTATACAGGTTGCAGTGTAGATATTTCCATGTTTATACAGAGAGCGGTGTAGATATATCCATGTTTATACAGATAGCTGTGTAGATATTTCCTTCTTAATACAGATGGCGGTGTAGATATTTATATGTTCATACAGATGGCGGTGCAGATATTTCCATGTTCATACAGATGGCTGTGTAGATATTTCCATGTTCATACAGATAGCGGTGTAGTTATTTCCATGTGTAAAGAGATAGCTGTGTAGATATTTCCATGTATATGCAGAGAGCGGTGTAGATATTTCCATTTTCATGCTGATAGCGGTTTAGATATTTCCATGATCAGATAGCGGTGTAGATATTTCCATGTTCATTCAGATAGCGGTGTAGCTATTTCCATGCTTTTGCAGATTGCGGTGAAAATGTATGCATGTTTACACAAATAGCGGTGTAGATATTTCCATGTTCATGCAGATAGCGGTGTAGATATTTCCATGTTCATCCAGATGGCTGTGTAGATATATCCATGTTCATACAGATGGCGGTGAAGATAATTCCATGTTCATACAAATAGCCGTGTAGATATTTCCATGTTCATACAGATAGCTGTGTAGTTATTTCCATGTGTAAAGAGATAGCTGTGCAGATATTTCCAGGTATATGCAGATAGCTGTGTAGATATTTCCATTTTCATGCAGATAGCGGTTTAGATATTTCCATGTTCAAACAGATAGCGGTGTAGCTATTTCCACGTTCATACAGATAGCGGTGTAGATATTTCCATGTTCATCCAGATGGTTGTGTAGATATATCCATGTTCATACAGATAGCGGTGTAGATATTTCCATGTTCATACAGATAGCAGTGTAGATATTTCCCTGTTCATACAGATAGTGGTGTAGATATTTCCATGTTCATACAGATAGCTGTGTAGCTATTTCCATGTTCATACAGATAGCGGTGTAGATATTTCCATGTTCATCCAGATGGCTGTGTAGATATATCCATGTTCATACAGATGGCGGTGAAGATAATTCCATGTTCATACAGATAGCCGTGTAGATATTTCCATGTTCATACAGATAGTGGTGTAGATATTTCCATGTTCATACAGATAGCGGTGCTGATATTTCCATGTTTATACAGGTAGCGGGGTAGATATTTCCATGTTTATACAGATAGAGGTGTAGATATTTCCATGTTTATACAAATAGCGTTGTAGATATCTCCATCTTAATACAGATGGCCGTGTAGATATTTATATGTTCATACAGATGGCGGTGCAGATATTTCCATGTTCATACAGATGGCGGTGTAGATATTTCCATGTTCATACAGATAGCGGTGTAGTTATTTCCATGTGTAAAGAGATAGCAGTGTAGATATTTCTATGTATATGCAGATAGCTCTGTAGATATTTCCATTTTCATGCAGACACCGGTGTAGATATTTCCATGTTCAAACAGATAGCGGTGTAGATATTTCCATGTTCACACAGATAGCGGTGTAGATATTTCCATGTTTATGCAGATTGCGGTGAAGATGTATGCATATTTACACAGATAGCGGTGTAGATATTTCCATGTTCATCCAGATGGCTGTGTAGATATATCCACGTTCATACAGATAGCGGTGTAGATATTTCCATGTTTATACAGATAGCGGTGTAGATATTTCCATGTTTATACATATAGCGGTGTAGATATTTCCAAGTTTATACAGATAGCGGTGTAGATATCTCCATCTTAATATAGATGGGGGTGTAGATATTTATATCTTCATATAGATGGCGGTGCAGATATTTCCATGTTCATACAGATGGCACTGTAGATATTTCCATGTTTATAGAGATAGCGGTGTAGTTATTTTCATGTGTATAGAGATAGCTTTGTAGGTATTTCCATGTATATGCAGATAGCTGTGTAGATATTTCTATTTTCATGCAGATAGCGGTTTAGATATTTAGATGTTCAAACAGATAGCGGTGTAGATATTTCCATGTTCATACAGATAGCGGTGTAGATATTTCCATGTTTATACAGATAGCGGTGAAGATGTATGCATGTTTACACAGATAGCGGTGTAGGTATTTCCATGTTCATACAGATCGCGGTGTAGATATTTCCATGTTCATCCAGATGGCTGTGTAGACATATCCATGTTCAAACAGATGGCGGTGAAGATATTTCCATGTTTACACAGATAGCGGTGTAGATATTTCCATGTTCATACAGATAGCGGTGTAGATATTTCCATGTTCATACCGATAGCGGTGCTGATAATTCCATGTTTATACAGGTAGCGGTGTAGATATTTCCATGTTTATACAGATAGCGGTGTAGATGTTACCATGTTTATACAGATAGCGGTGTAGATATTTCCATGTTTATACAGATAGCGTTGTAGATATCTCCTTCTTAATACAGATGGCGGTGTAGATGTTTATATGTTCATACAGATGGCGGTGCAGATATTTCCATGTTCATACAGATGGCGGTGTAGATATTTCCATGTTTATATAGGGGTGTAGTTATTTCCATGTGTAAAGAGATAGCTGTGTTGATATTTCCATGTATATGCAGATAGCTGTGTAGATATTTCCATTTTCATGCAGACAGCGGTGTAGATATTTCCATGTTCAAACAGATAGCGGTGTAGATATTTCCATGATCATACAGATGGCTGTGTAGATAAATCCATGTTCATACTGATGGCGGTGAAGTTATTTCCATGTTCATACAGATAGCGGTGTAGATATTTCCATGTCCATACAGATAGCGGTGTAGATATTTCCATGTTCATACAGAAAGCGGTGTAGCTATTTCCATGTTCATACAGATAGCGGTGTATGTATTTCCATGTTCATACAGATAGCAGTGCAGATATTTCCATGTTCATACAGATAGCAGTGTAGATATTTCCATGTTCATCCAGGAGGCTGTGAAGATATATCCATGTTCATACAGATGGCGGTGAAGATATTTCCATGTTCATACAGATAGCGGTGTAGTTATTTCCATGTGTAAAGAGATAGCTGTGTAGATATTTCCATGTATTTGCAGATTGCTGTGTGGATATTTCCATTTTCATGCAGATAGCGGTTTAGAGATTTTCATGTTCAAACAGATAGCGGTGTAGATATTTCCATGTTCATAGAGATAGCGGTGTAGATATTTCCATATTCATACAGATAGAGGGGCTGATATTTCCATGTTCATACAGATAGCGGTGCTGATATTTCCATGTTTATACAGGTAGCGGTTTAGATATTTCCATGTTTATACAGGTAGCAGTGTAGATATTTCCATGTTTATACAGAGAGCGGTGTAGATATATCCATGTTTATACAGATAGCGTTGTAGATATCTCCTTTTTAATACAGATGGCGGTGTAGATATTTATATGTTCATACAGATGGCGGGGCAGATATTTCCGTGTTCATACAGATGGCTGTTTAGATATTTCCATGTTCATACAGATAGCGGTGTAGTTATTTCCATGTGTAAAGAGATAGCTGTGTAGATATTTCCATGTATATGCAGATAGCGGTGTAGTTATTTCCATTTTCATGCTGATAGCGGTTTAGATATTTCCATGATCAAACAGATAGCGTTGTAGTTATTTCCATGTTCATTCAGATAGCGGTGTAGCTATTTCCATGCTTTTGCAGATTGCGGTGAAGATGTATGCATGTTTACACAAATAGCGGTGTAGATATTTCCATGTTCATGCAGATAGCGGTGTAGATATTTCCATGTTCATCCAGATGGCTGTGTAGATATATCCATGTTCATACAGATAGCGGTGTAGATATTTCCATGTTCATTGATATAGAGGTGTAGATATTTCCAGGTTCATACAGATAGCAGTGCTGATATTTCCATGTTTATACAGGTAGCGGTGTAGGTATTTCCATGTTTATACAGATAGCGGTGTAGATATTTCCAAGTTTATACTGATAGCGGTGAAGATATCTCCATCTTAATACAGATGGCCGTGTAGATATTTATATGTTCATACAGATGGCAGTGCAGATATTTCCATGTTCATACAGATCGCGGTGTAGATATTTCCATGTTCATCCAGATGGCTGTGTAGACATATCCATGTTCATACAGATGGCGGTGAAGATATTTCCATGTTCATACAGATAGCGGTGTAGATATTTCCATGTTCATACAGAGAGCGGTGTAAATATTTCCATGTTCATACAGTTGGCTGTGTAGATATATCCATGTTCATACAGATGGCGGTGAACATATTTCCATGTTCATACAGATAGCGGTGTAGATATTTCCATGTTCATACAGATAGCTGTGTAGATATTTCCATGTTCATCCAGATGGCTGTGTAGATATATCCATGTTCATACAGAGGGCGGTGTAGATATTTCCATGTTCATAGAGATAGCGGTGTAGATATTTCGATGTTCATACAGATAGAGGGGCTGATATTTCCATTTTCATACAGATAGCGGTTCTGATATTTCCATGTTTGTACTGGTAGTGGTGTAGATATTTCCATGTTTATACAGGTAGCAGTGTAGATATTTCCATGTTTATACAGATAGCGGTGTGGATATTTCCATGTTTATACTGATAGCGGTGTAGATATCTCCATTTTAATACAGATGGCGGTTTAGATATTTATATGTTCATTCAGATGTCGGTGCAGATATTTCCATGTTCATACAGATGGCGGTGTAGATATTTCCATGTTCATACAGATAGCGGTGTAGTTATTTCCATGTGTAAAGAGATAGCTGTGTAGATATTTCCATGTATATGCAGATAGCTGTGTAGATATTTCTATTTTCATGCTGATAGCCGTTTAGATATTTCCATGTTCAAACAGATAGCGGTGTAGATATTTCCATGTTCATACAGACAGCGTTGTAGATATTTCCATGCTTATACAGATTTCAGTGAAGATGTATGCATGTTTACACAGATAGCGGTGTAGATATTTCCATGTTCATGCAGATAGCGGTGTAGATATTTCCATGTTCATCCAGATGGCTGTGTAGACATATCCATGTTCATACAGATAGCGGTGTAGATATTTCCATGTTCATACAGATAGAGGTGTAGATATTTCCATGTTCGTACAGATAGCGGTGAAGCTATTTCCATGTTCATGCAGATAGCGGTGTAGATATTTCCATGTTCATAGAGATAGCGGTGTAGATCTTTCCATGTTCATACAGATAGCGGTGCTGATATTTATATTTTTATACAGGTAGCGGTGTAGATATTTCCATGTTTATACAGATAGCGGTGAAGATATTTCCAGGTTTATAGAGATAGCGGTGTAGATATTTCCAAGTTTATACAGATAGCAGTGAAGATATCTCCATCTTAATACAGATGGCGGTGTAGATATTTATATGTTCACACAGATGGCAGTGCAGATATTTCCATGTTCATTCAGATGGCGGTGTAGATATTTCCATGTTTATAGAGATAGCGGTGTAGTTATTTCCATGTGTAAAGAGATAGGTTTGTAGATATTTCCATGTATATGCAGATAGCTGTGTAGATATTTCTATTTTCATGCAGATAGCGGTTTAGATATTTCCATGTTCAAACAGATAGCGGTGTAGATATTTCCATGTTCATACAGATAGCGGTGTAGATATTTCCATGTTTATACAGAGAGTGGTGGAACGTATGCAAGTTTACACAGATAGCGGTGTAGATATTTCCATGTTCATACAGATCGCGGTGTAGATATTTCCATGTTCATCCAGATGGCTGTGTAGACATATCTATGTTCATACAGATGGCGGTGAAGATATTTCCATGTTCATACAGATAGCGGTGTAGATATTTCCATGTTCATACAGATAGCGGTGTAGATATTTCCATGTTCATACAGTTGGCTGTGTAGATATATCCATTTTCATACAGATGGCGGTGAATATATTTCCATGTTCATACAGATAGCGGTGTAGATATATCCATGTTCATACAGATAGCGGTGTAGATATTTCCATGTTCATACAGATAGCGGTGCTGATATTTCCATGTTTATACAGATAGCGTTGTAGATATTTCCATGTTTATACAGATAGCGGTGTAGATATCTCCTTCTTAATACAGATGGCGGTGTACATATATATATTTTCATACAGATGGCTGTGAAGATATTTCCATGTTCATACTGATGGCGGTGTAGATATTTCCACGTTTATAGTGATAGCGGTGTAGTTATTTCCATGTGTAAAGAGATAGCTTTGTAGATATTTCCATGTATATGCAGATAGCTGTGTAGATATTTCCATTTTCATGCATACAGCGGTGTAGATATTTCCATGTTCAAACAGATAGCGGTGTAGATATTTCCATGTTCATACAGATAGCGGTGTATATATATCCATCTTCATACAGTTAGCGGTGTAGGTATTTCCATGTTAATACAGATTGCGGTGTAGATATTTCCATGTTCATACAGATAGCGGTGCTGATATTTCCAAGTTTATACAGGTAGCGGTGTAGATATTTCCATGTTTATACAAATAGCGGTGTAGATATTTTCATGTTTATACAGATAGCGGTGTAGATATTTCCATGTTTATACAGATAGCGGTGTAGATATCTCCATCTTAATACAGATGGCGGAGTAGATATTTCTATGTACATACAGATGGCGGTGCACATATTTCCATGTTCATACAGATAGCGGTGTAGTTATTTCCATATGTAAAGAGATAGCTGTGTAGATATTTCCATGTATATGCAGATAGCTGTGTAGATATTTCCATTTTCATGCAGACAGCGGTGTAGATAATTCCATGTTCAAACAGATAGCGGTGTAGATATTTCCATGTTCATACATATAGCTGTGTAGATATTTCCATGTTCATACAGATAGCGGTGTAGATATTTCCATGTTCATACAGATAGCGGTGCTGTTATTTCCATGTTTATACAGGTAGCGGTTTAGATATTTCCATGTTTATACAGATAGCGGTGTAGATATTTCCATGTTTATACAGATAGCGGTGTAGATATTTCCATGTTTATACAGATAGCGGTGTACATATCTCCATGTTAATACAGATGGCAGTGTAGATATTTATATGTTCATACAGATGGCGGTGCAGATATTTCCATATTCATACAGATAGCGGTGTAGCTATTTCCATGTTCATACAGATAGCGGTGTAGATATTTCCATGTTCATCCAGATGGCTGTGTAGATTTTTCTATGTTCATACAGATAGCGGTGTAGATATTTCCATGTTCATACAGGTAGCGGTGTAGTTATTTCCATATGTAAAGAGATAGCTGTGTAGATATTTCCATGTATATGCAGATAGCTGTGTGGATATTTCCATTTTCATGCAGATAGCGGTTTAGATATTTCCATGTTGAAACAGATAGCGGTGTAGATATTTCCATGTTTATAGAGATAGCGGTGTAGATATTTCCATGTTCATAGAGATAGAGGGGCTGATATTTCCATGTTCATACAGATTGCGGTGCTATTTCCATGTTTATACAGGTAGCAGTTTAGATATTTCCATGTTTATACAGGTTGCAGTGTAGATATTTCCATGTTTATACAGAGAGCGGTGTAGATATATCCATGTTTATACAGATAGCTGTGTAGATATTTCCTTCTTAATACAGATGGCGGTGTAGATATTTATATGTTCATACAGATGGCGGTGCAGATATTTCCATGTTCATACAGATGGCTGTGTAGATATTTCCATGTTCATACAGATAGCGGTGTAGTTATTTCCATGTGTAAAGAGATAGCTGTGTAGATATTTCCATGTATATGCAGAGAGCGGTGTAGATATTTCCATTTTCATGCTGATAGCGGTTTAGATATTTCCATGATCAGATAGCGGTGTAGATATTTCCATGTTCATTCAGATAGCGGTGTAGCTATTTCCATGCTTTTGCAGATTGCGGTGAAAATGTATGCATGTTTACACAAATAGCGGTGTAGATATTTCCATGTTCATGCAGATAGCGGTGTAGATATTTCCATGTTCATCCAGATGGCTGTGTAGATATATCCATGTTCATACAGATGGCGGTGAAGATAATTCCATGTTCATACAAATAGCCGTGTAGATATTTCCATGTTCATACAGATAGCTGTGTAGTTATTTCCATGTGTAAAGAGATAGCTGTGCAGATATTTCCAGGTATATGCAGATAGCTGTGTAGATATTTCCATTTTCATGCAGATAGCGGTTTAGATATTTCCATGTTCAAACAGATAGCGGTGTAGCTATTTCCACGTTCATACAGATAGCGGTGTAGATATTTCCATGTTCATCCAGATGGTTGTGTAGATATATCCATGTTCATACAGATAGCGGTGTAGATATTTCCATGTTCATACAGATAGCAGTGTAGATATTTCCCTGTTCATACAGATAGTGGTGTAGATATTTCCATGTTCATACAGATAGCTGTGTAGCTATTTCCATGTTCATACAGATAGCGGTGTAGATATTTCCATGTTCATCCAGATGGCTGTGTAGATATATCCATGTTCATACAGATGGCGGTGAAGATAATTCCATGTTCATACAGATAGCCGTGTAGATATTTCCATGTTCATACAGATAGTGGTGTAGATATTTCCATGTTCATACAGATAGCGGTGCTGATATTTCCATGTTTATACAGGTAGCGGGGTAGATATTTCCATGTTTATACAGATAGAGGTGTAGATATTTCCATGTTTATACAAATAGCGTTGTAGATATCTCCATCTTAATACAGATGGCCGTGTAGATATTTATATGTTCATACAGATGGCGGTGCAGATATTTCCATGTTCATACAGATGGCGGTGTAGATATTTCCATGTTCATACAGATAGCGGTGTAGTTATTTCCATGTGTAAAGAGATAGCAGTGTAGATATTTCTATGTATATGCAGATAGCTCTGTAGATATTTCCATTTTCATGCAGACACCGGTGTAGATATTTCCATGTTCAAACAGATAGCGGTGTAGATATTTCCATGTTCACACAGATAGCGGTGTAGATATTTCCATGTTTATGCAGATTGCGGTGAAGATGTATGCATATTTACACAGATAGCGGTGTAGATATTTCCATGTTCATCCAGATGGCTGTGTAGATATATCCACGTTCATACAGATAGCGGTGTAGATATTTCCATGTTTATACAGATAGCGGTGTAGATATTTCCATGTTTATACATATAGCGGTGTAGATATTTCCAAGTTTATACAGATAGCGGTGTAGATATCTCCATCTTAATATAGATGGGGGTGTAGATATTTATATCTTCATATAGATGGCGGTGCAGATATTTCCATGTTCATACAGATGGCACTGTAGATATTTCCATGTTTATAGAGATAGCGGTGTAGTTATTTTCATGTGTATAGAGATAGCTTTGTAGGTATTTCCATGTATATGCAGATAGCTGTGTAGATATTTCTATTTTCATGCAGATAGCGGTTTAGATATTTAGATGTTCAAACAGATAGCGGTGTAGATATTTCCATGTTCATACAGATAGCGGTGTAGATATTTCCATGTTTATACAGATAGCGGTGAAGATGTATGCATGTTTACACAGATAGCGGTGTAGGTATTTCCATGTTCATACAGATCGCGGTGTAGATATTTCCATGTTCATCCAGATGGCTGTGTAGACATATCCATGTTCAAACAGATGGCGGTGAAGATATTTCCATGTTTACACAGATAGCGGTGTAGATATTTCCATGTTCATACAGATAGCGGTGTAGATATTTCCATGTTCATACCGATAGCGGTGCTGATAATTCCATGTTTATACAGGTAGCGGTGTAGATATTTCCATGTTTATACAGATAGCGGTGTAGATGTTACCATGTTTATACAGATAGCGGTGTAGATATTTCCATGTTTATACAGATAGCGTTGTAGATATCTCCTTCTTAATACAGATGGCGGTGTAGATGTTTATATGTTCATACAGATGGCGGTGCAGATATTTCCATGTTCATACAGATGGCGGTGTAGATATTTCCATGTTTATATAGGGGTGTAGTTATTTCCATGTGTAAAGAGATAGCTGTGTTGATATTTCCATGTATATGCAGATAGCTGTGTAGATATTTCCATTTTCATGCAGACAGCGGTGTAGATATTTCCATGTTCAAACAGATAGCGGTGTAGATATTTCCATGATCATACAGATGGCTGTGTAGATAAATCCATGTTCATACTGATGGCGGTGAAGTTATTTCCATGTTCATACAGATAGCGGTGTAGATATTTCCATGTCCATACAGATAGCGGTGTAGATATTTCCATGTTCATACAGAAAGCGGTGTAGCTATTTCCATGTTCATACAGATAGCGGTGTATGTATTTCCATGTTCATACAGATAGCAGTGCAGATATTTCCATGTTCATACAGATAGCAGTGTAGATATTTCCATGTTCATCCAGGAGGCTGTGAAGATATATCCATGTTCATACAGATGGCGGTGAAGATATTTCCATGTTCATACAGATAGCGGTGTAGTTATTTCCATGTGTAAAGAGATAGCTGTGTAGATATTTCCATGTATTTGCAGATTGCTGTGTGGATATTTCCATTTTCATGCAGATAGCGGTTTAGAGATTTTCATGTTCAAACAGATAGCGGTGTAGATATTTCCATGTTCATAGAGATAGCGGTGTAGATATTTCCATATTCATACAGATAGAGGGGCTGATATTTCCATGTTCATACAGATAGCGGTGCTGATATTTCCATGTTTATACAGGTAGCGGTTTAGATATTTCCATGTTTATACAGGTAGCAGTGTAGATATTTCCATGTTTATACAGAGAGCGGTGTAGATATATCCATGTTTATACAGATAGCGTTGTAGATATCTCCTTTTTAATACAGATGGCGGTGTAGATATTTATATGTTCATACAGATGGCGGGGCAGATATTTCCGTGTTCATACAGATGGCTGTTTAGATATTTCCATGTTCATACAGATAGCGGTGTAGTTATTTCCATGTGTAAAGAGATAGCTGTGTAGATATTTCCATGTATATGCAGATAGCGGTGTAGTTATTTCCATTTTCATGCTGATAGCGGTTTAGATATTTCCATGATCAAACAGATAGCGTTGTAGTTATTTCCATGTTCATTCAGATAGCGGTGTAGCTATTTCCATGCTTTTGCAGATTGCGGTGAAGATGTATGCATGTTTACACAAATAGCGGTGTAGATATTTCCATGTTCATGCAGATAGCGGTGTAGATATTTCCATGTTCATCCAGATGGCTGTGTAGATATATCCATGTTCATACAGATAGCGGTGTAGATATTTCCATGTTCATTGATATAGAGGTGTAGATATTTCCAGGTTCATACAGATAGCAGTGCTGATATTTCCATGTTTATACAGGTAGCGGTGTAGGTATTTCCATGTTTATACAGATAGCGGTGTAGATATTTCCAAGTTTATACTGATAGCGGTGAAGATATCTCCATCTTAATACAGATGGCCGTGTAGATATTTATATGTTCATACAGATGGCAGTGCAGATATTTCCATGTTCATACAGATCGCGGTGTAGATATTTCCATGTTCATCCAGATGGCTGTGTAGACATATCCATGTTCATACAGATGGCGGTGAAGATATTTCCATGTTCATACAGATAGCGGTGTAGATATTTCCATGTTCATACAGAGAGCGGTGTAAATATTTCCATGTTCATACAGTTGGCTGTGTAGATATATCCATGTTCATACAGATGGCGGTGAACATATTTCCATGTTCATACAGATAGCGGTGTAGATATTTCCATGTTCATACAGATAGCGGTGCAGATATTTCCATGTTCATACAGATAGCGGTGCTGATATTTCCATGTTTATACAGATAGCGTTGTAGATATTTCCATGTTTATACAGATAGCGGTGTAGATATCTCCTTCTTAATACAGATGGCGGTGTACATATATATATGTTCATACAGATGGCTGTGAAGATATTTCCATGTTCATACAGATGGCGGTGTAGATATTTCCATGTTTATAGAGATAGCGGTGTAGTTATTTCCATGTGTAAAGAGATAGCTTTCTAGATATTTCCATGTATATGCAGATAGCTGTGTAGATATTTCCATTTTCATGCAGACAGCGGTGTAGATATTTCCATGTTCAAACAGATAGCGGTGTAGATATTTCCATGTTCATACAGATAGCGGTGTATATATATCCATGTTCATACAGTTAGCGGTGTAGATATCTCCATGGTAATACAGATTGCGGTGTAGATATTTCCATGTTCATACAGATAGCGGTGCTGATATTTCCAAGTTTATACAGGTAGCGGTGTAGATATTTCCATGTTTATACAAATAGCGGTGTAGATATCTCCATCTTAATACAGATGGCGGAGTAGATATTTCTATGTACATGCAGATGGCGGTGCAGATATTTCCATGTTCATACAGATAGCGGTGTAGTTATTTCCATGTGTAAAGAGATAGCTGTGTAGATATTTCCATGTATATGCAGATAGCTGTGTAGATATTTCCATTTTCATTCAGACAGCGGTGTAGATATCTCCATGTTCAAACAGATAGCGGTGTAGATATTTCCATGTTCATACATATAGCGGTGTAGTTATATCCATGTTCATACAGATAGCGGTGTAGATATTTCCATGTTCATACAGGTAGCGGTGTAGATATTTCCATGTTCATACAGATAGCGGCGCTGTTATTTCCATGTTTATACAGGTAGCGGTGTAGATATTTCCATGTTTATACAGATAGCGGTGTAGATATTTCCATGTTTATACAGATAGCGGTGTTGATATTTCCATGTTTATACAGATAGCGGTGTACATATCTCCATGTTAGTACAGATGGCGGTGTAGATATTTATATGTTCATACAGCTGGCGGTGCAGATATTTCCATATTCATTCAGATAGCGGTGTAGCTATTTCCATGTTCGTACAGATAGCGGTGTAGATATTTCCATGTTCATCCAGATGGCTGTGTAGACATATCCATGTTCGTACAGATGGCAGTGAAGATAATTCCATGTTTATACATCTAGCGGTGTAGATATTTCCATGTTCATACAGAAAGCGGTGTAGGTATTTCCATGTTCATACAGATAGAGGGGCTGATATTTCCATGTTCATACAGATAGCGGTGCTGATATTTCCATGTTTATACAGATAGCGGTGTAGATATTTCCATGTTTATACTGATAGCGGTGTAGATATCTCCATCTTAATACAGATGGCCGTGTAGATATTTATATGTTCATACAGATGGCGGTGCAGATATTTCCATGTTCATACAGATGGCGGTGTAGATATTTCCATGTTCATACAGATAGCGGTGCAGTTATTTCCATGTTTAAAGAGGTAGCTGTGTAGATATTTCCATGTATATGCAGATAGCTGTGTGGATATTTCCATTTTCATGCAGATAGCGGTTTAGAGATTTTCATGTTCAAACAGATAGCGGTGTAGATATTTCCATGTTCATAGAGATTGCGGTGTAGATATTTCCATGTTCATACAGATAGAGGGGCTGATATTTCCATGTTCATACAGATAGCGGTGCTGATATTTCCATGTTTATACAGGTAGCGGATTAGATATTTCCATGTTTATACAGGTAGCAGTGTAGATATTTCCATGTTTATACAGATAGCGGTGTAGATATCTCCTTCTTAATACAGATGGCGGTGTAGATATTTATATGTTCATACAGATGGCGGTGCAGATATTTCCGTGTTCATACAGATGGCTGTTTAGATATTTCCATGTTCATACAGATAGCGGTGTAGTTATTTCCATGTGTAAAGAGATAGCTGTGTAGATATTTCCATGTATATGCAGATAGCGGTGTAGATATTTCCATTTTCATGCTGATAGCGGTTTAGATATTTCCATGATCAAACAGATAGCGTTGTAGATATTTCCATGTTCATTCAGATAGCGGTGTAGCTATTTCCATGCTTTTGCAGATTGCGGTGAAGATGTATGCATGTTTACACAAATAGCGGTGTAGATATTTCCATGTTCATGCAGATAGCGGTGTAGATATTTCCATGTTCATCCAGATGGCTGTGTATATATATCCATGTTCATACAGATAGCGGTGTAGATATTTCCATGTTCATTGATATAGCGGTGTAGATATTTCCAGGTTCATACAGATAGCAGTGCTGATATTTCCATGTTTATACAGGTAGCGGTGTAGGTATTTCCATGTTTCTACAGATAGCGGTGTAGATATTTCCAAGTTAATACAGATAGCGGTGAAGATATCTCCATCTTAATACAGATGGCGGTGTAGATATTTATATGTTCATACAGATGGCAGTGCAGATATTTCCATGTTCATACAGATCGCGGTGTAGATATTTCCATGTTCATCCAGATGGCTGTGTAGACATATCCATGTTCATACAGATGGCGGTGAAGATATTTCCATGTTCATACAGATAGCGGTGTAGATATCTCCATCTTAATATAGATGGGGGTGTAGATATTTATATCTTTATATAGATGGCGGTGCAGATATTTCCATGTTCATACAGATGGCACTGTAGATATTTCCATGTTTATAGAGATAGCGGTGTAGATGTTTCCATGTTTATACAGATAGCGGTGTAGATGTTTCCATGTTTATACAGATAGCGGTGTAGATATTTCCATGTTTATACAGATAGCGTTGTAGATATCTCCTTCTTAATACAGATGGCGGTGTAGATGTTTATATGTTCATACAGATGGCGGTGCAGATATTTCCATGTTCATACAGATGGCGGTGTAGATATTTCCATGTTTATATAGGGGTGTAGTTATTTCCATGTGTAAAGAGATAGCTGTGTTGATATTTCCATGTATTTGCAGATAGCTGTGTAGATATTTCCATTTTCATGCAGACAGCGGTGTAGATATTTCCATGTTCAAACAGATAGCGGTGTAGATATTTCCATGATCATACAGATGGCTGTGTAGATATATCCATGTTCATACTGATGGCGGTGAAGTTATTTCCATGTTCATACAGATAGCGGTGTAGATATTTCCATGTCCATACAGATAGCGGTGTAGATATTTCCATGTTCATACAGAAAGCGGTGTAGCTATTTCCATGTTCATACAGATAGCGGTGTATGTATTTCCATGATCATACAGATAGCAGTGCAGATATTTCCATGTTCATACAGATAGCAGTGTAGTTATTTCCATGTTCATCCAGGAGGCTGTGAAGATATATCCATGTTCATACAGATGGTGGTGAAGATATTTCCATGTTCATACAGATAGCGGTGTAGTTATTTCCATGTGTAAAGAGATAGCTGTGTAGATATTTCCATGTATATGCAGATAGCTGTGTGGATATTTCCATTTTCATGCAGATAGCGGTTTAGCGATTTTCATGTTCAAACAGATAGCGGTGTAGATATTTCCATGTTCATAGAGATAGCGGTGTAGATATTTCCATATTCATACAGATAGAGGGGCTGATATTTCCATGTTCATACAGATAGCGGTGCTGATATTTCCATGTTTATACAGGTAGTGGTTTAGATATTTCCATGTTTATACAGGTAGCAGTGTAGATATTTCCATGTTTATACAGAGAGCGGTGTAGATATATCCATGTTTATACAGATAGCGTTGTAGATATCTCCTTTTTAATACAGATGGCGGTGTAGATATTTATATGATCATACAGATGGCGGTGCAGATATTTCCGTGTTCATACAGATGGCTGTTTAGATATTTCCATGTTCATACAGATAGCGGTGTAGTTATTTCCATGTGTAAAGAGATAGCTGTGTAGATATTTCCATGTATATGCAGATAGCGGTGTAGATATTTCCATTTTCATGCTGATAGCGGTTTAGATATTTCCATGATCAAACAGATAGCGTTGTAGATATTTCCATGTTCATTCAGATAGCGGTGTAGCTATTTCCATGCTTTTGCAGATTGCGGTGAAGATGTATGCATGTTTACACAAATAGCGGTGTAGATATTTCCATGTTCATGCAGACAGCGGTGTAGATATTTCCATGTTCATCCAGATGGCTGTGTAGATATATCCATGTTCATACAGATAGCGGTGTAGATATTTCCATGTTCATTGATATAGAGGTGTAGATATTTCCAGGTTCATACAGACAGCAGTGCTGATATTTCCATGTTTATACAGGTAGCGGTGTAGGTATTTCCATGTTCATACAGATAGCCGTGTAGATATTTCCAACTTTATACTGATAGCGGTGAAGATATCTCCATCTTAATACAGATGGCCGTGTAGATATTTATATGTTCATACAGATGGCAGTGCAGATATTTCCATGTTCATACAGATCGCGGTGTAGATATTTCCATGTTCATCCAGATGGCTGTGTAGACATATCCATGTTCATACAGATGGCGGTGAAGATATTTCCATGTTCATACTGATAGCGGTGTAGATATTTCCATGTTCATACAGATAGCGGTGTAAATATTTCCATGTTCATACAGTTGGCTGTGTAGATATATCCATGTTCATACAGATGGCGGTGAATATATTTCCATGTTCATACAGATAGCGGTGTAGATATTTCCATGTTCATACAGATAGCGGTGCAGATATTTCCATGTTCATACAGATAGCGGTGCTGATATTTCCATGTTTATACAGATAGCGTTGTAGATATTTCCATGTTTATTCAGATAGCGGTGTAGATATCTCCTTCTTAATACAGATGGCGGTGTACATATATATATGTTCATACAGATGGCTGTGCAGATATTTCCATGTTCATACAGATGGCGGTGTAGATATTTCCATGTTTATAGAGATAGCGGTGTAGTTATTTCCATGTGTAAAGAGATAGCTTTGTAGATATTTCCATGTATATGCAGATAGCTGTGTAGATATTTCCATTTTCATGCAGACAGCGGTGTAGATATTTCCATGTTCAAACAGATAGCGGTGTAGATATTTCCATGTTCATACAGATAGCGGTGTATATATATCCATGTTCATACAGTTAGCGGTGTAGATATTTCCATGGTAATACAGATTGCGGTGTAGATATTTCCATGTTCATACAGATAGCGGTGCTGATATTTCCAAGTTTATACAGGTAGCGGTGTAGATATTTCCATGTTTATACAAATAGCGGTGTAGATATCTCCATCTTAATACAGATGGCGGAGTAGATATATCTATGTACATGCAGATGGCGGTGCAGATATTTCCATGTTCATACGGATAGCGGTGTAGTTATTTCCATGTGTAAAGAGATAGCTGTGTAGATATTTCCATGTATATGCAGATAGCTGTGTAGATATTTCCATTTTCATTCAGACAGCGGTGTAGATATCTCCATGTTCAAACAGATAGCGGTGTAGATATTTCCATGTTCATACAAATAGCGGTGTAGATATATCCATGTTCATACAGATAGCGGTGTAGATATTTCCATGTTCATACAGGTAGCGGTGTAGATATTTCCATGTTCTTATAGATAGCGGTGCTGTTATTTCCATGTTTATACAGGTAGCGGTGTAGATATTTCCATGTTTATACAGATAGCGGTGTAGATATTTCCATGTTTATACAGATAGCGGTGTAGATATTTCCATGTTTATACAGATAGCGGTGTACATATCTCCATGTTAATACAGATGGCGGTGTAGATATTTATATGTTCATACAGTTGCGGTGCAGATATTTCCATATTCATACAGATAGCGGTGTAGCTATTTCCATGTTCATACAGATAGCGGTGTAGATATTTCCATGTTCATCCAGATGGCTGTGTAGACATATCCATGTTCATACAGATGGCAGTGAAGATAATTCCATTTTTATACATCTAGCGGTGTAGATATTTCCATGTTCATACAGATAGCGGTGTAGGTATTTCCATGTTCATACAGATAGAGGGGCTGATATTTCCATGTTCATACAGATAGCGGTGCTGATATTTCCAAGTTTATACAGATAGCGGTGTAGATATTTCCATGTTTATACTGATAGCGGTGTAGATATCTCCATCTTAATACAGATGACCGTGTAGATATTTATATGTTCATACAGATGGCGGTGCAGATATTTCCATGTTCATACAGATGGCGGTGTAGATATTTCCATGTTTATACACGTAGCGGTGTAGATATTTCCATGTTTATAAAGATAGCGGTGTAGATATTTCCATGTTTATACAGATAGCAGTGTAGATATTTCGATGTTTATACAGATAGCGGTGTAGATATCTCCTTCTTAATACAGATGGCGGTGCAGATATTTTTATGTTCATACACATGGCGGTGCAGATATTTCCATGTTCATACAGATGGCGGTGTAGATATTTCCATGTTCATAAAGATAGCGGTGTAGATATCTCCATGTTCACACAGATAGCGGTGTAGATATTTCCATGTTCATACAGATGGCGGTGCAGATATTTCCATGTTCATACTGATAGCAGTGCTGATATTTCCATTTTTATACAGATAGCGGTGTAGATATTTCCATGTTTATACAGATAGCGGTGTAGATATTTCCATGTTTATACAGATAGCGGTGTAGATATCTCCTTAATACAGATGGTGGTGTAGATATTTATATGTTCATACAGATGTCAGTGAAGATATTTCCATGTTCATACAGATGGCGGTGTAGATATTTCCATGTTTTTAGAGATAGCGGTGTAGTTATTTCCATGTGTAAAGAGATAGCTGTGTAGATATTTCCATGTATATGCAGATAGCTGTGTAGATATTTCCATTTTCATGCAGACAGCGGTGTAGATATTTCCATGTTCAAACAGATAGCGGTGTAGATATTTCCATGTTCATACAGATAGCGGTGTATATATTTCCATGTTCATACAGATAGCGGTGTAGATATTTCCATGTTCATACAGATAGCGGTGTAGATATTTCCATGTTCATACAGATAGCGGTGTATATATTTCCATGTTCATACAGATAGCGGTGTAGATATTTCCATGTTCATCCAGATGGCTGCGTAGTCATATCCATGTTCATACAGATAGCGGTGTAGATATCTCCATCTTAATACAGATGGCGGTGTAGATATTTATATGTTCATACAGATTGCGGTGCAGATATTTCCATGTTCATACAGATAGCGGAGTAGCTATTTCCATGTTCATACAGATAGCGGTGTAGATATTTCCATGTTCCTCCAGATGGCTGTGTAGACATATCCATGTTCACACAGATGGCGGTGAAGATAATTCCAAGTTCATACATCTAGCGGTGTAGATATTTCCATGTTCATACAGATAGCGGTGTAGATAATTCCATGTTCATCCAGATGGCTGTGTTGATATATCCATGTTCATACAGATGGCGGTGAAGATATTTCCATGTTCATACAGATAGCGTTGTAGTTATTTCCGTGTGTTAAGGGATAGCTGTGTAGATATTTCCATGTATATTCAGATAGCTGTGTAGGTATTTCCATTTTCATGCAGATAGCGTTTTAGATATTTCCATGTTCAAACAGATAGCGGTGTAGATATTTCCATGTTCATAGAGAGAGCGCTGTAGATATTTCCATGTTCATACAGATAGCGGTGTAGATATTTCCATGTTTATACAGATAGTGGTGAAGATGTATGCATGTTTACACAGATAGCGGTGTAGATATTTCCATGTTCATTCAGATAGCGGTGTAGATATTTCCATGTTCATCCAGATGGCTGTGTAGACATATCCATGTTCATACAGATGGCGGTGAAGATATTTCCATGTTCATACAGATAGTGGTGTAGATATTTCCATGTTCATCCAGATGGCTGTGTAGTTATATCCATGTTCATACAGATAGCGGTGTAGATATTTCCATGTTCATACAGATAGCGGTGTAGATATTTCCATGTTCATACAGATAGTGGTGTAGATATTTCCATGTTCATACAGGTCGCGGTGTAGATATTTCCATGTTCATACAGATAGCCGTGCTGATATTTCCATGTTTATACAGGCAGCGGTGTAGATATTTCCATGTTTATACAGATAGCGGTGTAGATATCTCCTACTTAATACAGATGGCGGTGTAGATATTTATTTGTTCATACAGATGGCGGTGCAGATATTTCCATGTTCATACAGATGGTGGTGTAGATATTTCCATGTTTATAGATATAGCGGTGTAGTTATTTCCATGTGTAAAGAGATAGCTGTGTATATATTTCCATGTATATGCAGATAGCTTTGTAGATATTTCCATTTTCATGCAGTTAGCGGTGTAGGTATTTACATGTTCAAACAGATAGCGGTGTAGGTATTTCCATGTTCATACAGATAGCGGTGTAGATATTTCCATGTTCATACAGATAGCGGTGTAGATATTTCCATGTTCATACAGATAGCGGTGCTGATATTTCCATGTTTATACAGGTAGCGGTGTAGATATTTCCATGTTTATACAGACTGCGGTGAAGATGTATGCATGTTTACACAGATAGCGGTGTAGATATTTTCATGTTCATCCAGTTGGCTGTGTAGATATGTCCATGTTCATACAGATAGCTGTGTAGATATTTCCATGTTCATACAGATGGCGGTGTAGATATTTCCATGTTCATCCAGATGGCTGTGTAGATATATCCATGTTCATACAGATAGCGGTGTAGATATTTCCATGTTCATACAGATAGCGGTGTAGATATTTCCATGTTCATACAGGTAGCGGTGTAGATATTTCCATGTTCATACAGATAGCGGTGCTGATATTTCCATGTTTATACAGGCAGCGGTGTAGATATTTCCATGTTTATACAGATAGCAGTGTAGATATCTCCATCTTAATACAGATGGCGGTGTAGATATTTATATGTTCATACAGATGGCGTTGCGGATATTTCCATGTTCATACAGATGGCAGTGTAGATATTTCCATGTTTATAGATATAGCGGTGTAGTTATTTCCATGTGTAAAGAGATGGCTGTGTAGATATTTCCATGTATATGCAGATAGCTTTTTAGATATTTCCATTTTCATGCAGATAGCGGTGTAGATATTTACATGTTCAAACATATAGCGGTGTAGAAATTTCCATGTTCATTCAGATAGCTTTGTAGATATTTCCATGTTCATTCAGATAGCGGTGTAGATATTTCCATGTTCATACAGATAGCGGTGTAGATATTTCCATGTTCATACAGATAGCGGTGCTGATATTTCCAAGTTTATACAGGTAGCGGTGTAGATATTTCCATGTTTATACAGATAGCGGTGTAGATATTTCCATGTTTATAAAGATAGTGGTGTAGGTATTTCCATGTTTTTTCAGATAGCGGTGTAGATATCTCCATCTTAATACAGATGGCGGTGTAGATATTTACATGTTCATACCGATGGCGGTGCAGATATTTCCATGTACATACAGTTAGCGGTGTTGTTATTTCCATGAGTAAGGAGATAGCTGTGTAGATATTTCCATGTATATGCAGATAGCTGTGTAGATATTTCTATTTTCATGCTGATAGCCGTTTAGATATTTCCATGTTCAAACAGATAGCGGTGTAGATATTTCCATGTTCATACAGACAGCGTTGTAGATATTTCCATGCTTATACAGATTGCAGTGAAGATGTATGCATGTTTACACAGATAGCGGTGTAGATATTTCCATGTTCATGCAGATAGCGGTGTAGATATTTCCATGTTCATCCAGATGGCTGTGTAGACATATCCATGTTCATACAGATAGCGGTGTAGATATTTCCATGTTCATACAGATAGAGGTGTAGATATTTCCATGTTCGTACAGATAGCGGTGAAGCTATTTCCATGTTCATGCAGATAGCGGTGTAGATATTTCCATGTTCATAGAGATAGCGGTGTAGATCTTTCCATGTTCATACAGATAGCGGTGCTGATATTTATATTTTTATACAGGTAGCGGTGTAGATATTTCCATGTTTATACAGATAGCGGTGAAGATATTTCCAGGTTTATAGAGATAGCGGTGTAGATATTTCCAAGTTTATACAGATAGCAGTGAAGATATCTCCATCTTAATACAGATGGCGGTGTAGATATTTATATGTTCACACAGATGGCAGTGCAGATATTTCCATGTTCATTCAGATGGCGGTGTAGATATTTCCATGTTTATAGAGATAGCGGTGTAGTTATTTCCATGTGTAAAGAGATAGGTTTGTAGATATTTCCATGTATATGCAGATAGCTGTGTAGATATTTCTATTTTCATGCAGATAGCGGTTTAGATATTCCCATGTTCAAACAGATAGCGGTGTAGATATTTCCATGTTCATACAGATAGCGGTGTAGATATTTCCATGTTTATACAGAGAGCGGTGGAACGTATGCAAGTTTACACAGATAGCGGTGTAGATATTTCCATGTTCATACAGATCGCGGTGTAGATATTTCCATGTTCATCCAGATGGCTGTGTAGACATATCTATGTTCATACAGATGGCGGTGAAGATATTTCCATGTTCATACAGATAGCGGTGTAGATATTTCCATGTTCATACAGATAGCGGTGTAGATATTTCCATGTTCATACAGTTGGCTGTGTAGATATATCCATTTTCATACAGATGGCGGTGAATATATTTCCATGTTCATACAGATAGCGGTGTAGATATATCCATGTTCATACAGATAGCGGTGTAGATATTTCCATGTTCATACAGATAGCGGTGCTGATATTTCCATGTTTATACAGATAGCGTTGTAGATATTTCCATGTTTATACAGATAGCGGTGTAGATATCTCCTTCTTAATACAGATGGCGGTGTACATATATATATGTTCATACAGATGGCTGTGAAGATATTTCCATGTTCATACTGATGGCGGTGTAGATATTTCCACGTTTATAGTGATAGCGGTGTAGTTATTTCCATGTGTAAAGAGATAGCTTTGTAGATATTTCCATGTATATGCAGATAGCTGTGTAGATATTTCCATTTTCATGCATACAGCGGTGTAGATATTTCCATGTTCAAACAGATAGCGGTGTAGATATTTCCATGTTCATACAGATAGCGGTGTATATATATCCATCTTCATACAGTTAGCGGTGTAGGTATTTCCATGTTAATACAGATTGCGGTGTAGATATTTCCATGTTCATACAGATAGCGGTGCTGATATTTCCAAGTTTATACAGGTAGCGGTGTAGATATTTCCATGTTTATACAAATAGCGGTGTAGATATTTTCATGTTTATACAGATAGCGGTGTAGATATTTCCATGTTTATACAGATAGCGGTGTAGATATCTCCATCTTAATACAGATGGCGGAGTAGATATTTCTATGTACATACAGATGGCGGTGCACATATTTCCATGTTCATACAGATAGCGGTGTAGATATTTCCATATGTAAAGAGATAGCTGTGTAGATATTTCCATGTATATGCAGATAGCTGTGTAGATATTTCCATTTTCATGCAGACAGCGGTGTAGATAATTCCATGTTCAAACAGATAGCGGTGTAGATATTTCCATGTTCATACATATAGCTGTGTAGATATTTCCATGTTCATACAGATAGCGGTGTAGATATTTCCATGTTCATACAGATAGCGGTGCTGTTATTTCCATGTTTATACAGGTAGCGGTGTAGATATTTCCATGTTTATACAGATAGCGGTGTAGATATTTCCATGTTTATACAGATAGCGGTGTAGATATTTCCATGTTTATACAGATAGCGGTGTACATATCTCCATGTTAATACAGATGGCAGTGTAGATATTTATATGTTCATACAGATGGCGGTGCAGATATTTCCATATTCATACAGATAGCGGTGTAGCTTTTTCCATGTTCATACAGATAGCGGTGTAGATATTTCCATGTTCATCCAGATGGCTGTGTAGATTTTTCTATGTTCATACAGATAGCGGTGTAGATATTTCCATGTTCATACAGGTAGCGGTGTAGTTATTTCCATATGTAAAGAGATAGCTGTGTAGATATTTCCATGTATATGCAGATAGCTGTGTGGATATTTCCATTTTCATGCAGATAGCGGTTTAGATATTTCTATGTTGAAACAGATAGCGGTGTAGATATTTCCATGTTTATAGAGATAGCGGTGTAGATATTTCCATGTTCATAGAGATAGAGGGGCTGATATTTCCATGTTCATACAGATTGCGGTGCTATTTCCATGTTTATACAGGTAGCAGTTTAGATATTTCCATGTTTATACAGGTTGCAGTGTAGATATTTCCATGTTTATACAGAGAGCGGTGTAGATATATCCATGTTTATACAGATAGCTGTGTAGATATTTCCTTCTTAATACAGATGGCGGTGTAGATATTTATATGTTCATACAGATGGCGGTGCAGATATTTCCATGTTCATACAGATGGCTGTGTAGATATTTCCATGTTCATACAGATAGCGGTGTAGTTATTTCCATGTGTAAAGAGATAGCTGTGTAGATATTTCCATGTATATGCAGAGAGCGGTGTAGATATTTCCATTTTCATGCTGATAGCGGTTTAGATATTTCCATGATCAGATAGCGGTGTAGATATTTCCATGTTCATTCAGATAGCGGTGTAGCTATTTCCATGCTTTTGCAGATTGCGGTGAAAATGTATGCATGTTTACACAAATAGCGGTGTAGATATTTCCATGTTCATGCAGATAGCGGTGTAGATATTTCCATGTTCATCCAGATGGCTGTGTAGATATATCCATGTTCATACAGATGGCGGTGAAGATAATTCCATGTTCATACAAATAGCCGTGTAGATATTTCCATGTTCATACAGATAGCTGTGTAGTTATTTCCATGTGTAAAGAGATAGCTGTGCAGATATTTCCAGGTATATGCAGATAGCTGTGTAGATATTTCCATTTTCATGCAGATAGCGGTTTAGATATTTCCATGTTCAAACAGATAGCGGTGTAGCTATTTCCACGTTCATACAGATAGCGGTGTAGATATTTCCATGTTCATCCAGATGGTTGTGTAGATATATCCATGTTCATACAGATAGCGGTGTAGATATTTCCATGTTCATACAGATAGCAGTGTAGATATTTCCCTGTTCATACAGATAGCGGTGTAGATATTTCCATGTTCATACAGATAGCTGTGTAGCTATTTCCATGTTCATACAGATAGCGGTGTAGATATTTCCATGTTCATCCAGATGGCTGTGTAGATATATCCATGTTCATACAGATGGCGGTGAAGATAATTCCATGTTCATACAGATAGCCGTGTAGATATTTCCATGTTCATACAGATAGTGGTGTAGATATTTCCATGTTCATACAGATAGCGGTGCTGATATTTCCATGTTTATACAGGTAGCGGGGTAGATATTTCCATGTTTATACAGATAGCGGTGTAGATATTTCCATGTTTATACAAATAGCGTTGTAGATATCTCCATCTTAATACAGATGGCCGTGTAGATATTTATATGTTCATACAGATGGCGGTGCAGATATTTCCATGTTCATACAGATGGCGGTGTAGATATTTCCATGTTCATACAGATAGCGGTGTAGTTATTTCCATGTGTAAAGAGATAGCAGTGTAGATATTTCTATGTATATGCAGATAGCTCTGTAGATATTTCCATTTTCATGCAGACACCGGTGTAGATATTTCCATGTTCAAACAGATAGCGGTGTAGATATTTCCATGTTCACACAGATAGCGGTGTAGATATTTCCATGTTTATGCAGATTGCGGTGAAGATGTATGCATATTTACACAGATAGCGGTGTAGATATTTCCATGTTCATCCAGATGGCTGTGTAGATATATCCATGTTCATACAGATAGCGGTGTAGATATTTCCATGTTTATACAGATAGCGGTGTAGATATTTCCATGTTTATACATATAGCGGTGTAGATATTTCCAAGTTTATACAGATAGCGGTGTAGATATCTCCATCTTAATATAGATGGGGGTGTAGATATTTATATCTTCATATAGATGGCGGTGCAGATATTTCCATGTTCATACAGATGGCACTGTAGATATTTCCATGTTTATAGAGATAGCGGTGTAGTTATTTTCATGTGTATAGATATAGCTTTGTAGGTATTTCCATGTATATGCAGATAGCTGTGTAGATATTTCTATTTTCATGCAGATAGCGGTTTAGATATTTAGATGTTCAAACAGATAGCGGTGTAGATATTTCCATGTTCATACAGATAGCGGTGTAGATATTTCCATGTTTATACAGATAGCGGTGAAGATGTATGCATGTTTACACAGATAGCGGTGTAGGTATTTCCATGTTCATACAGATCGCGGTGTAGATATTTCCATGTACATCCAGATGGCTGTGTAGACATATCCATGTTCAAACAGATGGCGGTGAAGATATTTCCATGTTTACACAGATAGCGGTGTAGATATTTCCATGTTCATACAGATAGCGGTGTAGATATTTCCATGTTCATACCGATAGCGGTGCTGATATTTCCATGTTTATACAGGTAGCGGTGTAGATATTTCCATGTTTATACAGATAGCGGTGTAGATGTTTCCATGTTTATACAGATAGCGGCGTAGATATTTCCATGTTTATACAGATAGCGTTGTAGATATCTCCTTCTTAATACAGATGGCGGTGTATATGTTTATATGTTCATACAGATGGCGGTGCAGATATTTCCATGTTCATACAGATGGCGGTGTAGATATTTCCATGTTTATATAGGGGTGTAGTTATTTCCATGTGTAAAGAGATAGCTGTGTTGATATTTCCATGTATATGCAGATAGCTGTGTAGATATTTCCATTTTCATGCAGACAGCGGTGTAGATATTTCCATGTTCAAACAGATAGCGGTGTAGATATTTCCATGATCATACAGATGGCTGTGTAGATAAATCCATGTTCATACTGATGGCGGTGAAGTTATTTCCATGTTCATACAGATAGCGGTGTAGATATTTCCATGTCCATACAGATAGCGGTGTAGATATTTCCATGTTCATACAGAAAGCGGTGTAGCTATTTCCATGTTCATACAGATAGCGGTGTATGTATTTCCATGTTCATACATATAGCAGTGCAGATATTTCCATGTTCATACAGATAGCAGTGTAGATATTTCCATGTTCATCCAGGAGGCTGTGAAGATATATCCATGTTCATACAGATGGCGGTGAAGATATTTCCATGTTCATACAGATAGCAGTGTAGTTATTTCCATGTGTAAAGAGATAGCTGTGTAGATATTTCCATGTATATGCAGATAGCTGTGTGGATATTTCCATTTTCATGCAGATAGCGGTTTAGAGATTTTCATGTTCAAACAGATAGCGGTGTAGATATTTCCATGTTCATAGAGATAGCGGTGTAGATATTTCCATATTCATACAGATAGAGGGGCTGATATTTCCATGTTCATACAGATAGCGGTGCTGATATTTCCATGTTTATACAGGTAGCGGTTTAGATATTTCCATGTTTATACAGGTAGCATTGTAGATATTTCCATGTTTATACAGAGAGCGGTGTAGATATATCCATGTTTATACAGATAGCGTTGTAGATATCTCCTTTTTAATACAGATGGCGGTGTAGATATTTATATGTTCATACAGATGGCGGGGCAGATATTTCCGTGTTCATACAGATGGCTGTTTAGATATTTCCATGTTCATACAGATAGCGGTGTAGCTATTTCCATGTGTAAAGAGATAGCTGTGTAGATATTTCCATGTATATGCAGATAGCGGTGTAGTTATTTCCATTTTCATGCTGATAGCGGTTTAGATATTTCCATGATCAAACAGATAGCGT
Source organism: Gorilla gorilla gorilla (assembly GCF_029281585.2). Lineage (NCBI taxonomy): Eukaryota > Metazoa > Chordata > Mammalia > Primates > Hominidae > Gorilla > Gorilla gorilla. Next base: position 748,571 of record NC_073232.2, on the reverse strand, counting down.
TGTAGTTATTTCCATGTTCATTCAGATAGCGGTGTAGCTATTTCCATGCTTTTGCAGATTGCGGTGAAGATGTATGCATGTTTACACAAATAGCGGTGTAGATATTTCCATGTTCATGCAGATAGCGGTGTAGATATTTCCATGTTCATCCAGATGGCTGTGTAGATATATCCATGTTCATACAGATAGCGGTGTAGATATTTCCATGTTCATTGATATAGAGGTGTAGATATTTCCAGGTTCATACAGATAGCAGTGCTGATATTTCCATGTTTATACAGGTAGCGGTGTAGGTATTTCCATGTTTATACAGATAGCGGTGTAGATATTTCCAAGTTTATACTGATAGCGGTGAAGATATCTCCATCTTAATACAGATGGCCGTGTAGATATTTATATGTTCATACAGATGGCAGTGCAGATATTTCCATGTTCATACAGATCGCGGTGTAGATATTTCCATGTTCATCCAGATGGCTGTGTAGACATATCCATGTTCATACAGATGGCGGTGAAGATATTTCCATGTTCATACAGATAGCGGTGTAGATATCTCCATCTTAATATAGATGGGGGTGTAGATATTTATATCTTTATATAGATGGCGGTGCAGATATTTCCATGTTCATACAGATGGCACTGTAGATATTTCCATGTTTATAGAGATAGCGGTGTAGATGTTTCCATGTTTATACAGATAGCGGTGTAGATGTTTCCATGTTTATACAGATAGCGGTGTAGATATTTCCATGTTTATACAGATAGCGTTGTAGATATCTCCTTCTTAATACAGATGGCGGTGTAGATGTTTATATGTTCATACAGATGGCGGTGCAGATATTTCCATGTTCATACAGATGGCGGTGTAGATATTTCCATGTTTATATAGGGGTGTAGTTATTTCCATGTGTAAAGAGATAGCTGTGTTGATATTTCCATGTATATGCAGATAGCTGTGTAGATATTTCCATTTTCATGCAGACAGCGGTGTAGATATTTAAATGTTCAAACAGATAGCGGTGTAGATATTTCCATGATCATACAGATGGCTGTGTAGATATATCCATGTTCATACTGATGGCGGTGAAGTTATTTCCATGTTCATACAGATAGCGGTGTAGATATTTCCATGTCCATACAGATAGCGGTGTAGATATTTCCATGTTCATACAGAAAGCGGTGTAGCTATTTCCATGTTCATACAGATAGCGGTGTATGTATTTCCATGATCATACAGATAGCAGTGCAGATATTTCCATGTTCATACAGATAGCAGTGTAGTTATTTCCATGTTCATCCAGGAGGCTGTGAAGATATTTCCATGTTCATACAGATGGTGGTGAAGATATTTCCATGTTCATACAGATAGCGGTGTAGTTATTTCCATGTGTAAAGAGATAGCTGTGTAGATATTTCCATGTATATGCAGATAGCTGTGTGGATATTTCCATTTTCATGCAGATAGCGGTTTAGCGATTTTCATGTTCAAACAGATAGCGGTGTAGATATTTCCATGTTCATAGAGATAGCGGTGTAGATATTTCCATATTCATACAGATAGAGGGGCTGATATTTCCATGTTCATACAGATAGCGGTGCTAATATTTCCATGTTTATACAGGTAGCGGTTTAGATATTTCCATGTTTATACAGGTAGCAGTGTAGATATTTCCATGTTTATACAGAGAGCGGTGTAGATATATCCATGTTTATACAGATAGCGTTGTAGATATCTCCTTTTTAATACAGATGGCGGTGTAGATATTTATATGATCATACAGATGGCGGTGCAGATATTTCCGTGTTCATACAGATGGCTGTTTAGATATTTCCATGTTCATACAGATAGCGGTGTAGTTATTTCCATGTGTAAAGAGATAGCTGTGTAGATATTTCCATGTATATGCAGATAGCGGTGTAGATATTTCCATTTTCATGCTGATAGCGGTTTAGATATTTCCATGATCAAACAGATAGCGTTGTAGATATTTCCATGTTCATTCAGATAGCGGTGTAGCTATTTCCATGCTTTTGCAGATTGCGGTGAAGATGTATGCATGTTTACACAAATAGCGGTGTAGATATTTCCATGTTCATGCAGATAGCGGTGTAGATATTTCCATGTTCATCCAGATGGCTGTGTAGATATATCCATGTTCATACAGATAGCGGTGTAGATATTTCCATGTTCATTGATATAGAGGTGTAGATATTTCCAGGTTCATACAGATAGCAGTGCTGATATTTCCATGTTTATACAGGTAGCGGTGTAGGTATTTCCATGTTCATACAGATAGCGGTGTAGATATTTCCAACTTTATACTGATAGCGGTGAAGATATCTCCATCTTAATACAGATGGCCGTGTAGATATTTATATGTTCATACAGATGGCAGTGCAGATATTTCCATGTTCATACAGATCGCGGTGTAGATATTTCCATGTTCATCCAGATGGCTGTGTAGACATATCCATGTTCATACAGATGGCGGTGAAGATATTTCCATGTTCATACTGATAGCGGTGTAGATATTTCCATGTTCATACAGATAGCGGTGTAAATATTTCCATGTTCATACAGTTGGCTGTGTAGATATATCCATGTTCATACAGATGGCGGTGAATATATTTCCATGTTCATACAGATAGCGGTGTAGATATTTCCATGTTCATACAGATAGCGGTGCAGATATTTCCATGTTCATACAGATAGCGGTGCTGATATTTCCATGTTTATACAGATAGCGTTGTAGATATTTCCATGTTTATTCAGATAGCGGTGTAGATATCTCCTTCTTAATACAGATGGCGGTGTACATATATATATGTTCATACAGATGGCTGTGAAGATATTTCCATGTTCATACAGATGGCGGTGTAGATATTTCCATGTTTATAGAGATAGCGGTGTAGTTATTTCCATGTGTAAAGAGATAGCTTTGTAGATATTTCCATGTATATGCAGATAGCTGTGTAGATATTTCCATTTTCATGCAGACAGCGGTGTAGATATTTCCATGTTTAAACAGATAGCGGTGTAGATATTTCCATGTTCATACAGATAGCGGTGTATATATATCCATGTTCATACAGTTAGCGGTGTAGATATTTCCATGGTAATACAGATTGCGGTGTAGATATTTCCATGTTCATACAGATAGCGGTGTTGATATTTCCAAGTTTATACAGGTAGCGGTGTAGATATTTCCATGTTTATACAAATAGCGGTGTAGATATCTCCATCTTAATACAGATGGCGGAGTAGATATATCTATGTACATGCAGATGGCGGTGCAGATATTTCCATGTTCATATGGATAGCGGTGTAGTTATTTCCATGTGTAAAGAGATAGCTGTGTAGATATTTCCATGTATATGCAGATAGCTGTGTAGATATTTCCATTTTCATTCAGACAGCGGTGTAGATATCTCCATGTTCAAACAGATAGCGGTGTAGATATTTCCATGTTCATACAAATAGCGGTGTAGATATATCCATGTTCATACAGATAGCGGTGTAGATATTTCCATGTTCATACAGGTAGCGGTGTAGATATTTCCATGTTCATACAGATAGCGGTGCTGTTATTTCCATGTTTATACAGGTAGCGGTGTAGATATTTCCATGTTTATACAGATAGCGGTGTAGATATTTCCATGTTTATACAGATAGCGGTGTAGATATTTCCATGTTTATACAGATAGCGGTGTACATATCTCCATGTTAATACAGATGGCGGTGTAGATATTTATATGTTCATACAGCTTGCGGTGCAGATATTTCCATATTCATACAGATATCGGTGTAGCTATTTCCATGTTCGTACAGATAGCGGTGTAGATATTTCCATGTTCATCCAGATGGCTGTGTAGACATATCCATGTTCATACAGATGGCAGTGAAGATAATTCCATTTTTATACATCTAGCGGTGTAGATATTTCCATGTTCATACAGATAGCGGTGTAGGTATTTCCATGTTCATACAGATAGAGGGGCTGATATTTCCATGTTCATACAGATAGCGGTGCTGATATTTCCATGTTTATACAGATAGCGGTGTAGATATTTCCATGTTTATACTGATAGCGGTGTAGATATCTCCATCTTAATACAGATGACCGTGTAGATATTTATATGTTCATACAGATGGCGGTGCAGATATTTCCATGTTCATACAGATGGCGGTGTAGATATTTCCATGTTTATACACGTAGCGGTGTAGATATTTCCATGTTTATAAAGATAGCGGTGTAGATATTTCCATGTTTATACAGATAGCAGTGTAGATATTTCGATGTTTATACAGATAGCGGTGTAGATATCTCCTTCTTAATACAGATGGCGGTGCAGATATTTATATGTTCATACACATGGCGGTGCAGATATTTCCATGTTCATACAGATGGCGGTGTAGATATTTCCATGTTCATAAAGATAGCGGTGTAGATATCTCCATGTTCACACAGATAGCGGTGTAGATATTTCCATGTTCATACAGATGGCGGTGCAGATATTTCCATGTTCATACTGATAGCGGTGCTGATATTTCCATTTTTATACAGATAGCGGTGTAGATATTTCCATGTTTATACAGATAGCGGTGTAGATATTTCCATGTTTATACAGATAGCGGTGTAGATATTTCCATGTTTATACAGATAGCGGTGTAGATATCTCCTTAATACAGATGGTGGTGTAGATATTTATATGTTCATACAGATGGCAGTGAAGATATTTCCATGTTCATACAGATGGCGGTGTAGATATTTCCATGTTTTTAGAGATAGCGGTGTAGTTATTTCCATGTGTAAAGAGATAGCTGTGTAGATATTTCCATGTATATGCAGATAGCTGTGTAGATATTTCCATTTTCATGCAGACAGCGGTGTAGATATTTCCATGTTCAAACAGATAGCGGTGTAGATATTTCCATGTTCATACAGATAGCGGTGTATATATTTCCATGTTCATACAGATAGCGGTGTAGATATTTCCATGTTCATACAGATAGCGGTGTAGATATTTCCATGTTCATACAGATAGCGGTGTATATATTTCCATGTTCATACAGATAGCGGTGTAGATATTTCCATGTTCATCCAGATGGCTGCGTAGTCATATCCATGTTCATACAGATAGCGGTGTAGATATCTCCATCTTAATACAGATGGCGGTGTAGATATTTATATGTTCATACAGATTGCGGTGCAGATATTTCCATGTTCATACAGATAGCGGAGTAGCTATTTCCATGTTCATACAGATAGCGGTGTAGATATTTCCATGTTCCTCCAGATGGCTGTGTAGACATATCCATGTTCACACAGATGGGGGTGAAGATAATTCCATGTTCATACATCTAGCGGTGTAGATATTTCCATGTTCATACAGATAGCGGTGTAGATATTTCCATGTTCATACAGATAGAGGGGCTGATATTTCCATGTTCATACAGATAGCGGTGCTGATATTTCCATGTTTATACAGATAGCGGTGTAGACATTTCCATGTTTATACAGATAGCGGTGTAGATATCTCCATTTTAATACAGATGGCGGTGTAGATGTTTATATGTTCATACAGATGGCTGTGCAGATATTTCCATGTTCATACAGATAGCGGTGTAGTTATTTCCATGTGTAAAGAGATAGCTGTGCAGATATTTCCAGGTATATGAAGATAGCTGTGTAGATATTTCCATTTTCATGCAGATAGCGGTTTAGATATTTCCATGTTCAAACAGATAGCGGTGTAGCTATTTCCACGTTCATACAGATAGCGGTGTAGATATTTCCATGTTCATCCAGATGGTTGTGTAGATATATCCATGTTCATACAGATAGCGGTGTAGATATTTCCATGTTCATACAGATAGCAGTGTAGATATTTCCCTGTTCATACAGATAGCGGTGTAGATATTTCCATGTTCATACAGATAGCTGTGTAGCTATTTCCATGTTCATACAGATAGCGGTGTAGATATTTCCATGTTCATCCAGATGGCTGTGTAGATATATCCATGTTCATACAGATGGCGGTGAAGATAATTCCATGTTCATACAGATAGCCGTGTAGATATTTCCATGTTCATACAGATAGTGGTGTAGATATTTCCATGTTCATACAGATAGCGGTGCTGATATTTCCATGTTTATACAGGTAGCGGGGTAGATATTTCCATGTTTATACAGATAGCGGTGTAGATATTTCCATGATTATACAAATAGCGGTGTAGATATCTCCATCTTAATACAGATGGCCGTGTAGATATTTATATGTTCATACAGATGGCGGTGCAGATATTTCCATGTTCATACAGATGGCGGTGTAGATATTTCCATGTTCATACAGATAGCGGTGTAGTTATTTCCATGTGTAAAGAGATAGCAGTTTAGATATTTCTATGTATATGCAGATAGCTCTGTAGATATTTCCATTTTCATGCAGATACCGGTGTAGATATTTCCATGTTCAAACAGATAGCGGTGTAGATATTTCCATGTTCACACAGATAGCGGTGTAGATATTTCCATGTTTATACAGATTGCGGTGAAGATGTATGCATATTTACACAGATAGCGGTGTAGATATTTCCATGTTCATACAGATAGCGGTGTAGATATTTCCATGTTCATCCAGATGGCTGTGTAGATATATCCATGTTCATACAGATAGCGGTGTAGATATTTCCATGTTTATACAGATAGCGGTGTAGATATTTCCATGTTTATACATATAGCGGTGTAGATATTTCCAAGTTTATACAGATAGCGGTGTAGATATCTCCATCTTAATATAGATGGGGGTGTAGATATTTATATCTTCATACAGATGGCGGTGCAGATATTTCCATCTTCATACAGATGGCACTGTAGGTATTTCCATGTTTATAGAGATAGCGGTGTAGTTATTTTCATGTGTATAGAGATAGCTTTGTAGATATTTCCATGTATATGCAGATAGCTGTGTAGATATTTCTATTTTCATGCAGATAGCGGTTTAGATATTTAGATGTTCAAACAGATAGCGGTGTAGATATTTCCATGTTCATACAGATAGCGGTGTAGATATTTCCATGTTTATACAGATAGCGGTGAAGATGTATGCATGTTTACACAGATAGCGATGTAGGTATTTCCATGTTCATACAGATCGCAGTGTAGATATTTCCATGTTCATCCAGATGGCTGTGTAGACATATCCATGTTCAAACAGATGGCGGTGAAGATATTTCCATGTTTACACAGATAGCGGTGTAGATATTTCCATGTTCATACAGATAGCGGTGTAGATATTTCCATGTTCATACCGATAGCGGTGCTGATATTTCCATGTTTATACAGGTAGCGGTGTAGATATTTCCATGTTTATACAGATAGCGGTGTAGATGTTTCCATGTTTATACAGATAGCGGTGTAGATATTTCCATGTTTATACAGATAGCGTTGTAGATATCTCCTTCTTAATACAGATGGCGGTGTAGATGTTTATATGTTCATACAGATGGCGGTGCAGATATTTCCATGTTCATACAGATGGCGGTGTAGATATTTCCATGTTTATATAGGGGTGTAGTTATTTCCATGTGTAAAGAGATAGCTGTGTTGATATTTCCATGTATATGCAGATAGCTGTGTAGATATTTCCATTTTCATGCAGACAGCGGTGTAGATATTTCCATGTTAAAACAGATAGCGGTGTAGATATTTCCATGATCATACAGATGGCTGTGTAGATATATCCATGTTCATACTGATGGCGGTGAAGTTATTTCCATGTTCATACAGATAGCGGTGTAGTTATTTCCATGTGTAAAGAGATAGCTGTGTAGATATTTCCATGTATATGCAGATAGCTGTGTGGATATTTCCATTTTCATGCAGATAGCGGTTTAGAGATTTTCATGTTCAAACAGATAGCGGTGTAGATATTTCCATGTTCATAGAGATAGCGGTGTAGATATTTCCATGTTCATAGAGATAGAGGGGCTGATATTTCCATGTTCATACAGATAGCGGTGCTGATATTTCCATGTTTATACAGGTAGCGGTTTAGATATTTCCATGTTTATACAGGTAGCAGTGTAGATATTTCCATGTTTATACAGAGAGCGGTGTAGATATATCCATGTTTATACAGATAGCGGTGTAGATATCTCCTTCTTAATACACATGGCAGTGTAGATATTTATATGTTCATACAGATGGCGGTGCAGATATTTCCGTGTTCATACAGATGGCTGTTTAGATATTTCCATGTTCATACAGATAGCGGTGTAGTTATTTCCATGTGTAAAGAGATAGCTGTGTAGATATTTCCATGTATATGCAGATAGCGGTGTAGATATTTCCATTTTCATGCTGATAGCGGTTTAGATATTTCCGTGATGAAACAGATAGCGTTGTAGATATTTCCATGTTCATTCAGATAGCGGTGTAGCTATTTCCATGCTTTTGCAGATTGCGGTGAAGATGTATGCATGTTTACACAAATAGCGGTGTTGATATTTCCATGTTCATGCAGATAGCGGTGTAGATATTTCCATGTTCATCCAGATGGCTGTGTAGATATATCCATGTTCATACAGTTAGCGGTGTAGATATTTCCATGTTCATTGATATAGCGGTGTAGATATTTCCAGGTTCATACAGATAGCAGTGCAGATATTTCCATGTTTATACAGGTAGCGGTGCAGGTATTTCCATGTTTATACAGATAGCGGTGTAGATATTTCCAAGTTTATACAGATAGCGGTGAAGGTATCTCCATCTTAATACAGATGGCGGTGTAGATATTTATATGTTCATACAGATGGCAGTGCAGATATTTCCATGTTCATACAGATCGCGGTGTAGATATTTCCATGTTCATCCAGATGGCTGTGTAGACATATCCATGTTCATACAGATGGCGGTGAAGATATTTCCATGTTCATACAGATAGCGGTGTAGATATTTCCATGTTCATACATATAGCGGTGTAGATATTTCCATGATCATACAGATGGCTGTGTAGATATATCCATGTTCATACTTTTGGCGGTGAAGTTATTTCCATGATGATACAGATAGCGGTGTAGATATTTCCATGTTCATACAGATAGCGGTGTAGATATTTCCATGTTCATACTGATAGCGGTGCTGATATTTCCATGTTTATACACGTAGCGGTGTAGATATTTCCATGTTTATACAGATAGCGGTGTAGATATTTCCATGTTTATACAGATAGCAGTGTAGATATTTCGATGTTTATACAGATAGCGGTGTAGATATCTCCTTCTTAATACAGATGGCGGTGCAGATATTTATATGTTCATACACATGGCGGTGCAGATATTTCCATGTTCATACAGATGGCGGTGTAGATATTTCCATGTTCATACAGATTGCGGTGTAGATATCTCCATGTTCACACAGATAGCGGTGTAGATATTTCCATGTTCATACAGATGGCGGTGCAGATATTTCCATGTTCATACTGATAGCGGTGCTGATATTTCCATTTTTATACAGATAGCGGTGTAGATATTTCCATGTTTATACAGATAGCGGTGTAGATATTTCCATGTTTATACAGATAGCGGTGTAGATATCTCCTTAATACAGATGGCGGTGTAGATATTTATATGTTCATACAGATGGCAGTGAAGATATTTCCATGTTCATACAGATGGCGGTGTAGATATTTCCATGTTTTTAGAGATAGCGGTGTAGTTATTTCCATGTGTAAAGAGATAGCTCTGTAGATATTTCCATGTATATGCAGATAGCTGTGTAGATATTTCCATTTTCATGCAGACAGCGGTGTAGATATTTCCATATTCAAACAGATAGCGGTGTAGATATTTCCATGTTCATACAGATAGCGGTGTATATATTTCCATGTTCATACAGATAGCGGTGTAGATATTTCCATGTTCATACAGATAGCGGTGTAGATATTTCCATGTTCATACAGATAGCGGTGTATATATTTCCATGTTCATACAGATAGCGGTGTAGATATTTCCATGTTCATCCAGATGGCTGTGTAGTCATATCCATGTTCATACAGATAGCGGTGTAGATATCTCCATCTTAATACAGATGGCGGTGTAGATATTTATATGTTCATACAGATGGCGGTGCAGATATTTCCATGTTCATACAGATAGCGGTGTAGTTATTTCCATGTGTAAAGAGATAGCTGTGTAGATATTTCCATGTATATGCAGATAGCGGTGTAGATATTTCCATTTTCATGCTGATAGCGGTTTAGATATTTCCATGATCAAACAGATAGCGTTGTAGATATTTCCATGTTCATTCAGATAGCGGTGTAGCTATTTCCATGCTTTTGCAGATTGCGGTGAAGATGTATGCATGTTTACACAAATAGCGGTGTAGATATTTCCATGTTCATGCAGATAGCGGTGTAGATATTTCCATGTTCATTGATATAGCGGTGTAGATATTTCCAGGTTCATACAGATAGCAGTGCTGATATTTCCATGTTTATACAGGTAGCAGTGCAGATATTTCCATGTTTATACAGATAGCGGTGTAGATATTTCCAAGTTTATACAGATAGCGGTGAAGATATCTCCATCTTAATACAGATGGCGGTGTAGATATTTATATGTTCATACAGATGGCAGTGCAGATATTTCCATGTTCATACAGATCGCGGTGTAGATATTTCCATGTTCATCCAGATGGCTGTGTAGACATATCCATGTTCATACAGATGGCGGTGAAGATATTTCCATGTTCATACAGATAGCGGTGTAGATATTTCCATGTTCATACATATAGCGGTGTAGATATTTCCATGATCATACAGATGGCTGTGTAGATATATCCATGTTCATACTTTTGGCAGTGAAGTTATTTCCATGTTCATACAGATAGCGGTGTAGATATTTCCATGTTCATACAGATAGCGGTGTAGATATTTCCATGTTCATACTGATAGCGGTGCTGATATTTCCATGTTTATACACGTAGCGGTGTAGATATTTCCATGTTTATACAGATAGCGGTGTAGATATTTCCATGTTTATACAGATAGCAGTGTAGATATTTCGATGTTTATACATATTGCGGTGTAGATATCTCCTTCTTAATACAGATGGCGGTGCAGATATTTATATGTTCATACACATGGCGGTGCAGATATTTCCATGTTCATACAGATGGCGGTGTAGATATTTCCATGTTCATACAGATTGCGGTGTAGATATCTCCATGTTCACACAGATAGCGGTGTAGATATTTCCATGTTCATACTGATAGTGGTGCTGATATTTCCATTTTTATACAGATAGCGGTGTAGATATTTCCATGTTTATACAGATAGTGGTGTAGATATTTCAATGTTTATACAGATAGCGGTGTAGACATCTCCTTAATACAGATGGCGGTGTAGATATTTATATGTTCATACAGATGGCAGTGAAGATATTTCCATGTTCATACAGATGGCGTTGTAGATATTTCCATGTTTTTAGAGATAGCGGTGTAGTTATTTCCATGTGTAAAGAGATAGCTGTGTAGATATTTCCATGTATTTGCAGATAGCTGTGTAGATATTTCCATTTTCATGCAGACAGCGGTGTAGATATTTCCATGTTCAAACAGATAGCGGTGTAGATATTTCCATGTTCATACAGATAGCGGTGTATATATTTCCATGTTCATACAGATAGCGGTGTAGATATTTCCATGTTCATACAGATAGCGGTGTAGATATTTCCATGTTCATACAGATAGCGGTGTATATATTTCCATGTTCATACAGATAGCGGTGTAGATATTTCCATGTTCATCCAGATGGCTGCGTAGTCATATCCATGTTCATACAAATAGCGGTGTAGATATCTCCATCTTAATACAGATGGCGGTGTAGATATTTATATGTTCATACAGATGGCGGTGCAGATATTTCCATGTTCATACAGATAGCGGTGTAGTTATTGCCATTGGTAAAGAGATAGCTGTGTAGATATTTCCATGTATATGCAGTTAGCTCTGTTGATATTTCCATTTTCATGCAGATAGCGGTTTAGATATTTCCAAGTTCAAACAGAGGTGTAGATATTTCCATGTTCATACAGATAGCGGTGTAGATATTTCCATGTTTATACAGATAGCGGTGAAGATGTATGCATGTTTACACAGATAGCGGTGTAGATATTTCCATGTTCATACAGATAGCGGTGTAGATATTTCCATGTCCATCCAGATGGCAGTGTAGATATATCCATGTTCATACAGATAGCGGTGTAGTTAATTCCATGTTCATACAGATAGTGGTGTAGATATTTCCATGTTCAGATAGCGGTGTAGCTATTTCCATGTTCATACAGACAGCGGTGTATATATTTCCATGTTCGTACAGATAGCGGTGTAGATATTTCCATGTTAATACAGATAGCTGTGCTATTTCCATGTTTATACAGGTAGCGGTGTAGATATTTCCATGTTTATACAGATAGCGGGGTAGATATTTCCATGTTTATACAGATAGCGGTGTAGATATTTCCAGGTTTATACAGATAGCTGTGCAGATATCTCCTTCTTAATACAGATGGCGGTGTAGATATTTATATGTTCATACAGATGGCGGTGCAGATATTTCCATGTTCATACAGATGGCGGTGTAGATATTTCCATGTTTTTAGAGATAGCGGTGTAGTTATTTCCATGTGTAAAGAGATAGCTGTGTAGATATTTCCATGTATATACAGATTTCTGTGTAGATATATACATTTTCATGCAGAGAGTGGTGTAGATATTTCCATGTTCAAACAGATAGCGGTGTAGATATTTCCATGTTCATACATATAGCGGTGTAGATATTTCCATGTTCATACAGATAGCGGTGTAGATGTTTCAATGTTCATACAGATAGCGGTGTAGATATTTCCATGTTCATACAGATAGCGGTGCTGATATTTCCATGTTTATACAGGTAGCGGTGTAGATATTTCCATGTTTATACAGATAGTGGTGTAGATATTTCCATGTTTATACAGATAGCGGTGTAGATATTTCCATGTTTATACAGATAGCGGTGTAGATATCTCCATCTTAATACAGATGGCAGTGTAGATATTTATATGTTCATACAGATGTCGGTGCAGATATTTCCATGTTCATACGGATAGCGGAGTAGCTATTTCCATGTTCATACAGATAGCGGTGTAGATATTTCCATGTTCCTCCAGATGGCTGTGTAGACATATCCATGTTCACACAGATGGCGGTGAAGATAATTCCATGTTCATCTAGCGGTGTAGATATTTCCATGTTCATACAGATAGCGGTGTAGATATTTCCATGTTCATACAGATAGAGGGGCTGATATTTCCATGTTCATACAGATAGCGGTGCTGATATTTCCATGTTTATACAGATAGCGGTGTAGACATTTCCATGTTTATACAGATAGCGGTGTAGATATCTCCATTTTAATACAGATGGCGGTGTAGATGTCTATAAGTTCATACAGATGGCTGTGCAGATATTTCCATGTTCATACAGATAGCGGTGTAGTTATTTCCATGTGTAAAGAGATAGCTGTGCAGATATTTCCAGGTATATGCAGATAGCTGTCTAGATATTTCCATTTTCATGCAGATAGCGGTTTAGATATTTCCATGTTCAAACAGATAGCTGTGTAGCTATTTCCACGTTCATACAGATAGCGGTGTAGATATTTCCATGTTCATCCAGATGGTTGTGTAGATATATCCATGTTCATAAAGATAGCGGTGTAGATATTTCCATGTTCATACAGATAGCAGTGTAGATATTTCCCTGTTCATACAGATAGCGGTGTAGATATTTCCATGTTCATACAGATAGCTGTGTAGCTATTTCCATGTTCAAACAGATAGCGGGGTAGATATTTCCATGTTCACACAGATAGCGGTGTAGATATTTCCATGTTTATACAGATTGCGGTGAAGATGTATGCATATTTACACAGATAGCGGTGTAGATATTTCCATGTTCATACAGATAGCGGTGTAGATATTTCCATGTTCATCCAGATGGCTGTGTAGATATATCCATGTTCATACAGATAGCGGTGTAGATATTTCCATGTTTATACAGATAGCGGTGTAGATATTTCCATGTTTATACATATAGCGGTGTAGATATTTCCAAGTTTATACAGATAGCGGTGTAGATATCTCCATCTTAATATAGATGGGGGTGTAGATATTTATATCTTCATACAGATGGCGGTGCAGATATTTCCATCTTCATACAGATGGCACTGTAGGTATTTCCATGTTTATAGAGATAGCGGTGTAGTTATTTTCATGTGTATAGAGATAGCTTTGTAGATATTTCCATGTATATGCAGATAGCTGTGTAGATATTTCTATTTTCATGCAGATAGCGGTTTAGATATTTAGATGTTCAAACAGATAGCGGTGTAGATATTTCCATGTTCATACAGATAGCGGTGTAGATATTTCCATGTTTATACAGATAGCGGTGAAGATGTATGCATGTTTACACAGATAGCGATGTAGGTATTTCCATGTTCATACAGATCGCAGTGTAGATATTTCCATGTTCATCCAGATGGCTGTGTAGACATATCCATGTTCAAACAGATGGCGGTGAAGATATTTCCATGTTTACACAGATAGCGGTGTAGATATTTCCATGTTCATACAGATAGCGGTGTAGATATTTCCATGTTCATACCGATAGCGGTGCTGATATTTCCATGTTTATACAGGTAGCGGTGTAGATATTTCCATGTTTATACAGATAGCGGTGTAGATGTTTCCATGTTTATACAGATAGCGGTGTAGATATTTCCATGTTTATACAGATAGCGTTGTAGATATCTCCTTCTTAATACAGATGGCGGTGTAGATGTTTATATGTTCATACAGATGGCGGTGCAGATATTTCCATGTTCATACAGATGGCGGTGTAGATATTTCCATGTTTATATAGGGGTGTAGTTATTTCCATGTGTAAAGAGATAGCTGTGTTGATATTTCCATGTATATGCAGATAGCTGTGTAGATATTTCCATTTTCATGCAGACAGCGGTGTAGATATTTCCATGTTAAAACAGATAGCGGTGTAGATATTTCCATGATCATACAGATGGCTGTGTAGATATATCCATGTTCATACTGATGGCGGTGAAGTTATTTCCATGTTCATACAGATAGCGGTGTAGTTATTTCCATGTGTAAAGAGATAGCTGTGTAGATATTTCCATGTATATGCAGATAGCTGTGTGGATATTTCCATTTTCATGCAGATAGCGGTTTAGAGATTTTCATGTTCAAACAGATAGCGGTGTAGATATTTCCATGTTCATAGAGATAGCGGTGTAGATATTTCCATGTTCATAGAGATAGAGGGGCTGATATTTCCATGTTCATACAGATAGCGGTGCTGATATTTCCATGTTTATACAGGTAGCGGTTTAGATATTTCCATGTTTATACAGGTAGCAGTGTAGATATTTCCATGTTTATACAGAGAGCGGTGTAGATATATCCATGTTTATACAGATAGCGGTGTAGATATCTCCTTCTTAATACAGATGGCAGTGTAGATATTTATATGTTCATACAGATGGCGGTGCAGATATTTCCGTGTTCATACAGATGGCTGTTTAGATATTTCCATGTTCATACAGATAGCGGTGTAGTTATTTCCATGTGTAAAGAGATAGCTGTGTAGATATTTCCATGTATATGCAGATAGCGGTGTAGATATTTCCATTTTCATGCTGATAGCGGTTTAGATATTTCCGTGATGAAACAGATAGCGTTGTAGATATTTCCATGTTCATTCAGATAGCGGTGTAGCTATTTCCATGCTTTTGCAGATTGCGGTGAAGATGTATGCATGTTTACACAAATAGCGGTGTTGATATTTCCATGTTCATGCAGATAGCGGTGTAGATATTTCCATGTTCATCCAGATGGCTGTGTAGATATATCCATGTTCATACAGTTAGCGGTGTAGATATTTCCATGTTCATTGATATAGCGGTGTAGATATTTCCAGGTTCATACAGATAGCAGTGCAGATATTTCCATGTTTATACAGGTAGCGGTGCAGGTATTTCCATGTTTATACAGATAGCGGTGTAGATATTTCCAAGTTTATACAGATAGCGGTGAAGGTATCTCCATCTTAATACAGATGGCGGTGTAGATATTTATATGTTCATACAGATGGCAGTGCAGATATTTCCATGTTCATACAGATCGCGGTGTAGATATTTCCATGTTCATCCAGATGGCTGTGTAGACATATCCATGTTCATACAGATGGCGGTGAAGATATTTCCATGTTCATACAGATAGCGGTGTAGATATTTCCATGTTCATACATATAGCGGTGTAGATATTTCCATGATCATACAGATGGCTGTGTAGATATATCCATGTTCATACTTTTGGCGGTGAAGTTATTTCCATGTTGATACAGATAGCGGTGTAGATATTTCCATGTTCATACAGATAGCGGTGTAGATATTTCCATGTTCATACTGATAGCGGTGCTGATATTTCCATGTTTATACACGTAGCGGTGTAGATATTTCCATGTTTATACAGATAGCGGTGTAGATATTTCCATGTTTATACAGATAGCAGTGTAGATATTTCGATGTTTATACAGATAGCGGTGTAGATATCTCCTTCTTAATACAGATGGCGGTGCAGATATTTATATGTTCATACACATGGCGGTGCAGATATTTCCATGTTCATACAGATGGCGGTGTAGATATTTCCATGTTCATACAGATTGCGGTGTAGATATCTCCATGTTCACACAGATAGCGGTGTAGATATTTCCATGTTCATACAGATGGCGGTGCAGATATTTCCATGTTCATACTGATAGCGGTGCTGATATTTCCATTTTTATACAGATAGCGGTGTAGATATTTCCATGTTTATACAGATAGCGGTGTAGATATTTCCATGTTTATACAGATAGCGGTGTAGATATCTCCTTAATACAGATGGCGGTGTAGATATTTATATGTTCATACAGATGGCAGTGAAGATATTTCCATGTTCATACAGATGGCGGTGTAGATATTTCCATGTTTTTAGAGATAGCGGTGTAGTTATTTCCATGTGTAAAGAGATAGCTCTGTAGATATTTCCATGTATATGCAGATAGCTGTGTAGATATTTCCATTTTCATGCAGACAGCGGTGTAGATATTTCCATGTTCAAACAGATAGCGGTGTAGATATTTCCATGTTCATACAGATAGCGGTGTATATATTTCCATGTTCATACAGATAGCGGTGTAGATATTTCCATGTTCATACAGATAGCGGTGTAGATATTTCCATGTTCATACAGATAGCGGTGTATATATTTCCATGTTCATACAGATAGCGGTGTAGATATTTCCATGTTCATCCAGATGGCTGTGTAGTCATATCCATGTTCATACAGATAGCGGTGTAGATATCTCCATCTTAATACAGATGGCGGTGTAGATATTTATATGTTCATACAGATGGCGGTGCAGATATTTCCATGTTCATACAGATAGCGGTGTAGTTATTTCCATGTGTAAAGAGATAGCTGTGTAGATATTTCCATGTATATGCAGATAGCGGTGTAGATATTTCCATTTTCATGCTGATAGCGGTTTAGATATTTCCATGATCAAACAGATAGCGTTGTAGATATTTCCATGTTCATTCAGATAGCGGTGTAGCTATTTCCATGCTTTTGTAGATTGCGGTGAAGATGTATGCATGTTTACACAAATAGCGGTGTAGATATTTCCATGTTCATGCAGATAGCGGTGTAGATATTTCCATGTTCATTGATATAGCGGTGTAGATATTTCCAGGTTCATACAGATAGCAGTGCTGATATTTCCATGTTTATACAGGTAGCGGTGCAGATATTTCCATGTTTATACAGATAGCGGTGTAGATATTTCCAAGTTTATACAGATAGCGGTGAAGATATCTCCATCTTAATACAGATGGCGGTGTAGATATTTATATGTTCCTACAGATGGCAGTGTAGATATTTCCATGTTCATACAGATCGCGGTGTAGATATTTCCATGTTCATCCAGATGGCTGTGTAGACATATCCATGTTCATACAGATGGCGGTGAAGATATTTCCATGTTCATACAGATAGCGGTGTAGATATTTCCATGTTCATACATATAGCGGTGTAGATATTTCCATGATCATACAGATGGCTGTGTAGATATATCCATGTTCATACTTTTGGCGGTGAAGTTATTTCCATGTTCATACAGATAGCGGTGTAGATATTTCCATGTTCATACAGATAGAGGTGTAGATATTTCCATGTTCATACTGATAGCGGTGCTGATATTTCCATGTTTATACACGTAGCGGTGTAGATATTTCCATGTTTATACAGATAGCGGTGTAGATATTTCCATGTTTATACAGATAGCAGTGTAGATATTTCGATGTTTATACATATAGCGGTGTAGATATCTCCTTCTTAATACAGATGGCGGTGCAGATATTTATATGTTCATACACATGGCGGTGCAGATATTTCCATGTTCATACAGATGGCGGTGTAGATATTTCCATGTTCATACAGATTGCGGTGTAGATATCTCCATGTTCACACAGATAGCGGTGTAGATATTTCCATGTTCATACTGATAGTGGTGCTGATATTTCCATTTTTATACAGATAGCGGTGTAGATATTTCCATGTTTATACAGATAGCGGTGTAGATATTTCCATGTTTATACAGATAGCGGTGTAGATATCTCCTTAATACAGATGGCGGTGTAGATATTTATATGTTCATACAGATGGCAGTGAAGATATTTCCATGTTCATACAGATGGCGTTGTAGATATTTCCATGTTTTTAGAGATAGCGGTGTAGTTATTTCCATGTGTAAAGAGATAGCTGTGTAGATATTTCCATGTATATGCAGATAGCTGTGTAGATATTTCCATTTTCATGCAGACAGCGGTGTAGATATTTCCATGTTCAAACAGATAGCGGTGTAGATATTTCCATGTTCATACAGATAGCGGTGTATATATTTCCATGTTCATACAGATCGCGGTGTAGATATTTCCATGTTCATACAGATAGCGGTGTAGATATTTCCATGTTCATACAGATAGCGGTGTATATATTTCCATGTTCATACAGATAGCGGTGTAGATATTTCCATGTTCATCCAGATGGCTGCGTAGTCATATCCATGTTCATACAAATAGCGGTGTAGATATCTCCATCTTAATACAGATGGCGGTGTAGATATTTATATGTTCATACAGATGGCGGTGCAGATATTTCCATGTTCATACAGATAGCGGTGTAGTTATTGCCATTGGTAAAGAGATAGCTGTGTAGATATTTCCATGTATATGCAGTTAGCTCTGTAGATATTTCCATTTTCATGCAGATAGCGGTTTAGATATTTCCAAGTTCAAACAGAGGTGTAGATATTTCCATGTTCATACAGATAGCGGTGTAGATATTTCCATGTTTATACAGATAGCGGTGAAGATGTATGCATGTTTACACAGATAGCGGTGTAGATATTTCCATGTTCATACAGATAGCGGTGTAGATATTTCCATGTCCATCCAGATGGCTGTGTAGATATATCCATGTTCATACAGATAGCGGTGTAGTTAATTCCATGTTCATACAGATAGTTGTGTAGATATTTCCATGTTCAGATAGCGGTGTAGCTATTTCCATGTTCATACAGACAGCGGTGTATATATTTCCATGTTCGTACAGATAGCGGTGTAGATATTTCCATGTTAATACAGATAGCTGTGCTATTTCCATGTTTATACAGGTAGCGGTGTAGATATTTCCATGTTTATACAGATAGCGGGGTAGATATTTCCATGTTTATACAGATAGCGGTGTAGATATTTCCAGGTTTATACAGATAGCTGTGCAGATATCTCCTTCTTAATACAGATGGCGGTGTAGATATTTATATGTTCATACAGATGGCGGTGCAGTTATTTCCATGTTCATACAGATGGCGGTGTAGATATTTCCATGTTTTTAGAGATAGCGGTGTAGTTATTTCTATGTGTAAAGAGATAGCTGTGTAGATATTTCCATGTATATACAGATTTCTGTGTAGATATATACATTTTCATGCAGAGAGTGGTGTAGATATTTCCATGTTCAAACAGATAGCGGTGTAGATATTTCCATGGTCATACATATAGCGGTGTAGATATTTCCATGTTCATACAGATAGCGGTGTAGATGTTTCAATGTTCATACAGATAGCGGTGTAGATATTTCCATGTTCATACAGATAGCGGTGCTGATATTTCCATGTTTATACAGGTAGCGGTGTAGATATTTCCATGTTTATACAGATAGTGGTGTAGATATTTCCATGTTTATACAGATAGCGGTGTAGATATTTCCATGTTTATACAGATAGCGGTGTAGATATCTCCATCTTAATACAGATGGCAGTGTAGATATTTATATGTTCATACAGATGTCGGTGCAGATATTTCCATGTTCATACAGATAGCGGAGTAGCTATTTCCATGTTCATACAGATAGCGGTGTAGATATTTCCATGTTCCTCCAGATGGCTGTGTAGACATATCCATGTTCACACAGATGGCGGTGAAGATAATTCCATGTTCATCTAGCGGTGTAGATATTTCCATGTTCATACAGATAGCGGTGTAGATATTTCCATGTTCATACAGATAGAGGGGCTGATATTTCCATGTTCATACAGATAGCGGTGCTGATATTTCCATGTTTATACAGATAGCGGTGTAGACATTTCCATGTTTATACAGATAGCGGTGTAGATATCTCCATTTTAATACAGATGGCGGTGTAGATGTCTATAAGTTCATACAGATGGCTGTGCAGATATTTCCATGTTCATACAGATAGCGGTGTAGTTATTTCCATGTGTAAAGAGATAGCTGTGCAGATATTTCCAGGTATATGCAGATAGCTGTCTAGATATTTCCATTTTCATGCAGATAGCGGTTTAGATATTTCCATGTTCAAACAGATAGCTGTGTAGCTATTTCCACGTTCATACAGATAGCGGTGTAGATATTTCCATGTTCATCCAGATGGTTGTGTAGATATATCCATGTTCATACAGATAGCGGTGTAGATATTTCCATGTTCATACAGATAGCAGTGTAGATATTTCCCTGTTCATACAGATAGCGGTGTAGATATTTCCATGTTCATACAGATAGCTGTGTAGCTATTTCCATGTTCATACAGATAGCGGTGTAGATATTTCCATGTTCATCCAGATGGCTGTGTAGATATATCCATGTTCATACAGATGGCGGTGAAGATAATTCGATGTTCATACAGATAGCCGTGTAGATATTTCCATGTTCATACAGATAGTGGTGTAGATATTTCCATGTTCATACAGATAGCGGTGCTGATATTTCCATGTTTATACAGGTAGCGGGGTAGATATTTCCATGTTTATACAGATAGCGGTGTAGATATTTCCATGGTTATACAAATAGCGGTGTAGATATCTCCATCTTAGTACAGATTGCCGTGTAGTTATTTATATGTTCATACAGATGGCGGTGCAGATATTTCCATGTTCATACAGATGGCGGTGTAGATATTTCCATGTTCATACAGATAGCGGTGTAGTTATTTCCATGTGTAAAGAGATAGCTGTGTAGATATTTCTATGTATATGCAGATAGCTCTGTAGATATTTCCATTTTCATGCAGATACCGGTGTAGATATTTCCATGTTCAAACAGATAGCGGTGTAGATATTTCCATGTTCACACAGATAGCGGTGTAGATATTTCCAGGTTTATGCAGATTGCGGTGAAGATGTATGCATATTTACACAGATAGCGGTGTAGATATTTCCATGTTCATACAGATAGCGGTGTAGATATTTCCATGTTCATCCAGATGGCTGTGTAGATATATCCATGTTCATACAGATAGCGGTGTAGATATTTCCATGTTTATACAGATAGCGGTGTAGATATTTCCATGTTTATACATATAGCGGTGTAGATATTTCCAAGTTTATACAGATAGCGGTGTAGATATCTCCATCTTAATATAGATGGGGGTGTAGATATTTATATCTTCATACAGATGGCGTGCAGATATTTCCATGTTCATACAGATGGCACTGTAGATATTTCCATGTTTATAGAGATAGCGGTGTAGTTATTTTCATGTGTATAGAGATAGCTTTGTAGATATTTCCATGTATATGCAGATAGCTGTGTAGATATTTCTATTTTCATGCAGATAGCGGTTTAGATATTTAGATGTTCAAACAGATAGCGGTGTAGATATTTCCATGTTCATACAGATAGCGGTGTAGATATTTCCATGTTTATACAGATAGCGGTGAAGATGTATGCATGTTTACACAGATAGCGGCGTAGGTATTTCCATGTTCATACAGATCGCGGTGTAGATATTTCCATGTTCATCCAGATGGCTGTGTAGACATATCCATGTTCAAACAGATGGCGGTGAAGATATTTCCATGTTTACACAGATTGCGGTGTAGATATTTCCATGTTCATACAGATAGCGGTGTAGATATTTCCATGTTCATACCGATAGCGGTGCTGATATTTCCATGTTTATACAGGTAGCGGTGTAGATATTTCCATGTTTATACAGATAGCGGTGTAGATGTTTCCATGTTTACACAGATAGCGGTGTAGATATTTCCATGTTTATACAGATAGCGTTGTAGATATCTCCTTCTTAATACAGATGGCGGTGTAGATGTTTATATGTTCATACAGATGGCGGTGCAGATATTTCCATGTTCATACAGATGGCGGTGTAGATATTTCCATGTTTATATAGGGGTGTAGTTATTTCCATGTGTAAAGAGATAGCTGAGTTGATATTTCCATGTATATGCAGATAGCTGTGTAGATATTTCCATTTTCATGCAGACAGCGGTGTAGATATTTCCATGTTCAAACAGATAGCGGTGTAGATATTTCCATGATCATACAGATGGCTGTGTAGATATATCCATGTTCATACTGATGGCGGTGAAGTTATTTCCATGTTCATACAGATAGCGGTGTAGATATTTCCATGTCCATACAGATAGCGGTGTAGATATTTCCATGTTCATACAGAAAGCGGTGTAGCTATTTCCATGTTCATACAGATAGCGGTGTATGTATTTCCATGTTCATACAGATAGCAGTGCAGATATTTCCATGTTCATACAGATAGCAGTGTAGATATTTCCATGTTCATCCAGGAGGCTGTGAAGATATATCCATGTTCATACAGATGGCGGTGAAGATATTTCCATGTTCATACAGATAGCGGTGTAGTTATTTCCATGTGTAAAGAGATAGCTGTGTAGATATTTCCATGTATATGCAGATAGCTGTGTGGATATTTCCATTTTCATGCAGATAGCGGTTTAGAGATTTTCATGTTCAAACAGATAGCGGTGTAGATATTTCCATGTTCATAGAGATAGCGGTGTAGATATTTCCATATTCATACAGATAGAGGGGCTGATATTTCCTTTTTCATACAGATAGCGGTGCTGATATTTCCATGTTTATACAGGTAGCGGTTTAGATATTTCCATGTTTATACAGGTAGCAGTGTAGATATTTCCATGTTTATACAGAGAGCGGTGTAGATATATCCATGTTTATACAGATAGCGTTGTAGATATCTCCTTTTTAATACAGATGGCGGTGTAGATATTTATATGTTCATACAGATGGCGGTGCAGATATTTCCGTGTTCATACAGATGGCTGTTTAGATATTTCCATGTTCATACAGATAGCGGTGTAGTTATTTCCATGTGTAAAGAGATAGCTTTGTAGATATTTCCATGTATATGCAGATAGCGGTGTAGATATTTCCATTTTCATGCTGATAGCGGTTTAGATATTTCCATGATCAAACAGATAGCGTTGTAGATATTTCCATGTTCATTCAGATAGCGGTGTAGCTATTTCCATGCTTTTGCAGATTGCGGTGAAGATGTATGCATGTTTACACAAATAGCGGTGTAGATATTTCCATGTTCATGCAGATAGCGGTGTAGATATTTCCATGTTCATCCAGATGGCTGTGTAGATATATCCATGTTCATACAGATAGCGGTGTAGATATTTCCATGTTCATTGATATAGAGGTGTAGATATTTCCAGGTTCATACAGATAGCAGTGCTGATATTTCCATGTTTATACAGGTAGCGGTGTAGGTATTTCCATGTTTATACAGATAGCGGTGTAGATATTTCCAAGTTTATACAGATAGCGGTGAAGATATCTCCATCTTAATACAGATGGCGGTGTAGATGTTTATATTTTCATACAGATGGCTGTGCAGATATTTCCATGTTCATACAGATAGCGGTGTAGATATCTCCATGTTCACACAGAGAGCGGTGTAGATATTTCCATGTTCATACAGATGGCGGTGCAGATATTTCCATGTTCATACTGATAACGGTGCTGATATTTCCATTTTTATACAGATAGCGGTGTAGATATTTCCATGTTTATACAGATAGCGGTGTAGATATTTCCATGTTTATACAGATAGCGGTGTAGATATCTCCTTAATACAGAAGTGGTGTAGATATTTATATGTTCGTACAGATGGCAGTGAAGATATTTCCATTTTCATACAGATGGCGGTGTAGATATTTCCATGTTTTTAGAGATAGCGGTGTAGTTATTTCCATGTGTAAAGAGATAGCTGTGTAGATATTTCCATGTATATGCAGATAGCTGTGTAGATATTTCCATTTTCATGCAGACAGCGGTGTAGATATTTCCATGTTCAAACAGATAGCGGTGTAGATATTTCCATGTTCATACAGATAGCGGTGTATATATTTCCATGTTCATATAGATAGCGGTGTAGATATTTCCATGTTCATACAGATAGCGGTGTAGATATTTCCATGTTCATACAGATAGCGGTGTATATATTTCCATGTTCATACAGATAGCGGTGTAGATATTTCCATGTTCATCCAGATGGCTGTGTAGTCATATCCATGTTCATACAGATAGCGGTGTAGATATCTCCATCTTAATACAGATGGCGGTGTAGATATTTATATGTTCATACAGATGGCGGTGCAGATATTTCCATGTTCATACAGATAGCGGAGTAGCTATTTCCATGTTCATACAGATAGCGGTGTAGATATTTCCATGTTCCTCCAGATGTCTGTGTAGACATATCCATGTTCAAACAGATGGCGGTGAAGATAATTCCATGTTCATACATCTAGCGGTGTAGATATTTCCATGTTCATACAGATAGCGGTGTAGATATTTCCATGTTCATACAGATAGAGGGGCTGATATTTCCATGTTCATACAGATAGCGGTGCTGATATTTCCATGTTTATACAGATAGCGGTGTAGACATTTCCATGTTTATACAGATAGCGGTGTAGATATCTCCATCTTAATACAGATGGCGGTGTAGATGTTTATATTTTCATACAGATGGCTGTGCAGATATTTCCATGTTCATACAGATAGCGGTGTAGATATTTCCATGTGTAAAGAGATAGCTGTGCAGATATTTCCAGGTATATGCAGATAGCTGTGTAGATATTTCCATTTTCATGCAGATAGCGGTTTAGATATTTCCATGTTCAAACAGATAGCAGTGTAGCTATTTCCACGTTCATACAGATAGCCGTGTAGATATTTCCATGTTCATCCAGATGGTTGTGTAGATATATCCATGTTCATACAGATAGCGGTGTAGATATTTCCATGTTCATACAGATAGCAGTGTAGATATTTCCCTGTTCATACAGATAGCGGTGTAGATATTTCCATGTTCATACAGATAGCTGTGTAGCTATTTCCATGTTCATACAGATAGCGGTGTAGATATTTCCATGTTCATCCAGATGGCTGTGTAGATATATCCATGTTCATACAGATGGCGGTGAAGATAATTCCATGTTCATACAGATAGCCGTGTAGATATTTCCATGTTCATACAGATAGTGGTGTAGATATTTCCATGTTCATACAGATAGCGGTGCTGATATTTCCATGTTTATACACGTAGCGGGGTAGATATTTCCATGTTTATACAGATAGCGGTGTAGATATTTCCATGGTTATACAAATAGCGGTGTAGATATCTCCATCTTAGTACAGATTGCCGTGTAGATATTTATATGTTCATACAGATGGCGGTGCAGATATTTCCATGTTCATACAGATGGCGGTGTAGATATTTCCATGTTCATACAGATAGCGGTGTAGTTATTTCCATGTGTAAAGAGATAGCTGTGTAGATATTTCTATGTATATGCAGATAGCTCTGTAGATATTTCCATTTTCATGCAGATACCGGTGTAGATATTTCCATGTTCAAACAGATAGCGGTGTAGATATTTCCATGTTCACACAGATAGCGGTGTAGATATTTCCAGGTTTATGCAGATTGCGGTGAAGATGTATGCATATTTACACAGATAGCGGTGTAGATATTTCCATGTTCATACAGATAGCGGTGTAGATATTTCCATGTTCATCCAGATGGCTGTGTAGATATATCCATGTTCATACAGATAGCGGTGTAGATATTTCCATGTTTATACAGATAGCGGTGTAGATATTTCCATGTTTATACATATAGCGGTGTAGATATTTCCAAGTTTATACAGATAGCGGTGTAGATATCTCCATCTTAATATAGATGGGGGTGTAGATATTTATATCTTCATACAGATGGCGGTGCAGATATTTCCATGTTCATACAGATGGCACTGTAGATATTTCCATGTTTATAGAGATAGCAGTGTAGTTATTTTCATGTGTATAGAGATAGCTTTGTAGATATTTCCATGTATATGCAGATAGCTGTGTAGATATTTCTATTTTCATGCAGATAGCGGTTTAGATATTTAGATGTTCAAACAGATAGCGGTGTAGATATTTCCATGTTCATACAGATAGCGGTGTAGATATTTCCATGTTTATACAGATAGCGGTGAAGATGTATGCATGTTTACACAGATAGCGGTGTAGGTATTTCCATGTTCATACAGATCGCGGTGTAGATATTTCCATGTTCATCCAGATGGCTGTGTAGACATATCCATGTTCAAACAGATGGCGGTGAAGATATTTCCATGTTTACACAGATTGCGGTGTAGATATTTCCATGTTCATACAGATAGCGGTGTAGATATTTCCATGTTCATACCGATAGCGGTGCTGATATTTCCATGTTTATACAGGTAGCGGTGTAGATATTTCCATGTTTATACAGATAGCGGTGTAGATGTTTCCATGTTTACACAGATAGCGGTGTAGATATTTCCATGTTTATACAGATAGCGTTGTAGATATCTCCTTCTTAATACAGATGGCGGTGTAGATGTTTATATGTTCATACAGATGGCGGTGCAGATATTTCCATGTTCATACAGATGGCGGTGTAGATATTTCCATGTTTATATAGGGGTGTAGTTATTTCCATGTGTAAAGAGATAGCTGAGTTGATATTTCCATGTATATGCAGATAGCTGTGTAGATATTTCCATTTTCATGCAGACAGCGGTGTAGATATTTCCATGTTCAAACAGATAGCGGTGTAGATATTTCCATGATCATACAGATGGCTGTGTAGATATATCCATGTTCATACTGATGGCGGTGAAGTTATTTCCATGTTCATACAGATAGCGGTGTAGATATTTCCATGTCCATACAGATAGCGGTGTAGATATTTCCATGTTCATACAGAAAGCGGTGTAGCTATTTCCATGTTCATACAGATAGCGGTGTATGTATTTCCATGTTCATACAGATAGCAGTGCAGATATTTCCATGTTCATACAGATAGCAGTGTAGATATTTCCATGTTCATCCAGGAGGCTGTGAAGATATATCCATGTTCATACAGATGGCGGTGAAGATATTTCCATGTTCATACAGATAGCGGTGTAGTTATTTCCATGTGTAAAGAGATAGCTGTGTAGATATTTCCATGTATATGCAGATAGCTGTGTGGATATTTCCATTTTCATGCAGATAGCGGTTTAGAGATTTTCATGTTCAAACAGATAGCGGTGTAGATATTTCCATGTTCATAGAGATAGCGGTGTAGATATTTCCATATTCATACAGATAGAGGGGCTGATATTTCCTTTTTCATACAGATAGCGGTGCTGATATTTCCATGTTTATACAGGTAGCGGTTTAGATATTTCCATGTTTATACAGGTAGCAGTGTAGATATTTCCATGTTTATACAGAGAGCGGTGTAGATATATCCATGTTTATACAGATAGCGTTGTAGATATCTCCTTTTTAATACAGATGGCGGTGTAGATATTTATATGTTCATACAGATGGCGGTGCAGATATTTCCGTGTTCATACAGATGGCTGTTTAGATATTTCCATGTTCATACAGATAGCGGTGTAGTTATTTCCATGTGTAAAGAGATAGCTTTGTAGATATTTCCATGTATATGCAGATAGCGGTGTAGATATTTCCATTTTCATGCTGATAGCGGTTTAGATATTTCCATGATCAAACAGATAGCGTTGTAGATATTTCCATGTTCATTCAGATAGCGGTGTAGCTATTTCCATGCTTTTGCAGATTGCGGTGAAGATGTATGCATGTTTACACAAATAGCGGTGTAGATATTTCCATGTTCATGCAGATAGCGGTGTAGATATTTCCATGTTCATCCAGATGGCTGTGTAGATATATCCATGTTCATACAGATAGCGGTGTAGATATTTCCATGTTCATTGATATAGAGGTGTAGATATTTCCAGGTTCATACAGATAGCAGTGCTGATATTTCCATGTTTATACAGGTAGCGGTGTAGGTATTTCCATGTTTATACAGATAGCGGTGTAGATATTTCCAAGTTTATACAGATAGCGGTGAAGATATCTCCATCTTAATACAGATGGCGGTGTAGATGTTTATATTTTCATACAGATGGCTGTGCAGATATTTCCATGTTCATACAGATAGCGGTGTAGATATCTCCATGTTCACACAGAGAGCGGTGTAGATATTTCCATGTTCATACAGATGGCGGTGCAGATATTTCCATGTTCATACTGATAACGGTGCTGATATTTCCATTTTTATACAGATAGCGGTGTAGATATTTCCATGTTTATACAGATAGCGGTGTAGATATTTCCATGTTTATACAGATAGCGGTGTAGATATCTCCTTAATACAGAAGTGGTGTAGATATTTATATGTTCGTACAGATGGCAGTGAAGATATTTCCATTTTCATACAGATGGCGGTGTAGATATTTCCATGTTTTTAGAGATAGCGGTGTAGTTATTTCCATGTGTAAAGAGATAGCTGTGTAGATATTTCCATGTATATGCAGATAGCTGTGTAGATATTTCCATTTTCATGCAGACAGCGGTGTAGATATTTCCATGTTCAAACAGATAGCGGTGTAGATATTTCCATGTTCATACAGATAGCGGTGTATATATTTCCATGTTCATACAGATAGCGGTGTAGATATTTCCATGTTCATACAGATAGCGGTGTAGATATTTCCATGTTCATACAGATAGCGGTGTATATATTTCCATGTTCATACAGATAGCGGTGTAGATATCTCCATGTTCATCCAGATGGCTGTGTAGTCATATCCATGTTCATACAGATAGCGGTGTAGATATCTCCATCTTAATACAGATGGCGGTGTAGATATTTATATGTTCATACAGATGGCGGTGCAGATATTTCCATGTTCATACAGATAGCGGAGTAGCTATTTCCATGTTCATACAGATAGCGGTGTAGATATTTCCATGTTCCTCCAGATGTCTGTGTAGACATATCCATGTTCAAACAGATGGCGGTGAAGATAATTCCATGTTCATACATCTAGCGGTGTAGATATTTCCATGTTCATACAGATAGCGGTGTAGATATTTCCATGTTCATACAGATAGAGGGGCTGATATTTCCATGTTCATACAGATAGCGGTGCTGATATTTCCATGTTTATACAGATAGCGGTGTAGACATTTCCATGTTTATACAGATAGCGGTGTAGATATCTCCATCTTAATACAGATGGCGGTGTAGATGTTTATATTTTCATACAGATGGCTGTGCAGATATTTCCATGTTCATACAGATAGCGGTGTAGTTATTTCCATGTGTAAAGAGATAGCTGTGCAGATATTTCCAGGTATATGCAGATAGCTGTGTAGATATTTCCATTTTCATGCAGATAGCGGTTTAGATATTTCCATGTTCAAACAGATAGCGGTGTAGCTATTTCCACGTTCATACAGATAGCCGTGTAGATATTTCCATGTTCATCCAGATGGTTGTGTAGATATATCCATGTTCATACAGATAGCGGTGTAGATATTTCCATGTTCATACAGATAGCAGTGTAGATATTTCCCTGTTCATACAGATAGTGGTGTAGATATTTCCATGTTCATACAGATAGCTGTGTAGCTATTTCCATGTTCATACAGATAGCGGTGTAGATATTTCCATGTTCATCCAGATGGCTGTGTAGATATATCCATGTTCATACAGATGGCGGTGAAGATAATTCCATGTTCATACAGATAGCCGTGTAGATATTTCCATGTTCATACAGATAGTGGTGTAGATATTTCCATGTTCATACAGATAGCGGTGCTGATATTTCCATGTTTATACAGGTAGCGGGGTAGATATTTCCATGTTTATACAGATAGCAGTTTAGATATTTCCATGTTTATACAAATAGCGGTGTAGATATCTCCATCTTAATACAGATGGCCGTGTAGATATTTATATGTTCATACAGATGGCGGTGCAGATATTTCCATGTTCATACAGATGGCGGTGTAGATATTTCCATGTTCATACAGATAGCGGTGTAGTTATTTCCATGTGTAAAGAGATAGCAGTTTAGATATTTCTATGTATATGCAGATAGCTCTGTAGATATTTCCATTTTCATGCAGATACCGGTGTAGATATTTCCATGTTCAAACAGATAGCGGTGTAGATATTTCCATGTTCACACAGATAGCGGTGTAGATATTTCCATGTTTATACAGATTGCGGTGAAGACGTATGCATATTTACACAGATAGCGGTGTAGATATTTCAATGTTCATACAGATAGCGGTGTAGATATTTCCATGTTCATCCAGATGGCTGTGTAGATATATCCATGTTCATACAGATAGCGGTGTAGATATTTCCATGTTTATACAGATAGCGGTGTAGATATTTCCATGTTTATACATATAGCGGTGTAGATATTTCCAAGTTTATACAGATAGCGGTGTAGATATCTCCATCTTAATATAGATGGGGGTGTAAATATTTATATCTTCATACAGATGGCGGTGCAGATATTTCCATGTTCATACAGATGGCACTGCAGATATTTCCATGTTTATAGAGATAGCGGTGTAGTTATTTTCATGTGTATAGAGATAGCTTTGTAGATATTTCCATGTATATGCAGATAGCTGTGTAGATAATTCTATTTTCATGCAGATAGCGGTTTAGATATTTAGATGTTCAAACAGATAGCGGTGTAGATATTTCCATGTTCATACAGATAGCGGTGTAGATATTTCCATGTTTATACAGATAGCGGTGAAGATGTATGCATGTTTACACAGATAGCGATGTAGGTATTTCCATGTTCATACAGATCGCAGTGTAGATATTTCCATGTTCACCCAGATGGCTGTGTAGACATATACATGTTCAAACAGATGGCGGTGAAGATATTTCCATGTTTACACAGATAGCGGTGTAGATATTTCCATGTTCATACAGATAGCGGTGTAGATATTTCCATGTTCATACCGATAGCGGTGCTGATATTTCCATGTTTATACAGGTAGCGGTGTAGATATTTCCATGTTTATACAGATAGCGGTGTAGATGTTTCCATGTTTATACAGATAGCGGCGTAGATATTTCCATGTTTATACAGATAGCATTGTAGATATCTCCTTCTTAATACAGATGGCGGTGTAGATGTTTATATGTTCATACAGATGGCGGTGCAGATATTTCCATGTTCATACAGATGGCGGTGTAGATATTTCCATGTTTATATAGGGGTGTAGTTATTTCCATGTGTAAAGAGATAGCTGTGTTGATATTTCCATGTATATGCAGATAGCTGTGTAGATATTCCCATTTCCATGCAGACAGCGGTGTAGATATTTCCATGTTAAAACAGATAGCGGTGTAGATATTTCCATGATCATACAGATGGCTGTGTAGATATATCCATGTTCATACTGATGGCGGTGAAGTTATTTCCATGTTCATACAGATAGCGGTGTAGATATTTCCATATCCATACAGATAGTGGTGTAGATATTTCCATGTTCATACAGAAAGCGGTGTAGCTATTTCCATGTTCATACAGATAGCGGTGTATGTATTTCCATGTTCTTACATATAGCAGTGCAGATATTTCCATGTTCATTCAGATAGCAGTGTAGATATTTCCATGTTCAACCAGGAGGCTGTGAAGATATATCCATGTTCATACAGATGGCGGTGAAGATATTTCCATGTTCATACAGATAGAGGTGTAGTTATTTCCATGTGTAAAGAGATAGCTGTGTAGATATTTCCATGTATATGCAGATAGCTGTGTGGATATTTCCATTTTCATGCAGATAGCGGTTTAGAGATTTTCATGTTCCAACAGATAGCGGTGTAGATATTTCCATGTTCATAGAGATAGCGGTGTAGATATTTCCATGTTCATACAGATAGAGGGGCTGATATTTCCATGTTCATACAGATAGCGGTGCTGATATTTCCATGTTTATACAGGTAGCGGTTTAGATATTTCCATGTTTATACAGGTAGCAGTGTAGATATTTCCATGTTTATACAGAGAGCGGTGTAGATATATCCATGTTTATACAGATAGCGGTGTAGATATCTCCTTCTTAATACAGATGGCGGTGTAGATATTTATATCTTCATACAGATGGCGGTGCAGATATTTCCGTGTTCATACAGATGGCTGTTTAGATATTTCCATGTTCATACAGATAGCGGTGTAGTTATTTCCATGTGTAAAGACATAGCTTTGTAGATATTTCCATGTATATGCAGATAGCGGTGTAGATATTTCCATTTTCATGCTGATAGCGGTTTAGATATTTCCATGATCAAACAGATAGCGTTGTAGATATTTCCATGTTCATTCAGATAGCGGTGTAGCTATTTCCATGCTTTTGCAGATTGCGGTGAAGATGTATGCATGTTTACACAAATAGCGGTGTTGATATTTCCATGTTCATGCAGATAGCGGTGTAGATATTTCCATGTTCATCCAGATGGCTGTGTAGATATATCCATGTTCATACAGATAGCGGTGTAGATATTTCCATGTTCATTGATATAGCGGTGTAGATATTTCCAGGTTCATACAGATAGCAGTGCTGATATTTCCATGTTTATACAGGTAGCGGTGCAGGTATTTCCATGTTTATACAGATAGCGGTGTAGATATTTCCAAGTTTATACAGATAGCGGTGAAGATATCTCCATCTTAATACAGATGGCGGTGTAGATATTTATATGTTCATACAGATGGCAGAGCAGATATTTCCATGTTCATACAGATCGCGGTGTAGATATTTCCATTTTCATCCAGATGGCTGTGCAGACATATCCATGTTCATACAGATGGCGGTGAAGATATTTCCATGTTCATACAGATAGCGGTGTAGATATTTCCATGTTCATACCTATAGCGGTGTAGATATTTCCATGTTCATCCAGATGGCTGTGTAGATATATCCATGTTCATACAGATAGCGGTGTAGATATTTCCATGTTTATACAGATAGCGGTGTAGATATTTCCATGTTTATACATATAGCGGTGTAGATATTTCCAAGTTTATACAGATAGCGGTGTAGATATCTCCATCTTAATATAGATGGGGGTGTAGATATTTATATCTTCATACAGATGGCGGTGCAGATATTTCCATGTTCATACAGATGGCACTGTAGATATTTCCATGTTTATAGAGATAGCAGTGTAGTTATTTTCATGTGTATAGAGATAGCTTTGTAGATATTTCCATGTATATGCAGATAGCTGTGTAGATATTTCTATTTTCATGCAGATAGCGGTTTAGATATTTAGATGTTCAAACAGATAGCGGTGTAGATATTTCCATGTTCATACAGATAGCGGTGTAGATATTTCCATGTTTATACAGATAGCGGTGAAGATGTATGCATGTTTACACAGATAGCGGTGTAGGTATTTCCATGTTCATACAGATCGCGGTGTAGATATTTCCATGTTCATCCAGATGGCTGTGTAGACATATCCATGTTCAAACAGATGGCGGTGAAGATATTTCCATGTTTACACAGATTGCGGTGTAGATATTTCCATGTTCATACAGATAGCGGTGTAGATATTTCCATGTTCATACCGATAGCGGTGCTGATATTTCCATGTTTATACAGGTAGCGGTGTAGATATTTCCATGTTTATACAGATAGCGGTGTAGATGTTTCCATGTTTACACAGATAGCGGTGTAGATATTTCCATGTTTATACAGATAGCGTTGTAGATATCTCCTTCTTAATACAGATGGCGGTGTAGATGTTTATATGTTCATACAGATGGCGGTGCAGATATTTCCATGTTCATACAGATGGCGGTGTAGATATTTCCATGTTTATATAGGGGTGTAGTTATTTCCATGTGTAAAGAGATAGCTGAGTTGATATTTCCATGTATATGCAGATAGCTGTGTAGATATTTCCATTTTCATGCAGACAGCGGTGTAGATATTTCCATGTTCAAACAGATAGCGGTGTAGATATTTCCATGATCATACAGATGGCTGTGTAGATATATCCATGTTCATACTGATGGCGGTGAAGTTATTTCCATGTTCATACAGATAGCGGTGTAGATATTTCCATGTCCATACAGATAGCGGTGTAGATATTTCCATGTTCATACAGAAAGCGGTGTAGCTATTTCCATGTTCATACAGATAGCGGTGTATGTATTTCCATGTTCATACAGATAGCAGTGCAGATATTTCCATGTTCATACAGATAGCAGTGTAGATATTTCCATGTTCATCCAGGAGGCTGTGAAGATATATCCATGTTCATACAGATGGCGGTGAAGATATTTCCATGTTCATACAGATAGCGGTGTAGTTATTTCCATGTGTAAAGAGATAGCTGTGTAGATATTTCCATGTATATGCAGATAGCTGTGTGGATATTTCCATTTTCATGCAGATAGCGGTTTAGAGATTTTCATGTTCAAACAGATAGCGGTGTAGATATTTCCATGTTCATAGAGATAGCGGTGTAGATATTTCCATATTCATACAGATAGAGGGGCTGATATTTCCTTTTTCATACAGATAGCGGTGCTGATATTTCCATGTTTATACAGGTAGCGGTTTAGATATTTCCATGTTTATACAGGTAGCAGTGTAGATATTTCCATGTTTATACAGAGAGCGGTGTAGATATATCCATGTTTATACAGATAGCGTTGTAGATATCTCCTTTTTAATACAGATGGCGGTGTAGATATTTATATGTTCATACAGATGGCGGTGCAGATATTTCCGTGTTCATACAGATGGCTGTTTAGATATTTCCATGTTCATACAGATAGCGGTGTAGTTATTTCCATGTGTAAAGAGATAGCTTTGTAGATATTTCCATGTATATGCAGATAGCGGTGTAGATATTTCCATTTTCATGCTGATAGCGGTTTAGATATTTCCATGATCAAACAGATAGCGTTGTAGATATTTCCATGTTCATTCAGATAGCGGTGTAGCTATTTCCATGCTTTTGCAGATTGCGGTGAAGATGTATGCATGTTTACACAAATAGCGGTGTAGATATTTCCATGTTCATGCAGATAGCGGTGTAGATATTTCCATGTTCATCCAGATGGCTGTGTAGATATATCCATGTTCATACAGATAGCGGTGTAGATATTTCCATGTTCATTGATATAGAGGTGTAGATATTTCCAGGTTCATACAGATAGCAGTGCTGATATTTCCATGTTTATACAGGTAGCGGTGTAGGTATTTCCATGTTTATACAGATAGCGGTGTAGATATTTCCAAGTTTATACAGATAGCGGTGAAGATATCTCCATCTTAATACAGATGGCGGTGTAGATGTTTATATTTTCATACAGATGGCTGTGCAGATATTTCCATGTTCATACAGATAGCGGTGTAGATATCTCCATGTTCACACAGAGAGCGGTGTAGATATTTCCATGTTCATACAGATGGCGGTGCAGATATTTCCATGTTCATACTGATAACGGTGCTGATATTTCCATTTTTATACAGATAGCGGTGTAGATATTTCCATGTTTATACAGATAGCGGTGTAGATATTTCCATGTTTATACAGATAGCGGTGTAGATATCTCCTTAATACAGAAGTGGTGTAGATATTTATATGTTCGTACAGATGGCAGTGAAGATATTTCCATTTTCATACAGATGGCGGTGTAGATATTTCCATGTTTTTAGAGATAGCGGTGTAGTTATTTCCATGTGTAAAGAGATAGCTGTGTAGATATTTCCATGTATATGCAGATAGCTGTGTAGATATTTCCATTTTCATGCAGACAGCGGTGTAGATATTTCCATGTTCAAACAGATAGCGGTGTAGATATTTCCATGTTCATACAGATAGCGGTGTATATATTTCCATGTTCATACAGATAGCGGTGTAGATATTTCCATGTTCATACAGATAGCGGTGTAGATATTTCCATGTTCATACAGATAGCGGTGTATATATTTCCATGTTCATACAGATAGCGGTGTAGATATCTCCATGTTCATCCAGATGGCTGTGTAGTCATATCCATGTTCATACAGATAGCGGTGTAGATATCTCCATCTTAATACAGATGGCGGTGTAGATATTTATATGTTCATACAGATGGCGGTGCAGATATTTCCATGTTCATACAGATAGCGGAGTAGCTATTTCCATGTTCATACAGATAGCGGTGTAGATATTTCCATGTTCCTCCAGATGTCTGTGTAGACATATCCATGTTCAAACAGATGGCGGTGAAGATAATTCCATGTTCATACATCTAGCGGTGTAGATATTTCCATGTTCATACAGATAGCGGTGTAGATATTTCCATGTTCATACAGATAGAGGGGCTGATATTTCCATGTTCATACAGATAGCGGTGCTGATATTTCCATGTTTATACAGATAGCGGTGTAGACATTTCCATGTTTATACAGATAGCGGTGTAGATATCTCCATCTTAATACAGATGGCGGTGTAGATGTTTATATTTTCATACAGATGGCTGTGCAGATATTTCCATGTTCATACAGATAGCGGTGTAGTTATTTCCATGTGTAAAGAGATAGCTGTGCAGATATTTCCAGGTATATGCAGATAGCTGTGTAGATATTTCCATTTTCATGCAGATAGCGGTTTAGATATTTCCATGTTCAAACAGATAGCGGTGTAGCTATTTCCACGTTCATACAGATAGCCGTGTAGATATTTCCATGTTCATCCAGATGGTTGTGTAGATATATCCATGTTCATACAGATAGCGGTGTAGATATTTCCATGTTCATACAGATAGCAGTGTAGATATTTCCCTGTTCATACAGATAGTGGTGTAGATATTTCCATGTTCATACAGATAGCTGTGTAGCTATTTCCATGTTCATACAGATAGCGGTGTAGATATTTCCATGTTCATCCAGATGGCTGTGTAGATATATCCATGTTCATACAGATGGCGGTGAAGATAATTCCATGTTCATACAGATAGCCGTGTAGATATTTCCATGTTCATACAGATAGTGGTGTAGATATTTCCATGTTCATACAGATAGCGGTGCTGATATTTCCATGTTTATACAGGTAGCAGGGTAGATATTTCCATGTTTATACAGATAGCAGTTTAGATATTTCCATGTTTATACAAATAGCGGTGTAGATATCTCCATCTTAATACAGATGGCCGTGTAGATATTTATATGTTCATACAGATGGCGGTGCAGATATTTCCATGTTCATACAGATGGCGGTGTAGATATTTCCATGTTCATACAGATAGCGGTGTAGTTATTTCCATGTGTAAAGAGATAGCAGTTTAGATATTTCTATGTATATGCAGATAGCTCTGTAGATATTTCCATTTTCATGCAGATACCGGTGTAGATATTTCCATGTTCAAACAGATAGCGGTGTAGATATTTCCATGTTCACACAGATAGCGGTGTAGATATTTCCATGTTTATACAGATTGCGGTGAAGACGTATGCATATTTACACAGATAGCGGTGTAGATATTTCAATGTTCATACAGATAGCGGTGTAGATATTTCCATGTTCATCCAGATGGCTGTGTAGATATATCCATGTTCATACAGATAGCGGTGTAGATATTTCCATGTTTATACAGATAGCGGTGTAGATATTTCCATGTTTATACATATAGCGGTGTAGATATTTCCAAGTTTATACAGATAGCGGTGTAGATATCTCCATCTTAATATAGATGGGGGTGTAAATATTTATATCTTCATACAGATGGCGGTGCAGATATTTCCATGTTCATACAGATGGCACTGCAGATATTTCCATGTTTATAGAGATAGCGGTGTAGTTATTTTCATGTGTATAGAGATAGCTTTGTAGATATTTCCATGTATATGCAGATAGCTGTGTAGATATTTCTATTTTCATGCAGATAGCGGTTTAGATATTTAGATGTTCAAACAGATAGCGGTGTAGATATTTCCATGTTCATACAGATAGCGGTGTAGATATTTCCATGTTTATACAGATAGCGGTGAAGATGTATGCATGTTTACACAGATAGCGATGTAGGTATTTCCATGTTCATACAGATCGCAGTGTAGATATTTCCATGTTCACCCAGATGGCTGTGTAGACATATACATGTTCAAACAGATGGCGGTGAAGATATTTCCATGTTTACACAGATAGCGGTGTAGATATTTCCATGTTCATACAGATAGCGGTGTAGATATTTCCATGTTCATACCGATAGCGGTGCTGATATTTCCATGTTTATACAGGTAGCGGTGTAGATATTTCCATGTTTATACAGATAGCGGTGTAGATGTTTCCATGTTTATACAGATAGCGGCGTAGATATTTCCATGTTTATACAGATAGCATTGTAGATATCTCCTTCTTAATACAGATGGCGGTGTAGATGTTTATATGTTCATACAGATGGCGGTGCAGATATTTCCATGTTCATACAGATGGCGGTGTAGATATTTCCATGTTTATATAGGGGTGTAGTTATTTCCATGTGTAAAGAGATAGCTGTGTTGATATTTCCATGTATATGCAGATAGCTGTGTAGATATTCCCATTTCCATGCAGACAGCGGTGTAGATATTTCCATGTTAAAACAGATAGCGGTGTAGATATTTCCATGATCATACAGATGGCTGTGTAGATATATCCATGTTCATACTGATGGCGGTGAAGTTATTTCCATGTTCATACAGATAGCGGTGTAGATATTTCCATATCCATACAGATAGTGGTGTAGATATTTCCATGTTCATACAGAAAGCGGTGTAGCTATTTCCATGTTCATACAGATAGCGGTGTATGTATTTCCATGTTCTTACATATAGCAGTGCAGATATTTCCATGTTCATTCAGATAGCAGTGTAGATATTTCCATGTTCAACCAGGAGGCTGTGAAGATATATCCATGTTCATACAGATGGCGGTGAAGATATTTCCATGTTCATACAGATAGAGGTGTAGTTATTTCCATGTGTAAAGAGATAGCTGTGTAGATATTTCCATGTATATGCAGATAGCTGTGTGGATATTTCCATTTTCATGCAGATAGCGGTTTAGAGATTTTCATGTTCCAACAGATAGCGGTGTAGATATTTCCATGTTCATAGAGATAGCGGTGTAGATATTTCCATGTTCATACAGATAGAGGGGCTGATATTTCCATGTTCATACAGATAGCGGTGCTGATATTTCCATGTTTATACAGGTAGCGGTTTAGATATTTCCATGTTTATACAGGTAGCAGTGTAGATATTTCCATGTTTATACAGAGAGCGGTGTAGATATATCCATGTTTATACAGATAGCGGTGTAGATATCTCCTTCTTAATACAGATGGCGGTGTAGATATTTATATCTTCATACAGATGGCGGTGCAGATATTTCCGTGTTCATACAGATGGCTGTTTAGATATTTCCATGTTCATACAGATAGCGGTGTAGTTATTTCCATGTGTAAAGACATAGCTTTGTAGATATTTCCATGTATATGCAGATAGCGGTGTAGATATTTCCATTTTCATGCTGATAGCGGTTTAGATATTTCCATGATCAAACAGATAGCGTTGTAGATATTTCCATGTTCATTCAGATAGCGGTGTAGCTATTTCCATGCTTTTGCAGATTGCGGTGAAGATGTATGCATGTTTACACAAATAGCGGTGTTGATATTTCCATGTTCATGCAGATAGCGGTGTAGATATTTCCATGTTCATCCAGATGGCTGTGTAGATATATCCATGTTCATACAGATAGCGGTGTAGATATTTCCATGTTCATTGATATAGCGGTGTAGATATTTCCAGGTTCATACAGATAGCAGTGCTGATATTTCCATGTTTATACAGGTAGCGGTGCAGGTATTTCCATGTTTATACAGATAGCGGTGTAGATATTTCCAAGTTTATACAGATAGCGGTGAAGATATCTCCATCTTAATACAGATGGCGGTGTAGATATTTATATGTTCATACAGATGGCAGAGCAGATATTTCCATGTTCATACAGATCGCGGTGTAGATATTTCCATTTTCATCCAGATGGCTGTGCAGACATATCCATGTTCATACAGATGGCGGTGAAGATATTTCCATGTTCATACAGATAGCGGTGTAGATATTTCCATGTTCATACCTATAGCGGTGTAGATATTTCCATGATCATACAGATGGCTGTGTAGATATATCCATGTTCATACTTTTGGCGGTGAAGTTATATCCATTTTCATACAGATAGCGGTGTAGATATTTCCATGTTCATACAGATAGCGGTGTAGATATTTCCATGTTCATACTGATAGCGGTGCTGATATTTCCATGTTTATACACGTAGCGGTGTAGATATTTCCATGTTTATACAGATAGCGGTGTAGATATTTCCATGTTTATACAGATAGCAGTGTAGATATTTCGATGTTTATACAGATAGCGGTGTAGATATCTCCTTCTTAATACAGATGGCGGTGCAGATATTTATATGTTCATACACATGGCGGTGCAGATATTTCCATGTTCATACAGATGGCGGTGTAGATATTTCCATGTTCATACAGATTGCGGTGTAGATATCTCCATGTTCACACAGATAGCGGTGTAGATATTTCCATGTTCATACAGATGGCGGTGCAGATATTTCCATGTTCATACTGATAGCGGTGCTGATATTTCCATTTTTATACAGATAGCGGTGTAGATATTTCCATGTTTATACAGATAGCGGTGTAGATATTTCCATGTTTATACAGATAGCGGTGTAGATATCTCCTTAATACAGATGGCGGTGTAGATATTTATATGTTCATACAGATGGCAGTGAAGATATTTCCATGTTCATACAGATGGCGGTGTAGATATTTCCATGTTTTTAGAGATAGTGGTGTAGTTATTTCCATGTGTAAAGAGATAGCTCTGTAGATATTTCCATGTATATGCAGATAGCTGTGTAGATATTTCCATTTTCATGCAGACAGCGGTGTAGATATTTCCATGTTCAAACAGATAGCGGTGTAGATATTTCCATGTTCATACAGATAGCGGTGTATATATTTCCATGTTCATACAGATAGCGGTGTAGATATTTCCATGTTCATTAAGATAGCGGTGTAGATATTTCCATGTTCATACAGATAGCGGAGTATATATTTCCATGTTCATACAGATAGCGGTGTAGATATTTCCATGTTCATCCAGATGGCTGTGTAGTCATATCCATGTTCATACAGATAGCGGTGTAGATATCTCCATCTTAATACAGATGGCGGTGTAGATATTTATATGTTAATACAGATGGCGTTGCAGATATTTCCATGTTCATACAGATAGCGGTGTAGTTATTTCCATGTGTAAAGAGATAGCTGTGTAGATATTTCCATGTATATGCAGATAGCGGTGTAGATATTTCCATGATCAAACAGATAGCGTTGTAGATATTTCCGTGTTCATTCAGATAGCGGTGTAGCTATTTCCATGCTTTTGCAGATTGCGGTGAAGATGTATGCATGTTTACACAAATAGCGGTGTAGGTATTTCCATGTTCATGCAGATAGCGGTGTAGATATTTCCATGTTCATCCAGATGGCTGTGTAGATATATCCATGTTCATACAGATAGCGGTGTAGATATTTCCATGTTCATTGATATAGCGGTGTAGATATTTCCAGGTTCATACAGATAGCAGTGCTGATATTTCCATGTTTATACAGGTAGCGGTGCAGGTATTTCCATGTTTATACAGATAGCGGTGTAGATATTTCCAAGTTTATACAGATAGCGGTGAAGATATCTCCATCTTAATACAGATGGCGGTGTAGATATTTATATGTTCATACAGATGGCAGTGCAGATATTTCCATGTTCATACAGATCGCGGTGTAGATATTTCCATTTTCATCCAGATGGCTGTGTAGACATATCCATGTTCATACAGATGGCGGTGAAGATATTTCCATGTTCATACAGATAGCGGTGTAGATATTTCCATGTTCATACATATAGCGGTGTAGATATTTCCATGATCATACAGATGGCTGTGTAGATATATCCATGTTCATACTTTTGGCGGTGAAGTTATTACCATGTTCATACAGATAGCGGTGTAGATATTTCCATGTTCATACAGATAGCGGTGTAGATATTTCCATGTTCATACTGATAGCGGTGCTGATATTTCCATGTTTATACACGTAGCGGTGTAGATATTTCCATGTTTATACAGATAGCGGTGTAGATATTTCCATGTTCATACAGATAGCGGAGTATATATTTCCATGTTCATACAGATAGCGGTGTAGATATTTCCATGTTCATCCAGATGGCTGTGTAGTCATATCCATGTTCATACAGATAGCGGTGTAGATATCTCCATCTTAATACAGATGGCGGTGTAGATATTTATATGTTAATACAGATGGCGGTTCAGATATTTCCATGTTCATACAGATAGCGGTGTAGTTATTTCCATGTGTAAAGAGATAGCTGTGCAGATATTTCCAGGTATATGCAGATAGCTGTCTAGATATTTCCATTTTCATGCAGATAGCGGTTTAGATATTTCCATGTTCAAACAGATAGCTGTGTAGCTATTTCCACGTTCATACAGATAGCGGTGTAGATATTTCCATGTTCATCCAGATGGTTGTGTAGATATATCCATGTTCATACAGATAGCGGTGTAGTTATTTCCATGTTCATACAGATAGCAGTGTAGATATTTCCCTGTTCATACAGATAGCGGTGTAGATATTTCCATGTTCATACAGATAGCTGTGTAGCTATTTCCATGTTCATACAGATAGCGGTGTAGATATTTCCATGTTCATCCAGATGGCTGTGTAGATATATCCATGTTCATACAGATGGCGGTGAAGATAATTCCATGTTCATACAGATAGCCGTGTAGATATATCCATGTTCATACAGATAGTGGTGTAGATATTTCCATGTTCATACAGATAGCGGTGCTGATATTTCCATGTTTATACAGGTAGCGGGGTAGATATTTCCATGTTTATACAGATAGCGGTGTAGATATTTCCATGGTTATACAAATAGCGGTGTAGATATCTCCATCTTAGTACAGATTGCCGTGTAGATATTTATATGTTCATACAGATGGCGGTGCAGATATTTCCATGTTCATACAGATGGCGGTGTAGATATTTCCATGTTCATACAGATAGCGGTGTAGTTATTTCCATGTGTAAAGAGATAGCTGTGTAGATATTTCTATGTATATGCAGATAGCTCTGTAGATATTTCCATTTTCATGCAGATACCGGTGTAGATATTTCCATGTTCAAACAGATAGCGGTGTAGATATTTCCATGTTCACACAGATAGCGGTGTAGATATTTCCATGTTTATGCAGATTGCGGTGAAGATGTATGCATATTTACACAGATAGCGGTGTAGATATTTCCATGTTCATACAGATAGCGGTGTAGATATTTCCATGTTCATCCAGATGGCTGTGTAGATATATCCATGTTCATACAGATAGCGGTGTAGATATTTCCATGTTTATACAGATAGCGGTGTAGATATTTCCATGTTTAAACATATAGCGGTGTAGATATTTCCAAGTTTATACAGATAGCGGTGTAGATATCTCCATCTTAATATAGATGGGGGTGTAGATATTTATATCTTCATACAGATGGCGGTGCAGATATTTCCATGTTCATACAGATGGCACTGTAGATATTTCCATGTTTATAGAGATAGCGGTGTAGTTATTTTCATGTGTATAGAGATAGCTTTGTAGATATTTCCATGTATATGCAGATAGCTGTGTAGATATTTC
The DNA here is from genome assembly GCF_029281585.2 of Gorilla gorilla gorilla. Lineage (NCBI taxonomy): Eukaryota > Metazoa > Chordata > Mammalia > Primates > Hominidae > Gorilla > Gorilla gorilla. Next base: position 703,852 of record NC_073232.2, on the reverse strand, counting down.
TATTTTCATGCAGATAGCGGTTTAGATATTTAGATGTTCAAACAGATAGCGGTGTAGATATTTCCATGTTCATACAGATAGCGGTGTAGATATTTCCATGTTTATACAGATAGCGGTGAAGATGTATGCATGTTTACACAGATAGCGGTGTAGGTATTTCCATGTTCATACAGATCGCGGTGTAGATATTTCCATGTTCATCCAGATGGCTGTGTAGACATATCCATGTTCAAACAGATGGCGGTGAAGATATTTCCATGTTTACACAGATAGCGGTGTAGATATTTCCATGTTCATACAGATAGCAGTGTAGATATTTCGATGTTTATACAGATAGCGTTGTAGATATCTCCTTCTTAATACAGATGGCGGTGTAGATGTTTATATGTTCATACAGATGGCGGTGCAGATATTTCCATGTTCATACAGATGGCGGTGTAGATATTTCCATGTTTATATAGGGGTGTAGTTATTTCCATGTGTAAAGAGATAGCTGAGTTGATATTTCCATGTATATGCAGATAGCTGTGTAGATATTTCCATTTTCATGCAGACAGCGGTGTAGATATTTCCATGTTCAAACAGATAGCGGTGTAGATATTTCCATGATCATACAGATGGCTGTGTAGATATATCCATGTTCATACTGATGGCGGTGAAGTTATTTCCATGTTCATACAGATAGCGGTGTAGATATTTCCATGTCCATACAGATAGCGGTGTAGATATTTCCATGTTCATACAGAAAGCGGTGTAGCTATTTCCATGTTCATACAGATAGCGGTGAATGTATTTCCATGTTCATACAGATAGCAGTGCAGATATTTCCATGTTCATACAGATAGCAGTGTAGATATTTCCATGTTCATCCAGGAGGCTGTGAAGATATATCCATGTTCATACAGATGGCGGTGAAGATATTTCCATGTTCATACAGATAGCGGTGTAGTTATTTCCATGTGTAAAGAGATAGCTGTGTAGATATTTCCATGTATATGCAGATAGCTGTGTGGATATTTCCATTTTCATGCAGATAGCGGTTTAGAGATTTTCATGTTCAAACAGATAGCGGTGTAGATATTTCCATGTTCATAGAGATAGCGGTGTAGATATTTCCATATTCATACAGATAGAGGGGCTGATATTTCCTTTTTCATACAGATAGCGGTGCTGATATTTCCATGTTTATACAGGTAGCGGTTTAGATATTTCCATGTTTATACAGGTAGCAGTGTAGATATTTCCATGTTTATACAGAGAGCGGTGTAGATATATCCATGTTTATACAGATAGCGTTGTAGATATCTCCTTTTTAATACAGATGGCGGTGTAGATATTTATATGTTCATACAGATGGCGGTGCAGATATTTCCGTGTTCATACAGATGGCTGTTTAGATATTTCCATGTTCATACAGATAGCGGTGTAGTTATTTCCATGTGTAAAGAGATAGCTTTGTAGATATTTCCATGTATATGCAGATAGCGGTGTAGATATTTCCATTTTCATGCTGATAGCGGTTTAGATATTTCCATGATCAAACAGATAGCGTTGTAGATATTTCCATGTTCATTCAGATAGCGGTGCAGCTATTTCCATGCTTTTGCAGATTGCGGTGAAGATGTATGCATGTTTATACAAATAGCGGTGTAGATATTTCCATGTTCATGCAGATAGCGGTGTAGATATTTCCATGTTCATCCAGATGGCTGTGTAGATATATCCATGTTCATACAGATAGCGGTGTAGATATTTCCATGTTCATTGATATAGAGGTGTAGATATTTCCAGGTTCATACAGATAGCAGTGCTGATATTTCCATGTTTATACAGGTAGCGGTGTAGGTATTTCCATGTTTATACAGATAGCGGTGTAGATATTTCCAAGTTTATACAGATAGCGGTGAAGATATCTCCATCTTAATACAGATGGCGGTGTAGATGTTTATATTTTCATACAGATGGCTGTGCAGATATTTCCATGTTCATACAGATAGCGGTGTAGATATCTCCATGTTCACACAGAGAGCGGTGTAGATATTTCCATGTTCATACAGATGGCGGTGCAGATATTTCCATGTTCATACTGATAACGGTGCTGATATTTCCATTTTTATACAGATAGCGGTGTAGATATTTCCATGTTTATACAGATAGCGGTGTAGATATTTCCATGTTTATACAGATAGCGGTGTAGATATCTCCTTAATACAGAAGTGGTGTAGATATTTATATGTTCGTACAGATGGCAGTGAAGATATTTCCATTTTCATACAGAAGGCGGTGTAGATATTTCCATGTTTTTAGAGATAGCGGTGTAGTTATTTCCATGTGTAAAGAGATAGCTGTGTAGATATTTCCATGTATATGCAGATAGCTGTGTAGATATTTCCATTTTCATGCAGACAGCGGTGTAGATATTTCCATGTTCAAACAGATAGCGGTGTAGATATTTCCATGTTCATACAGATAGCGGTGTATATATTTCCATGTTCATACAGATAGCGGTGTAGATATTTCCATGTTCATACAGATAGCGGTGTAGATATTTCCATGTTCATACAGATAGCGGTGTATATATTTCCATGTTCATACAGATAGCGGTGTAGATATTTCCATGTTCATCCAGATGGCTGTGTAGTCATATCCATGTTCATACAGATAGCGGTGTAGATATCTCCATCTTAATACAGATGGCGGTGTAGATATTTATATGTTCATACAGATGGCGGTGCAGATATTTCCATGTTCATACAGATAGCGGAGTAGCTATTTCCATGTTCATACAGATAGCGGTGTAGATATTTCCATGTTCCTCCAGATGTCTGTGTAGACATATCCATGTTCAAACAGATGGCGGTGAAGATAATTCCATGTTCATACATCTAGCGGTGTAGATATTTCCATGTTCATACAGATAGCGGTGTAGATATTTCCATGTTCATACAGATAGAGGGGCTGATATTTCCATGTTCATACAGATAGCGGTGCTGATATTTCCATGTTTATACAAATAGCGGTATAGACATTTCCATGTTTATACAGATAGCGGTGTAGATATCTCCATCTTAATACAGATGGCGGTGTAGATGTTTATATTTTCATACAGATGGCTGTGCAGATATTTCCATGTTCATACAGATAGCGGTGTAGTTATTTCCATGTGTAAAGAGATAGCTGTGCAGATATTTCCAGGTATATGCAGATAGCTGTGTAGATATTTCCATTTTCATGCAGATAGCGGTTTAGATATTTCCATGTTCAAACAGATAGCGGTGTAGCTATTTCCACGTTCATACAGATAGCCGTGTAGATATTTCCATGTTCATCCAGATGGTTGTTTAGATATATCCATGTTCATACAGATAGCGGTGTAGATATTTCCATGTTCATACAGATAGCAGTGTAGATATTTCCCTGTTCATACAGATAGCGGTGTAGATATTTCCATGTTCATACAGATAGCTGTGTAGCTATTTCCATGTTCATACAGATAGCGGTGTAGATATTTCCATGTTCATCCAGATGGCTGTGTAGATATATCCATGTTCATACAGATGGCGGTGAAGATAATTCCATGTTCATACAGATAGCCGTGTAGATATTTCCATGTTCATACAGATAGTGGTGTAGATATTTCCATGTTCATACAGATAGCGGTGCTGATATTTCCATGTTTATACAGGTAGCGGGGTAGATATTTCCATGTTTATACAGATAGCAGTTTAGATATTTCCATGTTTATACAAATAGCGGTGAAGATATCTCCATCTTAATACAGATGGCCGTGTAGATATTTATATGTTCATACAGATGGCGGTGCAGATATTTCCATGTTCATACAGATGGCGGTGTAGATATTTCCATGTTCATACAGATAGCGGTGAAGTTATTTCCATGTGTAAAGAGATAGCAGTTTAGATATTTCTATGTATATGCAGATAGCTCTGTAGATATTTCCATTTTCATGCAGATACCGGTGTAGATATTTCCATGTTCAAACAGATAGCGGTGTAGATATTTCCATGTTCACACAGATAGCGGTGTAGATATTTCCATGTTTATACAGATTGCGGTGAAGACGTATGCATATTTACACAGATAGCGGTGTAGATATTTCCATGTTCATACAGATAGCGGTGTAGATATTTCCATGTTCATCCAGATGGCTGTGTAGATATATCCATGTTCATACAGATAGCGGTGTAGATATTTCCATGTTTATACAGATAGCGGTGTAGATATTTCCATGTTTATACATATAGCGGTGTAGATATTTCCAAGTTTATACAGATAGCGGTGTAGATATCTCCATCTTAATATAGATGGGGGTGTAGATATTTATATCTTCATACAGATGGCGGTGCAGATATTTCCATGTTCATACAGATGGCACTGCAGATATTTCCATGTTTATAGAGATAGCGGTGTAGTTATTTTCATGTGTATAGTGATAGCTTTGTAGATATTTCCATGTATATGCAGATAGCTGTGTAGATATTTCTATTTTCATGCAGATAGCGGTTTAGATATTTAGATGTTCAAACAGATAGCGGTGTAGATATTTCCATGTTCATACAGATAGCGGTGTAGATATTTCCATGTTTATACAGATAGCGGTGAAGATGTATGCATGTTTACACAGATAGCGATGTAGGTATTTCCATGTTCATACAGATCGCAGTGTAGATATTTCCATGTTCACCCAGATGGCTGTGTAGACATATACATGTTCAAACAGATGGCGGTGAAGATATTTCCATGTTTACACAGATAGCGGTGTAGATATTTCCATGTTCATACAGATAGCGGTGTAGATATTTCCATGTTCATACCGATAGCGGTGCTGATATTTCCATGTTTATACAGGTAGCGGTGTAGATATTTCCATGTTTATACAGATAGCGGTGTAGATGTTTCCATGTTTATACAGATAGCGGTGTAGATATTTCCATGTTTATACAGATAGCATTGTAGATATCTCCTTCTTAATACAGATGGCGGTGTAGATGTTTATATGTTCATACAGATGGCGGTGCAGATATTTCCATGTTCATACAGATGGCGGTGTAGATATTTCCATGTTTATATAGGGGTGTAGTTATTTCCATGTGTAAAGAGATAGCTGTGTTGATATTTCCATGTATATGCAGATAGCTGTGTAGATATTCCCATTTCCATGCAGACAGCGGTGTAGATATTTCCATGTTAAAACAGATAGCGGTGTAGATATTTCCATGATCATACAGATGGCTGTGTAGATATATCCATGTTCATACTGATGGCGGTGAAGTTATTTCCATGTTCATACAGATAGCGGTGTAGATATTTCCATATCCATACAGATAGTGGTGTAGATATTTCCATGTTCATACAGAAAGCGGTGTAGCTATTTCCATGTTCATACAGATAGCGGTGTATGTATTTCCATGTTCATACATATAGCAGTGCAGATATTTCCATGTTCATTCAGATAGCAGTGTAGATATTTCCATGTTCAACCAGGAGGCTGTGAAGATATATCCATGTTCATACAGATGGCGGTGAAGATATTTCCATGTTCATACAGATAGAGGTGTAGTTATTTCCATGTGTAAAGAGATAGCTGTGTAGATATTTCCATGTATATGCAGATAGCTGTGTGGATATTTCCATTTTCATGCAGATAGCGGTTTAGAGATTTTCATGTTCCAACAGATAGCCGTGTAGATATTTCCATGTTCATAGAGATAGCGGTGTAGATATTTCCATGTTCATACAGATAGAGGGGCTGATATTTCCATGTTCATACAGATAGCGGTGCTGATATTTCCATGTTTATACAGGTAGCGGTTTAGATATTTCCATGTTTATACAGGTAGCAGTGTAGATATTTCCATGTTTATACAGAGAGCGGTGTAGATATATCCATGTTTATACAGATAGCGGTGTAGATATCTCCTTCTTAATACAGATGGCGGTGTAGATATTTATATCTTCTTACAGATGGCGGTGCAGATATTTCCGTGTTCATACAGATGGCTGTTTAGATATTTCCATGTTCATACAGATAGCGGTGTAGTTATTACCATGTGTAAAGACATAGCTGTGTAGATATTTCCATGTATATGCAGATAGCGGTGTAGATATTTCCATTTTCATGCTGATAGCGGTTTAGATATTTCCATGATCAAACAGATAGCGTTGTAGATATTTCCATGTTCATTCAGATAGCGGTGTAGCTATTTCCATGCTTTTGCAGATTGCGGTGAAGATGTATGCATGTTTACACAAATAGCGGTGTTGATATTTCCATGTTCATGCAGATAGCGGTGTAGATATTTCCATGTTCATCCAGATGGCTGTGTAGATATATCCATGTTCATACAGATAGCGGTGTAGATATTTCCATGTTCATTGATATAGCGGTGTAGATATTTCCAGGTTCATACAGATAGCAGTGCTGATATTTCCATGTTTATACAGGTAGCGGTGCAGGTATTTCCATGTTTATACAGATAGCGGTGTAGATATTTCCAAGTTTATACAGATAGCGGTGAAGATATCTCCATCTTAATACAGATGGCGGTGTAGATATTTATATGTTCATACAGATGGCAGTGCAGATATTTCCATGTTCATACAGATCGCGGTGTAGATATTTCCATTTTCATCCAGATGGCTGTGTAGACATATCCATGTTCATACAGATGGCGGTGAAGATATTTCCATGTTCATACAGATAGCGGTGTAGATATTTCCATGTTCATACATATAGCGGTGTAGATATTTCCATGATCATACAGATGGCTGTGTAGATATATCCATGTTCATACTTTTGGCGGTGAAGTTATATCCATTTTCATACAGATAGCGGTGTAGATATTTCCATGTTCATACAGATAGCGGTGTAGATATTTCCATGTTCATACTGATAGCGGTGCTGATATTTCCATGTTTATACACGTAGCGGTGTAGATATTTCCATGTTTATACAGATAGCGGTGTAGATATTTCCATGTTTATACAGATAGCAGTGTAGATATTTCGATGTTTATACAGATAGCGGTGTAGATATCTCCTTCTTAATACAGATGGCGGTGCAGATATTTATATGTTCATACACATGGCGGTGCAGATATTTCCATGTTCATACAGATGGCGGTGTAGATATTTCCATGTTCATACAGATTGCGGTGTAGATATCTCCATGTTCACACAGATAGCGGTGTAGATATTTCCATGTTCATACAGATGGCGGTGCAGATATTTCCATGTTCATACTGATAGCGGTGCTGATATTTCCATTTTTATACAGATAGCGGTGTAGATATTTCCATGTTTATACAGATAGCGGTGTAAATATTTCCATGTTTATACAGATAGCGGTGTAGATATCTCCTTAATACAGATGGCGGTGTAGATATTTATATGTTCATACAGATGGCAGTGAAGATATTTCCATGTTCATACAGATGGCGGTGTAGATATTTCCATGTTTTTAGAGATAGCGGTGTAGTTATTTCCATGTGTAAAGAGATAGCTCTGTAGATATTTCCATGTATATGCAGATAGCTGTGTAGATATTTCCATTTTCATGCAGACAGCGGTGTAGATATTTCCATGTTCAAACAGATAGCGGTGTAGATATTTCCATGTTCATACAGATAGCGGTGTATATATTTCCATGTTCATACAGATAGCGGTGTAGATATTTCCATGTTCATACAGATAGCGGTGTAGATATTTCCATGTTCATACAGATAGCGGAGTATATATTTCCATGTTCATACAGATAGCGGTGTAGATATTTCCATGTTCATCCAGATGGCTGTGTAGTCATATCCATGTTCATACAGATAGCGGTGTAGATATCTCCATCTTAATACAGATGGCGGTGTAGATATTTATATGTTAATACAGATGGCGTTGCAGATATTTCCATGTTCATACAGATAGCGGTGTAGTTATTTCCATGTGTAAAGAGATAGCTGTGTAGATATTTCCATGTATATGCAGATAGCGGTGTAGATATTTCCATGATCAAACAGATAGCGTTGTAGATATTTCCGTGTTCATTCAGATAGCGGTGTAGCTATTTCCATGCTTTTGCAGATTGCGGTGAAGATGTATGCATGTTTACACAAATAGCGGTGTAGATATTTCCATGTTCATGCAGATAGCGGTGTAGATATTTCCATGTTCATCCAGATGGCTGTGTAGATATATCCATGTTCATACAGATAGCGGTGTAGATATTTCCATGTTCATTGATATAGCGGTGTAGATATTTCCAGGTTCATACAGATAGCAGTGCTGATATTTCCATGTTTATACAGGTAGCGGTGCAGGTATTTCCATGTTTATACAGATAGCAGTGTAGATATTTCCAAGTTTATACAGATAGCGGTGAAGATATCTCCATCTTAATACAGATGGCGGTGTAGATATTTATATGTTCATACAGATGGCAGTGCAGATATTTCCATGTTCATACAGATCGCGGTGTAGATATTTCCATTTTCATCCAGATGGCTGTGTAGACATATCCATGTTCATACAGATGGCGGTGAAGATATTTCCATGTTCATACAGATAGCGGTGTAGATATTTCCATGTTCATACATATAGCGGTGTAGATATTTCCATGATCATACAGATGGCTGTGTAGATATATCCATGTTCATACTTTTGGCGGTGAAGTTATTTCCATGTTCATACAGATAGCGGTGTAGATATTTCCATGTTCATACAGATAGCGGTGTAGATATTTCCATGTTCATACTGATAGCGGTGCTGATATTTCCATGTTTATACACGTAGCGGTGTAGATATTTCCATGTTTATACAGATAGCGGTGTAGATATTTCCATGTTCATACAGATAGCGGAGTATATATTTCCATGTTCATACAGATAGCGGTGTAGATATTTCCATGTTCATCCAGATGGCTGTGTAGTCATATCCATGTTCATACAGATAGCGGTGTAGATATCTCCATCTTAATACAGATGGCGGTGTAGATATTTATATGTTAATACAGATGGCGGTGCAGATATTTCCATGTTCATACAGATAGCGGTGTAGTTATTTCCATGTGTAAAGAGATAGCTGTGTAGATATTTCCATGTATATGCAGATAGCGGTGTAGATATTTCCATTTTCATGCTGATAGCGGTTTAGATATTTCCATGATCAAACAGATAGCGTTGTAGATATTTCCATGTTCATTCAGATAGCGGTGTAGCTATTTCCATGCTTTTGCAGATTGCGGTGAAGATGTATGCATGTTTTCACAAATAGCGGTGTAGATATTTCCATGTTCATGCAGATAGCGGTGTAGATATTTCCATGTTCATCCAGATGGCTGTGTAGATATATCCATGTTCATACAGATAGCGGTGTAGATATTTCCATGTTCATTGATATAGCGGTGTAGATATTTCCAGGTTCATACAGATAGCAGTGCTGATATTTCCATGTTTATACAGGTAGCGGTGCAGGTATTTCCATGTTTATACAGATAGCGGTGTAGATATTTCCAAGTTTATACAGATAGCGGTGAAGATATCTCCATCTTAATACAGATGGCGGTGTAGATATTTATATGTTCATACAGATGGCAGTGCAGATATTTCCATGTTCATACAGATCGCGGTGTAGATATTTCCATTTTCATCCAGATGGCTGTGTAGACATATCCATGTTCATACAGATGGCAGTGAAGATATTTCCACGTTCATACAGATAGCGGTGTAGATATTTCCATGTTCATAGATATAGCGGTGTAGATATTTCCATGATCATACAGATGGCTGTGTAGATATATCCATGTTCATACTTTTGGCGTTGAAGTTATTTCCATGTTCATACAGATAGCGGTGTAGATATTTCCATGTTCATACAGATAGCGGTGTAGATATTTCCATGTTCATACTGATAGCGGTGCTGATATTTCCAGGTTTATACACGTAGCGGTGTAGATATTTCCATGTTTATACAGATAGCGGTGTAGATATTTCCATGTTTATACAGATAGCAGTGTAGATATTTCGATGTTTATACAGATAGCGGTGTAGATATCTCCTTAATACAGATGGCGGTGCAGATATTTATATGTTCATACACATGGCGGTGCAGATATTTCCATGTTCATACAGATGGAGGTGTAGATATCTCCATGTTCATACAGATTGCGGTGTAGATATCTCCATGTTCACACAGATAGCGGTGTAGATATTTCCATGTTCATACAGATGGCGGTGCAGATATTTCCATGTTCATACTGATAGCGGTGCTGATATTTCCATTTTTATACAGATAGCGGTGTAGATATTTCCATGTTTATACAGATAGCGGTGTAGATATTTCCATGTTTATACAGATAGCGGTGTAGATATCTCCTTAATACAGATGGCGGTGTAGATATTTATATGTTCATACAGATGGCAGTGAAGATATTTCCATGTTCATACAGATGGCGGTGTAGATATTTCCATGTTTTTAGAGATAGCGGTGTAGTTATTTCCATGTGTAAAGAGATAGCTCTGTAGATATTTCCATGTATATGCAGATAGCTGTGTAGATATTTCCATTTTCATGCAGACAGCGGAGTAGATATTTCCATGTTCAAACAGATAGCGGTGTAGATATTTCCATGTTCAAACAGATAGCGGTGTAGATATTTCCATGTTCATACATATAGCGGTGTAGATATTTCCATGTTCATACAGATAGCGGTGTAGATGTTTCAATGTTCATACAGATAGCGGTGTAGATATTTCCATGTTCATACAGATAGCGGTGCTGATATTTCCATGTTTATACAGGTAGCGGTGTAGATATTTCCATGTTTATACAGATAGTGGTGTAGATATTTCCATGTTTATACAGATAGCGGTGTAGATATTTCCATGTTTATACAGATAGCGGTGTAGATATCTCCATCTTAATACAGATGGCAGTGTAGATATTTATATGTTCATACAGATGTCGGTGCAGATATTTCCATGTTCATACAGATAGCGGAGTAGCTATTTCCATGTTCATACAGATAGCGGTGTAGATATTTCCATGTTCCTCCAGATGGCTGTGTAGACATATCCATGTTCACACAGATGGCGGTGAAGATAATTCCATGTTCATCTAGCGGTGTAGATATTTCCATGTTCATAGAGATAGCGGTGTAGATATTTCCATGTTCATACAGATAGAGGGGCTGATATTTCCATGTTCATACAGATAGCGGTGCTGATATTTCCATGTTTATACAGATAGCGGTGTAGACATTTCCATGTTTATACAGATAGCGGTGTAGATATCTCCATTTTAATACAGATGGCGGTGTAGATGTTTATAAGTTCATACAGATGGCTGTGCAGATATTTCCATGTTCATACAGATAGCGGTGTAGTTATTTCCATGTGTAAAGAGATAGCTGTGCAGATATTTCCAGGTATATGCAGATAGCTGTCTAGATATTTCCATTTTCATGCAGATAGCGGTTTAGATATTTCCATGTTCAAACAGATAGCTGTGTAGCTATTTCCACGTTCATACAGATAGCGGTGTAGATATTTCCATGTTCATCCAGATGGTTGTGTAGATATATCCATGTTCATACAGATAGCGGTGTAGATATTTCCATGTTCATACAGATAGCAGTGTAGATATTTCCCTGTTCATACAGATAGCGTTGTAGATATTTCCATGTTCATACAGATAGCTGTGTAGCTATTTCCATGTTCATACAGATAGCGGTGTAGATATTTCCATGTTCATCCAGATGGCTGTGTAGATATATCCATGTTCATACAGATGGCGGTGAAGATAATTCCATGTTCATACAGATAGCCGTGTAGATATTTCCATGTTCATACAGATAGTGGTGTAGATATTTCCATGTTCATACAGATAGCGGTGCTGATATTTCCATGTTTATACAGGTAGCGGGGTAGATATTTCCATGTTTATACAGATAGCGGTGTAGATATTTCCATGGTTATACAAATAGCGGTGTAGATATCTCCATCTTAGTACAGATTGCCGTGTAGATATTTATATGTTCATACAGATGGCGGTGCAGATATTTCCATGTTCATACAGATGGCGGAGTAGATATTTCCATGTTCATACAGATAGCGGTGTAGTTATTTCCATGTGTAAAGAGATAGCTGTGTAGATATTTCTATGTATATGCAGATAGCTCTGTAGATATTTCCATTTTCATGCAGATACCGGTGTAGATATTTCCATGTTAAAACAGATAGCGGTGTAGATATTTCCATGTTCACACAGATAGCGGTGTAGATATTTCCATGTTTATGCAGATTGCGGTGAAGATGTATGCATATTTACACAGATAGCGGTGTAGATATTTCCATGTTCATACAGATAGCGGTGTAGATATTTCCATGTTCATCCAGATGGCTGTGTAGATATATCCATGTTCATACAGATAGCGGTGTAGATATTTCCATGTTTATACAGAGAGCGGTGTAGATATTTCCATGTTTATACATATAGCGGTGTAGATATTTCCAAGTTTATACAGATAGCGGTGTAGATATCTCCATCTTAATATAGATGGGGGTGTAGATATTTATATCTTCATACAGACGGCGGTGCAGATATTTCCATGTTCATACAGATGGCACTGTAGATATTTCCATGTTTATAGAGATAGCGGTGTAGTTATTTTCATGTGTATAGAGATAGCTTTGTAGATATTTCCATGTATATGCAGATAGCTGTGTAGATATTTCTATTTTCATGCAGATAGCGGTTTAGATATTTAGATGTTCAAACAGATAGCGGTGTAGATATTTCCATGTTCATACAGATAGCGGTGTAGATATTTCCATGTTTATACAGATAGCGGTGAAGATGTATGCATGTTTACACAGATAGCGGTGTAGGTATTTCCATGTTCATACAGATCGCGGTGTAGATATTTCCATGTTCATCCAGATGGCTGTGTAGACATATCCATGTTCAAACAGATGGCGGTGAAGATATTTCCATGTTTACACAGATAGCGGTGTAGATATTTCCATGATCATACAGATAGCGGTGTAGATATTTCCATGTTCATACAGGTAGCGGTGTAGATATTTCCATGTTCATACAGATAGCAGTGCTGATATTTCCATGTTTATACAGGCAGTGGTGTAGATATTTCCATGTTTATACAGATAGCGGTGTAGTTATCTCCTTCTTAATACAGATGGCGGTGTAGATATTTATATGTTCATACAGAATGTGGTGTAAATATTTCCATGTTTATAGATATAGCGGTGTAGTTATTTCCATGTGTAAAGAGATAGCTGTGTATATATTTCCATGTATATGCAGATAGCTTTGTAGATATTTCCATTTTCATGCAGTTAGCGGTGTAGATATTTACATGTTCAAACAGATAGCGGTGTAGGTATTTCCATGTTCATTCAGATAGCTTTGTAGATATTTCCATGTTCATACAGATAGCGGTGTAGATATTTCCATGTTCATACAGATAGCGGTGTAGATATTTCCATGTTCATACAGATAGCGGTGCTGATATTTCCATGTTTATACAGGTAGCGGTGTAGATATTTCCATGTTTATACAGATAGAGGTGTAGTTATTTCCATGTTCATACAGATGGCGGTGTAGATATTTCCATGTTCATACAGATAGCGGTGTAGTTATTTCCATGTGTAAAGAGATAGCTGTGTAGATATTTCCATGTATATGCAGATAGCTGTGTGGATATTTCCATTTTCATGCAGATAGCGGTTTAGAGATTTTCATGTTCAAACAGATAGCGGTGTAGATATTTCCATGTTCATAGAGATAGCGGTGTAGATATTTCCATGTTCATACAGATAGAGGGGCTGATATTTCCATGTTCATACAGATAGCGGTGCTGATATTTCCATGTTTATACAGGTAGCGGATTAGATATTTCCATGTTTATACAGGTAGCAGTGTAGATATTTCCATGTTTATACAGAGAGCGGTGTAGATATATCCATGTTTATACAGATAGCGGTGTAGATATCTCCTTCTTAATACAGATGGCGGTGTAGATATTTATATGTTCATACAGATGGCGGTGCAGATATTTCCGTGTTCATACAGATGGCTGTTTAGATATTTCCATGTTCATACAGATAGCGGTGTAGTTATTTCCATGTGTAAAGAGATAGCTGTGTAGATATTTCCATGTATATGCAGATAGCGGTGTAGATATTTCCATTTTCATGCTGATAACGGTTTAGGTATTTCCATGATCAAACAGATAGCGTTGTAGATATTTCCATGTTCATTCAGATAGCGGTGTAGCTATTTCCATGCTTTTGCAGATTGCGGTGAAGATGTATGCATGTTTACACAAATAGCGGTGTAGATATTTCCATGTTCATGCAGATAGCGGTGTAGATATTTCCATGTTCATCCAGATGGCTGTGTAGATATATCCATGTTCATACAGATAGCGGTGTAGATATTTCCATGTTCATTGATATAGCGGTGTAGATATTTCCAGGTTCATACAGATAGCAGTGCTGATATTTCCATGTTTATACAGGTAGCGGTGTAGGTATTTCCATGTTTATACAGATAGCGGTGTAGATATTTCCAAATTTATACAGATAGCGGTGAAGATATCTCCATCTTAATACAGATGGCGGTGTAGATATTTATATGTTCATACAGATGGCAGTGCAGATATTTCCATATTCATTACAGATCGCGGTGTAGATATTTCCATGTGCATCCAGATGGCTGTGTAGACATATCCATGTTCATACAGATGGCGGTGAAGATATTTCCATGTTCATACAGATAGCGGTGTACATATTTCTATGTTCATACATATAGCGGTGTAGATATTTCCATGATCATACAGATGGCTGTGTAGATATATCCATGTTCATACTTTTGGCGGTGAAGTTATTTCCATGTTCATACAGATAGCGGTGTAGATATTTCCATGTTTATACAGATAGCGGTGTAGATATTTCCATGTTCATACTGATAGCGGTGCTGATATTTCCATGTTTATACACGTAGAGGTGTAGATATTTCCATGTTTATACAGATAGCGGTGTAGATATTTCCATGTTTATACAGATAGCAGTGTAGATATTTCGATGTTTATACAGGTAGCGGTGTAGATATCACCTTCTTAATACAGATGGCGGTGCAGATATTTACATGTTCATACACATGGCGGTGCAGATATTTCCATGTTCATACAGATGGCGGTGTAGATATTTCCATGTTCATACAGATAGCCGTGTAGATATCTCCATGTTCACACAGATAGCGGTGTAGATATTTCCATGTTCATAGAGATGGCGGTGCAGAAATTTCCATGTTCATACTTAGAGCGGTGCTGATATTTCCATTTTTATACAGATAGCGGTGTAGATATTTCCATGTTTATACAGATAGCGGTGTAGATATTTCCATGTTTATACAGATAGCGGTGTAGATATCTCCTTAATACAGATGGCAGTGTTGATATTTATATGTTCATACAGATGGCAGTGAAGATATTTCCATGTTCATACAGATGGCGGTGTAGATATTTCCATGTTTATAGATATAGCGGTGTAGTTATTTCCATGTGTAAAGAGATAGCTGTGTAGATATTTCCATGTATATGCAGATAGCTTTGTAGATATTTCCATTTTCATACAGATAGCGGTGTAGATATTTACATGTTCAAACAGATAGCGGTGAAGATATTTCCATGTTCATACAGATAGCGGTGTAGATATTTCCATGTTCATACAGATAGCGGTGTAGATATTTCCATGTTCATACAGATAGCGGTGTAGATATTTCCATGTTCATACAGATAGCGGTGTAGATATTTCCATGTTTATACAGATAGCGGTGAAGATATCTCCATCTTAATACAGATGGCGGTGCAGATATTTCCATGTTCATACAGATGGCGGTGTAGATATTTCCATGTTCATACAGATAGCGGTGTAGTTATTTCCATGTGTAAAGAGATAGATGTGTAGATATTTCCATGTATATGCAGATAGCTGTGTAGATAGTTCCATTTTCATGCAGATAGTGGTGTATATATTTCCATCCTCAAACAGATAGCGGTGTACATATTTCCATGTTCATACAGATAGCGGTGTAGATATTTCCAAGTTTTTACAGACAGCCGTGAAGATGTATGCATGTTTACACAGATAGCGGTGTGGAGATTTCCATGTTGATACAGAGGGCTGTGTAGATATATCCATGTTCATACAGATAGCGGTGTAGATATTTCCATGTTCATCCAGATGGCTGCGTAGATATATCCATGTTCACACCGATGGCGGTGAAGATATTTCCATGTCCATACAGATAGCGGTGTAGATATTTCCATGTTCATACAGATAGCGGTGTAGCTATTTCCATGTTCAAACAGATAGCGGTGTATCTATTTCCATGTTCGTACAGATAGCAGTGCAGATATTTCCATGTTCATACAGATAGCAGTGTAGATATTTCCATGTTCATCCAGGAGGCTGTGAAGATATATCCATGTTCATACAGATGGCGGTGAAGATATTTCCATGTTCATACAGATAGCGGTGTAGTTATTTCCATGTGTAAAGAGATAGCTGTGTAGATATTTCCATGTATATGCAGATAGCTGTGTGGATATTTCCATTTTCATGCAGATAGCGGTTTAGAGATTTTCATGTTCAAACAGATAGCGGTGTAGATATTTCCATGTTCATAGAGATAGCGGTGTAGATATTTCCATGTTCATACAGATAGAGGGGCTGATATTTCCATGTTCATACAGATAGCGGTGCTGATATTTCCATGTTTATACAGGTAGCGGATTAGATATTTCCATGTTTATACAGGTAGCAGTGTAGATATTTCCATGTTTATACAGAGAGCGGTGTAGATATATCCATGTTTATACAGATAGCGGTGTAGATATCTCCTTCTTAATACAGATGGCGGTGTAGATATTTATATGTTCATACAGATGGCGGTGCAGATATTTCCGTGTTCATACAGATGGCTGTTTAGATATTTCCACGTTCATACAGATAGCGGTGTAGTTATTTCCATGTGTAAAGAGATAGCTGTGTAGATATTTCCATGTATATGCAGATAGCGGTGTAGATATTTCCATTTTCATGCTGATAACGGTTTAGATATTTCCATGATCAAACAGATAGCGTTGTAGATATTTCCATGTTCATTCAGATAGCGGTGTAGCTATTTCCATGCTTTTGCAGATTGCGGTGAAGATGTATGCATGTTTACACAAATAGCGGTGTAGATATTTCCATGTTCATGCAGATAGCGGTGTAGATATTTCCATGTTCATCCAGATGGCTGTGTAGATATATCCATGTTCATACAGATAGCGGTGTAGATATTTCCATGTTCATTGATATAGCGGTGTAGATATTTCCAGGTTCATACAGATAGCAGTGCTGATATTTCCATGTTTATACAGGTAGCGGTGTAGGTATTTCCATGTTTATACAGATAGCGGTGTAGATATTTCCAAGTTTATACAGATAGCGGTGAAGATATCTCCATCTTAATACAGATGGCGGTGTAGATATTTATATGTTCATACAGATGGCAGTGCAGATATTTCCATATTCATTACAGATCGCGGTGTAGATATTTCCATGTGCATCCAGATGGCTGTGTAGACATATCCATGTTCATACAGATGGCGGTGAAGATATTTCCATGTTCATACAGATAGCGGTGTACATATTTCCATGTTCATACATATAGCGGTGTAGATATTTCCATGATCATACAGATGGCTGTGTAGATATATCCATGTTCATACTTATGGCGGTGAAGTTATTTCCATGTTCATACAGATAGCGGTGTAGATATTTCCATGTTCATACAGATAGCGGTGTAGATATTTCCATGTTCATACTGATATCGGTGCTGATATTTCCATGTTTATACACGTAGCGGTGTAGATATTTCCATGTTTATACAGATAGCTGTGTAGATATTTCCATGTTTATACAGATAGCAGTGTAGATATTTCGATGTTTATACAGATAGCGGTGTAGATATCTCCTTCTTAATACAGATGGCGGTGCAGATATTTATAAGTTCATTCACATGGCGGTGCAGATATTTCCATGTTCATACAGATGGCGGTGTAGATATTTCCATGTTCATACAGATAGCCGTGTAGATATCTCCATGTTCACACAGATAGCGGTGTAGATATTTCCATGTTCATACAGATGGCGGTGCAGATATTTCCATGTTCATACTGATAGCGGTGCTGATATTTCCATTTTTGTACAGATAGAGGTGTAGATATTTCCATGTTTATACTGATAGCGGTGTAGATATTTCCATGTTTATACAGATAGCGGTGTAGATATCTCCTTAATACAGATGGCGGTGTAGATATTTATATGTTCATACAGATGGCAGTGAAGATATTTCCATGTTCATACAGATGGCGGTGTAGATATTTCCATGTTTTTAGAGATAGCGGTGTAGTTATTTCCATGTGTAAAGAGATAGCTGTATAGATATTTCCATGTATATGCAGATAGCTGTGTAGATATTTCCATTTTCATGCAGACAGCGGTGTAGATATTTCCATGTTCAAACAGATAGCGGTGTAGATATTTCCATGTTCATACAGATAGCGGTGTATATATTTCCATGTTCATACAGATAGCGGTGTAGATATTTCCATGTTCATACAGATAGCGGTGTAGATATTTCCATGTTCATACAGATAGCGGTGTATATATTTCCATGTTCATACAGATAGCGGTGTAGATATTTCCATGTTCATCCAGATGGCTGTGTAGACATATCCATGTTCATACAGATAGCGGTGTAGATATCTCCATCTTAATACAGATGGCGGTGTAGATATTTATATGTTCATACAGATGGCGGTGCAGATATTTCCATGTTCATACAGATAGCGGTGTAGTTATTGCCATTGGTAAAGAGATAGCTGTGTAGATATTTCCATGTATATGCAGATAGCTCTGTAGATATTTCCATTTTCATGCAGATAGCGGTTTAGATATTTCCAAGTTCAAACAGAGGTGTAGATATTTCCATGTTTATACAGATAGCGTTGTAGATATTTCCATGTTTATAGAGATAGCGGTGAAGATGTATGCATGTTTACACAGATAGCGGTGTAGATATTTCCATGTTCATACAGATAGCGGTGTAGATATTTCCATGTTCATACAGATAGCGGTGTAGATATTTCCATGTTCATACAGGTAGCGGTGTAGATATTTCCATGTTCATACAGATAGCGGTGTAGATATTTCCATGTTGATACAGATAGCGGTGTAGATATTTCCATGTTCATACAGATAGCGGTGTAGATATTTCCATGTTTATACAGATAGCGGTGAAGATATCTCCATCTTAATAGAGATGGCGGTGCAGATATTTCCATGTTCATACAGATGGCGGTGTAGATATTTCCATGTTCATACAGATAGCGGTGTAGTTATTTCCATGTGTAAAGAGATAGATGTGTAGATATTTCCATGTATATGCAGATAGCTGTGTAGATAGTTCCATTTTCATGCAGATAGTGGTGTATATATTTCCATCTTCAAACAGATAGCGGTGTACATATTTCCATGTTCATACAGATAGCGGTGTAGATATTTCCAAGTTTTTACAGACAGCGGTGAAGATGTATGCATGTTTACACAGATAGCGGTGTGGAGATTTCCATGTTCATACAGAGGGCTGTGTAGATATATCCATGTTCATACAGATAGCGGTGTAGATATTTAAATGTTCATACAGATAGCGGTGTAGATATTTCCATGTTCATCCAGATGGCTGCGTAGATATATCCATGTTCACACCGATGGCGGTGAAGATATTTCCATGTCCATACAGATAGCGGTGTAGATATTTCCATGTTCATACAGATAGCGGTGTAGCTATTTCCATGTTCAAACAGATAGCGGTGTATGTATTTCCATGTTCATACAGATAGCAGTGCAGATATTTCCATGTTCATACAGATAGCAGTGCAGATATTTCCATGTTCATACAGATAGCAGTGTAGATATTTCCATGTTCATCCAGGAGGCTGTGAAGATATATGCATGTTCATACAGATGGCGGTGAAGATATTTCCATGTTCATACAGATAGCGGTGTAGTTATTTCCATGTGTAAAGAGATAGCTGTGTAGATATTTCCATGTATATGCAGATAGCTGTGTGGATATTTCCATTTTCATGCAGATAGCGGTTTAGAGATTTTCATGTTCAAACAGATAGCGGTGTAGATATTTCCATGTTCATAGAGATAGCGGTGTAGATATTTCCATGTTCATACAGATAGAGGGGCTGATATTTCCATGTTCATACAGATAGCGGTGCTGATATTTCCATGTTTATACAGGTAGCGTATTAGATATTTCCATGTTTATACAGGTAGCAGTGTAGATATTTCCATGTTTATACAGAGAGCAGTGTAGATATATCCATGTTTATACAGATAGCGGTGTAGATATCTCCTTCTTAATACAGATGGCGGTGTAGATATTTATATGTTCATACAGATGGCGGTGCAGATATTTCCGTGTTCATACAGATGGCTGTTTAGATATTTCCATGTTCATACAGATAGCGGTGTAGTTATTTCCATGTGTAAAGAGATAGCTGTGTAGATATTTCCATGTATATGCAGATAGCGGTGTAGATATTTCCATTTTCATGCTGATAACGGTTTAGATATTTCCATGATCAAACAGATAGCGTTGTAGATATTTCCATGTTCATTCAGATAGCGGTGTAGCTATTTCCATGCTTTTGCAGATTGCGGTGAAGATGTATGCATGTTTACACAAATAGCGGTGTAGATATTTCCATGTTCATGCAGATAGCGGTGTAGATATTTCCATGTTCATCCAGATGGCTGTGTAGATATATCCATGTTCATACAGATAGCGGTGTAGTTATTTCCATGTTCATTGATATAGCGGTGTAGATATTTCCAGGTTCATACAGATAGCAGTGCTGATATTTCCATGTTTATACAGGTAGCGGTGTAGGTATTTCCATGTTTATACAGATAGCGGTGTAGATATTTCCAAGTTTATACAGATAGCGGTGAAGATATCTCCATGTTAATACAGATGGCGGTGTAGATATTTATATGTTCATACAGATGGCAGTGCAGATATTTCCATATTCATTACAGATCGCGGTGTAGATATTTCCATGTGCATCCAGATGGCTGTGTAGACATATCCATGTTCATACAGATGGCGGTGAAGATATTTCCATGTTCATACAGATAGCGGTGTACATATTTCCATGTTCATACATATAGCGGTGTAGATATTTCCATGATCATACAGATGGCTGTGTAGATATATCCATGTTCATACTTTTGGCGGTGAAGTTATTTCCATGTTCATACAGATAGCGGTGTAGATATTTCCATGTTCATACAGATAGCAGTGTAGATATTTCCATGTTCATACTGATAGCGGTGCTGATATTCCCATGTTTATACACGTAGCGGTGTAGATATTTCCATGTTTATACAGATAGCTGTGTAGATATTTCCATGTTTATACAGATAGCAGTGTAGATATTTCGATGTTTATACAGATAGCGGTGTAGATATCTCCTTCTTAATACAGATGGCGGTGCAGATATTTATAAGTTCATACACATGGCGGTGCAGATATTTCCATGTTCATACAGATGGCGGTGTAGATATTTCCATGTTCATACAGATAGCCGTGTAGATATCTCCATGTTCACACAGATAGCGGTGTAGATATTTCCATGTTCATACAGATGGCGGTGCAGATATTTCCATGTTCATACTGATAGCGGTGCTGATATTTCCATTTTTGTACAGATAGCGGTGTAGATATTTCCATGTTTATACAGATAGCGGTGTAGATATTTCCATGTTTATACAGATAGCGGTGTAGATATCTCCTTAATACAGATGGCGGTGTAGATATTTATATGTTCATACAGATGGCAGTGAAGATATTTCCATGTTCATACAGATGGCGGTGTAGATATTTCCATGTTTTTAGAGATAGCGGTGTAGTTATTTCCATGTGTAAAGAGATAGCTGTATAGATATTTCCATGTATATGCAGATAGCTGTGTAGATATTTCCATTTTCATGCAGACAGCGGTGTAGATATTTCCATGTTCAAACAGATAGCGGTGTAGATATTTCCATGTTCATACAGATAGCGGTGTATATATTTCCATGTTCATACAGATAGCGGTGTAGATATTTCCATGTTCATACAGATAGCGGTGTAGATATTTCCATGTTCATACAGATAGCGGTGTAGATATTTCCATGTTCATACAGATAGCGGTGTAGATATTTCCATGTTCATCCAGATGGCTGTGTAGACATATCCATGTTCATACAGATAGCGGTGTAGATATCTCCATCTTAATACAGATGGCGGTGTAGTTATTTATATGTTCATACAGATGGCGGTGCAGATATTTCCATGTTCATACAGATAGCGGTGTAGTTATTGCCATTGGTAAAGAGATAGCTGTGTAGATATTTCCATGTATATGCAGATAGCTCTGTATATATTTCCATTTTCATGCAGATAGCGGTTTAGATATTTCCAAGTTCAAACAGAGGTGTAGATATTTCCATGTTCATACAGATAGCGTTGTAGATATTTCCATGTTTATAGAGATAGCGGTGAAGATGTATGCATGTTTACACAGATAGCGGTGTAGATATTTCCATGTTCATACAGATAGCGGTGTAGATATTTCCATGTCCATCCAGATGGCTGTGTAGATATATCCATGTTCATACAGATAGCGGTGTAGTTATTTCCATGTTCATACAGATAGTGGTGTAGATATTTCCATGTTCAGATAGCGGTGTAGCTATTTCCATGTTCATACAGACAGCGGTGTATATATTTCCATGGTCGTACATATAGCGGTGTAGTTATTTCCATGTTCATACAGATAGCTGTGCTATTTCCATGTTTATACAGGTAGCGGTGTAGATATTTCCATGTTTATACAGATAGCGGGGTAGATATTTCCATGTTTATACAGA
Organism: Gorilla gorilla gorilla; assembly: GCF_029281585.2. Taxonomy (NCBI): domain Eukaryota; kingdom Metazoa; phylum Chordata; class Mammalia; order Primates; family Hominidae; genus Gorilla; species Gorilla gorilla. The sequence goes on along the minus strand of NC_073232.2, from coordinate 680,780 downwards.
TAGCGGTGTAGATATTTCCAGGTTTATACAGATAGCGGTGCAGATATCTCCTTCTTAATACAGATGGCGGTGTAGATATTTATATGTTCATACAGATGGCGTTGCAGATATTTCCATGTTCATACAGATGGCGGTGTAGATATTTCCATGTTTTTAGAGATAGCGGTGTAGTTATTTCCATGTGTAAAGAGATAGCTGTGTAGATATTTCCATGTATATACAGATTTCTGTGTAGATATTTACATTTTCATGCAGACAGCGGTGTAGATATTTCCATGTTCAAACAGATAGCCGTGTAGATATTTCCATGTTCATACATATAGCGGTGTAGATATTTCCATGTTCATACAGATAGCGGTGTAGATATTTCAATGTTCATACAGATAGCGGTGTAGATATTTCCATGTTCATACAGATAGCGGTGCTGATATTTCCATGTTTATACAGGTATCGGTGTAGATATTTCCATGTTTATACAGATAGCGGTGTAGATATTTCCATGTTTATACAGATAGCGGTGTAGATATTTCCATGTTTATACAGATAGCGGTGTAGATATCTCCATCTTAATACAGATGGCGGTGTAGATATTTATATGTTCATACAGATGGCGGTGCAGATATTTCCATGTTCATACAGATAGCGGAGTAGCTATTTCCATGTTCATACAGATAGCGGCGTAGATATTTCCATGTTCCTCCAGATGGCTGTGTAGACATATCCATGTTCACACAGATGGCGGTGAAGATAATTCCATGTTCATACATCTAGCGGTGTAGATATTTCCATGTTCATACAGATAGCGGTGTAGATATTTCCAAGTTCATACAGATAGAGTGGCTGATATTTCCATGTTCATACAGATAGCGGTGCTGATATTTCCATGTTTATACAGATAGCAGTGTAGACATTTCCATGTTTATACAGATAGCGGTGTAGATATCTCCATCTTAATACAGATGGCGGTGTAGATGTTTATATGTTCATACAGATGGCTGTGCAGATATTTCCATGTTCATACAGATAGCGGTGTAGTTATTTCCATGTGTAAAGAGATAGCTGTGCAGATATTTCCAGGTATATGCAGATAGCTGTGTAGATATTTCCATTTTCATGCAGATAGCGGTTTAGATATTTCCATGTTCAAACAGATAGCGGTGTAGCTATTTCCACGTACATACAGATAGCGGTGTAGATATTTCCATGTTCATCCAGATGGTTGTGTAGATATATCCATGTTCATACAGATAGCGGTGTAGATATTTCCATGTTCATACAGATAGCAGTTTAGATATTTCCTTGTGCATACAGATAGCGGTGTAGATATTTCCATGTTCATACAGATAGCTGTGTAGCTATTTCCATGTTCATACAGATAGCGGTGTAGATATTTCCATGTTCATCCAGATGGCTGTGTAGATATATCCATGTTCATACAGATGGCGGTGAAGATAATTCCATGTTCATACAGATAGCGGTGTAGATATTTCCATGTTCATACAGATAGTGGTGTAGATATTTCCATGTTCATACAGATAGCGGTGCTGATATTTCCATGTTTATACAGGTAGCGGGGTAGATATTTCCATGTTTATACAGATAGCGGTGTAGATATTTCCAGGTTTCTACAAATAGCGGTGTAGATATCTCCATCTTAATACAGATGGCCGTGTAGATATTTATATGTTCATACAGATGGCGGTGCAGATATTTCCATGTTCATACAGATGGCGGTGTAGATATTTCCATGTTCATACAGATAGCGGTGTAGTTATTTCCATGTGTAAAGAGATAGCTGTGTAGATATTTCTATGTATATGCTGATAGCTCTGTAGATATTTCCATTTTCATGCAGATACCGGTGTAGTTTTTTCCATGTTCAAACAGATAGCGGTGTAGATATTTCCATGTTCACACAGATAGCGGTGTAGATATTTCCATGTTTATACAGATTGCGGTGAAGATGTATGCATATTTACACAGATAGCGGTGTAGATATTTCCATGTTCATACAGATAGCGGTGTAGATATTTCCATGTTCATCCAGATGGCTGTGTAGATATATCCATGTTCATACAGATAGCCGTGTAGATATTTCCATGTTTATACAGATAGCGGTGTAGATATTTCCATGTTTATACAGATAGCGGTGTAGATATCTCCATCTTAATATAGATGGGGGTGTAGATATTTATATCTTCATACAGATGGGGGTGCAGATATTTCCATGTTCATACAGATGGCACTGTAGATATTTCCATGTTTATAGAGATAGCGGTGTAGTTTTTTCCATGTGTATAGAGATAGCTTTGTAGTTATTTCCATGTATATGCAGATAGCTGTGTAGATATTTCTATTTTCATGCAGATAGCGGTTTAGATATTTAGATGTTCAAACAGATAGTGGTGTAGATATTTCCATGTTCATACAGATAGCGGTGCAGATATTTCCATGTTTATACAGATAGCGGTGAAGATGTATGCATGTTTACACAGATAGCGGTGTAGATATTTCCATGTTCATACAGATCGCGGTGTAGATATTTGCATGTTCATCCAGATGGCTGTGTAGACATATCCATGTTCAAACAGATGGCGGTGAAGATATTTCCATGTTTACACAGATAGCGGTGTAGATATTTCCATGTTCATACAGATAGCGGTGTAGATATTTCCATGTTCATACCGATAGCGGTGCTGATATTTCCATGTTTATAGAGGTAGCGGTGTAGATATTTCCATGTTTATACAGATAGCGGTGTAGATGTTTCCATGTTTATACAGATAGCGGTGTAGATATTTCCATGTTTATACAGATAGCGTTGTAGATATCTCCTTCTTAATGCAGATGGCGGTGTAGATGTTTATATGTTCATACAGATGGCGGTGCAGATATTTCCATGTTCATACAGATGGCGGTGTAGATATTTCCATGTTTATATAGGGGTGTAGTTATTTCCATGTGTAAAGAGATAGCTGTGTAGATATTTCCATGTATATGCAGATAGCTGTGTAGATATTTCCATTTTCATGCAGACAGCGGTGTAGATATTTCCATGTTCATACAGATAGCGGTGTAGATATTTCCATGTTCATACAGATAGCGGTGTAGATATTTCCATGTTCATCCAGATGGCTGTGTAGATATATCCATGTTCATACAGATGGCGGTGAAGAAATTTCCATGTGCATACAGATAGCGAGCTATTTCCATGTTCATACAGATAGCGGTGTATGAATTTCCATGTTCATACAGATAGCGGTGTAGATATTTCCATGTTCATACAGATAGCGGTGTAAATATTTCCATGTTCATCCAGATGGCTGTGTAGATATATCCATGTTCATACAGATGCGGTGTAGATATTTCCATGTTCATAGAGATAGCGGTGTAGATATTTCCATGTTCATACAGATAGAGGGGCTGATATTTCCATGTTCATACAGATAGCGGCGCTGATATTTCCATGTTTATACAGGTAGTGGTGTAGATATTTCCATGTTTATACAGGTAGCAGTGTAGATATTTCCATGTTTATACAGATAGCGGTGTGGGTATTTCCATGTTTATACAGATAGCGGTGTAGATATCTCCATCTTAATACAGATGGCGGGGTAGATATTTATATGTTTATTCAGATGGCGGTGCAGATATTTCCATCTTCATACAGATGGCGGTGTAGATATTTCCATGTTCATACAGATAGCGGTGTAGTTATTTCCATGTGTAAAGAGATAGCTGTGTAGATATTTCCATGTATATGCAGATAGCTGTGTAGATATTTCTATTTTCATGCTGATAGCTGTTTAGATATTTCCATGTTCAAACAGATAGCGGTGTAGATATTTCCATGTTCATACAGATAGCGTTGTAGATATTTCCATGCTTATAAAGATTGCAGTGAAGATGTATGCATGTTTACACAGATAGCGGTGTAGATATTTCCATGTTCATGCAGATAGCGGTGTAGATATTTCCATGTTCATCCAGATGGCTGTGTAGATATATCCATGTTCACACAGATAGCGGTGTAGATATTTCCATGTTCATACAGATAGAAGTGTAGATATTTCCACGTTTGTACAGATAGCGGTGTAGCTATTTCCATGTTCATGCAGATAGCGGTGTAGATACTTCCATGTTCATAGAGATAGCGGTGTAGATATTTCCATGTTCATACAGATAGCGGTGCTGATATTTCCATATTTATACAGGTAGCGGTGTAGATATTTCCATGTTTATACAGATAGCGGTGTAGATATTTCCAGGTTTATAAAGATAGCGGTGTAGATATTTCCAAGTTTATACAGATAACGGTGAAGGTATCTCAATCTTAATACAGATGGCGGTGTAGATATTTATATGTTCATACAGATGGCAGTGCAGATATTTCCATGTTCATACAGATGGCGGTGTAGATATTTCCATGTTTATAGAGATAGCGGTTTAGTTATTTCCATGTGTAAAGAGATAGGTTTGTAGATATTTCCATGTATATGCAGATAGCTGTGTAGATATTTCTATTTTCATGCAGATAGCGGTTTAGATATTTCCATGTTCAAACAGATAGCGGTGTAGATATTTCCATGTTCATACAGATAGCGGTGTAGATATTTCCAAGTTTATACAGATAGCGGTGAAACGTATGCAAGATTACACAGATAGCGGTGTAGATATTTCCATGTTCATACAGATCGCGGTGTAGATATTTCCATGTTCATCCAGATGGCTGTGTAGACATATCCATGTTCATACAGATGGCGGTGAAGATATTTCCATGTTCATACAGATAGCGGTGTAGATATTTCCATGTTCATACAGATAGCGGTGTAGATATTTCCATGTTCATACAGTTGGCTGTGTAGATATATCCATGTTCATACAGATGGCGGTGAATATATTTCCATGTTCATACAGATAGCGGTGTAGATATTTCCATGTTCATACAGATAGCGGTGCAGATATTTCCATGTTCATACAGATAGCGGTGCTGATATTTCCATGTTTATACAGATAGCGTTGTAGATATTTCCATGTTTATACAGATAGCGGTGTAGATATCTCCTTCTTAACACAGATGGCGGTGTACATATTTATATGTTCATACAGATGGCTGTGAAGATATTTCCATGTTCATACAGATGGCGGTGTAGATATTTCCATGTTTATAGAGATAGCGGTGTAGTTATTTCCATGTGTAAAGAGATAGCTTTGTAGTTATTTCCATGTATATGCAGATATCTGTGTAGATATTTCCATTTTCATGCAGACAGCGGTGTAGATATTTCCATGTTCAAACAGATAGCGGTGTAGATATTTCCATGTTCATACAGATAGCGGTGTAGGTATTTCCATGTTCATACAGATAGCGGTGAAGATGTATGCATGTTTACACAGATAGTGGTGTAGATATTTCCATGTTCATACAGATAGCGGTGTAGATATTTCCATGTTAATACAGATTGCGGTGTAGATATTTCCATGTTCATACAGATAGCGGTGCTGATATTTCCAAGTTTATACAGGTAGCGGTGTAGATATTTCCATGTTTATACAAATAGCGGTGTAGATATTTCCATGTTTATACAGATAGCGGTGTAGATATCTCCATCTTAATACAGATGGCGGAGTAGATATTTCTATGTACATGCAGATGGCGGTGCAGGTATTTCCATGTTCATACAGATAGCGGTGTAGTTATTTCCATGTGTAAAGAGATAGCTGTGTAGATATTTCCATGTATATGCAGATAGCTGTGTAGATATTTCCATTTTCATGCAGATTGCGTTTTAAATATTTCCATGTTCAAACAGATATCGGTGAAGATATTTCCATGTTCAAACAGATATCGGTGTAGATATTTCCATGTTCATACAGATAGCGGTGTAGATATTTCCATGTTTATACAGGTAGCGCTGAAGATGTATGCATGTTTACACAGATAGCGGTGTAGATATATCCATGTTCATACAGATAGCGGTGTAGGTATTTCCATGTTCATCCAGATGGCTGTGTAGATATATCCATGTACACACAGATAGCGGTGTAGATATTTCCATATTCATACAGATAGTAGTGTAGATATTTCCATGTTCATACAGATCGCGGTGTAGCTATTTCCATGTTCATACAGATAGCGGTGTAGATATTTCCATGTTCGTACAGATAGCGGTGTAGATATTTCCATGTTCATACAGATAGCTGTGCTGATATTTCCATGTTTATACAGGTAGCGATGTAGATATTTCCATGTTTATACAGATAGCGGTGTAGATATTTCCATGTTTATACAGATAGCGGTGAAGACATTTCCAGGTTTATTCAGATAGAGGTGTAGATATCTGCTTCTTAATACAGATGGCGGTGTAGATATTTATATGTTCATACAGATGGCGGTGCAGATATTTCCATGTTCATACAGATAGCGGTGTAGATATTTCCATGTTTATAGAGATAGCGGTGTAGTTATATCCATGTGTAAAGAGATAGCTGTGTAGATATTTCCATGTATATGCAGATAGCTGTGTAGATATTTCCATTTTCATGCAGACAGCGGTGTAGATATTTCCATGTTCAAACAGATAGCGGTGTAGATTTTTCCATGTTCATACATATAGCGGTGTAGATATTTCCATGTTCATACAGATAGCGGTGTAGATATTTCCATGTTCATACAGATAGCGGTGTAGATATTTCCATGTTCATACAGATAGCGGTGCTGTTATTTCCGTGTTTATACAGGTACCGGTGTAGATATTTCCATGTTTATACAGATAGCGGTGTAGATATTTCCATGTTTATACAGATAGCGGTGTAGATATTTTCATCTTTATACAGATAGCGGTGTACATATCTCCATGTTAATACAGATGGCGGTGTAGATATTTATATGTTCATACAGATGGCGGTGCAGATATTTCCATATTCATACAGATAGCGGTGTAGCTATTTCCATGTACACACAGATAGCAGTGTAGATATTTCCATGTTCATCCAGATGGCTGTGTAGACATATCCATGTTCATACAGATGGCAGTGAAGATAATTCCATGTTTATACATCTAGCGGTGTAGATATTTCCATGTTCATACATATAGCAGTGTAGGTATTTCCATGTTCATACAGATAGAGGGGCTGATATTTCCATGTTCATACAGATAGCGGTGCTGATATTTCCATGTTTATACAGATAGCGGTGTAGATATTTCCATGTTTATACTGATAGCGGTGTAGATATCTCCATCTTAATACAGATGGCCGTGTAGATATTTATATGTTCATACAGATGGCGGTGCAGATATTTCAATGTTCATACAGATGGCGGTGTAGATATTTCCATGTTCATACAGATAGCGGTGTAGTTATTTCCATGTGTAAGGAGATAGCTGTGTAGATATTTCCATGTATATGCAGATAGCTCTGTAGATATTTCCATTTTCATGCAGATAGCGGTGTAGATATTTCCATGTTCAAACAGATAGCGGTGTAGACATTTCCATGTTCATTCAGAAAGCGGTGAAGATATTTCCATGTTTATACAGATTGCGGTGAAGATGTATGCATATTTACACAGATAGCGGTGTAGATATTTCCATGTTCATTCAGATAGCGGTGTAGATATTTCCATGTTCATCCAGATGGCTGTGTAGATATATCCATGTTCATACAGATAGCGGTGTAGATATTTCCATGTTCATACAGGTAGTGGTGTAGATATTTCCATGTTCATACAGATAGCGGTGTAGCTATTTCCATGTTCATACAGATAGCGGTGTAGATATTTCCATGTTCATAGACATAGCGGTGCAGATATTTCCGTGTTCATACAGATAGCGGTCTTGATATTTCCATGTTTATACAGGTAACGGTGTAGATATTTCCATGTTTATACAGAGAGCGGTGTAGAAATTTCCATGTTTATACAGATAGCCGTTTAGATATTTCCATGTTTATACATATAGCGGTGTAGATATCTCCATCTTAATATAGATTGGGGTGTAGATATTTATATCTTCATACAGATGTCGGTGCAGATATTTCCATGTTGATACAGATGGCAGTGTAGATATTTGCATGTATATAGAGATAGCGCTGTAGTTATTTCCATGTGTAAAGAGATAGCTTTGTCGATATTTCCATGTATATGCAGATCGCTGTGTAGATATTTCCATTTTCATGCAGATAGCGGTGTAGATATTTCCATGTTCAGATAGCGGTGTAGATATTTCCATGTTCATGCAGATAGCAGTGTAGATATTTCCATGTTTATACAGATAGCGGTGAAGTTGTATGCATGTTTATACAGATAGCGGTGTAGATATTTCCACGTTCATCCAGATGGCTGTGTTGATAGATCCATGTTCATACAGATGGCGGTGAAGATATTTCCATGTTCATACAGATAGCGTTGTAGTTATTTCCGTGTGTAAAGAGATAGCTGTGTAGATATTTCCATGTATATGCAGATAGCTGTGTAGATATTTCCATTTTCATGCAGATAGCGTTTTAGATATTTCCATGTTCAAACAGATAGCGGTGTAGATATTTCCATGTTCATAGAGAGAGCGGTGTAGATATTTCCATGTTCATACAGATAGCGGTGTAGATATTTCCATGTTTATACAGATAGTGGTGAAGATGTATGCATGTTTACACAGACAGCGGTGTAGATATTTCCATGTTCATACAGATGGCTGTGTAGACATATCCATGTTCATACAGATGGCGGTGAAGATATTTCCATGTTGATACAGATAGCGGTGTAGATATTTCCATGTTCATCCAGATGGCTGTGTAGTTATATCCATGTTCATACAGATAGCGGTGTAGATATTTCCATGTTCATACAGATAGCGGTGTAGATATTTCCATGTTCATACAGATAGCGGTGTAGATATTTCCATGTTCATACTGATAGTGGTGTAGATATTTCCATGTTCATACTGGTAGCGGTGTAGATATTTCCATGTTCATACATATAGCGGTGCTGATATTTCCATGTTTATACAGGCAGTGGTGAAGATATTTCCATGTTTATACAGATAGCGGTGTAGATATCTCCTTCTTAATACAGATGGCGGTGTAGATATTTATATGTTCATACAGATGGCCGTGCAGATATTTCCATGTTCATACAGATGGTGGTGTAAATATTTCCATGTTTATAGATATAGCGGTGTAGTTATTTCCATGTGTAAAGAGATAGCTGTGTATATATTTCCATGTATATGCAGATAGCTTTGTAGATATTTCCATTTTCATGCAGTTAGCGGTGTAGATATTTACATGTTCAAACAGATAGCGGTGTAGGTATTTCCATGTTCATTCATATAGCTTTGTAGATATCTCCATGTTCATACAGATAGCGGTGTAGATATTTCCATGTTCATACAGATAGCGGTGTAGATATTTCCATGTTCATACAGATAGCGGTGTTGATATTTCCATGTTTATACAGGTAGCGGTGTAGATATTTCCATGTTTATACAGATAGCGGTGTGGATATTTCCATGTTAATACAGATAGCGGTGTAGATATTTCCATGTTTATTCAGATAGCGGTACAGATATCTCCATCTTAATACAGATGTTGGTGTAGATATTTATATTTTCATACAGATAGCGTTGCAGATATTTCCATGTTCATACAGATGGCGGTGTAGATATTTCCATGTTCAGATAGCGGTGTAGATATTTCCATGTTCATACAGATAGCGGTGTAGATATTTCCATTTTCATACAGATAGCGGTGTAGATATTTCCATGTTCATACAGGTAGCGGTGTAGATTTTTCTATGTTCATACAGATAGCGGTGTAGATATTTCCATGTTCATACAGATAGCGGTGTAGTTATTTCCATGTGTAAAGAGATAGCTGTGTAGATATTTCCATGTATATGCAGATAGCTGTGTGGATATTTCCATTTTCATGCAGATAGCGGTTTAGATATTTCCATGTTCAAACAGATAGCGGTGTAGATATTTCCATGTTTATAGAGATAGCGGTGTAGATATTTCCATGTTCATACAGATAGAGGGGCTGATATTTCCATGTTCATACAGATAGCGGTGCTATTTCCATGTTTATACAGGTAGCGGTTTAGATATTTCCATGTTTATGCAGGTAGCAGTGTAGATATTTCCATGTTTATACAGAGAGCGGTGTAGATATATTGATGTTTATACAGATAGCTGTGTAGATATCTCCTTCTTAATACAGATGGCGGTGTAGATATTTATATGTTCATACAGATGGCGGTGCAGATATTTCCATGTTCATACAGATGGCTGTGTAGATATTTGCACGTTCATACAGATAGCGGTGTAGTTATTTCCATGTGTAAAGTGATAGCTGTGTAGATATTTCCATGTATATGCAGATAGCGGTGTAGATATTTCCATTTTCATGCTGATAGCGGTTTAGATATTTCCATGATCAAACAGATAGCGGTGTAGATATTTCCATGTTCATTCAGATAGCGGTGTAGCTATTTCCATGCTTTTGCAGATTGCGGTGAAGATGTATGCATGTTTACACAAATAGCGGTGTAGATATTTCCATGTTCATGCAGATAGCGGTGTAGATATTTCCATGTTCATCCAGATGGCTGTGTAGATATATCCATGTTCATACAGATAGCGGTGTAGATATTTCCATGTTCATTGAGATTGCGGTGTAGATATTTCCATGTTTATACAGATAGCGGTGTAGATATTTCCAAGTTTATACAGATAGCGGTGAAGATATCTCCATCTTAATACAGATGGCTGTGTAGATATTTATATGTTCATACAGATGGCAGTGCAGAAATTTCCATGTTCATGCAGATAGCGGTGTAGATATTTCCATGTTCATACAGATAGCGGTGTAGATATTTCCATGTTCATACTGATAGCGGTGCTGATATTTCCATGTTTATACAGGTAGCGGTGTAGATATTTCCATGTTTATACAGATAGCGGTGTAGATATTTCCATGTTTATACAGATAGCAGTGTAGATATTTCCTTGTTTATACAGATAGCGGTGTAGATATCTCCTTCTTAATACAGATGGCGGTGCAGATATTTATATGTTCATAGACATGGCGGTGCTGATATTTCCATGTTCATACAGATGGCGGTGTAGATATTTCCATGTTCATACAGATGGTGGTGTAGATATTTCCATGTTTATAGAGATAGCGGTGTAGTTATTTCCATGTGTAAAGAGACAGATGTTTAGATATTTCCATGTATATGCAGATAGCTGTGTAGATAGTTCCATTTTCATGCAGATAGTGGTGTATATATTTCCATCTTCAAACAGATAGCTGTGTACATATTTCCATGTTCATACAGATAGCGGTGTAGATATTTCCAAGTTTTTACAGACAGCGTTGAAGATGTATGCATGTTTACACAGATAGCGGTGTGGAGATTTCCATGTTCATAGAGAGGGCTGTGTAGATATATCCATGTTCATACAGATAGCGGTGTAGATATTTCCATGTTCATACAGATAGCGGTGTAGATATTTCCATGTTCATCCAGATGGCTGCATAGATATATCCATGTTCATACCGATGGCGGTGAAGATATTTCCATGTCCATACAGATAGCGGTGTAGATATTTCCATGTTCATACAGATAGCGGTGTAGCTATTTCCATGTTCATACAGATAGCGGTGTATGTATTTCCATGTTCATGCAGATAGCAGTGCAGATATTTCCATGTTCATACAGATAGCAGTGTAGATATTTCCATGTTCATCCAGGAGGCTGTGAAGATATATCCATGTTCATACAGATGGCGGTGAAGATATTTCCATGTTCATACAGATCGCGGTGTAGTTATTTCCATGTGTAAAGAGATAGCTGTGTAGATATTTCCATGTATATGCAGATAGCTGTGTGGATATTTCCATTTTCATGCAGATAGCGGTTTAGAGATTTTCATGTTCAAACACATAGCGGTGTAGATATTTCCATGTTCATAGAGATAGCGGTGTAGATATTTCCATGTTCATACAGATAGAGGGGCTGATATTTCCTTGTTCATACAGATAGCTGTGCTGATATTTCCATGTTTATACAGGTAGCGGATTAGATATTTCCATGTTTATACAGGTCGCAGGGTAGATATTTCCATGTTTATACAGGTAGCGGTGTAGGTATTTCCATGTTTATACAGATAGCGGTGTAGATATTTCCAAGTTTATACTGATAGCGGTGAAGATATCTCCATCTTAATACAGATGGCGGTGCAGATATTTATATGTTCATACAGATGGCAGTGCAGATATTTCCATATTCATACAGATCACGGTGTAGATATTTCCATGTTCATCCAGATGGCTGTGTAGACATATCCATGTTCATACAGATGGCGGTGAAGATATTTCCATGTTCATACAGATAGCGGTGTACATATTTCCATGTTCATACATATAGCGGTGTAGATATTTCCATGATCATACAGATGGCTTTGTAGATATATCCATGTTCATAATTTTGGCGGTGAAGTTATTTCCATGTTCATACAGATAGCGGTGTAGATATTTCCATGTTAATACAGATAGCGGTGTAGATATTTCCATGTTCATACTGATAGCGGTGCTGATATTTCCATGTTTATACACGTAGAAGTGTAGATATTTCCATGTTTATACAGATAGCGGTGTAGATATTTCCATGTTTATACAGATAGCAGTGTAGATATTTCGATGTTTATACAGATAGCGGTGTAGATATCTCCTTCTTAATACAGATGGCGGTGCAGATATTTATATGTTCATACACATGGTGGTGCAGATATTTCCATGTTCATACAGATGGCGGTGTAGATATTTCCATGTTCATACAGATAGCGGTGCTGATATTTCCATTTTTATACAGATAGCGGTGTAGATATTTCCATGTTTATACAGATAGCGGTGTAGATATTTCCATGTTTATACAGATAGCGGTGTAGATATCTCCTTAATACAGATGGCGGTGTAGATATTTATATGTTCATACAGATGGCAGTGAAGATATTTCCATGTTCATACAGATGGCGGTGTAGATATTTCCATGTTTTTAGAGATAGCGGTGTAGTTTTTTCCATGTGTAAAGAGATAGCTGTGTAGATATTTCCATGTATATGCAGATAGCTGTGTAGATATTTCCATTTGCATGCAGACAGCGGTGTAGATATTTCCATGTTCAAACAAATAGCGGTGTAGATATTTCCATGTTCATACAGATAGCGGTGTATATAATTCCATGTTCATACAGATAGCGGTGTAGATGTTTCCATGTTCATACAGATAGCGGTGTAGATATTTCCATGTTCATACAGATAGCGGTGTATATATTTCCATGTTCATACAGATAGCGGTGTAGATATTTCCATGTTCATCCAGATTGCTGTGTAGACATATCCATGTTCATACAGATAGCGGTGTAGATATCTCCATCTTAATACAGATGGCGGTGTAGATATTTATATGTTCATACAGATGGCGGTGCAGATATTTCCATGTTCATACAGATAGCGGTGTAGTTATTGCCATTGGTAAAGAGATAGCTGTGTAGATATTTCCATGTTTATGCAGAGAGCTCTGTAGATATTTCCATTTTCATGCAGATAGCGGTTTAGATATTTCCAAGTTCAAACAGAGGTGTAGATATTTCCATGTTCATACAGATAGCGTTGTAGATATTTCCATGTTTATACAGATAGCGGTGAAGATGTATGCATGTTTACACAGATAGCGGTGTAGATATTTCCATGTTCATACAGATAGCGGTGTAGATATTTCCATGTCCATCCAGATGGCTGTGTAGATATATCCATGTTCATACAGATAGCGGTGTAGTTATTTCCATGTTGATACAGATAGTGGTGTAGATATTTCCATGTTCAGATAGCGGTGTAGCTATTTCCATGTTCATACAGACAGCGGTGTATATATTTCCATGTTCATACAGATAGCGGTGTAGATATTTCCATGTTCATACAGATAGCTGTGCTATTTCCATGTTTATACAGGTAGCGGTGTAGATATTTCCATGTTTATACAGATAGCGGGGTAGATATTTCCATGTTTATACAGATAGCGGTGTAGATACTTCCAGGTTTATACAGATAGCGGTGCAGATATCTCCTTAATACAGATGGCGGTGTAGATATTTATATGTTCATACAGATGGCGTTGCAGATATTTCCATGTTCATACAGATGGCGGTGTAGATATTTCCATGTTTTTAGAGATAGCGGTGTAGTTATTTCCATGTGTAAAGAGATAGCTGTGTAGATATTTCCATGTATATACAGATTTCTGTGTAGAAATTTACATTTTCATGCAGACAGCAGTGTAGATATTTCCATGTTCAAACAGATAGCGGTGTAGATATTTCCATGTTCATACATATAGCGGTGTAGATATTTCCATGTTCATACAGATAGCGGTGTAGATATTTCAATGTTCATACACATAGCGGTGTAGATATTTCCATGTTCATACAAATGGCGGTGTAGATATTTCCATGTTTATACAGATAGCGGTGTAGATATCTCCATCTTAATACAGATGGCGGTGTAGATATTTATATGTTCATACAGATGGCGGTGCAGATATTTCCATGTTCATACAGATAGCGGAGTAGCTATTTCCATGTTCATACAGATAGCGGTGTAGATATTTCCATGTTCCTCCAGATGGCTGTGTAGACATATCCATGTTCACACAGATGGCGGTGAAGATAATTCCATGTTCATACATCTAGCGGTGTAGATATTTCCATGTTCATACAGATAGCGGTGTAGATATTTCCGTGTTCATACAGATAGAGGGGCTGATATTTCCATGTTCGTACAGATAGCGGTGCTGATATTTCCATGTTTATACAGATAGCGGTGTAGACATTTCCATGTTTATACAGATAGCGGTGTAGATATCTCCATCTTAATACAGATGGCGGTGTAGATGTTTATATGTTCATACAGATGGCTGTGCAGATATTTCCATGTTCATACAGATAGCGGTGTAGTTATTTCCATGTGTAAAGAGATAGCTGTGCAGATATTTCCAGGTATATGCAGATAGCTGTGTAGATATTTCCATTTTCATGCAGATAGCGGTTTAGATATTTCCATGTTTAAACAGATAGCGGTGTAGCTATTTCCACGTTCATACAGATAGCGGTGTTGATATTTCCATGTTCATCCAGATGGTTGTGTAGATATATCCCTGTTCATACAGATAGCGGTGTAGATATTTCCATCTTCATACAGATAGCAGTGTAGATATTTCCATGTTCATACAGATAGCGGTGTAGATATTTCCATGTTCATCCAGATGGCTGTGTAGATATATCCATGTTCATACAGATGGCGGTGAAGATAATTCCATTTTCATACAGATAGCGGTGTAGATATTTCCATGTTCATACAGATAGTGGTGTAGATATTTCCATGTTCATACAGATGGCGGTGCAGATATTTCCATGTTCATACGTATCGCGGTGAAGATACTTCCATGTTCATACAGATGGCGGTGTAGAAACTTCCATGTTCATACTGATAGCGGTGCTGATATTTCCATGTTTATACAGGTAGCGGTGTAGATATTTCCATGTTTATACAGATAGCGGTGTAGATATTTCCATGTTTATACACATAGCGGTGTAGATATTTCCATGTTTATACAGATAGCGGTGTAGATATTTCCATGTTTATGCAGATAGTTGTGTAGATATCTCCATCTTAATACAGATGGCGGTGTAGATATTTAAATGTTCATACAGATGGCTGTGTAGACATATCCATGTTCATACAGATGGCGGTGAAGATATTTCCATGTTCATACAGATAGCGGTGTAGATATTTCCAACTTCATAGAGATAGCGGTGTAGATATTTCCGTGTTCATACAGATGGCTTTGTAGATATATCCATGTTCCTACAGATGGCGGTGAAGATATTTCCATGTTCATCCAGATGGCTGTGTAGATATTTCCATGTTCATACAGATAGCGGTGCTGATATTTCCATGTTTATACAGGTAGCGGTGTAGATATTTCCATGTTTATACAGATAGCGTTGTAGATATTTCCATGTTTATACAGATAGCGGTGAAGATGTATGCATGTTTACACAGTTAGCGGTGTAGATATTTCCATGTTCATACAGATAGCGGTGTAGATATTTCCATGTTCATCCAGATGGCTGTGTAGACATATCCATGTTCAGAAAGATGGCGTTGAAGATATTTCCATGTTCATACAGATGGCTGTGTAGATATATCCATGTTCATACAGATGGCGGTGACGATATTTCCATGTTCATACAGACGGTGGTGTAGATATTTCCATGTTCATACAGATAGCGGTGCTGATATTTCCATGTTTATACAGGTAGCGGTGTAGATATTTCCATGTTTATACAGATAGCGGTGTAGATATTTCCATGTTTATACAGATAGCGGTGTAGATATTTCCATGTTTATACAGATAGCGGTGTAGATATCTCCATCTTAATACAGATGGCGGTGTAGATATTTATAAGTTCATACAGTTGGCGGTGCAGATATTTCCATGTTCATACGTATCGCGGTGAAGATACTTCCATGTTCATACAGATGGCGGTGTAGAAACTTCCATGTTCATACTGATAGCGGTGCTGATATTTCCATGTTTATACAGGTAGCGGTGTAGATATTTCCATGTTCATACAGATGGCTGTGTAGATAGATCCATGTTCATACAGATGGCGGTGAAGATATTTCCATGTTCATACAGATAGCGGTGCATATATTTCCAAGTTCATTCAGATAGCCGTGTAGATATTGCCATGTTTATACCGGTAGCGGTGCTGATACTTCCATGTTTATACAGGTAGCGGTGTACATATTTCCATATTTATACAGATAGCGGTGAAGATGTATGCATGTTTACACAGATAGCGGTTTAGATATTTGCATGTTCATACAGATAGCGGTGTAGATATTTCCATGTTCATCCAGATGGCTGTGTAGATATATCCATGTTCATACAGATGGCGGTGAAGATATTTCCATGTTCATACAGAGAGCGGTGTAGATATTTCCATGTTCATACAGAGAGCGGTGTAGATATTTCCATGTTTGTACAGATAGCGGTGTAGATATCTCCATCTTAATACAGATGGCGGTGTAGATATTTATATGTTCATACAGATGGCTGTGCAGATATTTCCATGTTCATACAGACGGCGGTGTAGATATTTCCATGTTCATACAGATAGTGGTGTAGTTATTTCCATGTGTAAAGAGATAGCTGTGTAGATATTTCCATGTATATGCAGATAGCTGCGTAGATATTTCCATTTTCAAGAAGATAGCGGTGTATATATTTCCCTGTTCAAACAGTTAGCGGTGTAGATATTTCCATGTTCAGAAAGATAGCGGTGTAGATATTTCCATCTTTATACAGATAGCGGTGAAGATGTATGCATGTTTACACAGATAGCGGTGTAGATATTTCCATGTCCATACAGATAGCGGTGTAGATATTTCCATGTTTATACAGATAGCGGTGAAGATGTATGCATGTTTACACAGATAGCGGTGTAGATATTTCCATGTTCGTACAGACGGCTGTGTAGACCTATCCATGTTCATACAGATGGCGGTGAAGATATTTCCATGTTCATACAGATGGCTGTGTAGATATATCCATGTTCATACAGATGGCGGTGAAGATATTTCCATGTTCATACAGACGGCGGTGTAGATATTTCCATGTTCATACTGATAGCGGTGCTGATATTTCCATGTTTATACAGGTAGCGGTGTAGATATTTCAATGTTTATACAGATAGCGGTGTATATATTTCCATGTTCATCCAGATGGCTGTGTAGATATGTCCATGTTCATACAGATGGCGGTGAAGACATTTCCATGTTCATACAGATAGCGGTGTAGATATTTCCATGTTCATACAGATAACCGTGTAGATATTGCCATGTTTATACCGATAGCGGTGTAGATATTTCCATGTTCATACAGATAGCGGTGTAGATATTTCCATGTTCATACAGATAGCTGTGTAGCTATTTCCATGTTCATACAGATAGTGGTGTAGATATTTCCATGTTTATACACATAGCGGTGTAGATATTTCCATGTTTATACAGATAGAGGTGTAGATATTTCCATGTTTATGCAGATAGTGGTGTAGATATCTCCATGTTAATACAGATGGCGGTGTAGATATTTAAATGTTCATACAGATGGCGGTGCAGATATTTTCATGTTCATACAGATGGCGGTGTAGATATTTCCATGTTCATACAGATAGCGGTGTAGTTATTTCCATGTGTAAAGAAATAGCTGTGTAGATATTTCCATGTATAAGCAGATAGCTGTGTAGATATTTCCGTTTTCATGCAGATAGCGGTGTATATATTTCCCTGTTCAAACAGTTAGCGGTGTAGATATTTCCATGTTCATAAAGATAGCGGTGTAGATATTTCCTTTTTTATACAGATAGCGGTGTAGATATTTCCATGTTCATACAGATAGCCGTGTAGATATTGCCATGTTCATACCGATAGCGGTGCTGATACTTCCATGTTTATACAGGTAGCGGTGTACATATTTCCGTGTTTATACAGATAGCGGTGTAGATATTTCCATGTTCATACAGATAGCGGTGTAGATATTTAAATGTTTATACAGATACCGGTGTAGATATCTCCTTCTTAATACAGATGGCGGTGTAGATATTTCCATGTTCATACAGATGGCGGTGTAGATATTTCCATGTTTATAGAGATAGCGGTGTAGTTATTTCCATGTGCAAAGAGATAGCTGTGTAGATATTTCCATTTATATGCAGATAGTTGTGTAGATATTTCCATTTTCATGGAGATAGCGGTGTAGATATTTCCATGTTCAAACAGATAGAGTTGTAGATATTTCCATGTTCATACAGATAGCGGTTTAGATATTTCCATGTTTATACAGATAGCGGTGAAGATGTATGCATGTTTACACAGATAGCGGTGTAGATATTTCCATGTTCATCCAGACGGCTGTGTAGACATATCCATGTTCGTACAGATGGTGGTGAAGATATTTCCATGTTCATACAGATGGCTGTGTAGATATATCCATGTTCATACAGATGGCGGTGACGATATTTCCATGTTCATACAGACGGTGGTGTAGATATTTCCATGTTCATACAGATAGCGGTGCTGATATTTCCATGTTTATACAGGTAGCGGTGTAGATATTTCCATGTTTATACAGATAGCGGTGTAGATATTTCCATGTTTATACTGATAGCGGTGTAGATATTTCCATGTTTATACAGATAGCGGTGTAGATATTTCCATGTTCATACAGATAGCGGTGTAGATATTTCCAACTTCATAGAGATAGCGGTGTAGATATTTCCATGTTCATACAGATGGCTTTGTAGATATATCCATGTTCCTACAGATAGCGGTGAAGATATTTCCATGTTCATACAGATGGCGGTGTAGAGATTTCCATGTTCATACAGATAGCGGGGCTGATATTTCCATGTTTATACAGGTAGCAGTGTAGATATTTCCTTGTTTATACAGAAAGCGGCATAGATATTTCCATGTTTATACAGATAGCAATTTAGATATTTCCAAGTTTATACAGATAGCGGTGTAGATATCTCCATCTTAATACAGACGGCGGTGAAGTTATTTCCATGTTCATACAGATGGCGGTGTAGATATTTCCATGTTTATAGAGATAGCATTGTAGTTATTTCCATGTGTAAAGAGATAGCTTTGTAGATATTTCCATGTATATGCAGATAGCTGTGTAGATATTTCCATTTTCATGCAGATAGCGGTGAAGATGTATACATGTTTACACAGATAGCGGTGTAGATATTTCCATGTTCATACAGATAGCGGTGTAGATATTTCCATGTTCATACAGATGGCTGTGTAGATATATCTATGTTCTTACAGATAGCGGAGAAGATATTTCCATGTTCATACAGATAGCGGTGTAGATATTTCCATGTTCATACAGATAGCGGTGTAGATATTTCCATGTTCATACAGATAGCGGTGTAGATATTTCCATGTTCATACAGATAGCTGTGTAGATATTTCCCTGTTCATCCAGATGGCTGTGTAGATATATCCATGTTCATAGAGATGGCGGTGAAGATATTTCCATGTTCATACAGATAGCGGTGCAGATATTTCCATGTTCATACAGATAGCTGTGTAGATATTGCCATGTTTATACCGATAGCGGTGCTGATACTTCCATGTTTATACAGGTAGCGGTGTACATATTTCCATGTTTATACAGATAGCGGTGTAGATATTTCCATGTTCATACAGATAGCGGTGTAGATATTTCCATGTTCATAGAGATAGCGGTGCAGATATTTACATGTTCATACAGATAGCGGTGCTGAAATTTCCATGTTTATACAGGTAGCGGTGTAGACATTTCGATGTTTATACAGATAGTGGTGTAGATATTTCCATGTTTATACAGATAGCGGTGTAGATATTTCCACGTTTATGCAGATAGCGGTGTAGATATCTCCATCTTAATACAGATGGTGGTGTATATATTTATATGTTCATTCAGATGGCGGTGCAGATATTTCCATGTTCATACATATGGCGGTGTAGATATTTCCATGTTCATACAGATAGCGGTGTAGTTATTTCCATGTGTAAAGAGATAGCTGTGTAGATATTCCCATGTATATGCAGATAGCTGTGTAGATATTTCCATTTTCAAGCAGATAGCGGTGTATATACTTCCCTGTTCAAACAGATAGCGGTGTAGATATTTCCATGTTCATACAGATAGTGGTGTAGATATTTCCATGTTCATACAGATAGCGGTGTATCTATTTCCATGTTCATACAGATAGCGGTGTGGATATTTCCATGTTCATAGACATAGCGGTGTAGATATTTCCATGTTTATACAGATAGCGGTGTAGATATTTCCATGTTTATGCAGATAGCGGTGTAGATATCTCCATCTTAATACAGATGGCGGTGTAGATATTCATATGTTCATACAGATGGCGGTGCAGATATTTCCATGTTCATACGGATGGCGGTGAAGATATTTCCATGTTCATACAGATGGCGGTGTAGAAACTTCCATGTTCATACTGATAGCGGTGCTGATATTTCCATGTTTATACGGGTAGCGGTGTAGATATTTCCATGTTTATACAGATAGTGGTGTGAATATTTCCATGTTTATACACATAGCGGTGTAGATATTTCCATGTTTATACATATAGCGGTGTAGATATTTCCATGTTTTTGCAGATAGTTGTGTAGATATTTCCATCTTAATACAGATGGCGGTGTAGATATTTAAATGTTCATTCAGATGGCTGTGTAGACATATCCATGTTCATACAGATGGCGGTGAAGATATTTCCATGTTCATACAGATAGCGGTGTAGATATTTCCATGTTCATACAGATAGCGGTGTAGATATTTCCATGTTCATACAGATGGCTGTGTACATATATCCATGTTCCTACAGATGGCGGTGAAGATATTTCCATGTTCATACAGATGGCGGTGTAGATATTTCCATGTTCATACAGATATCGGGGCTGATATTTCCATGTTTATACATGTAGCGGTGTAGATATTTCCATGTTTATACAGATAGCGGTGTAGATATTTCCATGTTTATACAGATAGCGGTGTAGATATTTCCATGTTCATACAGATAGCGGTGTATGTATTTCCATGTTCATACAGATAGCGGTGTAGATATTTCCATTTTCATGCAGATAGCGGTGTATATATTTCCCTGTTCAAACAGTTAGCGGTGTAGATATTTCCATGTTCATACAGATAGCGGTGTAGATATTTCCATGTTCATACAGATAGCTGTGTAGATATTTCCCTGTTCATCCAGATGGCTGTGTAGATATATCCATGTTCATAGAGATGGCGGTGAAGATATTTCCATGTTCATACAGATAGCGGTGCAGATATTTCCATGTTCATACAGATAGCTGTGTAGATATTGCCATGTTTATACCGATAGCGGTGCTGATACTTCCATGTTTATACAGGTAGCGGTGTACATATTTCCATGTTTATACAGATAGCGGTGTAGATATTTCCATGTTCATACAGATAGCGGTGTAGATATTTCCATGTTCATAGAGATAGCGGTGCAGATATTTACATGTTCATACAGATAGCGGTGCTGAAATTTCCATGTTTATACAGGTAGCGGTGTAGACATTTCGATGTTTATACAGATAGTGGTGTAGATATTTCCATGTTTATACAGATAGCGGTGTAGATATTTCCACGTTTATGCAGATAGCGGTGTAGATATCTCCATCTTAATACAGATGGTGGTGTATATATTTATATGTTCATTCAGATGGCGGTGCAGATATTTCCATGTTCATACATATGGCGGTGTAGATATTTCCATGTTCATACAGATAGCGGTGTAGTTATTTCCATGTGTAAAGAGATAGCTGTGTAGATATTCCCATGTATATGCAGATAGCTGTGTAGATATTTCCATTTTCAAGCAGATAGCGGTGTATATACTTCCCTGTTCAAACAGATAGCGGTGTAGATATTTCCATGTTCATACAGATAGTGGTGTAGATATTTCCATGTTCATACAGATAGCGGTGTATCTATTTCCATGTTCATACAGATAGCGGTGTGGATATTTCCATGTTCATAGACATAGCGGTGTAGATATTTCCATGTTTATACAGATAGCGGTGTAGATATTTCCATGTTTATGCAGATAGCGGTGTAGATATCTCCATCTTAATACAGATGGCGGTGTAGATATTCATATGTTCATACAGATGGCGGTGCAGATATTTCCATGTTCATACGGATGGCGGTGAAGATATTTCCATGTTCATACAGATGGCGGTGTAGAAACTTCCATGTTCATACTGATAGCGGTGCTGATATTTCCATGTTTATACGGGTAGCGGTGTAGATATTTCCATGTTTATACAGATAGTGGTGTGAATATTTCCATGTTTATACACATAGCGGTGTAGATATTTCCATGTTTATACATATAGCGGTGTAGATATTTCCATGTTTTTGCAGATAGTTGTGTAGATATTTCCATCTTAATACAGATGGCGGTGTAGATATTTAAATGTTCATTCAGATGGCTGTGTAGACATATCCATGTTCATACAGATGGCGGTGAAGATATTTCCATGTTCATACAGATAGCGGTGTAGATATTTCCATGTTCATACAGATAGCGGTGTAGATATTTCCATGTTCATACAGATGGCTGTGTACATATATCCATGTTCCTACAGATGGCGGTGAAGATATTTCCATGTTCATACAGATGGCGGTGTAGATATTTCCATGTTCATACAGATATCGGGGCTGATATTTCCATGTTTATACATGTAGCGGTGTAGATATTTCCATGTTTATACAGATAGCGGTGTAGATATTTCCATGTTTATACAGATAGCGGTGTAGATATTTCCATGTTCATACAGATAGCGGTGTATGTATTTCCATGTTCATACAGATAGCGGTGTAGATATTTCCATTTTCATGCAGATAGCGGTGTATATATTTCCCTGTTCAAACAGTTAGCGGTGTAGATATTTCCATGTTCATACAGATAGCCGTGTAGATATTTCCATGTTCATCCAGATGGCTGTGTAGATATCTCCTTCATAATACAGATGGCGGTGTAGATATTTATATGTTCATACAGATGTCGGTGCAGATATTTCCATGTTCATACAGATGGTGGTGTAGATATTTCCATGTTTATTGAGATAGCGGTGTAGTTATTTCCATGTGTAAAGAGATAGCTGTGTAGATATTTCCATGTATATGCAGATAGCTGTGTAGTTATTTCCATTTTCATGCAGATAGCGGTGTAGATATTTCCATGTTCAAACAGATAGCGGTGCAGATATTTCCATGTTCATACAGATAGCGGTGTGGATATTTCCATGTTTATACAGATAGCAGTGTAGATATTTCCATGTTCATCCAGACGGCTGTGTAGACATATCCATGTTCATACAGATGGCGGTGAAGATATTTCCATGTTCAAACAGATGGCTGTGTAGATATATCCATGTTCATACAGATGACGGTGAAGATTTTTCCATGTTCATACAGATGGCGGTGTAGATATTTCCATGTTCATACAGATAGCGGTGTTGATATTTCCATGTTTATACAGGTCGCAGTGTAGATATTTCCATGTTTATGCAGATAGCGGTGTAGATATTTCCATGTTTATACACATAGCGGTGTAGATATTTCCATGTTTATACAGATAGCGGTGTAGATATCTCCATCTTAATACAGATGGCGGTGTAGATATTTATATGTTCACACAGATGGCGGTGCAGATATTTCCATGTTCATACAGATGGCGGTGAAGATATTTCCATGTTCATACAGATGGCGGTGTAGATACTTCCATGTTCATACTGAAAGCAGTGCTGATATTTCCATGTTTACACAGGTAGCGGTGTAGATATTTCCATGTTCATACAGATAGCGGTGTAGATATTACCATGTTTATACACATAGCGGTGTAGATATTTCCATGTTTATACAGATAGCGGTGTAGATATCTCCATCTTAATACAGATGGCTGTGTAGATATTTCCATGTTCATACAGATAGCGGTGTAGTTATTTCCATGTGTAAAGAGATAGCTGTGTATATATTCCCATGTATATGCAGATAGCTGTGTAGATATTTCCATTTTCAAGCAGATAGCGGTGTATATACTTCCGTGTTCAAACAGATAGCGGTGTAGATATTTCCATGTTCATACAGATAGTGGTGTAGATATTTCCATGTTCATACAGATAGCGGTGTATCTATTTCCATGTTCATACAGATAGCGGTGTGGATATTTCCATGTTCATAGAGATAGCGGTGTAGATATTTCCATGTTTATACGGGTAGCGGTGTAGATATTTCAATGTTTATACAGATAGCGGTGAAGGTGTATGCATGTTTACACAGATAGCGGTGTAGATATTTTCATGTTCATCCAGATGTCTGTGTAGATATTTCCATGTTCATACAGATAGCGGCATAGATATTTCCATGTTCATCCAGATGGCTGTGATGATATATCCATGTTCATACAGATGGCGGTGAAGATATTTCCATGTTCATACAGATAGCGGTGTAGATATTTCCATCTTTATACAGATAGCGGTGTAGATATTTCCATATTCATACAGATAGCAGTGTAGCTATTTCCATGTTCCTACAGATAGCGGTGTAGATACTTCCATGTTCTTCCAGATGGCTGTGTAGATATATCCATGTTCATACAGATGGCGGTGAAGGTATTTCCATATTCATACACATAGCGGTGTAGATATATCCATGTTCATACAGATAGTGGTGTAGATATTTCCATGTTCATACAGATAGCGGTGCAGATATTTCCATGTTCATGCAGATAGCGGTGTAGATATTTCCATGTTCATACAGATAGTGGTGTATGTATTTCCATGTTCATACAGATAGTGGTGTAGATATTACCATGTTTATACACATAGCAGTGTAGATATTTCCATGTTTATACAGATAGCGGTGTAGATATCTCCATCTTAATACATATGGCGGTGTAGACATTTATATGTTCGTTCAGATGGCGGTGCAGATATTTCCATGTTCATACAGATGGCGGTGTAGATATTTCCATGCTCATACAGATAGCGGTGTAGTTATTTCCATGTGTAAAGAGATAGCTGTGTAGATATTCCCATGTATATGCAGATAGCTGTGTAGATATTTCCATTTTCAAGCAGATAGCGGTGTATATACTTCCCTGTTCATACAGATAGCGGTTTAGATATATCCATGTTCATACAGATAGTGGTGTAGATATTTCCATGTTCATACAGATGGCGGTGTAGATTTTTCAATGTTTATACAGGTAGCGGTGTAGATATTTCCATGTTCATACAGATAGCAGTGTAGATATTTCCATGTTCATACAGATGGCGGTGTAGATATTTAAATGTTCATACAGATAGCGGTGCTGATATTTCCATGTTTATACAGATAGCGGTGTAGATATTTCTATGTTTATACAGATAGCGGTGTAGATATTTCCATGTTTATACACATAGCGGTGTAGATATTTCCATGTTTATACAGATAGCGGTGTAGATATTTCCATGTTTATGCAGATAGTTGTGTAGATATCTCCATCTTAATACAGATGGCGGTGTAGATATTTAAATGTTCATTCAGATGGCTGTGTAGACATATCCATGTTCATACAGATGGCGGTGAAGATATTTCCATGTTCATACAGATAGCGGTGTAGATATTTCCATGTTCATACAGATAGCGGTGTAGATATTTCCATGTTCATACAGATGGCTGTGTAGATATATCCATGTTCCTTCAGATGGCGGTGAAGATATTTCCATGTTCATACAGATGGCGGTGTAGATATTTCCATGTTCATACAGATAGCAGGGCTGATATTTCCATGTTTATACATGTAGCGGTGTAGATATTTCCATGTTTATACAGATAGCGGTGTAGATATTTCCATGTTTATAAACATAGCGGTGTAGATATTTCCATGTTCATACAGATAGCGGTGTATGTATTTCCATGTTCATACAGATAGCGGTGCAGATATTTCCATTTTCATGCAGGTAGCGGTGTATATATTTCCCTGTTCAAACAGTTAGCGGTGTAGATATTTCCATCTTCATAAAGATAGTGGTGTAGATATTTCCATGTTTATATAGATAGCGGTGAAGTTTTATGCATGTTTACACAGATACCGGTGTAGATATTTCCATGTTCATCCAGATGGCTGTGTAGATATATCCATGTACATACAGATGGCGGTGAAGATATTTCCATGTTCATACAGATAGCGGTGTAGATATCTCCATCTTAATACAGACGGCGGAGTAGATATTTATATGTTCATACAGATGGCGGTGCAGATATTTCCATGTTCATACACATGGCGGTGAAGGTATTTCCATGTTCATACAGATGGCGGTGTAGAAACCTCCATGTTCATACTTATAGCGGTGCTGATATTTCCATGTTTATACAGGTAGCGGTGTAGATATTTCCATGTTTATACAGATAGCAGTGTAGATATTTCCATGTTTATACATATAGCGGTGTAGATATTTCCCTGTCTATACAGATAGCGGAGTGGATATTTCCATGTTTATGCAGATAGCGGTGTAGATATTTCCATGTTCATACAGATAGCGGTGTAGATATTTCCATGTTCATACAGATAGCGGTGTAGATATTTCCATGTTCATACAGATAGCGGTGTAGATATTTCCATGTTTATACAGATAGCGGTGAAGGTGTATGCATGTTTGCACAGTTAGCGGTGTAGATATTTCCATGTTCATACAGATAGCGGTGTAGATATTTCCATGTTCATCCAGATGGCAGTGTAGACATATCCTTGTTCAGAAAGATGGCGTTGAAGATATTTCCATGTTCATACAGGTAGCGGTGTAGATATTTCCATGTTCATACAGATGGCAGTGAAGATATTTCCATGTTCATACAGATAGTGGTGTAGATATTTCCATGTTCATACAGATAGCGGTGGAGATATTTCCGTGTTCATACCGATAGCGGTGCTGATATTTCCATGTTTATACAGGTAGCGATGTAGATATTTCCATGTTTGTACAGATAGCGGTGTAGATATTTCCATGTTCATACAGATAGTGGTGTAGATATTTCCATGTTCAAACAGATAGCGGTGTAGCTATTTCCATGTTCTTACAGATAGCGGTGTAGATATTTCCATGTTCATAGAGATAGAGGTGTAGATATTTACATGATCATACAGATAGCGGTGCTGATATTTCCATGTTTATACAGGTAGCGGTGTAGATATTTCCATGTTTATACAGATAGTGGTGTAGATATTTCCATGTTTATACAGATTGCGGTGTAGATATTTCCAAGTTTATACAGATAGCGGTGTAGATATCTCCATCTTAATACAGATGGCGGTGTAGATATTTATATGTTCATACAGATGGCGGTGCAGATATTTCCATGTTCATACAGATGGCGGTGTAGATATTTCCATGTTCATCCAGATGGGTGTGTAGATAAATCCATGTTCATACAGATGGCGGTGAAGATATTTCCATGTTCATACAGATAGCGGTGTATATATTTCCATGTTTACAGATATCGGTGTAGATATTTCCATGTTTATACAGATAGCGGAGTAGATATCTCCATCTTAATACAGATGGCGGTGTAGATATTTATATGATCATACAGATGGCGGTGCAGATACTTCCATGTTCATACAGATGGCGGTGTAGATATTTCCATGTTTATAGAGATAGCGGTGTAGTTATTTCCATGTGTAAAGAGATAGCTGTATAGATATTTCCATGTATATGCAGATAGCTTTGTAGATATTTCCATTTTCATGCAGATAGCGGTGTAGATATTTCCATGTTCAAACAGATAGCGGTGTAGATATTTCCATGTTCATACAGATAGCTGTGTAGGTATTTCCATGTTTAAACAGATAGTGGTGAAGATGTATACATGTTTACACAGATAGCGGTGTAGATATTTCCATGCTCATACAGATAGCGGTGTAGATACTTCCGTGTTCATCCAGATGGCTGTGTAGATATATCCATGTTCATACAGATGGCGGTGAAGATATTTCCATGTTCATACAGATAGCGGTGTAGATATTTCCATGTTCATACAGATATCGGTGTAGATATCTCCTTCTTAATGCAGATGGCGGTGTAGATATTTATATGTTCATACAGATGGCGGTGCAGATATTTCCATGTTCATACAGATAGCGGAGTAGATATTTCCATGTTCATACAGATAGCGGTGTAGATATTTCCGTGTTCATACCGATAGCGGTGCTGATATTTCCATGTTTATACAGGTAGCGGTGTAGATATTTCCATGTTTATACAGATAGCGGTGTAGATATTTCCATGTTTATACAGATAGCAGTGTAGATATTTCCATGTTTATACAGATAGCGGTGAAGATATCTCTTTCTTAATACAGATGGCAGTGTAGATATTTATAAGTTCATAGAGATGGCGGTGCAGATATTTCCATGTTCATACAGGTGGCGGTGTAGATATTTCCATGTTCATACAGATAGCGGTGTAGTTATTTCCATGTGTAAAGGGATAGCTGTATAGATATTTCCATGTATATGCAGATAGCTGTTTAGATATTTCCATTTTCATGCAGAAATCGGTGTATATATTTCCCTGTTCAAACAGATAGCGGTGTAGATATTTCCATGTTCATACAGATAGTGGTGTAGATATTTCCATGTTCATACAGATAGCGGTGTAGCTATTTCCATGTTCATACAGATAGCGGTGTGGATATTTCCATGTTCATAGATATAGTGGTGTAGATATTTCCATGTTCATACAGATAGCGGTGCTTATATTTCCATGTTTATACAGGTAGCGGTGTAGATATTTCCATGTTTATACAGATAGCGGTGAAGATGTATGCATGTTTACACATATAGCGGTGTAGATATTTTCATGTTCATCCAGATGGCTGTGTAGATATTTCCATGTTCATACCGATAGCGGTGTAGATATTTCCATGTTCATCCAGATGGCTTTGTAGATATATCCATGTTCATACAGATGGCAGTGAAGATATTTCCATGTTCATACAGATAGCGGAGTAGATATTTCCATGTTCATACAGATAGCGGTGTAGATATTTCCGTGTTCATACCGATAGCGGTGCTGATATTCCCATGTTAAAACAGGTAGCGGTGTAGATATTTCCATGTTTATACAGATAGCGGTGTAGATATTTCCATGTTAATACAGATAGCAGTGTAGATATTTCCATGTTTATACAGATGGCGGTGAAGATATCTCTTTCTTAATACAGATGGCAGTGTAGATATTTATAAGTTCATAGAGATGGCGGTGCAGATATTTCCATGTTCATACAGATAGCGGTGTATATATTTCCATGTTCATCCAGATGGCTGTGTAGATATATCCATGTTCGTACAGATAGCGGTGTAGATAATTCCATGTTCATACAGATAGTGGTGTAGATATTTCCATGTTCATACAGATAGCGGTGTAGCTATTTCCATGTTCATACAGATAGCGGTGTAGATATTT
The DNA here is from genome assembly GCF_029281585.2 of Gorilla gorilla gorilla. Lineage (NCBI taxonomy): Eukaryota > Metazoa > Chordata > Mammalia > Primates > Hominidae > Gorilla > Gorilla gorilla. The sequence goes on along the minus strand of NC_073232.2, from coordinate 650,595 downwards.
CGATGTTTATACAGATAGCGGTGAAGATGTATGCATTTTTACAAGGATAGCAGTGTAGATGTTTCCATGTTCATGCAGATAGCGGTGTAGATATTTCCATGTACATCCAGATGGCATTGTAGATATATCCATGTTCATACAGATGGCAGTGAAGATATTTCCATGTTCATACAGATAGCGGTGTAGATATTTCCATGTTCATACAGATAGCAGTGGAGATATTTCCGTGTTCATACCGATAGCGGTGCTGATATTTCCATGTTTATACAGGTAGCGATGTAGATATTTCCATGTTTGTACAGATAGCGGTGTAGATATTTCCATGTTCATACAGATAGTGGTGTAGATATTTCCATGTTCATACAGATAGCGGTGTAGCTATTTCCATGTTCTTACAGATAGCGGTGTAGATATTTCCATGTTCATAGAGATAGCGGTGTAGATATTTACATGATCATACAGATAGCGGTGCTGATATTTCCCTGTTTATACAGGTAGCGGTGTAGATATTTAAAAGTTTATACAGATAGTGGTGTAGATATTTCCAAGTTTATACAGATAGTGGTGTAGATATCTCCATCTTAATACAGATGGCGGTGTAGATATTTATATGTTCATACAGATGGCGGTGCAGATATTTCCATGTTCATACAGATGGCGGTGTAGATATTTCCATGTTCGTACAGATAGCGGTGTAGTTATTTCCATGTGTAAAGAGATGGCTGTGTAGATATTCCCATGTATATGCAGATAGCTGTGTAGATATTTCCATTTTCAAGCAGATAGCGGTGTATATACTTCCCTGTTCAAACAGATAGCGGTGTAGATATTTCCATGTTCATACAGATAGTGGTGTAGATATTTCCATGTTCATACAGATAGCGGTGTACCTATTTCCATGTTCATACAGATAGCGGTGTGGATATTTCCATATTCATAGAGATAGCGGTGTAGATATTTCCATGTTTATACAGGTAGTGGTGTAGATATTTCCATGCTTATACGGATAGCGGTGAAGATGTATGCATGTTTACACAGATAGCGGTGTAGATATTTTCACGTTCATCCAGATGGCTGTGTAGATATTTCCATGCTCATACAGATGGCGGTGAAGATATTTCCATGTTCATACAGATAGCGGTGTAGATATTTCCATGTTTATACAGATGGCGGTGTAGATATTTCCGTGTTCATACGGATAGCAGTGTAGCTATTTCCATGTTCATACAGATAGCGGTGTAGATATTTCCATGTTCATCCAGATGGCTGTGTAGATATATCCATGTTCATACAGATGACGGTGAAGATATTTCCATGTTCCTACAGATAGCGGTGTAGATATTTCCATGTTCATACAGATAGTGGTGTAGATATTTCCATGTTCATACAGATAGCGGTGTAGCTATTTCCATGTTCTTACAGATAGCGGTGTAGATATTTCCATGTTCATCCAGATGGCTGTGTAGCTATTTACATGTTCATACAGATAGCAGTGCTGATATTTCCATGTTTATACAGGTAGCAGTGTAGATATTTCCTTGTTTATACAGAAAACGGCATAGATATTTCCATGTTTATACAGATAGCGGTGTAGATATTTCCAAGTTTATACAGATAGCGGTGTAGATATCTCCATCTTAATACACATGGCGGTGTAGATATTTATATGTTCATACAGATGTCGGTGCAGATATTTCCATGTTCATACAGATGGCGGTGTAGATATTTCCATGTTTATAGAGATAGCAGTGTAGTTATTTCCATGTGTAAAGAGATAGCTTTGTAGATATTTCCATGTATATGCAGATAGCTGTGTAGATATTTCCATTTTCATGCAGATAGCGGTGTAGATATTTCCATGTTCAAACAGTTAGCGGTGTAGATATTTCCATGTTCATACAGATAGCGGTGTAGATATTTCCATGTTTATACAGATAGCGGTGAAGATGTATGCATGTTTGCACAGATAGTGGGGTAGATATTTCCATGTTCATACAGATAGCGGTGTAGATATTTCCATGTTCATACAGATAGCGGTGTAGATATTTCCATGTTCATCGAGAAGGCTGTGTAGATATTTCCATGTTCATACAGATAGCGGTGCTGATATTTCCATGTTGATACAGGTAGCGGTGTAGATATTTCCATGTTCATACAGATAGCGGTGTAGATATTTCCATGTTCATACAGATAGCGGTGTAGATACTTCCATGTTCATAGAGATAGCGGTGTAGCTTTTTCCATGTTCATACAGATAGCGGTGTAGATATTTCCATGTTCATCCAGATGGGTGTGTAGATAAATCCATGTTCATACAGATGGCGGTGAAGATATTTCCATGTTCATACAGATAGCGGTGTAGATATTTCCATGTTTACAGATATCGGTGTAGATATTTCCATGTTTATACAGATAGCGGAGTAGATATCTCCATCTTAATACAGATGGCGGTGTAGATATTTATATGATCATACAGATGGCGGTGCAGATACTTCCATGTTCATACAGATGGCGGTGTAGATATTTCCATGTTTATAGAGATAGCGGTGTAGTTATTTCCATGTGTAAAGAGATAGCTGTATAGATATTTCCATGTATATGCAGATAGCTTTGTAGATATTTCCATTTTCATCCAGATAGCGGTGTAGATATTTCCATGTTCAAACAGATAGCGGTGTAGATATTTCCATGTTCATACAGATAGCTGTGTAGGTATTTCCATGTTTAAACAGATAGTGGTGAAGATGTATACATGTTTACACAGATAGCGGTGTAGATATTTCCATGCTCATACAGATAGCGGTGTAGATACTTCCGTGTTCATCCAGATGGCTGTGTAGGTATATCCATGTTCATACAGATGGCGGTGAAGATATTTCCATGTTCATACAGATAGCGGTGTAGATATTTCCATGTTCATACAGATATCGGTGTAGATATCTCCTTCTTAATGCAGATGGCGGTGTAGATATTTATATGTTCATACAGATGGCGGTGCAGATATTTCCATGTTCATACAGATAGCGGAGTAGATATTTCCATGTTCATACAGATAGCGGTGTAGATATTTCCGTGTTCATACCGATAGCGGTGCTGATATTTCCATGTTTATACAGGTAGCGGTGTAGATATTTCCATGTTCATACAGATATCGGTGTAGATATCTCCTTCTTAATGCAGATGGCGGTGTAGATATTTATATGTTCATACAGATGGCGGTGCAGATATTTCCATGTTCATACAGATGGCGGTGTAGATATTTCCATGTTCATGCAGATAGCGGTGTAGTTATTTCCATGTGTAAAGAGATAGCTGTGTAGATATTCCCATGTATATTCAGATAGCTGTGTAGATATTTCCATTTTCATGCAGATAGCGGTGTATAAATTTCCCTGTTCAAACAGATAGCGGTGTAGATATTTCCATGTTCATACAGATAGTGGTGTAGATATTTCCATGTTCATACAGATAGCGGTGTAGCTATTTCCATGTTCATACAGATAGCGGTGTGGATATTTCCATGTTCATAGAGATAGCGGTGTAGATATTTCCATGTTCATACAGATAGCGGTGCTGATATTTCCATGTTTATACAGGTAGCGTTGTAGATATTTCCATGTTTATACAGATAGCGATGAAGATGTATGCATGTTTACACATATAGCGGTGTAGATATTTTCATGTTCATCCAGATGGCTGTGTAGATATTTCCATGTTCATACCGATAGCGGTGTAGATATTTCCATGTTCATCCAGATGTCTTTGTAGATATATCCATGTTCATACTGATGGCAGTGAAGATATTTCCATGTTCATACAGATAGCGGAGTAGATATTTCCATGTTCATACAGATAGCGGTGTAGATATTTCCGTGTTCATACCGATAGCGGTGCTGATATTTCCATGTTTATACAGGTAGCGGTGTAGATATTTCCATGTTTATACAGATAGCGGTGTAGATATTTCCATGTTTATACAGATAGCAGTGTAGATATTTCCATGTTTATACAGATAGCGGTGAAGATATCTCTTTCTTAATACAGATGGCAGTGTAGATATTTATAAGTTCATAGAGATGGCGGTGCAGATATTTCCATGTTCATACAGGTGGCGGTGTAGATATTTCCATGTTCATACAGATAGCGGTGTAGTTATTTCCATGTGTAAAGGGATAGCTGTATAGATATTTCCATGTATATGCAGATAGCTGTTTAGATATTTCCATTTTCATGCAGAAATCGGTGTATATATTTCCCTGTTCAAACAGATAGCGGTGTAGATATTTCCATGTTCATACACATAGTGGTGTAGATATTTCCATGTTCATACAGATAGCGGTGTAGCTATTTCCATGTTCATACAGATAGCGGTGTGGATATTTCCATGTTCATAGAGAAAGTGGTGTAGATATTTCCATGTTCATACAGATAGCGGTGCTTATATTTCCATGTTTATACAGGTAGCGGTGTAGATATTTCCATGTTTATACAGATAGCGGTGAAGATGTATGCATGTTTACACATATAGCGGTGTAGATATTTTCATGTTCATCCAGATGGCTGTGTAGATATTTCCATGTTCATACCGATAGCGGTGTAGATATTTCCATGTTCATCCAGATGGCTTTGTAGATATATCCATGTTCATACAGATGGCAGTGAAGATATTTCCATGTTCATACAGATAGCGGAGTAGATATTTCCATGTTCATACAGATAGCGGTGTAGATATTTCCGTGTTCATACCGATAGCGGTGCTGATATTCCCATGTTTATACAGGTAGCGGTGTAGATATTTCCATGTTTATACAGATAGCGGTGTAGATATTTCCATGTTTATACAGATAGCAGTGTAGATATTTCCATGTTTATACAGATGGCGGTGAAGATATCTCTTTCTTAATACAGATGGCAGTGTAGATATTTATAAGTTCATAGAGATGGCGGTGCAGATATTTCCATGTTCATACAGATAGCGGCGTAGATATTTCCATGTTCATCCAGATGGCTGTGTAGATATATCCATGTTCGTACAGATAGCGGTGTAGATAATTCCATGTTCATACAGATAGTGGTGTAGATATTTCCATGTTCATACAGATAGCGGTGTAGCTATTTCCATGTTCATACAGATAGCGGTGTAGATATTTCCATGTTTATACAGATAGCGGTGAAGATGTATGCATTTTTACAAGGATAGCAGTGTAGATGTTTCCATGTTCATGCAGATAGCGGTGTAGATATTTCCATGTTCATCCAGATGGCATTGTAGATATATCCATGTTCATACAGATGGCAGTGAAGATATTTCCATGTTCATACAGATAGCGGTGTAGATATTTCCATGTTCATACAGATAGCAGTGGAGATATTTCCGTGTTCATACCGATAGCGGTGCTGATATTTCCATGTTTATACAGGTAGCGATGTAGATATTTCCATGTTTGTACAGATAGCGGTGTAGATATTTCCATGTTCATACAGATAGTGGTGTAGATATTTCCATGTTCATACAGATAGCGGTGTAGCTATTTCCATGTTCTTACAGATAGCGGTGTAGATATTTCCATGTTCATAGAGATAGCGGTGTAGATATTTACATGATCATACAGATAGCGGTGCTGATATTTCCATGTTTATACAGGTAGCGGTGTAGATATTTAAAAGTTTATACAGATAGTGGTGTAGATATTTCCATGTTTATACAGATTGCAGTGTAGATATTTCCAAGTTTATACAGATAGCGGTGTAGATATCTCCATCTTAATACAGATGGCGGTGTAGATATTTATATGTTCATACAGATGGCGGTGCAGATATTTCCATGTTCATACAGATGGCGGTGTAGATATTTCCATGTTCATACAGATAGCGGTGTAGTTATTTCCATGTGTAAAGAGATGGCTGTGTAGATATTCCCATGTATATGCAGATAGCTGTGTAGATATTTCCATTTTCAAGCAGATAGCGGTGTATATACTTCCCTGTTCAAACAGATAGCGGTGTAGATATTTCCATGTTCATACAGATAGTGGTGTAGATATTTCCCTGTTCATACAGATAGCGGTGTACCTATTTCCATGTTCATACAGATAGCGGTGTGGATATTTCCATATTCATAGAGATAGCGGTGTAGATATTTCCATGTTTATACAGGTAGTGGTGTAGATATTTCCATGCTTATACGGATAGCGGTGAAGATGTATGCATGTTTACACAGATAGCGGTGTAGATACTTTCATGTTCATCCAGATGGCTGTGTAGATATTTCCATGTTCATACAGATGGCGGTGAAGATATTTCCATGTTCATACAGATAGCGGTGTAGATATTTCCATGTTTATACAGATGGCGGTGTAGATATTTCCGTGTTCATACGGATAGCAGTGTAGCTATTTCCATGTTCATACAGATAGTGGTGTAGATATTTCCATGTTCATCCAGATGGCTGTGTAGATATATCCATGTTCATACAGATGACGGTGAAGATATTTCCATGTTCCTACAGATAGCGGTGTAGATATTTCCATGTTCATACAGATAGTGGTGTAGATATTTCCATGTTCATACAGATAGCAGTGTAGCTATTTCCGTGTTCATACAGATAGCGGTGTAGATATTTCCATGTTCATCCAGATGGCTGTGTAGCTATTTACATGTTCATACAGATAGCAGTGCTGATATTTCCATGTTTATACAGGTAGCAGTGTAGATATTTCCTTGTTTATACAGAAAACGGCATAGATATTTCCATGTTTATACAGATAGCGGTGTAGATATTTCCAAGTTTATACAGATAGCGGTGTAGATATCTCCATCTTAATACACATGGCGGTGTAGATATTTATATGTTCATACAGATGTCGGTGCAGATATTTCCATGTTCATACAGATGGCGGTGTAGATATTTCCATGTTTATAGAGATAGCAGTGTAGTTATTTCCATGTGTAAAGAGATAGCTTTGTAGATATTTCCATGTATATGCAGATAGCTGTGTAGATATTTCCATTTTCATGCAGATAGCGGTGTAGATATTTCCATGTTCAAACAGTTAGCGGTGTAGATATTTCCATGTTCATACAGATAGCGGTGTAGATATTTCCATGTTTATACAGATAGCGGTGAAGATGTATGCATGTTTGCACAGATAGTGGGGTAGATATTTCCATGTTCATACAGATAGCGGTGTAGCTATTTCCATGTTCATACAGATAGCGGTGTAGATATTTCCATGTTCATACAGATAGCGGTGTAGATATTTCCATGTTCATCCAGAAGGCTGTGTAGATATTTCCATGTTCATACAGATAGCGGTGTAGATATTTCCATGTTCATCCAGATGGGTGTGTAGATAAATCCATGTTCATACAGATGGCGGTGAAGATATTTCCATGTTCATACAGATAGCGGTGTAGATATTTCCATGTTTACAGATATCGGTGTAGATATTTCCATGTTTATACAGATAGCGGAGTAGATATCTCCATCTTAATACAGATGGCGGTGTAGATATTTATATGATCATACAGATGGCGGTGCAGATACTTCCATGTTCATACAGATGGCGGTGTAGATATTTCCATGTTTATAGAGATAGCGGTGTAGTTATTTCCATGTGTAAAGAGATAGCTGTATAGATATTTCCATGTATATGCAGATAGCTTTGTAGATATTTCCATTTTCATGCAGATAGCGGTGTAGATATTTCCATGTTCAAACAGATAGCGGTGTAGATATTTCCATGTTCATACAGATAGCTGTGTAGGTATTTCCATGTTTAAACAGATAGTGGTGAAGATGTATACATGTTTAAACAGATAGCGGTGTAGATATTTCCATGCTCATACAGATAGCGGTGTAGATACTTCCGTGTTCATCCAGATGGCTGTGTAGATATATCCATGTTCATACAGATGGCGGTGAAGATATTTCCATGTTCATACAGATAGCGGTGTAGATATTTCCATGTTCATACAGATATCAGTGTAGATATCTCCTTCTTAATGCAGATGGCGGTGTAGATATTTATATGTTCATACAGATGGCGGTGCAGATATTTCCATGTTCATACAGATGGCGGTGTAGATATTTCCATGTTCATGCAGATAGCGGTGTAGTTATTTCCATGTGTAAAGAGATAGCTGTGTAGATATTCCCATGTATATTCAGATAGCTGTGTACATATTTCCATTTTCATGCAGATAGCGGTGTATAAATTTCCCTGTTCAAACAGATAGCGGTGTAGATATTTCCATGTTCATACAGATAGTGGTGTAGATATTTCCATGTTCATACAGATAGCGGTGTAGCTATTTCCATGTTCATACAGATAGCGGTGTGGATATTTCCATGTTCATAGAGATAGCGGTGTAGATATTTCCATGTTTATACAGGTAGCGTTGTAGATATTTCCATGTTTGTACAGATAGCGGTGAAGATGTATGCATGTTTACACATATAGCGGTGTAGATATTTTCATGTTCATCCAGATGGCTGTGTAGATATTTCCATGTTCATACCGATAGCGGTGTAGATATTTCCATGTTCATCCAGATGGCTTTGTAGATATATCCATGTTCATACAGATGGCAGTGAAGATATTTCCATGTTCATACAGATAGCGGAGTAGATATTTCCATGTTCATACAGATAGCGGTGTAGATATTTCCGTGTTCATACCGATAGCGGTGCAGATATTCCCATGTTTATACAGGTAGCGGTGTAGATATTTCCATGTTTATACAGATAGCGGTGTAGATATTTCCATGTTTATACAGATAGCAGTGTAGATATTTCCATGTTTATACAGATAGCGGTGAAGATATCTCTTTCTTAATACAGATGGCAGTGTAGATATTTATAAGTTCATAGAGATGGCGGTGCAGATATTTCCATGTTCATACAGGTGGCGGTGTAGATATTTCCATGTTCATACAGATAGCGGTGTAGTTATTTCCATGTGTAAAGGGATAGCTGTATAGATATTTCCATGTATATGCAGATAGCTGTTTAGATATTTCCATTTTCATGCTGATAGCGGTGTATATATTTCCCTGTTCAAACAGATAGCGGTGTAGATATTTCCATGTTCATACAGATAGTGGTGTAGATATTTCCAAGTTCATACAGAAAGCGGTGTAGATATTTCCATGTTCATCCAGATGGCTGTGTAGATATATCCATGTTCATACAGATAGCGGTGTAGATAATTCCATGTTCATACAGATAGTGGTGTAGATATTTCCATGTTCATACAGATAGCGGTGTAGCTATTTCCATGTTCATTCAGATAGCGGTGTAGATATTTCCATGTTTATACAGATAGCGGTGAAGATGTATGCATGTTTACAAGGATAGCAGTGTTGATGTTTCCATGTTCATGCAGATAGCGGTGTAGATATTTCCATGTTCATCCAGAAGGCATTGTAGATATATCCATGTTCATACAGATGGCAGTGAAGATATTTCCATGTTCATACAGATAGCGGTGTAGATATTTCCATGTTCATACAGATAGCGGTGGAGATATTTCCGTGTTCATACCGATAGCGGTGCTGATATTTCCATGTTTATACAGGTAGCGATGTAGATATTTCCATGTTTGTACAGATAGCGGTGTAGATATTTCCATGTTCATACAGATAGTGGTGTAGATATTTCCATGTTCATACAGATAGCTTTGTAGCTATTTCCATGTTCTTACATATAGCGGTGTAGATATTTCCATGTTCATAGAGATAGCGGTGTAGATATTTACATGATCATACAGATAGCGGTGCTGATATTTCTATGTTTATACAGGTAGCGGTGTAGATATTTCCATGTTTATACAGATAGTGGTGTAGATATTTCCATGTTTATACAGATTGCGGTGTAGATATTTCCAAGTTTATACAGATAGCGGTGTAGATATCTCCATCTTAATACAGATGGCGGTGTAGATATTTATATGTTCATACAGATGGCGGTGCAGATATTTCCATGTTCATACAGATGGCGGTGTAGATATTTCCATGTTCATCCAGATGGGTGTGTAGATAAATCCATGTTCATACAGATGGCGGTGAAGATATTTCCATGTTCATACAGATAGCGGTGTAGATATTTCCATGTTTACAGATATCGGTGTAGATATTTCCATGTTTATACAGATAGCGGAGTAGATATCTCCATCTTAATACAGATGGCGGTGTAGATATTTATATGTTCATACAGATGGCGGTGCAGATATTTCCATGTTCATTCAGATGGCGGTGTAGATATTTCCATGTTCATCCAGATGGGTGTGTAGATAAATCCATGTTCATACAGATGGCAGTGCAGATATTTCCATGTTCATCCAGATGGCTGTGTAGATATTTCCATGTTTATACAGATAGCGGTGTAGATATTTCCATGTTCATACAGATAGCAGTGTAGATATTTCCATGTTTATACAGATAGCGGTGAAGATGTATGCATGTTTACAAGGATAGCAGTGTAGATGTTTCCATGTTCATGCAGATAGCGGTGTAGATATTTCCATGTTCATCCAGATGGCATTGTAGATATATCCATGTTCATACAGATGGTAGTGAAGATATTTCCATGTTCATACAGATAACGGTGTAGATATTTCCATGTTCATACAGATAGCGGTGGAGATATTTCCGTGTTCATACCGATAGCGGTGCTGATATTTCCATGTTTATACAGGTAGCGATGTAGATATTTCCATGTTTGTACAGATAGCGGTGTAGATATTTCCATGTTCATACAGATAGTGGTGTAGATATTTCCATGTTCATACAGATAGCGTTGTAGCTATTTCCATGTTCTTACAGATAGCGGTGTAGATATTTCCATGTTCATAGAGATAGCGGTGTAGATATTTCCATGTTTACAGATATCGGTGTAGATATTTCCATGTTTATACAGATAGCGGAGTAGATATCTCCATCTTAATACAGATGGCGGTGTAGATATTTATATGTTCATACAGATGGCGGTGCAGATATTTCCATGTTCATTCAGATGGCGGTGTAGATATTTCCATGTTCATCCAGATGGGTGTGTAGATAAATCCATGTTCATACAGATGGCAGTGCAGATATTTCCATGTTCATCCAGATGGCTGTGTAGATATTTCCATGTTTATACAGATAGCGGTGTAGATATTTCCATGTTCATACAGATAGCAGTGTAGATATTTCCATGTTTATACAGATAGCGGTGAAGATGTATGCATGTTTACAAGGATAGCAGTGTAGATGTTTCCATGTTCATGCAGATAGCGGTGTAGATATTTCCATGTTCATCCAGATGGCATTGTAGATATATCCATGTTCATACAGATGGTAGTGAAGATATTTCCATGTTCATACAGATAGCGGTGTAGATATTTCCATGTTCATACAGATAGCGGTGGAGATATTTCCGTGTTCATACCGATAGCGGTGCTGATATTTCCATGTTTATACAGGTAGCGATGTAGATATTTCCATGTTTGTACAGATAGCGGTGTAGATATTTCCATGTTCATACAGATAGTGGTGTAGATATTTCCATGTTCATACAGATAGCGTTGTAGCTATTTCCATGTTCTTACAGATAGCGGTGTAGATATTTCCATGTTCATAGAGATAGCGGTGTAGATATTTACATGATCATACAGATAGCGGTGCTGATATTTCCATGTTTATACAGGTAGCGGTGTAGATATTTCCATGTTTATACAGATAGTGGTGTAGATATTTCCATGTTTATACAGATTGCGGTGTAGATATTTCCAAGTTTATACAGATAGCGGTGTAGATATCTCCATCTTAATACAGATGGCGGTGTAGATATTTATATGTTCATACAGATGGCGGTGCAGATATTTCCATGTTCATACAGATGGCGGTGTAGATATTTCCATGTTCATCCAGATGGGTGTGTAGATAAATCCATGTTCATACAGATGGCGGTGAAGATATTTCCATGTTCATACAGATAGCGGTGTAGATATTTCCATGTTTACAGATATCGGTGTAGATATTTCCATGTTTATACAGATAGCGGAGTAGATATCTCCATCTTAATACAGATGGCGGTGTAGATATTTATATGATCATACAGATTGCGGTGCAGATATTTCCATGTTCATACAGATGGCGGTGTAGATATTTCCATGTTTATAGAGATAGCGGTGTAGTTATTTCCATGTGTAAAGAGATAGCTGTATAGATATTTCCATGTATATGCAGATAGCTTTGTAGATATTTCCATTTTCATGCAGATAGCGGTGTAGATATTTCCATGTTCAAACAGATAGCGGTGTAGATATTTCCATGTTCATACAGATAGCTGTGTAGGTATTTCCATGTTTAAACAGATAGTGGTGAAGATGTATACATGTTTACACAGATAGCGGTGTAGATATTTCCATGCTCATACAGATAGCGGTGTAGATACTTCCGTGTTCATCCAGATGGCTGTGTAGATATATCCATGTTCATACAGATGGCGGTGAGGATATTTCCATGTTCATACAGATAGCGGTGTTGATATTTCCATGTTCATACAGATATCGGTGTAGATATCTCCTTCTTAATGCAGATGGCGGTGTAGATATTTATATGTTCATACAGATGGCGGTGCAGATATTTCCATGTTCATACAGATGGCGGTGTAGATATTTCCATGTTCATGCAGATAGCGGTGTAGTTATTTCCATGTGTAAAGAGATAGCTGTGTAGATATTCCCATGTATATTCAGATAGCTGTGTAGATATTTCCATTTTCATGCAGATAGCGGTGTATAAATTTCCCTGTTCAAACAGATAGCGGTGTAGATATTTCCATGTTCATAGAGATAGCGGTGTAGATATTTCCATGTTCATACAGATAGCGGTGCTGATATTTCCATGTTTATACAGGTAGCGTTGTAGATATTTCCATGTTTATACAGATAGCGGTGAAGATGTATGCATGTTTACACATATAGCGGTGTAGATATTTTCATGTTCATCCAGATGGCTGTGTAGATATTTCCATGTTCATACCGATAGCGGTGTAGATATTTCCATGTTCATCCAGATGGCTTTGTAGATATATCCATGTTCATACAGATGGCAGTGAAGATATTTCCATGTTCATACAGATAGCGGAGTAGATATTTCCATGTTCATACAGATAGCGGTGTAGATATTTCCGTGTTCATACCGATAGCGGTGCTGATATTTCCATGTTTATACAGGTAGCGGTGTAGATATTTCCATGTTTATACAGATAGCGGTGTAGATATTTCCATGTTTATACAGATAGCAGTGTAGATATTTCCATGTTTATACAGATAGCGGTGAAGGTATCTCTTTCTTAATACAGATGGCAGTGTAGATATTTATAAGTTCATAGAGATGGCGGTGCAGATATTTCCATGTTCATACAGGTGGCGGTGTAGATATTTCCATGTTCATACAGATAGCGGTGTAGTTATTTCCATGTGTAAAGGGATAGCTGTATAGATATTTCCATGTATATGCAGATAGCTGTTTAGATATTTCCATTTTCATGCAGAAAGCGGTGTATATATTTCCCTGTTCAAACAGATAGCGGTGTAGATATTTCCATGTTCATACAGATAGTGGTGTAGATATTTCCATGTTCATACAGATAGCGGTGTAGCTATTTCCATGTTCGTACAGATAGCGGTGTGGATATTTCCATGTTCATAGAGATAGTGGTGTAGATATTTCCATGTTCATACAGATAGCGGTGCTTATATTTCCATGTTTATACAGGTAGCGGTGTAGATATTTCCATGTTTATACAGATAGCGGTGAAGATGTATGCATGTTTACACATATAGCGGTGTAGATATTTTCATGTTCATCCAGATGGCTGTGTAGATATTTCCATGTTCATACCGATAGCGGTGTAGATATTTCCATGTTCATCCAGCTGGCTTTGTAGATATATCCATGTTCATACAGATGGCAGTGAAGATATTTCCATGTTCATACAGATAGCGGAGTAGATATTTCCATGTTCATACAGATAGCGGTGTAGATATTTCCATGTTCATACCGATAGCGGTGCTGATATTCCCATGTTTATACAGGTAGCGGTGTAGATATTTCCATGTTTATACAGATAGCGGTGTAGATATTTCCATGTTTATACAGATAGCAGTGTAGATATTTCCATGTTTATACAGATAGCGGTGAAGATATCTCTTTCTTAATACAGATGGCAGAGTAGATATTTATAAGTTCATAGAGATGGCGGTGCAGATATTTCCATGTTCATACAGGTGGCGGTGTAGATATTTCCATGTTCATACAGATAGCGGTGTAGTTATTTCCATGTGTAAAGGGATAGCTGTATAGATATTTCCATGTATATGCAGATAGCTGTTTAGATATTTCCATTTTCATGCAGATAGCGGTGTATATATTTTCCTGTTCAAACAGATAGCGGTGTAGATATTTCCATGTTCATACAGATAGTGGTGTAGATATTTCCAAGTTCATACAGATAGCGGTGTAGATATTTCCATGTTCATCCAGATGGCTGTGTAGATATATCCATGTTCATACAGATAGCGGTGTAGATAATTCCATGTTCATACAGATAGTGGTGTAGATATTTCCATGTTCATACAGATAGCGGTGTAGCTATTTCCATGTTCATACAGATAGCGGTTTAGATATTTCCATGTTTATACAGATAGCGGTTAAGATGTATGCATGTTTACAAGGATAGCAGTGTAGATGTTTCCATGTTCATGCAGATAGCGGTGTAGATATTTCCATGTTCATCCAGATGGCATTGTAGATATTTCCATGTTCATACAGATAGTGGTGTAGATATTTCCATGTTCATACAGATAGCGTTGTAGCTATTTCCATGTTCTTACAGATAGCGGTGTAGATATTTCCATGTTCATAGAGATAGCGGTGTAGATATTTACATGATCATACAGATAGCGGTGCTGATATTTCCATGTTTATACAGGTAGCGGTGTAGATATTTCCATGTTTATACAGATAGTGGTGTAGATATTTCCATGTTTATACAGATTGCGGTGTAGATATTTCCAAGTTTATACAGATAGCGGTGTAGATATCTCCATCTTAATACAGATGGCGGTGTAGATATTTATATGTTCATACAGATGGCGGTGCAGATATTTCCATGTTCATACAGATGGCGGTGTAGATATTTCCATGTTCATCCAGATGGGTGTGTAGATAAATCCATGTTCATACAGATGGCGGTGAAGATATTTCCATGTTCATACAGATAGCGGTGTAGATATTTCCATGTTTACAGATATCGGTGTAGATATTTCCATGTTTATACAGATAGCGGAGTAGATATCTCCATCTTAATACAGATGGCGGTGTAGATATTTATATGATCATACAGATTGCGGTGCAGATATTTCCATGTTCATACAGATGGCGGTGTAGATATTTCCATGTTTATAGAGATAGCGGTGTAGTTATTTCCATGTGTAAAGAGATAGCTGTATAGATATTTCCATGTATATGCAGATAGCTTTGTAGATATTTCCATTTTCATGCAGATAGCGGTGTAGATATTTCCATGTTCAAACAGATAGCGGTGTAGATATTTCCATGTTCATACAGATAGCTGTGTAGGTATTTCCATGTTTAAACAGATAGTGGTGAAGATGTATACATGTTTACACAGATAGCGGTGTAGATATTTCCATGCTCATACAGATAGCGGTGTAGATACTTCCGTGTTCATCCAGATGGCTGTGTAGATATATCCATGTTCATACAGATGGCGGTGAGGATATTTCCATGTTCATACAGATAGCGGTGTAGATATTTCCATGTTCATACAGATATCGGTGTAGATATCTCCTTCTTAATGCAGATGGCGGTGTAGATATTTATATGTTCATACAGATGGCGGTGCAGATATTTCCATGTTCATACAGATGGCGGTGTAGATATTTCCATGTTCATGCAGATAGCGGTGTAGTTATTTCCATGTGTAAAGAGATAGCTGTGTAGATATTCCCATGTATATTCAGATAGCTGTGTAGATATTTCCATTTTCATGCAGATAGCGGTGTATAAATTTCCCTGTTCAAACAGATAGCGGTGTAGATATTTCCATGTTCATACAGATAGTGGTGTAGATATTTCCATGTTCATACAGATAGCGGTGTAGCTATTTCCATGTTCATACAGATAGCGGTGTGGATATTTCCATGTTCATAGAGATAGCGGTGTAGATATTTCCATGTTCATACAGATAGCGGTGCTGATATTTCCATGTTTATACAGGTAGCGTTGTAGATATTTCCATGTTTACACAGATAGCGGTGAAGATGTATGCATGTTTACACATATAGCGGTGTAGATATTTTCATGTTCATCCAGATGGCTGTGTAGATATTTCCATGTTCATACCGATAGCGGTGTAGATATTTCCATGTTCATCCAGATGGCTTTGTAGATATATCCATGTTCATACAGATGGCAGTGAAGATATTTCCATGTTCATACAGATAGCGGAGTAGATATTTCCATGTTCATACAGATAGCGGTGTAGATATTTCCGTGTTCATACCGATAGCGGTGCTGATATTTCCATGTTTATACAGGTAGAGGTGTAGATATTTCCATGTTTATACAGATAGCGGTGTAGATATTTCCATGTTTATACAGATAGCAGTGTAGATATTTCCATGTTTATACAGATAGCGGTGAAGGTATCTCTTTCTTAATACAGATGGCAGTGTAGATATTTATAAGTTCATAGAGATGGCGGTGCAGATATTTCCATGTTCATACAGGTGGCGGTGTAGATATTTCCATGTTCATACAGATAGCGGTGTAGTTATTTCCATGTGTAAAGGGATAGCTGTATAGATATTTCCATGTATATGCAGATAGCTGTTTAGATATTTCCATTTTCATGCAGAAAGCGGTGTATATATTTCCCTGTTCAAACAGATAGCGGTGTAGATATTTCCATGTTCATACAGATAGTGGTGTAGATATTTCCATGTTCATACAGATAGCGGTGTAGCTATTTCCATGTTCGTACAGATAGCGGTGTGGATATTTCCATGTTCATAGAGATAGTGGTGTAGATATTTCCATGTTCATACAGATAGCGGTGCTTATATTTCCATGTTTATACAGGTAGCGGTGTAGATATTTCCATGTTTGTACAGATAGCGGTGAAGATGTATGCATGTTTACACATATAGCGGTGTAGATATTTTCATGTTCATCCAGATGGCTGTGTAGATATTTCCATGTTCATACCGATAGCGGTGTAGATATTTCCATGTTCATCCAGCTGGCTTTGTAGATATATCCATGTTCATACAGATGGCAGTGAAGATATTTCCATGTTCATACAGATAGCGGAGTAGATATTTCCATGTTCATACAGATAGCGGTGTAGATATTTCCATGTTCATACCGATAGCGGTGCTGATATTCCCATGTTTATACAGGTAGCGGTGTAGATATTTCCATGTTTATACAGATAGCGGTGTAGATATTTCCATGTTTATACAGATAGCAGTGTAGATATTTCCATGTTTATACAGATAGCGGTGAAGATATCTCTTTCTTAATACAGATGGCAGAGTAGATATTTATAAGTTCATAGAGATGGCGGTGCAGATATTTCCATGTTCATACAGGTGGCGGTGTAGATATTTCCATGTTCATACAGATAGCGGTGTAGTTATTTCCATGTGTAAAGGGATAGCTGTATAGATATTTCCATGTATATGCAGATAGCTGTTTAGATATTTCCATTTTCATGCAGATAGCGGTGTATATATTTTCCTGTTCAAACAGATAGCGGTGTAGATATTTCCATGTTCATACAGATAGTGGTGTAGATATTTCCAAGTTCATACAGATAGCGGTGTAGATATTTCCATGTTCATCCAGATGGCTGTGTAGATATATCCATGTTCATACAGATAGCGGTGTAGATAATTCCATGTTCATACAGATAGTGGTGTAGATATTTCCATGTTCATACAGATAGCGGTGTAGCTATTTCCATGTTCATACAGATAGCGGTTTAGATATTTCCATGTTTATACAGATAGCGGTTAAGATGTATGCATGTTTACAAGGATAGCAGTGTAGATGTTTCCATGTTCATGCAGATAGCGGTGTAGATATTTCCATGTTCATCCAGATGGCATTGTAGATATTTCCATGTTCATACAGATAGTGGTGTAGATATTTCCATGTTCATACAGATAGCGTTGTAGCTATTTCCATGTTCTTACAGATAGCGGTGTAGATATTTCCATGTTCATATAGATAGCGGTGTAGATATTTACATGATCATACAGATAGCGGTGCTGATATTTCCATGTTTATACAGGTAGCGGTGTAGATATTTCCATGTTTATACAGATAGTGGTGTAGATATTTCCATGTTTATACAGATTGCGGTGTAGATATTTCCAAGTTTATACAGATAGCGGTGTAGATATCTCCATCTTAATACAGATGGCGGTGTAGATATTTATATGTTCATACAGATGGCGGTGCAGATATTTCCATGTTCATACAGATGGCGGTGTAGATATTTCCATGTTCATCCAGATGGGTGTGTAGATAAATCCATGTTCATACAGATGGCGGTGAAGATATTTCCATGTTCATACAGATAGCGGTGTAGATATTTCCATGTTTACAGATATCGGTGTAGATATTTCCATGTTTATACAGATAGCGGAGTAGATATCTCCATCTTAATACAGATGGCGGTGTAGATATTTATATGATCATACAGATTGCGGTGCAGATATTTCCATGTTCATACAGATGGCGGTGTAGATATTTCCATGTTTATAGAGATAGCGGTGTAGTTATTTCCATGTGTAAAGAGATAGCTGTATAGATATTTCCATGTATATGCAGATAGCTTTGTAGATATTTCCATTTTCATGCAGATAGCGGTGTAGATATTTCCATGTTCAAACAGATAGCGGTGTAGATATTTCCATGTTCATACAGATAGCTGTGTAGGTATTTCCATGTTTAAACAGATAGTGGTGAAGATGTATACATGTTTACACAGATAGCGGTGTAGATATTTCCATGCTCATACAGATAGCGGTGTAGATACTTCCGTGTTCATCCAGATGGCTGTGTAGATATATCCATGTTCATACAGATGGCGGTGAGGATATTTCCATGTTCATACAGATAGCGGTGTAGATATTTCCATGTTCATACAGATATCGGTGTAGATATCTCCTTCTTAATGCAGATGGCGGTGTAGATATTTATATGTTCATACAGATGGCGGTGCAGATATTTCCATGTTCATACAGATGGCGGTGTAGATATTTCCATGTTCATGCAGATAGCGGTGTAGTTATTTCCATGTGTAAAGAGATAGCTGTGTAGATATTCCCATGTATATTCAGATAGCTGTGTAGATATTTCCATTTTCATGCAGATAGCGGTGTATAAATTTCCCTGTTCAAACAGATAGCGGTGTAGATATTTCCATGTTCATACAGATAGTGGTGTAGATATTTCCATGTTCATACAGATAGCGGTGTAGCTATTTCCATGTTCATACAGATAGCGGTGTGGATATTTCCATGTTCATAGAGATAGCGGTGTAGATATTTCCATGTTCATACAGATAGCGGTGCTGATATTTCCATGTTTATACAGGTAGCGTTGTAGATATTTCCATGTTTACACAGATAGCGGTGAAGATGTATGCATGTTTACACATATAGCGGTGTAGATATTTTCATGTTCATCCAGATGGCTGTGTAGATATTTCCATGTTCATACCGATAGCGGTGTAGATATTTCCATGTTCATCCAGATGGCTTTGTAGATATATCCATGTTCATACAGATGGCAGTGAAGATATTTCCATGTTCATACAGATAGCGGAGTAGATATTTCCATGTTCATACAGATAGCGGTGTAGATATTTCCGTGTTCATACCGATAGCGGTGCTGATATTTCCATGTTTATACAGGTAGAGGTGTAGATATTTCCATGTTTATACAGATAGCGGTGTAGATATTTCCATGTTTATACAGATAGCAGTGTAGATATTTCCATGTTTATACAGATAGCGGTGAAGGTATCTCTTTCTTAATACAGATGGCAGTGTAGATATTTATAAGTTCATAGAGATGGCGGTGCAGATATTTCCATGTTCATACAGGTGGCGGTGTAGATATTTCCATGTTCATACAGATAGCGGTGTAGTTATTTCCATGTGTAAAGGGATAGCTGTATAGATATTTCCATGTATATGCAGATAGCTGTTTAGATATTTCCATTTTCATGCAGAAAGCGGTGTATATATTTCCCTGTTCAAACAGATAGCGGTGTAGATATTTCCATGTTCATACAGATAGTGGTGTAGATATTTCCATGTTCATACAGATAGCGGTGTAGCTATTTCCATGTTCGTACAGATAGCGGTGTGGATATTTCCATGTTCATAGAGATAGTGGTGTAGATATTTCCATGTTCATACAGATAGCGGTGCTTATATTTCCATGTTTATACAGGTAGCGGTGTAGATATTTCCATGTTTGTACAGATAGCGGTGAAGATGTATGCATGTTTACACATATAGCGGTGTAGATATTTTCATGTTCATCCAGATGGCTGTGTAGATATTTCCATGTTCATACCGATAGCGGTGTAGATATTTCCATGTTCATCCAGATGGCTTTGTAGATATATCCATGTTCATACAGATGGCAGTGAAGATATTTCCATGTTCATACAGATAGCGGAGTAGATATTTCCATGTTCATACAGATAGCGGTGTAGATATTTCCATGTTCATACCGATAGCGGTGCTGATATTCCCATGTTTATACAGGTAGCGGTGTAGATATTTCCATGTTTATACAGATAGCGGTGTAGATATTTCCATGTTTATACAGATAGCAGTGTAGATAATTCCATGTTTATACAGATAGCGGTGAAGATATCTCTTTCTTAATACAGATGGCAGTGTAGATATTTATAAGTTCATAGAGATGGCGGTGCAGATATTTCCATGTTCATACAGGTGGCGGTGTAGATATTTCCATGTTCATACAGATAGCGGTGTAGTTATTTCCATGTGTAAAGGGATAGCTGTATAGATATTTCCATGTATATGCAGATAGCTGTTTAGATATTTCCATTTTCATGCAGATAGCGGTGTATATATTTCCCTGTTCAAACAGATAGCGGTGTAGATATTTCCATGTTCATACAGATAGTGGTGTAGATATTTCCAAGTTCATACAGATAGCGGTGTAGATATTTCCATGTTCATCCAGATGGCTGTGTAGATATATCCATGTTAATACAGATAGCGGTGTAGATAATTCCATGTTCATACAGATAGTGGTGTAGATATTTCCATGTTCATACAGATAGTGGTGTAGCTATTTCCATGTTCATACAGATAGCGGTGTAGATATTTCCATGTTTATACAGATAGCGGTGAAGATGTATGCATGTTTACAAGGATAGCAGTGTAGATGTTTCCATGTTCATGCAGATAGCGGTGTAGATATTTCCATGTTCATCCAGATGGCATTGTAGATATATCCATGTTCATACAGATGGCAGTGAAGATATTTCCATGTTCATACAGATAGCGGTGTAGATATTTCCATGTTCATACAGATAGCTGTGGAGATATTTCCGTGTTCATACCGATAGCGGTGCTGATATTTCCATGTTTATACAGGTAGCGATGTAGATATTTCCATGTTTGTACAGATAGCGGTGTAGATATTTCCATGTTCATACAGATAGTGGTGTAGATATTTCCATGTTCATACAGATAGCGTTGTAGCTATTTCCATGTTCTTACAGATAGCGGTGTAGATATTTCCATGTTCATAGAGATAGCGGTGTAGATATTTACATGATCATACAGATAGCGGTGCTGATATTTCCATGTTTATACAGGTAGCGGTGTAGATATTTCCATGTTTATACAGATAGTGGTGTAGATATTTCCATGTTTATACAGATTGCGGTGTAGATATTTCCAAGTTTATACAGATAGCGGTGTAGATATCTCCATCTTAATACAGATGGCGGTGTAGATATTTATATGTTCATACAGATGGCGGTGCAGATATTTCCATGTTCATACAGATGGCGGTGTAGATATTTCCATGTTCATACAGATAGCGGTGTAGTTATTTCCATGTGTAAAGAGATGGCTGTGTAGATATTCCCATGTATATGCAGATAGCTGTGTAGATATTTCCATTTTCAAGCAGATAGCGGTGTATATACTTCCCTGTTCAAACAGACAGCGGTGTAGATATTTCCATGTTCATACAGATAGTGGTGTAGATATTTCCATGTTCATAGAGATAACGGTGTAGATATTTCCATGTTTATACAGGTAGTGGTGTAGATATTTCCATGTTTATACGGATAGCGGTGAAGATGTATGCATGTTTACACAGATCGCGGTGTAGATATTTTCATGTTCATCCAGATGGCTGTGTAGATATTTCCATGTTCATACAGATAGTGGTGTAGATATTTCCATGTTCATACAGATAGCGGTGTAGCTATTTCCATGTTCATACAGATAGCGGTGTAGATATTTCCATGTTCATCCAGATGGCTGTGTAGCTATTTACATGTTCATACAGATAGCAGTGCTGATATTTCCATGTTTATACAGGTAGCAGTGTAGATATTTCCTTGTTTATACAGAAAGCGGCATAGATATTTCCATGTTTATACAGATAGCGGTGTAGATATTTCCAAGTTTATACAGATAGCGGTGTAGATATCTCCATCTTAATACAGATGGCGGTGTAGATATTTATATGTTCATACAGATGTCGGTGCAGATATTTCCATGTTCATACAGATGGCGGTGTAGATATTTCCATGTTTATAGAGATAGCAGTGTAGTTATTTCCATGCGTAAAGAGATAGCTTTGTAGATATTTCCATGTATATGCAGATAGCTGTGTAAATATTTCCATGTTCAAACAGTTAGCCGTGTAGATATTTCCATGTTCATACAGATAGCGCTGTAGATATTTCCATGTTTATACAGATAGCGGTGAAGATGTATGCATGTTTGCACAGATAGTGGGGTAGATATTTCCATGTTCATACAGATAGCGGTGTAAATATTTCCATGTTCATACAGATAGTGGTGTAGATATTTCCATGTTCGTACAGATAGCGGTGTAGATATTTCCATGTTCATACAGATAGCGGTGTAGATATTTCCATGTTCATCCAGAAGGCTGTGTAGATATTTCCATGTTCATACAGATAGCGGTGCTGATATTTCCATGTTGATACAGGTAGCGGTGTAGATATTTCCATGTTCATACAGATAGCGGTGTAGATATTTCCATGTTCATCCAGATGGCTTTGTAGATATATCCATGTTCATACAGATGGCAGTGAAGATATTTCCATGTTCATACAGATAGCGGAGTAGATATTTCCATGTTCATACAGATAGCGGTGTAGATATTTCCGTGTTCATACCGATAGCGGTGCTGATATTTCCATGTTTATACAGGTAGCGGTGTAGATATTTCCATGTTTATACAGATAGCGGTGTAGATATTTCCATGTTTATACAGATAGCAGTGTAGATATTTCCATGTTTATACAGATAGCGGTGAAGGTATCTCTTTCTTAATACAGATGGCAGTGTAGATATTTATAAGTTCATAGAGATGGCGGTGCAGATATTTCCATGTTCATACAGGTGGCGGTGTAGATATTTCCATGTTCATACAGATAGCGGTGTAGTTATTTCCATGTGTAAAGGGATAGCTGTATAGATATTTCCATGTATATGCAGATAGCTGTTTAGATATTTCCATTTTCATGCAGAAAGCGGTGTATATATTTCCCTGTTCAAACAGATAGCGGTGTAGATATTTCCATGTTCATACAGATAGTGGTGTAGATATTTCCATGTTCATACAGATAGCGGTGTAGCTATTTCCATGTTCGTACAGATAGCGGTGTGGATATTTCCATGTTCATAGAGATAGTGGTGTAGATATTTCCATGTTCATACAGATAGCGGTGCTTATATTTCCATGTTTATACAGGTAGCGGTGTAGATATTTCCATGTTTGTACAGATAGCGGTGAAGATGTATGCATGTTTACACATATAGCGGTGTAGATATTTTCATGTTCATCCAGATGGCTGTGTAGATATTTCCATGTTCATACCGATAGCGGTGTAGATATTTCCATGTTCATCCAGATGGCTTTGTAGATATATCCATGTTCATACAGATGGCAGTGAAGATATTTCCATGTTCATACAGATAGCGGAGTAGATATTTCCATGTTCATACAGATAGCGGTGTAGATATTTCCATGTTCATACCGATAGCGGTGCTGATATTCCCATGTTTATACAGGTAGCGGTGTAGATATTTCCATGTTTATACAGATAGCGGTGTAGATATTTCCATGTTTATACAGATAGCAGTGTAGATAATTCCATGTTTATACAGATAGCGGTGAAGATATCTCTTTCTTAATACAGATGGCAGTGTAGATATTTATAAGTTCATAGAGATGGCGGTGCAGATATTTCCATGTTCATACAGGTGGCGGTGTAGATATTTCCATGTTCATACAGATAGCGGTGTAGTTATTTCCATGTGTAAAGGGATAGCTGTATAGATATTTCCATGTATATGCAGATAGCTGTTTAGATATTTCCATTTTCATGCAGATAGCGGTGTATATATTTCCCTGTTCAAACAGATAGCGGTGTAGATATTTCCATGTTCATACAGATAGTGGTGTAGATATTTCCAAGTTCATACAGATAGCGGTGTAGATATTTCCATGTTCATCCAGATGGCTGTGTAGATATATCCATGTTAATACAGATAGCGGTGTAGATAATTCCATGTTCATACAGATAGTGGTGTAGATATTTCCATGTTCATACAGATAGCGGTGTAGCTATTTCCATGTTCATACAGATAGCGGTGTAGATATTTCCATGTTTATACAGATAGCGGTGAAGATGTATGCATGTTTACAAGGATAGCAGTGTAGATGTTTCCATGTTCATGCAGATAGCGGTGTAGATATTTCCATGTTCATCCAGATGGCATTGTAGATATATCCATGTTCATACAGATGGCAGTGAAGATATTTCCATGTTCATACAGATAGCGGTGTAGATATTTCCATGTTCATACAGATAGAGGTGGAGATATTTCCGTGTTCATACCGATAGCGGTGCTGATATTTCCATGTTTATACAGGTAGCGATGTAGATATTTCCATGTTTGTACAGATAGCGGTGTAGATATTTCCATGTTCATACAGATAGTGGTGTAGATATTTCCATGTTCATACAGATAGCGTTGTAGCTATTTCCATGTTCTTACAGATAGCGGTGTAGATATTTCCATGTTCATAGAGATAGCGGTGTAGATATTTACATGATCATACAGATAGCGGTGCTGATATTTCCATGTTTATACAGGTAGCGGTGTAGATATTTCCATGTTTATACAGATAGTGGTGTAGATATTTCCATGTTTATACAGATTGCGGTGTAGATATTTCCAAGTTTATACAGATAGCGGTGTAGATATCTCCATCTTAATACAGATGGCGGTGTAGATATTTATATGTTCATACAGATGGTGGTGCAGATATTTCCATGTTCATACAGATGGCGGTGTAGATATTTCCATGTTCATACAGATAGCGGTGTAGTTATTTCCATGTGTAAAGAGATGGCTGTGTAGATATTCCCATGTATATGCAGATAGCTGTGTAGATATTTCCATTTTCAAGCAGATAGCGGTGTATATACTTCCCTGTTCAAACAGACAGCGGTGTAGATATTTCCATGTTCATACAGATAGTGGTGTAGATATTTCCATGTTCATAGAGATAGCGGTGTAGATATTTCCATGTTTATACAGGTAGTGGTGTAGATATTTCCATGTTTATACGGATAGCGGTGAAGATGTATGCATGTTTACACAGATCGCGGTGTAGATATTTTCATGTTCATCCAGATGGCTGTGTAGATATTTCCATGTTCATACAGATAGTGGTGTAGATATTTCCATGTTCATACAGATAGCGGTGTAGCTATTTCCATGTTCATACAGATAGCGGTGTAGATATTTCCATGTTCATCCAGATGGCTGTGTAGCTATTTACATGTTCATACAGATAGCAGTGCTGATATTTCCATGTTTATACAGGTAGCAGTGTAGATATTTCCTTGTTTATACAGAAAGCGGCATAGATATTTCCATGTTTATACAGATAGCGGTGTAGATATTTCCAAGTTTATACAGATAGCGGTGTAGATATCTCCATCTTAATACAGATGGCGGTGTAGATATTTATATGTTCATACAGATGTCGGTGCAGATATTTCCATGTTCATACAGATGGCGGTGTAGATATTTCCATGTTTATAGAGATAGCAGTGTAGTTATTTCCATGCGTAAAGAGATAGCTTTGTAGATATTTCCATGTATATGCAGATAGCTGTGTAAATATTTCCATGTTCAAACAGTTAGCCGTGTAGATATTTCCATGTTCATACAGATAGCGCTGTAGATATTTCCATGTTTATACAGATAGCGGTGAAGATGTATGCATGTTTGCACAGATAGTGGGGTAGATATTTCCATGTTCATACAGATAGCGGTGTAAATATTTCCATGTTCATACAGATAGTGGTTTAGATATTTCCATGTTCATACAGATAGCGGTGTAGATATTTCCATGTTCATCCAGAAGGCTGTGTAGATATTTCCATGTTCATACAGATAGCGGTGCTGATATTTCCATGTTGATACAGGTAGCGGTGTAGATATTTCCATGTTCATACAGATAGCGGTGTAGATATTTCCATGTTCATACAGATAGCGGTGTAGATACTTCCATGTTCATACAGATTGCGGTGTAGCTATTTCCATGTTCCTACAGATAGCGGTGTAGATATTTCCATGTTCATCCAGATGGGTGTGTAGATAAATCCATGTTCATACAGATGGCGGTGAAGATATTTCCATGTTCATACAGATAGCGGTGTAGATATTTCCATGTTTATACAGATATCGGTGTAGATATTTCCATGTTTATACAGATAGCGGAGTAGATATCTCCATCTTAATACAGATGGCGGTGTAGATATTTATATGATCATACAGATGGCGGTGCAGATATTTCCATGTTCATACAGATGACGGTGTAGATATTTCCATGTTAATAGAGATAGCGGTGTAGTTATTTCCATGTGTAAAGAAATAGCTTTGTAGATATTTCCATGTATATGCAGATAGGTGTGTAGATATTTCCATTTTCATGCAGATAGCGTAGTAGTTATTTCCATGTTCAAACAGATAGCGGTGTAGATATTTCCATGTTCATACAGATAGCGGTGTAGATACTTCCATGTTTATACAGATAGCGGTGAAGGTGTATGCATGTTTACACAGATAGTGGTGTAGATATTTCCATGTTCATACAGATAGCGGTGTAGTTATTTTCATGTTCATCGAGATGTCTATGTAGATATATCCATGTTCATACAGATGGCGGTGAAGATATTTCCATGTTCATACAGATAGCGGTGTAGATATTTCCATGTTCATACAGATAGCAGTGTAGCTATCTCCATGTTCATACATATAGCGCTGTAGATATTTCCATGTTCATCCAGATGGCTGTGTAGTTATATCCATGTTCATACAGATGGCGGTGAAGATATTTCCATGATCATACAGATAGCGGTGTAGATATTTCCAAGTTCATACAGATAGCGGTGTAGCTATTTCCATGTTCATACAGATAGCTGTGTAGCTATTTCCATGTTCATACAGATAGCGGTGTAGATATTTCCATGTTCATCCAGACGGATGTGTAGATATTTCCATGTTCATACAGATAGCGGTGCTGATATTTCCATGTTTATACAGGTAGCAGTGTAGATATTTCCATGTTTATACAGATAGCGGTGTAGATATTTCCATGTTCATACAGATAGCGGTGTAGATATTTCCATGTTCATCCAGATGGCTGTGTAGACATATCCATGTTTAGAAAGATGGCGATGAAGATATTTCCATGTTCATACAGGTAGCGGTGTAGATATTTCCATGTTCATACGGATAGCGGGGTAGATATTTCCATGTTCATACAGATGGCTGTGTAGATATATCCATGTTCATACAGATGGCGGTGAAGATATTTCCATGTTCATACAGATAGCGGTGCAGATATTTCCATGTTCATACAGATAGCCGTGTAGATATTGCCATGTTTATACCGATAGCGGTGATGATACTTCCATGTTTATACAGGTAGCGGTGTACATATTTCCATGTTTATACAGATAGCTGTGAAGATGTATGCATGTTTACACAGATAGCGGTTTAGATATTTCCATGTTCATACAGATAGCTGTGTAGATATTTCCATGTTCATCCAGATGGCTGTGTAGATATATCCATGTTCATAGAGATGGCGGTGAAGATATTTCCATGTTCATACAGATAGCGGTGTAGAAATTTCCATGTTCATACAGATAGCGGTGTAGCTATTTCCATGTTCATACAGATAGCGGTGTAGCTATTTCCATGTTCATACAGATAGCGGTGCTGATACTTCCATGTTTATACAGGCAGCGGTGTACATATTTCCGTGTTTATACAGATAGCGGTGTAGATATTTCCATGTTCATACAGATAGCGGTGTAGATATTTCCATGTTTATGCAGATAGCGGTGTAGATATCTCCTTCTTAATACAGATGGCGGTGTAGATATTTCCATGTTCATACAGATGGCGGTGTAGATATTTCCATGTTTATAGAGATAGAGGTGTAGTTATTTCCATGTGCAAAGAGATAGCTGTGTAGATATTTTTATTTATATGCAGATAGTTGTGTAGATATTTCCATTTTCATGCAGATAGCGTTGTAGCTATTTCCATGTTCTTACAGATAGCGGTGTAGATATTTCCATGTTCATAGAGATAGCGGTGTAGATATTTACATGATCATACAGATAGCGGTGCTGATATTTCCATGTTTATACAGGTAGCGGTGTAGATATTTCCATGTTTATACAGATAGTGGTGTAGATATTTCCATGTTTATACAGATTGCGGTGTAGATATTTCCAAGTTTATACAGATAGCGGTGTAGATATCTCCATCTTAATACAGATGGCGGTGTAGATATTTATATGTTCATACAGATGGCGGTGCAGATATTTCCATGTTCATACAGATGGCGGTGTAGATATTTCCATGTTCATACAGATAGCGGTGTAGTTATTTCCATGTGTAAAGAGATGGCTGTGTAGATATTCCCATGTATATGCAGATAGCTGTGTAGATATTTCCATTTTCAAGCAGATAGCGGTGTATATACTTCCCTGTTCAAACAGACAGCGGTGTAGATATTTCCATGTTCATACAGATAGTGGTGTAGATATTTCCATGTTCATAGAGATAGCGGTGTAGATATTTCCATGTTTATACAGGTAGTGGTGTAGATATTTCCATGTTTATACGGATAGCGGTGAAGATGTATGCATGTTTACACAGATCGCGGTGTAGATATTTTCATGTTCATCCAGATGGCTGTGTAGATATTTCCATGTTCATACAGATAGTGGTGTAGATATTTCCATGTTCATACAGATAGCGGTGTAGCTATTTCCATGTTCATACAGATAGCGGTGTAGATATTTCCATGTTCATCCAGATGGCTGTGTAGCTATTTACATGTTCATACAGATAGCAGTGCTGATATTTCCATGTTTATACAGGTAGCAGTGTAGATATTTCCTTGTTTATACAGAAAGCGGCATAGATATTTCCATGTTTATACAGATAGCGGTGTAGATATTTCCAAGTTTATACAGATAGCGGTGTAGATATCTCCATCTTAATACAGATGGCGGTGTAGATATTTATATGTTCATACAGATGTCGGTGCAGATATTTCCATGTTCATACAGATGGCGGTGTAGATATTTCCATGTTTATAGAGATAGCAGTGTAGTTATTTCCATGCGTAAAGAGATAGCTTTGTAGATATTTCCATGTATATGCAGATAGCTGTGTAAATATTTCCATGTTCAAACAGTTAGCCGTGTAGATATTTCCATGTTCATACAGATAGCGCTGTAGATATTTCCATGTTTATACAGATAGCGGTGAAGATGTATGCATGTTTGCACAGATACTGGGGTAGATATTTCCATGTTCATACAGATAGCGGTGTAAATATTTCCATGTTCATACAGATAGTGGTGTAGATATTTCCATGTTCATACAGATAGCGGTGTAGATATTTCCATGTTCATACAGATAGCGGTGTAGATATTTCCATGTTCATCCAGAAGGCTGTGTAGATATTTCCATGTTCATACAGATAGCGGTGCTGATATTTCCATGTTGATACAGGTAGCGGTGTAGATATTTCCATGTTCATACAGATAGCGGTGTAGATATTTCCATGTTCATACAGATAGCGGTGTAGATACTTCCATGTTCATACAGATAGCGGTGTAGCTATTTCCATGTTCCTACAGATAGCGGTGTAGATATTTCCATGTTCATCCAGATGGGTGTGTAGATAAATCCATGTTCATACAGATGGCGGTGAAGATATTTCCATGTTCATACAGATAGCGGTGTAGATATTTCCATGTTTATACAGATATCGGTGTAGATATTTCCATGTTTATACAGATAGCGGAGTAGATATCTCCATCTTAATACAGATGGCGGTGTAGATATTTATATGATCATACAGATGGCGGTGCAGATATTTCCATGTTCATACAGATGACGGTGTAGATATTTCCATGTTAATAGAGATAGCGGTGTAGTTATTTCCATGTGTAAAGAAATAGCTTTGTAGATATTTCCATGTATATGCAGATAGGTGTGTAGATATTTCCATTTTCATGCAGATAGCGTAGTAGTTATTTCCATGTTCAAACAGATAGCGGTGTAGATATTTCCATGTTCATACAGATAGCGGTGTAGATACTTCCATGTTTATACAGATAGCGGTGAAGGTGTATGCATGTTTACACAGATAGTGGTGTAGATATTTCCATGTTCATACAGATAGCGGTGTAGTTATTTTCATGTTCATCGAGATGTCTATGTAGATATATCCATGTTCATACAGATGGCGGTGAAGATATTTCCATGTTCATACAGATAGCGGTGTAGATATTTCCATGTTCATACAGATAGCAGTGTAGCTATCTCCATGTTCATACATATAGCGCTGTAGATATTTCCATGTTCATCCAGATGGCTGTGTAGTTATATCCATGTTCATACAGATGGCGGTGAAGATATTTCCATGATCATACAGATAGCGGTGTAGATATTTCCATGTTTATACAGATAGCGGTGTAGATATTTCCATGT
This sequence comes from Gorilla gorilla gorilla, assembly GCF_029281585.2. Lineage (NCBI taxonomy): Eukaryota > Metazoa > Chordata > Mammalia > Primates > Hominidae > Gorilla > Gorilla gorilla. The sequence continues at coordinate 619,147 of NC_073232.2, read as the reverse complement.
TCATACAGATAGCGGTGTAGATATTTCCATGTTCATCCAGATGGCTGTGTAGACATATCCATGTTCAGAAAGATGGCGTTGAAGATATTTCCATGTTCATACAGGTAGCGGTGTAGATATTTCCATGTTCATACGGATAGCGGGGTAGATATTTCCATGTTCATACAGATGGCTGTGTAGATATATCCATGTTCATACAGATGGCGGTGAAGATATTTCCATGTTCATACAGATAGCGGTGCAGATATTTCCATGTTCATACAGATAGCCGTGTAGATATTGCCATGTTTATACCGATAGCGGTGATGATACTTCCATGTTTATACAGGTAGCGGTGTACATATTTCCATGTTTATACAGATATCTGTGAAGATGTATGCATGTTTACACAGATAGCGGTTTAGATATTTCCATGTTCATACAGATAGCTGTGTAGATATTTCCATGTTCATCCAGATGGCTGTGTAGATATATCCATGTTCATAGAGATGGCGGTGAAGATATTTCCATGTTCATACAGATAGCGGTGTAGAAATTTCCATGTTCATACAGATAGCGGTGTAGCTATTTCCATGTTCATACAGATAGCGGTGTAGCTATTTCCATGTTCATACAGATAGCGGTGCTGATACTTCCATGTTTATACAGGCAGCGGTGTACATATTTCCGTGTTTATACAGATAGCGGTGTAGATATTTCCATGTTCATACAGATAGCGGTGTAGATATTTCCATGTTTATGCAGATAGCGGTGTAGATATCTCCTTCTTAATACAGATGGCGGTGTAGATATTTCCATGTTCATACAGATGGCGGTGTAGATATTTCCATGTTTATAGAGATAGAGGTGTAGTTATTTCCATGTGCAAAGAGATAGCTGTGTAGATATTTTTATTTATATGCAGATAGTTGTGTAGATATTTCCATTTTCATGCAGATAGCGGTGAAGATATTTCCATGTTCAAACAGATAGCTGTGTAGATATTTCCATGTCCATACAGATAGCGGTGTAGATATTTCCATGTTTATACAGATAGCGGTGAAGATGTATGCATGTATAAACAGATAGCGGTGTAGATATTTCCATGTTCATACAGACGGCTGTGTAGACATATCCATGTTCATACAGATGGCGGTGAAGATATTTCCATGTTCATACAGATAGCGGTGCAGATATTTCCATGTTCATACAGATAGCCGTGTAGATATTGCCATGTTTATACCGATAGCGGTGATGATACTTCCATGTTTATACAGGTAGCGGTGTACATATTTCCATGTTTATACAGATAGCTGTGAAGATGTATGCATGTTTACACAGATAGCGGTTTAGATATTTCCATGTTCATACAGATAGCGGTGTAGATATTTCCATATTCATACAGATAGCGGCGTAGATATTTCCATGTTCATACAGATGGCTGTGTAGATATATCTATGTTCTTACAGATGGTGGAGAAGATATTTCCATGTTCATACAGATAGCGGTGTAGATATTTCCATGTTCATACAGATAGCGGTGTAGATATTTCCATGTTCATACAGATAGCGGTGTAGATATTTCCGTGTTCATACAGATAGCGGTGTAGATATTTCCGTGTTCATACAGATAGCAGTGTAGATATTTCCGTGTTCATACAGATAGCGGTGCAGATATTTCCATGTTCATACAGATAGCTGTGTAGATATTGCCATGTTTATACCGATAGCGGTGCTGATACTTCCATGTTTATGCAGGTAGCGGTGTACATATTTCCATGTTTATACAGATAGCGGTGTAGATATTTCCATGTTCATACAGATAGCGGTGTAGATATTTCCATGTTCATAGAGATAGCGGTGTAGATATTTACATGTTCATACAGATAGCTGTGCTGATATTTCCATGTTTATACAGGTAGCGGTGTAGACATTTCCATGTTTATACAGATAGTGTTGTAGATATTTCCATGTTTATACAGATAGCGGTGTAGATATTTCCAAGTTTATACAGATAGCGGTGTAGATATCTCCATCTTAATACAGATGGCGGTGTAGATATTTATATGTTCATTCAGATGGCGGTGCAGATATTTCCATGTTCATACCGATGGCGGTGTAGATATTTCCATGTTCATACAGATAGCGGTGTAGTTATTTCCATGTGTAAAGAGATAGCTGTGTAGATATTCCCATGTATATGCAGATAGCTGTGTGGATATTTCCATTTTCAAGCAGATAGCGGTGTATATACTTCCCTGTTCAAACAGATAGCGGTGTAGATATTTCCATGTTCATACAGATAGTGGTGTAGATATTTCCATGTTCATACAGATAGCGGTGTAGCTATTTCCATGTTCATACAGATAGCGGTGTGGATATTTCCATGTTCATAGACAAAGCGGTGTAGATATTTCCATGTTTATACAGGTAGCGGTGTATATATTTCCATTTTTACAGAGATAGCGGTGTAGTTATTTCCATGTGTAAAGAGATAGCTTTGTAGATATTTCCATGTATATGCAGATAGCTGTGTAGATATTTCCATTTTCATGCAGATAGCGGTGTAGATATTTTCATGTTCATACAGATAGCGGTGCTGATATTTCCATGTTTATACAGGTAGCGGTGTAGATATTTCCATGTTTATACAGATAGCGGTGTAGATATTTCCATGTTTAAACAGATAGTGGTGAAGATAATACATGTTTACACAGATAGCGGAGTAGATATTTCCATGTTCATTCAGGTAGCGGTGTAGATATTTCCTTGTTCATACAGATGGCTGTGTAGATATATTCATGTTCATACAGATGGCGGTGAAGATATTTCCATGTTCATACAGATAGCGGTGTAGATATATCTATGTTCATACAGATAGTGGTGTAGATATTTCCATGTTCATACAGATAGCGGTGTAGCTATTTCCATGTTTATACAGATAGCGGTGTAGCTATTTCCATGTTCATCCAGATGGCTGCGTAGATATTTCCATGTTTATACAGATAGCGGTGCTGATATTTCCATGTTTATACAGGTAGCGGTGTAGATATTTCCATGTTTATACAGATAGCGGTGTAGATATTTCCATGTTTATACAGATAGCGGTGTAGATATTTCCAAGTTTATACAGATAGCGGTGTAGATATCTCCATCTTAATACAGATGGCGGTGTAGATATTTATATGTTCATACAGATGGCGGTGCAGATATTTCCATGTTCATACAGATGGCGGTGTAGATATTTCCATGTTAATAGAGATAGCGGTGTAGTTATTTCCATGTGTAAAGAAATAGCTTTGTAGATATTTCCATGTATATGCAGATAGGTGTGTAGATATTTCCATTTTCATGCAGATAGCGGAGTAGATATTTCCATGTTCAAACAGATAGCGGTGTAGATATTTCCATGTTCATACAGATAGCGGTGTAGATACTTCCATGTTTATACAGATAGCGGTGAAGGTGTATGCATGTTTACACAGATAGTGGTGTAGATATTTCCATGTTCATACAGATAGCGTTGTAGTTATTTTCATGTTCATCGAGATGTCTATGTAGATATATCCATGTTCATACAGATGGCGGTGAAGATATTTCCATGTTCATACAGATAGCGGTGTAGATATTTCCATGTTCATACAGATAGCGGTGTAGATATTTCCATGTTCATACAGATAGCAGTGTAGCTATCTCCATGTTCATACATATAGCGCTGTAGATATTTCCATGTTCATCCAGAAGGCTGTGTAGTTATATCCATGTTCATACAGATGGCGGTGAAGATATTTCCATGATCATACAGATAGCGGTGTAGATATTTCCAAGTTCATACAGATAGCGGTGTAGCTATTTCCATGTTCATACAGATAGCTGTGTAGCTATTTCCATGTTCATACAGATAGCGGTGTAGATATTTCCATGTTCATCCAGACGGCTGTGTAGATATTTCCATGTTCATACAGATAGCGGTGCTGATATTTCCATGTTTATACAGGTAGCAGTGTAGATATTTCCATGTTTATACAGATAGCGGTGTAGATATTTCCATGTTCATACAGATAGCGGTGTAGATATTTCCATGTTCATCCAGATGGCTGTGTAGACATATCCATGTTCAGAAAGATGGCGTTGAAGATATTTCCATGTTCATACAGGTAGCGGTGTAGATATTTCCATGTTCATACAGATAGCGGGGTAGATATTTCCATGTTCATACAGATGGCTGTGTAGATATATCCATGTTCATACAGATGGCGGTGAAGATATTTCCATGTTCATACAGGTAGCGGTGCAGATATTTCCATGTTCATACAGATAGCCGTGTAGATATTGCCATGTTTATACCGATAGCGGTGATGATACTTCCATGTTTATACAGGTAGCGGTGTACATATTTCCATGTTTATACAGATAGCTGTGAAGATGTATGCATGTTTACACAGATAGCGGTTTAGATATTTCCATGTTCATACAGATAGCTGTGTAGATATTTACATGTTCATCCAGATGGCTGTGTAGATATATCCATGTTCATAGAGATGGCGGTGAAGATATTTCCATGTTCATACAGATAGCGGTGTAGAAATTTCCATGTTCATTCAGATAGCGGTGTAGATATTTCCATGTTCATACAGATAGCGGTGTAGCTATTTCCATGTTCATACAGATAGCGGTGCTGATACTTCCATGTTTATACAGGCAGCGGTGTACATATTTCCGTGTTTATACAGATAGCGGTGTAGATATTTCCATGTTCATACAGATAGCGGTGTAGATATTTCCATGTTTATGCAGATAGCGGTGTAGATATCTCCTTCTTAATACAGATGGCGGTGTAGATATTTCCATGTTCATACAGATGGCGGTGTAGATATTTCCATGTTTATAGAGATAGAGGTGTAGTTATTTCCTTGTGCAAAGAGATAGCTGTGTAGGTATTTCCATTTATATGCAGATAGTTGTGTAGATATTTCCATTTTCATGCACATAGCGGTGAAGATATTTCCATGTTCAAACAGATAGCTGTGTAGATATTTCCATGTCCATACAGATAGCGGTGTAGATATTTCCATGTTTATACAGATAGCGGTGAAGATGTATGCATGTATAAACAGATAGCGGTGTAGATATTTCCATGTTCATACAGACGGCTGTGTAGACATATCCATGTTCATACAGATGGCGGTGAAGATATTTCCATGTTCATACAGATGGCTGTGTAGATATATCCATGTTCATACAGATGGCGGTGAAGATATTTCCATGTTCATACAGACGGCCGTGTAGATATTTCCATGTTCATACTGATAGCGGTGCTGATATTTCCATGTTTATACAGGTAGCGGTGTAGATATTCCAATGTTTATACAGATAGCGGTGTATATATTTCCATGTTCATCCAGATGGCTGTGTAGATATATCCATGTTCATACAGATGGCGGTGAAGACATTTCCATGTTCATACAGATAGCGGTGTAGATATTTCCATGTTCATACATATAGCGGTGTAGATATTTCCATGTTCATACACATAGCGGTGTAGATATTTCCATGTTCATACAGATAGCGGTGTAGATATTTCCATGTTCATACAGATAGTGGTGTATGTATTTCCATGTTCATACAGATAATGGTGTAGATATTTCCATTTTCATGCAGATAGAGGTGTATATATTTCCCTGTTCAAACAGTTAGCGGTGTAGATATTTCCATGTTCATACAGATAGCGGTGTAGAAATTTCCACGTTCATCCAGATGGCTGTGTAGATATATCCATGTTCAAACAGATGGCGGTGAAGATATTTCCATGTTCATACAGATAGCGGTGTAGATATTTCCATATTCATACAGATAGTGGTGTAGATATTTCCATGTTCATACAGATAGCGGTGTAGCTATTTCTATGTTCATACAGATAGCGGTGTAGATATTTCCATGTTTATACAGATAGCGGTGAAGATGTATGCATGGTTACACAGATAGCGGTGTAGATATTTCCATGTTCATACAGGTGGCGGTGCAGATATTTCCATGGTCATAAGGATGGCAGTGAAGATATTTCCATGTTCATACAGATGGCGGTGTAGAAAATTCCATGTTCATACTGATAGCGGTGCTGATATTTCCATGTTTATACAGGTAGCGGTGTAGATATTTCCATGTTTATACAGATAGCGGTGTAGATATTTCCATGTTTATACACATAGCGGTGTAGATATTTCCGTGTTTATACAGATAGCGGTGTAGATATTTCCATGTTTATGCAGACAGTTGTGTAGATATCTCCATCTTAATACAGATGGCGGTGTAGATATTTAAATGTTCATTCAGATGGCTGTGTAGACATATCCATGTTCATACAGATGGCGGTGAAGATATTTCCATGTTCATACAGATAGCGGTGTAGATATTTCCATCTTCATACAGATAGCGGTGTAGATATTTCCATGTTCATACAGATGGCTGTGTAGATATATCCATGTTCCTACAGATGGCGGTGAAGATATTTCCATGTTCATACAGATGGCGGTGTAGATATTTCCATGTTCATACAGATAGCGGGGCTGATATTTCCATGTTTATACATGTAGTTGTGTAGATATTTCCATGTTTATACAGATAGCGGTGTAGATATTTCCATGTTTATACACATTGCGGTGTAGATATTTCCATGTTCATACAGATAGCGGTGTATGTATTTCCATGTTCATACAGATAGCGGTGTAGATATTTCCATTTTCATGCAGATAGCGGTGTATATATTTCCCTGTTCAAACAGTTAGCGGTGTAGATATTTCCATGTTCATAAAGATAGCGGTGTAGATATTTCCATGTTTATACAGATAGCGGTGAAGTTGTATGCATGTTTACACAGATACCGGTGTAGATATTTCCACGTTCATCCAGATGGCTGTGTAGATATATCCATGTTCATACAGATGGCGGTGAAGATATTTCCATGTTCATACAGATAGCGGTGTAGATATCTCCATCTTAATACAGATGGCGGTGTAGATATTTATATGTTCATACAGATGGCGGTGCAGATATTTCCATGTTCATACGGATGGCGGTGAAGATATTTCCATGTTCATACAGATTGCGGTGTAGGAACTTCCATGTTCATACTGATAGCGGTGCTGATATTTCCATGGTTATACAGGTAGCGGTGTAGATATTTCCATGTTTATACAGATAGCAGTGTAGATATTTCCATGTTTATACACATAGCGGTGTAGATATTTCCATGTCTATATAGATAGCGGTGTGGATATTTCCATGTTTATGCAGATAGTGGTGTAGATATCTCCATCTTAATACAGATGGCGGTGTAGATATTTAAATGTTCATACAGATGGCGCTGCAGATATTTCCATGTTCATACAGATGGCGGTGTAGATATTTCCATGTTCATACAGATAGCCGTGTAGTTATTTCCATGTGTAGAGGGATAGCTGTGTAGATATTTACATGTATAAGCAGATAGCTGTGTAGATATTTCCGTTTTCATGCAGATAGCGGTGTATATATTTCCCTGTTCAAACAGTTAGCGGTGTAGATATTTCCATGTTCATAAAGATAGCGGTGTAGATATTTCCATGTTTATACAGGTAGCGGTGTCGATATTTCCATGTTCATACAGATAGCCGTGTAGATATTGCCATGTTCATACCGATAGCGGTGCTGATACTTCCATGTTTATACAGGTAGCGGTGTACATATTTCCGTGTTTATACAGATAGCGGTGTAGATATTTCCATGTTCATACAGATAGCAGTGTAGATATTTCCATGTTTATACAGATAGCGGTGTAGATATCTCCTTCTTAATACAGATGCCGGTGTAGATATTTCCATGTTCATACAGATGGCGGTGTAGATATTTCCATGTTTATAGAGATAGCGGTGTAGTTATTTCCATGTTCAATGAGATAGCTGTGCAGATATTTCCATTTATATGCAGATAGTTGTGTAGATATTTCCATTTTCATGCAGATAGCGCTGTAGATAAGTCCATGTTCATACAGATAGCGGTGTAGATATTTCCATGTTTATACAGATTGCGGTGTAGATATCTCCATCTTAATACAGATGGCGGTGTAGATATTTATATGTTCATACAGATGGCGGTGCAGATATTTCCATGTTCATACATATGGCGGTGAAGATATTTCCATGTTCATACTAATGGCGGTGTAGATATTTCCATGTTAATACAGATAGCGGGGCTGATATTTCCATGTTTATACATGTAGCGGTGTAGATATTTCCATGTTTATACAGATAGCGGTGTAGATATTTCCATGTTTATACACATAGCGGTGTAGGTATTTCCATGTTCATACAGATAGCGGTGTATGTATTTCCATTTTCATACAGATAGCGGTGTAGATATTTCCATTTTCATGCAGATAGCGGTGTATATATTTCCCTGTTCAAACAGTTAGCGGTGTAGTTATTTCCATGTTCATACAGATAGTGGTGTAGATATTTCCATGTGCAAAGAGATAGCTGTGTAGATATTTCCATTTATATGCAGATATTTGTGTAGATATTTCCATTTTCATGCAGATAGCGGTGTAGATATTTCCATTTTCATACAGATAGCGGTGTAGATATTTCCATTTTGATACAGAGAGCGGTGTATGTATTTCCATGTTCATACAGATAGCGGTGTAGGTATTTCCATGTTCATCCAGATGGCTGTGTAGATATTTCCATGTTCATACAGATAGCGGTGTAGATATTTCCATGTTCATTCAGATGGCTGTGTAGATATATCCATGTTCATACAGATGGCGGTGAAGGCATTTCCATGTTCATACAGATAGCGGTGTAGATATTTCCATGTTCATACAGATAGCCGTGTACATATTGCCATGTTCATACCGATAGCGGTGCTGATACTTCCATGTTGATACAGGTAGCGGTGTAGATATTTCCATGTTTATACACATAGCGGTGTAGATATTTCCATGTTTATACAGATAGCGGTGTAGATATCTCCATCTTAATACAGATGGCGGTGGAGATATTTATATGTTCATACAGATGGTGGTGCAGATATTTCCATGTTCATACGGATGGCGGTGAAGATATTTCCATGTTCATACAGATGGCGGTGTAGAAACTTCCATGTTCATACTGATAGCGGTGCTGATATTTCCATGTTTATACAGGTAGCGGTGTAGATATTTCCATGTTTATACAGATAGCAGTGTAGATATTTCCATGTTTATACAGATAGCGGTGTAGATATTTCCATGTATATACACATAGCGGTGTAGATATTTCCATGTTTATACAGATAGCGGTGTAGATATCTCCATCTTAATACAGATGGCGGTGTAGATGTTTATATGTTCATACAGATAGCGGTGTAGATATCTCCTTCTTCATACAGATGGCGGTGTAGATTTTTCCATGTTCATACAGATAGCGGTGTAGTTATTTCCATGTGTAAAGAGATAGCTGTGTAGATCTTCCCATGTATATTCAGATAGCTGTGTAGATATTTCGATTTTCATGCAGATAGCGGTGTATATATTTCCCTGTTCAAACAGATAGCGGTGTAGATATTTCCATGTTCATACAGATAGTGGTGTAGATATTTCCATGTTCATACAGATAGCGGTGTAGCTATTTCCATGTTCATACAGATAGTGGTGTATGTATTTCCATGTTAATACAGATAGTGGTGTAGATATTTCCATGTTTATACAGATAGCGGTGTAGATATTTCCATGTTCATACAGATAGCGGTGCTGATATTTCCATGTTTATACAGGTAGCGGTGTAGATATTTCCATGTTTATACAGATAGCAGGGAAGATGTATGCATGTTTACACATATAGCGGTGGACATATTTTCATGTTCATCCAGATGGCTGTGTAGATATTTCCATGTTCATACCGATAGCGGTGTAGATATTTCCATGTTCATCCAGATGTCTGTGTAGATATATCCATATTCATACAGATGGCAGTGAAGATATTTCCATGTTCATACAGATAGCGGTGTAGATATTTCCATGTTCATACAGATAGCGGTGTAGATATTTCCGTGTTCATACCGATAGCGGTGCTGATATTTCCATGTTTATACAGGTAGCGGTGTAGATATTTCCATGTTTATACAGATAGCAGTGTAGATATTTCCATGTTTATACAGATAGCGGTGAAGATATCTCTTTCTTAATACAGATGGCAGTGTAGATATTTATATGTTCATAGAGATGGTGGTGCAGATATTTCCATGTTCATACAGGTGGCGGTGTAGATATTTCCATCTTCATACAGATAGCGGTGTAGTTATTTCCATGTGTAAAGAGATAGCTGTATAGATATTTCCATGTATATGCAGATAGCTGTTTAGATATTTCCATTTTCATGTAGATAGCGGTGTATATATTTCCCTCTTCAAATAGATAGCGGTGTAGATATTTCCATGTTCATACAGATAGTGGTGTAGATATTTCCATGTTCATTCAGATAGCGGTGTAGATATTTCCATGTTCATACAGATAGTGGTGTAGATATTTCCATGTTCATACAGATAGTGGTGTAGCTGTTTCCATGTTCATACAGATAGCGGTGTAGATATTTCCATGTTTATACAGATAGCGGTGAAGATGTATGCATGTTTACAAAGATAGCAGTGTAGATGTTTCCATGTTCATGCAGATAGCGGTGTAGATATTTCCATGTTCATCCAGATGGCTGTGTAGATATTTCCATGTTCATACAGACGGCTGTGAAGATATTTCCATGTTCATACAGATAGCGGTGTAGATATTTCCATGTTTATACAGATAGCAGTGTAGATATTTCCATGTTCATATGGGTAGCAGTGTAGCTATTTCCATGTTCATACAGATAGCGGTGTAGATATTTCCATGTTCATCCAGATGGCTGTGTAGATATTTCCATGTTCATACAGATGGCGGTGAAGATATTTCCATGTTCATACAGATAGCGGTGTAGATATTTCCATGTTCATACAGATAGTGCTGTAGATATTTCCATGTTCATAAAGATAGCGGTGTAGATATTTCCATGTTTATACAGGTAGCGGTGTCGATATTTCCATGTTCATACAGATAGCCGTGTAGATATTGCCATGTTCATACCGATAGCGGTGCTGATACTTCCATGTTTATACAGGTAGCGGTGTACATATTTCCGTGTTTATACAGATAGCGGTGTAGATATTTCCATGTTCATACAGATAGCAGTGTAGATATTTCCATGTTTATACAGATAGCGGTGTAGATATCTCCTTCTTAATACAGATGGCGGTGTAGATATTTCCATGTTCATACAGATGGCGGTGTAGATATTTCCATGTTTATAGAGATAGCGGTGTAGTTATTTCCATGTGCAAAGAGATAGCTGTGCAGATATTTCCATTTATATGCAGATAGTTGTGTAGATATTTCCATTTTCATGCAGATAGCGGTGTAGATAAGTCCATGTTCATACAGATAGCGGTGTAGATATTTCCATGTTTATACAGATAGCGGTGTAGATATCTCCATCTTAATACAGATGGCGGTGTAGATATTTATATGTTCATACAGATGGCGGTGCAGATATTTCCATGTTCATACATATGGCGGTGAAGATATTTCCATGTTCATACAACTGGCGGTGTAGATATTTCCATGTTAATACAGATAGCGGGGCTGATATTTCCATGTTTATACATGTAGCGGTGTAGATATTTCCATGTTTATACAGATAGCGGTGTAGATATTTCCATGTTCATACAGATAGCGGTGTATGTATTTCCATTTTCATACAGATAGCGGTGTAGATATTTCCATTTTCATGCAGATAGCGGTGTATATATTTCCCTGTTCAAACAGTTAGCGGTGTAGTTATTTCCATGTTCATACAGATAGTGGTGTAGATATTTCCATGTGCAAAGAGATAGCTGTGTAGATATTTCCATTTATATGCAGATATTTGTGTAGATATTTCCATTTTCATGCAGATAGCGGTGTAGATATTTCCATTTTCATACAGATAGCGGTGTAGATATTTCCATTTTGATACAGATAGCGGTGTATGTATTTCCATGTTCATACAGATAGCGGTGTAGGTATTTCCATGTTCATCCAGATGGCTGTGTAGATATTTCCATGTTCATACAGATAGCGGTGTAGATATTTCCATGTTCATTCAGATGGCTGTGTAGATATATCCATGTTCATACAGATGGCGGTGAAGGCATTTCCATGTTCATACAGATAGCGGTGTAGATATTTCCATGTTCATACAGATAGCCGTGTACATATTGCCATGTTCATACCGATAGCGGTGCTGATACTTCCATGTTGATACAGGTAGCGGTGTAGATATTTCCATGTTTATACACATAGCGGTGTAGATATTTCCATGTTTATACAGATAGCGGTGTAGATATCTCCATCTTAATACAGATGGCGGTGGAGATATTTATATGTTCATACAGATGGTGGTGCAGATATTTCCATGTTCATACGGATGGCGGTGAAGATATTTCCATGTTCATACAGATGGCGGTGTAGAAACTTCCATGTTCATACTGATAGCGGTGTAGATATTTCCATGTTTATACAGGTAGCGGTGTAGATATTTCCATGTTTATACAGATAGCAGTGTAGATATTTCCATGTTTATACTCATAGCGGTGTAGATATTTCCATGATTATACAGATAGCGGTGTAGATATTTCCATGTATATACACATAGCGGTGTAGATATTTCCATGTTTATACAGATAGCGGTGTAGATATCTCCATCTTAATACAGATGGCGGTGTAGATGTTTATATGTTCATACAGATAGCGGTGTAGATATCTCCTTCTTCATACAGATGGCGGTGTAGATTTTTCCATGTTCATACAGATAGCGGTGTAGTTATTTCCATGTGTAAAGAGATAGCTGTGTAGATCTTCCCATGTATATTCAGATAGCTGTGTAGATATTTCGATTTTCATGCAGATAGCGGTGTATATATTTCCCTGTTCAAACAGATAGCGGTGTAGATATTTCCATGTTCATACAGATAGTGGTGTAGATATTTCCATGTTCATACAGATAGCGGTGTAGCTATTTCCATGTTCATACAGATAGTGGTGTATGTATTTCCATGTTAATACAGATAGTGGTGTAGATATTTCCATGTTTATACAGATAGCGGTGTAGATATTTCCATGTTCATACAGATAGCGGTGCTGATATTTCCATGTTTATACAGGTAGCGGTGTAGATATTTCCATGTTTATACAGATAGCAGGGAAGATGTATGCATGTTTACACATATAGCGGTGGACATATTTTCATGTTCATCCAGATGGCTGTGTAGATATTTCCATGTTCATACCGATAGCGGTGTAGATATTTCCATGTTCATCCAGATGTCTGTGTAGATATATCCATATTCATACAGATGGCAGTGAAGATATTTCCATGTTCATACAGATAGCGGTGTAGATATTTCCATGTTCATACAGATAGCGGTGTAGATATTTCCGTGTTCATACCGATAGCGGTGCTGATATTTCCATGTTTATACAGGTAGCGGTGTAGATATTTCCATGTTTATACAGATAGCAGTGTAGATATTTCCATGTTTATACAGATAGCGGTGAAGATATCTCTTTCTTAATACAGATGGCAGTGTAGATATTTATATGTTCATAGAGATGGTGGTGCAGATATTTCCATGTTCATACAGGTGGCGGTGTAGATATTTCCATCTTCATACAGATAGCGGTGTAGTTATTTCCATGTGTAAAGAGATAGCTGTATAGATATTTCCATGTATATGCAGATAGCTGTTTAGATATTTCCATTTTCATGTAGATAGCGGTGTATATATTTTCCTCTTCAAATAGATAGCGGTGTAGATATTTCCATGTTCATACAGATAGTGGTGTAGATATTTCCATGTTCATACAGATAGAGGTGTAGATATTTCCATGTTCATCCAGATGGCTGTGTAGATATATCCATGTTCATACAGATAGCGGTGTAGATAATTCCATGTTCATACAGATAGTGGTGTAGATATTTCCATGTTCATACAGATAGTGGTGTAGCTGTTTCCATGTTCATACAGATAGCGGTGTAGATATTTCCATGTTTATACAGATAGCGGTGAAGATGTATGCATGTTTACAAAGATAGCAGTGTAGATGTTTCCATGTTCATGCAGATAGCGGTGTAGATATTTCCATGTTCATCCAGATGGCTGTGTAGATATTTCCATGTTCATACAGACGGCTGTGAAGATATTTCCATGTTCATACAGATAGCGGTGTAGATATTTCCATGTTTATACAGATAGCGGTGTAGATATTTCCATGTTCATATGGATAGCAGTGTAGCTATTTCCATGTTCATACAGATAGCGGTGTAGATATTTCCATGTTCATCCAGATGGCTGTGTAGATATTTCCATGTTGATACAGATGGCGGTGAAGATATTTCCATGTTCATACAGATAGCGGTGTAGATATTTCCATGTTCATACAGATAGTGGTGAAGATATTTCCATGTTCATACAGATAGCGGTGTAGCTATTTCCATGTTCATACAGATAGCGGTGTAGATATTTCCATGTTCATCCAGATGGCTGTGTAGCTATTTACATGTTCATACAGATAGCGGTGCTGATATTTCCATGTTTATACAGGTAGCAGTGTAGATATTTCCTTGTTTATACAGAAAGCGGCATAGATATTTCCATGTTTCTACAGATAGCGGTGTAGATATTTCCAAGTTTATACAGATAGCGGTGTAGATAACTCCATCTTAATACAGATGGCGGTGTAGATATTTATATGTTCATACAGATGTCGGTGCAGATATTTCCATGTTCATACAGATGGCGGTGTAGATATTTCCATGTTTATTGACATAGCAGTGTAGTTATTTCCATGTGTAAAGAGATACCTTGTAGATATTTCCATGTATGTGCAGATAGCTGTGTAGATATTTCCATTTTCATGCAGATAGCGGTGAAGATGTATACATGTTTACACAGATAGCGGTGTAGATATTTCCATGTTCATACAGATTGCGGTGTAGATATTTCCATGTTCATACAGATGGCTGTGTAGATATATCTATGTTCTTACAGATGGCGGAGAAGATATTTCCATGTTCATACAGATAGCGGTGTAGATATTTCCATGTTCATACAGATAGCGGTGTAGATATTTCCATGTTCATACAGATAGCGGTGTAGATATTTCCATGTTCATACAGATAACGGTGTAGATATTTCCATGTTCATCCAGATGGCTGTGTAGATATATCCATGTACATACAGATGGCGGTGAAGATATTTCCATGTTCATACAGATAGCGTTGCAGATATTTCCATGTTCATACAGATAGCCGTGTAGATATTGCCATGTTTATACCGATAGCGGTGCTGATACTTCCATGTTTATACAGGTAGCGGTGTACATATTTCCATGTTTATACAGATAGCGGTGTAGATATTTCCATGTTCATACAGATAGCGGTGTAGATAATTCCATGTTCATAGAGATAGCGGTGTAGATATTTACATGTTCATACAGATAGCGGTGCTGGTATTTCCATGTTTATATAGGTAGCGGTGTAGATATTTCCATGTTTATACCGATAGCGGTGTGGATATTTCCATGTTTATACCCATAGCGGTGTAGATATTTCCATGTTTATACAGATAGCGGTGTAGATATTTCCGTGTTTATACAGATAGCGGTGTAGATATTTCCATGTTCATACAGATAGCTTTGTAGATATATCCAAGTTTATACAGATAGCGGCGAAGATGTATGCATGTTTACACAGATAGCGGTGTAGATATTTCCATGTTCATCCAGATGGCTGTGTAGATATATCCAAGTTCATACAGATGGCGGTGCAGATATTTCCATGTTGATACTGATGGTGGTGTAGATATTTCCATGTTTATAGAGATAGCGGTGTAGTTATTTCCATGTGTAAAGAGATATCTGTGTAGATATTTCCATGTATATGCAGAAAGATGGGTAGATATTTCCATTTTCATACAGATAGCGGTGTAGATACTTCCATGTTCAAACAGGTAGCTGTGTAGATATTTCCATGTTCGTACGGATAGCGGTGTAGATATTTCCATGTTTATACAGATAGCGGTGAAGATGTATGCATGTTTACACAGATAGCGGTGTAGATGTTTCCATGTTCATACAGATAGTGGTGTAGAAATTTCCATGTTTATCCAGATAGCGGTGAAGATGTATGCATGTTTACACAGATAGCGGTGTAGATATTTCCATGTTCATCCAGATGGCTGTGTAGATATATCCATGTTCATGCAGATACCGGTGTAGATATTTCCATGTTCATACAGATAGCGGTGCAGCTATTTCCATGTTCATCCAGATGGCTGTGTAGATATATCCATGTTCATACAGATGGCGTTGAAGGTATTTCCATGTTCATACAGATAGCGGTGTAGATATATCCATGTTCATACAGATTGCGGTGTAGATATTTCCATGTTCATACAGATAGCGGTGTATGTATTTCCATGTTCATACAGATAGCAGTGTAGATATTTCCATTTTTAAGCAGATAGCGGTGTATATACTTCCCTGTTGAAACAGTTAGCGGTGTAGATATTTCCATGTTCATAAAGATAGCGGTGTAGATATTTCCATGTTTATACAGATAGCGGTGAAGTTGTATGCATGTTTACACAGATAGCAGTGTAGGTATTTCCACGTTCATCCAGATGGCTGTGTAGATATATCCATGTTCATACAGATGGCGGTGAAGTTATTTCCATGTTCATACAGATAGCGGTGTAGATATTTCCATGTTCATACAGATAGTGGTGTAGATATTTCCATGTTCATACAGATAGCGGTGTAGATATTTCCATGTTTATACAGATAGCTGTGAAGATGTATGCATGTTTACATAGATAGCGGTGTAGATATTTCCATGTTCATACAGTTAGCGGTGTAGATAGTTCCATGTTCATCCAGATGGCTGTGTAGTTATATCCATGTTCATATAGATAGCGGTGTAGATATTTCCAAGTTCATACAGATAGTGGTGTAGATATTTCCATGTTCATACAGATAGCGGGGTATCTATTTCCATGTTCATACAGATAGCGGTGTAGATATTTCCATGTTCGTACAGATAGCGGTGTAGATATTTCCATGTTCATACAGATAGTGGTGTATGTATTTCCATGTTCATACAGATAATGGTGTAGATATTTCCATTTTCATGCAGATAGCGGTGTATATATTTCCCTGTTCAAACAGTTAGCGGTGTAGATATTTCCATGTTCATACAGATAGCGGTGTAGAAATTTCCACGTTCATCCAGATGGCTGTGTAGATATATCCATGTTCAAACAGATGGCGGTGAAGATATTTCCATGTTCATACAGATAGCGGTGTAGATATTTCCATATTCATACAGATAGTGGTGTAGATATTTCCATGTTCATACAGATAGCGGTGTAGCTATTTCTATGTTCATACAGATAGCGGTGTAGATATTTCCATGTTTATACAGATAGCGGTGAAGATGTATGCATGCTTACACAGATAGCGGTGTAGATATTTCCATGTTCATACAGGTGGCGGTGCAGATATTTCCATGGTCATAAGGATGGCAGTGAAGATATTTCCATGTTCATACAGATGGCGGTGTAGAAAATTCCATGTTCATACTGATAGCGGTGCTGATATTTCCATGTTTATACAGGTAGCGGTGTAGATATTTCCATGTTTATACAGATAGCGGTGTAGATATTTCCATGTTTATACACATAGCGGTGTAGATATTTCCGTGTTTATACAGATAGCGGTGTAGATATTTCCATGTTTATGCAGACAGTTGTGTAGATATCTCCATCTTAATACAGATGGCGGTGTAGATATTTAAATGTTCATTCAGATGGCTGTGTAGACATATCCATGTTCATACAGATGGCGGTGAAGATATTTCCATGTTCATACAGATAGCGGTGTAGATATTTCCATCTTCATACAGATAGCGGTGTAGATATTTCCATGTTCATACAGATGGCTGTGTAGATATATCCATGTTCCTACAGATGGCGGTGAAGATATTTCCATGTTCATACAGATGGCGGTGTAGATATTTCCATGTTCATACAGATAGCGGGGCTGATATTTCCATGTTTATACATGTAGTTGTGTAGATATTTCCATGTTTATACAGATAGCGGTGTAGATATTTCCATGTTTATACACATTGCGGTGTAGATATTTCCATGTTCATACAGATAGCGGTGTATGTATTTCCATGTTCATACAGATAGCGGTGTAGATATTTCCATTTTCATGCAGATAGCGGTGTATATATTTCCCTGTTCAAACAGTTAGCGGTGTAGATATTTCCATGTTCATAAAGATAGCGGTGTAGATATTTCCATGTTTATACAGATAGCGGTAAAGTTGTATGCATGTTTACACAGATACCGGTGTAGATATTTCCACGTTCATCCAGATGGCTGTGTAGATATATCCATGTTCATACAGATGGCGGTGAAGATATTTCCATGTTCATACAGATAGCGGTGTAGATATCTCCATCTTAATACAGATGGCGGTGTAGATATTTATATGTTCATACAGATGGCGGTGCAGATATTTCCATGTTCATACGGATGGCGGTGAAGATATTTCCATGTTCATACAGATTGCGGTGTAGGAACTTCCATGTTCATACTGATAGCGGTGCTGATATTTCCATGGTTATACAGGTAGCGGTGTAGATATTTCCATGTTTATACAGATAGCAGTGTAGATATTTCCATGTTTATACACATAGCGGTGTAGATATTTCCATGTCTATATAGATAGCGGTGTGGATATTTCCATGTTTATGCAGATAGTGGTGTAGATATCTCCATCTTAATACAGATGGCGGTGTAGATATTTAAATGTTCATACAGATGGCGCTGCAGATATTTCCATGTTCATACAGATGGCGGTGTAGATATTTCCATGTTCATACAGATAGCCGTGTAGTTATTTCCATGTGTAGAGGGATAGCTGTGTAGATATTTCCATGTATAAGCAGATAGCTGTGTAGATATTTCCGTTTTCATGCAGATAGCGGTGTATATATTTCCCTGTTCAAACAGTTAGCGGTGTAGATATTTCCATGTTCATAAAGATAGCGGTGTAGATATTTCCATGTTTATACAGGTAGCGGTGTCGATATTTCCATGTTCATACAGATAGCCGTGTAGATACTGCCATGTTCATACCGATAGCGGTGCTGATACTTCCATGTTTATACAGGTAGCGGTGTACATATTTCCGTGTTTATACAGATAGCGGTGTAGATATTTCCATGTTCATACAGATAGCAGTGTAGATATTTCCATGTTTATACAGATAGCGGTGTAGATATCTCCTTCTTAATACAGATGGCGGTGTAGATATTTCCATGTTCATACAGATGGCGGTGTAGATATTTCCATGTTTATAGAGATAGCGGTGTAGTTATTTCCATGTGCAAAGAGATAGCTGTGCAGATATTTCCATTTATATGCAGATAGTTGTGTAGATATTTCCATTTTCATGCAGATAGCGGTGTAGATAAGTCCATGTTCATACAGATAGCGGTGTAGATATTTCCATGTTTATACAGATAGCGGTGTAGATATCTCCATCTTAATACAGATGGCGGTGTAGATATTTATATGTTCATACAGATGGCGGTGCAGATATTTCCATGTTCATACATATGGCGGTGAAGATATTTCCATGTTCATACAAATGGCGGTGTAGATATTTCCATGTTAATACAGATAGCGGGGCTGATATTTCCATGTTTATACATGTAGCGGTGTAGATATTTCCATGTTTATACAGATAGCGGTGTAGATATTTCCATGTTTATACACATAGCGGTGTAGGTATTTCCATGTTCATACAGATAGCGGTGTATGTATTTCCATTTTCATACAGATAGCGGTGTAGATATTTCCATTTTCATGCAGATAGCGGTGTATATATTTCCCTGTTCAAACAGTTAGCGGTGTAGTTATTTCCATGTTCATACAGATAGTGGTGTAGATATTTCCATGTGCAAAGAGATAGCTGTGTAGATATTTCCATTTATATGCAGATATTTGTGTAGATATTTCCATTTTCATGCAGATAGCGGTGTAGATATTTCCATTTTCATACAGATAGCGGTGTAGATATTTCCATTTTGATACAGATAGCGGTGTATGTATTTCCATGTTCATACAGATAGCGGTGTAGGTATTTCCATGTTCATCCAGATGGCTGTGTAGATATTTCCATGTTCATACAGATAGCGGTGTAGATATTTCCATGTTCATTCAGATGGCTGTGTAGATATATCCATGTTCATACAGATGGCGGTGAAGGCATTTCCATGTTCATACAGATAGCGGTGTAGATATTTCCATGTTCATACAGATAGCCGTGTACATATTGCCATGTTCATACCGATAG
Source organism: Gorilla gorilla gorilla (assembly GCF_029281585.2). Taxonomy (NCBI): domain Eukaryota; kingdom Metazoa; phylum Chordata; class Mammalia; order Primates; family Hominidae; genus Gorilla; species Gorilla gorilla. The sequence continues at coordinate 598,657 of NC_073232.2, read as the reverse complement.
CGGTGCTGATACTTCCATGTTGATACAGGTAGCGGTGTAGATATTTCCATGTTTATACACATAGCGGTGTAGATATTTCCATGTTTATACAGATAGCGGTGTAGATATCTCCATCTTAATACAGATGGCGGTGGAGATATTTATATGTTCATACAGATGGTGGTGCAGATATTTCCATGTTCATACGGATGGCGGTGAAGATATTTCCATGTTCATACAGATGGCGGTGTAGAAACTTCCATGTTCATACTGATAGCGGTGCTGATATTTCCATGTTTATACAGGTAGCGGTGTAGATATTTCCATGTTTATACAGATAGCAGTGTAGATATTTCCATGTTTATACTCATAGCGGTGTAGATATTTCCATGTTTATACAGATAGCGGTGTAGATATTTCCATGTATATACACATAGCGGTGTAGATATTTCCATGTTTATACAGATAGCGGTGTAGATATCTCCATCTTAATACAGATGGCGGTGTAGATGTTTATATGTTCATACAGATAGCGGTGTAGATATCTCCTTCTTCATACAGATGGCGGTGTAGATTTTTCCATGTTCATACAGATAGCGGTGTAGTTATTTCCATGTGTAAAGAGATAGCTGTGTAGATCTTCCCATGTATATTCAGATAGCTGTGTAGATATTTCGATTTTCATGCAGATAGCGGTGTATATATTTCCCTGTTCAAACAGATAGCGGTGTAGATATTTCCATGTTCATACAGACAGTGGTGTAGATATTTCCATGTTCATACAGATAGCGGTGTAGCTATTTCCATGTTCATACAGATAGTGGTGTATGTATTTCCATGTTAATACAGATAGTGGTGTAGATATTTCCATGTTTATACAGATAGCGGTGTAGATATTTCCATGTTCATACAGATAGCGGTGCTGATATTTCCATGTTTATACAGGTAGCGGTGTAGATATTTCCATGTTTATACAGATAGCAGGGAAGATGTATGCATGTTTACACATATAGCGTTGGACATATTTTCATGTTCATCCAGATGGCTGTGTAGATATTTCCATGTTCATACCGATAGCGGTGTAGATATTTCCATGTTCATCCAGATGTCTGTGTAGATATATCCATATTCATACAGATGGCAGTGAAGATATTTCCATGTTCATACAGATAGCGGTGTAGATATTTCCATGTTCATACAGATAGCGGTGTAGATATTTCCGTGTTCATACCGATAGCGGTGCTGATATTTCCATGTTTATACAGGTAGCGGTGTAGATATTTCCATGTTTATACAGATAGCAGTGTAGATATTTCCATGTTTATACAGATAGCGGTGAAGATATCTCTTTCTTAATACAGATGGCAGTGTAGATATTTATATGTTCATAGAGATGGTGGTGCAGATATTTCCATGTTCATACAGGTGGCGGTGTAGATATTTCCATCTTCATACAGATAGCGGTGTAGTTATTTCCATGTGTAAAGAGATAGCTGTATAGATATTTCCATGTATATGCAGATAGCTGTTTAGATATTTCCATTTTCATGTAGATAGCGGTGTATATATTTCCCTCTTCAAATAGATAGCGGTGTAGATATTTCCATGTTCATACAGATAGTGGTGTAGATATTTCCATGTTCATTCAGATAGCGGTGTAGATATTTCCATGTTCATCCAGATGGCTGTGTAGATATATCCATGTTCATACAGATAGCGGTGTAGATAATTCCATGTTCATACAGATAGTGGTGTAGATATTTCCATGTTCATACAGATAGTGGTGTAGCTGTTTCCATGTTCATACAGATAGCGGTGTAGATATTTCCATGTTTATACAGATAGCGGTGAAGATGTATGCATGTTTACAAAGATAGCAGTGTAGATGTTTCCATGTTCATGCAGATAGCGGTGTAGATATTTCCATGTTCATCCAGATGGCTGTGTAGATATTTCCATGTTCATACAGACGGCTGTGAAGATATTTCCATGTTCATACAGATAGCGGTGTAGATATTTCCATGTTTATACAGATAGCAGTGTAGATATTTCCATGTTCATATGGATAGCAGTGTAGCTATTTCTATGTTCATACAGATAGCGGTGTAGATATTTCCATGTTCATCCAGATGGCTGTGTAGATATTTCCATGTTCATACAGATGGCGGTGAAGATATTTCCATGTTCATACAGATAGCGGTGTAGATATTTCCATGTTCATACAGATAGTGCTGTAGATATTTCCATGTTCATAAAGATAGCGGTGTAGATATTTCCATGTTTATACAGGTAGCGGTGTCGATATTTCCATGTTCATACAGATAGCCGTGTAGATATTGCCATGTTCATACCGATAGCGGTGCTGATACTTCCATGTTTATACAGGTAGCGGTGTACATATTTCCGTGTTTATACAGATAGCGGTGTAGATATTTCCATGTTCATACAGATAGCAGTGTAGATATTTCCATGTTTATACAGATAGCGGTGTAGATATCTCCTTCTTAATACAGATGGCGGTGTAGATATTTCCATGTTCATACAGATGGCGGTGTAGATATTTCCATGTTTATAGAGATAGCGGTGTAGTTATTTCCATGTGCAAAAAGATAGCTGTGCAGATATTTCCATTTATATGCAGATAGTTGTGTAGATATTTCCATTTTCATGCAGATAGCGGTGTAGATAAGTCCATGTTCATACAGATAGCGGTGTAGATATTTCCATGTTTATACAGATAGCGGTGTAGATATCTCCATCTTAATACAGATGGCGGTGTAGATATTTATATGTTCATTCAGATGGCGGTGCAGATATTTCCATGTTCATACATATGGCGGTGAAGATATTTCCATGTTCATACAAATGGCGGTGTAGATATTTCCATGTTAATACAGATAGCGGGGCTGATATTTCCATGTTTATACATGTAGCGGTGTAGATATTTCCATGTTTATACAGATAGCGGTGTAGATATTTCCATGTTTATACACATAGCGGTGTAGATATTTCCATGTTCATACAGATAGCGGTGTATGTATTTCCATTTTCATACAGATAGCGGTGTAGATATTTCCATTTTCATGCAGATAGCGGTGTATATATTTCCCTGTTCAAACAGTTAGCGGTGTAGTTATTTCCATTTTCATACAGATAGTGGTGTAGATATTTCCATGTGCAAAGAGATAGCTGTGTAGATATTTCCATTTATATGCAGATATTTGTGTAGATATTTCCATTTTCATGCAGATAGCGGTGTAGATATTTCCATTTTCATACAGATAGCGGTGTAGATATTTCCATTTTGATACAGATAGCGGTGTATGTATTTCCATGTTCATACAGATAGCGGTGTAGGTATTTCCATGTTCATCCAGATGGCTGTGTAGATATTTCCATGTTCATACAGATAGCGGTGTAGATATTTCCATGTTCATTCAGATGGCTGTGTAGATATATCCATGTTCATACAGATGGCGGTGAAGGCATTTCCATGTTCATACAGATAGCGGTGTAGATATTTCCATGTTCATACAGATAGCCGTGTACATATTGCCATGTTCATACCGATAGCGGTGCTGATACTTCCATGTTGATACAGGTAGCGGTGTAGATATTTCCATGTTTATACACATAGCGGTGTAGATATTTCCATGTTTATACAGATAGCGGTGTAGATATCTCCATCTTAATACAGATGGCGGTGGAGATATTTATATGTTCATACAGATGGTGGTGCAGATATTTCCATGTTCATACAGATGGCGGTGGATATATTTATATGTTCATACAGATGGCGGTGCAGATATTTCCATGTTCATACGGATGGCGGTGAAGATATTTCCATGTTCATACAGATGGCGGTGTAGAAACTTCCATGTTCATACTGATAGCGGTGTAGATATTTCCATGTTTATACAGGTAGCGGTGTAGATATTTCCATGTTTATACAGATAGCAGTGTAGATATTTCCATGTTTATACTCATAGCGGTGTAGATATTTCCATGTTTATACAGATAGCGGTGTAGATATTTCCATGTATATACACATAGCGGTGTAGATATTTCCATGTTTATACAGATAGCGGTGTAGATATCTCCATCTTAATACAGATGGCGGTGTAGATGTTTATATGTTCATACAGATAGCGGTGTAGATATCTCCTTCTTCATACAGATGGCGGTGTAGATTTTTCCATGTTCATACAGATAGCGGTGTAGTTATTTCCATGTGTAAAGAGATAGCTGTGTAGATCTTCCCATGTATATTCAGATAGCTGTGTAGATATTTCGATTTTCATGCAGATAGCGGTGTATATATTTCCCTGTTCAAACAGATAGCGGTGTAGATATTTCCATGTTCATACAGATAGTGGTGTAGATATTTCCATGTTCATACAGATAGCGGTGTAGCTATTTCCATGTTCATACAGATAGTGGTGTATGTATTTCCATGTTAATACAGATAGTGGTGTAGATATTTCCATGTTTATACAGATAGCGGTGTAGATATTTCCATGTTCATACAGATAGCGGTGCTGATATTTCCATGTTTATACAGGTAGCGGTGTAGATATTTCCATGTTTATACAGATAGCAGGGAAGATGTATGCATGTTTACACATATAGCGGTGGACATATTTTCATGTTCATCCAGATGGCTGTGTAGATATTTCCATGTTCATACCGATAGCGGTGTAGATATTTCCATGTTCATCCAGATGTCTGTGTAGATATATCCATATTCATACAGATGGCAGTGAAGATATTTCCATGTTCATACAGATAGCGGTGTAGATATTTCCATGTTCATACAGATAGCGGTGTAGATATTTCCGTGTTCATACCGATAGCGGTGCTGATATTTCCATGTTTATACAGGTAGCGGTGTAGATATTTCCATGTTTATACAGATAGCAGTGTAGATATTTCCATGTTTATACAGATAGCGGTGAAGATATCTCTTTCTTAATACAGATGGCAGTGTAGATATTTATATGTTCATAGAGATGGTGGTGCAGATATTTCCATGTTCATACAGGTGGCGGTGTAGATATTTCCATCTTCATACAGATAGCGGTGTAGTTATTTCCATGTGTAAAGAGATAGCTGTATAGATATTTCCATGTATATGCAGATAGCTGTTTAGATATTTCCATTTTCATGTAGATAGCGGTGTATATATTTCCCTCTTCAAATAGATAGCGGTGTAGATATTTCCATGTTCATACAGATAGTGGTGTATATATTTCCATGTTCATACAGATAGAGGTGTAGATATTTCCATGTTCATCCAGATGGCTGTGTAGATATATCCATGTTCATACAGATAGCGGTGTAGATAATTCCATGTTCATACAGATAGTGGTGTAGATATTTCCATGTTCATACAGATAGTGGTGTAGCTGTTTCCATGTTCATACAGATAGCGGTGTAGATATTTCCATGTTTATACAGATAGCGGTGAAGATGTATGCATGTTTACAAAGATAGCAGTGTAGATGTTTCCATGTTCATGCAGATAGCGGTGTAGATATTTCCATGTTCATCCAGATGGCTGTGTAGATATTTCCATGTTCATACAGACGGCTGTGAAGATATTTCCATGTTCATACAGATAGCGGTGTAGATATTTCCATGTTTATACAGATAGCGGTGTAGATATTTCCATGTTCATATGGATAGCAGTGTAGCTATTTCCATGTTCATACAGATAGCGGTGTAGATATTTCCATGTTCATCCAGATGGCTGTGTAGATATTTCCATGTTCATACAGATGGCGGTGAAGATATTTCCATGTTCATACAGATAGCGGTGTAGATATTTCCATGTTCATACAGATAGTGGTGTAGATATTTCCATGTTCATACAGATAGCGGTGTAGCTATTTCCATGTTCATACAGATAGCGGTGTAGATATTTCCATGTTCATCCAGATGGCTGTGTAGCTATTTACATGTTCATACAGATAGCGGTGCTGATATTTCCATGTTTATACAGGTAGCAGTGTAGATATTTCCTTGTTTATACAGAAAGCGGCATAGATATTTCCATGTTTCTACAGATAGCGGTGTAGATATTTCCAAGTTTATACAGATAGCGGTGTAGATAACTCCATCTTAATACAGATGGTGGTGTAGATATTTATATGTTCATACAGATGTCGGTGCAGATATTTCCATGTTCATACAGATGGCGGTGTAGATATTTCCATGTTTATTGACATAGCAGTGTAGTTATTTCCATGTGTAAAGAGATACCTTGTAGATATTTCCATGTATGTGCAGATAGCTGTGTAGATATTTCCATTTTCATGCAGATAGCGGTGAAGATGTATACATGTTTACACAGATAGCGGTGTAGATATTTCCATGTTCATACAGATTGCGGTGTAGATATTTCCATGTTCATACAGATGGCTGTGTAGATATATCTATGTTCTTACAGATGGCGGAGAAGATATTTCCATGTTCATACAGATAGCGGTGTAGATATTTCCATGTTCATACAGATAGCGGTGTAGATATTTCCATGTTCATACAGATAGCGGTGTAGATATTTCCATGTTCATACACATAACGGTGTAGATATTTCCATGTTCATCCAGATGGCTGTGTAGATATATCCATGTACATACAGATGGCGGTGAAGATATTTCCATGTTCATACAGATAGCGTTGCAGATATTTCCATGTTCATACAGATAGCCGTGTAGATATTGCCATGTTTATACCGATAGCGGTGCTGATACTTCCATGTTTATACAGGTAGCGGTGTACATATTTCCATGTTTATACAGATAGCGGTGTAGATATTTCCATGTTCATAGAGATAGCGGTGTAGATAATTCCATGTTCATAGAGATAGCGGTGTAGATATTTACATGTTCATACAGATAGCGGTGCTGATATTTCCATGTTTATATAGGTAGCGGTGTAGATATTTCCATGTTTATACAGATAGCGGTGTGGATATTTCCATGTTTATACCCATAGCGGTGTAGATATTTCCATGTTTATACAGATAGCGGTGTAGATATTTCCGTGTTTATACAGATAGCGGTGTAGATATTTCCATGTTCATACAGATAGCTTTGTAGATATATCCATGTTTATACAGATAGCGGCGAAGATGTATGCATGTTTACACAGATAGCGGTGTAGATATTTCCATGTTCATCCAGATGGCTGTGTAGATATATCCAAGTTCATACAGATGGCGGTGCAGATATTTCCATGTTGATACTGATGGTGGTGTAGATATTTCCATGTTTATAGAGATAGCGGTGTAGTTATTTCCATGTGTAAAGAGATATCTGTGTAGATATTTCCATGTATATGCAGAAAGATGGGTAGATATTTCCATTTTCATACAGATAGCGGTGTAGATACTTCCATGTTCAAACAGGTAGCGGTGTAGATATTTCCATGTTTGTACGGATAGCGGTGTAGATATTTCCATGTTTATACAGATAGCGGTGAAGATGTATGCATGTTTACACAGATAGCGGTGTAGATGTTTCCATGTTCATACAGATAGCGGTGTAGAAATTTCCATGTTTATCCAGATAGCGGTGAAGATGTATGCATGTTTACACAGATAGCGGTGTAGATATTTCCATGTTCATCCAGATGGCTGTGTAGATATATCCATGTTCATGCAGATACCGGTGTAGATATTTCCATGTTCATACAGATAGCGGTGCAGCTATTTCCACGTTCATCCAGATGGCTGTGTAGATATATCCATGTTCATACAGATGGCGTTGAAGGTATTTCCATGTTCATACAGATAGCGGTGTAGATATATCCATGTTCATACAGATTGCGGTGTAGATATTTCCATGTTCATACAGATAGCGGTGTATGTATTTCCATGTTCATACAGATAGCGGTGTAGATATTTCCATTTTTAAGCAGATAGCGGTGTATATACTTCCCTGTTGAAACAGTTAGCGGTGTAGATATTTCCATGTTCATAAAGATAGCGGTGTAGATATTTCCATGTTTATACAGATAGCGGTGAAGTTGTATGCATGTTTACACAGATAGCGGTGTAGGTATTTCCACGTTCATCCAGATGGCTGTGTAGATATATCCATGTTCATACAGATGGCGGTGAAGGTATTTCCATGTTCATACAGATAGCGGTGTAGATATTTCCATGTTCATACAGATAGTGGTGTAGATATTTCCATGTTCATACAGATAGCGGTGTAGATATTTCCATGTTCATACAGATAGCGGTGTATGTATTTCCATGTTCATACAGATAGCGGTGTAGATATTTCCATGTTCATCCAGATGGCTTTGTAGATATTCCCATTTTCATACAGATAGTGGTGTAGATATTTCCATGTTCATTCAGATAGCGGTGTAGATATTTCCATATTCATCCAGATGGCTGTGTAGATATATCCATGTTCATACAGATGGCGGTGAAGACATTTCCATGTTCATACAGATAGCGGTGTAGATATTTCCATGTTCATACAGATAGCAGTGTAGATATTGCCATGTTCATACCGATAGCGGTGCTGATACTTCCATGTTTATACAGGTAGCGGTGTAGATATTTCCATGTTAATACAGATAGCGGTGTAGATATTTCCATGTTTATACAGATAGCGGTGTAGATATCTACTACTTAATACAGATGGCGGTGTAGATATTTCCATGTTCATACAGATGGCGGTGTAGATATTTCCATGTTTATAGAGATAGCGGTGTAGTTATTTCTATGTGCAAAGAGATAGCTGTGTAGATATTTCCATTTATATGCAGATAGTTGTGTAGATATTTCCATTTTCATGCAGATAGCGATGTAGATATTTCCATGTTCAAAGAGATAGCGGTGTAGATATTTCCATGTTCATACAGATAGCGGTGCTGATATTTCCATGTTTAAACAGGTATCGGTGTATATATTTCCATGTTTATACAGATAGCGGTGTAGATATTTCCATGTTTATACAGATAGCGGTGTAGATATTTCCATGTTTATACAGATAGCGGTGTAGATATCTCCATCTTTATTAAGATGGCGGTGTAGATATTTATATGTTCATACAGATGGCGGTGCAGATATTTCCATGTTCATACAGATGGCGGTGAAGATATTTCCATGTTCATACAGATGGCGGTGTAGAAACTTCCATGTTCATACTGATAGCGGTGCTGATATTTCCATGTTTATACAGGTAGCGGTGTAGATATTTCCATGTTTATACAGATAGCGGTGTAGATATTTCCATGTTTATACAAATAGCGGTGTAGATATTTCCATGTTTATACAGATAGCGGTGTAGATATTTCCATGTTTATGCAGATAGTTGTGTAGATATCCCCATCTTAATACAGATGGCGGTGTAGATATTTAAATGTTCATTCAGATGGCTGTGTAGACATATCCATGTTCATACAGATGGCGGTGAAGATATTTCCATGTTCATACAGATAGCGGTGTAGATATTTCCATGTTCATACAGATAGCGGTGTAGATATTTCCATGTTAATACAGATGGCTGTGTAGCTATATCCATGTTCCTACAGATGGCGGTGAAGAGATTTCCATGTTCATACAGATGGCGGTGTAGATATTTCCATGTTCATACAGATTGCGGGGCTTATATTTCCATGTTTATACATGTAGCGGTGTAGATATTTCCATGTTTATACAGATAGCGGTGTAGATATTTCCATGTTTATACACATAGCGGTGTAGATATTTCCATGTTCATACAGATAGCGGTGTTTGTATTTCCATGTTCATACAGATAGCGGTGTAGATATTTCCATTTTCATGCAGATAGCGGTGTATATATTTCCCTGTTCAAACAGTTAGCGGTGTAGATATTTCCATGTTCATAAAGATAGCGGTGTAGATATTTCCATGTTTATACAGATAGCGGTGAAGTTGTATGCATGTTTACACAGATAGCGGTGTAGATATTTCCACGTTCATCCCGATGGCTGTGTAGATATATCCATGTTCATACAGATGGCGGTGAAGATATTTCCATGTTCATACAGATAGCGGTGTAGATATCTCCATCTTAATACAGATGGCGGTGTAGATATTTATATGTTCATACAGATGGCGGTGCAGATATTTCCATGTTCATACGGATGGCGGTGAAGATATTTCCGTGTTCATACAGATGGCGGTGTAGAAACTTCCATGTTTATACTGATAGCGGTGCTGATATTTCCATGTTTATACAGGTAGCGGTGTAGATATTTCCATGTTTATACAGATAGCAGTGTAGATATTTCCATGTTTATACACATAGCGGTGTAGATATTTCCATGTCTATACAGATAGCGGTGTAGATATTTCCATGTTTATGCAGATAGTGGTGTAGATATCTCCATCTTAATACAGATGGCGGTGTAGATATTTAAATGTTCATACAGATGGCGGTGCAGATATTTCCATGTTCATACAGATGGCGGTGTAGATATTTCCATGTTCGTACAGATAGCGGTGTAGTTATTTCCATGTGTAAAGAGATAGCTGTGTAGATATTTCCATGTATAAGCAGATAGCTGTGTAGATATTTCCGTTTTCATGCACATAGCGGTGTATATATTTCCCTGTTAAAACAGATAGTGGTGTAGATATTTCCATGTTCATAAAGATAGCGGTGTAGATATTTCCATGTTTATACAGATAGCGGTGAAGATGTATGCATGTTTACACAGATAGCGGTGTAGATATTTCCAAGTTCATCCAGATGGCTGTGTAGATATATCCATGTTCATACAGATAGAGGTGTAGATATTTCCTTGTTCATACAGATAGCGGTGCAGATATTTCCATGTTCATCCAAATGGCTGTGTAGATATATCCCTGTTCATACTGATGGCGGTGAAGATATTTCAATGTTCATACAGATAGCGGTGTAGATATTTCCATGTTCATACAGATAGCTGTGTAGATATTTCCATGTTCATACAGATAGGGTTGTATGTATTTCCAAGTTCATACAGGTAGTGGTGTTGATATTTCCATTTTCATGAAGATAGTGGTGTATATATTTCCCTGTTCAAACAGTTAGCGGTGTAGATATTTCCATGTTCATAAAGATAGCGGTGTAGATATTTCCATGTTTATACAGATAGCGGTGAAGATGTATGCATGTTTTCACAGATATCGGTGTAGATATTTCCATGTTCATCCAAATGGCTGTGTAGATATATCCATGTTCATACAGATGGCGGTGAAGATATTTCCATGTTCATACAGATAGCGTTGTAGATATTTCTATGTTCATACAGATAGCAGTGTAGATATTTCCATGTTCATACAGATAGCGGTGTATGTATTTCCATGTTCATACAGATAGCGGTGTAGATATTTCCATGTTCATCCTGATGGCTGTGTTGAGATTTCCATGTTCATACAGATAGCGGTGTAAATATTTCCATGTTCATACAGATAGCGGTGTAGATATTTCCATGTTCATCCAGATGGCTGTGTAGATACATCAAGGTTCATACAGATGGCGGTGAAGATATTTCCATGTTCATACAGATGGCGTTGTAGATATTTCTATGTTCATACAGATTGCCGTGTAGATGTTGCCATGTTCATACCGATAGCAGTGCTGATACTTCCATGTTTATACAGGTAGCGGTGTACATTTTTAAGTGTTTATACAGGTAACGGTGTAGATATTTCCATGTTCATACAGATAGCGGTGTAGATATTTCCATGTTTATACAGATAGCGGTGTAGATATCTCCTTCTTAATACAGATGGCGGTGTAGACATTTATATGTTCATACAGATGGCGGTGCAGATATTTCCATGTTCATACAGATGGTGGTGAAGATATTTCCATGTTTATAGAGATAGCGGTGTAGTTATTTCCATGTGCAAAGAGATAGCTGTGTAGATATTTCCATGTATATGCAGATAGCTGTGTAGATATTTCCATTTTCATGCAGATAGCGGTGTAGATATTTCCATGTTCAAACAGATAGCGGTGTAGATATTTTCTTGTTCATACAGATAGCGGTGTGGATATTTCCATGTTTATACAGATAGCGGTGAAGATGTATGCATGTTTACACAGATAGAGGTGTAGATATTTCCATGTTCATACAGATAGCGGTGTAGATATTTCCATGTTCATCCAGACGGCTGTGTAGACATATCCGTGTTCATACAGATGGCGGTGAAGATATTTCCATGTTCATACAGATGGCTGTGTAGATATATCCATGTTCATACAGATGACGGTGAAGATTTTTCCATGTTCATACAGATGGCGGTGTAGATATTTCCATGTTCATACAGATAGCGGTGCTGTTATTTCCATGTTTATACAGGTAGCAGTGTAGATGTTTCCATGTTTATGCAGATAGCGGTGTAGATATTTCCATGTTTATACACATAGCGGTGTAGATATTTCCATGTTTGTACAGATAGCGGTGTAGATATCTCCATCTTAATACAGATGGCGGTGTAGATATTTATAAGTTCATACAGATGGCGGTGCAGATATTTCCATGTTCATACAGATGGCGGTGAAGATATTTCCATGTTCATACAGATGGCGGTGTAGATACTTCCATGTTCATACCGATAGCGGTGCTGATATTTCCCTTTTTATACAGGTAGCGGTGTAGATATTTCCATGTTTATACAGATAGCGGTGTAGATATTACCATGTTTATACACATAGCGGTGTAGATATTTCCATGTTTATACCGATAGCGATATAGATATCTCCATCTTAATAGAGATGGCAATGTAGATATTTATATGTTTATTCAGATGGTGGTGCAGATATTTCCATGTTCATACAGATGGTGGTGTAGATATTTCCATGTTCATACAGATAGCGGTGTAGATATTTCCATTTTTATAGAGATATCTGTGTAGATATTTCCATTCTCAGGCAGATAGCGGTGTATATACTTCCCTGTTCAAACAGATAGCGGTGTAGATATTTCCATGTTCATACAGATAGTGCTGTAGATATTTCCATGTTCATACAGATAGCGGTGTAGCTATTTCCATGTTCATACAGATAGCGGTGTGGATATTTCCATGTTCATAGAGATAGCGGTGTATATATTTCCAGGTTTATACAGGTAGCGGTGTAGATATTTCCATGTTTATACAGATAGCGGTGAAGATGTATGCATGTTTACACAGATAGCGGTGTAGATATATTCATGTTCATCCAGATGGCTGTGTAGATATTTCCATGTTCATACAGATAGCGGTGTAGATATTTCCATGTTCATCCAGATGGCTGTGTAGATATATCCATGTTCATACAGATGGCGGTGAAGATGTTTCCATGTTCATACAGATAGCGGTGTAGATATTTCCATGTTTATACAGATATCGGTGTAGATATTTCCATGTTCATACTGATAGCAGTGTAGCTATTTCCATGTTCCTACAGATAGCGGTGTAGATATTTCCATGTTCATACAGATGGCGGTGTAGATATTTCCATGTTCCTGCACATAGCGGTGTAGATATTTCCATGTTCATACCGATAGCGGTGTAGATATTTCCATCTTTATACAGGTAGCGGTGTAGATATTTCCATGTTCATACAGATAGCGGTGTAGATATTTCCATGTTTAAACAGACAGCAGTGTAGATATTTCCTTGTTTATACAGATAGCGGTGTAGATTTCTCCTTCTTAATACAGACGGCGGTGTAGATGTTTATATGTTCATACAGATGGTGGTGCAGATATTTCCATGTTCATACAGATAGCGGTGTAGATATTTCCATGTTCATACAGATAGTGGTGTAGATATTTCCATGTTCATACAGATAGCGGTGTAGATATTTCCATGTTCATACAGATAGCGGTGTATGTATTTCCATGTTCATACAGATAGCGGTGTAGATATTTCCATGTTCATCCAGATGGCTGTGTAGATATTCCCATGTTCATACAGATAGCGGTGTAGATATTTCCATGTTCATACAGATAGCGGTGTAGATATTTCCATATTCATCCAGATGGCTGTGTAGATATATCCATGTTCATACAGATGTCGGTGAAGACATTTCCATGTTCATACAGATAGCGGTGTAGATATTTCCATGTTCATACAGATAGCCGTGTAGATATTGCCATGTTCATACCGATAGCGGTGCTGATACTTCCATGTTTATACAGGTAGCGGTGAATATATTTCCGTGTTTATACAGATACCGGTGTAGATATTTCCATGTTAATACAGATAGCGGTGTAGATATTTCCATGTTTATACAGATAGCGGTGTAGATATCTCCTTCTTAATACAGATGGCGGTGTAGATATTTCCATGTTCATACAGATGGCGGTGTAGATATTTCCATGTTTATAGAGATAGCGGTGTAGTTATTTCCATGTGCAAAGAGATAGCTGTGTAGATATTTCCATTTATATGCAGATAGTTGTGTAGATATTTCCATTTTCATGCAGATAGCGGTGTAGATATTTCCATGTTCAAACAGATAGCGGTGTAGATATTTCCATGTTCATACAGATAGCGGTGTAGATATTTCCATGTTTATACAGATAGCGGTGTAGATGTATGCATGTTTACAGAGATAGCGGTGTAGATATTTCCATGTTCATAGAGATAGCGCTGTAGATATTTCCATGTTCATCCAGACGGCTGTGTAGACATATCCATGTTCATACAGATGGAGGTGAAGATATTTCCATGTTCATACAGATGGCTGTGTAGATATATCCATGTTCATACAGATGGCGGTGACGATATGTCCTTGTTCATACAGATGGCGGTGTAGATATTTCCATGTTCATACAGATAGCGGTGCTGATATTTCCATGTTTATACAGGTATCGGTGTATATATTTCCATGTTTATACAGATAGCGGTGTAGATATTTCCATGTTTATACAGATAGCGGTGTAGATATTTCCAAGTTCACAGAGATAGCGGTGTAGATATTTACATGTTCATACAGAAAGCGGTGCTGATATTTAAATGTTTATACAGGTAGCGGTGTAGATATTTCCATGTTTTTACAGATACTGATGTAGATATTTCCATGTTTATTCAGATAGCGGTGTAGATATTTCCAAGTTTATACAGATAGCGGTGTAGATATCTCCATCTTAATACAGATGGCGGTGTAGATATTTATATGTTCATACAGATGGCGGTGCAGATATTTCCATGTTCATATAGATGGCGGTGTAGATATTTCCATGTTTATAGAGATAGCGGTGTAGTTGTTTCCATGTGTAAAGAGATAGATTTGTAGATATTTCCATGTGTATGCAGATAGCTGTGTAGATATTTCCATTTTCATGCAGATAGCGGTGTAGATATTTCCATGTTCAAACAGATAGCGGTGTAGATATTTCCATGTTCATACAGATAGCGGTGTAGATATTTCCATGTTTATACAGATAGCGGTGAAGATGTATGCATGTTTACAAGGATAGCAGTGTAGATGTTTCCACGTTCATGCAGATAGAGGTGTAGATATTTCCATGTTCATCCAGATGGAATTGTAGATATATCCATGTTCATACAGATGGCAGTGAAGATATTTCCATGTTCACACAGATAGCGGTGTAGATATTTCCATGTTCATACAGATAGCGGTGGAGATATTTCCGAGTTCATACCGATAACGGTGCTGATATTTCCATGTTTATACAGGTAGCGATGTAGATATTTCCATGTTTGTACAGATAGCGGTGTAGATATTTCCATGTTTATACAGATAGCAGTGTAGATATTTCCATGTTTATACAGATATCGGTGTAGATATCTCCTTCTTAATGCAGATGGCGGTGTAGATATTTATATGTTCATACAGATGGCGGTGCAAATATTTCCATGTTCATACAGATGGCGGTGTAGCTATTTCCATGTTCATGCAGATAGCGGTGTAGTTATTTCCATGTGTAAAGAGATAGCTGTGTAGATATTCCCATGTATATTCAGATAGCTGTGTAGATATTTCCATTTTCATGCAGATAGCGGTGTATAAATTTCCCTTTTCAAACAGATAGCGGTGTAGTTATTTCCATGTTCATACAGATAGTGGTGTAGATATTTCCATGTTCATACAGATAGCGGTGTAGCTATTTCCATGTTCATACAGATAGCGGTGTGGATTTTTCCATGTTCATAGAGATAGCGGTGTAGATATTTCCATGTTCATACAGATAGCGGTGCTGATATTTCCATGCTTATACAGGTAGCGGTGTAGATATTTCCATGTTTATACAGATAGCGGTGAAGATGTATGCATGTTTACACATATAGCGGTGTAGATATTTTCATGTTCATCCAGATGGCTGTGTAGATATTTCCATGTTCATACCGATAGCGGTGTAGATATTTCCATGTTCATCCAGATGGCTGTGTAGATATATCCATGTTCATACAGATGGCAGTGAAGATATTTCCATGTTCATACAGATAGCAGTGTAGATATTTCCATGTTCATACAGATAGCGGTGTAGATATTTCCGTGTTCATACAGATAGCGGTGCTGATATTTCCATGTTTATACAGGTTGCGGTGTAGATATTTCAATGTTTATACAGATAGCGGTGTAGATATTTCCATGTTCATACAGATAGCAGTGTAGATATTTCCATGTTTATACAGATAGCGGTGTAGATATCTCCTTCTTAATACAGATGGCGGTGTAGATATTTCCATGTTCATACAGATGGCGGTGTAGATATTTCCATGTTTATAGAGATAGCGGTGTAGTTATTTCCATGTGCAAAAAGATAGCTGTGCAGATATTTCCATTTATATGCAGATAGTTGTGTAGATATTTCCATTTTCATGCAGATAGCGGTGTAGATAAGTCCATGTTCATACAGATAGCGGTGTAGATATTTCCATGTTTATACAGATAGCGGTGTAGATATCTCCATCTTAATACAGATGGCGGTGTAGATATTTATATGTTCATACAGATGGCGGTGCAGATATTTCCATGTTCATACATATGGCGGTGAAGATATTTCCATGTTCATACAAATGGCGGTGTAGATATTTCCATGTTAATACAGATAGCGGGGCTGATATTTCCATGTTTATACATGTAGCGGTGTAGATATTTCCATGTTTATACAGATAGCAGTGTAGATATTTCCATGTTTATACACATAGCGGTGTAGATATTTCCATGTTCATACAGATAGCGGTGTATGTATTTCCATTTTCATACAGATAGCGGTGTAGATATTTCCATTTTCATGCAGATAGCGGTGTATATATTTCCCTGTTCAAACAGTTAGCGGTGTAGTTATTTCCATGTTCATACAGATAGTGGTGTAGATATTTCCATGTGCAAAGAGATAGCTGTGTAGGTATTTCCATTTATATGCAGATATTTGTGTAGATATTTCCATTTTCATGCAGATAGCGGTGTAGATATTTCCATTTTCATACAGATAGCGGTGTAGATATTTCCATTTTGATACAGATAGCGGTGTATGTATTTCCATGTTCATACAGATAGCGGTGTAGGTATTTCCATGTTCATCCAGATGGCTGTGTAGATATTTCCATGTTCATACAGATAGCGGTGTAGATATTTCCATGTTCATTCAGATGGCTGTGTAGATATATCCATGTTCATACAGATGGCGGTGAAGGCATTTCCATGTTCATACAGATAGCGGTGTAGATATTTCCATGTTCATACAGATAGCCGTGTACATATTGCCATGTTCATACCGATAGCGGTGCTGATACTTCCATGTTGATACAGGTAGCGGTGTAGATATTTCCATGTTTATACACATAGCGGTGTAGATATTTCCATGTTTATACAGATAGCGGTGTAGATATCTCCATCTTAATACAGATGGCGGTGGAGATATTTATATGTTCATACAGATGGTGGTGCAGATATTTCCATGTTCATACGGATGGCGGTGAAGATATTTCCATGTTCATACAGATGGCGGTGTAGAAACTTCCATGTTCATACTGATAGCGGTGTAGATATTTCCATGTTTATACAGGTAGCGGTGTAGATATTTCCATGTTTATACAGATAGCAGTGTAGATATTTCCATGTTTATACTCATAGCGGTGTAGATATTTCCATGTTTATACAGATAGCGGTGTAGATATTTCCATGTATATACACATAGCGGTGTAGATATTTCCATGTTTATACAGATAGCGGTGTAGATATCTCCATCTTAATACAGATGGCGGTGTAGATGTTTATATGTTCATACAGATAGCGGTGTAGATATCTCCTTCTTCATACAGATGGCGGTGTAGATTTTTCCATGTTCATACAGATAGCGGTGTAGTTATTTCCATGTGTAAAGAGATAGCTGTGTAGATCTTCCCATGTATATTCAGATAGCTGTGTAGATATTTCGATTTTCATGCAGATAGCGGTGTATATATTTCCCTGTTCAAACAGATAGCGGTGTAGATATTTCCATGTTCATACAGATAGTGGTGTAGATATTTCCATGTTCATACAGATAGCGGTGTAGCTATTTCCATGTTCATACAGATAGTGGTGTATGTATTTCCATGTTAATACAGATAGTGGTGTAGATATTTCCATGTTTATACAGATAGCGGTGTAGATATTTCCATGTTCATACAGATAGCGGTGCTGATATTTCCATGTTTATACAGGTAGCAGTGTAGATATTTCCATGTTTATACAGATAGCAGGGAAGATGTATGCATGTTTACACATATAGCGGTGGACATATTTTCATGTTCATCCAGATGGCTGTGTAGATATTTCCATGTTCATACCGATAGCGGTGTAGATATTTCCATGTTCATCCAGATGTCTGTGTAGATATATCCATATTCATACAGATGGCAGTGAAGATATTTCCATGTTCATACAGATAGCGGTGTAGATATTTCCATGTTCATACAGATAGCGGTGTAGATATTTCCGTGTTCATACCGATAGCGGTGCTGATATTTCCATGTTTATACAGGTAGCGGTGTAGATATTTCCATGTTTATACAGATAGCAGTGTAGATATTTCCATGTTTATACAGATAGCGGTGAAGATATCTCTTTCTTAATACAGATGGCAGTGTAGATATTTATATGTTCATAGAGATGGTGGTGCAGATATTTCCATGTTCATACAGGTGGCGGTGTAGATATTTCCATCTTCATACAGATAGCGGTGTAGTTATTTCCATGTGTAAAGAGATAGCTGTATAGATATTTCCATGTATATGCAGATAGCTGTTTAGATATTTCCATTTTCATGTAGATAGCGGTGTATATATTTCCCTCTTCAAATAGATAGCGGTGTAGATATTTCCATGTTCATACAGATAGTGGTGTAGATATTTCCATGTTCATACAGATAGAGGTGTAGATATTTCCATGTTCATCCAGATGGCTGTGTAGATATATCCATGTTCATACAGATAGCGGTGTAGATAATTCCATGTTCATACAGATAGTGGTGTAGATATTTCCATGTTCATACAGATAGTGGTGTAGCTGTTTCCATGTTCATACAGATAGCGGTGTAGATATTTCCATGTTTATACAGATAGCGGTGAAGATGTATGCATGTTTACAAAGATAGCAGTGTAGATGTTTCCATGTTCATGCAGATAGCGGTGTAGATATTTCCATGTTCATCCAGATGGCTGTGTAGATATTTCCATGTTCATACAGACGGCTGTGAAGATATTTCCATGTTCATACAGATAGCGGTGTAGATATTTCCATGTTTATACAGATAGCGGTGTAGATATTTCCATGTTCATATGGATAGCAGTGTAGCTATTTCCATGTTCATACAGATAGCGGTGTAGATATTTCCATGTTCATCCAGATGGCTGTGTAGATATTTCCATGTTCATACAGATGGCGGTGAAGATATTTCCATGTTCATACAGATAGCGGTGTAGATATTTCCATGTTCATACAGATAGTGGTGTAGATATTTCCATGTTCATACAGATAGCGGTGTAGCTATTTCCATGTTCATACAGATAGCGGTGTAGATATTTCCATGTTCATCCAGATGGCTGTGTAGCTATTTACATGTTCATACAGATAGCGGTGCTGATATTTCCATGTTTATACAGGTAGCAGTGTAGATATTTCCTTGTTTATACAGAAAGCGGCATAGATATTTCCATGTTTCTACAGATAGCGGTGTAGATATTTCCAAGTTTATACAGATAGCGGTGTAGATAACTCCATCTTAATACAGATGGCGGTGTAGATATTTATATGTTCATACAGATGTCGGTGCAGATATTTCCATGTTCATACAGATGGCGGTGTAGATATTTCCATGTTTATTGACATAGCAGTGTAGTTATTTCCATGTGTAAAGAGATACCTTGTAGATATTTCCATGTATGTGCAGATAGCTGTGTAGATATTTCCATTTTCATGCAGATAGCGGTGAAGATGTATACATGTTTACACAGATAGCGGTGTAGATATTTCCATGTTCATACAGATTGCGGTGTAGATATTTCCATGTTCATACAGATGGCTGTGTAGATATATCTATGTTCTTACAGATGGCGGAGAAGATATTTCCATGTTCATACAGATAGCGGTGTAGATATTTCCATGTTCATACAGATAGCGGTGTAGATATTTCCATGTTCATACAGATAGCGGTGTAGATATTTCCATGTTCATACAGATAACGGTGTAGATATTTCCATGTTCATCCAGATGGCTGTGTAGATATATCCATGTACATACAGATGGCGGTGAAGATATTTCCATGTTCATACAGATAGCGTTGCAGATATTTCCATGTTCATACAGATAGCCGTGTAGATATTGCCATGTTTATACCGATAGCGGTGCTGATACTTCCATGTTTATACAGGTAGCGGTGTACATATTTCCATGTTTATACAGATAGCGGTGTAGATATTTCCATGTTCATACAGATAGCGGTGTAGATAATTCCATGTTCATAGAGATAGCGGTGTAGATATTTACATGTTCATACAGATAGCGGTGCTGATATTTCCATGTTTATATAGGTAGCGGTGTAGATATTTCCATGTTTATACAGATAGCGGTGTGGATATTTCCATGTTTATACCCATAGCGGTGTAGATATTTCCATGTTTATACAGATAGCGGTGTAGATATTTCCGTGTTTATACAGATAGCGGTGTAGATATTTCCATGTTCATACAGATAGCTTTGTAGATATATCCATGTTTATACAGATAGCGGCGAAGATGTATGCATGTTTACACAGATAGCGGTGTAGATATTTCCATGTTCATCCAGATGGCTGTGTAGATATATCCAAGTTCATACAGATGGCGGTGCAGATATTTCCATGTTGATACTGATGGTGGTGTAGATATTTCCATGTTTATAGAGATAGCGGTGTAGTTATTTCCATGTGTAAAGAGATATCTGTGTAGATATTTCCATGTATATGCAGAAAGATGGGTAGATATTTCCATTTTCATACAGATAGCGGTGTAGATACTTCCATGTTCAAACAGGTAGCGGTGTAGATATTTCCATGTTTGTACGGATAGCGGTGTAGATATTTCCATGTTTATACAGATAGCGGTGAAGATGTATGCATGTTTACACAGATAGCGGTGTAGATGTTTCCATGTTCATACAGATAGCGGTGTAGAAATTTCCATGTTTATCCAGATAGCGGTGAAGATGTATGCATGTTTACACAGATAGCGGTGTAGATATTTCCATGTTCATCCAGATGGCTGTGTAGATATATCCATGTTCATGCAGATACCGGTGTAGATATTTCCATGTTCATACAGATAGCGGTGCAGCTATTTCCATGTTCATCCAGATGGCTGTGTAGATATATCCATGTTCATACAGATGGCGTTGAAGGTATTTCCATGTTCATACAGATAGCGGTGTAGATATATCCATGTTCATACAGATTGCGGTGTAGATATTTCCATGTTCATACAGATAGCGGTGTATGTATTTCCATGTTCATACAGATAGCGGTGTAGATATTTCCATTTTTAAGCAGATAGCGGTGTATATACTTCCCTGTTGAAACAGTTAGCGGTGTAGATATTTCCATGTTCATAAAGATAGCGGTGTAGATATTTCCATGTTTATACAGATAGCGGTGAAGTTGTATGCATGTTTACACAGATAGCGGTGTAGGTATTTCCACGTTCATCCAGATGGCTGTGTAGATATATCCATGTTCATACAGATGGCGGTGAAGGTATTTCCATGTTCATACAGATAGCGGTGTAGATATTTCCATGTTCATACAGATAGTGGTGTAGATATTTCCATGTTCATACAGATAGCGGTGTAGATATTTCCATGTTCATACAGATAGCGGTGTATGTATTTCCATGTTCATACAGATAGCGGTGTAGATATTTCCATGTTCATCCAGATGGCTTTGTAGATATTCCCATTTTCATACAGATAGTGGTGTAGATATTTCCATGTTCATTCAGATAGCGGTGTAGATATTTCCATATTCATCCAGATGGCTGTGTAGATATATCCATGTTCATACAGATGGCGGTGAAGACATTTCCATGTTCATACAGATAGCGGTGTAGATATTTCCATGTTCATACAGATAGCAGTGTAGATATTGCCATGTTCATACCGATAGCGGTGCTGATACTTCCATGTTTATACAGGTAGCGGTGTAGATATTTCCATGTTAATACAGATAGCGGTGTAGATATTTCCATGTTTATACAGATAGCGGTGTAGATATCTACTACTTAATACAGATGGCGGTGTAGATATTTCCATGTTCATACAGATGGCGGTGTAGATATTTCCATGTTTATAGAGATAGCGGTGTAGTTATTTCTATGTGCAAAGAGATAGCTGTGTAGATATTTCCATTTATATGCAGATAGTTGTGTAGATATTTCCATTTTCATGCAGATAGCGATGTAGATATTTCCATGTTCAAAGAGATAGCGGTGTAGATATTTCCATGTTCATACAGATAGCGGTGCTGATATTTCCATGTTTAAACAGGTATCGGTGTATATATTTCCATGTTTATACAGATAGCGGTGTAGATATTTCCATGTTTATACAGATAGCGGTGTAGATATTTCCATGTTTATACAGATAGCGGTGTAGATATCTCCATCTTTATTAAGATGGCGGTGTAGATATTTATATGTTCATACAGATGGCGGTGCAGATATTTCCATGTTCATACAGATGGCGGTGAAGATATTTCCATGTTCATACAGATGGCGGTGTAGAAACTTCCATGTTCATACTGATAGCGGTGCTGATATTTCCATGTTTATACAGGTAGCGGTGTAGATATTTCCATGTTTATACAGATAGCGGTGTAGATATTTCCATGTTTATACAAATAGCGGTGTAGATATTTCCATGTTTATACAGATAGCGGTGTAGATATTTCCATGTTTATGCAGATAGTTGTGTAGATATCCCCATCTTAATACAGATGGCGGTGTAGATATTTAAATGTTCATTCAGATGGCTGTGTAGACATATCCATGTTCATACAGATGGCGGTGAAGATATTTCCATGTTCATACAGATAGCGGTGTAGATATTTCCATGTTCATACAGATAGTGGTGTAGATATTTCCATGTTAATACAGATGGCTGTGTAGCTATATCCATGTTCCTACAGATGGCGGTGAAGAGATTTCCATGTTCATACAGATGGCGGTGTAGATATTTCCATGTTCATACAGATTGCGGGGCTTATATTTCCATGTTTATACATGTAGCGGTGTAGATATTTCCATGTTTATACAGATAGCGGTGTAGATATTTCCATGTTTATACACATAGCGGTGTAGATATTTCCATGTTCATACAGATAGCGGTGTTTGTATTTCCATGTTCATACAGATAGCGGTGTAGATATTTCCATTTTCATGCAGATAGCGGTGTATATATTTCCCTGTTCAAACAGTTAGCGGTGTAGATATTTCCATGTTCATAAAGATAGCGGTGTAGATATTTCCATGTTTATACAGATAGCGGTGAAGTTGTATGCATGTTTACACAGATAGCGGTGTAGATATTTCCACGTTCATCCAGATGGCTGTGTAGATATATCCATGTTCATACAGATGGCGGTGAAGATATTTCCATGTTCATACAGATAGCGGTGTAGATATCTCCATCTTAATACAGATGGCGGTGTAGATATTTATATGTTCATACAGATGGCGGTGCAGATATTTCCATGTTCATACGGATGGCGGTGAAGATATTTCCGTGTTCATACAGATGGCGGTGTAGAAACTTCCATGTTTATACTGATAGCGGTGCTGATATTTCCATGTTTATACAGGTAGCGGTGTAGATATTTCCATGTTTATACAGATAGCAGTGTAGATATTTCCATGTTTATAAACATAGCGGTGTAGATATTTCCATGTCTATACAGATAGCGGTGTAGATATTTCCATGTTTATGCAGATAGTGGTGTAGATATCTCCATCTTAATACAGATGGCGGTGTAGATATTTAAATGTTCATACAGATGGCGGTGCAGATATTTCCATGTTCATACAGATGGCGGTGTAGATATTTCCATGTTCGTACAGATAGCGGTGTAGTTATTTCCATGTGTAAAGAGATAGCTGTGTAGATATTTCCATGTATAAGCAGATAGCTGTGTAGATATTTCCATTTTCATGCACATAGCGGTGTATATATTTCCCTGTTAAAACAGATAGTGGTGTAGATATTTCCATGTTCATAAAGATAGCGGTGTAGATATTTCCATGTTTATACAGATAGCGGTGAAGATGTATGCATGTTTACACAGATAGCGGTGTAGATATTTCCAAGTTCATCCAGATGGCTGTGTAGATATATCCATGTTCATACAGATAGAGGTGTAGATATTTCCTTGTTCATACAGATAGCGTTGCAGATATTTCCATGTTCATCCAAATGGCTGTGTAGATATATCCCTGTTCATACTGATGGCGGTGAAGATATTTCAATGTTCATACAGATAGCGGTGTAGATATTTCCATGTTCATACAGATAGCTGTGTAGATATTTCCATGTTCATACAGATAGGGGTGTATGTATTTCCAAGTTCATACAGGTAGTGGTGTTGATATTTCCATTTTCATGAAGATAGCGGTGTATATATTTCCCTGTTCAAACAGTTAGCGGTGTAGATATTTCCATGTTCATAAAGATAGCGGTGTAGATATTTCCATGTTTATACAGATAGCGGTGAAGATGTATGCATGTTTTCACAGATATCGGTGTAGATATTTCCATGTTCATCCAAATGGCTGTGTAGATATATCCATGTTCATACAGATGGCGGTGAAGATATTTCCATGTTCATACAGATAGCGTTGTAGATATTTCTATGTTCATACAGATAGCAGTGTAGATATTTCCATGTTCATACAGATAGCGGTGTATGTATTTCCATGTTCATACAGATAGCGGTGTAGATATTTCCATGTTCATCCTGATGGCTGTGTTGAGATTTCCATGTTCATACAGATAGCGGTGTAAATATTTCCATGTTCATACAGATAGCGGTGTAGATATTTCCATGTTCATCCAGATGGCTGTGTAGATACATCAAGGTTCATACAGATGGCGGTGAAGATATTTCCATGTTCATACAGATGGCGTTGTAGATATTTCTATGTTCATACAGATTGCCGTGTAGATGTTGCCATGTTCATACCGATAGCAGTGCTGATACTTCCATGTTTATACAGGTAGCGGTGTACATTTTTAAGTGTTTATACAGGTAACGGTGTAGATATTTCCATGTTCATACAGATAGCGGTGTAGATATTTCCATGTTTATACAGATAGCGGTGTAGATATCTCCTTCTTAATACAGATGGCGGTGTAGACATTTATATGTTCATACAGATGGCGGTGCAGATATTTCCATGTTCATACAGATGGTGGTGAAGATATTTCCATGTTTATAGAGATAGCGGTGTAGTTATTTCCATGTGCAAAGAGATAGCTGTGTAGATATTTCCATGTATATGCAGATAGCTGTGTAGATATTTCCATTTTCATGCAGATAGCGGTGTAGATATTTCCATGTTCAAACATATAGCGGTGTAGATATTTCCATGTTCATACAGATAGCGGTGTGGATATTTCCATGTTTATACAGATAGCGGTGAAGATGTATGCATGTTTACACAGATAGAGGTGTAGATATTTCCATGTTCATACAGATAGCGGTGTAGATATTTCCATGTTCATCCAGACGGCTGTGTAGACATATCCGTGTTCATACAGATGGCGGTGAAGATATTTCCATGTTCATACAGATGGCTGTGTAGATATATCCATGTTCATACAGATGACGGTGAAGATTTTTCCATGTTCATACAGATGGCTGTGTAGATATTTCCATGTTCATACAGATAGCGGTGCTGTTATTTCCATGTTTATACAGGTAGCAGTGTAGATGTTTCCATGTTTATGCAGATAGCGGTGTAGATATTTCCATGTTTATACACATAGCGGTGTAGATATTTCCATGTTTGTACAGATAGCGGTGTAGATATCTCCATCTTAATACAGATGGCGGTGTAGATATTTATCAGTTCATACAGATGGCGGTGCAGATATTTCCATGTTCATACAGATGGCGGTGAAGATATTTCCATGTTCATACAGATGGCGGTGTAGATACTTCCATGTTCATACCGATAGCGGTGCTGATATTTCCCTTTTTATACAGGTAGCGGTGTAGATATTTCCATGTTTATACAGATAGCGGTGTAGATATTACCATGTTTATACACATAGCGGTGTAGATATTTCCATGTTTATACCGATAGCGATGTAGATATCTCCATCTTAATAGAGATGGCAATGTAGATATTTATATGTTTATTCAGATGGTGGTGCAGATATTTCCATGTTCATACAGATGGTGGTGTAGATATTTCCATGTTCATACAGATAGCGGTGTAGATATTTCCATTTTTATAGAGATATCTGTGTAGATATTTCCATTCTCAGGCAGATAGCGGTGTATATACTTCCCTGTTCAAACAGATAGCGGTGTAGATATTTCCATGTTCATACAGATAGTGCTGTAGATATTTCCATGTTCATACAGATAGCGGTGTAGCTATTTCCATGTTCATACAGATAGCGGTGTAGATATTTCCATGTTCATAGAGATAGCGGTGTAGATATTTACATGTTCATACAGATAGCGGTGCTGATATTTCCATGTTTATACAGGTAGCGGTGTAGATATTTCCATGTTTATACAGATAGTGGTGTAGATATTTCCATGTTTATACAGATTGCGGTGTAGATATTTCCAAGTTTATACAGATAGCGGTGTAGATATCTCCATCTTAATACAGATGGCGGTGTAGATATTTATATGTTCATACAGATGGCGGTGCAGATATTTCCATGTTCATACAGATGGCGGTGTAGATATTTCCATGTTCATACAGATAGCGGTGTAGTTATTTCCATGTGTAAAGAGATGGCTGTGTAGATATTCCCATGTATATGCAGATAGCTGTGTAGATATTTCCATTTTCAAGCAGATAGCGGTGTATATACTTCCCTGTTCAAACAGATAGCGGTGTAGATATTTCCATGTTCATACAGATAGTGGTGTAGATATTTCCATGTTCATACAGATAGCGGTGTGGATATTTCCATGTTCATAGAGATAGCGGTGTAGATATTTCCATGTTTATACAGGTAGTGGTGTAGATATTTCCATGTTTATACGGATAGCGGTGAAGGTGTATGCATGTTTACACAGATAGCGGTGTAGATATTTTCATGTTCATCCAGATGGCTGTGTAGATATTTCCATCTTCATACAGATGGCGGTGAAGATATTTCCATGTTCATACAGATAGCGGTGTAGATATTTCCATGTTTATACAGATAGCGGTGTAGATATTTCCGTGTTCATACGGATAGCAGTGTAGCTATTTCCATGTTCATACAGATAGCGGTGTAGATATTTCCATGTTCATCCAGACGGCTGTGTAGATATATCCATGTTCATACAGATGGCGGTGTAGGTATTTCCATGTACATACAGATAGTGGTGTAGATATTTCCATGTTCATACAGACAGCGGTGTAGCTATTTCCATGTTCATACAGATAGCGGTGTAGATATTTCCATGTTCATCTAGATGGCTGTGTAGCTATTTACATGTTCATAGAGATAGCAGTGCTGATATTTCCATGTTTATACAGGTAGCATTGTAGATATTTCCTTGTTTATACAGAAAGCGGCATAGATATTTCCATGTTTATATAGATAGCGGTGTAGATATTTCCAAGTTTATACAGATAGCGGTGTAGATATCTCCATCTTAATACAGATGGCGGTGTAGATATTTATATGCTCATACAGATGTCGGTGCAGATATTTCCATGTTCATACAGATGGCGGTGTAGATATTTCCATGTTTATAGAGATAGCAGTGTAGTTATTTCCATGTGTAAAGAGATAGCTTTGTAGTTATTTACATGTATATGTAGATAGCTGTGTAGATATTTCCATTTTCATGCAGATAGCGGTGTAGATATTTCCATGTTCAAACAGTTAGCGGTGTAGATATTTCCATGTTCATACAGATAGCGGTGTAGATATTTCCATGTTTATACAGATAGCGGTGAAGATGTATGCATGTTGGCACAGATAGTGGGGTAGATATTTCCATGTTCATACAGATAGCGGTGTAAATATTTCCACGTTCATACAGATAGCGGTGTAGATATTTCCATGTTCATCCAGATTGCTGTGTAGATATTTCCATGTTCATACAGATAGCGGTGCTGATATTTCCATGTTGATACAGGTAGCGGTGTAGATATTTCCATGTTCATACAGATAGCGGTGTAGATATTTCCATGTTCATACAGATAGCGGTGTAGATATTTCCATGTTCATACAGATAGCGGTGTAGCTATTTCCATGTTCATACAGATAGCGGTGTAGATATTTCCATGTTCATCCAGATGGGTGTGTAGATAAATCCATGTTCATACTGATGGCGGTGAAGATATTTCCATGTTCATACAGATAGCGGTGTAGATATTTCCATGTTTATACAGATATCGGTGTAGATATTTCCATGTTTATACAGACAGCGGAGTAGATATCTCCATCTTAATACAGATGGCGGTGTAGATATTTATATGATCATACAGATGGCGGTGCAGATATTTCCATGTTCATACAGATGGCGGTGTAGATATTTCCATGTTTATAGAGATAGCGGTGTAGTTATTTCCATGTGTAAAGTGATAGCTGTATAGATATTTCCATGTATATGCAGATAGCTTTGTAGATATTTCCATTTTCATGCAGATAGCGGTGTAGATATTTCCATGTTCAAACAGAGAGCGGTGTAGATATTTCCATGTTCATACAGATAGCTGTGTAGATATTTCCAAGTTTAAACAGATAGTGGTGAAGATGTGTACATGTTTACACAGATAGCGGTGTAGATATTTCCATGCTCATCCAGATGGCTGTGTAGATATATCCATGTTCATACAGATGGCGGTGAAGATATTTCCATGTTCATACAGATGGCGGTGAAGATATTTCCATGTTCAAACAGATGGCGGTGTAGATATTTCCATGTTTATACAGATAGCGGTGCTTATATTTCCATGTTTATACAGGTAGCGGTGTAGATATTTCCATGTTTATACAGATAGCGGTGTAGATATTTCCATGTTTATACAGATAGCGGTGTAGATATTTCCATGTTGATCCAGATGGCTGTGTAGATATATCCATGTTCATACAGATGGCGGTGAAGATAATTCCATGTTCATACAGATAGCAGTGTAGATATTTCAATGTTCATACAGATAGTGGTGTAGGTATTTCCATGTTCATACAGACAGAGGGGCTGATATTTCCATGTTCATACAGATAACAGTGCTGATATTTCCATGTTTATACAGGTAGCGGTGCAGATATTTCCATCTTTATACAGATAGCGGTGTAGATATTTCCATGTTTATACAGATAGTGGTGTAGATATCTCCATCTTAATACAGATGGCAGTGTAGATATTTATAGGTTCATAAACATGGCCGTGCAGATATTTCCATGTTCATACAGATGGCGGTGTAGATATTTCCAAGTTCATACAGATACCGGTGTAGTTATTTCCATGTGCAAAGAGATAGCTATGTAGATATTTCCATGTGTATGCAGATATATGTGTAGATATTTCCATTTTCATGCAGATAGCTGTTTAGATATTTCCATGTTCAAACAGATAGCGGTGTAGATATTTCCATGTTCATACAGATAGCGGTGTAGATATTTCCATGTTTATACAGATAGCGGTGAAGATGTATGCATGTTTACATAGATAGCGGTGTAGATATTTCCATGTTCATACAGTTAGCGGTGTAGATAGTTCCATGTTCATCTAGATGGCTGTGTAGTTATATCCATGTTCATACAGATAGCGGTGTAGATATTTCCAAGTTCATACAGATAGTGGTGTAGATATTTCCATGTTCATACAGATAGCGGGGTATCTATTTCCATGTTCATACAGATAGCGGTGTAGATATTTCCATGTTCGTACAGATAGCGGTGTAGATATTTCCATGTGCATACAGATAGCGGTGCTGATATTTCCATGTTTATTCAGTCAGCGGTGTGGATATTTCCATGTTTATACAGATAGCGGTGTGGATATTTCCATGTTTATGCAGATAGCGGTGTAGATATTTCCAGGTTTATACAGATAGCGGTGTAGATATCTCCATCTTAATATGGATGGCGGTGTAGATATTTATATGTTCATACAGATGGTGGTGCAGATATTTCCATGTTCATACAGATGGCGGTGTAGCTATTTCTATGTTCATACAGATAGCGGTGTAGCTATATCCATGTTCATGCAGATAGCGGTGTAGATATTTCCATGTTCATCCATATGGCTTTGTAGATATATCCATGTTCATACAGATAGCGGTGTAGATATTTCCATGTTCATACAGATAGTGCTTTAGATATTTCCATGTTCATACAGATAGCGGTGTAGATATGTCCATGTTCAAACAGATATCGGTGTACATATTTCCATGTTCATACAGATAGCGGTGCTTTTATTTCCATGTTTATAAAGGTAGCGGTGTAGATATTTCCATGTTCATACAGATAGCGGTGTAGATATTTCCATGTTCATACAGATAGCGGTGTAGCTATTTCCATGTTCATACAGATAGCGGTGTAGTTATTTCCATGTTCAAACTGATAGCGGTTTAGATATTTCCATGTTTATACAGATAGCGGTGCTTATATTTCCATGTTTATACAGGTTGCGGTGTAGATATTTCCATGTTAATACAGATAGCGGTGTAGATATTTCCATGTTTATACAGATAGCGGTGTAGATATTTCCATGTTCATCCAGATGGCTGTGTAGATATATCCATGTTCATACAGACGGCGGTGAAGATAATTCCATATTCATACAGATAGCGGTGTAGATATTTCCATGTTCATACAGATAGTGGTGTAGATATTTCCATGTTCATACAGATAGAGGGGCTGATATTTCCATGTTCATACAGATAGCGGTGCTGATATTTCCATGTTTATACAGGTAGCGGTGTAGATATTTCCATGTTTATACAGATAGCGGTGTAGATATTTCCATGTTTATACAGATAGCGTCGGAGATATCTCCATCTTAATACAGATGGCAGTGTAGATATTTATATGCTCATTCAGATGGCCGTGCAGATATTTCCATGTTCATACAGATGGCGGTGTAGATATTTCCATGTTCATAGAGATAGCGGTGTAGTTATTTCCATGTGCAAAGAGATAGATATGAAGATATTTCCATGTGTATGCAGATAGCTGTGTAGATATTTCCATTTTCATGCAGATAGCGGTTTAGATATTTCCATGTTCAAACAGATAGCGGTGTAGATATTTCCATGTTCATACAGATAGCGGTGTAGATATTTCCATGTTTATACAGATAGCGGTGAAGATGTATGCATGTTTACACAGATAGCGGTGTAGATATTTCCATCTTCATACAGATAGCGGTGTAGATATTTCCATGTTCATCCAGATGGCTGTGTAGATATTTCCATGTTCATACAGATAGCGGTGTAGATATTTCCATGTTCATCCTGATGGCTGTGTAGATATATCCATGTTCATACTGATAGCGGTGTAGATATTTCCATGTTCATACAGATAGTGCTGTAGATATTTCCATGTTCATACAGATAGCGGTGCAGCTATTTCCATGTTCATACAGATAGCGGTGTAGATATTTCCATGTTCGTGCAGATAGCGGTGTAGATATTTCCATGTTCATACAGATAGCGGTGCTTATATTTCCATGTTTATACAGGTAGCGGTGTGGATATTTCCATGTTTATACAGATAGCGGTGTAGATATTTCCTAGTTTATACAGATAGCGTTGTAGATATCTCCATCTTAATACAGATGGCGGTGTAGATATTTATATGTTCATACAGATGGCGGTGCAGATATTTCTATGTTCATACAGATGGCGGTGTAGATATTTCCATTTTTATAGAGATAGTGGTGTAGTTATTTCCATGTGTAAAGAGATAGCTTTGTAGATATTTCCATGTTCAAACAGATAGCGGTGTACATATATCCATGTTCATGCAGATAGCGGTGTAGATATTTCCATGTTCATCCAGATGGCTGTGTAGATATATCCATGTTCATACAGATGGCGGTGAAGATACTTCCATGTTCATACAGATAGCGGTGTAGATATTTCCATGTTTATACAGATAGTGGTGTAGATATTTCCATGTTCATACAGATAGCGGTGTAGCTATTTCCATGTTCATACAGATAGCGGTGCAGATATTTCCATGTTCATCCAGATGGCTGTGTAGACATATCCATGATCATACACATGGCGGTGAAGATAATTCCATGTTCATACAGATAGCGGTGTAGATATTTCCATGTTCATACAGATAGTGGTGTAGATATTTCCATCTTCATACAGATAGAGGGGCTGATATTTCCATGTTCATACAGATATCGGTGCTGATATTTCCATGTTTATACAGGTATCGGTGTAGATATTTCCATGTTTATACAGATAGCGGTGTAGATATCTGCATCTTAATACGTATGGCGGTGTAGGTATTTATATGTTCATACAGATGGCCGTGCAGATATTTCCATGTTCATACAGAAGGCGGTGTAGATATTTCCATGTTCAAACAGATAGCGGTGTAGATATTTCCATGTATAAAGAGATAGCGCTGTAGATATTTCCATGTATATGCAGATAGCTGTGTAGATATTTCCTTTTTCATGCAGATATCGGTTTAGATATTTCCATGTTCAAACAGATAGCGGTGTAGATATTTCCATGTTCATACAGATAGCAGTGTTGATATTTCCATGTTTATACAGATAGCGGTGAAGGAGTATGCATGTTTACACAGATAGCGGTGTAGCTATTTCCATGTTCATACAGATAGCGGTGTAGATATTTCCATGTTCGTACAGATAGCGGTGTAGATATTTCCATGTTCATACAGATAGCGGTGCTGATATTTCCATGTTTATACAGGTAGCGGTGTGGATATTTCCATGTTTATACAGATAGCGGTGTAGATATTTCCATTTTTATACAGATAGCGGTGTAGATATTTCCAAGTTTATACAGATAGCGGTGTAGATATTTCCATGTTCATCCATATGGCTGTGTAGATTTATCCATGATCATACAGATGGCGGTGAAGATATTTCCATGTTCATACAGATAGCAGTGTAGATATTTCCATGTTCATCCAGATGGCTGTGTAGATATATCCATGTTCATACAGATGGCGGTGAAGGTATTTCCATACTAATACAGATAGCAGTGTAGATATTTCCATGTTCATACAGATGGTGCTGTAAATATATCCATTTTCATACAGATAGCGGTGTAGTTATTTCCATGTGTAAAGAGATAGCGGTGTAGATATTTCCGTGTTCATACAGATAGTGCTGTAGATATTCCCATGTTCATACAGATAGCGGTGCTGCTATTTCCATGTTCATACAAATAGCGGTGTAGATATTTCCATGTTCGTACAGATAGCGGTGTAGATATTTCCATGTTTATAAAGATAGCGGTGTAGATATTTCCATGTTTATACAGATAGCGGTGTAGATATTTCCATGTTCATACAGATAGGGGGGCTGATATTTCCATGTTCATACAGATAGCGGTGCTGATATTTCCATGTTTATACAGGTAGCGGTGTAGATATTTCCAGGTTTATACAGATAGCGGTGTAGACATTTCCATGTTTATACAGATAGCGGTGTAGATATTTCCATGTTTATACAGATAGCGGTGTAGATATCTCTATCTTTATACAGATGGCGGTTTAGATATTTATATGTTCATACAGATGGCCATGCAGATATTTCCATGCTCATACAGATGGCGGTGTAGATATATCCATGTCCATACAGATAGCGGTGTAGTTATTTCCATGAGTAAAGAGATAGCTCTGTAGATATTTCCATGTATATGCAGATAGCAGTGTAGATATTTCCATTTTCATGCAGATAGCGGTTTAGATATTTCCATGTTCAAACAGATAGCGGTGTAGATATTTCCATGTTCATACAGATAGCGGTGTAGATATTTCCATGTTCATACAGATAGCGGTGAAGATGTATGCATGTTTACAGAGATAGCGGTGTAGATATTTCCATGTTTATACAGATTGCGGTGTAGATATTTCCATGTTCATCCAGATGGCTGTGTAGATATATCCATGTTCATACAGATAACGGTGTAGATATTTCCATGTTCATACAGATAGTGCTGTAGATATTTCCATGTTCATACAGATAGCGGTGCAGCTATTTCCATGTTCATACAGATAGCGGTGTAGATATTTCCATGTTCGTACAGATAGCGGTGTAGATAATTCCATGTTCATACAGATAGCGGTGCTTATGTTTCCATGTTTATACAGATAGCGGTGTAGATATTTCCGTGTTTATACAGATAGCGGTGTAGATATTTCCATGTTTATAGAGATAGCGGTGTAGATATTTCCAAGTTTATACAGATAGCGGTGTAGATATCTCCATCTTAATACAGATTGCGGTGTAGATATTTATATGTTCATACAGATGGCGGTGCAGATATTTCCATGTTCATACAGATGGCGGTGTTGATATTTCCATGTTTATAGAGATAGTGGTGTAGTTATTTCCATGTGTAAAGAGATAGCTTTGTAGATATTTCCATGTATATGCAGATAGCTGTGTAGATATTTCCATTTTCATGCAGATAGCGGTGTAGATATTTCCATGTTCAAAAAGATAGCGGTGTAGATATTTCCATGTTCATACAAATAGTGGTGTAGATATTTCCATGTTCATACAGATAGCGGTGTAGTTATTTCCATGTTCATACAGATAGTGGTGTAGATATTTCCATGTTCATCCAGATGGCTGTGTAGATATATCCATGTTCATACAGATGGCGGTGAAGATATTTCCATGTTCATACAGATAGCGGTGTAGATATTTCCATGTTCATACAGATAGTGGTGTAGATATTTCCATGTTCATACAGATAGAGGGGCTGATATTTCCATGTTCATACAGATAGAGGGGCTGTTATTTCCATGTTCATACAGATAGAGGGGCTGATATTTCCATGTTCATACAGTTAGCGGTGCTGATATTTCCATGTTTATACAGGTAGCGGTGTAGATATTTCCATGTTTATACAGATAGCGGTGTAGATATTTCCATGTTTATACAGATAGCGGTGTAGATATCTCCATCTTAATACAGATGGCAGTGTAGATATTTATATGTTCATACAGATGGCCGTGCAGATATTTCCATGTTCATACAGATGGCGGTGTAGATATTTCCATGTTCATACAGATAGCGGTGTAGTTATTTCCATGTGCAAAGAGATAGCTATGTAGATATTTCCTGTGTATGCAGATAGCTGTGTAGATATTTCCATTTTCATGCAGATAGCGGTTTAGATATTTCCATGTTCAAACGGATAGCGGTGTAGATATTTCCATGTTCATACAGATAGCGGTGTAGATATTTCCATGTTTATACAGATAGCGGTGAAGATGTATGCATGTTTACACAGATAGCGGTGTAGATATTTCCATGTTCAAACAGATAGTAGTGTAGATATTTCCATGTTCATACAGATAGTGGTGTAGATATTTCCATTTTCATACAGATAGCGGTGTAGCTATTTCCATGTTCATACAGATAGCGGTGTAGATATTTCCATGTTCATCCAGATGGCTGTGTAGACATATCCATGTTCATACAGATGGCGGTGAAGATATTTCCATCTTCATACAGATAGCGGTGTAGATATTTCCATGTTCATACAGATAGTGGTGTAGATATTTCCATGTTCATACAGATAGAGGGGCTGATATTTCCATGTTCATACAGATAGCGGTGCTGATATTTCCATGTTTATACAGGTAGCGGTGTAGATATTTCCATGTTTATACAGATAGCGGTGTAGACATTTCCATGTTTATACAGATAGCAGTGTAGATATTTCCATGTTTATACAGATAGCGGTGTAGATATCTCCATCTTAATACAGATGGCGGTTTAGATATTTATATGTTCATACAGATGGCCGTCCAGATATTTCCATGTTCATACAGATGGCGGTGTAGATATTTCCATGTTCATACCGATAGCGGTGTAGTTATTTCCATGTGTAAAGAGATAGCTGTGTAGATATTTCCATGTATATGCAGATAGCTGTGTAGATATTTCCATTTACAGGTAGATAGCGGTTTAGCTATTTCCATGTTCAAACAGATAGCCATGTAGATATTTCCATGTTCATACAGATAGCGGTGCAGATATATCCATGTTTATAAAGATAGCGGTGAAGATGTATGCATGTTTACACAGATAGCGGTGTAGATATTTCCATCTTCATACAGATAGCGGTGTAGATATTTCCATGTTCATCCTGATGGCTGTGTAGATATATCCATGTTCATACAGATAGCGGTGTAGATATTTCCATGTTCATACAGATAGTGCTGTAGATATTTCCATGTTCATACAGATAGCGGTGCAGCTATTTCCATGTTCATACAGATAGCGGTGTAGATATTTCCATGTTCGTACAGATAGCGGTGTAGATATTTCCATGTTCATACAGATAGCGGTGCGTATATTTCCATGTTTATACAGGTAGCGGTGTGGATATTTCCATGTTTATACAGATAGCGGTGGAGATATTTCCATGTTTATACAGATTGCGGTGTAGATATTTCCAAGTTTATACAGATAGCGGTGTAGATATCTCCATCTTAATACTGATGGCAGTGTAGATATTTATATGTTCATACAGATGGCGGTGCAGATATTTCCATGTTCATACAGATGGCGGTGTAGATATTTCCATGTTCATACAGATAGCGGTGTAGATATTTCCATGTGTAAAGAGATAGCGGTGTAGATATTTCCATGTATATGCAGATAGCTGTGTAGATATTTCCATTTTCATGCAGATATCGGTTTAGATATTTCCATGTTCAAACAGATAGCGGTTTAGATATTTCCATGTTCGTACAGATAGCGGTGTAGATATTTCCATGTTTATACAGATAGCGTTGTAGATATTTCCAAGTTTATACAGATAGCGGTGTAGATATCTCCACCTTAATACAGTTGGCGTTGTAGATATTTATATGTTCAAACAGATGGCGGTACAGATATTTCCATGTTCATACAGATGGCAGTGTAGCTATTTCCATGTTCATATAGATAGCGGTGTAGCTATTTCCATGTTCATGCAGATAGCGGTGTAGATATTTCAATGTTCATCCATATGGCTGTGTAGATTTATCCATGTTCATACAGATAGCGGTGAAGATATTTCCATGTTCATTCAGATAGCAGTATAGATATTTCCATGTTCATCCAGATGGCTGTGTAGATATTTCCATGTTCATACAGATAGTGGTGTAGATATTTCCACGTTCATAC
Source organism: Gorilla gorilla gorilla (assembly GCF_029281585.2). Lineage (NCBI taxonomy): Eukaryota > Metazoa > Chordata > Mammalia > Primates > Hominidae > Gorilla > Gorilla gorilla. The sequence goes on along the minus strand of NC_073232.2, from coordinate 560,650 downwards.
AGATAGAGGGGCTGATATTTCCATGTTAATACATATAGCGGTGCTGATATTTCCATGTTTATACAGGTAGCGGTGTAGATATTTCCATGTTTATAAAGATAGCGGTGTAGATATTTCCATGTTTATACAGATAGCGGTGAAGATGTATGCATGTTTACACAGATAGCGGTGTAGATATTTCCATGTTCATACAGATAGCGGTGTAGATATTTCCATATTCATCCAGATGGCTGTGTAGATATATCCATGTTCATACTGATAGCGGTGTAGATATTTCCATGTTCATACAGATAGTGGTGTAGATATTTCCATGTTCATACAGATAGCGGTGTATCTATTTCCATGTTCATACACATAGCGGTGTAGATATTTCCATGTTCGTACAGATAGCGGTGTAGATATTTCCATGTTCATACAGATAGTGGTGCTGATATTTCCATGTTTATACAGTCAGCGGTGTGGATATTTCCATGTTTATACAGATAGCTGTGTGGATATTTCCATGTTTATGCAGATAGCTGTGTAGATATTTCCAGGTTTAGACAGATAGCGGTGTAGATATCTCCATCTTAATACGGATGGCGGTGTAGATATTTATATTTTCATACAGATGGCGGTGCAGATATTTCCATGTTCATACAGATGGCGGTGTAGCTATTTCCATGTTCATACAGATAGCGGTGTAGCTATATCCATGTTCAGGCAGATAGCGGTGTAGTTATTTCCATGTTCATCCATATGGCTGTGTAGATATATCCATGTTCATACAGATGGCGGTGAAGATATTTCCATGTTCATACAGATAGCGGTGCAGATATTTCCATGTTCATACAGATAGCGGTGTAGATATTTCCATGTTCATCCAGATGGCTGTGTAGATATATCCATGTTCATACAGATGGCGATGAAGATATTTCCATGTTCATACAGATAGCGGTGTAGGTATTTCCATGTTCATACAGATAGCGGTGTAGATATTTCCATGTTCATACAGATAGTGGTGTAGATATTTCCATGTTCATACAGATGGCGGTGTAGATATTTATATGTTCATACAGATGGCGATGCAGATATTTCCATGTTCATACAGATGGCGGTGTAGATATTTCCATGTTTATAGAGATAGTGGTGTAGTTATTTCCATGTGTAAAGAGATAGATTTGTAGATATTTCCATGTATATGCAGATAGCTGTGTAGATATTTCCATTTTCATGCAGATAGCGGTGTAGATATTTCCATGTTCAAACAGATAGCGGTGTAGATATTTCCATGTTCATACAGATAGTGGTGTAGATATTTCCATGTTCATACAGATAGCGGTGTAGCTATTTCCATGTTCATACAGATAGCGGTGTAGATATTTCCATGTTCGTACAGATAGCGGTGTAGTTATTTCCATGTTCATACAGATAGCGGTGCTGATATTTCCATATTTATACAGGTAGCGGTGCAGATATTTCCATGTTTATACAGATAGTTGTGTAGATATTTCCATGTTTATACAGATAGCGGTGTAGATATTTTCATGTTTATACAGATAGCGGTGTAGATATCTCCATTTTAATACAGATGGAGGTGTAGATATTTATATGTTCATGCAGATGGCCATGCAGATATTTCCATGTTCATACAGATGGCGGTGTAGATATATCCATGTTCATACAGATAGCGGTGTGGTTATTTCCATGTGTAAAGAGATAGCTGTGTAGATATTTCCATGTATATGCAGATAGCTGTGTAGATATTTCCATTTTCAAGCAGATAGCGGTGTAGATATTTCCATGTTCATCCAGATGGCTGTGTAGATATATCCATGTTCATACAGATAGCGGTGTAGATATTTCCATGTTCATACAGATAGTGCTGTAGATATTTCCATGTTCATACAGATAGCGGTGCAGCTATTTCCATGTTCATACAGATAGCGGTGTAGATATTTCCATGTTCGTACAGATAGCGGTGTAGATATTTCCATGTTCATACAGATTGCGGTGCTTATATTTCCATGTTTATACAGATAGCGGTGGAGATATTTCCATGTTTATACAGATAGCGATTTAGATATTTATATGTTAATACAGATGGCGGTGCAGATATTTCCATGTTCATACAGATGGCGGTGTAGATATTTCCATGTTTATAGAGATTGTGGTGTAGTTATTTCCATGTGTAAAGAGATAGCTTTGTAGATATTTCCATGTATATGCAGATAGCTGTGTAGATATTTCGATTTTCATGCAGATAGCGGTGTAGATATTTCCATGTTCAAACAGATAGTAGTGTAGATATTTCCATGTTCATACAGATAGTGGTGTAGATATTTCCATGTTCATACAGATAGCGGTGTAGCTATTTCCATGTTCATACAGATAGCGGTGTAGATATTTCCATGTTCATCCAGATGGCTGTGTAGATACATCCATGTTCATACAGATGGCGGTGAAGATATTTCCATGTTCATACAGATAGCTGTGTAGATATTTCCATGTTCATACAGATAGTGGTGTAGATATTTCCATGTTCATACAGATAGAGGGGCTGATATTTCCATGTTCATACAGATAGCGGTGCTGATATTTCCATGTATATACAGGTAGCAGTGTAGATATTTCCATGTTTATACACATAGCGGTGTAGACATTTCCATGTTTATACAGATAGCAGTGTAGATATTTCCATGTTTATACAGATAGCGGTGTAGATATCTCCATCTTAATACAGATGGCGGTTTAGATATTTATATGTTCATACAGATGGCCGTCCAGATATTTCCATGTTCATACAGATGGCGGTGTAGATATTTGCATGTTCATACCGATAGCGGTGTAGTTATTTCCATGTGTAAAGAGATAGCTGTGTAGATATTTCCATGTATATGCAGATAGCTGTGTAGATATTTCCATTTACAGGTAGATAGCTGTTTAGATATTTCCATGTTCAAACAGATAGCAGTGTAGATATTTCCATGTTCATACAGATAGCTTTGTAGATATATCCATGTTTATACAGATAGCGGCGAAGATGTATGCATGTTTACACAGATAGCGGTGTAGATATTTCCATGTTTATACAGATAGCGGTGGAGATATATCCATGTTCATCCAGATGGCTGTGTAGATATATCCATGTTCATACAGATAACGGTGTAGATATTTCGATGTTCATACAGATAGTGCTGTAGATATTTCCATGTTCATACAGATAGCGGTGCAGCTATTTCCATGTTCATACAGATAGCGGTGTAGATATTTCCATGTTCGTACAGATAGCGGTGTAGATATTTCCATGTTCATACAGATAGCGGTGCTTATATTTCCATGTTTATACAGATAGCGGTGTGGATATTTCCATGTTTATACAGATAGCGGTGGAGATATTTCCATGTTTATAGAGATAGCGGTGTAGATATTTCCAAGTTTATACAGATAGCGGTGTAGATATCTCCATCTTAATACAGATTGCGGTGTAGATATTTATATGTTCATACAGATGACGGTGCAGATATTTCCATGTTCATACAGATGGCGGTGTTGATATTTCCATGTTTATAGAGATAGTGGTGTAGTTATTTCCATGTGTAAAAAGATATCTTTGTAGATATTTCCATGTATATGAAGATAGCTGTGTAGATATTTCCATTTTCATGCAGATAGTGGTGAAAATATTTCCATGTTCAAACAGATAGCGGTGTAGATATTTCCATGTTCATACAGATAGTGGTGTAGATATTTCCATGTTCATACAGATAGCGGTGTAGCTATTTCCATGTTCATACAGATAGCGGTGTAGATATTTCCATGTTCGTACAGATAGCGGTGTAGTTATTTCCATGTTCATACAGATAGCGGTGCTGATATTTCCATATTTATACAGGTAGCGGTGCAGATATTTCCATGTTTATACAGATAGTTGTGTAGATATTTCCATGTTTATACAGATAGCGGTGTAGATATTTTCATGTTTATACAGATAGCGGTGTAGATATCTCCTTCTTAATACAGATGGAGGTGTAGATATTTATATGTTCATGCAGATGGCCATGCAGATATTTCCATGTTCATACAGATGGCGGTGTAGATATATCCATGTTCATACAGATAGCGGTGTGGTTATTTCCATGTGTAAAGAGATAGCTGTGTAGATATTTCCATGTATATGCAGATAGCTGTGTAGATATTTCCATTTTCAAGCAGATAGCGGTGTAGATATTTCCATGTTCATCCAGATGGCTGTGTAGATATATCCATGTTCATACAGATAGCGGTGTAGATATTTCCATGTTCATACAGATAGTGCTGTAGATATTTCCATGTTCATACAGATAGCGGTGCAGCTATTTCCATGTTCATACAGATAGCGGTGTAGATATTTCCATGTTCGTACAGATAGCGGTGTAGATATTTCCATGTTCATACAGATTGCGGTGCTTATATTTCCATGTTTATACAGATAGCGGTGTAGATATTTCCATGTTTATACAGATAGCGATGTAGATATTTATATGTTAATACAGATGGCGGTGCAGATATTTCCGTGTTCATGCAGATGGCGGTGTAGATATTTCCATGTTTATAGAGATAGTGGTGTAGTTATTTCCATGTGTAAAGAGATAGCTTTGTAGATATTTCCATGTATATGCAGATAGCTGTGTAGATATTTCGATTTTCATGCAGATAGCGGTGTAGATATTTCCATGTTCAAACAGATAGTAGTGTAGATATTTCCATGTTCATCCAGATGGCTGTGTAGATATATCCATGTTCATACAGATGGCGGTGAAGATATTTCCATGTTCATACAGATAGCGGTGTAGATATTTCCATGTTCATACAGATAGTGGTGTAGATATTTCCATGTTCATACAGATAGAGGGGCTGATATTTCCATGTTCATACAGATAGCGGTGCTGATATTTCCATGTTTATACAGGTAGCGGTGTAGATATTTCCATGTTTATACAGATAGCGGTGTAGACATTTCCATGTTTATACAGATAGCAGTGTAGATATTTCCATGTTTATACAGATAGCGGTGTAGATATTTCCATGTTCATACAGATAGCGGTGTAGATATTTCCATGTTCATCCAGATGGCTGTGTAGATATACCCATGTTCATACAGATGGCGGTGAAGATATTTCCATGTTCATACAGATAGCGGTGTAGATATTTCCATGTTCATACAGATAGTGGTGTAGATATTTCCATGTTCATACAGATAGAGGGGCTGATATTTCCATGTTCATACAGATAGCGGTGCTGATATTTCCATGTTTATACAGGTAGCGGTGTAGATATTTCCATGTTTATACAAATAGCGGTGTAGACATTTCCATGTTTATACAGATAGCAGTGTAGATATTTCCATGTTTATACAGATAGCGGTGTAGATATCTCCATCTTAATACAGATGGCGGTTTAGATATTTATATGTTCATACAGATGGCCGTCCAGATATTTCCATGTTCATACAGATGGCGGTGTAGATATTTCCATGTTCATACCGATAGCGGTGTAGTTATTTCCATGTGTAAAGAGATAGCTGTGTAGATATTTCCATGTATATGCAGATAGCTGTGTAGATATTTCCATTTACAGGTAGATAGCGGTTTAGCTATTTCCATGTTCAAACAGATAGCCATGTAGATATTTCCATGTTCATACAGATAGCGGTGTAGATATATCCATGTTTATACAGATAGCGGTGAAGATGTATGCATGTTTACACAGATAGCGGTGTAGATATTTCCATCTTCATACAGATAGCGGTGTAGATATTTCCATGTTCGTCCTGATGGCTGTGTAGATATATCCATGTTCATACAGATAGCCGTGTAGATATTTCCATGTTCATACAGATAGTGCTGTAGATATTTCCATGTTCGTACAGATAGCGGTGTAGATATTTAAATGTTCATACAGATAGCGGTGCTTATATTTCCATGTTTATACAGGTAGCGGTGTGGATATTTCCATGTTTATACAGATAGCGGTGGAGATATTTCCATGTTTATACAGATTGTGGTGTAGATATTTCCAAGTTTATACAGATAGCGGTGTAGATATCTCCATCTTAATACAGATGGCAGTGTAGATATTTATATGTTCATACAGATGGCGGGGCAGTTATTTCCATGTTCATACAGATGGCGGTGTAGATATTTCCATGTTCATACAGATAGCGGTGTAGATATTTCCATGTGTAAAGAGATAGCGGTGTAGATATTTCCATGTATATGCAGATAGCTGTGTAGATATTTCCATTTTCATGCAGATATCGGTTTAGATATTTCCATGTTCAAACAGATAGCGGTTTAGATATTTCCATGTTCGTACAGATAGCGATGTAGATATTTCCATGTTTATACAGATAGCGTTGTAGATATTTCCAAGTTTATACAGATAGCGGTGTAGATATCTCCACCTTAATACAGTTGGCGTTGTAGATATTTATATGTTCAAACAGATGGCGGTACAGATATTTCCATGTTCATACAGATGGCAGTGTAGCTATTTCCATGTTCATATAGATAGCGGTGTAGCTATTTCCATGTTCATGCAGATAGCGGTGTAGATATTTCAATGTTCATCCATATGGCTGTGTAGATTTATCCATGTTCATACAGATAGCGGTGAAGATATTTCCATGTTCATTCAGATAGCAGTATAGATATTTCCATGTTCATCCAGATGGCTGTGTAGATATATCCATGTTCATACAGATGGCGGTGAAGATATTTCCATACTCATACAGATAGCAGTGTAGATATTTCCATGTTCATACAGATAGTGGTGTAGATATTTCCACGTTCATACAGATAGAGGGGCTGATATTTCCATGTTAATACATATAGCGGTGCTGATATTTCCATGTTTATACAGGTAGCGGTGTAGATATTTCCATGTTTATAAAGATAGCGGTGTAGATATTTCCATGTTTATGCAGATAGCGGTGTAGTTATTTCCATGTTTATACAGATAGCGGTGTAGATATCTCCATCTTAATACAGATGGCGGTGTAGATATTTATATGTTAATACAGATGGCCGTGCAGATATTTCCATGTTCATACAGATGCCGGTGTAGATATTTCCATGTTCATACAGATAGCCGTGTAGTTATTTCCATGTGTGAAGAGATAGCCGTGTAGATATTTCCATGTATATGCAGATAGCTGTGTAGATATTTCCATTTTCATGCAGATAGCGGTTTAGATATTTCCATGTTCATAGAGATAGCGATGTAGATCTTTCCATGTTCATACGGATGGCGGTGTAGGTATTTCCATATTTAAAGAGATGGCGGTGTAGTTATTTCCATGTTCATACAGATAGCGTTGTAGATATTTCCATGTATATACAGATAGCTGTGTAGATATTTCCATTTTCATGCAGATAGCGTTTAGATATTTCCATGTTCAAACAGATAGCGGTGTAGATATTTCCATGTTCATACAGATAGTGGTGTAGATATTTCCATGTTTATATAGATAGCGGTGAAGGTGTATGCATGTTTACACAGAAAGCGGTGTAGATATTTCCATGTTCCCACAGATAGCGGTGTAGATATTTCCATGTTCATCCAGATATCTGTGTAGATATATCCAAGTTCATTCAGATAGCGGTGTAGACATTTCCATGTTCATACAGATAGCGGTGTAGATATTTCCATGTTCGTACAGATAGCGGTGTAGATATTTCCATGTTCATACAGATAGCGGTGCTGATATTTCCATATTTATACAGGTAGCGGTGCAGATATTTCCATGTTTATAGAGATACCGGTGTAGATATTTCCATCTTTATAGAGACAGCGGTATAGATATTTCCAGGTTTATACAGATAGCGGTGTAGATATCTCCATCTTAATACAGATGGCGGTGTAGATATTTATATGTTCATACAGATGGCCGTGCAGATATTTCCATGTTCATACAGATGGTGCTGTAAATATATCCATTTTCATACAGATAGCGGTGTAGTTATTTCCATGTGTAAAGAGATAGCGGTGTAGATATTTCCGTGTTCATACAGATAGTGCTGTAGATATTTCCATGTTCATACAGATGGCGGTGCAGCTATTTCCATGTTCATACAAATAGCGGTGTGGATATTTCCATGTTCGTACAGATAGCGGTGTAGATATTTCCATGTTCAAACAGATAGCGGTGCTTATGTTTCCATGTTTATACAGATAGCGGTGTAGATATTTCCATGTTTGTACAGATAGCGGTGTAGATATTTCCATGTTTATACAGATAGCGGTGTAGCTATTTCCAAGTTAATACAGATAGCGGTGTAGATATCTCCATCTTAATACAGATGGCGGTGTAGATATTTATATGTTCATACTGATGGCGGTGCAGATATTTCCATGTTCATACAGATAGCGGAGTAGCTATTTCCATGTTCATACAGATAGCGGTGTAGATATTTCCATGTTCCTCCAGATGGCTGTGTAGACATATCCATGTTCACACAGATGGCGGTGAAGATAATTCCATGTTCATACAGATAGCGGTGTAGATATTTCCATGTTCATACAGATAGCGGTGTAGACATTTCCATGTTCATACAGATTGCGGTGTAGCTATTTCCAAGTTCATACAGATAGCGGTGTAGATATTTCCATGTTCATCCAGATGGCTGTGTAGATATTTCCATGTTCATACAGATAGTGGTGCTGATATTTCCATGTTTATACAGGTAGCGGTGTAGATATTCCCATGTTTATACAGATAGCGGTGTAGTTATTTCCATGTTTATACAGATAGAGGTGAAGATGTATGCATGTTTACACAGTTAGTGGTGCAGATATTTCCATGTTCATACAGATAGCGGTGTAGATATTTCCATGTTCATCCAGATGGCTGTGTAGATATATCCATGTTCATTCAGAAGGCGATGAAAACATTTCCATGTTCATACAGATAGCGGTGTAGATATTTCCATGTTCATACAGATAGCTCTGTAGATATTTCCATGTTCATACAGATAGCGGTGTAGACATTTCCATGTTCATACTGATAGCGGTGTAGCTATTTCCATGTTCATACAGATAGCGGTGTAGATATTTCCATGTTCATCCAGATGGCTGTGTAGATATGTCCATGTTCATACAGATGGCGGTGAAGATATTTCCATGTTCATACAGATGGCGGTGTAGATATTTCCATGTTCATACAGATAGCAGTGTAGATATTTCCATGCTCATACAGATAGCGGTGTAGATACTTCCGTGTTCATCCAGATGGCTGTGTAGATATATCCATGTTCATACACATGGCGGTGAAGGTATTTCCATGTTCATACAGATAGCGGTGTAGATATTTCCATGTTAATACAGACAGCGGTGTAGATATTTCCATGTCCATACAGATAGTGGTGTAGATATTCCCATGTTCATACAGATAGCGGTGTAGCTATTTCCATGATCATACAGATAGCGGTGTAGATATTCCCATGTTCATAGAGATAGCGGTGAAGATATTTCCATGGTCATACAGATAGCGGTGCTGATATTTCCATGTTTATACAGGTAGCGGTGTAGATAATTCCATGTTTATACAGATAGCGGTGTAGATATTTCCATGTTTATACAGATAGCGGTGTAGATATTTAAATGTTTATACAGATAGCGGTGTCGATATTTCCATGTTTATACAGATAGTGGTGTATATATTTCCATGTTTACAGAGATAGCGGTGTAGTTATTTCCATGTGTAAAGAGATAGATTGTAGATATTTCCATGTATATGCAGATAGCTGTGTAGATATTTCCATTTTCATGCAGATAGCGGTGTAGATAATTCCATGTTCATACAGATAGCGGTGAAGATATTTCCATGTTCATACAGATAGCGGTGCTGATATTTCCATGTTTATACAGGTAGCGGTGTAGATATTTCCATGTTTATACAGATAGCGGTGTAGATATTTCCATGTTTATACAGATAGCGGTGGTGATATTTGCATGTTTATACAGATAGCGGTGTAGATATCTCCATCTTAATACAGATGGCGGTGTAGATATTTATATGTTCATACAGATGGCGGTGCAGATATTTCCATGTTCATACAGATGGTGGTGTAGATATTTCCATGTTTATAGAGATAGCGGTGTAGTTATTTCCATGTGTAAAGAAATAGCTTTGTAGATGTTTCCGTGTATATGCAGATAGCTGTGTAAATATTTCCATTTTCATGCAGATAGCGGTGTAGATATTTCCATGTTCATACAGATAGCGGTGTAGATATTTCCATGTTTATACAGATAGCGGTGAAGATGTATGCATGTTTGCACAGATAGTGGTGTAGATATTTCCATGTTCATACAGATAGCGGTGTAAATATTTCAATGTTCATACAGATAGTGGTGTAGATATTTCCATGTTCATACAGATAGCGGTGTAGATATTTCCATGTTCATACAGATAGCGGTGTAGATATTTCCATGTTCATCCAGAAGACTGTGTAGATATTTCCATGTTCATACAGATAGCGGTACTGATATTTCCATGTTGATACAGGTAGCGGTGTAGATATTTCCATGTTCATACAGATAGCGGTGTACATATTTCCATGTTCATACAGATAGCGGTGTAGATATTTCTATGTTCATACAGATAGCGGTGTAGCTATTTCCATGTTCATACAGATAGCGGTGTAGATATTTCCATGTTCATCCAGATGGGTGTGTAGATAAATCCATGTTCATACAGATGGCGGTGAAGATATTTCCATGTTCATACAGATAGCGGTGTAGATATTTCCATGTTTATACAGATATCGGTGTAGATATTTCCATGTTCACACAGATAGCGGTGTAGATATTTCCATGTTCATACAGATAGCGGTGTAGCTATTTCCTTGTTCATACAGATAGCGGTGTAGATATTCCCATGTTCATCCAGATGGGTGTGTAGATAAATCCATGGTCATACAGATGGCGGTGAAGATATTTCCATGTTCATACAGATAGCGGTGTAGATATTTCCATGTTTATACAGATATCGGTGTAGATATTTCCGTGTTCATACAGATAGCGGTGTAGATATATCCATGTTCATACAGATGGCGGTGAAGATATTTCCATGTTCATACAGATAGCGGTGTAGATATTTCCATGTTCATACAGACAGCAGCGTAGGTATTTCTATGTTCATACAGATAGTGGTGTAGGTATTTCCATGTTCATACAGATAGCGGTGTACCTATTTCCATGTTCATACAGATAGCGGTGTAGATATTTCCATGTTCATAGAGATAACGGTGTAGATATTTCCATGGTCATACACATAGCGGTGCTGATATTTACATGTTTATACAGGTAGCGGTGTAGATAATTCCATGTTTATACAGATAGCGGTGTAGATATTTCCATGTTTATACAGATAGCGGTGTAGATATTTCCATGTTTATACAAATAGCGGTGTAGATATTTCCATGTTTATACAGATAGTGGTGTATATATTTCCATGTTTACAGAGATAGCGGTGTAGTTATTTCCATGTGTAAAGAGATAGCTTTGTAGATATTTCCATGTATATGCAGATAGCTGTGTAGATATTTCCATTTTCATGCAGATAGCGGTGTAGATATTTTCATGTTCATACAGATAGCGGTGCTGATATTTCCATGTTTATACAGGTAGCGGTGTAGATATTTCCATGTTTATACAGATAGCGGTGTAGATATTTCCATGTTTATACAGATAGCGGTGAAGATATCTCCATCTTAATACAGATGGCGGTGTAGATATTTATATGTTCATACAGATGGCGGTGCAGATATTTCCATGTTCATAGAGATGGCGGTGTAGATATTTCCACGTTAATAGAGATAGCGGTGTAGTTATTTCCATGTGTAAAGAAATAGCTTTGTAGATATTTCCATGTATATGGAGATAGCTATGTAGATATATCCATTTTCATGCAGATAGCGGAGTAGATATTTCCATGTTCAAACAGATAGCGGTGTAGATATTTCCATGTTCATACAGATAGCGGTGTAGATATTTCCATGTTTATACCGATAGCGGTGAAGATGTATGCATGTTTACACAGATAGTGGTGTAGATATTTCCATGTTCAAACAGATAGCGGTGTAGATATTTCCATGTTCATCCAGATGGCTATGTAGATATATCCATGTTCATTCAGATGGCGGTGTAGATATTTCCATGTTCATAGAGACAGCGGTGTAGATATTTCCATGTTCATACATAGAGCGGTGTAGATATTTCCATGTTCATCCAGATGGCTGTGTAGTTATATCCATGTTCATACAGATAGCGGTGTAGATATATCCTTGTTCATACAGATAGCGGTGTAGATATTTCCATGTTCATACAGACAGCGGTGTAGATATTTCCATGTTCATACAGATAGTGGTGTTGATATTTCCATGTTCATACAGATAGCGGTGTAGCTATTTCCATGTTCATACAGATAGCGGTGTAGATGTTTCCATGTTCATAGAGATAGTGGTGTAGATATTTCCATGGTCATACAGATAGCGGTGCTGATATTTCCATGTTTATACAGGTAGCGGTGTAGATAATTCCATGTTTATACAGATAGCGGTGTAGATATTTCCATGTTTATACAGATAGCGGTGTAGATATTTCCATGTTTATACAGATAGCGGTGTAGATATTTCCATGTTTATACAGATAGTGGTGTAGATATTTCCATGTTTATAGAGATAGCGGTGTAGCTTTTCCATGTGTAAAGAGATAGCTTTGTAGATATTTCCATGCATATGCAGATAGCTGTGTAGATATTTCCATTTTCATGCAGATAGCGGTGTAGATATTTCCATGTTCATACAGATAGCGGTGTAGATATTTCCATGTTCATACAGATAGCGGTGCTGATATTTCCATGTTTATACAGGTAGCAGTGTAGATATTTCCATGTTTATACAGATAGCGGTGTAGATATTTCCATGTTTATACAGATAGCTGTGTAGATATTTCCATGTTTATACAGACAGCGGTGTAGATATCTCCATCTTAAAACTGATGGCTGTGTAGATATTTATATGTTCATACAGATGGCGGTGCAGATATTTCCATGTTCATACAGATGGTGGTGTAGATATTTCCATGTTTATAGAGATAGCGGTGTAGTTATTTCTATGTGTAAAGAAATAGCTTTGTAGATATTTCCTTGTATATGCAGATAGCTGTGTAGATATTTCCATTTTCATGCAGATAGCGGTGTAGATATTTCCATGTTCAAACAGATAGCGGTGTAGATATTTCCATGTTCATACAGATAGCGGTGTAGATATTTCCATGTTTATACAGATAGCGGTGAAGATGTATGCATGTTTGCACAGATAGTGGTGTAGATATTTCCATGTTCATACAGATAGCGGTGTAAATATTTCCATGTTCATACAGATAGTGGTGTAGATATTTCCATGTTCATTCAGATAGCGGTGTAGATATTTCCATGTTCATACAGATAGCGGTGTAGATATTTCCATGTTCATCCAGAATCCTGTGTAGATATATCCATGTTCATACAGATAGCGGTGCTGATATTTCCATGTTGATACAGGTAGTGGTGTAGATATTTCCATGTTCATACAGATAGCAGTGTAGATATTTCCATGTTCATACAGATAGCGGTGTAGATATTTCCATGTTCATACAGATAGCGGTGTAGCTATTTCCATGTTCATACAGATAGCGGTGTAGGTATTTCCATGTTCATCCAGATGGGTGTGTAGATAAATCCATGTTCATACAGATGGCGGTGAAGATATTTCCATGTTCATACAGATAGCGGTGTAGTTATTTCCATGTGTAAAGAGATAGCTGTGTAGATATTTAAATGTATATGCAGATAGTTGTGTAGATATTTCCTTTTTCATGCAGATAGCGGTGTAGATATTTCCATGTTCAAACAGATAGCGGTGTAGATATTTCCATGCTCATACAGATAGCGGTGTAGATACTTCCGTGTTCATCCAGATGGCTGTGTAGATATATCCATGTTCATACAGATGGCGGTGAAGATATTTCCATGTTCATACAGATAGCGGTGTAGATATTTCCATGTTCATACAGACAGCAGTGCAGATATTTCCATGTTCATACAGATAGTGGTGTAGATATTCCCATGTTCATACAGATAGCGGTGTAGCTATTTCCATGTTCATACAGATAGCGGTGTAGATATTCCCATGTTCATAGAGATAGCGGTGAAGATATTTCCATGGTCATACAGATAGCGGTGCTGATATTTGCATTTTTTTACAGGTAGCGGTGTAGATAATTCCATGTTTATACAGATAGCGGTGTAGATATTTCCATGTTTATACAGATAGCGGTGTAGATATTTAAATGTTTATACAGATAGCGGTGTCGATATTTCCATGTTTATACAGATAGTGGTGTATATATTTCCATGTTTACAGAGATAGCGGTGTAGTTATTTCCATGTGTAAAGAGATAGCTTTGTAGATATTTCCATGTATATGCAGATAGCTGTGTAGATATTTCCATTTTCATGCAGATAGCGGTGTAGATATTTCCATGTTCATACAGATAGCGGTGCTGATATTTCCATGTTTATACAGGTAGCGGTGTAGATATTTCCATGTTTATACAGATAGCGGTGTAGATATTTCCATGTTTATACAGATAGCGGTGAAGATATCTCCATCTTAATACAGATGGCGGTGTAGATATTTATATGTTCATACAGATGGCGGTGCAGATATTTCCATGTTCATACAGATGGCGGTGTAGATATTTCCACGTTAATAGAGATAGCGGTGTAGTTATTTCCATGTGTAAAGAAATAGCTTTGTAGATATTTCCATGTATATGGAGATAGCTATGTAGATATATCCATTTTCATGCAGATAGCGGAGTAGATATTTCCATGTTCAAACAGATAGCGGTGTAGATATTTCCATGTTCATACAGATAGCGGTGTAGATATTTCCATGTTTATACCGATAGCGGTGAAGATGTATGCATGTTTACACAGATAGTGGTGTAGATATTTCCATGTTCATACAGATAGCGGTGTAGATATTTCCATGTTCATCCAGATGGCTATGTAGATATATCCATGTTCATTCAGATGGCGGTGTAGATATTTCCATGTTCATAGAGACAGCGGTGTAGATATTTCCATGTTCATACATAGAGCGGTGTAGATATTTCCATGTTCATCCAGATGGCTGTGTAGTTATATCCATGTTCATACAGATAGCGGTGTAGATATATCCTTGTTCATACAGATAGCGGTGTAGATATTTCCATGTTCATACAGACAGCGGTGTAGATATTTCCATGTTCATACAGATAGTGGTGTTGATATTTCCATGTTCATACAGATAGCGGTGTAGCTATTTCCATGTTCATACAGATAGCGGTGTAGATGTTTCCATGTTCATAGAGATAGTGGTGTAGATATTTCCATGGTCATACAGATAGCGGTGCTGATATTTCCATGTTTATACAGGTAGCAGTGTAGATAATTCCATGTTTATACAGATAGCGGTGTAGATATTTCCATGTTTATACAGATAGCGGTGTAGATATTTCCATGTTTATACAGATAGCGGTGTAGATATTTCCATGTTTATACAGATAGTGGTGTAGATATTTCCATGTTTATAGAGATAGCGGTGTAGCTTTTCCATGTGTAAAGAGATAGCTTTGTAGATATTTCCATGCATATGCAGATAGCTGTGTAGATATTTCCATTTTCATGCAGATAGCGGTGTAGATATTTCCATGTTCATACAGATAGTGGTGTAGATATTTCCATGTTCATACAGATAGCGGTGCTGATATTTCCATGTTTATACAGGTAGCAGTGTAGATATTTCCATGTTTATACAGATAGCGGTGTAGATATTTCCATGTTTATACAGATAGCTGTGTAGATATTTCCATGTTTATACAGATAGCGGTGTAGATATCTCCATCTTAATACTGATGGCTGTGTAGATATTTATATGTTCATACAGATGGCGGTGCAGATATTTCCATGTTCATAAAGATGGTGGTGTAGATATTTCCATGTTTATAGAGATAGCGGTGTAGTTATTTCTATGTGTAAAGAAATAGCTTTGTAGATATTTCCTTGTATATGCAGATAGCTGTGTAGATATTTCCATTTTCATGCAGATAGCGGTGTAGATATTTCCATGTTCAAACAGATAGCGGTGTAGATATTTCCATGTTCATACAGATAGCGGTGTAGATATTTCCATGTTTATACAGATAGCGGTGAAGATGTATGCATGTTTGCACAGATAGTGGTGTTGATATTTCCATGTTCATACAGATAGCGGTGTAAATATTTCCATGTTCATACAGATAGTGGTGTAGATATTTCCATGTTCATTCAGATAGCGGTGTAGATATTTCCATGTTCATACAGATAGCGGTGTAGATATTTCCATGTTCATCCAGAATCCTGTGTAGATATATCCATGTTCATACAGATAGCGGTGCTGATATTTCCATGTTGATACAGGTAGTGGTGTAGATATTTCCATGTTCATACAGATAGCAGTGTAGATATTTCCATGTTCATACAGATAGCGGTGTAGATATTTCCATGTTCATACAGATAGCGGTGTAGCTATTTCCATGTTCATACAGATAGCGGTGTAGGTATTTCCATGTTCATCCAGATGGGTGTGTAGATAAATCCATGTTCATACAGATGGCGGTGAAGATATTTCCATGTTCATACAGATAGCGGTGTAGTTATTTCCATGTGTAAAGAGATAGCTGTGTAGATATTTAAATGTATATGCAGATAGTTGTGTAGATATTTCCTTTTTCATGCAGATAGCGGTGTAGATATTTCCATGTTCAAACAGATAGCGGTGTAGATATTTCCATGCTCATACAGATAGCGGTGTAGATACTTCCGTGTTCATCCAGATGGCTGTGTAGATATATCCATGTTCATACAGATGGCGGTGAAGATATTTCCATGTTCATACAGATAGCGGTGTAGATATTTCCATGTTCATACAGACAGCAGTGCAGATATTTCCATGTTCATACAGATAGTGGTGTAGATATTCCCATGTTCATACAGATATCGGTGTAGCTATTTCCATGTTCATACAGATAGCGGTGTAGATGTTTCCATGTTCATAGAGATAGTGGTGTAGATATTTCCATGGTCATACAGATAGCGGTGCTGATATTTCCATGTTTATACAGGTAGCGGTGTAGATATTTCCATGTTCATCCAGATGGCTGTGTAGTTATATCCATGTTCATACAGATAGCGGTGTAGATATATCCTTGTTCATACAGATAGCGGTGTAGATATTTCCATGTTCATACAGACAGCGGTGTAGATATTTCCATGTTCATACAGATAGTGGTGTTGATATTTCCATGTTCATACAGATAGCGGTGTAGCTATTTCCATGTTCATACAGATAGCGGTGTAGATGTTTCCATGTTCATAGAGATAGTGGTGTAGATATTTCCATGGTCATACAGATAGCGGTGCTGATATTTCCATGTTTATACAGGTAGCGGTGTAGATAATTCCATGTTTATACAGATAGCGGTGTAGATATTTCCATGTTTATACAGATAGCGGTGTAGATATTTCCATGTTTATACAGATAGCGGTGTAGATATTTCCATGTTTATACAGATAGTGGTGTAGATATTTCCATGTTTATAGAGATAGCGGTGTAGCTTTTCCATGTGTAAAGAGATAGCTTTGTAGATATTTCCATGCATATGCAGATAGCTGTGTAGATATTTCCATTTTCATGCAGATAGCGGTGTAGATATTTCCATGTTCATACAGATAGTGGTGTAGATATTTCCATGTTCATACAGATAGCGGTGCTGATATTTCCATGTTTATACAGGTAGCAGTGTAGATATTTCCATGTTTATACAGATAGCGGTGTAGATATTTCCATGTTTATACAGATAGCTGTGTAGATATTTCCATGTTTATACAGATAGCGGTGTAGATATCTCCATCTTAATACTGATGGCTGTGTAGATATTTATATGTTCATACAGATGGCGGTGCAGATATTTCCATGTTCATAAAGATGGTGGTGTAGATATTTCCATGTTTATAGAGATAGCGGTGTAGTTATTTCTATGTGTAAAGAAATAGCTTTGTAGATATTTCCTTGTATATGCAGATAGCTGTGTAGATATTTCCATTTTCATGCAGATAGCGGTGTAGATATTTCCATGTTCAAACAGATAGCGGTGTAGATATTTCCATGTTCATACAGATAGCGGTGTAGATATTTCCATGTTTATACAGATAGCGGTGAAGATGTATGCATGTTTGCACAGATAGTGGTGTAGATATTTCCATGTTCATACAGATAGCGGTGTAAATATTTCCATGTTCATACAGATAGTGGTGTAGATATTTCCATGTTCATTCAGATAGCGGTGTAGATATTTCCATGTTCATACAGATAGCGGTGTAGATATTTCCATGTTCATCCAGAATCCTGTGTAGATATATCCATGTTCATACAGATAGCGGTGCTGATATTTCCATGTTGATACAGGTAGTGGTGTAGATATTTCCATGTTCATACAGATAGCAGTGTAGATATTTCCATGTTCATACAGATAGCGGTGTAGATATTTCCATGTTCATACAGATAGCGGTGTAGCTATTTCCATGTTCATACAGATAGTGGTGTAGATATTTCCATGTTTATACAGATAGCGGTGAAGATGTATGCATGTTTGCACAGATAGTGGTGTAGATATTTCCATGTTCATACAGATAGCGGTGTAAATATTTCCATGTTCATACAGATAGTGGTGTAGATATTTCCATGTTCATTCAGATAGCGGTGTAGATATTTCCATGTTCATACAGATAGCGGTGTAGATATTTCCATGTTCATCCAGAATCCTGTGTAGATATATCCATGTTCATACAGATAGCGGTGCTGATATTTCCATGTTGATACAGG
The DNA here is from genome assembly GCF_029281585.2 of Gorilla gorilla gorilla. Taxonomy (NCBI): domain Eukaryota; kingdom Metazoa; phylum Chordata; class Mammalia; order Primates; family Hominidae; genus Gorilla; species Gorilla gorilla. Next base: position 541,676 of record NC_073232.2, on the reverse strand, counting down.
TAGTGGTGTAGATATTTCCATGTTCATACAGATAGCAGTGTAGATATTTCCATGTTCATACAGATAGCGGTGTAGATATTTCCATGTTCATACAGATAGCGGTGTAGCTATTTCCATGTTCATACAGATAGCGGTGTAGGTATTTCCATGTTCATCCAGATGGGTGTGTAGATAAATCCATGTTCATACAGATGGCGGTGAAGATATTTCCATGTTCATACAGATAGCGGTGTAGTTATTTCCATGTGTAAAGAGATAGCTGTGTAGATATTTAAATGTATATGCAGATAGTTGTGTAGATATTTCCTTTTTCATGCAGATAGCGGTGTAGATATTTCCATGTTCAAACAGATAGCGGTGTAGATATTTCCATGCTCATACAGATAGCGGTGTAGATACTTCCGTGTTCATCCAGATGGCTGTGTAGATATATCCATGTTCATACAGATGGCGGTGAAGATATTTCCATGTTCATACAGATAGCGGTGTAGATATTTCCATGTTCATACAGACAGCAGTGCAGATATTTCCATGTTCATACAGATAGTGGTGTAGATATTCCCATGTTCATACAGATAGCGGTGTAGCTATTTCCATGTTCATACAGATAGCGGTGTAGATATTCCCATGTTCATAGAGATAGCGGTGAAGATATTTCCATGGTCATACAGATAGCGGTGCTGATATTTGCATGTTTATACAGGTAGCGGTGTAGATAATTCCATGTTTATACAGATAGCGGTGTAGATATTTCCATGTTTATACAGATAGCGGTGTAGATATTTAAATGTTTATACAGATAGCGGTGTCGATATTTCCATGTTTATACAGATAGTGGTGTATATATTTCCATGTTTACAGAGATAGCGGTGTAGTTATTTCCATGTGTAAAGAGATAGCTTTGTAGATATTTCCATGTATATGCAGATAGCTGTGTAGATATTTCCATTTTCATGCAGATAGCGGTGTAGATATTTCCATGTTCATACAGATAGCGGTGTAGATATTTCCATGTTCATACAGATAGCGGTGCTGATATTTCCATGTTTATACAGGTAGCGGTGTAGATATTTCCATGTTTATACAGATAGCGGTGTAGATTTTTCCATGTTTATGCAGATAGCGGTGTAGATATTTCCATGTTTATACAGATAGCGGTGTAGATATCTCCATCTTAATACAGATGGCGGTGTAGATATTTATATGTTCATACAGATGGCGGTGCAGATATTTCCATGTTCATACAGATGGTGGTGTAGATATTTCCATGTTTATAGAGATAGCGGTGTAGTTATTTCCATGTGTAAAGAAATATCTTTGTAGATATTTCCGTGTATATGCAGATAGCTGTGTAAATATTTCCATTTTCATGCAGATAGCGGTGTAGATATTTCCTTGTTCAAACAGTTAACGGTGTAGATATTTCCATGTTCATACAGATAGCGGTGTAGATATTTCCATGTTTATACAGATAGCGGTGAAGATGTATGCATGTTTGCACAGATAGTGGTGTAGATATTTCCATGTTCATACAGATAGCGGTGTAAATATTTCCATGTTCCTACAGATAGTGGTGTAGATATTTCCATGTTCATACAGATAGCGGTGTAGATATTTCCATGTTCATACAGATAGTGGTGTAGATATTTCCATGTTCATCCAGAAGGCTGTGTAGATATTTCCATGTTCATACAGATAGCGGTACTGATATTTCCATGTTGATACAGGTAGCGGTGTAGATATTTCCATGTTCATACAGATAGCGGTGTAGATATTTCCATGTTCATACAGATAGCGGTGTAGATATTTCCATGTTCATACAGATAGCGGTGTAGCTATTTCCATGTTCATACAGATAGCGGTGTAGATATTTCCATGTTCATCCAGATGGGTGTGTAGATAAATCCATGTTCATACAGATGGAGGTGAAGATATTTCCATGTTCATACAGATAGCGGTGTAGATATTTCCATGTTTATACAGATATCGGTGTAGATATTTCCATGTTCATACAGATAGCGGTGTAGATATTTCCATGTTCATACAGATAGCGGTGTAGATATTTCCGTGTTTATACAGATATCGGTGTAGATATTTCCCTGTTTATACAGATAGCGGAGTAGATATCTCCATCTTAATACAGATGGCGGTGTAGATATTTATATGATCATACAGATGTCGGTGCAGATATTTCCATGTTCATACAGATGGCGGTGTAGATATTTCCATGTTTATAGAGATAGCGGTGTAGTTATTTCCATGTGTAAAGAGATAGCTGTATAGATATTTCCATGTATATGCAGATAGCTTTGTAGATATTTCCATTTTCATGCAGATTGCGGTGTAGATATTTCCATGTTCAAACAGATAGCGGTGTAGATATTTCCATGTTCATACAGATAGCTGTGTAGATATTTCCATGTTTAAACAGATAGTGGTGAAGATGTATACATGTTTACACAGATAGCGGTGAAAATATTTCCATGCTCATACAGATAGCGGTGTAGATACTTCCGTGTTCATCCAGATGGCTGTGTAGATATATCCATGTTCATACAGATGGCGGTGAAGATATTTCCATGTTCATACAGATAGCGGTGTAGGTATTTCCATGTTCATACAGACAGCGGTGTAGATATTTCCATGTTCATACAGATAGTGTTGTAGATATTCCCATGTTCATACAGATAGCGGTGTAGCAATTTCCATGTTCATACAGATAGCGGTGTAGATATTCCCATGTTCATAGAGATAGCGGTGTAGATATTTCCATGGTCATACAGATAGCGGTGCTGATATTTCCATGTTTATACAGGTAGCGGTGTAGATAATTCCATGTTTATACAGATAGCGGTGTAGATATTTCCATGTTTATACAGATAGCGGTGTAGATATTTCCATGTTTATACAGATAGCGGTGTAGATATTTCCATGTTTATACAGATAGTGGTGTAGATATTTCCATGTTTACAGAGATAGCGGTGTAGTAATTTCCATGTGTAAAGAGATAGCTTTGTAGATATTTCCATGTATATGCAGATAGCTGTGTAGATATTTCCATTTTCATGCAGATAGCGGTGTAGATATTTTCATGTTCATACAGATAGCGGTGCTGATATTTCCATTGTTATACAGGTAGCGGTGTAGATATTTCCATGTTTATACAGATAGCGGTGTAGATATTTCCATGTTTATACAGATAGCGGTGTAGATATCTCCATCTTAATACAGATGGCGGTGTAGATATTAATATGTTCATACAGATGGCGGTGCAGATATTTCCATGTTCATACAGATGGCGGTGTAGATATTTCCATGTTAATAGAGATAGCGGTGTAGTTATTTCCATGTGTAAAGAAATAGCTTTGTAGTTATTTCCATGTATATGGAGATAGCTATGTAGATATTTCCATTTTCATGCAGATAGCGGAGTAGGTATTTCCATGTTCAAACAGATAGCGGTGTAGATATTTCCATGTTCATACAGATAGCGGTGTAGATATTTCCATGTTTATACCAATAGCGGTGAAGATGTATGCATGTTTACACAGATAGTGGTGTAGATATTTCCATGTTCATACAGATAGCGGTGTAGATATTCCCATGTTCATCCAGATGGCTATGTAGATATATCCATGTTCATTCAGATGGCGGTGTAGATATTTCCATGTTCATAGAGACAGCGGTGTAGATATTTCCATGTTCATACATATAGCGGTGTAGATATTTCCATGTTCATCCAGATGGCTGTGTAGTTATATCCGTGTTCATACAGATAGCGGTGAAGATATATCCTTGTTCATACAGATAGCGGTGTAGATATTTCCATGTTCATACAGACAGCGGTGTAGATATTTCCATGTTCATACAGATAGTGGTGTTGATATTTCCATGTTCATACACATAGCGGTGTAGCTATTTCCATGTTCATACAGATAGCGGTGTAGATGTTTCCATGTTCATAGAGATAGCGGTGTAGATATTTCCATGGTCATACAGATAGCGGTGCTGATATTTCCATGTTTATACAGGTAGCAGTGTAGATATTTCCATGTTTATACAGATAGCGGTGTAGATATTTCCATGTTTATACAGATAGCGGTGTAGATATTTCCGTGTTTATACAGATAGTGGTGTAGATATTTCCATGTTTATATAGATAGCGGTGTAGCTATTTCCATGTGTAAAGAGATAGCTTTGTAGATATTTCCATGTATATGCATATAGCTGTGTAGATATTTCCATTTTCATGCAGATAGCGGTGTAGATATTTCCATGTTCATACAGATAGCGGTGTAGATATTTCCATGTTCATACAGATAGCGGTGCTGATATTTCCATGTTTATACAGGTAGCAGTGTAGATATTTCCATGTTTATACAGATAGCGGTGTAGATATTTCCATGTTTATACAGATAGCGGTGTAGATATTTCCATGTTTATACAGATAGCGTTGTAGATATCTCCATCTTAATACAGATGGCTGTGTAGATATTTATATGTTCATACAGATGGCAGTGCAGATATTTCCATGTTCGTACAGATGGTGGTGTAGATATTTCCATGTTTATACAGATAGCGGTGTAGATACCTCCATCTTAATAGAGATGGCGGTGTAGATATTTATATGTTCATATAGATGGCGGTGCAGATATTTCCATGTTCATACAGATGGCGGTGTAGATATTTCTATGTTTATAGAGATAGCGGTGTAGTTATTTCCATGTGTAAAGAAATAGTTTTGTAGATATTTCCATGTATATGCAGATAGCTCTGTAGATATTTCCATTTTCATGCAGATAGCGGTGTAGATATTTCCATGTTCAAACAGATAGCGGTGTAGATATTTCCATGTTCATACAGATAGCGGGGTAGATATTTCCATGTTTATACAGATAGCGGTGAATATGTATGCATGTTAACACAGATAGCGGTGTAGATATTTCCATGTTCATACAGATAGCGGTGTAGATATTCCCATGTCCATCCAGATGGCTGTGTAGATATATCCATGTTCATACAGATGGCGGTGAAGATAATTCCATGTTCATACAGATAGCGGTGTAGATATTTCCATGTTCATAGAGATAGCGGTGTAGATATTTCCATGTTCATACAGATAGCGCTGTAGCTATTTCCATGTTCATACAGATAGCGGTGTAGATATTTCCATGTTCATCCAGATGGCTGTGTAGATATATCCATGTTCATACAGATGGCGGTGAAGATATTTCCATGTTCATACAGATAGCGGTGTAGATATTTCCATGTTCATACAGATAGCGGTGTAGATATTTCCATGTTCATACAGATAGCGGTGCTGATATTTCCATGTTTATACAGATAGCGGTGTAGATATTTCCATGTTGATACAGATAGCGGTGTAGATATCTCCATCTTAATACAGATGGCGGTGTAGATATTTATATGTTCATACAGATGGCGGTGCAGATATTTCCATGTTCATACAGATGGTGGTGTAGATATTTCCATGTTTATAGAGATAGCTGTGTAGTTATTTCCATGTGTAAAGAAATAGCTTTGTAGATATTTCCGTGTATATGCAGATAGCTGTGTAAATATTTCCATTTTTATGCAGATAGCGGTGTAGATATTTCCATGTTCAAACAGTTAGCGGTGTAGATATTTCCATGTTCATACAGATAGCGGTGTAGATATTTCCAGGTTTATACAGATAGCGGTGAAGATGTATGCTTGTTTGCACAGATAGAGGGGTAGATATTTCCATGTTCATACAGATAGCGGTGTAAATATTTCCATGTTCATACAGATAGTGGTGTAGATATTTCCATGTTCATACAGATAGCGGTGTAGATATTTACATGTTCATACACATAGCGGTGTAGATATTTCCATGTTCATCCAGAAGGCTGTGTAGATATTTCCATGTTCATACAGATAGCGGTGCTGATATTTCCATGTTGATACAGGTAGCGGTGTAGATATTTCCATGTTCATACAGATAGCGGTGTAGATATTTCCATGTTCATACAGATAGCGGTGTAGATATTTCCATGTTCATACAGATAGCGGTGTAGCTATTTCCATGTTCATACAGATAGCGGTGTAGGTATTTCCATGTTCATCCAGATGGGTGTGTAGATAAATCCATGTTCATACAGATGGCGGTGAAGATATTTCCATGTTCATACAGATAGCGGTGTAGATATTTCCATGTTTATACAGATATCGGTGTAGATATTTCCATGTTTATACAGATAGTGGAGTAGATATCTCCATCTTAATACAGATGGCGGTGTAGATATTTATATGATCATACAGATGGCGGTGCAGATATTTCCATGTTCATGCAGATGGCGGTGTAGATATTTCCATGTTTATAGAGATAGCGGTGTAGTTATTTCCATGTGTAAAGAGATAGCTTTATAGATATTTCCATGTATATGCAGATAGCTTTGTAGATATTTCCATTTTCATGCAGATAGCGGTTTAGATATTTCCATGTTCAAACAGATAGCGGTGTAGATATTTCCATGTTCATACAGATAGCTGTGTAGATATTTCCATGTTTAAACAGATAGTGGTGAAGATGTATACATGTTTACACAGATAGCAGTGTAGATATTTCCATGCTCATACAGATAGCGGTGTAGATACTTCCGTGTTCATCCAGATGGCTGTGTAGATATATCCATGTTCATACAGATGGATGTGAAGATATTTCCATGTTCATACAGATAGCGGTGTAGATATTTACATGTTCATACAGACAGCGGTTTAGATATTTCCATGTTCATACAGATAGCGGTGTAGATATTTCCATGTTTATACAGATAGCGGTGAAGATGTATGCATGTTTGCACAGATAGTGGTGTAGATATTTCCATGTTCATACAGATAGCGGTGTAAATATTTCAATGTTCATACAGATAGTGGTGTAGATATTTCCATGTTCATACAGATAGCGGTGTAGATATTTCCATGTTCATACAGATAGCGGTGTAGATATTTCCATGTTCATCCAGAAGACTGTGTAGATATTTCCATGTTCATACAGATAGCGGTACTGATATTTCCATGTTGATACAGGTAGCGGTGTAGATATTTCCATGTTCATACAGATAGCGGTGTACATATTTCCATGTTCATACAGATAGCGGTGTAGATATTTCTATGTTCATACAGATAGCGGTGTAGCTATTTCCATGTTCATACAGATAGCGGTGTAGATATTTCCATGTTCATCCAGATGGGTGTGTAGATAAATCCATGTTCATACAGATGGCGGTGAAGATATTTCCATGTTCATACAGATAGCGGTGTAGATATTTCCATGTTTATACAGATATCGGTGTAGATATTTCCATGTTCACACAGATAGCGGTGTAGATATTTCCATGTTCATACAGATAGCGGTGTAGCTATTTCCTTGTTCATACAGATAGCGGTGTAGATATTCCCATGTTCATCCAGATGGGTGTGTAGATAAATCCATGTTCATACAGATGGCGGTGAAGATATTTCCATGTTCATACAGATAGCGGTGTAGATATTTCCATGTTTATACAGATATCGGTGTAGATATTTCCGTGTTCATACAGATAGCGGTGTAGATATATCCATGTTCATACAGATGGCGGTGAAGATATTTCCATGTTCATACAGATAGCGGTGTAGATATTTCCATGTTCATACAGACAGCAGTGTAGGTATTTCTATGTTCATACAGATAGTGGTGTAGGTATTTCCATGTTCATACAGATAGCGGTGTAGCTATTTCCATGTTCATACAGATAGCGGTGTAGATATTTCCATGTTCATAGAGATAGCGGTGTAGATATTTCCATGGTCATACACATAGCGGTGCTGATATTTACATGTTTATACAGGTAGCGGTGTAGATAATTCCATGTTTATACAGATAGCGGTGTAGATATTTCCATGTTTATACAGATAGCGGTGTAGATATTTCCATGTTTATACAAATAGCGGTGTAGATATTTCCATGTTTATACAGATAGTGGTGTATATATTTCCATGTTTACAGAGATAGCGGTGTAGTTATTTCCATGTGTAAAGAGATAGCTTTGTAGATATTTCCATGTATATGCAGATAGCTGTGTAGATATTTCCATTTTCATGCAGATAGCGGTGTAGATATTTTCATGTTCATACAGATAGCGGTGCTGATATTTCCATGTTTATACAGGTAGCGGTGTAGATATTTCCATGTTTATACAGATAGCGGTGTAGATATTTCCATGTTTATACAGATAGCGGTGAAGATATCTCCATCTTAATACAGATGGCGGTGTAGATATTTATATGTTCATACAGATGGCGGTGCAGATATTTCCATGTTCATACAGATGGCGGTGTAGATATTTCCATGTTAATAGAGATAGCGGTGTAGTTATTTCCATGTGTAAAGAAATAGCTTTGTAGATATTTCCATGTATATGGAGATAGCTATGTAGATATATCCATTTTCATGCAGATAGCGGAGTAGATATTTCCATGTTCAAACAGATAGCGGTGTAGATATTTCCATGTTCATACAGATAGCGGTGTAGATATTTCCATGTTTATACCGATAGCGGTGAAGATGTATGCATGTTTACACAGATAGTGGTGTAGATATTTCCATGTTCATACAGATAGCGGTGTAGATATTTCCATGTTCATCCAGATGGCTATGTAGATATATCCATGTTCATTCAGATGGCGGTGTAGATATTTCCATGTTCATAGAGACAGCGGTGTAGATATTTCCATGTTCATACATAGAGCGGTGTAGATATTTCCATGTTCATCCAGATGGCTGTGTAGTTATATCCATGTTCATACAGATAGCGGTGTAGATATATCCTTGTTCATACAGATAGCGGTGTAGATATTTCCATGTTCATACAGAAAGCGGTGTAGATATTTCCATGTTCATACAGATAGTGGTGTTGATATTTCCATGTTCATACAGATAGCGGTGTAGGTATTTCCATGTTCATACAGATAGCGGTGTAGATGTTTCCATGTTCATAGAGATAGTGGTGTAGATATTTCCATGGTCATACAGATAGCGGTGCTGATATTTCCATGTTTATACAGGTAGCGGTGTAGATAATTCCATGTTTATACAGATAGCGGTGTAGATATTTCCATGTTTATACAGATAGCGGTGTAGATATTTCCATGTTTATACAGATAGCGGTGTAGATATTTCCATGTTTATACAGATAGTGGTGTAGATATTTCCATGTTTATAGAGATAGCGGTGTAGCTTTTCCATGTGTAAAGAGATAGCTTTGTAGATATTTCCATGCATATGCAGATAGCTGTGTAGATATTTCCATTTTCATGCAGATAGCGGTGTAGATATTTCCATGTTCATACAGATAGCGGTGTAGATATTTCCATGTTCATACAGATAGCGGTGCTGATATTTCCATGTTTATACAGGTAGCAGTGTAGATATTTCCATGTTTATACAGATAGCGGTGTAGATATTTCCATGTTTATACAGATAGCTGTGTAGATATTTCCATGTTTATACAGATAGCGGTGTAGATATCTCCATCTTAATACTGATGGCTGTGTAGATATTTATATGTTCATACAGATGGCGGTGCAGATATTTCCATGTTCATACAGATGGTGGTGTAGATATTTCCATGTTTATAGAGATAGCGGTGTAGTTATTTCTATGTGTAAAGAAATAGCTTTGTAGATATTTCCTTGTATATGCAGATAGCTGTGTAGATATTTCCATTTTCATGCAGATAGCGGTGTAGATATTTCCATGTTCAAACAGATAGCGGTGTAGATATTTCCATGTTCATACAGATAGCGGTGTAGATATTTCCATGTTTATACAGATAGCGGTGAAGATGTATGCATGTTTGCACAGATAGTGGTGTAGATATTTCCATGTTCATACAGATAGCGGTGTAAATATTTCCATGTTCATACAGATAGTGGTGTAGATATTTCCATGTTCATTCAGATAGCGGTGTAGATATTTCCATGTTCATACAGATAGCGGTGTAGATATTTCCATGTTCATCCAGAAGGCTGTGTAGATATATCCATGTTCATACAGATAGCGGTGCTGATATTTCCATGTTGATACAGGTAGTGGTGTAGATATTTCCATGTTCATACAGATAGCGGTGTAGATATTTCCATGTTCATACAGATAGCGGTGTAGATATTTCCATGTTCATACAGATAGCGGTGTAGCTATTTCCATGTTCATACAGATAGCGGTGTAGGTATTTCCATGTTCATCCAAATGGGTGTGTAGATAAATCCATGTTCATACAGATGGCGGTGAAGATATTTCCATGTTCATACAGATAGCGGTGTAGTTATTTCCATGTGTAAAGAGATAGCTGTGTAGATATTTAAATGTATATGCAGATAGTTGTGTAGATATTTCCTTTTTCATGCAGATAGCGGTGTAGATATTTCCATGTTCAAACAGATAGCGGTGTAGATATTTCCATGCTCATACAGATAGCGGTGTAGATACTTCCGTGTTCATCCAGATGGCTGTGTAGATATATCCATGTTCATACAGATGGCGGTGAAGATATTTCCATGTTCATACAGATAGCGGTGTAGATATTTCCATGTTCATACAGACAGCAGTGTAGATATTTCCATGTTCATACAGATAGTGGTGTAGATATTCCCATGTTCATACAGATAGCGGTGTAGCTATTTCCATGTTCATACAGATAGCGGTGTAGATATTCCCATGTTCATAGAGATAGCGGTGAAGATATTTCCATGGTCATACAGATAGCGGTGCTGATATTTGCATGTTTATACAGGTAGCGGTGTAGATAATTCCATGTTTATACAGATAGCGGTGTAGATATTTCCATGTTTATACAGATAGCGGTGTAGATATTTAAATGTTTATACAGATAGCGGTGTCGATATTTCCATGTTTATACAGATAGTGGTGTATATATTTCCATGTTTACAGAGATAGCGGTGTAGTTATTTCCATGTGTAAAGAGATAGCTTTGTAGATATTTCCATGTATATGCAGATAGCTGTGTAGATATTTCCATTTTCATGCAGATAGCGGTGTAGATATTTCCAGGTTCATCCAGAAGGCTGTGTAGATATTTCCATGTTCATACAGATAGCGGTACTGATATTTCCATGTTGATACAGGTAGCGGTGTAGATATTTCCATGTTCATACAGATAGCGGTGTAGATATTTCCATGTTCATACAGATAGCGGTGTAGATATTTCCATGTTCATACAGATAGCGGTGTAGCTATTTCCATGTTCATACAGATAGCGGTGTAGATATTTCCATGTTCATCCAGATGGGTGTGTAGATAAATCCATGTTCATACAGATGGAGGTGAAGATATTTCCATGTTCATACAGATAGCGGTGTAGATATTTCCATGTTTATACAGATATCGGTGTAGATATTTCCATGTTCATACAGATAGCGGTGTAGATATTTCCATGTTCATACAGATAGCGGTGTAGATATTTCCGTGTTTATACAGATATCGGTGTAGATATTTCCATGTTTATACAGATAGCGGAGTAGATATCTCCATCTTAATACAGATGGCGGTGTAGATATTTATATGATCATACAGATGTCGGTGCAGATATTTCCATGTTCATACAGATGGCGGTGTAGATATTTCCATGTTTATAGAGATAGCGGTGAAGTTATTTCCATGTGTAAAGAGATAGCTGTATAGATATTTCCATGTATATGCAGATAGCTTTGTAGATATTTCCATTTTCATGCAGATAGCGGTGTAGATATTTCCATGTTCAAACAGATAGCGGTGTAGATATTTCCATGTTAATACAGATAGCTGTGTAGATATTTCCATGTTTAAACAGATAGTGGTGAAGATGTATACATGTTTACACAGATAGCGGTGAAGATATTTCCATGCTCATACAGATAGCGGTGTAGATACTTCCGTGTTCATCCAGATGGCTGTGTAGATATATCCATGTTCATACAGATGGCGGTGAAGATATTTCCATGTTCATACAGATAGCGGTGTAGGTATTTCCATGTTCATACAGACAGCGGTGTAGATATTTCCATGTTCATACAGATAGTGTTGTAGATATTCCCATGTTCATACAGATAGCGGTGTAGCAATTTCCATGTTCATACAGATAGCGGTGTAGATATTCCCATGTTCATAGAGATAGCGGTGTAGATATTTCCATGGTCATACAGATAGCGGTGCTGATATTTCCATGTTTATACAGGTTGCGGTGTAGATAATTCCATGTTTATACAGATAGCGGTGTAGATATTTCCATGTTTATACAGATAGCGGTGTAGATATTTCCATGTTTATACAGATAGCGGTGTAGATATTTCCATGTTTATACAGATAGTGGTGTATATATTTCCATGTTTACAGAGATAGCGGTGTAGTAATTTCCATGTGTAAAGAGATAGCTTTGTAGATATTTCCATGTATATGCAGATAGCTGTGTAGATATTTCCATTTTCATGCAGATAGCGGTGTAGATATTTTCATGTTCATACAGATAGCGGTGCTGATATTTCCATTGTTATACAGGTAGCGGTGTAGATATTTCCATGTTTATACAGATAGCGGTGTAGATATTTCCATGTTTATACAGATAGCGGTGTAGATATCTCCATCTTAATACAGATGGCGGTGTAGATATTTATATGTTCATACAGATGTCGGTGCAGATATTTCCATGTTCATACAGATGGCGGTGTAGATATTTCCATGTTAATAGAGATAGCGGTGTAGTTATTTCCATGTGTAAAGAAATAGCTTTGTAGTTATTTCCATGTATATGGAGATAGCTATGTAGATATTTCCATTTTCATGCAGATAGCGGAGTAGGTATTTCCATGTTCAAACAGATAGCGGTGTAGATATTTCCATGTTCATACAGATAGCGGTGTAGATATTTCCATGTTTATACCGATAGCGGTGAAGATGTATGCATGTTTACACAGATAGTGGTGTAGATATTTCCATGTTCATGCAGATAGCGGTGTAGATATTCCCATGTTCATCCAGATGGCTATGTAGATGTATCCATGTTCATTCAGATGGCGGTGTAGATATTTCCATGTTCATAGAGACAGCGGTGTAGATATTTCCATGTTCATACATATAGCGGTGTAGATATTTCCATGTTCATCCAGATGGCTGTGTAGTTATATCCGTGTTCATACAGATAGCGGTGAAGATATATCCTTGTTCATACAGATAGCGGTGTAGATATTTCCATGTTCATACAGACAGCGGTGTAGATATTTCCATGTTCATACAGATAGTGGTGTTGATATTTCCATGTTCATACAGATAGCGGTGTAGCTATTTCCATGTTCATACAGATAGCGGTGTAGATGTTTCCATGTTCATAGAGATAGCGGTGTAGATATTTCCATGGTCATACAGATAGCGGTGCTGATATTTCCATGTTTATACAGGTAGCGGTGTAGATAATTCCATGTTTATACAGATAGCGGTGTAGATATTTCCATGTTTATACAGATAGCGGTGTAGATATTTCCATGTTTATACAGATAGCGGTGTAGATATTTCCGTGTTTATACAGATAGTGGTGTAGATATTTCCATGTTTATATAGATAGCGGTGTAGTTATTTCCATGTGTAAAGAGATAGCTTTGTAGATATTTCCATGTATATGCATATAGCTGTGTAGATATTTCCATTTTCATGCAGATAGCGGTGTAGATATTTCCATGTTCATACAGATAGCGGTGTAGATATTTCCATGTTCATACAGATAGCGGTTCTGATATTTCCATGTTTATACAGGTAGCAGTGTAGATATTTCCATGTTTATACAGATAGCGGTGTAGATATTTCCATGTTTATACAGATCGCGGTGTAGATATTTCCATGTTTATACAGATAGCGTTGTAGATATCTCCATCTTAATACAGATGGCTGTGTAGATATTTATATGTTCATACAGATGGCAGTGCAGATATTTCCATGTTCATACAGATGGTGGTGTAGATATTTCCACGTTTATACAGATAGCGGTGTAGATACCTCCATCTTAATAGAGATGGCGGTGTAGATATTTATATGTTCATATAGATGGCGGTGCAGATATTTCCATGTTCATACAGATGGCGGTGTAGGTATTTCTATGTTTATAGAGATAGCGGCGTAGTTATTTCCATGTGTAAAGAAATAGCTTTGTAGATATTTCCATGTATATGCAGATAGCTCTGTAGATATTTCCATTTTCATGCAGATAGCGGTGTAGATATTTCCATGTTCAAACAGATAGCGGTGTAGATATTTCCATGTTCATACAGATAGCGGGGTAGATATTTCCATGTTTATACAGATAGCGGTGAATATGTATGCATGTTAACACAGATAGCGGTGTAGATATTTCCATGTTCATACAGATAGCGGTGTAGATATTCCCATGTCCATCCAGATGGCTATGTAGATATATCCATGTTCATACAGATGGCGGTGAAGATAATTCCATGTTCATACAGATAGCGGTGTAGATATTTCCATGTTCATACAGATAGCGGTGTAGATATTTCCATGTTCATACAGATAGCGGTGTAGCTATTTCCATGTTCATACAGATAGCGGTGTAGATATTTCCATATTCATACAGATAGCGGTGTAGATATTTCCATGTTCATACAGATAGCGGTGCTGATATTTCCATGTTTATACAGATAGCGGTGTAGATATTTCCATGTTGATACAGATAGCGGTGTAGATATCTCCATCTTAATACAAATGGCCGTGTAGATATTTATATGTTCATACAGATGGCGGTGCAGATATTTCCATGTTCATACAGATGGTGGTGTAGATATTTCCATGTTTATAGAGATAGCTGTGTAGTTATTTCCATGTGTAAAGAAATAGCTTTGTAGATATTTCCGTGTATATGCAGATAGCTGTGTAAATATTTCCATTTTCATGCAGATAGCGGTGTAGATATTTCCATGTTCAAACAGTTAGCGGTGTAGATATTTCCATGTTCATACAGATAGCGGTGTAGATATTTCCATGTTTATACAGATAGCGGTGAAGATGTATGCTTGTTTGCACAGATAGAGGGGTAGATATTTCCATGTTCATACAGATAGCGGTGTAAATATTTCCATGTTCATACAGATAGTGGTGTAGATATTTCCATGTTCATACAGATAGCGGTGTAGATATTTACATGTTCATACACATAGCGGTGTAGATATTTCCATGTTCATCCAGAAGGCTGTGTAGATATTTCCATGTTCATACAGATAGCGGTGCTGATATTTCCATGTTGATACAGGTAGCGGTGTAGATATTTCCATGTTCATACAGATAGCGGTGTAGATATTTCCATGTTCATACAGATAGCGGTGTAGATATTTCCATGTTCATACAGATAGCGGTGTAGCTATTTCCATGTTCATACAGATAGCGGTGTAGGTATTTCCATGTTCATCCAGATGGGTGTGTAGATAAATCCATGTTCATACAGATGGCGGTGAAGATATTTCCATGTTCATACAGATAGCGGTGTAGATATTTCCATGTTTATACAGATATCGGTGTAGATATTTCCATGTTTATACAGATAGCGGAGTAGATATCTCCATCTTAATACAGATGGCGGTGTAGATATTTATATGATCATACAGATGGCGGTGCAGATATTTCCATGTTCATACAGATGGCGGTGTAGATATTTCCATGTTTATACAGATAGCGGTGTAGATATTTCCGTGTTTATACAGATAGTGGTGTAGATATTTCCATGTTTATATAGATAGCGGTGTAGTTATTTCCATGTGTAAAGAGATAGCTTTGTAGATATTTCCATGTATATGCATATAGCTGTGTAGATATTTCCATTTTCATGCAGATAGCGGTGTAGATATTTCCATGTTCATACAGATAGCGGTGTAGATATTTCCATGTTCATACAGATAGCGGTTCTGATATTTCCATGTTTATACAGGTAGCAGTGTAGATATTTCCATGTTTATACAGATAGCGGTGTAGATATTTCCATGTTTATACAGATAGCGGTGTAGATATTTCCATGTTTATACAGATAGCGTTGTAGATATCTCCATCTTAATACAGATGGCTGTGTAGATATTTATATGTTCATACAGATGGCAGTGCAGATATTTCCATGTTCATACAGATGGTGGTGTAGATATTTCCACGTTTATACAGATAGCGGTGTAGATACCTCCATCTTAATAGAGATGGCGGTGTAGATATTTATATGTTCATATAGATGGCGGTGCAGATATTTCCATGTTCATACAGATGGCGGTGTAGGTATTTCTATGTTTATAGAGATAGCGGTGTAGTTATTTCCATGTGTAAAGAAATAGCTTTGTAGATATTTCCATGTATATGCAGATAGCTCTGTAGATATTTCCATTTTCATGCAGATAGCGGTGTAGATATTTCCATGTTCAAACAGATAGCGGTGTAGATATTTCCATGTTCATACAGATAGCGGGGTAGATATTTCCATGTTTATACAGATAGCGGTGAATATGTATGCATGTTAACACAGATAGCGGTGTAGATATTTCCATGTTCATACAGATAGCGGTGTAGATATTCCCATGTCCATCCAGATGGCTATGTAGATATATCCATGTTCATACAGATGGCGGTGAAGATAATTCCATGTTCATACAGATAGCGGTGTAGATATTTCCATGTTCATACAGATAGCGGTGTAGATATTTCCATGTTCATACAGATAGCGGTGTAGCTATTTCCATGTTCATACAGATAGCGGTGTAGATATTTCCATATTCATACAGATAGCGGTGTAGATATTTCCATGTTCATACAGATAGCGGTGCTGATATTTCCATGTTTATACAGATAGCGGTGTAGATATTTCCATGTTGATACAGATAGCGGTGTAGATATCTCCATCTTAATACAAATGGCCGTGTAGATATTTATATGTTCATACAGATGGCGGTGCAGATATTTCCATGTTCATACAGATGGTGGTGTAGATATTTCCATGTTTATAGAGATAGCTGTGTAGTTATTTCCATGTGTAAAGAAATAGCTTTGTAGATATTTCCGTGTATATGCAGATAGCTGTGTAAATATTTCCATTTTCATGCAGATAGCGGTGTAGATATTTCCATGTTCAAACAGTTAGCGGTGTAGATATTTCCATGTTCATACAGATAGCGGTGTAGATATTTCCATGTTTATACAGATAGCGGTGAAGATGTATGCTTGTTTGCACAGATAGAGGGGTAGATATTTCCATGTTCATACAGATAGCGGTGTAAATATTTCCATGTTCATACAGATAGTGGTGTAGATATTTCCATGTTCATACAGATAGCGGTGTAGATATTTACATGTTCATACACATAGCGGTGTAGATATTTCCATGTTCATCCAGAAGGCTGTGTAGATATTTCCATGTTCATACAGATAGCGGTGCTGATATTTCCATGTTGATACAGGTAGCGGTGTAGATATTTCCATGTTCATACAGATAGCGGTGTAGATATTTCCATGTTCATACAGATAGCGGTGTAGATATTTCCATGTTCATACAGATAGCGGTGTAGCTATTTCCATGTTCATACAGATAGCGGTGTAGGTATTTCCATGTTCATCCAGATGGGTGTGTAGATAAATCCATGTTCATACAGATGGCGGTGAAGATATTCCCATGTTCATACAGATAGCGGTGTAGATATTTCCATGTTTATACAGATATCGGTGTAGATATTTCCATGTTTATACAGATAGCGGAGTAGATATCTCCATCTTAATACAGATGGCGGTGTAGATATTTATATGATCATACAGATGGCGGTGCAGATATTTCCATGTTCATACAGATGGCGGTGTAGATATTTCCATGTTTATACAGATAGCGGTGTAGATATTTCCGTGTTTATACAGATAGTGGTGTAGATATTTCCATGTTTATATAGATAGCGGTGTAGTTATTTCCATGTGTAAAGAGATAGCTTTGTAGATATTTCCATGTATATGCATATAGCTGTGTAGATATTTCCATTTTCATGCAGATAGCGGTGTAGATATTTCCATGTTCATACAGATAGCGGTGTAGATATTTCCATGTTCATACAGATAGCGGTTCTGATATTTCCATGTTTATACAGGTAGCAGTGTAGATATTTCCATGTTTATACAGATAGCGGTGTAGATATTTCCATGTTTATACAGATAGCGGTGTAGATATTTCCATGTTTATACAGATAGCGTTGTAGATATCTCCATCTTAATACAGATGGCTGTGTAGATATTTATATGTTCATACAGATGGCAGTGCAGATATTTCCATGTTCATACAGATGGTGGTGTAGATATTTCCACGTTTATACAGATAGCGGTGTAGATACCTCCATCTTAATAGAGATGGCGGTGTAGATATTTATATGTTCATATAGATGGCGGTGCAGATATTTCCATGTTCATACAGATGGCGGTGTAGGTATTTCTATGTTTATAGAGATAGCGGTGTAGTTATTTCCATGTGTAAAGAAATAGCTTTGTAGATATTTCCATGTATATGCAGATAGCTCTGTAGATATTTCCATTTTCATGCAGATAGCGGTGTAGATATTTCCATGTTCAAACAGATAGCGGTGTAGATATTTCCATGTTCATACAGATAGCGGGGTAGATATTTCCATGTTTATACAGATAGCGGTGAATATGTATGCATGTTAACACAGATAGCGGTGTAGATATTTCCATGTTCATACAGATAGCGGTGTAGATATTCCCATGTCCATCCAGATGGCTATGTAGATATATCCATGTTCATACAGATGGCGGTGAAGATAATTCCATGTTCATACAGATAGCGGTGTAGATATTTCCATGTTCATACAGATAGCGGTGTAGATATTTCCATGTTCATACAGATAGCGGTGTAGCTATTTCCATGTTCATACAGATAGCGGTGTAGATATTTCCATATTCATACAGATAGCGGTGTAGATATTTCCATGTTCATACAGATAGCGGTGCTGATATTTCCATGTTTATACAGATAGCGGTGTAGATATTTCCATGTTGATACAGATAGCGGTGTAGATATCTCCATCTTAATACAAATGGCCGTGTAGATATTTATATGTTCATACAGATGGCGGTGCAGATATTTCTATGTTCATACAGATGGTGGTGTAGATATTTCCATGTTTATAGAGATAGCTGTGTAGTTATTTCCATGTGTAAAGAAATAGCTTTGTAGATATTTCCGTGTATATGCAGATAGCTGTGTAAATATTTCCATTTTCATGCAGATAGCGGTGTAGATATTTCCATGTTCAAACAGTTAGCGGTGTAGATATTTCCATGTTCATACAGATAGCGGTGTAGATATTTCCATGTTTATACAGATAGCGGTGAAGATGTATGCTTGTTTGCACAGATAGAGGGGTAGATATTTCCATGTTCATACAGATAGCGGTGTAAATATTTCCATGTTCATACAGATAGTGGTGTAGATATTTCCATGTTCATACAGATAGCGGTGTAGATATTTACATGTTCATACACATAGCGGTGTAGATATTTCCATGTTCATCCAGAAGGCTGTGTAGATATTTCCATGTTCATACAGATAGCGGTGCTGATATTTCCATGTTGATACAGGTAGCGGTGTAGATATTTCCATGTTCATACAGATAGCGGTGTAGATATTTCCATGTTCATACAGATAGCGGTGTAGATATTTCCATGTTCATACAGATAGCGGTGTAGCTATTTCCATGTTCATACAGATAGCGGTGTAGGTATTTCCATGTTCATCCAGATGGGTGTGTAGATAAATCCATGTTCATACTGATGGCGGTGAAGATATTTCCATGTTCATACAGATAGCGGTGTAGATATTTCCATGTTTATACAGATATCGGTGTAGATATTTCCATGTTTATACAGATAGCGGAGTAGATATCTCCATCTTAATACAGATGGCGGTGTAGATATTTATATGATCATACAGATGGCGGTGCAGATATTTCCATGTTCATACAGATGGCGGTGTAGATATTTCCATGTTTATAGAGATAGCGGTGTAGTTATTTCCATGTGTAAAGAGATAGCTGTATAGATATTTCCATGTATATGCAGATAGCTTTGTAGATATTTCCATTTTCATGCAGATAGCGGTGTAGATATTTCCATGTTCAAACAGATAGCGGTGTAGATATTTCCATGTTCATACAGATAGCGGGGTAGATATTTCCATGTTTATACAGATAGCGGTGAATATGTATGCATGTTAACACAGATAGCGGTGTAGATATTTCCATGTTCATACAGATAGCGGTGTAGATATTCCCATGTCCATCCAGATGGCTATGTAGATATATCCATGTTCATACAGATGGCGGTGAAGATAATTCCATGTTCATACAGATAGCGGTGTAGATATTTCCATGTTCATACAGATAGCGGTGTAGATATTTCCATGTTCATACAGATAGCGGTGTAGCTATTTCCATGTTCATACAGATAGCGGTGTAGATATTTCCATGTTCATCCAGATGGCTGTGTAGATATATCCATGTTCATACAGATGGCGGTGAATATATTTCCATGTTCATACAGATAGCGGTGTAGATATTTCCATATTCATACAGATAGCGGTGTAGATATTTCCATGTTCATACAGATAGCGGTGCTGATATTTCCATGTTTATACAGATAGCGGTGTAGATATTTCCATGTTGATACAGATAGCGGTGTAGATATCTCCATCTTAATACAGATGGCGGTGTAGATATTTATATGTTCATACAGATGGCGGTGCAGATATTTCCATGTTCATACAGATGGTGGTGTAGATATTTCCATGTTTATAGAGATAGCTGTGTAGTTATTTCCATGTGTAAAGAAATAGCTTTGTAGATATTTCCGTGTATATGCAGATAGCTGTGTAAATATTTCCATTTTCATGCAGATGGCGGTGTAGATATTTCCATGTTCATACAGATAGCGGTGTAGATATTTCCATGTTCATACAGATAGCGGTGTAGCTATTTCCATGTTCATACAGATGGCGGTGAAGATATTTCCATGTTCATACAGATATCGGTGTAGATATTTCCATGTTTATACAGATATCGGTGTAGATATTTCCGAGTTCATACAGATAGCGGTGTAGATATATCCATGTTCATTCAGATGGCGGTGAAGGTATTTCCATGTTCATACAGATAGCGGTGTAGATATTTCCATGTTCATACAGACAGCAGTGTAGGTATTTCCATGTTCATACAGATAGTGGTGTAGAGATTTCCATGTTCATACAGATAGCGGTGTATCTATTTCCATGTTCATACAGATAGCGGTGTAGATATTTCCATGTTCATAGAGATAGTGGTGTAGATATTTCCATGGTCATACACATAGCGGTGCTGATATTTCCATGTTTATACAGGTAGCGGTGTAGATAATTCCATGTTTATACAGATAGCGGTGTGGATATTTCCATGTTTATACAGATAGCGGTGTAGATATTTCCATGTTTATACAGATAGCGGTGTAGATACTTCCATGTTTATACAGATAGTGGTGTATATATTTCCATGTTTACAGAGATAGCGGTGTAGTTATTTCCATGTGTAAAGAGATAGCTTTGTAGATATTTCCATGTATATGCAGATAGCTGTGTAGATATTTCCATTTTCATGCAGATAGCGGTGTAGATATTTTCATGTTCATACAGATAGCGGTGCTGATATTTCCATGTTTATACAGGTAGCGGTGTAGATAATTCCATGTTTATACAGATAGCGGTGTAGATATTTCCATGTTTATACAGATAGCGGTGTAGATATTTAAATGTTTATACAGATAGCGGTGCAAATATTTCCATGTTTATACAGATAGTGGTGTATATATTTCCATGTTTACAGAGATAGCGGTGTAGTTATTTCCATGTGTAAAGAGATAGCTTTGTAGATATTTCCATGTATATGCAGATAGCTGTGTAGATATTTCCATTTTCATGCAGATAGCGGTGAAGATGTATGCATGTTTGCACAGATATTGGTGTAGATATTTCCATGTTCATACAGATAGCGGTGTAAATATTTCCATGTTCATACAGATAGTGGTGTAGATATTTCCATGTTCATACAGATAGCTGTGTAGATATTTCCATGTTCATACAGATAGCGGTGTAGATATTTCCATGTTTATACAGATATCGGTGTAGATATTTCCATGTTCATACAGATAACGGTGTAGATATTTCCATGTTCATACAGATAGCGGTGTAGCTATTTCCATGTTCATACAGATAGCTTTGTAGATATTTCCATGTTCATCCTGATGGGTGTGTAGATAAATCCATGTTCATACAGATGGCGGTGAAGATATTTCCATGTTCATACAGATATCGGTGTAGATATTTCCATGTTTATACAGATATCGGTGTAGATATTTCCGAGTTCATACAGATAGCGGTGTAGATATATCCATGTTCATTCAGATGGCGGTGAAGATATTTCCATGTTCATACAGATAGCGGTGTAGATATTTCCATGTTCATACAGACAGCAGTGTAGGTATTTCCATGTTCATACAGATAGTGGTGTAGAGATTTCCATGTTCATACAGATAGCGGTGTATCTATTTCCATGTTCATACAGATAGCGGTGTAGATATTTCCATGTTCATATAGATAGTGGTGTAGATATTTCCATGGTCATACACATAGCGGTGCTGATATTTCCATGTTTATACAGGTAGCGGTGTAGATAATTCCATGTTTATACAGATAGCGGTGTGGATATTTCCATGTTTATACAGATAGCGGTGTAGATATTTCCATGTTTATACAGATAGCGGTGTAGATACTTCCATGTTTATACAGATAGTGGTGTATATATTTCCATGTTTACAGAGATAGCGGTGTAGTTATTTCCATGTGTAAAGAGATAGCTTTGTAGATATTTCCATGTATATGCAGATAGCTGTGTAGATATTTCCATTTTCATGCAGATAGCGGTGTAGATATTTTCATGTTCATACAGATAGCGGTGCTGATATTTCCATGTTTATACAGGTAGCGGTGTAGATATTTCCATGTTTATACAGATAGCGGTGTAGATATTTCCATGTTTATACAGATAGCGGTGAAGATATCTCCATCTTAATACAGATGGCGGTGTAGATATTTATATGTTCATACAGATGGCGGTGCAGATATTTCCATGTTCATACAGATGGTAGTGTAGATATTTCCATGTTAATAGAGATAGCGGTGTAGTTATTTCCATGTGTAAAGAAATAGCTTTGTAGATATTTCCATGTATATGGAGATAGCTATGTAGATATTTTCATTTTCATGCAGATAGCGGAGTAGATATTTCCATGTTCAAACAGATAGCGGTGTAGATATTTCCATGTTCATACAGATAGCGGTGTAGATATTTCCATGTTTATACCAATAGCGGTGAAGATGTATGCATGTTTACACAGATAGTGGTGTAGACATTTCCATGTTCATACAGATAGCGGTGTAGATATTTCCATGTTCATCCAGATGGCTATGTAGATATATCCATGTTCATTCAGATGGCGGTGTAGATATTTCCATGTTCATAGAGACAGCGGTGTAGATATTTCCATGTTCATACAGATAGCGGTGTAGATATTTCCATGTTCATCCAGATGGCTGTGTACTTATATCCATGTTCATACAGATAGCGGTGACGATATATCCTTGTTCATACAGATAGCGGTGTAGATATTTCCATGTTCATACAGACAGTGGTGTAGATATTTCCATGTTCATACAGATAGTGGTGTTGATATTTCCATGTTCATACAGATAGCGGTGTAGCTATTTCCATGTTCATACAGATAGCGGTGTAGATGTTTCCATGTTCATAGAGATAGCGGTGTAGATATTTCCATGGTCATACAGATAGCGGTGCTGATATTTCCATGTTTATACAGGTGGCGGTGTACATAATTCCATGTTTAGACAGATAGCGGTGTAGATATTTCCATGTTTATACAGATAGCGGTGTAGATATTTCCATGTTTATACAGATAGCGGTGTAGATATTTCCATGTTTATACAGATAGTGGTGTAGATATTTCCATGTTTATAGAGATAGCGGTGTAGTTATTTCCATGTGTAAAGAGATAGCTTTGTAGATATTTCCATGTATATGCAGATAGCTGTGTAGATACTTCCATTTTCATGCAGATAGCGGTGTAGATATTTCCATGTTCATACAGATAGCGGTGTAGATATTTCCATGTTCATACAGATAGCGGTGCTGATATTTCCATGTTTATACAGGTAGCGGTGTAGATATTTCCATGTTTATACAGACAGCGGTGTAGATATCTCCATCTTAATACTGATGGCTGTGTAGATATTTATATGTTCATACAGATGGCGGTGCAGATATTTCCATGTTCATACAGATGGTGGTGTAGATATTTCCATGTTTATAGAGATAGCGGTGTAGTTATTTCCATGTGTAAAGAAATAGCTTTGTAGATATTTCCGTGTATATGCAGATAGCTGTGTAGATATTTCCATTTTCATGCAGATAGCGGTGTAGATATTTCCATGTTCAAACACATAGCGGTGTACATATTTCCATGTTCATACAGATAGCGGTGTAGATATTTCCATGTTTATACAGATAGCGGTGAAGATGTATGCATGTTTGCACAGATAGTGGTGTATATATTTCCATGTTCATACAGATAGCGGTGTAAATATTTCCATGTTCATACAGATAGTGGTGTAGATATTTCCATGTTCATACAGATAGCGGTGTAGATATTTCCATGTTCATACAGATAGCAGTGTAGATATTTCCATGTTCATCCAGAAGGCTGTGTAGATATATCCATGTTCATACAGATAGCGGTGCTGATATTTCCATGTTGATACAGGTAGCGGTGTAGATATTTCCATGTTCATACAGATAGCGGTGTGGATATTTCCATGTTCATACAGATAGCGGTGTAGATATTTCCGTGTTCATACAGATAGCGGTGTAGGTATTTCCATGTTCATCCAGATGGGTGTGTAGATAAATCCATGTTCATACAGATGGCGGTGAAGATATTTCCATGTTCATACAGATAGCGTTGTAGATATTTCCATGTTTATACAGATATCGGTGTAGATATTTCCATGTTTATACAGATAGCGGAGTACATATCTCCATCTTAATACAGATGGCGGTGTAGATATTTATATGATCATACAGATGGCGGTGCAGATATTTCCATGTTCATACAGATGGCTGTGTAGATATTTCCATGTTTATAGAGATAGCGGTGTAGTTATTTCCATGTGTAAAGAGATAGCTGTATAGATATTTCCATGTATATGCAGATAGCTTTGTAGATATTTCCATTTTCATGCAGATAGCGGTGTAGATATTTCCATGTTCAAACTGATAGCGGTGTAGATATTTCCATGTTCATACAGATAGCTGTGTAGATATTTCCATGTTTAAACATTTAGTGGTGAAGATGTATACATGTTTACACAGATAGCGGTGTAGATATTTCCATGCTCATACAGATAGCGGTGTAGATATTTCCATATTCATACAGATAGCGGTGTAGATATTTCCATGTTCATACAGATAGCGGTGCTGATATTTCCATGTTTATACAGATAGCGGTGTAGATATTTCCATGTTGATACAGATAGCGGTGTAGATATCTCCATCTTAATACAGATGGCGGTGTAGATATTTATATGTTCATACAGATGGCGGTGCAGATATTTCCATGTTCATACAGATGGTGGTGTAGATATTTCCATGTTTATAGAGATAGCTGTGTAGTTATTTCCATGTGTAAAGAAATAGCTTTGTAGATATTTCCGTGTATATGCAGATAGCTGTGTAAATATTTCCATTTTCATGCAGATAGCGGTGTAGATATTTCCATGTTCAAACAGTTAGCGGTGTAGATATTTCCATGTTCATACAGATAGCGGTGTAGATATTTCCATGTTTATACAGATAGCGGTGAAGATGTATGCTTGTTTGCACAGATAGAGGGGTAGATATTTCCATGTTCATACAGATAGCGGTGTAAATATTTCCATGTTCATACAGATAGTGGTGTAGATATTTCCATGTTCATACAGATAGCAGTGTAGATATTTACATGTTCATACACATAGCGGTGTAGATATTTCCATGTTCATCCAGAAGGCTGTGTAGATATTTCCATGTTCATACAGATAGCGGTGCTGATATTTCCATGTTGATACAGGTAGCGGTGTAGATATTTCCATGTTCATACAGATAGCGGTGTAGATATTTCCATGTTCATACAGATAGCGGTGTAGATATTTCCATGTTCATACAGATAGCGGTGTAGCTATTTCCATGTTCATACAGATGGCGGTGAAGATATTTCCATGTTCATACAGATATCGGTGTAGATATTTCCATGTTTATACAGATATCGGTGTAGATATTTCCGAGTTCATACAGATAGCGGTGTAGATATATCCATGTTCATTCAGATGGCGGTGAAGGTATTTCCATGTTCATACAGATAGCGGTGTAGATATTTCCATGTTCATACAGACAGCAGTGTAGGTATTTCCATGTTCATACAGATAGTGGTGTAGAGATTTCCATGTTCATACAGATAGCGGTGTATCTATTTCCATGTTCATACAGATAGCGGTGTAGATATTTCCATGTTCATAGAGATAGTGGTGTAGATATTTCCATGGTCATACACATAGCGGTGCTGATATTTCCATGTTTATACAGGTAGCGGTGTAGATAATTCCATGTTTATACAGATAGCGGTGTGGATATTTCCATGTTTATACAGATAGCGGTGTAGATATTTCCATGTTTATACAGATAGCGGTGTAGATACTTCCATGTTTATACAGATAGTGGTGTATATATTTCCATGTTTACAGAGATAGCGGTGTAGTTATTTCCATGTGTAAAGAGATAGCTTTGTAGATATTTCCATGTATATGCAGATACCTGTGTAGATATTTCCATTTTCATGCAGATAGCGGTGTAGATATTTTCATGTTCATACAGATAGCGGTGCTGATATTTCCATGTTTATACAGGTAGCGGTGTAGATAATTCCATGTTTATACAGATAGCGGTGTAGATATTTCCATGTTTATACAGATAGCGGTGTAGATATTTAAATGTTTATACAGATAGCGGTGCAAATATTTCCATGTTTATACAGATAGTGGTGTATATATTTCCATGTTTACAGAGATAGCGGTGTAGTTATTTCCATGTGTAAAGAGATAGCTTTGTAGATATTTCCATGTATATGCAGATAGCTGTGTAGATATTTCCATTTTCATGCAGATAGCGGTGAAGATGTATGCATGTTTGCACAGATATTGGTGTAGATATTTCCATGTTCATACAGATAGCGGTGTAAATATTTCCATGTTCATACAGATAGTGGTGTAGATATTTCCATGTTCATACAGATAGCTGTGTAGATATTTCCATGTTCATACAGATAGCGGTGTAGATATTTCCATGTTTATACAGATATCGGTGTAGATATTTCCATGTTCATACAGATAACGGTGTAGATATTTCCATGTTCATACAGATAGCGGTGTAGCTATTTCCATGTTCATACAGATAGCTTTGTAGATATTTCCATGTTCATCCTGATGGGTGTGTAGATAAATCCATGTTCATACAGATGGCGGTGAAGATATTTCCATGTTCATACAGATATCGGTGTAGATATTTCCATGTTTATACAGATATCGGTGTAGATATTTCCGAGTTCATACAGATAGCGGTGTAGATATATCTATGTTCATTCAGATGGCGGTGAAGATATTTCCATGTTCATACAGATAGCGGTGTAGATATTTCCATGTTCATACAGACAGCAGTGTAGGTATTTCCATGTTCATACAGATAGTGGTGTAGAGATTTCCATGTTCATACAGATAGCGGTGTATCTATTTCCATGTTCATACAGATAGCGGTGTAGATATTTCCATGTTCATATAGATAGTGGTGTAGATATTTCCATGGTCATACACATAGCGGTGCTGATATTTCCATGTTTATACAGGTAGCGGTGTAGATAATTCCATGTTTATACAGATAGCGGTGTGGATATTTCCATGTTTATACAGATAGCGGTGTAGATATTTCCATGTTTATACAGATAGCGGTGTAGATACTTCCATGTTTATACAGATAGTGGTGTATATATTTCCATGTTTACAGAGATAGCGGTGTAGTTATTTCCATGTGTAAAGAGATAGCTTTGTAGATATTTCCATGTATATGCAGATAGCTGTGTAGATATTTCCATTTTCATGCAGATAGCGGTGTAGATATTTTCATGTTCATACAGATAGCGGTGTAGATATTTCCATGTTTATACAGGTAGCGGTGTAGATATTTCCATGTTTATACAGATAGCGGTGTAGATATTTCCATGTTTATACAGATAGCGGTGAAGATATCTCCATCTTAATACAGATGGCGGTGTAGATATTTATATGTTCATACAGATGGCGGTGCAGATATTTCCATGTTCATACAGATGGTGGTGTAGATATTTCCATGTTAATAGAGATAGCGGTGTAGTTATTTCCATGTGTAAAGAAATAGCTTTGTAGATATTTCCATGTATATGGAGATAGCTATGTAGATATTTTCATTTTCATGCAGATAGCGGAGTAGATATTTCCATGTTCAAACAGATAGCGGTGTAGATATTTCCATGTTCATACAGATAGCGGTGTAGATATTTCCATGTTTATACCAATAGCGGTGAAGATGTATGCATGTTTACACAGATAGTGGTGTAGACATTTCCATGTTCATACAGATAGCGGTGTAGATATTTCCATGTTCATCCAGATGGCTATGTAGATATATCCATGTTCATTCAGATGGCGGTGTAGATATTTCCATGTTCATAGAGACAGCGGTGTAGATATTTCCATGTTCATACAGATAGCGGTGTAGATGTTTCCATGTTCATAGAGATAGCGGTGTAGATATTTCCATGGTCATACAGATAGCGGTGCTGATATTTCCATGTTTATACAGGTGGCGGTGTACATAATTCCATGTTTAGACAGATAGCGGTGTAGATATTTCCATGTTTATACAGATAGCGGTGTAGATATTTCCATGTTTATACAGATAGCGGTGTAGATATTTCCATGTTTATACAGATAGCGGTGTAGATATTTCCATGTTTATAGAGATAGCGGTGTAGTTATTTCCATGTGTAAAGAGATAGCTTTGTAGATATTTCCATGTATATGCAGATAGCTGTGTAGATACTTCCATTTTCATGCAGATAGCGGTGTAGATATTTCCATGTTCATACAGATAGCGGTGTAGATATTTCCATGTTCATACAGATAGCGGTGCTGATATTTCCATGTTTATACAGGTAGCGGTGTAGATATTTCCATGTTTATACAGACAGCGGTGTAGATATCTCCATCTTAATACTGATGGCTGTGTAGATATTTATATGTTCATACAGATGGCGGTGCAGATATTTCCATGTTCATACAGATGGTGGTGTAGATATTTCCATGTTTATAGAGATAGCGGTGTAGTTATTTCCATGTGTAAAGAAATAGCTTTGTAGATATTTCCGTGTATATGCAGATAGCTGTGTAGATATTTCCATTTTCATGCAGATAGCGGTGTAGAAATTTCCATGTTCAAACACATAGCGGTGTACATATTTCCATGTTCATACAGATAGCGGTGTAGATATTTCCATGTTTATACAGATAGCGGTGAAGATGTATGCATGTTTGCACAGATAGTGGTGTATATATTTCCATGTTCATACAGATAGCGGTGTAAATATTTCCATGTTCATACAGATAGTGGTGTAGATATTTCCATGTTCATACAGATAGCGGTGTAGATATTTCCATGTTCATACAGATAGCAGTGTAGATATTTCCATGTTCATCCAGAAGGCTGTGTAGATATATCCATGTTCATACAGATAGCGGTGCTGATATTTCCATGTTGATACAGGTAGCGGTGTAGATATTTCCATGTTCATACAGATAGCGGTGTGGATATTTCCATGTTCATACAGATAGCGGTGTAGATATTTCCGTGTTCATACAGATAGCGGTGTAGGTATTTCCATGTTCATCCAGATGGGTGTTTAGATAAATCCATGTTCATACAGATGGCGGTGAAGATATTTCCATGTTCATACAGATAGCGTTGTAGATATTTCCATGTTTATACAGATATCGGTGTAGATATTTCCATGTTTATACAGATAGCGGAGTACATATCTCCATCTTAATACAGATGGCGGTGTAGATATTTATATGATCATACAGATGGCGGTGCAGATATTTCCATGTTCATACAGATGGCTGTGTAGATATTTCCATGTTTATAGAGATAGCGGTGTAGTTATTTCCATGTGTAAAGAGATAGCTGTATAGATATTTCCATGTATATGCAGATAGCTTTGTAGATATTTCCATTTTCATGCAGATAGCGGTGTAGATATTTCCATGTTCAAACTGATAGCGGTGTAGATATTTCCATGTTCATACAGATAGCTGTGTAGATATTTCCATGTTTAAACATTTAGTGGTGAAGATGTATACATGTTTACACAGATAGCGGTGTAGATATTTCCATGCTCATACAGATAGCGGTGTAGATACTTCCGTGTTCATCCAGATGGCTGTGTAGATATATCCATGTTCATACAGATGGCAGTGAAGATATTTCCATGTTCATACAGATAGCGGTGTAGATATATCCATGTTCATACAGACAGCGGTGTAGATATTTCCATGTTCATACAGATAGTGGTGTAGATATTCCCATGTTCATACAGATAGCGGTGTAGCTATTTCCATGTTCATACAGATAGCGGTGTAGATATTCCCATGTTCATAGAGATAGCGGTGTAGATATTTCCATGTTCATACAGATAGCGGTGCTGATATTTCCATGTTTATACAGGTAGCGGTGTAGATAATTCCATGTTTATACAGATAGCGGTGTAGATATTTCCATGTTTATACAGATAGCGGTGTAGATATTTAAATGTTTATACAGATAGCGGTGTCGATATTTCCATGTTTATACAGATAGTGGTGTATATATTTCCATGTTTACAGAGATAGCGGTGTAGTTATTTCCATGTGTAAAGAGATAGCTTTGTAGATATTTCCATGTATATGCAGATAGCTGTGTAGATATTTCCATTTTCATGCAGATAGCGGTGTAGATATTTCCATGTTCATACAGATAGCGGTGTAGATATTTCCATGTTCATACAGATAGCGGTGCTGATATTTCCATGTTTATACAGGTAGCGGTGTAGATATTTCCATGTTTATACAGATAGCAGTGTAGATATTTCCATGTTTATACAGATAGCGGTGTAGATATTTCCATGTTTATACAGATAGCGGTGTAGATATCTCCATCTTAATACAGATGGCGGTGTAGATATTTATATGTTCATACAGATGGCGGTGCAGATATTTCCATGTTCATACAGATGGTGGTGTAGATATTTCCATGTTTATAGAGATAGCGGTGTAGTTATTTCCATGTGTAAAGAAATAGCTTTGTAGATATTTCCGTGTATATGCAGATAGCTGTGTAAATATTTCCATTTTCATGCAGATAGCGGTGTAGATATTTCCTTGTTCAAACAGTTAACGGTGTAGATATTTCCATGTTCATACAGATAGCGGTGTAGATATTTCCATGTTTATACAGATAGCGGTGAAGATGTATGCATGTTTGCACAGATAGTGGTGTAGATATTTCCATGTTCATACAGATAGCGGTGTAAATATTTCCATGTTCATACAGATAGTGGTGTAGATATTTCCATGTTCATACAGATAGCGGTGTAGATATTTCCATGTTCATACAGATAGCGGTGTAGATATTTCCATGTTTATACAGATATCGGTGTAGTTATTTCCATGTTCATACAGATAGCGGTTTAGATATTTCCATGTTCATACAGATAGCGGTGTAGATATTTCCATGTTTATACAGATATCGGTGTAGATATTTCCATGTTTATACAGATAGCGGAGTACATATCTCCATCTTAATACAGATGGCGGTGTAGATATTTATATGATCATACAGATGGCGGTGCAGATATTTACATGTTCATACAGATGGCGGTGTAGATATTTCCATGTTTATAGAGATAGCGGTGTAGTTATTTCCATGTGTAAAGAGATAGCTGTATAGATATTTCCATGTATATGCAGATAGCTTTGTAGATATTTCCATTTTCATGCAGATAGCGGTGTAGATATTTCCATGTTCAAACAGATAGCGGTGTAGATATTTCCATGTTCATACAGATAGCTGTGTAGATATTTCCATGTTTAAACAGATAGTGGTGAAGATGTATACATGTTTACACAGATAGCGGTGTAGATATTTCCATGCTCATACAAATAGCGCTGTAGATACTTCCGTGTTCATCCAGATGGCTGTGTAGATATATCCATGTTCATACAGATGGCGGTGAAGATATTTCCATGTTCATACAGATAGCGGTGTAGATATTTCCATGTTCATACAGACAGCGGTGTAGATATTTCCATGTTCATACAGATAGCGGTGTAGCTATTTCCATGTTCATACAGATAGCGGTGAAGATATTCCCATGTTCATAGAGATAGCGGTGTAGATATTTCCATGGTCATACAGATAGCGCTGCTGATATTTCCATGTTTATACAGGTAGCGGTGTAGATAATTCCATGTTTATACAGATAGCGGTGTAGATATTTCCATATTTATACAGATAGCGGTGTAGATATTTCCATGTTTATACAGATAGCGGTGTAGATATTTCCATGTTTATACAGATAGTGGTGTATATATTTCCATGTTTACAGAGATAGCGGTGTAGTTATTTCCATGTGTAAAGAGATAGCTTTCTAGATATTTCCATGCATATGCAGATAGCTGTGTAGATATTTCCATTTTCATGCAGATAGCGGTGTAGATATTTTCATGTTCATACAGATAGCGGTGCTGATATTTCCATGTTTATACAGGTAGCGGTGTAGATATTTCCATGTTTATACAGATAGCGGTGTAGTTATTTCCATGTTCATACAGATAGCGGTGTAGATATCTCCATCTTAATACAGATGGCGGTGTAGATATTTATATGTTCATACAGATGGCGGTGCAGATATTTCCATGTTCATACAGATGGCGGTGTAGATATTTCCATGTTAATAGAGATAGCGGTGTAGTTATTTCCATGTGTAAAGAAATAGCTTTGTAGATATTTCCATGTATATGGAGATAGCTATGTAGATATTTCCATTTTCATGCAGATAGCGGAGTAGGTATTTCCATGTTCAAACAGATAGCGGTGTAGATATTTCCATGTTCATACAGATAGCGGTGTAGATATTTCAATGTTTATACCGATAGCGGTGAAGATGTATGCATGTTTACACAGATAGTGGTGTAGATATTTCCATGTTCATACTGATAGCGGTGTAGATATTTCCATGTTCATCCAGATGGCTATGTAGATATATCCATGTTCATTCAGATGGCGGTGTAGATATTTCCATGTTCATAGAGACAGCGGTGTAGATATTTCCATGTTCATACATATAGCGGTGTAGATATTTCCGTGTTCATCCAGATATCTGTGTAGTTATATCCATGTTCATGCAGATAGCGGTGTAGATATATCCTTGTTCATACAGATAGCGGTGTAGATATTTCCATGTTCATACTGACAGCGGTGTAGATATTTCCATGTTCATACAGATAGTGGTGTTGATATTTCCATGTTCATACAGATAGCGGTGTAGCTATTTCCATGTTCATACAGATAGCGGTGTGGATGTTTCCATGTTCATAGAGATAGCGGTGTAGATATTTCCATGTTTATACAGATAGCGGTGTAGATATTTCCATGTTTATACAGGTAGCGGTGTAGATAATTCCATGTTTATACAGATAGCGGTGTAGATATTTCCATGTTTATACAGATAGCGGTGTAGATATTTCCATGTTTATACAGATAGCGGTGTAGATATTTCCATGTTTATACAGATAGTGGTGTAGATATTTCCATGTTTATAGAGATAGCGGTGTAGTTATTTCCATGTGTAAAGAGATAGCTGTATAGATATTTCCATGTATATGTAGATAGCTGTGTAGATATTTCCATTTTCATGCAGATTGCGGTGTAGATATTTCCATGTTCATACAGATAGCGGTGTAGATGTTTCCATGTTCATACAGATAGCGGTGCTGATATTTCCATGTTTATACAGGTAGCGGTGTAGATATTTCCATGTTTATACAGATAGCGGTGTAGATATTTCCATGTTTATACAGATAGCGGTGTAGATATTTCAATGTTTATACAGATAGCGGTGTAGTTATCTCCATCTTAATACAGATGGCTGTGTAGATATTTATATGTTCATACAGATGGCAGTGCAGATATTTCCATGTTCATACAGATGGTGGTGTAGATATTTCCATGTTTATAGAGATAGCGGTGTAGTTATTTCCATGTGTAAAGAAATAGCTTTGTAGATATTTCCGTGTATATGCAGATAGCTGTGTAGATATTTCCATTTTCATGCAGATAGCGGTGTAGATATTTCCATGTTGAAAGAGATAGCGGTGTAGATATTTCCATGTTCATACAGATAGCGGTGTAGATATTTCCATGTTTATACAGATAGCGTTGAAGATGTATGCATGTTTGCACAGATAGTGGTGTAGATATTTCCATGTTCATACAGATAGCGGTGTAAATATTTCCAGGTTCATACAGATAGTGGTGTAGATATTTCCATGTTCATACTGATAGCGTTGTAGATATTTCCATGTTCATACAGATAGCGGTGTAGATATTTCCATGTTCATCCAGAAGGCTGTGTAGATATATCCATGTTCATAAGGATGGCGGTGAAGATATTTCCATGTTCATACAGATAGCGGTGTAGATATTTCCATGTTCATACAGATAGCGGTGTAGATATTTCCATGTTCGTACAGATAGCGGTGTGGCTATTTCCATGTTCATACAGATAGCGGTGCAGATATTTCCATGTTCATACAGATGGCGGTGTAGATATTTCCATGTTTATAGAGATAGCAGTGTAGTTATTTCCATGTGTAAAGAAATAGCTTTGTAGATATTTCCATGCATATGCAGATAGCTGTGCAGATATTTCCATTTTCATGCAGATAGCGGTGTAGATATTTCCATGTTCATACAGATAGCGGTGTAGATATTTCCATGTTCATACAGATAGCGGTGTAGTTATTTCCATGTGTAAATAGATAGCTGTGTAGATATTTCCATGTATATGCAGATAGCTGCGTAGATATTTCCATTTTCAAGAAGATAGCGGTGTATATATTTCCCTGTTCAAACAGTTAGCGGTGTAGATATTTCCATGTTCAGAAAGATAGCGGTGTAGATATTTCCATCTTTATACAGATAGCGGTGAAGATGTATGCATGTTTACACAGATAGCGGTGTAGATATTTCCATGTCCATACAGATAGCGGTGTAGATATTTCCATGTTTATACAGATAGCGGTGAAGATGTATGCATGTTTACACAGATAGCGGTGTAGATATTTCCATGTTCGTACAGACGGCTGTGTAGACCTATCCATGTTCATACAGATGGCGGTGAAGATATTTCCATGTTCATACAGATGGCTGTGTAGATATATCCATGTTCATACAGATGGCGGTGAAGATATTTCCATGTTCATACAGACGGCGGTGTAGATATTTCCATGTTCATACTGATAGCGGTGCTGATATTTCCATGTTTATACAGGTAGCGGTGTAGATATTTCAATGTTTATACAGATAGCGGTGTATATATTTCCATGTTCATCCAGATGGCTGTGTAGATATGTCCATGTTCATACAGATGGCGGTGAAGACATTTCCATGTTCATACAGATAGCGGTGTAGATATTTCCATGTTCATACAGATAACCGTGTAGATATTGCCATGTTTATACCGATAGCGGTGTAGATATTTCCATGTTCATACAGATAGCGGTGTAGATATTTCCATGTTCATACAGATAGCTGTGTAGCTATTTCCATGTTCATACAGATAGTGGTGTAGATATTTCCATGTTTATACACATAGCGGTGTAGATATTTCCATGTTTATACAGATAGAGGTGTAGATATTTCCATGTTTATGCAGATAGTGGTGTAGATATCTCCATGTTAATACAGATGGCGGTGTAGATATTTAAATGTTCATACAGATGGCGGTGCAGATATTTTCATGTTCATACAGATGGCGGTGTAGATATTTCCATGTTCATACAGATAGCGGTGTAGTTATTTCCATGTGTAAAGAAATAGCTGTGTAGATATTTCCATGTATAAGCAGATAGCTGTGTAGATATTTCCGTTTTCATGCAGATAGCGGTGTATATATTTCCCTGTTCAAACAGTTAGCGGTGTAGATATTTCCATGTTCATAAAGATAGCGGTGTAGATATTTCCTTTTTTATACAGATAGCGGTGTAGATATTTCCATGTTCATACAGATAGCCGTGTAGATATTGCCATGTTCATACCGATAGCGGTGCTGATACTTCCATGTTTATACAGGTAGCGGTGTACATATTTCCGTGTTTATACAGATAGCGGTGTAGATATTTCCATGTTCATACAGATAGCGGTGTAGATATTTAAATGTTTATACAGATACCGGTGTAGATATCTCCTTCTTAATACAGATGGCGGTGTAGATATTTCCATGTTCATACAGATGGCGGTGTAGATATTTCCATGTTTATAGAGATAGCGGTGTAGTTATTTCCATGTGCAAAGAGATAGCTGTGTAGATATTTCCATTTATATGCAGATAGTTGTGTAGATATTTCCATTTTCATGGAGATAGCGGTGTAGATATTTCCATGTTCAAACAGATAGAGTTGTAGATATTTCCATGTTCATACAGATAGCGGTTTAGATATTTCCATGTTTATACAGATAGCGGTGAAGATGTATGCATGTTTACACAGATAGCGGTGTAGATATTTCCATGTTCATCCAGACGGCTGTGTAGACATATCCATGTTCGTACAGATGGTGGTGAAGATATTTCCATGTTCATACAGATGGCTGTGTAGATATATCCATGTTCATACAGATGGCGGTGACGATATTTCCATGTTCATACAGACGGTGGTGTAGATATTTCCATGTTCATACAGATAGCGGTGCTGATATTTCCATGTTTATACAGGTAGCGGTGTAGATATTTCCATGTTTATACAGGTAGCGGTGTAGATATTTCCATGTTTATACAGATAGCGGTGTAGATATTTCCATGTTTATACAGATAGCGATGTAGATATTTCCATGTTTATACAGATAGCGGTGTAGATATCTCCATCTTAATAAAGATGGCGATGTAGATATTTATAAGTTCATACAGTTGGCGGTGCAGATATTTCCATGTTCATACGTATCGCGGTGAAGATACTTCCATGTTCATACAGATGGCGGTGTAGAAACTTCCATGTTCATACTGATAGCGGTGCTGATATTTCCATGTTTATACAGGTAGCGGTGTAGATATTTCCATGTTTATACAGATAGCGGTGTAGATATTTCCATGTTTACACACA
The DNA here is from genome assembly GCF_029281585.2 of Gorilla gorilla gorilla. NCBI lineage: Eukaryota > Metazoa > Chordata > Mammalia > Primates > Hominidae > Gorilla > Gorilla gorilla. The sequence continues at coordinate 503,949 of NC_073232.2, read as the reverse complement.
TAGCGGTGCAGATATTTCCATGTTTATACAGGTAGCGGTGTAGATATTTCCATGTTTATACAGATAGCGGTGTAGATATTTCCATGTTCATACAGATAGCGGTGTAGATATTTCCAACTTCATAGAGATAGCGGTGTAGATATTTCCATGTTCATACAGATGGCTTTGTAGATATATCCATGTTCGTACAGATAGCGGTGAAGATATTTCCATGTTCATACAGATGGCGGTGTAGAGATTTCCATGTTCATACAGATAGCGGGGCTGATATTTCCATGTTTATACAGGTAGCAGTGTAGATATTTCCTTGTTTATACAGAAAGCGGCATAGATATTTCCATGTTTATACAGATAGCAATTTAGATATTTCCAAGTTTATACAGATAGCGGTGTAGATATCTCCATCTTAATACAGACGGCGGTGAAGTTATTTCCATGTTCATACAGATGGCGGTGTAGATATTTCCATGTTTATAGAGATAGCATTGTAGTTATTTCCATGTGTAAAGAGATAGCTTTGTAGATATTTCCATGTATATGCAGATAGCTGTGTAGATATTTCCATTTTCATGCAGATAGCGGTGAAGATGTATACATGTTTACACAGATAGCGGTGTAGATATTTCCATGTTCATACAGATAGCGGTGTAGATATTTCCATGTTCATACAGATGGCTGTGTAGATATATCTATGTTCTTACAGATAGCGGAGAAGATATTTCCATGTTCATACAGATAGCGGTGTAGATATTTCCATGTTCATACAGATAGCGGTGTAGATATTTCCATGTTCATAGAGATAGCGGTGCAGATATTTACATGTTCATACAGATAGCGGTGCTGAAATTTCCATGTTTATACAGGTAGCGGTGTAGACATTTCGATGTTTATACAGATAGTGGTGTAGATATTTCCATGTTTATACAGATAGCGGTGTAGATATTTCCACGTTTATGCAGATAGCGGTGTAGATATCTCCATCTTAATACAGATGGTGGTGTATATATTTATATGTTCATTCAGATGGCGGTGCAGATATTTCCATGTTCATACATATGGCGGTGTAGATATTTCCATGTTCATACAGATAGCGGTGTAGTTATTTCCATGTGTAAAGAGATAGCTGTGTAGATATTCCCATGTATATGCAGATAGCTGTGTAGATATTTCCATTTTCAAGCAGATAGCGGTGTATATACTTCCCTGTTCAAACAGATAGCGGTGTAGATATTTCCATGTTCATACAGATAGTGGTGTAGATATTTCCATGTTCATACAGATAGCGGTGTATCTATTTCCATGTTCATACAGATAGCGGTGTGGATATTTCCATGTTCATAGACATAGCGGTGTAGATATTTCCATGTTTATACAGGTAGCGGTGTAGATATTTCCATGTTTATACAGATAGCGGTGTAGATATTTCCATGTTTATGCAGATAGCGGTGTAGATATCTCCATCTTAATACAGATGGCGGTGTAGATATTCATATGTTCATACAGATGGCGGTGCAGATATTTCCATGTTCATACGGATGGCGGTGAAGATATTTCCATGTTCATACAGATGGCGGTGTAGAAACTTCCATGTTCATACTGATAGCGGTGCTGATATTTCCATGTTTATACGGGTAGCGGTGTAGATATTTCCATGTTTATACAGATAGTGGTGTGAATATTTCCATGTTTATACACATAGCGGTGTAGATATTTCCATGTTTATACATATAGCGGTGTAGATATTTCCATGTTTTTGCAGATAGTTGTGTAGATATTTCCATCTTAATACAGATGGCGGTGTAGATATTTAAATGTTCATTCAGATGGCTGTGTAGACATATCCATGTTCATACAGATGGCGGTGAAGATATTTCCATGTTCATACAGATAGCGGTGTAGATATTTCCATGTTCATACAGATAGCGGTGTAGATATTTCCATGTTCATACAGATGGCTGTGTACATATATCCATGTTCCTACAGATGGCGGTGAAGATATTTCCATGTTCATACAGATGGCGGTGTAGATATTTCCATGTTCATACAGATATCGGGGCTGATATTTCCATGTTTATACATGTAGCGGTATAGATATTTCCATGTTTATACAGATAGCGGTGTAGATATTTCCATGTTTATACAGATAGCGGTGTAGATATTTCCATGTTCATACAGATAGCGGTGTATGTATTTCCATGTTCATACAGATAGCGGTGTAGATATTTCCATTTTCATGCAGATAGCGGTGTATATATTTCCCTGTTCAAACAGTTAGCGGTGTAGATATTTCCATGTTCATACAGATAGCCGTGTAGATATTTCCATGTTCATCCAGATGGCTGTGTAGATATCTCCTTCATAATACAGATGGCGGTGTAGATATTTATATGTTCATACAGATGTCGGTGCAGATATTTCCATGTTCATACAGATGGTGGTGTAGATATTTCCATGTTTATTGAGATAGCGGTGTAGTTATTTCCATGTGTAAAGAGATAGCTGTGTAGATATTTCCATGTATATGCAGATAGCTGTGTAGTTATTTCCATTTTCATGCAGATAGCGGTGTAGATATTTCCATGTTCAAACAGATAGCGGTGCAGATATTTCCATGTTCATACAGATAGCGGTGTGGATATTTCCATGTTTATACAGATAGCAGTGTAGATATTTCCATGTTCATCCAGACGGCTGTGTAGACATATCCATGTTCATACAGATGGCGGTGAAGATATTTCCATGTTCAAACAGATGGCTGTGTAGATATATCCATGTTCATACAGATGACGGTGAAGATTTTTCCATGTTCATACAGATGGCGGTGTAGATATTTCCATGTTCATACAGATAGCGGTGTTGATATTTCCATGTTTATACAGGTCGCAGTGTAGATATTTCCATGTTTATGCAGATAGCGGTGTAGATATTTCCATGTTTATACACATAGCGGTGTAGATATTTCCATGTTTATACAGATAGCGGTGTAGATATCTCCATCTTAATACAGATGGCGGTGTAGATATTTATATGTTCACACAGATGGCGGTGCAGATATTTCCATGTTCATACAGATGGCGGTGAAGATATTTCCATGTTCATACAGATGGCGGTGTAGATACTTCCATGTTCATACTGATAGCAGTGCTGATATTTCCATGTTTATACAGGTAGCGGTGTAGATATTTCCATGTTCATACAGATAGCGGTGTAGATATTACCATGTTTATACACATAGCGGTGTAGATATTTCCATGTTTATACAGATAGCGGTGTAGATATCTCCATCTTAATACAGATGGCTGTGTAGATATTTCCATGTTCATACAGATAGCGGTGTAGTTATTTCCATGTGTAAAGAGATAGCTGTGTATATATTCCCATGTATATGCAGATAGCTGTGTAGATATTTCCATTTTCAAGCAGATAGCGGTGTATATACTTCCGTGTTCAAACAGATAGCGGTGTAGATATTTCCATGTTCATACAGATAGTGGTGTAGATATTTCCATGTTCATACAGATAGCGGTGTATCTATTTCCATGTTCATACAGATAGCGGTGTGGATATTTCCATGTTCATAGAGATAGCGGTGTAGATATTTCCATGTTTATACGGGTAGCGGTGTAGATATTTCAATGTTTATACAGATAGCGGTGAAGGTGTATGCATGTTTACACAGATAGCGGTGTAGATATTTTCATGTTCATCCAGATGTCTGTGTAGATATTTCCATGTTCATACAGATAGCGGCATAGATATTTCCATGTTCATCCAGATGGCTGTGATGATATATCCATGTTCATACAGATGGCGGTGAAGATATTTCCATGTTCATACAGATAGCGGTGTAGATATTTCCATCTTTATGCAGATAGCGGTGTAGATATTTCCATGTTCATCCAGATGGCTGTGTAGATATATCCATGTTCATACAGATGGCGGTGTAGATATTTCCAAGTTCATACAGATAGCGGTGTAGATACTTCCATGTTCTTCCAGATGGCTGTGTAGATATATCCATGTTCATACAGATGGCGGTGAAGGTATTTCCATATTCATACACATAGCGGTGTAGATATATCCATGTTCATACAGATAGTGGTGTAGATATTTCCATGTTCATACAGATAGCGGTGCAGATATTTCCATGTTCATGCAGATAGCGGTGTAGATATTTCCATGTTCATACAGATAGTGGTGTATGTATTTCCATGTTCATACAGATAGTGGTGTAGATATTACCATGTTTATACACATAGCAGTGTAGATATTTCCATGTTTATACAGATAGCGGTGTAGATATCTCCATCTTAATACAGATGGCGGTGTAGACATTTATATGTTCGTTCAGATGGCGGTGCAGATATTTCCATGTTCATACAGATGGCGGTGTAGATATTTCCATGCTCATACAGATAGCGGTGTAGTTATTTCCATGTGTAAAGAGATAGCTGTGTAGATATTCCCATGTATATGTAGATAGCTGTGTAGATATTTCCATTTTCAAGCAGATAGCGGTGTATATACTTCCCTGTTCATACAGATAGCGGTTTAGATATATCCATGTTCATACAGATAGTGGTGTAGATATTTCCATGTTCATACAGATGGCGGTGTAGATATTTCCATGTTTATACAGGTAGCGGTGTAGATATTTCCATGTTCATACAGATAGCAGTGTAGATATTTCCATGTTCATACAGATGGCGGTGTAGATATTTAAATGTTCATACAGATAGCGGTGCTGATATTTCCATGTTTATACAGATAGCGGTGTAGATATTTCTATGTTTATACAGATAGCGGTGTAGATATTTCCATGTTTATACACATAGCGGTGTAGATATTTCCATGTTTATACAGATAGCGGTGTAGATATTTCCATGTTTATGCAGATAGTTGTGTAGATATCTCCATCTTAATACAGATGGCGGTGTAGATATTTAAATGTTCATTCAGATGGCTGTGTAGACATATCCATGTTCATACAGATGGCGGTGAAGATATTTCCATGTTCATACAGATAGCGGTGTAGATATTTCCATGTTCATACAGATAGCGGTGTAGATATTTCCATGTTCATACAGATGGCTGTGTAGATATATCCATGTTCCTTCAGATGGCGGTGAAGATATTTCCATGTTCATACAGATGGCGTTGTAGATATTTCCATGTTCATACAGATAGCAGGGCTGATATTTCCATGTTTATACATGTAGTGGTGTAGATATTTCCATGTTTATACAGATAGCGGTGTAGATATTTCCATGTTTATAAACATAGCGGTGTAGATATTTCCATGTTCATACAGATAGCTGTGTATGTATTTCCATGTTCATACAGATAGCGGTGCAGATATTTCCATTTTCATGCAGGTAGCGGTGTATATATTTCCCTGTTCAAACAGTTAGCGGTGTAGATATTTCCATCTTCATAAAGATAGTGGTGTAGATATTTCCATGTTTATATAGATAGCGGTGAAGTTTTATGCATGTTTACACAGATACCGGTGTAGATATTTCCATGTTCATCCAGATGGCTGTGTAGATATATCCATGTACATACAGATGGCGGTGAAGATATTTCCATGTTCATACAGATAGCGGTGTAGATATCTCCATCTTAATACAGACGGCGGAGTAGATATTTATATGTTCATACAGATGGCGGTGGAGATATTTCCATGTTCATACACATGGCGGTGAAGGTATTTCCATGTTCATACAGATGGCGGTGTAGAAACTTCCATGTTCATACTTATAGCGGTGCTGATATTTCCATGTTTATACAGGTAGCGGTGTAGATATTTCCATGTTTATACAGATAGCAGTGTAGATATTTCCATGTTTATACATATAGCGGTGTAGATATTTCCCTGTCTATACAGATAGCGGAGTGGATATTTCCATGTTTATGCAGATAGCGGTGTAGATATTTCCATGTTCATACAGATAGCGGTGTAGATATTTCCATGTTCATACAGATAGCGGTGTAGATATTTCCATGTTCATACAGATAGCGGTGTAGATATTTCCATGTTTATACAGATAGCGGTGAAGGTGTATGCATGTTTGCACAGTTAGCGGTGTAGATATTTCCATGTTCATACAGATAGCGGTGTAGATATTTCCATGTTCATCCAGATGGCAGTGTAGACATATCCTTGTTCAGAAAGATGGCGTTGAAGATATTTCCATGTTCATACAGGTAGCGGTGTAGATATTTCCATGTTCATACAGATGGCAGTGAAGATATTTCCATGTTCATACAGATAGTGGTGTAGATATTTCCATGTTCATACAGATAGCGGTGGAGATATTTCCGTGTTCATACCGATAGCGGTGCTGATATTTCCATGTTTATACAGGTAGCGATGTAGATATTTCCATGTTTGTACAGATAGCGGTGTAGATATTTCCATGTTCATACAGATAGTGGTGTAGATATTTCCATGTTCAAACAGATAGCGGTGTAGCTATTTCCATGTTCTTACAGATAGCGGTGTAGATATTTCCATGTTCATAGAGATAGCGGTGTAGATATTTACATGATCATACAGATAGCGGTGCTGATATTTCCATGTTTATACAGGTAGCGGTGTAGATATTTCCATGTTTATACAGATAGTGGTGTAGATATTTCCATGTTTATACAGATTGCGGTGTAGATATTTCCAAGTTTATACAGATAGCGGTGTAGATATCTCCATCTTAATACAGATGGCGGTGTAGATATTTATATGTTCATACAGATGGCGGTGCAGATATTTCCATGTTCATACAGATGGCGGTGTAGATATTTCCATGTTCATCCAGATGGGTGTGTAGATAAATCCATGTTCATACAGATGGCGGTGAAGATATTTCCATGTTCATACAGATAGCGGTGTATATATTTCCATGTTTACAGATATCGGTGTAGATATTTCCATGTTTATACAGATAGCGGAGTAGATATCTCCATCTTAATACAGATGGCGGTGTAGATATTTATATGATCATACAGATGGCCGTGCAGATACTTCCATGTTCATACAGATGGCGGTGTAGATATTTCCATGTTTATAGAGATAGCGGTGTAGTTATTTCCATGTGTAAAGAGATAGCTGTATAGATATTTCCATGTATATGCAGATAGCTTTGTAGATATTTCCATTTTCATGCAGATAGCGGTGTAGATATTTCCATGTTCAAACAGATAGCGGTGTAGATATTTCCATGTTCTTACAGATAGCTGTGTAGGTATTTCCATGTTTAAACAGATAGTGGTGAAGATGTATACATGTTTACACAGATAGCGGTGTAGATATTTCCATGCTCATACAGATAGCGGTGTAGATAATTCCGTGTTCATCCAGATGGCTGTGTAGATATATCCATGTTCATACAGATGGCGGTGAAGATATTTCCATGTTCATACAGATAGCGGTGTAGATATTTCCATGTTCATACAGATATCGGTGTAGATATCTCCTTCTTAATGCAGATGGCGGTGTAGATATTTATATGTTCATACAGATGGCGGTGCAGATATTTCCATGTTCATACAGATAGCGGAGTAGATATTTCCATGTTCATACAGATAGCGGTGTAGATATTTCCGTGTTCATACCGATAGCGGTGCTGATATTTCCATGTTTATACAGGTAGCGGTGTAGATATTTCCATGTTTATACAGATAGCGGTGTAGATATTTCCATGTTTATACAGATAGCAGTGTAGATATTTCCATGTTTATACAGATAGCGGTGAAGATATCTCTTTCTTAATACAGATGGCAGTGTAGATATTTATAAGTTCATAGAGATGGCGGTGCAGATATTTCCATGTTCATACAGGTGGCGGTGTAGATATTTCCATGTTCATACAGATAGCGGTGTAGTTATTTCCATGTGTAAAGGGATAGCTGTATAGATATTTCCATGTATATGCAGATAGCTGTTTAGATATTTCCATTTTCATGCAGAAATCGGTGTATATATTTCCCTGTTCAAACAGATAGCGGTGTAGATATTTCCATGTTCATACAGATAGTGGTGTAGATATTTCCATGTTCATACAGATAGCGGTGTAGCTATTTCCATGTTCATACAGATAGCGGTGTGGATATTTCCATGTTCATAGATATAGTGGTGTAGATATTTCCATGTTCATACAGATAGCGGTGCTTATATTTCCATGTTTATACAGGTAGCGGTGTAGATATTTCCATGTTTATACAGATAGCGGTGAAGATGTATGCATGTTTACACATATAGCGGTGTAGATATTTTCATGTTCATCCAGATGGCTGTGTAGATATTTCCATGTTCATACCGATAGCGGTGTAGATATTTCCATGTTCATCCAGATGGCTTTGTAGATATATCCATGTTCATACAGATGGCAGTGAAGATATTTCCATGTTCATACAGATAGCGGAGTAGATATTTCCATGTTCATACAGATAGCGGTGTAGATATTTCCGTGTTCATACCGATAGCGGTGCTGATATTCCCATGTTTATACAGGTAGCGGTGTAGATATTTCCATGTTTATACAGATAGCGGTGTAGATATTTCCATGTTAATACAGATAGCAGTGTAGATATTTCCATGTTTATACAGATGGCGGTGAAGATATCTCTTTCTTAATACAGATGGCAGTGTAGATATTTATAAGTTCATAGAGATGGCGGTGCAGATATTTCCATGTTCATACAGATAGCGGTGTAGATATTTCCATGTTCATCCAGATGGCTGTGTAGATATATCCATGTTCGTACAGATAGCGGTGTAGATAATTCCATGTTCATACAGATAGTGGTGTAGATATTTCCATGTTCATACAGATAGCGGTGTAGCTATTTCCATGTTCATACAGATAGCGGTGTAGATATTTCCATGTTTATACAGATAGCGGTGAAGATGTATGCATTTTTACAAGGATAGCAGTGTAGATGTTTCCATGTTCATGCAGATAGCGGTGTAGATATTTCCATGTACATCCAGATGGCATTGTAGATATATCCATGTTCATAAAGATGGCAGTGAAGATATTTCCATGTTCATACAGATAGCGGTGTAGATATTTCCATGTTCATACAGATAGCAGTGGAGATATTTCCGTGTTCATACCGATAGCGGTGCTGATATTTCCATGTTTATACAGGTAGCGATGTAGATATTTCCATGTTTGTACAGATAGCGGTGTAGATATTTCCATGTTCATACAGATAGTGGTGTAGATATTTCCATGTTCATACAGATAGCGGTGTAGCTATTTCCATGTTCTTACAGATAGCGGTGTAGATATTTCCATGTTCATAGAGATAGCGGTGTAGATATTTACATGATCATACAGATAGCGGTGCTGATATTTCCATGTTTATACAGGTAGCGGTGTAGATATTTAAAAGTTTATACAGATAGTGGTGTAGATATTTCCAAGTTTATACAGATAGTGGTGTAGATATCTCCATCTTAATACAGATGGCGGTGTAGATATTTATATGTTCATACAGATGGCGGTGCAGATATTTCCATGTTCATACAGATGGCGGTGTAGATATTTCCATGTTCGTACAGATAGCGGTGTAGTTATTTCCATGTGTAAAGAGATGGCTGTGTAGATATTCCCATGTATATGCAGATAGCTGTGTAGATATTTCCATTTTCAAGCAGATAGCGGTGTATATACTTCCCTGTTCAAACAGATAGCGGTGTAGATATTTCCATGTTCATACAGATAGTGGTGTAGATATTTCCATGTTCATACAGATAGCGGTGTACCTATTTCCATGTTCATACAGATAGCGGTGTGGATATTTCCATATTCATAGAGATAGCGGTGTAGATATTTCCATGTTTATACAGGTAGTGGTGTAGATATTTCCATGCTTATACGGATAGCGGTGAAGATGTATGCATGTTTACACAGATAGCGGTGTAGATATTTTCACGTTCATCCAGATGGCTGTGTAGATATTTCCATGCTCATACAGATGGCGGTGAAGATATTTCCATGTTCATACAGATAGCGGTGTAGATATTTCCATGTTTATACAGATGGCGGTGTAGATATTTCCGTGTTCATACGGATAGCAGTGTAGCTATTTCCATGTTCATACAGATAGCGGTGTAGATATTTCCATGTTCATCCAGATGGCTGTGTAGATATATCCATGTTCATACAGATGACGGTGAAGATATTTCCATGTTCCTACAGATAGCGGTGTAGATATTTCCATGTTCATACAGATAGTGGTGTAGATATTTCCATGTTCATACAGATAGCGGTGTAGCTATTTCCATGTTCTTACAGATAGCGGTGTAGATATTTCCATGTTCATCCAGATGGCTGTGTAGCTATTTACATGTTCATACAGATAGCAGTGCTGATATTTCCATGTTTATACAGGTAGCAGTGTAGATATTTCCTTGTTTATACAGAAAACGGCATAGATATTTCCATGTTTATACAGATAGCGGTGTAGATATTTCCAAGTTTATACAGATAGCGGTGTAGATATCTCCATCTTAATACACATGGCGGTGTAGATATTTATATGTTCATACAGATGTCGGTGCAGATATTTCCATGTTCATACAGATGGCGGTGTAGATATTTCCATGTTTATAGAGATAGCAGTGTAGTTATTTCCATGTGTAAAGAGATAGCTTTGTAGATATTTCCATGTATATGCAGATAGCTGTGTAGATATTTCCATTTTCATGCAGATAGCGGTGTAGATATTTCCATGTTCAAACAGTTAGCGGTGTAGATATTTCCATGTTCATACAGATAGCGGTGTAGATATTTCCATGTTTATACAGATAGCGGTGAAGATGTATGCATGTTTGCACAGATAGTGGGGTAGATATTTCCATGTTCATACAGATAGCGGTGTAGATATTTCCATGTTCATACAGATAGCGGTGTAGATATTTCCATGTTCATCGAGAAGGCTGTGTAGATATTTCCATGTTCATACAGATAGCGGTGCTGATATTTCCATGTTGATACAGGTAGCGGTGTAGATATTTCCATGTTCATACAGATAGCGGTGTAGATATTTCCATGTTCATACAGATAGCGGTGTAGATACTTCCATGTTCATAGAGATAGCGGTGTAGCTTTTTCCATGTTCATACAGATAGCGGTGTAGATATTTCCATGTTCATCCAGATGGGTGTGTAGATAAATCCATGTTCATACAGATGGCGGTGAAGATATTTCCATGTTCATACAGATAGCGGTGTAGATATTTCCATGTTTACAGATATCGGTGTAGATATTTCCATGTTTATACAGATAGCGGAGTAGATATCTCCATCTTAATACAGATGGCGGTGTAGATATTTATATGATCATACAGATGGCGGTGCAGATACTTCCATGTTCATACAGATGGCGGTGTAGATATTTCCATGTTTATAGAGATAGCGGTGTAGTTATTTCCATGTGTAAAGAGATAGCTGTATAGATATTTCCATGTATATGCAGATAGCTTTGTAGATATTTCCATTTTCATGCAGATAGCGGTGTAGATATTTCCATGTTCAAACAGATAGCGGTGTAGATATTTCCATGTTCATACAGATAGCTGTGTAGGTATTTCCATGTTTAAACAGATAGTGGTGAAGATGTATACATGTTTACACAGATAGCGGTGTAGATATTTCCATGCTCATACAGATAGCGGTGTAGATACTTCCGTGTTCATCCAGATGGCTGTGTAGATATATCCATGTTCATACAGATGGCGGTGAAGATATTTCCATGTTCATACAGATAGCGGTGTAGATATTTCCATGTTCATACAGATATCGGTGTAGATATCTCCTTCTTAATGCAGATGGCGGTGTAGATATTTATATGTTCATACAGATGGCGGTGCAGATATTTCCATGTTCATACAGATGGCGGTGTAGATATTTCCATGTTCATGCAGATAGCGGTGTAGTTATTTCCATGTGTAAAGAGATAGCTGTGTAGATATTCCCATGTATATTCAGATAGCTGTGTAGATATTTCCATTTTCATGCAGATAGCGGTGTATAAATTTCCCTGTTCAAACAGATAGCGGTGTAGATATTTCCATGTTCATACAGATAGTGGTGTAGATATTTCCATGTTCATACAGATAGCGGTGTAGCTATTTCCATGTTCATACAGATAGCGGTGTGGATATTTCCATGTTCATAGAGATAGCGGTGTAGATATTTCCATGTTCATACAGATAGCGGTGCTGATATTTCCATGTTTATACAGGTAGCGTTGTAGATGTTTCCATGTTTATACAGATAGCGATGAAGATGTATGCATGTTTACACATATAGCGGTGTAGATATTTTCATGTTCATCCAGATGGCTGTGTAGATATTTCCATGTTCATACCGATAGCGGTGTAGATATTTCCATGTTCATCCAGATGTCTTTGTAGATATATCCATGTTCATACTGATGGCAGTGAAGATATTTCCATGTTCATACAGATAGCGGAGTAGATATTTCCATGTTCATACAGATAGCGGTGTAGATATTTCCGTGTTCATACCGATAGCGGTGCTGATATTTCCATGTTTATACAGGTAGCGGTGTAGATATTTCCATGTTTATACAGATAGCGGTGTAGATATTTCCATGTTTATACAGATAGCAGTGTAGATATTTCCATGTTTATACAGATAGCGGTGAAGATATCTCTTTCTTAATACAGATGGCAGTGTAGATATTTATAAGTTCATAGAGATGGCGGTGCAGATATTTCCATGTTCATACAGGTGGCGGTGTAGATATTTCCATGTTCATACAGATAGCGGTGTAGTTATTTCCATGTGTAAAGGGATAGCTGTATAGATATTTCCATGTATATGCAGATAGCTGTTTAGATATTTCCATTTTCATGCAGAAATCGGTGTATATATTTCCCTGTTCAAACAGATAGCGGTGTAGATATTTCCATGTTCATACACATAGTGGTGTAGATATTTCCATGTTCATACAGATAGCGGTGTAGCTATTTCCATGTTCATACAGATAGCGGTGTGGATATTTCCATGTTCATAGAGAAAGTGGTGTAGATATTTCCATGTTCATACAGATAGCGGTGCTTATATTTCCATGTTTATACAGGTAGCGGTGTAGATATTTCCATGTTTATACAGATAGCGGTGAAGATGTATGCATGTTTACACATATAGCGGTGTAGATATTTTCATGTTCATCCAGATGGCTGTGTAGATATTTCCATGTTCATACCGATAGCGGTGTAGATATTTCCATGTTCATCCAGATGGCTTTGTAGATATATCCATGTTCATACAGATGGCAGTGAAGATATTTCCATGTTCATACAGATAGCGGAGTAGATATTTCCATGTTCATACAGATAGCGGTGTAGATATTTCCGTGTTCATACCGATAGCGGTGCTGATATTCCCATGTTTATACAGGTAGCGGTGTAGATATTTCCATGTTTATACAGATAGCGGTGTAGATATTTCCATGTTTATACAGATAGCAGTGTAGATATTTCCATGTTTATACAGATGGCGGTGAAGATATCTCTTTCTTAATACAGATGGCAGTGTAGATATTTATAAGTTCATAGAGATGGCGGTGCAGATATTTCCATGTTCATACAGATAGCGGCGTAGATATTTCCATGTTCATCCAGATGGCTGTGTAGATATATCCATGTTCGTACAGATAGCGGTGTAGATAATTCCATGTTCATACAGATAGTGGTGTAGATATTTCCATGTTCATACAGATAGCGGTGTAGCTATTTCCATGTTCATACAGATAGCGGTGTAGATATTTCCATGTTTATACAGATAGCGGTGAAGATGTATGCATTTTTACAAGGATAGCAGTGTAGATGTTTCCATGTTCATGCAGATAGCGGTGTAGATATTTCCATGTTCATCCAGATGGCATTGTAGATATATCCATGTTCATACAGATGGCAGTGAAGATATTTCCATGTTCATACAGATAGCGGTGTAGATATTTCCATGTTCATACAGATAGCAGTGGAGATATTTCCGTGTTCATACCGATAGCGGTGCTGATATTTCCATGTTTATACAGGTAGCGATGTAGATATTTCCATGTTTGTACAGATAGCGGTGTAGATATTTCCATGTTCATACAGATAGTGGTGTAGATATTTCCATGTTCATACAGATAGCGGTGTAGCTATTTCCATGTTCTTACAGATAGCGGTGTAGATATTTCCATGTTCATAGAGATAGCGGTGTAGATATTTACATGATCATACAGATAGCGGTGCTGATATTTCCATGTTTATACAGGTAGCGGTGTAGATATTTAAAAGTTTATACAGATAGTGGTGTAGATATTTCCATGTTTATACAGATTGCAGTGTAGATATTTCCAAGTTTATACAGATAGCGGTGTAGATATCTCCATCTTAATACAGATGGCGGTGTAGATATTTATATGTTCATACAGATGGCGGTGCAGATATTTCCATGTTCATACAGATGGCGGTGTAGATATTTCCATGTTCATACAGATAGCGGTGTAGTTATTTCCATGTGTAAAGAGATGGCTGTGTAGATATTCCCATGTATATGCAGATAGCTGTGTAGATATTTCCAGTTTCAAGCAGATAGCGGTGTATATACTTCCCTGTTCAAACAGATAGCGGTGTAGATATTTCCATGTTCATACAGATAGTGGTGTAGATATTTCCCTGTTCATACAGATAGCGGTGTACCTATTTCCATGTTCATACAGATAGCGGTGTGGATATTTCCATATTCATAGAGATAGCGGTGTAGATATTTCCATGTTTATACAGGTAGTGGTGTAGATATTTCCATGCTTATACGGATAGCGGTGAAGATGTATGCATGTTTACACAGCGGTGTAGATACTTTCATGTTCATCCAGATGGCTGTGTAGATATTTCCATGTTCATACAGATGGCGGTGAAGATATTTCCATGTTCATACAGATAGCGGTGTAGATATTTCCATGTTTATACAGATGGCGGTGTAGATATTTCCGTGTTCATACGGATAGCAGTGTAGCTATTTCCATGTTCATACAGATAGTGGTGTAGATATTTCCATGTTCATCCAGATGGCTGCGTAGATATATCCATGTTCATACAGATGACGGTGAAGATATTTCCATGTTCCTACAGATAGCGGTGTAGATATTTCCATGTTCATACAGATAGTGGTGTAGATATTTCCATGTTCATACAGATAGCAGTGTAGCTATTTCCGTGTTCATACAGATAGCGGTGTAGATATTTCCATGTTCATCCAGATGGCTGTGTAGCTATTTACATGTTCATACAGATAGCAGTGCTGATATTTCCATGTTTATACAGGTAGCAGTGTAGATATTTCCTTGTTTATACAGAAAACGGCATAGATATTTCCATGTTTATACAGATAGCGGTGTAGATATTTCCAAGTTTATACAGATAGCGGTGTAGATATCTCCATCTTAATACACATGGCGGTGTAGATATTTATATGTTCATACAGATGTCGGTGCAGATATTTCCATGTTCATACAGATGGCGGTGTAGATATTTCCATGTTTATAGAGATAGCAGTGTAGTTATTTCCATGTGTAAAGAGATAGCTTTGTAGATATTTCCATGTATATGCAGATAGCTGTGTAGATATTTCCATTTTCATGCAGATAGCGGTGTAGATATTTCCATGTTCAAACAGTTAGCGGTGTAGATATTTCCATGTTCATACAGATAGCGGTGTAGATATTTCCATGTTTATACAGATAGCGGTGAAGATGTATGCATGTTTGCACAGATAGTGGGGTAGATATTTCCATGTTCATACAGATAGCGGTGTAGCTATTTCCATGTTCATACAGATAGCGGTGTAGATATTTCCATGTTCATACAGATAGCGGTGTAGATATTTCCATGTTCATCCAGAAGGCTGTGTAGATATTTCCATGTTCATACAGATAGCGGTGTAGATATTTCCATGTTCATCCAGATGGGTGTGTAGATAAATCCATGTTCATACAGATGGCGGTGAAGATATTTCCATGTTCATACAGATAGCGGTGTAGATATTTCCATGTTTACAGATATCGGTGTAGATATTTCCATGTTTATACAGATAGCGGAGTAGATATCTCCATCTTAATACAGATGGCGGTGTAGATATTTATATGATCATACAGATGGCGGTGCAGATACTTCCATGTTCATACAGATGGCGGTGTAGATATTTCCATGTTTATAGAGATAGCGGTGTAGTTATTTCCATGTGTAAAGAGATAGCTGTATAGATATTTCCATGTATATGCAGATAGCTTTGTAGATATTTCCATTTTCATGCAGATAGCGGTGTAGATATTTCCATGTTCAAACAGATAGCGGTGTAGATATTTCCATGTTCATACAGATAGCTGTGTAGGTATTTCCATGTTTAAACAGATAGTGGTGAAGATGTATACATGTTTAAACAGATAGCGGTGTAGATATTTCCATGCTCATACAGATAGCGGTGTAGATACTTCCGTGTTCATCCAGATGGCTGTGTAGATATATCCATGTTCATACAGATGGCGGTGAAGATATTTCCATGTTCATACAGATAGCGGTGTAGATATTTCCATGTTCATACAGATATCAGTGTAGATATCTCCTTCTTAATGCAGATGGCGGTGTAGATATTTATATGTTCATACAGATGGCGGTGCAGATATTTCCATGTTCATACAGATGGCGGTGTAGATATTTCCATGTTCATGCAGATAGCGGTGTAGTTATTTCCATGTGTAAAGAGATAGCTGTGTAGATATTCCCATGTATATTCAGATAGCTGTGTACATATTTCCATTTTCATGCAGATAGCGGTGTATAAATTTCCCTGTTCAAACAGATAGCGGTGTAGATATTTCCATGTTCATACAGATAGTGGTGTAGATATTTCCATGTTCATACAGATAGCGGTGTAGCTATTTCCATGTTCATACAGATAGCGGTGTGGATATTTCCATGTTCATAGAGATAGCGGTGTAGATATTTCCATGTTTATACAGGTAGCGTTGTAGATATTTCCATGTTTGTACAGATAGCGGTGAAGATGTATGCATGTTTACACATATAGCGGTGTAGATATTTTCATGTTCATCCAGATGGCTGTGTAGATATTTCCATGTTCATACCGATAGCGGTGTAGATATTTCCATGTTCATCCAGATGGCTTTGTAGATATATCCATGTTCATACAGATGGCAGTGAAGATATTTCCATGTTCATACAGATAGCGGAGTAGATATTTCCATGTTCATACAGATAGCGGTGTAGATATTTCCGTGTTCATACCGATAGCGGTGCAGATATTCCCATGTTTATACAGGTAGCGGTGTAGATATTTCCATGTTTATACAGATAGCGGTGTAGATATTTCCATGTTTATACAGATAGCAGTGTAGATATTTCCATGTTTATACAGATAGCGGTGAAGATATCTCTTTCTTAATACAGATGGCAGTGTAGATATTTATAAGTTCATAGAGATGGCGGTGCAGATATTTCCATGTTCATACAGGTGGCGGTGTAGATATTTCCATGTTCATACAGATAGCGGTGTAGTTATTTCCATGTGTAAAGGGATAGCTGTATAGATATTTCCATGTATATGCAGATAGCTGTTTAGATATTTCCATTTTCATGCTGATAGCGGTGTATATATTTCCCTGTTCAAACAGATAGCAGTGTAGATATTTCCATGTTCATACAGATAGTGGTGTAGATATTTCCAAGTTCATACAGAAAGCGGTGTAGATATTTCCATGTTCATCCAGATGGCTGTGTAGATATATCCATGTTCATACAGATAGCGGTGTAGATAATTCCATGTTCATACAGATAGTGGTGTAGATATTTCCATGTTCATACAGATAGCGGTGTAGCTATTTCCATGTTCATTCAGATAGCGGTGTAGATATTTCCATGTTTATACAGATAGCGGTGAAGATGTATGCATGTTTACAAGGATAGCAGTGTTGATGTTTCCATGTTCATGCAGATAGCGGTGTAGATATTTCCATGTTCATCCAGAAGGCATTGTAGATATATCCATGTTCATACAGATGGCAGTGAAGATATTTCCATGTTCATACAGATAGCGGTGTAGATATTTCCATGTTCATACAGATAGCGGTGGAGATATTTCCGTGTTCATACCGATAGCGGTGCTGATATTTCCATGTTTATACAGGTAGCGATGTAGATATTTCCATGTTTGTACAGATAGCGGTGTAGATATTTCCATGTTCATACAGATAGTGGTGTAGATATTTCCATGTTCATACAGATAGCTTTGTAGCTATTTCCATGTTCTTACATATAGCG
The DNA here is from genome assembly GCF_029281585.2 of Gorilla gorilla gorilla. Lineage (NCBI taxonomy): Eukaryota > Metazoa > Chordata > Mammalia > Primates > Hominidae > Gorilla > Gorilla gorilla. The sequence continues at coordinate 485,586 of NC_073232.2, read as the reverse complement.
GTGTAGATATTTCCATGTTCATAGAGATAGCGGTGTAGATATTTACATGATCATACAGATAGCGGTGCTGGTATTTCCATGTTTATACAGGTAGCGGTGTAGATATTTCCATGTTTATACAGATAGTGGTGTAGATATTTCCATGTTTATACAGATTGCGGTGTAGATATTTCCAAGTTTATACAGATAGCGGTGTAGATATCTCCATCTTAATACAGATGGCGGTGTAGATATTTATATGTTCATACAGATGGCGGTGCAGATATTTCCATGTTCATACAGATGGCGGTGTAGATATTTCCATGTTCATCCAGATGGGTGTGTAGATAAATCCATGTTCATACAGATGGCGGTGAAGATATTTCCATGTTCATACAGATAGCGGTGTAGATATTTCCATGTTTACAGATATCGGTGTAGATATTTCCATGTTTATACAGATAGCGGAGTAGATATCTCCATCTTAATACAGATGGCGGTGTAGATATTTATATGTTCATACAGATGGCGGTGCAGATATTTCCATGTTCATTCAGATGGCGGTGTAGATATTTCCATGTTCATCCAGATGGGTGTGTAGATAAATCCATGTTCATACAGATGGCAGTGCAGATATTTCCATGTTCATCCAGATGGCTGTGTAGATATTTCCATGTTTATACAGATAGCGGTGTAGATATTTCCATGTTCATACAGATAGCAGTGTAGATATTTCCATGTTTATACAGATAGCGGTGAAGATGTATGCATGTTTACAAGGATAGCAGTGTAGATGTTTCCATGTTCATGCAGATAGCGGTGTAGATATTTCCATGTTCATACAGATGGCATTGTAGATATATCCATGTTCATACAGATGGTAGTGAAGATATTTCCATGTTCATACAGATAGCGGTGTAGATATTTCCATGTTCATACAGATAGCGGTGGAGATATTTCCGTGTTCATACCGATAGCGGTGCTGATATTTCCATGTTTATACAGGTAGCGATGTAGATATTTCCATGTTTGTACAGATAGCGGTGTAGATATTTCCATGTTCATACAGATAGTGGTGTAGATATTTCCATGTTCATACAGATAGCGTTGTAGCTATTTCCATGTTCTTACAGATAGCGGTGTAGATATTTCCATGTTCATAGAGATAGCGGTGTAGATATTTACATGATCATACAGATAGCGGTGCTGATATTTCCATGTTTATACAGGTAGCGGTGTAGATATTTCCATGTTTATACAGATAGTGGTGTAGATATTTCCATGTTTATACAGATTGCGGTGTAGATATTTCCAAGTTTATACAGATAGCGGTGTAGATATCTCCATCTTAATACAGATGGCGGTGTAGATATTTATATGTTCATACAGATGGCGGTGCAGATATTTCCATGTTCATACAGATGGCGGTGTAGATATTTCCATGTTCATCCAGATGGGTGTGTAGATAAATCCATGTTCATACAGATGGCGGTGAAGATATTTCCATGTTCATACAGATAGCGGTGTAGATATTTCCATGTTTACAGATATCGGTGTAGATATTTCCATGTTTATACAGATAGCGGAGTAGATATCTCCATCTTAATACAGATGGCGGTGTAGATATTTATATGATCATACAGATTGCGGTGCAGATATTTCCATGTTCATACAGATGGCGGTGTAGATATTTCCATGTTTATAGAGATAGCGGTGTAGTTATTTCCATGTGTAAAGAGATAGCTGTATAGATATTTCCATGTATATGCAGATAGCTTTGTAGATATTTCCATTTTCATGCAGATAGCGGTGTAGATATTTCCATGTTCAAACAGATAGCGGTGTAGATATTTCCATGTTCATACAGATAGCTGTGTAGGTATTTCCATGTTTAAACAGATAGTGGTGAAGATGTATACATGTTTACACAGATAGCGGTGTAGATATTTCCATGCTCATACAGATAGCGGTGTAGATACTTCCGTGTTCATCCAGATGGCTGTGTAGATATATCCATGTTCATACAGATGGCGGTGAGGATATTTCCATGTTCATACAGATAGCGGTGTAGATATTTCCATGTTCATACAGATATCGGTGTAGATATCTCCTTCTTAATGCAGATGGCGGTGTAGATATTTATATGTTCATACAGATGGCGGTGCAGATATTTCCATGTTCATACAGATGGCGGTGTAGATATTTCCATGTTCATGCAGATAGCGGTGTAGTTATTTCCATGTGTAAAGAGATAGCTGTGTAGATATTCCCATGTATATTCAGATAGCTGTGTAGATATTTCCATTTTCATGCAGATAGCGGTGTATAAATTTCCCTGTTCAAACAGATAGCGGTGTAGATATTTCCATGTTCATACAGATAGTGGTGTAGATATTTCCATGTTCATACAGATAGCGGTGTAGCTATTTCCATGTTCATACAGATAGCGGTGTGGATATTTCCATGTTCATAGAGATAGCGGTGTAGATATTTCCATGTTCATACAGATAGCGGTGCTGATATTTCCATGTTTATACAGGTAGCGTTGTAGATATTTCCATGTTTATACAGATAGCGGTGAAGATGTATGCATGTTTACACATATAGCGGTGTAGATATTTTCATGTTCATCCAGATGGCTGTGTAGATATTTCCATGTTCATACCGATAGCGGTGTAGATATTTCCATGTTCATCCAGATGGCTTTGTAGATATATCCATGTTCATACAGATGGCAGTGAAGATATTTCCATGTTCATACAGATAGCGGAGTAGATATTTCCATGTTCATACAGATAGCGGTGTAGATATTTCCGTGTTCATACCGATAGCGGTGCTGATATTTCCATGTTTATACAGGTAGCGGTGTAGATATTTCCATGTTTATACAGATAGCGGTGTAGATATTTCCATGTTTATACAGATAGCAGTGTAGATATTTCCATGTTTATACAGATAGCGGTGAAGGTATCTCTTTCTTAATACAGATGGCAGTGTAGATATTTATAAGTTCATAGAGATGGCGGTGCAGATATTTCCATGTTCATACAGGTGGCGGTGTAGATATTTCCATGTTCAAACAGATAGCGGTGTAGTTATTTCCATGTGTAAAGGGATAGCTGTATAGATATTTCCATGTATATGCAGATAGCTGTTTAGATATTTCCATTTTCATGCAGAAAGCGGTGTATATATTTCCCTGTTCAAACAGATAGCGGTGTAGATATTTCCATGTTCATACAGATAGTGGTGTAGATATTTCCATGTTCATACAGATAGCGGTGTAGCTATTTCCATGTTCGTACAGATAGCGGTGTGGATATTTCCATGTTCATAGAGATAGTGGTGTAGATATTTCCATGTTCATACAGATAGCGGTGCTTATATTTCCATGTTTATACAGGTAGCGGTGTAGATATTTCCATGTTTATACAGATAGCGGTGAAGATGTATGCATGTTTACACATATAGCGGTGTAGATATTTTCATGTTCATCCAGATGGCTGTGTAGATATTTCCATGTTCATACCGATAGCGGTGTAGATATTTCCATGTTCATCCAGATGGCTTTGTAGATATATCCATGTTCATACAGATGGCAGTGAAGATATTTCCATGTTCATACAGATAGCGGAGTAGATATTTCCATGTTCATACAGATAGCGGTGTAGATATTTCCATGTTCATACCGATAGCGGTGCTGATATTCCCATGTTTATACAGGTAGCGGTGTAGATATTTCCATGTTTATACAGATAGCGGTGTAGATATTTCCATGTTTATACAGATAGCAGTGTAGATATTTCCATGTTTATACAGATAGCGGTGAAGATATCTCTTTCTTAATACAGATGGCAGTGTAGATATTTATAAGTTCATAGAGATGGCGGTGCAGATATTTCCATGTTCATACAGGTGGCGGTGTAGATATTTCCATGTTCATACAGATAGCGGAGTAGTTATTTCCATGTGTAAAGGGATAGCTGTATAGATATTTCCATGTATATGCAGATAGCTGTTTAGATATTTCCATTTTCATGCAGATAGCGGTGTATATATTTTCCTGTTCAAACAGATAGCGGTGTAGATATTTCCATGTTCATACAGATAGTGGTGTAGATATTTCCAAGTTCATACAGATAGCGGTGTAGATATTTCCATGTTCATCCAGATGGCTGTGTAGATATATCCATGTTCATACAGATAGCGGTGTAGATAATTCCATGTTCATACAGATAGTGGTGTAGATATTTCCATGTTCATACAGATAGCGGTGTAGCTATTTCCATGTTCATACAGATAGCGGTGTAGATATTTCCATGTTTATACAGATAGCGGTTAAGATGTATGCATGTTTACAAGGATAGCAGTGTAGATGTTTCCATGTTCATGCAGATAGCGGTGTAGATATTTCCATGTTCATCCAGATGGCATTGTAGATATATCCATGTTCATACAGATGGTAGTGAAGATATTTCCATGTTCATACAGATAGCGGTGTAGATATTTCCATGTTCATACAGATAGCGGTGGAGATATTTCCGTGTTCATACCGATAGCGGTGCTGATATTTCCATGTTTATACAGGTAGCGATGTAGATATTTCCATGTTTGTACAGATAGCGGTGTAGATATTTCCATGTTCATACAGATAGTGGTGTAGATATTTCCATGTTCATACAGATAGCGTTGTAGCTATTTCCATGTTCTTACAGATAGCGGTGTAGATATTTCCATGTTCATAGAGATAGCGGTGTAGATATTTACATGATCATACAGATAGCGGTGCTGATATTTCCATGTTTATACAGGTAGCGGTGTAGATATTTCCATGTTTATACAGATAGTGGTGTAGATATTTCCATGTTTATACAGATTGCGGTGTAGATATTTCCAAGTTTATACAGATAGCGGTGTAGATATCTCCATCTTAATACAGATGGCGGTGTAGATATTTATATGTTCATACAGATGGCGGTGCAGATATTTCCATGTTCATACAGATGGCGGTGTAGATATTTCCATGTTCATCCAGATGGGTGTGTAGATAAATCCATGTTCATACAGATGGCGGTGAAGATATTTCCATGTTCATACAGATAGCGGTGTAGATATTTCCATGTTTACAGATATCGGTGTAGATATTTCCATGTTTATACAGATAGCGGAGTAGATATCTCCATCTTAATACAGATGGCGGTGTAGATATTTATATGATCATACAGATTGCGGTGCAGATATTTCCATGTTCATACAGATGGCGGTGTAGATATTTCCATGTTTATAGAGATAGCGGTGTAGTTATTTCCATGTGTAAAGAGATAGCTGTATAGATATTTCCATGTATATGCAGATAGCTTTGTAGATATTTCCATTTTCATGCAGATAGCGGTGTAGATATTTCCATGTTCAAACAGATAGCGGTGTAGATATTTCCATGTTCATACAGATAGCTGTGTAGGTATTTCCATGTTTAAACAGATAGTGGTGAAGATGTATACATGTTTACACAGATAGCGGTGTAGATATTTCCATGCTCATACAGATAGCGGTGTAGATACTTCCGTGTTCATCCAGATGGCTGTGTAGATATATCCATGTTCATACAGATGGCGGTGAGGATATTTCCATGTTCATACAGATAGCGGTGTAGATATTTCCATGTTCATACAGATATCGGTGTAGATATCTCCTTCTTAATGCAGATGGCGGTGTAGATATTTATATGTTCATACAGATGGCGGTGCAGATATTTCCATGTTCATACAGATGGCGGTGTAGATATTTCCATGTTCATGCAGATAGCGGTGTAGTTATTTCCATGTGTAAAGAGATAGCTGTGTAGATATTCCCATGTATATTCAGATAGCTGTGTAGATATTTCCATTTTCATGCAGATAGCGGTGTATAAATTTCCCTGTTCAAACAGATAGCGGTGTAGATATTTCCATGTTCATACAGATAGTGGTGTAGATATTTCCATGTTCATACAGATAGCGGTGTAGCTATTTCCATGTTCATACAGATAGCGGTGTGGATATTTCCATGTTCATAGAGATAGCGGTGTAGATATTTCCATGTTCATACAGATAGCGGTGCTGATATTTCCATGTTTATACAGGTAGCGTTGTAGATATTTCCATGTTTATACAGATAGCGGTGAAGATGTATGCATGTTTACACATATAGCGGTGTAGATATTTTCATGTTCATCCAGATGGCTGTGTAGATATTTCCATGTTCATACCGATAGCGGTGTAGATATTTCCATGTTCATCCAGATGGCTTTGTAGATATATCCATGTTCATACAGATGGCAGTGGAGATATTTCCATGTTCATACAGATAGCGGAGTAGATATTTCCATGTTCATACAGATAGCGGTGTAGATATTTCTGTGTTCATACCGATAGCGGTGCTGATATTTCCATGTTTATACAGGTAGCGGTGTAGATATTTCCATGTTTATACAGATAGCGGTGTAGATATTTCCATGTTTATACAGATAGCAGTGTAGATATTTCCATGTTTATACAGATAGCGGTGAAGGTATCTCTTTCTTAATACAGATGGCAGTGTAGATATTTATAAGTTCATAGAGATGGCGGTGCAGATATTTCCATGTTCATACAGGTGGCGGTGTAGATATTTCCATGTTCATACAGATAGCGGTGTAGTTATTTCCATGTGTAAAGGGATAGCTGTATAGATATTTCCATGTATATGCAGATAGCTGTTTAGATATTTCCATTTTCATGCAGAAAGCGGTGTATATATTTCCCTGTTCAAACAGATAGCGGTGTAGATATTTCCATGTTCATACAGATAGTGGTGTAGATATTTCCATGTTCATACAGATAGCGGTGTAGCTATTTCCATGTTCGTACAGATAGCGGTGTGGATATTTCCATGTTCATAGAGATAGTGGTGTAGATATTTCCATGTTCATACAGATAGCGGTGCTTATATTTCCATGTTTATACAGGTAGCGGTGTAGATATTTCCATGTTTATACAGATAGCGGTGAAGATGTATGCATGTTTACACATATAGCGGTGTAGATATTTTCATGTTCATCCAGATGGCTGTGTAGATATTTCCATGTTCATACCGATAGCGGTGTAGATATTTCCATGTTCATCCAGATGGCTTTGTAGATATATCCATGTTCATACAGATGGCAGTGAAGATATTTCCATGTTCATACAGATAGCGGAGTAGATATTTCCATGTTCATACAGATAGCGGTGTAGATATTTCCATGTTCATACCGATAGCGGTGCTGATATTCCCATGTTTATACAGGTAGCGGTGCAGATATTTCCATGTTTATACAGATAGCGGTGTAGATATTTCCATGTTTATACAGATAGCAGTGTAGATATTTCCATGTTTATACAGATAGCGGTGAAGATATCTCTTTCTTAATACAGATGGCAGTGTAGATATTTATAAGTTCATAGAGATGGCGGTGCAGATATTTCCATGTTCATACAGGTGGCGGTGTAGATATTTCCATGTTCATACAGATAGCGGTGTAGTTATTTCCATGTGTAAAGGGATAGCTGTATAGATATTTCCATGTATATGCAGATAGCTGTTTAGATATTTCCATTTTCATGCAGATAGCGGTGTATATATTTTCCTGTTCAAACAGATAGCGGTGTAGATATTTCCATGTTCATACAGATAGTGGTGTAGATATTTCCAAGTTCATACAGATAGCGGTGTAGATATTTCCATGTTCATCCAGATGGCTGTGTAGATATATCCATGTTCATACAGATAGCGGTGTAGATAATTCCATGTTCATACAGATAGTGGTGTAGATATTTCCATGTTCATACAGATAGCGGTGTAGCTATTTCCATGTTCATACAGATAGCGGTGTAGATATTTCCATGTTTATACAGATAGCGGTTAAGATGTATGCATGTTTACAAGGATAGCAGTGTAGATGTTTCCATGTTCATGCAGATAGCGGTGTAGATATTTCCATGTTCATCCAGATGGCATTGTAGATATATCCATGTTCATACAGATGGTAGTGAAGATATTTCCATGTTCATACAGATAGCGGTGTAGATATTTCCATGTTCATACAGATAGCGGTGGAGATATTTCCGTGTTCATACCGATAGCGGTGCTGATATTTCCATGTTTATACAGGTAGCGATGTAGATATTTCCATGTTTGTACAGATAGCGGTGTAGATATTTCCATGTTCATACAGATAGTGGTGTAGATATTTCCATGTTCATACAGATAGCGTTGTAGCTATTTCCATGTTCTTACAGATAGCGGTGTAGATATTTCCATGTTCATAGAGATAGCGGTGTAGATATTTACATGATCATACAGATAGCGGTGCTGATATTTCCATGTTTATACAGGTAGCGGTGTAGATATTTCCATGTTTATACAGATAGTGGTGTAGATATTTCCATGTTTATACAGATTGCGGTGTAGATATTTCCAAGTTTATACAGATAGCGGTGTAGATATCTCCATCTTAATACAGATGGCGGTGTAGATATTTATATGTTCATACAGATGGCGGTGCAGATATTTCCATGTTCATACAGATGGCGGTGTAGATATTTCCATGTTCATCCAGATGGGTGTGTAGATAAATCCATGTTCATACAGATGGCGGTGAAGATATTTCCATGTTCATACAGATAGCGGTGTAGATATTTCCATGTTTACAGATATCGGTGTAGATATTTCCATGTTTATACAGATAGCGGAGTAGATATCTCCATCTTAATACAGATGGCGGTGTAGATATTTATATGATCATACAGATTGCGGTGCAGATATTTCCATGTTCATACAGATGGCGGTGTAGATATTTCCATGTTTATAGAGATAGCGGTGTAGTTATTTCCATGTGTAAAGAGATAGCTGTATAGATATTTCCATGTATATGCAGATAGCTTTGTAGATATTTCCATTTTCATGCAGATAGCGGTGTAGATATTTCCATGTTCAAACAGATAGCGGTGTAGATATTTCCATGTTCATACAGATAGCTGTGTAGGTATTTCCATGTTTAAACAGATAGTGGTGAAGATGTATACATGTTTACACAGATAGCGGTGTAGATATTTCCATGCTCATACAGATAGCGGTGTAGATACTTCCGTGTTCATCCAGATGGCTGTGTAGATATATCCATGTTCATACAGATGGCGGTGAGGATATTTCCATGTTCATACAGATAGCGGTGTAGATATTTCCATGTTCATACAGATATCGGTGTAGATATCTCCTTCTTAATGCAGATGGCGGTGTAGATATTTATATGTTCATACAGATGGCGGTGCAGATATTTCCATGTTCATACAGATGGCGGTGTAGATATTTCCATGTTCATGCAGATAGCGGTGTAGTTATTTCCATGTGTAAAGAGATAGCTGTGTAGATATTCCCATGTATATTCAGATAGCTGTGTAGATATTTCCATTTTCATGCAGATAGCGGTGTATAAATTTCCCTGTTCAAACAGATAGCGGTGTAGATATTTCCATGTTCATACAGATAGTGGTGTAGATATTTCCATGTTCATACAGATAGCGGTGTAGCTATTTCCATGTTCATACAGATAGCGGTGTGGATATTTCCATGTTCATAGAGATAGCGGTGTAGATATTTCCATGTTCATACAGATAGCGGTGCTGATATTTCCATGTTTATACAGGTAGCGTTGTAGATATTTCCATGTTTACACAGATAGCGGTGAAGATGTATGCATGTTTACACATATAGCGGTGTAGATATTTTCATGTTCATCCAGATGGCTGTGCAGATATTTCCATGTTCATACCGATAGCGGTGTAGATATTTCCATGTTCATCCAGATGGCTTTGTAGATATATCCATGTTCATACAGATGGCAGTGAAGATATTTCCATGTTCATACAGATAGCGGAGTAGATATTTCCATGTTCATACAGATAGCGGTGTAGATATTTCCGTGTTCATACCGATAGCGGTGCTTATATTTCCATGTTTATACAGGTAGCGGTGTAGATATTTCCATGTTTATACAGATAGCGGTGTAGATATTTCCATGTTTATACAGATAGCAGTGTAGATATTTCCATGTTTATACAGATAGCGGTGAAGGTATCTCTTTCTTAATACAGATGGCAGTGTAGATATTTATAAGTTCATAGAGATGGCGGTGCAGATATTTCCATGTTCATACAGGTGGCGGTGTAGATATTTCCATGTTCATAGAGATAGCGGTGTAGTTATTTCCATGTGTAAAGGGATAGCTGTATAGATATTTCCATGTATATGCAGATAGCTGTTTAGATATTTCCATTTTCATGCAGAAAGCGGTGTATATATTTCCCTGTTCAAACAGATAGCGGTGTAGATATTTCCATGTTCATACAGATAGTGGTGTAGATATTTCCATGTTCATACAGATAGCGGTGTAGCTATTTCCATGTTCGTACAGATAGCGGTGTGGATATTTCCATGTTCATAGAGATAGTGGTGTAGATATTTCCATGTTCATACAGATAGCGGTGCTTATATTTCCATGTTTATACAGGTAGCGGTGTAGATATTTCCATGTTTGTACAGATAGCGGTGAAGATGTATGCATGTTTACACATATAGCGGTGTAGATATTTTCATGTTCATCCAGATGGCTGTGTAGATATTTCCATGTTCATACCGATAGCGGTGTAGATATTTCCATGTTCATCCAGATGGCTTTGTAGATATATCCATGTTCATACAGATGGCAGTGAAGATATTTCCATGTTCATACAGATAGCGGAGTAGATATTTCCATGTTCATACAGATAGCGGTGTAGATATTTCCATGTTCATACCGATAGCGGTGCTGATATTCCCATGTTTATACAGGTAGCGGTGTAGATATTTCCATGTTTATACAGATAGCGGTGTAGATATTTCCATGTTTATACAGATAGCAGTGTAGATAATTCCATGTTTATACAGATAGCGGTGAAGATATCTCTTTCTTAATACAGATGGCAGTGTAGATATTTATAAGTTCATAGAGATGGCGGTGCAGATATTTCCATGTTCATACAGGTGGCGGTGTAGATATTTCCATGTTCATACAGATAGCGGTGTAGTTATTTCCATGTGTAAAGGGATAGCTGTATAGATATTTCCATGTATATGCAGATAGCTGTTTAGATATTTCCATTTTCATGCAGATAGCGGTGTATATATTTCCCTGTTCAAACAGATAGCGGTGTAGATATTTCCATGTTCATACAGATAGTGGTGTAGATATTTCCAAGTTCATACAGATAGCGGTGTAGATATTTCCATGTTCATCCAGATGGCTGTGTAGATATATCCATGTTAATACAGATAGCGGTGTAGATAATTCCATGTTCATACAGATAGTGGTGTAGATATTTCCATGTTCATACAGATAGCGGTGTAGCTATTTCCATGTTCATACAGATAGCGGTGTAGATATTTCCATGTTTATACAGATAGCGGTGAAGATGTATGCATGTTTACAAGGATAGCAGTGTAGATGTTTCCATGTTCATGCAGATAGCGGTGTAGATATTTCCATGTTCATCCAGATGGCATTGTAGATATATCCATGTTCATACAGATGGCAGTGAAGATATTTCCATGTTCATACAGATAGCGGTGTAGATATTTCCATGTTCATACAGATAGCGGTGGAGATATTTCCGTGTTCATACCGATAGCGGTGCTGATATTTCCATGTTTATACAGGTAGCGATGTAGATATTTCCATGTTTGTACAGATAGCGGTGTAGATATTTCCATGTTCATACAGATAGTGGTGTAGATATTTCCATGTTCATACAGATAGCGTTGTAGCTATTTCCATGTTCTTACAGATAGCGGTGTAGATATTTCCATGTTCATAGAGATAGCGGTGTAGATATTTACATGATCATACAGATAGCGGTGCTGATATTTCCATGTTTATACAGGTAGCGGTGTAGATATTTCCATGTTTATACAGATAGTGGTGTAGATATTTCCATGTTTATACAGATTGCGGTGTAGATATTTCCAAGTTTATACAGATAGCGGTGTAGATATCTCCATCTTAATACAGATGGCGGTGTAGATATTTATATGTTCATACAGATGGCGGTGCAGATATTTCCATGTTCATACAGATGGCGGTGTAGATATTTCCATGTTCATACAGATAGCGGTGTAGTTATTTCCATGTGTAAAGAGATGGCTGTGTAGATATTCCCATGTATATGCAGATAGCTGTGTAGATATTTCCATTTTCAAGCAGATAGCGGTGTATATACTTCCCTGTTCAAACAGACAGCGGTGTAGATATTTCCATGTTCATACAGATAGTGGTGTAGATATTTCCATGTTCATAGAGATAGCGGTGTAGATATTTCCATGTTTATACAGGTAGTGGTGTAGATATTTCCATGTTTATACGGATAGCGGTGAAGATGTATGCATGTTTACACAGATCGCGGTGTAGATATTTTCATGTTCATCCAGATGGCTGTGTAGATATTTCCATGTTCATACAGATAGTGGTGTAGATATTTCCATGTTCATACAGATAGCGGTGTAGCTATTTCCATGTTCATACAGATAGCGGTGTAGATATTTCCATGTTCATCCAGATGGCTGTGTAGCTATTTACATGTTCATACAGATAGCAGTGCTGATATTTCCATGTTTATACAGGTAGCAGTGTAGATATTTCCTTGTTTATACAGAAAGCGGCATAGATATTTCCATGTTTATACAGATAGCGGTGTAGATATTTCCAAGTTTATACAGATAGCGGTGTAGATATCTCCATCTTAATACAGATGGCGGTGTAGATATTTATATGTTCATACAGATGTCGGTGCAGATATTTCCATGTTCATACAGATGGCGGTGTAGATATTTCCATGTTTATAGAGATAGCAGTGTAGTTATTTCCATGCGTAAAGAGATAGCTTTGTAGATATTTCCATGTATATGCAGATAGCTGTGTAAATATTTCCATGTTCAAACAGTTAGCCGTGTAGATATTTCCATGTTCATACAGATAGCGCTGTAGATATTTCCATGTTTATACAGATAGCGGTGAAGATGTATGCATGTTTGCACAGATAGTGGGGTAGATATTTCCATGTTCATACAGATAGCGGTGTAAATATTTCCATGTTCATACAGATAGTGGTGTAGATATTTCCATGTTCATACAGATAGCGGTGTAGATATTTCCATGTTCATACAGATAGCGGTGTAGATATTTCCATGTTCATCCAGAAGGCTGTGTAGATATTTCCATGTTCATACAGATAGCGGTGCTGATATTTCCATGTTGATACAGGTAGCGGTGTAGATATTTCCATGTTCATACAGATAGCGGTGTAGATATTTCCATGTTCATACAGATAGCGGTGTAGATACTTCCATGTTCATACAGATTGCGGTGTAGCTATTTCCATGTTCCTACAGATAGCGGTGTAGATATTTCCATGTTTATACAGATAGCGGTGTAGATATTTCCATGTTTATACAGATAGCAGTGTAGATATTTCCATGTTTATACAGATAGCGGTGAAGGTATCTCTTTCTTAATACAGATGGCAGTGTAGATATTTATAAGTTCATAGAGATGGCGGTGCAGATATTTCCATGTTCATACAGGTGGCGGTGTAGATATTTCCATGTTCATACAGATAGCGGTGTAGTTATTTCCATGTGTAAAGGGATAGCTGTATAGATATTTCCATGTATATGCAGATAGCTGTTTAGATATTTCCATTTTCATGCAGAAAGCGGTGTATATATTTCCCTGTTCAAACAGATAGCGGTGTAGATATTTCCATGTTCATACAGATAGTGGTGTAGATATTTCCATGTTCATACAGATAGCGGTGTAGCTATTTCCATGTTCGTACAGATAGCGGTGTGGATATTTCCATGTTCATAGAGATAGTGGTGTAGATATTTCCATGTTCATACAGATAGCGGTGCTTATATTTCCATGTTTATACAGGTAGCGGTGTAGATATTTCCATGTTTGTACAGATAGCGGTGAAGATGTATGCATGTTTACACATATAGCGGTGTAGATATTTTCATGTTCATCCAGATGGCTGTGTAGATATTTCCATGTTCATACCGATAGCGGTGTAGATATTTCCATGTTCATCCAGATGGCTTTGTAGATATATCCATGTTCATACAGATGGCAGTGAAGATATTTCCATGTTCATACAGATAGCGGAGTAGATATTTCCATGTTCATACAGATAGCGGTGTAGATATTTCCATGTTCATACCGATAGCGGTGCTGATATTCCCATGTTTATACAGGTAGCGGTGTAGATATTTCCATGTTTATACAGATAGCGGTGTAGATATTTCCATGTTTATACAGATAGCAGTGTAGATAATTCCATGTTTATACAGATAGCGGTGAAGATATCTCTTTCTTAATACAGATGGCAGTGTAGATATTTATAAGTTCATAGAGATGGCGGTGCAGATATTTCCATGTTCATACAGGTGGCGGTGTAGATATTTCCATGTTCATACAGATAGCGGTGTAGTTATTTCCATGTGTAAAGGGATAGCTGTATAGATATTTCCATGTATATGCAGATAGCTGTTTAGATATTTCCATTTTCATGCAGATAGCGGTGTATATATTTCCCTGTTCAAACAGATAGCGGTGTAGATATTTCCATGTTCATACAGATAGTGGTGTAGATATTTCCAAGTTCATACAGATAGCGGTGTAGATATTTCCATGTTCATCCAGATGGCTGTGTAGATATATCCATGTTAATACAGATAGCGGTGTAGATAATTCCATGTTCATACAGATAGTGGTGTAGATATTTCCATGTTCATACAGATAGCGGTGTAGCTATTTCCATGTTCATACAGATAGCGGTGTAGATATTTCCATGTTTATACAGATAGCGGTGAAGATGTATGCATGTTTACAAGGATAGCAGTGTAGATGTTTCCATGTTCATGCAGATAGCGGTGTAGATATTTCCATGTTCATCCAGATGGCATTGTAGATATATCCATGTTCATACAGATGGCAGTGAAGATATTTCCATGTTCATACAGATAGCGGTGTAGATATTTCCATGTTCATACAGATAGCGGTGGAGATATTTCCGTGTTCATACCGATAGCGGTGCTGATATTTCCATGTTTATACAGGTAGCGATGTAGATATTTCCATGTTTGTACAGATAGCGGTGTAGATATTTCCATGTTCATACAGATAGTGGTGTAGATATTTCCATGTTCATACAGATAGCGTTGTAGCTATTTCCATGTTCTTACAGATAGCGGTGTAGATATTTCCATGTTCATAGAGATAGCGGTGTAGATATTTACATGATCATACAGATAGCGGTGCTGATATTTCCATGTTTATACAGGTAGCGGTGTAGATATTTCCATGTTTATACAGATAGTGGTGTAGATATTTCCATGTTTATACAGATTGCGGTGTAGATATTTCCAAGTTTATACAGATAGCGGTGTAGATATCTCCATCTTAATACAGATGGCGGTGTAGATATTTATATGTTCATACAGATGGCGGTGCAGATATTTCCATGTTCATACAGATGGCGGTGTAGATATTTCCATGTTCATACAGATAGCGGTGTAGTTATTTCCATGTGTAAAGAGATGGCTGTGTAGATATTCCCATGTATATGCAGATAGCTGTGTAGATATTTCCATTTTCAAGCAGATAGCGGTGTATATACTTCCCTGTTCAAACAGACAGCGGTGTAGATATTTCCATGTTCATACAGATAGTGGTGTAGATATTTCCATGTTCATAGAGATAGCGGTGTAGATATTTCCATGTTTATACAGGTAGTGGTGTAGATATTTCCATGTTTATACGGATAGCGGTGAAGATGTATGCATGTTTACACAGATCGCGGTGTAGATATTTTCATGTTCATCCAGATGGCTGTGTAGATATTTCCATGTTCATACAGATAGTGGTGTAGATATTTCCATGTTCATACAGATAGCGGTGTAGCTATTTCCATGTTCATACAGATAGCGGTGTAGATATTTCCATGTTCATCCAGATGGCTGTGTAGCTATTTACATGTTCATACAGATAGCAGTGCTGATATTTCCATGTTTATACAGGTAGCAGTGTAGATATTTCCTTGTTTATACAGAAAGCGGCATAGATATTTCCATGTTTATACAGATAGCGGTGTAGATATTTCCAAGTTTATACAGATAGCGGTGTAGATATCTCCATCTTAATACAGATGGCGGTGTAGATATTTATATGTTCATACAGATGTCGGTGCAGATATTTCCATGTTCATACAGATGGCGGTGTAGATATTTCCATGTTTATAGAGATAGCAGTGTAGTTATTTCCATGCGTAAAGAGATAGCTTTGTAGATATTTCCATGTATATGCAGATAGCTGTGTAAATATTTCCATGTTCAAACAGTTAGCCGTGTAGATATTTCCATGTTCATACAGATAGCGCTGTAGATATTTCCATGTTTATACAGATAGCGGTGAAGATGTATGCATGTTTGCACAGATAGTGGGGTAGATATTTCCATGTTCATACAGATAGCGGTGTAAATATTTCCATGTTCATACAGATAGTGGTGTAGATATTTCCATGTTCATACAGATAGCGGTGTAGATATTTCCATGTTCATACAGATAGCGGTGTAGATATTTCCATGTTCATCCAGAAGGCTGTGTAGATATTTCCATGTTCATACAGATAGCGGTGCTGATATTTCCATGTTGATACAGGTAGCGGTGTAGATATTTCCATGTTCATACAGATAGCGGTGTAGATATTTCCATGTTCATACAGATAGCGGTGTAGATACTTCCATGTTCATACAGATTGCGGTGTAGCTATTTCCATGTTCCTACAGATAGCGGTGTAGATATTTCCATGTTCATCCAGATGGGTGTGTAGATAAATCCATGTTCATACAGATGGCGGTGAAGATATTTCCATGTTCATACAGATAGCGGTGTAGATATTTCCATGTTTATACAGATATCGGTGTAGATATTTCCATGTTTATACAGATAGCGGAGTAGATATCTCCATCTTAATACAGATGGCGGTGTAGATATTTATATGATCATACAGATGGCGGTGCAGATATTTCCATGTTCATACAGATGACGGTGTAGATATTTCCATGTTAATAGAGATAGCGGTGTAGTTATTTCCATGTGTAAAGAAATAGCTTTGTAGATATTTCCATGTATATGCAGATAGGTGTGTAGATATTTCCATTTTCATGCAGATAGCGTAGTAGTTATTTCCATGTTCAAACAGATAGCGGTGTAGATATTTCCATGTTCATACAGATAGCGGTGTAGATACTTCCATGTTTATACAGATAGCGGTGAAGGTGTATGCATGTTTACACAGATAGTGGTGTAGATATTTCCATGTTCATACAGATAGCGGTGTAGTTATTTTCATGTTCATCGAGATGTCTATGTAGATATATCCATGTTCATACAGATGGCGGTGAAGATATTTCCATGTTCATACAGATAGCGGTGTAGATATTTCCATGTTCATACAGATAGCAGTGTAGCTATCTCCATGTTCATACATATAGCGCTGTAGATATTTCCATGTTCATCCAGATGGCTGTGTAGTTATATCCATGTTCATACAGATGGCGGTGAAGATATTTCCATGATCATACAGATAGCGGTGTAGATATTTCCAAGTTCATACAGATAGCGGTGTAGCTATTTCCATGTTCATACAGATAGCTGTGTAGCTATTTCCATGTTCATACAGATAGCGGTGTAGATATTTCCATGTTCATCCAGACGGATGTGTAGATATTTCCATGTTCATACAGATAGCGGTGCTGATATTTCCATGTTTATACAGGTAGCAGTGTAGATATTTCCATGTTTATACAGATAGCGGTGTAGATATTTCCATGTTCATACAGATAGCGGTGTAGATATTTCCATGTTCATCCAGATGGCTGTGTAGACATATCCATGTTCAGAAAGATGGCGTTGAAGATATTTCCATGTTCATACAGGTAGCGGTGTAGATATTTCCATGTTCATACGGATAGCGGGGTAGATATTTCCATGTTCATACAGATGGCTGTGTAGATATATCCATGTTCATACAGATGGCGGTGAAGATATTTCCATGTTCATACAGATAGCGGTGCAGATATTTCCATGTTCATACAGATAGCCGTGTAGATATTGCCATGTTTATACCGATAGCGGTGATGATACTTCCATGTTTATACAGGTAGCGGTGTACATATTTCCATGTTTATACAGATAGCTGTGAAGATGTATGCATGTTTACACAGATAGCGGTTTAGATAT
This sequence comes from Gorilla gorilla gorilla, assembly GCF_029281585.2. Taxonomy (NCBI): domain Eukaryota; kingdom Metazoa; phylum Chordata; class Mammalia; order Primates; family Hominidae; genus Gorilla; species Gorilla gorilla. Next base: position 467,216 of record NC_073232.2, on the reverse strand, counting down.
TTCCATGTTCATACAGATAGCTGTGTAGATATTTCCATGTTCATCCAGATGGCTGTGTAGATATATCCATGTTCATAGAGATGGCGGTGAAGATATTTCCATGTTCATACAGATAGCGGTGTAGAAATTTCCATGTTCATACAGATAGCGGTGTAGCTATTTCCATGTTCATACAGATAGCGGTGTAGCTATTTCCATGTTCATACAGATAGCGGTGCTGATACTTCCATGTTTATACAGGCAGCGGTGTACATATTTCCGTGTTTATACAGATAGCGGTGTAGATATTTCCATGTTCATACAGATAGCGGTGTAGATATTTCCATGTTTATGCAGATAGCGGTGTAGATATCTCCTTCTTAATACAGATGGCGGTGTAGATATTTCCATGTTCATACAGATGGCGGTGTAGATATTTCCATGTTTATAGAGATAGAGGTGTAGTTATTTCCATGTGCAAAGAGATAGCTGTGTAGATATTTTTATTTATATGCAGATAGTTGTGTAGATATTTCCATTTTCATGCAGATAGCGTTGTAGCCATTTCCATGTTCTTACAGATAGCGGTGTAGATATTTCCATGTTCATAGAGATAGCGGTGTAGATATTTACATGATCATACAGATAGCGGTGCTGATATTTCCATGTTTATACAGGTAGCGGTGTAGATATTTCCATGTTTATACAGATAGTGGTGTAGATATTTCCATGTTTATACAGATTGCGGTGTAGATATTTCCAAGTTTATACAGATAGCGGTGTAGATATCTCCATCTTAATACAGATGGCGGTGTAGATATTTATATGTTCATACAGATGGCGGTGCAGATATTTCCATGTTCATACAGATGGCGGTGTAGATATTTCCATGTTCATACAGATAGCGGTGTAGTTATTTCCATGTGTAAAGAGATGGCTGTGTAGATATTCCCATGTATATGCAGATAGCTGTGTAGATATTTCCATTTTCAAGCAGATAGCGGTGTATATACTTCCCTGTTCAAACAGACAGCGGTGTAGATATTTCCATGTTCATACAGATAGCGGTGTAGATATTTCCATGTTCATAGAGATAGCGGTGTAGATATTTCCATGTTTATACAGGTAGTGGTGTAGATATTTCCATGTTTATACGGATAGCGGTGAAGATGTATGCATGTTTACACAGATCGCGGTGTAGATATTTTCATGTTCATCCAGATGGCTGTGTAGATATTTCCATGTTCATACAGATAGTGGTGTAGATATTTCCATGTTCATACAGATAGCGGTGTAGCTATTTCCATGTTCATACAGATAGCGGTGTAGATATTTCCATGTTCATCCAGATGGCTGTGTAGCTATTTACATGTTCATACAGATAGCAGTGCTGATATTTCCATGTTTATACAGGTAGCAGTGTAGATATTTCCTTGTTTATACAGAAAGCGGCATAGATATTTCCATGTTTATACAGATAGCGGTGTAGATATTTCCAAGTTTATACAGATAGCGGTGTAGATATCTCCATCTTAATACAGATGGCGGTGTAGATATTTATATGTTCATACAGATGTCGGTGCAGATATTTCCATGTTCATACAGATGGCGGTGTAGATATTTCCATGTTTATAGAGATAGCAGTGTAGTTATTTCCATGCGTAAAGAGATAGCTTTGTAGATATTTCCATGTATATGCAGATAGCTGTGTAAATATTTCCATGTTCAAACAGTTAGCCGTGTAGATATTTCCATGTTCATACAGATAGCGCTGTAGATATTTCCATGTTTATACAGATAGCGGTGAAGATGTATGCATGTTTGCACAGATAGTGGGGTAGATATTTCCATGTTCATACAGATAGCGGTGTAAATATTTCCATGTTCATACAGATAGTGGTGTAGATATTTCCATGTTCATACAGATAGCGGTGTAGATATTTCCATGTTCATACAGATAGCGGTGTAGATATTTCCATGTTCATCCAGAAGGCTGTGTAGATATTTCCATGTTCATACAGATAGCGGTGCTGATATTTCCATGTTGATACAGGTAGCGGTGTAGATATTTCCATGTTCATACAGATAGCGGTGTAGATATTTCCATGTTCATACAGATAGCGGTGTAGATACTTCCATGTTCATACAGATAGCGGTGTAGCTATTTCCATGTTCCTACAGATAGCGGTGTAGATATTTCCATGTTCATCCAGATGGGTGTGTAGATAAATCCATGTTCATACAGATGGCGGTGAAGATATTTCCATGTTCATACAGATAGCGGTGTAGATATTTCCATGTTTATACAGATATCGGTGTAGATATTTCCATGTTTATACAGATAGCGGAGTAGATATCTCCATCTTAATACAGATGGCGGTGTAGATATTTATATGATCATACAGATGGCGGTGCAGATATTTCCATGTTCATACAGATGACGGTGTAGATATTTCCATGTTAATAGAGATAGCGGTGTAGTTATTTCCATGTGTAAAGAAATAGCTTTGTAGATATTTCCATGTATATGCAGATAGGTGTGTAGATATTTCCATTTTCATGCAGATAGCGTAGTAGTTATTTCCATGTTCAAACAGATAGCGGTGTAGATATTTCCATGTTCATACAGATAGCGGTGTAGATACTTCCATGTTTATACAGATAGCGGTGAAGGTGTATGCATGTTTACACAGATAGTGGTGTAGATATTTCCATGTTCATACAGATAGCGGTGTAGTTATTTTCATGTTCATCGAGATGTCTATGTAGATATATCCATGTTCATACAGATGGCGGTGAAGATATTTCCATGTTCATACAGATAGCGGTGTAGATATTTCCATGTTCATACAGATAGCAGTGTAGCTATCTCCATGTTCATACATATAGCGCTGTAGATATTTCCATGTTCATCCAGATGGCTGTGTAGTTATATCCATGTTCATACAGATGGCGGTGAAGATATTTCCATGATCATACAGATAGCGGTGTAGATATTTCCAAGTTCATACAGATAGCGGTGTAGCTATTTCCATGTTCATACAGATAGCTGTGTAGCTATTTCCATGTTCATACAGATAGCGGTGTAGATATTTCCATGTTCATCCAGACGGATGTGTAGATATTTCCATGTTCATACAGATAGCGGTGCTGATATTTCCATGTTTATACAGGTAGCAGTGTAGATATTTCCATGTTTATACAGATAGCGGTGTAGATATTTCCATGTTCATACAGATAGCGGTGTAGATATTTCCATGTTCATCCAGATGGCTGTGTAGACATATCCATGTTCAGAAAGATGGCGTTGAAGATATTTCCATGTTCATACAGGTAGCGGTGTAGATATTTCCATGTTCATACGGATAGCGGGGTAGATATTTCCATGTTCATACAGATGGCTGTGTAGATATATCCATGTTCATACAGATGGCGGTGAAGATATTTCCATGTTCATACAGATAGCGGTGCAGATATTTCCATGTTCATACAGATAGCCGTGTAGATATTGCCATGTTTATACCGATAGCGGTGATGATACTTCCATGTTTATACAGGTAGCGGTGTACATATTTCCATGTTTATACAGATAGCTGTGAAGATGTATGCATGTTTACACAGATAGCGGTTTAGATATTTCCATGTTCATACAGATAGCTGTGTAGATATTTCCATGTTCATCCAGATGGCTGTGTAGATATATCCATGTTCATAGAGATGGCGGTGAAGATATTTCCATGTTCATACAGATAGCGGTGTAGAAATTTCCATGTTCATACAGATAGCGGTGTAGCTATTTCCATGTTCATACAGATAGCGGTGTAGCTATTTCCATGTTCATACAGATAGCGGTGCTGATACTTCCATGTTTATACAGGCAGCGGTGTACATATTTCCGTGTTTATACAGATAGCGGTGTAGATATTTCCATGTTCATACAGATAGCGGTGTAGATATTTCCATGTTTATGCAGATAGCGGTGTAGATATCTCCTTCTTAATACAGATGGCGGTGTAGATATTTCCATGTTCATACAGATGGCGGTGTAGATATTTCCATGTTTATAGAGATAGAGGTGTAGTTATTTCCATGTGCAAAGAGATAGCTGTGTAGATATTTTTATTTATATGCAGATAGTTGTGTAGATATTTCCATTTTCATGCAGATAGCGGTGAAGATATTTCCATGTTCAAACAGATAGCTGTGTAGATATTTCCATGTCCATACAGATAGCGGTGTAGATATTTCCATGTTTATACAGATAGCGGTGAAGATGTATGCATGTATAAACAGATAGCGGTGTAGATATTTCCATGTTCATACAGACGGCTGTGTAGACATATCCATGTTCATACAGATGGCGGTGAAGATATTTCCATGTTCATACAGATAGCGGTGCAGATATTTCCATGTTCATACAGATAGCCGTGTAGATATTGCCATGTTTATACCGATAGCGGTGATGATACTTCCATGTTTATACAGGTAGCGGTGTACATATTTCCATGTTTATACAGATAGCTGTGAAGATGTATGCATGTTTACACAGATAGCGGTTTAGATATTTCCATGTTCATACAGATAGCGGTGTAGATATTTCCATATTCATACAGATAGCGGCGTAGATATTTCCATGTTCATACAGATGGCTGTGTAGATATATCTATGTTCTTACAGATGGTGGAGAAGATATTTCCATGTTCATACAGATAGCGGTGTAGATATTTCCATGTTCATACAGATAGCGGTGTAGATATTTCCATGTTCATACAGATAGCGGTGTAGATATTTCCGTGTTCATACAGATAGCGGTGTAGATATTTCCGTGTTCATACAGATAGCGGTGTAGATATTTCCGTGTTCATACAGATAGCGGTGCAGATATTTCCATGTTCATACAGATAGCTGTGTAGATATTGCCATGTTTATACCGATAGCGGTGCTGATACTTCCATGTTTATGCAGGTAGCGGTGTACATATTTCCATGTTTATACAGATAGCGGTGTAGATATTTCCATGTTCATACAGATAGCGGTGTAGATATTTCCATGTTCATAGAGATAGCGGTGTAGATATTTACATGTTCATACAGATAGCTGTGCTGATATTTCCATGTTTATACAGGTAGCGGTGTAGACATTTCCATGTTTATACAGATAGTGTTGTAGATATTTCCATGTTTATACAGATAGCGGTGTAGATATTTCCAAGTTTATACAGATAGCGGTGTAGATATCTCCATCTTAATACAGATGGCGGTGTAGATATTTATATGTTCATTCAGATGGCGGTGCAGATATTTCCATGTTCATACCGATGGCGGTGTAGATATTTCCATGTTCATACAGATAGCGGTGTAGTTATTTCCATGTGTAAAGAGATAGCTGTGTAGATATTCCCATGTATATGCAGATAGCTGTGTGGATATTTCCATTTTCAAGCAGATAGCGGTGTATATACTTCCCTGTTCAAACAGATAGCGGTGTAGATATTTCCATGTTCATACAGATAGTGGTGTAGATATTTCCATGTTCATACAGATAGCGGTGTAGCTATTTCCATGTTCATACAGATAGCGGTGTGGATATTTCCATGTTCATAGACAAAGCGGTGTAGATATTTCCATGTTTATACAGGTAGCGGTGTATATATTTCCATTTTTACAGAGATAGCGGTGTAGTTATTTCCATGTGTAAAGAGATAGCTTTGTAGATATTTCCATGTATATGCAGATAGCTGTGTAGATATTTCCATTTTCATGCAGATAGCGGTGTAGATATTTTCATGTTCATACAGATAGCGGTGCTGATATTTCCATGTTTATACAGGTAGCGGTGTAGATATTTCCATGTTTATAAAGATAGCGGTGTAGATATTTCCATGTTTAAACAGATAGTGGTGAAGATAATACATGTTTACACAGATAGCGGAGTAGATATTTCCATGTTCATTCAGGTAGCGGTGTAGATATTTCCTTGTTCATACAGATGGCTGTGTAGATATATTCATGTTCATACAGATGGCGGTGAAGATATTTCCATGTTCATACAGATAGCGGTGTAGATATATCTATGTTCATACAGATAGTGGTGTAGATATTTCCATGTTCATACAGATAGCGGTGTAGCTATTTCCATGTTTATACAGATAGCGGTGTAGCTATTTCCATGTTCATCCAGATGGCTGCGTAGATATTTCCATGTTTATACAGATAGCGGTGCTGATATTTCCATGTTTATACAGGTAGCGGTGTAGATATTTCCATGTTTATACAGATAGCGGTGTAGATATTTCCATGTTTATACAGATAGCGGTGTAGATATTTCCAAGTTTATACAGATAGCGGTGTAGATATCTCCATCTTAATACAGATGGCGGTGTAGATATTTATATGTTCATACAGATGGCGGTGCAGATATTTCCATGTTCATACAGATGGCGGTGTAGATATTTCCATGTTAATAGAGATAGCGGTGTAGTTATTTCCATGTGTAAAGAAATAGCTTTGTAGATATTTCCATGTATATGCAGATAGGTGTGTAGATATTTCCATTTTCATGCAGATAGCGGAGTAGATATTTCCATGTTCAAACAGATAGCGGTGTAGATATTTCCATGTTCATACAGATAGCGGTGTAGATACTTCCATGTTTATACAGATAGCGGTGAAGGTGTATGCATGTTTACACAGATAGTGGTGTAGATATTTCCATGTTCATACAGATAGCGTTGTAGTTATTTTCATGTTCATCGAGATGTCTATGTAGATATATCCATGTTCATACAGATGGCGGTGAAGATATTTCCATGTTCATACAGATAGCGGTGTAGATATTTCCATGTTCATACAGATAGCGGTGTAGATATTTCCATGTTCATACAGATAGCAGTGTAGCTATCTCCATGTTCATACATATAGCGCTGTAGATATTTCCATGTTCATCCAGATGGCTGTGTAGTTATATCCATGTTCATACAGATGGCGGTGAAGATATTTCCATGATCATACAGATAGCGGTGTAGATATTTCCAAGTTCATACAGATAGCGGTGTAGCTATTTCCATGTTCATACAGATAGCTGTGTAGCTATTTCCATGTTCATACAGATAGCGGTGTAGATATTTCCATGTTCATCCAGACGGCTGTGTAGATATTTCCATGTTCATACAGATAGCGGTGCTGATATTTCCATGTTTATACAGGTAGCAGTGTAGATATTTCCATGTTTATACAGATAGCGGTGTAGATATTTCCATGTTCATACAGATAGCGGTGTAGATATTTCCATGTTCATCCAGATGGCTGTGTAGACATATCCATGTTCAGAAAGATGGCGTTGAAGATATTTCCATGTTCATACAGGTAGCGGTGTAGATATTTCCATGTTCATACAGATAGCGGGGTAGATATTTCCATGTTCATACAGATGGCTGTGTAGATATATCCATGTTCATACAGATGGCGGTGAAGATATTTCCATGTTCATACAGGTAGCGGTGCAGATATTTCCATGTTCATACAGATAGCCGTGTAGATATTGCCATGTTTATACCGATAGCGGTGATGATACTTCCATGTTTATACAGGTAGCGGTGTACATATTTCCATGTTTATACAGATAGCTGTGAAGATGTATGCATGTTTACACAGATAGCGGTTTAGATATTTCCATGTTCATACAGATAGCTGTGTAGATATTTACATGTTCATCCAGATGGCTGTGTAGATATATCCATGTTCATAGAGATGGCGGTGAAGATATTTCCATGTTCATACAGATAGCGGTGTAGAAATTTCCATGTTCATTCAGATAGCGGTGTAGATATTCCAATGTTTATACAGATAGCGGTGTATATATTTCCATGTTCATCCAGATGGCTGTGTAGATATATCCATGTTCATACAGATGGCGGTGAAGACATTTCCATGTTCATACAGATAGCGGTGTAGATATTTCCATGTTCATACATATAGCGGTGTAGATATTTCCATGTTCATACACATAGCGGTGTAGATATTTCCATGTTCATACAGATAGCGGTGTAGATATTTCCATGTTCATACAGATAGTGGTGTATGTATTTCCATGTTTATACAGGTAGCGGTGTAGATATTCCAATGTTTATACAGATAGCGGTGTATATATTTCCATGTTCATCCAGATGGCTGTGTAGATATATCCATGTTCATACAGATGGCGGTGAAGACATTTCCATGTTCATACAGATAGCGGTGTAGATATTTCCATGTTCATACATATAGCGGTGTAGATATTTCCATGTTCATACACATAGCGGTGTAGATATTTCCATGTTCATACAGATAGCGGTGTAGATATTTCCATGTTCATACAGATAGTGGTGTATGTATTTCCATGTTCATACAGATAATGGTGTAGATATTTCCATTTTCATGCAGATAGAGGTGTATATATTTCCCTGTTCAAACAGTTAGCGGTGTAGATATTTCCATGTTCATACAGATAGCGGTGTAGAAATTTCCACGTTCATCCAGATGGCTGTGTAGATATATCCATGTTCAAACAGATGGCGGTGAAGATATTTCCATGTTCATACAGATAGCGGTGTAGATATTTCCATATTCATACAGATAGTGGTGTACATATTTCCATGTTCATACAGATAGCGGTGTAGCTATTTCTATGTTCATACAGATAGCGGTGTAGATATTTCCATGTTTATACAGATAGCGGTGAAGATGTATGCATGGTTACACAGATAGCGGTGTAGATATTTCCATGTTCATACAGGTGGCGGTGCAGATATTTCCATGGTCATAAGGATGGCAGTGAAGATATTTCCATGTTCATACAGATGGCGGTGTAGAAAATTCCATGTTCATACTGATAGCGGTGCTGATATTTCCATGTTTATACAGGTAGCGGTGTAGATATTTCCATGTTTATACAGATAGCGGTGTAGATATTTCCATGTTTATACACATAGCGGTGTAGATATTTCCGTGTTTATACAGATAGCGGTGTAGATATTTCCATGTTTATGCAGACAGTTGTGTAGATATCTCAATCTTAATACAGATGGCGGTGTAGATATTTAAATGTTCATTCAGATGGCTGTGTAGACATATCCATGTTCATACAGATGGCGGTGAAGATATTTCCATGTTCATACAGATAGCGGTGTAGATATTTCCATCTTCATACAGATAGCGGTGTAGATATTTCCATGTTCATACAGATGGCTGTGTAGATATATCCATGTTCCTACAGATGGCGGTGAAGATATTTCCATGTTCATACAGATGGCGGTGTAGATATTTCCATGTTCATACAGATAGCGGGGCTGATATTTCCATGTTTATACATGTAGTTGTGTAGATATTTCCATGTTTATACAGATAGCGGTGTAGATATTTCCATGTTTATACACATTGCGGTGTAGATATTTCCATGTTCATACAGATAGCGGTGTATGTATTTCCATGTTCATACAGATAGCGGTGTAGATATTTCCATTTTCATGCAGATAGCGGTGTATATATTTCCCTGTTCAAACAGTTAGCGGTGTAGATATTTCCATGTTCATAAAGATAGCGGTGTAGATATTTCCATGTTTATACAGATAGCGGTGAAGTTGTATGCATGTTTACACAGATACCGGTGTAGATATTTCCACGTTCATCCAGATGGCTGTGTAGATATATCCATGTTCATACAGATGGCGGTGAAGATATTTCCATGTTCATACAGATAGCGGTGTAGATATCTCCATCTTAATACAGATGGCGGTGTAGATATTTATATGTTCATACAGATGGCGGTGCAGATATTTCCATGTTCATACGGATGGCGGTGAAGATATTTCCATGTTCATACAGATTGCGGTGTAGGAACTTCCATGTTCATACTGATAGCGGTGCTGATATTTCCATGGTTATACAGGTAGCGGTGTAGATATTTCCATGTTTATACAGATAGCAGTGTAGATATTTCCATGTTTATACACATAGCGGTGTAGATATTTCCATGTCTATATAGATAGCGGTGTGGATATTTCCATGTTTATGCAGATAGTGGTGTAGATATCTCCATCTTAATACAGATGGCGGTGTAGATATTTAAATGTTCATACAGATGGCGCTGCAGATATTTCCATGTTCATACAGATGGCGGTGTAGATATTTCCATGTTCATACAGATAGCCGTGTAGTTATTTCCATGTGTAGAGGGATAGCTGTGTAGATATTTCCATGTATAAGCAGATAGCTGTGTAGATATTTCCGTTTTCATGCAGATAGCGGTGTATATATTTCCCTGTTCAAACAGTTAGCGGTGTAGATATTTCCATGTTCATAAAGATAGCGGTGTAGATATTTCCATGTTTATACAGGTAGCGGTGTCGATATTTCCATGTTCATACAGATAGCCGTGTAGATATTGCCATGTTCATACCGATAGCGGTGCTGATACTTCCATGTTTATACAGGTAGCGGTGTACATATTTCCGTGTTTATACAGATAGCGGTGTAGATATTTCCATGTTCATACAGATAGCAGTGTAGATATTTCCATGTTTATACAGATAGCGGTGTAGATATCTCCTTCTTAATACAGATGGCGGTGTAGATATTTCCATGTTCATACAGATGGCGGTGTAGATATTTCCATGTTTATAGAGATAGCGGTGTAGTTATTTCCATGTTCAAAGAGATAGCTGTGCAGATATTTCCATTTATATGCAGATAGTTGTGTAGATATTTCCATTTTCATGCAGATAGCGCTGTAGATAAGTCCATGTTCATACAGATAGCGGTGTAGATATTTCCATGTTTATACAGATAGCGGTGTAGATATCTCCATCTTAATACAGATGGCGGTGTAGATATTTATATGTTCATACAGATGGCGGTGCAGATATTTCCATGTTCATACATATGGCGGTGAAGATATTTCCATGTTCATACTAATGGCGGTGTAGATATTTCCATGTTAATACAGATAGCGGGGCTGATATTTCCATGTTTATACATGTAGCGGTGTAGATATTTCCATGTTTATACAGATAGCGGTGTAGATATTTCCATGTTTATACACATAGCGGTGTAGGTATTTCCATGTTCATACAGATAGCGGTGTATGTATTTCCATTTTCATACAGATAGCGGTGTAGATATTTCCATTTTCATGCAGATAGCGGTGTATATATTTCCCTGTTCAAACAGTTAGCGGTGTAGTTATTTCCATGTTCCTACAGATAGTGGTGTAGATATTTCCATGTGCAAAGAGATAGCTGTGTAGATATTTCCATTTATATGCAGATATTTGTGTAGATATTTCCATTGTCATGCAGATAGCGGTGTAGATATTTCCATTTTCATACAGATAGCGGTGTAGATATTTCCATTTTGATACAGAGAGCGGTGTATGTATTTCCATGTTCATACAGATAGCGGTGTAGGTATTTCCATGTTCATCCAGATGGCTGTGTAGATATTTCCATGTTCATACAGATAGCGGTGTAGATATTTCCATGTTCATTCAGATGGCTGTGTAGATATATCCATGTTCATACAGATGGCGGTGAAGGCATTTCCATGTTCATACAGATAGCGGTGTAGATATTTCCATGTTCATACAGATAGCCGTGTACATATTGCCATGTTCATACCGATAGCGGTGCTGATACTTCCATGTTGATACAGGTAGCGGTGTAGATATTTCCATGTTTATACACATAGCGGTGTAGATATTTCCATGTTTATACAGATAGCGGTGTAGATATCTCCATCTTAATACAGATGGCGGTGGAGATATTTATATGTTCATACAGATGGTGGTGCAGATATTTCCATGTTCATACGGATGGCGGTGAAGATATTTCCATGTTCATACAGATGGCGGTGTAGAAACTTCCATGTTCATACTGATAGCGGTGCTGATATTTCCATGTTTATACAGGTAGCGGTGTAGATATTTCCATGTTTATACAGATAGCAGTGTAGATATTTCCATGTTTATACAGATAGCGGTGTAGATATTTCCATGTATATACACATAGCGGTGTAGATATTTCCATGTTTATACAGATAGCGGTGTAGATATCTCCATCTTAATACAGATGGCGGTGTAGATGTTTATATGTTCATACAGATAGCGGTGTAGATATCTCCTTCTTCATACAGATGGCGGTGTAGATTTTTCCATGTTCATACAGATAGCGGTGTAGTTATTTCCATGTGTAAAGAGATAGCTGTTTAGATCTTCCCATGTATATTCAGATAGCTGTGTAGATATTTCGATTTTCATGCAGATAGCGGTGTATATATTTCCCTGTTCAAACAGATAGCGGTGTAGATATTTCCATGTTCATACAGATAGTGGTGTAGATATTTCCATGTTCATACAGATAGCAGTGTAGCTATTTCCATGTTCATACAGATAGTGGTGTATGTATTTCCATGTTAATACAGATAGTGGTGTAGATATTTCCATGTTTATACAGATAGCGGTGTAGATATTTCCATGTTCATACAGATAGCGGTGCTGATATTTCCATGTTTATACAGGTAGCGGTGTAGATATTTCCATGTTTATACAGATAGCAGGGAAGATGTATGCATGTTTACACATATAGCGGTGGACATATTTTCATGTTCATCCAGATGGCTGTGTAGATATTTCCATGTTCATACCGATAGCGGTGTAGATATTTCCATGTTCATCCAGATGTCTGTGTAGATATATCCATATTCATACAGATGGCAGTGAAGATATTTCCATGTTCATACAGATAGCGGTGTAGATATTTCCATGTTCATACAGATAGCGGTGTAGATATTTCCGTGTTCATACCGATAGCGGTGCTGATATTTCCATGTTTATACAGATAGCAGTGTAGATATTTCCATGTTTATACAGATAGCGGTGAAGATATCTCTTTCTTAATACAGATGGCAGTGTAGATATTTATATGTTCATAGAGATGGTGGTGCAGATATTTCCATGTTCATACAGGTGGCGGTGTAGATATTTCCATCTTCATACAGATAGCGGTGTAGTTATTTCCATGTGTAAAGAGATAGCTGTATAGATATTTCCATGTATATGCAGATAGCTGTTTAGATATTTCCATTTTCATGTAGATAGCGGTGTATATATTTCCCTCTTCAAATAGATAGCGGTGTAGATATTTCCATGTTCATACAGATAGTGGTGTAGATATTTCCATGTTCATTCAGATAGCGGTGTAGATATTTCCATGTTCATCCAGATGGCTGTGTAGATATATCCATGTTCATACAGATAGCGGTGTAGATAATTCCATGTTCATACAGATAGTGGTGTAGATATTTCCATGTTCATACAGATAGTGGTGTAGCTGTTTCCATGTTCATACAGATAGCGGTGTAGATATTTCCATGTTTATACAGATAGCGGTGAAGATGTATGCATGTTTACAAAGATAGCAGTGTAGATGTTTCCATGTTCATGCAGATAGCGGTGTAGATATTTCCATGTTCATCCAGATGGCTGTGTAGATATTTCCATGTTCATACAGACGGCTGTGAAGATATTTCCATGTTCATACAGATAGCGGTGTAGATATTTCCATGTTTATACAGATAGCAGTGTAGATATTTCCATGTTCATATGGATAGCAGTGTAGCTATTTCCATGTTCATACAGATAGCGGTGTAGATATTTCCATGTTCATCCAGATGGCTGTGTAGATATTTCCATGTTCATACAGATGGCGGTGAAGATATTTCCATGTTCATACAGATAGCGGTGTAGATATTTCCATGTTCATACAGATAGTGCTGTAGATATTTCCATGTTCATAAAGATAGCGGTGTAGATATTTCCATGTTTATACAGGTAGCGGTGTCGATATTTCCATGTTCATACAGATAGCCGTGTAGATATTGCCATGTTCATACCGATAGCGGTGCTGATACATCCATGTTTATACAGGTAGCGGTGTACATATTTCCGTGTTTATACAGATAGCGGTGTAGATATTTCCATGTTCATACAGATAGCAGTGTAGATATTTCCATGTTTATACAGATAGCGGTGTAGATATCTCCTTCTTAATACAGATGGCGGTGTAGATATTTCCATGTTCATACAGATGGCGGTGTAGATATTTCCATGTTTATAGAGATAGCGGTGTAGTTATTTCCATGTGCAAAGAGATAGCTGTGCAGATATTTCCATTTATATGCAGATAGTTGTGTAGATATTTCCATTTTCATGCAGATAGCGGTGTAGATAAGTCCATGTTCATACAGATAGCGGTGTAGATATTTCCATGTTTATACAGATAGCGGTGTAGATATCTCCATCTTAATACAGATGGCGGTGTAGATATTTATATGTTCATACAGATGGCGGTGCAGATATTTCCATGTTCATACATATGGCGGTGAAGATATTTCCATGTTCATACAAATGGCGGTGTAGATATTTCCATGTTAATACAGATAGCGGGGCTGATATTTCCATGTTTATACATGTAGCGGTGTAGATATTTCCATGTTTATACAGATAGCGGTGTAGATATTTCCATGTTTATACACATAGCGGTGTAGATATTTCCATGTTCATACAGATAGCGGTGTATGTATTTCCATTTTCATACAGATAGCGGTGTAGATATTTCCATTTTCATGCAGATAGCGGTGTATATATTTCCCTGTTCAAACAGTTAGCGGTGTAGTTATTTCCATGTTCATACAGATAGTGGTGTAGATATTTCCATGTGCAAAGAGATAGCTGTGTAGATATTTCCATTTATATGCAGATATTTGTGTAGATATTTCCATTTTCATGCAGATAGCGGTGTAGATATTTCCATTTTCATACAGATAGCGGTGTAGATATTTCCATTTTGATACAGATAGCGGTGTATGTATTTCCATGTTCATACAGATAGCGGTGTAGGTATTTCCATGTTCATCCAGATGGCTGTGTAGATATTTCCATGTTCATACAGATAGCGGTGTAGATATTTCCATGTTCATTCAGATGGCTGTGTAGATATATCCATGTTCATACAGATGGCGGTGAAGGCATTTCCATGTTCATACAGATAGCGGTGTAGATATTTCCATGTTCATACAGATAGCCGTGTACATATTGCCATGTTCATACCGATAGCGGTGCTGATACTTCCATGTTGATACAGGTAGCGGTGTAGATATTTCCATGTTTATACACATAGCGGTGTAGATATTTCCATGTTTATACAGATAGCGGTGTAGATATCTCCATCTTAATACAGATGGCGGTGGAGATATTTATATGTTCATACAGATGGTGGTGCAGATATTTCCATGTTCATACGGATGGCGGTGAAGATATTTCCATGTTCATACAGATGGCGGTGTAGAAACTTCCATGTTCATACTGATAGCGGTGTAGATATTTCCATGTTTATACAGGTAGCGGTGTAGATATTTCCATGTTTATACAGATAGCAGTGTAGATATTTCCATGTTTATACTCATAGCGGTGTAGATATTTCCATGATTATACAGATAGCGGTGTAGATATTTCCATGTATATACACATAGCGGTGTAGATATTTCCATGTTTATACAGATAGCGGTGTAGATATCTCCATCTTAATACAGATGGCGGTGTAGATGTTTATATGTTCATACAGATAGCGGTGTAGATATCTCCCTCTTCATACAGATGGCGGTGTAGATTTTTCCATGTTCATACAGATAGCGGTGTAGTTATTTCCATGTGTAAAGAGATAGCTGTGTAGATCTTCCCATGTATATTCAGATAGCTGTGTAGATATTTCGATTTTCATGCAGATAGCGGTGTATATATTTCCCTGTTCAAACAGATAGCGGTGTAGATATTTCCATGTTCATACAGATAGTGGTGTAGATATTTCCATGTTCATACAGATAGCGGTGTAGCTATTTCCATGTTCATACAGATAGTGGTGTATGTATTTCCATGTTAATACAGATAGTGGTGTAGATATTTCCATGTTTATACAGATAGCGGTGTAGATATTTCCATGTTCATACAGATAGCGGTGCTGATATTTCCATGTTTATACAGGTAGCGGTGTAGATATTTCCATGTTTATACAGATAGCAGGGAAGATGTATGCATGTTTACACATATAGCGGTGGACATATTTTCATGTTCATCCAGATGGCTGTGTAGATATTTCCATGTTCATACCGATAGCGGTGTAGATATTTCCATGTTCATCCAGATGTCTGTGTAGACATATCCATATTCATACAGATGGCAGTGAAGATATTTCCATGTTCATACAGATAGCGGTGTAGATATTTCCATGTTCATACAGATAGCGGTGTAGATATTTCCGTGTTCATACCGATAGCGGTGCTGATATTTCCATGTTTATACAGGTAGCGGTGTAGATATTTCCATGTTTATACAGATAGCAGTGTAGATATTTCCATGTTTATACAGATAGCGGTGAAGATATCTCTTTCTTAATACAGATGGCAGTGTAGATATTTATATGTTCATAGAGATGGTGGTGCAGATATTTCCATGTTCATACAGGTGGCGGTGTAGATATTTCCATCTTCATACAGATAGCGGTGTAGTTATTTCCATGTGTAAAGAGATAGCTGTATAGATATTTCCATGTATATGCAGATAGCTGTTTAGATATTTCCATTTTCATGTAGATAGCGGTGTATATATTTTCCTCTTCAAATAGATAGCGGTGTAGATATTTCCATGTTCATACAGATAGTGGTGTAGATATTTCCATGTTCATACAGATAGAGGTGTAGATATTTCCATGTTCATCCAGATGGCTGTGTAGATATATCCATGTTCATACAGATAGCGGTGTAGATAATTCCATGTTCATACAGATAGTGGTGTAGATATTTCCATGTTCATACAGATAGTGGTGTAGCTGTTTCCATGTTCATACAGATAGCGGTGTAGATATTTCCATGTTTATACAGATAGCGGTGAAGATGTATGCATATTTACAAAGATAGCAGTGTAGATGTTTCCATGTTCATGCAGATAGCGGTGTAGATATTTCCATGTTCATCCAGATGGCTGTGTAGATATTTCCATGTTCATACAGACGGCTGTGAAGATATTTCCATGTTCATACAGATAGCGGTGTAGATATTTCCATGTTTATACAGATAGCGGTGTAGATATTTCCATGTTCATATGGATAGCAGTGTAGCTATTTCCATGTTCATACAGATAGCGGTGTAGATATTTCCATGTTCATCCAGATGGCTGTGTAGATATTTCCATGTTGATACAGATGGCGGTGAAGATATTTCCATGTTCATACAGATAGCGGTGTAGATATTTCCATGTTCATACAGATAGTGGTGTAGATATTTCCATGTTCATACAGATAGCGGTGTAGCTATTTCCATGTTCATACAGATAGCGGTGTAGATATTTCCATGTTCATCCAGATGGCTGTGTAGCTATTTACATGTTCATACAGATAGCGGTGCTGATATTTCCATGTTTATACAGGTAGCAGTGTAGATATTTCCTTGTTTATACAGAAAGCGGCATAGATATTTCCATGTTTCTACAGATAGCGGTGTAGATATTTCCAAGTTTATACAGATAGCGGTGTAGATAACTCCATCTTAATACAGATGGCGGTGTAGATATTTATATGTTCATACAGATGTCGGTGCAGATATTTCCATGTTCATACAGATGGCGGTGTAGATATTTCCATGTTTATTGACATAGCAGTGTAGTTATTTCCATGTGTAAAGAGATACCTTGTAGATATTTCCATGTATGTGCAGATAGCTGTGTAGATATTTCCATTTTCATGCAGATAGCGGTGAAGATGTATACATGTTTACACAGATAGCGGTGTAGATATTTCCATGTTCATACAGATTGCGGTGTAGATATTTCCATGTTCATACAGATGGCTGTGTAGATATATCTATGTTCTTACAGATGGCGGAGAAGATATTTCCATGTTCATACAGATAGCGGTGTAGATATTTCCATGTTCATACAGATAGCGGTGTAGATATTTCCATGTTCATACAGATAGCGGTGTAGATATTTCCATGTTCATACAGATAACGGTGTAGATATTTCCATGTTCATCCAGATGGCTGTGTAGATATATCCATGTACATACAGATGGCGGTGAAGATATTTCCATGTTCATACAGATAGCGTTGCAGATATTTCCATGTTCATACAGATAGCCGTGTAGATATTGCCATGTTTATACCGATAGCGGTGCTGATACTTCCATGTTTATACAGGTAGCGGTGTACATATTTCCATGTTTATACAGATAGCGGTGTAGATATTTCCATGTTCATACAGATAGCGGTGTAGATAATTCCATGTTCATAGAGATAGCGGTGTAGATATTTACATGTTCATACAGATAGCGGTGCTGGTATTTCCATGTTTATATAGGTAGCGGTGTAGATATTTCCATGTTTATACAGATAGCGGTGTGGATATTTCCATGTTTATACCCATAGCGGTGTAGATATTTCCATGTTTATACAGATAGCGGTGTAGATATTTCCGTGTTTATACAGATAGCGGTGTAGATATTTCCATGTTCATACAGATAGCTTTGTAGATATATCCAAGTTTATACAGATAGCGGCGAAGATGTATGCATGTTTACACAGATAGCGGTGTAGATATTTCCATGTTCATCCAGATGGCTGTGTAGATATATCCAAGTTCATACAGATGGCGGTGCAGATATTTCCATGTTGATACTGATGGTGGTGTAGATATTTCCATGTTTATAGAGATAGCGGTGTAGTTATTTCCATGTGTAAAGAGATATCTGTGTAGATATTTCCATGTATATGCAGAAAGATGGGTAGATATTTCCATTTTCATACAGATAGCGGTGTAGATACTTCCATGTTCAAACAGGTAGCTGTGTAGATATTTCCATGTTCGTACGGATAGCGGTGTAGATATTTCCATGTTTATACAGATAGCGGTGAAGATGTATGCATGTTTACACAGATAGCGGTGTAGATGTTTCCATGTTCATACAGATAGCGGTGTAGAAATTTCCATGTTTATCCAGATAGCGGTGAAGATGTATGCATGTTTACACAGATAGCGGTGTAGATATTTCCATGTTCATCCAGATGGCTGTGTAGATATATCCATGTTCATGCAGATACCGGTGTAGATATTTCCATGTTCATACAGATAGCGGTGCAGCTATTTCCATGTTCATCCAGATGGCTGTGTAGATATATCCATGTTCATACAGATGGCGTTGAAGGTATTTCCATGTTCATACAGATAGCGGTGTAGATATATCCATGTTCATACAGATTGCGGTGTAGATATTTCCATGTTCATACAGATAGCGGTGTATGTATTTCCATGTTCATACAGATAGCAGTGTAGATATTTCCATTTTTAAGCAGATAGCGGTGTATATACTTCCCTGTTGAAACAGTTAGCGGTGTAGATATTTCCATGTTCATAAAGATAGCGGTGTAGATATTTCCATGTTTATACAGATAGCGGTGAAGTTGTATGCATGTTTACACAGATAGCGGTGTAGGTATTTCCACGTTCATCCAGATGGCTGTGTAGATATATCCATGTTCATACAGATGGCGGTGAAGGTATTTCCATGTTCATACAGATAGCGGTGTAGATATTTCCATGTTCATACAGATAGTGGTGTAGATATTTCCATGTTCATACAGATAGCGGTGTAGATATTTCCATGTTTATACAGATAGCTGTGAAGATGTATGCATGTTTACATAGATAGCGGTGTAGATATTTCCATGTTCATACAGTTAGCGGTGTAGATAGTTCCATGTTCATCCAGATGGCTGTGTAGTTATATCCATGTTCATATAGATAGCGGTGTAGATATTTCCAAGTTCATACAGATAGTGGTGTAGATATTTCCATGTTCATACAGATAGCGGGGTATCTATTTCCATGTTCATACAGATAGCGGTGTAGATATTTCCATGTTCGTACAGATAGCGGTGTAGATATTTCCATGTTCATACAGATAGTGGTGTATGTATTTCCATGTTCATACAGATAATGGTGTAGATATTTCCATTTTCATGCAGATAGCGGTGTATATATTTCCCTGTTCAAACAGTTAGCGGTGTAGATATTTCCATGTTCATACAGATAGCGGTGTAGAAATTTCCACGTTCATCCAGATGGCTGTGTAGATATATCCATGTTCAAACAGATGGCGGTGAAGATATTTCCATGTTCATACAGATAGCGGTGTAGATATTTCCATATTCATACAGATAGTGGTGTAGATATTTCCATGTTCATACAGATAGCGGTGTAGCTATTTCTATGTTCATACAGATAGCGGTGTAGATATTTCCATGTTTATACAGATAGCGGTGAAGATGTATGCATGCTTACACAGATAGCGGTGTAGATATTTCCATGTTCATACAGGTGGCGGTGCAGATATTTCCATGGTCATAAGGATGGCAGTGAAGATATTTCCATGTTCATACAGATGGCGGTGTAGAAAATTCCATGTTCATACTGATAGCGGTGCTGATATTTCCATGTTTATACAGGTAGCGGTGTAGATATTTCCATGTTTATACAGATAGCGGTGTAGATATTTCCATGTTTATACACATAGCGGTGTAGATATTTCCGTGTTTATACAGATAGCGGTGTAGATATTTCCATGTTTATGCAGACAGTTGTGTAGATATCTCCATCTTAATACAGATGGCGGTGTAGATATTTAAATGTTCATTCAGATGGCTGTGTAGACATATCCATGTTCATACAGATGGCGGTGAAGATATTTCCATGTTCATACAGATAGCGGTGTAGATATTTCCATCTTCATACAGATAGCGGTGTAGATATTTCCATGTTCATACAGATGGCTGTGTAGATATATCCATGTTCCTACAGATGGCGGTGAAGATATTTCCATGTTCATACAGATGGCGGTGTAGATATTTCCATGTTCATACAGATAGCGGGGCTGATATTTCCATGTTTATACATGTAGTTGTGTAGATATTTCCATGTTTATACAGATAGCGGTGTAGATATTTCCATGTTTATACACATTGCGGTGTAGATATTTCCATGTTCATACAGATAGCGGTGTATGTATTTCCATGTTCATACAGATAGCGGTGTAGATATTTCCATTTTCATGCAGATAGCGGTGTATATATTTCCCTGTTCAAACAGTTAGCGGTGTAGATATTTCCATGTTCATAAAGATAGCGGTGTAGATATTTCCATGTTTATACAGATAGCGGTGAAGTTGTATGCATGTTTACACAGATACCGGTGTAGATATTTCCACGTTCATCCAGATGGCTGTGTAGATATATCCATGTTCATACAGATGGCGGTGAAGATATTTCCATGTTCATACAGATAGCGGTGTAGATATCTCCATCTTAATACAGATGGCGGTGTAGATATTTATATGTTCATACAGATGGCGGTGCAGATATTTCCATGTTCATACGGATGGCGGTGAAGATATTTCCATGTTCATACAGATTGCGGTGTAGGAACTTCCATGTTCATACTGATAGCGGTGCTGATATTTCCATGGTTATACAGGTAGCGGTGTAGATATTTCCATGTTTATACAGATAGCAGTGTAGATATTTCCATGTTTATACACATAGCGGTGTAGATATTTCCATGTCTATATAGATAGCGGTGTGGATATTTCCATGTTTATGCAGATAGTGGTGTAGATATCTCCATCTTAATACAGATGGCGGTGTAGATATTTAAATGTTCATACAGATGGCGCTGCAGATATTTCCATGTTCATACAGATGGCGGTGTAGATATTTCCATGTTCATACAGATAGCCGTGTAGTTATTTCCATGTGTAGAGGGATAGCTGTGTAGATATTTCCATGTATAAGCAGATAGCTGTGTAGATATTTCCGTTTTCATGCAGATAGCGGTGTATATATTTCCCTGTTCAAACAGTTAGCGGTGTAGATATTTCCATGTTCATAAAGATAGCGGTGTAGATATTTCCATGTTTATACAGGTAGCGGTGTCGATATTTCCATGTTCATACAGATAGCCGTGTAGATACTGCCATGTTCATACCGATAGCGGTGCTGATACTTCCATGTTTATACAGGTAGCGGTGTACATATTTCCGTGTTTATACAGATAGCGGTGTAGATATTTCCATGTTCATACAGATAGCAGTGTAGATATTTCCATGTTTATACAGATAGCGGTGTAGATATCTCCTTCTTAATACAGATGGCGGTGTAGATATTTCCATGTTCATACAGATGGCGGTGTAGATATTTCCATGTTTATAGAGATAGCGGTGTAGTTATTTCCATGTGCAAAGAGATAGCTGTGCAGATATTTCCATTTATATGCAGATAGTTGTGTAGATATTTCCATTTTCATGCAGATAGCGGTGTAGATAAGTCCATGTTCATACAGATAGCGGTGTAGATATTTCCATGTTTATACAGATAGCGGTGTAGATATCTCCATCTTAATACAGATGGCGGTGTAGATATTTATATGTTCATACAGATGGCTGTGCAGATATTTCCATGTTCATACATATGGCGGTGAAGATATTTCCATGTTCATACAAATGGCGGTGTAGATATTTCCATGTTAATACAGATAGCGGGGCTGATATTTCCATGTTTATACATGTAGCGGTGTAGATATTTCCATGTTTATACAGATAGCGGTGTAGATATTTCCATGTTTATACACATAGCGGTGTAGGTATTTCCATGTTCATAAAGATAGCGGTGTATGTATTTCCATTTTCATACAGATAGCGGTGTAGATATTTCCATTTTCATGCAGATAGCGGTGTATATATTTCCCTGTTCAAACAGTTAGCGGTGTAGTTATTTCCATGTTCATACAGATAGTGGTGTAGATATTTCCATGTGCAAAGAGATAGCTGTGTAGATATTTCCATTTATATGCAGATATTTGTGTAGATATTTCCATTTTCATGCAGATAGCGGTGTAGATATTTCCATTTTCATACAGATAGCGGTGTAGATATTTCCATTTTGATACAGATAGCGGTGTATGTATTTCCATGTTCATACAGATAGCGGTGTAGGTATTTCCATGTTCATCCAGATGGCTGTGTAGATATTTCCATGTTCATACAGATAGCGGTGTAGATATTTCCATGTTCATTCAGATGGCTGTGTAGATATATCCATGTTCATACAGATGGCGGTGAAGGCATTTCCATGTTCATACAGATAGCGGTGTAGATATTTCCATGTTCATACAGATAGCCGTGTACATATTGCCATGTTCATACCGATAGCGGTGCTGATACTTCCATGTTGATACAGGTAGCGGTGTAGATATTTCCATGTTTATACACATAGCGGTGTAGATATTTCCATGTTTATACAGATAGCGGTGTAGATATCTCCATCTTAATACAGATGGCGGTGGAGATATTTATATGTTCATACAGATGGTGGTGCAGATATTTCCATGTTCATACGGATGGCGGTGAAGATATTTCCATGTTCATACAGATGGCGGTGTAGAAACTTCCATGTTCATACTGATAGCGGTGCTGATATTTCCATGTTTATACAGGTAGCGGTGTAGATATTTCCATGTTTATACAGATAGCAGTGTAGATATTTCCATGTTTATACTCATAGCGGTGTAGATATTTCCATGTTTATACAGATAGCGGTGTAGATATTTCCATGTATATACACATAGCGGTGTAGATATTTCCATGTTTATACAGATAGCGGTGTAGATATCTCCATCTTAATACAGATGGCGGTGTAGATGTTTATATGTTCATACAGATAGCGGTGTAGATATCTCCTTCTTCATACAGATGGCGGTGTAGATTTTTCCATGTTCATACAGATAGCGGTGTAGTTATTTCCATGTGTAAAGAGATAGCTGTGTAGATCTTCCCATGTATATTCAGATAGCTGTGTAGATATTTCGATTTTCATGCAGATAGCGGTGTATATATTTCCCTGTTCAAACAGATAGCGGTGTAGATATTTCCATGTTCATACAGACAGTGGTGTAGATATTTCCATGTTCATACAGATAGCGGTGTAGCTATTTCCATGTTCATACAGATAGTGGTGTATGTATTTCCATGTTAATACAGATAGTGGTGTAGATATTTCCATGTTTATACAGATAGCGGTGTAGATATTTCCATGTTCATACAGATAGCGGTGCTGATATTTCCATGTTTATACAGGTAGCGGTGTAGATATTTCCATGTTTATACAGATAGCAGGGAAGATGTATGCATGTTTACACATATAGCGTTGGACATATTTTCATGTTCATCCAGATGGCTGTGTAGATATTTCCATGTTCATACCGATAGCGGTGTAGATATTTCCATGTTCATCCAGATGTCTGTGTAGATATATCCATATTCATACAGATGGCAGTGAAGATATTTCCATGTTCATACAGATAGCGGTGTAGATATTTCCATGTTCATACAGATAGCGGTGTAGATATTTCCGTGTTCATACCGATAGCGGTGCTGATATTTCCATGTTTATACAGGTAGCGGTGTAGATATTTCCATGTTTATACAGATAGCAGTGTAGATATTTCCATGTTTATACAGATAGCGGTGAAGATATCTCTTTCTTAATACAGATGGCAGTGTAGATATTTATATGTTCATAGAGATGGTGGTGCAGATATTTCCATGTTCATACAGGTGGCGGTGTAGATATTTCCATCTTCATACAGATAGCGGTGTAGTTATTTCCATGTGTAAAGAGATAGCTGTATAGATATTTCCATGTATATGCAGATAGCTGTTTAGATATTTCCATTTTCATGTAGATAGCGGTGTATATATTTCCCTCTTCAAATAGATAGCGGTGTAGATATTTCCATGTTCATACAGATAGTGGTGTAGATATTTCCATGTTCATTCAGATAGCGGTGTAGATATTTCCATGTTCATCCAGATGGCTGTGTAGATATATCCATGTTCATACAGATAGCGGTGTAGATAATTCCATGTTCATACAGATAGTGGTGTAGATATTTCCATGTTCATACAGATAGTGGTGTAGCTGTTTCCATGTTCATACAGATAGCGGTGTAGATATTTCCATGTTTATACAGATAGCGGTGAAGATGTATGCATGTTTACAAAGATAGCAGTGTAGATGTTTCCATGTTCATGCAGATAGCGGTGTAGATATTTCCATGTTCATCCAGATGGCTGTGTAGATATTTCCATGTTCATACAGACGGCTGTGAAGATATTTCCATGTTCATACAGATAGCGGTGTAGATATTTCCATGTTTATACAGATAGCAGTGTAGATATTTCCATGTTCATATGGATAGCAGTGTAGCTATTTCTATGTTCATACAGATAGCGGTGTAGATATTTCCATGTTCATCCAGATGGCTGTGTAGATATTTCCATGTTCATACAGATGGCGGTGAAGATATTTCCATGTTCATACAGATAGCGGTGTAGATATTTCCATGTTCATACAGATAGTGCTGTAGATATTTCCATGTTCATAAAGATAGCGGTGTAGATATTTCCATGTTTATACAGGTAGCGGTGTCGATATTTCCATGTTCATACAGATAGCCGTGTAGATATTGCCATGTTCATACCGATAGCGGTGCTGATACTTCCATGTTTATACAGGTAGCGGTGTACATATTTCCGTGTTTATACAGATAGCGGTGTAGATATTTCCATGTTCATACAGATAGCAGTGTAGATATTTCCATGTTTATACAGATAGCGGTGTAGATATCTCCTTCTTAATACAGATGGCGGTGTAGATATTTCCATGTTCATACAGATGGCGGTGTAGATATTTCCATGTTTATAGAGATAGCGGTGTAGTTATTTCCATGTGCAAAAAGATAGCTGTGCAGATATTTCCATTTATATGCAGATAGTTGTGTAGATATTTCCATTTTCATGCAGATAGCGGTGTAGATAAGTCCATGTTCATACAGATAGCGGTGTAGATATTTCCATGTTTATACAGATAGCGGTGTAGATATCTCCATCTTAATACAGATGGCGGTGTAGATATTTATATGTTCATTCAGATGGCGGTGCAGATATTTCCATGTTCATACATATGGCGGTGAAGATATTTCCATGTTCATACAAATGGCGGTGTAGATATTTCCATGTTAATACAGATAGCGGGGCTGATATTTCCATGTTTATACATGTAGCGGTGTAGATATTTCCATGTTTATACAGATAGCGGTGTAGATATTTCCATGTTTATACACATAGCGGTGTAGATATTTCCATGTTCATACAGATAGCGGTGTATGTATTTCCATTTTCATACAGATAGCGGTGTAGATATTTCCATTTTCATGCAGATAGCGGTGTATATATTTCCCTGTTCAAACAGTTAGCGGTGTAGTTATTTCCATGTTCATACAGATAGTGGTGTAGATATTTCCATGTGCAAAGAGATAGCTGTGTAGATATTTCCATTTATATGCAGATATTTGTGTAGATATTTCCATTTTCATGCAGATAGCGGTGTAGATATTTCCATTTTCATACAGATAGCGGTGTAGATATTTCCATTTTGATACAGATAGCGGTGTATGTATTTCCATGTTCATACAGATAGCGGTGTAGGTATTTCCATGTTCATCCAGATGGCTGTGTAGATATTTCCATGTTCATACAGATAGCGGTGTAGATATTTCCATGTTCATTCAGATGGCTGTGTAGATATATCCATGTTCATACAGATGGCGGTGAAGGCATTTCCATGTTCATACAGATAGCGGTGTAGATATTTCCATGTTCATACAGATAGCCGTGTACATATTGCCATGTTCATACCGATAGCGGTGCTGATACTTCCATGTTGATACAGGTAGCGGTGTAGATATTTCCATGTTTATAC
The DNA here is from genome assembly GCF_029281585.2 of Gorilla gorilla gorilla. Lineage (NCBI taxonomy): Eukaryota > Metazoa > Chordata > Mammalia > Primates > Hominidae > Gorilla > Gorilla gorilla. The sequence continues at coordinate 440,292 of NC_073232.2, read as the reverse complement.
ACATAGCGGTGTAGATATTTCCATGTTTATACAGATAGCGGTGTAGATATCTCCATCTTAATACAGATGGCGGTGGAGATATTTATATGTTCATACAGATGGTGGTGCAGATATTTCCATGTTCATACAGATGGCGGTGGATATATTTATATGTTCATACAGATGGCGGTGCAGATATTTCCATGTTCATACGGATGGCGGTGAAGATATTTCCATGTTCATACAGATGGCGGTGTAGAAACTTCCATGTTCATACTGATAGCGGTGTAGATATTTCCATGTTCATACAGGTAGCGGTGTAGATATTTCCATGTTTATACAGATAGCAGTGTAGATATTTCCATGTTTATACTCATAGCGGTGTAGATATTTCCATGTTTATACAGATAGCGGTGTAGATATTTCCATGTATATACACATAGCGGTGTAGATATTTCCATGTTTATACAGATAGCGGTGTAGATATCTCCATCTTAATACAGATGGCGGTGTAGATGTTTATATGTTCATACAGATAGCGGTGTAGATATCTCCTTCTTCATACAGATGGCGGTGTAGATTTTTCCATGTTCATACAGATAGCGGTGTAGTTATTTCCATGTGTAAAGAGATAGCTGTGTAGATCTTCCCATGTATATTCAGATAGCTGTGTAGATATTTCGATTTTCATGCAGATAGCGGTGTATATATTTCCCTGTTCAAACAGATAGCGGTGTGGATATTTCCATGTTCATACAGATAGTGGTGTAGATATTTCCATGTTCATACAGATAGCGGTGTAGCTATTTCCATGTTCATACAGATAGTGGTGTATGTATTTCCATGTTAATACAGATAGTGGTGTAGATATTTCCATGTTTATACAGATAGCGGTGTAGATATTTCCATGTTCATACAGATAGCGGTGCTGATATTTCCATGTTTATACAGGTAGCGGTGTAGATATTTCCATGTTTATACAGATAGCAGGGAAGATGTATGCATGTTTACACATATAGCGGTGGACATATTTTCATGTTCATCCAGATGGCTGTGTAGATATTTCCATGTTCATACCGATAGCGGTGTAGATATTTCCATGTTCATCCAGATGTCTGTGTAGATATATCCATATTCATACAGATGGCAGTGAAGATATTTCCATGTTCATACAGATAGCGGTGTAGATATTTCCATGTTCATACAGATAGCGGTGTAGATATTTCCGTGTTCATACCGATAGCGGTGCTGATATTTCCATGTTTATACAGGTAGCGGTGTAGATATTTCCATGTTTATACAGATAGCAGTGTAGATATTTCCATGTTTATACAGATAGCGGTGAAGATATCTCTTTCTTAATACAGATGGCAGTGTAGATATTTATATGTTCATAGAGATGGTGGTGCAGATATTTCCATGTTCATACAGGTGGCGGTGTAGATATTTCCATCTTCATACAGATAGCGGTGTAGTTATTTCCATGTGTAAAGAGATAGCTGTATAGATATTTCCATGTATATGCAGATAGCTGTTTAGATATTTCCATTTTCATGTAGATAGCGGTGTATATATTTCCCTCTTCAAATAGATAGCGGTGTAGATATTTCCATGTTCATACAGATAGTGGTGTAGATATTTCCATGTTCATACAGATAGAGGTGTAGATATTTCCATGTTCATCCAGATGGCTGTGTAGATATATCCATGTTCATACAGATAGCGGTGTAGATAATTCCATGTTCATACAGATAGTGGTGTAGATATTTCCATGTTCATACAGATAGTGGTGTAGCTGTTTCCATGTTCATACAGATAGCGGTGTAGATATTTCCATGTTTATACAGATAGCGGTGAAGATGTATGCATGTTTACAAAGATAGCAGTGTAGATGTTTCCATGTTCATGCAGATAGCGGTGTAGATATTTCCATGTTCATCCAGATGGCTGTGTAGATATTTCCATGTTCATACAGACGGCTGTGAAGATATTTCCATGTTCATACAGATAGCGGTGTAGATATTTCCATGTTTATACAGATAGCGGTGTAGATATTTCCATGTTCATATGGATAGCAGTGTAGCTATTTCCATGTTCATACAGATAGCGGTGTAGATATTTCCATGTTCATCCAGATGGCTGTGTAGATATTTCCATGTTCATACAGATGGCGGTGAAGATATTTCCATGTTCATACAGATAGCGGTGTAGATATTTCCATGTTCATACAGATAGTGGTGTAGATATTTCCATGTTCATACAGATAGCGGTGTAGCTATTTCCATGTTCATACAGATAGCGGTGTAGATATTTCCATGTTCATCCAGATGGCTGTGTAGCTATTTACATGTTCATACAGATAGCGGTGCTGATATTTCCATGTTTATACAGGTAGCAGTGTAGATATTTCCTTGTTTATACAGAAAGCGGCATAGATATTTCCATGTTTCTACAGATAGCGGTGTAGATATTTCCAAGTTTATACAGATAGCGGTGTAGATAACTCCATCTTAATACAGATGGCGGTGTAGATATTTATATGTTCATACAGATGTCGGTGCAGATATTTCCATGTTCATACAGATGGCGGTGTAGATATTTCCATGTTTATTGACATAGCAGTGTAGTTATTTCCATGTGTAAAGAGATACCTTGTAGATATTTCCATGTATGTGCAGATAGCTGTGTAGATATTTCCATTTTCATGCAGATAGCGGTGAAGATGTATACATGTTTACACAGATAGCGGTGTAGATATTTCCATGTTCATACAGATTGCGGTGTAGATATTTCCATGTTCATACAGATGGCTGTGTAGATATATCTATGTTCTTACAGATGGCGGAGAAGATATTTCCATGTTCATACAGATAGCGGTGTAGATATTTCCATGTTCATACAGATAGCGGTGTAGATATTTCCATGTTCATACAGATAGCGGTGTAGATATTTCCATGTTCATACAGATAACGGTGTAGATATTTCCATGTTCATCCAGATGGCTGTGTAGATATATCCATGTACATACAGATGGCGGTGAAGATATTTCCATGTTCATACAGATAGCGTTGCAGATATTTCCATGTTCATACAGATAGCCGTGTAGATATTGCCATGTTTATACCGATAGCGGTGCTGATACTTCCATGTTTATACAGGTAGCGGTGTACATATTTCCATGTTTATACAGATAGCGGTGTAGATATTTCCATGTTCATACAGATAGCGGTGTAGATAATTCCATGTTCATAGAGATAGCGGTGTAGATATTTACATGTTCATACAGATAGCGGTGCTGATATTTCCATGTTTATATAGGTAGCGGTGTAGATATTTCCATGTTTATACAGATAGCGGTGTGGATATTTCCATGTTTATACCCATAGCGGTGTAGATATTTCCATGTTTATACAGATAGCGGTGTAGATATTTCCGTGTTTATACAGATAGCGGTGTAGATATTTCCATGTTCATACAGATAGCTTTGTAGATATATCCATGTTTATACAGATAGCGGCGAAGATGTATGCATGTTTACACAGATAGCGGTGTAGATATTTCCATGTTCATCCAGATGGCTGTGTAGATATATCCAAGTTCATACAGATGGCGGTGCAGATATTTCCATGTTGATACTGATGGTGGTGTAGATATTTCCATGTTTATAGAGATAGCGGTGTAGTTATTTCCATGTGTAAAGAGATATCTGTGTAGATATTTCCATGTATATGCAGAAAGATGGGTAGATATTTCCATTTTCATACAGATAGCGGTGTAGATACTTCCATGTTCAAACAGGTAGCGGTGTAGATATTTCCATGTTTGTACGGATAGCGGTGTAGATATTTCCATGTTTATACAGATAGCGGTGAAGATGTATGCATGTTTACACAGATAGCGGTGTAGATGTTTCCATGTTCATACAGATAGCGGTGTAGAAATTTCCATGTTTATCCAGATAGCGGTGAAGATGTATGCATGTTTACACAGATAGCGGTGTAGATATTTCCATGTTCATCCAGATGGCTGTGTAGATATATCCATGTTCATGCAGATACCGGTGTAGATATTTCCATGTTCATACAGATAGCGGTGCAGCTATTTCCATGTTCATCCAGATGGCTGTGTAGATATATCCATGTTCATACAGATGGCGTTGAAGGTATTTCCATGTTCATACAGATAGCGGTGTAGATATATCCATGTTCATACAGATTGCGGTGTAGATATTTCCATGTTCATACAGATAGCGGTGTATGTATTTCCATGTTCATACAGATAGCGGTGTAGATATTTCCATTTTTAAGCAGATAGCGGTGTATATACTTCCCTGTTGAAACAGTTAGCGGTGTAGATATTTCCATGTTCATAAAGATAGCGGTGTAGATATTTCCATGTTTATACAGATAGCGGTGAAGTTGTATGCATGTTTACACAGATAGCGGTGTAGGTATTTCCACGTTCATCCAGATGGCTGTGTAGATATATCCATGTTCATACAGATGGCGGTGAAGGTATTTCCATGTTCATACAGATAGCGGTGTAGATATTTCCATGTTCATACAGATAGTGGTGTAGATATTTCCATGTTCATACAGATAGCGGTGTAGATATTTCCATGTTCATACAGATAGCGGTGTATGTATTTCCATGTTCATACAGATAGCGGTGTAGATATTTCCATGTTCATCCAGATGGCTTTGTAGATATTCCCATTTTCATACAGATAGTGGTGTAGATATTTCCATGTTCATTCAGATAGCGGTGTAGATATTTCCATATTCATCCAGATGGCTGTGTAGATATATCCATGTTCATACAGATGGCGGTGAAGACATTTCCATGTTCATACAGATAGCGGTGTAGATATTTCCATGTTCATACAGATAGCAGTGTAGATATTGCCATGTTCATACCGATAGCGGTGCTGATACTTCCATGTTTATACAGGTAGCGGTGTAGATATTTCCATGTTAATACAGATAGCGGTGTAGATATTTCCATGTTTATACAGATAGCGGTGTAGATATCTACTACTTAATACAGATGGCGGTGTAGATATTTCCATGTTCATACAGATGGCGGTGTAGATATTTCCATGTTTATAGAGATAGCGGTGTAGTTATTTCTATGTGCAAAGAGATAGCTGTGTAGATATTTCCATTTATATGCAGATAGTTGTGTAGATATTTCCATTTTCATGCAGATAGCGATGTAGATATTTCCATGTTCAAAGAGATAGCGGTGTAGATATTTCCATGTTCATACAGATAGCGGTGCTGATATTTCCATGTTTAAACAGGTATCGGTGTATATATTTCCATGTTTATACAGATAGCGGTGTAGATATTTCCATGTTTATACAGATAGCGGTGTAGATATTTCCATGTTTATACAGATAGCGGTGTAGATATCTCCATCTTTATTAAGATGGCGGTGTAGATATTTATATGTTCATACAGATGGCGGTGCAGATATTTCCATGTTCATACAGATGGCGGTGAAGATATTTCCATGTTCATACAGATGGCGGTGTAGAAACTTCCATGTTCATACTGATAGCGGTGCTGATATTTCCATGTTTATACAGGTAGCGGTGTAGATATTTCCATGTTTATACAGATAGCGGTGTAGATATTTCCATGTTTATACAAATAGCGGTGTAGATATTTCCATGTTTATACAGATAGCGGTGTAGATATTTCCATGTTTATGCAGATAGTTGTGTAGATATCCCCATCTTAATACAGATGGCGGTGTAGATATTTAAATGTTCATTCAGATGGCTGTGTAGACATATCCATGTTCATACAGATGGCGGTGAAGATATTTCCATGTTCATACAGATAGCGGTGTAGATATTTCCATGTTCATACAGATAGCGGTGTAGATATTTCCATGTTAATACAGATGGCTGTGTAGCTATATCCATGTTCCTACAGATGGCGGTGAAGAGATTTCCATGTTCATACAGATGGCGGTGTAGATATTTCCATGTTCATACAGATTGCGGGGCTTATATTTCCATGTTTATACATGTAGCGGTGTAGATATTTCCATGTTTATACAGATAGCGGTGTAGATATTTCCATGTTTATACACATAGCGGTGTAGATATTTCCATGTTCATACAGATAGCGGTGTTTGTATTTCCATGTTCATACAGATAGCGGTGTAGATATTTCCATTTTCATGCAGATAGCGGTGTATATATTTCCCTGTTCAAACAGTTAGCGGTGTAGATATTTCCATGTTCATAAAGATAGCGGTGTAGATATTTCCATGTTTATACAGATAGCGGTGAAGTTGTATGCATGTTTACACAGATAGCGGTGTAGATATTTCCACGTTCATCCAGATGGCTGTGTAGATATATCCATGTTCATACAGATGGCGGTGAAGATATTTCCATGTTCATACAGATAGCGGTGTAGATATCTCCATCTTAATACAGATGGCGGTGTAGATATTTATATGTTCATACATATGGCGGTGCAGATATTTCCATGTTCATACGGATGGCGGTGAAGATATTTCCGTGTTCATACAGATGGCGGTGTAGAAACTTCCATGTTTATACTGATAGCGGTGCTGATATTTCCATGTTTATACAGGTAGCGGTGTAGATATTTCCATGTTTATACAGATAGCAGTGTAGATATTTCCATGTTTATACACATAGCGGTGTAGATATTTCCATGTCTATACAGATAGCGGTGTAGATATTTCCATGTTTATGCAGATAGTGGTGTAGATATCTCCATCTTAATACAGATGGCGGTGTAGATATTTAAATGTTCATACAGATGGCGGTGCAGATATTTCCATGTTCATACAGATGGCGGTGTAGATATTTCCATGTTCGTACAGATAGCGGTGTAGTTATTTCCATGTGTAAAGAGATAGCTGTGTAGATATTTCCATGTATAAGCAGATAGCTGTGTAGATATTTCCGTTTTCATGCACATAGCGGTGTATATATTTCCCTGTTAAAACAGATAGTGGTGTAGATATTTCCATGTTCATAAAGATAGCGGTGTAGATATTTCCATGTTTATACAGATAGCGGTGAAGATGTATGCATGTTTACACAGATAGCGGTGTAGATATTTCCAAGTTCATCCAGATGGCTGTGTAGATATATCCATGTTCATACAGATAGAGGTGTAGATATTTCCTTGTTCATACAGATAGCGGTGCAGATATTTCCATGTTCATCCAAATGGCTGTGTAGATATATCCCTGTTCATACTGATGGCGGTGAAGATATTTCAATGTTCATACAGATAGCGGTGTAGATATTTCCATGTTCATACAGATAGCTGTGTAGATATTTCCATGTTCATACAGATAGGGTTGTATGTATTTCCAAGTTCATACAGGTAGTGGTGTTGATATTTCCATTTTCATGAAGATAGTGGTGTATATATTTCCCTGTTCAAACAGTTAGCGGTGTAGATATTTCCATGTTCATAAAGATAGCGGTGTAGATATTTCCATGTTTATACAGATAGCGGTGAAGATGTATGCATGTTTTCACAGATATCGGTGTAGATATTTCCATGTTCATCCAAATGGCTGTGTAGATATATCCATGTTCATACAGATGGCGGTGAAGATATTTCCATGTTCATACAGATAGCGTTGTAGATATTTCTATGTTCATACAGATAGCAGTGTAGATATTTCCATGTTCATACAGATAGCGGTGTATGTATTTCCATGTTCATACAGATAGCGGTGTAGATATTTCCATGTTCATCCTGATGGCTGTGTTGAGATTTCCATGTTCATACAGATAGCGGTGTAAATATTTCCATGTTCATACAGATAGCGGTGTAGATATTTCCATGTTCATCCAGATGGCTGTGTAGATACATCAAGGTTCATACAGATGGCGGTGAAGATATTTCCATGTTCATACAGATGGCGTTGTAGATATTTCTATGTTCATACAGATTGCCGTGTAGATGTTGCCATGTTCATACCGATAGCAGTGCTGATACTTCCATGTTTATACAGGTAGCGGTGTACATTTTTAAGTGTTTATACAGGTAACGGTGTAGATATTTCCATGTTCATACAGATAGCGGTGTAGATATTTCCATGTTTATACAGATAGCGGTGTAGATATCTCCTTCTTAATACAGATGGCGGTGTAGACATTTATATGTTCATACAGATGGCGGTGCAGATATTTCCATGTTCATACAGATGGTGGTGAAGATATTTCCATGTTTATAGAGATAGCGGTGTAGTTATTTCCATGTGCAAAGAGATAGCTGTGTAGATATTTCCATGTATATGCAGATAGCTGTGTAGATATTTCCATTTTCATGCAGATAGCGGTGTAGATATTTCCATGTTCAAACAGATAGCGGTGTAGATATTTCCATGTTCATACAGATAGCGGTGTGGATATTTCCATGTTTATACAGATAGCGGTGAAGATGTATGCATGTTTACACAGATAGAGGTGTAGATATTTCCATGTTCATACAGATAGCGGTGTAGATATTTCCATGTTCATCCAGACGGCTGTGTAGACATATCCGTGTTCATACAGATGGGGGTGAAGATATTTCCATGTTCATACAGATGGCTGTGTAGATATATCCATGTTCATACAGATGACGGTGAAGATTTTTCCATGTTCATACAGATGGCGGTGTAGATATTTCCATGTTCATACAGATAGCGGTGCTGTTATTTCCATGTTTATACAGGTAGCAGTGTAGATGTTTCCATGTTTATGCAGATAGCGGTGTAGATATTTCCATGTTTATACACATAGCGGTGTAGATATTTCCATGTTTGTACAGATAGCGGTGTAGATATCTCCATCTTAATACAGATGGCGGTGTAGATATTTATAAGTTCATACAGATGGCGGTGCAGATATTTCCATGTTCATACAGATGGCGGTGAAGATATTTCCATGTTCATACAGATGGCGGTGTAGATACTTCCATGTTCATACCGATAGCGGTGCTGATATTTCCCTTTTTATACAGGTAGCGGTGTAGATATTTCCATGTTTATACAGATAGCGGTGTAGATATTACCATGTTTATACACATAGCGGTGTAGATATTTCCATGTTTATACCGATAGCGATGTAGATATCTCCATCTTAATAGAGATGGCAATGTAGATATTTATATGTTTATTCAGATGGTGGTGCAGATATTTCCATGTTCATACAGATGGTGGTGTAGATATTTCCATGTTCATACAGATAGCGGTGTAGATATTTCCATTTTTATAGAGATATCTGTGTAGATATTTCCATTCTCAGGCAGATAGCGGTGTATATACTTCCCTGTTCAAACAGATAGCGGTGTAGATATTTCCATGTTCATACAGATAGTGCTGTAGATATTTCCATGTTCATACAGATAGCGGTGTAGCTATTTCCATGTTCATACAGATAGCGGTGTGGATATTTCCATGTTCATAGAGATAGCGGTGTATATATTTCCAGGTTTATACAGGTAGCGGTGTAGATATTTCCATGTTTATACAGATAGCGGTGAAGATGTATGCATGTTTACACAGATAGCGGTGTAGATATATTCATGTTCCTCCAGATGGCTGTGTAGATATTTCCATGTTCATACAGATAGCGGTGTAGATATTTCCATGTTCATCCAGATGGCTGTGTAGATATATCCATGTTCATACAGATGGCGGTGAAGATGTTTCCATGTTCATACAGATAGCGGTGTAGATATTTCCATGTTTATACAGATATCGGTGTAGATATTTCCATGTTCATACTGATAGCAGTGTAGCTATTTCCATGTTCCTACAGATAGCGGTGTAGATATTTCCATGTTCATACAGATGGCGGTGTAGATATTTCCATGTTCCTGCACATAGCGGTGTAGATATTTCCATGTTCATACCGATAGCGGTGTAGATATTTCCATCTTTATACAGGTAGCGGTGTAGATATTTCCATGTTCATACAGATAGTGGTGTAGATATTTCCATGTTTAAACAGACAGCAGTGTAGATATTTCCTTGTTTATACAGATAGCGGTGTAGATTTCTCCTTCTTAATACAGACGGCGGTGTAGATGTTTATATGTTCATACAGATGGTGGTGCAGATATTTCCATGTTCATACAGATAGCGGTGTAGATATTTCCATGTTCATACAGATAGTGGTGTAGATATTTCCATGTTCATACAGATAGCGGTGTAGATATTTCCATGTTCATACAGATAGCGGTGTATGTATTTCCATGTTCATACAGATAGCGGTGTAGATATTTCCATGTTCATCCAGATGGCTGTGTAGATATTCCCATGTTCATACAGATAGCGGTGTAGATATTTCCATGTTCATACAGATAGCGGTGTAGATATTTCCATATTCATCCAGATGGCTGTGTAGATATATCCATGTTCATACAGATGTCGGTGAAGACATTTCCATGTTCATACAGATAGCGGTGTAGATATTTCCATGTTCATACAGATAGCCGTGTAGATATTGCCATGTTCATACCGATAGCGGTGCTGATACTTCCATGTTTATACAGGTAGCGGTGAATATATTTCCGTGTTTATACAGATACCGGTGTAGATATTTCCATGTTAATACAGATAGCGGTGTAGATATTTCCATGTTTATACAGATAGCGGTGTAGATATCTCCTTCTTAATACAGATGGCGGTGTAGATATTTCCATGTTCATACAGATGGCGGTGTAGATATTTCCATGTTTATAGAGATAGCGGTGTAGTTATTTCCATGTGCAAAGAGATAGCTGTGTAGATATTTCCATTTATATGCAGATAGTTGTGTAGATATTTCCATTTTCATGCAGATAGCGGTGTAGATATTTCCATGTTCAAACAGATAGCGGTGTAGATATTTCCATGTTCATACAGATAGCGGTGTAGATATTTCCATGTTTATACAGATAGCGGTGTAGATGTATGCATGTTTACAGAGATAGCGGTGTAGATATTTCCATGTTCATAGAGATAGCGCTGTAGATATTTCCATGTTCATCCAGACGGCTGTGTAGACATATCCATGTTCATACAGATGGAGGTGAAGATATTTCCATGTTCATACAGATGGCTGTGTAGATATATCCATGTTCATACAGATGGCGGTGACGATATGTCCTTGTTCATACAGATGGCGGTGTAGATATTTCCATGTTCATACAGATAGCGGTGCTGATATTTCCATGTTTATACAGGTATCGGTGTATATATTTCCATGTTTATACAGATAGCGGTGTAGATATTTCCATGTTTATACAGATAGCGGTGTAGATATTTCCAAGTTCACAGAGATAGCGGTGTAGATATTTACATGTTCATACAGAAAGCGGTGCTGATATTTAAATGTTTATACAGGTAGCGGTGTAGATATTTCCATGTTTTTACAGATACTGATGTAGATATTTCCATGTTTATTCAGATAGCGGTGTAGATATTTCCAAGTTTATACAGATAGCGGTGTAGATATCTCCATCTTAATACAGATGGCGGTGTAGATATTTATATGTTCATACAGATGGCGGTGCAGATATTTCCATGTTCATATAGATGGCGGTGTAGATATTTCCATGTTTATAGAGATAGCGGTGTAGTTGTTTCCATGTGTAAAGAGATAGATTTGTAGATATTTCCATGTGTATGCAGATAGCTGTGTAGATATTTCCATTTTCATGCAGATAGCGGTGTAGATATTTCCATGTTCAAACAGATAGCGGTGTAGATATTTCCATGTTCATACAGATAGCGGTGTAGATATTTCCATGTTTATACAGATAGCGGTGAAGATGTATGCATGTTTACAAGGATAGCAGTGTAGATGTTTCCACGTTCATGCAGATAGAGGTGTAGATATTTCCATGTTCATCCAGATGGAATTGTAGATATATCCATGTTCATACAGATGGCAGTGAAGATATTTCCATGTTCACACAGATAGCGGTGTAGATATTTCCATGTTCATACAGATAGCGGTGGAGATATTTCCGAGTTCATACCGATACCGGTGCTGATATTTCCATGTTTATACAGGTAGCGATGTAGATATTTCCATGTTTGTACAGATAGCGGTGTAGATATTTCCATGTTTATACAGATAGCAGTGTAGATATTTCCATGTTTATACAGATATCGGTGTAGATATCTCCTTCTTAATGCAGATGGCGGTGTAGATATTTATATGTTCATACAGATGGCGGTGCAAATATTTCCATGTTCATACAGATGGCGGTGTAGCTATTTCCATGTTCATGCAGATAGCGGTGTAGTTATTTCCATGTGTAAAGAGATAGCTGTGTAGATATTCCCATGTATATTCAGATAGCTGTGTAGATATTTCCATTTTCATGCAGATAGCGGTGTATAAATTTCCCTTTTCAAACAGATAGCGGTGTAGTTATTTCCATGTTCATACAGATAGTGGTGTAGATATTTCCATGTTCATACAGATAGCGGTGTAGCTATTTCCATGTTCATACAGATAGCGGTGTGGATTTTTCCATGTTCATAGAGATAGCGGTGTAGATATTTCCATGTTCATACAGATAGCGGTGCTGATATTTCCATGCTTATACAGGTAGCGGTGTAGATATTTCCATGTTTATACAGATAGCGGTGAAGATGTATGCATGTTTACACATATAGCGGTGTAGATATTTTCATGTTCATCCAGATGGCTGTGTAGATATTTCCATGTTCATACCGATAGCGGTGTAGATATTTCCATGTTCATCCAGATGGCTGTGTAGATATATCCATGTTCATACAGATGGCAGTGAAGATATTTCCATGTTCATACAGATAGCAGTGTAGATATTTCCATGTTCATACAGATAGCGGTGTAGATATTTCCGTGTTCATACAGATAGCGGTGCTGGTATTTCCATGTTTATACAGGTTGCGGTGTAGATATTTCAATGTTTATACAGATAGCGGTGTAGATATTTCCATGTTCATACAGATAGCAGTGTAGATATTTCCATGTTTATACAGATAGCGGTGTAGATATCTCCTTCTTAATACAGATGGCGGTGTAGATATTTCCATGTTCATACAGATGGCCGTGTAGATATTTCCATGTTTATAGAGATAGCGGTGTAGTTATTTCCATGTGCAAAAAGATAGCTGTGCAGATATTTCCATTTATATGCAGATAGTTGTGTAGATATTTCCATTTTCATGCAGATAGCGGTGTAGATAAGTCCATGTTCATACAGATAGCGGTGTAGATATTTCCATGTTTATACAGATAGCGGTGTAGATATCTCCATCTTAATACAGATGGCGGTGTAGATATTTATATGTTCATACAGATGGCGGTGCAGATATTTCCATGTTCATACATATGGCGGTGAAGATATTTCCATGTTCATACAAATGGCGGTGTAGATATTTCCATGTTAATACAGATAGCGGGGCTGATATTTCCATGTTTATACATGTAGCGGTGTAGATATTTCCATGTTTATACAGATAGCGGTGTAGATATTTCCATGTTTATACACATAGCGGTGTAGATATTTCCATGTTCATACAGATAGCGGTGTATGTATTTCCATTTTCATACAGATAGCGGTGTAGATATTTCCATTTTCATGCAGATAGCGGTGTATATATTTCCCTGTTCAAACAGTTAGCGGTGTAGTTATTTCCATGTTCATACAGATAGTGGTGTAGATATTTCCATGTGCAAAGAGATAGCTGTGTAGGTATTTCCATTTATATGCAGATATTTGTGTAGATATTTCCATTTTCATGCAGATAGCGGTGTAGATATTTCCATTTTCATACAGATAGCGGTGTAGATATTTCCATTTTGATACAGATAGCGGTGTATGTATTTCCATGTTCATACAGATAGCGGTGTAGGTATTTCCATGTTCATCCAGATGGCTGTGTAGATATTTCCATGTTCATACAGATAGCGGTGTAGATATTTCCATGTTCATTCAGATGGCTGTGTAGATATATCCATGTTCATACAGATGGCGGTGAAGGCATTTCCATGTTCATACAGATAGCGGTGTAGATATTTCCATGTTCATACAGATAGCCGTGTACATATTGCCATGTTCATACCGATAGCGGTGCTGATACTTCCATGTTGATACAGGTAGCGGTGTAGATATTTCCATGTTTATACACATAGCGGTGTAGATATTTCCATGTTTATACAGATAGCGGTGTAGATATCTCCATCTTAATACAGATGGCGGTGGAGATATTTATATGTTCATACAGATGGTGGTGCAGATATTTCCATGTTCATACGGATGGCGGTGAAGATATTTCCATGTTCATACAGATGGCGGTGTAGAAACTTCCATGTTCATACTGATAGCGGTGTAGATATTTCCATGTTTATACAGGTAGCGGTGTAGATATTTCCATGTTTATACAGATAGCAGTGTAGATATTTCCATGTTTATACTCATAGCGGTGTAGATATTTCCATGTTTATACAGATAGCGGTGTAGATATTTCCATGTATATACACATAGCGGTGTAGATATTTCCATGTTTATACAGATAGCGGTGTAGATATCTCCATCTTAATACAGATGGCGGTGTAGATGTTTATATGTTCATACAGATAGCGGTGTAGATATCTCCTTCTTCATACAGATGGCGGTGTAGATTTTTCCATGTTCATACAGATAGCGGTGTAGTTATTTCCATGTGTAAAGAGATAGCTGTGTAGATCTTCCCATGTATATTCAGATAGCTGTGTAGATATTTCGATTTTCATGCAGATAGCGGTGTATATATTTCCCTGTTCAAACAGATAGCGGTGTAGATATTTCCATGTTCATACAGATAGTGGTGTAGATATTTCCATGTTCATACAGATAGCGGTGTAGCTATTTCCATGTTCATACAGATAGTGGTGTATGTATTTCCATGTTAATACAGATAGTGGTGTAGATATTTCCATGTTTATACAGATAGCGGTGTAGATATTTCCATGTTCATACAGATAGCGGTGCTGATATTTCCATGTTTATACAGGTAGCAGTGTAGATATTTCCATGTTTATACAGATAGCAGGGAAGATGTATGCATGTTTACACATATAGCGGTGGACATATTTTCATGTTCATCCAGATGGCTGTGTAGATATTTCCATGTTCATACCGATAGCGGTGTAGATATTTCCATGTTCATCCAGATGTCTGTGTAGATATATCCATATTCATACAGATGGCAGTGAAGATATTTCCATGTTCATACAGATAGCGGTGTAGATATTTCCATGTTCATACAGATAGCGGTGTAGATATTTCCGTGTTCATACCGATAGCGGTGCTGATATTTCCATGTTTATACAGGTAGCGGTGTAGATATTTCCATGTTTATACAGATAGCAGTGTAGATATTTCCATGTTTATACAGATAGCGTTGAAGATATCTCTTTCTTAATACAGATGGCAGTGTAGATATTTATATGTTCATAGAGATGGTGGTGCAGATATTTCCATGTTCATACAGGTGGCGGTGTAGATATTTCCATCTTCATACAGATAGCGGTGTAGTTATTTCCATGTGTAAAGAGATAGCTGTATAGATATTTCCATGTATATGCAGATAGCTGTTTAGATATTTCCATTTTCATGTAGATAGCGGTGTATATATTTCCCTCTTCAAATAGATAGCGGTGTAGATATTTCCATGTTCATACAGATAGTGGTGTAGATATTTCCATGTTCATACAGATAGAGGTGTAGATATTTCCATGTTCATCCAGATGGCTGTGTAGATATATCCATGTTCATACAGATAGCGGTGTAGATAATTCCATGTTCATACAGATAGTGGTGTAGATATTTCCATGTTCATACAGATAGTGGTGTAGCTGTTTCCATGTTCATACAGATAGCGGTGTAGATATTTCCATGTTTATACAGATAGCGGTGAAGATGTATGCATGTTTACAAAGATAGCAGTGTAGATGTTTCCATGTTCATGCAGATAGCGGTGTAGATATTTCCATGTTCATCCAGATGGCTGTGTAGATATTTCCATGTTCATACAGACGGCTGTGAAGATATTTCCATGTTCATACAGATAGCGGTGTAGATATTTCCATGTTTATACAGATAGCGGTGTAGATATTTCCATGTTCATATGGATAGCAGTGTAGCTATTTCCATGTTCATACAGATAGCGGTGTAGATATTTCCATGTTCATCCAGATGGCTGTGTAGATATTTCCATGTTCATACAGATGGCGGTGAAGATATTTCCATGTTCATACAGATAGCGGTGTAGATATTTCCATGTTCATACAGATAGTGGTGTAGATATTTCCATGTTCATACAGATAGCGGTGTAGCTATTTCCATGTTCATACAGATAGCGGTGTAGATATTTCCATGTTCATCCAGATGGCTGTGTAGCTATTTACATGTTCATACAGATAGCGGTGCTGATATTTCCATGTTTATACAGGTAGCAGTGTAGATATTTCCTTGTTTATACAGAAAGCGGCATAGATATTTCCATGTTTCTACAGATAGCGGTGTAGATATTTCCAAGTTTATACAGATAGCAGTGTAGATAACTCCATCTTAATACAGATGGCGGTGTAGATATTTATATGTTCATACAGATGTCGGTGCAGATATTTCCATGTTCATACAGATGGCGGTGTAGATATTTCCATGTTTATTGACATAGCAGTGTAGTTATTTCCATGTGTAAAGAGATACCTTGTAGATATTTCCATGTATGTGCAGATAGCTGTGTAGATATTTCCATTTTCATGCAGATAGCGGTGAAGATGTATACATGTTTACACAGATAGCGGTGTAGATATTTCCATGTTCATACAGATTGCGGTGTAGATATTTCCATGTTCATACAGATGGCTGTGTAGATATATCTATGTTCTTACAGATGGCGGAGAAGATATTTCCATGTTCATACAGATAGCGGTGTAGATATTTCCATGTTCATACAGATAGCGGTGTAGATATTTCCATGTTCATACAGATAGCGGTGTAGATATTTCCATGTTCATACAGATAACGGTGTAGATATTTCCATGTTCATCCAGATGGCTGTGTAGATATATCCATGTACATACAGATGGCGGTGAAGATATTTCCATGTTCATACAGATAGCGTTGCAGATATTTCCATGTTCATACAGATAGCCGTGTAGATATTGCCATGTTTATACCGATAGCGGTGCTGATACTTCCATGTTTATACAGGTAGCGGTGTACATATTTCCATGTTTATACAGATAGCGGTGTAGATATTTCCATGTTCATACAGATAGCGGTGTAGATAATTCCATGTTCATAGAGATAGCGGTGTAGATATTTACATGTTCATACAGATAGCGGTGCTGATATTTCCATGTTTATATAGGTAGCGGTGTAGATATTTCCATGTTTATACAGATAGCGGTGTGGATATTTCCATGTTTATACCCATAGCGGTGTAGATATTTCCATGTTTATACAGATAGCGGTGTAGATATTTCCGTGTTTATACAGATAGCGGTGTAGATATTTCCATGTTCATACAGATAGCTTTGTAGATATATCCATGTTTATACAGATAGCGGCGAAGATGTATGCATGTTTACACAGATAGCGGTGTAGATATTTCCATGTTCATCCAGATGGCTGTGTAGATATATCCAAGTTCATACAGATGGCGGTGCAGATATTTCCATGTTGATACTGATGGTGGTGTAGATATTTCCATGTTTATAGAGATAGCGGTGTAGTTATTTCCATGTGTAAAGAGATATCTGTGTAGATATTTCCATGTATATGCAGAAAGATGGGTAGATATTTCCATTTTCATACAGATAGCGGTGTAGATACTTCCATGTTCAAACAGGTAGCGGTGTAGATATTTCCATGTTTGTACGGATAGCGGTGTAGATATTTCCATGTTTATACAGATAGCGGTGAAGATGTATGCATGTTTACACAGATAGCGGTGTAGATGTTTCCATGTTCATACAGATAGCGGTGTAGAAATTTCCATGTTTATCCAGATAGCGGTGAAGATGTATGCATGTTTACACAGATAGCGGTGTAGATATTTCCATGTTCATCCAGATGGCTGTGTAGATATATCCATGTTCATGCAGATACCGGTGTAGATATTTCCATGTTCATACAGATAGCGGTGCAGCTATTTCCATGTTCATCCAGATGGCTGTGTAGATATATCCATGTTCATACAGATGGCGTTGAAGGTATTTCCATGTTCATACAGATAGCGGTGTAGATATATCCATGTTCATACAGATTGCGGTGTAGATATTTCCATGTTCATACAGATAGCGGTGTATGTATTTCCATGTTCATACAGATAGCGGTGTAGATATTTCCATTTTTAAGCAGATAGCGGTGTATATACTTCCCTGTTGAAACAGTTAGCGGTGTAGATATTTCCATGTTCATAAAGATAGCGGTGTAGATATTTCCATGTTTATACAGATAGCGGTGAAGTTGTATGCATGTTTACACAGATAGCGGTGTAGGTATTTCCACGTTCATCCAGATGGCTGTGTAGATATATCCATGTTCATACAGATGGCGGTGAAGGTATTTCCATGTTCATACAGATAGCGGTGTAGATATTTCCATGTTCATACAGATAGTGGTGTAGATATTTCCATGTTCATACAGATAGCGGTGTAGATATTTCCATGTTCATACAGATAGCGGTGTATGTATTTCCATGTTCATACAGATAGCGGTGTAGATATTTCCATGTTCATCCAGATGGCTTTGTAGATATTCCCATTTTCATACAGATAGTGGTGTAGATATTTCCATGTTCATTCAGATAGCGGTGTAGATATTTCCATATTCATCCAGATGGCTGTGTAGATATATCCATGTTCATACAGATGGCGGTGAAGACATTTCCATGTTCATACAGATAGCGGTGTAGATATTTCCATGTTCATACAGATAGCAGTGTAGATATTGCCATGTTCATACCGATAGCGGTGCTGATACTTCCATGTTTATACAGGTAGCGGTGTAGATATTTCCATGTTAATACAGATAGCGGTGTAGATATTTCCATGTTTATACAGATAGCGGTGTAGATATCTACTACTTAATACAGATGGCGGTGTAGATATTTCCATGTTCATACAGATGGCGGTGTAGATATTTCCATGTTTATAGAGATAGCGGTGTAGTTATTTCTATGTGCAAAGAGATAGCTGTGTAGATATTTCCATTTATATGCAGATAGTTGTGTAGATATTTCCATTTTCATGCAGATAGCGATGTAGATATTTCCATGTTCAAAGAGATAGCGGTGTAGATATTTCCATGTTCATACAGATAGCGGTGCTGATATTTCCATGTTTAAACAGGTATCGGTGTATATATTTCCATGTTTATACAGATAGCGGTGTAGATATTTCCATGTTTATACAGATAGCGGTGTAGATATTTCCATGTTTATACAGATAGCGGTGTAGATATCTCCATCTTTATTAAGATGGCGGTGTAGATATTTATATGTTCATACAGATGGCGGTGCAGATATTTCCATGTTCATACAGATGGCGGTGAAGATATTTCCATGTTCATACAGATGGCGGTGTAGAAACTTCCATGTTCATACTGATAGCGGTGCTGATATTTCCATGTTTATACAGGTAGCGGTGTAGATATTTCCATGTTTATACAGATAGCGGTGTAGATATTTCCATGTTTATACAAATAGCGGTGTAGATATTTCCATGTTTATACAGATAGCGGTGTAGATATTTCCATGTTTATGCAGATAGTTGTGTAGATATCCCCATCTTAATACAGATGGCGGTGTAGATATTTAAATGTTCATTCAGATGGCTGTGTAGACATATCCATGTTCATACAGATGGCGGTGAAGATATTTCCATGTTCATACAGATAGCGGTGTAGATATTTCCATGTTCATACAGATAGCGGTGTAGATATTTCCATGTTAATACAGATGGCTGTGTAGCTATATCCATGTTCCTACAGATGGCGGTGAAGAGATTTCCATGTTCATACAGATGGCGGTGTAGATATTTCCATGTTCATACAGATTGCGGGGCTTATATTTCCATGTTTATACATGTAGCGGTGTAGATATTTCCATGTTTATACAGATAGCGGTGTAGATATTTCCATGTTTATACACATAGCGGTGTAGATATTTCCATGTTCATACAGATAGCGGTGTTTGTATTTCCATGTTCATACAGATAGCGGTGTAGATATTTCCATTTTCATGCAGATAGCGGTGTATATATTTCCCTGTTCAAACAGTCAGCGGTGTAGATATTTCCATGTTCATAAAGATAGCGGTGTAGATATTTCCATGTTTATACAGATAGCGGTGAAGTTGTATGCATGTTTACACAGATAGCGGTGTAGATATTTCCACGTTCATCCAGATGGCTGTGTAGATATATCCATGTTCATACAGATGGCGGTGAAGATATTTCCATGTTCATACAGATAGCGGTGTAGATATCTCCATCTTAATACAGATGGCGGTGTAGATATTTATATGTTCATACAGATGGCGGTGCAGATATTTCCATGTTCATACGGATGGCGGTGAAGATATTTCCGTGTTCATACAGATGGCGGTGTAGAAACTTCCATGTTTATACTGATAGCGGTGCTGATATTTCCATGTTTATACAGGTAGCGGTGTAGATATTTCCATGTTTATACAGATAGCAGTGTAGATATTTCCATGTTTATACACATAGCGGTGTAGATATTTCCATGTCTATACAGATAGCGGTGTAGATATTTCCATGTTTATGCAGATAGTGGTGTAGATATCTCCATCTTAATACAGATGGCGGTGTAGATATTTAAATGTTCATACAGATGGCGGTGCAGATATTTCCATGTTCATACAGATGGCGGTGTAGATATTTCCATGTTCGTACAGATAGCGGTGTAGTTATTTCCATGTGTAAAGAGATAGCTGTGTAGATATTTCCATGTATAAGCAGATAGCTGTGTAGATATTTCCGTTTTCATGCACATAGCGGTGTATATATTTCCCTGTTAAAACAGATAGTGGTGTAGATATTTCCATGTTCATAAAGATAGCGGTGTAGATATTTCCATGTTTATACAGATAGCGGTGAAGATGTATGCATGTTTACACAGATAGCGGTGTAGATATTTCCAAGTTCATCCAGATGGCTGTGTAGATATATCCATGTTCATACAGATAGAGGTGTAGATATTTCCTTGTTCATACAGATAGCGGTGCAGATATTTCCATGTTCATCCAAATGGCTGTGTAGATATATCCCTGTTCATACTGATGGCGGTGAAGATATTTCAGTGTTCATACAGATAGCGGTGTAGATATTTCCATGTTCATACAGATAGCTGTGTAGATATTTCCATGTTCATACAGATAGGGGTGTATGTATTTCCAAGTTCATACAGGTAGTGGTGTTGATATTTCCATTTTCATGAAGATAGCGGTGTATATATTTCCCTGTTCAAACAGTTAGCGGTGTAGATATTTCCATGTTCATAAAGATAGCGGTGTAGATATTTCCATGTTTATACAGATAGCGGTGAAGATGTATGCATGTTTTCACAGATATCGGTGTAGATATTTCCATGTTCATCCAAATGGCTGTGTAGATATATCCATGTTCATACAGATGGCGGTGAAGATATTTCCATGTTCATACAGATAGCGTTGTAGATATTTCTATGTTCATACAGATAGCAGTGTAGATATTTCCATGTTCATACAGATAGCGGTGTATGTATTTCCATGTTCATACAGATAGCGGTGTAGATATTTCCATGTTCATCCTGATGGCTGTGTTGAGATTTCCATGTTCATACAGATAGCGGTGTAAATATTTCCATGTTCATACAGATAGCGGTGTAGATATTTCCATGTTCATCCAGATGGCTGTGTAGATACATCAAGGTTCATACAGATGGCGGTGAAGATATTTCCATGTTCATACAGATGGCGTTGTAGATATTTCTATGTTCATACAGATTGCCGTGTAGATGTTGCCATGTTCATACCGATAGCAGTGCTGATACTTCCATGTTTATACAGGTAGCGGTGTACATTTTTAAGTGTTTATACAGGTAACGGTGTAGATATTTCCATGTTCATACAGATAGCGGTGTAGATATTTCCATGTTTATACAGATAGCGGTGTAGATATCTCCTTCTTAATACAGATGGCGGTGTAGACATTTATATGTTCATACAGATGGCGGTGCAGATATTTCCATGTTCATACAGATGGTGGTGAAGATATTTCCATGTTTATAGAGATAGCGGTGTAGTTATTTCCATGTGCAAAGAGATAGCTGTGTAGATATTTCCATGTATATGCAGATAGCTGTGTAGATATTTCCATTTTCATGCAGATAGCGGTGTAGATATTTCCATGTTCAAACATATAGCGGTGTAGATATTTCCATGTTCATACAGATAGCGGTGTGGATATTTCCATGTTTATACAGATAGCGGTGAAGATGTATGCATGTTTACACAGATAGAGGTGTAGATATTTCCATGTTCATACAGATAGCGGTGTAGATATTTCCATGTTCATCCAGACGGCTGTGTAGACATATCCGTGTTCATACAGATGGCGGTGAAGATATTTCCATGTTCATACAGATGGCTGTGTAGATATATCCATGTTCATACAGATGACGGTGAAGATTTTTCCATGTTCATACAGATGGCGGTGTAGATATTTCCATGTTCATACAGATAGCGGTGCTGTTATTTCCATGTTTATACAGGTAGCAGTGTAGATGTTTCCATGTTTATGCAGATAGCGGTGTAGATATTTCCATGTTTATACACATAGCGGTGTAGATATTTCCATGTTTGTACAGATAGCGGTGTAGATATCTCCATCTTAATACAGATGGCGGTGTAGATATTTATAAGTTCATACAGATGGCGGTGCAGATATTTCCATGTTCATACAGATGGCGGTGAAGATATTTCCATGTTCATACAGATGGCGGTGTAGATACTTCCATGTTCATACCGATAGCGGTGCTGATATTTCCCTTTTTATACAGGTAGCGGTGTAGATATTTCCATGTTTATACAGATAGCGGTGTAGATATTACCATGTTTATACACATAGCGGTGTAGATATTTCCATGTTTATACCGATAGCGATGTAGATATCTCCATCTTAATAGAGATGGCAATGTAGATATTTATATGTTTATTCAGATGGTGGTGCAGATATTTCCATGTTCATACAGATGGTGGTGTAGATATTTCCATGTTCATACAGATAGCGGTGTAGATATTTCCATTTTTATGGAGATATCTGTGTAGATATTTCCATTCTCAGGCAGATAGCGGTGTATATACTTCCCTGTTCAAACAGATAGCGGTGTAGATATTTCCATGTTCATACAGATAGTGCTGTAGATATTTCCATGTTCATACAGATAGCGGTGTAGCTATTTCCATGTTCATACAGATAGCGGTGTAGATATTTCCATGTTCATAGAGATAGCGGTGTAGATATTTACATGTTCATACAGATAGCGGTGCTGATATTTCCATGTTTATACAGGTAGCGGTGTAGATATTTCCATGTTTATACAGATAGTGGTGTAGATATTTCCATGTTTATACAGATTGCGGTGTAGATATTTCCAAGTTTATACAGATAGCGGTGTAGATATCTCCATCTTAATACAGATGGCGGTGTAGATATTTATATGTTCATACAGATGGCGGTGCAGATATTTCCATGTTCATACAGATGGCGGTGTAGATATTTCCATGTTCATACAGATAGCGGTGTAGTTATTTCCATGTGTAAAGAGATGGCTGTGTAGATATTCCCATGTATATGCAGATAGCTGTGTAGATATTTCCATTTTCAAGCAGATAGCGGTGTATATACTTCCCTGTTCAAACAGATAGCGGTGTAGATATTTCCATGTTCATACAGATAGTGGTGTAGATATTTCCATGTTCATACAGATAGCGGTGTGGATATTTCCATGTTCATAGAGATAGCGGTGTAGATATTTCCATGTTTATACAGGTAGTGGTGTAGATATTTCCATGTTTATACGGATAGCGGTGAAGGTGTATGCATGTTTACACAGATAGCGGTGTAGATATTTTCATGTTCATCCAGATGGCTGTGTAGATATTTCCATCTTCATACAGATGGCGGTGAAGATATTTCCATGTTCATACAGATAGCGGTGTAGATATTTCCATGTTTATACAGATAGCGGTGTAGATATTTCCGTGTTCATACGGATAGCAGTGTAGCTATTTCCATGTTCATACAGATAGCGGTGTAGATATTTCCATGTTCATCCAGACGGCTGTGTAGATATATCCATGTTCATACAGATGGCGGTGTAGGTATTTCCATGTACATACAGATAGTGGTGTAGATATTTCCATGTTCATACAGACAGCGGTGTAGCTATTTCCATGTTCATACAGATAGCGGTGTAGATATTTCCATGTTCATCTAGATGGCTGTGTAGCTATTTACATGTTCATAGAGATAGCAGTGCTGATATTTCCATGTTTATACAGGTAGCATTGTAGATATTTCCTTGTTTATACAGAAAGCGGCATAGATATTTCCATGTTTATACAGATAGCGGTGTAGATATTTCCAAGTTTATACAGATAGCGGTGTAGATATCTCCATCTTAATACAGATGGCGGTGTAGATATTTATATGTTCATACAGATGTCGGTGCAGATATTTCCATGTTCATACAGATGGCGGTGTAGATATTTCCATGTTTATAGAGATAGCAGTGTAGTTATTTCCATGTGTAAAGAGATAGCTTTGTAGTTATTTACATGTATATGTAGATAGCTGTGTAGATATTTCCATTTTCATGCAGATAGCGGTGTAGATATTTCCATGTTCAAACAGTTAGCGGTGTAGATATTTCCATGTTCATACAGATAGCGGTGTAGATATTTCCATGTTTATACAGATAGCGGTGAAGATGTATGCATGTTGGCACAGATAGTGGGGTAGATATTTCCATGTTCATACAGATAGCGGTGTAAATATTTCCATGTTCATACAGATAGCGGTGTAGATATTTCCATGTTCATCCAGATTGCTGTGTAGATATTTCCATGTTCATACAGATAGCGGTGCTGATATTTCCATGTTGATACAGGTAGCGGTGTAGATATTTCCATGTTCATACAGATAGCGGTGTAGATATTTCCATGTTCATACAGATAGCGGTGTAGATATTTCCATGTTCATACAGATAGCGGTGTAGCTATTTCCATGTTCATACAGATAGCGGTGTAGATATTTCCATGTTCATCCAGATGGGTGTGTAGATAAATCCATGTTCATACTGATGGCGGTGAAGATATTTCCATGTTCATACAGATAGCGGTGTAGATATTTCCATGTTTATACAGATATCGGTGTAGATATTTCCATGTTTATACAGACAGCGGAGTAGATATCTCCATCTTAATACAGATGGCGGTGTAGATATTTATATGATCATACAGATGGCGGTGCAGATATTTCCATGTTCATACAGATGGCGGTGTAGATATTTCCATGTTTATAGAGATAGCGGTGTAGTTATTTCCATGTGTAAAGTGATAGCTGTATAGATATTTCCATGTATATGCAGATAGCTTTGTAGATATTTCCATTTTCATGCAGATAGCGGTGTAGATATTTCCATGTTCAAACAGAGAGCGGTGTAGATATTTCCATGTTCATACAGATAGCTGTGTAGATATTTCCAAGTTTAAACAGATAGTGGTGAAGATGTGTACATGTTTACACAGATAGCGGTGTAGATATTTCCATGCTCATCCAGATGGCTGTGTAGATATATCCATGTTCATACAGATGGCGGTGAAGATATTTCCATGTTCATACAGATGGCGGTGAAGATATTTCCATGTTCAAACAGATGGCGGTGTAGATATTTCCATGTTTATACAGATAGCGGTGCTTATATTTCCATGTTTATACAGGTAGCGGTGTAGATATTTCCATGTTTATACAGATAGCGGTGTAGATATTTCCATGTTTATACAGATAGCGGTGTAGATATTTCCATGTTGATCCAGATGGCTGTGTAGATATATCCATGTTCATACAGATGGCGGTGAAGATAATTCCATGTTCATACAGATAGCAGTGTAGATATTTCAATGTTCATACAGATAGTGGTGTAGGTATTTCCATGTTCATACAGACAGAGGGGCTGATATTTCCATGTTCATACAGATAACAGTGCTGATATTTCCATGTTTATACAGGTAGCGGTGCAGATATTTCCATCTTTATACAGATAGCGGTGTAGATATTTCCATGTTTATACAGATAGTGGTGTAGATATCTCAATCTTAATACAGATGGCAGTGTAGATATTTATAGGTTCATAAACATGGCCGTGCAGATATTTCCATGTTCATACAGATGGCGGTGTAGATATTTCCAAGTTCATACAGATACCGGTGTAGTTATTTCCATGTGCAAAGAGATAGCTATGTAGATATTTCCATGTGTATGCAGATATATGTGTAGATATTTCCATTTTCATGCAGATAGCTGTTTAGATATTTCCATGTTCAAACAGATAGCGGTGTAGATATTTCCATGTTCATACAGATAGCGGTGTAGATATTTCCATGTTTATACAGATAGCGGTGAAGATGTATGCATGTTTACATAGATAGCGGTGTAGATATTTCCATGTTCATACAGTTAGCGGTGTAGATAGTTCCATGTTCATCCAGATGGCTGTGTAGTTATATCCATGTTCATACAGATAGCGGTGTAGATATTTCCAAGTTCATACAGATAGTGGTGTAGATATTTCCATGTTCATACAGATAGCGGGGTATCTATTTCCATGTTCATACAGATAGCGGTGTAGATATTTCCATGTTCGTACAGATAGCGGTGTAGATATTTCCATGTGCATACAGATAGCGGTGCTGATATTTCCATGTTTATTCAGTCAGCGGTGTGGATATTTCCATGTTTATACAGATAGCGGTGTGGATATTTCCATGTTTATGCAGATAGCGGTGTAGATATTTCCAGGTTTATACAGATAGCGGTGTAGATATCTCCATCTTAATATGGATGGCGGTGTAGATATTTATATGTTCATACAGATGGTGGTGCAGATATTTCCATGTTCATACAGATGGCGGTGTAGCTATTTCTATGTTCATACAGATAGCGGTGTAGCTATATCCATATTCATGCAGATAGCGGTGTAGATATTTCCATGTTCATCCATATGGCTTTGTAGATATATCCATGTTCATACAGATAGCGGTGTAGATATTTCCATGTTCATACAGATAGTGCTTTAGATATTTCCATGTTCATACAGATAGCGGTGTAGATATGTCCATGTTCAAACAGATATCGGTGTACATATTTCCATGTTCATACAGATAGCGGTGCTTTTATTTCCATGTTTATAAAGGTAGCGGTGTAGATATTTCCATGTTCATACAGATAGCGGTGTAGATATTTCCATGTTCATACAGATAGCGGTGTAGCTATTTCCATGTTCATACAGATAGCGGTGTAGTTATTTCCATGTTCAAACTGATAGCGGTTTAGATATTTCCATGTTTATACAGATAGCGGTGCTTATATTTCCATGTTTATACAGGTTGCGGTGTAGATATTTCCATGTTAATACAGATAGCGGTGTAGATATTTCCATGTTTATACAGATAGCGGTGTAGATATTTCCATGTTCATCCAGATGGCTGTGTAGATATATCCATGTTCATACAGACGGCGGTGAAGATAATTCCATATTCATACAGATAGCGGTGTAGATATTTCCATGTTCATACAGATAGTGGTGTAGATATTTCCATGTTCATACAGATAGAGGGGCTGATATTTCCATGTTCATACAGATAGCGGTGCTGATATTTCCATGTTTATACAGGTAGCGGTGTAGATATTTCCATGTTTATACAGATAGCGGTGTAGATATTTCCATGTTTATACAGATAGCGTCGGAGATATCTCCATCTTAATACAGATGGCAGTGTAGATATTTATATGCTCATTCAGATGGCCGTGCAGATATTTCCATGTTCATACAGATGGCGGTGTAGATATTTCCATGTTCATAGAGATAGCGGTGTAGTTATTTCCATGTGCAAAGAGATAGATATGAAGATATTTCCATGTGTATGCAGATAGCTGTGTAGATATTTCCATTTTCATGCAGATAGCGGTTTAGATATTTCCATGTTCAAACAGATAGCGGTGTAGATATTTCCATGTTCATACAGATAGCGGTGTAGATATTTCCATGTTTATACAGATAGCGGTGAAGATGTATGCATGTTTACACAGATAGCGGTGTAGATATTTCCATCTTCATACAGATAGCGGTGTAGATATTTCCATGTTCATCCAGATGGCTGTGTAGATATTTCCATGTTCATACAGATAGCGGTGTAGATATTTCCATGTTCATCCTGATGGCTGTGTAGATATATCCATGTTCATACTGATAGCGGTGTAGATATTTCCATGTTCATACAGATAGTGCTGTAGATATTTCCATGTTCATACAGATAGCGGTGCAGCTATTTCCATGTTCATACAGATAGCGGTGTAGATATTTCCATGTTCGTGCAGATAGCGGTGTAGATATTTCCATGTTCATACAGATAGCGGTGCTTATATTTCCATGTTTATACAGGTAGCGGTGTGGATATTTCCATGTTTATACAGATAGCGGTGTAGATATTTCCTAGTTTATACAGATAGCGTTGTAGATATCTCCATCTTAATACAGATGGCGGTGTAGATATTTATATGTTCATACAGATGGCGGTGCAGATATTTCTATGTTCATACAGATGGCGGTGTAGATATTTCCATTTTTATAGAGATAGTGGTGTAGTTATTTCCATGTGTAAAGAGATAGCTTTGTAGATATTTCCATGTTCAAACAGATAGCGGTGTACATATATCCATGTTCATGCAGATAGCGGTGTAGATATTTCCATGTTCATCCAGATGGCTGTGTAGATATATCCATGTTCATACAGATGGCGGTGAAGATACTTCCATGTTCATACAGATAGCGGTGTAGATATTTCCATGTTTATACAGATAGTGGTGTAGATATTTCCATGTTCATACAGATAGCGGTGTAGCTATTTCCATGTTCATACAGATAGCGGTGCAGATATTTCCATGTTCATCCAGATGGCTGTGTAGACATATCCATGATCATACACATGGCGGTGAAGATAATTCCATGTTCATACAGATAGCGGTGTAGATATTTCCATGTTCATACAGATAGTGGTGTAGATATTTCCATCTTCATACAGATAGAGGGGCTGATATTTCCATGTTCATACAGATATCGGTGCTGATATTTCCATGTTTATACAGGTATCGGTGTAGATATTTCCATGTTTATACAGATAGCGGTGTAGATATCTGCATCTTAATACGTATGGCGGTGTAGGTATTTATATGTTCATACAGATGGCCGTGCAGATATTTCCATGTTCATACAGAAGTCGGTGTAGATATTTCCATGTTCAAACAGATAGCGGTGTAGATATTTCCATGTATAAAGAGATAGCGCTGTAGATATTTCCATGTATATGCAGATAGCTGTGTAGATATTTCCTTTTTCATGCAGATATCGGTTTAGATATTTCCATGTTCAAACAGATAGCGGTGTAGATATTTCCATGTTCATACAGATAGCAGTGTTGATATTTCCATGTTTATACAGATAGCGGTGAAGGAGTATGCATGTTTACACAGATAGCGGTGTAGCTATTTCCATGTTCATACAGATAGCGGTGTAGATATTTCCAAGTTCGTACAGATAGCGGTGTAGATATTTCCATGTTCATACAGATAGCGGTGCTGATATTTCCATGTTTATACAGGTAGCGGTGTGGATATTTCCATGTTTATACAGATAGCGGTGTAGATATTTCCATTTTTATACAGATAGCGGTGTAGATATTTCCAAGTTTATACAGATAGCGGTGTAGATATTTCCATGTTCATCCATATGGCTGTGTAGATTTATCCATGATCATACAGATGGCGGTGAAGATATTTCCATGTTCATACAGATAGCAGTGTAGATATTTCCATGTTCATCCAGATGGCTGTGTAGATATATCCATGTTCATACAGATGGCGGTGAAGGTATTTCCATACTAATACAGATAGCAGTGTAGATATTTCCATGTTCATACAGATGGTGCTGTAAATATATCCATTTTCATACAGATAGCGGTGTAGTTATTTCCATGTGTAAAGAGATAGCGGTGTAGATATTTCCGTGTTCATACAGATAGTGCTGTAGATATTCCCATGTTCATACAGATAGCGGTGCTGCTATTTCCATGTTCATACAAATAGCGGTGTAGATATTTCCATATTCGTACAGATAGCGGTGTAGATATTTCCATGTTTATAAAGATAGCGGTGTAGATATTTCCATGTTTATACAGATAGCGGTGTAGATATTTCCATGTTCATACAGATAGCGGTGTAGATATTTCCATGTTTATACAGATAGCGTCGGAGATATCTCCATCTTAATACAGATGGCAGTGTAGATATTTATATGCTCATTCAGATGGCCGTGCAGATATTTCCATGTTCATACAGATGGCGGTGTAGATATTTCCATGTTCATAGAGATAGCGGTGTAGTTATTTCCATGTGCAAAGAGATAGATATGAAGATATTTCCATTTGTATGCAGATAGCTGTGTAGATATTTCCATTTTCATGCAGATAGCGGTTTAGATATTTCCATGTTCAAACAGATAGCGGTGTAGATATTTCCATGTTCATACAGATAGCGGTGTAGATATTTCCATGTTTATACAGATAGCGGTGAAGATGTATGCATGTTTACACAGATAGCGGTGTAGATATTTCCATCTTCATACAGATAGCGGTGTAGATATTTCCATGTTCATCCAGATGGCTGTGTAGATATTTCCATGTTCATACAGATAGCGGTGTAGATATTTCCATGTTCATCCTGATGGCTGTGTAGATATATCCATGTTCATACTGATAGCGGTGTAGATATTTCCATGTTCATACAGATAGTGCTGTAGATATTTCCATGTTCATACAGATAGCGGTGCAGCTATTTCCATGTTCATACAGATAGCGGTGTAGATATTTCCATGTTCGTGCAGATAGCGGTGTAGATATTTCCATGTTCATACAGATAGCGGTGCTTATATTTCCATGTTTATACAGGTAGCGGTGTGGATATTTCCATGTTTATACAGATAGCGGTGTAGATATTTCCTAGTTTATACAGATAGCGTTGTAGATATCTCCATCTTAATACAGATGGCGGTGTAGATATTTATATGTTCATACAGATGGCGGTGCAGATATTTCTATGTTCATACAGATGGCGGTGTAGATATTTCCATTTTTATAGAGATAGTGGTGTAGTTATTTCCATGTGTAAAGAGATAGCTTTGTAGATATTTCCATGTTCAAACAGATAGCGGTGTACATATATCCATGTTCATGCAGATAGCGGTGTAGATATTTCCATGTTCATCCAGATGGCTGTGTAGATATATCCATGTTCATACAGATGGCGGTGAAGATACTTCCATGTTCATACAGATAGCGGTGTAGATATTTCCATGTTTATACAGATAGTGGTGTAGATATTTCCATGTTCATACAGATAGCGGTGTAGCTATTTCCATGTTCATACAGATAGCGGTGCAGATATTTCCATGTTCATCCAGATGGCTGTGTAGACATATCCATGATCATACACATGGCGGTGAAGATAATTCCATGTTCATACAGATAGCGGTGTAGATATTTCCATGTTCATACAGATAGTGGTGTAGATATTTCCATCTTCATACAGATAGAGGGGCTGATATTTCCATGTTCATACAGATATCGGTGCTGATATTTCCATGTTTATACAGGTATCGGTGTAGATATTTCCATGTTTATACAGATAGCGGTGTAGATATCTGCATCTTAATACGTATGGCGGTGTAGGTATTTATATGTTCATACAGATGGCCGTGCAGATATTTCCATGTTCATACAGAAGTCGGTGTAGATATTTCCATGTTCAAACAGATAGCGGTGTAGATATTTCCATGTATAAAGAGATAGCGCTGTAGATATTTCCATGTATATGCAGATAGCTGTGTAGATATTTCCTTTTTCATGCAGATATCGGTTTAGATATTTCCATGTTCAAACAGATAGCGGTGTAGATATTTCCATGTTCATACAGATAGCAGTGTTGATATTTCCATGTTTATACAGATAGCGGTGAAGGAGTATGCATGTTTACACAGATAGCGGTGTAGCTATTTCCATGTTCATACAGATAGCGGTGTAGATATTTCCAAGTTCGTACAGATAGCGGTGTAGATATTTCCATGTTCATACAGATAGCGGTGCTGATATTTCCATGTTTATACAGGTAGCGGTGTGGATATTTCCATGTTTATACAGATAGCGGTGTAGATATTTCCATTTTTATACAGATAGCGGTGTAGATATTTCCAAGTTTATACAGATAGCGGTGTAGATATTTCCATGTTCATCCATATGGCTGTGTAGATTTATCCATGATCATACAGATGGCGGTGAAGATATTTCCATGTTCATACAGATAGCAGTGTAGATATTTCCATGTTCATCCAGATGGCTGTGTAGATATATCCATGTTCATACAGATGGCGGTGAAGGTATTTCCATACTAATACAGATAGCAGTGTAGATATTTCCATGTTCATACAGATGGTGCTGTAAATATATCCATTTTCATACAGATAGCGGTGTAGTTATTTCCATGTGTAAAGAGATAGCGGTGTAGATATTTCCGTGTTCATACAGATAGTGCTGTAGATATTCCCATGTTCATACAGATAGCGGTGCTGCTATTTCCATGTTCATACAAATAGCGGTGTAGATATTTCCATATTCGTACAGATAGCGGTGTAGATATTTCCATGTTTATAAAGATAGCGGTGTAGATATTTCCATGTTTATACAGATAGCGGTGTAGATATTTCCATGTTCATACAGATAGGGGGGCTGATATTTCCATGTTCATACAGATAGCGGTGCTGATATTTCCATGTTTATACAGGTAGCGGTGTAGATATTTCCAGGTTTATACAGATAGCGGTGTAGACATTTCCATGTTTATACAGATAGCGGTGTAGATATTTCCATGTTTATACAGATAGCGGTGTAGATATCTCTATCTTTATACAGATGGCGGTTTAGATATTTATATGTTCATACAGATGGCCATGCAGATATTTCCATGCTCATACAGATGGCGGTGTAGATATATCCATGTCCATACAGATAGCGGTGTAGTTATTTCCATGAGTAAAGAGATAGCTCTGTAGATATTTCCATGTATATGCAGATAGCAGTGTAGATATTTCCATTTTCATGCAGATAGCGGTTTAGATATTTCCATGTTCAAACAGATAGCGGTGTAGATATTTCCATGTTCATACAGATAGCGGTGTAGATATTTCCATGTTCATACAGATAGCGGTGAAGATGTATGCATGTTTACAGAGATAGCGGTGTAGATATTTCCATGTTTATACAGATAGCGGTGTAGATATTTCCATGTTCATCCAGATGGCTGTGTAGATATATCCATGTTCATACAGATAACGGTGTAGATATTTCCATGTTCATACAGATAGTGCTGTAGATATTTCCATGTTCATACAGATAGCGGTGCAGCTATTTCCATGTTCATACAGATAGCGGTGTAGATATTTCCATGTTCGTACAGATAGCGGTGTAGATAATTCCATGTTCATACAGATAGCGGTGCTTATGTTTCCATGTTTATACAGATAGCGGTGTAGATATTTCCGTGTTTATACAGATAGCGGTGTAGATATTTCCATGTTTATAGAGATAGCGGTGTAGATATTTCCAAGTTTATACAGATAGCGGTGTAGATATCTCCATCTTAATACAGATTGCGGTGTAGATATTTATATGTTCATACAGATGGCGGTGCAGATATTTCCATGTTCATACAGATGGCGGTGTTGATATTTCCATGTTTATAGAGATAGTGGTGTAGTTATTTCCATGTGTAAAGAGATAGCTTTGTAGATATTTCCATGTATATGCAGATAGCTGTGTAGATATTTCCATTTTCATGCAGATAGCGGTGTAGATATTTCCATGTTCAAAAAGATAGCGGTGTAGATATTTCCATGTTCATACAAATAGTGGTGTAGATATTTCCATGTTCATACAGATAGCGGTGTAGTTATTTCCATGTTCATACAGATAGTGGTGTAGATATTTCCATGTTCATCCAGATGGCTGTGTAGATATATCCATGTTCATACAGATGGCGGTGAAGATATTTCCATGTTCATACAGATAGCGGTGTAGATATTTCCATGTTCATACAGATAGTGGTGTAGATATTTCCATGTTCATACAGATAGAGGGGCTGATATTTCCATGTTCATACAGATAGAGGGGCTGTTATTTCCATGTTCATACAGATAGAGGGGCTGATATTTCCATGTTCATACAGTTAGCGGTGCTGATATTTCCATGTTTATACAGGTAGCGGTGTAGATATTTCCATGTTTATACAGATAGCGGTGTAGATATTTCCATGTTTATACAGATAGCGGTGTAGATATCTCCATCTTAATACAGATGGCAGTGTAGATATTTATATGTTCATACAGATGGCCGTGCAGATATTTCCATGTTCATACAGATGGCGGTGTAGATATTTCCATGTTCATACAGATAGCGGTGTAGTTATTTCCATGTGCAAAGAGATAGCTATGTAGATATTTCCTGTGTATGCAGATAGCTGTGTAGATATTTCCATTTTCATGCAGATAGCGGTTTAGATATTTCCATGTTCAAACGGATAGCGGTGTAGATATTTCCATGTTCATACAGATAGCGGTGTAGATATTTCCATGTTTATACAGATAGCGGTGAAGATGTATGCATGTTTACACAGATAGCGGTGTAGATATTTCCATGTTCAAACAGATAGTAGTGTAGATATTTCCATGTTCATACAGATAGTGGTGTAGATATTTCCATTTTCATACAGATAGCGGTGTAGCTATTTCCATGTTCATACAGATAGCGGTGTAGATATTTCCATGTTCATCCAGATGGCTGTGTAGATATATCCATGTTCATACAGATGGCGGTGAAGATATTTCCATCTTCATACAGATAGCGGTGTAGATATTTCCATGTTCATACAGATAGTGGTGTAGATATTTCCATGTTCATACAGATAGAGGGGCTGATATTTCCATGTTCATACAGATAGCGGTGCTGATATTTCCATGTTTATACAGGTAGCGGTGTAGATATTTCCATGTTTATACAGATAGCGGTGTAGACATTTCCATGTTTATACAGATAGCAGTGTAGATATTTCCATGTTTATACAGATAGCGGTGTAGATATCTCCATCTTAATACAGATGGCGGTTTAGATATTTATATGTTCATACAGATGGCCGTCCAGATATTTCCATGTTCATACAGATGGCGGTGTAGATATTTCCATGTTCATACCGATAGCGGTGTAGTTATTTCCATGTGTAAAGAGATAGCTGTGTAGATATTTCCATGTATATGCAGATAGCTGTGTAGATATTTCCATTTACAGGTAGATAGCGGTTTAGCTATTTCCATGTTCAAACAGATAGCCATGTAGATATTTCCATGTTCATACAGATAGCGGTGCAGATATATCCATGTTTATAAAGATAGCGGTGAAGATGTATGCATGTTTACACAGATAGCAGTGTAGATATTTCCATCTTCATACAGATAGCGGTGTAGATATTTCCATGTTCATCCTGATGGCTGTGTAGATATATCCATGTTCATACAGATAGCGGTGTAGATATTTCCATGTTCATACAGATAGTGCTGTAGATATTTCCATGTTCATACAGATAGCGGTGCAGCTATTTCCATGTTCATACAGATAGCGGTGTAGATATTTCCATGTTCGTACAGATAGCGGTGTAGATATTTCCATGTTCATACAGATAGCGGTGCGTATATTTCCATGTTTATACAGGTAGCGGTGTGGATATTTCCATGTTTATACAGATAGCGGTGGAGATATTTCCATGTTTATACAGATTGCGGTGTAGATATTTCCAAGTTTATACAGATAGCGGTGTAGATATCTCCATCTTAATACTGATGGCAGTGTAGATATTTATATGTTCATACAGATGGCGGGGCAGATATTTCCATGTTCATACAGATGGCGGTGTAGATATTTCCATGTTCATACAGATAGCGGTGTAGATATTTCCATGTGTAAAGAGATAGCGGTGTAGATATTTCCATGTATATGCAGATAGCTGTGTAGATATTTCCATTTTCATGCAGATATCGGTTTAGATATTTCCATGTTCAAACAGATAGCGGTTTAGATATTTCCATGTTCGTACAGATAGCGGTGTAGATATTTCCATGTTTATACAGATAGCGTTGTAGATATTTCCAAGTTTATACAGATAGCGGTGTAGATATCTCCACCTTAATACAGTTGGCGTTGTAGATATTTATATGTTCAAACAGATGGCGGTACAGATATTTCCATGTTCATACAGATGGCAGTGTAGCTATTTCCATGTTCATATAGATAGCGGTGTAGCTATTTCCATGTTCATGCAGATAGCGGTGTAGATATTTCAATGTTCATCCATATGGCTGTGTAGATTTATCCATGTTCATACAGATAGCGGTGAAGATATTTCCATGTTCATTCAGATAGCAGTATAGATATTCCCATGTTCATCCAGATGGCTGTGTAGATATTTCCATGTTCATACAGATAGTGGTGTAGATATTTCCACGTTCATACAGATAGAGGGGCTGATATTTCCATGTTAATACATATAGCGGTGCTGATATTTCCATGTTTATACAGGTAGCGGTGTAGATATTTCCATGTTTATAAAGATAGCGGTGTAGATATTTCCATGTTTATACAGATAGCGGTGAAGATGTATGCATGTTTACACAGATAGCGGTGTAGATATTTCCATGTTCATACAGATAGCGGTGTAGATATTTCCATATTCATCCAGATGGCTGTGTAGATATATCCATGTTCATACTGATAGCGGTGTAGATATTTCCATGTTCATACAGATAGTGGTGTAGATATTTCCATGTTCATACAGATAGCGGTGTATCTATTTCCATGTTCATACACATAGCGGTGTAGATATTTCCATGTTCGTACAGATAGCGGTGTAGATATTTCCATGTTCATACAGATAGTGGTGCTGATATTTCCATGTTTATACAGTCAGCGGTGTGGATATTTCCATGTTTATACAGATAGCTGTGTGGATATTTCCATGTTTATGCAGATAGCTGTGTAGATATTTCCAGGTTTAGACAGATAGCGGTGTAGATATCTCCATCTTAATACGGATGGCGGTGTAGATATTTATATTTTCATACAGATGGCGGTGCAGATATTTCCATGTTCATACAGATGGCGGTGTAGCTATTTCCATGTTCATACAGATAGCGGTGTAGCTATATCCATGTTCAGGCAGATAGCGGTGTAGTTATTTCCATGTTCATCCATATGGCTGTGTAGATATATCCATGTTCATACAGATGGCGGTGAAGATATTTCCATGTTCATACAGATAGCGGTGCAGATATTTCCATGTTCATACAGATAGCGGTGTAGATATTTCCATGTTCATCCAGATGGCTGTGTAGATATATCCATGTTCATACAGATGGCGATGAAGATATTTCCATGTTCATACAGATAGCGGTGTAGGTATTTCCATGTTCATACAGATAGCGGTGTAGATATTTCCATGTTCATACAGATAGTGGTGTAGATATTTCCATGTTCATACAGATGGCGGTGTAGATATTTATATGTTCATACAGATGGCGATGCAGATATTTCCATGTTCATACAGATGGCGGTGTAGATATTTCCATGTTTATAGAGATAGTGGTGTAGTTATTTCCATGTGTAAAGAGATAGATTTGTAGATATTTCCATGTATATGCAGATAGCTGTGTAGATATTTCCATTTTCATGCAGATAGCGGTGTAGATATTTCCATGTTCAAACAGATAGCGGTGTAGATATTTCCATGTTCATACAGATAGTGGTGTAGATATTTCCATGTTCATACAGATAGCGGTGTAGCTATTTCCATGTTCATACAGATAGCGGTGTAGATATTTCCATGTTCGTACAGATAGCGGTGTAGTTATTTCCATGTTCATACAGATAGCGGTGCTGATATTTCCATATTTATACAGGTAGCGGTGCAGATATTTCCATGTTTATACAGATAGTTGTGTAGATATTTCCATGTTTATACAGATAGCGGTGTAGATATTTCCATGTTTATACAGATAGCGGTGTAGATATCTCCATTTTAATACAGATGGAGGTGTAGATATTTATATGTTCATGCAGATGGCCATGCAGATATTTCCATGTTCATACAGATGGCGGTGTAGATATATCCATGTTCATACAGATAGCGGTGTGGTTATTTCCATGTGTAAAGAGATAGCTGTGTAGATATTTCCATGTATATGCAGATAGCTGTGTAGATATTTCCATTTTCAAGCAGATAGCGGTGTAGATATTTCCATGTTCATCCAGATGGCTGTGTAGATATATCCATGTTCATACAGATAGCGGTGTAGATATTTCCATGTTCATACAGATAGTGCTGTAGATATTTCCATGTTCATACAGATAGCGGTGCAGCTATTTCCATGTTCATACAGATAGCGGTGTAGATATTTCCATGTTCGTACAGATAGCGGTGTAGATATTTCCATGTTCATACAGATTGCGGTGCTTATATTTCCATGTTTATACAGATAGCGGTGTAGATATTTCCATGTTTATACAGATAGCGATTTAGATATTTATATGTTAATACAGATGGCGGTGCAGATATTTCCATGTTCATACAGATGGCGGTGTAGATATTTCCATGTTTATAGAGATTGTGGTGTAGTTATTTCCATGTGTAAAGAGATAGCTTTGTAGATATTTCCATGTATATGCAGATAGCTGTGTAGATATTTCGATTTTCATGCAGATAGCGGTGTAGATATTTCCATGTTCAAACAGATAGTAGTGTAGATATTTCCATGTTCATACAGATAGTGGTGTAGATATTTCCATGTTCATACAGATAGCGGTGTAGCTATTTCCATGTTCATACAGATAGCGGTGTAGATATTTCCATGTTCATCCAGATGGCTGTGTAGATACATCCATGTTCATACAGATGGCGGTGAAGATATTTCCATGTTCATACAGATAGCTGTGTAGATATTTCCATGTTCATACAGATAGTGTTGTAGATATTTCCATGTTCATACAGATAGAGGGGCTGATATTTCCATGTTCATACAGATAGCGGTGCTGATATTTCCATGTATATACAGGTAGCGGTGTAGATATTTCCATGTTTATACACATAGCGGTGTAGACATTTCCATGTTTATACAGATAGCAGTGTAGATATTTCCATGTTTATACAGATAGCGGTGTAGATATCTCCATCTTAATACAGATGGCGGTTTAGATATTTATATGTTCATACAGATGGCCGTCCAGATATTTCCATGTTCATACAGATGGCGGTGTAGATATTTGCATGTTCATACCGATAGCGGTGTAGTTATTTCCATGTGTAAAGAGATAGCTGTGTAGATATTTCCATGTATATGCAGATAGCTGTGTAGATATTTCCATTTACAGGTAGATAGCTGTTTAGATATTTCCATGTTCAAACAGATAGCAGTGTAGATATTTCCATGTTCATACAGATAGCTTTGTAGATATATCCATGTTTATACAGATAGCGGCGAAGATGTATGCATGTTTACACAGATAGCGGTGTAGATATTTCCATGTTTATACAGATAGCGGTGGAGATATATCCATGTTCATCCAGATGGCTGTGTAGATATATCCATGTTCATACAGATAACGGTGTAGATATTTCGATGTTCATACAGATAGTGCTGTAGATATTTCCATGTTCATACAGATAGCGGTGCAGCTATTTCCATGTTCATACAGATAGCGGTGTAGATATTTCCATGTTCGTACAGATAGCGGTGTAGATATTTCCATGTTCATACAGATAGCGGTGCTTATATTTCCATGTTTATACAGATAGCGGTGTGGATATTTCCATGTTTATACAGATAGCGGTGGAGATATTTCCATGTTTATAGAGATAGCGGTGTAGATATTTCCAAGTTTATACAGATAGCGGTGTAGATATCTCCATCTTAATACAGATTGCGGTGTAGATATTTATATGTTCATACAGATGACGGTGCAGATATTTCCATGTTCATACAGATGGCGGTGTTGATATTTCCATGTTTATAGAGATAGTGGTGTAGTTATTTCCATGTGTAAAAAGATATCTTTGTAGATATTTCCATGTATATGAAGATAGCTGTGTAGATATTTCCATTTTCATGCAGATAGTGGTGAAAATATTTCCATGTTCAAACAGATAGCGGTGTAGATATTTCCATGTTCATACAGATAGTGGTGTAGATATTTCCATGTTCATACAGATAGCGGTGTAGCTATTTCCATGTTCATACAGATAGCGGTGTAGATATTTCCATGTTCGTACAGATAGCGGTGTAGTTATTTCCATGTTCATACAGATAGCGGTGCTGATATTTCCATATTTATACAGGTAGCGGTGCAGATATTTCCATGTTTATACAGATAGTTGTGTAGATATTTCCATGTTTATACAGATAGCGGTGTAGATATTTTCATGTTTATACAGATAGCGGTGTAGATATCTCCTTCTTAATACAGATGGAGGTGTAGATATTTATATGTTCATGCAGATGGCCATGCAGATATTTCCATGTTCATACAGATGGCGGTGTAGATATATCCATGTTCATACAGATAGCGGTGTGGTTATTTCCATGTGTAAAGAGATAGCTGTGTAGATATTTCCATGTATATGCAGATAGCTGTGTAGATATTTCCATTTTCAAGCAGATAGCGGTGTAGATATTTCCATGTTCATCCAGATGGCTGTGTAGATATATCCATGTTCATACAGATAGCGGTGTAGATATTTCCATGTTCATACAGATAGTGCTGTAGATATTTCCATGTTCATACAGATAGCGGTGCAGCTATTTCCATGTTCATACAGATAGCGGTGTAGATATTTCCATGTTCGTACAGATAGCGGTGTAGATATTTCCATGTTCATACAGATTGCGGTGCTTATATTTCCATGTTTATACAGATAGCGGTGTAGATATTTCCATGTTTATACAGATAGCGATGTAGATATTTATATGTTAATACAGATGGCGGTGCAGATATTTCCGTGTTCATACAGATGGCGGTGTAGATATTTCCATGTTTATAGAGATAGTGGTGTAGTTATTTCCATGTGTAAAGAGATAGCTTTGTAGATATTTCCATGTATATGCAGATAGCTGTGTAGATATTTCGATTTTCATGCAGATAGCGGTGTAGATATTTCCATGTTCAAACAGATAGTAGTGTAGATATTTCCATGTTCATCCAGATGGCTGTGTAGATATATCCATGTTCATACAGATGGCGGTGAAGATATTTCCATGTTCATACAGATAGCGGTGTAGATATTTCCATGTTCATACAGATAGTGGTGTAGATATTTCCATGTTCATACAGATAGAGGGGCTGATATTTCCATGTTCATACAGATAGCGGTGCTGATATTTCCATGTTTATACAGGTAGCGGTGTAGATATTTCCATGTTTATACAGATAGCGGTGTAGACATTTCCATGTTTATACAGATAGCAGTGTAGATATTTCCATGTTTATACAGATAGCGGTGTAGATATTTCCATGTTCATACAGATAGCGGTGTAGATATTTCCATGTTCATCCAGATGGCTGTGTAGATATACCCATGTTCATACAGATGGCGGTGAAGATATTTCCATGTTCATACAGATAGCGGTGTAGATATTTCCATGTTCATACAGATAGTGGTGTAGATATTTCCATGTTCATACAGATAGAGGGGCTGATATTTCCATGTTCATACAGATAGCGGTGCTGATATTTCCATGTTTATACAGGTAGCGGTGTAGATATTTCCATGTTTATACAAATAGCGGTGTAGACATTTCCATGTTTATACAGATAGCAGTGTAGATATTTCCATGTTTATACAGATAGCGGTGTAGATATCTCCATCTTAATACAGATGGCGGTTTAGATATTTATATGTTCATACAGATGGCCGTCCAGATATTTCCATGTTCATACAGATGGCGGTGTAGATATTTCCATGTTCATACCGATAGCGGTGTAGTTATTTCCATGTGTAAAGAGATAGCTGTGTAGATATTTCCATGTATATGCAGATAGCTGTGTAGATATTTCCATTTACAGGTAGATAGCGGTTTAGCTATTTCCATGTTCAAACAGATAGCCATGTAGATATTTCCATGTTCATACAGATAGCGGTGTAGATATATCCATGTTTATACAGATAGCGGTGAAGATGTATGCATGTTTACACAGATAGCGGTGTAGATATTTCCATCTTCATACAGATAGCGGTGTAGATATTTCCATGTTCGTCCTGATGGCTGTGTAGATATATCCATGTTCATACAGATAGCCGTGTAGATATTTCCATGTTCATACAGATAGTGCTGTAGATATTTCCATGTTCGTACAGATAGCGGTGTAGATATTTAAATGTTCATACAGATAGCGGTGCTTATATTTCCATGTTTATACAGGTAGCGGTGTGGATATTTCCATGTTTATACAGATAGCGGTGGAGATATTTCCATGTTTATACAGATTGTGGTGTAGATATTTCCAAGTTTATACAGATAGCGGTGTAGATATCTCCATCTTAATACAGATGGCAGTGTAGATATTTATATGTTCATACAGATGGTGGGGCAGATATTTCCATGTTCATACAGATGGCGGTGTAGATATTTCCATGTTCATACAGATAGCGGTGTAGATATTTCCATGTGTAAAGAGATAGCGGTGTAGATATTTCCATGTATATGCAGATAGCTGTGTAGATATTTCCATTTTCATGCAGATATCGGTTTAGATATTTCCATGTTCAAACAGATAGCGGTTTAGATATTTCCATGTTCGTA
The DNA here is from genome assembly GCF_029281585.2 of Gorilla gorilla gorilla. Taxonomy (NCBI): domain Eukaryota; kingdom Metazoa; phylum Chordata; class Mammalia; order Primates; family Hominidae; genus Gorilla; species Gorilla gorilla. Next base: position 397,000 of record NC_073232.2, on the reverse strand, counting down.
CAGATAGCGGTGTAGATATTTCCATGTTTATACAGATAGCGGTGTAGATATTTCCATGTTTATACAGATAGCGTTGTAGATATTTCCAAGTTTATACAGATAGCGGTGTAGATATCTCCACCTTAATACAGTTGGCGTTGTAGATATTTATATGTTCATACAGATAGCGGTGAAGATATTTCCATGTTCATTCAGATAGCAGTATAGATATTTCCATGTTCATCCAGATGGCTGTGTAGATATATCCATGTTCATACAGATGGCGGTGAAGATATTTCCATACTCATACAGATAGCAGTGTAGATATTTCCATGTTCATACAGATAGTGGTGTAGATATTTCCACGTTCATACAGATAGAGGGGCTGATATTTCCATGTTAATACATATAGCGGTGCTGATATTTCCATGTTTATACAGGTAGCGGTGTAGATATTTCCATGTTTATAAAGATAGCGGTGTAGATATTTCCATGTTTATGCAGATAGCGGTGTAGTTATTTCCATGTTTATACAGATAGCGGTGTAGATATCTCCATCTTAATAGAGATGGCGGTGTAGATATTTATATGTTAATACAGATGGCCGTGCAGATATTTCCATGTTCATACAGATGCCGGTGTAGATATTTCCATGTTCATACAGATAGCCGTGTAGTTATTTCCATGTGTGAAGAGATAGCCGTGTAGATATTTCCATGTATATGCAGATAGCTGTGTAGATATTTCCATTTTCATGCAGATAGCGGTTTAGATATTTCCATGTTCATAGAGATAGCGATGTAGATCTTTCCATGTTCATACGGATGGCGGTGTAGGTATTTCCATATTTAAAGAGATGGCGGTGTAGTTATTTCCATGTTCATACAGATAGCGTTGTAGATATTTCCATGTATATACAGATAGCGGTGTAGATATTTCCATGTTCATACGGATGGCGGTGTAGATATTTCCATGTGCAAAGAGATAGCTGTGCAGATATTTCCATGTATATGCAGATAGCTGTGTAGATATTTCCATTTTCATGCAGATAGCGTTTAGATATTTCCATGTTCAAACAGATAGCGGTGTAGATATTTCCATGTTCATACAGATAGTGGTGTAGATATTTCCATGTTTATATAGATAGCGGTGAAGGTGTATGCATGTTTACACAGAAAGCGGTGTAGATATTTCCATGTTCCCACAGATAGCGGTGTAGATATTTCCATGTTCATCCAGATATCTGTGTAGATATATCCAAGTTCATTCAGATAGCGGTGTAGACATTTCCATGTTCATACAGATAGCGGTGTAGATATTTCCATGTTCGTACAGATAGCGGTGTAGATATTTCCATGTTCATACAGATAGCGGTGCTGATATTTCCATATTTATACAGGTAGCGGTGCAGATATTTCCATGTTTATAGAGATACCGGTGTAGATATTTCCATCTTTATAGAGACAGCGGTATAGATATTTCCAGGTTTATACAGATAGCGGTGTAGATATCTCCATCTTAATACAGATGGCGGTGTAGATATTTATATGTTCATACAGATGGCCGTGCAGATATTTCCATGTTCATACAGATGGTGCTGTAAATATATCCATTTTCATACAGATAGCGGTGTAGTTATTTCCATGTGTAAAGAGATAGCGGTGTAGATATTTCCGTGTTCATACAGATAGTGCTGTAGATATTTCCATGTTCATACAGATGGCGGTGCAGCTATTTCCATGTTCATACAAATAGCGGTGTGGATATTTCCATGTTCGTACAGATAGCGGTGTAGATATTTCCATGTTCAAACAGATAGCGGTGCTTATGTTTCCATGTTTATACAGATAGCGGTGTAGATATTTCCATGTTTGTACAGATAGCGGTGTAGATATTTCCATGTTTATACAGATAGCGGTGTAGCTATTTCCAAGTTAATACAGATAGCGGTGTAGATATCTCCATCTTAATACAGATGGCGGTGTAGATATTTATATGTTCATACTGATGGCGGTGCAGATATTTCCATGTTCATACAGATGGCGGTGTAGATATTTCCATGTTCATACAGATAGCGGTGTAGATATTTCCATGTGTAAAGAGATAGCGGTGTAGATATTTCCATGTATATGCAGATAGCTGTGTAGATATTTCCATTTTCATGCAGATATCGGTTTAGATATTTCCATGTTCAAACAGATAGCGGTGTAGATAATTCCATGTTCATACAGATAGCGGTGTAGATATTTCCATGTTTATACAGATAACGGTGAAGAAGTATGCATGTTTACACAGATAGCGGTGTGGCTCTTTCCATGTTCATACAGATAGTGGTGTAGATATTTCCATGTTCATACAGATAGCGGTGTAGCAATTTCCATGTTCATACAGATAGCGGTGTAGATATTTCCATGTTCGTACAGATAGCGGTGTAGATATTTCCATGTTCTTACAGATAGCGGTGTAGATATTTCCATGTTCATCCAGATGGCTGTGTAGATATATCCATGTTCATACAGATAGGGGTGTAGATATTTCCATGTTCATACAGATAGTGCTGTAGATATTTCCATATTCATACAGATAGCGGTGCAGCTATTTCCATGTTTATACAGATAGCGGTGTAGATATTTCCATGTTCGTACAGATAGCGGTGTAGATATTTCCATGTTCATACAGATAGCGGTGCTTACATTTCCATGTTTATAAAGGTAGCGGTGCAGATATTTCCATGTTTATACAGATAGCGGTGTAGATATTTCCATATTTATAGAGATAGCGGTTTAGGTATTTCCAGGTTTATACAGATAGCGGTGTACATATCCCCATCTTAATACAGATGGCGGTGTAGTTATTTATATGTTCATACAGATGGCGGTGCAGATATTTCCATGTTCATACAGAAGCCGGCGTGGATATTTGCATGTTCATACAGATGGCGGTGTAGCTATTTCCATGTTCATGGAGATAGCGGTGTAGATATTTCCATGTTCATCCAGATGGCTGTTTAGAGATATCCATGTTCATACAGATGGCGGTGAAGATATTTCCATGTTCATACAGATAGCGGTGTAGATATTTCCATGTTCATACAGATAGTGGTGTATATATTTCCATGTTCATACAGATAGGAGGGCTGATATATCCATGTTCATACAGATAGCGGTGCTGATATTTCCATGTTTATACAGGTAGCGGTGTAGATATTTCCAGGTTTGTACAGATAGCGGTGTAGACATTTCCATGTTTATACAGATAGCTTTGTAGATATTTCCATGTTTATACAGATAGTGGTGTAGATATCTCCATCTTAATACAGATGGCGGTGTAGATATTTATATGTTCATACAGATGGCCGTGCAGATATTTCCATGTTCATACAGATGGTGCTGTAAATATATCCATTTTCATACAGATAGCGGTGTAGTTATTTCCATGTGTAAAGAGATAGCGGTGTAGATATTTCCGTGTTCATACAGATAGTGCTGTAGATATTCCCATGTTCATACAGATAGCGGTGCTGCTATTTCCATGTTCATACAAATAGCAGTGTAGGTATTTCCATGTTCGTACAGATAGCGGTGTAGATATTTCCATGTTCATACTGATAGCGGTGCTTATGTTTCCATGTTTATACAGATAGCGGTGTAGATATTTCCATGTTTGTACAGATAGCGGTGTAGATATTTCCATGTTTATACAGATAGCGGTGTAGCTATTTCCAAGTTAATACAGATAGCGGTGTAGATATCTCCATCTTAATACAGATGGCGGTGTAGATATTTATATGTTCATACAGAAGGACATGCAGATATTTCCATGTTCATACAGATGGCGGTGTAGATATTTCCATGTTCATACCGAGAGCGGTGTAGTTATTTCCATGTGTAAAGAGATAGCTGTGTAGATATTTCCATGTATATGCAGATAGCTGTGTAGATATTTCCATTTTCATGCAGATAGCGGTGAAGATATTTCCATGTTCAAACAGATAGCGGTGTAGATGTTTCCATGTTCATCCAGATGGCTGTGTAGATATCCCCATCTTAATACAGATGCCGGTGAAGATATTTCCATGTTCATACAGATAGCGGTGTAGATATTTCCATGTTCTTACAGATAGTGGTGTAGATATTTCCATGTTCATACAGATAGAGGGGGTGATATTTCCATGTTCATACAGATAGCGGTGCTGACATTTCCATGTTTATACAGGTAGCGGTGTAGATATTTCCAAGTTTATACAGATAGTGGTGTAGACATTTCCATGTTTATACAGATAGCGGTGTAGATATTTCCATGTTTATACAGATAGCGGTGTAGATATCTCCATCTTAATACAGATGGCGGTGTAGATATTTATAAGTTCATACAGAAGGCCATGCAGATATTTCCATGTTCATACAGATGGCGGTGTAGATATTTCCATGTTCATACCGATAGCGGTGTAGTTATTTCCATGTGTAAAGAGATAGCTGTGTAGATATTTCCATGTATATGCAGATAGCTGTGTAGATATTTCCATTTTCATGCAGATAGCGGTTTAGATATTTCCATGTTCAAACAGATAGCGGTGTAGATATATCCATGTTTATACAGATAGCGGTGAAGATGTATGCATGTTTACACAGATAGCGGTGTAGATATTTCCATGTTCATAGAGATAGCGGTGTAGATATTTCCATGTTCATCCAGATGGCTGTGTAGACATATCCATGTTCATACAGATAGGGGTGTAGATATTTCCATGTTCATACAGATAGTGCTGTAGATATTTCCATGTTCATACAGATAGCGGTTCAGCTATTTCCATGTTTATTCAGATAGCGGTGTAGACATTTCCATGTTCATACAGATAGCGGTGTAGATATTTCCATGTTCATACAGATAGCGGTGCTTTTATTTCCATGTTTATAAAGGTAGCGGTGTAGATATTTCCATGTGTATACAGATAGCGGTGTAGATATTTCCATGTTTGTACAGTTAGCGGTGTAGATATTTCCACGTTTATACAGAGAGCGGTGTAGATATCTCCATCTTAATACAGATGGCGGTGTAGATATTTATATGTTCATACAGATGGCGGTGAAGATATTTCCATGTTCATACAGATGGCCGTGTAGATATTTCCATGTTTATAGAGATAGTGGTGTAGTTATTTCCATGTGTAAAGAGATAGCTTTGTAGATATTTCCATGAATATGCAGATAGCTGTGTAGATATTTCCATTTTCATGCAGATAGTGGTGTAGATATTTCCATGTTCAAACAGATAGCGGTGTAGATATTTCCATGTTCATATAGATAGCGGTGTAGATATTTCCATGTTTATACAGATAGCGGTGAAGATGTTTGCATGTTTACACAGATAGCGGTGTAGATATTTCCATGTTCATACAGATAGCTCTATAGATATTTCCATGTTCATCCAGATGGCTGTGTAGATATATCCATGTTCATACAGATGGCAGTGAAGATATTTCCATATTCGTACAGATAGCGGTGTATATATTTCCATGTTCATACAGATATTGGTGTGGATATTTCCATGTTCATACAGATAGCGGTGTAGCTATTTCCATGTTCATGCAGATAGCGGTGTAGATAATTCCATGTTCATCCAGATGGCTGTGTAGATATACCCATGTTCATACAGATGGCGGTGAAGATACTTCCATGTTCATACAGATAGCGGTGTAGATATTTCCATGTTTGTACAGATAGCGGTGTAGATATTTCCATGTTTATACAGATAGCGGTGTGGCTATTTCCAAGTTTATACAGATAGCGGTGTAGATATCTCCATCTTAATACAGATGGCGGTGTAGATATTTATATGTTCATACTGATGGCGGTGCAGATATTTCCATGTTCATACAGATGGCGGTGTTGATATTTCCATGTTTATAGAGATAGTGGTGTAGTTATTTCCATGTGTAAAGAGATAGCTTTGTAGATATTTCCATGTATATGCAGATAGCTGTGTAGATATTTCCATTTTCATGCAGATAGCGGTGTAGATATTTCCATGTTCAAAAAGATAGCGGTGTAGATATTTCCATGTTCATACAAATAGTGGTGTAGATATTTCCATGTTCATACAGATAGCGGTGTAGTTATTTCCATGTTCATACAGATAGCGGTGTAGATATTTCCATGTTCATACAGATAGTGGTGTAGATATTTCCATGTTCATACAGATAGAGGGGCTGATATTTCCATGTTCATACAGATAGAGGGGCTGTTATTTCCATGTTCATACAGATAGAGGGGCTGATATTTCCATGTTCATACAGTTAGCGGTGCTGATATTTCCATGTTTATACAGGTAGCGGTGTAGATATTTCCATGTTTATACAGATAGCGGTGTAGATATTTCCATGTTTATACAGATAGCGGTGTAGATATCTCCATCTTAATACAGATGGCAGTGTAGATATTTATATGTTCATACAGATGGCCGTGCAGATATTTCCATGTTCATACAGATGGCGGTGTAGATATTTCCATGTTCATACAGATAGCGGTGTAGTTATTTCCATGTGCAAAGAGATAGCTATGTAGATATTTCCTGTGTATGCAGATAGCTGTGTAGATATTTCCATTTTCATGCAGATAGCGGTTTAGATATTTCCATGTTCAAACGGATAGCGGTGTAGATATTTCCATGTTCATACAGATAGCGGTGTAGATATTTCCATGTTTATACAGATAGCGGTGAAGATGTATGCATGTTTACACAGATAGCGGTGTAGATATTTCCATGTTCAAACAGATAGTAGTGTAGATATTTCCATGTTCATACAGATAGTGGTGTAGATATTTCCATTTTCATACAGATAGCGGTGTAGCTATTTCCATGTTCATACAGATAGCGGTGTAGATATTTCCATGTTCATCCAGATGGCTGTGTAGACATATCCATGTTCATACAGATGGCGGTGAAGATATTTCCATCTTCATACAGATAGCGGTGTAGATATTTCCATGTTCATACAGATAGTGGTGTAGATATTTCCATGTTCATACAGATAGAGGGGCTGATATTTCCATGTTCATACAGATAGCGGTGCTGATATTTCCATGTTTATACAGGTAGCGGTGTAGATATTTCCATGTTTATACAGATAGCGGTGTAGACATTTCCATGTTTATACAGATAGCAGTGTAGATATTTCCATGTTTATACAGATAGCGGTGTAGATATCTCCATCTTAATACAGATGGCGGTTTAGATATTTATATGTTCATACAGATGGCCGTCCAGATATTTCCATGTTCATACAGATGGCGGTGTAGATATTTCCATGTTCATACCGATAGCGGTGTAGTTATTTCCATGTGTAAAGAGATAGCTGTGTAGATATTTCCATGTATATGCAGATAGCTGTGTAGATATTTCCATTTACAGGTAGATAGCGGTTTAGCTATTTCCATGTTCAAACAGATAGCCATGTAGATATTTCCATGTTCATACAGATAGCGGTGCAGATATATCCATGTTTATAAAGATAGCGGTGAAGATGTATGCATGTTTACACAGATAGCGGTGTAGATATTTCCATCTTCATACAGATAGCGGTGTAGATATTTCCATGTTCATCCTGATGGCTGTGTAGATATATCCATGTTCATACAGATAGCGGTGTAGATATTTCCATGTTCATACAGATAGTGCTGTAGATATTTCCATGTTCATACAGATAGCGGTGCAGCTATTTCCATGTTCATACAGATAGCGGTGTAGATATTTCCATGTTCGTACAGATAGCGGTGTAGATATTTCCATGTTCATACAGATAGCGGTGCGTATATTTCCATGTTTATACAGGTAGCGGTGTGGATATTTCCATGTTTATACAGATAGCGGTGGAGATATTTCCATGTTTATACAGATTGCGGTGTAGATATTTCCAAGTTTATACAGATAGCGGTGTAGATATCTCCATCTTAATACTGATGGCAGTGTAGATATTTATATGTTCATACAGATGGCGGTGCAGATATTTCCATGTTCATACAGATGGCGGTGTAGATATTTCCATGTTCATACAGATAGCGGTGTAGATATTTCCATGTGTAAAGAGATAGCGGTGTAGATATTTCCATGTATATGCAGATAGCTGTGTAGATATTTCCATTTTCATGCAGATATCGGTTTAGATATTTCCATGTTCAAACAGATAGCGGTTTAGATATTTCCATGTTCGTACAGATAGCGGTGTAGATATTTCCATGTTTATACAGATAGCGTTGTAGATATTTCCAAGTTTATACAGATAGCGGTGTAGATATCTCCACCTTAATACAGTTGGCGTTGTAGATATTTATATGTTCAAACAGATGGCGGTACAGATATTTCCATGTTCATACAGATGGCAGTGTAGCTATTTCCATGTTCATATAGATAGCGGTGTAGCTATTTCCATGTTCATGCAGATAGCGGTGTAGATATTTCAATGTTCATCCATATGGCTGTGTAGATTTATCCATGTTCATACAGATAGCGGTGAAGATATTTCCATGTTCATTCAGATAGCAGTATAGATATTTCCATGTTCATCCAGATGGCTGTGTAGATATTTCCATGTTCATACAGATAGTGGTGTAGATATTTCCACGTTCATACAGATAGAGGGGCTGATATTTCCATGTTAATACATATAGCGGTGCTGATATTTCCATGTTTATACAGGTAGCGGTGTAGATATTTCCATCTTTATAAAGATAGCGGTGTAGATATTTCCATGTTTATACAGATAGCGGTGAAGATGTATGCATGTTTACACAGATAGCGGTGTAGATATTTCCATGTTCATACAGATAGCGGTGTAGATATTTCCATATTCATCCAGATGGCTGTGTAGATATATCCATGTTCATACTGATAGCGGTGTAGATATTTCCATGTTCATACAGATAGTGGTGTAGATATTTCCATGTTCATACAGATAGCGGTGTATCTATTTCCATGTTCATACACATAGCGGTGTAGATATTTCCATGTTCGTACAGATAGCGGTGTAGATATTTCCATGTTCATACAGATAGTGGTGCTGATATTTCCATGTTTATACAGTCAGCGGTGTGGATATTTCCATGTTTATACAGATAGCTGTGTGGATATTTCCATGTTTATGCAGATAGCTGTGTAGATATTTCCAGGTTTAGACAGATAGCGGTGTAGATATCTCCATCTTAATACGGATGGCGGTGTAGATATTTATATTTTCATACAGATGGCGGTGCAGATATTTCCATGTTCATACAGATGGCGGTGTAGCTATTTCCATGTTCATACAGATAGCGGTGTAGCTATATCCATGTTCAGGCAGATAGCGGTGTAGTTATTTCCAAGTTCATCCATATGGCTGTGTAGATATATCCATGTTCATACAGATGGCGGTGAAGATATTTCCATGTTCATACAGATAGCGGTGCAGATATTTCCATGTTCATACAGATAGCGGTGTAGATATTTCCATGTTCATCCAGATGGCTGTGTAGATATATCCATGTTCATACAGATGGCGATGAAGATATTTCCATGTTCATACAGATAGCGGTGTAGGTATTTCCATGTTCATACAGATAGCGGTGTAGATATTTCCATGTTCATACAGATAGTGGTGTAGATATTTCCATGTTCATACAGATGGCGGTGTAGATATTTATATGTTCATACAGATGGCGATGCAGATATTTCCATGTTCATACAGATGGCGGTGTAGATATTTCCATGTTTATAGAGATAGTGGTGTAGTTATTTCCATGTGTAAAGAGATAGATTTGTAGATATTTCCATGTATATGCAGATAGCTGTGTAGATATTTCCATTTTCATGCAGATAGCGGTGTAGATATTTCCATGTTCAAACAGATAGCGGTGTAGATATTTCCATGTTCATACAGATAGTGGTGTAGATATTTCCATGTTCATACAGATAGCGGTGTAGCTATTTCCATGTTCATACAGATAGCGGTGTAGATATTTCCATGTTCGTACAGATAGCGGTGTAGTTATTTCCATGTTCATACAGATAGCGGTGCTGATATTTCCATATTTATACAGGTAGCGGTGCAGATATTTCCATGTTTATACAGATAGTTGTGTAGATATTTCCATGTTTATACAGATAGCGGTGTAGATATTTTCATGTTTATACAGATAGCGGTGTAGATATCTCCATTTTAATACAGATGGAGGTGTAGATATTTATATGTTCATGCAGATGGCCATGCAGATATTTCCATGTTCATACAGATGGCGGTGTAGATATATCCATGTTCATACAGATAGCGGTGTGGTTATTTCCATGTGTAAAGAGATAGCTGTGTAGATATTTCCATGTATATGCAGATAGCTGTGTAGATATTTCCATTTTCAAGCAGATAGCGGTGTAGATATTTCCATGTTCATCCAGATGGCTGTGTAGATATATCCATGTTCATACAGATAGCGGTGTAGATATTTCCATGTTCATACAGATAGTGCTGTAGATATTTCCATGTTCATACAGATAGCGGTGCAGCTATTTCCATGTTCATACAGATAGCGGTGTAGATATTTCCATGTTCGTACAGATAGCGGTGTAGATATTTCCATGTTCATACAGATTGCGGTGCTTATATTTCCATGTTTATACAGATAGCGGTGTAGATATTTCCATGTTTAAACAGATAGCGATTTAGATATTTATATGTTAATACAGATGGCGGTGCAGATATTTCCATGTTCATACAGATGGCGGTGTAGATATTTCCATGTTTATAGAGATTGTGGTGTAGTTATTTCCATGTGTAAAGAGATAGCTTTGTAGATATTTCCATGTATATGCAGATAGCTGTGTAGATATTTCGATTTTCATGCAGATAGCGGTGTAGATATTTCCATGTTCAAACAGATAGTAGTGTAGATATTTCCATGTTCATACAGATAGTGGTGTAGATATTTCCATGTTCATACAGATAGCGGTGTAGCTATTTCCATGTTCATACAGATAGCGGTGTAGATATTTCCATGTTCATCCAGATGGCTGTGTAGATACATTCATGTTCATACAGATGGCGGTGAAGATATTTCCATGTTCATACAGATAGCTGTGTAGATATTTCCATGTTCATACAGATAGTGGTGTAGATATTTCCATGTTCATACAGATAGAGGGGCTGATATTTCCATGTTCATACAGATAGCGGTGCTGATATTTCCATGTATATACAGGTAGCGGTGTAGATATTTCCATGTTTATACACATAGCGGTGTAGACATTTCCATGTTTATACAGATAGCAGTGTAGATATTTCCATGTTTATACAGATAGCGGTGTAGATATCTCCATCTTAATACAGATGGCGGTTTAGATATTTATATGTTCATACAGATGGCCGTCCAGATATTTCCATGTTCATACAGATGGCGGTGTAGATATTTGCATGTTCATACCGATAGCGGTGTAGTTATTTCCATGTGTAAAGAGATAGCTGTGTAGATATTTCCATGTATATGCAGATAGGTGTGTAGATATTTCCATTTACAGGTAGATAGCGGTTTAGCTATTTCCATGTTCAAACAGATAGCCATGTAGATATTTCCATGTTCATACAGATAGCGGTGTAGATATATCCATGTTTATACAGATAGCGGTGAAGATGTATGCATGTTTACACAGATAGCGGTGTAGATATTTCCATCTTCATACAGATAGCGGTGTAGATATTTCCATGTTCATCCTGATGGCTGTGTAGATGTATCCATGTTCATACAGATAGCGGTGTAGATATTTCCATGTTCATACCGATAGTGCTGTAGATATTTCCATGTTCATACAGATAGCGGTGCAGCTATTTCCATGTTCATACAGATATCAGTGTAGATATTTCCATGTTCGTACAGATAGCGGTGTAGATATTTCCATGTTCATACAGATAGCGGTGCTTATATTTCCATGTTTATACAGGTAGCGGTGTGGATATTTCCATGTTTATACAGATAGCGGTGGAGATATTTCCATGTTTATACAGATTGCGGTGTAGATATTTCCAAGTTTATACAGATAGCGGTGTAGATATCTCCATCTTAATACAGATGGCAGTGTAGATATTTATATGTTCATACAGATGGCGGTGCAGATATTTCCATGTTCATACAGATGGCGGTGTAGATATTTCCATGTTCATACAGATAGCGGTGTAGATATTTCCATGTGTAAAGAGATAGCGGTGTAGATATTTCCATGTATATGCAGATAGCTGTGTAGATATTTCCATTTTCATGCAGATATCGGTTTAGATATTTCCATGTTCAAACAGATAGCGGTTTAGATATTTCCATGTTCGTACAGATAGCGGTGTAGATATTTCCATGTTTATACAGATAGCGTTGTAGATATTTCCAAGTTTATACAGATAGCGGTGTAGATATCTCCACCTTAATACAGTTGGCGTTGTAGATATTTATATGTTCAAACAGATGGCGGTGCAGATATTTCCATGTTCATACAGATGGCAGTGTAGCTATTTCCATGTTCATATAGATAGCGGTGTAGCTATTTCCATGTTCATGCAGATAGCGGTGTAGATATTTCAATGTTCATCCATATGGCTGTGTAGATTTATCCATGTTCATACAGATAGCGGTGAAGATATTTCCATGTTCATTCAGATAGCAGTATAGATATTTCCATGTTCATCCAGATGGCTGTGTAGATATATCCATGTTCATACAGATGGCGGTGAAGATATTTCCATACTCATACAGATAGCAGTGTAGATATTTCCATGTTCATACAGATAGTGGTGTAGATATTTCCACGTTCATACAGATAGAGGGGCTGATATTTCCATGTTAATACATATAGCGGTGCTGATATTTCCATGTTTATACAGGTAGCAGTGTAGATATTTCCATGTTTATAAAGATAGCGGTGTAGATATTTCCTTGTTTATGCAGATTGCGGTGTAGATATTTCCATGTTTATACAGATAGCGGTGTAGATATCTCCATCTTAATACAGATGGCGGTGTAGATATTTATAAGTTCATACAGATGGCCGTGCAGATATTTCCATGTTCATACAGATGCCGGTGTAGATATTTCCATGTTCATACAGATAGCCGTGTAGTTATTTCCATGTGTGAAGAGATAGCCGTGTAGATATTTCCATGTATATGCAGATAGCTGTGTAGATATTTCCATTTTCATGCAGATAGCGGTTTAGATATTTCCATGTTCATAGAGATAGCGATGTAGATCTTTCCATGTTCATACGGATGGCGGTGTAGGTATTTCCATATTTAAAGAGATGGCGGTGTAGTTATTTCCATGTTCATAGAGATAGCGGTGTAGATATTTCCATGTTTATACAGATAGCGGTGTAGATATCTCTATCTTAACACAGATGGCGGTGTAGATATTTATATGTTCATACAGGTGGCCATGCAGATATTTCCATGTTCATACAGATGGCGGTGTAGATATATCCATGTTCATATAGATAGCGGTGTAGTTATTTCCATGTGTAAAGAGATAGCTGTGTAGATATTTCGATGTATATGCAGATAACTGTGTAGATATTTCCATTTTCATGCAGATAGCGGTTTAGATATTTCCATGTTCAAACAGATAGCAGTGTAGATATTTCCATGTTCATACAGATAGCTTTGTAGATATATCCATGTTTATACAGATAGCGGCGAAGATGTATGCATGTTTACACAGATAGCGGTGTAGATATTTCCATGTTTATACAGATAGCGGTGGAGATATATCCATGTTCATCCAGATGGCTGTGTAGATATATCCATGTTCATACAGATAACGGTGTAGATATTTCGATGTTCATACAGATAGTGCTGTAGATATTTCCATGTTCATACAGATAGCGGTGCAGCTATTTCCATGTTCATACAGATAGCGGTGTAGATATTTCCATGTTCGTACAGATAGCGGTGTAGATATTTCCATGTTCATACAGATAGCGGTGCTTATATTTCCATGTTTATACAGATAGCGGTGTGGATATTTCCATGTTTATACAGATAGCGGTGTAGATATTTCCATGTTTATAGAGATAGCGGTGTAGATATTTCCAAGTTTATACAGATAGCGGTGTAGATATCTCCATCTTAATACAGATTGCGGTGTAGATATTTATATGTTCATACAGATGACGGTGCAGATATTTCCATGTTCATACAGATGGCGGTGTTGATATTTCCATGTTTATAGAGATAGTGGTGTAGTTATTTCCATGTGTAAAAAGATATCTTTGTAGATATTTCCATGTATATGAAGATAGCTGTGTAGATATTTCCATTTTCATGCAGATAGTGGTGAAAATATTTCCATGTTCAAACAGATAGCGGTGTAGATATTTCCATGTTCATACAGATAGTGGTGTAGATATTTCCATGTTCATACAGATAGCGGTGTAGCTATTTCCATGTTCATACAGATAGCGGTGTAGATATTTCCATGTTCGTACAGATAGCGGTGTAGTTATTTCCATGTTCATACAGATAGCGGTGCTGATATTTCCATATTTATACAGGTAGCGGTGCAGATATTTCCATGTTTATACAGATAGTTGTGTAGATATTTCCATGTTTATACAGATAGCGGTGTAGATATTTTCATGTTTATACAGATAGCGGTGTAGATATCTCCTTCTTAATACAGATGGAGGTGTAGATATTTATATGTTCATGCAGATGGCCATGCAGATATTTCCATGTTCATACAGATGGCGGTGTAGATATATCCATGTTCATACAGATAGCGGTGTGGTTATTTCCATGTGTAAAGAGATAGCTGTGTAGATATTTCCATGTATATGCAGATAGCTGTGTAGATATTTCCATTTTCAAGCAGATAGCGGTGTAGATATTTCCATGTTCATCCAGATGGCTGTGTAGATATATCCATGTTCATACAGATAGCGGTGTAGATATTTCCATGTTCATACAGATAGTGCTGTAGATATTTCCATGTTCATACAGATAGCGGTGCAGCTATTTCCATGTTCATACAGATAGCGGTGTAGATATTTCCATGTTCGTACAGATAGCGGTGTAGATATTTCCATGTTCATACAGATTGCGGTGCTTATATTTCCATGTTTATACAGATAGCGGTGTAGATATTTCCATGTTTATACAGATAGCGATGTAGATATTTATATGTTAATACAGATGGCGGTGCAGATATTTCCGTGTTCATACAGATGGCGGTGTAGATATTTCCATGTTTATAGAGATAGTGGTGTAGTTATTTCCATGTGTAAAGAGATAGCTTTGTAGATATTTCCATGTATATGCAGATAGCTGTGTAGATATTTCGATTTTCATGCAGATAGCGTGTAGATATTTCCATGTTCAAACAGATAGTAGTGTAGATATTTCCATGTTCATCCAGATGGCTGTGTAGATATATCCATGTTCATACAGATGGCGGTGAAGATATTTCCATGTTCATACAGATAGCGGTGTAGATATTTCCATGTTCATACAGATAGTGGTGTAGATATTTCCATGTTCATACAGATAGAGGGGCTGATATTTCCATGTTCATACAGATAGCGGTGCTGATATTTCCATGTTTATACAGGTAGCGGTGTAGATATTTCCATGTTTATACAGATAGCGGTGTAGACATTTCCATGTTTATACAGATAGCAGTGTAGATATTTCCATGTTTATACAGATAGCGGTGTAGATATTTCCATGTTCATACAGATAGCGGTGTAGATATTTCCATGTTCATCCAGATGGCTGTGTAGATATACCCATGTTCATACAGATGGCGGTGAAGATATTTCCATGTTCATACAGATAGCGGTGTAGATATTTCCATGTTCATACAGATAGTGGTGTAGATATTTCCATGTTCATACAGATAGAGGGGCTGATATTTCCATGTTCATACAGATAGCGGTGCTGATATTTCCATGTTTATACAGGTAGCGGTGTAGATATTTCCATGTTTATACAAATAGCGGTGTAGACATTTCCATGTTTATACAGATAGCAGTGTAGATATTTCCATGTTTATACAGATAGCGGTGTAGATATCTCCATCTTAATACAGATGGCGGTTTAGATATTTATATGTTCATACAGATGGCCGTCCAGATATTTCCATGTTCATGCAGATGGCGGTGTAGATATTTCCATGTTCATACCGATAGCGGTGTAGTTATTTCCATGTGTAAAGAGATAGCTGTGTAGATATTTCCATGTATATGCAGATAGCTGTGTAGATATTTCCATTTACAGGTAGATAGCGGTTTAGCTATTTCCATGTTCAAACAGATAGCCATGTAGATATTTCCATGTTCATACAGATAGCGGTGTAGATATATCCATGTTTATACAGATAGCGGTGAAGATGTATGCATGTTTACACAGATAGCGGTGTAGATATTTCCATCTTCATACAGATAGCGGTGTAGATATTTCCATGTTCGTCCTGATGGCTGTGTAGATATATCCATGTTCATACAGATAGCCGTGTAGATATTTCCATGTTCATACAGATAGTGCTGTAGATATTTCCATGTTCGTACAGATAGCGGTGTAGATATTTAAATGTTCATACAGATAGCGGTGCTTATATTTCCATGTTTATACAGGTAGCGGTGTGGATATTTCCATGTTTATACAGATAGCGGTGGAGATATTTCCATGTTTATACAGATTGCGGTGTAGATATTTCCAAGTTTATACAGATAGCGGTGTAGATATCTCCATCTTAATACAGATGGCAGTGTAGATATTTATATGTTCATACAGATGGCGGGGCAGATATTTCCATGTTCATACAGATGGCGGTGTAGATATTTCCATGTTCATACAGATAGCGGTGTAGATATTTCCATGTGTAAAGAGATAGCGGTGTAGATATTTCCATGTATATGCAGATAGCTGTGTAGATATTTCCATTTTCATGCAGATATCGGTTTAGATATTTCCATGTTCAAACAGATAGCGGTTTAGATATTTCCATGTTCGTACAGATAGCGGTGTAGATATTTCCATGTTTATACAGATAGCGTTGTAGATATTTCCAAGTTTATACAGATAGCGGTGTAGATATCTCCACCTTAATACAGTTGGCGTTGTAGATATTTATATGTTCAAACAGATGGCGGTACAGATATTTCCATGTTCATACAGATGGCAGTGTAGCTATTTCCATGTTCATATAGATAGCGGTGTAGCTATTTCCATGTTCATGCAGATAGCGGTGTAGATATTTCAATGTTCATCCATATGGCTGTGTAGATTTATCCATGTTCATACAGATAGCGGTGAAGATATTTCCATGTTCATTCAGATAGCAGTATAGATATTTCCATGTTCATCCAGATGGCTGTGTAGATATATCCATGTTCATACAGATGGCGGTGAAGATATTTCCATACTCATACAGATAGCAGTGTAGATATTTCCATGTTCATACAGATAGTGGTGTAGATATTTCCACGTTCATACAGATAGAGGGGCTGATATTTCCATCTTAATACATATAGCGGTGCTGATATTTCCATGTTTATACAGGTAGCGGTGTAGATATTTCCATGTTTATAAAGATAGCGGTGTAGATATTTCCATGTTTATGCAGATAGCGGTGTAGTTATTTCCATGTTTATACCGATAGCGGTGTAGATATCTCCATCTTAATACAGATGGCGGTGTAGATATTTATATGTTCATACAGATGGCCGTGCAGATATTTCCATGTTCATACAGATGCCGGTGTAGATATTTCCATGTTCATACAGATAGCCGTGTAGTTATTTCCATGTGTGAAGAGATAGCCGTGTAGATATTTCCATGTATATGCAGATAGCTGTGTAGATATTTCCATTTTCATGCAGATAGCGGTTTAGATATTTCCATGTTCATAGAGATAGCGATGTAGATCTTTCCATGTTCATACGGATGGCGGTGTAGGTATTTCCATATTTAAAGAGATGGCGGTGTAGTTATTTCCATGTTCATACAGATAGCGTTGTAGATATTTCCATGTATATACAGATAGCGGTGTAGATATTTCCATGTTCATACGGATGGCGGTGTAGATATTTCCATGTGCAAAGAGATAGCTGTGCAGATATTTCCATGTATATGCAGATAGCTGTGTAGATATTTCCATTTTCATGCAGATAGCGTTTAGATATTTCCATGTTCAAACAGATAGCGGTGTAGATATTTCCATGTTCATACAGATAGTGGTGTAGATATTTCCATGTTTATATAGATAGCGGTGAAGGTGTATGCATGTTTACACAGAAAGCGGTGTAGATATTTCCATGTTCCCACAGATAGCGGTGTAGATATTTCCATGTTCATCCAGATATCTGTGTAGATATATCCAAGTTCATTCAGATAGCGGTGTAGACATTTCTATGTTCATACAGATAGCGGTGTAGATATTTCCATGTTCGTACAGATAGCGGTGTAGATATTTCCATGTTCATACAGATAGCGGTGCTGATATTTCCATATTTATACAGGTAGCGGTGCAGATATTTCCATGTTTATAGAGATACCGGTGTAGATATTCCCATCTTTATAGAGACAGCGGTATAGATATTTCCAGGTTTATACAGATAGCGGTGTAGATATCTCCATCTTAATACAGATGGCGGTGTAGATATTTATATGTTCATACAGATGGCCGTGCAGATATTTCCATGTTCATACAGATGGTGCTGTAAATATATCCATTTTCATACAGATAGCGGTGTAGTTATTTCCATGTGTAAAGAGATAGCGGTGTAGATATTTCCGTGTTCATACAGATAGTGCTGTAGATATTTCCATGTTCATACAGATGGCGGTGCAGCTATTTCCATGTTCATACAAATAGCGGTGTGGATATTTCCATGTTCGTACAGATAGCGGTGTAGATATTTCCATGTTCAAACAGATAGCGGTGCTTATGTTTCCATGTTTATACAGATAGCGGTGTAGATATTTCCATGTTTGTACAGATAGCGGTGTAGATATTTCCATGTTTATACAGATAGCGGTGTAGCTATTTCCAAGTTAATACAGATAGCGGTGTAGATATCTCCATCTTAATACAGATGGCGGTGTAGATATTTATATGTTCATACTGATGGCGGTGCAGATATTTCCATGTTCATACAGATGGCGGTGTAGATATTTCCATGTTCATACAGATAGCGGTGTAGATATTTCCATGTGTAAAGAGATAGCGGTGTAGATATTTCCATGTATATGCAGATAGCTGTGTAGATATTTCCATTTTCATGCAGATATCGGTTTAGATATTTCCATGTTCAAACAGATAGCGGTGTAGATATTTCCATGTTCATACAGATAGCGGTGTAGATATTTCCATGTTTATACAGATAACGGTGAAGAAGTATGCATGTTTACACAGATAGCGGTGTAGCTCTTTCCATGTTCATACAGATAGTGGTGTAGATATTTCCATGTTCATACAGATAGCGGTGTAGCAATTTCCATGTTCATACAGATAGCGGTGTAGATATTTCCATGTTCGTACAGATAGCGGTGTAGATATTTCCATGTTCTTACAGATAGCGGTGTAGATATTTCCATGTTCATCCAGATGGCTGTGTAGATATATCCATGTTCATACAGATAGGGGTGTAGATATTTCCATGTTCATACAGATAGTGCTGTAGATATTTCCATATTCATACAGATAGCGGTGCAGCTATTTCCATGTTTATACAGATAGCGGTGTAGATATTTCCATGTTCGTACAGATAGCGGTGTAGATATTTCCATGTTCATACAGATAGCGGTGCTTACATTTCCATGTTTATAAAGGTAGCGGTGCAGATATTTCCATGTTTATACAGATAGCGGTGTAGATATTTCCATATTTATAGAGATAGCGGTTTAGGTATTTCCAGGTTTATACAGATAGCGGTGTACATATCCCCATCTTAATACAGATGGCGGTGTAGTTATTTATATGTTCATACAGATGGCGGTGCAGATATTTCCATGTTCATACAGAAGCCGGCGTGGATATTTGCATGTTCATACAGATGGCGGTGTAGCTATTTCCATGTTCATGGAGATAGCGGTGTAGATATTTCCATGTTCATCCAGATGGCTGTTTAGAGATATCCATGTTCATACAGATGGCGGTGAAGATATTTCCATGTTCATACAGATAGCGGTGTAGATATTTCCATGTTCATACAGATAGTGGTGTATATATTTCCATGTTCATACAGATAGGAGGGCTGATATATCCATGTTCATACAGATAGCGGTGCTGATATTTCCATGTTTATACAGGTAGCGGTGTAGATATTTCCAGGTTTGTACAGATAGCGGTGTAGACATTTCCATGTTTATACAGATAGCGGTGTAGATATTTCCATGTTTATACAGATAGTGGTGTAGATATCTCCATCTTAATACAGATGGCGGTGTAGATATTTATATGTTCATACAGATGGCCGTGCAGATATTTCCATGTTCATACAGATGGTGCTGTAAATATATCCATTTTCATACAGATAGCGGTGTAGTTATTTCCATGTGTAAAGAGATAGCGGTGTAGATATTTCCGTGTTCATACAGATAGTGCTGTAGATATTCCCATGTTCATACAGATAGCGGTGCTGCTATTTCCATGTTCATACAAATAGCAGTGTAGGTATTTCCATGTTCGTACAGATAGCGGTGTAGATATTTCCATGTTCATACTGATAGCGGTGCTTATGTTTCCATGTTTATACAGATAGCGGTGTAGATATTTCCATGTTTGTACAGATAGCGGTGTAGATATTTCCATGTTTATACAGATAGCGGTGTAGCTATTTCCAAGTTAATACAGATAGCGGTGTAGATATCTCCATCTTAATACAGATGGCGGTGTAGATATTTATATGTTCATACAGAAGGACATGCAGATATTTCCATGTTCATACAGATGGCGGTGTAGATATTTCCATGTTCATACCGAGAGCGGTGTAGTTATTTCCATGTGTAAAGAGATAGCTGTGTAGATATTTCCATGTATATGCAGATAGCTGTGTAGATATTTCCATTTTCATGCAGATAGCGGTGAAGATATTTCCATGTTCAAACAGATAGCGGTGTAGATGTTTCCATGTTCATCCAGATAGCTGTGTAGATATCCCCATCTTAATACAGATGCCGGTGAAGATATTTCCATGTTCATACAGATAGCGGTGTAGATATTTCCATGTTCTTACAGATAGTGGTGTAGATATTTCCATGTTCATACAGATAGAGGGGGTGATATTTCCATGTTCATACAGATAGCGGTGCTGATATTTCCATGTTTATACAGGTAGCGGTGTAGATATTTCCAAGTTTATACAGATAGTGGTGTAGACATTTCCATGTTTATACAGATAGCGGTGTAGATATTTCCATGTTTATACAGATAGCGGTGTAGATATCTCCATCTTAATACAGATGGCGGTGTAGATATTTATAAGTTCATACAGAAGGCCATGCAGATATTTCCATGTTCATACAGATGGCGGTGTAGATATTTCCATGTTCATACCGATAGCGGTGTAGTTATTTCCATGTGTAAAGAGATAGCTGTGTAGATATTTCCATGTATATGCAGATAGCTGTGTAGATATTTCCATTTTCAGGCAGATAGCGGTTTAGATATTTCCATGTTCAAACAGATAGCGGTGTAGATATATCCATGTTTATACAGATAGCGGTGAAGATGTATGCATGTTTACACGGATAGCGGTGTAGATATTTCCATGTTCATAGAGATAGCGGTGTAGATATTTCCATGTTCATCCAGATGGCTGTGTAGACATATCCATGTTCATACAGATAGGGGTGTAGATATTTCCATGTTCATACAGATAGTGCTGTAGATATTTCCATGTTCATACAGATAGCGGTTCAGCTATTTCCATGTTTATTCAGATAGCGGTGTAGACATTTCCATGTTCATACAGATAGCGGTGTAGATATTTCCATGTTCATACAGATAGCGGTGCTTTTATTTCCATGTTTATAAAGGTAGCGGTGTAGATATTTCCATGTGTATACAGATAGCGGTGTAGATATTTCCATGTTTGTACAGTTAGCGGTGTAGATATTTCCACGTTTATACAGAGAGCGGTGTAGATATCTCCATCTTAATACAGATGGCGGTGTAGATATTTATATGTTCATACAGATGGCGGTGAAGATATTTCCATGTTCATACAGATGGCCGTGTAGATATTTCCATGTTTATAGAGATAGTGGTGTAGTTATTTCCATGTGTAAAGAGATAGCTTTGTAGATATTTCCATGAATATGCAGATAGCTGTGTAGATATTTCCATTTTCATGCAGATAGTGGTGTAGATATTTCCATGTTCAAACAGATAGCGGTGTAGATATTTCCATGTTCATACAGATAGCGGTGTAGATATTTCCATGTTTATACAGATAGCGGTGAAGATGTTTGCATGTTTACACAGATAGCGGTGTAGATATTTCCATGTTCATACAGATAGCTCTATAGATATTTCCATGTTCATCCAGATGGCTGTGTAGATATATCCATGTTCATACAGATGGCAGTGAAGATATTTCCATATTCGTACAGATAGCGGTGTATATATTTCCATGTTCATACAGATATTGGTGTGGATATTTCCATGTTCATACAGATAGCGGTGTAGCTATTTCCATGTTCATGCAGATAGCGGTGTAGATAATTCCATGTTCATCCAGATGGCTGTGTAGATATACCCATGTTCATACAGATGGCGGTGAAGATACTTCCATGTTCATACAGATAGCGGTGTAGATATTTCCATGTTTGTACAGATAGCGGTGTAGATATTTCCATGTTTATACAGATAGCGGTGTGGCTATTTCCAAGTTTATACAGATAGCGGTGTAGATATCTCCATCTTAATACAGATGGCGGTGTAGATATTTATATGTTCATACTGATGGCGGTGCAGATATTTCCATGTTCATACAGATGGCGGTGTAGATATTTCCATGTTTATAGAGATAGTGGTGTAGTTATTTCCATGTGTAAAGAGATAGCTTTGTAGATATTTCCATGTATATGCAGATAGCTTTGTAGATATTTCCATTTTCATGCAGATAGCGGTGTAGATATTTCCATGTTCAAACAGATAGCGGTGTAGATATTTCCATGTTCATCCAGATGGCTTTGTAGATATCCCCATCTTAAAACAGATGGCGGTGAAGATATTTCCATGTTCATACAGATAGCGGTGTAGCTATTTCCATGTTCATACAGATAGCGGTGTAGATATTTCCATGTTCATCCAAATGGCTGTGTAGATATATCCATGTTCATACAGAAGGCGGTGAAGATATTTCCATGTTCATCCATATGGCTGTGTAGTTATATCCATGTTCATACAGATAGCGGAGTAGATATTTCCATGTTCATACAGATAGTGCTGTAGATATTTCCATGTTCATACAGATAGCGGTGTAGCTATTTCCATGTTCATACAGATTGCGGTGTAGATATGTCCATGTTCAAACAGATAGCGGTGTAGATATTTCCATGTTCATACAGACAGCGGTGCTTGTATTTCCATGTTTATACAGGTAGCGGTGTAGATATTTCCATGTTCATACAGATAGCGGTGTACATATTTCCATCTTCATACAGATAGCGGTGTAGATATTTCCATGTTCATCCAGATGGCTGTGTAGATATATCCATGTTCATACAGATAGAGGTGTAGAGATTTCCATGTTCATACAGATAGTGGTGTAGATATTTCCATGTTCATACAGATAGCGGTGTATCTATTTCCATGTTCATACAGATAGCGGTGTAGATATTTCCATGTTCGTACAGTTAGCGGTGTAGATATTTCCATGTTCATACATATAGCGGTGCTATTTCCATGTTGATTCAGTCAGCGTTGTGGATATTTCCATGTTTATACAGATAGCGGTGTGGATATTTCCATGTTTATGCAGATAGCGGTGTAGATATTTCCAGGTTTATACAGATAGCTGTGTAGATATCTACATCTTAATACGGATGGCGGTGTAGATATTTATATGTTCATACAGATGGTGGTGCAGATATATCCATGTTCATTCAGATGGCAGTGTAGATATTTCCATGTTCATACAGATAGCAGTGTAGATATTTCCATGTTCATCCTGATGGCTGTGTAGATATATCCATGTTCATAGAGATAGCGGTGTAGATATTTCCATGTTCATACAGATAGTGCTGTAGATATTTCCATGTTCATACAGATAGCGGTGCAGCTATTTCCATGTTCATACAGATAGCGGTGTAGATATTTCCATGTTCGTACAGATAGCGGTGTAGATATTTCCATGTTCATACAGATAGCGGTGCTTATATTTCCATGTTTATACAGGTAGCGGTGTGGATATTTCCATGTTTATACAGATAGCAGTGTAGATATTTCCATGTTTATACAGATAGTGGTGTAGATATTTCCAAGTTTATAAAGATAGCGGTGTAGATATCTCCATCTTAATACAGATGGCGGTGTAGATATTTATATGTTCATACAGATGGCGGTGCAGATGTTTCTGTGTTCATACAGATGGCGGTGTGGATATTTCCATGTTTATAGAGATAGTGGTGTAGATATTTCCAGGTTTATACAGATAGCGGTGTAGATATCTCCATCTTAATACAGATGGCAGTGTAGTTATTTATAAGTTCATACAGATGGCGGTGCAGATATTTCCATGTTCATACAGATGGCGGTGTGGATATTTGCATGTTCATACAGATGGCGGTGTAGCTATTTCCATGTTCATGGAAATAGCGGTGTAGATATTTCCATGTTCATCCAGATGGCTGTGTAGAGATATCCATGTTCATACAGATGGCGGTGAAGATATTTCCATGTTCATACAGATAGCGGTGTAGATATTTCCATGTTCATACAGATAGTGGTGTAGATATTTCCATGTTCATACAGATAGGGGGGCTGATATTTCCATGTTCATACAGATAGCGGTGCTGATATTTCCATGTTTATACAGGTAGCGGTGTAGCTATTTCCAAGTTTATACAGATAGCGGTGTAGATATCCCCATCTTAATACAGATGACGGTGTAGATATTTATATGTTCATACAGATGGCGGTGCAGATATTTCCATGTTCATACAGATGGCGGTGTAGATATTTCCAAGTTTATAGAGATAGTGGTGTAGTTATTTCCGTGTGTAAAGAGATAGCTTTGTAGATATTTCCATGTATATGTAGATAGCTGTGTAGATATTTCCATTTCCATGCAGATAGCGGTGGAGATATTTCCATGTTCAAACAGATAGCGGTGTAGATATTTCCATGTTCATACAGATAGTGGTGTAGATATTTCCATGTTAATACAGATAGCGGTGTAGCTATTTCCATGTTCATACAGATAGCGGTGTAGTTATTTCCATGTTCATCCAGATGGCTGTGTAGATATCTCCATCTTAATACAGATGGCGGTGAAGATATTTCCATGTTCATACAGATAGCGGTTTAGTTATTTCCATGTTCATAGAGATAGTGGTGTAGATATTTCCATGTTCATACAGATATAGGGGGTGATATTTCCATGTTCATACAGATAGCAGTGCTGATATTTCCAGGTTTATACAGTCAGCGGTGTGGATATTTCCATGTTTATACAGACAGCGGTGTGGATATTTCCATGTTTATGCAGATAGCGGTGTAGATATTTCCAGGTTTATACAGATAGCATTGTAGATATCTCCATCTTAATACGGATGGCGGTGTAGATATTTATATGTTCTTACAGACGGTGGTGCAGATATTTCCATGTTCATACAGATGGCGGTGTAGCTATTTCCATGTTCATACATATAGCGGTGTAGCTATATCCATGTTCATGCAGATAGCGGTGTAGATATTTCCATGTTCATCCATATTGCTGTGTAGATATATCCATGTTCAAACAGATAGCGGTGTAGATATTTCCATGTTCATACAGATAGCGGTGCTTATATTTCCATGTTTATACAGGTAGCGGTGTAGATATTTCCATGTTCATACCGATAGCGGTGTAGATATTTCCATGTTTACACAGATAGCGTTGTAGATATTTCCATGTTCATCCAGATGGCTGTGTAGATATATCCATGTTCATACAGATGGCGGTGAAGATATTTCCATGTTCATACAGATAGCGGTGTAGATATTTCCATGTTCATACAGATAGCGGTGTAGCTATTTCCATGTTCATGCAGATAGCGGTGTAGATATTTCCATGTTCATCCATATGGCTGTGTAGATATATCCATGTTCATACAGATAGCGGTGTAGATATTTCCATGTTCATACAGATAGTGCTGTAGATATTTCCATGTTCATACAGATAGCGGTGTAGCTATTTCCATGTTCATACAGATAGCGGTGTAGATATGTCCATGTTCATACAGATAGCGGTGCTTATATTTCCATGTTTATACAGGTAGCGGTGTAGATATTTCCATGTTCATACAGATAGCGGTGTAGATATTTCCATGTTTATAGAGATAGCGGTGTAGATATTTCCATGTTCATCCAGATGGCTGTGTAGATAGATCCATGTTCATACAGATGGCGGTGAAGATATTTCCATGTTCATACAGATGGCGGTGTAGATATTTCCATGTTCATACAGATAGCGGTGTAGTTATTTCCATGTTCATACAGATAGAGGGGCTGATATTTCCATGTTCATACAGATAGTGGTGTAGATATTTCCATGTTCATACAGATAGAGGGGCTGATATTTCCATGTTCATACAGATAGTGGTGTAGATATTTCCATGTTTATACAGATAGCGGTGTAGATATCTCCATCTTAATACAGATGGCAGTGTAGATATTTATATGTTCATACAGATGGCCGTGCAGATATTTCCATTTTCATACAGATGTCGGTGAAGATATTTCCATACTCATACAGATAGCAGTGTAGATATTTCCATGTTCATACAGATAGTGGTGTAGATAATTCCATGTTCATACAGATAGAGGGGCTGATATTTCCATGTTCATACATATAGCCGTGCTGATATTTCCATGTTTATACAGGTAGCGGTGTAGATATTTCCATGTTTATAAAGATAGCGGTGTAGATATTTCCATGTTTATACAGATAGCGGTGTAGATATTTCCATGTTTATACAGATAACGGTGTAGATAACTCCATCTTAATACAGATGGCGGTGTAGATATTTATATGTTCATACAGATGGCCGTGCAGATATTTCCATGTTCATACAGATGCCGGTGTAGATATTTCCATGTTCATACAGATAGCCGTGTAGTTATTTCCATGTGTAAAGAGATAGCTGTGTAGATATTTCCATGTATATGCAGAAAGCTGTGTAGATATTTCCATTTTCATGCAGATAGCGGTTTAGATATTTCCATGTTCATAGAGATAGCGATTTAGATCTTTCCATGTTCATATGGATGACGGTGTAGGTATTTCCATATTTAAAGAGATAGCGGTGTAGTTATCTCCATGTTCATAGAGATAGCGGTTTAGATATTTCCATGTATATACAGATAGCGGTGTAGATATTTCCATGTTCATACGGATGGCGGTGTAGATATTTCCATGTGCAAAGAGATAGCTGTGTAGATATTTCCATGTATATGCAGATATCTGTGTAGATATTTCCATTTTCATGCAGATAGCGGTTTAGGTATTTCTATGTTCAAACAGATAGCGGTTTAGATATTTCCATGTTCATACAGATAGTGGTGTAGATATTTCCATGTTCATACAGATAGCGGTGTAGCTATTTCCATGTTCATACAGATAGCGGTTTAGATATTTCCATGTTCGTACAGATAGCGGTGTAGATATTTCCATGTTCATACAGATAGCAGTGTTGATATTTCCATGTTTATACAGGTAGCGGTGCAGATATTTCCATGTTTATACAGATAGCGGTGTAGATATTTCCATGTTTATACAGATAGCGGTGTAGATATTTCCAGGTTTATACAGATAGCGGTGTAGATATCTCCATCGTAATACAGATGGCGGTGTAGTTATTTATATGTTCATACAGATGGCGGTGCAGATATTTCCATGTTCATACAGATGGCGGTGTGGATATTTGCATGTTCATACAGATGGCGGTGTAGCTATTTCCATGTTCATGGAAATAGCGGTGTAGATATTTCCATATTCATCCAGATGGCTGTGTAGAGATATCCATGTTCATACAGATGGCGGTGAAGATATTTCCATGTTTTACAGATAGCGGTGTAGATATTTCCATGTTCATACAGATAGTGGTGTAGATATTTCCATGTTCATACAGATAGGGGGGCTGATACTTCCATGTTCATACAGATAGCGGTGCTGATATTTCCATGTTTATACAGGTAGCGGTGTAGCTATTTCCAAGTTTATACAGATAGTGGTGTAGATATTTCCATGTTCATACAGATAGCGGTGTAGCTATTTCCATGTTCATACAGATAGCGGTGTAGTTATTTCCATGTTCATCCAGATGGCTGTGTAGATATCTCCATCTTAATACAGATGGCGGTGAAGGTATTTCCATGTTCATACAGATAGCGGTGTAGTTATTTCCATGTTCATAGAGATAGTGGTGTAGATATTTCCATGTTCATACAGATATAGGGGGTGATATTTCCATGTTCATACAGATAGCGGTGCTGATATTTCCATGTTTATACAGGTAGCGGTGTAGATATTTTCAAGTCTATACAGATAGCGGTGTAGACATTTCAATGTTTATACAGATAGCGGTGTAGATATTTCCATGTTTATACAGATAGTGGTGTAGATATCTCCATCTTAATACAGATGGCGGTGTAGATATTTATATGTTCATACTGAAGGCCGTGCAGCTATTTCCATGTTCATACAGATGGTGGTATAGATATTTCCATGCTCATACCGATAGCGGTGTAGTTATTTCCATGTGTAAAGAGATAGCAGTGTAGATATTTCCATGTATATGCAGATAGCTGTGTAGATATTTCCATTTTCATGCAGATAGCGGTTTAGATATTTCCATGTTCAAACAGATAGCGGTGTAGATATATCCACGTTTATACAGATAGCGGTGAACATGTATGCATGTTTACACAGATAGCGGTGTACATATTTCCATGTTCATACAGATAGCGGTGTAGATATTTCCATGTTCATCCAGATGGCTGTGTAGATATATCCATGTTCATACAGATAGGGGTGTAGATATTTCCATTTTCATGCAGATAGTGCTGTAGATATTTCCATGTTCATACAGATAGCGGTACAGCTATTTCCATGTTCATACAGATAGCGGTGTAGATATTTCAATGTTCGTACAGATAGCGGTTTAGATATTTCCATGTTCATACAGATGGCGGTGCTGATATTTCCATGTTTATACAGGTAGCGGTGCAGATATTTCCATGTTTATTCAGATAGCGGTGTAGATATTTCCATTTTTATACAGATAGCGGTGTAGATATTTCCAGGTTTATACAGATAGCGGTGTAGATATCTCCATCTTAATACAGATGACGGTGTAGTTATTTATATGTTCATACAGATGGCGGTGCAGATATTTCCATGTTCATACAGATGGCGGTTTAGATATTTGCATGTTCATACAGATGGCGGTATAGCTATTTCCATGTTCATGGAGATAGCGTTGTAGATATTTCCATGTTAATCCAGATGGCTGTGTAGAGATATCCATGTTCATACAGATGGCGGTGAAGATATTTCCATGTTCATACAGATAGCGGTGTAGATATTTCCATGTTCACACAGATAGTGGTGTATATATTTCCATGGTCATACAGATAGGGGGGCTGATATTTCCATGTTCATATAGATAGCGGTGCTGATATTTCCATGTTTATACAGGTAGCGGTGTAGATATTTCCAGGTTTATACAGATAGCGGTGTAGACATTTCCATGTTTATACAGATAGCGGTGTAGATATTTCCATGTTTATACAGATAGCGGTGTAGATATCTCTATCTTAACACATATGGCGGTGTAGATATGTATATGTTCATACAGATGGCCATGCAGATATTTCCATGTTCATACAGATGGCGGTGTAGATATATCCATGTTCATATAGATAGCGGTGTAGTTATTTCCATGTGTAAAGAGATAGCTGTTTAGATATTTCGATGTATATGCAGATAGCTGTGTAGATATTTCCATTTTCATGCAGATAGCGGTTTAGATATTTCCATGTTCAAACAGATAGCGGTGTAGATATTTCCATGTTCATACAGATAGCTTTGTAGATATATCCATGTTTATACAGATAGCGGCGAAGATGTATGCATGTTTACACAGATAGCGGTGTAGATATTTCCATGTTTATACAGATAGCGGTGGAGATATATCCATGTTCATCCAGATGGCTGTGTAGATATATCCATGTTCATACAGATAACGGTGTAGATATTTCGATGTTCATACAGATAGTGCTGTAGATATTTCCATGTTCATACAGATAGCGGTGCAGCTATTTCCATGTTCATACAGATAGCGGTGTAGATATTTCCATGTTCGTACAGATAGCGGTGTAGATATTTCCATGTTCATTCAGATAGCGGTGCTTATATTTCCATGTTTATACAGATAGCGGTGTAGATATTTCCATGTTTATACAGATAGCGGTGTAGATATTTCCATGTTTATAGAGATAGCGGTGTAGATATTTCCAAGTTTATACAGATAGCGGTGTAGATATCTCCATCTTAATACAGATTGCGGTGTAGATATTTATATGTTCATACAGATGGCGGTGCAGATATTTCCATGTTCATACAGATGGCGGTGTTGATATTTCCATGTTTATAGAGATAGTGGTGTAGTTATTTCCATGTGTAAAGAGATAGCTGTGTAGATATTTCCATGTATATGCAGATAGCTGTGTAGATATTTCCATTTTCATGCAGATAGCGGTGTAGATATTTCCATGTTCAAACAGATAGCGGTGTAGATATTTCCATGTTCATACAGATAGTGGTGTAGATATTTCCATGTTCATACAGATAGCGGTGTAGCTATTTCCATGTTCATACTGATAGCGGTGTAGGTATTTCCATGTTCATCCAGATGGCTGTGTAGATATATCCATGTTCATACAGATGGCGGTGAAGATATTTCCATGTTCATACAGATAGCGGTGTAGATATTTCCATGTTCATACAGATAGTGGTGTAGATATTTCCATGTTCATACATATAGAGGGGCTGATATTTCCATGTTCATACACATAGCGGTGCTGATATTTCCATGTTTATACAGGTAGCGGTGTAGATATTTCCAAGTTTATACAGATAGCGGTGTAGACATTTCCATGTTTATACAGATAGCGGTGTAGATATTTTCATGTTTATACAGATAGCGGTGTAGATATCTCCATCTTAATACACATGGCGGTTTAGATATTTATATGTTCATACAGATGGCCGTGCAGATATTTCCATGTTCATACAGATGGCGGTGTAGATATTTCCATGTTCATCCATATGGCTGTGTAGATATATCCATGTTCATACAGATAGCGGTGTAGATATTTCCATGTTCATACGGATAGCGGTGTAGATATTTCCATGTTCATACAGAGAGTGGTGTAGGTATTTCCATGTTCATACAGATGGCGGTGTAGACATTTCCATGTTCATACAGATAGCGGGGTAGT
The DNA here is from genome assembly GCF_029281585.2 of Gorilla gorilla gorilla. Lineage (NCBI taxonomy): Eukaryota > Metazoa > Chordata > Mammalia > Primates > Hominidae > Gorilla > Gorilla gorilla. Next base: position 365,312 of record NC_073232.2, on the reverse strand, counting down.
TATTTCCATGTGTGAAGAGATAGCTGTGTAGATATTTCCATGTATATGCAGATAGCTGTGAAGATATTTCCATTTTCATGCAGACAGCGGTGCAGCTATTTCCATCTTCATACAGATAGCGGTGTAGATATTTCCATGTTCAAACAGATAGCGGTGTAGATATTTCCATGTTCATACAGATAGCGGTGCTTATATTTCCATGTTTATACAGATAGCGGTGTAGGTATTTCCATGTTTATACAGATAGCGGTGTAGTTATTTCCATGTTTATACAGATAGCGGTGTAGGTATTTATATGTTCATACATATGGCGGTGCAGATATTTCCATGTTCATACAGATGGCGGTGTAGATATTTCCATGTTTATAGAGATAGTGGTGTAGTTATTTCCATGTGTAAAGAGATAGCTTTGTAGATATTTCCATGTATATGCAGATAGCTGTGTAGGTATTTCCATTTTCATGCAGTTAGCGGTGTAGATATTTCCATGTTCAAACAGATAGCGGTGTAGGTATTTCCATGTTCATACAGATAGCGGTGCAGATATTTCCATGTTCATACAGAAATCGGTGTAGATATTTCCATGTTTATAAAGATAGCGGTGAAGATGTATGCATGTTTACACAGATAGCGGTGTAGATATTTCGATGTTCATACAGATAGCGGTGTAGATATTTCCATGTTCATCCAGATGGCTGTGTTGATATATCCATGTTCATAGAGATAGAGGTGTAGATATTTCCATGTTCATACAGATAGTGGTTTAGATATTTCCATGTTCATACAGATAGCGGTGTAGCTATTTCCATGTTCATACAGATAGCGGTGTAGATATTTCCATGTTCGTACAGATAGCGGTGGAGATATTTCCATGTTCATACAGATAGCGGTGCTAATATTTCCATGTTTATACAGGTAGCGGTGCAGATATTTTCATGTTCATGCAGATAGCGGTGTAGATATTTCCATGTTCATCCAGATGGCTGTGTAGATATATCCATGTTCATACAGATGGCGGTGAAGATACTTCCATGTTCATACAGATAGCGGTGTAGATATTTCCATCTTTATACAGATAGTGGTGCAGATATTTCCATGTTCATACAGATGGCGGTGTTGATATTTCCATGTTTACAGAGATAGTGGTGTAGTTATTTCCATGTGTAAAGAGATAGCTGTGTAGATATTTCCATGTATATGCAGATAGCTCTGTAGATATTTCCATTTTCATGCAGATAGCGGTGTAGATATTTCCATGTTCAAACAGATAGCGGTGTAGATATTTCCATGTTCATACAGATAGTGGTGTAGATATTTCCATGTTCATACAGATAGCGGTGTAGCTATTTCCATGTTCATACTGATAGCGGTGTAGATATTTCCATGTTCATCCAGAAGGCTGTGTAGATATATCCATGTTCATACAGATGGCGGTGAAGATATTTCCATGTTCATACAGATAGCGGTGTAGATATTTCCATGTTCATACAGATAGTGGTGTAGATATTTCCATGTTCATACATATAGAGGGGCTGATATTTCCATGTTCATACACATAGCGGTGCTGATATTTCCATGTTTATACAGGTAGCGGTGTAGATATTTCCAAGTTTATACAGATAGCGGTGTAGACATTTCCATGTTTACACAGATAGCGGTGTAGATATTTTCATGTTTATACAGATAGCGGTGTAGATATCTCCATCTTAATACACATGGCGGTTTAGATATTTATATGTTCATACAGATGGCCGTGCAGATATTTCCATGTTCATACAGATGGCGGTGTAGATATTTCCATGTTCATCCATATGGCTGTGTAGATATATCCATGTTCATACAGATAGCGGTGTAGATATTTCCATGATCATACGGATAGCTGTGTAGATATTTCCATGTTCATACAGATAGTGGTGTAGGTATTTCCATGTTCATACAGATGGCGGTGTAGATATTTCCATGTTCATACAGATAGCGGTGTAGTTATTTCCATGTGTGAAGAGATAGCTGTGTAGATATTTCCATGTATATGCAGATAGTGGTTTAGATATTTCCATGTTCATACAGATAGCGGTGTAGCTATTTCCATGTTCATACAGATAGTGGTGTAGATATTTCCATGTTCGTACAGATAGCGGTGGAGATATTTCCATGTTCATACAGATAGCGGTGCTAATATTTCCATGTTTACACAGGTAGCGGTGCAGATATTTCCATGTTCATGCAGATAGCGGTGTAGATATTTCCATGTTCATCCAGATGGCTGTGTAGATATATCCATGTTCATACAGATGGCGGTGAAGATACTTCCATGTTCATACAGATAGCGGTGTAGATATTTCCATCTTTATACAGATAGTGGTGTAGATATTTCCATGTTCATACAGATAGCAGTGTTGATATTTCCATGTTTATACAGGTAGCGGTGCAGATATTTCCATGTTTATACAGATAGCGGTGTAGATATTTCCATGTTTATGCAGATAGCGGTGTAGATATTTCCAGGTTTATACAGATAGCGGTGTACATATCTCCATCGTAATACAGATGGCGGTGTAGTTATTTATATGTTCATACAGATGGCGGTGCAGATATTTCCATGTTCATACAGATGGCGGTGTGGATATTTGCATGTTCATACAGATGGCGGTGTAGCTATTTCCATGTTCATGGAAATAGCGGTGTAGATATTTCCATTTTCATCCAGATGGCTGTGTAGAGATATCCATGTTCATACAGATGGCGGTGAAGATATTTCCATGTTTTACAGATAGCGGTGTAGATATTTCCATGTTCATACAGATAGTGGTGTAGATATTTCCATGTTCATACAGATAGGGGGGCTGATATTTCCATGTTCATACAGATAGCGGTTCTGATATTTCCATGTTTATACAGGTAGCGGTGTAGCTATTTCCAAGTTTATACAGATAGTGGTGTAGATATTTCCATGTTCATACAGATAGCGGTGTAGCTATTTCCATGTTCATACAGATAGCGGTGTAGTTATTTCCATGTTCATCCAGATGGCTCTGTAGATATCTCCATCTTAATACAGATGGCGGTGAAGGTATTTCCATGTTCATACAGATAGCGGTGTAGCTATTTCCATGTTCATGCAGATAGCGGTGTAGATATTTCCATGTTCATCCATATGGCTGTGTAGATATATCCATGTTCATACAGATAGCGGTGTAGATATTTCCATGTTCATACAGATAGTGCTGTAGCTATTTCCATGTTCATACAGATAGCGGTGTAGCTATTTCCATGTTCATACAGATAGCGGTGTAGATATGTCCATGTTCATACAGATAGCGGTGCTTATATTTCCATGTTTATACAGGTAGCGGTGTAGACATTTCCATGTTCATACAGATAGCGGTGTAGATATTTCCATGTTTATAGAGATAGTGGTGTAGATATTTCCATGTTCATCCAGATGGCTGTGTAGTTATATCCATGTTCATACAGATGGCGGTGAAGATATTTCCATGTTCATACAGATGGCGGTGTAGATATTTATATGTTCATACAGATGTCGGTGCAGATATTTCTATGTTCATACAGATGGCGGTGTAGATATTTCCATGTTTATAGAGATAGTGGTGTAGTTATTTCCATGTGTAAAGAGATAGCTTTGTAGATATTTCCCTGTGTATGCAGATAGCTGTGTAGATATTTCCATTTTCATGCAGATAGCGGTGTAGATATTTCCATGTTCAAACAGATAGAGGTGTAGATATTTCCATGTTCATACAGATAGCGGTGTAGATATTTCCATGTTTATACAGATAGCGGTGAAGATGTTTGCATGTTTACACAGATAGCGGTGTAGATATTTCCATGTTCATGCAGATAGCGGTGTAGATATTTCCATGTTCATCCAGATGGCTGTGTTGATATATCCATGTTCATACAGATGGCGGTGAAGATACTTCCATGTTCATACAGATAGCGGTGTAGATATTTCCATGTTTATACAGATAGTGGTGTAGATATTTCCATGTTCATACAGATAGCGGTGTAGCTATTTCCATGTTCATACAGATAGCGGTGCAGATATTTCCATGTTCATCCATATGGCTGTGTAGACATATCCATGTTCATACAGATGGCGGTGTAGATATTTCCATGTTCATACAGATAGCAGTGTAGATATTTCCATGTTCATCCAGATGGCTGTGTAGATATATCAATGTTCATACAGATGGCGGTGAAGATATTTCCATACTCATACAGATAGCAGTGTAGATATTTCCATGTTCATACAGATAGTGGTGTAGATATTTCCATGTTCATACAGATAGAGGGGCTGATATTTCCATGTTCATACAGATAGCGGTGCTGATATTTCCATGTTTATACAGGTAGCGGTGTAGATATTTCCATGTTTATAAAGATAGCGGTGTAGATATTTCCATGTTTATACAGATAGCGGTGTAGATATTTCCATGTTTATACAGATAACGGTGTAGATAACTCCATCTTAATACAGATGGCGGAGTAGATATTTATATGTTCATACAGATGGCCGTGCAGATATTTCCATGTTCATACAGATGCCGGTGTAGATATTTCCATGTTCATACAGATAGCCGTGTAGTAATTTCCATGTGTAAAGAGATAGCTGTGTAGATATTTCCAAGTATATGCAGAAAGCTGTTTAGATATTTCCATTTTCATGCAGATAGCGGTTTAGATATTTCCATGTTCATAGAGATAGCGATGTAGATCTTTCCATGTTCATACGGATGACGGTGTAGGTATTTCCATATTTAAAGAGATAGCGGTGTAGTTATTTCCATGTTCATAGAGATAGCGTTTTAGATATTTCCATGTATATACAGATAGCGGTGTAGATATTTCCATGTTCATACGGATGGCGGTGTAGATATTTCTATGTGCAAAGAGATAGCTGTGTAGATATTTCCATGGATATGCAGATATCTGTGTAGATATTTCCATTTTCATGCAGATAGCGGTGTAGATATTTCCATGTTCAAACAGATAGCGGTTTAGATATTTCCATGTTCATACAGATAGCGGTGTAGTTATTTCCATGTTCATCCAGATGGCTGTGTAGATATCTCCATCTTAATACAGATGGCGGTGAAGGTATTTCCATGTTCATACAGATAGCGGTGTAGTTATTTCCATGTTCATAGAGATAGTGGTGTAGATATTTCCATGTTCATACAGATATAGGGGGTGATATTTCCATGTTCATACAGATAGCGGTGCTGATATTTCCATGTTTATACAGGTAGCGGTGTAGATATTTTCAAGTTTATACAGATAGCGGTGTAGACATTTCCATGTATATACAGATAGCGGTGTAGATATTTCCATGTTTATACAGATAGCGGTGTAGATATCTCCATCTTAATACAGATGGCGGTGTAGATATTTATATGTTCATACTGAAGGCCGTGCAGCTATTTCCATGTTCATACAGATGGCGGTGTAGATATTTCCATGCTCATACCGATAGCGGTGTAGTTATTTCCATGTGTAAAGAGATAGCAGTGTAGATATTTCCATGTATATGCAGATAGCTGTGTAGATATTTCCATTTTCATGCAGATAGCGGTTTAGATATTTCCATGTTCAAACAGATAGCGGTGTAGATATATCCATGTTTATACAGATAGCGGTGAACATGTATGCATGTTTACACAGATAGCGGTGTAAATATTTCCATGTTCATACAGATAGCGGTGTAGATATTTCCATGTTCATCCAGATGGCTGTGTAGATATATCCATGTTCATACAGATAGGGGTGTAGATATTTCCATTTTCATGCAGATGGTGCTGTAGATATTTCCATGTTCATACAGATAGCGGTGCAGCTATTTCCATGTTCATACAGATAGCGGTGTAGATATTTCAATGTTCGTACAGATAGCGGTGTAGATATTTCCATGTTCATACAGATGGCGGTGCTGATATTTCCATGTTTATACAGGTAGCGGTGCAGATATTTCCATGTTTATTCAGATAGCGGTGTAGATATTTCCATTTTTATACAGATAGCGGTGTAGATATTTCCAGGTTTATACAGATAGCGGTGTAGATATCTCCATCTTAATACAGATGACGGTGTAGTTATTTATATGTTCATTCAGATGGCGGTGCAGATATTTCCATGTTCATACAGATGGCGGTGTAGATATTTGCATGTTCATACAGATGGCGGTATAGCTATTTCCATGTTCATGGAGATAGCGTTGTAGATATTTCCATGTTAATCCAGATGGCTGTGTAGAGATATCCATGTTCATACAGATGGCGGTGAAGATATTTCCATGTTCATACAGATAGCGGTGTAGATATTTCCATGTTCACACAGATAGTGGTGTAGATATTTCCATGGTCATACAGATAGGGGGCCTGATATTTCCATGTTCATACAGATAGCGGTGCTGATATTTCCATGTTTATACAGGTAGCGGTGTAGATATTTCCAGGTTTATACAGATAGCGGTGTAGACATTTCCATGTTTATACAGATAGCGGTGTAGATATTTCCATATTTATACAGATAGCGGTGTAGATATCTCTATCTTAAAACAGATGGCGGTGTAGATATTTATATGTTCATACAGATGGCCATGCAGATATTTCCATGTTCATACAGATGGCGGTGTAGATATATCCATGTTCATATAGATAGCGGTGTAGTTATTTCCATGTGTAAAGAGATAGCTGTGTAGATATTTCGATGTATATGCAGATAGCTGTGTAGATATTTCCATTTTCATGCAGATAGCGGTTTAGATATTTCCATGTTCAAACAGATAGCGGTGTAGATATTTCCATGTTCATACAGATAGCTTTGTAGATATATCCATGTTTATACAGATAGCGGCGAAGATGTATGCATGTTTACACAGATAGCGGTGTAGATATTTCCATGTTTATACAGATAGCGGTGGAGATATATCCATGTTCATCCAGATGGCTTTGTAGATATATCCATGTTCATACAGATAACGGTGTAGATATTTCGATGTTCATACAGATAGTGCTGTAGATATTTCCATGTTCATACAGATAGCGGTGCAGCTATTTCCATGTTCATACAGATAGCGGTGTAGATATTTCCGTGTTCGTACATATAGCGGTGTAGATATTTCAATGTTCATACAGATAGCGGTGCTTATATTTCCATGTTTATACAGATAGCGGTGTAGATATTTCCATGTTTATACTGATAGCGGTGTAGATATTTCCATATTTATAGAGATAGCGGTGTAGATATTTCCAAGTTTATACAGATAGCGGTGTAGATATCTCCATCTTAATACAGATTGCGGTGTAGATATTTATATGTTCATACAGATGGCGGTGCAGATATTTCCAATGTTCATACAGATGGCGGTGTTGATATTTCTATGTTTATAGAGATAGTGGTGTAGTTATTTCCATGTGTAAAGAGATAGCTTTGTAGATATTTCCATGTATATGCAGATAGCTGTGTAGATATTTCCATTTTCATGCAGATAGCGGTGTAGATATTTCCATGTTCAAACAGATAGCGGTGTAGATATTTCCATGTTCATACAGATAGCGGTGTAGCTATTTCCATGTTCATACAGATAGCGGTGTAGATATTTCCATGTTCATCCAGATGGCTGTTTAGATATATCCATGTTCATACAGATGGCGGTGAAGATATTTCCATGTTCATACAGATAGCGGTGTAGATATTTCCATGTTCATACAGATAGTGGTGTAGATATTTCCATGTTCATACATATAGAGGGGCTGATATTTCCATGTTCATACACATAGCGGTGCTGATATTTCCATGTTTATACAGGTAGCGGTGTAGATATTTCCAAGTTTATACAGATAGCGGTGTAGACATTTCCATGTTTATACAGATAGCGGTGAAGATATTTTCATGTTTATACAGATAGCGGTGTAGATATCTCCATCTTAATACACATGGCGGTTTAGATATTTATATGTTCATACAGATGGCCGTGCAGATATTTCCATGTTCATACAGATGGCGGTGTAGATATTTCCATGTTCATCCATATGGCTGTGTAGATATATCCATGTTCATACAGATGGCGGTGAAGATATTTCCATGTTCATACAGATAGCGGTGTAGATATTTCCATGTTCATACGGATAGCGGTGTAGATATTTCCATGTTCATACAGATAGTGGTGTAGGTATTTCCATGTTCATACAGATGGCGGTGTAGATATTTCCATGTTCATACAGATAGCGGTGTAGTTATTTCCATGTGTGAAGAGATAGCTGTGTAGATATTTCCATGTATATGCAGATAGCTGTGAAGATATTTCCATTTTCATGCAGACAGCGGTGCAGCTATTTCCATCTTCATACAGATAGCGGTGTAGATATTTCCATGTTCAAACAGATAGCGGTGTAGATATTTCCATGTTCATACAGATAGCGGTGCTTATATTTCCATGTTTATACAGATAGCGGTGTAGGTATTTCCATGTTTATACAGATAGCGGTGTAGTTATTTCCATGTTTATACAGATAGCGGTGTTGATATTTATATGTTCATACATATGGCGGTGCAGATATTTCCATGTTCATACAGATGGCGGTGTAGATATTTCCATGTTTATAGAGATAGTGGTGTAGTTATTTCCATGTGTAAAGAGATAGCTTTGTAGATATTTCCATGTATATGCAGATAGCTGTGTAGGTATTTCCATTTTCATGCAGATAGCGGTGTAGATATTTCCATGTTCAAACAGATAGCGGTGTAGGTATTTCCATGTTCATACAGATAGCGGTGCAGATATTTCCATGTTCATACAGAAAGCGGTGTAGATATTTCCATGTTTATACAGATAGCGGTGAAGATGTATGCATGTTTACACAGGTAGCAGTGTAGATATTTCGATGTTCATACAGATAGCAGTGTAGATATTTCCATGTTCATCCAGATGGCTGTGTTGATATATCCATGTTCATAGAGATAGAGGAGTAGATATTTCCATGTTCATACAGATAGTGGTGTAGATATTTCCATGTTCATACAGATAGCGGTGTAGCTATTTCCATGTTCATACAGATAGCGGTGTAGATATTTCCATGTTCGTACAGATAGCGGTGGAGGTATTTCCATGTTCATACAGATATCGGTGCTAATATTTCCATGTTTATACAGGTAGAGGTGCAGATATTTCCATGTTCATGCAGATAGCGGTGTAGATATTTCCATGTTCATCCAGATGGCTGTGTAGATATATCCATGTTCATACAGATGGCGGTGAAGATACTTCCATGTTCATACAGATAGCGGTTTAGATATTTCCATCTTTATACAGATAGTGGTGTAGATATTTCCATGTTCATACAGATAGCGGTGTAGCTATTTCCATGTTCATACAGATAGCGGTGTAGATATTTCCATGTCCATCCAGATGGCTGTGTAGACATACCCATGTTCATACAGATGGCGGTGAAGTTAATTCCATGTTCATACAGATAGCGGTGTAGATATTTCCATGTTCATACAGATAGTGGTGTAGATATTTCCATGTTCATGCAGACAGAGGGGCTGATATTTCCATGTTCACACAGATAGCGGTGTAGATATTTCCATGTTTATACAGGTAGCGGTGTAGATATTTCCATGTTCATACAGATGGCGGTGTAGATATTTCCATGTTCATACAGATAGCGGTGTAGATATTTCCATGTGTAAAGAGATAGCGGTGTAGATATTTCCATGTATATGCAGATAGCTGTGTAGATATTTCCATTTTCATGCAGATATCGGTTTAGATATTTCCATGTTCAAACAGATAGCGGTGTAGATATTTCCATGTTCATACAGATAGCGGTGTAGATATTTCCATGTTTATACAGATAGCGGTGAAGAGGTATGCTTGTTTACACAGATAGCGGTGTAGATATTTCCATGTTCATACAGATAGCGGTGTAGATACTTCCATGTTCATAGAGATAGCGGTGTAGATATTTCCATGTTCATACAGATAGCGGTGCTGATATTTCCATGTTTATACAGGTAGCGGTGCAGATATTTCCATGTTTATTCAGATAGCGGTGTAGATATTTCCATTTTTATACAGATAGCGGTGTAGATATTTCCAAGTTTATACAGAGAGCGGTGTAGATATTTCCATGTTCATCCATATGGCTGTGTAGATTAATCCATGTTCATACAGATGGTGGTGAAGATATTTCCATGTTCATACAGATAGCAGTGTAGATATTTCCATGTTCATCCAGATGGCTGTGTAGATATATCCATGTTCATACAGATGGCGGTGAAGATATTTCCATACTCATACAGATAGCAGTATAGATATTTCCATGTTGATACAGATAGTGGTGTAGATATTTCCATGTTCATACAGATAGAGGGGCTGATATTTCCATGTTCATACAGATAGCCGTGCTGATATTTCCATGTTTATACAGGTAGCGGTGTAGATATTTCCATGTTTATAAAGATAGCGGTGTAGATATTTCCATGTTTATACAGATAGCGGTGTAGATATTTCCATGTTTATACAGATAGCGGTGTAGATATCTCCATCTTAATACAGATGGCGGTGTAGATGTTTATATGTTCATACAGATGGCCGTGCAGATATTTCCATGTTCATACAGATGTCGGTGTAGATATTTCCATGTTCATACAGATAGCCGTGTAGATATTTCCATGTGTAAACAGATAGCTGTGTAGATATTTCCATGTATATGCAGATAGCTGTGTAGATATTTCCATTTCCATGCAGATAGCGGTTTAGATATTTCCATGTTCATAGAGATAGCGATGTAGAGCTTTCCATGTTCATATGGATGACGGTGTAGGTATTTCCATATTTAAAGAGATAGCGGTGTAGTTATTTCCATGTTCATAGAGATAGCGGTGTAGATATTTCCATGTATATACACATAGCGGTGTAGGTATTTCCATGTTTATACGGATGGCGGTGTAGATATTTCCATGTGCAAAGAGATATCTGTGTTGGTATTTCCACATATATGCAGATAGCTGTGTAGATATTTCCATTTTCATACAGATAGCGGTTTAGATATTTCCATTTTCAAACAGATAGCGGTGTAGATATTTCCATGTTCATACAGATAGTGGTGTAGATATTTCCATGTTTATACAGATGGCGGTGAAGATGTATGCATGTTTACACAGAAAGCGCTGTAGATATTTCCATGTTCCCACAGATAGCGGTGTAGATATTTCCATGTTCATCCAGATGGCTGTGTAGATATATCCATGTTCATACAGATAGCGGTGTAGACATTTCCATGTTCATACAGATAGTGGTATAGATATTTCCATGTTCATATAGATAGTGGTGTAGCTATTTCAATGTTCATACAGATAGCGGTGTAGATATTTCCATGTTCGTACAGATAGCGGTGTAGATATTTCCATGTTCATACAGATAGCGGTGCTGATATTTCCATGTTTAAACAGGTAGCGGTGCAGATATTTCCATGTTCATACAGATAGCGGTGTAGATATTTCCATGTTTATACAGATAGCGGTGCAGATATTTCCAGGTTTATGCAGATAGCGGTGTAGATATCTCCATCTTAATACAAATGGCGGTGTAGTTATTTATATGTTCATACAGATGGCGGTGCAGATATTTCCATGTTCATACAGATGGCGGTGTGGATATTTTCATGTTCATACAGATGGCGGTGTAGCTATTTCCATGTTCATGGAGATAGCGGTGTAGATATTTCCATGTTCATCCAGATGGCTGTGTAGACATATCCATGTTCATACAGATGGCGGTGAAGATATTTCCATGTTCATACAGATAGCGGTGTAGATATTTCCATGTTCATACAGATATTGGTGTAGATATTTCCATGTTCATACAGATAGAGGGGCTGATATTTCCATGTTCATACAGATAGCGGTGCTGATATTTCCATGCTTATACAGGTAGCGGTGTAGCTATTTCCAAGTTTATACAGATAGCGGTGTAGATATATCCATGTTCATACAGATGGCGGTGAAGATATTTCCATGTTCATACAGATTGCGGTGTAGATATTTCCATGTTCATACGGATAGCGTTGTAGATATTTCCATGTATATGCAGATAGCTGTGAAAATATTTCATTTTCATGCAGACAGCGGTGTAGCTATTTCCATGTTCATACAGATAGCCGTGTAGATATTTCCATGTTCAAACAGATAGCGGTGTGGATATTTCTATGTTCATACAGATAGCGGTGCTTATATTTCCATGTTTATACAGGTAGCGGTGTAGATATTTCCATGTTTATACAGATAGCGGTGTAGATATTTATATGTTTATACAGATAGCGGTGTAGATATTTCCAAGTTAATCCAGATGGCTGTGTAGATGTATCCATGTTCATACAGATGACGGTGAAGATAATTCCATGTTCATACAGATAGCGGTGTAGATATTTCCATGTTCATACACATAGTGGTGAAGATAATTCCATGTTCATACAGATAGACGGGTTGATATTTCCATGTTCATACAGATAGCGGTGCTGATATTTCCATGTTTATACAGGTAGCGGTGTAGATATTTCCATGTTTACACAGATAGCGGTGTAGTTATTTCCATGTTTATACAGATAGCGGTGTAAATATCTCCATCTTAATACAGATGGCAGTGTAGATATTTATATGTTCATACAGATGGCCGTGCAGATATTTCCATGTTCATACAGATGGCGGTGTAGATATTTCCATGTTCATACAGATAGCGGTGTAGTTATTTCCATGTGCAAAGAGATAGCTATGTAGATATTTCCATGTATATGCAGATATCTGTGTAGGCATTTCCATTTTCAGGCAGATAGCGGTTTATATATTTCCATGTTCAAACAGATAGCGGTGTAGATATTTCCATGTTCATACAGATAGCGTTGTAGATATTTCCATGTTTATACAGATAGCGGTGTAGATATTTCCAGGTTTATACAGATAGCGGTGTAGATATCTCCATCGTAATACAGATGGCGGTGTAGTTATTTATATGTTCATACAGATGGCGGTGCAGATATTTCCATGTTCATACAGATGGCGGTGTGGATATTTGCATGTTCATACAGATGGCGGTGTAGCTATTTCCATGTTCATGGAAATAGCGGTGTAGATATTTCCATGTTCATCCAGATGGCTGTGTAGAGATATCCATGTTCATACAGATGGCGGTGAAGATATTTCCATGTTTTACAGATAGCGGTGTAGATATTTCCATGTTCATACAGATAGTGGTGTAGATATTTCCATGTTCATACAGATAGGGGGGCTGATATTTCCATGTTCATACAGATAGCGGTGCTGATATTTCCATGTTTATACAGGTAGCGGTGTAGCTATTTCCAAGTTTATACAGATAGTGGTGTAGATATTTCCATGTTCATACAGATAGCGGTGTAGCTATTTCCATGTTCATACAGATAGCGGTATAGTTATTTCCATGTTCATCCAGATGGCTCTGTAGATATCTCCATCTTAATACAGATGGCGGTGAAGGTATTTCCATGTTCATACAGATAGCGGTGTAGCTATTTCCATGTTCATGCAGATAGCGGTGTAGATATTTCCATGTTCATCCATATGGCTGTGTAGATATATCCATGTTCATACAGATAGCGGTGTAGATATTTCCATGTTCATACAGATAGTGCTGTAGCTATTTCCATGTTCATACAGATAGCGGTGTAGCTATTTCCATGTTCATACAGATAGCGGTGTAGATATGTCCATGTTCATACAGATAGCGGTGCTTATATTTCCATGTTTATACAGGTAGCGGTGTAGATATTTCCATGTTCATACAGATAGCGGTGTAGATATTTCCATGTTTATAGAGATAGCGGTGTAGATATTTCCATGTTCATCCAGATTGCTGTGTAGTTATATCCATGTTCATACAGATGGCGGTGAAGATATTTCCATGTTCATACAGATGGCGGTGTAGATATTTATATGTTCATACAGATGTCGGTGCAGATATTTCTATGTTAATACAGATAGCGGTGTAGCTATTTCCATGTTCATACAGACAGCGGTGTAGATATTTCCATGTTCATACAGATAGTGGTGTAGCTATTTCCATGTTCATACAGATGGCGGTGTAGATATTTCCATGTTCATACAGATAGCGGTGTAGTTATTTCCGTGTGTAAAGAGATAGCTGTGTAGATATTTCCATGTATATGCAGATAGCTGTGTAGATATTTCCATTTTCATGCAGATAGCGTTTTAGATATTTCCATGTTCAAACAGATAGCGGTGTAGATATTTCCATGTTCATAGAGAGAGCGGTGTAGATATTTCCATTTTCATGCAGATAGCGGTGTAGATATTTCCATGTTCAAACAGATAGAGGTGTAGATATTTCCATGTTCATACAGATAGCGGTGTAGATATTTCCATGTTTATACAGATAGCGGTGAAGATGTTTGCATGTTTACACAGATAGCGGTGTAGATATTTCCATGTTCATGCAGATAGCGGTGTAGATATTTCCATGTTCATCCAGATGGCTGTGTTGATATATCCATGTTCATACAGATGGCGGTGAAGATACTTCCATGTTCATACAGATAGCGGTGTAGATATTTCCATGTTTATACAGATAGTGGTGTAGATATTTCCTTGTTCATACATATAGCGGTGTAGCTATTTCCATGTTCATACAGATAGCGGTGCAGATATTTCCATGTTCATCCATATGGCTGTGTAGACATATCCATGTTCATACAGATGGCGGTGAAGATATTTCCATGTTCATACAGATAGCAGTGTAGATATTTCCATGTTCATCCAGATGGCTGTGTAGATATATCAATGTTCATACAGATGGCGGTGAAGATATTTCCATACTCATACAGATAGCAGTGTAGATATTTCCATGTTCATACAGATAGTGGTGTAGATATTTCCATGTTCATACAGATAGAGGGGCTGATATTTCCATGTTCATACAGATAGCGGTGCTGATATTTCCATGTTTATACAGGTAGCGGTGTAGATATTTCCATGTTTATAAAGATAGCGGTGTAGATATTTCCATGTTTATACAGATAGCGGTGTAGATATTTCCATGTTTATACAGATAACGGTGTAGATAACTCCATCTTAATACAGATGGCGGTGTAGATATTTATATGTTCATACAGATGGCGGTGCAGATATTTCCATGTTCATACAGATGCCGGTGTAGATATTTCCATGTTCATACAGATAGCCGTGTAGTTATTTCCATGTGTAAAGAGATAGCTGTGTAGATATTTCCATGTATATGCAGAAAGCTGTGTAGATATTTCCCTTTTCATGCAGATAGCGGTTTAGATATTTCCATGTTCATAGAGATAGCGATGTAGATCTTTCCATGTTCATACGGATGACGGTGTAGGTATTTCCATATTTAAAGAGATAGCGGTGTAGTTATTTCCATGTTCATAGAGATAGCGGTTTAGATATTTCCATGTATATACAGATAGCGGTGTAGATATTTCCATGTTCATACGGATGGCGGTGTAGATATTTCCATGTGCAAAGAGATAGCTGTGTAGATATTTCCATGGATATGCAGATATCTGTGTAGATATTTCCATTTTCATGCAGATAGCGGTTTAGATATTTCCATTTTCAAACAGATAGAGGTGTAGATATTTCCATGTTCGTACAGATAGCGGTGTAGATATTTCCATGTTCATACAGATAGCAGTGTTGATATTTCCATGTTTATACAGGTAGCGGTGCAGATATTTCCATGTTTATACAGATAGCGGTGTAGATATTTCCATGTTTATACAGATAGCGGTGTAGATATTTCCAGGTTTATACAGATAGCGGTGTAGATATCTCCATCGTAATACAGATGGCGGTGTAGTTATTTATATGTTCATACAGATGGCGGTGCAGATATTTCCATGTTCATACAGATGGCGGTGTGGATATTTGCATGTTCATACAGATGGCGGTGTAGCTATTTCCATGTTCATGGAAATAGCGGTGTAGATATTTCCATGTTCATCCAGATGGCTGTGTAGAGATATCCATGTTCATACAGATGGCGGTGAAGATATTTCCATGTTTTACAGATAGCGGTGTAGATATTTCCATGTTCATACAGATAGTGGTGTAGATATTTCCATGTTCATACAGATAGGGGGGCTGATATTTCCATGTTCATACAGATAGCGGTGCTGATATTTCCATGTTTATACAGGTAGCGGTGTAGCTATTTCCAAGTTTATACAGATAGTGGTGTAGATATTTCCATGTTCATACAGATAGCGGTGTAGCTATTTCCATGTTCATACAGATAGCGGTGTAGTTATTTCCGTGTTCATCCAGATGGCTGTGTAGATATCTCCATCTTAATACAGATGGCGGTGAAGGTATTTCCATGTTCATACAGATAGCGGTGTAGTTATTTCCATGTTCATAGAGATAGTGGTGTAGATATTTCCATGTTCATACAGATATAGGGGGTGATATTTCCATGTTCATACAGATAGCGGTGCTGATATTTCCATGTTTATACAGGTAGTGGTGTAGATATTTTCAAGTTTATACAGATAGCGGTGTAGACATTTCCATGTATATACAGATAGCGGTGTAGATATTTCCATGTTTATACAGATAGCGGTGTAGATATCTCCATCTTAATACAGATGGCGGTGTAGATATTTATATGTTCATACTGAAGGCCGTGCAGCTATTTCCATGTTCATACAGATGGCGGTGTAGATATTTCCATGCTCATACCGATAGCGGTGTAGTTATTTCCATGTGTAAAGAGATAGCAGTGTAGATATTTCCATGTATATGCAGATAGCTGTGTAGATATTTCCATTTTCATGCAGATAGCGGTTTAGATATTTCCATGTTCAAACAGATAGCGGTGTAGATATATCCATGTTTATACAGATAGCGGTGAACATGTATGCATGTTTACACAGATAGCGGTGTAAATATTTCCATGTTCATACAGATAGCGGTGTAGATATTTCCATATTCATCCAGATGGCTGTGTAGATATATCCATGTTCATACAGATAGGGGTGTAGATATTTCCATTTTCATGCAGATAGTGCTGTAGATATTTCCATGTTCATACAGATAGCGGTGCAGCTATTTCCATGTTCATACAGATAGCGGTGTAGATATTTCAATGTTCGTACAGATAGCGGTGTAGATATTTCCATGTTCATACAGATGGCGGTGCTGATATTTCCATGTTTATACAGGTAGCGGTGCAGATATTTCCATGTTTATTCAGATAGCGGTGTAGATATTTCCATTTTTATACAGATAGCGGTGTAGATATTTCCAAGTTTATACAGAGAGCGGTGTAGATATTTCCATGTTCATCCATATGGCTGTGTAGATTAATCCATGTTCATACAGATGGTGGTGAAGATATTTCCATGTTCATACAGATAGCAGTGTAGATATTTCCATGTTCATCCAGATGGCTGTGTAGATATATCCATGTTCATACAGATGGCGGTGAAGATATTTCCATACTCATACAGATAGCAGTATAGATATTTCCATGTTGATACAGATAGTGGTGTAGATATTTCCATGTTCATACAGATAGAGGGGCTGATATTTCCATGTTCATACAGATAGCCGTGCTGATATTTCCATGTTTATACAGGTAGCGGTGTAGATATTTCCATGTTTATAAAGATAGCGGTGTAGATATTTCCATGTTTATACAGATAGCGGTGTAGATATTTCCATGTTTATACAGATAGCGGTGTAGATATCTCCATCTTAATACAGATGGCGGTGTAGATATTTATATGTTCATACAGATGGCCGTGCAGATATTTCCATGTTCATACAGATGCCGGTGTAGATATTTCCATGTTCATACAGATAGCCGTGTAGATATTTCCATGTGTAAATAGATAGCTGTGTAGATATTTCCATGTATATGCAGATAGCTGTGTAGATATTTCCATTTCCATGCAGATAGCGGTTTAGATATTTCCATGTTCATAGAGATAGCGATGTAGAGCTTTCCATGTTCATACGGATGACGGTGTAGGTATTTCCATATTTAAAGAGATAGCGGTGTAGTTATTTCCATGTTCATAGAGATAGCGGTGTAGATATTTCCATGTATATACAGATAGCGGTGTAGATATTTCCATGTCTATACGGATGGCGGTGTAGATATTTCCATGTGCAAAGAGATATCTGTGTTGGTATTTCCACATATATGCAGATAGCTGTGTAGATATTTCCATTTTCATGCAGATAGCGGTTTAGATATTTCCATTTTCAAACAGATAGCGGTGTAGATATTTCCATGTTCATACAGATAGTGGTGTAGATATTTCCATGTTTATACAGATGGCGGTGAAGATGTATGCATGTTTACACAGAAAGCGGTGTAGATATTTCCATGTTCCCACAGATAGCGGTGTAGATATTTCCATGTTCATCCAGATGGCTGTGTAGATATATCCATGTTCATACAGATAGCGGTGTAGACATTTCCATGTTCATACAGATAGTGGTGTAGATATTTCCATGTTCATATAGATAGTGGTGTAGCTATTTCAATGTTCATACAGATAGCGGTGTAGATATTTCCATGTTCGTACAGATAGCGGTGTAGATATTTCCATGTTCATACAGATAGCGGTGCTTATATTTCCATGTTTATACAGGTAGCGGTGTAGATATTTCCATGTTTATACAGATAGCGGTGTAGATATTTATATGTTTATACAGATAGCGGTGTAGATATTTCCAAGTTCATCCAGATGGCTGTGTAGATATATCCATGTTCATACAGATGACGGTGAAGATAATTCCATGTTCATACAGATAGCGGTGTAGATATTTCCATGTTCATACACATAGTGGTGTAGATATTTCCATGTTCATACAGATAGACGGGCTGATATTTCCATGTTCATACAGATAGCGGTGCTGATATTTCCATGTTTATACAGGTAGCGGTGTAGATATTTCCATGTTTATACAGATAGCGGTGCAGATATTTCCAGGTTTATGCAGATAGCGGTGTAGATATCTCCATCTTAATACAAATGGCGGTGTAGTTATTTATATGTTCATACAGATGGCGGTGCAGATATTTCCATGTTCATACAGATGGCGGTGTGGATATTTCCATGTTCATACAGATGGCGGTGTAGCTATTTCCATGTTCATGGAGATAGCGGTGTAGATATTTCCATGTTCATCCAGATGGCTGTGTAGACATATCCATGTTCATACAGATGGCGGTGAAGATATTTCCATGTTCATACAGATAGCGGTGTAGATATTTCCATGTTCATACAGATATTGGTGTAGATATTTCCATGTTCATACAGATAGGGGGGCTGATATTTCCATGTTCATACAGATAGCGGTGCTGATATTTCCAAGTTTATACAGGTAGCGGTGTAGCTATTTCCAAGTTTATACAGATAGCGGTGTAGATATATCCATGTTAATACAGATGGCGGTGAAGATATTTCCATGTTCATACAGATTGCGGTGAAGATATTTCCATGTTCATACGGATAGCGGTGTAGATATTTCCATTTTCATACAGGTAGTGTTATAGATATTTCCATGTTCATACAGATGGCGGTGTAGATATTTCCATGTTCATACAGATAGCGGTGTAGTTATTTCCATGTGTGAAGAGATAGCTGTGTAGATATTTCCATGTATATGCAGATAGCTGTGAAAATATTTCATTTTCATGCAGACAGCGGTGTAGCTATTTCCATGTTCATACAGATAGCCGTGTAGATATTTCCATGTACAAACAGATAGCGGTGTGGATATTTCTATGTTCATACAGATAGCGGTGCTTATATTTCCATGTTTATACAGGTAGCGGTGTAGATATTTCCATGTTTATACAGATAGCGGTGTAGATATTTATATGTTTATACAGATAGCGGTGTAGATATTTCCAAGTTCATCCAGATGGCTGTGTAGATATATCCATGTTCATACAGATGACGGTGAAGATAATTCCATGTTCATACAGATAGCGGTGTAGATATTTCCATGTTCATACACATAGTGGTGTAGATATTTCCATGTTCATACAGATAGACGGGCTGATATTTCCATGTTCATACAGATAGCGGTGCTGATATTTCCATGTTTATACAGGTAGCGGTGTAGATATTTCCATGTTTACACAGATAGCGGTGTAGTTATTTCCATGTTTATACAGATAGCGGTGTAAATATCTCCATCTTAATACAGATGGCAGTGTAGATATTTATATGTTCATACAAATGGCCGTGCAGATATTTCCATGTTCATACAGATGGCGGTGTAGATATTTCCATGTTCATACAGATAGCGGTGTAGTTATTTCCATGTGCAAAGAGATAGCTATGTAGATATTTCCATGTATATGCAGATATCTGTGTAGGCATTTCCATTTTCAGGCAGATAGCGGTTTATATATTTCCATGTTCAAACAGATAGCGGTGTAGATATTTTCATGTTCATACAGATAGCGTTGTAGATATTTCCATGTTTATACAGATAGCGGTGAAGATGTATGCATATTTACACAAACAGCGGTGTAGATATTTCCATGTTCATACAGATAGCGGTGTAGATATTTCCATATTCAACCAGATGGCTGTGTAGATATATCCATGTTCATACAGATAGCGGTGTAGATATTTCCATGTTCATACAGATAGTGCTGTAGCTATTTCCATGTTCATACAGATAGAGGTGTAGCTATTTCCATGTTCATACAGATAGCGGTGTAGATATGTCCATGTTCATACAGATAGCGGTGCTTATATTTCCATGTTTATACAGGTAGCGGTGTAGATATTTCCATGTTCATACAGATAGTGGTGTAGATATTTCCATGTTTATAGAGATAGCGGTGTAGATATTTCCATGTTCATCCAGATGGCTGTGTACATATATCCATGTTCATACAGAGAGCGGTGAAGTTATTTCCATGTTCATACAGATGTCGTTGTAGATATTTCCATGTTCATACAGATAGCGGTGTAGTTATTTCCATGTTCATACAGATAGCGGTGTAGTTATTTCCAAGTGTAAAGAGATAGCTGTGCAGATATTTCCATGTATATGCAGATAGCTGTGTAGATATTTCCATGTTTATATAGATAGCGGTGCTTATATTTCCATGTTTATACAGGTAGCGGTGTAGATATTTCCATGTTTATACAGATAGTGGTGTAGATATTTCCATGTTTATACAGATAGCGGTGTAGATATTTCCATGTTCATCTAGATGGCTGTGAAGATATATCCACGTTCATACAGATGGCGATGAATATAATTCCATGTTCATACAGATTGCGGTGTAGATATTTCCAAGTTCATACAGATAGTGGTGTAGATATTTCCATGTCCATACAGATAGAGGGGCTGATATTTCCATGATCATACAGATAGCGGTGCTGATATTTCCATGTTTATACAGGTAGCGGTGTAGATATTTCCATGTTTATACAGATAGCGGTGTAGATATTTCCATGTTTATACAGATAGCGGTGTAGATATCTCCATCTTAATACAGATGGCAGTGTAGATATTTATATGTTCATACAGATGGCTGTGCAGATATTTCCATGTTCATACAGATTTCGGTGTAGATATTTCCATGTTCATACGGATAGCGGTGTAGTTATTTCCATGTGCAAAGAGATAGCTATGTAGATATTTCCATGTGTATGCAGATAGCTGTGTAGATATTTCCATTTTCATGCAGATAGCGGTTTAGATATTTCCATGTTCAAACAGATAGCGATGTAGATATTTCCATGTTCATACAGATAGCGGTGTAGATATTTCCATGTTTATACAGATAGCGGTGAAGATATTTCCATGTTCATACAGATAGCGGTGTTGATATTTCCATGTTCATCCAGATGGCTGTGTAGATATATCCATGTTCATACAGATAGCGGTGTAGATATTTCCATGTTCATACAGATAGTGGTGTAGATATTTCCATGTTAATACAGATAGCGGTGTATCTATTTCCATGTTCATACAGATAGCGGTGTAGATATTTACATGTTCGTACAGATAGCGGTGTAGATATTTCCATGTTCATACAGATAGCGGTGCTTATATTTCCATGTTTATACAGTCAGCGGTGTGGATATTTCCATGTTTATACAGATAGCGGTGTGGATATTTCCATGTTTATGCAGATAGCGGTGTTGATATTTCCAGGTTTATTCTGATAGCGGTGTAGACATCTCCATCTTAATACGTATGGCGGTGTAGATATTTATCTGTTCATACAGATGGTGGTGCAGACATTTCCATGTTCATACAGATGGCGGTGTAGCTATTTCCATGTTCATACAGATAGCGGTGTAGCTATATCCATGTTCATTCAGATAGAGGTGTAGATATTTCCAAGTTCATCCATATGGCTGTGTAGATATATCCATGTTCATACAGAGAGCGGTGTAGCTATTTCCATGTTCATACACATAGCGGTTTAGATATGTCCATGTTCAAACAGATAGCGGTGTAGATATTTCCATCTTCATACAGATAGCGGTGCTTATATTTCCATGTTTATACAGATAGCGGTGTGGATATTTCCATGTTTATACAGATAGCGGTGTAGATATTTCCAGGTTTATACAGATAGCGGTGTAGATATCTCCATCTTAATACAGATGGCGGTGAAGTTATTTATATGTTCATACAGATGGCGGTGAAGATATTTCCATGTTCATACAGATGGCGGTGTAGATATTTGCATGTTCATACAGTTGGCAGTGTAGCTATTTCCATGTTCATGGAGATAGCGGTGTATATATTTCCATGTTCATCCAGATGGCTGTGTAGACATATCCATGTTCATACAGACGGCGGTGAAGATATTTCCATGTTCATACAGATAGCGGTGTAGATATTTCCATGTTCATACAGATAGTGGTGTAGATATTTCCATGTTCATACAGATAGGGGGGCTGATATTTCCATGTTCATACAGATAGCGGTGCTGATATTTCCATGTTTATACAGGTAGCGGTGTAGATATTTCCAGGTTTATACAGATAGCGGTGTAGACATTTCCATGTTTATACAGAGAGCGGTGTAGATATTTAAATGTTTATACAGATAGAGGTGTAGATATCTCTATCTTAATACAGATGGCGGTGTAGATATTTATATGTTCATACAGATGGCCATGCAGATATTTCCATGTTCATACAGATGGCGGTGTAGATATATCCATGTTCATACAGACAGCGGTGTAGTTATTTCCATGTGTAAAGAGATAGATGTGTAGATATTTCCATGTATATGCAGATAGCTGTGTAGATATTTCCATTTTCATGCAGATAGCGGTGTAGATATTTCCATGTTCATCCAGATGGCTGTGTAGATATATCCATGTTCATACAGATCGCGGTGTAGATATTTCCAAGTTCATACAGATATTGCTTTAGATATTTCCATGTTCATACAGATAGCGGTGCAGCTATTTCCATGTTCATACAGTTAGCGGTGTAGATATTTCCATGTTCATACAGATAGCGGTGTAGATATTTCCATGTTCATACAGATAGCGGTGCTTATATTTCCATGTTTTTACAGATAGCGGTGTAGATATTTATATGTTCATACAGATGGAGGTGCAGATATTTCCATGTTCATACAGATGTCGGTGTAGATATTTCCATGTTTATAGAGATAGGGGTGTAGTTATTTCCATGTGTAAAGAGATAGCTTTGTAGATATTTCCATGTATATGCAGATAGCTGTGTAGGTATTTCCATTTACATGCAGATAGCGGTGTAGATATTTCCATGTTCAAACAGGTAGCGGTGTAGATATTTCCATGTTCATACAGATAGCGGTGCAGATATGTCCATGTTCATACAGAAAGCGGTGTAGATATTTCCATGTTTATACAGATAGCGGTGAAGATGTATGCATGTTTACACAGATAGCGGTGTAGATATTTCGATGTTCATACAGATAGCGGTGTAGATAATTCCATGTTCATCCAGATGGCTGTGTTGATATATCCATGTTCATAGAGATAGCGGTGTAGATATTTCCATGTTCATACAGATAGTGGTGTAGATATTTCCATGTTCATACAGATAGCTGTGTAGCTATTTCCATGTTCATACAGATAGCGGTGTAGATATTTCCATGTTCGTACAGATAGCGGTGGAGATATTTCCATGTTCATACAGATATCGGTGCTGATATTTCCATGTTTATACAGGTAGCGGTGCAGATATTTCCATGTTCATGCAGATAGCGGTGTAGATATTTCCATGTTCATCCAGATGGCTGTGTAGATATATCCATGTTCATACAGATGGCGGTGAAGATACTTCCATGTTCATACAGATAGCGGTGTAGATATTTCCATCTTTATACAGATAGTGGTGTAGATATTTCCATGTTCATACAGGTAGCGGTGTAGCTATTTATATGTTCATGCAGATAGCGGTGTAGATATTTCCATGTCCATGCAGATGGCTGTGTAGACATACCCATGTTCATACAGATGGCGGTGAAGATAATTCCATGTTCATACAGATAGCGGTGTAGATATTTCCATGTTCATACAGATAGTGGTGTAGATATTACCATGTTCATACAGACAGAGGGGCTGATATTTCCATGTTCACACAGATAGCGGTGTAGATATTTCCATGTTTATACTGGTAGCGGTGTAGATATTTCCATGTTCATACAGATGGCGGTGTAGATATTTCCATGTTCATACAGATAGCGGTGTAGATATTTCCATGTGTAAAGAGATAGCGGTGTAGATATTTCCATGTATATGCAGATAGCTGTGTAGATATTTCCATTTTCATGCAGATATCGGTTTAGATATTTCCATGTTCAAACAGATAGCGGTGTAGATATTTCCATGTTCATACAGATAGCGGTGTAGATATTTCCATGTTGATACAGATAGCGGTGAAGAAGTATGCATGTTTACACAGATAGCGGTGTAGCTATTTCCATGTTCATACAGATAGCGGTGTAGATATTTCCATATTCGTACAGATAGTGGTGTAGATATTTCCATGTTCATACAGATAGCGGTGCTGATATTTCCATGTTTATACAGGTAGCGGTGTGGATATTTCCATGTTTATACAGATAGCGGTGTAGATATTTCCATTTTTATAAAGATAGCGGCGTAGATATTTCCAAGTTTATACAGAGAGCTGTGTAGATATTTCCATGTTCATCCATATGGCTGTGTAGATTAATCCATGTTCATACAGATGGTGGTGAAGATATTTCCATGTTCTTACAGATAGCAGTGTAGATATTTCCATGTTCATCCAGATGGCTGTGTAGATATATCCATGTTCATACAGATGGCGGTGAAGATATTTCCACACTCATACAGATAGCAGTATAGATATTTCCATGTTGATACAGATAGTGGTGTAGATATTTCAATGTTCATACAGATAGAGGGGCTGATATTTCCATGTTCATACAGATAGCGGTGCTGATATTTCCATGTTTATACAGGTAGCGGTGTAGATATTTCCATGTTTATAAAGATAGCGGTGTAGATATTTCCATGTTTATACAGATAGCGGTGTAGATATTTCCATGTTTATACAGATAGCGGTGTAGATATCTCCATCTTAATACAGATGGCGGTGTAGATATTTATATGTTCATACAGATGGCCGTGCAGATATTTCCATGTTCATACAGATGCCGGTGTAGATATTTCCATGTTCATTCAGATAGCCGTTTAGATATTTCCATGTGTAAAGAGATAGCTGTGTAGATATTTCCATGTATATGCAGATAGCTGTGAAGATATTTCCATTTCCATGCAGATAGCGGTTTAGATATTTCCATGTTCATAGAGATAGCGATGTAGAGCTTTCCATGTTCATACGGATGACGGTGTAGGTATTTCCATATTTAAAGAGATAGCGGTGTAGTTATTTCCATGTTCATAGAGATAGCGGTGTAGATATTTCCATGTATATACAGATAGCGGTGTAGATATTTCCATGTTTATACGGATGGCGGTGTAGATATTTCCATGTGCAAAGAGATATCTGTGTAGGTATTTCCACATATATGCAGATAGCTGTGTAGATATTTCCATTTTCATGCAGATAGCGGTTTAGATATTTCCATGTTCAAACAGATAGCGGTGTAGATATTTCCATGTTCATACAGATAGTGGTGTAGATATTTCCATGTTTATACAGATAGCGGTGAAGATGTATGCATGTTTACACAGAAAGCGGTGTAGATATTTCCATGTTCCCACAGATAGCGGTGTAGATATTTCCATGTTCATCCAGATGGCTGTTTAGATATATCCATGTTCATACAGATAGCGGTGTAGACATTTCCATGTTCATACAGATAGCGGTGTAGATATTTCCATGTTCATATAGATAGCGGTGTAGCTATTTCAATGTTCATACAGATAGCGGTGTAGATATTTCCATGTTCGTACAGATAGCGGTGTAGATATTTCCATGTTCATACAGATAGCGGTGCTGATATTTCCATGTTTAAACAGGTAGCGGTGCAGATATTTCCATGTTCATACAGATAGCGGTGTAGATATTTCCATGTTTATACAGATAGCGGTGCAGATATCTCCAGGTATATGCAGATAGCGGTGTAGATATCTCCATCTTAATACAAATGGCGGTGTAGTTATTTATATGTTCATACAGATGGCGGTGCAGATATTTCCATGTTCATACAGATGGCGGTGTGGATATTTGCATGTTCATACAGATGGCGGTGTAGCTATTTCCATGTTCATGGAGATAGCGGTGTAGATATTTCCATGTTCATCCAGATGGCTGTGTAGAGATATCCATGTTCATACAGATGGCGGTGAAGATATTTCCATGTTCATACAGATAGCGGTGTAGATATTTCCATGTTCATACAGATATTGGTGTAGATATTTCCATGTTCATACAGATAGGGGGGCTGATATTTCCATGTTCATACAGATAGCGGTGCTGATATTTCCATGTTTATACAGGTAGCGGTGTAGCTATTTCCAAGTTTATACACATAGCGGTGTAGATATATGCATGTTCATACAGATGGCGGTGAAGATATTTACATGTTCTTACAGATAGCGGTGTAGATATTTCCATGTTCATACGGATAGCGGTGTAGATATTTCCATGTTCATACAGATAGTGGTGTAGATATTTCCATGTTCATACAGATGGCGGTGTAGATATTTCCATGTTCATACAGATAGCGGTGTAGTTATTTCCATGTGTGAAGAGATAGCTGTGTAGATATTTCCATGTATATGCAGATAGCTGTGAAGATATTTGCATTTTCATGCAGACAGCGGTGTAGCTATTTCCATGTTCATACAGATAGCCGTGTAGATATTTCCATGTTCAAACAGATAGCGGTGTAGATATTTCTATGTTCATACAGATAGCGGTGCTTATATTTCCATGTTTATACAGGTAACGGTGTAGATATTTCCATGTTTATACAGATAGCGGTGTAGATATTTATATGTTTATACAGATAGCGGTGTAGATATTTCCATGTTCATCCAGATGGCTGTGTAGATATATCCATGTTCATACAGATGACGGTGAAGATAATTCCACGTTCATACAGATAGCGGTGTAGATATTTCCATGTTCATACACATATTGGTGTAGATATTTCCATGTTCATACAGATAGATGGGCTGATATTTCCATGTTCATACAGATAGCGGTGCTGATATTTCCATGTTTATACAGGTAGCGGTGTAGATATTTCCATGTTTACACAGATAGCGGTGTAGATATTTCCATGTTTATACAGATAGCGGTGCAGATATCTCTATCTTAATACAGATGGCAGTGTAGATATTTATATGTTCATACAGATGGCCGTGCAGATATTTCCATGTTCATACAGATGGCGGTGTAGATATTTCCATGTTCATACAGATAGCGGTGCTGATATTTCCATGTTTATACAGGTAGCGGTGTAGATATTTTCAAGTTTATACAGATAGTGGTGTAGACATTTCCATGTATATACAGATAGCGGTGTAGATATTTCCATGTTTATACAGATAGCGGTGTAGATATTTCCATGTTCATACAGATAGAGGGGCTGATATTTCCATGTTCATACAGATAGCCGTGCTGATATTTCCATGTTTATACAGGTAGCGGTGTAGATATTTCCATGTTTATAAAGATAGCGGTGTAGATATTTCCATGTTTATACAGATAGCGGTGTAGATATTTCCATGTTTATACAGATAGCGGTGTAGATATCTCCATCTTAATACAGATGGCGGTGTAGATGTTTATATGTTCATACAGATGGCCGTGCAGATATTTCCATGTTCATACAGATGCCGGTGTAGATATTTCCATGTTCATACAGATAGCCGTGTAGATATTTCCATGTGTAAACAGATAGCTGTGTAGATATTTCCATGTATATGCAGATAGCTGTGTAGATATTTCCATTTCCATGCAGATAGCGGTTTAGATATTTCCATGTTCATAGAGATAGCGGTGTAGATATTTCCATGTATATACACATAGCGGTGTAGGTATTTCCATGTTTATACGGATGGCGGTGTAGATATTTCCATGTGCAAAGAGATATCTGTGTTGGTATTTCCACATATATGCAGATAGCTGTGTAGATATTTCCATTTTCATGCAGATAGCGGTTTAGATATTTCCATTTTCAAACAGATAGCGGTGTAGATATTTCCATGTTCATACAGATAGTGGTGTAGATATTTCCATGTTTATACAGATGGCGGTGAAGATGTATGCATGTTTACACAGAAAGCGGTGTAGATATTTCCATGTTCCCACAGATAGCGGTGTAGATATTTCCATGTTCATCCAGATGGCTGTGTAGATATATCCATGCTCATACAGATAGCGGTGTAGACATTTCCATGTTCATACAGATAGTGGTGTAGATATTTCCATGTTCATATAGATAGTGGTGTAGCTATTTCAATGTTCATACAGATAGCGGTGTAGATATTTCCATGTTCGTACAGATAGCGGTGTAGATATTTCCATGTTCATACAGATAGCGGTGCTGATATTTCCATGTTTAAACAGGTAGCGGTGCAGATATTTCCATGTTCATACAGATAGCGGTGTAGATATTTCAATGTTTATACAGATAGCCGTGCAGATATTTCCAGGTTTATGCAGATAGCGGTGTAGATATCTCCATCTTAATACAAATGGCGGTGTAGTTATTTATATGTTCATACAGATGGCGGTGCAGATATTTCCATGTTCATACAGATGGCGGTGTGGATATTTCCATGTTCATACAGATGGCGGTGTAGCTATTTCCATGTTCATGGAGATAGCGGTGTAGATATTTCCATGTTCATCCAGATGGCTGTGTAGACATATCCATGTTCATACAGATGGCGGTGAAGATATTTCCATGTTCATACAGATAGCGGTGTAGATATTTCCATGTTCATACAGATATTGGTGTAGATATTTCCATGTTCATACAGATAGAGGGGCTGATATTTCCATGTTCATATAGATAGCGGTGCTGATATTTCCATGCTTATACAGGTAGCGGTGTAGCTATTTCCAAGTTTATACAGATAGCGGTGTAGATATATCCATGTTCATACAGATGGCGGTGAAGATATTTCCATGTTCATACAGATTGCGGTGTAGATATTTCCATGTTCATACGGATAGCGTTGTAGATATTTCCATGTATATGCAGATAGCTGTGAAAATATTTCATTTTCATGCAGACAGCGGTGTAGCTATTTCCATGTTCATACAGATAGCCGTGTAGATATTTCCATGTTCAAACAGATAGCGGTGTGGATATTTCTATGTTCATACAGATAGCGGTGCTTATATTTCCATGTTTATACAGGTAGCGGTGTAGATATTTCCATGTTTATACAGATAGCGGTGTAGATATTTATATGTTTATACAGATAGCGGTGTAGATATTTCCAAGTTAATCCAGATGGCTGTGTAGATATATCCATGTTCATACAGATGACGGTGAAGATAATTCCATGTTCATACAGATAGCGGTGTAGATATTTCCATGTTCATACACATAGTGGTGAAGATAATTCCATGTTCATACAGATAGACGGGTTGATATTTCCATGTTCATACAGATAGCGGTGCTGATATTTCCATGTTTATACAGGTAGCGGTGTAGATATTTCCATGTTTACACAGATAGCGGTGTAGTTATTTCCATGTTTATACAGATAGCGGTGTAAATATCTCCATCTTAATACAGATGGCAGTGTAGATATTTATATGTTCATACAGATGGCCGTGCAGATATTTCCATGTTCATACAGATGGCGGTGTAGATATTTCCATGTTCATACAGATAGCGGTGTAGTTATTTCCATGTGCAAAGAGATAGCTATGTAGATATTTCCATGTATATGCAGATATCTGTGTAGGCATTTCCATTTTCAGGCAGATAGCGGTTTATATATTTCCATGTTCAAACAGATAGCGGTGTAGATATTTCCATGTTCATACAGATAGCGTTGTAGATATTTCCATGTTTATACAGATAGCGGTGTAGATATTTCCAGGTTTATACAGATAGCGGTGTAGATATCTCCATCGTAATACAGATGGCGGTGTAGTTATTTATATGTTCATACAGATGGCGGTGCAGATATTTCCATGTTCATACAGATGGCGGTGTGGATATTTGCATGTTCATACAGATGGCGGTGTAGCTATTTCCATGTTCATGGAAATAGCGGTGTAGATATTTCCATGTTCATCCAGATGGCTGTGTAGAGATATCCATGTTCATACAGATGGCGGTGAAGATATTTCCATGTTTTACAGATAGCGGTGTAGATATTTCCATGTTCATACAGATAGTGGTGTAGATATTTCCATGTTCATACAGATAGGGGGGCTGATATTTCCATGTTCATACAGATAGCGGTGCTGATATTTCCATGTTTATACAGGTAGCGGTGTGGCTATTTCCAAGTTTATACAGATAGTGGTGTAGATATTTCCATGTTCATACAGATAGCGGTGTAGCTATTTCCATGTTTATACAGATAGCGGTATAGTTATTTCCATGTTCATCCAGATGGCTCTGTAGATATCTCCATCTTAATACAGATGGCGGTGAAGGTATTTCCATGTTCATACAGGTAGCGGTGTAGCTATTTCCATGTTCATGCAGATAGCGGTGTAGATATTTCCATGTTCATCCATATGGCTGTGTAGATATATCCATGTTCATACAGATAGCGGTGTAGATATTTCCATGTTCATACAGATAGTGCTGTAGCTATTTCCATGTTCATACAGATAGCGGTGTAGCTATTTCCATGTTCATACAGATAGCGGTGTAGATATGTCCATGTTCATACAGATAGCGGTGCTTATATTTCCATGTTTATACAGGTAGCGGTGTAGATATTTCCATGTTCATACAGATAGCGGTGTAGATATTTCCATGTTTATAGAGATAGCGGTGTAGATATTTCCATGTTCATCCAGATGGCTGTGTAGTTATATCCATGTTCATACAGATGGCGGTGAAGATATTTCCATGTTCATACAGATGGCGGTGTAGATATTTATATGTTCATACAGATGTCGGTGCAGATATTTCTATGTTAATACAGATGGCGGTGTAGATATTTCCATGTTTATAGAGATAGTGGTGTAGTTATTTCCATGTGTAAAGAGATAGCTTTGTAGATATTTCCCTGTATATGCAGATAGCTGTGTAGATATTTCCATTTTCATGCAGATAGCGGTGTAGATATTTCCATGTTCAAACAGATAGAGGTGTAGATATTTCCATGTTCATACAGATAGCGGTGTAGATATTTCCATGTTTATACAGATAGCGGTGAAGATGTTTGCATGTTTACACAGATAGTGGTGTAGATATTTCCGTGTTCATGCAGATAGCGGTGTAGATATTTCCATGTTCATCCAGATGGCTGTGTTGATATATCCATGTTCATACAGATGGCGGTGAAGATACTTCCATGTTCATACAGATAGCGGTGTAGATATTTCCATGTTTATACAGATAGTGGTGTAGATATTTCCATGTTCATACATATAGCGGTGTAGCTATTTCCATGTTCATACAGATAGCGGTGCAGATATTTCCATGTTCATCCATATGGCTGTGTAGACATATCCATGTTCATACAGATGGTGGTGAAGATATTTCCATGTTCATACAGATAGCAGTGTAGATATTTCCATGTTCATCCAGATGGCTGTGTAGATATATCAATGTTCATACAGATGGCGGTGAAGATATTTCCATACTCATACAGATAGCAGTGTAGATATTTCCATGTTCATACAGATAGTGGTGTAGATATTTCCATGTTCATACAGATAGAGGGGCTGATATTTCCATGTTCATACAGATAGCGGTGCTGATATTTCCATGTTTATACAGGTAGCGGTGTAGATATTTCCATGTTTATAAAGATAGCGGTGTAGATATTTCCATGTTTATACAGATAGCTTTGTAGATATTTCCATGTTTATACAGATAACGGTGTAGATAACTCCATCTTAATACAGATGGCGGTGTAGATATTTATATGTTCATACAGATGGCCGTGCAGATATTTCCATGTTCATACAGATGCCGGTGTAGATATTTCCATGTTCATACAGATAGCCGTGTAGTTATTTCCATGTGTAAAGAGATAGCTGTGTAGATATTTCCATGTATATGCAGAAAGCTGTGTAGATATTTCCCTTTTCATGCAGATAGCGGTTTAGATATTTCCATGTTCATAGAGATAGCGATGTAGATCTTTCCATGTTCATACGGATGACGGTGTAGGTATTTCCATATTTAAAGAGATAGCGGTGTAGTTATTTCCATGTTCATAGAGATAGCGGTTTAGATATTTCCATGTATATACAGATAGCGGTGTAGATATTTCCATGTTCATACGGATGGCGGTGTAGATATTTCCATGTGCAAAGAGATAGCTGTGTAGATATTTCCATGGATATGCAGATATCTGTGTAGATATTTCCATTTTCATGCAGATAGCGGTTTAGATATTTCCATGTTCAAACAGATAGAGGTGTAGATATTTCCATGTTCGTACAGATAGCGGTGTAGATATTTCCATGTTCATACAGATAGCAGTGTTGATATTTCCATGTTTATACAGGTAGCGGTGCAGATATTTCCATGTTTATACAGATAGCGGTGTAGATATTTCCATGTTTATACAGATAGCGGTGTAGATATTTCCAGGTTTATACAGATAGCGGTGTAGATATCTCCATCGTAATACAGATGGCGGTGTAGTTATTTATATGTTCATACAGATGGCGGTGCAGATATTTCCATGTTCATACAGATGGCGGTGTGGATATTTGCATGTTCATACAGATGGCGGTGTAGCTATTTCCATGTTCATGGAAATAGCGGTGTAGATATTTCCATGTTCATCCAGATGGCTGTGTAGAGATATCCATGTTCATACAGATGGCGGTGAAGATATTTCCATGTTTTACAGATAGCGGTGTAGATATTTCCATGTTCATACAGATAGTGGTGTAGATATTTCCATGTTCATACAGATAGGGGGGCTGATATTTCCATGTTCATACAGATAGCGGTGCTGATATTTCCATGTTTATACAGGTAGCGGTGTAGCTATTTCCAAGTTTATACAGATAGTGGTGTAGATATTTCCATGTTCATACAGATAGCGGTGTAGCTATTTCCATGTTCATACAGATAGCGGTGTAGTTATTTCCGTGTTCATCCAGATGGCTGTGTAGATATCTCCATCTTAATACAGATGGCGGTGAAGGTATTTCCATGTTCATACAGATAGCGGTGTAGTTATTTCCATGTTCATAGAGATAGTGGTGTAGATATTTCCATGTTCATACAGATATAGGGGGTGATATTTCCATGTTCATACAGATAGCGGTGCTGATATTTCCATGTTTATACAGGTAGTGGTGTAGATATTTTCAAGTTTATACAGATAGCGGTGTAGACATTTCCATGTATATACAGATAGCGGTGTAGATATTTCCATGTTTATACAGATAGCGGTGTGGATATCTCCATCTTAATACTGATGGCGGTGTAGATATTTATATGTTCATACTGAAGGCCGTGCAGCTATTTCCATGTTCATACAGATGGCGGTGTAGATATTTCCATGCTCATACCGATAGCGGTGTAGTTATTTCCATGTGTAAAGAGATAGCAGTGTAGATATTTCCATGTATATGCAGATAGCTGTGTAGATATTTCCATTTTCATGCAGATAGCGGTTTAGATATTTCCATGTTCAAACAGATAGCGGTGTAGATATATCCATGTTTATACAGATAGCGGTGAACATGTATGCATGTTTACACAGATAGCGGTGTAAATATTTCCATGTTCATACAGATAGCGGTGTAGATATTTCCATATTCATCCAGATGGCTGTGTAGATATATCCATGTTCATACAGATAGGGGTGTAGATATTTCCATTTTCATGCAGATAGTGCTGTAGATATTTCCATGTTCATACAGATAGCGGTGCAGCTATTTCCATGTTCATACAGATAGCGGTGTAGATATTTCAATGTTCGTACAGATAGCGGTGTAGATATTTCCATGTTCATACAGATGGCGGTGCTGATATTTCCATGTTTATACAGGTAGCGGTGCAGATATTTCCATGTTTATTCAGATAGCGGTGTAGATATTTCCATTTTTATACAGATAGCGGTGTAGATATTTCCAAGTTTATACAGAGAGCGGTGTAGATATTTCCATGTTCATCCATATGGCTGTGTAGATTAATCCATGTTCATACAGATGGTGGTGAAGATATTTCCATGTTCATACAGATAGCAGTGTAGATATTTCCATGTTCATCCAGATGGCTGTGTAGATATATCCATGTTCATACAGATGGCGGTGAAGATATTTCCATACTCATACAGATAGCAGTATAGATATTTCCATGTTGATACAGATAGTGGTGTAGATATTTCCATGTTCATTCAGATAGAGGGGCTGATATTTCCATGTTCATACAGATAGCCGTGCTGATATTTCCATGTTTATACAGGTAGCGGTGTAGATATTTCCATGTTTATAAAGATAGCGGTGTAGATATTTCCATGTTTATACAGATAGCGGTGTAGATATTTCCATGTTTATACAGATAGCGGTGTAGATATCTCCATCTTAATACAGATGGCGGTGTAGATATTTATATGTTCATACAGATGGCCGTGCAGATATTTCCATGTTCATACAGATGCCGGTGTAGATATTTCCATGTTCATACAGATAGCCGTGTAGATATTTCCATGTGTAAATAGATAGCTGTGTAGATATTTCCATGTATATGCAGATAGCTGTGTAGATATTTCCATTTCCATGCAGATAGCGGTTTAGATATTTCCATGTTCATAGAGATAGCGATGTAGAGCTTTCCATGTTCATACGGATGACGGTGTAGGTATTTCCATATTTAAAGAGATAGCGGTGTAGTTATTTCCATGTTCATAGAGATAGCGGTGTAGATATTTCCATGTATATACAGATAGCGGTGTAGATATTTCCATGTCTATACGGATGGCGGTGTAGATATTTCCATGTGCAAAGAGATATCTGTGTTGGTATTTCCACATATATGCAGATATCTGTGTAGATATTTCCATTTTCATGCAGATAGCGGTTTAGATATTTCCATTTTCAAACAGATAGCGGTGTAGATATTTCCATGTTCATACAGATAGTGGTGTAGATATTTCCATGTTTATACAGATGGCGGTGAAGATGTATGCATGTTTACACAGAAAGCGGTGTAGATATTTCCATGTTCCCACAGATAGCGGTGTAGATATTTCCATGTTCATCCAGATGGCTGTGTAGATATATCCATGTTCATACAGATAGCGGTGTAGACATTTCCATGTTCATACAGATAGTGGTGTAGATATTTCCATGTTCATATAGATAGTGGTGTAGCTATTTCAATGTTCATACAGATAGCGGTGTAGATATTTCCATGTTCGTACAGATAGCGGTGTAGATATTTCCATGTTCATACAGATAGCGGTGCTTATATTTCCATGTTTATACAGGTAGCGGTGTAGATATTTCCATGTTTATACAGATAGCGGTGTAGATATTTATATGTTTATACAGATAGCGGTGTAGATATTTCCAAGTTCATCCAGATGGCTGTGTAGATATATCCATGTTCATACAGATGACGGTGAAGATAATTCCATGTTCATACAGATAGCGGTGTAGATATTTCCATGTTCATACACATAGTGGTGTAGATATTTCCATGTTCATACAGATAGACGGGCTGATATTTCCATGTTCATACAGATAGCGGTGCTGATATTTCCATGTTTATACAGGTAGCGGTGTAGATATTTCCATGTTTATACAGATAGCGGTGCAGATATTTCCAGGTTTATGCAGATAGCGGTGTAGATATCTCCATCTTAATACAAATGGGGGTGTAGTTATTTATATGTTCATACAGATGGCGGTGCAGATATTTCCATGTTCATACAGATGGCGGTGTGGATATTTCCATGTTCATACAGATGGCGGTGTAGCTATTTCCATGTTCATGGAGATAGCGGTGTAGATATTTCCATGTTCATCCAGATGGCTGTGTAGACATATCCATGTTCATACAGATGGCGGTGAAGATATTTCCATGTTCATACAGATAGCGGTGTAGATATTTCCATGTTCATACAGATATTGGTGTAGATATTTCCATGTTCATACAGATAGGGGGGCTGATATTTCCATGTTCATACAGATAGCGGTGCTGATATTTCCATGTTTATACAGGTAGCGGTGTAGCTATTTCCAAGTTTATACAGATAGCGGTGTAGATATATCCATGTTCATACAGATGGCGGTGAAGATATTTCCATGTTCATACAGATTGCGGTGAAGATATTTCCATGTTCATACGGATAGCGGTGTAGATATTTCCATGTTCATACAGGTAGTGTTGTAGATATTTCCATGTTCATACAGATGGCGGTGTAGATATTTCCATGTTCATACAGATAGCGGTGTAGTTATTTCCATGTGTGAAGAGATAGCTGTGTAGATATTTCCATGTATATGCAGATAGCTGTGAAAATATTTCATTTTCATGCAGACAGCGGTG
The DNA here is from genome assembly GCF_029281585.2 of Gorilla gorilla gorilla. NCBI lineage: Eukaryota > Metazoa > Chordata > Mammalia > Primates > Hominidae > Gorilla > Gorilla gorilla. The sequence continues at coordinate 328,076 of NC_073232.2, read as the reverse complement.
TAGCTATTTCCATGTTCATACAGATAGCCGTGTAGATATTTCCATGTACAAACAGATAGCGGTGTGGATATTTCTATGTTCATACAGATAGCGGTGCTTATATTTCCATGTTTATACAGGTAGCGGTGTAGCTATTTCCATGTTTATACAGATAGCGGTGTAGATATTTATATGTTTATACAGATAGCGGTGTAGATATTTCCAAGTTCATCCAGATGGCTGTGTAGATATATCCATGTTCATACAGATGACGGTGAAGATAATTCCATGTTCATACAGATAGCGGTGTAGATATTTCCATGTTCATACACATAGTGGTGTAGATATTTCCATGTTCATACAGATAGACGGGCTGATATTTCCATGTTCATACAGATAGCGGTGCTGATATTTCCATGTTTATACAGGTAGCGGTGTAGATATTTCCATGTTTACACAGATAGCGGTGTAGTTATTTCCATGTTTATACAGATAGCGGTGTAAATATCTCTATCTTAATACAGATGGCAGTGTAGATATTTATATGTTCATACAGATGGCCGTGCAGATATTTCCATGTTCATAGAGATGGCGGTGTAGATATTTCCATGTTCATACAGATAGCGGTGTAGTTATTTCCATGTGCAAAGAGATAGCTATGTAGATATTTCCATGTATATGCAGATATCTGTGTAGGCATTTCCATTTTCAGGCAGATAGCGGTTTATATATTTCCATGTTCAAACAGATAGCGGTGTAGATATTTCCATGTTCATACAGATAGCGTTGTAGATATTTCCATGTTTATACAGATAGCGGTGAAGATGTATGCATATTTACACAAACAGCGGTGTAGATATTTCCATGTTCATACAGATAGCGGTGTAGATATTTCCATATTCAACCAGATGGCTGTGTAGATATATCCATGTTCATACAGATAGCGGTGTAGATATTTCCATGTTCATACAGATAGTGCTGTAGCTATTTCCATGTTCATACAGATAGCGGTGTAGCTATTTCCATGTTCATACAGATAGCGGTGTAGATATGTCCATGTTAATACAGATAGCGGTGCTCATATTTCCATGTTTATACAGGTAGCGGTGTAGATATTTCCATGTTCATACAGATAGTGGTGTAGATATTTCCATGTTTATAGAGATAGCGGTGTAGATATTTCCATGTTCATACAGATGGCCATGCAGATATTTCCATGTTCATACAGATGGCGGTGTAGATATATCCATGTTCATACAGACAGCGGTGTAGTTATTTCCATGTGTAAAGAGATAGCTGTGTAGATATTTCCATGTATATGCAGATAGCTGTGTAGATATTTCCATTTTCATGCAGATAGCGGTGTAGATATTTCCATGTTCATCCAGATGGCTGTGTAGATATATCCATGTTCATACAGATCGCGGTGTAGATATTTCCAAGTTCATACAGATATTGCTTTAGATATTTCCATGTTCATACAGATAGCGGTGTAGATATTTCCATGTTCATACAGATAGCGGTGCTTATATTTCCATGTTTTTACAGATAGCGGTGTAGATATTTCCATGTTTATACACATAGCGGTGTAGATATTTATATGTTCATACAGATGGCGGTGCAGATATTTCCATGTTCATACAGATGTCGGTGTAGATATTTCCATGTTTATAGAGATAGTGGTGTAGTTATTTCCATGTGTAAAGAGATAGCTTTGTAGATATTTCCATGTATATGCAGATAGCTGTGTAGGTATTTCCATTTTCATGCAGATAGCGGTGTAGATATTTCCATGTTCAAACAGGTAGCGGTGTAGATATTTCCATGTTCATACAGATAGCGGTGCAGATATGTCCATGTTCATACAGAAAGCGGTGTAGATATTTCCATGTTTATACAGATAGCGGTGAAGATGTATGCATGTTTACACAGATAGCGGTGTAGATATTTCGATGTTCATACAGATAGCGGTGTAGATAATTCCATGTTCATCCAGATGGCTGTGTTGTTATATCCATGTTCATAGAGATAGCGGTGTAGATATTTCCATGTTCATACAGACAGTGGTGTAGATATTTCCATGTTCATACAGATAGCTGTGTAGCTATTTCCATGTTCATACAGATAGCGGTGTAGATATTTCCATGTTCGTACAGATAGCGGTGGAGATATTTCCATGTTCATACAGATAGCGGTGCTGATATTTCCATGTTTATACAGGTAGCGGTGCAGATATTTCCATGTTCATACAGATAGCGGTGTAGATATTTCCATGTTCATCCAGATGGCTGTGTAGATATATCCATGTTCATACAGATGGCGGTGAAGATACTTCCATGTTCATACAGATAGCGGTGTAGATATTTCCATCTTTATGCAGATAGTGGTGTAGATATTTCCATGTTCATACAGATAGCGGTGTAGCTATTTATATGTTCATACAGATAGCGGTGTAGATATTTCCATGTCCATCCAGATGGCTGTGTAGACATACCCATGTTCATACAGATGGCGGTGAAGATAATTCCATGTTCATACAGATAGCGGTGTAGATATTTCCATGTTCATACAGATAGTGGTGTAGATATTACCATGTTCATACAGACAGAGGGGCTGATATTTCCATGTTCACACAGATAGCGGTGTAGATATTTCCATGTTTATACTGGTAGCGGTGTAGATATTTCCATGTTCATACAGATGGCGGTGTAGATATTTCCATGTTCATACAGATAGCGGTGTAGATATTTCCATGTGTAAAGAGATAGCGGTGTAGATATTTCCATGTATATGCAGATAGCTGTGTAGATATTTCCATTTTCATGCAGATATCGGTTTAGATATTTCCATGTTCAAACAGATAGCGGTGTAGATATTTCCATGTTCATACAGATAGCGGTGTAGATATTTCCATGTTTATACAGATAGCGGTGAAGAAGTATGCATGTTTACACAGATAGCGGTGTAGCTATTTCCGTGTTCATACAGATAGCGGTGTAGATATTTCCATATTCGTACAGATAGTGGTGTAGATATTTCCATGTTCATACAGATAGCGGTGCTGATATTTCCATGTTTATACAGGTAGCGGTGTGGATATTTCCATGTTTATACAGATAGCGGTGTAGATATTTCCATTTTTATAAAGATAGCGGCGTAGATATTTCCAAGTTTATACAGAGAGCTGTGTAGATATTTCCATGTTCATCCATATGGCTGTGTAGATTAATCCATGTTCATACAGATGGTGGTGAAGATATTTTCATGTTCTTACAGATAGCAATGTAGATATTTCCATGTTCATCCAGATGGCTGTGTAGATATATCCATGTTCATACAGATGGCGGTGAAGATATTTCCATACTCATACAGATAGCAGTATAGATATTTCCATGTTGATACAGATAGTGGTGTAGATATTTCAATGTTCATACAGATAGAGGGGCTGATATTTCCATGTTCATACAGATAGCGGTGCTGATATTTCCATGTTTATACAGGTAGCGGTGTAGATATTTCCATGTTTATAAAGATAGCGGTGTAGATATTTCCATGTTTATACAGATAGCGGTGTAGATATTTCCATGTTTATACAGATAGCGGTGTAGATATCTCCATCTTAATACAGATGGCGGTGTAGATATTTATATGTTCATACAGATGGCCGTGCAGATATTTCCATGTTCATACAGATGCCGGTGTAGATATTTCCATGTTCATTCAGATAGCCGTGTAGATATTTCCATGTGTAAAGAGATAGCTGTGTAGATATTTCCATGTATATGCAGATAGCTGTGAAGATATTTCCATTTCCATGCAGATAGCGGTTTAGATATTTCCATGTTCATAGAGATAGCGATGTAGAGCTTTCCATGTTCATAGGGATGACGGTGTAGGTATTTCCATATTTAAAGAGATAGCGGTGTAGTTATTTCCATGTTCATAGAGATAGCGGTGTAGATATTTCCATGTATATACAGATAGCGGTGTAGATATTTCCATGTTTATACGGATGGCGGTGTAGATATTTCCATGTGCAAAGAGATATCTGTGTAGGTATTTCCACATGTATGCAGATAGCTGTGTAGATATTTCCATTTTCATGCAGATAGCGGTTTAGATATTTCCATGTTCAAACAGATAGCGGTGTAGATATTTCCATGTTCATACAGATAGTGGTGTAGATATTTCCATGTTTATACAGATATCGGTGAAGATGTATGCATGTTTACACAGAAAGCGGTGTAGATATTTCCATGTTCCCACAGATAGCGGTGTAGATATTTCCATGTTCATCCAGATGGCTGTTTAGATATATCCATGTTCATACAGATAGCGGTGTAGACATTTCCATGTTCATACAGATAGCGGTGTAGATATTTCCATGTTCATATAGATAGCGGTGTAGCTATTTCAATGTTCATACAGATAGCGGTGTAGATATTTCCATGTTCGTACAGATAGCGGTGTAGATATTTCCATGTTCATACAGATAGCGGTGCTGATATTTCCATGTTTAAACAGGTAGCGGTGCAGATATTTCCATGTTCATACAGATAGCGGTGTAGATATTTCCATGTTTTTACAGATAGCGGTGCAGATATTTCCAGGTATAAGCAGATAGCGGTGTAGATATCTCCATCTTAATACAAATGGCGGTGTAGTTATTTATATGTTCATACAGATGGCGGTGCAGATATTTCCATGTTCATACAGATGGCGGTGTGGATATTTCCATGTTCATACAGATGGCGGTGTAGCTATTTCCATGTTCATGGAGATAGCGGTGTAGATATTTCCATGTTCATCCAGATGGCTGTGTAGACATATCCATGTTCATACAGATGGCGGTGAAGATATTTCCATGTTCATACAGATAGCGGTGTAGATATTTCCATGTTCATACAGATATTGGTGTAGATATTTCCATGTTCATACAGATAGGGGGGCTGATATTTCCATGTTCATACAGATAGCGGTGCTGATATTTCCATGTTTATACAGGTAGCGGTGTAGCTATTTCCAAGTTTATACACATAGCGGTGTAGATATATGAATGTTCATACAGATGGCGGTGAAGATATTTACATGTTCTTACAGATAGCGGTGTAGATATTTCCATGTTCATACGGATAGCGGTGTAGATATTTCCATGTTCATACAGATAGTGGTGTAGATATTTCCATGTTCATACAGATGGCGGTGTAGATATTTCCATGTTCATACAGATAGCGGTGTAGTTATTTCCATGTGTGAAGAGATAGCTGTGTAGATATTTCCATGTATATGCAGATAGCTGTGAAGATATTTCCATTTTCATGCAGACAGCGGTGTAGCTATTTCCATGTTCATACAGATAGCCGTGTAGATATTTCCATGTTCAAACAGATAGCGGTGTAGATATTTTTATGTTCATACAGATAGCGGTGCTTATATTTCCATGTTTATACAGGTAGCGGTGTAGATATTTCCATGTTTATACAGATAGCGGTGTAGATATTTATATGTTTATACAGATAGCGGTGTAGATATTTCCATGTTCATCCAGATGGCTGTGTTGATATATCCATGTTCATACAGATGACGGTGAAGATAATTCCACGTTCATACAGATAGCGGTGTAGATATTTCCATGTTCATACACATAGTGGTGTAGATATTTCCATGTTCATACAGATAGATGGGCTGATATTTCCATGTTCATACAGATAGCGGTGCTGATATTTCCATGTTTATACAGGTAGCGGTGTAGATATTTCCATGTTTACACAGATAGCGGTGTAGATATTTCCATGTTTATACAGATAGCGGTGCAGATATCTCTATCTTAATACAGATGGCAGTGTAGATATTTATATGTTCATACAGATGGCCGTGCAGATATTTCCATGTTCATACAGATGGCGGTGTAGATATTTCCATGTTCATACAGATAGCGGTGTAGTTATTTCCATGTGCAAAGAGATAGCTATGTAGATATTTCCATGTATATGCAGATATCTGTGTAGACATTTCCATTTTCAGGCAGATAGCGGTTTATATATTTCCATGTTCAAACAGATAGCGGTGTAGATATTTCCATGTTCATACAGATAGCGGTGTAGATATTTCCATGTTTATACAGATAGCGGTGAAGATGTATGTATGTTTACACAGACAGCGGTGTAGATATTTCCATGTTCATACAGATAGCGGTGTAGATATTTCCATATTCATCCAGATGGCTGTGTAGATATATCCATGTTCATACAGATAGCGGTGTAGATATTTCCATGTTCATACAGATAGTGGTGTAGATATTTCCATGTTCATACAGACAGCGGTGTATCTATTTCCATGTTCATACAGATAGCGGTGTAGATATTTCCATGTTCGTACAGATAGCGGTGTAGATATTTCCATGTTCATACAGATAGCGGTGCTGATATTTCCATGTTTATACAGTCAGTGGTGTGGATATTTCCATGTTTTTACAGATAGCGGTGTGGATATTTCCATGTTTATGCAGATAGCGGTGTAGATATTTCCAGGTTTATACAGAGAGCGGTGTAGATATCTCCATCTTAATACGGATGGCGGTGTAGATATTTATATGTTCATACAGATTGCGGAGCAGATATTTCCATGTTCATACAGATGGCGGTGTAGCTATTTCCATGTTCATACAGATAGCGGTGTACCTATATCCATGTTCATGCAGATAGCGGTGTAGATATTTCCATGTTCATCCATATGGCTGTGTAGATATATCCATGTTCATACAGATGGCGGTGAAGGTATTTCCATGTTCATACAGATAGCGGTGTAGATATTTCCATGTTCATACAGATAGCGGTGTAGATATTTCCATGTTCATCCAGTTGGCTGTGTAGATATCCATGTTCATACAGATGGCGATGAAGATATTTCCATGTTCATACAGATAGCGGTGTAGATATTTCCATGTTCATACAGATAGCGGTGTAGATATTTCCATGGTAATACAGATAGTGGTGTAGATATTTCCATGTTCATACAGATGGCGGTGTAGATATTTATATGTTCATACAGATGGCGGTGCAGATATTTCCATGTTCATGCAGATGGCGGTGTAGATATTTCCATGTTTATAGAGATAGTGGTGTAGTTATTTCCATGTGTAAAGAGATAGCTTTGTAGATATATCCATGTATATGCAGATAGCTGTGTAGATATTTCCATTTTCATGCAGATAGCGGTGTAGATATTTCCATGTTCAAACAGATAGCGGTGTAGATATTTCCATGTTCATACAGATAGTGCTGTAGATATTTCCATGTTCATACAGATAGCGGTGTAGCTATTTCCATGTTCATACAGACAGCGGTGTAGATATTTCCATGTTCATCCAGATGGCTGTGTAGATATCTCCATCTTAATACAGATGGCGGTTAAGTTATTTCCATGTTCATACAGATAGCGGTGTATACATTTCCATGTTCATACAGATAGTGGTGTAGATATTTCCATGTTCATACAGATAGAGGGGGTGGTATTTCCATGTTCATACAGATAGCGGTGCTGATATTTCCATGTTTATACAGGTAGCGGTGTAGTTATTTCCATGTGTAAAGAGATAGCTTTGTAGATATTTCCATGTATATGCAGATAGTTGTGTAGATATTTCCATTTTCATGCAGATAGCGGTGTAGATATTTCCATGTTCAAACAGATAGCGGTGTAGATATTTCCATGTTCATACAGATAGCGGTTTAGCTATATCCATGTTCATGCAGATAGCGGTGTACATATTTCCATGTTCATCCATAGGGCTGTGTAGATATATCCATGTTCATACAGATGGCGGTGAAGATATTTCCATGTTCATACAGATAGCGGTGTAGATATTTCCATTTTCATCCAGATGGCTGTGTAGATATATCCATGTTCATACAGATGGCGATGAAGATATTTCCATGTTCATACAGATAGCGGTGTAGATATTTCCATGTTCATACAAATAGCGGTGTAGATATCTCAATGTTCATACAGATAGTGGTGTAGATATTTCCATGTTCATACAGATGGCGGTGTAGATATTTATATGTTCATACAGATGGCGGTGCAGATATTTCCATGTTCATGCAGATGGCGGTGTAGATATTTCCATGTTTATAGAGATAGTGGTGTAGTTATTTCCATGTGTAAAGAGATAGCTTTGTAGATATATCCATGAATATGCAGATAGCTGTGTAGATATTTCCATTTTCATGCAGATAGCGGTGTAGATATTTCCATGTTCAAACAGATAGCGGTGTAGATATTTCCATGTTCATGCAGATAGTGCCATAGATATTTCCATGTTCATACAGATAGCGGTGTAGCTATTTCCAGTTCATACAGATAGCGGTGTAGATATTTCCATGTTCATCCAGATGGCTGTGTAGATATCTCCATCTTAATACAGATGGCGGTGAAGATATTTCCATGTTCATACAGATAGCGGTGTATATATTTCCATGTTCATACAGATAGTGGTGTAGATATTTCCATGCTCATACAGATAGAGGGGGTGATATTTCCATGTTCATACAGATAGCGGTGCTGATATTTCCATGTTTATACAGGTAGCGGTGTAGGTATTTCCAATTTTATACAGATAGCGGTGTAGACATTTCCATGTTTATACAGATAGCCGTGTAGATATTTCCATGTTTATACAGATAGCGCTGTAGATATCTCCATATTAATACAGATGGCGGTGTAGATATTTATATGTGAATACAGAAATCCGTGCAGATATTTCCATGTTCATACAGATGGCGGTGTAGATATTTCCATGTTCATACTGATAGCGGTGTAGTTATTTCCGTGTGTAAAGAGATAGCTGTGTAGATATTTCCATGTATATGCAGATAGCTGTGTAAATATTTCCATTTTCATGCAGATTGCGGTTTAGATATTTCCATGTTCAAACAGATAGCGGTGTAGATATTTCCATGTTCATACAGATAGCTTTGTAGATGTATCCATGTTTATACAGATAGTGGCGAAGATGTATGCATGTTTAAACAGATAGCAGTGTAGATATTTCCATGTTTATACAGATAGCGGTGTAGATATTTCCATGTTCATCCAGATGGCTGTGTAGATATATCCATGTTCATACAGATAGCGGTGTAGATATTTCCATGTTCATACAGATAGTGCTGTAGATATTTCCATGTTCATACAGATAGCGGTGCAGATATTTCCATGTTCATACAGATAGCGGTGTAGATATTTCCATGTTCGTACAGATAGCGGTGTAGATATTTCCATGTTCATACAGATAGCGGTGCTTATGTTTCCATGTTTATACAGATAGCGGTGTAGATATTTCCATGTTTATACTGATAGCGGTGTAGATATTTCCATGTTTATAGAGATAGCGGTGTGGATATTTCCAAGTTTATACAGATAGCGGTGTAGATATCTCCATCTTAATACAGATGGCGGTGTAGATATTTATATGTTCATACTGATGGCGGTGCAGATATTTTCATGTTCATACAGATGGCGGTGTTGATATTTCCATGTTTATAGAGTCAGTGGTGTAGTTATTTCCATGTGTAAAGAGATAGCTTTGTAGATATTTCCATGTATATGCAGATAGCTGTGTAGGTATTTCCATTTTCATGCAGATAGCGGTGTATATATTTCCATCTTCAAACAGATAGCGGTGTAGATATTTCCATGTTCATACAGATAGTGGTGTAGATATTTCCATGTTCATACAGATAGCGGTGTTGCTATTCCCATGTTCGTACAGATAGCGGTGTAGATATTTCCAAGTTTATACAGATAGCGGTGTAGACATTTCCATGTTTATACAGATACCGGTGTAGATATTTTCATGTTTATACAGATAGCGGTGTAGATATCTCCATCTTAATACAGATGGCGGTTTAGATATTTATATGTTCATACAGATGGCCGTGCAGATATTTCCATGTTCATACAGGTGGCGGTGTAGATATTTCCATGTTCATCCATATGACTGTGTAGATATATCCATGTTCATACAGATGGCGGTGAAGATATTTCCATGTTCATAGAGATAGCGGTGTAGATACTTCCATGTTCATACAGATAGCGGTGTAGATATTTCCATCTTCATACAGATAGCGGTGTAGATATTTCCATGTTCATACAGATGGCGGTGTAGTTATGTCCATGTTCATACAGATATCGGTGTAGTTATTTCCAAGTGTGAAGAGATACCTGTGTAGATATTTCCATGTATATGCAGATAGCTGTGAAGATATTTCTATTTTCATGCATATTGCGGTTTAAATATTTCCATGTTCAAACAGATAGCGGTATAGATATTTCCATTTTCATACAGATAGCGGTGTAGAGATTTCCATGTTTATACAGATAGCGGTGAAGATGTATGCATGTTTACACAGATAGCGGTGTAGATATTTCCATGTTCATACAGATAGCGGTGTAGATATTTCCATGTTTATACAGATAGCGGTGAAGATGTATGCATGTTTACACAGACAGCAGTGTAGATATTTCCATGTTCATACAGATAGCGGTGTAGATATTTCCATATTCATCCAGATGGCTGTGTAGATATATCCATATTCATACAGATAGCGGTGAAGATATTTCCATGTTCATACAGATAGTTGTGTAGATATTTCCATGTTCATACAGATAGCGGTGTATCAATTTCCATGTTCATATAGATAGCGGTGTAGATATTTCCATGTTCATACAGATAGCGGTGCTGATATTTCCATGTTTATACAGTCAGTGGTGTGGATATTTCCATGTTTATACAGATAGCGGTGTGGATATTTCCATGTTTATGCAGATAGCGGTGTAGATATTTCCAGGTTTATACAGATTGCGGTGTAGATATCTCCATCTTAATACGGATGGCGGTGTAGATATTTATATGTTCATACAGATGGCGATGCAGATATTTCCATGTTCATACAGATGGCGGCGTAGCTATTTCCATATTCATACAGATAGTTGTGTAGATATTTCCATGTTCATACAGATAGCGGTGTATCTATTTCCATGTTCATACAGATAGCGGTGTAGATATTTCCATCTTCGTACAGATAGCGGTGTAGATATTTCCATGTTTATACAGGTAGCGGTGTAGATATTTCCATGTTCAAACAGATAGCGGTGTAGATATTTCCATGTTTATACAGATAGCGGTGTAGATATATCCAGGTTTATACAGATAACGGTGTAGATATCTCCATCGTAATACAGATGGCGGTGTAGTTATTTATATGTTCATACAGATGGCGGTGCAGATATTTCCATGTTCATACAGATGGCGGTGTGGATATTTGCATGTTCATACAGATGGCGGTGTAGCTATTTCCATGTTCATGGAAATAGCGGTGTAGATATTTCCATGTTCATCCAGATGGCTGTGTAGAGATATCCATGTTCATACAGATGGCGGTGAAGATATTTCCATGTTTTACAGATAGCGGTGTAGATATTTCCATGTTCATACAGATAGTGGTGTAGATATTTCCATGTTCATACAGATAGGGGGGCTGATATTTCCATGTTCATACAGATAGCGGTGCTGATATTTCCATATTTATACAGGTAGCGGTGTAGCTATTTCCAAGTTTATACAGATAGTGGTGTAGATATTTCCATGTTCATACAGATAGCGGTGTAGCTATTTCCATGTTCATACAGATAGCGGTGTAGTTATTTCCATGTTCATCCAGATGGCTGTGTAGATATCTCCATCTTAATACAGATGGCGGTGAAGCTATTTCCATGTTCATACAGATAGCGGTGTAGTTATTTCAATGTTCATAGAGATAGTGGTGTAGATATTTCCATGTTCATACAGATATAGGGGGTGATATTTCCATGTTCATACAGATAGCGGTGCTGATATTTCCATGTTTATACAGGTAGCGGTGTAGATATTTTCAAGTTTATACAGATAGTGGTGTAGACATTTCCATGTATATACAGATAGCGGTGTAGATATTTCCATGTTTATACAGATAGCGGTGTAGATATCTCCATCTTAATACAGATGGCGGTGTAGATATTTATATGTTCATACTGAAGGCCGTGCAGCTATTTCCATGTTCATACAGATGGCGGTGTAGATATTTCCATGCTCATACCGATAGCGGTGTAGTTATTTCCATGTGTAAAGAGATAGCAGTGTAGATATTTCCATGTAAATGCAGATAGCTGTGTAGATATTTCCATTTTCATGCAGATAGCGGTTTAGATATTTCCATGTTCAAACAGATAGCGGTGTAGATATATCCATGTTTATACAGATAGCGGTGAACATGTATGCATGTTTACACAGATAGCGGTGTAAATATTTCCATTTTCATGCAGATAGTGCTGTAGATATTTCCATGTTCATACAGATAGCGGTGCAGCTATTTCCATGTTCATACAGATAGCGGTGTAGATATTTCAATGTTCGTACAGATAGCGGTGTAGATATTTCCATGTTCATACAGATGGCGGTGCTGATATTTCCATGTTTATACAGGTAGCGGTGCAGATATTTCCATGTTTATTCAGATAGCGGTGTAGATATTTCCATTTTTATACAGATAGCGGTGTAGATATTTCCAGGTTTATACAGATAGCGGTGTAGATATCTCCATCTTAATACAGATGACGGTGTAGTTATTTATATGTTCATACAGATGGCGGTGCAGACATTTCCATGTTCATACAGATGGCGGTGTAGATATTTGCATGTTCATACAGATGGCGGTATAGCTATTTCCATGTTCATGGAGATAGCGGTGTAGATATTTCCATGTTAATCCAGATGGCTGTGTAGAGATATCCATGTTCATACAGATGGCGGTGAAGATATTTCCATGTTCATACAGATAGCGGTGTAGATATTTCCATGTTCATACAGATAGCGGTGTAGATATTTCCATGTTCGTACAGATAGCGGTGTAGATATTTCCATGTTCATACAGATAGTGGTGTAGATATCTCCATGTTCATACAGATAGGGGGGCTGATATATCCATGTTCATACAGATAGCGGTGCTGATATTTCCATGTTTATATAGGTAGCGGTGTAGATATTTCCAGGTTTATACAGATAGCGGTGTAGGGATTTCCATGTTTATACAGATAGCGGTGTAGATATTTCCATGTTTATACAGATAGTGGTGTAGATATCTCCATCTGAATACAGATGGCGGTGTAGATATTTATATGTTCATACAGATGGCCGTGCAGATAATTCCATGTTCATACCGATGGCGCTGTAAATATATCCATTTTCATACAGATAGCGGTGTAGTTATTTCCATGTGTAAAGAGATAGCGGTGTAGATATTTCCGTGTTCATACAGATAGGGCTGTAGATATTTCCATGTTCATACAGATAGCGGTGCAGCTATTTCCATGTTCATACAGATAGCGGTGGAGATATTTCCATGTTCATACTGATAGCGGTGTAGATATTTCCATGTTCATACAGATAGCGGTGCTTATGTTTCCATGTTTATACAGATAGCGGTGTAGATATTTCCATGTTTATACAGATAGCCGTGTAGATACTTCCATGTTTGTACAGATAGCGGTGTAGCTATTTCCAAGTTTATACAGATAGCGGTGTAGATATCTCCATCTTAATACAGATGGCGGTGTAGATATTTATATGTTCATACAGATGGCGGTGCAGATATTTCCATGTTCATACAGATGGCGGTGTAGATATTTCCATGTTTATAGAGATAGTGGTGTAGTTATTTCCATGTGTAAAGAGACAGCTTTGTAGATATTTAAATGTATATGCAGATAGCTGTGTAGATATTTCCATTTTTATGCAGATAGCGGTGTAGATATTTCCTTGTTCAAACAGATAGCGGTGTAGATATTTCCATGTTCATACAGATAGCGGTGTAGATATTTCCATGTTCATACAGATAGCGGTGTAGATATTTCCATGTTCATACAGATAGCAGTGTAGATATTTCCATGTTCATCCAGATGGCTGTGTAGATATCTCCATCTTAATACAGATGGCGGTGAAGATATTTCCATGTTCATACAGATAGCGGTGTAGATATTTCCATGTTCATACAGATAGCGGTGCTGATATTTCCATGTTTATACAGGTAGCGGTGTAGATATTTTCAAGTTTATACAGATAGTGGTGTAGACATTTCCATGTATATACAGATAGCGGTGTAGATATTTCCATGTTTATACAGATAGCGGTGTAGATATTTCCATGTTCATACAGATAGAGGGGCTGATATTTCCATGTTCATACAGATAGCCGTGCTGATATTTCCATGTTTATACAGGTAGCGGTGTAGATATTTCCATGTTTATAAAGATAGCGGTGTAGATATTTCCATGTTTATACAGATAGCGGTGTAGATATTTCCATGTTTATACAGATAGCGGTGTAGATATCTCCATCTTAATACAGATGGCGGTGTAGATGTTTATATGTTCATACAGATGGCCGTGCAGATATTTCCATGTTCATACAGATGCCGGTGTAGATATTTCCATGTTCATACAGATAGCCGTGTAGATATTTCCATGTGTAAACAGATAGCTGTGTAGATATTTCCATGTATATGCAGATAGCTGTGTAGATATTTCCATTTCCATGCAGATAGCGGTTTAGATATTTCCATGTTCATAGAGATAGCGGTGTAGATATTTCCATGTATATACACATAGCGGTGTAGGTATTTCCATGTTTATACGGATGGCGGTGTAGATATTTCCATGTGCAAAGAGATATCTGTGTTGGTATTTCCACATATATGCAGATAGCTGTGTAGATATTTCCATTTTCATGCAGATAGCGGTTTAGATATTTCCATTTTCAAACAGATAGCGGTGTAGATATTTCCATGTTCATACAGATAGTGGTGTAGATATTTCCATGTTTATACAGATGGCGGTGAAGATGTATGCATGTTTACACAGAAAGCGGTGTAGATATTTCCATGTTCCCACAGATAGCGGTGTAGATATTTCCATGTTCATCCAGATGGCTGTGTAGATATATCCATGCTCATACAGATAGCGGTGTAGACATTTCCATGTTCATACAGATAGTGGTGTAGATATTTCCATGTTCATATAGATAGTGGTGTAGCTATTTCAATGTTCATACAGATAGCGGTGTAGATATTTCCATGTTCGTACAGATAGCGGTGTAGATATTTCCATGTTCATACAGATAGCGGTGCTGATATTTCCATGTTTAAACAGGTAGCGGTGCAGATATTTCCATGTTCATACAGATAGCGGTGTAGATATTTCAATGTTTATACAGATAGCCGTGCAGATATTTCCAGGTTTATGCAGATAGCGGTGTAGATATCTCCATCTTAATACAAATGGCGGTGTAGTTATTTATATGTTCATACAGATGGCGGTGCAGATATTTCCATGTTCATACAGATGGCGGTGTGGATATTTCCATGTTCATACAGATGGCGGTGTAGCTATTTCCATGTTCATGGAGATAGCGGTGTAGATATTTCCATGTTCATCCAGATGGCTGTGTAGACATATCCATGTTCATACAGATGGCGGTGAAGATATTTCCATGTTCATACAGATAGCGGTGTAGATATTTCCATGTTCATACAGATATTGGTGTAGATATTTCCATGTTCATACAGATAGAGGGGCTGATATTTCCATGTTCATATAGATAGCGGTGCTGATATTTCCATGCTTATACAGGTAGCGGTGTAGCTATTTCCAAGTTTATACAGATAGCGGTGTAGATATATCCATGTTCATACAGATGGCGGTGAAGATATTTCCATGTTCATACAGATTGCGGTGTAGATATTTCCATGTTCATACGGATAGCGTTGTAGATATTTCCATGTATATGCAGATAGCTGTGAAAATATTTCATTTTCATGCAGACAGCGGTGTAGCTATTTCCATGTTCATACAGATAGCCGTGTAGATATTTCCATGTTCAAACAGATAGCGGTGTGGATATTTCTATGTTCATACAGATAGCGGTGCTTATATTTCCATGTTTATACAGGTAGCGGTGTAGATATTTCCATGTTTATACAGATAGCGGTGTAGATATTTATATGTTTATACAGATAGCGGTGTAGATATTTCCAAGTTAATCCAGATGGCTGTGTAGATATATCCATGTTCATACAGATGACGGTGAAGATAATTCCATGTTCATACAGATAGCGGTGTAGATATTTCCATGTTCATACACATAGTGGTGAAGATAATTCCATGTTCATACAGATAGACGGGTTGATATTTCCATGTTCATACAGATAGCGGTGCTGATATTTCCATGTTTATACAGGTAGCGGTGTAGATATTTCCATGTTTACACAGATAGCGGTGTAGTTATTTCCATGTTTATACAGATAGCGGTGTAAATATCTCCATCTTAATACAGATGGCAGTGTAGATATTTATATGTTCATACAGATGGCCGTGCAGATATTTCCATGTTCATACAGATGGCGGTGTAGATATTTCCATGTTCATACAGATAGCGGTGTAGTTATTTCCATGTGCAAAGAGATAGCTATGTAGATATTTCCATGTATATGCAGATATCTGTGTAGGCATTTCCATTTTCAGGCAGATAGCGGTTTATATATTTCCATGTTCAAACAGATAGCGGTGTAGATATTTCCATGTTCATACAGATAGCGTTGTAGATATTTCCATGTTTATACAGATAGCGGTGTAGATATTTCCAGGTTTATACAGATAGCGGTGTAGATATCTCCATCGTAATACAGATGGCGGTGTAGTTATTTATATGTTCATACAGATGGCGGTGCAGATATTTCCATGTTCATACAGATGGCGGTGTGGATATTTGCATGTTCATACAGATGGCGGTGTAGCTATTTCCATGTTCATGGAAATAGCGGTGTAGATATTTCCATGTTCATCCAGATGGCTGTGTAGAGATATCCATGTTCATACAGATGGCGGTGAAGATATTTCCATGTTTTACAGATAGCGGTGTAGATATTTCCATGTTCATACAGATAGTGGTGTAGATATTTCCATGTTCATACAGATAGGGGGGCTGATATTTCCATGTTCATACAGATAGCGGTGCTGATATTTCCATGTTTATACAGGTAGCGGTGTGGCTATTTCCAAGTTTATACAGATAGTGGTGTAGATATTTCCATGTTCATACAGATAGCGGTGTAGCTATTTCCATGTTTATACAGATAGCGGTATAGTTATTTCCATGTTTATCCAGATGGCTCTGTAGATATCTCCATCTTAATACAGATGGCGGTGAAGGTATTTCCATGTTCATACAGATAGCGGTGTAGCTATTTCCATGTTCATGCAGATAGCGGTGTAGATATTTCCATGTTCATCCATATGGCTGTGTAGATATATCCATGTTCATACAGATAGCGGTGTAGATATTTCCATGTTCATACAGATAGTGCTGTAGCTATTTCCATGTTCATACAGATAGCGGTGTAGCTATTTCCATGTTCATACAGATAGCGGTGTAGATATGTCCATGTTCATACAGATAGCGGTGCTTATATTTCCATGTTTATACAGGTAGCGGTGTAGATATTTCCATGTTCATACAGATAGCGGTGTAGATATTTCCATGTTTATAGAGATAGCGGTGTAGATATTTCCATGTTCATCCAGATGGCTGTGTAGTTATATCCATGTTCATACAGATGGCGGTGAAGATATTTCCATGTTCATACAGATGGCGGTGTAGATATTTATATGTTCATACAGATGTCGGTGCAGATATTTCTATGTTAATACAGATGGCGGTGTAGATATTTCCATGTTTATAGAGATAGTGGTGTAGTTATTTCCATGTGTAAAGAGATAGCTTTGTAGATATTTCCCTGTATATGCAGATAGCTGTGTAGATATTTCCATTTTCATGCAGATAGCGGTGTAGATATTTCCATGTTCAAACAGATAGAGGTGTAGATATTTCCATGTTCATACAGATAGCGGTGTAGATATTTCCATGTTTATACAGATAGCGGTGAAGATGTTTGCATGTTTACACAGATAGTGGTGTAGATATTTCCATGTTCATGCAGATAGCGGTGTAGATATTTCCATGTTCATCCAGATGGCTGTGTTGATATATCCATGTTCATACAGATGGCGGTGAAGATACTTCCATGTTCATACAGATAGCGGTGTAGATATTTCCATGTTTATACAGATAGTGGTGTAGATATTTCCATGTTCATACATATAGCGGTGTAGCTATTTCCATGTTCATACAGATAGCGGTGCAGATATTTCCATGTTCATCCATATGGCTGTGTAGACATATCCATGTTCATACAGATGGTGGTGAAGATATTTCCATGTTCATACAGATAGCAGTGTAGATATTTCCATGTTCATCCAGATGGCTGTGTAGATATATCAATGTTCATACAGATGGCGGTGAAGATATTTCCATACTCATACAGATAGCAGTGTAGATATTTCCATGTTCATACAGATAGTGGTGTAGATATTTCCATGTTCATACAGATAGAGGGGCTGATATTTCCATGTTCATACAGATAGCGGTGCTGATATTTCCATGTTTATACAGGTAGCGGTGTAGATATTTCCATGTTTATAAAGATAGCGGTGTAGATATTTCCATGTTTATACAGATAGCTTTGTAGATATTTCCATGTTTATACAGATAACGGTGTAGATAACTCCATCTTAATACAGATGGCGGTGTAGATATTTATATGTTCATACAGATGGCCGTGCAGATATTTCCATGTTCATACAGATGCCGGTGTAGATATTTCCATGTTCATACAGATAGCCGTGTAGTTATTTCCATGTGTAAAGAGATAGCTGTGTAGATATTTCCATGTATATGCAGAAAGCTGTGTAGATATTTCCCTTTTCATGCAGATAGCGGTTTAGATATTTCCATGTTCATAGAGATAGCGATGTAGATCTTTCCATGTTCATACGGATGACGGTGTAGGTATTTCCATATTTAAAGAGATAGCGGTGTAGTTATTTCCATGTTCATAGAGATAGCGGTTTAGATATTTCCATGTATATACAGATAGCGGTGTAGATATTTCCATGTTCATACGGATGGCGGTGTAGATATTTCCATGTGCAAAGAGATAGCTGTGTAGATATTTCCATGGATATGCAGATATCTGTGTAGATATTTCCATTTTCATGCAGATAGCGGTTTAGATATTTCCATGTTCAAACAGATAGAGGTGTAGATATTTCCATGTTCGTACAGATAGCGGTGTAGATATTTCCATGTTCATACAGATAGCAGTGTTGATATTTCCATGTTTATACAGGTAGCGGTGCAGATATTTCCATGTTTATACAGATAGCGGTGTAGATATTTCCATGTTCATACAGATAGTGGTGTAGATATTTCCATGTTTATACAGATGGCGGTGAAGATGTATGCATGTTTACACAGAAAGCGGTGTAGATATTTCCATGTTCCCACAGATAGCGGTGTAGATATTTCCATGTTCATCCAGATGGCTGTGTAGATATATCCATGTTCATACAGATAGCGGTGTAGACATTTCCATGTTCATACAGATAGTGGTGTAGATATTTCCATGTTCATATAGATAGTGGTGTAGCTATTTCAATGTTCATACAGATAGCGGTGTAGATATTTCCATGTTCGTACAGATAGCGGTGTAGATATTTCCATGTTCATACAGATAGCGGTGCTTATATTTCCATGTTTATACAGGTAGCGGTGTAGATATTTCCATGTTTATACAGATAGCGGTGTAGATATTTATATGTTTATACAGATTGCGGTGTAGATATTTCCAAGTTCATCCAGATGGCTGTGTAGATATATCCATGTTCATACAGATGACGGTGAAGATAATTCCATGTTCATACAGATAGCGGTGTAGATATTTCCATGTTCATACACATAGTGGTGTAGATATTTCCATGTTCATACAGATAGACGGGCTGATATTTCCATGTTCATACAGATAGCGGTGCTGATATTTCCATGTTTATACAGGTAGCGGTGTAGATATTTCCATGTTTATACAGATAGCGGTGCAGATATTTCCAGGTTTATGCAGATAGCGGTGTAGATATCTCCATCTTAATACAAATGGGGGTGTAGTTATTTATATGTTCATACAGATGGCGGTGCAGATATTTCCATGTTCATACAGATGGCGGTGTGGATATTTCCATGTTCATACAGATGGCGGTGTAGCTATTTCCATGTTCATGGAGATAGCGGTGTAGATATTTCCATGTTCATCCAGATGGCTGTGTAGACATATCCATGTTCATACAGATGGCGGTGAAGATATTTCCATGTTCATACAGATAGCGGTGTAGATATTTCCATGTTCATACAGATATTGGTGTAGATATTTCCATGTTCATACAGATAGGGGGGCTGATATTTCCATGTTCATACAGATAGCGGTGCTGATATTTCCATGTTTATACAGGTAGCGGTGTAGCTATTTCCAAGTTTATACAGATAGCGGTGTAGATATATCCATGTTCATACAGATGGCGGTGAAGATATTTCCATGTTCATACAGATTGCGGTGAAGATATTTCCATGTTCATACGGATAGCGGTGTAGATATTTCCATGTTCATACAGGTAGTGTTGTAGATATTTCCATGTTCATACAGATGGCGGTGTAGATATTTCCATGTTCATACAGATAGCGGTGTAGTTATTTCCATGTGTGAAGAGATAGCTGTGTAGATATTTCCATGTATATGCAGATAGCTGTGAAAATATTTCATTTTCATGCAGACAGCGGTGTAGCTATTTCCATGTTCATACAGATAGCCGTGTAGATATTTCCATGTACAAACAGATAGCGGTGTGGATATTTCTATGTTCATACAGATAGCGGTGCTTATATTTCCATGTTTATACAGGTAGCGGTGTAGATATTTCCATGTTTATACAGATAGCGGTGTAGATATTTATATGTTTATACAGATAGCGGTGTAGATATTTCCAAGTTCATCCAGATGGCTGTGTAGATATATCCATGTTCATACAGATGACGGTGAAGATAATTCCATGTTCATACAGATAGCGGTGTAGATATTTCCATGTTCATACACATAGTGGTGTAGATATTTCCATGTTCATACAGATAGACGGGCTGATATTTCCATGTTCATACAGATAGCGGTGCTGATATTTCCATGTTTATACAGGTAGCGGTGTAGATATTTCCATGTTTACACAGATAGCGGTGTAGTTATTTCCATGTTTATACAGATAGCGGTGTAAATATCTCTATCTTAATACAGATGGCAGTGTAGATATTTATATGTTCATACAGATGGCCGTGCAGATATTTCCATGTTCATAGAGATGGCGGTGTAGATATTTCCATGTTCATACAGATAGCGGTGTAGTTATTTCCATGTGCAAAGAGATAGCTATGTAGATATTTCCATGTATATGCAGATATCTGTGTAGGCATTTCCATTTTCAGGCAGATAGCGGTTTATATATTTCCATGTTCAAACAGATAGCGGTGTAGATATTTCCATGTTCATACAGATAGCGTTGTAGATATTTCCATGTTTATACAGATAGCGGTGAAGATGTATGCATATTTACACAAACAGCGGTGTAGATATTTCCATGTTCATACAGATAGCGGTGTAGATATTTCCATATTCAACCAGATGGCTGTGTAGATATATCCATGTTCATACAGATAGCGGTGTAGATATTTCCATGTTCATACAGATAGTGCTGTAGCTATTTCCATGTTCATACAGATAGCGGTGTAGCTATTTCCATGTTCATACAGATAGCGGTGTAGATATGTCCATGTTAATACAGATAGCGGTGCTCATATTTCCATGTTTATACAGGTAGCGGTGTAGATATTTCCATGTTCATACAGATAGTGGTGTAGATATTTCCATGTTTATAGAGATAGCGGTGTAGATATTTCCATGTTCATACAGATGGCCATGCAGATATTTCCATGTTCATACAGATGGCGGTGTAGATATATCCATGTTCATACAGACAGCGGTGTAGTTATTTCCATGTGTAAAGAGATAGCTGTGTAGATATTTCCATGTATATGCAGATAGCTGTGTAGATATTTCCATTTTCATGCAGATAGCGGTGTAGATATTTCCATGTTCATCCAGATGGCTGTGTAGATATATCCATGTTCATACAGATCGCGGTGTAGATATTTCCAAGTTCATACAGATATTGCTTTAGATATTTCCATGTTCATACAGATAGCGGTGTAGATATTTCCATGTTCATACAGATAGCGGTGCTTATATTTCCATGTTTTTACAGATAGCGGTGTAGATATTTCCATGTTTATACACATAGCGGTGTAGATATTTATATGTTCATACAGATGGCGGTGCAGATATTTCCATGTTCATACAGATGTCGGTGTAGATATTTCCATGTTTATAGAGATAGTGGTGTAGTTATTTCCATGTGTAAAGAGATAGCTTTGTAGATATTTCCATGTATATGCAGATAGCTGTGTAGGTATTTCCATTTTCATGCAGATAGCGGTGTAGATATTTCCATGTTCAAACAGGTAGCGGTGTAGATATTTCCATGTTCATACAGATAGCGGTGCAGATATGTCCATGTTCATACAGAAAGCGGTGTAGATATTTCCATGTTTATACAGATAGCGGTGAAGATGTATGCATGTTTACACAGATAGCGGTGTAGATATTTCGATGTTCATACAGATAGCGGTGTAGATAATTCCATGTTCATCCAGATGGCTGTGTTGTTATATCCATGTTCATAGAGATAGCGGTGTAGATATTTCCATGTTCATACAGACAGTGGTGTAGATATTTCCATGTTCATACAGATAGCTGTGTAGCTATTTCCATGTTCATACAGATAGCGGTGTAGATATTTCCATGTTCGTACAGATAGCGGTGGAGATATTTCCATGTTCATACAGATAGCGGTGCTGATATTTCCATGTTTATACAGGTAGCGGTGCAGATATTTCCATGTTCATACAGATAGCGGTGTAGATATTTCCATGTTCATCCAGATGGCTGTGTAGATATATCCATGTTCATACAGATGGCGGTGAAGATACTTCCATGTTCATACAGATAGCGGTGTAGATATTTCCATCTTTATGCAGATAGTGGTGTAGATATTTCCATGTTCATACAGATAGCGGTGTAGCTATTTATATGTTCATACAGATAGCGGTGTAGATATTTCCATGTCCATCCAGATGGCTGTGTAGACATACCCATGTTCATACAGATGGCGGTGAAGATAATTCCATGTTCATACAGATAGCGGTGTAGATATTTCCATGTTCATACAGATAGTGGTGTAGATATTACCATGTTCATACAGACAGAGGGGCTGATATTTCCATGTTCACACAGATAGCGGTGTAGATATTTCCATGTTTATACTGGTAGCGGTGTAGATATTTCCATGTTCATACAGATGGCGGTGTAGATATTTCCATGTTCATACAGATAGCGGTGTAGATATTTCCATGTGTAAAGAGATAGCGGTGTAGATATTTCCATGTATATGCAGATAGCTGTGTAGATATTTCCATTTTCATGCAGATATCGGTTTAGATATTTCCATGTTCAAACAGATAGCGGTGTAGATATTTCCATGTTCATACAGATAGCGGTGTAGATATTTCCATGTTTATACAGATAGCGGTGAAGAAGTATGCATGTTTACACAGATAGCGGTGTAGCTATTTCCGTGTTCATACAGATAGCGGTGTAGATATTTCCATATTCGTACAGATAGTGGTGTAGATATTTCCATGTTCATACAGATAGCGGTGCTGATATTTCCATGTTTATACAGGTAGCGGTGTGGATATTTCCATGTTTATACAGATAGCGGTGTAGATATTTCCATTTTTATAAAGATAGCGGCGTAGATATTTCCAAGTTTATACAGAGAGCTGTGTAGATATTTCCATGTTCATCCATATGGCTGTGTAGATTAATCCATGTTCATACAGATGGTGGTGAAGATATTTTCATGTTCTTACAGATAGCAATGTAGATATTTCCATGTTCATCCAGATGGCTGTGTAGATATATCCATGTTCATACAGATGGCGGTGAAGATATTTCCATACTCATACAGATAGCAGTATAGATATTTCCATGTTGATACAGATAGTGGTGTAGATATTTCAATGTTCATACAGATAGAGGGGCTGATATTTCCATGTTCATACAGATAGCGGTGCTGATATTTCCATGTTTATACAGGTAGCGGTGTAGATATTTCCATGTTTATAAAGATAGCGGTGTAGATATTTCCATGTTTATACAGATAGCGGTGTAGATATTTCCATGTTTATACAGATAGCGGTGTAGATATCTCCATCTTAATACAGATGGCGGTGTAGATATTTATATGTTCATACAGATGGCCGTGCAGATATTTCCATGTTCATACAGATGCCGGTGTAGATATTTCCATGTTCATTCAGATAGCCGTGTAGATATTTCCATGTGTAAAGAGATAGCTGTGTAGATATTTCCATGTATATGCAGATAGCTGTGAAGATATTTCCATTTCCATGCAGATAGCGGTTTAGATATTTCCATGTTCATAGAGATAGCGATGTAGAGCTTTCCATGTTCATAGGGATGACGGTGTAGGTATTTCCATATTTAAAGAGATAGCGGTGTAGTTATTTCCATGTTCATAGAGATAGCGGTGTAGATATTTCCATGTATATACAGATAGCGGTGTAGATATTTCCATGTTTATACGGATGGCGGTGTAGATATTTCCATGTGCAAAGAGATATCTGTGTAGGTATTTCCACATGTATGCAGATAGCTGTGTAGATATTTCCATTTTCATGCAGATAGCGGTTTAGATATTTCCATGTTCAAACAGATAGCGGTGTAGATATTTCCATGTTCATACAGATAGTGGTGTAGATATTTCCATGTTTATACAGATATCGGTGAAGATGTATGCATGTTTACACAGAAAGCGGTGTAGATATTTCCATGTTCCCACAGATAGCGGTGTAGATATTTCCATGTTCATCCAGATGGCTGTTTAGATATATCCATGTTCATACAGATAGCGGTGTAGACATTTCCATGTTCATACAGATAGCGGTGTAGATATTTCCATGTTCATATAGATAGCGGTGTAGCTATTTCAATGTTCATACAGATAGCGGTGTAGATATTTCCATGTTCGTACAGATAGCGGTGTAGATATTTCCATGTTCATACAGATAGCGGTGCTGATATTTCCATGTTTAAACAGGTAGCGGTGCAGATATTTCCATGTTCATACAGATAGCGGTGTAGATATTTCCATGTTTTTACAGATAGCGGTGCAGATATTTCCAGGTATAAGCAGATAGCGGTGTAGATATCTCCATCTTAATACAAATGGCGGTGTAGTTATTTATATGTTCATACAGATGGCGGTGCAGATATTTCCATGTTCATACAGATGGCGGTGTGGATATTTCCATGTTCATACAGATGGCGGTGTAGCTATTTCCATGTTCATGGAGATAGCGGTGTAGATATTTCCATGTTCATCCAGATGGCTGTGTAGAGATATCCATGTTCATACAGATGGCGGTGAAGATATTTCCATGTTCATACAGATAGCGGTGTAGATATTTCCATGTTCATACAGATATTGGTGTAGATATTTCCATGTTCATACAGATAGGGGGGCTGATATTTCCATGTTCATACAGATAGCGGTGCTGATATTTCCATGTTTATACAGGTAGCGGTGTAGCTATTTCCAAGTTTATACACATAGCGGTGTAGATATATGAATGTTCATACAGATGGCGGTGAAGATATTTACATGTTCTTACAGATAGCGGTGTAGATATTTCCATGTTCATACGGATAGCGGTGTAGATATTTCCATGTTCATACAGATAGTGGTGTAGATATTTCCATGTTCATACAGATGGCGGTGTAGATATTTCCATGTTCATACAGATAGCGGTGTAGTTATTTCCATGTGTGAAGAGATAGCTGTGTAGATATTTCCATGTATATGCAGATAGCTGTGAAGATATTTCCATTTTCATGCAGACAGCGGTGTAGCTATTTCCATGTTCATACAGATAGCCGTGTAGATATTTCCATGTTCAAACAGATAGCGGTGTAGATATTTTTATGTTCATACAGATAGCGGTGCTTATATTTCCATGTTTATACAGGTAGCGGTGTAGATATTTCCATGTTTATACAGATAGCGGTGTAGATATTTATATGTTTATACAGATAGCGGTGTAGATATTTCCATGTTCATCCAGATGGCTGTGTTGATATATCCATGTTCATACAGATGACGGTGAAGATAATTCCACGTTCATACAGATAGCGGTGTAGATATTTCCATGTTCATACACATAGTGGTGTAGATATTTCCATGTTCATACAGATAGATGGGCTGATATTTCCATGTTCATACAGATAGCGGTGCTGATATTTCCATGTTTATACAGGTAGCGGTGTAGATATTTCCATGTTTACACAGATAGCGGTGTAGATATTTCCATGTTTATACAGATAGCGGTGCAGATATCTCTATCTTAATACAGATGGCAGTGTAGATATTTATATGTTCATACAGATGGCCGTGCAGATATTTCCATGTTCATACAGATGGCGGTGTAGATATTTCCATGTTCATACAGATAGCGGTGTAGTTATTTCCATGTGCAAAGAGATAGCTATGTAGATATTTCCATGTATATGCAGATATCTGTGTAGACATTTCCATTTTCAGGCAGATAGCGGTTTATATATTTCCATGTTCAAACAGATAGCGGTGTAGATATTTCCATGTTCATACAGATAGCGGTGTAGATATTTCCATGTTTATACAGATAGCGGTGAAGATGTATGTATGTTTACACAGACAGCGGTGTAGATATTTCCATGTTCATACAGATAGCGGTGTAGATATTTCCATATTCATCCAGATGGCTGTGTAGATATATCCATGTTCATACAGATAGCGGTGTAGATATTTCCATGTTCATACAGATAGTGGTGTAGATATTTCCATGTTCATACAGACAGCGGTGTATCTATTTCCATGTTCATACAGATAGCGGTGTAGATATTTCCATGTTCGTACAGATAGCGGTGTAGATATTTCCATGTTCATACAGATAGCGGTGCTGATATTTCCATGTTTATACAGTCAGTGGTGTGGATATTTCCATGTTTTTACAGATAGCGGTGTGGATATTTCCATGTTTATGCAGATAGCGGTGTAGATATTTCCAGGTTTATACAGAGAGCGGTGTAGATATCTCCATCTTAATACGGATGGCGGTGTAGATATTTATATGTTCATACAGATTGCGGAGCAGATATTTCCATGTTCATACAGATGGCGGAGTAGCTATTTCCATGTTCATACAGATAGCGGTGTACCTATATCCATGTTCATGCAGATAGCGGTGTAGATATTTCCATGTTCATCCATATGGCTGTGTAGATATATCCATGTTCAAACAGATGGCGGTGAAGGTATTTCCATGTTCATACAGATAGCGGTGTAGATATTTCCATGTTCATACAGATAGCGGTGTAGATATTTCCATGTTCATCCAGTTGGCTGTGTAGATATCCATGTTCATACAGATGGCGATGAAGATATTTCCATGTTCATACAGATAGCGGTGTAGATATTTCCATGTTCATACAGATAGCGGTGTAGATATTTCCATGGTAATACAGATAGTGGTGTAGATATTTCCATGTTCATACAGATGGCGGTGTAGATATTTATATGTTCATACAGATGGCGGTGCAGATATTTCCATGTTCATGCAGATGGCGGTGTAGATATTTCCATGTTTATAGAGATAGTGGTGTAGTTATTTCCATGTGTAAAGAGATAGCTTTGTAGATATATCCATGTATATGCAGATAGCTGTGTAGATATTTCCATTTTCATGCAGATAGCGGTGTAGATATTTCCATGTTCAAACAGATAGCGGTGTAGATATTTCCATGTTCATACAGATAGTGCTGTAGATATTTCCATGTTCATACAGATAGCGGTGTAGCTATTTCCATGTTCATACAGACAGCGGTGTAGATATTTCCATGTTCATCCAGATGGCTGTGTAGATATCTCCATCTTAATACAGATGGCGGTTAAGTTATTTCCATGTTCATACAGATAGCGGTGTATACATTTCCATGTTCATACAGATAGTGGTGTAGATATTTCCATGTTCATACAGATAGAGGGGGTGGTATTTCCATGTTCATACAGATAGCGGTGCTGATATTTCCATGTTTATACAGGTAGCGGTGTAGTTATTTCCATGTGTAAAGAGATAGCTTTGTAGATATTTCCATGTATATGCAGATAGTTGTGTAGATATTT
This sequence comes from Gorilla gorilla gorilla, assembly GCF_029281585.2. Classification (NCBI taxonomy): domain Eukaryota; kingdom Metazoa; phylum Chordata; class Mammalia; order Primates; family Hominidae; genus Gorilla; species Gorilla gorilla. The sequence goes on along the minus strand of NC_073232.2, from coordinate 299,660 downwards.
CCATTTTCATGCAGATAGCGGTGTAGATATTTCCATGTTCAAACAGATAGCGGTGTAGATATTTCCATGTTCATACAGATAGCGGTTTAGCTATATCCATGTTCATGCAGATAGCGGTGTACATATTTCCATGTTCATCCATAGGGCTGTGTAGATATATCCATGTTCATACAGATGGCGGTGAAGATATTTCCATGTTCATACAGATAGCGGTGTAGATATTTCCATTTTCATCCAGATGGCTGTGTAGATATATCCATGTTCATACAGATGGCGATGAAGATATTTCCATGTTCATACAGATAGCGGTGTAGATATTTCCATGTTCATACAAATAGCGGTGTAGATATCTCAATGTTCATACAGATAGTGGTGTAGATATTTCCATGTTCATACAGATGGCGGTGTAGATATTTATATGTTCATACAGATGGCGGTGCAGATATTTCCATGTTCATGCAGATGGCGGTGTAGATATTTCCATGTTTATAGAGATAGTGGTGTAGTTATTTCCATGTGTAAAGAGATAGCTTTGTAGATATATCCATGAATATGCAGATAGCTGTGTAGATATTTCCATTTTCATGCAGATAGCGGTGTAGATATTTCCATGTTCAAACAGATAGCGGTGTAGATATTTCCATGTTCATGCAGATAGTGCCATAGATATTTCCATGTTCATACAGATAGCGGTGTAGCTATTTCCAGTTCATACAGATAGCGGTGTAGATATTTCCATGTTCATCCAGATGGCTGTGTAGATATCTCCATCTTAATACAGATGGCGGTGAAGATATTTCCATGTTCATACAGATAGCGGTGTATATATTTCCATGTTCATACAGATAGTGGTGTAGATATTTCCATGCTCATACAGATAGAGGGGGTGATATTTCCATGTTCATACAGATAGCGGTGCTGATATTTCCATGTTTATACAGGTAGCGGTGTAGGTATTTCCAATTTTATACAGATAGCGGTGTAGACATTTCCATGTTTATACAGATAGCCGTGTAGATATTTCCATGTTTATACAGATAGCGCTGTAGATATCTCCATATTAATACAGATGGCGGTGTAGATATTTATATGTGAATACAGAAATCCGTGCAGATATTTCCATGTTCATACAGATGGCGGTGTAGATATTTCCATGTTCATACTGATAGCGGTGTAGTTATTTCCGTGTGTAAAGAGATAGCTGTGTAGATATTTCCATGTATATGCAGATAGCTGTGTAAATATTTCCATTTTCATGCAGATTGCGGTTTAGATATTTCCATGTTCAAACAGATAGCGGTGTAGATATTTCCATGTTCATACAGATAGCTTTGTAGATGTATCCATGTTTATACAGATAGTGGCGAAGATGTATGCATGTTTAAACAGATAGCAGTGTAGATATTTCCATGTTTATACAGATAGCGGTGTAGATATTTCCATGTTCATCCAGATGGCTGTGTAGATATATCCATGTTCATACAGATAGCGGTGTAGATATTTCCATGTTCATACAGATAGTGCTGTAGATATTTCCATGTTCATACAGATAGCGGTGCAGATATTTCCATGTTCATACAGATAGCGGTGTAGATATTTCCATGTTCGTACAGATAGCGGTGTAGATATTTCCATGTTCATACAGATAGCGGTGCTTATGTTTCCATGTTTATACAGATAGCGGTGTAGATATTTCCATGTTTATACTGATAGCGGTGTAGATATTTCCATGTTTATAGAGATAGCGGTGTGGATATTTCCAAGTTTATACAGATAGCGGTGTAGATATCTCCATCTTAATACAGATGGCGGTGTAGATATTTATATGTTCATACTGATGGCGGTGCAGATATTTTCATGTTCATACAGATGGCGGTGTTGATATTTCCATGTTTATAGAGTCAGTGGTGTAGTTATTTCCATGTGTAAAGAGATAGCTTTGTAGATATTTCCATGTATATGCAGATAGCTGTGTAGGTATTTCCATTTTCATGCAGATAGCGGTGTATATATTTCCATCTTCAAACAGATAGCGGTGTAGATATTTCCATGTTCATACAGATAGTGGTGTAGATATTTCCATGTTCATACAGATAGCGGTGTTGCTATTCCCATGTTCGTACAGATAGCGGTGTAGATATTTCCAAGTTTATACAGATAGCGGTGTAGACATTTCCATGTTTATACAGATACCGGTGTAGATATTTTCATGTTTATACAGATAGCGGTGTAGATATCTCCATCTTAATACAGATGGCGGTTTAGATATTTATATGTTCATACAGATGGCCGTGCAGATATTTCCATGTTCATACAGGTGGCGGTGTAGATATTTCCATGTTCATCCATATGACTGTGTAGATATATCCATGTTCATACAGATGGCGGTGAAGATATTTCCATGTTCATAGAGATAGCGGTGTAGATACTTCCATGTTCATACAGATAGCGGTGTAGATATTTCCATCTTCATACAGATAGCGGTGTAGATATTTCCATGTTCATACAGATGGCGGTGTAGTTATGTCCATGTTCATACAGATATCGGTGTAGTTATTTCCAAGTGTGAAGAGATACCTGTGTAGATATTTCCATGTATATGCAGATAGCTGTGAAGATATTTCTATTTTCATGCATATTGCGGTTTAAATATTTCCATGTTCAAACAGATAGCGGTATAGATATTTCCATTTTCATACAGATAGCGGTGTAGAGATTTCCATGTTTATACAGATAGCGGTGAAGATGTATGCATGTTTACACAGATAGCGGTGTAGATATTTCCATGTTCATACAGATAGCGGTGTAGATATTTCCATGTTTATACAGATAGCGGTGAAGATGTATGCATGTTTACACAGACAGCAGTGTAGATATTTCCATGTTCATACAGATAGCGGTGTAGATATTTCCATATTCATCCAGATGGCTGTGTAGATATATCCATATTCATACAGATAGCGGTGAAGATATTTCCATGTTCATACAGATAGTTGTGTAGATATTTCCATGTTCATACAGATAGCGGTGTATCAATTTCCATGTTCATATAGATAGCGGTGTAGATATTTCCATGTTCATACAGATAGCGGTGCTGATATTTCCATGTTTATACAGTCAGTGGTGTGGATATTTCCATGTTTATACAGATAGCAGTGTGGATATTTCCATGTTTATGCAGATAGCGGTGTAGATATTTCCAGGTTTATACAGATTGCGGTGTAGATATCTCCATCTTAATACGGATGGCGGTGTAGATATTTATATGTTCATACAGATGGCGATGCAGATATTTCCATGTTCATACAGATGGCGGCGTAGCTATTTCCATATTCATACAGATAGTTGTGTAGATATTTCCATGTTCATACAGATAGCGGTGTATCTATTTCCATGTTCATACAGATAGCGGTGTAGATATTTCCATCTTCGTACAGATAGCGGTGTAGATATTTCCATGTTTATACAGGTAGCGGTGTAGATATTTCCATGTTCAAACAGATAGCGGTGTAGATATTTCCATGTTTATACAGATAGCGGTGTAGATATTTCCAGGTTTATACAGATAACGGTGTAGATATCTCCATCGTAATACAGATGGCGGTGTAGTTATTTATATGTTCATACAGATGGCGGTGCAGATATTTCCATGTTCATACAGATGGCGGTGTGGATATTTGCATGTTCATACAGATGGCGGTGTAGCTATTTCCATGTTCATGGAAATAGCGGTGTAGATATTTCCATGTTCATCCAGATGGCTGTGTAGAGATATCCATGTTCATACAGATGGCGGTGAAGATATTTCCATGTTTTACAGATAGCGGTGTAGATATTTCCATGTTCATACAGATAGTGGTGTAGATATTTCCATGTTCATACAGATAGGGGGGCTGATATTTCCATGTTCATACAGATAGCGGTGCTGATATTTCCATATTTATACAGGTAGCGGTGTAGCTATTTCCAAGTTTATACAGATAGTGGTGTAGATATTTCCATGTTCATACAGATAGCGGTGTAGCTATTTCCATGTTCATACAGATAGCGGTGTAGTTATTTCCATGTTCATCCAGATGGCTGTGTAGATATCTCCATCTTAATACAGATGGCGGTGAAGCTATTTCCATGTTCATACAGATAGCGGTGTAGTTATTTCAATGTTCATAGAGATAGTGGTGTAGATATTTCCATGTTCATACAGATATAGGGGGTGATATTTCCATGTTCATACAGATAGCGGTGCTGATATTTCCATGTTTATACAGGTAGCGGTGTAGATATTTTCAAGTTTATACAGATAGTGGTGTAGACATTTCCATGTATATACAGATAGCGGTGTAGATATTTCCATGTTTATACAGATAGCGGTGTAGATATCTCCATCTTAATACAGATGGCGGTGTAGATATTTATATGTTCATACTGAAGGCCGTGCAGCTATTTCCATGTTCATACAGATGGCGGTGTAGATATTTCCATGCTCATACCGATAGCGGTGTAGTTATTTCCATGTGTAAAGAGATAGCAGTGTAGATATTTCCATGTAAATGCAGATAGCTGTGTAGATATTTCCATTTTCATGCAGATAGCGGTTTAGATATTTCCATGTTCAAACAGATAGCGGTGTAGATATATCCATGTTTATACAGATAGCGGTGAACATGTATGCATGTTTACACAGATAGCGGTGTAAATATTTCCATTTTCATGCAGATAGTGCTGTAGATATTTCCATGTTCATACAGATAGCGGTGCAGCTATTTCCATGTTCATACAGATAGCGGTGTAGATATTTCAATGTTCGTACAGATAGCGGTGTAGATATTTCCATGTTCATACAGATGGCGGTGCTGATATTTCCATGTTTATACAGGTAGCGGTGCAGATATTTCCATGTTTATTCAGATAGCGGTGTAGATATTTCCATTTTTATACAGATAGCGGTGTAGATATTTCCAGGTTTATACAGATAGCGGTGTAGATATCTCCATCTTAATACAGATGACGGTGTAGTTATTTATATGTTCATACAGATGGCGGTGCAGACATTTCCATGTTCATACAGATGGCGGTGTAGATATTTGCATGTTCATACAGATGGCGGTATAGCTATTTCCATGTTCATGGAGATAGCGGTGTAGATATTTCCATGTTAATCCAGATGGCTGTGTAGAGATATCCATGTTCATACAGATGGCGGTGAAGATATTTCCATGTTCATACAGATAGCGGTGTAGATATTTCCATGTTCATACAGATAGCGGTGTAGATATTTCCATGTTCGTACAGATAGCGGTGTAGATATTTCCATGTTCATACAGATAGTGGTGTAGATATCTCCATGTTCATACAGATAGGGGGGCTGATATATCCATGTTCATACAGATAGCGGTGCTGATATTTCCATGTTTATATAGGTAGCGGTGTAGATATTTCCAGGTTTATACAGATAGCGGTGTAGGGATTTCCATGTTTATACAGATAGCGGTGTAGATATTTCCATGTTTATACAGATAGTGGTGTAGATATCTCCATCTGAATACAGATGGCGGTGTAGATATTTATATGTTCATACAGATGGCCGTGCAGATAATTCCATGTTCATACCGATGGCGCTGTAAATATATCCATTTTCATACAGATAGCGGTGTAGTTATTTCCATGTGTAAAGAGATAGCGGTGTAGATATTTCCGTGTTCATACAGATAGGGCTGTAGATATTTCCATGTTCATACAGATAGCGGTGCAGCTATTTCCATGTTCATACAGATAGCGGTGGAGATATTTCCATGTTCATACTGATAGCGGTGTAGATATTTCCATGTTCATACAGATAGCGGTGCTTATGTTTCCATGTTTATACAGATAGCGGTGTAGATATTTCCATGTTTATACAGATAGCCGTGTAGATACTTCCATGTTTGTACAGATAGCGGTGTAGCTATTTCCAAGTTTATACAGATAGCGGTGTAGATATCTCCATCTTAATACAGATGGCGGTGTAGATATTTATATGTTCATACAGATGGCGGTGCAGATATTTCCATGTTCATACAGATGGCGGTGTAGATATTTCCATGTTTATAGAGATAGTGGTGTAGTTATTTCCATGTGTAAAGTGACAGCTTTGTAGATATTTAAATGTATATGCAGATAGCTGTGTAGATATTTCCATTTTTATGCAGATAGCGGTGTAGATATTTCCTTGTTCAAACAGATAGCGGTGTAGATATTTCCATGTTCATACAGATAGCGGTGTAGATATTTCCATGTTCATACAGATAGCGGTGTAGATATTTCCATGTTCATACAGATAGCAGTGTAGATATTTCCATGTTCATCCAGATGGCTGTGTAGATATCTCCATCTTAATACAGATGGCGGTGAAGATATTTCCATGTTCATACAGATAGCGGTGTAGATATTTCCATGTTCATACAGATAGTGGTGTAGATATTTCCATGTTCATACAGATAGAGGGGCTGATATTTCCATGTTCATACAGATAGCGGTGCTGATATTTCCAGGTTTATACAGTTAGCGGTGTAGATATTTCCATGTTCATACAGATAGCGGTGTAGATATTTCCATGTTTATACAGATAGCGGTGTAGATGTCTCCATCTTAATACAGATGGCGGTGTAAGTATTTATATGTTCATACAGATGGCCGTGAAGATATTTCCATGTTCATACAGATGGCGGTGTAGATATTTCCATGTTCATACAGAGAGCGGTGTAGATATTTCCATGTGTAAACAGATAGCGGTGTAGATATTTCCATGTATATGCAGATAGCTGTGTAGATATTTCCATTTTCATGCACATATCCGTTTAGATATTTCCATGTTCAAACAGATAGCGGTGTAGATATTTCCATGTTCAAACAGATAGCGGTGTAGATATTTCCATGTTCATACAGATGGCGGTGTAGATATTTCCATGTTTATACAGATAGCGGAGAAGATGTATGCATGTTTACACAGATAGCGGTGTAGATATTTCCATGTTCATACAGATAGCGGTGTAGATATTTCCATGTTCATCCAGAGGCTGTGTAGATATATACATGTTCATACAGATGGCGGTGAAGATATTTCCATGTTCATACAGATAGCGGTGTAGATCTTTCCATGTTCATACAGATAGCGGTGTAGATATTTCCATGTTTATACAGGTAGTGGTGTAGATATTTCCATGTTTATACAGATAGCGGTGTAGATATCTCCATCTTAATACAGATGGCGGTGTAGATGTTTATATGTTCATACAGATGGCCGTGCAGATATTTCCATGTTCATACAGATGCCGGTGTAGATATTTCCATGTTCATAAAGATAGCCGTGTAGTTATTTCCATGTGTAAATAGATACTGTGTAGATATTTCCATGTATATGCAGATAGCGGTGTAGATATTTCCATTTTCATGCAGATAGCGTTTTAGGTATTTCCATGTTCATAGAGATAGCGATGTAGATCTTTCCATGTTCATACGGATGGCGGTGTAGGTATTTCCATATTTAAAGAGATAGCGGTGTAGTTATTTCCATGTTCATAGAGATAACGGTGTAGATATTTCCATGAATATACAGATACCGGTGTAGATATTTCCATGTTCATACGGATGGCGGTGTAGATATTTCCATGTGTAAAGAGATAGCTGTGTAGATATTTCCATGTATATGCAGATAGCTGTGTAGATATTTCCATTTTCATGCAGATAGCGGTTTAGATATTTCCATGTTCAAAAAGATAGCGGTGTAGATATTTCCATGTTCATACAGATAGTGGTGTAGATATTTCCATGTTTATACAGATAGCGGTGAAGATGTATGCATGTTTACACAGAAAGCGGTGTAGATATTTCCATGTTCCCAAAGATAGCGGTGTAGATATTTCCATGTTCATCCAGATGGCTGTGTAGATATATCCATGTTCATACAGATAGCGGTGTAGACATTTCCATGTTCATACAGATAGTGGTGTAGATATTTCCATGTTTATACAGATAGCGGTGTAGATATTTCCACGTTCATACAGATAGCGGTGTAGATATTTCCATGTTTAAACAGAGAGCGGTGTAGATATTTCCATGTTCATACAGATAGCGGTGCTGATATTTCCATGTTTATACAGGTAGCGGTGCATATATTTCCATGTTTATATAGATAGCGGTGTAGATATTTCCATGTTTATACAGATAGCAGTGTAGATATTTCCAGGTTTATACAGATAGCGGGGTAGATATCTCCATCTTAATACAGATGGTGGTGTAGTTATTTATATGTTCATACAGATGGCGGTGCAGATATTTCCATGTTCATAGAGATGGCGGTGTGGATAATTGCATGTTCATACAGATGGCGGTGTAGCTATTTCCATGTTCATGGAGATAGCGTTGTAGATATTTCCATGTTAATCCAGATGGCTGTGTAGAGATATCCATGTTCATACAGATGGCGGTGAAGATATTTCCATGTTCATACAGATAGCGGTGTAGATATTTCCATGTTCATACAGATAGTGGTGTAGATATTTCCATGTTCCTACAGATAGGGGGGCTGATATATCCATGTTCATACAGATAGCGGTGCTGATATTTTCATGTTTATATAGGTAGCGGTGTAGATATTTCCATGTTCAAACAGATAGCGGTGTAGAGATTTCCATGTTTATACAGATAGCGGTGTAGATATTTCCATGTTTATACAGATAGTGGTGTAGATATCTCCATCTGAATACAGATGGCGGTGTAGATATTTATATGATCATACAGATGGCCGTGCAGATATTTCCATGTTCATACCGATGGCGCTGTAAATATATCCATTTTCATAGAGATAGCGGTGTAGTTATTTCCATGTGTAAAGAGATAGCGGTGTAGATATTTCCGTGTTCATACAGATAGGGCTGTAGATATATCCATGTTCATACAGATAGCGGTGCAGCTATTTCCATGTTCATACAGATAGCGGTGTAGATATTTCCATGTTCGTACTGATAGCGGTGTAGATATTTCCATGTTCATACAGATAGCGGTGCTTATGTTTCCATGTTTATACAGATAGCGGTGTAGATATTTCCATGTTTATACAGATAGCCGTGTAGATACTTCCATGTTTGTACAGATAGCGGTGTAGCTATTTCCAAGTTTATACAGATAGCGGTGTAGATATCTCCATCTCAATACAGATGGCGGTGTAGATATTTATATGTTCATACAGAAGGCGGTGCATATATTTCCATGTTCATACAGATGGCGGTGTAGATATTTCCATGTTTATAAAGATAGTGGTGTAGTTATTTCCATGTGTAAAGAGATAGCTTTGTAGATATTTAAATGTATATGCAGATAGCTGTGTAGATATTTCCATTTTTATGCAGATAGCGGTGTAGATATTTCCTTGTTCAAACAGATAGCGGTGTAGATATTTCCATGTTCATACAGATGGTGGTGTGGATATTTCCATGTTCATACAGATAGCGGTGTACATATTTCCATGTTCATACAGATAGCAGTGTAGATATTTCCATGTTCTTCCAGATGGCTGTGTAGATATCACCATCTTAATACAGATGGCGGTGAAGATATTTCCAGGTTCATACAGATAGCGGTGTAGATATTTCCATATTCATCCAGATGGCTGTGTAGATATATCCATGTTCATACAGATAGCGGTGTAGATATTTCCATGTTCATACAGATAGTGGTGTGGATATTTCCATGTTCATACAGATAGCGGTGTATCTATTTCCATGTTCATACAGATAGCGGTGCAGATATTTCCATGTTCGTACAGATAGCGGTGTAGATATTTCCATGTTCATCCAGATAGCGGTGCTGATATTTCCATGTTTATACAGTCAGTGGTGTGGATATTTCCATGTTTATACAGATAGCGGTGTGGATATTTCCATGTTTATGCAGATAGCGGTGTAGATATTTCCAGGTTTATACAGATAGCGGTGTAGATATCTCCATCTTAATACGGATGGCGGTGTAGATATTTATATGTTCATACAGATGGCGATGCAGATATTTCCATGTTCATACAGATGGCGGCGTAGCTATTTCCATGTTCATACAGATAGCGGTGTAGCTATATCCATGTTCATGCAGATAGCGGTGTAGATATTTCCACGTTCATCCATATGGCTGTGTAGATATATCCATGTTCATACAGATAGAGGGGCTGATATTTCCATGTTCATACAGATAGCGGTGCTGATATTTCCAGGTTTATACAGGTAGCGGTGTAGATATTTCCATTTTCATACAGATAGCGGTGTAGATATTTCCATGTTTATACAGATAGCGGTGTAGATGTCTCCATCTTAATACAGATGGCGGTGTAAGTATTTATATGTTCATACAGATGGCCGTGAAGATATTTCCTTGTTCATACAGATGGCGGTGTAGATATTTCCATGTTCATACAGAGAGCGGTGTAGATATTTCCATGTGTAAACAGATAGCGGTGTAGATATTTCCATGTATATGCAGATAGCTGTGTAGATATTTCCATTTTCATGCACATATCGGTTTAGATATTTCCATGTTCAAACAGATAGCGGTGTAGATATTTCCATGTTCAAACAGATAGCGGTGTAGATATTTCCATGTTTATACAGATAGCGGTGAAGAAGTATGCATGTTTACACAGATAGCGGTGTAGCTCTTTCCATGTTCATACAGATAGTGGTGTAGATATTTCCATGTTCATACAGATAGCGGTGTAGCTATTTCCATGTTCATACAGATAGCGGTGTAGATATTTCCATGTTCGTACAGATAGCGGTGTAGATAATTCCATGTTCCTACAGATAGCGGTGCTGATATTTCCATGTTTATACAGGTAGCGGTGTGGATATTTCCATGTTTGCACAGATAGCGGTGTAGATATTTCCATTTTTATACAGATAGCGGTGTAGATATTTCCAAGTTTATACAGATAGTGGTGTAGATATCTCCATCTTAATACAGTTGGCGGTGTAGATATTTATATGTTCATACAGATGGCGGTGCAGATATTTCCATGTTCATACAGATGGCGTTGTAGCTATTTCCATGTTCATATAGATAGCGGTGTAGCTATTTCCATGTTCATGCAGATAGCGGTGTAGATATTTCCATGGTCATCCATATGGCTGTGCAGATTTATCCAGGTTCATCCAGATGGCGGTGAAGATATTTCCATGTTCATACAGATAGCAGTATAGATATTTCCATGTTCATCCAGATGGCTGTGTAGATATATCCATGTTCATACAGATGGCAGTGAAGATATTTCCATACTCATACAGATAGCAGTTTAGATATTTCCATGTTCATACAGATAGTGGTGTAGATATTTCCATTTTCATACAGATAGAGGGGCTGATATTTCCATGTTCATACAGATAGCGGTGCTGATATTTCCATGTTTATACAGGTAGCGGTGTAGATATTTCCATGTTTATAAAGATAGCGGTGTAGATATTTCCATGTTTATACAGGTAGCGGTGTCGATATTTCCATGTTTATACAGATAGCGGTGTAGATATCTCCATCTTACTACAGATGGCGGTGTAGATGTTTATGTGTTCATACAGATGGCCGTGCAGATATTTCCATGTTCATACAGATGCCGGTGTGGATATTTCCATGTTCATACAGATAGCCGTGTAGTTATTTCCATGTGTAAATAGATAGCTGTGTAGATATTTCCATGTATATGCAGATAGCTGTGTAGATATTTCCATTTTCATGCAGATAGCGGTTTAGGTATTTCCATGTTCATAGAGATAGCGATGTAGATCTTTCCATGTTCATACAGATGGCGGTGTAGGTATTTCCATATTTAAAGAGATAGCAGTGTAGTTATTTCCATGTTCATAGAGATAACGGTGTAGATATTTCCATGAATATACAGATAGCGGTGTAGATATTTCCATGTTCATACGGATGGCGGTGTAGATATTTCCATGTGTAAAGAGATAGCTGTGTAGATATTTCCATGTATATGCAGATAGCTGTGTAGATATTTCCATTTTCATGCAGATAGCGGTTTAGATATTTCCATGTTCAAACAGATAGCGGTGTAGATATTTCCATGTTCATACAGATAGTGGTGTAGATATTTCCATGTTTATACAGATAGCGGTGAAGATGTATGCATGTTTACACAGAAAGCGGTGTAGATATTTCCATGTTCCCAAAGATAGCGGTGTAGATATTTCCATGTTCATCCAGATGGCTGTGTAGATATATCCATGTTCATACAGATAGCGGTGTAGACATTTCCATGTGCATACAGATAGTGGTGTAGATATTTCCATGTTCATACAGATAGCGGTGTAGCTATTTCCATGTTCATACAGATAGCGGTGTAGATATTTCCATGTTTAAACAGAGAGCGGTGTAGATATTTCCATGTTCATACAGATAGCGTTGCTGATATTTCCATGTTTATACAGGTAGCGGTGCATATATTTCCATGTTTATATAGATAGCGGTGTAGATATTTCCATGTTTATACAGATAGCGGTGTAGATATTTCCAGGTTTATACAGATTGCGGTGTAGTTATCTCCATCTTAATACAGATGGTGGTGTAGTTATTTATATGTTCATACAGATGGCGGTGCAGATATTTCCATGTTCATACAGATGGCGGTGTAGATATTTCCATGTTTATAGATTTAGCGGTGTAGTTATTTCCATGTGTAAAGAGATAGCTGTGTAGATATTTCCATGTATATGCAGATACCTGTGTAGATATTTCCATTTTCAGGCAGATAGCGGTTTAGATATTTCCATGTTCAAACAGATAGCGGTGTAGATATTTCCATGTTCATACAGATAGCGGTGTAGATATTTCCATGTTCATACAGATAGTGGTGTAGGTATTTCCATGTTCATACAGATGGCGGTGTAGATATTTCCATGCTCATACAGATGGCGGTGTAGATATTTCCATGTTCATACCGATAGAGGTGTAGTTATTTCCATGTGCAAAGAGATACCTGTGTAGATATTTCCATGTATATGCAGATAGCAGTGTAGATATTTCCATTTTCATGCAGATAGCGGTTTAGATATTTCCATGTTCCAACAGATAGCGGTGTAGAAATTTCCATGTTCATACAGATAGCGGTGTAGATATTTCCATGTTTATACAGATAGCGGTGAAGATGTATGCATGTTTACACAGATAGCGGTGTAGATATTTCCATGTTCATACAGATAGCGGTGTAGATATTTCCATGTTCATCCAGATGGCTGTGTAGATATATCCATGTTCATACAGATAGCGGTGTAGATATTTCCATGTTCATACAGATAGTGGTGTAGATATTTCCATGTTCATACAGATAGCAGTGTATCTATTTCCATGTTCATACAGATAGCTGTGTAGATATTTCCATGTTCGTACAGATAGCGGTGTAGATATTTCCATGTTCATACAGATAGCGGTGCTGATATTTCCATGTTGATACAGGCAGCGGTGTGGATATTTCCATGTTTATACAGATAGCGGTGTGGATATTTCCACGTTTATACAGATAGCGATGTAGATACTTCCAGGTTTATACAGATAGCGGTGTAGATATCTCCATCTTAATACGGATGGCGGTGTAGATATTTATATGTTCATGCAGATGGCGGTGCAGATATTTCCATGTTCATACAGATGGCGGAGTAGCTATTTCCATGTTCATACAGATAGCGGTGTAGATATTTCCATGTTCATACAGATAGTGGTGTAGATATTTCCATGTTCATACAGATAGCGGTGTAGCTATTTCCATGTTCATACACATAGCGGTGTAGATATTTCCATGTTCATCCAGATGGCTGTGTAGATACATCAAGGTTCATACAGATGGCGGTGAAGATATTTCCATGTTTATACAGATGGCGTTGTAGATATTTCTATGTTCATACAGATTGCCGTGTAGATGTTGCCATGTTCATACCGATAGCAGTGCTGATACTTCCATGTTTATACAGGTAGCGGTGTACATTTTTCCGTGTTTATACAGGTAACGGTGTAGATATTTCCATGTTCATACAGATAGCGGTGTAGATATTTCCATGTTTATACAGATAGCGGTGTAGATATCTCCTTCTTAATACAGATGGCGGTGTAGACATTTATATGTTCATACAGATGGCGGTGCAGATATTTCCATGTTCATACAGATGGTGGTGTAGATATTTCCATGTTTATAGAGATAGCGGTGTAGTTATTTCCATGTGCAAAGAGATAGCTGTGTAGATATCTCCATGTATATGCAGATAGCTGTGTAGATATTTCCATTTTCATGCAGATAGCGGTGTAGATATTTCCATGTTCAAACAGATAGCGGTGTAGTTATTTCCATGTTCATACAGATAGCGGTGTGGATATTTCCATGTTTATACAGATAGCGGTGAAGATGTATGCATGTTTACACAGATAGAGGTGTAGATATTTCCATGTTCATACAGATAGCGGTGTAGATATTTCCATGTTCATCCAGACGGCTGTGTAGACATATCCGTGTTCATACAGATGGCGGTGAAGATATTTCCATGTTCATACAGATGGCTGTGTAGATATATCCATGTTCCTACAGATGACGGTGAAGATTTTTCCATGTTCATACAGACGGCGGTGTAGATATTTCCATGTTCATACAGATAGCGGTGCTGATATTTCCATGTTTATACAGGTAGCAGTGTAGATGTTTCCATGTTTATGCAGATAGCGGTGTAGATATTTCCATGTTTATACACATAGCGGTGTAGATATTTCCATGTTTGTACAGATAGCGGTGTAGAGATCTCCATCTTAATACAGATGGCGGTGTAGATATTTATAAGTTCATACAGATGGCGGTGCAGATATTTCCATGTTCATACAGATGGCGGTGAAGATATTTCCATGTTCATACAGATGGCGGTGTAGACACTTCCATGTTCATACCGATAGCGGTGCTGATATTTCCCTTTTTATACAGGTAGCGGTGTAGATATTTCCATGTTTATACAGATAGCGGTGTAGATATTACCATGTTTATACACATAGCGGTGTAGATATTTCCATGTTTATACCGATAGCGGTGTAGATATCTCCATCTTAATACAGATGGCAGTGTAGATATTTATATGTTTATTCAGATGGTGGTGCAGATATTTCCATGTTCATACAGATGGTGGTGTAGATATTTCCATGTTCATACAGATAGCGGTGTAGATATTTCCATTTTTATAGAGATATCTGTGTAGATATTTCCATTCTCAGGCAGATAGCGGTGTATATACTTCCCTGTTCAAACAGATAGCGGTGTAGATATTTCCATGTTCATACAGATACTGCTGTAGATATTTCCATGTTCATACAGATAGCGGTGTAGCTATTTCCATGTTCATACAGATAGCCGTGTGGATATTTCCATGTTCATAGAGATAGCGGTGTAGATATTTCCAGGTTTATACAGGTAGCAGTGTAGATATTTCCATGTTTATACAGATAGCGGTGAAGATGTATGCATGTTTACACAGATAGCGGTGTAGATATATTCATGTTCATCCAGATGGCTGTGTAGATATTTCCATGTTCATACAGATAGCGGTGTAGATATTTCCATGTTCATCCAGATGGCTGTGTAGATATATCCATGTTCATACAGATGGCGGTGAAGATGTTTCCATGTTCATACAGATAGCGGTGTAGATATTTCCATGTTTATACAGATATCGGTGTAGATATTTCCATGTTCATACAGATAGCAGTGTAGCTATTTCCATGTTCCTACAGATAGCGGTGTAGATATTTCCATGTTCATCCAGATGGCTTTGTAGATATATCCATGTTCATACAGATGGCAGTGAAGATATTTCCATATTCATTCAGATGGCGGTGTAGATATATCCATGTTCATACAGATAGTGGTGTAGATATTTCCATGTTCATACAGATAGCGGTGCAGATATTTCCATGTTCATACAGATGGCGGTGAAGATATTTCCATGTTCATACAGATGGCGGTGTAGATACTTCCATGTTCATACTGATAGTGGTGCTGATATTTCCATGTTTATACAGGTAGCGGTGTAGATATTTCCATGTTTATACAGATAGCGGTGAAGATATCTCCATCTCAATACAGATGGCGGTGTAGGTATTTATATGTGCATACAGATAGCGGTGCTGATATTACCATGTATATACAGGTAGCCGTGTAGATATTTCCATGCTTATACAGATAGCGGTGCAGATTTTTCCAAGTTTATACAGATAGCGGTGTAGATATCTCCATCTTAATACAGATGGCAGTGTAGAAATCTATATGTTCATACAGATGGCGGTGCAGATATTTCCATGTTCATACAGATGTCGGTGTAGATATTTCCATGATTATAGAGATAGCAGTGTAGTTATTTCCATGTGTAAAGAGATAGCTTTGTAGATATTTCCATGTATATGCAGATAGCTGTGTAGATATTTCCATTTTCATGCAGATAGCGGTGAAGATGTATGCATGTTTACACAGATAGCGGTGTAGATATTTCCATGTGCATACAGATAGCGGTGTAGATATTTCCATGTTCATCCAGATGGCTGTGTAGATATATCCATGTTCATACAGATGAAAGTGAAGATATTTGCATGTTCATACAGATAGCGGTGAAGATATTTCCATGTTCATACAGATAGCGGTGTAGATATTTCCATGTTCATACAGATAGCGGTGTAGGTATTTCCATGTTTATACAGATAGCGGTGTAGATATCTCCTTCTTTATACAGATGGCGGTGGAGATATTTGTATGTTCATACAGATGGCGGTGCAGATATTTCCATGTTCATACAGATGGCGGTGTAGATATTTCCATGTTTATAGAGATAGCGGTGTAGATATTTCCATGTGTAAAGAGATAGCTGTGTAGATATTTCCATGTATATGCAGATATCTGTGTAGATATTTCCATTTTCATGCAGATAGCGGTGTAGATATTTCCATGTTCAAATAGATAGCAGTGTAGATATTTCCATGTTTATACAGATAGCCGTGAAGATGTATGCATGTTTACACAGATAGCGGTGTAGATATTTCCATGTTCATACAGATAGCGGTGTAGATATTTCCATGTTCATCCAGATGGCTGTGTAGACATATCCATTTTCATACAGATGGCGTTGAAGATATTTCCATGTTCATACAGATAGCGGTGTAGATATTTCCATGTTCATACAGATAGCGGGTTAGATATTTCCATGTTCATACAGATGGCTGTGTAGATATATCCATGTTCATACAGATGGCGGTGAAGATATTTCCATGTTCATACAGATGGCGGTGTAGGTATTTCCATGCTCATACAGATAGCGGAGTAGATATTTCCATGTTTATACAGACAGCAGTGTAGATATTTCCTTGTTTATTCTGAGAGCGGTGTAGATTTCTCCTTCTTAATACAGACGCCGGTGTAGATGTTTATATGTTCATACAGATAGCGGTGCAGATATTTCCATGTTCATACAGATAGAGGTGTTGATATTTCCATGTTCATACAGATAGAGGTGTAGATATTTCCATGTTCATACAGATAGCGGTGTAGATATATCCATGTTCATACAGATAGCGGTGCTGATATTTCCATGTTTATACAGGTAGCGGTGTAGATATTTCCATGTTTATACAGATAGCGGTGTAGATATCTCCCTCTTAATAGAGATGGCGGTGTAGATATCTATATGTTCATACAGATGGCGGTGCAGATATTCCCATTTTAATACAGATGGCGGTATAGATATTTCCATGCTCATACAGATAGCGGTGTAGATTTTTCCATGTGTAAAGAGATAGCTGTGTAGATATTTCCATGTATATGGAGATAGCTCTGTAGATATTTCCATTTTCATGCAGATAGCGGTGTATATATTTCCATGTTCAAACAGATAGTGGTGTAGATATTTCCATGTTTATACAGATATCGGTGAAGATGTATGCATGTCTACACAGATAGCAGTGTAGATATTTCCATGTTCATCCAGATGGCTGTGTAGATATATCCATGTTCATACAGATAGCGGTGTAGATATTTCCATGTTCATAAAGATAGCGGTGTAGCTATTTCCATGCTCATACAGATAGCGCTGTAGATATTTCCATGTTCAAGGAGATAGCGGTGTAGATATTTCCATGTTCATACAGATAGCTGTGCTGATATTTCCATATTTATACAGGTAGCGGTGTAGATATTTCCATGTTTATACAGATAGTGGTGTAGATATTTCCATGTTTATAGAGATAGCGGTGTAGATATTTCCATATGTAAAGAGATAGCTGTGTAGATATTTCCATGTATATGCAGATATCTGTGTAGATATTTCCATTTTCATGCAGATAGCGGTGTAGATATTTCCATGTTCAAATAGATAGCAGTGTAGATATTTCCATGTTCATACAGATAGCGGTGCAGATATTTCCATGTTTATACAGATAGCGGTGAAGATGTATACATGTTTACACAGATAGCGGTGTAGATATTTCCATGTTCATCCAGATGGCTGTGTAGACATATCCATTTTCATACAGATGGCGTTGAAGATATTTCCATGTTCATACAGATGGCGGTGTAGATATTTCCATGTTCATACAGACAGCGGGTTAGATCTTTCCATGTTCATACAGATGGCTGTGTAGATATATCCATGTTCATACAGATGGCGGTGAAGATATTTCCATGTTCATACAGATGGCGGTGTAGATATTTCCATGTTCCTACACATAGCGGTGTAGATATTTCCATGTTCATACAGATAGCGGTGTAGCTATTTCCATGTTCATACAGATAGCGGTGTGGATTTTTCCATGTTCATAGAGATAGCGGTGTAGATATTTCCATGTTCATACAGATAGCGGTGCTGATATTTCCATGTTTATACAGGTAGCGGTGTAGATATTTCCATGTTTATACAGATAGCGGTGTAGATATCTCCCTCTTAATAGAGATGGCGGTGTAGATATCTATATGTTCATACAGATGGCGGTGCAGATATTCCCATTTTAATACAGATGGCGGTATAGATATTTCCATGCTCATACAGATAGCGGTGTAGTTTTTTCCATGTGTAAAGAGATAGCTGTGTAGATATTTCCATGTATATGCAGATAGCTCTGTAGATATTTCCATTTTCATGCAGATAGCGGTGTATATATTTCCATGTTCAAACAGATAGTGGTGTAGATATTTCCATGTTTATACAGATATCGGTGAAGATGTATGCATGTCTACACAGATAGCAGTGTAGATATTTCCATGTTCATCCAGATGGCTGTGTAGATATATCCATGTTCATACAGATAGCGGTGTAGATATTTCCATGTTCATAAAGATAGCGGTGTAGCTATTTCCATGCTCATACAGATAGCGGTGTAGATATTTCCATGTTCAAGGAGATAGCGGTGTAGATATTTCCATGTTCATACAGATAGCTGTGCTGATATTTCCATATTTATACAGGTAGCGGTGTAGATATTTCCATGTTTATACAGATAGTGGTGTAGATATTTCCATGTTTATAGAGATAGCGGTGTAGATATTTCCATATGTAAAGAGATAGCTGTGTAGATATTTCCATGTATATGCAGATATCTGTGTAGATATTTCCATTTTCATGCAGATAGCGGTGTAGATATTTCCATGTTCAAATAGATAGCAGTGTAGATATTTCCATGTTCATACAGATAGCGGTGCAGATATTTCCATGTTTATACAGATAGCGGTGAAGATGTATGCATGTTTACACAGATAGCGGTGTAGATATTTCCATGTTCATCCAGATGGCTGTGTAGACATATCCATTTTCATACAGATGGCGTTGAAGATATTTCCATGTTCATACAGATGGCGGTGTAGATATTTCCATGTTCATACAGACAGCGGGTTAGATCTTTCCATGTTCATACAGATGGCTGTGTAGATATATCCATGTTCATACAGATGGCGGTGAAGATATTTCCATGTTCATACAGATGGCGGTGTAGATATTTCCATGTTCCTACACATAGCGGTGTAGATATTTCCATGTTCATACCGATAGCGGTGTAGATATTTCCATCTTTATACAGGTAGCGGTGTAGATATTTCCATGTTCATACAGATAGCGGTGTAGATATTTCCATGTTTAAACAGACAGCAGTGTAGATATTTCCTTGTTTATACAGATAGCGGTGTAGATTTCTCCTTCTTAATACAGATGGCGGTGTAGATGTTTATATGTTCATACAGATGGCGGTGCAGATATTTCCATGTTCATACAGATAGCGGTGTAGATATTTCCATGTTCATACAGATAGTGGTGTAGATATTTCCATGTTCATACAGATAGCGGTGTAGATATTTCCATGTTCATACAGATAGCGGTGTATGTATTTCCATGTTCATACAGATAGCGGTGTAGATATTTCCATGTTCATCCAGATGGCTGTGTAGATATTCCCATGTTCATACAGATAGCGGTGTAGATATTTCCATGTTCATACAGATAGCGGCGTAGATATTTCCATATTCATCCAGATGGCTGTGTAGATATATCCATGTTCATACAGATGGCGGTGAAGACATTTCCATGTTCATACAGATAGCGGTGTAGATATTTCCATGTTCATACAGATAGCCGTGTAGATATTGCCATGTTCATACCGATAGCGGTGCTGATACTTCCATGTTTATACAGGTAGCGGTGAATATATTTCCGTGTTTATACAGATACCGGTGTAGATATTTCCATGTTAATACAGATAGCGGTGTAGATATTTCCATGTTTATACAGATAGCGGTGTAGATATCTCCTTCTTAATACAGATGGCGGTGTAGATATTTCCATGTTCATACAGATGGCGGTGTAGATATTTCCATGTTTATAGAGATAGCGGTGTAGTTATTTCCATGTGCAAAGAGATAGCTGTGTAGATATTTCCATTTATATGCAGATAGTTGTGTAGATATTTCCATTTTCATGCAGATAGCGGTGTAGATATTTCCATGTTCAAACAGATAGCGGTGTAGATATTTCCATGTTCATACAGATAGCGGTGTAGATATTTCCATGTTTATACAGATAGCGGTGTAGATGTATGCATGTTTACAGAAATAGCGGTGTAGATATTTCCATGTTCATAGAGATAGCGGTGTAGATATTTCCATGTTCATCCAGACGGCTGTGTAGACATATCCATGTTCATACAGATGGAGGTGAAGATATTTCCATGTTCATACAGATGGCTGTGTAGATATATCCATGTTCATACAGATGGCGTTGACGATATGTCCTTGTTCATACAGATGGCGGTGTAGATATTTCCATGTTCATACAGATAGCGGTGCTGATATTTCCATGTTTATACAGGTATCGGTGTATATATTTCCATGTTTATACAGATAGCGGTGTAGATATTTCCATGTTTATACAGATAGCGGTGTAGATATTTCCAAGTTCACAGAGATAGCGGTGTAGATATTTACATGTTCATACAGAAAGCGGTGCTGATATTTAAATGTTTATACAGGTAGCGGTGTAGATATTTCCATGTTTTTACAGATACTGATGTAGATATTTCCATGTTTATTCAGATAGCGGTGTAGATATTTCCAAGTTTATACAGATAGCGGTGTAGATATCTCCATCTTAATACAGATGGCGGTGTAGATATTTATATGTTCATACAGATGGTGGTGCAGATATTTCCATGTTCATATAGATGGCGGTGTAGATATTTCCATGTTTATAGAGATAGCGGTGTAGTTATTTCCATGTGTAAAGAGATAGATTTGTAGATATTTCCATGTGTATGCAGATAGCTGTGTAGATATTTCCATTTTCATGCAGATAGCGGTGTAGATATTTCCATGTTCAAACAGATAGCGGTGTAGATATTTCCATGTTCATACAGATAGCGGTGTAGATATTTCCATGTTTATACAGATAGCGGTGAAGATGTATGCATGTTTACAAGGATAGCAGTGTAGATGTTTCCACGTTCATGCAGATAGCGGTGTAGATATTTCCATGTTCATCCAGATGGAATTGTAGATATATCCATGTTCATACAGATGGCAGTGAAGATATTTCCATGTTCACACAGATAGCGGTGTAGATATTTCCATGTTCATACAGATAGCGGTGGAGATATTTCCTAGTTCATACCGATAGCGGTGCTGATATTTCCATGTTTATACAGGTAGCGATGTAGATATTTCCATGTTTGTACAGATAGCGGTGTAGATATTTCCATGTTTATACAGATAGCAGTGTAGATATTTCCATGTTTATACAGATATCGGTGTAGATATCTCCTTCTTAATGCAGATGGCGGTGTAGATATTTATATGTTCATACAGATGGCGGTGCAAATATTTCCATGTTCATACAGATGGCGGTGTAGCTATTTCCATGTTCATGCAGATAGCGGTGTAGTTATTTCCATGAGTAAAGAGATAGCTGTGTAGATATTCCCATGTATATTCAGATAGCTGTGTAGATATTTCCATTTTCATGCAGATAGCGGTGTATAAATTTCCCTGTTCAAACAGATAGCGGTGTAGTTATTTCCATGTTCATACAGATAGTGGTGTAGATATTTCCATGTTCATACAGATAGCGGTGTAGCTATTTCCATGTTGATACAGATAGCGGTGTGGATTTTTCCATGTTCATAGAGATAGCGGTGTAAATATTTCCATGTTCATACAGATAGCGGTGCTGATATTTCCATGTTTATACAGGTAGCGGTGTAGATATTTCCATGTTTATACAGATAGCGGTGAAGATGTATGCATGTTTACACATATAGCGGTGTAGATATTTCCATGTTTATAGAGATAGTGGTGTAGATATTTCCAGGTTTATACAGATAGCGGTGTAGATATCTCCATCTTAATACAGATGGCAGTGTAGTTATTTATAAGTTCATACAGATGGCGGTGCAGATATTTCCATGTTCATACAGATGGCGGTGTGGATATTTGCATGTTCATACAGATGGCGGTGTAGCTATTTCCATGTTCATGGAAATAGCGGTGTAGATAATTCCATGTTCATCCAGATGGCTGTGTAGAGATATCCATGTTCATACAGATGGCGGTGAAGATATTTCCATGTTCATACAGATAGCGGTGTAGATATTTCCATGTTCATACAGATAGTGGTGTAGATATTTCCATGTTCATACAGATAGGGGGGCTGATATTTCCATGTTCATACAGATAGCGGTGCTGATATTTCCATGTTTATACAGGTAGCGGTGTAGCTATTTCCAAGTTTATACAGATAGCGGTGTAGATATCTCCATCTTAATACAGATGACGGTGTAGATATTTATATGTTCATACAGATGGCGGTGCAGATATTTCCATGTTCATACTGATGGCGGTGTAGATATTTCCAAGTTTATAGAGATAGTGGTGTAGTTATTTCCGTGTGTAAAGAGATAGCTTTGTAGATATTTCCATGTATATGTAGATAGCTGTGTAGATATTTCCATTTCCATGCAGATAGCGGTGGAGATATTTCCATGTTCAAACAGATAGCGGTGTAGATATTTCCATGTTCATACAGATAGTGGTGTAGATATTTCCATGTTCATACATATAGCGGTGTAGCTATTTCCATGTTCATACAGATAGCGGTGTAGTTATTTCCATGTTCATCCAGATGGCTGTGTAGATATCTCCATCTTAATACAGATGGCGGTGAAGATATTTCCATGTTCATACAGATAGCGGTTTAGTTATTTCCATGTTCATAGAGATAGTGGTGTAGATATTTCCATGTTCATACAGATATAGGGGGTGATATTTCCATGTTCATACAGATAGCAGTGCTGATATTTCCAGGTTTATACAGTCAGCGGTGTGGATATTTCCATGTTTATACAGACAGCGGTGTGGATATTTCCATGTTTATGCAGATAGCGGTGTAGATATTTCCAGGTTTATACAGATAGCGTTGTAGATATCTCCATCTTAATACGGATGGCGGTGTAGATATTTATATGTTCTTACAGACGGTGGTGCAGATATTTCCATGTTCATACAGATGGCGGTGTAGCTATTTCCATGTTCATACAGATAGCGGTGTAGCTATATCCATGTTCATGCAGATAGCGGTGTAGATATTTCCATGTTCATACAGATAGCGGTGTAGTTATTTCCATCTGTAAAGGGATAGCAGTATAGATATTTCCATGTATATGCAGATAGCTGTTTAGATATTTCCATTTTCATGCAGATAGCGGTGTATATATTTCCCTGTTCAAACAGATAGCGGTGTAGATATTTCCATGTTCATACAGATAGTGGTGTAGATATTTCCATGTTTATACAGATAGCGGTGAAGATGAATGCGTGTCTACACAGATAGCGGTGTAGATATTTCCATGTTCATACAGATAGCCGTGTAGATATTTCCATGTTCATCCAGATGGCTGTGAAGATATATCCATGTTCATACAGACAGCGGTGCAGATAATTCCATGTTCATACAGATAGTGGTGTAGATATTTCCATGTTCATACAGATAGCGGTGTAGCTATTTCCATGTTCATACAGATAGCGGTGTAGATATTTCCATGTTTATACAGATAGCGGTGAAGATGTATGCATGTTTACAAGGATAGCAGTGTAGATGTTTCCATGTTCATGCAGATAGCGGTGTAGATATTTCCATGTTCATCCAGATGGCATTGTAGATATATCCATGTTCATACAGATGGCAGTGAAGATATTTCCATGTTCATACAGATAGCGGTGTAGATATTTCCATGTTCATACAGATAGTGCTGTAGATATTTCCATGTTCATACAGATAGCGGTGCAGCTATTTCCATGTTCATACAGATAGCGGTGTAGATATTTCCATGTTCCTACAGATAGCGGTGTAAATATTTCCATGTTCATACAGATAGCGTTGCTTATATTTCCATGTTTATACAGGTAGCGGTGTGGATATTTCCATGTTTATACAGATAGCGGTGTAGATATTTCCATGTTTATACAGATAGTGGTGTAGATATTTCCAAGTTTATAAAGATAGCGTTGTAGGTATCTCCATCTTAATACAGATGGCGGTGTAGATATTTATATGTTCATACAGATGGCGGTGCAGATGTTTCTGTGTTCATACAGATGGCGGTGTAGATATTTCCATGTTTATAGAGATAGTGGTGTAGATATTTCCAGGTTTATACAGATAGCGGTGTAGATATCTCCATCTTAATACAGATGGCAGTGTAGTTATTTATAAGTTCATACAGATGGCGGTGCAGATATTTCCATGTTCATACAGATGGCGGTGTGGATATTTGCATGTTCATACAGATGGCGGTGTAGCTATTTCCATGTTCATGGAAATAGCGGTGTAGATATTTCCATGTTCATCCAGATGGCTGTGTAGAGATATCCATGTTCATACAGATGGCGGTGAAGATATTTCCATGTTCATACAGATAGCGGTGTAGATATTTCCATGTTCATACAGATAGTGGTGTAGATATTTCCATGTTCATACAGATAGGGGGGCTGATATTTCCATGTTCATACAGATAGCGGTGTAGATATTTCCATGTTTATACAGGTAGCGGTGTAGCTATTTCCAAGTTTATACAGATAGCGGTGTAGATATCTCCATCTTAATACAGATGACGGTGTAGATATTTATATGTTCATACAGATGGCGGTGCAGATATTTCCATGTTCATACTGATGGCGGTGTAGATATTTCCAAGTTTATAGAGATAGTGGTGTAGTTATTTCCGTGTGTAAAGAGATAGCTTTGTAGATATTTCCATGTATATGTAGATAGCTGTGTAGATATTTCCATTTCCATGCAGATAGCGGTGGAGATATTTCCATGTTCAAACAGATAGCGGTGTAGATATTTCCATGTTCATACAGATAGTGGTGTAGATATTTCCATGTTCATACATATAGCGGTGTAGCTATTTCCATGTTCATACAGATAGCGGTGTAGTTATTTCCATGTTCATCCAGATGGCTGTGTAGATATCTCCATCTTAATACAGATGGCGGTGAAGATATTTCCATGTTCATACAGATAGCGGTTTAGTTATTTCCATGTTCATAGAGATAGTGGTGTAGATATTTCCATGTTCATACAGATATAGGGGGTGATATTTCCATGTTCATACAGATAGCAGTGCTGATATTTCCAGGTTTATACAGTCAGCGGTGTGGATATTTCCATGTTTATACAGACAGCGGTGTGGATATTTCCATGTTTATGCAGATAGCGGTGTAGATATTTCCAGGTTTATACAGATAGCGTTGTAGATATCTCCATCTTAATACGGATGGCGGTGTAGATATTTATATGTTCTTACAGACGGTGGTGCAGATATTTCCATGTTCATACAGATGGCGGTGTAGCTATTTCCATGTTCATACAGATAGCGGTGTAGCTATATCCATGTTCATGCAGATAGCGGTGTAGATATTTCCATGTTCATCCATATTGCTGTGTAGATATATCCATGTTCAAACAGATAGCGGTGTAGATATTTCCATGTTCATACAGATAGTGGTGCTTATATTTCCATGTTTATACAGGTAGCGGTGTAGATATTTCCATGTTCATACCGATAGCGGTGTAGATATTTCCATGTTTACACAGATAGCGTTGTAGATATTTCCATGTTCATCCAGATGGCTGTGTAGATATATCCATGTTCATACAGTTGGCGGTGAAGATATTTCCATGTTCATACAGATAGCGGTGTGGATATTTGCATGTTCATACAGATGGCGGTGTAGCTATTTCCATGTTCATGGAAATAGCGGTGTAGATATTTCCATGTTCATCCAGATGGCTGTGTAGAGATATCCATGTTCATACAGATGGCGGTGAAGATATTTCCATGTTCATACGGATAGCGGTGTAGATATTTCCATGTTCATACAGATAGTGGTGTAGATATTTCCATGTTCATACAGATAGGGGGGCTGATATTTCCATGTTCATACAGATAGCGGTGCTGATATTTCCATGTTTATACAGGTAGCGGTGTAGCTATTTCCAAGTTTATACAGATAGCGGTGTAGATATCTCCATCTTAATACAGATGACGGTGTAGATATTTATATGTTCATACAGATGGCGGTGCAGATATTTCCATGTTCATACTGATGGCGGTGTAGATATTTCCAAGTTTATAGAGATAGTGGTGTAGTTATTTCCGTGTGTAAAGAGATAGCTTTGTAGATATTTCCATGTATATGTAGATAGCTGTGTAGATATTTCCATTTCCATGCAGATAGCGGTGGAGATATTTCCATGTTCAAACAGATAGCGGTGTAGATATTTCCATGTTCATACAGATAGTGGTGTAGATATTTCCATGTTCATACATATAGCGGTGTAGCTATTTCCATGTTCATACAGATAGCGGTGTAGTTATTTCCATGTTCATCCAGATGGCTGTGTAGATATCTCCATCTTAATACAGATGGCGGTGAAGATATTTCCATGTTCATACAGATAGCGGTTTAGTTATTTCCATGTTCATAGAGATAGTGGTGTAGATATTTCCATGTTCATACAGATATAGGGGGCGTTATTTCCATGTTCATACAGATAGCAGTGCTGATATTTCCAGGTTTATACAGTCAGCGGTGTGGATATTTCCATGTTTATACAGACAGCGGTGTGGATATTTCCATGTTTATGCAGATAGCGGTGTAGATATTTCCAGGTTTATACAGATAGCGTTGTAGATATCTCCATCTTAATACGGATGGCGGTGTAGATATTTATATGTTCTTACAGACGGTGGTGCAGATATTTCCATGTTCATACAGATGGCGGTGTAGCTATTTCCATGTTCATACAGATAGCGGTGTAGCTATATCCATGTTCATGCAGATAGCGGTGTAGATATTTCCATGTTCATACAGATAGCGGTGTAGTTATTTCCATCTGTAAAGGGATAGCTGTATAGATATTTCCATGTATATGCAGATAGCTGTTTAGATATTTCCATTTTCATGCAGATAGCGGTGTATATATTTCCCTGTTCAAACAGATAGCGGTGTAGATATTTCCATGTTCATACAGATAGTGGTGTAGATATTTCCATGTTTATACAGATAGCGGTGAAGATGAATGCGTGTCTACACAGATAGCGGTGTAGATATTTCCATGTTCATACAGATAGCCGTGTAGATATTTCCATGTTCATCCAGATGGCTGTGAAGATATATCCATGTTCATACAGATAGCGGTGCAGATAATTCCATGTTCATACAGATAGTGGTGTAGATATTTCCATGTTCATACAGATAGCGGTGTAGCTATTTCCATGTTCATACAGATAGCGGTGTAGATATTTCCATGTTTATACAGATAGCGGTGAAGATGTATGCATGTTTACAAGGATAGCAGTGTAGATGTTTCCATGTTCATGCAGATAGCGGTGTAGATATTTCTATGTTCATCCAGATGGCATTGTAGATATATCCATGTTCATACAGATGGCAGTGAAGATATTTCCATGTTCATACAGATAGCGGTGTAGATATTTCCATGTTCATACAGATAGTGCTGTAGATATTTCCATGTTCATACAGATAGCGGTGCAGCTATTTCCATGATCATACAGATAGCGGTGTAGATATTTCCATGTTCCTACAGATAGCGGTGTAGATATTTCCATGTTCATACAGATAGCGTTGCTTATATTTCCATGTTTATACAGGTAGCGGTGTGGATATTTCCATGTTTATACAGATAGCGGTGTAGATATTTCCATGTTTATACAGATAGTGGTGTAGATATTTCCAAGTTTATAAAGATAGCGGTGTAGGTATCTCCATCTTAATACAGATGGCGGTGTAGATATTTATATGTTCATACAGATGGCGGTGCAGATGTTTCTGTGTTCATACAGATGGCGGTGTAGATATTTCCATGTTTATAGAGATAGTGGTGTAGATATTTCCAGGTTTATACAGATAGCGGTGTAGATATCTCCATCTTAATACAGATGGCAGTGTAGTTATTTATAAGTTCATACAGATGGCGGTGCAGATATTTCCATGTTCATACAGATGGCGGTGTGGATATTTGCATGTTCATACAGATGGCGGTGTAGCTATTTCCATGTTCATGGAAATAGCGGTGTAGATATTTCCATGTTCATCCAGATGGCTGTGTAGAGATATCCATGTTCATACAGATGGCGGTGAAGATATTTCCATGTTCATACAGATAGCGGTGTAGATATTTCCATGTTCATACAGATAGTGGTGTAGATATTTCCATGTTCATACAGATAGGGGGGCTGATATTTCCATGTTCATACAGATAGCGGTGTAGATATTTCCATGTTTATACAGGTAGCGGTGTAGCTATTTCCAAGTTTATACAGATAGCGGTGTAGATATCTCCATCTTAATACAGATGACGGTGTAGATATTTATATGTTCATACAGATGGCGGTGCAGATATTTCCATGTTCATACTGATGGCGGTGTAGATATTTCCAAGTTTATAGAGATAGTGGTGTAGTTATTTCCGTGTGTAAAGAGATAGCTTTGTAGATATTTCCATGTATATGTAGATAGCTGTGTAGATATTTCCATTTCCATGCAGATAGCGGTGGAGATATTTCCATGTTCAAACAGATAGCGGTGTAGATATTTCCATGTTCATACAGATAGTGGTGTAGATATTTCCATGTTCATACATATAGCGGTGTAGCTATTTCCATGTTCATACAGATAGCGGTGTAGTTATTTCCATGTTCATCCAGATGGCTGTGTAGATATCTCCATCTTAATACAGATGGCGGTGAAGATATTTCCATGTTCATACAGATAGCGGTTTAGTTATTTCCATGTTCATAGAGATAGTGGTGTAGATATTTCCATGTTCATACAGATATAGGGGGTGATATTTCCATGTTCATACAGATAGCAGTGCTGATATTTCCAGGTTTATACAGTCAGCGGTGTGGATATTTCCATGTTTATACAGACAGCGGTGTGGATATTTCCATGTTTATGCAGATAGCGGTGTAGATATTTCCAGGTTTATACAGATAGCGTTGTAGATATCTCCATCTTAATACGGATGGCGGTGTAGATATTTATATGTTCTTACAGACGGTGGTGCAGATATTTCCATGTTCATACAGATGGCGGTGTAGCTATTTCCATGTTCATACAGATAGCGGTGTAGCTATATCCATGTTCATGCAGATAGCGGTGTAGATATTTCCATGTTCATCCATATTGCTGTGTAGATATATCCATGTTCAAACAGATAGCGGTGTAGATATTTCCATGTTCATACAGATAGTGGTGCTTATATTTCCATGTTTATACAGGTAGCGGTGTAGATATTTCCATGTTCATACCGATAGCGGTGTAGATATTTCCATGTTTACACAGATAGCGTTGTAGATATTTCCATGTTCATCCAGATGGCTGTGTAGATATATCCATGTTCATACAGTTGGCGGTGAAGATATTTCCATGTTCATACAGATAGCGGTGTAGGTATTTCCATGTTCATACAGATAGCGGTGTAGCTATTTCCATGTTCATGCAGATAGCGGTGTAGATATTTCCATGTTCATCCACATGGCTGTGTAGATATATCCATGTTCATACAGATAGCGGTGTAGATATTTCCATGTTCATACAGATAGTGCTGTAGATATTTCCATGTTCATACAGATAGCGGTGTAGCTATTTCCATGTTCATACAGATAGCGGTGTAGATATGTCCATGTTCATACAGATAGCGGTGCTTATATTTCCATGTTTATACAGGTAGCGGTGTAGATATTTCCATGTTCATACAGATAGCGGTGTAGATATTTCCATGTTTATAGAGATAGAGGTGTAGATATTTCCATGTTCATCCAGATGGCTGTGTAGATATATCCATGTTCATACAGATGGCGGTGAAGATATTTCCATGTTCATACAGATGGCGGTGTAGATATTTCCATGTTCATACAGATAGCGGTGTAGTTATTTCCATGTTCATACAGATAGCGGTGTAGTTATTTCCATGTTCAAACAGATAGCGGTGTAGATATTTCCATGTTTATATAGATAGCAGTGCTTATATTTCCATGTTTATACAGGTAGCGGTGTAGATATTTCCATGTTTATAGAGATAGCGGTGTAGATATTTCTAAGTTTATACAGATAGCGGTGTAGATATCTCCATCTTAATACAGATTGCGGTGTGGATATTTATATGTTCATACAGATGGCGGTGCAGATATTTCCATGTTCATACAGATGGCGGTGTTGATATTTCCATGTTTATAGAGATAGTGGTGTAGTTATTTCCATGTGTAAAAAGATATCTTTGTAGATATTTCCATGTATATGAAGATAGCTGTGTAGATATTTCCATTTTCATGCAGATAGCGGTGTAGATATTTCCATGTTCAAACAGATAGCGGTGTAGATATTTCCATGTTCATACAGATAGTGGTGTAGATATTTCCATGTTCATACAGATAGCGGTGTAGCTATTTCCATGTTCATACAGATAGCGGTGTTGATATTTCCATGTTCATCCAGATGGCTGTGTAGATATATCCATGTTCATACAGATGGCGGTGAAGATATTTCCATGTTCATACAGATAGCGGTGTAGATATTTCCATGTTCATACAGATAGTGGTGTAGATATTTCCATGTTCATACATATAGAGGGGCTGATATTTCCATGTTCATACACATAGCGGTGCTGATATTTCCATGTTTGTACAGGTAGCGGTGTAGATATTTCCAAGTTTATACAGATAGCGGTGTAGACATTTCCATGTTTATACAGATAGCGGTGTAGATATTTTCATGTTTATACAGATAGCGGTGTAGATATCTCCATCTTAATACACATGGCGGTTTAGATAATTATATGTTCATACAGATGGCAGTGCAGATATTTCCATGTTCATACAGATGGCGGTGTAGATATTTCCATGTTCATCCATATGGCTGTGTAGATATATCCATGTTCATACAGATGGCGGTGAAGATATTTCCATGTTCATACAGATAGCGGTGTAGATATTTCCATGTTCATACGGATAGCGGTGTAGATATTTCCATGTTCATACAGATAGTGGTGTAGATATTTCCACATTCATACAGATGGCGGTGTAGATATTTCCATGTTCATACAGATAGCGGTGTAGTTATTTCCATGTGTGAAGAGATAGCTGTGTAGATATTTCCATGTATATGCAGATAGCTGTGAAGATATTTCCATTTTCATGCAGACAGCTGTGCAGCTATTTCCATCTTCATACAGATAGCGGTGTAGATATTTCCATGTTCAAACAGATAGCGGTGTAGATATTTCCATGTTCATACAGATAGCGGTGCTTATATTTCCATGTTTATACAGATAGCGGTGTAGGTATTTCCATGTTTAAACAGATAGCGGTGTAGTTATTTCCATGTTTATACAGATAGCGGTGTAGATATTTCCATGTTCATCCAGATGGCTGTGTAGATATATCCATGTTCATACAGTTGGCGGTTAAGATAATTCCATGTTCATACAGATAGCGGTGTAGATATTTCCATGTTCATACAGATAGCGGTGCTGATATTTCCATGTTTATTCAGGTAGCGGTGTAGATATTTCCATGTTTCTACAGATAGCGGTGTAGATATTTCCATGTTTATACAGATAGCGGTGTAGATATCTCCATCTTAATACAGATGGCAGTGTAGATATTTATATGTTCATACAGATGGCCGTGCAGATATTTCCATGTTCAAACAGATGGCGGTGTAGATATTTCCATGTTCATACAGATAGCGGTGTAGTTATTTCCATGTGCAAAGATATAGCTATGTAGATATTTCCATGTGTATGCAGATAGCTGTGTAGGTATTTCCATTTTCATACTGATAGCGGTTTAGATATTTCCATGTTCAAACAGATAGCGGTGTAGATATTTCCATGTTCATACAGATAGTTGTGTAGATATTTCCATGTTTATACAGATAGCGGTGAAGATGTATGCGTGTCTACACAGATAGCGGTGTAGATATTTCCATGTTCATACAGATAGCGGTGTAGATATTTCCATGTTCATCCAGATGGCTGTGTAGATATATCCATGTTCATACAGATAGCGGTGGAGATATTTCCATGTTCATACAGATAGTGGTGTAGATATTTCCATGTTCATACAGATAGCGGTGTATCTATTTCCATGTTCATACAGATAGCTGTGTAGATATTTCCATGTTCGTACAGATAGCGGTGTAGATATTTCCATGTTCATACAAATAGCGGTGCTGATATTTCCATATTTATACAGTCAGCGGTGTGGATATTTCCATGTTTATACAGACAGCGGTGTGGATATTTCCATGTTTATGCAGATAGCGGTGTAGATATTTCCAGGTTTATACAGATAGCGGTGTAGATATCTCCATCTTAATACGGATGGCGGTGTAGATATTTATATGTTCTTACAGATGGTGGTGCAGATATTTCCATGTTCATACAGATGTCGGTGTAGCTATTTCCATGTTCATACAGATAGCGGTGTAGCTATATCCATGTTCATGCAGATAGCGGTGTAGACATTTCCATGTTCATCCATATGGCTGTGTAGATATATCCATGTTCAAACAGATAGCGGTGTAGATATTTCCATGTTCATACAGATAGCGGTGCTTATATTTCCATGTTCATACAGATAGCGGTGTAGCTATTTCCATGTTCATGCAGATAGCGGTGTAGATATTTCCATGTTCATCCATATGGCTGTGTAGATATATCCATGTTCATACAGATAGCGGTGTAGATATTTCCATGTTCATACAGATAGAGCTGTAGCTATTTCCATGTTCTTACAGATAGCGGTGTAGCTATTTCCATGTTCATACAGATAGCGGTGTAGATATGTCCATGTTCATACAGATAGCGGTGCTTATATTTCTATGTTTATACAGGTAGCGGTGTAGCTATTTCCATGTTCATACAGATAGCGGTGTAGATATTTCCATGTTCATACCGATAGCGGTGTAGATATATCCATGTTTATACAGATAGCGGCGAAGATGTATGCATGTTTACACAGATAGCGGTGTAGATATTTCCATGTTTATACAGATAGCGGTGGAGATATATCCATGTTCATCCAGATGGCTGTGTAGATATATCCATGTTCATACAGATAACGGTGTAGATATTTCGATGTTCATACAGATAGTGCTGTAGATATTTCCTTGTTTATACAGATAGCGGTGCAGCTATTTCCATGTTCATACAGATAGCGGTGTAGATATTTCCATGTTCGTACAGATAGCGGTGTAGATATTTCCATGTTCATACAGATAGTGGTGCTTGTATTTCCATGTTTATACAGATAGCGGTGTAGATATTTCCATGTTTATACAGATAGCGGTGTAGATATTTCCATGTTTATAGAGATAGCGGTGTAGATATTTCCATGTTCATACAGACAGCGGTGTAGATATTTCCATGTTTATTGAGATAGCGGTGTAGATATTTCCATGTTCATCCAGATGGCTGTGTAGTTATATCCATGTTCATACAGATGGCGGTGAAGATATTTCCATGTTCATACAGATGGCGGTGTAGATATTTATATGTTCATACAGATGTCGGTGCAGATATTTCTATGTTCATACAGATGGCGGTGTAGATATTTCCATGTTTATAGAGATAGTGGTGTAGTTATTTCCATGTGTAAAGGGATAGCTTTGTAGATATTTCCCTGTATATGCAGATAGCTGTGTAGATATTTCCATTTTCATGCAGATAGCGGTGTAGATATTTCCATGTTCATACAGATAGCGGTGTAGATATTTCCATGTTTATACAGATAGCGGTGAAGATGTTTGCATGTTTACACAGATAGCGGTGTAGATATTTCCATGTTCATGCAGATAGCGGTGTAGATATTTCCATGTTCATCCAGATGGCTGTGTTGATATATCCATGTTCATACAGATGGCGGTGAAGATACTTCCATGTTCATACAGATAGCGGTGTAGATATTTCCATGTTTATACAGATAGTGGTGTAGATATTTCCATGTTCATACAGATAGCAGTGTAGCTATTTCCATGTTCATACAGATAGCGGTGCAGATATTTCCATGTTCATCCATATGGCTGTGTAGACATATCCAAGTTCATACAGATGGCGGTGAAGATATTTCCATGTTCATACAGATAGCAGTGTAGATATTTCCATGTTCATCCAGATGGCTGTGTAGATATATCAATGTTCATACAGATGGCGGTGAAGATATTTCCATACTCATACAGATAGCAGTGTAGATATTTCCATGTTCATACAGATAGTGGTGTAGATATTTCCATGTTCATACAGATAGAGGGGCTGATATTTCCATGTTCATACAGATAGCGGTGCTGATATTTCCATGTTTATACAGGTAGCGGTGTAGATATTTCCATGTTTATAAAGATAGCGGTGTAGATATTTCCATGTTTATACAGATAGCGGTGTAGATATTTCCATGTTTATACAGATAACGGTGTAGATAACTCCATCTTAATACAGATGGCGGTGTAGATATTTCCATGTTCATACAGATGACGGTGTAGATATTTCCATGTTCATACAGATAGCCATGTAGTTATTTCCATGTGTAAAGAGATAGCTGTGTAGATATTTCCATGTATATGCAGAAAGCTGTGTAGATATTTCCATTTTCATGCAGATAGCGGTTTAGATATTTCCATGTTCATAGAGATAGCGATGTAGATCTTTCCATGTTCATACGGATGACGGTGTAGGTATTTCCATATTTAAAGAGATAGCGGTGTAGTTATCTCCATGTTCATAGAGATAGCGGTTTAGATATTTCCATGTATATACAGATAGCGGTGTAGATATTTCCATGTTCATACGGATGGCGGTGTAGATATTTCCATGTGCAAAGAGATAGCTGTGTAGATATTTCCATGTATATGCAGATATCTGTGTAGATATTTCCATTTTCATGCAGATAGCGGTTTAGGTATTTCCATGTTCAAACAGATAGCGGTGTAGATATTTCCATGTTCATACAGATAGCAGTTTTGATATTTCCATGTTTATACAGGTAGCGGTGCAGATATTTCCATGTTTATACAGATAGCGGTGTAGATATTTCCATGTTTATAGAGATAGCGGTGTAGAGATTTCCATGTTCATACAGATAGCGGTGTAGATATTTCCATGTTTATTGAGATAGCGGTGTAGATATTTCCATGTTCATCCAGATGGCTGTGTAGTTATATCCATGTTCATACAGATGGCGGTGAAGATATTTCCATGTTCATACAGATGGCGGTGTAGATATTTATATGTTCATACAGATGTCGGTGCAGATATTTCTATGTTCATACAGATGGCGGTGTAGATATTTCCATGTTTATAGAGATAGTGGTGTAGTTATTTCATTGTGTAAAGAGATAGCTTTGTAGATATTTCCCTGTATATGCAGATAGCTGTGTAGATATTTCCATTTTCATGCAGATAGCGGTGTAGATATTTCCAAGTTCAAACAGATAGAGGTGTAGATATTTCCATGTTCATACAGATAGCGGTGTAGATATTTCCATGTTTATGCAGATAGCGGTGAAGATGTTTGCATGTTTACACAGATAGCGGTGTAGATATTTCCATGTTCATGCAGATAGCGGTGTAGATATTTCCATGTTCATCCAGATGGCTGTGTTGATATATCCATGTTCATACAGATGGCGGTGAAGATACTTCCATGTTCATACAGATAGCGGTGTAGATATTTCCATGTTTATACAGATAGTGGTGTAGATATTTCCATGTTCATACAGATAGCGGTGTAGCTATTTCCATGTTCATACAGATAGCGGTGCAGATATTTCCATGTTCATCCATATGGCTGTGTAGACATATCCATGTTCATACAGATGGCGGTGAAGATATTTCCATGTTCATACAGATAGCAGTGTAGATATTTCCATGTTCATCCAGATGGCTGTGTAGATATATCAATGTTCATACAGATGGCAGTGAAGATATTTCCATACTCATACAGATAGCAGTGTAGATATTTCCATGTTCATACAGATAGTGGTGTAGATATTTCCATGTTCATACAGATAGAGGGGCTGATATTTCCATGTTCATACAGATAGCGGTGCTGATATTTCCATGTTTATACAGGTAGCGGTGTAGATATTTCCATGTTTATAAAGATAGCGGTGTAGATATTTCCATGTTTATACAGATAGCGGTGTAGATATTTCCATGTTTATACAGATAACGGTGTAGATAACTCCATCTTAATACAGATGGCGGTGTAGATATTTATATGTTCATACAGATGGCCGTGCAGATATTTCCATGTTCATACAGATGCCGGTGTAGATATTTCCATGTTCATACAGATAGCCGTGTAGTTATTTCCATGTGTAAAGAGATAGCTGTGTAGATATTTCCATGTATATGCAGAAAGCTGTGTAGATATTTCCATTTTCATGCAGATAGCGGTTTAGATATTTCCATGTTCATAGAGATAGCGATTTATATCTTTCCATGTTCATACGGATGACGGTGTAGGTATTTCCATATTTAAAGAGATAGCGGTGTAGTTATCTCCATGTTCATAGAGATAGCGGTTTAGATATTTCCATGTATATACAGATAGCGGTGTAGATATTTCCATGTTCATATGGATGGCGGTGTAGATATTTCCATGTGCAAAGAGATAGCTGTGTAGATATTTCCATGTATATGCAGATATCTGTGTAGATATTTCCATTTTCATGCAGATAGCGGTTTAGGTATTTCCATGTTCAAACAGATAGCGGTTTAGATATTTCCATGTTCATACAGATAGTGGTGTAGATATTTCCATGTTCATACAGATAGCGGTGTAGCTATTTCCATGTTCATACAGATAGCGGTGTAGATATTTCCATGTTCGTACAGATAGCGGTGTAGATATTTCCATGTTCATACAGATAGCAGTGTTGATATTTCCATGTTTATACAGGTAGCGGTGCAGATATTTCCATGTTTATACAGATAGCGGTGTAGATATTTCCATGTTTATACAGATAGCGGTGTAGATATTTCCAGGTTTATACAGATAGCGGTGTAGATATCTCCATCGTAATACAGATGGCGGTGTAGTTATTTATATGTTCATACAGATGGCGGTGCAGATATTTCCATGTTCATACAGATGGCGGTGTGGATATTTGCATGTTCATACAGATGGCGGTGTAGCTATTTCCATGTTCATGGAAATAGCGGTGTAGATATTTCCATGTTCATCCAGATGGCTGTGTAGAGATATCCATGTTCATACAGATGGCGGTGAAGATATTTCCATGTTTTACAGATAGCGGTGTAGATATTTCCATGTTCATACAGATAGTGGTGTAGATATTTCCATGTTCATACAGATAGGGGGGCTGATATTTCCATGTTCATACAGATAGCGGTGCTGATATTTCCATGTTTATACAGGTAGCGGTGTAGCTATTTCCAAGTTTATACAGATAGTGGTGTAGATATTTCCATGTTCATACAGATAGCGGTGTAGCTATTTCCATGTTCATACAGATAGCGATGTAGTTATTTCCATGTTCATCCAGATGGCTGTGTAGATATCTCCATCTTAATACAGATGGCGGTGAAGGTATTTCCATGTTCATACAGATAGCGGTGTAGTTATTTCCATGTTCATAGAGATAGTGGTGTAGATATTTCCATGTTCATACAGATATAGGGGGTGATATTTCCATGTTCATACAGATAGCGGTGCTGATATTTCCATGTTTATACAGGTAGCGGTGTAGATATTTTCAAGTCTACAGATAGCGGTGTAGACATTTCCATGTTTATACAGATAGCGGTGTAGATATTTCCATGTTTATACAGATAGTGGTGTAGATATCTCCATCTTAATACAGATGGCGGTGTAGATATTTATATGTTCATACTGAAGGCCGTGCAGCTATTTCCATGTTCATACAGATGGCGGTGTAGATATTTCCATGCTCATACCGATAGCGGTGTAGTTATTTCCATGTGTAAAGAGATAGCAGTGTAGATATTTCCATGTATATGCAGATAGCTGTGTAGATATTTCCATTTTCATGCAGATAGCGGTTTAGATATTTCCATGTTCAAACAGATAGCGGTGTAGATATATCCACGTTTATACAGATAGCGGTGAACATGTATGCATGTTTACACAGATAGCGGTGTACATATTTCCATGTTCATACAGATAGCGGTGTAGATATTTCCATGTTCATCCAGATGGCTGTGTAGATATATCCATGTTCATACAGATAGGGGTGTAGTTATTTCCATTTTCATGCAGATAGTGCTGTAGATATTTCCATGTTCATACAGATAGCGGTGCAGCTATTTCCATGTTCATACAGATAGCGGTGTAGATATTTCAATGTTCGTACAGATAGCGGTTTAGATATTTCCATGTTCATACAGATGGCGGTGCTGATATTTCCATGTTTATACAGGTAGCGGTGTAGATATTTCCATGTTTATTCAGATAGCGGTGTAGATATTTCCATTTTTATACAGATAGCGGTGTAGATATTTCCAGGTTTATACAGATAGCGGTGTAGATATCTCTATCTTAATACAGATGACGGTGTAGTTATTTATATGTTCATACAGATGGCGGTGCAGATATTTCCATGTTCATACAGATGGCGGTTTAGATATTTGCATGTTCATACAGATGGCGGTATAGCTATTTCCATGTTCATGGAGACAGCGTTGTAGATATTTCCATGTTAATCCAGATGGCTGTGTAGAGATATCCATGTTCATACAGATGGCGGTGAAGATATTTCCATGTTCATACAGATAGCGGTGTAGATATTTCCATGTTCACACAGATAGTGGTGTAGATATTTCCATGGTCATACAGATAGGGGGGCTGATATTTCCATGTTCATACAGATAGCGTTGCTGATATTTCCATGTTTATACAGGTAGCGGTGTAGATATTTCCAGGTTTATACAGATAGCGGTGTAGACATTTCCATGTTTATACAGATAGCGGTGTAGATATTTCCATGTTTATACAGATAGCGGTGTAGATATCTCTATCTTAACACAGATGGCGGTGTAGATATGTATATGTTCATACAGATGGCCATGCAGATATTTCCATGTTCATACAGATGGCGGTGTAGATATATCCATGTTCATATAGATAGCGGTGTAGTTATTTCCATGTGTAGAGAGATAGCTGTTTAGATATTTCGATGTATATGCAGATAGCTGTGTAGATATTTCCATTTTCATGCAGATAGCGGTTTAGATATTTCCATGTTCAAACAGATAGCGGTGTAGATATTTCCATGTTCATACAGATAGCTTTGTAGATATATCCATGTTTATACAGATAGCGGCGAAGATGTATGCATGTTTGCACAGATAGCGGTGTAGATATTTCCATGTTTATACAGATAGCGGTGGAGATATATCCATGTTCATCCAGATGGCTGTGTAGATATATCCATGTTCATACAGATAACGGTGTAGATATTTCGATGTTCATACAGATAGTGCTGTAGATATTTCCATGTTCATACAGATGGCGGTGCAGCTATTTCCATGTTCATACAGATAGCGGTGTAGATATTTCCATGTTCGTACAGATAGCGGTGTAGATATTTCCATGTTCATACAGATAGCGGTGCTTATATTTCCATGTTTATACAGATAGCGGTGTAGATATTTCCATGTTTATACAGATAGCGGTGTAGATATTTCCATGTTTATAGAGATAGCGGTGTAGATATTTCCAAGTTTATACAGATAGCGGTGTAGATATCTCGATCTTAATACAGATTGCGGTGTAGATATTTATATGTTCATACAGATGGCGGTGCAGATATTTCCATGTTCATACAGATGGCGGTGTTGATATTTCCATGTTTATAGAGATAGTGGTGTAGTTATTTCCATGTGTAAAGAGATAGCTGTGTAGATATTTCCATGTATATGCAGATAGCTGTGTAGATATTTCCATTTTCATGCAGATAGCGGTGTAGATATTTCCATGTTCAAACAGATAGCGGTGTAGATATTTCCATGTTAA
The DNA here is from genome assembly GCF_029281585.2 of Gorilla gorilla gorilla. Lineage (NCBI taxonomy): Eukaryota > Metazoa > Chordata > Mammalia > Primates > Hominidae > Gorilla > Gorilla gorilla. The sequence continues at coordinate 258,506 of NC_073232.2, read as the reverse complement.
TACAGATAGTGGTGTAGATATTTCCATGTTCATACAGATAGCGGTGTACCTATTTCCATGTTCATACTGATAGCGGTGTAGATATTTCCATGTTCATCCAGATGGCTGTGTAGATATATCCATGTTCATACAGATGGCGGTGAAGATATTTCCATGTTCATACAGATAGCGGTGTAGATATTTCCATGTTCATACAGATAGTGGTGTAGATATTTCCATGTTCATACATATAGAGGGGCTGATATTTCCATGTTCATACACATAGCGGTGCTGATATTTCCATGTTTATAGAGGTAGCGGTGTAGATATTTCCAAGTTTATACAGATAGCGGTGTAGACATTTCCATGTTTATACAGATAGCGGTGTAGATATTTTCATGTTTATACAGATAGCGGTGTAGATATCTCCATCTTAATACACATGGCGGTTTAGATATTTATATGTTCATACAGATGGCCGTGCAGATATTTCCATGTTCATACAGATGGCGGTGTAGATATTTCCATGTTCATCCATATGGCTGTGTAGATATATCCATGTTCATACAGATAGCGGTGTAGATATTTCCATGTTCATATGGATAGCGGTGTAGATATTTCCATGTTCATACAGATAGTGGTGTAGGTATTTCCATGTTCATACAGATGGCGGTGTAGATATTTCCATGTTCATACAGATAGCGGGGTAGTTATTTCCATGTGTGAAGAGATAGCTGTGTAGATATTTCCATGTATATGCAGATATCTGTGAAGATATTTCCATTTTCATGCAGACAGCGGTGCAGCTATTTCCATCTTCATACAGATAGCGGTGTAGATATTTCCATGTTCAAACAGATAGCGGTGTAGATATTTCCATGTTCATACAGATAGCGGTGCTTATATTTCCATGTTTATACTGATAGCGGTGTAGGTATTTCCATGTTTATACAGATAGCGGTGTAGTTATTTCCATGTTTATACAGATAGCGGTGTAGATATTTATATGTTCATACATATGGCGGTGCAGATATTTCCATGTTCATACAGATGGCGGTGTAGATATTTCCATGTTTATAGAGATAGTGGTGTAGTTATTTCCATGTGTAAAGAGATAGCTTTGTAGATATTTCCATGTATATGCAGATAGCTGTGTAGGTATTTCCATTTTCACGCAGTTAGCGGTGTAGATATTTCCATGTTCAAACAGATAGCGGTGTAGGTATTTCCATGTTCATACAGATAGCGGTGCAGATATTTCCATGTTCATACAGAAAGCGGTGTAGATATTTCCATGTTTATACAGATAGCGGTGAAGATGTATGCATGTTTACACAGATAGCGGTGTAGATATTTCGATGTTCATACAGATAGCGGTGTAGATATTTCCATGTTCATCCAGATGGCTGTGTTGATATATCCATGTTCATAGAGATAGAGGTGTAGATATTTCCATGTTCATACAGATAGTGGTTTAGATATTTCCATGTTCATACAGATAGCGGTGTAGCTATTTCCATGTTCATACAGATAGCGGTGTAGATATTTCCATGTTCGTACAGATAGCGGTGGAGATATTTCCATGTTCATACAGATAGCGGTGCTAATATTTCCATGTTTATACAGGTAGCGGTGCAGATATTTCCATGTTCATGCAGATAGCGGTGTAGATATTTCCATGTTCATCCAGATGGCTGTGTAGATATATCCATGTTCATACAGATGGCGGTGAAGATACTTCCATGTTCATACAGATAGCGGTGTAGATATTTCCATCTTTATACAGATAGTGGTGCAGATATTTCCATGTTCATACAGATGGCGGTGTTGATATTTCCATGTTTATAAAGATAGTGGTGTAGTTATTTCCATGTGTAAAGAGATAGCTGTGTAGATATTTCCATGTATATGCAGATAGCTGTGTAGATATTTCCATTTTCATGCAGATAGCGGTGTAGATATTTCCATGTTCAAACAGATAGCGGTGTAGATATTTCCATGTTCATACAGATAGTGGTGTAGATATTTCCATGTTCATACAGATAGCGGTGTAGCTATTTCCATGTTCATACTGATAGCGGTGTAGATATTTCCATGTTCATCCAGATGGCTGTGTAGATATATCCATGTTCATACAGATGGCGGTGAAGATATTTCCATGTTCATACAGATAGCGGTGTAGATATTTCCATGTTCATACAGATAGTGGTGTAGACATTTCCATGTTCATACATATAGAGGGGCTGATATTTCCATGTTCATACACATAGCGGTGCTGATATTTCCATGTTTATACAGGTAGCGGTGTAGATATTTAAAAGTTTATACAGATAGCGGTGTAGATATTTTCATGTTTATACAGATAGCGGTGTAGATATCTCCATCTTAATACACATGGCGGTTTAGATATTTATATGTTCATACAGATGGCCGTGCGGATATTTCCATGTTCATACAGATGGCGGTGTAGATATTTCCATGTTCATCCATATGGCTGTGTAGATATATCCATGTTCATACAGATAGCGGTGTAGATATTTCCATGTTCATACGGATAGCGGTGTAGATATTTCCATGTTCATACAGATAGTGGTGTAGGTATTTCCATGTTCATACAAATGGCGGTGTAGATATTTCCATGTTCATACAGATAGCGGTGTAGTTATTTCCATGTGTGAAGAGATAGCTGTGTAGATATTTCCATGTATATGCAGATAGCTGTGAAGATATTTCCATTTTCATGCAGACAGCGGTGCAGCTATTTCCATCTTCATACAGATAGCGGTGTAGATATTTCCATGTTCAAACAGATAGCGGTGTAGATATTTCCATGTTCATACAGATAGCGGTGCTTATATTTCCATGTTTATACAGATAGCGGTGTAGGTATTTCCATGTTTATACAGATAGCGGTGTAGTTATTTCCATGTTTATACAGATAGCGGTGTAGATATTTATATGTTCATACATATGGCGGTGCAGATATTTCCATGTTCATACAGATGGCGGTGTAGACATTTCCATGTTTATAGAGATAGTGGTGTAGTTATTTCCATGTGTAAAGAGATAACTTTGTAGATATTTCCATGTATATGCAGATAGCTGTGTAGCTATTTCCATTTTCATGCAGTTAGCGGTGTAGATATTTCCATGTTCAAACAGATAGCGGTGTAGGTATTTCCATATTCATACAGATAGCGGTGCAGATATTTCCATGTTCATACAGAAAGCGGTGTAGATATTTCCATGTTTATACAGATAGCGGTGAAGATGTATGCATGTTTACACAGATAGCGGTGTAGATATTTCGATGTTCATACAGATAGCGGTGTAGATATTTCCATGTTCATCCAGATGGCTGTGTTGATATATCCATGTTCATAGAGATAGAGGTGTAGATATTTCCATGTTCATACAGATAGTGGTTTAGATATTTCCATGTTCATACAGATAGCGGTGTAGCTATTTCCATGTTCATACAGATAGCGGTGTAGATATTTCCATGTTCGTACAGATAGCGGTGGAGATATTTCCATGTTCATACAGATAGCGGTGCTAATATTTCCATGTTTATACAGGTAGCGGTGCAGATATTTCCATGTTCATGCAGATAGCGGTGTAGATATTTCCATGTTCATCCAGATGGCTGTGTAGATATATCCATGTTCATACAGATGGCGGTGAAGATACTTCCATGTTCATACAGATAGCGGTGTAGATATTTCCATCTTTATACAGATAGTGGTGTAGATATTTCCATGTTCATACAGATAGCAGTGTTGATATTTCCATGTTTATACAGGTAGCGGTGCAGATATTTCCATGTTTATACAGATAGCGGTGTAGATATTTCCATGTTTATACAGATAGCGGTGTAGATATTTCCAGGTTTATACAGATAGCTGTGTAGATATCTCCATCGTAATACAGATGGCGGTGTAGTTATTTATATGTTCATACAGATGGCGGTGCAGATATTTCCATGTTCATACAGATGGCGGTGTGGATATTTGCATGTTCATACAGATGGCGGTGTAGCTATTTCCATGTTCATGGAAATAGCGGTGTAGATATTTCCATGTTCATCCAGATGGCTGTGTAGAGATATCCATGTTCATACAGATGGCGGTGAAGATATTTCCATGTTTTACAGATAGCGGTGTAGATATTTCCATGTTCATACAGATAGTGGTGTAGATATTTCCATGTTCATACAGATAGGGGGGCTGATATTTCCATGTTCATTCAGATAGCGGTGCTGATATTTCCATGTTTATACAGGTAGCGGTGTAGCTATTTCCAAGTTTATACAGATAGTGGTGTAGATATTTCCATGTTCATACAGATAGCGGTGTAGCTATTTCCATGTTCATACAGATAGCGGTGTAGTTATTTCCATGTTCATCCAGATGGCTCTGTAGATATCTCCATCTTAATACAGATGGCGGTGAAGGTATTTCCATGTTCATACAGATAGCGGTGTAGCTATTTCCATGTTCATGCAGATAGCGGTGTAGATATTTCCATGTTCATCCATATGGCTGTGTAGATATATCCATGTTCATACAGATAGCGGTGTAGATATTTCCATGTTCATACAGATAGTGCTGTAGCTATTTCCATGTTCATACAGATAGCGGTGTAGCTATTTCCATGTTCATACAGATAGCGGTGTAGATATGTCCATGTTCATACAGATAGCGGTGCTTATATTTCCATGTTTATACAGGTAGCGGTGTAGATATTTCCATGTTCATACAGATAGCGGTGTAGATATTTCCATGTTTATAGAGATAGCGGTGTAGATATTTCCATGTTCATCCAGATGGCTGTGTAGTTATATCCATGTTCATACAGATGGCGGTGAAGATATTTCCATGTTCATACAGATGGCGGTGTAGATATTTATATGTTCATTCAGATGTCGGTGCAGATATTTCTATGTTCATACAGATGGCGGTGTAGATATTTCCATGTTTATAGAGATAGTGGTGTAGTTATTTCCATGTGTAAAGAGATAGCTTTGTAGATATTTCCCTGTATATGCAGATAGCTGTGTAGATATTTCCATTTTCATGCAGATAGCGGTGTAGATATTTCCATGTTCAAACAGATAGAGGTGTAGATATTTCCATGTTCATACAGATAGCGGTGTAGATATTTCCATGTTTATACAGATAGCGGTGAAGATGTTTGCATGTTTACACAGATAGAGGTGTAGATATTTCCATGTTCATGCAGATAGCGGTGTAGATATTTCCATGTTCATCCAGATGGCTGTGTTGATATATCCATGTTCATACTGATGGCGGTGAAGATACTTCCATGTTCATACAGATAGCGGTGTAGATATTTCCATGTTTATACAGATAGTGGTGTAGAGATTTCCATGTTCATACATATAGCGGTGTAGCTATTTCCATGTTCATACAGATAGCGGTGCAGATATTTCCATGTTCATCCATATGGCTGTGTAGACATATCCATGTTCATACAGATGGCGGTGAAGATATTTCCATGTTCATACAGATAGCAGTGTAGATATTTCCATGTTCATCCAGATGGCTGTGTAGATATATCAATGTTCATACAGATGGCGGTGAAGATATTTCCATACTCATACAGATAGCAGTGTAGATATTTCCATGTTCATACAGATAGTGGTGTAGATATTTCCATGTTCATACAGATAGAGGGGCTGATATTTCCATGTTCATACAGATAGCGGTGCTGATATTTCCATGTTTATACAGGTAGCGGTGTAGATATTTCCATGTTTATAAAGATAGCGGTGTAGATATTTCCATGTTTATACAGATAGCGGTGTAGATATTTCCATGTTTATACAGATAACGGTGTAGATAACTCCATCTTAATACAGATGGCGGTGTAGATATTTATATGTTCATACAGATGGCCGTGCAGATATTTCCATGTTCATACAGATGCCGGTGTAGATATTTCCATGTTCATACAGATAGCCGTGTAGTTATTTCCATGTGTAAAGAGATAGCTGTGCATACATTTACATGTATATGCAGAAAGCTGTGTAGATATTTCCATTTTCATGCAGATAGCGGTTTAGATATTTCCATGTTCATAGAGATAGCGATGTAGATCTTTCCATGTTCATACGGATGACGGTGTAGGTATTTCCATATTTAAAGAGATAGCGGTGTAGTTATTTCCATGTTCATAGAGATAGCGTTTTAGATATTTCCATGTATATACAGATAGCGGTGTAGATATTTCCATGTTCATACGGATGGCGGTGTAGATATTTCCATGTGCAAAGAGATAGCTGTGTAGATATTTCCATGGATATGCAGATATCTGTGTAGATATTTCCATTTTCATGCAGATAGCGGTTTAGATATTTCCATGTTCAAACAGATAGCGGTTTAGATATTTCCATGTTCATACAGATAGTGGTGTAGATATATCCATGTTCATACAGATAGCGGTGTAGCTATTTCCATGTTCATACAGATAGCGGTGTAGATATTTCCATGTTCGTACAGATAGCGGTGTAGATATTTCCATGTTCATACAGATAGCAGTGTTGATATTTCCATGTTTATACAGGTAGCGGTGCAGATATTTCCATGTTTATACAGATAGCGGTGTAGATATTTCCATGTTTATACAGATAGCGGTGTAGATATTTCCAGGTTTATACAGATAGCGGTGTAGATATCTCCATCGTAATACAGATGGCGGTGTAGTTATTTATATGTTCATACAGATGGCGGTGCAGATATTTCCATGTTCATACAGATGGCGGTGTGGATATTTGCATGTTCATACAGATGGCGGTGTAGCTATTTCCATGTTCATGGAAATAGCGGTGTAGATATTTCCATGTTCATCCAGATGGCTGTGTAGAGATATCCATGTTCATACAGATAGTGGTGTAGATATTTCCATGTTCATACAGATAGCGGTGTAGATATTTCCATGTTCATACAGATAGTGGTGTAGATATTTCCATGTTCATACAGATAGGGGGGCTGATATTTCCATGTTCATACAGATAGCGGTGCTGATATTTCCATGTTTATACAGGTAGCGGTGTAGCTATTTCCAAGTTTATACAGATAGTGGTGTAGATATTTCCATGTTCATACAGATAGCGGTGTAGCTATTTCCATGTTCATACAGATAGCGGTGTAGTTATTTCCATGTTCATCCAGATGGCTGTGTAGATATCTCCATCTTAATACAGATGGCGGTGAAGGTATTTCCATGTTCATACAGATAGCGGTGTAGTTATTTCCATGTTCATAGAGATAGTGGTGTAGATATTTCCATGTTCATACAGATATAGGGGGTGATATTTCCATGTTCATACAGATAGCGGTGCTGATATTTCCATGTTTATGCAGGTAGCGGTGTAGATATTTTCAAGTTTATACAGATAGCGGTGTAGACATTTCCATGTATATACAGATAGCGGTGTAGATATTTCCATGTTTATACAGATAGCGGTGTAGATATCTCCATCTTAATACAGATGGTGGTGTAGATATTTATATGTTCATACTGAAGGCCGTGCAGCTATTTCCATGTTCATACAGATGGCGGTGTAGATATTTCCATGCTCATACCGATAGCGGTGTAGTTATTTCCATGTGTAAAGAGATAGCAGTGTAGATATTTCCATGTATATGCAGATAGCTGTGTAGATATTTCCATTTTCATGCAGATAGCGGTTTAGATATTTCCATGTTCAAACAGATAGCGGTGTAGGTATTTCCATGTTCATACAGATGGCTGTGTAGATATATCCATGTTCATACAGATAGGGGTGTAGATATTTCCATGTTCATACAGATGGCTGTGTAGATATATCCATGTTCATACAGATGGCGGTTAAGATATTTCCATGTTCATACAGATAGCGGTGTAGATATTTCCATGTTCATACAGATAGTGGTGTAGATATTTCCATGTTCATACATATAGAGGGGCTGATATTTCCATGTTCATACACATAGCGGTGCTGATATTTCCATGTTTATACAGGTAGCGGTGTAGATATTTCCAAGTTTATACAGATAGCGGTGTAGACATTTCCATGTTTATACAGATAGCGGTGTAGATATTTTCATGTTTATACAGATAGCGGTGTAGATATCTCCATCTTAATACACATGGCGGTTTAGATATTTATATGTTCATACCGATGGCCGTGCAGATATTTCCATGTTTATACAGATAGCGGTGTTGATATTTATATGTTCATACATATGGCGGTGCAGATATTTCCATGTTCATACAGATGGCGGTGTAGATATTTCCATGTTTATAGAGATAGTGGTGTAGTTATTTCCATGTGTAAAGAGATAGCTTTGTAGATATTTCCATGTATATGCAGATAGCTGTGTAGGTATTTCCATTTTCATGCAGATAGCGGTGTAGATATTTCCATGTTCAAACAGATAGCGGTGTAGATATTTCCATGTTCATACAGATAGCGGTGCAGATATTTCCATGTTCATACAGAAAGCGGTGTAGATATTTCCATGTTTATACAGATAGCGGTGAAGATGTATGCATGTTTACACAGATAACGGTGTAGATATTTCGATGTTCATACAGATAGCGGTGTAGATATTTCCATGTTCATCCAGATGGCTGTGTTGATATATCCATGTTCATAGAGATAGAGGAGTAGATATTTCCATGTTCATACAGATAGTGGTGTAGATATTTCCATGTTCATACAGATAGCGGTGTAGCTATTTCCATGTTCATACAGATAGCGGTGTAGATATTTCCATGTTCGTACAGATAGCGGTGGAGATATTTCCATGTTCATACAGATATGGGTGCTAATATTTCCATGTTTATACAGGTAGCGGTGCAGATATTTCCATGTTCATGCAGATAGCGGTGTAGATATTTCCATGTTCATCCAGATGGCTGTGTAGATATATCCATGTTCATACAGATGGCGGGGAAGATACTTCCATGTTCATACAGATAGCGGTGTAGATATTTCCATCTTTATACAGATAGTGGTGTAGATATTTCCATGTTCATACAGATAGCGGTGTAGCTATTTCCATGTTCATACAGATAGCGGTGTAGATATTTCCATGTCCATCCAGATGGCGGTGTAGACATACCCATGTTCATACAGATGGCGGTGAAGATAATTCCATGTTCATACAGATAGCGGTGTAGATATTTCCATGTTCATACAGATAGTGGTGTAGATATTTCCATGTTCATACAGACAGAGGGGCTGATATTTCCATGTTCACACAGATAGCGGTGTAGATATTTCCATGTTTATACACGTAGCGGTGTAGATATTTCCATGTTCATACAGATGGCGGTGTAGATATTTCCATGTTCATACAGATAGCGGTGTAGATATTTCCATGTGTAAAGAGATAGCGGTGTAGATATTTCCATGTATATGCAGATAGCTGTGTAGATATTTCCATTTTCATGCAGATATCGGTTTAGATATTTCCATGTTCAAACAGATAGCGGTGTAGATATTTCCATGTTCATACAGATAGCCGTGTAGATATTTCCATGTTTATACAGATAGCGGTGAAGAGGTATGCATGTTTACACAGATAGCGGTGTAGCTATTTCCATGTTCGTACAGATAGTGGTGTAGATATTTCCATGTTCATACAGATAGCAGTGCTGATATTTCCATGTTTATACAGGTAGCGGTGTGGATATTTCCATGTTTATACAGATAGCGGTGTAGATATTTCCATTTTTATACAGATAGCGGTGTAGATATTTCCAAGTTTACACAGAGAGCGGTGTAGATATTTCCATGTTCATCCATATGGCTGTGTAGATTAATCCATGTTCATACAGATGGTGGTGAAGATATTTCCATGTTCATACAGATAGCAGTGTAGTTATTTCCATGTTCATCCAGATGGCTGTGTAGATATATCCATGTTCATACAGATGGCGGTGAAGATATTTCCATACTCATACAGATAGCAGTATAGATATTTCCATGTTGATACAGATAGTGGTGTAGATATTTCCATGTTCATACAGATAGAGGGGCTGATATTTCCATGCTCATACAGATAGCCGTGCTGATATTTCCATGTTTATACAGGTAGCGGTGTAGATATTTCCATGTTTATAAAGATAGCGGTGTAGATATTTCCATGTTTATACAGATAGCGGTGTAGATATTTCCATGTTTATACAGATAGCTTTGTAGATATCTCCATCTTAATACAGATGGCGGTGTAGATATTTATATGTTCATACAGATGGCCGTGCAGATATTTCCATGTTCATACAGATGCCGGTGTAGATATTTCCATGTTCATACAGATAGCCGTGTAGATATTTCCATGTGTAAATAGATAGCTGTGTAGATATTTCCATGTATATGCAGATAGCTGTGTAGATATTTCCATTTCCATGCAGATAGCGGTTTAGATATTTCCATGTTCATAGAGATAGCGATGTAGAGCTTTCCATGTTCATACGGATGACGGTGTAGGTATTTCCATATTTAAAGTGATAGCGGTGTAGTTATTTCCATGTTCATAGAGATAGCGGTGTAGATATTTCCATGTATATACAGATAGCGGTGTAGATATTTCCATGTTTATACGGATGGCGGTGTAGATATTTCCATGTGCAAAGAGATATCTGTGTTGGTATTTCCACATATATGCAGATAGCTGTGTAGATATTTCCATTTTCATGCAGATAGCGGTTTAGATATTTCCATTTTCAAACAGATAGCGGTGTAGATATTTCCATGTTCATACAGATAGTGGTGTAGATATTTCCATGTTTATACAGATGGCGGTGAAGATGTATGCATGTTTACACAGAAAGCGGTGTAGATATTTCCATGTTCCCACAGATAGCGGTGTAGATATTTCCATGTTCATCTAGATGGCTGTGTAGATATATCCATGTTCATACAGATAGCGGTGTAGACATTTCCATGTTCATACAGATAGTGGTGTAGATATTTCCATGTTCATATAGATAGTGGTGTAGCTATTTCAATGTTCATACAGATAGCGGTGTAGATATTTCCATGTTCCTACAGATAGCGGTGTAGATATTTCCATGTTCATACAGATAGCGGTGCTGATATTTCCATGTTTAAACAGGTAGCGGTGCAGATATTTCCATGTTCATACAGATAGCGGTGTAGATATTTCCATGTTTATACAGATAGCGGTGTAGATATTTCCAGGTTTATACAGATAGCGGTGTAGATATCTCCATCTTAATACAGATGGCGGTGTAGATATTTATATGTTCATACAGATGGCCGTGCAGATATTTCCATGTTCATACAGATGCCGGTGTAGATATTTCCATGTTCATACAGATAGCCGTGTAGATATTTCCATGTGTAAATAGATAGCTGTGTAGATATTTCCATGTATATGCAGATAGCTGTGTAGATATTTCCATTTCCATGCAGATAGCGGTTTAGATATTTCCATGTTCATAGAGATAGCGATGTAGAGCTTTCCATGTTCATACGGATGACGGTGTAGGTATTTCCATATTTAAAGTGATAGCGGTGTAGTTATTTCCATGTTCATAGAGATAGCGGTGTAGATATTTCCATGTATATACAGATAGCGGTGTAGATATTTCCATGTTTATACGGATGGCGGTGTAGATATTTCCATGTGCAAAGAGATATCTGTGTTGGTATTTCCACATATATGCAGATAGCTGTGTAGATATTTCCATTTTCATGCAGATAGCGGTTTAGATATTTCCATTTTCAAACAGATAGCGGTGTAGATATTTCCATGTTCATACAGATAGTGGTGTAGATATTTCCATGTTTATACAGATGGCGGTGAAGATGTATGCATGTTTACACAGAAAGCGGTGTAGATATTTCCATGTTCCCACAGATAGCGGTGTAGATATTTCCATGTTCATCCAGATGGCTGTGTAGATATATCCATGTTCATACAGATAGCGGTGTAGACATTTCCATGTTCATACAGATAGTGGTGTAGATATTTCCATGTTCATATAGATAGTGGTGTAGCTATTTCAATGTTCATACAGATAGCGGTGTAGATATTTCCATGTTCCTACAGATAGCGGTGTAGATATTTCCATGTTCATACAGATAGCGGTGCTGATATTTCCATGTTTAAACAGGTAGCGGTGCAGATATTTCCATGTTCATACAGATAGCGGTGTAGATATTTCCATGTTTATACAGATAGCGGTGCAGATATTTCCAGGTTTATGCAGATAGCGGTGTAGATATCTCCATCTTAATACAAATGGCGGTGTAGTTATTTATATGTTCATACAGATGGCGGTGCAGATATTTCCATGTTCATACAGATGGCGGTGTGGATATTTCCATGTTCATACAGATGGCGGGGTAGCTATTTCCATGTTCATGGAGATAGCGGTGTAGATATTTCCATGTTCATCCAGATGGCTGTGTAGACATATCCATGTTCATACAGATGGCGGTGAAGATATTTCCATGTTCATACAGATAGCGGTGTAGATATTTCCATGTTCATACAGATAGTGGTGTAGATATTTCCATGTTCATACAGATAGGGGGGCTGATATTTCCATGTTCATACAGATAGCGGTGCTGATATTTCCATGTTTATACAGGTAGCGGTGTAGATATTTCCAGGTTTATACAGATAGCGGTGTAGACATTTCCATGTTTATACAGAGAGCGGTGTAGATATTTAAATGTTTATACAGATAGGGGTGTAGATATCTCTATCTTAATACAGATGGCGGTGTAGATATTTATATGTTCATACAGATGGCCATGCAGATATTTCCATGTTCATACAGATGGCGGAGTAGATATATCCATGTTCATACAGACAGCGGTGTAGTTATTTCCATGTGTAAAGAGATAGCTGTGTAGATATTTCCATGTATATGCAGATAGCTGTGTAGATATTTCCATTTTCATGCAGATAGCGGTGTAGATATTTCCATGTTCATCCAGATGGCTGTGTAGATATATCCATGTTCATACAGATCGCGGTGTAGATATTTCCAAGTTCATACAGATATTGCTTTAGATATTTCCAAGTTCATACAGATAGCGGTGCAGCTATTTCCATGTTCATACAGTTAGCGGTGTAGATATTTCCATGTTCATACAGATAGCGGTGTAGGTATTTCCATGTTCATACAGATAGCGGTGCTTATATTTCCATGTTTATACAGATAGCGGTGTAGATATTTCCATGTTTATACAGATAGCGGTGTAGATATTTATATGTTCATACAGATGGCGGTGCAGATATTTCCATGTTCATACAGATGTCGGTGTAGATATTTCCATGTTTATAGAGATAGTGGTGTAGTTATTTCCATGTGTAAAGAGATAGCTTTGTAGATATTTCCATGTATATGCAGATAGCTGTGTAGGTATTTCCATTTTCATGCAGATAGCGGTGTAGATATTTCCATGTTCAAACAGATAGCGGTGTAGATATTTCCATGTTCATACAGATAGCGGTGCAGATATGTCCATGTTCATACAGAAAGCGGTGTAGATATTTCCATGTTTATACAGATAGCGGTGAATATGTATGCATGTTTACACAGATAGCGGTGTAGATATTTCGATGTTCATACAGATAGCGGTGTAGATATTTCCATGTTCATCCAGATGGCTGTGTTGATATATCCATGTTCATAGAGATAGCGGTGTAGATATTTCCATGTTCATACAGATAGTGGTGTAGATATTTCCATGTTCATACAGATAGCTGTGTAGTTATTTCCATGTTCATACAGATAGCGGTGTAGATATTTCCATGTTCGTACAGATAGCGGTGGAGATATTTCCATGTTCATACAGATAGCGGTGCTGATATTTCCATGTTTATACAGGTAGCGGTGCAGATATTTCCATGTTCATGCAGATAGCGGTGTAGATATTTCCATGTTCATCCAGATGGCTGTGTAGATATATCCATGTTCATACAGATGGCGGTGAAGATACTTCCATGTTCATACAGATAGCGGTGTAGATATTTCCATCTTTATACAGATAGTGGTGTAGATATTTCCATGTTCATACAGATAGCGGTGTAGCTATTTATATGTTCATACAGATAGCGGTGTAGATATTTCCATGTTTATACAGATAGCGGTGAAGAAGTATGCATGTTTACACAGATAGCGGTGTAGCTATTTCCATGTTCATACAGATAGCGGTGTAGATATTTCCATATTCGTACAGATAGTGGTGTAGATATTTCCATGTTCATACAGATAGCGGTGCTGATATTTCCATGTTTATAGAGGTAGCGGTGTGGATATTTCCATGTTTATACAGATAACGGTGTAGATATTTCCATTTTTATAAAGATAGCGGCGTAGATATTTCCACGTTTATACAGAGAGCTGTGTAGATATTTCCATGTTCATCCATATGGCTGTGTAGATTAATCCATGTTCATACAGATGGTGGTGAAGATATTTCCATGTTCTTACAGATAGCAGTGTAGATATTTCCATGTTCATCCAGATGGCTGTGTAGATATATCCATGTTCATACAGATGGCGGTGAAGATATTTCCATACTCATACAGATAGCAGTATAGATATTTCCATGTTGATACAGATAGTGGTGTAGATATTTCAATGTTCATACAGATAGAGGGGCTGATATTTCCATGTTCATACAGATAGCGGTGCTGATATTTCCATGTTTATACAGGTAGCGTTGTAGATATTTCCATGTTTATAAAGATAGCGGTGTAGATATTTCCATGTTTATACAGATAGCGGTGTAGATATTTCCATGTTTATACAGATAGCGGTGTAGATATCTCCATCTTAATACAGATGGCGGTGTAGATATTTATATGTTCATACAGATGGCCGTGCAGATATTTCCATGTTCATACAGATGCCGGTGTAGATATTTCCATGTTCATTCAGATAGCCGTGTAGATATTTCCATGTGTAAAGAGATAGCTGTGTAGATATTTCCATGTATATGCAGATAGCTGTGGAGATATTTCCATTTCCATGCAGATAGCGGTTTAGATATTTCCATGTTCATAGAGATAGCGATGTAGAGCTTTCCATGTTCATACGGATGACGGTGTAGGTATTTCCATATTTAAAGAGATAGCGGTGTAGTTATTTCCATGTTCATAGAGATAGCGGTGTAGATATTTCCATGTATATACAGATAGCGGTGTAGATATTTCCATGTTTATACGGATGGCGGTGTAGATATTTCCATGTGCAAAGAGATATCTGTGTAGGTATTTCCACATATATGCAGATAGCTGTGTAGATATTTCCATTTTCATGCAGATAGCGGTTTAGATATTTCCATGTTCAAACAGATAGCGGTGTAGATATTACCATGTTCATACAGATAGTGGTGTAGATATTTCCATGTTTATACAGATAGCGGTGAAGATGTATGCATGTTTACACAGAAAGCGGTGTAGATATTTCCATGTTCCCACAGATAGCGGTGTAGATATTTCCATGTTCATCCAGATGGCTGTGTAGATATATCCATGTTCATACAGATAGCGGTGTAGACATTTCCATGTTCATACAGATAGCGGTGTAGATATTTCCATGTTCATATAGATAGCGGTGTAGCTATTTCAATGTTCATACAGATAGCGGTGTAGATATTTCCATGTTCGTAAAGATAGCGGTGTAGATATTTCCATGTTCATACAGATAGCGGTGCTGATATTTCCATGTTTAAACAGGTAGCGGTGCAGATATTTCCATGTTCATACAGATAGCGGTGTAGATATTTCCATGTTTATACAGATAGCGGTGCAGATATTTCCAGGTATATGCAGATAGCGGTGTAGATATCTCCATCTTAATACAAATGGCGGTGTAGTTATTTATATGTTCATACAGATGGCGGTGCAGATATTTCCATGTTCATACAGGTGGCGGTGTGGATATTTGCATGTTCATACAGATGGCGGTGTAGCTATTTCCATGTTCATGGAGATAGCGGTGTAGATATTTCCATGTTCATCCAGATGGCTGTGTAGAGATATCCATGTTCATACAGATGGCGGTGAAGATATTTCCATGTTCATACAGATAGCGGTGTAGATATTTCCATGTTCATACAGATATTGGTGTAGATATTTCCATGTTCATACAGATAGGGGGGCTGATATTTCCATGTTCATACAGATAGCGGTGCTGATATTTCCATGTTTATACAGGTAGCGGTGTAGCTATTTCCAAGTTTATACAGATAGCGGTGTAGATATATCCATGTTCATACAGATGGCGGTGAAGATATTTACATGTTCTTACAGATAGCGGTGTAGATATTTCCATGTTCATACGGATAGCGGTGTAGATATTTCCATGTTCATACAGATAGTGGTGTAGATATTTCCATGTTCATACAGATGGCGGTGTAGATATTTCCATGTTCATACAGATAGCGGTGTAGTTATTTCCATGTGTGAAGAGATAGCTGTGTAGATATTTCCATGTATATGCAGATAGCTGTGAAGATATTTCCATTTTCATGCAGACAGCGGTGTAGCTATTTCCATGTTCATACAGATAGCCGTGTAGATATTTCCATGTTCAAACAGATAGCGGTGTAGATATTTCTATGTTCATACAGATAGCGGTGCTTATATTTCCATGTTTATACAGGTAGCGGTGTAGATATTTCCATGTTTATACAGATAGCGGTGTAGATATTTATATGTTTATACAGATAGCGGTGTAGATATTTCCATGTTCATCCAGATGGCTGTGTAGATATATCCATGTTCATACAGATGACGGTGAAGATAATTCCACGTTCATACAGATAGCGGTGTAGATATTTCCATGTTCATACACATAGTGGTGTAGATATTTCCATGTTCATACAGATAGATGGGCTGATATTTCCATGTTCATACAGATAGCGGTGCTGATATTTCCATGTTTATACAGGTAGCGGTGTAGATATTTCCATGTTTACACAGATAGCGGTGTAGATATTTCCATGTTTATACAGATAGCGGTGCAGATATCTCCATCTTAATACAGATGGCAGTGTAGATATTTATATGTTCATACAGATGGCCGTTCAGATATTTCCATGTTCATACAGATGGCGGTGTAGATATTTCCATGTTGATACAGATAGCGGTGTAGTTATTTCCATGTGCAAAGAGATAGCTATGTAGATATTTCCATGTATATGCAGATAGCTGTGAAGATATTTCCATTTTCATGCAGACAGCGGTGTAGCTATTTCCATGTTCATACAGATAGCCGTGTAGATATTTCCATGTTCAAACAGATAGCGGTGTAGATATTTCTATGTTCATACAGATAGCGGTGCTTATATTTCCATGTTTATACAGGTAGCGGTGTAGATATTTCCATGTTTATACAGATAGCGGTGTAGATATTTATATGTTTATACAGATAGCGGTGTAGATATTTCCATGTTCATCCAGATGGCTGTGTAGATATATCCATGTTCATACAGATGACGGTGAAGATAATTCCACGTTCATACAGATAGCGGTGTAGATATTTCCATGTTCATACACATAGTGGTGTAGATATTTCCATGTTCATACAGATAGATGGGCTGATATTTCCATGTTCATACAGATAGCGGTGCTGATATTTCCATGTTTATACAGGTAGCGGTGTAGATATTTCCATGTTTACACAGATAGCGGTGTAGATATTTCCATGTTTATACAGATAGCGGTGCAGATATCTCCATCTTAATACAGATGGCAGTGTAGATATTTATATGTTCATACAGATGGCCGTTCAGATATTTCCATGTTCATACAGATGGCGGTGTAGATATTTCCATGTTGATACAGATAGCGGTGTAGTTATTTCCATGTGCAAAGAGATAGCTATGTAGATATTTCCATGTATATGCAGATATCTGTGTAGACATTTCCATTTTCAGGCAAATAGCGGTTTATATATTTCCATGTTCAAACAGATAGCGGTGTAGATATTTCCATGTTCATACAGATAGCGGTGTAGATATTTCCATGTTTATACAGATAGCGGTGAAGATGTATGTATGTTTACACAGACAGCGGTGTAGATATTTCCATGTTCATACAGATAGTGGTGTAGATATTTCCATATTCATCCAGATGGCTGTGTAGATATATCCATGTTCATACAGATAGCGGTGTAGATATTTCCATGTTCATACAGATAGTGGTGTAGATATTTCCATGTTCATACAAACAGCGGTGTATCTATTTCCATGTTCATACAGATAGCGGTGTAGATATTTCCATGTTCGTACAGATAGCGGTGTAGATATTTCCATGTTCATACAGATAGCGGTGCTGATATTTCCATGTTTATACAGTCAGTGGTGTGGATATTTCCATGTTTTTACAGATAGCGGTGTGGATATTTCCATGTTTATGCAGATAGCGGTGTAGATATTTCCAGGTTTATACAGAGAGCGGTGTAGATATCTCCATCTTAATACGGATGGCGGTGTAGATATTTATATGTTCATACAGATGGCGGTGCAGATATTTCCATGTTCATACAGATGGCGGTGTAGCTATTTCCATGTTCATACAGATAGCGGTGTACCTATATCCATGTTCATGCAGATAGCGGTGTAGATATTTCCATGTTCATCCATATGGCTGTGTAGATATATCCATGTTCATACAGATGGCGGTGAAGGTATTTCCATGTTCATACAGATAGCGGTGTAGATATTTCCATGTTCATACAGATAGCGGTGTAGATATTTCCATTTTCATCCAGTTGGCTGTGTAGATATCCATGTTCATACAGATGGCGATGAAGATATTTCCATGTTCATACAGATAGCGGTGTAGATATTTCCATGTTCATACAGATAGCGGTGTAGATATCTCCATGTTAATACAGATAGTGGTGTAGATATTTCCATGTTTATACAGATGGCGGTGTAGATATTTATATGTTCATACAGATGGCGGTGCAGATATTTCCATGTTCATGCAGATGGCGGTGTAGATATTTCCATGTTTATAGAGATAGTGGTGTAGTTATTTCCATGTGTAAAGAGATAGCTTTGTAGATATATCCATGTATATGCAGATAGCTGTGTAGATATTTCCATTTTCATGCAGATAGCGGTGTAGATATTTCCATGTTCAAACAGATAGCGGTGTAGATATTTCCATGTTCATACAGATAGTGCTGTAGATATTTCCATGTTCATACAGATTGCGGTGTAGCTATTTCCATGTTCATACAGACAGCGGTGTAGATATTTCCATGTTCATCCAGATGGCTGTGTAGATATCTCCATCTTAATACAGATGGCGGTGAAGATATTTCCATGTTCATACAGATAGCGGTGTATACATTTCCATGTTCATACAGATAGTGGTGTAGATATTTCCATGTTCATACAGATAGAGGGGGTGGTATTTCCATGTTCATACAGATAGCGGTGCTGATATTTCCATGTTTATACAGGTAGCGGTGTAGTTATTTCCATGTGTAAAGAGATAGCTTTGTAGATATTTCCATGTATATGCAGATAGCTGTGTAGATATTTCCATTTTCATGCAGATAGCGGTGTAGATATTTCCATGTTCAAACAGATAGCGGTGTAGATATTTCCATGTTCATACAGATAGCGGTTTAGCTATATCCATGTTCATGCAGATAGCGGTGTACATATTTCCATGTTCATCCATAGGGCTGTGTAGATATATCCATGTTCATACAGATGGCGGTGAAGATATTTCCATGTTCATACAGATAGCGGTGTAGATATTTCCATTTTCATCCAGATGGCTGTGTAGATATATCCATGTTCATACAGATGGCGATGAAGATATTTCCATGTTCATACAGATAGCGGTGTAGATATTTCCATGTTCATACAAATAGCGGTGTAGATATCTCAATGTTCATACAGATAGTGGTGTAGATATTTCCATGTTCATACAGATGGCGGTGTAGATATTTATATGTTCATACAGATGGCGGTGCAGATATTTCCATGTTCATGCAGATGGCGGTGTAGATATTTCCATGTTTATAGAGATAGTGGTGTAGTTATTTCCATGTGTAAAGAGATAGCTTTGTAGATATATCCATGAATATGCAGATAGCTGTGTAGATATTTCCATTTTCATGCAGATAGCGGTGTAGATATTTCCATGTTCAAACAGATAGCGGTGTAGATATTTCCATGTTCATGCAGATAGTGCCATAGATATTTCCATGTTCATACAGATAGCGGTGTAGCTATTTCCAGTTCATACAGATAGCGGTGTAGATATTTCCATGTTCATCCAGATGGCTGTGTAGATATCTCCATCTTAATACAGATGGCGGTGAAGATATTTCCATGTTCATACAGATAGCGGTGTATATATTTCCATGTTCATACAGATAGTGGTGTAGATATTTCCATGCTCATACAGATAGAGGGGGTGATATTTCCATGTTCATACAGATAGCGGTGCTGATATTTCCATGTTTGTACAGGTAGCGGTGTAGGTATTTCCAATTTTATACAGATAGCGGTGTAGACATTTCCATGTTTATACAGAAATCCGTGCAGATATTTCCATGTTCATACAGATGGCGGTGTAGATATTTCCATGTTCATACTGATAGCGGTGTAGTTATTTCCATGTGTAAAGAGATAGCTGTGTAGATATTTCCATGTATATGCAGATAGCTGTGTAAATATTTCCATTTTCATGCAGATTGCGGTTTAGATATTTCCATGTTCAATCAGATAGCGGTGTAGATATTTCCATGTTCATACAGATAGCTTTGTAGATGTATCCATGTTTATACTGATAGTGGCGAAGATGTATGCATGTTTAAACAGATAGCAGTGTAGATATTTCCATGTTTATACAGATAGCGGTGTAGATATTTCCATGTTCATCCAGATGGCTGTGTAGATATATCCATGTTCATACAGATAGCGGTGTAGATATTTCCATGTACATACAGATAGTGCTGTAGATATTTCCATGTTCATACAGATAGCGGTGCAGATATTTCCATTTTCATACAGATAGCGGTGTAGATATTTCCATGTTCGTACAGATAGCGGTGTAGATATTTCCATGTTCATACAGATAGCGGTGCTTATGTTTCCATGTTTATACAGATAGCGGTGTAGATATTTCCATGTTTATACTGATAGCGGTGTAGATATTTCCATGTTTATAGAGATAGCGGTGTGGATATTTCCAAGTTTATACAGATAGCGGTGTAGATATCTCCATCTTAATACAGATGGCGGTGTAGATATTTATATGTTCATACTGATGGCGGTGCAGATATTTTCATGTTCATACAGATGGCGGTGTTGATATTTCCATGTTTATAGAGTCAGTGGTGTAGTTATTTCCATGTGTAAAGAGATAGCTTTGTAGATATTTCCATGTATATGCAGATAGCTGTGTAGGTATTTCCATTTTCATGCAGATAGCGGTGTAGATATTTCCATGTTCAAACAGATAGCGGTGTAGATATTTCCATGTTCATACAGATAGTGGTGTAGATATTTCCATGTTCATACAGATAGCGGTGTTGCTATTCCCATGTTCGTACAGATAGCGGTGTAGTTATTTCCAAGTTTATACAGATAGCGGTGTAGACATTTCCATGTTTATACAGATACCTGTGTAGATATTTTCATGTTTATACAGATAGCGGTGTAGATATCTCCATCTTAATACAGATGGCGGTTTAGATATTTATATGTTCATACAGATGGCCGTGCAGATATTTCCATGTTCATACAGGTGGCGGTGTAGATATTTCCATGTTCATCCATATGGCTGTGTAGATATATCCATGTTCATACAGATGGCGGTGAAGATATTTCCATGTTCATAGAGATAGCGGTGTAGATATTTCCTTGTTCATACAGATAGCGGTGTAGATATTTCCATGTTCATACAGATAGCGGTGTAGATATTTCCATGTTCATACAGATGGCGGTGTAGTTATGTCCATGTTCATACAGATATCGGTGTAGTTATTTCCAAGTGTGAAGAGATACCTGAGTAGATATTTCCATGTATATGCAGATAGCTGTGAAGATATTTCTATTTTCATGCATATTGCGGTTTAAATATTTCCATGTTCAAACAGATAGCGGTATAGATATTTCCATTTTCATACAGATAGCGGTGTAGAGATTTCCATGTTTATACAGATAGCGGTGAAGATGTATGCATGTTTACACAGATAGCGGTGTAGATATTTCCATGTTCATACAGATAGCGGTGTAGATATTTCCATGTTTATACAGATAGCAGTGAAGATGTATGCATGTTTACACAGACAGCGGTGTAGATATTTCCATGTTCATACAGATAGCGGTGTAGATATTTCCATATTCATCCAGATGGCAGTGTAGATATATCCATGTTCATACAGAGAGCGGTGAAGATATTTCCATGTTCATACAGATAGTTGTGTAGATATTTCCATGTTCATACAGATAGCGGTGTATCAATTTCCATGTTCATACAGATAGCGGTGTAGATATTTCCATGTTCGTACAGATAGCGGTGTAGATATTTCCATGTTCATACAGATAGCGGTGCTGATATTTCCATGTTTATACAGTCAGTGGTGTGGATATTTCCATGTTTATACAGATAGCGGTGTGGATATTTCCATGTTTATGCAGATAGCGGTGTAGATATTTCCAGGTTTATACAGATTGCGGTGTAGATATCTCCATCTTAATACGGATGGCGGTGTAGATATTTATATGTTCATACAGATGGCGATGCAGATATTTCCATGTTCATACAGATGGCGGCGTAGCTATTTCCATGTTCATACAGATAGCGGTGTAGATATTTCCATGTTCATACAGATAGCGGTGTAGTTATTTCCATGTGTAAAGAGATAGCTGTGTAGATATTTCCATGTATATGCAGATAGCTGTGTAGATATTTCCATTTTCATGCAGATAGCGGTGTAGATATTTCCATGTTCAAACAGATAGCGGTGTAGATATTTCCATGTTCATACAGATAGCGGTGTAGCTATTTCCATGTTCATACAGATAGCGGTGTAGATATTTCCATGTTCATACAGATAGCGGTGTAGATATTTCCATGTTCATACAGATAGCGGTGTAGATATTTCCATGTTCATACAGATATCGGTGTAGATATTTCCATGTTCATACAGATAGACGTGTAGATATTTCCATGTTCAAACAGATAGCGGTGTAGATATTTCCATGTTCATACAGATAGCTTTGTAGATATATCCATGTTTATACAGATAGCGGCGAAGATGTATGCATGTTTACACAGATAGCGGTGTAGATATTTCCATGTTTATACAGATAGCGGTGGAGATATATCCATGTTCATCCAGATGGCTGTGTAGATATATCCATGTTCATACAGATAACGGTGTAGATATTTCGATGTTCATACAGATAGTGCTGTAGATATTTCCATGTTCATACAGATAGCGGTGCAGCTATTTCCATGTTCATACAGATAGCGGTGTAGATATTTCCATGTTCGTACAGATAGCGGTGTAGATATTTCCATGTTCATACATATAGCGGTGCTTATATTTCCATGTTTATACAGATAGCGGTGTAGATATTTCCATGTTTATACAGATAGCGGTGTAGATATTTCCATGTTTATAGAGATAGCGGTGTAGATATTTCCAAGTTTATACAGATAGCGGTGTAGATATCTCCATCTTAATACAGATTGCGGTGTAGATATTTATATGTTCATACAGATGGCGGTGCAGATATTTCCATGTTCATACAGATGGCGGTGTTGATATTTCCATGTTTATAGAGATAGTGGTGTAGTTATTTCCATGTGTAAAGAGATAGCTGTGTAGATATTTCCATGTATATGCAGATAGCTGTGTAGATATTTCCATTTTCATGCAGATAGCGGTGTAGATATTTCCATGTTCAAACAGATAGCGGTGTAGATATTTCCATGTTAATACAGATAGTGGTGTAGATATTTCCATGTTCATACAGATAGCGGTGTACCTATTTCCATGTTCATACTGATAGCGGTGTAGATATTTCCATGTTCATCCAGATGGCTGTGTAGATATATCCATGTTCATACAGATGGCGGTGAAGATATTTCCATGTTCATACAGATAGCGGTGTAGATATTTCCATGTTCATACAGATAGTGGTGTAGATATTTCCATGTTCATACATATAGAGGGGCTGATATTTCCATGTTCATACACATAGCGGTGCTGATATTTCCATGTTTATACAGGTAGCGGTGTAGATATTTCCAAGTTTATACAGATAGCGGTGTAGACATTTCCATGTTTATACAGATAGCGGTGTAGATATTTTCATGTTTATACAGATAGCGGTGTAGATATCTCCATCTTAATACACATGGCGGTTTAGATATTTATATGTTCATACAGATGGCCGTGCAGATATTTCCATGTTCATACAGATGGCGGTGTAGATATTTCCATGTTCATCCATATGGCTGTGTAGATATATCCATGTTCATACAGATTGCGGTGTAGATATTTCCATGTTCATACGGATAGCGGTGTAGATATTTCCATGTTCATACAGATAGTGGTGTAGGTATTTCCATGTTCATACAGATGGCGGTGTAGATATTTCCATGTTCATACAGATAGCGGGGTAGTTATTTCCATGTGTGAAGAGATAGCTGTGTAGATATTTCCATGTATATGCAGATATCTGTGAAGATATTTCCATTTTCATGCAGACAGCGGTGCAGCTATTCCCATCTTCATACAGATAGCGGTGTAGATATTTCCATGTTCAAACAGATAGCGGTGTAGATATTTCCATGTTCATACAGATAGCGGTGCTTATATTTCCATGTTTATACTGATAGCGGTGTAGGTATTTCCATGTTTATACAGATAGCGGTGTAGTTATTTCCATGTTTATACAGATAGCGGTGTAGATATTTATATGTTCATACATATGGCGGTGCAGATATTTCCATGTTCATACAGATGGCGGTGTAGATATTTCCATGTTTATAGAGATAGTGGTGTAGTTATTTCCATGTGTAAAGAGATAGCTTTGTAGATATTTCCATGTATATGCAGATAGCTGTGTAGGTATTTCCATTTTCACGCAGTTAGCGGTGTAGATATTTCCATGTTCAAACAGATAGCGGTGTAGGTATTTCCATGTTCATACAGATAGCGGTGCAGATATTTCCATGTTCATACAGAAAGCGGTGTAGATATTTCCATGTTTATACAGATAGCGGTGAAGATGTATGCATGTTTACACAGATAGCGGTGTAGATATTTCGATGTTCATACAGATAGCGGTGTAGATATTTCCATGTTCATCCAGATGGCTGTGTTGATATATCCATGTTCATAGAGATAGAGGTGTAGATATTTCCATGTTCATACAGATAGTGGTTTAGATATTTCCATGTTCATACAGATAGCGGTGTAGCTATTTCCATGTTCATACAGATAGCGGTGTAGATATTTCCATGTTCGTACAGATAGCGGTGGAGATATTTCCATGTTCATACAGATAGCGGTGCTAATATTTCCATGTTTATACAGGTAGCGGTGCAGATATTTCCATGTTCATGCAGATAGCGGTGTAGATATTTCCATGTTCATCCAGATGGCTGTGTAGATATATCCATGTTCATACAGATGGCGGTGAAGATACTTCCATGTTCATACAGATAGCGGTGTAGATATTTCCATCTTTATACAGATAGTGGTGCAGATATTTCCATGTTCATACAGATGGCGGTGTTGATATTTCCATGTTTATAGAGATAGTGGTGTAGTTATTTCCATGTGTAAAGAGATAGCTGTGTAGATATTTCCATGTATATGCAGATAGCTGTGTAGATATTTCCATTTGCATGCAGATAGCGGTGTAGATATTTCCATGTTCAAACAGATAGCGGTGTAGATATTTCCATGTTCATACAGATAGTGGTGTAGATATTTCCATGTTCATACAGATAGCGGTGTAGCTATTTCCATGTTCATACTGATAGCGGTGTAGATATTTCCATGTTCATCCAGATGGCTGTGTAGATATATCCATGTTCATACAGATGGCGGTGAAGATATTTCCATGTTCATACAGATAGCGGTGTAGATATTTCCATGTTCATACAGATAGTGGTGTAGACATTTCCATGTTCATACATATAGAGGTGCTGATATTTCCATGTTCATACACATAGCGGTGCTTATATTTCCATGTTTATACAGGTAGCGGTGTAGATATTTAAAAGTTTATACAGATAGCGGTGTAGATATTTTCATGTTTATACAGATAGCGGTGTAGATATCTCCATCTTAATACACATGGCGGTTTAGATATTTATATGTTCATACAGATGGCCGTGCAGATATTTCCATGTTCATACAGATGGCGGTGTAGATATTTCCATGTTCATCCATATGGCTGTGTAGATATATCCATGTTCATACAGATAGCGGTGTAGATATTTCCATGTTCATACGGATAGCGGTGTAGATATTTCCATGTTCATACAGATAGTGGTGTAGGTATTTCCATGTTCATACAGATGGCGGTGTAGATATTTCCATGTTCATACAGATAGCGGTGTAGTTATTTCCATGTGTGAAGAGATAGCTGTGTAGATATTTCCATGTATATGCAGATAGCTGTGAAGATATTTCCATTTTCATGCAGACAGCGGTGCAGCTATTTCCATCTTCATACAGATAGCGGTGTAGATATTTCCATGTTCAAACAGATAGCGGTGTAGATATTTCCATGTTCATACAGATAGCGGTGCTTATATTTCCATGTTTATACAGATAGCGGTGTAGGTATTTCCATGTTTATACAGATAGCGGTGTAGTTATTTCCATGTTTATACAGATAGCGGTGTAGATATTTATATGTTCATACATATGGCGGTGCAGATATTTCCATGTTCATATAGATGGCGGTGTAGATATTTCCATGTTTATAGAGATAGTGGTGTAGTTATTTCCATGTGTAAAGAGATAGCTTTGTAGATATTTCCATGTATATGCAGATAGCTGTGTAGCTATTTCCATTTTCATGCAGTTAGCGGTGTAGATATTTCCATGTTCAAACAGATAGCGGTGTAGGTATTTCCATATTCATACAGATAGCGGTGCAGATATTTCCATGTTCATACAGAAAGCGGTGTAGATATTTCCATGTTTATACAGATAGCGGTGAAGATGTATGCATGTTTACGCAGATAGCGGTGTAGATATTTCGATGTTCATACAGATAGCGGTGTAGATATTTCCATGTTCATCCAGATGGCTGTGTTGATATATCCATGTTCATAGAGATAGAGGTGTAGATATTTCCATGTTCATACAGATAGTGGTTTAGATATTTCCATGTTCATACAGATAGCAGTGTAGCTATTTCCATGTTCATACAGATAGCGGTGTAGATATTTCCATGTTCGTACAGATAGCGGTGGAGATATTTCCATGTTCATACAGATAGCGGTGCTAATATTTCCATGTTTATACAGGTAGCGGTGCAGATATTTCCATGTTCATGCAGATAGCGGTGTAGATATTTCCATGTTCATCCAGATGGCTGTGTAGATATATCCATGTTCATACAGATGGCGGTGAAGATACTTCCATGTTCATACAGATAGCGGTGTAGATATTTCCATCTTTATACAGATAGTGGTGTAGATATTTCCATGTTCATACAGATAGCAGTGTTGATATTTCCATGTTTATACAGGTAGCGGTGCAGATATTTCCATGTTTATACAGATAGCGGTGTAGATATTTCCATGTTTATACAGATAGCGGTGTAGATATTTCCAGGTTTATACAGATAGCTGTGTAGATATCTCCATCGTAATACAGATGGCGGTGTAGTTATTTATATGTTCATACAGATGGCGGTGCAGATATTTCCATGTTCATACAGATGGCGGTGTGGATATTTGCATGTTCATACAGATGGCGGTGTAGCTATTTCCATGTTCATGGAAATAGCGGTGTAGATATTTCCATGTTCATCCAGATGGCTGTGTAGATATTTCCATGTTCATACAGATAGGGGGGCTGATATTTCCATGTTCATACAGATAGCGGTGCTGATATTTCCATGTTTATACAGGTAGCGGTGTAGCTATTTCCAAGTTTATACAGATAGTGGTGTAGATATTTCCATGTTCATACAGATAGCGGTGTAGCTATTTCCATGTTCATACAGATAGCGGTGTAGTTATTTCCATGTTCATCCAGATGGCTCTGTAGATATCTCCATCTTAATACAGATGGCGGTGAAGGTATTTCCATGTTCATACAGATAGCGGTGTAGCTATTTCCATGTTCATGCAGATAGCGGTGTAGATATTTCCATGTTCATCCATATGGCTGTGTAGATATATCCATGTTCATACAGATAGCGGTGTAGATATTTCCATGTTCATACAGATAGTGCTGTAGCTATTTCCATGTTCATACAGATAGCGGTGTAGCTATTTCCATGTTCATACAGATAGCGGTGTAGATATGTCCATGTTCATACAGATAGCGGTGCTTATATTTCCATGTTTATACAGGTAGCGGTGTAGATATTTCCATGTTCATACAGATAGCGGTGTAGATATTTCCATGTTTATAGAGATAGCGGTGTAGATATTTCCATGTTCATCCAGATGGCTGTGTAGTTATATCCATGTTCATACAGATGGCGGTGAAGATATTTCCATGTTCATACAGATGGCGGTGTAGATATTTATATGTTCATACAGATGTCGGTGCAGATATTTCTATGTTCATACAGATGGCGGTGTAGATATTTCCATGTTTATAGAGATAGTGGTGTAGTTATTTCCATGTGTAAAGAGATAGCTTTGTAGATATTTCCCTGTATATGCAGATAGCTGTGTAGATATTTCCATTTTCATGCAGATAGCGGTGTAGATATTTCCATGTTCAAACAGATAGAGGTGTAGATATTTCCATGTTCATACAGATAGCGGTGTAGATATTTCCATGTTTATACAGATAGCGGTGAAGATGTTTGCATGTTTACACAGATAGAGGTGTAGATATTTCCATGTTCATGCAGATAGCGGTGTAGATATTTCCATGTTCATCCAGATGGCTGTGTTGATATATCCATGTTCATACTGATGGCGGTGAAGATACTTCCATGTTCATACAGATAGCGGTGTAGATATTTCCATGTTTATACAGATAGTGGTGTAGAGATTTCCATGTTCATACATATAGCGGTGTAGCTATTTCCATGTTCATACAGATAGCGGTGCAGATATTTCCATGTTCATCCATATGGCTGTGTAGACATATCCATGTTCATACAGATGGCGGTGAAGATATTTCCATGTTCATACAGATAGCAGTGTAGATATTTCCATGTTCATCCAGATGGCTGTGTAGATATATCAATGTTCATACAGATGGCGGTGAAGATATTTCCATACTCATACAGATAGCAGTGTAGATATTTCCATGTTCATACAGATAGTGGTGTAGATATTTCCATGTTCATACAGATAGAGGGGCTGATATTTCCATGTTCATACAGATAGCGGTGCTGATATTTCCATGTTTATACAGGTAGCGGTGTAGATATTTCCATGTTTATAAAGATAGCGGTGTAGATATTTCCATGTTTATACAGATAGCGGTGTAGATATTTCCATGTTTATACAGATAACGGTGTAGATAACTCCATCTTAATACAGACGGCGGTGTAGATATTTATATGTTCATACAGATGGCCGTGCAGATATTTCCATGTTCATACAGATGCCGGTGTAGATATTTCCATGTTCATACAGATAGCCGTGTAGTTATTTCCATGTGTAAAGAGATAGCTGTGCATACATTTCCATGTATATGCAGAAAGCTGTGTAGATATTTCCATTTTCATGCAGATAGCGGTTTAGATATTTCCATGTTCATTGAGATAGCGATGTAGATCTTTCCATGTTCATACGGATGACGGTGTAGGTATTTCCATATTTAAAGAGATAGCGGTGTAGTTATTTCCATGTTCATAGAGATAGCGTTTTAGATATTTCCATGTATATACAGATAGCGGTGTAGATATTTCCATGTTCATACGGATGGCGGTGTAGATATTTCCATGTGCAAAGAGATAGCTGTGTAGATATTTCCATGGATATGCAGATATCTGTGTAGATATTTCCATTTTCATGCAGATAGCGGTTTAGATATTTCCATGTTCAAACAGATAGCGGTTTAGATATTTCCATGTTCATACAGATAGCGGTGTAGATATTTCCATGTTCATACAGATAGCAGTGCTGATATTTCCATGTTTATACAGGTAGCGGTGTGGATATTTCCATGTTTATACAGATAGCGGTGTAGATATTTCCATTTTTATACAGATAGCGGTGTAGATATTTCCAAGTTTATACAGAGAGCGGTGTAGATATTTCCATGTTCATCCATATGGCTGTGTAGATTAATCCATGTTCATACAGATGGTGGTGAAGATATTTCCATGTTCATACAGATAGCAGTGTAGTTATTTCCATGTTCATCCAGATGGCTGTGTAGATATATCCATGTTCATACAGATGGCGGTGAAGATATTTCCATACTCTTACAGATAGCAGTATAGATATTTCCATGTTGATACAGATAGTGGTGTAGATATTTCCATGTTCATACAGATAGAGGGGCTGATATTTCCATGCTCATACAGATAGCCGTGCTGATATTTCCATGTTTATACAGGTAGCGGTGTAGATATTTCCATGTTTATAAAGATAGCGGTCTAGATATTTCCATGTTTATACAGATAGCGGTGTAGATATTTCCATGTTTATACAGATAGCGGTGTAGATATCTCCATCTTAATACAGATGGCGGTGTAGATATTTATATGTTCATACAGATGGCCGTGCAGATATTTCCATGTTCATACAGATGCCGGTGTAGATATTTCCATGTTCATACAGATAGCCGTGTAGATATTTCCATGTGTAAATAGATAGCTGTGTAGATATTTCCATGTATATGCAGATAGCTGTGTAGATATTTCCATTTCCATGCAGATAGCGGTTTAGATATTTCCATGTTCATAGAGATAGCGATGTAGAGCTTTCCATGTTCATACGGATGACGGTGTAGGTATTTCCATATTTAAAGTGATAGCGGTGTAGTTATTTCCATGTTCATAGAGATAGCGGTGTAGATATTTCCATGTATATACAGATAGCGGTGTAGATATTTCCATGTTTATACGGATGGCGGTGTAGATATTTCCATGTGCAAAGAGATATCTGTGTTGGTATTTCCACATATATGCAGATAGCTGTGTAGATATTTCCATTTTCATGCAGATAGCGGTTTAGATATTTCCATTTTCAAACAGATAGCGGTGTAGATATTTCCATGTTCATACAGATAGTGGTGTAGATATTTCCATGTTTATACAGATGGCGGTGAAGATGTATGCATGTTTACACAGAAAGCGGTGTAGATATTTCCATGTTCCCACAGATAGCGGTGTAGATATTTCCATGTTCATCCAGATGGCTGTGTAGATATATCCATGTTCATACAGATAGCGGTGTAGACATTTCCATGTTCATACAGATAGTGGTGTAGATATTTCCATGTTCATATAGATAGTGGTGTAGCTATTTCAATGTTCATACAGATATCGGTGTAGATATTTCCATGTTCCTACAGATAGCGGTGTAGATATTTCCATGTTCATACAGATAGCGGTGCTGATATTTCCATGTTTAAACAGGTAGCGGTGCAGATATTTCCATGTTCATACAGATAGCGGTGTAGATATTTCCATGTTTATACAAATAGCGGTGCAGATATTTCCAGGTTTATGCAGATAGCGGTGTAGATATCTCCATCTTAATACAAATGGCGGTGTAGTTATTTATATGTTCATACAGATGGCGGTGCAGATATTTCCATGTTCATACAGATGGCGGTGTGGATATTTCCATGTTCATACAGATGGCGGGGTAGCTATTTCCATGTTCATGGAGATAGCGGTGTAGATATTTCCATGTTCATCCAGATGGCTGTGTAGACATATCCATGTTCATACAGATGGCGGTGAAGATATTTCCATGTTCATACAGATAGCGGTGTAGATATTTCCATGTTCATACAGATAGTGGTGTAGATATTTCCATGTTCATACAGATAGGGGGGCTGATATTTCCATGTTCATACAGATAGCGGTGCTGATATTTCCATGTTTATACAGGTAGCGGTGTAGATATTTCCAGGTTTATACAGATAGCGGTGTAGACATTTCCATGTTTATACAGAGAGCGGTGTAGATATTTAAATGTTTATACAGATAGGGGTGTAGATATCTCTATCTTAATACAGATGGCGGTGTAGATATTTATATGTTCATACACATGGCCATGCAGATATTTCCATGTTCATACAGATGGCGGTGTAGATATATCCATGTTCATACAGACAGCGGTGTAGTTATTTCCATGTGTAAAGAGATAGCTGTGTAGATATTTCCATGTATATGCAGATAGCTGTGTAGATATTTCCATTTTCATGCAGATAGCGGTGTAGATATTTCCATGTTCATCCAGATGGCTGTGTAGATATATCCATGTTCATACAGATCGCGGTGTAGATATTTCCAAGTTCATACAGATATTGCTTTAGATATTTCCAAGTTCATACAGATAGCGGTGCAGCTATTTCCATGTTCATACAGTTAGCGGTGTAGATATTTCCATGTTCATACAGATAGCGGTGTAGGTATTTCCATGTTCATAAAGATAGCGGTGCTTATATTTCCATGTTTATACAGATAGCGGTGTAGATATTTCCATGTTTATACAGATAGCGGTGTAGATATTTATATGTTCATACAGATGGCGGTGCAGATATTTCCATGTTCATACAGATGTCGGTGTAGATATTTCCATGTTTATAGAGATAGTGGTGTAGTTATTTCCATGTGTAAAGAGATAGCTTTGTAGATATTTCCATGTATATGCAGATAGCTGTGTAGGTATTTCCATTTTCATGCAGATAGCGGTGTAGATATTTCCATGTTCAAACAGATAGCGGTGTAGATATTTCCATGTTCATACAGATAGCGGTGCAGATATGTCCATGTTCATACAGAAAGCGGTGTAGATATTTCCATGTTTATACAGATAGCGGTGAAGATGTATGCATGTTTACACAGATAGCGGTGTAGATATTTCGATGTTCATACAGATAGCGGTGTAGATATTTCCATGTTCATCCAGATGGCTGTGTTGATATATCCATGTTCATAGAGATAGCGGTGTAGATATTTCCATGTTCATACAGATAGTGGTGTAGATATTTCCATGTTCATACAGATAGCTGTGTAGTTATTTCCATGTTCATACAGATAGCGGTGTAGATATTTCCATGTTCGTACAGATAGCGGTGGAGATATTTCCATGTTCATACAGATAGCGGTGCTGATATTTCCATGTTTATACAGGTAGCGGTGCAGATATTTCCATGTTCATGCAGATAGCGGTGTAGATATTTCCATGTTCATCCAGATGGCTGTGTAGATATATCCATGTTCATACAGATGGCGGTGAAGATACTTCCATGTTCATACAGATAGCGGTGTAGATATTTCCATCTTTATACAGATAGTGGTGTAGATATTTCCATGTTCATACAGATAGCGGTGTAGCTATTTATATGTTCATACAGATAGCGGTGTAGATATTTCCATGTCCATCCAGATGGCTGTGTAGACATACCCATGTTCATACAGATGGCGGTGAAGATATTTCCATGTTCATACAGATAGCGGTGTAGATATTTCCATGTTCATACAGATAGTGGTGTAGATATTACCATCTTCATACAGACAGAGGGGCTGATATTTCCATGTTCACACAGATAGCGGTGTAGATATTTCCATGTTTATACTGGTAGCGGTGTAGATATTTCCATGTTCATACAGATGGCGGTGTAGATATTTCCATGTTCATGCAGATAGCGGTGTAGATATTTCCATGTGTAAAGAGATAGCGGTGTAGATATTTCCATGTATATGCAGATAGCTGTGTAGATATTTCCATTTTCATGCAGATATCGGTTTAGATATTTCCATGTTCAAACAGATAGCGGTGTAGATATTTCCATGTTCATACAGATAGCGGTGTAGATATTTCCATGTTTATACAGATAGCGGTGAAGAAGTATGCATGTTTACACAGATAGCGGTGTAGCTATTTCCATGTTCATACAGATAGCGGTGTAGATATTTCCATATTCGTACAGATAGTGGTGTAGATATTTCCATGTTCATACAGATAGCGGTGCTGATATTTCCATGTTTATAGAGGTAGCGGTGTGGATATTTCCATGTTTATACAGATAACGGTGTAGATATTTCCATTTTTATAAAGATAGCGGCGTAGATATTTCCAAGTTTATACAGAGAGCTGTGTAGATATTTCCATGTTCATCCATATGGCTGTGTAGATTAATCCATGTTCATACAGATGGTGGTGAAGATATTTCCATGTTCTTACAGATAGCAGTGTAGATATTTCCATGTTCATCCAGATGGCTGTGTTTATATATCCATGTTCATACAGATGGCGGTGAAGATATTTCCATACTCATACAGATAGCAGTATAGATATTTCCATGTTGATACAGATAGTGGTGTAGATATTTCAATGTTCATACAGATAGAGGGGCTGATATTTCCATGTTCATACAGATAGCGGTGCTGATATTTCCATGTTTATACAGGTAGCGGTGTAGATATTTCCATGTTTATAAAGATAGCGGTGTAGATATTTCCATGTTTATACAGATAGCGGTGTAGATATTTCCATGTTTATACAGATAGCGGTGTAGATATCTCCATCTTAATACAGATGGCGGTGTAGATATTTATATGTTCATACAGATGGCCGTGCAGATATTTCCATGTTCATACAGATGCCGGTGTAGATATTTCCATGTTCATTCAGATAGCCGTGTAGATATTTCCATGTGTAAAGAGATAGCTGTGTAGATATTTCCATGTATATGCAGATAGCTGTGGAGATATTTCCATTTCCATGCAGATAGCGGTTTAGATATTTCCATGTTCATAGAGATAGCGATGTAGAGCTTTCCATGTTCATACGGATGACGGTGTAGGTATTTCCATATTTAAAGAGATAGCGGTGTAGTTATTTCCATGTTCATAGAGATAGCGGTGTAGATATTTCCATGTATATACAGATAGCGGTGTAGATATTTCCATGTTTATACGAATGGCGGTGTAGATATTTCCATGTGCAAAGAGATATCTGTGTAGGTATTTCCACATATATGCAGATAGCTGTGTAGATATTTCCATTTTCATGCAGATAGCGGTTTAGATATTTCCATGTTCAAACAGATAGCGGTGTAGATATTACCATGTTCATACAGATAGTGGTGTAGATATTTCCATGTTTATACAGATAGCGGTGAAGATGTATGCATGTTTACATAGAAAGCGGTGTAGATATTTCCATGTTCCCACAGATAGCGGTGTAGATATTTCCATGTTCATCCAGATGGCTGTGTAGATATATCCATGTTCATACAGATAGCGGTGTAGACATTTCCATGTTCATACAGATAGCGGTGTAGATATTTCCATGTTCATATAGATAGCGGTGTAGCTATTTCAATGTTCATACAGATAGCGGTGTAGATATTTCCATGTTCGTACAGATAGCGGTGAAGATATTTCCATGTTCATACAGATAGCGGTGCTGATATTTCCATGTTTAAACAGGTAGCGGTGCAGATATTTCCATGTTCATACAGATAGCGGTGTAGATATTTCCATGTTTATACAGATAGCGGTGCAGATATTTCCAGGTATATGCAGATAGCAGTGTAGATATCTCCATCTTAATACAAATGGCGGTGTAGTTATTTATATGTTCATACAGATGGCGGTGCAGATATTTCCATGTTCATACAGATGGCGGTGTGGATATTTGCATGTTCATACAGATGGCGGTGTTGCTATTTCCATGTTCATGGAGATAGCGGTGTAGATATTTCCATGTTTGTACAGGTAGCGGTGTAGCTATTTCCAAGTTTATACAGATAGCAGTGTAGATATATCCATGTTCATACAGATGGCGGTGAAGATATTTACATGTTCTTACAGATAGCGGTGTAGATATTTCCATGTTCATACGGATAGCGGTGTAGATATTTCCATGTTCATACAGATAGTGGTGTAGATATTTCCATGTTCATACAGATGGCGGTGTAGATATTTCCAAGTTCATACAGATAGCGGTGTAGTTATTTCCATGTGTGAAGAGATAGCTGTGTAGATATTTCCATGTATATGCAGATAGCTGTGAAGATATTTCCATTTTCATGCAGACAGCGGTGTAGCTATTTCCATGTTCATACAGATAGCCGTGTAGATATTTCCATGTTCAAACAGATAGCGGTGTAGATATTTCTATGTTCATACAGATAGCGGTGCTTATATTTCCATGTTTATACAGGTAGCGGTGTAGATATTTCCATGTTTATACAGAAAGCGGTGTAGATATTTATATGTTTATACAGATAGCGGTGTAGATATTTCCATGTTCATCCAGATGGCTGTGTAGATATATCCATGTTCATACAGATGACGGTGAAGATAATTCCACGTTCATACAGATAGCGGTGTAGATATTTCCATGTTCATACACATAGTGGTGTAGATATTTCCATGTTCATACAGATAGATGGGCTGATATTTCCATGTTCATACAGATAGCGGTGCTGATATTTCCATGTTTATACAGGTAGCGGTGTAGATATTTCCATGTTTACACAGATAGCGGTGTAGATATTTCCATGTTTATACAGATAGCGGTGCAGATATCTCCATCTTAATACAGATGGCAGTGTAGATATTTATATGTTCATACAGATGGCCGTTCAGATATTTCCATGTTCATACAGATGGCGGTGTAGATATTTCCATGTTCATACAGATAGCGGTGTAGTTATTTCCATGTGCAAAGAGATAGCTATGTAGATATTTCCATGTATATGCAGATATCTGTGTAGACATTTCCATTTTCAGGCAAATAGCGGTTTATATATTTCCATGTTCAAACAGATAGCGGTGTAGATATTTCCATGTTCATACAGATAGCGGTGTAGATATTTCCATGTTTATACAGATAGCGGTGAAGATGTATGTATGTTTACACAGACAGCGGTGTAGATATTTCCATGTTCATACAGATAGCGGTGTAGATATTTCCATATTCATCCAGATGGCTGTGTAGATATATCCATGTTCATACAGATAGCGGTGTAGATATTTCCA
Source organism: Gorilla gorilla gorilla (assembly GCF_029281585.2). Lineage (NCBI taxonomy): Eukaryota > Metazoa > Chordata > Mammalia > Primates > Hominidae > Gorilla > Gorilla gorilla. Next base: position 221,140 of record NC_073232.2, on the reverse strand, counting down.
TGTTCATACAGATAGTGGTGTAGATATTTCCATGTTCATACAAACAGCGGTGTATCTATTTCCATGTTCATACAGATAGCGGTGTAGATATTTCCATGTTCGTACAGATAGCGGTGTAGATATTTCCATGTTCACACAGATAGCGGTGCTGATATTTCCATGTTTATACAGTCAGTGGTGTGGATATTTCCATGTTTTTACAGATAGCGGTGTGGATATTTCCATGTTTATGCAGATAGCGGTGTAGATATTTCCAGGTTTATACAGAGAGCGGTGTAGATATCTCCATCTTAATACGGATGGCGGTGTAGATATTTATATGTTCATACAGATGGCGGTGCAGATATTTCCATGTTCATACAGATGGCGGTGTAGCTATTTCCATGTTCATACAGATAGCGGTGTACCTATATCCATGTTCATGCAGATAGCGGTGTAGATATTTCCATGTTCATCCATATTGCTGTGTAGATATATCCATGTTCATACAGATGGCGGTGAAGGTATTTCCATGTTCATACAGATAGCGGTGTAGATATTTCCATGTTCATACAGATAGCGGTGTAGATATTTCCATCTTCATCCAGTTGGCTGTGTAGATATCCATGTTCATACAGATGGCGATGAAGATATTTCCATGTTCATACAGATAGCGGTGTAGATATTTCCATGTTCATACAGATAGCGGTGTAGATATCTCCATGTTAATACAGATAGTGGTGTAGATATTTCCATGTTCATACAGATGGCGGTGTAGATATTTATATGTTCATACAGATGGCGGTGCAGATATTTCCATGTTCATGCAGATGGCGGTGTAGATATTTCCATGTTTATAGAGATAGTGGTGTAGTTATTTCCATGTGTAAAGAGATAGCTTTGTAGATATATCCATGTATATGCAGATAGCTGTGTAGATATTTCCATTTTCATGCAGATAGCGGTGTAGATATTTCCATGTTCAAACAGATAGCGGTGTAGATATTTCCATGTTCATACAGATAGTGCTGTAGATATTTCCATGTTCATACAGATAGCGGTGTAGCTATTTCCATGTTCATACAGACAGCGGTGTAGATATTTCCATGTTCATCCAGATGGCTGTGTAGATATCTCCATCTTAATACAGATGGCGGTGAAGATATTTCCATGTTCATACAGATAGCGGTGTATACATTTCCATGTTCATACAGATAGTGGTGTAGATATTTCCATGTTCATACAGATAGAGGGGGTGGTATTTCCATGTTCATACAGATAGCGGTGCTGATATTTCCATGTTTATACAGGTAGCGGTGTAGTTATTTCCATGTGTAAAGAGATAGCTTTGTAGATATTTCCATGTATATGCAGATAGCTGTGTAGATATTACCATTTTCATGCAGATAGCGGTGTAGATATTTCCATGTTCAAACAGATAGCGGTGTAGATATTTCCATGTTCATACAGATAGCGGTTTAGCTATATCCATGTTCATGCAGATAGCGGTGTACATATTTCCATGTTCATCCATAGGGCTGTGTAGATATATCCATGTTCATACAGATGGCGGTGAAGATATTTCCATGTTCATACAGATAGCGGTGTAGATATTTCCATTTTCATCCAGATGGCTGTGTAGATATATCCATGTTCATACAGATGGCGATGAAGATATTTCCATGTTCATACAGATAGCGGTGTAGATATTTCCATGTTCATACAAATAGCGGTGTAGATATCTCAATGTTCATACAGATAGTGGTGTAGATATTTCCATGTTCATACAGATGGCGGTGTAGATATTTATATGTTCATACAGATGGCGGTGCAGATATTTCCATGTTCATGCAGATGGCGGTGTAGATATTTCCATGTTTATAGAGATAGTGGTGTAGTTATTTCCATGTGTAAAGAGATAGCTTTGTAGATATATCCATGAATATGCAGATAGCTGTGTAGATATTTCCATTTTCATGCAGATAGCGGTGTAGATATTTCCATGTTCAAACAGATAGCGGTGTAGATATTTCCATGTTCATGCAGATAGTGCCATAGATATTTCCATGTTCATACAGATAGCGGTGTAGCTATTTCCAGTTCATACAGATAGCGGTGTAGATATTTCCATGTTCATCCAGATGGCTGTGTAGATATCTCCATCTTAATACAGATGGCGGTGAAGATATTTCCATGTTCATACAGATAGCGGTGTATATATTTCCATGTTCATACAGATAGTGGTGTAGATATTTCCATGCTCATACAGATAGAGGGGGTGATATTTCCATGTTCATACAGATAGCGGTGCTGATATTTCCATGTTTATACAGGTAGCGGTGTAGGTATTTCCAATTTTATACAGATAGCGGTGTAGACATTTCCATGTTTATACAGATAGCCGTGTAGATATTTCCATGTTTATACAGATAGCGCTGTAGATATCTCCATATTAATACAGATGGCGGTGTAGATATTTATATGTTAATACAGAAATCCGTGCAGATATTTCCATGTTCATACAGATGGCGGTGTAGATAATTCCATGTTCATACTGATAGCGGTGTAGTTATTTCCATGTGTAAAGAGATAGCTGTGTAGATATTTCCATGTATATGCAGATAGCTGTGTAAATATTTCCATTTTCATGCAGATTGCGGTTTAGATATTTCCATGTTCAAACAGATAGCGGTGTAGATATTTCCATGTTCATACAGATAGCTTTGTAGATGTATCCATGTTTATACAGATAGTGGCGAAGATGTATGCATGTTTAAACAGATAGCAGTGTAGATATTTCCATGTTTATACAGATAGCGGTGTAGATATTTCCATGTTCATCCAGATGGCTGTGTAGATATATCCATGTTCATACAGATAGCGGTGTAGATATTTCCATGTTCATACAGATAGTGCTGTAGATATTTCCATGTTCATACAGATAGCGGTGCAGATATTTCCATGTTCATACAGATAGCGGTGTAGATATTTCCATGTTCGTACAGATAGCGGTGTAGATATTTCCATGTTCATACAGATAGCGGTGCTTATGTTTCCATGTTTATACAGATAGCGGTGTAGATATTTCCATGTTTATACTGATAGCGGTGTAGATATTTCCATGTTTATAGAGATAGCGGTGTGGATATTTCCAAGTTTATACAGATAGCGGTGTAGATATCTCCATCTTAATACAGATGGCGGTGTAGATATTTATATGTTCATACTGATGGCGGTGCAGATATTTTCATGTTCATACAGATGGCGGTGTTGATATTTCCATGTTTATAGAGTCAGTGGTGTAGTTATTTCCATGTGTAAAGAGATAGCTTTGTAGATATTTCCATGTATATGCAGATAGCTGTGTAGGTATTTCCATTTTCATGCAGATAGCGGTGTAGATATTTCCATGTTCAAACAGATAGCGGTGTAGATATTTCCATGTTCATACAGATAGTGGTGTAGATATTTCCATGTTCATACAGATAGCGGTGTTGCTATTCCCATGTTCGTACAGATAGCGGTGTAGATATTTCCAAGTTGATACAGATAGCGGTGTAGACATTTCCATGTTTATACAGATACCTGTGTAGATATTTTCATGTTTATACAGATAGCGGTGTAGATATCTCCATCTTAATACAGATGGCCGTTTAGATATTTATATGTTCATACAGATGGCCGTGCAGGTATTTCCATGTTCATACAGGTGGCGGTGTAGATATTTCCATGTTCATCCATATGGCTGTGTAGATATATCCATGTTCATACAGATGGCGGTGAAGATATTTCCATGTTCATAGAGATAGCGGTGTAGATATTTCCATGTTCATACAGATAGCGGTGTAGATATTTCCATGTTCATACAGATAGCGGTGTAGATATTTCCATGTTCATACAGATGGCGGTGTAGTTATGTCCATGTTCATACAGATATCGGTGTAGTTATTTCCAAGTGTGAAGAGATACCTGAGTAGATATTTCCATGTATATGCAGATAGCTGTGAAGATATTTCTATTTTCATGCATATTGCGGTTTAAATATTTCCATGTTCAAACAGATAGCGGTATAGATATTTCCATTTTCATACAGATAGCGGTGTAGAGATTTCCATGTTTATACAGATAGCGGTGAAGATGTATGCATGTTTACACAGATAGCGGTGTAGATATTTCCATGTTCATACAGATAGCGGTGTAGATATTTCCATGTTTATACAGATAGCAGTGAAGATGTATGCATGTTTACACAGACAGCGGTGTAGATATTTCCATGTTCATACAGATAGCGGTGTAGATATTTCCATATTCATCCAGATGGCTGTGTAGATATATCCATGTTCATACAGATAGCGGTGAAGATATTTCCATGTTCATACAGATAGTTGTGTAGATATTTCCATGTTCATACAGATAGCGGTGTATCAATTTCCATGTTCATACAGATAGCGGTGTAGATATTTCCATGTTCGTACAGATAGCGGTGTAGATATTTCCATGTTCATACACATAGCGGTGCTGATATTTCCATGTTTATACAGTCAGTGGTGTGGATATTTCCATGTTTATACAGATAGCGGTGTGGATATTTCCATGTTTATGCAGATAGCGGTGTAGATATTTCCAGGTTTATACAGATTGCGGTGTAGATATCTCCATCTTAATACGGATGGCGGTGTAGATATTTATATGTTCATACAGATGGCGATGCAGATATTTCCATGTTCATACAGATGGCGGCGTAGCTATTTCCATGTTCATACAGATAGTTGTGTAGATATTTCCATGTTCATACAGATAGCGGTGTATCTATTTCCATGTTCATACATATAGCGGTGTAGATATTTCCATCTTCGTACAGATAGCGGTGTAGATATTTCCATGTTTATACAGGTAGCGGTGTAGATATTTCCATGTTCAAACAGATAGCGGTGTAGATATTTCCATGTTTATACAGATAGCGGTGAAGATATTTCCAGGTTTATACAGATAGCGGTGTAGATATCTCCATCGTAATACAGATGGCGGTGTAGTTATTTATATGTTCATACAGATGGCGGTGCAGATATTTCCATGTTCATACAGATGGCGGTGTGGATATTTGCATGTTCATACAGATGGCGGTGTAGCTATTTCCATGTTCATGGAAATAGCGGTGTAGATATTTCCATGTTCATCCAGATGGCTGTGTAGAGATATCCATGTTCATACAGATGGCGGTGAAGATATTTCCATGTTTTACAGATAGCGGTGTAGATATTTCCATGTTCATACAGATAGTGGTGTAGATATTTCCATGTTCATACAGATAGGGGGGCTGATATTTCCATGTTCATACAGATAGCGGTGCTGATATTTCCATATTAATACAGGTAGCGGTGTAGCTATTTCCAAGTTTATACAGATAGTGGTGTAGATATTTCCATGTTCATACAGATAGCGGTGTAGCTATTTCCATGTTCATACAGATAGCGGTGTAGTTATTTCCATGTTCATCCAGATGGCTGTGTAGATATCTCCATCTTAATACAGATGGCGGTGAAGGTATTTCCATGTTCATACAGATAGCGGTGTAGTTATTTCAATGTTCATAGAGATAGTGGTGTAGATATTTCCATGTTCATACAGATATAGGGGGTGATATTTCCATGTTCATACAGATAGCGGTGCTGATATTTCCATGTTTATACAGGTAGTGGTGTAGATATTTTCAAGTTTATACAGATAGTGGTGTAGACATTTCCATGTATATACAGATAGCGGTGTAGATATTTCCATGTTTATACAGATAGCGGTGTAGATATCTCCATCTTAATACAGATGGCGGTGTATATATTTATATGTTCATACTGAAGGCCGTGCAGCTATTTCCATGTTCATACAGATGGCGGTGTAGATATTTCCATGCTCATACCGATAGCGGTGTAGTTATTTCCATGTGTAAAGAGATAGCAGTGTAGATATTTCCATGTATATGCAGATAGCTGTGTAGATATTTCCATTTTCATGCAGATAGCGGTTCAGATATTTCCATGTTCAAACAGATAGCGGTGTAGATATATCCATGTTTATACAGATAGCGGTGAACATGTATGCATGTTTACACAGATAGCGGTGTAAATATTTCCATGTTCATACAGATAGCGGTGTAGATATTTCCATGTTCATCCAGATGGCTGTGTAGATATATCCATGTTCATACAGATAGGGGTGTAGATATTTCCATTTTCATGCAGATAGTGCTGTAGATATTTCCATGTTCATACAGATAGCGGTGCAGCTATTTCCATGTTCATACAGATAGCGGTGTAGATATTTCAATGTTCGTACAGATAGCGGTGTAGATATTTCCATGTTCATACAGATAGCGGTGTAGATATTTCAATGTTCGTACAGATAGCGGTGTAGATATTTCCATGTTCATACAGATAGTGGTGTAGATATTTCCACGTTCATACAGATAGGGGGGCTGATATTTCCATGTTCATACAGATAGCGGTGCTGATATTTCCATATTAATACAGGTAGCGGTGTAGCTATTTCCAAGTTTATACAGATAGTGGTGTAGATATTTCCATGTTCATACAGATAGCGGTGTAGCTATTTCCATGTTCATACAGATAGCGGTGTAGTTATTTCCATGTTCATCCAGATGGCTGTGTAGATATCTCCATCTTAATACAGATGGCGGTGAAGGTATTTCCATGTTCATACAGATAGCGGTGTAGTTATTTCAATGTTCATAGAGATAGTGGTGTAGATATTTCCATGTTCATACAGATATAGGGGGTGATATTTCCATGTTCATACAGATAGCGGTGCTGATATTTCCATGTTTATACAGGTAGCGGTGTAGATATTTTCAAGTTTATACAGATAGTGGTGTAGACATTTCCATGTATATACAGATAGCGGTGTAGATATTTCCATGTTTATACAGATAGCGGTGTAGATATCTCCATCTTAATACAGATGGCGGTGTAGATATTTATATGTTCATACTGAAGGCCGTGCAGCTATTTCCATGTTCATACAGATGGCGGTGTAGATATTTCCATGCTCATACCGATAGCGGTGTAGTTATTTCCATGTGTAAAGAGATAGCAGTGTAGATATTTCCATGTATATGCAGATAGCTGTGTAGATATTTCCATTTTCATGCAGATAGCGGTTCAGATATTTCCATGTTCAAACAGATAGCGGTGTAGATATATCCATGTTTATACAGATAGCGGTGAACATGTATGCATGTTTACACAGATAGCGGTGTAAATATTTCCATGTTCATACAGATAGCGGTGCAGCTATTTCCATGTTCATACAGACAGCGGTGTAGATATTTCAATGTTCGTACAGATAGCGGTGTAGATATTTCCATGTTCATGCAGATGGCGGTGCTGATATTTCCATGTTTATACAGGTAGCGGTGCAGATATTTCCATGTTTATTCAGATAGCGGTGTTTATATTTCCATTTTTATACAGATAGCGGTGTAGATATTTCCAGGTTTATACAGATAGCGGTGTAGATATCTCCATCTTAATACAGATGACGGTGTAGTTATTTATATGTTCATACAGATGGCGGTGCAGACATTTCCATGTTCATACAGATGGCGGTGTAGATATTTGCATGTTCATACAGATGGCGGTATAGCTATTTCCATGTTCATGGAGATAGCGGTGTAGATATTTCCATGTTAATCCAGATGGCTGTGTAGAGATATCCATGTTCATACAGATGGCGGTGAAGATATTTCCATGTTCATACAGATAGCGGTGTAGATATTTCCATGTTCACACAGATAGTGGTGTAGATATTTCCATGGTCATACAGATAGGGGGGCTGATATTTCCATGTTCATACAGATAGCGGTGCTGATATTTCCATGTTTATACAGGTAGCGGTGTAGATATTTCCATGTTTATACAGATAGCGGTGTAGACATTTCCATGTTTATACAGATAGCGGTGTAGATATTTCCATGTTTATACAGATAGCGGTGTAGATATCTCTATCTTAACACAGATGGCGGTGTAGATATTTATATGTTCATACAGATGGCCATGCAGATATTTCCATGTTCATACAGATGGCGGTGTAGATATATCCATGTTCATATAGATAGCGGTGTAGTTATTTCTATGTGTAAAGAGATAGCTGTGTAGATATTTCGATGTATATGCAGATAGCTGTGTAGATATTTCCATTTTCATGCAGATAGCGGTTTAGATATTTCCATGTTCAAACAGATAGCGGTGTAGATATTTCTATGTTCATACAGATAGCTTTGTAGATATATCCATGTTTATGCAGATAGCGGCGAAGATGTATGCATGTTTACACAGATAGCGGTGTAGATATTTCCATGTTTATACAGATAGCGGTGGAGATATATCCATGTTCATCCAGATGCCTGTGTAGATATATCCATGTTCATACAGATAACGGTGTAGACATTTTGATGTTCATACAGATAGTGCTGTAGATATTTCCATGTTGATACAGATAGCGGTGCAGCTATTTCCATGTTCAAACAGATAGCGGTGTAGATATTTCCATGTTCATACAGATAGTGGTGTAGATATTTCCATGTTCATACAGATAGCGGTGTAGCTATTTCCATGTTCATACAGATAGCGGTGTAGATATTTCCATGTTCATCCAGATGGCTGTGTAGATATATCCATGTTCATACAGATGGCGGTGAAGATATTTCCATGTTCATACAGATAGCGGTGTAGATATTTCCATGTTCATACAGATAGTGGTGTAGATATTTCCATGTTCATACATATAGAGGGGCTGATATTTCCATGTTCATACACATAGCGGTGCTGATATTTCCATGTTTATACAGGTAGCGGTGTAGATATTTCCAAGTTTATACAGATAGCGGTGTAGACATTTCCATGTTTATACAGATAGCGGTGTAGATATTTTCATGTTTATACAGATAGCGGTGTAGATATCTCCATCTTAATACACATGGCGGTTTAGATATTAATATGTTCATACAGATGGCCGTGCAGATATTTCCATGTTCATACAGATGGCGGTGTAGATATTTCCATGTTCACCCATATGACTGTGTAGATATATCCATGTTCATACAGATGGCGGTGAAGATATTTCCATGTTCATACAGATAGCGGTGTAGATATTTCCATGTTCATACGGATAGCGGTGTAGATATTTCCATGTTCATACAGATAGTGGTGTAGGTATTTCCATGTTCATACAGATGGCGGTGTAGATATTTCCATGTTCATACAGATAGCGGTGTAGTTATTTCCATGTGTGAAGAGATAGCTGTGTAGATATTTCCATGTATATGCAGATAGCTGTGAAGATATTTCCATTTTCATGCAGACAGCGGTGCAGCTATTTCCATCTTCATACAGATAGCGGTGTAGATATTTCCATGTTCAAACAGATAGCGGTGTAGATATTTCCATGTTCATACAGATAGCGGTGCTTATATTTCCATGTTTATACAGATAGCGGTGTAGGTATTTCCATGTTTATACAGATAGCGGTGTAGTTATTTCCATGTCTATACAGATAGCGGTGTTGATATTTATATGTTCATACATATGGCGGTGCAGATATTTCCATGTTCATACAGATGGCGGTGTAGATATTTCCATGTTTATAGAGATAGTGGTGTAGTTATTTCCATGTGTAAAGAGATAGCTTTGTAGATATTTCCATGTATATGCAGATAGCTGTGTAGGTATTTCCATTTTCATGCAGATAGCGGTGTAGATATTTCCATGTTCAAACAGATAGCGGTGTAGGTATTTCCATGTTCATACCAATAGCGGTGCAGATATTTCCATGTTCATACAGAAAGCGGTGTAGATATTTCCATGTTTATACAGATAGCGGTGAAGATGTATGAATGTTTACACAGATAGCGGTGTAGATATTTCGATGTTCATACAGATAGTGGTGTAGATATTTCCATGTTCATCCAGATGGCTGTGTTGATATATCCATGTTCATAGAGATAGAGGTGTAGATATTTCCATGTTCATACAGATAGTGGTGTAGATATTTCCATGTTCATACAGATAGCGGTGTAGCTATTTCCATGTGCATACAGATAGCGGTGTAGATATTTCCATGTTCGTACAGATAGCGGTGGAGATATTTCCATGTTCATACAGATAGCGGTGCTAATATTTCCATGTTTATACAGGTAGCGGTGCAGATATTTCCATGTTCATGCCGATAGCGGTGTAGATATTTCCATGTTCATCCAGATGGCTGTGTAGATATATCCATGTTCATACAGATGGCGGTGAAGATACTTCCATGTTCATACAGATAGCGGTGTAGATATTTCCATCTTTATACAGATAGTGGTGTAGATATTTCCATGTTCATACAGATAGCGGTGTAGCTATTTCCATGTTCATACAGATAGCGGTGTAGATATTTCCATGTCCATCCAGATGGCTGTGTAGACATACCCATGTTCATACAGATGGCGGTGAAGATAATTCCATGTTCATACAGATAGCGGTGTAGATATTTCCATCTTCATACAGATAGTGGTGTAGATATTTCCATGTTCATACAGACAGAGGGGCTGATATTTCCATGTTCACACAGATAGCGGTGTAGATATTTCCATGTTTATACAGGTAGCGGTGTAGATATTTCCATGTTCATACAGATGGCGGTGTAGATATTTCCATCTGTAAAGAGATAGCGGTGTAGATATTTCCATGTATATGCAGATAGCTGTGTAGATATTTCCATTTTCATGCAGATATCGGTTTAGATATTTCCATGTTCAAACAGATAGCGGTGTAGATATTTCCATGTTCATACAGATAGCGGTGTAGATATTTCCATGTTTATACAGATAGCGGTGAAGAGGTATGCATGTTTACACAGATAGCGGTGTAGCTATTTCCATGTTCGTACAGATAGTGGTGTAGATATTTCCATGTTCATACAGATAGCGGTGCTGATATTTCCATGTTTATACAGGTAGCGGTGTGGATATTTCCATGTTTATACAGATAGCGGTGTAGATATTTCCATTTTTATACAGATAGCGGTGTAGATATTTCCAAGTTTATACAGAGAGCGGTGTAGATATTTCCATGTTCATCCATATGGCTGTGTAGATTAATCCATGTTCATATAGATGGTGGTGAAGATATTTCCATGTTCATACAGATAGCAGTGTAGATATTTCCATGTTCATCCAGATGGCTGTGTAGATATATCCATGTTCATACAGATGGCGGTGAAGATATTTCCATACTCATACAGATAGCAGTATAGATATTTCCATGTTGATACAGATAGTGGTGTAGATATTTCCATGTTCATACAGATAGAGGGGCTGATATTTCCATGTTCATACACATAGCCGTGCTGATATTTCCATGTTTATTCAGGTAGCGGTGTAGATATTTCCATGTTTATAAAGATAGCGGTGTAGATATTTCCATGTTTATACAGATAGCGGTGTAGATATTTCCATGTTTATACAGATAGTGGTGTAGATATCTCCATCTTAATACAGATGGCGGTGTAGATATTTATATGTTCATACAGATGGCCGTGCAGATATTTCCATGTTCATACAGATGCCGGTGTAGATATTTCCATGTTCATACAGATAGCCGTGTAGATATTTCCATGTGTAAATAGATAGCTGTGTAGATATTTCCATGTATATGCAGATAGCTGTGTAGATATTTCCATTTCCATGCAGATAGCGGTTTAGATATTTCCATGTTCATAGAGATAGCGATGTAGAGCTTTCCATGTTCATACGGATGACGGTGTAGGTATTTCCATATTTAAAGAGATAGCGGTGTAGTTATTTCCATGTTCATAGAGATAGCGGTGTAGATATTTCCATGTATATACAGATAGCGGTGTAGATATTTCCATGTTTATACGGATGGCGGTGTAGATATTTCCATGGGCAAAGAGATATCTGTGTAGGTATTTCCACATATATGCAGATAGCTGTGTAGATATTTCCATTTACATGCAGATAGCGGTTTAGATATTTCCATGTTCAAACAGATAGCAGTTTAGATATCTCCATGTTCATACAGATAGTGGTGTAGATATTTCCATGTTTATACAGATAGCGGTGAAGATGTATGCATGTTTACACAGAAAGCGGTGTAGATATTTCCATGTTCCCACAGATAGCGGTGTAGATATTTCCATGTTCATCCAGATGGCTGTGTAGATATATCCATGTTCATACAGATAGCGGTGTAGACATTTCCATGTTCATACAGATAGTGGTGTAGATATTTCCATGTTCATATAGATAGTTGTGTAGCTATTTCAATGTTCATACAGATAGCGGTGTAGATATTTCCATGTTCATACTGATAGCGGTGTAGATATTTCCATGTTCATACAGATAGCGGTGCTGATATTTCCATGTTTAAACAGGTAGCGGTGCAGATATTTCCATGTTCATACAGATAGCGGTGTAGATATTTCCATGTTTATACAGATAGCGGTGCAGATATTTCCAGGTTTATGCAGATAGCGGTGTAGATATCTCCATCTTAATACAAATGGCGGTGTAGTTATTTATATGTTCATACTGATGGCGGTGCAGATATTTCCATGTTCATACAGATGGCAGTGTGGATATTTCCATGTTCATACAGATGGCGGTGTAGCTATTTCCATGTTCATGGAGATAGCGGTGTAGATATTTCCATGTTCATCCAGATGGCTGTGTAGACATATCCATGTTCATACAGATGGCGGTGAAGATATTTCCATGTTCATACAGATAGCGGTGTAGATATTTCCATGTTCATACAGATATTGGTGTAGATATTTCCATGTTCATACAGATAGGGGTTCTGATATTTCCATGTTCATACAGATAGCGGTGCTGATATTTCCAAGTTTATACAGGTAGCGGTGTAGCTATTTCCAAGTTTATACAGATAGCGGTGTAGATATATCCATGTTCGTACAGATGGAGGGGAAGATATTTCCATGTTCATACAGATTGCGGTGTAGATATTTCCATGTTAATACGGATAGCGGTGTAGATATTTCCATGTTCATACAGACAGTGTTGTAGTTATTTCCATGTTCATACAGATGGCGGTGTAGATATTTCCATGTTCATACAGATAGCGGTGTAGTTATTTCCATGTGTGAAGTGATAGCTGTGTAGATATTTCCATGTTCAAACAGATAGCGGTGTGGATATTTCTATGTTCATATAGATAGCGGTGCTTATATTTCCATGTTTATAGACGTAGCGGTGTAGATATTTCCATGTTTATACAGATAGCGGTGTAGATATTTATATGTTTATACAGATAGCGGTGTAGATATTTCCATGTTCATCCAGATGGCTGTGTAGATATATCCATGTTCATACAGATGACGGTGAAGATAATTCCTTGTTCATACAGATAGCGGTGCAGCTATTTCCATGTTCATACAGTTAGCGGTGTAGATATTTCCATGTTCATACAGATAGCGGTGTAGATATTTCCATGTTCATACAGATAGCGGTGCTTATATTTCCATGTTTATACAGATAGCGGTGTAGATATTTCCATGTTTATACAGATAGCGGTGTAGATATTTATATGTTCATACAGATGGCGGTGCAAATATTTCCATGTTCATACAGATGTCGGTGTAGATATTTCCATGTTTATAGAGATAGTGGTGTAGTTATTTCCATGTGTAAAGAGATAGCTTTGTAGATATTTCTATGTATATGCAGATAGCTGTGTAGGTATTTCCATTTTCATGCAGATAGCGGTGTAGATATTTCCATGTTCAAACAGATAGCGGTGTAGATATTTCCATGTTCATACAGATAGCGGTGCAGATATTTCCATGTTCATACAGAAAGCGGTGTAGATATTTCCATGTTTATACAGATAGCGGTGAAGATGTATGCATGTTTACACAGATAGCGTTGTAGATATTTCGATGTTCATACAGATAGCGGTGTAGATATTTCCATGTTCATCCAGATGGCTGTGTTGATATATCCATGTTCATAGAGATAGCGGTGTAGATATTTCCATGTTCATACAGATAGTGGTGTAGATATTTCCATGTTCATAAAGATAGCGGTGTAGCTATTTCCATGTTCATACAGATAGCGGTGTAGATATTTCCATGTTCGTACAGATAGCGGTGGAGATATTTCCATGTTCATACAGATAGCGGTGCTGATATTTCCATGTTTATACAGGTAGCGGTGCAGATATTTCCATGTTCATGCAGATAGCGGTGTAGATATTTCCATGTTCATCCAGATGGCTGTGTAGATATATCCATGTTCATACAGATGGCGGTGAAGATACTTCCATGTTCATACAGATAGCGGTATAGATATTTCCATCTTTATACAGATTGTGGTGTAGATATTTCCATGTTCATACAGATAGCGGTGTAGCTATTTCCATGTTCATACAGATAGCGGTGTAGATATTTCCATGTCCATCCAGATGGCTGTGTAGACATACCCATGTTCATACAGATGGCGGTGAAGATAATTCCATGTTCATACAGATAGCGGTGTAGATATTTCCATGTTCATACAGATAGTGGTGTAGATATTTCCATGTTCATACAGACAGAGGGGCTGATATTTCCATGTTCACACAGATAGCGGTGTAGATATTTCCATGTTTATACAGATAGCGGTGTAGATATTTCCATGTTCATACAGATGGCGGTGTAGATATTTCCATGTTCATACAGATAGCGGTGTAGATATTTCCATGTGTAAAGAGATAGCGGTGTAGATATTTCCATGTATATGCAGATAGCTGTGTAGATATTTCCATTTTCATGCAGATATCGGTTTAGATATTTCCATGTTCAAACAGATAGCGGTGTAGATATTTCCATGTTTACACAGATAGCGGTGAAGCTATTTCCATGTTCATACAGATAGCGGTGTAGATATTTCCATATTCGTACAGATAGTGGTGTAGATATTTCCATGTTCATACAGATAGCGGTGCTGATATTTCCATGTTTATACAGGTAGCGGTGTGGATATTTCCATGTTTATACAGATAGCGGTGTAGATATTTCCATTTTTATACAGATAGCGGTGTAGATATTTCCAAGTTTATACAGAGAGCTGTGTAGATATTTCCATGTTCATCCATATGGCTGTGTAGATTAATCCATGTTCATACAGATGGTGGTGAAGATATTTCCATGTTCATACAGATAGTAGTGTAGATATTTCCATGTTCATCCAGATGGCTGTGTAGATATATCCATGTTCATACAGATGGCGGTGAAGATATTTCCATACTCATACAGATAGCAGTATAGATATTTCCATGTTGATACAGATAGTGGTGTAGATATTTCCATGTTCATACAGATAGAGGGGCTGATATTTCCATGTTCATACAGATAGCGGTGCTGATATTTCCATGTATATACAGGTAGCGGTGTAGATATTTCCATGTTTATTAAGATAGCGGTGTAGATATTTCCATGTTTATACAGATAGCGGTGTAGATATTTCCATGTTTATACAGATAGCGGTGTAGATATCTCCATCTTCATACAGATGGTGGTGTAGATATTTATATGTTCATACAGATGGTCGTGCAGATATTTCCATGTTCATACTGATGCCGGTGTAGATATTTCCATGTTCATACAGATAGCCGTGTAGATATTTCCATGTGTAAAGAGATAGCTGTGTAGATATTTCCATTTATATGCAGATAGCTGTGTAGATATTTCCATTTCCATGCAGATATCGGTTTAGATATTTCCATGTTCATAGAGATAGCGATGTAGAGCTTTCCATGTTCATACGGATGACGGTGTAGGTATTTCCATATTTAAAGAGATAGCGGTGTAGTTATTTCCATGTTCATAGAGATAGCGGTGTAGATATTTCCATGTATATACAGATAGCGGTGTAGATATTTCCATGTTTATACGGATGGCGGTGTAGATATTTCCATGTGCAAAGAGATATCTGTGTAGGTATTTCCACATATATGCAGATAGCTGTGTAGATATTTCCATTTTCATGCAGATAGCGGTTTAGATATTTCCATGTTCAAACAGATAGCGGTGTAGATATTTCCATGTTCATACAGATAGTGGTGTAGATATTTCCATGTTTATACAGATAGCGGTGAAGATGTATGCATGTTTACAGAGAAAGCGGTGTAGATATTTCCATGTTCCCACAGATAGCGGTGTAGATATTTCCATGTTCATCCAGATGGCTGTGTAGATATATCCATGTTCATACAGATAGCGGTGTAGACATTTCCATGTTCATACAGATAGCGGTGTAGATATTTCCATGTTCATGTAGATAGCGGTGTAGCTATTTCAATGTTCATACAGATAGCGGTGTAGATATTTCCATGTTCGTACAGATAGCGGTGTAGATATTTCCATGTTCATACAGATAGCGGTGCTGATATTTCCATGTTTATACAGTCAGTTGTGTGGATATTTCCATGTTTTTACAGATAGCGGTTTGGATATTTCCATGTTTATGCAGATAGCGGTGTAGATATTTCCAGGTTTATACAGAGAGCGGTGTAGATATCTCCATCTTAATACGGATGGCGGTGTAGATATTTATATGTTCATACAGATGGCGGTGCAGATATTTCCATGTTCATACAGATGGCGGTGTAGCTATTTCCATGTTCATACAGATAGCGGTGTACCTATATCCATGTTCATGCAGATAGCGGTGTAGATATTTCCATGTTCATCCATATGGCTGTGTAGATATATCCATGTTCATACAGATGGCGGTGAAGGTATTTCCATGTTCATACAGATAGCGGTGTAGATATTTCCATGTTCATACAGATAGCGGTGTAGATATTTCCATGTTCATCCAGTTGGCTGTGTAGATATCCATGTTCATACAGATGGCGATGAAGATATTTCCATGTTCATACAGATAGCGGTGTAGATATTTCCATGTTCATACAGATAGCGGTGTAGATATCTCCATGTTAATACAGATAGTGGTGTAGGTATTTCCATGTTCATACAGATGGCGGTGTAGATATTTATATGTTCATACAGATGGCGGTGCAGATATTTCCATGTTCATGCAGATGGCGGTGTAGATATTTCCATGTTTATAGAGATAGTGGTGTAGTTATTTCCATGTGTAAAGAGATAGCTTTGTAGATATACCCATGTATATGCAGATAGCTGTGTAGATATTTCCATTTTCATGCAGATAGCGGTGTAGATATTTCCATGTTCAAACAGATAGCGGTGTAGATATTTCCATGTTCATACAGATAGTTCTGTAGATATTTCCATGTTCATACAGATAGCGGTGTAGCTATTTCCATGTTCATACAGATAGCGGTGTAGATATTTCCATGTTCATCCAGATGGCTGTGTAGATATCTCCATCTTAATACAGATGGCGGTGAAGATATTTCCATGTTCATACAGATAGCGGTGTATACATTTCCATGTTCATACAGATAGTGGTGTAGATATTTCCATGTTCATACAGATAGAGGGGGTGGTATTTCCATGTTCATACAGATAGCGGTGCTGATATTTCCATGTTTATACAGGTAGCGGTGTAGTTATTTCCATGTGTAAAGAGATAGCTTTGTAGATATTTCCATGTATATGCAGATAGCTGTGTAGATATTTCCATTTTCATGCAGATAGCGGTGTAGATATTTCCATGTTCAAACAGATAGCGGTGTAGATATTTCCATGTTCATACAGATAGCGGTTTAGCTATATCCATGTTCATGCAGATAGCGGTGTACATATTTCCATGTTCATCCATAGGGCTGTGTAGATATATCCATGTTCATACAGATGGCGGTGAAGATATTTCCATGTTCATACAGATAGCGGTGTAGATATTTCCATGTTCATCCAGATGGCTGTGTAGATATATCCATGTTCATACAGATGGCGATGAAGATATTTCCATGTTCATACAGATAGCGGTGTAGATATTTCCATGTTCATACAAATAGCGGTGTAGATATCTCAATGTTCATACAGATAGTGGTGTAGATATTTCCATGTTCATACAGATGGCGGTGTAGATATTTATATGTTCATACAGATGGCGGTGCAGATATTTCCGTGTTCATGCAGATGGCGGTGTAGATATTTCCATGTTTATAGAGATAGTGGTGTAGTTATTTCCATGTGTAAAGAGATAGCTTTGTAGATATATCCATGAATATGCAGATAGCTGTGTAGATATTTCCATTTTCATGCAGATAGCGGTGTAGATATTTCCATGTTCAAACAGATAGCGGTGTAGATATTTCCATGTTCATACAGATAGTGCCATAGATATTTCCATGTTCATACAGATAGCGGTGTAGCTATTTCCAGTTCATACAGATAGCGGTGTAGATATTTCCATGTTCATCCAGATGGCTGTGTAGATATCTCCATCTTAATACAGATGGCGGTGAAGATATTTCCATGTTCATACAGATAGCGGTGTATATATTTCCATGTTCATACAGATAGTGGTGTAGATATTTCCATGCTCATACAGATAGAGGGGGTGATATTTCCATGTTCATACAGATAGCGGTGCTGATATTTCCATGTTTATTCAGGTAGCGGTGTAGATATTTCCAATTTTATACAGATAGCGGTGTAGACATTTCCATGTTTATACAGATAGCCGTGTAGATATTTCCATGTTTATACAGATAGCGCTGTAGATATCTCCATATCAATACAGATGGCGGTGTAGATATTTATATGTTCATACAGAAGGCCGTGCAGATATTTCCATGTTCATACAGATGGCGGTGTAGATATTTCCATGTTCATACTGATAGCGGTGTAGTTATTTCCATGTGTAAAGAGATAGCTGTGTAGATATTTCCATGTATATGCAGATAGCTGTGTAAATATTTCCATTTTCATGCAGATTGCGGTTTAGATATTTCCATGTTCAAACAGATAGCGGTGTAGATATTTCCATGTTCATACAGATAGCTTTGTAGATATATCCATGTTTATACTGATAGTGGCGAAGATGTATGTATGTTTAAACAGATAGCAGTGTAGATATTTCCATGTTTATACAGATAGCGGTGTAGATATTTCCATGTTCATCCAGATGGCTGTGTAGATATATCCAAGTTCATACAGATAGCGGTGTAGATATTTCCATGTTCATACAGATAGTGCTGTAGATATTTCCATGTTCATACAGATAGCGGTGCAGATATTTCCATGTTCATACAGATAGCGGTGTAGATATTTCCATGTTCGTACAGATAGCGGTGTAGATATTTCCATGTTCTTACAGATAGCGGTGCTTATATTTCCATGTTTATACAGATAGCGGTGTAGATATTTCCATGTTTATACTGATAGCGGTGTAGATATTTCCATGTTTATAGAGATAGCGGTGTGGATATTTCCAAGTTTATACAGATAGCGGTGTAGATATCTCCATTTTAATACAGATGGCGGTGTAGATATTTATATGTTCATACTGATGGCGGTGCAGATATTTTCATGTTCATACAGATGGCGGTGTTGATATTTCCATGTTTATAGAGTCAGTGGTGTAGTTATTTCCATGTGTAAAGAGAGAGCTTTGTAGATATTTCCATGTAAATGCAGATAGCTGTGTAGGTATTTCCATTTTCATGCAGATAGCGGTGTAGATATTTCCATGTTCAAACAGATAGCGGTGAAGATATTTCCATGTTCATACAGATAGTGGTGTAGATATTTCCATGTTCATACAGATAGCGGTGTTGCTATTCCCATGTTCGTACAGATAGCGGTGTAGATATTTCCATGTTTATACAGATAGCGGTGTAGACATTTCCATGTTTATACAGATACCTGTGTAGATATTTTCATGTTTATACAGATAGCGGTGTAGATATCTCCATCTTAATACACATGGCGGTTTAGATATTTATATGTTCATTCAGATGGCCGTGCAGATATTTCCATGTTCATACAGGTGGCGGTGTAGATATTTCCATGTTCATCCATATGGCTGTGTAGATATATCCATGTTCATACAGATGGCGGTGAAGATATTTCCATGTTCATAGAGATAGCGGTGTAGATATTTCCATGTTCATACAGATAGCGGTGTAGATATTTCCATGTTCATACAGATAGCGGTGTAGATATTTCCATGTTCATACATGTGGCGGTGTAGATATTTCCATGTTCATACAGATATCGGTGTAGTTATTTCCAAGTATGAAGAGATAGCTGTGTAGATATTTCCATGTATATGCAGATAGCTGTGAAGATATTTCTATTTTCATGCATATTGCGGTTTAGATATTTCCATGTTCAAACAGATAGCGGTATAGATATTTCCATTTTCATACAGATAGCGGTGTAGAGATTTCCATGTTTATACAGATAGCGGTGAAGATGTATGCATGTTTTCACAGATAGCGGTGTAGATAATTCCATGTTCATACAGATAGCGGTGTAGATATTTCCATGTTTATACAGATAGCGGTGAAGATGTATGCATGTTTACACAGACAGCGGTGTAGATATTTCCATGTTCATACAGATAGCGGTGTAGATATTTCCATATTCATCCAGATGGCTGTGTAGATATATCCATGTTCATACAGATAGCGGTGTAGATATTTCCATGTTCATACAGATAGTTGTGTAGATATTTCCATGTTCATACAGATAGCGGTGTATCTATTTCCATGTTCATACAGATAGCGGTGTAGATATTTCCATGTTCGTACAGATAGCGGTGTAGATATTTCCATGTTCATACAGATAGCGGTGCTGATATTTCCATGTTTATACAGTCAGTGGTGTGGATATTTCCATGTTTATACAGATAGCGGTGTGGATATTTCCATGTTTATGCAGATAGCGGTGTAGATATTTCCAGGTTTATACAGATTGCGGTGTAGATATCTCCATCTTAATACGGATGGCGGTTTAGATATTTATATGTTCATACAGATGGCGATGCAGATATTTCCATGTTCATACAGATGGCGGCGTAGCTATTTCCATGTTCATAAAGATAGCGGTGTAGCTATATCCATGTTCATGCACATAGCGGTGTAGATATTTCCACGTTCATCCATATGGCTGTGTAGATATATCCATGTTCATACAGATGGTGGTGAAGGTATTTCCATGTTCATACAGATAGCGGTGTAGATATTTCCATGTTCATTCAGATAGCGGTGTAGATATTTCCATGTTCATCCAGTTGGCTGTGTAGATATCCATGTTCATACAGATGGCGGTGAAGATATTTCCATGTTCATACAGATAACGGTGTAGATATTTCCATGTTCATACAGATAGCGGTGTAGATATTTCCATGTATATAGAGATAGTGGTGTAGTTATTTCCATGTGTATAGAGATAGCTTTGTAGATATATCCATGTATATGCAGATAGCTGTGTAGATATTTCCATTTTCATGCAGATAGCGGTGTAGATATTTCCATGTTCAAACACATAGCGGTGTAGATATTTCCATGTTCATACAGATAGTGCTGTAGATATTTCCATGTTCATACAGATAGCGGTGTAGCTATTTCCATGTTCATACAGATAGCGGTGTAGATATTTCCATGTTCATCCAGATGGCTGTGTAGATATATCCATGTTCATACAGATAGCGGTGTAGATATTTCCATGTTCAAACAGATAGCGGTGTAGATATTTCCATGTTCATACAGATAGCGGTGCTTATATTTCCATGTTTATACAGGTAGCGGTGTAGATATTTCCATGTTTATACAGATAGCGTTGTAGATATTTCCATGTTTATACAGATAGCGGTGTAGATATTTCCATGTTCGTCCAGATGGCTGTGTAGATATATGCATGTTCATACAGATGGCGGTGAAGATATTTCCATGTTCATACAGACAGCGGTGTAGATATTTCCATGTTCATACAGATGGCGGTGTAGATATTTCCATGTTCATACCGATAGCGGTGTAGTTATTTCCATGTGTAAAGAGATAGCTGTGTAGATATTTCCCTGTATATGCAGATACCTGTGTAGATATTTCCATTTTCAGGCAGATAGCGGTTTAGATATTTCCATGTTCAAACAGATAGAGGTGTAGATATTTCCATGTTCATACAGATAGCGGTGTAGATATTTCCATGTTTATACAGATAGTGGTGTAGGTATTTCCATGTTCATACAGATGGCGGTGTAGATATTTCCATGCTCATACAGATAGCGATGTAGTTATTTCCATGTGCAAAGAGATAGCTGTGTAGATATTTCCATGTATATGCAGATAGTAGTGTAGATATTTCCATTTCCTTGTTCATCCAGATGTCTGTGTAGATATATCCATGTTCATAGAGATAGCGGTGTAGATATTTCCATGTTCGTACAGATAGTGGTGTAGATATTTCCATGTTCATACAGATAGCGGTGTATCTATTTCCATGTTCATACAGATAGCGGTGTAGATATTTCCATGTTCGTACAGATAGCGGTGTAGTTATTTCCATGTTCATACAGATAGCGGTGCTGATATTTCCATCTTTATACAGGTAGCGGTGCAGATATTTCCATGTTTATACAGATAGCGGTGTAGATATTTCCATGTTTATACAGATAGAGGTGTAGATATCTCCATCTTAATACGGATGGCGGTGTAGATATTTATATGTTCGTACAGATGGCGGTGCAGATATTCCCATTTTCATACAGATGGCGGTGTAGCTATTTCCATGTTCATACAGATAGCGGTGTAGCTATATCCATGTTCATGCAGATAGCTGTGTAGATATTTCCATGTTTATAGAGATAGTGGTGTAGTTATTTCCATGTGTAAAGAGATAGCTTTGTAGATATTTCCATGTATATGCAGATAGCTGTGTAGATATTTCCATTTTCATGCAGATAGCGGTGTAGATATTTCCATGTTCAAACAGATAGCGGTGTAGATATTTCCATGTTCATACAGATAGTTGTGTAGATATTTCTATGTTCATACAGATAGCGGTGTAGCTATTTCCATGTTCATACAGATAGCGGTGTAGATATTTCCATGTTCATACAGATAGCAGTGCTGATATTTCCATGTTTATACAGGTAGCGGTGCATATATTTCCATGTTTATATAGATAGCGGTGTAGATATTTCCATGTTTATACAGATAGCGGTGTAGATATTTCCAGGTTTATACAGATAGCGGGGTAGATATCTCCATCTTAATACAGATGGTGGTGTAGTTATTTATATGTTCATACAGATGGCGGTGCAGATATTTCCATGTTCATACAGATGGCGGTGTGGATAATTGCATGTTCATACAGATGGCGGTGTAGCTATTTCCATGTTCATGGAGATAGCGGTGTAGATATTTCCATGTTCATACAGATGGCTGTGTAGAGATATCCATGTTCATACAGATGGCGGTGAAGATATTTCCATGTTCATAGAGATAGCGATGTAGATCTTTCCATGTTCATACGGATGGCGGTGTAGGTATTACCATATTTAAAGAGATAGCGGTGTAGTTATTTCCATGTTCATAGAGATAACGGTGTAGATATTTCCATGAATATACAGATACCGGTGTAGATATTTCCATGTTCATACGGATGGCGGTGTAGATATTTCCATGTGTAAAGAGATAGCTGTGTAGATATTTCCATGTATATGCAGATAGCTGTGTAGATATTTCCATTTTCATGCAGTTAGCGGTTTAGATATTTCCATGTTCAAACAGATAGCTGTGTAGATATTTCCATGTTCATACAGATAGTGGTGTAGATATTTCCATGTTTATACAGATAGCGGTGAAGATGTATGCATGTTTACACAGAAAGCGGTGTAGATATTTGCATGTTCCCAAAGATAGCGGTGTAGATATTTCCATGTTCATCCAGATGGCTGTGTAGATATATCCATGTTCATACAGATAGCGGTGTAGACATTTCCATGTTCATACAGATAGTGGTGTAGATATTTCCATGTTTATACAGATAGCGGTGTAGATATTTCCATGTTCATACAGATAGCGGTGTAGATATTTCCATGTTTAAACAGAGAGCGGTGTAGATATTTCCATGTTCATACAGATAGCGGTGCTGATATTTCCATGTTTATACAGGTAGCGGTGCATATGTTTCCATGTTTATATAGATAGCGGTGTAGATATTTCCATGTTTATACAGATAGCGGTGTAGATATTTCCAGGTTTATACAGATAGCGGGGTAGATATCTCCATCTTAATACAGATGGTGGTGTAGTTATTTATATGTTCATACAGATGGCGGTGCAGATATTTCCATGTTCATAGAGATGGCGGTGTGGATAATTGCATGTTCATACAGATGGCGGTGTAGCTATTTCCATGTTCATGGAGATAGCGTTGTAGATATTTCCATGTTAATCCAGATGGCCGTGTAGAGATATCCATGTTCATACAGATGGCGGTGAAGATATTTCCATGTTCATACAGATAGCGGTGTAGATATTTCCATGTTCATACAGATAGGGGGGCTGATATATCCATGTTCATACAGATAGCGGTGCTGATATTTTCGTGTTTATATAGGTAGCGGTGTAGATATTTCCATGTTCAAACAGATAGCGGTGTAGAGATTTCCATGTTTATACAGATAGCGGTGTAGATAATTCCATGTTTATACAGATAGTGGTGTAGATATCTCCATCTGAATACAGATGGCGGTTTAGATATTTATATGTTCATACAGATGGCCGTGCAGATATTTCCATGTTCATACCGATGGCGCTGTAAATATATCCATTTTCATAGAGATAGCGGTGTAGTTATTTCCATGTGTAAAGAGATATCGGTGTAGATATTTCCGTGTTCATACAGATAGGGCTGTAGATATATCCATGTTCATACAGATAGCGGTGCAGCTATTTCCATGTTCATACAGATAGCGGTGTAGATATTTCCATGTTCGTACTGATAGCGGTGTAGATATTTCCATGTTCATACAGATAGCGGTGCTTATGTTTCCATGTTTATACAGATAGCGGTGTAGATATTTCCATGTTTATACAGATAGCCGTGTAGATACTTCCATGTTTGTACAGATAGCGGTGTAGCTATTTCCAAGTTTATACAGATAGCGGTGTAGATATCTCCATCTCAATACAGATGGCGGTGTAGATATTTATATGTTCATACAGATGGCGGTGCATATATTTCCATGTTCATACAGATGGCGGTGTAGATATTTCCATGTTTATAGAGATAGTGGTGTAGTTATTTCCATGTGTAAAGAGATAGCTTTGTAGATATTTAAATGTATATGCAGATAGCTGTGTAGATATTTCCATTTTTATGCAGATAGCGGTGTAGATATTTCCTTGTTCAAACAGATAGCGGTGTAGATATTTCCATGTTCATACAGATGGTGGTGTAGATATTTCCATGTTCATACAGATAGCGGTGTAGATATTTCCATGTTCATACAGATAGCAGTGTAGATATTTCCATGTTCTTCCAGATGGCTGTGTAGATATCACCATCTTAATACAGATGGCGGTGAAGATATTTCCAGGTTCATACAGATAGCGGTGTAGATATTTCCATATTCATCCAGATGGCTGTGTAGATATATCCATGTTCATACAGATAGCGGTGTAGATATTTCCATGTTCATACAGATAGTGGTGTGGATATTTCCATGTTCATACAGATAGCGGTGTATCTATTTCCATGTTCATACAGATAGCGATGCAGATATTTCCATGTTCGTACAGATAGCGGTGTAGATATTTCCATGTTCATCCAGATAGCGGTGCTGATATTTCCATGTTTATACAGTCAGTGGTGTGGATATTTCCATGTTTATAGAGATAGCGGTGTGGATATTTCCATGTTTATGCAGATAGCGGTGTAGATATTTCCAGGTTTATACAGATAGCGGTGTAGATATCTCCATCTTAATACGGATGGCGGTGTAGATATTTATATGTTCATACAGATGGCGATGCAGATATTTCCATGTTCATACAGATGGCGGCATAGCTATTTCCATGTTCATACAGATAGCGGTGTAGCTATATCCATGTTCATGCAGATAGCGGTGTAGATATTTCCACGTTCATCCATATGGCTGTGTAGATATATCCATGTTCATACAGATAGAGGGGCTGATATTTCCATGTTCATACAGATAGCGGTGCTGATATTTCCAGGTTTATACAGGTAGCGGTGTAGATATTTCCATTTTCATACAGATAGCGGTGTAGATATTTCCATGTTTATACAGATAGCGGTGTAGATGTCTCCATCTTAATACAGATGGCGGTGTAAGTATTTATATGTTCATACAGATGGCCGTGAAGATATTTCCATGTTCATACAGATGGCGGTGTAGATATTTCCATGTTCATACAGAGAGCGGTGTAGATATTTCCATGTGTAAACAGATAGCGGTGTAGATATTTCCATGTATATGCAGATAGCTGTGTAGATATTTCCATTTTCATGCACATATCGGTTTAGATATTTCCATGTTCAAACAGATAGCGGTGTAGATATTTCCATGTTCAAACAGATAGCGGTGTAGATATTTCCATGTTTATACAGATAGCGGTGAAGAAGTATGCATGTTTACACAGATAGCGGTGTAGCTCTTTCCATGTTCATACAGATAGTGGTGTAGATATTTCCATGTTCATACAGATAGCGGTGTAGCTATTTCCATGTTCATACAGATAGCGGTGTAGATATTTCCATGTTCGTACAGATAGCGGTGTAGATAATTCCATGTTCCTACAGATAGCGGTGCTGATATTTCCATGTTTATACAGGTAGCGGTGTGGATATTTCCATGTTTACACAGATAGCGGTGTAGATATTTCCATTTTTATACAGATAGCGGTGTAGATATTTCCAAGTTTATACAGATAGCGGTGTAGATATCTCCATCTTAATACAGTTGGCGGTGTAGATATTTATATGTTCATACAGATGGCGGTGCAGATATTTCCATGTTCATACAGATGGCGTTGTAGCTATTTCCATGTTCATATAGATAGCGGTGTAGCTATTTCCATGTTCATGCAGATAGCGGTGTAGATATTTCCATGGTCATCCATATGGCTGTGCAGATTTATCCAGGTTCATCCAGATGGCGGTGAAGATATTTCCATGTTCATACAGATAGCAGTATAGATATTTCCATGTTCATCCAGACGGCTGTGTAGATATATCCATGTTCATACAGATGGCAGTGAAGATATTTCCATACTCATACAGATAGCAGTTTAGATATTTCCATGTTCATACAGATAGTGGTGTAGATATTTCCATTTTCATACAGATAGAGGGGCTGATATTTCCATGTTCATACAGATAGCGGTGCTGATATTTCCATGTTTATACAGGTAGCGGTGTAGATATTTCCATGTTTATAAAGATAGCGGTGTAGATATTTCCATGTTTATACAGGTAGCGGTGTAGATATTTCCATGTTTATACAGATAGCGGTGTAGATATCTCCATCTTAATACAGATGGCGGTGTAGATGTTTATATGTTCATACAGATGGCCGTGCAGATATTTCCATGTTCATACAGATGCCGGTGTAGATATTTCCATGTTCATACAGATAGCCGTGTAGTTATTTCCATGTGTAAATAGATAGCTGTGTAGATATTTCCATGTATATGCAGATAGCTGTGTAGATATTTCCATTTTCATGCAGATAGCGGTTTAGGTATTTCCATGTTCATAGAGATAGCGATGTAGATCTTTCCATGTTCATACAGATGGCGGTGTAGGTATTTCCATATTTAAAGAGATAGCAGTGTAGTTATTTCCATGTTCATAGAGATAACGGTGTAGATATTTCCATGAATATACAGATAGCGGTGTAGATATTTCCATGTTCATACGGATGGCGGTGTAGATATTTCCATGTGTAAAGAGATAGCTGTGTAGATATTTCCATGTATATGCAGATAGCTGTGTAGATATTTCCATTTTCATGCAGATAGCGGTTTAGATATTTCCATGTTCAAACAGATAGCGGTGTAGATATTTCCATGTTCATACAGATAGTGGTGTAAATATTTCCATGTTTATACAGATAGCGGTGAAGATGTATGCATGTTTACACAGAAAGAGGTGTAGATATTTCCATGTTCCAAAAGATAGCGGTGTAGATATTTCCATGTTCATCCAGATGGCTGTGTAGATATATCCATGTTCATACAGATAGCGGTGTAGACATTTCCATGTTCATACAGATAGTGGTGTAGATATTTCCATGTTCATACAGATAGCGGTGTAGCTATTTCCATGTTCATACAGATAGCGGTGTAGATATTTCCATGTTTAAACAGAGAGCGGTGTAGATATTTCCATGTTCATACAGATAGCGTTGCTGATATTTCCATGTTTATACAGGTAGCGTTGCTGATATTTCCATGTTTATATAGATAGCGGTGTAGATATTTCCAGGTTTATACAGATAGCGGTGTAGTTATCTCCATCTTAATACAGATGGTGGTGTAGTTATTTATATGTTCATACAGATGGCGGTGCAGATTTTTCCATGTTCATACAGATGGCGGTGTGGATAATTGCATGTTCATACAGATGGCGGTGTAGCTATTTAAATGTTCATGGAGATAGCGGTGTAGATATTTCCATGTTCATCCAGATGGCTGTGTAGAGATATCCATGTTCATACAGATGGCGGTGAAGATATTTCCATGTTCATACAGATAGCGGTGTAGATATTTCCATGTTCATACAGATAGTGGTGTAGATATTTCCATGTTCATACAGATAGGGAGGCTGATATATCCATGTTCATACAGATAGCGGTGCTGATATTTCCATGTTTATACAGGTAGCGGTGTAGATATTTCCAGGTTTATACAGATAGCGGTGTAGAGATTTCCATGTTTATACAGATAGCGGTGTAGATATTTCCATGTTTATATAGATAGTGGTGTAGATATCTCCATCTGAATACTGATGGCGGTGTAGGTATTTATATGTTCATACAGATGTCCGTGCAGATATTTCCATGTTCATACCGATGGCGCTGTAAATATATCCATTTTCATACAGATAGCGGTGTAGTTATTTCCATGTGTAAAGAGATAGCGGTGTAGATATTTCCATGTTCATACAGATAGGGCTGTAGATATTTCCATGTTCATACAGATAGCGGTGCAGCTATTTCCATGTTCATACAGATAGCGGTGTAGATATTTCCATGTTCATACTGATAGCGGTGTAGATATTTCCATGTTCATACAGATAGCGGTGCTTATGTTTCCATGTTTATACAGATAGCGGTGTAGATATTTCCATGTTTATACAGATAGCCGTGTAGATACTTCCATGTTTGTACAGATAGCGGTGTAGCTATTTCCAAGTTTATACAGATAGCGGTGTAGATATCTCCATCTTAATACAGATGGCGGTGTAGATATTTATATGTTCATACAGATGGCGGTGCAGATATTTCCATGTTCATACAGACGGCGGTGTAGATATTTCCATGTTTATAGAGATAGTGGTGTAGTTATTTCCATGTGTAAAGAGATAGCTTTGTAGATATTTAAATGTATATGCAGATAGCTGTGTAGATATTTCCATTTTTATGCAGATAGCGGTGTAGATATTTCCATGTTCAAACAGATAGCGGTGTAGATATTTCCATGTTCATACAGATGGTGGTGTAGATATTTCCATGTTCATACAGATAGCGGTGTAGATATTTCCATGTTCATACAGATAGCAGTGTAGATATTTCCATGTTCTTCCAGATGGCTGTGTAGATATCACCATCTTAATACAGATGGCGGTGAAGATAATTCCAGGTTCATACAGATAGCGGTGTAGATATTTCCATATTCATCCAGATGGCTGTGTAGATATATCCATGTTCATACAGAAAGCGGTGTAGATATTTCCATGTTCATACAGATAGTGGTGTAGATATTTCCATGTTCATACAGATAGCGGTGTATCTATTTCCATGTTCATACCGATAGCGGTGCAGATATTTCCATGTTCGTACAGATAGCGGTGTAGATATTTCCATGTTCTTCCAGATAGCGGTGCTGATATTTCCATGTTTATACAGTCAGTGGTGTGGATATTTCCATGTTTATACAGATAGCGGTGTGGATATTTCCATGTTTATGCAGATAGCGGTGTAGATATTTCCACGTTTATACAGATAGCGGTGTAGATATCTCCATCTTAATACGGATGGCGGTGTAGATATTTATATGTTCATACAGATGGCGATGCAGATATTTCCATGTTCATACAGATGGCGGCGTAGCTATTTCCATGTTCATACAGATAGCGGTGTAGCTATATCCATGTTCATGCAGATAGCGGTGTAGATATTTCCACGTTCATCCATATGGCTGTTTAGATATATCCATGTTCATACAGATGGCGGTGAAGGTATTTCCATGTTCATACAGATAGCGGTGTAGATATTTCCATGTTCATACAGATAGCGGTGTAGATATTTCCATGTTCATCCAGTTGGCTGTGTAGATATCCATGTTCATACAGATGGCGATGAAGATATTTCCATGTTCATACAGATAACGGTGTAGATATTTCCATGTTCATACAGATAGCGGTGTAGATATCTCCATGTTAATACAGATAGTGGTGTAGATATTTCCATGTTCATACAGATGGCGGTGTAGATATTTATATGTTCATACAGATGGCAGTGCAGATATTTCCATGTTCATGCAGATGGCGGTGTAGATATTTCCATGTTTATAGAGATAGTGGTGTAGTTATTTCCATGTGTATAGAGATAGCTTTGTAGATATATCCATGTATATGCAGATAGCTGTGTAGATATTTCCATTTTCATGCAGATAGCGGTGTAGATATTTCCATGTTCAAACAGATAGCGGTGTAGATATTTCCATGTTCATACAGATAGTGCTGTAGATATTTCCATGTTCATACAGATAGCGGTGTAGCTATTTCCACGTTCATACAGATAGCGGTGTAGATATTTCCATGTTCATCCAGATGGCTGTGTAGATATATCCATGTTCATACAGATAGCGGTGTAGATATTTCCATGTTCAAACAGATAGCGGTGTAGATATTTCCATGTTCATACAGATAGCGGTGCTTATATTTCCATGTTTATACAGGTAGCGGTGTAGATATTTCCATGTTTATACAGATAGCGTTGTAGATATTCCCATGTTTATACAGATAGCGGTGTAGATATTTCCATGTTCATCCAGATGGCTGTGTAGATATATCCATGTTCATACAGATGGCGGTGAAGATATTTCCATGTTCATACAGACAGCGGTGTAGATATTTCCATGTTCATACAGATGGCGGTGTAGATATTTCCATGTTCATACCGATAGCGGTGTAGTTATTTCCATGTGTAAAGAGATAGCTGTGTAGATATTTCCATGTATATGCAGATACCTGTGTAGATATTTCCATTTTCAGGCAGATAGCGGTTTAGATATTTCCATGTTCAAACAGATAGCGGTGTAGATATTTCCATGTTCATACAGATAGCGGTGTAGATATTTCCATGTTCATACAGATAGTGGTGTAGGTATTTCCATGTTCATACAGATGGCGGTGTAGATATTTCCATGCTCATACAGAGAGCGATGTAGTTATTTCCATGTGCAAAGAGATAGCTGTGTAGATATTTCCATGTATATGCAGATAGCTGTGTAGATATTTCCATTTTTATGCAGATAGCGGTGTAGATATTTCCATGTTCAAACAGATAGCGGTGTAGATATTTCCATGTTCATACAGATGGTGGTGTAGATATTTCCATGTTCATACAGATAGCGGTGTAGATATTTCCATGTTCATACAGATAGCAGTGTAGATATTTCCATGTTCTTCCAGATGGCTTTTTAGATATCACCATCTTAATACAGATGGCGGTGAAGATAATTCCAGGTTCATACAGATAGCGGTGTAGATATTTCCATATTCATCCAGATGGCTGTGTAGATATATCCATGTTCATACAGAAAGCGGTGTAGATATTTCCATATTCATACAGATAGTGGTGTAGATATTTCCATGTTCATACAGATAGCGGTGTATCTATTTCCATGTTCATACCGATAGCGGTGCAGATATTTCCATGTTCGTACAGATAGCGGTGTAGATATTTCCATGTTCTTCCAGATAGCGGTGCTGATATTTCCATGTTTATACAGTCAGTGGTGTGGATATTTCCATGTTTATACAGATAGCGGTGTGGATATTTCCATGTTTATGCAGATAGCGGTGTAGATATTTCCACGTTTATACAGATAGCGGTGTAGATATCTCCATCTTAATACGGATGGCGGTGTAGATATTTATATGTTCATACAGATGGCGATGCAGATATTTCCATGTTCATACAGATGGCGGCGTAGCTATTTCCATGTTCATACAGATAGCGGTGTAGCTATATCCATGTTCATGCAGATAGCGGTGTAGATATTTCCACGTTCATCCATATGGCTGTGTAGATATATCCATGTTCATACAGATGGCGGTGAAGGTATTTCCATGTTCATACAGATAGCGGTGTAGATATTTCCATGTTCATACAGATAGCGGTGTAGATATTTCCATGTTCATCCAGTTGGCTGTGTAGATATCCATGTTCATACAGATGGCGATGAAGATATTTCCATGTTCATACAGACAACGGTGTAGATATTTCCATGTTCATACAGATAGCGGTGTAGATATCTCCATGTTAATACAGATAGTGGTGTAGATATTTCCATGTTCATACAGATGGCGGTGTAGATATTTATATGTTCATACAGATGGCAGTGCAGATATTTCCATGTTCATGCAGATGGCGGTGTAGATATTTCCATGTTTATAGAGATAGTGGTGTAGTTATTTCCATGTGTATAGAGATAGCTTTGTAGATATATCCATGTATATGCAGATAGCTGTGTAGATATTTCCATTTTCATGCAGATAGCGGTGTAGATATTTCCATGTTCAAACAGATAGCGGTGTAGATATTTCCATGTTCATACAGATAGTGCTGTAGATATTTCCATGTTCATACAGATAGCGGTGTAGCTATTTCCACGTTCATACAGATAGCGGTGTAGATATTTCCATGTTCATCCAGATGGCTGTGTAGATATATCCATGTTCATACAGATAGCGGTGTAGATATTTCCATGTTCAAACAGATAGCGGTGTAGATATTTCCATGTTCATACAGATAGCGGTGCTTATATTTCCATGTTTATACAGGTAGCGGTGTAGATATTTCCATGTTTATACAGATAGCGTTGTAGATATTCCCATGTTTATACAGATAGCGGTGTAGATATTTCCATGTTCATCCAGATGGCTGTGTAGATATATCCATGTTCATACAGATGGCGGTGAAGATATTTCCATGTTCATACAGACAGCGGTGTAGATATTTCCATGTTCATACAGATGGCGGTGTAGATATTTCCATGTTCATACCGATAGCGGTGTAGTTATTTCCATGTGTAAAGAGATAGCTGTGTAGATATTTCCATCTATATGCAGATACCTGTGTAGATATTTCCATTTTCAGGCAGATAGCGGTTTAGATATTTCCATGTTCAAACAGATAGCGGTGTAGATATTTCCATGTTCATACAGATAGCGGTGTAGATATTTCCATGTTCATACAGATAGTGGTGTAGGTATTTCCATGTTCATACAGATGGCGGTGTAGATATTTCCATGCTCATACAGAGAGCGATGTAGTTATTTCCATGTGCAAAGAGATACCTGTGTAGATATTTCCATGTATATGCAGATAGCAGTGTAGATATTTCCATTTTCATGCAGATAGCGGTTTAGATATTTCCATGTTCCAACAGATAGCGGTGTAGAAATTTCCATGTTCATACAGATAGCGGTGTAGATATTTCCATGTTTATACAGATAGCGGTGAAGATGTATGCATGTTTACACAGATAGCGGTGTAGATATTTCCATGTTCATACAGATAGCAGTGTAGATATTTCCATGTTCATCCAGATGGCTGTGTAGATATATCCATGTTCATACAGATAGCGGTGTAGATATTTCCATGTTCATACAGATAGTGGTGTAGATCTTTCCATGTTCATACAGATAGCAGTGTATCTATTTCCATGTTCATACAGATAGCTGTGTAGATATTTCCATGTTCGTACAGATAGCGGTGTAGATATTTCCATGTTCATACTGATAGCGGTGCTGATATTTCCATGTTTATACAGGCAGCGGTGTGGATATTTCCATGTTTATACAGATAGCGGTGTGGATATTTCCATGTTTATACAGATAGCGGTGTAGATACTTCCAGGTTTATACAGATAGCGGTGTAGATATCTCCATCTTAATACGGATGGCGGTGTAGATATTTATATGTTCATGCAGATGGCGGTGCAGATATTTCCATGTTCATACAGATGGCGGAGTAGCTATTTCCATGTTCATACAGATAGCGGTCTAGCTATCTCCATGTTCATGCAGATAGCGGTGTAGATATTTCCATGTTCATCCATATGGCTGTGTAGATATATCCATGTTCATACAGATGGCGGTGAAGATATTTCCATCTTCATACAGATAGCGGGGTAGATATTTCCATGTTCATACAGATAGTGGTGTAGATATTTCCATGTTCATACAGATAGCGGTGTAGCTATTTCCATGTTCATGCAATAGCGGTGTAGATATTTCCATGTTCATCCATATCGCTGTGTAGATATATCAATGTTCATACTGATGGCGGTGAAGATATTTCCATGTTCATATAGATAGCGGTGTAGATATTTCCATGTTCATACAGATAGCGGTGTAGATATTTCCATGTTCATACAGATAGTGGTGTAGATATTTCCATGTTCATACAGATGGCGGTGTAGATATTTCCATGTTCATACAGATAGCGGTGTAGTTATTTCCATGTGTAAAGAGATAGCTGTGTAGATATTTCCATGTATATGCAGATAGCTGTGAAGATATTTCCATTTCCATGCAGATTGCGGTTTAGATATTTCCATGTTCAAACAGATAGCGGTGTAGATATTTCCATGTTCATACAGATTGCGGTGTAAATATTTCCATGTTTATACAGATAGCGGTGAAGATGTATGCATGTTTACACAGATAGCGGTGTAGATATTTCCATGTTCATACAGATAGCGGTGTAGATATTTTCATGCTCATCCAGATGGCTGTGTAGATATATCCATGTTCATACAGATAGCGGTGTAGATATTTCCATGTTCATACAGATAGTGCTGAAGATATTTCCATGTTCATACAGATAGCGGTGTAGCTGTTTCCATGTTCATACAGATAGCGGTGTAGATATTTCCATGTTCAAACAGATAGCAGTGTAGATATTTCCATGTTCATACAGAT
This sequence comes from Gorilla gorilla gorilla, assembly GCF_029281585.2. Taxonomy (NCBI): domain Eukaryota; kingdom Metazoa; phylum Chordata; class Mammalia; order Primates; family Hominidae; genus Gorilla; species Gorilla gorilla. Next base: position 185,743 of record NC_073232.2, on the reverse strand, counting down.
AGCGGTGCTGATATTTCCATGTTTATACAGGTAGCGGTGTAGATATTTCCATGTTCAAACAGATAGCGGTGTAGATATTTCCATGTTTATACAGATAGCGGTGTAGATATTTCCAGGTTTATACAGATAGCGGTGTAGATATCTCCATCTTAATACAGATGGCGGTGTAGTTATTTACATGTTCATACAGATGGCGGTGCAGATATTTCCATGTTCATACAGATGGCGGTGTAGATATTTGCATGTTCATACAGATGGCGGTATAGCTATTTCCATGTTCATGGAGATAGCGGTGTAGATATTTCCATGTTAATCCAGATGGCTGTGTAGAGATATCCATGTTCATACAGATGGCGGAGAAGATATTTCCATGTTCATACAGATAGCGGTGTAGATATTTCCATGTTCATACAGATAGTGGTGTAGATATTTCCATGTTCATACAGATAGGGGGGCTGATATTTCCATCTTCATACAGATAGCGGTGCTGATATTTCCATGTTTATACAGGTAGCGGTGTAGATGTTTCCAGGTTTATACAGATAGCGGTGTAGACATTTCCATGTTTATACAGATAGCGGTGTAGATATTTTCATGTTTATACAGATAGCGGTGTAGATATCTCTATCTTAATACAGATGGCGGTGTAGATATTTATATGTTCATACAGATGGCCATGCAGATATTTCCATGTTCATACAGATGGCGGTGTAGATATTTCCATGTTCATACAGATAGCGGTGTAGTTATTTCCATGTGTAAAGACATAGCTGTGTAGATATTTCCATGTATACGCAGATAGCTGTGTAGATATTTCCATTTTCATGCAGATAGCGGTTTAGATATTTCCATGTTCAAACAGATAGCAGTGTAGAAATTTCCATGTTCATACAGATAGCTTTGTAGATATATCCATGTTTATACAGATAGCGGCAAAGATGTATGCATGTTTACACAGATAGCGGTGTAGATATTTCCATGTTTATACAGATAGCGGTGTAGATATTTCCATGTTCATCCAGATGGCTGTGTAGATATATCCATGTTCATACAGATAGCGATGTAGATATTTCCATGTTCATACAGATAGTGCTGTAGATATTTCCATGTTCATACAGATAGCGGTGCAGCTATTTCCATGTTCATACAGATAGCGGTGTACATATTTCCATGTTCGTACAGATAGCGGTGTAGATATTTCCATGTTCATACAGATAGTGGTGCTTATATTTCCATGTTTATACACATAGCGGTGTAGATATGTCCATGTTTATACAGATAGTGGTGTAGATATTTCCATGTTTATACAGATAGCGGTGTAGATATTTCCAAGTTTATACAGATAGCGGTGTAGATATCTCCATCTTAATACAGATGGCGGTGTAGATATTTATATGTTCATACAGATGGCGGTGCAGATATTTCCATGTTCATACAGATGGCGGTGTAGATATTTCCATGTTTATTGAGATATTGGTGTAGTAATTTCCATGTGTAAAGAGATAGCTTTGTAGATATTTCCATGTATATGCAGATATCTGTGTAGATATTTCCATTTTCATGCAGATAGAGGTGTAGATATTTCCATGTTCAAACAGATAGCGGTGTAGATATTTCCATGTTCATACAGATAGTGGTGTAGATATTTCCATGTTCATACAGATAGCGGTGTAGCTATTTCCATGTTCATACACATAGCGGTGTAGATATTTCCATGTTCATCCAGATGGCTGTGTAGATATATCCATGTTCATAGAGATGGCGGTGAAGATATTTCCATGTTCATACAGATAGCGGTGTAGATATTTCCATTTTCATACAGATAGTGGTGTAGATATTTCCATGTTCATACAGATAGAGGGGCTGATATTTCCATGTTCATACAGATAGCGGTGCTGATATTTCCATGTTTATACAGGTAGCGGTGTAGATATTTCCAAGTTTATACAGATAGCGGTGTAGACATTTCCAAGTTTATACAGATAGCGGTGTAGATATTTCCATGTTTATACAGATAGCGGTGTAGATATCTCCATCTTAATACAGATGGCAGTTTAGATATTTATATGTTCATACAGATGGCCATGCAGATGTTTCCATGTTCATACAGATGGCGGTGTAGATATTTCCATGTTCATCCATATGGCTGTTTAGATATATCCATGTTCATACAGATGGCGGTGAAGATATTTCCATCTTCATACAGATAGCGGTGCAGATATTTCCGTGTTCATACAGACAGCGGTGTAGATATTTCTATGTTCATACAGATAGTGGTGTAGATATTTCCATGTTCATACAGATAGCGGTGTAGTTATTTCCATGTGTAAAGAGATAGCTGTGTAGATATTTCCATGTATAGGCAGATAGCTGTGAAGATATTTCCATTTTCATGCAGATTGTGGTTAAGATATTTCCATGTTCAAACAGATAGCGGTGTAGATATTTCCATGTTCATACAGATAGCGGTGTAGATATTTCCATGTTTATACAGATAGCGGTGAAGATGTATGCATGTTTACACAGATAGCGTTGTAGCTATTTCCATGTTCATACAGATAGCGGTGTAGATATTTCCATGTTCATCCAGATGGCTGTGTAGATATATCCATGTTCATACAGATAGCGGTGTAGATATTTCCATGTTCATACAGATAGTGCTGTAGATATTTCCATGTTCATACAGATAGCGGTGTAGCTATTTCCATGTTCATACAGATAGCGGTGTAGATATTTCCATGTTCGTGCAGATAGCGGTGTAGATATTTCCATGTTCATACAGATAGCGGTGCTGATATTTCCATGTTTATACAGGTAGCGGTGCAGATATTTCCATGTTTATACAGAAAGTGGTGTAGATATTTCCATGTTTATACAGATAGCGGTGTAGATATTTCCAGGTTTATACAGAGAGCGGTGTAGATATCTCCATCTTAATACAGATGGCAGTGTAGTTATTTATATGTTCATACAGATTGCGGTGCAGATATTTCCATGTTCATACAGATGGCGGTGTAGATATTTGCATGTTCATACAGATGGCGGTATAGCTATTTCCATATTCATGGAGATAGCGGTGTAGATATTTCCATGTTAATCCAGATGGCTGTGTAGAGATATCCATGTTCATACAGATGGCGGTGAAGATATTTCCATGTTCATACAGATAGCGGTGTAGATATTTCCATGTTCATACAGATAGAGGTGTAGATATTTCCATGTTCATACAGATATCTTTGTAGATATATCCATGATTATACAGATAGTGGCGAAGATGTATGCATGTTTACACTGATAGCGGTGAAGATATTTCCATGTTTATACAGATAGCAGTGTAGATATTTCCATGTTCATCCAGATGGCTGTGTAGATATATCCATGTTCATTCAGATAGCAGTGTAGATATTTCCATGTTCATACAGATAGTGCTGTAGATATTTCCATGTTCATACAGATAGTGGTGCAGCTATTTCCATGTTCATACAGATAGCGGTGTAGATATTTCCATGTTCATACAGATAGCGGTGTAGATATTTCCATGTTCATACAGATAGCGGTGCTAATATTTCCATGTTTATACACATAGTGGTGTAGATATTTCCATGTTTATACAGATAGCGGTGTAGATATTTCCATGTTTATACAGATAGCGGTGTAGTTATTTCCTAGTTTATACAGATATCGTTGTAGATATCTCCATCTTAATACAGATGGCGGTGTAGATATTTCCATGTTCATACAGATGGCGGTGTAGATATTTCCATGTTTATAGAGATAGTGGTGTAGTTATTTCCATGTGTAAAGAGATATCTTTGTAGATATTTCCATGTATATGCAGATAGCTGTGTAGATATTTCCATTTTCATGCATATAGCGGTGTAGATATTTCCATGTTCAAACAGATAGCGCTGTAGAAATTTCCATGTTCATACAGATAGAGGTGTAGATATTTCCATGTTCATACAGATAGCAGTGTAGCTATTTCCATGTTCATACAGATAGCGGTGTAGATATTTCCATGTTCATCCAGATGGCAGTGTAGATATATCCATGTTCATAGAGATGGCGGTGAAGATATTTCCATGTTCATACAGATAGCGGTGTAGATATTTCCATGTTCATACAGATAGCAGTGTAGATATTTCCATGTTCATACAGATAGCTTTGTAGATATATCCATGTTTATACAGATAGCGGCAAAGATGTATGCATGTTTACACAGATAGCGGTGTAGATATTTCCATGTTTATACAGATAGCGGTTTAGATATTTCCATGTTCATCCAGATGGCTGTGTAGATATATCCATGTTCATACAGATAGCGGTGTAGATATTTCCATGTTCATACAGATAGTGTTGTAGATATTTCCATGTTCATACAGATAGCGGTGCAGCTATTTCCATGTTCATACAGATAGCGGTGTACATATTTCCATGTTCGTACAGATAGCGGTGTAGATATTTCCATGTTCATACAGATAGCGGTGCTTACATTTCCATGTTTATACAGATAGCGGTGTAGATATGTCCATGTTTATACAGATAGCGGTGTAGATATTTCCATGTTTATACAGATAGCGGTGTAGATATTTCCAAGTTTATACAGATAGCGGTGTAGATATCTCCATCTTAATACAGATGGCGGTGTAGATATTTATATGTTCATACAGATGGCGGTGCAGATATTTCCATGTTCATACAGATTGCGGTGTAGATATTTCCATGTTTATAGAGATAGTGGTGTAGTAATTTCCATGTGTAAAGAGATAGCTTTGTAGATATTTCCATGTATATGCAGATAGCTTTGTAGATATTTCCATTTTCATGCAGATAGAGGTGTAGATATTTCCATGTTCAAACAGATAGCGGTGTAGATATTTCCATGTTCATACAGATAGTGGTGTAGATATTTCCATGTTCATACAGATAGCGGTGTAGCTATTTCCATGTTCATACACATAGCGGTGTAGATATTTCCATGTTCATCCAGATGGCTGTGTAGATATATCCATGTTCATAGAGATGGCGGTGAAGATATTTCCATGTTCATACAGATAGCGGTGTAGATATTTCCATTTTCATACAGATAGTGGTGTAGGTATTTCCATGTTCATACAGATAGAGGGGCTGATATTTCCATGTTCATGCAGATAGCTGTGCTGATATTTCCATGTTTCTACTGGTAGCGGTGTAGATATTTCCAAGTTTATACAGATAGCGGTGTAGACATTTCCAAGTTTATACAGATAGCGGTGTAGATATTTCCATGTTTATACAGATAGCGGTGTAGATATCTCCATCTTAATACAGATGGCAGTTTAGATATTTATATGTTCATACAGATGGCCATGCAGATATTTCCATGTTCATACAGATGGCGGTGTAGATATTTCCATGTTCATCCATATGGCTGTTTAGATATATCCATGTTCATACAGATGGCCGTGAAGATATTTCCATGTTCATACAGATAGCGGTGCAGATATTTCCATGTTCATACAGACAGCGGTGTAGATATTTCCATGTTCATACAGATAGTGGTGTAGATATTTCCATGTTCATACAGATGGCGGTGTAGATATTTCCATGTTCATACAGATAGCGGTGTAGTTATTTCCATGTGTAAAGAGATAGCTGTGTAGATATTTCCATGTATAGGCAGATAGCTGTGAAGATATTTCCATTTTCATGCAGATTGCGGTTAAGATATTTCCATGTTCAAACAGATAGCGGTGTAGATATTTCCATGTTCATACAGATAGCGGTGTAGATATTTCCATGTTTATACAGATAGCGGTGAAGATGTATGCATGTTTACACAGATAGCGGTGTAGCTATTTCCATGTTCATACAGATAGCGGTGTAGATATTTCCATGTTCATCCAGATGGCTGTGTAGATATATCCATGTTCATACAGATAGCGGTGTAGATATTTCCATGTTCATACAGATAGTGCTGTAGATATTTCCATGTTCATACAGATAGCGGTGTAGCTATTTCCATGTTCATACAGATAGCGGTGTAGATATTTCCATGTTCGTACAGATAGCGGTGTAGATATTTCCATGTTCATACAGATAGCGGTGCTGATATTTCCATGTTTATACAGGTAGCGGTGCAGATATTTCCATGTTTATACAGATAGCGGTGTAGATATTTCCATGTTTATACAGATAGCGGTGTAGATATTTCCAGGTTTATACAGAGAGCGGTGTAGATATCTCCATCTTAATACAGATGGCGGTGTAGTTATTTATATGTTCATACAGATTGCGGTGCAGATATTTCCATGTTCATACAGATGGCGGTGTAGATATTTGCATGTTCATACAGATGGCGGTATAGCTATTTCCATATTCATGGAGATAGCGGTGTAGATATTTCCATGTTAATCCAGATGGCTGTGTAGAGATATCCATGTTCATACAGATGGCGGTGAAGATATTTCCATGTTCATACAGATAGCGGTGTCGATATTTCCATGTTCATACAGATAGAGGTGTAGATATTTCCATGTTCATACAGATAGCTTTGTAGATATATCCATGATTATACAGATAGTGGCGAAGATGTATGCATGTTTACACTGATAGCGGTGTAGATATTTCCATGTTTATACAGATAGCGGTGTAGATATTTCCATGTTCATCCAGATGGCTGTGTAGATATATCCATGTTCATTCAGATAGCGGTGTAGATATTTCCATGTTCATACAGATAGCGGTGCTTATATTTCCATGTTTATACAGATAGCGGTGTAGATATGTCCATGTTTATACAGATAGTGGTGTAGATATTTCCATGTTTATACAGATAGCGGTGTAGATATTTCCAAGTTTATACAGATAGCGGTGTAGATATCCCCATCTTAATACAGATGGCGGTGTAGATATTTATATGTTCATGCAGATGGCGGTGCAGATATTTCCATGTTCATACAGATGGCGGTGTAGATATCTCCATGTTTATAGAGATAGTGGTGTAGTAATTTCCATGTGTAAAGAGATAGCTTTGTAGATATTTCCATGTATATGCAGATATCTGTGTAGATATTTCCATTTTCATGCAGATAGAGGTGTAGATATTTCCATGTTCAAACAGATAGCGGTGTAGATATTTCCATGTTCATACAGATAGTGGTGTAGATAATTCCATGTTCATACAGATAGCGGTGTAGCTATTTCCATGTTCATACACATAGCGGTGAAGATATTTCCATGTTCATCCAGATGGCTGTGTAGATATATCCATGTTCATAGAGATGGCGGTGAAGATATTTCCATGTTCATACAGATAGCGGTGTAGATATTTCCATTTTCATACAGATAGTGGTGTAGATATTTCCATGTTCATACAGATAGAGGGGCTGATATTTCCATGTTCATGCAGATAGCGGTGCTGATATTTCCATGTTTATACAGGTAGCGGTGTAGATATTTCCAAGTTTATACAGATAGCGGTGTAGACATTTCCAAGTTTATACAGATAGCGGTGTAGATATTTCCATGTTTATACAGATAGCGGTGTAGATATCTCCATCTTAATACAGATGGCAGTTTAGATATTTATATGTTCATACAGATGGCCATGCAGATATTTCCATGTTCATACAGATGGCGGTGTAGATATTTCCATGTTCATCCATATGGCTGTTTAGATATATCCATGTTCATACAGATGGCGGTGAAGATATTTCCATGTTCATACAGATAGCGGTGCAGATATTTCCATGTTCATACAGACAGCGGTGTAGATATTTCCATGTTCATACAGATAGTGGTGTAGATATTTCCATGTTCATACAGATGGCGGTGTAGATATTTCCATGTTCATACAGATAGCGGTGTAGTTATTTCCATGTGTAAAGAGATAGCTGTGTAGATATTTCCATGTATAGGCAGATAGCTGTGAAGATATTTCCATTTTCATGCAGATTGCGGTTAAGATATTTCCATGTTCAAACAGATAGCGGTTTAGATATTTCCATGTTCATCCAGATGGCTGTGTAGATATATCCATGTTCATACAGATAGCGGTGTAGATATTTCCATGTTCATACAGATAGTGTTGTAGATATTTCCATGTTCATACAGATAGCGGTGCAGCTATTTCCATGTTCATACAGATAGCGGTGTACATATTTCCATGTTCGTACAGATAGCGGTGTAGATATTTCCATGTTCATACAGATAGCGGTGCTTACATTTCCATGTTTATACAGATAGCGGTGTAGATATGTCCATGTTTATACAGATAGCGGTGTAGATATTTCCATGTTTATACAGATAGCGGTGTAGATATTTCCAAGTTTATACAGATAGCGGTGTAGATATCTCCATCTTAATACAGATGGCGGTGTAGATATTTATATGTTCATACAGATGGCGGTGCAGATATTTCCATGTTCATACAAATGGCGGTGTAGATATTTCCATGTTTATAGAGATAGTGGTGTAGTAATTTCCATGTGTAAAGAGATAGCTTTGTAGATATTTCCATGTATATGCAGATATCTGTGTAGATATTTCCATTTTCATGCAGATAGAGGTGTAGATATTTCCATGTTCAAACAGATAGCGGTGTTGATATTTCCATGTTCATACAGATAGTGGTGTAGATATTTCCATGTTCATACAGATAGCGGTGTAGCTATTTCCATGTTCATACACATAGCGGTGTAGATATTTCCATGTTCATCCAGATGGCTGTGTAGATATATCCATGTTCATACAGATAGCGGTGTAGATATTTCCATGTTCATACAGATAGTGCTGTAGATATTTCCATGTTCATACAGATAGCGGTGTAGCTATTTCCATGTTCATACAGATAGCGGTGTAGATATTTCCATGTTCGTACAGATAGCGGTGTAGATATTTCCATGTTCATACAGATAGCGGTGCTGATATTTCCATGTTTATACAGGTAGCGGTGCAGATATTTCCATGTTTATACAGATAGCGGTGTAGATATTTCCATGTTTATACAGATAGCGGTGTAGATATTTCCAGGTTTATACAGAGAGCGGTGTAGATATCTCCATCTTAATACAGATGGCGGTGTAGTTATTTATATGTTCATACAGATTGCGGTGCAGATATTTCCATGTTCATACAGATGGCGGTGTAGATATTTGCATGTTCATACAGATGGCGGTATAGCTATTTCCATATTCATGGAGATAGCGGTGTAGATATTTCCATGTTAATCCACATGGCTGTGTAGAGATATCCATGTTCATACAGATGGCGGTGAAGATATTTCCATGTTCATTCAGATAGCGGTGTAGATATTTCCATGTTCATACAGATAGAGGTGTAGATATTTCCATGTTCATACAGATAGCTTTGTAGATATATCCATGATTATACAGATAGTGGCGAAGATGTATGCATGTTTACACTGATAGCGGTGTAGATATTTCCATGTTTATACAGATAGCGGTGTAGATATTTCCATGTTCATCCAGATGGCTGTGTAGATATATCCATGTTCATTCAGATAGCGGTGTAGATATTTCCATGTTCATACAGATAGTGCTGTAGATATTTCCATGTTCATACAGATAGCGGTGCAGGTATTTCCATGTTCGTACAGATAGCGGTGTAGATATTTCCATGTTCGTACACATAGCGGTGTAGATATTTCCATGTTCATACAGATAGCGGTGTAGTTATTTCCATGTGTAAAGAGATAGCTGTGTAGATATTTCCATGTATAGGCAGATAGCTGTGAAGGTATTTCCATTTTCATGCAGATTGCGGTTAAGATATTTCCATGTTCAAACAGATAGCGGTGTAGATATTTCCATGTTCATACAGATAGCGGTGTAGATATTTCCATGTTTATACAGATAGCGGTGAAGATGTATGCATGTTTACACAGATAGCGGTGTAGCTATTTCCATGTTCATACAGATAGCGGTGTAGATATTTCCATGTTCATCCAGATGGCTGTGTAGATATATCCATGTTCATTCAGATAGCGGTGTAGATATTTCCATGTTCATACTGATAGCGGTGCTTATATTTCCATGTTTATACAGATAGCGGTGTAGATATGTCCATGTTTATACAGATAGCGGTGTAGATATTTCCATGTTTATACAGATAGCGGTGTAGATATTTCCAAGTTTATACAGATAGCGGTGTAGATATCCCCATCTTAATACAGATGGCGGTGTAGATATTTATATGTTCATGCAGATGGCGGTGCAGATATTTCCATGTTCATACAGATGGCGGTGTAGATATCTCCATGTTTATAGAGATAGTGGTGTAGTAATTTCCATGTGTAAAGAGATAGCTTTGTAGATATTTCCATGTATATGCAGATATCTGTGTAGATATTTCCATTTTCATGCAGATAGAGGTGTAGATATTTTCATGTTCAAACAGATAGCCGTGTAGATATTTCCATGTTCATACAGATAGTGGTGTAGATAATTCCATGTTCATACAGATAGCTGTGTAGCTATTTCCATGTTCATACACATAGCGGTGAAGATATTTCCATGTTCATCCAGATGGCTGTGTAGATATATCCATGTTCATAGAGATGGCGGTGAAGATATTTCCATGTTCATACAGATAGCGGTGTAGATATTTCCATTTTCATACAGATAGTGGTGTAGATATTTCCATGTTCATACAGATAGAGGGGCTGATATTTCCATGTTCATGCAGATAGCGGTGCTGATATTTCCATGTTTATACAGGTAGCGGTGTAGATATTTCCAAGTTTATACCGATAGCGGTGTAGACATTTCCAAGTTTATACAGATAGCGGTGTAGATATTTCCATGTTTATACAGATAGCGGTGTAGATATCTCCATCTTAATACAGATGGCAGTTTAGATATTTATATGTTCATACAGATGGCCATGCAGATATTTCCATGTTCATACAGATGGCGGTGTAGATATTTCCATGTTCATCCATATGGCTGTTTAGATATATCCATGTTCATACAGATGGCGGTGAAGATATTTCCATGTTCATACAGATAGCGGTGCAGATATTTCCATGCTCATACAGACAGCGGTGTAGATATTTCCATGTTCATACAGATAGTGGTGTAGCTATTTCCATGTTCATACAGATGGCGGTGTAGATATTTCCATGTTCATACAGATAGCGGTGTAGTTATTTCCATGTGTAAAGAGATAGCTGTGTAGATATTTCCATGTATAGGCAGATAGCTGTGAAGATATTTCCATTTTCATGCAGATTGCGGTTAAGATATTTCCATGTTCAAACAGATAGCGGTGTAGATATTTCCATGTTCATACAGATAGCGGTGTAGATATTTCCATGTTTATACAGATAGCGGTGAAGATGTATGCATGTTTACACAGATAGCGGTGTAGCTATTTCCATGTTCATACAGATAGCGGTGTAGATATTTCCATGTTCATCCAGATGGCTGTGTAGATATATCCATGTTCATACAGATAGCGGTGTAGATATTTCCATGTTCATACAGATAGTGCTGTAGATATTTCCATTTTCATACAGATAGCGGTGTAGCTATTTCCATGTTCATACAGATAGCGGTGTAGATATTTCCATGTTCGTACAGATAGCGGTGTAGATATTTCCATGTTCATACAGATAGCGGTGCTGATATTTCCATGTTTATACAGGTAGCGGTGCAGATATTTCCATGTTTATACAGATAGCGGTGTAGATATTTCCATGTTTATACAGATAGCGGTGTAGATATTTCCAGGTTTATACAGAGAGCGGTGTAGATATCTCCATCTTAATACAGATGGCGGTGTAGTTATTTATATGTTCATACAGATTGCGGTGCAGATATTTCCATGTTCATACAGATGGCGGTGTAGATATTTGCATGTTCATACAGATGGCGGTATAGCTATTTCCATATTCATGGAGATAGCGGTGTAGATATTTCCATGTTAATCCAGATGGCTGTGTAGAGATATCCATGTTCATACAGATGGCGGTGAAGATATTTCCATGTTCATTCAGATAGCGGTGTAGATATTTCCATGTTCATACAGATAGAGGTGTAGATATTTCCATGTTCATACAGATAGCTTTGTAGATATATCCATGATTATACAGATAGTGGCGAAGATGTATGCATGTTTACACTGATAGCGGTGTAGATATTTCCATGTTTATACAGATAGCGGTGTAGATATTTCCATGTTCATCCAGATGGCTGTGTAGATATATCCATGTTCATTCAGATAGCGGTGTAGATATTTCCATGTTCATACAGATAGTGCTGTAGATATTTCCATGTTCATACAGATAGCGGTGCAGGTATTTCCATGTTCATACAGATAGCGGTGTAGATATTTCCATGTTCATCCAGATGGCTGTGTAGATATATCCATGTTCATACAGATAGCGGTGTAGATATTTCCATGTTCATACAGATAGTGCTGTAGATATTTCCATGTTCATACAGATAGCGGTGTAGCTATTTCCAAGTTCATACAGATAGCGGTGTAGATATTTCCATGTTCATCCAGACGGCTGTGTAGATATAACCATGTTCATACAGATGGCGGTGAAGATATTTCCATACTCATACAGATAGCAGTTTAGATATTTCCATGTTCATACAGATAGTGGTGTAGATATTTCCATTTTCATACAGATAGAGGGGCTGATATTTCCATGTTCATACAGATAGCGGTGCTGATATTTCCATGTTTATACAGGTAGCGGTGTAGATATTTCCATGTTTATAAAGATAGCGGTGTAGATATTTCCATGTTTATACAGGTAGCGGTGTAGATATTTCCATGTTTATACAGATAGCGGTGTAGATATCTCCATCTTAATACAGATGGCGGTGTAGATGTTTATATGTTCATACAGATGGCCGTGCAGATATTTCCATGTTCATACAGATGCCGCTGTAGATATTTCCATGTTCATACAGATAGCCGTGTAGTTATTTCCATGTGTAAATAGATAGCTGTGTAGATATTTCCATGTATATGCAGATAGCTGTGTAGATATTTCCATTTTCATGCAGATAGCGGTTTAGGTATTTCCATGTTCATAGAGATAGCGATGTAGATCTTTCCATGTTCATACAGATGGCGGTGTAGGTATTTCCATATTTAAAGAGATAGCAGTGTAGTTATTTCCATGTTCATAGAGATAACGGTGTAGATATTTCCATGAATATACAGATAGCGGTGTAGATATTTCCATGTTCATACGGATGGCGGTGTAGATATTTCCATGTGTAAAGAGATAGCTGTGTAGATATTTCCATGTATATGCAGATAGCTGTGTAGATATTTCCATTTTCATGCAGATAGCGGTTTAGATATTTCCATGTTCAAACAGATAGCGGTGTAGATATTTCCATGTTCATACAGATAGTGGTGTAGATATTTCCATGTTTATACAGATAGCGGTGAAGATGTATGCATGTTTACACAGAAAGCGGTGTAGATATTTCCATGTTCCCAAAGATAGCGGTGTAGATATTTCCATGTTCATCCAGATGGCTGTGTAGATATATCCATGTTCATACAGATAGCGGTGTAGACATTTCCATGTTCATACAGATAGTGGTGTAGATATTTCCATGTTCATACAGATAGCGGTGTAGCTATTTCCATGTTCATACAGATAGCGGTGTAGATATTTCCATGTTTAAACAGAGAGCGGTGTAGATATTTCCATGTTCATACAGATAGCGTTGCTGATATTTCCATGTTTATACAGGTAGCGGTGCATATATTTCCATGTTTATATAGATAGCGGTGTAGATATTTCCATGATTATACAGATAGCGGTGTAGATATTTCCAGGTTTATACAGATAGCGGTGTAGTTATCTCCATCTTAATACAGATGGTGGTGTAGTTATTTATATGTTCATACAGATGGCGGTGCAGATATTTCCATGTTCATACAGATGGCGGTGAGGATAATTGCATGTTCATACAGATGGCGGTGTAGCTATTTAAATGTTCATGGAGATAGCGGTGTAGATATTTCCATGTTCATCCAGATGGCTTTGTAGAGATATCCATGTTCATACAGATGGCGGTGAAGATATTTCCATGTTCATACAGATAGCGGTGTAGATATTTCCATGTTCATACAGATAGTGGTGTAGATATTTCCATGTTCATACAGATAGGGGGGCTGATATATCCATGTTCATACAGATAGCGGTGCTGATATTTCCATGTTTATACAGGTAGCGGTGTAGATATTTCCAAGTTTATACAGATAGCGGTGTAGAGATTTCCATGTTTATACAGATAGCGGTGTAGATATTTCCATATTTATACAGATAGTGGTGTAGATATCTCCATCTGAATACAGATGGCGGTGTAGATATTTATATGTTCATACAGATGGCCGTGCAGATATTTCCATGTTCATACCAATGGCGCTGTAAATATATCCATTTTCATACAGATAGCGGTGTAGGTATTTCCATGTGTAAAGAGATAGCGGTGTAGATATTTCCATGTTCATACAGATAGGGCTGTAGATATTTCCATGTTCATACAGATAGCGGTGCAGCTATTTCCATGTTCATACAGATAGCGGTGTAGATATTTCCATGTTCGTACTGATAGCGGTGTAGATATTTCCATGTTCATACAGATAGCGGTGCTTATGTTTCCATGTTTATACAGATAGCGGTGTAGATATTTCCATGTTTATACAGATAGCCGTGTAGATACTTCCATGTTTGTACAGATAGCGGTGTAGCGATTTCCAAGTTTATACAGATAGCGGTGTAGATATCTCCATCTTAATACAGATGGCGGTGTAGATATTTATATGTTCATACAGATGGCGGTGCAGATATTTCCATGTTCATACAGATGGCGGTGTAGATATTTCCATGTTTATAGAGATAGTGGTGTAGTTATTTCCATGTGTAAAGAGATAGCTTTGTAGATATTTAAATGTATATGCAGATAGCTGTGTAGATATTTCCATTTTTATGCAGATAGCGGTGTAGATATTTCCTTGTTCACACAGATAGCGGTGTAGATATTTCCATGTTCATACAGATGGTGGTGTAGATATTTCCATGTTCATACAGATAGCGGTGTAGATATTTCCATGTTCATACAGATAGCAGTGTAGATATTTCCATGTTCTTCCAGATGGCTGTGTAGATATCACCATCTTAATACAGATGGCGGTGAAGATAATTCCAGGTTCATACAGATAGCGGTGTAGATATTTCCATATTCATCCAGATGGCTGTGTAGATATATCCATGTTCATACAGAAAGCGGTGTAGATATTTCCATGTTCATACAGATAGTGGTGTAGATATTTCCATGTTCATACAGATAGCGGTGTATCTATTTCCATGTTCATACAGATAGCGGTGCAGATATTTCCATGTTCGTACAGATAGCGGTGTAGATATTTCCATGTTCATCCAGATAGCGGTGCTGATATTTCCATGTTTATACAGTCAGTGGTGTGGATATTTCCATGTTTATACAGATAGCGGTGTGGATATTTCCATGTTTATGCAGATAGCGGTGTAGATATTTCCACGTTTATACAGATAGCGGTGTAGATATCTCCATCTTAATACGGATGGCGGTGTAGATATTTATATGTTCATACAGATTGCGATGCAGATATTTGCATGTTCATACAGATGGCGGCGTAGCTATTTCCATGTTCATACAGATAGCGGTGTAGCTATATCCATGTTCATGCAGATAGCGGTGTAGATATTTCCACGTTCATCCATATGGCTGTGTAGATATATCCATGTTCATACAGATGGCGGTGAAGGTATTTCCATGTTCATACAGATAGCGGTGTAGATATTTCCATGTTCATACAGATAGCGGTGTAGATATTTCCATGTTCATCCAGTTGGCTGTGTAGATATCCATGTTCATACAGATGGCGATGAAGATATTTCCATGTTCATACAGATAACGGTGTAGATATTTCCATGTTCATACAGATAGCGGTGTAGATATCTCCATGTTAATACAGATAGTGGTGTAGATATTTCCATGTTCATACAGATGGCGGTGTAGATATTTATATGTTCATACAGATGGCAGTGCAGATATTTCCATGTTCATGCAGATGGCGGTGTAGATATTTCCATGTTTATAGAGATAGTGGTGTAGTTATTTCCATGTGTATAGAGATAGCTTTGTAGATATATCCATGTATATGCAGATAGCTGTGTAGATATTTCCATTTTCATGCAGATAGCGGTGTAGATATTTCCATGTTCAAACAGATAGCGGTGTAGATATTTCCATGTTCATACAGATAGTGCTGTAGATATTTCCATGTTCATACAGATAGCGGTGTAGCTATTTCCATGTTCATACAGATAGCGGTGTAGATATTTCCATGTTCATCCAGATGGCTGTGTAGATATATCCATGTTCATACAGATAGCGGTGTAGATATTTCCATGTTCAAACAGATAGAGGTGTAGATATTTCCATGTTCATACAGATAGCGGTGCTTATATTTCCATGTTTATACAGGTAGCGGTGTAGATATTTCCATGTTTATACAGATAGCGTTGTAGATATTCCCATGTTTATACAGATAGCGGTGTAGATATTTCCATGTTCATCCAGATGGCTGTGAAGATATATCCAGGTTCATACAGATGGCGGTGAAGATATTTCCATGTTCATACAGACAGCGGTGTAGATATTTCCATGTTCATACAGATGGCGGTGTAGATATTTCCATGTTCAAACAGATAGCGGTGTAGATATTTCCATGTTCATATAGTTAGCGGTGCTTATATTTCCGTGTTTATACAGGTAGCGGTGTAGATATTTCCATGTTTATACAGATAGCGGTGTAGATATTTCCATGTTTATACAGATAGCGGTGTAAATATTTCCTAGTTTATACAGATATCGTTGTAGATATCTCCATCTTAATACAGATGGCGGTGTAGATATTTCCATGTTCATACAGATGGCGGTGTAGATATTTCCATGTTTATAGAGATAGTGGTGTAGTTATTTCCATGTGTAAAGAGATATCTTTGTAGATATTTCCATGTATATGCAGATAGCTGTGTAGATATTTCCATTTTCATGCATATAGCGGTGTAGATATTTCCATGTTCAAACAGATAGCGCTGTAGAAATTTCCATGTTCATACAGATAGAGGTGTAGATATTTCCATGTTCATACAGATAGCAGTGTAGCTATTTCCATGTTCATACAGATAGCGGTGTAGATATTTCCATGTTCATACAGATAGCGGTGTAGATATTTCCATGTTCATACAGATAGTGGTGTAGATATTTCCATGTTCATACAGATAGAGGGGCTGATATTTCCATGTTCATACAGATAGCGGTGCTGATATTTCCATGTTTATACAGGTCGCGGTGTAGATATTTCCAAGTTTGTACAGATAGCGGTGTAGACATTTCCATGTTTATACAGATAGCGGTGTAGATATTTCCATGTTTATAGAGATAGCAGTGTGGTTATTTCCATGTTTAAACAGATAACGGTGTAGGTATTTCCATGTTTATACAGATAGAGGTGTAGATATTTCTGTGTTTATACAGATAATGGTGTAGATATTTCCATGATCATACAGATGGCGGTGTAGATATTTCCATGTTTATACACAAAGCTGGGTAGATATCTCCATGTTTATAGAGATAGCGTTGTAGATATTTCCATATTTTCAGAGATAGCGTTGTAGATATTTCCATGTTTATACAGATGGCGGTGTAGATATTTCCATGTTTATACAGATGGCGGTGTAGATATTTCCATGTTTATTCAGATAGCATTGTAGGTATTTCCATGTTTATACAAATAGTGGTGTAGATATTTCCATGTTTATAGAGATAGTGGTGTAGAGATTTCCATGTTTATAGAGATAGTGGTGTAGATATTTCTATGTTTATACAGATAGAGGTGTAGTTATTTCCATGTTTATAGAGATACCGGTGTAGATATTTCCCAGTTTCACAGATAGCAGTGTAGATATTTCCATGTTTATACAGATGGCGGTTTATATATTTCCATGTTTACACAGCTGGCAGTGTAGATATTTCCATGTCCATACAGATGGCGGTGAAGATATTTCCATGTTTATATACATAACGGTGTAGATATTTCCAAGTTTTAAGAGATAGCCGTGTAGATATTTGCATGTTTAAACAGGTAGCGGTGTAGATATTTCCATGTTTACACAGATAGCGGTGTAGATATTTCCATGTTTATAGAGCTGGCGGTGTAGATATTTCTATTTTCATACACATGGCTGTGTAGATATTTCCATGTTTATGGAGATAGCGGTAAAGATATTTCCATATTAGACACATAACGGTGTAGATATTTCCAAGTTTTAAGAGATAGCGGTGTAGATATTTCCATGTTTACAGAGATAGCGGTGTAGATATTTCCATGTTTACACAGACAGCGGTGTAGATATTTCCATGTGTATTCAGATAGCGGTGTAGATATTTCCATGTTTATAGAGATAGCAGTGTGGTTATTTCCATGTTTAAACAGATAACGGTGTAGATATTTCCATGTTTATACAGATAGAGGTGTAGATATTTCTGTGTTTATACAGATAATGGTGTAGATATTTCCATGATCATACAGATGGCGGAGTAGATATTTCCATTTTGATACAGATGGCGGTGTAGATATTTCCATGTTTATACAGGTGACGGTGTAGATATTTCCATGTTTATGCAGATGGCGCTGTAGATATTTCCATGTTTATAGACATGGTGGTGTAGATATTTCCATGTTTATACACATAGCAGTGTCGATATTTCCATGTTTATGGAGATAGCGGTGTAGGTATTTCCATGTTTATAGAGAGAGCGTTGTAGATATTTCCATGTTTATACAGATAGCGGTGTAGATATTTCCATGTTTATTCAGATAGCAGTGTAGATATTTCCATGTTTATATAGATAGCAGTGAAGATATTTCCCTGTTTTACAGATAGCAGTGTAGATATTTCCATGTTTATACAGATAGCGGTGTACATATTTCCATGTTTATACAGATAGCGCTGTAGATATTTCCATCTTTATACAGATGGCGGTGTAGATATTTCCATGTTTATACAGATGGCCGTGTAGATATTTCCATGCTTATACAGATGGCGGTGTAGATATTTCCATGTTTATAGAGATGAAGGTCTAGATATTTCCATGTTTATAGAGATAGCGGTGTAGTTATTTCCATGTTTATTGAGATAGCAGTGTAGATATTTCCATTTTTATACAGATAGCGGGGTAGATATTTCCATGTTCATACAGATAGCGGTGTAGTTATTTCCATGTTCATACAGATAGCAGTGTAGATATTTCCATGTTCATACAGATAGCGGTGTAGATTTTTCCATGTTCATACAGATGGCAGTGCAGATATTTCCAGGTTCATACAGATGGCGGTGAAGATATTTCCCTGTTGATACAGATGGCGGTGTATATATTTCCATGTTGATACAGATGGTGGTGTAGATAATTCCATGTTCTTACAGATGGCGGTGTGGATAATTCCATATTCATGCAGATGGCGGTGTAGATATTTCCATGTTTATACAGATAGCGGTGTATATATTTAAATGTTCAAACAGATAGCGTTGTAGATATTTCCATGTTTATAGAGATGGCGGTGTAGATATTTCCTTCTTTACAGAGATAGTGGTGTAGATATTTCCATGTTTATACAGATAGCGGTGGAGATATTTCCATGTTCAAAGAGATAGCAGTGTAGATATTTCCATCTTTATACAGATAGTGGTGTTGATATTTCCATGTTCATATAGATGGCGGTGTAGATATTTCCATGTTTATACAGAAAGCGGTGTAGATATTTCCATATTTATACAGATGGCAGTGTAGATATTTCCATGTTTATACAGTTAGCTGTGTAGATATTTACATCGTTATACAGATGGCGGTGTAGATATTTCCATGTTCATACAGATGGCGGTGTAGATATTTCCATTTTTATACAGATGACGGTGTAGATATTTCCATGTTTATACAGAAGACGGTGTAGATATTTCCATGTTTATAGAGATGGCGCTGTAGATATTTCCATGTTTATACAGATAGCGGAGTAGATATTTCCATGTTTATACAGATAGCTGTGTATATATTTACATCTTTATACAAATGGCGGTGTAGAAATTTCCATGTTTATACAGATGGCGGTGTATATATTTCCATCTTTATACAGATGGCGGTGTAGATATTTCCATGTTCATAGAGATGGCGGTGTAGATATTTCCATGTTTACAGAGACAGAGGTGTAGATATTTCCTTGTTTATAGAGATAGCAGTGTAGATATTTCCATCTTTATACAGATGGCGGTGTAGCTATTTCCATCTCTATACAGATGGCGGTGTACATATTTCCATCTTCATACAGATGGCGGTGTAGATATTTCCATGTTCATACAGATAGCGGTGCTGATATTTCCATGTTTATACAGGTAGCGGTGCAGATATTTTCATGTTTATACAGATAGCGGTGTAGATATTTCCATGTTTATACAGATAGCGGTGTAGATATTTCCAGGTTTATACAGAGAGCGGTGTAGATATCTTCATCTTAATACAGATGGCGGTGTAGTTATTTATATGTTCATACAGATTGCGGTGCAGATATTTCCATGTTCATACAGATGGCGGTGTAGATATTTGCATGTTCATACAGATGGCGGTATAGCTATTTCCATATTCATGGAGATAGCGGTGTAGATATTTCCATGTTAATCCAGATGGCTGTGTAGAGATATCCATGTTCATACAGATGGCGGTGAAGATATTTCCATGTTCATTCAGATAGCGGTGTAGATATTTCCATGTTCATACAGATAGAGGTGTAGATATTTCCATGTTCATACAGATAGCTTTGTAGATATATCCATGATTATACAGATAGTGGCGAAGATGTATGCATGTTTACACTGATAGCGGTGTAGATATTTCCATGTTTATACAGATAGCGGTGTAGATATTTCCATGTTCATCCAGATGGCTGTGTAGATATATCCATGTTCATTCAGATAGCGGTGTAGATATTTCCATGTTCATACAGATAGTGCTGTAGATATTTCCATGTTCATACAGATAGCGGTGCAGCTATTTCCATGTTCGTACAGATAGCGGTGTAGATATTTCCATGTTCGTACAGATAGCGGTGTAGATATTTCCATGTTCATACAGATAGCGGTGCTAATATTTCCATGTTTATACACATAGCGGTGTAGATATTTCCATGTTTATACAGATAGCGGTGTAGATATTTCCATGTTTATACAGATAGCGGTGTAAATATTTCCTAGTTTATACAGATATCGTTGTAGATATCTCCATCTTAATACAGATGGCGGTGTAGATATTTCCATGTTCATACAGATGGCGGTGTAGATATTTCCATGTTTATAGAGATAGTGGTGTAGTTATTTCCATGTGTAAAGAGATATCTTTGTAGATATTTCCATGTATATGCAGATAGCTGTGTAGATATTTCCATTTTCATGCATATAGCGGTGTAGATATTTCCATGTTCAAACAGATAGCGCTGTAGAAATTTCCATGTTCATACAGATAGTGGTGTAGATATTTCCATGTTCATACAGATAGCAGTGTAGCTATTTCCATGTTCATACAGATAGCGGTGTAGATATTTCCATGTTCATACAGATAGCGGTGTAGATATTTCCATGTTCATACAGATAGTGGTGTAGATATTTCCATGTTCATACAGATAGAGGGGCTGATATTTCCATGTTCATACAGATAGCGGTGCTGATATTTCCATGTTTATACAGGTCGCGGTGTAGATATTTCCAAGTTTGTACAGATAGCGGTGTAGACATTTCCATGTTTATACAGATAGCGGTGTAGATATTTCCATGTTTATAGAGATAGCAGTGTGGTTATTTCCATGTTTAAACAGATAACGGTGTAGGTATTTCCATGTTTATACAGATAGAGGTGTAGATATTTCTGTGTTTATACAGATAATGGTGTAGATATTTCCATGATCATACAGATGGCGGTGTAGATATTTCCATGTTTATACACAAAGCTGGGTAGATATCTCCATGTTTATAGAGATAGCGTTGTAGATATTTCCATATTTTCAGAGATAGCGTTGTAGATATTTCCATGTTTATACAGATGGCGGTGTAGATATTTCCATGTTTATACAGATGGCGGTGTAGATATTTCCATGTTTATTCAGATAGCATTGTAGGTATTTCCATGTTTATACAAATAGTGGTGTAGATATTTCCATGTTTATAGAGATAGTGGTGTAGAGATTTCCATGTTTATAGAGATAGTGGTGTAGATATTTCCATGTTTATACAGATAGAGGTGTAGTTATTTCCATGTTTATAGAGATACCGGTGTAGATATTTCCCAGTTTCACAGATAGCAGTGTAGATATTTCCATGTTTATACAGATGGCGGTTTATATATTTCCATGTTTACACAGCTGGCAGTGTAGATATTTCCATGTCCATACAGATGGCGGTGAAGATATTTCCATGTTTATATACATAACGGTGTAGATATTTCCAAGTTTTAAGAGATAGCCGTGTAGATATTTGCATGTTTAAACAGGTAGCGGTGTAGATATTTCCATGTTTACACAGATAGCGGTGTAGATATTTCCATGTTTATAGAGCTGGCGGTGTAGATATTTCTATTTTCATACACATGGCTGTGTAGATATTTCCATGTTTATGGAGATAGCGGTAAAGATATTTCCATATTAGACACATAACGGTGTAGATATTTCCAAGTTTTAAGAGATAGCGGTGTAGATATTTCCATGTTTACAGAGATAGCGGTGTAGATATTTCCATGTTTACACAGACAGCGGTGTAGATATTTCCATGTGTATTCAGATAGCGGTGTAGATATTTCCATGTTTATAGAGATAGCAGTGTGGTTATTTCCATGTTTAAACAGATAACGGTGTAGATATTTCCATGTTTATACAGATAGAGGTGTAGATATTTCTGTGTTTATACAGATAATGGTGTAGATATTTCCATGATCATACAGATGGCGGAGTAGATATTTCCATTTTGATACAGATGGCGGTGTAGATATTTCCATGTTTATACAGGTGACGGTGTAGATATTTCCATGTTTATGCAGATGGCGCTGTAGATATTTCCATGTTTATAGACATGGTGGTGTAGATATTTCCATGTTTATACACATAGCAGTGTCGATATTTCCATGTTTATGGAGATAGCGGTGTAGGTATTTCCATGTTTATAGAGAGAGCGTTGTAGATATTTCCATGTTTATACAGATAGCGGTGTAGATATTTCCATGTTTATTCAGATAGCAGTGTAGATATTTCCATGTTTATATAGATAGCAGTGAAGATATTTCCCTGTTTTACAGATAGCAGTGTAGATATTTCCATGTTTATACAGATAGCGGTGTACATATTTCCATGTTTATACAGATAGCGCTGTAGATATTTCCATCTTTATACAGATGGCGGTGTAGATATTTCCATGTTTATACAGATGGCCGTGTAGATATTTCCATGCTTATACAGATGGCAGTGTAGATATTTCCATGTTTATAGAGATGAAGGTCTAGATATTTCCATGTTCATACAGATAGCGGTGTAGTTATTTCCATGTTCATACAGATAGCAGTGTAGATATTTCCATGTTCATACAGATAGCGGTGTAGATTTTTCCATGTTCATACAGATGGCAGTGCAGATATTTCCAGGTTCATACAGATGGCGGTGAAGATATTTCCCTGTTGATACAGATGGCGGTGTATATATTTCCATGTTGATACAGATGGTGGTGTAGATAATTCCATGTTCTTACAGATGGCGGTGTGGATATTTCCATATTCATGCAGATGGCAGTGTAGATATTTCCATGTTTATACAGATAGCGGTGTATATATTTAAATGTTCAAACAGATAGCGTTGTAGATATTTCCATGTTTATAGAGATGGCGGTGTAGATATTTCCTTCTTTATAGAGATAGTGGTGTAGATATTTCCATGTTTATACAGATAGCGGTGGAGATATTTCCATGTTCAAAGAGATAGCAGTGTAGATATTTCCATCTTTATACAGATAGTGGTGTTGATATTTCCATGTTCATATAGATGGCGGTGTAGATATTTCCATGTTTATACAGAAAGCGGTGTAGATATTTCCATATTTATACAGATGGCAGTGTAGATATTTCCATGTTTATACAGTTAGCTGTGTAGATATTTACATCGTTATACAGATGGCGGTGTAGATATTTCCATGTTCATACAGATGGCGGTGTAGATATTTCCATTTTTATACAGATGACGGTGTAGATATTTCCATGTTTATACAGAAGACGGTGTAGATATTTCCATGTTTATAGAGATGGCGCTGTAGATATTTCCATGTTTATACAGATAGCGGAGTAGATATTTCCATGTTTATACAGATAGCTGTGTATATATTTACATCTTTATACAAATGGCGGTGTAGAAATTTCCATGTTTATACAGATGGCGGTGTATATATTTCCATCTTTATACAGATGGCGGTGTAGATATTTCCATGTTCATAGAGATGGCGGTGTAGATATTTCCATGTTTACAGAGACAGAGGTGTAGATATTTCCTTGTTTATAGAGATAGCAGTGTAGATATTTCCATCTTTATACAGATGGCGGTGTAGCTATTTCCATCTCTATACAGATGGCGGTGTACATATTTCCATCTTCATACAGATGGCGGTGTAGATATTTCCATGTTCATACAGATAGCGGTGCTGATATTTCCATGTTTATACAGGTAGCGGTGCAGATATTTTCATGTTTATACAGATAGCGGTGTAGATATTTCCATGTTTATACAGATAGCGGTGTAGATATTTCCAGGTTTATACAGAGAGCGGTGTAGATATCTTCATCTTAATACAGATGGCGGTGTAGTTATTTATATGTTCATACAGATTGCGGTGCAGATATTTCCATGTTCATACAGATGGCGGTGTAGATATTTGCATGTTCATACAGATGGCGGTATAGCTATTTCCATATTCATGGAGATAGCGGTGTAGATATTTCCATGTTAATCCAGATGGCTGTGTAGAGATATCCATGTTCATACAGATGGCGGTGAAGATATTTCCATGTTCATTCAGATAGCGGTGTAGATATTTCCATGTTCATACAGATAGAGGTGTAGATATTTCCATGTTCATACAGATAGCTTTGTAGATATATCCATGATTATACAGATAGTGGCGAAGATGTATGCATGTTTACACTGATAGCGGTGTAGATATTTCCATGTTTATACAGATAGCGGTGTAGATATTTCCATGTTCATCCAGATGGCTGTGTAGATATATCCATGTTCATTCAGATAGCGGTGTAGATATTTCCATGTTCATACAGATAGTGCTGTAGATATTTCCATGTTCATACAGATAGCGGTGCAGCTATTTCCATGTTCGTACAGATAGCGGTGTAGATATTTCCATGTTCATACAGATAGCGGTGCTAATATTTCCATGTTTATACACATAGCGGTGTAGATATTTCCATGTTTATACAGATAGCGGTGTAGATATTTCCATGTTTATACAGATAGCGGTGTAAATATTTCCTAGTTTATACAGATATCGTTGTAGATATCTCCATCTTAATACAGATGGCGGTGTAGATATTTCCATGTTCATACAGATGGCGGTGTAGATATTTCCATGTTTATAGAGATAGTGGTGTAGTTATTTCCATGTGTAAAGAGATATCTTTGTAGATATTTCCATGTATATGCAGATCGCTGTGTAGATATTTCCATTTTCATGCATATAGCGGTGTAGATATTTCCATGTTCAAACAGATAGCGCTGTAGAAATTTCCATGTTCATACAGATAGAGGTGTAGATATTTCCATGTTCATACAGATAGCAGTGTAGCTATTTCCATGTTCATACAGATAGCGGTGTAGATATTTCCATGTTCATACAGATAGCGGTGTAGATATTTCCATGTTCATACAGATAGTGGTGTAGATATTTCCATGTTCATACAGATAGAGGGGCTGATATTTCCATGTTCATACAGATAGCGGTGCTGATATTTCCATGTTTATACAGGTCGCGGTGTAGATATTTCCAAGTTTGTACAGATAGCGGTGTAGACATTTCCATGTTTATACAGATAGCGGTGTAGATATTTCCATGTTTATAGAGATAGCAGTGTGGTTATTTCCATGTTTAAACAGATAACGGTGTAGGTATTTCCATGTTTATACAGATAGAGGTGTAGATATTTCTGTGTTTATACAGATAATGGTGTAGATATTTCCATGATCATACAGATGGCGGTGTAGATATTTCCATGTTTATACACAAAGCTGGGTAGATATCTCCATGTTTATAGAGATAGCGTTGTAGATATTTCCATATTTTCAGAGATAGCGTTGTAGATATTTCCATGTTTATACAGATGGCGGTGTAGATATTTCCATGTTTATACAGATGGCGGTGTAGATATTTCCATGTTTATTCAGATAGCATTGTAGGTATTTCCATGTTTATACAAATAGTGGTGTAGATATTTCCATGTTTATAGAGATAGTGGTGTAGAGATTTCCATGTTTATAGAGATAGTGGTGTAGATATTTCCATGTTTATACAGATAGAGGTGTAGTTATTTCCATGTTTATAGAGATACCGGTGTAGATATTTCCCAGTTTCACAGATAGCAGTGTAGATATTTCCATGTTTATACAGATGGCGGTTTATATATTTCCATGTTTACACAGCTGGCAGTGTAGATATTTCCATGTCCATACAGATGGCGGTGAAGATATTTCCATGTTTATATACATAACGGTGTAGATATTTCCAAGTTTTAAGAGATAGCCGTGTAGATATTTGCATGTTTAAACAGGTAGCGGTGTAGATATTTCCATGTTTACACAGATAGCGGTGTAGATATTTCCATGTTTATAGAGCTGGCGGTGTAGATATTTCTATTTTCATACACATGGCTGTGTAGATATTTCCATGTTTATGGAGATAGCGGTAAAGATATTTCCATATTAGACACATAACGGTGTAGATATTTCCAAGTTTTAAGAGATAGCGGTGTAGATATTTCCATGTTTACAGAGATAGCGGTGTAGATATTTCCATGTTTACACAGACAGCGGTGTAGATATTTCCATGTGTATTCAGATAGCGGTGTAGATATTTCCATGTTTATAGAGATAGCAGTGTGGTTATTTCCATGTTTAAACAGATAACGGTGTAGATATTTCCATGTTTATACAGATAGAGGTGTAGATATTTCTGTGTTTATACAGATAATGGTGTAGATATTTCCATGATCATACAGATGGCGGAGTAGATATTTCCATTTTGATACAGATGGCGGTGTAGATATTTCCATGTTTATACAGGTGACGGTGTAGATATTTCCATGTTTATGCAGATGGCGCTGTAGATATTTCCATGTTTATAGACATGGTGGTGTAGATATTTCCATGTTTATACACATAGCAGTGTCGATATTTCCATGTTTATGGAGATAGCGGTGTAGGTATTTCCATGTTTATAGAGAGAGCGTTGTAGATATTTCCATGTTTATACAGATAGCGGTGTAGATATTTCCATGTTTATTCAGATAGCAGTGTAGATATTTCCATGTTTATATAGATAGCAGTGAAGATATTTCCCTGTTTTACAGATAGCAGTGTAGATATTTCCATGTTTATACAGATAGCGGTGTACATATTTCCATGTTTATACAGATAGCGCTGTAGATATTTCCATCTTTATACAGATGGCGGTGTAGATATTTCCATGTTTATACAGATGGCCGTGTAGATATTTCCATGCTTATACAGATGGCGGTGTAGATATTTCCATGTTTATAGAGATGAAGGTCTAGATATTTCCATGTTTATAGAGATAGCGGTGTAGTTATTTCCATGTTTATTGAGATAGCAGTGTAGATATTTCCATTTTTATACAGATAGCGGGGTAGATATTTCCATGTTCATACAGATAGCGGTGTAGTTATTTCCATGTTCATACAGATAGCAGTGTAGATATTTCCATGTTCATACAGATAGCGGTGTAGATTTTTCCATGTTCATACAGATGGCAGTGCAGATATTTCCAGGTTCATACAGATGGCGGTGAAGATATTTCCCTGTTGATACAGATGGCGGTGTATATATTTCCATGTTGATACAGATGGTGGTGTAGATAATTCCATGTTCTTACAGATGGCGGTGTGGATATTTCCATATTCATGCAGATGGCGGTGTAGATATTTCCATGTTTATACAGATAGCGGTGTATATATTTAAATGTTCAAACAGATAGCGTTGTAGATATTTCCATGTTTATAGAGATGGCGGTGTAGATATTTCCCTCTTTATAGAGATAGTGGTGTAGATATTTCCATGTTTATACAGATAGCGGTGGAGATATTTCCATGTTCAAAGAGATAGCAGTGTAGATATTTCCATCTTTATACAGATAGTGGTGTTGATATTTCCATGTTCATATAGATGGCGGTGTAGATATTTCCATGTTTATACAGAAAGCGGTGTAGATATTTCCATATTTATACAGATGGCAGTGTAGATATTTCCATGTTTATACAGTTAGCTGTGTAGATATTTACATCGTTATACAGATGGCGGTGTAGATATTTCCATGTTCATACAGATGGCGGTGTAGATATTTCCATTTTTATACAGATGACGGTGTAGATATTTCCATGTTTATACAGAAGACGGTGTAGATATTTCCATGTTTATAGAGATGGCGCTCTAGATATTTCCATGTTTATACAGATAGCGGAGTAGATATTTCCATGTTTATACAGATAGCTGTGTATATATTTACATCTTTATACAAATGGCGGTGTAGAAATTTCCATGTTTATACAGATGGCGGTGTATATATTTCCATCTTTATACAGATGGCGGTGTAGATATTTCCATGTTCATAGAGATGGCGGTGTAGATATTTCCATGTTTACAGAGACAGAGGTGTAGATATTTCCTTGTTTATAGAGATAGCAGTGTAGATATTTCCATCTTTATACAGATGGCGGTGTAGCTATTTCCATCTCTATACAGATGGCGGTGTACATATTTCCATCTTCATACAGATGGCGGTGTAGATATTTCCATGTTCATACAGATAGCGGTGCTGATATTTCCATGTTTATACAGGTAGCGGTGCAGATATTTTCATGTTTATACAGATAGCGGTGTAGATATTTCCATGTTTATACAGATAGCGGTGTAGATATTTCCAGGTTTATACAGAGAGCGGTGTAGATATCTTCATCTTAATACAGATGGCGGTGTAGTTATTTATATGTTCATACAGATTGCGGTGCAGATATTTCCATGTTCATACAGATGGCGGTGTAGATATTTGCATGTTCATACAGATGGCGGTATAGCTATTTCCATATTCATGGAGATAGCGGTGTAGATATTTCCATGTTAATCCAGATGGCTGTGTAGAGATATCCATGTTCATACAGATGGCGGTGAAGATATTTCCATGTTCATTCAGATAGCGGTGTAGATATTTCCATGTTCATACAGATAGAGGTGTAGATATTTCCATGTTCATACAGATAGCTTTGTAGATATATCCATGATTATACAGATAGTGGCGAAGATGTATGCATGTTTACACTGATAGCGTTGTAGATATTTCCATGTTTATACAGATAGCAGTGTAGATATTTCCATGTTCATCCAGATGGCTGTGTAGATATATCCATGTTCATTCAGATAGCGGTGTAGATATTTCCATGTTCATACAGATAATGCTGTAGATATTTCCATGTTCATACAGATAGCGGTGCAGCTATTTCCATGTTCGTACAGATAGCGGTGTAGATATTTCCATGTTCGTACAGATAGCGGTGTAGATATTTCCATGTTCATACAGATAGCGGTGCTAATATTTCCATGTTTATACAGATAGCGGTGTAGATATTTCCATGTTTATACAGATAGCGGTGTAGATATTTCCATGTTTATAGAGATAGCAGTGTGGTTATTTCCATGTTTAAACAGATAACGGTGTAGGTATTTCCATGTTTATACAGATAGAGGTGTAGATATTTCTGTGTTTATACAGATAATGGTGTAGATATTTCCATGATCATACAGATGGCGGTGTAGATATTTCCATGTTTATACACAAAGCTGGGTAGATATCTCCATGTTTATAGAGATAGCGTTGTAGATATTTCCATATTTTCAGAGATAGCGTTGTAGATATTTCCATGTTTATACAGATGGCGGTGTAGATATTTCCATGTTTATACAGATGGCGGTGTAGATATTTCCATGTTTATTCAGATAGCATTGTAGGTATTTCCATGTTTATACAAATAGTGGTGTAGATATTTCCATGTTTATAGAGATAGTGGTGTAGAGATTTCCATGTTTATAGAGATAGTGGTGTAGATATTTCCATGTTTATACAGATAGAGGTGTAGTTATTTCCATGTTTATAGAGATACCGGTGTAGATATTTCCCAGTTTCACAGATAGCAGTGTAGATATTTCCATGTTTATACAGATGGCGGTTTATATATTTCCATGTTTACACAGCTGGCAGTGTAGATATTTCCATGTCCATACAGATGGCGGTGAAGATATTTCCATGTTTATATACATAACGGTGTAGATATTTCCAAGTTTTAAGAGATAGCCGTGTAGATATTTGCATGTTTAAACAGGTAGCGGTGTAGATATTTCCATGTTTACACAGATAGCGGTGTAGATATTTCCATGTTTATAGAGCTGGCGGTGTAGATATTTCTATTTTCATACACATGGCTGTGTAGATATTTCCATGTTTATGGAGATAGCGGTAAAGATATTTCCATATTAGACACATAACGGTGTAGATATTTCCAAGTTTTAAGAGATAGCGGTGTAGATATTTCCATGTTTACAGAGATAGCGGTGTAGATATTTCCATGTTTACACAGACAGCGGTGTAGATATTTCCATGTGTATTCAGATAGCGGTGTAGATATTTCCATGTTTATAGAGATAGCAGTGTGGTTATTTCCATGTTTAAACAGATAACGGTGTAGATATTTCCATGTTTATACAGATAGAGGTGTAGATATTTCTGTGTTTATACAGATAATGGTGTAGATATTTCCATGATCATACAGATGGCGGAGTAGATATTTCCATTTTGATACAGATGGCGGTGTAGATATTTCCATGTTTATACAGGTGACGGTGTAGATATTTCCATGTTTATGCAGATGGCGCTGTAGATATTTCCATGTTTATAGACATGGTGGTGTAGATATTTCCATGTTTATACACATAGCAGTGTCGATATTTCCATGTTTATGGAGATAGCGGTGTAGGTATTTCCATGTTTATAGAGAGAGCGTTGTAGATATTTCCATGTTTATACAGATAGCGGTGTAGATATTTCCATGTTTATTCAGATAGCAGTGTAGATATTTCCATGTTTATATAGATAGCAGTGAAGATATTTCCCTGTTTTACAGATAGCAGTGTAGATATTTCCATGTTTATACAGATAGCGGTGTACATATTTCCATGTTTATACAGATAGCGCTGTAGATATTTCCATCTTTATACAGATGGCGGTGTAGATATTTCCATGTTTATACAGATGGCCGTGTAGATATTTCCATGCTTATACAGATGGCGGTGTAGATATTTCCATGTTTATAGAGATGAAGGTCTAGATATTTCCATGTTTATAGAGATAATGGTGTAGTTATTTCCATGTTTATTGAGATAGCAGTGTAGATATTTCCATTTTTATACAGATAGCGGGGTAGATATTTCCATGTTCATACAGATAGCGGTGTAGTTATTTCCATGTTCATACAGATAGCAGTGTAGATATTTCCATGTTCATACAGATAGCGGTGTAGATTTTTCCATGTTCATACAGATGGCAGTGCAGATATTTCCAGGTTCATACAGATGGCGGTGAAGATATTTCCCTGTTGATACAGATGGCGGTGTATATATTTCCATGTTGATACAGATGGTGGTGTAGATAATTCCATGTTCTTACAGATGGCGGTGTGGATATTTCCATATTCATGCAGATGGCGGTGTAGATATTTCCATGTTTATACAGATAGCGGTGTATATATTTAAATGTTCAAACAGATAGCGTTGTAGATATTTCCATGTTTATAGAGATGGCGGTGTAGATATTTCCTTCTTTATAGAGATAGTGGTGTAGATATTTCCATGTTTATACAGATAGCGGTGGAGATATTTCCATGTTCAAAGAGATAGCAGTGTAGATATTTCCATCTTTATACAGATAGTGGTGTTGATATTTCCATGTTCATATAGATGGCGGTGTAGATATTTCCATGTTTATACAGAAAGCGGTGTAGATATTTCCATATTTATACAGATGGCAGTGTAGATATTTCCATGTTTATACAGTTAGCTGTGTAGATATTTACATCGTTATACAGATGGCGGTGTAGATATTTCCATGTTCATACAGATGGCGGTGTAGATATTTCCATTTTTATACAGATGACGGTGTAGATATTTCCATGTTTATACAGAAGACGGTGTAGATATTTCCATGTTTATAGAGATGGCGCTGTAGATATTTCCATGTTTATACAGATAGCGGAGTAGATATTTCCATGTTTATACAGATAGCTGTGTATATATTTACATCTTTATACAAATGGCGGTGTAGAAATTTCCATGTTTATACAGATGGCGGTGTATATATTTCCATCTTTATACAGATGGCGGTGTAGATATTTCCATGTTCATAGAGATGGCGGTGTAGATATTTCCATGTTTACAGAGACAGAGGTGTAGATATTTCCTTGTTTATAGAGATAGCAGTGTAGATATTTCCATCTTTATACAGATGGCGGTGTAGCTATTTCCATCTCTATACAGATGGCAGTGTACATATTTCCATCTTCATACAGATGGCGGTGTAGATATTTCCATGTTCATACAGATAGCGGTGCTGATATTTCCATGTTTATACAGGTAGCGGTGCAGATATTTTCATGTTTATACAGATAGCGGTGTAGATATTTCCATGTTTATACAGATAGCGGTGTAGATATTTCCAGGTTTATACAGAGAGCGGTGTAGATATCTTCATCTTAATACAGATGGCGGTGTAGTTATTTATATGTTCATACAGATTGCGGTGCAGATATTTCCATGTTCATACAGATGGCGGTGTAGATATTTGCATGTTCATACAGATGGCGGTATAGCTATTTCCATATTCATGGAGATAGCGGTGTAGATATTTCCATGTTAATCCAGATGGCTGTGTAGAGATATCCATGTTCATACAGATGGCGGTGAAGATATTTCCATGTTCATTCAGATAGCGGTGTAGATATTTCCATGTTCATACAGATAGAGGTGTAGATATTTCCATGTTCATACAGATAGCTTTGTAGATATATCCATGATTATACAGATAGTGGCGAAGATGTATGCATGTTTACACTGATAGCGGTGTAGATATTTCCATGTTTATACAGATAGCGGTGTAGATATTTCCATGTTCATCCAGATGGCTGTGTAGATATATCCATGTTCATTCAGATAGCGGTGTAGATATTTCCATGTTCATACAGATAGTGCTGTAGATATTTCCATGTTCATACAGATAGCGGTGCAGCTATTTCCATGTTCGTACAGATAGCGGTGTAGATATTTCCATGTTCATACAGATAGCGGTGCTAATATTTCCATGTTTATACACATAGCGGTGTAGATATTTCCATGTTTATACAGATAGCGGTGTAGATATTTCCATGTTTATACAGATAGCGGTGTAAATATTTCCTAGTTTATACAGATATCGTTGTAGATATCTCCATCTTAATACAGATGGCGGTGTAGATATTTCCATGTTCATACAGATGGCGGTGTAGATATTTCCATGTTTATAGAGATAGTGGTGTAGTTATTTCCATGTGTAAAGAGATATCTTTGTAGATATTTCCATGTATATGCAGATCGCTGTGTAGATATTTCCATTTTCATGCATATAGCGGTGTAGATATTTCCATGTTCAAACAGATAGCGCTGTAGAAATTTCCATGTTCATACAGATAGAGGTGTAGATATTTCCATGTTCATACAGATAGCAGTGTAGCTATTTCCAT
The DNA here is from genome assembly GCF_029281585.2 of Gorilla gorilla gorilla. Taxonomy (NCBI): domain Eukaryota; kingdom Metazoa; phylum Chordata; class Mammalia; order Primates; family Hominidae; genus Gorilla; species Gorilla gorilla. The sequence goes on along the minus strand of NC_073232.2, from coordinate 151,529 downwards.
GTTCATACAGATAGCGGTGTAGATATTTCCATGTTCATACAGATAGCGGTGTAGATATTTCCATGTTCATACAGATAGTGGTGTAGATATTTCCATGTTCATACAGATAGAGGGGCTGATATTTCCATGTTCATACAGATAGCGGTGCTGATATTTCCATGTTTATACAGGTCGCGGTGTAGATATTTCCAAGTTTGTACAGATAGCGGTGTAGACATTTCCATGTTTATACAGATAGCGGTGTAGATATTTCCATGTTTATAGAGATAGCAGTGTGGTTATTTCCATGTTTAAACAGATAACGGTGTAGGTATTTCCATGTTTATACAGATAGAGGTGTAGATATTTCTGTGTTTATACAGATAATGGTGTAGATATTTCCATGATCATACAGATGGCGGTGTAGATATTTCCATGTTTATACACAAAGCTGGGTAGATATCTCCATGTTTATAGAGATAGCGTTGTAGATATTTCCATATTTTCAGAGATAGCGTTGTAGATATTTCCATGTTTATACAGATGGCGGTGTAGATATTTCCATGTTTATACAGATGGCGGTGTAGATATTTCCATGTTTATTCAGATAGCATTGTAGGTATTTCCATGTTTATACAAATAGTGGTGTAGATATTTCCATGTTTATAGAGATAGTGGTGTAGAGATTTCCATGTTTATAGAGATAGTGGTGTAGATATTTCTATGTTTATACAGATAGAGGTGTAGTTATTTCCATGTTTATAGAGATACCGGTGTAGATATTTCCCAGTTTCACAGATAGCAGTGTAGATATTTCCATGTTTATACAGATGGCGGTTTATATATTTCCATGTTTACACAGCTGGCAGTGTAGATATTTCCATGTCCATACAGATGGCGGTGAAGATATTTCCATGTTTATATACATAACGGTGTAGATATTTCCAAGTTTTAAGAGATAGCCGTGTAGATATTTGCATGTTTAAACAGGTAGCGGTGTAGATATTTCCATGTTTACACAGATAGCGGTGTAGATATTTCCATGTTTATAGAGCTGGCGGTGTAGATATTTCTATTTTCATACACATGGCTGTGTAGATATTTCCATGTTTATGGAGATAGCGGTAAAGATATTTCCATATTAGACACATAACGGTGTAGATATTTCCAAGTTTTAAGAGATAGCGGTGTAGATATTTCCATGTTTACAGAGATAGCGGTGTAGATATTTCCATGTTTACACAGACAGCGGTGTAGATATTTCCATGTGTATTCAGATAGCGGTGTAGATATTTCCATGTTTATAGAGATAGCAGTGTGGTTATTTCCATGTTTAAACAGATAACGGTGTAGATATTTCCATGTTTATACAGATAGAGGTGTAGATATTTCTGTGTTTATACAGATAATGGTGTAGATATTTCCATGATCATACAGATGGCGGAGTAGATATTTCCATTTTGATACAGATGGCGGTGTAGATATTTCCATGTTTATACAGGTGACGGTGTAGATATTTCCATGTTTATGCAGATGGCGCTGTAGATATTTCCATGTTTATAGACATGGTGGTGTAGATATTTCCATGTTTATACACATAGCAGTGTCGATATTTCCATGTTTATGGAGATAGCGGTGTAGGTATTTCCATGTTTATAGAGAGAGCGTTGTAGATATTTCCATGTTTATACAGATAGCGGTGTAGATATTTCCATGTTTATTCAGATAGCAGTGTAGATATTTCCATGTTTATATAGATAGCAGTGAAGATATTTCCCTGTTTTACAGATAGCAGTGTAGATATTTCCATGTTTATACAGATAGCGGTGTACATATTTCCATGTTTATACAGATAGCGCTGTAGATATTTCCATCTTTATACAGATGGCGGTGTAGATATTTCCATGTTTATACAGATGGCCGTGTAGATATTTCCATGCTTATACAGATGGCGGTGTAGATATTTCCATGTTTATAGAGATGAAGGTCTAGATATTTCCATGTTTATAGAGATAGCGGTGTAGTTATTTCCATGTTTATTGAGATAGCAGTGTAGATATTTCCATTTTTATACAGATAGCGGGGTAGATATTTCCATGTTCATACAGATAGCGGTGTAGTTATTTCCATGTTCATACAGATAGCAGTGTAGATATTTCCATGTTCATACAGATAGCGGTGTAGATTTTTCCATGTTCATACAGATGGCAGTGCAGATATTTCCAGGTTCATACAGATGGCGGTGAAGATATTTCCCTGTTGATACAGATGGCGGTGTATATATTTCCATGTTGATACAGATGGTGGTGTAGATAATTCCATGTTCTTACAGATGGCGGTGTGGATATTTCCATATTCATGCAGATGGCGGTGTAGATATTTCCATGTTTATACAGATAGCGGTGTATATATTTAAATGTTCAAACAGATAGCGTTGTAGATATTTCCATGTTTATAGAGATGGCGGTGTAGATATTTCCCTCTTTATAGAGATAGTGGTGTAGATATTTCCATGTTTATACAGATAGCGGTGGAGATATTTCCATGTTCAAAGAGATAGCAGTGTAGATATTTCCATCTTTATACAGATAGTGGTGTTGATATTTCCATGTTCATATAGATGGCGGTGTAGATATTTCCATGTTTATACAGAAAGCGGTGTAGATATTTCCATATTTATACAGATGGCAGTGTAGATATTTCCATGTTTATACAGTTAGCTGTGTAGATATTTACATCGTTATACAGATGGCGGTGTAGATATTTCCATGTTCATACAGATGGCGGTGTAGATATTTCCATTTTTATACAGATGACGGTGTAGATATTTCCATGTTTATACAGAAGACGGTGTAAATATTTCCATGTTTATAGAGATGGCGCTGTAGATATTTCCATGTTTATACAGATAGCGGAGTAGATATTTCCATGTTTATACAGATAGCTGTGTATATATTTACATCTTTATACAAATGGCGGTGTAGAAATTTCCATGTTTATACAGATGGCGGTGTATATCTTTCCATCTTTATACAGATGGCGGTGTAGATATTTCCATGTTCATAGAGATGGCGGTGTAGATATTTCCATGTTTACAGAGACAGAGGTGTAGATATTTCCTTGTTTATAGAGATAGCAGTGTAGATATTTCCATCTTTATACAGATGGCGGTGTAGCTATTTCCATCTCTATACAGATGGCGGTGTACATATTTCCATCTTCATACAGATGGCGGTGTAGATATTTCCATGTTCATACAGATAGCGGTGCTGATATTTCCATGTTTATACAGGTAGCGGTGCAGATATTTTCATGTTTATACAGATAGCGGTGTAGATATTTCCATGTTTATACAGATAGCGGTGTAGATATTTCCAGGTTTATACAGAGAGCGGTGTAGATATCTTCATCTTAATACAGATGGCGGTGTAGTTATTTATATGTTCATACAGATTGCGGTGCAGATATTTCCATGTTCATACAGATGGCGGTGTAGATATTTGCATGTTCATACAGATGGCGGTATAGCTATTTCCATATTCATGGAGATAGCGGTGTAGATATTTCCATGTTAATCCAGATGGCTGTGTAGAGATATCCATGTTCATACAGATGGCGGTGAAGATATTTCCATGTTCATTCAGATAGCGGTGTAGATATTTCCATGTTCATACAGATAGAGGTGTAGATATTTCCATGTTCATACAGATAGCTTTGTAGATATATCCATGATTATACAGATAGTGGCGAAGATGTATGCATGTTTACACTGATAGCGTTGTAGATATTTCCATGTTTATACAGATAGCAGTGTAGATATTTCCATGTTCATCCAGATGGCTGTGTAGATATATCCACGTTCATTCAGATAGCGGTGTAGATATTTCCATGTTCATACAGATAGTGCTGTAGATATTTCCATGTTCATACAGATAGCGGTGCAGCTATTTCCATGTTCGTACAGATAGCGGTGTAGATATTTCCATGTTCATACAGATAGCGGTGCTAATATTTCCATGTTTATACACATAGCGGTGTAGATATTTCCATGTTTATACAGATAGCGGTGTAGATATTTCCATGTTTATACAGATAGCGGTGTAAATATTTCCTAGTTTATACAGATATCGTTGTAGATATCTCCATCTTAATACAGATGGCGGTGTAGATATTTCCATGTTCATACAGATGGCGGTGTAGATATTTCCATGTTTATAGAGATAGTGGTGTAGTTATTTCCATGTGTAAAGAGATATCTTTGTAGATATTTCCATGTATATGCAGATAGCTGTGTAGATATTTCCATTTTCATGCATATAGCGGTGTAGATATTTCCATGTTCAAACAGATAGCGCTGTAGAAATTTCCATGTTCATACAGATAGAGGTGTAGATATTTCCATGTTCATACAGATAGCAGTGTAGCTATTTCCATGTTCATACAGATAGCGGTGTAGATATTTCCATGTTCATACAGATAGCGGTGTAGATATTTCCATGTTCATACAGATAGTGGTGTAGATATTTCCATGTTCATACAGATAGAGGGGCTGATATTTCCATGTTCATACAGATAGCGGTGCTGATATTTCCATGTTTATACAGGTCGCGGTGTAGATATTTCCAAGTTTGTACAGATAGCGGTGTAGACATTTCCATGTTTATACAGATAGCGGTGTAGATATTTCCATGTTTATAGAGATAGCAGTGTGGTTATTTCCATGTTTAAACAGATAACGGTGTAGGTATTTCCATGTTTATACAGATAGGGGTGTAGATATTTCTGTGTTTATACAGATAATGGTGTAGATATTTCCATGATCATACAGATGGCGGTGTAGATATTTCCATGTTTATACACAAAGCTGGGTAGATATCTCCATGTTTATAGAGATAGCGTTGTAGATATTTCCATATTTTCAGAGATAGCGTTGTAGATATTTCCATGTTTATACAGATGGCGGTGTAGATATTTCCATGTTTATACAGATGGCGGTGTAGATATTTCCATGTTTATTCAGATAGCATTGTAGGTATTTCCATGTTTATACAAATAGTGGTGTAGATATTTCCATGTTTATAGAGATAGTGGTGTAGAGATTTCCATGTTTATAGAGATAGTGGTGTAGATATTTCCATGTTTATACAGATAGAGGTGTAGTTATTTCCATGTTTATAGAGATACCGGTGTAGATATTTCCCAGTTTCACAGATAGCAGTGTAGATATTTCCATGTTTATACAGATGGCGGTTTATATATTTCCATGTTTACACAGCTGGCAGTGTAGATATTTCCATGTCCATACAGATGGCGGTGAAGATATTTCCATGTTTATATACATAACGGTGTAGATATTTCCAAGTTTTAAGAGATAGCCGTGTAGATATTTGCATGTTTAAACAGGTAGCGGTGTAGATATTTCCATGTTTACACAGATAGCGGTGTAGATATTTCCATGTTTATAGAGCTGGCGGTGTAGATATTTCTATTTTCATACACATGGCTGTGTAGATATTTCCATGTTTATGGAGATAGCGGTAAAGATATTTCCATATTAGACACATAACGGTGTAGATATTTCCAAGTTTTAAGAGATAGCGGTGTAGATATTTCCATGTTTACAGAGATAGCGGTGTAGATATTTCCATGTTTACACAGACAGCGGTGTAGATATTTCCATGTGTATTCAGATAGCGGTGTAGATATTTCCATGTTTATAGAGATAGCAGTGTGGTTATTTCCATGTTTAAACAGATAACGGTGTAGATATTTCCATGTTTATACAGATAGAGGTGTAGATATTTCTGTGTTTATACAGATAATGGTGTAGATATTTCCATGATCATACAGATGGCGGAGTAGATATTTCCATTTTGATACAGATGGCGGTGTAGATATTTCCATGTTTATACAGGTGACGGTGTAGATATTTCCATGTTTATGCAGATGGCGCTGTAGATATTTCCATGTTTATAGACATGGTGGTGTAGATATTTCCATGTTTATACACATAGCAGTGTCGATATTTCCATGTTTATGGAGATAGCGGTGTAGGTATTTCCATGTTTATAGAGAGAGCGTTGTAGATATTTCCATGTTTATACAGATAGCGGTGTAGATATTTCCATGTTTATTCAGATAGCAGTGTAGATATTTCCATGTTTATATAGATAGCAGTGAAGATATTTCCCTGTTTTACAGATAGCAGTGTAGATATTTCCATGTTTATACAGATAGCGGTGTACATATTTCCATGTTTATACAGATAGCGCTGTAGATATTTCCATCTTTATACAGATGGCGGTGTAGATATTTCCATGTTTATACAGATGGCCGTGTAGATATTTCCATGCTTATACAGATGGCGGTGTAGATATTTCCATGTTTATAGAGATGAAGGTCTAGATATTTCCATGTTTATAGAGATAGCGGTGTAGTTATTTCCATGTTTATTGAGATAGCAGTGTAGATATTTCCATTTTTATACAGATAGCGGGGTAGATATTTCCATGTTCATACAGATAGCGGTGTAGTTATTTCCATGTTCATACAGATAGCAGTGTAGATATTTCCATGTTCATACAGATAGCGGTGTAGATTTTTCCATGTTCATACAGATGGCAGTGCAGATATTTCCAGGTTCATACAGATGGCGGTGAAGATATTTCCCTGTTGATACAGATGGCGGTGTATATATTTCCATGTTGATACAGATGGTGGTGTAGATAATTCCATGTTCTTACAGATGGCGGTGTGGATATTTCCATATTCATGCAGATGGCGGTGTAGATATTTCCATGTTTATACAGATAGCGGTGTATATATTTAAATGTTCAAACAGATAGCGTTGTAGATATTTCCATGTTCATACAGATAACGGTGTAGATATTTCCATGTTCATACAGATAGCGGTGTAGATATCTCCATGTTAATACAGATAGTGGTGTAGATATTTCCATGTTCATACAGATGGCGGTGTAGATATTTATATGTTCATACAGATGGCAGTGCAGATATTTCCATGTTCATGCAGACGGCGGTGTAGATATTTCCATGTTTATAGAGATAGTGGTGTAGTTATTTCCATGTGTATAGAGATAGCTTTGTAGATATATCCATGTATATGCAGATAGCTGTGTAGATATTTCCATTTTCATGCAGATAGCGGTGTAGATATTTCCATGTTCAAACAGATAGCGGTGTAGATATTTCCATGTTCATACAGATAGTGCTGTAGATATTTCCATGTTCATACAGATAGCGGTGTAGCTATTTCCATGTTCATACAGATAGCGGTGTAGATATTTCCATGTTCATCCAGATGGCTGTGTAGATATATCCATGTTCATACAGATAGCGGTGTAGATATTTCCATGTTCAAACAGATAGCGGTGTAGATATTTCCATGTTCATACAGATAGCGGTGCTTATATTTCCATGTTTATACAGGTAGCGGTGTAGATATTTCCATGTTTATACAGATAGCGTTGTAGATATTCCCATGTTTATACAGATAGCGGTGTAGATATTTCCATGTTCATCCAGATGGCTGTGTAGATATATCCATGTTCATACAGATGGCGGTGAAGATATTTCCATGTTCATACAGACAGCGGTGTAGATATTTCCATGTTCATACAGATAGCGGTGCAGCTATTTCCATGTTCGTACAGATAGCGGTGTAGATATTTCCATGTTCATACAGATAGCGGTGCTAATATTTCCATGTTTATACACATAGCGGTGTAGATATTTCCATGTTTATACAGATAGCGGTGTAGATATTTCCATGTTTATACAGATAGCGGTGTAAATATTTCCTAGTTTATACAGATATCGTTGTAGATATCTCCATCTTAATACAGATGGCGGTGTAGATATTTCCATGTTCATACAGATGGCGGTGTAGATATTTCCATGTTTATAGAGATAGTGGTGTAGTTATTTCCATGTGTAAAGAGATATCTTTGTAGATATTTCCATGTATATGCAGATAGCTGTGTAGATATTTCCATTTTCATGCATATAGCGGTGTAGATATTTCCATGTTCAAACAGATAGCGCTGTAGAAATTTCCATGTTCATACAGATAGAGGTGTAGATATTTCCATGTTCATACAGATAGCAGTGTAGCTATTTCCATGTTCATACAGATAGCGGTGTAGATATTTCCATGTTCATACAGATAGCGGTGTAGATATTTCCATGTTCATACAGATAGTGGTGTAGATATTTCCATGTTCATACAGATAGAGGGGCTGATATTTCCATGTTCATACAGATAGCGGTGCTGATATTTCCATGTTTATACAGGTCGCGGTGTAGATATTTCCAAGTTTGTACAGATAGCGGTGTAGACATTTCCATGTTTATACAGATAGCGGTGTAGATATTTCCATGTTTATAGAGATAGCAGTGTGGTTATTTCCATGTTTAAACAGATAACGGTGTAGGTATTTCCATGTTTATACAGATAGAGGTGTAGATATTTCTGTGTTTATACAGATAATGGTGTAGATATTTCCATGATCATACAGATGGCGGTGTAGATATTTCCATGTTTATACACAAAGCTGGGTAGATATCTCCATGTTTATAGAGATAGCGTTGTAGATATTTCCATATTTTCAGAGATAGCGTTGTAGATATTTCCATGTTTATACAGATGGCGGTGTAGATATTTCCATGTTTATACAGATGGCGGTGTAGATATTTCCATGTTTATTCAGATAGCATTGTAGGTATTTCCATGTTTATACAAATAGTGGTGTAGATATTTCCATGTTTATAGAGATAGTGGTGTAGAGATTTCCATGTTTATAGAGATAGTGGTGTAGATATTTCCATGTTTATACAGATAGAGGTGTAGTTATTTCCATGTTTATAGAGATACCGGTGTAGATATTTCCCAGTTTCACAGATAGCAGTGTAGATATTTCCATGTTTATACAGATGGCGGTTTATATATTTCCATGTTTACACAGCTGGCAGTGTAGATATTTCCATGTCCATACAGATGGCGGTGAAGATATTTCCATGTTTATATACATAACGGTGTAGATATTTCCAAGTTTTAAGAGATAGCCGTGTAGATATTTGCATGTTTAAACAGGTAGCGGTGTAGATATTTCCATGTTTACACAGATAGCGGTGTAGATATTTCCATGTTTATAGAGCTGGCGGTGTAGATATTTCTATTTTCATACACATGGCTGTGTAGATATTTCCATGTTTATGGAGATAGCGGTAAAGATATTTCCATATTAGACACATAACGGTGTAGATATTTCCAAGTTTTAAGAGATAGCGGTGTAGATATTTCCATGTTTACAGAGATAGCGGTGTAGATATTTCCATGTTTACACAGACAGCGGTGTAGATATTTCCATGTGTATTCAGATAGCGGTGTAGATATTTCCATGTTTATAGAGATAGCAGTGTGGTTATTTCCATGTTTAAACAGATAACGGTGTAGATATTTCCATGTTTATACAGATAGAGGTGTAGATATTTCTGTGTTTATACAGATAATGGTGTAGATATTTCCATGATCATACAGATGGCGGAGTAGATATTTCCATTTTGATACAGATGGCGGTGTAGATATTTCCATGTTTATACAGGTGACGGTGTAGATATTTCCATGTTTATGCAGATGGCGCTGTAGATATTTCCATGTTTATAGACATGGTGGTGTAGATATTTCCATGTTTATACACATAGCAGTGTCGATATTTCCATGTTTATGGAGATAGCGGTGTAGGTATTTCCATGTTTATAGAGAGAGCGTTGTAGATATTTCCATGTTTATACAGATAGCGGTGTAGATATTTCCATGTTTATTCAGATAGCAGTGTAGATATTTCCATGTTTATATAGATAGCAGTGAAGATATTTCCCTGTTTTACAGATAGCAGTGTAGATATTTCCATGTTTATACAGATAGCGGTGTACATATTTCCATGTTTATACAGATAGCGCTGTAGATATTTCCATCTTTATACAGATGGCGGTGTAGATATTTCCATGTTTATACAGATGGCCGTGTAGATATTTCCATGCTTATACAGATGGCGGTGTAGATATTTCCATGTTTATAGAGATGAAGGTCTAGATATTTCCATGTTTATAGAGATAGCGGTGTAGTTATTTCCATGTTTATTGAGATAGCAGTGTAGATATTTCCATTTTTATACAGATAGCGGGGTAGATATTTCCATGTTCATACAGATAGCGGTGTAGTTATTTCCATGTTCATACAGATAGCAGTGTAGATATTTCCATGTTCATACAGATAGCGGTGTAGATTTTTCCATGTTCATACAGATGGCAGTGCAGATATTTCCAGGTTCATACAGATGGCGGTGAAGATATTTCCCTGTTGATACAGATGGCGGTGTATATATTTCCATGTTGATACAGATGGTGGTGTAGATAATTCCATGTTCTTACAGATGGCGGTGTGGATATTTCCATATTCATGCAGATGGCGGTGTAGATATTTCCATGTTTATACAGATAGCGGTGTATATATTTAAATGTTCAAACAGATAGCGTTGTAGATATTTCCATGTTCATACAGATAACGGTGTAGATATTTCCATGTTCATACAGATAGCGGTGTAGATATCTCCATGTTAATACAGATAGTGGTGTAGATATTTCCATGTTCATACAGATGGCGGTGTAGATATTTATATGTTCATACAGATGGCAGTGCAGATATTTCCATGTTCATGCAGACGGCGGTGTAGATATTTCCATGTTTATAGAGATAGTGGTGTAGTTATTTCCATGTGTATAGAGATAGCTTTGTAGATATATCCATGTATATGCAGATAGCTGTGTAGATATTTCCATTTTCATGCAGATAGCGGTGTAGATATTTCCATGTTCAAACAGATAGCGGTGTAGATATTTCCATGTTCATACAGATAGTGCTGTAGATATTTCCATGTTCATACAGATAGCGGTGTAGCTATTTCCATGTTCATACAGATAGCGGTGTAGATATTTCCATGTTCATCCAGATGGCTGTGTAGATATATCCATGTTCATACAGATAGCGGTGTAGATATTTCCATGTTCAAACAGATAGCGGTGTAGATATTTCCATGTTCATACAGATAGCGGTGCTTATATTTCCATGTTTATACAGGTAGCGGTGTAGATATTTCCATGTTTATACAGATAGCGTTGTAGATATTCCCATGTTTATACAGATAGCGGTGTAGATATTTCCATGTTCATCCAGATGGCTGTGTAGATATATCCATGTTCATACAGATGGCGGTGAAGATATTTCCATGTTCATACAGACAGCGGTGTAGATATTTCCATGTTCATACAGATGGCGGTGTAGATATTTCCATGTTCAAACAGATAGCGGTGTAGATATTTCCATGTTCATAGAGTTAGCGGTGCTTATATTTCCGTGTTTATACAGGTAGCGGTGTAGATATTTCCATGTTTATACAGATAGCGGTGTAGATATTTCCATGTTTATACAGATAGCGGTGTAAATATTTCCTAGTTTATACAGATATCGTTGTAGATATCTCCATCTTAATACAGATGGCGGTGTAGATATTTTCATGTTCATACAGATGGCGGTGTAGATATTTCCATGTTTATAGAGATAGTGGTGTAGTTATTTCCATGTGTAAAGAGATATCTTTGTAGATATTTCCATGTATATGCAGATCGCTGTGTAGATATTTCCATTTTCATGCATATAGCGGTGTAGATATTTCCATGTTCAAACAGATAGCGCTGTAGAAATTTCCATGTTCATACAGATAGAGGTGTAGATATTTCCATGTTCATACAGATAGCAGTGTAGCTATTTCCATGTTCATACAGATAGCGGTGTAGATATTTCCATGTTCATACAGATAGCGGTGTAGATATTTCCATGTTCATACAGATAGTGGTGTAGATATTTCCATGTTCATACAGATAGAGGGGCTGATATTTCCATGTTCATACAGATAGCGGTGCTGATATTTCCATGTTTATACAGGTCGCGGTGTAGATATTTCCAAGTTTGTACAGATAGCGGTGTAGACATTTCCATGTTTATACAGATAGCGGTGTAGATATTTCCATGTTTATAGAGATAGCAGTGTGGTTATTTCCATGTTTAAACAGATAACGGTGTAGGTATTTCCATGTTTATACAGATAGAGGTGTAGATATTTCTGTGTTTATACAGATAATGGTGTAGATATTTCCATGATCATACAGATGGCGGTGTAGATATTTCCATGTTTATACACAAAGCTGGGTAGATATCTCCATGTTTATAGAGATAGCGTTGTAGATATTTCCATATTTTCAGAGATAGCGTTGTAGATATTTCCATGTTTATACAGATGGCGGTGTAGATATTTCCATGTTTATACAGATGGCGGTGTAGATATTTCCATGTTTATTCAGATAGCATTGTAGGTATTTCCATGTTTATACAAATAGTGGTGTAGATATTTCCATGTTTATAGAGATAGTGGTGTAGAGATTTCCATGTTTATAGAGATAGTGGTGTAGATATTTCCATGTTTATACAGATAGAGGTGTAGTTATTTCCATGTTTATAGAGATACCGGTGTAGATATTTCCCAGTTTCACAGATAGCAGTGTAGATATTTCCATGTTTATACAGATGGCGGTTTATATATTTCCATGTTTACACAGCTGGCAGTGTAGATATTTCCATGTCCATACAGATGGCGGTGAAGATATTTCCATGTTTATATACATAACGGTGTAGATATTTCCAAGTTTTAAGAGATAGCCGTGTAGATATTTGCATGTTTAAACAGGTAGCGGTGTAGATATTTCCATGTTTACACAGATAGCGGTGTAGATATTTCCATGTTTATAGAGCTGGCGGTGTAGATATTTCTATTTTCATACACATGGCTGTGTAGATATTTCCATGTTTATGGAGATAGCGGTAAAGATATTTCCATATTAGACACATAACGGTGTAGATATTTCCAAGTTTTAAGAGATAGCGGTGTAGATATTTCCATGTTTACAGAGATAGCGGTGTAGATATTTCCATGTTTACACAGACAGCGGTGTAGATATTTCCATGTGTATTCAGATAGCGGTGTAGATATTTCCATGTTTATAGAGATAGCAGTGTGGTTATTTCCATGTTTAAACAGATAACGGTGTAGATATTTCCATGTTTATACAGATAGAGGTGTAGATATTTCTGTGTTTATACAGATAATGGTGTAGATATTTCCATGATCATACAGATGGCGGAGTAGATATTTCCATTTTGATACAGATGGCGGTGTAGATATTTCCATGTTTATACAGGTGACGGTGTAGATATTTCCATGTTTATGCAGATGGCGCTGTAGATATTTCCATGTTTATAGACATGGTGGTGTAGATATTTCCATGTTTATACACATAGCAGTGTCGATATTTCCATGTTTATGGAGATAGCGGTGTAGGTATTTCCATGTTTATAGAGAGAGCGTTGTAGATATTTCCATGTTTATACAGATAGCGGTGTAGATATTTCCATGTTTATTCAGATAGCAGTGTAGATATTTCCATGTTTATATAGATAGCAGTGAAGATATTTCCCTGTTTTACAGATAGCAGTGTAGATATTTCCATGTTTATACAGATAGCGGTGTACATATTTCCATGTTTATACAGATAGCGCTGTAGATATTTCCATCTTTATACAGATGGCGGTGTAGATATTTCCATGTTTATACAGATGGCCGTGTAGATATTTCCATGCTTATACAGATGGCGGTGTAGATATTTCCATGTTTATAGAGATGAAGGTCTAGATATTTCCATGTTTATAGAGATAGCGGTGTAGTTATTTCCATGTTTATTGAGATAGCAGTGTAGATATTTCCATTTTTATACAGATAGCGGGGTAGATATTTCCATGTTCATACAGATAGCGGTGTAGTTATTTCCATGTTCATACAGATAGCAGTGTAGATATTTCCATGTTCATACAGATAGCGGTGTAGATTTTTCCATGTTCATACAGATGGCAGTGCAGATATTTCCAGGTTCATACAGATGGCGGTGAAGATATTTCCCTGTTGATACAGATGGCGGTGTATATATTTCCATGTTGATACAGATGGTGGTGTAGATAATTCCATGTTCTTACAGATGGCGGTGTGGATATTTCCATATTCATGCAGATGGCGGTGTAGATATTTCCATGTTTATACAGATAGCGGTGTATATATTTAAATGTTCAAACAGATAGCGTTGTAGATATTTCCATGTTTATAGAGATGGCGGTGTAGATATTTCCTTCTTTATAGAGATAGTGGTGTAGATATTTCCATGTTTATACAGATAGCGGTGGAGATATTTCCATGTTCAAAGAGATAGCAGTGTAGATATTTCCATCTTTATACAGATAGTGGTGTTGATATTTCCATGTTCATATAGATGGCGGTGTAGATATTTCCATGTTTATACAGAAAGCGGTGTAGATATTTCCATATTTATACAGATGGCAGTGTAGATATTTCCATGTTTATACAGTTAGCTGTGTAGATATTTACATCGTTATACAGATGGCGGTGTAGATATTTCCATGTTCATACAGATGGCGGTGTAGATATTTCCATTTTTATACAGATGACGGTGTAGATATTTCCATGTTTATACAGAAGACGGTGTAGATATTTCCATGTTTATAGAGATGGCGCTGTAGATATTTCCATGTTTATACAGATAGCGGAGTAGATATTTCCATGTTTATACAGATAGCTGTGTATATATTTACATCTTTATACAAATGGCGGTGTAGAAATTTCCATGTTTATACAGATGGCGGTGTATATATTTCCATCTTTATACAGATGGCGGTGTAGATATTTCCATGTTCATAGAGATGGCGGTGTAGATATTTCCATGTTTACAGAGACAGAGGTGTAGATATTTCCTTGTTTATAGAGATAGCAGTGTAGATATTTCCATCTTTATACAGATGGCGGTGTAGCTATTTCCATCTCTATACAGATGGCGGTGTACATATTTCCATCTTCATACAGATGGCGGTGTAGATATTTCCATGTTCATACAGATAGCGGTGCTGATATTTCCATGTTTATACAGGTAGCGGTGCAGATATTTTCATGTTTATACAGATAGCGGTGTAGATATTTCCATGTTTATACAGATAGCGGTGTAGATATTTCCAGGTTTATACAGAGAGTGGTGTAGATATCTTCATCTTAATACAGATGGCGGTGTAGTTATTTATATGTTCATACAGATTGCGGTGCAGATATTTCCATGTTCATACAGATGGCGGTGTAGATATTTGCATGTTCATACAGATGGCGGTATAGCTATTTCCATATTCATGGAGATAGTGGTGTAGATATTTCCATGTTAATCCAGATGGCTGTGTAGAGATATCCATGTTCATACAGATGGCGGTGAAGATATTTCCATGTTCATTCAGATAGCGGTGTAGATATTTCCATGTTCATACAGATAGAGGTGTAGATATTTCCATGTTCATACAGATAGCTTTGTAGATATATCCATGATTATACAGATAGTGGCGAAGATGTATGCATGTTTACACTGATAGCGGTGTAGATATTTCCATGTTTATACAGATAGCGGTGTAGATATTTCCATGTTCATCCAGATGGCTGTGTAGATATATCCATGTTCATTCAGATAGCGGTGTAGATATTTCCATGTTCATACAGATAGTGCTGTAGATATTTCCATGTTCATACAGATAGCGGTGCAGCTATTTCCATGTTCGTACAGATAGCGGTGTAGATATTTCCATGTTCATACAGATAGCGGTGCTAATATTTCCATGTTTATACACATAGCGGTGTAGATATTTCCATGTTTATACAGATAGCGGTGTAGATATTTCCATGTTTATACAGATAGCGGTGTAAATATTTCCTAGTTTATACAGATATCGTTGTAGATATCTCCATCTTAATACAGATGGCGGTGTAGATATTTCCATGTTCATACAGATGGCGGTGTAGATATTTCCATGTTTATAGAGATAGTGGTGTAGTTATTTCCATGTGTAAAGAGATATCTTTGTAGATATTTCCATGTATATGCAGATAGCTGTGTAGATATTTCCATTTTCATGCATATAGCGGTGTAGATATTTCCATGTTCAAACAGATAGCGCTGTAGAAATTTCCATGTTCATACAGATAGAGGTTTAGATATTTCCATGTTCATACAGATAGCAGTGTAGCTATTTCCATGTTCATACAGATAGCGGTGTAGATATTTCCATGTTCATACAGATAGCGGTGTAGATATTTCCATGTTCATACAGATAGTGGTGTAGATATTTCCATGTTCATACAGATAGAGGGGCTGATATTTCCATGTTCATACAGATAGCGGTGCTGATATTTCCATGTTTATACAGGTCGCGGTGTAGATATTTCCAAGTTTGTACAGATAGCGGTGTAGACATTTCCATGTTTATACAGATAGCGGTGTAGATATTTCCATGTTTATAGAGATAGCAGTGTGGTTATTTCCATGTTTAAACAGATAACGGTGTAGGTATTTCCATGTTTATACAGATAGAGGTGTAGATATTTCTGTGTTTATACAGATAATGGTGTAGATATTTCCATGATCATACAGATGGCGGTGTAGATATTTCCATGTTTATACACAAAGCTGGGTAGATATCTCCATGTTTATAGAGATAGCGTTGTAGATATTTCCATATTTTCAGAGATAGCGTTGTAGATATTTCCATGTTTATACAGATGGCGGTGTAGATATTTCCATGTTTATACAGATGGCGGTGTAGATATTTCCATGTTTATTCAGATAGCATTGTAGGTATTTCCATGTTTATACAAATAGTGGTGTAGATATTTCCATGTTTATAGAGATAGTGGTGTAGAGATTTCCATGTTTATAGAGATAGTGGTGTAGATATTTCCATGTTTATACAGATAGAGGTGTAGTTATTTCCATGTTTATAGAGATACCGGTGTAGATATTTCCCAGTTTCACAGATAGCAGTGTAGATATTTCCATGTTTATACAGATGGCGGTTTATATATTTCCATGTTTACACAGCTGGCAGTGTAGATATTTCCATGTCCATACAGATGGCGGTGAAGATATTTCCATGTTTATATACATAACGGTGTAGATATTTCCAAGTTTTAAGAGATAGCCGTGTAGATATTTGCATGTTTAAACAGGTAGCGGTGTAGATATTTCCATGTTTACACAGATAGCGGTGTAGATATTTCCATGTTTATAGAGCTGGCGGTGTAGATATTTCTATTTTCATACACATGGCTGTGTAGATATTTCCATGTTTATGGAGATAGCGGTAAAGATATTTCCATATTAGACACATAACGGTGTAGATATTTCCAAGTTTTAACAGATAGCGGTGTAGATATTTCCATGTTTACAGAGATAGCGGTGTAGATATTTCCATGTTTACACAGACAGCGGTGTAGATATTTCCATGTGTATTCAGATAGCGGTGTAGATATTTCCATGTTTATAGAGATAGCAGTGTGGTTATTTCCATGTTTAAACAGATAACGGTGTAGATATTTCCATGTTTATACAGATAGAGGTGTAGATATTTCTGTGTTTATACAGATAATGGTGTAGATATTTCCATGATCATACAGATGGCGGAGTAGATATTTCCATTTTGATACAGATGGCGGTGTAGATATTTCCATGTTTATACAGGTGACGGTGTAGATATTTCCATGTTTATGCAGATGGCGCTGTAGATATTTCCATGTTTATAGACATGGTGGTGTAGATATTTCCATGTTTATACACATAGCAGTGTCGATATTTCCATGTTTATGGAGATAGCGGTGTAGGTATTTCCATGTTTATAGAGAGAGCGTTGTAGATATTTCCATGTTTATACAGATAGCGGTGTAGATATTTCCATGTTTATTCAGATAGCAGTGTAGATATTTCCATGTTTATATAGATAGCAGTGAAGATATTTCCCTGTTTTACAGATAGCAGTGTAGATATTTCCATGTTTATACAGATAGCGGTGTACATATTTCCATGTTTATACAGATAGCGCTGTAGATATTTCCATCTTTATACAGATGGCGGTGTAGATATTTCCATGTTTATACAGATGGCCGTGTAGATATTTCCATGCTTATACAGATGGCGGTGTAGATATTTCCATGTTTATAGAGATGAAGGTCTAGATATTTCCATGTTTATAGAGATAGCGGTGTAGTTATTTCCATGTTTATTGAGATAGCAGTGTAGATATTTCCATTTTTATACAGATAGCGGGGTAGATATTTCCATGTTCATACAGATAGCGGTGTAGTTATTTCCATGTTCATACAGATAGCAGTGTAGATATTTCCATGTTCATACAGATAGCGGTGTAGATTTTTCCATGTTCATACAGATGGCAGTGCAGATATTTCCAGGTTCATACAGATGGCGGTGAAGATATTTCCCTGTTGATACAGATGGCGGTGTATATATTTCCATGTTGATACAGATGGTGGTGTAGATAATTCCATGTTCTTACAGATGGCGGTGTGGATATTTCCATATTCATGCAGATGGCGGTGTAGATATTTCCATGTTTATACAGATAGCGGTGTATATATTTAAATGTTCAAACAGATAGCGTTGTAGATATTTCCATGTTTATAGAGATGGCGGTGTAGATATTTCCTTCTTTATAGAGATAGTGGTGTAGATATTTCCATGTTTATACAGATAGCGGTGGAGATATTTCCATGTTCAAAGAGATAGCAGTGTAGATATTTCCATCTTTATACAGATAGTGGTGTTGATATTTCCATGTTCATATAGATGGCGGTGTAGATATTTCCATGTTTATACAGAAAGCGGTGTAGATATTTCCATATTTATACAGATGGCAGTGTAGATATTTCCATGTTTATACAGTTAGCTGTGTAGATATTTACATCGTTATACAGATGGCGGTGTAGATATTTCCATGTTCATACAGATGGCGGTGTAGATATTTCCATTTTTATACAGATGACGGTGTAGATATTTCCATGTTTATACAGAAGACGGTGTAGATATTTCCATGTTTATAGAGATGGCGCTGTAGATATTTCCATGTTTATACAGATAGCGGAGTAGATATTTCCATGTTTATACAGATAGCTGTGTATATATTTACATCTTTATACAAATGGCGGTGTAGAAATTTCCATGTTTATACAGATGGCGGTGTATATATTTCCATCTTTATACAGATGGCGGTGTAGATATTTCCATGTTCATAGAGATGGCGGTGTAGATATTTCCATGTTTACAGAGACAGAGGTGTAGATATTTCCTTGTTTATAGAGATAGCAGTGTAGATATTTCCATCTTTATACAGATGGCGGTGTAGCTATTTCCATCTCTATACAGATGGCGGTGTACATATTTCCATCTTCATACAGATGGCGGTGTAGATATTTCCATGTTCATACAGATAGCGGTGCTGATATTTCCATGTTTATACAGGTAGCGGTGCAGATATTTTCATGTTTATACAGATAGCGGTGTAGATATTTCCATGTTTATACAGATAGCGGTGTAGATATTTCCAGGTTTATACAGAGAGCGGTGTAGATATCTTCATCTTAATACAGATGGCGGTGTAGTTATTTATATGTTCATACAGATTGCGGTGCAGATATTTCCATGTTCATACAGATGGCGGTGTAGATATTTGCATGTTCATACAGATGGCGGTATAGCTATTTCCATATTCATGGAGATAGCGGTGTAGATATTTCCATGTTAATCCAGATGGCTGTGTAGAGATATCCATGTTCATACAGATGGCGGTGAAGATATTTCCATGTTCATTCAGATAGCGGTGTAGATATTTCCATGTTCATACAGATAGAGGTGTAGATATTTCCATGTTCATACAGATAGCTTTGTAGATATATCCATGATTATACAGATAGTGGCGAAGATGTATGCATGTTTACACTGATAGCGGTGTAGATATTTCCATGTTTATACAGATAGCGGTGTAGATATTTCCATGTTCATCCAGATGGCTGTGTAGATATATCCATGTTCATTCAGATAGCGGTGTAGATATTTCCATGTTCATACAGATAGTGCTGTAGATATTTCCATGTTCATACAGATAGCGGTGCAGCTATTTCCATGTTCGTACAGATAGCGGTGTAGATATTTCCATGTTCGTACAGATAGCGGTGTAGATATTTCCATGTTCATACAGATAGCGGTGCTAATATTTCCATGTTTATACACATAGCGGTGTAGATATTTCCATGTTTATACAGATAGCGGTGTAGATATTTCCATGTTTATACAGATAGCGGTGTAAATATTTCCTAGTTTATACAGATATCGTTGTAGATATCTCCATCTTAATACAGATGGCGGTGTAGATATTTCCATGTTCATACAGATGGCGGTGTAGATATTTCCATGTTTATAGAGATAGTGGTGTAGTTATTTCCATGTGTAAAGAGATATCTTTGTAGATATTTCCATGTATATGCAGATAGCTGTGTAGATATTTCCATTTTCATGCATATAGCGGTGTAGATATTTCCATGTTCAAACAGATAGCGCTGTAGAAATTTCCATGTTCATACAGATAGAGGTGTAGATATTTCCATGTTCATACAGATAGCAGTGTAGCTATTTCCATGTTCATACAGATAGCGGTGTAGATATTTCCATGTTCATACAGATAGCGGTGTAGATATTTCCATGTTCATACAGATAGTGGTGTAGATATTTCCATGTTCATACAGATAGAGGGGCTGATATTTCCATGTTCATACAGATAGCGGTGCTGATATTTCCATGTTTATACAGGTCGCGGTGTAGATATTTCCAAGTTTGTACAGATAGCGGTGTAGACATTTCCATGTTTATACAGATAGCGGTGTAGATATTTCCATGTTTATAGAGATAGCAGTGTGGTTATTTCCATGTTTAAACAGATAACGGTGTAGGTATTTCCATGTTTATACAGATAGAGGTGTAGATATTTCTGTGTTTATACAGATAATGGTGTAGATATTTCCATGATCATACAGATGGCGGTGTAGATATTTCCATGTTTATACACAAAGCTGGGTAGATATCTCCATGTTTATAGAGATAGCGTTGTAGATATTTCCATATTTTCAGAGATAGCGTTGTAGATATTTCCATGTTTATACAGATGGCGGTGTAGATATTTCCATGTTTATACAGATGGCGGTGTAGATATTTCCATGTTTATTCAGATAGCATTGTAGGTATTTCCATGTTTATACAAATAGTGGTGTAGATATTTCCATGTTTATAGAGATAGTGGTGTAGAGATTTCCATGTTTATAGAGATAGTGGTGTAGATATTTCCATGTTTATACAGATAGAGGTGTAGTTATTTCCATGTTTATAGAGATACCGGTGTAGATATTTCCCAGTTTCACAGATAGCAGTGTAGATATTTCCATGTTTATACAGATGGCGGTTTATATATTTCCATGTTTACACAGCTGGCAGTGTAGATATTTCCATGTCCATACAGATGGCGGTGAAGATATTTCCATGTTTATATACATAACGGTGTAGATATTTCCAAGTTTTAAGAGATAGCCGTGAAGATATTTGCATGTTTAAACAGGTAGCGGTGTAGATATTTCCATGTTTACACAGATAGCGGTGTAGATATTTCCATGTTTATAGAGCTGGCGGTGTAGATATTTCTATTTTCATACACATGGCTGTGTAGATATTTCCATGTTTATGGAGATAGCGGTAAAGATATTTCCATATTAGACACATAACGGTGTAGATATTTCCAAGTTTTAAGAGATAGCGGTGTAGATATTTCCATGTTTACAGAGATAGCGGTGTAGATATTTCCATGTTTACACAGACAGCGGTGTAGATATTTCCATGTGTATTCAGATAGCGGTGTAGATATTTCCATGTTTATAGAGATAGCAGTGTGGTTATTTCCATGTTTAAACAGATAACGGTGTAGATATTTCCATGTTTATACAGATAGAGGTGTAGATATTTCTGTGTTTATACAGATAATGGTGTAGATATTTCCATGATCATACAGATGGCGGAGTAGATATTTCCATTTTGATACAGATGGCGGTGTAGATATTTCCATGTTTATACAGGTGACGGTGTAGATATTTCCATGTTTATGCAGATGGCGCTGTAGATATTTCCATGTTTATAGACATGGTGGTGTAGATATTTCCATGTTTATACACATAGCAGTGTCGATATTTCCATGTTTATGGAGATAGCGGTGTAGGTATTTCCATGTTTATAGAGAGAGCGTTGTAGATATTTCCATGTTTATACAGATAGCGGTGTAGATATTTCCATGTTTATTCAGATAGCAGTGTAGATATTTCCATGTTTATATAGATAGCAGTGAAGATATTTCCCTGTTTTACAGATAGCAGTGTAGATATTTCCATGTTTATACAGATAGCGGTGTACATATTTCCATGTTTATACAGATAGCGCTGTAGATATTTCCATCTTTATACAGATGGCGGTGTAGATATTTCCATGTTTATACAGATGGCCGTGTAGATATTTCCATGCTTATACAGATGGCAGTGTAGATATTTCCATGTTTATAGAGATGAAGGTCTAGATATTTCCATGTTCATACAGATAGCGGTGTAGTTATTTCCATGTTCATACAGATAGCAGTGTAGATATTTCCATGTTCATACAGATAGCGGTGTAGATTTTTCCATGTTCATACAGATGGCAGTGCAGATATTTCCAGGTTCATACAGATGGCGGTGAAGATATTTCCCTGTTGATACAGATGGCGGTGTATATATTTCCATGTTGATACAGATGGTGGTGTAGATAATTCCATGTTCTTACAGATGGCGGTGTGGATATTTCCATATTCATGCAGATGGCGGTGTAGATATTTCCATGTTTATACAGATAGCGGTGTATATATTTAAATGTTCAAACAGATAGCGTTGTAGATATTTCCATGTTTATAGAGATGGCGGTGTAGATATTTCCTTCTTTATAGAGATAGTGGTGTAGATATTTCCATGTTTATACAGATAGCGGTGGAGATATTTCCATGTTCAAAGAGATAGCAGTGTAGATATTTCCATCTTTATACAGATAGTGGTGTTGATATTTCCATGTTCATATAGATGGCGGTGTAGATATTTCCATGTTTATACAGAAAGCGGTGTAGATATTTCCATATTTATACAGATGGCAGTGTAGATATTTCCATGTTTATACAGTTAGCTGTGTAGATATTTACATCGTTATACAGATGGCGGTGTAGATATTTCCATGTTCATACAGATGGCGGTGTAGATATTTCCATTTTTATACAGATGACGGTGTAGATATTTCCATGTTTATACAGAAGACGGTGTAGATATTTCCATGTTTATAGAGATGGCGCTGTAGATATTTCCATGTTTATACAGATAGCGGAGTAGATATTTCCATGTTTATACAGATAGCTGTGTATATATTTACATCTTTATACAAATGGCGGTGTAGAAATTTCCATGTTTATACAGATGGCGGTGTATATATTTCCATCTTTATACAGATGGCGGTGTAGATATTTCCATGTTCATAGAGATGGCGGTGTAGATATTTCCATGTTTACAGAGACAGAGGTGTAGATATTTCCTTGTTTATAGAGATAGCAGTGTAGATATTTCCATCTTTATACAGATGGCGGTGTAGCTATTTCCATCTCTATACAGATGGCGGTGTACATATTTCCATCTTCATACAGATGGCGGTGTAGATATTTCCATGTTCATACAGATAGCGGTGCTGATATTTCCATGTTTATACAGGTAGCGGTGCAGATATTTTCATGTTTATACAGATAGCGGTGTAGATATTTCCATGTTTATACAGATAGCGGTGTAGATATTTCCAGGTTTATACAGAGAGCGGTGTAGATATCTTCATCTTAATACAGATGGCGGTGTAGTTATTTATATGTTCATACAGATTGCGGTGCAGATATTTCCATGTTCATACAGATGGCGGTGTAGATATTTGCATGTTCATACAGATGGCGGTATAGCTATTTCCATATTCATGGAGATAGCGGTGTAGATATTTCCATGTTAATCCAGATGGCTGTGTAGAGATATCCATGTTCATACAGATGGCGGTGAAGATATTTCCATGTTCATTCAGATAGCGGTGTAGATATTTCCATGTTCATACAGATAGAGGTGTAGATATTTCCATGTTCATACAGATAGCTTTGTAGATATATCCATGATTATACAGATAGTGGCGAAGATGTATGCATGTTTACACTGATAGCGGTGTAGATATTTCCATGTTTATACAGATAGCGGTGTAGATATTTCCATGTTCATCCAGATGGCTGTGTAGATATATCCATGTTCATTCAGATAGCGGTGTAGATATTTCCATGTTCATACAGATAGTGCTGTAGATATTTCCATGTTCATACAGATAGCGGTGCAGCTATTTCCATGTTCGTACAGATAGCGGTGTAGATATTTCCATGTTCATACAGATAGCGGTGCTAATATTTCCATGTTTATACACATAGCGGTGTAGATATTTCCATGTTTATACAGATAGCGGTGTAGATATTTCCATGTTTATACAGATAGCGGTGTAAATATTTCCTAGTTTATACAGATATCGTTGTAGATATCTCCATCTTAATACAGATGGCGGTGTAGATATTTCCATGTTCATACAGATGGCGGTGTAGATATTTCCATGTTTATAGAGATAGTGGTGTAGTTATTTCCATGTGTAAAGAGATATCTTTGTAGATATTTCCATGTATATGCAGATAGCTGTGTAGATATTTCCATTTTCATGCATATAGCGGTGTAGATATTTCCATGTTCAAACAGATAGCGCTGTAGAAATTTCCATGTTCATACAGATAGAGGTGTAGATATTTCCATGTTCATACAGATAGCAGTGTAGCTATTTCCATGTTCATACAGATAGCGGTGTAGATATTTCCATGTTCATACAGATAGCGGTGTAGATATTTCCATGTTCATACAGATAGTGGTGTAGATATTTCCATGTTCATACAGATAGAGGGGCTGATATTTCCATGTTCATACAGATAGCGGTGCTGATATTTCCATGTTTATACAGGTCGCGGTGTAGATATTTCCAAGTTTGTACAGATAGCGGTGTAGACATTTCCATGTTTATACAGATAGCGGTGTAGATATTTCCATGTTTATAGAGATAGCAGTGTGGTTATTTCCATGTTTAAACAGATAACGGTGTAGGTATTTCCATGTTTATACAGATAGAGGTGTAGATATTTCTGTGTTTATACAGATAATGGTGTAGATATTTCCATGATCATACAGATGGCGGTGTAGATATTTCCATGTTTATACACAAAGCTGGGTAGATATCTCCATGTTTATAGAGATAGCGTTGTAGATATTTCCATATTTTCAGAGATAGCGTTGTAGATATTTCCATGTTTATACAGATGGCGGTGTAGATATTTCCATGTTTATACAGATGGCGGTGTAGATATTTCCATGTTTATTCAGATAGCATTGTAGGTATTTCCATGTTTATACAAATAGTGGTGTAGATATTTCCATGTTTATAGAGATAGTGGTGTAGAGATTTCCATGTTTATAGAGATAGTGGTGTAGATATTTCCATGTTTATACAGATAGAGGTGTAGTTATTTCCATGTTTATAGAGATACCGGTGTAGATATTTCCCAGTTTCACAGATAGCAGTGTAGATATTTCCATGTTTATACAGATGGCGGTTTATATATTTCCATGTTTACACAGCTGGCAGTGTAGATATTTCCATGTCCATACAGATGGCGGTGAAGATATTTCCATGTTTATATACATAACGGTGTAGATATTTCCAAGTTTTAAGAGATAGCCGTGTAGATATTTGCATGTTTAAACAGGTAGCGGTGTAGATATTTCCATGTTTACACAGATAGCGGTGTAGATATTTCCATGTTTATAGAGCTGGCGGTGTAGATATTTCTATTTTCATACACATGGCTGTGTAGATATTTCCATGTTTATGGAGATAGCGGTAAAGATATTTCCATATTAGACACATAACGGTGTAGATATTTCCAAGTTTTAAGAGATAGCGGTGTAGATATTTCCATGTTTACAGAGATAGCGGTGTAGATATTTCCATGTTTACACAGACAGCGGTGTAGATATTTCCATGTGTATTCAGATAGCGGTGTAGATATTTCCATGTTTATAGAGATAGCAGTGTGGTTATTTCCATGTTTAAACAGATAACGGTGTAGATATTTCCATGTTTATACAGATAGAGGTGTAGATATTTCTGTGTTTATACAGATAATGGTGTAGATATTTCCATGATCATACAGATGGCGGAGTAGATATTTCCATTTTGATACAGATGGCGGTGTAGATATTTCCATGTTTATACAGGTGACGGTGTAGATATTTCCATGTTTATGCAGATGGCGCTGTAGATATTTCCATGTTTATAGACATGGTGGTGTAGATATTTCCATGTTTATACACATAGCAGTGTCGATATTTCCATGTTTATGGAGATAGCGGTGTAGGTATTTCCATGTTTATAGAGAGAGCGTTGTAGATATTTCCATGTTTATACAGATAGCGGTGTAGATATTTCCATGTTTATTCAGATAGCAGTGTAGATATTTCCATGTTTATATAGATAGCAGTGAAGATATTTCCCTGTTTTACAGATAGCAGTGTAGATATTTCCATGTTTATACAGATAGCGGTGTACATATTTCCATGTTTATACAGATAGCGCTGTAGATATTTCCATCTTTATACAGATGGCGGTGTAGATATTTCCATGTTTATACAGATGGCCGTGTAGATATTTCCATGCTTATACAGATGGCGGTGTAGATATTTCCATGTTTATAGAGATGAAGGTCTAGATATTTCCATGTTTATAGAGATAGCGGTGTAGTTATTTCCATGTTTATTGAGATAGCAGTGTAGATATTTCCATTTTTATACAGATAGCGGGGTAGATATTTCCATGTTCATACAGATAGCGGTGTAGTTATTTCCATGTTCATACAGATAGCAGTGTAGATATTTCCATGTTCATACAGATAGCGGTGTAGATTTTTCCATGTTCATACAGATGGCAGTGCAGATATTTCCAGGTTCATACAGATGGCGGTGAAGATATTTCCCTGTTGATACAGATGGCGGTGTATATATTTCCATGTTGATACAGATGGTGGTGTAGATAATTCCATGTTCTTACAGATGGCGGTGTGGATATTTCCATATTCATGCAGATGGCGGTGTAGATATTTCCATGTTTATACAGATAGCGGTGTATATATTTAAATGTTCAAACAGATAGCGTTGTAGATATTTCCATGTTTATAGAGATGGCGGTGTAGATATTTCCCTCTTTATAGAGATAGTGGTGTAGATATTTCCATGTTTATACAGATAGCGGTGGAGATATTTCCATGTTCAAAGAGATAGCAGTGTAGATATTTCCATCTTTATACAGATAGTGGTGTTGATATTTCCATGTTCATATAGATGGCGGTGTAGATATTTCCATGTTTATACAGAAAGCGGTGTAGATATTTCCATATTTATACAGATGGCAGTGTAGATATTTCCATGTTTATACAGTTAGCTGTGTAGATATTTACATCGTTATACAGATGGCGGTGTAGATATTTCCATGTTCATACAGATGGCGGTGTAGATATTTCCATTTTTATACAGATGACGGTGTAGATATTTCCATGTTTATACAGAAGACGGTGTAGATATTTCCATGTTTATAGAGATGGCGCTCTAGATATTTCCATGTTTATACAGATAGCGGAGTAGATATTTCCATGTTTATACAGATAGCTGTGTATATATTTACATCTTTATACAAATGGCGGTGTAGAAATTTCCATGTTTATACAGATGGCGGTGTATATATTTCCATCTTTATACAGATGGCGGTGTAGATATTTCCATGTTCATAGAGATGGCGGTGTAGATATTTCCATGTTTACAGAGACAGAGGTGTAGATATTTCCTTGTTTATAGAGATAGCAGTGTAGATATTTCCATCTTTATACAGATGGCGGTGTAGCTATTTCCATCTCTATACAGATGGCGGTGTACATATTTCCATCTTCATACAGATGGCGGTGTAGATATTTCCATGTTCATACAGATAGCGGTGCTGATATTTCCATGTTTATACAGGTAGCGGTGCAGATATTTTCATGTTTATACAGATAGCGGTGTAGATATTTCCATGTTTATACAGATAGCGGTGTAGATATTTCCAGGTTTATACAGAGAGCGGTGTAGATATCTTCATCTTAATACAGATGGCGGTGTAGTTATTTATATGTTCATACAGATGGCGGTGCAGATATTTCCATGTTCATACAGATGGCGGTGTAGATATTTGCATGTTCATACAGATGGCGGTATAGCTATTTCCATATTCATGGAGATAGCGGTGTAGATATTTCCATGTTAATCCAGATGGCTGTGTAGAGATATCCATGTTCATACAGATGGCGGTGAAGATATTTCCATGTTCATTCAGATAGCGGTGTAGATATTTCCATGTTCATACAGATAGAGGTGTAGATATTTCCATGTTCATACAGATAGCTTTGTAGATATATCCATGATTATACAGATAGTGGCGAAGATGTATGCATGTTTACACTGATAGCGTTGTAGATATTTCCATGTTTATACAGATAGCAGTGTAGATATTTCCATGTTCATCCAGATGGCTGTGTAGATATATCCATGTTCATTCAGATAGCGGTGTAGATATTTCCATGTTCATACAGATAATGCTGTAGATATTTCCATGTTCATACAGATAGCGGTGCAGCTATTTCCATGTTCGTACAGATAGCGGTGTAGATATTTCCATGTTCGTACAGATAGCGGTGTAGATATTTCCATGTTCATACAGATAGCGGTGCTAATATTTCCATGTTTATACAGATAGCGGTGTAGATATTTCCATGTTTATACAGATAGCGGTGTAGATATTTCCATGTTTATACAGATAGCGGTGTAAATATTTCCTAGTTTATACAGATATCGTTGTAGATATCTCCATCTTAATACAGATGGCGGTGTAGATATTTCCATGTTCATACAGATGGCGGTGTAGATATTTCCATGTTTATAGAGATAGTGGTGTAGTTATTTCCATGTGTAAAGAGATATCTTTGTAGATATTTCCATGTATATGCAGATAGCTGTGTAGATATTTCCATTTTCATGCATATAGCGGTGTAGATATTTCCATGTTCAAACAGATAGCGCTGTAGAAATTTCCATGTTCATACAGATAGAGGTGTAGATATTTCCATGTTCATACAGATAGCAGTGTAGCTATTTCCATGTTCATACAGATAGCGGTGTAGATATTTCCATGTTCATACAGATAGCGGTGTAGATATTTCCATGTTCATACAGATAGTGGTGTAGATATTTCCATGTTCATACAGATAGAGGGGCTGATATTTCCATGTTCATACAGATAGCGGTGCTGATATTTCCATGTTTATACAGGTCGCGGTGTAGATATTTCCAAGTTTGTACAGATAGCGGTGTAGACATTTCCATGTTTATACAGATAGCGGTGTAGATATTTCCATGTTTATAGAGATAGCAGTGTGGTTATTTCCATGTTTAAACAGATAACGGTGTAGGTATTTCCATGTTTATACAGATAGAGGTGTAGATATTTCTGTGTTTATACAGATAATGGTGTAGATATTTCCATGATCATACAGATGGCGGTGTAGATATTTCCATGTTTATACACAAAGCTGGGTAGATATCTCCATGTTTATAGAGATAGCGTTGTAGATATTTCCATATTTTCAGAGATAGCGTTGCAGATATTTCCATGTTTATACAGATGGCGGTGTAGATATTTCCATGTTTATACAGATGGCGGTGTAGATATTTCCATGTTTATTCAGATAGCATTGTAGGTATTTCCATGTTTATACAAATAGTGGTGTAGATATTTCCATGTTTATAGAGATAGTGGTGTAGAGATTTCCATGTTTATAGAGATAGTGGTGTAGATATTTCCATGTTTATACAGATAGAGGTGTAGTTATTTCCATGTTTATAGAGATACCGGTGTAGATATTTCCCAGTTTCACAGATAGCAGTGTAGATATTTCCATGTTTATACAGATGGCGGTTTATATATTTCCATGTTTACACAGCTGGCAGTGTAGATATTTCCATGTCCATACAGATGGCGGTGAAGATATTTCCATGTTTATATACATAACGGTGTAGCTATTTCCATTTCTATACTGATGGCGGTGTACATATTTCCATCTTCATACAGATGGCGGTGTAGATATTTCCATGTTTATAGACATGGCGGTGTAGATATTTCCATCTTTATAGGGATAGCGGTGTAGATATTTCCATGCTTATACACTTAGCTGTGTAGATATTTCCATCGTTATACAGATGGCGGTGTGGATATTTAAATGTTCATACAGATGGCGGGGTAGATATGTCCATGTTAATACAGATGATGGTGTAGATATTTCCATGTTTATTCAGAAGGCGGTGTAGATATTTCCATGTTTATAGAGATGGCGGTGTAGATATTTCCATGTTTATACAGATAGCGGTGAAGATATTTCCATGTTTATACAGATAGCTGTGTAGATATTTACATCTTTATACAAATGGCGGTGTAGATATTTACATGTTTATACAGATGGCAGTGTAGATATTTCCATGTTTATACAGATAGCGGTGAAGATATTTCCATGTTTATACAGATGGCAGTGTAGATATATCCATGTTTATACAAATGGCGGTGTAGATATTTCCATGTTTATACAGATGGCAGTGTAGATATTTCCATGTTAATAGAGATGGCGGTATAGATATTTCCATGTTTATAGAGATAGCGGTGTAGTTATTTCCATGTAAATAGGCATAGCGGTGTAGATATTTCCATGTTTATAGAAATAGAGGTGTAGATATTTCCTAGTTTATACAGATAGCGGTGTAGATATTTCCATGTTTATAGAGATAGCGGTGTAGACATTTCCACGTTTATACAGATAGCGGTGTAGATATTTCCATGTTCTTACAGATGGCGGTGCAGATATTTCCATCCTTATACAGAGAGCCGTGTAGAAATTTCCATGTTTATACAGATGGCGGTGTAGATATTTCCATGTTTATGGAGATGGCGGTGTAGATATTTCCATGTTTATAGAGATAACGGTGTAGTTATTTCAATGTTATTAGGCATAGCGATGTAGATATTTCCATGTTTATAGAGACAGAGGTGTAGATGTTTCCTTGTTTATACAGATAGCGGTGTAGATATTTCCATGTTTATTGAGATAGCGGTGTAGACATTTCCAAATTTATACAGATAGCGGTGTAGATATTTAAAGGTTCATACAGATGGTGGTGTGGATATTTCCATCCTTATGCAGATAGCGGTGTAGATATTCCCATATTTATAGAGATGGTGGTGTAGATATTTCCATCTTTATACAGATTTCGGTGTACATGTTTCCATGTTCATAGAGATGTTGGTGTAGATATTTTCATGTTTTTTGACATGGCGGTGTAGATATTTCCATGTTTATACAGATAGCGGTGTAGATATTTCCATGTTTATACAGTTAGCTGTGTAGATATTTCCATCGTTATACAGATGGCGGTGTACATATTTCCATGTTCATACAGATGGCGGTGTAGATATTTCCATGTTTATAGAGATGTCGGTGTAGATATTTCCATGTTTATACAGAAGGGGGTGTAGATATTTCCATGTTTATAGAGATAGAGGTGTAGATATTACCGTGTTTATACAGAAGATGGTGTAGATATTTCCATGTTTATAGAGATGGCGGTGTAGACATTTCCATGTTTATACAGATAGCTGTGTAGATATTTCCATTTTTATACACATGGTGGTGTAGATATTTCCATGTTTATACAGATCGTGGTGTAGATATTTCCTTCTTTATACAGATGGCGGTGTAGGTGTTTTGATGTTTATAGAGATGGCGGTGTAGATATTTCCATGTTCATAGAGATAGCGGTGTAGTTATTTCCATGTTAATAGGCATAGCGGTGTAGATATTTCCATTTTTATGGAGACAGGGATGTAGATATTTCCTTGTGTATACAGATAGCGGTGAAGATATTTCCATGTTTATAGAGATAGCGGTGTAGACATTTCCACATTTATACAGATGGCGGTGTAGATATTTCCATGTTTATAGAGATGACGTTGCATATATTTCCATGTTTATACAGATGGCGGTGTAGATATTTCCATCTTTATACACATGGCGGTGTAGATATTTCCATGTTCATACAGATGGCGGTGTAGATATTTCCATGTTTATGCAGATGGCGGTGTAGATATTTCCATGTTTATACAGATGGCGGTGCAGATATTTCCATGTTTATAGAGATGGCGGTGTAGATATTTCCATGTTTAAACAGATAGCTCTGTAGATATTTCCATCTTTATACAGATGGCGGTGTAGATATTTCCATGTTTATACAGATGGTGGTGTAGATATTTCCATCTTTATACAGATGGCAGTGTAGATATTTCCATGTTTATAGAGATGGCAGTGTAGATATTTCCATGTTCATACAGATGGCGGTGTAGATATTTCCATCCTTATAACGATAGCGGTGTAGATATTTCCATGTTTATACAGATGACGGTGTAGATATTTCCATCTTTATACAGATGGCGGTGTAGATATTTCCATGTTTATAGAGATGGCGGTATAGATATTTCCTTGTTTATAGAGATGGCGGAATAGATATTTCCATGTTTATAGAGATAGCGGTGTAGTTATTTCCATGTAAATAGGCATAGCGGTGTAGATATTTCCATGTTTATAGAGATAGAGGTGTAGATATTTCCTAGTTTATACAGATAGCGGTGTAGATATTTCCATGTTTATAGAGATAGCAGTGTAGACA
Source organism: Gorilla gorilla gorilla (assembly GCF_029281585.2). Classification (NCBI taxonomy): domain Eukaryota; kingdom Metazoa; phylum Chordata; class Mammalia; order Primates; family Hominidae; genus Gorilla; species Gorilla gorilla. The sequence continues at coordinate 118,470 of NC_073232.2, read as the reverse complement.
TTTCCACGTTTATAAAGATAGCGGTGTAGATATTTCCATGTTCTTACAGATGGCGGTGCAGATATTTCCATCCTTATACAGATAGCCGTGTAGAAATTTCCATGTTTATACAGATGGCGGTGCAGATATTTCCATCCTTATACAGATAGCCGTGTAGAAATTTCCATGTTTATACAGATGGCGGTGTAGATATTTCCATGTTTATGGAGATGGCGGTGTAGGTATTTCCATGTTTATAGAGATAACGGTGAAGTTATTTCAATGTTAATAGGCATAGCTATGTAGATATTTCCATGTTTATAGAGACAGAGGTGTAGATGTTTCCTTGTTTATACAGATAGCGGTGTAGATATTTCCATGTTTATAGAGATAGCGGTGTAGACATTTCCAAATTTATACAGATAGCGGTGTAGATATTTAAAGGTTCATACAGATGGTGGTGTGGATATTTCCATCCTTATACAGATAGCGGAATAGATATTCCCATATTTATACAGATGGCGGTATAGATATTTCCATCTTCATACAGATTTCGGTGTACATGTTTCCATGTTCATAGAGATGTCGTTGTAGATATTTCCATGTTTTTAGACATGGCGGTGTAGATATTTCCATGTTTATACAGATAGCGTTTTAGATATTTCCAAGTTTATATAGTTAGCTGTGTAGATATTTCCATCGTTATACAGATGGCGGTGTAGATATTTCCATGTTCATACAGATGGCGGTGTAGATATTTCCATGTTTATAGAGATGATGGTGTAGATATTTCCATGTTTATACAGAAGATGGTGTAGATATTTCCATGTTTATAGAGATAGAGGTGTAGATATTTCTGTGTTTATACAGAAGGTGGTGTAGATATTTCCATGTTTATAGAGATGCCGGTGAGGATATTTCCATGTTTATACAGATAGCTGTGTAGGTATTTCCATTTTTATATTCATGGTGGTGTAGATATTTCCATGTTTATACAGATCGTGGTGTAGATATTTCCTTCTTTATACAGATGGTGGTGTAGATATTTCCATGTTTATAGAGATAGCGGTGTAGACATTTCCACATTTATGCAGATGGCGGTGTAAATATTTCCATGTTTATAGAGGTGACGTTGCATATATTTCCATGTTTATACAGATGGCGGTGTAGATATTTCCATCTTTTACAGATGACGGTGTAGATATTTCCATGTTTATACAGATGGCGGTGTAGATATTTCCATGTTCATACAGATGGCGGTGCAGATATTTCCATTTTTAAAGAGATGACGGTGTAGATATTTCCATGTTTATACAGAAGGGGTTGTAGATATTTCCATGTTTATAGAGATAGAGGTGTAGATATTTCCGTGTTTATACAGAATGGGGTGTAGATATTTCCATTTTTATACAGTTAGCTGTGTAGATATTTCCATGTTTATACAGATAGCTGTGTAGGTATTTCCATTTTTAGACACATGGTGGTGTAGATATTTCCATGTTTATACAGATCGCGGTGTAGATATTTCCTTCTTTATACAGATGGCGGTGTAGGTATTTTGATGTTTATAGAGATGGCGGTGTAGATATTTCCATGTTTTTAGAGATAGCGGTGTAGGTATTTCCATGTTAATAGGCATAGCGGTGTAGATATTTCCATTTTTATAGAGACAGGGGTGTACATATTTCCTTATTTATACAGATAGCGGTGTAGATATTTCCATGTTTATAGAGATAGCGGTGTAGACATTTCCACATTTATACAGATGGTGGTGTAGATATTTCCATGTTTATAGAGATGACGTTGCATATATTTCCATGTTTATACAGATGGCGGTGTAGATATTTCCATGTTCATACAGATGGCGGTGTAGATATTTCCATGTTTATAGAGATGGCAGTGTAGTTATTTCCATGTTTATACAGATGGCGGTGTAGATATTTCCATCCTTATACCGATAGCGGTGTAGATATTTACGTGTTGATACAGATGACGGTGTAGATATATCCATCTTTATACAGATGGCGGTGTAGATATTTATATGTTCATACAGATGGCGGTGTAGATATATCCATGTTTATAGAGATGGCGGTATAGATATTTCCATGTTTATACAGGTGGCGGTGTAGATATTTCCATCTTTATACTGATGGCGGTGTAGATAATTCCAACTTTATACGGATGGCGGTGTAGATATTTCCATGTTCATGCACAAGACGGTGTAGATGTTTCCATCTTTATACAGATGGCTGTGTAGATATTTCCATTTTTATACAGATGGCAGTGTAGACATTGCCATGTTTATAGAGATGGCGGTGTAGATATTTCCATGTTTATACAGATGGCAGTGTTGTCATTTCCATGTTTATAGAGATGGCGGTGTAGATATTTCCATGTTTATACAGATAGCGGTGTAGATATTTCCATGTTTATACAGTTAGCTGTGTAGATATTTCCATCGTTATACAGATGGCGGTGTAGATATTTCAATGTTCATATAGATGGCGGTGTAGATATTTCCATGTTTATAGAGATGACGGTGTAGATGTTTCCATGTTTATACAGAAGGGGGTGTAGATATTTCGATGTTTATAGAGATAGAGGTGTAGATATTTCCGTGTTTATACAGAAGGAGGTGTAGATATTTCCATGTTTATAGAGATAGCTGTGTAGATATTTCCATTTTTATACACATGGTGGTGTAGATATTTCCATGTTTATACAGATCGCGGTGTCGATATTTCCATGTTTATGGAGATGGCGGTGTAGATATTTCCATGTTTATAGAGATAACGGTGTAGTTATTTCCATGTTAATAGGCATAGCGATGTAGATATTTCCATGTTTATAGAGACAGAGGTGTAGATGTTTCCATGTTTATACAGAAGGGGGTGTAGATATTTCGATGTTTATAGAGATAGAGGTGTAGATATTTCCGTGTTTATACAGAAGGAGGTGTAGATATTTCCATGTTTATAGAGATAGCTGTGTAGATATTTCCATCGTTATACAGATGGCGGTGTAGATATTTCCATGTTCATACAGATGGCGGTGTAGATATTTCCATGTTTATAGAGATGACGGTGTAGATATTTCCATGTTTATACAGAACGGGGTGTAGATATTTCCATGTTTATAGAGATAGAGGTGTAGATATTTCGGTGTTTATACAGAAGGTGGTGTAGATATTTCCATGTTTATAGAGACGGCGGTGTAGATATTTCCATGTTTATACAGATAGCTGTGTAGATATTTCCATTTTTATACACATGGTGGTGTAGATATTTCCATGTTTATACAGATCGCGGTGAAGTTATTTCCTTCATTATACAGATGGCGGTGTAGGTATTTTGATGTTTATAGAGATGGCGGTGTAGATATTTCCATGTTCATAGAGATAGCGGTGTAGTTATTTACATGTTAATAGGCATTGCGGTGTAGATATTTCCATTTTTATAGAGACAGGTATGTAGATATTTCCTTGTGTATACAGATAGCGGTGTAGATATTTCCATGTTTATAGAGATAGCGGTATAGACATTTCCACATTTATACAGATGGCGGTGTAGATATTTCCATGTTTATAGAGATGACGTTGCATATATTTCCATGTTTATACAGATGGCGGTGTAGATATTTCCATCTTTATACACATGGCGGTGTAGATATTTCCATGTTTATACAGATAGCTGTGTAGGAATTTCCATTTTTATACACATGGTGGTGTAGATATTTCCATGTTTATACAGATCGCGGTGTAGATATTTCCTTCTTTATACAGATGGCGGTGTATGTATTTCGATGTTTATAGAGATGGCGGTGTAGATATTTCCATGTTTTTAGAGATAGCGGTGTAGTTATTTCCATGTTAATAGGCATAGCGGTGTAGATATTTCCATTTTTATAGAGACAGGGTGTACGTATTTCCTTGTTTATACAGATAGCGGTGTAGATATTTCCATGTTCTTACAGATGGCGGTGCAGATATTTCCATCCTTATACAGATAGCCGTGTAGAAATTTCCATGTTTATACAGATGGCGGTGTAGATATTTCCAAGTTTATGGAGATGGCGGTGTAGGTATTTCCATGTTTATATAGATAACGGTGTAGTTATTTCAATGTTAATAGGCATAGCGATGTAGATATTTCCATGTTTATAGAGACAGAGGTGTAAATGTTCCCTTGTTTATACCTATAGCGGTGTAGATATTTCCATGTTTATAGAGATAGCGGTGTAGACATTTCCAAATTTATACAGATAGCGGTGTAGATATTTAAAGGTTCATACAGATGGTGGTGTGGATATTTCCATCCTTATACAGATAGCGGTGTAGATATTCCCATATTTATACAGATGGCGGTGTAGATAGTTCCATCTTTATACAGATTTCGGTGTACATGTTACCATGTTCATAGAGATGTCGGTGTAGATATTTCCATGTTTTTAGACATGGCGGTGTAGATATTTCCATGTTTATTTAGTTAGCTGTGTAGATATTTCCATCGATATACATATGGCGGTGTAGATATTTCCATGTTCATACAGATGGCGGTGTAGATATTTCCATGTTTATAGAGATGACGGTGTAGATATTTCCATGTTTATACAAAAGGGGGTGTAGATATTTCCATGTTTATAGAGATAGAGGTGTAGATATTTCCGTGTTTATACAGAAGGTGGTGTATTTATTTCCATGGTTATAGAGATGCCGGTGTAGATATTTCCATGTTTATACAGACAGCTGTGTAGGTATTTCCATTTTTATACACATGGTGGTGTAGATATTTCCATGTTTATACAAATCGTGGTGTAGATATTTCCTTCTATATACAGATGGCGGTGTAGATATTTATATGTTTATAGAGATAACGGTGTAGACATTTCCACGTTTATACAGATGGCGGTGTAAGTATTTCCATGTTTATAGAGATGACGTTGCATATATTTCCATGTTTATACAGATGGCGGTGTAGATATTTCCATCTTTATACAGATGGCGGTGTGGATATTTCCATGTTCATACACAAGACGGTGTAGATATTTCCATCTTTATACAGATGGCGGTGTAGATATTTCCATCTTTATACAGATGGCGGTGTAGATATTTCCATCTTTATACAGATGGCTGTGTAGATATTTCCATGTTTATACATATGGCAGTGTAGTCATTTCCATGTTTATAGAGATGGCGGTGTAGATATCTCCATGTTTATACTGATAGCTGTGTAGATATTTCCATCTTTATACAGATGGCAGTGTAGATATATCCATGTTTATACAAATGGCGGTGTAGATATTTCCATGTTTATACAGATGGCAGTGTGGATATTTCCATGTTTATAGAGATGGAGGTACAGATATTTCCATGTTGATTGAGATAGTGGTGTAGTTATTTTCATGTAAATAGGCATAGCGGTGTAGATTTTTCCATGTTTATAGAGATAGAGGTGTAGATATTTCCTAGTTTACACAGATAGCGGTGTAGATGTTTCCATATTTATAGAGATAGCGGTGTAGACACTTCCACGTTTATACAGATAGCGGTGTAGATATTTCCATGTTCTTACAGATGGCGGTGCAGATATTTCCATCCTTGTAGAGATAGCCGTGTAGAAATTTCCATGTTTATACAGATGGCGGTGTAGATATTTCCATGTTTATGGAGATGTCGGTGTAGATATTTCCATGTTTATAGAGATAACGATGTAGTTATTTCAATGTTAATAGGCATAGCGATGTAGATATTTCCATGTTTATAGAGACAGAGGTGTAGATGTTTCCTTGTTTATACAGATAGCGGTGTAGATATTTCCATGTTCTTACAGATGGCGGTGCAGATATTTCCATACTTATACAGATAGCCGTGTAGAAATTTCCACGTTTATACAGATGGCGTTGTAGATATTTCCATGTTTATGGAGATGGCGGTGTAGATATTTCCATGTTTATAGAGATAACGGTGTAGTTATTTCAATGTTAATAGGCATAGCGATGTAGATATTTCCATGTTTATAGAGACAGAGGTGTAGATGTTTCCTTTTTTATACAGATAGCGGCGTAGATATTTCCATGTTTATAGAGATAGCGGTGTAGACATTTCCAAATTTATACAGATTTCGGTGCACATGTTTCTATGTTCATAGAGATGTCGGTGTAGATATGTCCATGTTTTTAGACATGGCGGTGCAGATATTTCCATGTTCATACACAAGACGGTGTAGATATTTCCATCTTTATACAGATGGCTGTGTAGATATTTCCATGTTAATACAGATGGCAGTGTAGTCATTTCCATGTTTATAGAGATGGCGGTGTAGATATTTCCATGTTTATACAGATAGCTGTGTGGATACTTCCATCTTTATACAGATGTCAGTGTAGATATATCCATGTTTATACAAATGGCGGTGTAGATATTTCCATGTTTATACAGATGGCAGTGTAGATCTTTCCATGTTTATAGAGATGGCGGTAAAGATATTTCCATGTTTATAGAGATAGCGGTGTAGTTAATTCCATGTAAATAGGCATAGCGGTGTAGATATTTCCATGTTTATAGAGATAGCGGTGTGGACATTTCCACGTTTATACAGATAGCGGTGTAGATATTTCCATGTTCTTACAGATGGCAGGGCAGATATTTCCATCCTAAAACAGATAGCCGTGTAGAAATTTCCATGTTTATACAGATAGCTGTGTAGATATTTCCATCTTTATACAGATGGCGGTGTAGATATTTCCATGTTTATACAGATGGTGGTGTAGATATTTCCGTCTTTATTCAGATGGCAGTGTAGATATTTCCATGTTTATAGAGATGGCAGTGTAGATATTTCCATGTTCATACAGATGGCGGTGTAGATATTTCCATCCTTATACCGATAGCGGTGCAGATATTTACGTGTTGATACAGATGACGGTGTAGATATTTCCATCTTTATACAGATGGCGGTGTAGATATTTCCATGTTCATACAGATGGCGGTGTAGACATTTCCACGTTTATACAGATAGTGGTGTAGATATTTCCATGTTCTTACAGATGGCATTGCAGATATTTCCATCCTTATACAGATAGGCATGTAGAAATTTCCATGTTTATACAGATGGCGGTGTAGATATTTCCATGATTATGGAGATGGCAGTGTAGATATTTCCATGTTTATAGAGATAACGGTGTAGTTATTTCAATGTTAATAGGCATAGCGATGTAGATATTTCCATGTTTATAGAGACAGAGGTGTAGATGTTTCCTTGTTTATACAGATAGCGGTGTAGATATTTCCATGTTTATAAAGATAGCGGTGTAGACATTTCCAAATTTATACTGATAGCGGTGTAGATATTTAAAGGTTCATACAGATGGTGGTGTGGATATTTCCATCCTTATACAGATAGCGGTGTAGATATTCCCATATTTATACAGATGGCGGTGTAGATATTTCCATCTTTATACAGATTTCGGTGAACATGTTTCCATGTTCATAGAGATGTTGGTGTAGATATTTCCATGTTTTTAGACATGGCGGTGTAGATATTTCCAAGTTTTAAGAGATGGCGGTGTAGATAATTCCATGTATACACAGATAGCCGTATAGATATTTCCATGTTTACACAGATAGCGGAGTAGATATTTCCATGTTTACACAGATGGCGGTGTAGATATTTCCATCTTTATACAGATGGCGGTGTAGATATTTCCATGTTCATACAGATGGCGGTGTAGATATTTCCATGTTTATACAGATGGCGGTGCAGATATTTCCATGTTTAGAGATGGCGGTGCAGATATTTCCATGTTTATAGAGATGGCGGTGTAGATATTTCCATGTTTAAACAGATAGCTGTGTAGATATTTCCATCTTTATACAGATGGCGGTGTAGATATTTCCATGTTTATACCGATGGTGGTGTAGATATTTCCAACTTTATACTGATGGCACTGTAGACATTTCCATGTTTATAGAGATGGCAGTGTAGATATTTCCATGTTCATACAGATGGCGGTGTAGATATTTCCATCTTTATACAGATGGCTGTGTAGATATTTCCATGTTTATACAGATGGCAGTGTAGTCATTTCCATGTTTATAGAGATGGCGGTGTAGATATTTCCAAGTTTTAAGAGATGGCGGTGTAGATAATTCCATGTATACACAGATAGCCGTATAGATATTTCCATGTTTACACAGATAGCGGAGTAGATATTTCCATGTTTATACAGATAGCGGTGTAGATATTTCCATGTTTATAGAGTTGGCGGTTTAGACATTTCCATCTTCGTACAGATGGCGGTGTAGATATTTCCATCTTCGTACACATAACAGTGTAGATATTTCCATGTTTATACAGGTGGCGGTGTATATATTTCCATACTCATACAGATGGCGTTGTAGATATTTCCATGTTTATAGTGATAGCGTTGTAGGTATTTCCATGTTTATAGAGATAGCGGTGTAGGTATTTCCATGTTTACACAGATAGCGGTGTAGATATTTCCATGATTACACAGATAGGATTGTAGATATTTCCATTTTTATACAGATAGCGGTGTAGGTATTTCCATTTTTATACACGTGGTGGTGTAGATATTTCCATGTTTATACAGATCGCAGTGAAGATATTTCCTTCTTTATACAGATGGCGGTGTAGGTATTTCGATGTTTATAGAGATGGCGGTGTAGACATTTCCACACTTATACAGATGGCGGTGTAGATATTTCCATGTTTATAGAGATGACGTTGCATATATTTCCATGTTTATACAGATGGCGGTGTAGATATTTCCATCTTTATACAGATGGCGGTGTAGATATTTCCATGTTCATACAGATGGCGGTGTAGATATTTCCATGTTTATACAGATGGCGGTGCAGATATTTCCATGTTTAGAGATGGCGGTGCAGATATTTCCATGTTTATAGAGATGGCGGTGTAGATATTTCCATGTTTAAACAGATAGCTGTGTAGATATTTCCATCTTTATACAGATGGCGGTGTAGATATTTCCATGTTCATACAGATGGCGGTGTAGGTATTTCCAACTTTATACTGATGGCACTGTAGACATTTCCATGTTTATAGAGATGGCAGTGTAGATATTTCCATGTTCATACAGATGGCGGTGTAGGTATTTCCATCCTTATACCGATAGCGTTGTAGATATTTCCATGTTGATACAGATGACGGTGTAGATATTTCCAAGTTTATAAGGATGGCGGTGTAGATATTTCCATGTTCATACAGATGGCGGTCTAGATATTTCCATGTTTATGGAGATGGCGGTATAGATATTTCCATGTTTATACAGGTGGCGGTGTAGATATTTCCATCTTTATACAGATGGCGGTGTAGATATTTCCTTCTTTATACAGATGGCGGTGTAGATATTTCCATGTTCATACACAAGACGGTGTAGATATTTCCATCTTTATGCAGATGGCTGTGTAGATATTTCCATGTTTATAGAGATGGCAGTGTAGTCATTTCCATGTTTATAGAGATGGCGGTGTAGATATTTCCATGTTTATACAGATAGGTGTGTAGATATTTCCATCTTTATACAGATGGCAGTGTAGATATATCCATGTTTATACAAATGGCGGTGTTGATATTTCCATGTTTATACAGATGGCAGTGTAGATATTTCCATGTTTATAGAGATGGCGGTGTAGATATTTCCATGTTTATAGAGATAGCGGTGTAGTTATTTCCATGTAAATAGGCATAGCGGTGTAGATATTTCCATGATTATAGAGATAGAGGTGTAGATATTTCCTAGTTTATAAAGATAGCGGTGTAGATATTTCCATGTTTATAGAGATGGCGGTATAGATATTTCCATGTTTATACAGGTGGCGGTGTAGATATTTCCATCTTTATACAGATGGCGGTGTAGATATTTCCATGTTCATACACAAGATGGTGTAGATATTTCCATCTTTATACAGATGGCGGTGTAGATATTTCCATGTTTATACAGATGGTGGTGCAGATATTTCCATGTTTATAGAGATGGCGGTGTAGATATTTCCATGTTTAAACAGATAGCTGTGTAGATATTTCCATCTTTATACAGATGGCGGTGTAGATATTTCCATGTTGATACAGATGATGATGTAGATATTTCCATCTTTATACAGATGGCGGTGTAGATATTTCCATGTTCATACAGATGGCGGTGTAGACTTTTCCATGTTTATAGAGATGGCGGTATAGATATTTCCATGTTTATACAGGTGGCGGTGTAGATATTTCCATCTTTATACAGATCACGGTGTATATATTTCCATCTTTATACCGATGGCGGTGTAGATATTTCCATGTTCATACACAAGACGGTGTAGATATTTCCATCTTTATACAGATGGCTGTGTAGATATTTCCATGTTTATACAGATGGCAGTGTAGTCATTTCCATGTTTATAGAGATGGAGGTGTAGATATTTCCATGTTTATAGAGTTGGCGGTTTAGACATTTCCATCTTCGTACAGATGGCGGTGTAGATATTTCCATCTTCGTACACATAACAGTGTAGATATTTCCATGTTTATACAGGTGGCGGTGTATATATTTCCATACTCATACAGATGGCGTTGTAGATATTTCCATGTTTATAGTGATAGCGTTGTAGGTATTTCCATGTTTATAGAGATAGCGGTGTAGGTATTTCCATGTTTACACAGATAGCGGTGTAGATATTTCCATGATTACACAGATAGGATTGTAGATATTTCCATTATTATACAGATAGCGGTGTAGGTATTTCCATTTTTATACACATGGTGGTGTAGATATTTCCATGTTTATACAGATCTCGGTGAAGATATTTCCTTCTTTATACAGATGGCGGTGTAGGTATTTTGATGTTTATAGAGATGGCGGTGTAGACATTTCCACACTTATACAGATGGCGGTGTAGATATTTCCATGTTTATAGAGATGACGTTGCATATATTTCCATGTTTATACAGATGGCGGTGTAGATATTTTCATCTTTATACAGATGGCGTTGTAGATATTTCCATGTTCATACAGATGTCGGTGTAGATATTTCCATGTTTATACAGATGGCGGTGTAGATATTTCGATGTTTATACAGATGGCGGTGTAGATATTTCCATGTTTATACAGATGGCGGTGCAGATATTTCCATGTTTATAGAGATGGCGGTTTAGATATTTCCATGTTTAAACAGATAGCTGTGTAGATATTTCCATCTTTATACAGATGGCGGTGTAGATATTTCCATGTTTATACAGATGGTGGTGTAGATATTTCCACCTTTATACTGATGGCAGTGTAGATATTTCCATGTTTATAGAGATGGCGGTGTAGATATTTCCATGTTCATACAGATGGCGGTGTAGATATTTCCATCCTTATACCGATAGCGGTGTAGATATTTCCATGTTGATACAGATGACGGTGTAGATATTTCCATCTTTATACAGATGGCGGTGTACCTATTTCCATGTTCATACAGATGGCGGTGTAGATATTTCCATGTTCATACACAAGACGGTGTAGATATTTCCATCTTTATACAGATGGCTGTGTAGATATTTCCAAGTTAATACAGATGGCAGTGTAGTCATTTCCATGTTTATAGAGATGGCGGTGTAGATATTTCCATGTTTATACAGATAGCTGTGTGGATATTTCCATCTTTATACAGATGGCAGTGTAGATATATGCATGTTTATACAAATGGCTGTGTAGATATTTCCATGTTTATACAGATGGCAGTGTAGATATTTCCATGTTTATAGAGATGGCGGTATAGATTTTTCCTTGTTTATACAGAAGGGGGTGTAGATATTTCCATGTTTATAGAGATGGCGGTGTAGATATTTCCATGTTTAAACAGATAGCTGTGTAGATATTTCCATGTTTATAGAGATGGCGGAGTAGATATTTCCATGTTTATACAGATAGCTGTGTAGGTATTTCCATTTTTATACACATGGTGGTGTAGATATTTCCATGTTTATACAGATCGCGGTGTAGATATTTCCTTGTTTATACAGATGGCGGTGTAGGTATTTCGATGTTTATAGAGATGGCGGGGTAGATATTTCCATGTTTTTAGAGATAGCTGTGTAGACATTTCCACATTTATACAGATGACGGTGTAGATATTTCCATGTTTATAGAGATGACGTTGCATATATTTCCATGTTTATACAGATGGCGGTGTAGATATTTCGATCATTATACAGATGTCGGTGTAGATATTTCCATGTTTATACAGATGGCAGTGTAGATATTTCCATGTTTATACAGATGGCAGTGTAGATATTTCCATGTTTATACAGATGGCGGTGCAGATATTTCCATGTTTATGGAGATGGCGGTGTAGATATTTCCATGTTTAAACAGATAGCTCTGTAGATATTTCCATCTTTATACAGATGGCGGTGTAGATATTTCCATGTTTATACAGATGGTGGTGTAGATATTTCCATCTTTATACTGATGGCAGTGTAGATATTTCCATGTTTATAGAGATGGCGGTGTAGATATTTCCATGTTCATACAGATGGCGGTGTAGATATTTCCTTCCTTATACCGATAGCGTTGTAGATATTTCCATGTTGATACAGATGACGGTGTAGATATTTCCATCTTTATACAGATGGCGGTGTACATATTTCCATGTTCATACAGATGGCGGTGTAGATATTTCCATGTTTATAGAGATGGCGGTATAGATATTTCCATGTTTATACAGGTGGCGGTGTAGATATTTCCATCTTTATACAGATGGCGGTGTAGATATTTCCATCTTTATACAGATGGCGGTGTAGATATTTCCAAGTTCATACACAAGACGGTGTAGATATCTCCATCTTTATACGGATGGCTGTGTAGATATTTCCATGTTAATACAGATGGCAGTGTAGTCATTTCCATGTTTATAGAGATGGCGGTGTAGATATTTCCATGTTTATACAGATAGCTGTGTGGATATTTCCATCTTTATACAGATGGCAGTGTAGATATATCCATGTTTATACAAATGGCGGTGTAGATATTTCCATGTTTATACAGATGGCAGTGTAGATATTTCCACGTTTATACAGATAGCGGTGTAGATATTTCCATGTTCATAGAGATAGCGGTGTAGACATTTCCACGTTTATACAGATAGCGGTGTAGATATTTCCATGTTCTTACAGATGGCGGTGCAGATATTTCCATCCTTGTAGAGATAGCCGTGTAGAAATTTCCATGTTTATACAGATGGCGGTGTAGATATTTCCATGTTTATGGAGATGTCGGTGTAGATGTTTCCATGTTTATAGAGATAACAATGTAGCTATTTCAATGTTAATAGGCATAGCGATGTAGATATTTCCATGTTTATAGAGACAGAGGTGTAGATGTTTCCTTGTTTATACAGATAGCGGTGTAGATATTTCCATGTTTATAGAGATAGCGGTGTAGACATTTCCAAATTTATACAGATTTCGGTGTACATGTTTCCATATTCATAGAGATGTCGGTGTAGATATTTCCATGTTTTTAGACATGGCGGTGTAGATATTTCCATGTTTATACAGATAGCGGTATAGATATTTCCATGATTATACAGTTAGCTGTGTAGATATTTCCATCGTTTTACAGATGGCGGTGTAGATATTTCCATGTTCATACAGATGGCGGTGTAGCTATTTCCATGTTTATACAGAAGGGTGTGTAGATATTTCCATATTTAAAGAGATGGCGGTGTAGATATTTCCATGTTTAAACAGATAGCTGTGTAGATATTTCCATGTTTATAGAGATGGCGGAGTAGATATTTCCATGTTTATACAGATAGCTGTGTAGGTATTTCCATTTTTATACACATGGTGGTGTAGATATTTCCATGTTTATACAGATCGCGGTGTAGATATTTCCTTCTTTATACAGATGGCGGTGTAGGTATTTCGATGTTTATAGAGATGGCGGTGTAGATATTTCCATGTTTTTAGAGATAGCGGTGTAGTTATTTCCATGTTAATAGGCATAGCGGTGTAGATATTTCCATTTTTATAGAGACAGGGGTGTACATATTTCCTTGTTTATACAGATATCGGTGTAGATATTTCCATGTTTGTAGAGATAGCTGTGTAGACATTTCCACATTTATACAGATGACGGTGTAGATATTTCCATGTTTATAGAGATGACGTTGCATATATTTCCATGTTTATACAGATGGCGGTGTAGATATTTCGATCTTTATACAGATGTCGGTGTAGATATTTCCATGTTTATACCGATGGCGGTGTAGATATTTCCATGTTTATACAGATGGCGGTGTAGATATTTCCATGTTTATAGAGATGGCGGTGCAGATATTTCCATGTTTATAGAGATGGCAGTGTAGATATTTCCATGTTTATACAGATGGTGGTGTAGATATTTCCATCATCTTACTGATGGCAGTGTAGATATTTCCATGTTTATAGAGATGGCGGTGTTGATATTTCCATGTTCATACAGATGGCGGTGTAGATATTTCCATCCTTATACCGATAGCGGTGTAGATATTTCCATGTTGATACAGATGACGGTGTAGATATTTCCATCTTTATACAGATGGCGGTGTAGATATTTCCATGTTCATACACAAGACCGTGTAGATATTTCCATCTTTATACAGATGGCTGTGTAGATATTTCCATGTTAATACAGATGGCAGTGTAGTCATTTCCATGTTTATAGAGATGGCGGTGTAGATATTTCCATGTTGATACAGATAGCTGTGTGGATATTTCCATCTTTATACAGATGGCAGTGTAGATATATCCATGTTTATACAAATGGCGCTGTAGATATTTCCATGTTTATACAGATGGCAGTGTAGATATTTCCATGTTTATAGAGATGGCGGTATAGATATTTCCATGTTCATAGAGATAGCGGTGTAGTTATTTCCTTGTAAATAGGCATAGCGGTGTAGATATTACCATGTTTATAGAGATGGAGGTGTAGATATTTCCTAGTTTATACAGATAGCGGTGTAGATATTTCCATGTTCATAGTGATAGCGGTGTAGACATTTCCACGTTTATACAGATAGCGGTGTAGATATTTTCATGTTCTTACAGATGGCGGGGCGGATATTTCCATCCTAAAAGAGATAGCCGTGTAGAAATTTCCATGTTTATACAGATGGTGGTGTAGATATTTCCATGTTAATGGAGATGGCGGTGTAAATATTTCCATGCTTATAGAGTTAACGGTGTAGTTATTTCAATGTTAATAGGCATAGCGATGTAGATATTTCCATGTTTATAGAGACAGACGTGCAGATGTTTCCTTGTTTATACAGATAGCGGTGTAGATATTTCCATGTTTATAGAGATAGCGGTGTAGACATTTCAAAATTTATACAGATAGCTTTGTAGATATTTAAAGGTTCATACAGATGGTGGTGTGGATATTTCCATCCTTATACAGACAGCGGTGTAGATATACCCATATTTATACAGATGGCGGTGTAGATATTTCCATCTTTATACAGATTTCGGTGTACATGTTTCCATGTTCATAGAGATGTCGGTGTAGATATTTCCATGTTTTTTGACATGGCGGTGTAGATATTTCCATGTTTATACAGATAGCCGTGTAGATATTTCCATGTTTATACAGTTAGCTGTGTAGATATTTCCATAGTTATACAGTCGGCAGTGTAGATATTTCCATGTTCATACAGATGGCGGTGTAGATATTTCCATGTTTATAGAGATGACGGTGTAGATATTTCCATGTTTATACAGAAGGGGGTGTAGATATTTCCATGTTTATAGAGATGGCGGTGTAGATATTTCCATGTTTAAACAGATAGCTGTGTAGATATTTCCATGTTTATAGAGATGGCGGAGTAAATATTTCCATGTTTATACAGATAGCTGTGTAGGTATTTCCATTTTTATACACATGGTGGTGTAGATATTTCCATGTTTATACAGATCGCGGTGTAGATATTTCCTTCTTTATACAGATGGCGGTGTATGTATTTCGATGTTTATAGAGATGGCGGTGTAGATATTTCCATGTTTTTAGAGATAGCGGTGTAGTTATTTCCATGTTAATAGGCATAGCGGTGTAGATATTTCCATTTTTATAGAGACAGGGGTGTACATATTTCCTTGTTTATACAGATATCGGTGTAGATATTTCCATGTTTATAGAGATAGCTGTGTAGACATTTCCACATTTATACAGATGATGGTGTAGATATTTCCATGTTTATAGAGATGACGTTGCATATATTTCCATGTTCATACAGATGGCGGTGTAGATATTTCGATCTTTATACAGATGTCGGTGTAGATATTTCCATGTTTATACAGATGGCGGTGTAGATATTTCCATGTTTATACAGATGGCGGTGTAGATATTTCCATGTTTATACAGATGGCGGTGCAGATATTTCCATGTTTATAGAGATGGCGGTGTACATATTTCCATGTTTAAACAGATAGCTGTGTAGATATTTCCATCTTTATACAGATGGCGGTGTAGATATTTCCATGTTTATACAGATGGTGGTGTAGATATTTCCATCTTTATACTGATGGCAGTGTAGATATTTCCATGTTTATAGAGATGGCGGTGTAGATATTTCCATGTTCATACAGATGGCGGTGTAGATATTTCCATCCTTATACCGATAGCGTTGTAGATATTTCCATGTTGATACAGATGACGGTGTAGATATTTCCATCTTTATACAGATGGCGGTGTACATATTTCCATGTTCATACAGATTGCGGTGTAGATATTTCCATGTTTATAGAGATGGCGGTATAGATATTTCCATGTTTATACAGGTGCCGGTGTAGATATTTCCATCTTTATACAGATGGCGGTGTAGATATTTCCATCTTTATACAAATGGCGGTGTAGATATTTCCATGTTCATACACAAGACGGTGTAGACATTTCCATCTTTATACAGATTTGGGTGTACATGTTTCCATGTTCATAGAGATGTCGGTGTAGATATTTCCATGTTTTTTGACATGGCGGTGTAGATATTTCCATGTTTATACAGATAGCGGTGTAGATATTTCCATGTTCTTACAGATGGCGGTGCAGATATTTCCATCCTTGTAGAGATAGCCGTGTAGAAATTTCCATGTTTATACAGATGGCGGTGTAGATATTTCCATGTTTATGGAGATGTCGGTGTAGATATTTCCATGTTTACAGAGATAACGATGTAGTTATTTCAATGTTAATAGGCATAGCGATGTAGATATTTCCATGTTTATAGAGACAGAATTGTAGATGTTTCCTTGTTTATACAGATAGCGGTGTAGATATTTCCATGTTTATAGAGATAGCGGTGTAGACATTTCCAAATTTATACAGATTTCGGTGTACATGTTTCCATATTCATAGAGATGTCGGTGTAGATATTTCCATGTTTTTAGACATGGCGGTGTAGATATTTCCATGTTTATACAGATAGCGGTGTAGATATTTCCATGTTTATACAGTTAGCTGTGTAGATATTTCCATCGTTGTACAGATGGCGGTGTAGATATTTCCATGTTCATACAGATGGCGGTGTAGATATTTCCATGTTTATAGAGATGACGGTGTAGATATTTCCATGTTTATACAGAAGGGGTTGTAGATATTTCCATGTTTATAGAGATGGCGGTGTAGATATTTCCATGTTTATAGAGATAGCGGTGTAGTTATTTCCATGTAAATAGGCATAGCGGTGTAGATATTTCCATGTTTATAGAGATAGAGGTGTAGATATTTCCTAGTTTATACAGATAGCGGTGTAGATATTTCCATGTTTATAGAGATGGCGGTGTAGATATTTCCATGTTTATAGAGATAGCCGTGTAGTTATTTCCATGTAAATAGGCATAGCGGTGTAGATATTTCCATGATTATAGAGATAGAGGTGTAGATATTTCCTAGTTTATACAGATAGCGGTGGAGATATTTCCATGTTCCTACAGATGTCGGTGCAGATATTTCCATCCTTATACAGATAGCCGTGTAGAAATTTCCATGTTTATACAGATGGCGGTGTAGATATTTCCATGTTTATGGAGATGTCGGTGTAGGTATTTCCATGTTTATAGAGATAACGGTGTAGTTATTTGAATTTTAACAGGCATAGCGATGTAGATATTTCCATGTTTATAGAGACAGAGGTGTAGATGTTTCCTTGTTTATACAGATAGTGGTGTAGATATTTCCATGTTTATAGAGATAGCGGTGCAGACATTTCCAAATTTATACAGATAGCGGTGTAGATATTCCCATATATATACAGATGGCGGTGAAGATATTTCCATCTTTATACAGATTTCTGTGTACATGTTTCCATGTTCATAGAGATGTCGGTGTAGATATTTCCATGTTTTTAGAAATGGCGGTGTAGATATTTCCATGTTTATACAGATAGTGGTTTAGATATTTCCATGTTTATACAGTTAGCTGTGTAGATATTTCCATCGTTATACAGATGGCGGTGTAGATATTTGCATGTTCATACAGATGGCGGTGTAGATATTTCCATGTTTATAGTGATGGCGGTATAGATATTTCCATGTTTATAGAGATGGCGTTATAGATATTTCCATGTTTATACAGGTGGCGGTGTAGAGATTTCCATCTTTATATAGATGGCGGTGTAGATATTTCCATCTTTATACAGATGACGGTGTAGATATTTCCATGTTCATACACAAGACGGTGTAGATATTTCCATCTTTATACAGATGGCTGTGTAGATATTTCCATGTTTATACAGATGGAAGTGTAGTCATTTCCATGTTTATAGAGATGGCGGTGTAGATATTTCCATGTTTATACAGAGAGCTGTGTAGATATTTCCATCTTTACGGATGGCAGTGTAGATATATCCATGTTTATATAAATGGTGGTGTAGATATTTCCATGTTTATACAGATGGCAGTGTAGATATTTCCATGTTTATAGAGATGGCGGTATAGATATTTCCATGTTTATAGAGATAGCGGTGTAGTTATTTCCCCGTAAATAGGCATAGCGGTGTAGATATTTCCATTTTTATAGAGACAGGGGTGTAGATATTTCCATGTTTATACAGATAGCGGTGTAGATATTTCCATGTTTATACAGTTAGCTGTGTAGATATTTCCATCGTTATACAGATGGCGGTGTAGATATTTCCATGTTCATACAGATGGAGGAGCAGATATTTCCATGTTTATAGAGATGACGGTGTAGATATTTCCATGTTTATACAGACGGGGGTGTAGATATTTCCATGTTTATAGAGATAGAGGTGTAGATGTTTCCGTGTTTATACAGAAGGTGGTGTATTTATTTCCATGGTTATAGAGATGCCGGTGTAGATATTTCCATGTTTATACAGACAGCTGTGTAGGTATTTCCATTTTTATACACATGGTGGTGTAGATATTTCCATGTTTATACAGATCACGGTGTAGACATTTCCTTCTTTATACAGATGGCGGTGTAGGTATTTCGATGTTTATAGAGATGGCGGTGTAGATATTTCCATGTTTTTAGAGATAGCGGTGTAGTTATTTCCATTTTAATAGGCATAGCGGTGTAGATATTTCCATTTTTATAGAGACAGGGGTGTACATATTTCCTTGTTTATACAGATAGCTGTGTACATATTTCCAAGTTTATATAGATAGCGGTGTAGACATTTCCACATTTATACAGATGGCGGTGTAGATATTTCTATGTTTATAGAGATGACGTTGCATATATTTCCACGTTTATACAGATGGCGGTGTAGATATTTCCATCTTTATACAGATGGCGGTGTAGATATTTCCATGTTCATACAGATGGCGGTGTAGATATTT
Organism: Gorilla gorilla gorilla; assembly: GCF_029281585.2. Classification (NCBI taxonomy): domain Eukaryota; kingdom Metazoa; phylum Chordata; class Mammalia; order Primates; family Hominidae; genus Gorilla; species Gorilla gorilla. The sequence goes on along the minus strand of NC_073232.2, from coordinate 98,635 downwards.
CCATGTTTATACAGATGGTGGTGTAGATATTTCCATCTTTATACTGATGGCGGTGCAGATATTTCCATGTTTATAGAGATGGCGGTGTAGATATTTCCATGTTTAAACAGATAGCTGTGTAGATATTTCCATCTTTATACAGATGGCGGTGTAGATATTTCCATGTTTATACAGATGGTGGTGTAGATATTTCCATCTTTATACAGATGGCGGTGTAGATATTTCCATGTTTATACAGATGGTGGTGTAGATATTTCCATCTTTATACAGATGGCAGTGTAGATATTTCCATGTTTATAGAGATGGCAGTGTAGATATTTCCATGTTCATACAGATGGCGGTGTAGATATTTCCATGTTTATACAGATGGCGGTGCAGATATTTCCATGTTTAGAGATGGCGGTGCAGATATTTCCATGTTTATAGAGATGGCAGTGTAGATATTTCCATGTTTAAACAGATAGCTGTGTAGATATTTCCATGTTTATAGAGATGGCGGTATAGATATTTCCATGTTTATACAGGTGGCGGTGTAGATATTTCCATCTTTATACAGATGGCGCTGTATATATTTCCATCTTTATACAGATGGCGGTGTAGATATTTCCATGTTCATACACAAGACGGTGTAGATATTTCCATCTTTATACAGATGTCTGTGTAGATATTTCATTGTTTATACAGACGGCAGTGTAGTCATTTCCATGTTTATAGAGATGGCGGTGTAGATATTTCCATGTTTATACAGATGGCAGTGTAGTCATTTCCATGTTTATAGAGATGGCGGTGTAGATATTTCCATGTTTATGCAGATAGCTGTGTAGATATTTCCATCTTTATACAGATGGCAGTGTAGATATATCCATGTTTATACAAATGGCGGTGTAGATATTTCCATGTTTATACAGATGGCAGTGTAGATATTTCCATGTTAATAGAGATGGCGGTATAGATATTTCCATGTTTATAGAGATAGCGGTGTAGTTATTTCCATGTAAATAGGCATAGCGGTGTAGATATTTCCATGTTTATAGAAATAGAGGTGTAGATATTTCCTAGTTTATACAGATAGCGGTGTAGATATTTCCATGTTTATAGAGATAGCGGTGTAGACATTTCCACGTTTATACAGATAGCGGTGTAGATATTTCCATGTTCTTACAGATGGCGGTGCAGATATTTCCATCCTTATACAGAGAGCCGTGTAGAAATTTCCATGTTTATACAGATGGCGGTGTAGATATTTCCATGTTTATGGAGATGGCGGTGTAGATATTTCCATGTTTATAGAGATAACGGTGTAGTTATTTCAATGTTATTAGGCATAGCGATGTAGATATTTCCATGTTTATAGAGACAGAGGTGTAGATGTTTCCTTGTTTATACAGATAGCGGTGTAGATATTTCCATGTTTATAGAGATAGCGGTGTAGACATTTCCAAATTTATACAGATAGCGGTGTAGATATTTAAAGGTTCATACAGATGGTGGTGTGGATATTTCCATCCTTATGCAGATAGCGGTGTAGATATTCCCATATTTATAGAGATGGTGGTGTAGATATTTCCATCTTTATACAGATTTCGGTGTACATGTTTCCATGTTCATAGAGATGTTGGTGTAGATATTTTCATGTTTTTTGACATGGCGGTGTAGATATTTCCATGTTTATACAGATAGCGGTGTAGATATTTCCATGTTTATACAGTTAGCTGTGTAGATATTTCCATCGTTATACAGATGGCGGTGTACATATTTCCATGTTCATACAGATGGCGGTGTAGATATTTCCATGTTTATAGAGATGTCGGTGTAGATATTTCCATGTTTATACAGAAGGGGGTGTAGATATTTCCATGTTTATAGAGATAGATGTGTAGATATTACCGTGTTTATACAGAAGATGGTGTAGATATTTCCATGTTTATAGAGATGGCGGTGTAGACATTTCCATGTTTATACAGATAGCTGTGTAGATATTTCCATTTTTATACACATGGTGGTGTAGATATTTCCATGTTTATACAGATCATGGTGTAGATATTTCCTTCTTTATACAGATGGCGGTGTAGGTGTTTTGATGTTTATAGAGTTGGCGGTGTAGATATTTCCATGTTCATAGAGATAGCGGTGTAGTTATTTCCATGTTAATAGGCATAGCGGTGTAGATATTTCCATTTTTATGGAGACAGGGATGTAGATATTTCCTTGTGTATACAGATAGAGGTGAAGATATTTCCATGTTTATAGAGATAGCGGTGTAGACATTTCCACATTTATACAGATGGCGGTGTAGATATTTCCATGTTTATAGAGATGACGTTGCATATATTTCCATGTTTATACAGATGGCGGTGTAGATATTTCCATCTTTATACACATGGCGGTGTAGATATTTCCATGTTCATACAGATGGCGGTGTAGATATTTCCATGTTTATGCAGATGGCGGTGTAGATATTTCCATGTTTATACAGATGGCGGTGCAGATATTTCCATGTTTATAGAGATGGCGGTGTAGATATTTCCATGTTTAAACAGATATCTCTGTAGATATTTCCATCTTTATACAGATGGCGGTGTAGATATTTCCATGTTTATACAGATGGTGGTGTAGATATTTCCATGTTTATACAGATCACGGTGTAGACATTTCCTTCTTTATACAGATGGCGGTGTAGGTATTTCGATGTTTATAGAGATGGCGGTGTAGATATTTCCATGTTTTTAGAGATAGCGGTGTAGTTATTTCCATGTTAATAGGCATAGCGGTGTAGATATTTCCATTTTTATAGAGACAGGGGTGTACATATTTCCTTGTTTATACAGATAGCTGTGTACATATTTCCAAGTTTATATAGATAGCGGTGTAGACATTTCCACATTTATACAGATGGCGGTGTAGATATTTCTATGTTTATAGAGATGACGTTGCATATATTTCCACGTTTATACAGATGGCGGTGTAGATATTTCCATCTTTATACAGATGGCGGTGTAGATATTTCCATGTTCATACAGATGGCGGTGTAGATATTTCCATGTTTATACAGATGGTGGTGTAGATATTTCCATCTTTATACTGATGGCGGTGCAGATATTTCCATGTTTATAGAGATGGCGGTGTAGATATTTCCATGTTTAAACAGATAGCTGTGTAGATATTTCCATCTTTATACAGATGGCGGTGTAGATATTTCCATGTTTATACAGATGGTGGTGTAGATATTTCCATCTTTATACAGATGGCGGTGTAGATATTTCCATGTTTATACAGATGGTGGTGTAGATATTTCCATCTTTATACAGATGGCAGTGTAGATATTTCCATGTTTATAGAGATGGCAGTGTAGATATTTCCATGTTCATACAGATGGCGGTGTAGATATTTCCATGTTTATACAGATGGCGGTGCAGATATTTCCATGTTTAGAGATGGCGGTGCAGATATTTCCATGTTTATAGAGATGGCAGTGTAGATATTTCCATGTTTAAACAGATAGCTGTGTAGATATTTCCATGTTTATAGAGATGGCGGTATAGATATTTCCATGTTTATACAGGTGGCGGTGTAGATATTTCCATCTTTATACAGATGGCGCTGTATATATTTCCATCTTTATACAGATGGCGGTGTAGATATTTCCATGTTCATACACAAGACGGTGTAGATATTTCCATCTTTATACAGATGTCTGTGTAGATATTTCATTGTTTATACAGACGGCAGTGTAGTCATTTCCATGTTTATAGAGATGGCGGTGTAGATATTTCCATGTTTATACAGATGGCAGTGTAGTCATTTCCATGTTTATAGAGATGGCGGTGTAGATATTTCCATGTTTATGCAGATAGCTGTGTAGATATTTCCATCTTTATACAGATGGCAGTGTAGATATATCCATGTTTATACAAATGGCGGTGTAGATATTTCCATGTTTATACAGATGGCAGTGTAGATATTTCCATGTTAATAGAGATGGCGGTATAGATATTTCCATGTTTATAGAGATAGCGGTGTAGTTATTTCCATGTAAATAGGCATAGCGGTGTAGATATTTCCATGTTTATAGAAATAGAGGTGTAGATATTTCCTAGTTTATACAGATAGCGGTGTAGATATTTCCATGTTTATAGAGATAGCGGTGTAGACATTTCCACGTTTATACAGATAGCGGTGTAGATATTTCCATGTTCTTACAGATGGCGGTGCAGATATTTCCATCCTTATACAGAGAGCCGTGTAGAAATTTCCATGTTTATACAGATGGCGGTGTAGATATTTCCATGTTTATGGAGATGGCGGTGTAGATATTTCCATGTTTATAGAGATAACGGTGTAGTTATTTCAATGTTATTAGGCATAGCGATGTAGATATTTCCATGTTTATAGAGACAGAGGTGTAGATGTTTCCTTGTTTATACAGATAGCGGTGTAGATATTTCCATGTTTATAGAGATAGCGGTGTAGACATTTCCAAATTTATACAGATAGCGGTGTAGATATTTAAAGGTTCATACAGATGGTGGTGTGGATATTTCCATCCTTATGCAGATAGCGGTGTAGATATTCCCATATTTATAGAGATGGTGGTGTAGATATTTCCATCTTTATACAGATTTCGGTGTACATGTTTCCATGTTCATAGAGATGTTGGTGTAGATATTTTCATGTTTTTTGACATGGCGGTGTAGATATTTCCATGTTTATACAGATAGCGGTGTAGATATTTCCATGTTTATACAGTTAGCTGTGTAGATATTTCCATCGTTATACAGATGGCGGTGTACATATTTCCATGTTCATACAGATGGCAGTGTAGATATTTCCATGTTTATAGAGATGTCGGTGTAGATATTTCCATGTTTATACAGAAGGGGGTGTAGATATTTCCATGTTTATAGAGATAGATGTGTAGATATTACCGTGTTTATACAGAAGATGGTGTAGATATTTCCATGTTTATAGAGAGGGTGTAGACATTTCCATGTTTATACAGATAGCTGTGTAGATATTTCCATTTTTATACACATGGTGGTGTAGATATTTCCATGTTTATACAGATCATGGTGTAGATATTTCCTTCTTTATACAGATGGCGGTGTAGGTGTTTTGATGTTTATAGAGATGGCGGTGTAGATATTTCCATGTTCATAGAGATAGCGGTGTAGTTATTTCCATGTTAATAGGCATAGCGGTGTAGATATTTCCATTTTTATGGAGACAGGGATGTAGATATTTCCTTGTGTATACAGATAGAGGTGAAGATATTTCCATGTTTATAGAGATAGCGGTGTAGACATTTCCACATTTATACAGATGGCGGTGTAGATATTTCCATGTTTATAGAGATGACGTTGCATATATTTCCATGTTTATACAGATGGCGGTGTAGATATTTCCATCTTTATACACATGGCGGTGTAGATATTTCCATGTTCATACAGATGGCGGTGTAGATATTTCCATGTTTATGCAGATGGCGGTGTAGATATTTCCATGTTTATACAGATGGCGGTGCAGATATTTCCATGTTTATAGAGATGGCGGTGTAGATATTTCCATGTTTAAACAGATATCTCTGTAGATATTTCCATCTTTATACAGATGGCGGTGTAGATATTTCCATGTTTATACAGATGGTGGTGTAGATATTTCCATCTTTATACAGATGGCAGTGTAGATATTTCCATGTTTATAGAGATGGCAGTGTAGATATTTCCATGTTCATACAGATGGCGGTGTAGATATTTCCATCCTTATAACGATAGCGGTGTAGATATTTCCATGTTTATACAGATGACGGTGTAGATATTTCCATCTTTATACAGATGGCGGTGTAGATATTTCCATGTTTATAGAGATGGCGGTATAGATATTTCCTTGTTTATAGAGATGGCGGAATAGATATTTCCATGTTTATAGAGATAGCGGTGTAGTTATTTCCATGTAAATAGGCATAGCGGTGTAGATATTTCCATGTTTATAGAGATAGAGGTGTAGATATTTCCTAGTTTATACAGATAGCGGTGTAGATATTTCCATGTTTATAGAGATAGCAGTGTAGACATTTCCACGTTTATAAAGATAGCGGTGTAGATATTTCCATGTTCTTACAGATGGCGGTGCAGATATTTCCATCCTTATACAGATAGCCGTGTAGAAATTTCCATGTTTATACAGATGGCGGTGCAGATATTTCCATCCTTATACAGATAGCCGTGTAGAAATTTCCATGTTTATACAGATGGCGGTGTAGATATTTCCATGTTTATGGAGATGGCGGTGTAGGTATTTCCATGTTTATAGAGATAACGGTGAAGTTATTTCAATGTTAATAGGCATAGCTATGTAGATATTTCCATGTTTATAGAGACAGAGGTGTAGATGTTTCCTTGTTTATACAGATAGCGGTGTAGATATTTCCATGTTTATAGAGATAGCGGTGTAGACATTTCCAAATTTATACAGATAGCGGTGTAGATATTTAAAGGTTCATACAGATGGTGGTGTGGATATTTCCATCCTTATACAGATAGCGGAATAGATATTCCCATATTTATACAGATGGCGGTATAGATATTTCCATCTTCATACAGATTTCGGTGTACATGTTTCCATGTTCATAGAGATGTCGTTGTAGATATTTCCATGTTTTTAGACATGGCGGTGTAGATATTTCCATGTTTATACAGATAGCGTTTTAGATATTTCCATGTTTATAGAGATGATGGTGTAGATATTTCCATGTTTATACAGAAGATGGTGTAGATATTTCCATGTTTATAGAGATAGAGGTGTAGATATTTCTGTGTTTATACAGAAGGTGGTGTAGATATTTCCATGTTTATAGAGATGCCGGTGAGGATATTTCCATGTTTATACAGATAGCTGTGTAGGTATTTCAATTTTTATATTCATGGTGGTGTAGATATTTCCATGTTTATACAGATCGTGGTGTAGATATTTCCTTCTTTATACAGATGGTGGTGTAGATATTTCCATGTTTATAGAGATAGCGGTGTAGACATTTCCACATTTATGCAGATGGCGGTGTAAATATTTCCATGTTTATAGAGGTGACGTTGCATATATTTCCATGTTTATACAGATGGCGGTGTAGATATTTCCATCTTTTACAGATGACGGTGTAGATATTTCCATGTTTATACAGATGGCGGTGTAGATATTTCCATGTTCATACAGATGGCGGTGCAGATATTTCCATTTGTAAAGAGATGACGGTGTAGATATTTCCATGTTTATACAGAAGGGGTTGTAGATATTTCCATGTTTATAGAGATAGAGGTGTAGATATTTCCGTGTTTATACAGAATGGGGTGTAGATATTTCCATTTTTATACAGTTAGCTGTGTAGATATTTCCATGTTTATACAGATAGCTGTGTAGGTATTTCCATTTTTAGACACATGGTGGTGTAGATATTTCCATGTTTATACAGATCGCGGTGTAGATATTTCCTTCTTTATACAGATGGCGGTGTAGGTATTTCGATGTTTATAGAGATGGCGGTGTAGATATTTCCATGTTTTTAGAGATAGCGGTGTAGGTATTTCCATGTTAATAGGCATAGCGGTGTAGATATTTCCATTTTTATAGAGACAGGGGTGTTCATATTTCCTTATTTATACAGATAGCGGTGTAGATATTTCCATGTTTATAGAGATAGCGGTGTAGACATTTCCACATTTATACAGATGGTGGTGTAGATATTTCCATGTTTATAGAGATGACGTTGCATATATTTCCATGTTTATACAGATGGCGGTGTAGATATTTCCATGTTCATACAGATGGCGGTGTAGATATTTCCATGTTTATAGAGATGGCAGTGTAGTTATTTCCATGTTCATACAGATGGCGGTGTAGATATTTCCATCCTTATACCGATAGCGGTGTAGATATTTACGTGTTGATACAGATGACGGTGTAGATATATCCATCTTTATACAGATGGCGGTGTAGATATTTATATGTTCATACAGATGGCGGTGTAGATATATCCATGTTTATAGAGATGGCGGTATAGATATTTCCATGTTTATACAGGTGGCGGTGTAGATATTTCCATCTTTATACTGATGGCGGTGTAGATATTTCCAACTTTATACGGATGGCGGTGTAGATATTTCCATGTTCATGCACAAGACGGTGTAGATGTTTCCATCTTTATACAGATGGCTGTGTAGATATTTCCATTTTTATACAGATGGCAGTGTAGACATTGCCATGTTTATAGAGATGGCGGTGTAGATATTTCCATGTTTATACAGATGGCAGTGTTGTCATTTCCATGTTTATAGAGATGGCGGTGTAGATATTTCCATGTTTATACAGATAGCGGTGTAGATATTTCCATGTTTATACAGTTAGCTGTGTAGATATTTCCATCGTTATACAGATGGCGGTGTAGATATTTCAATGTTCATATAGATGGCGGTGTAGATATTTCCATGTTTATAGAGATGACGGTGTAGATGTTTCCATGTTTATACAGAAGGGGGTGTAGATATTTCGATGTTTATAGAGATAGAGGTGTAGATATTTCCGTGTTTATACAGAAGGAGGTGTAGATATTTCCATGTTTATAGAGATAGCTGTGTAGATATTTCCATTTTTATACACATGGTGGTGTAGATATTTCCATGTTTATACAGATCGCGGTGTCGATATTTCCATGTTTATGGAGATGGCGGTGTAGATATTTCCATGTTTATAGAGATAACGGTGTAGTTATTTCAATGTTAATAGGCATAGCGATGTAGATATTTCCATGTTTATAGAGACAGAGGTGTAGATGTTTCCTTGTTTATACAGATAGCGGTGTAGATATTTCCATGTTTATAGAGATAGCTTTGTAGATATTTCCATCGTTATACAGATGGCGGTGTAGATATTTCCATGTTCATACAGATGGCGGTGTAGATATTTCCATGTTTATAGAGATGACGGTGTAGATATTTCCATGTTTATACAGAACGGGGTGTAGATATTTCCATGTTTATAGAGATAGAGGTGTAGATATTTCGGTGTTTATACAGAAGGTGGTGTAGATATTTCCATGTTTATAGAGACGGCGGTGTAGATATTTCCATGTTTATACAGATAGCTGTGTAGATATTTCCATTTTTATACACATGGTGGTGTAGATATTTCCATGTTTATACAGATCGCGGTGAAGATATTTCCTTCATTATACAGATGGCGGTGTAGGTATTTTGATGTTTATAGAGATGGCGGTGTAGATATTTCCATGTTCATAGAGATAGCGGTGTAGTTATTTACATGTTAATAGGCATTGCGGTGTAGATATTTCCATTTTTATAGAGACAGGTATGTAGATATTTCCTTGTGTATACAGATAGCGGTGTAGATATTTCCATGTTTATAGAGATAGCGGTATAGACATTTCCACATTTATACAGATGGCGGTGTAGATATTTCCATGTTTATAGAGATGACGTTGCATATATTTCCATGTTTATACAGATGGCGGTGTAGATATTTCCATCTTTATACACATGGCGGTGTAGATATTTCCATGTTTATACAGATAGCTGTGTAGGAATTTCCATTTTTATACACATGGTGGTGTAGATATTTCCATGTTTATACAGATCGCGGTGTAGATATTTCCTTCTTTATACAGATGGCGGTGTAGGTAGTTCGATGTTTATAGAGATGGCGGTGTAGATATTTCCATGTTTTTAGAGATAGCGGTGTAGTTATTTCCATGTTAATAGGCATAGCGGTGTAGATATTTCCATTTTTATAGAGACAGGGTGTACGTATTTCCTTGTTTATACAGATAGCGGTGTAGATATTTCCATGTTCTTACAGATGGCGGTGCAGATATTTCCATCCTTATACAGATAGCCGTGTAGAAATTTCCATGTTTATACAGATGGCGGTGTAGATATTTCCAAGTTTATGGAGATGGCGGTGTAGGTATTTCCATGTTTATATAGATAACGGTGTAGTTATTTCAATGTTAATAGGCATAGCGATGTAGATATTTCCATGTTTATGGAGACAGAGGTGTAAATGTTCCCTTGTTTATACCTATAGCGGTGTAGATATTTCCATGTTTATAGAGATAGCGGTGTAGACATTTCCAAATTTATACAGATAGCGGTGTAGATATTTAAAGGTTCATACAGATGGTGGTGTGGATATTTCCATCCTTATACAGATAGCGGTGTAGATATTCCCATATTTATACAGATGGCGGTGTAGATAGTTCCATCTTTATACAGATTTCGGTGTACATGTTACCATGTTCATAGAGATGTCGGTGTAGATATTTCCATGTTTTTAGACATGGCGGTGTAGATATTTCCATGTTTATTTAGTTAGCTGTGTAGATATTTCCATCGATATACATATGGCGGTGTAGATATTTCCATGTTCATACAGATGGCGGTGTAGATATTTCCATGTTTATAGAGATGACGGTGTAGATATTTCCATGTTTATACAAAAGGGGGTGTAGATATTTCCATGTTTATAGAGATAGAGGTGTAGATATTTCCGTGTTTATACAGAAGGTGGTGTATTTATTTCCATGGTTATAGAGATGCCGGTGTAGATATTTCCATGTTTATACAGACAGCTGTGTAGGTATTTCCATTTTTATACACATGGTGGTGTAGATATTTCCATGTTTATACAAATCGTGGTGTAGATATTTCCTTCTATATACAGATGGCGGTGTAGATATTTATATGTTTATAGAGATAACGGTGTAGACATTTCCACGTTTATACAGATGGCGGTGTAAGTATTTCCATGTTTATAGAGATGACGTTGCATATATTTCCATGTTTATACAGATGGCGGTGTAGATATTTCCATCTTTATACAGATGGCGGTGTGGATATTTCCATGTTCATACACAAGACGGTGTAGATATTTCCATCTTTATACAGATGGCGGTGTAGATATTTCCATCTTTATACAGATGGCGGTGTAGATATTTCCATCTTTATACAGATGGCTGTGTAGATATTTCCATGTTTATACATATGGCAGTGTAGTCATTTCCATGTTTATAGAGATGGCGGTGTAGATATCTCCATGTTTATACTGATAGCTGTGTAGATATTTCCATCTTTATACAGATGGCAGTGTAGATATATCCATGTTTATACAAATGGCGGTGTAGATATTTCCATGTTTATACAGATGGCAGTGTGGATATTTCCATGTTTATAGAGATGGAGGTACAGATATTTCCATGTTGATTGAGATAGTGGTGTAGTTATTTTCATGTAAATAGGCATAGCGGTGTAGATTTTTCCATGTTTATAGAGATAGAGGTGTAGATATTTCCTAGTTTACACAGATAGCGGTGTAGATGTTTCCATATTTATAGAGATAGCGGTGTAGACACTTCCACGTTTATACAGATAGCGGTGTAGATATTTCCATGTTCTTACAGATGGCGGTGCAGATATTTCCATCCTTGTAGAGATAGCCGTGTAGAAATTTCCATGTTTATACAGATGGCGGTGTAGATATTTCCATGTTTATGGAGATGTCGGTGTAGATATTTCCATGTTTATAGAGATAACGATGTAGTTATTTCAATGTTAATAGGCATAGCGATGTAGATATTTCCATATTTATAGAGACAGAGGTGTAGATGTTTCCTTGTTTATACAGATAGCGGTGTAGATATTTCCATGTTCTTACAGATGGCGGTGCAGATATTTCCATACTTATACAGATAGCCGTGTAGAAATTTCCACGTTTATACAGATGGCGTTGTAGATATTTCCATGTTTATGGAGATGGCGGTGTAGATATTTCCATGTTTATAGAGATAACGGTGTAGTTATTTCAATGTTAATAGGCATAGCGATGTAGATATTTCCATGTTTATAGAGACAGAGGTGTAGATGTTTCCTTTTTTATACAGATAGCGGCGTAGATATTTCCATGTTTATAGAGATAGCGGTGTAGACATTTCCAAATTTATACAGATTTCGGTGCACATGTTTCTATGTTCATAGAGATGTCGGTGTAGATATGTCCATGTTTTTAGACATGGCGGTGCAGATATTTCCATGTTCATACACAAGACGGTGTAGATATTTCCATCTTTATACAGATGGCTGTGTAGATATTTCCATGTTAATACAGATGGCAGTGTAGTCATTTCCATGTTTATAGAGATGGCGGTGTAGATATTTCCATGTTTATACAGATAGCTGTGTGGATATTTCCATCTTTATACAGATGTCAGTGTAGATATATCCATGTTTATACAAATGGCGGTGTAGATATTTCCATGTTTATACAGATGGCAGTGTAGATCTTTCCATGTTTATAGAGATGGCGGTAAAGATATTTCCATGTTTATAGAGATAGCGGTGTAGTTAATTCCATGTAAATAGGCATAGCGGTGTAGATATTTCCATGTTTATAGAGATGGAGGTGTAGATATTTCCTAGTTTATTCAGATAGCGGTGTAGATATTTCCATGTTTATAGAGATAGCGGTGTGGACATTTCCACGTTTATACAGATAGCGGTGTAGATATTTCCATGTTCTTACAGATGGCAGGGCAGATATTTCCATCCTAAAACAGATAGCCGTGTAGAAATTTCCATGTTTATACAGATAGCTGTGTAGATATTTCCATCTTTATACAGATGGCGGTGTAGATATTTCCATGTTTATACAGATGGTGGTGTAGATATTTCCGTCTTTATTCAGATGGCAGTGTAGATATTTCCATGTTTATAGAGATGGCGGTGTAGATATTTCCATGTTCATACAGATGGCGGTGTAGATATTTCCATCCTTATACCGATAGCGGTGCAGATATTTACGTGTTGATACAGATGACGGTGTAGATATTTCCATCTTTATACAGATGGCGGTGTAGATATTTCCATGTTCATACAGATGGCGGTGTAGACATTTCCACGTTTATACAGATAGCGGTGTAGATATTTCCATGTTCTTACAGATGGCATTGCAGATATTTCCATCCTTATACAGATAGGCATGTAGAAATTTCCATGTTTATACAGATGGCGGTGTAGATATTTCCATGATTATGGAGATGGCAGTGTAGATATTTCCATGTTTATAGAGATAACGGTGTAGTTATTTCAATGTTAATAGGCATAGCGATGTAGATATTTCCATGTTTATAGAGACAGAGGTGTAGATGTTTCCTTGTTTATACAGATAGCGGTGTAGATATTTCCATGTTTATAAAGATAGCGGTGTAGACATTTTCAAATTTATACTGATAGCGGTGTAGATATTTAAAGGTTCATACAGATGGTGGTGTGGATATTTCCATCCTTATACAGATAGCGGTGTAGATATTCCCATATTTATACAGATGGCGGTGTAGATATTTCCATCTTTATACAGATTTCGGTGAACATGTTTCCATGTTCATAGAGATGTTGGTGTAGATATTTCCATGTTTTTAGACATGGCGGTGTAGATATTTCCAAGTTTTAAGAGATGGCGGTGTAGATAATTCCATGTATACACAGATAGCCGTATAGATATTTCCATGTTTACACAGATAGCGGAGTAGATATTTCCATGTTTATACAGATAGCGGTGTAGATATTTCCATGTTTATAGAGTTGGCGGTTTAGACATTTCCATCTTCGTACAGATGGCGGTGTAGATATTTCCATCTTCGTACACATAACAGTGTAGATATTTCCATGTTTATACAGGTGGCGGTGTATATATTTCCATACTCATACAGATGGCGTTGTAGATATTTCCATGTTTATAGTGATAGCGTTGTAGGTATTTCCATGTTTATAGAGATAGCGGTGTAGGTATTTCCATGTTTACACAGATAGCGGTGTAGATATTTCCATGATTACACAGATAGGATTGTAGATATTTCCATTTTTATACAGATAGCGGTGTAGGTATTTCCATTTTTATACACGTGGTGGTGTAGATATTTCCATGTTTATACAGATCGCGGTGTAGATATTTCCTTCTTTATACAGATGGCGGTGTAGGTATTTCGATGTTTATAGAGATGGCGGTGTAGATATTTCCATGTTTTTAGAGATAGTGGTGTAGGTATTTCCATGTTAATAGGCATAGCGGTGTAGATATTTCCTTTTTTATAGAGACAGGGGTGTACATATTTCCTTATTTATACAGATAGCGGTGTAGATATTTCCATGTTTATAGAGATAGCGGTGTAGACATTTCCACATTTATACAGATGGTGGTGTAGATATTTCCATGTTTATAGAGATGACGTTGCATATATTTCCATGTTTATACAGATGGCGGTGTAGATATTTCCATGTTCATACAGATGGCGGTGTAGATATTTCCATGTTTATAGAGATGGCAGTGTAGTTATTTCCATGTTCATACAGATGGCGGTGTAGATATTTCCATCCTTATACCGATAGCGGTGTAGATATTTACGTGTTGATACAGATGACGGTGTAGATATATCCATCTTTATACAGATGGCGGTGTAGATATTTATATGTTCATACAGATGGCGGTGTAGATATATCCATGTTTATAGAGATGGCGGTATAGATATTTCCATGTTTATACAGGTGGCGGTGTAGATATTTCCATCTTTATACTGATGGCGGTGTAGATATTTCCAACTTTATACGGATGGCGGTGTAGATATTTCCATGTTCATGCACAAGACGGTGTAGATGTTTCCATCTTTATACAGATGGCTGTGTAGATATTTCCATTTTTATACAGATGGCAGTGTAGACATTGCCATGTTTATAGAGATGGCGGTGTAGATATTTCCATGTTTATACAGATGGCAGTGTTGTCATTTCCATGTTTATAGAGATGGCGGTGTAGATATTTCCATGTTTATACAGATAGCGGTGTAGATATTTCCATGTTTATACAGTTAGCTGTGTAGATATTTCCATCGTTATACAGATGGCGGTGTAGATATTTCAATGTTCATATAGATGGCGGTGTAGATATTTCCATGTTTATAGAGATGACGGTGTAGATGTTTCCATGTTTATACAGAAGGGGGTGTAGATATTTCGATGTTTATAGAGATAGAGGTGTAGATATTTCCGTGTTTATACAGAAGGAGGTGTAGATATTTCCATGTTTATAGAGATAGCTGTGTAGATATTTCCATTTTTATACACATGGTGGTGTAGATATTTCCATGTTTATACAGATCGCGGTGTCGATATTTCCATGTTTATGGAGATGGCGGTGTAGATATTTCCATGTTTATAGAGATAACGGTGTAGTTATTTCAATGTTAATAGGCATAGCGATGTAGATATTTCCATGTTTATAGAGACAGAGGTGTAGATGTTTCCTTGTTTATACAGATAGCGGTGTAGATATTTCCATGTTTATAGAGATAGCTGTGTAGATATTTCCATCGTTATACAGATGGCGGTGTAGATATTTCCATGTTCATACAGATGGCGGTGTAGATATTTCCATGTTTATAGAGATGACGGTGTAGATATTTCCATGTTTATACAGAACGGGGTGTAGATATTTCCATGTTTATAGAGATAGAGGTGTAGATATTTCGGTGTTTATACAGAAGGTGGTGTAGATATTTCCATGTTTATAGAGACGGCGGTGTAGATATTTCCATGTTTATACAGATAGCTGTGTAGATATTTCCATTTTTATACACATGGTGGTGTAGATATTTCCATGTTTATACAGATCGCGGTGAAGATATTTCCTTCATTATACAGATGGCGGTGTAGGTATTTTGATGTTTATAGAGATGGCGGTGTAGATATTTCCATGTTCATAGAGATAGCGGTGTAGTTATTTACATGTTAATAGGCATTGCGGTGTAGATATTTCCATTTTTATAGAGACAGGTATGTAGATATTTCCTTGTGTATACAGATAGCGGTGTAGATATTTCCATGTTTATAGAGATAGCGGTATAGACATTTCCACATTTATACAGATGGCGGTGTAGATATTTCCATGTTTATAGAGATGACGTTGCATATATTTCCATGTTTATACAGATGGCGGTGTAGATATTTCCATCTTTATACACATGGCGGTGTAGATATTTCCATGTTTATACAGATAGCTGTGTAGGAATTTCCATTTTTATACACATGGTGGTGTAGATATTTCCATGTTTATACAGATCGCGGTGTAGATATTTCCTTCTTTATACAGATGGCGGTGTAGGTAGTTCGATGTTTATAGAGATGGCGGTGTAGATATTTCCATGTTTTTAGAGATAGCGGTGTAGTTATTTCCATGTTAATAGGCATAGCGGTGTAGATATTTCCATTTTTATAGAGACAGGGTGTACGTATTTCCTTGTTTATACAGATAGCGGTGTAGATATTTCCATGTTCTTACAGATGGCGGTGCAGATATTTCCATCCTTATACAGATAGCCGTGTAGAAATTTCCATGTTTATACAGATGGCGGTGTAGATATTTCCAAGTTTATGGAGATGGCGGTGTAGGTATTTCCATGTTTATATAGATAACGGTGTAGTTATTTCAATGTTAATAGGCATAGCGATGTAGATATTTCCATGTTTATGGAGACAGAGGTGTAAATGTTCCCTTGTTTATACCTATAGCGGTGTAGATATTTCCATGTTTATAGAGATAGCGGTGTAGACATTTCCAAATTTATACAGATAGCGGTGTAGATATTTAAAGGTTCATACAGATGGTGGTGTGGATATTTCCATCCTTATACAGATAGCGGTGTAGATATTCCCATATTTATACAGATGGCGGTGTAGATAGTTCCATCTTTATACAGATTTCGGTGTACATGTTACCATGTTCATAGAGATGTCGGTGTAGATATTTCCATGTTTTTAGACATGGCGGTGTAGATATTTCCATGTTTATTTAGTTAGCTGTGTAGATATTTCCATCGATATACATATGGCGGTGTAGATATTTCCATGTTCATACAGATGGCGGTGTAGATATTTCCATGTTTATAGAGATGACGGTGTAGATATTTCCATGTTTATACAAAAGGGGGTGTAGATATTTCCATGTTTATAGAGATAGAGGTGTAGATATTTCCGTGTTTATACAGAAGGTGGTGTATTTATTTCCATGGTTATAGAGATGCCGGTGTAGATATTTCCATGTTTATACAGACAGCTGTGTAGGTATTTCCATTTTTATACACATGGTGGTGTAGATATTTCCATGTTTATACAAATCGTGGTGTAGATATTTCCTTCTATATACAGATGGCGGTGTAGATATTTATATGTTTATAGAGATAACGGTGTAGACATTTCCACGTTTATACAGATGGCGGTGTAAGTATTTCCATGTTTATAGAGATGACGTTGCATATATTTCCATGTTTATACAGATGGCGGTGTAGATATTTCCATCTTTATACAGATGGCGGTGTGGATATTTCCATGTTCATACACAAGACGGTGTAGATATTTCCATCTTTATACAGATGGCGGTGTAGATATTTCCATCTTTATACAGATGGCGGTGTAGATATTTCCATCTTTATACAGATGGCTGTGTAGATATTTCCATGTTTATACATATGGCAGTGTAGTCATTTCCATGTTTATAGAGATGGCGGTGTAGATATCTCCATGTTTATACTGATAGCTGTGTAGATATTTCCATCTTTATACAGATGGCAGTGTAGATATATCCATGTTTATACAAATGGCGGTGTAGATATTTCCATGTTTATACAGATGGCAGTGTGGATATTTCCATGTTTATAGAGATGGAGGTACAGATATTTCCATGTTGATTGAGATAGTGGTGTAGTTATTTTCATGTAAATAGGCATAGCGGTGTAGATTTTTCCATGTTTATAGAGATAGAGGTGTAGATATTTCCTAGTTTACACAGATAGCGGTGTAGATGTTTCCATATTTATAGAGATAGCGGTGTAGACACTTCCACGTTTATACAGATAGCGGTGTAGATATTTCCATGTTCTTACAGATGGCGGTGCAGATATTTCCATCCTTGTAGAGATAGCCGTGTAGAAATTTCCATGTTTATACAGATGGCGGTGTAGATATTTCCATGTTTATGGAGATGTCGGTGTAGATATTTCCATGTTTATAGAGATAACGATGTAGTTATTTCAATGTTAATAGGCATAGCGATGTAGATATTTCCATGTTTATAGAGACAGAGGTGTAGATGTTTCCTTGTTTATACAGATAGCGGTGTAGATATTTCCATGTTCTTACAGATGGCGGTGCAGATATTTCCATACTTATACAGATAGCCGTGTAGAAATTTCCACGTTTATACAGATGGCGTTGTAGATATTTCCATGTTTATGGAGATGGCGGTGTAGATATTTCCATGTTTATAGAGATAACGGTGTAGTTATTTCAATGTTAATAGGCATAGCGATGTAGATATTTCCATGTTTATAGAGACAGAGGTGTAGATGTTTCCTTTTTTATACAGATAGCGGCGTAGATATTTCCATGTTTATAGAGATAGCGGTGTAGACATTTCCAAATTTATACAGATTTCGGTGCACATGTTTCTATGTTCATAGAGATGTCGGTGTAGATATGTCCATGTTTTTAGACATGGCGGTGCAGATATTTCCATGTTCATACACAAGACGGTGTAGATATTTCCATCTTTATACAGATGGCTGTGTAGATATTTCCATGTTAATACAGATGGCAGTGTAGTCATTTCCATGTTTATAGAGATGGCGGTGTAGATATTTCCATGTTTATACAGATAGCTGTGTGGATATTTCCATCTTTATACAGATGTCAGTGTAGATATATCCATGTTTATACAAATGGCGGTGTAGATATTTCCATGTTTATACAGATGGCAGTGTAGATCTTTCCATGTTTATAGAGATGGCGGTAAAGATATTTCCATGTTTATAGAGATAGCGGTGTAGTTAATTCCATGTAAATAGGCATAGCGGTGTAGATATTTCCATGTTTATAGAGATGGAGGTGTAGATATTTCCTAGTTTATTCAGATAGCGGTGTAGATATTTCCATGTTTATAGAGATAGCGGTGTGGACATTTCCACGTTTATACAGATAGCGGTGTAGATATTTCCATGTTCTTACAGATGGCAGGGCAGATATTTCCATCCTAAAACAGATAGCCGTGTAGAAATTTCCATGTTTATACAGATAGCTGTGTAGATATTTCCATCTTTATACAGATGGCGGTGTAGATATTTCCATGTTTATACAGATGGTGGTGTAGATATTTCCGTCTTTATTCAGATGGCAGTGTAGATATTTCCATGTTTATAGAGATGGCGGTGTAGATATTTCCATGTTCATACAGATGGCGGTGTAGATATTTCCATCCTTATACCGATAGCGGTGCAGATATTTACGTGTTGATACAGATGACGGTGTAGATATTTCCATCTTTATACAGATGGCGGTGTAGATATTTCCATGTTCATACAGATGGCGGTGTAGACATTTCCACGTTTATACAGATAGCGGTGTAGATATTTCCATGTTCTTACAGATGGCATTGCAGATATTTCCATCCTTATACAGATAGGCATGTAGAAATTTCCATGTTTATACAGATGGCGGTGTAGATATTTCCATGATTATGGAGATGGCAGTGTAGATATTTCCATGTTTATAGAGATAACGGTGTAGTTATTTCAATGTTAATAGGCATAGCGATGTAGATATTTCCATGTTTATAGAGACAGAGGTGTAGATGTTTCCTTGTTTATACAGATAGCGGTGTAGATATTTCCATGTTTATAAAGATAGCGGTGTAGACATTTTCAAATTTATACTGATAGCGGTGTAGATATTTAAAGGTTCATACAGATGGTGGTGTGGATATTTCCATCCTTATACAGATAGCGGTGTAGATATTCCCATATTTATACAGATGGCGGTGTAGATATTTCCATCTTTATACAGATTTCGGTGAACATGTTTCCATGTTCATAGAGATGTTGGTGTAGATATTTCCATGTTTTTAGACATGGCGGTGTAGATATTTCCAAGTTTTAAGAGATGGCGGTGTAGATAATTCCATGTATACACAGATAGCCGTATAGATATTTCCATGTTTACACAGATAGCGGAGTAGATATTTCCATGTTTATACAGATAGCGGTGTAGATATTTCCATGTTTATAGAGTTGGCGGTTTAGACATTTCCATCTTCGTACAGATGGCGGTGTAGATATTTCCATCTTCGTACACATAACAGTGTAGATATTTCCATGTTTATACAGGTGGCGGTGTATATATTTCCATACTCATACAGATGGCGTTGTAGATATTTCCATGTTTATAGTGATAGCGTTGTAGGTATTTCCATGTTTATAGAGATAGCGGTGTAGGTATTTCCATGTTTACACAGATAGCGGTGTAGATATTTCCATGATTACACAGATAGGATTGTAGATATTTCCATTTTTATACAGATAGCGGTGTAGGTATTTCCATTTTTATACACGTGGTGGTGTAGATATTTCCATGTTTATACAGATCGCGGTGAAGATATTTCCTTCTTTATACAGATGGCGGTGTAGGTATTTCGATGTTTATAGAGATGGCGGTGTAGACATTTCCACACTTATACAGATGGCGGTGTAGATATTTCCATGTTTATAGAGATGACGTTGCATATATTTCCATGTTTATACATATGGCGGTGTAGATATTTCCATCTTTATACAGATGGCGGTGTAGATATTTCCATGTTCATACAGATGGCGGTGTAGATATTTCCATGTTCATACAGATGGCGGTGCAGATATTTCCATGTTTAGAGATGGCGGTGCAGATATTTCCATGTTTATAGAGATGGCGGTGTAGATATTTCCATGTTTAAACAGATAGCTGTGTAGATATTTCCATCTTTATACAGATGGCGGTGTAGATATTTCCATGTTTATACCGATGGTGGTGTAGATATTTCCAACTTTATACTGATGGCACTGTAGACATTTCCATGTTTATAGAGATGGCAGTGTAGATATTTCCATGTTCATACAGATGGCGGTGTAGATATTTCCATCTTTATGCAGATGGCTGTGTAGATATTTCCATGTTTATACAGATGGCAGTGTAGTCATTTCCATGTTTATAGAGATGGCGGTGTAGATATTTCCAAGTTTTAAGAGATGGCGGTGTAGATAATTCCATGTATACACAGATAGCCGTATAGATATTTCCATGTTTACACAGATAGCGGAGTAGATATTTCCATGTTTATACAGATAGCGGTGTAGATATTTCCATGTTTATAGAGTTGGCGGTTTAGACATTTCCATCTTCGTACAGATGGCGGTGTAGATATTTCCATCTTCGTACACATAACAGTGTAGATATTTCCATGTTTATACAGGTGGCGGTGTATATATTTCCATACTCATACAGATGGCGTTGTAGATATTTCCATGTTTATAGTGATAGCGTTGTAGGTATTTCCATGTTTATAGAGATAGCGGTGTAGGTATTTCCATGTTTACACAGATAGCGGTGTAGATATTTCCATGATTACACAGATAGGATTGTAGATATTTCCATTTTTATACAGATAGCGGTGTAGGTATTTCCATTTTTATACACGTGGTGGTGTAGATATTTCCATGTTTATACAGATCGCGGTGAAGATATTTCCTTCTTTATACAGATGGCGGTGTAGGTATTTCGATGTTTATAGAGATGGCGGTGTAGACATTTCCACACTTATACAGATGGCGGTGTAGATATTTCCATGTTTATAGAGATGACGTTGCATATATTTCCATGTTTATACAGATGGCGGTGTAGATATTTCCATCTTTATACAGATGGCGGTGTAGATATTTCCATGTTCATACAGATGGCGGTGTAGATATTTCCCTGTTTATACAGATGGCGGTGCAGATATTTCCATGTTTAGAGATGGCGGTGCAGATATTTCCATGTTTATAGAGATGGCGGTGTAGATATTTCCATGTTTAAACAGATAGCTGTGTAGATATTTCCATCTTTATACAGATGGCGGTGTAGATATTTCCATGTTCATACAGATGGCGGTGTAGGTATTTCCAACTTTATACTGATGGCACTGTAGACATTTCCATGTTTATAGAGATGGCAGTGTAGATATTTCCATGTTCATACAGATGGCGGTGTAGGTATTTCCATCCTTATACCGATAGCGTTGTAGATATTTCCATGTTGATACAGATGACGGTGTAGATATTTCCAAGTTTATAAGGATGGCGGTGTAGATATTTCCATGTTCATACAGATGGCGGTCTAGATATTTCCATGTTTATGGAGATGGCGGTATAGATATTTCCATGTTTATACAGGTGGCGGTGTAGATATTTCCATCTTTATACAGATGGCGGTGTAGATATTTCCTTCTTTATACAGATGGCGGTGTAGATATTTCCATGTTCATACACAAGACGGTGTAGATATTTCCATCTTTATGCAGATGGCTGTGTAGATATTTCCATGTTTATACAGATGGCAGTGTAGTCATTTCCATGTTTATAGAGATGGCGGTGTAGATATTTCCATGTTTATACAGATAGCTGTGTAGATATTTCCATCTTTATACAGATGGCAGTGTAGATATATCCATGTTTATACAAATGGCGGTGTTGATATTTCCATGTTTATACAGATGGCAGTGTAGATATTTCCATGTTTATAGAGATGGCGGTGTAGATATTTCCATGTTTATAGAGATAGCGGTGTAGTTATTTCCATGTAAATAGGCATAGCGGTGTAGATATTTCCATGATTATAGAGATAGAGGTGTAGATATTTCCTAGTTTATAAAGATAGCGGTGTAGATATTTCCATGTTTATAGAGATGGCGGTATAGATATTTCCATGTTTATACAGGTGGCGGTGTAGATATTTCCATCTTTATACAGATGGCGGTGTAGATATTTCCATGTTCATACACAAGATGGTGTAGATATTTCCATCTTTATACAGATGGCGGTGTAGATATTTCCATGTTTATACAGATGGTGGTGCAGATATTTCCATGTTTATAGAGATGGCGGTGTAGATATTTCCATGTTTAAACAGATAGCTGTGTAGATATTTCCATCTTTATACAGATGGCGGTGTAGATATTTCCATGTTGATACAGATGATGATGTAGATATTTCCATCTTTATACAGATGGCGGTGTAGATATTTCCATGTTCATACAGATGGCGGTGTAGACTTTTCCATGTTTATAGAGATGGCGGTATAGATATTTCCATGTTTATACAGGTGGCGGTGTAGATATTTCCATCTTTATACAGATCACGGTGTATATATTTCCATCTTTATACCGATGGCGGTGTAGATATTTCCATGTTCATACACAAGACGGTGTAGATATTTCCATCTTTATACAGATGGCTGTGTAGATATTTCCATGTTTATACAGATGGCAGTGTAGTCATTTCCATGTTTATAGAGATGGAGGTGTAGATATTTCCATGTTTATAGAGTTGGCGGTTTAGACATTTCCATCTTCGTACAGATGGCGGTGTAGATATTTCCATCTTCGTACACATAACAGTGTAGATATTTCCATGTTTATACAGGTGGCGGTGTATATATTTCCATACTCATACAGATGGCGTTGTAGATATTTCCATGTTTATAGTGATAGCGTTGTAGGTATTTCCATGTTTATAGAGATAGCGGTGTAGGTATTTCCATGTTTACACAGATAGCGGTGTAGATATTTCCATGATTACACAGATAGGATTGTAGATATTTCCATTATTATACAGATAGCGGTGTAGGTATTTCCATTTTTATACACATGGTGGTGTAGATATTTCCATGTTTATACAGATCTCGGTGAAGATATTTCCTTCTTTATACAGATGGCGGTGTAGGTATTTTGATGTTTATAGAGATGGCGGTGTAGACATTTCCACACTTATACAGATGGCGGTGTAGATATTTCCATGTTTATAGAGATGACGTTGCATATATTTCCATGTTTATACAGATGGCGGTGTAGATATTTTCATCTTTATACAGATGGCGTTGTAGATATTTCCATGTTCATACAGATGTCGGTGTAGATATTTCCATGTTTATACAGATGGCGGTGTAGATATTTCGATGTTTATACAGATGGCGGTGTAGATATTTCCATGTTTATACAGATGGCGGTGCAGATATTTCCATGTTTATAGAGATGGCGGTTTAGATATTTCCATGTTTAAACAGATAGCTGTGTAGATATTTCCATCTTTATACAGATGGCGGTGTAGATATTTCCATGTTTATACAGATGGTGGTGTAGATATTTCCACCTTTATACTGATGGCAGTGTAGATATTTCCATGTTTATAGAGATGGCGGTGTAGATATTTCCATGTTCATACAGATGGCGGTGTAGATATTTCCATCCTTATACCGATAGCGGTGTAGATATTTCCATGTTGATACAGATGACGGTGTAGATATTTCCATCTTTATACAGATGGCGGTGTACCTATTTCCATGTTCATACAGATGGCGGTGTAGATATTTCCATGTTCATACACAAGACGGTGTAGATATTTCCATCTTTATACAGATGGCTGTGTAGATATTTCCAAGTTAATACAGATGGCAGTGTAGTCATTTCCATGTTTATAGAGATGGCGGTGTAGATATTTCCATGTTTATACTGATAGCTGTGTGGATATTTCCATCTTTATACAGATGGCAGTGTAGATATATGCATGTTTATACAAATGGCTGTGTAGATATTTCCATGTTTATACAGATGGCAGTGTAGATATTTCCATGTTTATAGAGATGGCGGTATAGATTTTTCCTTGTTTATACAGAAGGGGGTGTAGATATTTCCATGTTTATAGAGATGGCGGTGTAGATATTTCCATGTTTAAACAGATAGCTGTGTAGATATTTCCATGTTTATAGAGATGGCGGAGTAGATATTTCCATGTTTATACAGATAGCTGTGTAGGTATTTCCATTTTTATACACATGGTGGTGTAGATATTTCCATGTTTATACAGATCGCGGTGTAGATATTTCCTTGTTTATACAGATGGCGGTGTAGGTATTTCGATGTTTATAGAGATGGCGGGGTAGATATTTCCATGTTTTTAGAGATAGCTGTGTAGACATTTCCACATTTATACAGATGACGGTGTAGATATTTCCATGTTTATAGAGATGACGTTGCATATATTTCCATGTTTATACAGATGGCGGTGTAGATATTTCGATCATTATACAGATGTCGGTGTAGATATTTCCATGTTTATACAGATGGCAGTGTAGATATTTCCATGTTTATACAGATGGCAGTGTAGATATTTCCATGTTTATACAGATGGCGGTGCAGATATTTCCATGTTTATGGAGATGGCGGTGTAGATATTTCCATGTTTAAACAGATAGCTCTGTAGATATTTCCATCTTTATACAGATGGCGGTGTAGATATTTCCATGTTTATACAGATGGTGGTGTAGATATTTCCATCTTTATACTGATGGCAGTGTAGATATTTCCATGTTTATAGAGATGGCGGTGTAGATATTTCCATGTTCATACAGATGGCGGTGTAGATATTTCCTTCCTTATACCGATAGCGTTGTAGATATTTCCATGTTGATACAGATGACGGTGTAGATATTTCCATCTTTATACAGATGGCGGTGTACATATTTCCATGTTCATACAGATGGCGGTGTAGATATTTCCATGTTTATAGAGATGGCGGTATAGATATTTCCATGTTTATACAGGTGGCGGTGTAGATATTTCCATCTTTATACAGATGGCGGTGTAGATATTTCCATCTTTATACAGATGGCGGTGTAGATATTTCCAAGTTCATACACAAGACGGTGTAGATATCTCCATCTTTATACGGATGGCTGTGTAGATATTTCCATGTTAATACAGATGGCAGTGTAGTCATTTCCATGTTTATAGAGATGGCGGTGTAGATATTTCCATGTTTATAGAGTTGGCGGTTTAGACATTTCCATCTTCGTACAGATGGCGGTGTAGATATTTCCATCTTCGTACACATAACAGTGTAGATATTTCCATGTTTATACAGGTGGCGGTGTATATATTTCCATACTCATACAGATGGCGTTGTAGATATTTCCATGTTTATAGTGATAGCGTTGTAGGTATTTCCATGTTTATAGAGATAGCGGTGTAGGTATTTCCATGTTTACACAGATAGCGGTGTAGATATTTCCATGATTACACAGATAGGATTGTAGATATTTCCATTATTATACAGATAGCGGTGTAGGTATTTCCATTTTTATACACATGGTGGTGTAGATATTTCCATGTTTATACAGATCTCGGTGAAGATATTTCCTTCTTTATACAGATGGCGGTGTAGGTATTTTGATGTTTATAGAGATGGCGGTGTAGACATTTCCACACTTATACAGATGGCGGTGTAGATATTTCCATGTTTATAGAGATGACGTTGCATATATTTCCATGTTTATACAGATGGCGGTGTAGATATTTTCATCTTTATACAGATGGCGTTGTAGATATTTCCATGTTCATACAGATGTCGGTGTAGATATTTCCATGTTTATACAGATGGCGGTGTAGATATTTCGATGTTTATACAGATGGCGGTGTAGATATTTCCATGTTTATACAGATGGCGGTGCAGATATTTCCATGTTTATAGAGATGGCGGTTTAGATATTTCCATGTTTAAACAGATAGCTGTGTAGATATTTCCATCTTTATACAGATGGCGGTGTAGATATTTCCATGTTTATACAGATGGTGGTGTAGATATTTCCACCTTTATACTGATGGCAGTGTAGATATTTCCATGTTTATAGAGATGGCGGTGTAGATATTTCCATGTTCATACAGATGGCGGTGTAGATATTTCCATCCTTATACCGATAGCGGTGTAGATATTTCCATGTTGATACAGATGACGGTGTAGATATTTCCATCTTTATACAGATGGCGGTGTACCTATTTCCATGTTCATACAGATGGCGGTGTAGATATTTCCATGTTCATACACAACACGGTGTAGATATTTCCATCTTTATACAGATGGCTGTGTAGATATTTCCAAGTTAATACAGATGGCAGTGTAGTCATTTCCATGTTTATAGAGATGGCGGTGTAGATATTTCCATGTTTATACAGATAGCTGTGTGGATATTTCCATCTTTATACAGATGGCAGTGTAGATATATGCATGTTTATACAAATGGCTGTGTAGATATTTCCATGTTTATACAGATGGCAGTGTAGATATTTCCATGTTTATAGAGATGGCGGTATAGATTTTTCCTTGTTTATACAGAAGGGGGTGTAGATATTTCCATGTTTATAGAGATGGCGGTGTAGATATTTCCATGTTTAAACAGATAGCTGTGTAGATATTTCCATGTTTATAGAGATGGCGGAGTAGATATTTCCATGTTTATACAGATAGCTGTGTAGGTATTTCCATTTTTATACACATGGTGGTGTAGATATTTCCATGTTTATACAGATCGCGGTGTAGATATTTCCTTGTTTATACAGATGGCGGTGTAGGTATTTCGATGTTTATAGAGATGGCGGGGTAGATATTTCCATGTTTTTAGAGATAGCTGTGTAGACATTTCCACATTTATACAGATGACGGTGTAGATATTTCCATGTTTATAGAGATGACGTTGCATATATTTCCATGTTTATACAGATGGCGGTGTAGATATTTCGATCATTATACAGATGTCGGTGTAGATATTTCCATGTTTATACAGATGGCAGTGTAGATATTTCCATGTTTATACAGATGGCAGTATAGATATTTCCATGTTTATACAGATGGCGGTGCAGATATTTCCATGTTTATGGAGATGGCGGTGTAGATATTTCCATGTTTAAACAGATAGCTCTGTAGATATTTCCATCTTTATACAGATGGCGGTGTAGATATTTCCATGTTTATACAGGTGGCGGTGTAGATATTTCGATCATTATACAGATGTCGGTGTAGATATTTCCATGTTTATACAGATGGCAGTGTAGATATTTCCATGTTTATACAGATGGCAGTGTAGATATTTCCATGTTTATACAGATGGCGGTGCAGATATTTCCATGTTTATACAGATGGCGGTGTAGATATTTCGATCATTATACAGATGTCGGTGTAGATATTTCCATGTTTATACAGATGGCAGTGTAGATATTTCCATGTTTATACAGATGGCAGTGTAGATATTTCCATGTTTACAGATGGCGGTGCAGATATTTCCATGTTTATGGAGATGGCGGTGTAGATATTTCCATGTTTAAACAGATAGCTCTGTAGATATTTCCATCTTTATACAGATGGCGGTGTAGATATTTCCATGTTTATACAGATGGTGGTGTAGATATTTCCATCTTTATACTGATGGCATTGTAGATATTTCCATGCTTATAGAGATGGCGGTGTAGATATTTCCATGTTCATACAGATGGCGGTGTAGATATTTCCATGTTTATAGAGATGGCGGTATAGATATTTCCATGTTTATACAGGTGGCGGTGTAGATATTTCCATCTTTATACAGATGGCGGTGTAGATATTTCCATCTTTATACAGATGGCGGTGTAGATATTTCCAAGTTCATACACAAGACGGTGTAGATATCTCCATCTTTATACGGATGGCTGTGTAGATATTTCCATGTTAATACAGATGGCAGTGTAGTCATTTCCATGTTTATAGAGATGGCGGTGTAGATATTTCCATGTTTATACAGATAGCTGTGTGGATATTTCCATCTTTATACAGATGGCAGTGTAGATATATCCATGTTTATACAAATGGCGGTGTAGATATTTCCATGTTTATACAGATGGCAGTGTAGATATTTCCACGTTTATACAGATAGCGGTGTAGATATTTCCATGTTCATAGAGATAGCGGTGTAGACATTTCCACGTTTATACAGATAGCGGTGTAGATATTTCCATGTTCTTACAGATGGCGGTGCAGATATTTCCATCCTTGTAGAGATAGCCGTGTAGAAATTTCCATGTTTATACAGATGGCGGTGTAGATATTTCCATGTTTATGGAGATGTCGGTGTAGATGTTTCCATGTTTATAGAGATAACAATGTAGCTATTTCAATGTTAATAGGCATAGCGATGTAGATATTTCCATGTTTATAGAGACAGAGGTGTAGATGTTTCCTTGTTTATACAGATAGCGGTGTAGATATTTCCATGTTTATAGAGATAGCGGTGTAGACATTTCCAAATTTATACAGATTTCGGTGTACATGTTTCCATATTCATAGAGATGTCGGTGTAGATATTTCCATGTTTTTAGACATGGCGGTGTAGATATTTCCATGTTTATACAGATAGCGGTATAGATATTTCCATGATTATACAGTTAGCTGTGTAGATATTTCCATCGTTTTACAGATGGCGGTGTAGATATTTCCATGTTCATACAGATGGCGGTGTAGCTATTTCCATGTTTATAGAGATGACGGTGTAGATATTTCCATGTTTATACAGAAGGGTGTGTAGATATTTCCATATTTAAAGAGATGGCGGTGTAGATATTTCCATGTTTAAACAGATAGCTGTGTAGATATTTCCATGTTTATAGAGATGGCGGAGTAGATATTTCCATGTTTATACAGATAGCTGTGTAGGTATTTCCATTTTTATACACATGGTGGTGTAGATATTTCCATGTTTATACAGATCGCGGTGTAGATATTTCCTTCTTTATACAGATGGCGGTGTAGGTATTTCGATGTTTATAGAGATGGCGGTGTAGATATTTCCATGTTTTTAGAGATAGCGGTGTAGTTATTTCCATGTTAATAGGCATAGCGGTGTAGATATTTCCATTTTTATAGAGACAGGGGTGTACATATTTCCTTGTTTATACAGATATCGGTGTAGATATTTCCATGTTTGTAGAGATAGCTGTGTAGACATTTCCACATTTATACAGATGACGGTGTAGATATTTCCATGTTTATAGAGATGACGTTGCATATATTTCCATGTTTATACAGATGGCGGTGTAGATATTTCGATCTTTATACAGATGTCGGTGTAGATATTTCCATGTTTATACCGATGGCGGTGTAGATATTTCCATGTTTATACAGATGGCTGTGTAGATATTTCCATGTTTATAGAGATGGCGGTGCAGATATTTCCATGTTTATAGAGATGGCGGTGTAGATATTTCCATGTTTATACAGATGGTGGTGTAGATATTTCCATCATCTTACTGATGGCAGTGTAGATATTTCCATGTTTATAGAGATGGCGGTGTAGATATTTCCATGTTCATACAGATGGCGGTGTAGATATTTCCATCCTTATACCGATAGCGGTGTAGATATTTCCATGTTGATACAGATGACGGTGTAGATATTTCCATCTTTATACAGATGGCGGTGTAGATATTTCCATGTTCATACACAAGACCGTGTAGATATTTCCATCTTTATACAGATGGCTGTGTAGATATTTCCATGTTAATACAGATGGCAGTGTAGTCATTTCCATGTTTATAGAGATGGCGGTGTAGATATTTCCATGTTGATACAGATAGCTGTGTGGATATTTCCATCTTTATACAGATGGCAGTGTAGATATATCCATGTTTATACAAATGGCGCTGTAGATATTTCCATGTTTATACAGATGGCAGTGTAGATATTTCCATGTTTATAGAGATGGCGGTATAGATATTTCCATGTTCATAGAGATAGCGGTGTAGTTATTTCCTTGTAAATAGGCATAGCGGTGTAGATATTACCATGTTTATAGAGATGGAGGTGTAGATATTTCCTAGTTTATACAGATAGCGGTGTAGATATTTCCATGTTCATAGTGATAGCGGTGTAGACATTTCCACGTTTATACAGATAGCGGTGTAGATATTTCCATGTTCTTACAGATGGCGGGGCGGATATTTCCATCCTAAAAGAGATAGCCGTGTAGAAATTTCCATGTTTATACAGATGGTGGTGTAGATATTTCCATGTTAATGGAGATGGCGGTGTAAATATTTCCATGCTTATAGAGTTAACGGTGTAGTTATTTCAATGTTAATAGGCATAGCGATGTAGATATTTCCATGTTTATAGAGACAGACGTGCAGATGTTTCCTTGTTTATACAGATAGCGGTGTAGATATTTCCATGTTTATAGAGATAGCGGTGTAGACATTTCAAAATTTATACAGATAGCTTTGTAGATATTTAAAGGTTCATACAGATGGTGGTGTGGATATTTCCATCCTTATACAGACAGCGGTGTAGATATACCCATATTTATACAGATGGCGGTGTAGATATTTCCATCTTTATACAGATTTCGGTGTACATGTTTCCATGTTCATAGAGATGTCGGTGTAGATATTTCCATGTTTTTTGACATGGCGGTGTAGATATTTCCATGTTTATACAGATAGCCGTGTAGATATTTCCATGTTTATACAGTTAGCTGTGTAGATATTTCCATAGTTATACAGTCGGCAGTGTAGATATTTCCATGTTCATACAGATGGCGGTGTAGATATTTCCATGTTTATAGAGATGACGGTGTAGATATTTCCATGTTTATACAGAAGGGGGTGTAGATATTTCCATGTTTATAGAGATGGCGGTGTAGATATTTCCATGTTTAAACAGATAGCTGTGTAGATATTTCCATGTTTATAGAGATGGCGGAGTAAATATTTCCATGTTTATACAGATAGCTGTGTAGGTATTTCCATTTTTATACACATGGTGGTGTAGATATTTCCATGTTTATACAGATCGCGGTGTAGATATTTCCTTCTTTATACAGATGGCGGTGTATGTATTTCGATGTTTATAGAGATGGCGGTGTAGATATTTCCATGTTTTTAGAGATAGCGGTGTAGTTATTTCCATGTTAATAGGCATAGCGGTGTAGATATTTCCATTTTTATAGAGACAGGGGTGTACATATTTCCTTGTTTATACAGATATCGGTGTAGATATTTCCATGTTTATAGAGATAGCTGTGTAGACATTTCCACATTTATACAGATGATGGTGTAGATATTTCCATGTTTATAGAGATGACGTTGCATATATTTCCATGTTCATACAGATGGCGGTGTAGATATTTCGATCTTTATACAGATGTCGGTGTAGATATTTCCATGTTTATACAGATGGCGGTGTAGATATTTCCATGTTTATACAGATGGCGGTGTAGATATTTCCATGTTTATACAGATGGCGGTGCAGATATTTCCATGTTTATAGAGATGGCGGTGTAGATATTTCCATGTTTAAACAGATAGCTGTGTAGATATTTCCATCTTTATACAGATGGCGGTGTAGATATTTCCATGTTTATACAGATGGTGGTGTAGATATTTCCATCTTTATACTGATGGCAGTGTAGATATTTCCATGTTTATAGAGATGGCGGTGTAGATATTTCCATGTTCATACAGATGGCGGTGTAGATATTTCCATCCTTATACCGATAGCGTTGTAGATATTTCCATGTTGATACAGATGACGGTGTAGATATTTCCATCTTTATACAGATGGCGGTGTACATATTTCCATGTTCATACAGATTGCGGTGTAGATATTTCCATGTTTATAGAGATGGCGGTATAGATATTTCCATGTTTATACAGGTGCCGGTGTAGATATTTCCATCTTTATACAGATGGCGGTGTAGATATTTCCATCTTTATACAAATGGCGGTGTAGATATTTCCATGTTCATACACAAGACGGTGTAGACATTTCCATCTTTATACAGATTTGGGTGTACATGTTTCCATGTTCATAGAGATGTCGGTGTAGATATTTCCATGTTTTTTGACATGGCGGTGTAGATATTTCCATGTTTATACAGATAGCGGTGTAGATATTTCCATGTTCTTACAGATGGCGGTGCAGATATTTCCATCCTTGTAGAGATAGCCGTGTAGAAATTTCCATGTTTATACAGATGGCGGTGTAGATATTTCCATGTTTATGGAGATGTCGGTGTAGATATTTCCATGTTTATAGAGATAACGATGTAGTTATTTCAATGTTAATAGGCATAGCGATGTAGATATTTCCATGTTTATAGAGACAGAATTGTAGATGTTTCCTTGTTTATACAGATAGCGGTGTAGATATTTCCATGTTTATAGAGATAGCGGTGTAGACATTTCCAAATTTATACAGATTTCGGTGTACATGTTTCCATATTCATAGAGATGTCGGTGTAGATATTTCCATGTTTTTAGACATGGCGGTGTAGATATTTCCATGTTTATACAGATAGCGGTGTAGATATTTCCATGTTTATACAGTTAGCTGTGTAGATATTTCCATCGTTGTACAGATGGCGGTGTAGATATTTCCATGTTCATACAGATGGCGGTGTAGATATTTCCATGTTTATAGAGATGACGGTGTAGATATTTCCATGTTTATACAGAAGGGGGTGTAGATATTTCCATGTTTATAGAGATAGAAGTGTAGATATTTCCGTGTTTATACAGAAGGGGGTGTAGATATTTCCATGTTTATAGAGATGGCGGAGTAGATATTTCCATGTTTATACAGATAGCTGTGTAGGTATTTCCTTTTTTATACACATGGTGGTGTAGATATTTCCATGTTTATACAGATCGCGGTGTAGATATTTCCTTCTTTATACAGATGGCGGTGTAGGTATTTCGATGTTTATAGAGATGGCGGTGTAGATATTTCCATGTTTTTAGAGATAGCGGAGGAGTTATTTCCATGTTAATAGGCATAGCGGTGTAGATATTTCCATTTTTATAGAGACAGGGGTGTACATATTTCCTTGTTTATACAGATAGCGGTGTAGATATTTCCATGTTTATAGAGATAGCTGTGTAGACATTTCCAAATTTATACAGATGGTGGTGTAGATATTTCCATGTTTATAGAGATGACGTTGCATATATTTCCATGTTTATACAGATGGCGGTGTAGATATTTCCATCTTTATACAGATGGCGGTGTGGATATTTCCATGTTCATACACAAAACGGTGTAGATATTTCCATCTTTATACAGATGGCGGTGTAGGTATTTCGATGTTTATAGAGATGGCAGTGTAGATATTTCCATGTTTTTAGAGATAGCGGTGTAGTAATTTCCATGTTAATAGGCATAGCGGTGTAGATATTTCCATTTTTATAGAGACAGGGGTGTACATATTTCCTTGTTTATACAGATAGCGGTGTAGATATTTCCATGTTCTTACAGATGGCGGTGCAGATATTTCCATACTTATACAGATAGCCATGTAGAAATTTCCACGTTTATACAGATGGCGTTGTAGATATTTCCATGTTTATGGAGATGGCGGTGTAGATATTTCCATGTTTATAGAGATAACGGTGTAGTTATTTCAATGTTAATAGGCATAGCGATGAAGATATTTCCATGTTTATAGAGACAGAGGTGTAGATGTTTCCTTTTTTATACAGATAGCGGTGTAGATATTTCCATGTTTATTTAGATAGCGGTGTAGACATTTCCAAATTTATACAGATTTCGGTGCACATGTTTCTATGTTCATAGAGATGTCGGTGTAGATTTGTCCATGTTTTTAGACATGGCGGTGCAGATATTTCCATGTTCATACCAAGACGGTGTAGATATTTCCATCTTTATACAGATGGCTGTGTAGATATTTCCATGTTAATACAGATGGCAGTGTAGTCATTTCCATGTTTATAGAGATGGCGGTGTAGATATTTCCATGTTTATACAGATAGCTGTGTGGATATTTCCATCTTTATACAGATGTCAGTGTAGATATATCCATGTTTATACAAATGGCGGTGTAGATATTTCCATGTTTATACAGATGGCAGTGTAGATCTTTCCATGTTTATAGAGATGGCGGTAAAGATATTTCCATGTTTATAGAGATAGCGGTGTAGTTAATTCCATGTAAATAGGCATAGCGGTGTAGATATTTCCATGTTTATAGAGATGGAGGTGTAGATATTTCCTAGTTTATTCAGATAGCGGTGTAGATATTTCCATGTTTATAGAGATAGCGGTGTGGACATTTCCACGTTTATACAGATAGCGGTGTAGATATTTCCATGTTCTTACAGATGGCAGGGCAGATATTTCCATCCTAAAACAGATAGCCGTGTAGAAATTTCCATGTTTATACAGATAGCTGTGTAGATATTTCCATCTTTATACAGATGGCGGTGTAGATATTTCCATGTTTATACAGATGGTGGTGTAGATATTTCCGTCTTTATTCAGATGGCAGTGTAGATATTTCCATGTTGATAGAGATAGCAGTGTAGATATTTCCATGTTCATACAGATGGCGGTGTAGATATTTCCATCCTTATACCGATAGCGGTGCAGATATTTACGTGTTGATACAGATGACGGTGTAGATATTTCCATCTTTATACAGATGGCGGTGTAGATATTTCCATGTTCATACAGATGGCTGTGTAGATATTTCTATGTTTATAGAGATGGCGGTATAGATATTTCCATGTTTATACAGGTGGCGGTGTAGATATTTCCATCTTTATACAGATGGCGGTGTAGATATTTCCATGTTCATACAGATGGCGGTGTAGATATTTCCATGTTCATACACAAGACGGTGTAGATATTTCCATCTTTAAACAGATGGCAGTGTAGTCATTTCCATGTTCATAGAGATGGCGGTGTAGATATTTCCATGTTTATACAGATGGCAGTGTAGTCATTTCCATGTTTATAGTGATGGCGGTGTAGATATTTCCATGTTTATAAAGATAGCTGTGTAGATATTTCCGTCTTTATACAGATGGCAGTGTAGATATATCCATGTTTATATATATGACGATGTAGATATTTCCATGTTCATACAGATGGCAGTGTAGATATTTCCATGTTTATAGAGATGGCGGTATAGATATTTCCATGTTTATAGAGATAGCAGTGTAGTTATTTCCATGTAAATAGGCATAGCGGTGTAGATATTTTCATGTTTATTTAAATAGAGGTGTAGATATTTCCTAGTTTATACAGATAGCGGTGTAGATATTTCCATGTTTATAGAGATAGCGGTGTAGACATTTCCATGTTTATACAGATAGCGGTGTAGATATTTCCATGTTCTTACAGAAGGCAGTGCAGATATTTCCATCCTTATACAGATAGCCATGAAGAAATTTCCATGTTTATACAGATGGCGGTGTAGATATTTCCATGTTTATGGAGATGGCGGTGTAGATATTTCCATGTTTATGGAGATAACGGTGTAGTTATTTCAATGTTAATAGGCATAGCGATGTAGATATTTCCATGTTTATAGAGACAGAGGTGTAAATGTTTCCTTGTTTATACAGATAGCGGTGTTGATATTTCCATGTTTATAGAGATAGCGGTGTAGACATTTCCAAATTTATACAGATAGCGGTGTAGATATTTAAAGGTTCATACAGATGGTGGTGTGGATATTTCCATCCTTATACAGATAGCGGTGTAGATATTCCCATATTTATACAGATGGCGGTGTAGATATTTCCATCTTTATACAGATTTCGGTGTACATGTTTCCATGTTCATAGAGATGTTGGTGTAGATATTTTCATGTTTTTAGACATGGCGGTGTAGATATTTCCATGTTTATACAGATAGCGGTGTAGATATTTCCATGTTTATACAGTTAGCTGTGAAGATATTTCCATCGTTATACAGATGGCGGTGTAGATATTTCCATATTTATAGAGATGACGGTGTAGATATTTCCATGGTTATACAGAAGGGGGTGTAGATATTTCCATGTTTATAGAGATAGAGGTGTAGATATTTCCGTGTTTATACAGAAGGTGGTGTAGATATTTCCATGTTTATAGAGATGGCGGTGTAGATATCTCCATGTTTATACAGATAGCTGTGTAGATATTTCCATTTTTATACACATGGTGGTGTAGATATTTCCATCTTTATACAGATCGCGGTGAAGATATTTCCTTCTTTATACAGATGGCGGTGTAGGTATTTTGATGTTTATAGAGATGGCGGTGTAGATATTTCCATGTTCATAGAGATAGCTGTGTAGTTATTTCCATGTTAATAGGCATAGCGGTGTAGATATTTCCATTTTTATAGAGACAGGGATGTAGATATTTCCTTGTGTATACAGATAGCGGTGTAGATATTTCCATGTTTATAGAGATAGTGGTGTAGACATTTCCACATTTATACAGATGGCGGTGTAGATATTTCCATGTTTATAGAGATGACGTTGCATATATTTCCATGTTTATACAGATGGCGGTGTAGATATTTCCATCTTTATACACATGGCGGTGTAGATATTTCCATGTTCATACAGATGGCGGTGTAGATATTTCCATGTTTATACAGATGGCGGTGTAGATATTTCCATGTTTATTCAGATGTCGGTGCAGATATTTCCATGTTTATAGAGATGGCGGTGTAGATATTTCCATGTTTAAATAGATAGCTCTGTAGATATTTCCATCTTTATACAGATGGCGGTGTAGATATTTCCATGTTTATACAGATTGTGGTGTAGATATTTCCATCTTTATACAGATGACAGTGTAGATATTTCCATGTTTATAGAGATGGCAGTGTAGATATTTCCAAGTTCATACAGATTGCAGTGTAGATATTTCCATCCTTATACCGATAGCGGTGTAGATATTTCCATGTTTATACAGATGACGGTGTAGATATTTCCATCTTTATACAGATGGCGGTGTAGATATTTCCATGTTTATAGAGATGGCGGTATAGATATTTCCATGTTTATAGAGATGGCGGTATAGATATTTCCATGTTTATACAGGTGGCGGTGTAGATATTTCCATCTTTATACATATGGAGGTGTAGATATTTCCATCTTTATACAGATGACGGAGTAGATATTTCCATGTTTATACAGATGGCAGTGTAGTCATTTCCATGTTTATAGAGATGGCGGTGTAGGTATTTCCATGTTTATACAGATAGCTGTGTAGATATTTCCATCATTATACAGATGTCTGTGTAGATATATCCATGTTTATACAAATGGCGGTGTAGATATTTCCATGTTTATACAGATGGCAGTGTAGATATTTCCATGTTTATAGAGATGGCGGTATAGATATTTCCATGTTTATAGAGATAGCGGTGTAGTTATTTCCATGTAAATAGGCATAGCGGTGTAGATATTTCCATGTTTATAGAGATAGAGGTGTAGATATTTCCTAGTTTATACAGATAGCGGTGTAGATATTTCCATGTTTATAGAGATAGCGGTGTAGACATTTCCACGTTTATACAGATAGCGGTGTAGATGTTTCCATGTTCTTACAGATGGCGGTGCAGATATTTCCATCCTTATACAGATAGCCGTGTAGAAATTTCCATGTTCTTACAGATGGCGGTGCAGATATTTCCATCCTTATACAGATAGCCGTGTAGAAATTTCCATGTTTATACAGATGGCGGTGTAGATATTTCCATGTTTTTGGAGGTGGCGGTGTAGGTATTTCTATGTTTATAGAGAAAACTGTGTATATATTTCAATGTTAATAGGCATAGCGATGTAGATATTTCCATGTTTATAGAGATAGCGGTGTAGATATTTCCATGTTAATAGGCATAGCGGTGTAGATATTTCCATTTTTATAGAGACAGGGGTGTAGATGTTTCCTTGTTTATACAGATAGCGGTGTAGATATTTCAATGTTTATAGAGATAGCGGTGTAGACATTTACACATTTATACAGATGGCGGTGTAGATATTTCCATGTTTATAGAGATGACGTTGCATATATTTCCATGTTTATACAGATGGCGGTGTAGATATTTCCATCTTTATAGAAATGGCGGTGTAGATATTTCCATGTTCATACAGATGGCGGTGTAGATATTTCCATGTTTATACAGATGGCGGTGTAGATATTTCCATGTTTATACAGATGGCGGAGCAGATATTTCCATGTTTATAGAGATGGCGGTGTAGATATTTCCATATTTAAACAGATAGCTGTGTAGATATTTCCATCTTTACACAGATGGCGTTGTAGATATTTCCATGTTTATACAGATGGTGGTGTAGATATTTCCATGTTTATACAGATGGCAGTGTAGATATTTCCATGTTTATAGAGATGGCAGTGTAGATATTTCCATGTTCATACAGATGGCGGTGTAGATATTTCCATCCTTATACCGATAGCGGTGTAGATATTTCCATGTTGATACAGATGACGGTGTAGATATTTCCATCTTTATACAGATGTCGGTGTAGATATTTCCATGTTCATACAGATGGCGGTGTAGATATTTCCATGTTTATAGAGATGGCGGTATAGATATTTCCATGTTTATACAGGTAGCGGTGTAGATATTTCCATCTTTATACAGATGGCGGTGTAGATATTTCCATCTTTATACAGATGGCTGTGTAGATATTTCCATGTTTATACAGATGGCAGTGTAGTCATTTCCATGTTTATAGAGATGGCGGTGTAGATATTTCCATGTTTATACAGATAGCTGTGTAGATATTTCCATCTTTATACAGATGGCAGTGTAGATATATCCATGATTATACAAATGGCGGTGTAGATATTTTCATGTTTATACAGATGGCAGTGTAGATATTTCCATGTTTATAGAGATGGCGGTGAAGGTATTTCCATGTTTATAGAGATAGCGGTGTAGTTAATTCCATGTAAATAGGCATAGCGGTGTAGATATTTCCATGTTTATAGAGATAGAGGTGTAGATATTTCCTAGTTTATACAGATAGCGGTGTAGATATTTCCATGTTTATGGAGATAGCGGTGTAGACATTTCCACGTTTATACAGATAGCGGTGTAGATATTTCCATGTTCTTACAGATGGCGGTGCAGATATTTCCATCCTTATACAGATAGCCGTGTAGAAATTTCCATGTTTATACAGATGGCAGTGTAGATATTTCCATGTTTATGAAGATGGCGGTGTAGATATTTCCATGTTTATAGAGATAACGGTGTAGTTATTTCAATGTTAATAGGCATAGCGATGTAGATATTTCCATGTTTATAGAGACAGAGGTGTAGATGTTTCCTTGTTTATACAGATAGCGGTGTAGATATTTCCATGTTTATAGAGATAGCGGTGTAGACATTTCCAAATTTATACAGATAGCGGTGTAGATATTTAAAGGTTCATACAGATGGTGGTGTGGATATTTCCATCCTTATACAGATAGCGGTGTAGATATTCCCATATTTATACAGATGGCGGTGTAGATATTTCCAACTTTATACACATTTCCGTGTACATGTTTCCATGTTCATAGAGATGTCGGCGTAGATATTTCCAAGTTTTTAGACATGGCGGTGTAGATATTTCCATGTTTATACAGATAGCGGTGTAGATATTTCCATGTTTATATAGTTAGCTGTGTAGATATTTCCATCGTTATACAGATGGCGGTGCAGATATTTCCATGTTCATACAGATGGCGGTGTATATATTTCCATGTTTATAGAGATGACGGTGTAGATATTTCCATGTTTATACAGAAGGGGGTGTAGATATTTCCATGTTTATAGAGATAGAGTTGTAGATATTTCCGTGTTTATACTGAAGGTGGTGTAGATATTTCCATGTTTATAGAGATGCCGGTGTAGATATTTCCATGTTTATACAGATAGCTGTGTAGGTATTTCCATTTTTATACACATGGTGGTTTAGATATTTCCATGTTTATACAGATCGTGTTGTAGATATTTCCTTCTTTATACAGATGGCGGTGTAGATATTTCCATGTTTATAGAGATAGCGGTGTAGACATTTCCACATTTATGCAGATGGCGGTGTAAATATTTCCATGTTTATAGAGGTGACGTTGCATATATTTCCATGTTTATACAGATGGCAGTGTAGATATTTCCATCTTTATACAGGTGACGGTGTAGATATTTCCATGTTTATACAGATGGCTGTGTAGATATTTCCATGTTCATACAGATGGCGGTGCAGGTATTTCCATGTTTATAGAGATGACGGTGTAGATATTTCCATGTTTATACAGAAGGGGTTGTAGGTATTTCCATGTTTATAGAGATAGAGGTGTAGATATTTCCGTGTTTATACAGAATGGGGTGTATATATTTCCATGTTTATAGAGATGGCGGTGTAGACATTTCCATGTTTATACAGATAGCTGTGTAGGTATTTCCATTTTTATACATATTGTGGTGTAGATATTTCCATGTTTATACAGATCGCGGTGTAGATATTTCCTTCTTTATACAGATGGCGGTGTAGGTATTTCGATGTTTATAGAGATGGCGGAGTTGATATTTCCATGTTTTTAGAGATAGCGGTGTAGTTGTTTCCATGTTAATAGGCATAGCGGTGTAGATATTTCCATTTTTATAGAGACAGGGGTGTACATCTTTCCTTGTTTATACAGTTAGCGGTGTAGATATTTCCAGGTTTATAGAGATAGCGGTGTAGACATTTCCACATTTATACAGATGATGGTGTAGATATTTCCATGATTATAGAGATGACGTTGCATATATTTCCATGTTTATACAGATGGCGGTGTAGATATTTCCATCTTTACACAAATGGCGGTGTAGATATTTCCATGTTCATACAGATGGCGGTGTAGATATTTCCATGTTTATACAGATGGCGGTGTAGATATTTCCATGTTTATACAGATGGCGGAGCAGATATTTCCATGTTTACAGAGATGGCGGTGTAGATATTTCCATGTTTAAACAGATAGCTGTGTAGATATTT
Organism: Gorilla gorilla gorilla; assembly: GCF_029281585.2. Lineage (NCBI taxonomy): Eukaryota > Metazoa > Chordata > Mammalia > Primates > Hominidae > Gorilla > Gorilla gorilla. The sequence continues at coordinate 56,828 of NC_073232.2, read as the reverse complement.
CCATTTTTATACAGATGGCGGTGTATATATTTCCATGTTTATACAGATGGTGGTGTAGAGATTTCCATCTTTATACAGATGTCAGTGTAGATATTTCCATGTTTATAGAGATGGCAGTGTAGGTATTTCCATGTTCATACAGACGGCGGTGTAGATATTTCCATCCTTATACCGATAGCGGTGTAGATATTTCCATGTTGATACAGATGACGGTGTAGATATTTCCATCTTTTTACAGATGGCGGTGTAGATATTTCCATGTTCATACAGATGGTGGTGTAGATATTTCCATGTCTATAGAGATGGCGGTATAGATATTTCCATGTTTATACCGGTGGCTGTGTAGATATTTCCATCTTTATACAGATGGCGGTGTAGATATTTCCATCTTTATACAGATGGCGGTGTAGATATTTCCATGTTCATACACAAGACGGTGTAGATATTTCCATCTTTATACAGATGGCTGTGTAGATATTTCCATGTTTATACAGATGGCAGTGTAGTCATTTCCATGTTTATAGAGATGGCGGTGTAGATATTTCCATGTTTATACAGATAGCTGTGTAGATATTTCCATCTTTATACAGATGGCAGTGTAGATATATCCATGTTTATACAAATGGCGGTGTAGATATTTCCATGTTTATACAGATGGCAGTGTAGATATTTCCATGTTTATAGAGATGGCGGTATAGATATTTCCATGTTTATAGAGATAGCGGTGTAGTTATTTCCATGTAAATAGGCATAGCGGTGTAGATATTTCCATGTTTATAGAGATAGAGGTGTAGATATTTCCTAGTTTATACAGATAGCGGTGTAGATATTTCCATGTTTATAGAGATAGCGGTGTAGACATTTCCACGTTTATACAGATAGCGGTGTAGATATTTCCATGTTCTTACAGATGGCGGTGCAGATATTTCCGTCCTGATACAGATAGCCGTGTAGAAATTTCCATGTTTATACAGATGGCAGTGTAGATATTTCCATGTTTATGGAAATGGCGGTGTAGATATTTCCATGTTTATAGAGATAACGGTGTAGTTATTTCTATGTTAATAAGCATAGCGATGTAGATATTTCCATGTTTATAGAGACAGAGGTGTAGATGTTTCTTTGTTTATACAGATAGCGGTGTAGATATTTCCATGTTTATAGAGATAGCGGTGTAGACATTTCCAAATTTATACAGATAGCGGTGTAGATATTTAAAGGTTCATACAGATGGTGGTGTGGATATTTCCATCCTTATACAGATAGCGGTGTAGATATTTCCATCTTTATACAGATTTCGGTGTACATGTTTCCATGTTCATAGAGATGTTGGTGTAGATATTTCCATGATTTTAGACATGGCGGTGTAGATATTTCCATGTTTATACAGATAGCGGTGTAGATATTTCCATGTTTATACAGTTAGCTGTGTAGATATTTCCATCGTTATACAGATGGCGGTGTAGATATTTCCATGTTCATTCAGATGGCGGTGTAGATATTTCCATGTTTATAGAGATGACGGTGTAGATATTTCTATGTTTATACAGATGGCGGTGTAGATATTTCCATCTTTATACAGATTTCGGTGTACATGTTTCCATGTTCATAGAGATGTTGGTGTAGATATTTCCATGTTTTTAGACATGGCGGTGTAGATATTTCCATGTTTATACAGATAGCTGTGTAGGTATTTCCATTTTTATACACATGGTGGTGTAGATATTTCCATGTTTATACAGATCGCGGTGTAGATATTTCCTTCTTTATACAGATGGCGGTGTAGGTATTTTGATGTTTATAGAGATGGCGGTGTAGATATTTCCATGTTTATAGAGATAACGGTGTAGTTATTTCCATGTTAATAGGCATAGCGGTGTAGATATTTCCATTTTTATAGAGACAAGGATGTAGATATTTCCTTGTGTATACAGATGGCGGTGTAGATATTTCCATGTTTATAGAGATAGCGGTGTAGACATTTCCACATTTATGCAGATGGCGGTGTAAATATTTCCATGTTTATAGAGGTGACGTTGCATATATTTCCATGTTTATACAGATGGCAGTGTAGATATTTCCATCTTTATACAGATGGCGGTGTAGATATTTCCATGTTTATACAGATGGCTGTGTAGATATTTCCATTTTCATACAGATGGCGGTGCAGTTATTTCCATGTTTATAGAGATGACGGTGTAGATATTTCCATGTTTATACAGAAGGGGTTGTAGATATTTCCATGTTTATAGAGATAGAGGTGTAGATATTTCCATGTTTATACAGAATGGGGTGTATATATTTCCATGTTTATAGAGTTGGCGGTGTAGATATTTCCATGTTTATACAGATAGCTGTGTAGGTATTTCCATTTTTATACATATTGTGGTGTAGATATTTCCATGTTTATACAGATCGCGGTGTAGATATTTCCTTCTTTATACAGATGGCGGTGTAGGTATTTCGATGTTTATAGAGATGGCGGTGTTGATATTTCCATGTTTTTAGAGATATCGGTGTAGTTATTTCCATGTTAATAGGCATAGCGGTGTAGATATTTCCATTTTTATAGAGACAGGGGTGTACATATTTCCTTGTTTATACAGTTAGCGGTGTAGATATTTCCATGTTTATAGAGATAGCGGTGTAGACATTTCCACATTTATACAGATGGCGTTGTAGATATTTCCATGTTTATAGAGATGACGTTGCATATATTTCCATGTTTATACAGATGGCGGTGTAGATATTTCCATCTTTATACAAATGGTGGTGTAGATATTTCCATGTTCATACAGATGGCGGTGTAGATATTTCCATGTTTATACAGATGGCGGTGTAGATATTTCCATGTTTATACAGATGGCGGAGCAGATATTTCCATGTTTACAGAGATGGCGGTGTAGATATTTCCATGTTTAAACAGATAGCTGTGTAGATATTTCCATCTTTATACAGATGGCGGTGTAGATATTTCCATGTTTATACAGATGGCGGTGCAGATATTTCCATCCTGATACTGATAGCCGTGTAGAAATTTCCATGTTTATACAGATGGCAGTGTAGATATTTCCATGTTTATGGAGATGGCGGTGTAGTTATTTCTATGTTAATAGGCATAGCGATGTAGATATTTCCTTGTTTATAGAGACAGAGGTGTAGATGTTTCTTTGTTTATACAGATAGCGGTGTAGATATTTCCATGTTTATAGAGATAGCGGTGTAGACATTTCCAAATTTATACAGATAGCGGTGTAGATATTTAAAGGTTCATACAGATGGTGGTGTGGATATTTCCATCCTTATACAGATAGCGGTGTAGATATTTCCATCTTTATACAGATTTCGGTGTACATGTTTCCATGTTCGTAGAGATGTTGGTGTTGATATTTCCATGTTTTTAGACATGGCGGTGTAGATATTTCCATGTTTATACAGATAGCGGTATAGATATTTCCATGTTTATACAGTTAGCTGTGTAGATATTTCCATCGTTATACAGAAGGCGGTGTAGATATTTCCATGTTCATACAGATGGCGGTGTAGATATTTCCATGTTTATAGAGATGACGGTGTAGATATTTCTATGTTTATACAGATGGCTGTGTAGATATTTCCATCTTTATACAGATTTCGGTATGCATGTTTCCATGTTCATAGAGATGTTGTTGTAGATATTTCCATGTTTTTAGACATGGCGGTGTAGATATTTCCATGTTTATACAGATAGCTGTGTAGGTATTTCCATTTTTATACACATGGTGGTGTAGATATTTCCATGTTTATACAGATCACGGTGTAGATAATTCCTTCTTTATACAGATGGCGGTGTAGGTATTTTGATGTTTATAGAGATGGCGGTGTAGATATTTCCATGTTTATAGAGATAGCGGTGTAGTTATTTCCATGTTAATAGGCATAGCGGTGCAGATATTTCCATTTTTATGGAGACAGGGATGTAGATATTTCCTTGTGTATACAGATAGCGGTGTAGATATTTCCATGTTTATAGAGATAGCGGTGTAGACATTTCCACATTTATACAGATGGCGGTGTAAATATTTCCATGTTTATAGAGATGACGTTGCATATATTTCCATGTTTATACAGATGGCGGTGTAGATATTTCCATCTTTATACACATGGCGGTGTAGATATTTCCATCTTTCTACAGATGGCAGTTTAGATATTTCCATGTTTATAGAGATGGCAGTGTAGATATTTCCATGTTCATACAGATGGCGGTGTAGATATTTCCATCCTTATACCGATAGCGGTGTAGATATTTCCAAGTTTATACAGATGACGGTGTAGATATTTCCATCTTTATACAGATGGCGGTGTAGATATTTCCATGTTCATACAGATGGCGGTGTAGATATTTCCATGTTTATAGTGATGGCGGTATAGATATTTCCATGTTTATACAGGTGGCGGTGTAGATATTTCCATCTTTATACAGATGGCGGTGTAGATATTTCCATCTTTATACAGATGGCGGTGTAGATATTTCCATGTTCATACACAAATCGGTGTAGATATTTCCATCTTTATACAGATGGCTGTGTAGATATTTCCATGTTTATACAGATGGCAGTGTAGTCATTTCCATGTTTATAGAGAAGGCGGTGTAGATATTTCCATGTTTATACAGATAGCTGTGTAGATATTTCCACCTTTATACAGATGGCAGTGTAGATATATCCATGTTTATACAAATGGCGGTGTAGATATTTCCATATTTATATAGATGGCAGTGTACATATTTCCATGTTTATAGAGATGGCGGTATAGATATTTCCATGTTTATAGAGATTGCGGTGTAGTTATTTCCATGTAAATAGGCATAACGGTGAAGATATTTCCATGTTCATAGAGATAGAGGTGTAGATATTTCCTAGTTTATATAGATAGTGGTGTAGATATTTCCATGTTTATAGAGATAGCGTTGTAGACATTTCAACGTTTATACAGATAGCGGTGTAGATATTTCCATGTTCTTACAGATGGCGGTGCAGATATTTCCATCCTTATACAGATAGCCGTGTAGAAATTTCCATGTTTATACAGATGGCGGTGTATATATTTCCATGTTTATGGAGATGGCGGTGTAGGTATTTCCATGTTTATAGAGATAATGGTGTTGTTATTTCAATGTTAATAGGCATAGCGATGTAGATATCTCCATGTTCATAGAGACAGAGGTGTAGATGTTTCCTTGTTTATACAGATAGCGGTGTAGATATTTCCATGTTTATAGAGACAGCGGTGTAGACATTTCCAAATTTATACAGATAGCGGTGTAGATATTTAAAGGTTCATACAGATGGCGGTGTAGATATTTCCATGTTTTTAGACATGGCGGTGTAGATATTTCCATGTTTATACAGATGGCAGTGTAGATATTTCCATGTTCATACAGATGGCGGTGTAGATATTTCCATGTTTATAGAGATGACGGTGTAGATATTTCCATGTTTATGCAGAAGGGGGTGTAGATATTTCCATGTTTATAGAGATAGAGGTGTAGATATTTCCGTGTTTATACAGAAGGTGGTGTAGATATTTCCATGTTTATAGAGATAGCGGTGTAGACATTTCCAAATTCATACAGATTTTGGTGTACATGTTTCCATGTTCATAGAGATATCGGTGTAGATATTTCCATGTTTTTAGACATGGCGGTGTAGATATTTCCATGTTTATACAGATAGCGGTGTAGATATTTCCATGTTTATACAGTTAGCTCTGTAGATATTTCCATCGTTATACAGATGGCGGTGTAGATATTTCCATGTTCATACAGATGGCGGTGTAGATATTTCCATGTTTATAGAGATGACGGTGTAGATATTTCCATGTTTATACAGAAGGGGGTGTAGATATTTCCATGTTTATAGAGATAGAGGTGTAGATATTTCCATGTTTTTACAGAAGGCGGTGTAGATATTTCCATGTTTCTAGAGATGGCAGAGTATATATTTCCATGTTTATACAGATAGCTGTGTAGCTATTTCCATTTTTATACACATGGTGGTGTAGTTATTTCCATGTTTATACAGATCGCGGTGTAGATATTTCCTTCTTTATACAGATGGCAGTGTAGGTATTCCGATGTTTATAGAGATGGCGGTGTAGATATTTCCATGTTTTTAGAGATAGCGGTGTAGTTATTTCCACATTTATACAGATGACGGTGCAGATATTTAAATGTTTATAGAGATGACGTTAGATATATTTCCATGTTTATACAGATGGCGGTGTAGATATTTCCATCTTTATACACATAGCGGTGTAGATATTTAAATGTTCATACAGATGGCGGTGTAGATATTTCCATTTTTATAGAGACAGGGGTGTACATATTTCCTTGTTTATACAGATAGCGGTGTAGATGTTTCCATGTTTATAGAGATAGCAGTGTAGACATTTCCACATTTATACAGATGACAGTGTAGATATTTAAATGTTTATAGAGATGACGTTGGATATATTTCCATGTTTATACAGATGGCGGTGTAGATATTTCCATCTTTATACACATGGCGGTGTAGATATTTAAATGTTCATACAGATGGCGGTGTAGATATTTCCATGTTTATACAGATGGCCGTGTAGATATTTCCATGTTTATACAGATGTCGGTGCAGATATTTCCATGTTTATAGAGACGGCGGTGTAGATATTTCCATGTTTAAACAGATAGCTTTGTAGATATTTCCATCTTTATACAGATGGCGGTGTAGATATTTCCATGTTCATACACAAGACGGTCTAGATACTTCCATCTTTATACAGATGGCTGTGTAGATATTTCCATGTTTATACAGATGGCAGTGTAGTCATTTCCATGTTTATAGAGATGGCGGTGTAGATATTTCCATGTTTATACAGATAGCTGTGTAGATATTTCCATCTTTAAACAGATGACAGTGTAGATATATCCATGTTTATACAAATGGCGGTGTAGATATTTCCATGTTTATACAGATGGCAGTGTAGATATTTCCATGTTTATAGAGATAGCGGTGTAGTTATTTCCATGAAAATAGGCATAGCGGTGTAGATATTTCCATGTTTATAGAGATAAAGGTGTAGATATTTCCTAGTTTATTCAGATAGCGGTGTAGATATTTCCATGTTTATAGAGATAGCGGAGTAGACATTTCCACGTTTATACAGATTGCGGTGTAGATATTTCCATGTTCTTACAGATGGCGGTGCAGATATTTCCATCCTTATACAGACAGCCGTGTAGAAATTTCCATGTTTATACAGATGGCACTGTAGATATTTCCATGTTTATGGAGATGGCGGTGTAGATATTTCCATGTTTATAGAGATAACGGTGTAGTTATTTCAATGTTAATAGGCATAGCGATGTAGATATTTCCATGTTTATAGAGACAGAGGTGCAGATGTTTCTTTGTTTATACAGATAGCGGTGTAGATATTTCCATGTTTATAGAGATAGCGGTGTAGACATTTCCAAATTTATACAGGTAGCGGTGTAGATATTTAAATGTTCATACAGATGGTTGTGTGGATATTTCCATCCTTATACAGATAGCGGTGTAGATATTTCCATCTTTATACAGATTTCGGTGTACATGTTTCCATGTTCATAGAGATGATGGTGTAGATATTTCCATGTTTTTAGACATGGCGGTGTAGATATTTCCATGTTTATACAAATAGCGGTGTAGATATTTCCATGTTTATACAGTTAGCTGTGTAGATATTTCCATCGTTATACAGATGGCGGTGTAGATATTTCCATGTTCATACAGATGGCGGTGTAGATATTTCCATGTTTATAGAGATGACGGTGTAGATATTTCTATGTTTATACAGATGGCGGTGTAGATATTTCCATCTTTATACAGATTTCGGTGTACATGTTTCCATGTTCATAGAGATGTTGGTGTAGATATTTCCATGTTTTTAGACATGGCGGTGTAGATATTTCCATGTATATACAGATAGCTGTGTAGGTATTTCCATTTTTATACACATGCTGGTGTAGATATTTCCATGTTTATACAGATCGTGGTGTAGATATTTCCTTCTTTATACAGATGGCGGTGTAGGTATTTTGATGTTTATAGAGATGGCGGTGTAGATATTTCCATGTTTATAGAGATAGCGGTGTAGTTATTTCCTTGTTAATAGGCATAGCGGTGTAGATGTTTCCATTTTTATAGAGACAGGGATGTAGATATTTCCTTGTGTATACAGATAGCGGTGTAGATATTTCCGTGTTTATACAGTAGGTGGTGTAGATATTTCCATGGTTATAGAGATGCCGGTGTAGATATTTCCATGTTTATACAGATAGCTGTGTAGGTATTTCCGTGTTTATACACGGTGGTGTAGATATTTCCATGTTTATACAGATCGTGGTGTAGATATTTCCATCTTTATACAGATGGCGGTGTGGATATTTCCATGTTCATACAGATGGTTGTGTAGATATTTCCATGTTTTTACAGATGGCGGTGCAGATATTTCCATGTTTATACAGATGGCGGTGCGGATATTTCCATGTGTATAGAGATGGCGGTGTAGATATTTCCATGTTTTTAGACATGGCGGTTTAGATATTTCCATGTTTATACAGATAGCGGTGTAGATATTTCCATCTTTATACACTTAGCTTTGTAGATATTTCCATCGTTATACAGATGGCGGTGTAGATATTTCCATGTTCATACAGATGGCGGTGTAGATATTTCCATGTTTATAGAGGTGACGGTGTAGATATTTCCATGTTTATACAGATAGCTCTGTAGGTATTTCCAATTTTATACACATGGTGGTGTAGATATTTCCGTGTTTATACAGATCGCGGTGTTGATATTTCCTTCTTTATACAGATGGCGGTGTAGGTATTTCGATGTTTATAGAGATGGCGTTGTAGATATTTCCATGTTTATAGAGATAGCGGTGTAGTTATTTCCATGTTAATAGGCATAGCGGGGTAGATATTTCCATTTTTATAGAGACAGTGGTGTATATATTTCCTTGTTTATGCCCATAGCGGTGTAGATATTTCCATGTTTATAGAGATAGCGGTGTAGACATTTCCACATTTATACAGATGGCAGTGTAGATATTTCCATGTTTATAGAGATGACGTTGCATATATTTCCATGTTTATACAGATGGCTGTGTAGAAATTTCCATCTTTATACAGATGGCGGTGTAGATATTTCCATGTTCATACAGATGGCGGTGTAGATATTTCCATGTTTATACAGATGGCTGTGTAGATATATCCATGTTTATACAGATGGCTGTGCAGATATTTCCATGTTTATAGAGATGGCGGTGTAGATATTTCCATGTTTAAACAGATAGCTGTGTAGATATTTCCATCTTTATACAGATGGCGGTGTAGATATTTCCATGTTTATACAGATGGTGGTGTAGATATTTCCATCTTTATACAGATGGCAGTGTAGCTATCTCCATGTTTATAGAAATGGCAGTGTAGATATTTCCATGTTCATACAGATGGCGGTGTAGATATTTTCATCCATATACCGATAGCGGTGTAGATATTTCCATGTTTATACAGATGATGGTGTAGATATTTCCATCTTTATACAGATGTCGGTCTAGATATTTCCATGTTCATACAGATGGCGGTGTAGATATTTCCATGTTTATAGAGATGGCGGTATAGATATTTCCATGTTTACACAGGTGGCGGTGAAGATATTTCCATCTTTATACAGATGGCTGTGTAGATATTTCCATCTTTATACAGATGGCTGTGTAGATATTTCCATGTTTATACAGACGGCAGTGTAGTCATTTCCATGTTTATAGAGATGGTGGTGTAGGTATTTCCATGTTTATACAGATAGCTGTGTAGATATTTCCATCTTTATACTGATGGCAGTGTAGATATATCCATGTTTATACAAATGGCGGTGTATATATTTCCATGTTTATACAGATGGCAGTGTAGATATTTCCATGTTTATAGAGATGACGATATAGATATTTCCATGTTTATAGAGCTAGCGGTGTTGATATTTCCATGTTTATAGAGATAGCGGTGTAGACATTTCCACATTTATACAGATGATGGTGTAGATAATTCCATGTTTATAGAGATGAAGTTGCATATATTTCCATGTTTATACAGATGGCGGTGTAGATATTTCCATCTTTATACACATGGCGGTGTAGATATTTAAATGTTCATACTGATGGCGGTGTAGATATTTCCATGTTTATACAGATGGCGGTGTAGATATTTCCATGTTTATACAGATGGCGGTGCAGATATTTCCATGTTTATAGAGATGGCGGTGTAGATATTTCCATGTTTATACAGATGGTGGTGTAGATATTTCCATCTTTATACAGATGGCAGTGTAGATATTTCCATGTTTATAGAGATAGCTGTGTAGATATTTCCAACTTTGTACAGATGGCGGTGTAGATATTTCCATGTTTATACAGATGGCAGTGTAGATATTTCCATGTTCATACGGATGGCGGTGTAGATATTTCCATCCTTATACCGATAGCTTTGTAGATATTTCCATGTTTATACAGATGACGGTGTAGATATTTCCATCTTTGTACAGATGGCGGTGTAGATATTTCCATGTTCATACAGATGGCGGTGTAGATATTTCCATGTTTATAGAGATGGCGGTATAGATATTTCCATGTTTATACTGGTGGCGGTGTAGATATTTCCATCTTTATTCAGATGGCGGTGTAGATATTGCCATCTTTATACAGATGGCGGTGTAGGTATTTCCATGTTCATACACAAGACGTTGTAGATATTTCCATCTTTATACAGATGGCTGTGTAGATATTTCCATGTTTATACAGATGGCAGTGTAGTCATTTCCATGTTTATAGAGATGGCGGTGTAGATATTTCCATGTTTATACAGATAGCTGTGTAGATATTTCCATCTTCATACAGATGGCAGTGTAGATATATCCATGTTTATACAAATGGCAGTGTAGATATTTCCATGTTTATACAGATGTCAGTGTAGCTATTTCCATGTTTATAGAGATGGAAGTATAGATATTTCCATGTTTATAGAGATATTGGTGTAGTTATTTTCATGTTAATAGGCATAGCGATGTAGATTTTTCCATGTTTATAGAGATAGAGATGTAGATATTTCCTAGTTTACACAGATAGCGGTGTAGATATTTCCAAGTTTATAGAGATAGCGATGTAGACATTTCCACGTTTATACAGATAGCGGTGTAGATATTTCCATGTTCTTACAGATGGCGGTGCAGATATTTCCATCCTTATACAGATAGCCGTGTAGAAATTTCCATGTTTATACAGATGGCGGTGTAGATATTTCCATGTTTATGGAGATGGCAGTGTAGGTATTTCCATGTTTATAGAGATAACGGTGTAGTTTTTTCAATGTTAATAGGCATAGCGATGTAGATATTTCCATGTTTATAGAGACAGAGGTGTAGTTGTTTCCTTGTTTATACAGATAGCGGAGTAGATATTTCCATGTTTATAGAGATAGCGGTGTAGACATTTCCAAATTTATACAGATAGCGGTGTAGATATTTAAAGGTTCATACAGATGGCGGTGTAGCTATTTCCATGTTTTTAGACATGGCGGTGTAGATATTTCCATGTTTATACAGATGGCAGTGTAGATATTTCCATGTTCATACAGATGGCGGTGTAGATATTTCCATGTTTATACAGAAGGGGGTGTAGATATTTCCATGTTTATAGAGATAGAGGTGTAGATATTTCCGTGTTTATACAGAAGGTGGTGTAGATATTTCCATGGTTATAGAGATGCCGGTGTAGATATTTCCATGTTTATACAGATAGCTGTGTAGGTATTTCCATGTTTATACACGGTGGTGTAGATATTTCCATGTTTATACAGATCGTGGTGTAGATATGTCCTTCTTTATACAGATGGCGGTGTAGATATTTCCATGTTTATACAGATGGCGGTGTAGATATTTCCATGTTTATAGAGATGACGTTGCATATATTTCCATGTTTATACAGATGGCGGTGTAGATATTTCCATCTTTATACAGATGGCGGTGTGGATATTTCCATGTTCATACAGATGGCTGTGTAGATATTTCCATGTTTTTACAGATGGCGGTGTAGATATTTCCATGTTTATACAGATGGCGGTGCAGATATTTCCATGCATATAGAGATGGCGGTGTAGATATTTCCATGTTTTTAGACATGGCGGTGTAGATATTTCCATGTTTATACAGATAGCGGTATAGATATTTCCATGTTTATACAGTTAGCTGTGTAGATATTTCCATCGTTATACAGATGGCGGTGTAGATATTTCCATGTTCATTCAGATGGCGGTGTAGATATTTCCATGTTTATAGAGGTGACGGTGTAGATATTTCCATGTTTATACAGATAGCTCTGTAGGTATTTCCAATTTTATACACATGGTGGTGTAGATATTTCCATGTTTATACAGATCGCGGTGTAGATATTTCCATGTTTATACAGTTAGCTGTGTAGATATTTCCATCGTTATTCAGATGGCGGTGTAGATATTTCCATGTTCATACTGATGGCGGTGTAGATATTACCATGTTTATAGAGGTTACGGTGTAGATATTTCCATGTTTATACAGATAGCTGTGTAGGTATTTCCATTTTTATACACATGGTGGTGTAGATAGTTCCATGTTTATACAGATCGCGGTGTAGATATTTCCTTCTTTATACAGATGGCGGTGTAGGTATTTCGATGTTTATAGAGATGGCGGTGTAGATATTTCCATGTTTATAGAGATAGCGGTGTAGTTATTTCCATGTTAATAGGCATAGCGGTGTAGATATTTCCATTTTTATAGAGAAAGGGGTGTACATATTTCCTTGTTTATACAGATAGCGGTGTAGATATTTCCATGTTTATAGAGATAGAGATGTAGACATTTCCACGTTTATACAGATAGCGGTGTAGGTATTTCCATGTTCTTACAGATGGCAGTGCAGATATTTCCATCCTTATACAGATGGCCGTGTAGAAATTTCCATGTTTATACAGATGGCGGTGTAGATATTTCCATGTTTATGGAGATGGCGGTGTAGGTATTTCCATGTTTATAGACATAACGGTGTAGTTATTTCAATGTTAATAGGCATAGCGATGTAGATATTTCCATGTTTATAGAGACAGAGGTGTAGTTGTTTCCTTGTTTATACAGATAGCAGTGTAGATATTTCCATGTTTATAGAGATAGCGGTGTAGACATTTCCAAATTTATGCAGATAGCGGTGTAGATATTTAAAGGTTCATACAGATGGCGGTGTCGATATTTCCATGTTTTTAGACATGGCGGTGTAGATATTTCCATGTTTATACAGATGGCAGTGTAGACATTTCCATGTTCATACAGATGGCGGTGTAGATATTTCCATGTTTATAGAGATGACGGTGTAGATATTTCCATGTTTATACAGAAGGGGGTGTAGATATTTCCATGTTTATAGAGATAGAGGTGTAGATATTTCCGTGTTTATACAGAAGGTGGTGTAGATATTTCCATGGTTATAGAGATGCCGGTGTAGATATTTCCATGTTTATACAGATAGCTGTGTACGTATTTCCATGTTTATACACGGTGGTGTAGATATTTCCATGTTTATACAGATCGTGGTGTAGATATGTCCTTCTTTATACAGATGGCGGTGTAGATATTTCCATGTTTATACATATGGCGGTGTAGATATTTCCATGTTTATAGAGATGATGTTGCATATATTTCCATGTTTATACAGATGGCGGTGTAGATATTTCCATCTTTATAGAGATGGCGGTGTGGATATTTCCATGTTCATACAGATGGCTGTGTAGATATTTCCATGTTTTTACAGATGGCGGTGTAGATATTTCCATGTTTATACAGATGGCGGTGCAGATATTTCCATGCATATAGAGATGGCGGTGTAGATATTTCCATGTTTTTAGACATGGCGGTGTAGATATTTCCATGTTTATACAGATAGCGGTGTAGATATTTCCATGTTTATACAGTTAGCTGTGTAGATATTTCCATCGTTATACAGATGGCGGTGTAGATATTTCCATGTTCATACAGATGGCGGTGTAGATATTTCCATGTTTATAGAGGTGACGGTGTAGATATTTCCATGTTTATACAGATAGCTCTGTAGGTATTTCCAATTTTATACACATGGTGGTGTAGATATTTCCATGTTTATACAGATCGCGGTGTAGGTATTTCCTTCTTTATACAGATGGTGGTGTAGGTATTTCGATGTTTATAGAGATGGCGTTGTAGATATTTCCATGTTTATAGAGATAGCGGTGTAGTTATTTCCATGTTAATAGGCATAGCGTGGTAGATATTTCCATTTTTATAGAGACAGTGGTGTATATATTTCCTTGTTTATTCCCATAGCGGTGTAGATATTTCCATGTTTATAGAGATAGCGGTGTAGACATTTCCACATTTATACAGATGGCAGTGTAGATATTTCCATGTTTATAGAGATGACGTTGCATATATTTCCATGTTTATACAGATGGCGGTGTAGAAATCTCCATCTTTATACAGATGGCGGTGTAGATATTTCCATGTTCATACAGATGGCGGTGTAGATATTTCCATGTTTATACAAATGGCTGTGTAGATATATCCATGTTTATACAGATGGCGGTGCAGATATTTCCATGTTTATAGAGATAGCGGTGTAGATATTTCCATGTTTAAACAGATAGCTGTGTAGATATTTCCTTCTTTATACAGATGGCGGTGTAGATATTTCCATGTTTATACAGATGGTGGTGTAGATATTTCCATCTTTATACAGATGGCAGTGTAGCTATCTCCATGTTTATAGAAATGGCAGTGTAGATATTTCTATGTTCATACAGATGGCGGTGTAGATATTTCCATGTTTATAGAGATGGCGGTATAGATATTTCCATGTTTATACAGGTGGCGGTGAAGATATTTCCATCTTTATACAGATGGCGGTGTAGATATATCCATGTTTATAGAGATAGCGGTGTATGTATTTCCATGTTTACACAGATAGCCGTGTAGATAGTTCCATGTTTACACAGATGGCAGAGTAGATATTTCCATTTTTATACAGATAGCGGTGTAGACATTTCCATGTTTATTTAGTTTGCAGTGTAGAGATTTCCATGTTCATTCAGATGGCGGTGCAGATATTTCCATGTTTATATAGTTAGCTGTGTAGATATTTCCATGTTCATACAGATGGCGGGAAGATATTTCCAGGTTTATACACATAACGGTGTATATATTTCCAAGTTTTAAGAGATAGCGGTGTAGATATTTCCATGTTTACACAGATAGTGGTGTAGGTATTTCCATGTTTACACAGATAGCGGTGTAGGTATTTCCATGTTTATACAGATAGCGGTGTAGATAATTCCATGTGTATACAGATTACGGTGTAGTTATTTACATATTCCTACAGATGGCTGTGTAGATATTTCCATGTTTATACAGATGGCTATGTAGATATTTCCATGTTTATAGAGATAGCGGTGTAGATATTTCCATGTTTACACAGATAGAGGTGTAGATATTTCCGTGTTTACACAGATAGCGGTGTAGATATTTCCGTGTTTGTACAGATAGTGGTGTAGAGATTTCCATGTTTATAGAGATATTGGTGTAGATATATGCAATTTTATACAGATAGCGGTATAGATATTTCCATGTTCATACAGATAGCGGTATAGATATTTCCATGTTCTTACAGATAGCAGTGTAGGTATTTCCATGTTCATACAGATGGTGTTGTCGATATTTCCATGTTTATAGAGATAGCGGTGTAGATATTTCCACGTTTACACAGACATCGGTGCAAATATTTCCATGTTTACAAAGATAGCGGTGTAGATATTTCCATGTATATACAGATAACGGTGTAGATATTCCCATGTTTATAGAGTTGGCGGTGTAGATATTTCCATGTTGATACAGATGGCGGTGTAGATATTTCCATGTTTATATAGTTGGCAGTGTAGATATTTCCAACTTCATACAGATGACGGTCAAGATATTTCCATGTGTATACACATAACTGTGTAGATATTTCCAAGTTTTAAGACATAGTGGTGTAGATATTTCCATGCTTACACAGATAGCGGTGTAGGTATTTCCATGTTTACACAGACAGCGGTGTAGATATTTCCATGTTTATACATATAGCGGTGTAGATATTTCCATGTTTATAGAGATAGTGGTGTAGATATTTACATGTTCCTACAGATGGCTGTGTAGATATTTCCATGTTTACACAGATAGCGGTGTAGATATTTCCAAGTTTATGAAGATAGCGGTGTAGATATTTCCACTTTTAGGCAGATAGCTGTGTAGATATTTACATGTTTAAACAGATAGTGGTGTAGGTATTTCCATGTTCTTACAGAGAGCTGTGTAGATATTTACATGTTTATAGATTTGGCGGTTTAGACATTTCCATGTTCATACAGATGGCGGTGTAGATATTTCCATGTTTATACAGATAGCGGTTTAGATATTTCCATCTTTATACACATAATGGTGTAGATCTTTCCATATTTTTAGAAATAGGGGTGTAGATATTTTCATGTTTACACAGATAGCGGTGCAGATATTTCCATGTTTATACAGATAGCGGTGTGGATATTTCCATGCTTATACAGATGGCGGTGTAGATATTTCCATGTTCATACAGATGGCGGTGTAGATATTTCCACGTTCATAAAGATGGCAGTGTAGATGTATCCATGTTTATAGAGATAGCGGTGTAGGTATTTCCATGTTTACTCAGATAGCGGTGTAGACATTTCCATGTTTATTGAGTTTGTGGTGTAGAGATTTCCATGTTCATACAGATGGCGTTGCAGATATTTCCATGTTTATATAGTTGACTGTGTATATATTTCCATGTTCATACAGATGGCGGTGAAGATATTTCCATGTTTATACACATAACGGTGTAGATATTACCAAGTTTTAAGAGATAACGGTGTAGATAGTTCCATGTTTACACAGATAGCGGTGTTGGTATTTCCATGTTTACACAGATAGCGGTGTAGATATTTCCATGTTTATACAGATAGCGGTGTTGATAATTCTATGTGTGTACAGATAACGGTGTAGATATTTACATATTCCTACAGATGGCTGTGTAGATATTTCCATGTTTATACAGATAGCGGTGTAGATATTTCCATGTTTATAGAGATAGCGGTGTAGATATTTCCAGGTTCCTACAGTTGGTGGTGTAGATATTTCCATGTTTACACAGATAGCGGTGTAGATATTTCAAAGTTTATGCAGATAGCGGTGTAGATATTTCCACATTTATGCAGATAGCGGTGTAGATATTTCCATGTTTATACAGAAAGCGGTGTAGATATTTCATGTTCCTACAGATGGCGCTGTAGATATTTCCATGTTTGTTGAGTTGGCGGTTTAGACATTTCCATGTTCATACAGATGGCGTTGTAGATATTTCCATGTTTATACAGATAGCGGTGTAGATGTTTCCATCTTTATACACATAACGGTGTAGATTATTCCATGTTTATTCATATGGCGATGTAGATATATCCATGCTCATACAGATGGCGGTGTAGACATTTCCATGTTCATAGAGATATTATTGTAGATATTTCCATGTTTACACAGATAGCGGTGTAGATATTTCCATGTTTACACAGATAGCGGTTCAGATAATTCCATGTTTACAAAGATAGCGGTGTAGATATTTCCATGTATATACAGATAACGGTGTAGATATTCCAATGTTTATAGAGATGTCGGTTGAGATATTTCCATGTTCATACAGATGGCGGTGTAGATATTTCCATGTTTATATAGTTGGCTGTGTAGATATTTCCAACTTCATACAGATGACGGTCAAGATATTTCCATGTTTATACACAGAACGGTGAAGATGTTTCCAAGTTTTAAGAGATAGCGGTGTAGATATTTCCATGTTTACACAGATAGCGGTGTAGATATTTCCATGTTTACACAGACAGCGGTGCAGATATTTCCATGTTTATAGAGACAGTGGTGTAGATATTTACATATACCTACAGATGGCTGTGTAGATATTTCCATGTTTACACAGATAGCAGTGTAGATATTTCCATGTTTATAGAGATAGCGGTGTAGATATTTCCATGTTCCTACAGATGGTGGTGTAGATATTTCCATGTTTACACAGATAGCGGTGCAGATATTTCCAAGTTTATGCAGATAGCGGTGTAGATATTTCCACTTTTATGCAGATAGCGGTGTAGATATTTCCAAGTTTATGAAGATAGCGGTGTAGATATTTCCACTTTTAGGCAGATAGCTGTGTAGATATTTACATGTTTAAACAGATAGTGGTGTAGGTATTTCCATGTTCTTACAGAGAGCTGTGTAGATATTTACATGTTTATAGATTTGGCGGTTTAGACATTTCCATGTTCATACAGATGGCGGTGTAGATATTTCCATGTTTATACAGATAGCGGTTTAGATATTTCCATCTTTATACACATAATGGTGTAGATCTTTCCATATTTTTAGAAATAGGGGTGTAGATATTTTCATGTTTACACAGATAGCGGTGCAGATATTTCCATGTTTATACAGATAGCGGTGTGGATATTTCCATGCTTATACAGATGGCGGTGTAGATATTTCCATGTTCATACAGATGGCGGTGTAGATATTTCCACGTTCATAAAGATGGCAGTGTAGATGTATCCATGTTTATAGAGATAGCGGTGTAGGTATTTCCATGTTTACTCAGATAGCGGTGTAGACATTTCCATGTTTATTGAGTTTGTGGTGTAGAGATTTCCATGTTCATACAGATGGCGTTGCAGATATTTCCATGTTTATATAGTTGACTGTGTATATATTTCCATGTTCATACAGATGGCGGTGAAGATATTTCCATGTTTATACACATAACGGTGTAGATATTACCAAGTTTTAAGAGATAACGGTGTAGATAGTTCCATGTTTACACAGATAGCGGTGTTGGTATTTCCATGTTTACACAGATAGCGGTGTAGATATTTCCATGTTTATACAGATAGCGGTGTTGATAATTCTATGTGTGTACAGATAACGGTGTAGATATTTACATATTCCTACAGATGGCTGTGTAGATATTTCCATGTTTATACAGATAGCGGTGTAGATATTTCCATGTTTATAGAGATAGCGGTGTAGATATTTCCAGGTTCCTACAGTTGGTGGTGTAGATATTTCCATGTTTACACAGATAGCGGTGTAGATATTTCAAAGTTTATGCAGATAGCGGTGTAGATATTTCCACATTTATGCAGATAGCGGTGTAGATATTTCCATGTTTATACAGAAAGCGGTGTAGATATTTCATGTTCCTACAGATGGCGCTGTAGATATTTCCATGTTTGTTGAGTTGGCGGTTTAGACATTTCCATGTTCATACAGATGGCGTTGTAGATATTTCCATGTTTATACAGATAGCGGTGTAGATGTTTCCATCTTTATACACATAACGGTGTAGATTATTCCATGTTTATTCATATGGCGATGTAGATATATCCATGCTCATACAGATGGCGGTGTAGACATTTCCATGTTCATAGAGATATTATTGTAGATATTTCCATGTTTACACAGATAGCGGTGTAGATATTTCCATGTTTACACAGATAGCGGTTCAGATAATTCCATGTTTACAAAGATAGCGGTGTAGATATTTCCATGTATATACAGATAACGGTGTAGATATTCCAATGTTTATAGAGATGTCGGTTGAGATATTTCCATGTTCATACAGATGGCGGTGTAGATATTTCCATGTTTATATAGTTGGCTGTGTAGATATTTCCAACTTCATACAGATGACGGTCAAGATATTTCCATGTTTATACACAGAACGGTGAAGATGTTTCCAAGTTTTAAGAGATAGCGGTGTAGATATTTCCATGTTTACACAGATAGCGGTGTAGATATTTCCATGTTTACACAGACAGCGGTGCAGATATTTCCATGTTTATAGAGACAGTGGTGTAGATATTTACATATACCTACAGATGGCTGTGTAGATATTTCCATGTTTACACAGATAGCAGTGTAGATATTTCCATGTTTATAGAGATAGCGGTGTAGATATTTCCATGTTCCTACAGATGGTGGTGTAGATATTTCCATGTTTACACAGATAGCGGTGCAGATATTTCCAAGTTTATGCAGATAGCGGTGTAGATATTTCCACTTTTATGCAGATAGCGGTGTAGATATTTCCATGTTTAAACAGATAGCAGTGTAGGTATTTCCATGTTCCTACAGAGGGCGGTGTAGATATTTACATGTTTATAGAGTTGGCGGTTTAGACATTTCCATGTTCATACAGATGGCGGTGTAGGTATTTCCATGTTTTTACAGATAGCGGTGTAGATATTTCCATCTTTATACACATAATGGTGTAGATCTTTCCATGTTTTTGGAGATAGCGGTGTAGATATTTCCATGTTTACACAGATAGCGGTGTAGATATTTCCATGTATATACAGATAGCGGTGTAGATATTTCCATGTTTATACAGATGAATGTGTAGATATTTCCATGTTTACAGAGATAACGGTGTAGTTATTTCCATGTTTACACAGATAGCGGTGTAGATATTTCCATGTTGACACTGACAGCAGTGTACCTATTTCCATGTTTATATGGATAGTGGTGTAGATATTTCCAAGTATATAGAGATAGCGGTGTAGATATTTCCATTTTCATACATATGTCGATGTAGATATTTCCATGTTAATACAGATGGCGGTGTAGATATATCCATGTTTATAGAGATAGCGGTGTATGTATTTCCATGTTTACACAGATAGTGGTGTAGATAGTTCCATGTTTACACAGATGGCGGTGTAGATATTTCCATTTTTATACAGATAGCGGTGTAAACATTTCCATGTTTATTTAGTTTGCAGTGTAGAGATTTCCATGTTCATTCAGATGGCGGTGCAGATATTTCCATGTTTATATAGTTGGCTGTGTAGATATTTCCATGTTCATACAGATGGCGGGAAGATATTTCCAGGTTTATACACATAACGGTGTAGATATTTCCAAGTTTTAAGAGATAGCGGTGTAGATATTTCCATGTTTACACAGATAGTGGTGTAGGTATTTCCATGTTTACACAGATAGCAGTGTAGATATTTCCATGTTTGTACAGATAGCGGTGTAGATAATTCCATGTGTATACAGATAACGGTGTAGATATTTACATATTCCTACAGATGGCTGTGTAGATATTTCCATGTTTATACAGATGGCTATGTAGATATTTCCTTGTTTATAGAGATAGCGGTGTAGATATTTCCATGTTTACACAGATAGCGGTGTAGATATTCCCGTGTTTACACAGATAGCGGTGTAGCTATTTCCGTGTTTATACAGATAGTGGTGTAGAGATTTCCATGTTTATAGAGATATTGGTGTAGATATATCCAATTTTATACAGATAGCGGTATAGATATTTGCATGTTCATACAGATAGCGGTATAGATATTTCCATGTTCTTAAAGATAGCGGTGTAGTTATTTCCATGTTCATACAGATGGTGTTGTCGATATTTCCATGTTTATACAGATAGCGGTGCAGATGTTTCCACGTTTACACAGACAGCGGTGCAGATATTTCCATGTTTCCAAAGGTAGCGGTGTAGATATTTCCATGTATATACAGATAACGGTGTAGATATTCCCATGTTTATAGAGTTGGCGGTGTAGATATTTCCATGTTCATACAGATGGCGGTGTGGATATTTCCATGTTTATATAGTTGGCATTGTAGATATTTCCAACTTTGTACAGATGACGGTCAAGATATTTCCATGTTTATACACATAACTGTGTAGATATTTCCAAGTTTTAAGAGATAGCGGTGTAGATTTTTCCATGTTTACACAGATAGCGGTGTAGGTACTTCCATGTTTACACAGACTGCGGTGTAGATATTTCCATGTTTATACAGATAGCCGTGTAGATATTTCCATGTTTATAGAGATAGTGGTGTAGATATTTACATGTTCCTACAGATGGCTGTGTAGATATTTCCATGTTTACACAGATAGCAGGGTAGATATTTCCATGTTTATAGAGAGAGCGGTGTAGATATTTCCATGCTTACACTGATAGCGGTGTAGATATTTCCATCTTTATACACATAATGGTGTAGATCTTTCCATGTTTTTAGAAATAGCGGTGTAGATATTTTCATGTTTACACAAATAGCGGTGCAGATATTTCCATGTTTATACAGATAGCGGTGTAGATATTTCCATGTTTATAGAGATAGTGGTGTAGATATTTACATGTTCCTACAGATGGCTGTGTAGATATTTCCATGTTTACACAGATAGCGGTGCAGATATTTCCATTTTTATAGAGATAGCGGTGTAGATATTTCCATGTTCCTACAGGTGGTGGTGTATATATTTCCATGTTTACACAGATAGCGGTGTAGATATTTGAAAGTTTATGCAGATAGCGGTGTAGATATTTCCACATTTATGCAGATAGCGGTGTAGATATTTCCATGTTTATACAGAAAGCGGTGTAGATATTTCATGTTCCTACAGATGGCGCTGTAGATATTTCCATGTTTATAGAGTTGGCGGTTTAGACCTTTCCTTGTTCATACAGATGGCGTTGTAGATATTTCCATGTTTATACAGATAGCGGTGTAGATGTTTACATCTTTATACACATAACGGTGTAGATTATTCCATGTTTATAAATATGGCGAATTATATATATCCATGCTCATACAGATGGCGGTGTAGACATTTCCATGTTCATAGAGATAGTATTGTAGATATTTCCATGTTTACACAGATAGCGGTGTAGATATTTCCATCTTTATACACATAATGGTGTAGATCTTTCCATGTTTTTGGAGATAGCGGTGTAGATATTTCCATGTTTACACAGATAGCGGTGTAGATATTTCCATGTATATACAGATAGCGGTGTAGATATTTCCATGTTTATACAGATGAATGTGTAGATATTTCCATGTTTACAGAGATAACGGTGTAGTTATTTCCATGTTTACACAGATAGCGGTGTAGATATTTCCATGTTGACACTGACAGCAGTGTACCTATTTCCATGTTTATATGGATAGTGGTGTAGATATTTCCAAGTATATAGAGATAGCGGTGTAGATATTTCCATTTTCATACATATGTCGATGTAGATATTTCCATGTTAATACAGATGGCGGTGTAGATATATCCATGTTTATAGAGATAGCGGTGTATGTATTTCCATGTTTACACAGATAGTGGTGTAGATAGTTCCATGTTTACACAGATGGCGGTGTAGATATTTCCATTTTTATACAGATAGCGGTGTAAACATTTCCATGTTTATTTAGTTTGCAGTGTAGAGATTTCCATGTTCATTCAGATGGCGGTGCAGATATTTCCATGTTTATATAGTTGGCTGTGTAGATATTTCCATGTTCATACAGATGGCGGGAAGATATTTCCAGGTTTATACACATAACGGTGTAGATATTTCCAAGTTTTAAGAGATAGCGGTGTAGATATTTCCATGTTTACACAGATAGTGGTGTAGGTATTTCCATGTTTACACAGATAGCAGTGTAGATATTTCCATGTTTGTACAGATAGCGGTGTAGATAATTCCATGTGTATACAGATAACGGTGTAGATATTTACATATTCCTACAGATGGCTGTGTAGATATTTCCATGTTTATACAGATGGCTATGTAGATATTTCCTTGTTTATAGAGATAGCGGTGTAGATATTTCCATGTTTACACAGATAGCGGTGTAGATATTCCCGTGTTTACACAGATAGCGGTGTAGCTATTTCCGTGTTTATACAGATAGTGGTGTAGAGATTTCCATGTTTATAGAGATATTGGTGTAGATATATCCAATTTTATACAGATAGCGGTATAGATATTTGCATGTTCATACAGATAGCGGTATAGATATTTCCATGTTCTTAAAGATAGCGGTGTAGTTATTTCCATGTTCATACAGATGGTGTTGTCGATATTTCCATGTTTATACAGATAGCGGTGCAGATGTTTCCACGTTTACACAGACAGCGGTGCAGATATTTCCATGTTTCCAAAGGTAGCGGTGTAGATATTTCCATGTATATACAGATAACGGTGTAGATATTCCCATGTTTATAGAGTTGGCGGTGTAGATATTTCCATGTTCATACAGATGGCGGTGTGGATATTTCCATGTTTATATAGTTGGCATTGTAGATATTTCCAACTTTGTACAGATGACGGTCAAGATATTTCCATGTTTATACACATAACTGTGTAGATATTTCCAAGTTTTAAGAGATAGCGGTGTAGATTTTTCCATGTTTACACAGATAGCGGTGTAGGTACTTCCATGTTTACACAGACTGCGGTGTAGATATTTCCATGTTTATACAGATAGCCGTGTAGATATTTCCATGTTTATAGAGATAGTGGTGTAGATATTTACATGTTCCTACAGATGGCTGTGTAGATATTTCCATGTTTACACAGATAGCAGGGTAGATATTTCCATGTTTATAGAGAGAGCGGTGTAGATATTTCCATGCTTACACTGATAGCGGTGTAGATATTTCCATCTTTATACACATAATGGTGTAGATCTTTCCATGTTTTTAGAAATAGCGGTGTAGATATTTTCATGTTTACACAAATAGCGGTGCAGATATTTCCATGTTTATACAGATAGCGGTGTAGATATTTCCATGTTTATAGAGATAGTGGTGTAGATATTTACATGTTCCTACAGATGGCTGTGTAGATATTTCCATGTTTACACAGATAGCGGTGCAGATATTTCCATTTTTATAGAGATAGCGGTGTAGATATTTCCATGTTCCTACAGGTGGTGGTGTATATATTTCCATGTTTACACAGATAGCGGTGTAGATATTTGAAAGTTTATGCAGATAGCGGTGTAGATATTTCCACATTTATGCAGATAGCGGTGTAGATATTTCCATGTTTATACAGAAAGCGGTGTAGATATTTCATGTTCCTACAGATGGCGCTGTAGATATTTCCATGTTTATAGAGTTGGCGGTTTAGACCTTTCCTTGTTCATACAGATGGCGTTGTAGATATTTCCATGTTTATACAGATAGCGGTGTAGATGTTTACATCTTTATACACATAACGGTGTAGATTATTCCATGTTTATAAATATGGCGAATTATATATATCCATGCTCATACAGATGGCGGTGTAGACATTTCCATGTTCATAGAGATAGTATTGTAGATATTTCCATGTTTACACAGATAGCGGTGTAGATATTTCCATCTTTATACACATAATGGTGTAGATCTTTCCATGTTTTTGGAGATAGCGGTGTAGATATTTCCATGTTTACACAGATAGCGGTGTAGATATTTCCATGTATATACAGATAGCGGTGTAGATATTTCCATGTTTATACAGATGAATGTGTAGATATTTCCATGTTTACAGAGATAACGGTGTAGTTATTTCCATGTTTACACAGATAGCGGTGTAGATATTTCCATGTTGACACTGACAGCAGTGTACCTATTTCCATGTTTATATGGATAGTGGTGTAGATATTTCCAAGTATATAGAGATAGCGGTGTAGATATTTCCATTTTCATACATATGTCGATGTAGATATTTCCATGTTAATACAGATGGCGGTGTAGATATATCCATGTTTATAGAGATAGCGGTGTATGTATTTCCATGTTTACACAGATAGTGGTGTAGATAGTTCCATGTTTACACAGATGGCGGTGTAGATATTTCCATTTTTATACAGATAGCGGTGTAAACATTTCCATGTTTATTTAGTTTGCAGTGTAGAGATTTCCATGTTCATTCAGATGGCGGTGCAGATATTTCCATGTTTATATAGTTGGCTGTGTAGATATTTCCATGTTCATACAGATGGCGGGAAGATATTTCCAGGTTTATACACATAACGGTGTAGATATTTCCAAGTTTTAAGAGATAGCGGTGTAGATATTTCCATGTTTACACAGATAGTGGTGTAGGTATTTCCATGTTTACACAGATAGCAGTGTAGATATTTCCATGTTTGTACAGATAGCGGTGTAGATAATTCCATGTGTATACAGATAACGGTGTAGATATTTACATATTCCTACAGATGGCTGTGTAGATATTTCCACGTTCATAAAGATGGCCGTGTAGATGTATCCATGTTTATAGAGATAGCGGTGTAGATATTTCCATGTTTACACAGATAGCGGTGTAGATATTTCCATGTTCATACAGATGGCGGTGTAGATATTTCCACGTTCATAAAGATGGCCGTGTAGATGTATCCATGTTTATAGAGATAGCGGTGTAGATATTTCCATGTTTACACAGATAGCGGTGTAGATATTTCCATGTTTACTCAGATAGCGGTGTAGACATTTCCATGTTTATTGAGTTTGTGGTGTAGAGATTTCCATGTTCATACAGATGGCGTTGCAGATAATTCCATGTTTATATAGTTGACTGTGTATATATTTCCATGTTCATACAGATGGCGGTGAAGATATTTCCATGTTTATACACATAACGGTGTAGATATTACCAAGTTTTAAGAGATAGCGGTGTAGATAGTTCCATGTTTACACAGATAGCGTTGTTGGTATTTCCATGTTGACACAGATAGCGGTGTAGGTATTTCCATGTTTATACAGATAGCGGTGTAGATAATTCCATGTGTGTACAGATAACGGTGTAGATATTTACATATTCTTACAGATGGCTGTGTAGATATTTCCATGTTTATACAGATAGCGGTGTAGATATTTCCATGTTTATACAGATAGCGGTGTAGATATTTCCAGGTTCCTACAGTTGGTGGTGTAGATAATTCCATGTTTACACAGATAGCGGTGTAGATATTTCAAAGTTTATGCAGATAGCGGTGTAGATATTTCCACATTTATGCAGATAGCGGTGTAGATATATCCATGTTTATACAGAAAGCGGTGTAGATATTTCATGTTCCTACAGATGGCGCTGTAGATATTTCCATGTTTATAGAGTTGGCGGTTTAGACATTTCCATGTTCATACAGATGGCGGTGTAGATATTTCCATGTTTATACAGACAGCGGTGTAGATGTATCCATCTTTATACACATAACGGTGTAGATTTTTCCATGTTTATACATATGGCGATGTAGATATATCCATGCTCATAGAGATGGCGGTGTAGACATTTCCATGTTCATAGAGATACCATTGTAGATATTTCCATGTTTACACAGATAGCGGTGTAGATATTTCCATGTTTATACAGACAGCGGTGTAGATATTTCCAGGTTTATTCAGATAGCGGTGTAGATATTTCCATGTTTATAGAGATAGTGGTGTAGATATTTACATGATCCTACAGATGGCTGTGTAGATATTTCAATGTTTACACTGATAGCAGGGTAGATATTTCCATGTTTATAGAGAGAGCGGTGTAGATATTTCCATGTTCCTACAGTTGGTGGTGTAGATATTTCCATGTTTACACAGATAGCGGTGTAGATATTTCCAAGTTTATGCAGATAGTGGTGTAGATATTTCCACTTTTAGGCAGATAGCTGTGTAGATATTTCTATGTTTAAACAGATAGCAGTGTAGGTATTTCCATGTACATACAGATAGCGGTATAGATATTTCCATGTTCATACAGATAGCGGTGCAGGTTTTTCCATGTTCATACAGATAGTGTTGTCAATATTTCCATGTTTATAGAGATAGCGGTGTCGGTATTTCCACGTTTCCACAGACAGCGGTGTAG
This sequence comes from Gorilla gorilla gorilla, assembly GCF_029281585.2. Taxonomy (NCBI): domain Eukaryota; kingdom Metazoa; phylum Chordata; class Mammalia; order Primates; family Hominidae; genus Gorilla; species Gorilla gorilla. Next base: position 28,945 of record NC_073232.2, on the reverse strand, counting down.
ATATTTGCATGTTTACAAAGATAACGGTGTAGATATTTCCATGTATATAGAGATAACGGTGTAGATATTCCCATGTTTATAGAGTTCGTGGTGTAGATATTTCCATATTCATACAGATGGCGGTGTAAATCTTTCCATGTTTATACAGATAGCAGTGTAGATATTTCCAACTTTATACACATAACGGTGTAGATATTTCCAAGTTTTAAGAAATAGCGGTGTAGATATTCCCATGTTTACACAGATAGCGGTGTAGATATTTCCATGTTTACACAGATAGCGGTGTAGATATTTCCATGTTTATACAGATAGCGGTGTAGATATTTCCATGTTTATAGAGATATTTGTGTAGATATTTCCATGTTTATACAGATAGCGGTTTAGATATTTCCATGTACATACAGATTGCGGTATAGATATTTCCAGGTTCATACTGATAGCGGTGTAGATATTTACATGTTTTCACAGATAGAATTGTAGATATTTCCATATTTGTACAGATAGCGGTGTAGATATTTCTATGTTTAAACGGAGAGCGGTGTAGATATTTCCATGTTTACACAGATAGCGGGGTCGATATTTCCACCTTTATACAGATAGCGGTGTAGATATTTCCATGTTTATACAGATGGCTGTGTAGATATTTCCATGTTTATAGAGATAGCGGTGTAGATATTTCCATGTTTACACAGATAGCGGTGTAGATATTTCCATGTTTATACAGAAAGCGGTGTAGATATTTCCATGTTTATAGAGATATCGGTGTACATATTTCCATGTTTATGCAGACAGCGGTGTAGATATTTCTCTGTTTACACAGATAGCGGTGTAGATATTTCCGTGTTTATACAGATGGCTGTGTAGATATTTCCATGTATATAGAGGTAACGGTGTATATATTTATATGTTTACACAGATAGCTGTGTAGATATTTCCATATTTACACAGATAGCGGTGTAGATATTTCCATGTTTATACAGAAAGCAGTGTAGATATTTCCATGTTTATAGAGGTAGTGGTGTAGGTATTTCCATGTTTATACAGAGAGCGGTGTAGGTATTTCCATATTTATACAGACGGTGGTGTGGATATTTCCATATTTATAGAGATAGCTGTGTAGATATTTCCATGTTCCTACTGATGGCGGTGTAGATATTTCCATGTTTATAGAGTTGGCTGTGTAGATATTTCCATATTCATACAGATGGCGGTGTAGATCTTTCCATGTTTATACAGGTAGCAGTGTAGATATTTCCAACTTAATACACATAACGGTGTAGATATTTCCATGTTTTAAGAAATAGCGGTTTAGATATTTCCGTGTTTACAGAGAAAGCGGTGTATATATTTCCGTGTTAACACAGATAGAGGTGTAGATATTTCCATGTTTATACAAATAGTGCTGTAGATATTTCCATGTTTATAGAGATATCGGTGTAGATATTTCCATGTTTATACAGAAAGTGGTGTAGATATTTCCATGTTTATAGAGTTGGCGTTGTAGATATTTCCATGTTCATACAGATGGTGGTGTAGATATTTCCATGTTTATATAGTTGGCAGTGTGGATATTTTCATGTTGATACTGATGGCGGTGAAGATATTTCCATGTTTATACACATAACGGTGTATATATTCCCAAGTTTCAACAGATAGCGGTGTAGATATTTCCATGTTTACACAGATAACGGTGTAGATATTCCCATGTTTATAGAGATAGCGGTGTAGATATTTCAATCTATATAGAGTTGGCGGTTTAGACATTTGCAAGTTCATACAGAATGCGGTATGGATATTTCCGTGTTTATACAGATAGCGGTGTAGATATTTCCATTTTTATTCACATAACGGTGCAGATATTTCCATGTTTATACAGATGGCAGTGTAGATATTTCCATGCTCATACAGATGGCGGTGTAGGCATTTCCATGCTTATAGAGATAGCGGTGTAGATATTTCCATGTTTACACAGATAGCGGTGTAGACATCTCCATGTTTACACAGATTGCAGAGTAGATATTTCCATGTTTATACAGATAGTGATGTAGAGATTTCCATGTTTATGGAGATGTCGGTGTAGATATTTGCATGTTTATACAGAGAGCGGTGTAGATAATTCCATGTTTATTCAGATGGCTGTGTAGATATTTCCATGTTTATAGAGATAGCGGAATAGATATTTCCATGTTTACATAGATAGTGGTGTAGTTATTTCCTTGCTTACACAGATAGCGGTGTAGATATTTCCACGTTTATACAGAAAGCGGTGAAGATATTTCCATATTTATAGAGATAACGGTGTAGATATTTCCATGTTTATACAGATAGCGGTGTAGATATCTCCATCTTAATACAGATGGCGGTGTAGATATTTATATGTTCATACAGATGGCCGTGCAGATATTTCCATGTTCATACAGATGGCGATGTAGATATTTCCATGTTCATACAGATAGCGGTGTAGTTATTTCCATGTGTAAAGAGATAGCTGTGTAGATATTTCCATGTATATGCAGATAGCTCTGTAGACATTTCCATTTTCATGCAGATAGCGGTGTATATATTTCCCTGCTCAAACAGTTAGCGGTGTAGATATTTCCATGTTCATAAAGATAGCAGTGTAGATATTTCCATGTTTATACAGATAGCGGTGAAGATGTATGCATGTTTAAACAGATAGCGGTGTAGATATTTCCATGTTCTTCCAGATGGCTGTGTAGATATATCCATGTTCATACAGATGGCGGTGAAGATATTTCCATGTTCATACATATAGCGGTGTAGATATTTCCATGTTTATAGATTTGGCGGGGTAGATATTTCCATGTTCATACAGATGGCGGTGTAGATATTTCCATGTTTATATAGATGGCTGTTTAGATATTTCCATGTTCATACAGATGGCGGTGAAGATATTTCCATGTTTATACACATAACGGTGTATACATTTCGAAGTTTTAAGAGATAGTGGTGTAGATATTTCCATGTTTACACAGATAGCGGTTTAGATATTTCCTTGTTTACACAGATAGTGGTGTAGATATTTCTATGTTTATACAGAAACGGTGTAGATATTTCCATGTTTATAGAGATATCGGTGTAGATATTTCCATGTTTACACAGATAGCAGTGTAGATATTTCCAAGTTTATGCAGATAGCGGTGTAGATATTTCCACTTTTATGCAGATAGCGTTGTAGATATCTCCATGTTTACACAGAAAGCGGTGTAGATATTTCCATGTTCCTACAGATACCGCTGTAGATATTTCCATGTTTATACAGATAGCGGTGTAGATATTTCCATCTTTATACACTTAGCGGTGTAGTTATTTCCATCTTTATACACTTAACGGTGTAGATATTTCCATGTTTATACAGATGGCGGTGTAGGTATTTCCATGCTTGTACAGATGGCGGTGTAGACATTTCCATGTTTATAGAGATTGTGGTGTACATATTTCCATGTTTACACAGATAGCGGTGTAGACATTTCCATGTTTACACAGATAGCGGTGTAGATATTTCCATGTTTATACAGAAAGTGATGTAGATGTTTCCATGTTTATACAGATATCGCAGTAGATATTTCCATGTTTATACAGATAGCGGTGTAGACATTTCCGTGTTCATACAGATGGCGATGTAGATATTTCCATGTTCATACAGACGGCGGTGAAGATATTTCCATGTTTATAGAGATAGCGGTGTAGATATTTCCATGTTCACACAGATAGCGGTGTAGATATATAAATGTTTACGCAGACAGCGGTGTAGATATTTCCATGTTTATACAGATAGCCGTGTAGATATTTCCATGTTTATAGAGTTGGCCATGTAGATATTTCCATGTTCATACAGATGGCGGTGTAGATATTTCCATGTTTATATAGTTGGCAGTGTAGATATTTCCATGTTCATACAGATGGCGGTGAAGATATTTCCATGTTTACACACATAACGGTGTTGTTATTTCCAAGTTTTAAGAGATTGCGGTGTAGATATTTCCAAGTTTCCACAGATAGCGGTGTAGATATTTCCATGTTTACACAGATAGCGGTGTAGATATTTCCATGTTTATAGAGAAACGGTGTAGATATTTCCGTGTTTATAGCAATATCGGTGTAGATATTTCCATGTTTATACAGATAGCGGTGTAGATATTTCCATGTTCATACACATGGTGGTGTAGATATTTCCATGTTCATACAGATGGCGGTGAAGATATTTCCATGTTTATAGAGATAGCGGTGTAGATACTTCCATGTTTATATAGTTGGTAGTGTAGATATTTCCATGTTTACACAGAAAGCGGAGTAGATATTTCCATCTTTATACAGATAGAGGTGTAGATATTTCCATGTGTATACAGATAATGGTGTAGATATTTACATGTTCCTACAGATGGCTGTGTAGATATTTCCATGTTTATACAGATTGCAGTGTAGATATTTCCACGTTCATACACATGGCGGTGTAGATATTTCCATGTTTATACAGAAAGCGTTGTAGATATTTCCATGTTTATACAGATAGCGATGTAGATATTTCCTTGTTTGTACACATAAAGGTGTAGATATTTCCATGTGTATACAGATATCAGTGTAGATATTTCCATTCTCACACAGATGGCGGTGTAGTTATTTCCATGTTTAAACAGATAACTGTGTAGATATTTCCATGTTCATACGGATGGTGTTGTCGATATTTCCATGTTTGTAGAGTTGGCGGTGTAGATATTTCCACGTTTACACAGACATCGGTGCAGATAATTCCATGTTTACAAAGATAGCGGTGTAGATATTTCCATGTATATACAGATAACGGTGTAGATATTCCCATGTTTATAGAGTTGGCGTTGTGGATATTTCCATGTTGATACAGATGGCGGTGTTGATATTTCCATGTTTATATAGTTGGCAGTGTAGATATTTCCAACTTCATACAGATGACGGTCAAGATATTTCCATGTTTATACACATAACTGTGTAGATATTTCCAAGTTTTAAGACATAGTGGTGTAGATATTTCCATGTTTACACAGATAGCGGTGTAGGTATTTCGATGTTTACACAGACATCGGTGTAGATATTTCAATGTTTATACAGATAGCGGTGTAGATATTTCCATGTTTATAGAGATAGTGGTGTAGATACTTACATGTTCCTACAGATGGCTGTGTAGATAATTCCATGTTTACACAGATAACGGTGTAGATATTTCCATGTTTATAGAGATAGCGGTGTAGATATTTCCATGTTCCTACACGTGGTGGTGTAGATATTTCCATGTTTACACAGATAGCGGTGTAGATATTTCCAAGTTTGTGAAGATAGCGGTGTAGATATTTCCACTTTTAGGCAGATAGCTGTGTAGATATTTACATGTTTAAACAGATAGTGGTGTAGGTATTTCCATGTTCCTACAGAGAGCGGTGTAGATATTTACATGTTTATAGACTTCGCGGTTTAGACATTTCCATGTTCATACAGATGGCGGTGTAGATATTTCCATGTTTATACAGATAGCGGTGTAGATATTTCCATGTTCATACAGATAGTGGTGTAGATATTTACATGTTCCTACAGATGGCTGTGTAGATATTTCCATGTTTACACAGATAGCGGTGTAGATATTTCCATGTTTATAGAGATAGCGGTGTAGATATTTCCATGTTCCTACAGGTGGTGGTGTAGATATTTCCATGTTTACACAGATAGCGGTGTAGATATTTCAAAGCTTATGCTCATAGCTGTGTAGATATTTCCACTTTTAGGCAGATAGCTGTGTAGATATTCCCATCATTAAACAGATAGCGGTGTAGGTATTCCCATGTTCCTACAGATAGCGGTGTAGATATTTCCGTGTTTACACAGATAGCGGTGTAGCTATTTCCGTGTTTATACAGATAGTGGTGTAGAGATTTCCATGTTTATAGAGATATTGGTGTAGATATATCCAATTTTATACAGATAGCGGTATAGATATTTGCATGTTCATACAGATAGCGGTATAGATATTTCCATGTTCTTAAAGATAGCGGTGTAGTTATTTCCATGTTCATACAGATGGTGTTGTCGATATTTCCATGTTTATACAGATAGCGGTGCAGATGTTTCCACGTTTACACAGACAGCGGTGCAGATATTTCCATGTTTACAAAGGTAGCGGTGTAGATATTTCCATGTATATACAGATAACGGTGTAGATATTCCCATGTTTATAGAGTTGGCGGTGTAGATATTTCCATGTTCATACAGATGGCGGTGTAGATATTTCCATGTTTATATAGTTGGCATTGTAGATATTTCCAACTTTATACAGATGACGGTCAAGATATTTCCATGTTTATACACATAACTGTGTAGATATTTCCAAGTTTTAAGAGATAGCGTTGTAGATATTTACATATTTATAGAGATAGCGGTGTAGTTATTTCCATGTTTATACAGATAGCGGTGAAGATATTTCCATGTTTACACAGATAGCGGTGTGGATATATCCATGTTTATACAGATAGCAGTGTGGACATTTCCATGTTTATACAGATAGTGGTGCAGATATTTCCTTGTTTATACAGATAGCGGTGTAGATATTTCCATGTTTATACAGATAGCGGTGTAGATATTTCCATGTTTATACAGATAGTGCAGTAGATATTTCCATATTTAGACAGATAGCGATGTAGATATTCCCATCTTAATAGAGATGGCAGTGTTGATATTTCCATCTTCATATAGATGGCGGTGTAGATATTTCCATGTTCATAGAGATGGCGGTGTAGTTATTTCCATGTTTATAGAGATAGCGGTGTAGATATTTCCATGTTTATAGTGATAGCGGTGTAGATATTTCCATGTATATACAGATAGATGTGTAGATATTTACATGTTCATACAGATAGCGGTGTAGATATTTCCATGTTCATACAGATAGCGGTGTAGATATTTCAATGTTTATACAGATAGCGGTGTAGGTATTTCCATGTTCGTACACATAGCAGTGTAGATATTTCTATGTTCATACAGATGACGGTGTAGATATTTCCATGTTCATCCAGATGGCGGCGTAGATATTTCCATGTTAATACAGATGGCTGTGAAGTTATTTCCATGTTCATACAGATGGCGGTGTAGATATTTCCATGTTCATACAGATCTCGGTGTAGATATTTCCATGTCCATAGAGATGGCGGTTTAGATATTTCCATGTTCATAGAGATGGCGGTGTGGATATTTCCATGTTTATGCAGAGGGCGGTTTTGATATTTCCATCTTTACTGAGATAGCGGTGTATATATTTCCATGTTGATACAAATACCGGTGTAGATATTTCCAAGTTTATAGAGATAGCGGTATAGATATTTCCATGTTTATAGAGATAGCTTTGCAGATATTTGCATGTTTATATAGATAGTGGTATAGATATTTCCATGTTTATACAGATGGCGGTGTAGATGTTTCCATGTTTATAGAGATGGCGGTCCAGATGTTTCCATGTATATAGAGATAGTGGTGTAGTAATTTCCAAGTTTATAGAGATAGCGGTGTAGATATTTCCATGTTTATACAGATAGCTGTGTAGACATTTCCATGTTCATACATGTAGCGGTGTAGATATTTCCATGTTCATACTGATAGCGGTGTAGGTATTTCCATGTTCATACAGATAGCGGTGTAAATATTTCCATGTTCATAGAGATAGCGGTGAAGATATTTCCATGTTCAGACAGATAGCGGTGTAGTTATTTCCATGTTTATACAGATAGCGGTGTAGATATTTCCATCTTAATGGAGATGGCGGTGTAGATATTTCCATGTTCATACAGATGGCGGTGCAGATATTTCCATGTTTATAGAGATAGCGGTATAGATATTTCCATGTTCATACAGATAGCGGTGTAGATATTTCCATCTTTATACTGATGGCGGTGTAGATATTTCCATGTTTATAGATATGGCGGTGTAGATATTTCCTTCTTTATAGAGATGGCGGTGTAGATATTTCCATGTTTATACAGATGGCGGTGTAGATATTTCCATGTTCATACAGATGGCAGTGTAGATATTTCCATGTTTATACGGATGGCAGTGTAGATATTTCCATGTTTACTGAGATTGCGGTGTATAAATTTCCCTGTTTTCCAGATAGTTGTGTAGATATTTCCATGTTCATACAGATAGCGGTGTAGATATATCCATGTTTATAGAGATAGCGGTGTAGTTATTTTCTTGCTTATACAGATAATGGTGTAGATATTTCCAGTTTTATAGAGATAGCGGTGTAGATATTTCCATGTATATACAGATAGCATTGTAGATATTTCCATGTTTATGCAGAGGACAGTGTAGATATTTCCATGTCTATAGAGATTGTGGTGTAGATATTTCCCTGTTTTCCAGATAGTAGTGTAGATGTTTCAATGTTCAAACTGATAGCATTGTAGATATTTGCATGCTTATAGAGATGGTGGTGTAGACATTTCCATGTTCATACAGACGGCGTTGTAGATTTTTCCATGTTTATAGAGATAGAGGTGTAGATAATTCCATGTTTATACAGATAGTGGTGTAGATATTTCCATGCTGATACAGATAGCGGTGTAGATATTTCCATGTTCATACAGATGGTAGTGTAGATATTTCCATGTTCATACAGATGGCGGTGAAGGTATTTGCATGTTTATTCAGATGGCGGTGTAGATATTTTCATGTTCTTGCAGATATCGGTGTAGATATTTCCAAGTTCATACAGATGGCGGTGTAGATATTTCCATGTTTACACAGATAGCGGTGTAGATATTTCCATCTTAATACAGATGGCGGTGTAGATATTTCCATGTTCATACAGATGGCGGTGCAGATATTTCCATAATCATACAGATGGCCGTGTAGATATTTCCATGTTTATAGAGATGTAGGTGTAGATATTTCCATGTTTATACAGATGGCGGTCCAGATTTTCCATGTTTATAGAGATGTCGGTGTAGATATTTCCATCTTTATACAGATAGCGGTGTAGATATTTCCATGTTTACACACATAGCGGTGTAGATATTTTCATGTTTACAAGATACCGTTGTAGATATTTACATGTTTATAGAGATAGATGTGTAGTTATTTCCATGTTTATACAGATAGTGGTGAAGATATTTCCATGTTGACACAGATAGCGGTGTGGATATTTCCATGTTTGTACAGATAGCGGTGTAGATATTTCCATGTTTATACAGACAGCGTTGCAGATGTTTCCATGTTTTTACAGATAGCGGTGTAGTTATTTCCATGTTTATACAGATAGCGGTGTAGATATTTCCATGTTTATACAGATAGTGGTGTAGATATTTCCATGTTTAAACAGATAGCGGTGTAGATATTTCCATCTTAATACAGATGGCAGTGTAGATGTTTCCATGTTCGTACAGAAGGCGGTGTAGATATTTCCAAGTTTATAGAGATAGCGGTGTAGATATTTCCATGTTCATAGAGGTAGCGTTGTAGATATTTCCATGTTCATCCAGATTGCGGTGTAGATATATCCATGTTCATACTGATGGCGGTGAAGATATTTCCATGTTCATACAGATGGCGGTGTAGATATTTCCATGTTTATACAGATGGCTGTGCAGATATTTCCATGCTCATACAAATGGCGGTGTAGATATTTCCATGTTCTTAGAGATTTCGGTGTAGATATTTCCATGTTTATACAGATAGAGGTGTAGTTATTTCCATGTTTATAGAGATAGCAGTGTAGATATTTCCATTGATATACAGATAGCTGTGTAGATATTTCCAATTCATACAGATAGCGGTGAAGATATTTCCATGTTCATACAGATAGTGGTGTAGATATTTAAATGTTCATACAGATGGCGGTGTCGATATTTCCATGTTCATAGAGATGGCAGTGTAGATATTTCCATGTTCATAGAGAAGGCGGTGTGGATGTTTCCATGCTCATACGGATAGCGGTGTGGATATTTCCACGTTCCCATAGATGGCAGTGTAGATATTTCCATGTTTATAGAGATGGTGGTGTAGATATTTCCATGTTTATACACAGGGCGGTTTAGATATTTCCATGTTTACACAGATAGCGGTGTAGATATTTCCATGTTGATACACATAGCGGTGTAGATATTTCCAAGTTTATAGAGATAGCGGTGTAGATATTTCCATGTTTATAGAGATAGCTTGGTAGATATTTCCATGTTTATAGAGATGGTGGTGTATATATTTCCATGTTTATACAGAAAGCGGTGTAGACCTTTCCATGATTACACAGATAGCGTTGTATACCTTTCCATGTTTACACAGGTAGCGTTGTAGATATTTACATATTTATAGAGATAGCGGTGTAGTTATTTCCATGTTTATACAGATAGCGGTGAAGATATTTCCATGTTTACACAGATAGCGGTGTGGATATATCCATGTTTATACAGATAGCGGTGTGGACATTTCCATGTTTATACAGATAGTGGTGCAGATATTTCCTTGTTTATACAGATAGCGGTGTAGATATTTCCATGTTTATACAGATAGCGGTGTAGATATTTCCATGTTTATACAGATAGTGCAGTAGATATTTCCATATTTAGACAGATAGCGATGTAGATATTTCCATCTTAATAGAGATGGCAGTGTTGATATTTCCATCTTCATATAGATGGCGGTGTAGATATTTCCATGTTCATAGAGATGGCGGTGTAGTTATTTCCATGTTTATAGAGATAGCGGTGTAGATATTTCCATGTTTATAGTGATAGCGGTGTAGATATTTCCATGTATATACAGATAGATGTGTAGATATTTACATGTTCATACAGATAGCGGTGTAGATATTTCCATGTTCATACAGATAGCGGTGTAGATATTTCAATGGTTATACAGATAGCGGTGTAGGTATTTCCATGTTCGTACACATAGCGGTGTAGATATTTCTATGTTCATACAGATGACGGTGTAGATATTTCCATGTTCATCCAGATGGCGGCGTAGATATTTCCATGTTAATACAGATGGCGGTGAAGTTATTTCCATGTTCATACAGATGGCGGTGTAGATATTTCCATGTTCATACAGATCTCGGTGTAGATATTTCCATGTCCATAGAGATGGCGGTTTAGATATTTCCATGTTCATAGAGATGGCGGTGTGGATATTTCCATGTTTATGCAGAGGGCGGTTTTGATATTTCCATCTTTACTGAGATAGCGGTGTAGATATTTCCATGTTGATACAAATACCGGTGTAGATATTTCCAAGTTTATAGAGATAGCGGTATAGATATTTCCATGTTTATAGAGATAGCTTTGCAGATATTTGCATGTTTATATAGATAGTGGTATAGATATTTCCATGTTTATACAGATGGCGGTGTAGATGTTTCCATGTTTATAGAGATGGCGGTCCAGATGTTTCCATGTATATAGAGATAGTGGTGTAGAAATTTCCAAGTTTATAGAGATAGCGGTGTAGATATTTCCATGTTTATACAGATAGCTGTGTACACATTTCCATGTTCATACATGTAGCGGTGTAGATATTTCCATGTTCATACTGATAGCGGTGTAGGTATTTCCATGTTCATACAGATAGCGGTGTAAATATTTCCATGTTCATAGAGATAGCGGTGAAGATATTTCCATGTTCAGACAGATAGCGGTGTAGTTATTTCCATGTTTATACAGATAGCGGTGTAGATATTTCCATCTTAATGGACATGGCGGTGTAGATATTTCCATGTTCATACAGATGGCGGTGCAGATATTTCCATGTTTATAGAGATGGCGGTGTAGATATTTCCATGTTTTTAGAGATGGAGGTGTACATATTTCCATGTTTATACAGATGGCTTTCCAGATATTTCCATGTTTATAGAGATGGCGGTGTAGATATTTCCTTTTTTATACAGATAGAACTGAAGATATTTACATGTTTATAGAGATAGCGGTGTAGATATTTCCTTGTTTATACAGATAGCGGTGTAGATATTTCCATGTTCAGATAGCGGTGTAGATATTTCCATCTTTATACAGATGGCAGTGTAGATATTTCCATGTTTATAGAGATGGCGGTGCAGATATTTTCTTCTTTATAGAGATGGCGGTGTAGATATTTCCATGTTTATACAGAGGGTGGTGTTATTTCCATGTTCATACAGATGGCGGTGTAGATATTTCCATGTTTATAGAGATGGCGGTGTAGATATTTCCATGTTTATACGGATGGTGTTGTAGATATTTCCATGTTTATAGAGATGGCGGTGGAGATATTTACATGTTTATACAGATATCGGTGTAGACATTTCCATGTTTACACAGATAGCGGTGTAGACTTTTCCATGTTTACACAGATAGCGGTGTAGACATTTCCATGTTTACACAGATAGCGTTGTAAATATTGACATGCTTAGAAGGGGGTGCGGTGTAGTTATTTCCATTTTTATACAAATAGCAGTGTCGATATTTCCATGTTTATACAGATAGCGGTGTAGATATTTCCATGTTTATACAGATGGCGGGGTAGATATTTGCATCTCAATACAGAAGGCGGTGTAGATATTTCCAAGTTCATACAGATGATGGTGCAGATATTTCCATGTTCATACAGATGGCGGTGTATATATTTCCAGGTTTATAGAGATAGCGGTGTAATTATTTACATCTTTATAGAGATAGCGGTGTAGTGTTCTCCTTGTATATTCAGATAGCTGTATAGATGTTTCCATGTTCACACAGATAGCGATTTAGATATTTCCATGTTCATACAGTTAGCGGTGTAGATATTTTCATGTTTATACAGATAGCAGTGTAGATATTTCCATGTTCCTACAGATAGCGGTGTGGATATTTCCATGTTCATACAGATAGCGGCGTAGATATTTCCATGTTCATACAGATAGCGGCATAGATATTTCCACCTTTATAGAGATGGCGGTGTACATATTTCCATGTTCCTACAGATGGCGGTGTAGTTATTTCCATGTTTATAGAGATAGCGGTGTAGTTTTTTCAATGTTTATAGAGAAAGCTGTGTAGATATTTCCATGTATATGCAGATAGCTGTGTAGATATATCCATGTTCAAACAGATGTCGGTGAAGATATATCCATGTTCATACAGATGGTGGTGTAGATATTCTCATGTTCATACAAATGGCAGTGTAGATATTTCCATGTTCATAGAGATGGTGCTGTAGATATTTCCATGTTTATACAGATAGCGGTGTAATTATTTCCATGTTTATAGAGATAGCAGTGTAGATATTTCCATTGATATACAGATAGCTGTGTAGATATTTCCATGTTCATACAGATAGCGGTGTGGATATTTCCATGTTCATACAGATAGCGGTGTAGATATTTCCAAGTTTAAAGAGATACCGGTGTATATATTTCCATGTTGATTCATATAGCGGTGTAGATATTTCCAAGTTTACTGAGATAGCGGTGTAGATATTTCCATGTTTATAGAGATAGCATTGAAGATATTTCCATGTTCATATAGATAGCGCTATAGATATTTCCATGTTTATAAAGTGGCGGTGTAGATATTTCCTTGTTTATACAGATAGCGGTTTAGATATTTCCATGTTTATGGAGATGGCGGTCTAGGTATTTCCATGTTCATAGAGATAGCGGTGTAGTTACTTCCATGCTCTTAGAGATAGCGGTGTAGGTATTTCTATGGTCATACCGATAGCGGTGTAGATATTTCCATGTTCATGGAGATAGTGGTGTATATATTTCCATGTTCGTACAGTTAGCGGAGTAGATATTTCCATGTTCATACATATAGCAGTGTAGATATTTCCATGTTCATCCAGATGGCAGTGAAGATATTCCCATGTTCATACAGATAGCGGTGTAGATATTTCCATGTTCATACAGATAGCGGTGAAGATATTTCCATGTTCATCCAGATGGCGGTGTAGATATTTC